>NC_137187.1:12562500-17562500 GCF_951804945.1 Podarcis cretensis
AACCTTTTGCCTGCCAGATGCTGCAGAATTACAACTCTCATCCTCCCTGGCTACTGACCATGCTTGCTAGGGCTGATGGGAGTTGTAGTTCAGCACCACCTGGAGGGCCAACGCTCCACACCTGTGTTGGATTTCAGCCTATCCAAATCAGCTGCGGGAGATGGAAGATTTTCTGTTGTTGTGAACCCACAGGATGGTGCCTGTATTTCCTGAGGTGGGTGGAAAAGCCCACTGTTAAGTTGTGGGTGAACATAACAGATGACACAGCAATTCTTCAAAGAGCTCTTGTTTATTCACAGGCCAGAACAGAACTGAACTGAAGGGTTCAGCCAGCCTGCTTATATAGAACTCCACTAGAACGCAACAGTAACCATTTTCTGTAACTAGCCAATCACTGAATGTCACTTTCGATCCCTTATTTGCATATGTGGACCTGAACTATCTACAGTATCCCCTGCTGGCCCAGGGTGAGAACTTCAGTACATAACACCCACAATCTAGGCGAGTTTCTTAACAGTGACCACAATTTAGTAATAAGAGAAGGATATTCTTTGTGGTGCCTCATTGCTTCCCATGTTGCATATTGGCCATATTTTCCTGTTTAAGTATGGAATGGTGAAGGCTTTGACTGACCATTTTGTCAGACGGAGCAGTAATGAGAATTCAGGCTCCAGTAAACTGCGATCAAGAACAAAGTGCTATGCCATTTTAAAAACCTTTTACAAAATCAAGGAAAACCTTGCTGCTCCACACTGAGATCTTAATAGCTGGTTAGGCCATTTATACAATCAATCTCTTTCCTTCCTTCCTTCCTTTAATGGAAGTTACAATGGCGCAAGGGGGTGGGGGTTTGAAGTCACAAGCTTAATTCCCAAGAGGAATGAGGGTGATACCGTCGATGCACTTGGCCAGATATGCTCTGTACAAACGAATATTGCTCTAAAATATCAGTAAACACAACAATCCAATTTACCCATTGTTCACATAAATAAAAGGTATCTTGGCAAGAACACCAAAAATGAAAAGAAAAAAAATATATACCAGTCATCTAATGAGAAACAATGTCTTTGCAAGAGTAAAAACAAAACAATTGTGTAGCTGACCACTTACTGGGGAAATTGAGAATGACAAAGGGAAGTGCTTGCAACTTTCAGGAATATGGCGAGTGTCTCCTCTCAAAGACTGGAAAGGTATATGAAAGATCTCTCACCAAGAATAGACTTAAGGAGTAGACCACCCCTGACCCCAATTTCCCTTCTCTTCTCTTTTGATTGCTTATAGCTACTCCCACAAGGAAGCTACTGACATTCACCCCCACAAAGGAAATGTTTCTCTTGAAACTTCATCCCATTTTAGAGAATGCAAAACAACCATCCTGAGCCTTCTCTGTCTGATCCCAAAATGTGGAGTAGCAAGACCAGTCCCTGCGGTGTCTCCCAAGGCTGTGCAGCCTGGTGTAGTCTTCCGTGGCGGAGTGCTTGGCCCCCTCAAAGTAGAGGGTGCCGGACCCTCTTCAAACAAATATTGAGGCATCCAAAGACAGCTCAGCCCCTAGAGTTGGTGCATGTCAAGACTTTGTTAGCCATTGATTGCAAACTCTCCTATGTCAAGCACGCTGATAAACCATGGTTTTCCACACATACAAGCCGGATCCTCGCTCGAAAGCAGCTACCACCTACAAGACACGGAAAACAGATGCTATGAGAATGAGACAACTGTCCAAATACGTCACAGCGAAGCAAAACATGCCTCTTCCTCGAAGGAGCAGTTGCTTCAAGCTTTGATTGTTAGACTGCCTAAAAAGCAGCTGTCTCGAATGTCTCTGTTTCAACGCTTTCAAAGACTTCAAGCTTAAACTTCGGTTGCTGATCAAAAAAACAGAAGGCAAAGACTATATGGCGCTATCCAAACTAGTGGTGAGGTTATCATCCCTCTGGCAACAACCCAATGGGCTGCTGAAATGTCCAGATAGGAGTGTTTCTGCATTAACATCACTGCACCACATAGAGAAAGACTCTGTGTGACTGTGGTTGGCACCCAGAGAGCAAAATAAGCATGTAAAAAGTTCTGTGGTGACCCTGGAAAAATGTTGAAGAATGTGCCACTGTTGGAATTTAAGAAAATGAGGAAAAGGGACAGAAACAGTAAGGGCCTGAAGTAAATCACCAGGCCAAAGAAACAGGAAGGCCAAATTGACCATAGAAGATGCTTGTCCACCTTTAGGTACTACTGGGAATGGCCTGATCGCAAGCTGGCATAGTTACATATGAGTTGCCCCATGTATTTGGCCTGGATACTGGGTCGGGACATCTGTCCACAACACGAGTTATTCTTTATAACAAGCTATCCACACCTGAGGTAGCCAGTGACTTTTTTTTAATAACACACTTACCAAAACACATTAGTAGCAGTCTCAGGGCAGTAGATCTTTCAGAGAACCCAACTCTCTATACTTGTGAAGGGATTTGTTGAGGAACCCCATCATAATCGGAATACATTTCCTCTTTAAATAAAAAAAGGATAAATAATCCCAGGACTGTGAGGCACAGTCAAGTGAGAGTTTTGTTTAGATCAATGTTTTCTAACTTCTCATACCCAAAGGTAAATACTTTTTTTCTGAAGCAAAACCACTTCACTCTCAAATACTGTACAGGAGAGCCTTACTTTCAAGTGTGTAAGAATAAGAACGATCCATTCTCAGAGGATTTGTGTTTGTTGCTGTGCGAGTCTTGGCTCTGGGTGGAATCACACCACTGTATCATAGAGCTGGAAGGGAACTCAAATTTCATCTAGCCCAGTCCCTGCCGATGCAAGACAGCCACACCATCTTGAGTGAGGTCTTTGTAATAAAATAATGGGTCTTGTGGCATTTCCTGGTCTTGGAGTGCTTCAGGAAGCTGTCTAGATCTGTGCTTGGGGGCAATGGAGGCCCTCTGGCCTCTGTTCTGAACCTGGCACAGAGGAAGCGATTATTGCTATTCCTGCTTTGCAGGGGGTTGTACTAGGTGACCCTCGGGGACACTTCCAACTGTACAATTCTATGATTCTATGGTTCCTACAGAGTCTCTGATAGGTTGCCATTCAGCCAGCAACAAAATGCACAGCCTTCTCTGAGGAGAGATGGATCTGCCAATTTATCTGCATCTAGAGCAACAGGCGGGACGCGGGTGGCACTGTGGGTTAAACCACACAGCCTAGGACTTGCCGATAAGAAGGTCAGCGGTTCGAATCCCTGCAACGGGGTGAGCGCCCGTTGCTCGGTCCCTGCTCCTGCCAACCTAGCAGTTCGAAAGCACATCAAAGTGCAAGTAGATAAATAGGTACCACTCCAGCGAGAAGGTAAACAGCGTTTCCGTGCGCTGCTCTGGTTCGCCAGAAGCGGCTTAGTCATGCTGGCCACATGACCCGGAAGCTGTACGCCGGCTCCCTCGGCCAATAAAGCGAGATGAGCGCCGCAGCCCCAGAGTCGGCCACGACTGGACCTAATGGTCAGGGGTCCCTTTACCTTTACCTTAGGGCGACAGGCAAAATACCCGCCACCCCAAAAAGGCAAGGTCAGAGCATCCGGTCATGCCCAGTAGTAGTTCACATGTTGTGTATTCAGAAGTTCACTCCCTGGCGTCTCCACTTAAAATGGGTCAGAGAGAAGGTGATGGGAAAGACTCTCTTCTTGAGACTCTAGAGAGCTGCTGCCATTCAGAACAAGCAATGCTGGCCTAGATTAACATATAGTCTGACTGAATCTATGACAGAGTCTTAAGTCCCAAGGACACAACATGTACGCTTCTCCACAGTTTCTGTCTTTGTGCTCACAAAAGCCTTGTGTCCTTTTGTTAAATCATTTCTCAGCGCCACAGCGTGTCCTGGCATGCTGGAAATTGCTGGTTTTAGGTGGAACAGTCAGAGTACAATAACTTGTTCTAAAAATGTTCCTTTGGTTTTACATTCTGGATTCTATTTCATCTGGATGCTCATTGTTCTGGCATAAGATTGTTCTCAGTTGGTTATTTCTAGTCACAACACACCCCTCCCCCCCAAAAAAATTGGGACTGAGAGCATGTCTTCCCCCAGCAGTTACAGTCACGGCAAGCCCAGACTCTCACTGACACTGTCACAATCTGGCAAATTCAGGTTGCACAATTATGGTTGATTAGGATGTCTAGCGCAACAAATCCATTTCCTCTGAAAGGCTAGACTTTTTGCATTGAGGAAAATGCCCTGGAAAGTGTGAGATAACACTTGCTTCGAAGCAATGTCATCTAGCCTCTCTGCAAACAAATATAAACAAATGCTCATTAAATAGCCAACATTGTCTAAACTGCATGCAAACGAATCGGGATGAATGCTAAATAGGTTGTGTGGAAGTCTCAAACAGCAAAGCCCACTTTTGAAATTCAAAGGGTTACGTAGCTTTTCCCCTTTCACGACAAAGTTTGGGGGTGGGGTGTGTGGAAAGGAGGGTAATAAATAATCATTGCCAAGCTTCTTGTTAATTAGCATGAAGCTCCCCCGCCCCAATTTCCCCACCAGCTGGTCAAAACAGCATAGCGAGCATCCGTCTGGATGCCAGAGCAATGGAGCTCTTCATACTTAATCAGCCCAAAGGTTTTACACATCAAATCGTTTACCAAAATTCCTAACTGTGAGTGCACCGTAACACCAGCATGGATGTCAGCTATCTCTGGGGGGAACCGATTTGCCACAGGTAAAAAACCGTAATCTGTGCAACGAGCAGGAAGCAGAAAAAGATCAACAGATGTCAGCTGCCACCTCCACAGAGCACACAAAATGGCAGGTCACTCTGCCAGAAAGGGCCAAACAAATTCGATTCCAGCCTCCGCCCCTTTGTTGCGTGACTATGCTGTTTTATTGGCCTTCTGAAGAATTTTGCTTTTCGGTCAGCCTGAGTTGAACTACACCAGCCTGTCTTAAATGTAGTCACAAATTGCGTGCACGCACACACACACACACGCAGGATTGGGATTTTCTTGGTTTCTTGGATACAGCTGAAACTGCTAGCTACCACCCACCACTCAAGTGTCTCAGTTGCCTGAGAAACACAACGTGGGCATGAGTTCTATGACTGAAATTCAGTTCTCATTCCTTCTTAGGCAGTTTTCTATCGGAGCTGGGTTTTAGCCCTGGCCTGAGAATGTCATGACCCTCTAGCTACGTATTACGGGGCTCAATAACCCTCCTAGGTTTGCTGCTTTTTCTGGGGAGGTGTTTGCTGCTTTTCAAACACCTGTCAGGGATCAGCGCATGGCAGAGTGACCTTTTAGACTTGGATGTCACCTGTGATAGTAGATGAGAACTGTGTGTGTGTGTGTGTGTGTGTGTGTGTGTGTGTTTGTGTGCCTAAGGACTGACACCCTCCACACTTCCTTCTACTCCACACATATGTTGTTGTTGTTGTTGTTTAGTCGTGTCCGACTCTTCATGACCCCATGGACCAGAGCACGCCAGGCACTTCTGTCTTCCACTGCCTCCCGCAGTTTGGTCAAACTCATCCTGGTAGTTTCGAGAACACTGTCCAACCATCTCGTCCTCTGTCATCCCCTTCTCCTTGTGCCCTCCATCTTTCCCAACATCAGGGTCTTTTCCAGGGAGTCTTCTCTTCTCATGAGGTGGCCAAAGTATTGGAGCCTCAGCTTCACGATCTGTCCTTCCAGTGAGCACTCAGGGCTGATTTCCTTAAGAATGGAGAGGTTTGATCTTCTTGCAGTCCATGGGACTCTCAAGAGTCTCCTCCAGCACCATAATTCAAAAGCATCAATTCTTTGGCGATCAGCCTTCTTTATGGTCCAGCTCTCACTTCCATACATCACTACTGGGAAAACCATAGCTTTTACTTTATAGACCTTTGTTGGCAAGGTGATGTCTCTGCTTTTTAAGATGCTGTCTAGGTTTGTCATTGCTTTTCTCCCAAGATCACTGCCTTGCTGTGGCGAAGGGCTTGAATAACTCAGAGAAGCTATGAACTATGCCGAGCAGGGCACCCAAGATGGACAGGTCATAGTGCAGGGTTTTGACCAAACGTGATCCACCTGGAGCAGGAACCGGCAAGACACTCCAGTATCCTCGCCAAGAAAACTCCATGGACAAAGACTCCACACATATACCTGTAGACAAATCCCCTCTCCCAGTCCGCACACATATACAAGCACATGCACTAATAACCTCTTCTGCGTTGTTTTTGCTGTCCTAGCAGCACCAAAGTGACCTCCCTGAGGTGCAGGCCTGAGTAGTGTATATGGAGGTCGTGAGCTGCCCAGACAACAAGACCTCCCTCTCAACCTTATTGATTGGGTCCAAAGGAAAGCAGAGCGATATCTTTGGCACCTTCTTGGCCGCAGAAGTTACCAGAAGGCAGTGTACAAGGCGCCAGCCACCCATCCTTAGGGACTCCACTCTGGATCTCTGGATCTGGGTACGGTGTACATGGTGTTAGGGGCAGAGTAGTAAAAGTCAAGGTCAAGAACCACTGGGCAGTTAAGTCCAGTTAAATTTGACTATGGGGTGTGGCGCTCATCTCTGCTTTCAGGCCAAGGGAGCCACCATTTCTCCCTCGGTTTGTACCTCTGGTGGGGGACATAGTGTGCTCCTTCTGGAGTAGTTTGTCCACCTTTTGTCCCCACCCTGCACTCTATGGCTCCTAGAAGCTGTCGGCATGTGTCAACAGACACATCCCAGGAATGGCTTTGACTGGGTGGCTAAACCAGGTGAGAGTAGCTGGTGTGTCTCAGACATGGACGTAGCCAGGATTTTCATTAGTGGAGGCAGGACTGTTGTTAGGGGGGAGCAGAACCGAGGTGATTGGTCAGTTAGTTAAATATTTGTATTGTTTTACTTGATCCAGGGGGCAGCTCCCCCCCCCCACCTCCCAGCTATGCCCACAGTCTCAGACTGTCGGTCAGTTAGGGATTTCCTCTGCAGGCAAAGACAGGCTCTGGAAGATTGAGCAGCTGAGACTAATTGTGGGTCCAAATGTCAAGAAGGCAGTTTCTGCACATGCTGTAGAGGGAAGTGAGGGGCAGATGGGGCTCATCAACTTGGGAAGGTAGCCTGTTATGTATTCAGTGGTCTGTGTTTGCCAGAGCTTGCGTTTGAACTAAGGATTATGAGCCCCTGTGTTCTGATTCGATACATGATATCCAATCACAGAACATTTCAGGATTTGGGCCTCTGCCATTGGCCCTTCAACTCAGAGTTATGATTCGCAGCTTGGAAGTTTAGATAGCCAATCATGTTGGGAGTGGGAGTGGCCCAGGCCTTCAGAAATGTATGTAAGCAGTTGCTTTGCCCCTGTTGTTCAGTTCTGTTAATTCAATCAAGGTTCTTGCTGTTATCACTGTGTCCTGCCTCATGGGAACCCACCTACACTTCATAGCCCATCTAGGAGAAGGAAAACTCTGGTCCTAAACCTAAACCTCGTGGCTTTGGGAGTAAATCCTGAGGAAAAATCTGTACCCACTGCCTTCTGGGACAAGAAACAAAGAATACATACATACATACATACATACATACATACATAATTTTACTTGTATGCTGCCTTTCCGTGCTCAATGTGGCTTACAGCATCTACTTGGAATGCTGTTCTTGAGTCGCATGTGTGTCTCAGTCATGAACAAAGAGATCCCCTCTCAAAGAAAGCCAAAGTACTGAACTAGCTTGAGAAGCACATGAGTGCAAGAGAATCTTGCGTGATGGGGCCTGTTTGAGCACAGCATGCTTAGAATTACAAACTCCTAAGGGGCGGGGGGAAAGCTAGGTGAGACGGGTGGCAGCTGAGAGACTTGATGTTCTTAGAGGAGGTTGAGACCCCCAGCTATCTCAGCAGGAGGGTCTGATACAGTCCCTTGGCTGGCTGAGAGAAATTTGGCTTCAGTGGCGAGATGGAAAGCAAGTACATTCTGATATTTATACACAGCATGTAACTCCCCGGTAGCTTGGCAGGAATATTCCACCCTGCATATGCAGACTGACAATTCTTGATTCCCGGTGCTTAAGAAATACTGTTAAAATAAAAGGCACTGGCGCTAACAAAGAGTCGTTGTGGCTCAGCTTAGTGTTCAGGCTGCAGACATCGCTTCCTTTTATAATGCATTGTTGCACAAAAGGTGGAAAGAACATTCGTTTTGAACGGCAAGACAGCACACGTCCTCTGATGCTACCCTCACTTCAACACTCCCCATCAGTGGAAGGAAGTTTCTCTGCTCCAGTAGTATATAGAGCAGGGGTGAGGAGCCTTCTTCTGTCTGAAAGCCACATGCCAGAGGTTGGTATAGCCAGTGCCGGATTTACGTATAAGCCAAACAAGCTTTAGTTTAGGGCCTCACTCTCTAAAAAATTTAAAGGGGAAAAAACTGGATGTACATTTCCAAAATATAAAAATAAAAAACAAATAAAATAAAACCTACCAAAGAGGAATGGCAAATCAAGTTGATGGACTATGCTGAAATGGCAAAGTTGACTGGAAAGCTCAGGAACCAAGAGGACAAAAGCTTTTAAAAAAGAATGGGAAAATTTATAATCCAATTAGGAGACCACTGCAAACAGGTGAAAAAACTAGTGGGATTTTAACCCCACTTGTAATGTAACAAATGCTATGGACAATATGGACTGATATAAGATGTGGATTATGGAATAATATGCTGTTTTAAATGTTAACAATAGGACCCATGAAGGGGATGGGGGGAAGTCTCGAGATTCTGAGTAATCTCTATATATGGATATGTATTTGGATTGTTATAAAATTATATTTGTAAAAATCAAATAAAAATGATTTCAAAAAACAACAACACATGCATTTCAGATACACAAGAATTTGCCCAGGGCCTGAGATTACCTTATCCTTCCTTTTGGTTGCTCTTCAGTAGCCTCCCACTCCCGCCCCCCTTTTAAAACCAGAAGTACAGTTTGGCTTTTTGCCTGGCCTTAAGCATTCGAGCAAACATTCCTCCGTTCGCATTGGAGAGTACTTGTTCCTGGCATCTGGCAGGATGAGTCTCGTTTTCACAGATACAGCAAGACAAGGCTGGTCCTCCTTCTGGCACCAGAGAGTAAAAGGGTACCATGCCAACCTTCTATCCTGCCACATCTTTGGTGCCTTTAACAACTGCATGAAAGTCACGCAGCTGGTAAGATTTCAGGTCTGCTGGAGGTGACGGGCCAACCCTACTCATCTCTTCTTTGGCATTACAAATAAGTCAATTATGCTGGTGGCAGTATTATTTAATTGAATGATTCATTATTATTATTTACGTGTATATTCCACCATGCTCAAGACAGCACACATGGCTATTCCTTTCTCCATTTTATCCTCACAACCCTTTGAGGTGGTTTAGACTTTTATGTACATAGCAATAGCAGCTAGGATTTTATATGTGCAGAAATGGAAGGAAGAAGGAATTCCAACCAAAGAAGAATAGATAAGTAAGGTAATGCACAATGCAGAACTGGCAACTTTAACAGCAAAAGGATGGGTGCTTTATGGAAGAATGGATGCCTTTTTTGAACTATTTAAAGAAATATTATACAGTAGTACGGTGGTACCTTGGGTTACATACGCTTCAGGTTACATACGCTTCAGGTTACAGATCCGCTAACCCAGAAATAGTGCTTCAGGTTAAGAACTTTGCTTCAGGATGAGAACAGAAATCGTGCTCCGGCGGTGTGGCAGGAGCGGGAGGCCCCATTAGCTAAAGTGGTGCTTCAGGTTAAGAACAGTTTCAGCTTAAGAACGGACCTCCAGAACGAATTAAGTTCTTAACCTGAGGTACCACTGTATGATGAGCCAGTGGCGAAGCTGCATGATCTGTCACCGGGGGGCAGAGAGAAGGTGTGGGCGTGGCTGGCATGCGTCCCGGGGTGTGGCAAGTCGCCCATGGGGGTGTGACATGCCACCTGCTGGGTGTGGCATGCATCCTGGGGGTGTGGCATGCTGCCCGCAGGGGCATGGTGCCCGGCACAGGGGGGTGCATGGTGCGTGTCAGGGGTGGGCCCAATGGAGCAGGGGCCGGTGCACTCCCCCCGTGTCCCCCCCCATTCCTCTGCCAGTGTGATGAGCTTTCAAGGAGGATTAGAGCTTTGAGCAACAGAGGTAATTAGATTATAATATTGTGGTTATGATTTGATAGAAGATAGGGTGCACCAGAAGGGGAGAAACAACAACTCCATGGAAAACAGGATGGAGAGTCTACAAAAATAAAAGACGGAATTGTGTTTTGACTGTATATGCTAAAAATGTTGACGATATAATTGGGGGGTGGGGTGGAAAGAGGTAACAGGCTGAGAGACTGTGGGTTTATTCGTACTTGGCTTTCACATCACTCTTTCCAGGCAGAGGTCTGCAAGCTAACACTCTGTGTCTGAGCATGTAAAAAAAATTTTGCCTTGGGCATTCCCCATGAAAACCCGCTCTTTAAAGCTGAACTGGAGCAAACATCAATTCAGGTACACTGTGGATTGACGTTTGCTCTGATTGCACTTTAAAGAGATTTTAGCAGGGGAAACTCCGGAACAACAACAACAAAATGGCGTTCAGACACAGTGCTTTAAATCACAAACTGTGCCTATGAGCTTAATGGCTGGAGATTCTTTTCTTTCTCATACTCTCAGTCCTTCTGGACCAATGTGCACATGTGACAAAGATAAGCTTGCAAATGTGTTTTGGGCTTGCTGTGGTTCATTGTTAACATATACACGAACACACAATTTGTGGGAATGGGGGAAGAGCCCTGGAAAAAAAATTGACTGAGGGAAGAAGCCCTGAAAAGGGGTGGGTGTCATATTTATTTACTAAAACAAAAATGTAGCCTACTACCCATCACATGTGTGTCTCAAAGAGCTGGTTCACACATGCATGTTCATCCCTCAATCTCTCTTCTCTACACTTGATGACTGACAACTAAATGTATGCCATTGAAAAACACTGGGTTTAGGATGAGGTTATATGGAAGCGTGATTTGTGATGTTTGATCTCCAAAGCTGCATTCCAACAGGCGAGTTGTCACCCAAGTCCTCTTCACGTTATTCACATTTAGCTGCATCCCTGAAGTTATGTGACTCCTCCTACCATTACCAGGTTTGTTAGAACTCCCAAAATAGGTATCCAGCTGTAGAGAAAGCTCCCCTGTGTAAGTTATGGGTGGGAGTAGGAATAGCTGCATGGCTTGGGGAGGGCAGAGCTAAATGCCCTGCCCCCAATGTCAACATGTATACCTTGACACGCAAGTAACAAACAAAGATGGCTTTGATGGTGCAATAATCGAATGGGGTGCGAGCTTCTTACTCATTCAGCATTTGATTGACACATGATGCATGCTGGTTGTTAGTGACTGCTGTTATTTTGGGGGATTTGGTTGGTTTTAAGTGTATTTAAATTATTGGATCCTGCTTTAAAAATTTTCTTCCTTTCTTTTCCTTTCCCCCCCCCCCACCCTCGAAAGGTGGGATGTGAATTTCTTAAATGAATGAACAAAGGCTGCCCTTGGCTTGAATGCACAATATACAGCCCCAGTCAAAATAGGCACAACTGTCTTCCAGTTTGCAATCTGAAGCTACTGCTTTGTCATTCCATTCTTGCTTAATGTATTCTGAGCAATCGAGATGAGTAAAGATTAACGGGATCAGCAGAAAATGCTTATCAGAGCTGTCAGTGGCAGGGTGGGGGAGAGAGAAGATGATATAGAGATGGTGAATATCCATGACATTAACATTCATGTAATAGCGTAATATTTTGGGATAGGTTAACAGCCTGATCAAAATTGGGTAAAATCAAGAGCGTGACTGGCTGGCTGGCATATCAGCTTAATTTTAGCGACTGAATGGCAAACAGGAATCTTATTGGTAAAACTTCTCATCACCATACCTACTTCTCGGGGCAAGATGGGAAAAGCAAGAACTTCAACTTCTTCCATCAATTCCAAATCGTTAAGACAGATAAACACGATCCCAGAATATGGTTTGAAGGCCACCAGCTTACTGAAGCTAAGCAGGTCTGCATCTGGTCAGTTCCTGGAGGGTTGACTGCCTAGGAATCACGTGTATGCTATCTTGGGTTCTCTCCCAGAAGAAAGGCAGCTTGGCCATTTAAAGTAGCCCTTCTCTCTGTGTTGGGCAAGAGATGTGCTGGGAAGGGTTTATGATGCTGACTGTCGAACTCCAGTGGGTACCCCTGGGGGCTAATGTCCCAGTGCCAGGAGATATAAGCCTCTTACCAGAACACTTACCAAGGACAGCAGGTTTGAAGGCGCAACACCATCCAAGCAAGTTAGGGTCCAGCGCAGAGACTCGGTTCAGGTCCAAAACGTGATCCAGAGGCAACCGCCCAAGGTCAATAAGCACACGGGATGCAGGTAAGGTGCAAGGAGGGGATACCAGGCTTGGGAATGGGGTTCAGAGGTTATATATGTTGTTTGGGAAATATATACCAATGTCTTATGAGGTAGTGTGGTCCCAGGGAGCCTTTAAAACATACTAGAACTTTGCCATGTATTTGCTTGCTATTTTTACACATAGGTGAAGCGAAATATTTCACGAATGGTTGAAGTAGTTGGGTCTTATCCAGTGGTCAGTCTTTCATGTGAAATGTTTACCCTGAAATTATCAGCCTAAAAAAATCAACCAGTTGTCCTTATGCTTTTTGCTATGTGACCGGATTTGTTTTAAATAGTGATTTAAGGAAGAAATAAACAATTGTCATAAGTGTCACCAGGTTTGTCAACAAGTGTATTTATTCCATGGAGAAAAGACTGGGTGTACAGGACAAGAATGGTCTAATGCATTAGCAGAGAAGCTGGCCAAGGAAGTCTGAGCATTAAGAGGATTAGACTATGAGGATGGTTTCATAGGCCAGTGATATGCCTTTATTCAATTGGTGAAAAATGCACGAATGAACACAATATGAATTAATAGCTTTTCCAGTGGACTACCATGCTTGATAAATGCTCAAAATCTTCCTCAGGACACTAGCAGTGTTCGCTGACAGCCCACTGGGTCAAGAACCCACAAAAACTTGGGAGTGAAAGCTGATGGAGCTGAAAAACGAAATGTTACCTTAAACTGAATATCAATTTAAAAAATTGGAAAAAAAAAAACTGAATGGGGATTTGTGCCTTATTATTATTATTATTATTATTATTATTATTATTATTACACATGACTCACAATGTGGGGATGTTCAGAGAAAGTGAAAACCAATCAGATAATTATGCTGTTCTTTGGCAACGGTACCATAGGGCAAGCTTAAATAATGACCTTCCGTTCCAGCAGATGAAATACATTTGGTTTATTTCTTTTCTAGTTTTTTTTTGTTTTGTTTTTACATATACATATATCATATACATAAGTGAAATCCTTCACCAGCTTGTTCACTTCCATAAACATAAAAATCCATCCAAGAGGCTTTATGTTTTCGTTGTGCCAAAGCAAGAATATTCCAACTCATTTTTTAAAAAACGTAGTTGTCATGGTCATGAACATGTACACAAGAAAGGGGCTAGGGGAAAAACTACGATATCTCACAGCTTTGTAACATCAGGCAAATTATTGTCTGCATACCATAGAAGGGAGACTCCAGCAATGGTAAAACAGACAGAAGTGTATTTATATACAGGGGAAAAAACCAAAAGCAAATGTAAACTTAATCCCCAAAATATTATTTCAATGATATAAAAACAATATCCACATAAGTGAGTCCATCTACCATGTGGAAGAGGATCTCCATAAGTGCCTTCATTAAATATGAAATTGCCTTTCTAGTACCTGTAAAGAGGGAATAGAGATTTTAAAGGAAATTCTATAGTACCTGTAGAGAATATTAACAAAATGCTTTGGACCCTTTGGCTCCTGGTATGAAGGAAGTAGGTTGTGCTTTGCCACTTCTTGTTCCCATAGGGAGAAATTAACCTTCATGGGCAGAATCCTGGCACATAGGGTAGCTTCAGGATCCTGCCTGGCATAACAAAATCTACTCCGTATCTAAGAAGAAAATGATTGGTCAATAGTACAATTGGCCAATGAACAGTAGTGGAAGGACAACAATTAGGGGAAAGGGTTGGCCGTGAACCAAGATTGATGGAGTCCAGGTAACCTACATGGTTAGGGTTATAGTCTGTTATTCCAACCTCAAGTCGTGTAACGGGATGAAGGCTAGTATAGTCTACAATTCAACCTCAGTTGTTGTTTAGAGTTTAGCTTAGAGTATACACGGACAATTCCTTAAAAAAAATAAAAATAAAGGAGTAACAAAGGAATTTGCACCAGTTTGTTTGCATGCATGCAGGTTTGTGTGTATGTGTGTGCATGAGTGCACAGGAACAATTGTTTTGTCTTCCTATTATGCTTATGATCAACATTCCCCAGAGAGGTCATGTTCTATAAGCTCGTACCAGCAAGAACAAACCATTTTGGTGGCAACTGTGTATAGGACTGCTGAAGTTCAACCTCGACACCAGCATTCTTAATGGTTGCTGGAATTGTAGGAGGGAGTTCCATCAACTCAACTCAAGGCTAATGCTCTTGACGTGTGTGGCTCTGAAGACCTGTCACAGCCGATGGCAGCCTTCAACACCACCACCACCAAACTCTTCCACATGCTGCCTTCTACAATAGTATCCACATGTTTTTCATTAGGACACCCTTTTGATTACCTTTGATAAAAGTCTGGCCTACTCTCCTTGTCTTGAGATAAGATAATCAAGTCACTGGAGGCTGGCAGTGGTGCGTAATGCACTATGTCCCTCAATGTGAGGGATACTCAAGAGATATGCTTTCCATCTTAACTCTGATTCTTCTGTGTGCAGGCCTCAGATGAACTAGAGGTGAGAGGGGAAGCTTAGGAGGAAGGGAAGAGCTCCATGTTCTGCCTCGACCTTAAGGGCTTATCCATGCTTTCCTCTGCTCTTTCCAAGTACATTCCACATTTTAAAGCTCTCTGTCCAAGCGCCCCCCACTTTTGCTTCTGAGGTTTCCCCACAAAACCCCGCTCTTTAAAGCTTAATCGGAGTAAACGACAAGCCAAATGGATGTTTGCTTTGATTGAGTGCTAAAGAGCAGGTTTTTGCAGGAAAAGCTCTGGAGGAAAAATAAAACGCTTGGACGCTGAACTTTTAAGTGCAGACCTGTGCTTGGAAAGAGGGAGACAAAAGTTAAAGTGTGGGTAAGCTCTAAATGTTCTTCCTTGACACTGGGCGATCCAAGAAAAGAGAAATGGAGTGTTACCTTTTCAGTGTTGCTATGGTGAAAGCTTCACCGCTCAGGACATGGGCTTTCAAGACCTAGAGCAGGGTCCAGCCCAGCCCTTGTGTATAATTTCAGTGGAGGAACTCAGCAAGTGTTAAGGGTGTTTTACTGAAACAGAAGCAAGGCATGAAGTCCCTGATCCCATGAGCACATTTCAGTACTGCTATGCACAACCGATTGATTCATATGCCGACACATTATGCAGCAGTACTACTTTAAACTCCCACTAACCATTTACAATCAGCTTTGACAGGGAAATGTCTCCACCAAGAAATCAAATGAATAACCACAAAACAATGGTACAGAAAGATCTCCTTGAGTTGGCATTTTCCTGTTAGAAATAATAAATAAAACCTCATCCTCAGAGTCACTGCAAATGTCAAGTCAGCTACACCATTTCTTCAAGAGGTAACAAAGAAATAAAGTGGGTCCCGACTGGACTAACTTCTAATGTCACATGAATATGTAAGCTTTTGAATCTCACATACCTCTGCGTAAGGGAGGATGGAAAGCTCACTGCAGCTATGTATTGAGGAAAGGTGGTTACTGTTGCTTCAGACAAACCACTATTCTAGACACAGAAAAAACTTTAAACGTAAGTCGCAACAAGTGGGAAGCACGTGCTGTTTAAATGCCATCTCTGCTATGAACACAGAAGTCAGAGAAGGCTTGGATTAAAGCAATCCTTATGTAAATTGAACAAAAGAGCTAATGCATCTGGCTGCTTCCTTCCTAAAGCCGCATCTGAAAAAGAGGCAACTGCTTGCTGTAGTTTACTTCCAGTCACAGCTGATTTTTTTTTTTTTTTTGGGGGGGGGGTAGAGCTAGGAAATGATGACTAAAACAAAGCACCCAGAAACAATAATCTCATTATACAATAGGAGACCTATTGTATTCCGCCACAACAGCTACCTGTCATACAACACACAGTCACTTAAAAGGCATGGCACACGTTACTAGTACAAGGTGAAATTTAAGTTCTAAATTTGCCAGTCTATTCAAGTTCTCGAGGCAAAATTCACATGCAGTATGGCCTCCTAAGTGCTACGATATGCCTCTATAAAGAATTGTTGTTTTTTTTATTTTGAGGAGACACTAGCCAGCTGTCCAAAAAATATTTTACAGGCCTTTACATCAAGAATATAAGACCAGCCCAGGCGTGGTACTGATCCACTGTGCTCCTGCCATCCACATCTTTTCATTCTGCCCAAATTCAAAACGAAATCCAGAAATTTGGGATAGAATCATTCTTAGCACTTGAACATTTCCAGAGTGTTCAAAGCACTGAACATAAATTATCACAGCAAGCCTTGCAACAACCCTATCTGGCAGCCCAGTGCTATCTTCTGCCTATTGCAGATGGGGAGCTGAGGCTTAGAGATGGAGGCTTGCTTAAAAATATTCACATAAAGACCCCAATCTCTTCCGAAACTTGCAGCCATGTCTGGCAACCTAGTAAACTCTAGCACAGTGCCTGATGAAAAGACAGTTTTGTTCTGCCGTGTACCAGTTAAAGCAGTCTTGACAGTCTGAAAGAGGAATTTAAATCAATCACTGATTTTCAGACAAGTCTGTCTGCTGAGAAACGTGAGCGCATTACCTCTTTGCAGACAATGGTACCTAGGGCACACTGCAAATCGGAAAATTAAGTTGATTTAATCCACCATTTGGAGTGATCCTGGGAACGGATCACAAATTTGGCACTGAGAAGGTGCCAAGTTGTAGAAGATGCAAGATATGACTGCAAGATGTTAAAAGCAAGCACATATGCCATACAAACTGTCTGCCAGAAGCTTCCTGAGCTCAGGAATGTCATATTCACAATTAAAGGAGAATATAAATGACTCCTTGAACAATGGCTAGGCTGTAAATCGTCTTTTTTAAATGAACGAAGAGCTTTCTTGCTTTCTTTCTTTCTTTCTCAAATATAATTTTTACTTAGCATCTATTTGCAATAAAACAGGAACAGATGCAAGATCTCAGCTTAGCAGAACTTAGAGGAAAATTGAAATACTAACTTAGAGAGCTCTGCGCATGTGCACATGATGGGGAGCAATCAGCATTTGGAATACTTTCCAACCATTTCAGTTTGTGTGAGAGCAACCTGACTAGGCAAAAACCCATCGGCTGAAGATGCATTTGGGCCAGCTTTGGAAGTTAGACCACAGAAACTACTAACACCCAAAGTTCTATAAGCCTATCTGCCCACACATACCCACACTAGTCATTTGTGTAAATGAATTTTCTAAAGCTATCCTGAATGGTTTCTCTGGAGACAATTCTTACTTGCGGTAGGTGAGCAGACAAAGCAACACTTTACTAATCTGTTTTGGCCATCTCATCATAACCTCATCATCAGTTCTGGCTGGTGCCCATCGAAGGTGGTGGGGTGGAATGCAGGAAGCCCAAACAGTAGACAGAACCAGTGCCAATGAGAGGTAGAGCTAACTAATTCTACTTTTATTCCAACTCTCCTCCCCGCTGAGTTCTGCAAGGGCAACACTGAAACTAAGGGGGAAGAAGCTAACAGCCAGTGCCTCTCCCTGCACTGGTTTTAAGTAAGAAGGTAGGCTAGTGGGAACTGGCTGAGGAGAGACTTAACATGGGTGGAGCAGCGCCCCATTGAGCCTAGTCGGCCACCCTCCATTGAGGGTCAATTCTTGTACAGAAGGTTAAGCGCTGCTTGCAATCCTATTTCCTTTTGAAAACCCAGATTGCTACTACACTGTGGACTATGTGGATTCTCAATTTTAAAAGCGAGCAAGCAAGCAAGCAACCAACCAACCAAGTATTTATAAATATACTGTACAACCAACAGAGTATTTATAAATATACTGTACAAGCCAAGTTAACATACATATGGATGTAGAAACTACTCTGCAGATCCAGGGGTGAAAGTTAAGGCCAAGAGGGGTGAGAAGAAGAAAGAGAAGTGATTAAAAGAATAACAAGGCATAATTTCAAGGAATAACCGGCTCCAGTTAAGGTCAAGCACATGGCTTATAATTCCAGGTAGGGATGTACTTTTGTATCAACGTTCACCTTTGTTTGAGTATGTATGTCCCTATAACCACTATGGAAATGCTAGATCAGAACAACTACAGCTTGCTTCTCAAGTGAATATAAAAGAAGAATCTGAATGTATATAAAAGCCACAACCCATAGTTCAGTCGCATTCTAGCGTGACCAAGAAACAGAGCCCCAAAATGGGACTATGTAGGAGAGGCTTGATTCTTAACGGCTGGAGTCCCCATGTCACCAGGAGTGGGGCAAAAGCTTAGCTTCCTCAAGTGCATTTTTCAGTTTTCTCCTGTGAAGCAAATATACAGGAAAAATAAATGTAGTGCTTTGAGAAAAAGCAAAGAGCTACTCTTGGGAACAATGCTGCACTGAAAGCAAAACCTTCTGGGGCCTAACAGAGAGGCTGTCTGAGAGGCGCAGGGTGGGAATGGTGGGTGGGGTGGGGGTTGTCCTTGCAATTTACAAGCACTCCCTCAACACATACGCTCCGTCATCATGACGGACATTCTGCTAGTAAGAAATAATTAGAATTCCCCTATGGTTCTTAAAATAAATAAATAAGAACAGATATAAAATGCAGCATTTCAATTTATTTGCTCTGCCAACATTCACAATGAGAGCATGCATGAAGCACACTCCAGCTTTCAACTGTGCAACTTAAAACTGCCATCTCGGGGGCTATTTTGGTGCCCTGTAGTACTGCAGAATGATCAGCAGAAGGTTTCTCTGCGGTTACCCAGCCTTTTTAAGCTACCACACAGGAACATGGTGTACAACGGGCTCAGTTTGCATCTTTAGCTTCTCAACAACAGGAAGTGGGGGGGGGGGAGAGGATGGCATGTCAGTAGTAGCTATGTTTTATCCATGGGCAAAAGAGCAAGGTGAATGTTTCACTGGGGAACCTTCCTTTGAGGATACGGATCTCCCCAGGTGCGCTTCCTTCCTTTCCCTGAACTACCAGTACTCAGCTCTTTTACTGTTTTCAGCTCTCCTCTCCCTGCCAATTTTC
This sequence comes from Podarcis cretensis, assembly GCF_951804945.1. NCBI lineage: Eukaryota > Metazoa > Chordata > Lepidosauria > Squamata > Lacertidae > Podarcis > Podarcis cretensis. The sequence goes on from NC_137187.1 coordinate 12,581,777, forward strand.
TAAAGCAAAGATGGCCATTGGCCTTTGGGCCAATCCAGGTCACTAAAACACCCACAGATTCATTCATTCAGGAAAGAAAATAATACTCAAAGTGTGTGGGGGGGGGGAGAGAGAGAAAGAGAGAGAAAGAGAGAGAAAGAGAGAGAAAGAGGTATCTTCTATAATTTAAAGTTCTTTCATTCTCTTTAGAAGCCGTGCTCAAACTCAAAACATCCTTAGACTCATAGAACCATCACTGAAGGGATCAGGTTTGCACAAAAGGCAGTTCCAGCCCAAGGGCCACTGTCAGGCAAACAAAACAAGTACTCCTGTCCCCCAGAATACAAAGCCACCCACTGCTCTAAAAGACACTGCCAACTTGCACCTAGGAAGTGGTACCAAGTACTAAGGGTTGCATTCAACTAAGCTTCACTCTAAACAGAGCTGCTGCAATTAATGGCCCAAAATTAGTTGTGTCTATTAATTTCACTGAGTAGGCATTACAGTGAGTGCAACCCTAAGCCTCCAACAATGTCTGCATCACCCACCTCTCAAATGAGACTCCCAAGACAGTGCTATCTGGCCAAGAGAAAAGCTCCCTGCCCCACAGTGCAGATTGTCAAGGGGTGGGTATATATAGGGGGAAATGCAAAAGAAGATAGTGCTTGTGTGCCTTTAAACAGTTGGAGAAGGAGCAGCTTTTCTCAGCCTGAAACTCTTACAAAGCTGTGCATCTGGGCACCCTAAAGCATACTGTAACCGACACAAATATGGGCATTATGCTGGATTAGCTCCTCTGTGCTCTCGCTCTCTCTCTCTCTCTCTCTCTCTCTCTCTCTCACACACACACACACACACACACACACACAGTCATCTCTCCTTCAAAAGAGTCATAACTGGGTCACCCAGTTGTTGCATGACTGCAATATGTATCCTCCCTTCCCAAATCTTAGCTGATGCAAAGCTCATTAACCTCCAAGGGAAGGATATAAAGAGTCGCTACCTCTCCTTTGATCATCAGACTACAGTGGTTTAACTGTGCGAAAGCATATTGACCACCCCGTGACTCTGCATCTTCAGTGGAAGCAAGGTGAATACCACCCACCACCTGATAATTCCTACTCCAAGCTTTAGGATGAACACCATGTCAGAACTTACGTCGCAGCCATTCCAAGAAAAACTGCTATTCTAGAGTTTGCAAACACCACTCAGTAACACTCAGCAAACAGCCATAGAGGCCAACAGCCAAGCAACACAGAAGGCTCCTGAATAATTCAATTTGTTCCATCTATGGAAAACGCCAGAGAGAATCACAATGCAATATCATGGCTTTGCACATGTTGGTAACTGCAATCTCTCTTTTTTCTCACCTCTACCTGCTTCCCCAGCTTTCAAAACAGTGGGTGTTTCCTCCCCCCCCCCCATCTTTTTAAAGTCATCTTCACTTTTTGCCTGCACTCCACCAGAGATGATACACATAGCAGTGAAGCCAAGGTCACCTCTTCCTTCTCAGACAATGCTAATCGGTTCTGTCACTTTATTGCTGTCTCTCTCTTCTCATTATAACTGGACAGCTTGCTGACTTTTCTGAACCACTGGTGAAAAATGAGCTACAGCAGAAGAACTTGCGAGCCACTGCCTCACAAATGCCACACTTCTGGGCTCATTCATTCTCACAGTAACTATCAACCGGTCTACATTAATGGCCGGTTTCACCCTTCATAACGTAACAGGACTGACAATTCTCAGCTACAGGAAGGTGCAGGTGGCAAGGGATTCCTGTCCCACTTCTTGGATTAATCTCAACTAGTTGCCACTCTGACTGCCAATGCCAGGAACATACGCCTTTCGCCACAGAGACTGAGGGATAGAGCAACACTTCTAGTTGCGCCTAGCCTGTGTCTTGGCAAATGGCGGCTTTTGATTTAGCACAGCATGCCACTATAGTCCTTCTTCCTCATCTCTGAGGCAGATGGCTTCATGGGAAAGTCACCCTTTACCCTGTCTGTGACAGACAGAAAAACATATACACACACTGCCCCCAGATCAACAGCAGGGATGGGGAACCCGTGGACACTTTGCTGAACTGCCATCAGGCTCAGTCAGCATAGCCAGAGATTATGCTAGTTGCAGCCCAACGACAGCTGAACAGCCGCAGGTTCCTCATCCATCACATACGGGAGCAATGTGTGTCCTTAACTTTGAGCTGCCTGTTCTGGGAGCCAACAGGAAAATCTATCATTTTTATTCGTAGCCCATGTTCTCTTTGTGATGAAAGGAAACAGAATGTGGAGGGCATTATCTATGGTGGGTGATATTTTAGCTGGAGGGATCTGCTGGCTGGCACAGGGTGGCTGGAATGGAGCCAGTTTTTCATTTGTAGGAAGAAAGAATCTAGCTGTCATTCCTAACACCGTATCTCTAGGTCTCCATGACTTTTAGTTACAGAAGGGAACTGAGTAACATGCTGTCTCTTCAGACATTCCAGCATTCAGATAGAAATTCTCAGCTGCAGTCTTTTAGACTATAAAGTGCCTGAACATACTTCTGGAGGAGGATCGTAATGCCAATGGAAAATAAATACACATTACAGCTGTCTGTACAGCAATTGTATGACTAAGATACTGCTGAAAACTGTACAGGTAGCACAACTTGCTGATAAAACAGAGAGGTCCATGGATAAGACCTTCAGTTCAATGAAATGGAAAAATAACCCATTTTTGGTTGGAGCCATTTCAGATCACCAAAGGCCTTCCTTGGTGTCTAAATCTAGTATGCTAGCTTTGTTAACTCCATTTTTTCCCATTCGCTTTTCAGCCCCTTACAGACTGTGGGGCTCAGAGATCACAACTGAGTTTTTTCACAGTCTAGCAATTGACATGGCTCCCACCACATGCTAGTTACAGAGCTCTGCAGCACTTGGAAACTTAATTTTCTCCAAAGATGTGCAGTTTCACCTAGTCTCTTTTAATAGTGAGACTACTATTGTGCCACCTTGGGAAATGCAAGAATCTGTTCACAAAGCTAAACGACTCAGTAAGCTTCGGTTTGTCCAGTTACTTGCCCTACTGCAGGAAAGCAGCAGATGACTTGAGATATGAAAATTACAAGCCAACAAAGTAAGATAAAAAGATGAGAGAGATGAATACATCATCAAATCTCTCCCTTGCTGTACCTTTTCCTTCTCCCTCTCTCTCTTTTTAAAAGGACTGGATCAATTGCTTTATGATAAATGAACTAGGCAAATGCAAGTCAGAAGCCAAAACATCTCCAACAACCTGTACAGAAACAACAAAAATTTACAATTGAAAATGTCACTAACACCCCATTCAGGCAGATGTGTTAATTTTTGTTTGTTTTGTTTTTGCAAAGGACAGGTTATCAAAGAGCGAGTGATCATGTTGTTCCTCCAGCCTGCCTCAGTTGCCCTAAGTAACCTTCTGCTTGATGCTCGGTGTTTCGGGTCTATAGTCTTTCCTCTCAGAGATGTTACGCTTCACCTTGGCACTAAGAGGGGACTCCTGATTTAATGAGGGGCTTGAGTGGCATTTCTTCAATCCCGGGCCGTCATTCTCATTGGTGCTCAGCAACTCCTTGCCGGCTCCCTCTGTGAGAAGAGACACGTAGGTTTCGTACCGAGTTTTCTGAAAAAGAAAAAAAGGTGACAAAAAGAAAGACTCAATCTACAGCGCAACTTCAGTGATATATGAAGGAAGTCAAGCAAGGCGATTTCTTCCCAGGTGAGAGGACCTCCTCACCTGCACAGCAAGTGCACAGCATAACTATAGCAAATTGCCTTATGGGTAGCAAGAAAACTGAGATGCCACAGAAATTTCCCCTGTAGCAAAACTGGGGGGGGGGGGGGTAGTGGTTCCTCCTCAAGCAAAACATTTGAGGAAAATCTAAAGAGTCTCACCAAGATTATCAACATTTTGGGAGAGGGGAGGTGGAGATGTCCCACATATCCCTAAGTTACCATTGCATTTTGCCTAAAGCAATGGTTCCCATACTGTGGACGGGCCTCACTTGGGGGGTGTGGAACATCTGGAAGAGGTGGATCGGTAACAAGTTCTAGGGAACAGATTTACAGCTGTGATCACTCCAACACTTTCTCCATCATTCCAACCTAATTTGCGTAGATCAACAGCTACCTGTGGTTTAAGGGAGGAAGGTCTTCTTCTATGGTAGGAATTCAACATCATACTCTTATGCTTCCTCTGTCAGCACAAGTATTTCAGCTTGCCTGATTAAACGATCCCCCTCTCTCCTCCCCTCACATGTTGTTTTGTGGATTTTCCTGACACAAACCAATTTTGGGGGGCATGGGGGTATATAGGGGGAGGAGAGCAGGTTGTGTGGTTGGTGGGGAAAACATACAGAAGTTAGAATATGTCTTCTTGGGCAACATACCAGAGTAATTTTTAAGGAAACAAACAGGGAACTCGTAAGACGTGTAAAATGTCTGGGTGTGCATGTAACTACTGTTCTTTAAGGTATACATCATCAAAACAACAACAACAACCCTGGATTGTTTTTTCTGTAATCCTTAGATGGCGTCTACTTATATAGCAAGGCTTCAACAAGGTTTTGTTGCAAAGTTTTGAAATCCAGTTACTAGTCTTCACAATCAGTCCATAATATTAATATGGAAAATATACCGGCTCAGTCACAAGCACTGTAATTTTAGGTACAGCAAGACAAACCCTCATCTCTTTGATGAAGTGGATAATGCCCTTTTCCATGAATCAGACAGGCCTCCCCTTCATTTTGGATCTGCATATTTACAGTGAACATTGACACAATTAGATCCCCAGGAGCTAATGAGAACCTGTACATTTATACGTGTCCAATAGTTGAACATTTCTGTCCTACAGAATAATTGGACTAATACTTCCAAGGGCTTTAGGGCATTAGATTATGGTAATTACTATCAACCTGGAAAGTTCCCCTGATGATGAACTAGCCAACAAGTCTCAAAAAGTGGGAAAATGAAATGAGCAAATTTGGCCAGTCAACATGGCCAATGGTCCAGGGTGATAGAAGATCTAGTACAACTTATGGAGACCCAAGGCTGGAGAAGGATGTAATTCAGCATACTTTGTTTTTAAGGTGCAACAGGACCTGGATACTTTTTACTGCTATAGGCTAGGAAGTCTGAAAACACAGGAGCCATTTATTTATTTTTGCCCATTTCTGAGCAGTAAATATATTTATCTGTATGTCAAAAGAGAGGCTTTCACACAGGTGGGTGGGTGGATGCTTGACTGCTAAAGATTTCAACGAAACCTTAAGCACATAGCTGGTTCTTGCCTTTCTGTTCAGATTTTTAGGCATTCGGTATCATGATGTCAAAATGGCATTCCTAGAGAAGCCAAAGACAGACCTTTGGCTCTTCTCTGTGCATTGCATGCCAATGAGCTATGGCCTCGCTCTGAATTAATTTTTAAGGTACAGACCCTCGCTGCCCCTCAGCTGGGAGGACTGTGGCATTTCAAGCACATTCTGTTCCAGGTACAAATCTACTAAGCACACCAGGCCCAAAATACGAAGCTGCAGGAGACCCTATGTATTTCTGCAAGGAGCAAACTGCTGAATTTATTCACTGTCTAGAACAGCATGCAGCCCTCTGTTGTAGGGCAGTTCTATCTGCAGCCGCATACAATGGCTCTGTGATTAACTCAAATAACTAGTGATTAGCTGGGATTCAGAAAAAGGCTTTTAAGAGTTGCAAAATGCACACTCTGGCCTTCCAGAATAATTTTATTTAACAATGCCGTCTTCTGACCCGTCTCCAATGAATCAGTGCAAATGTTGATGAAGTTCCACCAGTTGCCCACACGGTTTTCAAAGGGGAGAAAAACCGATTGTCAAGTTATTTGCATGCCACAATGAGGGGGGAAATGCACACACTCTTAATTCAAAAAACAAAATTCAGGTAATCATTATTATTCAAATGCAAGAGGACTTCAATGCCTTTATGAAAGGGGAGGCGAGAGAGAGAGAGAAAAGATGGCTATGAATGGCCTTTCCAAAGAGCTTTTGAAGAGATAGATTCATGCAGAAAAAGATCGCAAGAAAAATCCACTTTAAAATTAAATGAAGAAAGACAGCCATACACTTGGTATCTATACTTCCACCAGCAGTGAGGAGACAAATAAATTAAATAGCTAAAGCATGTCACTCACAAATAAGGGAACTTGTGAGATGAATGCTGATAGTGCTCTGGGCTGATTCATTTTTCATCAAATAATGCATACGCCAGAGAGCTGTAATAGGAAACGGGACTACAGATGCTGGGTCATCATACAGTAATTCTAAAGTCCTGGTGTTTTTCTGCCTGCGCTGCTGTCAGTCAAAAAGTTGTGGCATCTTTCTCGCCTCCCCCGACCCCCCACCCCAATCTACAGGGCTCTTGGGAAACTTATAAAGGTCTTTCAATTAGAAAAGCACCGAAGGCAGAACTGCTTTCCTGAAAGACAGCTCACTCATCTGTTTATCTTCTCATGCAACCAACAGCGGGAGTCAATGCTTGACAGTGCACCCTCAGTTGACACGAGGAGATCAACAAGACCCAGAACATGCCTCAGAATGCTTTGCAATAGATGTGGATTTTTTCTTGGCTCAAAGAATGCATTCACCCTTGGCCAACCCTAAAGAAGTTGCGTGGCAGTGGTCGGTGTGACCACCCCACTCTCACTCACATGCACAACAAACAACCCCCAATCCTCAACTGATCCTTCTAGGTCAGCTGAGGACTCTGCACCGAAGGAGTTTCTCTTCTGAATATGTACCTGCCTTTGCAGCTTTTAAGCCAGCAGGCAGAGAAAGGGGACTCAGTTCACAAAGATACTTCTCCCTTCAAGTTTACTTTTCTATTTAGCATTTATGGTTCTCACTTTTGCTGGTTTCCACATACATCCAGATACTTTGAACTACTAACGTTTTTATCTGGCTACTGCCCACACAACATGACATTCTGCAATTTTGCTTTGAAACAGTTATTTAAATGCCAGCCCACTATTAATTATCCTATGAAACAGGATAATTTCCACTGTTTCTGCAGTGGCTATCTTTGTAACAGTGCTCTGCCATGGCTGACCCGGACATACCTCAAATTCCAGATAATGATCTTTCAGTTTGTAGTCCTCCACTTCCTTGCCTTTAAGTTTCTTATCTGGTGGGTAGGAACGATGCTCAGCTAGTTCAGTGGAGATTTGCTTCAGTTTACTTTCATGTGATTTCAGCTGATCATCCTGCAGGAGACAATAGTATATGTCACAGTGAACCTCTAGTATATTTAGAAAATGTAAAGGAAAGGGACAAGAATATGAACTATAGGTATCATAATATATTGCTAGGGGCTGTTTTGAACCAGGTAACACAAATACAGAGAAATGTACCAACAAATAACTTTCTGGAGGGTCAGTCAAGAGACCTGGTCAGCTAACTGTAACTATTGGATGCTCATTTATTTATACTTCTATTTTAGATGAACTGTGGCTTATCTTGACGTCCAAACTCAGACAACAGTGGCTAATGAACTGCTATGAAGTTGGCTTTTTCCAACAAACCTTAGTAAAATTTAAGCACATTCTATAGTTCAGACCGCTAAACGGCAGGTAATCAAAACTCAAAGCTGCTTATCTTTTTCTTGTGACAATGCTGGGAGAAGGGGGAATGCATGAGCCCAGTGGTTGCTGCAACTTGCCCATGTAGCACTAAACCAGGCATCCCCAAACTCAGCCCTCCAGATGTTTTGGGACTACAATTCCCATCATCCCTGACCACTGGTCCTGTTAGCTAGGGATGATGGGAGTCGTAGTCCCAAAACATCTGGAGGGCTGAGTTTGGGGATGCTTGCACTAAACCATAGGTTAGCGTTGCATGCAAACACAACTATTATGCCTCTCGTTCAGGAGCAATTAAGGTCAGAACAAATGAGGACTCCTCAAAATTGTGGTCTATAAACCTATTTAAGGATGATTTCAAAGCTATTTCTGGTTAATGCTAATTAGAGCTTGCCCAATTCTGGCATAGCAAACAAAACTACTGTTATGGTAAACCATGGAGAAGGGAAGGCAATTCACATACAATGCGGGGGGGGGGGGGGAGCCCACAGTGCACTGGGGAACTGGGAGATTAAATGTCTGAACTGGGTCACTACAGTAAAAATGGTGACACAGGCTGGACTACATGTTTACCACAGAACCCTCTATCCTGAGCTTCTTTAAAAGAAAAAGCAAACAAAAAGGAAAAGAGATAACAACTGGAGGGGCCTTGATCTAGCATTTTCAGGCATCCCCTGAAAAACCCCCACCACCCTCCAAGGTGCTATTTTCCCCTGTTGCAGAAAATGGCATCTTTAGGGGCAAATAAGCAGGTGGGGGTTTCATGGAGAAAAATTGTGCAGGGAAATAGGCAGATCCTGCTCTCCCCACATGCCATGGTCCTGATCTGGATTAGGGCCCTAAGCAGTTGCTTGTCCTTCCTTCCTTCCTTCCTTCCTTCCTTCCTTCCTTCCTTCCTTCCTTCCTTCCTTCTCTACTCCATTCTGGATCTTGGGTACAGAAACAGAGCCTGCGAAAGCAACTCTTTGCGTAGTCACATCTTGATATGAGCAGCAACTTCTAATACAGCAGCCAGGCAGAGTTGACAGTACACATTTCATCCTCTGCAGTATACGCAGGAGCCTACTGGCAAGTTCTCTATCTCATAGATAAAAACAGGCAGTTCTCAGATTATGCCTGAATTTATCTCATTGGGAAGCATAGCACTTTTTGTCCCTGCCTTTTGGCTTAAAACAGCTCCTGTCCTTTCACTTCTCCTTCTCTTCTTTCTACCAACACGCAAGGCCCTACTTTCCTGAATGGGTAGCTGAAACAGGAAATTATGCAGCCAGACACCAGTTTCCGTACTGTGGCAAATCAAAAAATAATCAAAAGCTGTAAGATAACTTGGGATTTAATACAAGGTAAAATAATATTGCAGGCCCAGTTCATAGCAGCAAGGAAGAGAAAGAATAAGTGAGCAAGAGACCTGGCCACAAAAGTGGCTCTGTCTGTTTGTGTGCTTCTGGACAGTGGCTATTTTGGGGTAGGATTCCATCATGTACGAGCAAATTCAGATTGCACAATGATTTGTGAAACAAATCTGCTTCCCCAAAAGATTGCACTTTTTGCTGTAAGGAAAGTGACAGAAGAACTGGAAAGTGTGGGATAACACTTGCTTTGATGCCACATCATCTAACCACCCTGCAAACAACTGAGAATGTATGCTCATTATATAGCCATTGTCATGATATAAGGATGAACGCTCAATAAACAGGTTGTCTGGAAGTGCCTCTGTCTAAATATCAGTCTCAGCACTCTTGTCACAATTTAACAGAATTAAGGAAGTTCTGCAGATGATATGGTAGGGCCAGATCAAAACATGATTGATTCTCAAAGGCTGGAAGGAGGGTGGGTCCAGCAGAGCAAGCAAAGACTTTTGCCTCCAGCCAAACTCTGTTTCCAAGTAAACCCCTAGACTTTCTCCTGTACAAGTTAAGTAGCTGCCACTCACTATGAGGGCAAAACCTGCCTTTTCCCCAGTAATGGGTGCTCAAGACTAACAAAGGTATTGAATGCAGAAGGCTGCAGGCAGTGCCTCTCTTGCCCTCCCCTCTATATATTCCAACCGATTGTGCAACAACATTTTACTGGTTATTACTTGAAATATTTCTACCCGTCCTCAAAAGTGTCCAATGTTTCAGGCATGCCCAAGAGCATCATTTCAACTTCTGGGGCTAGCCTTCATGGAAGACTGAGCACCTCCTACTGCAAGCTCTGCTCCCCTTTGCTACAGCATTTTGCTTCAGCTCACATGGGTCTGGACTAATCTGAAAAATGTCCTCAAACAGGGGGATTAACACCTACAAGCACCCTCCCTTCCCTAAATTCAAGCACTTGCCCTATCAATGGTTTGCTCTTTGCAAACGGGGTGGGGGTGGGGGGAGCTTTCTGTGGCTCATTAGATGCACCCTTGAAATACACTTAGGGATGTAGATTAATCACCTGAGACAATTTGGTTGTGGAAGCAGGTAACAGTGGGCGGCTAAACTTTTTCTGGGATCCAATAGCAGCTGGAAATGGTGGGGCAGAAAAAACGGCTGCCACAGAATTGATCTTGTTGATCCATAACTCCATTTCTTCCGGGCTCCTGCAGGAGAGAGCAAAAGGTCAGTCAGTCTGGGAGCTTGTCTGTTTTGCTTTCTCTCCAGCATCTGCTCTGCCCTAAAAGGAACCGCCGCTCTGAATCACATTTCCTACTTCAGCATCTCAATACTGGACAGTGGGCACTGACTGCACAGCTTGGAAGATTCCACCTGCTTCTTTCTCCATCCTTTGCTAGAGGTTGGTCTAAGCCCAGAAGCCCCCCTTCTCCTAATAGGTGAAATGTTTACCTTTTCTAATACTTGGTGCTTTTCAGCTTCAATTGCAGCTGAAATATTTAACCTGGAAAGGGCCAGAGCCATGGGAGAAGAGGAGCTGCAGGAGTCTAGCCTCTTCAGGGATCATTACCGCATGGCAATGTTCCCAAACCACAAAAGCTATCCAGAAGGGTACCACAATCAATTCATCTAGGATAATTAAACAGGATGGCACTCTTTCTTTAATTCTCCCAGCAGAAGTCATCCACCAGAGCAGTAGGAAGCCCATAAACAGTTCCCGGGAAACCAGACGGATAAGGGGCTAGATAATCTGCTCATCTGGGATTCCTTAAGCTGGGTACTGTTGCACATTCAATCACCTTCTCAAAGAATGGCACAATAGATAGACATATCTATAGGTTGCAATATTAAATGACTTCAGTGATGGTTTTCAACTGCAGTCTACTCATCGCTTCGTTCACTGCGACAAGGCAGCTTTCTCTCTCAGTGAAGTATTTATTGCCTCCAGTTTATTTATTTATTGAATTTGCATACCGCATCCGAAGATCACTTGGTGGTTCGCAACATAAAAATATGAAATAAGAACACAAAATACGTAACAAAACACCCACCTACACCCCACAAACACATCTAAAATACGATAATCAGCCAAACAGAACGATAATCAGCCAAAGGCTTGGTTATAGTTTCTTATGTTGGCTTGAAACTTCCATGGGGGGAAATGACAAGAATGTTAGTGGTTGGCTGCACTCCGCCAGATCCTTGCCAGCTTCCTCAAGGGTAAAAAAAAACAAAACAAAACCCCAAAGCTCACAAGCAATTGTGACCAGCAAGGGCCAAGGATACTTCCAGCCAGATTGTTCCTCAATACCACATTGGGTATTGGGTTGTAAAACTATCAGTTTTATACTGCTTTTCGATTGGACGCCCTATTCCAGAAAAATGACTAAAGCTCTATTTAGGCATTAACTTCCTTCGTTTGGTGATTATCATGTTTGGTTTGGAGGGTGTAGTCAAGCTTAGTACTATCTCTGTCACCTCAGCTATCGTTGTTTTCTGTCTTTCTCTTTTATATGCATCTTTGCTCTCACCCCCTTTCCCTTTCTTCATTTGTACCACATTATTTCTTTAAAATGGAATTTCTTTCAAGGAAAATATTAATATTTTTTAAAAAACCCAGTCTATTAGGCAGAAGGTGGGCGGCATAGCAACTGAATTCATAGCAGTGCCCCAAACCAAGTACAGACACCGAACGAAGAATGGATGGGGTGCCCAGTGAGGAAAATGGAACGTTTAGGGGTTTTGGTGACCCCAACCCCACATCTGTCTTGCTGCTGCATTGATTATCCAATCAGTAGCATCAGAGTCGAAACAGGATCTGCTGCCACATCTGAACAGGGTTGGGGTGCTGCACACCAGGTTGATGCCTTCATGCAAGTTCAAATAAGGGATCACAGCAGTGTTACTGGAATTTGAACTGATACTAAACTGCATCAGCTGTCAGGCTGATGAGTGACTGATGGAACCGCAGGGGTTTGATGAGCTGGAAGAAGCCTGGCTCTTTTCTCCCCTTTCCTGGCATACTCTGCTCTCGGCTATAAGCAACTATTCTGCCATGCAAATAAAAAAAAAAATTCCACAAGCAATAAGAAGAAAAAGATGGAGACCCTGTCCTGTGAGCTTGCTGGCTCAAAATGAGCTTGAGTTTCTGAGCTACAGTATGGAGTCTATGCCTTTTCATTTTCATACTATCTTATATTCAAGAATAATTTATTAATTTTTTTAAAATCCAGTGTGAGAAGGCACACCACCCTTGACTGTGAGCATATTTTGCTTGAATCCCTAAAGAAACCAAAAGGGAACCTACTGGGCTTGGAAAAGCAGGACCCTCCAGTCAGCTGTCTTGAGCTTCAGAACATTTGGCTTCTTCTCATAGTCGGTCGCCTTCGATGCCAATGCATGGTGCACGCTGACTGCATTCTTAAGATCTTCCTCTGATAAAGCTTTATCTGGTTTGTATTCATCCTGCAGAAGCCCAAATTAAGAGTACAAATTATTATATAGTGCCAGTGTTTTTAAAGCCTGATTACATTCCAAAAGAAGGCAATAAACAAAAGTGTATTTAAAAGACTCATCTAACTTGGCAAAAAACAAACCAACAATCCCATATGCAGCTATAACCCTGTGTATATTTATTCAGAGATGAATCCCACTGCACTGAGACTTAAGACTGGAATCCCATGCAAACAATTGGGGGTAAACACTGTTGAACTCTTTGGGACTTTCTTTGGAGTAAATCTGCATAGGATCAACTTATTTAAAAACAAAAATGCTGCTATTTAAATGTTTGGGTTGTGTTTTTTTTTTTTAGCATTTCAGATTCAAAACAAGCATTTGCAACCTTCAACGGGAGATGCCAGGATTTGAACTTGGATCCTTCTGCAAGCAAAACGTAAGCTCTACTACCACATTATAATCTTCTAATATTTTCCCAATTACAATTTTCCTAATGTACAAGACACCGTTGCCTAGCATCTGCTAGAGTGATGTGCAATGTTCAACAGAGAGATTGAGAGATCCTACCATAGCACAAGTTTGGATTGTCTTGTGTTCTTAAGGGCTTAATCACTGTTGGATCCGGCCGTCTACTTTTGAAAACTCTTGATGAATAAAAAAAAAATCCCACATTTACACAGCAGTAGGCTGCTCTGTAGCAAGATCCCCTGATCTGCCACTGTGGTTTCCATTTCCCATCCCCAGCAGTGAATGCTTTGCTTATATGACATCTCCAAAGTACATTGTTGGGGGCTGCTTGTTTTTTTAACATTATTAAGGAAAAAATATCATAAAAACAACTTCCAGTAGCGTCCACACTGGTTACATAATGTGTCTTCAGCAGACAGACATTACAGGTCAGCTCTTCATTAAATCAATTTCAGCTCAGTACTGACCCATAGCAAATTCACCGTAGAACAGCCTGCGGCCAGCATATTAAGAAAGGTAAATCAAAGATTCTTCCGTGTTCAGGAGATGGGTTTTGACTAATATGCTATGTATCCTATAAAGGATGGCTAACTGGAAGTCAAAGTATGTTTTTTAGGATGGGAAACAATGCTATAGAAATCAAGTGAGCGGATCTGTGCCTGTGTGCTTGTTAACAGTAGTATGGCAAGGCAAAAACACAGCTCAGGAAACAGAGGAGTAGCTGCTGTGCCTTTTAATAGTTGAGTAAAAGAGAGAATTTCAGCAGGGCCATCTTTTCCCAACCCTACAAGAGAATCTGCTCTTGCTGAAATCCACTCTTCTATAAAACTGTCAATGGTACATGAGTTCTGTCCTCCTCTAAGTCTTATTAGTCTATATAATCTGTCACCTGCTGTTGACAATGGACATGACACCTCGGTTGGTTTTTTTACTGACATTGCTTCTGCTGTTAACAGACCTACAATTTTAGTAGTAAATGATTCCAATTCGCGTTTCACAATGAAGGTTGGAGGAGGAAAGTTTTTGACATCAACAGAAAAGATCAAGAAAAGAGATGGGGGTATGTCTGGCAATGAATAAAATCTTTCTGCTTAGGCAGAGGTGTTTACTCAGATATAAACCCCACTGTCTATTACAGGGCCTATTCCAAATAAGTGTACATAGGATTAGAGCCTTGGACTGCAATCCCATGGACTTGTTTTGCATACCCACCTGTGCTCATTTGGGAGAAAGGCGAAATATAAAGGTAACAATAACAGAACTTTCCTGCACTCTTTGTCATGAACAGGCCCCAGCCATTGAGAACCAAGACTGTTCTTATCTGCGCAACCACATTCTGCGTCATCTGTTAACCACACAAGTGATGGAACTTTATGCATTCTAATGTATATTGATATATTTGCTCCACTCCTGAACCCATGGGACACTTGTTGCTAAGTTGTTTAGGAACTTCAGGCAGTTTCAGCCTGCCCCAATCTATGCCACTTAATGCTTTCAGGAGAAAAATCTGGATGTTGCTAGTTCCAATAAGCAAGTTGCCAAAAAACAATAGACTCATTCCCTGCCTCACTAAGCTGTTCCAGATGCTTAGCCATAGTACGGTAAGCATTTCCTGAACTTGATTTTATGGTATTTGTACCAGTGCTTTGTGAGTCGCTGTCCTACAATGTTAGCTCTGACCAAAAAGCTGGCAGTTCCCAGAATTGTTCAAGCTTGCCCCTTACGTATCTTGTACCTTCAGCTTCATTGTAAAGAACCCTAGATGCCCCATCACACAATTTCTGTGTCTTGTTCCTCTTCACAGCTTACTTCTTCGATTTTCCATTATTCCCCACTGAGAAATTATATTTCAAAACAAGCCCTGTGGCATTAAACATGGCATTTGAAGGCTATGACTTTGCATGTTTGTTCTGTGGGTCGTGTAGATTCCTTTTCTCCACTTTGACCATGTTTCTTTTCTTTTCTGTTTCAGAAAAGGGAATCTCTCACATTCAGTGACTAAGCTTGTGGCCGATACAATCTTCAGGCTACAGAAGCAGAGATGAATCAAGGCATTTCTTTTTAAAAAAATACTGAGCGGGAAAGCAGAGGCATCCAGAGGTGAACTGGCTGAGTCAAGGTCATAAAGCAAGATGGTGGCAAAGTGATGTCTTTCTGAAGCTATCATGTTGAAAAAGGAGTTGAAGCTTGAGATGTTTGCTAGAAAAAAAAGTCCACAGTTGAAGCTGCTTTCATTCCTGTTAAGACTGCAAATTCTTTTCCTCTTAGGGCTCCTCTCACATTACCTTCATGTTGTGAGAGCCACTGTAGCATAAGCTACGTCAGAAGCCCTGGCCCTAATGGAAAGGTCCCATATTGCAGCTCCCCTTCCACAACCACGTTGTTCCAGTTACCAGGAGTTGCAGTGGCTCAGAGATTCTCACGTTACTCTCACAGAAGTGAGAAGAAACCACACTAAAGTGATCCCAGTGCCATGAAGTTAACGTGTCAACACGGTACCATTGTGGTGGATAGTGTGTCAGACAGGGAAACCTGAATTTAAGCTCCTTTCCAGTCTAGAAGTTCACTAGTTGGGCCTTGTATTATCAAAACTTACCTAAAGAACCTATCATAGAATCACAGAGTTGGAAGATATCCTGAGGATCATCCAGCCCAACCTCCTGTAATGCAGGAACATGCAGCTGTCCCTTACGGGGTTCGTACCTGCAACCTTGGCGTTATCAGCACTACGTTCTCTAACCAACTGAGCTATCCTTGGGTTCCTCCATTAATATCTGGGAAGGGTCATAGCTCGCTGGTAGAACACCTGCCTTACATGCAGAAGATCTCAAGTTCAATCTCCAGCATCTCCAGGTAGGCCTGAGAATATCTCCTGCCTGTGCAGCCTCTGCCAATCAATGTTGATAATACTGAGCTAGACAAACCAATTGTCTCACTCAGTATGGCAGGTTCCTGTGTTGCAAGCAATAATCCTTCAAAAATGTTCCTGTTATTGGCTCATTTTCCACGGCTGGGAACCCTCCCTTGAAGACGGACCACCATTTAAAAGAAAAATGTAAGCAATTTGCCCATCTGCACAACATTATCTTTTTTTAAAAAAAAACAAAACCCAAAGAGATCAAAGAGCAGTCGAGTGGCCATGACAAAAGTGTAGCAAACTCCGACACACTCGGTAATTTTTCAAAGCCGCACGTGCCTTTTCATTCATGTCCTTAAAGACCTCTCCTTCAAAAATTAATCCTGCAATTGCCTTGTCGGCTAAAATCCTCCATTTTTCAAATCAGTTTTTGAAAAATTGCTTTTGTAATGGCTGAATTTGGGATTAGCTAACACACACATATCAAAAAGAAAAGGAGCTCATCTCTCTGTCTTAGAATGAAATGCGGTTGCTGGGAAAGTTGGGATAAAAAAAAAAGAAACAAAGAAACCTGAGTACCATCTGTTCGTTTTTAATTGTAAACAGGGATAGGATTATCATCTATAATGGGAGAAAATGTTTCCTGTAACCTTCTATCTCTGCCTCAGTCTCCATAAATTTCCTTCAGATGTGAAAACATTTGGCACTTGCTAATTACATAGTGTCTATTTCATGACAAAACTTTGGTGTTCTGGGTATTTCAAGGAAACAAGCAAAGAAGAAACGTTTGTGACTTAACATGCATCACTCTTTTGAGTACCCTCTGCTTCCAGGTTTCACATGCAGTGCTGGGGAAAGAGGAAGAATTTCCCAAACTTGGGAAAGTTTAAGTATCTCTGGGGGAGTTGGGGAGACAATATGTGCTCCTTCATCTTCACACCTGACTTTACATAAGACCTTAATGCAGGGATAATAGTAACAATAACAATAACAACAATAATAATAAATTTTATTTATACCCTGCCCTTCCTGGCCAGAACCTGGCTCAGGGCGGCTAACACCAATAAAATCACAGTAAAAACATAATAGGGGAAAAAGAGAGCAGGGGGGAACCAATTTAAAATACAGGTTAAAATGCAATTTAAAACGCAGACTCGTTTTAGAGTAGCTGATATTGGGGAGCCTCTGGCCCTCCCAATTATTGTTAACTCCAACTCCCATCAGACCCAGCTAGCATGGCCAGTGGACAGGAGTGATGGGATTCATAGTCCAGCAACTTCTGGAGGGCCACAGGTTTCCCGCTCCTGCCCTAAAGTATGTGGAGATGAAGTACTCCGGCTTCTGCTCCTTTCCTTGAAACAGCCAAATGCAGCTCAGATACAGGGAGCATCTAAAGCACCTCAGAGAGGTGAAGTAATTGCAGACCATACTATCATTCACTTGGCTTGTGGGCACAGACCACACACACAAGCCAACGAAGGAAGAAGACAGGGTGAAACACCTCTCCTTTATTCTTAATCTAACAAGGAGTTCAAGGGAGTGTATTTGGCAGGGAACCTCTTACCTTTTGCAAATAAAGCACAGTTCCTTTAAGAACAGCATAAAAGGCTTTCCATCCCCTCTTCCCTCGTGGAGCTGTCAAAGTAGAACATGGACAAAAAAATATATATGCATAAGTAACCATTGGTAATCTAAATCAAGATCATGCTCTGTTCAGGATCTACCCCTTGTTTAATATGGGGGCAGGAACAGAAATAAGCAACAGTGCATATGTTTTGTTGTTGTTGGTAATAATAATAATAATAATAATAATAATAATAATAATAATAATAATAAAATTATTTATACCCTGCCCATCTGGATAGGTTTCCCCAGCCACTCTGCGTGGCTCCCAATTGAATATTAAAAACACAGCACAGCATTAAACATTAAAAACTTCCTTAAAGAGGGCTGCCCTCAGATGTCTTTTTAAAGTAGGATAGTTGCTTATTTCCTTGACATCTGATGGGAGTGTGTTCTACAGGGCAGGTGCCACTACCGAGAAGGCCCTTTGAATACATCCTTGGAAGAAACATTGTTGTTAAACAGCTACTTATTGATATACCAGCCCTATTTTCACTGAAGCCACTTCCTCCAAGACAGTGACAGAAAGCCCTTCAGTTTGGTGGAGGGTATGAAAATGGGTGCTTGATGTAGCCTGGGCTGGAATATGTGAGGGACTAGGGTTGAAGTAAGGAACCTAGGCCTAAGCAGGGGTAGCCGTCATCGGTATAGGAAGTGATCGGCCTCCCCTTCAAGAAAGCCCTGGTGAAGAAGGGAGAGGGGAAGGGAGTTTTCTTACAGCTTGTTGGGTGCATGAGAAAGAGCCAGGTGAGAAATGGAGAGCTCTGGTGAAACAGCAAAAATATTCAGTCAGAGCGGAAGGGGCTGGAACCCTACACTAACCCTCCCACCTCCTCCTTGTACAAGGCCTTGCTTACAGAATGCTCTGAGCATCTGGGGGCTCCCTCCTTGGTAAGCTTCACATAGATTTGTACAGTGTGAACATTCCTTCGGTTCTCCTTCCAGCTTGCAAGGTGCAAAGGCTGCTCTGAAACCCTGGACTCATCTGCCGGCACCCTTTACTTCCCTTCCCATGAGGCAATGGGGGCAAGTGAGTTGGACTGGGCAGCTGCACACATGTAGCTTTCCGGTCATTTCATCCCCTTCCCCCCCTTCTCCGTTGCAGCATGAAGAGAAAACAGTTCTCATTGAAATGCACTCACTCTTCTTCCCATCCATATCAGCATGGATTTTACGTGCCAGGAATCCAGTTTTGTATACAGCAGCATTGGGGTCATGAGGAATGTCCAGGAAAGGGTTACCAGAATTGCCTATGCGGTTGCCAGACTTCGACTGAGTTCCATTATCCTTCTCGTCGGTACCATCCGAGGGGGATTTTTTCTTTTCTTCATCATCTCTAAAGCAAATTTGGAAAAACAACAACACATACATACATACATAGTAAAGGTAAAGGGACCCCTGACCATTAGGTCCAGTCGTGGCCGACTCTGGGGTTGCGGCGCTCATCTCACTTTACTGGCCAAGGGAGCCGGCGTACAGCTTCCAGGTCACGTGGCCAGCATGACTAAGCCGTTTCTGGCAAACCAGAGCAGTGCACGGAAACGCGGTTTACCTTCCCGCTGGAGTGGTACCTATTTATCTACTTGCACTTTGACGTGCTTTTGAACTGCTAGGTTGGCAGGAGCAGGGACCGAGCAATGGGAGCTCACCCCATCACGGGGATTCGAACCGCCAACCTTCTGATCGGCAAGTCCTAGGCTCTGTGGTTTAACCCACAGCGCCACCTGCGTCCCTACATACATACATACACACACCTAAATTCAGTTGGCGAGCCCAATGCAATCTTTATCTTTTAAAAATCAGATTAAGGAGAGGAACACTTTTTTTATCACCTCAGCCTACCAAGTAAGTGGAAAGACACTTCTTTCATGTTAGGCGCTGTGGTCTAAAACGAACTGCAGTACTTCTAACATACACCTAATTTTAAACCTGCAAGAAATCTTATTAGTTTCAGCGGGGTGGCTCATATATTTATATTTAGAGATATGAATCAGAACCAAAACCTCTGCACCATTCCCCTGGTGCTGCATGTTTTAATTCGTTGGTATCAACATTTCTACCCCAAGAGAGCATTAACTATGTAAGACATGTAACTAGAGCCAGTGTGACGTAATGGTTAAGAGTGTTGGACTAGGACCTGGGAGAGCAGGGTTCGAATTCCCACTCAGCCATGGAACTCACTGCATGACCCTGGGCCAGTCACCATCTCCTAGCCTAACCTACTTCACAGGGTTGTAGTGAGGATGACATTGTAGTGAGGATGACCATGTACACCACCCTGAGATCTTTAGAAGATAAAGGTGGTATACTATCATCACCCTCATCATCACTGCTATATGCCACTGTTGTAAAAAAATTGCCAGATTTGGTGTTGTTAAGAAGATGTCTCTCGCTTGAGTGTAAAGATTATGAAGGAACGGAAGGTAGAATGTAGTTGTAAAGGCATATAGGATTCCAGGTTTTTTTTTAAAAAAGTATGAACTATGACATAACGTTTTTTTAAGTGGCAAAATGTCGGAATGCTAACCAGGGGCAGCAGCTCTCTGTGTACCATACATTTTTGACCAAGGACTTATTGCCTCGGTTTAATCCTGCAAATAATGACTGCAGCAAATAACTTCAAGATTCTGGTTTAAAGCAC
This sequence comes from Podarcis cretensis, assembly GCF_951804945.1. Taxonomy (NCBI): domain Eukaryota; kingdom Metazoa; phylum Chordata; class Lepidosauria; order Squamata; family Lacertidae; genus Podarcis; species Podarcis cretensis. Next base: position 12,601,790 of record NC_137187.1, read on the forward strand.
AGAACAAGAGCAGTTAGACAGAGAACGCCTCTTGTCCAACTGACTGTCAACAAGTTCTCCCCCTCTGTTTCATCAGCAATGCACTAGTTCATTTTGTTCCAATACTACTGGAGTGACATCAACTAAGGGGAGTGAGAGCTGTTATTTGATCTAAAATGTAAGAGCCATCTGCTGCACCCATAGAAGCACAGCACAGTGTTTCCCACAGGGCACAGGGCTCACTTTGGAGCACCAGTGGAGAGGCCACAGTCATTTGAATGAATGCTGCACTATACAGAGTCTGTCTAGCCCAATGTAGTTTGCTCCAGTTGACAGCAACTTACTAAGGTCAGAGAGAAAGAAAGGCCTTTCTCAGGCCTACAACCTGGACGCCTTCTTGGTAGGAGAGCCTGGATCTGGGATACGTTTGTTGTCACGGCTGTAGAAAAGCCATACATGTATTCTGTCTTTCTCTCTGTGCTGAAATCAGTCACAGCCCAGGTCTCAATTAACAGAACTGCTATCTAAACTATAAAATGCACCCTTTGAAGACATCTTTCCTGGTGGAAATTCTGTCATCTTAAGGAGTCTGACATAGATGGATGATAAATCAGTCCTCTGCAATATCTCCTTTGCTTCCTAACCGTTGAAGAAAAACACAGCAGCCGTCGCTTATTTCGAGTTTTATCAGCTAATGCTCATTTCCCCAAGCCCCTTGGCCCTAATCAAGAAAAGCAATTCTACCCTCTAAATGTTAAGATGTTTATAAATTACTCCAAACAGAACCAAGTAATTCCACAAGTGTCCTTGTCAAGTGTGGAGTACCTGTATAATGTCAGGAGTTCGGGTGGTGTAGACTGTACAGAATATGCTTGCTGATCAAAAAGGTTAGATAGCTGAGTTGGTTAGAGTGTGCTGTTGATAACGCCAAGGTTACAGGTTCAATCCCCAAAAGGGACAGCTACATATTCCTGCATTGCAGGGGGTTGGACTAGATGATCCTCAGGGTCCCTTTCAACTCATGATTCTATCAAAGTAAAAAGCTACCTCATTTAACTTTGCTCACTTGGCCATCTGCTTCAGCACTGTCTATTCTGACTGGTAGTGGCTCTTCAAAGAGGTCTTTCCTGTTAATCTAGTGCCAAGACCATGTTAGACAAAGATGCTGGAAGTATTTTTTATGCAAAGGATCTGCCCAACCACTGAGCTGCAGGGCACTCTCAAAACAAGATCTAGTCCTATAAGTTTGATTCTGTAGATTCTACATTTCCCAAGGGCCATCTAAATCTTGTGTTCCAGTGCTCCAGCCCCAAATAATTGTTTTCTGGCAGAGATTCTTCTCTGGCCCAGAATTCTTTGGCTCCAGAGCTGGAAAAGAATTTGGAATATGGAATTAAGGTCCTAATGCACTCACCTCTTCTTTGTGATGAACATTATGAACCTGCAAAGCCCATGTCGAAGCCTGAGAGGTATGAGTTTCACTGAGGTAGTAGGGGAGAGGCTTCCTCCCCATTACGGAGGGATGTGCCCAACAAGGGAGCTCTTGGCAAAGGAACTGCAATCTAAACTGCACTGTTCTAAAACGGTATAGTTAAAAGAACACAGAGTTCTACCCACCCTCTGTCATCCTCTGCTACACCCTGCCCCCCCCCCATCCTGGTCATTTACCTTTTCACTTCTCCACCTTCCCTGGTTATTCAGGGCAGAGTCTCCATGATGACACATGTGTTCTAAATTGGCTGGTTTCTACTCCATGATGCTATCACAAGCAAGATGGCCCTAGAAAACTGGGTACTCTTGTAAGTGCTACTGAGAGGGAAACGGCTTTCTCCATCAGTAGAGAAGAAGAAAGAGGAGCAGGGAGGTAAGTTCCTGTGGCCACTCTTAAGTACATGGATGAAGGTTAAATGAAGGACAGGGTAGTTCAGACAGTGGAGGCTGGCAGCTGATTTCAACAGTGATGAAACCACATGATGTCAAAAGCAGCAGCTGATATAAGTGAAGATCCTGAAGGACCACAGCTACTCCAATGATCTGCTTTTAGGTATCAATGTAACTGCACTTGCCCACATTCCCCTATCCCAAAAGTCATCCCTGCCTCTCATTCCCACCCTGCCTGCCCCCCTCCCCCATTTGCTTTAAATTGGATGCTCTTTGAAGTGAGGGCCTTGCCTATTTTTCCCCCTTTGTAACTGTACACTAATGGGACTGTATAAATAATAATACATAATAATAATTAACTTCCATTATCACCAGGAGCAATTTGATAGTGACTGCTACTGTCATGGGAGTGCAAAGGACTCAGTAATACTGAACGGGTAATTATGGCATCTTTCATCCCGCAAACCACCATCAGTGCAGGAAAAGAGCCTGCAGATGTTCCACTGCAGTTGGTGTAACTTGAAAGCTCTTAGAGCAGCAAAAGCTGCCTCCATAAAAGCAGCCTTCTTACCAGCATCAAAATGGGCACGGCTGCATTTAAACTGACATCCTCTGTTCTGCCATAGCCTTCACACAACAGCCACGATTCTCTCTCACTACAGAAAGCACCAGCATCATAAGGAAGTCAAGCAAGCAGGGATGACAGAGAGGAATGATTAAAGTGTCTTGGCAGACACTGGACTCCTCATGCTTGGCTTTGAATTCCAATTGTTAGCTTCCTGAAAGCAGCCGAAGTGGGGTACATTAGGCCTTCCGCAATTAATTATCTTTGATATCAGTTCGTTGTCAAGCTATCCATAGTTAATCAAGAGACAAACACGAGACAACAAGCCAACAGGAAGAAATCTGACCCGAGACGTGTTTTCTACTCAGCAAGTTCTGACACAATGTCCTGGAAGATAAAAGGCCGAAAACTAAGCACGTGTTTTAATCATGCTGCCACAGATTAACCGAGGATTTAATTTCTCTCTCTAAGATGAAGTTTCCGAGCCAAATAAAAATGTCCTCCACCCTTACAAGTGGCCTTTCATCGCTAACAACTCGTTTTGCTAGCCGGAGTAACAGCAGGCATGTGGATTTCATGATATAATAAGGGTTTGACAACCTGCGCTCTTGTTACAGCTTTGAGGACAGCTCATCCAGTGTTTTGTGGACCAGGGAGTTAAAGTCCAAATGCACAAATCAGCACATTTTCCTGATGTGCAATCTCCACTATTTCAAAAAATTCCCATAAAACACCATCAAAACAGCACATTTGTAAGGCAGAGTAGAAACTCTGAAACTGTGCCATGAGAAGAATTATCCATCAAGGACACATTTCCCATTGGAACAACAAAACTCAGTGCAGCAGAATTATCTCCCCCTCAACCAGTAACATGAGCAATTGCATAATCTCAAGGGAAGGAACAAAGGCACACTGCGATTCCTGGATACACATTAAACAACTTGGGACTAGGGTATCTAGTGGACTGCCTTCTCCTGTATGTTCTCTGCTGGGTCCCCTTGAGAGCACTCTATGCCCCAGAGGTGTGCTCATCTTGTACTAGAAACCAGGTTCTTGGTGTCATAGCTCCAGTTCTCTGCAATCGATCACAAGCCGAAATTAGGAGACACCTACTGTCATAATGTTTAGATGCCTATTAAAGACATTTTTCTTTAAGAAGGCTTTCTGAAATGACCCAGTCATTTGTGGCACAGTTGTATCTCTCAGTAAATTGTTTTCTTGCTTTTAGAAGTTGTGTGTTTGAATTTTATTTTGTTGTTTATCTCATGTGCCACTTCAATGGGCTCTATGTTATGAAGCAGTCTATAAATCTGTTAAATTGTTATGGCAACAAAAAGCAACAATAATTAAAAAGCATCTCCAGTGCTTGAGTACAAGTGACTAGACAAAGGGGAGGGCAGGAGTTGAGGAGGCAATAACCATCAAGCCACCCTGAGTGTATGTACAAGGCATTTGTTCTGAGAGATGAAAATTACATATACATTACAGGCAGGATTATTGTAATGAGCTAAATGAGGCTTACTTTGAAGACAGTTTGAAGACTTCACTTAGTGTAGTGTGAGGCTACTTAGATTACCAACTGGGACTGGGCGTTATGAACCATTTCCAGATTCAACTGAAAGTGGCAGTCTAAGAACATCAGAAATTGCCTAAAAGTCAGACCACTGCTCCATCTCACTCAGTGCTGACATCATCAACCAGCAGTGGGTCTCCAGAGTTTCAGACGTGTTTCCCAGTCCTACATGGATATGCCAGAGATGGAACCTGGGGTGTTTTGTATCCATGCTCTTACCACTGAGCCCTGCCATTCCCCAAAGTTTGAACCTATAAAGCCCATCGTGATTTAGGAGAGTGAGAACTTGAAGAACCACGTGTCTCCATATGCATCTAGCTATACATGAAGATCTTTGGAGCAGGGTCTCTTGCAAGTAACTTTGCTGAGTGAGGCAGGTGGCTACTGGGCGGAGCGGGCCTTCTCAGTGGTGGCTTTTATGATTCTGTAACTTTTAGTTTACTGGCGTTTTGTATTTACACTTTAATTGTTTTATTCTGGGAACAGTCCTGGAAATAAGACTGGAAGGTGACCATAAATAAATAAATTTTGTGTGTGTGTGTGTGTGTGTGTGTGTGTGTGTGTGTGAGAGAGAGAGAGAGAGAGAGAGAGAGAGAGAGAGAGAGAGGGAGAAGATAGCTCAGTTGGTTAGAGTGTGGTACTGATAATGCCAGGGTTGCAGGTTCAATCCCCGTATGGGACAGCTGCATATTTCTGCATTGCAGGGGTTTGGACTAGATAATCCTGTCTATCAAATGTCTGTTTTATAGTATTTAAGTGCTTCTCAAAACATACTTCAGTAATCCTTGCAACACTACTGTAAGGTATTGTCAGCATTATTATCCTTACATTGCAAATAGAAGGAAAGACTGAAGCTGAGAAGTGCTTGGTTTGGCTAAGGGCCACCTAATGAGTTCATGGCTTGGGCTGAATTTGAACCCGTGACCTTTCAAGTCCACTGCAGCTCGGTCTCTTAATTGGCATACAGTACTAGCTCTCCTGAATGAATAATGACTATACAGCAAATGAATGCAAGAGGACTTGGTGGGTTGCTCCCCTGGATTGCTGGGGTGGATTTCTGCAAGATCTAGAATCTGTTCCATATGCTGCCTGCATATCAAGCGGAATGCCATAACAGGCGTCATTTTTAAAACTCATTAATTCTTCACAATATACTTACACTGCCCACTCAAGCTTCTCGTTTTTGATTGAATTGTAGAGAGCCTGTAAAAGGAAAGGAAGAAGAAATTACTGGGTTCGTCTTGACCGCACACAGAAGATTGCTGATTTTTTTTATTTAGGAAAAAAAGACCTAAATGTCACAAGCAAGCTGCTTTTGATCATGAAATCACCCATATACGGCAAAATCAAGCACAAATGAAAATATTATTCAAGAGCAGGGTGGCACAAATGTGCTTGCCATTTTTTAATTCTGCTGAGAGCACTCGCTTTTTACCCAAGTCGAGAGAACAGCAGATGGTCTCTGTGACCTTGCACTGACTTTGGAGGTTCTCCAAAGTCACACTGAGATGTCACACTGACTTCCAAGGTCCTCAGAGTCATAGAGTGAAGGTCAAAGTCCCCACCAGCCCCTTGCCCAGTCTAGAACTGGGTAGGATGAGGGAGCTTATACTGGGCCCCAAAGCTCAGCATTAGATCACTGAGAAAACTTGCTCTCCCCTTTTGGAGGAAGAGAAGGGGTCAATGATGGACAGCAGAAATACCAAGCAATCAAAATTTGCTGTCCCTTCAGATCAAGGAATAATGAATAACTGTTGGTATATATGTGTATAGAATTTTGGGGTTCCATCCTGCAATTAAGAGAAATCAAAAGCAATGTCCTGAACAGTGATGCCACAGACCAAGATTAATGCTGGATTGTTTACAGAGTTAGGAAACCAGCAGTCCACATTTTCCTTCTAGGCATTCCTGGGGCTTTCCATTTGGAGCCACAACACACAGCCTGAGCTCAATCCATTTTTCTTTTTTTTTTTAAGCAACACATTTGACTTCTCCAGACACAGGTAAAGGGGCTCTTTAACCCTATGCCTCTCCCTAGCTGAACAGCAACAGAGGCCTTGGTAAGTCAACAAACAAGCCAATTAAGAAAGAGCAGCTGGTGTCCACTTAAGGCAAGATGTTCAACCACAGCCTCTTCTGCTGTTTTTGTTGAAGAAGAGCCCTTTGTCTGTGGCTTGTCTGTAGTTCATGCAGTTGTAAAGTAGCTAATGTTGTGCAAACAAAAAATAGCCCACATTATTTACCCTCATACCAGATTGTGATCTTCTACCAAGAAACACACACACAAATGAAAATCGAAACTGACGAATTCCATCAATACATTTCAAACATCTCTCAATTGACTGTCATCATCATCATCATCATCATCATCATCATCATCATCATTTCACATACTGCTGTTTATTGCTGTTTAAAGTGCAGGTGGTATAGTGCCCTGTGAAGATAGATGGGCAGTTTTACTTTACAGAATTCCGTTATATTATTAAACACCATGCCAATCCCATATGGTGAGGGTCAGTCCCTACTTTGTGGTGCCTATATCAAACAGTATACTAAAAAATAATAATATTAAATTACGATACCTTTAGTATCAAGCAATCACTTAACTCCAGCAAGAGAAACCTATAGTGTGACTGTTAAAGGTCTTGAATGTTAGTTTCAGTAAGAGATTGCATTTTAGGCCTCTTTGATATGCAGACAGGTTTTAAACGAACGCATGCACGCACGCACGCACGCACGCACACTTTATTAGTATTATTTAATGCCATCTGCACACTGTCCTGCAGCGAAAAGGATCAATAAGAATCTATACAAAAATCAAACAAGCACAATCAAGACCAACAATCAAAAGCAACAGATTAAAATAATTGAAAACTCAAAACTTTAAACAATCTTTATGAAAACAAACAGATCACACCGACTGATGCTGAAAAGGTAAGCGTCTTTGGAGACAGAATTCCATAAACAAGGCACCACCACTGCTTAGAGTTCCCAATCCACCATATTAAGTGCAAACATGTTTGATTGTGCTCAGAAATGCACCAGAAGCCAGTCCAGTTCTTTAAGCACTAGTCTAAATTTGTTCCCAACATCCAGTCTGGTCATTGCAGCTGTGTTCTGAGCTAACTACAGTTTCACATAGCATTTAAGGGTAGCCCCAAATATGATGCTTTAAACCACAGTCAATTTTAAATGTTACTATAGATTACCAGGGCCAGGCAATCTCTGGCCAGAACTGGCACGTCAGATTCAGCAGATGGAGGATGTTCTTCATCACAGAGGCTCTTGGGGTTGAGGTAGCAAAGCTTGATTCTAGGAGCCACCCCACCCCCAGCTTTGCTGCTTTAGGTCTTAGGGGGATTCATTCCTGTCCAGAACAGGATGAGCATCATTCTCCCAGTGGTTGCTCAAAGGCACAAATATCACTTCTAAGGTCGCTACCAGAAGAGGCCACTTTGAACAATACTGCTGATTTATTTTCACAAAAATAATGCAGCGGTTACACAGGTGGAATATACGCACATATAGAAAACGCTGTGAAAATGCTTTTTTAAAATAAAAAAAAAGTTTTGAAAAATACATTGAAATTTCCATAGCTCACTGTCACTATCTAGTGTCACATTTCTATACTGAACGTCTGTTGTTGTTTAGTCATTTAGTCATGTCCGACTCTTTGTGACCCCATGGACCAGAGCACGCCAGGCGCTCCTGTCTTCCACTGCCTCCCGCAGTTTGGTGAAACTCATGCTGGTAGCTTCAAGAACACTGTCCAACCATCTCATCCTCTGTCGTCCCCTTCTCCTTGTGCCCTCCATCTTTCCCAACATCAGGGTCTTTTCCAGGGAGTCTTCTCTTCTCATGAGGAACTTTACAACACACTTAAAACGTTTTATTTGTAGCTGTATAGCTGAGTCCACAATGTTGCGGTACTTTCTGCCATGTTTTTCCATCTCTTTTTATGCCTCAGAAAATCCAGTTTTCTTTTCTGGAAGTGGATTTCGTTGCACAAGAGTGCTGTTCAGTTGTTGCTATTTATCGCAATATATTCACTTGCTCTGTGGTGGGTGATTAAGGTGCATTTATTGTAAGGTTACCAGACGTCCCCGTTTCCCGGGGACAGTCCCCAGATTTACAAAATCCCCCTGACAAAATCCATCTATTTAGTAGGAAGCTGAAAAGTGCCCCCAGATTCACTGGGGAAAAAATCTGGTAACCTTAATTTATTGTGCAAAGGCTACCTACGGACATCTGCCCAAATGCGAGGCAGATCTGCACAAAAGGCAGGCACCCTGGAGGTGCCCAAAGACTCTGCTAGTCTGACCTCTTTGAAGGACCACAGCAATTGCCCATCTCAAACTCAGAACACTTCATAGTGTATAGGAAGAACCATAACAGAAATCCAAATAAGAAATCTGTGTCCATTTAGAGAGGGACATTCCAAAGACGATCACTCTACCTCAGTTCTTCACCCCTTAAACAAGCAACATATCTAATACAGTTGTACCTCGGGTTACAAACTTAATTCATTCCGGAGGTCCATTCTTAACCTGAGGTGCCACTTTAGCTAATGGGGTGTGACGCCGACGCCGCTACACGATTTCTGTTCTCATCCTGAGGTAAAGTTCTTAACCTGAGGTACTACTTCCGGGTTAGCGGAGTCTGTAACCCGAAGTGTTTGTAACCCGAGGTACCACTGTAATTTATTGAGATTAACAAGTGGGGTAAATGAAACCATTTGGAAGAAACAAAAACAAGCCTAAATGACTGCTAGAAATCAGTTATTGCTTTCCCCGTTTCCAGTGGCTGCTTTAGAGATGCATTTCTCTCACTTGGTAATCTTCCAGTGCCGAACGTATTAGTTTCTGTCTTATTCTTAATGGCAATTCAGCCCAGATCAATTGTTAGCCCAGTCTCCGAGTATGAGTTGGCATGAGCAAGCAATAGTCTATTGCGGAGGGCGGGATGTCCTTGATGAGAATGATTCCCAGCTGCCGGGCATCAATCACACCTTCACAACTCTGGTTTGGGGGGAAGTAGCCACACTATGGGAAGTCCCAGAGGCCTGCCAGGATGCCACAGATAATACACTAGTCCCTCGTTAAACTAATAATGTTCAACTTGCACATCACAAAAACAGACTGCCATCTCCGTGTCCAGAGGAGGGCAACCAAAATGGTCAAAGGCCTGGAAACGATGCCTTATGAGGAACGGCTAAGGGAGCTGGGCATGTTTAGCCTGGAGAAGAGGAGGTTAAGGGGTGATATGATAGCCATGTTCAAATATATAAAAGGATGTCACATAGAGGAGGGAGAAAGGTTGTTTTCTGCTGCTCCAGAGAAGCAGACACGGAGCAATGGTTCCAAACTACAAGAAAAAAGATTCCACCTAAACATTAGGAAGAACTTCTTGACAGTAAGAGCTGTTTGACAGTGGAATTTGCTGCCAAGGAGTGTGGTGGAGTCTCCTTCTTTGGAGGTCTTTAAGCAGAGGCTTGACAACCATATGTCAGGAGTGCTCTGATGGTGTTTCCTGCTTGGCAGGGGGTTGGACTCGATGGCCATTGTGGTCTATTCCAACTCTATGATTCTATGATTCTATGATTCTATGATCTCTTGACATACAATAGAAAGCAACCAGCTAAGGCTACCTAAAAACATGTCAATGCTAAGGTTTTGGACTCCCAGTACCCAAAAAAGAAAAATACCATCTGAAACAGGAATCATATATTATTATATAGTTTATCAAACATAAAATCAAATAAACATACAAGTGCAATATAGTACTATTAAGGTTGTCTTTAATAAATCATTCTTTCACCACTTCAGTCCATGTGGATTTTTTTTTAACCTGGATGAGTCTAAGCTACAGAGAAAGTTCAACTATTTCTTACCAGTAGGATCATTTTTATTTTTAAAGTTGGCCATGCTTCCTTGCCTTTAACAGCTTCCTGACAAGGTCCAGTGGATGAAGTTTTCTATGCCTTTATCCCTTTGCCAGGAAAAGCTTCCATTGCCAAAAATTCTGTATGTCAAGCAGCTGTCATAGGTCTAGGAACCTAGCTAGGAAAGAAAGTTGGCAGTCCCTTTCTGCCAGACCTTTCCCTCATTTTCTAGAGTAGGGGTGAGGGAACTTTTTTTTCCTATTCAAAGCCACAGCAGAATCAACACTATCTTTAATTGTGCTCTTCATTGTTAAATATTCTTAATTCTATTAAAATACCATAAATAAATACAAAAGTCTACAAAGATGATACTAAGGTGTTGCCGTGTTGGAGTGCCTCTCAGTAGAAGCCCAACCAGCCACTAGCAGGAGTTGGGGTTTATTTTGCTTTTTTTAAAAAAAGTGCTGGTACTCATATCTCCATAAAAGTGCCATGGGTACCCATATGAAATAGGCAGCAAATTAAGAGGCAATTGTGAGTACTGTCACACACACAAAAGCAGTGTTAGTCAATTGCCCTTCCCTCAGAAAAGATCAGCAGGGCTGGGGGTGGCATTGGGTGCCACTTCTGGAATATGTGCCCACAAGAATGATGCCTGCCAGCTGTTCTTTAAACATGCTCTTCCTAAGGAGGGGGGCATACAGTGGAAGATCTCCATTTGGGGGCCCTGAACTGTCATGGGGGCCTCTTCACAACCAGCAATGAGCTCTATGTAACCACTGTTTTCTTCTTCAATGGGGTTGTTCCATGATAGATCACCACCATTTATTTATTTTTTAAAAAGATAAACTACTACAGCTCAGATTTTGATTAAAATTGCTATACTGGATTATATCACATGTCAAAGTTACTGGAGTGAATAAAAATTTGGTATGCTTTATAGTTTTTGAGTTGTGTGTGTGTGTGTGTGAAAATTAGGGAATGTTCTAAGACATGCAAGATGCACTTTTTAAAGCACTGGGTATGTATTATAGTTTCTTTTGGGGCCCCTCGAGGATTAGGAGCCTTGAAACTTAAGCTTGATTAGTTTCATAGTAGTTCCACACCGGGGGCATATGTTATGTTTTCTGAAAATGCCTAGGTGCAAGATGAAATTTAGCAAGGGGACAAATGTTCCCCAACCTAGAGGAATGGAAGCATAAAAAGTATGGCAGAAATCTCCGAAACATGTAGACTGTATCACCTAGACATGGATTCTGTATTGAAGTAAACACCTCTATAAGATATCTATTGGAGTTTTGGATACGTAACGTCACTCAGGAGGCTATTCACTATGTATGTACAGTCATTTATGAATGCTGGGTTCTTAGCAACAAGTGCTGCCTGATTTGGCAAAAATGCTAATTTTTTGCTATTTCTTTGACACTACTTATTGCACTCAGCATGCCTCTCCTTTCTTTCAAGGACCTGGTGTCCACCCTCCCAGGCAATCTTCCTTCCAGATGAAAGCAGAGTCCAGTCCCAGACCTGATTTCAAGCATGATTTTAATCCCTCTAAAAGTTCTTGCATGCCTGAAACCGGAGTTACAGAATGTTCTAGAAAACACAGAAGGTTCTAGAAAGCACAATTTTAATTACAAACTGGGGGTTCAACCTATAAGCCAAAAGGCATTTAGTTTAGCTGATAGGGATAGGGCACAGAGGGAAGATTCTTTACACCTTCTCTTTACAAAAGAACCGTAACACACTGTTCCGTTTTATATAGCTCAGGAGCCAAGGCTGACTGGTTATGCTGACCATGCATAGCCAAAACAACAAACTGGGGTCAATCTCAGCCATCCCTGCAGGTACCAAGAATTGGGCTTGGGACCTCGTGTGTGTAAAGCAGACAGCTTTACCGAGCTATAGCTTTCCCCATACGAATGAAGAATTGTGCATTCGTGTTGTTGCATTGATTTGTTTTTCCCCCTGGATTGCATCCTTCTACTCCCTAACGTCAATCGTTATTTTCTTCAGTCTGTTTCTATTTCCTGGCTGCCAAAAAATCTTAACATCCCCTGAGGTTGCTTGTTTTTATAATATCTTATTCAGCATTTCTATAATATCCTATTCAGGTATTCCCACCAGGATGGCGAATGTATGTATGTCATATGACTTTCTTCATGCATTCAAAGGATGCAAGACAGAGCCAGAGGGTTGTGCCAGCTAACCCCACAATTGTGATGACAGTACATAGCAATCAACCCATCCTCCATTGTGCATTCAGACTTCCACATCTACCAGTTCTCTGGACCAAAGCTGGCATAACTCAATAACCTCCTGACATGTACTTTCAACATACTGGTGGTAGTGATGGGGGACATGTGAACCTTCCTAGAGTCAACTGCAGCCTCCCTGTGGTGTTCTGAAACTTTTACAGACAAGAACCCTCCATTTTTAAATCATGCAATACATTAGTGACATTTCCTGAAAGAAAATGAATAGATCATGAACCAATTTCCTTGTCGTCTTCACCATCCACCCCTTCCCACTACACCAGGGGATAGGTGAGGAACAGAATTCAACTACTCTTGGCTTGAGGAAACTTTGAGTCCACTCAGGGAGGGTGTGGGTGTCAGAGACTTCAAGGAACCTCTTGACTTTATTCTGGGATTTAGTCTAGCGAGCCACCGTGGATGGCATATGCTGTCACAGAATTCTGACAAAGTAGGGGGAAAGAGTGTACAACAATGGCTGCTGCAATCAGCAATCAGCATGAAGCCTTAGTATAAATACTAGGGGCCTGGCAGTCTGCCTTTGCCTTCTCAAAGCAATATTTGCTGCCTACAGACCCCAGGACGCCCCCCTCCCATCTAAGGTCAAGCCTCCAGCTCCACTTCCAGCAACTTAACTCTTGGACTCTTGGTCTAGAAAACACACCCACCTAGTCAAAATTTAGTTATGGCTGGCCCTGATGGGAGAATCTCCAGAAGGTTCCTATTCTGCAAAGGTAAAGGTACTCCTGACCATTAGGTCCAGTCGTGACCAACTCTGGGGTTGCAGCGCTCATCTTGCTTTATTGGCCGAGGGAGCTGGAGTTTGTCCGCAGACAGCTTCCGGGTCATGTGGCCAGCATGACTAAGCCGCTTCTGGCAAACCAGAGCAGTGCACAGAAATGGCGTTTACCTTCCCGCTGTGCTTTCGAACTGCTAGGTTGGCAGGAGCAGGGACCGAGCAACGGGAGCTCACCCTATTCTGTAGGGGTAGCCAATATGGTGCCCTCCAAATGTTGCTCTGCCAGCATGACCCAATGGTCAGGGATGATGGGAGTTGTAGTCCAACAACATCTGGGGTACCCCATGTTGGCCTTGTTGTGCTGGGTTACACCACTGTCTCTAGAAAGGACACTACTTTTTCTCTTTCCATGCTTGTTTTTCAGTAGTACAAGATCATGTTAGCACCAGTGCACCTCTGTTGGCACCTACTGATGTACTGTCAAATTCTCTCAGACATATACAAATATAATGCTTTTTAGCATATCAAGCTAGCCATCCCTATGATGTAAAAAGCAAGCAGCCCATTTCAAATGCCTGTAGCTGTTGCTCGGGACAATACTGGTTTCATAAAACAGAATGCACACAAAAGAGCTGTATTTAATCTGACTCTGAAAGACCGTGGATACCGACCTGAGGCTCTAAACAATTTCACATGTTTTTAAAGAACATATTCTGACAGCAACAACTCCCTCTTGCTAGAGATACACAAACTTTCTGCCACAGAATCAGCCAGTTTCCTTAACTCCGAGGCAATATAAATCACACAAAGATTGAATGGCCTTTCAGAACACCCTCTCTATTACAAGTCTTCTGTTCAAGGGAATAAACATGCAGATCAAACCATGCGGTCTTAATATGCCAGCAAAATGTATTTATTACAGCTACCATCTGTTTACTACAGGTGCCATCCAGTAGGATGTTGCTGCCATCCAAAAAAACAAACACAAAAGGCCTGTGACTGTCTGTACGACCCTGAGCTCTGTCTGCCCTTGGATGTCCTGGCCATATGCCTGTTTGTGATAGAAGCAGCCTCTTTAATTGAGCCTAGTTTAACGTATGGATACTAAAGCCCCACGTTTCTTCCAAATAACTCAGAGCAGCTTACATATGGTTGCCACACGGTCTACAAGGGTTGGACTTGTTTAGTTAGCAATAGAAGCACTTGGCCATTTACAAAACGTTATAGCGAAATAGATCCTCTGCTCATTTAGATTCAATGGCAGAGAGAAGCACATGTTCAATTATCTCATTAATTCCAACTACAGGATCTCAAATGACACATACCACTGTCTTTCACTCCTAATGATGGAATAAGCACCTCACAACCTGGTCAGTTCAGAATTGGGCTTGAAAACCAAGCTTCCCACACCGCAAGAAAGAAATAAAGAAAGAGATTTATTTATTCCAAGCCATATTCCTGATCTCAATAATATCAACTGCCCTTGGAGCCCCAACTCCACAACCTGCTTCCCACTTATCAGATTGCTGGTAGCAGTGACATTTTCCAGGATACCTGGTGCCTGAAAAGCTGCTGTAGCAGGGTTATAATTATCTCTGCATAGCACCCTTCATCCATAGAACTCAGGGCAGTTCAAGGTACCAGATAAACAGGTGAGCGAGCATGAGGGATGAGTTTCTCAACAATCTGGATTACAATCTGAGATACAATCTGTGAAGATCTCTTGGATCATAATGCTCATCTCAGGACAGAACAAGTATTCTAAGAAGGGTGAGGAAACCTGTAGCTCTCCAGATGCTGTTTGACTGCAACTCCCATCAACCCCAAACAACGTGGCTAATGGTCAGGGATGATGGGAGATGTGGTCTGCAACTTCTAGAGAGTTGCAGGTTCCCCAGTAAGTTGCCAATGTTAGTATTATGAATCAAAAAATTGCAAACTTTAGCAACTTCACTACTCATTACCAACTCCACATAATTATCTTTCATTCAAATAAGTAGGACTTTGCATGGGTTATTATCAGCAACTAAAGAACACATAATTTGTTAGCTGTTAGCCTCAATTTATTGTCCTCTCTCATATCTTACTGCTATGATTTTAAATAATAAACGATTTCACATTATGACTTTTAATTAAATCACTCTAATAAAATGAATACTTTTAAACCATTTAACCAGCACAACCATTAATCTTCACTTGCCCTAAACAGAACCGGATACAGCAATGAAATGGCTATTCAGTCTTCACAAATAGCAGCAGATGATGTAGCTGACAGGAAAAGATGCAAGAAAAACAGTTTACAGACTGGAAGAAAAACAAACATAGAAACAGAAACCCAGTTCTTGATATTGATGCCTTTTTTTTACCTTATTAAACCGAGAGTGGCTATCAACTCAAGACAAAGACATATGACACAGCCTCCCTTGAGGCACAGGTAACTTTGTTCTGTCTTTGACCTGGAAGCAACTGAGTGAACCCATCACACATGATGCAGAAACACAGATGGTGATAAATAAAAGCCAACATCAGAGCAGCAAATCATGAAGACACACTTAAGCACTCCAACCATGCAGACACCTATGAGGGTGGGCACTTCGAGCCCAAAGAGACTTTTAATTATTTATTCTGCATGGCATACAAGAGGGCACTGGTGCAAAATTGGGAGGTTTCAGCGCCAGAACTGCAACAGCCTCAAAATGAAGTATCACACAGCTCCATCGATTAAATCTGCGGCCTTACAGATCAATCAGCTAAAGCTGCAATTGATTAATATCCCAATTAAGCCTATTAAAACTGCATCCCTATTATGGGCATCCTGAGATTCAAATCACATGAAAAGGGTTGTGCACACTGTACTTAAATTAATGAATTAGGCAAATTAATAACTGGATGAAATTTACACTTTGGCAAACTATAGCCACAGAAATATTTAGACCCTGCTATAGAAGCAAGTGGAGAGTACACTAAGGAGGTCTGTTAACATCAGTTTCAATATCGTATAATAAGGATTTCTGGTTTTAAACAGAATGCTTCAAGCTGGATAAAAACAAGCATCAAGAAGGTACTGCATTTACTGTAGTCCTATATGGGGGATAAAGCAGCTCCCCTTATTTAAGTCATGCTCCTACTACTCAAATGTTAATATGGTACCCAGTAATGAGAGCCGACCATCACTCTAGCCTTTGACTTATCTCTAGCATGAGGAAAGCCTGCAGGTCACAACTTGATAGGTGCATCCTTCATATTTACAGAACAGAGGCACTGTGGTCTAAACCACAGAGCCTAGGGCTTGCCGATCAGAAGGTCGGCGGTTCGAATCCCCGCGACAGGGTGAGCTCTCGTTGCTCGGTCCCTGCTCCTGCCAACCTAGCAGTTCGAAAGCACGTCAAAGTGCAAGTAGATAAATAGGTTCCACTCTGGCGGGAAGGTAAACAGCATTTCTGTGAGCTGCTCTGGTTTGCCAGAAGCAGCTTAGTCATGCTGGCCACATGACCTGGAAGCTGTATGGCAAGATGAGTGCCGCAACCCCAGAGTCATCCACGACTGGACCTAACAGTCAGGGGTACTTTTACCTTTAGCCATGTCTGTGGCTGCTGAGAAGCCCTTGTAGGAGAACACCATGCTTAAACTGGCTCTAAATCTACCAAACTCAGATTCTGAAGCAGACTCGCCTGATTCAATCTGGAAGGATCATGACCTGGACCAGGTCACGAGGCAGTCTGAGTGCTGCAGCAGTGCCTCTGTTCCTATAAAACATATTTCTTGTCATGACAGGTAAACCAAACACTCACAGCCTGGAGCGTTTAGCTAGTGCATGGGGCTCCTTGTCACTGCACACTGCAAACCCGTATGAGAGCAGCAGGACTTGATAACATTGCATTGCTCTTAGAAGGAACTACACAGGAACAAAAAACAACAACCCATGGCTGCATTATTAGGGGCAGCCATTCCACCCGAGAACAACAGGTCATTAAAACCCATCACTCCCAGGTGGACTTGTTGCATTGCATTCAAAGCAGGCAGCAGCAAGGAACTCTGCATGCTGGCTGCTCCAGGCTGTGGGTGGCTAGATTACCTGTTTAAACTTTTTTTAAAAGAAATGTATTTTATAGGAAGAGAGGCAGAACAGCAGTCCTTGGACCACCTCATTGAATAGTTTTTTTAAAAAAACTATACCACGGTTTTTTTGCCTTTTGGGTTCTGCACAGCCTGTTTTCCCTAAAAAAACCCATGCAGAACCAAGAAGGAAAGGATTTAGTCTTGTTTTCATGCAGAACTGAGACAGACTGGAATTTCATGGATCGGACCTTCCCTGTTGCCCAGCAGGTGTAGGGTACCCACCCACAGCCCTCAAACATTAACGCAAAACTGCTTCCTTAATGTAAGTGCTAGGCTTAAGGATAATCCACAGTTTGCAAAAAACATGTAGTATCATTGACTTAAGGCTTCTGAGCCCTTAGAAAGATTTGGGGCTACTGGAAATATTTTTGAAGAACACCCTCACCACCCCAGAACCTAACCCTTTGAAAATGAATGCATGTATTTTGAAAAGGGAAGCAGGTTGGAGACTGAGGGTTGAAACCCTGAAGAAAAACCTAACTGCAATCAGACAAGAAAATTAATTATTTTAATTTGAATCTTAAATGGCTGAAATTGCTAGTTGAAACCATAGGAAACAGTTCCTGCTGACAAATGAGTAGGTGGAGTTCTCAAGACCTGGGGAAATGCTGTTGCTGTTTGGAGGGAAAGAGCTGGCTGCTGATCTGCTTTTTGAGCTCCTGTTCCAGGAAGATTACAGGTAAAAATATTACATAGGTGAACATTTATTCATTAATTGCTCAAAAAATTGTTCTCATTGAAGTCCAAGCCACTCTATGAAAAATATGCCTACTACAAAACAGCTACAAATGAATCAGCAACTCTCTGTCGATATCTGTGATGAAACATCGGTTGGATCATGAAACTTTGTTGGAAGAAGCCTTTTGCACGTGGTCAGAGGCTCTCTCTTTTATTACTGATCAGCTCCAGCTAAAATTCCAGCACTGAAAGCAATCTCTAGAGACGGATCTGTGTGAGCACTGGCTCAGATTCAGTTCTGCCATAACAGTGATTTGGGGGCTAAGCAGCAAATTGAACTGAGGTCTCCAAAGATTAAGTCTGGCACCGATCCATTACACAGAGGCAAACCCAGATTTGTCACTGAGTACCTGCTTAATAGTTATGGTATATTCAGTTACATTCACCTTTTGCATTCTGAAGTGTGCACCTAAGATAATGCGTGATATAGCCCACCTGTGAAGCTAAGGCCAGGGTTAGCCAACATGCTGCCCTCCAGAAATTGTGGACTATTAGTCTCATCTTCCCTGATCATTGGCCATACTGCCTGGAGCTGATGGGAGTTGTAGTCCAAAACATCTGGAGGGTATTTATTTGGTTACACTCCAATTAAGGCCAACATTCAGACATGGCTGTATGTGGTCTCTTGGATGCCACCCAATAATATACTTTACTGTCTGAAATGGATCCCAAACCCAACCCACTCACCCACCCTCGGCTAGGGGCAATACTTTAAAAAGTCTTTCTGCCCTATTCAAACAGCAATTCCTACCTTCATCCCCCACCGCCCGCTGCATGGTGTCATCAGAAGTAGGCCCCTCCATGTTGCAGCGTGGCAAGGCACGCAAATCTTAAGACGAAGGAATCCCTGGAGCCATTTCAAACATGGGAGTGGAAAAACAGCAGATTCATGCACAGTCCTGATTGGCACTGAAAGTGAAGGAGTTTTCCATTCTGATCTCCAGTGCAACATGTATTGGGTTTTCGCTGGAGAAAAACCAAGGGATAAAAAAGGATGCTGTGGTGCGCCCACAGAGAATCATGGGCGACAGCAGCTTCCGGTGTTTACCACACATTCAGGCTGTGTGTCACACCAGTCTTTTTTCCATTCGGACTCACTCTCGAAAGCAAAATGCTGAACAGCAGCATCTGTAAACACCTGACAAGGCTAACCAGACAAGCACTTGTAAGTATCCATTGAGGTGAAAGCAGCAAGGGAAATGAAAAGCACAACCAGGTGTGCAGGGAAAGATGAAGATTGAACTAATTATCCCAGCTGTTTATTTGTGGAGAGGAAAATCATTTTGGTAAACAAAAAGCCCAGCCATCCTAAGCCACTGAATGCTGAGGAACTGCTCTGTGGGAGACCCTTTACTTATTAGGTGGCTGGTACCGCAGGAGGCTTTTAAGCCTGCTAAGTCAGCCAAAGGGTCTCTTAAAAAGAAAAGTGATGCTGACTCCATTAAAAAGCAGGAAGAGGAAACCTTGCAAGTCTAAGTTCGCACATAATACTGCTTAGAGACAACCGTCCTTGCTGTGTCCTTTTAAACATTTTTAAAATATATGACGACGAGGGAAATGTGTTATTCCAAAGCCATCTTTGACTTGGGCAAGTCTGTCGAATCAAAGACTGGGGAGTGCATGCTTTGAATATAGAAGGATGCAGGTGCACTTGTGGGCATCTCCAGTTTAAGAAGGAACAGGTAAAGACCCTGTACCTGAGTCCAGAGTTTTGGGTTAAGAAAACAAGTATTGTGATGACCAAGCAGCTTTCCATGGTCCTACAAAGAGGCTCAACTGCATGCCAATCCCCAAGGCTACTAGGGTGTGTGACACCCCCACACCATCAAAATCACTATGCGACTATTCTAACACTCCCTTCCTTCCCTGCCCCTCCACCCCACCTCATCTCCAGGGCAGTCTATAGTATCTGTAAAATCAAATTACAAAGCATTTTCTTTGAATCACTTCAGGCTGCAGGAAGAGGGAACTGCTAGCTGAGTGCTTGTCTAAGTTCAGGGCACAAAAGAACCAGCCTCCAAACTCATTTATTTATTTTTTAAGAAGAAAGCATTTCCCACTCGTGATTACACCACAACCTGTCCTGACTACATCCTTTCAAAGCCGCTGGGGGAAGAGATGAAAACCAGGGGCTGGGGCTGCAAATACTCTGCCCTAAAAAATAATAATAGTAATAACCACATTACCATAAGAAGGATACCCAAATTGTGCATATGTGCATGGGATGAACTGGATCGTATTTGAAGCACAGGAACGTAGCATTCGATTTGAAAAAGTATTATATGTTTTGGACACAATCCAACCGAAGTTGAGCATTCTGAAGTCTCAATGATTTCGGCTGAAATGGACAACTCTTCTGCTGAAATCAATGGATCTTGTTAACTAGAACTTGCACACTGAAACTTCAGTATTTAGAAGGACCTCGGGAGTTCACTCCTTTGTGTGATGATCGGTTTCCATTATTTCTAAAGTGCAATAGTATTTTCCTCTGGCACATACAAACATATGGTTCATAATCTTTCATGGTCTACTGCGGGTGAGCAACACTTTCTTAGGGCTCCTTGGTCATTTTGTGATTAAGAAGTGCTTAATTCAGTAATCTAATATATTAGGTAAAGGGACCCCTGACCATTAGGTCCAGTCGCGGCCGACTCTGGGGTTGCGGCATTCATCTCACTTTATTGGCCGAGGGAGCCGGCGTACAGCTTCCAGGTCGTGTGGCCAGCATGACTAAGCCGCTTCTGGCGAACCAGAGCACCACATGGAAACACTGTTTACCTTCCCGCTGGAGCAGTACCTATTTATCTACTTGCACTTTGACATGCTTTCAATATATATTAGATGGCTCTTTTTTGGCCCAATGGGCAATACCGATATCTTCCCTCACCATGTGGACCAACTTCAGCAGGTGGGCGGGGCCACCCATTTATCAATCATTTGATATCACAATGACATTAGGTGTCTTGTTCACCTGTCAAGTTGGCCTGCAAGGTGTGGGGAGGGGTCTTCTTTGCCTGCACATTCTCTGAGTTATTTTCAAACAAATGGCCTCATGAGCTGATTTGGGCCAAGACTGAGCCACAGGCCAGAGGTTCTCAACCCCTGAGATACCTTATGCTAAATTTGAACAAGTAATCTTCATAAGACTGTAAATCTATTTTTATTTTTTTGCAATAACCCACCAATTCCGTAATTGTTAATACTGTGCACAATTTATTGCAGAATTCAGTGCAAAGTTTATAATCATGGGATAAATAAGATTTCCAGGTTTGTGACCACTGTAAGAGTGCTTCTCGATGGGGGTTTAATATTGCTTATGGGTAATATTACAAATGGGTAAGCAACAGGAAATTATGAACTATTCCCTGGAAAGAGTAAATCCAGATTAAATGAGGGGGAAATATAGGTTAGCATTTGATGACAGTGGCTTCATGTATATGCTGCACAAAACGTGCATGCATGAGGAGCACAGATGCCACAATAAACAACTGTTTGGAAGCACCCAAAAACTTATCAAGCCGCCTTTCTAGTTTCTGAGATTTTACCTGTCGTTGCCCATTTAATGTCAAAGCTCCATCTGGCTCTATCAGAAGACAGCGTGAGGCGGCTGCTTCAGGCAGCTGATTTTGGGTGTCATGAAAGGGCAGCCAGTTGTTAGCTGTTTAATGTATTATTGCCAAAATGTGTTGAGGTGCAAAGTATCTTGGGCATGCAATGTAAAAGGATCCTGTATCAAATTATATTTCTTGTGGAGTTTTGCACCAACCAGAGCGCCTTTGTTTTGATGAGTCCCTTTAAAAAGTGATGCATGGAATAAGAAGTGTCCATCTATCGCCACTGCTGACTAAAAACTGGAATTGTTAAATCTCATCCCACAATGGCTGAGGGTTACAAGGACAGGCTAGTTAAAAAGATCTGAGTGACTAACAGAGCAGACCTTGCACCAAGAGCTGCAGCAAAAGGGAGGGGAGAAAGGAGCACTATTACACTTAACAACACCAGCTGGTGAGTTTTATAAAGCAATGACTGACTGGCAAGAAGAAGAGCTGGGCTTTAGCCTGCAAAGCTTTTATGTTTATGTTTGATTGATGACGTACCAGTCTAGGGATTAGCTTCTTGCAGTTCAAAATCCTGAACTGCAATACTTTTAAACAATGCCAGCTTTGTTTCGTTCCTACTTGTGATTGACTGCTGTACACCGAGAATGAAACTCAAGCTAGCATATAACTCGGCATGAACTAAATCTGCTCCATGTGGGAGAAAATAGACTTATTTAGTGTGCAACACCTCTCTCTCTCTCTCTCTCTCTCTCTCACACACACACACACACACAGAGAGAGAGAGAGAGAGACGCATACAACTGACTAGGCAATTTGTTGTCCATGTTAGCTTTGGATTAGCTAAACTAAGCCTAAATATCTCTCTCTCTCTCTCTCTCTCTCTCTCTCTCTCTCTGTGTGTGTGTGTGTGTGTGTGTGATGTTTTGGCATTTTGAAATGGGATGAGTAGGAGTTGGGACAGCTGGCGTCCGTTCTTAGCTCCACCCCTGAGTCACTGTGTGGTAATAGGCATGTTCGAGTCATATAAAAAACAGCAACGGCTATACTAATGAAATTGTATGCTTTGAAGATGAAATCTGCAGTAGAACCTTACATCTATCCTGGATTGTCATGGCAAGACTGCTAACTGGCCACAATTTCACCCTCCTGGCCAGAATAAGAGGGTGTAAAACCTAAAAGAAGAGATCCACCATTGGGTGGTTTTGTTATTTTCCATAAGATATGTTTCCCTTCCCGTCAAAATAAATAAATAAATAGGCTCTTCAAAGGCACACTTTGCCATTACATTTTAAAAGCTGCTCCCCTAGGGGGAAACCGCACTTTGCAAAGCCTCAAATTGGATTAGACCTTAGATCCTTAACAAGCAAAATCAACTGCCTCACTCAGGAAAATGCATTCTGTGCATTCTCACAATCATTATGCCAGAGGTGCCAAAGAATTTTAGGAAACCAGAAACTCTGGAACAAAATGCAGCAGCCTTGTAGGCAGGGCAGCAGAGAATGGGGGTGCACTTGTGGATTTGCATTTCATCATTACTCCCTCAAATAATGAACTTGGTGTCCCCATGCCAACAGGAATGAAGACAACCCAGCCACTGAGAAACAAGGAGGAGGCATCACCATGTCTGGGAATAGTAGAACCCCAGTCTACAAAATCACAAAAAAACCAAAAGCAGACCCTTTAAAAACAACCCCAATGGGGACAAACTCCCCCTCACCATGTCCCAAACAGCTCAATGGGGACTCAAAATGCCCATGGTCGCCAAGATCCATGGAATGTTGTCTGCCAACTGGAAAAGGAAAAGCAGTAAAGCAGGGTGGGAGGAGATGATAACCTGGCTTGCTTGAGCACCAAATAGCTTGAAGTATCCCAGAGGAAGAAATGGATGGATGGTTCTGTAAACAGGAGCAGTGCTGTTAGGGGAAGTGATCCCATTTGTCCACTTATAGTTCTCTCTCCCTCCCCACCACCGCCCCAATGTGTTCCAATGGATATAGCACTCAAGAGATTTGACAACTTAAGGTATTTGGTCTCAACCAGAACTGTGGGCTTTTTACAGCTTCTTAAACTATCTCCTTGTGCAATTTCAATTTACCAGCTCCGTGCAATGAGGAATGAATTAAATCTTGAATAGCATTTTGCACTAAAAGCCCTATAGAAATGCTAACAGATATCTATAAATAACTTCTGTTTTGTGTGTTGAAGAAAGCAATTAAAGAAGAAGAAGAAGAAGAAGAAGAAGAAGAAGAAGAAGAAGAAGAAGAAGAAGAAGAAGAAGAAGAAGCTGCTAAAGCTAAATCTTTAGTTCTGGGGGGCTGGGGTAGAAGGGGAAGAGTTTGAAGCAAAACTGGATAATCTCATTTCTGATTTCATAATCTCACATCTTCTTCCTACTATGGCTGAGAGGGGCATTTTCCACTGTATTCCAGAAAACAGCATCTGGGCAGCTTGTTTCCATCTCAGTGTGACTTCATTGGATTACTGAGATGTAACATGTCACTCACCAGCCTAATATATTTTGTCTAAAGCAGAGCCCAACTCAAAAATAATTAAGGGTAAATTAAGATGGTATGAATTTGCTGAACAAATTTTTAAATGGAATACAAAAAAGGAAGGTGTGAGGAAGTCATGAAAATAAGTAAATGAGTGGTAAGATATTAGAAAGAGGGATTTTTTTTTCTTTTCTTTTTTACGTTAAATTTTGGTCTTTGTACTTTCTTTGTGTGTTTTTTTGTTTACTGTTTATTGTTCTGTAACCTTTTTCTTTTTGTTAAAAACTTAATAAATATTATTCAAAAAAATAATAAAAAAAATAAAGCAGAGCCCAACTCCCACAACGGCCACCACTTTAAAGAGTCTTGTTGTACTATTTCATTTCCTGCCCTCATCTATATGCTCCCTCAGGGTGCAACCCAAAGAATGGTGCTTCACCTGGAGCATGACAGGGCTGCTCCTGCCCTCCCTCCCACCCTTCTGAGGAGCAACACCTTCAACTAGTACTACCCTGCTTGCTAAGGGCTCACTATAAACCAGTAAATGCACTTCATTAGAATGGGTAGGTGGTTGGTCTGTGTACGTAGGGAGTCTCACAAAGGACACTGCAATGTGTCAGCATATGCCTCTGCAGGACTGCTGAGTATTTGAGTGGACAGGCTTTGCCCTCATCACAACAGTACTCCCACTTTTAGACCACCCACTAAACTGGGCAGCCGCTATTCATTTATATGGGAGAAGAGTGCATTAGGATAATTCGCAGCTCCAGCGACTGAGATCTGGGGCTCTCCTGCTTGTTATGAACATTTGCCTGCAACAAGAGTCCACTTACTCACAGCCCTTAGCCTACAGCTTTTGGGAGGGTTGGAGAAGAGTTGGTGGAGGCTCTCTCCTAAGACAAGGTTTCCCAGAATATATTAGGCATCTCCTTGCACCATTAGCTTCAGGGATTTACTCCTGCTCACTCTCTCCACTCAGTTTGTCCACGTTCTAGTTACTCACTGAAATAATAGGGAGAGTGATATAAATGGACCACATGGGTGGGGGCAGGAGAGAAACTAAGTCACTCAGTGGTTAAATGACTTTCACAAGAATATGCTGAAGGTCATTCTGTTGTCTCTTTTCCTGGCTGACCCTCCATTGCTTTTTTACTTAGTGCTGTGCCTAATTCAATGTTTACGCTTTACCTTTTTATTGTATGTCAAATATTTTTGATAATATTCTGTATAGGGTTAACAACAACAACAAAAGAGAGAGATTGATTCCATAAATGAGAGACCTAGCCCTCAAATGGGATTAGGTCTGGGATTAGAAGTGGCTGGGGAAACTCAGCCAGATGGGCAGGGTATAAATAATAAATTATTATTATTATTATTATTACTATACACACACACAAATAATTTCACTAAATTCAGCTGGGGGACTGAGATGCATAAAGAAACTCTTCGAAGGCCTGGCTCACACAAGCACATCTACATTCCTTGAACGCTTGTTTCTCATTACGGCTAAAGTAGGTTCTAGGGCAGGGGTAGGCAACCTAAGACCCGGGGGCCGGATGCAGCCCAATCGCCTTCTCAATCCAACTCGTGGACAGTCCGGGAATCAGCATGTTTTTACGCAAGTAGAATGTGTCATTTTATTTAAAATGCATCTCTGGGTTATTTGTGGGACATGGGAATTCATTCATTCCCTCCCCCAAAAAATATAGTCCAGCCCACCACATGGTCTGAGGGACGGAGGACCGGCCCATGGCTGAAAAAGGTTGCTGACCCCTGTTCTAGGGTATTGGTCTTCAAGTGGTGGGCTGGCTGGGACCCACTATGAAATCATTGCCAGATCCAGTGTGGGTTGCAATAGCAGCACTTCTGCCCTATAAATATATGGCAAAAGGGAGAGAGAGAGAAAAGACATGGGTCCCCAAATGCATGTCTGGGTTAAAGGTAAGTCCCAGGTCCAAAAAGGTGGAAGACTACTTCTCAAGACTACAAAAAGTTCTCCCGCAATATAGCTGTTCACCTTTAATGTGTTACCCAATCCTCTTGGTGACTATGAGCCATCACGGTCAAGTCTACAAACTGCCTCAGTTCGAAAGTATCATGATTGAGCCAACTTGGGCTGAGTAAACTCTCATGTGTTAATATGGTAAACGAATAAGCATGTATGAACTGGCTTTAGGTTACAACCAGTAGAGAACTGAGAATTAGTAATTTCAGTCTACCAGAGGCTCACAGGAAAAGGGGGTAGGGCACTTGTTTTATGATAGTATATTGGGGGAAAGAAACAGAGAAAGCTGCCTTATAGCCTCAGATCTTAGCTCAGTGTTGTCTATGCTGCCCGAGCAAAGCCCTTCATTCAGACAGGTGCCTTCTCCAGCTAAGGATCTAAGTGGAGACCTTTTGCATGAAAAGTATGTGCACGGTCACTGAGCTGTGGCCCTTCCCCTGGGGATGCCCCTCGTGACTAATCATGATCATAACATGCTTAGTAGCACACCAGCTCAGCAATGTTATATTTATGTATACACCTCTCCATGCGTTCGGCAACGGTTATCAGCAAAAATGCTAGGGTTTCATTATATCGTTCATTTGCTGCAAACCAGCTAGATCTCGCCGCAGGAGGCAAACACCAACTGAGAGGTTTTATTGTTTTTTTCCCACAATGGCATTCCTTTGGGGGGTGGGGAGGACCTGAATGAAACCGAACCTATATAAAAGTGTGTGCAACCTTGAAGATTCCAGTCCTGCCCCTTCCCTGCAAAGGGGCAAGAAAGCTTAAATGTCTGCCTTGAAGAATCACAACAGGATGGTCGCAAGTTTAAAGATCCTTGCTAAGTCCACATGATTTTGGCATGCCCGCCCACCCTCCCCACCCATACTGGTGAGGTTCTCATGCAGATGGATATTTCGAACCTAGCACCCTGAAGGCAACATGATGCAAGAGGGAAGTAGAACAGGGAAAGGAAACATGTGCAAAAGCACCAAGTGTATACAGGTATAACAGTAGCAGCATTTACATCTGAATTCCAATACTGCAGATTTACTGGGGGCGTGTTTTAAAATTTTATTTTTTTACCACCCTCCTTTATAAAAGGCTACCGTACTTCCTGATGTGCATGCTAGTGGAAAAACATTGCCATTATGTGTTGCAACAGGAGGAAAGAGACAGAGAGGGCAATGGGTAAATTTGTGCTCAATCATGCCCACATGCAGATACCCAGACAAGGCTACACAATGTTGCTTTTAAAACAACAACAACAACAACATCAGCAGAACAGAACGCAATACGACAGTTTAAAGGCACTCCAAACAGCTCCTAAAGCAGGTGGCTGGAGCCAGCTGGATACAGTACTGTCTACGGTGACAAACCAAGTACACAGATGACAATTTAAGGGGGGGGGGGAATGCCATGCACACAAACACAGAGAGAAATGTAATAATGAATATTTCATTGCAATATTTAGCCATGCATTTTAAAAAACATCACCTGAATCATGCAAGCAACCCACACAGACACACACTAAGGGAGAAGGGAAATGCAATCAGCATGGAGAGCATTTCTGTCTAGAAATTGCAAGGTAGATCTTTCCCTTTCAGCTCCACCACCACCCCATGTAACACAGGTAAATGGCCAAAGAGAAAAACACCGGCTGGATTGGATCGGCTACCAAGTTGGCAGCATTGACCCAGCTCCATGAAGAGACATTCTCTGAAAGTCTATCAAATCCATCCAGCACCTACCTTCAATCTGGGATTTGTCCCTCCACCCCCACCTGCCAGCTCATTTCTTCCCCACGGTATTTTGTAAGAAATAAAAGGCACTATCAACCAAAGACTCAAGGGCAGCGTCCCCTTTTCAGGACTGCCAGAAATGTTGTGGAGATTTATATGCAATGTTGCATCCATTTACCTTGGCTTCTTTAGCAGAAAACTCCGTGGAGTTGGAAATTTTCATGGACTTTGAGCGGTGAGTTTGCCGCCAGACTGGGTCCTCTCGCGGGTATTTCACCGAACCTGTAGCTCTCACTCGGACCTTGCTGGTGCTCTGGACACTATTAACTCCAATCATTTCCACAAAGTAAATAAATATTCTCTCTCTCTCTCCTGTATATATATATTATATATATATATATGAAGCGGGGGGCAGAAGAGGAGAAATAAACCACACTTCACAAATTCTCTTCAAGGTAGTTTAGAAGGAGAGGAATCTCTGTGGAGCCTAAGCTGCAGCAATCAGTGTTTGCTTAAAAATGCACCAAGCTGGTCCCCCACTACCAGCCACCACACACATACACACAGAGAGCATCTTCAACTACACTGTTTTGAGGCAGCGTGATTGTTCCAGGCAATGCCTACGTCACTGGCTGCAAAATATAAAAGGGTGGAAACCCCACCCCTACTCACTACCCTGCTGCTCAGCACATATCGCCATCCTTTCCCAATACACACACACACACACACACACACACACACAGGGGGGGGTGCATTCTCCAGTGCGGCTCAAGGGTATCAGTTTCAAAGAGCGGAACAGATGGCAAAAGGCCAAGCAAAAAAGCAATTCATTTCTGACTGCAGACAGGCAACACTTGTATTCCAGCCATACCATGTCAAAGTGCATTAAGCTGGGTGCAATAAAATTAAGACGGCACAAATAAAAGACTGCCCCAAAGGATACGAGCCTGCCAGGTAGCCGCTGCTTCGAAAAGAAAATTGGGGTGGGGTGGGAGCTAAATGGATTGCAAAACATCTTAGGAAAGACAAGCATGTAAAAAAAAGATGCTGCTTTTTCACAAGGTGGTCTGCAGACACTAGCTTCAATTACAAGTGGGATTTACTGGGCAGCCCTGTGCATTTATACACAGAAGCACTTGGTAGCTGTGATATGGTACTGGGAATCAAGAAATCCCCCATTCAGATCTTGCCTCTCCTTAACGCAAGCTTCTCTCTGCCAGCTCCACACCTACAACTAGGATTACCAGGGCAATATATGCTCCCAGGTAATTTGTGAATAGGTTTGCAGATTTAGAACTTGTGTCTCAATTCAAGTTTTTTTTTGGGGGGGTGGGGGGGTAGGAAGAGGCATTAATGGCTCACATACATGCTCATTCTCAATTTTCGGATTCATTAACTGAGACACAAGGTCACACAGCTCAGTAGCAAAACCCCACTGTCCCAGCTTTGGCAGCGAAGGCTGGTATGTGAACCTTTGTTCCCAAAATAACTAGTGGAAGAGGCTTAAAAAGTGTGGCCAGTTCTGCCTTCAAATCAGCACAAGTGAACAAAAAGGCAGAGGCTATGATGGTATTCCAAGTCCTGGATCTGTTTCGCCAACTAAAGCAGCCCGTAAACCGCTGCACAAGAGGAGTGGGTTTTTTGCCCAAACAGTGTTTCAAACGGCGTAAGGGGAAGTAAGCTCCATATAAGGGAACGGTGGTGCTTACCTAAAGGCTACGAAGTCCAACCCCCACCCCACCCCCCAAATCATTTCTAGCTCCTGGAGACCCAGAACACAGCAGATTGCATGTAACCATAGCAACCAAGCTCAGATGAGAACTGATCCCTAGTACGTTGGCACACAGGGGGAGTATCAGCTGGTAGCACTGGCTGGAGAAGGTAAAGACAAAAGTTGAACTGCATATGACTGAGGATGCCAGGAAGGGCACACATACGCCAACTGTTCCAATTTACCAGGCACAGTTCCCTAATAGCTAGATCTATTGTTATATCTATCTAATAACACACACACACACACACACACACACACACACTCCTTCAGATGAATCTACAACTACCAGGTATTTATGAACACTGCCCACCATCACTTACAAAGTTTACTGAACCATCAGTATACAAAACTCCTTCATAAATTGCTGCATTCTGCACATTCTCTCAAGTTAGGAACTATCCTTGTTGCATGAGCTAAGAGAAAGATTATGCTGAAGTGTGAGCAGTCTCCAGTGTTTCATGAAGGCTATGCATATTGACCAGAGAAACACTCTTGAGATATACACCGTATTGACCACAAAATGTGCATATTGAGCACTGAAATGTACAAAATGCAGACGAGATAGGCACATTTTCATGTTATCACAACATTCTAAACCAACACCACATCCCCCCCCCCACAATAAATGGCAAATGACTCTTGTCCACCCTGCTATATGTTGAGGTTTATCCAGTAATATTTTCCCCCAGTGCCTTCTGAAGCAGAGTATTAGCAATCCAGTTTCCTTTTTAAATGAAGTCATTTAATAGAATGTTTTCTCTCACAATGCACTTGATTTGCACTTATTACAATGCATTTAGCAACAATTGCCACCTGAGGAGGCAGCTATCAGGTGGAAGGGAAGGGGTATATTGGCATTTTGTTCCTGTGTGTCTGCATATACAACTATGTGCACTAAGAGTCAAAATATATTCCCGCTCCCCCATCTGGGGTTTTCAATTCTAGTGACCCTGGGGAAGGATATGAAGCCCAAGGAAATCATTTAAAAGATTTTAAATTAATCAAACAGTGCACACAGAAGACTAATTAAAGGCCATGATTTACCAAGGACATTTTATATACAGTGGTACCTCGGGTTAAGTACTTAATTTGTTCCGGAGGTCCGTTCTTAACCTGAAACTGTTCTTAACCTGAAGCACCACTTTAGCTAATGGGGCCTCCTGCTGCCACTGCGCCACTGGAGCATGATTTCTGTTCTCATCCTGAAGCAAAGTTCTTAACCTGACGCACTATTTCTGAGTTAGTGGAGTCTGTAACCTGAAGCGTATGTAACCTGAGGTACCACTGTATACATTGGGGGTAATTTAAGATGAGCAGTACATAACAGCTAGTTATTGTGCATATTCACCACAGCTCCTGGATAATGTGCACATAATCAGTCTATGAAGAGAACTGTGCATATTTCCAGGTAAACGTACGTAATCCGCAAACAGCAGAGGCCATATTTTTATCTGCTAGGCAGGTACTGAAACTTTGTCAGTGCCTTTTAAAACACTGGTGTGTGGTTGGGGCGGGGGGAGGTTTACTGAGTTCTGATGTTTTTATGTGAAGCTGCTGCCAGCACTGCCATCATCAGCACACGACTTTTCCACCTCAGTGGTGAATGTTTAAGTTCAGTTACCTTATTATGCTGGCACCCCTGGGATATGACAGGGTTACTTTAAAGAGTAGGGGAAAGTTTTCCACAATCACTGTAACAACAGAAACCGATGTGGAGCTATGAAAAATTAAAAGGCAGGTCCTTTTGAAAGTGGCTAAGAGCTTTGTCCTAGAGAACACAAGCTTAACAGGTTGCCTAAATGCTTCTTTGCAGCCTCATCAACAGATTCTCTGCTTTGCACAGTTTGGGGACTTCATTGCACCTCTGCCTGCTGCTCTGACAAATATAAAAATAAGAATAATACAGTAGCAGCAGCAGATAAAACTTCAGAAACTTTCTTGCCTCCTCATTTTCTGTGTTAGTAAAAACCAGTCTTGACAATGCCCGTGAAAAAATGGTGTGCATCCACTTTGGAAGAAGCACAAATACCAAACCAAAGCTGCCCCATTTGGAGGTATGTGGATGTCCTTGGAGCAGTCTTAAAGTGAAGGTTGATCCCAAAGCTTCAGACCAACTACAACACTTTGTAAGGTCCTGGAGGAGCTGTCAGTTTCAAGAGTGTGCCTTCACAGCAAGCAGTACATGCTTATGCCAACACAGTGCAAGGAGGAACAGCTCTGAGGGCACATATCAGTGTGTTTGTCAGAAGAGAAGAAAAGTAAAAGCTATACTAAAAACAAAACAAAGGGACGCGGCTGGCGCTGTGGGTAAAACCTCAGTGCCTAGGACTTGCTGATCACAAGGTCGGCGGTTCGAATCCCCGCGGCGGGGTGAGCTCCCGTCATTCGGTCCCAGCTCCTGCCCACCTAGCAGTTCGAAAGCACCCCTAAGTGCAAGTAGATAAATAGGTACCGCTTTATAGCGGGAAGGTAAACGGCGTTTCCGTGTGTGGCGCTGGTGCTGGCTCGCCAGATGCTGCTTAGTCACGCTGGCCACGTGACCTGGAAGTGTCTGCGGGCAGCGCCGGCTCCCGGCTTCTTGAGCGAGATGACCACGCAACCCTAGAGTCGGACACGATTGGCCCGTACGGGCAGGGGTACCTTTACCCTTTTTACCTTAAAAACAAAACAAAATAAAATGGCTGGGAGTGAAGATAACGCCACAAGCAATGACCCTGTTGCCCCAAGGGTCCTTTTGGTGCGGGGCTTGCCACAATTAAAATGGAGTAAATGTTTATCATTCCTTTGGCCTGTAAAAGCGAGATAAGCGCCGCAACCCCACAGTCGTTCGCGACTGGACTTAATTGCCAGGGGTCCCTTTACCTTTTTAAATGCTTATCAGAGACATTTATGCTTATGTTATATTCAGATAGAATACTTTTAAAAGCATGTATTCTATCCTCCTATTTTTAATTGTTAAGTAAACTGTATTTTAAACCCAGTTGGATTAAAAACTTAAGTTATGAGCTGTGCAGAGCAGTGTATGCTGACCCTGATGATAAGAAACAGTTCAAGCCTTAGCAACTGCATGACAACCATACTGAAACATTTGTGTGTGAGAGTGGAATGAATTGTTTTCTTCCTAAGCAAAGGCTAAGGAGCAAAATGAGCAGGTTTGGCCAAGCAGATGTGCAAGGACTGATTTGGGCTTTGCTGCTAACTTTGAACCTACATAAATGGAAGTTTCCATGCACATCAAAAGGACAAATATTGAGACAATAATAATTATAGCAATGAATTTTGACAAAGCTAACGTTACTTTTTCAACCCAATGGCATTTTAGATCCTGTGGGATGGAACTTCCATTTTCCATGTTTATATAAAGGCAGGACTGTCTCAGTGCCAATTTGGAGGCACCAATTTGGAGAAGGCTATCACAGCATAATCCGAAGAGGCAACATGTGTCTGCAGCACTCACCTTTTCCCTCTTTGTGTTTGTTACAGGATGCTTAGCCCAGGCCATTGACAGGTGGATGGGTGTGAGTATACCCCATCTTTTGTGTGTATGAATTTAGGACTAGTGTACAAGGTAGGGCGGGGACGCAGGTTAAACCAC
Organism: Podarcis cretensis; assembly: GCF_951804945.1. NCBI lineage: Eukaryota > Metazoa > Chordata > Lepidosauria > Squamata > Lacertidae > Podarcis > Podarcis cretensis. The sequence continues at coordinate 12,634,670 of NC_137187.1, forward strand.
AGAGCCTAGGACTTGCCGATCAGAAGGTCGGCGGTTCAAATCCCCATGACGGGGTGAGCTCCTGTTGCTCAGTCCCTGCTCCTGCCAACCTAGCAGTTCAAAAGCACATCAAAGTGCAAGTAGATAAATAGGTACCACTCCGGCGGGAAGGTAAACCGCGTTTCCGTGTGCTGCTCTGGTTCGCCAGAACTGGCTTAGTCATGCTGGCCACATGACCTGGAAGCTGTACGCCAGCTCCCTCGGCCAATAAAGTGAGATGAGCGCCGCAACCCCAAAGTCAGCCACGAGTGGACCTAATGGTCAGGGGTCCCTTTACCTTTACCTTACAAGGTAGGGCAATATCTTTACTCCTATCTCCCCTTTTCCCCAGAGTCAATCTCCACGAGGGAGAGAACACCTTGCTATGGAAACATGTGTTTAGGAAATAAAGCTTTAGAACTTTCATTTTCAATCTGGTTGTTTGTCAATCCCTGGACTCTCCAGGCAGAGCTGGGAAATACTTCCTGCCTGAAACCCTGGCAGTCAGTGTCAACAATACTGCGTCAGATAGTCTGACTTGGTATAAGGCAGCTTCCAATCATCCCGCAAGTAACCAAGGACAGGGAGCGCAATAAACTCTGTCTTAGTAGAAATGTTGAATCAGGATAGATGTCACCTGTCAGGCTGTTGTTGAATGGGAAGTTAGCCAGCTGGCCAGTTTCTTTTCCTCTTGCAAGCAAGCAGTAAGGACTAGGGGATCCTATATATGAATTTTGTCAGGGAGTTTTCATTTCTCTCCTTTTCAGGCTTTATCAACCAACACTAAGGATTGGTAAGTTCAGGACAAAAGAGGAAAACTGCTTTGACCTTGAACAAAACTGAGTGTTCTTTTTTGTTTCTTTCCCTTCCTTCTCTTTCCCTGAAGACCTACATTGGCTGAATCACATTCCAGTTTCCTCATATCCAAACAGCACCATCTTTCCTCCTTAGATGTCCTTCCAACTAACATGCACATCAATTCACTTTTCCATCATCCAATGTCATTTGGCCTGGACCTCCTCTCCTTTAAGCTCCTTTTTAAGACCTCCCCCAACTCCATCCGTTTTTCTTCTGCATTTCACTCATCCTCCTCCACCACCACTTGTCTTCCAAGATCCCTTTAGCCCTTAATACTCAGGTGCTAGGACTTCAGTCTGTCTAAAAAATCCCATCAGTCATACATTTCAGTCTCCTTGCTTTACCTCCCTCGAAGAGATAGATAGCAATTATGGTTATCTAATGGTGAGAGAAATACACGCCGAGTCCCTCTTTGCTATTTCCAGAAAGGAGCTATGCCAAAGCCCAGCTGGCATCAATGGCAGCTGCCAAGAGCGCATGCCATGGGCAAGTTCAGCATTCCTGGGCACTGTAAAGGGCTATTGTTTGTTCTGAGATAATTTTATGTGTATTCTAAGGAAGTGTTATTTTCCTGTCACCTAGAATCTTTACGGCCAAAGAACACACACCCGTTTACATTGCCTTTCTGATTTGTCTGATCACCCACACAAATTACCCATCAGGGCCTCGCTGTGAAAAGTACTTATAAAAAGGTGATATATCAATGTGCCACTGGGAGAAAGGGGGAAAGGACAGGTGTTATCTTTTCCCTGCTGCTTACGTGGACAGCCCTGGGATCATTATTTTCCACTTTCAGCAGTGGAAATAAAACTATTCCAAGAGAGGCGAGGATAATTACCAGTGGTGCTATTCCCCCGAGATTCTTTTAAAAAGTAGTTGGTGGTTGAATCACACTCATCAAACCTCCGGCACTTAAATGAGCATGCTCCAGATCATACAGCAGAGGACTATCAATAGCTGTTAGTCATGATAGCTATGTCTGGGCTCCACACTTAGTGTCACTATTGGGTAACCAGAGACTGGGAAGAAACAACAGAGGATTACCATGTCTATCAAGCCCTGGTTATGTGCTTCCAAGGGGGATGTGGTCAGCCACTACTGGACCTACAGCCCATACAGCTGGAACGGATGGAACTGCAGTATGATCAAGCAAATGTTCTTATGTTTTTATGAAACCAATGATGAACAAAAAGCAGGATTCAAATGCACTCGCAGCTGTTTGGAAGCTCCTTTCTTATGATGCTATCCAATGCTGCTTAGAAGAGCATGGAGGGTATTGGAATGGAACCAGGTTTGGAGAGGAGGGACAGAATGAACATGAGTAGAACCTACTGGATCAGGCCAAAGGCTTCACCTAGTCCAATATCATGCAAAGGCTTCAGGCAGGACCTGAACACAATAGTACTGTACAGGCAGCAACAGATTTGCATGGGAGCCACATTCCAGACCCCCACACACATAGGTGAGGCCCGTGTAAGGCTGCTCTGTGCTGCCCCTTTTGTGACCTTTTTGTGATGCTTTTAGGTCACTTCTAGGTTTGGGCCGATGAGTGCATACGCGGTTATGATCATATTGGACAAGCATAAATCAGTCGCTGCCTGTACTCTTGCAATTCCTAGAAGCTGATATTCAGAGGCACAGTGCCTCTGACAGCTGGTGTAGAACATACCATCATAACTAGTAGTCATTAATAGTCTTATCCTCTATCAATTCTTCCAATCCTCTTTTAAAACCTTCCAGGTAGATATGATTTGGGCTTACTGCACTTAGGACAGAATGCCTGGGGTAAGGAAATGTATCCTTTGTAGAATATTAGAGACAATTATAATGGAGAACGATGTAGAATAATACAACAACTCACTGGAGAATTAACCATATTAAAGGCTCAGCAACTCTGCTGTTAAGAATCATTCCATAAATTTGCATTCCGGTGCAAGCCAGACAGCTTCAATTAATTTAAATAAGCTCTGACAAGTACACAGTCCATGTCCAAAAATAATTCACTAACCTATTTGCCCTTTATTTGAAGTAACCTAGTTTTCACAAGTGGATTCATAAGGCCATTACTCTGTATTCCCTTATTAGAAGGGAAAGATCCAGAGTAACATAGAGCTTCCATCAAAAGTATATTGTAAGAACAACCGTCCAACTGGATACTCTGGTATTCTGGCTAGTCAGATGTCTCTGGGAAGTTCACAGAGCATGAAGTGAACAACCATTTCCTTGCCTATCTTCAGCTTCTGGTAGTCAGATGTGTCTGAACATGAGTGGCTCAGTGTAGCTATGTGGGCTAACAGAAGTGTCCTCGATGGATGAGTAATTCTCTTTAAAAACATAAAGTTAGTGGTCATCAACACACCTTGTACGAATGAATTCCAAAGCTGATTATGTGTTGCATGAAGTAGTCTTTCCTTTGGTCTCTCTTTAACGGTGAAATTATATTCCGAGAGGTTCCTGGAGAATAGCACCCTACCTCTTCCTTCTGGCTCCTGGTCATGTTTGTACAAGTGGCTTCTGACAACACCATACATATGAGGCAGCAGTCAGGGCCTCCTGGGGATTTCTTTACTGTTGTTCTATTGATAATGAGTTTATTGCTGTTGTCTTCATTCACTGCTTAGGTGCTTCTCTATTTCTAAAACTTCTGGCCCTGTCATAATGGTGGGCTGTCAGTCATGAAGCCCTGCTACAGTAATGGGGTCTTTGTTGAGGTTGAAGGGTAGTCCTTGCTCCACCAGCTGGTCTGGAGGGTGGAAAAGACCTTCTCACCAGGTGAGATCATCTGAACAAGGGGGTCCTGCCTGCACAACCAGTGAGAGGAGCCATCCCAAGCACAATGACTGCCTTCTAGCAGCCGCTGGGAATAGAAATTCAAGTTAAGAATTTCCATCCCCCCCCCCATAAAGTAATGTTGACATGGCAGCACAATATGATAAATATCACATTTATTTTCAATATTTCCTTAAAATTAATTGTGTGTGTGTTTAATAGTCTACTAACACGAACCTGTACAAATCGATGCACACACACCGAAGCTGGAGTGGGACCTCAACATAAAGTTTTATTCTCAATTTTGTTCCTTAGTATCATCAAGAAGGCTTTTAGATATACTGTACCTTTTTTATCAATAGAACACAGAATGCACTCTAATTATCAGCTTAGACACTCAGAAAGTACTGAGAAACATCTACTAGAATTATTCTTTTCATACTTTAAATGCTTTAAATTAAAGTACTATTTAAATCCTATTCTACCTGTGTCACTCAATCAGTGATACAGATTCAACAATCTTCATAACTGGCTTTTACAATTATTGACAGTAAACTAAATCTTCCATGAATTCCAGGGGACTGGGATCCTTAGAAATTTCTTAAGTGTCAGGTTTAAATGATTCACACTTGAGCCTTCAATGAAACTAATGTTTGGGAGGCTGCTTGCAAAGGAGGTTTCATTAATGCAAGTACTGCCATGATCTCTGATTGTAGGATGAGGACATATTGGAGGGGTAGGGGAGAAAGAGAGAGAGAGAGAGAGAGAGAGAGAGAGGGAGGGAGGGAGGGAGGGAGAGAGAGAGAGGGAGGGAGAAAGAGAACCTGTTATGGTGAACTACATCAACCCATGGAAGGATTAGGCTCCCACCTCCAAGCATTTTGCCAACAACTGCAAGAATCTGAACGTGTAATGCAACAATTCCAACTGTTGCAAGGTATGTGTATTTTGTTCCAAGCAGACTACAAAACAGAAGAAACATTCCTGAGGAGAGAAACAGACACTACTCAAAGCACAGGGCAGGTGCTGAAAATAGCTGACTGGTGTCAAGTTCCCTGACACCACATAATATATAGTAATGAATCTGTGATGCTGCCTCCATCCCACAATATCCATCACTGGCCACCAAGCAAGAAGAGAACACTCAATGTGGCATTATTAAGGCATGTAGGCTACATGACAGGGACATGGGAATGAGACTTCTGGCCTGAAAGTTAATCCCTGGCTGGAACACCTCTGGGAATATGAAACAAGGTGGATTCAATGTGCAACTCCCCCCAGGGGAGGGGGGACAACACCCAACTTCCTTCCATAAGTGCCTTTACCCCTCTCAAAGAGGGACTCACCATCGCTAGAGAAGAATGGTTGAGTCTGTTTGGGGAGGAGCTGTGTGTTGTGCGGACCTTGAACCATGTAGGACTACATAAAAACAAGTGTCCAAGTAAACGGCCCTGTTAGCTTCTGATCTTCCCAAAGTTTTGGATGCCTCCCAAGCCATTTGTATAAATTAGGCCGAACTGGATATCTAAATTAGCTGAGATGAATGGAATTCTATACCCAGAGATGTTAAACTGTAACACTGGTGTAAAGACCTGCCTTTCACTGTGGAAAGAAATCCTAGATGGCCTTTGTGATGCCGAGTTGGAGAAACTCTACCTATGGCGCTTTCAGAAGGGCTCCGCTTTCTACACAAACAAAAGGCGAAGAATCCATTACCACAGTTTTTAAGCCCGAGTCAAGTGACAAAAAAATTAAAAACCTTTTTTTGAAACCTTCCAATAAACTATAGGAACCAAGTGACATGTTTGTACTGGACAAAGTTCTTATAACATAGAAAGCAATAATGGATTAATTTTATGTCCTCTCCATCAGAAGATTTATTCCGCCCAGCTCTACATCTATCAATCTGTAGTAAACTGTAACATAGGGAAGCTACCTTGTACCAAGTCAGTCAAGTGGTCCATCTAGCTCACACTGACTGGCAGCAGATCTCTAGGGTTTTAGACAGGAGTCTTTCTCAGCCCTACCTGAAGATGCCAAGGTTTGAGCCCAAGACCTTCTGGATAGAAAACATGTGCTTTACCACTGAACTATGGATATTCCCCAAACAAAAGCATTAGCGGCAGTCACCAAACCATGGCCCTGTGGCTTCCAACCTTAATTGTGCAACAGTGTCATGGCGGCAATTGCTGAGGTGTTTTACTAGTTTGATATTTATCGCTTATATGAATTCTCAAGATTTACCAGTACTTCAAACTACTGTCTGTGTACCTATTGTTGTTGTTGTTTAGTCGTTTAGTCGTGTCCGACTCTTCGTGACCCCATGGACCAGAGAACGCCAGGCACTCCTGTCCTCCACTGCCCCCCGCAGCTTGGTCAGACTCATGTTGGTAACCTCGAGAACACTATCCAACCATCTCGTCCTCTGTCGCCCCCTTCTCCTTGTGCCCTCCATCTTTCCCAACATCAGGGTCTTCTCCAGGGAGTCTTCTCTTCTCGTGAGGTGGCCAAAGTACTGGAGCCTCAGCTTCACAATCTGTCCTTCCAGTGAGCACTCAGGGCTGATTTCCTTCAAAATGGAGAGGTTTGATCTTCTTGCAGTCCATGGGACTCTCAAGAGTCTCCTCCAGCACCATAATTCAAAAGCATCAATTCTTCGGCGATCAGCCTTCTTTATGGTCCAGCTCTCACTTCCATACATCACTACTGGGAAAACCATAGCTTGAACTATACGGACCTTTGTTGGCAAGGTGATGTCTCTACTTCTCAAGATGCTGTCTAGGCCTGTCATTGCCCTTCTCCCAAGAAGCAGGCGTCTTTTAATTTCGTGGCTGCTGTCACCATCTGCAGTGATCATGGAGCCCAAGAAAGTAAAATCTCTCACTGCCTCCATTTCTTCCCCTTCTATTTGCCAGGAGGTGATGGGACCAGTAGCCATGATCTTCGTTTTTTTGATGTTGAGCTTCAGACCATATTTTGCACTCTCCTCTTTCACCCTCAATAAAAGGTTCTTTAATTCCTCCTCACTTTCTGCCATCAAGGTTGTGTCATCTGCATATCTGAGGTTGTTGATATTTCTTCCGGCAATCTTAATTCCGGCTAGGGATTCATCCAGCCCAGCCTTTCGCATGATGAATTCTGCATATAAGTTAAATAAGCAGGGAGACAAAATGCAGCCTTGTCGTACTCCTTTCCCAATTTTGAACCAGTCAGTTGTTCCATATCCAGTTCTAACTGTAGCTTCTTGTCCCACATAGAGATTTCTCAGGAGACAGATGAGGTGATCAGGCACTCCCATTTCTTTAAGAACTTGCCATAGTTTGCCATGGTCGACACAGTCAAAGGCTTTTGCATAGTCAATGACTATGTGTACCTATAGGAACCAATAATACCCAAGAGCAACTACTTATCATTTAAGCGCGCAAAGACCAAAATGGTTTCCATAACAGGATAAGAGAATATGTTTCATGCATGATGTGGAAATGACTAATATCATTACAGCTTTCAGATTTTCACTCTTTAGGCCTTTCCTTGGTCCCTATCTGACAGGGCACATCATTTAGTTTTCCATATACAGTGGTGCCTCGCAAGACGAAATTAATTCGTTCCGCAAGTTTTTTCTTCTTGCGAGTTTTTCGTCTTGCGAAGCACGGTTTCCCATAGGAATGCACTGAAAATCAATCAATGCGTTCCTATGGAGACCATCCGGGGACAGAGGGGAAGCGCTGAGCCTGTTTAAAGCAAGGGGACCTGTTTAAAGCAAGGGGCGGCGGGGAGAAGATTGCTTCTCCCCGTTGCCTGCCCCGCAATCTCCGGGGACAGAGGGGAAGGCGCGCGCCTTCCCCTCTGTCCCCGGACCTGTTTTAAAGCAAGGGAAGGGGCAGCGGGGAGAATCGCTTCTCCCCGTTGCCGCCCCTTGGTTCAAAAGGGGTCCGGGGAGAGAGGGGAAGGCACGCGCCTTCCCCTCTGTCCCCAGAGATTGCGGGGCTGGCAATGGGGAGAAGCGATCTTCTCCCCGCCACCCCTTGCTTCAAAAGAGGTCTGGGGACAGCGGGGAAGACGCGCTGCGCTTCCCCGCTATCCCTGGAGCTTGCGGGGCAAGCTTCATTTTGCGAAGCAAGCCCATAGGGAGATGCGTCTTGCGACGCGGCTAAGAAAACGAAAAACTCCTTCGTCTAGCGAGTTGTTCATCTTCCGAGGCGTTCGTCTTGCGGGGCACCACTGTAAATATGTGTTTCTAGTATTTGCATTGAAAGAAGAAACACCATGGTGCATATGTAACAGCGAAACAGGATGCCTTCACCTGCCCCAGCTGCAATAAAACATGTCTCTCCTGTATCGGTCTCTACAGACACAGCAGGCACTGTAACTCTCCAACGGTTTGACTTTACCCCAATGGCAAACTCTTCCATTGTCTCCCAAGATAGACAGATGCCAACAACTGCACAATGTTCTGCTTGTTTAGCAGTCACCAGTTTCGCTGAAGCCAATGGGAGTTACGCACAGTACTGCCATCTTGAATGAATGATGATGCAATCATACCACTGCTACAATGGCTGGAAGTGGGTTAAATCAGAACCAAACCTGTTAGTACCAATAGGACACAAAGTCATCCTGGAACAGCAGGGCCATTTTGTCAGAGGAAGCCTGAGGAGCAGTGGGACAATGCCAGTGCAAGGGAGAAAGGTGGAACAAGTGCCGCCTAAAATCATTAAGGAGTGAGGTGCTAAGCCTGGCAGACTTCCTCAGGAAAAATGCTACACCACAACAGAGCAGTTCTTGCTGGCCACCCCTGTTCTCCACAGCTCAGAGATGGAGCAAGGGCTCCATGGAAGATCTCAGGGAGTTCATACGAAAGAAGGCATTCACTTAGATGGGCTTGAAGAGTGCTTTTGCACCATAATTCTTTGGGACACCTCACACATTATCCATGCTATATTGCTGGAGGGGCATGCACCAGAATATGGTATTTTTCATGTGGGCAAACTCCAAGCAAAATGGCAGTTCACTGATAGATGAGTGGAATGGCTATGTCCATTCCAGTCATAACCCTGGCTCTTTGGCCATCAGAAATACTGCCACTTCTGAATGAATGCTTCTTTTAAGTGCTTCTGGGACAGGAAGATATTATTCAGAAAACGATATTCACATTGGTCCAGTAACTGGACAGCTGACTGTCAAATCAAGGCTCACCACCCCTGGGGGAGAAGGTCTCCTTGCCCCAGGCGCTCTCCCTGCCCCTCAAACCTACTTTTCAGGAGCAATTCCTGAATCAGAAGATAATAATTCTAATCATGACAATGCTGAAATCTTGCTTGATTCTTGAAATGTATGATTTTTTAAAATAGCCACGCGACCTCCTATGCTAATTGCATGGTGACAAATATCCTCCTGACTGAAGCCAAACGAAGCTGCTCGGTAATGAGGTAAAACAGTAATATCCAAATAACAACCAATCTCATCAGTTAAGGAAAGAAACATTTTAAGCTGTTTACACAGAATTACCCTTGCTATTTAAAAAAAAACAGATTTGCATGCTAATAATTCCCAAAACAGTAGGGAATGGGGAGGGGGGTGAGTCTTTTTAAGGAGCTGGTGTAAATTATCTCTCTTCTTCTCCTTCAGTCTACTTGCAGGCTGGAACTTATATTTTCTAGCAGATCAGTGGGAGGACCATCAAAGGACATATTTGGCAATTTGTTTCCTTCCCACACTGAAGTGGGAGTAATATGTCACAGGGACCGGAATATATGTGACATTGAATTAAGAGATTTCCCAATTCCAAAGAAAGATTCAAAATATTCTGGAACATGCTTTTTCCTTTAAAAAACAAACACAACTGAATACAACAACATTTAATAGGGAGTTCAGGCTTTATCTCCCAATAAAACAACTACAATATGTAATGTTACAAGTTTGACTGTAACTGGGGATATTAAAGAGGACAAAGAAACTAGGTTTCTACAACCCAAATCAGGCTTAATATATTTGATACTAGGTTTCATCTTTACTCACTTTTTTACTCAAAATATATCAAACGTACTTAATGATTATAAATGACAACCATTAATTGCTTTTATTATTTATCTATAAAAATATTTACATATCACTGTATCATAAAGATATATCACGGCAGTTTACAACAATATAAAAACATAAAACATAAAACAATATAAAAACATAAAACCGAACAATAACATCATAAAAAGTTAAAAGCAAAACATAAATTAAAAACAAACATAAATAGACGATTGTGCGGGATGTACTCTTTAATTGCCTGCATAGGCCTGGTGGAATAGAAAAGTGTTCAGTGGGAGTTTAAAAGTTGGCGCCTACTGAATCTCTACAGGTGTTTGTTCCACAAGACTGGGCCAATGATTTTAAAGGCCCGATTTCTCATTGTGGTCAAACAAGCCTCACCAACACAGGAAACGACCAAAATACTCCTGAAAATGATATCAGTGATCGAGCTGGAATATTAGGGTTCAGGCAATCCCTGAGGTACCCTAGACCCATTATGCCCATGCCTTCATAAATCAATACACAGTCACTATGCCACAGTAGATCTTAGCCATCACCTCCATGCTTCATGTGGAGCCAATCTAGCCACCTGTCTGTCAGAAATGAAATTTACTTTGGCCCAGAAATGGAAACAAGAAGAGCTACCTACGATAGAAGAATGGAGAATGAAAATGATGGACTATGCGGAACTTGATAAATTAACAGGAAGGATCCGGAATCGACACGACCAGAGATTCACAGAAGACTGGAGAAATTTTACAGAATATATGCAAAAATTAAGTGATAATCAGATAACATTTTTAAGTTTTAAGGAAGTTTTGTGATAAGATAAGTTAGAAATATTGTTAAAAAAATAAGATAAAAAGTAAAATAATATTGTAGTGCAATATTAATATAAGAAATGTGAAAGAAGTAACATGAAGGATTACCAGGCAAGTTGAGGGAAGTCAAAAAGGAGAAATTGGTGATAAATAAGAAGTTCTGATTGTATAATTTTGTATTGGAAAATGAATAAAAATATTATTTTTTAAAAAAGAAATGAAATTTACTTCAGTGTCAAAAGTGTGTGAAGGGAAACTAAATGTTCTGAAGCCTCTGTTCTGTCCCACATAGCGGATGCATAATTTGTAAGATAAAACAATGGACATGGACAGAGCAATCCTAATCTCTTGCTGTGCTGCAGGAAGGGGGTCAGGAAAAGGCAGAGGCATCTGTCTCTGCTAGGCTCCACCAGTGTGGGTGGGTAGGGTGGTGGAGGCAGTGCCCACTAAATGTGTAGCAGAAACGTGTAGCTATCGCCAGAGGTGTTCCCAGTAGCAGCAGCCATGATAAGGCTCAACGATGGAGCACAGCAGGGTTGGAAATGGACCCAAAGCTGGCCCATTTGTTGTACCCGACTGGGCCTTGTGCAGCAAAAACAGTAGAGCCACACACACAACCTTTGTACCCTGACACAAAATGGCAAGACTTTTGCTGTGCTGATGGATCTGCTGCTTTGTTCTGCCCTATTGCTCCTGGCCAGGGCTTTGGGTTATTCCTTTATTTCCCTAAGTAATAATAACACGAACAATAACAAACGGTTCGCTATAAGGCTATTTATTTAGAACCCTGCTGTGCTTGGGAAAGGCTGATTTTGCCTGAAACAAAGCTTCTGAGTTTTGAGAGGAATGATGAGCAAGGCATGCAAATACATGGTTCCTATTATGTGCTTTCCTGATTTGGGATTTGGCATTTACTATCACTTAGCAACTTTAAGTGGGTTCTAGTAAGTGGCTTTTATTGAAATGTCTGAATGTGTAATTCAGATAGCAACAGGCAACAAAAAACAGCCTGTATACTTCATCACTAACTGAAACACTGAACAATAAAGCAGGCAGAGTTTATTCAACTCCCTTCATTTTGGGAGGTAACAAAGATTTTATCTCTGCCTCTCTCAGGGTTAGGGCACAGGCGTTTTTAATTAAAGGAGAATGACTTTGGAAATAATTTCTCTTAATGGGGAGTGGTAGTGCTGGCTGTGGTGACAAAGGGGTAATAAAAAAATAACAGAAACATTCTGCACATGTTCAGGACAAAAAGCTATTGTAGACTTGGAAAAGGCCCCCAAAAGAGCAACAAAAATAATCAACAGGGATGGAGCAAACTCCCTTGTGAGAAAAGATTGCAGCATTTGGGACTTTTTAGTTTAAAGTTGAGTAAAAGGTGACATGATAGAAGTCTGTAAAATTATTAATGGCATGTAGAAAGTGGATGGAGAGAAGAGCTTTTTTCTGTCTCCAGTAACACCAGAATTTGTGGGCTGAATGTTGAAATATTCAGGACAGATAAAGTACACAGTGCATACGGGAGGGCGTTCCACAGGGAGGGCGCCACTGCCGAGAAGGCCCTCTGCCTGGTTCCCTGTAACCTCACTTCTCACAGGGAGGGAACCGGCAGAAGGCCCTCAGAGCTGGACCTCAGTGTTCGGGCTGAACGATGGGGGTGGAGACGCTTCTTCAGGTATACAAGACCGAGGCCATTTAGGGCTTTAAGGGTCAGCAGCAACACTTTGAATTGTGCTCGGAGGGCACTAGGTTAGAGAAGGTTGAACTAGACCATTACCCTTCAGCAATATCCATAGTTTTAAACAGCAATGTCTATCTCCTCTGCCCTTACAAAAGCAGGGGTCTGTTTCTCATGCAGAGCAGATGAGATTGCAAATCTGTGATTACAGAAGACCCACATAACTGAATTCTCTTTCACAAATACAAATGTCTCATCACACAGAGAACTATGATGTCAATCAGACAGTCAAATAGTTTTTGATGTGCAAGGATATGGGCCAGGTGTTATGCGAATGATTCAGTCATGGGAACTGCACTTTCCATCTAAAGTGGTGCAGCTAAGATACAAATATACGTCCTCATTTACTGTTTGCAAGAACTAGGCCATAGTAATGTGGCAAAACTTAGGATGATACACAACACGCAGCATTCAACATTTATTTTCTCATTTTCAGACTATATTCCTCTTCGCTGGCACAGCTCTCACACAGGCTCATAATTAAAAATGCAAATACAAATCAAGCAGCATGAGCAAAACCAATAAAAATCAGTCACAACAATAACAGTCATTAAAAGCTCCAGCAGAAACCATTAAAATAGATGCCAGTTGTATACCAAGATTAACAACCTGATCTAGCATCCAATTCCACACATCAAAGGCCCAGCTAAATAAGGCTGAGAAGGAGTCAGCTTGGTGAGTTTGCCTACATAAAAAATACTTCTCAGAGTGGGCTTTCAACCATAGATCTCACCAGCCACTTTGTGGACACCAGAAGAGACTCTCCAAATTATATTGAGGTCCACAGGGGTTTGGGAAAGGCATTCCTTCAGATAACCCTTTTTTTTTCAGCCTTAAAAATTGGGGACTTCGCTCTGAATTGGACCCCAAAACTAACTGGTAATGAAAGCAAGTGCTTAAATGATAAGTGCGATGTGGTCTTTACAGCTAGCTCCACTCAACAACCAGCTTTCTGCTTTCTAAGCCTCTTACGTACACTGCAGTCAAACCCAGAATGACTTTGCATTATGTAAAGCAAGTGAATGGACATTTGTTCCCTTTTGCCTTTAGCCATCTGAAATGAATGGTCTGGATCACACACAATGTCACTAATTCACTTTAATCAAAGGTTTATTTTGCAGGGACAGGGCGGGTAGGACCCATGACAGACAGAAAAATCAAGAGTCCGATAAACAGATCTTTAATTAAAGTGCAAAAGAATGACAGCAAAATGATATAAATGCCTCTCTGCAGCTTCCAAAAGGGTAAGATGGGGAGGGCAGGCAATAAGAAGACTGAGCAAGCAAGCAGACCAGTTGGGAAAAATTAAGAATTCAGGAACAAATAGCTTTTATTGTACAGGGGTGGGGGGGAACCCTGCTTCAAAGATAAAATTCAGCAGAAAGCCTGACCTAAAATGTTTAGCTAGTAAACTCCTTGCTATCTCCAGCACAAACACAAAACCAAAACAGCAACATTTTGTATGCAAAATTTGCATTTCTTCTTTTTCTGCCATAATTCTTTATTAAACTAGGACACATTTAGGGATTGCTGCAGTTTTCTCTTTTCCAAGCTTGTTTTAAATATATTTGGCCCTAACTTGATACAACAGTTGTTCTTTGGAAAATGGAGAGGGGAAGGAAGGAAGGAAGGAAGGAAGGAAGGAAGGAAGGAAGGAAGGAAGGAAGGAAGGGAGGGAGGAAAGAAAGGAGGAAGGAAGGAAGGAAGGAATTTAAGATGGACAGTATGGCACAATGCAGTCTCGCACTTGGCAGTTATCTCATCCAGGAGCTGTGCTAAGTTGTTGACAGGTTTCAGCAGTAGAGAGTACATATATGTCTTCTTAAGGACATTTCAGTCAGTGGGAACCATAGAAACATTTGGTAACTGACATTTCCTATTATCTCAGTGCTTCTCTAGACTTAACAATGAACTGGAAAAGGACTTTTCTCCCAGTAATGAGTTGATTTTTAAAACCAACTATATGATCCCAATGCACTATTTCTTTTGTCCATTTTTGATCACAAAATCTATGTCTGTGGATTTCAAGACTAGAGAGATTTGGAGGAAGAGTTGTGAACCACAGGGAGTCATATCATTAAATTTTCTAGTGCAATTCTAGATCATGTTCACCTCTTTTTCTGGTCGGTCTTCTATGTGCCGCTTTTATAGACCTGAAGACGGCTTTTGACAGTATCTCTAGAGAGCTGTTATGAGAAAAACTGGCTCAGTAGGGCATAGATACAAGGCTGTTGTGGCTTATGATTAAATTACATGAAGGGACGGCCGCTAGGGTGAGGTTAACACCTGAGGGTGATCTCACAAACTCTGTATCAATAAATAAGGGGGTACGACAAGGGTGCATCCTTGCCCCCTATCTCTTTAACCTCTATATTAGTGACATGAGAACTCCCCTAGATGAGGCCCAAACCACCATTCATGCACCCAGGCTTGCAGACTATCGCTGCCCCTAATTATTGTACGCTGACGATGCTGTGATCCTCTCATATTCAAGAATCGGTTTGAGGAGGGCCCGTAAGATTTTTGCGATATATTGCCAAACAAATTTACTTACTATTAACCATTCCAAATCTAAAGTCTTAATTTTTTCCAGGAGTCGTAAACTGTATAGGTGGGAACTCGAGGGGAAGCCAATTGAACAAGTCTACAAATTTCAATATCTAGGAATTTACTTCCAGTATAATATGGGATGGAAAGCGCATATCACATATCTACAAAATAAGGTTAAAGCCCTTATCTACGCTCTATTACGCTTCTTCTTTACTGAGGGGGCTATGCATGTTCCATCCGCCTTAAAAGTTTATAGTGCAAAAGTGGTTGCAACTATGGCCTATGCGGTCCCTTTATGGGGCGCCTTTGTAAACCTCATGCCTCTGGTGACATTGCAAAATCTTTTTCTCAGACGCCTTTTGAAATTACCCTCCTGTATAAGCGACTCTGCCATTCGCCTAGAACTTAAGACCCCCTCCTTAGATTGGCTGTCCCTTTGGCATAAATTGCCATATTACCATCTTATTCAGTGCCTTTGGAGAGATGAATTCACCAGCCCATGGGCAACAAAAATCCATTCCAAACTGTTGTCTTATGGAATCTCTCCTTCCGATATACTAAATTTAGATCTAATTACAGCTAAAAAGGTCATCAAACAAAGATTGGAGGAGGTTGATTTGCAACAAAATCTTACTACAGGTGGAGGTACATGTTCTCCGATAAATCAGGGCATTACATCTATGCCCCAGATACCTCGATATCTGTCTACCCTATCGGTTGCGTCGCATAGATTCGCATTTGTTAGAGCCAGATTTAATGTGTTCCCCTCAAATGTGCTGAGCAATAGATTTTCTAACGGTAAAACCTCTGTGCTATGTGCATGTGACAACAAATCAATAGAATCCCTTTATCATATCTTGTTTAATTGCCCTTTATACATTGTTCCCCGATCAAGGATTCTGAGTTCAATCATTCTGGAAATTGTTGCTAAACCACCTGAATTACATCTAGCTTATCTACTCCAGGACATTGACTCTTATAGAACATTACAGGTTGCCAGATTCCTGTGTTCAGTTCTTTCATATAAAAGACTTCATGGAATGCTGCATGACTATTAAAAATCTAGTAAATTCTATGTACCATCTTTATCTTCAAGGCCATAATACGGTACATCTAGAGATTGTAAGTAATGTGAAGGAGATTATGCATTGAAATATTTTAGTTGATATTTTAGAATGTAAAATGCTATTTTATTTATTGATTTGTTTTACCTTGTGGGCTTATAGCCGAATAAAGTATTATCTATCTATCTTTTTCCGGTTTGTTTCCTGTTCAGGCCAGTAAAAGTTTTTTTTAAAAACTGTTTTGGCACATCTGAAACAAGTCAGTTTCTGTTCACATGGGGCATTTTAAATATAGCTTTTCTCTGTTATGCTCACTGGTATATGCCGTAATACAATTAATGCCAGACAGTAAGTATATTAGAGGAAGAAACCTACAATAGGCAACAGGATACAAAGAGCTAAAGGGGTGGAAATACTGTATAACAAAATAGAAAATGATGAGTTCTTCCAGTGCATAACCATTAATAAGAAAAAGAAATATGTTTATAGGTTGGCGTTTAGGTCAAATATTAGAAAGACGTAGTTTCAAATCAGAGATTTGTGGAATCCCAATAAAATTGTTATTCTTCTGAGCTTATCCGGGTGACTTTTAATGCCCCCTAGCTGTCTGGGGCCTGAAATTTGCACAGTTCTCAAAATCATAAATATTTATTACTACTAACCAAAATTTACAAACCATCTAATAGGAAAAAAACCACCTCAGTCTACCAACGCTTGCTTCTAAAAATTTCTGAACATGTTATCTACAAGAGGTTGTCTTGCTCAGTGTTACTTCACATATACACAGGAATAAAGGCAAACAGAAATCTGTATTTTTAAATATATTGTGGAATGTGTGCGGTTTACTTATTATCCTACACAACTGAAAAAAAAGTCACAAAGAAAGAGCAATTTATCATTTAAGTAATATCAGCTTGTTTAAAAAAGAGAGAGTAAAATTCTATATGATTTAAGCAATGATATATAGTTAAATTATATCCCCTGTGGGATGCGGGTGGCGCTGTGGGTTAAACCACCAAGCCTAGGACTTGCCGATCAGAAGGTCGGCAGTTCGAATCCCCGCGATGGGGTGAGTTCCCATTGTTCGGTCCCTGCTCCTGCCAACCTTGCAGTTCAAAAGCACATCAAAGTGCAAGTAGATAAATAGGTACCGCTCTGGCAGGAAGGTAAACAGCGTTTCCGTGCACTGCTCTGGTTTGCCAGAAGCGGCTTAGTCATGCTCCCTCGGCCAATAAAGTGAGATGAGCACCGCAACCCCAGAGTCGGTCACGACTGGACCTAATGGTCAGGGGTCCCTTTACCTTTACCTATGGCTGTATTCCATTGAAAATCAACATTTGTAAAGGCCATATCAAGCCAATAAATGTGTGATGCTTCTTTCTTTTTCTAGGAATATCTAAAGTGCAATGGAAAAGTGGATTTAAATGTAAAATTACTCGTTTGAATCTCTCTGATTTAACCCAAGCAGCGTTGGAGGGTGGGTGGGAGCCTTAAAGCAAAGATCATTGGGCAGTGGGGCGGGGAGAGAATATAGCAGAACCATCTTTACAAAAACGGTGGAAATGCAGTCTAAATTCCCTTTCAATCTATTGCTGCTTGCTATGAACGCATATAGAGATGCCTACCAACCCCAACACTTTACCGTTTAAGGACCCTTTGAAACAATGCCAGGGAGCTGCATGGAAGCAGCTCCAGCATGGTTTGGATGACATTTAAATGACTCAGCCAAACAAGAGAGAATGGACCACCCGGGTCTTCCCCGCTCTCCCTCCTGGAGAGGTGATGAGTCCATGATCAAGACCCACATGACTGTCACTCTCACACATGGCTGTTATTTAAATGTTATCTGAACGATATGGAAGCTGCTCATGGAAACGTGGACCACGTGCAAATAATTTTTAAGGGCCCTTTGAGGGTGAGATAATGTGAAGTAGGCAGGTTTACCATATTTTTCGCTCTATAGGATGCACCAGACGATAGGACGAACCTAGTTTGGGGGGGAGGAAACAAGAAAAAAAAAATTCTGAATCCCAGAAGCCAGAACAGCAAGAGGGATCTGGCTTCTGGGATAGCCTCTTGCTGTTCTGGCTTCTGGGATAGCCGCCGGGATAGCTGGTCTAGCTTTGCGCAAAGCCTCTGCAGGGCACGGGGAGCCTCCATCCCTGTGCCCTGCGGAGGCTTCTGGGACAGCCCGCGAAGCCTCCGGAGGGCAGCAGGATGAAGGCACCCCACTGCCCTGCGGAGGCTTTGCGCAAAGCTAGCCCCGAAGCTAGAACAGCGAGACGGAGAGCTGCGCAGCGCTCTGTCTCGCTGTTCTTGCTTCTGGGACAGCCTGTGAAGCCTCCGCAGGGCAGCGCGGTGCCTTCATCTGCGCAGCTAACCCCAAAGCCTTTGGAGCTCCAAAGGCTTCGGGGTCCTTTCGCTGAAGCCAGGAGAGTCTTGCTCCTATAGAGCAAGTGCGTCCTATAGAGTGAAAAATACAGTAAATAAGAAGCTGAAGCAATATCCTGTTTGGGGTATCCTTGGGGGATGATTGTCCCATTTTCCTCACTCAATTTTGGACCACTGGGTATATCTATCATGCTGAAAGATGGTCACTGCCACAAAATATCTTTTTTTTAAAAAAAGCAACAATTTGGTTGTAAAGGACAACCAAATAGCCAAAACTGGCAAAACAGTATGAAACATGATAAATAACAGAAACAGTATAAAGAGAAAACATTTGGATGTCAACACAGATCAATAAAACAGCACCTGCCAAGTAAAATCGGTTATAAACCTGGTCATTATTTTATTTTATTTTTTTTAAAGATTTAATCAAGCGGACAATGAAGGAAGAGTCCTCATTAAATGCTTGGAAGCAACAACTGGAAAAGGATAGAGACCCCATACCCATGTACATAGTAGGGAAACATGGCCATTTAAATGTGTACACGCCATTTACAAGTGACTGAGCCATATGTGTATTTTGCCATTTAAAAGTCTGGGTACTTTTTGTCCCCGAGTTCAATAAGTGATGAGTGTGAAGACACAGAGAGGAGACACAACAATAAAATCTGGCTGCAACAGCACGTTCTAGCTGGTTGCATTTTATTTCTGCTCTCGCAAGCTGTACCGCTCCAGGCAGAGATACAGCCACTGTGTCTGGAAACTGTCATCTCCTGCATGTGCCAAGGCCACTAACCAGTCTTGGAACACAGCAAAGCACACAGACAGCTGAAGTAGAGGACAGAAGCAGTGAAAAGACAGACCAGGTAGACTACCAGTTCGTGACACCAGCTGCTATTCAGGTTGCTGTTTTTCAGCCACCTCTGCACAGTGGGTGCAGTTAGATTAACCAAGTTAAGTAGGGTTTACAACCCAGCGCTAGGTCAGAATCTTAGCTAAGTGAGAGGCCTGGTATTCCTTAATCACTGACATCTCCCTTTAACTGTGAGTGGGATTTTAAACCATGGATAAAGCTTGTGGTGTGTGAGAGCATAAGATCCTCCTATCTACTCCCAATAAGGAAAGAGCCAGCTTTCACGTAACTAAACTCTGAAATCATATCTGCACCAGTACATACATAGGCATATACATTGCAGAGAATCTGTCTTGCACTTGCTCTGTCTCTTATGCATAGTCACATAGATTAGACTGTAAGATCTCCCTCTCATTTGGCTCTTTCCCACTCTACACCTACTGTACATTGCATCCACTATCATCAACATGCCTGTTTATTCTACTCACACCCAACTACAGTATACAGCTTCATTTAGGCACATACATTTCCATTTCACTCACAAGTCCTTTCTGTCTGTCTGTCTGTCTGTCTGTCTGTCTGTCTGTCTGTCTGTCTTTCCCTCTCTCTCTCTCTCCCTCCCTCTCTCTCCCTCCATTTCCAATACCAGGTAAAATCTCATCCTTGAATTCTCAATCCTGTTCTGGTATCTGGTGTTTTCCAAAGCAAAAAGATAACAAGAAAAAACAGGTTTGCATACCATGTATGGATACAGCATACAACTCTCACTCGCTCGCTCTCTCTCACACACACACACAATGCTTTGATGCAAAGTTTCTTTGCATGCTCCTATTTATGAATATACTGTGATTAAACATTGGAAACTATTCTGAGAAAATGCACAAATGCACCTGTTTGTGACAGCCACATCTGTGTTCAGTCATTTTCATTACATGCATATTAAGCATATATTTCGATTATTTTTGATCTGGCTGCTTATTCTGCACACAGCTGTCCATCTTAAACCCACCTACGCTTACATATCAAACCTAAAAAACTTGGTGGAACTGCAGACATATGAAGCCAGATCTCCTTGGATTTTAGGTGGTGGTGCTGTCTATTTTTTTTAAATGCCGTGTGAACGTAGTGCTTTCAGAACTACCTACACATATTATAAGCTGTGGGGTTTTTGCCACGACCGTATGTGCGTTACATTTGCAAGGCATATGCCGCTGGTGGCATATGGCTTGGGGTAACTTCTTGAAGTACTAGCTGTACTCATCACGAAAACCTCTGAAGACTCTACTGTTCTAACAACAGCTAATTTTGAGCAGACAAAAATCAGGCAAAGAGGCTAGAGTGGTCTCGAGCAGAAGAAGCAACAGCAGGGGCATCAATTAAGATTTTGATAAAGGGGTACTGCTAGATATTTTCAAGATTAGATTACCAAAACACAAAACACAAAAACACATTGTTTACTGTTCAAACCAGTTCTTTCCTGCTTTTCAATGAGACGCTCAAGATGGCCCACCAGAGGGCTAAAAACAATCCAAAGTAAAATAAACAAATATCAATCAAAACTCTGAAGTCACAATAATATGAAAATACTGCAGTAGATAACAAAACCCAAGTTGAGAACAGAAGAGAACATGACAGCCAGGAAGCAAGCAGGGCCTTTGACAAATGTTCGCTGCTGCATCTTTCTTTCTTTTTTTAACACCTCAAAACACCTACAAGCAATATTAACGATTCACCAAGACACAAACACACACACACCTTGTTTTTTTTTAAGCAAACAGATGTATGCTTTTGGCAACCATCAAATCTTTGCACCTTCACTCCAATACACTCTGATGTTTGGCCTGAGACGGGAGCTCCTATTGGTGCCAATGGAAGCAACCTTTGAAAGTCGAATAACAGCTAGAGGCAATTCTTGTCAGGACTGCTGAGCAGGAGGAAAAGCTCAAAATCCACCACTACTGCACTTCTCCGATTTTGTTTGCCCCCACTCCACCTCGGCTTGTTGTGTCCAATTTAAAAATGATAATAATGCAACCTCAAGTGGGCCCCAAGGGCTAGCTGGGCCCAAAGGGCTAGTACTAGTCTTTGAAGCACCAAAATCAGACTAGAAGAATGTCACCTTAAGGCCCATATGAACCTGCCCATGTTTTATGACGACTCTGCTCTCTTGCCCATCACCACCAGGAAGATGGCTGATGTATACCAGAGATAGGACCTGCTCACTTTTGCTGTGGGATCCTCTCTCTGTTGAGAATTGACTGTCTCCTACTTTCAGGCAGGTGATCTATTACAGTGGTACCTCTGAATATGAACGGGATCCGTTCCGGAGCCCCGTTCGCATCCAGAAGCAAACATAACTAGCGATGGCACGTCTGCGCCCGTCCGCATCGCTTTTCGCCACTTCTGTGCATGCGCGTGATGTCATTTTGAGCGTCTGCGCATGCACAAGCGTTGAAACCCGGAAGTAATGCACTCCGTTACTTCTGGGTTGCTGCGGAGTGCAACTTGAACGCGCTCAACCCGAAGCACATTCAACCCGAGGTATGACTGTATTTTGTTCTCCTTTAACTGCCTTATCATCCCTCCTGCTATTATAATGTTATTTTATTATGCCACTGTGCTTTTCTTATATTTTTGCCCACTATTTTGAATAAAATATTTCTATTCAGAAAAGGAAGATGATACATATTTATGAAATGACACAGTAATAAATAAACCAGGAATCTCTGATTACCAGATATGGTGGCCTTTAAACAAAAAACAAAAAAATACAGCCAAGGAGCCATCAGGTTCAGTTTATGCCTAGTAAGTCTGAAACTACAAGGCATTGGGCTGGTTTTGATATATTTATATCCTGTCCATCACAAGAAGCTTCCAGGAGAGTAAGTGACACTTCCAGGCACACTCTCATTCAGATACTGGGCAGATCCAAACCAGGTAACCTTTACTCCTGGAACTATAGAGCAAAGAAACACACTCTGGATTCACCCATCAACTGACTAGACATACACACACCTCAGAGAACATTACAGTATATGGAAGACTTGCCTGGTTCCCCTTCCAAAGGCCAGAAAGGGAGAAGAAGAAGAGGAAGAAGAAGAAGAAGAGTTTGGACTTGATATCCTGCCTTTCACTCCCCTTAAAGAGTCTCAAAGCGGCCAACAGTCTCCTTTCCCCTCCTCTCCCATAACAAACACTTTGTGAGGTGAGTGAGGCTGGGAGGCTTCAGAGAAGTGTGACTAGCCCAAGGTCACCCAGCAGCTGTATGTGGAGGAGCGGGGAAGAGAACCCGGTTCACCAGATTACGAGTCCACTGCTCTTAACCACTACACCACACTGGCTACAGGGTTCTGCTTCTCTCCTCTCTGCCAGAAACATCAGCTCTGATAGTTGCCCTTGGGTTACAGAAGAAGCCCAGTTGAGGGGAAGCCACAGCAATAGCCTCACTGATGCTTACTGGGATGGGGAGAGGGAGGAGCAAGGTGGCCAAGTGGTCAGAGCTGTACAGTGAATTATTGGAGCCAAGTTTAACTCATAGGGTTAATTTTTTTAAAAAAACAACTCTATAGTTTTATAGCTTCTTATGATTACCACCAGAGCTTTTTTTCAGCCAGAGTTCACAGGAGCTCATTTCATCCACCTCTCAGGTGGACGCCATTGGCATTCTAAGAGAACAAGGGAGAAGTTCGTGGTGAGCTCTTCTTCTAGAAAAGTAGAATTGACCCCCACCATCTATTACTAAACCTTCAGAAAGGTTATTAAGAGACTACACCATTCCTTCAGATGCAGCAACTGATGAAGCAGAAACCTCCAAAATGGGACTAGAGAAAGAGGGAGAGCTATGACTCAGAGATAAAATCTATTCCACGCTTCCTGTTTTATTATTAATTACAGGCAGTGGGCGTCTCTAGTCCCACAGGAGATAAGATAGTCCAACACAACTGGTGTGCTGCTACCACAGTGGCCTAGTGCCATCTGGTGGGCCCACAGATACCAAGCAAATCCAATAGGAAACATTGGGAGGTTTTGGGGAAAAGGAGGCTGTAGGTATTCAGGAGTTCCCTCTAAGCCACCTCCCATATTTAATTTAGAAAGTGATGTTTCACATACCTGAGCCTCTTAAGTTGTATGAAAAATGCCCTTGAGGAAGGGCAGACTGCCACATGTATTTTCCATTGGCAGCATTATCAGCTGCAGACATGTTTCAAGAGCATCCCAAAAGCTTCTCCAACCCAGCATCCTGTTTCTCACAGGGGCCAACCATATGCCCCTCTGGAACACCACAAGCAGGCTATGCCCCCCCCCCTTCTGCCTCCCACCCCACCAGCAACTGTTATTTCAGAGAATGCTGCCTCTGATCTTTGGGGTAGCATATAACCATCAGGACTTATAGCTTATAGCCACTTATAGCTTTATCCTACATTATGTTGTCTAATCCATAGGAAGAAGAAGAAGAGGAGGAGGAGTAGTAGTTTGGATTTGATATCCCGCTTTATCACTACTCTAAGGAGTCTCAAAGCGGCTAACATTCTCCTTTCCCTTCCTACCCCACAACAAACACTCTGAGGTGAGTGAGGCTGAGAGACTTCAGAGAAGTATGTCTAGCCCAAGGTCACCCAGCAGCCAGCTGCATGTGGAGGAGCGGAGAAGCAAACCCAGTTCACCAGATTACAAGTCCACCACTCTTAACCACTACACCACACTGGCAAACTAAGGTCCAGGGGCCGGATCCGGCCCAATCGCCTTCTAAATCCGGCCCATGGACGGTCCAGGAATCAGCGTGTTTTTACATGAGTAGAATGTGTCCTTTTATTTAAAATGCATCTCTGGGTTATTTGTGGGGAGTAGGAATTCGTTCATTTTTTTCTTCAAAATATAGTCCAGCTCCCCACAAGGTCTGAGGGACAGTGGACTGGCCCCCTGGTGAAAAGGTTTGCTGACCCCTGGTCTAATCCCTTTTAAAGCCTTCTAAATTGGTGACCATCACCACACCTTGTGGCAGCAAGTTCCATGGGCTTACTATGCACTGTGTTAACTCCCTGCAACACGTAACTTTCTTTCTACATCTTTATGCATCAGATCCCAAATGGGGCTTTCTTTTCTCTTGTTCAATAGGAACTCAATTGAATTTAACGAGATAGATATAATTGCAAACAACTAGAATTTTTTCCAGCACTTCTTTTCATAATACATATATTAATCAAATGAAAAATAAAAAATGAGATTCTTATCTGTCTGCTGCCTCACATAAATGTCTACTACATCATAAATAGGAGCGGTTTGACAGTGGAACAGTCTCCCTTGGGAGGTTATGGACTTTCCTTCATAAGCAGAGGTTGGATGGTTATCTGTCATGGATGTTTTAGTTGAAATTCCTGCATTGCAAGGGGTTGGACTAGATGACCCTTGGGTCCCTCCCAATGCTACAATTCTGTGATAAGTCACTGTGTATCTAGACTCTGAAGAGAAGGTCTAGTTTATGTTACTGGTTTCACATAAATGTGTATTGCACTACTGTTCTGTTAAGATCTTCTGATTCTGCTATATAAGCAAGCAACAGTCAGACCGAATGCTGTAAAATTTGTCTCTTTTAAATTGTTCCCTAAATAATCACACTTTAGCCGTAAACTTACCCAAAACTGCCAGAAACCATACCTCCAAAACAGACAGCACCTAGAGCAGGAATCCCCAACCTTCGGCCCTCCAGATGTTTTGGACTACAATTCCCATCATCTCTGACCACTGGTCCTGTTAGCTAGGGATCATGGGAGTTGTAGGCCAAAACATCTGGAGGGTCACAGGCTGGGGATGCCTGCCCTAGAGATTAATACTCTTGACCAAACATGACCAAAGTTTTCTGTTTGTAGCATCAGAAAGATGCTTCACAGTTCCAGATAAAAGTGGTTGTAAGGTGGAACAAGGCAGTTCTGGCCACGTTCTTGCAATGTTGCTCCTTCCCAAGTCACAATGTAATGTGAGAAACTCCAGACACCAGCTTCTCCCTCTGCCAGCGAACCCCCCCCCCCCCCCCGCCGCCCCGCAGGAGCTGTAGCGGGGGCTCCCCTTCCCCCATGGTCCTGAGCTACACTGCAGCCATTCCCATGCAAGAGATTAGAAAAGAGCTGGTTTTGTTCTATGCGTGGCACACAGGGTGGATAAAAATCAATGATTTTTAAATATATATATATATAATAAAAAAACAGATTTTTTAAAAATTTAAATTAGGTTTTTTAAAATTTAAATTGGATTTTTAAAATTTAAATCTGATTTTTAAAATAAAATGCTTTTGGAGGAAAAATCTTTCTAAATGTAGTTTTCTATTTAAGTTATATTATAGTCCAAAAAGGCTATTCAAAGGAAATAAGGATTTGTTTTAAGTTTTTCATGTGTGCTAAAACTCAGTCTAAGTTTTTTTGTTTTTTTGTTTAACCACATCAGTTAACAAACATGGATACATATGCTATAATGTTATTGTTTTAGTTAAATAAGTTGTTTAAATTGTTATTAAGGAAATGATTATTTTTTCCCTCCAATAAAGTACAGCAGAAAAGTTGTCCAAATATAAACAGTTAGCTTATTAAACCTCACAATGATTTCACAATGATCTGTCTTGTCTTTCAAATAGTACAACCAAATCAGTAATTTTTTAAATGGCTGTGAAAACTACTCTGAAAATTTATTATTCCAAAAATGAAAACTTCATCTGGTTGTAAATATTAAGATTATATCAGCAACAATGTAGAAAAATGTAGGAAAATGATTTAAATCAAGTCTTACTGACTAGTCATTTAAATTGTCATTTAAATCGTGAATCAATTTTATTTAAATCAAATCTCCCCTGTTGGTGCATGCCCACACCTGAAAACTCTTACCAGAGGAACCATTTAATCCCTTTATATAACATACAAATAAGCCCCGTTTCACAAGAGACTTGAGTTTATTTGACCAAATGTAAGAAGGAGCAAAGGAAGTTCAACAACCTCCTTTCTCTTCTCATTTCAGAAGATATGCAAGGCACATCCAAATTAAGGCAACCGTCGTCGGGTTTTTTAGAACTGAGCTACACCAGCCAGAGATCTGATGGAATGCAACATCCTCGCCACACGTTTAGCCTAGACAGGTCTTTAATCTTCATTCCAGCTGAAGGAACTGGGGGATATTGGCCAATTCATTTAGAGCAGCTGGGAGGACTATGTCTGGAATATGGTCATAAAAAGTACAATCTGCTCGCAGAAAGATATACATCTGGGAGAGAGGGATGAAGAGGAAGCTGCCTTTATTACACTAAGTGGGCTGCTTAAATACGGCGCTAGAGATCGATCCAGTCAATAAGAGCCTGTAATTAGAGTCTGGGGCCATTCCGCTGCACCTCTCCAAGACAGCATTATAAATAAGCTGATTTGTCAACATTGGCTGAAGCTTTCTCAGTCACAAACAGCCAGAGCCAGTATCTTTAAAAACACATGCTTGAATAATTCCTACATACTTGTCTAGGACAGAAGCCAAGCAAGAAGCAGCGACTCCAATCTAGGGAACCAGGGAGGGATGTGGGGAGACCAGATGAGCAACCTTTGTCAGAGCTAGGCCTTTCTGCCCCAAAACATATTGGCTGGAAATTATTTGGGTTGCTGAGGCTTAAGAGCTGATATTCTTCCACCTAATGGTACCAGCCTAAATAAAAGCACCAGTTTCGCTTTTATTTTATTTATTAAAAGTATATCATAGAATTGCAGCGTTGGAATGGACTCCTATGGTCATCAAGTCCAACCCCCTTCAATGCAGCTGTAGGAGGGTACAGGCTGTATTCTACAGTGTGATCTTCAGTTCATGTGGGCAAACACTGAGACACCCCAACCCCCAAGTACCCTGGGCAAGATGAGAACAGTGGTACCTCGGGTTAAGTACTTAATTTGTTCCGGAGGTCCGCACTTAACCTGAAACTGTTCTTAACCTGAAGCACCACTTTAGCTAATGGGGCCTCCTGCTGCCGCCACACCGCTGGAGCCCGATTTCTGTTCTTAGCCTAAAGCAAAGTGTTAAGTTGTGGGTGAACATATCAGACGACACAGCGATTCTTCAAACAGCTCTTGTTTATTCACAGGCCAGGACAGGACTGAACTGAAGGGCTCAGTCAGCCTGCTTATATAGAGCTCCAGTACCACGTTACTGTAACAACCTTCTAAAACTATCCAATCACTGAACGTCACTTTCAACCCTTCATTTGCATAACTATCTACAGTATCTCCCTGCTGGCCCAGGGTGAGAACTTCAGTACATAACACAAAGTTCTTAACCTGAAGCACTATTTCTGGCTTAGTGGAGTGTGTAACCTGAAGCATATGTAACCTGAGGTACCACTGTATTCTCCCTAGAATATGCCCCACAAAACTATTTGCAGCATGCAGGTAGATTCTTCAGGGGAGAGGTCTCCCTCAAAGTGGAAAAAATTGGAAAGCCACAGGAAAGCCCTCCAGATGTTGCGGACTACAACTCCCCATCATCCCTGACCGCTGGCTATGCTGGCTGGAGCGGATTGGAGCTGTAGCCCTCAATATCGGGAGAGCACCAAGTTGGCCACTTCTACTGCAGAGAAATCCAGCACTGAGTAAAGTTGGACTAAGCTTGTTTCTTGCACTCATTTCTCACCCACCCTCTAAGGAACTTATAGCAGCTTACCTGAAACTTTCCGTAATTCTCCCATCCCAATTCCGCTCAGGCCTAGACCCTAATTGCTTCACAGATAGAAATTATTTGCTATTCCTAACCCTCCCTAGACCATATTCTAGGCCAGTTTACCCTCCATATTCCAACTTCAGTGCAGGGGGCATCAACAGTACACAGCCCTCTTGTATTCCAAGTATCAATATGTTTCATTCAGGGACACAACAAAAGGAAAGACAAAAAAATCAACATAAGTCTTCCTTTGCTGGTGTTACAAGACTTCAAGTCACACTTCTTTGTGCATCAAAACATCATTTTTAAAAAAATCTTCCATTGCAAACCAAATGCAGTAGCAACCAGCAGTTCCTACACAAGCAAATCGGACAAAAGAAAGAGAAACATTCCTATTAGTGCCGACAATGGGGAATGTTCAGCACCTCAAACTCAGGCTTCACCAACTATTCAGATTCGTCTGCTGGAACAAATTGAGTGAACACATATACATCTCGGCACGCAAGGGGAGAAAAGCAGTAATGTGTACCATACAGAATGTCCCGATCTCAAATTATATCTTCCATTCAAATGTAAAAGCCCAAAGGCACCTTCTTTCCAAAGCTACCTAGAAAAAAACCTGTTACCATAAATACTCCGCAGGCAGCCTTAGCTTTCTAATAAAAAGCCTGTCTGGCTTTCTCTGCTTTCGCTTATTACACAAGGCACTTGCTAGTCTCAATCTAGTTTGGACAATTCAAGTGCTGAAGCAAGATCTGCTTCTATATACCTTACTGGATTGGGAGTCGTATATGAACAAATGGCCCCTGTTGTGCATTGTCCTTGCTACATCTGGCCTCTGGTGCCGTGCAGGTTCCAATGCTCCATAAAAACAGTCCTGATCAAGAAGCCTGGCGAGGAATCCAGTTTCTTCTGTTCTGATCTTATTGATCAACAAGCACATGGAGGTCTAAGGCATGCTAAGATGCCTGCGAGCACAACTGGGCCAGAAACAATTTCACTCACACCTCTAAACTCATTTTCCTGTAAAAACACACACCAGATCCATGATCCTCGGAAGACTTACGCATGGACTAATATTAAGGCAAAGGGACACGGGTGCCGCTGTGGGTTAAACCACAGAGCCTAGGACTTGCCGATCAGAAGGTCGGCGGTTTGAATCCCCATGACGGGGTGAGCTCCCGTTGCTCGGTCCCTGCTCCTGCCAACCTAGCAGTTTGAAAGCACGTCAAAGGGCAAGTAGATAGATAGGTACCGCTCCGGCAGGAAGGTAAATGGTGTTTCCGTGCGCTGCTCTGGTTCCCCAGAAGTGGCTTAGTCATGCTGGCCACATGACTCCCTCGGCCAGTAAAGCAAGATGAGCGCCGCAACCCCAGAGTCATCCACGACTGGACCTAATGGTCAGGGGTCCCTTTACCTTTTTAATATTAAGGCAATGTTTGCCAAAGTTTTGATACTCAAGCCACATGTTTTCTAAATTAAAACTGGAGGTGCACTGTTCACTCTTACACTAGAAAGAAAGGGCAGGTATTCTGTTTCCAACTGTGAGATAGTATATTAGCACTGCCTGCTGACATCCCGTCCTCCTCTTTGTTCAGTGAGTCAGGGTTCAGGGGTGGGATTGTGCTTTCTGGGCAATGGTGATGCTTCTGGGTACTGCTGCACCCATAACCCACGCTGCATCAGAGAACGTTGGTTCATCTATAACTTCCTTCCTTGGTACAATGCTGCTGGGTAAGCACTGGCAGCCGTGACACATCAATGGTGCGTCACATTTTCCTGCTCCAAGTACCATATTGCAGGTATAGGCAGATCGTGATCTACTGGGAGATCCATGGGAGTAGTTTTTAGTAGATCGGCAAGTGAGGTTTCGTCTCCCAATGGTTTAAACAGCAGCAACCACGAAAACGGTCCTCCACCCCCATTAGGTTACTGAGCCAAGAAAGAGCTTGCAGGAAAACTATGTGTGTGCGTGCACATATGCCTGAGAAACGACTGTCAGGTCAGATCTAATCCTGAAAACAAATGTCTGCTCTAAACATTTGCTTAATGCTAAGGGTTGTATTCAATGCTAGTCCTCTTCCAAGTAGACCCACTGAAATTAAGAAGCCTAAGTTAGTCAGACCCTTTACTTTCAATGGGCTTACTCCGAATATGACTATCAGTGGATACAGCCTTACTGGGAGAATTCAACCCAGAACTAAGGAGAACATTCCATCAGTACAATTGAATGTTCTCCCCTTCTCCTTCCTGCACCCCTAAATCTGTTCTGGAGGTTTCCCCAACCCCTTGGAGCAGCCTTCAGGATGACACAAGGTGCAAGCAGAGCAAGGAGTGGGGAAGAGGGGAGAAGTCCCATTGAGTAAGCAATAATTGCTTGTGCAAAATTATTTAAGGTGCATATCGTCCTAAATATCCAAAAGCCGCCATGCACCATCATTTGGCTCCGGTGAAGCTTGAGATTCTAGTAAAAACCAAAAACAAAGGAGGCCCTTCAAGCCTCAGGCTTGTCCATCCCTGTCCTAGAATGGCGGCAGAATCCAACGTGCTGGTGTAATGTCTTCAGCCCCTCTCCCAGTGCAGAGTATGGGAACAGCTGCACTACGAATGGTCAAAGTAAATGTCCATAACCGTAGAATAGCAAAGATAAATGTGATCGGCATATAGCAGGCACTATCAATGTATTACCATTCACTCTAACGAAAAAATAAAAATCATTAAAATACAAGAAGCTTGATCGTTTTGAAAGCATCACCCTAGCACAGGCGGACGGCAGAGTTAGAGTTAATGTTGTATTCCCACAACGGAAAGATAATATAGTGCCTCACCTTCAAGAGTTCCCTTGGGAAATCTTTGCCTTCATTCATTCCCTGAAGGTTGGCAATGAATTCTTGACAGGACATCTTTTTGCCAATATTCTGAAAGATAAATGACACATAAATATTAATGCAATTCTCAGAAAAGAAAAGGACAGTAGCCTATAAAATGAGTTGCATATTAAAAGCTCTAATTGATATTCCGCCACCCCCCCATGTTAAGTTAAAAACCAAGTTGTTAGCAGCAATCCCAGGGTAAGAGACATTGTAAGGGTGTCTGCATGAACATAGCTGCAAAATACAAATCAGCATAGACAGGCAACCCTACTGGGAAAGGGGGAATCAGTGGGAAAGTGATCCTGCTAGGATAATGGTGGTGATGAATCTTAACAATTGCACAGGATTTTCAACCATGGCTATCAAAGCACTTTATGGAATTGAGTTGCATTCCAAGAACGTTAAGGTCTTGCCACAAACAAAAGCTGGAATCATGCGGCCAGAGCAAGAGCTTGAAATTGACAAGCTGAAAAGAAAGTTATGGTATATATATATATTTTAAAACCTCACAAAAATGGAACATATCTGTACAAAATTAAGTTCCAAAAGAGGGGAAAGAAGCTTTTCAATTGCCGATTATGAGGTTTCTTTTAAAGCCCTCTTTTTCAGCCAGTGGACTGTGAGATCAAGACCATTTCATCAACAGCAACATTAAGCCACTTTGAAAGCAAACCAGGGTTCCTCTTTAACCAAGCTGGATCCAAAACCTGGTGAAAGTGGGAACCCTGGACCTCCTTCTCATAAAGCCCTGTGTAATTCAAGCACTTGCACTATGCACCATATTTTTTTTGTTTTTACAAAAAGGAAGTAAAAAAATGGAGGTCATCTTATACACAGAACATGGGCATCAGGGGGTGAGGTTTAAAATATTTGAGCAAATGTTTGGGATTTTGGCTTGGGTGGGCTAAGGCGTTCCCTGGGGCCGCCACCTCCTCTTTCCCCTCCCTCTCTGGGCTGTACGCTGGTGACTGGCTAGCCTCCTGAAGCCCCACTGGGCTGGGTGTTCATCAGTATGCGGATGATACCCAGCTCTACCTCTCTTTCAAATCATAGAATCATAGAGTTGGAAGAGACCACAAGGGCCATCGAGTCGAAACCAGTGAAGGCGGTGAAGGTCCTGTGTGAGTGTCTGGAGGCGGTTGGAGGATGGATGGCGGCTAACAGATTGAGGTTGAATCCTGACAAGATAGAAGTACTGTTTTGGGGGGACAGGAGGCAGGCATGTGTGGAGGACTCCCTGGTCCTGAATGGGGTAACTGTGGCCCTGAAGGACCAGGTGCGCAGCCTGGGAGTCATTCTGGACTCACAAGTGTCCATGGAGGCGCAGGTCAGTTCTGTATCCAGGGCAGCTGTCTACTAGCTCCACCTGGTACGCAGGCTGAGACCCTACCTGCCTGTGGACTGTCTTGCCAGAGTGGTGCATGCTCTAGTTATCTCCCGCTTGGACTACTGCAATGCGCTCTATGTGGGGCTACCTTTGAAGGTGACCCGGAAACTACAACTAATCCAGAATGTGGCAGCTAGACTGGTGGCTGGGAGCAGCCGCCCAGACCATATAACACTGGTCTTGAAAGACCTACACTGGCTCTAAGGACGTTTTCTCGCACAATTCAAAGTGCTGGTGCTGACCTTTAAAGCCCTAAACGGCCTCAGTCCAGTATACCTGAAGGAGTGTCTCCACCTCCATCGTTCTGCCCGGACACTGAGGTCCAGCGCTGAGGGCCTTCTGGCGGTTCCCTCACTGAGAGAAGCCAAGTTACAGGGAACCAGGCAGAGGGCCTTCTTGGTAGTGGCACCTGCCCTGTGAAACACCCTCCCACCAGATGTCAAAGAGAAAAATAACTGCCTGAAGGCAGCCCTGTTTAGGGAAGCTTTTAATGTTTAATAGGTTATTGTATTTTAGTGTTTTGTTAGAACCCAGCCAGATGGGTGGGGTATAAATCATAATTTATTATTATTATATTATTATTGACCACCGGATCGAGAGCAGCCGCCGCCACCGAGAACTGCCTTGGCTACCTTTCATCGCCCTTCTTTCCTTTTTCTCTCTCTTCCCCTCTCAAACCCCCAGCCCGTTCACCACTTTCCTCAGCTAGGTTTGCTCAACGGCATGGGCTGGCATAGAGTGGGCGCTGCCTTCCCTAGGCTCTCCCTCGCGTCCGATTCAGGAGCCTCCTTCCCCACAGCAGCGGCCACCACCAAGGGGGAGCATGTGGTGCTCTAGCCACTGCCTTTGCACCACCATGCACTGCATGCACCTCATGCTGGAAACTTGGATGGCGATTGCCCAAAGAAAGATCAGCAACTTGCTGCTGCAGACTGTCCAGAACGTTACTTCTATTTTAGGGTTTCCCGCCCTTAATTTTGGGTTCAAAAAACTAGGGGTCGTCTTATACATGAGGGTGCCTTATACATGGAAATATAATGCAATTGATGGGTGTGTTCATGTACAGAGAACCACTTAGGGCTCAAAAAGAAAGAAGGAAAAACGATGTATATAAATTTTAAAAACAGTTTAAAAAAATAAATTAATCCTGATACATGCTTACAGGATGAAGCGCTGAATTATAGTTAGGAAACAAATAATCTGGTTAAATGCATTCCAAGCTATGTTTTACATTCCAAGCAATAAATGCCCAACTTACCACCTAGAAAAACAATGCAATACAAACAAACAAAAAAGTATTATCAGTTAGGATAAGCATTCCGAAGGAAAGGGAAGACACAAAAGTGATGGGAAAATATTGCTTTATCAAGTTGGCCCTACGCATTTCTCACACTTAGCAAAACAAAGTGGCAGAAAGGAAGTGCATTTCAGCTTCAGGTGCCATCTAAAATGCTGGAAACCAAATCTCCAGTTACGTATCTCTCAGGCTTCACCAATGGCTAAATCACCAAATCATATTGGATTTCAGTCCAGAGTATGCAGGCAGAGGGGCTCTTCTGCTCTCCAACTCCCTAGTGAAGTCCCCTGCACTCCCCGCAAAGCCATGGGTCCCTCAGGTAGTGACTGGGAGTTGTAGTGGGAGAAGCAAAATGCTAAAAACCACGTGGAAGCAGCTTGTGCAAGCAACTTCAGAACCTGCTCATTCACAACAGCCAGATTAACAGCAAACTACTCACCTTAACAAATATTTGTGTGGTTTCAATGCTGTTCGACACCCTTTCTGTTTTCCTGGCTGTTGCTGCTACTCGGCGCCATTTCCCTTCTTCTCTGTTGCTGCCTCCGTTCTCCTCGACCTCACTTGCCCAGGTGGCTGCTTAATCCTACTGGCTGTGGCACTCCACATAATTTTGTTGATGAGCATATGTGATATCATCAGATCCGAAGTACATCATGATGTCATTCACAAAACCACATGAGTTGCCGCAGCCAGTAGAATTAAATGGGAGTGTGGGCAAATGAGACAGAGGGCGGCAACAGAAAGAAGGCGATGGAAACTTAACTGAGAAGAGCAGCTCTGGGAAAATAGGGTTGAGTTTGCAATGAAGTCAAGCCAAAAGGCTTCTTTTCTCTTTTTTTAACAATCCTCTCCCCTACATCCTACCCCTTAAGAAAAGCTGTGCCCTTAAAAAGCTGTGGGACTTGCCACCACTGATGGCAAGTCCCAACCACATGAAACTCTTGGGGGAATTTCTAACCCCCTGTAAAGAAATTCAGTGAAATGCCACCACCACAAATAAGAGTTACAGTCCATATACTAAGGTTACCAGTTGTTTTTTTCCAATGAATCCGGGAACACTCTAATTAATTAATTAATACACGTTCGGGGTGTTGGTGCTGCAACGATGGCGGTGGCAGAGGGGCAGCCGCCGCCTTGACCTCAACCACCACGTTTCCCCTTCCTCTGAGGCTTCTATCTCCTTTTTCCAAGAGCCTGGGCAGCCCCTGAGTTGTTCGTTCTTTGGTGGTAATGGGGTGGGTCAGGCATACAAGGTGGAGAAGGAGGGCCGAGAGTGGCAGCAGCGGCTCGGCTCAGGCAGCGTGATGCCTCCCTTTCCATCGGAGCAGCCCCAATCCCATTCCTACTTGCGTGCAAGCAGCAGGGGGCAGAGATCCCTCAGCTGGGAAGCGAGGCTTCACACTGCCTTTCGGAGGGAAGGTGGAGGCAGCCCGGAAGCTGCATCTTAGAGTCCCTGCACCACCATCATACGGGGACTTCCAAGCAGCTCCTGAAGCCAGCCAGAGCCGACTGCTCCAGGCTGCTGAGACTGCCGCTGCTGTGGTTCCCGGGGACATTAGATGAAATCCGGGGACATTCCGAGGATGGAATTTGTCCGGGGACTTATTCGCAAATACGGGGACTCTCTCCAGGAAACAGGGACGTCTGGTAACCCTATTTTATACGTAGCCCTAAGTTTGTGATGAGAGCAGAAAGTTGCCCAAAACAAGAGACCTTTTCTGGCACTCAGGGAAACAAGCACGAAATTAGGTAGCTAGTTTCAGGTTGGTTCAGGTGGGCCTCTTGGCATCTGACCTCTTCTTTACCCAGACAGCCAGAGCTCAAGTATGTGACCCTTTGCTTTCTGGCCAATGGTGATACCTGTTTTACATGTGGATTTAAAATGCAAGGCCCAGATAGGAATTTGCACATTCATCTGATGATGCATGAACAGTTCAGAGAACGCTATGCATGTTCTGCCACCTAGTGCCCGTAAGTTATCCTGACACTGCAGCAAAGCAATGCCGGGGAAAATTACATTTTAATATACAGGATACGTGTAGATCTTTTCTCTTTCCTTTTTAACTTTAATGAAGCAAGAAGAGTGACTGCCCCCTCACCTCTATGAGGTCACTAACACTGATCCAGCCTTGGCTGATGGGTAACTGTACAAACCTAATGTGAGTCACTACTCCCTTTTCAGCCACTCTCAGCTGCAGGCACTTGCCATAGTTGTGGGAAGCCTGTCAACAATGTGACCAAGTTGCACACAACTATTGTCCCAGTCAGTTTTAACCCCAACCCAGGCCAAACAGTTTTTAAAGGTCACATAAGAACATTTTTAAAAACTCATTTTAAAATAGTTGTTCAAAACTGTTGGGGTATATGGTTGTGTGTTAGCGCCCACGTGAACTTTCTGCTAAGCATGAGAAACAGCCACAACAGAACTTATGCGCGTCTCCTGCAGAAATGACGCTCACACTTCTGTAGAGTTATTGTCAGGTTTTTTTTCCCCAGAGTACAGCTAAATAAGCACGACAGAATTTGGTTGACAGAGGTCCTGGTAGGACAAAGAAAAAAACATGACCATTTGTATCTTGGTTAAGAATGGCTCTGTAATATGGCTGCCAAATCTCTGAGAAGTTGCCATCTATATATAGCCTCCCTTTGTGCACAAGCCAGGGATGCCAAGCATTCAGATTCTGAAGTGGGAGTAGTTTGTGCTGTGAGGATGATTTACAAGCTCTGCTTGCACTGGGGCTTGAACGGTCTGGCAGGCCAGACATCAGCTCCCTATACAACTGGGGCCAAGAGGGAACATCCAGCTTTTCAGGCAGATAACCCTAAGTAAGGACAGCCCATCCCAATCCACTCCTTGCATTGCATCTTTCAGGGTCTCCTGAAATCCAATAGTCTGGGCGATTTTCTGGTGCCCGAAATCTGGCTGGTCCTCTGTGCTTGTGAAACTGTTCTTCTACCTGCCTTCCTGTTATGAGCTACTGGGTTTCCAGCCTGGCCCTCATTCTTATGGGACGCATTCATATAGGATTTGGCTCCCTTGCCAGTTTCACAAGCTCTTCACACAATTGCCTTCCACCCCTGCTAATGTCACCTGAAATCTTTCTGGCTGCTTCAACCCGAGCCTGCGAGGACTTGAGCAGTGAGTACTCAACCACAACAAGCATACTGAAAGAGCAGTTCAAAATTTCTGAGCAAACAGGACAATTTGCAGAATACTCACATGGCCGTGGAGGTCAGTGTTCAGCAGCATGATTGCGCATGTGAGGCAATGGACTCCATCTGTAGGGGGGGAAAACACCCCAAGCATGACACACAGAAAGTCACACAGGCAGGTGGGGTGGGGGAGAGAAATCACACTTCCTGCTACTCACATCTGCTTATGAAAGAATGATTCACGTTGAGTTGGGACCCCCCTGAAGCCTAATTAACACTCCCTTCTTCTTCCAAAAGCAATTTGCTTATAAAGAAATGCATGACATTAATCAAGAGAGACCGTCTCATGAGATGAAGTCATAAGGGTTGATAAGGAGGAAGGGAGAAACAGCTAGCCCAATTTGTTCCTTTGTGGGGGGGAAGGTGGAACCTCCTAAAGTTTAGGACCCAAATGCTTTGAAGGAAAGCTCCACAGATGTCAAAGATCCGTGAATATCAACCTCAGCCATGTAAGCTGACCTTCCAAAGGTTTTGTCTGACTTTTTACAACCCAATCTACAGTCCAGTTAAGCCAATGGTTTTAACCAAATTCAGTCTCACTGAAATCATTGTCCCTAACACCAGACCAGCCCAAATTCAATGTAAAAGGATTGGCCCTTTTGATACCTTCAACAACACCCCACCCCCGCAGAACACCCACAGGGTGCCACCTCTTTCTGTTCCTGCCCCCATTAAATTCCTGTCTTTAAACCTTGTTGTTGTTGTTTAGTCGATTAGTCGTGTCTGGCTCTTCATGACCCCATGGACCAGAGCACGCCAGGCGCTCCTGTCTTCGACTACCTCCCCATCTTTAAACCTACATCATCACAAAAACCATTAACTAAATTCCTTAATCCACACTCCTCCAATAGAAACTAAAGAAGCCTATGTAACTGCACTTGTTCGCCTTGTTACCTTTGCCTTTCCTTTTCATTCTCCTGTTGTGCTCCCCCAATGACAACATTAAATCATAGGATGTTTGGGGGGGTGGGCTGCCTTATTCTATAAAGCAAATGCACAAAGGAGGAGGAATAATTGGAGAAGAAAATAACTGCCTTGTTCCATCAGCTCAGCGCTGCCTCCAAAGTGGCTGGGCATATTTATTTTTTAATGTCTTATTGGTTTGTTTATTTATTACATTTATACACCACCTTTTCCTCCAGGAAGCTCAAAGTAGTACACATGGATCTCCAGCTCCCCATTTTATCCTCACAACAACCCTGTGAGGTTGAGTGACAGTGCCTGGCACAAGTGGGGAAGCTCCTAAGCAGGGCACAACAATAACAGTCACCCCATGTTGTTTATTTCCAGCATCTGGCAATGAGAGATAAACTGCCTCTGGAGCTACATGTTATATACAGTGGTACCTCGGGTTACATACACTTCAGGTTACTGATGCTTCAGGTTACACACCCCGCTAACCCGGAAATATTACCTCGGGTTAAGAACTTTGCTTCAGGATGAGAAGAGAAATCGTGCTCTGGCGGCACGGCAGCAGCAGGAGGTCCCATTAGCTAAAATGTTGCTTCAGGTTAAGAACAGTTTCAGGTTAAGAACAGACCTCCAGAACGAATTAAGTTCTTAACCCGAGGTACCACTGTATTCAGTTTAGATCATTAGTGCTCACTACTGTTGCCTTTAGAGATTACTGCAGCTATTTACAGATAAATAGTCTGGGAGTACCCCAATACTGTACTGTAGGACTTGTGCAACCAAGGTGTGAATGTGATCAGTACCTGGATAAAGTCCGGGGGGGGGGAAGGAAAGTGGGATATGCTTTTAACAGTAATGTAGGATAGGTAAAAGTTACACTATCCCTGGACAATTAAGTCCAGTCAAAGGTGACTATGGGGTTGTGGCGCTCATTTCGCTTTCAGGCCAAGGTAGCTGGCATTTGTCCATAGACAGCTTTCCGGGTCATGTGGCCAGCATGACTAAACCGCTTCTGGTGCAACAGGACACATGACGGAAAACAGAGCACACGGAAACTCCGTTTACCTTCCCGTCACAGCGGTACCTATTTATCTACTTGCACTAGTGTGCTTTTGAACTGCTAGGTTGGCAGGAGCTGGGACAGAGCTCACCCCGTCGCGGGGATTTGAACCGCCGACCTTCTGATCAGCAAGCCCAAGAGGTTAAGTGGTTTAGACCACAGGCCACCTGTGTCCCCAGTAATGTAGGACAGGCTGCAGATAAATGGAGATCAACAATGCCTCTGGCATATCCTTATCACCACCTATATTGAACAGCAGAGCAAAGCAGAAGCAGAGAATTCAGCCAAAGGACAGCCAGAGTGGCAGATGGAACAGGTAAGATGGGACCAGAAGGGCTAAGGAAAGCCTTTGGTGGCAAAGGAGAAGTGGGACAAGATATAATGCTTCATGGACAGTATAGCATTTCTATAGTGCTTTAGGGTGTTAATTTTCTCAGTAAGTCTTGTGAGGCAGGCCAGTACTATTATTATTTTTGCTGCTGCTGCTCCTGCTGTTGTTAACCCGCTGCAGATGTGGAGAGTGGGGAGATTCAGTTGGATTTGATTAGAGTCCTGCACTGAGTTCATAGTAGAGGCAAGTTTTAAACGTGGTTCTCTGTTCAGCTTCTTAGCTCAGACTGCATGTGACAGTGACTGAAACACATCTAGAGGTTTGGGTGTGCTCCCTTAGGTCACTTGTACAACAAATGGCTGCAAAGAGGCACAAAATCAGGTGGTGCAGAACCCATCCACACCTGCTTATTATATGCTGCACAGTCCAACCACCCCGGTACTTTTTTGCTCCACTGAACCTAGCTGGGAGAAAAGCACCTGAGGCCAAGGAGCTACAGGGCAAAAGCACAGGGGCAGAGTTCAGCACACACTAGCAGCCCACCTCTTTAAAATACATTCCTCATAGAGAGAGAAAGAAGCTGGTCCACATACACCAAACAATTTGGCGGAAAATATGGTGCTGTAAGTGGGAGACAAGGGTATTCAACACCCAAATATGATGTATTATTATTAATCATTTCCCAAGCCAGAGCTCTTCAGATGCTGGCTGGGATTGCTGTAGCCCAAAACATCTAGAGAGCATCAGGTGGGGGGGGGGGCTGCTATCCAGGTATCCCCCTCATGTAAATGGAAATACCTAATACTACTCCTAACCAATTCTTGATCCTGACAACAAATAGCATCTTGCCTTATTGCTTTGAGTTTTCTAGGTTTCCTTTGTTCCCCAACTAGATCTCAAAAGACTGGAGTGACTCAGTTGCAATCACAGTGGCCGTTTGATCTGACAAGTGCCAAAGCCAAACTGTGGCCTTCAGTGAGTTTATGCTTCGCTGGGAAATTGTTCTAATTTTACTGGGAATTGCTTTGAGTGGGTGCATTTGTTTTCCCTTGACTTTGTTGTCATTCCTGCATTATTATCTTTGCATTACTGTGATGTTGCTTTAATTTTCTACTGTTGCTAGCCACCTTGAATTCTGCCTGAGGAAAGGTAGGAATGGAAATGTTTTAAAAGCAATGGAAGTAAAATTACCTTGTGTGGAAATGGCATTTGGGTTGCACTGGTAGTATCTGTTGGAGAAATGAACTAAAACTCGCTCTCTTTCCTGAGTTTCTCCAATAAGAGAAAAGGCTTTGAAGAATGTCCTGAGAAAAAATGTAAAAAGTGGAGGGGGAAGTTAAACCAGCCTTTAAAGTCAAGTCAAGTCATTTTACTACAGTCAATGACCAGAAATTTCTGTAGCCTTTAAAGATGTTTGTACAGTGGTGCCTCGCAAGACGAAATTAATCCGTTCCGCGAGTCTCTTTGTCTAGCGGTTTTTTCGTCTTGCGAAGCAAGCCCATTGACGGCTTAGCGGATTAGCGGCTTTTAACGGCTTATCGGCTTAGCGGATCAGCTTAGCGGCTTAGGAAAAGGGGGGGGGGAGGGAAAAAACCCGCAGGAACTCGCAAAACATTTTCGTCTTGCGAAGCAAGCCCATAGGGAAATTCGTTTTGCGAAGCGCCTCCAAAACGGAAAACCCTTTCGTCTAGCGGGTTTTCCGCCTTGCGAGGCGTTCGTCTTGCGGGGCACCACTGTACCAAGGTTGGAAACAGAGGACAGCATTTTCAGAGAACTGAACATAGTTCAAAAGAGCAACCACACATTATCCAACGTTTGTAAAGTGAAAAGGTAAAGGACCCCTGGATGGTTAAGTCCAGTTGAAAACTGACTACGGGATGCGGTGCTTGTCTCCACTTTCAGGTTGGGGGAGTCGGTATTTGTCCACAGACAGCTTTCTGGGTCGTGTGGCCAGAATGATTAAACTGCTTCTGGTGCAACAGGACTCTGTGACAGAAGCCAGAGCACATGGAAACACCATTTACCTTCCTGCCACAGCGGTACCTATTCATCTACTTGCACTGGTATGCTTTCAAACTGCTAGATGGCAACTCCCACTTTTACCCCTACCTAGTCAAACAAATATTGCAGGTTTTTAATATTGTTCCAAAAACCCACAGAAGCTGTTTCAGCAGAGGAAACAGTGGGAGAAAAATTAGATGTATAAACACAATGGGAAGTACTATCTCTCTCAAACCACTTTTAAAAAGCTGTTACCTGTTTCCAGCCTCAGAATGTGTTGCTTCTCAATAAACGTGTTGCAGTAAGGGGGGTGGGGGAGGCAAAGGAAAAAACAACCCCAATACAACCCCCATAAAACGAGAGATCGTGTAAACCACTGTTACACTTCTTGCACCCCAGACATTTGAGGGATGGGGCTAGGACTGGCTGTGATTACTTTTTCTCCAAATGCAGTCCTATCTTTCTCGCACACACTTAGGACTTGCTGGGTGCTGAGCTTCCTTTAAATCTTCCTTCCAGCAGAGAGAACACACTGTTCAGATACACATTCCAAAATCCAGCTAATCCAAATAGCTGTATATTTTTTAAGGTAACACAGCTGTTAGGGTCTCTCATCTCCCCTCCCTATATATATTTCATAGAGATCTTGTTACCTCTTGTCTCCCTCAGTCTTTGGATCACACAATGGCAAGCCTTTCCAAATTTGCTATTATTCTCTCCCTTCCCCCTTTCTTTTTCCTTTTCTTAAAAAAATAAAGCTCTTGTGGGGTTCAGGAAGGTGTTTCATGGGTTTCAAGTCTTCGCCACTCAAGAATTACAAAGCACAGAGAATGCAGACCTATCTGTGGTTTCTTTAAAAAAGCCTTAAGAGGGACTGACAGATCATGTCTGCCAGATTCCAGCTCCTGCTCCTTTCTGACCATTCTGCTCCAAGCCCCAGCTTGGGTAAGAAGCTCATACGCAGAGAAGGAATCATAGCTCAGTCATAAGAAACACACTTTGCATTTACAAATCTCCAAGTTCAATATCTGGCATGCAAACCGGGGGCTTCCCAATAATCAAGGCCTAGGTGTGCGGCATTATACATTATATTCAATGCATGTAGGCAAGTCAGGCCCAGGACAGAGTGGGAAGAGGCTTGTTGCTGGGTGGGTCAGGGGCAATCATGCCAACCCACCTTAAGAGTGAGAAGGCACACCTTAAAATGGGCACATATAGGATTATCAGTGGATGAGACACAACCCAGGAAAAGACACAGAGATTTCCTACCTGAGTGAGTGATCCAAAGACATGCCTGTGAAATCAAAGAACTTGAGGTATTCCTCAGCGACAAGTTTGCTGAACTCATTGCTTAAGACGCAGGAAAAGAAACAAGGAAAAGAAACAAGCCACATTACTAAAAAGTGAACTTTTCATGTTTTTTTTATCATTCTGCAGATGCAACATGAACACCCTTTGAGATAGAAAGCCAGATCCTTACTTTTTCCCCAAGTGCTTTGCTACATCAGACCGCTTGAATCGATCCAGATGATACAGACGCTTTGCCAGCCTCCGGGCTGCTTCCGCATTGCCGCTGGTGGTCCCATTGATGAAGTCATGCCCCAGGTTTTCGTGCCCATCTTTCTCCAGGAAATCGTTGCTTCCCATGTCCCCTACGGCATCTGGCGCCGTTGTGCATTCCAGTCTTGCATTGCTATGAAACAAACGGGAATATTAAGGGAACTGGGGAGGTGAATATCCTTTTTTTAAAAAAATAATGTT
Organism: Podarcis cretensis; assembly: GCF_951804945.1. Lineage (NCBI taxonomy): Eukaryota > Metazoa > Chordata > Lepidosauria > Squamata > Lacertidae > Podarcis > Podarcis cretensis. The sequence goes on from NC_137187.1 coordinate 12,677,261, forward strand.
TTTCAAGAAGAAATCCCTTTTAACAGCAAAAGAAGACTACATCAGACAATAAGAAAGGGTTGTCCCACTACTCTTTAAATATCTGTTCGCGTTTTATTCCCTCCCCCTCTTTCTTTTTTCTTTTTCCTTTCTCCTCCTGCGATGAGGCTACATTTTAATATTTTAATGTTTCAATATTTTAATGTTGTATTTTAATCTTGTTCTTAAGTTGTATTCATTCAACTTATTTTTATTATTGCTTGTTAGCCGCTCTGAGCCCGGCCTTGGCTGGGGAGGGCGGGATATAAATAAAAATTATTATTATTATTATTATTATTACTACGTCACTTTGAGACTTTCTTTTTTTCTTTTTTCTTTTTTTGCATAAAGCAAACTAATACAATAAGAAGAAAAAGTTCACATGCTAATAGTGAAGATAATTCTAAACAATTCCATGTATAGGACACAGGTAGCAGTTTCTGCACTTGAGCTTCCTCTGTCCTTCCTCAAATTCTGGTTATATTTGTCAACCACATATATGGGGAAGCCACTGAAGGCCTTTCTAATAGCACCTACTATGGGCAAGCGAGTCGTATCAAATCATGGCCCTTATTCAACTTTGGCACCAATCTTATCATACCCGTTCAATCTCCCATTAGAGCCATCCACGTCACCGGCTTGTTCATGTTTTTTCATTCCTCTCAAACAAAGATTAAGCACTGGGCACACACGCAGTGTGCCCATGTAATGGCAGTATGCAGCGCTCTCTCTTCAGGGAGGCGAGCTAGGAGATCCCCTCTCGTTAGTTTACAGGAAACCTAAACTGGTACTGGTGTGCACCAGGAAGTTCAGAGAAGGGGGAAAGGTCTCTGTCATCGCCATGTCAAGATGGCTGTAATCTATGCCTGCCATGCACACCCCCACATGACTTGAGGAAGTTCCACTGGACATTCCAGATGGGTGGCATTCTGCAGAAATTACATCACAAGGAATTCTGTTCCATAGTGGGTGTGGCATATTTGGACACACTTGTGTAAGTGACATCTAAAGACCCAGACCAATGCAAGACCAGGGAAGGCAGCAATGCTCACCTGACCACTCAACAGCTGAGTCATTGGAATTATAGAATTGTAGATTTAGAAGGGACCCTGATGATAACCTAGTCCTAACCCCTACATTGACACGGGTGGCGCTGTGGTCTAAACCACAGAGCCTAGGGCTTGCCGATCAGAAGATCGGCAGTTCGAATCCCCGTGACGGGATGAGCTCCCGTTGTTCAGTCCCTGCTCCTGCCAACCTAGCAGTTTGAAAGCACATCAAAGTGCAAGTAGATAAGTAGGTACCGCTCTGGTGGGAAGGTAAACAGCGTTTCCATGTGCTGCTCTGGTTCGCCAGAAGCAGCTTAGGCATGCTGCCACATGACCCGGAAGCTGTCTGCGAAAAAACGCCGGCTCCTTTGGCGTATAGAGCAAGATGAGCACACAACCCCAGAGTCGTCCGCGACTGGACCTAACAGTCAAGGGTACCCTTACCTTTACCTTTTAACCCCTACATCACAGGAATCTCAACTAGATCATACATGACAGGTGACCATTCAATCTCTGCCAAAAAAAACCTCCAAGGAAGTAGAGTCCATCACCTCTCACAGGGGTCTGTTCCACTATCAAACAGCTTTTACTGCCAGAAAGTTCTTCCGGGTGTTTACCTGGAATCTCCTTTCCCTTCCAGTCTTCTGCTGTTTGGTGATAACTTTTGTCTTCCAGCCTATATTTTCTGTGGTGAACTTACCATGAAATCACATTATTTTATTGAATGCAAGCCACGCCAAATATGCACACCTATTAGAAGGGGAGTCTATAAATTCTCAAATAAATATGCATACATTGTGGAAATCATTTAAACTATTCCTTTTTGTTTTGAGCATACTCTCTAGCATGGCACACTGGATCTGAACTTAACGAGGCCTGTATTCAAGTTTCTGGGCAAAGCACACCTTATTTTCTCTACCTACATCACAAGGTTGTTGTATGTATAAATAAGGGGCACACACTACCCTGAGCTCCTTGGGCAAAATGTGGAATCCAAGTGTGATAAAATAAGGGAAGGGGGAAAGCCCACAGTGAGGAAACTGGAACGCCTCAAATAAATTTGTATTTCTGAATATAAGAAATGCCTTGCTGGCTCAAACCAAAGTCCTATCTAACCCAGCTTTCCATTTCTAGCAGGAGTCCGACAGATGCTTCTGGGAAGCTCACAAGCAGGATGTGAGTTCTAGGGAGTCTGGTTACTTACCAGGCACCTTTGTGTTTATATCTATAATCCAGGAAAAAATGTTTGAAATTCCTAGGACGTAGCAATGCATAGAACTTGTCCAAAGAAAACCCACACCGACACATTCCTGGGGGCCAGCATCAAATATCTAGGTGCCTCGTAGCACCAAATGCAAAAGAATAACAACAAAAAAAGTCTGCCACCTGTTCATATGGGCTGACAGGCTGCAACTCTTGTAAAGCGGCCTGAAAAACATGCCTTTGTTGCCGCCGCGGCCACAACAGCACTGTGTGGCCATCGCTCAGTGTTGCTGCCAGGAGCCAGGCGCTTGGATTACAGCCAGCAATAACAGAATACACATTTGCATTGTCCCAGGAATCAGCCCACACAGAATAAATAAATGAGTGGATTTGCATTTCAGCTAACTGAGATGCTATTTGAGATTTGCAAAAATGCCCATGAAGATATGATTATTTCAGATGCGCTTCTTCATTGCTGGAGTACCTGAGAATTGAAGTGGGTATGGAAGAGCTAATTTGTCTTACTCTTCAGCCCGGTGGAAGAACGAAGGGTGGATTCAAATTCAGAATTGCTTCTCTCCACTTCTCAGTGGAATGGAGAAGAAATGGAGTGGGGGTTGGACTAGATGACCCCTGGGGTCCCTTTCCAACCCTACAATTCTATGATTCTACCACGCCTCTGTACTCAACCAGAAAGCAACAGACTAGCAAAGGAGTTTTTTGACCATTTGGCAGAGTGAATAGAAACCAATATGGAAGACTAGCCCATATGGAACTCTTTGATAACTGTATGCTAGCATGTCCAGCAGTGCTGAATGTGTCTATTTACTTCCTAGCATAGATGTGTATACACACATGTCCTTGATAACCCCCTCCCTCGCTTTTCCCTGTTCTGGGGACACATCATCTTTTGAAATGTTATAAAACTAGGCAGAAAGGCTGGATAAAAAGTGTTAAAGGCATCTTTAAAAAAATTAAATTACAGTAAAAAAAATACTGAACAAAAACTAAAAACAACTGCTGATCCCCTCAAAGTTTTAGACATCCAGATTTTTAATCAGTGGCCAGGTCAAAGCTTGCAACCATCTGATTAGCTCTGCATCTTTGCCTTCCAAAAAGTGTGCAGTATTTCCCCCTCACAATCAGTCAAGGCATAGTGTTATGAAGGACAGTTCTCTCTCTTTTTGTTTATTTTTTATTGTTTCATTTTATGGGATTGGTCTGAAAAACATCTGAATGCCTCTGATCAGTGTGAATATTCTCGGAACAGCTCTCACAGCAAAAATAAAGTTCTGCTTTCAAAATTGTGAACTTGAAACTTGTTTCATATAAAAGATTAAAAGAACACACCCTGCAATTTATCTTTAGTTGCAAATATCCTACCAACAGTTGCAGCATTCAGATAGAACGCCATATGCGCAAGAATGTCGCATGTGACAATCAACATGACAGACTGAGGAGGCTTCTGCATAGCATGGAAATTCATCAGATGCGAAGCAAAGACTTCCCTGTTAATTAATTTTTTCTCTTGAAAAAAGAATCAAGACGGTAAACAAATCCCCACTCTCAGTATTTGACAAATTGCATTACCCTGCGTTAACCTGGCTTACACACCATTCGATGCTGCACTTTGAAGTCCTACACGAAAATGGCCTTCAGTAGGTATGCTTTGAAGAAGCTCACGCTTCTGTGATAGGAGTGACCCAGCTGCTCCCACACACAACTCCAGAATAATGCTGCAAAGTCGCTCTGCGCCTATCAGCCTATGAACAGAACTTCTGTGCCATTCACTCACTCACTCACACAGTGGAAATCTGCCAAAAAGACAATGACAAGGAGGGGACGGGGAGGGTGAGAGGAGAGAGAGAAAGAACCGCACCAACCTGCTGAACTCACCACACTGCAAAGGAACAGTTATAGGTTTCCTTTAAAATAACTTACGCATTCTGGCTTACAAAGCATTCTCATCCACACCTGAAAAGCCTCAAGTCTAACAGGATGCAAGGTGAGTTGCTATGGTGAAGTGTCTCAGGCTAAGCAAACCTACCTCAAAGGGTTGTTTGTAAGGCTCAAACGTCAGCTACTGTATGCTGCTGCAGGGAAAAGCAGGCTAAATTTGAGGTGGACAGACGGACCGACCCTTAACTCCTTACTGCTGTGTTTCCTGCATATTGGTAGCTGGGGCACGTGTGTTTGTTTGTTTTATTTAGAATTGTTGGTACACTACACCATAGGTCGGCAAACTAAGGCCCGCAGGCTGATCAGGCCCAATTGCCTTCTAAATCCGGCCCGCGGACGGTCCGGGAATCGCTGTGTGGATCGCCAGCATGCACATTCTTTCCCTCTCCCTCACACAGTGGCGGCGCCTCCTCCCTCCCTCCTCCTGGCTTCTCCCTGCCCTGCCTAGAGGAGGAAGAGGGCTGGGCTTTGTTGCTGCCAGCCCCTCTCTGGAGCCCTTTCACACACAGCTCATTATCCCTCCGCTGCCGTTCTTCCCCCCCCAAAAAAAAATATAGTCTGACCCCCCACAAGGTCTGAGGGACCGTGGACCGACCCCCTGCTGAAAACGTTTGAGGACCCCTGCACTACACTCTTATAGGCAATGAGTTTGCTTTTAGGGTGCATGTTTAAATAATGTTGCCAATATAAATTCTTACCTGTATTGCAATATTTTAAATGGTAACTTAGATAATTCGGGCACTGAACCTGATGAGACACACAGAATTACCTGCACTGAGATGAGACAATTGGGATAAGCGGCGCCTCTTGGGATCCCTTCATTATTTAACACAAACTAGGCCCCAAAATGCAAGACCTTCACTCTCACTCCCTTATAGACACTTTTAACAGTTTGTCTCTGTTTCTATCTTTTTAAATATGTACGATATAATCACCTTTTAATTACTAGTTTTTTAACTGACTCTGTCAAGTCATACTAAGGTGTGCTGGCACACATCTGAGGTCTGTCTGCTTTGCTGTAGCCCAAGAGAATCATGGACTCACTACGCCAACATCCTCCTCCCTTCCTCCGCTTTCTCTCTGACAAATATATATACTTAAAACATTTTTAAGCACTGGTTTCTATTAGCAGCCAGCAAGTAAAACAGGAGAAAATCCCTAATTAATGAGCAGATTTATACTTATTTATATTTCTGGCAGTTCCCTCACTGCAAGAAGCAAAGTTACAGGGAGCCAGGCAGAGGGCCTTCTCAGTAGTGGCGCCCGCCCTGTGGAACGCCCTCCCATCAGATGTCAAACAGATAAACAACCACAGTATATGACTTTTAGAAGGCATCTGAAGGCAGCCCTCTACAGGGAAGTTTTTAATGTTTGAGGTTTTATCATGTTTTTAATATTTTGTTGGGACCTGCCCAGAGTGGCAGGTACTGTTTCATCCAGGTACATCTATTAAGTGTCCAGCCACACACTCTCAATCACCTTAGTGGGTGTCTAGATTAGTGGACGCAAAGCCTAACTTTATAGGATAACTATGATAAGAGGATCAAAGCTATCCCATGCATGAAAGCAGGATTAAACCAATAAACACAACTCTTGCCACAATGGGCAGTTTGTTTGATATTTTACTGATAATGACAGTTTGCTGCTCCTTAAAATCTAATTTTTGAAAGGTTTGATAGAATCATGTGTAAAACAAATTCTTGTTTATATGAACAGCCTCTGTACCATTTGCACCACACTTCCCGAAGTGGAATTGTGTCTATATGTGCAAGAACTTCATCATGTATACATTGTGCATCTCTCAATCATAAGAAAAACAAGGTAATTGTAAGAAGAAGAATTTAAGGTTTTATTTAATTTACAATTGGCAGGGCAATATAAGGCTGTATAGCATTATGGGGTCAAGCTTATTGAAATCTATCAGCAGGCTATCAGAGATCAGCTAAAAGGAGAATTCATGGCATCTTAGGCCCAGGTAAATAGTAGAAAGTAATTATGGGCCTTGGCAGCTTCACTAATCCCTAATGATTCATCTGAATTAACTGCATATAAACACAAGGATTTATATACAACCTCAAAGTGGTTAAGTCACACTATCTCCAATGGTGCTTACTCCCTAGCAAGCGGATTTAGAAATGAAACCTTAAACGGTGCAGGGACAACAACATTTTAATTATCTCACAATGCATTGTTAACGCATTGCTAGATATAGACACCGTTCTTGACTTTATAGTCACAAACTTGATTTTCAAAAGCAGCATGTCTTAGGCTGATTCTCAGAGTAAAATTGCATTATTTTCCTGCTAAATCACAGTTAACTGAAAAAGAAGTAGGGAAATATCTAATTACCTGGCTTGGAAAATGGTCAGCCGGTAACTATGCCCTTGACAAACGTGTTATCAGTGCATTTTATCTGCTCAGCAATTCTTTTCTCTCCACCGATGAGGAATAAACACACATCATACACAAGTTTCTGTTCTATGCATCCCTTGGGGAGTGGGAATCAAAACTTAAAACAAATTTAAGGACTTCCTTCCCCTTCTTCCTAGTTCCCTAACATAACATCCCTCCGACAGACCTGCTTCAATCAAGCACAATATACAATGAAGTCACCCCTGACCCCCCCCACTTAACATTCCCTTTAACCATTTGGAGACCAGAACAAAGAGTAGCTCAAGCTATTTATACAATTGCTTCTGGATTAAATTCTGTCCTCAAGAGGAGAGAAACAGCTGCTCCAAAAATACAGCATTTACAATTCCTTTTCAAATAGGTGGTGGTGTTTTTTCCCGAAGGGGGAAGGGAGGGGGGCATAATGGAATATAAACATCTCATGCTTGCCGGATGCATAACTCTTAAAAAAAAAAAAAAAAACACTAGCAGCTCCAGCAAACTAACCTTTCCACTTTGCAAATCAGCTTCTTTATCAGCTATGCAGCCAAACAGCTTGAATACTGGTTCCTAGCGGTCACGCTAAGTTTGGAGGGGTGGGGAGAAAGGAGAACCCTGAATTTCAGCGCAAGTGATTGCAGCTATCACTCTAGGTAGACAGCTGAGAACAGCAGAGTTAACTAGCAAGAATGCAAAGGGTTGTGGCATTTTTCTTTTTTTTTACTGACAGACCTAACTAATGGATCAGAGAAGCCACGCTGTTAAATTCTGAGCCTGCATGCACCAGTTTGACTAGCGTCTCACTAAAAGACAGATGAAAAGAGCTATGCTGCAGAGATTGAAAGGTACTGGGATTCTACAAAGCTGGAGCAGTTTTCCCACCTAGGAATTTCACTCCCTTGTTATAGATAGTATTAATATTTCTATTTTTCTCACTAAAAAGCCTGAGCTATTTTCTGTTCTCACCTGCTCTCAAACAACTCTATCAATTCTCCCTTCCTGTCTCTTCACCCCAAATCTCCCTTCCTCAAATGGTACTACTGCTCACTGTTCTTTGAAAGCCCATCTTAAAAGCTGCCTCTTCTGTATAGCCCCCAATTATTTACGCCCCACCTTTCCTTTGGGAAGCTCAAGGTAGCGGGCACTGTGCTCTTACTCCCACCATCCTCACAACAACCCTGACTGATTAGGCATGAAGTGTGTGTGGCGGTCCTAAGGTCCCCCTCAGCTTAACCTACCTCACAGGGTTGCTGTGAAGATAGAATATGCAGTATTTCTAGGGATCCTTCGCACTAACCTTTGAAGCCTATGGAGAGTTGAGGTTTGAGCAAGGAAGTTTAGAGGGCATTTGCAAGCTTTTCCAGTGGTGTTACCAATATACAGTGGTACCTCAGGTTACATACGCTTCAGGTTACAGACTCCGCTAACCCAGAAATAGTGCTTCAGGTTAAGAACTTTGCTTCAGGATGAGAACAGAAATTGTGCTCCGGAGTCACGGCGGTAGCAGGAGGCCCCATTAGCTAAAGTGGTGCTTCAGGTTAAGAACATTTTCAGGTTAAGAACGGACCTCCAGAACGAATTAAGTACTTAACCCGAGGTACCACTGTACACAATTTCACTTAAATGCGCAGTGCCTTGGAACGTAACCCCCACATAAATGCTGCCTGTATCCAAAAACTACAGCTAAATCTAACGGATGGTATATGTTATCCTTCTCTCTTCCATCCCTCCTTCCTCTATGTTTCTTCCACATAAAACATTAGAACGTCACATTTCTCATTAGGAAGGAACAGAAGGAACCTTGAGGCAGTCCATTTTTAAAATATATATATATTATTTTGTGTTTATCTTGCGTTGTAAAATATCATGCATGTAACCAGTACTTTATAAACAAATATATGAAACATACACATAAACCCCTCTCCCTCCCCCTTCAAAGTTGAACTGGGGTACAAGGCAGGAAGAAATTCAGCAGTACAGTGGTACCTCGGGTTAAGTACTTAATTCGTTCCGGAGGTCTGTTCTTAACCTGAAACTGTTCTTAACCTGAAGCACCACTTTAGCTAATGGGGCCTCCTGCTGCTGCCGCGCTGCCGGAACATGATTTCTGTTCTCATCCTGAAGCAAAATTCTTAACCTGAAGCACTATTTTTGGGTTAGCGGAGTCTGTAACCTAAAGCATATGTAACCTGAAGTGTATGTAACCTGAGGTACCACTGTAGTCTTCAACCATTTCAGACCTGGGGTTCACCTTTAACTCAAATGTGCATTTGGGTACCCATATTTTAATAGTTCACCAAATACCGTATTTTTCGCTCTATAACACGCACCTGACCACAACACGCACGTAATTTTTAGAGGAGGAAAATCCGTAGGCATGCCACCCGTAGGCATTCCCTCCATAACACGCACAGACATTTCCCCTTACTTTCTAGGAGGAAAAAAGTGAGTGTTATGGTGCAAAAAATACGGTATACGTGGGGTAGTAGTGCTGCTGCTGTGTTGTAAACCACCTTAGGTCAGGTTGTGACCCTGTAGTGAGTCTTGACCCACGAACTGAAGACCAGTGAACTAGATGCAGGCCATCATTCTAACTCTGAATAAGGCAGGTTCTTCTATCTGCCTTCCTGCCCTGCAACACATGCTGTATTCCCAGCCTACATCAAAAGTTGTCACTTCATTTTATTTAAGTGTGTGCATGAAAAAGTTGCCTATTTCATCTGAGCTAGGACGCAAAACAATAACCAGTGAGAAATTGGGTCTCAGTTTGTCATCTCCTACACCACTTTCACATCCTGCTTGTGTACACATACACATACACATCTCCATATCCTCTGCTCCTAGGTGCCTATAACGCCATGTAAGTACATGTCCGTACGTACACACACAGAGTCCCACCTCCTAATATTCATACATCCACTTCAGAGTTTGTATACCTCCAAGTACCAGCTGCTGGAGCCAAAGAACAGGAAAGGGGTTGTTGATTTCATGCCCTGCTTGTCAGTTTCCCAAAGTCAGATTGCCCTGCAGCTGTCACAGAGGCTGCTAGACTAGATGAATCCTGGTTTGATCCAGTGGGACTCTTATTGCATTCTTAATAGATAGGAAACATGTGCAGAACAATGGAATTGCCCTAAGGTAAAACAGACTTGCTCTGAGGCTCAGAAGAGATACTGAATTAATTGCATACGTGTCGTTATTTTTATTTTTTTAATGTATCCCGCTTTAAACCATGTAGGTCTCAAAGCTGTTTTTTTTAAAAAACAAGATATACAACTGTTGTACTAGCCACAGACAGGCTTCCTTCCAGTGAGGCTTGAACAGAAGACATTCCAAGTAGACTTTAATCCTATCTTAATTAAAGAGAAGAGGGTGCAAAATATCATGTGTCTGTACTGGTGGTGAGACAAGGCCCAAATTCCCCTTTTTATACCCCTAAGTGGCCTCTAAACACCACAGACATCATTCATTCCCCTGCCCCCTCCCTTTTTCATTTCTGGGATGGCAACCATAGGAGCAGATCTGGATCAATTTGCTGAGGGGGGGGGGACGTGTGTGTATCTATATCTTATCTGTGCATCCTATAAAAAGCTGGCTCATATCCATTCAATGAGCCGAAGCTGGCGATGGCTAAACCTCCTGCAATAGCTGCCCTGTCTCTTCAAATGCTAGCTATCGAACTCCAAGGCAAAACAAAACAGAAACAGAAACACAAGAGTGGAAATATCCTTCCAGAAATAGCAGGTTCTCTCTCTCTTTAGCTCCCAACTCTTTTGTTGGATGCTGCACCTTATTTGGAAGTGAGATCACATAGTAACCGAACTATGTTTAAGAGAGAGTTCCCCTTTTCAAAAACAACCTCGCCCTTTAGGGGAAACTCAGCCAAGATCCTACATAAAACATGCATGCTAACTGATTTCAGAGCAGCCAAGGCCTCTCTCTCTCCCAGCCATGCCTCTCCCACCTTGCGATCAAAAGAACACTGCTTCCCCCCCCCCCGCCCCAATGTCACAGCAAGTACACTGAAGCCATGCAGAGTTTGGGCGCAGACTTACTGAACGTAGCCAAGGTCAGCAGCTGAAAGGCCAGGCAGAGAGAAACACCCAGACACAAAGGAGCCCATAGGGACTCCTTAGCCCACAAGCTACTACTAATCAGTCTTTTTAATTTCAAAGCCATGTGACTCACTTTCACAGAGCGGCTTCGCCTCTCAAGCCCCCCTCTCCCTGAAACTCAGCCCCTAACAGCTGAACCGCATGGAGAAAAAGGTTGGTCCCCTTCTGCTCATTCATTTAAAGGATTGGATAACATTACTGCCACACATCACCCCTCCTGTCGATCAGCTGATCTCTAACCAACATTTAGAGCCTGGCTCTGCTTTGCACCACAGCCGTCAGAGCTTCATAAACGACCACACACACACACTTAGGCAATTGGCCTCTGATCTAAAATCTACCTGGCATCTATAAAAAAAAAAAAAGATGCAAAGCGATTCTTCAGTATTGAGACAGAAAATCCGTTTCCTGCTGAGCTCTGGTCCTCTTGCTCATATCTTGGCTTTCAAAGGACCAGCTGGTTTCTCCAATCTGGTCCTCTGTACATCCACTAGCTATCAGATATGCTTACCAACCCGTTTGACGCTTCAAGTCCATGTTAAAGTTAAAAAATATTTCTAAACTGATGGGAGTCAAACGTCGTAATTTGCATTCCTTGGCATCTCCAGGTAAGGCTGGAATAGACCCCTGCATGAACTCCGCGGCCAGAAAGGACAGACAATTCTTGTACAGTGGTACCTCAGGTTAAGAACTTAATTCATTTCTGGAGGTCTGTTCTTAACCTGAAAGTGTTCTTAACCTGAAGCACCACTTTATCTAATGGGGCCTCCCACTGCCGCCACGCCGCAGCACGATTTCTGTTCTCATCCTGAAGCAAAGTTCTTAACCAGAGGTACTATTTCTGGGTTAGTGGAGTCTGTAACCTGAAGTGTATGTAACCTGAAGCATATGTAACCCGAGGTACCACTGTATAAGGAAACTTCCTATGTTCCTTACCTAGATCAAATACACGAAGGACACTCAAGGACAGCAGAAATGGGTCAATGAAGAGGGCACTATCAGTACTGAATTTACTAAATAGGTAGTAGTTTTGTGGCCTGGTGCAGGCTTCGAGTTCTATGTCTGGCCCCTCTCCGGAACAATAAACACACACAAGATTTAAGAAGATGTCTTCAAGGAGAAGATGTGCTATCTTCTGCGTTGCTTCTGTTGGAAGCACTGAAGCAACTTGGAAAAACAATTACCGTATTGGTACCTGCTGGCCATTACTGGTCAGTCGGCAGCAGCTAGCCAAAGTCTTTTCTCACACAAGCAGTCTTCAGTCTCCACTAAGCCACCAAGCTCACTAGGCAGCCTTGGGCAAATCATTCTCAGCCTATTTTACCATCTAAGACTGTGGTAATGCTGGAATGGGGTAGCCCTATGTATGCTGCCCTAAGGTCCCTGGAAGAAAGGCAGAAAATAAATTTGATCAGCTAAGCCTAAGTAGGAAAACCTTTTTATGTAGACTAGAGTTGTCTTTTCTCAGGGTTTGGGTCTTATATGTGGGACCAAGGATGGGGAGAATCAAACTTTTTATCTCCCTCTGTGAGCTCCCTGCTGAATACCAAAATAGTGGCACAGAGGGGTTATACGTTTCCAGGAGGAGAGGGGTCTGACAGCCGCTATGAGCCGATCTGTGCCATTTGTAGGAATAGGAGGGATATTGTGGAGGAGATTCCTTTGCAACTAGAACAGAATAAAGGTGGGAAAGAGACCAGCTGGCCCAAGACCATAGGGGCCAGGTTGTGAGCAGAAGGGAGGGTGCATCTAGCAGACCCTGCCTTGATGTTGCCTGGGTTTTGCTCTGCAGCTGTTCCTAAGGTAAAGGTAAAGGTACCCCTGCCCGTACGGGCCAGTCGTGACCGACTCTAGGGTTGCGCGCTCATCTCGCTCAAGAGGCCAGGAGCCGGCACCGTCTGAAGACACTTCCAGGTCACGTGGCCAGCGTGACGAAGCTGCAACTGGCGAGCCGGCACCAGTGCCACACACAGAAATAGTAGGGACGCAGCTGTTCCTACTATCCCCTAAAAGAATGGAAGGCGGATAAAAACACACACGAGCTTGGAGGCCTAGTCACAGAGTGAAGCAACTCAGCAACTGGAGCAGATTTCTGAAGGACCCCATGATGCTCTTACAGCTGTGCTCCATGCTTGGGCCTCTGAGCTCATGCATGCAACTGACTTGTTTTTTCCCTCAGGAAACGCAATGGCCCCTGTGAGGAGATAGACAGGGAGGCAGAGGCACACACACACACACACACACACAAGCTCTACCTGCTGTTTCCTGGGATTGGGCACCTAAACTCATTCATGTGCCTGCCTGCGTCCCAAACCACTTCTCTCGTTCTCCTTACAGTGGCTACTGTCTTTCCTGAGGAGAATGAGAGAAACTTGGAAGCAGGTGGGTTGGAAGTTAGCAGGAGTAAGAACATTACTTTGCCACTTCGTACTGGTTCCAGATGTGGAAGCCCTGATAAGCGGTGGTCAATGGGACCCATCAGCACCGTAACAGGACAGGCCACAAAGACATAAACCTTTATCGGATTACTGGCTTCGATAGAGAGCAGGCAGATATTGAGATATTGTGCCTTAGGTTTAGAGAGGCTCCCTCTGACTGAGGCCATTTTCTTCATTTGTTTTGAGGACAACTCTCCTGGCTGAAGGGAGCTTGAAATCCTCTCACCTGTGTTTACCTGAGATAAATTCACATATATCTGAGGACTTAAACGTGTGAGGAACGGTATATCGTTACACAAGAGTAGTAAAGCACCAAAAAGGGAAGTGGTCTCTTTTCTCACACTGCGTGCCCCTAGCATGACCAAAACAGAGAACTCAAGATGGGACTAAGTGGATGTGGTGTGACATGGCCTGATTTCCAGTAGCTGAAATAATTGAGGCAGGGAACAGGAACAGTCGCCAAAGGCAACCGTCGAGTTCTGAGGGAGGAGGGAACGCTACTGTCCTAACGGCAAAAAATTGCCACGGATCCCTGACTCTGTGCGACCTAACCCTCACTGTCAGGGATCCTTCAGGGGATCGCAATAAAATTTCGTGTATGGGGCAAACTGTTTCTGCTGGAAGTCTTCATAGTAAAAAGCCCTTCCCTCAACACCAACCTGCCCATGATACTGATAGGTATTTTGCATGCAAGTGTACATGAATGTTGGAAGTCTAGAGTTAAAGTATGCGCTGGCTACTTCAAGCCAGTCTGTGACATTCAGCCCCCGCCATCGCTCACTGCTTCCTAGTCCACACTCTGGCCCCTTAAGATGGCCAGGTCACAAACCCTTCTGTGGCAAAATTCCAATATTCAGGTCGATAAATTCTCCTCAAAGGAAACCTATCCCTACCCCCCCCCCCAATCTCCAGTTCCTCCCCTTGCCCATCCACTTCATTCAAGAAAGCACAACTTCTCCTACCTCTAACCCCTTATGTGTAATTCTGTCTCGGTCCCACTTACCCTTTGGTTCTGCTGTTCTTCACGTCCCCACCCCAAAAAATAATTTCCTCAGATTTATGCCTTTTCAGGCCACAGCCTACTTTGTTCCACTTCCTTCTTCTACCCTGTCCCTCAACAGTCTCCCTAGCATTTCACATTCTCTTTCTCCACAGTATTTAGCCCCTCTTCATCTCAAGTGCCTCACAGATGTTATTGTTCCTTTCACATTCAACCGTTCTGGAATTATTATTATTATTATAACATATATTGTATTGGAGTTTTCTAACAAGGCAAACAGCAAACCAAGAACACTTCATATAAAAGCTAGAAGGGCAAGTAGCACAAGAACAGAAGCTCAAAAAGGAGATTAAGCACATCAATTCAATTGCAAGTAAGAAAACCTGACCTCTATTATTAGGGGACCACGTTCCACAGAGTTCTGGAGTTATTAAACCTTCCCTTTCCCGTTTTTGTTTGATCATACAATATTTAATAAAGATATTGGGGTCGTTGGTTTTTCAAAACATCCACACAAAGAGATTTGCATTTAAATACTAGCCCGGTAACCATAGGTGATCAGGCATTTCAAGTTGGTAAGTGAGGATCCCTCCTCTGTACCTAACATGGAAACCAAACGGGCTGCTACTAAAGGAGGAAATGTAGCTCTCCAACCCTCTTCTGTCAGCCCCCACCAGGCTAGCAAAACATTACGGAGGCTAATAACTTTAGTGAACTTATAAAACTTGTTTTAGCACTGTTGTGTTTCCCATGTTATCACACTGCATCAATTCTTTGTCTCCTCTTTCCTTGTCCTCAAACCTCATTCTCCACTGATCCCTTCATCTCTCAGTCCATTCCTTACTCTGCACCTTCCTTTCAAATTCTTGCTCTTAAGTCTCCCTTAGTTTCTCTTCTTGGACCTGTTCTCAGTCATAAGCCACCCCATGTGAGATTTTGATCTCTGCACATCCAACAAACTTCCTGTTCCGCTGCATAAACTGGATTGCAAACTGCTTTAAGTAACTGCACAGTGAGCTTAGCTATCACACCTACTCAGCCACAAGCACAGTGCAATATAAAAATAAGTACGTAAAGTCAGTTCCTAGGTTCAGTCTCTTTGTCACACTCTAGTGTGAGCAAGAACAAAACGGAAGGTGGGTTTGCACAGGCCACAAAAAAAGCTCAGTTTCCAGCAGGCCCCACTCAGTACTAAGAGCTGCAATCTGTTATGTATTCTGCCTCTCTTCAACCATGCCTCCCTAGTTGCAGCCCATTTTGTCTCCCATGCAAGTCAGTTGATCCCCAACCTGCCCTGAGCATATAAATGGGGGTTGCTAAGTTGTTGTTGACCGTATCATTTGGAGCCTGAGCTACCTTTGAACCAAGAAGCTGCAAAAACATGCTGTTCTGAATACCATACTGAACTCACAGCAGCTCAAAGGGGACACCTATTGGCTGCTCAGAGTTCTTCCAGGTTTCCTTTACCTTTTTAAACATTTTTTGCTTCTATTGACAGCATGACTTATCCTAATGAATCAGCACAGGCTGCCACATCGAGCAATTGTTAAACCCCATTGTCTTGAAGGCCGCTATTCTCCTTTGCCTGTTCTCTGTGCCCTAACATGTAATAATTCTTTTTCTCTCTCCACGTTACAGCAACCATGTGGGAGTTGCCTTTAAAAGCTTCTCAATTCAGAACTTGAATGCAGCTGCACTAAACACGCATGGTGGACGGACAGGGCGAAATGTCTAGCACACATCACAAAGTTGTGTGTCAGTCAAAGCACTGCTATTTAAAGGTGATTTTATTTTGGCCTCTGCTTGCGAAAGGTCTTTTAACATATTCCTCGATTTCTCTTGTGGTCTCAAGGACTTCTTGAAAATGCATCATGGTCTGCAGATCATATTCCCCCGGCTTGTTATGAAGCTTAGGGATCCCGGGTTCAAGTGGAAGGAAAGAGCAGGCAAGCACAGCATACTGCTGAAGCTCATCCACACAGCACTGCCAAAACATGGCTTTATGTGGAAATTCAGCCAATATAGGAGACGCTGACTAATACATTTCTAAAAGGTACACATTACAAGTGCATCAAACTGCAAAATCCTAAGGAACAGAAGAACGTTAAAGGCTTTGATATCTATTGAGTTTGGTTAGTAGGCATAGTATAAATAGCACAAATAAATTAAAAATATAGGTAAACAGAAACAAATGTCCAACTAGCAACTGACAACACAGCCAAGCTTAAAAGCACATTCAGTTGGGGGAAATGTGAGGTATATTTAGCTTATGTTCCAATTTCCAAGTAAATCTGGCTTGCTAACTTCCCCTGGGAAGATTAGTTCAGCCCTAGCTTTCATTCTGTTACAACATGCAGAACCGGGAAGCTGTGCTGCCAGCACTCAAGATACTTAAGCTAAAAGCTTTCATTCCGCCCCCCCCCCCCCGCCGTACTTTTCATTAGGAGATAGGACTGAGTGCCCCATGCCTTGAAGCTGTACATCAAAGCGCAGAGAAGCCCCACCTATCTGTTAACTTATTTTCTTCCACCACACAGGCTTAATAAGAGAAAGTAAAATGAAATCCAAAAGCCTTTGTTGATAAGACAGTCCAACAGCAAATAGAAAATGCGGAGTTAAGCTTCTTATGACAGCTAGTTCAGCATTTGCTTACACTTCTAGCCTTGGTGGTTCCAAGGCAGATCTTCGAATTTCCTTAAATGAGCTGAAGGCTTATTCTAATAATGAATAAGATTAACAGACTGTCCATGGCAATGGCGACACATACCCACCCAGATTCCTGAGCCAGCGTGCATGCCTTCCATTGTACCAATAATACACTGGGAGAGGCCTGCAGCTGACACAATGGCTATAGATTGCCTATCAACTCATCTGCACTAAAGGTTTGTTTATATTGCACTATTACTGTGCACCGAACTTTATAAGGTAACATAAGCAGGGCAGACAGACAGAGAGGTCCCTGCCCAGAGAAGCTTACAATCTAAATTCTAGCTGTCAGCAAGACAGAGAGGAAGAGAAGGCGAACAATGGGTAACTGTGAGCAAATGCTATTTACAGTTTTAAAAGATTCCTAGTGCTTGAAGTGGCAAGCTTCAGATTACTTTATATCTGGCCCTTTGACAGAATATGTGGCACAGTGTTCCTGTGTCTGTACTACTGCACACCGCTAGGATAGGGAAGGTCATAAGTTTGGATATTTCCCAACATCAAAATCTCCATGCTTATGGGAAACTGGCAAAGTCATGGAGAGATTAATCCACTTCTTTAAATATTTTGCCACAGGTAGAAGGGATTCACCGAAACTGGGACCAAGGCTTATCCCGTCTACTTCGTATACCAGGCAAAATAGGTTCTTGCTAATAGCACATACAGTATTTAAGTTCCAAGCAGTTGACTGAACATACTGCATGCCCATCCAGGTATTAAAAAGAGCCAATGTCTCCAAGATTTGGTCCTACAGTTAGCTTAACCAAGAACACTGTGCAGATAAAGAGAGGCTCAAAAACAGTCTTCCTCAACTTTGGCCCTCCAGATGTTTTGAGACTACAGTTCCCATCATCCCTGACCACTGGTCCTGCTAGCTAGGGATAATGGGAGTTGTAGGCCAAAAACATCTGGAGGGCCGAGGTTGAGGAAGCCTGCTCAAAAACCTCGTCCACAGAGAGTGCACGTAAACATGCCTCTATCATTGAGCGGCCTAGCCTTCAGAAAGCAGAACACCCAGCGGCACTATATGGCTCTGTGCACAGAGCACAAACAGCCACTCAGAGGGCTCTGCAGCATAGAGACTCTTCTCACACTAAGGTCCATTTTACTAGCAACTAATTAAACACACACACTTTTTTGTGATGTGCCACTCAGCTAACACTTTCTTCTACCCGTGAGGATTAAAAAGCTCATTATCAGTGCAAAAGCAACAGCAAATGTAATACGGAAGCCATTTCTTAGTTACCTTTCTAAATGACAAGCTTCTGTGATGTCCGTCTCCTTCACATCTCCTAGTCCATTGGCAATCCCGTCGCTGTGGCCTTTTCTTATTGCCCCATCAGGAGTCCTTTCTAAAAACTGAGCGTCTTCTTTGATACGTTGCTGGATCATGGGAGTGAGGGGCATTTCGAAGCTGAAGTAGCTATCCGGCTCAGAATATAAAGTTTCCAGAGACTCTGCGCTATAATATAAAGAGGCATTGTCCAGAATGCTTTCAAACTGGGAGCTGTACACATCTGTGGAGACTTCGGAGTGCGGTTGCCCAAGGACATCTTCCACTCTTCCACTGATGGCTTCGTCGTCGTCGTCCTCTTTCTCCTCCTCCATGAGCCTAGGATTCAAAACCAAAGACAGCCTCTTCAGTTTCTGCTTTAAGGTTTTCATGTGGGCACACTCAGATCTTCTGTGGATGTTTCATGCGCACACATACACACATAACTAGCCTTTCCTTTTGATGACCAGGTACCAATGTTTACACGTCTGGTTTCAATTGTGTTAATGAAGAACAGACACCCTTGTCTTTCCCTCTGGCTCCCTCCACCCCCTCCCCACCCGGTCCCTGTACTTGAGTAGAAACAAAAGTGGCTTGCACATTATGATGTGTACTAAGAAAGAACATCAGCTCATTGTGTTCGTAGAAAAGACACACTTTGTCTCCCTACTCCAGATTAGCTTTTGGAGATTCTGAAGCTTCTGGGTCTGTTCTCCAAACATCGCAGCCAAGTCACAGAACAAAAGGACAGACAATGGCTATTCAGAGAGTTGAAGGTGGCCTAACACAGGCTTCCTTTCCCTAGACATTTCTCCCCATCTGTGTAATAACTTCCATGGGGAGATAAGTGTGATCCCGTTTATTTGTTTTTAGAAGAATCCTAAAACTTTCTAAAACAAAAAAAGGACTACATTGTAATAAATGGTTTTATTGTCTGCTATCATTTTAATAGGATGCGGGTGGCACTGTGGATTAAACCACAGAGCCTAGGACTTGCCGATCAGAAGGTCGGTGGTTCAAATCCCCGCAACGGGGTGAGCTCCCGTTGCTCGGTCCCTGCTCCTGCCAACCTAGCAGTTCGAAAGCACGTCAAAGTGCAAGTAGATAAATAGGTACCACTCCGGCGGGAAGGTAAACGGCATTTCCGTGTGCTGCTCTGGTTCGCCAGAAGCGGCTTAGTCATGCTGGCCACATGACCCGGAAGCTGTACGCTGGCTCCCTTGGCCAATAAAGCGAGATGAGCGCCGCAACCCCAGAGTCAGCCACAACTGGACCTAACGGTCAGGGGTACCTTTACCTTACTATTATTTTAATATTGCTTGTTTGTTATTTTATAATTTTAATATGTTGTAACATTATTGTGTTGCAGGATTCTTTTTAACAATAAAAATATATAAAATAAAATAAAATAATTAACCCGCAGGTTTGGCTTTGCTCAGTTGGTAGAGCATCAGACTCTTAATCTCAGGGACATGGAATCAAGCAAAAGATTCCTACATTACAAGGGGATGGACTAGATGACCCTCATGGTCCCTTCCAGCTCTATGATTCTGTGATTTTGAAGCTCTATAGAACCTATGGATGGAGACAAGAGTGGGATGGGTGTGCATACCACAAGCAATGATGCCTCTAGCATGCAGGATTTGTGCAAAGTGCTAAAGTGGTTTGTTTGCATGTGAGTTCAAAAGTTCTACCGTACTGGTCTGAATATAAGCCTTACTTTTCCCCCAAATACCAACCGTGAAAAGTTAAAGTGTGGCTGATATTCGCAACCTTACGGTATGCAGCCAGGAGTGTGCAGCAAACAGCGCCAGGAATGGAGTGGCTTATATTCGGGTATGTTTTCTTTTTACTTTTTTCCCCTCCAATTTTAAAGGTACGGCTTATATCTGGGCGCAGCTTATATTCGGGCCAATGCGGTATTTAGGAAGTGATGAACTAATGGGAAGCAAAGGACTATTGTGCTTGCTGTTATCTCCATCTGCTATATATTTTGGAAATTTGTTTTGTTTGTCCACTATGCATTTGGACGCTTTTTAAGATATCGGAACCAAATTTTACAAGTTGGTTCCTGAAATCAAGAAGCAGATTTCTAGCTACAGTGGTGCCTCGCAAGACGAAATTAATCCGTTCCGTGAGGCTCTTCGTATAGCGGTTTTTTCATCTTGCAAAGCAAGCCCATTGACGGCTTAGCGGATTAGCGCTATTAGCGGTTTAGCGGCTTTTAGCGATCAGCTGTTAAGCGGCTTAACGGCTTAGGAAAGGGGGGGAAGGGGGAAAAACTGCAGGAACTCGCAAGACATTTTCGTCTTGCGAAGCAAGCCCATAGGGAAATTCGTTTTGCGAAGCTCCTCCAAAACGGAAAACCCTTTCGTCTAGCGGGTTTTCCGTCTTGCGAGGCGTTCGTCTTGCGGGGCACCACTGCATGTCTGGATACAACTGAATGCCATTTTGAATCAAATGGCTTTGTGAACCCTTCCCAACCTGCATTGATTTTAACCACCAATTTGAAAACTGCACTGTATTCCTCAGCAATGCTGGGTAAAACAAGGCTATCAAAATAACTGTCACATTCAAAGTCACTCTGAAAGAGGCAAAGATTATAACTGATGCTCTGCATAACGCCAGACCAGCTTCCTTCTAACCCAGTCCTCGTATTGTTCCATTAAGATGAGAGAGAAGAGGAATCCTGTTTGATGAAAACCATAAATATCTGTTAGTAAACCAAGCAATTTGGTCAAATGACTATGGCTCAGGATGGGGTGGGGTAGCAGAATAGTAAGAATATTTAGATAATCCTTCAAAATCTGCTTTTGGCACTGGATTTTGCTTTAGAAACCCATAATCTACTAGCTTTCAGAGCCTTAATATCTCTGACTAAAACAGCACTAGGCCCCAACACAGAAGCATAGAACTCCTGGTCTTATAGAGACGAACTGTACATGACATTAGGCACATAATTCCATTTGCTTGGGATGTATATATGGAAGGGGGAGCTGTTTCACATTGAAACCTTAGAATGGGAAGCAGCGGGGCTTTGACCCTTTGCATCCTGCCTGATCGGAACTGGTCTCTTGCACCTGTCATTTGTATTGTCAAAAAAACCATTGGTTTCACTGACTAATGAATGCCACATGTAGTTTGACCCGAAAGGTAAAGGGTAAAGGGACCCCTGACCATCAGGTCCAGTCGTGACCAACTCTGGGGTTGCGGCGCTCATCTCGCTTTATTGGTTGAGGGAGCCGGCGTACAGCTTCTGGGTCAAGTGGCCAGCATGACTAAGCCACTTCTGGCAAACCAGAGCAGCGCACGGAAACGCCGTTTACCTTCCCACCAGAGCGGTACCTATTTATCTACTTGCACTTTGACGTGCTTTCGAACTGCTAGGTTGGCAGAAGCTGGGACGGAGCAACGGGAGCTCACCCCGTCACGGGGATTCGAACCGCCGACCTTCTGATCAGTAAGTCCTAGGCTCTGTTTTTTAACCCACAGCGCCACCCGCGTCCCTTAGTTTGACCTGTAAGAATGGTAAAAACAGCAGGAGCAGGACAGGGGAGAATATGTATTCTTTCCTCTCCTCTGCTATGAACAGTCCCCCACTCTTCCTTCACAACGTTTACTAATGGTTAAGGGTTGCATGGTTTAAGTAGGTTAAAGGTAGACAATGCAAACCAGTGTTCTTTTTTTAGCTATGATGCAAATCCTGGTTAAGAGGGGACCTAACTGTGGTCAACATGGAGGCCAGTGTAACTTTTTACCACACTTCAGACCAGGAGGAGAAGAGAAGGGGGGATGCATTGTCTTCATGTAACTGAATCAGGATCATCCTGTCTGCACCAGCCCAGGGGTCAGCAAACTTTTTCAGCAGGGGGCCGGTCCACTGTCCCTCCGACCTTGTGGGGGGCTGGACTATATTTTGGAAAAAAATAATAATGAACGAATTCCTATGCCCCACAAATAACCCAGGGATGCATTTTAAATAAAAGCACACATTCTACTCATATAAAAACACCAGGCAGACCCCACAAATAACCCAAAGATGCATTTTAAATAAAAGGACACATTCTACTCATGTAAAAACACACTGATTCCCGGACCGTCCATGGGCTGGATTTAGAAGACGACTGGGCCGGATCCAGCTCCCGGGCCTTAGTTTGCCTAACCATG
This sequence comes from Podarcis cretensis, assembly GCF_951804945.1. Taxonomy (NCBI): domain Eukaryota; kingdom Metazoa; phylum Chordata; class Lepidosauria; order Squamata; family Lacertidae; genus Podarcis; species Podarcis cretensis. The sequence continues at coordinate 12,699,580 of NC_137187.1, forward strand.
CAATAAGGCGTTCTAGTGACTCTGTATAAATTCTGTCCATTCACGAGTAAGTCTACTGGACTAAATTTAATTTTAAGAACTACTCTTGTGAGGAATTGCATCTGGCCCAGGTGATTACCTTTTCAGATAAAGGACTACAATCCATTGAGAGGCATGGAGCCAACCAAATAATATTTGATATAGCAGCTGCCGTTTGATCCAGGAGGTTAGTTGTTCAAACAGTTTAAACTAAACTTCATTATAACAATGGGATGTCAGCTGCACCCAAGGAATGATGGATAAAAGCAACAAGCCGGGGGAGGCGGGGGGGGGAGAGATATAATGTCTTACAAGGACAGGAACACACACCATGGACAGAATAATTGCTACCCACAAGAAAGAACAATGATACAGTGCTGCCCCGCAAGACGAATGCCTCGCAAGACGAAAAACTCGCTAGACGAAAGGGTTTTCCATTTTTCGAGGTGCTTCGCAAGACGAATTTCCCTATGGGCTTGCTTCGCAAGACGAAAACGTCTTGCGGGTTTGCTTCCTTTTTCGTAAAACCGTTAATACCCAGGGAATCCGCGCTCCGCAAGATGAAAAAATCGCAAGACGAAGCAACTCACGGAACGAATTAATTTCATCTTGCGTGGCACCACTGTATAGTTTTGAGTCCCTCACTTGAAGTTTTATAAATCATTTAATGCGTCAACACATATAGAAGCTATTAACATTGCAGTTGTTGTATAAGGGATTAATATGACCAGAATGTACCGGTAATTGAAACCAGTAAGATTTTGGAACGCAGAAATAAAGAGAATTAGAAAGCCATCAAATCTAGCCACTTTAATTAAATTATATAATTTAGTGTTTGAATGACTGGTATTAATAATTGCATTATAAATTGGCATTGTTATAAAGAGGCTATTATTGGAATGTAATTGAGAACTAATAAAAAAAAAATCTACGGTTGATAACACATATTACTCATTCCTCCATCATGTTTATACAGTTTATTTCTTGCTTACCATATAGATGAAGACAGAATGCAAGCTACAACTAAAGAAGTTGCCTACTGCTGCTGCTGCATAGTTTACAGTGTTAAAGGAAACTGAAACCAAGCTGCAGCAGCAAACTGGTTTTGCCTCTGGACTAGGAGCGGCTAAAGCAAGCTGTTCTAAAAATGCAAAATAGGTTCATAGAAGGAGAACCCCCTAATGTGCCTGTGAAATAAAGGTACAACAGAGATTTGCCCTTCTCCCCTCAAATTCCAAACCATAGTAAACCCAAGATCTACCCACACTGGAAGAATGGCAGATGCAACTGATAGACTATATGGAACTGGCTGAGATGACTGGCAGAATTCGAGACCTGGGAGAGGAGACGGTGGAAGAAGATTGGAAGAAATTTAAGAACTATTTGCAAAAATATTGTAAACTGTATGAATGTTAAGGAGGATGCTTGATCACAAACAACTTGGCACCATTGAATTAAATAAACTGAACTATGAAGATAAGCTAAATTTAGGAAAAAATCAATTTTTAGATAATGATTAGGCTAAACTAAAAAGTTTTAAAAAGTCAAATGAATATATCTAAATTTAAGATATAACATTGGAAAATTAGATAAGGTGGGGACAAGGTGATAAATTGCTGAATTAATTTTTATATTTTGGAATGTAGGAGAGGGAGATGTGAGGAAGTCCAAAAAGGATAAGAAAATATGTTATGAAATGTGATGTTTTTTGTATGTTTCGTTTATTATGTTATAATTTAAAAAAAAAACTATTAATAAATATTATATAAAAAAAAAACAAATTCCAAACCATAGTAAGGCTGGGACAGAGGAAGACCAGGAATATAGTGGTGATGGGAGCAACAGCAACAGGATCTGGGAGGTGCCAGTGTTGCAGGGGGTTGCCTCGTTCAGTGCTCATCAAGCCTGCAAGTCCAGTTGTTGTCAGACTGCAACTCCAGCTACCTTAGCCAATCACCAAGCTGAAGCTGAGCAGTCGCCTCGTGAAGGGCGTTCGCAATAGTGGCAGCCCGAATCTCGAACGCTGCCCCCTCTCTGGTGTGAGTGGCACCAAAACGGATGGAGCTGTGATGCTCTGCAGCCAAACATTTTGACTCCAGTGGTGCCTCTCATTTGGCAAGTGCAGTTGTGTTGTGAATGTAAAACCAGACAATAGACTAAGCTGCATTTAAATGAAATATTGTTTCATGGTATCATTTGTAATGTTGTTTGCCTCTCTGGGGTTAATGAAGGGTGAGGTATGAATGATTTAAATAAGGTAATAGTGCTCAGTTCCTATCCAAAGCTCTGTGCGTGGTAGGGGAGAGCCCACAAGCGCAACGGGACTCACTCAAACTCCTCTTGGCATATTTACACACCAGGTGGCAAGCAAACAGAGACAATCAGTGCTGTCAAGATGCCAGCCAAGTGGTCTCTGCCAACTACAGATATGTCTCAGGACAAAGATACTGAGAGGTGTCTCAGTTTCACCTATTTCCCTTCCCACACATTCACCAGTGGCTATTCCAACGCTTCATCTACTCATGAGATGAGAGAGCCAGTGTGGTGTAGTGGTTAAGAGTGGTAGTCTCGTAATCTGGTGAACCAGGTTGGATTCCCCACTCCTCCACATGCAGCTGCTGGGTGACCTTGGGCTAGTCACATTTCTTTGAAGTCTCTCAGCCCCACTCACCTCACAGAGTGTTTGTTGTGGGGGAGGAAGGGAAAGGAGAATGTTAGCCGCTTTGAGACTCCTTCTGGTAGTGATAAAGCAGGATATCAAATCCAAACTCCTCATAACCCAGTTTCTCCACCCCCCAGTCTGCACTTAGACCCTACTTCCCCTTCTGCTGGTCGTAAAACCAAGGTGATGGGGAGGGGAGTGTATCCCCCCCTCTTCACCCCCCACGTTCCTGCAAAACTCTCATTCTCATTCATAGCTTGCCTGCAGTCAGGAAGCCAGGCTGAACATTCTGACCAGCTTTGAAATAACCTGAATAATCAAAAGGGAGTGATGCCAGATGCATTCATTTAGCATTTCAAAAAGCATCTTGTGACTGGCCTTGAACCAGAATTTGTTTGCTGCTTGCTGGTAGAGCTTTCCTGTTGCTATGATAGAAGCATCCAAAGAAATGAAAGGCGGTGGGGAGGGGGGGGGTTTCACAGAGTTTCACAGCCGAATTGTTCAGAAAAAAATATCTGCAAGATCTGTTAACCTTTTTTAAAAAATGCACAAACCATTCTAGTGCAGTTAATACATGACAGAGAGACATGCTGTTGTTTTGAGGCAGGTGTTTGTAAAAAGTTGGGTTAAATAATGAGCTTTCAGGTATTGGAATAAGGGGAGAGAGTTTCGCGCTGTTCCCATTGCTAAACACACAGTTTGAAGATTAACTATGTGGTTGTAGTTGAAAATAAATAATAGGCAAAAATATTCATTTGTATGGCAGCAGGTCACCGTAATGCTTAAGTCCCCTCCTAGCTAGTTACCATAGCTTCAGGAATACTTCAGCCAAAGCAAACCTCTTCTACAGAGAAACTTAGTTCAGGGTCCTTTGCCCACTGAAAGTTTCTTTGGCAAACACATGAGACGTAGTTGTAGCACAAAGACCGGGAACCTCTCTCCCTCTAGAGACTCAGCAAGCTGCACCCACTGAATGGTTTTAAGCAGCTTGATAAACAGTTCTTAATTCTCCTAAACCTACAGCCCTTAGCCACTGAAGAAACTAGAGATTTCCTGGTCACCCACAGTTATTGTCTTCTTTGGTGTTATTTGTTTTAGTGATTTATTCAGCAGTATTGACTGCAAAACAAAACAAAAATTAAGCAGTTTACAAAAATTTAAATTAAATAACTAAAATACTCAGTTAAAACAAGTATTTAAAAGCATTCAAAGGATGATTACAGCAAACAGCAGCGAAAAAGAGGTAAGACCAGTGCTATTTTTCTAGAAAAAGAGGTGTTGGAACTCACCACGAACACCTCCCTTGTTCTCTTATAATAGCAATGGTGCCCACCTGAGAGGTGCTCCATCAAATCGTGGCTGAAAAAAGCCCTAGATAAAACACGTCTGAATAGGGTTGCCTGAACAAAAAATGTTTTAAGACCAAACTTTGAGAAAACTGCTTAGGATAAGGTTTTCTGGCGGTTGCTTTTATTGCCGCAGGGGGACGGGGTGTTGTGGGTGTTTTGTATCATACCCTGCCTTACACACAACAGTATACACTGTTTGTACTGATCAATACAATCCTTGTGTTGAGCAACAGGATACCAACCCAAGAACATTATGAAGCCAATACAATCATACCTTGGATCCCGAATGCCTTGTGACTTGAACGTTTTGACTCCTGAATGCCGCAAACCCGAAGTGAGTGTTCTGGTTTGTGAATGTTCTTTGAAAGCCAAACGATTGAGTGCAGGAAGCTCCTGCAGCCAATTGGAAGCCGCGCCTTGGTTGTTAAACATTTTCCAAAATCAAACGGACTTCCAGAATGGATTCCGTTCAACAACCAAGGTACAACTGTACCTAACATGTTGCCTAGTAGCACTTTTAAGTATGGACTGTGTTCCCTCCCAAATCTGTAGAGACAGAGTGAGAGACTTTCTCATTCTCTCATTCTTTTTTCTTTTTTACCTGTCCTTGTCTGACATAGATTTCCTCTCCAGTGCCCTGTTCTTCTTTTCCTCTACTATGAAGACTTCATCCTCTCCACCTTCGGCCAGCGAAGTTAAAGGCCTGAAGTTTTCCCAGGATACATTCCAGGAGCGTTCCGGCAAACAGTCCAATTCTGATGAGACTGCAGGTGGTGTGTGGTGTTTTGAGAATCTTCTTTCTACACTATCCGTGTCAGAGAGTCCGGTTTCCTTCTGCTCCTCTGCTTTTTGGATCCAAAGGATTTCCACCCCTTGAAATTCCACATGTTTGCTCACAGCCGCCTCTTTGGATATCCTCCTCTCGGGCGCTCTTTCTTCCTTGTCTGAATCAAACACAGAAAACTCCCGCTCAAAGTCTGCCCAGGCACCGCCAAGGACTCCTGAAGCACCCACCTTTCTGTCCTCTGGCTGGGCCAGAGCTTTATGGCAACTGGTTTCACATATTTTGTGGGCCTCCTCAGTTGCAACGCCAGCAGTTCGTAAGGTCTCGGGCTGTATTTCCACAGTTAAGACCATAGAGTCTTCTTCTGCGATCCAATACAATTTTCTCTCCGCTGTTGCTTCAGATGGAAGAGGCATTTCTGGAGGTTTATCTTGGCCTGCAAGAACCATCTCCCTGGCTGCCACCTCAGCCCCACTGCCAGCTTTCCTCTCTTTTTCCATTTGCATCTCTGAAGCAAAAGCATCGTTTTCCCTGTCAAGTGCCTTTTCAGATTCTAAATCTTGGGAGGTTTCTATAGTCTCACTCGGCCTGCCAAACTGTTCTGACACTTCTTCCTCTTGGGGAGCCATTTGTAACCCCTCAGAGAAAAACTCTACCTTATCACTAGGTCTGCCGTTCTCAGAAGGCAGCTGGTCACATGGTTGCCCTTCAGAAACACACACTAGTTCGTCTTCGTGAACCTCAGAGGGAATTTCCGAAGTTTTGGCACCTTCCTCCACAGCCCCATATTCCGGGAATTCGTTGTTGATGTTGTGTGGAAGGAGAGTGCTACCTCCATGGCTGCCTGCAAAAAAATAAGCAGAATAAGAAGGACTTAATTCCAGCACCGATAGTTTGTCTGCATTCCTATTACATGGAAACAGTGTTCCATTTCGGTCCCTCATGCATGATGTCATTTCTCATTCAGTCTTATTACTAGGCTTGCTTTTAATACAGCTTTGGGGTTTGGGACAGCATTGCATTTTGGAAGGCCAGGCTTCCAAGTTTTAAAAGTTCCAAACAGTCTGCCATCACCTCTTTCTGGGGAGCTGCAGTTCTGAGAGAGGAATTGCCTGACAAAGAATTCTCTTCACCAGCTGAAAACCCCCAAGAGCCAGACACTTCAAAGGAAGCCGTTCAAGCTAAACTGGCTCAATAAATCCACTCACCTGCTTGCCAGCATCATGCACACCTGCACCACACAAAGATCCCCTTCTGTACCACTGGTGCTTCTTAAAAACACCCAGCAGGAAGAGACTTGAAGCCACACCTACCATCTCACACTTTACTCCTTCCCTGCTCCTGTTGATGACACACTGGGGAGGAAACAAGTCGCAGTTTGTGTTGTCACTACATAAGAACTGGACAGGTGCTTTGTTTCCGCTGGAAAAAACCACGTGCAGAAGGCCATGAACAACCTTTGACTTCCACTCCTGGCTGTTTGCAGAGAAACAAACCACGAGGCTAGGTTCCCACATAATGACAAGCCCCCCTTCTTTCCTTCCCTGTGCAGCATCAGCAGGAGTAGGAGAGCAAAACTGCAGGGGCTTTTAAGCAGTGTGCCCCAAAATACTAAGTGTTTACTTTAAACCAGGACTGACCTGCTGCTACTGCTGCTGCTGCTGCCCAGGACTGACCTGCTGCGAGCCTGAAGGGCCCGGCCCTGCTTCTCTCCACCTGGCTTGGGGCAGGGCCTGACAGGCACCATAAAGGACTGCTGACGCTTCTGCTAGGCAGAGAGGGCTCCATTTTTATTTGTTTTGTTTTTAAATTGCTTTTATTTTTTATCTATGTCATTTTAAATTGTGATTGATATTAATGCTGTACTCTTAAGGTAAAGGTAAAGGGACCCCTGACCATTAGGTCCAGTCGTGACCGACTCTGGGGTTGCGGCGCTCATCTCGCTTTATTGGCCGAGGGAGCCGGCGTACAGCTTCCGGGTCATGTGGCCAGTATGATTAAGCCGCTTCTGGCAAACCAGAGCAGCGCACGGAAACGCCGTTTACCTTCCTGCCAGAGCGGTACCTATTTATCTACTTGCACTTTGACATGCTTTCAAACTGCTAGGTTGGCAGGAGCAGGGACCGAGTAACAGGAGCTCACCCCGTCGCAGGGATTCGAACCGCCGACCTTCTGATCGGCAAGTCCTAGGCTCTGTGGTTGAACCCACAGCGCCACTCGCATCTAAAACTCTCTGTTTTAGATTTTATTATTTATGTGGAAATTGTTTTCCATTTGGTTGTGTACTTTTCGATGTGTTTTATTTATTGTTTATGACTTTTGTTATGTTGGCAATTATGTAAATCTTGTCATGTTGTGAGCCGCCTTGAGCACTGTTTTAATTATGGAAAGGCGACATACAAATAAAATGATGAATGAATGAATGAATGAACCATTGTTTAGGGTGGTATGTGAACCATGCTACTTAATGTTACTTGTTTTTGTTTTGGGGGTGGTTGGGGTTGTATTATGTGCCATAAATGTTAGAAGACATAGTTATCCCCAATGCTGCTTAGGATAGTAGGTTTACCTTTTTTTTCCTTCCAGGTGGCTGAAAACTGAACTACTTAGCAAGCCAACAAGGCAGATCTCCCAAAGGAGATCAGCACTCAGTAGCACCCATTGTTCGGATTCAATAATGGCTTCGATTGTTTATAAACAGAAGCCGCAGAGTCCTTCTCCTGAGTAGCAAGTTTAAAGGATGCTTTCTTGATCGGCAAAGTACCAAGGCATTGCTCAAAGGACAGAAAACTGCTATTCAGTTTCTAGATTGCTCGGCATCCTCTTTACACTTGCGTATAATGCTTCTTAAGTGTTCGGTGTCCTTAGATACAGTTTCTCAGTAACCCATGGAACAATGGCTTAAGGAGAGGCTAGGTGGCTTGCCCAAATGTGTGCTTCCCACTGCCCTTCACCTTCCCCCAGGTGGGAGAAGAGGGGCCTTGCTCTCGTCTGTAACATCATGAGGTTCTTCAGTGGCACCTTGAGTAGTTCTGATGCCCACGGCAACCACAGAGGGATGCCCCTGTTCCACTCACAAGCTCCAGTCTGGGTCTAGGCTGGGGTAGAGGCTCTCTCTGGCACAGTCTGAGACACACTCAGAAAGCACCATCTTCTCACTAATCCCTTCCGTTGCTTTTCTTCAAAAAGTCTTTCCCCCTTCCGTCCCTCCAACATGCTTCCCAACACCACCCAACAGGATTCCAGACATTTCTCCCCCAACTCTCATGGGCTCGGGTCTGGAAATTTGCAAGTGAAGGAAGCAGCTTGCCAAAGAATGAGTTTCAGGGGAGAAGAGTTACACTTCGGGCCAGGCTTCCCCCAACCTAGGGCTGAGGTTGGGGAGCTATATTCCAAAAAATCTAGAGCGCACAAGGCTGAGGAAGGCTGGTCTGGATCAGTACTTATTCAGTCACATATGCCTCAACCTTCAGTCAGATGTGTACAGCTTAACACCTGTGTTTACCACACTAGTGAGATCTAGGCCCTAGTGGGGCCATAGCAGAGGCAAAATTTAAAGTAGGGCATTCCCGCTTTATAGCTCAGTGGCCGAGCCACTAAGTGCTGATTGGCAGCCTGTTGACAGGTGGTCCAGGCCACTAATTGCTGATTGGCAGCCTGTTGGCAGATGGTCCAGGCCACTAAGTGCTGATTGGCAGCCTGTTGACAGGTGGTCCAGGCCACTAAGTGCTGATTGGCAGGCTGTTGACAGGTGGTCCAGGCCACTAAGTGCTGATTGGCAGCCTGTTGACAGGTGGTCCAGGCCACTAAGTGCTGATTGGCAGGCTGTTGACAGGCGGCTTCCTTTGCCTTATCCCAGAGCCATGTGTCCAATAGCTGCTATAGGACAACTGAACAATTGTCACTTAGGAAACAATTCAAGTGGGCCTGAGGTCACATTGACACAATCACTGGTGGTGAGACAATGGCCACTCGGGCGGTCATATAATTTTGCATCCTGCCTGCTGCAGGTGAATTTTCACTGCCAATTAAAAAATCTCCAGCTGTATCTGAAACAGGGTGGTTTAGTCTTCTGCTGTTACGAAATGAGGAAACCCCAAAAGAGAAAACCACAGGCTAGAGGTAAGGCTTCAAGGGCTAGTGCAGATCTAAATCTGTCCTGCACAATAACCATGGAACCCCTAAGCCCAATCCTTGGGTTCCTAAAGTATGGTTTACGGACTTTGGTAGGAATGGCAGTCCATCCAGGTGGTCTATGAAAGGTTGTGGAAGAGCAGTCAAGAATACTTTACTTGGCCTTATTTATTCTGACAATAGGGATCAGTGGCTTTTAACCTGGACTGGATTTATCAAGCAGGGTAAAAGGGTTCTGGCCTAGATCCCATTACAGTGGTACCTTGGGTTACAGACGCTTCAGGTTATAGACGCTTCAGGTTACGGACTCCGCTAACCCAGAAATAGTACCTCAGGTTAAGAATTTTGTTTCAGGATGAGAACAGAAATTGCGCAGCAGCAGCGCAGCAGCGGCACAGCAGTGGCGGGAGGCCCCATTAACTAAAGTGGTGCTTCAGGTTAAGAACATTTCAGGTTAAGAACGGACCTCCAGAACAAATTAAGTTCGTAACCTGAGGTACCACTGTATTTACATATTACGGTGCTGGTGCAATCAACCATTTCCCAAAAAAGCTTTTTACCAATTAAAGGGGCTCTGATTCCATAAGAGAGCTGGGTTTTTGCTTTGTTTTGTTTTATGACAATGAGGCTAAAGGGGTGAGGAGTGTATTAAGTGGTCTGCCAAGCCCTCTGGCAATTTTTAAATGGTCCAGAAAACCATGAGATTTCAGAACTGCTGCTCTAAGCATTATATGAGATAGAGCAAAACCAAAGTCATAAGATTCAGAGACTGATTTCCACTCATACCACTAGCAGTCGGCACTTTTCAACGCCTCTTCAATATAATCTTGTAGTTGAGAGGCTGAGCTATGAATCATTAAAGCTCCAGATTTGGATCACGGCTCATCCACAAACTCACACGGCAGCCTGATTCCAACAGCCCACCCTAGCGCAAAATGGGAATAATAATACCACCTTACAGGGTAGTTGTAAGAATAACATAACAATAGGAAACACTCTGAAATACTCGACAGCACCACACAGGTGTTAGCACTGATATAATTACCGATAGCTGAAATGTATGGTAGCATTAAAAAAAAAAAAAAAATGGACAGTTTACCACTTGTCAATCAGGAGCAATGAGCCAACCTCACTTTCAATTTCTAATTTCACTTGCAAATGAACTTATGCGAGGATTAAAGCTGTGCTCTGGCTTCGCTGTGCTAGCAGTAATGCGATTATTCTTTAAAAGTCTGTCCGCTCTCTTTTTTAAAAGTCCTCTGCTCCCCATCCAAGAGTGCCTTATTCTATTCAGGTACAAAAGCTTTTTTTAAAGTGTTCCAAGCTCTTTAAGAGAAACTCCTCCCTCGTTCCCATCAAGCCACACAGCATCATGTCTTGTTCAACAACGAGCATATCACGTCAATCCTCCACTCACCCACCCTCCCCGGCCCGACAGCCCAATATAACTGCCTCACAAACAAGACCAGTAAAAGGAACACAGCTACAACATTTTAGGTGCCACTGCATGGAAGAAAAGCAGGGAAATCATGCATACTGAAAAGGAACTGGGTAAATCTCCCTTCCCGCCCCCCAGGTAAACCCTTTTGCTGTCTATCTCTTCCCCCTCCCAACTTAAGTTTTATTTCTTTCTGGTAAACATATTTATGCCTTGAGGTATAAGACTGCATGAGAAAGCTGAGCCAGTGCAGCAAATATAGCCTGGAAGCAGCTGGCATCTTTCCTGATGACAGGGGCTTTTAAGAATCCAAAAACTTAATTGAGCATTGGAATAAATATGATCTATATGTCACACGTTAAAAAGCCAAAGGGAGACCGTCAGCTGAATGCCCGAAACTAGCTCGGGAAGCAAAGCACATTCATAGACCTCCCCCCGCAGAGAATGAGAGAGTGCTCTTTTACACACACGTTTGTGGGTGCGTGAGTTTGCGCGTGTCCCTAAATCCCTATCATCTCCCTGAACAAATAAGATATAATTTTGTTGAACAGAGGCTACTACTCACAGAGATTACTGTAGCTCCAGCAGTTACCCATTGGTCAATGAAAACACACAGATCATCAGTTTATCTAATAAGGATGCAAGCTTAATTCAATTGCTGCCGTTCTAAGTCAACTGGATTTCAGAATAGTTTCAAATTTCCTGGCGGTGGCGGCAGCAGCAGCAGCAGCAGCCCGTTGCCCTGCATTGCACACAGTGATGTAAATGGAAGCATTCTGAGCATTATGAAACTGGAGAAAGGACTGCAGTCTCATTCCAGCTATGGCTGAAGATGAGTCCACCTCAGCAGCTTGTAGCAGAATAGCTACAGTAAGCTTTTCTCAAAATAAAAATAAAAATCAAGATCTACTGTCTGGATATGATTTTTGCAGCCGACATTAATGAGAGTTAATTTTATTCCTTGTTAGGCGTCATCGTAAAGCAAAAACCAAATAAAAGCAAGGAGGAGAAGTTCCGGTGCATTAATACCAGTGACACAGCAACACACACACAATCAATGATGTCACACCGTAATTGAGCCTTTTCTTTTATGGATTTACAAATGAAAGCAAGCTCACCATGCTTGTCTGCTGCTTTTATATTATGTCTATTCCAGTTCTGAATATTTTTTTACAATATAGGTTCCCCCGCCCCCCGTGCTATGCATACATGTGCACACAGAATTCAGGATAGTCAGGGCAGTGTATATGCCAGGACTTTGTAGGAGCAAAAGGGAAAAGTGCAAAATAACATACTGAGCATAGAATATCAGCTATCTTCTTATAAAAAAATCACACTCTCACACTCAAGTATCTTTCCTTCATGACTTCACAAAAATATACTTGAATTAGCCTGGTTCGCATGTCACAATAAACCATAGTTAAACGCAAATTATGGTTTACTATAAATGAGAAACATGCTGGGGCATGCTGCTGAAAAATTCTCACTGGGCTCTTCTCCAGCTGCTGCGCCAGTAGGAAACAAGCCAGATGTTGGCTTGTCATGTCCAAACCCAGGCTCGTGATTTGTTTCTCTCTCATGAATGGTAACAAAAGTTTGTTCTTGTCTTAGCATTTGCAGTTTGTTTGGAGAGAAACAGACCGTGATCCTGGGTTTTGACAATAAAATATGACAACAGCAGAAGGAGCAGCGGATAAGCACAAGAATTTGTCGGTAGCATGTACCAGCATGCTTTGCAGTCACAGTAAACCATGGTTTGCTTTTAACTACGTAGTTCTCGAGTGTGACTCAAGAACTAGGCCATACTGTGAGCCATGTAAAGCTCCATGCTTCTCCTCATAAGTAACCAGACCAGAGCAAAGTATGCAGAGTTGTAAAGCATACACAAAAACAATTTTGCATAATTATAAAGGCTATACAGGATGCAGTTGTCTTAGCACAAAACTTCAATGTTGTTAGCACAAAGGGGATTTAAAACAAGAACATCAGGGTAATTCAAATGCTGTCACCCAGGTGCCTATCGGAAGCCCACAGCCGAACATCAGGGTAATCCAACTGCTACAAATGGATCTCAATTAATAAGCAGCAAAAAGTGAACATTACTAATCTGTATGTGAGAGAATCTTAGCCAGATAATTTAAGCGGGGCAAAGGAAGCCTGATTGTGGAACACAACTTAATGGGAAGTAAAACAGGAACTAAGTTATTTATTTGCATACTAAATGTTTATGGTCGCTACATAATATGGTTTCACTTGGTGGAAATACAGAAGAAGAAATAAAACATTAACAGCTACCAAAACTACAATCAAAACAAATGTTTTGCCTATCGTTATACCTTTCATCTTTTTTAATTACACCTATTCATCGACTAAAATATTTCAGCATTAATTAAAAACTGCAGTTACTGATGTAACATTTTACTATAATTTATTAGGATTACTGTATTTCATTGCGGGAAATTACAGGAAAGCCGGTTTGCTACAATTTGCAAATTCAACTAGAACATAAGACGAGCCCTGCTGGCTTCAGAGAATGGCCCATGTAGTCCAGTACAGTGGTACCTCAGGTTGAGAACTTAATTCACTCCGGAGGTCTGTTCTTAACCTGAAACTGTTCTTAACCTGAAGCACCACTTTAGCTAATGGGGCCTCCCCTGCCGCCGTGCCATTTCTGTTCTCATCCTGAAGCAAAGTTCTTAACCCGAGGTACTATTTCTGGGTTAGCGGAGTCTGTAACCTGAAGCGTATGTAACCCGAGGTACCACTGTATCCCATTCTCACAGTGGCCCCCCCTGATGCCTATTAGAAGCTCACAGTTAAACAATCACAAACATTGCCAGCTTGCCTTTTTGACACATACTTGTGCATCACACAGGATAACTTGAGCAAAGGGTCCATACAGAATTATGTTCTTATCAAGCAACTTTGTGGTGTTGCCCTCTGGAAGCCAGACGTGGTCAGTTGCAACACAGAGGCCAGAGAGGGAACTGAGGCTCAAAGCAGGCAAGAGGATATTTACCCAAACACATGCGCGCTGCCAGGGGCATAGGAAGGGTGGGGGGTACGGTCCGCCCTGGGTGTCATCCTTGAGCGGGGTGTCGTGGGGGTCGACACTTACTGCCTGCAGCTCGCAGGAGCCGCGCATCTCTGCTGGGAGTTATGTGGTGGCTCGGGGCCCTGCGCTGCCCAAAATGGCAGCGTGGGGCTTGCATCCACCAGGCGGACTCCGTGGGCAGCTCACTACACCACCCCCGTGGGCAGCTCACCCCACCCACACCACTCCGGGTGCCAGAGCAGCTAGCTACGCCCCTGCGTGCTGCTTTGGGCTATGAAGTGTTGAGTGGGATGGGAGAGCTGGAAACAATGCCAATGTATTTCACATCTGGCAATCAATGTGCCGCCCCTTTGGTTTCTAAAATGCCCGGGACACAAATTTTCACGGCCCTCTAGCACAGTGTTTCCCAACCTTTTTTGGGCAAAGGCACACTTGTTTCATGAAAAAAATCTCGAGGCACACCACCATTAGAAAATGTTTAAAAAATTAACTCTGTGCCTATATTGACTATATATAAAGTAACTCTCTTTAATAGGAATCAAATAAACACAAAGAAAGTATTTTATAATTACTTTATTATGAAATGGTAAGTAAACAGAAATATGAAAAATTATAAAATACTTTATTCAGTGCGCCTTTTGTCCCTCTCCTCGAAATGCTCCAACTCAATGTTCCTCCGCGGGCTGGCCATTGGAGAGCCGTGTCGCCCACACCGCAGCCCAATACAATATGAACCCTCCCCTCGCAAGCGGCAACCCCTCCACACTCCCCACCTTAAGCCTCCACACGCGCCCTGCCCAAAGAGATGCCCGCCCGCGCGCGAGGGGATCCTTTACCTCAGCATCCCGCCAAAAAAAAAAAAAAAAAAAGAGGGCGGGAGACTGCGGTCCCTCAGAGGCTGGGCGTTAGGAAGAAGCAGCCGCCTTCATCCAAGCAGGAGCAGCAGCAGCTGTAGCTGTAGTAGCGCCAAGCTGTGCCGGGGACTCCGTGCCCATGAGGGGAGGGAGGGGAGAGAGAGGAGAGGCAGCAGGTCGCCCTCTTAAGTCACGCGCGCGCAGGCACCACCACGCATCCCTCGCGCCCTCTCGCAGAGCCCCTGCTCAGCACCTCTCCCTCGGAGACGCCCGTCATGAGCCGCTGAGAGGTCGCCAAGCCTCCAGGCTGCTCCCATTCAGCCTTAGGCGCGCGCCCGCCTCGGGAAAAGCGGTGCTGGGAGGCGGGGAGAGAGAGAGAGAGGACGCCGCTGGCCGCATCCCACCCTCAGTCAGTCGGCTCGGAGCTACTGAGGAGAGGGAGGTGGGGACGACGGCGCGTCTGTTCCGCTCGGGGCCAGCGTGCCCCCGCCCCCCTCTCCAAAATCCCCAACTAAATACGATGCGCTAAGGGAGGGGGGGAGAACCCACCCACAAAGAGGACGCCTTTCTGCAGGGCGCCTAAGGCCTCTCGCCGCCCGCCTCGCCCGCCTCCCTCCCACGGCACACCAGGCAACGTCTCGCGGCACACTAGTGTGCCGCGGAACACTGGTTGGGAAACACTGCTCTAGCAGCTACAGCGGCTCATTTACCAAAAGTAATGTATTTAGTGTTAACTCTGGAACTGTATACAGTGGTACCTCGGGTTAAGAACTTAATTCATTCCGGAGGTCCGTTCTTAACCTGAAACTGTTCTTAACCTGAGGTACCACTTTAGCTAATGGGACCTCCCGTTGCTGCTGCGCCGCTGCCAAGCAATTTCTGTTCTCATCCTGAAGCAAAGTTCTTAACCCGAGGTACTATTTCTGGGTTTGAAGAGTCTGTAACCTGAAGCGTCCGTAACCCAAGGTACCACTGTACTCAATTTGGACCAAACGAAGCCCCCTAGAGAAAATGCAATGCTTCCTTCCTTCCATTTTCTGCAACCACTTCCTGAATCAGGTGTGAGTGCCATCCCCCAAACCCAAGAGTATGTTTTAGAAAAGAGTAGGGAGGCAGCCCTGACTTCCTGAAGCCATTTCCCCAACTGCTTGAGCGACCGGAATTCTCAACAGCATTCTGAGTGTTGCAGTAAAGCTCCTCAGTGAGATGTAACCAATCGGAGTAAAGGGATTTGCATTAATATATTAATGTAAAAACACACACATCCCATTAGCCAAGCTGCAAATAACCAAATCTCTCTGTAATGATTGGCTACAATAATCCTGCAGCTCTCCTGACAAACCTTTTCAGGATTTGTTCCAAGCCATTTGCTCGTGACAAAGAAATCATCACCTCCGGAATGGGGCGAGGCTGTCACTCCAGCAACTGTGCCATTTGAGACAAAACCACAGTTTATATGGGAGGAGCGGGAAGTGGTCTACGTATGGTAAGTACACAGGAGGTAGCTTTGCAGATGATCACGCTATCCTGAAAAAATGATGGTACAGATGACATCTCTTTTTGCAGTCCTCCAGCATCATAAACATGGTTATGAAGCCTATCGCACATATTAAAATCTGCATTACTGTATTTAAAACCACAACATCTCCAGTGGAAAATATACTGTGGAGTGGAGATGGGCAAAAGGGTTCATTAGCTGCTTTAGAGGTGCCACTTTACAGCATTAACCTTATGGACAGAATTACTTTGCTACAGGGAGAAAATGCCAGTAATGGAGCTCTAATCTTCTGTAAGTCCCACTGAATTCAGTGGGGCTTTCTTCTTAGTGGACGCACATAGGATTATGCAGTCAAAATTAAGTGTCTGAAGAACACAAGCACACAAAACACTATTTTCTCCTAACTACTGTGAGGGTATATAGCTTGGACATTGAAACAACTGCCCTTGAAAGAACAAATCTGCTAGGACCCAGATGCTCTGTTTCTGTTGATGGTATCAACTGCAAAAACACACACACACACACACACCCAAAAAACAGTCTGACAAGCAAAGGAGAGAGAAAAGAGAAATAAAATATTAGGAAAGGGAGAAAATATGAAGGAAAAAGTTTCCGTCCGGAAACGTCCACTGGCGCAGAATTCGGCAGCCAGGTTGCTCACTGAGGCAAGAGGCATGCGATGGCATGAGAGGAGAATTTGGGGACATGAGAAATAGTGAGACTGGGAGGAGGAGGAGAAGAAGAAGAGTTTGGATTTGATATCCTGCTTTATCACTACCCGAAGGAGTCTCAAAGCAGCTAACATTCTCCTTTCCCTTCCTCCCCCACAACAAACACTCTGTGAGGTGAGTGGGGCCGAGAGACTTCAGAGAAGTGTGACTAGCCCAAGGTCACCCAGCAGCTGCATGTGGAGGAGCAGAGACGCGAACCCGGTTCCCCAGATTACGAGTCCACCGCTCTTAACCACTACACCACACTGGCTCTCACTGGAGGAGATGTCTCTGTTCACCTGGGCACTTAGCTCATAACTGGGGTCAAAGGGTACAACGAGAAGCCCATATTGGTGTTCAACTTTTCATATGGTTCGGTACAATTTGTCCTTTTTATTATCGTTCTCAGTCAATTAATGTTCTATATATTTTTGGTGCATTTTAAATCCTGTATCCAGTGTTAGAAACTAGGTATATAAGCTAGGCTCCAAATGGCTCCTCAAATCAGGCTTACAGTCGCCAAAACTAGAATGCCTAGTTGCCATTTGGGGGCCAGGCGGCTCAAAAGTCGTACTTTTCCACATGACTTTTTGGTTCCCGAAATTCGTTGCGATTGTGCAAATAAAATACGACGGATAGACTTCTACAGGATGTGCTACTAGTGTGTGAAAACAGTCAAGATCCAAGGATCCTCAGGCGTGCACCTCCAGATGGTAGAGACGTCAGGCGCCATCTTGGCACCCGGGCATCTTTGCTTGGTTGCAAGTGGCCAATAGCACCTTGTGAATTTCGAACACAGCCTGTATCATGTATGTTTTTAAAACTGTACATCACTTTGAGACATTTTTGGAGTAAGCAATGAATAAATGTAATAAGTAAAATCATAATAATAGCCAAATGGGTGTCTGGCCCAAGTTTGTTTCAGAGACAAAGAACCGTAAGAAGGAAGAACAAGCGGTGTTGAAGATTCCCACCAACAGTTAGTGCCTTAATAGCAAGATGAGAAGGCACACAGGCCACTTGCTTATTTTCTCCCACTGTGGCAAGATGTACAGTGGTACCTCGGGTTACATATGCTTCAGGTTACCGATGCTTCAGGTTACAGACTTCGCTAACCCAGAAATAGTACCTCAGGTTAAGAACTTTGCTTCAGGATGAGAACAGAAATCGTGCTCCAGCGGCACGGCAGCAGCAGGAGGCCCCATTAGCTAAAGTGGTGCTTCAGGTTAAGAACAGTTTCAGGTTAAGAACGGACCTCCGGAACGAATTAAGTACTTAACCCGAGGTACCACTGTATTGTCCTTTTTTCAAAATTCTAGCAATTATGAATAAAGTTGTATCTATACATCTAAACAAGCATTTGCGAATCTGTGTCCTCTTTTCGATGTCAAAGTGCCGCCACCCCAGTACTGACCGACTGTGCAAAGGCCCCACCTTCTCAATTCACAGCCTCACCCGTTAAAATTGATCTTCACTGATTATCACGTAAAGCTTTGATAGAGCTACTGAGGAATGCTTGCAGCTCTAAACTTGAGGCCTGTGTGGAAGCAAGTGGGCCCTGAACAAAACGACAACCAAAAACAAATTTAAAACACATGCACAAACTTTGCTTCTGGGCTTCTGCGTGCTAATTAACTTGTCGTTTTTGCAAAGCCAGAACAGCATAGGATACTTTGTGCTAATTCATAAGGGACCTTTCTGACAACTCAAATGTCTGCAGGTGGCATACTCCTCATTTGTTAAATGAGGAGGGGGAATCAAATTGGGGAGGTGGGTTCACATATTTAGAGAACACCATGCCCTTCTTAATCACATGCCTCTTTAAACTCTTTGGCAATATCTGAGCAAATATTTTCATGGCTAAACCTTAATAAGCAGAGCTCCACGTTTTAATCAAATAATCAGTGCGGCTAATCACCTTAAAGAATTAGTTGCAGAATTAAAACCGATCACAAAATTAAGCCAGGGGGCCAATAACAAATGAAAGCTCTAGGTCTTTGAATTCTTGCAGGACCTTCATGATGCAAGATTGAAGGAGAAGATGCATCCGTTTCAGATCCAATGAAAAAGAAACTTGAAAACAGAAGAAGAAGAAGAAGAAGAAGAGGAAGAGGAAGAAGAAGAAGAACAGTGGGGCTGAGAGACTTCAGAGAAGTGTGACTAGCCCAAGGTTACCCAGCAGCTGCATGTGGAGGAGCAGGGAATCGAACCCGGTTCACCAGATTACGAGTCCACTGCTCTTAACCACTACACCACGCTGGCTCTCCTCCTTGCAAAGCTGTCACATAACTTGTTGTTCCGGGTGAAACTACTAAATTTTTTCTGCTAACGACAACCACAGTAGAACATCGGAGGCATACAGCTCATTTCCCCAGCAGGCATCTATCACAAATAACTGGTATTCCCTATTTCATCCCCATTTTTGCCTTTGACGGACGGCTTGTTAAAAAAACTTTAAAAAAAACCATGGCATCTTAGGGATCAGAAGATTTATTGTAGCGTTTAGCTTTCACAGAATAGAGTCTCTGGCTGACACAGTTTCCTCTTTGGGTGTTGACAACATTTTGTTCCTAGTGAGTTGCTAGTAGAGCTGCCATTTGGAGATTTATCTCCTTCTTCAGGGCCTAAATTTGAGGGGAGAATGGATGTCTCTTGGTGGGGAATATGTGGCCCCTGCAGCTGTTGCTTAGACCAAACTTCCATCAGCCGCAGCCAAGACCAGAGCGGATTTAGGGGGGCAAAACCAGTCCAGTCACACTGGGCAAAGAGCCTTGGGGGGCACTGCAACTATGATTTAGAATGGATAGAGAGAAGTGAGGGCAGCAGGTTTGGGCATCACACAGAGCACCAGTTGAAATATGAGAC
Source organism: Podarcis cretensis (assembly GCF_951804945.1). Lineage (NCBI taxonomy): Eukaryota > Metazoa > Chordata > Lepidosauria > Squamata > Lacertidae > Podarcis > Podarcis cretensis. Next base: position 12,718,947 of record NC_137187.1, read on the forward strand.
CCCAACTCTGCCACGGCCAGCACAGGGTAGTTGGGAATTGCAATCCAAACCAACTGGATTGGCTACAGGTTGGCACAGGCTGCAGTGCACAGATAACCATTTAACAAACTGCAGCAGCGGAGGTGTATTAAGATGGCATACTTTATGGCATTCAGTATGGAGAAGGAAAGATACAGAGATAAGTACACATACCTAAGGGACGTGGGTGGCACTATGGGTTAAACCACAGAGCCTAGGGCTTGCCGATCAGAAGGTCAGCGGTTCAAATCCCGGTTACGGGGTGAGCTCCCGTTGCTCGGTGCCTGCTCCTGCCAACCTAGCAGTTCGAAAGCACGTCAAAGTGCAAGAAGATAAATAGGTACCGCTCCGGCCAGAAGGTTCACCAGAAGCGGCTTAGTCATGCTGGCCACATGACCTGGAAGCTGTCTGCAGACAAATGCTGGCTCCCTCGGCCAGTAAAGCGAGATGAGCACCACAACCCCAGAGTCGTCCGCAGCTGGACTTAACGGTCAGGAGTCCCTTTCCCTTTTACACATACCTAGCCACACTTCAAGCACATTGGCTTGAGTTTAAAATCAGTCCTGAAGTGAATAGTGAATTTCAGCGGTATAGATATTAGAATTCATAATAACAGTCTAAGTCTAGCCATGGATATATAGTTCCCTCCATCACCTGTAAGTCTATGAGATACTATTGGGGAGCGGAGATCCTTAAGCAGTTAATCAGTACAGCTAGTAAATTAATCAACCAAAATTTTATCTGATTAATTGGTGAGTGGGGGGTAATCTTTATTGGTGGAAGTGAAAGTTGAGGGTACACCTTTTATTTTCTTTCTGGTCTGCATTAGTGCTAGTGTCTTACTATAACAGAGCATGAAAAAAATATTCTAGATCCCCTTTCTTGCAAAGTGAGAGCTTTGGTTTATTAAGTTTTCTTTTTAAATTGTTTTTATTAAAGATTATCTTGGGTTACAAAAGTACATACATCGTCTCTATTTTCAGACCATAAAGTCCTTTCTGCAGTTGTAAGTTTATTGCACTTTCTTCAAGGGCATCTATATTGTTTGGCTCATACGGGAAAAAAGCAGTCAATCCGCTAAGAGGCAGGTGACTGAGTACAAAATTCTTTAGTCAGTTGGCATCCCTTCTATTAAGTAATCTAATCGTATCTCTTTTCACCTCCACCATGAGATTATGTGGACTGAATGCTATGATGACTGCACCACTAATGTGAGCAATACTCTGGGTTTCTTGAATAAAGACTGTTCCATAAACAAATATGGGTTTTTAATTTTTTTAAAAAACCTTCTTGACACGAGCCAAGTTCTACAAGTCAGTAAATGTTTCTTATGAGGCACTTCAAGAGTTTTCCTCACTTGAAACGCCAACGCTTGGGAACTTTCACTAATGAATCAATGGCCCCTTTCTTCTCCCCTCGCTCCAGATAAAAGCTCCTTTAGTTTTCCTCTTTCTTCTGTTTCCTAAAAGAGCGAGGATGGGACTGGGTGAGAGAGAACCTTCTTCCCCAGGTCTGCCAAAATTAGCCTAATGTGCAAACACAGACACAAACCACCACCTGGAATTACCGTATTGGCCTGAATATAAACCTCACTTTCCCCCCAAATTCCGACCGTGAAAAGTTAAAGTGCAGCTTATATTAGCAACCTTACAGTATGCAACCAGGAGCGTGCGGCAAACAGCACCAGGAGCGTGGCAAAGCGGTGCCCGCCCCGTGCGTAGTCCCCTGTCCTCTCCCCCAAGACTGGGAAGGGAGAGAGAGAAGAAGGGGAAAGGCCTCCGCCGGCAACGCAGTGTAGCTCCCCCCCCCCCCCCCAGTATGCAGCCAGGAGCAGCGAGGAATGGAGCAGCTTATATTCAGGTATTTTCCCCCCTCCAATTTTAAAGGTGCAGCTTATATTCGGGCCAATACGGTATTTAAAACCCCTGCCCAATGTGCAGAAGAACTGACTGTGGTCCGAGGGCGCTTCCACACTGAAGTACCTGCAGGAGCAGCCCTGAGATTGTTGGTTTTCCAGATCCAAGCCCCCTGCTCTTCTTACTGCAGAAGTGGATGTGTATCAGTCAGCTATCTGTTCACATGCGACAGCCATCCAGCTCTCTGGAAAAGTATGGAAGTGATCGTTTGCTATAATATGTCCACGCGGACCCTGGTATTACCTCCAGGGTTTGCGGACTTCACAAACCATTGAGTGTAACAAGAGACAGAAGCTTACTACACCCGATGTTCTACCACCTTCTCTTAAAAACCATCCATCACACACCTCAATGTCTAAACAGACAGTAGTAGCACAGACTCGGTGCTCCTGCTGTTCCATTTCTGTTCCACCCTTCCCAACTTCCCTTGCAATCCTTAGCATAACACAATCTGCAAAGCAAGGACTTGTTGATGTGCACTGCCTCTAGCACAGACTGCCAATGGTTTTCCGACAGGGGATAGGAAATGCACAGCATTTCCCGTGTTCAGTTAACCAGTGTTTCTCAACCTGTGGGTCCCCAGATGCTGTTGGACTACAACTCCCATCATTCCTAGCCAGCATGACCAGTGGTCAGGGATGATGGGAGTTGTAGTGCAACAACATCTGGGGACCAACGTGCTGCAGGGGAAGAGGAGAGACATGGGAACCGATCATTCGGCGATGCAAGGGGCCAGCAGCTAGTCTCCAGCACCCTACCTTCTGTGACACCACTATTTTGGATCGTCAAGAAGCCAGGCAAAATAGGTTGCAGCTTCTAACTGAACTGAGAATCAGCTGACCTCCCAGCTTGAATATGGTCAGCTGACTCTCCAAATTCTCAGCTTCCACAATCAGAGGCAGGAATGGTCCTGAATACCAATTGCTGGAAGCCGCAGGAGGGGAGAGTGCTGCTAAGCTCAGGTCCTGCCTGCAATTTTTAACAGAAGCATCTGATTGGCCACTTTGAGAACAGGATGTTGAACTGGATAGGTTGATCCAGGAGTCTCCTCTCACATTCAGATGCTTCAGAGACTTCAGGATTCCCCTGAAGTGTGGCCCCAGCTGTTGGCATATCATTGATTAATGCAATTTATTCAGAATTTTATTTCGTCCTTATCCTTTCTTGCACACCATTTTATGTTAAGTGGTACAGTGGTACCTTGTTTTAAGAACAGCCTAGTTTATGAACAACTTGGATTAAGAACGCTGCAAACCCAGAAGTAGGTGTTTTGGTTTGTGAACTTTGCCTTGGAAGCAGAACATGTTTTGCTTCCTGTTGAGTGTGTTCCATTTGTAAACTGAGTCCCCCGCTGCTATGGGAAAGCACACCTTGATTTAGGAACACTTTGGTTTAAGAATGGACTTCTGGAATGGATTAAGTTCGTAAACCAAGGTACCACTGTATATAAATCTGTGCAATAAATAAATAAGTCAATAGTGAACCCATGCCTGCCTTCGACCTTGTGTTTGCTTCTGGCTCCCTCATGTCCTCCATTGTTGCCTTGAATCTAGACCTTCTGTTTGGCTTCAGCTCTGCACCTGCTTCTGGCCCTCTTATTCTTGTCTGCCCAGTCTAGAGCCTGACCTCCAGCCCCATCTGTGGACCATGCCCACTATCCTCCAAAATGTTCAGGTAAATTCATATGAACCTTGTAGGAAGGCAGGATACAAACTATTGGGTGGGGGCTGGTTGTCCTACTGCCATATCATATATCCATTTTGGGGTTTCACCAATCTGCTCAATTTGCCTTGGGGACTTTTCTGGATGTGAAGCATCAGATTTCCAGTAGATCCACTCCCTGCTCATCCAAGGTGGTGTGAATTGTCAAGGAGACTTCCAAGGCAGGTGGTCCTCCAGTTATTATTAGAGTACAATTCCCATCTTCCCTGACCACTGGAGATGGAGTCAAACCACAATCTTGAGGTCCACATGTCTCCATTCTTGGCTTATGTAGAGGAAATGAAGGGAGGCGATCATAATCACAGTTGAGAGACCAGGAGCTCCCTTTCCTATACCTGCCTTAATTTCAGATCAAGGATGTGTCAACACCAATAGGTCCGACTTAAACAAACAAACAAACAAATATATGTCCAGCACTGAAGGAGTGCACAATCTTGCACCCAAGAGTCGGCACTTAGGAAATGATCAACGCTTACCAGATTCTGAAATATTTTCATTTTCTGATCCACCAAATAAAAACTCATATTTGGCCTTGGCAACACTCTGAGAATGAGCCGATGCACCGTTAACCCAAACAAATGCTTCTCCCTGCAAACAAAAATAGAAGAAAAACATGTTCAGTTCACTGTGACACATTCCACTGGCAATGCTCATCTCAAAGCGGGAGTGGGATTTATTTATTTTTAAAAAACAGCAGACTGACCTTGAACACCCTGCAAAGCAAGATCCTTGCTTATCTCCCTCTTTCTCTCTTAAACACACAGAGGGGGGTGGGTGGGAACTATTTTTGCAATGGCAAGCATACACACCCCTCTCATTTCCTTGCTCTTCGGCAAAACGCTTTCCAATTATTAGTTACACAACTTATACAGCAATCCTATGCGCACTTTCTAGGGCTGAACTCACCAAGGCTTACTTTTCAGTAAACATGCATAAGCTTGACTTACAAATCTCTTAAACCACATTTTTCTATTCTTATGTATACATTGTCAAAGCATACAAGATCGTCTGGGAGATAGGCACCATTTCTCTCCACCCAATGCACATCTGGACACATCACAATCTGGCACATGTTAAAAAGACGGTATACAGCCATACCTGGGTTACAAATGCTTCAGGTTGTGCAATTTCGGGTTGGGCACCATGCCAAACCCGGAAGTACCGGAATAAATTTTCAGAGCATTTTTTACAGTTATATAAAAAATTACTGATTTGGATATACTAAGAAATACATAGACAGATAATTACAAATTTTATTGTGAGGTTTAATAAGCTCACTGTTTATATTTGGACAACTTTTCTGCTGTACTTTATTGGAAGGAGAAAAATAATCATTTCCTTAATAACAATTTAAACAATTTATTTAACTAAAACAATAACATTACAGCATATGCATGTTTGTTAACTGATGTGGTTAAACAATGTAAAAAACAACAATTTAAGACTGAGTTTTAGCACACATGAAAAAATCTCATTTCCTGATTAATAGCCTTTGGACTATAATGTAACTTGAATAGAATACTATCTTTAGAAAGATTTTTCCTTTAGAAAGATTGTTGATTTTTATCCACCCTGACGGCAATGACTCTGTGGGATTGCAGACCAGGGTCTCTTCCAACCTCACCAGATGTCAGAAATGGAGCCTGAGACCTTCTGCAGACAAAGCTCTACCAGATCAATGGACCAATGATCTGATTCAAGGCAGCTTCCTTTGTTCTTATGAAATGCCCCAGGACCATGCTATAGCTCCTTCCCATACAAGCATTGCCCAATTTCTGGAGGGCCAACACTGGGCCACAGGGGAACCTCCTTGTCCCCCATCAACCCAACAGCATCTTAATTCTGTTCTGCAGCATCTCCTAATCCCATCAGGTACCAAGTCTGGGTGCATATACAGCAGCCATGCCTCAACTCTTAAAGATGCCTGTTTTGACAGCATGAAACCGTAAAAGCGGGATAGCTCAGTGAATTTACAATAGGGAGGGGGAAATAAATAAGCGAGAGGCAAGGCCACAAACTTGATTCTGAGCAAGCAGAAGTTTGTGGTGGCACTGAAGATGCCCAGTGTGTTTTTCAGCTGATTTGCTGCTGCCTCTGAAGCAGGCAGTCTTCTGCAAAACTTATTCCACTGTCTTGTTACTTTAAGCTTTTAGGTGTATCTCACAGAGCTTTCGGTGCTGGCTGCCCTTCCTTTCCTTCCACCAGCGCATTAGCGGTTGCATCTCATCAGTTCCAGCAATGAGCCGGATATTCTCAGAATCTGGCTTCTCCCTTTAAAAAGTTAATGGAACTCTGAAGTCATTCAGAGCCTAAATAAGATCTGTTCTGGCAACCCTGCTTTGCGGCTTCCTGTGCTGTCAAGCAATTTTATGAGGATCTTCTGGTCAGACGTAGGGAGCGATAATATGGAAGGCAGTGTGGTCTCGGCTAGGAAGCACAGAAAAGATTGTCAGGGAGTCCAGCTCCTATTTTTTTGCCTCCGCTGCTGATCTGGTGCAAACCTCAGAACAAACTACTGCTCCTCGTCTTATAATTTGGATCATGAGGGTATGCAGGCTTTCACGAAACAAATTGGGCCGGATTGCAGCCTGCGGGTCATGACACAGTCTTTAGCTTCGCATGCCATTTATCTCACAAGGCCTGCACATAAAGACTACAGTCCTCTGACCAGTTAAATGCCCTTAAGTCACATTTTACTTGACACTTTTCCTGCTCAGAGATCATGTGCACCGTCATATATGAAATGCCGCTCAAAAGCATGGACAGGAAGACACTGAGGTAGTGTCACTAAAGCAGCAAACACAGGCAGAATTAATCTGAAAGTAAGTACAAGAGGGAAAGGGACGCGGGTGGCGCTGTGGGTTAAACCAGAGAACCTAGGACTTGCCGATCAGAAGGTCGGCGGTTCGAATCCCCGCAACGGGGTGAGCTCCCGTTGCTTGGTCCCTGCTCCTGCCAACCTAGCAGTTCGAAAGCACGTCAAAGTGCAAGTAGATAAATAGATACCACTCTGGCGGGAAGGTAAACAGCGTTTCCGTGTGCTGCTCTGGTTCACCAGAAGCGGCTTAGTCATGCTGGCCACATGACCCAGAAGCTGTGCGCTGGCTCCCTCCGCCAATAAAGCAAGATGAGCACCGCAACCCCAGAGTCGGTCATGACTGGACCTAATGGTCAGGGATCCCTTTACCTTTACCTTTAAGTACAAGTGGAACTTACAAGGACTGGGTGATAGATTAATATATTATTCAAAACCAGTTCGAAGTCCATATTGTGATATCGGTTTCATAGTTTTCGACCTGGCAATATATTACAACTCAAGATGTGCGTGTGTGCTATACAAAAATCACAATGTGGGGGAAACTGTGAAGCCAGCCAGTGCTTCTGCTCAATTTCATCCTTATTTCAGACATTGAGATACAACAGTCTATCACACCGTTTAGCTGGTGTTATATCACAAAGCTGGGAACCATATATTTGCCCAACCCTACTGCCCGCCTCTACATAGTTCCATCCTTATTTCAGACATTGTGTTATATCCATATATTGCGATATTTAGTTGGTGATATATCATGATGGGCAGGGGTACCTTTACCTTTTACCTAGGGGGACGCGGGTGGCGCTGTGGGTAAAAGCCTCAGCGCCTAGGGCTTGCCGATCGAAAGGTCGGCGGTTTGAATCCCCGCGGCGGGGTGCGCTCCCGCTGCTCGGTCCCAGCGCCTGCCAACCTAGCAGTTCGAAAGCACCCCCGGGTGCAAGTAGATAAATAGGGACCACTTACTGGTGAGAAGGTAAACGGCGTTTCCGTGTGCTGCGCTGGCTCGCCAGATGCAGCTTTGTCACGCTGGCCACGTGACCCGGAAGTGTCTCCGGACAGCGCTGGCCCCCGGCCTCTTGAGTGAGATGGGCGCACAACCCCAGAGTCTGTCAAGACTGGCCCGTACGGACAGGGGTACCTTTACCTTTTACCTATATCATGATGTCGAAAACAAGATGTCGCCCAGCGCCATAACTTACTTCTGAGCAAACATGCATGGATTGCTCTGCGTCATTATGAGTTTATAATGTAGACCCATGGACTTCCTGGTTAACTCCTTGGCTTTCTATCTCAGTCTCATCTTCTGGCTACAATACCACCACTTCTAATTCAGATACTGAGTGCAAACAGAATTACAGTGGTACCTCTACTTACATGCACCTCTGGTTAAATATCCTTCGGGATATGCACGCGGCAAACCCAGAAGTATTTTTCCGGGTTTTGCCACGTGCGCATGTGCAGAAGCGCTCTACCGCGCCACGCACGTGTGCAGAACAGGTACCTCCAGTTGCGAAAAACCTTGGGATCGACCGGAGCTCCGGAATGGATCCTGTCCGCAACCAGAGGTACCACTGTACAGCCAAAACATGGGAAGTCAAAAAACAAAGAGGTAGTATTAGCATAAAGAAGATACAGGAAAGGAAGGAAGGAAGGAAGGAAGGAAGGAAGGAAGGAAGGAAGGACAGCTCAATTGGCCACAGAGTGTTGGTGTCAGTTGGAAAAGAAAAATGAGAAAGGAGGTGGAGAAAAGAATGAAGTAAATATCCTGAAGGAAAGTGCATCTGGAACCTAGAAAGAGGTGAAAATACACTGAAATATTTTGCAGCGGGCCTTTTGCAAGGGCTGCAAAGTATATACACAAAGTATCAAATGTGGTGACAGTAATAATAATACAACAAAACAACAACACCACAAACTGGCTTATAAGTATAAAACCAAATTTGCTAGAATAATAGCTAGAATAGAGATAGACGTGTAACCATTCAAACAACAAACATACTAAGGCGCCATGTGCAAAACAAAGCCTGGAGATACTGTAAACATGGAGTGGATAAATGTACAACTGTATCTTAACCAGTTACATGTGCAGTAAACGTTATACAGACTGGATAAATGAACCGTTCAACAAGTAAAGTAAGTCCAATCACAGAACGGCAACCCCGTGCCACCATAACGGCAAGGGTAGCACACTGGAGAATATGAAAAAGTTTTTCAAAGCTGTTTTTCAAAGATTGAACCATGGGAAGGCAATCACGGGAAGGCAAATCAAAGCCACCACCTTGGTGAGAATAACGCTTCATCAGTCCAAAAAGTGATGCTGCACCTTTAACCATGTAATCATGTTCGTTTATCCAGTCTGTGTAACGTTTACTGCACATGTAACTTGTTAAGATACAGTTGTACATTTATCCACTCCATGTTTACAGTATCTCCAGGCTTTGTCTTGCACATGGCGCCTTAGTATGTTTGTTGTTTGAATGGTTACAAGTCTATCTCTATTCTAGTAAATTTGGTTTTATACTTATAAGCCAGTTTGTGGTGTTGTTCTTTTGTTGTATTACTTTTGCAAGGGCTACCTAAAGAACATATGTGACACACATTGTGGTGCTGTATATATTCCAAGTATTATTTAAGGGTTTCTTCTGAATCAAGTACACTAAGTGCACTGCTGACCTCAGTGGGACCAAACATGTACACAAGACTGGAAGAGAAGAAAGGCAAATCCAGATCATGGTAGCCAAGATGGGCACAAACTGAATCACTGCACATTTGACACAGCCAGCGTGTTGGCCGGAGCTCTCCATGTCTTGCACTGGGGTTCCACTACAAAAGGGCAGACACACATTGCTAAATACATCCTCAGGGACATGCAATAGGGAGCCACAAATCCCCATCCACTGGATATTTAAGAATCCCACCAGACGCTAGCAGGCGGCAATGGCTGTGTTCCATTTGATAAATGGGTACAGGAGTCTTGCTCAGCCAGTGGACAGAATGCAGCCAATGATTTCCGCCCCCCCCCCCCCCCCGTTTCTATAAAAGAAAAAAACTGGAGAATCATTTATTAAAAACCTGAGGAAGGTCCAAAATCCCCCTAGGGTGAGCCAGACACTTCACAGGACAGTTCTTTTGAGAACTGCCTTGCATTGCTCATGGGGAAAGATGTCTCCCTTAAATCAAGAACACATGACCCAAAGTCATGTCTAAGTCAGCTGTACGGCTGCAGCGCTTGATACTTCTTCCAGTCATTGAAAAGTTGTCAGTAGGGAGTTACACGTTGTTTTTCTCAACGGCCACCCTCAACAAAAGTTCTCTCTTTCACAGTAGTGACTTTAATGTAGTCCAGACTTTTTGGGAGCTATTGCAGGAAATTCCCCAGGTTCATCATTGCAATGTGTTAAACTGAGCCTGATCTCTGGAACTAAAAATAGGTTTCAAGCAATCAGATGAAACAGAAAAGAGCTCTCTCTCTCTCTCTCTCTCTCTCTCTCTCACACACACACACACACACACACACAGAGCACTCTTTTGCATATAATTAGAATGAACTGGGACAGATGCAGGCTGTCAACCAACTAAGAATGGGGGAGTAAAGACCATATGGGACAAAGACCTGCGGCAGTTATAAGATGTATGGCCCAAGTGTGCCCAGATGTCAAGACACAGAAATGTGTCCTTTAATTAGCTACATAAACTGAGCTGTATCCAAATGTTAGTCATACTCAGAACAGACCCGCTGAGATTGAACAGGCACTGCTAATAACTTAGGTCTATTAATTTCAACGGGTTAACTCTGAGTGGAACTTAAGTTGTCTACAGCCCAGTTAACCTAACAATTACCAGTGTTTGTAGATATGTGCCTAATGACCTAGATGCTATGCAAAATACAAAGGGACAGGCCCCGTCCCAATACATGTGCACTGAAAAATAAGTCCCATTGAGTTCAGTGGCATTTATTCCTGGTTAAGCAGGAAAAGGATTGCAGCCCTAGAGAACAAAGTTACAAAACTGGAGGAAGTGAAAGACAAAGCGACGACCAAAGCAAATTAGATGCAAAAACATGCCAACTTGCAACTTTGTTTTGGCTGTCGAAGCATTTCCATTATAATTTTAGTGGCCTGTGCAGTTTTTATCCACAGGTGCTAAATATCAAAAGAGGCGGGGGAGAAATCACAGCCATATCGTGCTACTTTCGCTGCTCTGCTGAAACACAACGAAGCTCCGGCCTCTGGAGCATAAACATAGCAAAAAACAAAACAAAACCCAGCCTTTGTTAAATACACTTCACATTAACATCATCGTCATTTACATTCCCAGTAATCTTTACAACAAGCCTGCGAGGTAGGGTAGTTATAAACTCATGCTTCAGGGGTGGGGAATTCAAACACAGAACCGCTTGCAGAGCAAAGCTTAGATTTTAGCAGGAAACTTCAAAGCAGGGGACCTCTGTACTATTTCAAAACAGGTCGCTCGTCCTCAGGTGAGCTCAGGTGGTGGTGCTCATGGTTCCAAACCCCCCCCCCCCGCGCCCCTCTTTTTCCTCACAACAACCCTGGAAGGAAAGCCCGCCTAACTAAACACGACCGCCTTCTCCACTAGATCCAGATGTCTTAGAGGAGCAGGGATTTGAGCTGTGCCTTCCCTAAGTAAGCCACGCTCCCCACCCGCGCCCCCGGGGAATGGAACTCGCCTGAAGACGCCGGCGCGGTTGCCAACAGAACCCCCGCCAGCTTCCAAAGCACCCTAGAAATGCGTAAAAGCGCAAGGCGCATCGCCCTATAGATTTCCTTTTCGCTCTCATTCATTCGCTCGCTTGCACACACATCAGAAGCAGCCGGAACGGCAGAGGAGCTGGGGGGGGGGGGAGGACGGCTTTGCCTCGGCAGCTCCAAGCAGCACATAAAGAGGAAACTGTTCCCAGGCAGCATTTATGTAAGAAAGCAAAACTCAGCCACGGGCGCCTGGCGTTCCCAGGGCGCACGAAGAAAGGCGAAGGAATAAGGCGCGGAGCAGGGCGGGGGGCGGGACTCCCTTACCCCACCGTCGCCTCCTTCCATCTTCCATCTCCCGGCCCTCGTCCGATGAAGCTGCAACAATAGCCCGCGGTTTGGTCGCGTGGGGAGGGGGCTGCCTCGCCTCCCTCGCCGACGATCCCTTTGTTAGAGGCGGAGAAAGAGGGAAGCACGCCGAGGCAGCAGCGCCCGGCAGCCGAGGGTGATGCGCGGGGATTGCAACTGCTGCTCCTGCCGGCGGCCGGGAGGCGGGCATGTGCCGGGGGGGGGGGGGAGAGAGAGAGAGACGGGGACGCGCGCGCGCTCCTCTCACGCGGCGAGGGGGCGGCGGCGGCGAGGAGTCGGCATGACAACTAGGCGGTGGGGGGGGTGGCCGCCCGCAAGAACTTCACGCTGGGCAAGCGGCAGAAGCTCCTACACGGGGAGGGAAGGTGAGGCGGTTCTTCTGGGCATGTGCAAAGCCCTCCGCCTCGCTCCGGTGGTGCCTCCAAGCGGCAGCACATGCGCAGTGCGGGGCAGTGAAGCCGCCGGGGGAGGTTCCTTTGCCCGCACTTTGGCCGCCTGCTGAGAAAGCGCGGCTGTTCTGGCTGCCTCTGGGTCTGGCTTCGCTGAGAGGCGAAGCGAGGTCGAGGTTGGTTCGGGCGGTTCGGGTTGATGAACGGTTAAGGCTGCATTAAAATACAAAAACCACACACACACAGACAAGTTTTATCCTAATATCTCCAAGGCGGCAGGAGAACGTGCAGCCAGGAATTTATTTAATGTTTTGATTTTGGTTTGTTTTTTAATAAATTTTTTATTAAATTGTCAGTTTTACAATTTAAAGTACACTCATTTTTACATCCTTAAAATATCAATGGCTATACTGGATTGTTTCGTTTCTGCAAAATATGCAGGGATTTATGATATGTAAAATGAACCATGAAAAGAAGGGGAGGCGTTGATATTTAATGTTTTGATTTTGTGTGTCCAGGATCATAATTATTCGACCCCCGAGACAGCCCTGTATAAGGGAAGTTTGTTTAATGTTTAATTATGTTTTTATATATGTTGGAGGCCGTGCAAAGTGGCTGGGGTGTGAATAGTAAAATATTATTATAATATTATTATAATAATAATACTACATAGGGTGTCCCTATTTTCATCAGAGAAGTCTTGAAGGGTAGGCAGTCTGCAACAAAGGAGAATAACCAGGAATCTTTTATATCCCATTGGTATCCACTGGAATGTGATTCCAACCGATGCCCTGAATAAGCAGAGCCAGCCCTACTGTTGGGCAAAGTGAGATGTGGCGCTACAAGCAGAGATTACGAAAGATTGTTAAAGAAACAGCAAATGATTTAGGCTGGCATCCTATACTGTACTCCTATACCTGGGAGTAATCCCCAGTGAACAATGGGACTTTTGAGCAGACATGTATAATCAAATTGTGCAGTTAGTTTATTACACTTTTCCCGCCGTTTGGACTTCCTGCCTTGGCCTGTCTCTGTTTGGAAAGATCTAAGCTTTCCCCTCCCTCTGTGACATTTAGTGCCTTCTGTATCAAAAAAGAAATAAGCGCAACAGATTTGCAACAGATGAGCCAATGAAGGCAGCAGCAGTGCAGTCGTACGCCACAGGGAAGGAGAGTCATCAGCTTGTTGACACAAGTGTGACTCACTCTTACAGGCTCTACGTATAAGAAAGACAAAAATTAATCTATGTCACATTTGTGCACAGCTATATTCTACATGCTCTCTCACTTACCTTCTCTTCTCTGTGTGTGTAGTGTATTTGTGTATATCTGTGCTTACGTGTCTATACAGCCAGCCATACTGACCCACTGAGCCACAGGAGGGATCATTTCATTTCCCAGGGAAAGCCACCTTGTAATTTCATTTTTGCTTTCTGCACTCACACTTTCAAATAAAATTAATAACATGAAAGTACACATCATAAATTGTTGTGTTGTTGTTGGTCCTTTATTCAATTTATTCTCTGCCCTCAACAACGAAAGCCATGGTAGTTGCCTATAACCAGTGTCATGAGCAAAACCAGTCCATTAAATAACAGGAATGAAATTGAAAGTCATGTGGTTTTAAACACATGTTGGTTTCTTTTCCTTCCCTTTCTGGATTCTAGCATTTCAAACAACACTCTTTCCACAGAGGGCAGAACAATTCTTCAAAGAACACGAAGGACTTTATCCGTTTATCAAGCACATTATTTCAGGCTATGGGTGGTAATGATATTAACAGAATACTGACCAAGAGCCAGCATGGGGAAGAGGTCAGAGTGATGGACTTAAGAGACTTGGGTTCAAATCTCCACTCAGCCAAGAAGATCACTGGGTGACTTTGAGCTAGTCATTGCCTCACAACTTAACCTATCTCCAACCTAACCTACCCTCATAGCGTTGTTGTGGAGGGGAGAAACTTGAGGTCCTTGGAAGAAGAATAGGATATAAACGATGCTATTGTTTTGTTGCTATACATCACAAAGCGCACAATCTGTTATGTCACTTTAGTGCAAACCAAGCTATGATAAGATCAATATCTAATTGCAATGTGAGGTATTAAGATGAATAAAAATGAATGGGTTTATTTATTAATGTTTATGTAAACATTACATAAACACTGAGCCTGGGGAAAGTCGTTATCAAAAGTGCAAATAAATAAATGCCACTAAATAACAATTACATCTCTATGGTGACATTAAAAATGCTGTCAACGTTGCTTCAGAAAATTTATCTGTGTTCTCATTATCAATACATCTGTAGTTTCAAATATTCAGAAAAAGGAAAGTGTATACCTTTTTCAGGCTTAGTCAGTCTATAAAAACATAGAAGGGAGAGAAAGACAGTGTGGTGTAATGGCTAGAGTGCTGATTTATGGCCAGGGAGACCAACTCACCTGCGTGCAGACAGTAAGCTACCTGCAGTTCTGTATGGTGAACATTAATCCTGCTTTGCATTCACAGAGTCAACATGGAGGTTAGACTGTGTCCAAGCTTTACCAAGCTTTTGTTCTGATTGCAGGGAAGTTGTACGGCAGTGAGCACACAGCCTGAATCCTGGCTGAATTTCTTGTGCAATTTCTCAATCACTCATCCATACCACACTTTTCAGTGCATTTCCCCATAACTTTTCAAAATGCAGAATATCTGGTTTTTTATTTATTTAAAAAGCGGGTTTGTTATACCAGGGCAATAGAGCATCTTCAACCACTTCACTTGCACAGTCCCAAATTTCAAGTGTGCCCTTGAATCTGCTGCAAAGCGCTGACCGTCAGGACTCAGCCCAATGCAAACATGTCACATGATCTACCAGTGGACCTGGAAAAACCTTTCCATTCCCAATTTACTGAAGTAGCCAGTTGGTTGGTTTGATTTTTTAGTGCCTTGTTTCTTCTGCAAAAGTCAGGAAGTATTCCAATTTCAGATCTCTCTAGGTGGAGCCCAAAGAGATACAAGAGTTCAGAGAAGCCAGGTGAGAGCATTGTGCCTCCAGGGCAAAGTTTTGAAGCACAGGGTGGGGCCGGCCTGCTCCTCCGTTTACACGTCTTGCTGCTAGCCTCCAGCCGCAAGTTAGCCAGCTGCACACAGAGAGTGGTGTGACGAGCTGATCTGGAAATCTTACTGTACGGAAAGACATCTGGTTTGAATTTGGCTGGAGACGGCATGTTGCAGAGTATCACAGCACGTGATGGCCTGATCAGCGAGTTTTGCAGATGAATGAACAGCGCTGGAAAGAAAAGTATTGGGCTGCAGTACAGGGCAGGGGGCAGGCAGAGGGGAGCAGAATATCCGGCTTGCCATATATCACAGAAGCTAGATAATCATCAACTTCAACATTACAGTGGTACCTTGGTTCTCAAACTTCATCCGTTAAGCAAGTCTGTTCCAAAACCAAAGAGTTCCAAAACCAAGGCATGCTTTCCCATAGAAAGTAATGCAAAACGGATTAATCCAGACTTTTAAAAACAACCCCTCAAACAGCAATTTAACATGAATTTTACTATCTTATAAGACCATTGATCCATAACATGAAAGCAATAAACAATGTAGAAAGGTAAAGGGACCCCTGACCATTAGGTCCAGTCATGGACAACTCTGGGGTCGCGGCGCTCATATCGCTTTATTGGCTGAGGGAGCCGGCATACAGCTTCCGGGTCATGTGGCCAGTATGACTAAGCCACTCCTGGCGAACCAGAGCAGCGCACGGAAACACCGTTTACCTTCCCGCCGGAGCGATATCTATTTATCTACTTGCACTTTGACGTGCTTTCGAACTGCTAGGTTGGCAGGAGCAGAGACCGAGCAACGGGAGCTCACCCCATCGCGGGGATTCGAACCGCCGACCTTCTGATCGGCAAGTCCTAGGCTCTGTGGTTTAACCCACAGCGCCACCCACATCCCTAAAAAGCAATGTACTGTACTATAAAATAAATAAAACAGTATTGTAGATGTTAAAAATTAAAATTAAAAAAAATTCTTACCTGCACTGAAGATAACCATTGTTTGGATGGGGGGGGGGGGGCTTTTATCCATTTCCATAGTCACACAATCCATCAATCAGTAGCTGAACTGGGATCCATACAGTCACAAAAACAAATTACGGTAACTGAAAAATCCTCAAAACAAAAACCGCAAAATAAATAGCAAAATCAAAAGCTCCAAATATAAGCTCCAAATATCACCTCAGAACACTGCAATCGGAAATGGAAGGCTTGAATTACAATGGGGGGAAGCAAATTAGCAGTGCAACAGGAAGGACAGGGGGACTCAAAATGGAGCACGTTCGGCTTCTGAAAAAAAGTTCAAAAACCGAAACACCTTCCGGTTTTGCAGCGTTCGGGTTCCAAGTTGTTCGTGAAATAAGCTGTTTGAAAACCAAGGTACCACTGTATGTTATTTATTAAATTTGCATCCTGCCCAGCTCTCAAAGGAGCCCTGGGTAGCCAACACCCAAAAGTTAAAACCATACCATTAAAATAAATTAAAAGCAAAATTTAGATATCTAAAGGCAATGGCGTAGTAGTGCTCAGAGTGCTGGACCTGAGAGACCAGGGGCTATTGAGCACTGCAGGGGGTTGGACTAGATGACCCCTTGGGTCCCTTCCAGCTCTACAATTTTATGATTTTATGAGCATGTTGATGCCTCCCTCTCATTTCCCAGTGGACCCAGCAGCACTCACCTGCTGAGTTTGCTACTAGAAGGCACAAAGGCATGATGCTGCAGATTGGAGGCAGGGCTGAGACTGGGAGAGCTGCACTCATGGTAAGTTCATAGAAGAAGAAGAAGAAGAAGAAGAAGAAGAAGAAGAAGAAGAAGAAGAGGAGTAGTAGTAGTATTTTGGATTTGATATCCCCCTTTATCACTACCCTAAGGAGTCTCAAAGCGGCTAACAATCTCCTTTCACTTCCTCCCCCACAACAAACACTCTGTGAGGCGAGTGGGGCTGAGAGACTTCAGAGAAGTGTGACTGGCCCAAGGTCACCCAGCAGCTGCATGTGGAGGAGCAGAGACGCGAACCCAGTTCACCAGATTACGAGTCCACCGCTCTTAACCACTACACCACACTGACTCTCACTGAAAGCAAGGTAAGAGATGAACTAGAAACCTCCAGGTTCCTAGTCTAGTCCAGTAAATCACCAAGGAAAACCCTGGTGCATATATCTGAGTTGTCACGGGCGGGGGTAGGCTGGATGCCCGAGTTCCTTACAATTCCTGGATCTAACAAGGACCCAGTTACTGGAATAGCCAGACAAGTTTCTTGGTGATCACCCCCTAAGCATGGGTTGTTAAGGTAACAAAGCAACTGGCTCTGTGCCAGATGGCAAATGGGTGGAGCCCCCTCCCTCAGCTAGCTGGCAATTAGAAAGGCAAAGTTGAGAGTTTAGATGTATGTGAAGTCAAAGCTAGAAGCAAGACAGCAGGGCTGGGAAAGCAGAGAGTCAGAGCCATGCCTGATTTCTGCAGGAACCCAAGGTTGTGGCTAGGGCAGAAGCAAGGCCCTCTTGGGGTCTTAACACTATGAAGCCCTCCATTGTAGTCTCAGGTTGTATACTCCCAGAATCTCGCACCATTCAGAGACTGGGGTGGTGCACAACAATATTTTGCATTCTGTTCCAAAACAGCATGAGGAGGGGGGAGGGATATAAGCACAACCTACAAGGTTTGTTGGCTGCCGTCCTTTTTTTGACTGCTTATAACATGTCAAGCTGTCAGATTGTTCCCATCATCCTGTCTCTACTCCAAACCTCTGTGGTGGAGTACTGGCAAGGCAGAATGGACTGTACCACTTCAAACTGCAGATAGGGAAAGTACAATATTTCAGATCTTCCTTGTGTGCAAAATTCTCTGCGTATAAAAAGCTGGCCCAACAGAAAATTATCATTAAGCAACAACAGCATACCCTTGCTAACTTTCTGTGTGTCGTGTTGGGCGATAAAGCAGTCGCAAATGGCTTTGTTTCAGCAAGGAAAGAAGTAATCCCCACCGCAGGTATGTAGAACTTTCTGCCCCCATCACGTTTTAGTGAAGCTTTATGAATTCCAGAAGGTAACGCTGTTAGCACATTCTTCTGGAATTTGACTGCTAGCTCAGGGTTTTATTACAAATCCCATGATACACGGTTCTGGCAGCATTAGGGAGCCAGCATTCTGTGTAAAGGTCAGAGTTTCATTACACAGGAGCTAAGGCACAATTAGGGTTGCCACTTTTGACCGGGCAAAATACAAGACAGGTTGTGCGGGGAACTGGGGAGCTAAAAATTACTTTACCTGGTGCAGAAACAGCTTCAAAGGCGACTCGACACCAATGAGCCAACACACCACCACCTTTGCAACAAAGGAGTTTGGGGGCAAGTGCCCTCACATTTTAGCTGCTATGCTGCGCTCAGTGATTTATTTTTCTTCCATTCTTGCTCTTCGGCCAGCTGCCCCTCCTCCTCGTTGCCTATGCAAACTCTCCACCAGACTGAATGGGTCAGGCCTGTGCAAAGCGCAAAGGCCTTCTTTCTCTCTCTGAAATATAGTCGGAGTTGAGAGTGGATTTCATGCTCTTTATTCAGCTCATAGTGGTGAGGAGGAATGGAAGTTCCCCCAGAATGTCTGCTTTATATACATTATTTACACATTGGGCCCCACGTGATTGGCTAATTCCGGGATTCACCTGTAGGCCAATCAGGTTGCAGAGTCACTTCCACCTGGAGCTGGATTGGGTGGCTCCTGTGGACCAATCAGACTGCTGCATTCTGGATCCTATTGTTCTAGGACCAATCAGACTGCTGCATTCTGAATCCTATTGTTCTAGGACCAATCAGACTTCTGCATTTTGGATCCTATTCAACTCAGTACATAACACTCTCTTTGATTCCCCCCACCTCTTCCCACCCCTCACATATTTCTAGGGACAGGAGGCAACCCTAGGCACAATGCACTCTACTGAAACATAGGGTTTGCTGAATGGGAGCATGTTGGAATCAACTCTTATCTCAGGACTAGTAAATATCTGGCTTTCCTCACCCCTGCCCAACCTGGTCTTCTCCCAATGTTTGGTACTATGACTCCTATTAGTTCAGCCAGCATGGCAAATAGTTGGTGGTGCTGGAAGTTGTAGCCTCAGAACAACAGAAAGGCACCAAGTTCAGAAAGGCTAAATCTGCCAGTAAGTGACTGAATCCCACCTCTGAAATAGCCACAGTCCAGATGTGTCCTATATTAAATACTACCTTAGGATCTAAATACTACCTTAGGATCTTTGTTGCGCTTCTGTAGCACATTTCGTAATGGATCAAAGCGTTGCACAGACGTTGCCTCACTCATCGTCACACCATCCTTGTAAAGTAGGCCTAGTAACAACAATAGCAATAATTTTATGATTTATACCCCGCCCATCTGGCTGGGTTTCCCCAGCCACTCGGGGGGGCTTCCAGCACATATAAAAACATAATAAAAGTCCAAACATAAAAAACTTCCCGATACAGGGCTGCCTTCAGATGTCTTCTAAAAGTCGTGTAGTTATCTCCTTGACACTGAAGGAGTGAGGACCAGGGGTCCACCTTGGTCCACTTTGGAGAGCCAGGCTGGAGCCATTTTATAAGCTGAAAGCCATCTTAGAGAGCAAACTAAAAGCTAAAAAGACATTTCTCTCTCCCCTGCTTGCCCCTGCTTGCAAAAAATAATATTTTTTGCAACACAGCGAGTTTGCAAGAGGATGCGGTCAGGGGATTTGTCTGTTTGCCCAGGATGTCTAGCTCACCACAAAGTTCTAAAAGCAGACTTAGGCCTGAACCTGTTAAAACCACAAGACCCCTTTCCTGATAAACAGGGGGGCCAGAGCATTTCCTGGAAACAGCAATTAGGTCAGATAGTTTATAAGCTAGCAACGCCATCTAATGGAGAAAGCAGTTTGGAACCAAAAGGCCACCATCAATTTTCTAATTGGTTGAGCTTCAATGAATATGCATAAAGGGGAATGTTTAAGGGGTGGGTCAAGGGGCTGAACTGTTGCTTTGCCTTAGGGCATAAAAGTTGTCTGCATCTGACTGACGGGGGGCATTCTCTCATTTCTTCCTGAATGCACCCCTTTTTGTATTTTGTCTGACAAAATTCAAACTGAATAAAAGACTTTTTTAAAGAAATATTGCTGCCTGGATTTTTCCATTCTGGTCTGTATTCTGAAGTCCCCAACATTTCTGGTGCCTGCGTGACTCGGATAGGGACCTTAAGTCCTCAAAAAGACCAGAAGGCAGCTCCCTTGACCTTTTCTAGACAGGGCACAGGGGAAGGGGCAACCGGCCGCTTGCTCCTGGCGCCACCGAGGCTTTTCTTCGGAGGAGGGCGAAGCCAATTTGACCCTTCTGCTGGATCCTGTGAGAGGAGACAACGGATTGAAGGACCGAGGTTGACAGGACAGGGCAGGAGGAACCAGCCGGCTGGGGTGAGTACATGGCAAAGGGCCCTGAGGACAGAGGAAGGCAAACCCCCTTGTAATTAAGGGGAAGGGACATCCTGATCACATGTCCAGTGTGCTTGGTGGCAGTAAGGGAAGGATTGGCCCCTGATACCCACCCACGCTTAAGGATTTAAAAGAAGGAAGAAGGAAATGGGGCAGAGGGAATTGGTGTTGGTGTTTGTGTTTTGTATGTTGTATGTCAGATACTCCAGTGCATGAATTGTGAATGAGCGGTCAGGGCTTAGCGTCCCTTTGGCCAAGCGAGTGCAGGGTTGTGCATTTCCTAGTAGGGCGACCTCACCTAGGTCACAACCTGAAGTGTGTGGAGAGTGGAAGGAATTTTGAAACCCGGTTAGGTGCGGAGTATCTGAAAAATGGGGTCTGAAGCAAGCCAATGTAGTCCTTTTGAATGCTTTTGATTTGGCCCAAATTACTTACAATCAGAGAGAGGAGGCCTCAAAGGAATAACCACCCCCAAGCTTTTCTGATGTCTACTCCTCAGTCAGCAGGCATCAAATCTTTCAGAAACATAGGGGCCCTAGCTGGGACAGGGCAACAAGGAGTATCTTTTGAGGCTGAGGACCTACTTAGAGAAGAGTTTCAGACTCAGATTCAACTTTGGGAGCGATGGAGGGGATCGCTCGAGAGATCCCTTAGGTTATTCAAGTTGGTATATTGCACTAGAATGCATACAAACCTTTCAGATCTCTGGACCTCAATGAAGGCAAGAGTTCAGGCAAAGCTGGAGGACTCTCTCCTGAGTTGTGGCTTTGGTAGCAAGGCAAGCCTCCTAGTTTCTCCAAAGCCCATCACTGAACTGGGAAGCACATGAGCCTCGCAGACATCCAACAGTTTTGATCCCTATAGTAGCTACACCTTGACCAGGGAGGGCAACCTAAATCCCAGAACTTAGCTAGGGAAGAGCTGGGTATCTCTGTGACCAGCGGCAGTTTGGAACACATCAGGGAAACCACCAACAGCCCCCTAGCTTCTCTGATGACCAGAGAGGTGGTCTATGGCTAGGAATTACGAAATGCTTTCAGACCTATAGCAGTTACAGTTGAGACAGGGAGGGCAATTTAATTGGTGCCCTTAACCAGGCACCAGCTGGATGGCTCAGAGCTCAGGTGTGTCTCAGAGAACACTGTAACAGACCCCTAGCTTGAGGCTCAGGCAGAGGAGTCTCAAGAGAAGACCTGCATGTCTGTGGCCACCACAGTTGACAAGTTAGTTGCCACAGAAAAGGATGAAGGAAGAGATGAAGAAACAAGCCGGACACCTGAAGCTGACACAGGGTGTGAGCAGCCAGTGGCAGGTGTCTGCTGGGAGAACTATTAGAAGTTAAAACAAACAAACAAAAAAAAAACTGCACAAAACAGAAGGAGGAAGAAGAGCTTTGTCCATTTAACTTGGATGAGTTTGTGACCATGGATGAAGTTCCAGAGGTTCACGTGATAATAGAGAAACCCCCCCACCCCCCTGGCTGAAGAAATATAAGACTGATCAATGCAAAATTATGGCCCTTAGGACTGAAATTAAAGGAACACAGGCAGGAAAATGTCTGTTCCCAGTGCCGTGGTGGCCCCCTTGGGAGGACAGGGACAGCCCCATGTCCCCAATGCTCCACCGTTGCCCCACTATGTGGCCCCAGGAGCCGAAGCAATAGGAAAGGGGGGGCTGCCAGACACCCCAGAAGTAGACAAGGCAGAGCCCAACGACCAGACCCTGGAGGAAATATACCCCAAAGTTAAAGAATTGAGAGAACAGATGGCCAAATACAGGACGACTACCCCTATGTATTGAGAAGCTGAAAAAGCTTATCACAATGCTCGAGCCAAAGCATTGGGGGAGTACATAAAGCGGTCCAGGTCCACCGCAGAGGCAGGAGAAGCAGAAGTCCTGACCCCCCCTTCGTGTAATTTGGGACAACCCGCTCCCTGCGCCTCCGTTCACCCTCCAATATGTCCCCTTCACCACCACCGATTTGATGAATTGGAAGACCCACACCCCTGCGTTTGCTGAGAAGCCCCAGGCAATTGTGGACTTGCTGTCCTCTATATTTGCAGCGCATGAGCCTACCTGGGCAGACTGTCAACAATTGTTGAACACTCTCTTTACCTCAGAGGAGAGGAGGAGAATTAATACACAGGCTTTAGAACACCTGAAAGACCAGCAGGTTCAGGAGGCAGATTGGCCTAATCGGTATCCCTTAACCAACCCACAGTGGGACCCAAATAATGTGGACAATCGCAATGCTCTAAGTACCTATCGCGAACTCCTTTTGCATGGAGTTCGCAGGGCAGCTAGGAAGCCCACTGACCTGTCTAGGGTGACTGCCGTCGTGCAGAGGTCTGATGAATCTCCGGGCGATTTCTTGGAACGCCTGATGGAGGCATACAGAATTTGGACCCCCTTTGACCCTGAACTCCCTGCACATGAGTTAATGGTAAATGCCTCCTTCATAGGACAATGTGCAAAGGACATTAGAACCAAAATCCAAAACAGCCTGGGTTCCAGGGCATGTCCAGATCTCAGATCATGGCCATCGCCCAGAAGGTGTTTGAACAAAGAGGAGAGGCTGAGAAGAGGGAGAAAAAGCAGTGGAGGAAAGAAAAGGCAGCAGTGTTAGGCACGGCAATGGCTCACAGCCCAGGGACCCGAGGGGTCCGCCGTAGCCATTCAGAGACCCGCGGCCAAGGGGGAGGAAGATGCCTGCTCAGCAACAGCAAGGCCATGAGAGTTACCCCTGTGAAAGGCTGCATGGAGCCAATTGGGAAGCCTGGTCAAAACGCATGTACTACTGGCTGGCAGAAAAGCAGCTATGGGAAAGTACACAGGCTGAAACAGGCTTTGCCCAGCCCATTAAGAAGTTTACAGGCACAGTGGAGGCTTGTGAAGCAGACGTGGCTGATGCTCTAGAGAAGCCCTGGATTGCGTGGCAGGGACTGAAGACGGCATGTTAGGCCGCAGTAGAAGCCAGACCAGAGGGACCTGGAAGCCCAGAAGGGGCTGTGGGATGCCCAGAAAGCCCAGAGGGGCCTAGAGGATGCCCAGAAAGAGTACCAAGCCCAGAGGGGGCTGAGGCTGCTTTGGGAAGTTGTTTCTACGGTTCAACGCATCTGTGTGATGGACTGTGTGTTGGAAAAAGGCTGAGAAGGCAGCTGCAAGTTGTTTCTCAGGCAGCAGAGCACCCAAAAGTGGGGGTGCAGGCCAGGGAAGCCGTTCCAATAGCTCTGAGAAGGCCAAGTCCAACAGCAGAGTTAAAGGCAACACTGAGGCTAAGGAGAAGCGAGGTAGCCGAGCTGGAGGCTCAAGTGAGGCTGGCAGGGGATCAGAGCCATAAGGACCTGAGTGCAGCTGAGTCCAGCCTCTCTAGCACCAGGGCAGCCCTGAAGGAGAGGGCACCGAAGAATTGCTCCCCCTGCTGTGGGAGGCGGGATACAAAGTTTCCCAACAGAAAGGTCAATTGTGCCAAAATAAAATGGAATACTTAGGTTTTAATGTGTCACACCAGCAAAGGGCACTGCGACCAGAGAAAAAAGAAGCTATTTGCTGCATGAAGGAACCCACCACCAGAAAACAGTTGCGAGGATTCCTAGGAGCAGCAGGTTTGTGCAGAATTTGTATGCCAGGCTTCAGTATTTTAGCAAAACCTCTAAACGAGAGTACCAGAGGAGGAGAAAGAAACCCCTTTGAGTGGGGGCCAGCCCAACAAGAAGCTTTTGAGACTATTAAGTGATGCCTCATGACTGCACCAGCCCCAGCCTCAGTTATTGGAGCACTGGTCCCAGAAGGGATCTTAAGCACTGCTGACAAACCAGCCTATACAAAGCAGGAAAGGGACACTGCAGATGCTCAGGAGTTGACATTGTCCAAAGAAGGATGGTACCTTACCCCTGATGATAGGATATAGATCCCAGAGTCCCTTTCCCAGCAGATAATTCAGAGATACCATGAGTCCACCCACATGGGGCCAGATGCCACAACCAAGCAGCTGGAGAAGTATGTCTATATAGCCAAGCTTTATCAACTGGCAGCCCAGATTTCCAGGAAATGCCTGCTTTGCCAAAAGAATAATCCCAGAATACATTTACGGGTTGCCAACACCCTCAACCCAGCTACTCTACTGCCTTTGCCAGACACAGACAGCATGGAACACCATGATTGTCTCCAAGTGATGGATGAGGTCTATTCCAGCAGACCGGATCTGAAGGATGAGCCGCTGAAGAATCCAGACGTTGTATATTATCCAGATGGCAGCAGTTTCATTGTGGACGGCCTTCGTAAAGCAGGATATGCTGTAGTGACCAATGAGGAGGTTGTGGAAGCAGAACCCCTGTCCCCCGGCGCTTCTGCCCAAAAGGCTGAATTAATTGGACTGACTAGGGTCCTGCAATTGGCAGCTGGATGCAAGGCTAACATCTATACAGATTCCAAATATGCCTTCTTAACCCTGCATGCGCATGGCGCCCTATGGAAAGAGCGGGACTTGATTGGAGCCCACGGGAAAGCCCTGAAATACGGTCCAGAAGTTGAGACATTACTGGAAGCTGTATGGGCCCCCGAAGAGATTGCTGTGATGCACTACAAAGGCCATGGGAGAGGCTGGGACATGGTCACTAAAGGCAACCAGAAGCTCGTGAAGCAGCTCTGAAACCTCCACCAGTGGTCACCGCAGCCCTCATCCCAGAACTCACTCCAGACAACGTAGAACCGCGTTACACCCTTGATGAACAGCAGTGAGCACGTCAAGAAGGAGCAACGCTCCAGGAAGGACCAGACAATCGTGTTTGTGTCCCACAGCATCTGGCCAGTGTCATTGTGAAGAATTACCACGAATCCACCCATTTGGGAGGCCCAGCTGCTAAAGCACACCTTGGGAGAATACTCTACATCCCCAACCTATCTCAACTAACTAACTGCTGCTATATCCAAAAGGTGTGTCGTGTGTGTTTGCTTCCTTTCCAGGTATTCCAGTCTCGCTGAGCCGGTTCACTAGTTCCAACCGGGTGACAGCGTCTGGCGACCCCCCTCATCCCCAACTGCGGTGAAAGTAGCCGAGGTGATCCCCTGGGTACATCACACGCGTCTGAAGAAGTCGGAGGGTGTCTGGACTTGCAAGAGAAATCCTGCTGACCCTCTGAAGCTGATCATCACCTTGTGTCTGACGCTACCGGGAATGCGCGTTGGGCCACGGGCAACGAGATCCTGCAGCTGATCATCACAAGGACTTTCATAAGGACTTTCTCTTTTCTCTATTATGTTCTATATTGATTTGTTCTGTGTCTTATTGCCCTGACCCCACCGAGCCATACCAAACTTACTGGCCTGCTGGCCTCTGCTACGACTGGTTCGTCTTGCCGGTGGTAAGAGATGGCGTGCTCATTGGCTATTGGAAACAGGGGTTTGATGAGGTTGCCGTATTGAAACATCCCACTACCCCATTGTGGCTCCTCTTCCACACCACTGTCCAGCGCACATGGGTACTGCTCCTACGGGAACTTGCAGAGACGGTCGAAATCTATCGAGTTCTGGACCGCTCTTGCTGTTGTGGGGGGGGTAGCCAACTGTCAATCAGGAGGTAGAGCACTGTACCAACCCCATTTAATAGACCAGGTCCTAATCTTAATCCAGGTGTTGCATGGGACGGAACCTATCTTAATGCAAGTGTTGTAGGGGAGGGAGCCTGAACCAGGTGTGCATTGAAATTGCTGAACAAGTGCCACTAAATTCTGCAGCCCCACCTGTGGTTGTCGTGGTGGCTCGAGCCTCCCAAAATCCCAGAATACTACCTAAACTGCTGGGCCTGGTAACTCCACACCTAATACCCTTGAATGTGGCAGGGTATTCTTGTGGCTGCATAAGAGTTGCCACCCAGTAGACAGACAGGGCACCTAGTTCCGGAAGAATTGGATGGGAGGGGCACCAGTGGGCAGCGTCCCCAACGTAGAAACTTGCTCTCCAGCAAATTTAGAGGCACCACTAGGACTTTTGGTATTGGGACCAGAACCCCTTGATATAGTCACCCCGTGTGTCAGGCCGTTGCAGGGGTGGATATATTCTTGTGGGTGCAACATCATTTACGTGGAAAAAGGGGCTCCTTTTGGGTATAGTATTTTCCCAGGAAACCACAGGGGTCTCCACCCACCGGGAATAGTTGGAAAGTTGATCCAAGTGGTAGGAGCTTCCGAAATAAGGTGGAAAATGACCCCAGAGGCCCAAGCGTTTATAGAATATGAATATCAGTGGGCCCTTCAGCGGTAAAAGAATATTAGGAATGGCCCCCGAGTATTGGTGGAAGGAACTATGGAAATATTGGGGTTGGTGGGTAGGAGTGGTATGTACTGCTCTACTTCTTTGGATGCTCCTGTATTCTTGCTGGCATGAACAATATCATATCTGGTTGGAGAATTGGAGAACCTACCTGTGTATTGGCCAAAGCGGGAAAGAGTCCCCTGGCCTCCCATGCCAATTTTTCCCCGTCCAACCCCTACAATAGGTGGTTACAAATGGCTGAAATGGTAGCCCATTCGGCCAATAAGTCAGAATGTCTGGTATGCATCTTGGCCCCAACAGATGCCACGAGTGGACTACCACTTCTCCCACTGCCACTTAACCGTTCCACCATTCACAAACGAGCACTGGTCAATGTCTCAGCACGTACCCATATCCTGGCTCTCTATGACCTATAGGTCCATCAATCGAAAATGATGAACCGGAACCGGTCAGCATTTTCATGATGGAAAGGGGGGAATGAAGGAGTGAGGACCAGGGGTCCACCTTGGTCCACTTTGGAGAGCCAGGCTGGAGCCATTTTATAAGCTGAAAGCCATCTTAGAGAGCAAACTAAAAGCTAAAAAGACATTTCTCTCTCCCCTGCTTGCCCCTGCTTGCAAAAAATAATATTTTTTGCAACACAGCGAGTTTGCAAGAGGATGCGGTCAGGGGATTTGTCTGTTTGCCCAGGATGTCTAGCTCACCACAAAGTTCTAAAAGCAGACTTAGGCCTGAACCTGTTAAAACCACAAGACCCCTTTCCTGATAAACAGGGGGGCCAGAGCATTTCCTGGAAACAGCAATTAGGTCAGATAGTTTATAAGCTAGCAACGCCATCTAATGGAGAAAGCAGTTTGGAACCAAAAGGCCACCATCAATTTTCTAATTGGTTGAGCTTCAATGAATATGCATAAAGGGGAATGTTTAAGGGGTGGGTCAAGGGGCTGAACTGTTGCTTTGCCTTAGGGCATAAAAGTTGTCTGCATCTGACTGACGGGGGGCATTCTCTCATTTCTTCCTGAATGCACCCCTTTTTGTATTTTGTCTGACAAAATTCAAACTGAATAAAAGACTTTTTTAAAGAAATATTGCTGCCTGGATTTTTCCATTCTGGTCTGTATTCTGAAGTCCCCAACAACACCTGATGGGAGGGCATTCAACAGGGAGGGCGGCATTGCCGAGAAGGCGCTCTGCCTGGGTCCCTGGAACTTCACACCTCGCAGTGAGGGAACTGCCAGAAGGCCCTTGGAGCAGGACCTCAGTGTCTGAGCTGGACTATGGGGGTGGCGATGCTCCTTCAGGTATACTGGGCCGAGACCATTTATATCTAGGTATAACAGGTAGAGATGGCAGAGCTGGCAAGCCAATAACTTGTCTAAGGCCATCCAAAGCAGTCACAGCCGAGATACCCACTATAAGACCCCAGCTACATGCAGCAACCAGAAAGGAGCCATTTTCTTCGCCGCCCTTCTGAAATGGCACATTGCCGTTTCCTTTCAAAAAGCAGGAGCTCCAGAAACCAGAACAAAGAGCTGTGCTGAACAGACGGGAGTATCCTGTTGCACGGTGATATTGGAGATCGTTCTCTTGGGTATGAAGCTATAGGAACAGAAGCTGCGGTTGGATCTCAGCTACAACTGCACTATATCCAGGAGCTAAGTAAGTTTATCTTGTTTTATTAAGATGGCTCAAAAAGTCATTCCCGTGGCACTTTGCAAGAGTCACAGGGGTAGCTGTAGAACTGGGGTGCTTAGAGTTGGTGCAGATTTCCTTCAGTACGACTTATTGCTGAAGTCGAAGACAAAAGGGGTCAAAGGATGATAGTCTTAGAAATGGATCTCCTGTAAAGTGTTTTGGCCATATTTGCAGCCTTCAGTTCATGGATGCTGAATGATGGATTTCTTTAACTGCATGGATGTCTCTAGCAAAAATATTATTAATGATGATGATGATGATGAAATATCTGGCTTTCTCTGTTACATGTGCTTTGGAAAGAAAGGCAAAATATGTTTTTTGTGCAAATGAATATGGTTAAGCTAAGGCATGATCTGCTCAAAAGCACACAACACACTAGGCTTGCTGAAGTTAAGTAGGTCTTCACTTGGTAGGTGCTTGAACAGAAAACTAAACTGAGGGACTGCAAGTGTGCTCTTTACGCTTGGAAGACAGGCAGAAAATAAAACAGACATAATGAACAAACTAAACAGCGTAAGAAGTCACATAGTATTACATGATCACATTTTCTTGGGAATCTGCGACTTCTCTATTGATTCTTTTCAAGCGTTCAGTCAGGAGAACAATGACTCCCCTGCTGTTTCAGCAGATGCTGTCTGCAGTTCAAGATGGCCGTTACAGAAGCATCATTTAAAATTTAAGGTTCTGTATCTGTATCCCAAGGGGGTGTTGAAGAGCTATTGCAACGCTGTACAGACAAAAGATTAAGATCTCTGTGTGCTTTTGATAGAAAGGTCACAATGGCCAAGCTGCCAAAAATGGATTTCTTTTAGCCAGTTGCATGAGAGAGACATTGGAGAGAGGGAACCTCTTTTATATTTGTTGTTGTTTTTAGATGGGATCTGTATATTGTTTACCAGGTGACAATTGTATCTGCCTCTTTTATTATAATTTTTATCTTTTATTATGACTGATGGTTAAAACCAATAAAGAAGGAATGACCAACCCACAGTTCAGGGACTTAATCTTTGCCCGCAAGCATTTTTTTGCACCCTCACCTCCCAAGATCTAACTGGTTTTGGTGGCAGTGGCAGTAAAGGGAGCGGTGGGGGGGGGGAGAATATAGATTGTTCTGTAGCTAGACAAAGACTGGTGTCTTGATGGAACTGCAAATTTCCTCCTATCTGGTCATCAGGTCACTTATTTGACCCTGCAGCTAAGCTGGTGCCAAACGTATTGCTCTGCTTTCCTTTGGGCCAGTCATCAGCGAGGTCGGGGGCGGGGCGGATCTTGCTGTCTGGGCAACCCAGGACCTCCATACACACTGCTTGCGCCCCAGGGAGGTGTCTTCAGTGTTGCTAACACAGCGGTTTTACTTCACCCTCAGAGGCGCACTCCACTGTCTTTCGAGACAGATGGATGCCAATGACGTACAGTGGTACCTCGGGTTACAGATGCTTCAGGTTACAGACGCTTCAGGTTACTGATGCTTCAGGTTACAGACTCCGCTAACCCAGAAATAGTACCTCGGGTTAAGAACTTTGCTTCAGGATGAGAACAGAAATCGTGTGGCAGTGGCGCAGCAGCCGTGGGAGGCCCCATTAGCTAAAGTGGGACCTCAAGTTAAGAACAGTTTCAGGTTAAGAACAGACCTCCAGAACAAATTAAGTTCTTAACCCGAGGTACCACTGTATCGGCAGCCTCATGAACCACATGCTCCTCTGTAGTTTACCTCTCACAAAGCTACAATCCCCTCACCTATAACAAACCACATTTCCCAGGATTCTTTTGGGGAAACCCCCTCCATGAGTGTTTGGGGGAGGGTGTCAACACAAGAGCAGGGCCTTTTCTGTGGTGGCTCCCCATTTGTGGAATGCTATCTCCAGGGAGGCTCGCCTGGCCTCACCATTATATATCTTTACACACCAGGCAAAAACTTTCCTCTATAACCAGGCCTTTGGCCTTTAACTTTCTGTGGCCTTTTAGAAGTGGGTGGGATTTTTTAAAAATGTACTTATAATTCCTCTTGGTTTTAACGTATCTATGCAGGGCTTATTTGTTTGGTTTTAGGCCACTTTGGGTTTCCCTGAGCAAGATATAGCGATTGACAAACCAAATAAAAAAAAATTAAAAATGTGCTTTATGTGTGCCTTAAACACTTGGGGTGGATGTGACTACTGACTTTGACTTTCCGTATGCAATTGTAAAATAAAATAATAATAATAATAATAATAATAATAATAATAATGTACCAATCTGTAATTCATATGCCCCCCTCCCCCTCTTTGTATTCTAGGGACATTCCCCACGGTTGTCCAAGGAACAATGCTAGATTCTTATTTTTTGAAGGAGCTAGAGGATGAACAGGTATCAACCCCTCCCTTGCTTGTTTTATGTGCCTTACCTGGATCCTGATCCTGCCTCTGCACACTTCATACAGTTTGCAGCACTGATGTAACAATGGGAGGGGGGGAGGGCAGGGGGCTGGGGTGTACAGAGGAGGGAAAGCAGGAGGCAGCCGTGATGGACAGCTTGCAGGAGAAGAACAGAGCCCGTAGTGAGGCCAGTGGGCAGTGGGCCAGCATTTTGCTGAACCCGGATTCCTGGATGTATAAGAGTTGGGACATCTACCCTGCTCTGCATGCACTATGTACAAAGAGGTAATTTGACCCTGTAGACCTGTAGTTGAGCAGACCTCTTTCCATCACCACCACCCCATTTTCCAGGTACTGTTAAATACCGTATTTTTCGCTCCATAACACGCACCTGACCATAAGACGCACCTAGTTTTTAGAGCAGGAAAACAAGAAGAAAAAAAATTCTGAATCACAGCTTGGGAGGCTTTCCTTCTTCTCATTTTTTTCTCCCCCTCCCCAAGCAGCACAGTCCCCTTTTCCAGCCTCCTCCTCTCCATCCCTTTCGCCCAAACTCCTCAGGTGACGTCTGCAATTTCTCCCCTTCGCTGCTGCCTCTCCTTTGCCCTCTACCATGACTCTCCACTCATGGCAACCTACCCCCTCTCCCTTCACCCAGCTTCTTGGTCCCCCTCCTCTCCGTCCTCTTCCTCCCCTCTCTTGGCAAACAACCTGCCAGCTGCTCCCAAACCTTCCCGGGGCTTCACGGGAAAGGGGAGGCTGCCGGCAGAGTGGTGTGGCTCCCTCACCCCCAAAGAGCAGCCCAGGAGTGCGGGGCAATGGTGAACAGCCTGCCCACTGCTCCCAAACCTTCCCGGGGCTTCAGGGGAAAGGGGAGGCTGCTGGCAACCCGGGAGGGCGGGGTAACGGCGCGCGCCACACTCGGGCGATTTGGCTCCAGGGGGACCACACATTCGCTCCATAAGACACACAGACATTTCCCCTTACTTTTAAAGAGGAAAAATGTGCGTCTTATGGAGCGAAATATACGGTAGATGTATACTCAGAACTAAGCCCCTTAGATTTCAACAGGGTTCATTCTCAAATAATTGGGTGCTTCCCTGGGAAGAGGGATTGGCTGTTAAACCACGCTAAGAAATGTAGCTCTGGAAAAGGTGTGGTTGGGTGCATAACCTCCAACATTTCTCTGATGAAAATCAGGATGTCCTATCCCATAATAATAATAATAATAATAATAATAATAATACCATTTATACCCTGCCTATCTGACTGGGTCGCCCCAGCCACTCTGGGCAGCTTCCAACATATGTATAAAAGCACCATGAAGCATTAAACCTTTTAAAAAACCTTCCCTATACAGGGCTACCTTCAGATAGCTGGGGTCGCCGCAGAACTCCATACCGTCCAACATTTCTCTGACGGAAATAGGGATCTCCTAAGGAAAAACGGGGCATCCTGGGATCATATCAGAAACTGGGATAGCTTCTGTAAATCTGGGATGGTCCCTGGAAAATATTAACACTTGGAGGGTCTGGAAATTTGCTGTTTTACTCTGTGCACATGTGTATTTGTATAAATGCACACAGTGGCATAGTTTTTAGACTCCAGAATTCACTAAGGGTCCCATTTAATTGAGCATTCACCCTGATTTGCTTGCACCAAGCTTACATCGGAGGTTAGGTTATATTTGCTCTCAACTGAGCTTTCGTCCTGATTTGTGTGCAGGGCAGTTACACAACAACATTTATCTGCATTCATTCTGATTTGCTTGCCAGTTGTTTACACATCTTTCCACCAGCCATTCCTCCATCCCCTTCTTTTCATGACATTTCTTCCCCCTGTGCCCTGTTACTTTCTAAACCACAAAAAGTTAAAGTTGTCTTTTTTTAAAAAAAAGATAGATTTATTATACTAGGCGCAGTGGTTCTCAACCTGTGGGTTCCCAGATATTGTTGGACTACAACTCCCATCATCCCTGAGCTCTGGCCTTGCTAGCTAGGAGTGATGGGAGTTGTAGTTCAACAACATCTGGGGACCCACAGGTTGAGAAAGGCTGTAAACTGCTTGAATTCCTCCTGCAAAACAGTGACAGTACAGAGGCTCCTTTTAAGGTTTTATAGGAACTCCCCTCCCCACTCCTGAGATGGAACTGTGTATTACTTTAGGAATTGGGGCACCCTCCTGCTCACTTTGCTGTGGGTGGGTGCGCTCTGGACCTCTGCCCCCCAAATCCTGCTTCATCACTTCCCATTTAGGTCACGCCAGCTTGTTCCTGGGGTTCTTGCAACCCAAAGTACACACAGCAGCTTGTCTCTTCCCCGCCACAGCCATTACAGTCACTGCCACATGTTTCCACTGGGTGGCTCTCCAAACTGAGTATGCTTTTGCTTTGCTTTGCTCTGGCTCGGAGATGGGTTGCTTGGCTGGCTAGCAGGCCTGGGAGCCATCTGGTTTTCAACATTGTGATATATATTACCAGCTAAACATTGTGATTTATCACGGCGTCTGAAATAAGGATGGAGCTATGTAGAGGCACTGGCTGGCTACCAGGCCTGGGCGCTGTCTGGTTTTCAGCATTGTGATGTGTATATCACCAGCTAAACATAAAAAAAATAAATTCCTGTAGCACCTTAGAGACCAACTAAGATATCTGAGTAGGGACGCGGATGGCGCTGTGGGTTAAACCACAGAGCCTAGGGCTTGCCGATCAGAAGGTTGGTGGTTTGAATCCCCACGACGGGGTGAGCTCCCGTTGCTCGGTCCCTGCTCCTGCCAACCTAGCAGTTCAAAAGCATGTCAAAGTGCAAGAAGATAAATAGGTACCGCTCTGGCGGGAAGGTAAATGGCATGACTGGCCACATGACCCGGAAGGTGTACGCCGGCTCCCTTGGCCAATAAAGCAAGATGAGCGCCGCAACCCCAGAGTCGTCCACGACTGGACCTAATGGTCAGGGGCCCCTTTACCTTTAAGATATCTGAAGAAGTGTGCATGCACACGAAACCTATACCCAGAACAAACTTAGTTGGTCTCTAAGGTGCTACTGGACAATTTTTTAATTTATTTCGACTGCGTCACACCAACATGGCTACCTACCTCCAGCTAAACATTGTGATTTATCATGGCATCTGAAATAAGGGTGGTGCTATGTAGAGGCACTGGCCAGCTTCACAGTTTTCCCCACCTTGTGATTTTTGCCTAGCACACACACACACAGACACGTGTCATGATTTGTGATATATTGCTAGGTCACAAAAATTATGAACCCAGTATCACAAAATGGACTTCAAACTGGTTTGGGATGATACATCGCCTGGCCCTAACAGACATCACAATTTGCGATATTTTGCCAGGTCATAAATTAGGAAACCGATACCACGACGTGGACTTCAAACCGAGTTTGGATGATATATTGATATATCGCCCAGCCCTACTGGCTAGACAGAACCGTGTAGTCTCACGTTCCCACACCATCTTCACTGTATTGCTAGCAAGCAGACGGAGAATGGATTGTTTGCTTTGGCCTCAAGAGGGCTTTGGAGAAGGCTGAGATGAATTCGAGGAGGAAAAGTCCATCAATGGCTAATAGACAAAGCAGCCCCAAATGCAGCCTCCATGTGCAGCTACAGCTTACCCTTAATTAACATTTATACTGGGGACTAATGACAACAAAAGGTAGCTATCCTGCAGGCTTTGCAGAGGTGTCTTTCTAGCCACTATTAGAAGCAAGACTAGATGGACTCTGGTTCGGATCTTGAAATGTGATTCTTACGTTCTTAAGCAAGAGTTCATACGCAAGATCATATTAGCTGTGCCTTAACTTTAAAGAGGTCCAGAATATGCCCTGTTGCTTTGTAAGTTTAAACGCTAGAGGTGTAGCATTCTTCTTCAGCCTGAGCCTAATTTAGGGGACCACTTGTTGCATCCGAACAAAGTGGAACGTCTAACGGACAAAAGCTTTGGTCACAAAATATGTTTCGCTAGCCTAAAAGGTGCCATCCGACTCATTGCTGTCTGTTCCTTTTCTGTTTGTTAGTTAGAACAAGTTCTCAGATTTAACAACAAATGGAAACTTTCCGGAATCCAGAAGATCCACTACAACTCTCTAGAAAAGATAGTGGGAGGATATGGCACAATCCCCGGCAAGCTGATTTGGCCAAACAGCCTGACAACAACTCCCGAAGGTGACTTGGCCGTGAAAGACAGTGGAACTGGGCACATCCAGATCTATAGCGCAGATGGTCAGGTTAAACAAAGGTTCCCTTATGGATTCGAACCAATTAAAGGGCTGGGGGACATTACCTGCATGAAAAATGGCGTGCTTCTCGTTACCAACGGGACCAGAATCATCCAGCTTTTCAGCAAAGATGGGGAGCTGATCCACGAGCTGAAGTCTCCGAAAATCACCTGGCCTAATTCATATGGGATAGCCGTCTTGAAAGCGAACAAAATTGCAGTGACAGACTGGAGTGACGGAGGGAAAATTAACATCATTGGAGTGGACTGGAGAATGAACGCCGTTCTGAAGACAAGTTCCATAGAAGGGTTTCATAGGCCGGTGCGGGTGGTAGCCAATAAGGTACAGTATGAGACCCCAGAAGGGCCAAATTTCTGCTTATTGGTTGGTAGCACAGAATGCTTCAAGCCTCTGCCTAAGTTTAGACAGTGGAGTGGGCAGCAACTAGAGAAATGGGAGCATTTGGGCCTTTGGAAAGGAAGGCAGCAGGAGGGCCTCCTTCTGTTTACTCCTCTTGGCACCCTTGTAAAGGACTGTTTGAGCATCCCAGCTGCTCAGGGTTCCATGCAACCTTACCTGTAGCACCTGGTTGAGTGTCAGAGGGCTGGATGGATCCTTGCACTGATCAGGCCAGCAAGGCAACTGAGAGAGAAAAGGAGTACACAGCTTGTGGTTTGTGAAAGATGCAGGCAGAAACCAGAACATATCTCAACAAGATGTACATGCCAAGCTTTGGCTTGGATTGATGCCTTTTGATCGGCTCAAAGTTAATCAAATTGATAGACCGCTTCACATTGGAGCACTGTACACGTTAAAAAACCCCCACAGAAACACAATACAGTGGTACCTCAGGTTAAGTACGGTACTTAATTCATTCCGGAGGTCCGTTCTTAACCTGAAACTGTTCTTAACCTGAAGAATGGTGAAACTTTAGCTAATGGGGCCTCCTGCTGCTGCCGTGCCGCTGGAGCACGATTTTTGTTCTCATCCTGAAGCAAAGTTCTTAACCTGAAGCACTATTATGGGTTAGCAGAGTCTTTAACCTGAAGCGTATGTAACCTGAAGCGTATGTAACCTGAGGTACCACTATATCTAAGAACAATAAAGTTGATTCAACCAACTCTAAAAGAACAACATATGCACCCTGAAAACAATGGAACCATTTCATCTGATATAAAATTGACTGGCCTCAGGAAAGGCCTTTGGTTGGGAGTTCCCCCCCCCCCCATATTATCCATATTGAGTGCCCATGAGCCCCAGTGGGGAATATGTTTCACTTGATGCACAGATAGTTCAGCTGGTTAGAACAGGGGCCAGCAAACGTTTTCTGCAGGGGACCGGTCCACTGTCCCTCAGACCTTGTGGGGGGCCGGACTATTTTTTTGGGGGGGGGAGGGGGAAATGAACGAATTCCTATGCCCCACGAATAACCCAGAGATGCATTTTAAATAAAAGCGCACATTCTACTCATGTAAAAACACGCTGATTCCCAGACAGTCCATGGGCCAGATTTAGAAGGCGATTGGGCCGGATCCAGCCCTCAGCCTTAGTTTGATCCTCAGAGTCCTTTCCAACTCTACAATTCTATGATTCTATGTGCACAGAGACCTTCTGACTCACAGGCAGAAATATGCATGTACGGGTGTTATGTACTGAGTCGAATAGGATCCAAACTGCAGCAGTCTGATTGGTCCTAGAACAATAGGATCCAAAAGGCAGCAGTCTGATTGGTCCTAGAACAATAGGATTCAGAATGCAGCAGTCTGATTGGTCCTAGAACAATGCAGCAGTATGATTGGTTGGCAGGAACCACCCAATCATGCTCCAGATAGAAGTGAATCCACAACCTGATTGGCTTACAGTAGAATTCCGGAATTAGCCAATCATGTGCAGCCCATTGTGTAAATAATGTATATAAAGCAGATACTTTGAGGGGACTTTCATTCATTCCTCCTCACCACTATGAGCTGAATAAAGAGCATGAAATCAGTTTGCGACTCTGAGTATATTTCAACGGGCATGGCTGATGTTGATGTGGATCCCACTGGATGGGTTGGATGCAATATGGATGGCATTCACAACTGCCCCTGGATGGACCTACGGTAGATGGGGCCAAGATTTTCAAGCGGCCCCAGCTGCTTTCTGGCCCTGTCAGTTAGCGACTTCTTTGTTTCTTTGCATTCTCTTTTCCCTATTTAATCTCACTTGTATTAAACCTCACATTGAAGTAGGTGGACATTTGCTCTCTGAATCATCCAACTAAAGGTTTCAATCCAATACGCATCCCGGTGAAGTATGTGCTGGTTTCTGCCTTAACCTTTGACAAATAGCAAACTTGGTTCCCCCTATGAGTCAGTGTGTGGTATAGTGTCAGAAGAGCACTGGACCCAGGTTTGGTGTTCAAAGCTCTGCACAACCACAGAAACCACAGGGTGTCAGACTTGGCTTATGTGGAGTTGAGAATGGAGAAAAAGGAGGAGAGCAAATAAGAAGTCCCTTAGTCCTTCAGGTCAGAGAGTATCACCAGGCCTAGTCTTTCACCTGGTCTGTTGGGATAAGGAATTTATTTGTCTGTGCCTGAATTTGATCACACAGGTTGAATCCTTGCCTGACGGCCCTCAGGTCACAACTTCAGGACTTGTTCTGTGCTCAGATCCTCATCCCTAGTGACTCTGGGCCAGTTACTAACTCTCACCAGATCCTACTATGCAAGGCTGTTGTGAGACTATTTCCCTAAGTTCTTTTGGAAGGTGGGAGGGATAGCTGGGTGAGTAATAAAGGCACTGTTTCCTGAGTTACAAAGCGGCTTTTCTAAGACCTGTGTGAAATACTGTTAACATTGTTCTCTCTTCCACCCCCTTCACTCCACAACTTTGCCCCCACAGAATGACGAAATCTTAGTTACAGAAGGGCAGCTTTTCGGAAGGTACCAGGGCTGCTGCATCAAAGTTCTCGACAAGGGAAATAAGGTAAAAAGGACCATAGGGCCGCGGTACGGGCATGTTCATACCTTCGAAAACCCTTCTGGCATCTGTGAGGATGGGCACGGGAACATCTTCGTATCTGACGAAGGAGAAAACTGCATTGTGATGTTTAATCCCGACTCATCCCTCAGTACTGTGTTGGTGAACGAGGGCCTGCAAGGACCAAGCGGACTCTCCATGCTGGACCATGGGATGATAGCTGTCACCGACTGCTACAACCACTGTGTTAAAATCTATCGGTACAAATGAGCAAGTCACCACCTTCAATGAGCAAGGGAACTCACTGGAATAAACACAGCTGACTCTCTGCCATCCCAGCCTTGCTTCCAGCTTCTAGCTCACATAACTCAACTATCCACTCTGGTCTAGGCTTTTCTAACTACCAGCTAGCTAAGGGAGGGAGGGGCCCACCCGTTTGTTATCTGGCACAAAGCCACTTCCTTTGTTACTTTAATGGCCCATACTTAGGCTATTGCCTCATCAGGATGCTACCCGGGCTAGTCCAGGAATTTGAATTCTTACTTGCTGGATGCAGGAATTAGAAGAGTCTTGGCATGCAGCCTAACCACCCACCCCAAGCCATAGCATCCCTAAAGCCTGTGATATATTACAGTGGTATCTTGGGTTAAGAACTTAATTCGTTCTAGGGGTCCGTTCTTAACCTGAAACTCTTCTTAACCTGAAGTACCAGTTTAGCTAATGGGGCCTCCCGCTGCTGCCACACTGCTGGCACGCGATTTCTGTTCTCATCCTGAAACAAAGTTCTTAACCTGAGGTAATATTTCTGGGTTAGCAGAGTCTGTAACATGAAGCGTCTGTAACCCGAGGTATACACTGTACTTATGTATACAGTCTGCAATGTTTAGCCCAAACCGATGCGTGGCAAATATTCCCACTCCTGCAGCCATTTTGGATGGTCCCAGAGAACAAAATCTGTAGCTGATTTTCCATCCCAATGCAGCACATCCATGCTTGCTGACACGGGAAGAAAATGTGTGTTTCTGTTTCTGTAATGTCCTTCGGAGGCAGGCTGGATGGGCACACCCCATTGGCTATTTTGCAGCAACATGCTCATGTCTCCTGTTCTAAAAAGATTAAGCCTTGTGGCCACCTTTACAGAGTAGTTAAAACAAATTACGTTCACATACACTGCCAGCCTGCAGTTAGAAAGCTGAGCATGGGCGAGGGAGAGAAAGAAATCAAAGGAACAAGGACATGCCTGCCCCATTCCTAAAAACCTCTTGGTAAGAAGCTCTTCGACAGTGGAGCAGATGAGAGGTGGTGGACTCTCCTTCCTTGGAGACTTGTAAGCAGAGGCTGGATGATCAACTGCCATGTATAAAATCATAATTGTAGAGTTGGAAGAGATCCCTCAGGGTCATCTAGTCCAACCCCCTTGCAATGCAGGAATCTCTTGCCCAATGTGGGGCTCAAACACACAACCCTGAGTCTCATGCTCTACCAACTGAGCTATACTTGCACCCAGTGCTTCTTTTTTTTGTTCAGCCGGAGCTCACCAGAACCCCATTCCGGCACCTCTCAGGTGGGCGCCCATTGACATTTGACGAGAACAAGGTTCATGGTGAGCTCCAGCCCCTCTTTTTCTAGAAAAATAGCCCTGCTTGCAACTATGATCTAGGTGAGATTCCTGTATTGCCTCCATAGCCTTTTCTTCTCCCGAAGGTGTCCTGCAAGACAGCAGTTCAGGTTCAGAGTTTTCCTTCTCCTAAATGGGCTACCTTCCCAGGTTGTCAAGCCCCATCTGCCCCTCACTTCCCTCTACAGCCCGTGTAGAAACCACCTTCTTGACCATTGGACCCAGTATGGTTCTGGTTCTGGTCCACTCAATCTGACGGAGCCTGTCTTCACATGCAGGAGATGTCCCTAACTCACCAAGGATTTGACACCCATCTGCTACCCTCACCTGGTTTAGTGATTTCCTGGGATGTGGCCACGGTCCATGCTGACAGCATCTAGGAGCCACTGTTGAGTGCAGGGGGGCCAGGGACCAAAGGTGGACAAACTACCTTTTTGGCACCACGGAAGTGGGGTGCGGTGCCAACTCTTGAATAAAATATTGGGGGACCCAGGTAAGACACACACCCCGTACACAAAATCAATCGCAATATGCGGTGCACGCACGCCATTTGAATCCACAGGATCCTGTTCATTTGAAACGAAAATGTCAACGTAGTCCGGACGAGATCAATCTTTCTGCCTCTTCGCAAGGCGGGGGGAGAGCCTTGTGAGCCGACAAACAGGTTTATTCATTCATTATCACCCTCACCCAATCTTTCCAGAATGACCATAAGGCATTTAAAAAAGGCACGCAATTATCATCTGTTTGGTTACAACAGCTGAGTTCATTGCTTCTGGTTTGCAAAGCGTTTTAACTACCAAACTGGAACCCCAAAACATTTATGGACGATTGCAGTCTACCTTCCCGGTTTGGCGATCTTCCTGCAGCTGCTATTCTTAGAAAGCGCCACGCGTCTTTTTGTCTCCCTGCAGCCTCCATAGGCAAAGGGTCGGGGCGAAGCCGTGCAAGGAGCCTTTTGCTTCCTTGGCAGCAAAGCAGACGGCGGGCGCTGCATGATGGTCTCGCACGTCCTCGGCTCCCTCCGCAGAGCTGCCTTATCGCGGTGCAAAGCCCAGGTAAAGCCGGGAAAGAGGCGCCAGGCTTCAGATTTCTTCTCCTGGCTTCCCAAGTCCATCGGGAACGAGGCTGCCAACTTTTAAACTGCTTTTCTTTTCTGTGCAGTTGCGCATTTAAACGTGCCCATGGGTATGGAGACCATACCATTTTTAACCGTATCACATTTTCCGGGAAGGGTAGGGGAAAACCGTCACCTGCTCATTTTCACGCAGCGAGCTCCTGTTTCAGACACCCGGGATTTGGGGAAAGGAAGGTTCCCCGTTCCCACGTGGGGAGGCGGACACGCTTGTAGGGTCCCCCTGCCTATAACAGGCAGGCACCCAACAGGTGTGTGGCGCTTCCAAGATGGGTAGGTGTTACCTGTTGGATTTCTGCCTGCTACGTGAATCTTTAACGGTGCAGGAGCCTGCCCGGAGAGGAGGAAAGCAGAGGCACGCTGGAAAGGATAATATTCCTTCAGTATAAATCTCCACCATTGCTGACTCTCATAGATTAGTTGCCTCATTCGGTTTGGATTTCCAGCTTTCTAACTGGCCCCTGTGCCTTTAAGATACAGGTGATTCACCTTCTTCAGCTCAAGAACTGCCGTCAAGGTTAGCCAACCGGAAGGTTGCAGGCCAGAGGTGATCATTGGCAAAGGCCCCACCAAAAACGCACACACAGCACATTGCATTGGTACTTAATTCGTTCCGGAGGTCCATTCTTAACCTAAAACTGTTCTTACCCTGAAGCACCATTTTAGCTAATGGGGCCTCCCACTGCCGCCGCGCCGTCAGAGCACGATTTCTGTTCTCATACCGAAGCAAAGTTCTTAACCCGAGGTACTATTTCTGGCTTAGCGGAGTCTGAAGCGTATGTAACCTGAAGCATCTGTAACATGAGGTACCACGGTATTGCTGCCCTTCAGGGTCTACACTGGCCCCTTGTTCTCTTGCGGAAATGATTCAAGCTACTGATCCTAATCTACAGGTTTCCCAG
Source organism: Podarcis cretensis (assembly GCF_951804945.1). Lineage (NCBI taxonomy): Eukaryota > Metazoa > Chordata > Lepidosauria > Squamata > Lacertidae > Podarcis > Podarcis cretensis. The sequence goes on from NC_137187.1 coordinate 12,760,546, forward strand.
TGCACTCGCTTCTTTGTATCCTATTGCAATCTCCAAGATTCATTGAGAATGCCCTTTTCACGAGACCATATGTGCATCAGAAGGCAACTGGATTAAAGACAGATGTTCCCATGACCGCCTCTCCCTCACCGCTGCCCAAGTTGCAGAATTCTCCTTCTGCCAGAGCATTTTTAAAAAATATATTGTAAGATCCAGTGCTGTCCTTTGGAATTTAGGAATAAGTCAGGAAAGGGTGGGAAATTTCAAGGAAGTTGATAAAATGTTTTTATGCGATTCTTCTCTCTCTGCTGTTTTTTCTTCCCCAAACTAGTCTTCAGGATGTGCAATGAATTTAAATTTATATGTGTAGCCATTGAAGATGAAACGCTAGTGAGCAAACAAGATCAAACTTGTTTAGGGAAATTTTTAACGTTTGGTGTTTTATGGTGTTTTTAATATTCTGTTGGGAGCCGCCCAGAGTGGCTGGGGAAACCCAGCCAGATGAGCAGGCTGCAAATAAATTATTATTATTATTATTATTATTATTATTAATTTATTTAGGTTTGTTGCACTAAGTAGATTAAAAAATTAAAGAAGCATTTGCAGCTTCACATACTAAAACTATACCTTGTAATACTACTGATCCAAATAATTATTAGCATGGCTGCAAACTTAGAAACAAAACCCTCATTTCATTTTCTAACTGGAATTCTTGCTTTTATGTCTCTCTTTTAAGCCAAGTCTGTATCAGGTTTGCTCGTCTCTTGCCACAGGACCCAGGCAAGATGTTGGCACCTTCTATGAACTCCGTACTTATGATATCAAACCAGCAAAGGCAAAGGAATTCCTTGAGTTGGTCAGTAAAAGCATCAACATTCGCGTGGCTCATTCAGAGATGATTGGATTCTGGACAGCGGAGTTTGGGTCAATGAATAAGGCTTTCCATATTTGGAAATATGGTAGGTACTACGCGGTAGCGCTTTAACCATGTGGGACCTCTATGCAGATCCCGAGTAGGATATTTCTCAAGCGATTGTAGATATTTCGGGAAGGTTTACTGCCAGGTTAATTTGCTGCAATTGTTGTAGGTAAAGGTAAAGGTAAAGGGACCCCTGACCATTAGGTCCAGTCGTGACCGACTCTGGGGTTGCGGTGCTCATCTTGCTTTATTGGCCGAGGGAGCCAGCGTACAGCTTCCAGGTCATGTGGCCAGCATGACTAAGCCGCTTCTGGTGAACCAGAGCAGTGCACGGAAATGCCGTTTACCTTCCCGCTGGAGCGGTACCTATTTATCTACTTGCACTTTGACGTGCTTTCGAACTGCTAGGTTGGCAGGAGGAGGGACCGAACAACGGGAGCTCACCCTGTCGCAGGGATTCGAACTGCCGACCTTCTGATCAGCAAGTCCTAGGCTCTGTGATCTAACCCACAGAGCCACCTGTGTCGCTGCAATTGTTGTAGGTGTCTGTATCCAAATTCAGACCTGGGATTCTGGAGTCCAGGTGGCTGAAGCCAGAGATCAGAAGCAGTGCTGTGTTTGACCAAGCAATAGGCCAGACTCCTAGTATTTGTATCAGTCCTAGTTAGCACAGAGACTTCCAATGGCCTTTCAATCACAAAAGTTGATATTGCACACCTAGGCTGTGCCCATGCTAGAGCATTCATGCAGAGGTGGACCAGTTTTTTTTCTGTCTGCATGTTTTTGTAGCTTCATCCACACATGAGCACTTTTGGTCTTATGCTCCAAAATCATTCTCAATGTTTCCCACCCACGCTGGCAGACAGTGCTCAACGGGATATATTTGCGCTGTGTGTTGTGTCATCCTTTCCATTGGTATTTCCCCACCAACCATAAATTCTGAAAACCTGGTGGGTTTCTTGGGTATGCACATAGGTATTTGCCTCGATACACCTGCTTAAGAAACAAATTGTCCTTGTGCAAGAACAAAATTCCATCATACCAGAATATTATTACAGTGGTACCTCAGGGTACAGACGCTTCAGGTTACAGACTCCGCTAACCCAGAAATAGTACCTCAGGTTAAGAACTTTGCTTCAGGATGAGAACAGAAATTGTGCGACAGCAGCAGGAGGCCCCATTAGCTGAAGTGGTACCTCAGGTTAAGAACAGTTTCAGGTTAAGAACGGATCTCCAAAACGAATTAAATTCTTAACCTGAGGTAAAGGTAAAGGTAAAGGGACCCCTGACCATTAGGTCCAGTCGTGGCCGACTCTGGGGTTGTGGCGCTCATCTCGCTTTATTGGCCGAGGGAGCCGGCGTACAGCTTCCGGGTCATGTGGCCAGCATGACTAAGCCGCTTCTGGCGAACCAGAGCAGCGCACGGAAATGCAGTTTACATTCCCGTCGGAGTGGTACCTATTTATCTACTTGCACTTTGACGTGCTTTTGAACTGCTAGGTTGGCAGGAGCGGGGACCGAATGACGAGAGCTCACCCTGTCACTGGGATTCGAACCGCCGACCTTCTGATTGGCAAGTCCTAGGCTCTGTGGTTTAACCCGAGGTACCACTGTATTATTGTTGTTGTTGTTGTTGTTGTTGTTGTTGTTGTTAGCCTGCCCATCAAACCTGGCCGATGGAGTTCTAACACTTCTTTGCTTTCTTATATAGACAACTTTGCCCACAGGAGAGCTGTAAGGAAAGCTGTGGTCGCTGATAAAGAATGGCAGGAAAGATTGTCAGTACTTCTTCAATTCCTAGACAAGCAGCATATGGAAATTGCTTACATGGTCCCCTGGTGTGAGCTCGGGAGTTCTCCAAAGCCAGGTGAGCTGTCTTACTGCACTAACAGTATATGGTACTGGTCTTTAGTATTGGAACAAATTTCAGGGAGCATTTTGAGGAGAGGGCATAAGTAACATTACTGTGCTACCAGAGAGCTCTGGTTAAAGTTACCACAGGCTGCTCTGGCCCTTTCTGGTCACTGGGTCAAGGGGGAAGAGGAATTCCTATGAGACGTGCCCGGGAAATGTGGTGCTGTGCAGATTCCTAATTTCTGGAAGAAGCCTCTCCAAAGCTCATGGGCGTAGCCGGGGGGGGGGGGGCAGCTGCCCCCAATCAATAAAAATACATAGCTAACTGAGGTTCTCCCCCCCCCCAACAAAAGGCCTGCCCCCTGCAACAAAAATCCTGGCTATGTCCATGCCAAAGCTCTTCATTCTTTGCAGTTGAATTTGAAACATGCTTCATACTGTAGTAGAATCATTTGGTCAAAAATAAAACAGACATGCAAGGAGGTAAGCAGGAGAAACAGAAGTGGAATTTTTCGTAGCCTGATCTCTCCCCCCCCCCCCCCATTAATGGACCTAAGCTACAGCTTTGCTTCAAAACATCCATATTTCATAGTGATTCAAAAAACAGTCCATGTCTCCCAGTATATTTCGTCGTTCATATCGGTATAATATCTTTCCATATCCATAGCTTCCCCCTGAGATAAAATTGTTCTGCCCACTTCCGATCTTGAGATGTTTTTAATCCCCTTCTCTAAAATACACTTACCCACAGATAAGGGTAGAAGAACTAGACGTTATACGGATTTGCAGGGGAGAATTGGCAGTGACTGGTACATAGTTGTAACTTCTCAAAAACGAAAAATAAATTAGAAACCTAAGCACGCTGTTCAAAGAGTGGGAAGCATAGATGTTCATGAAATGCAGAAATAAGATTTTGGGTCGCCATCAAAGAACTAAAAAGTAGGCTGAAAATAAATTGTGAAGCAAATAAGAATGTTGGTGAAGATATCGGCATAGGGTGAGCAGCTTTTTATTTTTTATTTTACTATCTAGCTGATAATTTCTCTCTCCTCCCTCTACCCCACCCCACCTGTCTAGGAGTTTATGAGTTGGTTACTTATCAGTTGAAACCAGGTGGACCCGCTTTGTGGGGAAAGTCATTTAAAGCAGCGATTGATGCGCACATCAGCAAAGACTATTCTAAACTGATTGGTGTCTTCCATACAGAATACGGATTACTTAATACAGGTACAAAACCTATTCCCTGTGTTGTTATGATCTGTAGTTTCACACATAGAATCATAGAACTGTAGAGTTGGAAGGGACCCTGAGTACCATCTAGTCCACGCATGTCCGAAGTCCGTTTCGGGGGCCTAATGCGGCCCACCTGCCTGTGTAATCCGGCCCCTGTGGCAGTTTATTTCCTGGGGTAAAATCCTTAAAAAAAACTTCAACCCTAAAAAAAGGTCAACGACTTTGGTTGGCCCTCACGGCCCTTCACTTCATCAAATCTGTCCCTCTTTGATCTAGTCCAACCCCCTGCAACGCAGGAATATGCAACTGTCCCATACGGGGATCGTACCGGCAACCTTGTCATTATCAGCACCACATTCTATTCCAGTGAGCTATCCAGGCTGTTCGTCATGCTCGGTTAGACATGCTGGTCTCCATTCATATCTGTGGAGGGACCTGACATGCACCGACATTCCTTTGTGCTATGGATTATGTGCAGTGGTAAAGCAGAAAGTCATATCTTGAAGCTGTTGTCTTAATCCTGTGACTTCTCCCCTTCTTTGTTAATCACTTCCATTTATCATCACACCCTCCCATATTTGGCCATGCATAGGAGCTAATGATGAAAGGTACTTCTGAACATGCACAGAGTGAGTTTACATAAAGACATAAGAAGAGTACTGTTGGGTCAGATCAAAGTCTCGCCCAGCAACCTGTTCTCACAGTAGCCAATCAGATGCCCATTGGGACTTGTGCGCCCCGGATCTTCCTCTCTAGATCTGGGTGTTGCAGATATTAATATTATGCAGTTTGAAGTAACTGGGTGCATGAAAACTGACTCCTTTTGGAAATGAAGCATTGTCCAGACCCATGAAAACATTGTTCAAATTTTACTAGCAGAACTCTTCAAAATAAAACAGAAACATCAAATGATATATCCAAAAATATTCATACAATGTCTTGTGCTGTCCAGCACAGGCTCTGCATCTTAGAAAATATGAAATAACCCAAACAGACCTATAAGCAAAGGTCTCTCTCTCTCTCTCTCCCCACAACCTGCTTTCCAGCCTTCATTGGCCTTAGTGTCACGGTCTGGTTCACAGGCGATCGAAGTCCCAGCTGGGGACATTGGGACCAGGGGCAAGATGGCGGGGTGGGAGCAGGAACGGGAGTCCAGAAGCCAGAAAACCAAGAGTCCAAGGGTCAGAGAGCCAGGAGTCAAGAAGCCAAGGGCCCGAGGATCAGGAAGCAATGAGTCACGAAGTCAGGGGTCCAAGGATCAAGAAGCAAGGAGTCAAACACAGCATGGCAGGGAATATGTTGCTGTGGCAAAGAGCTAAAGGGAAAATGCTGACCTTATATCCCTTCCCGGCTCTTGCCACCAGGTGCTGTGAGTTACCAATCGGCCTCACCTGTGTGGCCATGCCTTGCCTCTTCAGAACAAACTTAGGAAAGCCCCAGTCCTGCAGAGTCCTATTGGTCACAGGGCCTGGCTCCTGCACGCACTCCTGACACTTAGGCTGAGAGCTTCATCTACATCTTCACTCCATAGAGCTTGGGAGACCAAGACTCAAAGGCAGCTCCCTTCAAAATGGAGATTTGCAACTCAATACCTTCATTACGTGATCTAAGGTTACAACACTCACATGTTAACTAGCAGAAAACAACAATTAGATTCACTCAGCAAAAGCCCAGAGTCCTTTAGAAAACAATACTGGAAAAACCCCAATATTAGCAACCCTTCAGCAATACATGTTTAGCCACATTCCATTTTAAACCTTCATTAGTACACATACATTTTTCATTTCTGTTTGAACTGAATCAGTTATACTTAACCGTGGATAAACTTTTTCCAGAGCTGACCTTGGTTTTGCTCCTGTTTTCACAGTTCATGTGCTTTGGTGGTATGAGAATCCTGATAGCCGTGCGGCTGGGAGGCATTTTGCCCACGAAGATGCCAGGGTGGTAGCAGCAGGTAAGAGGTGATGGTGTGTCTTGGCGTATGTGCCAACATTTCTTTAACGCTGCTCAGAAAGTTTAACCCGGTTTTGTCCTACATTGCATTTACTTTCAGTACGGGAGAACGTTCAGTACTTGGAATCCCAGCAAAACATGCTCCTGATTCCTGCACCATTTTCGCCTTTGAAATAGTTCTCTAACAGATGAAAGGCAACAGATGAACAAATCCTTTCTTTATTTCGGCACTTCTATCCTCCAAGTGCAATGTTTGTGCCTTGATGCATATTGAGTGTAGTCTTGCAAAATGTTGAATTGCGTGTGCGAAACTTGATGTTCCCGCCGCTTGCTAGCAAAGAATACACACTAGCTTGCTTGTCTTTAAAATATGTAGATTCAAACTATAGTTATGTATTTACTTATTATGACATTTATATCCCATTTGTCCTCCAAGGGGTTTAAATGGGCTTATATGCTTCTTCTCTCCATTATATCCTCACATCAGCCCTGTGAGGTAGGCTAGGCTGAGTGATAGTGATTAGTCCGAGGTCACCCGGACTTCATGGTTACTTCATGGCCAAATGGGAATTTGAACCCCTGGTCTCTCAGTTCCTGGACTGAATATCTAATCACACTGGCTCTCAAATTCTGTGAACATCTTAGGTTACATTTAACACACAATCAGCTCTTAGGTTTTTATCATAGATAAGTGAAAATATGCAGGACAAATCTGAGCTGATGCTTTTTGTTTTATGCACATACCATTTTAAAATCGTGAAAAGTAAAGTAAAATAAAATATTACACCCCCAAACATCCCAGAATCCCACTGGATTAATCATAGCCTTAATGGGGAATCTACCATACATTAACATATAATTCCTAGTACTGCTTTTACAGATTAACATCCACTATCCAGATTACATGAACAGTGTTAAAATTAGAGATGCATTTCCTAATAATGTTTTACAGTAACTATAATAGATTGTTCAGGCTACATCTGATTACTTTGTGGGATTTGTTATGGGAAGAAATGACGATCAGGGTTGTCAATGTAAAATTAAAAAATGGATGAAGTCCTTCTGAAACACCCCCCAACTGAATTGTGTAATATTTTAGTAACTGGTTTTTCCCTGCATTTTAGAGGACAACTATTTCCCCAGGGTTTAAGCTTTTAAGCCCAATAAACTTTTCTAAAAACCCGAAGTTTTATAGCACAATGAGAGGTTAGCCTTCAACTATCCCAAGTCATACACCCACACCTCTGGGAAAGTGTCCTCTACAACCCGTTTCAACATGTCATTCTGGCACATGACACTATCAGATATGGTGCACCTATACGGCAATTATAAGCAAAAGCAGAAATAGAACCGAAGACTAAATCTCAAGGGGTGCAATACTGTTTAGTCGCCTGGGCCCCTTTCCTGATGCATACCTCTGTCCCACCCCATAGGTATATTTCCATGAGTCACAAAAGGAACTCTGTTTTGATTTTGAAATTAGTTTTTCTGTTTCTAAAATCGCACCATGCACAACAGTGGGGCTTTTGTACCATGTCCCCCAACACTCCCCCATTTCCCTTTTTAATTTAACATAATCAGACAGAACAGGAATTCTATAAAGCTCGCTGGTTATTTTGTTACTTTCTTTTTGGTTAGTTCTAATAAAGATATTAATCTGCCAGCACTTTGATGTTTTTATTCTAATACACCAGGCACCCCCAAGCTCGGCCCTCCAGATGTTTTGGGACTACAACTCCCATCACCTCTAGCTAACAGGACCAGTGTTCAGGGATGATGGGAGTTGTAGTCCCAAAACATCTGGAGGGCCGAGTTTGGGGGCGCCTGTAATACACCAATGTGGTCGCAAGCATTTCAGACTGCCTGATTTGTATACCTTAAGTGTGTGTGTACGCACATGGACATTAGACATTTACATATATTTTGGACTTTTAAATCCTACCAGCAGCACTAGTTCCTGCTACCCCTGGGATTCATGCCCTTGGCAATTAAGGAACTTCATTCTTCTCACCAGCTGCCAATCCTGGCTACGCAGAGGGATGTCTGGGACTGATGGGTCCTGAGAGAGCTTGTTGCTTAAGGAAGCACCACCAAAAACTGCCTCTCAGAATAATACATACAGTGCAGGATGACTTGCTGTGTGTGGAAGGCTGCTGCTTTTCGTTATCACCCGTTTTGTTTTCGTTGTTGTTGTTGTTAATTGAATTTATATACCACTCTATACCCGGAGGTCTCAGGGCAGTTCACAGGGCAAAATCAAAATAAAAACAACAACATTTTAAAAGGGAATAGATATCAAGCAGATCAACCAAAGGCCTGGTAAAAAAGGAATGTTTTTCCCTGGTGCCTAAAGCTGTACAATGAAGGTGCCAGGCGAACTTCCCTGGGGAGAGCATTCCACAGACAGGGAGCCACTGCAGAGAAGGCCCTGTTCTCATATTGCCACCCTCTGGACCTCTTGAGGAGGGAGGCACACAAAAAAGGGCCTTGGAAGATGATCTTAGAGTCTGGGTAGGTTCATTTATATACAGTGGTACCTCGGGTTACATAAGCTTCAGGTTACATACGCTTCAGGTTATACACTCTGCTAACCCAGAAATAGTGCTTCAGGTTAAAAAATTTGCTTCAGGATAAGAACAGAAATGGGGCTCCGGCGGCGCGGCAGCAGCAGGAGGCCACATTAGCTAAATAATAAGAATAATAATTTTTTATTTATACCCCGCCCTCCCCAGCCAAGGCCGGGCTCAGAGCGGCTTACAAGCAATAATAAAAACAAGATGAATGATTACAAACTTAAAAACAAAAATAAAATACAACATTAAAATAATGGAACATTAAAATATTAAAATGTAGCCTCATCGCAGGAGGAGAAGGAAAAGGAAAAAAAAAAAGAGAGGGAGGGAGGGAATCAAAGCACCTAAAGTGGTGCTTCAGGTTAAGAACAGTTTCAGCTTAAGAATGGACCTCCGGAACGAATTAAGTACTTAACCCAAGGTACCACTGTACTGTTAAAGGTAAAGGGACCCCTGACCATTAGGTCCAGTCGTGACCGATTCTGGGGTTGCGGCGCTCATCTCGCTTTATTGGCCGAGGGAGCCGGTGTACAGCTTCCGGGTCATGTGGCCAGCATGACTAAGCCGCTTCTGGCGAACCAGAGCAGCACACGGAAACGCCGTTTACCTTCCCGCCGGAGAGGTACCTATTTATCTACTTGCACTTTGACGTGCTTTCGAACTGCTAGGTTGGCAGGAGCAGGGACCGGACAATAGGAGCTCACCCCGTTGCGGGGATTCGAACCACCGACCTTCTGATCAGCAAGTCCTAGGCTCTGTGGTTTAACCCACAGCACCACCCACGTCCTATATACTGTTACACATGCCTAATAACAAGCTGGCTCCTTCATCTGCCCTAGCTGCAACAAAACACGTCTCTCCCGTATCGGTTTCTACAGCCACGGCAGGCGCCGTAACCTTCCGATGGTTTGACTTCACCCACAAAGGCACCCTCCCAACAGTAGATGCCAGCATGTGTTACATGCCACATTCAATCTCTGCCAAGTGGAAGATCCCAGGGAGGTTCCAGGCACTCTCCCAGGGTTTGGTTTCACTTGGAAAATCAAGCAGCCTGCAGCGTCTTAGAGATATGGCTTGTTGTTGTTGTTGTTTAGTCGTTTAGTCGTGTCCGACTCTTCGTGACCCCATGGACCAGAGAACGCCAGGCACTCCTGTCCTCCACTGCCCCCCGCAGCTTGGTCAGACTCATGCTGGTAACCTCGAAAACACTATCCAACCATCTCGTCCTCTGTCGCCCCCTTCTCCTTGTGCCCTCCATCTTTCCCAACATCAGGGTCTTCTCCAGGGAGTCTTCTCTTCTCATGAGGTGGCCAAAGTACTGGAGCCTCAGCTTCACAATCTGTCCTTCCAGTGAGCACTCAGGGCTGATTTCCTTCAGAATGGAGAGGTTCTCACACATATTTGCACCTTCAGCGGAGAAGGGTGCAGAACATTGCGCACCAAGAAGCTCTCTCCAGTTGCTCCCCTCCTAGCTTCAGCAAGTTTGGGTCCCAGGCAGCAGGCAGTCGTGGCCCCCGGCCTCTCAGGGAAGCCTCCTCCTGCCAGTTCCGCGTGGAGTCCTGCCTAATTCCCTCCTCCTCGTTCGCAAGACACCTTGCCAAAAACGAAAACCCCTGTGCGTAAAAGGCCTTTTCCCCTGCGCAATACGACGCCCACGTCGCCCTGGCCACCCTCCTCCCTCCCTCCCTCACCAGCAGCGTCTTTTGAATTGTAATGGTCAGGCGATTCCCCCCCCCCACGCCAGCCGCCCACCCCGCCCCCCCCCCACCCGCGAGCTCGCGGAAAGAAAGATATGGCGAGGGGGACGCGCGCGCAAAGGTCGCCGCCGTAGCCGCGCGCCTTCTGGGCGGCGGCCACGAGGTGCGCGCCGTCCAATGCTTTCTGCGGGCGGGCCGGGCGAGGGCAGCGGCTGCCGTGCGACGCAGGAAGCGCCTCTCGGTGCATTTAAGGGCGGCTGGGCTGCATTGTAGTTGCCGCCGCCTCGTCCTCTCCCGCGGGGAGACCATGCTGGCTTCCCGCGCGCTCTTCGGGAGAGTCGCCGCAGCGGCGCGAAGGGCCACCGCTGAGGTAAAGGGAGAGCCCGAAAGGGGGTGAAAAGGAGCCCGAAGGAGGGGGGACAAGGGGCGCAGGAGACCAGGCGAGGAGAGGCACCCTAGGGCGCCCTGGTGCTTAGATGAGCGTGCCCTGCAGGCAGCAGAAACCTGGGTGGCGCCGCCTTCTCCAGGGTAGCGGGTGGGGAGAAGCTGCTCCTCTTGGTTTCCTGCCTGCTAGAAATGCCAGCAAAACTTAAGCAGGAGGGGAAACGAGTAGAAGCAGGAAGAGAAGGAGCAAATGTCAATCCATAGAAGCATCCTAGCATTGTCGAGTTGGAAAGGATCCCGAGGTATCTCGTCCAAGGCCCTGCAATGCAGGAATCTCGACTAAACCATCCATGGCAGATGGACATTCAACCTCGGCTTAAAAGCCTCCGAGGAAGGAGAGTCCAGAAGCCCAAGGAAGGCGGAGGGATGTGACCCGATCCCAAGCCTGGGACTGGACTTTGAAGACCTCAGGGCCTGGCAAGAACTTGGCTGAGGCGCTTCCTCTTGTGCCAGTTTCAGAGGTCGGGGTAGCTGCCAGCCTTTCTTGCACTGCGTCTCATGTTCCGGGGTTTTGAATAGGTATCAAGGGAGCAGCAGCAATGGCAATCCACCACTGTGTTGCTTTTAGCCTATCTGCATATATGGTGATGTGCATTCAAAAGAAGTATACTATGCTTCTGGAAGGGACGCAGGTGGCGCTGTGGGTTAAAGCCTCAGCGCCTAGGGCTTGCCGATCGAAAGGTCGGCGGTTCGAATCCCTGCGGCGGGGTGCGCTCCCGCTGCTCGGTCCCAGCGCCTGCCAACCTAGCAGTTCGAAAGCACCTCCGGGTGCAAGTAGATAAATAGGGACCGCTTACCAGCGGGAAGGTAAACGGCGTTTCCGTGTGCGGCTCTGGCTCTGGCTCTGGCTCTGGCCAGAGCAGCGATGTCACGCTGGCCACGTGACCCGGAAGTGTCTCCGGACAGCGCTGGCCCCTGGCCTCTTAAGTGAGATGGGCGCACAACCCCAGAGTCTGTCAAGACTGGCCCGTACGGGCAGGGGTACCTTTACCTTTACCTTTTATGCTTCTGGAAAGTGATGGTCTGCCTATTCTAGGACAGGCTTCAGGCTTGTTGTATTTTCTTTTTCTTTTTTCTTTTTTACTACAAACCAACAAGAGTACGTCAAGGTGCAAGTAGATAAATAGGTACCGCTCCAGCAGGAAGGTAAACAGCATTTCCATGTGCTGCTCTGGTTCGCCAGAAGCGGCTTAGTCATGCTGGCCACATGACCCGGAAGCTGTATGCCGGCTCCCTCGGCCAATAAAGCGAGATGAGCACTGCAACCCCAGAGTTGGTCACGATTGGACCTAATGGTCAGGGGTCCTTTTACCTTTACCTTTTAACAAGAGCTGGGTGCGAAAGGCAGCTTGGGGGAGAATTTATGGCTTAAGTTTGATAAGGAAAACTGAGTTGCAATTAAAGGAAGAGAAACTAAGAAGACGCAGAAACTTGGTGCAAGTCATAATTTAACGAAGGTCTAATTTGAATGAGGAGGAAAAATAAATAAATTCAGGTCTCCCTGGCTTACATCCAGTCCTTTAACTAGTTCAGCACCATGATTATTGCACTGCAGGAACTCTCTGGAACTTGTGTGAAAAAAATGTGGTTTCTTCACAAAACGATAGCTTGTAAAACTGCAGAAAACAAAACTCTGCTTCAGCCACAGCAGGACCCTGGCACATGTTTGCAAAGCGAAATTTTGAATCTTGCAATGTGAGTCTGATAATATCCTGGAGAGAATAAATCCAGGGCAGTTGGGAGGTTCAGCTGCTGTATTCCAGTGAATTCTCCAACTCTTTCTACATTTAAAGTACAACTAACTGATTTGTATCACTGTGAACCAAGGGAAGTCTATAGAGCCCTCTAGAGAGATGCAGTTTCCAGCAGCTTCTCTTGGGTGGGTGGAGAAAGCTGAGCAACAAAGCAAATTGTTCCCTGGAAACCTTACAAAAGAGTACAGCTGAAATATAACATGTTCGTTTATTTCCCTGGAGGTATTGCTGGCACTTGGGATAGTCTAAAAACAGCGCAGAAGCAGCAATTAATTTCCCACCTTCCTTTTTGGTTCTTGCTGGTAGTTGTGAGCGCTTTGCAATAAATGACTGCTAGTGCCGGGTAGGCAGCTTGAACTGAGAAGAGAGGAAACTGACCTTGTGTGTTTTATTTCACTGGGAAACAAGCCCAGTTTGATCACGTCTGTGTAGTGTCCTCTCTGGTGTTTTGTGTAGCACAGACTTCTGTGAGATTAGGAAGGACCAAAGTACAGTTCTTGAAATGCAGCCTGGGCTGCCGTCTCTCTTGAATGCACTCTGGGAAGTAAGGCCTGTAGAACTCAAAAATGATTTAATTCAATCTATTATGAGGCTGTTCAAGTGTCAGCTGAAGTCAAAGCCCTCATACAAGCGCACTTGGGATTTTTCCTGCCTTCTTGGAGTACGTTGGAGGAAAGATGGGGTATAAATGTAATACAGTGGACAGAGTCAGTGTGGTGTAGTGGTTAAGAGCGGTAGTCTCATAATCTGGGGAACCGGGTTCACGTCTCCGCTCCTCCACAGGCAGCTGCTGGGTGACCTTGGGCCAGTCACACTTCTTTGAAGTCTCTCAGCCCCACTCACCTCACAGAGTGTTTGTTGTGGGGGAGGAAGGGAAAGGAGAATGTTAGCCGCTTTGAGACTCCTTAAAGGGAGTGAAAGGCGGGATATCAAATCCAAACTCTTCTTCTCTTCTTCACTTGGGTTGCAGACGTGATCCATGGGGGAGGCACGTTCGCAACCCGCAGCATTCGCAACCCACAGTGCCGTGTCTGCACACGCATGGGTTGCCATTCGGCGCTTCTGTGCATGCACGACCGCCAAATCCCAGAAGTAACCCGTTCTGGTACTTCCGGGTTTCGGTGCGTCTGTAACCCGAAAAAACGCCCCCAACTAAAGACTCATGGCAAGAAAAACTGATGGACTATGCAGAACTGGCAAAACTGACATATAAACTACGGGACAAGGATACCTGTGACTTTAAGGATGAATGGGAACCCTTCGCAAAGTATCTGAAGACACAACAAAGCGAACTCGACTCCTTGGCAGGTTTTGAATAAACATTCACAAACTTTTTATTGATAATAATCAGCTAAATAGTTTGAGGATCTATACAACTGTGTAACATGCAGAAAACAGCATTCTTAGAGAAACCAAAGACTGGAACTGAGGGAAGTCGGGGGGTGCAACCTGAAGCATCTGTAATCCAAGGTATGACTGTAATAAATAAATAGGATATACCCGCCACTATCCAAGTGTCCCCGAGGCTCTTGCCCTCTGAAGATAGCCTGGCATCAGAGAGGGTTCTCCTGCATCTTCAGGCACAAAAGATGGGTGGGGGCTTTTCTTTGATCCCATGCTCCTGCTGGAGTAGAAGCTGTACTAGCCCAGTGGTAAGCTGGCAAGTGCATTTGTGGATTCTTAAAGATTCCTAAAATTCGCAAGAACGTTGGAAGTTACCTTACAGCAAATCGGACCATCCGTTCATCTAGCTCAGTATTGACTGACTGGCAGTGACACTCCAGGGCTTCAGACAGGTTTCTCTTCCAGCTCTACCTGAAGATGCTGGGGAGAAAACTTGACACCTTCACTGGCATGTGAAGTATGTGCTCTGCCCCTGAGCTTTGGCTCAGCTGGAGTGGGCAGCTTGGAACTCTAGACTCTTAATTTATACACAGTTGTCCCTCTGTACACTTCACAGTAAAGTAGATTCAACTGAAGTCATTGCTTTGCATTTAAACTCTAACTTGGAAGAATTTGAAAATATATAAAAATGTATAAAGGCTGCAGTCCGAACCATGTCCACTCAAAAGTAAAAGGGGGGGGTGTGTGTAGGACTGCAGTTTTTTTCGTAGTGCTGCTTTTTTCAGTCGTGGGAAGATCAAATGTTGTTTGAGTGACTTCCAGTACAGTCATACATTGGAAGTCGAATGGAATCTGTTCCAGAAGTCCACTTGACTGCCAAACCGTTTGGAATCAAAGCGCGGCTTCTGATTGGCTGCAAGAAGCTCCTGCAGCCAATCGGAAGCCATGGAAGCCCTGTTGGAAGCTGCAGAAGCCCTGTCTGACGTTCAGTTTCCAAAAATAATTCGTAAACTGGAACAGTCAGTTCCGGGTTTGCGGTGTTGAGGAGCCAAAACATTCGAGAACTAAGCTGTTCAAAAACCAAGGTACAGCTGTATTTTTTATTCATTGACAGCTAATTAAAATTTTAGCTGAGTGAAGCTCAACCAGAATGAGTTTGTGGTCTTGTCTGCTATTGCCATCAGTAATGACAACCGTTCTCTTTCTCTCTGACCTTGTAAGTTCACATTGCATGTGCAAACTAAGTAACTTGCGGACTGCGTTCTTATGTATTTCCCCCCTAAATTATTTTCTTTTCAGGTCTCATCGCCTTTTTCCACAGGGCCCAGGCAAGATGATGGCACATTCTACGAATTCCGTACCTATACTGTTAAGCCAGACAAGATGAAAGACTTCCTGGAACTGACCAGCAAAAACATTCACCTTCGTACAGCTCATTCTCAGATGGTTGGATACTGGACCTCAGAATTTGGGGGACTGAATAAAGCTTTCCATATTTGGAAATATGGTATGCAAAGCTTCTCTACGTAGTTCCTTGGGGTTGTAACCGAGCATCTAAGACTGTTGCTCTGGATCTCCTGTGGGGTGTGAATCTACTCAGGTTACTTGTGCAACATGGGAAGCTGCTGCTCTTTAGGAGCTCCTATGTCATCAGTGTTGTTTAACAACCATGCCAAAGTTGGCAACTGGGAAGTGGGCCAAGGAGCGTCACACAGGGAGTGTAGGTTTTGTCGAAGCACCGCCAGTTGCTGACCCCCCCCCCTAGTTCATTCCAATTGAGTGCATTTTATTTTGGACCAACTTAACTATTTCAAAGTCATGAGCAATTCTGGCGAGGCTGGCATCAAGGGGCACATGGCTGTTGCGCCCTCCTCGTGCCATCCTCCCCAGATCCAAACTCTGTAAGGTCGCACAGGGAAGGCGGTGTGGGGACGCGGCAACCGTGCGCCCTTCGAGCCCAGCCTCACACATCCCTCTCTTTGACATCCCTCTTTTTGGATTTTAGAGAGCTTTGCTCAGAGATCTGCGGTCCGGACAGCATTGGCCAAGGACCAAGAATGGCAAGAAAAATACATGTCTCGAATGCTGCCCTTGTTAGACAAACAAGACAACGAAATTGCGTACCTGGTGCCCTGGTGTGAACTTGGCACCCCTCCCAAGGATGGTAAGCTTGTGTGTGTGTGTGTGTGTGTGTGTGTGTGTTTGTGTGGAGCCCAGCGTAAAGCTGTTGACTCACTACTATTAAATGGTTTCATTTAGTGGAAACTTGTAGATATGTTGGCATCTTTGATTATATAGACTCTTCCCCCCCCCCCTCCTGAAATCAACTGTCACGCAATGGGTTTTCAATCTGTGTTCTGACTCTGCAGCCATATGGGCTAGAAATAGGCTTTTAAAAGGCTGTGGTTCCTTATATTCTAGGATGAAGAAGCTTTTAATCCATATTTCTCCCAAACTTCAAATGAACTTTAAGCCTAATTTTGTACTTTTTGCGTTTTGTTTACTCCTTGTTCTTCTCACCTCCTTTTTTATTATTATTAAAGATTTTCTTGATTTACAAAAGTGTCTGCAATGTCTCTCTCTCTCGTATTCCCCCCCCCCCATGTAACATTTTTACAAATCAGTTTCATTTGTTGAGACATTAGGAAGAAAAACAAACAGCAAAGAAACTGCACAAGCAAGGCTGGGGTTCCTTAGAAGCTTGTTAATGGTAGATGAGCTAAAGTATATTTGTGCGCCTCAGAAATGTGAACCCCCAACACAAAGATAGGATTCATTGTGCTGCTGGTACAGATTCAGCCAATTACAGAGCAGTCCAGTGGGGAAGGGGGGAAATTGCCTTTTCTCATGTCCCGCTGGGCTCACACTGTTTCACTGCTCCAGAGATGGCATGTCTTCTGTTCTGGGAGTATGTTGAAGGAATGGGTGAGCTATAAATTCAGTGTCTCTCCTGACACACCCTTGCCACATCTCTTTGCCCAACAACACAGAGAAGCTGGCTGCAAACCTTCCTTCGGTCTCGAGGAGCATCTCTTTCTCTCCGCTCTTGGAAAGAGAAATCCAACAGACACCCTTGGAACACTCTCGCAGAAGCTATAGGATTGCAGCTTTTTAGCCTGTATATTTTTATTCTGCACATTTCATTCTATTTTGCTAGTTAAGGGGCACACAGCAAGATGTTATGCAGGGCATTGAATCCCCAACCCGTTAATGCTGAAATCCTGCTAAGCGTTCCCCCCCCCCCTTTTGAAGATCTTGTCAGAATTCCCGCCAATCACAAAATTGTACCTGCTCAGCCACAAAGGACTACAATTAATTTTTTTTTAAGAGTTGAAGACTGATGTATTCTGGAATCTGTGCTTTCTGGTTTTGTTCAGTTGCATAACCCTGGTTAGGTTCTTTTGGAGGCCTAACACTAGTTAATCAATTTGTTCATGATGCTTTGCTTTCTTTCCTGTCTAGGAGTCTATGAGTTGGTTACGTTCCAGATGAAGCCGGGGGGACCAGCCGTGTGGGGCCAATCCTTTAAAGCAGCAATTAGTATTCACATAAAGACAGGATACACTAAACTGATTGGTGTCTTCCACACAGAATACGGACTACTTAACAGAGGTACAATACTTGTCCATTTTCAGTACAAACCTGGGCTCTGTCACCTGCTGGTCTTCTGGCAAAGTATAATAATCAAGCAGTTTGCCTTTTGAGTTGGAACTGATGTAGCTCTTCCCCGTCCTTGAATCTCATAGGGACTAGAAACCTGGACAGGGGCTGCAAAATTATCTCCCTTATTTGAACGGCGACAGATTTTAGCTCTTCATTCCATTCTTTGGAAGCACGTCTCTGTAACTAATAGTGAAGTCCAGAACATTTACTAATGTTTCTTTGTTTATTGCATTTCTTCTCCAAGCAGCTCAAGGTGGTGTACAGTGGTGCCCCGCAAGACGAATGCCTCGCAAGACGAAAAACTCGCTAGACGAAAGAGTTTTCCGTTTTTGAGGTGCTTCGCAAGACGAATTTCCTTATGGGCTTGCTTTGCAAGACGAAAACGTCTTGCTGCTAAGCCGCTAATAGCCGTGCTTCGCAAGACGAAAAATTCGCTAGATGAAAAAACTCGCAGAGCGAATTAATTTCGTCTTGCGAGGCACCACTGTATGTGGTTCTCCTCCTCCTCAATTAATCCCCTACACAACAACCCTGTGAGGTAGGTTAGGCTGAGAGGCAGTGAGACTTTTAATCTCAGGGTTGTGGGTTCAAATCCCATGTTGGGCAAAAAATCCGTGCATTGCTGGGGGTTGGGCTAGATGACCCCTGTGGTCCTTTCCAACTCTACAATTCTATGATAATAAATCCATGGCTGGCCCAAGGTCACCCAGTGGCCAAGTGGGCATTTGAACCCTGGTCTCCCAGGTCCTAGCCCAACACTCTAACCACTGCACTACACTAACTGTACTGCATAAGCACTGCTTTCTAAAAGAATCCCTTTCAGCAAAACACTTTTGTGAATGCTTTCCTTATCCGGAGCACAGGATTTCCCAGCAAAACAGAAGGAGATAGGCAGGTATTTAATTCACAATATAATTTAGCTATAGCTTTTTCTTCCTAGTTCATGTGCTTTGGTGGAATGAAAACTCAGACAGTCGCGCTGCTGGAAGACACTCTGCCCATGAGGATCCCAGAGTAGTAGCAGCAGGTAAATGAAAGGTTTCTCTTTCTTTATTTCTTTTACAATCCTTTAAATCAAAACCCCTTCTCTTTTTAACTATCTGTTTAATTTATTTTCAGTTCGGGAAAGTGTTCAGTTCCTGGAATCGCAGCAGAACTGTCTCCTGGTACCTGCAGCATTTTCACCCCTGAAATAGTTTTCTATACCTACTAATGGCGGTTTTCTTAAAAACAAAAAAACCACAGACTTTTAAGTGATGTCCTAATGCAGCCTTACTGCTGCCCGTTTACAAGGTTTGGTGCAAACCCAATCTCCCATCTTTTCTTTCTGCTTGCAGCAACACACCTCTCCCCCTGTTGGAATTGCAATGCATGATGGCAGAGGGCACGATCCACCCACTAAACGAGAATTCAGAGCTTACTAAACTACTTATAAAAATTGGCTCTCATAAATTCTTTGCACGAGGGCTGTGCTGCTAGCGATGTGATGTGAAAGTCCTCTGGTGTTGGGAATAAATGGTCAGGGAAGTCCGGGGAAGAGAGTCTAAGGCAGAGGAAACGCCGCTTTGTAAACCCTGTCAGCCTTGCACTGGTCAAAGCAGAAGGTGAGGCTGCTATATATTTCCCCCCTGCCTTTTTTCTTCACACTCCCAAACTTGTTTCAGTGGGAAGACAAGTTATGCCAACTCTACAGCTAGCAGAGCTTCCTTCCTATTCTGGGGGTCATGTCTGGGGAACAAGGCAGCTTTGTAACCACAGCTTCCCCCTGCCCATCCCATCATGACTTCGCTTTAACCTTACTGCCTTGCAGAGATTTCCATTGCTGATCAAAGGAGGGATTCCAGAGTGGAGTTCCTTTTCCATGGGTGGACCCTCTTCTCCACCTGCAGTGGGGAAGAGTACATGCTATTGTGCCCTAAGAGAGCTAAAAAGTGATTTAAGAGACACACAGTCTTTTCCCCACAGTCTACATGCTTCTTTTAATCAAACCCTATTTGCAGGCTTTCAAACTATGCACACGGAGCAAAATGGGAAGAATAGCAAACATCATGAGTAGTGATTTCTTTCTTTTTTTCAGTTCCACAAGCCCTACAGTTTCCACCTCGGCTGTTCTAAAGCTCAAAAGCTGCATCAGCCCAGTGGTGAGATCTGTTTGCCTATGATGATACAAATTTCCAATGCTGGCCTAAGCAATGTAATTTTTGGATTTCTCATTAACTGCCTGGCTGCAGTTGGGTCTAAATCTGGGTCAGAGGAACCCTTGCAGTGCAGTTTACATAGTGGTTGAGTGAGTAAGAAACCATGAAGATGACTTTCTCCCCTATACACACATACACACGTTTTTAAATGCAGCATGGGAACTCATCTGTCAGTTTCTGTTTAGGGTCCAGGCTGGCTTTTATTACCTTTACAATACATGGAAAAGTTCACCTCATTCATTTCATGTGCATGGAGCTCTCGCTGGCTTGCTAAAATGCTGAAACTGTGAATTAACTTGTTATTTCTGGAAGCGCCTCTGTTCATTCATCTCCGTTGCATATGCTTGCATACCTAGAACAATCGTCTCAAATACCTGGGATGTGAATGTGGAAATGTGAACATTAAAAAGGACTCCTTTTGGGGGGCGTTTATACATACTACTGTGGTCTTGCTTCTGTTTTAATTGCTTCTGGCGCTTCAGATTTTAGACATAGCATCCTTACTGAAGTGGCTATCTTCAGTTATGTCAGGGTGGTAAAGTTATTTTAAAAACCCAAGGGTGGGTTTTTTTTGCAGATGCAGGAAGAGTTCATTTACAGACTTCACAAGGGAGAATGCAGCGGCTGAGATCCATTGTCTTTAGGTGCTGAGCTACTTAACGATGCAGAAATGAATGTTTGGACTGTTGCCACTTCAAATGGCAATGGGGTGGCAGATTTTTTGAACATCACTTTTTACCAGTAAACTTGGAAATGATTTCTAACTTGGCAATAGATTTGTGCAGTAGTCTTAATAGTAAATGCACAATTGTAGACCAGCAACACTTTATTTTTTATGCTCGATACAAGGCAATTAACAAATGCCTATTAATACTTCACAAATAGTTATTAGCAATACAAATATATATTCGTTTTTCATGAAAATGTCCATTGAAAAGATTAACTTAATTTGTGTGTGAGGAAAAATGCTCTAGATTTTTTGCAAAGTTAACGGGGTATTCCAGTGCAAAAATAGATCCCATTACAGCTAGCATAAAGTGCTTGGAATGAAGGACCAATCGTATTAAAGGGAGAGGAGTTTGAAACTGGGGAGGAAAGACATGGTAATAGACGCTTACCATATTACTTCTATAAGGAAAAAAAGTGTCGATAGCAAAGAGCCTCTACAGCGCTACGAATACTGCAGAGGGATGCAACAACTTCGCCACACACATACTGAAGTGGTAGGTGTTCTTAACACAGTTCCATGATCAGTGGTTTTGTATCACAATATGTTTAGCACGGAGGAGAACCACACAAAAAGCTTGTGTAACGTGACTTATTTTGAGGCAACTGTACCATATTATACACAGTGCTAAGTGTTCAATATGAGGCCAAAGCTAGTCTGGATCTCCACTCCTGCCAGGAAGCACTGCTAAGAACTCGTTTCACATGAAAAGAGTTAAGCACGTGTTCTTGCAAGCAGTTAAGATTTACAGTGCAGTCCTCTCTACGTGTCTCTCATTTCAAACTCTTGCTGCAACCCTATCGCATTTGCATGGGAGCAATAGTCACTGAACTCAAATGAAACAAGACTTCTGAGTAGACATGTAGAGGAGCTTAACCTCTTGTTTGGACTGTGTCTTTCTTGGGCAAAATTGCAAGTATTATTCTAAATAATACATTAAAAGGGCACTTTATATTATGCCCAGAGAGGCTGACCATTGTGTACAATCAGTTAAGCACTCTTGTGCGTTAGCATTGCCAAACAGCGGCTGAGTACTAATTATTCATAGTATCCTCTGTGGGGAAAAGAGAAGCACCCAGCATTGAGTTGCATGAGCTGTAGGCATTTTGTGACTAGTGGCTTGGATGGAAAAGGATGTTAAAGGATGGCAAAAGGCATTTGGGCATACTCTAGCAAAAGCTAGTTGTATGGGCACTCAGGACAGTTTCTGAATAAACGTGTAGGATCCAGACGCCTGTCCCATTTACTTTCAAAGACTTTTGCTGTAACCAGCCTTTTCTGCCTTGCACTGTCATATTGGAATAAGGACATGGTCATGTTGCAGGCATGACGATGTTTGGTAAACTCCAGTTTTTGTTTAAAAGAAAGACAGTCCAGTGTTACAAAGAATTGCCCACAGCCATTTTCCCACTAAGCCTAGCCTTGCATAAAAGTACCTACTCGATTGACCTTTTTTTCTAAAACAAAACATTTGATTGCTTCCCAGATGAGCAACTGTTTTGCAAATCACCTTTAAAAGATCACTTCATCATATTTTTCAGTTGATTCAGTCTAGTAAACTTTTTGCCTGGGATTGCCACGCCTAAACTGGGATGGGATAGATGACAGGACTTCGAAAGGAACAAGTGGCAGCAATGTCCATCATGCGTCAGAGAAACATGGCTTGACTTCTAATGTGGGAAAACCTATCACAGTACATTGTATGATTACCAAAACTGGGGAAAGGATTGCTAGACTAGAAAAAGAAATGTGACCGTTTGTACAAATGAATCTAGGTTCTAGACACTTGGCGTAATATAGGCCCAAGACTGAAAGTGATTTGATACTTTGGGACAAGGGAGGCGTGACAGCATCTCCACGTATCCCCAGAAGGTGCCAGGTCACATTTAAATAATACTGTTGCAATGAAAACAGACATATCAAACTTGATTCTTAACAAAAGCTGAAAACGGCTTCACGAAAGCAGAGTGGAAGAATGAGCAATTGGTCACCATACCATTGGGACAGAAATCCTCTCAAATGTTTCCATGGTTGATTGTTAATTCTGCCGCACCCTAATAAGAAACTAAGTGATTTGTTGTTGTTTTTATGCGTGTTTTGAGATGGTGTGCTTCACGGCCCGCTGGTAAGGCCAACGGTGATCTTCCTCCTCATCCCCCTAAACTTGTGTAGTTAATGGGGCCCAACCGCTAATACTTAAATAAGGCCACAACAATGCATTACGTGGTGAAGAATTGGCACTGGTTTCGCCGGTACACTCATTGCCAGCAATGGATGTTGCGCCACAGCAATTCCACCCGCCCTCTGGAAGGGCAATGCATGCCTTAAAATGGCAAATAAATAATTACTGGCCAAGAATCCTCTGAGCAGTTGTTGCGCCACCCCTGACCGGGAAACGTACTAAGTAGAAACAAGCAGGAGTATGGCAGAAGACCACATAGTAGAAAGTGGCACCATACCAGAATTTCACAGAGTTATTATGACGAAAGAACAACTAGATTCAAGTCTTTCACTAGAGAACAGTACAACAAGGCAACATCTCCAAGAGGCACTGCCTCCGTAATGGAATATTGATTTCTTTGCATTGAGTTGCATTGCATCAAATGGTTACTAGTAAAAAAAACACACGTTCAGTTTTATTTCCTTCCTCTCTGTATCCTCTTGTCTCTTTGCTCGTGGGACGATCTCCCCACTATGGCACAGAAAGGATGTCTGCCTTCACCTTTCTGCTCAGAACGGCTGCTGCGCCCTTTGCAACAGGGCTGCTCATACATAGCTTTCTTTCACCTTTTCATCTTTCAAAAAGGAAGTCAGAAGTGAGACATCTACAACAGTCTGGTTTTTGTGCAACGACAAGTCCTTTGTGTGGTCATCATCGCTTTGGTCCTTGGCGAAGTTTACAAATACCTGAGAGGGAGAAAAGGTAGAAAGACTAGGGTAAGTTGTTGACATTTTTATTATTATTGGGATACATCCCTCTAAGCTTTGCCCACTAAAGTTAGTCATGCCCATTAATTTCAATGGGTCCTGTTCTACTTTTGAACCCAGATCAGGTTGCAACACACAAAAAAGAAAGCACACCATCATAATATACTATCAGGATGCTGTCAGCGGCTCCCGGCTGGTTGTCCAGGAAAGTATAAAGACAAGAAAAGGTTTCTTACCGTCCTTTTTTATTTCAATATTTACAGAGAGAGGTTATAGAACCCAGCCTCTTGGATAATGGCATTGTCCTGAGGGAATCTCCACCCCCCATCCCTTCCTCATTCATCATCATCTCTACGGGTGCCACTAAGTGCCCTCTGTCTTTGAGCTCTTTGCTCTCCTACTTTTAAGGCTCGTCAGGTTCTGGGAGATGGAGGGTGTCAGGGAGAGGAAGACGGGGGAAGATTTAAGAACAGAAACCAGCACTTATAGAGAGCCTAAAAAGATCATTAGCGGCCTGTCGTCTGACAGCGAGTCAGAGGCAGGGGAGTAGGAGGATGAGGAGCCTGGAACAAGTCATTCTGTACACAGAGGAAGTCAGGGGAGGGGTTTCCGCAGACTTGCATGCTGGGTAAAAAAAAGGGGGGGAAGCAGAGGCGGCAACTGTGCCAAAGGGGCTGGAAGTTAATGGAAACACTGGAGATGTACTTTTGAACTTTGTCAATAAATCAAATAGACTGGAACTGGCCGTGAGCCCGGCGTTTTATCTATGCCGGCTTGACAGCATAAAGCCTCTGACAGAGGGTCTGGAATGCTTTCTAATGACAACGTGTCTGCTGGGTGTTGTTGTTCTGGCTCTCCCTTGACTTCCCAACTTTCCCCCTCATCTGCCTCTGATCTGTGACCTCCCGCAAACCCCTGCTGTAAATCTATACTGTCTTCCTCTTCCTCATCTCTGGAAGGGTCAGGAAGGGGAGACGGTCTCCACCATTTCTCCTCCTCTGCCCAGTCCCCAACATATACACACGCAAAATTATCGGAACAGCTGTTAAACATTAAATCAAGCAGAAATTTAAAACAAACAGAAAAGTACATATTTAAATGCATACAGAAAAAAGGCCGGTCTTCAGGTTCTGGTGAAAGATACTCTAAGGCAGAGCTTTCCAGACTTTTAACGCTGGTGACACACTTTTCAGACATGTATCATTTTCCCGCACAGTAATTCAGTTTTACTAGCAAACCTGAGGGTCAACTAACCCCTTGTAAGAGATATGGACACATATTGTACCGACACACCTACGCACTGCAGCCGACACACTAAAGTGTCGTGACACACAGTTTGGAAAGCTGTGCTCTAAGGGGACGTCAACTGGTTCACACATGCAAGTAGGTCATCAAGTGAGCCACAAGCGCGTGGAACTTCACCTCATGCTTCTCATGGAACAATAATTCCCCAGAGTTCCTCCACAGCTAGGCCCTGTGAAAGGGGCTACACATATCTTTCTTCTGCCGGCGTGGTTTGGGCACATGGTGCTTTGCAACATGATGGCGATGATGGATGGGCTAGATAACTTTGCATACTATGACCAGGGCTGAAATTGTCCAAGGTGGAGAGGAGCTTTTTTTGGGGGGGGGGGTTTGGTGGCATCTCCATGATAAAACCCTAGGGCAGATGCCTGAGGGCCAAATGTGACTCTCCGGACCTATCTGTCTGGCCCTCTGAACTCTCCTGGACTCAAAAATCCTACAAAAAGCAACTGAAGAGCCTCTGGGTTCCCACTCAATATGAGCACTGCCCTTAAGATATGAGAAACTTACTTGGTCAAGTGTGGTCTGTGAAACGGAGTAGTCTTCTATGTGGAGTCTCTTTTTGTTCTGGGAGAGGATGCTAAATATCCGAGCCAGAGAAGACTGAGAAGAGGGCAGCTGGTACTGCAGCATGTTGCAATGCTTCTCCTTCAGCACACTGCCCGGGAAGGCAAGCTCAAAGAAGTCTTGAACAGGCTTCAGGTCAGGGTTTGCCCCTGCTATTCGCACTATGATTGTGTAGCCATCTCCAAACCTGAAAAAAACAAACGGAGGAAAGTGTGGGACTTTCAACAGAGTAGCCTTCAAAAAATGGAGTGTTTTTTTTATTCCTGTAGCTTAAAAACACAGTAGGTGTTTGGTAAAGATCTTAACAGAAGTAGAATGAACACAAGACTATGCAGGAGAGCTTCAACTGATTTAACTTTTAGGCTAATCAACCAACAGCACAATTGTATACAACATATCTACAGTGGTACCTCGGTTTACAAACTTAATCTGTTCCGGAAGTCCATTCTTAAACCAAAACCAAGGCGCACTTTCCCTAAGGAGGCCTCTCGCCACCAGTGCCCTTCCACCATTCGGCTTCCGTTCGTAGACCAAGGTAAAGTTTGCAAACCAGGACACTACTTCTAGTTTTGTAGAGTTCATAAACCGAATAGTTCATAAACAGGGCTGTTCTTAAACTGAGGCACCACTGTACTGAGAAGCAAACCGTTTGAGTTCAAAGGAAGTTCACAGTGGGCATAGGATGCTTCCCCAAGTTTAAACTAATTATTAATCAAACGGGGCTGATTTTAAAATGGCAGGACAGCGAGGTAAGGACAACCAGGTTATTTTTTGAGACTATTTTGTTCTGGTGTGAGTTTGGGGGGGGGGACACACACATTAATGATGGCCTTTTCTCCTAATTGTTTTTGTTTATTAAGTTGTAAGGTACCTAAAGCATCCTTATTTTAAAAAGGGTGCTGATAGTGTTGTTTTGATATTATGCAAATGTGAATAAATGTAATCCATTAATTTATCAGATGATCCAGAACAGACTTCAAAATAAGTACAAAGGCAGCAAGGATAAAGCAGTGGCGCTTACCTGTTCTTCAGGTGCTGAACACTGCCAAGGCACCTGAACCGCCCATTGACCATGATCGCCATTCGAGTGCACAGGGCCTCACATTCTTCCATGCTGTGGGTAGGAGAACGAGTGAGTTAAATTGCGCAAATAAAGGTTCCGGCAAGTTTGCAAAATCAGTTTTGCATGGCACAGTTTTACATCCTCAAACAAAAAGGAAGACCTGGATATGCAGTCTTTAGAACCTTCAATACTAGAAGCTGCATTCTTTTAAAAAAAGAGAGCAATTGTCCTTCTAGCTAGCTCAATACTGCCAAGTCTGGCTGGTAGCAGCGCCAGGTCTAGTTTCAGGTCTTTGGCACCCTCCTAGCTGAGACAGAAATATCTCAGGACAGACATGTGCTCTACCACTAAGTGATAAGACCTTGATACTTAATAATATTAATAACAATAATTATAATTATAACATCTGAAACTGCTACCATCAGCTGCTATTTTTGTCATTTTCTGTACAACTACTAAGCTCTCTTTTTTCCTTGTATGGCTGAATTTAAAAATCAATTTTAAAAAGAATATTCAGTACTGTTAGGATATCGTGCTGTGTTCTGTTTCACGTTGTGTGTCTGTCTGGAGTTTTTGTACAATTTACACTAAATCCAGCCAAAATTAAACATGTCTCATTCATTTTGATGAAAGGGATTTTAGCATCCTTTTAGCTCCTTTTTTTGGTCACAATCCACTTGCAACCGAAAATGAAACAGTGGCTGAAACACACCACTGTGCTGTGTGATGCAAATAGCAGCTAAGAACGCCCCTCCCAGCTTACCTGTGAGATGTAAGGACGACAGACCTTCCCTCCTTGATGACGCTCAAGGCGCAGTTCCAAAGGAAACGGCGGGCCTTGGGGTCCATTCCTGTGGTCGGCTCATCCTGCAATTGAGATAAATAAGCACTGATCTTACTCGGCAGAGCATCATTTCATGATGATAAGCTCCATCACACCTTCCCTTCCTCAACCATCATGAAGCAGGGCTCATTCCATCAGTTTTGCTAAAAGACCAGCTGCATTAGTGCCTCCTTGATCCTGAGCTGTTTCCCATGGCAGTTGGACATTATAATAACTACTATTTAAGAACTGGTACTAGAGGCCTGGGGAAAGACATATAAAGATTTGAAGGTAAAGGTAAAGGGACCCCTGACCATTAGGTCCAGTTGTGGCCGACTCTGGGGTTGCAGCGTTCATCTTGCTTTATTGGCCAAGGGAGCCGGCGTACAGCTTCCGTGTCATGTGGCCTGCATGACCAAGCTGCTTCTGGCAAACCAGAGCAGTGCACGGAAACGCCGTTTACCTTCCCGCCGGAGCAGTACCTATTTATCTACTTGCACTTTGAGGTGCTTTCAAACTGCTAGGTTGACAGGAGCAGACACCGAGCAATGAGAGCTCACCCCATCATGGGGATTCGAACCGCCGACCTTCTGATCGGCAAGTCCTAGGCTCTGTGGTTTAACCCACAGTGCCACCCGCGTCCCTCTAAAGATTTGAAGAGAATGTGGAAAATGATTGTTGTTAAAAAAAACCTGAAGTTATGATACTGAGATGTACAGGATTTGATGGACTTATTGAGAGAAGGACTTGGTTCCTGTATTTGAGAGTGGATCCCAGGCCAAGACCATCCCATCCCTATAGATCACCAAAGAAGATAAAGAAGATTGGCAAAATAAATCAGTGAACTATGCAAGGCATATTAAATAATTTGAAAGCCCAAGCAGGGACAATTATTTAATGAATGTATTATTATTTTTTTGGAAGCTTTGTGTATAGATTCCTACATTGGTATAACTTTTAAAACTCAATTGTAATAAGATGAAAAGGTTTTAAAAATGGATTGTTAAGAATATAAGGTTTTATGGACGTGCATGAATAAGTACTAAACAAGAGGGGGAGTGGAGGGAAGTCAACTGAAATAATGGTTTAAAAAATTGTTCATGATACTTGCTCCCCCCTCTTTTTTATACAATGTTGATATTTTAATGCAATGTTGTTATTTATTTATTCTGGAAAATTTATAAAATGTTATTGAAAAAGGGGGGGAAAGGGGGGAAAAAGAACTGTATATAGAATTGCCTTTTTGCAGAATACACATTGCTAATGTGAGCAGCACCCTACTCACCAGGAAGACCACAGGAGGCCCTCCGATTAGGGCCATGGCAGTTGACAGCTTGCGCTTGTTCCCACCGCTGTAGGTGCCGGCACATCTTTCTGCATACTTCACGAGGCCCAGCTTGCGAACAGCCCATTCACCAACCTGCCAGATAAGAGGGCAATATGAACAGAGAAGAACAACCTCCAGGCTCTCTGCAGCTTTAAAAAGCTGCTGTTTGCGACTCCAGAATCCTACTTAGTTTTAACTGTCTGTTATATATTCCAGGCCATTCAGCACAGCAAATGAGGCTGAAGCACCTCCAGGTTCTTTAAGGTTGGAGACTTGACAATACAGCGTTGCCCCGCAAGACGAACGCCTTGCAAGACGGAAAACCCGCTAGACGAAAGGGTTTTCCGTTTTGGAGGCACTTCGCAAAACGAATTTCCCTATGGGATTGCTTCGCAAGACAAAATGTCTTGCGAGTTCCTGCGGGTTTTTTCCCCCTTTCCCCCCCTTTTCCTAAGCCGCTAAGCCGCTTATCAGCTGATCCGCTGATAAGCCGCTTATCAGCTGATCCGCTAAAAGCCGCTAAACCGCTAATAGCGCTAATCCGCTAAGCTGTCAATGGGCTTGCTTCGCAAGATGAAAAAAACGCTATACGAAGAGCCTCACGGAACGGATTAATTTCGTCTTGCGAGGCACCACTGTAGTGTTTCTAAAGAAAGTTGAAAGTGGCTCAGTTCACTTCCCACGGTGTATTTGCACCTTCCTTTTTACCCGCTTCTGCCTCTGTTCAATTGGAAACAATTCAAAAAATGCCCAGTGTTGCGTAAGTGGCTTGCTGTACATCATAATAAGTGGGGGCCTCTTTTTCAAGCTGCCTTTGATCCTCTGAAAAACATGACTATATATATCCAGTCAAAGGAAGCTGATGGCACAGCCAGAATGTTATGCCCATTGGGCTTTGCTGCAGCATTGTTGTTTTGCAAACATTCCTATTGTGTGTGCATTTACTTACTGCTTTAGATCATTGTTGCAAGCCACCACATGATTCTGGTGAAGCAAGATAGAAATGTCTTAAAATAAATAAAAAAATTATTTACTTTAAATAAATAAAGTAAGAGACCAACTAAGTTTGTTCTGGGTATAAGCTTTCATGTGCATGCAGACACAAAAGCTTATACCCAGAACAAACTTAGTTGGTCTCTAAGGTGCTCTAAGGCAGTGTTTCCCAACCTTGGGTCTCCAGCTGTTTTTGGACTACAACTCCCATCATCCCTTGCTAGCAAGACCAATGGTCAGGGATGATGGGAATTGTAGTCCAACAGCAGCTGGAGACCCAAGGTTGGGAAACACTGCTCTAAGGTGCTACTCTAAGGTGCCGAAGAATTGATGCTTTTGAATTATGGGGTTGGAGGAGACTCTTCAGAGTCCCATGGACTGCAAGAAGATCAAACGTATCCATTCTTAAGGAAATCAGCCCTGAGTGCTCACTGGAAGGACAGATCATGAAGCTGAGGCTCCAATAATTTGGCCACCTCATGAGAAGAGAAGACTCCCTGGAAAAGACCCTGATGTTGGGAAAGATGGAGGGCACAAGGAGAAGAGGACGGCAGAGGAAGAGATGGTTGGACAGTGTTCTTGAAGCTACAAACACGAGCCTGACCAAACTGCAGGAGGCAGTGGAAGACAGGAGTGCCTGGCGTGCTCTGGTCCATGGGGTCACGAAGAGTCAGACACGACTAAACGACTAAACAACAAAAATAACAAGGTGCTACTGGACAATTTTTTATTTATTTCGATTGCATCAGACCAACACGGCTACCTACCTGAATGCTTTAAAGCAAACAGAGATAAATGCCCCCTTTGCTCCCTCCCCTTCATCACCAACCCTATGAAGTTTGTTGCAGTAATTAGCACCGGTTGTCCCTGTTCTGCCACCTTGATTTTTTTTACCTTGCAGACTTCTTTCTCAGGGACGCCTCTTAAGAGTGCAAATAATTCCAGGTGTTCTCTCCCCGTCAGCAGCTCATTTATGGCATCGAACTGAGGGCAGTATCCCATATTCTGGTGGACGTCTTGGATGTTAGACAAAATACTGCAATGAGAGAAGATGCAGATCTTGAGTGTTTTGCTAGTGGTTCAGCACAGGGTGGGTTGTGGTGGACCGAGCAATTGGGAATTATCAGACGTTGACAGCTAATGCAAAAAAAATACCACTACATGGAATTAAGTCAGAATTTTAAAAGGATGTATTGGAAGTGCTAAACAGACTGTTCAACAAAATTGTGCTGCTGGCAACAACCTTACTAATGTCAATCAAGACTTTTGGAAATGGTGCATTTCAATACAGAGTTTGTGATCATGGTGTTGAATTCTATGTCTTTCCTTCTGGCTCATGTTAATGAACAGAGTTGCCAAACATTATTAAAATTCAAATTAGGAAGTGAAAGCACATTTGCATAACCCTAGTTTTTCTAGCCATAGGGAGGGGCAAGAGTTGTGCAGAGTACCAAAGCCACAACTGAAAATCTTATTCAGCCACCCTCCAGGCTCCTAAACTTTTAGCACCTACAGTTGCAAGTTATGGACTTGCAAACTTGAGGACCTTGAGGACTACAGTGGTACCTCAGGTTACATATGCTTCAGGTTACATACGCTTCAGGTTACAGACTCCGCTAACCCAGAAATAATACCTTGCTTCAGGATGAGAACAGAAATCGCGTGGCAGCAGCAGCAGGAGGCCCCATTAGCTAAAGTGGTGCTTCAGGTTAAGAACAGTTTCAGGTTAAGAACGGACCTCTGGAATGAATTAAGTACGTAACCAGAGGTACCACTGTAGTCTCATTTTATTCGATGAAATGTACAGTGGTGCCTCGCAAGACAAAATTAATCCGTTCCATGAGGCTCTTCGTATAGCGGTTTTTTCGTCTTGCGAAGCAAGCCCATTGACAGCTTAGCGGATTAGCGCTATTAGCGGTTTAGCGGCTTTTAGCGATCAGCTGTTAAGCGGCTTATCAGCGGATCAGCTGATAAGCGGCTTAACGGCTTAGGAAAAGGGGGGGGGAGGGAAAAAAAACCGCAGGAACTCGCAAGACATTTTCATCTTGCGAAGCAAGCCCATAGGGAAATTCGTTTTGCAAAGCGCCTCCAAAACGGAAAACCCTTTCGTCCAGCGGGTTTTCCGTCTTGCGAGGCGTTCGTCTTGCGGGGCACCACTGTAATTTCATTTCATGCAGTGCAAGTCTCTGCTGAAACAAGCCCCACTTTGAGTTTTGTGGGATTTGTTCTCAGGGATTATGTCTAGGACAGAAACCATTAAAAAAGTTATGCACCCGATATTATATTCTACACTTTTTCTGCACTCCTTCAGAATCTCGGCATGCGCACAGCTGTGGCCTAAGCCATGTTCTGATCGCTGGAGATCCTACTGATCCCTTTTTTTGGCTTCCCAGATTTCACTGGCTGTGACAAGCTGAACTTCTCAGCCTAGAAAATCAGGGTTGTTTAAATAAATGAAAATGGGTGTTTCTCAGGATGTTAAATAGTGTGACCAATACCAAGTTCTTCCCTTGCATGGAATACCTACAGCAACCATGAGCATGTCACTGCCCCAACAGGGCAGCACAATCTAGTCTCACACACCAAACCAACTTTTGCTGTGAGTGGCAATGAAATCACATCTGCTCTGAAAGTGCAACAGCAGACAGAAAGGCCAATGAAAAACATGGCTTTCTGCAGAAGGAGCCGCCATTTCTTTTCATACCTGTTGCCCTTAAGGAAAGCATCTCCTCCCGTAACATCCGTATCTCCTGTCAACATCTTGAAAGTGGAGGATTTGCCAGCACCATTCACACCCAGGAGTCCAAAGCACTGCAAACATTAAAAAGACCGGATCAGCACATGCCTCATTCATCTCTCACACATTCCTTGTGTTGTTGCATGAAAACAGAAGGAGCCATGGGCAGAGCAGTTGGTAATGGTGGGAGATTCCATGGCAGGGAAATGGCTACTTTTTTTTTTTTAGCCGAGGGAGCTTGTGCTGGCCAGAGTAGAATATGTTTGTGTGGGATTTCCAGTGTCCCCGAGAAGAGCCTTGCATCTTGAGCAATGTTTCACTAAATACTGTATTTTTTGCTCTATAGGATGCACCCGACCATAGGATGCACCTAGTTTTAGAGGGGGAGAACAAGAAAAAAAAAATTATCTCCCTCTCTGTGCAGCGCCCCTTCAGCGAAGCAGCAGGAGAAGCAGCGAAGCAGCGAAGCAGCAGGAGCCCCTTCCATTTCTCCTCCTGCTTCGCTGAAGGTGTGCTGCACAGAGAGGGAAAGCTGCACAGCGCCTCTCCAGCGAAGCGAAGCCAGGAGAGCAAGAGGGATCGGTGCGCACCGACCCCTCTCACTCTACAGGCTTCAGTGAAAGCAACACGAAGCCTCCGTAGCGTGGCGGGAGCGCTCCCACTGCGCTTCGGAGGCTTCACGTTGCTATTGCTGAAGCCATGGAGCCTGCATTCGCTCCATAAGAAGCACACACATTTCCCCTTAATTTTTGGAGGGGGAAAAGTGCGTCTTATAGAGTGAAAAATACAGTACATGCAAACAATGACTTGGAAATCTTACCTCTCCAGGTGGAATTCCAACACAGATCCTATCCACAGCAGGCTTTTGTTTCATTCTGTATACCTGGAATGAAGAAAAGAAATTTGCTCATAGCTGGCAACAGCTAAGCTTTACATCCTCTATGAGTGCATTTCTCTTCTTTGGCAAAATCAGTAGCAGGGCCTCTGCCTATGGTTCAGTTTCTCAAAAGACCTCCAGAATTTGTCCTATTTGTTTGTAAATTCGGCAAATCCCAGCAAGTGTATATGGGGAAAAAGCACTGATGTGATCAACAAATGCATGAATGGGTCCATACCAACTAATCCAGACATAGGCAAACTCGGCCCTCCAGATGTTTTGGGACTACAACTCCCATCATCCCTAGCTAACAGCACCAGTGGTCAGGGATGATGGGAACTGTAGTCCCAAAACATCTGGAGGGCCGAGTTTGCCTATGCCTGAACTAATGGTTCTAGTGGCAGACTTTGGACTCTCAAATTTCAGCAGCACTCTGTGTGATGATAAAATTTGGTGCACACACACCTCTCCCACACTCTGTTCTGCATTGTTGTTGTGGCACCTAGTGCAGTTGAACCGGTCACGCTACCCTAAAACCGCCTCTGTCCCTAGCAGCACTGATGTCAGGAAGTAGGGCAATCATCTGATGTGCATAGTGCTGGGAGGCAGAGCTAGTTAGCATAGCCCTGTTTGATTCAATGGTTGATTCAATGAGTGAGAGGTTCTTTCTTTCTGTTTGAAATGCAGACCATTATCAACAGCGGCAATCCCTTTTGATTCTAGGGAATGCATGAAAATAGAGAGTGAACCCCATGAATTTGGGGTGTCACAGAATGGTCGCTGTGACGTTAACATATGAGAGTGCTGGAGGTGAAATAGTTAAACAGGTTGCCCAATCACAAACCAGGGGGGTGGAGTCAGAAGGACTATAAAACCAGCTCTGGGAGGGGCAAAGGGGGGAGTTTGTTGGGAGTTGGGTGGTTGGTTGGAATGGGAGTGAATTGGGATAGAGTTTTTGGGTAGGTTGAGTTAGTGTAGCGAAATAAGCTGAGTCAGGAACAGTTAGGGGCTAGGAAGACAAGTAAATATCTGAGAGGTGGTTTAGTGAGTGAGAGCAGATAGCGGAAGTTATAGGTCTGGATAAGCACCCCATGATTGTAATTGACTGATACCGTTTATGAAACCACACGCTTGTTAAACTGCAATAAATAAACAGAAGTTTATGTTCCAATTTAACCCTGACTGGACTCAGTTTTGTACCAGGTAGGGCCTGGGTGGTGGCAGCGAGAAATAAAGTGGTGGCGCAGGAATCAATAGACGGTGAAACGTCCGGGGACCCTGTGTGATCGCCACAGTCGCTATCAACACTTGCTCCATAATTTCAGGCATCCATCAGCAGGAAATTGTACAGCAGCACCATTAGGGGGTTGCTAGGCCCCATGCATCAGTGGCAATGGAAATGCAAGCTTTCCCCATGCACAGCATGCCCAAAGAACTTCTCGCTTGTCTTCTCACCTTGGTTAGTTCTTTGATTTCTAAGATATCACTCTGCCCACCGCCACCAAGGATCCTCTGCCGTTCTCTGTTCACGTCTTCATCCTCTTCATGCACAGGCGGAAGTTTAGCATTGCCAGTTCTGTGTGGGGGGGGGGGGGGAAATGCATCACTTGGAGGTCAAGTTTGTGCACTGATAATGCATTCAGTAACAGGCAGACCAGTCCTAGACTTCTGGATCCCATTCCAAAGGTGGAGTACCCAATCTCTTTTGTAATTAAGGTTGAAACTCACTCTTTAGCTAATAGCCAGCTCCCAGCACATCCTGGAAATTAACACACAACTTCGCGAGCCACTTCCCACCTTACATTTTAAGGTGTGAGCCTTAACATTTGTAGGCAGCTCGGGGAGTTTATTTTTGCCTGAAGAGTGGGATAAAATGCTTTTGAATGAATGAATGAATCATGGGTTTCTGGTGCTATTATTGCTCCCTGTCTTTCCTCTTTTCTGACTTCACTTACTGTGGGGAGGGGTGGTAGAGACGCTTGTCTTAGCCGCGCTCCCCCCCCCCCCAATTATTTGGATCCTCAAAATCTGCATATGCCTTTCCCCAGGATGGGTGTTCATTGTCACAAAGGCCATTTTACCTGGATTTGATAAAGAACCTGTACTGGATAAGCACAGTGATGAGGAAGAAGACGACTCCTTCCACAGCCATGGCGAAGAGATTCCGTCCCACCAGGTCCCAGGAGAGAGGAGAGACAAAGCGGTTCTCGCCTAATGGGGAAGAGCAGAGGCTGTCATTCAACTGTCCGATCAGACGTCTAGGAAGGCTCCCTATTACAACACTGTATGCAACAAGCTCGTATGTAAGAGCAACACACACTGTACTGATCTTTAATATACCTCAGATGTTCGTCACAACAGAGACACAATTTAAACACTCAGCAAACCTGATGCTGGCGTCTGAGATGTTCTAATGCTGATTTCAGTCATTTGCAAATTACCAAGGATTTTTTCCCACACGCTGTGCAGGAAACCCCTGAGTTTACCTCTGATCTAAGAGTCAATCCTGGCCCCCCAGTTTGTAAACATGATACATCTGCTAGAAAATGTGTATTTGTTGCTGCTTGTTACCCATACAGTGGTACCTTGGGTTACAGACACTTCGGGTTACAGACGCTTCAGGTTACAGACTCCACTAACCCAGAAATAGTACCTCGGGTTAAGAACTTTGCCTTTAGGATGAGAACAGAAATCGTGCAGCGGCGGTATGGTGGCAGCGGGAGGCCCCATTAGCTAAAGTGGTGCTTCAGGTTAAGAACAGTTTCAGGTTAAGAACGAACCTCCAGAACGAATTAAGTTCTTAACCTGAGGTACCACTGTACATTAAAGCATCTTAGAATGAACACCTAAAAGATTGGTTGCGTGCAAAGTGGTTCTCATATTCTAATGTTCCTGACGACAAACAGTACTTTTGAAAGGACATTCCTATCCCAAATGGTTACAAAGTTATGCTTGGAACTACGTTGAGTAAAGGCTGCTGAAATATCTGAAGACAAACAGGTGGCCAATTAAAGTTTGCAATGGTTGTGGTGGAGAAGAGAATAATTCTTTTGCCCTCCCTCCACATTGTGTAAAATGGTTAAGAATTGCAGAATAAATAAGAGTACACAAATGCTCTTAATTTGAATACTTTATACAGGTTGTAAAATTCAGTCTTCGCAGTGCAAAATGTGGGTTGTCTGATTTCAGAGTATCCACCCTTACAGCCCAAGTCTCCACAATCTAGGACGTGTTGAGAATTCCGTTCCACCTTAAGGGACAGACGCGTGGAATTGTTGCATGTCACATGTCTGTTTACATTCCAGCACAGTATGCTGGGAACTTCCGTTTGTGTATAGTTTCCTGTTTTGCTTTGGACACGAAGGAGATCAGACATGTTTTCCTTTTGTCCTAATCTACGCTGAATAAACCTGCTTGTAAATATGCCCACACAGCCTCTTGTGCCGCTTCTGTTTGCGCGGTGTTTTCTCTGCTACATAGCGTGCTCAGTCTTCTGAAGCCTGGGCCGCAGATTTATGCTGCACCAAGGACCGGAGTTTGCCTGGCACACCAGCCGGTGGGCTGGAGCCAGCTGGGGGCCTGCCAATTGCCTCCGTTTCCTTGGGTGCATGTCAACAGGATGATGCCACTAGGCCAACACCTCACTTACCAAATCTTTCTAGG
The DNA here is from genome assembly GCF_951804945.1 of Podarcis cretensis. NCBI lineage: Eukaryota > Metazoa > Chordata > Lepidosauria > Squamata > Lacertidae > Podarcis > Podarcis cretensis. The sequence continues at coordinate 12,797,167 of NC_137187.1, forward strand.
GCATCTGCCATAGCTTGATTTTTCACCATGTCAATCAGGCCCCGGCCCAGGCAGAAATGGGGGAAGATGAGGAATACTGACTTCAGGATGTCATTGATGTTGGTCAGCTTCTAAAGACACAAAATCAGTGGCAGTCAGTTGCTTGGAAATTTACCATGACAACGAAAAAGGGACACATATCAAGAGGCAGAGAATGGAAAAACTCAGAGAACTTATCCAGAAAGAGTGAAGCATGCACCCACTGAAATTAAAGACTAAACTGATTTCAAGATTAAGGACTTATTTCTTTGGCATAAAAGAATTCAGGTTGGTTTTGGGTTAAAAATGTGGCAGATTTAAGGGCAACGTCGCATTATTGAAGCCAAAATTAATGGCTTACCATGAGCAAACAGGGTGCTAGTGCAGGCAGCCCTGGAGCTCTGCTTTTCCACTGATACAAGCAACAAGCCATCAAGCCTTGGCTTGCTGTTACATACGAACCAAGGTTGTGCTTTGTTTTTCCTGAACATGCCAGGTTCAGACTTTGGCTTCCTCAACTTTTTTTCCAGAAAAAACAAATCACAATCCCAGTTTGGACATAACAACAGTACAAGCTCCATGGCTTGTTGCTCTGGTCTGTGCAAGGAGAGGGGCAAGGCAGGAGCAAATGGGCGGTGTTCACTAGCATGCTGCTTGACTTACTCTGACAGGCAAATTGGCCCACTGTGTTCAATCCAAATGGACCGGAACCTTCCAATGTTGAACACTGAAACAGAACCTGATCTGGTTCAGATGTCACACAAGAATGAGCCTAGATGCATGTCAGAGTCACACACTTTTCTTTTACTCCAGCATGGCCACAAGAAGTGTGGAAGCTTTTGCTACTGTTTTGGATAAACCGCAGCTTTTGTTTCATCTGAAGCCAACAAAACTGTGCTTAATATGAACTGTGGTTTGTTTGGAATAAGGCAGCTTCAAACCATGGGTTATATGTTCCAACAAACTATAAATTAAGGGAAACTTCAGTTTAGGGTTCGGATGTAATGCTGAACTGTAGTTAGTTGAAGCAAAAACTTCTAATCTCCTCCTCGTGGCCATGCCAGAGGGGTGTGAGAGCATGTGAACCTAAGGCTCACCTAGGCTCCTTGTCATCCAGGGGCATTGTACAAAAGGAGAGCGGTTGCCCCTATGGGTCCAGCTATATTTTTTTCCGTACAGTTTCCTTGGAAGGGATGGCATAGCAGCATGTCTCTTCACTCCCAGAGGTATTTGCGACTGCATTTTTAATGTGATCTTGATACGTCCTGCCTGGATTTCTAGTCACATGCAAAGCCCATTACCTGTATGCATTCACATGTTTGTGTACACACTGGCTTAGGGATATGGGGGGTGGAGGGGAACCCCACCTCGGGTGTCATGCCTAAGGAGGGTGACAAGATTGCCCCCCCCAGGTGGATCACCAACGCACCAATCGGCGCAGCAGATCCGCTCGGGGAGCAATCTTGTCACCCCTCGGCGGATTGCCGACATGTTGATCCATTTGGGGGGGCCCACGCGAGGCTTGCGGCAGCCGCCCCCACATAAGGATTGCGGCGGCAGTCCCATGGGCAGCTTGCTCTGCCCCCGCTGCACCGGGTACCAGAGGAACTAGCTGCATCCCTGTGGTTACAGTGTTAGGCTAGGAGGAGAGGAATGAATTCCTTAAAGCAAAATAGAGGGCAAATGAATTACCTGAGCATCTATACTTCAGTTTCCTCCTAGTCTCTTTCACCTACTTCTCTATTGCTACAGAATGTACATCCATTCCTTTCGCTTATCAACTCAAAGATGTATTTTTTTTTTAAAGGATTCTGAATTCCGGCAATATTTCTCAATTGGACTAAATCAGGAAATCTAAGCAAAATCACAAAGATGTGACTAATTCACCTTTTAGCAACCATCTAGTATTTCTGTGTTGAAATCTGAAAGGCCACGGAGCAGGCTGAATTAATCAATTCAACTTTTATCAAATCTTTAAAAAATAAATAAAGCACAGCAAACAGCAAAGCATGCTGGCTGCGGCCACCAAGAACTCACATTGCTGGTGAAAAGCTCGAGGACAAAAGTGGCGACACTCCCATTAATACCGATGAAGAGGTTCACACTGGTGAGCACCACGTATGCTGTGCTAGGGATCTTGAACACAAAGGATGCCGGGTACATGAGAGGCGTTATGGACCACCTGGGAAACAGAAAGGATGTGACATTAAGGAAGTCCATTGCTACATCTTGATCGGTTGTCAGCACCTGAGCCGAAAGGGCCTCCCTTACCCATAGAGCAAGAGGAGAAGAGCCAGCACGGGAAGGTTGCTTGAGGACACGTAGGATTTCTGCTGGAAGCCAATGAAGATGATGATGACCAAGGTGGCTGGAACTACATAGTTGCACTGCAAGTTGAAAAGAGAGAAAGGAAAATGCAATCAGAATAGCTCCATCTTAAAGGATTCAAATGACCATAGACAGGGTAGGGTTTTTCCCCTATCATAGAAACATAACTGTCAATGTTTCCCTTTTTTAAAGGGAAATTCCCTTATTCCGAATAGGATTTCGCGCAAGAAAAGCGAAAAGTTGACAGCTATGCATAGAAAGCAACCCTAAAGTCAAGCAACGGACAAAACTGAGCTTCTCCAGATTGCAACCACAGTGAGACAAAGATGGTGCAGGAAGCAGAATTCTCTCTCCTCCTTCGCACAACAGTGTCAGGTAGATGGACAGAAAAGGGAAGGAAGCCTGATGAGACTTCATGATGCCTATATTACTCTATTAGCAGGTCAGAGTGTGGGGATAGGCATGCAATACACACTTCAGATGCACTCTTTGATAGAATGTGTTCTCTCTTTAAAGACAAAAGTGGGGGGGGGGGGATAATGCAGAAACATATATAGCCTTACCATATCCCACACAAAATTAGCCAGCCAGTAGGTCACTGGCTTCACGCCACAGATGAACTGAAGGTGCTTGGCCTTAGTGACACGCTCCTGGATCAAGAAAACCACAAAGCTGGCCGGGACAAAGGACATGGCAAAGATGACGCAGATGGAGACCAAAACATCCACCGATGTCGTCATCCTGAGCAAAGAGAAATTTCAAAAGAGGGTGAGAAATGAGCTTGTAGATTTGTGCACCGTAACCCGTTGCTCAGCTACATCCTTGGTTAGGAGTACCCATGGAAACAGGCCAGTTTCTACCACGCCCTGTAGCTGCCGAAGCAGAAACTGGACTTAACTCTCCTGTTTAATTTTAAGGAGGTCATTTTCCCTCTCCCCTGATCCTCTCCCCATCCACCCGCTTCCGGGACGTACAAGGCGACTTCCGAGAGCTGCTGCTTGGTGAGGTTCAGAGGGTGGTTGAAGGCCGTGATGCCGTAAGCGCTGGGGTCCTCTCCCTCTTGCAGGTTGGCGCGCAGAATGGCATTGTTCATTATGTTGAGAAAGGCGCTGATGGCGTGCCAGCCTTTGTTGTTGAACCACACCTGGAAAGGGCGCACAGTGGAATTAACAAAGAGTAACGCAGAAGCTCTTCACTTCGGGAATCAAACTGTAGACGCTCCCCACCGGTTTATTGCAAATTTGGCCTTTTCTCTTTCCAGGTTAATTTCAAACACAGTAAGAGGAAAGGCTTCTGGGTGTCTCAGTGAAGCATGCCTTCGATTTTATTTTATTATCAAGTGCTTTAGCTATTAAACTTTGAGAGAAGCCTCTGTGGACATTCAAGAACCTGGGCTACCAGGATACGGAACAAGCAGATGGAATTACCTTTACATTATCATTCGTGTCCATGCCCTTCATGAAGCTTGACAGGCTGTTAAGGAACCGTTCTCCAGAGCCCCCCTAAAAGGGATAATAACAAAGAACATGAATTGGAATATGCTTGTGGGGGGGACGGACAATCCTACACAGGACAGGTATACTCAGAAATACCCTTGAGTTCACTAGGGCTTACTCCCAGGTAAGTTGTTATAGAATTGCAATCTTGCGTACCTAAGTTTGCACTGTTTAGCTGTTTTAGAATTCCTTCCTACCCTTTCCCAAAAGACCACCTGAATTCCAAATCAAGTAGCAAGGCCTAAGCCATTTATTTTCGCATAGAAATCTCTGCTCTGTTTACCTTGGCTATTTCCAAGATTTTCTTCACTTGCTTGATTGCTTCATTAACTTCTTCACGGCGAGGGAGCACCAGAGAGCTACTGGCTCCCAATGAAAAGCCACCATACCTGGGAACACATTAAACCAGATTAATTTTTATGGTTTGCGTATATGAGTCTTCCCCCTCCATTAAGAGACTTTTGCTTTTCTTGTCAGCAATTTCAGGTTTGCAATCCTGATCTGCTACTCAACAAAAAGAAATTAAATTGTTGGGATGCACAGCTCTCTGGAGCCTCACACTGACTGAGATAACAAAATAATAACGTACACTATAATCTTGGACATAAACATGCCTGTTGACATATATACATACAGTGGAAAGCCATTTTGTACATGCCTGTGAGTCACATTATCTCCCAGTGGTCAGATACACTGAGTGAATACTTACTGGGTAAAATTAATGATCTAATCCTGCAAATGTATTTCAGGAGTTCCTATCATTCTGAAACTAGAGGCAGGAGTGGGGCATTTGGGAATGAACAAGCTTCACCAAAAAAAGACAAAGAAAAAGGTGTATTTACCTGAATTCGTTCACCCAAAACTTATTGCTCAAACTGTGAATGCAAAAAGAAGAGAAAAGGGGGTTGTTACGTCAGACACAATGAAGTAAAGCAGGGACAAACATAGCAACCTCCAGATGTTCTCGGACTACAACTTCCATCCTCCCTGACAGGCTGGGGTAATTGGAGATGGAGTCCAAAAACAACTGGGAGGACATCATGTTGTTAAAGCATACTGCACATCAGGTACCTTTTCCCGATGATCTGTGCATAGGTCTTCACCAGGTAATCAGAAATGTTGCGACCTGTCAGGTTTTGCAGGATATCTGTCGTGTTCAGTACTCTCTGTGGCCAAGGCGGGGGAAAGAAGAAAACAAAAAGATAGATCAAGGGTTTTATCGGCTATGAAATACCTTGAATGCTGTATGTCATTCATTTGCTCTACCTGAAATCTAAAGCTATGAAGAAACATAGAGATTTTGTGTGGAAACCTGATGGAATTTAATCAGCTCATGGCTGATTAAAACAAGATATAGCCATAATGAGAAAATTAGACAAAGGCACCATGGCATATCTAAAAACACATGTTAGGTGCCCACAGGAAGGTTCAGTTCTTGCTGCACTTACAGAGGCTGATCCTTTACTCTGGAACCGTACAGGATCCGGTGAGAGTGTTTTGACTAGTTATTGTGAATAGCTCAAAAGCCTCTTTTAGTCAGACTATAAAACGTTACTCTTGAATATAAATTTATGTTATACTTCATTATTGTCATCATTGGATGTTTTGAGTTGCCTGGTGTGCTTTGTTAAGTGTTGGCAGAAAGTGTTTATTTTATTATTTGTTTATAAAAAGATATCTATATGCTGCTAATTTATTTATTAAAAAACCAGGGCAGCTTACAATTGTACATAAAAAGCATATGTCACCTTACAGACAAAAACCTAGCCTTTTCTACATACCAAAGTAACCAAAATATTTTTTACCTGGGGAGGAGGGAGGCCACCAGCTGCTGCAGGGCAAACTGGGAGCATCTTCTTCACCTTCTCATTGCTACAGACACACGATGGGGAAGGGTTCTCCATAGTCCAATTGCCATTCTGGAAGATTTCCATCAATTCCTCAGGCACAGGATCAGTGGTCCAGCCCTCTTCACCTACTGAGCAAGGAGTATTCCTGCACAGAAAAAAGGCAGAGTCAACATCAAAGCGTTTCAGAAATCATATCGTCCACCAGGTTGTCTTTGTCACCTGCTATGCTCTAGCAGCTGTTGTGGTCAGTCTATCTGTTGCACTTCTAAGTTGCGCTTTAAGTAGATTACGGTTGACAGGAAATGGGTTATAATAAAAATAACAATTGTTGTTGTGTTTATGGTTCGCCAAACTTATAACTTCAGGAACGGTATCATGCTTCAGGTGATAGTTACGATGCTGTGATGTGATGATTGGCCAGAAGGGACAGGGCACTGAAGCCCCACTTTAAAATACTGGAAGCCTAGGATGGATCTACAGTGGTACCTCTGGTTGTGAACGGGATCCATTCTGGAGGCCTGTTCACAACATTAAAAGAGCGCAACCCGCAGTGGCGCATCTGCGCACGTGTGGCTTGCGATTTGCACCTTCTGCACATGTATGTGATGTCATTTTGCGCGTCTGCGCATGCGCAAGCAGCAAAACCCGGAAGTAACCCTTTCCGGGTACTTCCAGGTCGCCACAGGACATATCCTGAAAGAACGTAACATGAAGCAGATGTAACATGAGGTATGACTATATATTGATCTTCTAAACATTGTTAACAGAACGTTCTAATAATAATAATAAGAATAATAATAAATTTTATTTATATCCCACCCTCCCCAGCCGAAGCCGGGCTCAGGGCGGCTAACAACAATCAAACAATCAAACAATCAGATAATCACACATTCTAAAAATATTTCATTATAAAAATCAATTAAAATCAAATTAATGGCAACTGATTAAGCAAGATTCTGTGCAGGTTGCCAGCAGAGAGAGTCAGGCTGCGCCCTAACCAAAGGCCTGGTGGAACAACTCTGTCTTGCAGGCCCTGCGGAAGGATGTCAGGTCCCGCAGGGCCCTAGTCTCTTGTGACAGAGCGTTCCACCAGATTGGAGCCGCAGCTGAGAAGGCCCTGGCTCTAGTTGAGGCCAGCCTAACCTCTCTGAGGCCTGGGACCTTGAGGATGTTATTATTTGCAGACCGTAGGTTTCTCTGTGGGGCATACCAGGAGAGGCGGTCCCGTAGGTACGAGGGTCCTAGGCCGTATAGGGCTTTAAAGGTTAAAAGCAGCACCTTAAACCTGATCCTGTACTCCACCGGGAGCCAGTGCAGCTGGTATAGTACTGGATGAATGTGATCTCGCAGCGAAGACCCCATAAGGAGTCTCGCCGCAGCATTCTGCACCCGCTGGAGTTTCTGGGTCAGTCTCAAGGGCAGCCCCACGTAGAGCGAGTTACAATAATCCAGTCTGGAGGTGACCGTCGCATGGATCACAGTGGCTAGGTCAGGGCGAGAGAGATAAGGGGCCAACTGCTTAGCTTGGCGGAAATGAACAAAGGTCGCCTTTGTTATAGCTGTAATCTGCGCCTCCATAGAGAGGGAGGTATCGAAGATTACACCCAAACTCTTTTTTTTTTTTCCATATAATTTTTATTAATCAACATCAGCAAACAAAACAAAACAAAATACATTAATTTCACATCGTTTTCATAACTTATTTCTCTTTTGGACTTCCCTCAGCTGTTCCGTAAATCATCCATAGTCATAATTTTAATTACACATTTCTCAAATTTATATTGACATTATTTATCTCTTTTTTCCTATTCCCTTTAGACAATATTTCTTACTTTTTTAGAGTGCTTCTTTAAATCCCTTAAGCGTCATCTGTCCTTCACTTAAATATTCCAGATATTCCACAAATTTCCCCCAGTCCTCGATGAACTTTTGGTCTCTTAAGTATCTAATCTTCCCTGTCAATTTATCTAGCTCTGCGTAATCTAACAATTTCATTCTCCACTCTTCCACGGTCGGTATTTCTTGCTGTTTCCATTTCTGGGCCAGTAACACTCTTGCGGCTGTGATTGCATATCGAAAGAATTTGCAGTCTTTCCTTTTTATCTCATTTCCTACTATTCCCAATAAAAAGACTTCTGGCTTCTTTATAAATGTGTATTTTAAGATCTTCTTTAACTCATTGTATATTTTCTCCCAGAAGTCTTTCACTTTCTTACATTCCCACCACATGTGGTAGAAAGTACCCTCTTTATCCCTACATTTCCAACACCTATTGCATGTCTTGTACATTTTTGCCAGTTTTACCGGTGTCATATACCATCTATAGAACATCTTCATCATATTTTCTTTTAACGTCATACAAGCAGTGAATTTTAGACCCTCCTTCCATAGTTTCTCCCAGTCCTCAAATTGTATATTATGACCCACATCCCTGGCCCAGCTAATCATCACCGACTTAACTTCTTCATCTTCCAAATTCCAGTCTAACAACAGCCTATACATTTTAGATAAATTTTTACCATCATTATCTATAACCTCACTTTGAAATTTCGATTCCTTATCCGTAAAACCTCGTTCTTTGCCATCTTTCTTAAACATCTCATTTGTTTGGAAGTAGTGCAACCAATCATATACATGTTCTTTTACCTGCTCATACGGTTTTATTTTCCACTTTCCTCCTTCTTTAAATAACAATTGACCATATGTTATCCATTTACTTCTCATATTAGTTCTCTTTACACTCATGACTTCTAGAGGTGATAACCAACGTGGTGTTCTAGGTTCTAATAGGTTTTTATACCTGTCCCATACCTCAATTAAAGGACCCCGGAAGATGTGGTTCTCAAAGCCTTTATGGACTCTCCTTTTCTCATGCCATAAATAGGCATGCCATCCAAATCTATTGTCGAACCCCTCTAAATCCAACAATTCGTTATTCTCTAGTTTAATCCACTCTTTCATCCAGCAAAGACATGATGCCTCATAATACAGTTTCAAATCTGGCAGGGCAAAGCCTCCTCTTTCCTTTATATCTGTTAGCAATTTAAATTGAATTCTCGGCTTTTTGCCCTGCCAGATGTATCTTGAAATCGCTCTTTGCCATTCTTTAAAAATCTTACTCCCCTTAATTATAGGGATAGTCTGGAATAAAAATAATATCTTTGGAAGCACATTCATTTTAATTGTAGAGATCCTTCCCCAGAGTGACAATTTCAGTTTTCCCCACACCTCTAGGTCCTTTTTTATTTCCTTCCAAACTGGTTCATAGTTATTTTTATATAAATCTATATTTTTGGGAGTTATCCATATTCCCAGGTATTTCACCTTTTTAACCACCTCTATTTGTGTTTGTTGTTGCATTACTTCTATTTGATCTTGATCCATATTCTTCACAATCATTTTTGTTTTTTTTTCTTGTTTAGTTTAAAACCTGCCACACTTCCAAACTGTTCCATTTCCTCCAAAACTTCTTTTACCGTACTTGTTGGTTCTTCAATCATTATTACCAAGTCATCTGCGAACGCTTTGATCTTATATTCGTTCTGACCGATTGTCACACCCTTTATTTCCTTATTTTGTCTAATCGAATTCAAAAGAACTTCTAATACCGTTATAAAAAGTAACGGTGAGAGTGGGCATCCCTGTCTTGTTCCTTTTTGTATCCTTATTTCTTCTGTGACTACATTATTTATAATCAGTTTGGCTTTTTGTTCTGTGTAGATTGCTTTTATTCCGTTAAGAAACTCTTTACCAATCTCCATATATTCTAAATTTCTCAACATAAAATCCCATGTTATGTTATCGAATGCCTTTTCGGCATCGACAAACATCATTGTGGCTTGTTTATCAATCCTAACAGACAGATATTCCATCATATTAATTATATTTCTTATATTGTCTTTCATCTGTCTGCTTGGAAGGAAGCCCACCTGGTCTTTATGTATAATTTCTAATAGAATCTTTTTCATCCTCTTTGCAAGAATCGCAGCGAATATCTTGTAATCTAAATTTAGGAGTGAGATCGGCCTATAATTTTTGACTTGGGTTAAATCTGAATCCTGTTTTGGAATAAATGTAATATATGCCTCCTTCCATGTTTCCGGAATTTCTCCTTCTCTTAAGATGTTGTTCATCACTTCCTTCAATGGCATCATCAAAGTAGGTTCCATTTCTTTATAATAGCAAGTGGTGAATCCATCCGGCCCTGGAGCTTTTCCCCTTTTTAAGATTACACCCAAACTCTTAACGGACGGTGCTGGCACTAATTGCACCCCCGCAAGAGATGGGAGTTCTATAACTCTTAATGGCAGTTTTCCATTGCTGGTGGCTTGCTGCTCTGAAGCGCCCTCTGCTGTCACATTTTAGTGACGCATTTTTAACGTCGTAAATGACGGGTGAAGATCCGACCCTATTCAGCAACTTCTCTGGGCTGCTGAGATTTTATCATGATTTCACCATAGCATGCACTTCCCAACGTATTGTAACTGATAGGCTAAAGTCGCAAACATAGATCCTTTTCATAAGCTGCATTCTGCAGTCAACGCCAAATTCGGCAGCTCCCACAGAATCAAGATATACACACACGCAGCCTTGACGATAACTTCAAAGAGAGGCATTAAGGAAAGAGAGCGGACTTCTCCTCCAACGCCAACCCCCGCTTTCCACAAGGGTTTTGCAAAGGTTCCACTTACGGAATGGAGTATCCTTCCATGCAGCGGGTACCGAAACCAGGTTTGTTGAGGAGAGCATCCAAAAGCCTCTGGGTTCCAGTGTCTTCTGGAGCATCATTGCTGTGGGACCAAAGACACCATCAGGGGCCTGAACTACAGTGCAGGCAGAGAAAGCAACCAACACACTGAGGCATAGGAACAGAGAAGCGTTCAGGGAGATGAAGTCTTTGCTTCAAGCAACAGTATCTGTGCCTTATTGTCAATACTTCTATTGTTTGGAATGGCACAAATTTTATTTGGGCAGGAAGGCTAGGTAATACAGTGGCACCTTGGTTCTCAAATGCCTTGGGACTCAAACAACTTGGAACCCAAACACTGCAAACCCGGAAGTAAGTGTTCTGGTTTGATAACTTTTTTCGGAAGCCGAACGTACTCCGTTTTGAGTGTTACACTTCCAATTTGAGTGCCACGCTTCCGTTTTGAATGTTATGCTGAGGTCAGTCTGTTTTTGCTATTTATTTCGCATTTTTGTGGCTCTTTTGTTTTTGTGACTGTGTAGAACCCAGTTCAGCTACTGATTGATTGATTGATTGTGTGACTTCAGTACATTATTTATTGCTTTCATTTTATGGATCAACGGTCTCGTTAGATAGTAAAATTCATGTTAAATGGCTGTTTTAGGGGTTGTTTTTAAAAGTCTGGAATTGATTAATCCATTTTGCATTACTTTCTGTGGTAAAGCGCACCTTGGTTTAGGAACGCTTTGGTTTTGGAACAGACTTCTGGAACGGATTAAGTTTGAGAACCAAGGTACTAGTGCAGTAACAAATAAACAGCTGGCGTTCTCATCGCACAGTTCACATTTTACTTCTATCCTCCCTCCCACCTCCATTGCAGAGTTTGATACGTACCTGATAAACGTGTACTGCTGATCATACATCCATGGTTGCAACTCCAAGCTGGGATATTTACCAAAGGGAGGCACAATCAAACTGAATATAAGAGCAATGCAGACGAAGACCGCTGGGAGAACAATCTGAAAATTATAATTGGGAAGAGTCGTTCACATCAAATGTTCTGAGAAATAAGAATGCCGCCTCACGCTCATACTGGGACTTGGTTCTTCCCACTTCTAAAACCTTGACACCAACAGCTGAGTCAACTTGGTCACTGAATTGCAGACTTATTTAACCACACTGCCCTCTGGCGGTAATGATGACAAACAAAACTCACTAGCAAAAGTAGCCTGCTTAAGACTGGATTAGACGGGTGTTCATATCAGTTCTGCTTTTTCAAGTCTGCTAGCTGCTATTGAGTGTCAGCTAACTGGATTCTATCAAATTCCAAAAACAACCTGGGTGAAAACTTGCCTGTAAGACAGAATCTGTCTCAAGCGGTGCATTTATGAAACAAGAGGAAAACGTTTTTGAGAAACCAATAAAATACAACCCACCCACCCCCTTTTGTAGCAGGCAGAGCCCATCTCACCTGGGCAAAGAAACCTTTCCTGCTGCGTTTGGCAATAAGCAGCCTCTTCCAGAGGAGAGCTACAAACTGCTGCTGCATCAGCTTCCAGCCCTTGATCTGGCTAGATCCTTTGCCATCCATCCCACTCAGCAGGTCGGTCTCTCGGGATTCTGCAGGCAAACAATTGCAGGTCATGAAACACTCACCCCTCTATCCCCTAAGCCAAGCAATCTCCCCTAGGCAAGATATGTTCTCTGATTTAACCTGCTCATCAAATGCAAGAAGCAGGATGAATATTTAAGCAGGGAGAAATATATTACATCATCCAAATGTTCTAACAAGCTTTTGAGGTTGAAGGCACGCCAGCTCCTCTTGCCTTTGATGTATGTAGCTGAAGGAAAATGCTGGCAGCCACACAACAGAGAAACCCTCACCAATATTGCTAACAGACTTGTACGTGGATCCATAATGCAGTTGGTCTGGCCTACATTTATGGAATGCTGAACTTGCAGTTATAAGCCTCCAGAGATAAGGCGTTGGGGACTGCTCTTCTCGGTCCATTGTCACACTTGGCTAGAGGTTTTATGGGGTTCTGTTGGCTGGCTTGGGCTGTATTGGGACTAAGAGCTAGCTCACACATGCATGGAAAACACTTGACTACTCATCACTTGACGGTTCAGTCTGATGGCCCGACATGGCCATCAGGTGATGAACATGTAAGGTGTACATTATGGGTAGGCAAACTAAGGCCCGGGGGCTGGATCCGGCCCAATCGCCTTCTAAATCCGGCCCGCAGACAGTCTGGGAATCAGCGTGTTTTTACATGTGTAGGATGTGTCCTTTTATTCAAAATGCATCTCTGGGTTATTTGTGGGGCCTGCCTGGTGTTTTTACATGAGTAGAATGTGTGCTTTTATTTAAAATGCATCTCTGGGTTATTTGTGGGGCATAGAAATTCATTCCTCCCCCCCCCCAAAAAAAAATATAGTCCGCCCCCCCAAGGTCTGAGGGACAGTGGACTGGCCCCCTGCTGAAAAAGTTTGCTGACCCCTATATGTCATGTCTTAGCTTATCAGCAACGATGTTTCACCCTTTAAATGCAGTATAACATACAGTGGTACCTTTGTTTACAAACTTAATCCGTTCCAGAAGTCCATTCTTAAACCAAGGTGTGCTTTCCCATAGCAGCGGGGGACTCAATTTACACTCAACAGGAAGCGGAACATGTTCTGCTTCCAAGGCAAAGTTCACAAACCAAAACACCTAGTTCCAGGTTTGCAGCGTTCTTAATCCAAGTTGTTCATAAACTAAGCTGTTTTTAAACCAAGGTACCACTGTATTATACTTCAGTAAAGGGAGACCAATTATGGGCTCTCCCTTCCTGGAGTTTTCAAGCAGAGGTTGGAGAGCCATCTGCTGTGGGGGGAGGGGTCCCTCTAGTTCTGGATTTCCTCCTACACGCTCTGGGGTGAAGTAGCCCCCATCCGCCTGGCTCCATGAATCACACAGGGACCCTTTTCATCTTTTACCTGGGTCCACGTCGGAATCATTGGGGTCAAAAGCATCATCTTCTGTGAATGGACGGAGGCAGCTTTGCCTGTCTCCAAAGACACGGTTTCTTCTGGCTGGTAATGTCCCATCTGAAAGGGAAAGCTCAAGAGTTAGCTTACTGAGGTTCACCAGAAATGTTCAGCTGGCTCCATCTTCTTCTAACGCTAACTAGAGAAGTGACACTAATGAACTGTTGCAGCAGGAAGTCTTCAGGTGGGCTTCCATTTTGTTTCATTTTCTCAGTAGTAAGAACCTTAGATGGAATGCAGCTTCAAGGAAGTAGCATGTGCATTCTTCAGGTTGCAAGGGAAATGCAAAGTGTTATGAGAGGAATGCAGGTTTGGTTCAAAACTGAGAGTTGAACAGAGGGAGAGAGACACACCTCTCTAGGCCAGGGGAACTTGTGCCTCCCCTCCCTCCTCAAAGGTTGATTCACAACAACATCTACCATCCCTGGCCACTGGCAATGTTGACTGGGGCTGGTAGGAGCTGGAGTTCAGCAACATCATACTCCAAACTCCAGCCCCTCGGGCTTGTCAAGGCTGGCCCAAGACATTTTGCTGCCTGAAGTAAAGCAGCAAATGTCCCCCCTCCCTACAGGCTAAGGTGCACCGTCAAAGCAGGTCAATTCCCGAGGCAGAAAATCAAGCAAACAAACAATAATTTGCTGCCTTCTCATGACACTCAAAAGCAGCTGCCTAAGTTGACTGCCTCCCTTTGCCTAACAGCAGGGCCGGCCCTGATGGGTTTCTGAATATTCTGTGCAGCCATGCTAAGGGTAAACTCAAATGGCATAGCCCCTTAATGAAAGCTACCCCAAAATGAAAACAGCAATGCCACCAACCCAGGCACATTAAAGGATCACCAAAACATTACTCCACAAATTCCTGAAGGTCACTATTGCTGATGTAGAGTTTCACTGTGCTTGGCATGGACTTGCCATGTGTTTGAGCTGAACCACGTGGCAAAAGGATTGCAAACAGATCTGAATCTGATATGTATTGGAAATGCAGAGAAGTAGAAGGAACATTTTTTTCATACGTAGTCGACACGCAGAATAGTTAAGGAGTATTGGGAAATGATACATAATGAGATGCGGGAGAAAAAGTTTTAAAAAACATTCACCCCCAAACCAGAGGCATTCCTTCTGGGAACGGTGATGAGACAGAGGTGCCCAGGATCCAGAAAAACTTGTTTATGTATGCAACTACAGCAGCTCGGATTTTGTTAGCCCAAAAGTGGAAGGCGAGAGAGAGGCATAACCAGCAAAATAAGAGAGCAAGAAGATCAAGTATATAAAGAGGAGTGGAATTTTGTGTGTGGAATATTTGGAAAATAATGCTAGCAGGATTAAAGTATAATATAGTACAAAGATATAATTAGGGGGGGAGGGGGAGGAACTAAATTAAATGGGTTTTTTTGTTCTTAGAATATGCAGAAATTATGAAAAAAATTTAAAGAGCCATGGATGGGGAAGAATGTATGACTACAATGGTGGATATTTAATGATGGAAATGCATATCTGAAAAATTTACAATAAAAATCAATATTTTTAAAAAAGGATTGCAAACAGGATGGACACAAATGAAGTGCTGCCATGCAGAAATATTTTTTTTTGGCAGGCCCAACATTGGGGACTATAATGTCTGAATAGTCAGATCTGCCAACATCATATTTACCTGAGGTCTCTGCGTCCACACCATGTTCTTCTGCCACTTTGAGAAATATCTGCAAGGGAGAAATGTTGAAATGACTGCACTCACCTTTGTTAGCCACACAATGGGACCTACTTTCCCCCAAAGATCTCTGTAATTCCCTCCCTCCCGCTTCAGAGCACGCTGCCAATAGAACACAAGCCATCTGAACAACAACAAACTGCTTTCAGTATCGGGTAGGTTTATACAACTGAGAGAATTGCATGGCAAAGTTTCTCCTGGATTAATAATTTCAGGAAGCAGGTGAGGGAATCAGACTTTTTGATGGGGTTTGCCTGAATATGCAGAGAAAGCTCATGCCTCCAAAACTGCTGTTATTTCTTCAGGCTTGGTGGAAATCTAAATTCACCCACACATTTTGGACAAAGGGTCTCCAAAACCATTTCCAAAATTGTTAAAACAACCTCTCTCGCCAATTCCAGCTTTAGCCTTACTCTCATTTAAACCTAGATTCTGATCTTATATTCAACATAAAGATCTAACTTTTCCTTCTACTGATGGCTGCACGTTTGGCAATAGTATGCTTTTGGAAATCCCAGAATGAGCTTCCCCTTAACGCGTGGTTCTACAATATCTGGGACGTGGCTATTTCAGTGTGAATTACTGGGCTTAGAAAGGTAGCAAAAGGTGTTATAAAGAGAGACACCTTTGATGAAACCTGGTTCCCCTTCTTTTCATACCTGAAGGAGCATCTCCACCCCCATCGTTCTGCCCAGACACTGAGGTCCAGTGCTGAGGGCCTTCTGGTGGTTCCCTCACTGCGAGAAGTCAAGTTACAGGAACCAGGCAGAGGGCCTTCTCGGTAGTGGCACCCGTCCTGTGGAACGCCCTCCCACCAGATGTCAAAGAGAAAAACAACTACCAGACTTTTAGAAGACATCTGAAGGCAGCCCTCTTTAGGGAAGCTTTTAATGTTTAAGAGACTACTGTATTTTAATACTTTGTTGGAAGCCGCCCAGAGTGGTTGGGGAATAAATAAATTATTATTATTATTATTATTATTATTATTATACGTAAGAGAACTAGATAGCAAATTGTTCCCCCACCACCACTAAAGAGAGAGGGGGGGGGGGAAAGAACTGCTGGTATTTCTTCATTAGGAAGCACATGGCTCACATACCTCTTCCAGAGTCGTCTCAGAGATGCCATAGCTGGAAATGCCAAGGTCAGAGAGGCGGTCGTCAATCTCATGAAACAACTCCACAAAAGCTCCCTCTTTAGCGGCTTCGTAGGGCAGAACATAAGTTATCTCATGGCCAATGTCTTCCACCAGCCTGGCTTCAGGGACGTGCTTCATAATGAGATTAGAAATCGCAGAAACATCTAGAAGAACCAAGAGATCATCAAATTCTTCCACTGCTGAGAGTTTGCTCTCCACCACACTAATCACAAACCAGAATTATTTAATATTTGAGGATTTTTGATCCATTTCTCTGGGCAACATCCCTGCATGTAGGCTTACAAGTATACACTCATAAGGAACCCATCTTTTAGCACAGAAGAACTTACCCTCTGAAATTCCCCGCACATTGAAATTCGGCAGGCAACTTCACTGTACTGTTTAAGGAAGGTGCTAAAAACTTTGCTTAGTCAAGCCTGCCCAGATATGTAAAGTTGACATGCATTTAAATAGGTGGTTTTATCTTTAAAATGTGTGTTTAAACTGCTCCTTTTCATTTTATTTTTTTGTTAAGTTGGTTTTTAACTCTGACTTCTATTGATAATTTAAATGTATATGTGATTTTGTGATTAAGAAGTATACAAATGTCATTACGAAAATAAAGTAAAATAAATGATGGAAGATTTAAGGTAAATGAAAAAGAGAGGGGAGGAGGAAGAGGAGAAGAAGAAGAAGAAGAGGAGGAAGGAGGAGAGGAGGAGGAGGAGGAGGAGGAAGAGTATTGGATCAAGCCAATAAATAAAAATTGCTGGGGAAAGCAACAGAAAAGTGACAGGGTGAAAACCTTTTTTAAAAGAAGGCACAGAGGAAGCCAGGCAGATGAGATTATTGACTAATCTCAACAATAATTTAAAAAAATACAACCACCACCACTCTGCTGACTTAAAATTATAAAAGACAGAGACACAAGAAACAACCTGAATGTTTTGTTATCTTTTAAAATCCCTTACCTATTGTCAAGGTGTCACTTTCATGGTCACTGCCAAGTCCAGCATCTGAACTGCTCTGAGACACGCTGTCATCCTAATGAGAAAAGAAAAGGCGATCCAATTATCTGAACAAAGTCAGGGTGTTTTTTTAAAAAGAGAGAGAGAGAGGAAAAAATGCAATTCTCAAGAAACAAAAAGGACACTGATATTATGTCTCTAAGGAGCCCATGTGGTGCAGTGGTTAGAGAGTCAGTCTAGGACCTGGGAGACCAGAGTTGAAATCTCCACTTAGCCTTCAAGAGAAAATGGGGTGTGGAGAACCATTTACATACAATACACTGAGCTCCTTCTATGACTACACGCTATGATCAAACTGCATTATTGTACACACTATAGGGACGCGGGTGGTGATGTGTCTAAATCACTGAGCCTCTTGAGCTTGCCGATCGAAAGGTTGGCGGTTCAAATCCCCGCAACAGGGTGAGCTCCCATTTCTCGGTTCCAGCTCCTGCCAACCTAGCAGTTCGAAAGCATGCCAGTGCCAGTAGATAAATAGGTATCACTGCGGCAGGAAGGTAAACGATGTTTCCATGCGCTCTGGGTTCCGTCACGGTGTCTCGTTGCACCAGAAGCAGTTTAGTCATGCTGGCCACATGACCCGGAAAGCTGTCTATGAACAAACGCCGGCTCCCTCGGCCTGGAAGCGAGATGAGCACCACGACCCCATAGTCGCCTTTGACTGGACTTAACCGTCCAGGGGTCCTTTACCTTTTTACTTTTACCTTTTTTATTCGAGACATATATATATAAAAATTGTCCAGTAGCACCTTAAAGACCAACTAAGTTTGTTCTTGGTATAAGCTTTCGTGTGCATGCACACTTCTTCAGATACCTGCACATGAAAGCTTATATACCAAGAACAAATTTAGTTGGTCTCTAAGGTGCTACTGGACAATTTTTTAATTTTTTAGATATTTCTAAATATATGGCTACCTACCTGAATCTAGAACCTTTTTTATTGTACGGGCTATTTCTGGTTGTTGGCTAAAGAAATAGGATATGTTACTTGAGGGGCCCCAAAATCTCCCCATTGTTTCTAGAAGAAATCAGCAAACTGCACCCCTCCTCCTCTCCCCTTGACAGCACTTCTGAAAGCAGTACCTTTTTCAGGTAAGACACGGTGCTGCTACTGTTCCTGTAGGAGCTGAGTGAGGAATCCACGTCCTTCTTGACTAAGGTCAGATAATATCCAGTCCCCAACTGGTTCTTCAGGAACAGCGAAGAGCCAACGCAGCACAGTTTGCCATGAGAAATGATAGCAATTCGGTCTCCGAGGATGTCCGCCTCGTCCATATGGTGTGTTGAGAGGATGATGGTGCGACCTGACAACCAGGAAGAGAAGAAGCCAAATAGACCAGACTGGTTTAGTGACTGTGCACCCATATATTGTTTCTAACAAATGGCAGCTTAAAGAAAGCTGGTTTACATTAAGGAAACAGCATAGCCCTACAGCATCAAAGCCCCAGTCCAACTGTGGGAGAGTGGAGGGGCTGCGGTTGCTTTTGGAGACCATAAAGAAGGCTGATCGCCGAAGAATTGATTCTTTTGAATTATGGTGCTGGAGGAGACTCTTGAGAGTCCCATGGACTGCAAGAAGATCAAACCTATCCATTCTGAAGGAAATCAGCCCTGAGTGCTCACTGGAAGGACAGATCTTGAAGTTGAGGCTCCAATACTTTGGCCACCTCATGAGAAGAGAAGACTCCCTGGAAAAGACCCTGATGTTGGGAAAGATGGAGGGCACAAGGAGAAGGGGACGACAGAGGACAAGATGGTTGGACAGTGTTCTCGAAGCTACCAGCATGAGTTTGACCAAACTGCGGGAGGCAGTGGAAGACAGAAGTGCCTGGCGTGCTCTGGTCCATGGGGTCACGAAGTCGGACACGACTAAACGACTAAACAACAACAACAACAAATAGAAATGAGGGATCTGGTTGCAGATCTCCACCAATTTGACTAAAGTCTTTAAAAACAGCAACCCATGATTGAGCTGTCTGTTCATAATAACTTTAATTAATTAATTTTTAATTACTGTACAATTTTGTAACATGCAGAGAATAGCATTTATAGAGAAACCAGAGATTGGAACTGAGGGAAGTCAGGGGTGGGGGTGGGGAGGATGGTGTTGTTTTATGGGAGGGAGGGGGAGGGGGAAAATGGGGGGGGGATTAAGGATCATATGTTTTAAGATAATATGTTTTGTTTAAAATTTTTAATAAAAATATGTATATAAAGGTCTCATATACCATGAAGCTAACAGATGCACAGATTTAAGCCAAAGAAGCTCTAATGATATTTGCCAAAATTGATACAGGCTGATGCAGTAGGAGTTTTATCAACATCACAATAAACTTTATTTTACTGAAGAATAAAAATAATAATTAATTTTTAATTAAATCTCTTTTTTTTAATTCTAAAAAATGAGAAAAACCCATTTAATAGGACAGGGGTCTTTTTAATACTGGTATACAAATAAAGAAAAGGACGGTCTTCTCCAGCCGTTTGCCAATCTTCCTTCTTCAGTTCCATTTGTGGATCCGTTTTCAAACTGCACGTTAACTTACTTATATAGGAGAAGGAGAAAGGTGGGGTCTAAAATCTCTAAAGGCCGGCAATACCAGAAGGAAGTCATCAAAGAGATGTCAGGGAACATGGCTGCAGTGCAGAACCACCACACCATACAGATGAAACTTTTCACTGGGTCGCAAGAGGAAAAGTGGTACCTTGGCGATATTTCACAAGCAGCTCCCAGATCCCTCTGCGAGAATAAGGGTCAACTCCAGCCGTCGGCTCATCCAGAATGACAACCTTAGAGCCGCCTACAAAGGCCAAAGCCACTGAAAGCTTTCTCTGCATACCACCTACGAAGCAAAAAAGGACAAGATTCAGTCTAATTTAATCTAGGATTCGATTCCGCTTTACCTGGGGTGGTCTGTGGAACTGCTGCTATGCGCTTATGTGAATGCATGCATGGTAGAAGAGATTTAGGTCTAAGACAACATTCCCCAGCCTACTGACCTCCAGGTATTTTAGACTCCCATCAGCTCCAGACAGAATAGTCAATGATCAGGGTGTATGGGCAATCTATCTGGAATATATTTGTATTTCGAGGAGTTAAGTGATCTGACTCAATTGTCATCTCCTGCCGCCTCTTCCTTCCCCCTCCCTATCTCTTGTTAAGATCCTTGATGGTTGGAAGGAAGTGATAGTGCTGGGTACCTTCATTGATGTTGGACATGGTTTGGACAAAGTGAGGCATTGGGTAAAAGGTAAAGGGACTCCTGACCATTAGGTCCAGTCGTGGCCAACTCTGGGGTTGCGGCGTTCATCTCACTTTATTGGCCGAGGGAGCCGGTGTACAGCTTCTGGGTCATGTGGCCAGCATGACTAAGCCGCTTCTGGCGAACCAGAGCAGCGCACGGAAACACCGTTTACCTTCTCGCTGTAGTGGTACCTATTTATCTACTTGCACTTTGACGTGCTTTCGAACTGCTAGGTTAGCAGGAGCAGGGACCAAGCAACGGGAGCTCACCCTGTCGCGGGGATTCGAACAGCCGACCTTCTGATCGGCAAGTCCTAGGCTCTGTGGTTTAACCCACAGCACCACCCGCGTCCCTCTCGAGGCATTGGGAGAGAGTGGCTAATGAATAATCTGCATACAGCTAGTAATGTATGACTTCAAGTAGCCAGTCAGGCAAGCCACAAGGGCTAGCTATCTAGCTATCAATAAACTGGATGGTTTGGGGCAGGGATTTGGAGAAGCTCGTGCATGGATTGATTGGCCACAGGGGCCATGCAACCTAAGGCTACTTGGGGGAGCCACTTGGCCACGTCTTGAGGCTTCCAAGTGGCAGGTTGAAGAGCATGCTTGGTATGCATATACTGCTTGCTGTTTAGAATAAAATCTTTAATCTTCTCACTCACTCATGTTTTGTATTGCTTCTGAATCTCATTTTAAAAGAAACACCTTGCATGTGGCAAGACACAGGGATGGTGGGAGTTACGGTCCCAAAACATCCACGGGCATTTGGCTGCCAATTATTGGAAGCCAACAGACAGATTAGATGGGTCTCAGGCCTGATCCAGAAGATCTCTTGTTATGCTTTGCATGCAGGGGTATACAGGGCAAGGCAAACAATAGTTGCATTTGGCTGAATAAATGAAATTTACCAGAGAGTTTGCTTGTCTTTGATTTGAGTTTATGAGGCAAACCAACATCTATGGCCATCTGCTTCATTTCCTTTTTCACCAGCTTTTCCGACAATCCCTTCAGGCGCGCATAGAACCAGATGTGTTCCTCCACTGTCAACCTAGGCGTGCGGGGAGAACAGCCACATTTTTGTAAGAAAAAACACACATATTGTCTGTTCCTTATCATCCAGTTTTAAAGTGCTAACGTGATAATAAAAATACATTTAATTGTACCTTGGATCCCAAATGTCTTGGTACGTTTTGGTTCGGTTTGCGAATGTTCTTTGGAACCCAAACGCCTGACGGGGCTTCTGCAGCTTCCAATTGGCTGCAGGAGCTTCCTTCAGCCAATCAGAAGCCGCGCTTTGGTTTCTGAACATTTTGGAAGTCAAACGGACTTCCGGAACAGATTCTGTTCGACTTCCGAGGTACGATTGTATTCAGAGGCGGAATCCCAAATTAGGCATGATAGGAAACTGCCTTATACCAGGTTGGATAACTGATATTGTCTTTGCTGATTCTCTCTCTCTAAACACCCCCCCCATCACAATCGTGGGAATTTTGCTAGTTAAGAAACAAATGAAAAGGTCCAAGGGAATGGTGATTCATAGCGTGACTCACTCATCAAACAGGACATTGTGCTGGGGGCAGACACCCAGATTCTTCCGGATGGTGCTGAGCTCAGAACGGATGTCTTTGCCAAGGATGAAGGCTGTGCCCGAAGTTGGGGGGAATAACCCAGTCAAGATGGACCTAAATATAACAAAAGGGAAGTTGAGTGCAAACAAGCAAAGCAAAGCATGACTTTGGAAGGTGTTTTCCCACCGTACCAATTTTGCCCTCTTACATTGTGGTGGTTTTCCCAGCTCCGTTGTGTCCCAGGAAGGAGGTAATCTGCCCTTCGTAGAAATTCAGAGTAAGGCCGTCGACAGCCAGTTTCTTGCCATCGCGGTAAACCTTCACCAGGCTTTGAATCGACACCCCAAGGTGAAGATGACTTGGCTCTTCTTCCATGCAGACTGTTGCAACAGGAAAGTAAATCTACTTAGTGAGGCATGACATGTTTATAATACCTGCAAGCTACTTCAGCATCGGACTGGACAGGAGGGGGCAGAGGGAGAACTGCGGTGTGACCCCCCAGAAATTGGGTTTCCCGAATCCAAGGGGCTGCAGGTCTTAAGAAATCAAACTGAGAACAGCAGGGAGCCTTATCCATTGGAAAGGATTCCATCAGAGAAGCCACTGAATAAAATGTAGGAGAACACCAGTTGCTTACTTTCAGATGAATTTTTGTGAAGAGAAGGGGTCTGTTGCTCTCCAGATTCCTCACCACACCAGTAGGACTTCGTAAAGGGAAAGTACCAGGGTCTGGGAATGCCGTATTGACCTAAACAAAAGGGGACAAAGTGACCTGGGTGAGACTTGGGGGGAAATCATTCAGATGTGCAGAAGATAAGATGCATCTCCGAGTACTGAATTTTGCAAAGATTGGAGCCCGATCTGTCCATATTATCTAGTCACTTTACCAAACACCCTTCACACACCTTGAGGTGGCTAAAGGTAGTTTGTATGGAGTAGCTTCAACGCGCCAGAAACAATCCAGCCAAGGGAGTTAATGTGCTTGGACTAACCACAGACCTGGGGAAAGGAAGGATTGCTAACGGCTGCGAGGAACACTCTGCCCTTGATCTTTGGAGGAAGCAGCCTCATAACAGTGATGTAAGAGGACCAAAGGCATTTCACTGCCTCAGGTGAAGGACAAGACAACACCACTGTCCTGTTCCATGCACAAAAGTGGGCTGGGTTAGCACCTGAAAGCTACTAAAATGCTGGCACCTGAACAGTATCCTCCATTGCAGGACAAGGATACAGGGCAAGCCACATGCAGCTCTGTCCTCTCCTCTTCCCTATAGCCTCTGCTGCCTTAAACGATCAGCTCACTTTGCTCAACAGCAGAGTCAGCCCTGTCTAATGCATAACCTTTTTATTACATTTTCAGATTTTACAAGTTCTTTTAAACAACAAATCTCTCATATCCGCTAACTTCCCATCCACCCTTCCGCAGTGTTCTAAAGCTGCTATGTTACAGTGGTACCTCGGGTTACATATGCTTCAGGTTACATACGCTTCAGGTTATACACTCCGCTAACCCAGAAATAGTGCTTCAGGTTAAGAACTTTGCTTCAGGATAAGAACAGAAATCGGGCTCTGGTGGCGTGGCAGTAGCAGGAGGCCCCATTAGCTAAAGTGGTGCTTCAGGTTAAGAACAGTTTCAGGTTAAAAACGGACCTCCAGAATGAATTAAGTATTTAACCTGAGGTACCACTGTACTTACATTTTACCCATTACAGTGGTACCTCTGGTTAGGTACTTAATTCGTTCTGGAGGTCCGTTTTTAACCTGAAACTGTTCTTAACCTGAGGTACCACTTAAGCTAATGGGGCCTCCCAGTGATGCCGTGATGCCGCCACGTGATTTCTGTTCTCATCCTGAAGCAAAGTTCTTAACCCGAGGTACTATTTCTGGGTTAGCGGAGTCTGTAACCTGAAATGTCTGTAACCTGAAGCGTATGTAACCCGAGGTACCACTGTACATCAATTCTGACTACCAATTCTCATCTGTTGTTATCCTGAATACGTTTTAACATAACCATGGTATTTTTTCTTCCAAACATTCCACAGATTATTTCCATTCTTCCAAAAAAAAAAAATAAAAAAATCCCTCCTTTAATTCTAACAGTTGGTCTAGCCATCTCAGCATATTCCACCATCTTCATAAGCCAATCTTCTTTCAGTGGGACTTCTTCTTTCAATTTTTTGCACAAAGATTATTCTTGCCACCGTTGTAACACACATAAACAAATCAAACAATTCCTTCAGAGCACAGTCAAGGCTCTTGTACTTGCTATCTCTGGTGGATCTGCAAGAATCTGTCACCGCTCCTCCTCCTGTGAGACTGCTGTTTGTGGGATCTCCCATGGCTGGATAATAATATGGAAACAGCAGCATCCCTGACTTCCAAAGGGAGGGAAGTGGGGTAATGGGAAGTAATGGGCTAAGACGGAGAGAGATTTGATGTGCTACTGCTCACCTGGAAAGACAGCCTCGATGTACCAAGTCAGAACCCCATACAGCAGACTATCGAACAGCATCATACACACAGAAGTTGTCAGATTGTAGCTGTCTCCTTCCAAAGGGCTCATGAAGACATTGTCCCATTGCAATCCAACACCCTGCTCTTCAAACAGGGAAAGGTACTCACTGCCAAACCCAAAGGCGACCGGAGAAAGCAGGCTCTGCAGAGGAAAAACACCAGTTAACATCCTGGGTGCATTCACTCACTCACTCACTCACATTTTCAGCGCAAGGAAAGATTAACCCTGCCATAATGGCAACAGGGAACAAAAGCAAAAGCCGATTCAGCTGTGACCAAATGGGTACCTGAGCTAGTTCCACATGGGTGGGACAAAGGATGCAGTTCCTTACCATCTGGGTATCATCTCTTTAGTATGGAGGCTGGCAATCAGTTGGTGAGGAACTATACCATTGGCCCTGCTCATGTAATCTCGAAACCAAATATTCCTGGAGCAGATTTGGAATAAGTTGGGGGGAAGAGTTTCCAGTACCACTATGGGAAACATACACACCCATCGCAGGAATTCCTGAGAAGGACAGTGTTTGTGGTTGCAACTCTGTGTCAACAGAAGATACAACTCATGTGCTCCTTGAATGCCCTTTTTATAATGATCTTAGAAACAACCACATTTACCCATTGTTAAGATCACAGAAGGGAAGCTCACCCCTAGCAAAGACTTGTTTTTTGCTGTCCTATGTAGAGACGTATACAGTCATACCTCATGTAACGTTTGCTTCAGGTTACACATTTTCAAGTTGCATCCCACAGCGACCCGGAAGTAACAGAACGGGTTACTTCTGGGTTTCACTGCTTGCAACCCGTGCACGCACAGACGTGGGTTGCGTTCTGTTCAGGTTGTGAATGGGCCTCTGGAACAGGTCCCGTTTGCAACCAGAGGTACCACTGTATATACTTCAGAATATCTAAATTTCTTGCTAAGGCTCTACAAATCTGTGATATTAAACTTAAAGGGGGTATGGGAAATGAATTATCCTTTAAAGGTTAAGGAGCAGAAATGTAAATCTCTATTATTATTATTATTATTATTATTATTATTATTATTATTATTACTATAATTATTATAGTTATCATTTGTATAATGGCTGCCTGCTAAAACACAATGAACTGACTTGATCCCAACTTTCCCACAAAGTGCTAAAGGGTGCAGGTGATATACATATTATTTTCATAATAACCCTGGGAGGTAGATTAGGCTGAGAGTTGGTAACTGGCTCAACACTGCCCAGTGAGTTTCGTGGCCATGTGGTCATTTGAACTCTGACCTCCCAGATCCCAATTCAATACTCTAACAACTACACTGGTGTAGTGAAACCAATTAAAGTTTGATTAAAAGTTGAAAGAATTAGGGAATGGGGGAAGGGGGTGTGCAGGACCAACCCCCCCCCCAAAAAAAAAATTAGTCCAAGAAGGTATCTACCCAGACCAGATTAAAAAAAGATCTCTCCTTGCTGGCGGTGCTACCCTCCCCTCGCCACCCCGTCCCCCTTGCACTGACTCACCGCAAACGTTTTGAGAGAGAAGGTCATGTAATCATGCCAGGCAAAATTCAACGTGCAAGGCAAGTAGAGAGTAAAGTAGATGATCCCTGCACAAGCTGCCGCCAAGTTGGCCCTTGAGAAAAAGGTGCTGATGAGGAAGCACTGCGTTATGGTCACTATGCCAAAGATAGACAGGAAGACAAACACCACACTGGGGTCACTGTAGGGCAGCAGGTTTCCTTTCTGGAGAAAGAGAGGACCAGTTGTACAGCCATGAAACATTTGACAATTCACATTTCATTATTGCTTTATTATTATCACAGCTTATTACAATTACTAGTATTACTGTTATTATTTGTACACACCTGTGGTGGTTTACATTAACAAGTGGGGGCAAACATGTGTTTGCAGTAAGCAAGTTGATGGGTCAGACATACAGAGACAGTCCCATGGGGCCTGGCAGGGTAGGATACAGATCCTTGGCCAATGTGTTTAGCTATCAAACCCACATTTGCTACTGTGGAATATGTGAAAAGGTGCTTAGCCATCCCATCTTACAAAAAAAGAATGGTCACCTCTGAGCTCATGTGTTCTTTCTGAAAACATTATTATTATTATTATTATTATTATTATTATTATTATTAGCCACTGTGGGCAGCTTCCAACGTATACAAAAACTTCCTGATACAGGGTCGCCTTCAGATGTCTTCTAAAGACAGATGTGTTGTATAGTTACTTATCTCCTTGACATTTGATGGGAGGGCATTCCACAGGGTAGGCTCCACTGCTGAGAAGGCCCCCGTCACCTCACTTCTCTCAATGAGGGAATCACCAGAAGGCCCTCGGAGCTGGACCTCAGTGTCTGGCTGAACGATGGGTGTGTGTGTTTGTGTGTGGAGATGCTCTTTCAGGTATACAAGGCCGAGGCCGTTTAGGGCTTTAAAGATCAGCACCAACATTGTGCTTGGAAATGTACTGGAAGCCAATGTTTCAGAACCAGTATTTATTGACTACTATGCTCTGCTATTATTTTTACGTTCTTGTTCATCCTTAAGGGAGCGAAGGCAAGCAAGTTATACCACAGGATGCATTCTTCTATCCCCTTAACTGGGAGTAAGTCCCATGGAACCCAGTGGGACTTACTCAAGAACATAAGAAGAGATCCGTAGCTAAGGTGAGAATTGAACAGTGGGGGATCCTAATATTGCATGGTAAGCCACTATAGTAGATCAACAGTTGTGGATTAAACATCCTATTAACCAAAGGAGTGAGAACGTGGAGCCAGGCTAACCTTGAGGATGAGCGTCAGGAGCCCAGCGCTCATGAGAATGGGGATGAGGCTGCTAATGAACCAGCTGAGCCAGAGGGTGCCGTTGTTTAGGCCCATAATCCTCATGGTCTCTTTCAGGCGGGCCTCCTTTTCGTACACAATGCCCTTGACGATCACGGCCACAGAGTAGATCCAAGCCAGAGTCATGAAGAGGGGCATGGAGCCGCTCATGACACGCAAGAATCTGCAGAGGGGAAACCAGAGGAAGGCCAAGACTTGGGGTTATCGTTTATTGGTAACAAGTTTAAGGCAGACCAAAAGAAATACTTCGTCATGCAGTGTGTAATTCACCTTTCAAGATTCGATGGTGGCTGCCTGCCTGCCTGCCTGCCTGCTTACAAAGCTTTTCTAAAGAATGAGAATTTGTGTATGAGTGGCTACCATAATAGCTAAACAGAAAGCCGATGTTCTGAATGCTGGGGAAAACAAGGGGGAGACCATTTCTGCTTGGTTTCAGAGCCATCTGTTCAGCCACTGCTGGAAACAGAATCTAGATTGCCCTCTCCTCCCCCTCCAGCGCTATCTTGGACCCAAGAAGTATGAGCTGCTCTAGGAGGCTAACCTGCCACCATCTTGAAAGCTTCCTCAAAGATGACCCATGGAGGCTTTATAGAGAAGCTTGCCTTCCCCCAGGAAGTGGCATCTTTGAGAAAATGTCACCACTTGAAGAAGACTCCCAAACCCCATCATGGAGGTTCTTTCCTGTCACTGCCTCTGCAGTCGGGTGAAGAACCAGCTCACGTTTCTCCAAAATCTGCCACCCTAAAACTCGGGTCCACTCTGACTTAAGCAGAGTCAGCCACGCCAGGGGACCACTCACTCAGAGACTGTCACTTACACATCATCCACATAACAGGGGTAGGGCATCTGCTGAACGTAGACTCCCGTTTTCTTCTCGGAGCCGGTCACAGTACGGATGATCGCCTGCTCTATCACATCCTGCAAGTAAGCAAAGCCTCCCCAGACGTAGCGCATGTCCTCAAAAGGATCAGCTCGAGGACCTGGATCCCAGTACCTATAGCACCAAAGCAAAACAATAGTTGGGTCAGAATTCTCACGCCCATTCCTGTTAATCGCGAACCTACCAAGGCCTCTTTGAGGACTGCTCACCCGTCCTTAATTTTGTTTGTTCTCTCCACGCTATCGATGTCCATCCTTATCTTGTACTTGACATGTTGTGGCAACTTCACGCTGCTAGGAGTGATTTCAGGGAAAACGATGCCTGCCCAAAACCTCCTCTGATCCAGCAGCTCCAGGGACTTGTCGATAAGCCGCACTTCACTAGGCATGGCTTCCAGTTTGTCCAGATTGACACACTGCAACCATGACGGACATAATGAATCAGAACCTGGGCTGAAGTTTCTTTGAGAAGCAAATATTTGCGCAAACACTGAAATAAGAAGCATGCACCATTTCTGTCCGATTAAATGCTACAGTGCCAGTGTGGTGTAGTGGTCATAGTGTCAAGATTAAGATCAAGAATGGTGGACTTTGACTTACATCATCAAGTCGAAATGTAGCTTTCCCCCCAAAAGATGTGGGCTCAGCGGACTGGGTATTCTTAGGGACACCTAAGCTTTAGTCCATTTGGCCAGCTAAGGAGGCCCACTGATGACATCTTTTCTGAGAGTGCTCTTCCCCCACCGCCCAAATCCTGAAAAATGGCCTTGTGTATCTCTTAGGACCAGTTTCTGTTCTGCAGTCTATTGCAGAAATTATTCTTTCTGAATCGACTTGGAGAGAGAAAAGAAATAGCCCCAATAATAATGAACAAGATCAAAACACTAGTAAATATGAGACTCACTTCCATGAAGCGGGAAATAGTCAGAACAGCATGGTCAGTTTCATTGAAAGCTTCCCTCCAGGTGCGGGTTGAGCCATTCACCGGATGGACATCCTCCAGGTTCTTTGCCAAGAACAGGGATAGATCTTCTACGGTCCAGCTTGAACCCATTAAGTGGTGTTTCCAAAGGAACTTGTTCTTCAGTAACGTCTGGTGTTAGCAACATAGCGAAGAAACTTAGTGAAATTCACCATGAAGTAAGAGCAAAGAGCATAAATAGCATTTCACAGATCTATTGCCTGTGTTTGCACAGAACAGCAGGATGAACAAACCAAGAAGCTTTGGCTTCCCATTACACCCAACCCATGGATGGTGGCCTCTTGTTCCCTAACAAACCGTGATCAATGGCCAGCCTGAAGCCATTAGTTTGGGGCTAACTTACTAAGGAAGCCACACACCATAGTCCTGGGTTTAGATGGAATGGGAAGCCTAAACTACTTGATTTGTTTGCGTGGCGATACCCGCCCCCCCCCCCACAGATGAAATAAATAAAGACACCGGAGACCAGAATTAAGGTTGATGGGCGAAAATGGCCACAACTTTATTGATTACAGGTAAGAGCGGTATTGGCTTTTTAGGCATTGGCCCCTAACAGAATAACCGGTCTAACCGGGGAGGGTTAATCACCAACAGGGGGAGCCCCCCAGATGTACATCCGTAGGCGCTCCCCAAGGGGTTACCGCTCGGGAGCGCGCTTTAGGCCCTAGCCTCCGTAGGTTTCGGACGAGGCGACGCCCCCCGGAGTCCTTTAACGAACTACCCTCCAAGCATTGGGGGAGGTGATGGCGCTCCTCCCCCCCGACCTCATTTGCATAACAATACCCTGGCCAATGCCTAACCGCCAAAACCAGAAAGTTGTGACGTTTGCTACGAGGTAGGCGAAAAAACCAAGTGGCACCAAATTATAGCCAATTAGCCAAATGGAAAAACTCCTACCAGGCCCCTTGCGGCGACCAGCCGAAGCCCATAGCAAAGTCCGGAAGCCTGCCTAAAGGGTGGGTGGGTGGGATATCGCTGAAGCTGCCGAGGAGGAAAAGGGGCGAGCCTAGGCTGCCCCGACCTTAAGTGCCCTCCCGCTAGTCCCGCCCACGGCGCCCGCGATTGGCTGGCGCTGCCAGCAATGAATATGCATGAGGCCTCTAAATCCCGCGGGGCTGGTATAGCCCCGCGATAATGCGGGTGGGGGCGTGCGCCCGCAACCCCCCCCCTCCGTAGATCGGGAGGGGCTTTGTCACACTTGTACCAGGGGAGGAGTAAGTGATCAGGCAAGCGACTAAAGTGTGCTGCTCATTCAAAGTAAACCATGACAAGCCAAGATGTCTGGATTGTCATTGCGAGAGAACAGTCACTGTCAGTCTTCCCACTTGCAGCTCAATCTCAGGCTTACTGCTACTGGACAAAACCTCTTTCCTACACCTACACTAGAATTCAGATTAGGTGGGAAAGGCTGCTCATTATTTAATGGTGTATTCCACTATTTTGGACATGCCCAGACTGCTTGTTGCCTAACTCTCAGTTGCCTGGTTATGGGCAATTGGGTGGAATATTGCCTGCGTAAATTTGCAGGCAGTATTTCTGTCCAGTTGCTCACTATGATCACTGAAGGAGGGGCCTGGGAGACCCCTGAGAGGCCAGGCCCCCTCAGGCTTCCTTGTGACAGTGGTCCTGAGTAGGACTCTAGTGACACTACTGCTACACAGGGCATAAACTGAACAGGGTAAGCTGAACATTCACATGATAGCTCAGTTAGCTATCCTATGGGACAGCTGCATATTCCTGTATTGCAAGGGGTTGAACTAGATGATTCTTAGGGTCCCTTCCTACTCTACAATTCTAAGATTCTATGATGGTCTTGTTCTGCTCATTGTCAGATCTGAGCCTTCCCTTTCCACAATTTCTATTTTTGGCTCACTAGGCGGCAGCCTTGTACAATATCTCAGCAGGGAAGCAACAGCCGTTGCTGAAAGCAAACAAACAAGGCCCTGTTGAAAACTGGAGAGGGGCAAGGGAAGAAATTTGTTTCAGCTGCTTGGCGATTGTTAAAAGCACTGCCAGCACTGTCTAGAGAGCACAGGCAAAGAGGCAACGAAGCATAAATGGAATATTAACGTCATAACACAGGTTTCCTCCGATGCCATGAAGCCAGAGGGAGCCTCTCTCACACAGCGAGCTACAGGGCTCTTCAAACGAGTTAGGAACAAATCAGAAACTGGGCATATCAGATTTTCCCCCCTCCCCTTTTTAAATGCATGTTCCGTATTTATACTGTGTCAAAGAGTTCAGTTAAACAAGTTGAGGTGCCATGGTAACCAAACTCTGGCCACGTTTGCAGGGCCAGCCATTATGCAGTGGGAGGTGCCCCCATTGGCCAATTTGGGAAGGTATCATCATAAATCAGCAACATGTCTATTTCCCAGCTTATGCTTAGCTCCATGAAGGACAGCCATGGGAGTGGCACCAAAATTTGGGGTTGAATATGTCATATTAGTATGTTTATAGTTTGACCACAGAGAATAACTTAATGAGGATGGTTTTGGCTCTGTGTTACACATTATGCTTCCCTCTTATCAGCAAAGGGGGAAGACCCGTTCCAAACAGCAGGCCAGGACAACGGGACGCACACACAAGGAGAGGGAATTTCTGAAAATGTGGGTGAAACGGAAGGTATGCAGAAAAATATTTGAAATTTGCAAATGGAACGTGAGTAAAACATAGCAAAATCAACAATTGCACATGGACACTGTCCTAATGCTTCCATAGAACTGGCAGGATTAGGGTTGCCAGGATTATTAGGGTTGCCATATTTCAGAAAGCGAAAATCCAGACAGAAAAGTTGTTTTGAGCCCTCCCCTGCTGTACAGCACTGAATATTTTGGTCCCTAACAGTCCACAGGCACACGCCCTGTTAAAACATCGAAACAAGTCACAGCATCATGTTGCAACACCCACTTGTTTTCCTTCTGATTAATATGTGCAGAAATGGGAAATGGAGGGAGCCATAAAAAACAAAGACCACCATCCGGCTGGGTGGAAAGGTCATCCACCAGAGAACCTGCCTTGCATCCTCTCTGGGACATCACAGAGCACACTTTGTGTTCTTGTGAACTCTAAACAAAAAGTCTGTCTTTAGAGAATGCTACCACCTGAACATCTCTCCCACTGTCACAACTGACCATATGTGCTGCTGCAAAATGTATCTGCTGAGGCAGCTGGCCAGACACTTCTTGTTTTCTGGCAGCAGGTACACAGGCAGCAATGAGGTGTTCTCCTCACACGTGACGGTCCCTACAGTTTCTCTGTTTTCTCATAGAAGTTGTGGGTGAGTCAGGCTCCATAAGAAAGCAGTGGATTTAACAAAAGAGTTATGTGGTCGATCTGGATCTGAACAGGTTATTAGGCTTCCAGGGTGAGTATCTTTGATTAATGGGACATCCTGAGCTTTAGGTCACTGACAGGACAGTTTTCTTCTCTCTCTCCCTAGTAAGCTTCATGGCTTGAGAAGGAATTTCAACCCCCCAGCAATGCAAACTACATCACACTGGCTCTCCAATAACAAATAGCACACTGACTTTGTATTGGAATTTTTTTAAGGCAATATTACAATACAATAAAGGTTGAAATGAATTATTGTTGTCAGTCCAAATAGTTATTTAAATACAATGCTTGTTTTTCACACATCTGGATAGCGCCAGTTTGACCTGCGTCTGTTTCCTCTGTTAAAACGGGTGAGGTAATATTTAATCACATTCGTCTCTAGTTCAGAGCCCCATGTAATGTGATTATGGCAGAACTCAACATAACAGAATGTGAAGCCTGCCTGTACTTGAATAGCCCCTCGTTTCACATTCATTATGGGCCATGTCCTTGGCAGGTGAACACACACAGCGGCCTGCGGAAGGGAGGATGCAGGCCTGATTTATATGCTGGCCAGAATCTGCCTGAGTTGTGCACAACAAATCAGCCAACCTGGCACTTGGGGAAATCACAGAGGGGAGAGCTATTGTCTAGAAGGAATCACCTTCCTGCCGAATCTCAGGTTAGAGTCACATTGCACAGACAAGGAGGCCCTGCCCAAGCAAGCTTGTCAGAAGAAATGAGGTACTACATAGACATGCACGCACTCGCTCGAGGCCAAAGCGCCAATCACGATACCAAAGTAAACAGATTAAAATCACTTCTTGTAAACTGGTCTCCCAAGAAATATCCAATGTTATCTGGGGAGCGAGAAGTTATGGCATACTGACCCGAACTAGTTCCATTTCCTGGCTTTCCTCCATGAACACTTTTATCTTTGGTTTTATCTCCTCCCACATCCCTCCGAGATCACGGAAGACACTCAGCTCCTGGAACGTCTTGTTTACCTGCCAGGATAGTGAAAGGGTCAAAGGTGACATCGAAAAGGTAACAACCAGGGACAGAAATTCGTCCCCCCCCCAAGATGATTAAGTTGTTTATGTATGCAACAACAGTGGCTAGGGTTCTCTATGCACAAAAATGGAAAAAGTAGTTCCCACCAAAGAACAATGGATAAGTAAGGTGAGGGACTATGCTGAACTGGCAAAGTTAACAGCCAAAATAAGAGAACCTAACAATGTTTGCTTTGTGGAAGAATAATATTGATGTTATGGTATAAGAGTTTGAAGGCAGCATGTAGCAGAGGGGGAGAAATAAAAACACCATGGAAAATGGGGTGGAAAGTCGGGGAAAATATAAATTTATTATTTATGTCAAATTTTTGAAAATTTCTTTTATAAAACAAAAAGGTGACAACCTGCAGAACAGACTAAAAAGAGTGGCTCTCTCTGACTTCTGCCCTAAGAAGAAGCAGTGTTGGCTTTATCTTTCAGTATCAATGGCCTTTGATTAAATTCTGGACATTAGAACCCAGTTGCAACATCTCCCCCATCAGTCAAGCAGTTTATAACGTCTTCCTCCACTCTTCTGCCCCTTCAGCTTTGCAACATCAAAACATCAAGCACTGCAGTGCTTGAACATAAAACCTAGCTGTTCTTGAGCATCTGCCTGGGTCAGCAAATGTAGCATGTGAGCGAGGACCTTATGAATGTTAAAGCAGAATTGCATAAATGAGCAGAACGTTCCAGTACAGCATATCAGCACAGAATCTGCCAGAGTTACAATGGCACAGGATTCAGCAAGGCCTTTGGCAATGTCTTCTTATGGACAAGAAGTGCTGTGCAAACCACGTTTCCCGAAAGGCAGAAAAAATGCCCAAGAATATAATGTATACACTTAAAAAGTATGGCTGCACATGTGACCCTACCTTATACTGAGCCAAGTTATTGCTTCATTTAACCCAGTATTGTCACTGGAAGTTCTTTAAGCCTAAGCAAAAATGCCATCTTCTAAATCTGCCATTCCACTTGCAGTCAATTTGAAGGGGTATTTGAGTGTTTTGGGAGAAGGATTTAAAGTCTTCAAAATGTTAGCAAATACAATGGCAGAGGTTTCTTTTCTATCCCTCTCTCTCCCCACCCCACCTCTCT
This sequence comes from Podarcis cretensis, assembly GCF_951804945.1. Classification (NCBI taxonomy): domain Eukaryota; kingdom Metazoa; phylum Chordata; class Lepidosauria; order Squamata; family Lacertidae; genus Podarcis; species Podarcis cretensis. The sequence continues at coordinate 12,831,933 of NC_137187.1, forward strand.
CTTTGCAGTCCAGCTGCAGGAGCAGAGGTCTCTGCAATGGTTGTTTGGCTTCCTGGCCAGCTCACAGATCCACCCACTCCAACAGTCACAAGGACAGAGAGCGAGGCAGGAGCTTCAGAGACATCAGCAAACTCGTGAACCACATATGAGTCCATTCAGAAGAACCAGGAAGCGGACACAGCCTCTAGTTCCTATATAAGTTGCCATTAAGAGTTGAATCATTGTTGGAAGGAAAACCTCATTGGTGCTCCAAGCTCAAGAACACAGCCTCCTCCAGACTGGGAAAATGCGACCAAGTGCAAACTATGCGGCAAGTCCACTTTGACCCCCTACTCCAGCGGTTCTCAACCTGCGGATCCCTAGATATTGTTGGACTACAACTCCCATCATCCCTGGCTTTGTTCGCTAGGGGTGATGGGAGTTGTAGTTCAACAATATCTAGGGATCCGCAGGTTGAGAAAGGCTGCCCTACCTACTCAATACTTTCAGTTCCCTCTTGTGCATTTGCTGCAGGAGCCCCGACAGCAGCAGTAAAAAGCAAGCCCCCCCCCTTTCCTTTGAACGATGTGGAATTGGGATCTTACCTCAGCCATGACTGCCCTTGTCGCTGGCGTGTCAGGGGTGTACAAGACCTTCCCTATAAGCAAAGGTTTCAGAGCTCTCCATATGATTCTGGAAAGTGGACTGGACTCCAGCTTCTTCATGAGGTCATTGCAGTAGGGTGCTTTAAAAGAGTTTAAAAGAAGAAGAAGAGAAGAAGAGTTTGGATTTGATATCCCACTTTATCACTACCCGAAGGAGTCTCAAAGAGGCTAACGTTCTCCTTTCCCTTCCTCCCCCACAACAAACACTCTGTGAGGTGCGTGAGGCTGAGAGACTTCAAAGAAGTGTGACTAGCCCAAGGTCACCCAGCAGCTGCATGTGGAGGAGCGGGGAAGCAAACCCGGTTCCCCAGATTACGAGACTACCGCTCTTAACCACTATACCACACTGGCTCCTATGGGAGATGAGCTAGGTGCACAGTATTTTTCTCACCTCAATCCTAGACAGCACACCCGGTATAGACAAGTGCTATCAACCCATCATCATACAGTAGCTTCCTGCATCTTTGAAAATAAAAAAGGCCTGTAATCCAAATGATCTGCCCAAAATCAATAAGCATGCACGGAGTTCCACTTACTTGTGTAGTTGTCATAGAAATCGGCAGCATCTTCGTCAGTGCTGTTGCCTCCAAACAAAGCTTTGTAGTTGCTGTCTTCATACCAGTTGAGAGATTTGATCTGCAATCCCCCTCCCTCAGGATGTCCACAAACTATTCGGGATACCGCCTGGTAAATTTCGGTAGAAGAACTTGTGCTGTTCACATTGGTTAGGAACACCACCTCCTGCCTCATGTCGCTCCAGCTTTTCATGCTCCCGAGCTTTAGTTCAAAAGGAGAGGGGAAAAAATAGGGGTTCACCTACAGATCAAAGCTCGATCCATTTTCCAGTAAAACTGGTAACAAATATTACACCAAAGATCAATTGGTTCAAAAGCATCCTGAACAAACCTTAGATTTCCTATTGTGTCCAAGGAACAGAAACTGTTCCTTGGACATACCAGTTTCTATTTGTGCAAACTGCTTGCGTTCCATTGTATTCCCCACCATTCCATGGAAGGCGTGGAATGTGTTCTTCTTGGGGAGCAAAATCCATTCATTCTCTCACCCCAGAAGAGTCACCTTCCTTTCAGGTAAGAAGACAGGATATCAACAGGCCAAACTAATGAGCAAGCCCTTCTCTCCAATTTCTAAGGACTAATTTTCTTGGAGTTGTGTCTATCCATAATTTGGACCCAACTTTAGTTAAATGCCACTGGAGATATCCCAGTTTGATTTCACCAGCAAGCAGAATGTGTGAGCCTGAACTAACTCCATTATTTTTAATCACAAGCAATGGTATTTTTTGAATCACAGCCAATACAGGAGAAGATGAACTTCTACTGAACAATTTAAAAAAAGCTGCTTCTACATTGTGCGGTGCATGTCCAAATATCTGGAAAGGAATTTGCAACTCATGTGATGTTAGGTGAGCATTTCATGAGTACAATGATGAAGTCACACGTCTAGGGGGGGAAGCCACTGGGTAGTATTCAACTAATTTTTAATCATTGTCTAAGTTAGGCCCATTAATTTTAATGAGTCTACTCTGACCCATTGGCAGGGAAATAAATCCTATGAAATTAGATCCTTAAGTATTGCAGCAGCCAAATGTAACCTACAACTCCCTTTGTTTTATTTGTATCCTACTCTCTTCCTCCAATAAACTCTTGGCTAATCCATTTTATCCTCAGGACCTTCCTATGAGATGGCTCAGGATGAGAAAGAAGGCCCCTTTTGCTGAAATTGCTGGAACTCAATTCCAGCACCTCTCAGGTGCCACTGCCATTCTAAGAGGGAGGTGTTCACGGCGAGTTCCAACACCTCTTTTTCCAGGAAAAATAGAACTGGTTATATGACACCATAGTTAGGCTTTCCGTGTCCTAAACTCTGCTTTGTTCCTCTTTCCTTTAAGGCTTATACGCCACTGCTCAAAAATCACATGAGCATGACATGAAGTCGAAGAACATTCAGGCGTTCTGATAGTTCTGACATCCCAATTGTCGTGATCTGCCAGCTAAATTTAAAAGGAAGAGAAATAGCCAAGGTCCTTCCAGAGAACTGACATAAGAGTGATTGTACAAGACGTGACAGGAACATTCTAGAGAAAAGTGTGTGAAGTTCTTGCATTGCTTGACAACACTCAAGGCAGTGGGTTTATAACGGTATAGTTCAAAAACAGGAGAAGGGAGAAAGGAGGGGGAAATAAACTCACACACTAGTTCTTAGGTATAACTTTCTTATGACAATAAGTCACACATGCTGAAATTCCCATTTTTGCACAACTACTAAAGGCGAAGACGCCCTGTCCTTTTTTATCTAGGCATTTTACGGGGGTGTGGAGAGAATATGAACAACCATGTGCAGTAGCATACAGTATTAGGAAGCTGAAAGGGTCTTCATGATTGTTTACAGCTATCCATTCTGACTGCTACAGTCACCCAGAGACTTCTGAACACAGGAAGTCCAGTTCACAGGCTGCTGTGCAAGTCAGATTTAAGAGCTGCACCAATGGCACAAAACTCAACGGTTTCTAAACATCAGCGTTTCCTGAAGAAGGAATTTCAGAACAACTTTTACTGCAATAAAAGCCTCACGAGATACGTTCGGAACAAGCCGCCTGTTCCCAGCTGCCCAGTTTTACATCTAGTTCAATTTCATACGGACTTGTCTGGTTATGGCTGCCACCTGTCCATGTTTTTTTTTAATATATAGCTAAGCTGTATCCATTCAAAGTACAGTGGTTAAAATTTGCATACATTTAAATAGATTAGTAAATGCATATTAGTGGCGTCTGGAAACTTGGTTGCCCTGCCCTGCCCCTCCCCCTCCCCAGACAGATGGCAGCCGTACTAACACAACACTAACCTAGGGAGAGAGAAAATGCCGGACTTAATGTCTCTATTCCTATACATATTTGTCAGAGAGGATTTAGCGAGCCATGACATTAAAAAGCAAATTTTGGTCATGCAGATAGGTAGCCGTGTTGGTCTGCCATAGTCAAAATAAAATAAAAAAAATTCCTTCCAGTAGCACCTTAAAGACCAACTAAGTTAGTTCTTGGTATGAGCTTTCGTGTGCATGCACACTTCTTCAGATACACATGCAGTTCATGTCATGCAGTTCAGAGTGGTTTTCATGCAAAGCCTCCAAGCTGTCTTTGTTTTGAAGTTGAATAAGACAGCAAGAAAAGGTACTGACTGCTGTTTGGGAAGACTGCCAAAGAAAAGTCACATTCCTCAGCAATCCAGCCACATCAGCAAAAAGAATGTCACATGGTTTTGATTTCTGATTTTTTTTTTAACTCCGCACCAAAAGACAAGAGAGAAAAGGAGAACGAATGAAACATCGCCGATGCTCAAATGATGTAACAGGAAACAGCTGTAACCAGAAACTCATAGGCAAACTTTTAGGATAGTTAAAACTGGCTGCAGTTTTATCTTAATTCCAACCAGATTTTTCTGCTAATTTCCATTAGCCAGCCAAAAAAGAACACAGCAGGTTCTATAACTCAACAGAGGGCAACCTACTCCTAGGAAACAAAGTGGCTGGAGCAACAGGGAAAAGGGGGTGGGATATTGCCCCCGCTCCTCCGCAGGAGTACAGTTCTTAACAACCTCGAGTGACCTCACCACAACTCCGCAGAGAGGTTATTATAGTTCAGGGAGGAAAAGCTTCACCAGCAAACAGTAAGAGAGAAAGAACAATAGGTGTAGCTGAATCTCCACCCCTCGTTACTTGTTTAAAACGGCAACTTTCAAACTGGAGGAGAAAATGTTTTGAGAATGGCAAAAAGCAACAACAACAAAAAAAAGCACTTTGCAGAAACGGTTAGGTGGAAGAAAAGAGGCAGCTCGTTTGCTCAGGAAAGAACACACAGCATAACTTTATTTATTCAAAGGACTTGGAAAGGGAGCTCCAAGCCAAAACAATGAACCCGAATTACCAAAGAAACCATCCGCTATCAAAAGCAGTTTCGACAAGGAAGTTCAGATCCGCTGTCTCTTTGGCTGGGTACACACCAGAGTACCAATGCGCATCTGGGTTGCGCAGATCTGGTTCTTCCATGTGCACTTCCATGTGCACATTCAATTGACCTCAGTATTTCCTGCCCACACTAGTGGACAGGCTTGATAGGATGAAGTCACATTGTGTATTGTTATCTCCTCCCATCAGTTAGTATTTTCCCATCCTCCCAGAGTTCTGGAAACTTGAGGCCCATTGTGGGCATGCACGCAGATGCTTGTTCACCTATGTACACAGCCATTTTTTAATTTCATTCTCGAGCTACAAGTTTTATGATATACCAGGCTTGTACAAAGCAGCTGGTTACAAACAACAACATGCATGTGTGTGTGTATCAGAACCAGCCCAACTATCAGCCTACTTTACCTCATTTCCCCCCTTTTATAACATCATCTGCAGATCAGGAAGATCCAAATTAATTGGAGGGGGTAGGTAAAGGGTAAAGGACCCCTGGACGGTTAAGTCCAGTCCAAGGAGACTATGGGGTTGTGGCGCTCATCTCGCTTTCAGGCCAAGGGAGCCGGTGTTTGTCTGCAGACAGCTTTCCAGGTCATGTGGCCAGCAGGACTAAACTGCTTCTGGCGCAACGGGACACTGTGACGGAAACCAGAGCGCACAGAAATGCTGTTTACCTTCCTGCCGCAATGGTACCTATTTATCTATTTGCACTGGCGTGCATTCAAACTGCTAGGTTGGCAGGAGCTGGGACAGAGCAACAGGAGCACACTCCGCCACGAGGATTCGAACTGCCAACCTTCCGATCGGCAAGCCTGAGGGTTTAGACCACAGCGCCACTCACATGTGGCATGCCACTTAGATGAGGGCAATGCCATGTGGACGAGGTGACAAACATGAATACCTCAGATGCATCGAAAGCACTTTAAACTGCTGTGTGTGAGTTAAACTGAACTTCCAGTGTTTCTGTGCCCAAAATGCATGCATATCAGAATGCTTCCATGCAGTGGTGTCGCAACGGGGACGGGGCAGTGTGCCCTGGGCTCCATGTCTGTGGGGGTGACAAGAAGTCAGCCCGCGGGGTCCCGCAGAGGCACGAGCAACCATCGCGCCGCTGCAGCAGCATGTGGAGACCCTCCGTTCACGGCTGCAGCTGTGAGCAGAGGATCTCAGCACCAGCGCTAGAGCAGCGCCGGCAGCAACAAACTGCTATACAGTGCATGTGCAGCATCACTACTTACAGCGCATGCGTGCGCCGCTGCACATGCGCTGTACTTAGCGGTTTGCTGCGGCTGTAGCGGCGACGGAGGGATCCTGGCATCATCCGTACGGTGCTGGAGCGGCACCGGCGGCAAATCGCTATACAGCGCATGTGCAGCATCGCTACATACGGCGCATGCGGTGTACGTAGCGACACCGCATGTGCGCCCTACATAGCGACGCTCGCCCCAGGTGTCACGATCCCTTCCTTTGCCCCTGCTTCCGTGTGGCCACAACAGGGTGGGGAGAGCTGAACTGCTTTTTCTTCTAATGGCTCCTCCTGCGCTCCCTCCACCACAAGGAAGGGCATCCTGCACCTGGCTCTGGCAGACGTAGCGTGTGTGGCACAAATTGGAGATGGGAAGCAATCTTCAGTTAAAGAGCCAAGTTAATGACTTGAGCAGAGACATCACCTTGCCAACAAAGGTCTGTATAGTTAAAGCCAAGGTTTTCCCAGTAGTGATGTATGGAAGTGAGAACTGGACAATAAAGAAGGCTGATTGCCGAAGAATTGATGCTTTTGAATTATGGTGCTGGAGGAGACTCTTGAGAGTCCCATGGACTGCAAGAAGATCAAACCTCTCCATTCTTAAGGAAATCAGCCCTGAGTGCTCACTGGAAGGACAGATCCTGAAGCTGAGGCTCCAATACTTTGGCCAACTCAGGAGAAAAGAAGACTCCCTGGAAAAGACCCTGATGTTGGGAAAGATGGAGGGCATAAGGAGAAGGGGATGACAGAGGACGAGATGGTTGGACAGTGTTCTCGAAGCTACCAGCATGTGTTTGACCAAGCTGCGGGAGGCAGTGAAAGACAGGAGTGCCTGGCGTGCTCTGGTCCATGGGGTCACGAAGAGTCGGACATGACTAAATGACTAAACAACAACAATGGCTTGATGCATTGGTGATGTCCGGCACAGCAGAAACCTCTGCCCAAAGGCAGCAGGAATGCACTCACAGGCTTCACTGAGCTGCTCAGGATTAAGAGTAATTTGGATACCTCAACTGGGAACATCGCTGTATCCTAGATGATCCTAGTGATCCTAGATGAGAGACAAAAGGCACAGCCTACCTCCCTAAGGAGCTTCCCAAGGCTCTCCATGAAAGTCTCCGTGGTTTCCTTGAGATCCTGAAGAGTGGAGTTGGAGGCGATTCCTTTCTGGAATGACAAATGGGGATTTAGCTTTAGAAGAATCTTAATTGCAACACAGCAGATAGGAATCAACATCATCATTTGCATTTAGTACTCGAAGGAGGATAGCATTTTGTATCAGCAAGGGCATCTCTCATATGTCTAGTTCAAGGATCACAAGTGAAGCCAGCACGCACTCAAAAAAGGATGCCATTTGGCAAGAGAAGGAAAGCACCCCCCCCTTCCTCCTCCGTTTCTGAAAATTCCTCATGAGAACCAGCATCTCTGGCCGTCTCACTTCCCATTATTACTGCTCTAAACAATTACATTAAATGGGCCTGGGCATTAGCTAAGCAAGCGGAAAGCACAAATCCATTTGTTTCAAGAAACTCTGGCTGCTTACACTGCACTGAAAACACTACCACAATTACTGTGGGACATAAAAAATAAATTAATCACATCAAATGCTTGCAAGATACACATTTTGGCAATGTGCCTCATATTGGGCCTTTGCACCTCAATCGTTAATCAATTCCATCAAGGACATATGAAATGGAACCCCCCAGGATGTGACAGTCAGCCAAAGTTACTTCACCCTCGGGACATCACGTTATTGTGCAGGCTTGTCCACACGTGGTTTTCTATTTGCCCTGCCACTTTCCCTGGAGAAAACCCGCTCTTTTGCACTAAATGGGAGCACCTGTAAATCCACGGAAAACCCATCTGACATTTGCTCTGATTCAATGGTAAAAAGCAGGTTTCCTAGGGGACAAGTTGTGGGGCAAGCAGAACTGTGGAAGCTCTGTGTCTCGTGTTCTCATTTTGGAAAGGAAGGAAGGAAGGAAGGAAGGAAGGAAGGAAGGAAGGAAGGAAAGAAAGAAAGAAAGAAAGAAAGAAAGAAAGAAAGAAAGAAAGAACACCATATTTAATGGCTTGATTCAAGTTACACAGCATGAGTTTTGGCACATATTTTTCCCATTTGCTCAGCTACAAGGACAAAGATGCCTATGTATACTATAGCATGTGAATTACAATACAGATGACACCTAGGAACAGAAGAAGCTGCCTCCTACTGAGTCAGATCATTGGCCCATCTGGCTTGCTATTGTAGAGTCAAAGCTGATTGGCTACAGCTCTCCAGGGTTTCAGAAATAAGCCACCTCCCTTAGCTTTGAGATTTATCTGTCCACTGGCTTCCCATCACTCCGAAAACACTGCATCACCCGATAGCACCGCAGAGTTCATTAAAACTTAATTGCCGTTGGCATTACAGATCCACATAGCTCTATTTTCCAGCACCAAAACATAAATTGTTAATAAAATAATTGTTTTAAAAGAAATTAGAACCCATGAAAACTCAATTAAATTTGTGTTTCTACAGAGCTTCAGAACTAGCTGCCTGCCCTGGTGCCATCTTCACCCCTTAACTCTACCTGGAGATGGCTGCAGTTTGTACCATCTGCATGTGTTGGGTGTTCAACATTCATTCCAGCTGGTATTGTTCAGTGTTTCTTTCATGCTACGGGAACACTAAAATGTCACCCAAATTATTTAAAAAACATGCAGACAACACAAGGGCTTTCAGAGCTCTTCCAAGTTCCTTTGTGGCCTCTGAATGAAGCATGAATCACAACCATCACAGTCATCTGAAACAGCCGCCCACACAATATAATAAAAGACTGGGTCAAGATTATTCATGAGAAATATCCCTCCAACCTTTTTTAATCATACATAGTTCGTCACACCCTAATGGCCTACTCTACTGGTTTATGAACACATGCTTATTATTACCATCATATGTTTATTTGGAGATCCGTTCCAGAGCTGGCCTGAATCATTTTTGTGCCTGCACAAAAGCTAATCAGGTTGCGAGTTCAATCTTATTTCAACACTGCTGATCAGACAGCACCTTCCAATGCACTTGAGGGCACAAGGATAGATTGAGAATGGAGGCCATGTACCACAACACAGCAATATCTGCTCTCCAGTCTTTTTACATCTACCACCTGAGGCAGTAGTCTGCCCACTAAAGCTTTCGCTAGAAGAGGAAAGGTATCACCAAACGTGGAGGATTAAGAAATGGACACAGATTTGAGTAATATTTCTATATGGGAACTCATATGCGTAGAAGCAAACGCAGACATAATTGCTAATATTTAAATAGAAACACAGTGGTACCTTGGGTTACAAACGGTTCAGGTCACAAACACTTCGGGTTACAAACACTTTGGGTTACTAACCCAGAAGTAGTACCTCAGGTTGAGAACTTTGCCCCAGGATGAGAACGGAAATTGTGTGGTGGCGGCAGGAGGCCCCATTAGCTAAAGTGGTACCTCAGGTTAAGAATGGACCTCTGGAACAAATTAAGTTTGTAACCCGAGGTACAATACATCTATCTCACCATCGTATGGAAGGCTGTGACCAGGTGACATGTTTGCATGCCCAGTTTGCTGTTGGAATAGCAACTGTTGAAGGGCAACATCCAAGGCCCCTGCTCTCCCTTCTTAGGGTCCAGCCCCTTTAAACCATACTTGGACTTAACAGCCCTTCAAATAGGACCTTCAAACAGAGGACTGACCTCTCTAAAGTAAGACACATGGCCACTGCCTCATTCTACATAACGGATACTCCTGGTCTGTTCTTCATAATTTTAGAAATCTCCTTATGTCCTGTTCATGTATCTAAATAAGCAGTATCTGGAGGTGAGGGGCAGGTGAATATTATATACTTTAAATAGTGAGATGGCTTGGGATATCAATGGGGGAGTTATTTGTTTTGTTGCTATGTTATGTATTTTTGTGGTTTTTATATTGTAAATTGCCCTGTGGTCCTTGGATGAAGAACAGTATAGAAATAACAACAACAACAACAACAACAACAACAACAACAACAACAACAACAACATTGTTCACTGTCCCTGTTAGTTAGAACAAGCCAAGAGTCACCTAGGTTTGGGTAGGAAAGCTTGACCCATGGGACACAAATATCTGGGCCTAGCTTGGCAATGCATGATGGATTTTAATTGTAGTGACTTTGGGAGTCAACCTTAGCTGAAAATAAGGGAATAAATGAATTAATAAACAAAGGCCATATAAATCACTACCTCCATCTATTCCTAAACCCAGACTCCCACCAACATATGTACTGGTCCTGGCAATGAAGTAATGGGAAGTGACTGCTAACATCTCATGACTGAGGGTAGTTTTCCACTCATGTGTTTGGTAAAGCGTAGCTCATGATGGATAGTGGGCCATTGGTCTGACTCATCAAAGCTGTTCTTCCTGTGTCTCCTTTCCCTTTCTAGGTTCCTGAACCATAATTTTATTTATTTATGATGCTTATAATCCTACATTTCCTTAGAAAGTACAGAGAAGTTTAAGTAAGACTCCCCAAGGTCTCCCACTGATCAACCTCAAATCTTCTTAGTTTCAACAGTGTCAGGCATGAGACAAACACACAGACGTCATTCACATTTCCCATGGCACTGGTTTCCCAATAAATAATATTGCTGACTTGCAACATCACGAGATTTCCCTAAGTTTCTTTTACTGATCAGGAAGTAGCTTTTCATTTAGCTGCAAACGGAAGCTCAGCTTGTTTAATTTCTGGCTTCCAGCTCTGCTCCTAAATTTGCAGTATGATTTATAGAAAAGGGTTTATATTCACCATATTAAACCCAAGCCTTTCATTTGGAAAGTAAAGCGAGTTACAATACACATATCGAAAACATTTCCAAGCATTGCAGTGTAACAAACAACTACTTAATTCAATTAAGCTCTATTATCGCCATACAGAAAAAACCCAAGAAAATGTTCCGTCCCTTGAGTGCTAGTGTAATGAGATTCCTGCATAATCCTGTCAAGCATTAACATTTTCCTCAGATGTCGTTCTCTGAGATCCCATGTCACCTGAAGCCAGAGAGGCACCACAACCGAAAAGACCCTGCCTTTGGAAATCTCTCCCTAGAAGGGCTAGCTAAGCAAGATTTCTTTCTGGTGCCAGGTGAAATCATTTCTATTTGCACGGTCCTTAGGAGTCTAAAATTTAGGCTGATTGGTTTTCAATGAGCTGGAATTTTATTAGCTTTCAACTTTTGCTGTTTGGCTTGATGCCTATATTACAGCTACTCTCAGTAACTCTTAGGCTGGAGAACAGGTGATAAGCTTTCAAGCAAGCAAGCAAACAAGCAAATGACAAGGAAAAATATGAGAGTCCAAGCAGTTTAGTGAAAAACAATAACAGTTTAAAAAGAGCTGACCTTTACATTCCAGACAGAGCAGAAATATGACTCCAGTGTCAGATATCCTATGCTTTTGGCTAGGCGAATAGCCAAACAACTGAGGCTTAATTCTGTATCCCCCAAGATATATCAAAACTAAAAAGGGCTTTTGCTTTGCACTTAGCCAGGCATTCACATGCTGGTCCATAAGAGTGTTGCTTTCTGTTGCTCCCATCATTTATGAACAGCTCGCTCCCACTTTAGCTTTTTAACATAGCTTTATAGCTAAAGAAAGTAACAGCTCCTGCGGGAAGCAAGTTGCCCCTTTGTCACACAGCTCTATTTGAATAGGCGGTGAAAAAAATCTGATGGACAGAGTCGCGCCATTTCATAGGCTGCTTAAGAAAAGTTAAGTCTGCCAGTCCTTTGGGAGCAGGGATTAGTCTGTTTTGCTTAAGTTACCATTGATGACATTGAATAGCAACACAACCTTATTATGCTAAATTGGGAACTGGTGCAAATGTAACCTTGGCTCCCCCCAAACAATGGTTTACAGATCTGAAGCTAGTCTTAGATATCTGAAATCTATCCTCCCCCCTCTTCCATTTTCTGAAGCGAATAACTCCTCCATTCTTCTATCAGTATTAACTAAGGTTTAGAATTACAGCTGGACATATGCTAACCAGGTTCCCTCATAAATATGATTTGCAAACACACTTCGAATCAAGGTTTCAAACTGGAGCTATGATGGGGCCATGGTTACTATAAAACTGGCTAACATCAAAACACATGTAATTCTAAACCATGGCAAATGCCAATAAAGGAAGGAAGGAGGGGAAAGGGATATGTATCCCAAATACTGGCTCCTGGTTTTCAAACCATGGGTTACAGGGATGCCTAGACCAGACCTAAATATTTAGCTTTAGATACTAAGACCACAGAAGTAGAAAATTTAGACCTTTGGACTCTCTCCCTTCTTTTTGCAGAGATAATGAATCACACAGTGAATTGAAATAACCAGTCGAATCTTTAGCCACAGGTCTCCTACAATCCAGGTGTAATGATAAATGTAACGTGGAAAGGGTTTGTTTGCATTTTGTTTTGTAACATAGTACGCTATATTATGTGAACCACGATATTCTGCTGATTTAAAAACTTGCACTGTACCTTGGTGAATACAATTCAAAATACTCAAGCCAACACACTCACCATAAATGGCTTCATGACATCTAGATTGTCCTGAAACACTCTCTCTGCAGCAGAAAGCTTTTCCTTAGGAATGGAGCAAATCAAGGCACTGCTGAGAACATCTACCACTGGGTTTTGGATGTTGACAAACTTTGACAGCTTGGTTGAATTGCAAAGGTCTTTCACACTTATCCGGTAGCCAGATGTAATGACCTAGAAACATGTACCAGAGGTTGTAAATCTATAAATCACTCCTGGGACTCGAGCTAAATCATCTTTTCCACATCACATTCACAATTCATGACATTCAAATTGAGAACTGTAGACTTTCTTCCCAAGTGCTGTTCATTGACAGTATACGCTTCTTACCTGTTGGAGGTTAACCTCGGCATTCAGGATTTCATCTACAACAAACTTTGGTAGGGAGGCATTGTGATGGAGAAAGTCAGAGAAGGTCTCATTGTCAACCAGGAAATCCCGGACCTTCACACCTGCCAGATAACAAGAAAACCATTTTTTCAAAATTCAAAACAAATCGAAACTCAGAGAGGGTATGTCAGTATTACAGCATCAAACCTGTTCAGCTATCATGCACTTTTCCCTTTGAAGGCTATAATTTGGATGGAATCGCGGGAGTGAGAGGCTAGGAATTGTCCAACAGAAAATTATGTATCATTCTCCTTACCAAACTACTGCTAGGGCTGTTCAGGGGGAAAGTGTAACAGTTAAAACTAGAATAAAGATCACACCACTTTGTAACAGAGATGTGCCCTTTAGCCAGAACCCGCTCCCCTGCTCTGGTGCATAAGTAGAAAATATTTATTTGCAATCATGGGAAGAGAGAGGTGACATTTCTTTCCAGCTACAGCCCTTCACATCTCATAGATATACTTCTCAGGCCTCCCAGGTGGGTTAGCCAGTTCACATTGTCACATTTTATTTATATAATTTATGCACAGAAAACATTTCTACACCACTTTTTGGATTTGCAGACTGCAACAACAAAATGGCATGTTAGCCTGGGCTTCCCTTTCACACTGTATAATATACATGGAGGATAAATCCTGTAACTATGGAGTGCGTAGTGTTTGGTGGTACACTGCATGGGATGCTTCCCCTCTAACCTTTGCAACGAGTCCCTTTAGCTACTGTTTTGGAGGCTCTGGGGAGGCATGATTTGACCCCATACCTCTTCTGAGGACCTCCCATTGCTCCCTTGTCTAGATCTCTCCACTATCCTCCTCTAAGGCAGGGACAGCCAATGTGATGCCCTCCATTTGTTGAGGACCACACTCCCATCATGCCCTACCATTGGCCGTGCCAGCTGGGGAGCTGTAGGCCACAACATCTGGAAGGTTCCATATTTGCTTCCCTTGCTCTAAGGCCATGTACCTGGCTGAAGGGGTCAGTCTTGTCCCCAGTTCTGTATTGCTTCGTTCACTCAGATCCACCAATGTTCAGCGCTTAGATATCAACGGGGATTATCAAGAGAGTTACAGTCCTCCCATAGGGCTGCTAGGCCGAAAAATGGCGTCCAGGTGGATTTTTGGAAAATTGGGCAAGATGTCCAAGAAGGGGTGCTAAATATTTTTTTAAAATCTTTATAAATTTCCAAAAAAGGCAAAACAATTGGTTTTGGGGCAGATGTACCCCCCAAAAAGCTCAACATCTTTGAACAAACCAAACGCAACAACTTTGACCTTAAAAAAACCCTCAACAACTTTATGTGTACCCCTCCAGCTGCTGTTTTTGTTTTGTTCCTATTTATTTGTTTCATATAAATAATAATAATTATACCCCACCCATCTGGCTGGGTTTCCCCAGCCACTCTGGGAGGCTCGCAATCGAATATTAAAAACACAATACAATATAAAAACTTCTCTCCTACCCTTCCAGTGTCTAGGAAGCTTACAGCCATTTAAAGTCACAATCTCATTTAGACCAAACAATGCATTCAACTAAATTACAGTAAAAAAAAATATTAAAAAAATAACAGAAGTAGGAACCACAGATACAACACAACCTTGAAGTAAAACAACACTTTTTACAAGACTATGAACTGGAGGGGGGTGGTCTGCCTAAAATTTGGAGGAGTTAGTGATTATTACTGGGTATTATTCATGGCTGCCTCTGCTTCTCTCCCCCCCCCCCCATAATTCACACACAGTGTTTGTGGCAGTGGGGAAGATGTATTTCGGGGAACTTCATCCACCAGTTGTTGTCATCCGTCTCTAGAGACAACGGAGTATGCCTCCAAGGGTGAAGTCAAACTACTGTGTTAGCAGCACCTAAGTGACTTCTCCTAGGGCACAAGCCTGGGCAGTGTGTATGAAGGTCCTGGGCTGCCCAGATGACATGACCCCCCCTCTCAGCCTCGCTGATGTGGTCCAAAGGAAAGCAGAGTAAGACGTATGGCACCAGTACTGATCAACATATCGAAGAATCCCTGGAATACGCTATGAAACAAACTGATCTAAATCATATAATCTGGGTGGGCACAATTGCATTGTGGATGGCCACGGCTTCTCCCACCCTTTCCCTCAAACAGCGAATACAGTGGTACCTCAGGTTAAAGACGCTTCAGGTTACAGACTCTGCTAACCCAGAAATAGTACCTTGGAACTTTTAAGAACTTTGCTTCAGGATGAGAACAGAAATCGTGCTCCGGCGGTGCAGCGGCAGCAGGAAACCCCATTAGCTAAAGTGGTGCTTCAGGTTAAGAACAGTTTCAGGTTAAGAATGGACCACAAGAACGAATTAAGTTCTTAACCGAGGTACCACTGTATTATGAGGAGACTTATGTAGCTTGAAAGCTTTAACCCTGTTCCTTAACATGTTATAAATGCACATTCTCAGTATGTGTGTTTTTGAGCTGCGGAAAATGACGTGGCTGCGAAGGCTTCAGGAGCTCAAGTGCAAAGCGCAGAACACCTTCTGGGGTAAAGAGGAGGCAATGCGATGCCAACGCAGCCTTTAGAAGCTCACATTCCCAAACGCCGTTGCCGGATCCCAAGGGGGCAGCCGATGCTGGTTTGCGAGGCTGCCTGATACTTTAAAAAAATGTTAATTAGCCATCTCGCTTACAAGAGACACTTGGCATGCCAAGAGGGATGGAAGGAGAACTCCACAAATCTCCGCTGCAATGGAATGGCGGGTGGAAGACGAGAAAGGAAGGCGGAGGCACTGTGTTTTCTGCATTTTGTGGTTTGCAGCCTCTTCCCACACCCTGCCCCTGCCTTTATGCCGCTAAGCATTGCGATTGTATTGCTCAGACCCTGATTTGGCAGGACACCAGTCTGGTTTGGAGAAGAAAAGTTATGAAGAAAGAAACACTTCCTATTTTTCTCCCGAATACCCGTGCTCTGGGGTTACTGTCGGTCAACGCTCTCTATCCCAGTTCTCCGGTTACATGTTCCCTGAAGCTTTTTTGTTCTACAAGCAAAATAATCGCTGTCACCAGAGGGCTTGAGGCAAAAGCTGGGTTACTTGAGGATGAAATCTTTTCAGGGCTGTTTAACAACATGCTCTTAGATTAGGGTGGGGGTTGGGGAGAGAAGAACAGGCTTGGGGAGAAAGAAACAAATTTATTCTTTGATGCCACATCCAGGAACTTCAAAGGTAAAAAACTGATCTAGACCTATAACCACGGATAGAATGATTTACTCTGAATGGCACCCTTCTTTCAATACAGTGATACCTCAGGTTAAGAACTTAATTTGTTCTGGAGGTCCTTTCTTAACCTGAAACTGTTCTTAACCTGAAGTACCACTTTAGCTAATGGGGCCTCCTGCTGCCACCATGCTGCCGCGGCACGATTTCTGTTCTCATCCTGAAGCAAAGTTCTTAACCTGAGGTACTATTTCTGGCCTAGCGGAGTCTGTAACCTGAAGCGTCTGTAACCTGAAGCATATGTAACCCGAGGTACCACTGTATTCTGATGACATGGGAGGTGCAAGCCACATTGTTAAAGGCCATCCAGTGGTTTCTCTCCATGTCAGCACTCCTGGGTGATCCTGACACAAGAATCATAGAATTTTAGAGTTGGAAGAGACTACAAGGGTCATCTAATCCAACCCCCTGCAGTGCAGGAATCTTTTTGCCCAACGTGGGGCTCGAACCCACAATCCAGAGACTAAGAGCCTCACTGAGCTATCCCAGATAAGAAGGAACCATAGCATGGTGAAGGGTTAACTTGGTGCAGGAAGAAGCAGTGGTCTAGCACTGAACTGGCAATGGAAGAAAGGAATCAGTAAAGGCAACAGAAACAATAAACTGGGTTTTTAGTTATAATGCAATTTTTTTTTTTAAAAAAAGCCAAGCCTGTGATTCCCCTTTCTGCCAGTTTAGTTGCAAAACTTCTGTGTGGAAAAGAGCATTCCGTATTATTGTCTAAGTGTGCCTCACAAATATGTTTGGAGAACAATGCTCACTCAGAAAGAGTGCTTGTGTAATACAGTGAGAGCAACTTGACCCAGAAAACTGGCTCATTCCTGCTTTTCCTGGCTTGTCAAAGTACCCCTGCAGTAAATATAAAAACCTACTAAAAAGGGGGGTAGGAGTTGGAAAGTACAACAATGTCTAGTGTGAGTGTAACCAATTTACTAATGCTTTCTGGTACAGTCTGTAAGTAATGGAAAGGGACACTTAGATATCAGATCAGACACACTCCTGTCTTGGCTTCAGATTCCCATCTTTATCATGGAATCATCATACACAAAGGCTTGTTTTGAGATGTCACAAGACTGTCAAAGGAATTGGTGGCAATGGCCTCGTTCTGATTGGCTAGAAAGGCCTCCAAAAGGTGATCCAGATGGCACAGTTTCCTTGTTTGCCGGCATGGAGCTGGTCGCACCCTCAAGCATGATATTAGCAGATGCTCTGGAGCAGGAATGTATACCTCCAGCTCCCTGGGCAGCAGCTTGCACTGGGAGCACCAGAGCCATTGAGGATAACCAGGGACCGTCTGCTTTCTCCTTCTTCAATGCATAGCAGTTCACTTTGGGCTATGGGACAGCTTGAGATAGCACCAAATGGATGCGTTTTTCTAGCTCTCTCTGAACTGTTACACACCTGCCTATAGCCAGAGGATGCTTTTCTCTTATGCTGCTGTTCTTCATTCCCAAAAGAGGGGAAGAGACAAACATCCCTCGCTACACCTCTTATTTCTGCTGGGTCATTGCAAGCATGAAGAAAGTCATGAATGTTCAACACTGCCTTTTTAATTTGATTGTTTTCAATGTTTCTTATTGAACAACAAAAGCACAATCCAACATCCACAATATAGTCTGTTTTCATATACCTAGTTGCTGCAGAAGTGACAGAAATACCCCCTTTACTCTTCCCTTTCCAATTTAAAATCAGTTTCCACTTTAAAAAAAAAGAAAGAAAGGCTTATGAAAGGAATTGCTCTTATCAATAGGAATACCGGAAGCTATTGGTGCATCTAACTCAGTACTATCTGACTGGCTGAGAGCATTTCTTGAGGGTTTTCAGATAGGAGGAAGACACCAAACCTGGGATTGTGCCACTGAACCACAGCTCTTCCTGATAGCAATTATAAAGCGCTTTCCCACTGCCTTCTGCAATGACAGAATAATTTTGAACCATGCTCGAATGACCCATAATTTTAGCAACCCAAGAGCAAAGGCAATTGTACTGGCCTACTAGTAGAGCAGCTTTCTCTACAAAGACAGGCTCAGCCAGCCTATAATCGTGAACATGTCCTGAATTCCACGGAACAATTGGTCTAAAAGAACCGTGCGTGTAAGATCTAGAAAGTTTAAAATGGAAAAACCATTATCGTTACAGACAGCGCTGGAGAAACAGTGGCTTGAATTTAAACATATCAGTTCTCATTGTTTTGAGAGCAGGCAGATAATAACTACCCCCATCTGAATAACTTCAAAAGCTTTTAAAGACAAAGTAATCCCAGATACAGTAAATCCAGGCTAGTGATAAGATTCAGTTGGAATAAAGGTAAAGGTAAAGGTACCCCTGCCCGTACGGGCCAGTCTTGCCAGACTCTGGGGTTGTGCGCCCATCTCACTTAAGAGGCCAGGGGCCAGCTGTCCGGAGACACTTCCGGGTCACGTGGCCAGCGTGACATCGCTGCTCTGGCCAGAGCCAGAGCCAGAGCCAGAGCCGCACACGGAAACGCCGTTTACCTTCCCGCTGGTAAGCGGTCCCTATTTATCTACTTGCACCCGGAGGTGCTTTCGAACTGCTAGGTTGGCAGGCGCTGGGACCGAGCAGCGGGAGCGCACCCCGCCGCAGGGATTCGAACCGCCGACCTTTCGATCGGCAAGCCCTAGGCGCTGAGGCTTTAACCCACAGCGCCACCTGCGTCCCTCAGTTGGAATACATGCCCCTAAAACAGGTAAGCTAGGACAGCAAAGGGACTGCTTTACTGTCATCCAGCCACAATGATTGCATTTGGCCATGGTATGTAGAATAGTTGGGAAGCAAGGTTATTCCATCCCATTGGCTCCCTTTTGCTCTCATTGTCAGGGAGAGATGAAAAGCAGGAACACCCCCCTCCCTGTCAGCCTTGTGATAAAACAGCTCCATTTGTCTCCTCTGCTCTCGCAACTGTTTTTCCAGCTGCTCTTTGTACAAACTTTGCCACGTCATTAAAACTTGGGGCAACAACTTTCCTCCCCCTTCTCCTCTCTTTTTCATTTGTGTCATGACTTTTAGATGGATCTGATTTACGCCTTGTTCTAAATTACTTCCGGTAAACCAAGAGAGAAAAGAAACATTTCTTTTTTTATTCTTTTGAGTTCATCATTCACAAAGACCCTCCTAAGTTCAGGTTATCTTATAAGGCCTAATTATCAGCCAGGCTAACATGGGAAGGGAGAAAGGAGCAGGGGAGATTCACTTGCTGTAAAGGTAAAGGACCCCTGACAGTTAAGTTCAGTCACAAACGACTCTGGGGTTGCGGCGCTCATCTCGCTTTACTGGCCGAGGGAGCTGACGTTTGTCCACAGACAGTTTTTCCAGGTCATGTGGCCAGCATGACAAAGCCGCTTCTGGCGAAACCAGAGCAGCTCAAAGAAACGCCGTTTACCTTCCCACCAGAGCGGTACCTATTTATCTACCTGCACTTTGACGTGCTTTCCAACTGCTAGGTTGGCAGGAGCTGGGACTGAGCAATGGGATTTGAACCGCCGACCTTCTGATTGGCAAGCCCTAGGCTCAGTGGTTTAGACCACAGTGCCACCCGCGTCCTTTGCTTTAAACACCTATAATTTTTTGGATCACTCCTTCATAAATTCACCCCAGTTGAGGAATAGGGATCGTACAGAGTGTTTCAAACCAGAACTTTCTGACTGCCAGGCTTAGGGCATGCCCAAACTTATATCCCTGCTTCTTTCTGTGTGTTCTGAAACTGTGCAGAAGCCAAAAGTCTTTAGGAATGTTGAGCTTTGCCAATACTGGGTAGTATTTAAAACAAAGATCACTCTGATATAGTAGCTCTACAAGAAACCAATGTGCCCACAGTGATCACCAAAAGCCTGCCCCATTAACAATAGACTTAACTGTATGCCGTACATAAGTGATCACCTTCATTTATGAAACAATATGTGTGCATCTGAATAATAGTAACTTGGAATTGTAAAGTCTGGTAAATAACCAGCAGAGCAATCCAAGCTTCCAATACTCTGAGCTGGGAATGGGAGGGTTGGATGAGATGGAATCGTCCCTCTGCCCAGCTCTCCCAGGTAAGCTGGTGTCCTGCCAGCCACCAATATGTACAGGTGACGAGGAGGCCCACTGGTGGAATGCATGCCAGCAGAAGTGGAGTGTTCTAAGGGCAGAGAGGGGCTCAGCCAGCCAGAAAGGGATCTGCTGAATCTCAAGTTGGTCTCACAGCTGATGTGCAATGACATCCAACCTGATCTGGGCCTGTGCTAGCCTGAAGTTGGCGCAGGAATTGGGTCCAGATTCCCTCCTGAATGCCCTGGTCCCTAATTCCACTGCAGCTCTTGTGAGTGACAAGGTTGCAGATGCACCAGTGGTCCCGCCGCTCAGCAAAGCCAAGGAGATAATTAGGATTGTGCCTGAAACTATCAACAAGCTGTATCAGATCCCTGTAGAGACTATTATATTTGGGGTAGGGGTTAGATGTGAAGATTCATAGCTATGGATGCAGGTCAAAAATCGTTAGATCGCAGTGCAGAATATGCTACAAAGTGCACATGAAGTTGCACAGGTGAAAGACTCTGTGTATTCATCACAATTAAAAACAACAGCAATCTGTTCCAGACAAAGTATGGTTTAAAAGACAAGATTTCAAACACGTCAGATGACTAAAGCGAAGCCAGCCCCCCCCCCATTTCTCCCTAAAATAATCTGACATCATGGCTGATAAATGCTCAACTTCCCCATAAGTAATCACGAGGCAAATAAGACAGCGCCTTTGAGTTGCTGCACCGCCTCTTCCTCCAGGAACAACACTTGTCATGTTCAGCAAAATCTATCACTGAAACATGCAAACCAACCAGGCATGCAGCCAGTCTGGACGCTGGCAGCCAATCCGCCTACAGCGTAAGCAAAGGAGGTGCAGAGAGGTTCTGAGCCATCCTCTCTGCCCGACGCAACAGCTTTGGTTCAAAGCATCACGACTGTGTACGATATGGCATGGTGCACAATCTTCACAACACACAATTTTTTTGCATCAAATTCCTCAGGTTGTCCTAAGGCAGGGTTCAACTCTACCTTCCTGGAGTGGAATGGCAAAGAAACGACACGATGCTTTGCCATGTGCATCAAACACCCTGTTACTGTAGCTGGATTAATTCTAAAACTTTGTTCACTATCTGTGAATGGAATGAGAGAGAGAAAGAGAGGGAGAGGAGGGACAAACTGCCCCTAATTAATTATAACTTAAGGTAAAGGGACCCCTGACCATTAGGTCCAGTCGTGACCTATTGTCACTTTATTGGCCGAGGGAGCCGGCATACATCTTCCGGGTCATGTGGCCAGCATGACTAAGCTGCTTCTGGCGAGCCAGAGCAGCGCACGGAAACGCCGTTTTACCTTCCCACCGGAGTGGTACCTACTTATCTACTTGCACTTTGACGTGCTTTCAAACTGCTAGGTGGGCAGGAGCTGGGACCGAGCAACGGGAGCTCACCCCATCACGGGGATTCGAACCGCCGACCTTCTGATCGGCAAGTCCTAGGCTCTGTGGTTTAACCCACAGCACCACCCACATCCCCACCCACGTCAATTATAACTTAATAACTCAACTCAACTGCTTCTTTAAAAAGTTACTGGGTCAACTTTTTTTATTCATTCTCCATACAACAGGACTGATATTTCAAAGTTGTAGGCACCTTTGTGTTATCCCCTTTGGTGAGAATTAAAAAAACAACAACCGAGGGGAGCCTATATCTGCCAGTTTCCGTGTTCATCTACAGCAAGGGTACCCAACACAGTGACCTTCAGATGCTTTTGGATGACAACTCCCATCATCCCTGACCACAGGTCACGTTGGCAGAGGCTGATGGGAGTTGGAGTCAAGCAACACCTGCAAGGCACTACATGGGCAATCCCCACTCTACGGTATAATTGAATTTGCCACAGAAATTCATCCAGGGATTTTTCCTCTGCTCTCAGTTTTGTTCTTTGATGTAAGACCAGTGTTCCACTTGCAGACAACACAGGGATATGCACATGCAGTGCACAGAGCCAAGATTTGAGATAGATCTTCCCTTGAGAGAGTACGGCATCGATCAACCTCAATGAGATGCCTCTAATGATAGCACCATCATTCAACAGCATTGCTCATCCCACTAATCAATACTAAATTAAAGTGGCAAAGTTTTAGCAGTCAAGAATCCCACACTTCATTAAGCTTTGTAGCTGTGCTGTTTGTTTCTGTTAGAAATTTGATCACCATGATGTCATAGTAATTTAAAGCTATATTGACATTTGCTGACCACTATGGCTTCTTCTTGGTACTAGCCATACTCCTCAATGGAGGCCTCCTGCAGACAACCGGTTTGTTCAGCAATCATCCTGATTTGTTTACACAAAGCATTCAATGGTGGTTAGACTATGTCCGGTCTTTATTGAACATTCCTTTTGATTTATTTGCAGGACAGGTACCTGACTATAAGCATTCATCCTACTTTCATCCTGATTTGCTTGCAGGGTGTTCACAGAGTGGCTGGGGCAACCCAGTCAGATGGACAGGGTATTATTATTATTATTATTATTATTATTATTATTATTATTGACGCGGGTGGTGCTGTGGGTTAAACCACAGAGCCTAGGGCTTGCCGATCAGAAGGTTGGCAGTTTGAATCCCCGCGACGGGGTGAGCTCCCATTGCTCAGTCCCTGCTCCTGCCAACCTAGCAGTTCAAAAGCACGTCAAAGTGCAAGTAGACAAATAGGTACCACTCCGGTTGGAAGGTAAAACGGCGTTTCCGTGCGCTGCTCTGGTTCGCCAGAAGCGGCTTAGTCATACTGGCCACATGACCCGGAAGCTGTACGCCGGCTCCCTCGGCCAATAAAGCGAGATGAGCACCGCAACCCCAGAGTCAGCCACAACTGGACCTAATGGTCAGGGGTCCCTTTACCTTTAATTATTATTATTATTATTATTACACCTGCTTCTGCTAGTCATTTGTTCACACACACACACACACTTTTCAATGTACAGTCATACCTTGGTTTTTGAACAGCTTAGTTCTCAAATGTTTTGGCTTCCAAATGCTGCAAACCTGGAAGTGAGTGTTCTGGTTTGTGAACTATTTTTGGAAGCCGAACGCCCGATGGGGATTCCATGGCTTCTGTTTGGCTGCAGGAGCTTCCTGCAGCCAACGAGAAGCCGTGCTTTGGTTTCTGAACATTTTGGAAGTTGGACAAATTTCCGGAACCTTACCTTTTTGTAGAAACCTCTTCACTGCTATTCTAAGAAGGCTACCAGTGGCTCATCATTTGGTTAAAACTGGAAGGACTCAGTGGGTGGTGTTTGTTATTTGTGGGTTTTTAAAGGGTCTCCTACTTCCTCCCTCATAATTTATTATTTAAAAAGCAAAAAAAAAAAAAAAAAAAGGACATTCTCTCTCACACACACATATATATATTCTTTTCAGAATACTCATTTAAACAACCTTAAAATACCAGTGACTTCCCTTCTTTTCTTTCCATGTTTCATTTTGCATATCATAAATCCCTGCAGATTTTACATAAACTAAACCATTCAGGATTCCATTATTGCATCCATCAAAAATTATTTACACTGTTGAATTTATCTTAATGCTGCCAATGTTTTCAAGTGTACACAATTCCCCCCCCCCATATATTCAATAAACATTTTCCAATCTTCTCTAAAAAGGGGGGGGGGAGTTCTGGACAAAAGGTATACTGTAGGAACATAATTGACATATGACATGCCTTATGAGATCCCTTAACAGTTCACAATGAGTCTCACCAGCTGCAGCAGGTAAAATAGCAAGCAAATCGCGCCTCCGAAATAACTGAAAACCACCATAGGCAAAAGATTAAATTGATTCCCCTTCCCATGCTGTTTACACATTATCAGCTGATTATACCCTTGTTTTGTGGTTTTTCGAAGCTAAACTGTCAGGCGCAGAGCCCCTAACTTGCAAAGTTACTCAGTGTGTGTTCTCAGCATGATAAACTTTAACAGCTGGAGATAAAGGTACATCATTGATAAGTACATTTCCCGTACTTGGCTCTCCATAAAAAAGTAGCTGAGTCAATGCATGTGCACGTTCTGATAGCAGAGTTCTGAAGAGAGCTACAAGGTCAGTCAGAACTTAGGTCCTTCTGTGCAGAGAGATTCAGCTGGAGGCAGATTACTGTTAAGAGCTGACTGAAGGAGCTATCCTGGTTCAGGATATTCACCTCTTTGCACAGCTGTTTTTAAAACCTGAGAAAGAGGACAAGAGCAGGGTAAGAGTACACTATGGGAACCAATGCCTCACTTGGTTCCATCTTTAAAAATGGCTGTCTCTAGTCTAAGCTTGCTATGGATGCAACTAACTGAAGGAAGAACCTACTCAGACAATACCTCTTGTGTTGAAGGATACTATGGTAGGAGAAATTGCTCCCAAGGAAAAGAACTTGGCTACAACATATATGCTGTGCTCTATACTGTGCCTCCACCCAGTATACCTGAAGGAGCGTCTCCACCTCCATTGTTCTGTCCGGACGCTGAGGTCCAGCGCCGAGGGCCTTCTGGCGGTTCCCTCATTGCGAGAAGCAAAGCTACAGGGAACCAGGCAGAGGGCCTTCTCGGTAGTGGCGCCTGCCCTGTGGAACGCCCTCCCATCAGATGTCAAAGCGATAAATAACTACCTGACATTCAGAAGACATCTTAAGGCAGCCCTGTTCAGGGAAATTTTAATCTGTGATATTTTAGCGTATTTTTGGTTTTTATGGAAGCCACCCAGAGTGGCTGGGGAAACACAGCCAGATGGGTGGGGTACAAATAATAAATTATTATTATTATTATTATTATTATTATTATTATTATTATTATACTGTTCCACAGCTCATCAGAACACATTGTATCTTGAGGCCTGTTCCTTGGTTTGGTTTTGATCAATCCAGTGAAACCCTGTTACTGGGGATTTAAATTCCAATAGGAAGACAAAGAATTAGATCTGAATATTGCTTGAGTCTCAGAGCCTTGTTGCAGGAGAGGCCTCTTGGGCTTTCTAGTTATAACTACACCCATTTGCATGATTAACAAGAACGGCAAGAAATCCAGTAAGTCCCAACATCATGGCCCATTCCAAGCCCCTGAGACCCAAACAGAAATGTCAAAAACTCATCTGTGCAGACTGACATCTTAATGTTATGTCTGTGCAGACTGACATGTTAGCAGCATGGCTAAAAGTCAGCATGGGCAGGGTACAATTATTTCAGCTGCAGGGAGCTCAGAAGGGCTGTGTGAACTAGCCTCAAGTTTGAGGAAGGGTAAGGCTCAGTGCAGGGATGTGGGTGGTGCTGTGGTCTAAACCACTGAGCATCTTGGGCTTGCCGATCAGAAGGTTGGTGGTTCAAATCCCCGTGACAGGGTGAGCTCCCGTTGCTCGGTCCCAGCTCCTGCCAACCTAGCAGTTCAAAAGCACGCCAAAAATGCAAGTAGATAAATATGTACCACTCTGGAGGGAAGGTTTCCGTGTGCTGCTCTGGTTTTGCCAGAAGCGGCTCAGTCATGCTGGCCACATGACCCGGAAAAACTGTCTGTGGACAAACGCCAGCTCCCTTGGCCTGTCAAGGGTCCTTTACCTTTTTTTTTTTTTAAGGCTCAGTGCAGAGACAAGAAATTCCTGCTGGAAAAGCAATTTGCAAAATTTCAAGAAACTGATGCCAGTTCCATGTCTTTCTGCAGTTAAGAAACACAATTTTGCCAAATGGCTGACAGGGACGCAGGTTGGAAGCATGATGTCTGACCTTGCAGCCTTTATGTCCTGATGTGAGACTAGCTTGTGTGTGCCATGATATCAACGTTTTGACTCAGCCGTACCTTTTGGATACAGGCAGTTAATAGCATTACAACTGCACCCACTCTTGAGATTTATTTCTGGCTCTGACCCAAAGAGTGACTCAGTGAAACGGAGACACAATATACAGTCACAGATAACAAATGCTTGGCTCCTAGTCCTTGTAAGAAATGGCTAGACTAAATGTGGAATCACTGCCCTGAGATTATCAATCAAAACAAAGCCACTAAGTCATGCCACAGAAGCAAATTGAATCTGGCACAAGTAAAGTTTGGAACACAGTGCTCAACAATGGTGTAGAAATAATATTTTCATTTCTTGGGAGTGCCATGTTCCGGGAGGAATTCAATCTGCATATTTTTATGTGTGGAATAGTTTTTAAATGTTTGTCTTTTTTTTTACATATGGAGAGGTTTTTAGACTTGTTTTATGGTTGCAGCTGTTTTATTTGCTTCACAATTGTATATTATATGGCTGTAACCAGACTTGGGACCTATGTGAAGTGGCGAGTAAGAAATCTAATACAATAAATAAATGGCGGGGGGAACAAATGGTGTTTCGCTCTGTCACAAGAGACTAGGGCCCTGCGGGACCTCACATCTTTCCACAGGGCCTGCAAGACAGAGTTGTTCCCCCAGGCCTTTGGTCAGGGCGCAGCCTGACTCCCTCCTCTGGCAACCTGCACAGAATTTTGCTTAACAGTTGCCATTAATCTGATTTTAATTAATTTTTATAATGAAATGTTTTTAGAATGTTGGATTATTTGATTGTTTGATTATTTGATTGTTGTTAGCCGCCCTGAGCCCGGCCTCGGCTGGGGAGGGCAGGATATAAATAAAATTTATTGTTGTTGTTATTGTTGTTGTTGTTGTTGTTGTTGTTCTCCCCTGCAAACCTCCCCTTGATTTTAAAGGTTGCTCCCTTAACCCTTAGTCTATTATCACGTTGTTATCTCAGAAAACAAGAATGATCAGAGAGCATCGGCTCAAGAAGCAATTTTTACAATAGCCCAAATGAAGAAGCCACATATTTATTCCTTCCCCCAAAAAAACCTATGCCCAAGGGATTCATTCTGTCCAAAATGTTCCTCCAAGCATTAAAATGCATCAGAAACTGATGGCAATAATCAGAAGGCAATTGCTTGAGGAAAAAATGATATTATCTCAAAAACAAACCACCCCATCCAATTTGTCCTTTTTACACCATGGCTGATGTTTTATGGGAAAGGCAGGAAGACTCTCCTGGCTGGTGGTGGTTTCTTCCTGACTTCTTCAGGCAAATAATCTCCAATTACGAACCAACCCTAATATCTCTTAAACAATCTATTAAGTTCCATTTGAGCACTGCTCTAGTTCTTATTAGCCATGGCTCTTGCCAAACATTTATTCCACTATTCTTTTTTTTTTATTATTCCACTATTCTTGATGTTCCAGTTCATAACAATCTCCAAAATATATGGTTTTGTACTTAACAACTACATTGTAGCCCAAGTCAAAAAAGTTCCATCTCTCATGGCCCTTCCTTCACCTTTATTCAGCAAAGGTGCAATCCTGTCCTCATATATCCACATTTCAGTCCAGCTGACTTAGGCACATAGTGATGTGTGAGTGTTGCTTCCTATTGTATTTGCAGAGCACAGCCCTATCTTCTCTCAACTTCCTTTTCCCTAGGCTCAAGAGGCAAAGGTCTTTTAACCTCTTCTCAGTAGTAAAGGATCAGGAGAGCACACAAATGCCTCAAGGCCCTGAATATCTGCAGTCAACTATAATTGTAATGACCTTCCACAGCAATGTCACTAGGCCACTGAAGGTCATACTAGCTGTGATATTTAAAGTGTCCTTGTATTTCATAGAATCATAGAATCATAGAGTTGGAAGAGACCACAAGGGCCATCGAGTCCAACCCCCTGCCAAGCAGGAAACACCATCAGAGCACTCCTGACATATGGTTGTCAAGCCTCTGCTTAAAGACCTCCAAAGAAGGAGACTCCACCACACTCCTTGGCAGCAAATTCCACTGTCGAACAGCTCTTACCATCATTTAACCATCATTTTTTTAAAAAAAGAATAGCAGCCACAGGGGGGCAGGGATGGGGAGGCATCAGGATCAGAAAGGGAGAAGGAATCAAACTTTCCTCTCCTCTGCTCCTCTGGCACCACTATTTTAAGGTTACCAGATTTTTTTCAGTGAATCCAGGAGCACTTTTGTATGGGGACTGATTTGTAAATCCGGGGACTTTCCCTGGGAAATGGGGATGTCTGGTAACCTTACATTTGCATTCGGGGGGGAAGGCTGTGGTTGGTGCCAGCGAGGGATTTCTTCCTAAGGCAAATACCAGCCCTGATTTTTCAAAAAAGTAACATTTCTAGTCCCATTTGGGAATTCTCTCCTTGTCTGAAACACTGAAGGAATTTTGAAAGGTGAACAAGCAGTGGCTTTGAAAGGGGACGTGGTCTTCAGAGCTTCGACCCGCAACACAGTTTTGCCAAAAAGCAAAAACGAATGTGGAGAGTTCTGCTTTGTCAAGACATCCTGCAGGGAGGTTGGAGTAGATCAATCTTGGGGGTCCCTTCCAACTCTACAATTCTATAATCCTAGGAATTCTGGAGGAATCCAAAACAGTTTTGATAAGACTAGCAAAACATATACCTGGAGGTGGGGGTGAGCAGGTGAGGCGTTGCAACACTGTGCTGGTATAGTTGTTGACATGTCCCAATCTAGTACAGTGGTACCTCAGGTTACAAACACCTTAGGTTACAAATGCTTCAGGTTACAGGCTCCACTAACCCAGAAGTAGTACCTCAGGTTAAGAACTTTACC
This sequence comes from Podarcis cretensis, assembly GCF_951804945.1. Lineage (NCBI taxonomy): Eukaryota > Metazoa > Chordata > Lepidosauria > Squamata > Lacertidae > Podarcis > Podarcis cretensis. The sequence goes on from NC_137187.1 coordinate 12,860,660, forward strand.
TCAGGATGAGAACAGAAATCGCACGACGGCAGCAGGAGGCCCCATTAGCTAAAGTGGTACCTCAGGTTAAGAACGGTTTCAGGTTAAGAACGGCCTCCACAATGAATTAAGTTCTTAACCAGAGGTACCACTGTATAGAATATTATTTTATGATGAGCTCAAATGGGGCAAGCCAGAGAGCTTTAGGTAGAGAACTGGCAGCAAACATGGCAGCTGCAGAATGGCTGGAATGTGGCAGTGGGAGGGCATAGTTTGGAAGGGTGAAAGGTTCCTCTACTCTCCTCCCAGTTGTACCATCCCTGCAACTTCTCATCTGTTTTGTCTCACTGTGGGCCAGATGAAGCAATGCAAAAAATAAAAATAATAAAAATCCGGCATGCAATTATGGAAAACACTGTTCTTACATGGAAAGTGAAGAAAAAGCCTGCTGCCCAGATGTTTGTGATAGCTGCAGGAGAGAAGGCTTAATATGGCTTTATGGTTCCTGGTGACATCTCAAAGCCATTGGAGTCTGGATCATACCCCACCTGCCAGTGTGGGGGATAAAGGAAATATTTTTGCCATTCATATCTAGCCAAAGAAAAATGCCTGAGTTTTGCAGCCCCGGGGGAGCTGCATGGGTCTGCAGTTGCTTTTGGGGGGCCAACACTGATTCAATGTTGGTAATTGCCCATCGTAAACAAACAGATATTACAAAAGCATTGTTAAGTACAGTAGTACCTCGGGTTAAGTAATTAATTCGTTCCAGAGGTCCATTCTTAACCTGAAACTGCTCTTAACCTGAAGCACCACTTTAGCTAATGGGGCCTCCCGCTGCTGCCGCGCTGTGGCAGTGCAATTTCTGTTCTCATCCTGAAGCAAAGTTAGCAGAGTCTGTAACCTGAAGCGTATGTAACATGAAGCGTATGTGACCCGAAGTACCACTGTACTGTCTCATCACGAGGAAAGTCACTCTGTAAAAAGGTCCCTCAGATTTCCTACTACTTGGGGAAACTGAAAACCTGAAGTAGCATGCAAGTTTTCAAGGCCTCCTCTTTAATCTTTAGAAATAATGGTCATCTAATCCTGAAAGGTGCTTTTCATTTCTGTGCGTGGTCTTTCTTTTCCATTTGCTGGCAACAGAACCCTGAAGCTATAGGTCACTGCTACAACAGCTTCTGACTAATTTTCCCGGAGACTGTGTGAGTGTAACATAAAGGACAAGCACCCTTTTGTTCACCACAGCTCGCACCAACAATATGGTGTCTGTCATACAAACATTCTGAATTGCAGTGCACAATGTTCCTTTTTTAAAAAAAAAAAGTATACACATTCGACTGCACATTCTCAAGTTGCCTTATAAAACAAACATGTGCTTGCCCCAGGCCTTGTTTATCCAATCAATTCGCTAGCTTTCGTTTTATTAGCATTAACACCATACATTTCACTTTTGAAAGAGAAGCTGCTATTGCCATTCCTTTCTCCAGCACCCCAGGGTATTGGTTAAGAAAAGTGTGAGCTGCAAAATGCTGACAGTTCACAGTTCGCATCGGCCATGCGCTCACTGTGTGGCCTTAGCAAAATCACTGTTTTCTCAGCCTCAGCTCGGCCCCTGCCCAGCCGTCAATCTGCAATATCGCTGGAACAGCAATGGCCTGCCACCAGGATTACTGAGATCACTTTTATGAAGTGCCTTGTACACTTGAAATGCATAGTGCTGTTTATTAATATTTTGCTCAACTCTTGTCAGTGTTTTCCATCTGTAGAAGACTTTCAGGAAACGTCAACTCTATTGCAGAACAAGAGGAGGCGCATGCTTGTTCTCTGAAGTGCAATATCTTTTGTTGTATGCACGCACACACAAAATACATGTGTTTCCGACACATGCCAACCATGCACACACACTACTTCACATCCCACCAATGCTCAAAGTGAGACAAGGTATCACCCCACTTTTCTTTTTAAACAGGGAAACAATCAGATTGGTCCTAATCAGCCTTTCCATACTCACTTTGAGCCCTTTATATTACTCTCAAACACATGCACACCATGTTTTATTATGTTTTTGTATATGCTGGAAGCCACTCAAGAGTGGCTGAGGCAACCCTGTAAGGTGGGCGTGGAACAAATAATAAAATTTATTATTATTATTAGTCAACATTCCAATAAATAATCTGTTGACTAACATTTCAGTAGTGCTGGCTACTCTCTTCTCTATTGAACACCTTCCCCATCTGTTCCTAGCACTCATACTTAAAATGAAAAAAAAAAAGCTCTGAAAGTTGTGAATTTGGAAACTTCGTATACATTTCATACCTCAGCAAGTTAGGGAGAGCTCATTTCAACATATTTAACAGGTCTAAGTGGAATTCTCATCTTAATTGGATTTCAGCTGATATTATGTGTGTACTGTGGTTTTAAACTGCATTTCTGTAATTTTTTAAAATTGTTTTTATACATATCACTGTTTTATATAGATGGATAATTACAAATAGAATTAACAATAAAATTTAAGCTCAGAGATACTCATTACTCATTTAATCCTGCAACAAGTAATTACCTCAGGTCTTCTTGCTCCCTTTAATCAAACTTATATGCTTTTATGGCATTAGCTGCCAAAATCACTAGGTGTTTTCTGCCAACCTACAGGATTTGCACTCTGACTGGATACCTTACTCACTTCTTTACAACCATCATCAACATGAGCTAGCACAGATTACAAGCACTATCCTCATAAAACCTGAACCAACCAAGCACGGGCAAAATATTCAAAAAAACGCACACAGATGCTACAGCCCAGGCATCTTCTTCAATGAATTTCCCTTGCAGCTTTCCAAGGAGTGTGGTTTTGCATTACAAAGAAATCATACTCCCTTTAAAGTCTGAATAAAAACTACGAGAAATGCGAAAGAACTCTTGCACTGGAGAAGATGAGAAGGGAGGGTGAAGAAACTGAACATCAGGGCAGAGAAGAAACGTAGCAAAGGGCAGACATATTTATCGTTCAGGTGTTTTCCCTATTCACATATAAAGCACAGGGGTTGAGGGTGATGGTTTAACAACCACAATAGGGAACCTCCTCTTCCACCTTGCTTACATATGACAGTAGCCACTACTTCTCCCAGCCCAGTTCCTGTATCAGAAACAAGAAGGTAAAAGAGAGGGACCTAATTCATGATTCAAGCCTATCTTCTCAGAAGGGTCAAAAGAATGGTCCTGGGGCTGAAAGTTTATTTTGCCACATATATCTGATCCCTTCATAGCACGTCACACCCTATGTCTGCTATATAAGCAGTAAGTAAGTAAGTAAGTAAGTAAGTAAGTAAGTAAATAAGAATATGCACCGTATTTTTTGCTCTATAAGACGCACTTTTCCCCTCCTAAAAAGTAAGGGGAAATGTATGTACGTCTTATGGAGTGAATGCAGGCTCCATGGATTCAGCGAAAGCAATGCAAAGCCTCCGGAGCACAGCAGGAGCTCCCGCTGTGCTCTGGAGGTTTCGCATTGCTTTCGCTGAAGCCAGGACAACAAGGGGGATCGCAGCACTGCGATCCCGCTGGCTGTCCTGGCTTCTTGCTTAGCTGTGCGCAGCCTCTCCCGGGCAAGGGGAGCCTTCATCCCCTGCCCGGGAGAGGCTGCGCACGGCTATTCCATAAGCCAGGACAGCTAGCAGGGTCGCTGCGCTGCAATCCCGCTGGCTGTCCTGGCTTCTGGGATTCAGAATATATTTTTTCTTGTTTTCTTCCTCCAAAAACTAGGTGCGTCTTATGGTCTGATGTGTCTTATGGGGCAAAAAATACAGTATATGTATAAGTATGTATATAAATAATAAATAACAACAAAGTCGTTGCCACCTCAGTGTAAAGGCTCCACAAACACATAAACCACAGAGTGCTGAGGATGGGGGAAAGTACTGAAATAGAGGGGCTGACACACAAGAAACCAGGCACATTTAGGGAGGATGAAGGGGCTCTCTGAAAGAAATAATGCATCATATTTCACATTAGGATGCAAGCATTAAACATACTTTCTCTGAAAACAGATCTTTTATCGATTTTGATGAGTTGATTTTCAACTAAGCATGCACAGGATTGCAGCTATATTTTAAATTCTGGCTTCTGATTCAGTTATATTTTTTTACCTGAAAAGTGCCTTTACTTTTCAGGTAAACACAGGGGTCCAGCCATGGGGTGAGGACAGATGGGGGTGAACTACTTGTTGTGGTATGGTTGGGGGCCCCCTTACAAAGTAAGCCAGTGCAAATTTAAGCATCAGTGAGCCTTTTCCATCTTCTGGATTATTGACGCAACACCAATTGTTACAGCACATCCTTTGTTCATTTACCTGAAATAGTCTTCCCAACTTTCTGCAGTTTCCCTGCGACTTTCTGTGCATCCTTAATGCTGGTGTCTTTCTGGCTATACAGTAGCAATCGTTTGGCATCAGAGAACAGGCGGGAAACGCTAAGGAAGATAGGATAATATAAGAGGGGGAAAGAAGGATAGATCGCTTGACTCCAAATTCTGTTCTTTGTATTGCACATTCCCGTTTACAATTGAAAGTGGGGAAATAAGACTCATGGATCTGTCTTGCAAGTTCCACTAAAACAAATGAGGGTTGGGGAAGAGCGCCACCATGTTTTGTGAGCGCTCGTTCCAACAGGATTATGTCCCATGTGAATTAGTGGCTGGATGTGCCATTTGCATTTTCTCCCTTCGCCAATGAAATTTTGGTATTTTTCTGACCAGCTGCTCATATAAATGCTTTATTCTTTTACATCAAAAACTCCAGGGGTGACAACATGCTTCCCATTTCCTCTTCGGATCAGGGCCTCAGAAGGTGTTGCAACTTGGACACATGATTAGAGAGGTTGGTCACAGTTCCAGAGCAAAGGGCAGTTGGTCATTCGCTCCTCAGATGCAATAAGCATACTAAGACAGAGCAGAGTTATCTGATCCCAACAGGATCAAGCGAGAAACAGGACCATCCTCATTTGTACTAGTCAAAAATGTACTTGAATAACTCAGGATTGCCACGAAGGCCTTCGTTGGTGCCCCCACACAAGGACCCCAGACTCTCAGCTTTCATTTTAAAAATGTACATCTCTAGCCATCATAGAAAGAAAGTTATGACGCAAACTGTGCAGGTACCCTTCCAAGTGATTTCTGCGTGCTGAGCAAGCCTAGCTGCTTCTCCATGTCGGTGATCTTATCTAATGAGTGAAGTCAGAATTATAGGAACTGCTAAGGTTTCCGTGCGCTGCTCTGGTTCGCCAGAAGCGGCTTAGTCATGCTGGCCACATGACCCTGAAGCTGTACGCCGGCTCCTTTGGCCAATAAAGCGAGATGAGCGCCACAACCCCAGAGTCAGCCACGACTGGACCTAATGGTCAGGGGTCCCTTTACCTTTACCTTAAGGTCCTAAAGAGCTGCAGTTTTGCCCTCCCCTTTAATCCACTTTTCCTACTGCTTCCTACCTGCAAAGTTTTGCCCTGGATGAAACTTTTCCCGATTCACTGCCCTGTATGTTCCACCCCAACATTCGCCCTGCCAAGCACAGCCACTATCTCAGAACCAAGTGTACTTTTCTACAAAGGCTTCTTGCAGGGGTGCCAAAAAAAAAGAACAGCCAGCACCTTTTATAATGCAGACCAGTGCAAAGCGGTTTTGCCTCCATTCCGTTCTTCATACTTGTCCCTTCACTACTCCCTGGGCCAGAGATTCATAAAGGAAGATATGGTACTCACATAGATTTGTTAAAATTTCCAACAATGCCCGGTGACTCTCCAGGAGTTGGGTAGCGGAAGCAGGGATTGTTGGCATTGCAAATAATCCCTTGGACCCATGGCAACGTTCCAGCTGAAGGCATGGCCTTGTTTGGAAAATGACCTGAAACACAAGGACAAAACTTAGGAATGTACATATTAGGCCATCAAGTTGCTTTCTCTCCTTTTGAAAAACCTTTGTCCTCAGTGTGTCTCCACCCCTCAAAAAAATATTATTCCGTGTCCACCATGAGAGAAGATGCATCTCTCTATCACAGAGGTTTCTAATGTATGCAAAAAGTTTACAGCTAGCAAACAACAACAGGAAAATACCCAGAGAACTTTCAAAAACCTTCAGAAATTTTTTGAACAGCGATTACAGTGGACACACAAAATATGCTTGTATACCTTGGGGAATTTCAATTTTCCTTAAAACTACTCACTCCCAGATAGGTGTGTATAGAATTGATGCCTGAAAAAATTCCCGTTGTTGAATCACTTTAAAAATCGTTAACCGAGCCATATTTAAAATATCCAGTGGTTTAAAAAGCTCCACACCTACAGCTCGGCTGCTGTCGCAATATTATGCGGTAAGCTATCCAAAGCTCATGTTGAAAAAACACCAAAGAACGTTGGAACATTAGATAACAGTTCTGCCCCTTAAATTCTTAAGCAGACCTAAAGAGGTCACAGTCACCTGCAATCAAGGTTTCTCTGAACAGCCCCTGATCTTGGTATAGGGGGAGGAAGGTACATCTGCGTGTGTTCATGACCTGGCAAAATGTTTGATGTAACTGAACTGCACTTAATGCATAAAATGAAGAGTATCTTCTTTTCTCAGAAGGCAAATAGTAATATCAATATTGTTAAAACAACTGGTATTTGTTGACCCATTGGCACAGGAAGAAACATGGTGGGTTGTTAATCACCCGGAAAGCCATGGTTATATGGCAGTTTAGTTGCATTTATCCTTGGTGTCTTTCTACCAATTTGACCGAGTATCCTCTGCAAGTTATCAAGCTTAGTTTTGTACTACCATTTTTGTTTGCTTGTTTTTGCCATAATGCACAGCAAAGGTGTTTCTCTTCCATGCTACCTTAGGTCCATCTGTGCTATAGATGCCAAACATGCGTGCAGGAGAAGGGAGAGGATGAAGGCAATCTTTCTTTCTTTCTTTCTTTCTTTCTTTCTTTCTTTCTTTCTTTCTTTCTTTCCTTCCTTCCTTCCTTCCTTCCTTCCTTCCTTCCTTCCTTCCTTCCTTCTTCCTTCCTTTTCCTTCCTTCTTTCTCATCATCACCAAATATAAAGCAAAGCATATGCATGTTCCATACTTACATTCATGTTGTTCATAGGGTGGAAACGATAGCCGTACAGAGATCAATATAAAGAAGATAAGTAAAGGCCAAATGATTTCAATCAGCAGCTGGAACTAGAAGAGAGAAGAGGAAAGAAGAAACAAAATATTAATCATCCACATTTGGTATCAATAGGAAACTGAGGACAATGTGGTAAAGTCCTTCACAAGCAGTATTAGAGTTGTGTCTTTATGTCAGCGTAATAACACTTCTGAAGAAGATACCGCATTTCAGTGTTTCATGAAAACTTGTCAATGGGCCACTGATGCATGGGCTGCTTTTTGGAATTCATGTATCTCATGAAAACACAGGATAAAAATTCTGTAGTGTTTTCTCTGATCATATCCACAAGCTTCTCAACCCACCACAGCATATGTGGTTATTTTCTCACAAAAATACAGTTGCCCCAGAAAAAAAAAAAAAATAAATCCATAAACATCCAGGGAAATACTTCATAGTGTTGTGGGATTGGTGGTTTGGAAAAGGGAGGTTCAATGGAACTATTAGTTAGTGCTGGAAGCTGACTTAATAATCAAAGGAAAGTTGTCCAAAAAATCTCTTTTGCTGGGAAAACTCCAGGTAAATGGGCCAACAATTGGAAATTGTTGGGGACCAAGGATGGTGTAATCTGTGAAGCAAACGACGGGGTAAACTGTAATCTAAGTGTTTTTGGGGTGCTGTCTCCCTGGAGCAGAAACCTGACGCAGGAGCAGTGGACTTTGGGTGCCTGTTGGAGAATTGAAGGTGTGACTCCTCCTTTGGTCAATGTGTATATATGTAAATAGGCACAGAAATCACAAAATTCTAAGAAGCCTCCAATGAACCAAACCTGAGTAAGGTCACTGCAGTCCTGGAACTTCGCACCACTTGGAAAACAGTTGGGAGAGCGTAACAATATACTTATCCACACAGTCACTGCCAACTGTCATATATATAATGTTTTACATGTCAGTGCAGGAGTGCTGTTTGGAACATTCGTAGCGGCATCAACATGTATCTAAAATTAGGCAACTGACATTTAACATAGGGCCAAGGCATGAAGAAGGACTGGGGGTGTTACTGTAACGTAGCTAAATCTAAACTGTAAATAAATCCTACACCTTCCCCCAAACACGGTAGGACTAACAGAGCAATTTCTACAGCATGGCCTGAAGTCACAAGGTACAGAAAATTTTGCTGAAGCTAAGCAAGTCTGGTCTGGCCAGCATTCGGATGGGAGGCTCGATGGCAGGGTGAGCGGGCAGCAAAAGGCAGAGCTCAGGCGCCTTTAATAGATGTGTCATATCATAGCAAGCTAGACCTCTCTTTTTGTTACAGTCAAACCTCTGCTCCCGAACTCCTCCGTTTGGGAACGCTTCGGCTCCCAAGCACTGAAAACCTGAAAGCAAATGCTCTGTTTTTTCAACGTTCTTTGGAAGCCAAATGTCCAATGAGGCTTCCGTTTGAGGGCAGGAAGCTCCTGCAACCAATCAGAAGCCATGCCTTGGTTGCCAACATTTCGGAAGCCGAATGGGCTTCTGGAACGGATTACAGTTGACAACCAAGGTTTGACTATATTTTACTTCTGGGGATCTTTTATTTCCCTTTTCTAAACCTTTTCCTATCTGAAAATCAGATACCCAAATACTCAGTGGGATATCTATCTATCTATCTATCTATCTATCTATCTATCTATCATCTATCTATCTATCTATCTATCTATCTATCTATCTATCAAACCTAGCAGTTCTCACACCTAGATCTCCATGGGAAAAAGGGGAGATACAATGATAACAAATGCATAAATAATAAAATGACTTTAATGTGGTAGCATTCCTTGCTCCCACAGCAGTGAAACTTAACAGTGCTTAAATATAATGCAGATTCATGCTGTCTGTTAAAAAAAATCACAGCCAAAGCTAATGGTGGATGGACCTATCTTGGTCCAATACAAAATTAGTCTGGAAAAGCTGGACTAATGGCTCAGATGCCTGGTGGATGTTCAGAGGTTAATCCATATGCTTCCCAGATTAAAACTGTAAGGTTGAGACGTTCGTGTGGCTGATGTTGGGTCCTCCTCTCTACCACCCTCAAAGAATCACCCACGTGGTCAGTCAGGGAAAGAGGGATCATTCAAGTGGTTGGGGAAGAACCCAACTTGCACTAGGAGAGGTGTGGTCAAGCTGGGAGGCAATAATAATAATAATAATAATAATAATAATTAATAATAATAATAATAATAATAATAATAATAATAATTGCAGCATTTGCAAACCATTTAATATTTCTTTATATATCTAAGCAGTGTATAACAGCAAAACAAAAAACAGTATCATTAAAATAAGAACGCAACATAAAACAAGTAGAATGGTAAGATTCGCAAAACGTTCGCAAAGAACTTTCACAAACTGAAACACTCGCTCCCAGGCTTGCAACATTCAGGAGCTGATTCATTTGACAACTAGGCATATAAAAACTGAAGGCTGGCGAATTCAAATTCGATATCCTTTTGGACCATTTTAGGTGGCCCAAAATTACCCCATCTCCCCCAGATCTGGAATCTGAACCTGGAGAGTCTGTCTTAAATCCCTTGAAGTATTATGTCACTTGCAGACAACCTTTTCCATGGAGTGTGCCACAAGGCAAGTTAAAGGAAACACTTTTTTTCGAGTTTGCAGTGGTACCTTGGTTCTTGAATTGCCTGCAGGAGCTTCCTGCACTCAAGCAGAAGCTGCTGAAGTTGCATTGGACGTTTGGCTTCCAAAAAATGTTCGCAAACTGGAACACTCACTCCCAGGCTTGCAACATTCAGGAGCTGATTCATTTGACAACTAAGGCATTTGACAACCAAGGTACCACTGTACTCTAAATCTAGTGCCATCCAACTGCTGGCTTGGGAAGTGGTATACACACAACAATAGCGACAGATGTATATCAGTCCTGTTGTTCCTTATGAAATACTCTGTTTTGCTGCGTCTCCCCCCCCCCCCCGCAAAAAAAACCAGATTCTATCGGAATTGAGAGAAAAAATTGCTTACTGCTGTTCTTTTCAGAAAATTGGTTAGAGTCTTTAAAAGGGGGGGAAATGAAAACACCAAGACAGGCTATGTATCTGCTGTGAAGGTGCAGTTCAATGGCTCAGAGTGTGCATGCCATCTCAGTAAGTAATATTGAGCAATCATCTTTTATTTCAACTCCTCATACTACTTGTATCTACATTAAGGAGGCAATAATGCTGGCCTCCCTTACAAGGATTCTACAAACATTAATTCATATTTGCAATATATTTAAATTAATATTTTCTATATAAATGCTAAAATTCCAATCTTCTGCAACTAATGATGTTGCAGTTTGGGATAGCTCACTTTATACACACCTAAACAGATGTGTGCTTCAACCTTACAGGGGGAGTGGGTGGGTTTCTTTTCCTTTTTGGTGAAAGATTCTTTTCCCACAAGAGCTCATCCCGTAAATAGCTTGGGCTGCATTTCCCTTCTCCGCCAGTTTTCCAAGCAGCAGCGGCGGCGGCAGCTGAAATAAGCATTGCGAAAGCCAGGTACAAAGCTCAGCTTGACGTGTGCAGAGCAAGAGTTACATTTGTGCTGCTGGAAGGCAGCCAGGACAAAGTATATCCTGGCTGAACCCTGTGGGAGGAAAAAGTAACTTCAGGGGCGAGAGCTGAGCAAATACACACGCACTCGCCTCCTTGTTCAGCATCTCTTCCTCTTCATTTATGCATTTGAAAGCAGCCAGCTATCTACGAAGCTGATGCAAACCGTGCTAGATGTAGCAAGGGGCAGGATATTGACTGCAATCCACCAGGGGACTGCTGATATAGGCGTCCCCTCACTTACAAGGGGAGTTACGTTTTGGGCCCTGCATGCATAAGCAAAAATTGTTAAGTGGGGAGCACCCTCTAAACACTCTTTAAACACACTCTCTGCTGCTCTCTCTCCAATCCAGACCAAAAAACATTGCATCCAAAAATACCCACAACTAGAATTGAAGCTCTGGGGCCGGCTGGAGGCTGAAGGATGTGCAGAAAAGCAGCTTCGGCTGCTGTGCTACCACACACATCAGCTGTTAGACGGGGAGGCCGAGCAGCCTAAACAAAGCCCTGCTGCGTCTTCGGTCTCTTCAAAGCTTCTTCCGCCCTCGCTGAAGTCCTCTTTGGGTTCCGGGGAGGGTCTCCTCATGAGCCATGAGGACTCACAAGCTCTCTCCCGCCATTTCAAGGTTCGTACGAAATTATTTATTTCCTGGTGCTTTGTGCGCGAGTCAGTTGTGCGTAAGTTAGGGCTGCCATATGTCCAGAATTTCCCAGACATAGCCGGGATTCGTCTGCCAAAAACGGCGTTTGGGTGGAATTTTTGAAAATTAGTCAAAGTGCCTGGATTTCCTAAAAAACAGCTAAAAAACTTGATGGGGGGGGAGATGTTGCAAAAAACCCCAACAACTCAACTTTTTGAAATATGACAACCCTAGTATAAGTAGCGGGACACCTATACAATTCTTTTTTGGTTGGCCAAAGCTCTTGCCACCCGTTAATCCCCAACCACCAGGAAAATTATCAAAGATGGTAGTCTCGCTCACAGACAGTGTCAGTGTCATCTCTGTATGGGCATGATGCGTATGCAAGCGTTGGTGACCTCACTATTCATAAGCAGGTGTGGTGAGCCTTTGGCCCTCCAGATGTTGATGAACTACAACTCCCATCAGCCTCAGCAAGCACAGCCAATGGCCAGGGGTGGTGGGAGCTGTTATTCAGTCACATCTGAAGGACCAAAGGCTCCCAACACCTGGTGTAAATTATATACTGGTAGAGTTCCTCCCTCTTTGGGATGAGTTCCAAACAGGTAGCTATGTAGGGTTTAAAGGTACAGTCCCTGTCCTTGCAATTTGAACACAAGGAATAGCTCAAGCAAGCAAGCAAGCAAAAGTCAAGAACAGTGGCACCTTAAAATCTCACAAATGTATTGCCGGCAGAAGCTCTGGTATGCTAATGCCCACATTGTTTGAGGCATGAAGTGGTATTCAGAGCTGCATAGACCCCCCCCCCCCAGCACAGAGAGAAGAAATGGCTTGTAAAATAAACTCATTCTCAACAGCTGCAACTGGTGATGACACTATCTTTCCCCCACTGATAAATTTAACATAATGTAAACTCTTTGCGTAAGCTCTTATTGTTCTTTTGGTTCTACGGCAACGCTACCCCACTGGGTACCTCTGCTGAGTTCTTGTAAGAATTAAGGAATTATCAAGCATTGTCCATGAGAGGAGCCAGCATTGAGTGTCCTGCTAACCTGCAGGGTGGGAAAGCTCAGGTGATCACAGCATGTGCTCCTTAATCTACAGTTTCTTCAGCCTGAGGACACACATGCTTTGACCCAAAGATATCCTGAGGTGTATATGTGTGTGATGTGGTTCAGCTTCTAAATGCTGAGGCCAAATCAGCAGCCAGAGAAACGGGGATTCCCCCAGGTTTACCTAGATTGATCCACTAATGGGAAGAGTCAACTGATTTTACACAATATATGTACCTCGTCATACAATGTATTTGCTGGGTGTGCACCTATTTTTTTAATTAAGACATCTCTCTATGAAGTTTTTGGTGGCAGCATTGTAAATAAAAGCAGCATAAGCCTGCTCTGTTCTCTGATTAGGCACCAACTAACAGAGGAGAGGGGGCATTTTTCATGGAATCCCCCACCCCCATGTCCAAAAGAAACTGCTCCATATTCTCTGCAACAGTGTGGGAGGTGGTAGCTATATGGAGGAAGGATCACCAAACATTACACTTCTTCTGTTAACGAGAACCTCCAAGAGATCAAAAAGCCTTTCCATGACTTCTTCAGGGCATCATAAGATCCAACTAACCGATTACTTATCTTCAGATCAATAGAACATCAAAGCCACTATACAAATCCTGTAGCTGTTTTTATCGAAAAGACTACCCAGATCAATGGGAGATTTGCACATGTGAGTAACCAGTCTGTGTTTACTGTTTGGCACAAAAACATAAAAAATGGTTTTATAAGAAGGCCCTGTATTGGGAACCAAGCAATCAGTACCCTTACCTACTTCGTGAAAACCAAGCAATAGTATGATCTTACCGTTTGCCTTCTCCTATAGGTGAAATTTTTCCATAGCAGCAAACCAAGCTGTGTCCAGAACACCATCTTCTTCCCTCCGTTTACACTGGCACCACCACAGATGGCAACAGCACACAGCAGAGATACTGTGGCTGGTCATCAACTAGAAACAACAAAAGGAATGGATTAGCAGGATTTGTTAATTCTTAAAGCAAAACAAACCACTTCCTTGTTTATGTTGCTTTGTTCTTACCCAATATAGGGCTGTGTAGCCCAATAACACCCACACAGCCACAGCAGCAATATTAAGGAAGATGAAGCAGGGGATTGATTACAGAGCTTAAACCAGATCTTGAATTCTAAACCAAGTGTTTCCAAACTTTACTTTTTGTCAATAATCTGCCCTTAAGTGATGCAAGTACATTCCCCCACAAACCCCTGTCATCCACCACACACCATAGTTCAAGGCCACACATAACTATTCCACAGAGGCACCTGTAATTCTGTACAGTGGTACCTCTGGTTACATACTTAATTCGTTCCAGAGGTCTGTTCTTAGCCTGAAACTGTTCTTAACCAGAAGCACCACTTTAGCTAATGGGGCCTCCTACTGCTGCCGCGCTGCCAGAGCATGATTTCTGTTCTCATCCTGAAGCAAAGTTCTTAACCCGAGGTATTATTTCTGAGTTAGCGGAGTCTGTAACCTAAAGAGTATGTAACCTGAGGTACCACTGTATTTCTAATTTCTATTCAAACTGCACACAGAGAGCCAAACAAGGTGTGATGCAGGAGATTCATAAATAGAATAGTTCCTGCTGTTTTGGGGAAATAGCAAAGGTGTTAAAAATGGTGATAGGGAGATTCATTTGATGGGCCGGATGGGGTCACTTTCTTCTACAGTTGTTTCCACAACTGAAACACAGAGAGAGAGAGAGTAGTGCTCTTTGCCTCCGGAGCAAAATATGTGGTTATCATGTAGGCAGCTGTTATAAGAACTTTATAAAATAAATGTATAAACCACATGTCTGAAACCCCACAGAAAAAGTCCTGAAACCATTTTGTCTCTCCCAAATGACCTCAAACATTTCTCTACAAGGTCGAAGGAAATGGGGAGCCTCCCCATTGTCTCTTTGCTCACAAATCCTGAATCAAGGGCACATTGACGATATGAATAGGGTGAGCCTGTGACCAGGATTTGGAAACTGAGTAGTTATCATAACAAACGAGTGGCCAGGATGCCCAGGTAATCCAGTCAGGTAACCTGGCAGACAGGATAAAAACAACGCACTCAGATTTCTGTTGTAGACCGCCCCTTCTCTGATGTACATATGATGTATGGAGGGGCGGTCTTGGGCTCCAGGGTGGGCAGTTCAGAAGTCTACTTAAGCGCTTGCACACCTTTGTCCTGGGTCCCTCCTGCTTCCTGTCTGTGGCAGTGAGCACCCTGTTGTAACAGTTAATAAAGATCAGGCTTATAGCCGCTTTGCTTTTGTATATCCTGGTCTGGTCTCTGTTCATTTCCAGACCAGTTTGAGCCTTAAAAGGTATGCTCTCTCCGAAGGTCCAGTCTTCCTTAAGAAGCTGAACCCCTTGAAGGGACCCCTCAATATTCTTGTTTCACACCTATATGTTTTGCTCTGCAGGGCAAATACCAGCTTGAAGTGGGTAGGGCCATTTGCAGTGTAGGAGAAAGGATAGACCATCTCTGCTCCAAAGCAATAGTCCCAATCTGATTCGGGGGCCCATGGCTTCTTTTACCTTGGGAGAGGAGGGAAGCAGGAAATCTGATGATGGATTTCCCTGGGTAACATCAAATTTGGCCCTAAACCCAAACCAGCAGAAGGATTGCTGCTACGGAACAGTGTTTGTTAAAACTACTGCGGTGTCTGCAGACCATTCACGGTCTGCAATGCACTCCCCACAACAGGATGCAATACTGTATACCCGCTTGTATCCCCTTCTTGATGAAGGGTAGTTTAGAAATTTAATAGATAAATATATAATATAAGAAAATGCAGAGAGCTCTTTCCAGAGCAAAACAGTGACTAATGCAAGATTAGAACTCAGCTCTCAATCACCCTTCCCCCAACCCCCAGATTGGATTACTGAAAAGTGCCGCAGCAGCATGGAAGAGACACCAGCCGATAAGCCCCTCCCTGCTATGTGACAATGCCTCCTGTTTATCCTCCTCCCCCCATTTTCAATACAGCTGCACCAAAGGGCAGAAGAGGTGGAGTTTTGATCCACAAACCTTTCAAGCAACTTGCCATGTGGCAATTGTCAAGGAGGAAAGTGTGACAGGGATACACCGATTCCCGGGAAGGAACTGCTTTTAATCCATGAAGCAGAAAGTGCAAAATTCTAAGCACAAATTAATAATAATAATAATAATAATAATAATTATTATTATTATTATTTATTTATTTATACCCCAGCCACTCTGGTGGCTTCCAACAAAACACTAAAATACAGTACAATAACCTATTAAACATTAAAAGCTTCCCTAAACAGGGCTGCCTTTAGATGTCTTCTAAAAGTCTGGTAGTTATTTTTCTCTTTGACATCAGGTGAGAGGGCTTTCCACAGGGTGGGCGCCACTACCGAGAAGGCCCTCTGCCTGGTTCCCTGTAACTTGGCTTCTCGCAGTGAGGGAACCGCCAGAAGGCCCTCAGTGCTGGACCTCAGCGTCCGTGCCTTTGCTTTAGAAAGGCTGGCATGGCCAGGTGTCATTTCTGAGCACCCCAAAGGCAGCCCAGGACAGTATGCTTGTGCAGCTCCAAAAAACCCCTAAAAGTCTTCCTTTTCAGCCTCCTATTGTTTGCATCAGTCTCGACAGTGCGCCTCTGGGAGCGAATTCAAACCGCTGTGTTAGCAGCACCAAAGGGACCATCCCGGGGTGAAAGCCTGGGCAGTGTATATGGAGGTCCTGGGCCGCCCAGCTCAGTCCAAAGGAAAGCACAGCAATCTGCTTGGCACCAGTTTGGCTGCAGGAGTTTCCGGAGGGAGGCATGTTGTTGTTTAGCCGTTTAGTCGTGTCCGACTCTTCGTGACCCCATGGACCAGAGCACGCCAGGCACTTCAGTCCTCCACTGCCTCCCGCAGTTTGTTCAAACTCATGCTGGTAGCTTCAAGAACACCATCCAACCATCTCGTCCTCTGTCGTCCCCTTCTCCCTGTGCCCTCCATCTTTCCCAACATCAGGGGCATCTTTTCCAGGGAGCCTTCTCTTCTCATGAGGTGGGCAAAGTATTGAAACCTCAGCTTCAGTATTTGTCCTTCCAGTGAGCACTCAGGGCTGATCTCCTTCAGAATGGATAGGTTTGCATGAAGGGCAAGTCCCTAACTTACCAAGAGTTTGAGGCCCGTTGGCTACCTTCACCTGGTTTAGCCAGCCAGTCAAAGCCATTCCTGGAGTTTGGCTGCTGTTTTATGCTGACAACTTCTAGGAGTCATGAAATGAGTGCAGGGTAGAGACCAAAAGTGGACAAACTACCCCAGAAGGAGCACAACATGTCTCCCACCAGAGGTACTACCCCTGCTCTAACACCCCATACAATAACCTAAAATCAGTCTCCATATCTTAGCAGGGTCCACCCATTACCCATGACCATATTTTCACAGCTGTATAGTTTAAGGGGTGTTGGAAATTAAAACTGTGCAGTTGCATTTCATTCTCAACTCATCCTTCACGACAGCTGTACTGAACAAACATTAAACAGCCTTAGGGAAGAGGGAAGCTTTGGCAAACAATACAGTTGTTTGCTCTCTGACTAGGAGAAAAAATGGAATGGCGGGGGGGGGGGGGAGAACCTTTCCCCTAAAAAGTAACTATTTAGTCAGTGACTGAGCAATGTTATAAAACCGGAGAGCGGACAGCGAAGGCTCTTGGCAGTAGGGCTTAACTATACAAGGAAACATACCACTCTCTTCATTTTATTATTATTATTTATTCATTAAATTTATATCCTGCCCTTCTTCCTGGAGGCGCCCAGGACAATAATAACATAAGACAATTAAAAAACAAAACAGTTAAAACATTCTAAAACCAATTGCAATTAAAAACACCCCAAAAGCAGTTTCAATTAAAAACACAGTTGTGAATTATGTTTTAAAAAACAAAGAAATAATTCTGAGAAACCAGGCTCTATTTTTTAATTATTATTATTAAAAATGGAGAACGGAAGGAAGGATATAGCCCTCCTGGCTCCTGAGATTCCCAGTTTGCTATATCTGTGTAATAAGACCTCTACTCTGAAGTTTCAACACTGGTCTCCACAGAGCAGGATGTGATTTTCTGGCAGGTTTGCGATCTAGCTAACATGGTCTGGAGGTGCTTATAGTATGACCCAGGAACTCCCAATAAGACTGCACAAATTTCAGCACCAGGATAGAATCACAGAATTGTAGAGTTGGGAGCAGATGACCACAAGGGGCATCTAGTCCAACCCCCTGCAATACAGGAATATTTTGCCCAACGTTGGGATCGAACCCATGACCCTGAAGTTAAGAGTTTCATGCTCTACCAACTGAGCTACTCCACAATTCCTTGGATCAGCACCACACAGAGTTAGTGCCCCAGATGGCCAACATGTCTACATAATCACATCATAGCACAATTACAACACCACCAGTGGACCAGCATTCCTCACCCCAGAGGACGGCATAAATGAGGGGTTGGATTGGATAATCGCCAACCATTATGACCAGGGATGGTAGCAGTCATAACCATGGCAACTGCAGGACCACAGCTTATCTATCCCTGGTATAGACATTGCTGAATGTATGAACATCAGGTATTGCAGTCCAGTATGAAGCAAATATTAAGCATGAGAACCTCACAGTTGTGGGTTCAAGCCCCACGTTGGGCAAAAGATTCCTGCGCTGCAAGGGTTTGGACTATATGACCCTTGTGGTCCCTTCTAATTCTATGATTCTATGAAACAATCCACCATGAAGTACATAGAGTTTTCTATTTCATCTCTGGCATACTTGTGTTGAGCAAGGATGGAGAATGAGTGGCCCTTTAGATGTTTCCAGTTTACAGTTACCATCACCCCCAACGGTTGCCCATGCTATATCGCAGGCCACACATCTCTCACCTCTGCATTAAAGGCACCACTCACTTCCCGCCCTTCTAATGAAAGACAAGGAACAAAGGACTAGAGAGACTGAGCTGTTCTTCCATTTCCCAAATGCAGAGCCCGCAGGGCAGCTGCAAACGATCTTGGCATGCTAACGCCAGCTCGCCCTGCTGTTTCTGATGTGCTGTCCTTGCTCCGAGAACAGATAAAACTATTTGAGCCTGGGGTGGTGGTGCGAGGAATCAGTCCAGGCTCTTTCATAATAAAGATCAAAGGTTGGATCCAACTCCTATTGCAAGCAGTGTTTGACCTTTAAATATAATGTAAGATTAAACTCTCAAAGGTGAGTTCTTCTTGGCCATTCCAACTTTGGGGAAAAAAACACCAAATTACAACAGCCACTTGCAACAGTCCAGCTGCCCAAACAGTGCTTCCACCATTCTTGTTTTGCACCCATCAACCATTATGGTTGGAGACGGCATCAGATAATTATCCGTTTCTATACACATTGCCCTTTTCAGATTGAGGGGACAGTGCCTGCACCCCAATCTTGATCCAACTGGAACTCCATGCCCACCTAAAGGTCTGACTTGGCACTTAGTGCTGGTTCACAACTGCATTGCTTTATATCTACAGTTCCAGGTGGTGGTGTTCCATGTGTGAACAAGCCATCCAGTTCAATCATCAGAATTTTGATATCACATCAGTGCACAATGCTCTTCCATGGAGTCAGTCCATAGAATCAACCACAACTCATCAAACCATTTATGTTTAAGCAATGAGAAATTAAGTGATGTGCATGCATGTGTGAATCAGCCTGTACATGAGCTGCCTTCAAGAACGTTATATTTTTGGACAACCAGGTTGGCTTTTGCTGCCTTCAATAAAATGCATCAGTACTACAGGTCTTGGTTATATAAATATCCTGAATTCTTCTCTGTGTGCTGCATTTCTAAGTATGTCTCGTCAGAAGAAAATCTAATTAAGTCCCTAGGGACTTACTCCCTTGTAAGTGTGCTTAGGAGTGGAACCAAACAATATGCTCCTATGCTTGTTTATTCAGAAGTAAGCTCACCTGTGGTCCATAAGGCTTACCCTTACTTAGAGATATGTGTGCATACCATTTTCTGCCTTAAGGTAGAATCCTATACACACTAAACTAGGAGTACGTCCCACTTAACTCAGTGAGACTTACTTCTGTGTAAGCATACATAGGATTGTGCTGTTAGTGCACCTTTCCCCTTCCTCTCCCCCTCTTTCCCCTTTCTCTCCTCTCTTCCCTCTGTTAAGATCTGTTTTAATTGGACTTTTACATGCTTTAGTCCAGTGTTGTACCAACAAAAATTTCCTCCTTTCAAATTTGCACAGTTACGATCCTTAGAATCTGGTAAGTGATTAAACAACAGAAGCAAAAATAACACGCAGCCCACCACCAATTTCCTAACTAAAAGGCTACCAAAAAATAAACCAATAATAATCTGGGCATGAAATCTTGTATTTCAGACACATGAATCTTCTTCCCCAGTCTTCAACTGTATCACTTTAGTAAGTGTTATAATTCTAGCTGTTTTAACCTGCTGGTCAGTTACTCATGTCTCCCTGCTCTATATTATGGCTTGTTTTTATTGTATCTTGCTTTTATAATTTTGTATTTTAGCTATTTTAAAAATGCTGATCTATGACCATAAGAAACTGATTGATTAACTAAAAGGCTGAGGCCCAGCACACTAGACAGGATCCGCACCCTAAGGCCATCAGATTCCTAACTAATTTGAAAGTTCCTTTCAAAATAACATCACCTAATGTAGTACGTTTTTCAGTTAAAAACAATAATAATAAAATAATGTTGAACTAGTGTGTTTGTGTGTGTGTGTGTGTGTGTGTGTGTGAGAGAGAGAGAGAGAGAGAGAGAGAGAGAGAGAATGAATATCTATATACTGGTCACAGTGAACCGTCACTGTGATGCTGGTAGGGCTAATGGTCACAGTTTCAGACTGAAGTCCTAAAATGGCGCCACAAAACATGGGCTCAACAGCTCATAGAAACCAAAATCAAAATTTTTAAGTCCTGATGGTCAGTTTTGGAGTTGAGCAGAGATCTGAATTCAGCCACCATCATCCCATACCCTATAGCTCCCAAAGAGCTGATCAGCAGAATTTTAGGTTTTTCAAATACGAAGCCCTGGCTGCCCTATGCAGGCAGTGTTAAGATGAGAAACGTGAAACCAACATAAAAACGAAAGTGAAGTACCATTCAAACAAACTAACCATTCAAACATTTTGAAACAATTAATATTTTTTTCACAAAAAGGACACCACCAGCTATTTTTCTTGTTGGTTTTCTGAAAGGAAGGCGGAAAAGTTCTACAAAATAATGCACACCAAATGACAGTCACATTGCACCATTTCTCAAAAGGATTCCTTTTGGAAGGACCTCCCGGCCACCCAAAATAAAATAAAAAAATAGCCAGGGTAGTTGATTACCTCTTTATGTTTCACAGAAGGTACAAACTGGTCAGATTGCATGTCAACTGTAAGGAATGGCATCGATGAAATTACCCACATCTGTAATTTAAGCAGGCAGTTCCACTCAAAATCTTACAAAGCTGAAAGACTTACCTGAATCTACTCCACAAATCTATATTTTCAACTAGTAATAGCTCCAAGAGACCCAGCTTATTGCTATCTAAGTTCTATGAAGCACTGTAGTCCACGCCAAGTGCTGTCCTGGTCGCAAATGTCAGCAGTGGCTGTGAGCTTTGAACCTCAAACCTTGGGGCCGAGCCATTATCAGATGAATGGAGCCGATACGGTCAGATGTGCTTTCTGGAATCCCAAAAGCAATGCTTTCTGATAACAAGATTTTAAAGTTTCCCTACATCTTCTATCTAGATTTCAAAGCGACTCCACAATAATTAGCCTCAACCTTGAGATATTGAAATGTATCTGAACAATATGAATCCCACTGTTGACGTTTAAGCATTTTAAATGGGAGCTTTCATTCTTAAAAATTGCAAGCGCATTGCAGAACTGCAGACAGATGCAATTTTCTACACATTGCATCAGATAAAAGAGCATATATATATATATGGTTGGCCATGCTGTGGCCATTACACATCTTTCTGTGCCTTGTTGTTACAGAAATAATGTTCAGTTTGTGTTAACTTTATCAGTAACTTGACATCCCTGCCTTATTTTACATTGTTAGGCAGAAGGCTTGGCAGAGTTGGATTTCAAAACACCTCCATACCTGGTGGTAACAGTGTCAGGTCCTGGTGCCATCCTAATGGGTCAGGGCAGAGGAAGCAGCAGCAACACTTAGGCAAGCATGCTAGGGAAATCATAAAATTAATTACAGCAGCTTGAAAGTGTAATGGTTAAGAATGGCTGTGTGCCAATCTGCCGCCAGACTGTAAACTTCTCAGGTTTGCCTCTCTTGATAAAAGCTTCTAGACGTTCACAGCTTGATATGCTTTGACTAAATGACAAACATGGGGTTTTAAGAAACACAGGCCAGTGTGCCTAAGAACTTTCTCCCGCAAAAAAAATAAAAAATAAAACATCTTTGGGGGAAACCCTGTTATGTGACTCTGAAGTCCTGTTTAGCTCCACAAATTTAGATAATGCTGGTCTAAATATCATGGGAGAATAGCCAAATGGGAGAGGTTTTTGCAGCTACCCTGTGCTTTGCATCTTGCAAGAAGCTTGCAAGATGCTGCAGGAGAGAAACTGTGAGTAACATCGTGAGAGGGTTTATTTTTTATAATGATCAAGGTGAAACAGTTAGGCTCCCTTGTTATTTTTGCTATTGCAACAGTGTCGTGTTAATATAATCATGTTATATTTATAATACTGAAATGTTGCTTTTCGTACGTTGCTCCATTTGCTATTGTGTTGCTGATTTATTATGTTATGTTTTTCTAACTGTTTTTGCACTGTTTGGATTGTGATATGCATCTCTGCTTTGGCCATGTTTCTTCTTTTTTGTGGAAAAGCAACATGCTGATACGGAAGGAAAGGGGGGGGCACCTTTCCTCACCTCCTCCTCTTTGAAAGGGGGCCCGAGGCGATGACCTCGACGGCGCCCAGCTTCTGAAACCTCACACTGCTGCACAAGCACCACACTATACCCCTTAACTTTATAAAATTATATTCTTCCCTCCTATACACTTGACCGGCAAGAGGCCGAAAACTTCAGAAAATAATATAAAATCAGCCAAAGCTCCGATCTTCTCCATTTTAACGTCATTCTACTCGATTCCCTCCGGACTCCATGATGCTACCCTCAGCGCCATAATCCTCGAACCGACAGGTCACGTACCCAGGAAAACCTTAATCCTGTCAGATGGTCCAGTCAAGCCCTTCCTCCGGGCAATGCTAACGGGCGATGCATATCTGTGCCATTGTCTTGCCATCACCTGTACTCAGGAAACGTTTATGCATATCTCTTTACTCTGCAACCCCTACCTTACTGAAGTGCTGATCTATGCAACCCCTACCTTACTGAAGTGCTGATCTGCGCGACCCCTACCTTACTGAAGTGATGATCTGTGTAAACCCCCACCCACCTTCCTGAAGTGCTGATCTGTGTAATCCCACCTCTTGTGATGTATTCGTGACGTTTTCTGCACTGTATTCTGGGACTTGGAGGGAACTTTTAAAAGTTTATGTCACCCCATTCTCGGGGTTCAATCTCGCCTTGAACCTGTTGCGCAATAAACTTGGATCTTCTGCTGTTTGCTCCTGTCTCCGGCTGAGCTCATTTTCCTCCGCAGGGACCCACGGACTTAGTCCGATGAGCTGGGTGGCAGAGCAGCCTCGCACCCAGATTTTGCCGTAACAATGCGGATGAAATCATCAACGGACGAACTCTAGATAAGTCAGGAAATGCAATCAATGAAGGAGAAAGGACGAATCTCTTTTGTATGCAAAGCATTATTGATAGAAATCCAGAGCCTATCCTGTAATCTCCTTTCCAGGTGCTAGGATGTATATTGATATACTTCATCAGGTTTTCCGTCCCATGTTCCCCTCAAGATCAAGGTGGCAGGCCTAGTATCAGCACCCAGTATCTTTGGGCAACTGCTGGGACCCAGTATCACAGCAGGACTCACTTCTGAAACCCATACCCCCCTTAAACAATTATTTTCCTGATGGGAGCTAGGTTACCATTTTGATTTCCCACAATACCTCAGTAGTCACTTTTATTTCCTCAAAATGTAGCAACAGTACTGAATACTGAGTTGGAGCCAGAACAGAAGATAGGTTTTACCACATGACCACCCATCCTGGGCTTGTTATTTACAGCAGCTGGTGGTGGTAGGGTCTGGACCACAGGGTATGGAGAAGGGGGAGGGTTTGCCATTTCCTGCTAAAATCTCTCCTCCAAGCTCCAGTTGATATTTGCCCCAAAGCTGTCTTTTACTGGAATGGTATTTCTGGGGTATCATAGCGGAGAGGAAGATTTTTTTTGTAGAAAAATGCCATGGGGGGTTGAAGCCAGACCCCACAGCCCTATGTACCATAGTCCCAGTCTGCACCATGTCATTCCACCACTTTCTAATGCTTTAAAAACAACAATCCAAGGATGTACAGTGGTACCTCAGGTTACAGATGTTTCAGGTTAGAGACGCTTCAGGTTACAGACTCCGCTAACCCAGAAATAGTACCTCGGGTTAAGAATTTTACCTCAGGATGAGAACAGAAATCGCGCGGCGGCAGCGGGAGTTCCCATTATCTAAAGTGGTGCTTCAGGTTAAGAACAGTTTCAGGTTAAGTACGGCCCTCCAGAACGAATTAAGTTCTTAACCCGAGGTACCACCGTACAATCACACGGCAACCACATTGCCTTTATCAGGTCTTTTTCTTAGCAGGTAACAGGATTCTATGCCTCAAACTTCTTTTTTTCTCCTGTGCTTCCACAGAATGGCCTCCATACAGCCCAGAGGCCCCCGACAGGAATGCCAGATTGAAATTTCAAACACATTTTGGAGCTCTGCCCCTGAAGAAAGAAATAGTTCCTTCTTTGAAATGGCGAAATGAGGCAATATATAAGGAGCACAAATTATGTCAGGGTATCTAACAATTTGAGGCTGAAAACTTCACAGTGCTTCTCCAATCGATGAGCTCATATTGCAGTGAAGATGGGGCTGACTGGCAGACTGACTTGGCTGGCTTATGACCTCACCGTAAATTCAAGAGCTTTCTACAAGTCAAGTGATATTTTTTACTGGCATTATGTTTTATCCGCATAAAACCACGAAACACCCAGATGTAATTTTAGGAGACAGCGCCACATAAAACGCTGGAAGTCCCAAACATTGCCAGTGAAAACAAGAGCTGAACTTATCAATCCATAAGAAGATCGTTTACATTCTGAAAGTGGAGGATATTTCACTCTCAGTAAAATTCTGGCCAGAGAGGACAGCAGTGTTTAGAGAACCTCATCTCTGAAAGAGATATGAGAGATTACTGGCAATGCATTATAGAGAAAAGAATAAGTAGTATTTACCAATCAATGCAGAACAGAATACCGTAAGCTATGATGTGGACTGTAAAAGCCATTATTAACGGCATCCATAATAAAATATGCTCTCTTGTTATAATGAGATTTCCAATATACCTCCACCCAACCTTGCAAACTTCCAAGTGAAGCCAATAGTTCTTGGTGGTGGGACTAATCAAGATTCTGGACTGACTAAGTCAAATAAAATACAATAAAATGTTTAATTAATCATGTCTAGTCTTCTTTTTATTGCCAATAAACAAGCCCATTAATGAGATAAGAAAAACTCAAGACAAACTACAGTATCTTCAAAGCCAGACAGAGTCCCAGATGACGAGATTATTTTTCAGGTTTAACATTGATCCCATATATTGTATATGGAATTACAGCCATGGGAATTGGTTTATTTGAATGACATTAAAAATGATTGTTTCTTGGTGGCAAGGGTAGCCAACATGGTACCCGCCAGAAGTTTTGGACTACAACCACCATCATCCCTGAGCATCAGCCATGCTGGTTGGGGTTGCAAGGAGGTGCAGCCCACAACAGCTAGAAGCCACCACATCAGCTAACCTTGCTCTAGGGCAACTGCTGTCAAAGTGTGTCCTGGGAGGAGTCTTTGGTTCCTTGGACGCATATCAATGGTTTCTCCTCCACAGTGAGAAGTCACAATGAAATGTTTCAAGAGCTTTGGCATATCTTCTGTTCTCAGTTGTTGTGGGGCAACAGGGTGGACCAACAGAACTGGCCAGCACAGTAAGGTCATTCAAAACTAAATCCCATTGACCTTAATGGAGCTTTCTCTAGGTTAGTGAGTATAGGATTGCAGCCTAAAATGCATACGTATAGTCTCTCACTCATATTAGTTCAAAGTCTCATTACTGTAGCATTCAAGCATGCGAGAGTACCGTACAACCTTAATTCTTGTTTATCTTTCTACAGAAATTGTCCTTTGGGTATAAATACCTCCATGTGTTTGTATGCCGGTAAACACTCTGCCCTCTGGTGTCAAGTTCTCAGAACTACTTTAAAAATCTACCTCTAAAGAACTGGACAGGGGGCACTCCCCGAACTTTACAGTCTTCAGAAAGTGCTGGGCTGTCATTCTTCAAGTGGCAATCACACACAGATTGTCTGGATTGTGTGGTCTGTTCCTATGTCAGCACCAGGAGACACAATGGAAGCACACCAGTGTCCTGGCATGGGCCAGGAACTACTGTAACCAAACAATCAGATTGTACACCTGGTTGCCACTCACAAGTGGAGCACCAAACAAACAGAAGCAGCACATAGGGCAACATTCACACTGTACCAGCAACATACAGTATTAAACAAGATAGCAGAAGTATGAACAAGCCCACTATAGGCAAAACAGAGATTTGAGACTGGCTCAAGGGACTCAAATCCCCATTTCAGAGATGCTGAATTGGTGTATTGCATTGCCCATGTGAGCCCAACACTGAAAAGCACACACAGTTTTACAATGCCTCTCTTCTGTCCCACTTTAATAACAGTAACTACAAATAGTGCAAGATCAAGGATGCTTGTTGGGTTGTGCGTTAAAAAGGAGTAGGGCAGTTAAAGGATTTTCAGTTAATACTTCAGCTTTTCAGTGATTGATTTGACTTACTTTAAAAAATGAGCATTCTACTCAACAGTGGGGCCTTTTGATATACCAA
The DNA here is from genome assembly GCF_951804945.1 of Podarcis cretensis. Lineage (NCBI taxonomy): Eukaryota > Metazoa > Chordata > Lepidosauria > Squamata > Lacertidae > Podarcis > Podarcis cretensis. The sequence goes on from NC_137187.1 coordinate 12,887,094, forward strand.
AGAGAGTGCTGGCCTAATAAACAAAAGCTAGCACTCAGGGTTAAGATTATAATTTGCCACCTGATTCAAAGTGCCGCCGCTAATTTATCAGCAAAGTTTTAGCTGATTAGTCTACCCATTGATCTAACAGCACAATCTAATGTTTACTCAGAAGTAAGCCCCACTGAGTTCAAATGGACTTACTCCCAGGTAAGTAGGTACAGAATTGCAACCTAAGCCTATTAAAGGAGTGGGGGGGACCCCATTGATTTCATGCAGACCATCAAGTCAGCTTGGTATGTAATTTTGATTTCTTATTTCTGCAGCACCCCTCAGATTGCCTGTTAGAAGTAGAAGCCAGAGTTTATTTTGAGGGAAAACTATCGTCCCATCTGCTTTCCCCCCCAAAAAAATATGGTGCCTCCAGTCCAGACTAGCTCAAACTCATAATTTCTAAAAAAGCACTCTCTTTCTCACCTAACACACTAACTGCTTCCTAATGGAGTTAAGTTGATGTGAAGAAAGTGTTTCTTTATTGGATTAACCTAAGAGCTATTTAGGAGCAGAGCTAGGGGAATAAAATGTCCAATTCAATGTAGTCATTCATGTTAAAGAAGAAGCAGGAGCCTGATATTGACGCTTACACCTTTGCGAAGCATTTATCCCCAACCCAAGTCAAGAATTTATTAGAAGGAATGAAGGAACAATTAAAACTTCTCATTTAAATTGATAGAGCTAATCTGTAAGTGGTCTCTCTCTGAATCCCGCCCCCCCCCTTGTACTTCTTATTTGCTCACAGAATTAAGCGGCTTTGTCTGGGAGAAGAAAACACAGTGTCAACAGTTTTTCATCCTATCCGACTGCCTGCCTGCCTGTCTTGTCTTTCTGACACAGTACTTGACACAGGATCACATGTTTTCGTCTAGTGACCAAGGCTGAAAAGTGCTAAGGGAGCAGACTTTTCCCCTTTGTGAATCATACATAACACAAAACAGAAAAAGGAACACTAATGTTAAAGTGGCAGCGAAGTCTCCCAAGCATTTAACACAAACTCCATCAAAATGGGACTGCAATCCCACAGGTTCATAGCTGCACTACTCTATAAAGGCAACAGCGTGGAATAAGAAAAGTGTTCAGTGCCATTTATATGGAGACTAGATATGGAGTTCCTAGGGTACAGAGAGGAAGTGACACCCACATTGGAGGTCTGTGTCACATTTCATAATGCAACTTCCTTTGTTCCCTGGATTTCTAGCCAATATTCTGCATCAGGCGTAGCTCAGTAAACTTTTCCTTTCTGGCTCCCATTTTGCAGATCTCTTTACACCCAATTGCTATAAAAGTGTGATTTTGCTGGCTGTAGACAATTTTGTATCATGCAAGTCAACGGAAACCACTGAGAACGAAGCTCAATTTCAATAGCCCCACCCAGTGTTTCCTATCCCCTGGTTATCCAAGAATGTGACATACAGAAAGAACCAAGGAACTGCATCTTGCATATATATGACTACTGAGTCTTTCTATGAATACTAGAAAAGTGAAGATAAATATCCTCAGCGACTGCAGTGAAGACATTTTAGTTCAGAAGTGATCACAAGGTGAACGAATTAAGGCCCAACACATTTTCAATTGTCAGGCTCTTCTTCAAACAAAAATAATATGTGATCCACTTTATAAAAACCACACAATCAACCACACAATTTGCCGCCTGCAGTAACACCCATGTGGTATTCTATCAAAAGCCAAATCTAACCTGATAGAAGATAAGACGGGAAGACAAGAGGAAGCCTCCCTTATTTAATATTTTTAACTGAGGGAGAACAGACTGAATCCCTAATGGATAGCTATTACTTTTACAAATAGGCAGAACCTTTCTCTAGAACGATTTAGATGATTGTGTGGCACACATTTTGGCAGTGAATTTTATCTGCAGCATAGTAGAAGATGTTCACGCTAAGGGCATTGATGAAATCACTGCCTTAGGAGACAGATGCAGGAGGAGACAAGCTGAATGATAGAACAGCATGTGTTCAAGCTCCCATCAACACAATGGACTCCAGTAGATCAGAGGGAGCAGTTACATCTGCCATGTCAACAATATGGTGCCCCAGGAGACCCCAACGCTATGTGTTTAGTGCAAATCTGCAGAATGTCTCACAGAAGCCCAGAATGCTCCATCTGTCCTGGGAAGGGACTGTGATTGCACACAGAGACATAGAGAGAGGGACATATTTTCATCCAGAGATAATGGAATCGTTGCACACAAAGAGTATCAAATGGGAACGCAAGAATGCTTGCACTTGATTTCCATGTGAATTTCCATGTCACTATCATAGAAAATTCGAGTGTCTTGAATCAAGACCATAAAAACATAAAAGTCTGTTTGTTCTGCCACCTGCAAAAGTTCATTAAAAGATACTTATCACAGCAGATAAGAGGTAAAGTTAAAAAGAAAGCTGCAGCAGGAAACATTAATCTTTTGTTATAATTGTAGTCATCAGCATAATTGCTTTCTGCATGCTGGAATTATCTTATTGGCTTTTATTACATAATTCATTAATTTTTTTGCCTTGCAAGGATTACAAAAAGGATGCAGTCTTTTATAAACAGAATGACTACTTAGGAGTTCTGCAATCCAAAACATTGATTTTACTATGTGTCATTATTATTACTTGATGAGAGCCAATGAAGTGTAGTGGTTAAAGAGTGTTGGACAAGGAAGACCTGGGTTCAAAAACCCCATGAAACTCATGCAGTGACTTTGGGTCACTTAATATATCTCAGCCTACCCTACCTAACAGGTTTGTTGGTAGAATAGAATGCCAGTGGGAAGAGTACCAATCACATTGCTATGCTGCCTTGGAAGAAATGTAGGATATAAATGAAATGATTATTCTATTTGCAGGAAGTTGCCTACAGTTCCAACTCTAGGCAGACTTCACTGGAAGAAGTCCTGGAATGGGAAACTCACTACAGAGATGTTTTTGGTTAGACAAAAGATTGCTGCGTTGCAGGGGGCTAAACTGGATGACTATCGAACCGGATGCAAAAATATGAAACTGACTTTCACAGAGAGCAATTCCAATGACCCTTAGGAATCAGGTCGTTGGTCATTTACTCTGCTGTAATCCCAGCACTGTGAGCCTCCCAAAGTATCTTTTGGGGAAAGTAGGGGTTCTGGGTCCTGGCCAGGTCACGGCACCTACATCTTTAAAAATGACCCCAGGAGTAGCTGCAGATGTTAAGCTTCTAGTCACCTTCCTCCACAGGCATGGGAGGAAAGGGACAAGCAAGTGATTTTAGTTACCCTCCCTCTTAACTTCACTGAATGTTCCCTGGCAGGAAGAGGAGAACTTCTGCTGTAGTGTGGGGTGGAATAGGAAGATGTGAGGCTTCTTCTTTCCATTTGCTCAGTAACGTCCACTCCTGTATTTTCTGCCTTCAGGGACCCTTTCCCCTGCTGCAGCCAAGCAGGCAGTTCTAGGACACATTGCAAGATGTACATTTGGTCCACGTGGAGAACCAGCCAGGACTGCTGGCCCTCACTGTGACCTTGGATGAACCAAGAGCGCTGCTTTAGAACAAAAACAGCTGGAGTTTCATAAGGCCACAGGATAGAAAAGCAGGACAGGGAGCAGGGAAAGCTTACACAGCAGAGAAGTAGTGGGAGGATGGCTTGGATAAGGGACATTCCAGGATGTGGGGAAACTCTACACTATAAGGAGGCAAAACTAACCTCGTGCAGACAGAATAATTGTGTCTTTCCTGCAGTCGGAGAACTTTGGGGAGAGGGGTCAGCTAAAATGTCTCTCCCAACTTTGCTAGTTCCATGTATATGAAGAAGATCTGCAGCAACATCAAAAAGGCACTCTGCATAATTTCACAATTGGTGAGTAGGCTGGGGCCCTGCAGATGTTGTTGGAGTCTAGCCCCCATCAGGCTCCATCAGACTGACTAATAGGCAGGGATGATGAACGTCCTAGTTCAGCAATGTCTTGAGGGCCAACGCATTGCCTGCCAAGGTCCTAGAAAAAGATCTCCATACAGAGAAAGAACGTTTGGCATCTTCATTTCTGAGGAAGATCTTATTTAAAACTTGCAATGATGGTATCGTCGGGTGGTGTAATGGACAACTGTGCGCCAGTCATACAAGTCAGGGGTACTGACCCTGGCGAACCTGGTCTACATAGTATGTGCAGGCAACTAAAGACATGCATGTAGGATCTACAGTGATGCTTCATGAAAATGATTTCTAAGCACACTTTTAAAATAAAAAAAACAAACAAACCTGAAATTGCAACAAGCTCACTGGGTAGAAACAAACTCATTAAATTTAAAGTTGAAAACATAGGTTGGGTTGTGGTTTTTTTAAGAGAGCCAGTGTTGTGTTGTGGTTAGAGTGTTACAGGGTGACCTTGGACCACTCACTGCCTCTCGGCCTGACACCTCTGCAGCATCGTTGTGGGGATTAAATGGGGGGGGGGGGAGAGAACCATGTATGCTGCTTTTAAGTCCATGAAGGAAAAGGTGCATCAAACATCTCAAACTTCTTTTTATTCTTGTTTATTTGCCACATTTGTCTCTCAACTTTCCTCCAAAGAACTCAGAGCAGGGTTTGATTCATGGTTTTCCTTCCCCCCCACCACCACAACTACCCAGTAAAGTAGGTAAGTCTGAGAGAAAGTGGTGAGGGTCTTCAGCTCACCTAACAAGCTTCTTGGCTGAGGGGGGATTTTTACCCAGGCTGTTAACCTAATCCACAAACACAACCATATGCATACAATACCAAACTCTCATTTATCACCAATACACCCCCCCCAACACAACTATGGCCTATGGCCTTTTTGTTCACATATTTACAATGCTCCCAGACCAATGGATCGGAAGGATCACACAGTATATCAGCTTGGGCAGGAAAATAACCATTGCTAGTCCCTGTTCCCTTGGGCTTCCTTTTTTCTATCCCAACCCTTGCAGAACAAAACTCCCAGTTCCTGTTGGGTCTTGACTCACAAAGAATGGAATCTGTTTCCACAACAGTGGGCCAAAAGACCAGAAGCATGTTTTAAACTTATTGCTACTATTCTTACAAATATATTGTTATTGCTATATGTTGCTTCTCCTAGCAAAAAACCCCCAAAAACCCAAAAAACTTTTCCTGTGTCCAGAGTGCTTTCTTTCCAGGGCTGAGGTGCAAAATCCATCAGATGAAAAGGATTTGCACCATTTATTATTATTATTATTATTATTGTTCCATTTGCCAGGCTGATGGCTTTCATTAAGCTGCCATACGTACCCCGGGGTTACTCTCGGTCATTTCTAGCTACTTAGAGCTCCTCGTATCTGTCTGTCTCTCCTCGCAGCCCTATTTTTTTATTTATTTATTTATTTTTTTTGGGTCTTGCCTCAACAGCCCCAACTGCAGGCGTCTTCTGATAAAGCAGCCGTCGAAAGAGAGAAAAAGAGAAAAACAGGCTCCCTCTCTCAGGCTCGGCTCCAAGGGAACCAACCCTCCATGCCGGCAGAAACCTTATTTGTTTCTTTTCAAGGTGCCCCAAGTCTCGTGCAGAGAGCCTTTTCTGCCGAGAGGAAAAATCTGCGCGCTGCTCAACTCCTCAACTAAACCACGAGGAGCTAAATGTGTTGTTTTGACACAGGGGGGAAACAAAGAGGGGCAGGATAGAAAGGAAGAAAACGAAAGGAAAATAGATCTGGGGGCACCTCAAGCAACCTGAGGCGTCGCTTTTTGTCTCTAGCTAGAACCCCAAACATTTACATGCCTCGCCAAGCCAGGCTCGCCTCGCCTCTTTTGTCCTCTCCAAAACGCGTCCCAATTCCCGGGCGGAGTTGCACCCAGCAGGCACCGAAACGAAATGGAGCAAAAAAATAAGGGGGCTGGGGCGCCCAGGCATGCTCGGAACGCGCGGGGGAGGAAGGTGTGTGAGAGAGAGGAACAAAACGCACTCTGCACATGCTCAGAGGGATGCTTCCCCAGCCCCACGCAAAGCAGGAAAAGAAAAGCAGCGAGGTCCCCCAAAGTGAGTTGTTTTCGGCGCCAGCGCTGAGGCTCTTTGTGTCGGTTTTGCATAGGCGCAAATGAATCCCCAGCAGCTTTCTATGGGGCGGCTGGTGTGGGGTGGGTGGAAGTAGGGGGAGCCCCCCCCCAAAGTCCATCTTAACCGGGGGTGGGCTGATTTTCAACAATCCTCTTGAACCCCCAACCATTTTCCCAGCCCCCCCCCCAAAAAAGCCCATCTCATTTTACCTGCTCGCCAGTTTGATCTGAGGGTGTCTTTCTTGTCCCCTTCGATGGGGAATGGAAAAGAGAAAAGTCCTCGCCACGAAGCCTGATGATAGTCCCCCTGGACCCGGGCGAAGGGGTTGTGGCTGTTGTGTGGTGGTTGTTATTTGCAGGCGGGGCGAGTAAGGCGGCGGGGAGAGCTGTCTCTGCCCCCTGCCAGCTGCCCCACGGACGGAGACCAGGAGATCTGTTGAACCCGGAGCTCCTTATATAGATTCCGCCGGCGCTGCACGGAGGAGGTTATTATCGGTCAACCGCGGCTTCCTTCTGCTCTCGCTGCTGCTGCTGCTCTGCCTCTGTTTATGTATTTCAGTCACTCACCGCCAGCACGTGGAGGACAAGCACGCCTCTTAAAAGGGCGACGCGGGGTGCCATGCATTTCACCAATGGAAACAGCAGTGATGGCCAAACTTGGCCCTCCAGCTGTTTTGGGACTACAACTCCCATCATCCCTAGCTAACAGGACCAGTGGTCGGGGATGATGGGGACTGTAGTCCGAAAACAGCTGGAGGGCCAAGTTTGGCCATCACTGTAAGGGAAAGTGGGAAATCAGAAAGAAGAAGAAGAAGAGTTTGGATTTGATATCCCGCCTTTCACTCCCTGTAAGGAGTCTCAAAGCGGCTAACATTCTCCTTTCCCTTCCTCCCCCACAACAAACACTCTGTGAGGTGAGTGGGGCTGAGAGACTTCAAAGAAGTGTGACTGGCCCAAGGTCACCCAGGAGCTGCATGTGTAGGAGCGGAGACGCGAACCCGGTTCCCCTGATTACGAGACTACCACTCTTAACCACTACACCACACTGGCTCTCAAACCGGGATGACTCCTGTAAACTCGAAAAAAGGGACACTTGGAGGGTTTGGGATCACCTACCCTGAGAGGAAGGGGACGTGGGTGGCGCTGTGGGTTAAACCACAGAGCCTAGGACTTGCCGATCAGAATGTCGGCAGTTCGAATCCCCGCGATGGGGTGAGCTCCCGTTGCTCGGTCCCTGCTCCTTCCCACCTAGCAGTTCAAAAGCACATCAAAGTGCAAGTAGATAAATAGGTACCGCTCTGGCGGGAAGGTAAACGGCATTTCCGTGCGCTGCTCTGGTTTGCCAGAAGGGGCTTAGTCATGCTGGCCACATGACCTGGAAGCTGTACGCTGGCTCCCTCGGCCAATAAAGCGATATGAGCGCCGCAACCCCAGAGTCGGTCCCGACTGGACCTAATGGTCAGGTCCTTTTTACCCCGAGAGGAAGGGGAGAGTGGGGATCAGTCCCCTGGGAGGCCCCGGCACCTCTGCCCTCGCGTCATGTTGAAATATCATTACAACAACCCTGTGATGTAGGGTAGGCTGAGAGGCAGTGCTTGGCCAAAGGTCACCCATTGGGTTTCATGGCTGAGCATGGATTTGAGCCCTGGTCTCCCATGTCCTATAACTGCTACATCACTAAGCCCTCTGTTGCGCATATTATCAGTTGTGCTTAAGTTTGCACTCCACAATATACCTGACTGTGGCATTTTTCCTTCCCTCAGTAAGGATGTGTGGCAGCCATTCACATATAGGGTAGGAAGTAAATGGTAGTGCCATTGAGGTGAGAGTAAAACCTGTTCTCTGCTGCTGATCTTCCCCACCGGACTGCTTTGACCCAGCTTGGGTTCAGTTTCTTCGTCAGACTGTGCTGGAATCTCAGACAATCAGACAGACAAATGCAGAGAGACCTGCCACATGGATGTGCCATGTGGCACAGCCAGCGGGCATTTAAGGCGCACAGGAACAGGCAGATGAAGTTTTGGGGGTTTGGGGTTTTTTGGTTTTTTTACTCATGGCTTACTTTCGCCTACTCTTTCCCTCTCCCAGTCGCCACAGCTTCTTGCTGAGATTTGAAATCTAACATTTATTTGCCTTGGGCAACTGCCTTGCTCAGCCTAAAAGTATGGCTGGTCCTGGTACCTAACCTTTCACTCTCAGTTTGCATGTATGTTTGCTCTGCTCAGTCCCAGGTGTTCATCCCCAGAGAACTCTCTGGATTGAGTAAGAAGTGCTCTTTTTCTGGGGGTACCCAAGGATATGTAGTACTGGCACTCCCCCCCCCCAAGAAGAAAATAACTAATTAAAAGTGTGGCACTTAACTGTAACAACTTCATGGTGACTACTACTGACACCCTTTTTTCCTAGAAGAAAGGCAGTGTGAGTAAGAAAATGAGGTTGGGCGCAGGCCTAACACTTGCGTGGAGGATCTGGTGGACTGGAAGGTAAAGGAGACATTTTCTCCAGGTAAGGGGGGGAGACAGAACACACCTTGTCTAGTCTGGATTCTCACAGTTTAGTACTTGTACAGTATAAATCAGGAAATCAGCCCTGAGTGCTCACTGGAAGGACAGATCCTGAAGCTGAGACTCCAAGACTTTGGCCACCTCATGAGAAGAGAAGACTCCCTGGAAAAGACCCTGATGTTGGGAAAGATGGAGGGCACAAGGAGAAGGGGACGACAGAGGATGAGATGGTTGGACAGTGTTCTCGAAGCTACCAGCGTGAGTTTGACCAAACTGCGGGAGGCAGTGGAAGACAGGAGTGCCTGTTGTGCTCTGGTCCAGGGGGTCACGAAGAGTCGGACACGACTAAACGACTAAACAACAACAATAGTATAAACGGAGTTCTCCTGAAAACTGAGTGTGTGGACTTCTGCTTCTCTGTGTCTACAGGATTTACAGTGGTACCTCAGTTTTCGAACGTTTCCCTTGACAAATGTTTTGGAACTTGAACGCCGAAAACCCGGAAAGAAATGCTTCGGTTTTCAAATGTGCCTTGGACGTCAAAGAGGAAACACGGCTTTTATTTTGAGTTTTGCATTTTCGAACGTTTCAGAACTCGAACGGTCTTCCGGAACGGATTACTTTCAAAAACCGAGGTACCACTGTACTGGAGTCAGGATTTTGCTTGAAGGGACCCACAGGAATGAAAGCGCACACTCCAGAATTTCAGAATGGCTGTCCCACTACAGTCTCCTTATGCGCTCTAGTGAGACTCCCAGCTTACAGACTGAGCGCTGACAGAATAAGCGTAACATGGGGCAGTTCATAATAAGCTAGTAAAGCACAGTGCATCTTTCCTCTTTCCCCTTGAAAATGTGAGCAGCGAACAAGAATATGTTTGACCTTCAAACAGAGGAGGTACTAAACATGAACAGTCAAGTTTCACTGTGGTAACTTCAGCGCTCATAAAAGAGTTTGCATTGCAATAGGAATTGCAAGTCCCCTCCCTTCCTTTGTAACAATCCGTCTGTGGGCGATGTTTCAACTTCAAATGGGGAATTATGCCACAAACATAAGGTTACCAGATTTTTTTCAAAGAATCCGGGGACACTTTTTTCTTTTTTTGAAAAGAGGGAGGGGAAAGTTATTTTTTTAAAGTTATTTTTTTAAAAAAAGAAGTAGTAATATCTTCTCTACTGTGGTCTCCTTTGTCGCATGGCCTTCCTCTGGGCCCTGGTCTGCTCTCTTGGAGTGCTAGCCACCGTGGAGTAGGCTCGGGTCGGGCCTGGGCTCGGCCACATGTCCTTGCCCTCCCGGTGCTCTCCTACCTCTTCTCCTCAGCAGCGGCAGCAGCAGCGGGCAAGGTCGGGTCTCCCCTCTTTTTTCTCCTTCCTCTTTCTCTCTCCCCCTTTCTCCTTCTCCTCTCCCCTTTTCTCCTTGTGTCAGCCCCAGGGTTTTCCTGGCCCCGGAGCGCCACTGGGCAGTGGGCCAGGTGGCCAGGCAGTGGGCCAGGTGGTCATAGAGTTGGAAGAGACCACAAGGGCCATCGAGTCCAACCCCCTGCCAAGCAGGAAACACCATCAGAGCACTCCTGACATATGGTTGTCAAGCCTCTGCTTAAAGACCTCCAAAGAAGGAGACTCCACCACACTCCTTGGCAGCAAATTCCACTGTCGAACAGCTCTTACTGTCAGGAAGTTCTTCCTAATGTTTAGGTGGAATGGAATGGAATGTCAGATGCAAAAGTCCAGGGAGGAAAGTAGGAGGATGTAAAGGCAGATGGAGAACATGTGACTTTCTCTCCTGGGGTGGGGAATCCATGGCTGTCTGGATGTTGCTAGGCAATCGTTCCTGTCTTCCCTGACCATTGGACATACTGACTGGAGTCCAAAATGAAGCAAGGAACATCTGGATTCCCCAATCCCTGTTCTAGCTATTTGAAGGCACTGGGTAAGATGTGTGAAATATAATGCCCACGGAACTTTGATGAACAAAGGCAGTAGTCTTCTGAATACTTGCTTCTGGAAGCAGACAAATGGGAAGGATCATCAACTTGTGATTTAAAAACAAAAACTGGTTAAGGGGTCTAGCCAGGACAGGTTTAGAATTGTCAAGTCTGGTGCAGTATGAGATTTTGGATGTGACAAGGATGGAGTCTGCTGCCTGCCAAGCATGGACACTCCAGGAGAGGAGTGCCAACTTGAATAAAATATGGGGGGGCACGTAACAGACACTCCAAGTGTCCCTATTTTCCAGGGACAGCCCCAGATTTACAGATGTGGTTCTGGTTTCTGATTTGATCCGAGAATGTCCCACTTTTCCTGATGACACCCCTATTTTCATCAGAGAAATGTTGGAGGGCATGGCGTTATCTGACCCCCAAGCTGTCTGAAGGAGATAAGTAACTATACAACCTTTAGAAGACATCTGAAGACAGCCCTGTATAGAGTTTTTTTAATGTTTGATATTTTATTGTGTTTTTATACATATTGGTAGCTGCCTAGAGTGGCTGGGGCAACCCAATCAGATGGGCAGAGTATAAATATTATTATTATTATTATTATTATTATTATTATTATTATTATTATGTGCCTATTTTCATCACAGAAATGTTGGAGAGTATGAGGTAAGCCCCACCCCACATAATAGTTCACAAGACATGGCACACATACAGCATTTGATTGGCAATGCCCATCAACTGGGGGGAGGATCCCTGGCCCCCTCAATTATTTTATTGACTGAAGGGACTGAAGGGATCTTGGGCCCTAGGAGTTAGCTCCTATGTTAAACTACAGAGCCTAGGACTTGCCAATCAGAAGGTCGGCGGTTCGAGTCCCCGTGACGGGGTGAGCTCCCGTTGCTCCTGCCAACCTAGCAGTTCAAAAGCATGTCAAAGTGCAAGTAGACAAATAGGTACCGCTCCGGCGGGAAGGTAAACGGCGTTTCCGTGCGCTGCTCTGGTTTGCCAGAAGTGGCTTAGTCATGCTGGCCACATGACCCAGAAGCTGTACGCCGGCTCCCTCGGCCAATAAAGCGAGATGAGCACCGCAACCCCAGAGTTGGTCACAACTGGACCTAATGGTCAGGGGTCCCTTTACCATTACCAAGAGATTGGGCCTACCACATTTTGGCAGAGTCTCCCAGTACACGTTGTGGGAAGTTAATAGAAATTTCATTTAACAGCAACAACACACAACCACAGAACACATGGCTTTTGTGACAAAATGCCCAGTGCCAACCCTGAGTCAAAGAGATCAAATGAACAGAGAAAGTAACTGCTGGTGAGCAACCCTACAATAAGGAAAGATCGTCACTTTCTTCCCTTGCTTCTTTGCTCCTAGAGTCATCCAAGTAGCTGCAGCTTAAGAAAACAAAGTGAGACGAATCCTAGTTTGGTCCCATAAATCAGTTCTTCAATTCTAAACTTTGCATGTCATTTTTAACTTAAAACAAATGCCCTAGTTTGTGTCCTAGTTAGAAAGCAAGACAGATAACATGACCCTTTTGGTTGAAAACAACAACACACATATTGAGGAAATTGCATTCCAGAAGATTTTTTATTTTTTTAACCTTTCCTCTCTGGCATTAGATGACAAGAGAGATCAAGCTTATCCTCACCACCGTCACACCCTGTTCTCTCTGTTTTTATTCAAAAACATCACTTTTCCATTACATTAAATTAGGATGCTTCTAGGCAGGTGGGACTTAATATTGCAGGTTAGCCATTAAGTTATCACAAAACAGTCACAGGTAACAGTTTTCTTCAATAATTTGCCAGATTTGCCTGGATGAATCCAGATTAAAAATGGGGACAGGAAATACGTTCTGGCATTTTGATGCTGACAATGTTGTGTGGACTCATCCCATCCCATGGTAAACACCTGTCTGGAAGCATCCTTAGTCTGTGGAACTTGAACATGCTTTCATTTCTTTCTTTTTTCTTTTTAAAAAAAACATGTTCAAGTGCCTTTTAAATGTTCAGCATTCATGGTTCTGTTCTGATGTTGTTTCAACTGTGCTCATGTCGTGCTTTTATATTTCATGTACTTTTGTATGTTGCCCAGAGGACAAATTAATATCCCTGATTGGCTTCAGCGGAATGAAGGCATTGTAACTTAGATGAAAGGTGCTTGTTGCCTAACTCAGCTTGCCTAACTCAGTCTTGCTGGATTGATACTAGAGCAACAGCCTTTTGATTTGGCAACAGTGAAGAAATCAAAAGAGAAGTTGTGCCTCTAAGACTAAACCAAATCAAAACAGTTGAATCAGTTATTCAGCTAATGTACACTTGCATTCCACTCTATGGCATACATACATGGTACAGGAAACCAGTCAGTCGGCTAGTCAGTCAGTCAGTCAGTCAATCAATCAATCAATCAATCAATCAATCAATGGCTACTTTAAGATCAAAGTACCCCCTGCCTAACAGAACATACTGGTCACTATAACTTTGTAACATTATATGTTTTGCCTCAGCTGCATCCCAATTAGGGGCAGGTAATTCTGCATCGGGACGCAGGTGGCGCTGTGGGTTAAAGCCTCGGCGCCTAGGACTTGCCGATCGAAAGGTCGGCGGTTCGAATCCCTGCGGCGGGGTGCACTCCCGCTGCTCGGTCCCAGCGCCTGCCAACCTAGCAGTTCGAAAGCACCTCCGGGTGCAAGTAGATAAATAGGGACCGCTTACCAGCGGGAAGGTAAACGGCGTTTCCGTGTGCGGCTCTGGCTCGCCAGAGCAGCGATGTCACGCTGGCCACGTGACCCGGAAGTGTCTCCGGACAGCGCTGGCCCCTGGCCTCTTAAGTGAGATGGGCGCACAACCCCAGAGTCTGTCAAGACTGGCCCGTACGGGCAGGGGTACCTTTACCTTACCTTTAATTCTGCATCAGATATGATTGGCTCCTCCTATCAGTCTTAGGTCACTTTCAGGTATTTTGCAGATGGGATTTGATTGCATAGGTGAATTCATATTCAAATTCATGGGTTTTTTTATACTGGGTTGTTTTTGTTTTCATTATGTATTTTGTGGTTTTATATTGTGTTTTTTTGTTGTCTGGGATGCGGGTGGCGCTGTGGGCTAAACCACAGAGCCTGGGACTTGCCGATCAGAAGGTTGGCGGTTCAAATCCCCGCGACGGGGTGAGCTCCCGTTGCTTGGTCGCTGCTCCTGCCAACCTAGCAGTTTGAAAGCACGTCAAAGTGCAAGTAGATAAATAGGTACCTCTCCGGCGGGAAGGTAAACGGCGTTTCCGTGCGCTGCTCTGGTTCGCCAGAAGCGGCTTAGTCATGCTGGCCACATGACCCGGAAGCTGTACGCTGGTTCCCTCATCTGATAAAGTGAGATGAGCGCCGCAACCCCAGAGTCGGCCATGACTGGACCTGATGGTCAGGGGTCCCTTTACCTTTTTTATGTTGTAACCGCCCTGAGAGCTATATAGGTATGAGGCGGTCTACAAATTTAATAAATAAATTTCATCGCATGAATAAGGTGACCTGGCACTCTGGTACAACAAACTCGCTTCTAAAAACCCACAAACATTTTACTGTGAATAAAGTTACATGAAAACGTGTTGGAAATTGTGGGATAACAATTGCCTGATGTGATGTCATCGAACCTCCACACAAATCAGAATGATGCAAGAGGCCCCATCAGAATTGATTGATTGATTGATTGATTGATTGATTGAATTTATATACCGCCCTATACCTGGGAGTCTCAGGGCGGTTCACAGAATAAAATCAAGATATAAAACCACAAAATACATAATAAAAATAAAAACAACAACCCAATAGCACCCCCCACCACCACAAAACCCCCCCACATTTTAAAAGGGCATGGTATGTAAATCAGATCAACCAAAGGCCTGGTTAAAAAGGAAGGAACTTCCCTGGGGAGAGCATTCCACAGACGAGGAGCCACTGCAGAGAAGGCCCTGTTCTTGTGTTGCCACCCTCCGGACATCTCAAGGAGGAGGCAGATGAAGGAGGGCTTCAGAAGATGTTCTCATCTGACGGCTCTTCAACTGAGGTCAGCAAACTTTTTCAGCAGGGGGCTGGTCACTGTCCCTCACACCTTGTGGGGGGTCAGACTATATTTTTTTGGGGGGAATGAACTAATTCATATGCCCCACAAATAACCCAGAGATGCATTTTAAATAAAAAGGAAAATTCTACTCATGTAAAAACACATTGATTCCTGGACCATCTGTGGGCCAGATTTAGAGGGCGATTGGGCCAGATCCTGCCCCTGGGGCTTAGTTTGCCTACCCATGCTCTTCAAGATGTAACTTTTAAGTCAAGTATCCCCAGAACCTGCACTGGTTTTAACTGCACTTTAAACTTTTTAAATCGCCATGCCTTTCCATAGGGCTTGCTTCACTGTACATTTTACAGTAATTACGGGTGCTTTTAATGTTTTGATGGGATTCTTTTAATGTGCATTTTAATTATGTATGCCTGCTATCTTCCACATTTTTGCCAGCCATTCTTTCACTGTGGGTGGTAACCTATTTCCTCCTTTGAGCAACAGGCACACAATTAGCAACAATTAAATTGCACATGAGAGCCTTATCCTTGTGTGTGGGATTTACAACTTGTTCCATACCTGTAAATAGCTTAGGAGCTATTTTGGCATGTGAGTGGCATATAAATTATAAAGAATAATAGTAATAACAATCTACTTCAAAGGAAAGGCTGGTGGTCAGAAGAACAAAACTAGGAGAAGGCAATTGAAGTTTACAAGTGGGCTTGATTTATATTGTCTCCTGAGAACCTCCTGCAGCTGGGGTGTTTAATCTCATACAGAGAAATACTATTTGTTGTTATGCCAACCTCAGTTCATTATGCACACCAAGAAGTGTGACTGTAAACGAAGGTGTGTTCAGATTTGCACAACCAGAAGATGGAGTAAGACTGGTATACTAGCCATTGGCTAGAATTCTTACCAGCAGAGAGGAAAACACTTAAAAATTAAGGCAACCTCCTTTTTCTCATCCCCTTAACCACAAGTAAGAATAACAAACTGAGCTCAGTTCTGTTCCTTCCTGAAAGATTCCAAACTCTGAAAAGACCCTTTGAAGTGTTAAATAATTTTTAATCACTTCATTAAACTCGTAAGGAGATTTGAAAAAGGAATTCCCAAAGGGATATGCTGTTTAAGCAAGAACTAAGCATTTTGATGGTGCTTTCTGAGTAGCCAACAAGAGGTACTCGTAATTCACTTTTATAATTACACACATAGTCCTGCATTAAAGTTTTGCTTTTAAATATCTGAAGGGAGTTAAAGAGCTGGAAAGCTATGGGGTTTAAATATATATATTGAAAAGGGGTACAATCTGACCGCTATTCAGCTCACAGAGCTGACTGATCAGGCAAGCTCTGCCAGCAACATTCCTCTACCATTTGAGACTCCAAGAGAGTGGAACCTCAAGGAATTATGCAAAATGGAGTTGCATGTTAAACAGTTTTGACCTTGGCTCGTTCTTGAGGTTAAGTCTTGATCTTGCAACCAAAGCTACCCAAGAAAAGAAATCACTCTGACAAGCACACTATCATTATTAAACTATAATTTGTGTGTTGGTGAGCTAGCATTAGAGCCGGTTTAAACATGTCTAGAAACACTGGAAGCTGACTTCTATTGAGTCAGACCATTGGCGCAACGAGGTCCTGTACACTGCCTACTCTGGCTGGCAGCAGCTCTCCAGGGTTCCCAGTTAGGCCTGTGCATGCTCAGTTGCCATGGAATGCTGACTGATTGTTGTGGGAGGGAACTGGAAAACCAGAGGTGGAATCAAACGGAAGGGACTAGCCGGAATCCTGAACAGAATCCTCCATGCTGCAAAATTTCACTGCAGGATCCCACTTACACTAGTCTAAAGTGTATCATTTTAATAAAAAATTAAAATTCCAAGATGCTGCCATTCAACCCAGCACCTTTGCATTCATCAGCTGGAGAATAGTGGCAGGTGGAACAGAAACACATAGAAGACTGTGTGCAGATTCTTCTGATCTTGAATAGCTCAGTCAGTAGAGCACGAGACTCTTAATCCCAGGGTTGTGGGTTCAAGCCCCGGGTTGGGTGAAAGATTCCTACATTGCAGGGGGCAGACTAGATGACTCTCATGGCCCCTTTCAACTCTACAGTCTATGATCTCTGGGTAGCCAATGTGATGCTCTCCATATGATATTGGGCTACGATTTACATCAACACTGACCACTGGTTAAAAATGGAAAAGTTGGAAAAATGGAAAAATGGAAAAGTATGTTTTTGAGGGGACGCAGGTGGCGCTGTGGGTTAAAGCCTCAGCACCTAGGGCTTGCCGATCGAAAGGTCGGCGGTTCGAATCCCTGCGGCGGGGTGCGCTCCCGCTGCTCGGTCCCAGCGCCTGCCAACCTAGCAGTTCGAAAGCACCTCCGGGTGCAAGTAGATAAATAGGGACCGCTTACCAGCGGGAAGGTAAACGGCGTTTCCGTGTGCGGCTCTGGCTCTGGCCAGAGCAGCGATGTCACGCTGGCCACGTGACCCGGAAGTGTCTCCGGACAGCGCTGGCCCCTGGCCTCTTAAGTGAGATGGGCGCACAACCCCAGAGTCTGTCAAGACTGGCCCGTACGGGCAGGGGTACCTTTACCTTTATCTTATGTTTTTGAGAGGGTTAGGTCACCGTTTACTGCAAGCCACACTGATTTTTAATAATAATAATAATAATAATAATAATAATAATAATAATAAAAAATTACTTCACCCTGCTTCTTTGTTAATTTCAAAAACACCTGTGAGATTCCACAGAAAGCATTTCATTATTCTTTTCCCCACAGCGTGAACACTTGTCATCTTGCCCAGAAACCTCCTGAGATAAACTTAGCACTTGAAGAAACATAAATGGAACAGTTGAGGAGTGATTCCTTCTCATTCAGGCCAGCCACAAATTTAGGCAGCAATCCTGCGTGCAGTTGCGCTATTTAAATCCCATCAAAGTCTGTGGAATTTGATCAGCCCAACTGTGTACAAAATTGCAGCCTCAGCATTTCAGTTTCAGGGGGGAAGCCTGTGAATATTAACTGCTCTTTCTCTGGATGGTTACTGTTCTATGTTTCTATGTTATGGTTTGCTTTCCTGTTACCATGGAGGTTGTTAAGAGCAGCGACACTCCAGGTCCACAAGTAGACCAAAGGCCGGATTTCCTCTAAATTCTTGCAATTATTTCAAGGCATTCTTACTGTTGCCATGTCGGCATCACGGTTGGCTGCAGCTTATGCCCTCTCCATCTAGGTGACTGTTTGATTTCTGCACCAGTTAATGTATTAAAAATATCTCCTATGTGATGTACAGAAAACTGAAGCAACAATAAGCAATTTTTTGGTTGTTTAGTCGTGTCCGACTCTTTGTGACCCCATGGACCAGAGCATGCCAGGCACTCCTGTCTTTCACTGCCTCCTGCAGCTTGGTCAAACACATGCTGGTAGCTTCGAGAACACTGTCCAACCATCTCATCCTCTGTCATCCCCTTCTTCTTATGCCCTCCATCTTTCCCAACATCAGGGTCTTTTCCAAGGAGCCTTCTCTTCTCATGAGGTGGCCAAAGTATTGGAGCCTCAGCTTCAGGATCTGTCCTTCCAGATCAGCACTTAGGGCTGATTTCCTTCAGAATGGAGAGGTTTGATCTTCTTGCAGTCCATGGTACTCTCAAGAGTCTCCTCCAGCACCATAATTCAAAAGCATCAATTCTTTGGCGATCAGCCTTCTTTATGGTCCAGCTCTCGCTTCCATACAACACTACTGGGAAGACCATAGCTAAGCAAAAAGGCACGATTACATATAAAAAATGCCACGTTAATACAAAGCAGCAGCATACAGTCAGCAGTTGGGCAGCAGTTAAAACTGTTGCCATAACTGTTGACTTTCTTGTGCCTGCCAGATTGGGATCCTTGGCTATCGTGTTTCTGGATTTAAATGCTCACGGTAGGTGAAATAGCAAACATAGAATGAAACAGAGGCAGCACCTGGTGGGCCTGAGAGCAGGGGGACAGAATAGGGTTATCACTGCCAAACATTTATCCAAGACCCTTAACTAAAGTCAGACTGTGCCAGCGTTTCAGAGTTTGGATTGCTTTCCTGTGGCCATCTGGGCATGATTTGTGCCATCGAGTGAATGGTTGGCATATTGGATTTAACCAGGTGCTGTTCACAATC
Organism: Podarcis cretensis; assembly: GCF_951804945.1. Classification (NCBI taxonomy): domain Eukaryota; kingdom Metazoa; phylum Chordata; class Lepidosauria; order Squamata; family Lacertidae; genus Podarcis; species Podarcis cretensis. Next base: position 12,905,797 of record NC_137187.1, read on the forward strand.
TTCCAACCCTCTCTTCACTGACCCAGGGACTAGAAACTTGCTAAAGACAATGAAGACTGGGATTCACAGGATTTTGTTATTCTGCATTCGGTACAAATTTGTGCACAAGCATCCCATGCACAAGCATCAAGGTGGTCAGACTACACCTGGAATACTGTGTCCAGTTCTGGGTGCCACAATTCAACAAGGATGTTGACAAGCTGGAATGTGTGCAGAGGAGGGCAAACAAAATGACCAAGGGTCTGGAAACCAAGCCTTATGAAGAACAGTTGAGGGAGCTGGAAAAGAGGAGACTGAGAGGATATAGGATAGCCATCTTCAAATATCTCAAGGGCTGTCACATGGAAGAGGGAGCAAGCTTGTTTTCTCCTGCTCTGGAGGTTAGGACTTGATCCAATTGCTTCAAGTTACAAGAAAAGAGCTTTCAAGTAAACATCAGGAAGAAGTTTCTGACAGAAAGAGCTGTTTAACAGTGGAACGGTCTCCCTCAGGATATGCTGGATTTTCCTTCATTGGAAGCTTTTAAGCAGAGGTTGGATGGCCATCTGTCATGGATGCTTTAGCTGAGATTCCTGCATTACAGGGGGTTGGACTAGATGACCCTTGGGGTCCCTTCCATCTCTCTGAATCTGTGACTTTCCAGATTCAGAGAGATTCTGAGCTGCAACTCCCATGATCCCTCAACATTGGTGTCACGGTCCGGTTCACAGGTGATTGAAGTCCCGGCAGGGGACGTCAGGACCGAGGGCAAGATGGCAGGGTGGGAGCAGGAACGGGGGTCCAGAAGCCAGGAGTCTGAGGGTTAGAGAGCTGGGAGTCAAGAAGCCAAGGGTCCGAGGATCAAGAAGCAAGGAGTCAAGAAGCTGAGGTTCAAGGATCAGGAAGCAAGAATCCAAACGCAGCAAGGCAGGGAGCGTGTTGCTGTGGCAAAGAGCCAAAGGGAAAATGCTGACCTTATATCCCTTCCTAGCTCTTGGCACCAGGTGCTGTGAGTCACCAATCAGCCTCACCAGAACAAACTTAGAAAGGCCCCAGTCCTGCGAAGTCCTATTAGACATAGGGCCTGGCTCCTGCATGCACACCTGACAATTGGTCACATTGGCTAGGGCTGATGGGGGCTGGAGTCGAACAACATCGGGGGGGGGGCGGGCAGCAGGTTCGCCCTCCTGGCTGTAAATCCTACAGTACAGTGGTGCCTCGCAAGATGAAATTAATTCGTTCCGCGAGTTTTTTTGTCTTGCGATTTTTTCGTCTTGCGAAGCACGGACTTTGGAAAAGCTTCAAAAATCACCAAAGTCTTCAAAAACCTCAAAAAAGGCTACCACACCGCGTGCTATGAGTTGCTCCTCGAAGTGAATGCACGGTTTTAAGAAAAAGGAAACAAACTTGCAAGACAAAGGAAAGAAACTTGCAAGACGTTTTCGTCTTGCGAAGCAAGCCCATAGGGAAATCCCTCTTGCGAAGCAACTCAAAAAACGAAAAACTCTTTCGTTTTGCGAGTTTTTCATCTTACGAGGCATTCGTCTTGCGAGGTACCACTGTAAGCATATAACAGTAAGCATGAGGCAAGAGCAATTTCGCAAACCCTTTTCCTAAATTGAGCACAGCACAGCTTCACATGCATTTTTATCAACTGCTGTGGTCACCAGATTTTCGTTTACTTCCCTTTATGAATGCACACACTTCTTTTGTTCCACGGCAATGTCTTTAAAACGGTGCAAAAACATAATTACCAGAGGTGAAAGTGGGATGGGTGTATACATATCACAAACAGAAATCCTTTCAAGCTTGCTGCCAGCTTTTGGGGCGAGAATGTTTGTCTTTATGTCAATGCTTTTATTGCAAACCCATTGCCCTTTTAAGAAGATGTGGAAGCCCTATCTTTTATAGGCAAGAAGTGCACTGGAAAATGTAGCTCTTCACTGTGTTTCTGTTTTCTTTTTCCCTGATACTGACTTCATCCGCTTATGCACTCCAGTCCTCTCATTCTAACACGCAGGCTATTGTGTACAACAAAGAGAGAAGCAGTTCATAGAAAATGGACTTCAGTCTCTTTTTGCTCTTGGTTGGGGGGGGGAGGACTAGGTAGAAGTGACTAGGGCCACTTGCAAAGCACAATTCTCCATAGAAATCACATGTGAACAAGTTAATTGTCCTGAACTGGCTCCAGCTCCTAGAGATGAGGTCTGAACAGCAATATATTTCTTGCAATGAAACCATTGTTTGAAACACGAGCTGGACTTTTTGTAACTACAAATGGAGCAGGGTGAACCTTTGGCATTTAACATACAGAATGTGCATCAACGCATTCACTTCTTAGGCATACAGTGGTACCTCGGGTTAAGTACTTAATTCGTTACGGAGGTCCGTTCTTAACCTGAAACTGTTCTTAACCTGAAGCACTACTGTAGCTAATGGGGCCTCCTGCTGCCGCCGTGCAGCCAGAGCACAATTTCTGTTCTCACCCTGAAGCAAAGTTCCTAAGTTCCTAAGTTCCTAAGGTACTATTTCTGGGTTATTTCTGGGTTAGCGGAGTCTGTAACCTGAAGCATATGTAACCTGAAGTGTCTGTAACCCGAGGTTCCACTGTGATACATAGTTATATAACAAACTAGCAAAAACACATGGATTCTTGAAGATGTAATGCATCACACACCTGTTGGATCCTGTCTGTGGCTCCGATGAGGATACCTCCTAAGTTCAGCACTGTATTTTTTCCCCCTCACAGGAGTGAGTAACAACCAATTCACTTATACAGGAAGCGGTGAAGGAATGCACAGGAATCAGAGCTGAGCCTGTTTCTAGTCCCTCCTGACCCCAGGCCTCAGAAGTGTATCTCAGCATCCAGACAAGTTCATATGGGACAGCTAGCTTCGCCAAACCAGAGGCCTCCAGATGTTTTGGACTACAACTCTGATAATCCCTGAGCATTGGCCATGCTAGCTGGGACTGATGGGAATTGTAGCCCAAGCGTTAGAGGGCACAACAAACCTGGTGGAGGGTGCCAGGATGGGAAAAGTTGAGGAGCAGAAGGCAATCCTCAAAATAGGCTGCCTAGGGCTCTGGAGCTTAAAAAGATCCTGTCTAATTATGCCTGGGGGTGGGGGAGTGTTTTATTGATGGTGAGATAATTGGCAAGATATGTTCTTATTGATCTTATCTTCCTTGCGATAGTTTTATGCTGGTTTTACACTTGTCTCTGTGCCTGTGGGACGCGGGTGGCGCTGTGGGTAAATCCTCAGCGCCTAGGGCTTGCCGATCGCATGGTCGGCAGTTTGAATCCCCGCGGCGGGGTGAGCTCCCGTTGTTCGGTCCCAGCTCCTGCCCACCTAGCAGTTCGAAAGCACCCCTAAAGTGCAAGTAGATAAATAGGTACCGCTTTCTAGCAGGAAGGTAAATGGCGTTTCTGTGTGCTGCGCTGGTGCCGGCTCGCCAGAGCAGCTTCGTCACGCTAGCCACGTGACCCAGAAGTGTCTCCGGACAGCGCTGGCCCCCGGCCTCTAGAGTGAGATGGGCGCACAACCCTAGAGTCTGCCAAGACTGGCCCGTACGGGCAGGGGTACCTTTACCTTTACCTTTACCTGTGCTGGTACAGTTTTGTGTGTTGATTATCCCCCCCCCCAAAAAAAATGAGTGCCATCGAACATGTGATGCCTGCCCCTCCATCTGCCTAAAGTAACAGAGTCCAGGAAAATCTTGATCACTTGTTTCGCTTGATTGTATAAAGAGGCTCTTCAAACATCTTATTGACCCATGTTATGCATTTGCCCTCGACTCCCTGAATTCACAGCTGGGACCTAGTTGATGCTGCCAATTTTTTCCTTGGATGCGTGACCAGAACCATCCGCACTGACCAAGCCTATCACAGCCAAAACATTTTGGCTTACCCTGAATGAGTTCCGACCCGTAAGACCTCAGAGGTCTCTGTCCACATCTCAGCTGTTTTGGCATGCAGAACTCAGATGTCAAAGACAGGATTCCTCCCCCCCCCTTCCTTGGTTATTTAAACCCTCCCCGCTCTGCTTAAGGCTCCCTTATGGAGAAATATAACCAACCCACTGTAACATACTACAGACCTGAAACGGCTCTTACAGTGTTCATTAGTTCAAGTGCCTATAAATCCTTTCCTGTCTCCTTCAAGTTGACTCTATATGCCTCATTACTGGAGGAAGGTACTGGGACTCCCTGCCAGAAACCTACACCTAATTAGAAGAAGGATGCAAAAAATTACTTGCGCATTAAAGGCACTATTTTTAGCTTTGGCAGTTCTGTCTTGTTCATTAAGTGCAACATTAAATGTCTGCAGTTTCGAAGCCATTACTTCATCCTGCCCACCTTGCTGTGACGATAAAAGCCACTCTTTCTGGTGCATACTTTCCCTTAGAGATTCATTTCACTTTCAGTGCAAAACTAACATACCCTCCAACATTTCTCCGATGAAAATAGAGATGTCCCATTCCATAATGATAATTTTACTATTTATACCCCACACATCTTCTTGGGTTGTCCCAGCACCCTGGTCATCTTCCAACATATATAAAGGTAAAGGGACCACTGACCGTTAGGTCCAGTTGCAGACGACTCTGGGGTTGCGGCGTTCATCTCGCTTTACTGGCCGAGGGATCCGGTGTACAGCTTCCGGGTCATGTGGCCAGCATGACTAAGCCACTTCTGGTGAACCAGAGCAGTGCACGGAAACGCCGTTTACCTTCCCACCAGAGCGGTACCTATTTATCTACTTGCACTTTGATGTGCTTTCGAACTGCTGGGTTGGCAGGAGCAGGGACCGAGCAGTGGTCGTGGGGATTCAAACCACTGACCTTCTGATCAGCAAGTCCTAGGCTCTGTGGTTTAACCCACAGCGCCAACCACGTCCTTCATGGCAAATATGGATTTGGTGCTGTGTAAAATGTGTAAAATGGGCCAGGAAATTTTTAATATTTGCAGTGGCCTCCATCTTCAAGTTATGTTTTTCATCTCTACACTATCACAGGACTTCTGTTCCTTTTTTGTGGAGCAGAGTGTGTCTCCCCTGCAACATGTACCAATTAAAAAAGGCGGGAGCATTGGACCAAGGAACAAAATATTTTAAAAAGATAATTATAGGGATGAATCTGGGAAATTTCTCTGTGTTGCAAGATTTTATCAGTCGCTACCATAAACAAGGGAGGGGGAAAGTAGCAAGAGAGAGAAAGAGATAAAACTTCTGGACCAATACATACAATGAAGCTACAATTTCCTGTAAAAGGAATCGGGTTGTTGCTAGCTGCAGGCACCACTCACACCCTGAAGATTTGACCGATAGTAACCTCAAGCACACAAAGAAATATACTCAGCAAGAATTGAAAACATGCTATTTTGCTGCCAACATTCAGCAAGATCAAGGAAGGAAGCTCTGTGCAGTCGAAGCTATGCAAAATATAACCTTTTCGGAGAATGGAGCAGGGGGAAATGGGATTTGAACCAAAGAGAATAAACATTTAGAAACATTGTGTGTGTGTGTGTGTGTGTGTGTGTGTGTGTGTGTGTGTGTTCTCATTTTATCCCAACTGCTACATACTGATGTGTGGAACTATCCTTTCAGTTTTGTTTTGTTTAAAAAAATGCTTTTGAATTTGTTATCTCCATTTCTTTTCCTTTAACATGGATGCAACTTTGTTACAAGGGAAAAACTGAAGCATGATGTGGATTAGGGAAGAGTTCTTTTTTCGTTATCTCAGATGTTACTGAAGTTCAGTTTCAGAACTGTGAGTCTGTATCGGGTTTAGAAATAGAATCACAGAACTGCAGAGTTGGAAGGGACCACGAGGGCCACCAAATCCAAACCCTTTGCAATCCAGGAATCTTTTGCCCAACATGGGGCTTGAACCCGTGGCCTTGAGATTAAGAGTCTCTTGCTCATAACTGCAGCTTTAAACATACTTATGTTAGGGGATAAGATGGAAACTTGTGCACACCCACGGAACAGAGCAGGGCTTACTTCTGAGTAGAAATTTATAGATTTCACTGTAAATAAAAATATTTAGGGACACAGGAAACGGCCCTATACAGAGTTAGACCATTGGCCCATCTAGCTCACCAATGTCTACACTGACTCTCCAAGATTCCAGGCAGGGGACATTCCCAGCCCTTACCAGGATTTGAACGCAGACCCTTCAGCATACAATGCAGTCTCTGACCAGCCTCACAGTCTCTTAGCTTAACCAGGGGATCTGCAGCCCACAAGCAGGGAACCTTTGGCCCACCAGAAGTTGCTGAACTACAACTCCCACCAGCCCCAGCAAGCATGTCCAATGGCTAGGGGTGATGGGAGTTGTAGTTTGGCAATTTCTGGAGGGCCAAAGGTTCTCCAACCCTGCCGTGTACACTCCCCTGGGACGCTCCGTGTGCAATGCATGGGCTCTGCCCACTGAGCAAACCCCCCTACCCCTGAGTTGCAAATTAAATGTGAATCAGCGATGCGCCTGGCCCCCATACTGATGGCAGCAAAGGCAATTCCATTCCTTCCCATGGGCGTAGCCAGGGGTGCAGAGGGTGCAGCTGCCCTCTCTAAATCAAGTAAGTAAATAAAAAATACTTTAATAAAAGTCAGAAATGGTAGATTTTGATAAGATTTTTCCGACCACATGGGGTCCAAAGGAAGTAACTCAAAATAACTGCTGTGGAGATGTTTCGTTCCCCATCAGCCAGACAGAGGATGAGGACAGGTGGGTGTCCAGACCCCTCTTAACATAAATCCTGGCTAGGCCCATGTTCCTTCCAGCCTTTTAATACACGTATCGTAGAACTGCAGAGCTGGGCGGGACCCCAGGGGTCATCTAGCCCAACCCCCTTTTGCCCAGAGTGGCGTTTGAACCCATCACCCTGGGGATTAACAGCCTCATGCTATCCCCAACTGAGCCATCCTGAGCTTATATACCTACACTATCTTTATATATAGTACAGCGGTACCTTGGGTTAAGAACTTAATTCGTTCCGGAGGTCTGTTCTTAACCTGAAACTGTTCTTAACCTGAAGCACCATTTTAGCTAATGGGGCCTCCTGCTGCTGCCATGCCGCCGGAGAACGATTTCTGTTCTCATCCTGAAGCAAAGTTCTTAACCCGAGGTACTATTTTTGGGTTAGTGGAGTCTGTAACCTGAAGCGTATGTAACCTGAAGCGTATGTAACCCGAGGTACCACTGTACAGTCATACCTCATATTATGTTTGCTTCATGTTACATTTTTTTCAGGTTGCGTCGCGCAGCAACCCAGAAGTACCGGAAAGGGTTACTTTCGGGTTTCACCGCTTGCGCATGCGCAGATGCACAAAATGACATCACACACATGCGCAGAAGCAGCGAATTGCAATCCCCGCGCGCGGAGACGTGCCGCTGCAGGTTGTGTTCCTTTCATGTTGTGAATGCGCCACTAGAACGGATCCCATTCGCAACCAGAGGTACCACTGTATCTGGAATTCTAACCACTGCTGCAGCTGCTGCAGCTGTTTTGTTTTGGACCTGTTCCATTCCTCTGCAATTTCACTATGTTTGCATTTCTGTTTCCCACTGAAAATATGGGTGTGTGTGTGTGTGTGTGTGTGTGACTGAGCCTCCATCCCAGCGCCTGATTTAGGTTTGCTGAGGCCCTAAGCTACTGAAGGTAATGGGGCCCTTTATATGTCCAGCTGTCCTTTGCCGACAACAAATTGTCGCTGCTTATTGTGTTGAATATATGCTATATCAGGCATCCTCAAACTCTGTCCTCCAGATGTTTTAGGACTACAATTCCCATCATCTCTGACCACTGGTCCTGTTAGCTAAGGAAGATGGGAGTTGTAGTCCCAAAACATCTGGAGGGCTGAGTTTGAGGATGCCTGTGCTATATGTTAATTTATGGACCTTATAGGTATCTAAAGCCATTTGCCAATGTTGCTGTATGTAGGTTTTATTTTATTTGTTTTTTATCTTATATTTTGGAAATGTACATCCAGGTTCCCCCCCCCTTTAAATTTATTTAGCCCCCCCCCGAGAGTGGGGCCCTAAGCTCTAGCTTGTTTAGCTGATATATAAATCCGCCACTGCTCCGTCCCCTTTCCCAGCAAAGCGCCCCCTCCTTCTCCTTCCTCTGCCAGCTCCCCCAGCGCCGCTGAGCGCGGAGAGGCGGCTGCTGCTGCTGCTGCTGCAGAGCCCAGGACGTGCCGGCCTCCGTGGCGCGCGCGCCGTCTGCTCTCCCTCGCACCGCGCGCAGGCTCAGTGCAGCCGCCGGAGCTTGAACTCCAGTTACCCCGTCGCCGAGGCGAGCCGGGGGAGGCAGAAGTAGGTGAAAGGCAACCCGGTGTCATTGCTCCGCGTGGAAGCCGCAGCATTTTACGCATGCGCCTTCGCGGCCTGCCCGGGCGCGCACTCCCTTCCCCAGCAAAACGACCCCCCTTTCCTTGCTGGAGATTCCCGTGCTCAAGGCTCAGGGAGTTGATGATGAGCCCTCGCTCTGCTACAGAGTTGCGAGGAATCCAGGGCCATTGCGCTGATTTATTGCTGTTTTCAGATTGCGCCCCCCCTCACCTCCTATTTGCAGGCAGGCAGGTTCCCCAGCGTGAAGCTGCCCTTGTGATTCTCTCAAACCCTCGGCTTTACTGGCAGAAATAATCCAAATACAGGCTATGGCGCAGGCGAAATGTATAACTGATGCAAACTCATCAGAATAAGAACAGGTTTAGCATAACGATTGGGATTATTTCACTCGGCTAATCTGAGTAAGCAATGACAAACCTAGACAGCATCTTAAAAAGCAGAGACATCAGCTTGCCAACAAAGGTCCGTATAGTTAAAGCTATGGTTTTCCCAGTAGTGATGTATGGAAGCGAGAGCTGGACCATAAAGAAGGCTGATCGCCAAAGAATTGATGCTTTTGAATTATGGTGCTGGAGGAGACTCTTGAGAGTCCCATGGACTGCAAGAAGAACAAACCTCTCCATTCTGAAGGAAATCAGCCCTAAGTGCTCACTGGAAGGACAGATCCTGAAGCTGAGACTCCAATACTTTGACCACCTCATGAGAAGAGAAGACTCCCTGGATAAGACCCTGATGTTGGGAAAGATGGAGGGCACAAGGAGAAGGGGACGACAGAGAACAAGATGGTTGGACAGTGTTCTCGAAGCTACCAGCGTGAGTTTGACCAAACTGCGGGAGGCAGTGGAAGACAGGAGTGCCTGGTGTGCTCTGGTCCATGGGGTCACGAAGAGTTGGTTACGACTAAACAACAACAATTCTCCCAAACCCTCGGCTTTACTGGCAGAAATAATCCAAATATAGGCTATGGTGCAGGCGAAATGCACAATTGATGCAAATTTAACTCATCGGAATAAGAACAGGTTTAGCATAACGAATGGGAATATTTCACTCAGCTAATCTGAGCAAAAAGCAAACTTCCCTGTTGGTTTCCGCCCCGCCCCTTGCGAGTCCCAAAGTCAGTTCCCTCTTGGGTCCCTCTTATAGTAAGGTTATTTCACTGGTGTTACAAGAATCATGAGGTCTCAGATATAGAGTAAAGGTTCACAAATGCACAAGGCAAATGCACACGCTTCAGTATATAAAGCACATGTCTGAAATAGTGCAGGAGAGCAATCCTGAAATCATCTTGACTCTTAATAACCCCAACTGTTTCCTCTGCCTCGCTTTCGCTGGATCCTGCCTCCATCCAATCTTGGATTTAGGGGACTCAGAGTCCCACGGGGAGTTGGGTAGCAAAAGAAAACCCCAATTTTTTCTACAACAATTGGAACATTTATGCAGCAAACATGCACACCCCCCCCCACTACATGTGGTTTAAAGCAGCATTTTAAAAATTGAAACCATGGAGCTTTCCGATGTTTTTCTTATGCTTCCAGATGACCTATTTGTTGAGCCTTCATCCTGGTTTGTTTGTGTGATAGGGAGGTTTGGGGCGTCAGTCCTATCCGGTACGAATAGCCCTGGGGAACCCATCCCAGTCCTTTCTGCTGCCACTACCCACTAATGTGTCACATAATGCCAGGGGTGTCTTGCATGGGTGGCCTCCTCAGGAGTAAGGAAACAGACTCTTCCGTTTCAACTCTCCAGCATGGCAGCTTCAGCCCACATCCCCTCTGCTCTGCCAACACTTTTAACAACCAGTAGCATAGACTTAGCAGCCTACGGGTGCAATCAGAAATGAGGAATATTTAGTTTTCCTGATTACAGTGGTACCTTGGTTCTCAAACTTAATCCGTTCCGGAAGTCCGTTCCAAAACCAAAGCGTTCCAAAACCAAGGCGCACTTTCCCATAGAAAGTAATGCAAAATGGATTAATCCGTTCCAGATTTTTAAAAACAACACTTACCTCCAGGTTTGCAGTGTTTGGTTTCCAAGTTGTTTGAGTACCAAGGCGTTTGAGAACCAAGGTACCACTGTATGGTGTTAGTGTTTCTGCTCTGTTTTCTAATGTTCCTTTCACATGCTGTTTTCTAGAACTGTGGCTTTTTGACCAATATGCCAGTGTGTGTCGCACTAATTTTCATTCAGACCGGTGGGTGTGTTGTGACACTGCAACAAATGTCATTGGATGACACCACTCTTTCCCCACCCCTCCTCTACATGTGTGCTTCTGTTTGCCCATGATTCAAAATGGCAGGAAGGAAATTTATGCTGAAATGCCACCCCAAATTTCATCACTTTACTCCTGCAATTTTCTGGGTTAATACTGCAGGCGTCAGCAAACTTATTCAGTAGGGGGCCGGTCCACTGTCCCTCAGACCTTGTGGGGGACCGGACTATATTTTTTGGGGGGAGGGAGAACAAATTCCTATGCCCCACAAATAACCCAGAGATGCATTTTAAATAAAAGCATGCATTCTACTCATGTAGAAACACCAGGCAGGCCCCACAAAAAACCCTGAGATGCATTTTAAATTAAAGAACACATTCTACTCATGTAAAAACATGCTGATTCCCAGACCGTCTGCAGGCTGGATTGAGAATGCGATTAGGTCAGATCCAGCCCCCGGGCCTTAGTTTGCCTACCCATGGTTAATAGGCTTGCATTTAAAATGAACTCAAAATTGGCACTAATATTCCCAAGAGCACAACAATTGCCTGACACACCTACACACACAAAATCACACCGTTATGGTGTTAGATTGGCACCATTCCTACTGTCTTTGCTCACGTGTCTTTAAAAGCAGCCCGCCACAGAAAAAAATCAAGCAGGTATAGCTTTTCCTGGAATTATGACAAGTCGTGGAAAGATTCCAAAGGCACAATCAGTGAACAATGTATTTAACAGATCATTTCTATAAAGTACCACTTTAAAGTCATTAAAGATATAACTGTAAATGAGTTCATTTCTTTCTCAGATGACTGCTTCAAGGGGAGGTGAGTAGAGGGGACAAGGGTCCATGAAGTCATTTGTAATATCTTGGATAATTCAGACTTTAATAAAATACATAAAGATCATTTTATGTTAAGACTTGGAAGGGAGAAAACTGTATTCATATAATAACTGGGCAGTTCTTCATGGAATGGGTGATAATAGGCCCATGTTTTGGCTGTGGGGCAGATAGCAGGGGTGTATTTGTGTGATTTTAACTGGGAAACAGTTGTGGGGCAGGAGGGGAGGAGAGTTATATAAATTTCCTTCTTCACTCCTCCCTCCTTGCTGTTTGAAATAAATTGGCAGTGTAAGCCTACATGACTCTACCCTGAAGTAAGCCTCACAGAGCTCACTGCTGCGTGTTTAGGATTGTAGCTTTAAAGAGGCAGAGTTCCATTCACATTCAAGGGTGGGCCAGGGGAGCTCTTCAATAAGCAATGGCTGCTGGTTCTTAGCTTTCAAACTGTGCCTCATCCCCAGTGCTAGATTTACCGGTACATACAGTGGTACCTCAGGTTAAGAACTTAATTTGTTCTGGAGGTCCATTCTTAACCTGAAACTGTTCTTAACATGAGGTACCATTTTAGCTAATGGGGCCTCCCGCTGCCGCCACACTGCTGCCTCGCACGATTTCTGTTCTCATCCTGAAGCAAAGTTCTTAACCCGAGGTACTATTTCTGGGTTAGCGGAGTCTGTAACCTGAAGCGTCTGTAACCCGAGGTACCACTGTATATTAAATGAACTATGGAGCTTTTTGAAATCTGATAACGGTATGAGATGTGTGGGAAAGCGCAGTTAGGCAATTGTAAACTTGCTTGCACAGTTTTCTGATTTTGTGCAAATCTGGAGGCTCAAAAGAAATATCTATATATAGTTAAGCTCCTGAACCATTATTAGCATTCTGGAAAAGAAATGAAAGCAGTGATACATTCTCAGTAGATGGCTGCTGCGTAGCTGGTACATACTAGCACATGTGGTGGACTGTCTCAAGGAGGCTTAATTTTGAAATAAGGTGTTTGCTGAGAACTCTTTGATAGCAATGCAAACTATTGCTCCATCTTTTCAATGCGGTACTTTAGAACCTATATATGAAAACTCTTTGATAACAATGCAAACTATTGCTCCATCTTTCCAATGCGGTACTTTAGAATCTATATATGAAAACTCTTTGATAACAATGCAAACTATTGCTCCATCTTTCCAATGCGGTACTTTAGAACCTATATATGAAAACAGAGTGAGACTGGAAAAGTAATTAACTTACTTTTCATCTCTTAAAAGCAGTCTGGGGCTCCATCGCCAAGACTTTCAGCGTCCATAATTTGGACCAGTGCTGGATTTATGTATAAGCTAAACAAGCTATAACTTAGGGCCCCACTCTCTTGCCCCCCTATATAATTCTTCTTAATTGTGTTTCACTATTAATACACTTCTTCTTAATTGTATTTCAGTTCAACAATTACTTTGATAAAATACATATTTCATTATGTGCAAATGGCTTTAGATACCTATTAGGTGCATAAATTACCATATAGCATATATTCAGCACAAAAAAACAGCAACAATTTGTTGTTGACAAAGGACAGCTGGACATTGCCTTCAGTAGCTTAGGGCCTCATCAAACCTAAATCCGGCCCTCCTTGATCAGAGGACGCAGTTAGTCAAAGTATGCCATGATAATTGCAGCTTAGCCATTGTGGAATTCCACAAAGTAGATAGCACCTCGCCCACTAGATACTAAATGTGGGAGGGCATTAGCTGGGAATGCCTATTCCCATGAGGTTACCTATTCATTATAATTTGCTTCAGAGGTTTTGATTTCAGATTTCTCACCAGTTCTGAGAGTTGAGGAGCCACCCAGGACAAGTGGTATCAAATGTTGGAAGTCTCCTCCTATACCTTGTTGCTAGGAGCAGGTAAAAGCAATTTGATTTCAGAGGGCATTAGCGGCTCTCTGAACTGCTGTTTTGAGGTGCATTTTTTTCTTTCGCAGGTCCGTACTTGTCATTATTCTATTGCTGCTTCTGTTTCATTAAAGCAACAACAACAGCTATGTGTTTAATATCATAATAATTATTTGGTTGTGAGCTGCTTTGGCATCAGATGGGCAAGGAGTGGTGTAACTTTTTAAAGAAATCAACATCCACACCCTTTTTCTTTAAATTGGCTTGAAAATGCAGGGAGGGTATGTAAGGATCTCAGAATACAAGCAAGTTCTTCTAACTTCTGTTTGCTTACAAAGTTGCTTTAACATTCTTACGTTATTTTCCCTTAATCTTTTCTTCAGTTGTTTACAATTTTAGGAGCAATAGGATTTGGAGAGGAGGAAGTGTAAGTAAAGGCTGAACTTGGGATATTTTTGCTTAATAGCATCTGGCTCCAATAAGGCAAAAATTAGTCATGAGTAACTTTTATTAAGAGCAGTATCACTTAAGCTAGTCAGAACTAGAGTTGCCGACTTTTGAACATAAAAAGTGCTGTGCTGGTTCGTACAAAAAGCTCTTCGAGTCCAGCACCCCCTTTCGCAGACTGGCCAACTTGGATGCTTAAGGGGAGACCAAAAATGGGACCTGGTTAAAAGGCTCAAGGAGATAGGATAATAATATATTAAGGATGGAATAACAAATAAAGTGACTAACGCAACAATAACAAAAATAATAGTAGGTAAAGAAGTATCGCACACGGGTGGGCTGTGAGGAGGGAGGTGAAGGGATTAATTGAAATTGTTAAAGATTAGTATAGGATTTAAGAGATTTAAATTTTTATAAAGATTCTATAAGGGAAGCAGAAAGCAGCAAGAAATATCAAGTAAAGGTATCGGAGAGATCAGTGTAAATGAAAACATGAGACTTACGGTTTTGTTACGTATGATTTTATTTTGCAGTTGTCTGTTTATTTTGGAGTTGTTTGTTGAAATGAATGTGTATTATGTGAATAAAATAATAAAGGATTCGGGGGTCGGGGGGAAGGGACCTGGCAACACTTGCCCGTTCCTCAGCTGATGGTATTCAGATGCTTGCTGCTGGAGGTAGGATCTGTACACAGAGGAGGACGCCTTATGAAGGCCTTACCCACAGATCTCTCTCTCAGCTTCTCTGGGTCAACTTCCTTGGCCTCAGCAGAACAAGCTTGTTCTCTGAGAGCCAGGAGCTGCTTGCATCAAATGTACACCCGTAACTTTGTTCCAGTAGGCAGATAGTCATGAACACTCTGAAGAATGCGCTGTGAAAAATCCTCCCCAACTCCACACATTCCTCCTGCCTATCTCCATAACTGTTCTTTGTTTATTGGGTTCATTTGCTTGTTTTATGGGAGCTGAATAATCGGAAATCCCAACAAATAATAATGGTGATTGTTATGTACTGAAGCTCTCACCCTGGGCCAGCAGGGGGATACTGTAGATAGTTCAGGTCCACATATGCAAATAAGGGATCGAAAGTGACGTTCATTGATTGGATATTTACAGAAGGTGGTTACTGTTGCGTTGTAGTGGAGCTCTATATAAGCAGGCTGGCTGAATCCTTCAGTTCAGTTCTGTTCTGGCCTGTGAATAAACAAGAGCTGTTTGAAGAATCGCTGTGTCATCTGATATGTTCACCCACAACATAACAGTGATCTCTTTGCACTCAGAGGTTTTATGCAAAGCCAGTTGCTAATAAAATCTGAAGCATGGCGGGTAGGCTAGGGCAGACCTGAGCATGCTTTGGGAAGAACTGGGAAATCACACAGGGGTTGGTGAAAAGCTTCCTCTATTCGCCTCTGTGTCATATTGATTTTGCACATACACTGAGAAAGTATAGTGGGGCATTATTGTGAGGCTAAGTCTTTTAATATCTTCTCTACTGCTGCTATTTTGATTACATAAGCTATGGCACTTGACTAATTGGACTGGAATTTGAATATAGGATGAGGAGCATCCATATAGCTGTAACTGCTTTGTGGTTTTTATGAAATAAAACAATGCATGCTAGAAGCACGAGTTTTTACAGCACTTCTTAGGAAAATCCTGCCATATGTATGTGTCTTATTTTGCTAATCTCCATTTTCACTTTCCCCTAAGCACTCCTAATTTTATCACATTCTTGCCAGACAACAGCAAACTACGCTTTGATAAACAGAATCAACTTGCAGCTGTAACAAGGAACACCAATTCTAGGAGCAAGACAGCAGTGAAAATCTAACTGGCCATACAATTTCTGGAAACAAACAAATGTTTACCCAATATATGCCATGCAGCACTAATCCCCTCTGAAAGCTGTGCTGGGGAGCACATAGGTTCAAATTCTTGCTTTGTCTAGGCCAGGCTTCTGTCAGATCTTAGCAACCTTCACTCTCAGTTCCTGAGCTGAACCTGAATGGTGAACCACACTCAACTTTAGATCTTTACTACTGCCATGAGTTCTGTAGTGAACATTCACTCTTTCCGTAAGATTACTGCAGCTAAGAAACAATGTACCACAGGAGTGAGACCCTAACAAAATCTCTATGGCAGGAGACATGGGCAGCTGCAGGAATTTTATCTAGACGGGATGGAGGGCATAATAAAACACTGAAAGGAGGTGAGGGGGTGCAGCCTAATTTCTTGCAGAAAGATGAATAGTGCCTGCATGTTTCATCTCGTATCTCAGGTTCTGCAACAGCTAGAAAGGGGGCAGGATTCAATTAAGTTGTTGCATGCACAGAACGAGATCTGATTGTGCAACAGGACTTCCACACTTCTCCTCCCACTGTGCCCTCTAAATGTGCTCTGGAGGGTTGGAGGAACCCCCAGAACATGTTTAGGGGCGTAATGGTAGGAAGAGAAGGGGAAGCTGTGTTAGTCCCGGATTTACAGAAACCGTCCTGGTTTATGATTTGATTCCAGAATGTCCTGTTTTTACTTAGGACGTCCCTATTTTCATTTGAGAAATGTTGGAGGGTATGGAGTTATGCGACCCCCGAGCCAAGGAGATAAGTAACTATACAACCCTTAGAAGAGATCTGAAGGCAGCCCTGTATAGGGAAGTGTTTAATGTTTTATTATATTTATATATACATTGGAAACCATCCAGAATGACTGGTGCAACCCAGTCAGATGCACAGGGGTATAAATAATAAAATTATTATTATAGAATAGGATGTCCCTATTTTCATCAGAGAAATGTTATACACAAAATATCCCCCCCCCATCTTAAATGTAGCAATAATTCACTGTATGACTCACCTCCATCTTATGAGTGTCTGTCTGTCACACAGACACACAAGCAAGCACAGACAAATTCAGAATGGGGATGTGGAGAATTGCAACATAATGTGACTCACGTTGTGAGTGCTTGCAAATGTTGCATGACATGGAAGTAGGAAGAAGGAGCAGCACCACCATGGAATATCCTTAGCATACAGTTTTCTCCAGCTTCCCATCTATTTTCTGTTGCTAACCTTCCAACATATGCCAACAATCAGCACTATAACGGATCCAGCAAGGTTTGGGAATTGGATAGGTGGGCCATAATATTTATTTAGCAGGGTGTTTTTGTACCACACCCAGAGCACAGAGTGGCTTCATATAGCAAATCATTAACGTGCCCATCTAAAATAAGCCATCTAAATAAACTAAACAAACCATGAAACCATTACATTACACTAAAAATGCAGTAGAGCAGCAGGAATCCGTACCTCCAGGGAGGGGAGGGAGAGGGACTGCATCCCCAATGTAAAATAAATTGGGTTTTGAGGCGGGTCTGGAAAATGGTAAAACTGGCCCTTCCAGTCATGGCTGGTGAACCATGGTGATCAGAGACACACATCCAAAAAAAGCTTGCAAAGGGGGGGGGGGGGCAGGCAAACCAGGACGATGTCACAAGCCTTGTTTTTGTCCAGGCACCCACCTTTGCCATCCTAAGCCAATCAAGCTAAAATGGTAGGATGAGAAGGTTCTAATCCAGTGCCTGCGCATGAATTTTGTCAGTCAGTAGCTTTGATGAGCAATCCACATGGCCCTTGTGAATGCGGCGACTGTTCCATCACTGCACCGGTTGGCTCCTTGCTGGTCATGAACCCCCGATAGACAACTATCACCCCAGCCAGGATTGTGCTCTTTTTTCTTCTTTTTCCATGCTTCTGCTTCTCCATTTTTTATAGTGAGGTGCAGCGTGGCATGAAAGTCACATGACGTACATCAAGGATGTTAAGCCGGAGACATTCTTATTGAACATTATAGAGGGTGAAATACGGAAGAAAGTACCGTATTTTTCAGGTATAACACACCCCCATGTATAAGATGCCCACTATTTTTGGGTACTCCAAATTAAGAAAATGGGGGGAGATGCCCCAAAGTTGTTGAGTTTTTTGAGGAAGGGGGGTTGCCCAGAGTTGTTGAATTGCTCGCATCGCAGAAGCCAACAAGCGTCTGTCCGTTCGCCAACAGCAGCCGGCAATCACACAACCAATTGCCACAGCAGCAGCCAATCCACAGCAGCCCTTGCTGCAGCAACCAGTCACTCACCCAATTATAGTAAAAAAAAACCTTGTCTTATACACAGAAAAACACAGTACTTGGTCTCTTCCTATATGCAATAGCAGCGGCTGGAATTATTTATGCTCAAAGGTGGAAGGACAAAAATAATCCTACAAAAGAAGAATGGCGGAGCAAGTTAATAGAATATGCGGAATTAGCAATGTTGACTGTAAAGAGAAGGAATCAGGATGAGACTGATAAAAGGGAGGATTGGGAATACTTTGGTGAATAGTTAAAGAAATATAATGACCAGATAAATTTCCAAGTAGGGCCACAGATATGAGCAGCAGTTAAAAACAACTAGAAGAGGGGTCGTATCTAAGGAGATGCAACTCAACAAGGACTAAACAAGAACCCATGGAGGGATGTGTGGAGAAGCCAAAGCATATAGGACAATTGTATAAGGTAAAGGTAAAGGTACCCCTGCCCGTACGGGCCAGTCTTGACAGACTCTGGGGTTGTGCGCCCATCTCACTTAAGAGGCCAGGGGCCAGCGCTGTCCGGAGACACTTCCGGGTCACGTGGCCAGTGTGACATCGCTGCTCTGGCCAGAGCCAGAGCCAGAGCCAGAGCCGCACACGGAAACGCCGTTTACCTTCCCGCTGGTAAGCGGTCCCTATTTATCTACTTGCACCCAGAGGTGCTTTCGAACTGCTAGGTTGGCAGGCGCTGGGACCGAGCAGCGGGAGCGCACCCCGCCACAGGGATTCGAACCGCCGACCTTTCGATCGGCAAGCCCTAGGCGCTGAGGCTTTAACCCACAGCGCCACCTGCGTCCCATGGACAATTGTATAATGGATGTATAAAATTATGGAAAACGTATACCGTAATTTTCCATGTATAACACGCCACCTATTTTGCGGGACTCAAAATTAAGAAAATGGGGAGGATATTCCCCAAAGTTGTTGAGTTTTTTTGGGGGGGGGGCAGAGTTGTTGAGCTTCTTTGGGGGGGGGAATGCCAAAAAATGCTCACCCGCCAGACCGACAACGCCCCTCGCGCGCGTCACCAAAGCAACCTATCCTCTGTCCTGTCGCTGAAAAAACCAACAAATCAGCCGCCCAATTGCTGCAGCGACAGCCAATCAACAACAGCCCTTGCAGAAGCCACCAATAACAATCTCCAACTCACGGCAGCAACCAATCAAAATGCCCCACAATGCACTACCCATGTATAAGATGGCCGTTAATTTTGAACATGATTTTATAATAAAAAAAAATAGTCTTATACACGGAAAAGTATGAATATATATATATATATATATATATATATATATATATATATAACATGACATATGTGAATGTGCAACCAGTTCTCCACAAAGCCACGTCAGTTTTCCCAGATGCGTATTGGAATAAACGTGGAGAAAAGTACAAGTATGATGCATGTATCACATGGTTTGGTTCTCAAAGGAAGTAGCTTCATCAGACCCTTGGTGTCTACTTCTCTGGAATTTCCAAGAAAATAAAGTTGCAGAAAATGAAATCTGCGGTCTGAAATCTTTGCATCATGTGCATGAGTCCTAAAGTATCCATGGTAAATTTGGCTAGTTAACTTAAGCAGAACCGGTCCCTACTATTGGGCAGACTGAGGCAACTGATTTTTGATGTCATGAAAGGGCAGCAAGTCACTAGTTATTTAATTTTTTATCACTGTAATTTTTGCCCCCGGATGGTGGGGAGGCGGGAGAGATGTTTATGATACGATAGCAGGGAGCACTATTTGCTCCTCTGCCTCAGACAGCAGAATGTATCGGGACAGCACTAGATGCAAGCATGTGCATCACTTGAGTTCTCTTAATTTTACACTCTACCTTCCTGTTTCCTTCCTGCAAATATTTAATGATTCCAGCTTTGACTCATGATGTCATCATGAGTCAAAGGTGGGAGGTGCCCTTTTTTGTGCTAAACCACTCTGGCTATCCAGTTATCAAGAGTTGGAGCTGCTTAATGCTGATCTCTTGAACACATGAAGATGAAAGATAAGCAAACCCATAGGCACAGGACATGAGCCCCAGGGGCCAAAAATACATTCATACATTCCTTCATGTTTCTCCTCCTCCTCCTCCTCCTCCTCCTCCTCCTCCTCCTCCTCCCGCATTGTCTCATTCAGTGTATAAGGTGAATGACTTCTTGTAACCCTGAACAATTTCAACACTAAGTAATTAGACTGTGACCTACATAAAGGGAAAGGCTCCACAAAAACTGACTGACATAATAAAAACTAATTATATTTAAAGACCTGAGAGAGGCGTTCCTCAGCAGAAAGGTGCCTGGTCCACGGCCTGCCCTACTCGTGAGGTAGAGCAAAGCTGCCACCTCAGGCAGCAGATGGGGGAGCAATTTAAGTGGTGGCAAAATTCAGACTGGAAGTTGCCATACCTGAAAGTCGTGTTGTGCTGACAGTAAAGGGGAAGAACGAAGCCCCCAAGATGATACTGCACCTCATGCATAGGCGCATGGCTGCCAGGGGACCCTGGGTGCCAGGGCACCCACAAAATTTTCATTGTGGGTACCTGGCTGGGCGACCCAATGCGTCATGCGCTGTGGCAAGGTGTTCAGTCCTTTCCACTGCATTTGACGCCAGACACTGGACACCCACAAAGTTGGGTTGAACCCTGCACGCCTGACCTCATGCAGTCATTGAAAAGCAGGCACACATGCATTTTGGACTTCTTCAACCAGTCACGAGTCCTCTCCCCTGCCCTGCTAAGGAGCAGCTCAGAAACACACACCCTGTTGAGCTTTCTGTCAGCTGGCTTCTCCCCTGAGTCCAGTTCCTGCTTGCCGGTTTCCTACAGGAATCTGCTTGGCCACTGTGAGAACAGGACGCTGCGCTAGATGGGACATTGGTCTTCTTAGGGTATGGTTACCAGACATCCCCATTTCCCAGGGACAGTCCCTGGATTCAAAAATTTGTCCCTGGACAAAATCTGTCCCCAGAACGTCCCCAGATTTCATTTATTGTCCTGTGATTTATAGTTTAAGTGTTGTAGATTTATTAGTAGGGAATGAATGTTGCGTGATGGGTTCAATGGCACAAGACACATCATACGACGAGGCAAAATGGCGGGCGCCACAGCAGCGAGCAGCTCCTGAAGCCAGCCAGAGCCAACTGCCCTATACATTTTTGCAATTTTAACAGGAGTAATATACAATCAATACATCATTTTCATATAATTCTCTTTCAACACCATACAGTCAGTAAATTTTAAATTCACTTTCCATAATTTCCCCCAATCTTCCATTTGTATATTATGCCCTAAATCTTGTGCCCATTTAATCATTGCACATTTAACCTCTTCATCTTTAGTTTCCCACTTACCTGATTTATTTTTTAAATCATTATACCTAGGGGTTCAAATTACAAAACAACAAGCTCAAATAAGCTATATGAATTGAACTATGGAGCTGTTTGAAACCTGATAACAGTCTGAGATGTGTGGGAAAGCGCAGTTAGGCAATTGTAAACTTGCTTGCACAGTTTTCTGATTTTGTGCAAATCTGGAAGCTCAAAAGAAATATCTATAAATAGTTAAGCTCCTGATGCATTATTAGCATTCTGGAAAAGAAATGAAAGCAGTGATACATTCTCAGTAGATGGCTGCTGCGTAGCTGGTACATACTAGCACATGTGGTGGACTGTCTCAAGGAGGCTTAATTTTGAAATAAGGTGTTTGCTGAGAACTCTTTGATAGCAATGCAAACTATTGCTCCATCTTTCCAATGCGGTACTTTAGAACCTATATATGAAAACTCTTTGATAACAATGCAAACTATTGCTCCATCTTTCCAATGCGGTACTTTAGAACCTATATATGAAAACAGAGTGAGACTTGAAAAGTAATTAACTTATTTCTCATCTCTTAAAAGCAGCCTGGGGCTCCATTGATAAGACCTTCAGCATCCATAATTTGGATCAGTGCTGGATTTATGTATAAGCTAAACAAGCTATAACTCAGGGCTCACTCTCTTGCCCCCCCCCCAATATACTTCTTAATTGTATTTCACTATTAATACACTTCTTCTTAATTGTATTTCAGCTCAACAATTACCTTGATAAAATAAATATTTTGTAATGTGCAAATGGCTTTAGATACTTATTAGGTCCATAAATTACCATATAGCATATATTCAACACAAAAAAGTGACAATTTGTTGTTGACAAAGGACAGCTGGACATATAAAGGGCCCTATTACCTTCAATAGATTAGGGCCTCAGCAAACCTAAATCCGGCCCTAATTTGGATTGCTGATATCTAGGGTTTGGCAAATTGCCCTCCTTGGAAAGCTATCTCATAAACTGAAGGTATCTAAAGGGCAGAGTGTACCATAAATGGTGGTTCCGCCCATATGGCATGCATGGCAGAGGGTTGGACTTGATGACCCTCATGGGCCCTTCCAACTCTACAATTTATGATTCTGTGCTTTCTTATATGAATATCAAGGCTCAAAGTTGCTCAGTCTCACCAGTATATGCAAAGGTCTGGTTCATCTAAAAGACATGGATAGGCAAACTAAAGTCCGTGGGACAGATCCGGCCCAATCGCCTTCTAAATCTGGCCCGCGGATGGTCCAGGAATCAGTGTGTTTTTACATGAGTGGAATGTGTCCTTTTATTTAAAATGCATCTCTGGATTATTTGTGGGGGATAGGAATTCGTTCTTCCCCCCACCTTCAAAATATACTCCGGCCCCCCACAAGGTCTGAGGGACAGTGGAGCGGCCCCCTGCTGAAAAAGTTTACTGACCCCTGATCTAAGACTTTGCATAACTTTTATTTTCAATAACGATGAAATTTACAGATGGGGGAAAACTTATTTTACATATATTTGTAAAGGGAATCCCTTTATGAGTCAATACCTTATTATTCCTCTGGAACTGTGCTGTACCTTACATTTTGTTTTCCTTCTTTTTATTATGTTTGCCGTTCTTGACATACCAATAAAATATACTAAAGCGCTGCATTTTCTGCACAGAGTTTTTAGATTGCTGCCTAATATTTCCGATGTGGTTTTTTTTTTTTTAATGTGGTTCACTTGTGTAGTTTTCTGGTTTTGTGCAAATCTGAGGGATCAAGATGGGTGGCGTGGGGGGACAATCTTTATTTGTGAGTGCACCAGAAATAATTATGGGCACAGCCAGAAAAGAAACAAAAGCATTGAGGAAGCAGCGAGTATGGAAAGTGAAAGAACAGAAAGTGACAATTGATCTGCCCATTCTGAAGTACCAAAACAAAACATTTGTGACCCTGGGAGATCAGCCCTTTAGAACCTGATTTCCCTCCACTTACTGGATTATCCCTGTGTCAGGTAAACCCGAATTTACAGGGGGAAAGCATCGAGATCACTGTTGAGGGTGATGTCAGGTGAACTACACAAATTAAATGGGAATGAAGATCGCTGAAACCACACAGTACACTCAGGTGTGGACAAGTGCTATGTGCCTACCTTGTTTTACACTGTTATTATCATAGTCTCAGTTGCATGCGAACATGAAGCAATCCTGCCTGTTGGAGTTAATTAGCACGTAGATTGGTAGCTAATATTCTGGTATCTACAAGAGCCAAATGTTTGCGTAGACTTGGAAACCTGAAGAAAAATTAGTTAGTGGGTGATCTAGCTAATGTGCTTTTCCAAACAATTGGCATTAGGGACTTTTCCTATAAGGCATTTAATGGGAATTCAGAGTATTGGGCAGACCGTTGCGCTTCTTGCAACTTTTCATTGAGTGGCGCTATGGTCTAAACCACTGAGCCTCTTGGGCTTGCCAATCGAAAGGTCAGAGGTTCGAATCCCCATGACGGGGTGAGCTCCCGTTGCTCTGTCTCAGCTCCTGCCAACCTAGCAGTTCAAAAGCACACCAGTGCAAGTAGATAAATAGGTACCACTGCAGCAGGAAGGTAAACGGCATTTCCATGCATGCTGGCTTCTGTCACTGTGTCCTACTGTGCCAGAAGCACTTTAGTCGTGCTGGCCACAAGACCTGGAAAGCTGTCTGTGGACAAATGCTGGCTCCCTTGGCCTGAAAGCGAGATGAGTGCCACAACCCCAGAGTCGACTTTGACTGGACATTAACCATCCAGGGGTCCTTTACCTTTTTTTCACTTCTGTTTTCTTCTCACCTGAACACAACACAATAGTTTTGTTTCTTGTGGCCCATGCAAGGCAAGTATGTCTGTTTCCTTGGGCTCCTGAAGTTCATCGTGCACAGATTATCTCATACACCAGCTCTGTGCAAAACTCCTGTGCAGAGCATTCCACTAAAAATAACATAAGTTGGGTTGAACGACTTGAAGAACGACTGCAGCTGTGGCAAGACAGTGGCAATGAAGAGAATAATCCAGATGAACGATGTTAGAGTGGTGGGTTTCCTTCACTCCATCTTCCTCTCTGCTACAGGCACATCTCTCTGTGTGTGCATTTGTGCAAGAGGTGATGTGCAAACCGTTTACACTGTGTGTGTTTTATAGATGGATAGCTAGCTATCAATTTTTGTGCAAAACTGCTTCTGTATAAAATGTCTGTATTTAAAAATAAATTTTGGTCCCTCTGGATATAAACAGGAATTGGTTACCTCACCATGATTAACTTCTCCTGCCCTTAAAGCTACGAAAAGAAGCCCTCTTTCCCTCACTCTGTGAACTTTTCAAAACATGGGTGATATCTTTTTAAAAATGGGGTGGGGAAGTGCCCAGAAAGAAGATGAGAGAGACCACAAAACAGTACATGGTCCTTGATGTACCCAGAAAGTGAAACTGTCTGAGAATGGGGAAAACATGGTTCTGGAGCTCTACTGCTGTTGTAAGGAAAAGGGAGAAGAGCTCGCAGCTAAAGCAAATCCAACTTAAAGGAAAAAAGTTGAAAGAATTATTTTCCAGAAAATGTTGGGTAATAGGGAAAGGACGGCAGCTGGAAATTTATGGAGGGTGGGTAAGGAAAAGGTCAACAAAATGAAGGGCAATAAAAGAGGATTGCTGGTTGCGGGAATGAAAGTGGGGTGCAGTCCCTGCAAGCTGACCTCTTGGACCCTGATGGCCGGGCAAACGGAGGAAAGTGCTGTGAACTGCATTGCTTTATTATGCTGAAGGCAAAATACTCACTGCATTTCACCAGTTTTGCACATTTACTATCTCTGCGAACAAATCTATAGCGTGGTTAAATATACCCTGATGATCTAAAGAGAATAACAGAATATTCCACCCCATCTCAGAAGCTCTCTAATCACCAGTGGCAGATTCAGAACTTCACAGAATTATTCTGACATCATGAGGGGCTTGAGAGCCAAAAAAGGTGGATCTGAAGCTAAAGGAGGAGGCATCCTCTTTTATGTTTCGACTGACTTTGTTCCAAACAGAGGGAGTCAAATCAAAAGCTAAACCAAGGCCTCTCCCCACCCTGCTTCCAAACAAAGCTTACCTTTAGAACACAACATGAGCTGTTTTGCAGGGGGTTACTGAGCTAATCTTAGTAACCTGGTTATAATCACTCTTCAGCATTGAAACTTCCAAGTTCTCACACAAACCTCAGTAACCGCAACCATCACTCACACGTACCTGGGATTAAGTCGCAGGGCTTCCAGATCAAAGGGCATCCCTTCCCGTTGTCCTTGAGTCCTGGAAAATTTTCCAAATGAGTCACTGTGCTTATTGTTTGTCATTATATTGTGCCATTAGCGTCCCATAAGCAAAAAAAACACACCCAAAAGGTTAGTTCCCTGCCCAAGAGGTTTGACATATAAGATTCTGATATTTTGTTCATAGTGGGAGAGAAAGAACAGAAGAAGGGGAAGGTGGAAAAACATCAGAGAGGAGGTAAAGAAGCAAAGCAACAACGATGGAAGGAGGAAAGTGAGGAAGATTATGGAAGATTCACTTCACCTGAGGAAAACAGGGGAGATAAAGGGGCTGTTGCCCATCACAGGCATCGTGCGTAAATGCCATCATGGCCTAAGGGTACCAAGTCTCAGGCTAGAGACCATATATCTGTCTTTTACTTCCCTGATTCTACAGGAGGCAAAGCAACCACGACCTTTGTCTAAGGTAAACATAAAGGACCACTGGGTGGTTAAGTCCAGTCAAAGGCGACTATGGGGTTGTGGTGCTCATCTTGCTTTCAGGCCAAGGGAGCCGGCGTTTGTCCACAGACAGGTTTCCAGGTCATGTGGCCAGCATGACTAAACCACTTCTGGTGCAACAGAACACCATGACAGAAACCAGAGCGCACGGCAACACTGTTTACCTTCCTGCCACAGCAGTACCTATTTATCTACTTGTACTGGCGTGCTTTCGAACTGCTAGGTTGGCAGGAGCTGGGACAGAGCAACGGGAGCTCACTTCGTCACGGGAATTTGAGCCTCTGACCTTCTGATTGGCAGGCCCAAGAGGCTCAGTGGTTTAGACCACAGTGCCTCCCGTGTCCTTTGTCTATGAGCCTGCTGTAGACACTCGCTCTCCTATACTGCCTGCAGCACAATACTTCTTGTTATGAAGGGAGCCATCCTCAAAACAGGGAAGCGTTGCAAACCTTCATATTGTTGCACGGCACCCCAATCTCCAAGTGCAGCGAGGTTCTAGTGGTTCCAGGTGCTTACCTGAAATTTGCTTTTATATTTGTTATTACACTTTTATATTTTTTTGGAAGCCGCCCAGAGTGGCTTGGGCAACCCAGTCAGATGGGTTGGCTCTGGTTTTTAATGAGTTGAGGGATAGTTTCCACCCATTTGGTATCTCCCACAGAGCTTCTTCCTTTGTTCTCCTTACACCTTACCAAGAGGTTAGCCTGGCTATTCCAAGAATTAGAAGACTCGATTAGATTTTAACACTTGCTGGATGCCCGAATCAGAGGGCAAACATCTTTAGACCTGTAATGGTTCTAGGGGTTGCTCGTGCGTAAGTTGGCGCCACACCTGGCTGGGTTACCTGGGTGAACCCTTTCTGTCCGGACAGCCACCCATCCGTGGCTGTCTCAATCGCTGGCGGAATCCATCAGTGGGCGTTTCTTGAACTTCTTCCAGCAAAGAAGTTATTTGACGCCCAGTCTCCTCCTACTCTCCCTGCGCGGAAGTCTTCTGCGCAGGGAGGGTGTGGGCAGCGGAGGACCCGTGCTCTCCCCGCTATTCTCCGGTGAGGAGTCCTGGAGCCTTCTCTCCGATTCCCCCATCTGCCCCCCTCCTCCACTGGTGCTACGCTGATTTCCTTCCCTAGCGGATGGGTGCCTCTCTCCCTACTGGGACCCTCTCCGGCATCCCTCTGGAGCCTTCTCTCTGCCTCTGGCTCCGATGGCAGTTCCCTGACAAGACCCAACCTGCCCCAACTCATAATCCTATGAATATCAAGCTTGTAAAATGCCCAAACTTCCTACTCCTCTCAGTGGCAGAGGATGCTGCTCAGGTGCTTGGGGCAGTGCGCTCAGGGGTGTTGTGAGCTGCCCATAGGGACGGAGCACACCGCGGGGCCTCCAGAGTCTGCCTGCCTCCTCCCACTCAGCCACCCTACAGCTGGGGGGGAGGCAGCGGGCGGACTGTTTGGGCAGCGCGGAGCCTGCGTGGACCCAAGCCACCGCACCTCTCCCAGGAGAGACATGTGGCTTGGGTGCACTGTAGGCCCCGTGATAAAGGCCACATGGCATTTTGTCATCCCCCCCTCAGTGGTGACACCTGGGACAGCCCACCCCCACCCCTGACACCTCTCTCTCTTTTAGAGGGGTTAGCTTGGTGGAGTAAACCATATCATGACCTGGAAACGTCATACAGTGGACGCTCAGGTTGCGAACGTGGTCTGTGCAGGATGCATGTTTGCAACCTGCAGAATTCGCAACCCACATCTGCACACTCGCAGGTTGCAATTCGACACTTCTGTGCATGTGCAAAGAGCGATTTAGCGCTTCTGTGCATGCGTGACCGCCAAAACCCAGAAGTAACCAGTTCCAGTACTTCCAGGTTTCGGTGGTCCGCAACTTGAAGAAACACAGCCTGAAGCAGCTGTAACCCAAGGTATGACTGTAGTCTCTTTAGGCAAAAAAGGGGCTTCTTGTAAGGTTCTGAGTCCAGTCCAGAAATAGCATGCCAGGAAATATGCGGTGCAATAGGGGTGTTAACCTCAGGTCATGTGGGACGAGATGTCCTCTCTGTTATCTGAAGAGTCTTTTTAGATGCATTAGAGTGCTAATTCCAACTGCTTGGAAATCAAGAGAAAATAAGCACCACCTGCGGCCTTTCAGAGTGTGGAATGAAGAGGATGGAGGACAGGAAACACAAGGCAAAATAACTCAGCCAGCCTGTTTCCTGTCCGTAAGAATTCTCAGGGGGAAGTGAGTGCTTTTGTCCTGCCAAACCCATGTCGCTTGCCTTTCGTTCACAACAACCCAAAATGCTCCCCCACCCACCTCCAAATAAAAATCCTTCAAGCATTACCCCCCCACCCCACCCCCATGATCAGGGCAGGGGACCCTGTAGATCTCTGGATATCATTGGACTCCAACTCCTACCAGCCCCAACCAGCAAAGCCAAGGGTCAGGCATGATGGGATGTGCAGTCTCACATACCCTCCAACATTTCTCCAATGAAAATAGGGACGTCCTATTCAATTAAAATATTAATAGTATTATTAATAACCCGTCCATCTGACTGGGTTGCCCCAGCCACTCTGGGAAGCTGGCAACATACATAAAAACATAATAAAACATTAAATATTAGAAAATTTCCCTATACAGTACAAGGTCTGTACAAGGTTTTCAGATGTCTCCTAAAGGTTGTATAGTTATTTATCTCCTTGGCTCAGGGGTTGCATAACTCCATACCCTCCAACATTCCTCTGATGAAAATAGGGACGTCCTAAGGAAAAGTGGGACATTCCGGGATCAAATCAGAAACCAGGACGGCTTCTCTAAATCAGGGATGTCCCTGGAAAATAGGTACACTTGGAGTTACTGGTCCCATTGTGACTGACTGGAGGGTCACAAGTTTCCCATCCCTGCTTTCAATGCATCCCTCTAATTTGGGTTATTACCTAGAATCCTAGAACTGTGTAGCTGGAAGGGACCCTGAGGGTGATATAGTCCAACCCCATGTAATACAGGAATCTAAACTAAACCATCCATAACCGATGGCCATCGAAGCTCTAATAATAATAATAATAATAATAATAATAATAATAATAAATAATAAATTTATACCCCGCCCTCCCCAGCCGAAGCCGGGCTCAGGGCGGCTAACAACAATAAAATAGTACAGGATTCTAAAAACATTTCATTATAAAAATTAATTAAAATCAAATTGTTGGCAACCATTAAGCTAAAATTCTGTGGAGATTGCCAAAGGAGGGAGTCAGGCTGTGCCCTGACCAAAAATCTGGTGGAACAGCTCTGTCTTACAGGCCCTGCGGAAAGATGTCAAGTCCCGCAGGGCCCTCTCAAACTTAATACCTCAAATAGAATTATATAATTAATAGAACCATTTTTTATTTTGTTTTCCACTGCCTCTCTCGTCTTGTGCCTTGAACGGAAATCTAATAACCCAGAATTTAAACGAATAAGCAGGCCTGTCAGGTATACAGAGGGGGGAAACGCAACAACCTTCTCTTGGGCCTCTGATAAACAGAAGTCAGCAAATGGTTCTTTTTATAGCATGGATATAAACATTATCACTTTATGGCAGATAAAGCGCACAGTCAATTAGAAAGTTGGCAACCTCACCCATTATCTAGGAAGGCTGGCACCCACCTTGAACCATTGCCAAAAATCCATCTTTGATGCAAATGCCGCTGCCATCTGGAGGCCAGACTGAGAAATGCAGAAGCAAGGCTTTCTCTCAAACGATGGAATTTTTCTTCTTCAGAGAAGTCCATTAGGCTATTTCTTTTTTAATTTGAGTTTAACTGACAATTTTTTTTAAAAGAAAATATTTTGTCAACACCAGAGCCATCTGTCTCAAGCGGCCTTTCTCCTTGCTGACTTGTCTCCATGCTGCGTTTCAAAACTGCATTTCATGTTTGCTGTTTTTGAACTACAGTGGTACCTCGGGCTAAGTACTTAATTCGTTCTGGAGGTCCGTTCTTAACCTGAAACTGTTCTTAACCTGAAGCACCACTTTAGCTAATGGGGTCTCCTGCTGCCGCTGCGCCGCTGGAGCATTATTTCTGTTCTCATCCTGAAGCAAAGTTCTTAACCTGAAGCACTATTTCTGGGTTAGCGGAGTCTGTAACCTGAAGTGTATGTAACCTGAAGAGCATGTAACCCGAGGTACCACTGTACATCTTAATGGTTCATGATGTTTACTTGTTTAGGACTAGCTTCTATGCCATTCTGAGGTTTTGTTTTTATTCTAAGCCACCATGAGGGGCTGACCTCAGTGCAAAGCTGGATGCAAACATTTAAGATCAACAAAGCAAACAAGTGGGCAAAATCTCATCAATCCTCATTCGTACGTAGCCTGTTCCGCTTTAGTTTGCTGTGTGAAACAGGTTTAGACGGAAACATCCATGGAGTTTTGCAGAATACAGGAGGGTTGGTCATTGCCTAAAAAAGCTTACAATCTAAAATTTGACACAGGAGGGCAGGAAGTAGCAGCAGGAGTAAGCAAGGAAGAAAAGTTTGTCTTTCCCACTACCTGCTATTTCTTTGGTTTTGTTACAGGCTCAGTGGACATGGGAACTAGAGGAACATTAAAGGTAAAGGTAAAGGACCCCTGGATGGTTAAGTTCAGTCAAAGGCAACTATGGGGTTGCAGCGCTCATCTCGCTTTCAGGCCGAGGGAGCCGGTGTTTGTCCACAGACAGCTTTCTGGGTCATGTGGCCAGCATGACTAAACCGCTTCTGGCGCAACAGAACACTGTGATGGAAACCAGAGTGCACAGAAATGCCGTTTACCTTCCCGTCGCAGCAGTACCTATTTATCTACTTGCACTGGTGTGCTTCCAAACTCGCGCTGTGGTCTTGAAGGGGTGAAGGGGCATATTACAATATTGTTCTATTTATCCCAAAAGGGGAGGTTTTTCTACACCAGCCACAGGGACAGGGGTTTTTTCTGTTGCTTAGATGTTACAATGAAAATAGGCCTATCTCAGGCCTAGGCGGGTGAGAGATAAGAGCAAGGCTAGATGGATGTTTCATTCTGGCCCCAGACAGGGGGAGACTGAAGACGAGGAGGCAAGTTGAAAGGGATTTTATTGCCACTAGTATAAATCACATGTTTTACATTTGAACATGTGTTGAGGTTCATGGCGTGGAGAGGCTGGTGCAGGAAGGAAAGAGGGGGGGGCAAGCCCATGTAAGGACATAGGAAGTTGCCATAACTTTCAGTTTACAAAAGATCAGGTGGTATTCTATTCTGCAAATCTATATACAGTGGTGCCCCGCAAGGCGAACGCCTCGCAAGACGGAAAACCCACTAGATGAAAGGGTTTTCCTTTTTGGAGGCGCTTCGCAAAACGAATTTCCCTATGGGCTTGCTTCGCAAGACGAAAATGTCTTGCGAGTTCCTGCGGGTTTTTTTCCCCTTTTCCCCCCCTTTTCCTAAGCCCTAAGCCGCTTATCAGCTGATCCGCTGATAAGCCGCTTATCAGCTGATCCGCTAAAAGCCGCTAAACCGCTAATAGCGCTAATCCGCTAAGCTGTCAATGGGCTTGCTTCGCAAGACGAAAAAACCGCTAGACGAAGAGCCTCACGGAACGGATTAATTTCGTCTTGCCAGGCACCACTGTAAAGGGGGCACACCCTGATTAGGGGGTGCAGATTGCAAACTTATTGCTCTGTACCTTTGTTTTGCATATGCACTTCAAATAAAAATCCTGTTAATAACCTGCAATGACGTTTTGCCGCTTTGTGTGAATCTGTGCTTCAGGGACCCAAGAGCAGATATGTGTGGTCCTTCAGTCTAAACCCCTGAGCCTCTTGGGCTTGCCAATCAGAAGGTTGGGAGTTCGAATCCACGCAATGGTATGAGCTCCCGTTGCTCTGTCCCAGCTCCTGCCAACCTAGGAGAACATGGCAAGGGCTTGACAGAAAAGGTGGGGTTTGCATACCCTCCAACATTCATCAGATGAAAATAGGGACATTTCTCACTAGAGTGAAATGGGAAGCATAAAATCTAGAGCAGCGGTAGGGAACTGTTTATTTTGGCCTCAACTGCTGTTAGGGCTTGTTCCAGGCATGCTCACTGTGGCATGTGGCCCCCAACCAACTGTCTCCAAGGGAATGTGGCCCTTGACAGAAAAAGTAGGTTCTCTACTCCTAATCTAGGGAAATAAGTGTGGGAAGAAGGTAAGTGGGGAGAGAAATGCCATTTCAGCAGAATCCGAGACCTGGGAGAAGAACTGGTGGAGGAAGACTGGAAGAAATTCAAGGACTATCTACAGAAATATTGCAAATTGTATGAATGTTAAGAAATATGTAAGATTAGCAAAAACATGGCTCCAACAAACTAGTTATAAAGAATATAAATTTAAACTTAATTGGAAGATGAAAAGATAAATTGTGGATAAGTAATATTTTATGATTAAGCTTCAATAAGAGTATGTTAAATCCCAAAATTTGAGATATTAAATATTGGAAAATTATATTATATGAATTAAGCAGGTGGCGCTGTGGGTTAAAGCCTCAGCGCCTAGGACTTGCCGATCGAAAGGTCGGCGGTTCGAATCCCTGCGGCGGGGTGCGCTCCCGCTGCTCGGTCCCAGCGCCTGCCAACCTAGCAGTTCGAAAGCACCTCCGGGTGCAAGTAGATAAATAGGGACCGCTTACCAGCGGAAGGTAAACGGCGTTTCCGTGTGCAACTCTGGCTCGCCAGAGCAGCGATGTCACGCTGGCCACGTGACCCGGAAGTGTCTCCGGACAGCGCTGGCCCCTGGCCTCTTAAGTGAGATGGGCGCACAACCCCAGAGTCTGTCAAGACTGGCCCATACGGGCAGGGGTACCTTTACCTTTACCTTTAATAATTTGCTGGTAAAATTTATGAGTTTAGAAAGCAGGAACAAGGGTTGTGAGGAAGTCCAAAGATGAATATGAAATGTGGATACTGAAAAAGACTGTGTTATTATCTATGTATTTTATTGTTAAACTAAAATTTAATAAATATTATTAAAAAAAAGAGAGAGAAATGCCATTTCAGATTTTGCAAGGTCAAAAAGCCTGCTTCTGTATACTTTCACGGATAAAATGGGAAGGAAAAAAAGGGTAGAGAGGTTTCCTTTTTTATATTGCACAATTAAAAAAAACACTGTTACTGACTCGGAACAAGAACTCATCCCTTTCCCACCCACCTGTAATGCACAGTGATTTGTGATTGTACAGGCCCATGTAACTAGGTACATAACAACCACAGGGTACAGGGCCAAGGAGACTGTGAGAAATAGAGGCGTTCCTGAGTGATAATCGCTCTTGCACAGATTCACCCTCCTGAAATGGGTGTCTACAGGCAAGGACAGATTAACACTGCAATCCAGTGCACACCTTCCCAAAGGAATAAGCCTCGCTGAATGCAGTGCGACCTGGTTCTGAGCAAACATGCATAGGGTCACTGCATTAGAGTGCAATTATCCTCAGGTTAATTATCCTCAGGTTATCCTCCAGGTGCTGGAGGAGACTCTTGAGAGTCCCGTGGACTGCAAGAAGATCAAATGTATCCATTCTTAAGGAAATCAGCCCTGAGTGCTCACTGGAAGGACAGAACCTGAAGCTGAGGCTCCAATACTTTGGCTACCTCATGAGAAGAGAAGACTCCGTGGATGAAGACCCTGCTGTTGGGAAAGATGGAGGGCACAAGGAGAAGGGGACGACGAAGGGTGAAATGGTTGGACAGTGTTCTCAAAGCTACAAACGTGAGTCTGACCAAACTGCGGGAGGCAGTGGAAGACAGGAGGGCCTGGCGTGCTCTGGTCCATGGGGTCACGAAGAGTCAGACACAACTAAACGACTAAACAACAACAACATCTTCAGGTTATTGTAGACGAGTATAACAGCATCATTTGCCTCTCCAGGGGTCACAGACTTTGAGGCGGTTCCACGACACTGCAAAGAAAACCATTGAGAAATGAGGAACTTTTGGAGTCTTCATAATATCTTTAAGAATCAAGCCACTTTCTTGATCAGAATTTGAAGTTGAACCCGAAACAAGGTGGGCTGTGGATTCCACTGTATGAAGGATAGGCCTCTGTATGAAGGACTGTCCGGTCAAAGCCTCATTTACAGATAAACAGCTGAGGACCGCACTAACTCAAGGACCACCTCTCTCCATATGAACCTACCCAGACCCTGAAATCGTCTTCTGAGGCCCTCCTTCGTGTGCCTCCTCCACAAGAGGTCTGGAGGGTGGCAAAACCAGAACGGGCCTTCTCTGCAGTGGCTCTGTGGAATTCTCTCCCCAGGGAAATTCACCTGTTGCCTTCATTATACATCTTTGGGTGCCAGGCAAAAACATTCCTCTTCAACCAGGCCTTTGGCTGATTCATATTCCACAACCTTTTAATTGTGTTGGTGGTTTTGTTTTAGCTATTTATTTTGCGCTTTGATCCTGTGTTTTTATCTTGTGAACTGCCATGAGATCTTCGGAGGAAGGGTGGTACATGAATTTAATAATAATGATGATGATGATGATGATGATGATGAAAGTTTGCGTTCATATTTGCCCTGTTCAAGCAGCAGCAGCAGGAGCAGCAGCAGCAGGTTATTCCAGTGATATTGTTCCTCCTGCCCCTTCCACTGCCAGGGCAGAGAGGCGTGAACTATGCAGGTTCACTTCAGTGCAGACAGTACTTTGCTAATACAGTGGTACCTCGGGTTACATATGCTTCAGGTTACAAACTCCGCTAACCCAGAAATATTACTTCGGGTTAAGAACTTTGCTTCAGGATGAGAACAGAAATTGCGCGGCGGCAGTGGGAGGTCCCATTAGCTAAAGTGGTGCTTCAGGTTAAGAGCAGTTTCAGGTTAAGAACAGACCTCCAGAATGAATTAAGTTCTTAACCCGAGGTACCACTGTACAGTGGTACCTCGGGTTACAGACGCTTCAGGTTACAGACTCCACTAACCCAGAAATAGTACCTTGGGTTAAGACCTTTGCTTCAGGATGAGAACAGAAATCGCGCAGCGGCAGCGGGAGGCCCCATTAACTAAAGTGGTGCTTCAGGTTAAGAACAGTTTCAGGTTAAGAACAGACCTCCAGAATGAATTAAGTTCTTAACCCAAGGTACTACTGTACTGAAATTCCTGCTGTTTAGGTTGGCACAAGTGCATTCTGAGATTAAGATCCACAGGCTGGGGAAAAAAAGCCCTGTGTATTATTATTATTATTATTATTATTATTACACATGCAGTTAACAGCTATATTATTCATTCTTCCAACATTTCCTCCTCTCGCCAACAGAAGATCTGCAAGGGGCAAAGACTAACCACAGCTGATTGTCTGTGAACTCTAATGACGTTTGCACCTTGCTCTTAATCTTCGTTGGGGGAATACATTTCGTTCAATTGCCTCCAGGCTTAGGTCGAGGTTGGCTCCATTCACAACAATGTGCTCCAAGAAAGGTGGAGGCATAAACAAACCCACACAGCAGGATTTTAATTAGGATCTTGGCAGCGTTGCATCAGGAAGCCTAGTGGATGATGGAGAATAGAGAAAGCCCTGACCAAGCTGCGGGGGGCAGTGGAGGACAGGAGTGCCTGGCGTTCTCTGGTCCATGGGGTCACGAAGAGTCGGACACGACTAAACGACTAAACAACAACAACAAACGTGATAAAGAAGAACTGGCTTGCCTGTGGCAACCATTCACTTAATAGCTACTTCCTTGGGTGTTGAGGTGGATTCCCGTCAGGAATTTTGCCATGACCCTGACTTCGCTATGAGTCCTGGAAGATCTGTTCCCTGCCTTGCAGGCCTTTTCCACCTGGCCTGACTGACTGACTGACTCCAGCTACAAAAGCTGACGCTGCTGAACAGAATAATTTAAATTATAGTAATAAATTCATTATTTGTACCCCCGCTCATCTGACTGGGTCGCCCCAGCCACTCAGGGCTGGGATACTGTTTAGGGCTGCTGTTGGGTTTCTTTGTGGTTTTATTGATATTAAATTTTGTATCTTTATTTTATGATTTATGTGGGAATTTTTCGGTTTGGTTGCATATTTTTTGATGTGTTTTATTTGTTGTTTGTGACTACTTTTGTCATGTTTCATGTTGCCTTGAGCATGGTTTTAACTGTGGAAAGGTGGCATACCATGACGACGACACCATTCATATCATTCTATCCCTCCCAATTCAGAAAGCAGCCAAATGGCCTGATCTCAGATGGTGCTGCCTGTAGCATCTCTGCATGGGTCTATGGTCTGGGTTTGCCTCTATCTGAACCTGACATATGCTCAGATCAGAAACATGCAGACACACCTCCTTTGGATAGCTCAGTTGGTTAGAGCGTGGTGCTGATAACACCAAGGTTGTAGGTTCTATCCCCATATGGGACAGCTGCATATTCCTACATTGCCGGGGGTTGGACGAAATGATCCTCAGGGTCCCTTTGAACTCTACAGTTCTATGATTCTAAGATGAACTCCCCATAGGATGGATGATGCCATCCAGGGGTGGCACCCCACTTGTAGAATGCTCTTCTGACGGAGGCTCACAAGGCACCTACCTTGATGTCATTACAGCACCAGACAAATGTTCTGACATTTTCCAGGCTTTTAAATCCTCCCTTATTGGGTATTGTATACCTGAAGGAGCGTCTCCACCCCCATCGTTCAGCCCGGACACTGAGATCCAGTGCCGAGGGCCTTCTGGCGCTTCCCTCATTGCGAGAAGTGAGGTTATAGGGAACCAGACAGAGGGCCTTCTCAGTAGTGGCGCCTGCCCTGTGGAACACCCTCCCTTCCGCTGTGAAGGAAATAAGCAGCTATCCTATATTTAAAAGACATCTGAAAGCAGCCCTGTTTAGGGAAGTTTTTAATATTTAATGCTGTATTGTTTTTAACACTTGATTGGGAGCCGCCCAGAGTGGCTGGGGAAACTCAGCCAGATGGGCGGGGTATAAATAATAAATTGTTGTTCTTGTTGTTGTGAGGGGCTTTGTTACACCAAACTAAGGCCCGGGGGCCAGATCCAGCCCAGTCGCCTTCTAAATCCAGCCCGCAGATGGTCTGGGAATCAGCATGTTTGTACATGAGTAAAATGTGTCCTTTTATTTATAATGCATCTCTGGGTTATTTGTGGGGAATAGGACTTCGTACATTTTTATTTTTTTCCAAAATATAGTCCTGCCCCCCACAAGGTCTGAGGGACAGTGGACCGGCCCTCTGCTGAAAAAGTTTGCTGACCCCTGCACCAGATGGTGCTGGACTACATTTCCCATCAGCCCGAGCAACAATGGCTGGTGGCAATTGTAGTTCATCTGGGGGGTTCTAAGGTTCCCCACTGGTTTTATGCTGTTTGGGGTTTGTTTTAATCCCCATTGACTGCTTTAATGCTGCTCATTAGTACTGTGGTGTTTGAATATTCTTGCCTTGTGGTTTTAGTTGTAATTTTCTTTATCGTCTTTTTTGCGGCTTGTGTTAAGCTACCCTGGGGCCCCATTGGATAGCAGGGTGATGTGGTGATGATTAGTTTTTCCTCAACGAAACAACACCACCACAAACTGGCTTATAAGTATAAAACCAAATTTACTAGAATAATAGCTAGAATAGAGATAGACTTGTAACCATTCAAACAACAAACATACTAAGGTGCCATGTACAAAACAAAGCCTGGAGATACTGTAAAAATGTACAACTGTATCTTAACGAGTTACATGTGCAGTAAGCGTTATACAGACTGGATAAATGAACCGTTCAACAAGTAGCATAAGTCCAATCACAGAATGGCAACCCGTTAAGATACAGTTGTACATTTATCCACTCCATGTTTACAGTATCTGTCTTGCACATGGCACTTTAGCTTTATACTTTAGTTTTATATTTATAAGCCAATTTGTGTTGTTGTTGTTTTACATTTGATACTTTGTGTATGTACTGATTAGTTTTTCCTCACCTGTGCTCTAAAACTAAAGCTTTTCGGGTATAAAACTGAAGTGTGTCTTACATTTTAATTCAGATTTAAAAAGGGAGCCTCTGTCTCACTTGTTGCCAGAAGTCTGGGAAACTCTGGGAATAGCACAGTGTGTCATTTGTCTCAAAGCTCCACTAGAGGTCGCACAACATACAATTTGTGTGAACAAGACACAACAGAGAAAAAGAGAGCTTCGTTTCGTTACAGGGTTACAGCACCCTTATTTCCTTATTAATTCCATCAAACTGTGCAAAATCATGACATTGCACAGAAATTTCTGTCTGATGATCCGTAAGGAATTCTATGATTCTTTAGGTATGATTTGGTCGGGACCCCTGGAGAATCCCTCCCAGCTCTATAATTCTACAAAATTAGTTTACGTCACGTGGAAGTAAGTGTCATTGAATGGGACTTTATTTTTGCTGAGTAGATAGTGACTGAAGAAATGAATCCAAACTAAACGTGGTATTCAACTGAGTTTTGCTCAGACTTTACTGTCCAGAGCTCCTTTACCTTTTACCTTGCTCAGAGTAAAGGTAAAGGGACCCCTGACCATTAGGTCCAATCGTGGCCGACTCTGGGGTTGCGGCGCTCATCTCACTTTATTGGCCGAGGGAGCCGGCGTACAGCTTCCGGGTCATGTGGCCAGCATGACTAAGCCGCTTCTGTCAAACCAGAGCAGCACATGGAAACGCCGTTTACCTTCCCGCCAGAGTGGTACCTATTTATCTACTTGCACTTTGACATGCTTTCGAACTGCTAGGTTGGCAGGAGCAGGGACCGAGCAACGGGAGCTCACCCCGTCACGGGGATTCGAACTGCCGACCTTCTGACTGGCAAGTCCTAGGCTCTGTGGTTTAACCCACAGTGCCATCCGCGTCCCCTTGGCTCAGAGTAGACCCTTCGAAATTAATGAACTCTGCACAAAACTTAGTAAAATACCACCCAATATGTCAGAGTCCGTCTGTTTCTGCTCCACCTGAGATTTAAGCTAAATTGCTTTGTCGTTGTTTGCATATTTACAGGTTCATCATCTTAACCAAGCAAGCAAACAAACAATTAAATTAAATTAAATTTTCTTCCACTTGTAAACAGCAGCCCAGACCATTTGAGGCTGCAACTTTATACAAACTCACTCGCCTAGGATTGTGTTGCAGGAGAATCAATCAGTTAAATCTAGGGATTCAGGAAGCTTGATGAAATTCCTGCAGTTACTGGATCCAGGAACTCAGGGGAGTCCATAGCTGTCAACTTACAGATTTGAAAATAAGGGACCAGCAGCCTCGAAAATAAGGGACCAGCAGCCTCGAAAATAAGGGACCAGCAGCCAAAATAAGGGATTTTCTCAGCACAGGTATGTTCAGCTTCTGAACCCCTCCAAGCCAAAGGCAGAAAGCCCAGCCAGAAGCCAAACGAAGCCTCAAGCGGTGGTTCCCACAGTGCAGCAACCTGGCAAAGGGGATGCAGCAAGGAAAACCACCGTCACCTCTCCGCTGGGAAGCGCTGAGCAAAGGCGAGTCCCCAGGAAACGCGGCCGATTTGATCGGCACAAGGCATGCAAGCTCCACCCCCAGTCGTTCTTAGACTCCTTATTGGGTGAGCAACGCAGCCAAGCAACACAGTTGGAGCCTCCCTCCTCCCTGGCCAGCAGGCAGGGTGGGAGAGGAGCTGCTTCCTTTGAAACTCAGGAAATTTAAGGGACATCATCAATAAGGGACAGCAGCGGGACACAGCGCTGGGATAAGGGACTTTCCCGCCACATAAGGGACGGTTGACAGCTATGGGGGAGTCAGGAACTCCTAACAATATTATAAACAAAGGTGCTGCCACTTGCCTTTTTGCAATCTCCGTAAAACCCCACCCCACCTTTTTATTTTTATTTTGCTGGCAGCAGCCAAGCAGCTCCAAACCAACTAGATGCTAGACAGATGGAGCAACAGGTTGTGTGTACTCTCTGCACAGAGCTGCCTTGCCTCCGCACCCTGACTCCCTGACTGAAGATGGGAATTAAGACTCTGAAATTATCAGAATTGCTCCACCATTCAGCAAGGCGTTACTAGACGAGGTAGTGTGTCTGTACACACACATTTGTGAACCGTATACGTTTGTTTATAGAACTAATAATTTGAGAATCTTTACTGGAAATCATTGCACAGCGCAGACTTTCTAATGGATGCAATTACCTTAGGAAACAGCAATATTATCTTGCTCACTTTGGGGAGAATCCAGCAGCGACCAATAAATGCCAATGTTATTTTTTGTTTGCTTGGGGGAATTAGCGAGAACCACGCCATTTGTTTCGATTAGAGTGTTTATTTGCACAAAGTAGGTAAAGGTAAAGGTAAAGGTACCCCTGCCCGTACGGGCCAGTCTTGACAGACTCTGGGGTTGTGCGCCCATCTCACTTAAGAGGCCAGGGGCCAGCGCTGTCCGGAGACACTTCCGGGTCACGTGGCCAGCGTGACATCGCTGCTCTGGCGAGCCAGAGCCGCACACGGAAACGCCGTTTACCTTCCCGCTGGTAAGCGGTCCCTATTTATCTACTTGCACCCGGGGGTGCTTTCGAACTGCTAGGTTGGCAGGCGCTGGGACCGAGCAGCGGGAGCGCACCCCGCCGCAGGGATTCGAACCGCCGACCTTTCGATCGGCAAGCCCTAGGCGCTGAGGCTTTAACCCACAGCGCCACCTGCGTCCCTTATGCACAAAGTAGCTGAGAGTAAAAATGGCCTTTGCAGCTTGAAGGGCCAGTGCAGAAACATAATTGAATAAAAGGGATAGTGATTACAAATTACCTGCCCCACGTTGCCTGGATCACGCACGTAAGCAGTTCCCGATAGGAATATGTGAATATAGGCCTTTTATGGATTTCTGTGCTGGACGTTTAAACAAAGAAGAACTGAAAGGAGGCTAGGATCACCCAGCAAGTGGGAAAGTTCACATGCAAATTGTCGAGTGTGGGACTTGAAAGAGCAAACCCTCCAACCTTTCCAAGGACACTTAGTCTGTCAGCTATCTCTCCAGTGGTACTGCTGCTTCTTCCTGCTGTTCCTCAATATTTCCCAGCTTCTGCCCTCTGCAGCCTCTGAACTATGCCCTTCTGCAAACCACTGTTCTGAATCTATACTGTCCTCCTGTTCTCCAGAAGGTTCATGAGAAGGGGGGGGGGGCAGTCCCCACCAATCCTCCTCAGACCAGCCCCTGACACCCAAATGGTGGCTTATCAGTGAGAGCTGAAATAAATTTGCAAGGTGAGCCTGTTAACGTCTGATATGGGCATAAGTGACATTAAATAACAAAGGACGCAGGTCATAAGGCAGCTGTCACGAGTCACAACAGCTCAGTTTCTCAGTTGTGACCCAACATGGATCATGTTTTAAGACATCCACTCTTCAGGAACTGAGCGTAGCTTTTGGAAACAACTGTGGAATAGGTTTGTTGGAGGGAAAGCACTACTTGCAAGCAAGGGGTTTTCTGCACTGGAAATGGCAGTGGCTTGGGTGATGACTTAAACGTGCACATAATGTTGTGATCCATATATGATGGTCAAGTTCCAGGTCACTGCTGGGAAAGTCATTTTGAGGAAGATATTTGACAGGAACTACTGCGACTGTGGGTTAAACCACAGAGCCTAGGGCTTGCCGATCAGAAGGTCGGCGGTTCAAATCCCCACAACGGGGTGAGCTCCCATTGCTCGGTCCCTGCTCCTGCCAACCTAGCAGTTTGAAAGCATGTCAAAGTGCAAGTAGATAAATAGGTACCGCTCTGGCAGGAAGGTAAATGGCTTGCCAGAAGCAGCTTAGTCATGCTGGCCACATGACCCAGAAGCTGTACGCCAGCTCCCTCGGCCAATAAAGCGAGATGAGCGCCGCAACCCCAGAGTCAGCCACGACTGGACCTAATGGTCAGGGGTCCCTTTACCCTTTACTGCGACTTTCCCCAAGCTTAGCTTATACCTGGCTTGAGCATCCTCTGATTACATGTGCTATCACTGTGCTTCCTCTTCAGTGCGATACTCAAATTAAATCCATGGAACATGTGCAGAGTTCTAGCGGAATGAATCCTCTCTGTAAAAGTAGGCAAAGTTTAATTTTGCCTCAGTGGAATCTTGCAACATCAAGGAGTGTCATTTCTTGACTAGTTGTTTTCTTATTCTGTAACCAAGTCTTTTCTCCCACTGCTGTTTTTTCAAAAGCAAAACTACAGTCCAGTTTTCTGCATCACTGCGCAGTTCAGTAGCCTCTCACGGCATCTGTTTCTTTACACTGATAAACATCTACTGGATGTTTGAACGCTGGAATTAATTCCATTTACTTTTCATCTGCTGCTAATTCAAACGCTTTGTTACAAGAGTCACATTCATTCGGCTCACTTTTCACTAACTGTCTCCTCTGGTCTGTCTTAGTGTCAGTCTTTATCTCCTGAACAGCAGGGGGGCGGGAAAGAGAGGAGGGATTGAGGAGAAGTAGCCTCTATCAGGACCAAACTTATTTTGCAGCTGACCTACATATATCTGTTTGATTCTATAGGATTTTTAAAAGGGGGGGGGGGACAGAGCCCATCAACCTCCAACTTTTTTTCAAAAGAGTTTTGAGAAGTTGAAACATTCCTAAGTCGAGCAAGAGGTCATTGGCCATATTTGTAAAAGTCAGAGGAAAAGGAAACAAGGGCTGCATCTAGGCCCATTAAAAAAAGAAAATACCGTTTCAGGAAAACGCGTTGTAAACATCATAATGGGAAATCACGTTGCTGAAAGACTCTGCAGCGCCATCTGGTGCCACAGTGTTATAACACATTTAAAACGTGTGTGTTTTCCTAACGTAGCTGTTAGAGGTATAGGTTGGTTGCTCCAGAGCAATCAGGCAATGTGCTTCAATAGTCTGTTTTAAAGCTTTCTTTAAAAACCTTTGGAATGCAGAGCGCTTCTATTTCATGTCTTGCTCATTCTGTTAAGTTGTGGGTTGACATAGCAGACGACACAGCGATTTCTCCAAGTAGCTCTTTATTTTGTAAGCTGGAATAGAACTGACTGCAAACAGCTCAGCCGGCCTGCTTTTATAGGCAGCCGGCTGTCAACATTGTAGCAACAACAGCCCAGCGTTTCCCGCCTAAAATAACTGACGTGGACCTGAGTGAAAACTATCTACAGACCTGAGTGAAAACTATATACAGTATCCCCCTGCTGGCCCAGCGTGAAACTTCACTACATAACACATTCACTGGCAGAATCTGAGAGTGGGCGGTCCTTAAACCTTCCCCAGCAGAGTAGTTTCTTGACGCCCAGTCTGCGCCTCCCCTCTCTGCGCGGAAGCCTACTGCGCAAGGAAGGCGTGGGTAACGGGGGACCTCTCTCCTCCCCACTTTGCTCAGGCAAGGTGTCCTGGCACTGCCTCGCCTCCTCCGAGCCCTGCATCTCCTCTCCACTAGAGGTGTGGCTACCTTCCTCTACTGAGGAAGTGCTGCTTCCCACGATCTTTGGGGGCTATTGGTAATCCATCTGGCTTTTCCCCTCTCACCCCTGAGCCGATGGCAGTTCTCTGACAGTAGCTAAGTCCAAGGAATTTCAGAGCTGCGCATATTTGCAGGAAGAGTGAGGCAGCTGCCTCAGGGGTGGAAACTAAGCAGCGGGGATCAAAACTGAGATGTTAGAGGACAGAGCAATGTGTGCCAGACAGCCAGCTGCATGTGCCATGTTGTCCTCAGGCCACAGAAGATGCTGCTGCTATAACCCTCCAAGTGTCCCTATTTTCCAAAGACACGCCTGGGATTATGAAAGCCATCCCAGCTTCTGAATTGATAATAATTTTACATTG
The DNA here is from genome assembly GCF_951804945.1 of Podarcis cretensis. Lineage (NCBI taxonomy): Eukaryota > Metazoa > Chordata > Lepidosauria > Squamata > Lacertidae > Podarcis > Podarcis cretensis. The sequence continues at coordinate 12,949,496 of NC_137187.1, forward strand.
CAGGGTATACTAGTTTTTAAAAAGGGTGTCTCAGCAGTTTTATAGCTACTCTGAGAGTTGCGGGGGGAATTGCCTCTGCTTCTCTGCTCTTAGTAGCTGATTGATTTTCACAACAAAAAGTTAAGTATTACACCAGTTAATGTCCAGTATTGAGGGCCTTCTGATGGTTCGCTCGCTGTGAGAAGCCAAGTTACAGGGAACCAGGCAGAGGGCCTTCTCGGTAGTGGCACCTGCCCTGTGGAACGCCCTCCCACCAGATGTTAAAGAGAACAACAACTACCTGACTTTTAGAAGACATCTGAAGGCAGCCCTGTTTAGGGAAGCTTTTAATGTTTGATGCATTACTGTATTTTAATATTTTGTTGAAAGCCGCCCAGAGTGGCTAGGGAAGCCCAGCCAGATGGGTGGGGTATAAATAATAAAATTATTGTTGTTGTTGTCTGCAGATCACACCACAGCTAAAAGTACAGCTACAGAGGCCAGTTAAAATGCTGGCAACCTTACTTTCACCTCAATCTTTTTTTCTTTTCCTTTTTTTAAAGAACTGCTTAGAGGCAGAAGTACTTTAAAAATATGGCTGAGGAGGGATGGAAGTTACTACACTCATATAAATTCTTGTTGTCAGTGGGTAATGATCCTGAAAAGACTCGTTCACAATGACAACGTGAGTACACATTTGTTACATGATCCTCTTGGAGAGGAAATTTGGAACCGAAATTTTTAACAGGCAAAGCATTTCCTAGCCTGGTGATTAAGTGGTGAGTAACATTTCGCCAGCTAAAACTCCCGTGTGTCAGGCTGCTGTCAGAAACATGGCGAGTTTTTAAAAAGTGGCAACCCTCCTTCGCATGACAAGCAGTTGTGAATGAGTATGAAATCTCATTCATACACAGGTGGCGCTGTGGGTTAAAGCCTCAGCGCCTAGGGCTTGCCGATTGAAAGGTCGGCGGTTCGAATCCCTGCGGCGGGGTGCGCTCCCGCTGCTCGGTCCCAGCGCCTGCCAACCTAGCAGTTTGAAAGCACCTCAGGGTGCAAGTAGATAAATAGGGACCACTTACCAGCGGGAAGGTAAACGGCGTTTCCGTGTGTGGCTCTGGCTCGCCAGATGCAGCTTTGTCACGCTGGCCACGTGACCCGGAAGTGTCTCCGGACAGCGCTGGCCCCTGGCCTCTTAAGTGAGATGGGCGCACAACCCCAGAGTCTGTCAAGACTGGCCCGTACGGGCAGGGGTACCTTTACCTTTTTACTTTATGAAATCTATGTGTAGCTCATCATGCTGTTTTTAGGTGCTTAAATATTGACATCAAAGCAACGACAACAGTAAAATTAAAAACGGTGGTAGCTGAAATACTAAATATGAATTTCTGACATAAATGCAGGTGCGAGAATGATCCAGGCAAGCCCGCCTAATGGAATTTTCAGCGTATCCGTTAAAATTTATGAGGGCCTTAAATAAGAGACTTTCAATAAGTGTTGTGAAGGCAAAAAGGAGGTTATAAATATTGCAGCTGCAGCCTGCTAGTGATTTACAGCAGAGCAGCGCTACATTTGCCAGAACAATTTGGTGTCAGCTGAGACCTCCTTCACCAAGCCGGATTTCTGTCAGCCCCCACAGTCAGAGAATCAAGGTGAGGGCACGTCCTCATGTAAAAAGCATTATAACCTGGAGCTGCCGTCGGCATGCCACCATCTTGCAGCCGAAAGGCTCCCATGCAACTGAGCAGAGCAGAAGATGCCCCACAAATAACCCAGAGATGCAGTTTAAACAAAAGCACACATTCTACTCATGTAAAAACACCAGGTGGGCCCCACAAATAACCCAGAGGTGCATTTTAAATAAATGGACACATGTAAAAACACACTGATTCCTGGACCATCTGCGGGCCAGATTGAGAAGGCGATTGGGCTGGATTCAGCCCCCAGGCCTTAGTTTGCCTACCCATGGACGAGAACATTGTTCTTCTTTTTACCAGTCCTGGGCCATTAACAGCAGCTGATGATGCCAAGAGCTAGCAGGGAAAGTTTATTGCCAGCATGGGGAAAAATTGAACGGGATAGCTCAACCTGTTAATTTCCCCCTGCCCCTCATCATAGCAAGCAAAGTACCAGGACGGACAGACAGACAGAGTGGGAGAAGGCAGCAATGGAACGAGTGAGGATGAGGCACAGTATGGCATTCAGACCAGAGTCTCTATTTCCTCTCATTCTGCAAGACGACGTCCACATGATAGATGCTGTCTTGCTAGCTTCTCTTGGCCATTGATCTCTGCCTGGATGGCTCAGATTCTCAACAGCTCAATTCCCAGGAGTTTGCTTTGCGAGCCTGTGGTTAAGCGTTAAGAGGCCATTCCTCCCGAGCTGTAAGGAAACAGGACTTTATTTGCCCGGTCACACAGTCACACCTGTTCAGTGTCAATGTTAGAAATGTGGCAGACCTAAAGAAAGGAGAAATTAACACCAGTCAGGCTTGCAGAGAGAAAAATACTGGGCCCTTAGGGGTGGCAATGTTCTGGGGCTCTAGGCCCCTACCCCAGAGTTTGCAAACCATCATTTCCTTTTAGGGTTGCCATCTCTTTAATAAAAAATAAAAAATGAGGCCCTGCTTCTCATGCGATTTTGTCAGTCGCTCAGCACACAAAAATTCAGCAAGTGAAAAGGGCTGAAGACACAAGAGCCAGGCTGAGGAGATCCTAGACAAGAGCAGCTGCCTTCTCTTTTGCAATAAATACCCTTTAACAGTTCTGGGACGAGCAGAAATGACAGTTCTCAGTTCTTATCAGATGCCCACAACCATGATGATGATTAGAAGGTGCCAGGGCAGGTTACAGCAATATATATTTTAAAAAGAAACAGTATTAAAAGCAGCTTAAAACAAATCACAGGACTCAGCTACATTAGTAAAAAGAGAAAGGGGGGGAGCATTCTAAATGTGTTGTAACACTGAGACACCAGATGGCGCTGCAGAGTTCTGTCTTTCGACAACGTGATTTCCCGCTATGATGTTTACAACGCATTTTCCTGAAACGTTTTTTTTTAAAATGCGTCTAGATCTAGCCACAGACACAACTAGAGTCAGGGGCGCCGACTTATAAAAAATATTGGGGGGGCGGGGGCCCATACCGACTTATAAAAAATATTGGGGGGGCCCAAGACCTCCAAACCGCTGCTGCTGGGGGAACGAACTTCCGGGTCAGCGCCATCGCCGAATGGCGGACTCCCTCCGAGCTCCGGAGGGAGCCTGCTGGGTAGGGGTTGGGTCCTGCCGCACCGGCAACGCGGGGACCCTCAAAAGTCATGGGCGGTGATGCCCATGGACTTGGTGACTCGGCGGGCACCGTTTGCGCCCCCCCGACCCGCGAAGGAGCCTTTTTAAAGGCTGCGGAGCGGGTGACGGGGGGGTGGTGGTGCTATGAGTCCACTGCTTCCCCTGCCTAGCGAAGCCACATGCCATTCGACGGAGAGCAACGACTTCTTCTTTTGAAAATTTTGGATTAAAAAGAACAACCCGTGAGTAAATTTATCGGACTTAAAAGGAAAAATTTGATTTACGAATTTGGAGCGAGCGGGGGAGGTGCAAAAAGGAAGTCCGCCCCCCCCCCTGTTGTAGATGTTTTAACGCAAGGATTTGACAACTAAGATCGAGAGATGAACTTGTTTATTTGAAGGGAAATTTCACGAAGGGAAATTACAAGTAATTGTGCTGGAGGAGAAGATTGGTCTGTGAGAATTAAAATGCAACCCCCCCCCCCCCCCCGGGAACCGGGAGCGATCCGTCATGAGAGACTGGTGAAGAGACACAGAAACTTTGACAGCTGTCAAAGTAGCTGTCAAAGCAGGAAAATTAAAGAGAACTTTGTTACGATGGCTTTGCTGGTTAGATTTGTTACAATTTGGACATAAATTATTGGAAATAAAGGCAACAAGTTATTTGACTTTTGGGTCTGATCTGGAAAGAAACTAAGTTACCATATTCCCTCTAGAGGGAGTTCGGGACATTGCAACAGTGGCAGCCAGTGGAAAAATACTAGGAAATTGAGCAGGATTTGTTATCTCTTGGGAAAGCTGCAAAAATGAAGCATTATTTTGTCTACAGAGGTTTCTACACTAAAGGAGACAATGGATTTATCTATTGAAGAAAGGAAGGGACTTGACGTAAGTTTATGTTCCTGAATAAATAAAGCCTCTGTAGAGGAAACAGAAGTTTCTGAATTAGAAGATTTTTGCAGCAGAACAGGAAAAGAAACATGAGGAATAAGAGCTGGACTAAATTCGAAGTTAGAACATTTGGGACATCCAGACTTTAAAAGGATCAAGAAACAGAATTTGAGTTATACTTTTAAACACAGAGGTCTGGATGGAAGAAGAATGATCTTTTCTGAGAGTTTCTCCGAGATTGGACTTTCTGTAATTAAAAGCTACCAAAAAGACAGCAAAGTGGAACTGTGAGAGATTTAGACATGGACGTGGGTTCTCCAGGCTGGCAGTAGACAGATGGATGAACTTTGGGGATCGAAACCGGGAAAGGGGGGAGGGAGATTTGGAACCCAAAGGCTGTAAAACTATATATCTGTTCTTTTCCTTTTTTTATTTTTTCTTGTTTTATAAAAATAGGGGAATTCGTGGAAGGGAACTGGGGTCAATCTTAAGGAAGTATAAAAAATATAAAGAGAAATGGTTAAATAAGATAAATTAATTTTGAATAAATGGGCTAATTATAATTATAACAAGGCTTTAAAATTTGGGGTAAGAATTTGTGGAATTAATTTAATGAAAATGGAATACAAGAGGGGGAGGGGGGGGGAGTCCTGGAAAAATGTCAATGAAATTAAGTGTAAAATGTATCCTTTTCTTTTTTCTTTCTTTCCTTTTTTATTCTGGAAACTTTAATAAATATTATTTTTTTAAAAAGAGAGAGGGGGGGGGAGCATTCTAAATGTGTTGTAACACTGAGACACCAGATGGCGCTGCAGAGTTCTGTCTTTCGACAACGTGATTTCCCGTTATGATGTTTACAACGCATTTTCCTGAAACGTTTTTTTTTTAAATGCGTCTAGATCTAGCCACAGACACAACTGGAGTCAGGGGCGCCGACTTATAAAAAATATTGGGGGGCGGGGGCCCATACCGACTTATAAAAAATATTGGGGGGGCCCAAGACCTCCAAACCGCTGCTGTTGGGGGAATGAAAGGGGCGAGCCCCGGGCTGCCCCGACCTTAAGTGAACCTGTGAGGGCCCGCCCTTAGCGGCAGCCGATTGGCTGCCGCCGTGGGCGGTGAATATTAATGAGCTAGGGGGAATCCCCGCTTCTCGCGGGGCTGACGCCAGCCCCGCGAGATTGTTGATGGGTCGAGAGCCTGCAACCCCACCCCCTCTCTAGATCGGGAGTGGCTTTGTTTTTCTTAAATTATTGGGGGGGCAGAGCCCCCCAAAAGAATTTTTGAGGGGGCTCGGGCCCCCTCAGGCCCCATGGAGTCGGCGCCTATGACTAGAGTACAGTGGTACCTCGGGTTACATATGCTGCAGGTTACATACGCTTCAGGTTACAGACTCCGCAAACCCAGAAATAGTACCTCGGGTTAAGAACTTTGCTTCAGGATGAGTACAGAAATCATGCTCCGGTGGCACGGCGGCAGCAGGAGGCCACATTAGCTAAAGTGGTGCTTCAGGTTAAGAACAGTTTCAGGTTAAGAACGGATCTCTGGAACGAATTAAGTACTTAACCCGATGTACCACTGTAATAGTGTGTTTAGATCAGGGATGGGCAATCTGTGGCCTTTTAGTGATGTTGAATTTCATTTTCTGTCTGCTGCAGATGGCATGGACAATGGTCAAGGATGGTGGTGTGGGAGTAATTGACTTCTTCTGGAAAGGAAATGTGGAAAACTGAGACATCAGAACCCAGGGAAGTCCTACAAGGCATTATTTTCTACAGCAATACATTTTGGCTGCAAATCCCACTCATGCTCACCTAGGATTTAGTCCCACTGAGCTCAGCGTGGCTTGATTCTGAGTAGACTTGTACAGGCTTGCAGCAGGGGATTTCCCCTGCGCAATATCTCTCTGTGGTCTGGATGTTGTATCTGTTGAATGTCGGGCTGTTACTAGGTAGAGGAAACCTGCTGAAAAAGGCATGGCAATTATGTAAGCACACTGTATTGCATAAAAAAAGGGGGGGGGGGATTTTTAAAGTACGCAAATCAAATTGACTAGACAATTATTCAGATTAACTTGAAGCACCTTAATTCAAATTAGCACTTACTCAGACAATTATGCTTGAGCTTTATAGCTTTGTAATTAATGCATTTAGGCGAGCCAACTTTTCATTGTGCTTTTAGTGGCAGCCTGACCTGTAGAAATTAAGAAGGTGCCGATTATCCTGGCATAGAAACCTACCTCACAGGGTTGTTGTGGGGGTTCAGTGAGGGGGGAATCATGTGCGCCCCCTTTGAGCTTTCCTCACAGGCGAGTTTCTCCACACCCTCGATCATTGTGTGTTAAGTACAGTAGTGTAATTCACTGAGATTGCAAATGCTTGTATGCATTACCATGTGTTTAAATATGATTGGTTGGTCACTGAATTCTAGAGACGTCTCTAGTAGTTCTCATATGATTTGGCTAATGTTGGTCACATGGGAGGCACCTAGTGAAGGAGAGACTCCCTTTTATGTGAAGCAAGCTGACTGTGTTTTGGAATCCACTGTGAACACTGCTAAGTTGAATGGAGTGTTGGAGTGCTGCTTCTCTGCTTGAAAGAAGAAATTGAGCAAAGTTGCAGGAGGAGGTGAAAGTGGAAACCTGTGATGGCCTGGGATTCGGACTCGGAGGCTGAACCTGAGGAATCCCAGCCTGCACAGGAGTCCCCGCCTCCAGAACCAGCTGAGCCGGGGCTGGGGCTTGAGCCTGAAGGGTCCTCACCTGTGCTGGATCCTCAAGTGCAGGCACCAGCTAAGTCTGCTCTGGCTCCTGAGGTGATGGAGGACCCATTGCCTGAAGGTGCTCCACTCTCAGCCCCGTCAGGGGAATCTAAGGTTGCCTCTGGGTCTGGTAACCCTCCAGCCTCTCCTGAGCTGCAGAGGCTCAGGGCAGCGAGGCGGAGGGAACTAAGTTTCCGCAGGAGGAGTGCTCGCCTCCAGGCCAGGAGAGGTGAGTCACCTGTGGACTGGGGCCGCCCTATGCCTCAGGGCAGATAAAAGCCAGCCAGCCGCAGTCCCAAGTTGCGGGAGCAACATTGTTGGTAGCCAGTTCCTGCCTGCACCCTGTCCTGCTCTTCTGCCAGAGTTCCTGACGTCACCCGACTCCCTGCCTTGGACCCTGCTTCAGCTTTGACGGAAGGCCTCCATACCGCATCCTTGACCTTCGACTGGACCTTGCCGCACGGTTAACCCCTCGGGACCAGCACAAAATCTCTCCTAGGAGCTGCAAGGCATGGCCTAACTGAGATACAGCAGGATGAGTGCTGAGCTCTGGAAAGAGAGGGAAAGGCAGTTGTTTGGAAGTTAGAATAAGGGACTGTAAGCCCATGCTTACAGTCGACAGCTCCCTTCCACCTCTCCTGTAATTTCAGAACTGATTTATGCCTAAGTGTACACACTCAGATGGAAAAGTGAAATTGCACTTCGGGCTGAAGGTGAGAATGCCGTGTTTGCTTTTAAAATATATAGGAGAACATTCAAACAAATCGCACAACCTCCAACAACACCTTAAGCCTCAATAGAAAAAATATACAGCAGGGAGCAGCTTAGGTTGGATCTTTTCCGCTTGCTATGCTAGTTTTCTGCTTCCACCGAAAGCTTTTTGTTTGCTTTTTAATGGGGTGGCTATTTTTTTTTAAGGGGGGGGGACACCTGCATCCATCCATTATACCACCTCTGTCACTTTGTTCTGATGCAGGCATAGGCAAACTCAGCCCTCCAGATGTTTTGGGACTACAACTCCCATCATCCCTAGCTAACAGGACCAGTGGTCAAAGATGATGGGAGTTGTAGTCCCAAAACGTCTGGAGGGCTGAGTTTGCCTAGGCCTGTTCTGGTGCATCTGCAGATCTGGCCTCAAGAATTCAGGATCATCACCTTTCCTCCTGGCTCCTATGCCTTCCCTAACATCCCTGCACCCAGAATGACACAGCTGAAACATTCCCCAGGAGCACTGACCTCCTTGCCACAAAAAGCACCCACTTCCCTGTTTGTATGCTTGCTTGGCAAGTTGTTAAAAGCACAGAATCAGGACACCTACAGATAGTGCTGTTTCCCACTCAGCCTCAAAAGGTGCAGGGACCTTGTCCTTTGTTGCACCTGCCACCCTCTTTCACTAGAGCAACTGCAAATGATGATCAATCCGTCAATCTAGTCCACCTGGTCTCAGGCAATTTGATGGATTATGATGGTTTTGCTGCTTATTGGTGATATGCTTAGGGAAGCTTTTAATGTTTGACAGATGATTGTATTTCAATATTTTGTTGGAAGCCGCCCAGAGTGGCTGGGGAAACCCAGCCAGATGGGCAGGGTATAAATACATTATTATTATTATTATTATTATTATTATTATTATTATTATTATTATTATTATTATTTATTTGCTGCTGCAGCTTTTGGAATGTATTGTTCCTTTTTTAAAAAAAAATGTTATGTTTTATGCTCTTAAAGTTGTTTCAAGACTACTAATGTGCCAAGCAGTTGAAACATCATCATCATCATCCTCATCATCACTTCTTTAAAGGCTACAGTCCTGTGCAAATGTATTAGGTAGTATAGTTGGTCTCTGGTATATACTAAAGTTTTGGAGTCTTACAGGGAAAGACAAGTTGTGATGATCATAACAATTCTTAGAAACCAGTTTATGTCCACAGGTTGGAGCTGGTGTTGAAGTCTCCTTTCTCCAAACAAATCTGACTTGGGGTAATTTCTAAAACATCATTGTGCCAAAGGGTCTGCTCTTGGCGCTGCTAAGAAGCGGGAAATGAATGTTTCCAAAAGAATATATTTGTACCTATTTAACCACTGGCTTTTATTAACGTGCACGCCAGTTATGTGCTCCTGAGATTCCGTCTACAAGAACAATTACAATCAAATGCCTCCAGATTGCCCATTTGGATCCCGGGAAATAGCTCAGCCAATCCAATTATATGGCTTTCCCACAGATTTGTTTTCGACAGTCTAAAATGTCAGATGCTAAACTGGATTTTTTTTTTTATTTAAAAAAAAACAGGTTGAAGGATATTTTTGTGCAGCGTGATTTATCTTCGGTGGCCAATATTAAATCAGAACCCATGATACAATTTCATCAGAGACTGAAAAAGAATTTAGCTGGTTTGTCCATGGCTCTGCCGAATCAGGACGGTGACCAGTCTAAGCCAGAATCCTGCTCTCACTGCGGCCAACCAGATGCTCGAGGGAAGCCCTCAAGCAGCACCTGAGTGCAACACCCATCTCCCCTCCTGCTTTTCCCTGCAACTGGGATTCAGAAGTATACTGTCTCCAACTAGGGACAGCGTGCAGCCATTGTCACTAGTAGTCATTGGCAGCCTTCTCCTTCATGAATTGGTCTAATGCTCTTTTAAGCCATCAAAGTTGGTGGCCATCGCTGCCTCTTGTGGGAGCATTGTTCATATTTAACTACGCATTGTGTAAAGAAGTGCATTCTTTTCTTTTTGTCCTGAATCTTCCAACATTAAGCTCCATTGGATACTTCACCAATTTTAGTGTTGTGAGAGGTGGAGGAAAACTGCTCTCTATCTTGAGTTTCTACTGAAATGAGGCTGCATTTTAATGCTGTATTTTAATCTTGTTTTTAAGTTGTATTTTAATCCTTTGTTGAGCCCGGTCTTGGCTGGGGAGAGCGGGGTATAAATAAAATTTATTATTTATTATTATTTATTATTATCTGCTTTCTCCATGCCATGCATAAATTTGCAAACCTCGAGTCTATCCCCTTACTTGCCTTTTCTCTAAACTCATAAGTTCTTAAATTACAGGAGAGGTAAGAAGGGGGCTGGTTTTGTGATGGGCCCCCTTGCCGACTCTGTTTTTAAAGCTTTGGAGGGCGTGATTTGCCCAAGACAGGGAGGAATTGGGGGAACAGGGCTTGTGAATGCTATTAAGGTCCCCCTCCCTAATTATAAGCATGGTTTTGGTTCCTGAGTTGCTGATCCAAAAGCCATACCCAAGATCAATAGGGTGATGACTTAACAGAGTGCCAAAATAAGAAGAAGACAGGAGCCACTTCAGCAGAAAACAGGATATAAAATTCAGTAAGATTTGCATATTCTAATTTATGTCTAGAGCAGCAGGTGTAAGAAATAATTGCTGTGATCTAAACAGAAACGCTGTTGTTCTGTCTGCTGTTCAGGTGCTCACTATTAATGGAGCAATCTCTAGGGCTGCCTGCTGTCCCTTCTTGGGATTCTTAATCCTGAAACTGGACTTGAATCAGCCAACCCTTCAAATAAAGGATGGCTTCAAATACTGATGACATCAGGCAGAGGAATACCCTCTGCAAGGCAGGACACATGGCTGCCATACCCTCCAATATTTCTCTGATTAAAATAGGGACATTCTATTTCATCATCATCATCATCATCATCATCATATTATTATTATTATTATTATTATTATTATTATTATTATTATTTATATCCCACTCATCTGGCTCAGTTACCCTAGCCACACTGGGTGGCTTCCAATATACAGCGCCACCTCAGTTTTCAAATCTCGAAAGTCAAAAGTTTCGGTTTTCGAATGCCGAAAACCCGGAAGTAACTGCTTCGGTTTTCAAATGCTTTTCGGAAGTCGAATGTGCCATGCGGCTTCCGTATTGAGTTTTCTGTAAATAAATGCTTCCAGAAGTAAATGCTCCAGTTTTCGAACGTTTCGGAAGTCAAACGGTCTTCCGGAACGGATTATGTTCGAAAACCGAGGTACAGTGGTAACTCTGGTTAAGTACTTAATTCGATCCAGAGGTCCGTTTTTAACCTGAAACCGTTCTTAACCTGAAACTGTTCTTAACTTGAGGTACCACTTTAGCTAATGGGGCCTCCTGCTGCCGCCGCCACGCAATTTCTATTCTCATCCTGAAGTAAAGTTCTTAACCCGAGCTGCTACTTCCAGGTTAGCGGAGTCTGTAACCTGAAGCCTTTGTAACCCGAAGCGTTTGTAACCTGAGCTACCACTGTACCACTGTATATAAAAACATAATAAAACACTAATAATAAAACCCCTTCCCTATACAGTACAAGGCTGCCTTCAGATATCTTCTAAAAGTTGTATAGTTACTTATCTCCTTGGCTCAGAGGGGGGGGGGGAATCAGATAACTCCACACCCTCCAACATTTCTCCAATGAAAACAGGGACGTCCTAAAGAAAAGTGGGACATTCTGGGATCAAATCAGAAACCGGGATGGCTTCTGTAAATCCGGGACAGCCCCTGGAAAATAGGGACACTTGTAGGGTCTGGGCTACTCTCCCAATTGGTCACTAAAAGGTTACCTTGAACCTCTCCTCTCCCTTACAAGGTGTAAAGCTCTATGTTTACTGACCCTCCTCCTTTCTCCATCTATTATGCAGGCTCTTTGCTGCTAAATATTAGATCTCTCTTTTAAAACCACAGCACACCCTCATCTCATTGGGCTTCGCTGCTCTGCAATCAGGGGGGAATGTTTTCTACTCCAGCAAAGCAAATGTTGACTGTCTCAGTTGCCTGTGGGACTGAAGGGGGCTGGAGGGGGGTGGAATATGCAGAGGCACCCAAAGCGACAATAAAGTCAAACGTGGGCTGTGATGTTGTCACATTTAGATATTTGCTCCATTTTTCCTCTTTTGAATCCTCCTAGAGAACTCTGACTCATGAATCTTAAGCAGGGCGATGGACGTGCCTCGCATTATTTTTGCTCGCCTCTGGACTCGCGGATCCATTCAAGTCGGAGAAAATAAATATTGTGATACTTGGCAGCGGATCTCCTTGCGGCTTTGATGCCCTTTGAAATCCTCTAACTTTCATACCAGAAAGAAGAATGGCTTGCACTGTGAAGGCCGCAGAAACATCAGCTCTGATGCATGCAAGGCTTATCAGTCCGTGTTTTGGTGGAGACGGGGGAGGAAAAAAACATTGATTATGTCTTCAAAGGATGAGGCTTCATATTTTTTGTCAGTAAAGATTCATCTCTGGAAAACGGACTTTCAAAATGGGTCAGCCCCTTTCCTTACTCAGAACTTCTGACATCATAATAAATGTTGCCAACTGTTCCAAAAGGTCCATATTGTTGTGCCTTTAACAAGTATTGGCAGATTATAATGTCTGCATCCATGCTATGAAAAGTTTTAGCTTCTGATTTTTGAACACCAGGCTGCTTTCAAAGGCGTAGGAGCAGTTTAGGTCATTATTTCTGGTCAGCTGGCAGCCCTAGTAGTCATAATATCTTGTGCTGTATTCACCACCCTCTGTAGGCACTTCCTATCAGTTGATGTCAAACCAGCGTACCACACCGTGATGTAGTATGAAAGGACACTTTCTATTGTGGACTGGTAGAAGGAGATCATCAAATGTTGATTGACATTTCTACTTGAAACAGAAGTATCTGATCATCGTGATGGATATTTGGATATACAGCTGGCCAGTGCTGCATTAACCCAGGCATAGGTTTCCCCACCTCTACGCTTAATGATTTCCCACATATTCATAAATGGCCTAAACTCTGCTGAACTACAAAATGCAGGGCAGTGATGTGGAACTGGATTTGGCAAGATGTTTCCTCCAGCTCCCTCAGTTCCTGGTTGCCAGGGCTTTTGCTGCGCATGGCCCTCTCCAAGCCATACCCGCCAACATTTCTCTGATGAAAACAGGGATGCTCTATTCAATAATAATTATTAAAATAATAATAAAATAATAACTTTACTGTTTAGACCCTGCCCATCTGACTGGGTTGCCCCAGCCGCTCAGGGTGCCTTCCAACATATATAAAAACATAATAAAACATTAAACATTAAACAAAACTTTTCTATACAGATGTCTTCTAAAGGTTGTATAGTTACTTATCTCCTTGGCTCAGTGCATCGCATAACTCCATACCTCTAACATTTCTCCATTGAAAATACGGACATCCTAAGGAAAAGCGGGCCATTCTTCGTTTCATTATATATGATTTCTCCAAAGCCTTTAGCTTTTTTGCATGTATACCACCAGAGTGGATTTGATTTAAATCAAATCAATTTAAATCACGATTTAAATCACTACTCAGTAAGACTTGATTTAAATCTTTTTTTTTTACAGAAAGACTCATTCTTGCTGGTATAATCTTAATATTTACAATCAGATGAAGGTTTCATTTTTGGAAAAATAATTTTTCAGAGTAGTATTTACAGTTATATCAAAAATTACTGATTTGGTTATACCATTAGAAATACATAGACAGATAATTATGAAATTATTGTGAGGTTTATTAAGTTAACTGTTTATATTAGGACAACTTTTCTGCTACCCTTTATTAGAAGGAGAAAAACAATCATTTCCTTAATAACAATTTAAACAATTTATTTAACTAAAACAATAACATTATAGCATATGTATCCATGTTTGTTAACTGATGTGGTTAAACAATTTAAAAAACAAAAACCTTGGACTGAGTTTTAGCACACATGAAAAACTTTGGACTATAATGTAACTTAAATAGAAAACTATATTTAGAAAGATTTTTCCTCCAAAAGCATTTTATTTTAAAAATCCAATTTAAATTTTAAAAAATCTGATTTAAATTTTAAAAAAATCCCATTTTTAAAATAAAATAAAAATCATTGATTTTTATCCACCCTGTCCATCACATATGGAAGAATGGCCCATCTACCTGCTTACATTTCCAGCATGGAGAAAGGCTCCTGAAATATGTTAGCAAAGGTACCAAGTGGATGTTGCAAAGGAGAATATTCCACAGATGGGGAGCCACACTTGAAAAGGCCCTCTCCCTACCTTCCAAGCCTTTCTCAGATGGGGATGCTGGAGCATAGCTATCAAGCGTCCCTTATTTGGAGGGACAGTCCCTTATCCCAGCGCCATGTCCCGCTGCTGTCCCTTATTGATGGATGTCCCTTAAATTTCCCAGGTTTCAAAGGAAGCAGCTCTTCTCCCTTCCTCCCTGCCGGCCAGGGAGGAGGGAGTCTCCAACTGTGTTGCTTGGCTGCCCGGTCTGCTGCCCTCCGGCCTCCTCTCACCAGCCTCGGCCCCCGGGAACCCCTCCCCACCAGGACTGGCAGGAACCTCGGGCCCTTCCGCCGCCATCCTCCTCGCGGCCACTGAACTGAGTATCTCTGCCTGGGGCCTTCCCTCTGCCCGTCGCCCCCGCTCCTGCTCCCACTAGGCCATACTGCGGCTGTGCCACCAAAGGACCCGGATGAGATGGGCAGCCTGGCATGGGCTATGAATTGCTGAGGAGCCTTGAGAGGAGAGCGAGGGCAACCATAGAGAAAGTAGTTCAGAGAGGAGGAAGAGGAGGCGGCAGAGGCGGAGGCGCGGGCAGGTGTTCCAAGGGCTACAAGGGAAGGACCGCAAGTGCTTCTCCCATAGATTTGTAGTAGACTAGCATAGATGGTCTGATCTGCAGGTTTACTTTGGGTGCTATTCCCCCCCTCCTTCCTTCCGCCCCACCTGATGGAACTGAGAGCTGCAGATGGAGCACGAGAGAAAAGATACAGAACTGCAGCAGCATCTTTGTAGCTTGGACTTCGTTTTGCACGAAAAGTGGTTGCTGCTTGCAGTTATTTAATTGCAGTGTTTCATCGACTGGTGTCTTGAGCAGCAACCTCTGGAAACAAAGGGCTAAAAACCAGCGCTGCTCTCCAAAATTATATGGTCCCTTTTAACTTCGTATTTCAGCTGGTTCACTAAAATCCCTTATTTTGGCTACTAGTCCCTTATTTTCAAGGCTGCTGGTCCCTTATTTTCAAATCTGTAAGTTGACAGTTATGTGCTAGAGAAGAGCCTCACACGAACATCTAAGGGCTCAGGTAGGTTCATGTAGGGAGAGGCATTCCAGAATGGTGTAGTTCTGTGTTTATTGACTCCTAGCAAACCTTCCACTCTTGCTTTGCTGTCTCCTCTTTGGCTTCCTCCACAGCTACCTACAGCACCTAGAGGGGAAATACCTGGATGTGGATAGAGTTATCAAAGCCACAATCTAGAGCAGCAGAACAGTTATAGCTGACGGCATTATTGGCTGAGTTTTGATCTGAGCTGTGTCTAATTATCCTTTCTTTTTGGGAGAACAGCTGCTATGTTGTGTATGTATATGGCTACTTCCCCCCCTTTTCCTTTTTTTTTGTAAGAGACAAAATTGCCTGGAGCCAAAAGTTGGCACACTTTTTAATACACACGCTGTTGATGAAGAGGGCGGAGTAATACTAAGTAGTGAGAGAGTCCCCTGAAAGCAAAATTATTCTTTCTTTTTACAAACCACAGAAAACAAGTTTCAAAGGCCTGTGGCACACTGTTCCACCCCACCCCCAGTTGTGCACTCAGGATGTGCTTATTATATAGCCTGTGTTCTTTAAAATACCATATACAGTATTATATAGGTACTCTCAGGATCACAGCCACAGCATACCGTATTTTTCCATGGATAACACTCCCCCGTGTATAAGACATCTTTTCTTTTTTCTTTTTTTTTGGGAGGAAATGGAGGGAGATTGCCCAGATAGATAAGCTTTTTTGGGGGGAATGCTCAGACTTGTTGAGCTTTTTTTTGGGGGGGGTTGCCAGCAGCTGCCAATCACCCGCCCAATTGCCGCAACAGCCAATCGACAGCAGACCCTGCCACAGCCGCCAATCACCCACCCAATCTTCTGCCCATGGCAGCCACCAATTGCCCATCCGACCTCTGCACTATCCGTGTATAAGATGACCCACAATTTTTAGCATTTTTTAATAATAAAAAAACCTTGTCTTTTACATGGGAAAATACGGTACATTTAAAGGACATGGTTTGTCCCCCAAAGAATCCTGGGAACCTTAGCTCACCCCCTCATGGAGCTTCAGTTTTCAGCAGCCATAGCAAACTACAGTGTCTAGGATTCTTTGAGGGAGGCTGTGTGTTTTGAATGCATGGTGTGGGTATGATCTGTGGGGAAGGGCAATACATCAGTGGTAAAGTGGATGTTTCACAAGCAAAAAAGTCTGAAGTTCAGTTCCTAGTACAGTGGTACCTCAGGTTAAGTACTTAATTCGTTCCGGAGGTCTGTACTTAACTGAAACTGTTCTTAACCTGAAGCACCACTTTAGCTAATGGGGCCTCCTGCTGCTGCCGCGCCGCCGGAGCACGATTTCTGTCCTCATCCTGAAGCAAAGTTCTTAACCTGAAGCACTATTTCTGGGTTAGCGGAGTCTGTAACCTGAAGCGTATGTAACCTGAAGCGTATATAACCTGAGGTACCACTGTATCTCATGATGGGGTGAGGGGATCCTGTCCAGAATACTGGTGAGCGGCTTGAAGTCAGTGTAGACAATAGTGAGCCAGGTGGATGACTGCTCTCAGATTTATTGAATGATTTAATTTATTTCTCACATTTATATCCCACCTTTCCCCCAAGGAGCTGAAGATGGTATGCATAATTCTCCTCCTTCCCGTTTTATCCTCTGCTTCAGGTTATCCTGACAACAAGTAGTGACTGGTCCCAGAGCTTCATGGCTGTGTGGATGATTTGAACCCTAGTCTCCTAGGGTGGAGTCTCCTGGACTCCATCAGCACCAGCTAGAATGAGCAATGGTAAAGAGATTAATAATAATCATCATCATAGCTGTCAACTTACAGATTTGAAAATAAGGGACCAGCAGCCTTGAAAATAAGGGACCAGCCGCCAAAATAAGGGACCTGCAGCCTCACTTGTTCCAGGCACTCCAGTCTTCCTGTCCTCTTGCAGTCTGGTCAAACTCATGCTGGTAGCTTCAAGAACACTGTCCAACCAACTTTGTAACCAGAGGTTCAACTGAATAGAATCTGAATCACATGCACTCCAAGGCCTATACAGCCTCAATTTTTAAGATGGCTCCCCGGCCTGGCTTTGCACTGCAAGGTTTGCAGCAGCATGTGCAACAAAATGGCATCCAGCATTCAAAAACCTCCTCAGCTTGCATTAACTAGCCACACACAAGGCATGCAAGCTCCACCCCCCAGTCGTTCTTAGACTTCTTACCGGGTGAGCAACACAGCCAAGCAACACAGTGGCCGGCAGGGAGGGAGGGAGAGGAGCTGCTTCCTTTGAAATTTAAGGGACATTTAAGGAAAATCCATCAATAAGGGACAGCAGCGGGACATGGCGCTGGAATAAGGGACTGTCCCTTCAAATAAGGGACACTTGACAGCTATGATAATAATAATAATAATTTATTTATACCCCGCCCTTCCCGGTTCAGAAAACCAGGCTCAGGGCAGCTAACAACAAATCTAAAACACTTGATTGTAGAAGCAGCAACATAAAATACATTATAAAAACATGAATAACAATAAAATTCAAAGTTGAGAAATCAATTTGGGGAAAATCCATCTAATAAGCATTAGATAGTCATCAGGGCTAGCTGGCTGAATTAGTCCTACTTGGGCCAGTGAGGAGGCCAGGAGAGAATTAGCTGTGGGGTCCCAGAGTGGGTAATCTTCATAAAGGGGGAGGGGGAGGGAAGAGAAGGGAAATAAAAGATCAGGCTGAATTCAAATTAAAGGCCAGGCAGAATAGCTCTGTCTTACAGGCCCGAGAGAAGGAGGTTAAATCCTGAAGGGCCCTAGTCTCATGGGACAGAGCATTCCACCAGGTCGGAGCCATCACTGAAAAGGCCCTGGCCCTGGTGGAGGATACCGTATTTTTTGCTCTATAAGACTCACTTTTTCCCTCCTAAAAAGTAAGGGGAAATGTGTGTGCGTCTTATGGAGCGAATGCAGGCTGCGCAGCTATCCCAGAAGCCAGAACAGCAAGAGGGATTGCTGCTTTCACTGTGCAGTGATTCCTCTTGCTGTTCTGGCTTCTGAGATTCAGAATATTGCTTTTCTTGTTTTCCTTCTCCAAAAACTAGGTGCGTCTTGTGATCTTGTGCATCTTATAGAGTGAAAAATACGGTAGTCTGACTTCCTTAGGGCCCGGGACCTCTAAACTATGGTTATTCATGGACCTTAAGGTCCTCTGCGGAGCATACTAGGAGAGGTGGTCCCATAAATACTTGGAGTCCAACAACATCTAGATCAGGGTTTCCCAAACTTGGATCTCCAGCTGTTTTTGGACTACAGTTCCTATCATTCCTTACCACTGGTCCTGCTAGCCAAGGATGATGGGAGTTGTAGTCCAAAAACCACTGGAGACCCAAGTTTGGGAAACACCGATCTAGCGGGTTGGCTCCCCTGCTTATATATTAAAGTACATTCCAACCCAACAAAACTTAAGGAGCCAGTGTGGTGTAGTGGTTAAGTGCGGTGGACTCGTAATCTGGTGAACCGGGTTCGCTTCCCCGCTCCTCCACATCCAGCTGCTGGGTGACCTTGGGCTAGTCACACTTCTCTGAAGTCTCTCAGCCTCACTCACCTCACAGAGTGTTTGTTGTGGGGGAGGAAGGGAAAGGAGAATGTTAGCCGCTTTGAGACTCCGGGTAGTGATAAAGCGGGATATCAAATCCAAACTCTTCTTAATGGTTTCTACAACTCTTTTTCTCGCACACCCTTTCTGCATCTCTCCACAACGTCTGGGCTGTGCCCTGTTATAATCTTTTTAAGCCACCGGCCCATTTGATATCGGTGCACTAGATATCACTGCACACACCAAAAAAACCCCAAACTCCTTATTTATGTTTAAATGGTCTCCTACGTCAACGCTGCTCTGCAGACCATTAATCCACAGAAGCTCTTAGCCGAATGAAAGGAATGGCTTCGCGCTCCCAGCCACTCTCCTCTTGGAATTCTGCCAAAGGCATGATTGCAGAAACAAATCATTTTAACCTCAGCATTTTTGGTTTCGAGAAAGATCTCCAAGTGGCACAATAGTCTCTGTCTCCCTTTAACAGCAGGCACAGCTGTGGCCTCTCCACCTTAGCGCTCGTTCCCCCCATGGGAGTCTTCGAAATGCACACAAGACAATACTAAATACGTTCGCAGCACTGGTGGGGGAGCCAAAAGAGAGGCAGGCATAAATTGCCATTGGCTGCAGATGATGTCCTTTTCATCTAGTGCTCAGCTAGGATGACTTCACTGGCACTTTAATAAATTGTCAAGACCAGGGGGCTAGGGAGCAAGTGAGATAATCTTCCAGGAATCAGAGCCTCCTGCTTGGGCAATGGTTCTTCAGTGCCCCCTTTCAAGTGACAAGCACATAACCTCTTGTTTTTTTACACACATATATTTCTCTCTCTCTCTACTATTTGGGGGTGGAGGCTATGTACACATTAGTGACTTGAAACACAGTGAGGTCATTCTCTCTCCCCCCCCCCCACATTTCAACTCGCATTATTACTTTGCTGTACACAGCAGAGAGAGGACAAGGATGTCGTCACCCAGTATGAATAACTTGATTTGTCATCCCCACCCCACCCGCAAGACCTTCAGCTCCACTTCTCATCTGGGCACTCAGTAGAGCATGAAACTCTTAAATCTTAGAGCCGTGGGTTTGAGCCCCACATCGGGTGAAAGATTCCTGCATTGGACTAGATCACTGTTGGCCAAACTTGGGTCTCCAGCTGTTTTTGGACTACAACTCCCATCATCCCTAGCTAACAGGCCCAGTGGTAAGGGATGATGGGAATTGTAGTCCCAAAACAGTTGGAGACCCTAGTTTGGCCAGCATTGGACTAGATGATTCACAGCTGCTGTTGGACTACAACTCCCATCATCCCTTACCACTGGTCCTGCTAGCTAGGGATGATGGGAGTTGTAGTCTAACAACAGCGGAGGACTCGAGTTTGGGAAACACTGGCTTAACTGCAGCTGACGTTTTCAAATCGGATGGAAGCTGGTTTGAGGGAAAATTTATCAGCAGTACTCAAGAAGTGACAGGATGCGATGGATTGTGGCTACAGTCATGTGTAAAGGTAAAGGTAAAGGGACCCCTGACCGTTAGGTCCAGTCATGGCCAACTCTGGGGTTGCGGCGCTCATCTCACTTTACTGGCCGAGGGAGCTGGCCTACAGCTTCTGGGTCATGTGGCCAGCATGACTAAGCCACTTCTGGAGAACCAGAGAAGCACACGGAAATGCCGTTTACCTTCCCGCTGGAGCAGTACCTATTTATCTACTTGCACTTTGACGTGCTTTCGAACTGCTAGGTTGGCAGGAGCTGGGACCAGGCAATGGGAGCTCACCCTGTGCGGGGATTCGAACCGCCGACCTTCTGATCGGCAAGCCCAAGGCTCTGTGGTTTAACCCACAGTGCCACTCGCAGAGCCCAAGAAAATGGCAACATGTCCACAGCCTAAGAAGCCTGATGACTTGCAGGGATGGCCTCCATGTTGCCTTTATGTGTCCTAGCAATGTGTTGTCAAGAGGCAGATGCTAGTCTGAGAAATCACCCTAGGGCTGAAGAGTAACTCAACAACAGCTTCACAAGTTGTTCACTCCATCATGGACATAATAAACAAATCCTGGAGGCTATGCCCCAAACACTCTCGTGGCCTATTTTTGCTGAATATGTGCGTGGTCTACTTTCCCCATCTGTGAGTGCTGCTGGAGGCTGAACCCCTTCCAAAAAAATATTCCTGTGATCTAGGAACAACCAGCCACTTCTGAACATAATATTCTTTCTCTCCATAACTGAACAGCAAGAGGGTATTCCCTCCACCAGCCCTAGTTTGGTGTCATCTGCAAATTTGAAAGCTGGAGTCCAATAACACCACATGTGGCGTTAGAAGCTCGCATGATGCCTCTTTTTTTGGAAGGAGTCATTGATCTTTGTTTCCCAACACTGGAAATGCAGATGAACTGTTTCTCCCCCTTGTTCAGCTGACACAGTGCCCGATATAAGTATACCAGGAATACGGGCAAAAGTCCTAAGACAAAGCATTATCCTCATGGACTTCCCAACAGCTTGACTGTTATAAAGTGATTTATCTCAAAGATGTTATGCCTGTACTTTGTTGGACATTTCGTCGAATGCTACAGACAGGAGTGGAGAAGATATCTGGGTGGGTTAAAGGTAAAGGTAAAGGGACCCCTGACCATTAGGTCCAGTCGTGACCGACTCTGGGGTTGCGGCGCTCATCTCGCTTTATTGGCCGAGGGAGCCGGCATACAGCTTCTGGGTCATGTGGCCAGCATGACTAAGCTGCTTCTGGTGAACCAGAGCAGCGCACGGAAACACCGTTTACCTTCCGAACAGAGCAGTACCTATTTTTCTACTTGCACTCTGACATGCTTTCGAACTGCTAGGTGGGCAGGAGCAGGGACCAAGCAACAGGAGCTCACCCCATTGTGGGGATTCGAACCGCCAACCTTCTGATCGGCAAGTCCTAGGCTCTGTGGTTTAACCCACAGCGCCACCCACATCCCTCTCTGGGTGGGTTACGCACCCACAAAATGTCTGAGGCTGAAAGGTAAAAGGGTAAAGGACCCCTGAACAGTTAAGTCCAGTCAAAGACGACTATGGGGTTGCAGTACTCATCTTACTTCAGGCCAAGGGAGCTAGCGTTTGTCTACAGACAGCTTTCCGGGTCATGTGGCCAGCAGGACTAAACCGCTTCTGGTGCAATGGGGCACCATGATGGAAACCAGAGCGCACAGAAATGCCGCTTACCTTCTCACTGCAGCGGTTCCTATTTATCTGCTTGCACTGGTGTGCTTTCAAACTGCTAGGTTGGCAAGAGCTGGGACAGAGTAACTGGAGCTCACCCTGTCGTGCGGATTTGAACCGCTGACCTTCCGATCAGCAAGCCCAAGAGGCTTAGCGGTTTAGACCACAGCACCAACCAAGGCTGAGTGGACCATGGGAGCATCAAGCAGGCAACTGTGTTTACTCACGTCCATTGAAATGATATCTAATACGGGGGGGGGGCACCAGGTGGCGCACTGGAAGATGGCCGACAATAACATCTCTCTGAGCCATACGAGGTAATTAAGAGGTTGCTATGGGAAGTATGCAGTCTTCCTACCCCTCCCCAAGGAGATGAGGGGCTGACTTGCCAGTGGTGCCCACAATGCACCCCCGGATTTGAGAGATGGGGGTGCCAGACACTTGGCACGAGCCCTCGATGAGGTCAGCTCTTCCTGACGCCGGTTCCAATTAGCGCGTGCTGGCTTGCTTTAGCTCGGAATTATAACTGGAAACATATGATTGGAATGAAGCTAAAGAACATACATCAAGCATCACTCGGGAGATAAGACTGCTGACTAATGGATCTCTGTGACTGGAGTGATGGATGGATAAATAAATCTTCTGATGAACCACCATTATGAGACTGTATGTTTGGAATGAAGGGGGGGTGGAGGAAAAAACTTTTTTTCTTTGCACTATGTGATATTAATAACCCTCCACCCCAGAAAGAAATAAGATCGTTGCGTTTTACTAACCACAAGCAGGAATTCAAGAACTGTGTGGGATGGATTATAGCTAAAGAGAGGATTGGTAAACAATGAGAACGGAGGAAAATTTTATAACGCAGTAAAAAATGGTGTCTCACCAAGACAGGCTTGCCGGAGGACTTCCGGGTTAGCGCGATCGGATTAATGGCGGATTCCCTCCGAGCTACGGAGGGAATCGGCTCTGCTGAGGACGGGTCTTACCGCGCCGGCGACGCGGGGACCCTTAGAAACCGCAGGCGCGGAAGCCTGCAGACTTGGTGACTCGGCGGGCACCTTTAAGCGCCTTCCCCGACCCACGAAGAGCCTTTTTAAAGGCTACGGAGAGGGTACGGGGAGCGGCGTGGTGCTGTGAGTAGACCGCTACTTCAGTGGAGCGTAGCCGCGAGCCATGGTCGGAGAGCGCTGACTTTTTTCCCAAAATTCGAGCTGGAAAATAAACAACCCGTGAGTAGATTGGAATCTGGACTTTAAAATTTATACCTTTGAATTCGGTACAATCGGGGGATGTGCTAAAGGGAAGTCCGCACCCCCCCTACCTACAAACGATCTAAAGCAAGGATTGGAGAACTAAGGTGGAGAGTATTGTTTTTGGTGTCAGATAAAAGATACTTCAATGAATTTGACAGAAGAAGTCTTTGTGCTGGAGAGAAAGTGAGGAATTTTGGAAGCTTTTGTGTAACCCCCCCCCCGAACCCGGGAGTGTCCTGTGCGTAAGCCGGAGGAAAAAGAATAAGGAGTTTGACAGCTGTCAAAGGAGCTGTCAAACGGGCGGTTAAAGTTAAGAACTTTGTTACTTAATAACTCTCTGAATTAAAAGTGTTGCATTTGAACTGAGGTGGTTGGAAACAATGTAGCTATAAACAATAAGTAACGGACTGTTGGAAAAGGACTATCAAGTAATTGGAATCCCCCTAGGGGGAACTAGAGACATTACAATGGCTGCAGAGGGAAAATTACTGGCAGAGATAGAAAAAATGTTTTTTCTCGTGGGAATCCTGCAAGAGCAGAGTACGGCTATGAACAAAGAACTTATGACCTTGAATTCTACAACAAACAACTCTGCTGAATGCATAAAGGATTTGACTAATAAGAAATCTGCAGCTGAACCAGAAGAGACATTTTTGGAACAGGTGGAGAGGAAAGAAGGAGCGGAAAAGGAAAATACCAATCAGAAGCCTATATTGTCAGGAAATAAAGAAGAAGATCTTCGGATTACAAATCTGAGAAAGATGAGAAAGATGAAGGAGGAAGTCCCTGGAGTACCTGGAATACTGGAATTTAAAAGAATAAAGAAATATGATTGGGACTTCCTCTTTGAGTATGGGAGAGCAGCTGACCTTTTGCAGCAACTGCTTTTAAGTATTTTGGATGGAAGAAAACTTGGTGTGACTGCGACTGAACTCCTTCGAGACCTGAGGACCAACAAAAAGGGTTACCAACAAAATCGGCGGAGAGAGACTGACAGAGACTTGAAGGCCTCGGATGTGAGGAATCCGGGCTAGGAACTGTTTCTGTGGACATAAGGGATGGAAACCGGGGTAGGGAGGGAGGGGAGAACAGAATTTTAAAATTTTATGATTTTTGTATTTGGCCATTATGACATATAATTAATTAAAATATAAAGGGAGAAATTCGTGGGAGGGAAATTAGGTCGACCTTAGAAAAAAGATTTAATGTTTATAAGAGAATTGGATAAGTTAAATGTGGATAAGTAAAAAGAGTTAAGTTTTAAAAATAATAATAATATGTTAAAGATGAGAGATAAGAACTTGCTGAATTAATTATTGGAATTGGGATGTATGAAGAGGGGGTGGGGGAAGTCAAGGAAAGAGGGTAAAGAAAGTAAGAGTATGAAATTATATATGTTTTGTTTTTGTTTTTGTTGTGTGTGTGTGTATAAAATGTGAAAACCTAATAAAAAATTATATATATATATATAAAAAAGACAGGCTTGCCGGAGAAAGAAGGACAGGGGGAGGAGAATCAGGACCATTGGAATGAGAAGGAATGTTGGAATGTAATCTTGACCTGACAGAGCCTCCTGATATACTCGGCAAGTCTGAGAAAAGTAAAGGACAGACCGAAGATTTATTTTTTTATGGAAGCATGGAATAGCGGCTGTCCCTGAGCGATATGATTTTTGGAGAGTGCAAAACCCACACAGAGGATGCCTGTTTCCAATCTGCTTGTGAAAATTATCAGAGATCGCAAAGAAAGGAATATACAATAACAACAAGAAGATGAAGAAAGTAATAAAGGACTATCTGGATTGAACTGGATAGAACTGTTTAATTAAAGCAGCAGTATAAGTGATGTTTGGACTCGTTCGGAGCTTGATGTATGGGTACCCCCAACAAAATTTAAAATTTGGCTGTATAATTTGGAACTAATGTGATTTGGATAATGTGATGTGATTGGCCTGTTAATAATTTTTTTTTTTTTTAAAAAAGAATTGATATCTAATACAGTCTCCAGATAAGCAAGAATTGATAGAGCAGGGCAGCAGGGAGGGGATGTTCACAAAACGATCAGGACTTACGCTCCTTGAGGCGGAGGGGGGAAGGGATACAGGAAAGCCCTGGGCTTTCAGGAACAATTTATCTTGTGCTTGTAAGGGGCAAAGCAGATGTGACAGGTGATAGACCTGTGTGTCAGAATCATCTCACTGCACATTTTGATAGGGCAGGGGACAAAGAGGCTAAATGGCACCAGCACAATACGGGCTGGATCAAGAGGGTGCCGAACTTCACCCATGCAGCCTCCCCAAAACTCACTCTCTCTCTCTCCAGATGTTTTCTTCCTGATGGGGCTTCTCCTTCCAGGGTAATGAAGCATGCTGACATGCACTGAGAAAGTTGCACCTTTCACCTGTGGCCTTTAATTCCTGAGACACTCTAACAGTACTCTTACATCCCAACACTTTAGGAATTACTGGCTTTGGGATTAGGTGTTCCTGCTGAGCAGCTTATCAGTTATGTGGGCTTCAGCCTGTTGAAGGGCATTCATGTCTACTTCATAGGTAGCACTTTTTATCCACTTTGTCCTAGCACCTGAGAGTAACAGGAGCCTAGCCAATGGGTCATACTGAAGACCTAGAATCATATGTCTACAGGGATGAGAGAATATGAGAATTTCAGTTTCTCCCCGTTCCTAATTGTTTTTCAATCTCACGTTCTGTCCCCTACATTTCCAGATAGGTGGCATATAAATTTTTTAAAAATTGTTGATGATGAATAATCTCCCCAAAGAGGCTCGCCTGGCTCACCTTCGTTATACACCTTTAGGTACCAGGCAAAAACATTCCTCTTCAACCAGGCCTTGGGCTGATTAACATCCTATGTCATTTTAAATGTGTTTGTTGTGGTGGGTTTTATTGTTTGTTTCTATTATGTATTTTGTGTTTTTATATTGCAGTTTTATGCTGTGATCTTAGGATGAAGGGTGGTCTACAAATTTAATAAATAAATGAAAATAAATAAAATGGGAGGGTAGGACTTCAGAAGGCTCCCTCTGACCTTCAGCATCCGAGGCAGTCTGCCTCAATTCCAGCTGGCAGAATTGGGAGCAGGTTATGGTACCGGTGGACTTCCCTTAGGAATCTGCTTGCTCATAGTGAGAACGGAATGCAGGCCTTTGGGCTGATCCAGCAGAGCTCTTCTAAAGTTCAGGTAAATAATACTGATCTGACAGCTTTGTGTAGGATGTGGCTCGAGTGTAATTGCTTACCTTTTTGTTGAGGAATCTCTTATAGGCTTCCAAACCTATGAGAGACAGTGTGGTGTAGTGGTTAAGAGCGGTAGTCTTGTAATCTGGTGAACCGGGTTCGCTTCCCTGCTCCTCCACATGCAGCTGCTGGTGACCTTGGGCTAGTCACACTTCTCTGAAGTCACTCAGCCCCACTCACCTCACAGAGTGTTTGTTGTGAGGGAGTAAGGGAAAGGAGAATGTTAGCCGCTTTGAGACTCCTTAGGGTAGTGATAAAGCGGGATATCAAATCCAAACTCCTCCTCCTCCTCCTCCTCCTCCTCCTCCTCCTCCTCCTCCTCCTCCTCTTCTTCTTCTTCTTCTTCTTCCGACGTAATTCTGTTTTAACCCCACAAAAGCCACTGCTATAGTTTTTGGTGAGCAGGCATGCCAACGAGGGAACGGCGGATGATTCTTTGCGGGGTGAATTCCATCAAGGTGTGCGCACACAGGTTCTCAGCGTCGGAAATGGCCAAATCACTCGTGGTCTCCTGTGTAGCTAATAAAAGGAAGAGAAATGATTTTATCAAGAAGAGCCATTTATTTCACAGGTCTGTGGGCAAGGGGGCTGGATATTGCTTCCCCTCCATGCTTGCCCTCCACCGAGAACGTTGCTTTTGCCGTGATGAATGCTGCCACCTTCTGCGACGTTAAGAGTACGTAGTGTCCCTTCACAGCTGCTTGTCCCCTCTTCCCTAAGAAAACAAATGACAGCTCCCCTTAGTGTCATCCTACACCCCCCCCCCCCGCTCCTTTCTTTAAATGACTTTTCTCTTGGAGATTTATTGCAAGAGCTTTGCGAGAGATTTGTAGCAAGCAGTGCTCAGCCTGTAGCTTTACATCCTCAGTGCCACAGCCATAATTCTCCCAGAGTGGAATGATAGAAGATCACAATGGCTAATAATGTATTATGATGATACTGTCTGCGCAAGAAAGATTGTGTTCCGTTTTCAGCAGCTCATTTGGGTCACACGGAACTTTTCCTCACCTCGCCAAAACAAATGGCGTTTTCCTGGCTGTGCATGCAAGCCAAGTAAATTAAGCAACAGCAAATAAATTAAAATAAGGCAGCTATCCTGTCACTATCTGGCATGAGTTTGACTTTCACAAGGAGCTGCTCTGAGGAAGATGTGTGTGTGTTTATGTATATGTATATAGTTCCTGGTGCCTTAGATTCAATATGTCAGGATGATAGGCAGTGACAAATGTTTAGTGGCCTGTTCCAAATGAACCACATATAAAAATGTGTCTCTCTCCTGCTAGCTGAGGCCTTTGGAGGGGCTAAGTGAAGCCCAAATTGATGAAATGGGAACGCTGTGGAAGTAGAAGGAGACAAGTAACAGAGAGAAGCATCTTATCAGGACCAGCTAAGGGGCAGGGCACTGGTCCATGGGGTCACGAAGAGTCGGACACGACTAAACGGCTAAACAACAACAACAAGGGGCAGAGAAATTGTTCTAAGAGCCAGAGGAGGTGTGTTAACTTCCCGAGTCCTGCCCCTCATGTGTGACATGGAGAGCATCTTGTACTCTGTTCAGTTGGATTTCCTTCCACATAAGTGTCCCTAAGGGACATAACTTAGTTTTGAGCCTCAGACTCCGCATGGAGACATGTGGAGAAGCTTTGGGTAGTTGGTACGTTGGCAGGGGTTCAGGCTTAGCACTGAAGTGACCAGGCAATTGAACATGGAGGTTATTTCTCCCTATATGAACCAGCCCAGACCTTGTGGTCTTCATCAGAGGCCCTTCTCCAGGAGCCCAACCCAAGACAGGTGCAGAGGGTGCCCACATGAGAACAGGCCTTTATGGTGTGGTGGGAGACATGCCTGGTGCCATTCTTGTCGGTCTTTAGGCACCAGGCGAAGGCTTTTTTGTTTACCAAGACCTTTGGCAATAAAGACATCTGAAGGCAGCCAAGAGTGGCTGCGGCAACCCAGTCAGATGGGCACCATATAAATAAAGCTATTACTATTGTTTCCTATGGCTGTGCTTATCTTTTAGCAGGGTGGATAGGACTTGTCCTTATTCATATTTTACTGAATATGCTTTTTATGTAATTGTATTGTTCACAGTTTTAACACCACACCACCCCTGTTTTTAAATTGGCTTTATTTGTTGTATTTTATCTTTTCAAGTGTCCTGATCCCCTGGCCTACCTGGCGGACAGCGTGCCAAGGCAAAGTTCCAAGTCCAAAAGCCAATCCATACAAGCCAAGTTCAAAGATCAGGAAACGCAGTCCAGGGTCAGTCCAAGTACGCCAGTATGGCAGTTCAGCAGTCAGGATACAGACCAGAGTCAATCTGGAAGTAGAAACCCATGAAGGTCTGAGGAGAATCCCAGGTGAGGTCCCTCAACATGGGCAGGTGGATAGACACAGTACCTCAGCTCTGCTGCCTTCTTATATTGTGTCTGTTGATTGCAGCTTCTGCGCTTGATGAGGCAGGTGCCCCAGCTGAGGAATCACTTGCGTCCTTCCCCACCTGGCCAGCTAGTGAACTAGGCTCTGCTTCCTGGAGTGCCTCACCCACTGTCTTAGGTGCATTGGGACACTGTGCTTCCGCAGAGCACATGGAAACGCTGTTTACCTTCCCGTGCAGTGGTACCTACCGTATTTTTTGCACCTGAGCAAAGGACGCACCTAGTTTTTAGAGGAGGAAAACAAGCAAAAAATATTTTGAATCAAATCAGTGTCGGGGCTGAAGGGGGAAGCCCGGGGTTTCCCCATAAATCCCCGGCATCTCCAAGCTAGAACAGCGAGATGCTGCGCAGCGCTCCGTCTCACTGTTCTGGCTTCAGAGACAGCCTTCACCCCGCTGCCCTGCGGAGGCTTTGCACAGCTAACCCCGAAGCCTTTGGAGTGAAGCACGAGGTCCCACCTCGTGCTGCGCTCCAAACGCTTCGGGTTCCTTTCGCTGAAGCCGGGAGAGTCTTGCACACCAGTGCAAGTAGATAAATAGGTACCGCTGCAGTGAGAAGGCAAGTGGCGTTTCTGTGCGCTCTGGTTTCTGTCATGGTGCCCCATTGCGCCAGAAGCGGTTTAGTCCTGCCTCAGTCATTTTGTGAGTGCGTAACCCACCCAGAGAGGGATGTGGGTGGTGCTGTGGGTTAAACCACAGAGCCTAGGTTTAACCTTCTGCCGATCAGAAGGTTGGCGGTTCGAATCCCCGCAACGGGGTGAGCTCCCATTGCTCGGTCCCTGCTCCTGCCCACTTAGCAGTTCGAAAGCATGTCAAAGTGCAAGTAGATAAATATGGTAGGTACCACTGCAGCGGGAAGGTAAACGGCATTTCCATGCGCTGCTCTGGTTTGCCAGAAGCGGCTTAGTCATGCTGGCCACATGACCCGGAAGCCGTCTGTGGACAAACGGCGGCTCCCTTGGCCTATAAAACGAGATGAGCGTGCAACCCCAGAGTCATTTGCGACTGGGCCTAACAATCAGGGGTACCTTTACCTTTATAGGTTGATTATCTGTTTAATACCACACCATTTGCATTAGATACTTTAATAAATAAGTTGGTGCCCGTCTTCAGACTATTATTCAAGATATAGCACAAAATATATGAGGACTTTGCTGCCTCCCCTGCCCCCTGTTCACCATATTCTGCTTTCTTGAATAAAAATAGTTAGGAAGTTGTTGAGAGCACAGTAGGAGGGTGAGATCCTTTCTCCTGCCCACATATACAATGCTTATCAAACATGAAAGGTACTTTATATCATTCCAGAGTTGGGTCTCTCTGGCTTGTTGGCACATCATCTCTGGACCCGGTGAAATGTAACCAGTTATTTAGTGGCAAGCGAAAACCAATGGGAAAGGATAAAACCACTGATCTTTAGGCAGATCAGATTAGGGTAAGTGAAAGCCAATGGCAACGTCCTAATCTTAGCAAAAAAAATCACTACTTAACCACGCCATAATAGCGATATTTGTGCTACCAGTGTATTAGCATCACACAGAGGGCAAGACACTTCAGTTGCATACCTTCTGTTGACAGTGTTATGAGCACCTAGGTTTTAAGAGGAGGAGAAGCTCTGTATCTCCTGAAAAGGTGTCAGGGCTAATTCCAAAGAGGTGAAGACACTTGCTATTAGCATCTAAGGATTCTTCTCCCATCATGATTCATTCCTCACATGCAAATCTGTTCTATTTAGGATGACTGCAAAATGATTCTATCATCCTGTCATCTGGCTTCTCTGCGCTTCCGATTGGTCTGTATTTATAGAATGGCTATAATAATACAAGTCTTGTCTTCTCGTTCTGATAGTGCGTTTCGGGTAAGTTTGACTGAGTTATCCTGCCACTGAGCCAGGTTAACGACTTGTCCTGTATTCAGACTGTGAACTCACAGGCCATGGAATATCTCCTGAGCTAACCAGCAGCAAGAAGCGGCTATCGGGGAGGGATCCGGTGCTACAGAGAACCTGCAGGAGTTCTGAGACAAAGAGGGTACTGCTTCAGTGCTGTCCAGAACCCTACTGAGGTCTTTATTTCATTAAGTTTATTATCACATTTGGGGGACGCAGGTGGCGCTGTGGTCTAAACCACAGAGTCTAGGGTCCTTGCCGATCGGTCCATTGCTCTGTCCCAGCTCCTGCCAACCTAGCAGTTCGAAGGCATGTCAAAGTGCAAGTAGATAAATAGGTACCACTCCGGCAGGAAGGTAAGCGACGTTTCCATGTGTTGCTCTGGTTCTCCAGAAGCAGCTTAGTCATGCTGGCCACATGACCCGGAAGCTGTACGCCGGCTCCCTTGGCCAGTAAAGTGAGATAAGTGCCACAACCCCAGAGTCGTCTGTGACTGGACTTAATGGCCAGGGGTCCCTTTACCTTTATTATTAAATTTACACACCACGTTTCCTTCAAGTCGCTCAGGGTGGTGTATGTGGTTCTCCCCTCTCCATCTGATCTTCGCAATAATCCTGCAGGATAGGCTGGGCTGAAGGACAGTGGCTGGCCCAAAGTCATCCAATAAGCTGAAAATTTGAACCCTGGCCTCCCAGGGTTCCTAGTCCAGCACTCTAACCACTCACACCACATTGGTTCTTGAGTAGTAGTGCCTGCCTCATTAGTATTCTAGTTCCAGCCTTCAGTTGCTTGCTTCTGTTGTTTCTTTATTTCTATTAATATATCTGTACGTATACAAAATGTAAGGATACAGCATAGAAATAAAGAGAGAAACCTGTGTTCTTCCTTCACAGTGCTATTGAAGAAGACAAGAGTGTGAGGGTTAATGACCAGGTAAAAAGAGTGTTGTCAAAGACAGATGACTCAGCTACATTAGCCATGTTACAATGGTAAAGATAAAGGGACCCCTGAACATTAGGTCCAGTCGTGGCCGACTCTGGGGTTGTGGCGCTCATCTCGCTTTCTTGGCCGAGGGAGCCGGCATACAGCTTCCAGGTCATGTGGCCAGCATGACTGAGCCGCTTCTGGCGAACCAGAGCAGCACACGGAAACGCCGTTTACCTTCCCGCTGGAGCGGTACCTATTTATCTACTTGCACTTTGATGTGTTTTTGAACTGCTAGGCTGGCAGGAGCAGGAACCGAGCAACAGGAGCTCACCCTGTCGCGGGGATTCGAACCGCCAACCTTCTGATTGGCAAGTCCTAGGCTCTGTGGTTTAACCCACAGCGCCACCCGGGTCCTGTCGTTACAATGGTATAACTATGTTATAAACATGTGACACCAGATGGTGCTGTAGAATACAAAACTTTGTCTATGCGATTTTACATCGTCCCCCCCCCTTTGTTATAACAATTTAATTTATGACTTATTTATAATGTTTTTCCCCCTGTGTATAGATCCTGACAGAGCAGACAAAGGCAAGATATTGCTCACCCGCCTGGACCAAAAGAAAGTATCTTACAAGTTCCAACAAGTTAAGTCATACTTGCATGGATACATGAGACAAAGTGATTGTTTGTTCATATGTGTTGTGGAAGTTCACCAAATAGTGATAAAATCCTGAGGATCCACCCCACCTTGTAAAGCTTTCAGATGATGAGAGAAGCACACCACACCCTCTGCCACCACAGGGAGCCTCTGCCGCTGCAGAGAAGTGTGGCACAATCTCCGCTGCTGCAGGAAGGTATGGCAGGCCCCTCTGCCACCACAGGGAGGCCCAGAGAGGCCCTCCGTCACTGCAGATATATATTGTGATATAACGAGATACCGATATATATTTAGCTGGTGATATATCGTGATGATGAAAACCAGATATCATGCAGGCCTAGTAGGGAGTAAACTCCACTGACTGTAGTGGAACTTACTGCTTAGTAAACATGACTTAGGGATGCAGGTGGCGCTGTGGGTTAAAGCCTCAGCGCCTAGGACTTGCCGATCGAAAGGTCGGCGGTTCGAATCCCTGCGGCGGGGTGCGCTCCCGCTGCTCGGTCCCAGCGCCTGCCAACCTAGCAGTTCGAAAGCACCTCCGGGTGCAAGTAGATAAATAGGGACCGCTTACCAGCGGGAAGGTAAACGGCGTTTCCGTGTGCGGCTCTGGCTCGCCAGAGCAGCGATGTCACGCTGGCCACGTGACCCGGAAGTGTCTCCGGACAGCGCTGGCCCCTGGCCTCTTAAGTGAGATGGGCGCACAACCCCAGAGTCTGTCAAGACTGGCCCGTACGGGCAGGGGTACCTTTACCTTTACCTTTAAACATGACTAGGATTCCCTCATGATGCCCTACAGACTGCTTTGCCTGGCGACAGGCTGAGAATGCAGGATCCCTGAGAGAGATTTATCGTGAGCTGCATTTTTATAGGCTTCTATCAATTTAGAGTCAATTTCTAAGGTGTCTGTCACAAGAAGACTATTTACTAGAGCTGTCAATCAATTAAAGAATGTTTTAATTAGTTGATCAATTAATCAGCTACAAGGCAATCAACAGATCTATATAAATCTGCATATTACCAGATGCTAAATATACAGTAAATGCCTTTTCAGAAGGGTGTTGGACGTTAAGGAGACATTTGTCAGTTTCTGAGTTGTTTATGGCTTGGTGGCTTACAGTAATAAAAAAGAGAGATAATTATTTATTACATTGTGAATGATCTCATACTTCTTTCTGCACTATAAATGCAGTGCCATTTATATAACATATTTACTCTCATGGCTTTCCTAAAGGATACTGGGAACTGCTGTTTGGTGTGAGTGCTGAGAATTCTGTTAATGCTCCTTAGCTTTTCTCACAATACAAGTTTATAGGATTCATTAGACAGAGCAAATGATTATTGAGGCTGCTGTTCCGTGTCCACTTACTTGAGAATAAGTCCCAGTGAATTCAACGAGACTTCCTTCTGAGTTGACATGTGTAGGGATGTCCTAAGCTTGTTGTGTAGATGTGCCCAAATGGCTTATTCTCATACAGTCTAATCTTGACTATTATGCCTCTCACTTGCAGAGCAATCTTATACATATTTGCTCAGAAGTAAGTCTCACTGTGTTCAGTGGGGCTTTCCCCCACCCTTAATCTATTTTGAAACAATGCCTATCATATGCTGCCACTGCTCAGTCAAAAAGAGCTTTAAGGGGAAGGGTAGTGGATGGTGGGTAGGGAAAGAAAACTTTGGAAGTTTTCTCTGGTTCAGATTTTAAATCTGTGTTTGATAAGAATTCTGGTGCTGTATTTATTTAGTGAGAGTTACATACTGCTTAATCAACGAAAGCATGGCTTTGGGATTCATGTAGAAAGGCAAGGATAATGCAGGTGAAGATATAAGCATTTGTAATTTCAGAATTGCCTTTCCCTCATGTTTGACACCCTGTAGGGGGAAATGTTATACAGAGAAGATTTCTCATTACCCGTTTTCATGCTTTGGAGTCAACATGGGTTGACCCTCACAATAGGTTTGTGGTCTTGTAAAATATTGTATGTGCCCAAATTGTTTCTCATTGTAAATGCAATCCACTTTTTCTAAGATTTTTCAGCAGGTGGAGAGTGGTGATCTGGATATTTGCTGAGAAATCCACAAAGCTGCTTCATGCGTGCACACATGCACCGAAACAGTGACAATTTAAACATGTAAACCCAGTAAGTGTATACACCGTACATGTAAAGCACATGACACCCTCCCCACGGAACCCTAGGAAGTATAGTTTGTTAAGGCAGCTGGGACCTGTCACTCTGTGAAGGGTAAATGACAGTTTTCAGGATTCTTGTGAGGGGGGAGAGGAGGCAATGTGCTTTAAATGCATGGTGTGCATTCATTTTAAACCTCTCCGAAGGTGCAAACTCTCTGCTCTTTGAGTCTGGAATAAACTTAAAGCTTTCTTGGCAATAATTGTGACGAGAACACCCCTGTTCCTCCCCCCGCCCCACAAAAGGATAGCCGATCTGTTACAGCTTTAATACCACGATTGCTCTCCGTTGACTTAAAATAACCACGGTCCTTGCCCACTGTGTTTTTAGCTTTAAAACCACGATCGCTGCCTTTCGAATTAAAAATGAGCAACTTGACTTCCCTACCCCCCCCCCTTAAAAATCACTGGGTTCTGACGAGCTGTGCCTCTGCGTCCACCCACCCCGGTTTCCCTCTCGCTCCCCTGCTCCTTTCCCAACCTGTCCGCCATAGGAGAGACGCAAAGGTGACGACGCAACCGAAGGGTATAGGGAAATGATATTCCTATGAATAACACAGGAAAAAGGAGTGCAAGGCGCTTTCCCAAGGTCACGCAGGCATCATATCAGGAGATTAAAGCAGCAGCAATAGCAACAACAACAACAACCGTTGTTGTCCCGAGCCAGCGCGCTGCTAAGCACTTCGCTCCACTCTTTCCCCCTCCTGCAAAAAGGAAACAGAAAAAAGCAGGAGGTGCGTCAAGCGAAACAGAAGAAAAGGAGAGAGAAAAAGGGAAAGCAAGCAATAATGATACGCCGGAAGTGAGCCGGGCACGTTTAGCGGACGGGACACCCCCGCCGCGCTCGCCGCCCGCCCGCTCTTCATAACGTTCCATTGCGGCGCTATAGTATAGCCCTTCCCGTTGCCCGCAGTAAGCGCTCTTGTGCCTCTTCGCAATTGGGCTCGGCTCTCCCCCGCATCCCCGGGGCGGAGAGTTCCGGGGCTGTTTCTAGGTCGCGGGGCTGCTGCCTGGTTGGTTGGTTTGGTTGGCTGGCGAAGGCGGCCGCCTGCTGTTGTGTTGCTGCTGCTGCTGCTGCTGCTGCTTCTCCTCCCTCCTCCCTCCTCGCCCGCGCCAAGCCCCGCCCCCAGGAGCGCCGCGCGACGCTGCCGCCGGGATGCGGGAGGAGGAGGAGGAGGAGGAGAAGGAGGAAGAGGAGGAGGGATGCTGAGGAGCTAAGGAGCCGCCTCGGCGAAGGGATCCTCCGGGGCGCCGCTGCGGACAAGCGGGCGGGCGAGCCCTCGGGGCGGCGGCAGGCGGCGGAGGAGCCAGCAGCCCAGCTCTCCCCCCCCCCCCCCCGCTTCTCTCCCGCTCCCTCCTCCGCCCTTTCCCCGCCGCCTTGCCGCCGCCGTCGCCGTCGCCCTGGGGCCGGGCGGGCGGCCGGGGAATCGCGGCGCTTGGATGCCGGGAGCCCGCGGCAGAGACCCAGCCCCGAGCCCGCCATGGGCTGCTGCGGGAGCGCCGCCTCTCAGGTGAGTCAGGAGGGGAGGCGAGGGCAGGAACCCCCCCCCCCCCGTCCTTAACAGCACCCCAAATAGAAGCTCCTCCACCTTTTATTTTATTTTATTCCAGGTTCTTAGTCTTGCCCTGCCCGCGCTTCTCTTCCATCCCCTTCCAATTTGCGTCAATTCTTCACCCCCCCCCCTTTTCCCAGTTTACACCTTGGCATGTTTATATTTATCCAGATTTTTTTTTTTTTTTTTTTTGGTTACATCCTCAACCCCCTCATTTCTCCTCCTTTTCTTCCTGGAGATTCTGGACTAGGTTGGCATAAACTTATGCAACCGAAATGGAATAGGATTTTGGTTTTGGGTTGGTTTTTTTTTCAGGGGGGGGGGAGAAGCCTCCTAAGCCCCATCATCTACTGTCACCCACGCCTGCTCGGAAAGGACTCTCCGGTTGCAACCCTGGTGTGTCATAATCTAGCAGTTGGATTGTCTCTGCCGCTGCTGCCACCCTCCAGTCACGACCATTCTGACCCTGGCATTAATTTATAAATAATATCGGTTGGGGGGGGGCAGCCTTTAAAAGTGCCCGAAGCAAAGGAGAGGCGAAACGGACAGCGCACGTTAAAGGAGAAGGGAACAGAATCAAAAGCAGTCTTGCAAATGCATCCCTCCTGCAGCTGCTTGTTTTCAAGTGTTTCTTTACCAACTGGTAGGAGGAATGAGCATAAGCAATTCCTCCCCCGCTCGAATCGCTAAACGGATGCCTGTCTCACCTCTTGTTTTTGCTGCCTTGGTATCTGCAGTTCTCCTTTCCTTGAGTCCGTATGAACTTTCGTTGACCCATTGCTGCATACGTGGACCCTTTGGATTGTGGTGTGGTGTTTCTTAGGAGCATAGGAAGCTGCCTTATTCACTGAGTCAGACCATTGGTTCATCCGGCAGAGAATTGTCTACACTTGACTGGCAGTGGCTTTGCCAGAGTTCCAGGCAAAGATACTCTCCCAGTCCTACTGGAAGATGCAATGGATAGAATCAGGAGCCTTCTGCATGCAAGGCAGATGCTTTGCCACTGAGCTACATGCCTTCCCCTTTGGCCTGTAGGAACCCTGGTGTTGAAATGTCTCTTTCCAAGTCACCTCTTAGGGAACATTTCATAAGCAGCCTTCCTAAGCTTTAGCCTTCTTGCTAAACTGTGCACAGCCTTGTTGCACACTGCCAGACACACTCAAAAAGTGCCTTTTCTCCTAACCCATCCCCATCTGCTTAATTTAATATCCATAAGGCCAAAGGACCATCTAGTCCAGCATCCTTTTCTCACAGGGGCCAGTGATTGCAACCGTGTGCTTCTCTCTTGTGATCCCAAGCAGCCGGCAGAGGCAACAGCAGAGGCAGAACATAGCTATTGTGGCTGGTAGCCACACTGACAGCTTCATCCTCTGTAAGAGTATGTCCTTTGCCTCACTCTCTGCAGCAGTGCCTGTATATTTTGAAATACTCCACAAAGCTGTATCCTTGCCATTTTTTATCTTTCTTCATCTACTTTGTGCCCCCCACCCCAGTTCCATCCCATCATTATACCACTTGTGCTTGCTTTAACAACCCACATTGCTTATCCATCCTTCATGAGAAGCATGCCTGCATCCTGCTCTTTATTTCATCTAGATCATGGTTAGGCAAACTAAGGCCCGGGGGACAGATTCAGCCCAATTGCCTTCCAATCCGGCCCATGGACGGTCCGGGAATCAGCATGTTTTTACATGAGTAGCATGTGCCCTTTTATTTAAAATGCATCTCTGGGTTATTTGTGGGGCCTGCCTGGTGTTTTTACATGAGTAGAACGTGTGCTTTTATTTAAAATGCATCTCTGGGTTATTTGTGGGGCATAGGAATTCGTTCATTATTCCCTTCCCCAATATAGTCTGGCTCCCCACAAGGTCTCAGGGACAGTGGACCAGCCCCTTGCTGAAAAAGTTTGCTGACCCCTGATCTAGATCCTATCCTTCTTATTCTGTTTTAGCCTTGCAATCTTTTGAGGTAGGCTCCACTGAACTATAATGAATTGTCCAAAGCCAAGCAGAATGCCCCACATCCAGGTACAGCCCTCTAACCACTATACCATATTCCTATAATCCAACAGGACTTTTGTTGTCTACCTTTATTGGCACTCTCTGAGGGAGGCATTCAAGACCTCTTCACATGGACTAATTATCGCTTAAGTTTTAAGACATTTTGATTTTTCTACATGGAACCTTGGTGGTAAAAGGGTGGATTACTTCCACAGCATGTTCAAAACTGGTGCTAGTAATTGTGAGGATAGCATTGTGAGGACAGCATTAGAGAGGTGCCAGTAACTTTACCAGGTGGAATATTCATAAGGATAACAGATGAACTTGTAGATACATTCTCCATTCTTGAAGGATGGGTGTGAAGTCTTCATTGTCTAATGATAGGCAAGGCTAATTTGTTACAGTTCTGTTCAGATTATTTTCTGTCATTTTTGTGCCTGTATGAATAAGAGGCAATTTGTCAGTGTATTGTATTCTATCTCTCCCACTATCCATACTCATCTATTCCTTCTGTAGAATGCCATCTTTCTCTAGGCCCTCTGGAGAGAGACTTCAGTAGCCAATGACGAAACTGACAAGAAGACTGTATAATGGTAGCATCTTTGTGAATAAGCGTGGGAACCTAGGTCTGCTGTTGGAATATATATACTACAAACATAATGTACCTGTTAGAATGCGCAGCACCCAACCTGTGATAAAGCAGCATTGTGATGACTATCATTTTCTGATCCCTGCACTGATCCATTCGATACATATTTAGTCATGCATGTTTTTATGTTCAGAAAAGTTAGAGGTTTGAACCCAAGTGGTTTGGGTTTTCTTGTTCTTTTTTCAGTCCAAGTAACATGCATAGAGGGGCTTCTGGTTTTCTGCCCATTCTCTTTTCCTTCTCTTAGCTTTAGCCAATTTTTATTTGCCATGGTTATATTGTCGTCCTATTAGATTCAAACCACAGTAAATAACTCCACTCACTACTCCAATTTACTGCTTTAAAACCTGCAAGTTGTTGACGGCTGAACAAATTGGACCTAGCCCGTTCTCAGCTTGCTATCATCTTAACCATCATTAGTCTTGGAGGCTGGTATCCAAAACCTTCTTATCCCCTTCCCTTAATGGTTCCCTTCCTTTTCATAATGTCAGTGAGCATATTTTTGCCTTCTCTTATACCATGTAGTGTGATTCACTTCTCTGAACCTTCTAAAACTCTCTGCTTGGTTGGCATCCATTATGCAGTGTGTCTGCTCTGTGATTATGAGACCGTGTGCCCCTGTGATTTGGATTGATCAGCAGATGGCCCTGCATTGTGACAGCAGGCACTGGATCACTCAGTGGCTTTTTGGTTCCATTCAGCTCCATAATTCCATATTTTTGAATCAACAGTGTTGAAAAACAAACATGTATTAGTTGAGTAAGTTTGAACAAATTAACTTTCCTGATAGCGGCTTAATATTAGCAACTCAGGTTGTTCAGTTTGTTCCTTGCTTCTTATTATTACATGTTCTTTACATGATATACACAGTTTTTCAACATTCGGGGTTTTCTTTTTCTGTCTGGCTTTCTCCTCAGGTTGAATCCTCTGTGTGCCTCATGGCCTGCTTGTATCTGTCTCTTCTATCAAATTGCTAGATTACCCCCTTTTCTAATTTTGACCATTACAATATTCTTGTGCGTTTTGCCTCTACTGCTTTGTGGAAGTAGTATTTCCAATTATGCTTGTTTGCAGATGATTGTTCTCAATGATTGTTCTGCTCATAACCTTGTTATTCAAGTCTTTCTTCTTGTCTCAAAGGCTCTTCCTTTTCTTTATGTTCTTCTCCTTTGCCTTCCCATAATAGTAGTTAAAAACAACAGCCTACACTCAAATTTATTTCCTTACTCTGAATTTATTGATCTTTGCTCAACTACCCTTTAAAAACATAAACTATGGTTGAATTTAATCTGCTGTAGGAGAAGGCAAGAAACCTTGTCATTAATATTTGCTTACCCATCTAATTTTCCTTATTCTTTCATGTAAAGCTTTTTCTGCCGTACTTTGTTCTGCTTTGTTATCCTTGCAGTACAAGTATTTTTTTTGGCTTTCTTACGATATAATAACATACTTGGTTTTTCCTGCTGTCTTAGATCATGTTTGCTAATGTTTTTCAGGCAGCTTAATTTGGGAATCCTCTTCCATGGATCCAAACCACTGATTTGCTCCACTAGCAAGGGTTTGAACGTGGTGGAAGTATCCCTTTGTAGGCAGGGAGGTATCACAGTCAGTAGTCAGCATAATCTCCCAAAATGGGGCAGTTTGGGGTGAGGAAGGGGTAGAACCTGGCCAGCCAACAATCTGACGAGTCTTAAGCCAGTCCAGCTACTACAGTCCAGTGTGGTGTAGTGGTTAAGAGCGGTAGTCTCGTAATCTGGGGAACTGGGTTCGCGTCTCCGCTCCTCCACATGCAGCTGCTGGGTGACCTTGGGCCAGTCACACTTCTCTGAAGTCTCTCAGCCCCACTCACCTCACAGAGTGTTTGTTGTGGGGAAGGAAGGGAAAGGAGAATGGAAGCCGCTTTGAGATTCCTTAAAGGGAGTGAAAGGCGGGATATCAAATCCAAACTCTTCTTCTTATCTGATCCAGATCTGTCTTCTGTGCCATTCTGGAGCTGGTTCCTCTCCCTCACCTTCCATCCTTGGCATCATGAGCAGCAGATCGCCACATTGGAAGTGGCTCCAGGGCTCCATTCAGACCCGCCATTTCCCAGGCAGGAGCTGGGATTGTTCCCTTAATCTTTTCCATTGAAATTCTTGTATGAAATCTCCATTTTGCTCAAGTTTGCTTGCTGTCGTCCTGACCTTTTTCTGGTCTGCAAGGCACTTTCTACAAGGAGTTGGCCGTGTCATCCAGCCTTGTAGGATCCTTGTAATCTCTTTCCCAACAGGCACCCCTGTTGCAATGAATTATTGCGCAACCTTAAAGACCCAACAAATATATTATGGCATAAGCTTTGGTGGGCAAGAGGCCACTTCATCAGATGCATGAAGTGACCATACACTTCATCAGATCCTGAGTTACAGGTAATATACCGTATTTTTCGCTCCATAAGACGCACCAGACCATAAGACGCCCCTAGTTTTTGGAGGAGGAAAACAAGAAAAAAAAATATCTGAATCTCAGAAGCCAGAACAGCAAGAGGGATCGCTACGCAGTGAAAGCAGCAATCCCTCTTGCTGTTCTGGCTTCTGGGTTAGCTGCGCAGCCTGCATTTGCTCCATAAGACGCACACACATTTCCCCTTACTTTTTAGGAGGGAAAAAGTGAGTCTTATAGAGCAAAAAATACGGTAAGTGCGTGGCATTGTCACCTTTTGTGGTGGTGGTCATTCTGTGATTCTATGAAAACAGTTGTTGATAACATACACCCTGTGGCAATTCTGCAGCAGACCCAGATGCCAACTCTACCCCTAGGTTTACTCTGGCAACTTTATTACAGGCCTTAAAAATGTCATCCACAAAGGGCTGCCAGCAATGCTTTGCACATTCTACATAGCACAAACAGGCCACAAATGGGCACAGATCTGGTGTGACAGTATTATAAAAACCAGCAGAAGGACATTTCATCCTCCCAGGATACTTTGTAAATGACCTTAAAATGGCCACACTTGAAAAAATAGGAACTTCAAAGGGAGGCTGCGCTGTGCAAGTGTTGAATTGCTATATGGCAAGAAGTCCAGGGCTGTCAGCTGAGGACTGAATGGAGACAAAGGATTTTTATAACATATGTTAAGTGTCCAGGATGTATCAATAACTCTTTGTGAATTATCACAGTTAATTATCCTAGCCTGGGAGAAAAGCAGGGTATAAATACATTTTAAAAATAAGTAAAGAAAATAAATTATGTAATTATGTGTACTTTTCTGCATTTCGTTTTTCTCTGACCTCTGTTTATAATCTTTCCTGCAAACTATGCATATATATTCTGGTAGCTCAGGATACATTTCAATGTACTACACGAAAAGCTTATGCTGTATTATAAATACATTAAATCTTTGAGGTGCTGCAAGATGCTTTGTTTGTTAGCCTTGTGCTTTTTAGCCACTGCTTTTTTTAAAAAAACTTATAGGTTCCTTCCAGTGATAGAAACTCAGATATATAAGCTAGGCCCCAAGTGACTCCTTAAATCAGGGTTGCAGTCGCCAAAATGGAATGCCTGGTTGAGATTTTTGGGCCAGGCAGCTCGAAAGTCGTATTTTTCAATATGACTTTTTGGTTCCTGACATTCGTTCTGATTGTGCAGATAAAATATAATGCATAGAATTCTGAAGGATGTGTTTCTTGTGTGTGAAAACAGTCAAGATCCAAGGATCCCCAGGCATGTACCTCCAGATGGTGGAGTCGTCACGCGCCAT
This sequence comes from Podarcis cretensis, assembly GCF_951804945.1. NCBI lineage: Eukaryota > Metazoa > Chordata > Lepidosauria > Squamata > Lacertidae > Podarcis > Podarcis cretensis. The sequence goes on from NC_137187.1 coordinate 12,991,772, forward strand.
TCTGGCACCCAAGCATCTTCGCTTCGTCTCAAGTGGCTGATAGCTAGGTGCAAAATGCGCCTGGCAAATTTTGAATGCTGCTTCCTTCTGAAGTTTCAAATATTATTTTCTTCTCCTTACTGATGATTTTCCAGTCATTCCTAGCAATGTGGCTTTTTATTTTATAATGCAGTCTTTCCGCCAGTGGTCTCATTAAATGTGAAATTCACTTCTCCAGTAAAGATGGAGTTCTACCACTGTACTTGCCCTTAGAGCCCCTTCCAAAATGCTTCTGGACTTTGCCTTCGCAACACCACTTCATTGCCTCATCTGTTCTATTTGTCATTTGTTCAGTTTCTGCAGTCTCTGGACAGGAACATGGGGCTTAGGAGTGTGTTTGAAGGAAGAACTCACAGGTCTAGTTGTGGCTGCAGTTGTACTTCGGTGCAGACAATTGCTGTGTGAAGTCTTCATACTGTGAAAGTCAAGGCCGTTCCAAGCAACTCTGCCCTTAGGGAACTATTTGTAAGGGCTGTTCAGGGAGGCTGAATGGTGGTCTCCCAGATACTGGATAAATTAGTCAGTTGGTCCAGCCAGAATAGAGTTAGAATTTTTGTCTAATTACTACCAGCCACTTCTCAGGCAGGACTCACCTGTTGGGCCGCTGCCATTCTCAGTGAAAGCCGTGGTACAAAACGTCAGTTTCTATAGGGCACTTGCAAAGAATCGTTCACCTAACAAAGACTCTGTGTGCATGCTTGGAGATGCTTAGTCCTAATGCTTAGATGTTAGCAACCTTTGTAGGGTTGCCTGTTGAATAGGACTCTTACCATGCCCATTTAATTTGTTTTTGGGATGAGGGGCCTCCAGGTAGTCTATAAAGGTTCTGAGGGCTACTCATCTTCTAAAGAAAGTAGTGGGAGTTTTGTGGTACTGAACTTACCGGGTAATTCTCTGTTTTTTTTCTTCTAATAAATTGATACGTTTCATACTTGATTTATTTTGCCTGATGAAGTGACTGAGATTTTTTTCACTTTAAGATTTTGACTGGGGAAAATGGCATAGAAATGTGGAACTAGTAGTATACCTATAATTTGCCAGTGTCTAGACAGTACAGCAGGTACTGTATTAATCTAAAATTTGAACAAATTATTTATCTACTTAAAAAAAGAGAGTCTAGGTATATCTACATACCGGTAGATATTGAATTGGTATTCTGTTCCAGCATGTTACAAGGCTATTTAGACTACAAGGCTTTGTTCTTAGAGCTTCAATGCCTGAGCTGGTGGTGGAGTTGGCTGATAAGATCTAATCCATCCCCGTCTTCCAGCTGTGTTCCTGGGAATCCTGGAGTTCTTCAGCTTTCCTGAAGGTTAGCTTGCCTGCCTCTACAGATCTTCCCCAGCAATACCTAGCAGCAGGGAATTATTGGGCATGTCTCTGCGTGTTTAGGGCAGTGGTGAGGCTCCGCAGGCCTGGCTGATGTCCCAGATAAACTGGAAATATGCTTTAGAATGCATGTCTGAATTCTCTGCAACCCACAGGGATTTGTAGCCGGACGATCGAAAGGGTTCTTCCCTGAGGGTATAAAGCTTGAAAATCATGGATCTGTTGTTTGACTCTTATAATGAAAGTTGGAATACCTCAAACCTTTCTTGGTGGGAAATTAAGACGCAACAAGAGCACGTGCAGGCAGTACAACTCTACGTAGTGTACATGAGTCTTCTGCTCTAGGTGGTAACAACTGAAATGTGAAACTTAGGGCTAAATAAGTGTGAGGGCAGGGGTGTAGTAAGCGGGGGAAGGGGGGCCGTGGCCCTGGGTGCACAATTTTGAGGGGGCGCGAACCAGGCACCCCCATTCAGGGACCCCCGTTCTGCCCCTCCTGCTGGTGGAGTTGTCTAGTCCTTGAAAAAGACAGTATGGAGAGAGCAAAACCTTCTCCCTTTTCCCTGTTCCTCTTATCTGTGCTCCACTGCTTTAAGTATCTTTCTCCTAGTTTTGCTCATCCTGGAAATGTGGCAGGATGGGAGGAAAGTGCTTTTTAAGTAACCGAGCACAGCATGGTAGGGCAGGGGGCATGTTTTACTTTCTTCCCCCAGCATGTTCCTTACTTCATGTGTGAATAGGCCAGACAACTAGATGGCTGCCCCGTCACATCTAGCTTAGCTCCAAAACTCTCTGCCTTCTTTGTAATGAAACAGTTGTGGCAATAGAAGATAATTGAAGAAGATGTTAATGGCTTAAAGTAGTCTGACAGTTTTTCTTCAGACTGTTAGTACCATGCCAATCACGATGGCTTCAGGGCACTATCTCTGTCCACAGTATGGTACCATCTGCTGATCAACTTCCCTGACGGATATAAATGCCACAGCAACCAGCCGAACCTCTTTCATGTGGTCTGTTCGGGGTGGAGCGTTGAACTTTGAAAATAATTCTCCAACCATCTATTTAATTCTTGAATTAATGTGTGAGCCTTCATAGGATACATAATACACTTTTTAGGAGGAAATGCTCCGAGGGGAAATAGGTAATTGGGTGTCATGCAAGGGGAAATTACCTGTCTTTGGTTTTATCTGATTAAGATATCCTGAAGGTGAAACTGACTGTGAGAGCTTTGCAAATCTCCTTTTTAGTAAGTAAAAATATTAGACATGTGCACCCAAGTGCAAAAAACAACGGGGAGATTGCAACTCTTGGGATTCTTATTGATAAACAGTAATATTAAATTCAGTTATGGGGCACTGAAGAATGCCACGTAGTTGAGCTATAAAATGCGACTGTAAAATATAAGTGACGGCGTGCTTGGAACGCTTAAGAAAATGGACTTACAGTAAACAAAGAAATCTTCCATTATTATGCTGCCAGCAACTGGTTCTGTAAATTAATGCTATTATCATGTGTAAACTGACCCCATAATTGTTGGGGAGTACCTGGAATATGAAGTGGTTCAGTTTTTCTAGCAATTTTTACAAATATTTTGTATGGCTGATGAGGTCCACATCAACCTCATTGGTTGGGGTGGTTAAATAGGTAAGACAGTGTACATTTCCCCATTTGTGAAATGACCCAAGTTTCTGCTGCAAGGACTGGTCAAAGCACAAAATTATCTTATTAAATTAGAAAGCAGGGCTGCCAAAACAATGATCAATCAGGATAAATTGAATGTGCATAGATTTAATCATTCACTTGCGACAATCACAGAGGTATACCTAAAGAAACTGTGAGATGGAAATATTTGAAGGAACATCATACAGTTACAGTCATCAGATCACAAGCAGCTGCAGCCAAACATTCTGTGATAAACCCAGGTTTGTTCCTCCAGATGGAAAATAACTGGTGAAGCCGAATCATTAATAAGTAGGTTTGAAAAGTTATTGAGTGAATAACACAACAGGCTAATCAGTTTTAGATTGCATTAATAGAAGCAACTGGTCTAAGATTTAGGATACACTATTCCTGATTTATATAGCACTGATTCCAAAACTTCACTGGATCAAATGTAAGCATCTTACTTTGTTCTCAAAACTCTAGAAAGATTTGACACTTTAAACATATTTCAGGAAAAGACAGAACAATGGCAGAGAAAGCTGAAGCAACTACCGTAAGTATGTTTAACTGAGAGTAGACGAGATAATAGCTTGCCAGTTCTCAGGTATTGAAAAAAGTGTGTCAGGAGTTTGCACTATCCAGTGATGACAGCAAGAATTGTTCTTCAGGCGGCTTTGTCCTGTCTACCTTGAGTTGTAAGCATTTTGGTCAGGGGCAAGGCTATTTCTCTGCTCTTTAATGAGCATGATGAGCATTAAATAAATAGAATAGTATTCTGCAGCACTATACACATTCCCCCTCAACCTCCCCTTGAATTGCGAAACATTATTTGTCAGATATTATTGTCACTGCTGCTTGAATACTAACAAATTGTAACCTGATAGATTAGGGGGTTAAAAAAAGAATGGAGGGAATCAATGGGACTTTAATCCATAGCTCCACAGTCACTCTGAGAACTGTTTCAGAATAATATATTTTTAAAAAATTAAAAAATTGTCCAGTAGTACCTTAGAGACCAACTAAGTTTGTTCTTGGTATAAGCTTTTGTGTGCAAGCACACTTCTTCAGATACCTGTTTCAGAATAGTTTATCAAGGGAAGAAGACTGAAGTTCTGTGAATGTTGTTAGTTTGCAGCTGTGATGTTTGTGGCCTGGGTATATTGGGTGTTAGGGGAGGGGCAGTACCTCTGGTGGGGGACACATCATGCTCCTTCTGGAGTAGTTTGTCCCCCTTTCGTCCCCACGCTGAACTCAGCTCTCACCTGTGGCTTCTAGCATGCAACAGCAGCCACACCCTGGGAATGGCTTTGACTGGCCAGCTAAACCAGGTGAGGGTAGCTGATGGGTCCTTGGTGAATTAGGGACTTTCCCTGCATATGAAGACCAGCTGCAGCGGATTGAGCACAACTTCCTGAGGGAGACCCTTCCACTGTCAAACAGCTCTTACTGTCAGAAAGCTTTTCCGTATGTCTAGTTGGAAACTCCTTTCCTGCAATTTGAAGCCATTGGTTTGAGTCCTACCTTCCAGAGCAGGAGAAAACAAGCTTGTTCTATCCTCCATTTGACAGCCCTTCAGATATTTGAAGATGGCTATCATATCTCCTTTCACTCGCCTCTTGAGCCATTTATAGTGGTCATGTTATGACCATAAAGCCACAGTCACTTGAAACAGAAAATACAAGAACTACGTGTCTTATTTTAGTCGAAGTTCCATGTAATGCCTAAAACTGTCACCATGACAAACTTCACACTACCAGTCTCAGGTAGCAGAAATAACAAAATGTTCCCTGAATTAAAAGTTCACAGCCTGCTTCTAAAATTGTCAGGTTTTATTCAGCATTCTCTTCCCATTGACAAATCAGTTCAAAGACTGCTGAAATATTACTTTGAAAGGAGCCTGCATTTGATGGCAAGATCATTACTTCTTCTGCAGTATAGAATGGGATCACGAGGTTTCACAAAAATTATGGTGGTTTGTCTCCTGAAATTTTAGCCTTAAAAATCACAAAAGGGTAAGAAATGTCTCCAGATTGACAAAGGACTCATTCAACCTGAGGAAGGGGGGGGGGGGATATCATTTGGTCAGGAATTTTCTTTAAACCCTGGCCCCGAGGGTGAAATTGCACATTTTCTCTGTGTGCTGTTGAACTGAAATGTCACCAGTGTGTGGATGTTACTGTTAAGTAACTTTTTAACAATATTGCTAAAGCCTTTTCAAGTTACCATATTTTTCGGCACATAAGGCGCACCGGCCCATAGGGCGCACCTAGGTTTTTTTTGGGGGGGGGAATAAAGGGGAAAAAATATTTTCCCCCCTAAGCACGGGGCTGGGGCGGGGGAAGCTCGAGCTTCCCTTGACCCCAGCCCCCAGAACAGGCAGCTCTCCACAAGCCATGGAAGAGCTGCGCGAAGCCTGAAGCCTGAGGGGCGCTGAGATCAGTGCGCCCCCAGGCTTCGGGGTGCAGACAGCTCTCCAAAAGCCGTGGCAGCTCTCCCACGGCTTGCGGATAGCTTCCTGAAGCCTGCATTTGCCCCATAGGACGCACACACATTTCCCCTTCATTTTGGGAGGGGAAAAGGTGCGTCCTATAGGGCGAAAAATACAGTAATTTGACGGAGGTTTGCTACAGCCCGCGACTCCTGCTGATCCTTTCCTCCTAACCTCTCCTGTATCCTTGTGCATTTTTCATGACCCAAAGGTTCAACATATACAGAACCTTGGTATGCTACCACCATATTTATCGATCTGTAAGAGCAACTTAGTATCTTTTCATCAAAAAAATATTGATAATGAAGATGCAGTGTCCACAGTTCGTAGTTGGCCTCAGTTGCCAAATGAAAAATTGTGTTTTTCAAATCCCTAGCTTTTTTGTGGAGCTGAGCTGCTTTGGGCAGCCAGGAATCCTGCCAGCTTCTTTCCATGGGAAAGGGAGAAGTGGAGCTTGCCCAGGGGATTGTTGTTCAGCTGAGGCATGCTCAAAAGTATTCTGATAGAATCATAGGTCTGAGGGCCCAACCTGCTACAGTGCAGGAACAGGCAGCTGTCCAATACAGGGAATGAACCTGCAACCTTGGTATGATCAGCACCACACTCTAACCCAGGCATAGGCAACCTCAGCTCTCCAGATGTTTTGGGACTACAACTCCCATCATCCCTAGCTAACAGGACCAGTGGTCAGGGATGATGGGAGTCCCAAAGCATCTGGAGGGCCAAGGTTGCCTATGGCTGCTCTAACCAACTAAGCTATCTAGGCTGATAGGGAGAAGGGATACTAAGCCTCTTTGTGGAAGTGAGTTGATCCTTATGTGAGCAGATGTGTACACTGATTATTCCTCAGCTCTTGAACTGAATGGGGAAGCTTATCTACACTTGGGCTTACTGATCAGAAGGTTGGCGGTTTGAATTCCTGCGACGGGGTGAGCTCCTGTTGCCCTGTTCCAGCTTCTGCCAACCTAGCAGTTAGAAAGCACACCAGTGCAAGTAGATAAATAGGTACTGCTGCGGTGGGAAGGTAAACGGTGTTTCTGTGCGCTCTGGTTTCCGTTATGGCGTTCCATTGTGCCAGAAGCGGTTTAGTCATGCTTACCATATGACCTGGAAAGCTGTCTGTGGACAAACGCCGGCACCCTCGACCTGAAAGCGAGATGAGCGCCGCAACCCCGTAGTCGCCTTTGACTGGACTTAACCATCCAGGCATCCTTTACCTTTACACTTGGGTCATGCTCAAAGCTCTGTTGGATCCAGTTTCTACTTCCTTCCTTGCAAATAAAAGAGATTGTTTTGAATCATCAATAGGGAGATATCTGCTCCTGAATGAATTAAAATTACTTAATACTGGCTTAATTTTTCAGGCTAGAGCTCTTTTACAATGATATAACTGCCCTTCCTCCTGCCAACCTAGCAGTTCGAAAGCATGTCAAAGTGCAAGTAGATAAATAGGTACCGCTCCAGCGGGAAGGTAAACGGTGTTTACGTGCGCTGCTCTGGTTCACCAGAAGCGGCTTAGTCATGCTGGCCACATGACCCGGAAGCTGTACGCCAGCTCCCTTGGCCAATAAAGTGAGATGAGCGCCACAACCCCAGAGTCGGCCACGACTGGACCTAATGGTCAGGGGTCCCTTTAACTGCCCTTCCATCTCTCCCCTGCCCCGCTCTGATTTCTGAAAGTCACAGTGCAGAAGTATGCTGTTATTGTTTCATTAAGGTTACCTGAACTGCACGTTTCCGTGCTTTGAGGATGGCTTGAATGCCATTTCCTTCCAAATTGATAAAGACAGTCATAATTTGTCATGCCTGCAATTGGATGCACTAACCTGGTGAGAACATGATAATGTGATTGACTCAGCCGAGGGGCTGACAAGCAGGTGGTATATCGAGGCACAGGGTGAGCATGACAGTAACGGATGGAAATAGGCAACTCGATTGTAAACACGCTTCCCCAGTCTCATTATCACCATTAATAATACATCCCTTAAGTGCAAGGTCATACTCTCAAAATTCCACTTAAATGATGCCAAGCATTTCCAAAAGTAGTGTACAGAGCAAGGGAACTCTCAGATGTATACGTGTAATGCTCTGTAGTAATAATGCACTCCTTTTAGTGCTTTGAAATATTGGAGGTTGCTTAGCATCTCTGCATGGCATGAATTACATGACAATACAAAGCATGCACAACTTTTCAGATTCGTCACCTAATGATTCCTTGTGCCTCTGAAGCACTGCCTCAGGATAGTACTTATCTTGTTAACTTCAGCTAAAACTCATAAAGAATGAACGTTTCTTTGATCAATAGTGGAGTGATCTAAACAGCTGAAAGTACCGAGGTTTTTTTCTTCTTCTTCCTTGAGAAAACATTTGGAGAAAAACACCCTGGCGTGATTTGCATTGCCCATCAAAGAACAAGACTGTCCTTGATGGAACATATTGGATATTTTACAGCACGCCCCAGAGTTCAGTGAATTTAGGAAGCAACTGCATGCTTCCTTCTGTGTGTCCCGACAAAATAGCCATATATTAAGTTCCTGAGTTTTCTGTGTGAGGAGGAAGTGTGGAGTCATTGGGGAACCATAAAAAACAACCCCCTTTTTAAAAATAGTGGGATGTTGCTGTGAGCCAAGGGAGAAGGCAACTTTCCTGAAGTTCACAAGTCCGGGTTTTTTTTTGTTTTTTTTTAATGACTGCTTGAAGATTCCCATACTGGAGTGAAGCGATAAAGACCAAAGTTTTAAAAGGCATGCAGGAGGTTGTGTTCAAATTGCAGGCAGTGTTCAAATTGCAGGCAGTATGCCACGTACGTAATGTGAGTCTTGCATAAACTCATTGTACGTGGCAGTTGCACTATGAATGCACAGTTGCCAGTTCCCTTTCCCTCAGAGCGAAATTTGGCATGTGAGGGCTCAAACTAGAGAAGAGGGTGTGGCATTTGCCCGTTCGTTTGAAAAATGTCTGTACAGGGAGAGAGAAAGAGTTAATATGTAAACCAATAGGAAAGCCGGAGGCAGAGCCTTCCCGTATATAAAAGGGCTTAGCCCAAGGTTTGAGTTAGTTGTTGGTGGTTAGTTTGTTGGTTTTAGTGGGTGGGTTGGTTGGGAAAGGCAGTTGGAAAAGCAGTTGGCAGGCAGTTGGAAATAGAGAGACAGTGCAGTGGGTTCTTGTGTGAGGGCGTAGAAGAGAGAGAGAGACAGGATAAAACAAGACTAAGAAGGTAAAGAGTAACAACGTTTGGAATGCAGTTAAAGTTTGTTTGTGTCTGAAATAAACTACACTCTTATTTGAGAACCTGACTGAGACTGAAGTGATTTACCAGGGAGGACCTGGTTGGTGGCAGCGGATTAGTGGTGTACGGGTCAGTAGCCCATGAGACGAACGGGGGCTCCATGGGAACGCCACAAGGGGGGAGGGTGCCCCCACCTATTCCACCTTCCCTTTTAGCGTGGGATGATCGGAAGGGATCTTCTAAGTGTGTCTGTCTAAATCTGCTTGGAAGCCTCTCTGCAATAGGGCATTCTGCAATAACAGAATTCCTCATTGCGCAGAGACTTTTGCATGCTTTCCCCTGAAGGAGCTAAGGAGCCCCTTTCAGACCACCTCACTCAGTGGGGGAAGTTCAGGGGCGTTTGGGCAGCTGAGACAAACCACAAAATGCTTCCTGCTTCTTCTGGCCAAGGAAAGAAGGGGGGGGGGGGAATAAAGATCTGCATCAGGAACAAGGATGGGAGGAGACCAGCGGTGCCTCCTATTTGCCAAGAGGCCATTGTAGAGGCGGCATTGGGGGGGCGCTGCTGAAGAGGAGGCCCCCAAGGACACACCACAGCTGTTGCTGCCATTGCGGTGGCAGCGGCGGCAGCAGCAGGCAATGTTTTTCTTGGTGGCTGGATCTATGCCCCTGTGGATCCCACTGCCTGAGGTGGTCACCTCACCTTGTCTCATGAGTGGGCCGGCCATGTTCAGGGGTGGAAAAGGCACACCTAGAATGCACACCCCCCTCCTCAATTTGAGCCTCATGTACTGAGAAGGCTCAACTCTAGGGCATTTTGTGTTACTGCGCTTGGATCACTGCTTATTATGCCTTCATTTTGTGTCTATCAGTGTTTGAGTCATACAGCCTTGCTACTGTTATCTAATCTCCTACCTGAGATTTTTGCATTTTTGCGCTTTAGCTCCAGTGTTGGGTTACTAAAAGGCAGTCTGAGTCCAAATTTCTGGTCTAGTTGATAAAACTGTTGTGCTTTTGTATTATTCTGAAGCATCGGCCTTTTTTCTTTTTTCTTTTACTGGAACATGTTTCTTCAGATTGCTTGGGACCGTGAGGAAAGGTTCAGTGTATAAAGTGTCTGTCTTTTCTAGTAACGTTTCCCACGGGACAGCAGAACTTTGGGAACCCTGGGTGTAGAAATCTTAGTTTGCCTTGTCAGTCTTCTTTCCAGTGCATTTGGTTTTGCTCCAATCCATTCTGTGTTACTGAAAAGGCTAATTCTTTGGGGAATTATTGCAGTCAGTTGCATAGTAATTTCTGGATTCTTGAACAGCTAGAGAGTACTCTTAGAATATAAGGAAAATTTTCACTCTTTCAAAGGAAGGGGAGGTCGGTCTACAAAGGTATTAATGGAAAAGGCATTTTATACACACGTATTGTTATCTTCTTTCTCAGTTATGTTCACTGTTTGAAGAATCCAAGGCTAATTCTTGAAGAAAATGACTTTTCCCCCAGAAACTACCCTACCACAAAACATGCTTGTATTATATTTAAACTTTGACAGCCCTCCTTATTTATCATCTAAATGTTACTTGCTGTTAAAAGTTGTTTATATTCTGTTCCACCCAATGTTTTTTTCCCTTCTTCCTATGTGTGTCCCACTAATTCTTCTGATTTCCACACTGACTTCTGTCCTTCATGCATATTTGGGACACAATTCTTGAGTCTTTGCAGGGAGGGGGGAAAACATTAGCAGCACTTTGGCTACAGTAATGGTTATCCAAAATCCTATCTCCGTTCTTTACTATGCAGTTTCAGTAATTTTGCTGCTAGTCTATTTTATTCCCCTGTCGTATCTACATTTGGGGGCCAATAAGTCCTTTGCTTTCGTTGATGATGAGAATGATTCTTACCTTGTATAACTTGAGAACACGCAACTTTCAAAGTGATGTTTTAAGAACTTTGCCCTGTATGCTCTCCTTCTGACTTGCCCCAGGTGTTTATCAGAGGAAAACAAATAAAAGGAAAACTAAAAATATATTGGCACACTTTGTGCTATATATTCCAGTGTGCATAATAACTGTGAGAGCAAGCATCTGTGCTGAGAACCATGTTGCTATTTTCCTTTTCCTTTCCTTTTGCATAAGAACCATTCCTGTTTCGGATACATTTGCTGAGAACAAAGACAAGTAATCCTACTGTAAATCTAGTGGCTAAAATGCAGTTCACACTGCTCTTAAAACTCTGGAGAATGGGGAATACATCAGTCACAAGAGTGTGTCTGGAATAAAGAAATGTGTCTGCATGTGCGGCTGGTGTATGATCTTGGCATTCAGCAGAGAAAGGTAGAGAGGCATTAAGATTAAGAACCCACTAGAAAGAGTTTCAGTTTCACACTTCATTCATATTTTATTTTAAATACTTATATCTCGTATAATTACAGAAGTTCTCAAAGTGGCTTACAACATTTAGCAATGATGAAAATAGAAGTTCATGTCTCTCACGGGGCAGGGATTCCTCACCTGGGCTGCCGGTTATGAGGTTTACAGCTGTTGGCAGCAGATGCAAGAGTCACAAGGGAAACGGTGTTTTCAGGTCTCCCCTGGCCCAATTTCCAGATGTTTCACACGCTGCTCTGCTTCTGAACCTCTGGGCCATATCAAGCAGCAGACAGAAGAGTCATCATAATAGGATGGCACTTTCACACCTGGACTGCTGCTGATGTCTCTTGTGGCTCCCCCAGCATGTTTTTGCCACTGTGATAGCAATGTTCAGTGTATCAAATGGGTTATTGCAGTCACCTGTCTTTCCTCCAGGCACCACAGGTGCTCACAAGCAATTTCAGTGAGCACCTGTATTTCCGTGCTCCTGCATGGCTGTATTAAAAAAAAGTATCAGTGGGAATGAGACGAATGATTCTGCAGCAACTTTCTCCAGTTTGGTGCCCTTCAGAAATTTTGGGCTACAAATCTTGCCATCCTTGAATCATTGGCCATGCTGACTGGGACACACACAAAGACGGTTTTAAAGCTTTATTTTTCTAGATCTTTTCATTGTAAAATCATATGTTAACATTGCTTATGGTGCTATTACACACACACACACACACACACACACACACACAGAGAGAGAGAGAGAGAGAGAGAGAGAGAGAGACATATATATATATATATATAATTGGCATTTTATCTGGCAACTTTGCTTCCTCATCAGTTGCCATAGACACGGTCCCTACACTGGAATCGTTTACATACTGTTTTTGTTCATCTACTTCCCTAGTTACTATATTGCCTGAGCCAGACTACAGAAAGCTTTGTCTGTTTTGAAAAACTAGAGGATCGATTGGTGGTGTTTAGCTACATTTTGTTTCCTTTGTTTAGCCCACTTATGTTTCTGACTGCCTTAGTTGTGTTTATAGTTAGATATGGCAGCCAAAAGACATTCCTAATAAGGGAAACTGATAGAAGCCAACTGAATTATAACCTATATTTACCATATATTGCATTCCCCCATTTTACAGTCACTGCTCCCTTGTTCTTTTCATTTTGGGTGAATTTTGGCCAGCTAACAGTGGCAAGCAGTTATAGGACTAAACAGGAAGGTACCATAGCATGGTTCTCTTTGACTGCAATTAATGCTGTCTCAATGTGTCCAACAGTATATATCCTTGTTTACAGCATATCCAGGGCTAAAGTCCTGTATATGCACACACTCTCAGTTCTATTGTCCGGGCTAACAAGCTTCTGTTTTAGAATGCTGCTTGCTATGGTCTAATGCTGCTTCTGATTGGGTCGAGCAAATCTCATGAAATTTTGCCTGGAAGTACATATATACAGGGGGAAAGTTTCCATCATCATCAAGCATGTTATACAATATAACCTCAGTTTCCCCCCTCATGGTAATGCACACCCTCCAACATTTCTCCAATGAAAATAGAGATGTCCTATTTAATAACAACGGGACGTGGGTGGCGCTGTGGGTTAAACCACAGAGCCTAGGACTTGCCGATCAGAAGGTCGGCGGTTCGAATCCCCGTGACGGGGTGAGCTCCTGTTGCTCGGTCCATGCTCCTGCCAACCTAGCAGTTCGAAAGCACAACAAAGTGCAAGTAGATAAATAGGTACCGCTCCAGTGGGGAGGTAAACAGCATTTCCGTGCGCTGCTCTGGTTCGCCGGAAGCAGCTTGGTCATGCTGGCCACATGACCTGGAAGCTGTCTGCGGACAAATGCTGGCTCCCTCAGCCAATAAAGCGAGATGAGCGCTGTAACCCCAGAGTTGGTCACTACTGGACCTAATAGTCAGGGGTCCCTTTACCTTTACTTATTTAACAACAACAGCAATATTTTTACTATTTATACCCCACGTATCTGACTGGGTTGCCCCAACCACTCTGGGCAGCTTCCAACATATTAAAAAAAACCTAAACATTTTTTAAAAAAATCATTTCCTATACAGGGCTGCCTTCAGATAGCTTGGGGTTTCATAACTCCATACCCTCCAACATTTCTCCAATGAAAATGAGAGACCCGGACGGCTTCTGTAAATCTGGGACTGGAAAATAGGCACACTTTGTGGGGTCTGGGTAGTGGGTTTCTCCCCCTGCATCTCCAGGCCATAACGAAATGTTCACCCCACCCCATGCGTGGGTCCTTTTGAAGGGAAACCGTTTCACTGTGGTAACTGGCAGGGCAAACTGTAGTGCTTATTCTGGTCTGTGCTGAGAGGAGAGGCTGAAATCACTTTGGGCAGCTGGCCAGGCTTGTCAGCTGCGGCTTTATGGTGCTTCAGTAACGAAAGGGCAAAATGAACTGCTGCAGAGCGTGTAATAATAATACTTGGATTAAAACGATGTGTTGTTCATAAATGAAATATTAAAATTGCTGGAATGAGCATAGTTTTAAGCCGGGAAGTATTTTTGTGTTTATTGCACACACGATTTCATTTCAGCACTTCTGATGTCTCGGGGAGTAAAGGGAATAGTGGTTAAATAGCTTGGATTAGCAGGGTTATCTGCAGTCTTAATCATGCAAGTGCAGGGGGGCGTGTAGCAATAAGGCTTAATGTGACGCAACGTTGAAAATCATGGGTGTGGATTTAATTCATCCATGTGACCTTTCAACCACCTGTTAGAACCACACCTATTTCCCCCCCCCCTTTGAAAGTGAGCTGTTCTCAATGGACCAAGCAATGAAGCGGATTACGCAGGGGTAACTGCGAGCGATTGCTTGAACTCCCAAATCCCTTTCCAGCTTTTCCATTCATTGGCTTTAAAAAAATCCTATTACATGATTGCATTTGCAGGTGGAATGCACAAGAGAATGGAAAGCCTTATTGTTATTGCTTTCTTCCTTTGGAGGAATTGCCATATGAATTTCCAAACGCTCCTTTTTTTTAGTAGGAATGTTGCGAGACTTCGCAGATCAGTCAGTTTCCAGGGCAGTAGCTGGGCTCGTTGCAACTCGCCAGGCTGTGTGCAAAAGAATAAATGGACACAAACCTGACATTGGAAATGGCAATAGAAACCAGTAGTATTAGGACATTTAAGCCTACTGCAATTGTTACTGACGGAACAAAAGGAGTGTGAAAAGGAAACCCCATCATGAAACTGCTGAATTGCAACGTGATTTCAATTATCTTTACTGGGATCTCAACAGAGACAATAGTTTCCTGTTGTGAAGGGTCACTGAGCTTATTTTGCTTATGTTTAAGCTCAGCTTGAACTGCCGCAGTTTTACATTTCATTTCCATTTAACTTCAGCTATCGCATTCCACACACCCCTTACGCTCATTTGGATATATTCCTGTCAGCCAAGCATTACACTTCATGCATATGATAAGTGGATGCTAGCCCATGAAAACTTACCTCCTGGTGAGGTGTTCGTAAGGTTCTTTCTTTTCAGAAAACTAAATGGCTTCAGATACAGAGAATAGCAGTGAATAATAATAATAATAATAATAATAATAATAATAATAATAATTTATTATTTATACCCCGCCCATCTGGCTGAGTTTCCCCGGCCACTCTGGGCGGCTCCCAATCAAGTGTTAAAAACAGTACAGCGTTAAATATTTAAAAAATCCCTGAACAGGGCTGCCTTCAGATGTCTTTTAAAGATAGGATAGTTGCTTATTTCCTTCACATCTGAAGGGAGGGTGTTCCATAGGGTGGGCGCTACTATTGAGAAGGCCCTCTGTCTGGTTCCCTGTAACCTCACTTCTCACAATGAGGGAACCGCCAGAAGGCCCTCGGCGCTGCATCTCATTGTCTGGGCTGAACGATGGGGGTGGAGACGCTCCTTCAGGTATACAGGACTGAGGCTGTTTAGGGTTTTAAAGGTCAGCACAGTGTTGAATGTACAGTGGCAACATTCAACACAAAGAATAGTGCAGAAGATAGGTTCAAAAATGGCTAAAACCTAAATATTAAGCTTCTATAGTACTCGGGTTATAAACAGGTGGGGTTTCAGTGAGAATATGTTCATTGTTGTAGCTGCTTAGCTATGCCCATAGGAGCCAATTCATAGGGGTCGAGGTCCCTTCGGTCCTCCCAATAAAATATTTGAGAGGGCTGCCCCCCCACCCCAAGTTGATGGGCATTGCCATTCAAATGGTGTGCATGCATTGAATATTATATTCAAGTTGGCACCCCTGGCTATACCCTTCTCCATGATACACTATTCCATCCCTTCTCCTGACTGGCTTTCCACCTCACCCGCGCCCAATAGTTAGTTTCACATCCCCACTGAGCACACTCTGTTAGGCTGTTTTGGGTTCTCCCACTTCCTTAGGCTTTGTTCCCCTAAATGTGTTTTGCTACTTCCTGCAAACATGGGTGTTGTCTTCTCCCCTGTCACCCCCCCCCCCCCCGAGCATGATGATACCTCCCCTCTGTGGCTGAGTAGTGCTGTTTATACTGCATAAACAATGGCACTCACTTCTGAACCAAGGAAATACTGTATTTTTCGCTCTATAGGACGCACCTTGTTTTAGAGGGGGAGAACAAGAAAAAAAAATCTCCCCCTCTCTGCTCAGCGCCCCTTCAGCGAAGCAGCAGGAGAAATGGAGCCCCTTCCATTTCTCCTCCCGCTTCACTGAAGGGGCGCTGCGCAGCTCTCCCTCTCTGCTGAAGCTAGGTGAGTCTTGCTCTCCTGGCTTCAGCAAAAGGAACCCGAAGCCTCCGGAGCGCAGCGCGAGTTCCTGCTGCGCTCTGGAGGCTTCAGGTTCCTTTCGCTGAAGCCAGGAGAGTCTTGCTCTCCCGGCTTCGCGTTGCTATCGCTGAAGCCAAAGAGCCTGCATTCGCTCCATAGGACGCACACACATTTCTCCTTAATTTTTGGAGGGGAAAACGTGTGTCCTATAGAGCGAAAAATGCGGTAGATGGAAGATGTGGGCTGAGAAAGTTGCCCAGTCTTAAATGCAATGGTGTTCCAAGAAGCCAGGAGCCCTGTGGACCATATTCTTGTTCCCTATTGCCTGTGCCATTGTGCCATAGTATGTGAAGAGAACTTCAGCATTTTAAGCTGGGCAGCAGACATTGCTAGCCAGAATCCTCCTGAATCTTTAAGGCGGGTGATGAAGAGCCAACCCTGCTCCACTTCTGCTAGTTTTAGATCTGCTCTTTTCCTCTTGGTCTGCCCATGTATTACAAATTCTACACCTGCCTGTCTCCTCTGCTCAGGCCACCTGAAGCCTTTCTGATTGCAGCACCGCATCTTGTAACACACAGAAAAATGTGGAGTGGCTCTGATCCCAAAGGCTGCACTTTACAAAGAACAGGTTTGACAAGTCCCTTCCTCTGGGGGGCTTATAATCTAAATATAGACACAAGGGAAACAATAGAGGGCAGAATGGAGATAGGGGTAAACTGGAAAAAAACCTACGATTATTTTATTTAAGCAGTTACAGAAGAACTTTGGGGATAGGGGATCAGCTTGCCGAAAACAATGATGGAGTCAGGGCTTCTTTTCAGCCAGAACTCACTGGAACTCAGTTCTGGCACCTCTCAGGTGTGCACCATTGCCATTATAAGAGAACAGGAGCAGAGTTCATGGTGAGTTCCAGCACCTCTTTTTCTAGAAAAAGAAAAGTGGCGGAGCTGGTAATTGGACAGAAGGAATCATGGACAACATGAAATGGCTGTGTACAGAATAAGAAGGAAAAAATGAATCAAATAGCATTTGCTTTTTCAGAGTCATGCTTTTGAAACTGCTTTGCAAAATGCCGTGGCTTATTGCCCAGGGTACAGTCAGCAGAGCAGAGCAAGCTGAAGTTCACTCGGCATAAATCTAGTGTAATAGGCTATTGCTGGAGTTCACATTGAGGCCAGCTTTGTCAGGTGCATTGTATGAGTATATATTAAGAATTAGCACGCACTGGTTGGAGTAGGATTTGCACGTTTACATTTACAGACCTGGAGCTAGCTGGACTACCTCTTTCCTTAACACCGAGAGAGAAATTAGTCCTTCTACTACACATCCCCTGGCGCTGTCAGCTGCCACCATGACTGGGGAAGGAGCTTGCCTTCTCCTTTCCTCGCCCCCATTCTGTCAGCACCTGCTGATCAGAGGATCTTGCACAAGCAGCGTCTGCTGGTAAAGAAACAGCGTCAGGAAAATATGTGGGGTAAGAAATGTCAGTTTTTAATAAAACCTCTTGACAACTTAGCTATAATCTGTATGCACACTTTTCATTTGGCTTACATCTAGCATGTGGTTCTCCAATTAGTAAAGGATTTTAGTGTGTGTGTGGATGTATGTGCACATGGCATGCATGGATAAATAGAAGACAGGTGGTCATGAAAATGAAAGCCTCTTAAGGAGCTTGTTAGCTAGCAGGTCTCTGGGCAGGAGGATAAAGTGCTTGTGATTAATTGAAACGGGTCTGGAGTTTGAATTCCAGCTCACCTATTGACTCTTTGCTAGTTGATCTGGATGTGCAAATTATGAACATGCTTATCATTTGGGGTTCCTTTGAAGTGCTCCCATTACTTATGTCCCCGAAGCATGTTTTAATAAATAGTTTAGAACTTCGTTGTGAGTGTTGCTTAGGAGGAAGCAAAGAGGAAACATTTGAGTTGTCAGAAGAATTTAAAATGCAGTTCAAACAAAATGGCTGGTTGGTGCGACCTTTGCATCTGGAGTGTGGTCACTAAAAACTCAGTTTCTCCATTTGTAGTACAATAATAATGATCCCTTGCTTTGTGATGGTGGATGAAGTATTGCTACTTGTCTAGAGCCTGATACAGTTGACTATAAATCTAAATGAGCCTTAATGGAGAAATTCTAGCTACCAGAAACAGTAGCTTTGCATTCATTGAGCACCTGCCACAGATTCAGACAAGTTTGAGTATTATCTTGTCTTATTATACCTTCTTAATTTCATTTTGCTGTTAAAGATAATACCTTAAAATCATCAAGTGGCCCAATCTAAATAGTGTGGATTGTTTTCAATCTCACCCCTTTAAGCTTTGGCCTCCTTTGTTCCTGCTCACCAAAAATTGCAAAAGCACCCCGTCCTCATCTTCAGCAATGAAAAACGATTCCTTTTATTAGTTGTATGTCTCTTTTTGTCTCTATTGCAGCTAATCCTGCCTGTAGTGTTCAGACTGAGGAGTTTGTGAATAGCTTATTTGTTTATCCCTCTTGTAAAGAAGATTACTGTATGTACAGAGGCTGCGGAGGGATGCTGAAATTACTAATGTCTTGATTGACCAGGCTGGTTTCCCATTTTCTGCTCCAGCCAGGGATACAGAAACGATGTCTTTCACCCCTGCCTTCTTTTCCCTTTGCTCTTTTGGTAGGTTCTTGCTGGAGTGCCTTGACTAGATAACTTCCCACCAAATTCAATTCTGCTCTTTTTAAAAGCACAATGGTGAAATATTGGAAGTTCTACCTAAGGGTGTATGAGATGGTAGGGTATTTATCTTGCACAAAAATCTTGCCCAGGTCACATGTTTCAGAATGCGAGTTTGATGATGGTATAGCCTTGACATTAGTTTTCATGCATCGAAGAATTGATGTATATGTGTTTGAAAATTAATGTAGGTCCATGGCTGTGTTCACATTGAATATTTATACAAGAATAAATACATTAGGGTTTCACTACTAATGCAGTGCTTCTGATTGATCACTGACATGCTTATTGTACCATGTGTAAAAAGAACATTTGCAGATCAGACAGTTACATTTTGTTGATGATCAGATGCCGTGTGATCAAATGATTCACAAAAGGGATCAAAAACAGATGTAAAAAAAATAATTTCTAGCACAGCTTCACAATCTGTTTTTTATTCCCATCAGGTGGTACACACGCATGTCTGAATTAGTGTCCGGCTGTTGAACTATTTGCACTGGTGGTTTTATTGCTGCTCCTGACAGTGATAAAAAGCATAGGAATTAATTTCCAGCTGTTCTGGGACGTTGAAGCCTAGCAGTGTTGGAGCCCACCCAACAGGAGGTCTGCAGTAGAATAACCAGTGATAGACTCGGTGTCTGAGAATATTATTTAAGTTGCATTTTTTATTTTTCGCAGAACAGTCTGACTCTGACTAGTCTTGCATAACCTTTCTCTTTTCTCCATCCTCTTTTTCTCCTTGTCCCGTCCAAAAATACTAGAGCTCCAAGCGAGAGTGGAAGCCCCTGGAGGATCGCAGCTGCACAGATATCCCATGGCTGTTGCTGTTCATTCTCTTTTGTGTCGGCATGGTAAGTAACACAGCTCTAAAGGGGAATCAGCGCAGGACGTTTTTTTAAGGGGCTCCTTGTAGAAACCTTTATTTAGGGTACAGGGTTGTGTGTGTGTGTGTGTGTGTGTGTGTGTGTGTGTGTGTTTGTGTGTGATGTTAAATGGCTGTGATAAAATACTAATGTGACTGGCTTCCACACAACTCTGAGATCAGTGTATTTTGTGCATTAGAAATTACACAACAGTTCCCCTTCTGCCAACACACCTCTTATTGTAGAATGCTGACCTACTTATCTGAACACTGCTTTAAAACATGCTGGCACCAACAATTATTTTTTTAAAAAAATTCTCAAACTTTCATTGAACTACAATTTGCTTTTATTTTTCAGAACTTTTTGACTGCCTTTCTTTAAGACCTTAAGGCAGTTGCATACATTAAAATACAACAATAAAACCACATACTGAAATTAAGTACTGCATCCAGCACCATTGCAATACAATTGCCCTCTCCTTACCATCATGCCAAAGTTAACACTTGAATGCTAAAAGCCTGGGGGAATACACTACGGTATTCACTTCTCAGTGCAAGAATTTCTTCCTCTCCCCATTTGTGCCCTGCAGGCTTCCCAAATCTGCTCCAGAGCATTGAGGGAACTCCAAGAACAGAATTTTGGGGCGTGCAGGGGCAGTAGTTGGGGGACAATGTTCCACTGTGCAAGTGGAAACCCTTGTGCCTTAGTATTCTGCTGGATTCCACTCAAAAGCAGTGCAAGAATATTGCCAGATGAGTCCTAGAGACTTTTCAGTTGTTCTCATGTGATCACATAGAGCAGTGTTTCCCAAATCTAGGTCTCCAGCTGTTTGGGGTTTTTTTACTACATTTCCCATCATTCCTGACCATTGGTCCTCCTAGCTAGGGACATAGCTGTCAACACTTCCCTTTTTTAAGGGAATTCCCTTATTCCGAATAGGATTCCTCGCAAGAAAAGGGAAAATTTGACAGCTATGGCTAGGGATGATGGGAGTTGTAGTCCAAAAACATCTGGAGACCCAAGTTTGGGGAAACACTGGCTCAGAGGAAACTCCTTTTCATCACTCTTCATTTTTCCCTTCCTGATAGAAGGCTGGGACGTGGGTGGCGCTGTGGGTTAAACCACAGAGCCTAGGACTTGCCGATCGGAAGGTTGGCAGTTCTAATCCCTGCAACGGGGTGAGCTCCCATTGCTCGGTCCCTGCTCCTGCCAACCTAGCAGTTCGAAAGCACGTCAAAGTGCAAGTAGATAAATAGGTACCGCTCTGGCGGGAAGGTAAATGGCGTTTCCGTGTGCTGCTCTGGTTCGCCAGAAGCGGCTCAGTCATGCTGGCCACATGACTCGGAAGCTGTACGCTGGCTTCCTCGGCCAATAAAGCAAGATGAGCACCGCAACCCCAGAGTCGGCCACGACTGGACCTAATGGTCAGGGGTCCCTTTACCTTTACCTTTAATAGAAGGCACGTGGAACAGAGTCTTTCCAGTAGTGAGGTGGTCCCCATCAATAGATGTAAAGTGTTTAGAGGTTTAAGAACAATCTCCAGCACTTTGAATTGCACCAAGAAGCTAAATGGTAGCAAATGCTGAGAATCGGCATAACATGATTTCTCTGCCTGTTGTACCTGTCAATAGGCCAGCAGCTGCATTCTGCACTAGCTGCTGCTTCTGTAGTACCTTCAGGAGCTTAGCCTCATATAGAGTGCAATGGGTCAGCCCCATATCATGTGCCTGTAGCCCAGCCTGAAAATCCCTAGGGCATGAGCACCACTAGTGCAAGATGTTTATCCGAAAGGAGGGGTCACAGCCAGCCATATTATATATGACTTATAATGTGTACTGCTGGTCTCCACCATTACCTGAACTTCTGAAAGCAGCCCTGTTTTTAAAACTCATGCAGTTCACAAACCTATTTTAGGAAGTTTGTGACAACTCAGAGCAAGATGCATCTAGATTTCTTATGCATCAGATTCTCTCTCTCAACACAGAGTTTTAATTTGACCGCCTTTATGTAACTGGTATATATTCATACTTCGCATGATGCTACAGAGGGTTTTTTTTGGGGGGGGCACTTTTCCTTTTTAAAAGATCCTGAAATAAGGATGAAAGCAAGATAGGAGTAATTTTTGTTTTATATATCTCTGTGGGGAACATATCACAAAGCTGCTGTTAAAAAGAATGGTCCTTTTTAATACAGTTTGCCATGGAAAGCTTTCATTCTCATCTCATTTCTTCCCAGGGTCTTATTTGTGGCTTTTCAATAGCTACCGGAGCAGCTGCAAGATTGGTTTCAGGATATGATAGTTACGGAAATATCTGTGGACAGAAGAATATAAAAATAGATGGAATAGACAACAGTGGCTTAGACCTCACAAAAAAGAAGTGAGTAATGGGGTCCAATTACTGCTACAGTTGTTTCATTAACTGATGGAATATAGTTTTCTTTCATTTTGGCTGTGGGTGGCAAGATTAGGGAGAACATTAATGCATTTCTTACTGTAAGTGTGGACGCCATAGTTTTATGTCAAGTGGTCACTTTCTCATGAACACTTCTTGTACCTGGGTACTTGTGCATCTTTAATGTGTTCCTGGCTTTCATACTTGTGAACCATGTACTCTGAAATTTCAATTTAGAATCCCTTTGATGCTTCTGTGTGTTTAGATAGTGCTGAGTTCTTAGTACCTCTCCAGGGTTTCCTGAACTACTTACAAAATTATGTTTTTGTAATTCAGTTCTGTTGTGGAGAATTCATATTAATATATATGCTACACACCATTTTAGCACTTATATTAGTGATATGCCAGTTTAGTCTTCGCCAAAGGAATTGTTTTCTGTGAAGTAGTGGCATGGGGTTGAAATTTTTCTGCGAAGTTCGTTAGTTCATTAGTAACAGTGAATGGTGAATGAACAGTGAAGTTCATAAGTTCATTAGTAACAGTGAATTGATACCAGTTGCAAATGTGATATTAAGTAAGGCAGTTTCAGAGGCTTTGGTTTTACTAAATATATGTAAAATAAGCATGCTAAATCAGATTACTCTCTTGGACATCACAAACATTTTCTGATGCAAATTGAACATATCCCCATTTAAAAATAATTTAGCAATGTGAACAACAAACAACACTTTTCTAAAATAAGAGCTGTAAAACAAAAAATTGACTTTTCATAATAGTAACATATGCAATAACTGATTTGGTGTTTAGACAATATAACCAAATTGAACATTTTCTGATGCAAAGTACCTAAAGGCAACTTTTCTAATTCAAGCTTTTCTGGAAGACCCACATCATTGCTGAAAATGCAGTGAATTCTCTGTTGCTTACCTGACTACAGTTCAGTGAGGATAGATAAAGACCATTAATCAGCTTGTTCTCGAAGCTCCCAGCATGAGTCTGACCAAACTGCGGGAGGCAGTGGAAGACAGGAGTGCCTGGCATGCTCTGGTCCATGGAGTCAGGAAGAGTCGGACATGACTAAACAACAACAAATCAGCTTGAGCTTGTGCTGTAGAAAAGCCCTTAGCTGTTTTAGTATTATGGGAGCCTTGGAATATATTTTCAGGGTCATGTGATGCAAGGCAGAGTTTATGTAGCTCAAGAACATTTAAAGGGCTCTGAGATAGCTGAAGTGTATGTATGTGGACCTTTGAGGAACAATACTTAAGAACGACCTAAGTCCTTTCCATTGCAAATGTGAAGGACATCCTATTGAAAATCAAACAATAGAGATGATGCAAAGGAACAGGGATAGGTATTGGACCTAGGCCGGTCACTAGAACTGAGTGTGTGTGCATATACAGGGCTTTAGCTCTAGATATGCTGTAAAGTAACAAGGATATAAACTGTTGGACACACTAAGACAGCATTAATTGCAGTCAAAGAGAACCATGCTATGGTACCTTCCTGTTTAGTCCTGTAACTGCTTGCCATTGTTAGCTGGCCAAAAGTCGCCCAAAATGAAAGGAATAAGGGAGCAGCAGCAGCATAATGGGGAAGGTCAAAGGTGTGGATGCAATATACGGTAAAGATAGGTTATAATTCAGTTGGATTCTATCAGTTTCCATTATTAGGCATGTCTTTTGGCTTTCCTCCTTTCTCTAAAATTCAGAGTCCTTTGAAAAGCAAAATATATATTCAGTGAATGAGAAAATGAAATTTGATAGAAGCCATGCAGGCATTGATGCAGAAAGCAATGATGCTTGGAAGAAACAAGATTTGTCTCTATGACTTTGTGAAATTTCTTCTTGCGCTACCTTTCGTTGTGGCATAATGTGTGGTAACAGAATTCAACCCCTTTTCAACTTCAGTCACGTTTTAGTGCAGTGACAATATGGCTATGCTGACTTTTACCCTGTGTGCAGTTCAGATGTTGAAAGCGAGACACAGGGAGCAAACGGTGCAGAAGTAATAAAAACTACCACTTTTCGAAAAGCTACAAAGAAACTGATTCTTGACTCTGTCTTCAAAATGGGGTTTTCATTGGTCTGAGGCGCTTGAACTTTCCAGTTTTTAGCCTCCCAGAATTTCTCCCCAAGGAAAGTACACAGCGAACCCCAGACAGGGATTAAGACAAGAGACTTAGATAGTACAGATTGGGACCCCCTGAGGGTCTCATTCTAAAAGTCTGGTAGTTGTTCTCTTTGACATCTGGTGGGAGGGCGTTCCACAGGGCAGGTGCCACTACCAAGAAGGCCCTCTGCCTGGTTCCCTGTAACTTGGCTTCTCGCAGTGAAGGTACCGCCAGAAGGCCCTCAGAGCTGGACTTCAGTGTCTGGGTAGAACGATGGGGGTGGAAACGCTCCTTCAGATATACTGGACCAAGGCCATTTAGGGCTTTAAAGGTCAGCACCAACACTTTGAATTGTGCTCGGAAACAGCAGCCCTGTTTATGGAAGCTTTTAATGTTTGATGTATTACAGTATTTTAATATTTTTTTTGGAAGCTGCCCAGAGTGGCTGCGGAAGCCCAGCCAGATGGGCGGGGTATAAATAACAATTATTATTATTATTATTCCCTATGCACAGCCTTCTGGGAGCTTATTGCCAGTGGTGGGTGGAGCCACAGCCAGGGGCAGAGCAAGGTGGGGGCAGTTCACCCCAGGTATCATCCCTGGGGGGGGGGTGACAAAATCCCCCCAGGGTGGATCACTGCCGCGCTGATCGCCCCCCCCCTCCGGGCAGATCGCCCCGCCCCCAAGTGCACGGCATCTGGCTGCTCCGGGTAGCCGAGCGGCTAGCTCCACCGCTGGCTGCAGCCAGACATGGGGAGAGCAACAGATGCAATTCTTACCTTTGTACTGTAGGCTACTGTGGCGTTTGCCTCCTAGGTGGGTCATAAGGAAAGGGTTAAAATGAGTGTGATGTGATTGGCCAGTGGAAACTGATAGGAGGAGTTAGAGTGAGAGTTGGAGTTGTGTGGAAGTCAGTTGAGAGTGGGGAGTTGGAGAAGGAAGAGGGAGGAATAGTCTGTGGGTTGGTGGAGTTGTGTTGTGAGGAAGTGAGAGGAATTGTTAGGTGGAGTCAGATAGATACCGTATTTTTCGCCCCATAGGACGCACTTTTTCCCCTCCAAAAATGAAGGGGAAATGTGTGTACGTCCTATGGGGCGAATGCAGGCATTCGCTGAAGCCTGGAGAGTGAGAGGGGTCGGTGCGCACTGACCCCTCTCGCTCTCCAGGCTTTGCGCAGATCTCCGCAAGCCGTGGGAGCCCGCGGCGGGCTCCCGCGGCTTGCAGAGAGTTGCCTGCATGCTGAAGGCTGGGCACGCTGCGTTCAGCACTCCCAGACTTCGCGTGGCTCTCCGCAAGACGTGGGAGCCCGGCGTCGGACTCCCACGGCTTGTGGAAAGTTGCCTGTTCTGGGGGCTGGGGTCGGGGGAAGCTCGGGCTTCCCCCGCCCCAGCCCTGCACCTGGGGGGGAAATAATTTTTTCCCCCTTTATTCCCCCCCCCCCAAAAAAAAAAACTAGGTGCGCCTTATGGGATGGTGCATCCTATAGGGCAAAAAATACGGTAGTTAGTTGGGATAATCAGTTTGAAGTTGTTAGGAACGAATAGGACAGTTAAGGAACTAAGATTAAGAAACTGCCAAGAAAAAAAACCTGTAACTATATGCTTGTTCATGCCTATAAAAATAAGCTTGATTATTTGTTAATGTTAACAACTGACTGGACTCCGTGTGTCCTCGTGAGAAACGGGTTGGTGGCAGTGAAGAAAGCAATGACAGTCGTGGCACAGGGTCAATAGGCCGTCAAACGTCCGGGGGCCCTGTGTGATCGCCACAGCTACCTTCCAACCATGCAAAAGCCATGCAACCCCACCCAGCAGCTGCAGGTAAGCAGGAGACATTATCCCAGCTCATTGACACAAAAGCCCCCGAGGGGGACACAGATCAGGGCTTTTTAGGGGGTGTGGCCTGAGAATGGGGTGTGGCCTGGGGGTGTGAACTGGGGAGAGGGGCGTGGCCTAGGGTGAGTACCAGGAGAAATCTGGAGGGTCACTTTCTGCTTGTGGACTAGAGGCTCCCTACTCTGTTTTTTTGGGTTTTTTTCCAAAAAAAAAAATATTGGTTTCCACAGTATTATAAACAAACAAACACATGAGACAAACAAACATAAATCATAGCCTTATTGAAAAATTTCCCTTATTAACTTTGTTAAGTGACTTCCCCACTTCCCCTTGGTTGAATTTCATTGCATATCCTTTTAACGGTTTCCCAAATCACAATTCTTATAAAATTTAACTTAAACATTAACATCCTTAAATCTTCACTTTATGAAATTAAACATATTATTTCATCACTTAACATAAATAAAATCTTAAGCCAATTAAGTATCTGCAAGCTGTTTTCAGTTAATTTAACTTAACATATTTAACTAAATAATGATTAAATTTAATCCACTCTTCCTGATACTCCTCCTCCTTCTGGTCGCAGACTCTTCCGGTTAGGTCAGCTAGCTCGAAAGAGGCTCCCTACTCTGAGCTTGTTTAATTTATATTCAGGGACCCATCTCAAAAGACAAGTACTAGTCACTTCTTACCAAATTATTTATGCCTTATATCAGTCATCACCTTTCCATGGAACACACAACCTTTTGGCCTATAGGAAATAAAATGTGCTCCATAAAACAGTACTAGCAATTAATACACTATATATTTCCTTGAGATTGCCACAAAAAGTTATCCATCTGCTCAGCAGCTAACGTAGCAGATGGTTTTATTGCAAGATTTTTATTGTACAGATTTTTTTTTCATATTCTTCCTTTTTTGGTCCAAATGTTTATTAAAAATCTGTTTTTTTTAAATGTCATCTTTTCCATCCATATAAGGCAGAATGTGAAAAATGCTTATTTCTTAAAGAGATGGAAATATTACGTGTAACTGAAGACAGGCAGCAAAAAGGCCACAACTTCTTCTTTTTTGCGAGTTTCTTGACTTGCTTCCCACTATCCCTGGATGTAAAATAGTTCGATGGGTAGAATTTTTCCATTTCAGAAAATGTAATGATTCAGAACATCTAGTGAATTTGAAACACAGAAATCTTATTTTCCTTCTCAAAAATAAATGAAAAAGGTTTCTGCCTGAGAACCCTTCTAATTCCATTTTAAACTTAAACCCACCCACCCCCTTGGACCAACTCCCCATCCCTTGAGCCAGTGTGGTGTAGTGGTTAAGAGCGGTAGTCTCGTAATCTGGTGAACCGGGTTCGCGTCTCCGCTCCTCCACATGCAGCTGCTGGGTGACCTTGGGCTGGTCACACTTCTCTGAAGTCTCTCAGCCCCACTCACCTCACAGAGTGTTTGTTGTGGGGGAGGAAGGGAAAGGAGAATGTTAGCCACTTTGAGACTCCTTCGGGTAGTGATAAAGCGGGATATCAAATCCAAACTCTTCTTCTTCTTCTTCTTCTTCTTGGACCAACTTGGTGCCTTCCAGATGTTTTTGAACTACAGCTCCCATCATTCCAGGCTGGTAGGGATTGATGGGGATTGGACTCCAACAACATCTGAAGAGCAACATTTAAGGCAAGGCTGCTTTGGACAATCTCCTCTTCCAGTACCCTGGGAGATCATAATGACTGTTCCCTATTGCCTTCCTTGTCCCTTCAGATACCCTAGAATATATGAAACTGATATGCAATTTGTTTCGAAGAGAGCTAGTGTAACACAGAAGCAACGAGTGCCATGGATGGCCTGTGAGCTAGGAAAATCCCCGTTCAAAGTTATCAAGTGGCTTTAGGCAACAGTCCTGATTTTTTAGCTTCACCCCC
Organism: Podarcis cretensis; assembly: GCF_951804945.1. NCBI lineage: Eukaryota > Metazoa > Chordata > Lepidosauria > Squamata > Lacertidae > Podarcis > Podarcis cretensis. The sequence continues at coordinate 13,019,473 of NC_137187.1, forward strand.
TCTTATCTAAGAATATGAGCAATTTTTTTAATCTGGTGATTTAAAAACTTGGTTTTGCCAAGTTTACTTTCAGTTTCAAAGAATCTTGGCTTAGTTTTACATGCAAACCAAGAATCCCAATTTAAAAGGAACTATGGTTAACTGCTAAAGAAGCAAGTTTTTAAACCTGTGGTTTAAGATTGACTTGTTTAGCAGCTAACTAGTGTTTGTTTTCAACCAGTATTCCTGGTTTGCAGATAAAACTAAGCCAAGATTCTGTGAAAGTAACTCCCCAGAAGATCTTTTCCTGTCCATGCAGAAGGATAGAAGAGGAGATGCATGCAAGCCGCACACTTCACTCATGCTGACTGAGACTTGTCTGCGTAATGCTAAATCAAGGCTTAGCGATGTGTGCAAAGCAGCCGTTATATGACCACGCTTGCCTCTGGAATTGTCCTGAGACTCTAATCGAGCAAACTGTTTGGTGTTTCTGCGCTATGCTCATTTGACAGTATAGAGCTGTCTAGAGGAATTGCAGAAAATCAATGAAATCGGAAAACCTAGGGAGCATGTACCTTAAAGCTCAGATTCAAGACGGACTTGGTCACTGCAGTCGTGTTCCCGACTTAAAATAGGCAAGCTCTTAAATCGTTAATGTGGAAAAGTTTTTGATTCCTGATTTGTATGCGCATAAGGCATCCTTTCCCAGTAGCATGACCGTAATACAAGTGAAGGAGCTAAAGAACTCTTTCCCCAAATCTTGGTTAGCCTTGTACATATTTAACGAAATGCTGCACAGTAAATTTGTGCTTTAAAAGGAAACCTCTGCAATCAAATTGCGCCATGTCTGTAGGTGAAAGGAAATGTGCAGGCTGTTGATTGGCTGGGGAATATTCACTGTGGGACAGATACTATAATAGCAAAGGAAATAAATGATCAGGTGCAGTGATATAGGACTGGGGGTTGGTTTAACAAGGTGGTCCAACTTTTCATACCAAGCGGGCCACTTTGCCATGGAACCCATGGGCTACACATTGCAGCGGTGCAGGTAACGAGGCCCAAAATTGACATCCCCTCCCCGGCCCTCATGCTACCTTCCCAAAGCTGTCTTAAGCAAGCTCTGGGGCAGGCATCCCCAAACTCGGCCCTCCAGCTGTTTTGGGACCACAATTCCCATCATCCCTGACCACTAGTCCTGTTAGCTAGGGATGATGGGAGTTGTAGTCCCAAAACAGCTGGAGCGTCAAGTTTGGGGATGCCTGCTCTGGGACATTCAGAAGGAGGTGTGAGGCTGTGAGGAGGTCCTAGAGCCCTCCCAACTCCTTCCCAATGCTGCGAAAGTGCTAACTAGACTTTGGGAAGAAGCTGGGAGGACTCTAGGACCCTCTTGGAGCCTTCATGCCTCCTTCCCAAAGCCCAGCGCCTTGCTTCCCTGGCTTTGGGAAACCAGCATGAGGGCTGCAGGGTGTAAGTGTGGGTGGGTGTCAAATGCTGCTGAAGGCCACCAAAGAAGTCCTTGAGGGCCACACATTGGACCCCTCTGGTTTAGATAATGCCCCTGGATCCCAACCGAGCCTATGGTAGTAGCAGAGGGAATTCAAGATCATTTGGCTCTGGCCAAATCTGTTAAGCATCTTGTCTGCACGTGTGAAGAAGTTGGTGCAGAACAAATGTGTTTCCATAGAGACAACTGGAAATGTTTCCGGGAGTGTGCCTTTTCTCACCTCAACTGGCTAGGTGCCACTCATCCTAGGAAGGAGAACAATAGGCCAGGAATGAGTGTAGCTGAACCTGGAAACAAAAAAAAGGAGACGTAGAAGCTTGACTTTCTCAGGATTCAGAGGCCTCCCTGGAAACCAAAGGGAGCCAAGATCTGTTGGAGTGTTGATGCTCTAAGTCCTTCCATCCTATGCCCAGATTGTATATATGTGTAAATAAAACCATATATTATAATAACACACTTCTGGTGATTTTCTTTTTAAAAAGTGCGCAAACAGATTCTGCCTTTGTTTACAAGCTTTTATCAGTTCATATTTATTCTCTCGAGGAAAGTGCATGCATTATTTTATAGATCCAAATGAATTCCAGTTGACATTGGGTTCTGGCACTTACTGCTGGTTTCACAAAACTTGTTAAACGACGAAAATCACACAGTTTTCTAAGATAAGTTAATTTAAGCTATTGTCGGGGGTGGGGGGAATCGGGTACCCGAAGTTATCTTTCGGGAAAATGTGCTGAAGTTACCCATTGAATTACAAATCAGTCATGTGGAAAATCTATTTAAAATAAGAAGCTGTTTTCCGTAATGCTTATCCATCGGAACACATTGGGATCTCTGTTTTGCTTTCAAGTTACCAATATAATTTTACTAATTGACTTTTGCTTGGTATTTTAACAGGGGTGGGTGGGCGGTGAGGTGGGATGGCCAGGATCATCCTGAAGACATTGATGTGGAGTAAACACTCAGTGCTTACATTGTGACTTCAATTACAAAGGATAGATGGAGCTGTGTGTGACGGCATCCTCTTTAATGTGCTAGAGATCAATCTGTAACTGTGAACAATCGATTGCAGCAAGTTGCTACTTTTCTGTATCACATTTCAAGCTTCCCTGCTACAGTATCTGGTGAATCATTCTCTAAACTTGGCACTCGCTGAGTCCATTCTCAGGAAAATGAAAAGCATTTAGGAAATAATTATGGTCAGCTTCAGGTGTTGTGTGGCTGCCAGATTTTTTTGCTGAATATCCTATTGGTACGCCCAGAAATAAACTTTTAAAGTATGGTGTTCCTTTAAAATGTAGCTAGAAATGCCACACACATCCCACTGCCCCCTGAGAGCCCAAGGAGGAATGAGAGATAATGGTGTACTTTAGCAGATGAGATGTAAGTTGCCAACAGTGCCTTATTTCCATATATTATCTCTTTGCCTTTTGGTGATGGTTTATATAGCCAGACATGCAGCCATCATTGTGAAGGGGCTGCACTTCATCTTATGAAGATTTTAGTGCCATTTCGAAAGGAAAAGGGGCAGGGGGAAGCCACTACTAAATTCTGGGTGAATAGCGTACTTCTGAAAGGGAAAGGTTACAAGTTTTAAAATGAAGAAAGTTTGTTTAGCGATTTGGGAGTTTCCTTACTGGTAGGATATCTCTAGACAGAAATCCTTTTTAAGTCTGTTTTTGATCCATTCTGAATGTTTCGGTGTGTGTGTTTTCTTAAAGGTACGTGTTCTTTTTGGAGCCATGCAATGTAGATCTGGTGAAACGGAAGATCAAGTCCATCGCTCTTTGCGTATCAGCATGTCCACGGAAGGAGTTGAAAACCCTGGCTGATGTTCAGAATTTTGCAGAGATTAATGGTAAGGCAAAAAAACAACAACAGTGCTGTTTCTATTTCTGCTCAGTATTATAGAGGGCTATAAAACTGTCTTAGTACAGTCGAACCTCTACTTACCACCCCCTCTTCTTACAGTCATTGCAAGTCGTGACCGTGGCAAACCCGGAAGTAACCGGTGGGTTTGCCGCCGTTTGCGCATGCACAGGAGCGGGCAATCGCCACCCGTACCTGCGCACAATGGCGCCTCTCCCAGCGACCCGTTTCGACCTCCAGACGGACCTCCGGAACGGATTATGGTCGCAAATAGAGGTTCCACTGTATTTTAACTGTCCCTTTAAAACTTTTGTATGTTTTAAAGTACAGTTGTGAATTTTTGTCAGTTTTATTGCTTTATCTTTTTGTAAACCCCTCTAAGGTTGGTTGTTGTTTCTTACAAGCCAGCAGTATAGAAATTTTCATGGAATAAATTAATCAGAGAGCATGTTTTTTTTAAAAAAAGTAAACAAAGTGGTCCACTATCTAAGAAGAGGTTTTTCTGCTTCTCTAAGTTCCTGCTATAATGTGTGTGCATGATTACAGACTACTGTAATGCACTGTATGTGGGGCCACCCTTGTATCTGGTTTGGAAGCTGTAGTTAGTGCAAAATGCAGCTGCTAGGATGCTTTGTGAGACATTTGTGAGAAGTGCACATATTACACTGGTGTTGATAGAACGGCACTGATTACCTATTAGAGCGGTGGCCAACTACCAAGAGACTGCGATCTACTTACAGAATTAAAAACTGGCAGTGATCTACCCCTGTTTTTTGGGGGGTTCAAAGTTGTTAACCTTTTTTTTAGGGAGGAGGAAAGCCCTAATTTTTAGGCTGGGGAAACAAACAGCTTCACTGAGTGTACTCCATCTTCCATTCTGCAAATCATGCAAGATTCCATTTTACCAATGCTAAGGAAAGGGACCCAGCGATCGACCGCGATTTCCCAAAACCTCACCAGTAGATCGTGATCAACCTGTTGGACATCCCTGGTCTGTTAGATCCTCAGGCTACATTCCTGTTCCTTCAGGGGGACACAACCTATCCCAAACAGGCTCTCTCCCTAGTTCCTGCATCTTTTTTATGTTATGAACCATTCTGAGATCTACAGGAATAGGGAGGTGTACAGATGATGATGATGATGATGATAGTCTCCCCTGATTCAGGAGATGCCCAGGCCTCTGTGAGAATAATCATGTTCTGCTAGCCCAAAACCAGTATTTCTGACTCTGTGTGACAAACGAACAATATTAATATTTTGCTGAAAAATGCTTCTTTAATAATGTGATATTCCCATTTCTCTTCTTATTTTAAAAAGCTTCCCCTTCCCTCAGAGTTCTGCTCTCCTCTGCCAGCCCTCTCAGGTTTTTAAATTAGCATTAGCACGTTAATCCTAAACCAAGGCATTGGATTTTATCAGAAAAGACACACTAATCTCTCTTCACTTTGTGTGACCTTGCGGGGGCAACTGCTTGTGTTTGAAGTAAGCGTACCAGAAAGTAGATGCAAGCGCTGAGGGTTGGGACAAACCACTGGGTGCATTGAACGTGTTGATAAAGTAATCAAGAAAAATGGAATATCACTGAAAGATTTCTTACGGACATTATTGTTAGGGGAGACTTAGTTAAGTTTTCATAATTAAAATACTTTGGAATCTGATTTATTTAACTGGAAACATTTTGACTGCCTTGTAGAAATGGGAAAATTTCTGGTTTAGGGTTTGTAATTGAGTTTTTACAGACTTTCTGCTTAATAGATAGGTACAATAAATTGTGGGCCATTATGCTTTGGTGCAACATGAAGGAAGCCCGTGCTTGAGTAGTCTCTTCTCTCTCCTTCCCTTGCATACCCTGTTTTCTTCCCTCACTTCTGTTTAAGTAGCAAATCATGCTTGCAGTTACATTCAAACCAGGCAAATATGGTTTGTGCAAACCATTGTTTGCCCACAATCCAAGACCACAAACCAGGCTTGAAACAAACCATTTTTTCCATTTCAGAGAAAATAACAAAACAAGGGTTTGTGAAGAACTACAAAGGAAGTGCAGAAATCACTGCACATGAGGGAAGGAGGCCACATGTGAACCCAAGACTTAAGACTTTTTTTGGTATTAACACCAAAACATGGTTTAGCATTGTTTCTGAAGCAATTCAGTGCCTTGAAGTGTTGGGCATTAGGTTTGCAGCAAAATGAAACGGAGGTGAAATATCATTAAAGGGTATATAAATATTAGGTTGTAGCTGCAAAACTGGATGCCTTCATCTTCCCCACCTTCAATAAAACCTGTCTCTCCTGCCACCGTAGTGGCAGTTTGACTGATTGAAAACCTGGAGTTACTAAATACAGGCATAAGAAAGGAAAACCTGGAGTTATTAAATACAGGCATTTTCAATTAGCTGGGCTAACAAAAGACAAGTTGAGAAGTTTCTCATCTCCCACAGCTTATAATCATAACCAATCATTCAACACTTAATTTATTATGTTACCAACAGTAGTGAAGGATTTTCTCTGCCCTGTGGTGTTGGAATATAAAAATATGTAGTCACGTTGACTTCTAAAAAATTGATTTTGGTTCTTACTACATACATACATACATACATACATATATATATATATATATGCAGCAGTCACGAAATTAAAAGACGCCTGCTTCTTGGCAGAAAAGCAATGACAAACCTAGACAGCATCTTAAAAAGCAGAGATATCACCTTGCCAACAAAGGTCTGTATAGTTAAAGCCATGATTTTCCCAGTAGTAATGTATGGAAGTGAGAGCTGGACCATAAAGAAAGCTGATCGCCGAAGAATCGATGCTTTTGAATTATGGTGCTGGAAGACTCTTGAGAGTCCCAGGGACTGCAAGAAGATCAAACCTATCCATTCTGAAGGGAATCAGCCCTGAGTGCTCACTGGAAGGACAGATCCTAAAGCTGATGCTCCAATACATTGGCCACCTCATGAGAAGAGAAGACTCCCTGGAAAAGACCCTGATGTTGGGAAAGATGGAGAGCACAAGGAGAAGGGGACGACAGAGGACGAGGTGGTTGGACAGTGTTCTCGAAGCTACCAGCATGAGTTTGACCAAACTGCGGGAGGCAGTGGGAGACAGGAGTGCCTGGCGCGCTCTGGTCCATGGGGTCACAAAGAGTCGGACACGACTAAACGACTAAACAACAATATAATCACTTTCTTGCTTTGATCCATGTTAAATTGAGCTGTTGTGGCTTCAGCAATTTTCCCACCAATGGAGACTTGAAACGGAATGAATTGCATCTTTGACTCCTGGATTTGGCTGCAGAGCCACCTTTAAGGTTTCTTTGTGACCTAAGATAGTTTGAAACTTTCAGTGGGAGTTGTGAGAATCGGTCTTAAGTGACACGTCTACATATCCCATGCTTCTGGTTTACTGGAAATCCTTTAGAGATGTTAAGATATGCTACCGATGTCTAAGTAACCGAGTTGTATTTGTCTCTAGAGAAAATTATTACAGAGCCTCCTGGTTTAAGAAGAGAGAGGCTTAAATCTATGCTAGATTTAGTACGGCATTATCTAGACCTGAGTATCCCAAGGTGAACAACAGTTGCATTTTAATTAAATTTAACTTGTCAAATTTAATCAAAGCCAATCAAATTTAATATCAGAGCCAATAAATTGTCACCGAAGGCAATTCTTAGTACCAAATCAGTCCTAGGCATGGGGTTATTTTAAGCAAACCCTGCTAATTTCTGCCATATTTTCTCATAAGTACCGTATTTTTCCATGTATAAGATGACCTATATTTTTTAAAAAAATCCAAAACTAAGAACTTAAGAAGTTACTCAAAGTTGTTGAGCTTTCCGCAGGACACCAATGCTGCCCACTGAGTGAAGCAGAAGCTTTCACGGCAGCCGTGGGAAAATCAAGGAAATACCGTTTGTTCCATGAATAAGATGACCCCCAATTTTTGACTAACAAAATTTAGCAAAAAGCATTGTCTTATACACTGAAAAATACGGTGTGAATGGGGTCGTTGCCTAGGAGAAGTAGTCAAAGGTGCTATGGGGGAAAACGGCTTCTTGTAACCTTTGGATTTTTGCCAGATGGCATGTAGCCCCCAAGCTGTCATTTCAACAGAAATGCAATTTTGAGAAGTTGTAATGGATACATAAGATGTTTTGGTTTGATATTTCACGGTTCAGTGGTATTGTATGGGGGTCTTCTTCAGCGTCCTTCGTAATAGCCTAGGACTGTCTGTATCTGTCAGTGCTGTCATGTACATTTATAGAGACAATATAAAAAGACTTTGTGGGGGAAAGAAACTTGAAACAATGTGCTTGGCTGCTGAGAGGGGCGGTACCTTTTCTTAATGGATCGTGTTTATATCAGCGACTGCCTATCACAAAGTGAACGAAAAACACTTTTGAGCACATTTTAGGTCCATTAAAAATGTACAGAGGGATTGTCAAGAAGTGGGAGAAATTGGACTGTTTCTTATACTAAAACGCTCAACCTGCAGGTGCTTTTTGATGACTTGAAGATCACAAACCTTGCAAAGATTTTTCATAAACTTTCCTGTTATTTTTGATACTCTCCTCCCTCCACCCTGATTCTCTGTGTCTCGGTAGCTAGGGTTTAGGGTCTTTACCTGGTCAAAAAAGGATTTCTTTGCAGTATTCTGGTACAACTTTTGTCTGCTGTAATTAAAAAAAAAATCTTCTCTGTATTAACCTCTGTTGTGAAGCTAGTTTTTGAGTCAGGAGTTTGACAACTGTGGAGTAATTCCAAAGGAATCTGTGATCATGTAAAAAGAAGGAAATGTCGGCATGTGATGACAATTCCCTCATTCCTTCTTGGTAAAGCTTTGTTGTGAATATGCTTCAGCAGAGTTGGATCACTGTAAGAAGAGGAATTTAAATAACTATGTATTTTCCAATAATTCTTAAAATATGAATATGAACAATCTGTTCATTTCAATGAAGCTTCACCATGGAAAAATGATGGAGAAGAGCTTCTATTTGGTAAGTCTTGTGTAAACTCGTGTGCGGTCAGTAGCAAGGACCATGTTTCTGGGAACCAGGGGTTTTATCAAGATTCTTCCAGAAAAATATCAGCAACGGCAAAAATTAAGTTGTCCACCATAACCAATCTTTGACCAAAATGCACAGGTCATGGAGAAGGGTGGGTTTGCTTTAGGTTGTCCTCTTTGTAGCCCCAGAAAGTCTGGTAGGTCCCGCAAATGGAGACTGCACTCCAGTAAGTGCCTCGGAATCCAGTGGCATAGCATGGGTTACCAGTGCCCGGGGCCACATGGATGGGGGGGGGTGAGAGGGAGCAAAACTGTAGGCATGCACGTTCAACAGCCTAATGGTGTCTGCGTCACCCAGGAGATTGCAGCTGCAGGGATAAGAAGAGTCACTCTGTTGTCAGGAGAGGTCACTTCTTAAAGAAGCCATTTTCAACGGAGCACAGGAAGCATGCAGTTGTATTGAGGCAGCACTGGGTGTTGAAATTTTGCACCCCCAAACAATTTTGTGCCCGGGGCAATTGCCCCTGTGGCCACCCCCACACTATGCCACTGTCCGAATCACCTGTAGCGTGCAGGGTTTCGGTGTAGTGGTTCCTGCACTGATAAATACTGTATTTTTCGCTCTATAAGACTCACTTTTCCCCTCCTAAAAGTAAGGGGAAATGTGTGTGCATCTTATGGAGCGAATGCTGGCGGGAGGCTCTGCTCAGCGCTCCCTTTAAAGAGCCGCATGGAGCGTGTATGCTGCTCTTGGGGGCTTTTCCCTGAGGAGCCACACACACACTCCGCACGCTCTTTAAAGGGAGCATGGCTCTTGAAGGAGCCTTAGCATGCGCAGCCTCTCCTGGGCAGTGGGAGCCTTCATCCCCTGCCCGGGAGAGGCTGCGCGCAGCCAAGCAAGAAGCCAGGACAGCCAGCAGGATTGCTGCGCAGCTGTCCTGGCTTCTGCGATTCAGAATTTTTTTCCCTTGTTTTCCTCTTCCAAAAATTAGGTGGGTCTTATGGTCTGGTGTGTCTTATAGAGCGAAAAATACGGTAGCTACAGAACGGGTTTCCAAAAGGTCACGGAGTTTGAAATCCACTTCTCTTGAGCGGTTGCTGGAGAGTCCAAAGAGTTCAGTGGAAATGCGAAAGTTTGAGAACTGCCAGGACAACAAGCTCTGAATGTGCAAATAGATTGTGCCATCTCCATTTCTTCCCCACAGAGACCTTGCTACTCAGGGAAGCCTTTTCAGCGGCTTTCTTGCAACCCAGAAACGTAACTGCCTCCAGATAGACACACTAGGCCTAGGGGCTCTGCAGCTGATAAAAGGGAGCACGCTTAAAATGTACAGTGATAAAAAAACTTGATCTACTGTGAGCTCTGCGGCATGAATGTTTAATGCCCTTCTGCCATTCCTACTTATAACTTGTCACCCCTTGATACAAGTTTAAAGCTATGGGATTCGGTGGCTTGCTTCAGTTCACAGAGGGTGGCATTATTTAGGAGAAGCATGCTGCTTTATCTCCACTAGCTATGGGGCTCAAACTCAGCTAGCGGAATGGAGAGTTCCATAATCTTTTGATCCATTGGGTTAGATCCTGATTCTCTTTATTCGTAGAGGCGGGTGGGGAGCTATTGCAGGTGTAAACTACTACACCAGTTCTTTCTTGGGGAGAACTAGGCTTGTGGGGGGGGGGAGGCTTTAGCTTTGAAAAATTGGTATTTTGTAGATCTAGCTTCCCTGCCGCTAAAGCTGTTCATGCTTATAATATCAATGGATGTGGTGGATCATTCCTCCTCAAGTCATGTTTTCCATTTTCTCCCTTTCTTTTTTCTTTAAACAGGCTCCACTTTGTGTAGTTATGAACTAAAGCCATCTGAATACACTACAGACCCAAGGGCTGCCAAGCTTTGCCCCAAGCTCCCAGTTCCGGAGAGGTAATGAAATGACTGCTTTGTGTCTCATTCTTGTGTCAAAACATAACTTTTGTTGTTGTTAATATGAGATAAAATGACTCAGCAGCCTTATTGCTAGTTCAGCATGGAGCCACAGGGTATATTTATAGGTGTTCCCTTTAATGCCCTTGTCTAAGGAAAAGGACCAGTTTCTTATCTGATACACTTTACAAGTTAAGACAGCATTTAAAAATACATTGGAAAATGTCTTATATTGATACTGCTGCCACCACTCAGCCTGGAACTTGGAGGAGTTTAGCGCTTTTAGGATGCTCTGCTATAAACAGCTTAGGGGCGTGTTTGATGCACGTGCATGAGAATGGTTCTTTGTCAATTGTGACAGAACTGTTGTGTCTTCTCTTTTATTTCACTGAGTGACACTTGGTTTGTTGGCTGGTTTTTGTTGGACCCCTAACATCCTGCTCCTGAGTTTCTCAGTCTAGAATGTGGAAAACTAGAGTCATAGCTATGCAGGGATCCCCTTTGTACCCACGGTTTAACATCTAATCTGGAAACAACCTTTGACACTGCTCGTAGTTTACTGAGCTTGTCTGATCAGCATATAGCCTCATAACTGAAGGAAAGTGAAGGCCACTTAATGAAAAATTAAAACTGGTTATTCGGTCTGAACATTCAAACAGATAATTTCTGACTGATTCTAATCCCCAAATCTCTAAAATGGTTGGATTGCTTGAGTTTATGAGCAGTTCTCTTGCATTCAAGCCTTTTCCCCTCATCAGCACAGAAAGTAAACAAAGCTTTTAGGGAATGATATCTGCAAAACTCAATTTTAATTTTTAAATTCAGAAACTTTAATTTCATTTTCTTTCCCCGTATTCCTAAGTGTAAAGCGTCCAGGAAAACCCCCAACTTATGGCAGCCCTAACCAGTTCTGTAGTTTGTGTTATGGTTTATTTGATCCAATAATTTGGATTAAAGAAAACCTATTATTAGTAAAAGTGACAGCGATAGGTTATATTTTATTTTCCCTGAAATAACTGCAAAACAGTGTAATAAGGGGCCAGATAGGAAGCTTTTGAAAAGTGAAATGGGCACAGGGGGAGAATTCCACCCCCCCCCAGACTTCTTTCTGTTTTTCAGGCTCATTTTTGATGCTAATGTTTTATGGAGCTTTTGCCTTCCCAAAAAACCTTGTATGCCGTGGTAAAAATGAAGGTCTGAATATGTATGTATGCATCCATGTGTTGGAAAGTAAGTGTGTGTGTGTGTGTGTGTGTGTATTAATGTAGAATCCCTCCCGCCCATACAGAGCTCAGAACATTATTAAACGAAGGATTATACTTGAGAGAAGTTGCAATTCCATTAAGACATGTAATATCCCTGGATATAATCAACAGCCATTAATAAAAGAACAGAGGGTCACTTTGAATAAATTTATTATTCTGTTCGTTATTAAAAAAAGGGGCAGCACATCTCACACCTACCAGAGTCAGAACTCCTGAAATAGAAATTAGTCTCATGCGCTGGATTCTCAAGAGTCCCATTTATTCCAAGACATCATGTAGTAACCACTGACCTCATTTTTTATTCATTATAGCAAAGTTAGATTTTGTCTCCTACACATAAAACCAGGTAGTAGATAATCCCTGGCTTCAGCAAAAGGGAGTTCAGTGTAGTAATGGCTAGCTATGGTAAATTTGGGGTTGCAGAGGACAAGGCCGTATCTGAGCAAGAGTAGTCCTGGATCAAGAGATTTTGCCGCCTGAGGCAAAGGACAAGATGGCACCTACCCCTATGCCATTTACAGAAGCCGGCCAGATTGGCAGTTGAATCTTATTTTAACAATGGGGCCAGAATACAGTGGTATCTCGGGTTAAGTACCGTATTTTTCGCTCTATAACACGCACCTGACCATAACACGCACATCGTTTTTAGAGGAGGAAAACAAGGGGAAAAACATTCTGAATGAAACAGTGGATGTATCATTTTTGTGCTTCATGCTGTGGCCACAGACATGTGATCTGATGGTGAATTTGGGGTGATCCAATGCAAAAATCCTGAGAATCCCTGTGGATCCATGCTTTGTAACCACGTTTTTGCACCATTGCAGCCCCAGGCAACAGTGGGTGCGTGATTTTTTGGGGGCAGGCTGTAGCCATGGACATGCTATGTGCTCTGATGGTGAATTTGGGCTGACCCAATGCAAAGATCCTGAGGATCCATGTGGATCCATGTTTTGTAACCACGTTTTTGCACCATTGCAGCCCCAGGCAACAGTGGGTGCGTGATTTTTGGGGGGCAGGCTGTAACCATGGACATGCTATATGATCTGATGGTGAATTTGGGGTGACTGAATGCAAAGATCCTGAGGATCCATGTAGATCCATGCTTTTTAACCACGTTTTTGCACCATTGCAGCCCCAGGCAACAGTGGGTGCGTGATTTTTGGGGGGCAGGCTGTAGCCATGGACATGCTATGTGATCTGATGGTGAATTTGGGCTGACCCAATGCAAAGATCCTGAGGATCCATGCTTTTTAACCACATTTTTGCACCATTGCAGCCCCAGGCAACAGTGGGTGCGTGATTTTGGGGGGGCAGGCTGTAGCCATGGACATGCTATGTGATCTGATGGTGAATTTGGGCTGACCCAATGCAAAGATCCTGAGGATCCATGTGGATCCATGCTTTTTAACCACATTTTAAGTGGGGAGGGAAGGAAAAACACAGAAGGGACAAGGAGCAGGAGAGGGGTGTGCAGAGAAGCAGCTGGCTAAGAATGCAGGAGAGGGGTAGGGAGGAAAGGAAGGCAAAAGTTTTCCCTCACCTACCCACCCAAGCCAGCCAGCTCACGCTCTCTCTCTCTCTCTCTCTCTCTCTCTCTCTCTCTCTCTCCCTTCTGCATGTTTTCAGCTTTCCCCTCTGCTTGCCTGGAGGGGAGGGGCTTTCCCTGCTCTTTGTTCCGTTTGAGCAAACACAGCAAGGAAACAGAGGTGGGTGGGCAGTAAGACCCTGAGGCAGAATGCAGGAAAGCAGCTGCTTCCTCTTTTCAAGTTTTCCTTCTAGGAGACGAGCGGTTTGATTTTTGCCTGCTTTTTTTTGCCTCCCCTCGCACCAATTGGCTCCAGGGACCACACATTCGCTCAATAACACGCACGGACATTTCCCCTTCCTTTTTAGGAGAAAAAATCTGCGTGTTATAGAAGGCAAAATACGGTACTTAATCCGTTCCTGAGGTCCGTTCTTAACCTGAAACTGTTCTTAACCTGAAGCACCACTTTAGCTAATGGGGCCTCCTGCTGCTGCGGCACCGCCGGAGCCCGATTTCTGTTCTCATCCTGAAGCAAAGTTCTTAACCTGAAACACTATTTCTGGGTTAGCGGAGGCTGTAACCTGAAGCGTCTGTAACCCAAGGTACCACTGTACTGTCTTCCACTGCACCTGAGGACAGCAGGCTAGCTTATAGGGCATGGGGCAGCAAACTTTTTCAGCGGGGGGCCGGTCCACTGTCCTTCAGACCTTGTGGGGGGCCGGACTATATTTTGAAGAAAAAAAATGAATGAATTCCTAAGCCCCGCAAATAACCCAGAGATGCATTTTAAATAAAAGGACACATTCTACTCATGTAAAAACACGCTAATTCCCAGACTGTCTGCGGGCCATATTTAGAAGGCGATTGCGCTGGATCTGGCCCCTGGGCCTTAGTTTGCCTGCCCATGTTATAGGGCATGGAGCAGGCTGTGTAACACATGCATCTGTGTCCACTCCCTGCTTCTCAGTATCTGCCGCCTGAGGCAACTGCTTCATTTTGCCTTATGCTGGGTCAGGCCTGCCCTACCAACAAAGGGTTGTGGCTAGTACCTAAACAACCATGAAATTGGTTTTAGCGACGCCAAGGTGGCTTTACGCTTGCTCTTCCTCAAACAGAAGTCAAGCCGCCCAGTGCTGCATAGCAGACTGCTTTCAAAATGGAGGGAAGTTTCAGGAGGAGCAGCTCACCTATGCTATGCTGCTTCAAAAACAATTATTTCCTCGTAAAATTGCACCAACATGCAAATCATGTGCAAACTATTCCACTTCATGGGCCTTGGCTAGTGGCAAATCTTTGACATTTGTGTAATTCTCTGATAACAGAAGTTGTGAATCTGCTGTTCACATTGTAAAGATAGAAAAACAAAACCACGTTTAAGAGCATTTGTTCACACTGCCCACTACATGAGCAAAGTTTTATAAGTTTTATCTTTAATATGTTGCTTCCCACAAAAATCCCTTTATAGGGAGGAAATTGTGAAAACTTTGCTCTCAGCAGTGAGTATTTTGGGTGGAGAAGAATCCTAAAATTTGGTACCTAATGTTTCGACTCATGTGCCTTTCTCTCAGTCAAGTTGTGAATTCATAAGTAATGAAAATGTTTATTCATGTTTATTTTTATGTTACTCATTTATTATTTTAATAACAGGTGCTGTTATTGCTGTAATTATGTGTATGTTTTTAAATCTATATATTTTTAATTCTATTAATGCTCACTTGTTTTTAATGATTTCCCCCCTATATTTTGGCAATTCTTGTTTTTATCTGTAAGCTATATTGACTCATGTCAGGGAAAAAGGCAGAGTATAAATATATATAGTAATAATATTTATAGTAAAATATAGTAATAATAGATATAACATCATCATCATCATTATTATTATTATTATTATTACTGCTACTACTACTATTATTATTATTAAATAACATCTAAAGTATCCCAAGCGCTGCACAAAGATAAAAAAACAAGATAATGTCAGCCTATAACGTTACAATATAGCAGACAGAACACATTTGCTTTCCTGTTATTTGTTTTTGTTTTTGTTTTGGCTTCCTACTTGTTCTGCTTTACATTGTTAGTCGCATTGAACGTTTTGTTGTAGGGTGTCCTGCAAATATTGTAAAATGAAACAAGCACATTTTAATAAAGGAGAAGCGGACAGAGAGGTAAATCTCGACCCCAGTTCTTCAGCTTCCCAAATCATTCTTGCGATAGCCAGCTCAAACAGAAGCACTCTCACCTCTCTCCCTCTCTCTCTCAAATGTAGCCCGGTGGAATGGCCCCCCGCCCAAAGGTGACAGTTCAAAGAGGAGAAGAGCCAAATGCAGCTAGTTTCATAGCCAAGCAAGTAGAACAAGGCCTACTATCTTGTCGCTTCCTCAGGTGTATCCAGATGAAGCAGTTGCTAATAGACAGGACCTAATGCCACAATATATTTGAGTGTTTTTCTCCAGTGTTGTATGAGAGCTAGGTAAGATTTCTTCCATAGAAACTGGGATCCTCCTGCCTCAAGTGTATATTTTCTATATACAGTCAACCCACAGAACTTGAATGGCTCAGTTGTCGAACGTTGCAGTTCCCAAACGCCAAAAACCCAGAAGTAAGTGTTCCGGTTTTCAAACTTTCCTTGGAACTCGGAACGTCCAACGCAGCTTCCGCTTGAGTGCAAGAAGCTCTTGCAACCAATCGGAAGCCGTGCCCAGGAACTCAAACATTTTGGAAATAGAACTGTCTTCTGGAACGGATTACTTTCGGGTTCCGAGGTTTGACTGTACAGCTAAAGTTTTAGAAAGTATGGTGTTTCGTAAGAAAGTATTCCGAATTAAGTGAAATGACTCTTACATAATGGTAATACTTACGGTTAGAATTGCTTTTTGCAAAACAAACAGCTTCAGGGATTTTATATCTTCCCCCTCATCATGCACAGGACAGCATCAGGAACTCCATGCATCCTGGAACAGCTCCCTTCAGGCTGAGGTGATCGCGTTTTTGCTGGGGAGGGTGTTGGTGGTGGTGGACATGATGTAGAAAGGGTGAGGTTCTCACTGGCCCCTTCAGGCATTTGGAAATGAACTCCTAAATAGGGCTTCAGTAGAGGAGCATGGGACGTGGGTAGCGCTGTGGGTTAAACTACAGAGCCTAGGACTTGCCAATCAGAAGGTCAGCGGTTCGAATCCCGCGACGGGGTGAGCTCCCGTTGCTTGGTCCCTGCTCCTGCCAACCTAGCAGTTCAAAAGCACGTCAAAGTGCAAGTAGATAAATAGGTACCACTCTGGCGGGAAGGTAAACGGCGTTTCCGTGTGCTTCTCTGGTTCGCCAGAAGTGGCTGGCCACATGACCCGGAAGCTGTACGCCGGCTCCCTCGGCCAATAAAGCAAGATGAGCGTCGCAACCCCCAGAGTCGGCCACGACTGGACCTAATTGTCAGGGGTCCCTTTACCTAGAGGAGCAGGAAGGTGTGCTGCTGACTCTGTGGCCTCGCTTGCCTTTGCAATCTGAAGTTGTACAAGCCAAGGAAGTTTTAGCACTCCCATCTGCACAAACTACGCTTTAGTCATTGCAGCTCGCTTGAGAGCTTACACTTTAGAACTGCTTGTCAGCTCTGTGGAAATGGAGGCTCTAAAAATTCTCTAGATGTGGCAAGTTGCAATTTCCTCTCAATTTGGGGATAATAATTAGACAATGAGTGTTAAGTATGTTTGTGAGTGATTAAGTAATAAATCGCGAAAGGGATTTGTTGAAGGCAGCATATTCAACTCTGCCTGCATGAAGCGAAGGTTGAGCATTTTTTGAAAGACTTCCCATCGAGGACTCAAAAGGCATTGCATACTCAGCTTGCCATAACTTGCTTGAACCTGGCAAGCAAGACAGCAGGAACTGATTCAGAGACAGAAGAGCCTAGAGGTTAAATAAAGCTCCCTTTGCATATGAAAGAGTAATTCTGTTCATTGATTCCAATTAGAAAGTCGAGTGTCTTGCAAATAGAAATGCGAAAGCTTCTCTCTTTGCAAAGGGAAATAAAAATAGGTTTGACAGTCTGGTATATATTTTGGTGGCAGCAATGCTGCTTTCTGTGTAGGAAGAATGGGGGTTGATGGGAACATTAACACGCCAGGAAGTTGTGCTTTTATCCGTAGGCCCTAATTCCATGCAACATATTGATGACTGAAATGTGGAATTTCCATAACATTCTTTACGGTAGAGATTTGGATATTATTGCAAAAGCAAGAAGTTGGTACTTCGGCACCACTGCCGAAGCACAACTTCAGCAATGCTTTTGCAGCACATGGAATAATATTATAAACTGGGACCAAAATTTGTATTTAGCTATGGTATGTCAAAGTAGGAGACTTCAGCATTGAAATAAAATATTTAGGGAAGGTCAGCTATGTTTGGCATTCCGACACAGTTCTTTCTTAATGATATTTTGCTACAATTGTTGGACACCTTTTTGTTCTAACATCAGTGGAAATCTTAAAACCAGGACCTAACTGAGGAGGAGCCCAGTTCACTGTCCCTCAGACCTTGTGGGGGGCTGGACTATATTTTGATTTTTTAAAAAAAATGAACCAATGTCCCACAAATAACCCAGAGATTCATTTTAAATAAAAGCACACATTGTACTCATGTAAAAACACCAGGCAGGCCCCACAAATAACCCGGAGATGCATTTTAAATAAAAGGGCACATTCTACTCATATAAAAACATGCTGATTCCCGGATCCGGCCCCCGGGCCTTAGGTTGCCTACCCATGATCTAAATCAATCAGTGGCCAGCAGGTCTCATGTGATCGACACAGGCCTCCCATGCAGCCGGCCCAAGCATCCTGTAAAGAGTGTTGCCAGTTGCCCAAGCTGAGCTGAGTACAATCGCAAGGAAGAGCACAGGACATCAACATAAATCATGAGAAGGTGCATGTGTACATCATGCTCCTCTCAGCCTGCCAAACAACTGTTTGACAGGCTGGGAGGAACACGTTCTGTTCTGTGCTGGGGTGGAAGGAAATCTTCCCTTCTCTGCCCCGGGAGGCTAGTGCCATTGGGACCCCTGCTTTTGAAGGCATTTCCCCTCCTGCTTGGCTATAGCGGAGTTGAAACAGTCATTAACCAGACTCCTTGATAAGGATAAAGCAAAACAAATGGTTGTGTTTGAGACTTTGGGCTTGGTAGCTGCAGAATTAGGCCTGGAATTCTAGGTATATTGCACCGGTGTGTGGAGGGTGTTTGTGAAAGAGTGGAGGGAATAATGTTTGTGTGAGATATGTGGAGTGTGTGTGGGCGTGCATGCCCAGAGCACACCACTGGCATGCACCGCCTGTGTGCCCATATAGCCCTTAGGGGCTAAAAGGTTGCCCACTTTGATCTAAGGAGTTTTACATAGAGATCTACATTAGGGTTACCAGACATCTCCGGTTCCTGGGGACAGTCCCCGGATTTGCAAATCTGTCCCCGGACAAATTCCGTCCCCGGAATGCCCCCAAATTTGCAAATCTGTCCCCGGGAAACATGGCAGTGGCAGCCTCGGCAGCCCGGAGCCAGCCTGTTAGTGCAGTTGGCTCTGGCTGGCTTCAGGAGCTGCCCGCTGCCATGGCGCCCACCATTTTTCCTGCGCCACGGCAATGAGCAGCTCCTGAAGCCAGCCAGAGCCAACTGCACTACCAGGCTGGCCCCTCCTGGGCAACGGCCACCCATCCATGACTCCTGAGCCTCCCCTGATCTGTCAAAACAAAGGGGGAAGGGGGAAGGAGATCAGGGAAGCCTCGGGAGTCACAGGTAGGCAGCATGCCGTTCCCCAGTTTTTAAAAAAACTCTGCGCATTTATGTTTCACAGGGTGTGAAAGAAGGGCTTTGCACTTTTATACAACATGCATGTGTGCTTGGGCGCAGGGTCTTTTGCCTCACCATCCCCACTACTGACTCCCTGTTGCTACTCAGCTGCAAAAAAAAAAAATGTCCCCGGATTCATTGAAAAAAATCTGGTAACCATAATCATATGCACATGTGCACCGAGAACATCCAGGACTCCCTCCCCAACCCCCACAGCCCTATCTCTGTTTTTCCCTTACCCAACCTGCCGCTGAATATCGACAGAGCTTTCGGAGCAGTATTCAGTATTGTACGTGGCGCTGTAGGTGGAGAATGTATTAGCTGCTGCCCGCAGGGGAATTGTCCTGGTCCCTGGTATGTACAGTGGTACCTCAGGTTAAGTACTTAATTCGTTCCGGAGGTCTGTTCTTAACCTGAAGCACCACTTTAGCTAATGGGGCCTCCTGCTGCCGCCGCGCCGCCAGAGCACGATTTCTGTTCTCATCCTGAAGCAAAGTTCTTAACCTGAAGCACTATTTCTGGGTTAGCGGAGTCCGTAACCTGAAGCGTATGTAACCTGAGGTACCACTGTATACATGTAAACGCCCTGAACTTCCTTTATGTCATGCTGCAGTCTCTGTAGAGTCTAAGGTGAGCAGCCTTACTTCTGGGAGTTACAGAAAATTGTCTGCCCGAGGCTCACCACACTCTGAATATTTTCTGGAAATGTCTCAAAACTTCTACGCTACACGTAATTAATTGTATCTAGACATATTGGACTAGCGGTGTATTTTTAATAAATAAATAAATAAATTGTATTGGGGGCTGATGGGTTTTGCTCTGTGTTCTGAGTTGATGGGACGGGAAACATCAGAATGTGCACTCCACCCTCTTCTTGGGATATCTTGGTTTTTTAAAAACGGCATCACGACCCATTACAGTCATCTCCATTTACAGCAGCACCTTTCCGTTAACCTTGCAGCTCTTGGTTAGATGTTTACGAGGGTGGAGTGTACTGCATCAGTTCCACCTTCCATTTGTGTGTTGATGTGGCATTTATATTACCTAGGAGTAATTTTTTTTTCTGATTTTTTTTTTCCTTGTATCACCAGTGCACCTATTCCATTCTTCCATCGCTGTGCTCCTGTGAACATTTCCTGCTATGCCAAGTTTGCAGAGGCCCTGATCACCTTTGTCAGTGACAGTAGTGTCTTGCACAGGCTGATTAGTGGAGTAATGACCTGCAGAGAGATTATATTGGGACTTTGCTTGTTATCACTAGGTAATTGTTTTTCTCGTTCTTAGCTATTTCTACAGTACTGCAACAGGAGAATGTGAACATCTTCTGTCCCCACAATGTGGAAATAAAGCATGTTCAGTATTCGCTATTATAGCAGACGATTCCAAATTATATTTCCTACCCAGCAGCTGAATTAAATGTTTTTTTTAACATGTATGTGCATTTGACTCTCCTTATATGTAACTAATGTGGGGATTTTGACTCAGCTCTGCGTCACTGTCATTGAACCCTCTGCTTTCCTTTAAAACAACCTCCCAAGTGTACAGTATTCATAAGACTTGGGTTTAAGCTTTGGGTTCAGATTGCTAAGTGAATGTTGATACTTAACCCTTAATATCTTCAGGGACTTGGGTTAAAAGTAGGGCTGATATTTTTATTCTTTTATTTAGTTGATCAGTCTCCCAGTTCAGTGGGAGATCGCCTGAGAACCACATGTAAGGTGCTCCCTCAGAGATCTTGCAAAGCAAAACAAGAAGTCAATGAAAATATCATTTAAGTAAATGTGAACATTATCGTAGCTTTAGTATAGCTGCCCTTTTTGATCATGATTGCATGAATTGTGGAGCTTGCACTTTAATAAACAAAGGCTATCAATCATTATTGGAAGAAAAGGCCCATATTTCATAACTCTCCTATTCTCTGTTTCTGAAACATACCTAACTAACCCTAAAAAAGAATTAAATGTACCTTATGTTCTAGTCCCATGAATTAAAATTTTATCTGATTATTTCAAATGAGAGCAGAGCTGACACACACATGCCCCCCTCAAAATATAACCTTTTCAGTGACAGTTGAGAGGACACTTGAAGTCATATACCGTATTTTTTGCTCTATAAGACACACTTTCCCCCTCCTTAAAAGTAAGGGGAAATGTGTGTGCATCTTATGGAACGAATGCAGGCTGTGCAGCTATCGCTGAAGCCAGAACAGCAATTCCTCTTGCTGTTCTGGCTTCAGGGATAGCCACGCAAAGCCTCTTCAACAACATTTGATTCAGAATATTTTTTTTCTTGCTTTCCTCCTCTAAAAACTAGGTGTGTCTTATGGTCAGATGCGTCTTATAGAGCGAAAAATACGGTAAATGAAGTCATATAAATGCAGCAATAGGAGAGCACAGACCCAGATGCACATCAGAAAGTGTCCTGGGATGTTCATCCAAGTGTAGACGTTCTCTGCCTGCTCTCAATGAGACACAGCATACTTGAATGGGCATTCTGAAGCACATTCTGGCATGGGTACAGCTGGGTTGGCTTTAGAATGAGGGCAGCACAGTTTTGCTTTCCTTGGCATCACCCTGTAGTCAAATCTGATTGGCTCTAGGATGTTATCATTTTACATGATCCTCAATTGGCTGAGATTATGTAGCAAAGGAGAAAGAATTTTTTTTTTTTAATTAAAAAAATGGCACAGAAACAGCAATAGAGAGGAAAAGACTGCAATAAAGAGCAGGTTTGGGCAGAATGCTCGTCCCCCTATAAAACTTCACTTTAACTTTAAATGTTCAAGGGTGAACATTCAGTGCAGTTTTAATTAAAATTGGCTTTCAGTGATTGATCAACTACTTACTTGAATAATCGATTAAATAGATTAGAGATTGCAGCCGTAGCTAAAGCCTCTTCTTAATTTTGTGCAGAGTTGGAATAAAAACAATACTTGCATTATTACGTGACATTGGAGTTTTGGTATGAATTAACCCAGACAGAAGCCAGCAACAGCAATTCCAGTGTTAATCCTTTGCCAAAACATATTGCATAGTATCCAATGGTGCCCATTTGTCTGCAGATGAGACTCTGCTTGTGGACCTCTCATTCCACCTGCAGTCCCCTCAAATCTGCTTCAGAAAGTTGAGAGACCCTCTAAAGCAGATCGCGGCACATGGAGGACTTGCCAGAGGGGTAAAAGAAGAAGAAATCCTGTCACGCAAGCAGAATTTCACCTACAGCTCCTAATTATTAATACTAAAGTTTCTGTTTAAACATATACTAATCTGATGACTGAATAGAATAGAAAAAGCCGATGGAAAACTCCATTGATTAAAAATGGAAACCAAACTGGCCCAGCTGTTATATACCCCCATGGGGGGGGGGGATGATTACATCAGTTATTGATCAAGGCCTGTTACAATAAGATTAATAGACAGTTAAAATAACCACGAAGCACAAGCATGTTAAACTCATCTCCTTGGGAGGAATAGTGGAAATGTAGACCTCTGAAACTTGGCAACTAAGTTAAATTGATTTTGCATGATTGTTGCCAAGTTACGGTCAGTGTAGCTGATTTTTACTTAAAAGCCTTCACATTTCATGTAGCAGTGAATATTCCAAATGTCGGTGAATGCTGGCATGCATGTGTGAATGTTGACAATCCCGGTTGAAGTTACTAAATGTCTGAAAACAGGTAGACATTTCCCCATTTTATCAGTATTCACTGGTGTATGTTCTGAGTCAGATTTAAGTGATTGTCAGCATTCACCTGTTCTTCTGTGTTTTTGGATACTTGCTAATTTTAGGCTTTTGCTATAGTATACCTCTACATTTGCACACACATAAACAAACTTGGTTTGTTTGATGTGAATGACCAACCAGGTTCCTTTCAGGAATAGTGGCCACCTCCCAAATTATACCTGCAGCCTGGAAGCCATTGAAGCTCCTTCATGCTTTTCCAAGGCAGTGTAGTTTGTAGGAGAAACTCGCCCTTGATGGCATTATGATCCTAAGTGCCAAGAGACAAGACCCTCATGTTCCAAATCAACAAAGAGCTAGACAAGTAGAAGATTGACAGTGAAAAGATCTTATTTAATGACCTCTCCTGAAAAACGCAGCTCAAGCATAAAGTAGCATGTGGTTCTTATCACAATCTTGACATCTTAATTCATACTTGTCATAATAATTGTGCTTTTTGAGCATGTGTGTGTCTGCATGCAACTTTTTGGGTTGTGCTCAACATGAGTTGTGCAGTATTTTTGCAACTCATGATAATAAAGTTGCAGTTCTATCATGTCAACATTAGTTCTGTCATTGTATGTGTCTGCATCTCTCTGTTATATACATATGTCCCATGATGTGTAAATGTTCATATAGGGTTGGTTTGTTTAACTGGCAAATCAGACACTGAGTAGGATAGCTAGTTTATCTTGTACATTTTTGTACAAACAGTTAAAAAGTGAATTCAACTGTATTTGTATTAATAAAGTCTCCTTTTTTTGTTTTTGCTGTTTCCATTTTAAATAATTACCCTTCTTATTTTCTTTTGTTTTCTGCAGTGCTTTCCATGATTATGATGGTGATAATAAGATACATTTCAAGAGTACTTGTTTGGATTTTAACAATTCTTGTTGTTCTGGGATCACTTGGTAAGTTGCTGAAGCTGGTCGATGATGATGATGGTAGTGATGATGATGATGATGATTGGGTTGCCCTAGCCACTCTGGGTGGCTTCCAACAAATTAAAACACAGTAAGACATCAGATATTAAAAACTTCCCTATACAGGGCTGCCTTCAGATGTTTTCTGAAAGACAGATAGTTGTTTATTTCCTTGGCATCTGATGGAAGGGTGTTCCACAGGGCGGACGCCACTACCTCTCTCTGGTTCCCTGTAACCTCACTTCTTGCAGTGAAGGAACCAACTGAGCCTCAAGCGGCAGCAAAGGATTCAGGAGTACTGCCAAGCTACATACCCACTCCTTCAGAGAGCGTGTAACCCCTTCAAGAGCAGGCAACCTCCCATCCATCCAGTCTAGGGAACCACCCACTAACAGTTCCTCAGTCTTATCTGGATTGAGCTGCAGTTTGTTGGCTCTCATCCAATCCATTACCAAGGCACATCCACTGCCTCTCCTGCAGACATAACGGAGAAGTAGAGCTGTATGTTATCGTCATATTGCTGACAACGTCCTCCAAAACTCTGGATGGCCCCACTCAGCAGTTTCACATAGATGTTAAATAACACAGGGGATCAAATTGAGCCCCGAGGAGCTCCACACTGAAGGCTCCATGGGGTTGAAAAGCACTCCGCAAGCAACACCCTCTGGTTGTTGAGCTCCCAAGTAGGACTGGAAGCACCGCAAAGTGATGACACCTATAATAATAATAATATAATAATTTATTATTTATACCCCGCCCATCTGGCTGAATTTCCCCAGCCACTCTGGGCGGCTCCCAATCAAGTGTTAAAAACAATACAGTGTTAAATATTAAAAACTTCCCTGAACAGGGCTGCCTTCAGATGTCTTTTAAAGATAGGATAGCTGCTTATTTCCTTCACATCTGAAGGGAGGGTGTTCCACAGGGTGGGTGCCACTACCGAGAAGGCCCTCTGTCTGGTTCCCTGTAACCTCACTTCTCACAATGAGGGAACCGCCAGAAGGCCCTCGGCACTGGATCTCAGTTTCTGGGCTGAATGATGGCAGTGGAGACGCTCCTTCAGGTATACAGGTATACCTACCCCCAACTCATACAGCTTCTCCAGGCAGATACTATGGTTGATGATACTGAAAGCCGCTAAGAGTTCGAGGAGAATTAACTAGGACATATTTCCCCTGTCTCTCCCCCAACAAATGCAGGGCGACCAAAGCAGTTTATGTGCCAGAACTGGGCCTAAACCCCAATTGAAATGGATTTAGAAAATCCCATATGTTTGTGTGTTTGTGGGTTTTTTAACTAGTGTGGTCCTATGCCAGACACCCTCTATCCAAATGGTCCCTTAGCTATGGTTAACTATCTGCCAGAATCCAGATCACGTGCAAGCCTCGTTCCCAACGTTGTAATGGGCCTCATCCAGCCCCTGCCCTTCCCATGTTGCACAGGTAATCACTGCATGGAGCTTCTACTTGTGTACATTTGAATATGAGTGATCAGAGTCCCAGATAAAGCAGGGTCCCTGATCACCTAGAAGACTTTACTTGTGTTCAAGTGAAGCCTGTGCAACGCTGGGAAGGTCAGGGACAGAGCCAAGGGTGGGGGGGTGCACACAATGGCATTGTTGAAGTGGGGCTTGTGTATGTTCCCTTCCTCTGTCCACACACTGGCATTTGTCTGCTCAGGCAAATGTTGAGGCATGACTCGAGAATGGGGCGCATACGTCCTCCTGGGTTGTTCTATGAGCATTGCAAAGATGGGAGTTCATTTTCCTGCCTTTAAAGAGAGACACTGGAAGAGATCAGTAGGGAAGTGATGCTTCCCTTTGTCCTTCTTGCTTCCTTTAAAACCATTCACCTTCCACTTCAGAAACAATTGATTTGCAGCCATTGTAGCACTATTAAAGCTATGCCCATGGGAGCAATATCCATTTGGTTTAAGGATTTATGGGACTGAATGAGGATGCGGCCAATTATTAGGAAGAAAAATAAAGGGACAAAGCATTGGCAATATTTACATTCCACAATCACCTCCCATTGATGATTTCAGGGAATAAGACTTCACTGAATAGGAAAGTGCAAAAGAAGCAGGCAAGGGAAATATAGCGATACAAGATAAAAAGCAATAAAATTACAAGAGTGTTCTTTGGCTGTCTTTGCCCTAATTGTATTGCTGCGCTGCATCAATATTGGCATGAGGCATTTGTGAAAAGCCACCCACAAACAGCAGTTTTCTTCAAGCCAGCAGTTGGAGGAGGAAGCAGATAACCCTTCCCACCTCAGGATCCTTGGGCAAGATGATTTGGAGATCGGAGAAGAGGGCAATTTATTTATAGAATTCTGAGTTTCAGTTTCCAGCAAACAGAATGTGCTCAAAGCAGGATACAAAGGACCAGGGAAAACAATAGTTGAAAGAGTATTAAGCAGTTAAGATGGTTGTCTCCTGTCAAGTTATCATTGCAGCAAAAACAGCATCCACCCAAGGGAACTGAGAAGTTCAGCTGAGGTAAAAAATGAATTGGGGGGGGGGAGGGCAAATGGATGCTCCATTGATCCCAGCTTAAAAAAACACAGCCCTCTTAGTTCTCACCAGTGATGAAGGTGGAATGAAAAGCAAGGCCTCAAGAAATAGAGAGACATCTATGAGCAGGCTTCAGGGAGAGGTGCCAGTTGCGATTCTGGTTCGTGCCGATCATCCTATCCTAGCCTATTGAGTGTCTTAGTTAATAATTCCTGTGTATAACCTTTTCTTGCCTGGAACTCCTCAGCTTCTAATTACGGAACAGCAACATAGCTGTGGCAAGATGTCTTGTACAAAGCAAGGCCTCTTTGATCAGTTGTCTTTTGCGATATCAGAATGCCACACCGTCCTGACATTTATGTTGCAGCAGATAAGTCTGAATCCAGCCTGGTAAAGGATGAAACTGGCCAAGATAATTGTGCTCCTTATACGTTATTACACATGTGCTGTGAAACTGAAATGCACAATATCTTCTTCTTCGTGAGCACAGGTGGTACAGGAGTATTGTGGTGGTTGTACGCCAAGCAGCGGAAGTCTCCTAGCGATACTCTTACAGTTGATCAGCTTCAAATAGCCAAAGACAATCGTCAGGCCCTTCTGATCTATGCCATTGCAGCTACAGTCTTCACGGTACGTATTTAATAGCTGTGGAGTCAGGGCTCCTTGACACATGCTGCATATCTGTGTAGGCCAGAGCAGGAAGCAAAGTATTCAGCTTCACGGCTGCAAATGACAGCTTTCTCATTCATGCAGTAAGCATTTGCAATTCATATGTGTGATGCTGTACACAGGTACGGGCCTTCCCCCCTAGTCCCTGTAGGAAAAAGTGAAGCAACCCTCGTATGTTGTGGAGTATCAGGTAGGTTTTCTGTGCAGGAAGAAGGCAGGCAGGCTTTTTTGCTGCCTTCCACAGGGCCTGGAACCTGCCGCATCAATTAGGACATTGGACTGTATCCAACATCAGTCATACTGAGATTCTGGAATTAATGAAAATTAATGGACACGATCAGCAAAGATGCATTCATTTCAATGGGTCTTTTCTGAGTAAAAATTAGTTGATGCAACCCGTAGTGCATATGTCCCTCTCATGTCACCCATGTGCCCCTTTCTCCCAATTCACCTTATGAGCTCTATACAGTGGTGCCTCGCAAGACGAAATTAATCCGTTCCGTGAGGCTCTTCGTATAGCGGTTTTTTCGTCTTGCGAAGCAAGCCCATTGACAGCTTAGCGGATTAGCGCTATTAGCGGTTTAGCGGCTTTTAGCGATCAGCTGTTAAGCGGCTTATCAGCGGATCAGCTGATAAGCGGCTTAACGGCTTAGGTAAAGGGGGGAAAAAGGGAAAAAAACCCGCAGGAACTCGCAAGACATTTTCGTCTTGCAAAGCAAGCCCATAGGGAAATTCGTTTTGCGAAGCGCCTCCAAAACGGAAAACCCTTTCGTCTAGCGGGTTTTCCGTCTTGCGAGGCGTTCGTCTTGCGGGGCACCACTGTACTTGGTAGGGAAAGTGCACAAAGCCAATGTTTGCTCCTGCATTTTGCCAAATGTGAAACTAAGCACTGTGCAGGGGCGGAAGAAGGGGGTGCGGGTGTCGCCACTGGGGGGGGTGACAAAATGCCGGGTGGCACTCACCATGGGGCCTGCAACGCGCCCGAGCCACACGTCTCTCCTGGGAGTGACGCGGTGGCTTGGGCACACGCAGACTCCACGCTGCCCGCTGCCTCCCCCCCCCCCAGCTGTAAGGCGGCTGACTGGGAGGAGGCAGGCAGACTCTGGTGGCCCCACAGGCTTGCCTCGTTCTGTATGTATGGGCGTGCCGCCCCAGGCGCCCAAGTGGCTTTCTCCGCTGCTGACACTGAGATCTTATGTGAACCAGCCCATAGAAATCCATTGACAGCAGTGCAGTTATACCAACATTATGGTTGTTTGGTTTCTCTGTGTGAGTGAGAGATGGACAGGTGTCAGTGGTACTGAAGGGTTTTTGTCTTGTTTTTAGCATGAGAAGGATGAGTTTGGAGGCAAGGAGAGGGATATATAAAATAATAAAAGCTTAAATTTACATATGAAGCTAGTGGTAGTGTTCATCTGCATAGTGATGTACAGTGGTACCTCTGGATACGAACAGGATCTGTTCCGGAGCCCCGTTCGCATCTAGAAGCAAACGTAACTAGCGATGACACATCTGCACATGTGCGCGTTGCTTTTCGCCGCTTCTGCGCATGTGCGTGACGTCATTTTGAGCGTCTGCGCAAGCGGTGAAACCCGGAAGTAACGCACTCCGTTGCGGAGCACAACTCGAACGCGCTCAACCCGAAGCGCATTCAACCCGAGGTATGACTGTAAGCATTGCTCTTAAACCAGAAATGTAAGGAAGTGGAAGTATAGTGAAATATCCTTGGTTAGATACACACTTCAGTAAGTTACCACTTTTTGAAATACTGGTGGGCAGCAAAAGGGCTGCATCAATTGGTGGGCGGGCTCAGGTTTCTCTGACCAGTGATGTGCTGTGATGCCCATAAATGCACCCATTATTTTAGAAGGTGGCTCATGAAGTCAGGATGACTTCATACATTTTGTAATGAAGACTAAGGCTAGGAACATTACATATAAAATTAAATTTCGGAGCTGTGGGTGAGACTTTTGAGTCTTGTCTCAGTAGGTAAAATTCATCTAAATCAAGTTCTCCTTCCTTTTGCAGGTTATCTTACTGTTGATAATGTTAGTTATGCGCAAGCGAGTATCTCTCACCATTGCCTTGTTCCACGTGGCTGGCAAGGTCTTCATTCACCTGCCACTACTCGTCTTCCAGCCATTTTGGACGTTTTTTGCCCTCATGCTCTTCTGGATCTATTGGATTGCGGTCTTGCTCTTCCTAGGAACCACAGGTATATAAATCCCGCACAATTTCATAATTCCTTTCTCCTTCTTTTTGGCAACCTCATAAAGTGTTAGTGTCGCTCTTCTCTATTGACTGAATCAAATGAAATTCAGCCAAGTAAATGAGTCTGCATTAAAATAAATGAAAACAAAACAAGGCATGAGTACTGTTAAATGCAGCATGGCTGATCTTTATGTATGAGCATATTGAGCTGTGGCTTTGCAGCAGGTGCGCATGGATGTTAAAGGCAGGCACTGAACTTTCCTGCTTTGTGTCTGCAGGAAAAGCATTTGAAAACTCCAGCCAATCCTGAATATGACAGCCCTTTTATTTTCTGTGATCTGCGATAGTGAATGCCTTTCACCAATATTTAAAATTCTTCACCCTTTGCTGATTTGTTTCTTAGCCCAATTATAGTGCTGATTTAGCTTTTAAGGTCCTGAACAGTCCACTACTAGAATAGCTGAAGGATTGTCTCTTACCTGCCTAATCAGGGGTGAGGAGCTGGTTCTGGCTGGCAGGCCAGATTTCTATCTCCCTCACCTCACCCCCAGACCAAGTCTGACAGGTGGGCAGCATGTTTTTGCACACACAGTTTGAAGTCAAAAACTGCTTGAAATCAGAACAGCAAGCACCGTGCAACTGCGGGTTGCAAGACCCAACCACCAGCTGACCATGAGCGCTTGCACATTGCTGTGCATGGCGCTTTGCGGACCCGACAATCAGCTGATCGTCGGAGCCTGCAGTGCCCACGCCTTTGCCCAGGCCTCTGATCAGCTGATTGGCGGTTCCTGCAAACCCCCTTTGGCAGATCCGGGTCTTTACCCACTCCAAACCTGATGTCATGTATCGTGTAAGGTGTAAGACGTGTGCACGATATATCAGGTGTTGGTGGGGGAGCTTGGTAGGCCTAATAATAATAATAATAATAATTTATTATTTATACCCCGCCCATCTGGCTGGGCTTCCCGAGCCACTCTGGGCAGCTTCCAAAAGAATATTAAAATACTGTGATACATCAAAAATTAAAAGCTTCCCTAAACAGGGCTGCCTTCAAATGTCTTCTAAAAGTCTAGTTGTTCTCTTTGACATCTGGTGGGAGGGCGTTCCACAGGGCGGGCGCCACTACCGAGAAGGCCCTCTGCCTGGTTCCCTGTAACTTGGCTTCTTGCAGTGAGGGAACTGCCAGAAGACCCTCGGTGCTGGACCTCAGTGTCCGGGTAGAACGATGGGGGTGGAGACGCTCCTTCAGATATACTGGACCGAGGCCGTTTAGGGCTTTAAAGGTCAGCACCAAAACTTTGAATTGTGCTCGGAAACGTACTGGGAACCAATGTAGGTCTTTCAAGACCGGTGTTATATGGTCTCGGCGGCCACTCCCAGTCACCAGTCTGGCTGCCGTGTTCTGGATTAGTTGTAGTTTCCGGGACACCTTCAAAGGTAGCCCCACATAGAGCGCATTGCAGTAGTCCAAGCGGGAGATAACCAGAGCATGCACCACTCTGGCGAGGCAGTCCGCAGGCAGATAGGGTCTCAGCCTGCGTACCAGATGGAGCTGGTACACAGCTGTCCTGGACACGGATTTGACCTGTGCCTCCATGGACAGCTGTGAGTCCAAAATGACTCCCGGGCAGCGCACCTGGTCCTTCAGGGGCACAAGTTACCCCATTCAGGACCAGGGAATCCTCCACACCTGCCCGCCTCCTGTCCCCCAAAAACAGTACTTCTGTCTTGTCAGGATTCAATCTCAATCTGTTAGCCGCCATGAGACCCACAGGCAGGAGGGACCCCAGCCCAGCTTAGATTAAGTTCAGATCCTTCTGCATTCCCCACTCTTTATGAGTTAGCAGAGGGACATTTCTGCTTTGTGGCACCATCATTCTGAAATGGCCTCCTGAAAGAAGCCCTTTTGGACCCATTATTGCTGGCCTTCTGCCTCAGTAGCTCAGTCCGTTGAGCATGAGACTCTTAATCTCAAGGTCGGGGGTTCAAGTCCCATGTTGGGCAAAAGATTCCCACATTGCAGGAGGTTGGACTAGATGACCCTATCAAGTCTACAATTCTATGATTCTATAGAGCATGTGGAGGCTATAGGATAATGTAGTGTCTATATCCTGGCTGCTTTAAGTGTAATTTAGCAAATCTTAATGTTACTTGATTTGTCATAATGTTTGTTTTTTTTAAAAAATTGAGATACGTTTGCCACCTTTGGAGTTCTTTTTTTTAAAAGACAGAAAGACAGTGGTTTTTTGTTTTTGTTTTATTTTTGAAATACCTGTAGAATATACCTCTGCCTCATAAAGCGAGGAGTTGCTCCATGAGCATAATTCTTTTGTGCCGATATTAAACATGTTGTGTTGCTGTGGAATGGCTATTTTGAATGCCTTTCTCCCTTGCTCCTTATTTCTGCTTCTAGGTAGCCCTGTCAAAAACGACCAGGGCTTTGTAGAGTTCCAAGTTGCAGGCCCACTGAGGTACATGTGGTGGTATCACGTCGTGGGATTAGTTTGGATCAGTGAATTCATCCTTGCCTGTCAACAGATGACTGTAGCAGGAGCCGTTGTGACATATTATTTTACAAGGTGAGCGATTCCGGGGCAATTTAATCACGAGAGGCTGGTTCTCTAAAACCTCAGAAGTAAACAGGGCATGGGCAGATGGTGTAATGAGAATATGAAGGTCAAGGTAAAGGTACCCCTGCCCGTACGGGCCAGTCTTGACAGACTCTAGGGTTGTGCGCTCATCTCACTCTATAGGCCGGGAGCCAGCGCTGTCCGCAGACACTTCTGGGTCACGTGGCCAGCGTGACAAGCTGCATCTGGCAAGCCAGCGCAGCACACGGAACGCCGTTTACCTTCCCGCTAGTAAGCGGTCCCTATTTATCTACTTGCACCTGGGGGTGCGTTCGAACTGCTAGGTTGGCAGGTGCTGGGACCGAACGACGGGAGCGCACCCCGCCACGGGGATTCGAACCGCCGACCTTTCGATCAGCAAGTCCTAGGCGCTGAGGCTTTTACCCACAGCGCCACCCGCGTCCCAATGAGAATATGAAACTCAAAGGCAAAGCCTCCAGTAATGTGCTTGGCTGGTTTTGATCTGTTATAAATGCATTCGCTCCAATACAGTCCATTCGATTATTCACCTAGGACACAGTTTCTGTGTAAACAGCACCTTGGTCAATATTGGATCTGATACGTCTGCAGTGACTGTTTAGCATATGACTAGTGTGTGACTATATCAGAGGTGATCAAAGTTCAATACTGCTGGGTGTGGTGCTTTGTTTGCTGAGGCCTGTAGGCTAAATATGAAAAAATGCTAAGTACAAAAAATATATATTGTATGTTAGATGAGCAACAGAGAGCACTGTCGTCCACCCACCCCTGCAGTTACGCTGTTCTGATCTGTATGACCCATGCCATGGGTAGGCAAACTAAGGCACGGGGGCCGGATCCGGCCCAATTGTCTTCTCAATGTGGCCCGTGGACGGTCCAGGAATCAGCGTGTTTTTACATGAGTAGAATGTGCTCTTTTATTTAAAATGCCTCTCTGGGTTATTTATGGGGCCTGCCTGGTGTTTTTACATGAGTAGAATATGTGCTTTTATTTAAAATGCATCTCTGGGTTATTTGTGCGGCATAGGAATTCATTCATTTTTTTCTTCTTCAAAATATAGTCCGGCCCCCGCCAAAAGGTCTGAGGGACAGTGGACCGGCCCCCTGCTGAAAAAGTTTGCTGACCCCTGACCTATGCAGTGGGTCAAAACAAGTCTCAAATGAGAGAGGGTGCATTTTGTTAAGAATCACCATTCTTCAGATTATTTAATTTAAGTTAGACAGAAGACTGTTCCCTTCAGGGTTTAAGGGAGTAGTTCCCTGTCTAACGTGAATAAAATTCAGTATAGGAAGGGGGGATTTATCAAATGTGATATTATTTATATTATAAATATAACTCTAAATCAAAAGTTCTCTTACATTTATTAAAGCACCCAAAGATGATGATTATAAATCACTTTGCTTGTAAAACTCAAGGGAATGAACTATACCAATGCAACATTTCCATTTACAGCAGCTTAAAATGCTGAAAGCACACTAAAACCAACAAACCACTGCTTGTAGATTGAAAGTATTCCCCTAAATGAGGGTATTGACTCTCTTTCCAGTCTCTTCGTGAATTTAGACATCTTCAGGTGTCACCAGAGAGGGCTTTTTTGTTTTTATGAGAACAGTATGTGTCCACTGGCGTCTTCCACAGTCTCTGGCTGTCTCTCTGACAGTCTCTCTCATTTTATGCTCCTCATACAAGTGGACCACTCCCAAGTGCATAAAATGGATGAAAGTTACATCCTGGGCTCCTGAGGAAACAGGTTCCTCATTGTGACTTCGCGTGGTTTAATTTCTGTCATATACCTTAAGCCAGGGGTCAGCAAGCTTTTTCAGCCATGGGCCGGTCCACTCACTGTCCCTCAGACCTTGTGGGGAACTGGACTATATTTTTTTTTGGGGGGGGGGGAATGAACGAATTCCTATGCCCCACAAATAAACCCAGAGATGCATTTTAAATAAAAGCTCACATTCTGCTCATGTAAAAACACCAGGCAGGCCCCACAAATAACTCAGAGATGCATTTTAAATAAAAGGGCACATTCTACTCATGTAAAAGCATGCTGATTCCCGGACCGTCCATGAGCCAGATTTAGAAGGCGACTGGGCCGGATCCAGCCCTGGGCCTTAGTTTGCCTAACCATGCCTTAAGCTTCTCTCTCTCTTGAATTCAGCCGTTGTTCATTCACAGGCCTGTTTGTAAACAACCCAAATTTTGCATGTTCTTTGCTATTTCTGTCAGGGACTTTTTGTGAGTGTTCATCAAGAATACTTGCATAATTCTTAAAGCTATGTTTTTAAGAAATGAATTGCAGTCCTATCTGAAAGGAGAAGAATGGGCAAAGAGGCAGAGCAGAGGATAAAGACCACATGAGATGTTTTAAGCACAGGTGAAAACTAGTGTCCGGTTTGTAGGATTTTTACCCAAGCGTACTAGTGGTTTAATTTGAAGTGGATAGGTTTGTCTTTCATCTAAACCAGTGTTTCCAAAACTTGGGTCTCCAGCTGTTTTTGGACTACACCTCCCAGCATCCCTAGCTAGCAGGACCAATGGTCAGGGATGATGGGAGTTGTGGTCCAACAACAACTGGAGACCCAAGTTTGGGAAAAACTGATCTAAACTGTTAGTTTATTTTAGCCCCGTAATATGTATAACCTGACACTCTGATTGTTTTGGTCTAGATAGCTAAACACACATATCAGTTCTTTGAATCAATTTCACTCCTTCAATAAGATCATGACACACCTGGATCTCCTTTAACAGCCAGATGGAAAATCTCAGCTTAATAAATGATGTGCTTCTGTTGTGGATAATCTAAATCACAGTTTCCTGTTACATCTGAATGGGGAAACTGTGGTTGGATCTCAGTTTACTAACCAGGCTCTAAAATCCTGGTTTCAGATCCTGGTTAGCTTGGTTTGTGTCTTTTGATACTTTTACGAAATTGGTGCCATCATTTTGTCTGCCGTAGTATATGGAGACGATTGGATCAGTTCTGTGTGAAATCAAAATCTTATTTTCTGTTAATGAAGCAGAACTTCATAGCCATCTCAAAGCCAGCAAGGGGCTGCCATAATGCGATATGTAAAAAATTAATTTGAACAAGAAAACACATGATATCAGTTAACGCTGCAATGGACAAGACACGTTACTAGATAGTTCTGCCTTCTTAATCAAGAATCCCTTTAGTCTCTTTGTTTCTTGGGCTTTATGGACAGAGGTCTTAATGATTGCTGAGACTCACTACAGAACTACCATTGTAGGGTCCTTCACATCTCAGGTTGGCCTCTGAGTAACATTGTTGCTACCTGTTTTTGTCTGCTGATGCTATCTGTTGTCACTGTTTTTGTATTTTTAAATTTCTCTCTACAGAGAAAAACGGAATCTGCCATTCACACCTATTCTGGCGTCTGTCAATCGCTTGATTTGTTACCACCTAGGAACTGTGGCTAAAGGGTCTTTCATTATTACCTTAGTGAAGATTCCACGAATGATACTCATGTATATTCATACCCAAGTCAAAGGAAAAGTAAGGGGAACACTTTGCTATAGAGGTGTGGGCCATTGGTGGAACTGACAGATGAAAAATGTAAATAGAGCATAAGAACAGCCCGGCTGGGTCCCCAAAACTGATCTAGTTCAGCATTTTGCTCCCCAAAGTGACAGGCCAGATATACCTCTTGTTTAAAAGGGAGAGTTGCCTTCTCTCCCTCGTGAGTAAAACAAGCCTTCTGAAGCAAAAGTGGCAAAAACACCTATTTGGGGGTAGTGCAGAAAAGGGGCAAAAAACAGTTTTTGTTGGGGCTTGATTTTTTTATTATTTAACTAAATGCACATTTAGAAAATGCACATATATCTTTAGAATGTCATTTGGACAATTTAATAGTCAAGATCAGTGTTTCCCAAACTTAAGTCTCCAGCTGTTTTTGGACTCCCAGCATCCCTAGCTAGCAGGAGCAGTGATCAGGGATGATGGGAATTGCGGTCCAAAAACGGCTGGAGACCCGAGTTTGGAAAACACTGGTCCAGATGTTGGCAGAAACTCTTGTACTACCTTTTTAGACTTCTGTAATGATTTAAAGCTCAGCCTGTTCAAAAAGGGGTTGTCAAAAATAAAGGCTGTGTCACAGTATGATGTGGCTGGCCGTTTCAAATACAAAGGAGGGATCTCAGTGTTCTTGTCAACACAGCAGAATTTTCAGGTTGTGGATAAAGAAATGAAGCCAGGCTTCTGAGAGCTTTTGGCAAGCTTTCTTCATGACTTTCTACAGGAAAGTGGATGGTGAGATTCTTGGCCACTACAAGAGTCTAGATAATGAGGAGGGTGTGCCCCAAAGCCTTGTCCCGTATGATCTGTGGGTTGATTCAGGCATGATCACCAACCACTTTTTCCACCACACAATTCTTCCTCTGGAGTGATGGTGTCTCAACATGAACCAGGCTAGACACAGAGAGGGCCATTTCCACAATTGCAGGAATAACTTTGGTCACCACAACTGTGGAAATAGCTATGAACTGTCTCCGTGTACTGCCTGGGTTAAACTTAGGTTTCTTTGCCTGATCCCAACTTCCACATGACTTCTCTCCCTCATGGCGGGAAAAAGAAGCTTTTTTTGCATGTTTGACTTGGTCTTACGTGACCACCAATTACAGGAGCCATTGTATTAAAGCTGGGCTCTGAACCCTTTGTTACAGAGGAAGCATATGTGTAAATTGAGACTTGTATATGAAACTACTTACCATTTAGATACCAACCCATGCCCTAGCACTTAATGCAATTTAATGTTTTCTCTGATTATTATTTCCATTTTGTTGTCGCCGTTCTCCCCATCTTAGGAAAATGCCTGCGCTAGATGTATGTTGAAAGCCTGCATTTGCTGCCTTTGGTGTTTAGAAAAGTGCCTGACTTACCTAAATCAGGTAAGAATTTATATTTCCCTGGCATTCCTTTTCAAAAGCTGGAAAGTTTAACTTCAACCTTCTTGCAATCGGCTCTAAACTGAAAGATGCTGAATGGTATGTTAACGTTTGAATGCAGGTACGGACTGCAAGAATAGAGCCTTTACTGAAATTAAAGTGCATTGTAGTCTCTCAGAGGTTCCTTGGCTGTAAAGAAGAACAAGTCTAATGTTTTGGAGGAGAAGCCATCATGACACTGTTGCATATGAGCTAAAGCACATTTTGTGCAATGCTTAAATATGGGTCTATTACAGTTTGTATGCCTTGCAATAAGAGTGAAAATCTTAAAACACCAGGCATTTTAGAAAGTGAGCATTTGTGGATGGTCCTCATCTGCAGAACACCCACAATGAATTGCAGTGGACAAACTATATCATACACAAGTTTCCTTTGATAACATGGAGGTGGGTGGGTGTTTAATGGACAGTTTAATGGTGAACCTGGCGTGTTGCGTCCTGTTCTATGTGCAGGAAGGGCCAGATAATAACACCCCCCCTCCCCAATTTATCTAGATTATCTTTTTGGTCTGTTCAT
Organism: Podarcis cretensis; assembly: GCF_951804945.1. NCBI lineage: Eukaryota > Metazoa > Chordata > Lepidosauria > Squamata > Lacertidae > Podarcis > Podarcis cretensis. The sequence goes on from NC_137187.1 coordinate 13,056,488, forward strand.
CAGATCTTGCACAGACCTTCACTGTTTGCTACGACGGTGACTAAGTGAAGGGTTGTATCCATCAAAAACTCACGTTAATGTCTATGAAGGTCTTAGATGTCAGGGAGTTTGAGTGGAAGAGAATCTAACCAAATGGCATTCTGCCTCTCTTTCCCCAGAATGCATATACAGCCACAGCTATCAACAGCACCAACTTCTGCACCTCAGCAAAGGATGCCTTTGTGATACTAGTGGAGAACGCTCTGCGAGTGGCTGCCATAAACACAGTGGGAGACTTCATGCTCTTTCTAGGAAAGGTAAGGCTGTGCAAAAAATGGAAGTTCTCCTCAAACAGTCTCTTTCTCTTGCACACTGCAGGGCAGTCTGTACTCTGTGCCCAGAGGGTAACACTGGTAATTGCTTGTAAGCACAGTTCTAATTTCCCTCTTGCCTTTTTGCCTACCAGAGTAATATTCAAGGTGGTTAACAACAAACAGAGTAATATTCAAGGTGGTTAACAACAAACAACAGTGAAACAAATCATCACTAATCAAACAATTAAAATCCAGAAAGAGAAACACCATGCAATTGCTCAGTCGAGCCCAAAGTGGGGGGAAGAAATTCTGATAATTCTGACAGGGGGGGCAGTTAATTGCAGACTGAGATTCTTAGGAAGCTGAATTCTTCACCTGAGACCACATCCTGTACTTTTGCAGAATCACGGCATTCACCCAACCCAGCTAGTGTTCTTTTGCTTTCACTTTCCTCTTGGAAGATAAACCAAAGGATGAGCCAGTCTGACCATTTCAATGGCTGTAGCTAGGAGGAACTGGCCAGGATGAATGACTATAGGAATGCAGACATTATCCATGTTGAGGAGTAAAAAGGAGCCTTTATTTTTCTAAATATTTGAAAGTTTATGATTTGGCCCTTGACTCCAAAACGTCTCTTTCTGAAGTCCCAGATGGTTCAGTTTTGATCTTAACTTTTGCTGCAAACCGTATTTTTTTTTCCTATTTCAAAGCACGTTTTCTTTGACTGCAGTGCTCTTTGCACCAGTCTTCAAAGACAAATATGTCTACCGCCACCTCATGGCATTAGGGTCCTACTTATGAATTCCTTCCCTCCTGCTCTTTGTGCATTAATTCGTACTGCAACCAACCCAACTTCCAAGCGGAGACTTTGTAATCCCCCAAATAAACAAATCAATAAGTCGCGGTAGGAGTGAGCGCATAATTAGATATAATGGCCTTAGGGGGACTGGAGTGCACAGTGAGGTTTGCTTAGAATGGATTTGACATGTACCATGAAGGTCTCCCTTGAGGCAGGGGGAACACGTTTTTCAGATGGCTGAAAATAAAAGAACGATGGGAAATGCTGACATTAGCTCTGCAGAACACTCTCCGTTAATGTCAGTGAAACACTGCCACCCATACCAGACGAGCTCTGCTTTTCAACTTAAGCAAAGATACAGATGGAAGTAAGATGCAACGATCTATTTCTGCACGATGTTATCATTAAAAAAACAAGATTTGTGCCGGGAAATGCACTGAAAATCAAGTTTTATGAAACTAACATGTATTTCTTGGGGAAATGTTTCTGAAAGAAACTTTGAAATGGTTTCCATTACTTTTCAAAAACATGTACTAAAGATTCTTAGGGAGAAGGAGCACTTTCCTTCTACAAGTGAGAAAAGAGATCGGAGAAATCTAATGATTCAGAGAGCAGCGTAGTCGTCATCTTGAGATACTTGCCACACACCCATACCCATTTTTTTACCGAAATGATCACAGTATGCTTTCTTGCTGCTGTTCTCTAGAATAGGTATGACTTAAGAAACAACTTCAGCTACCCCTCAGTGTGTGTATTTGTGAAATGTTTTGAAATTAAATAATGAATCTCCATGTGTGTTTCATACACATTTTATGACATGCGTATGCCACCCATTCTAAAAAGGCAAAGGACCACAATTGCCTCTGCAGGGAGGTTTCTGTATCTCCCTCTCTTCTCCAGATCTGGTTTAAGTGGAGGCTTGGCAACACCGAGAAGCTTGTGATATTCCTCATCAACTGTGTTTGCTCTCTGTCTGCTCTTCAGGTTCTAATAGTGTGCTGCACGGGCCTGGCAGGGATCATGCTGCTGAACTACCAACGGGACTACACGGTGTGGGTGCTGCCGCTCATCATTGTCTGCCTGTTTGCATTCTTAGTCGCTCACTGCTTCCTATCCATTTATGAAATGGTCGTGGACGTCCTCTTCTTATGTTTTGCCATTGACACCAAGTATAACGATGGCAGCCCTGGGAAGGAGTTCTACATGGATAAAGTTCTTATGGTAAGTTCTTTAGAATGTGGTGTGCTTCTGAATACAAGGAATCGTGTAGTGAAAAGAGCTTAAGAGTAGTGATAGGAGGAACTCTGTTCTGGTTTGCTTCATCATTTGGCTTGTCTATTTGTGGGCCACTGTATTTTCTTAGCATATAAATCTAGCACGTAGGAAGGTGCTTGAAAGTTCAGTTCTTGTTTCCTGTGATGGCAGTCCAGAAAGATAGATAGATAGATAGATAGATAGATAGATAGATAGATAGATAGATCCTAATGGCAACAGTCCAGTAAGATAAAGATATACAGTATATATGGGGGAGAGAGCCATGTACTCAATCAGTTGCTTCTTTGAGGGTTCTGTGCTGTAGCTGCTTGCTCTGCTGAAGAAGCAAGCACAAGGGAATCTTGCTGGACCCTCAACCATATTTTTGCAGGGAAACAGCATACAGTGGTACCTCGGGTTAAGAACTTAATTCGTTCTGGAGGTCTGTTCTTAACCTAAAACTGCTCTTAATCTGAAGCACCACTTTAGCTAATGGGGCCTCTTGCTGCTGCCACGCTGCCGGAGCACAATTTCTGTTCTTATCCTGAAGCAAAGTTCTTAACCCGAGGTAATATTTCTGGGTTAGCAGAGTCTGTAACCTGAAGCATATGTAACCCGAGGTACCACTGCACCATGGTTTTCTGCTTTAGATATTGTGGTAAACTGTTCTTTGACACAAACCAGAACACAACTAATGGAAAACTAATGCTCAAGAGTGTCAAGTTAGGAGTGGGGACAAAGTGGTTTATATATCACCACTCGGCCATGAAGTTCCCTGGGGAGCCTCAAGGCCAGTCACATCACAGGATTGTTGTGAGACTGACATGGAGATGGACAACCTTGCACGCGACCCTGAGTTCATTGGAGGAAGAGTGGATAGTAGTGTAATAAACAAACAACAATCATTAAAGCAGAGAGCATGTGGAGAGAGGGAGGGAGGGTGCACAAGTACCAGATTTATTCCTGCAGCACCAAAGTGTGGTTTGACATTACTTGCAAGCCAACTCATCATCTTGTAATATTTACAAGAGCATGGGCAATAATGTCCCAGGGCAACCAGAGGAGGAGGGTACCCAACAAGCATATCAGGAGTGTACCCCTTGCCCAAGCAACCCGGCTGGCACTGGGGAGAGGTCATGAAAATAGTAGGACAGTGGGTGGTAGTTCTGTGGTCTGGCTGACAGAGACTGGATTTCCCTATCTGGAAGCCCGGGTCTCGTAACACAGGGGAAGAGAACCGAGTACCTATCATACCTCCTGGCAGCTCTTAAAAAGCATGGAAGTGAAATCAAGGGAGGAAAATTCTCTCCACCATCTTCTCCAGTGTTCCAAAAACTGTAGTCTTCAACCATTTCAGATCCAACCCAAACACGCATTTGGGGGAACCATTTCTTAAATATTTTATCATCTGCTTACATGGCAGTAGTAAAAGGGTAAAGGTAAAAGAGCCCTGGACGGTTAAGTCCAGTCAAAGGCGACTATGGGGTGCAGCACTCCTCTTGCTTTCAGGCCGAGGGAGCCAGCATTTGTCCGCAGACAGCTTTCTGGGTCATGTGGCCAGCATGACTAAACCGCTTCTGGCGCAACGGGACACCGTGACAGAAGCCAGCGTGCACAGAAACACCGTTTACCTTTACCTATTTATCTACTTGCACTGGCGTGCTTTCGAACTGCTAGGTTGGCAGTACTGCTGCTATTGTGACCCATCTTAGATGAGGCTCAGTATTGGGCCCCAACCCTCCCAACTGAAGAATGATTTTCTATGATCATGAGTCATGATGGAGGACCTTTTCCTTACCGTCTTTCAGGAATTTGTGGAGAACAGCAGAAAAGCAATGAAGGAAGCTGGCAGGGGAGTTGGAGCCGAAGGCAGGGAGCTCAAACCAATGGTAGGTCCTCTGGAAGAAGTGGCTGCTGTCTTCCAAGAGTTTCACGTGTACTTCCTGTCCCTTTCTGTTTTCACTGACTATGCTTCTTCAGGAGAAGTCTTTGTCGTTTGTGTCACTCAGGATGTTCTGCTTTTTTTGTTTGTGAGCTTGCCTATCACCTGGATGGCAGAGTTTTTGTCACAGCTGAGACCATCTCCCATAAAAGTAAGCTGAAAGGAACTGTATCTTCATGCTTCTACTGTGTTTCTCTAACCCCAGAGCACAACCGAATTCTCTCAGTAGTGATGTTACTGGTACTCAAAATTACGTATTTTTCGCTCTGTAAGACGCACCAGGCCACAAGATGCACCTAGTTTTTGGAGGACCAAAACAAGAAAAAAAAATATTCTGAATCTCAGAAGCCAGAACAGCAAGAGGGATCGCTGCGCAGTGAAAGCAGCAATCCCTCTTGCTGTTCTGGCTTCTGTGATAGCTGTGCAGCCTGCATTCGCTCCATAAGACGCACACACATTTCCCCTTACTTTTTAGGAGGGAAAAAGTGAGTCTTATAGAGCAAAAAATACGGTACCTTTGGGTTGTATACATAGAGTGAGGGAAACAGTCAATATGAAACATATATAACTATGTGCCCAGGTATCCTTTTGTGGTAGGGTTTCAAAACTTAGTCCATGGTTTTAACTTGACATTTACCATCCCTTTGTTGGAAAATAAGATATTACACTGAGTTGCTAATAGGATTCTGGAAGGCACAGTGGCTATCTCTGTGAGTCACTTGACCTCCCTCCACTCCACTTTGCTGCCTCTGGGTACCTGATACATCTGGCTGATAAGTTCTGAGGTGATTTGGAGTGATTCTAGCTTGTTCAATTCCCTGTTTATTTCCAGCCACATAAGCCAATTCACTTCAGCCTGATTTTGATGCTTAAACACTCATTTTTTTAAGTTTCCACGCATTCCTCCATCATCAAGGAAGTTGATACAGTTACTCCTTTCAACCTGCTAAAGTAACATTTCTCCTAATTCTTCTCTCTTTGTCATTGTTCTTTCTGCGTTTCAACATTGTGCCTGGTGGAGAAATGTGGATTTGGGCTCCCTCACTTCAAACACGTCCTTATTCCATTTTAACATGCAGTAACTTTTTGATAAGTCATTAAATTCTTGGTGATAAGAGAAAGCCAGGAAACAGTGTGAAGAAATTATATATTCCATGTACTCCATATTGATAGCGATACTGAAGCAACATGTCCCGTCCCCCTGCCACAATATAATACTTGTGGCTGGTCCATACTATATGTTGGGTCAAATTTTTGCAGCCAGATACATTGACTTGGCAAGAATAACATACAAATGAGCTCATACCTCTCAGAATTAGATGTTGGACCCTTATAATCTCCCTTGAAAAACTGAGAACTCTTAACCCAGCTCTTAAACCAGGTTTCTCCAACCTCAAGTCCCCAGATGTTAATGAACTACAACCCCCATCATGTCCACCAGCATGGCTGATGGTCAGGGATAATGGGATTTGTAGTCCATTCATACCTGGGGACCCAAAATTGGGAAAAGCTGTATTAACTGATTCCTTTTCACCGGTGCTCAGTTGGCAGTGCTCTTCTTTTTCAAATGCATAGGTGGGCATGATTTGACATGGGGCAGGGGCCTGTGGATTTCATTAAGGGTCCCCCCCTCCCCATAATTTGATCCCTCCTTTTCACTCAAAGCAGGTCTAATGTTTGGCTGTGGGTTATCAAAAAATGAGTTGATACAAATGCATTTGTAAACTAGCTTGTAAGATTAGTTGATATAATCAGTGTAAATGACAGCTATCACAAATAGTTTCTAAGTCTGACATGAGAGTTAATTGAGAAGATCCTGCACTTTGCTCTTCAATGGTCTTAAACCATGCATTAGACTTTAGGGGGTCTAAGGAGCTGAAAATGAAAGACTAGTTGCTGGCTAACTAAGCATACAACATAATTAATGTAATAATTGCTAAAAGTGTACCCATGTGCTGGCACCCATGTGGCTAATTTGTCTGAGGATATGAACTAGCCTGAAGACAATATGGTAGGGTGACCACGGAATAGCACTCAAAACAGAGGGCAACACCAATGCATGTTTATGAAGTTGTGAGAGACCCTAGAACAGTAGAACTCAATAAAACGGATTGGCAGTAGGTCCATGCCAAACACAAGGAGATATTGCTTCATAGAGCACAATTAACACATTGACGTAGCTGCTGTATTAAACATGAACATAGATGCCTCCTGAAAGTCATTAGATAAATTCATGAAAGTTCGGTTTCTCAGAGGCTACTAGTAATGAATGATAACTCAGAATGAGACCTAAGTGTGCAGAGGCTGTAGACTTCTAATAACTGCGTGCCAGATGTTTGGGGGCCAGCAATAGGGGGTGCTCTGCTTTTGAGTTTTCTGGGAGCTTCTGCATGATCAAGGCTGGAAACAGAATATTTGACTAGATAGATATTTGATCTGATTCAGCAAGGAAGTTCTAATATTCCTTTCGCATGTTTGCTCAGGGATCTGCCAATTCTCTCGATATCCTTGATTGCTACAGTTTGAAGCTGAAGCTAAAAATTAACATTATTTTCTTAGGAACATAATGCTAAACAACAAATAACTCTGCACAGTCCTCAGGCTTGCATGCTGCTCCTTTCTCTCTTCTCTTGGCGTAGCTGTGTGAAGATCAGAAGCCCTTGCTTCCTGATACATCCAAACCCAAACTGCTTAGAGTTAGTTCAAACAAGCCAAGATCAAAATGTGTTTTATGATCTTGACTTGTTCACCAAAAAAGAAAAAGACAAAATAAACAAGTGGAGAGGCCTCTAGGTCTAATCAGCAGGTCCACAGACTCTTTTGATCAGACCCAGTCTTGCTCCCTCCACTGCTCTCGCCAGTTTCCTCTTCTCCACCCATCCCTTCCTCTTCTTTTTCCCATCCCAGCCACAACCCTGCTGTTTCTGCTGCTGTGAAAAGAGAGAGAGGGAAGCAGCATGCAGATAAACTCGGAGGCCCAACCGTGACCCATGGTGACCAGGGCAATGTAGCATCCTTCCAAAAAATGCTGTCACTACCGCATCTAAAACTGTGCTTGGGGAAGCTGGGCTATTAATTGGGCACACAGCTTTGTACAAACAAACCTAGTGCAGCTTGTTGGTTTATCTAGGTTCAGCCAAAGAGAAAAATCACACTATGTAGATATATATATATATCCACATTGGAAAAAGTTTGACTAATATGTCTAATTTTTCAGATCTTCATTCTCGTATCAATCAAATCTCTGTTTATTGTGCCAAGGACTGAAAACCGATGCTGTAGAAAAGTTTTTAGTGTCAGTGCAGCATACATTTTTCAATTATGCTTATGAATCTATGTTCTAAATATACACTGTTCTGAAAAATAATCTCTACTAGTACTTTGTAGTAAAAACAATTAATGCACTGTTGGGATCCTTAGGCAAAATGTATAATTGGGTTAAAGGATTCAAGGAAACTGCAGGAAAAGTGTGAGATTCTTATGTTTACGATGTGATCAGATTGATTGTTTATACAAATTGTGTTAAAACTGACTAAAATTTTAAAAGGTGTCTGTGTATGTATATATTATGTACACTAGCACATAAATATATACAATATTACCCAGGAATATTTTTTTCATGACTTTTTAGATAATACTAGAAATTTTAAAATGTCATACTTTTATTTTAAGGGGAAGATTGGTTATTTTCAATTATTAAAAATAAAACGGCCAAAAAAAAGAAAAGAAAAGAAAGAAGCTGGGCTATTAACAGACGTAATACTTATTATAGGTGTTGGTACATGCATACAGTGGTTCTCATGCAAATGGCAAAAAGCATAAGCCACACGGAAGCAGATTCTCTGTCATCAGAATTAGACCCACTGCTTTCTTTCTGGGGGTACGCGGCGGGTACACGTACCCCTAAACATTTAGTGTTGCCCCAACTGATGGACCGAAATGCCAGCTGTCTTCCCAGTAGCAGGGCGGACTGGAGCTCCATCATTCTCCCCGCTGGTGCCTGGGGAGGGGAGTCTGAGGTGGCCGTAGTGGAGGCACTGGCACTGCTCCTCCTCGCTCAAGCTGGCGAACACTCGCCCCTCCTCGCTCAAGCCGACCCCACTGCTGCTGGGGTCCCATCCTCTCAGCGCCGCCACCTCGAGTCCCTCATCCAGGGTTTGGGAGGGGAGGAAGGGTGCGAGGAGAGAGGGAGCAGCCAAAAGTACCTAACCCTAAACATTTTTTTAAGGAAAAAAGCACTGATTAGGCCTACATATATTTTGTAGCTATTTTATTTATTAACTTAACTATTTATAAGGCACCTTTTCACAACCAGACCAATTGATTTTCCATGGCACTTGGCTAGTTGTTCTTTACTTGCACATTTTATTAATGCTTGTCGTTCACATGTGAAGGCAACTGAATAAAGTTATAAATATAATAAGCAAAGACTGAATGCAGCTGACCATTTACCAAATGATGACTTACCACAGAATGCATGTTGATGACTTCCGTTGCTGCCAAGCAACAGGGAGAATTTTCTCACACACCTGTACAAAAGCTGAGGAAGCAGGGAAGTGTTCAAATTGTTTCCGTCACATGGTTGTGTATCACAGACCGTGTGGTTCCGTATTGTGACGTGGACAAGGTGTGAGCTTTGGATCAGGAACACAACCAGCTCTGTCAAGAAGCTTAGCTGGGTGCCTTTGGGGGCCACCGGCACTCTCTCAGCCTAACTTGCCTCATGGGGTTGTGAGGATAAAATGGGATCAACATCACATAAGCCAACCTCAGCTCACCGAATGAAGAGCCACCTACAAATCTGAAATAGGCTTTAGTAAATTCTCAGTTGATAGACAAGCAAAATGCTTTCCAGAGCCTTCTGAGATTGTGAGAGCCTGTTGCATTTGAAACATGAAGTACCGTATTTTTTGCACCATAACTCTCACTTTTTTCCTCCTAGAAAGTAAGGGGAAATGTCTGTGCGTGTTATGGAGGGAATGCCTACGGGTGGCATGCCTACGGATTTTCCTCCTCTAAAAACTACGTGCGTGTTATGGTCGGGTGCGTGTTATAGAGCGAAAAATACAGTAGTTTGTTTCGTTTGGATCCACTTCGTTCAATTAGTAGAGAAACTGATCTAATTATTCAACCAAGGCAGGCATCTGAGCATCTTTCCAAAATGCTAGGGTGGTGAACTTTTTAAATTTTACAACAACAACAACAACAACAACAACAATCTTTAACAACAACAACAACAACAACAATCTTTATTACGGTCCAGAGACCCAACAAAACATTACAAATCAATACAGAGTTCATACAGCCTACCTCCAGGTTAATCAAGCACTTTGTTTAGAATATAGGGCTCATTTGTTCTTGCAACCACCAATAAAAACTTTGCCACTGCCAACGTTCTAGCTTTTGTCCGGTCTTCCAGTAGGAACCTGACATAGTGAGCCTCTGATTTTCCCGGGAAAGGCACCAGCAACGGTAGTATCAGTTCAGCCCTGGCCTGCTCATACTTCGCACAATGCAACAAAATATGATTTATGGAATCGATGTCTTGAGCACACGAGCAAAGTCTGTCCTGGTAGGGAACTCCTCTCAACCTACCATCCAGCACTGCAGAGGGGAAGACATTTAGTCTGGCTTTGGTGAAAAGCCTTCTAATTCTAAAGTTGGGGGGGGGGTTGTAGGCTGTTGACTGAATTTTGATTCTCAGAGAGCTTTTCGGTGTCCCTAATTCGTGGCTCACAAGTTTATTAAAATTAGTTGTTGTTTTTAACTTTGAGCAGGATTCCGAGAACTGGTTCTGCGCAGACAAGGGCTATGCAGTCTTCTGCTTCCTGAAAAGCAGCTCCACCATAATTTGTGGCAAACCGTTTTTGAAACTCTGAGGTGTTGTTGTTTTTTAAACACCACCAGACATGAAAAGTAGACGTTTGGATCCTGGCCTTTGCTGTGGCTTGAAAAAAGAAGCATATACGAACAGTATCATTTCTAAAAAGTGTGTGTGTGTGTGTGTTACTTTAATGGAATTTTATTTTGAAACAGAGTTAAAAAGAAACCCAAACTCAGCTCTACATATGCACAACACAGCAAGGTTACTAAAGGAATTAAGAAACTCACTGATTACAATCCTTACTATATATTGTGCTTTGGGAGAACTAGCTCACTAACTATATTATTATTAATTTAATTGGTATACCATCCTTCATCTGAAGATCACAGTGTGGTTCACAACATAAAAAATACAAAGCAAGAACACAAAATGCATAACAAAAACAAACCAATAAACCCCTTCCCACAAACACCATAGGGTGTTTATATATAAGTTATATATGGCATGTATATCAGTATAAGATGGACATTTGTACTTTATTGAAATTTGATTAGAAGTTTTAAGGGTTTGCATATAGAAAATGAACAGAAACCATGGTACCATAATATCTTTTTAAAAACCAGGATTCCTCATTGGTTAAGTTTGTACATATGCCTCCCAGATTTTATTCAGCCACTGGCATTTAGATGGTTGTTTGGACACTTTAGATTGCGTGCTATATGAAACTTTGTTGCTGTATGTGATTGCTTAAGAAGGTATATGCAGGAATCCATGGTCATTAGGTTCAAAATGATGAGGAAACATAGCTTTGGGAGTTACCTGCAGTAGACTAATCTGGATAAAATTCTGGTAGTAATCAGCAACCATTTCCCCAAACTCCTGCATTGTTGGACATTCTCACCCTAGATGAAAGTATGAGCCAGTCTGACTGTATCCCTTAGAATAAAACCATAGTTTCAATGCAGGTCCCTGGTCAGCAAGAAGGGGCAACAGAGTTTACTTGATTTTCCATCACCAGTGAGGTTCAGCATGGTGCAAATGCACTGGCAGAGCCAATCCAGTGCCCCCTGCTGGTGTTTGCACTGCGCCCCTGCCTTGCCCATCTTCCTCCCAGTAAGTCATAGCAACACTGAAAGCAGAAAGCCAGGTATGTGCCATCGCCTCTTCCCACTGTTGGAATATTCTGCCTGCTGAGAATTTTGTACAGTATTATGCTTCCTTTATGTTAGTGTCGATTGCTAAAGTTTCAAAAGAGCTCCACAAAGGCATTTTCTCATATATATATATATATATATATATATATATATATATATATGGAGGCTTTTTAATATCAGAATACTAGGGGAAATCAGACAAGCATTATTAAATTAAATGCCTGGTAATTACACAGCACACTGTAAGTTACCAGCACAATTAATTAATGAAACATTGTAGAATTTCCTAAGAACTGCCATATAGCGAGACTTCTGTACGCACATTTTTTTGAGGATATTCTGTTGCAAAAACCAACATTTCTCTCCCCTCCTCCAATTCTTTAGTAAATTAATCCACTACATTAAATTTGCCGGCTTGAATTTCAAATGCAGATAACTTTTCAAAATTACTGTGCTGGTTATGATGGTGCTTTTCTGCCTGTAAACATCAGTGTCTTTTTTTAATCATTTCCTAACTTCCTTTTTGACTTATTTATATTTTCCAGGCCTCTGGAGCAAGTTCATCTTGAAGCTGGTCAGCCATTATGGAAACCATCAACATTCCAAAACAATATCTATCTTATCTTATCTTATCTTATCTTATCTATCTCTCTCTATATATCTATATATATATATATATATTATTTAAAAAGCAGCCAAAATCAGAGAAAAGGAACAGGGATTTAATACTTTTTTAATGATTATTTTTGTGAAACATGTACTCTTTTCATACGGGTGGCTTTTACAAGCAACTTTTATCATTGCTCCATTTCAAATTCTAAACCATTGTGGTTTGTGGCAGTGCTATGATTGTAATCTGACTGAGATATTTCACAAGTTGGAGAAGGATTCCATAATATTTTAAAAGAATCGTGTAAGATTGCCGATTTGGAATAACGTAAGTGGGTCAAATAATTTTCCCTCGTGGTTATTTTAATGAGCATAAATCTTTAAAACTCAATGGATAATGACTGTTCTGGAGGGGGAAATCCTTCATAGATTTTTTTTTAAAAAAAGAACTGGGATGAATAATACATTAATCAGGTTGGATTTTGCTTGCTTTTTCGCGATGGGATGGTAATAAGATCCAGTAAGTTCAACTTAATCCAGTTTTTTTCCTCATTAACACATTAGACAATATATATCTAACACATTTTTAAGAAAACCTAACCAACTCCTCAGGTATTTAGATATTGAGACAGCCCCTGAATCTGTGAAGGACAAACTAAAGGCATATGAGGGAGGATGAGTTTTATATTATGCAATTTTTGTCCTCTTTCACCTTATCATTTCCCCTTGAGTTCAGTATCGTCCTTTGCACATCATTGTTCCTTTGAACTACGCAAACTCTTTAAATAAGCAGTTGGACAGCAGGCTTCAATAGCTCGGCCTCAGATATATACATTACTGTTCATCCATGACCTCATGGAGAGAGACCATACACAACTATACACAAAAAGAAAAATTATGTACTGTAAGTCATTTAAGTTTCTCTTTACGGTTGAAACCATTTCTCGGTCTTGGTTTTCATTGTACGGTTGGTTATTAGTGGAGTACGGTGGGGAAGAGCAGACAAATCTTTTGCGGGTGGGGTGGGGAATAATGTCACTGCCTTAGTATCTAAAGCAGTTCTTGAAGTGGCCTCTGTGCATTCAATGCTCATGGTACCTGAGTGCCACATGAATACTTCAGAAACTTCCAGATAGCAATATTTTTGTCCTTTTCTACCTTTCCCACACTCCGAGAAGGAAGGATCGAGCTGCTATCTTGGTTATTGGAGTGGTGAGACACATGTTGTGGTGGCAGAGGCCGTATGCTTGAGCACACCAAATGCTTATACCTCGGGTTACATACACTTCAGATTACAGACTCCGCTAACCCAGAAATAGTGCTTCAGGTTAAGAACTTTGCTTCAGGATAAGAACAGAAATCATGCTCTGGCGGCAGCAGGAAGCCCCATTAGCTAAAGTGGTGCTTGAGGTTAAGAACAGTTTCAGGTTAAGAACGGACCTCCGGAACGAATTAAGTACTTAACCCGAGGTACCACTGTATAGGGAGTGGGGTATTTGAAGCATGGCATTGGCTTGCAGAAGGATGTTGATGCTCCCCCCCCCTCCAAAAACTGCTTCAGTCCATAGCCCCCCATCCAAAATCTTGGTCCCCACCCAGAGAAAAGGAGATGAGAGACAAAAAACGCTAAGAGAGAAGGGTTCAGTGGCCCTTCTACTCCACCCATATTGCACTTTAAATCGCCTCCGATCTTTCCAGTCCCTAGGAAGTTGGTATAGCCCCTATCCTTGGACGTAGTTCTGCTGTTCGTTTCTGGCTGTTCCTTACCATAGTGAAAACACGTGGGAATATCTCTTGGGGTTCTTCATTGAAAGAATTGAGGACGTTCAGTTTACAGTACAGCCATTTTATGCCTGTAGATCAGCAGCGGGGAACTGCTAGGCCACCTGAATTTAACCCGCAAGGCCATTTTGGGCCAACTGCGTCTACCTGTCACTCACTTGACGGCTTAAGTGTTAAGATCCCTTAATGCTATTGGTTCTCCTATATGGGGTCTCAGCACTCAGCACCATAGCACTAACATTAACTGGAAATCTTGGCTGCTGCCTTTTGCTGTGAGAGAGCGGGCAGAGGCTTATCTCTGATCTTAGCGCTGTGGTTACGCACCACTAAGACGGGAAATGAGAGACCTGCTGCCTGCTCTCTGAAACTAAAAGGCAACATTTTCGCCCATCCCTGAGAGCCTAACTTTCAAAGGCTTGATCTGGTGCCTCGAAATTCCTTCAGAGGTTAAAATCTTACACTACACCAGCTCTTTAAGTAACTGGGATTTCTTAGAGAGAGAGAGCCCTTTCTAGGTAGACAGGCTTCCCATTAAATGTACTGTATTTTTTGCTCTATAAGATGCACCAGACCACAAGACGCACCTAGTTTTTGGAGGAGGAAAACAAGAAAAAAAAAATCTGAATCTCAGAAGCCAGAACAGCAAGAGGGATCGCAGCACAGTGAAAGCAGCAATCCCTCTTGCTGTTCTGGCTTCTGGGATAGCTGTGCAGCCTGCATTCGCTCCATAAGACGCACACACATTTCCCCTTACTTTTTAGGAGGGAAAAAGTGAGTCTTATAGAGCAAAAAATACGGTATGTCCTAGTTTAACAGTGCAAGGTTCTCGTAGGAAAGAACTGAGAGTGCTCTCTGCATTCCTTACATGGCTTTCTCATACAGCAGGTCAGGTAGCAAGACTGCTTTTGAACTATACCATTTTAAATAGCAAGGCGTATTTGTGTTTGTGTGTGTAGGTCACATGTTTGAACAAGCCCAGTCACCGTATGTAGAAGACTAGCATGTCAGGCTGGGCTAGAACTCTTCTCCCTGACATCTCGCCCTGTAGTCTGAAGTCGAACAGGAACAATTGTAGGCACCGCACCTGCCGCTTGTGTAGGCCAGAGAGTGGGACCTTTACAGATAGACATTGCTTTCCAGAAGCTTCCAAAGTTTGACAGGGCTCAATCCCCATTAATGCAAATGCACAGAGGCCTCCTGAAGAACTTCATTACGAGTTAAGTAGCTTTCATTTATCCAGTAATAAGAACTTGACCATTTTTATATGTGTTAAATTCCTTTCTTCATTCCTGAGACTTTAAACTACATAATGAATGCTAATATTCCATTGTTTGGCTTATTGTAATAGTAAATGCTTACAGTGTAATTGCAGAGAATAATTTCATGATCTGTTTATGCGATATATTCCGTTTTGTTACAATTTTTTTAAAAGAACTATTTTTGTTAATGTAAAGTTAAATATTTCAGAGCAGAATTTTTAAACTTTATTGCACTAAATGCAAATGTGGGGAGAGAGAGAGAGAGAAGTAATGCCTCAATGGATGGATCACTCCTTAAGAGAATCTTTTTCTTTCTTTCTTTTTTGGAAAAAGAGAGCTATTGTTCTAGATAAGCTTAGCTAAATGGGTGCAGACACCCAGTAGAGTTGAATGGCCACCAATTTTTTTATTATAAATGGCTGTTTTGATTCTGTGCTTCCTTTCAAAGGATCAGACCTTTTAAAATTGCTGCTGAAGGAAACATAGCATTCTGTAATTAATCGGTGGTCTTTGCTGTGTAACTAAACGGTTCAGTTTCATTTTTACAAATCATCTGACATCTTAAAACCTTTTCAGACTACTTGCAATAAATTTCAGGACAAGTTTTAAAAAATGGGGGGGGGGCAATAATCCTTTCTCGGTCGGTCACAGAAACCAATCATGGAAGTACATTTTAAGACTAGGAAACTAGATTAGCCTCCGTTCCTGCTAACACTATAACCCAACGTGCTTAACTTTTCCAACATAATTATTGCCATGAAATCTTCATTAGGTGTTTTGACATGAATCAACATTGAATGCATGTGTGTTAGCAGGAACCAAGGCGTTAGTCTAGGCTTAAACTAGAGCACTGCTTTAAGTCTCTTTTAATGTATATATTACATGTTACTGTAAGGATATTTAGGAGGAGAATAAAGAGGAGCCTTAATTTGTTGGAGGAAGTGCCGTGGCTCTGCCGTGGCACTGGGTTTTGGACACCGTTTGCTTCGGTTACTAGGAGTATGGCAACAACAGTGGGAAGAAGACCTGGGCTCAGCAGGTTGAAAACCACAGAGGCTGGATCCCAAAGCAAGGAAAATGGGTCACTTATATGCAGCTCCTCTGAGGTTAACTGCCGTTAACCTGTTTTAGAAAGGATCACTCGAGACGGGAGGCTTGGATTTGGCTCACCTTGGACATCATCCGAACACCTGCGTTGCCAGGTCCCACCAGCTTGTGTTCCCTGCTTGTCGGAAGCCCTTGGAAAAGAGAGATGCTTTTCCGGAGTTTGAACTTGCAACTAGAATTGTAATCAGAAACAAAAATTTTGTATTTTTGTATACCTTGATTGTGCAGCATTTTTATATACAGGTCCTGTTTTACAAATAAATTTGGTTTCTTAACATGGTGTTTAAAAAGTTTTGTGGCTATTACTTCCCTCAGGCAGCTGCAATCTTCAAAAGACGCTACGGTGCAAATGGCAGCTGATGTGTGAACCCATGCCCCCAGGTGTTCATCCATGTGCAGGTGTTCTGGTCATGCTACCTGAAGCCCAGACACTTCTCAGATACACTTCTGAGTGTAGACATATCAGTATACTTGGCCAAGTATTAATGTATTAGAACACTAACCTTAACTTGTGTGTCCTTAAGTCTCAGCCCCTTCCAATTAATCGCTTAAAGTTTAAGATTCATAATCTAATGATTAGAACAATTAAATAGTGCAGCCCTTTTGTGTTTTCTCAGTAGGGTAGTAGAGCTGGGACAAAATTCGCATCTGGCCCTTTGGTTTCAGATACTAAGTGGGCAGATGAGTCTAAAAAGCCCAAGACACAATTTTTCACGGCTATGGTGGCTCATTTACCAGTGGCGCTCGGGACGCAGGTGGCGCTGTGGGTTAAAGCCTCAGCGCCTAGGGCTTGCCGATCGAAAGGTCGGCGGTTCGAATCCCTGCGGCGGGGTGCGCTCCCGCTGCTCGGTCCCAGCGCCTGCCAACCTAGCAGTTCGAAAGCACCTCCGGGTGCAAGTAGATAAATAGGGACCGCTTACCAGCGGGAAGGTAAACGGCGTTTCCGTGTGCGGCTCTGGCTCGCCAGAGCAGCGATGTCACGCTGGCCACGTGACCTGGAAGTGTCTCCGGACAGCGCTGGCCCCCGGCCTCTTAAGTGAGATGGGCGCACAACCCCAGAGTCTGTCAAGACTGGCCCGTACGGGAAGGGGTACCTTTATCTTTTTAATGTATTTACTTCTGGATTCAGGGAGGTTGCCATGTTGGTCTGATGCAGTCGAAATATATAACAAAATAAAAAAATTGTCCAGTAGCACCTTAGAGACCAACTAAGTTTCTTCTTGGTATAAGCTTTCGTGTACATGCACGAAAAGCTTAGAGTGTATCTGAAGAAGTGTGCATGCACACCAAAGCTTATACCACGAACAAACTTAGTTGGTCTCTAAGGTGCTACTGGACAGGGTTTTTTTTATAAATCTTTTTATGTATTTACTTCTGGTAAGTGTATATTGGATTCTGACCAAACTAAACCACCTAGAGAAAAAGCCTTGAGCAGAGTAGCTCCCCTGGTGCAAACCTGGTCTATATAATAGGTTAACGACATGCTAAAACTTTTCCAGGCTGAACTACTTCAGACTGCAGATAAGGGGTGGCATTTTCAGGCTTCCGCATGGAAAATATGGAAAGATAACACACTGGGAATAAAGCTAGACTTGAGCCATTCTCTTGGACCATCTAGTTTTCCACGAATGGGCTTGTTTGGTTTCAGTGCGGAAGATAACTGACTCATGTAAGTGACCACCTTCGGCCTGAAGTGGTACAGTCCAGGAACAATTCCACCATCTGATGAGCTGCTTGCCTTGATTGCATCTAAGGATCTGGCTCTGTAGTTTGCAAGTGGGCAGAGAGGGAAGAGCTTGATGAGGTAGTATTCTTAGCTGCCTTCAATCAGCTCTGTGAAGCAACTTGGATTGATTTTGCCTTTCATCTTTAACAAGCAGAAAGCCTATCTGCCCTCCCAAGGTCTTTGTGAGTTTGCTAGAGGGCAGATAGCAGGTGCACTTTAAAAGCCAGCGCCCTGCAAGAAGCCCTAAGAGTAAATTGCTCCCCGCAACCCAAGGGGATGGGATGGGCTTTGGGCCCCATCCAGAGTTTTCCAGGCATAAATTTTTCAATGCAGCCCCAGAGCGCTGTCTCCCTCACTTTGCTGTGCTCTGTTTCGAGCAGCTACCTGAATAGGTTCAGCAATGAACCAAGCTATTCACTGATTTGCAGGGCAAAGAGTTTGGCTCTGTTGCAGCCCAATCAGAGAAAGACTTGCACATCTCCCATCCGTGTAGCGTTGTCTGCTCTGTAGGGCATTTCTGTCAACCTTTCTGGTGTATGTTTGCTTCATTTGCTCCTCCCAAATGGTCTAATTAACTGGAACAAGCCGAGCGGAGCCATCTCCTGCCTCCTTTGTTTACCGCAAGCCACTTAAGCAAGGATTTCTCACCTAAGGGGTTTTAATTTATCGGAGAGTGTTGCGTGCAGTCCAGACCATTGCGAAAATCCGCTGAATTATGGATGGTTTTCATCACACCAGTCAAGCAACTCAGGCCTCCTGCATATGTTGGGGAACCACATGCTGTGGAACTAACTACTCCTAAATGAGTTTATTTCATCTGTCAAATGTCATTTTTAGGGTGGTGGTTTGAGGCACACAGCATTCCGGAGTGCAATACAATAACCATTTTGGAGAGGGGGGGACCGAGACCAGAGGGTGTTTTCATAAGCAATTTTTAAAATATGAGATAGAAAGTGGAAGTGAGTCATGTTTAAACTGAACTTTCAAAATGTCCAGTGGTGGCTGATGAAGTACAGGATTCAAGGATGAAGGGTAGAAAAAGAAGTGCTGGAACTCAACATGGACACATCCCTTGTTCTCTTAGAATGGCAATGGTGTCCACCACCTGAGAAGTGCCAGAACTGAGTTCTAGAGAGTTCGGGCTGGGGGGGGAAAGCTCTGGTTCTTGGCCAAATGATTAGTTCAGATCCTTGGCAAAATGATTGGCCATCCCCAAAGAAGAAAGAGGGAAGGGATGGTGAAAAGAGAGGGATGAAGAAGAAGACGACACATACAGTGGTGCCTTGGTTCTCAAACTAAATACGTTCCAGGAGTCCGTTCGACTCCTGAAATTGTTTGAAAACCAAGGCGCGGCTTCCGATTGGTTGCAGGAGCTTCCTGCACTCAATCGAAAGAAAAACGTTTGCAAACTGGAACGTTTCCAGGTTTCAGGCACCGATTTGTTCAGGAGCCAAGCCGTTCAAGTACCAAAGTACCACTGTACTATTGGCTCTGGTTGCGCCACTGCTGGCTTCTGCCTTGATGCTCATGGTTCTGTCCAACAGATCACTTCTCTCCCTCTCTGCAGAAGGAATGTGACATTTGACAAAAAATAAGGCTTTCTAGCCAAGGGTACGGCAAGGGCCAATGTACCGCAAAGAACCTGGAGCATCCAGTGTAGTGATGAGCACAGAGACACGTCACAGACCTCTTAGGTGGTGAACTTGCAGTTATCACTTGTTTCCCAAATACCGAGGCCCATGTCATGCAAAAAGGGGGAGGGGGAAATCACATTCAACCTTATTCAGCGCACCTGGTACCAACTTCAGTCCTGGCTAGTGTACTATCTTATACTTCAATGCTGGGACAGAGAGGAATGATGACCAGTTAAGCAGTGATGCTTGGGGTGGAAAAGACGACGACTTTTGAAGCCTGCTTGAAGTTATAGGGGCCCATGTCATTTTAGTCTTGTTAGATGGCCTTTGTAAATGCTGAATGTCTTCCTGGTGTCCGGAACATCAAGTTTTGGGAAGAAACGGTTAGTTTTCAGCAAGTTTCAAGGTCTAGATTGCAATCATTTTCTACTTTGTCCCATGAAAGCCAAAGGTTATACCGTATTTTTTGCTCTATAAGACTCACTTTTTCCCTCCTAAAAAGTAAGAGGAAATGTGTGTGCGTCTTATGGAGCGAATGCAGGCTGCGCAGCTATCCCAGAAGCCAGAACAGCAAGAGGGATTGCTGCTTTCACTGCGCAGCGATTCCTCTTGCTGTTCTGGCTTCTGAGATTCGGAATATTTTTTTTTCTTGTTTTCCTCCTCCAAAAGCTAGGTGTGTCTTATGGTCTGGTGCGTCTTATAGAGCGAAAAATACGGTACTTAAGATCAGCCCTGAGATGCAGACTAAATGTGTCCCTTGTGATTGCAGGTTTTGTCCCTGTCTAGAATGTCATGAGCACCATCGTGGACCATCCTTGCTGTATTATAGCCCTCAACTTTATGGTTCCTTCATTTTTATTGCTATTGTTGCTATCATGTGACAGAGCTTAGGAATGGGCCTTTATATACAGATGAATGCACATTTTTACCAATGGACCTTTTACATCAGCCAAGGGCAAAAGTTTAAAATACGGTTAGCATTATTGTTATTACTACTATCAACATTGGGTGTATGGGGTGTCAGAGGAGGGGTAGTACCTCTGGTGGGGGACACATCGTGCTCCTTCTGGGGTAGTTTGTCCCCCTTTGGTCCTCACCTTGCACTGAGCATGCATCTGTGGCTCCTAGAAGCTGCCAGCATGCAACGGTGACCGCACCCCAGGAATGGCTTTGACAGGCTAGCTAAACCAAGAGAGGATAGTCAATGGGTCTCAAACTCTTGGTGAGTTAGGGACATCCCCTGTATGTGAAAAGAGGCTCCAGCAGATTGGATGGACAAGACCAATAGTAGGTACAACAGTCAAGGTGGTGGTTTCTGCATGTAGAGGGGCAGGTGGGGCTCATCAACCTGGGAAGTTAGCCCATCTAGGAGAAGAAAAACTCCAATACCAAACCTCCACTACCTTGTGGCCATACTCATCCACAAGAAAGGCTTCAGGAAAGAATGGCTAAGGAAAAATCCATACCCACTGCCTTGCCTCCTGCCATGGGCCAGGAGTCGGCTTCACCTGCTCAGAAGTGACTCCACCTGCTGCTGATCAGCCTTCTTGCTCCTCCTGAGAACCAGCTGGCTCCAGCTTTCTTAAGCAGCCTCAGTTAGTTGCTGGAAACAACATTCATCATCCATGGCCAGACCTTGCTACTTCTTGTGACTTGGACCCTTGGCTTTCTTGGCCCCGATCATCTGACTATGTGAACTGAGATACTCCTGACCTTAGGATAGGACTGGACTGCACCTTGTATACAGACTCTGCCTCCAGGCAAGTATCCCCCTGAGACTCGACTGGTTGGCTGGCTTCTCCCTCCACTGAGCTCTGCCATGGCTGACAGCATAGGACTATGACACCTCCACTTTGGGAGAAATAAAAGGCTAAACCAGGCATGGCCCAACTTGGCCCGCCAGATGTTTTGGGACTACAATTCCCATCATCCCTGACCTGCCCTGTTAGCTAGGGATGATGGGAGTTGCAGTCCCAAAACATCTGGAGGGCCAAGTTTGGCGAACCCTACAGAAATCCAGATTGGGGTCCCTAAGACAATTGGCTGGTGCTTTGGATGGTAACCTCCTTCCAGCAACTCCTTGCAGCCAAGCTAGTGCCAAACATATTGCTCTGCTTTCCTTTGGATCACATCAATGAAGCGGAGCATCATTGGCATCTGGGCAGCCCAGGACATCCATACACACCGCCCAGGTCTGCTTCACTCCGCTGCTGCTAATGCAGACATTTGACTTCACTCCCAGAGACTCCATTGTCTCTGGAGACAGATCGACGCCAACAACAACATTACTATTAACATAATAAAATGTGTGGCAAAGGCCATTGTCTTCTGGCCCCTTAACCACCAATAGGCATCGCTTTTTGTGGGCTAGAGACCCCTCCATCAGATGTGAGGTAGAGGATTCCAGCTTCTGCACAGCCTTGTAAGTTCTCCGTGGCCCAAACAATGCCATTTATCTTTGCTTCAAGTCTCAGTGCCTTCTAATTTGTACAATGGTGCCCTGAGGAGATTTCTATTTAGGTTCGGAAGTCATTCACAGTTTGTCAAGGCTGAAACCACTTGGCTCTGTCAACTTCAGCCCTGCCAGCTTTCTAGAAACACAGCAGCGTATCTGGTACTATTAATTACAAAGGCAACATCTTGGAAGGCAGGGCCAGCTAGAGGCTGCAGTCCTTAGGCCTTGTTGGCATGTTACACTTGCTTCTGCTACCTGGTTCAATGGCTGGCAGTAAAACTGGAAGCGTTCCACTTATTTTGTTTTTAAATAATTGTTATAAGAATGTAAGGTCTCAAATATATAAATTAAATGTTTATAAATGTACCAGGCAAACACATACATAAATATATAAACCACATGTCTGAAACAGTATAGGAAAACCATTTTGACTCTTTCAGTGACCTCAAATATTCCTCTGCAGTTTGGGTGGAAATGGGAAAAGCCTCCCCGTTGTCTCTGTGCTCACAAATCCTGCCTTAAGAGCACATTTGGGTATGAATAGGGTGAGCCTGTGACCTGGATTCAGGAACTAAAGTATTAACCATCACAAAAGAATGGCCAGACTGCCCAGGTAATCCAATCATTGACCCTTGCCAGACAGGATTCTGCTTTAGACCACCCCTTCTGTGATGTATGTATGGTGTTTTTTGGGGTGGTCTTGGGCTACAGGGTGGCAATTTCAAAAGTTTATATAAGGGCTTGCGCACCACTGTTCTGGGTTCCACCTCCCTCCTGCATGTGGTGAGTGAGGACCCTGTTGCAACAGTTCAATAAAGATCAGGCTTACTATCTGCCTTGCTTCTCAATATTCTCTGGTTGGCCTCTGTTATTTTCTTCTACTGTTGGGAACCCACTTAAGGACTCTATATGGGCTCTTGGACACCCCATAAGGGAAAAGGAGCAGATTTTGTTTACATCAGAACAAGTACCAGAACATCAGAACATCTAGGCTTGACCTGCAGCCATTTCCCAATGTTGCAGTTTGAGCATTAGTGCTTTGCCTAGAAAATTTCCCAAGATCCTGGAGCTAAATGTGGCCATTTTTGACCAACGCTGTCCAAAAGAAGGATAGCTTTGAAACAAATTGTTCCTATGGCCCCAGTTTTACATGCACACCACACAGGAGAAGATTCCTTTTCACTTCAAGGCATTCCATAGCATGCCTCCAGATAGGCATCAGTCAGATTTTTCCAAGTTTATTATCAGTCAGACCAATGAGCTGAGATGGGATTTGGTGAAAGCAAGGCAGATCTTTATTATTCTGTTGCAACAAGTTTCCCTGTCCTTTGGTAGGAGGTGGATCCTGAACAAAGGTATGCAAGAACTCTAAAGGCTTCAGAAATTGCCCTGCCCCTTAGTCAAGGACCACCCAAAGAGCATCAGACACTTGTCACAGAAAGAGGCAGTCTGCAACAGAAATTTGAGAGTGTGGCTTGTCTCCTGTCTGTCAAGATATCCGATAAGGTTTGCTGATTGCCCTATCTTAGCCAATCTGGGCCATCCTTTCGAAATGGGAAATACCTTAGTTCCTGAATCCCCGTTCATAAATTTACACCTATTAATACACAGAAAGATGCTCTATTGACATGTCTGCTCCACTTAACAGATACTTGCCAGACTCAGTTTTGCAGAGGGACAAGTCCCTTAAACCCAAGCAGTTTATAGCAATTTATTTATTTACAGGATTTACAGGCAAAAGAACTATTTTGGAAAGGCATTCTTTCCCGGATACATCCTTCTACTGCAGAGAAATACCTGGGGTCATTTAAGAGAGTCAAAATGGCTTCCGGATTGCTGGCCTGCACCATTTCAGAATATGGTTTATGTACCTTATGTATGTGTGCCCACGCTGTGTATTTATGAACATTTATTTTATTGTTTTTGACACCTTAGAATTCGTGTAGCAGTGCCTCCGTAGTAACTTAATATGCTTTAGGCAAGAAGCCAAGAGCCCACAGGGGAACTGCAAAGGTGTCGCTCTACAGAGGCTGCTGTTCTTCCTAAGTCTCCAAGCAAGCTAATGTCTGCTTTTCTTTTTTAATCTGCTACCTTGAAAGCATTGCCTACATATTTCATACGGGAAAGAATGTATTACATAATGAGCAGCTATTTTAATTGCTAATTACCTTACTGATAGTTACTTTATGGCTTAATCTAAGGAAGAAAAGAAAGCTACCCTCCACTTCTTTCCTGCTCCACTTCTCGGTCTTTAGGATGAGGAGAGAGGCTGCAAGATTCCTCAAAAGAGGAGAAAAGCCAAGTGGCAAGTCAGTAGAGCAGGAGTGGGGCCAAATGTGCCCTATCTGGCCCCTGGGCCTCTTACCAGGCCCCACCCTCAGACTCTCCCAAGTGTCCTGATTTTCCAGGGACAGCCCCAGATTTACAGAAGCCATCCCAGTTTCTGATTTGATCCCAGAATGTCCTGCTTTTCCCTAGTACATCCCTATTTTCATTGGAGAAATGTTGGAGGGTATGGAGTTATTTGCCCACCTAGCCATCTGAAGGCAACCCTGTATAGGGAAGGTTTTTTAAATGTTTTAAATGTTTTATTATGTTTTTATATATGCTGGAGGCCACCCAGAGTGGCTGGGGCAACCCAGTCAGATGGGCAGGGTAATAATAATAATAATAATAATAATAATAATAATAATAAATAATTATTATTATTTGTACCCCGACCATCTGGCTGGGTTTCCCCAGCCACTCTGGGCGGCTTCCAACAAAGTTTAAAAATATACATTAAAATGTCACACATTAAAAATGTCTTCTAAACGTCAGATAGTTGTTTATTTATTTGACATCAGATGGGAGGGCATTCCACAGGGCAGGCGCCACTATCAAGAAGGCCCTCTGCCTGGTTCCCTGTAGCTTTCCTTCTCGCAATGAGGGAACCACCAGAAGGCCCTTGGCGCTGGACCTCAGCATCTGGGCAGAACAATGAGGGTGGAGACGCTCCTTCAGGTAATAATAATAATAATAATAGAATAGGATGTCCCTATTTTCATCGGAGAAATGTTGAAGGGTATGTAATCACGGGAAAACTCAACAGTGTGGTGGCAACTACCAAAAGCTGTCATAGGAGTAAGTAACCATTGTAAATCAGCTGTAAACTCAATGTGATATAGATGTGATACAGATATTATTTATAAAAATATTCTGCCTGGGGAAAAACCAGCCTGGGTGTGAGGGGGTCAGTTGTGTACAACTATCTGAATGCGTGCTCCCAATATTCAGCAGCCTCAGGGCAAATGTGATAAGGCCTGCGCATCGTGGTGTTTTCAAATGGGCACAGCTTAATCTCATATCATTTCCTTGGTCCAGTAATCACAGTGTCTGGCGATGCTAAAAAGTTGGGAGAATTACAAAGATTCCAGCTAAATGGCTAGATTAGCCAATCACTGCATTGCAAGTGGGCATGAAATAGTTTTTAGCCTGAGATGGCAATTACTGACACAAAATTGAAGCATGGAAAGGAAAGGGAAAGCGAAGTGACTCGGCTGCTCTGAAAACTTCACATTAGGGCAATGCCTTTAATTGGCTGGCCAGAACATCACAGAATTATGTTCAAGATTCCAAGGTCTCCAAAACTCTTCGGCAGGCTTGATGGCAAACAGGTGAGAGAGGGTTAATTGTGGTGGTTCCAATACAACCAACCTCATTGCTGCAAATAGGTAACCAGTTTAACTATGTTAATTTCCTCCACCTGCTAAGTAAAGCTACTGAGTTTGGTTTCATTTGGGTTTGTTTGTTTTTTCGTAACACATCCAGTCCACCTACAATTAAGCTCTACCTTTGATAACACAAAAGCTAGTTTCTCTGTTCTCTTTTTATCCACCTCCAAAGGAGCCTGTGTTTTTCACCTTCAGAACAGGAGGCCTAGATAAGTGCAGGGTTTTGTATTTGCCCAGCTAGGGAAACAGACTTCTGCATGCTTCTGTTTCTCAAGAAGAGATATCAGTGCAACATGATGCCTAAATAGTACATAATACAACATTGTTGTTGTTTAGTCATTTAGTCATGTCCGACTCTTCGTGACCCCATGCACCAGAGCACGCCAGGCACTCCTGTCTTCCACTGCCTCCCGCAGTTTGGTCAAACTCATGCTGGTAGCTTTGAGAACACTGTCCAGCCATCTCGTCTTCTGTCGTCCCCTTCTCCTTGTGCCCTCCATCTTTCCCAACTTCGGGTCTTTTCCAGGGAGTCTTCTCTTCTAATGAGGTGACCAAAGTATTGGAGCCTCAGCTTCAGGATCTGTCCTTCCAGTGAGCACTCAGGGCTGATTTCCTTCAGAATGGATAGGTTTGATCCTCTAATGCAACATCATTTATATTAAATGGTACCCAATGCAGCATAATTTGAATGTCTGCTGTTTCCCAGTCTATCCATCTTAAGATACTTACAGGAGGCAGACAGGGATTTAGCATTACCATCAGTCAAAACTACACACATAACTGGCCCATTTATTTGCTATTTAGCCTGTTGAAGAATGCTGGAGAAATCAAAAGCTTGCATACGGCCTTGCTTGCTAGGGCTGATGGGAGTTGTAGTTCAGAAACATATGGGGTGTATGTGTGCAAAGGTTCTAAAATTACTTAAGTCTACCAAGGCACCACTTTCATTTATAGAGTTCTGAAGCAAAGGTTCCCCATCTCTCTTTTCCACTCTGGACTTAAGTGGAGAGGCCCTTGTAAGACCATTATTTACAAGATGTTGTCAGTCAGTCCTGATGCATTGAGTGAAGATGTGACCCAAACACATCTTCTCAAAAAGCCTCACTTTGACGGCGCCACTGGCTGTGTACTTGCGCGAAACAATTTGTGGATTACCCAGAGCCAAATTACAAAGTAGTGTGTCCCCCCCCCCAAGAATCATGGGAACTATAGTTTACCCCTCAAAGGGCACAATTCCCAGGATTTCTTTGGAAAAGTCACGTGTTTTAAATATGCAGGCTTAGACACATGCTTTGTACGCAGACCCAGTCCCAGAACAACTTTCTACCTTTCTAACAGCCTGTAAGTCTGGGTTCTTTCCCAGCCCCCAAAATGTAAAGGGGCACAATTTGCATTGGGAACGCTGTGTGTGAGGTGAAAGGGTAATAATTAATAAAAATAATAAAAATAATAAAAATAATTCATTGTTTATACCCCACCCACCTGCCTGGGTTTCCCCAGCCACTCTGGGTGGCTCACAGCATATATCAGAACATACTAAAACATCAAACATTAAAAACTTCCCAATAGAGGGCTGCCTTCAGATGTCTTCTAAAAGTCAGATAGTTGTTTATTTCCTTGACATCTGAAGGGAAGGTGTTCCACGGGGAGGGCGCCACTACAGAGAAGGCCCTTCTTGCTCATTCTACTGCTGGTCATGTTTTCTCACCACCTTATCGCAGCTTTTGGGTGGAAGGAGAGAGATAAAGAACTAGTCCCTGTTTTTCACCTTAAAAAAAGGTAAAGGGACCCCTGACTGTTAGGTCCAGTCACAGATGACTCTGGGGTTGTGCTGCTCATCTTGCTTTACTGGCTGAGGGAGCCGGCGTACAGCTTCCGGGTCATGTGGCCAGCATGACTAAGCCACTTCTGGCGAACCTTAGCTCACCTCATAAGATCAATTTGATGAAACAGAATAACACCCTGCACACCACCCGGAGCCCTTTGGAGGAAAGGCAGAATTCAGCTGAAAAAAATAATATGAAAGATCAAAGTCTCCTAAAACGGCATTTAACAGCCTAATTCTATGCTTGCCTACTCAGAAATAAGTCCCACTGGGTTGAACAGGGCTTGCTCCTAGGTAAGTTTGCATGGCTTTGCACCTTAAAGACAAGCTAAGGAGCTGCCTAGACAGTCCACCTGTTTGGTGCATGCCAATATGTAATGGGTCTCCCAAGTTATTTCAGGTTAATTAATCTGGGGAGAAAAGCTGCCGGATCTCGCATGCATGTGGCATTGTCAATTGCCTGAGCAGCTGTGTTCACACTCCAGCTAAGACTGAATGGCAGATCAGTAGGGATAAACCGCAAGTGTGAATGAGGCAATGAGCCTTTGCAAATTAAGTTGTAAAATAGCCGGTTAGCAACACACTGAGAATTGAGCATTGAAGTGTCCTGATTCTAGACATGCTTTGTCAGGTGGCAAACACAAAGCCAAACTTTGACTGTCCTTGGCTGGCTGACCACAGGCAAAGCGAAATGCATTAGCTGGACATAGACAGAAAAATCCTATTCACCCTTTTCACCAGGGATAGGCAAACTTGGCTCTCCAGATGTTTTGGGACTACAACTCCCATCATCCCTAGCTAACAGGACCAGTGGTCAGGGATGGTGGGAGTTGTAGTCCCAAAACATCTGGAGGGCCGAGTTTGCCTATGCCTGCTTTTCACCGTATCTCTGTAATCAAAGGAGGCCAAGTTATTTTGGTTCTGTCTAACACCCCCCCTTCTTCCCCCCTTTTAGCGTTATAGTCCACCACAACCCAAGAACTCTGGGTAACTCTAGGTCTTCATGCAACTCTGTCTATGCTCCCTGGACAGGACATTTCCATGAAGAGAAACCTAGAGGAAGTGTCGGATCGACTTATCGACTTACTTGTCACACAGTTGCACAGCCAATGGCATTTGCCCCCACAGGTTATAGTGACAGTCACCAGTTTGGACAGCTGTGAAATTAGGCAAACTAATGGAGGAAAAGGCTACTGTTATAAGAAAAAAAAAACTGTTCCTTTTCCCTTATGGCGTACCCAAGAGCCGTATAGAGTCCTTAAGTGGGTTCCCTATTGGTAGGAGAAAAGAACAGAGGCCAACCAGAGAATATTGAGAAGCAAAGCAGCTAGTAAGCCTGATCTTTATTAAACTGATGCAACAGGGTGCTCACCCCCCTCCCCACGCAGGAGGGAGGAGGAACCCAGAACAATGGTGTGCAAGCCCTTATATAGACTTTTGAAATTGCCACCCTGTAGCTCAAGGCCACCCCACAATACATCACAGAAGGGGCAGTCTACAGCAGAATCCTCTCTGGCAGGAAACCTGTTAATGGGTTTACCTGGACACTCTGGCCATCCTTTTGTGATGATAAATACTTAATTCCTGAGTCCAGGTCACAGGCTCACCCTGTTCATACCCAAATGTGCCCTTAAGGCAGGATTTGTCATCACAGAGACAATGGAGAGGCTTTTCCCATTTCCATCCAAACTGCAGAGGAATATTCGAGGTCAAAATGAGGTCAAAAGAGTCAAAATGGCTTTAGGACTGTTTTCATGTACTGTTTCAGACATGTGGTTTATATATTTATGTATGTGTTTGCCTGGTACATTTCTGAACATTTATTTTATATCTTAGACCTTAGAATTCTCATAACAGCTACCAAAGGGCATACTGGGAGAAGAGAGGTTGATCCATCTGGCAAGCAGAAATGATGGGACTATCGCTTTAGTGCAACGTTGGACTGTACCCCCAGAAAACGCCCAGACTGTCATAAACATTAGTAGAAAACACTGTGTACTGACTGAGTCATATTTGCAATATCTAGGTCCTTGTCTTGGAAGCACTAGACCTCTTTTTTAAAAAATAATAATTATTATTATAATATAAAGTGCTGAAAACTGCAACTTCCTTACATCCGTCATGTGTTTATCAAAACCCATAAGAACAAAAATGTTAATTGTGGCACAAGCTTTTATGAACGTCAGTAATCCAGAGTAATGCAGCAGACAGAGTGCTGGGCTTGTATCATCTGATAGGACATTGGCAGACTCAGCAGTTGTTGTTTTTTTGTACACTATAATTCCTACGAGTCGTTGACCCAATTCCGGTCTACTCCCGTTTTAGAAAGGGTTAACTGTCAATATTTGTTTCCCACAGACAGTTGTCCAAGTGCCTGATCTGAGCCCTAGCCAGACCATCAAGGACCCTATGGGAGCTGGAAGTATCCAGAGCAGATAAGATCCTGCTCAATGACTGGCCTGACACAAGATCAGGAGAGAATTCATCATTCTCCTTGCAATAGCTGTGCGGGGACATGACCTGGCCTCTTTTGCAGTCCTTGACCAGGTCTGTTAGTTTATCAGAAGACTGCATGGTCTCTGGATGCTTAAATCAACATCATCAAGGCTAAAGCTGCTGCAGTGGCACTGAAGTCAGCGCTTGCCCCCTGCAGGTTGCAGCAGAGATCCTGCTGAACGAAGCAAACCCTGTCTGCCTCCATTCTGCTTCCTAGCCCTGTTACTCGAGGGAGTAAAAGTGCTGAGACTTTTCCCCTTGTACATCCACCTGAGTCTGAGCTTTCTAAATGAGATGAAGGATCCTAGTTCACCCAGTGAGATTTTGCTCAAGGAAGCAATCAGGTGGTTAACAAGACAGACCATCAGTTTAGGTTTTTGAGAAACCTTTTATATATTACTAATGCTCAGGCTGGGATGTGGGTGGCACTGTGGGTTAAACCACAGAGCCTAGGACTTGCTGATCATAAGGTCGGCGGTTCAAATCCCCGCGATGGGATGAGCTCCCGTTGCTCGGTCCCTGCTCCTGCCAACCTAGCAGTTCGAAAGCACGTCAAAGTGCAAGTAGATAAATAGGTACCGCTCCAGTGGGAAGGTAAACGGCATTTCCATGCGTTGCTCTGGTTCACCAGAAGCGGCTTAGTCATGCTGGCCACATGACCCGGAAGCTGTACGCCGGCTCCCTCGGCCAGTAAAATGAGATGAACGCCGCAACCCCAGAGTCAGCCACGACTGGACCTAATGGTCAGGGGTCCCTTTACCTTTACCTTTAATGCTCAGGCCACCATGAGAAGTCAACAGAGACCTAGAAATGAGGAGATCCATTTCACTAGACATATCCAGGGTACTTCAGTTCCTATCAGTCCTTGCTAGTATGGCCAATAGTGAGGGATGGTGGAAACTGTGGTCTGACAACATCTGGGACAACGTGCCACGTTGGCCACCTCTGATTACTACATTTTTTTAAGTCCACAATTCCTGGAAAACCCAAAATGAGCAATGAACTACCTACCAAGATTAAAGTTGTAATCTCATAGCACCCTCTGCTGGGTATTCGTCTTATTGTCTGATAATTTTATTTTAAATATTCATAGCCCAACATGATCTGAGGGCAGGGTACAATAAAACGTACGTAAACGGACAAGTGCATAATGCTAAACATTCAAACAGATAAAATTATAAAGTTGCTTAAAACTACCATCTCTGTAAAAATCCCAGCCACACACTAGTCGTTTCCAAAAGCCTAGGCAAACAACCGTGTTCTAACCTGCCATCCAAATAAACAAAAGAGTTGGCACCTAGGGCATCTTGGATGAGGAATCCACTGCAGAGTCCAGAAAGGACACCATAAACTCTGCAATATCAAATGCTGAATCTATAATACGCTCCCCAAACACACAAGCTGTTGGGGAGGAGGCCCCCAACTTGGATGGACTTGAATAGGCAAATTCACGGAGGGATACAGCCATTGGGGGCTACCAGCCACAGTGGCTATGCTCCCCCTCCCCTGTTGGAGACAATATACTGTTCCTCTGAATATCCCATTCATGTATATTCAGAATTAAGTCCCTTTAAGTTCAATAGGGCTTGTGCCTAGGTATGTGGGTAGAGGATTTCAGCCTTACTTGGAGGAATTAAGGGGCAAAAGTTACTAGCTGCATTTGGACTTAGCAGCAAAAAATAGGTTGCCAGTTCTTGCACAAGAAATGCCTCATGCTTGCTGATCCCTCCTCCCTTCCCCCATGCATGAGACTAAAAACTCCAACTTCTACTTAGTTGCAACTACCGTAGTTTGTCACTGCATTCGAATGCAATAAACTATGGCTTGTACAAACCATAGATTCCACACAGATTGCCAGAAATCAGGACCCCAAACCTTGATTTGATTCTGCTTTGTACAAAGCATAGTTTGCCACATTCAGACATAACAACAAAGTATAGTTTCCTGTTTGTGAAAAGCAAATGCTTCCAACTTTCGCCCCTTATATACAGAGGAAGGAAGGGGAAGGAACTTCCATGCAAACTAAAAGGCTCATGGTTTCCTGAACATATATCAATAAACTAGGGTTAGCTCTGCTGTTAAGCCTGAATGCAGTCACTATCTCAGGCTTAATTGTCTAGCTAAAAATTGGGAGGGGCAGTGATCTCTCTTGTAAAGCTGTTGTGATAATAAGAAAATATTATTTGTATGGATCTAATGAGTGGCTGGGGAAACAGAGCCAGATGGGTGGGGTAAAATAACACATTATTATTATTATTATTATTATTATTATTATTATTATTTGGGGTGCATAGGAGCCAACTCCCAGAGGCGGAGGGGTCTTTGCCCCCCCCAAGTTGATAAGCATTGTTATTCAAATGGTGTGCATGCAGTACATCATGTGATCAATTATGCAGGGGAGGGGGTTACCTGCTGTCCCCCAAATATTTCATTCAAGTTGGCACCACTGGTGGAGTGGGAGGTTAAAAAGGAGTTTAAACCTGAAATAAATTGTGCAATCTGTTTGACATTTCATGGAGCCATCAAATTCCCACCATTGTCTTATAAAACGTTTTATTGTCTGAGAAACTCTAAATTCCCCTGACTATCCTATGCTATTTATTTGGGGGCAACCCAGTCAGATGGGCAGGGTACAAACAATAACATTATTATTTGAAGCACTAGCCGGCCAAAGTTAAATCCTACACATGTCAGATTTAGGCTACAATGCTATGCACACTTACCTAGACATAAGTCTGAGAGTCACTTCTGAGAAGACATGTAAAGGATTTTGCTGGTAAGCACACTTTTATCTGACACTCTCATTGTACTCGATGGGACTTTTTTAAAAAGGTAAACATTAGTTGCTGAAAAGGTTACTCCGGTTTTCATTTATCACCTGAGCTCTAAGTTTAGGATAAGGACAACATCAGAGGAATGAACATTTCAGTACATCGGCAAAGGCTGGAAGGCATTGTACAAGAGCTACAGCTGCCCAAGTAGAAGTAACTTTCCCTGTGACAAATTTCTTAAGACAGCCTGCATTTCCCCCTAAGGGTTTCGCTACAGTGCTGGTTGAAATGTTAAGTGGTAGTTCAAGGCTCATAAATTGCCAGGGACCTATAACAGTTGAACCTGCTCCACAATCATGTAATCACAGCAGCGGCAAAGCGCACAATGAAGACGCCAACTAGTAACCCAAGACATATTGAGGCAGACCCCAAAATAAGGGACAGGGGAGGCTAATAGATAACGTGTTTTGTCTACAACTACTTGATCTTGAAGGGATGCGGGTGGCGCTGTGGGTTAAACCACAGAGCCTAGGACTTGCCGATCAAAAGGTCGGCGGTTTGAATCCCTGCGACGGGGTGAGCTCCCGTTGCTCGGTGGAAGGGCACCAGCAGTGGGAGGCCTCATTAGGGAAAGCACCCCTCAGTTTAAGAACGGTTTCAGTTTAAGAATGGACTTCAGGAACGGATTAAGTTTGTATACCGAGATACCCCTGTATTGTTAAATATGACAATACAGTGCTAAAGCTTTTCAAGCTTCACAAACCTCTGCTTTAAGTATTATAGCCTTAAAAAATTATTAGGGTTTATAGAGAAAAATACAAAGTTTAATATCTTCCCCCCTTTTTTTAACCAAACCAAGACTTTTATCTAGATACAATAAAAACACAAAAAGTCGGGGGTGGGGGGAGAGAAAGAAAAAGAAATAAACAAATAAGAGTAGAAAAGAGGTAAAAAGAGAAAGATAGAAAAATGAGATTCAGCAAATATAGTACTTTCAATTCTTTCTATGTCTTCTTTAAGTTTTATAGCCTGATGAGAAACTTTGGGGAACTCTAAACAGGCCCGGGTGCAAAAACAAAACAAAACAGGCATCCTGTCTCCTATCTTGCTTTAGTTTAGATCGTATCCTAGCTCAACAGCTCTTTATATGCACAGCTCAAATATATATATTTAGCTTCTCAGTTTTTCAAGAGGTTGAGGAGCTGGCCTGCAGGGCAAGAATAAGATTAGAGTGGCTTCAGCCTGTTAACAGGGCAGCGGATAATCCTTGTTGCATAATAGCTTTAGGAAATCCTGTGTTCTAATTGGTTGAAACATTTGTTTCCAGAGCCTAGTACTGCAGCATCAGCTGGAGACTGTTTATTTACTGAAGGAAGCCACAAATAGCAAGATTGGCCCTACAGGAATATTAGCATTTGGGCATCCGTGATGTATGTGAAGATCCTTCATGCTCCACGCCCTGCCTCCCCTGGGTTGGAAGAGTAAGAGGCATGGAAAGATGTACTTATGACTAATTTTAACAAGTTTGTTTTATATTAACAGCACACGTAAGAGAAAGCCACAGTTCCTCTGCTCAGTCTTGCTCCACACTCACTAGTGTTTGGACTTGTATGGAAAGCAAAGTCCTACACATCATTCATATCACAGACATGTTTCATCATTGCTAGAATACTACTCTTTTCTTCCTGAGAGCAACGCTGGTAGCTGTGGCCGTTCATACATGTGTCCCTTATAGGACTGTTGGGAAGATCACTGAAATAATGCATACCCTCCAACATTTCTCTGATGAAAATAGGGATGTCAATAATAATAATAATAATAATAATAATAATAATAATAATAATACCCCGCATATTTAGGCACTGGGCAAAAATGCTCCTCTTTAACTAGGTCTTGGGCTGATTGACATCCAACACCCTTTGTGACCTGCCCTGAGACCTGCAGGAATAGGACAGTATACAAATTTTAATAATAATAGTAACAACAACAACAACAACAACAACAACAACAACAACAACAACAACATGACTGAGTTGCCCCAGCCACTCTGGGCAGATTCCAACATATATAAAAACATAATATGACATTAAACATTAAAAAAAACTTCCCAGTACAGGGATGCCTTCAGATGTCTTCTAAAGGTTGCATAGTTACTTATCTCCTAATGTGCCTGAAGCACTTTGTCCATATAGGAAAAGGGCAATGCATAAAATTAGCATTCATTTAGTGTGTTCTAAGCAAGTTACACAGTCTCTCAATAATCTTAAATACTGACCTACCTTATAGAGTTGTTGTTGTTGTTAAAATCTGCATACCGCCCTATACCTGCTGGTCTCAGGGCAGTTCACAACATAAAATTGCAAAATAAAAACACAAAATACATTTACAAAAAACAAGAGCAACTCAATAATCCCTCCTCAACACACTTTTAACAGTTGTTGGATGTCATTGGTTGTTTAAATATTTCTGTTGCAGAGAGAAGGCTGACAGGAAGAATTACTTGCAGTGCTGTGGACAGGGCCAGCCCAATACATTTTGGCACCTGAGGCGAACCACAAAATGGCATCCCCACCCCTGGCCAGGGAAGAAGGGGTGAGGGAAGATCTACATCAGGAACAAGGGTGGGAGACAGCTGAGAAGACAGCAGATCCAACCTGGAAGGAGCTCGCCACAGCCGTCACTGCCACTGTGGAAGTGGGCAAAGCATTCCTTGGAGGCCAGATCTGCTGCCCCTGTTCATTCTGCCGCCTGAAGCAGCTGCCTCACCTTGCCTCATGGGTGGGCCAGCCCTGGCTGCGAACCTTTATTAGCAAGCAATCCCCACTGAAATAAGCACAGAGCCCAATGAATAGTCCAAACAGCAGAGGGCAGTGTGCAGGTGCTGGCACATTTGTTCATTATAATTTTTCTTTTTCAGACTGGGAGTTGAGGCTGCAATCCTAAACATGCTGAGATCTACAGGAATTGATTTTATATTTAGACCTGCATGTAGAAATTCATACAGAACGCCAGTTTTATTTTTGTATTTGCTCCCAGTGTTATAAATATATGCCACTGTAACTGTCTGCATGCTTTTACTGGTACATATTTCTGGCACAGAAAGCAGAAAAACCTTCTGCCTAGAGACACATGGTGGGAAGCTTCTGCTTAACTGTTCAAGTCATACAGTTTAATGGAGGTGTCGAGCACTATGAGGTGCTTAATGGGTGCTGGGAGCAGGAAACTTTGGAAGAGAGTGGTTTAGGCCATGCAGCATAATTCCGCTAATATTTCCTCAGGAGTAAATCCACTGGGATGTGCCACAGTGCCAACTATTGTCCACACCTGAAATATGTAATTGAAACAGGCAATAAGTGTTTTTTATTCATTTGTTTTTTGCTACATTAAGGAAACCTGATGTCCACGGAAGTCAACCACACTTTGAAGGCCCATTTTCTTCCATACTCTGGGCATTGCAGCTCAACGATGCCCTTCACCCTCAACAACCGAGGTCAAATTTAGCCTTATCCAAAAGCGTTCTCTATAAATATAGTCCAGGCTCAGAACACGGAGGCAGCTAGGCCCCGCCAATAGATTCAGAGGCACTAAGGTCCTCATGGCCATATCAGATGAACAGATGTTTTTGCAGAAGATATTGCCATTCTGCAGAACTCGGGAAGGTACTGTATTTTTCGCTCTATAAGACGCACCAGACCACAAGACGCACCTAGTTTTTGGAGGAGGAAAACAATAAAAAAAAAATTCTGAATCTCAGAAGCCAGAACAGCAAGAGGGATCGTTGCGCAGTGAAAGCAGCAATCCCTCTTGCTGTTCTGGCTTCTGTGATAGCTGCGCAGCCTGCATTCGCTCCATAAGACGCACACACATTTCCCCTTACTTTTTAGGAGGGAAAAAGTGAGTCTTATAGAGCAAAAAATATGGTATTTTTTTCTCTCCTGCAGTTTTGAAAAAGAAATAATCATTTGAGCCATCAACTGATGCTTATTTTGCCTTAAATAAACAGGCATGAACATTAATGGCGCTATGAAGTGTTTGATGCGCCAGTTCTCATGCTGCATATGTTGTCCCCATATGCCGAAGACAGTCCTTCTTTCCTGATCCTTGTCCCTGGTAAATCCTCCTCCTTTGTTTCTGCCTTTTGGGGATACCTCATTAAAACCTTATTAGTGTGAGTTGCTCAAGTTGTCATTCATCAGGGCTCAGCTGCCTCTCAGTATATCCTAGAAGTTAAATTTCTAAGTGGAGGGAGTGGATTATCCTCTCTCCAGAGCACACCCATATTAAGCGGATGTGCACAAACACAAAGGCATCATGCAATGGTGTGCAGACTGCCGTTTCATACAGTGCAATTGACAGGGATGTATTTTGAAAGCATGCTGTAGGACAATTATGGTTTTTTTTAAAAAATAAACTCCTCTTCATTTACGGAGATACCAGGGCAGTATGCAGGAGGTACAGGCAAAACGCAACATACAGAAAACACGATAAAAACAAGCAAAGTTCCTTGTTGTCGTAAGAGCAACTTACAACTGGGCAAATAAAATCTGATGAGGAGATATCCTTCACACAGAAATGTCCCTTAGAACAGAAAGCACAAGAAATGTTGCTTTCAGGAAAAGTAACTGGGGGGAGATTTTTTTTTCCCCATTGAAAAACAACTGTTTTTAAAGTCACACTTTCTACTCTGCTGTTTTCATTTAATAAGCTTTGAGAGCCCTGAAAATAAATATGTTGTTTCTGGTGGCTGGCAACAGATTCAAAAAATTCTCTCTCTACATTGCTAGGCTGATTTATTGTGCCACATATGGTCTGTAATAGTAGGTAAGTTGACGGTTACTTCCTTGCAGCTGTGAAACTACATTTGTTGTCTCATGTCCTCCATCTTTTCTAGTGAAAGTGGTAACACTGATTGTTGTTGTTTAGTCGTTTAGTCGTATCCAACTCTTCGTGACCCCCTGGACCAGAGCACGCCAGGCACTCCTGTCTTCCACTGCCTCCCACAGTTTGGTCAAACTCATGCTGGTAGCTTCAAGAACACTGTCCAACCATCTCATCCTCTGTCGTCCCCTTCTCCTTGTGCCCTCCATCTTTCCCAACATCAGGGTCTTTTCCAGGGAGTCTTCTCTTCTCATGATATTCTTGTCCAAGTAGCAGATGGTACTGCCCTTTATTTCTCCTTCTCTTTGCTTGCCACCACCCCTAGAGCATGGGGCACCAGATTTCAACTGACTCACAGTGGTCTCCTCAGGAGTAGGGAAACAGCCGGTGAAATTCCAAGTCCCCTGCTTGGGAACTTGAGCCTGTTTCCCTTCTTACTCTCCCTGGCACCTTAACAACCAGTCTTGTGTCCCAGTGGGTCTGAGCAACAGGGGGAAACAGCAGGCCTTGAAGTGTGTCCAGAAACTAGAACTGCCTAGACATCCAATTCCAGACCCTCCAAGTGTCCCTGTTTTCCAGGGACAGTCCTGGATTTACAGAAGTCATCCCTTAGGACATCCCTAATTTCATCGGAGAAATGTTGGAGGGTATGGAGTTATGCAACCCCCAAGCCAAGGAGATAAGTAACTATACAACCTTCAGAAGACATCTGAAGGCAGCCCTGTATAGGGAAGTTTTTAAATGTTTAATGTTTTGTTATGTTTTTAATAGATGTTGGAAGCCTGGCTGGGGTAGGGTTGCCATATTTCAAAAAGTAAAAACCAGGACATCCTGAAAGTTGTTGAGTTTTTTGTGTGTTTTTTTATAATAAGCGCCACCTTTTGGAGATTCATTGCCATTTCAGTTCTGCCTATAAAATCCTGGTCATATTTGGGAAAATCAGGACGTATGGCAGCCCTAGGCTGGGGCAACCCAATCAGATGGGTGGGGTATAATAATTATAAAAATAAAATTATGGAATAGGAAATCCCTATTTTTCACTGGATAAATGTCAGGACAGGGAAATATGGAGGAACAGCACTAGGCAGATCAAAATGAAAATAAAACCAAACACCAGCATCTTGGTCTATGCAAGATGACATAGCAAAACTAACTCTCAACAGTCACCTCTGGCATTGGCAGCTTCTGGCAGCAGTTGTAGATGGAGGGGGGTCAAGAGAAAAGGATGTTGGCACATAACTTGTTTTAGGAGCCTTTTATCCAAGTGGGTTCCAGTGGGCAAGTGGCTCTGTCCAGCCAATAGAATGAATGCTACCCAGCCAGGAAAATGGCCAGGGGCATGAAGATGAAGCATGCCAGGTGGCCATGGCAAGGAGGGGATGGGCTGTCAAGGTGCCAGACAGCAGCTTTTCCTCAACATATGCACTGGGAATTGGAGGCGACTCCTGCACCTGTAGGGAATGGAGGATAAGGCACTGGGAAATCCTTAAGTGACAGGCTCGGTGAGGGAGCACAACTGTGCCACAATCCATATTTTCTGTTTCATCAGCTCTGTCGTCACCACAGTCTCTAGTTTCCAAGAGCAGTGAAGTAGACTTCTCTGCTTCTCTCTCTCATTTTGCTGAATAGTAGGACTCCATTAAGTTCTATGGTCACATTCAGTATTATTCCTAGATTTCCGTGTCTCTGATAGCAAATGGGTTGCCCAGATATTGCAAGTGGGTTATTGGTGACAGCTGTTGTTATTTCAAAAAAATCTGCTTTTCCATTAAAATATATCTGAATCAAATATGGCCTGGCATTTTTGTGCCAGTGGTGATGTGTGGATGCTGTGAAAGTTTTGTGTGAACAAAGAGCAGCAGTTCCACGAAACATCTAGAAGCGTCTTGTCATTATCAACTGCAACTGCGGAAGAAAATGAAGAGTAGCCCATGTGGCCTTTTTTTGCATAGTTTTCCATTTTCACTTTTATATGATGTCTTATTGGCAGCATTCCCTTCATTAATAATCTCCAGTTAGGTTTATTGACACCCCCCCCCCCCAATTTTCTGTTGATTCTTAGCTGCTGATTGCCAGTCTGAAAAGATAGCTGCCATTTTTTATTTTTTTATTTTTTTGCAAAAGCCTGTTTTTTGGCAATTTTTTTTTCTGATGCATTTCCTTCCTTGTAGAAGACTAGGCTGCTTTACTTCCACTATTAAATGCTCTTCAGCTGTGTTTCAAACTTCCTCTTTCCACTGGTCTTCTCAGATTGTCCTTTACCAGGGCCTCTTGAAGGAATCTTAGTTCTGTTGAATCTATTGTTTATCTTGATACCCACAACTTAGAAATGCCAATGAATAAGGAACATATAAAATGCCTTGAACAAGCTTGCCATTATCAAGTCACATCATCTTCCCACCCCTCCCTGTCCCCCTTAATGGCCAGAACCCAAGGTGTGCTTTAATTCCACACACCCATGAGGGCGTTGTGCTTCTGCTTCTGCAACATCAGCCCACTGTGTCGTATCACAGCAGGTTTAAAGGGGAAAGCAGCCCCCAAGAGTGCCTTGCTGGCTGCACAGCGAGTCTTCACAACATGCAAGGATTTAATGATGATGATAACAAAATATGACACTGGTGGAATGCTCTGCCCAAGGAGGCTCACCTGGTACCTTCATGGCTGGTGACAGTGTTTCTCTTCAACCAGGCATTTGGCTGATTAACATTCTATGACCTTTGAAATATGCCTGTGGGAGGGAGTTGGTTATTGGTTTGCTTTGGCTTTATTATGCATTATGTATTAAGCATTTTCATTTTGTATTTTTATGTTGCAAACCGCCCTGTGACCTACAGATGAGCGGTGGAATACAAACTTAATAGTAGTAGTGATGTATGGAAGTAAGAGCTGGACCATAAAGAAGGCTGATCGCCGAAGAATTGATGCTTTTGAATTATGATGCTGGAGGAGACTCTTGAGAGTCCCATGGACTGCAAGAAGATCAAAGGTATCCATTCTGAAGCAAATCAGCCCTGAGTGCTCACTGGAAGGACAGATTGTGAAGCTGAGGCTCCAATACTTTGGCCACCTCATGAGAAGAGAAGACTCCCAGGAAAAGACCCTGATGTTGGGAAAGATGGAGGGCACAAGGAGAAGGGGACGACAGAGGATGAGATGGTTGGATGGTGTTCTTGAAGCTACCAGCATGAGTTTGATCAAACTGCGGGAGGCAGTGGAGGACAGAAGTGCCTGGCGTGCTCTGGTTCATGGGGTCACGACTAAACGACTAAACAACAACAACAAGTACAGTGGTACCTTGGGTTACATACACTTCAGGTTACATACGCTTCAGGTTACAGACTCTGCTAACCCAGAAATAGTACCTCGGGTTAAGGAATTTGCTTCAGGATGAGAACATAAATCACATGGCGGCGGTGCATTAGCAGCGGGAGGCCCCATTAGCTAAAGTGGTGCTTCAGGTTAAGAACAGTTTCAGGTTAAGAACGGACCTCCGGAACGAATTAAGTACATAACCAGAGGTACCACTGTAGTAGCAAAGGTAAAGGTAAAGGGACCCCTGACCATTAGGTCCAGTCGTGGCCGACTCTGGGGTTGCGGCACTCATCTCACTTCATTGGCCGAGGGAGCCGGCGTACAGCTTCCGGGTCATGTGGCCAGCATGACTAAGCCGCTTCTGGTGAGCCAGAGCAGCGTATGGAAACGCCGTTTACCTTTCTGCCGGAGCAGTACCTATTTATCTACTTGCACTTTGACGTGCTTTCGAACTGCTAGGTTGGCAGGAGTGGGACTGAACAACGGGAGCTCACCCCGTCGCACGGATTCGAACCGCCGACCTTCTGATCGGCAGGTTCCTAGGCTCTGTGGTTTGACCCACAGTGCCACCTGCGTCCCTCAGTAGTAGTAGTAGTAGTAGTAATATGCAATCTTTCAAGAACAAGCCTTTCCTGCAGTTGCTCCGTTTGTGGAACGCTCTCTCCAGCGAGGTTCGCCTCTTCATTATACACTTTTGGGGGCCAGGCAGAAACATTCCTCTTCAACCAGGACTTTGGCTGATTTAATATTCCTCTGCCTTTAAAGTGTGTTTGTGGGAGTGCTAGTGCTTTACTGTTTTCATTTTAACTATTTATTTGTGCTTTTACCTTTTATTTCTATCTTGTGAACCGCCCTGAGATCTTGTGATGAAGAGCTGTATATAAATCTAATAAAATAATAATAATAATTAAAACAATGGGGCTGGGGACTTTTCTGTATCCACCCAAACTCTAAAACAGCTGTTCCCAATTA
Source organism: Podarcis cretensis (assembly GCF_951804945.1). Taxonomy (NCBI): domain Eukaryota; kingdom Metazoa; phylum Chordata; class Lepidosauria; order Squamata; family Lacertidae; genus Podarcis; species Podarcis cretensis. The sequence goes on from NC_137187.1 coordinate 13,098,293, forward strand.
GGTTAGTACTGTAGAACACCCCCTCCCCCCCCAGTCAAGCCATGGACCCTCTACTTTTAAAAATGTTGATATCTCTACGGTAGTACAGTCATACCTTGGGTTACAGATGCTTCAGGGTTACGAACGCGCCAAAACCTGGAAGTACCGGAACGGGTTACTTCCGAGTTTCAGCAGTCGCGCGTGCGCAGAAATGCCGAATCACAACCCGCGCGTGCGCAGACCCAGCCCTGCGGGTTGCGAACGTGCCTCCCGCATGGATCACGTTTGCAACCCGAGTGTCCACTTTATCTATTACGCCACAGACACCATAGGTGGACTCAGGGCTGGATTTAGGCTTGATGAGGCCCGAAGCTACTGAAGGTAATGGGGCCCTTTATATGTCCAGCTGTCCTTTGCCAACAGCAAATTGTTGTTGTTTTTTGTGTTGAATATATGCTATATGGTAATTTACGGACCTAATAAGTATCTAAAGCCATTTGCCACTGTTGCTGTACGTAGGTTTTATTTCATTTGTTTTTTATCTTATATTTTGGAAATGTACATCCAGGTTTTTTCCTTTAATTTTTTGGGGGGCCTCCAAGAGAGCAGGGCCCTAAGGTATAGCTTGTTTAGCTTATACTGTATGTAAATCCTGCACTGTGTGGGCTACACCCATTGGGAACCACTGCTCTAAAATATTTATTTATTGGCTTAGGAACAGTTCTGTTCTGCAAGGGGGCAGCAGCAGCAGCAGCAGCAGCAGCAAGAACTGCCCTCTCTCTCCATGCACAGAACACTTCTCATAACCAGACAGGTAGGGCAGGTGCCCGACCTTTGCTGTTTGCCTACACTGGGGAACAATATTTTTTTTTTCCATTTTCTGTTGCATGAAATTTTTCAACTGTTCTTATATGTTCTTTCAATGCTGATTTCAAATCTGAAATCAATTTTCGTGTACATGCTATAGTTAACTTACAATTTCCCCCTTTTGCTGATATGTCATATTTACACTGAGGATAAGCGGACACTGATCATAGCTGTCAAGTGTCCCTTATTTGAAGGGACAGTCCCTTATTCCAGCGCCATGTCCCGCTACTGTCCCTTATTTATGGATGTCCCTTAAATGTCCCTTAAATGATGTCCCTTAAATTTCAAAGGAAGCAGCTCCTCTCCCTCCCTCCCTGCCGGCCACTGTGTTGCTTGGCTGTGTTGCTCACCCAATAAGAAGTCTAAGAACGACTGGGGGGTGGAGCTTGCATGCCTTGTGTGTGGCTAGTTAATGCAAGCTGAGGGGTTTTTTGAATGCTGGATGCCATTTTGTTGCACGTGCTGCTGCAAACTTTGCAGTGCAAAGCCAGGCCGGGGAGCCATCTTAAATTGAGGCTGCATAGGCCTTGTGGTGCATGTGATTCAGATTCTATTCAGTTGAACCTCTGGTTACAAAGTTGGTTGGACAGTGTTCTGGAAGCTACCAGCATGAGTTTGACCAGACTGCAGGGGGACAGGAAGACTGGAGTGCCTGGAACAGGTGAGGTTGCAGGTCCCTTATTTTGGCTGCTGGTCCCTTATTTTCAAGGCTGCTAGTCCCTTATTTTCAAATCTGTAAGTTGACAGCTATGGCACTGATCCGTTGATCTGAGGCATCTAATCATAAGCCTGCATTTTTATTAAAGCTTATATGTTTGATCAGGGCCTGTATCTTAAAAAGCTTAATGATTTTCAAATATTTTATGCCAGGCAGAAGACCAGTTGCCTAAAAACCTTGGCAAGATATTTTTACTCCTAGACAAGGGGCCCCCCTGATTTATAGCAGAAAACAATTCTCAAAGTCGTAAAAAGGGAATTACAGGCTGACAGCCAAGGTTACACTGACCCTACAAATTAAGGGTGGATAAATAGTAAAATGAGCCATATCTTCTTCCTAAGGTTAAGAAGGTCAAGAGCAGTGAAAAAGCATCTAGCTGGCAGAAAGAGAACATTTTTTGGAAGACTTTTCTAAAGCTGTTTCTTTCTTAAACTAAGATCCTTTTAAGATTTCTTTTCCTTTTAAAAGGTTGTTTATGTATTAAATATATTAGTTTAAATATAATTATGCAAAGGATTTAAGAAATGCTAGATTCTTATTTCATATAGTTGTAAGAGTTGTAACTATCCTGAAATTAAGTCAGGCACCAGCCAAGCCCCTTGCCAGACAGAAGACGCCAATCGAGCACTCCTGATATATGGTTGTCAGGCCTTTTGTTTAGAAACCTTCAAATGAAGGAGATCTCTCAATGTTGATGTGAACTCAATCCTTGACATGCATAAGATAAAAATTCAAGATTAATTATCTGTTTTGGAGGGCAAGGAGGGCAAGAGGTGAGCTGGTAATTAAGATTCCTTGTTGAGACACATGTAAGATATATTACTACTTATTTGTCATTTATAGATAGAAGAATATATAGCTTTTTATTTTCCATAAAAGGCAAGAGGAAATGGGTGTATCTTTTGTGATTGGTTCTAGCAAACAGCCAATAGGAATTTCAACCAGGCTGATTGGACAGAGGCAGCCACAGGAGGAGCAAGGGGGCTGGATTAAGGAAATATAAGTGCTGGCCAGAATGGCAAGAGGCCAGGCCAGAGCTTGGTAACCATATACCACTGTGCCTCATATTTATTTGTCTGACAAATAAATTACTATTTTAATTTCTCTATTGCTGCGTTGAATATTTCATTCCAGCTAAGCGTTAACCACAAGCAGGGTGCTACAGATCTACCCCTAACCACATGGAAATTATTGTTCTGCAAACTTAATTTTTCTTTATTTTTATGTAGTTTTGCAACCTAAAAAATTGTATTTTTCAGATCGGGCCATGGCTTCATCAAGTAGACAAAAAGTGCTATCAGGTATGGAGAAGCGAGACCAAACCAGCGGAAAAACACCACACACACTCGCGCGCTCAGCAACAGAACACCCGCGCATGCGCTCTCCACTGCGCGCCCCACCCTCCCTCCTTCCCTTCCCGGCGCCGCTCGCCACTGCGCATGCGAGGGCAAGGCGGCGGCGGCGTCGCCGTCGTCCTGGGCGTGGCGCGCTCTGACGCCCGCCCTCAGGCTGCTGGGGTCGCGCGGCTGCCGCTATTAGTAGCCCTGCGCGCCTCTCCCGCGAAGCATTCGCCGTCAGGGCTCAGGGAGGCGGGTCGGCCTTCGTCCTTTCGCTGCTCCCCCGCCCTTTAAACCCCTGGGAGTAGCTCCTGCTCGTCCGCACCATGGAGGCGCAGAAGGTGAGCGGGTTTGAGGGGCTGGTCATGGTGGGCGTCGTCGTCGTCTTGTGCAGGAGCTATTCCCACCGCTCTGGTTTGTGAGGGGAAAGAGGCGCCTTTTCCCCTCAGGAGGAGAAAGGGGGGACTCCCCACCCCGCGAGTGTCTGGAGGAGTCTCTCAGACGAGTGTGGTGGATATCTCCCCCCCCCCCCCGTTTTTTGTTTTTACGCGGAACCCCTGACGCGCGCAAAATGCTCGTGGGAACGCGGCATTCACGGGTGGCTTGCAAAAACAATGGAATTGCAATGGTTGTTGCTGCCTGCGAGCATATACGCGCGCTCACGCCCCAGCAATGCAAGCTGCCGGGCTTCCTTGTCGTTGCACCTTGCAGGCTAAGTAAGCAAGCCCCGGGGATGGTGTCCGAGGCGGGCGGATTGTGCATGCAGGGAAAGGGGAGGGTGTGAATGAGTGGCTTGCCGGGTTGCCTCTGTCTTGTTAGCCCTCTTCCCCCCCCCCACCCGCTTTCTTCTGCGGCTTTCCCACGCCTTTCGGGGACCCTATTTTATCCTCCTTGACCTGAAATGCGGGGAACCACCTCTTTTAAAAGCCGTTTGTTTTGAACCCTGCAAATGTGGCGTTTCCCTGCACAGCAGTACCCTTTTCCTCTTTCTTCCTTTCTTTCTTTCTCTCTCTCTCCCCCCCCCCCACTTCTTTGTGTTTGGTTTTTTTTTGTTTTTTGGCTTAACAAAGAGTTCCGGTGATTACAACAGCTTGCTCAGCGTTTTTGTGGCTTTTCAGTTGATCCCAATAAAAGGTATGATGTCAACTGTTTTCCCTTCTTGCTACCGTTATGTTCAGCGTGCTAGCTAATAGGGATTCATAGGATTGCGGTGCTAGACTGCCATCCTAAATCCATTGACTACATAGTAGGCCGTGCTGAATTTACTCTTGAGTAAACACGCTTGGACTACCAAGTATGTGTGCGCTTGAACACAGTAAGGTTTCTGAGTTAGGTTGCCAATCTCCTCCTCCTCCTCCTGCCTGTCTCTTCTTCTTAAAAAACTGAAGAGTGATGCAAAGTTTTTCTTGCACTAAACAAGGAGAAAATAATTACGCATTATAACTTGCAAAAAGTATTCAAATAAAGTTGGGTTAGGATTCTCAAAATACGCATCTGTGTCAGTACATATGAATCATAAAACATTTGTCAACAGTGTCACTTTTTTTACTTACTCCACACTGAGTTTACTAACATGCATGAGCAATTTAAATGGAACTGCTTATTAGCTAAGATGACTTAATTATTTTAGTGGAATATCATTTTATTCTTGGTGGGTTTCCCAGTTTCATGGAGCAGCACATAGGAAGTACATTTGTAATACTTCCATGTGATTTAAGTAAACCTCTGAGGTTCATTTTTTAAATACAACCTTTTGGGTAGTTGGTGACAATGGAAGCGAAGGACTAATCAGTCACTATTTGTCAGTTTAATTTGTTTTTGTTTTTTTTTTAAAAGCAGCATAGAAATATTTCACGTATGACTGCAATCCTGTACTCACTACCTGGAAGTAAACTCAGTGGAACAGGATTCTGAGTTGGCATGCATAGGACTGAACTGTAATTTGACCTGTTATTTTAATATACTGGGTAAGAAAATGAGCCACGAGATATGAAGTACTGGTTCTAATTTCACTTCTCGCATGAATTAATTTATGACCTTAAAACAGAAGTAGCTAATGTGTTGCCCTCTAGATGTTGTTGAACTACAACTCCCATCATTCCTGATCATCAGATGTGTTGACTGAGTCTGATTAGTTGTATTCCAAAACATTTGCAGGGGCCGGTATTGACAACCCCTGCCTTAAAGTACTTATTAAACACTTTTTAATATTAAATAGGACTTTCTCTAATTTCCCAAGCATTCTACTCATGTGTTCTGTCCTACAGTAAGGGCCATTCACCTTGCATTTCATTTAAACCATTGGCAAGAAATGCAGACTGTAGCTGTATTGAGGCTGTGTAACCAAAACATTCATATTTGGATGCGTGACTTGAAATCTGTGGGTTAACAAGGTATTGTAAACTTAAACCCAGAATGTTGGGTTTGCACTGAAAATTGGCTGTAACCTCATTACAGATAAATCTTCTCAAACATACAGCGTATAATGAGGATAACATTCTTATTTGGGGGTAAATGAATCCCAAGTAGGACATCTGTACTCGAAACAGCTGGCTGTCTCTTTATTGAATAGAATTTTAGTTTACTTTTTAGGGTAAAAGTCCTCACAAAGGAAATCACAGCACACTTTAAAATACAAAACAGACCTTAAAAACAGTAAAAATTCAATACATGAAACATTAAAACAACAAATAGTTATATTGGAATAGCAGCAGATACAGCCTCAGGTAAAAGCATACAGGGTGAACTAACATTAACCAAAGGCAGACCAGAATGAATATCCTTAAAAGGTCAGCAAAGTGGGGCTATGTAGACTTCTGGTGAAAGGACACACCAAAGGGTTACAAGTGTTTAGGGCAGATTATTTAAGCAGTGTTTTAAAGCACATAACTAAATATGTATTGTCTTGCAATTGATCTATCTGAGCCACTCTGGGAGCCTTTTAGCTGAAGAGGAGGGTAAGAATTTTCAAATGTTAAAGTGAATTTTGGTGGCTGGAAAAATGGGTGCTTGACATCCTCTCTATTCCCACATCGGTTTGCTCTGTAGTATGAACAACTACTCTAAATTTATTTGCATTCTATTTGTACTACAGGGATTTGCTTCGTAGTAAGAACTTAATATATGCTGCTTGAAGTTCATTGGAAAGAGTAAGTGGATGTAGACTGGATTGGCAGGGGGATGACTCCTGAAACATCTAATTGTCTAATTTTGTTCAGTTCTGAACCATTCAGTTCTGAGATGCTTTACTCTGCCTCTTCAAGAAGGAAAGGGGGAAGTAGGGGAAAGAGCAGTTAGATATGTCAATAACCTTTCTGGTAAATGAATCTGCTTATGTTGCCTTCAACCATCTGACATCATAGGCTGGGGAATATATGTGGATCACTTCATAACCTACCAAATGAATATTTAGACAGTTCACCTGAAACCTCTAATACTGGATTCTTCCTAATACTTGCTCAACTATACAGCACTGGCTTAATTTTTTTCTCGTGATTGATCATGATTGTGCATCCAGTAGAGTAATTGTGGGGTTGGCTACTCTACCTTGTACACAGGAGAAAACACTACATCTCAAAGTGGCACCATCCTTTTAAAGTCATAGAAAAAGGTTAAGATTCCTGTGCTGCTAGGCTCTGTATAGGATGCTGTTTCCTTTCTACCAATGATGTAACACTTAACCACACATCATAGTAGATCTTGTAGTGATTATGTATTTAAATAAAACATGTTTCCTAGCTGTTGCTGTGTTTGGCCAACAAAGAGTGCAATATGCACAGAGTGTGCAGAATTTATGGTTATTGTCTTAGATCAAGAGGTGGAAGAGAGCCCGATACTTTGGGATAAAGAAAAATACTCAATTGCTAATCCATTTATACTGGATACATCATCAAACTGTAATTTAGAAAGGAATGAACTATTTGTATGATAGTACATTAAATGTCTATCCTGATTCCCTTTGACCCAGAGGCTTTATGAGACAAATAACTATATATAGCTGTGTGGGGTAGATTTTGTGAGAGTTGAGTTGCACAGTGAAGGAGACCATTGCATATATAATCCTACAAAATCTTCTTAAATCTCATGTTTATATGTGAATATACTGACCTGATAAAGTAGGACAATGTGCTAGGCAACAGAAGAAACTCCTATTAATAATTCAGTATAAAGCAAGTTGAGCAAGGTTAAATGTGTGCATCTAGAGGAAGAAATATGCTACCATCAGACCACCGGAAGAGGATGTAACTTGGGAATTGCCCAGGTAAAAGCATAGTTAAATCAAGTGAGTTGCTGTCTGATACTAGCTGCATGACTTTCTATACTGTAAAAGTATTAGTTGTTTCTGTATTCCAGTTAATGTGGAAATTGGCTACAACTCTAGTTTTTTGTTCTGAAGTGATCATGAATATATGGATTAATTTTAAGCCTTGGTTAATATTTAGTATGAATAATTAGAATTAGAACCTAGTCTGGTCCTATGTACAGAGGTTGATGTCTGGTTTTTCTAATGAATTTCTTGGTTCTCTTACTAGCATAATGCATGAGTAGTAGTAGATTCATCCAGAGGTAATCACTTTCTTCTCAAACTGTCAAGAGGGAACTGGACAACCTTACCTTGTGGCTTCTTGTATTTAGAACACATAACTTCAGTGCTAATCTAGCTAGTAAAATATTGCTGGATCTATTTAAGACAGGGGTGTCAAACTCAAATTCATCGGGGGCCGCATCAGCAGTTTGGTCACCCTCAAAGGGCCGGTTGTATCTATAGGACTCAACATGCGCTCAATATAAAAACAAGTGGAGGTTTCCTGAATGCATGTAAAGTGGAGGTTTCCTGTGTAGAATGGCCGGCGCCGCTAGAGGGTAGACGTTCTCTGGCTTGTAGGCTGCCGCGCATGCGCTGAAGAGGCGGCTTTCTTGTGTCAAAAAAAAAAAAGAATAAAAGGTGAAGGCTGGCGGCGGCTACACGGGCCACATGACGAGGTCTGGCGGGCCGGATTTGGCCCGCGGGCCTTGTGTTTGACACCCGTGATTTAAGAGAATAAGAACAATATGCCTATAATGGTGTACGTTTTGTTATAAAAAATTGTATTACTACATGTATGAAAATGACAAATTACCACGCTTGCTGCTTAAGTAGCACTTAACTGTAGGGTTTTCATCTGTTTTACACAGTAAACCAGCACTGAAATGTAAAAGTTGTTCTTCATTGTCTGTACTTTCATTTGATGAAGTTCATCTTCTAACTTAAGCTTCATTCTCAAACCTTGTTTAGGGTGAGACAGTTGGTAAATGAAAATAACACAACATGGTATGTTTGTATTTTAGGAGTTGACTGTGCAATGAACTGTCTTGGCACCTTTCAAATAGAAATCTTTGCCCTCAAATTAGCTATTGCTTCTCTGTATATGGATATAAAACTATTTCTATGTTGTAAGACTAAATGGGTTCTAATAAATCCAAATAAGAACAGATGAGCGTGTTCTGACTTGTACAAACTGACAGTTATGCTTATAGGAACTAAGGCTTAACCTAAGAGGTATATAATATCACTTAGATCACCTGGGGAAATTGTGCTAGTGGTTCTGCACTCTGTAGGATATAATATGCCAGTGACCCAAAAATGGCCATCTTCCACAGTTGCGGAATTCCCTTGTCTCCAACATACATGCAGCAACAACTGTCAGTTGCTTCAGAAGTCTTGTAAAAGCACATTGGGTTGCTCCAGGCTTTCCCTGACGCTTAATATTGGTCCCTGTCTTTCTTTGTTTGAATTCACTGACTTCTTGCTTTTGTGTTTGTATGCCTTTATATTACTAGTTATGTGCCACATTTGTTCTAATAATACATTTTTGTGTTCTACAGTGCTTAGAGATTTTTAAAATATTAAGGAGTTTATCAATGCTTTTAAATTAAAAAAGGTCTTAACTGAATCATTTGCAAAAAACAAACAAGTCAATAACTCTGAATAGTATTGGTTCCAATTACACCTGACTATGGTAGCTATTAAGCCACTTGCTATTAAACATGCAAGTCTGTCTGACCTCACCAGTGTTGCTGCGTTGAAGTAAACAGTTTTTGACATTGTTGTTTTTGTTAAACATTACAAACAATAAATGTAACCAAATGAAATTATTTCAGTTACAGGCTTGTATAGTGCAAAAGCACAGTACAGAAGCAAGAAGGGTATATACACCAAGGTAATATGACCTTGCATATATTAATTAAATGTACTCTTCTAATTCTAGGAAGCTCTGCAGAGGATTATCTCCACATTGGCCCACAAAAATGATGAAATCCAAAACTTCATTGAAACTCTAAATCACACTTTAAAAGGTGTACAGGTAGGTTGTAGAGCTCATTACGTTCAAAGCTGAAAGGGCTTCTCTAAACAGTGTCGTTTTCTTTAATACTGCAGTTGCAAACCATATAGGCCAAGGGCCAAACCTAGATAATGGCTGTGCAAGTCATGTGAGTTTATTCATGGGTACACATCCTTATTCTCTGAAGCCAGGTCTGTTTCTTTCTCTCTCTCTCTCTCTCTCTCTCTCTCTCTCTCTCTCTGTGTGTGTGTGTGTGTGTGTGTGTGTATATGAATGAAAATGTGTCAAAATAATTCAATAATACTGCTAAGTCAAGCTGTTTTTGGACTACAACTCCCATCATCCCTAACCACTGGTCCTGCTAGCTAGGGATGATGGGTGTTGTAGTTCAACAACAGCCAGGGACCCGTGTGATAGTGATTTCTTTGGGCCAGGATGACTAAAGAAAAAGGGCAAGCCTGTGAATATTACTATATGTATTGATAATGATCTGCAGTATCCTTTATTATATTAAGGAAATGGAAGTACGCTACTGTGATAAGAACAAGGTTCTGTGATGCTTATTACATTTTATAGTTTGTGCTGAAGAAATAGACAAAATCTGACAGCACAACTCATAACTGAAATTTTGTTTACAGGCTAATTCTTCCAATGTAATTGCTGAGTTGGATGAGGAGTTTGATGGCTTATATGCAATACTCGACGAGATGAAGGAGAGCATGTCAACTAGTATCAAGCAAGAACAAGCTCATAAAACCCAAGAACTTCAGGTAATTAGGTTTCTGATGATTTTGTAGTAGAACTCTCAAGCTCTGTTAGGATAGGGAAATGTGGGCTAATTAAATTAGTAGACTGTCACTTAATTAGCTTTGCACGCAGCACAAGTTTGCTTTCTAAAACACTTTAAATTCTGTAAGCTTCTGCAAACATTTCACTCGCTTTGCACTTGTCGTAACCTTCTCTGTGGTACTTCTGTAAAAGTAGGTTGTGTTTTGAATGTTGACATGCAAATGACCACACAACCCCTCTCAGTTCTTTGGAATTCCTGGAGCACTCTTGAGTGAGTGAGGATTACTTCACGTGCCTTGGTGCATGCCTCTTCCTATTAGACTCCTGGAGTTTTTATTTCTGCCAACAAGCGCAGAGAGCAAACTTAAAAATTGACTTTCAGTTTTGGCCCTGTGTTCCCTGCATGAAAGACTTGTCAGCTACATGTAGGCAGCAGGAATGTGTAACTCTTGTTTCTTTAGTTGCTGGGCTACAATACAGGACTCTGAATTCAAGCTTTGTGGCAGACTTAAAAAATGAAGAAAAATGCTAGCTAATAGGCATAGTGTACAGAATGCTTTCTGTTTGAATGTACATGGTTTATACACATATTTTTAACATCTCAATCAAATTATTTTGGCTGATGCCGCATTATCCTTGAAGGAAAATACAGCAATGACCAAAGCTGCCAACAACACTAAGTTGCCAATATTAGATTGCATAAAGCCTTTCTCTGTACCAAACGTGCTTAAAACCCCTTTGTCAGCACATTAATTAAATGAAATAGAAGCCAGTAGGCTTGGATAGCTTGCACAGTTCAGTTTTCATATATGAAAAGCAGTTACACTTTCCAGACTTCTGATTAGCACTTATGCTTTAAGAGTTTGATATGAGACTTAAATTGATTGCATCCAGTTCTGTTCTTTGAGTTGAGTTTTACACATGTAACTTATCCAGGGAGGCAGTTATCTTCAGTCTGCTCCGTGTAATGTTTAATTTTTGGAGCAAATTGATTCAGATGCTTAGTTGCCTAGATTTCCTTAACTATTTTTATTTGTCTTACTAAAATATTCATTTCCCATGTTTCAATAAAATATGTGACAAACCACAAAAGGCAGAAAACAAAACAAACTGCTTAGAACTTTTTGGAAAAAGCATATTGGAGTCCAGTATTTTCCTGCAATAGTGGTTAAACAAAACTGTCCCAAGGCTGTCCAGAAAGGACACTCTTCAGTTTTTTACAGGGAGCAGCATTGCTCTAATATATAGGCTGGGCAGAAAGTGAGGAAAGGAGGTTTCCCTAATGTCTCCAACTTATTTTTCAATGGATTCAGAGATTTATCGACACAGGGCTGGAAGTCTAAGTATGGCCAGCAGATGGAAGTACAGAATGGAATTAGTAAATGTGAGATTAATTTGGGCTGCTCTTGCTCCTCATGTCTACAGCTTCACTGTGTGTGTAAAACAGTATTGGAAACATGGCATCTGACTTCTCTTTGTAATCCTGGCAATCTGTGAGGCCTCATACCAAAGGAGAACTGGAATGTGCTTGTACTAGCTAAGAATCATCGAATATTAGAATTGGAAGGGACCACAAGGGTCATTTAGTCCCGCCCATTGCAATGCAGAAATCTTTTGCCCAACGTAGGGCTCAAACCCACAACCCTGAGTCTAATGCTCTTCCAACTGAATTATCCGAGCTGTTCTTGGTAGAGCACAATTTTTCATGGTTTGCAAGTAGCCACAGTTGTGTTTTCATGGCTGTGTTAGTCACCATAGCTGATTCTTTCACCCTGTTCCTTGAAAGAATTATACCTCCTTCTGACAGCTTAAAGCTTATCACACAGTAAAACGTGCTAAATGTATACAAAGTTAGTTAGTTCAACTTGATCATGGAATTTTGGTATAATTCAGAATCTTGGTGTACCAGATGCTGTCAAATAACTTCACCTCTTAAATCACTGGTGCACATGTGGCTTTTGACAATACAGATACAGCAGCTGACCTGTCTCTCCAGCGATGAATATACAGTATTTGAAATATTAAAACACACCAACAGCATCTGGTTAGATCAGGGCAGTCTCAACAAACATGAGCCGTAAGAAGACTTTGACACAGAATTCATAGGCCACACTGAATTAAATTTCCACATTGTAAATTAAAATGTTTGTGATACATTTAATATTATTTAATATACACGGTTACTATATTTAATTAAATTTATCAGTAGTATATTAAATATAATCCCTAAAATTCTTAAACAAGTTTAATGCACAAACAGATTTATGCACTTTCGGTAACAATGCATGACACTCCCCCTCCCCAAGCTTTCAATATGATTTTTCTTGAATGTTGCCAAGGGCACCAAAAAAGTCCTCGTGGGCCGTGAGTTGGACCACCCTGGGTTAGATAGTAAAATGTCTGGTAATCTCACCATGCAATACAGTAAGCAAGGAAAGAGAACTCTGCTTCATGAATTGCCAAGACTCAGGTAGTTGGAAACCTTGTTTGTCAATACTGTACTGTTGTATTGAGCAACATGACATGGAACCTTAATACTGTATGCCTATACTGTCACCTAATAGCCTATGACACCCCCTGAACCTTATAGTCGCGTATCCAGCATCACGTAAGGGAGTAAAGACGCTGGGATCTAAAACTGTGAAAACTCAAGAACAGGCATTCTAGAACACACTTCTTCAGAATTCTCCGGCCTACACTTGGTGCACTTCCTGGAGTAGATCACACCTTTTATTGAGCTTCACTCTTCATAGACTAAGATAAAAAGCTGTGTTACCTTGAATTTGGCGTGCCAAAGTACATAGTACTCAGCCGGGAGTGTCTTTTTATGTTCATACATTTATGGGGTGGGTGGGGAATAAACCTGTGTGGGTGTACAATTGATTGCAGAGGGGGCTGAGTTCCGCAGAGAGAACTCTGTCTTATTTTCCTCTGCCAGAAAGGTTTTCTCCCCCAATACTGCATGTTCGGGTTTTTTTATTGTGTTTCATGCTAATATCTTTTTGTTTACACTCTACACTAAATACGCCAAGGATTGAACTTGAGACCTTCTTTAGCATGTGTTCCATAAGGGCCTCATCCATTTGCCAGTAATGGGCATCTGGAATTTTTTTTGGGGTGGAGAGAAGATAGCCCTGTGCTCTCTTAATAACTTCTGTATGGACTGGCTTACTGAACAGCTTTCTGTTATGTTCCTAGAATCAACTTAGCCAATGTAGTAATGCCCTGGAGAACTCTGAAGAACTGTTGGAATTTGCTGCTCGTTCACTGGACATAAAGGACCCTGAGGAATTTTCAAAGGTATAAAAGTGTTCTGACATGAAGAAAAGGAGAGATGCTATTTAATTGCATGCCGTTTGCCTGCAACTACTTATACATTGTGTAGTAAACATTGTGGAGGACTTATTGTGGAGCTGATTAGAATCTCTGGAGTGATCAACATTACCTTCTGAGCATTTCAAGTACATGTATTCAGACTACCCCAGGATAATAGTACTATTCTGATTACTGGTTTTGTAATCAGTAGGTAGTAGTTTTCATGAATGAAATGAGAACTATAGGGTGTGTTTGAGGAGTGGGAGGAGAAGTTATATTGTACAGTGGTACCTTTGTTTATGAACTTCATCCGTTCTGGAAGTCCATTCTTACACCAAAAACATTCTTAAACCGAGACACGCTTTCCCCAATGAGGCTTCCTTCCACCAGTCGGCTTCCGTTCAAAAACCTATTTCTGGTTTTGCAGAGTGTGTTGCCCAAATCGTTCGTTAACAGGACTGTTCTTAGACCGAGGTACGACTGTACAGCCAAAAGTGCTTTGCTTGTGGAACTGTTTAGTTGGATACTGCCTATAGGCTAACACCCATAGAAGCTGAATTGGTCTGTGCAATTATAGTTCAGAGTGTTTTAAGAGTGCTCAGTTGCTAAAAAAAATTAACAGGAAAATTAAGATGACATAATGCTTGCATAATTTTATTAGGTACCTGCAGAGAATTACGTTTGTTCATTCACATACTTGATAGAAAATTTACACACAGCAAGCATGTTGTGCTCAATATTAGTAGGTCATCAGTATTGTCTCTGCTATATGGTTGGATCCGGAGAAACACTGGTAGAAGGGAGTGACTTTTTTTGCCACAAACCTTCCCAGCAGCCCTCTGCCTACCCTACCAGGATCAGGGAACCTTCATGAATGGAGTGGGCTTGGGGGGAGGAGGAAACCCCCAAATTAGGCAGAGCCACCTTCTGTGACTGTGTTCTCTATTCTTGGAAGGTGCCTCTGCCTGATATTTCTGATGGTTCTCAAAACAGCAGAATCTTCTGACCTTAGGGAGAGGGCCCCTTCTGGCATTTCTGTAGATCCAGCTAATAAAATGATTGACTAACTGCTAAATGGGAATATAGTAGGCAAAATAATCTACTTTTAGAAACACAAACTTGGCAATGCATTAAGTTGCCTCTGTGTGTTAAATAGATTTATTACGTTGGCTTTGCCAGTCAGTGCATCATGCCTCCAGCTGATGTGCATTAGCAATGCTACATTGACTCCGAACCATGTTCCTTGTACATTGGTTGGAAAGGAAGCTGAATGATCCAATCAAGGGCAGGCAATGCTTAAACTGATATATGAAAGAATTCCAAATGATCCATCAAAATCTGAATTTGTTCTGCTCTTTTGTTGAAGGGCTGCATTTGAACTTTGTTTTTATACTTTTAACAAGCTCATCTGAAATTGTTTGCGTTATTTCCCTGGAAATTAAACCCAAGGCGAAAACAGAATTATGAAACTTGCTCCTCAGGTTCTGTTTGTTCACCATTAATGCCTATCCTAGTTTTTGACTAGGGCTAGCTGATGCTACACTGTTTCATCACAGTTCCTTTCCATTTGTTACACTGTTTCCCCTGGACTTCATCCAGGTTCCTTGTTCTCAGTTCTTGGATTGTTTCCACCTTGCTATGCCCGACAACAAATCCTAATTATTGGATTTTTTTGCCCTATGTTTTTGTGCCTGCCAAACAGCCATAGATACAAAATAGCTTGGATTTGTAAACTTTTTTAATACATGTCTGCATGTTTGAAAAGTTGCTTTTCAGCCTTTTCTGTACTAGCAAGTTATTTGTGGACTATGACCAAATCATACTTGCCTGCTGTAACAAGGTTAATTTGGCTCTCAAATAATTCTCAGGGTAGCCATTTCATACTGAGATTTTCTGAAGCAATTCTGAAAATCACCTGGGTTGAATTGAGGGATAGGGTAGCTCAGAGAGAAAAGGATTGCTGTTGCTTTTGTGGTCAGAGTAAAGACTTATCATGAAAGCGGACTTTATATACCTTTCAATGGTCATGTATAATTGCTACTCTTCAGCCTTACCTTGTGACTATCAAAGTAAATGGTGAATAAATTTGCCATGAAAGATACTGCACTACGTATAACTGCTGAGGTAGCAGACACACAATGCTTGTTGCAGAAGACTGCATTCCCTTCCAGCTAAATTCATTATAGTAATCTCTGCTTTGATCTAACAACTTTTAATTATTTATGCAATAAGCAACTTAAGCAACCATTCTGGGTGGTTGCAGGGGGACTTTGCTTAGAATATCTGCTTCTGGTTTTGTAACTTGCATTTTAAGATGGTCTAGTTGGGAGATAGGAGAGGAAAACATTGTGGAAGCATTTTCATTCATGGTGCAGATAGCATTGAGTTTGAGATGCAGGAAGCAACAGCTTCCCTAATTTGAAGTTAGTGATCTTGGGCAAGTTGTTGTGGTTCACAGTATCTCAGATGACAGGTGAGGATGTTTTATTTTCTGTTTTGTTCCGATTGGTCATCTTATCACCTAAGACACTGTTTGTGGTGATAACATATAAAATCTTAATACATAGTCTTTTCCTGTGTTCAGTACATAAGGAATGAAGATAAAAATGTTTGCAAAGTACCCCCGTGCCATGAAAGGGACCGCAGATCAAAATTTAAAACTCTTTAATTTTTGTTGGCAAACAGAGATGGCAATGTCCTAATTTCTACTGTATTTGTGATAGTTGTAATAGCAAACAACTTTTAAACGTATATGAAGCTGATGTTTTAGTTTCTTAATTCGGATTCTATGTTGTGTCACTTACTTGTTATACTATTTTGAAACATTAATTATCTGTGGGCCAGACAAGAAACCCTATCTAGCCAGGCCAGAGCATGTTCACTAGAGTATAAGAATTTGGGGTGCATTCCAGTATTTCTTGCCACCGATAACAACATTTTGTTGCCTAGGGCCAGTTGAATGATAAAACTCGCTGAATTCAAAAATTGCTTTGATCAAGGCGGTTTGTGGAAAGATATTGTGCTTAATATTCATGGAGGAGTATGGTGGAAATGGTTCAACTCTGGCACAAATCTAACACTTACTCACTACCTAATTGCTGACATGCCCAACGAAACACTCAAATGTCACTTGGCCCGATCACATTAAAAATAGAGCACAGAGATTTGATGACAGTGTCATACGGAATTAGTTTAGCGTGGCTTGTTGAAATTCCTTTTTATTTTTTTGCTTGTTGCTGAATTTCTAATAGCTTTGTATTAACAATGGCTTATGAGGCAGGTCTTCAGTGGTAAAATTCTGAGTTGGTTTTTGAAACCGAGCTGGACATCTGTGAGATTGATAACTCTAACTCTTTCTTGCATGTTACTGCAGATGAAACTTGCATGAAACTATTAATTACCTTCTCTCTCTTCTTCCTGATGCACCTCAAGGCTGCCAGACAGATCAAGGATAGGTACAGTACCAACTTATTTGTTTCTGTTCCTAGTCTTCCATAATTGTCGTTGAAGATTCTGGCTAAGTAATTCTTAACAGTTTTCACTTAAGATTCATGCAACTAAAATATTAAATTAAGTTTTGCATGCTGATAGGACAACACTGCTGTGTTTTGGCTTTACACTTCCTTCTCCCTGTGTGGTGTGTGAAATTTCATTCAGCGACAAAAGAACACAGGCACATTTTTAAACAAATGTGTTTGGAAGGGGAAAAAATGATACTTAATGCTGATCCCTTAAAATAGGTGCCATTTCAAATTTAATTTGGAAGTGGCACAGGAGGCCAATGTTGGTTTGATATGGTATGTAGGCCTCACTTATGGGATATCATAACTTGTTAAGGCAACATAATTTGAGCTGGATTTTAGTTAAACAGCATGGTTACTAGAAAAATCAGAAAATGGTACACTTGTCCCTTATCTGTTCCCAAAACCATTGAAACACGTTCACATATGTATAGTTGGAATTTGGTGCCGCCCCCAAACATCCAAAGTGCAGAAATGTAAAACTTTTCAGTTTTAACTTGTAATGCTCACCTTTGTTATTATTCTAATACCTCAGGCTAAGAATAGAGAAAGATAGGCTACATGTAAGACATAATACTTCCATGTCATACACCTGAATTATGCTCAGATTTGGGCAGGGACTGAGAAGACTTCCAGTGGCACTCAAGAACATTTCTCAGCTTTTGCTTAATAGACACTTCACTTACTATTGTGTTATACCAAGACTCCCTGCTCTTTCATATGCTCACTTTTATGTTTAAGCTTTATCATCTATGGACTCCTCTTTCTGAAACGAGTCTTTACTATTAAGGGCCAAGCCAGGCATTGGTTACTAGGAGCATGCTGCCAAGAAAACACCAGCTGATGATAGTCAACCTTATGTTAACGGGTTAGAGGCATTGTGTGCAACTTGACCATCACATTGAGCCCTTCATGCCTCTTTAGAGTGGGGTCCTGGAAACTTGCCAAGTTGCTGCTCATAGCATCAGCAGGCGTCCAGAAGTTATAAGCCTTGTGAAGCTTCCACAGAGTGGTTTTGAATGAAGCCGGGTGCCTGGGAGTGTTGCCAGTTACTCCCGATATAGGCTTGATTTCCGACACTCTATCCTTAAGATGTTGCAGGAGCAGAAGTGGATAGTTACAAAGACAAACCCTCAGCATGGTAGCTTGGGTGGCTGAGAGGTCTATGGAAAATCCCCCAGCCTGAAGCCCCTCAAAAGATTTGTTCTGACTCAACTTGTCATCAGTAGTCAATCTAAATAAAGGTTTTGGTATAGTTTGGTGAAGTGCCAAGCTCCAGTATCGGCTTCACTTTTTATCTAGACATTTTAAAACATTGAAACCCCTGTCTTCCCTGTCTGTTGTTTTTGGCTCCTGCCTGAATGATTTTTACCTGATTTCTACCCTTTAGAGTCACAATGGCTCCAGCGTTCCGCCTGTCCTTGAAACCCAAAGTGAGTGACAACATGACGCACCTGATGGTGGACTTCTCTCAAGAAAGGCATATGCTCCAGGCTCTAAAGTTTTTGCCAGGTAAAAATAAGTCTGCACAGCATTGAGCTCTTTGGAATACTGCTGCCGTGTTTCCAAAGAGGTGAGGAATAATCTTCCCTTTTGCTGTAAAGATGCCTATGGGTGAGTGTGAAATGCTCTCCTCCCACTTCCCACAGTGTATCGTTTTGTATATATTTAAAGTGAGTGTGGGACAAAGGTGAACACTCTCCTCACTTCACATCCAGATAGGACATATCGGCAAAGGGAGAGTGGCAGAGAGGTTGGTAGCTGTGTACATGACAAACAAGAAATACATTTGTAAGTTTACAGAGTTCAACAAGAGGTGGCTAGTTGGTGGACTGTATCTGGCCCTCCAAAGGTCTTTTGTGGCCCCCATGATCCCCCCCAGATTTCTTACTTTTGAAAAAAGTAAGAATATTATTTAATATTGACTACTTCTGTGATTCCCCAGCTTTGATGCTAAAAGGTTAACTATTTCTTAATTGCTTCCATAGTTCTTGTGTTTATTGTGCACCTGAAAATCCTCCCTAAGTTTGTTCCATTTAAAACTTCAAAAAAATTTTTTTTTAAAGCAGATTGTTCTGTGGGTCCTCTGCAGCGAACCAAAGGGATTTGGAACCCCCCCCCCCCGGCTGACTTCCCCAAATTTATTTTTAAGGTTCTTCAAATTTATTTTTCATTGAGTTATCATGAATAATGAACAAGAGAAGCAATTTGAAATAGGTGATGGGGGAGCCTTTTTGAAGGCAGCCTTGAAAACTTCATTTCTCAACATGACAGCTTCGACATGCAGGTGCTGGGGTCTTGTCCATAGATTATGGCAACCCTCTGCCAGAAAAGGGCTAGCCACTCTGGGTCTAAACTCATAGCTCACAGATATAATACTGGAGCTTACTTAAGCTGCCCATCAGACTATTATTATTATTATTTATCTTAATTTTATTATTTATTTTTTGAATTTGTATACTGCCCTATACCTGGAGGTCTCAGGGCGGTTCAAAGAACAAAATATAAAACGACAAAATATATAACCAAAATAACAACCCAATAACCTACCCCCCCAACCCACATTTTAAAATCAAAGCAACCAAAGGCCTGGTTAAAAAGGAACGTTTTTGCCTGCCGCCTAAAGGTGTATAGGGGCATAGTGGGATCACCAGCCGAAGCTGATGGAAGGCACTCTGGGCCACTGAGACTCAGATGCTGCAAATGTATTTTTGCAGAGGTTTGGCAAGGATACAAGTTCCCCTATTTTGCACAGCCACTCCGCAAGTAGTATTTTTGTGCCTGAGTTTGCTCATGCAAGGATAATCTAAGACTTTGTATTGAAATATCAAATTAAAACTGTCAGGATTTCAAATCTGATTTTATCTTGTGGATGATTAATTGTTTGGGATCCTTTGGTATAAAGACTTTGTGCAGTTCTGAGTGTTTGCATTGGACACTAATTCTAACTGATGGCTAAAACAGCTCAGCTTTAAATGATGAAACCCAAAGTGAGTCTTCTGACATTCCTAACTTTTGACATTTCATACTGACTGTCTTGCTGACACCTCAGTCCAGAATGTCAAAATACTTATTGATTTGTGTCTTTGACAGCTTCTCATTGTTCCTGCTTCTCTTTCTCCCCCTCTCTAGCAGAAAACAAAAATATATATATCAGAAACAGACCTTTATCCACCCCGTGTTTGAATTTGAATGTAGCAAACTTCTTTTTCAGCTTTCCCAATTAAGAGAAAATAGTAATCTCTGGGATTAAATATTTAGCTAGTCTAAAAGTCTTGGGGCTTTTACCCCTGAAGAAGGGGACACTCTTACTCTGCTGTGCTATAATAGTTGTAGGGAACCTTGCTCTCTCCCTCCTCCTCCCCATCTACCTCTCCTCTTCCTCTCTGTGTGTGAGAGAGAATGAGAGGAAGATGTTGCATTCCTCACACATGGTGGCACTCAAACACCAAACCTTTAAAACTGTTTTGGGGAATGTTCCTTGGCATTGCATATTTGTTCCAGTAGCTGTTTGATCCCTTAAGCACAAGCCTTACTGGATTGCGTTTTTAAAAAAGGTCAACCTGAAACAGAAGTCAATAACTAAGGCAGGCAAAAACACTTTAAGACTCATCACAGAACGAATGCACATAGTTTAGAACTGTGCGCACACCATCCCACTGGACTTAATTCTAAATATTAATGCATAGGATCGGGCAGTACATAAAAGTGATCAGGTCAAACCTTAGCCATAGGATTTTGTTTTTAATCTTAGCTGAGTTAAGTCTGTCTTTTTGTGCTTAAGTCAGTGCTCACCCCTCTGGATCTTGCCAAGAGTACAAGATCAGTATGTAGGTGGCAGTTGGGTTTACCAGTGATCTGTTTTATTTCCTTAACAGTGCCCAGAGCTCCAGAGATAGTTCTAGCAGATTGTATTGTGGCTGACAACTCCGTAACGATTTCATGGCAAATGACAGAAGAAGACAACAAAATTGATCACTATATACTAGAATACAGGAAAACCAACTTTGATGGGCTTCCTCGAATAAAGGACGAGAGGTGCTGGGAATCTGTGGACTACATTAAGGGCACTGAATATACATTATCAGGTAATTTTATTTTTCTGTTCCCTCCAAATTGACTTGAGTTGTAACATGAGCTTCATACTTTTTCATGGGAATCTTTTAATGTCAGCTCCCCCATCTGGTTTGAAGCCTGCATTTGCAAATGTTTTGCACTCCCAGCATGATAAATGGAGATCTGATCTCATTCAGTTTCCTCCACTTCAGCTAATATTGATATAGTACTTAAATTTGTCTGTAGCTTGGGAGAAGCAGCACTTTAAAACAGTATACATATACCGTTCCTCCTTTATAGGGCTAAATTTTTTTTGTTCATTTTAATGGTAGTGGATGTCTGAAGAGCTTCTCTCTTTCAGGTCTGAGGTTTGACTCAAAATACATGAACTTCCGTGTCAGAGCTTGCAACAAGGCCGTGGCTGGGGATTATTCTGATCCAGTGACTTTAGAGACGAAAGGTAAAACTGGATAGCTAAGAACTAGGACCATATAGTGGCTTGAATATAGGAAATGCATTCTCAAATGCCATCTTGGCTATAAAATGTACAGTGTTGTTTTAGACAAGCAGCTGTGTACCTTAACGTACCTCCAGTTGTTAGGCCCAAAAGCCGATTTAAGTGAATTGAAGGAAAGGATTGAAGCAGAGGACTACAGTATTTGCACTGTCTAAAGGGCTGCTATTTAAAATTGTTGACATGGTACCAGGAGAAACACTAACCTGAGGGCACATACGCCTTCTAAACAAATTCTAGCATAGGGAGATGGCACTGATTAGAGATGGAGGTGCTAAGTAGTGCCACTCCCACTTGATAAACGGTGCAGATTATTTCATCCTAAAGCCCTTCAGTAAATAACTGCTATGATATGCAGTTGACAAAAATTTACCAATTTTAAGCCATCTGTTTAAAGCCATGCAACCATTTAACCAATTGTGAGGCACATGGTGGATTTGTTTGTGGCCCTGCAGCAGTAAAATATTTTAGCTTTCTTTGTGCTATACTTGAGCCAAAACAGTAGTGAGATTTTGTTAGCTTTCCTGGCCTGCAAGTTAGTCAGCTGCTAGGGAGGCATTAATGGCTTTCTTGCCATCTTTATGAAGTCTCAGTGCTGCAGACTGGAATATGTTGCCAAAGCAGATTCACACTGTTAGCTCACTTACTTGAGGACAGGTAAAACAACATGGCTTTTTGCTGATGTGCCTGATTCTTTCTCAGACTTTTATCCTGCTATGGCCTCATATTGGTGCATTTGATATAACAGTGAAGAGCCTGGTACCTTTTCTTCCTATCCCATGATAGAGATTGGGATCATTGTCTGTCATAAGTGTTGAAACCTTATGTTCTGTTGATTCTTAAAATGCCTCTCACCCTGTGAGTGACACAAACACATATATCACCAGTTCCACCTGAGTGGCATAATATGGCTGCATAAATATTACCAGAAGTGTTGCAAGCAGCCTCCCAGCGTATTGAATCATGCTCAGGATATTTCTTCAGAAAAGTCAAGAAGCTGCAGATTGTTTGCCCACGGATCCTATATTGCTCATCTATTTTAATGTTTATATTTTTAAAAATAGCAGGACGATTCATTGAAATGCAGAAGCGCTGCCAGTGTAGTCCAGTAGATGAGAAGTGTTCTTAATGATGTCATTGAGTGGCTTGCAAAGTGCACCACTAGTATAGGGGTCAGTTTTCCCAACCAGCTTTGGGATTTATTTTCAATTTATGACAACTTGTACATGCCTGGGTTGCATGTGAGTGTGCTAAAGATGTCATCAGCAGAGGGCTAATGCACAGATCAGTCAGATCAGTTTACTTATTCCATATGAAATTACCAGTTGTGTCTCTGTACTTGCACATTGGTGAAAGAAAAATTCTAGAAAGCTTTTAGTGGTAAATTGCTACTGTAAGGTATAAAAAAGCACTCTGAATTTTTAAGTCAGAGGACATCTTTGAAGCACTGGATTATAATCCTAGCAAGGCAAAAACAGAGTGCAAGGCAACAATCTCCATAACAATCTCCATATTTAAAAAGAACTTGGCTTGTCGGCAAATGAGCTTGCAGATTTATATTTGTAATGGGTTGTATCACCAAATGTTGCACTTCTAAAATTAGAACTATTGCCATACATTTTAGGGAGTTGCATTGCTCAGCTTCACATCTACTATCTTTGGGCATTAGGAAAACTTTCCATGTCTGCTATATAACAACTGGAACTATTCAAGCCTTTTCAACGTATGCCACTCTTAGAGCTGTACCTTATTCCCATTTTGGTGATAGGTGAGCATTTCTAGTTGACCTTCAAAACTATGCGTTTACAGTGCTCTTAGTGAGCATTTGCCTGGTAGAATCATCAAGTTCGGCATTGCTTAAACATACTGTTGACCTTTCACAGAGGAATTTCAATTCTTGTATTCTGTGAAATACTAAAGAACCGTGTCTAATGCATTCTAATTGAATAGAGTCTGTTTAGTGTGACACATATTGTTTAGCTTCCAAAAATGAAGGCAAACACAGCAACATAGCCTCAATTATTCTGCTTAGTTGGCAGTAACAAAGATTAAATTTACCCCACAACAAATTCCAGCGAGGAGCAGTGACTCAGTCTGACTGCTTTGTTGTATTAAAAACTCTGGAAGAGTTACTACCTACCTCATTGTCATTTTCTGAGTGTCAGTAAAAGCTAGAAAGCTTCTTGAATATATCTCTTGGGTAAAACGTAGCTATTTCTGTTATATTACTTCCATATATTAAGTTCTGCCTGTTACACATTTGGCTTCACCCATGAAAGATTTGATGCTAGTACTTTTTTTAATAACCTCTATCTTCTAATGCTCTGCCGATCAAATTACCATGCTTGCTTACAGTGGCATCTCTTAGTTGGCTTTGAAAATAACTTGTTGTATTCTGCCTTTAGTCATAAGAACTTTTATAAACCTATTACTTGAAGAATGCTGTGGGACAACAAGCCTACAGGCCTCCCTTTTAGCCAAGCCA
The DNA here is from genome assembly GCF_951804945.1 of Podarcis cretensis. Taxonomy (NCBI): domain Eukaryota; kingdom Metazoa; phylum Chordata; class Lepidosauria; order Squamata; family Lacertidae; genus Podarcis; species Podarcis cretensis. Next base: position 13,122,197 of record NC_137187.1, read on the forward strand.
TGCCCATTTGCCCAGTACGTGGTGTCAATATATGATATCAGATGTGGAGCTAAGCTGAAAGGGTTTTTGCAGGGGCTGCTGATCAGCATTGCTTTGTGGGCTGTGTCTCTACCTACTCAGTTTGATTTCAAGCCTTGCAAACAAAAGCAGGTCACCTGGCATTGTGATGTCAGGTGATTGACAGATGGATCCTTGGACAGTGGGAGAGAGAACGATCTGGTCCCCTGGCTGGACCCAGCTCCCCCATCCCTGCTGTGCAGCTCTGCTGGCAAACCGACAGCCTTGACAGTTAACATAAAGAATTGCCCTACATACTGATTTCCCCCCTCCCCAGATTAAAACTGAGAACTAGGCTCTACCTTTCAGAACAAAATGCACACCCTGTCACTGTAAATTAAGGGCCAAACTGCACAGGACATTAGCTAGCATTTTCAAAAAGCATGCTCATAATTTGGAGACAAAGCAGCCAAGGGCCCCTAATCTAGAACATGCTCCAGTGCTGATTTACTGCAGAAAACAGCACTTTCCAGACTGTTCGCACCCAAGGTGCTGTTTGTAGTAGATATCAGGGGTTTTTTTTTTGGGGGGGGGGAGGCGGGTTCAGAGCAGAGTGGGAGGGAGCAATATTAATTCATGCAATCCAGATCAAAAGCAAGCAGCAGTTAGCTCAGTTGGTTAGAGTGTAGTGCTGTTAATGCCAAGGTTATGGGTTCAATTCCCATACAGGCCACGTGCATTGCAGGGGGTTAGACTAGATGACCCTTGGGAGTCCCTTCAGCTCTACGATTCTGTGGTCCTATGATGCAATATTCTGAATTAGGGCACTATGGTTGATTTTTCTCTAAAATAAAAGCAGGCAGGTGGAGTAAGCATTTAAAAAATAATAATTGGAAGTATAGCATCAGAAGTAGACTTGTCTTAGGAAGGGAACCTGGGCAGCCTATCTAAATATGTTAACTTCTTCACTCTTTGCATTCAGAAAAGGTGTGACAAACCTTTTGATCTGCATCTTTTCTCTGGGCAGCTCTTATATTTAACCTGGATGGTTCATCGTCTCATCTTAACTTGAAAGTTGAAGATTCCTATGTGGAGTGGGATTCTACAGGAGGCAAAAGCCAAGAAAACAAAATTAAAGGAAAAGAGAACAAAGGCAGGTAAGGGAAACTGAGCTCCTCCTCTGATCAAATCAAGTAACTTGTAGATGTCATATTTAAAGGCTGTTGCAGCAAATAGAAGTTTGGTCTATCAGGTAGGAAGTCTTCCTATGCAAAAGAGATTATTCATTTTGCTATAAACTTAATGAATCCATTCACACTAAACTTAATGTATTTGGCACTATAGCATACTTGCTGGTAAAGTTTTGAGGCAGCTATTGAAGAGAATAACCTTGAAACCTGTATTGGAAATGGGGAATTTCTTTTTCTGGAAAAAGTGACAGTGTTGCAAGGTAGCTCTGGTTTTGTTTTTTCCCTAACATGGGCAAATTACTAAAAACGATTACCCCTGCTGAAAAATACTAGCAGTCATATTCTTCTTAGGGTTAAGAATTTAACCCTTATGTGATTCAGTCATATGACCTATGCACAAATCATGAGCTCTCTAGAAGCATCTTTTTCTGTGTAAATTAGAGAAATGAAATTTAATTTATTTTTGTAAAAAAAATCATTTGATATATTTCTAGCAAGTTAGAAAGTCTGGCCTGCAAAAACAAAATCTGTTGGGGAGCTTTTCTGAGATGATTGTGTTGGCCTAAATAATAATTTATGTTCTCCAAATAGATTAGATTATTTAACTTCTACACCACTTAATATATTAAAAACAGCTCTTAAGTGCTGTACAAAAAAAGGAGCAGCAACAGCCAATTAAACAAAATATTACAAAATCTCAGTTACATATGAAAAGGTTACATTAGTACAAAGTTACTAACATATATGAATCAATATCAATTCATTTTCCTTCTGGCACATCCTCACTCTCATCCTGTGTCCCATTCAGCTGCTCTCTCCCCACCCAGGTTAGTGGAGTTTCCCAGAGGGTCCTGAGGATGGGGAAAGGCTCCCTCTTCACTCATGGCTCTTTCTTCACCCTCTGTCCTCTCCTCCTCCAAGGTGGATTCAAATGTTGGGGGTTTGTTGGCATACCATAAGCTTCCACAATTGCCACATACCAAAATACAGTGGTACCTTGGTTTCTCGAACTTAATCTGTTCCGGGAGTCCGTTTGACTCCTGAAACAATTCGAAAACCAAGGCACGGCTTCCATTTGGCTGTAGGGGCTTCCTGCACTCAAGCGGAAGGCGCGTCGGATGTTCGGCTTCCGGAAAATGTTCGACAACTAAGCTGTTGCATAAGTGTATTGCATAAGTGACAGGGATGTGCTCTCCTACACTATAGGAATAGTATTGTCTGGGAGCAGGTAGATGTATTCTTGTCAAGTGAGCTATTGCCAACCCCAAATACCCAGACCACTTTTTTACTTCCCAGGAAGTATTTTTCGTAAGAGGGAGGAGGAGGCTCCAGGCCTGGGAAACTTTATACATCCGTAGTCTCAGTAATAGGAACGTATTTCATGTCACCCCCACCCCAGCTGTGAACAGGGAACAGGTAACACATTAAGTTCAAGAGGTAAAAAGGCTATAAAACTCAAATAGGGCTTAATAGATTCCACACCTATTTTATGCAGCCTTCTTAAACCATTTTGGTTAAATTTCAATTTGTAAGCAAGTGGGTGTTTTCTTTTTGTAAGTCTGTGAACAGCATACAGTTATTAATAGTTATCAGAATAGTTTTGTAGTGGTTTTAAATACAAATATATATATATTTTTAAAAATAAGTCTGTGTGTAGCCACGAAGTAGCTTTTTAATTACCTATTTTTGTCTGACAGTTGCCAGATTACCCTTCTGAAGAACAATACAAGGTGACAGTGTGCCTCTTCATAGCCATAGGGTTCAGCTTTTTACTCTCCAATATTTTCCTTTCAATTCTTGCTCTCTAGAGTTAGCATGAATCAATCCAGCAGCCTTTACCAGTAGACAAGCTACTGTTTGTTGTTTAGATCCTTCTCCCCCCCTTATTTGTCAACTTTTGTATTTACCGTTCAAACTGCCTTTCTGTAAAATCACCAAGTCAGTATATAAGTTTCGACAATTTACAGAAATGAGAACCGCTAACATTAAACATAGGCAGCGCAAAATGCACCAGTTGCCAGCAAGCTAATGCCTCTGGTATTTTATGGTACACACTGGGCTGTTTCCCCAATTGTAATGGGACCATAGGCCTAGTCTGTCACTTTGTAGTCTGCAATAAATGGGGATATTTGATTCTGCCAGCACTAAACAGACATAACTGCATCCTTTAAATACAGAAATCCTTCACAATCTTTAAAGGCAGATTCTGGCTTTTTCTGACCCTGCCCTTCAGTCTTACATTCTCTGCTTTAAGTAATTTTATTTCAAGAAGGAGCGTTGAGTTTTTGCACTGCATGGTCCCAACCTCTGCAAGCAGTAGCCAATCAAGTGAGGTGGATCATTTTGCAGCATGATGCTTTGTTTTGTAGCATTACTGGAGAAGGGGACAAGGCTATTTGGTCTCCGTGTATCACCTGCAGTATAGATTTCAGCCCTTGTGTATTCTTCCCTCTGGAGATGCAGGTACTTGAGTTAGGCATACAGAATTGGAAGTTAGACTGGCTTTCCGGGCCAAGCGAGTATTTTGGCATTTTGCAATTACAATGTGTGTTTTTCTTTTGAGAATGCACGTTGTCCAAAGAACTTGCTATTTTTTGATGTTACACGAACAAATAAAACACCATAGAAATTGCATTAGTTAGTTCCACAGTGGCTTATCAAAACAAAACCAGCATGCATGTTGGCATGGCAACAGTACAATTAAACGCAGAGAATTCGGCTTGTATTGAATCATGTCTTCAAATGTACCAAATATAAAATATTATAAATGCAATTGTGTACCTGTAAAGGCTGCTAATATTAAGGACATCTTCTGGGTGAAGGGAACTTGGAGCACTTACCTGAAAAATAGCATGTCAGCATTTTGGTAGATCTGGTAGAAGCGGGAAGTTATTCTGAGTTTGTGCCTTCCTTGTATCAATTGCAGCATCTTTTGGACAAACATGCTATTTTTCTACATAACCTGGCAGCAAACCTAACGTGTTGCTTTTATGATAGAAAGCAGAAAGTAGTAGGCTTCCTAGTAACAATGTACTTGGAGTAGGGTCAAACACTGTGGTGTGTCCCCTTCCTTTCCCCCCCTGAATATATGCTTTTAATTTCTTGGCTTTGCTGTCTTTTCATGCTTTCACTTATTTCTTTTTTTCTTTTGGTAAGTAACTTTCCTTTAATACATTTCGTTTGTTCAAAGGCCTTTTCAGTGTTGCGTTTAAATGTCTTAAGAATTCACAGTAGAACTTCATTCTGAAAACAGTAAATGCTATATCTGCTCTATTCATGCCACTTCAACATTCATGCGACCAGAGGTGTGGGGAAGATGGCTAATGTATTGGGACTGGGTTTCTATCTTATTTTAAAATAACTCATTTCTAATCGGATCAATGGGACACCTCCCCCCCCCCCCAGAATTACACTTCAAGTTCACTCATTCCTACCCTGCACATATCCCTCCTAGTCTTCAGTAATAGTAGCTTTTCTGTTGTCTTAGCATGTTTTTTTCTACTGGTAGCCTCTCCTGTGCATGGCTATTTGTATGGATATAGAGACTTTAAGCATGGCTACCTGAACAGACCCCTCTAACAGCATGTGAGCCATCTGTGACCATAAATGCTTCTGTGAAACAGTCTAAAACTGGATTTTAAAAATACTAACTTGGTGCCTTTGCTTGTATGCTGTTGTAGTCATGGTTGCATACTGCAGTGCAGAACAAACTCATTTCTTGTCATCTTACAGAAGTGGAACTCCTTCCCCAAAGCGATCATCTGTTAGCTCACGTTCACCTTTGATAAGGGGCAGCAGAGATAGATTTACTGGGGAATCGTACACAGTGTTGGGTAAGGTTTTTTTAAAAATAATACTTCTAAACTATTATTATTATTATTATTAAATTTTTATTAATTATTTGTGATACAAAAAAAAACAAACAAGGAAAAGTACATATAGCACCTCCACTTTCAATTCATAAAATCTTTTTCATCTCTGTTGGAAGCCGCCCAGAGTGGCTGGGGAAACCCAGCCAGATGGGCGGGGTACAAATAAATTATTATTATTATTATTATTATTATTATTATTATTATTATTATTATTATTTTCAGTTTGTTTACATTTGGTGTGAGACACTATTTCCTTAGACATTGGGAGAAAAGAGGAAGAGGGTTGAGGAGGATAATGGTCTTTTCATTCTATTGTATAATGCAGAGTTTCTGTGGCAGCATCTCGTGGGTAGGTTCTTTATATAATTATTTGGGGGGGGGGTTATTGTCATGTTGAGAGATGGGAGGGCCCAAAGCTTGCTTGCTTATGTTTGGTTGGTTGTAGTATGGTTTGTTTGGGGGGGGGGCAGGATTGTTGTGTCCAGATTAGCCATATTAATTTGTATGCGGGGGGTAGGTCATTATCTTGTTGTGCTATATATGTGGTAAAGGGAAGCCACACCGGCGCGAAGGTGTCCTCTTTTGCTTGTCCCCATGCTAGTTTTACATTTTTTGGTTAATTTTTCTGGTAGGGCAGTTTCCCATACTTTTTGGTACCAGTGGTTTATGTTCACTCCTGATAGGGTCTGGTTATGATATTTTTAGCTGCTGAGAGTAAGTGACTTAGGAGTTCCTTGTCATGTGCATTGTGGGAAAGGGTGTTTTTTTTGGGGGGGGATAAGCTTTCTTAGTTTTTATCATTATGATCTGCACTGGAGTGGGAAACCTTTGGTCCTCTCCCCATGTTGTTGAACTACAGCTCTTGCCAACTCTTTATCAAGCACGGCTGGGGATATTGGGAGTTGTAGTTCTGCAACATCTGGAGAGCCAAAGGTTCCCTATGCCCGATTTCTACAACACCAAAAAGATTGGGGATTTTCACTGGCTAATGAAATCTCTACTCAATCAGTTATGGGTCTTATCCTTGAACAATTTGTGTTTACTCTTGAGCTCTAGGCAGCACAAGTTTATTTGGAAGTGTTCATTGTTCCTTCTCTGTTTCATTACAGGAGATACTACTATTGAGAACGGGCAACACTACTGGGAAGTGAAAGCCCAGAAGGATTGCAAATCCTATAGTGTGGGAGTAGCGTATAAAAATTTGGGGAAATTTGACCAGCTAGGGAAGACTAATACAAGCTGGTGCGTGCATGTGAACAACTGGCTGCAGACTACATTTGCAGCCAAACACAACAACAAAGCAAAATCGCTAGATGTCCTGGTTCCAGACAGGATAGGAGTCTATTGCGACTTTGATGGAGGTAACTTGGGAGTCCTCAGAACTATGCATGAGAGAGCTGAAATAGTGTTACTCCTTTACCTTCTGAGAACGTGTATTAAGGAAAAGACAAATGTTACACATAACCTGAACTCTTTTAGAAGTATTAACATGCTTTTATCTCTGCAGGTCAGCTCTCTTTCTATAACGCAAGCTCAAAGCAGTTGTTGTACACCTTCAAAACAAAATTCACCCAGCCGCTACTACCAGGTTTCATGGTCAGTACCTACCTAATTTAACTCATTCCATCATTTCTGCTTCAAGGGCTATTTTTCTACAGTTACTTTTAGGAATAATTTCATAATGTGGAAAAGACTTGCATCGAATGTCACAGATGCTTTCGGGTTATTGATGCGTCACTGTCTGACCTCTAAACATGTTTATATGCTTATTAAACTTGGTTGCTCCAGGAAAAACTGGCAGCCACTTTGATGACTACCTCCAGGGCTCTGTATATGCCTGAAGAAGAGAAACCTCAAATGGGGAAATGCAGGAGTGGCTAACCCTTCAAATGTTGCTGGACTGTAACTCCCATTATCCCTGACCTTTGCCTGTGCTGTCTGGGGCTGATGGGAGTTGGAGTCCAGCAGTATTTGGAGGAGGACAAGATGCGCAGATCCCTGAAAATCTCTAGCTTACACTTTTGAAAAAAGCAATGTATTATAACTCTAGCACTCGTAGCTGCAAAACAATGTGCATAACTTATACAAAATTGCCTGGGAGCAGAATTTTATATTTGTTCTGAATATACATCACAGACCTTCTCCTGTTTAGATGAGCCTACCCAGATACTTAGAAAGTTGAAGTAATTTTATCTGTTTTAGTATTTTAACATTTGTATGTTTTTAAAGTAGAGTTGTGAATTTTTCTCCCTTAAAACAAACTTGAATGGGAGCTGGAGTGTAATATAGAACACTGTTGAAACTAGACTTCCCGCCCCACCCCACCTTGTGTTAGAAACTTAAGAAAATGCCAAACTGTCAGCCTCCTCTCTATATACCGTATTTTTTGCCCTATAGGACGCACTTTTTCCCCTCCAAAAATGAAGGGGAAATGTGTGTGCGTCCTATGGGACGAATGCAGGCTTTTGCTGAAGCCTGGAGAGCGAGAGGGGTCGGTGCGCACTGACCCCTCTCGCTCTCCAGGCTTCGCGGACCTCTCAGTAAGCAGCGGGAGCCAGCGCTGGGCTCCCACGGCTTGCAGAGAGCTGCCTGTTTGGGGACTGGGGTCGGGGGAAGCTTGGGCCTCCCCCGCCCCAGCCCCGCGCCTGGGGGGAAATAATTTTTTTTCCCTTTATTTCCCCCCCAAAAAACTAGGTGCGCCTTATGGGATGGTGCGTCCTATAGGGCGAAAAATACGATAGATAGCGAGAATTTCCTCACCTGAGTTTTAGTTTTATATTTACAGTAGATTTTAAAAGTAGAAAAGGCGACACTGTTTAAGCAGTTCAGAGCAACTGTTTCAGAATATAACTATGGCTAAACTGGATTTGAGCCTCTTAATTTTTCAAAAAGTGACAACACTGTTAATCATTGTCATTCTCACTGTTCCCCTGGTCAGCTCTTTGGTGAAACAGGGCCAGTTATAGAGAAGATAGGGGTTTCAACATACTCGGGGAACAGACAGAAAAATGCTGTGATATACAGTGATTGCCATGATTTTAATTGACTCTGAGCAAGAAGAGAGCACTGATGACCCCTCATCTTTTATATATCGGTTTTCTAGGTTTGGTGTGGTGGTCTCACCTTGACAACAGGACTGCAGGTGCCAAGTGCCGTGAAAACACTGCAGAAGAGCGAAAATGGATTAAGCGGTTCAGCCAGCAGCCTAACCAATGTTGCCCAATGATATTTTCACTTCATGTTAACTGCTTTTTCTTTGCAGGTGTTACTCAAAGAGCTTTTGAGCAATGCTTTAATGTGTTCCTGCTACTTCTGAGGCCTAAGCACCACTAGTGGGGCTGAACCAAAACGTTAGCAGGAGTGTACTGTGAATCTGCAGTGTAATAGGAAAATAGACTGATCTTTTTTAAAAAAGAGAATTGGGTATTTGAGATTGTAGCTATCTACTACTGTTAGACTAAGTTTGACTACTTGTCTTACGGATTCTTGACAGATAACTTCAGTATAACACGCAACAAAGGCAAGTATGATCTTGGTCTAAAAGGCCTTCCTTGCTTTTCTTCTGTCTAGGTTTCTAACACTCACTCCTTGACCCCGGAAAAGGAGATGAGCTGGAGGGTAATACACAGAAGCTTTAAAAATGAGAGCCATCTAAAAAAGCCAGTCTAACTTTCCATAACTCAGTGTAATGAAAAGGTGGTGGTGGTGTGTGGTACAAATACTTAGGTTTTGATCACTGTCCTTTGATTCAGGGTAGTTTTTACGCAGTTGGGCACCATGAATAACATTGCCGAGAACTACACAGTCATCTCAAGTAGTGCATTTTAAACTGGTATTTGGACAGTGTCCATTAACCATGAAAAAGGCTTTGAGGAATGGAAGAGATTGTAGTATTTCTGACTAGTCAGCTTAAGGAGCTTTTTGAAGTGCTTCCATTTTCCTCTGTTAAATCACCTGAGCTCAGTAATGAGGCAGTTTAAGTCCCATTTTTTTGTATTGTCAGCCAGTTTCAGTGTGTACTTCACATGGTACACTTTTTTGAGGTTAAGTGTACGCTTAGAATTAAGTCATGTTTCGCCAGCCATTCTTATCTGTAAGTTAATGGCTTGTTGCCACATCTTTAGTTTCTAGGCTGTGCCCTGAAAACTGCTCCAGAGGCTCAAAATAATATACTGTACCTAGTCAACTGCTAGATGCATCAGACATCTTAGTTTTGTAACATGGTAAATGTCCGGAATGATGTTATCTTCAAACCTCTAAAGCACTTTTCCTGTAGATTTTGAAAGTGGATTGTACATTCCAGTTTTAAAGGCACCATAAGTTCTGAGTTTCCTGCGTGATGTCGGAAGCATATATTAAGAATGTAGAGGCATGTTCAGATTTTATGGTAACTTCCAACCTTTGAACATTTTGAGCTTGGCTCCCTATTAATTTCTCCATCATAGAACCTGGTACTAGGGTTTTGGGGTGTTGTTGTTTTTTACATTCTGTGATCTACTGTCTCACTCTTGAGAAATTTCGCAGAATAGTATGAAACAAACTTTTAAATAAAGTGCATCTGAGCATTTTTCACTCGTGAGAAATGGTTACCTGCAGTTGTCTTTGAAGTGTTAAGAATTGAGTTTGAATGTTCAACTTTCCCAACTGAACCATGTAAATTGTTTCCTCAGAATCCCTGAATGGCTACATTAATCCAGTCTGTTTACTCAATTGTCCCTCTTGCAAAAAAGTAGCAAATCACAGTAAAATGTCTCATGTCCTAAGAACTCCTTAAACACCATGTTCTACCCAGTCTTCTAACAATCAAGGAACCCAGTATTTATCCCATTGTAATAATGTGTTTGTTCTGTAAGACCCTTAATGTAGTTCTGCTTTGTATACCTTTGTATTTGCAGCACTTAAGTTCACATTTTTATTCTTCGCATATTTGATTTGTGAAATAAAGATGTTTTGATAACTGGCTTGTTATGCCCAATGCAGATAACATGACAACTACTTCTAGGAAGAAAATATAATGTGGTAAATACCTTTATGATGCTTTGACCAGTATAAATGGGCTTCTAACTAGTCAGAATCAAGCTGCTATACTCTCGGAATTACATATTTTGGAGTAAGGCCTTTGTTCTATGTACAGTTAATAGAGGCATTTAACTGTCTTAAAATGGTTGCATCTGCTAACTGTCAAGTGTGATCCAGACTCTGAATCGACTGAATACTTCACAGTTGCAAGTTCTACTGAATTATGCAGGCATCTCTGTGAATTTTCCACAACTCAGTGGATCTGCAATATTTATTCCAGATGCAGTACTAGTGTTTAGAGGTTTGACATGTATTGGGAAACATACATTTGGAGCGGTGGGTTATCCTTATCGGAGGAACATTACTGCTAGTGGAACAATCTGAGGCATAGGTGCTTCTGTTGGCTGCCCAGCTGGGTAGTTCCATATCAGTTTAAGGAATTAGAGTATGGTGACACGAGGAAATGCCTTAAGCACTTTAGATATTGTTTATGAAACTTGAACTGACAACATTGATAGGTTTGCATTCTGTGGCAAGCATGCAGAAATTGGTGCAATTGAGCAAAGCAAATTACTCAGTTTGATGGTTTTGAGCAAAACAATTATTTGATTGTGTTTACTCTTCAGGTAGATATGCTAGATTGGTTACAAACAAGGCATAGTGTGTATATAATTTGTCTGCTTACTCGTTGTAAAATTTGAAGTATTTTTGTATTTGTAGCTAATGAAAGGTGGTTTTTTTTGTATATTTACAGCAAGAAGAAAACGTGTATTGTTAATTTAGTTTACAGAAATTATGGAATTGTCTACTGTGACATAATCATGTAACACAACTTGACTCCCTTTTGTATAATAAAGTAGCAAATGTAATTCACAATTGGGTTTAAATCCAAAACTATGTGAATCTGCTTAGAGGTTTCTGAAGAGCAGCTGAAAGCCCAATTCACAAAACCGTATTATGAATGGCATTTTAAGGGTGTAAGAGTGGAATGGTTATACAGTGACTATACAATACAGTCTTAATAATTCAGTTTAAGTTTGAGGGCTATGTAATGAACATAATACATTCTCCTTTTATTAAAGGAAGCAGAAATACTCCTATAAGGCTGCCTGTTCTCTCCCTTGCCTCTTAGGACAGGATTCCTTTCTGTGATATAGGAACAGTTTTGAGGCAAACTAATTCGGCAAATGTTGGCATTTTAATTATGCAAGTGAGAACTTGGTGTGGTATATCAACTGACTTTGTTACTATGCGATTGGCACACTTGGTTGACCCTATATTTTCTGGTCGTTACTTTTGTCCTTGGAATTAAACTGAAGTGTTCTGGAAGACTACTGACTTGAAAGGGAAACTTAAGCCGCGTTTTCCTCCCTTAGTACTGTACAAATCAGCGGCTTCTCTCTGCAGGTGGGCTGCTCGTTTTCACCACCGGTAAAACACTTCGGCATGTGCCTTTTCAAAATGGCTCTTATTTCTCTCCTAGTGTAAAGTATTGAGATAAGAAAGCATATTGATATTCTGCTGTCACATTGAACTTCCTAAATGGGGAAATTGTGCACTGACTTCAGGTACCCAGTGCTTTGCTCTTCATCCTTGTCAAGTACCCTCGGACAACAACCCTACCTACCACAACACTGTACAACTGGGGTGCCTTAGAGCCCATGGAGTGTTTTAATTTGCTGTGTCTTTAAGTCAAACACATCTTGCAGGGGTTTTGTATTAATAAACTTTTGAAAACTCGTATACATCTTTTGTCGTGCTTTTTCTGAGGATAATATGCTATAGTAGCTTTCTTTGGGTATGGAAGATCTTTGCCTGAACATTGCTGTTGCCTTGGGAGGGGAGAAGCAGCAGTAACAGCTTTTCCTAAACAAGTATTTTAATATATTATGTAATTATATTTTACAACAAAATATGTTTATGTAAACTGCTTTGGGAGGTCTGCCTGAAAAACAATATATAGTAAATGCTGTAAATAAATGCTGTAACTCAATGCTTTAACTCTTGGGCGGTTTTAGCAGACATATAAAGCAAACTTGGATAATAGGGAGGCTAGTAATATTTAGTTGAATTATTCCTGCACCTTTTCATTCTTTCACCAGAGAGGGCAACTGTATCTGAAAATAGAGTGACACTTGCTGTCTTTAATGTATGTGAGTTATTGATCTGGTGCTTAATACATAGCTGTTAATGTTTCCCCTTTTTAAAGGGAAATTCCCTTATTCCAAATAGGATTCCTCGCAAGAAAAGGGAAAAGTTGACAGCTACGGCTTAATATATACGGTGCTATTGGTAGTAACATAGGTAATAGTGAAGGGGAAACAACCGAAAACATTGTTGGGCTAATAGTAATTGCCGATGAGGCTGCTGTGCACATATTCAATCTTTTCAGACATGGGGCTTAACTAGTTTAAAGATATGTATTGGGGAACCATATTATTTGTATAGTTGTAGTGCTGGATCAGGCTTCCAGTAGCTCTCGGATGAGAAAAACCGATTTAGTTCCAAATGGGGTTTTGTTTTTGTTTTTTAAACTACTATTATGGCACAGCTTGTCAGTAATTAAGTGTAGATTAGACTCTTCCATTTTTTAGCCTAGGATGAAGGTGTCCTGCTTGACCTGAGTTTAGAACAGCTGCTAGGATTGCATGGTGCTTTGGGTTTTGTTTTTGCAAATAGTTGTTACAAGTAGCATTTCCAGTCCTTGCGCTGCAACCTCACCTGAAAAAATGTAACTCTCTGCCTATTGAAATAAAGCAGGCCCCTTCGCTGTGCTCCTTTCGGTGCCTGCGGAAAACATTTGTCTAGATGAGCCTACCTTAGAAAGTTTTAAGTAATTTTAATCTGTTTCAGTATTTTCTCTTGCATGCTTTTAAAGTAGGACTGTGGTCATCTCCCCCCCCCCCCATGTTTTTTCATCTTTTAGTAAACCACTTTGAGGTGTGCGAGTTTTTGTTTTGTTTTTAAGTCAAGCGGTATAAAAATCGTATGAAATTACAAAATGACGACTAAGAAGGTGGACGACTCTCCTTCCTTGAAGGTTTTTTTTTAAATCGGTGGTTGGATGGCCACGTGCCAGGGATGCTTTTTAGTCTACTTCTGGGTCCCTTCCAACTGGACCAACTCATACCATTCTAGGATCAGAATGAATGAATGAACTGAGGTGTAGCTGCCTCAATGTGTGTTTCCCATTTTCAAACTGGTGCCTTCCACCGTGTTAATTATAATAAATTATTATAATAAATTATTATTATTATTATTATTACTATTATTATTATTATTATTAATTTATTAAAAGAGCTGCAGGACTCCGCACAGCATGTGCAAAAATAAACACATACTTCCTGAGTGCAAGATTTCAGGGTGGGTGTCCCCTCTTAACTTTGCTAATATAGTTTATTATTATTAATTTTATTTTTAGTGTATCCAGTTGTCAAACATCTATGAAAAGGTAACCAAAAGGTCCGCCTGATGTCGGCCTCCATCTACATCGAGAGGCAACGCAGTGCACCTCCAGGGGGTGAAGTCAAACCGAAGGGACCTCCCCCCCCCCCGCCCCCTTTATGCTCCCAGCAGCCTCAGACACGTTGGGAGCTGCGGCTTGTTGGGAACAGCTGAGGACGCAGCATCTTCCACGCACGCGCACACCGGGCGTCAGCTTTAATTCCCCCCCCCCCCAAAAAGAGGGTCTGAGTGCAGCGACGCAACACCTCCGGCTCCCCACCGAACAGTGCGGGCCACAACTCCACCCCCCGCTTTCCGTCCCTCCCTGCAAACAGAGAGGCCCTTCAAACGGGAACCGGAAATGAGGTTTCAAGGGAAAAAAAGGCAACCTGCGCGCCTTCGTAAACGGACTCTTCCCTCCCTCCCGTCTTAACTCTATGTTCTCCTCGCGCCGCCCTGAGGCTGCCGGTGCCGTAAAGGGCGGGCTTCGCTTTACGGCAGAAGCCCGTCGCTCGGCTCCTACCTTCCTGGCGCACCGTCAGGTAAGAGGGACAGGGAGGAAGGCAGTTCCTATGAGGCGTGTTTGCTTTTTTAGTGGGGCGGCTTTCTCGCTGGGCTCGCCTCAGGCTCCTCTTTTAACGCTGCCCCAGGGACAAGGTTGGGGGGGGGCGACAAGATGAAGCAGCTGCTAAATAAAGTTAAACGGGGAGGTTTCTTCCCCGCGGATAAATAATAATAATAATAATAATAATAATAATAATAATAATAATTTTGATTTATACCCCACCCTCCCCAGCCAAGGCCGGGCTCAGGGCGGCTAACAAGCAATAATAAAAACAAGTTGAATGAATACAACTTAAAAACAAGATTAAAATACAACATTAAAATATTGAAACATTAAAATATTAAAATATTAAAATCCAGCCTCATCAGAGGAGGATGATAATAGATGTTGAGAGGCGGCTGAGGAGGAGAGAAGTTGCAAGGTTGCGAGGGACCCGTGAAGGTCATGTAGCCCAACCCCGCCGCCCCCATTCAAAATTCACCAGGCGCATTTTGCCACCTTGGAGGCGCCTTGGATCTTCCCAGTTTCCACACACTTAACAACACATCCTGTCGAATTCTATCCACAACATTTTTACCTGCGCAACTGGAAACCCCCAAAAGTTGTATTGGAAATACACAGCTTTTGAGCTGTTCGGCTCCAAAATGGCAAACAGGCACTGTGTTTTGGCCACTGTAACTCTGGTTTAAGGAGCCGTTTGGCTGCTTAGCTTATTATTATTAATAATAATTTATTATTTATACCCCGCCCATCTGACTGGGTTTCCGCAGCCACTCTAAGGCAGCTTCCGACAAAGTATTAAAAACACGATAAAACATTAAAAACTTCCCTAAACAGGGCTGCCTTCAGATGTCTTCTAAACGTTGTGCAGTTGTTTATCCCCTTGTTTTTTTTATCTCGTATTCTTATGTTGTGACATCTGCAGATGACGGGTGGTATTCAAATGTAATAAAATAAAATAATTTTATAATTCATACCCCACCCATCTGGCTGGGTTTCCCCAGCCACCCTGGGCAGCGCAGCACATATAAAAACATAGTAAAATGTCAAGCATTAAAAACTTCCTGATACAAGGCTTTCCTTCAGATGTGTTCTAAAGGTTGTGTAGTTCTTTATCTCCTTGACATCTGATGGAAGGGCGTGTGTACGTGAGAAGCTGCTGGGAACTGTAGCTCTGTGAGGGGAAAGCTACAGTTCCCAGCACCTTTAAGCAACAGTTTCTAGGATTCTTTGGAGGCAGGGGGAGAGATGTGCATTGAATGTGCTTTAAGCACCGGATGTGGGAGCCCATGACAAGCCCCGAAATAACAAACTTGGTTTATGATTGCTTTGTACCTTTGATAGTGTGTTGCAGGTAGGAATTACTCAATGTGACACTACCACCAGCAAAACCCCATTGATTTTTAGCACAGACAGTAATAATTTAAAGGGAGGGAGTGATTAAAAGTAGACATGGCACTGGGATTTGGTGGAGAGGTTTATCCCTCTCTGCTCTGCCCATCACCCTGATGAGGATGCAAATTCTCTGTCCCTGTCATCAGACTGATCACTGAATGAGTCAGGAGGGGAATATAACCCCCTGAATAGTGCATTTCCCTAGAGGGATGTTGTCTTCAAGCACCCAAAAAAGGTTAGCTCTTCCTTTTTCAAACACTTTTGGGAGAAAGTGGAGAGGGGGGAATCTGAGAACCTAGCTGTGTTATGCTACTAACCAACAGGGATTCACACAAGCACTTCGATGTTTCTCATTGTTAAGAGTCTTAAAAGTAATTCGAACAAGCATTAATGTTCTTTGCACACAACAATGATTCTCGTTTATATAAAACTGTTACAAACACTTCATTGAATTCAAGTTCCCCCCCTCCCCTTTTCCCCAGCTTTATTTTCCACTGGAGAGACGTTGGTAGGCTACTTGAAAAGATGAGAAGAACGAAGCTCCTGCTTTCAACTGGTAGTCAAGAGAGCCCTGAAGACTAATGCAGAGAATTAACAAGAACGTGGTTTTGGGCCTTCTTACTTTGACAAGCTCAGTCTTTCTCCTGTTCCAGCTGTACTATTATAAATACTATTTATCACCAAGGGTAAGAACTCTGGCAGCCCACTTAAAAACAACAACACCATCACACAGCTACATTCAGCAGAACGAATCCAAACAAGTGTTTATAATGATTTGTTAAAATAAGATGGGAGACGCGAGATTGAGACTTGCTTGTTATTGAATATTCTTGCTTGGTAGTAAATTCCAATGAAATCAATATGGCTTAAACATGGTTAAAGTCAGATTTCATATGTTCCAGGTTACGGTCTGGCCATTTTCTGGTCAGGTGGAGTGGAGCTTTCTAGCTCCATTGCTATCTTTATAGTTTGATTCCAATGTAGTATGTCAGAAAATTAGTCAACAGAGGAAGTGTGTACTCTTTGAGCTGAAAATAGATTAGTTCAAATATATTTAAAAAATGCAATATTTTTGAAAAATATCACCAAGGCTTCACTTCTCATTTGTCTTGGTGGTAGCACCAGGACTTGACTTGCAAAGCCTCTTCTCTGTTGTTTGGTTTTGTTAGAATGGAGCTGTTTTCCCCAAGTTTAAAGGGAACAAAGCAGGACAAGACAGTAGTCAGTGGGTAAGTACTTTTGCTCTGAAAGTATTTTTATTATATTTTTATTATTTATTGAATTTATATACCGCCCCACACTTGGAGGTCTCAGGGCGGGTCACAAAAAAGGTCACAATATAGGAAATAAAAATAAAAACAATAATCCAATAAAGTAAAGGTAAAGGTACCCCTGCCCATACGGGCCAGTCTTGACAGACTCTGGGGTTGTGCGCCCATCTCACTTAAGAGGCCAGGGGCCAGCGCTGTCCGGAGACACTTCCGGGTTACGTGGCCAGCGTGACATCGCTGCTCTGGCGAGCCAGAGTCGCACACGGAAACGCCATTTACCTTCCCGCTGGTAAGCAGTCCCTATTTATCTACTTGCACCCGGAGGTGCTTTCGAACTGCTAGGTTGGCAGGCGCTGGGACCGAGCAGCGGGAGCGCACCCCGCCGCAGGGATTCGAACCGCCGACCTTTCGATCGGCAAGCCCTAGGCGCTGAGGCTTTAACCCACAGCGCCACCTGCGTCCCAATAACACCCCCCTAAAAGAGCCACATTTTAAAGGGTATAGGATGTTGATTAGGTCAGCCAAAGGCCTGGTTAAAATGGAATGTTTTTGCCTGCCACCTAAAGGTGTATAATGAAGGCACCAGGCAAACTTCCCTAGGGAGAGCATTCCACAGCTACTGCAGAGAAGGCCTGTTCTCATGTTGCCACCCTCTGGACCTCTCAAGGAGGAGGCACAGGGAAGAGGTATTGCAGTCCTGAGCCATTTAAGGCTTTATAGGTCAAAACCAGCACTTTGAATTGGGCACAGAAACTAATCGGTAGCCAGCGCAGTCAGACCAGGATCGGTGTAATATGCCCAAACCGTCTTGCTCCAGTGAGCAGCGTGGCCACTGAATTCTGCACTAGCTGAAGTTTCTGAACTGTCCTCAGAGGCAGCCCTGAGTATAAGATGTATAAGATCTCTTTTGCTGCTTTGATCAGTATGATACCCATTATTGTTACTTTATTGACTTAAAAGGTAAAGGGACTCCTGACCATTAGATCCAGTCGTGACCGACTCTGGGGTTGTGGCGCTTATCTCTCTTTATTGGCCGAGGGAGCCGGCGTACAGCTTCCGGGTCATGTGGCCAGCATGACTAAGCTGCTTCTGGTGAACCAGAGCAGCGCACGGAAACGCCGTTTACCTTCTTGCCGGAGGGGTACCTATTTATCTACTTGCACTTTGACGTGCAAGTCAAACAGCTAGGTTGGCAGGAGCAGGGACCGAGCGATGGGAGCTCACTCTGTCGCGGGGATTCGAACCGCCAACTTTCTGATCAGCAAGCCCTATGCTCTGTGGTTTAACCCACAGCGCCACCCGCGTCCCTATACTTTATTGACTTAGGGGTCTTCAAAAGCTTTTTAAAGATATTTTTTCCCCTTTCCTGTCTCTTTACACAGCACGCTGTTAAGAAATTCATTAGTTTGATGTCCAGTCACAACATACCTGTGCATCTGATTGATCCATTGCTTCTGGGACTAATTGACACAGACTTGAAGCAGCTCAGGACCTCTCCTGATAGCAGACACTCAGAATGCAGATACCTCTGTGCTCGACGGGACTTCACCACCTTTGCCGTCCTGGACAAAGCCTGGAAACTTGAGGTAAATTTGTCTCATCTTCATTTACCTATCTATGCTGAACTTTGTAACTGTTAGATTGAGTAAGCATAGAGACAAAATATCAAAACATTTATGGTGCATTTCTCAGGAATTTTTGAGAAAGGGGGAGTCATATGGTGAGTGACTTGACCACAAGGCAAATGTTTCTTAGAAGGTACCTCATAACAGCAACAGATGGAGTGTGTCTCTCTGTGGTTCATATTTGAAGGTTGTGGTTTTTTTTGTTTTGGCTTTCATATCTTAACAGATGGTATTGTTACTCAGGAGGAAAACTGCAGAAAAGCACAAAAGAGGTTTTAATACACTTTTTACACTTAAATAAGTGTATGAAAATAAATGCTAAGTGGTATTCAGAGAACTATGTGAAGCCAAGTAAGTTGGTTAAGTGTATTTATTAGAACTAAAAAGGAGATTGTAAGAATAATTGCATTACCATAGAGAGGGGTTTCTGTTTCATTTTGAAACAGAAGAGCAAGTGCTTTGCAAAGCAGGACTGTGTGTGTGTGTGTGTGTGTGTGTGTGTGTGTTTAATATACTGAGCCAAAATGCAGTGTGTCAATTTCAGGTGGGCCTGT
Organism: Podarcis cretensis; assembly: GCF_951804945.1. Classification (NCBI taxonomy): domain Eukaryota; kingdom Metazoa; phylum Chordata; class Lepidosauria; order Squamata; family Lacertidae; genus Podarcis; species Podarcis cretensis. The sequence goes on from NC_137187.1 coordinate 13,141,129, forward strand.
TTCGAGCTGCTGAGAGAGTGGGTTTCCAGTGGCTAAAGATTCAGAGCAAAGACCCACGACTAGAAGGGATGGACGACCTCTCTGGGACGGAGATTCCCTTACACTACATTTTCAGACTGGCAGCGCATGCCATCCATCTGGTGGTCTTTTATGAGAGGAGCGGGAACTACCTCTGGCACGGACAGCTGCGGCTGAAGCGACATATGGACCGGAAGTTTGTACCTTTTCGGAAGTTGCCATTTGGCCGCTACCCGGGAGCCTACGACAAGTAAGAAATGGCAGGGCAGTGTTTTCTGTTTCTATTTGATGCACAAGTTTTTCATACAAAGCACACAGCTTGCCTTGTATCCTTGCTGAACGACGAATGAAATCAGATGTGCAGGATTTCTGAAGTCAATGAGATTACAGCAATGGAGAAAAGTTTTACATTCATGATCCGACAATATTCTTCTCCCAACCTGATGCATGATACTAGAACAGGGAATCGTGCAGTGATGATGTTTGGCTATAAAATCAGGACAGGCCAGATAAATGCATCTTAAACTTGGGAAATCCTTTACCACCAGGAGGTGGTTGCCACTGGCCTGTGAGGCTTCAAAACGGGGCCAAACAGAAGAAATAGCTGGGAAATAAACAGCTTGTTGCTCATCATGTTGCAACACATCCTTAAATGCAAGTAGCTGAAAATAAGTTTGGTCCCCCAAGGGGAAAAGGCACTCAGATAAATCTTTCATTAGGCAAGTAATGTACCTCTGCCCTTGTATCTGATGGGTTGTTTCTAGTACAGCAGACCCTCTGGATATGAACTTAATTCATTCCGGGGGTCCTTATGTGCTCCCAAAAGTCTGCATCTAGTGGAACTGCTTCTGTGGACACGTGCAGCGCAATAGAGTGCTTCTGTGCATGCGCACGACGCACAGAGCGCTTCTGTGCTCTTCCGGGTTTGCCGTGTTTGCAACCCGAAAGTTATGTTACCCGAAGGTAACATAACCTAAGAGTCCACTGTATGGCAGAGTCCTTGATCCATTTGGCTAAAGGGATTCAGCTGGATGAGAGCATGGTGCTGTTTTACTCTTTCCATTCCGCCTTCCCATTGCAGGCATTTGTTTCTTGTTGGTGCAGATAGGCTGAACAGCTTCAGAACACCTTGTTTGGTCCAAATGGAATGAGTTATTTTGGAGTAGTTGGGTGAAAATAGATAATCTGCAGCCTTTACAAATGAAGCGACTGCAGCTGCTCCTGTGTTTCATTTCGTTTCACCTTCCAGACATGAAAGTTGCTCTTGTTTTCTGGCCAGGTTAATGTAACTCTTTCCTTCTTTGTTACAGGCTAGAACTAATAAGTGTTTCCCTTGATGGGTTGACAGTCCAGATTCCAAAAGAGCCATCTCAGTTCCTAGAGGAAAGGTCCCACTCCAGGTTTATTGAATGTAGGTACAGAGAAGCTCGATCTTTCTTCCAGGTTAGTGGTTATCAAGTAGCATTTCACCCAAAATGTGAAATATTTTCCAGTGTTGCTTGCCTGGTTTCCCCCACCACCCCAGGGTTAAAATGGCTGTTGTTGTCAGAGTTAACATGCTTGAATGGGAATGCTAGTATATCTAGATCAGGGTTTCCCAAACTTGGGTCACTGGCTGTTTTTGTTTGTTTGTTTTTTGGACTAAATTCCCGTCATCCCTGATCATTGGTCCTGCTAGCTAGGGATGATGGGAGTTGTAGTCCAAAAAAACCAAAAACAGATGGAGGACCCAAGTTTGGGAAACACTGATCTAGACTTGTGTGGATGGATGCCTTTGTTCCCAGACTGTAGAATCATATGAAAATATCCTACTGCAGACTTGCACACCCTATGACCCACCAAGCCCAAATCTGCCTATGAGCCACATGCAGTGGCCTGCTAAACGGCTTGCCTCTGATTGTGAAAATAAAAGGAGAGGGTTGTAGTCAAGCAGACAGTGAGCTGTTTCGGTACATGGCTGGATTGTGATTTGTGCAATCCTGATTTAACTCCTCCTGCCTTGCTGATTTATATATGCTATATGGATACTACAGAGATAAGACGTGAGTGGCACTGTGGTCTAAACCACTGAGCCTCTTGGGCTTGCTGATCAGAAGGTCGGCGGTTCGAATCCCCACGACGGGGTGAGCTCCTGTTGCTCTTTCCCAGCAATAATAATAATAAATTTTATTTATATCCCGCCCTCCCCAGCCGAAGCCGGGCTCAGGGCGGCTAGCAACAATAAAACAGTACAAAAGTACAACACAAACAACACTCTAAAATCATTCATTATAAAATTAAATTCAAGCCACTGGCCACCATTGGGCCAGAGCTCCATGAAGATTGCCGAGGGAGGGAGTCAGGCTGTGCCCTGGCCAAAGGCCTGGCGGAACAGCTCTGTCTTGCAGGCCCTGCGGAAACATGTCAAGTCCCTCAGGGTCCTAGTCTCTTGTGACAGAGTGTTCCACCAGGTCGGAGCCACAGCCGAAAAAGCCCTGGCTCTAGTTGAGGCCAGCCTAACTTCTCTGTGGCCTGGACCTTCAAGATGTTTTTATTTGAAGACTGTAAGTTTCTCTGTGGGGCATACCAGGAGAGGCGGTCCCGTAGGTACGAGGGTCCTAGGCCATATAGGGCTTTAAAGGTTAAAACCAGCACTTTAAACATGATCCTGTACTCCACCGGGAGCCAGTGCAGCTGGTATAGCACCGGGTGAATGTGATCTCGCAGCGAAGACCCCGTAAGGAGTCTCGCTGCAGCATTCTGCACCCGCTGGAGTTTCTGGGTCAGTCTCAAGGGCAACCCCATGTAGAGCGAGTTACAATAATCCAGTCTGGAGGTGACCGTCGCGTGGATCACAGTGGCTAGGTCAGGGCGAGAGAGGTAAGGAGCCAACTGCTTAGCTTGGCGGAGATGGAAAAATGCCACCTTTGTTATAGCTGCAATCTGCGCCTCCATGGAGAGGGAGGTATCGAAGATTACACCCAAACTCTTAACGGACGGTGCTGGCACTAATTGCGCCCCCGCAAGAGATGGGAGTTGCCCCCCCAATCCCATATCGTCCCATCCCAGCCACAGGACCTCTGTCTTCGAAGGATTTAGCTTCAACCGGCTCCCACGTAACCATCCAGCCACAGCTTCCAGACTTCTGGTCAGTGTGTCTGGGGCCGAGTCAGGATGGCCATCCATCAACAGATAGAGTTGGGTGTCATCGGCATACTGATGGCAACCCAGCCCAAAACTCCGGACAAGCTGGGCGAGGGGGCGCATAAAGATGTTGAAAAGCATCGGGTAGAGTATCGCACCCACACACCACACACCAAGGAGTGGCGCGATGACAATTCCCCCCCAAGCGCCACCCTCTGTCCCCGACCAGCAACCTAGCAGTTCGAAAGCATACCAGTGCAAGTAGATAGATACCACTGCGACAGGAGGGTAAATAGCGTTTCTGTGTGCTCTGGTTTCCGTCACGGTTCTCCGCTGCGCCAGAAGCAGTTTAGTCGTGCTGCCACATGACCTGGAAAGTTGTCTATTAACAAATGCTGGCTCCCTCGGCCTGAAAGCGGAGATGAGCGCCGCAACCCCATAGTCGCCTTTGACTGGACTGAACCGTCCAGGGGTCCTTTACCTTTTTTTTTTTTACCTCCAGAGATAAGCAATGGTGGTGAAGCTAGCTTCTGATCTCTTAAGTGGCTCATGTTTAAATAATTATTTACTCATATGTATTCCAAGGTCCAATGAATTACAGTTAGAAACATTGTTTGCTGTAAAGTGTGGAAGAGTGCTGTTCATGAATCACAAGTCAAAGCTCCCCTTGGTACATAGAAATATCTGCATGGTTCTTTGCTTCCTGGCCCCAGAGTCCTGTTTCAGATTTAAATGTTAATGGAAATAGCTTGAAACCTATGAACCCCTTTACCCATCCAGCCCACTGGTAGCATAATATTATAGTCCCGAAGCCAGCCACAGTACAATACTGATAAATAAGATTTGCTATAATCCTTTAACACTTGGTGGCGCCAAAGAATGAAAATCCAGTGCATGGAAACAAAGGTGAATCTATCTTATATAGGAAAGCAGGAAAATAATAGTATCTTCTGTGCTACGGCAGTAGATACTGGCATAGAAAAAAAAATCTGTATTAAAAATGGTTATTTACCTGGGTTTGAACATATCTTGAAGTTCATTAAATATTGATTTATTTATTTCAGAAAATGTATATACCACTTGATTGTAAAAGACTTCAAAGCGATATACAAAAAGATAAAACTAGAAAAATCAAGGAAAATTACAACTCGACTTTAAAACATAACAAAAGTTAAAATACTGGAACAGCAGAAAAAAGTAGTTTGGTGGGAGCTGTAAACACTTGACTGTATGAAAATAATACAAGAGTCATTTACAATTTCCCTTTTATTTTTCAGCTGTACCCTGATGATGTATCTCTGGATGCTGTCGAATTCAGAAAGAAAGCCAAGGCCTTGCTCCATCTTGCTTCTCTGACATTAAACAGTTTAGGAGTCAGATTCTGGCTGAGCAGTGGAACTTGCCTGGGTAAGGAGCTTGTGGTCACGTTTGGTCGCTAAGATTGAGAACTGAATGCATTCAGTTACTCAGGGGTGTCTTAACAGGTGCTGCAAAATCCACAGACGTGCAGAGACACATTTTCATATTCCAAAACTGAAATATGAACCAAAACAGCTTGAAACATGTATGGTTAAATGGCTTAAGCCTTAAACACCCCTGCACTCGCCGAAATTTTGGAATGTCCCTGGAAAGAAGGTCATCAGTCTTCTTTATGTAGTGATGGGAGAGAACTAGGCACTGCGACCCTTAACTTGCTCCACTCCCTAACCCCACTTCGCCACCATATCCTTACAGCCTTTGCCATCCCCTCTGCAAGTCTCCAGCAAACTAGGAGAAATCTTCATAGGCTGGTAGATTTTGTGGGCTTGGGTCTGTACTGTGCCAGCTTTCTGCCATGAAACTCACCAAACTGTTGTGTTTTCAGGTTGGTACAGGCAGTGCAATATTATTCCTTACAGCAAAGATGTGGACTTGGGGATTTTCATTCAAGACTACCAGCCAGATATCATTCCAGCATTTCAGAAGGCAGGATTGCCGCTAAAGCACAAGTTTGGCAAGGTTGGTGGATGACACACTTGACGTGGGCACTTTGCCCTGTTTGTAACCCCTCCTTTCCAGGGTCTGCAATGCCAGGCTCTAACAGCAAGAAAATATTGGAAGAGCTACCATGGAGCAGTAGATGCTGGACTGGGGAGATCTGGGTTCAGATCTCTTCGCAGTCATGAAGGTTGCTGAGTGACCCAGGGTCCCAGTCGCTATCACTCTTAGTCAGCCTACCTTGCAGGATTGTTGTAAGGACAAAGTGGGTGGGAGGACAGAACCATGTATCAACAGCATTGTTTATTTGTATGCTGCCTTTCCATGCTCAAACCAGCTTATAGGCTTGTAAAGGTAAAGGGACCCCAGACCATTAGGTCCAGTCGTGGCCTAACCTCTGGGGTTGCGGCGCTTGTCTTGCTTTATTGGCCGAGGGAGCTGGCGTACAGCACAGAGGGCGTACAGCACAGAGGGAAAGGCCTTCATTTCCCCCTGTGATTTGCATGTGAAGCTGCCATACACCACTTGTCCACGTTTCTCAGTGTTGTGTACACTGGTCATGTGGCCAGCATGACTCAGCCTCTTCTGATGAACCAGAGAAGCGCACGGAAACACCGTTTACCTTCCCACTGGAGCGGTACCTATTTATCTACTTTTGAACTGCTAGGTTGGCAGGAGCACGGACTGAGCAACGGGAGCTCACCCCGTTGCGGGGATTCAAACCACTGACCTTCTGATCGGCAAGTCCTAGGCTCTGTGGTTTAACCCACAGCACCACCCGTGTTCCTTATAGGCTTACAGGGCTGGGCAATTTCTGGTTTTCAACATCGTGATATATCAACAATTAAACATTGTGATATTCTGATATACCACGATGTCTGAAATAAGGATGAAGCTATGTAGAGGCATTAATAATAATAATTTATTATTTATACCCCGCTCTTCTGGCTGGGCTTCCCCAGTCACTCGGGGCAGCTTCCAACAAAATAGTAAAATACAGTAATCCATCAAACATTAAAAGCTTCCCTCACATTGTGATTTTTGCATAGAGCGTGCACGTGCGCGTGCACACACCCACCCACCCTCATTCATGATATATTGCCAGGTCAAAAATTAAGGAACCAATATCATGATATGGACTTCAAACTGGTTTTGGGCGATATATTGATATATCACAGCTTACCACACCAAAAGATTTACTTAGTTGCAAAAGCAGCAATAAGCCATAAATTAAAACAAGCATGCAATAAAAGTAAGCAGTCGTTACATAAGTCATGATAAAGTCCAGCAATAAAGATGCAAAGCGTTCATACCAGTAACAGCAAAAAATGAAGGCTCTCTGAAATTAAAACTTGACTTTAACACAAACCCATAAACGACACCCCCCCCCCACTCCACAGACCTCTAGGCATCCTGAGCATCAGGCCCGGCAAAAATGTATGCCACCTTGAGCTTCTTGGGGGAAAGGCTGGATATATAAATAGTCTTCTCATACAGTATACCTGATAACCACGAACAAATGTTTATTTGTATATGGATAAGGTGGTTTCGAACAGGCCATTAAATCCTGGTGTGACTAAAGAGCCCAAACTGTTAGAACAGTCTTGGTTTTCTTTACAAAGCCCAGTTACAGGTTATGAGTTTTTAAAAATGCATGCTTAAACTATCTTCTTTTATTCTGAAGAAGCGCCAGCTCTCAGTCTGGAGTGAGGTCCCAACTGGCCTCTTGTTTCCTGCCAAAGCATACCCTTTTCTGCCGCGGCTGCTAGTTCCCCAACCCCTAGGGTGCCATATAGTGCAAGCAGTACTTGGGTAGGCAAGTCGTCTGGGAAGGTTTTCAACAGGAGACTTGGTGCAGGATCCCCAATCCAGATTGGGAGCGTGGTGCAGATTGGGTTCTCCACAGCAGATGCTGCTTTATTTTAAGCATGCTTTTGTAACAGAAAAAAATAAAATAAAGAAAACTCAAACATGTATCATGTCATTTGTGCCTAAAAATCATTGCACAAAGATCTGGCATGTGTCCCTCTTGTATGTTTGCAGTGTTTGACTTTTGCAGCCTCTTTTAATATTATCTGTGTCATGTAAGGTGCCTTTTTCCTGTCTACCTTACAGGTTAAAGACAGCTTGGAGCTCTCCTTTCAAGGAGAGGATGAAGTAAAGCTCGATATATTTTTCTTCTATGAAGAGGATGACCACGTGTGGAATGGCGGAACTCAGGCCAAATCGGGCAAGAAATTCAAGTATGAGTCAGACTTGGCGTCTGTGGGGGAAGGAAATAGAGCTTGACAAACTTCAGCATGAGATATTCTTAGCAATTAGTGTAGTGCAGCTTCATTCTACCACCAATATAAAAACCATAAACCACGAGGGAATTGCATACCACTTTTTCAAACCACTTTTGGGGGACCTGTTCAGCATTCATCTCGATTTGTTTGCAGGGAGAATGGACATTGTTGGCTATTTAATGAGCATTTCATTCTGATTGGTTTGCAGCAAGGTTAGGCAAGCTTTTCCCCACGTTTTCTAGTGAGTTTTCCCATTGCAAAAATTCAGGCATTTGTGGGAAGTGGGTTTGTTGTGCAGGACCCTCTTGGTTAACTATAATTGTTCAACCCAAATTTGCCAGTACAGTCGTACGTTGGAAGTTGAACGGAATCCATTCCTGAAGTCCGTTCGACTTCCAAAATATTCGAAAACCAAAGCACGGCTTCTGATTGGCTGCAGGAAGAAGAACTAAGCTGTTCGAAAACCAAGGTACGTCTGTATAAGTCATGCAAAGGTGTTTAGTACGTAGTTGTAGAAGCCATTTAAGCCCAAATTCTGCAATATGCAATCTGGATGCAGACACTTTTACTCAATCCCAGAATTCTTACAACATTATCTGTATGCAGATTCTACGAAGTCGCACCACATTTCACTGATTGGATTACAAAGCCCCTTTCCTTCATCATTGACCTTCCTGTTCTTTTTCTGCGACACAGGTATCTGTTTCCCAAATTTACGCTATGTTGGACTGAGTTCGTAGAACTCAAGGTACGTGTGCCATGTGAAACTCTCCACTACATCGAAGCCAACTACGGTAAAGAGTGGAAGATACCCGTGAAGATGTGGGACTGGAAAAACTCTCCACCCAACGTCCAGCCCAATGGGATCTGGCCTATCAACGAATGGGAAGAAGTCATTCAACTCTACTGACCAATTTAAAACAATGACATGTATTTATGTTGCCCACAAGGCATCTTCGATTGTGGAATGCTTCAGCCATTTCCAAAGGAAATGCTGTAAAAGATGTGTTCACTGTTCAGTTGGTCAACGCACAAGCAAATGGATGTCCTGCTTCAGGAACTCTGAAGAACTCTTTTCTACAGCTGAGGATGGGGGGCGGGGTGGGGAATAAGCTACATAAAAGTTGTATGTAAGGAAAAAGGAATACTGGGCCATTTTGAACATTTGTTGCAGCAAATGTCCCTAAGTTAAGAAAAAAGTTGCCTATTCTGCCCAAACTAAGGGTCACCAAATATAGCCCACCATTCATGTCTACACCACAGCTCGCTGAATCTCTGGGTGTCACTCTCTGCCCAGAACTGGAAAAACACAGGTGGGTGGTACCAGTTGTATGGCAAGCCATGGACTATTTAGCAGTGGCTTTGGGTGCTTAGTCGAAATGGAAGTTTTTGTGGGAATGTTCAGGGAGGCAGGAGAGGATATATTGTTTAATAATATCCTTCCTAACTTGTGCTAGCAAGTTCTGTAATTTAGCAGAGTTTTACATTCCCCTTTTAAATGCACAGCGGATAGCTTGTTGCAAGCTTGTTTAAGCTTCTCAATATTAGATTCCTGGTATGACCCTTTTATATCCCTCCTAAAAGAATAGACACGACACAGTCTTGTGTAATGTGTATAAGTTTACTCACACATTCAGTTCACAGATGGATCCCTGAAGGCAGACTTAGTTACAAAGTATATACATATGGATCTACCCCATAAGGGGGGGTTAATCCCAGTGACCGCAGTTCACACAACAAAAGGAAGATGGAAAAGAGAGGGAGGAGGGTTGCGTGCCTTGTGCTTTTGTTACCTGCCCAGGTAAAGCCATGCCCACCTCTGGTCACATGCAAGAGGAAGTATGCCCCAGGCCAGGAGGAAACAGGAAGTGGCTGGACCAAACATTCCCTTGCAAGTCCACTCTCGGAAAACAAGGAATGTTGTATTTGACTGTTATCTATGTATCACATCCCACAGATGGGTTGTTAGTTAAAGCCTGTGTTTGAATCTACAGGGTCTGGTATCACTTTAGCAGCTAATAGATCTGAAAGTAGGAGGAAATGATGTCACCTACTTGGATGGCCATCTGACTCAAATGGTCCCCTTTCACCTAAATTGCTCATAGCTTCTTTCCGACCTCTCGAGTCCAGGTTTTTCTTGAAGCCCCCACTCAGGACCACTTTTGAGGGAGCCTTGCTGGCGGGTGAGAGCCCTTCGCAGCTTACTCGTTGGCAATGCAGTATGGCCGCTCAGAATACAGATGCTGGCCACCCTTGGTCTATTGCATTAAGTATTTAAGAAGAGCTTGTGGACTTCCTTGAGGTTCCCAGTTGGTCATTACAGGAAATAGGATGTAGGGGTAGGTGACTCACGGAGGCAGAAGAGCCTCTTATTCTCATAGAGCATTGAAAAGGGGACCACATCCCAACATGGCTCCTTTTTACAGATGTTCCCAGTGGGATTTCACTCATGGGAAAATAGCAACCCATACTACTTTTAATCAGGGTTTTCCCCCCCAGCTGGAACTCTCAGGTGGGCACCATTCCCCTTCTAAGAGAACGAGGTGAGTTCAGGCATCTATTTTTCTAGAAAAATAGTGCTGCTTTTAATAGTGTATCATTGACCTTTAACCACAGATCAAGACTTTTCTGCCATGTCCCCATCGTTAGGAGATAACTTGGAGGGGGGGGGGAGCATTGTACCAAAAAAAAAAAAAAATCAAAAATAATTTGTCACATCCCTTATTATGGGCAGCAGTTCAAAGAGATTTGAAACTGACGATCAGGACGAAGTGAAATACTGTTATCTCTGAAGAAGTTCTCAGTATATTTTATTTGTACGTGGCTCACTGTGGCCTGAAGTCTGTTTTGCATTGTTTGGAGCTCTGTTATACAAAGCACAATAATGTAGACATTTCTATTTGTGGGCAGAAAATGTGAATATTTTTTTTAAAGAAACAACACTATTTATCTTGTGTGTATAAGGAAAAAGAGAGAAGGTACTAATGCATGTCCCCTCACTAAAACGAATAGTATTTAAATGATCCACGTACAATATTGTGTTTTAACTTATTGACGAAGTTGTTTGCTGTTTTGTACAATGTATGATGATGCTCTTCTTGTCGGTGGCTCCTGTCAAGGAAGAGTTGGTTGTTCCTTCTGTCCTATTGAAATCAATATGACAAGTTAGTATCAAGTAACTCTTCTGGATTTGGGACGAAGGTTTTAATGTACTTGTCATGCAGAGGTACGCTTTTAACCTAGATTTCAGGATGTTACTCACTACAAAATAATCTGAAGAAGGCTTTAAACTTAATACATACGTTCTGAACTTTTAAAATAAACTTATGAAAAGAGACTTAGTAAAATGTCACATTTATTCAGAATATGGAAGATCAAAATCTATGCCTTTGGCAAATATGTTTATAATGTGCAGTTAGTGCTCAGCAATGTTCTTGTTTTAAGGTTACATTTGTCATATATACAAAAACAGCAACAACGCATGCATGATAGACAACAACATAGTTAAACTTGCTATATATCCTGGTATAGCCTGTATATGTCCTCTTTATCTTCTTAATTTCTGAAAATATAATGCTAAGTAAGATCAGGCTTCCTTTACCAGCTTGCCTTTTCAACTATTAGTGCCAATGCAGCTGCAGTGCTGCGTTTCTATTTTTAAAATTTAGTGTGTTTCAAAACAAGGTATAGATTTTTGTTCCTAAGAACCAGTCAAGGCACAGTACAGAAATCTTGCTTTTCTCACCTCCGTTTGATTGTCAGGTAAAATGAGCTTAGTTAATTGACTTGGCTGAGGGTTTCTGAGCCCATTATGGAATGAATGAATTTGTAGAGTAAATCCATGTGAGGAAATTAATTTCTGGAAGAACTTTAATAGTAGAAGAATTTATTATTGCTGGTCAATTTTGAATTATTAATTTAATCTAACCTTGAAAATTGCCGAATGAACTGTATTTAACTGACTGGTTTAAATGAAGAGTCAAAAATGGATATATTTTGGTGATTGAGTGAGGACTGCCTTGCTGTTAATTTAATGACTGAATTTTGATGAGTATTTGGAAGTATGGATTGAGACCCTTGAAGAGAGAGAAGGCATGCATGTGTTTCTCCGCTAATGCTAGAAGCCTCTGAGCTGAGATGGGAGAATTGGAGTGTTTGGTCTTAGAGAACGGCCTTGATACAGAATCATAGAACTGTAGAGTTGGAAGGGCCACCAAGGATCTTCTAGTCCAGGGGTCACCAACCTAAGGCCCACTCTAACGCCCTGACCCTAACGCCCACTCACGCACTGCGCTAAACCAGTGCAGTGTAGCGCAGGGACTCACTACTGCGGTGCCGAAAATCGCAGGCATGCAGACGCCGAAAATCAAGGGCATGCAGACGCATGCACGCATGATCCAGCCCACAGAGGGATCTCTGCAGGACCGATCCGGCCCAGGCAAGATAAACCTTGTCGACCCCTGATTTAGTCCAATCCCCTGCAATAGAGAAACATCAGCTAAATCATCCATGGCAGATGGCCATCCAGTCTCTGCTTAAAAACCTCCAAGGAATGAGAGTCCACACCCTCCCAAGGGAGACCATTCCGCTCTTGAACAGCTCTTACTGTCAGAAAGTTCTGGTTTGAGCCCTACTCTCCAGAGCAGGAGAAAACAAGCTTGTTCCCTCTTCCATGTGACAGCCCTGGAGGATATTTGAAGGTGGCTATCAGAGACATCACCTTGCCAACAAAGGTCCGTACTGTATAGTTAAAGCCATGGTTTTCCCAGTAGTGATGTATGGAAGTGAGAGCTGGACCATCAAGAAGGCTGATCGCCGAAGAATGGATGCTTTTGAATTATGGTGCTGGAGGAGACTCTTGAGAGTCCCATGGACTGCAAGAAGATCAAAGGTATCCATTCTGAAGCAAATCAGCCCTGAGTGCTCACTGGAAGGACAGATCATGAAGCTGAGGCTCCAATACTTCGGCCACCTCATGAGAAGAGAAGACTCCCTGGAAAAGACCCTGATGTTGGGAAAGATGGAGGGCACAAGGAGAAGGGGACGACAGAGGACGAGATGGTTGGACAGTGTTCTCGAAGCTACAAACATGAGTCTGACCAAACTGCGGGAGGCAGTGGAAGACAGGAGTGCCTGGCGTGCTCTGGTCCATGGGGTCACGAAGAGTCGGACACAACTAATCAACTAAACGACTAAACAACAACAACAAATCGTCTGTCCTCTCAGTCTCCTCTTTTCCAGGCTAAACATACCCAGCTACCTTCAAGCGCTCCTCGTAAAGCTTGGTTTCCAGACCCTCGATCATCTTGGTTGCCCTTCTCTGCACACGTTCTGGCTTGTCAGCATCCTTCCTAAATCATGGTGCCCAGAATTGGACACGGTATTCCAGGTGTGGTCCCAGCAAGGCAGAATAGAGTGGTACGATTACTTCCCTTGATCTGGACGCTTGTGATCTGGACATAGAGACCTGGTGTCTTTAGCACTTGCGTTCTGACTTTGGCCTCTGTATGAATTTCAACTGTGATAGCAGGGACACCTTTTGAACCAAAGTAAGACACTTCAGTTTAGTTAGGTGCTGAGCCTTTTGTAAAGCTGCAGTGCTCAAGTATGCACAGTGTCTTTGCAAGGAAGGAAGACTCAGAAAAGAACATAACTTGGCCACACCCCTGCGACCCTAGTAACCCAGCTGAGAAAATCTAAGAGTACCTGTGCATATGAACTCCGTTCGATGCATGTGCCCTATGACATCATCTCCACATCTTCACTATGCAACCAGTTTTAACTACAACAGCTACTTCCCCCATGAGGCAGGCCTCAAGAAGCCTCCTTGCTTTTATAGTGGTACCTTGGAAGTCGAACGGAATCCGTTCCGGAAGTCCGTTCGACTTCCAAAACGTTCGGAAATCAAAGCGAAACGGAAGTCCCGCTGGGACGTTCAGCTTCCAAAAATAGTTCGCAAACCAGAACAGAGTCACTTCCGGGTTTGCGGTGCTTGGGAACCAAAACGTTCAAGAACTAAGCTGTTCGAAAACCAAGGTATGACTGTGTTTCAAAGTGAATTCATTTTTTAAATCATACCATACTGAAGTAGAGCTCGGTGTCTCCCAGATTCGAAATAATAGCATGCCAACATGGTTTCTTTTACATATTTGAAGGGCTTCTCTGTTTTGGTTGGCAGTCAAATGATGATGACAGGTGAGGATTCACCAGTGGTACTGTGGCTCACCAAAGCGTGTTCAGCTTTGGTAGTATATTTGTGAGGATATTTCAGCAATTATGCTGAAATTCAAGGGGGATTTAACACCAGAAAATACTCGAATGCAGTGTTTTGGCAGCTATGCAATCCAGAACCTTAGGAATAATAATAATAATAATAATAATAATAATAATAATAATAATAATAATAATAATAATTTATTATTTATACCCCGCCCATCTGGCTGGGTTTCCCCAGCCACTTTGGGTGGCTACCAACAAAAGATTAAAAATAGATTAAAACATCAGTCATTAAAACCTTCCCGATACAGGACTGCCTCAGATATCTTCTGAATGTCAGGTAGTTGTTTATTTCTTTGACATCTGGTGGGAGGGCGTTTCACAAGGCGGGCGCCACTACTGAGAAGGCCCTCTGCCTGGTTCCCTGTAACCTCACTTCTCACAGTGAGGGAACCGCCAGAAGGCCCTCAGTACTGGACCTCAGTGTCCGGGTGGAACGATGGGGGTGGAGATGCTCCTTCAGGTATACAGGACCGAGGCCGTTTAGGGCTTTAAAGGTCAGCACCAACACTTTGAATTGTGCTCAAAAATGTACTGGGTGCCAATGTAGGTCTTTCAAGACCGGTGTTCTATGGTCTCGGCGGCCTCTCCCAGTCACCAGTCTAGCTGCCGCATTCTGGATTAGTTGTAGTTTCCGGGTCGCCTTCAACTGAGGAACTGAGAAAAGGATCTCAACACTGGAGAAAAATGTAAGAGCACTTCAAAATCCGGGCAGTTTGGTATGTGCCATTTCTGTTGCTTCACACCTGTACTGGGAGAAACTAGCACAGGTAAGGGAATACATCCTTGCATAATTTGAAAACGTTTCATTCTGAATGCTAAATATTTGAGAGCAATGCCATACAAATAAGTAAAGAAACCAGATATCCTGGCTTCAGTTTTCATCAGTATTCTCAGTATCTACTATAGATGTACACATGTTTTGCTTACATCTGATATCCACAGACAAGGCTTTCTTGCTAGGAATTTCAAAATGGTGCTGGGGGAGAGAGAGAGGTTATGCAAAACACACAGTGCACAGTGACACTTTCATTTGTCATGAGACGCCAGATGCTTTAGACAGGCTGGCTATAAATGCAAATCTGAGTCCAGGATCTAAATATATGGTACTGCTGGGGTTTTCCAGTGTCCTGCTAAAAATACTTCTGCCCTCTGTAAAGACCAAGCAAATGGACTGAAAGGAGGGAGGATTCAGAAGCAGTTAATTTAGGGCATGGCTACACGTACTAATGTCACCCGTGCACCAAAATCCCTCCCCTTCTGCCCTTAGAAGTCTGTACAAATGCTTCCCCTGTCCCATGTTGTGATGCCCTAAACAGCCTCGGCCCAGTATATCTGAAGGAGCATCTCCACCCCCATAGTTCAGCCCCGGGCACTGAGGTCCAGCTCCGAGGGCCTTCTGGCAGTTCCCTCACTGCGAGAAGTGAGGTTACAGGGAACCAGGCAGAGGGCCTTCTTGGTGGTGGCGCCCGCCCTGTGGAACGCCCTCCTATCAGATGTCAAGGAAATAAACAACTATCTGACGTTTAGAAGACATCTGAAGGCAGCCCTGTTTAGGGAAGTTTTTAATGACTGATGTTTTAATGTATTTTTAATCTTTTGTTGGGAGCCGGCCAGAGTGGCTGGGGAAACCCAGCCAGATGGGCAGGATAGAAATAAATTATTATTATTATTGATGTCATTGCATGCATTTCTCTGCTTGCACTAACGGTTGGCATAAAGCAGGAGCCCATGAATGTGGTTACGTCATCAGCTGATGCAGATGTAGACACATTTTAATTGTGAAAGGGGTGCTCTTTTTAGAAGGGATCCATGCACAAACCAGTTTTTATTCAGTTCCTTAGAAATTGAGCAGGGCGGGTGGTGCTGTGGGTAAAAGCCTCAGCGCCTAGGGCTTGCCGATCAAAAGGTCGGCGGTTCGAATCCCCGCGGCGGGGTGTGCTCCCGTTGCTCGGTCCCAGCGCCTGCCAACCTAGCAGTTCGAAAGCACCCCCGGGTGCAAGTAGATAAATACGGACCGCTTACCAGCGGGAAGGTAAACGGTGTTTCCGTGTGCGGCTCTGGCTCGGGCTCTGGCTCTGGCCAGAGCAGCGATGTCACGCTGGCCACGTGACCCGGAAGTGTCTCCGGACAGCGCTGGCCCTCGGCCTCTTGAGCGAGATGGGCGCACAACCCCAGAGTCTGTCAAGACTGGCCCGTACGGGCAGGGGTACCTTTACCTTAAGACTCTCTTATTGTGTTTTTTTAATTTCGTATTCTTATGTTGTGAAAGCTACAGATGAAGGGCGGTATTCAAATTTAATAAAACAATAATTTTATAATTCATACCCCACCCATCTTGCTGGGTTCCCCCACCCACTCTGGGCAGCACAGCACATTTAAAAACATAGTAAAACATTAAAAACTTCCTGGTACAGGGCTTTCCTTCAGATGTCTTCTAGAAGTTGTGTAGTTCTTTATCTCCTTGACATCTGACCGGAGGACGTTCCACAGGGAGGGCGCCACTGCCGAGAAGGCCCTCTGCCTGGTTCCCTGTAACCTCACTTCTCGCAGCGAGGGAGAATTATACAGAATTTCCAACGATTTGAGTAGCAGAAGATTTGGTGGCTCTGCTAGGCCCTCCAAGTCTCCCTACTTCCCAGGGACAGCCCCAAATTTACAGAGGTTGCCTGGGTTTCTGATTTGATCCTGGAATGTCCCGCTTTTCCTTAGGACGCCCCTGTTTTCATTGGAGAAATGTTGGAGGGTATGGAGCAGGTAGTTCTGTCGGGTGTACTCTGCACCCTTCAATGGCACCCCAAATGCACAGCCTGAGGTGGTTGCCCTACGTCTGCTTAGAAAACCTTGCCTTTCTGTGCAAGACGTTGGCTGGAAAGCTACGGAGATGTCCTCTTCAAGTAGTGGCAATGCCCAAAGATGTCATTCTGGGAGAGGCAAATGGGACCCCAACCCAACATTGCCTCCGCTTCCTTTCTTTTCAGTGAACCCACATAGCTGATCTCATGAACACCTATATATTTGGTAGTTAAAGGGTAAAGGTAAAGGGACCCCTGACCATTAGGTCCAGTCGGGCCGACTCTGGGATTGTGGCGCTCATCTCGCTTTATTGGCTGAGGGAGCTGGCGTACAGCTTCTAGGTCATGTGGCCAGCAGGACTAAGCCGCTTCTGGTGAACCAGAGCAGCGCACGGAAACGCCGTTTACCTTCCCACCAGAACGGTACCTATTTATCTACTTGTACTTTGACGTGCTTTCAAACTGCTAGGTTGGCAGGAGCAGGGACTGAACAACGGGAGCTCACCCCATCGCGGGGATTCAAACCGCCAACCTTCTGATCGGCAAGTCCTAGGCTCTGTGGTTTAACCCACAGCGCCACCCGCATTGGCTATCAAAAGCAACCACTACTTTTTGAAGGTGCTTTTAATTTCCATTCCATTTTCAGAGTTGATCCTTCGCCCAGAAATCTCTCCACCCTTACAACAAAACTTTGAAATGGCAGTCCTAATATAAAGCCCCTATTAACTTCTTTCCATTCCTAGGCTTGTTTCAGAATTGAATTGCCCCCCCCCCCATTCCCTTTCTAAATTAGCTAATTAATGCCACTTTTGGCCTTTCAGGCGGTATAGAAAGTCAAGGCCCTTAAGTGCAGCTATATAGTAGATTCAAACTGCTTGTTTGACTTTTGTAGCCTCTCATCTTGAACTGACATTATACCCCAATTATACACACACTCTCTCTGTGTGTTAGCAGCCTCATCTGCACTTCTGTAGCTGCTTCTCTTGGATGAAAAGTCTCCATGTTTACATTTTGGACTCCTCTAATCGGCCTGGGTTGTCCGCTTTGTCGTGTTTTTGCCCAGCTGCCTGGAAAGAGGATGCTCTGAGCAAACACTGGAGAGCCGCTTTTAATAGATGTCGCCAAAGACAAAAGCCCAGCCCGACCATTTGGACAGGTCCAAGGTTTGACTCAGTGGGCTCATCAGGCATATGGTGCCAGGTCTCCTGGGGAATTTATTTGCCTTTCAGCTTCTGTTCCCCAAATCGCCCGTCTTCTCTATAGGAAATCGGCAAAATAAGCATGAAAAGGAACAAAAACGTTTCAAGGTGGACACAGCTCATATTGTTGACTCTGGCCTTGTTTTGTACATTTGCGAGGCAGAGATATAGTGCCCTCTTGATCGGTTGGTTTATGCAGCTGAGCTTGAAAGGTTGTCAAAGAGCCAGGTTGTTTAGCACAGCGGTTCCCAATTGGTGCTCCGCAAACAAAAGCGAAACCAAAACTACCACAGGGTTATCAAAATTTTCAAAAGACCTATCGCATGGAATGAAATAAAATTGTAGTTGTAAGCTACCTTGAGTCAGGAACGTAAAGGTAAAGGGACCCCTGACCATTAGGTCCAGTCGTGACTGACTCTGGGGTTGCGGCGCTCATCTCGCTTTACTGGCCAAGGGAGCCGGCGTACAGCTTCCAGGTCATGTGGCCAGCATGACTAAGCCGCTTCTGGCGAACCAGAGCAGCACATGGAAACGCCATTTACCTTCCCACCAGAGCGGTACCTATTTATCTACTTACACTTTGACATGCTTTCGAACTGCTAGGTTGGCAGGAGCAGGGACTGAGCAATGGGAACTCACCCCGTCACGTGGATTCGAACCGCCGACCTTCTGATCGGCAAGTCCTAGGCTCTGTGGTTTAACCCACAGTGCCACCCGCATCCCAGTCAGGAACATACCAGAGCGCAAATCCTAAGGAACTCAGTGAGACTTGATTCTGAGTGAAAATGCTTCAGATTGCAGTGTAAGGCTCCCCTGTCTCGACCCAGTTACTTTGGAGTCGGCTCCATGGAATACAATGAGACTTACTTCAGTATAGGCAGCGTAAGGCTCTGTTTACAAGAAAGGACTCAACACTCCCTGTGTTTCCTAAGAAATGGCAGGCAGCAGAAGCATCGCAATGAAATAATTTAAAGTGGATTGGTGACATTTTCCTTCAAAATTATAGGGAGGGCTTTGTGTGCCAGCTTCACCATTTCCTTCATTTGGTGTGGGGATTTTATCTCCAGGATAAACAGACTCCGTTTTTGCACCTACAGAAACATCACTTTTTAATTATTCCCTGAAACACGGAGGAAGCATTTTGACTCAGAATCAAGACATGGAGGAAAAAGGAAAAGTGGGACATTCTGGGATCAGATCAAAAACCGGGATGCCTTCTGTAGTTCTGGAACTGTCCGTGGGAAATCAGGACACTTGGAAGGCCTGTCGGGTTGTAAGAATCATAGAATATAATTTTTTGAGTCGGAAGGGACCCTGAGGATCATTTAGTCCAACCTCTGCAATGCAGGAATATGCAGCTTTCCCATACAGGAATTGAGCCTGCAACCTTAGCATGATTAGCACCATGCTCTAACCAACAGCACTGGCTGAAGACAACTTGAATGGGTGGGGCAGTGCCCATTCACCCTAATGGAGCAATCTCCACTGACTTTGCGGGGAGCTGATGGTCCATGTTGCCTTGCTACCTCTGATAACATTGGCAAAATCTACTCAAAATGAGAACCATCAGCACTGTGGAACAGAGCCCAACTTCGCAATCCTGTGAAGATAAGACAAACCGATGGGTTCAGACCAGTGGCTCACCTAGTTCAGCATGGGTAATCAGTTGCGCATGCACAACCAGCAAGCAGTAACCTGAACATGACAGCACCTTTCCTTCTTGCTGCTTCTAGCAACTGGTACTCAGAAGCATACTGCCTTTGCCAGGGGAGGTTGTTGTTGTTGTTTAGTCGTTTAGTCGTGTCTGACTCTTCGTGACCCAGAGCACACCAGGCACTCCTGTCTTCCACTGCCTCCCACAGTTTGGTCAAACTCATGCTGGTAGCTTCAAGAACACTGTCCAACCATCTCGTCCTCTGTCATCCCCTTCTCCTTGTGCCCTCCATCTTTCCCAACATCAGGGTCTTTCCCAGGCAGTCTTCTCTTCTCATGAGGTGGACAAAGTATTGGAACCTCAGCTTCAGGATCTGTCCTTCCAGTGAGCACTCAGGGCTGATTTCCTTCAGAACGGAGAGGTTTGATCTTCTTGCAGTCCATGGGACTCTCAAGAGTCTCCTCCAGCACCATAATTCAGAAGCATCAATTCTTCGGTGATCAGCCTTCTTGTTGGTCCAGCTCTCACTTCCATACATCACTACTGGGAAAACCATAGCTTTTACTATACGGACCTTTGCTGGCAAGGTGATGTCTCTGCTTTTTAAGATGCTGTCTAGGTTTGTCATTGCTTTTCTCCCAAGCCAGGGGAGGTAGGACATAGCTATTAGCTTGTATAAGGAAACAGGTATTGTAAAATGCCGAAAATCTCTAGCACTCACTCTTGCCACAAGGAAAAAGAACTGCCCCTGGAATGAGCTATACCATTCAAATAAAACTGAATAGTGAGAAGCAACTTTCAGCTTTGGCTAGCTCTGTGGTTAAGAAGCATCGAGGATGGACAAGAATATGTCCTCTTTTATTTTTAAAAAAATGGTTAAATGAGAATGGCGGCTTCAAACAATGGGAGAAATGGTGGTGGCTGTAGGAGTCCTAAGCATGTGCTCATTTCCTCTCCTCCCTTCCCCATCTCTGGTCTCCCCCTCCCCCCAACCAATGCATGTATATCATCCCTGTGTTGTTCGGCTACAAGCGGATGATTTGTGTTTATAGAAAAATTGGTGACGGTGACCATGTGTGTGAATGGGTAATGAGTTCCAGCGATAAGGCCTTTGACTGTATATTTTACTCCACCAAGGTTCTTAACAAATAATCTTTCCGCAATGCAAGCCGTCCTTATCAGCCTAACGCAGATTGTCTGAAACCCTTATCTCTCTGGGCCAGTTAGCTAGAGTGATCCCCATTTCACAATGAATAGAGAATGAAGAGCCAAACACAAACCCTCTTCCCCCCCTCCTTTTCTTCCACTTTTTCTCTTCCTCCTTCCATTCTCTCTCTCTCTCTCCCCCCCCTGCCCCCGCTCTCCAAATCCCCTAGCAATTGCTGCCATTTACTGGCAACGGTCTGAATGGGGATTCTGATTTCTCAAGTCATGTAACACGAGGCCTGCCTTACGCTTTCTGAACAGTCGCTTCACATTTTCAGAGCAAGCTGATGGGAAAGGATGAGACAGAGAAACAAGGGGAGCCAGACATTTGAATGAAGGCCTTCCAACATTTCTCTGATGAACATAGGGACGTCCTATTCAATAATAGTACAGTGGTACCTTGGTACTCGAACAACTAGATAAACCCAGTAGTGAGTTTCCAGTTTGTGAACTTTTGTTGGAAGCTGAACATCCGACGCTGCTTCTACAGAAAGCTCCTGCAGCCAATCAGAAGCCATGTCTTGGTTGTCAAAAGGTTTTGAGAGTCGAACTGACTCCCAGAATGGAATAAGTTTGAGAACCAAGGTACCACTGTATTATTATTATTATTATTATTATTATTATTATTATTATTATTATTAAATTTTATTTGTACCCCACTCATTTGGCTGGATAACCCTAACCACTCTATACGGCTTCCAACATATAAAAAATATTTTAATTAAACATAAAAAACCTTCCCTATACAGGGCTGCCTTCAGATATCTTCTAAAGGTTGCATAGTTACTTATCTCCTTGGCTTGGGGGTCGCATAACTCCATACTCTCCAACATTTCTCTGATAAAAATAGGGACGTCCTAAGGGAAAGCGGGCCATTCCAGGATCAAATTAGAAACTGGGACAGCTTCTGTAAATCTAGGACTGTCCCTGGAAAATTGGGACAGTTGGAGGGCCTATGAATGCACACCGGTATACTGTATAGCAGAGCCACAAAATCTTCAACAGGAATGTCATACCTATTTCACAGCCAGAAATGCTCAAAATTCATTTTGAGGCTGGAGATGGCGGTTTTTGAGAAAAGCTTTGCTTCCCAACCTGTTCACACACCTTTCCTATTTTGCCCCGGTGTTATCTCTGGGCAAGCAGAAGGCCTCTCCATGCTGATGATTGTGTTTTTGTTGTGAGGATAGTCCACAAGCTGTGTTGTTCCACGCTGGTCCTGTTTTCAGACTTACTCATAGCATGCACGGCGACCGTAATCCCGTATGGACTGCGCATGCGCAGCATCCTTTACGGAGTGCGCATGCGCGGCAGCCTGTATGGTCGACGTGCAAGAGGCATCCCATATGGACACACATATAGACGGTGTGTGAGAGCAGCAGCCCATACGGACTGCATGCGCCCTCGGCCACTCTACAGCTGGGGGGAGGCAGGGGCCATCTTGTCACCCCCCCAAGAGTGGCACCCGGGGCAGACCACCCCCTCCGCCTCCCACTTCATACGCCCCTGGCTCTTCTTATGACCTCAGATAATTGATGCAAAAACACTGCCTTAATAGTGCATTTATACTGGACCATTCACACATCACTCTGCAACACTCCCCCAGTGTCATGGCATATTCCCATCTGGAAGGGCGGTCTTGTCCTATGGTGCAATGAAAGCTAGGCAAAAGAAATTACCGGTAAGCCCAAACACTTGTGGTGTACAGAGTTGCCTGATTTCAGCAGGACTTGGTGGAACACAGACAGGTGGGAAATGAAGCAGTATGACTGCCCTAAAACGTTTGCAGGGCATGAACAGTATTGAAAGAGGGATTATGTCTAACCACCCCAATACCACAATGAGTTCCAATAATCATCAGTGCACAATAAAAAAGATGTCTGGAGGGGCCATCTAGGTTTTCAGTGAGGTGACCATCTCAGGTAAGCTGATGTTGGGTGCACTGAAATGGAAGTTATGTGTTTCATTGTTTGTCTACTTTTTATTGTGTTTTGGACACCCAGAGAGAGGCACTTATGAAATTCATTGTAACAAAATTTATTGATTGGTTTGGGTACTATGTGCTGTAATTTTTTTTTGGGGGGGGGGGGGTTGGGGGGGAAGTGTGTGTGTGAAAAAAATGTCTTGGGGCACCTGTGTGCATAAACCTCTGTTTATCAGAGGCAAATGTGGAATAAATACAGAATCTCTTAAAATCACGTTTAGTTCTCATACAAACAAAGCAAAACCTTGTCATCTGTTTTTGGATTTAACAGTATCATAGCTGATATGTTATAAGTCAGGTTGTTTTTTTTTTTTAAGAGTTGCAAGCTTAAGTTTATTCATCAATTAGGATGCCAGTGTGGGTTATGGATTGTTGTTAAAGGCACACTTGTTTATTTTCCACAGCTATTTTGTTCTAGTCAGCAACAGAGAATGGAAAAGCAAATATTTAAAATTCCTTCTAATACCAAATGGCGGGTGCACTTTGTTCATTTAACTGTAAATTCTCTCACATTTACTCCAAAATGCACTAGTGCTGATGTTTAATAACCCTCACTTGTACATTTACTTATTTAACATCGTATTTAACATAGTAATCCATTTAAAGGTATATGATCTACAGTGCTAATATCACTGCTGAACTATCTCATAATTTGTATCCTTGCTTGCAGGATGTCCGTGCAATTCCCATTTTCCAGTTTCCCATTGAAATTCCTGTACTTTAGAACAGACGGCCTCCTTGTCACTACGGCTGGTTCACATGTGAAGAAGACTCTAAGTGACTGTAGCAGTGACTAGTTTGGACAGCCGCTCTACATGCCCATGGAGAGCCCTTGGCAGTGCTGCCACTTATCATAGAATCATAGAATCATAGAGTTGGAAGAGACCACAAGGGCCATTGAGTCCAACCCCCTGCCAAGCAGGAAACACCATCAGAGCACTCCTGGCATATGGTTGTCAAGCCTCTGCTTAAAGACCTCCAAAGAAGGAGACTCCACCACACTCCTTGGCAGCAAATTCCACTGTCGAACAGCTCTTACTGTCAGGAAGTTCTTCCTGATGTTTAGTGGAATCTTCTTTCTTGTAGTTTGGATCCATTGCTCCGTGTCCGCTTCTCTGGAGCAGCAGGAAAACAACCTTTCTCCCTCCTCTATGTGACATCCTTTTATATATTTGAACATGGCTATCATATCACCCCTTAACCTCCTCTTCTCCAGGCTAAACATGCCCAGCTCCCTTAGCCGTTCCTCATAAGGCATCGTTTCCAGGCCTTTGACCATTTTGGTTGCCCTCCTCTGGACGCGTTCCAGTTTTTATCCATTTGCTTAACCTCTGGCAGCACCGGCTCAGGAGTTGCATGCAGCTTCTTGTGGCAGTAGCAAGCAGAGAAGAACAAGAACGTCACAGCAAAAAGGAAGCTGCAGAAATGTCCTTATTTTTGTCTCCTGCTTCAGGGAGCCTTGGAAGGTGAATGGCTGATGAACAAGCAAGTGAGATGCTCCTGAGTGAGGGGTGGAAGAGGGCTTTCTTTAGGCTGCTGTATTAGCTATACCTTATGATAGCTGCTACAGCCACCTGGAGGCTTCTCCCTATGAAGGCTGGTTTGCGGAATTTTGTGCGAATAGGCCATATGTTCATGTTAATTGCATTAATGTTGCTGCATTGATTATGCAAATATTACTTGCAAGCGTTAAGAGCCATTAAATATGACAAGCGAAGCTGATAATTGTAAAGTAGGGGGAATACTACGGCATTGCTACTGAAATGTGAGGAACTGGCTTGTGCGTTTTAGGGAAATTAATCCTCAAAACAGGATTTAGGAATGTGAAAAGTACAGTTTTACAACCTAGCTAATTCAAACAGCCTGAGAACAGTTAAATGTCTGATTATTTAGCACATGTAGGTATTTGTTATACAGTGGTACTTAATTCGTTCTGGATGTCTGTTCTTAACCTGAAACTGTTCTTAACCTGAAGCACCACTGTAGCTAATGGGGCCTCCTGCTGCCGCCGCGCCACCGGAGCACAATTTCTGTTCTCATCCTGAAGCAAAGTTCTTAACCTGAAGCACTATTTCTGGGTTAGCGGAGTCTGCAACCTGAAGCGTATGTAACCTGAAGCGTATGTAATCTGAGGTACCACTGTATCCATATTGACTTGCCCTGAGACAACTTTGCTTCATAGTCATCCAGCAATTTCTCAGATCCAGACTCAAACCGCAACCCTAGCAGAGGACTGAACCGAGATTAACAGGTGACGGATTCATGCTAGCTGACCTTTACACGTAAATCCTTCAGGAATGGAATAATGACAGTTTTCAGCATTACAGGGGCAGCTCACAAACGCTGCTGCTTGGCCAATGCCCTTTGAAAAGGCCCACCTCTTGGCTGGCAACTGCCTCTGCTTCTTGGCACGGCAACCTCTGCCGCTGGAGCTTTGTGTGTGACTGTGTCTGTGCAATGTGAGGAAGCAACGGCTGTTGTTTGCAGCTTTTCATGGGCTGAGAATTTATGGTGCGAAGAGTACCTGCTGTTCGAGGGAATCTTTTATTTATCTGCTGTGGGTTTTGTGCCTCTTGTGTAGGCTTCGGCTCAATCGGAGGCGGGAGGCCGAAGATAAAAAGACATCTGAGAAGTTCTCAGAAAACACATAATACACCGCCCAACTGCATTTATTTAATAGCAATGGGAGCCTTTCCCCCTTTTATGTGCAAGTTGCTGGCATTTAGCATGGAAAAGAATGTGGGGAGAAGCTTAATACAAGAGCATGTCATCCATTATAGACCTACCCGGTTGGTAGGGCCCTAGCTTTATGGATATTTTATTATATTTTTAAATCAAATCTTGCCAGAGAACTTTCTCAGCGAAGCTGCGACTTTGGAATGCTCTCTGTCCTGACCCAGTTGCTATTAGCCTTTCAACGAGCAGTGAAAAATCTGCTCTTTTGAACTCATTTAATTTCGGCCAACGTGTACTTGCTGCCGGATAGAGCCCAGTCACTGGTAACATCTCGCTAACGTTAGTGCCCTGCCCTGCACATACGGCTGCCTGTGCAGGTTGTTTAGTTAGTGCACAATACAGCAACTGGGTGTGGATGTAGGTAGCATCTCACTGGTTGTTAAACAGCGGCACTGATCTCCAGCATTTCTGAGTGCAATTAAAAGTGTTGGTTTCAACCTTTAAATGGCATGGGACAACTGTAACTGAAACATACCCTTTTTTCCTGCACGAACCAGTTAGCACAGAACAACATATCCTCCAAGCGTCCTGATTTTCCAGGGACAGTCCCGGAATTATCAAAGCCACCTTGGTTTCTGGTTTGATCCAGGGATGTCCCTATTTTCCCCACCAGCGCTACCAGCACTGAGCTCGGGGAGGAGAAGGAGCCGGCGTTTGTCCCAAGTGACGACCATGATGGTGCCAGCCACTGCGAGAGAGCATCTCGTTGCTTCTCCACAGCTGCTGTGGCCGGCCTCTTCCCTTCGGCAGCTTGTAGTGGCTGCTGGAGAGCAGGCAGGGGGGGCGGGGAGGCTGCTGCCGCTAAGCCCCAGCCCCACAGCATGTGCCAGCTACATGAGGGGCAGGTTGAGGGTAGGGCCGCCCCGGCAGGAAGAATGGGCAGAGCAGAGTGCAAGGAGTTGTGATTATTATTGTTTCAAATGCTTATCTTGCCCCTTTCTAAAATGGTGTGTGTTTTCCTTTTTTTTGTTTGTTTGTTGCAAATCTACCAAATACAGTGGTACCTCGGTTTTCGAACATACAGTCATACCTCATGTTACGTCTGCTTCATGTTACGTTCTTTCAGGTTACGACCCGCGGCGACCCGGAACTACCGGAAAGGGTTACTTCCTGGTTTTGCCGCTCACGCATGCGCAGACGCGCAAAATGACGTCACACGTATGCACAGAAGCGATGAATCGCAAATCACGCGTGCGCCGATGCGCCGATGCGGCTTGTGTTCTTTTCATGTTGCGCACAGGCCTCCGGAACGGATCCCATTTGCAACCAGAGGTACCACTGTACTCAGTTCTAGAAGACCTTTTGACTTCCGAAACCTTCAAAAACTGAGGCGCAAAGGGCGGCCTGCAAATTCAATAGAGAAAATGGGGGGGGGGGGCACTCAGTGGAAGCCGTTCGACTTTTGAGGTGCGTTCGAAAATGGAAGCATTTACCTTTGGGTTTTTGGCATTTGAAAACCGAAGCGTTCGACTTCCGAAATGTTCGTAAACCGAGGTACGACTGTAATAAAATCAAATCAGGGCCATGGGGTTTTCTGAGGACGGTGTGCATGTTCTGTGTCCCATTGGTGCAACAATGGTGGCACTTGCCCTTCTTCTTCTGATAGGAAATGCTGTGCAGGGTGGGGAAGGACAGAAAATGGGGTCAAGAAGGGTCAGGGAGTGAGAAATGTTCTCCTTCTTATCTGAGGGAGATTGTAGGGTTTGTGGCAAGTATATTAACTGGAATCCAAAGAGTTACTTCACGCAGGTGGCAGCCGTTGATGTGTACTACAGTAAGAAAGATTCTTTATATTCAAGTGCAGGGGTGCCAGATTAAACCCTGTGGAGGCCCCTAGGCAGTTGAAATCTTGGGGGGGGGGGAGCGCTCACAAGAGCGACGACAAACAATATTTATGCTTCTACTTGTGAATATTCTACTAGGATCTGGAGTCGACGGAAACTCGCGACAGACTAACTGACAGAAAGCTTTGTATCTGGAGGTTTCTTGTGCACATGCTCTAGTGGAATAACACTGAACTAAGAAAACTCGATTGTAATTTTCTTGCAAGAGCCAATCAATATTATTTAGATTAGGAGTGGGGCTCGTAGGCCGGTGTCAACTCTGCCTATTTGGTAATCTGGCACTGAAGTGCAGGGGTGTTTGTATAGGTACACATGCATGTGTGTGCGTGCGCGCACACACAGGCACATTTCTACTTTCCTATGCTGGAGTTCCCCATAGGTAAAGGTAAAGGGACCCCTGACCATTAGGTCCAGTCGTGACCGACTCTGG
This sequence comes from Podarcis cretensis, assembly GCF_951804945.1. NCBI lineage: Eukaryota > Metazoa > Chordata > Lepidosauria > Squamata > Lacertidae > Podarcis > Podarcis cretensis. Next base: position 13,168,659 of record NC_137187.1, read on the forward strand.
GGTTGCGGCGCTCATCTCGCTTTATTGGCCGAGGGAGCCGGCATACAGCTTCCGGGTCATGTGGCCAGCATGACTAAGCTGCTTCTGGTGAACCAGAGCAGCGCACGGAAACGCTGTTTACCTTCCCGCTGGAGCAGTACCTATTTATCTACTTGCACTTTGATGTGCTTTCGAACTGCTAGGTTGGCAGGAGCAGGGACCGAGCAACGGGAGCTCACCCCGTTGCGGGGATTCGAACCGCTGACCTTCTGATCAGCAAGTCCTAGGCTCTGTGGTTTAACCCACAGCACCACCCACTTCCCTGGAGTTCCCCATGCCTTTTCTTAAATTGGGATAGAAGCATTCTGAGATTCCTCCTAGTAAGAGGAGGGAAAACAAGGGCTCTTTACATCAGGATTTGCAAACCGCACCTGTTGTAGCGCCTCCAGCAATTTACCGCAACACCAAAGGACATTTCCATGCACAAATGAAAAAGTATAGCTGCGTGCAAAACAACAAGAAAAATGAATCAAAGGGACAACTGTCCTTTGGCACATGCAAAACATCTTTTGATCAATTGCCTTGTGGATTCACCCACGGATGTTGCAGGTGTGCTTTAAGCAACGGTTTTGGATTATTTTGACCCTCTCAAGTCTTGCAGACTCATCTTCCAGGCACAGAAACCTTCATTTTGACCACTGGTCTGAGGTATGCACATTTATCATTCTATTTTTGATTAGAATTGGGATTGGTTAGGGTTGCCAGATCGTAATCTGGAGATTCTTTAGTACTGAAAAAAGGAGATGAAGAAACTGCATCTTCTTCACCTTTTGCTGCCTAGTCACCACCTGCTGTTGCAAGCAGGTACCATATTTTTTGCTCTATAAGACTCATTTTTTTCCCTTCTAAAAAGTAAGGGGAAATGTGTGTGCATCTTATGGAGCGAATGCAGGCTGCGCAGCTATCACAGAAGCCAGAACAGCAAGAGGGATTGCTGCTTTCACTGCGCAACAATCCCTCTTGCTGTTCTGGCTTCTGAGATTCAGAATATTTTTTTTCTTGTTTTCCTCCTCCAAAAACTAGGTGCATCTTGTGGTCTGGTGCGTCTTATAGAGCGAAAAATACGGTATATGAACAGGGATAGGATTGAGCAGAGGAAAGGACTTGCATCAGGGGTAGGGGGAGATTGCTATAGCAGTCTGATCACCCTGTTTCAAGAAATACAAGTTTTGACGTGATAATCCTAATGTTATCGACTCTACCAAATCGAGATTATGATATGGGGGGGGGGGGCTGGAAGTCTCTTGAACCTACAGCATGCAGGGCTCACCTGGTCTCAGTTTGTTAGTTAGTCTTTGAACACTGTCCATCTTTCCCCAAATAAATAAACGACGGGGAAATAAGCAGGAACAGATATGGATATTGATAGATATATAGATACAGATCTTTTGTCTGTGAGGTTCTGTAAACAAAGCTTGAATAATATCTCCTTGAGCAAGATCTAAATCTGTAATGATCTCTTTCAGGAACTACTTTTGCCAGAATAACTCTTTGAGAAATGAGTGGGGTGTAATGTAAGGTTACCAGACGTCCCCGGATTTACAAACCAGTCCTTATACAAAAATCCATTGAAGTTGAAAAGTGTCCCCGGATTCATTGAAGAAAATCTGGTAACCTTAGAGCTCCAGGTATCCTGTTTGCCCAGTGGTGTAGCGTGGGGGGTGCAGGGGGGGCCGGCCGCACCGGGTGCAACATCGGGGGGGGGGGGGCGCTCGCCGCCTCCGGAGTCGCCGAAGAGCCTCGGGCGCAGGCTGTAGCAGAGCCCCATGTCTCATGGAACCGACGAGCTGTGCGCGCGTCTGGGCTGAAGGCGTCCGGCAGGCAGCGGCTCTCAGCGCTCGCCGCGGTCCCCGCACATCAGGGCCTTGGAGGGCGCGCCAGGCAGCCCCTCCTCACAGCCCCACCGCTGCCGCTGCTGCAGCTGCTGGGCCATGTTGCATTTTCCTCGCCTCTCTGTCCTCCTCCTCCTCCGGGCAAGCGGCGTCGTTTGGGCGGCAGCGCCAGTGGCAACTCGCCTCAGATCACCTGACACGGACCCACTGCCGCCGCCGTGGCTACCTTACCGTAAATACCCCAGCCCAGGCAGCAGCAAGAAGAAGCTGGCAGCGGCGGCAGGTTAGGGGTTAGGGGCGCAAATTACTTGCCTTGCCCCGAGTTAGGGGGCGCAAATTACTTGCCTTGCCCCGGGTGCTGACAACCCACGCTACGCCGCTGTGTTTGCCAGTTCCAGTGCTATAACTCAGGACCAAATTACCTTAAGGACTGCCTCCCTGCCCAGCAGGTACACCCCTGAGATAGGGCATTGCTGAGAGTACCAAATATCCCAGAGATGTGCTTAGTTTGTATTAGAAACTGGGCTTTTAGTACTGCAGCTCCAGCACTCTGGAATGAGTTGCCAGATAGGTGTAAAGCGAATTAATGTTTAGGAGTGTACTGTATCCATTTCTTATTCAGGAAAGGTAAAGGTAAAGGGACCCCTGACCATTAGGTCCAGTTGCGGACGACTCAGGGGTTGCGGTGCTCATCTCGCTTTATTGGCCGAGGGAGCCGGTGTACAGTTTCCGGGTCATGTGTCCAGCATGACTAAGCCGCTTCTGGCGAACCAGAGCAACGTACGGAAACGCCGTTTACCTTCCTGCCGGAGAAGGCGTGGCCATTTGTGAAATATTAGATGCAGAGCTATAGTGATGGGTTTTGGTATGTGTGTCTTTTTAGACTTTTGTACCTTTTGTGTTTTATCTTGTGTGCTCCATTGATATCTTGTGCCAAGCAATTTTTAAAATCTGTTTTTTAAAATAGCAACTAATACCAATATAGACATCACCCCTGCCTTGCACCTCTTTTGTCTCCTGTCTCACAACTAGGGCACAAAGCATAGGGCTGGGTTTCCCCCCAAAGGCTTCCAGTTGCTCATTCTTACAGAGTGGCTACTATCTCTCTTAGAGGCCTTGTGATTTTTTATATATATATATATAGATAGATAGATAGATAGATAGTGATTATATATATATATATATATATATATATATATAGTGGGAGGATGCATTTGTGGGTGAAAGCGTGGAGTTGGCAGAGCCGAATCTTCGTGCTACTTGAGGTTTTTCTTTAGCACGGCTAAATTTCTCATTTTAGAAAGTGGGGGAGAAGGGCGAGGGGGCTTGAAGGAAGAATTTGCATAATCTGATTAACTGGGGATTATCCAATGGCTGCTAAACAGCCTCCATGTGCTTGAGCGAAAAACCTTTACTATTCATAGCTCTCACCACGCTGGAGAGAGAGACCTGCACCTGCAGGGCTGCCAAGCCCTTCAAGAGTGGCAGGTGGGGGCTGTGCAGGCGAGGCAGAGCCAAGCAGAGGGAGGAAGGTGGCTATCGAAGTTGGACTGATCTGTGTGTGTGTGTGTGTGTGTGTGTGTGACCTTTAACTGATCTCTTTGGATTATCCTTGAGGATGCCATAATAAAAGCTTGGGCCACTTTAAATGACAGAAGATGGCAAGATGTGGTGGTACGCTAAAGCAGGGCTTCCCAAACTTGGGCCTCCAGCTGTTTTTGGACTACAGTTCCCATCATCCCTGACCACTGGTCCTGCTAGCTAGGGATGACGGGAGTTGTAGTCCAAAAACAGCTGGAGGCCCAAGTTTGGGGAAACCCTGTCGTAGAGACTTGATCCTGGTTCAGACACTCTACTCACCCTTTCAACACTCACCTAATGCAGTATGTGGTACAGGGGGTTCATGTGGAGGCTACTACGTTGGGATACTGCCGGGGAGACGGGGGCATTTGGCAGGTTCCCCAGCTTGCTCCAGTCACCGGCCGGCGGCACAGTGATCTCCGGTATAGCATCAATCAGCGACACGAGCCTCAGATACGTTTAGAAGCCGTGCACGCTCTTATCAGCAGAGTGATAAATCCTCACAGTGGAAGTGGTGGACAGAGATATGTGTAAGCATATTACAGCATTTATTCAGCAGCAGGAACAAAGGAAAAACATATCTGCTTCCCTTCGTGTCAGAGCAAATAGCAATATACAAAACGGAAGTTCCCAGCAGACTGTGCTGGAAGTAAACAGGCATGTGACACACAACAGTTATGCCTGTCCCTCTTAAGGTAGAATGGAACTATATCCTAACAACCACAGCCGAAAGCATGACTCTTAGGTTCTTTCTTGCTTTTGGTTTGGAGGGCGAAAATGTCTGAAATAGGCAGTTGCTTGCATGCTTAGAGATGACTGGCAGTGACAGAAAAGAGGACCAGGACCTGGAGACTCCAGATCGAGACCATTGCACCCCTTGTAGGGCCAAGTGTCTCAGCAGATACCCAATGGGAAGGACCATAGACTCTCCAAGTGTCCCTATTTTCCAGGGAAAGTCCTAGATTCACAGAAGCCATCCCGGTTTCTGATTTCATCCCGGAATGTCCCGCTTTTCCATAGGACATCCCTATATTCATCGGAGAAATGTTGGAGGGTATAGAGTTATGCGACCCCTAAGCCAAGGAGATAAGTAACTATGCAACCTTTAGAAGACATCTGAAGGCAGCCCTGTACAGGGAAGTTTTTAAAAAATGTTTTATTGTGTTTTTACATGTGTTGGAAGCCTCTGAGTGGCTGGGGCAATCCAGTCAGGGGGACGGGGTACAAAATTATTATTATTATTAATTATTATTACAGTGGTATCTTGGGTTACAGACACTTCAGGTTACAGACGCTTCAGGTTACAGACTCTGCTAACCAAGAAATAGTACCTCAGGTTAAGAACTTTGCTTCAGGATGAGGACAGAAATCGTGCGGCAGCAGCGGGAGGCCCCATTAGCTAAAGTGGTACCTCAGGTTAAGAACAGTTTCAGGTTAAGAACAGACCTCCAGAACGAATTAAGTTCTTAACCCGAGGTACCACTGTATTATTATTATTATTATTATTATTATGGAATAGGACATCCCTATTTTCATCAGAGAAATGTTGGAGGGTATGCGAACCTAATGATACTTGCTCCCAAGTCAGTACGGCTTGGTTGCTATCCTCTAGTCTGGGAAATTACAGTCAAACCTCGGTTCTCAAACTGCTCCATTTTCGAACATTTTGCCTCCTGAACAGTGAAGTAAATGCTCCAGTTTTCGAACGTTTTACGGGACCCAAACGTCTGACGCAGCTTCCACTTGATTACAAGAAGCTCTTGCAACCAATCAGAAGCTGTGCCTTGGTTGTTGAGCGTTTTGGAAGTCAAATGGTCTTCTGGAACGGATTGTGTTTGACGACCAAGGTTTGACTGTATAGGCGATGCAGCCATTCACTGGGTGAGCAGGACAAAACGAGGAAGGCATCCTGGTTCCTGTTGAAACCACATGGCGTTGCATTGATGTGATGTTGCCAGATAGCAAAAAAATCCCCTTCTGCGTTTAATGAATAAGATAATTGAAGCAAGCTAATGTGAGGTACGTTGTGATGCAGATGGCGCTGTTTTGATAGGGATGAATTCAGTCCACCAATGTGTCGGATTATCTATGATTTGTTGCCTGTGAGAAGTGTATTGCTATCCACTGGGATTTTCATTTGACAGTGTATTGGGGCAGGCTCCATGTTTGCCTTATAGGTAGTCTACTTACCTATTATGGACAGAGCTTCCAAAACGTGGAGAATCCATAGCAATCACAAAAAGAAAAGGATCTTAATTCCCTCCTTACTAGTATTCATGTGCTGCGCTGCTGAATGACGAGAGGAGAATTCCAATCCTGCACATTAATGTATCCTGCACATTAATGTTGAAGCCCGTGAGTTGATGCCAGGCTTGAAGTTCAGCCTGAACAAGCTCTCGTTGCTAATGAATCGCTCCAAGCTCAGCCCCAGAGCTTGTGAATCAGCGCAAGTGCCCTTTCCTCCTTTGGTAAGCATTGCCCGTTACCACGCATTGGAGCGGGATGGGCAGCGATGGTGCCAGTAGTGATTATTATTTTTCTTGTATAAAGCAGTGGTGTGGCTGGGCTTCACTTCCATCATCCCCAGACAGCATGGCCACCAGCCATGGATGATGGGAGGTGTCCAACAGTTGTGAAGGGTAAACACGGCATTGGTCGTTTGTGAAACAAGCTTCTCATTGGCTAATGAAGTTCATTCCCCTCACACTCATAAATTGGACTCAGCTCAAAAGAAGGGTTAGCCGTAATCTTATTTTTAAAAGCAAATCAGTGAGCTCACCAAGAGCAGTGGTAGCTGATGCTCCTTGGGACAGGTGGGATGGAAGGCAGAGTGGCCACCTGTCAGGGATTGGACTCAAGAGGGAGAGATGGAGGAGGAATGGTAGAAATCCTGCTACCTGACACTGCAGGAGAAGAGGAACGCAGCATTGATTTACAGCAGGGGTTTGAGGGGGCTGAGGAAGGTCACCGCTCAGACATAGATGAACCGAAAAGCTGGGAAGTACTAGACGAAGGGTGGGACACAGGTGGCGCTGTGGGTTAAACCACAAAGCCTAGGACTTGCTGATCAGAAGGTCAGCGGTTCAAATCCCTGCGATGGGGTGAGCTCCTGTTGCTTGGGCCCTGATCCTGCCAACCTAGCAGTTCGAAAGCACGTGAAAGTGCAAGTAGATAAATAGGTACCACTCCAGCAGGAAGGTAAACGGCGTTTCCGTGCACTGCTCTGGTTCACCAGAAGCGGCTTAGTCATGCTGGCCACATGCTGTACACCGGCTCCCTCCGCCAATAAAGGGATCCCCCTTCTCCCAGAACTCGGCGTTCTTGAAGAGTGCAGGAACAGAGAGGACTCAGAGACAATGGGCTACGAGCAGCCATTGTACTGGGAGATGCTGTTGCTAGGAAGAAGGGAGGAGGAGCTTAGTTGGAGCAATACCATTTTCAGGGCTTGCTGCGTTTTTTTCTCTTTTGCTGTTATGAATGAATAAATTTATTTAAAAGGACTCTACAGTGTCTGCTCTGCTCTTGCTGCAACCAGGTGAGGAACAGCCTTCTGGAAGTCTTAACACCACCCCTAGGTGGAGCCAATGACAGTTCCAACTAATTCTGGTTTTTTACCATGTTCCTTGCTGTTGACATCCAGTGCCACATGGTTGTAAGTATGAAGATAAACAGGCGACTGAACTAGCTGATTGCAGGCTCCGGTTGCTGGAGGAGGGTCCCATTCACTCTAATGGACCAGTCTCCACTGACAAATAGATCTGTCTTCTGCCCATAAAGAATTATTCCCCGACCAGTTGATTCCACTGACCCCATAGTATGTAACTTTGGAGTTCATACTCCTTAGATAGTTTGGGGGGCATACAATTTAGGGGGAATATGAAGCTGACCCTAAGTATCCTTCTGCCATTCCACACTCCGGGTTTCAGATCTCATAAGATTTATTTCTCAAGGCCACGTGTATTCCTGAATACTGCTAGAAACAACGAAACAGACGACTATTTGCATGCACCTACCAAAACAGCAAGGGACGCAGGTGGCGCTGTGGGTTAAAGCCTCAGCGCCTAGGACTTGCCGATCGAAAGGTCAGCGGTTCAAATCCCTGCGGCGGGGTGCGCTCCCGCTGCTCGGTCCCAGCGCCTGCCAACCTAGCAGTTCGAAAGCACCTCCGGGTGCAAGTAGATAAATAGGGACCGCTTACCAGCGGGAAGGTAAACGGCATTTCCGTGTGCGGCTCTGGCTCGCCAGAGCAGCGATGTCACGCTGGCCACGTGACCCGGAAGTGTCTCCGGACAGCGCTGGCCCCTGGCCTCTTAAGTGAGATGGGCGCACAACCCCAGAGTCTGTCAAGACTGGCCCGTATGGGCAGGGGTACCTTTACCTTTACCTTTACCAAAACAGCAAATTCCTTTTGCTTCACTGGCAACTGCACCACCACCAGCAAAACGTGGAGCACATAGCTAAGCGTGTTAGGAGGTGTAAAGATTCAACGGATGCTTTTGAAAGCAAAATGCCATTTGTGGAAGCTGCCCCGGGGGAAACAATATTTCAAGGGTGGAATTGATGAATAATTAAAAATATTAATAAAACTTAAATCCTGAATGTAATGAATCTAACTGAGAATCTTGCTCCTCCATCCTGAAACTTCATCCCCCTTCCCCTCTGTAAAAGTGCCCCTGGAAAGGAAGCATTTATCAGCCAGTACCTAATGCATCCACAATGGGACAACTATAGAGCTCGTCTGGAGAATAAGAAGCATCATTTGCTTTAGTGCTTCAGACTGAAGGCCCAACTAGTCATACACTCTGTTTCCAGTGTGGTGTAGTGGTTAAGAGCGGTGGACTTGTAATCTGGTGAACTGGGTTCGATTCCCTGCTCCTCCACATGCAGCTGCTGGGTGACCTTGGGCTAGTCACACGTCTCTGAAGTCTCTCAGCCTCACTCACCTCACAGAGTGTTTGTTGTGAGGGAGGGAAGGAGGGAGGGAAAGGAGATTGGTAGCCACTTTGAGACTCCTTAGGGTAGTGATAAAGCAGGATATCCAAATCCAAACTCCTCCTCCTCCTTTTTCCACCATCCAGTCTTCCCAAAGGCTTAGCAGAAGGTGTCAGCCATTCTCCGTTTGCCCCCAGTAATCGGTGTATTTGCTTCTGAATAAGGAGGCTCTGTTCAACTACCATGTAGTAATAGACCTGGCCTCAGTGGCTTCCTCCAAACTTTCTTTTTTTTAAAGTCAGGTAATCTAGTGATAATGCAGCTTTTACATTCACATTCAGAAATGATTTCCAAAGTTATTTACAATGAAGGATGAAACAACAATGCGCTGGATCCAACATTTTCAATTTGTGAACCGAAGGAACGTCTGTTCAACAGAGTTGCACTTTGTGGAAGAGGTGACATTTTAGATCCAACCCATTAAAAAGTCTTTTTCAGTAAAATAACAATGAAAACTTAGGGTGATGCATTCCTTTAATTTAAGAAGAGAGCAGGGAAAATATGCTTGGGTGGGTGAATATTGCTCTTACTCCATCATTATGGATTATGGTGGAGCTGAGGTTATCCTTCCTTCCTTCCTTCCTTCCTTCCTTCCTTCCTTCCTTCCTTCTAATTTAGTAATTAATTTAGTAAATTAGTAATTAATTTAATTGATTGATTAAATTAGTAAACTGCCCTTTCCTCAAAGATCACAGGACAGTTTACAACATAAAAATACAAAATGAGAACACAAACTACGTAATGAAACAGAAGCAAGCCAATAGCCCTCTCCCCTTGACATCCACTTCTGGCATGGACAATAGAGCATGCCATTGTAGCAGAAGAACAGGAGCTGGGTGTTCTCATTCAAAGAGCTGAAGCAATGAGAAGCCAAACTGCAGAAAATGATTACTAAGGAATTTTTGTGTGTGCTTCTGTTGCTTTTCAAAGTCGGTATGTGACAAATTAATAAGGAAAGAGAGGTAAAGAAGTCACACCGGTGCTACATAGCAAAAGTCGCCTGCAAACACGACATGAAGGCTGGCAGCGTTAACTCTGCCATGTGGGAATACCTTGCAGACAACTGCAGTGCCTGGAGACAGACGGCCAGGTCTTGTATCCCTTGTGACCAGAGGGAGGAATGATATCTGGGGAAAGTGCAGGAAGAAGAAATGCAGTGATTCACATGCAGCAGCGCAGAGGTGCCAGCTTCTCAAGACGATTGAGAGGACCCGATGGGACATCCTGACGTCACATGCAGAACGTCCTGATGTTACGTGAGTGACGTCACGAGGAGACAGGGGGCAGAGCCAAATGCCCTCTGAACACTGAGGGGCCCCGGGCCCCTTAAAAAAAACATTTGGGGGCTCCAAAGTGCCTTAGCCCTCAGGAGCTGCCACCTATGCATCAGCACAACCTGATGCCTTCATCTGCCCCAGCTGCAACAAAACATGTCTCTCCCGTATCAGTCTCTACAGCCACGGCAGGCGCTGTAAGTCTCCCAGCAGTTTGACTTCATCCTCAAATGTGCACTCTTCCATTGTCCCCCAAGATAGATGGACGCCAACCAGTTTTGAAACTTCAAACCTCTACGCCAGTATTACTGAGGGTTGAGCTGAACTGAAATATAGTCTAAGGCAAGGGTTGGCAAAGGTTTTGGGGCTTGGGCCGGTTCAGAGTCCCGCTGTCGCCGCGGTGGACCGGAGTGTGTGTGTGCACACATGCATGCATGTGCGCGCAAACACTATTTCTGGCGCTCCTTCCAGCACAGAGGAGGTGTGCACAGCTTCCCATTGGCTGCAGGAGCTTCCTGCAGCCAATGGGAAGCCGGCCAGCGTCCCACAAGGCGGCTCCTGCTCTGCTCCATGCCGGTTTAGCACGGTGCATGGGAGCTGACGGAGCAAGGATCCATGGGCCGGTTAAACAACCCCCATGGGCCACTTGTTGGGCCACCATGGGCCTTAGGTTGCTGACCCCTGGTGTGAGGTTACCTGGGCAGTTCTTGGAAGAGAGGCAAGATTTGAACTGTAGACTTCTAGTCTGTCTACCTTTCTCTCAACCACCGCAGTACACTAGTCCTCATGGAAAACTTCAAAATTCCATTATAGGAAGAAAATGCAATCCTTTGCACATCTGATCACTGCTAAATGTGTTTCATGATTTCTGCCAAAATGTTTACAAGTACAGCCGTACCTTGGAAGTCAAACAGAATCCGTTCCAGAAGTCCTTTTGACTCCCAAAACGTTTGGAAACCAAAGCGTGGCTTCTGATTGGCCGCAGGAAGCTCTTGCAGCCAATCGGAAGCCGTGGAAGCCCCGTTGGATGTTCGGCTTCCAAAAATAGTTCGCAAACCGGAACAGTCATTTCCCGGTTGGCAGTGTTCGGGAGCCAAAACGTTTGAGAACTAAGCTGTTTGAAAACCAAGGTACGACTGTAGTACCATATCATCTCAGCGGACCCTCAGTTTATTTTTTGTGGTTTTAAATGATTTCAGCGGATTCAGTAGAAGTCGAAACCTTTGCTTGTGGGACGTCAGGAGGCAGGATAGATTTGCTCGTCCACAATTTTACAGATGCAAATGGTTGTCCATCTCTTTTCGTACAGAGCAAACCTTCTCTCCCATATTAGATATTCCTGGCTGGAATATCTCAGCGCTGCAGGCTGTGGGTAAATAATGATCTGGAGGAGGTTACACACTGGAGGTGCTTTTGGCAACTTTCCAATGTAAATTAGATGGAAATGAGGCTTCTGTGGAGGCCAAAGGCCCTTTTCAAATGGGCTAGTGGGGGATTAGTTAACATAACACTTGTTCTAAATGAAGCAGTTGACACAGCTTTCAGAGGGGAGAGCTGCTGCTCTAATTTACCATGAGAAAAGAGACCAGCCTCAATTTAGTCCTGCAGGAGAAGGAACTTGCAATCACAAGAATGTGTGGCCTGTATTTCCAAACCACTGAAATTTGAAGTGTTGACATTCTGGGCAGTGTTAAAATAAACCAAGATGTTTTAAACCCTTTCGTGGGTGACTTATTTCAATGATCTAGGTGGATGGGTTTTCAATTCTGCCTTCACTATTTTTTATTTCACGGCAGAGGCACCAATTCAGGATGCTCGGACCAAAGAAAGATAAATATAAAGCCCTGCTTTTTATTCTCGAACTTGCCGTTCTATATCACCTTTCCTGATGAGTGTGACATAGGATTGCAGCTCTCTTTGGACTCGGTGGCAGGACACATGCAAAACGATTGCAGAGTGAATTTGTTTTGAGTTTCTTTAGCTCTTTCCAGAGGTAACTTCCTTTTGCAACTCCTTTCAAAGAAGTGTAGCTTTTCTTATTTTCCACTACTTTCTTTTTTCCACCCCTTCCCTCTCTGAAAAGAAGAAAACATTTTCTCCTTTGAAGAGCTTGCAAAAGAACAATCCCTTTTAAAAAGAACCGAAGAAGCTTAAATGCTTTAGGTCAGTTTTGGAGAAGAAAGGTCCATTATTTTTTTCTCTGGCTATTTGTTGCCCACTAGGACAACTCTCCTCCTTCTAATTAAAGGCAGCCTTAGGGATGGTCTCATTCCCTAGTGATAATTTTACTGTTTATACCCCGCACATCTTACTGGGTTGTCCCAGCCGCTCTGGGCAGCTTCCAATATATATAAAAAAACATAAGAAAACATTAAATATTTAAAAATTTTCCCTATCCAGGATTGCCTTCAGACAGCTCGGGGGTCAGATAACTCCACAGCCACCAACATTTCTCCACTGAAAACGGGACATCCTAAGGACAAGTGGGACATTCCAAGATCAAATCAGAAACTGTGATTGCTTCTCTAAATCAGGGACATCTCTGGAAAATAGGAACACTTGGAGGGTCTGTGCTTACCTTTTTTTTTTTTGAAGTTGGTAGGATTCAGCTACATGCTTCAAAATGCATGTTTTAATGTGTGTCTGGTATGCACATCATGGTAAGGTGTGGGCTTCCAGGCAGTACAGTATAGTTTGTGTTTCTGGGACATGCTAACTAAGCCAGGTTCAACTTCTCCTGCACTTTTCCTGAGTTTCCAAGCCTGATACCTTCTGGGCACTTACGATAGTGAAAAGGGAGTCAGGATCAGATGAAATGAACCTTAAGGATTAGTTGTTTCGTACCACAGGGCAGGCCTGCCACAACTTGTCATTCATCAAGCTGAATGTGGCTTGCCACCCAGGTCTTGCAGCTTGTCAGGGGCTCAGTAAGCCGTGCTTCTGCTGCCTGCTCAGGACTGAAAATCAAAGGTTGATCAATTGATGTCAGGTGGACCATGGACCAATCCAGGTGTGCAGGCTTGGCTACAAAAAAGGGCATTAAAAGCAAGACAGCCAAAGAAGGAGAAGTAGGAGTAGGACTAGGAGTAATAATAGGTGCCAAGCTGCTTAGTATCAGATAGGGTACCCCAGTGGCATAGCGTGGTGGTGGGCCACAGGGGCAGTTGCCCTGGGCACAAAAATTTTAGGGGAGCAAAATTTCAACACCTGGTGCTGCCTCAGTACCGCTGGGCGCTTCCATTGCTGGGTGTCATTGAAAACAGCTTCTCCATAACCAGGAAGCGACCTCTCCCTCCCTCCTACCCCCTTCATGCAGCCCCAGGCACTGGCAATCCACGATATGCCACTAAGGTAGCCTGCTTTACAGCTGACCTCTGCTGTTGTGCCTTGAGCAGCAGCTTCATTTGCAGCCGTTCGGTGTGGAGAGGTAACAGCAGCCACTCTGTCAGGCTACAGCAGAAGAAGGAGAGATTGGGCTGCATGCAGGGCCTCCCCATCAGCTCAGCAAAGAGACCAGCAGCCTCCAGCTCCTCTTATCCTTGAGCTCTTTCCATTCCAGCTGGAGTTACAATAACTCTGTAACTCAGATCCGGGGTCTGACCCCCTCCCTCCCCATCCTCTTTCCTTCTGCACCAAGTCTTAAGGGTTATAAATGTGAAAAGCAGGGACTGTTTTCTTATTGATATTTGTAAGCTGTGTCTGGCTCCCGCCTCCCTACTGAAGAGAGGCATACAAACGTGTTCAATCACATCTATTTATTTAGCTATTTATCTCCATGCTGGTTTCTGCGCAATGAGCATCAGCTCAAGGCATAAGAGGAGGGAGCCAGCTCATTTTCACCCCTCCCGCCCCATGTCAGAAAAGCCAGGGGGTTGCAAGGAGCAGAGGCAGCAAAGTTTGCAACGCAACTGGAACTGCAGTGGTGGCTGGTGCCCTTTGAGACTGGTAAAACAACAACAACAAACCTGTGGTTACATGAAACATACTCAATAAACACACGAGACGTAACCGGCTGTACTTTTGAATAAATAAGGTATACTGTTCATTGTGTCAAATTGTAGATTTCAACGGAAGTCTCATAAAGTTCAACGAAAAAAGCAGAAGACCCAGTGGACCAGTTCATTGTCTAGTCAGTTCATGCATAAGGTCCATACATGTATAAATATCTATTCCACCTGTCTGTTCATAGAGTCCAATAATCCACATGAAGGGTTGTTACAGTTCCACAGAATCCTTTCACAGAGTCTAAGACAAGACCTTATTTATTCAAAAGTACAGCCGGTTATGTTAAGTTGTGGGTGAACATATCAGACAACACAGCAATTCTTCAAACAGCTCTTGTTTATTCACAGGCCAGAACAGAACTGAACTGAAGGGTTCAGCCAGCCTGCTTATATAGAGCTCCACTACAACACAACAGTAACCACTTTCTGTAACTATCCAATCACTGAACATCACTTTCAATCCCTTATTTGCACATGTGGACCTGAGTGAAAACTATCTACAGTATCCCCCTGCTGGCCCAGGGTGAGAACTTCAATACATAACAGGTTACATCTTGTGTGTTCTTTGAGACTGGTAGCTGCTAAGACTGGGAGACCCACAGCAGGTTAGAGCCAGGAGCCAATGACAGGCAGAGCCAGCTAATTCTAGTTTTGCTCTCCTCCCTCCAAGTGTCCCGATTTTCCAGCAACAGTCCTGGAATTATGAAAGCCATCCTGGCTTCTGATTTGACCCTGGAACGCCCCCTCCCCTTCCTGCCAGTGTTGCTGCTGTCAAGCTTGGGAAGGAAGATGAGCCGGCCCTTGTCCCAAGTAGCTGTGGTGGCAAGGGAGAATCATTTTCAAGGCCACTCCATGGCGACTGCTGTCGGCCTCCTTCCTTGGGCAGCTTGTAGCAACTCCTGGAGAGCAAGCGAAACAGACGAGAGGCTGCTGAACCTGAGGCATGTGACGTGCAACCTCTGGGGAGCAGGCAGAGGGCAGGACCATCCTGGACGAGAAGAAAGGGGGAGTTTCTTTATTTAAAATATATATTTTGTGTGTCTGTGTCTAATCTTGCCCCTTTCTAAAAAAATTTTTATGGGTGTGTGTTTTTCTCTTTGTATATCTACCAAAGAATAAAACAGAATAAAATTGAGGTTAAGGGTTTTCTCATGATGGCTGAAGGCATGTGTGCTGTGTCTCATTGGTGAAGCGGTGTAGGGATGTGGGTGGCGCTGTAGTCTAAACCACTGAGCCTCTTGGGCTTGCCAATCGGAAGGTTGGCAGTTTGAATCCCTGCAACGGAGTGAGCTCCCATTGCTCTGTCCCAGCTCCTGCCAACCTCGCTGTTCGAAAGCACATCAGTGGCAGGAAGGTAAACGGCGTTTCCACACGGTGGTCTGGTTTCCGTCACAGTGTTCTGTTGTGCCAGAAACGGTTTAGTCATGCTGGCCACATGACCTGGAAAGCTGTCTGTGGACAATCGCCGTCTCCCTCAGCCTGAAAGCAAGATGAGCGCTGCAACCCCATAGTTGCCTTTGACTGGATGTAACCACCTAGGGGTCCTTTACCTTTTTTTACCTTTTGGTGAAGCGGTGGTGGCACTTGCCCTGTTTCTGATAGGAAATGCTCTGGGGGAAAGACAAAAAATGGGGGGTTGAGGAGGGGCAGTTGGGGAGGGTGAGAAATCTTCATATTTTCATCTGAGGCATGTTGGAGGGTATGCTTCTGTACAGCGAAATACTGAGACTGACAGCCAGCGACTTCCCCTCATCTGGATTTAAGTAAGAAGACAGGCAGGTGGGGGCTGTCTGAGAGCAGAGAGGTTGGTGAGGCATGAGCCATTTGCCCTCGTGGGCCGGCCGGCTTCCACTGTCGGGCCACCAACTGTGGTAAGAAAATCACCACCTTGTTCATTAGCCAGGTGAGGAACAACCACCTGTTGAATAAACCACAGAACCAAGCAAATTATTTCCAAGTCCAGCATCCAGATTTAGGGACCTGGAGTTAATTTTTTAGCTATTGCAGCAGGACAGAGCTCACTCAACTCAGTGTGCCAGGTGAGAAGGTCTGCCTCAAGGCACTTCAGAACACACCTTATCCAAGGTATCAGTCTACCTATTGGACTTACTTACAAAATTATTAGCACCCTTCTACAAGCATTGAAGGGACACGGGTGGCGCTGTGGGTTAAACCACAGAGCCTCGAACTTGCCAATCAGAAGGTCGGTGGTTCGAATCCCTTTTTTTTTTTTTATAAATATTTTATTAAATTTTCAAAATACATAATAAAAAAGAAAGAAGAGAAAAATATAACCAACCGTTCAATAAAGCTTTTCTTATATAACTAACTGGACTTCCTCGCGTCTCCTTACCCTGCATTATTTATAATCAGAATGTCAGCAAATTATTACCTTATTTCATACCTTATTTTGTACTTTCCAAATATTATACTTCTAAATTTAAAGTAATTTTTATCAATTACTCATACCTTAAAATTAAACAAAGTATTGCCTTAAATTTTGACCTTTTCTTACTTATAACTTAATTTTCTATTTTACAAAGCCTATTTGCTGGAGCTGGTATTTTCTAAATCGTGCAAATACTTAACATTCATACAACTTATAATATTTTTGTAGATAGTCCTTAAACTTCTTCCAGTCCTCTTCCATTGTTTCTTCTCCCAAGTCTCGGATTCTGCCAGTCATTTCAGCCAGTTCCATATAGTCTATCAATTGCGTCTGCCACTCTTCCAGTGTGGGCAAGTCTTGTGTCTTCCAGTACTTTGCAATGAGTATTCTTGCTGCTGTTGTCGCGTACATAAAGAAGCTTCTGTCCTTCTTTAACACTTTCTGGCCGACAATGCCCAAGAGGAAGACCTCCGGTTTCTTAACAAAGGTATATTTAAATACCTTTTTTAGTTCATTATAGATCATTTCCCAGAAGGCTTTCACTTTAGGGCATGTCCACCAGAGGTGAAAGAATGTCCCCTCAGCCTCTCTGCATTTCCAACATTTATTATCAGACAGGTGATATATTTTTGCAAGCTTGACTGGGGTCATGTACCACCTATATATCATTTTCATAATATTCTCCTTCAAAGCATTGCATGCCGTGAATTTTATTCCGGTGGTCCATAACCTTTCCCAGTCCTCAAACATAATGTTATACCCTATATCCTGGGCCCATTTTATCATGGCTGATTTAACAGTCTCATCCTGTGTATTCCATTTAAGCAGCAAGTTATACATTCTCGACAATACCTTAGTCTTTGGTTCCAACAATTCTGTCTCTAATTTCGACTTCTCCACCTGGAATCCTATCTTTTTGTCCAATTTAAAAACCTCTTGGATTTGGGCGTAATGTAACCAATCTTGCACCTTATTCTTTAATTTCTCCAAGCTCTGCAACCTCCATTTGTCTCCAATTTTTTCTATTAATTCCCAATATTTCGGCCGGTGGTTCGAATCCCTGCGATAGGGTGAGCTCCCTTTGCTCGGTCCCTGCTCCTGCCAACCTAGCAGTTCGAAAGCACGTCAAAGTACAAGTAGATAAATAGGTACCGCTCCGGCGGGAAGGTAAACGGCGTTTCCATGTGCTGCTCTGGTTCACCAGAAGCGGCTTAGTCATGCTGGCCACATGATCCGGAAGCTGTACGCTGGCTCCCTCGCCCAATAAAGTGAGATGAGCGCCACAACCCCAGAGTCGGCCACGACTGGACCTAATGGTCAGGGGTCCCTTTACCTTTACCTTTACAAGCATTGAACACCATAGCATAGTAATACAATACAGAGGATGGCTGAGAGGAGGGAAGCTCTTTCTCCTCTCATGCTTTGCTGCAACCAACATCTAAACCCTGTAGACTAAAGGCCAGTCACCAAGGGTGGGGGTGGCTATCGTCTGAGTTGTTGTGTGACGGTTGTTACCGACTGAACATTTTGAAGTTGCCATACTATAAGCCGGAGGTCAGAGAATCAGTGCATCTCCTTCAGTTACAGTCTAGGTGGCAGAAGCTCTTGAGCAGGGGTCAGCAGACTTTTTCAGCAGGGGGCCGGCCCATTGTCCCTCAGACCTTGTGGGGGGCCGGACTATATTTTGAAGGGGGAAAAAATGAATGAATTCCAATGCCCCACAAATAATCCAGAGATGCATTTTAAATAAAAGGACACATTCTACTCATGTAAAAACACGCTGATTCCCAGACCATCTGCAGGCTGGATTTAGAAGGCGATTGGGCTGGATCTGGCCCCCGGGCCTTAGTTTGCCTACCCATGTTGTTGAGGGTTTGTGACCAGAGGAATACCTAGGACCCCCCCC
The DNA here is from genome assembly GCF_951804945.1 of Podarcis cretensis. Taxonomy (NCBI): domain Eukaryota; kingdom Metazoa; phylum Chordata; class Lepidosauria; order Squamata; family Lacertidae; genus Podarcis; species Podarcis cretensis. The sequence goes on from NC_137187.1 coordinate 13,186,676, forward strand.
CAAACCCATTTAAATGTGGGTGCCAGGGTTTGAAACTGGAGTTACCCCACACAAGGTCTGAGCTTGAACAGACCTGCAGCCCTTCCCCTGTTTGTAGCTGCATACCTATGTACATGTGTCCCTGGGCTGCAGTTATGTGAACTATTTGGTGCACACATCTCTGAACGATACACGGAAAAACGTTGTGATTACAAACAGCCTCCGCGGGTCTCCAGAGTAGCGTGCGTCTCCTTTGTTTTGCTTTCTTCGACAACCATTCCTGTTCCTTTTAAAAAAATTACATCCCACGAGGCATTTTCCACACCGGTGTTTTCCCACAAGTGTTGTATTCTGGCGATTAGTTTCTAAAAAGAGCATTGCCAGGTTTCTGAGCGTGACTCCAAGCTGCCCTTACTGGTCTCCAAGCTTCTCCCCGCTCAAAAGGCCAGGCGCACAATGATGTTTGGTGGTTGCTGGATACTTTGCACATGCTCAGAGGTGCTTCCTTTGCCATGCTAACACTCCAGGCACTTGGAAATCAATTCCAGGGCTGAGCCCCCCCCTGCCCCCCCGCTGCCTGATTCCTAAGCCCAGACTTAAACGAAGCTCAGCTCCTATAAAACCCTGCTGAGTTCAATAGGCTATGGCTGGGGAAGGCAAGATGCTGACCCCCAACATCCATCATCCCTGACCATTGACCATGCTGGCTGGGGGCTGATGGGAGTCCAACAACACCTAGAAAGCATCACATTGCCAACCGCCAGCCACTTACAGCCTTTTGCAAAAATAGCCTGTCTGGTGTTTTTCCCCCCTTAGCGTTTGAATCCAAACCTCTTGGCATTTCAGAACAAAGCTCCAAAGCTGTCTTGTCCACCTATTCTAGCATGGGCTAGAATTCTAGGAAGAGCAAGAAGCTGCAGCATGAAAAGGATCTCCCAGGAGATACGGAATAAGCTCCCTGGATCGCTAGCACTAGTGGTGACACGCGCCAGACAAAGGATCTGGCGTTCTATAAAGGAGGCAGCAGGCAGGGACCGGCAATTGGCTGGATTGTCAGGAGAGAGAGCAGCTCTTGCGTCTCAGAGCTGGGAGAGCAAAGTACCGGGAGCAGCCAGAGCGAACTTGGACTGCAGGAGAACACTTCTGCAAGATCAGCTTTGGAAAAGGTAAGTTACTTTGCTTATTATGTGTGTGTGGTTTTTCCTTCTTAGATTTATATTTTTATTTTTAAAGCATTTTAGTCTTTTATGCAACTTTCCCAAATGTGCACACATTCCCACTTTTCCCAAAACCAAAAGGCTTTGTGGGCATTGCTGGGTGGTTTCCCTGGAATGCCTTTTTAGACATCCGTGCTGAATTTGGTGCTGGGGAAGGAGTAAGAATCTTGACGGCTTCCTTTTGACACTCATCAGGTGATGGTGGCACATGGCTCCGGTTATGTCTGAAAAGGGCTGCTCCTTCACAGGTGACTAAATTCAGACCTGGAGTGAGACGGTTGTATCCTCTGCTCTTTCCCACATTGCTGCTGACATTGTGGCATAAGCACTGCAGTTAAGAGACCGGCAGTGGAACTGTTCTCATTTTGTCCGTCTGAATAACATTCCACAGCTGAGATTGCATGGAATTTGACGGGGAGGTGGGTATTATTGGGTTGTTCTCGTTTTTGTTTTTGTTTTGCGTTTTTATGTTGTGAACCGCCCTGAGACCTTCTGGTATAGGATAGTATACAAATTTAATGCATAATAATAACAATGACAATTGTGAAGAAACAGGGAATATCAACAACCGACTGAAATTCTGGAAGCTTTCAAGAGTTTAGCATTTAAAACCATGTGGTGTGTTAAAATCACGTACACCCTTGGGTGGAAAATGCCACTAAACCGGACACTTTGAGACTTCCTTTACATTCTACATGCCATTACATGCGATGTATACAACATGATAGGGCCACTTTCTTAAACCACAGCAGCCTCAACAGTTTCTGTCGTATTTATTATTGAAATATTCAGGCAACAAATTCTTATGCTTTAGCATGCAAGGTAGCTAGCTCATTATGTGTCTTGTGGAATATTTTTATAGTGTTTAATTAATACAGATTCACTCAGTGCCCCAAGAGGCAGATCTGTAGCTTTGCATTCCTTGTCTTAAGCATATACTACATGGAACTATCCTACCGAAATCTGTGGGTATGTTTCCATTTAAAGGACTTTCGATGGCATTTCCCTATAAAGTGTTTGGGAGCAGTTTGCAGGTCTTGTTGAATTTCCTCCCCTTCGAGTGTATATGACAGTGACAGCTATGAATTCCTTGCCTGGGTTGCAAGTTCTTTGTATGTGCATACATATATGAAGATAGCTTATTTAGCTATCTTTGTCAATTCTTTCCTAAACACCGTTTAAAAGATAATAACAACAGCAACAACAGAGTCCTTGGACTTTCATCCCACTTAAAATAAATACAGTGTCCAGTGGAAAACATCAGCTCAAAATGTAATTCTCTGTGGTCATATTGCAATACCCAGTGCTTTTTTTTGTGATCCTACTTTCCAATACAGAGTACCTCTTATTTTCCCTGCCCATGGCAGCTATTATGGGCTGGCACCCACAGCACATTTATCAAGGCACCTAAATTTTTATTTTTTACCCCCCAAAAAGCACGGGCAGTACCTTATTATATACAGAATTGAGTTCCATAATATATGTACGTTTTTATGATGTGGGGCAAAATCCAGATAAGGAGAAACACCTTTGAATACTGTTGACATCAGCAGGAGAGATTTAAGCACATACTTATTTCTTCCAACCTTAAAAAGGTACTTTGATATAGCTAGAATTTGCCAACACCTTTTGGCTGAAAAATCTCAGAACTGGCCCCCTCTCATCAGAAAGGCCAAACTGGATATGGGCAGAGAGAAAACTCTTTATACTTGAGCCTGTGTGTGCACACACATAGAAAACCAGCTTATAAATATTAAATATAATTAACACTATACAGCAAGCATCCCATGTGATTTAGATATTATTTTCCTTTGATGACTTGGGGGGTGGTTATTTAATTCTGGATCTGCATGGTTCCCGAATTTTAGGTGGTTATCCTTTTCGGCGATAAAATAAGAATAATGAAAAATAGAACTGCAAACCTTTGCAAATATTGGCAGCAAGGGGGTCGGGCAATCCGTTTGAGAATGTAGCATTGCGGGGAGGGAGGGGGTTAACTTGTCCTGTTCCTTATAACCGCCACCTCCCAAGCTGTTATTTGGCTTGTTAGGAAAATGTGTGCTTTTTCCTTGCAGGGCAAATAGCAGCTCGATAGGAAGAGCAGTTTGTATGCAGTGGAGGGGGAAGCAATGAACAGTCTCTGCCCCGTTGTGGCCCTATATCTGGATGCACCCCCCCCCCTCGTGCCACAGCTGTTTGTAAAAGTTCACAGAGACCAAAGAGCTATTTGCACATCCCCGTTGTCTCATTTCATTTCACCCTAAACTGGATATGATGGTGGGAAATCATTATTACTGTACTTTTTTTTAAGGCCAAATTCAACCACTGGGGATCCCCCAATGCAGTCTGAGACAGGTGCTGTGAAGGTAGGCTTAGTCCTCCCTAGCACAATTTTATTTGCCTCCTGAACTTAATAGCAGCTTCTGGGGGGGGCCTTTTAGATTAGCAAAAACATGAGATGGGAAAGGGTTCTGTGGTTCTGATCTATGTGCCTCCCCCCTCCCTGGCAGCTGCAATTTTTCCCTTTAAAAAACTGCTTTCTGTCTGTCTTTCCTTCCTTATATTTTCTGGCTATTTCTCTCTTAGATTTTACACACACACACACACACACACACACACACAGAGAGAGAGAGAGAGAGAGAGAGAGAGAGAGAGAGAGAGAGAGAGAGAATATTTAAAAATTGAATTAAATCAGGGGACAACCTTTATTTCGGAAAAAAAAAAGACTCTTGGCAATGCCTTTTCCTAAATGCGCTTTTAATTGGGGGTACTAATCTTAGGTTGTTTATTTGGCCCCCCCTTCTAATTGCTGTGTTTGGGGTAATTCTTACATAAAAGCAGACTTCATTAGCGAAACCGATGTATTACTTAGAATGCAGTCCCATAAATTTCCGTGGCGCTTAATTGCTGCATAATCACCCTGATTCAAAATTCCACAAGGGTTCTTACGCGCAACTGACTGAAGTGAATGAGGTACCCTCTGCTCACAAGGGGACTCCATGTGAATAGTGCAATATTAGCATGGTTATCGAAGCCTCTGAGCTGGGACCAGTGCTTCTAGGAATTGTATGCACCAATACTATATAATTGCGTCTCAGTATTTTTGTTTCCCTCTACTACTCAAATTAAAATGGACAAAACTAGCCCTATGTGCATTTGAAAACTGCTTTTGTTTTTTAATAAATAAATAAACAAAATAGTGTAATTTTTTAATCTTTTGGGCTTGCATACATTAATTATATTGCAGCAGTGATCTAATACATGCAGATTCAGTAAAAAAGAATAAGTTTATTTTGTTGTTCAAGTGGTCAGAAACTTCAATCTGCTTGAAAAAAATATTATTTATTATAATTCTTTTAAAGAATCCACGAAACCAACAATAATATTGAAATGCCGCTGCTTATTGGGCTGCAAAAATTCAAGAAAAGCTTTGGGTTCTGTCCAGCTCTGCTTAGAGTAGATTCACTGAAATTAAGTTAGTCATAGCTATTTACTTCAGTGTGTCTGCTCTGAGTAAATCTACCACTGGATACAACCCTCAATTCCTCTTCAGCCCATTACCTTTTTTCCAAATTGACTCAGTGGAACAGGAAAATAACAGAAAAGTGCCTCTGACCATATGCAGTGTGCATTTTCCATGTGTGCTACTGAAAAATTGCAATCAATCCTCAGGCATCTGAGATTCGAGAGCATGGCTTTAAAAAGTGGATGTTTGAGGGACATGGGTGGCACTGTGGGTTAAACCACAAAGCCTAGGACTTGCCGATCAGAAGGTCGGCAGTTCGAATCCCCGCGACGGGGTGAGCTCCCATTGCTCGGTCCCTGCTCCTGCCAACCTAGCAGTTTGAAAGCACGTCAAAGTGCAAGTAAAAATAAATAAATAAAATAAAATAAAATAAAAAGTGAATGTTTGGCTAGGTGAGCAAGCTTTGAGCACCTAGAAGTCAAGTGCTACCTTTGAAAACAGCATCCATTTTCTGTGATGGTGCTGTCTAGGAGCGCTGACTGTATGTCACGGAAGGCTTTCATTTTTTTTTTGGTTTTAGCTAGGCAGTCCATATTAAATTGCTGTTTCAATTGTTGCTTTAACAAATGGGGGCTGATTTAATCGTGTAAGGGGTTTAGTTGTTGCTGTTGTTGTTGTTGTTGTTGTTGTTGTTGTTGTAGGCTGCTTTGAAAATGAAGGTGAAGCCGGGTAGAAATATTTTCTCACACGCCTCCATTCCCACCATGGACTCACATTTCCATTGTCGAGCAAAGCCATATGCCATATATCATGAGTAGGCAAACTAAGGACCGGGGGCCGGATCCGGCCAAATCACCTTCTAAATCCAGCCCATGGATGGTCCAGGAATCAGCGTGTTTTTACATGAGTAGAATGTGTGGTTTTATTTAAAATGCATCTCTGGGGTTATTTGTGGGGCATAGGAATTCGTTCATATTTCCCCCCCAAAATATAGTCCGGCCCCCCACAAGGTCTGAGGGACAGTGGACCGGCCCCCTGCTGAAAAAAATTGCTGACCCCTAGCATAGATAATCTTCTGAAACCATTTTTTTGTGGTCCGTTTGGTTGCACGACTGTAGGTTTGGTGTGAGTACACAGAACAAAAGAAGTTGGGCAGTTTATCCCTTTGTGCTTGGAAAATCTCATTCCGGCTCCCTCGCTCAAAATGGCGCCCGGATAATACTAGAACCACATCAGCTGCATTGCTGGGGCTGTCTTTTTTTTGTAGAGCTCTAGGTTTAGGGTGCTGGTTTCCTTCACAGAACTAAGTGGGGAAGTCCGCTTCATTGATTCCTTGGCTAAGAAACACACAGCTCATAATAATATGTCCATGCCTTGCTGCTAGTGGATTAAATGTCTTTCTGCTGTGGAAAAGAATAAATGCCGTTGTCTGCACCACACAGGGCTTTGTTTATTTTAAAAATGATGTAGTATTTATTTATTATTACATCTGTATTGTGCTGTTTGTCCAGGGGGAGCTCAGAGTGGCGCAGATGGGACTATTCCTTTTTCTTTTACCAATCACAATGGGGGTGGAAAAACCACTCGAGATTTTCCAGCCCACTCCCAACTTATTTAGAACCAAGAATGTATGTTGTTAAGGGGTTAAGAGCCCACTCTATCAGTCTTAAGCATTGCAGTTGTTAAAGGCCTCCAAAATTCTGCTTCCTTGATAATACTGGGCTGCTTAGGGAGGCAGTTAGCTCCAGTTGATATTAAAAGTCTCATTTTGGATGCTTAGCAGCATCCTTCAGCCCCAGACAGCATTAAGCAGGGGCTTATGGGAATTGTAGTCAAAAACATTTGGAGAGAACCTGGTGGGGGAAGGCTGTGACTAGTAGGCATGGCCAAACTCGGCCCTCCAGCTGTTTCGGGACTACAATTCCCATCATCCCTGACCACTGTTAGCTAGGGATGATGGGAGTTGTAGTCCAAAAACAGCTGGAAGGCCAAGTTTGGCCATGCCTGGGAGTATCCACTTAGAGAATTGCAGCTAGAAACTTTGTTTACTTTCTTACGTTTGTAAGATATTTCTTCATACATTTTAAAAGAGACCTTTAGGATACATTTTGAGTCTTACTAATTAGGCGTTTGGGCATTTTTCCGTTCTGAGGGGTTATCTCATTTTTTTGGGAATCTGTTTTTAATTTGAATTTTGTTGGCTATACTAATACATACATATATCTACACATTCTAAGTTCTTGTAATTTCCCACCACAAACTAACTTGGTAACTTTTATTCACTTAATATGAGGTGAGAGGGAACCAAACTTTATTCTATTTTAAACTCTCTAACCCATTTCCAGGTTATGGTGCTTCTGTATTTGCAGTACCACTGAGGACGAAGTTTCGCACACCCTCGAAACACATTGCACTTGGAACGAACCATATTCCTTATTGCTTCGTTTGCCTAGTTGGGAAGGGAGGGCAGCGATTTGAGCTCTGCTTCAGATAGCAAAATATCCTGGGCTTCCGCCGGCCATTTATTTTGGAGCCTAAGTTTCTGTGTTACTTTTGAATTCCAAAGGCAGGTTGGAACTAGTGAATATTTCTGAAGCGGTGGAGATTTGGACTCTGAGAAAGAGCACCAACATTTTCTGACCTGGGACCCACCACCCCCTTTAACCAAACATGCAGTTCGGAACAATTTCCTTCATATTTGTATGTTGGTAGTGGTGGGTCCCAACCCACCAGGGGAAAACCAGTGTCTAGTGTCTTGGAGTAGGTTACTTGCTTCCTTTCAGGGAGTCAAGCTCCCAGTCCCAGCCAGATGAGGGCTCATGTCTATATATTGCTTTCTGTTGCAAGATCCCAGCAGCAAAAGTGTAGCACCCATCAGGAAACTTCATCTCTTATGAGATAAGACCTTAAATGGGGCTGTTTCTTTGTTCCAATACCTACTTCTCCCTTGTCCCTTGTCCAATACCTACTAGACCCTTGTCTAAATGGCTCTTTGTGGATGATGATGATGATGATGATGATGATGATAAAAATAAAATAATAATAATAATAATAATAATAATAATAATAATAATAATAATAATTTACAGTGGTACCTCCGGTTACAAACTTAATTCGTTCCGGAGGTCCGTTTGTAACCGGAAACCATTCTCAACCTGAGGCGCGCTTTCGCTAATGGCGTGCGCGCGAGTTCCTCTCACATCCAGGGGGCAAAGTTAGCTTCCAGGAGCACGTACTTCCGGGTTAGCGGAGCTTGTTACCCGAAGGGTGCACAACCAGAAGTGTTTGCAAACAGAGGTACCACTGTATTTATTTATACCCCGCCCATCCGGCTGGGTTTCCCCAGCCACTCTGGGCTGCTCCCAACAGAATATTAAAAACAGCATAAAACATCAAACGTTAAAAACTTCCCTAAACAGGGCTGCCTTCAGATGTCTTCTAAAAGTCAGATAGTTGTTCATTTCTTTGACATCTGAAGGGAGGGCGTTCCACAGGGCAGGCGCCACTACCGAGAAGGCCCTCTGCCTGGTTCCCTGTAACCTCACATCTCACAGTAAGGGAATCACCAGAAGCTCCTTGGAGCTGGATATCTTCTATTTCCTAATACATATGGAGTAGTGTGTGTGTGTGTGTGTGTGTGTGTGTGAGAGAGAGAGAGAGAGAGAGAGAGAGAGAGAGAGAGAGATATCATTGTACACAGTCCTCTGTTCACCATACTCTTAGAGATTTATTTATACAGTGGTACCTCGGGTTACATACGCTTCAGGTTACAGACTCCGCTAACCCAGAAATAGTGCTTCAGGTTAAGAACTTTGCTTCAGGATGAGAACAGAAATCGCGTGGCGGCAGTGGCGTGGCAGCAGCGGGAGGCCCCATTAGCTAAAGTGGTGCTTCAGGTTAAGAACAGTTTCAGGTTAAGTATGGACCTCCGGAACGAATTAAGTACTTAACCTGAGGTACCACTGTAATTAAGCGGGATACAAATTCTGTTAAATAAAATAAATACACTTCGAAATAAAGTATCTTGGCCCATCTTGTTGTTGTTGTTTTGGGAGATGACCTTTGGGGTCCCTTCCAACTTGACAATTCTATAATTCTATTTCTATAGCCAGTAGCTATAGAGCTGGATTGGGACCCTAATATTTTCTTAACTCTTTTCGAAGTTCAACGATGGGGATGCTAAAAGCGAGTTGAGACGTAGATATACGTCAGCTTGATCTATCTGTCCTTGATTAGACCATACACTCAATAGCTGCTGCACTCGATGTGTGAACGGACACTACTGAGAAGCCTATTGTTGGGGTGATATGGAAGGTCTGTCTGGCCAGTTGACCTGCTATGGCTTAGTCATCCATGCACCCCTTGATTCTGCCATCATAACATATGCACGATACAGGCCAGATACAAATCTAAGCTATTTATATACCCTGGAGGTCTGAATCTCTTTAAATTTTACTTGTTCGTAAGCCCTCATTCCCACTGGATTATACAGAGGTTCTCTGCTAGCCTACGAGGGTTACTGCTGCTTGAGCGGCCATTTCTTGCGTAATAAATGCACCAGAAATGCAGCTTTTGTGCAAGGAACTGCTGTGGCTGGTGATGCTTAAGCAGCCTGAATAGATTCACTAAGTGATGCTGCCCAAAGCCTTGGCTATTGAGAAACAGATCTTCATTTGTAGCTCCCTGCATTGGTTAATCTTTTGTATGGTAGTAGCCTTTGGGTGAGCTTTGTTCACCGTGTTCATTTGGGTATTTGGTGGGCCTTCTGAGGTGCTGCTCTCGATTCTAACTTGTTTGCTCAGACTTCATTCTGTGTGAAGTTTCAAAGAGGTGAAGGTAATAATCTTTCACATCTTTGTCCTATTGTTGACTTTGGTCAAATAGCTCTTACAGGTCTTTGAAACACTATGAAATATGTTTGACTGCATACAGCAGTGATATGAGTATACACACCCTGGACAACAATGTACAACTGTATAATTTCTATATTCTGGTGTGGTCAGAATCATTTTTATTCACATTTTGTACTACGCCAATAAACCCTACTGGCTGAGAAGACGTTATATAAAGCCAGACTTACTTCAAGAAATATGTATCAGATCCTTTCTTTGGGGTTCATTCTCTGACACCATTCACATAATGGCTCGTGAAGCAATTTCATTCATAAACATGAAAGCTTTTTTGTCTGAATGGACCATCCTTGCACCTAACAGACAAGAAAACCCTAAATCTCACATTTTCATGATGTTTGGACATTTAAAAGTGCCCATATGTAACAGAGCAGCTTTAAATAAGACTCAAAGCAGGGAATGTGAATCAGGCCACTTTGGATCCCGGATGTGGATCTGCTTTTATTGCATTATTATGGAATATTTACTCAAGAGATTTCTGTTTGCAAAGCTAACCTTGACAACAGACCCTCCAACATTTCTCTGCTGAAAATAGGGACGCCCTATTCAATAGTAGTAACAACAACAATAATTTTTATATCCTGCCCATCTGACTGGGTTGCCCCAGCCACACTGGGCAGCTTCCAGCATCTATAAAAACATAATAAAACACGAAACTTTTTTTAAAAAAAAAATTCTCTGAACAGTGGTACCTCTGGTTACAAACTTAATTCGTTCTGGAGCTCTGTTCTTATTCTGAAACTGTTCTTAACATGAGGCACCATTAGTGAAAGTGTGCCTCCCGCTGCGCACACACCTCTGGCATGCGATTTCTGCTCGCATCCCGGGGCAAAGTTCGTATCTGGGAGCAACTACTTCTGGGTTAGCGTAGCTCATAACCCAACACATGCGCAAGCAGAAGCATTCGTATCCAGAGGTACCACTGTGCAGGGCTGCCTTCAGATGTCTTCTAAAGGTTGTGCCTCTGGACCTCCTTGGCTCAGAGGTCACATAACTCCATTTCCCCCCAACATTTCTCCAATGAAAATAGGGGCATCCTAAGGGAAAGCGGGACATTCTAGGGTCAAATTAGAAACTGGGATGGCTTCTGTAAATCTGGGACTGTCCCTGGGAAACAGGGACACTTGGAGGGTCTGAGGCAAAAGGATTCAAAATACAGCTCCCTGAGGTAGGGCTAAGAAGACGTTTTAAGGTGAAGCAAATAGACAAGAGCAATAATCCCATGACACTTAACCACAACTGAACATGGTGGAATTTCTGAGTAAACATGCTTAGGATTGGGCTGCATGTTGGGAGGCTGTAAATAAATAAATGTCCCACCTACAAACTGGGAGTCTGTCAGCTATTTGAAAAGGATTCCTTGGGTGCATGGGGGCCTCTGTTTGCTGATCTTGTACAAATGTCAGAGAGACAAGGATGCATTTTGAAGCATTCCATCTAACGGAGAAACCCACAAAGGTCGCTATTTGCACACAGAGCTTGTGCTGACAAAAGCAAGAGAGCAAAAGAAAGGAAGAGGGCAACTCTGGCTATCCTTTCACAAATATTGCTGCTCCCCTTGGAGTGATCTGCTAATGGGGCGCTAGTGACCTTTGGTCTACAGGAACATTTCAGGCCTGTACAAAGCAGAAGTGAAATACAGAGGCACTGGGTTTGCAGTCGGACTCTAGGTTTGAGCTATCTTATTGAAGGGTTTAGGGACGCGGTTGGTGCTGTGGTCTAAACAACAGAGCCTAGGGCTTGCCAATCAGAAGGTCGGAGGTTCGAATCCCCGCAAAGGGGTGAGCTCCTGTTGCTCGGTCCCAGCTCCTGCCAACCTAGCAGTTCGAAAGCACATCAAAGTGCAAGTAGATAAATAGGTACCGCTCCGGCGGGAAGGTAAATGGCGTTTCCGTGCGCTGCTCTGGTTCGCCAGAAGTGGCTTAGTCATGCTGGCCACATGACCTGGAAGCTGTCTGCGGACTAAGGCCGGCTCCCTTGGCCTATAGAGCGAGATGAGCACGCAACTCCAGAGTCGTCTGCGCCTGGACCTAATGGTCAGAGATGCCTTTACCTTTACCTTTCTTGAAGGGTTTTTAAAAAAATGTTTACTTCTATCCTCTGGCTGCAGTTCAGCTAGTCCTTTCATGATGACCTTTACACTTTTCTCTTCCTCTAGTTCTGCCGGTTCTTGAGAATGACCAGAAAGATCTTCACCAACAGCAGGGAGAGGTGGAGGCAGCAGAACGTCAACAGCGCATTTGCCAAGCTGAGGAAGCTCATTCCCACCCACCCTCCGGACAAAAAGCTCAGCAAGAATGAGACCCTCCGCTTAGCCATGAGGTACATCAACTTCCTTGTCAAGGTGCTCGGGGAACAAGGCCTGCAGCAGCCAGGGATGAATCCACGGGGAAGGATACTGGGACTGTTCCAGCCAAGTCCAAGTTTGGAAAGCATGGAAGACTTGACTCTGATTGAAGACTCTGAGGTCCCTTCTCCCAACACAAGCAGCAATGCTCCAGAGTGTTGGTCAGAGGCATCGTCTCCGTGATGTGCTGTTTGTCGGGGCTATAGCCCTCCTGGTAGTAATTTGATAGTTTCCCTTCTTTATACAAGTTGTGGGTTGTCTGCCTATGTACAGTATTTATATATATATATCTTTTGCTCTTTTAACGAATGTATTTTGTGTAACGGTTTCTTTGGGAGATGCTAATTTTCAGTACTTAAAAAGAGGGATATCAAATCTCTGGAAGTTGATCAGGATTCCAACAGCTCTACTTGCCACAAAGTGCTTTGATCTCAAGGCCAAGGATCTGTGATACAGTCCACAGAAAACTACACATGATGCATTGGTGAGAGTTATTGGAGCCAATAGCTGGTGACTGAGCAGCAACGTAACTTCTAGGCCCAGTTCATACAATTATTGGGCTGTGGAGCCAGTGTGGTGTAGTGGTTAAGAGCGGTAGTCTCGTAATCTGGTGAACCGGGTTCGCTTCCCCGCTCCTCCACATGCAGCTGCTGGGTGACCTTGGGTCAGTCACACTTCTTTGAAGTCTCTCAGCCCCACTCACCTCACAGAGTGTTTGTTGTGGGGGAGGAGGGGAAAGGAGACTGTTAGCCGCTTTGAGACTCCTTTGGGTAGTGATAAAGCAGGATATCAAATCCAAACTCTTCTTCTCTTCTTTTCCGTGGTGGAGTGAGTCCTCTCTACCTTGTGTCCTACAATGTGTGGCATGAGGGCTGCATATGATCTCCTCTTACCTTTCCTAAAAGGAAAGAAACACTTGAGTTGGGCCACTGCAGAGAAACGCTGTATGAGGAAAAGCTTCACGTCACACATTACTGGAGGCTTGTGGAAGCAAGGGCTGCAAGCCCATTTCTTCACTTCTGAGTAATGTATACTGAAGGTTGCTGTTTGTATTATTTACAATGAAACATAAATAAGACTACATTATATTTCACCTACTTCTCTGACATTCATCAAAGGCACTATTCCCCAAACTTGTTGATTTACAGAACAATCCTAAGCATTTCTACTCAGAAGTAAGTCCTACTGAATTCAATGGGGCTTACTCCCAGGCTTGTATGGTTAGGATTACAACCTAAGGCACCCTTTTTAATGGATTAAAACTGGTTGTACAATTCAGGGCCAGACTAGATGTGACATATGATGAATGCTTTCTGTTTTATTTACTAAAACAGCAGCATTGGATACCCTGAACCAGATCGGAACAGTGGTGTTGGGGGAGAGCTCTTAAATCTGAAAGAAGGCTCTCAGAAAGCAGGTTGCTTTCTGGGGGCAAATAGCAGCTTTAGAGGTGCCCCCTCCCCAAACTGGACTGAGACAGCAGTGGCGGCAAAAGGTTAATGCTAGCAGTCCACTGCAGCCCACCGTGGTTCTTACTTGTACAGTGGTACCTTGGTTCTCAAACTTAATCCGTTCCAGAAGTCCGTTCCAAAACCAAAGCGTTCCAAAACCAGGGTGCGCTTTCCCATAGAAAGTAATGCAAAATGGATCAATCCGTTCCAGACTTTTAAAAACAACCCCTAAAACAGCAATTTAACATGAATTTTACTATCTACCATTGATCCATAAAATGAAAGCAATGAACAATGTACTTCAGTCACACAATCAATCAATCAATCAATCAGTAGCTGGACTGGGTTCCACACAGTCACACACAAAAAGAGCCGCAAAAACAAAACGCAAAATAAATAGCCAAAACAGACAGACCTCACTGTAACTCAAATCGGAAGCATAATACAGTACTCAAAAAGAGTTCGCAAACCGGAACACTTCCAGGTTTGCAGTGTTTGGGTTCCAAATTGTTTGAGTACCAAGGTGTTTGAGAACCAAGGTAACACTATATGCAAATAAATACATAAGCAGTAATCATGTGAATAATGTAACATAATATCTAATCTGGCTTCACTCTTACACCGAAAAAGGTTAACTTTTCAGAGTAGGTGTAGGTGAATTGCCTGCCTATGTAGGATCTCCCCTGCCCTCAGTGTTTCTGCATGAGTAGCCAATTTGAGCAGCCACCCGATCGATCGTCTTTTCAGTTGCAAGGGGCGGCCCCTTCTGAGAGTGTATGCCTGCGCTGAGAAGAATGGGCTGGATGATCCAATCCCATCTGCAGAAGGGGCACAGTGGAGTTAATATCCCCCTTCCCCAGGAGGCAGATTGGAAGGAGGCAAAGCTGGGAGCGGTAAATCATGCAAGAGACACAACTAGCAGCCTTCTCTGTGTGAGAGCATTTTGAGCCCACACAGAAATTTCTGAGGATGTAATTGTGTGATTTTGGGCGGCATACTTGTGTATGTCCCTATGCACACTTCGAGAATGGTTGGACTAAAGTGTTAACTCCTCCAGCCAAGTCAATGAAATAGAAGTATTTCATTTAATTTTAACTGCATCTTTCATTATTATTATTTTTTTAGAAAAGTTGCCACTCAGCCCTTAATTATCCTGAAGAGGAGAAGAAGATATCTCCTCAAGGAGAATCTGCCACTTGGGGAAAAAAACCACTAGCCACTAATAGTGTTTCCCCATTATTATGATTATCTTTAAAACATCTTTTAAAATGCTTATTTTGTTACACCTGCCTGCTTCTAGATAAGTTGAAGCTTTGGGATGTTTCTCCTCTTTCCTTCCTTTTTAATTTTTTTTATTAAATCTTTACTGAACACATTTCACAAAATTATACAGCAATATACTATATTACAATTTATATCCCACCCCATTTTTTTTAAAAAAAAGAATGCAAGAAGTTTAAAGGGACCTAAAATAGACTTCCAAATGTTCTCAGAAAACCCTGAATTACACTTGTTATATTTTACACAGTATCATACTATTATATTATTTTCATAAATCTTTTTGATAAAGAAATAATTCTCCTCTTTCCTTCCTTTCACTGGCTACTGCAATGCCTTCACACGCTTTCTTGTGTACATACCTCATGTAAAGCACTTTGCACACTGTAAAGTGTTCTGGGGACTATTGATTATAAATGTGGCTGTCGCCGGCCTTTTAAATCTATTTATTTATCTATTATCCAGGTTTATTTTTTATTGTGTGTGTTTTTTTAAACTGTTCATCTTAGGAAGATGCTCACCTTCTTAACAAACATTTGTAAAGTTTTAAAGCTTATTAGGGGAAAATCAATATTCATTCATTTGTTTCCAGTATTCATACACTGCATTTCAAGAGCAAAGCTCTCTTGAGGCGGCTTACAGAAACATTCGAAATCATAAAACATAAAGCCCTTTCATTACAAAACTTTAAAGAAAAAGAAAAGCAGTTTAAAAACAGGATAACGGCTCAGCACGGCAATTCAGATCAGATTAGAATCAAAAACAGAAACAGTTTAAATGTAATGAAAGACTTTATAGAATTAAAGACCAGTCTAATTGCTACGTGTTCCAAACACTTGCCCCTCAACAGGCAATTGCATTCTCTGTGTTGAAGTTTCCAAACCATTTTGAAAGACAGCCTCATATAGAATGCATTACAGTGGGCTAGTCTGTAACCAGGACGTAAACAAGTGAGGGAAGATATTTTTTCTCTGGAGGTTCGTAGCTGGCAGAGCAGCTTGAGCTGCTTTGAGCATCCCAGTCACTGATTCTGTCACCTGTGCCTCCATAGATAGCTCTATTTGTAGGAGGAAACAGCCCCCGCCCCCAAGCTGCAAACTTGCTCTTTCAAGGAGACTGCAACCCATCCTAAACCACTTGCATCTCCCCATCCAGATTGGCTGGCTTCCTGTGCCATAGGTGGTCAAAGCCTCAGCTTCTTCATGTTCCTCCACCTCAAAACCATTTGCAGGTACCCACTGAGGATTTCTACAGTCCCCCTGGGATCAGTACAGTGGTACCTCGGGTTACAGATGCTTCAGGTTACAGAGGATTCAGGTTACAGACTCTGCTAATCCAGAAATAGTACCTCGGGTTAAGAACTCTGCTTCAGGATGAGAACAGAAATCGCTGTGCAGCGGCGCGGTGGCAGCGGGAGGCCCCGTTAGCTAAAGTGGTACCTCATGTTAAGAACAGTTTCAGGTTAAAAACGGACCTCCAGAACGAATTAAATTCTTAACCCAAGGTAAAACTGTAGTAATAATGATAATTTATTATTTATACCCTGCCCATCTGGCTGGGTTTCCCCAGCCTCTCTGGGTGGCTCCCAACCGAATATTAAAAACACAATACAGCATTAAACATTAAAAACTTCCCTAACCAGGGCTGCCTTCAGCTGTCTTTTTAAAGTAAGGTAGTTATTTATTTCCTTGACTTCTGATGGGAGGGCGTTCCACAGAGCAGGCGCCACTACCGACAAGGCCCTCTGCCTGGTTCCCTGTAACCTCACTTCTTGCAGGGAGGAAACCGCCAGAAGGCCCTCAGAGCTGGACCTCAGTGTTCTGGCTGAATGATGGGGGTTGAGATGCTCCTTCAGGTATACTGGGCCAAGGCCATTTAGGGCTTTGAAGGTCAGCATCAACACTTTGAATTGTGCTCGGAAACATACGGAGTGCCAATGTAGGTCTTTCAGGACTGGTGTTATATGGTCTCGATAGGTGGAAAAGAAGGGTAGAGCCGGGTCGCATCTGCACACCAGTGACACTGTAGCCCAAAACCTCTACATGGCTTCTCCCAGCAAATGTTTCATGCAAATGTTAAAAAGCATGGGAGACAAGATGGAGTCCTGAGGTCACTGCTTTCCATTTGCCTGGGTTAAACAGCACTTGAAGTCTCTTGACTGAAATTCTGCTAAGTGAGCTTCAAGGAACAGACCAATAAATATTTGCTGCAACTGCAAAGTGGCAAAGCTGCTGTGCTTTGGACATCAAAGCCCCCATTTCGGCTCAGCCATATTTGGCTTCCAGCAAATGACTCGTTTTAACCGATATCACAGGACTGCTGTGAGATTAAATTAAATGATAGCGCTGTGGTAATTATACTGCTTTAGGTCTGCCTCTTCCCCACTAACTCCAAACGTTTTTAAATGGTACATTTTAAATAATTGCAGGTGGGAATAAAATTATTATAATTCAATAATTCAATAGTAGCAGTTACTTAAAAAAACAACCCCACACTTCTAGGGATCTGGACTGACAGAGTTCTTTCATTGCATAGTGACCACGTAGTGGAAAGACTACAGACTAGGACATCTTAAGAAGCACTCGGCCACTCAGTTCTTGCAAGACCTTAGATAAGCTATGACATGATTCTGACTTGCCTGGGAACCCATTGATTGGCCCTTTTAAACAACGTACAGATTTATTTGGAAGTAAGTCCCACTGGGCTTAGTGTTCCGGCTGCAGTATTCTATGTCTGTGAAATTCCAGGCATCTGGCAACCCTAGCTTAGTGAGACACTAAGGCTGAAATCCTAACCATGTCTAGAAGCAAATTCAGTGGGACTTATTTCCGGGAAACTGGGGGTGAGAAATTCTGCTTAATAACTTTGCTTAGGAACTAAGGGCGCAATCCTTGGGGATTGAAATGAGCCTGAAACATCTTTTTTATTATGGTAGAAAACTGTTGTCTACAATCTGCTGTAGCTTTTTAAGTATGAAGACTTTATGTATGAAAATGTACTATTATATTTGATAGTCTCGTTCTTTTTCAGGAAAGCCGCTTAAAATGTGAAGAAGTGATGGAGTAGTTCTGAAGCTACCTCATGATAAATCTACCCACGTTCACGGCTTAAAATGATTTTTTAATTAGATACCAAACTAACAATCTATGTTTTGTGCTGGGACTGTTCATTTTGGCAATCATTCCTAGCATGTATAAGCTTTCCCAAATACCCCAAACAAATGAAGATTTATTCATTCCTTGAGTAGAACATTGTGCTGATACAAAAGAAAAAGGCAGGCACTTAATTTTAGGGTGGTGAAAGTTTTCATGTAGTAATATTTCTAAAATGTCCTGCCTAATTTTATAGTAAAGGGGGGAAATAGTATCTACTATTGATGTACAATTTGCGTTTTTAACTAGACTTATCTACCAAAGATTTATTTTGCCAGCACTTTTTATGTTTTGTGATTTCCTTCTGTATAGCTATGAACAAATATGGTGTAACTGATACCTTTTCCTGTATACTATGCTATTTAATGGTTAATATATTAAGAAATAAATTATTTACAAAAGTGGTCACTTTGTTTCTTCTATTAAAAATGAAATTGTTCCAACTAGAATTTTTTTTGTCATTGTTTACACGAGGAAGTCACTGGTCTTACCGCTTCTCTTAGCAGTAGGTAAAGGTAAAGGGACCCCTGACCATTAGGTCCAGTTGTGGCCAACTCTGGGATTGCGGCGCTCATCTCGCTTTATTGGCCGAGGGAGCCGGCGTACAGCTTCCGGATCATGTGGCCAGCATGACTAAGCCGCTTCTGGCAAACCAGAGCAGCATGCGGAAATGCCGTTTACCTTCCCACTGGAGCGGTACCTATTTATCTACTAGCACTTTGACGTGCTTTCAAACTGCTAGGTGGGCAGGAGCAGGGACCGAGCAACGGGAGCTCACCCCGGCGCAGGGATTCGAACCACCGACCTTCTGATCGGCAAGTCCTAGGCTCTGTGGTTTAACCCACAGCGCCACCTGCGTCCCTTAACTTTTGTAATAAATGATTCCGAAATGTACAGGTTGAACAGATGGCAAGCAAGCACACAGGCAGGGGCGTAGGAAGGGGCCGGTGGGGGCTGTCTGCCCTGGGTGCCCTCACTGAGGGGGGTGACATTTTGCGCGCTGCCTGCCTGCGACTCCCAAGCCTACCCCAAGCTGTCGGGATAAGTGGGGGGGGGGGGGGAGCTGCGCCGCTTTGTTGGCGGCATTCCCCCCTTCCCCCTTCGTTTTGACAGCTTGGGGAAGGCTTGGAAGTTGCGGGCTGGCGGCGCACCGAATGTCGGCCATGGGTGGCTTGCTCCGCCCTGGCTGCAGGGTGCGTGCGCCGCTCTGGGCACCCGAGCGACCATCCTGCACCCAGGAGGGCACCCTGCGTGCCATGCCCCCCTTGGGAGCGCGCCTGCGCTGGGCATATGCTCTGCCGCTGCACACATTTCCTAGGAATTGCTTCTGCCCACCAAAAACCTATAGCAACCTTTTCTCCAAACTCCAAAGTAGGTTTCCCAGAATACAGCCCAATTCAAGGCTCCCAAAAAAGAAGTCTGTTCATTTCCATCTAGGGAGGTGAGCATGCACTCAAAGTGGGTGGAAATAGCCACCAACCATCAAAATCCATTTGAGTGTCCATCTTGAGACCTCCAGGTATAGGGTGGTATATAAGTTCAATAAACAAGAACAACAACAGGCCAGATCTAGAGAAAGCCATTTTGCATAGTCAAAAAACGTACTCATGACATATCTGGGTATCAGCACTAAAATTACTGTGTATAAAATTCACTATATTTCCCAAGTAGTTTGAGTAAAGCCATGGTCCGCAGACAAGGATTTGGAGAACATTTGAGGATCTGAAATGCATGGGGAGCCTCCATTAATCTCAAAGGCTTTCTGCTGCAGAAGTTACTTTCCAGGTAGATAAAAAGAACAGTGACTGGGGCTGTGAGATGAAGAGCACAATGATATTAGGGCACAGGTAAGTTCTACCAGATCTAGGCATTATGAAAAGCCAGGTGGGTAGCCAGCTATAATTTTCATTTAGTGTCCCCCTAGTCAATGTCTCTCGTCCAGTCAAGTTTACAAAGCCAAACCTTTTTAAATTCAGCACCCTGATTCCTCAGCCCGTTCTTTGAGGCAACAATATCATCTAACCAAGTTCTATTCCGAGCAGACTCACTGAAATTGATTAGCCTAATTAATGAGTTCATTAATCTCGGTGGGTGAGTATGACAAACATTGGATATAATCCTGTACACATCATTATATTTTACTGGATTAGAATTCTAAATCCTAGAAGGGGCCAAGCTAGAATTTAAACCAACGGTTCTAACCATGTGTACAGCTATATTACCTCTGATGGATTATGTCTGTTTCGGATGTTACTTTTAGTGCTTTGACAACGTGCAAAGAGAAAGTTCAGGAGAATACATTTCTTTGGGATATGCTAATCAGTGCTATATTTCTAGAAAAAGAGGTACCGGAACTTGCAATGAATGCTTCCCTTGTTCTTTTATGATGGCAATGGCACCCACCTGAGCTGAAAAAAGCTCTGATGTTAATAGTTAGACTATCAGCTAAGATTTCCCTGCTTGCTTGGCCTTCTGTTATAACGCAATACTCAACACTACATGAGTCCCGAAAACACATGCCTTGCTGAGCACCCGAGCAGATGCTATTGAAAAGTATTGGGTTTTTGAGGTAGCATTTATCTCAAGTTAAAGGTAAAGGTAAAGGTACCCCTGCCCGTACGGGCCAGTCTTGCCAGACTCTGGGGTTGTGCGCCCATCTCACTTAAGAGGCCAGGGGCCAGCGCTGTCCGGAGACACTTCCGGGTCACGTGGCCAGCGTGACATCGCTGCTCTGGCGAGCCAGAGCCGCACACGGAAACGCCGTTTACCTTCCCGCTGGTAAGCGGTCCCTATTTATCTACTTGCACCCGGAGGTGCTTTCGAACTGCTAGGTTGGCAGGCGCTGGGACCGAGCAGCGGGAGCGCACCCCGCCGCAGGGATTCGAACCGCCGACCTTTCGATCGGCAAGCCCTAGGCACTGAGGCTTTAACCCACAGCGCCACCTGCAAGTTAGCATGTCACTAACTTGACTAAGTCACTAACTAAGGGACCGCGGGTGGCACTGTGGGTTAAACCACAGTGCCTAGGACTTGCTGATCGAAAGGTCGGCGGTTCAAATCCCCGCGCGACAGGGTGAGCTCCTGTCATTCGGTCCCAGCTCCTGCCCACCTAGCAGTTTGAAAGCACCCATAAGTGCAAGTAGATAAATAGGGACCGCTTTCTAGCGGGAAGGTAAATGGTGTTTCCGTGTGCGGCGCTGGTGCTGGCTCGCCAGATGCAGCTTCGTCACGCTGGCCACGTGACCCGGAAGTGTCTGCGGACAGCGCTGGCTCCCGGCCTCTTGAGCGAGATGAGCGCACAACCCTAGAGTCGGTCATGACTGGCCCTGACGGGCAGGGGTACCTTTTAGCATGTCACAGCAGTTTAGGCCTCGAGCCTTTGCTAGAATTACAGAAAGGGGGAGGTATATGCGTTGCATACATAATGTCTGGTTCACTTTCTGGTATTTCCGGATTAAAATGGGATCTCAGTTCAGAACCGATAAACACTTGGTGCCTCACAACATGAGACCTCACTGTCAGAGTAGCTAGAAAAACAAAGCATGTCTCTAAACATATGAAGCTGCCTTATATTTCCTATCAAAGTACATGTAAATCAGCTCCTGGTATTTCACTGTGCATGTATACCCTAAATATCCATAAAGAAAAGAGGGGTTGCATTGGAATTAACCATCTGTGTGGTTTTCTGCAATGGAAACCCAGCATTGTGAAATCAAGAGATCTATGCTAGTCAGTAATGTACCCAAGACTTGCTGTTCAAATACTGCAGTGGCACATCAACTCCACACACTTCACATTATTCTTTCACATTATTTTTATTTTTCCCGTAAGGGAATTGTCTGAGATGACCAAGTGAAGATACAGGGTAAACAGTTCACATCTGATGGGTTCTTTCATCCTTCAACCATAAAAGGAAAGTGAGAGAATGGCCAGCTTAACTGCTGACCTGTGAGGTCAGAGATCATCTAAAAGTCACATTGTTAAAACCAAAGGCCAGAGAGATAAAGTGATTTTAAATTCATCCTTTTTCCCCTTCCATAGACATGATTGTACTTTTAAAACAGCAGGTGCCAAGAGGGAAACTAAAGGGATGGAGGAAGGTGAGTAAAAAAATAAAAGATTTAGGCTACAAACCTAACCCCACTTACCTGTGAGTAAGCCCTCTGACTTCCATATGGCTTACTTCTGGGTAGCTCTGTTGCTGTTGGACACGATCCTTTATTTCTGATGGAATGACCAAATGCAAAAGAGGATCCAGGGAAATGGATCTTTTTTCTCTGTTGCAGAAATATCTTCCATCCTGATTAAGGGTTCAAGAGCCCTGTTCTCCTTTTCATCTGGTCTCTCTCTCTCTCTCTCTCAGGTCCCTCTGCACAACTTGTGATTCAGTGCCACACTGCACAAAACCACGTAGCACAACCCACCAGAGAACTGATAAATCTGTTCTTGTTGTTGACCTGTGACTGCAAAACAAGGGGAGTTGTCTGGCAGCTCTTGATTCATGGCTTGTGGCCTCCATTCATCATAGTGGGTCCCACGTTGGGCAGATCTGTCCCAAATCTTGAGTAATAATAAGACCCCGACCAATGTACCACCGGTCCCTGCTAAAGGCCGCTGCTATGCTTTAAGTCTGGCCTTGGGGAACTTCTGGCCCTTCAGGTGTCATTGGACTCCAACTCCCACCAGCCCCAGACCGCATGGTCAACAGTCGAGAATTATGGGAGTTGTAGTCCATCAGCATTGGGCAGTCTACAGTACACTGGAACATAGGAAGCTGCCTTATAATGAATCAGACCAGCATATTGCCTACATGGACTGGCAGTGGCCTTCCAAGATGGCAGACAGGACCATTGGTTCATCTAGCTCAGGGTTTCCCAAACTTGGGTCTCTAGCTGTTGTTGGACCACAACTAGCTAGCAGGGATGGCCAGCTAGCCATCTGTGGTCGTGGTCAGGGATGGTGGGGACTGTGGTCCAAAAATAGCTGGAGTCCCAAGTTTGGGAAACCCTGATCTAGCTCCGTATTGTTTACTGTCAGCAGCTCTCTGGGGTTTCCGAGTAGAATCTTTCCTAGCCCTGACTGGAGAGGCCAAGGATTGCACCAAATGTTCATAATATTTCAGTCTGTGTGGTTATTATTATTTGTGATGAATTTATGATGCATGCCTATTCATCGCAAGGCCTTCCATCTTTATTTGCATCTGTCAACAACCTAATTTCCAAAGACAGGCTTTTGGCAGGAAGGACCTATAACAGATTGGGGCTTCAGCAACTCCCCAACCATACCAAGCTATTCTTGCCCCTCTCTCCAGCCCACATGATTTGCCTACTTCATCATATTGCAACAATCTGGAGTTCTTCTTCAGCACCTCTGCAGCTTTCCATGCCCAGTAAGCAAAACTGGCTTTTCATACAGAAATAGGTTGAGCTTGTCAAACTAGCCAATAAAGGATCTTGCAAAAGCTTGGCAGAAAATGTTTAAGCAACCCGAGCTTTTCCTCACAGGGGACTGGTCTTAACATATTGTGTGCATCGCTCTGTAGAATCAACATGACAACAGCACCTTGTCCCAGTTGGACAGTGCTGGTAATCTTGGTGAGGAATTTCAGCACTAAGGCTTGTGAGAGCTCCTTCCCTCCCTCTCCCACTCTGTAACTGAACAAGAGGATGGGATTAATTAGCAACAAACCCCACTGCTAGTCATGCAAATCAGCTTTGCAGTAGCTAACGCTGGTAAATTTCAGCAACAAAGGCCTTAAATATACAGCCCCCAGCAAATGTTTTCTTATAAGGATTTGAATCCAAGGCAGTCATTTCATTTCATTTCATTTTATTTTATTAAGAGTAGTCCTTCCAAGCCACCATCTAACCAGTGATCTTCTTTAGAGGCAACCCACTTCACTTTGGGGCCTAAGGCTGAAAAACAAAATGAAGCATCCTGGAAAAAAAACTATAAATATATCAAATTATTGGGAATGGTTCCTTTTTTCATGGTACCTTTAGGTTTCCTGCTTGAGGCAGACTGTGTCACCCTGCAGATTTGTCCTCCTCCTTTCCATCCTGTTTTTGTATTTTAAATTCACAAAAGAAAGAAGGACTGGGGAGGGGAGGGAGAGGCTACATATTTGGAAACGGAATAAATAATAATAATAATAATAAAGAATTCCAGCAGCATTTGAAAGAAGAAGGGAAAAAGCAAAGCCCCAAACACAACTATAACCACCAATGTGGTTTTGGCATTTCTTATCACTCTCCTGCAGAGGCTCTAAAACTCTTATCTCGATAGACCAGATTACTTGGCTGATCTCCTCTCCATGCTGAGTAGAAATCAAACGGCCTGTTTTACCACTGTCAGCAATTTGCACATTCCCTATCCCGATAAATCAATTAATGGGATGCAGGCTGATTCATTCCGTCCCTCTTTCATTCAGTGTGCTTTTCTTTCTCTGCCTTGCCCACCCTCCCTTCCACCCGTGTTTTAATACCATCTAAGAGTCCTTAGTTAGAAGAGGACTTGTTCGCATTGCAGGTGCAAAGCCTTCAGCTCCGCAGCCTAACACCAATAAACCCTTTCTGCCCTCCTCAGGGCTTCCCTTTGTCGAAATACTTTCTCCCTTTGTCATTTCCACCCCCTTCCCCTCGTCCTTTTCAGACGTACGGCACCATGCAGCTAATCTGATTATGCTAATTTGTACTTCATGATCCCAAACACGGTAATGGGATCCAGGGAGGGTGCCCCACGCAGGGGCTGGTGGGACGACGGTGGCAGCAGCAGCAACAATGG
This sequence comes from Podarcis cretensis, assembly GCF_951804945.1. Classification (NCBI taxonomy): domain Eukaryota; kingdom Metazoa; phylum Chordata; class Lepidosauria; order Squamata; family Lacertidae; genus Podarcis; species Podarcis cretensis. The sequence goes on from NC_137187.1 coordinate 13,211,259, forward strand.
AGGACAATGCGCCTGCGAGTCAGTTAACAATAAAACATCTTCTGTCTCGGAAGACAAAGCTCACTCTGGGAAGCCTGCAAAGCTCTTGAGAATTTAGAGTGTTCCAAGCAGGCCGCTGTTAAATTGGGTAGGAAAGGTGGAACCATCAGTTTGCGGTGTGGGGCACAGTGTTTGTTTCCTGTTGCAAGTTCTTTTCCTTACTTTAAACAATAATAGAAAAAGCCACTGTGCGCAGCATTGCACAGCCAATAGCTGCTTCTACAGCAGATAGCATGTTATACTTCCTTAAGCATGTATCCAACACCATTCATTGGAAATATGGGACCATCTTCTGACTGCTTATTTTCTTAATACAGTGCCTTCTCTCAGCATGTAACCCAAAGTGACTTACCTGTGGTTCCCAGGTGGTCACTCACCTGGAAAAGGCCCAGACCTGTTTAGGTTCTGCAATGTGGCATCCTCATGTGCCTGGGACTGTAAAATACACACATTGGGTTGTATCAATCACTGTGTGTGAGTGGTCATGTTGTGTGGATGCCTGATGATCGTCTTCCAAAGCAACTGCTCTACTCCGAACTTCAGAATGGTAAATGTAATGCTGGTGGTCAACAAAAGAGGTTCAAAGACCCTCTCAAGGCAAATCTTTAAAAATGTAGTATGAACACTGACAACTGGAAAACACTGGCCTGCGAGCGCTCCAATTGGAGAACAGCCATTACCAAAGGTGTCATGGCCTTTGAAGATGCTCGAACTCAGGACGAAAGGGAGAAATGTGCTAAGAAGAAGGCACGCTTGGCAAACCCTCACCATGATCAACTCTTGCCTGGAAACCTATGTCCCCACTGTGGGGATCCAGAATTGGCCTCCACAGTCACTTATTAACTCACTTTTATGGAAGACAATCTTACTCGGCTATGAGTGATTGCCAATGAAGAAGAAGTGAGTGCACTACACTTGTGCAATAGGACTTCTTCTTCTTCCTAACCCCCCCCCCATTTTTTTAGGGTGTGCATGGGGAGACTGCTGGAGAGAAGAAAGGGTTCCATTGCACAAGCAGACGTCTGTTGCATGAACATGACGGCAGCATTGGATGTATCCCACAAATTACAGGCAGCCAGCCAAAAGTGTGACCAGTTATTTCAAATGAAAAGGCGGACTTCATCTTTCCTCCCTTTGCAGCTACATGGCCATTTGATGAATCTCTCTACAGGTTACCCCAAAAAAGGGAGAGAAAATGGAATTGGGAGTTCTAGATGAACAGTCAGACTACATACCCTTAATCAGAAACAGGTGTTTTGAGCAAATGTAAGAGACAAAGGTTGTTACATAGATGATGTAACACAGATGATGAAGGGAGCGGGTGGCGTTGTGGTCTAAACCACTGAGCATCTTGGGCTTGCCGATCAGAAGGTTGGCCGTTCGAATCCCCGCGACGGGGTGAGCTCCCATTGCTCGGTCCCAGCAGTTCAAAAGCACACCAGTGCAAGTAGATAAATAGGTAAAGCTGTGGCAGGAAAGTAAATGGCGTTTCCGTGCGTTCTTGTTTCCATCACGGTGTTCCGTTGTGCCAGAAGCAGTTTAGTCATGCTGGCCACATGACCCAGAAAGCTGTCTGTGGACAAATGCCAGCTCCCTCAGCCTGAAAGTGAGATGAGTGTCACAACCCCATAGTCACCTTTGACTGGACTTAACCGTTCAGGGGTCATTTACCTTTACCTTTTACATAGATGATAGGGGATGAATTATGGTGTTGGAGGAGACTCTTGAGAGTCCCATGGACTGCAAGAAGATCCAACCTATCCATTCTTAAGGAAATCAGCCCTGAGTGCTCACTGGAAGGACAGATCCTGAAGCTGAGGCTCCAATACTTTGGCCACCTCATGAGAAGAGAAGACTCCCTGGAAAAGACCCTGATGTTGGGAAAGATGGAGGGCACAAGGAGAAGGGGACGACAGAGGACGAGATGGTTGGACAGTGTTCTCGAAGCTACCAGCATGAGTTTGACCAAACTGCAGGAGGCAGTGGAAGACAGGAATGCCTGGCGTGCTCTGGTCCATGGGGTCACGAAAAGTCGGACACAACTAATCAACAACAAGAAGATGATGATTTACGAACTACAGGGCAGGTTAGTCAATTGGATGTGCCCTACATTAATAAGAGTTATTTATTTATTTATATGTTTGTATATAAGGAGGGAAAACCCCACTCACGTGTCTACAATCTAGGGCTTTGGGATCCACCAGCAGAAATCTCTTCTAACTATCACAAGAGGGAATGGTGCAGAACCTTGCAATCTGCTGTCAAGCGACAGCTCTGGAAAGGCTGTGATGTGCTTCCTGACTGGCTTGTCCCTCTGTACCATTGGAAATCTCCTTTTGATCTTTTCTCTTTAACAATTTGTTTGAAAACAAAGCTACACATCCTCCACAGTCCATTTCTCTCCAATCCTCTTTTCCTCTTCTTTAGACTGCAAGTCTGTGCTCTTCCACTGTGTCTTTTGTTATTAAAAACGCGCACATACATACCCATACCCATAAGTAGATGACTGTAAGTACTATACAAAGAACAAACACGCCATAGATGCACTTCTGCAAATTGGTTCAGCTCTCATTCCTGGACTGGCTGCTTGCAATTCCATTGCCTTTGCTACAGAACAGCCTTTGTGCCTTTTCATATCTTCTCTGCCCACCTTTTACTGACCTTGGCTCATCACCATCCCTCCTCTATTGTCCTGCTACTGACAGTCTTTCTATCAGAAACCAGGTTCCCACTGAGCCGACTTGACCATAATAATTGCTTTAAATATGTATCGATTGTAAAATGGGACACCCTAATCTGACCCAATCCAAACTTGGTATAGGGGTGTATTCTTTCCTGATGGGCTAAGCTTCTGGGACAATGTCAGCTTTGCCTTAAAAAAACAACAAAAAACAACAACAACCAATGTTTCTGAAATGTTTGCAAGGAAACATAAAGGCCCCTAAAGAAGGTATGTTTGGGCCTGAACAATCAAGATGGATGTTGGCTAATATGGACCAAAAGTAATGAGAAGTTTGATGAGTTGTAGCTGAAACAGGAAGCAAGCTCATCAAAGAATGTAACTGTGAATATTCATATCAGCAAATAACAATTCAGATGTGTTTTCTAAATATGAAACGGGGGGGGGGGCATGGAAACCACCCAAAAGAATTCCTGGGGTCAGTTATTCTTTGTGCGTCAGGCACTGGTTCCAATTGCATCTCACATCTCGGAGCAGTAAATTGAGCTCACTGAACCATGCATACCTCTGGCACCTTCTATATGCCCCAAGTAACTCATATGTGTCAGTTGCGACTCTGCTACTTTGGATTGGTGCAAGGGGGAAAGGGATTTTTTCAGCTTTTATAAAATTAAAAATCCAAATGGGCCCCCTTCCAGCTGTGAAAAAAGTATGGTGGGAGAGATCCCATGTATAATTGAAGACAAAACGTGGGACAAACTGTGGTCTAGCTACTTTGGGAAGACAGTTTCACCTAATATTGAAGAGACTGTCAGAAAAATCATACATCGGTTGTACAGGATTCCAGTGCAATTGGCTTGCATGACTTCCACAATCAGTTTCACAAATCTGTGTCCAAGAAGAAAGCAACACCTGGAAACAGCTGGGATGAACAGCAAATTTACTTCTAAAAGACTGCAGCTAAGGAGAAAGTCACATTTATGAAAAAGGAGAATTTGGATAAGTTTGAAGACATCTTTGTAAGGCTTTTCCAACCTTCTTGGGGACTGAGAGAGTGTGCAGGAACATCTCTGATTACTTGGGGCAGCTGGAATCTCAGACAAAAAAACCTCCTTCCTTTCTTCAGTTCTTCCTCCTGTCCATTCCATTCTTTTTACATATTTGTTAATTTAGTTAAGTGCTATGTGATTTGAGTATCTTGAGAAGGGTGGATAGACATCTGAAGAGTGTCTCAACTTTTATGAGAGTGTGTTGGATGGATTAGGAAAGGGAAAGGTTGTTATTTATATGGACCCATATTAATATTTCAAACACACAAACAACCTCCCCCCTCCCTGTGAATTATCATAATACAAATCCCATTACTGTGGAAGCCAAAAAAATATACTATTTGCAGCAGTGTATGTCTGCAGGTTTATGTTCTAGGAAACAGATATTTTCCATAGTTATTTTCCTTATGAGTAAAATTGTGAACAAACTGTTTACGGTAGCTTGAATCAATTTTGGTAGGATTATCAAAGACCAGATATAATTTATTTGCCATCCAGACTGGGCCCTAGGCTGCCAGTGATCCACCTCCATCCTAAACTACCTGGTAACTCTTTCCTCTTCCCTGTACTTCCTCAATTTAGGAAATCAGGCAGAACTTTATTTATATTTCTTAGACATGAATGTGATGCCACTCAGTGGATAAAAAGCAGTATTGCAAAGAGCACAGTGATGTGCTTTCACGCTTCCCATATGAGTATGTCATATATTGTTATATATCTGACCTTGGTAAGCATTCTTAATATTAATTATGAATATTGTGGCACCATAAAGAGTAAATATAAATCATTGGAGCATAATAATTAGAATGGGCATTTCCCCTAAATTTTAGAACTCAGTTTCTATAGCTATTAACTATTGTAAAGATAAAGGTAAAGGACCCCTGGCAGTTAAATCCAGTCTTGAATGGGGTTGCGGTGCTCATCTCGCTTCACTGGCTGAGGGAGCCGATGTTTGTCCACAGACAGTTTATCTGGGTCATGTGGCCAGCATGACTAAGCTGCTTCTGGCGAAACCAGAGCAGCGCACAGAAACGCTGTTTACCTTCCTGCCGGAGCGGTACCTATCTATCTACTTGTGCTTTGACGTGCTTTTGAACTGCTAGGTTGGCAGGAGCTGCGTCTGAGCAACAGGAGCTCACCCTGTCACAGGGATTTGAACTGCCGACCTTCTGATCGGCAAGCCCTTAACCTTGATGGAAAACTCCAGTACTGGGGAGCAAGTCTGAAAATGCCTCCTGGGGTTACATGTAATAGTTCAGGTCTTCCATTTTTTCCTGATCATTCTACAGGTATTTAGCTGGGTTCTCCCTCTTATTCTCTCTCCCCTGCCTTTTTGTCCTGTCAGGAGGCACAGATTGCAGTGATGGGGGAAGTTCTGTTTCTTCAACGAGTATTTACTACAGAAGGGGATGGGAAAGGGGCAATTCCTTGAGCTCCCTCCAATCTCCCACACAAATAAGGATGTGTGTATTTATCACCCCCAAAAGGTTTGCTGGGTCAAAGCAAGAAGTTTGTGGCCTACGAAATAGTCCTCTTCATGAAATCAATATTCATGTTAACATAATATGTGAGGAAGCATTATGGGGATGAGGGTGCCAACTTCCCTCCCCTCCTGTTCCACTCCAATTCCCCCTGAAAATCAGTTTTCTAAAAGGTGCAGGAAGCTTCCATAAGTACAGGAAGCTCTCCACTTCAGAAGACCACCTTCCACCTGGTGGGAAAAGGCAGCAGTGATGGGTGGTGGTGTTTTTCACTACTCTTGTGTTAAGTTAAACACTAATGCTGAGCACTTAAAGAGGGATAGTAATAGACTGATAGAAAAATGTTGCAAAGAGTGCAGTTCCGGAACAGCTACTGGAGGAACATAACCCCCATCTTGGACATACCCCAAAGACTTTCAAGTTGCTCATCTTAATGTCAAGCTCCTCTTAATGTCAAGTTGCTACTTGACAGCTCTGTAGCCTGCCAATTCCCCACACCTTATACTGTAAAAACCCAGCTTAATACTTGTAGACTGATCAACAAGTAGATGGCAAATGGTGATGTCACAATCATGTCAGTCAATTTTTTGGGAGGTAGGTGAGTTAGTGTCTGCTGCTGCCAGGAAACCTTTGAAGTACATTTTCTTGAAAACTATAATAGCTACAGCAACTATTCTTGTCCTTCTTCAGTTGAGGATGTAATTATGGGACTGACAGTAATATCCCCATTCCATGAGAAATCCCCATGCATTGTTAAGATTGTGGTCTTTCAGGGCCAATTCACACAACTAGCTGGTTGGCGGAGTCTGTGAGCTGTATCAATCTAGGCTGAGTTCATATAGCAGCTGTGTAACCACTTCGCCACATGTACAATTTATAAAACATTCCCCATTTTCCATGCCACTGCAAACCTGCTGACCTTTGTGACAATGTGATAAATGTAATTTTAGGGGCATGCATGTAGGTGAAGCTATTCTTTGATGTGAATCTAGACTTTTTTTTGGAAGGAAGGTTCTTTAATTTATTTGCGAATACTAGAGTAAAAGATTTTCCTTGACTTTAGTGTGCATTCATATCATAGCACCCCACAGAACTGTCTGATTTAACACCTGCTTTCAAGAACCATCCTATAGGACACTCAGTCAAGACTAGTTTACTAATATGAGCAAATCCTCAGTAAACCATGCTCATTGCCTTTGGTGCTCCTGATTAAACAACTTCCTTTAATACAATGCTTGCGACTTACGGCCATTGGAACTTAGAAATTTGCCGTTTGCATTAACCGTCAGTATGGCCTGATTTAAGATCCAAAGGTCAGATAAAATGCTAGAACATTCAGAAAATGGGAAGCCACGGAAACCCCATTGGACGTTCAGCTTCCAAAAGAATGTTTGAAAACCGGAACAATCACTTCTGGTTTTTGATCGTTCGGGAGCTGGAACGTTCAACTCCCAAGGTGTCCAGGAGCCGAGGTACAGCTGCACAAGATTGTCCCGTATTTCAATGTAAAATGCTACATCCTGTATTGATACAGTTTGTCTTGTATTTCAGGTCGTCTCTCTCCCCCAAGTTAGGGATCTTCTCCAAATGCATGTGTTTAAAAGGGTGTGTGAAACATCATGTATTTAAGCTCTGGGTAGCCAAGCACAGACAGATTTACAAATTCTCATGTATGGACAAATTCCAGAGGGGTCATCCTGTGAGGCTACAATAGATTGCAATGGATTGTTTTGAAGTTGCTTCATATATATTAAATTTTCTGTATTAGTTTAAAGTACTCATTTTTACATCCTTAAAATATCAGTGACTCCCCTTCTTCTCTTTCCATACATATAATAAATCCCTGCATATTTTACAAAAACTATACCGTTCAGTATTCCATCCATCAGAACTTATTTACACTGTTGAATTTATCTTAATGCTGCCAGCGTTTTCAGCTGTACACAGTTGTCACTTCAACACCAGATGAAAAAAATATATTTGCACCCAACCTGTGCGTTATGTCAGAACAGAGGTGGCAACCCTAAACTTAAAGATCTATACCAGGTACAGAGGGGGCGCAGAAATCAATAATTTTCTGCATTAGGATTTGCCACCCCTGTTTCTTCTGCTGCCTGAGGCAGTTGCCTCACCTTCCCCAACGGGAGGAACGGCCCTCACTGCCTCCCGCTCTGAGCGTCCCTGCCTGACCGCGCGGCCACCCTCCTGTCCCCGCCCACCGCGCGGCAGCCCGGCCAATCGCCTTTCAATCTAGCGCAACGTTAGGGGGGGGGGGAGGGGGTAGTGGGCGGGGCCAGCCTCTGCCCCTGCCCCGCCCCCGCGGCGCGAGCTCTCTTCCCGCCCGACGGCGGTTTGTACGGGCCAAAAAACTATGCGCGGGATCCGACTGGGACCGTTCGCGCCCCTTTTTGGCCTGAGGCGATGAAGAGAGAGGGGGCGGAGGGGCCCTTCTAAGCCCCGCCCCTCGCTCGTTTGTCTCTTCTCTCCGTCCCCCGCCCCCCCCTCACGTTCCCTCTTTAAATCCGTCGCCGGCGCATGCGTGGCGGAGTCCGCCGCGATGGAGGAGCTCCTGGGGCCGGTGGCGCTTCGCTTCTCCCGCCTGCCCATGTTCCCTTTCTTCGACCTGGCGCATTACGCGGCCTCCGTCCTGTCGCTGAAGGAGCAGCCGGGTGAGTGAGGGGGAAGGCGGGCGGGCAGCGGGGATGGCGGCGCCGGAGGAGCCCGCCCTCGCCTCTGGCCGCGCCTCCTGGGCATGTGCAGAGTGCCCTCCCTTGTGGGCGAGGGCTCGCTCAGCTCCACGCCGCTTTCCTCTTTTTTTAATTGGACGCTGCATGCCCGCACTTTTTTTTTATAAAGAAACACAAACAGCCCTGTTTTCAATTTTTTTGGGGGGGTGGAGATTGGCTTGTTGTTGGGAAAAACGAAAGTAAGCATTTTTTTTTCTTTTTTCTATATTTTCTGTTTTATATTTTAGAATGTTCATTTAAATAACCTTAAAACATCAGTGACTTCCCTTCTCCTCTTTCCATGGTTCATTTTGCATACCATAAATCCACGCCATAAATATTTTACATAAACTAAACTATTCAGTATTCCATTATTATGACCATCAAAACTTGTTACTTTTGCCTGCTGCATAGCTGCCCAGAGTAGCTGGGGAAACCCAGCCACATGAGCGAGGAATAAATAATAAAATTATTATTATTATTAGTTTATGAAATTTAAATCCATACGATTTGGTGACAGACAAATGCATGGTTCGTTGGATGGCTTTGACAGGTAGCCGGATTAGGTAAATTCATAGAGGCTATAAGTCTTATCATTGCATCCAGTTCTGGGCACCACAGTTTAGAAGGGCTGTTATGCAGAGGAAGGTGACTAAAGACATAGGAGCTGACTCCTAGGGGCAAAGGAGTCTTCAGTCCCCACATAAAATATTTGAGTTAATGGGCATTGCCATTCAAATGGTGTATGTTTGCAACACCATGTGATCAGTTATGTGGGGAGGGCTTACGTGGCTCACCCAATATTTCAATATTGCCACCCACTAGACCAAGATAATGGAGGGTCTGGAAACCAAGCCTTACGAGGAACTGTTCAGGTAGCTGGGCATGTTTAGCATGGTGAAAAAGGAGACATGATAGCCACCTCCAGATAGCTAATGGCTGTCACATGGAGGATAGCGCAGGCTTCTATTCTCCTGTTCTGGAGGGTAGGACCTGAACCAATAGATTTAAGTGACAAGGAAGAAAATTCTGACTAAATATTAGGAAGAACTTTCTGACAGTAAGAGCTGTTTGACAGTGGAATAGTCTCCATTGGAAGTTGATGGACTTTCCTTCACTTGAGGTTTTTAAGCAGAGGTTGGTTTGGCCATCTATCTTGGATGCTTTGGGGGACGCGGGTGGCGCTGTGGGTAAAACCTCAGTGCCTAGGACTTGCCGATCGTATGGTCGGCGGTTCGAATCCCCGCGGCGGGGTGAGCTCCCGTCTTCCGGTCCCAGCTCCTGCCCACCTAGCAGTTCAAAAGCACCCCTAAGTGCAAGTAGGTGAATAGGTACCACTTTATAGCGGGAAGGTAAACGGCGTTTCCCTGTGCTGCGCTGGTGCTGGCTCGCCAGAGCAGCTTCGTCACGCTGGCCACGTGACCTGGAAGTGTCTGCGGACAGCACTGGCTCCCGGCCTCTTAAGTGAGATGAGCGCACAACCCTAGAGTCGGACACGACTGGCCCGTACGGGCAGGGGTACCTTTACCTTTACCTTGGATGCTTTAGCTGAAATTCCAGCACTACAGGGGGTTGGGCTAGATGACCCTTGGTTCCCTTACAACTCTACAATTCTATGATTATGCCAGTGACTGTTACCTGTGTTTGTTGTATGGAAGTCCATACTCAAAGCTAATACACAACAATGCCTGTTTCTGAAGAGCAACTGTTGCCTTCATCTCCTGCCTGTGTGCTTCCCATAGACGTCTGGTTGGTCACTGTGAAAAAGAGGATGCTGGACCTGATAAGCCTTTGGTGTGATGCAGCAGGACTTTTGTTCTAATTGGAAGTAACAACAGTGCTTCTGATCATGTGTAGAGTTACTTTCCCCCCTTGCACCAAGGATGGGGAACCTGTGACAACTCCAGGTGTTGTTGGAAGTTGGGGCTTCCATCATCTGCAACTGTTGGTCATACCGGCTGAGGCTGGTGGGGGTTGTAGTCAAAGACCTGGAGGACACCAGCTTGAGGAATGGTACCCTGCACTTTGAGACTGTAATCAGCTCATGTATCAAGAAGAGTGGTTGCCAGAGGTTAAATTTGTGGCTAGGTTCAGACTGTCCTAAAAGCTTTTATTTATTTAGCATTAGCAGGTTCTCAGGGTGGCTTACAAAAGTTAAAAATAAAACCAATGGGAACAAGAACATTGAAATACCACAATTTAAAAGCAGCTGGCAGAATTAAAGCAAATGCCAAGCCGCGCGCACACACACACACACACACACAAACATCCAGGGTTTTTTAAAAGGCTGGCAAAAGCCTGTTGCTGAAATGACACAAATACGACTGGCTTAGTGCTTTGGCACAAAAGCAATATGCAGAGTGGATTTGCAGTGTGTATGGAGCAGATTTGACTAACATCACATATCAATGAATGGATTAAAGTGATGACTCTTATTTTGTTATGCTGTGCTTTCTTTAATGAAATTCCAGGTAGCACTTGTCAGGTGTCTGGTAATTTGTTCAGGTACTGACCAGTTCAGACCTGCTTGGCTTCAGCTAGGTTGTTGCTGCATCATGTGGCTTTAGGGTCTGAACTGGTTCAGGGCACAAGTTGTGAAACTCTGTAGTGCAAGGATGGGGAATCTGTGGCTCTCCAGGTGTTGGGCTACAACTCCCACCATTTCTGGTTGGGGCTGATGGGAACTGGAGTCCCACAAGAGCTGGAAGCCTGCAAGTTCTCCAGAGTCTCATAATGTCTGCCATGGACCATTTCAGAACATTTAAGAGGGTTTGAAATCTCTCTTCAGAAATTAAAAACTGGGTCTATACTGGGGATAGCTGAGCATGTCACACACACCCCAGTCTTCTCCTTGGCCCATAATAACCCTCACGATTATATACAATCATGGTTGTGTACTTGTATACAAAAAGATCCATTTCCACGACACTCTGTTAGTGCTGTTTTCATCTTGGGCAACTGTTCACCATGGCCTTGACTCTCAACAAGTACTGTTGAGGCACCTCAGCCTCAAACAGGTGTGTTTAGGCAGACAAAAGGAAGTACTATGTGACTTTGCTTTGGTAGTGTTGAAAATGCACCGCATTTGCCTGCATTTTGCAGGAGTGGAGCTGCTATAGGCAAATTCTGAACGGGGGAAACAGTGAAAGGGATATGCTTCTACGGTATAGGCGCACTTACGTGCGGCTTCTCTGCTCAGAATCCTTCAGCTGCTTTCTCTCATTTTGAAAAAGACAGAGCTGTGTGTGACATGAAGTTGGCCCCTTAGCAACCTTATCTTCACCACTTGGCCGGAGCACACACTGCATGCCTTCATTATGTCTCATCATTAGTGGGGTAAACCCAACTGACAAGACCATGTTCAGATTGATGATACAAAACACTAAATTTAGTTCATCATTCTACCCACAATATAGCTATAAATGGCAACTTTAAATGGCAAGCCATTGAAGCAGCATAACAGTATAGTAACAACATGCCCATGCTATAATCATTAACTTGAATTTTTGGACCCACAAATAATGTGCAGTGTTCCTTTCCTCCGAAGAAAAAAAGACTGATGTCTTGGACTCCAGGGACGTATTTGCAGCACAGTCTTACACTGGCTTTTACATGTTGCGGCTTCCTCATAGAATCCTGGGAATCAAAGCTGGAGTGTAGGGCTGGAGTGTAGGGCTGGGAATCAAAACTGGAGTGTAGCTCCAGACTTCGGAGAGACCTGGGAATGGTGCTAATGACATCCCCCCCCCAAAAAAAAAAAAAAAAAAAAACACACCACACCAGGTCATGGCCCAGTCCTGCTTGTGGTGAAAATGGCATAGTGGCTGTTGCCCCACTGCTGCTTTGGTGGCAGTGCTGCTCTCCACCGGGTGCCTGGACTTGCTGCAGTGATGAATGGTGGTGGTGCTTTTGAATGGGAGCCAAGCTCAGTTCTCATCCATGGTGAACATCTGCCATCTTAAGTTACTCCAATGCAATGCTTGGCTCATAGATATAGTTGGGCAAGGCTGGTATAAAGAAGGGACGTACCATAAGAGGAGGGATGCAGGTGGCGCTGTGGGTTAAACCACAGAGCCTAGGACTTGCTGATCAGAAGGTCAGCGGTTTGAATCCCCTCGATGGGGTGAGCTCCCATTATTTGGTCCCTGCTCCTGCCAACCTAGCAGTTCGAAAGCACGTCAAAGTGCAAGTAGATAAATAGGTACCGCTCCAGCGGGAAGATAAACGGTGTTACCGTGCGCTGCTCCGGTTCGCCAGAAGCGGCTTAGTCATGCTGGCCACATGACCCGGAAGCTGTACGCCGGCTCCCTCAGCCAATAAAGCGAGATGAGCGCCGCAACCCCAGAGTTGGCCACGACTGGACCTAACAGTCAGGGGTCCCTTTACCTTTACCTACCATAAGAGGCATAGGGGGCCAGGGAGGAACACCAAAAGCTGAAGGGGACCGGAGACTCAGGCCAGCTCGGCAGGATTTCCCAGCTGAAAGTGGCAGACCAGAGGACCAGATGCAGAAGGAGCTGGAAGCACAGGGGGTGGTGGTGCTCACTAGACCCCTTTGGAACAGGATTGCCTATGGCTTAATGATGCAGCAGCATCACAACCATGAAGTGAGCATAGGAGGAGCAGCAGGGAAAAGTTATCATTGTTTGCACCTGTATAATTTTGGACATTAAGGCATCATTCTGGAAGTCTGAGTTCCTGGTCTCTCTGGGCAGGTGAAGTCTTCACTTGTTGCAGGTTTTATCTCCAAGCAAGAACAGCAACTAATCCACTAGCCCCTGTTCCTCTGAATCTGGAGCATCTTCCTGATATATATCAAAACATCTTTCTCAATGCCTGATTTTATTTTATTTTTTGGGGGTAGTGGAAATTAGACTTATGGAATATGTGCCTGTCTTCTGACCTCACAAATCCTTGTAAATATATACTTGTGAATAGGGCATTTGGACTTAATATCTTGTGCTACAGACTTGTAATTAGGTATATCTGATAGTTCATCCAGATAATTATCTCCCTTGTCAAGCACACAATTAAGCTTAATTAACTGCAGCTTTAATGCTAGAAGGAATATTGATGGGTTCTCAGCACTAATATTCATTGTGACATGCAGTGCAGATATTAAAGCATGGCAATTTATATTTGGATATTGCTGATACACACTGTGTTTAATTTGGCTTAACAAAAGTAATTCCAAAGAATTAAGTTGCATGTGCACCTACTAACTGGATCCTCATTTTTTGATATGAATTAAAGGCAGTTTAAAAGAAAGGTCATTAGTGGCTACATCTAATTACTTGTGGATTACTGAAAGCAAATCACTTGATCATTTCTGTTTTCTCCCATTAAAATTTGCTTTTCCACATAATACCAGTTTCTTAACTTGACTGTTTTCTTGTGCTCATACTATTGTAAAGAAAGCAAGTTTTTTAAAATTGAAATAGTATTGCATTTGCAGTGGTAGAATGTTTTGTAGAGAGCTGGAGCTGGGTTGGTCCTTTTGAATGAAGCCTTGCACCTGTTCTGGTGCTATGATGGTTGCATTCAGTGTTATTACTTGGACCACTGTAAATGTATCTTCTGTTTTTCACATTCACGTAGTAGCTGATTGTTGAGGAGTCTTTATGCTTTGCACAGTATTTCATCATGCTCGATAAGTACATATTGAATAGTTACAGGTAGGTAGTCGTGTTGGTCTGTTGTAGTCAAAACAAAATAAAACAATTCTTTAATATAAAAGAAGTGTGCAAGCACACGAAAGCTCATACCAATAACAAACTTAGTTGGTCTCTAAGGTGCTACTGGAAGGATTTTTTTTATTTTACATATTGAATGTGGACCATGCTTGGAACAACCTTGCAAACAAAGTTCATAACAGCTTTTTTACTAGTTGACTGCAAAGACTCCTGTGCCGGTCATTTGTGGCCTAAAAGAAGGCAGGGGGTGGAAAACCTTTTCTGCCTTGTGGCCTGGAGTTGGTCCTTCATGCCACAAACAATCAAACAAAAGTCGTCTTATAAGGTTAGCTTAGAACCCAACAAGGAGGCCAGTTAAGGAGAAATCTTTAATGACATCAATGGGGTTGACAGTGCAATTTTAAGTATGTTTACTCAGAAGTAAGCTCTACGTTCAGTGGGATTTGCTCTCTCAAAGTGTTCTTAGGATTGTGACCAGAGATAGTTTATTCTGTATGCTTTAGCTCTGGGTGGGCAGTGGGTTTATTGGCTTGGATCCAAAGGTGAATGGTCAGGCCCTTTTGCTTTTGCAAGGCATCCCCAACCAAATTCTTCTCATTTCCTTATCCTGTCCCATAGACCCCTGTTCTCCAACTCTTGTTCTTTCAAAGAGTCACTTGATCCTTAGGGTCATCTTTAGGAAATTTGGGCGGCAGTTCGAAAGCACCTCCGGGTGCAAGTAGATAAATAGGGACCGCTTACCAGCGGGAAGGTAAACGGCGTTTCCGTGTGCGGCTCTGGCTCTGGCTCTGGCCAGAGCAGCGATGTCACGCTGGCCACGTGACCCGGAAGTGTCTCCGGACAGCGCTGGCCCCTGGCCTCTTAAGTGAGATGGGCGCACAACCCCAGAGTCTGTCAAGACTGGCCCGTACGGGCAGGGGTACCTTTACCTTTACCTTTATATCAGGAAAGACACAATGACGGGTCACACTCGTGATGCCATTTCAAATACTTTGGGCAGCATCCAACTTCATTCACTTTATTCAGTAATAAGAAACACACTGAACTAAATAAAAATCCATTTATTTCAATGGGTTTGCTCAGAGTATGGCTAACATTGGAGATCACGCTTTATATACTGTTTTCCTAAATAATGCTTAAACCCATTTTGCTATTTCTTGGGCGTGTGAAGTAAATTAATGAACTACATTGATAGGAACAGTGGTTCCCAAACTTGCACCCCACTGGATGACCTGAAAATTGCTGAGGGTGGTGGTTGGTGCTGACCTGTGATCAGATTTTTGCTCTTTCTGTAGAGATTAAAGGTGAGACGTTTGAACTACTTACACTTTGTCTTTTCTACTGTTCCAGGAGCAGTTGACGTATCATACCGCAGCCCAATTGCATGCTGGTTTAGCGCAATGCTTTACTGTTTTGGTGGCTCCATTTTATCTTCGCTGATGCTTGCAGAACCTCCAGTTGGATTTCTTGCCAACACCACAAATGTCTTACTTGCCTCGTCAGTCTGGTAAGCAGCTTTTACGATGAAGGATGTTGCCTAAAACTTAAATCTGTGCTCAAAGTCATGGAATGCAGCTGCAGAATTTTTAAGCTGCCATCTGATTCAAAGAATCTAGGTCAGTTAATTGTGTGAGTTTTAATAGATTAAATCTGCATAGTTTTGCATATGAATGAATAAATAAAAATATTCAGGGCCCAAGAGAATTGGGTGTCTGCAATTGGTGGTTTTTAAATATGCTTTTTAATACAAGCTGTTGTCTGGGCACCTCGTTGAAAAAGGTTTTTATTCAATTTAATCAATTAGTTAACACAGTGTTGCACCTGTAATTAGAAACTGTTTAAATGCTAAAAATTGGGTGTTTATATAGACATGCATAAAAAGGGCACTTGCCACAATATGTACATATAGTTATTTTGGTTCATGGTGTAGCTTGGGGAAGGTGAATAATCTGCAGGTTTTCCTATATAGTGTGCAGTTCACGGTCCTGACTGGCTGATCCCTGTGAAGTCAAGAACCGTCTTCTCTTATGTGTCCCCTCGCCCCCATACTGTTTTACATGGTTTTTATTTTTAACAAAAGAGCACTGGGTGTATGTTAGATTGACTAAAATAAAACATTGCAATAAAGAAAAAAACCTTTTAAAGGCAATAATACATCCTGTCCCAATTGTGGGATTAGACCTGTTATTTCAGAACACTGGCAGGTACATCTGTCTTTCAAGAGGAAATGGGGCTTGCCCTGCTCAGAGTAAAAGTTACTGTTTTCAGGTTCATTTTGAATGCCGTCATCGATGCCTTTCTCACAAAGGCTGCAGTCTTAGTTACTTATCTGAAACTTGGCAGGCCTCGGCTTCTAGGAAGTATAGATCAGATTGGGCTGCTTACCATGGTGTCTTGCTGCGTAAATGGAAGCCAGTCATTCAGTTTACCGCATTAAGATTTGCATTTTTGTGACTATTAGAGCCACCTTTCCTCCAGGGAGCTCAAGGTGACATATATGGTTCTCCCCCTGCCCCTTTTATCCTCGCAACAACCCTGTGAAGTAGTTTCAGCTGAGGAATTGAGCCCTGGTCTTTCAAGTCCTAGTCCAGTACTCTGAACGCTACACTTCTAGTCTTTCAGAACACTGGAGTTAGGAGAAAGACAGAAAATTGGTACGTGCAAACTAGTAATTACTGTGAGCTAGATTTGTCCTCCATGAGAATTTCCAACTAGCTGTGAGGCCCAGTAATAGGACTTAGCAGTGTTCGTAACTGGCACAGAACAGTATCTTTTTATGCGTGCATAAAGTACATGTTGTTCCTTTTCGGACTTTTTCCTAATTAGTGAAGCTCATTAACAGTTTTGAGTTGGGGTTGAATTTATGAATCTCAGCCCTTCTTTAGCTGCCGTGACATGAGCTGTGGAATGGATGCAGCTCTCTTCCACTGTCTCTTAACCCACATTTGGGTGGGGCAAATTCCACACATTTGGGTGGGGCGGGATGAATGCTTGTGGGGTCTTTATTATTTTTTTTTTTTGGGGGGGGGTGTTTTTCCTTCACTATAGTAGTTTCTCAGTTTAAGCAGTACTAACTTCATCTTATTAGAAGTTCATCGGTATGAGAATGTGCTTTGATTTAGTTCGCCATTAATCAGAATAATTGGGTCTCCTGGCCTGAAAAACAAAGCATGCATTTTCTGGCTCAGACACTAACTTTTCTTCCATAAACAGAACAGAGTATGTGTTCATGGAATGGCCTTTTGCTTCCCTCTGCAGCCTGCTACACCTTGCCCCCAAACCCCTGTCCCTATAAGTTGGGTGTCCTGTTGATGAATGAGGTAGTTGGGTGACAATGTAACCCCTCCTCAGGATTCAAGTCCATGTGTTTACCGTCATCCTATACTCGTCCTAAAATCCAAAAATCTCATTATGAGATGCCATTCTGAGCTGTATCCATTGCTTGGAAGCTATAGGGAGGTATAGCCGAAGCTGCTTTTCAATATGCAGCCTTATTAAAATTAACTGATTGATTGATAAAACACTCCAGTTATTCAGGCAAATTAAGGCCAAGGAAAAAATAACTTCATTGCCTTGTTTCTTGCTATCATACTTAAAGGATGCCACCATCCTTAATAGGATAGCTTGAATGTATATTCATGCACCGTCATCTCTACTTTAAGGTGCATCTATTAGGATAAGAATCAGTTTTCCTAAAGCGTTTAGGGAAGCTGGGTCGTCGTCCCCCAGCAAAAAAACCCCTACGTGCCTTGCTGGTGTATTTGGGATGTACAACATACTGATTTTGTGCTATATACATCATGAGGAACTCCTGTTTTTTCTTACATATAGAATGTACCCATGCAGAAAAACAGTGGGGTTTTGTGGCCCCCCAGCATTTGTTTCTGGTGCGCCATCAGGACCCCAAGCTGAGTGCTAGCCACCTCCGGTGCAAGGGATTCTATATGACCTTGGTTAATAACACTGATAATCATTATTAAAAGTAAACATGGCAAATGCACTATCAGGGTCCCGTTTTCTGCAGTTGAATCTTTTAATATATCTGAGAAGTAGGTGTTTAAACCTTTCCCCTCTCATCCTCTGAAAATGCTGCACAAGGAATTGGATTGGAGAAGGTGCAGCCCCTTGATGTGTGAAGTGGTGTGTGGATGCTTCCTTCAAAATAGAAGGAAAGTTCTGAAGATTGCTGTCAGATGCATCACAGAACAAACCAAGAATCCAAGTGACAAGTGTGAAATGCTTTGTTTTCACTCAAGCCTTGTTTACATTTACACGTTGAAGTATGAGCCCTATCGACTTCAGCAGCTGACCATTTAGGAATGTTGTTATTGCATATAAAAAATACAGCCGACTTTAGAATTGTGTAGAATGCTGCCTCCGTATTGCATAAAATCTGAAATGAAACTTTCCCCCTTCACTGGGAGAAAAAAACTCCATCAATAAGAGAGTGGCAAATTAAATTTTGTGAATATATAGTTCTGGCAAGACTTACAGCAGCGATAAGAGGACAGTCAGATAAAAAACTGATAGAAGAGTGGGATTGTGTAAAGGAGTACATGAAAAAACATTGTTCTGGCATAAACATATCGATATGCAATGAATGAAGTTTAAAGGGTAAAGACAGGGAGAAGTTGGGTATAAGAGGTATAAAGGCAAAATATTATTGATAACACAACAATTAAAATAAAAGAGAAAGAAGGAAGTCATACACAAGTGGAGGGAAGTCAAGATTTGTGTACTTTTTTTGTATTTTAGGTTGATATCTTTTTAGTTTGCTGTTTCTCTTTTTTATGTTACTTTGATGTTGTCTATTCTGTTTGCTTTTTGTTTTTTGTTATTGTAACTAGCAATAAAAAAATAAAATAAAAATAAAAGAAACTTTTTCCCTTCACTGAACAAGCCAAGCTAATAGAGATTCTGATATGGCTGTCAACTAGTGACATCTACTGGCACCTATGGGAAACATCTCTCTGCATTCTACAAGAGCCAGTCTTATTTATTATAAATGCCTGATTTGAATACTATATACTATTTCCTCCTCTGACTAGGACATAATGAGGAATCTGCTGTTCTTCCTATACAGCAGAGGCAATTATGCACACGCATTGCTATGACTTTGCATGAAAGGAATGTTCCTCTAGAGTTGTGAAGGCCCAGAAGAAAACTGGAAAAACAAAAGCTGGCTGTTCCCCTCCAATTCTTCTTCTTGTGTCCCCTCTCCCTTGGGGAAAAAAAAAAAAAAGGGATTTCACAGGTGTATGGTAATGAGCAAATATTGTGTAATACCACTTCTCTAATGAGATCAAAATCACCGCTGAGCAGTCTCCTAATTTATTATAGATCCCTGGCCAGCGACTAGTTTTACAGGCAAATTTGAGAGAGGGTGGAGAGCGGCGGCGGTTCAGACTACCCTGTGTGGTTCGCCAGACTGTGCTGTCAAACAGACCCACAGAGAAACCACTTTTCCCACTTTTCTCCTATCAGAGTTAAACACTCAGATATGTGAGCCTAGGTGCCAAATGGCTCCTTAAATGTCAAGTTGCCGTTTTTCATACAGCTTTTTGGTTCCTGAAATCCGTTCTGATTGTGCAGATAAAATATAATGGATAAAATTCTGCAGGATGTGTTACTCGTGTGTAGAAACAGGCAAGATCCAAGGATCTTCAGGCATGCACCTCCAAGTGGTGGAGACATCAGGTGCCATCCTGGCACCCAGGCATCTTCACCTGGTTGCAAATGGCCAATAAAAAAGGTAAAGGTACCCCTGCCCGTACGGGCCAGTCTTGACAGACTCTGGGGTTGTGCGCCCATCTCACTCAAGAGGCCAGGGGCCAGCGCTGTCCGGAGACACTTCCGGGTCACGTGGCCAGCGTGACATCGCTGCTCTGGCGAGCCAGAGCCGCACACGGAAACGGCGTTTACCTTCCCGCTGGAAGTGGTCCCTATTTATCTACTTGCACCCGGAGGTGCTTTCGAACTGCTAGGTTGGCAGGTGCTGGGACCGAGCAGCGGGAGCGCACCCCGCTGCAGGGATTCGAACCGCCGACCTTTCGATCGGCAAGCCCTAGGCGCTGAGGCTTTAACCCACAGCGCCACCTGTGTCCCTCAAATGGCCAATAGTCAGGTGCAAAGTGCAGAATTTCAAACAGTGGCTCCTCTTGCTTCTAGGTGGGCAGCTGGATCCACTGGTGTTTCCTAGGAGGGCAGGTCTAGCATTGCCAATTCCTCTTGAAGGCTTTTGCACTAGGGTGCTAGGGAAAGATCTGATTCATAAGCAAAGATAAATTTGACCTGTCTGAAAAAAATACCCATCTTGTACAATGTTTCCAAATGTAAGTTTATTTTTAAAAAGATTTTCACCCAATGCACCTGCTGGAGGTTAGGGAGATTCTATTGTGTTAAGACAAGTCACATGCCAAATTGAAGCCCTGCGTATTATTATTATTAAATACAGTGGTGCCCCGCAAGACGAATGCCTCGCAAGACGGAAAACCCGCTAGACGAAAGGGTTTTCCGTTTTGGAGGTGCTTCGCAAAACGAATTTCCTATGGGCTTGCTTCGCAAGACGAAAATGTCTTGCGAGTTCCTGCGTTTCCCCCCCTCCCCCCTTTTTCTAAGCCGCTAAGCCGCTAATCAGCTGATCCGCTAAGCCGCTAATCAGCTGATCCGCTAAGCTGCTAAACCGTTTATCAGCTGATCCGCTAAGCCCCTAAACCGCTAATAGCGCTAATCCGCTAATGGACTTGCTTCGCAAGACGAAAAAACCGCAAGACGAAGAGACTTGCAGAACGGATTCTTTTCATCTTGCGAGGCACCACTGTATAGATGTTAAGAAACGTGTGTGGATTCTGAGAAGGGGAAAAGCAAGGTCCATATAGTGAAGTCACAACTGTTGGCTTGCAATAATAAAGCATATCTGTGTGGATTGAAGAAGGCAGAGATGCTTGGCCCTTTGAGCTTCCATTGGCACATGAGCAGGAATCTGAGGAAGGCTTATTCCTTTGGCACGCTGATGGAGAGAGATGGGAGAAGGCTGGTGAAACCTGATGAAGAGATCTCCTCTGATCCTGACAGTAAACCAGCAGCATCTCTGTTCACTCTGTGTCAGCCGACGTGCTTGATTTTCAATCAAATTTGGCAGTGGGAGGGAGATGGTAATGAAAATGATGTCTCTTTGTTAAAGGAGCCTGTAGAGGCAGAGGCAAAAGGGGAGAGCAATAGATGATTAGGAGGAAGCGAGTAAAATGCTGCCTACCAGGCCTTTATTTATAATTGTTCAACCTTTGTGCTGGGGTGGAACTGTGAGGGAATATATATATATCTTTCAATAAGTGAATGGGAGGGAAAGATTGTTCAGAGCTAGACAAAATGCTCATGTACAGTGGTGCCTCGCAAGATGAAATTAATTCGTTCCGCGAGTTTTTTTGTCTTGCGATTTTTTTGTCTTGCGAAGCACGGACTTTGGAAAAGCTTCAAAAATACCAAAGTCTTCAAAAACCTCAAAAAAGGCTGCTATGAGTTGCTCCTCGAAGTGAATGCATGGTTTTAAGAAAAAGGAAACAAACTTGCAAGACAAAGGAAACAAACTTGCAAGACGTTTTCGTCTTGCGAAGCAAGCCCATAGGGAAATCCCTCTTGCGAAGCAACTCAAAAAACGAAAAACTCTTTTGTTTTGCGAGTTTTTCGTCTTTCGAGGCATTCATCTTGCGAGATACCACTGTAATTGCCCCTGCTCCTATAGGTATGTGGAGAGAGTTACTCATGCAATTGCAGCACTGGTGAATGCATGTTTCGGGCTCCTAGCCTATTTTCCCCAAATTTGGGAGCTTTAGGAAAATGCTGTATTTGTACATTAGAAGTGTAATATTAAGAGGATACATGTGGACTAGACACAATGGATGTGACTTTTTAAAATGCTATATACTTCTTTAAAATGCCAGATCTTGATATACCACAAAGAATGAGGTGTTGGGGTATGTTTTTTTTTACAGCAGTTGTGTGTGTTTGTTTTTAACCAAAGAGCAGGGAAGGAGCCACGTGCCCACAATTTCAGCAGCACGCTGCATGTTCACATTTAAACCATAGTTTAGTTTAACTATGGTTTAAAGTGACTGATAGCCGTAATACTACAGCGATGACTTCTTAACATCTATCTTTTTTTTTTATTAAAAAAAAGCCTTTATCAGTTTGTTTCATTTTGTCAGCATGCTTCCATTGCAAACATTGCGAAGTAGCTAAGGTTCAAACTTTTTCCCCAATTCTTTAGGTATCTTGTATTTTATTGTCCGCGTGATCTAGCCTACCGCTGTTTCTGTTTTCTACCTATACGACTGCTGCTTGCAGGGATGAAGGAAGTGACTAGAACGTGGAAAATAACTGGCGGGATTGCACATGCACATCAGCACTACAAAAATGTCTGGTTAATCATGATAGTAGTTGGCTGGGCCAGAGGTAATGTATAAAAAATAATATATATATATATATTAAAAAACATTTCAAATTTTAAGGGGGAATCTCAAGGACAGTGGTTGCTAATCTTTTGGGGGGCTATGGGCTGCACTGACGCATAGTGAACCCTCTGTAAAAAAAAAAATCAGTATTGTCAATTATTATTTTAAAGGACACTGGGGCAGCTCACAAAAATCATGGGCATTTCGGGTGACATTTTGGGGGCACAAAAATAGGTGTGCACATGGCTTGTGTGGATTAGGCACCGCTGTTCTATGAAATGGTATTGCATCCGGGGCCACTCTTAGAAGAAAAACCAATTTAAATCCATCCTGTTAATGTGTTCTTCCCCTCCCACTGCCACCCCGTTCTTGGCTGCTCCTTAAGAGCTCAATCCTGCTCATGTTTAGTTCCATCCTCCAGAGGAAAAGAACTCGTGCCTAAGGTTCAGCCTTCGTCACATGTTGCTGTTTATGTGGCCTCTGAATAAGATGTCCCCAGTTTCAGTTTTACTGGCAAATGCTGTTCTTGGATGAGAGCCACTTATAGGTGCTCTCATTTTATTATGGAATTCCACCTCTGCCAGGTATAACACTAGCAGGGGCGTTTATATTTCTACGTCAACTCCGACGGAGGTTTGCCTAAAGCTCAAATTATAAGACAGCAACCCATAGGTAGGAGATGGGGAGGTCAGCACGGTGGACGTGAGGGCAGGGGAGTGTTTTTGTGTTTTTTCGTCCTTTTTTAAAAAAGTAAACATTGGAATTGGTGGAAAGGGAATATACTACAGCAGCTCCAGTTTGGTTTAGTTACATATAACTAAATGCTAGCTTTCACACCCTCTTCTATTCACCCTCTTTTGGTGAGAACAGACAAGTGATGGGTGTTTCAAAAAAGGCACAAGAGTTGCAATCATAGTGTTTAAAAACAGAACACTGGTTTGTCCCTCCCCTGCCAGGTCCCAGTAGGCTAGCCAGATGTTTTTTGTAGACTAATAACTTTTGCAAGACTTTTATAGGCCTGGACTACTACTTCCATGAGTTTGGTGTCTTTCTTCTGGAGTAGTCACAGGGAAGAGTGGAAGTCATTCTATGAGCCCTTAATGGGTGCATAATCCCTGTGTTGCTATTGCTTTGTAAGCAAGAAGAGATTTTGTGCTTAACTTCAGCAAGATATAGGAATCTTTCTCTCTTGAAGCATTTTTTTACTAAATGGACAATCACAAATTCTAAGCTCCAGCGTACCAGGCAATGTTGGCTGCTGCTTCCATTATTATTATTATTATTATTATTATTATTATTATTATTTTTATTATTAAGCTTTGACAAAATTTAAGATCCTTGTTGAATTAATCCCCCCCCCGAAATATTAGGTGCTTGCCCCTGACAATAGGATGTTTTCAAATGAGTCTCAAATTGAGGATCCAATTTCAAAAACTGTGAAGTAGGTCATTCCATTTGTGCCTATAACTTGAGGGCCATATCCTGCTCCTTTTAGAAAGGGACGTGAGCAGCTTTGCAGTTGTCCTGACTGGAAGCAGAATTGAGTGTCGTCAGATCTTCTGGAACCAATTTTATGCATGTAATAATTTCTTGTTGAATTGCAGGAGCTGGGGGCGGCCTAATATCTAACTTTGAGCAGTTAGTGAGAGGTGTGTGGAAGCCAGAAACTAATGAACTGCTGAAGATGTCCTAGTAAGTCAATGAAAAGCACGTAACAATTGGCACAGTCCTGGGAATATTCTTTCTTTGTATTGAAAGTAGCACTGTATGAGTAGCTCTTCAGTAACATGACTCTTCTATAATAAATTAGTGCGCTTCAAACTTTCTGCCTGGAGGGAGAACTGTCCGTGCCAGTTTGCTGCTGAGGAACCCCAAAATATCTGCTACGAAACTGTCACATGTTGTAGTATTGGTTTCTAGAAAACGTATTAGTTTTGCTCTATATGAATTGGGTAAAAAGATAAAGGTAAAGGATCCCTGACAGTTAAGTCCAGTCGCGAATGACGCTGGGGTTGCGGTGCTCATCTTGCTTTACTGGCCGAGGGAACCGATATTTGTCCGCAGACAGTTTTTCCGGGTCATGTGGCCAGCATGACTAAGCCACTTTTGGCAAAACCAGGGCAGAGCACAGAAACGCTGTTTACCTTCCCGCCAGAGTGGTACCTATTTATCTACTTGGACTTTGACGTGCTTTCGAGCTGCTAGGTTGGCAGGAGCTGGGACCGAACAATGGGAGCTAACCCGGTTGTGGAGATTCAAACTACCAACCTTCCAATCAGCAAGCCGTGGGCTCAGTGGTTTAGACCACAGCGCCATCTGCATCCCTGGGTAAAGGTAAAGGTAGAGGTACCCCTGCCCGTACGGGCCAGTCTTGACAGACTCTGGGGTTGTGCGCCCATCTCACTTAAGAGGCCAGGGGCCAGCGCTGTCCGGAGACACTTCCGGGTCACGTGGCCAGCGTGACATCGCTGCTCTGGCGAGCCAGAGCCGCACACGGAAACGCCGTTTACCTTCCCACTGGTAAGCGGTCCCTATTTATCTACTTGCACCGGAGGTGCTTTCGAACTGCTAGGTTGGCAGGCGCTGGGACCGAGCAGCGGGAGCGCACCCCGCCGCAGGGATTCGAACCGCCGACCTTTCGATCGGCAAGTCCTAGGCGCTGAGGCTTTAACCCACAGCGCCACCTGCGTCCGCATCCCTGGGTAGGACTGGGCAAATACAGAGTGCTAGAGTGCTCTGTATTCTTGTGGTTTGTCACATGAGAAAGTGAGCAAAGTAGTGCACATATAACCACATAAAGATGATGAAGAGTCTATGGCTGCAAGCCACAGCTCCTCAGAAGTAAGTACTATTGACTTCATATGGAGTTCATCATAAATTACCTGTCTGCACTACTGCCCACAGGGAAGGGGAGCTGAGGAACAAGGCAGCAGAGAGCTTCATTGAAGAGCCCTATGGGGCCTCTCAAGTAAAGACGCTGGCAGCAACTTCCACTGGGGATCACCGTGGCTGTTGACTTGTCCTGCGATCTGCTGCGTTTTATGCCCCATGCCTCTTAGCATTTAAAATGAAGCTGCTAAAAGCGCTCATTCAAAGGTTGGAAGTATAGTGACGACACCCAGCTGGGTCATATGATCACAGAACTGTAGAAGGGACCATGGAAGGGACCATGAGGGTCATTTTGTCCAATCCCCTGCAATGCAGGATTTTTTTTGCCCAACCAATGACCCTAAGATTAAGAATCTCATGCTCTACTAACTGAGCTATCCCAGGCTTCTTTCCCCTTCCTCCATTCCCAGCGAGGTGATGAAACCCTTGAACAGTTGCCTGGAAGAGGTGATGGGTTGCATGTAGACTAATAAATAGAAGCTCAGCCTATTCTCTCCTCCCCACCCCTTTATGGTTTCATATCCTGCTTAGTAAACTGAGATTGACAGCTCAGCCCTGTACATGCCTACTCGGGGCATGAAGTCAATATAGCTTATTCCTAGGTGAGGAAGTATAGAATTGCAGCCTTAAACAACAGTTTCTGAATTCAGATGTACCTGGAAAACCAGGGTTGTAACAAACCATGACTGAAACTCTAAAGCTGCCATCTTGAGTGCAGGATGGGGGCAACAGCATGGGTCTAACTCTCATTCTGTGCTTTGAAAACCAAGATAGATGAAGCAAATATAGCTTCATCAGAACTGGTCCTTTCAGAACCAAACTGTAAAGAGTATAGTGCAGGGTTTCCCAAACTTAGCTGTTTTTGGACTACAATTCCCATCATCCCTAGCTAGCAGGACCAGTGGTCAGGGATAATGGGTATTGTAGTCCAAAAACAGCTGGAGATCCCAATTTGGGAAACTCTGGTCTAGTGTTAGGCAGATCAAGTGGGATATAAATAAAAAATAGTCTTTCTTTGACTTTCATTGGCAAGTGTGTTGGCAGCAGGAGTCTGGGGAATAGCTACAGTTGCAATCGAAATTATTCAGCTCCCATTGCAAATCAGGTTTATTATGAAACTTTACAGACATTCAGCTGTTTGCAACAAGGGGGGTTGAATAATAGTGAGACTGGAGAAGTGAGCATAAGTTGCAATTTCAGCTGAATTGGGGGAACTACTCGAAGCATCTGTTTGTGTTCAGCTATTTCAATTGCTTTTGTTTGATTTGCTCGTTGCAAACAGCTGAAAGTCTGTAAATTTATATTATAAACCTGATTTGCAATGGGGGGGGGGTTGAATCATTTTGATTGCAACTGTAAATCCTTTTCCTGTCCCACCTACTGATGCAAGGGATTACCGGGTGTGTGGGAATAGGGCAGGCAAACTGAACCTTAACAGCAGGGATAACCTCGTGTGATTTGTTAGGTAATTATCAGCCACTCATCTGGTTGCAAAATAAAAGTTAAAACTCTGCTCTTAAGTACTAAACTCTGCCAAGAGCTAAACCTGTTTACCACCCCAATCCTGACACTGAATTGTCTACATCACGGGTAGGGAATCTGTGACCCTTGTTGGACTTTAGTCTCCCACCAGCGTCACTCAGCATGGCTGGGATGATGGGAGTCGTAGCTGTACACCACCCGGATTTGCGCATTCCTTATCCCTAGTCATGCGCAGGAGGGAAATCTTGCCAGGGGTCCTTGCAATGTGTGCCACCAGCCCTGCCTTTTGCTGAACACATCCCCAAAGCACCCTGCCAGTCATAGTGACGGGCGCTTCACCAGTGTCTGACAAAACGTCAGCTTCAAAGCAGTAACTGAAATTAATCGGGAACGAAAAGTTCAGGTTTTGTGGGGATGCGAGAGCCTGCTCCGAAGGCGAGCCGCATTAGTATGCTGTTCAGAGCGTGCCTCTGGCGCACGGGGGAATACTGCTTGAGTTACAGCTTTCAGCTCAGGTTTGCAGAAGCTAAATTGGGAATGTTAAATCACTCCCAATTTAACTTCTGCCATGGGAAGTACAAAAAGAGCTGGAGCAGGCTGTCAGGCCCCAGCCGCTCCTCCAGAGGGGGAAACGAGCTCATGGTGGGCATTTTAAAGTCCCCTTGCCCTTCCTCTCTGACTTCCTGGCAGGGTTTCCTTTGCGGAAGTGATTATTTTGAAAAGACTGCTGCCACTGCTAGTGTGATAAAAGCAGCAGGAGTGCCAAAGCACTTAGGCATCCTGCTTCCAGCCACTATCCTAGGTAATAAAGAATGACAGGAGAGAAACACAGCAGTGCAAGCAGAGCTGTTGCCAAAAGTCGGCGTTGTCTCTTCTCCCTCTTGACCCCCCCCCCCACTTAGCTTTGTGTGTGTGTGTTTGTGGTATGAGCTGCCTTTTGTTGTTGTTGAGTGTGTGTAGGTGACCTAACTCCTTCAGCTGTGAAGAGAAATGCAATTTTTGTCAGTTTAACGTGCCGCAGATGTATTTTTTCCTCTCTTAAAGCTATATGCTGGTCAATGCAAGGCAGAGCATTGCATGTTTTTAAGAGGGGAAACTTGAAGCTCATGAAAGGAGAAATGTTTCTCAGGAGCTCCTCTTGCGACAATATCACTGAGTTGAGAACTTCAGGATTTTAAAAGGGGCTATACATAGATTGATATTTTCTAGTACTGCACAGTGCAATTTAGTTCTGGAGTATACATTGCTCCTAAGGAGAATTTAGGAACTCCTAAGGTCCCAGCTCCTGCCCACCTAGCAGTTCAAAAGCACATCAAGCGCAGTAGATAAATAGGTACTGCTTCGGTGGGAAGGTAAATGGTGTTTCAGTGCGCTGCTCTGGTTCACCAGAAGCGGCTTAGTCATACTGACCACATGACCCGGAAGCTGTTTGTGGACAAGCTCCGGCTTCCTTGGCCTTTAGAGAGAGATCAGCGCGCAACCCCAGAGTCGTCCGCGACTGGACCTAACAGTCAGGGGTACCTTTAAGGTTCCTAAGGTGGGGAACTTGTTTTTCAGCCAGAGGTGGCATTCCTTCATGCGAAACCTCCCCGGCGGACTGCCTGCAAATGCTGAGCAGGGCCAGAGGCAAATGCGGCTAGACTAGAGCAACAGATGTGCCTCTCTTGTATGTTTCGGCCACCCAAAAATCAGAGGTTTCAGCACACACCTCCCACTCCATCCAGGCGAGCAAGAGGCAGTGCCAAAGTTCAGAGACACCTTCCAGCTAGGCAAAGCACTTGAGGGCATGGAGGACAAGCAGTGCAGGGTGTGTCCTGGGAAGAAGAGGCCAGGGAGACCGTAGAAAGGACTAGATAAGATGGGTCGGGGGGATTTCTGCCCCACCCCCCGGCATGAGGTTACCCACCCCTGCTCTAAGCCACAGTTTTGGGAATTTTCGAAGTGCCTTTAACAAGGGGCCTGCTTCATAGGGTGCTGGCAGAGATCTCCCTGGTGAACCAAGGGGAAGACAAATGCATGTTAAACAATTACTGTATTTTTTGCTCCATAAAACGCAACTGACCAGAAGATGCACCTAGTTTTTAGAGGTGGAAAGCAAGGAAAAAAAAATTCTCCGCAGAGCATGTAAGCGACTCTCGCTTTTCTTGCTTTAAACCCTTCCGTCCCTCCTCCCGCTTCGCTGAGAAGCCAGCAGAGCAAGAGCGATAGCTGCGCAGTGCCTCTTCTTCTGCTGGCTTCCCAGCAAAGCGGGAGGAGGGATAAAAGGGAGCCCTTACAACGGAGCGCTGAGCAGAGCCTGTATGCATCCCAGATGTGAATGCAGGCAGGAGACTCTGCTCAGCGCTCCCTTTAAAGCTCTTTCTGGCTTTTCCCCGAGGAGGGAGAAGGGCAGCTCGTCAGTCCCTTCTCCCACCTTGTGGAAAAGACCCCACAAGCCACACACACACTCCACATGGCTCTTTAACGGGAGCACTGAGCAGAGCCTCCCACCTGCATTCGCTCCATAAGACGCACAGACATTTCCCCTTACTTTTTAGGAGGGAAAAAGTGCGCCTTATGGAGCGAAAAATATGATAGCCCCTTTTATGTTCTGCAGAGGGCAGGAGCTTTGTTCTTTTACAATCTCCAGCCATCAGCTCACTGGTTGACTTGGGCAAGCTTTTAGTAAGTAAGTTTGTCAACATGGCATGCCTGTCTGCAATGTTGCCATGCTACTTTACAGAGATGGTGTAAGGATTAGCAGGACAAATGTTTGTAAAGTGTTTTGAGCAAAGCGCTCTTAGAAAATGTCAAGTGGAAGTAGTGGTAAAGTTTTGAGAAAGACAGCTACATCGTGGTAGGAAACGGAGGAATTCTCATTTCTGTTGTATAAAATCCAGATCTATTTCTTAGCAAGACTAGCAAACAGTTCCCAATGTTGTTGCAGCGCTTTCAACCGATTATGGATTTTTTGGCTGGTTAATCATTTGCCCTTTTTCTGCTCAACAAGTCTCATTGAGCTGTGTTACATGTTAAATAAACCTGTGGGTGGAATCCAACATTGCATTATCTGCTTATAAAGACCTTTGAATTCTGGGTCTTGGGATTCTTATCAAGTGCTTCCTCCCATATGAAGCTCTCTGAGGCTTAAGAGCTGTTTTCAAGCCCTGATTTCAAATTCTTGCATGCTTTCAAGCCAGGCTTTCATAAGAAGCAGAAGCTGCCTTTCTGTTACTGCTCCAGAGGTTTGGATCACCTGCCTGCAGTCTATTCTAGAAACCAGGAAGCTTAGTCGGGTCAGAATCGAATGTACACTTCCAGAGTTAATGATAAATGCATGACGGCTGGTAAATAAGCCACCATAGCCATTAGAGGGCCATGATAAATTGTGTTCTGGGCTTTTTAGACTCTTCTACAATACTATCTGGAACCAAAGAGACACATTGGTTGCCCGATGTGAAATTATTTTTAACTTTCCTATCCCACTAAGACAACTAGGTTTTGTTGTCTTTTGGGGAGTTTGCCATTATTTTTCTGCTGCTTGGTTTTCCAGGTTTATTTTAATTGTTATGTTTGATTTTACATACATTACTTGATGAGAGGGATAGAAATCACACCAGTAATGTATATATACCACCTAAACAGGTGATTATAAAAAAGTTACTGAGTTAAAAAGTTAAAACAACAACTTAATAAAGGCAGTTTACCACACGTTCTGAAAAGGGATGGTCATCTTTAATATTTTCCTCTTGTTCTTCATTCACCAAAGCCAAAAGAGCCTTGGAAATTGAACACCCGTGCCCCTAACTTCCAGCCAGTCAATTGACGTTTCTCTTCGCCTGCCAGCCAGCTAAAGCTTCAGCTGTTTCGTTTACTGATTAGAAGTTTTGCAACCCTATTGGGAGAACCCAAATGCCTCTGGGCCGGTGATAGTGGGAGATCTTGACAAATTAATGAAAACTAACAGCAGTGTTGAGAGATTTACAAACTCTTCTTTGAGGGTGGAGAGGGGATTGAGAAATGATTCCTGACATGTTTTGTGTCTCCCCCCCCCAGCCCTGTGAAAATAAGCTTGATAGGGGCCGTACTCTTCACAATGCAGCACATCTCTTTTCTTCCAGTAGCAAAGCCCAACCTCATGCTGTATTACACCTCCTTCTTGGTAATCACAAAGGTAAGAATTTTGGGGCTTCTTGGTGCTTGTTGTTGTGCTGACATGAGTAACTTACAGGCACTCTAAATAAACTTGTGCATGTTTTTGTACTGATGGTTCCAGTAATGCATCTAATGCTTCATATATTAGATTTAATTGCTCTACAATTACATAAAATGTTGCAATGTGGAGGAATTGCAGCCGGGCACCTTGCAGTAGGAGGGAGAGGGTGGGGAGGCAGTAAATCAGGGGTGAACAAACAGGCCTGCAGTGTATGGAGGTCCTTGCACATGGTGCTTGCATTGTGGTCTGTGCGGGGTGGCCACACCCACTTTTGCCTTGGCCACACCCACTTTTGCCTTGGCCACACCCTTTGATGGTTGACCAAGAGGAAATGTGTCCCTTGGGCTGTAGAAGGATAACCACCCCCTCCTGTTTAAAACATTTTGGGGGGAAAATCAGTGGTGAAAATGATGGATGGTGGCGGTAACTAATTAGTCATACCTTGGTTGCCAAACGCTCTTGGAACTCGTACATTTCGGCTCCCAAACGATCGCAAACTGGAAGTGAGTGTTCCAGTTTTTGATTTTTGGAAGCCAAACGTCCGGCGCAGCTTCTGATTGGCTGCAGGATGCTCCTGCAGCCAATCGGAAGCTGCAGCTTGGTTTTGAACAGTTCTGGAAGTCGAACGGACTCCCAGAACGCATTCTGTTCGGGAACCAAGGTACGACTATCTGCATCTGTCCTCTAGAAAGGCCAAAAGAACAGAAGGGAGCCCTCTAGGAATGTTTGGGGGAACTTCACTTCTGAAAACCCGATGAGATACTTAATTTCAAGGACCAGTTCACATGACTACTGCTACCCTCTACCAACCCTGGCTGTGGTTTCTCATGTCGAGGACCACTGCAGCGCTCATATCCTGTCCAGGTATGCTGTTTACTAGCCAACTTAGTGGCAAGGTCTACTGAGGATTCACTCAAGCTCACGATATTTAGAAATAGGCTAGTTTTTCCTATGCCTTCAAAAGCTGCTCTTGGGGGTTACAGGACCCCCGGGTAGATTTTGGAAGCACGCAGGAGGCTGGAAGAGGGAGAAGAGAACCTGAAAGCCGCACCACGCAAGCGGGTAGGCATCCCTTAGATGCCACCCTGGGGTTGTATTAATCATCATTCTGCATTTGTTTGTTTGCTTTTAACTAATGCAAACTACCTTGAGCCTGCCAGGTAAAGCAGCAATTTTAAACTTGCAAATGGTCACATTAATTGTTCTTTGTACAGAAGATATCTACCTAGTTTTAGTTCCATAGAATTGTAGAGTTGGAAAGGGACCCCAAGAGGCATCTAGACCAACCCCCCCGCAATTCAGGAATATGCAAGTTGCCCATATGGGGATTGAACCCATGACCTTATGTCTGTGAAATCAGTAGGAACTTTGACTTCACTTCAGCCATGTCAGAATTGCATGCTAGGTGATTCTGAATGTGTGTGTGTATATATTTACTAGTGAAGATATGAATTGAATTACAGTATTAATGTCAGTTTTAAAAAGTATAACTGTGCAATTTTAAGAAGTAGTGTTTGCTTGCTTGTATGATCTAGGGAGAAATATGTATTGTGTTTGATGTTCTTCCCTTAACTTGGGTCCCGGTTTGTATCTAAAAATGGAAAAATTATTGTGGAATTAGATGAATTCTTACGTATGGGTTGTTGCTCATGGCATCGTGATGTAACATGTATAAATGGCACATCAGATAGCCCATAACCATTCCTTCTAATTGCGAGCTTGGGTGATCACATGATGGTCTGTTTGGAAGCAAAACAGGACCACCCAAAAGGAAGCGAGTGGTTTCTACCTGGGTATTCCCTAGGTATGCAGAAGTGCACACACCTGTAAATCTTGTTGGAGAGCTGATGCCACTTGCTGTGCTCCTTGTTTCAGGTAATCATGATGCTGACGGATAATGCTTTCACTCCCTTGGCCCCGTTTGAGAAGGTGCTGGTTGGCCTCCTCTTTGGTCTTCACCCGCCTTGCCCTGAAGCTTGTAACAGCGAGGCCAAAGTCCCTTACAATGGTGCCTCCTCAGACTACGACCGCACGACAGCTGGAGAGACGAGCGACAGTGTTAAGAGAAGACATGCCAAGAAAATAGAATAAAAAGCTTAGAATGTGATGCGGGGTGGCCAAACGTGGCTTCTTTGTACATGCCCATAAAAACACGCCCTGTTTTTCTTTTTCCTAATAATGTGAAAGGACAATTGTGTATAAGGAAATTCACGTAGCAAATGGCTTCCAGAAGCATAGTGCAAAGTTTCCTGTGCAAACCCCCATTTCAGTGAAGCTCGCTCAGGCTACATTGCCCACGAACTTTCTGCACTGTTGACAACTACTATTGCAACTGCCACATGGCTCTATGTAGCCTCTAAAAATGTATTTTTTTGTAAGCTAGAATTCATACTTGGACAAGATGCATCATGTTGGGTTTCTTTCTATCTAATGTGACTTGATAAAAGAAGAGATTATATTGTGATTTTACTTGTATGAAGAATTTTTATTGTGGTCTTAAAATAGTTTTTCTACTTCAGGAAACAAAATACTAACTTTTAAAAAGCTTGATGAAATATTTTCTGGCACCAGTGAAATGTGATTGTCAGAACTGACTATTTATGTTGATTGTAACTTATTCGGGAGATGATCCAGCAGACCTGAGCACCTTGAAATCTGATGAGTGAGCTTTAAGCATGAGCATTTAGGACTTGAAGGTGCTTAATTTTTTGGCTGAAATGTGTCCTGGTGTTTTCATTCTTTAATACCGGGGGTTACTCTCCCAATATTTTAATACATGATTTTAATCTAGTTGAGAAATGTGAACATATTTGTGAAAATGTAATATATTCAGTGACTGAAAGTAGCAGTAATTTCAGTGATCAAATTTAAACCAGTTTAATATTCTACCAATTTTATATATATAACAGTGCTTGAGGGCCAATTTTGTAAGTTTTCACACTTGGCTTGAGTCGCAAGCAATCTTGTAGCTTTTTTCACAAAATATCCATACAGGGTTTTCAAATCTTTGTACGTTTACTCACTGGAACCACTTAGATATTAAATTATTTGTAAGCATGAGCTTCCTTCTTCCTTGATGGGTTTATGAGACAAAGAAACTCAAGTGCTGTGGATTTTCGTTTTGGATTTTTCAAACAATTCCACTTAGTCAGAGACTCAATGTGGTAAGAACAGACCCCCCTTCGATACACACACTCTTTTATTTATTGAAACAGATACTGCATACTAGAAAGGTTTTCCCTATATAATTTGGTATATCAGCCTACCTAATGCTAGCTAGCTGTAGACACAAACTTGCACACTGAACCATGTTTCAGATGTTTGCCTGGTACCAAAACACCTGTGTGGTGTTGCCAATCACCTGGCAGGAAATAAAAATAGAACGGGGCCAACTTCCGGGAGGTCTCCATCCTTTTCCCCAATCACCTGCCCAGCCAGAATACATGGTTTATGGTCTGTATTTGCCTTCATAGGTCAGAAGCTGTATCGCCCTGTTGTAGGATTTAACCTCTACTGGATGATAGCCAACTAGGGGCAAATCCACAATATACCTTTAAAACATATTCAGCACACATTTAAAACACTTTCCCCAAAGGCTCATGGGAACTGTAGTTCCCCCCCAATAGAGCTACCATTTCCAGCAACCTTAACAAACTACGGTTCCCAGGATTCTTTGGGGGAAGCCTGTGCTTTACATGTGTATTGGATGTGCTATGAAGTTATCATGCGGATCTGCCTCAGGTCATAGAGTAGGCCTAAATAAATCAATGGACTTCAGTAACTTTAGGGAAATATTTCATGACATAAACGATTTTACAAGTAACTTTACATTTAAAAATAAATTCAGGAAGGCTTTTTTTAAAGATTTAATTTCGCTACCCTTTAAAAATGTAAAGCTAAATTTCCTTCTTAAAGTGGTTTTGTTCTGGGAGAGTGTAATTCATTGGCATTTAGAGAACGGGTACTGTTGTCTCAAGTACCCATCTACCATTATACTGAAAATCATTAGGGGGTAGGGCAGCTGAAAAGTACTTGAGACAAACACCAGCAGGCAAGTGCGCTTCCAACCTTTTTGTGCCAGTAAAATCTCTGAAATGTTTTGTATTACTGGGCAAGTCTCTCTTTGCTACTAGATCTTTGTGGTGCTGTTGACGACGACGACGACCTCACCCTAGTAATTTCACTGTAGTTCTTTTACACAAACGAATGTGAAAATGTATTTGAAATTACTGTTAAGATATTTACAGTTGTTAGCCAGAAAATGGCCTGCTTTGTATTTGGGTGCAGTGTGCATTTTAAATCCCTGCTATTAAAACCAAATGGAAAAGGAAACCGTTTGTCTCAGCACCTTTAGCAGTGTGATGGGCAAATAGTGAGCCGCACAAATATGTTTTCTTGCTCCATGGGGCGTGTTCCTGTCATTAATGTACTTAAAATTGTTCTGCAATTTTGTCTTATAAATTGCCTTGCGACGTGATTCTGCTAGTCTGGGCTATGAGGTCTGGGGTGGTCCAGGCCATGACGTTTGCTGCCCCGGGAAGGTGGGATATAAATCGAATGAAGAATAACAGAAATAGTGTGATCGAATCCGTTCCGTTCTCTGATGAATGCATTCAACCCTGAGTGAATGGTAAAAATGCCACTGCTACTGTTCCACACAGAATTAAGCTTTTTTTAAACAGAAAACTGGGTTTGGTTATGGGTCATAACATCTGATTGAGGGGATTTCTAAATATTGAGATTTTAAGCATAGCCCTCTCCTAGTCAAAAGCATTGTAGTAGTAGTCTGATAACAAAGGTCAAACAGACTCCAGGTGCACTTGACTTCCCGTTTAATGTCAGGATATGTGTCGTATTACAAAACAGTAAGTTTCATGTTACCTGGAGTCTGCAAGGCCTCCATTGAGAATTCTGAGGAAAATACAATCTTTGAACAATCTACCCAACAATACAATACTAGCCACTATGGATGTGGGATTCCTGTACACCAACATCCCATACAATGATGGTTTACAAGCTATAAGGAACACCATTTCAGATAAAATCACAGTGGACTTTGCTACCAAACTCTGCCATTTTGTCCTCACTCACAACCACTTCAAATTTGGAGATGACCTGTTCCTCCAGATCAGTGGCACAGCTATGGACACCCGCATGGCCCCACAGTATGCCAACATCTTCATGGCAGATTTGGAACGTTTCCTAAACTCCTACCCACTCACACCTCTCTTGTACCTGCAATACATTGACGATATTCTTATTATCTGGACACATGGTCAGCAGACCCTAGACACCTTCCACCAGACATTCAATGACTTTCACCCTGCCATCAACCTAACAATGAACCAATCTATGCAAGAGATACATTTTCTGGACACCACTATAAAAATACAGGATGGGCACATAGACACCACCTTATACCGAAAACCAATTGACCAGCAAACATATCTACATGCTTCCAGCTACCATCCCAAACCTACCAATCAATCAATTGTATATAGCCAGGCTCTATGTTACAGCCGCATCTGTTCCAGCTCTACAGAAAGGGATTCTCAACTAAGAGATCTACAGCAAACCTTTTTGGAACTAAAATATCTGCCTGATGAAGTTAAACAACAGATCAACAAAGCCAGACTGATACCCAGAGAGAACTTGCTGCAAGACAGACCCAAAAGAGAAAATAACAGAACACCACTAGTAATCACATACAGCTCCTAAGTTAAAACAGTTCAGCGCCTCATCAGAGATTTACAACCTCTCCTAGACAATGACAGTTCTCTTTCTCAAGCTCTGGGAGGAAGACCTTTCATCGCCTACAGACAGCCACCCAATCTGAACTCCTCACCCACAATAATACAATAACCAGACTTAACATGGATACTGGTACCAGAGCCTGCAATAAACCCAGATACTAACTTTGTTGCCTCATACACCCAGACAACACCACCACTGGCCCCAACAACATCAAACATACCATCTCAGGGCTATTTAACTGTTCATCTTCTAACATGGTGTATGCCATCAAATGCCATCAGTGCCCTTCAGCAAAGATGTTGCTGTTCACACAGACATTTGGCTCTTAGCTGGGGCTATATGCTATGACACCATAGCCTGTATTGGGCTTCATCTTTTAGCAGGATTTGTCCTTTCTATGCTACTGCAGGACAGTGTCAGAAACTCAGGTATATAAGCTAGGTGCCAAATGGCTCCTTAAACCAGGGTTACAGCCTCCAAAACGGAATGCCTAGTTGCCATTTGGGGGTCAGACGGCTCAAAAGTCGTATTTCTCAATACTTTTTGGTTCCTGAAATTGGTTCTGATTGTGCAGACAAAACACAACAGACAAAATGCTACAGGATACGTTGCTAGTGTGCGAAAAACAAGTCAAGATCTAAGGATCCCCAGGCGTGGACCTCCAGATGGTGGAGATGTCAGGGGCATCCTGGCACCTGGACATCTTCACTTCGTCGCAAGCGGCCAATGCCCAAGTGCAAAATGCACCTGGCAAATTTTGAATGTGGCTGTAGGATGGATGCTCGTAAGTCAATGTTTTTGATGTATTTTAAATGTTTGCATTATGTCCTGCTTTCATCACCGTAAGCCTCTTTGAGACATTTTATATAGTAAGCCCATGTTCGGTGGTCCGTCCCTTCCTTCAGCAGGGCCTGTAAGACAGAGCTATTCTGCCTGGCTTTCCATTTGAACTTAGCCTGATCTTTTATTCCCCTTCCATCCCTCCCCATCCCCTTTTTATGAAGATTACCCACTCTGGGATCCCACAGCTAATTCTCCCCTGGTCTCCTCGCTGGCCCAAATAGGACTAATTTAGCCAGCTAGCCCTGGTGATCACCTAATGTTTATTGGATGGATTTCCCCCCTAAATTGATTTTTGATTTTTGAATTTATTGTTATTCACGTTTTATATTGTATTTTATGTTGTTTTTTGTTGCATCAATTAAGTGTTTTAAATTTGTTGTTAGCCGCCCTAAGCCCGGTTTTCTGAACCGGGAAGGGCGGGGTATAAATAAAAATTTATTATATTTATTTTCTGTCTCCCTGCCCAGGGGCAGGGATGGAGGAAGGGGGGTGCGGTGGGTGTGGTTTGCCCCGGGTGTCACCACTGAAGGGGGTGACAAAATGGTGGGCGACACTCACTGCGGGGCCTGGGAGAGATGCAGTGGCTTGGGCACATGCAGGCTCTGTGCTGCCCAAAAGGTCTGCCTCCTGCCTCCCCCCCCCCCAGCTATACGGCGGCTGAGTGGGAAGAGGCAGGCAGACTCCAGAGGCCCCAAGGTGTGCCCTGTTCCTATGGGCGGCTTGCCACGCCCCTGGGCATGCTGCCCCAGGTGCCCGATCAGCTTCCTCCACCGCTGCCCAGGGGTGGAGTAGCAGGGGGTTGGACTCGATGGCCCTTGTGGTCTCTTCCAAGTCTATGATTCTATGATTCTCACCAAATCAATGAGCAAACTGCTTGCAGGCGGCTTTTGAAATTGGGGTGAGGGTCCCCCTGTCACTTACCCCTGCCTTTTAAAGATGGTTGTGGGGCAGCTTTGCCATGAGTGTGATGTGCAAAACCCTCCGAGAGAAAACAGCTGGACTGAGGAAGACAGCTCAAGCCATTCATTTCTTGTCTGAAAAGGCCTTGCGTTCGACTTAAAGCCTGGCTGTTTTCGACAGCGTTGCCCCCTCGCCCTTGCAGTGTGTTCCTGCTTGGAGGCTACTGCATTTTTCCCCCTCCAGTGAATTGCAGCTGGTACGAGAGACCGTGTTCCTGGGAGTGAGAAGTGGTTGCTTTCATTGGTAGAGCCAATCTCATGGAGAGTTTTGAACATCAGGGCAGAACCTTTGAGCTTGCGCTCTTGTGTTCTGAGCTGAGCGGAAAAGAGAAGAATTCTGAAGGGTTACGTTCGTGCCGGCCTGTCACACTGAGCAGCTGAGTTGCTGTGTTTTTGTACTTGAGCTGTTTCAGGCTGTGTGGCTTCGCTCCTAGTAGCAGTATATTTTAAAGCTGCCTTCTTCAGTTCTATCCGGCGATGGCGCAGCCACAACTTGGGAACTGAAGCTCACACGTTCTGCCCTCCTAATGATCCCTTGCTCTTTTTAGACCACCCGCCAGCATTCCACCGCTCTGAAGGTGTTTTCAGCGAGCGACGTGGAAGATGCTTTTTATAGTTTTCCTGCTGAATGTTAACAGGATACAGGAAGCAGAAAAGAACCATGTTCAAAGATGGGAGTGTAGAGTCCGAGATCAGCCAGCCTCACTCTTTTCATTAACATGTAGGCCCAAACCCTGCCCTGAGGACTGACTCTGCAAAGTGTCCCTATTTTCCAGCGACAGTCCTGGATTTACTCTCAGCTCACCTGAGAAAGTCTCACAATGAGAAGAATTCTAGGAAATGGCACCCTAGTTTCTCGCTCTGCTTTCTATGGGCAGGCCCAAGATGGATGACCCTTCCTTTGGCTGCCCACAGCTGTGTCCCATTCATCTGCGATCTCCACAACCTGTTCCAGGTGCAGCAGGTTTGTTGAGTTTCCCTGGGAGTCCAAAGAATGGGAAAACGTCAAACCTGGGTTTTGATGCCGCTTGCGAAAATGCCCGTAGTTTAAGAAGAGTCG
This sequence comes from Podarcis cretensis, assembly GCF_951804945.1. NCBI lineage: Eukaryota > Metazoa > Chordata > Lepidosauria > Squamata > Lacertidae > Podarcis > Podarcis cretensis. The sequence goes on from NC_137187.1 coordinate 13,250,559, forward strand.
TAGCTAAAGCAGAGATATATCAAAACTAAATGAAACTGTTATGTACTGAGTTGAATAGGATCCAAAATGCAGCAGTCTGATTGGTCCTAGAACAATAGGATCCAAAATGCAGCAGTCTGATTGGTCCTAGAACAATGCAGCAGTATGATTGGTCTGCAGGAGCCACCCAATCCAGCTCCAGGTGGAAGTGAATCCACCACCTTATTGGCGTACAGGAGAATTCCGGAATTAGCCAATCACGTGCAGCCCATTGTGCAAATAATGAATATAAAGCAGATACTTTGGGGGAACTTTCATTCCTCCTCACCAATATGAGCTGAATAAAGAGCATGAAATCCACTCTCAACTCTGAGTATATTTCAGAAATGAATGCACCAGGTCTTAGAAACACTGTGCATGACAAAGGGAAACATCTAATGACTTACATATATATACATAACTTGAAACTGACCCTTTTGTTTGAACACTTGTACAGCTGCTGCATGACTAGAAATGCTACCAGTTGTTCAAGTGGATAACCTTTCCTCCCTCTGCCTCACCTCATGTATCCTGTGGCTTAGCAGTAAGTGGATGAGCAGGAAGATGCCATAAGCCTCAGGTCTGCCTTCTCTCCTGGCATCAGCAGAGAGTAGCTGATGCAAGCCTTGGGCTCACACACTCTCCTGCTCCCCTGCAGCAGAGAGGAAGTCTTCAGCATTGTTTAGTTTCGCTTTCCATAAAACCTGGCTTGCCGCTATGCAGGAACCCAAGATTGTGCCCTGGTCATTTCCTGAAGCCATCTTCAAACCATAGCACATGAAGCTAGCCTAGGGTTGCCAAACCAAATGGATAATTCCAGTAATGTCCAGGGGGCGGGGGCTAACAGGCTGCCTGGGGGGAATTTTTTATTTAACAAATTAATGTCTGGGATTTTGTCTGTTCCCCAGCAGAAGTGGAAGAACGATGTGGCGAAGTTGCTTTCTTTTTGCCTCCCAGACGTAGATTTTGGAAGCCCAGTTGCCACCCTGCTGCCGATCGCTCAAAAGAGAAAAAAAGCTCAGCAACCGTGTCCAGATTCTTACTTCTTTAAATATGGCAACCCTGAGTTAGCTTACTTAACAAAACAGAATTTGTATTGACGATGCACAAGCTCTGGTTCCTGCAGAATGGCAAGCCAGGTATTGTGGAAAGTGAAAGTACAGTCATACAGTCATACCTCATGTTACATTTGCTTCATGTTACGTTCTTTCAGGTTACGTCCCGTGGCAACCCGGAAGTACCGGAAAGGGTTACTTCCGGGTTTTGCTGCTCGCGCATAAGCGCTAAATTGCGCTTTGCGCATGCGCACAAGCACCAAAACGCGCTGCGCACCTGCGCAGATACGGCGCTTCAGGTTGCGCTCTTTTTATGTTGTGAACAGGCCTCTGGAATGGATCCTGTTCGTAACCAGAGGTACCACTGTACTTTGGTTTTCGAACAGCCTAGTTCCTGAACGTTTTAGCTCCTGAATGCCACAAACCCAGAAGTGACTTCCAGTTTGCAAACTATTTATGGAAGCTGAACTTCTGACGGGGCTTCCGCCACTTCTGATTGGCTGCAGGAGCTTCCTGCAGCCAATCGGAAGCCGCTCTTTGGTTTTCGAACGTTTGGGAAGTTGAACGTACGTCCGAAACGGATTCCATTCGACTACCAAGGTACGACTGTACAGAGAAAAGGAGAGCAAGAGGCAACACATTAGAAGTTTGCAAAATTACACAGCATGGAGAGAGTGGATAGATAAAAGTATTTCTCCCTCGTAACGCTGGAATTTGTGGACATCCAACGAAGATGAGTGTTGAACGATTCGCACAGTGCATAGTCGGACTATGGAATTTTCTTCATTGACTTGTATGGCTTTGCAAGACAAAGTAATGGAGGGCAAGGCTATGCATGGCCAAGCTCTGCCTCCACAATCGGAGGCAGTATGCTTCAGAGTACCAGTTGCCACACCTGGGGAGAGGGCTCTTGTGCTCAGGTGCTGCTGGTTGGCCACTGTGAGAAAAGGATGCTGGACTTAGATGAGCTATTGGCTTCATCCAGCAGGTTCTTCTTATGTCCTTCAACCCTGCCAATGTCCTCCTCTCAGCAGCGGGGAAGGGGTGAGCCCATAGAGGACAATGGCTGCTTCCTGCTCGGGGCCTCAGTACTACACCATGGATTCGTGTTATTTTCAAACATATCCTGTAGCAACGATGGGAACTAGATTGGCATATCTGTTTGAAGCAGGAGCATCAGTAACATTCTTCTGTCCTGTGCTGCCTGACGATGCATAATTGTGGACTAGGTGTATGGGATGTTAGGGGAGAGGTTATGGCTCTGGTTGGGGACACTGCATGCTCCTTCTGGGGTAGTTTGTCCACCGCTGGTCCCCACTCTTCACAGCTCTCCCCTGTGGCTTCTAGCATGCAACAGGGGTTACACCCCAGAACGGCTTCGATTGGCCGGCTAAACAAAGTGAAGTTAGCCAATGGGTCTCAAACCCTCAGCGAGTTAGGAACTTCCCCTGCGTGCAAAGACAGTCTCCGGAAGACTGAGCAGATGAGACCAATAGTGGGTCCCAGAGACACTGTGTAGCTTCTTTGGGGGTGGAACAAGGGCGTGGAATAGCCCCCTTGTGATAAAATGGCTTCAACAGGGATGGGGTTTAAACCTGGGTGGGTGCTGTTACAGGGAACCAGGCAGAGGGCCTTCTCAGAAGTGGCGACCTTCCTGTGGAACACCCTCCCATCAGATGTCAAAGAGAACAACTACCAGACTTTTAGAAGAAGGCAGGCCTGTTTAGGGAAGCTTTTAATGTTTGATGTATTACAGTATTTTAATATTTTTCTGGAAGCTGCCCCAAGTGGCTGGGGAAGCACAGCCAGATGGGCGGGGTATAAATAATAAATTTTATTATTATTATTATTATTATTATTATTAGGGGAGTGGGGTTGCTTTAAATTGTTTTTAAATGTTATATGTTAATTTGGATTTTTGGATTTCATTTTGACATCCAATGCCCTTTAAAAATTTGTTGGGGAAGAGGGGTTCTTGGGTTGTTTTTTTTATTTTTCTTATGTATTTTGTGTTTTTATATTGTGATTTTATGTTGTAACCACCCTGAGACCTGCAGGTATAGGGCAGTGCTCCACCACCACCACCAACAACAACGGGTTGGAGTGTTGTTTAGAGTCTTTTGTTGCAGAGTGTATTTTTTATTAGTGTGCATACATTATTATTGTTATTTCTTTTGCTTATTTTTGGTATGTATTTTGTGCTTTTCCAAGTGCAACTTTGTGTTGTGGACTGCCCCACGACCTTAGGGTGGTATGCAACTTCAATAATTTAATGACAGCAACAACCTTGCCCTGTTTAAACAGATTTGAGGTTTGCCATGATGGTTAATTGCACCTGCGTTCCCTGCCAGGTAGGGTTGAAGTGGCGCTGGCACCGAAAAGGAGATGAGTACGCACACTATTCAGTTTTCCAACTGAGCTGAGAACAGCCTCTTATGTAAGCCCCATCGTGCCCAGACAGAAACAATGGCTGCTTGGGAGGGGGTAAGGGTTCTGGAGCTGCCAGACTGGTTTGGAATCTTTTTCTTAGCCGTTGCGACACAAACGAGGATTGGGCACCCAAATCACCTTGGCAAGACTGGAGCCTCTTGGGCTGGAGGCCAGAGAAGGAAACCTGAGCATTCCCCACACAACCACAACCACCACTGGCTCCCACCCCAAGTCACGCCTCCGAGAAGCTGAGCCTGGTGCTAATCTGCTGCACCCACCCCCTTGCTGATAGCTGCGAGGGCTTGGCAGTTCCCAGAGCTGGGCTCTGCCATTTGTCAGCAAGCCTCGCTCTAAAAGGTGAGGGGGGGTGGGGGTGGGGGGGTAGGGGGCAGCCTGCAAATTCCTTTACAGCCCATTGTGTACAAATGCAGGTCTTAAGGCCTTTCATTTCCCCATTCGCCAGGCTGCCTTTGAGCTCTTGTGTTTAGTCTCATAAGCAAACTGTTTAGAGCTTTTTTCCAGCATGTATTTATAAGCCCATATGGGCATGCTGAGGATCCAGCTGGAGGGATGGCCTTGCCTGCTGGAGTGGCTCCTGGCTCGTTCCTGCACTCGATTATCTCGCTGGGAAGCCTTTTGGAGCAGCAGAAGAATTTGGGTGGCGGGGATTTTTTTTGAGCGAATTCTCCCAGGCTTGTACGCGCTTCCCAAAAAACCAAGCTGCGTGTCGAATTTATACGCTCCCTAATGTCATTTGCTTGGGCTGCTGCTGGATTTAGGGTTTAAGCAAGCAAGCAAGCGAACAAATGTCCTGGTTCATGGGCAAGATTGAGCATCAGTATGCTTTATAGCAGGGATGTGGGTGGTGCTGTGGGTTAAACCACAGAGCCTAGGACTTGCCGATCAGAAGGTCGGCGGTTTGAATCCCCTCAACGGGGTGAGCTCCCATTATTTGGTCCCTGCTCCTGCCAACCTAGCAGTTCAAAAGCACGTCAAAGTGCAAGTAGATAAATAGGTACCGCTCCGGCGGGAAGGTAAACGGTGTTTCTGTGCGCTGCTCTGGTTCGCCAGAAGCGGCTTAGTCATGCTGGCCACATGACCCGGAAGCTGTACGCCGGCTCCCTTGGCCAATAAAGCGAGATGAGCGCCGCAACCCCAGAGTTGGTCACGACTGGACCTAATGGTCAGTGGTCCCTTTACCCTTTACTTTTTTATGTTTTATAGCACACTTTCTCCAAGCTTGGGACTGCAGACATGGTACTTCTCCCCAACCTGCCCCCAGCCCTCTTTCCATCCCCCCTAAAAATGGGTGAATCTGTCAGTTTCGTTTTCTCATTTTTCTACTCTTTGGTTCAGTTCCCAACATTTTAGCACCATTTCCTTCAAATCATGAAAATTCATCAGCGCCTCGCATGCACATTTTGCAAGCAATGGAACATTTTCACAAATGCAATTTCCCCTAAGATGATTTTTCTTTTTTTGGTACAATGCTTCACTAATGTATGCATTTTATATGCCTCTTTTACCCTATGTACACTTTTGTACGCATTACTTGGATGTGAAATTTGGAGAACTGCAAATCTCGATGGGTGACTGACTGTGTTTTGGTTCACATGTTGTCTCGGAAAGTATGAATTACTCAAGGCCTTTATCTTTTCCAGTATCTTGAGGAAGGTCAGGCCTGCCCATTAGGGGAAAATTTGCTTTCTCCCTAGGCATTTTACCTGTTCTGCTTGTGCAATCTGGCCAAAATCTGGCTATGGGCTGTGGGCTGTGAACTTGCCAAGGGCCCTCCCACCCCATATTCTCTAGTTTTATATCCTTGGCAGGCGTCAAAAACGTCCCCCAATATCAACTGTCTCCCTATGGTGTTGTCACCCATGACAGGGTCTTCTCAGTGGTGGTTCCCTGTTTCTGGAATGCCCTCCCTGGCGAGGTTCACCTGTCTCACTTATTACTAACATTCTGGAGAGATTTTAAAACATTCCTGTCCACCAGACATTTGTTGGCTGGAAGATACCAATCCTGGCACTCTTGAACCCATTAGCTGTTGGGATATGTGACTGATTTTAATACATTCTTCATCTGTTTTAAATGCTCTGTGTATTTTGTGCTCCTGCCAGCAGTGTGGTTTGGGCCCTGGTCAGTAACCAATTGTTAATAAGAGCTGCAGTTTGACATTTAAATCGATCCCAAGCAGGAGGGTCAGCAGTTTTGGCACGAGCTTTCCTGACTTGTTTCCACTCAGGAGGCCAAGGGATCTTTGATTCCCTGGCAAGCTTATGGAAAACCCTCCCTATAATACTGCCTCACCTGCTGAGCCAGGTGTGCGGAAATTGTGGCCCTCCACATATTGGTTGGACTCTAATTCCCATCAGCCCCAGGAAGTATGTCCAGTGCTCAGGGATTATGGGAGCTGTAGTCCAGCACTGCCCAGAGGGGCAGAAATGCCCTGTCCTTGTGCTAAGTCAACAGGCTGCTGCTGTTGTGCACGTGGCTAAGGGCTAGAGCAGATCAAAATATCGTCAAAAACCAGTTTGAAGTCCATATCGTGATGTTGGTTTCATCAATTTTGACCTGGCAATATATCACAAATTGTGATGTATGTTAGGGCTGGGTGATATAGCACCCAAAACCAGTTTCAAGTCGTGATATCACCGGGAATTATGTTCACATGTCTTCTTCTTCTTCTTTAGCGATCACTTCTTTGGCTGAGTAAGATTGTCTTCAGTTATGTACTGAGTTGAATAGGATCCAAAATGCAGCAGTCTGATTGGTCCTAGAACAATAGGATTCAGAATGCAGCAGTCTGATTGGTCCACAGGAGCCACCCAATCCAGCTCCAGGTGGAAGTGAATCCGCAACCTGATTGGCCTAGAGGAGAATCCCGGAATTAGCCAATCACGTGGGGCCCATTGTGTGAATAATGTATTTAAAGCAGACATTCTGGGGAATTTCCATTCCTCCTCACCACTATGAGCTGAATAAAGAGCATGAAATCCACTCTCGACTCCGAGTATATTTTATCTTCCATAAACACGATTTTAACAATGAGTTTGTAAGTGATTGTGGAGGCCAATTCTGGGCCCACATGTCCTTCCACAGTGGGGACATTGGTTTCCGGGCAGGAGTTGATCACTGTGTGAATTTGCCAAGCGCGCCTTCCTCCTAGCACGTTTCTCCCTTGCATCCTGAGTTCGAGTATCTTCAAAGCCCACGACACCTTTGGTAAAGGCTGTTCTCCAACTGGAGCGCTCACAGGCCAGTGTTTCCCAGTTGTCAGTGTTTCCCAAACTGGGTCTCTTGCTAGTTTTGGACTACAATTCCCATCCTCCCTATCTAGCAGGACCAAGTGGCCAGGGATGATGGGAACTGTAGTCCAAAAACAGCTGGAGACCAAAGTTTGGGAAACCCTGGTGTACACCAAGGGTAGCCAAATGTTGTACCCTCCAGACGTTGGTGGACTACAACTCCCATGGTCCATGACTGCTGGCCAAGCAGAGTCCTAACACCTTCTGTGCAAATGAGCTACAGCCCTTTCTATTTTGAAGTGAGTTAACACATGTTGCCATCTAAAGTGTGTTGGGTTGAGGTCTACATCCAGAGCCTAAAATTGCTTTGCAACCTCAACTGGCTCAGATGCAAGTTATATACGAAAGTCAGCAGTGGGCAGTGGAGAGTTGAGTAAGATCTGGAGAAGAGATTTTTTTTTGTGTGTGGTGGTCTCTCTTTTAAAAATAAATATATATTTTTATTAAACAATTTCAACAAAACAAATTATCAATCCAAATAGTCAATTACCTCTCCTTCTCCCTCCCTCAGCTCCCTTCTCCAATTTGTTTATGCTTGTTATTCTCTGCATATTAAAAATGGTACATATCATTACCTTATCTGTCATATATTCTATTAATAAATTTGTGGATGTTTATTCAAAACCTGCCAAGGAGTCCAAATCATTTTGGTTTTTTAAAAAAATAATTTGTAAAAAGTTCCCAATCTTCTTTGAAGTCATGATTGTCCTTCTCACATAGTTTATGTGTCAATTTGGCCAATTCTGCATAGCTCATCAGTTTTTCTTGCCACTGCTCTTTCGTTGGGGTTTCCTCGTTTTTCCATCCTTGTGCTATCAAGACTCTTGCCGCTTTTGTAGCATACATAAATAAATTCTTTGTTTTTCTTGGCAGGTCTTGTCGTGTGTGGTGGTCTCTTAACTTTAATCCTGACAATGGAACCAGGTACAGTGGTACCTCAGGTTAAGAAGTTAATTTGTTCTGGAGGTCCGTTCTTAGCCTGAAACTGTTCTTAACCTGAAGCATCACTTTAGCTAATGGGGCCTCCTGCTGCTGCCACGCCGCTGGAGCATGATTTCTGTTCTCATCCTGAAGCAAAGTTCTTAACCTGAAGCACTATTTCTGGGTTAGCGGAGTCTGTAACCTGAAGCATCTGTAACCTGAAGTGTCTGTAACCCGAGGTACCACTGTACTTAGTAATCGGAAGCTCTTTCCCCAAATGCTTGTAAGCATTTTCTGTCATTCACTGCCGATTCTTTGCCACCTTCAGATTCATTTGATTACATTCCCCCAATCTTTTAAAATCAAAACTCAGCTGGTTAGAGTGTGGTGCTGATAATGCCAAGGTTGCAGGTTTGATTCCTGCATTGGACGGGGGTTGGACTAGATGATCCTCAGGGTCCCTTCCAACTCTACAGTTCTATGAAAATATTATTGGTCAGAAAGACAATGCATACTTTAAAAAAATAAAAATAAAAAAGAAATATGCCTCTCTTTCAAAACTCTTTAGTCAGGGTTAATAATCTCTAGCTTTCCTGGTGTAAAATCAGTCCTGAAACTTGAAACTCATCATTTCTGCGTCAACTGTCACTCCCTCTCAATCTGTTCCTTCATTTACCCTTATATTCCATCTCTTCCAGGCCCACCCATTCCTCTCCCAAATCAGATCCATCTGTATCTAATCTACTTCAAAAACACTCCAGGCTTCTATAAAGTCGAGCTTCCAAGTTGCCCGGCCAGCAACCCCTGCGCCCTGACTACGAAGTTATCTCTCTTTTAAAGAGACAGGGAGTTGTTGTTTAGTCGTGTCCGACTCTTCATGACCCCATGGACCACAGCACGCCAGGCTCTCCTGTCTTCCACTGCCTCCCGCAGTTTGGTCAAACTCATGTTCGTAGCTTCGAGAACACTGTCCAACCATCTCGTCCTCTGTCGTCCCCTTCTCCTTGTGCCCTCCATCTTTCCCAACATCCTTGCTTATTCAAGGGGCTTGAATAACTCAGAGAAGCTATGAACTATGCCAAGCAGGGCACCCAAGATGGACAGGTCATAGTGGAGAGTTTTGACCAAATGTGATCCACCTGGAGCAGGAACTGGCAATCCACTCCAGTATCCCTGCCAATAAAACTCCATGGACAAAGACAACAGACAGGGAGTTACTCCTAAGTAAAGCATGCAGAGCAGAGCAAAGCAGGAACTGCGGATTGTTTGTATCCCTTGGCGGGCTGATGCAATGGCCCTGATGCACCTTTGAGGATGCAGCAAAGGCAGTGGACTGTCTGAAAAAGAGACTCCTCTACTTAAATCAAGACTAGTACAATATTTATTTTGTAGGGCGGTGACTTTGGAAAAATAGTAGGAACAGAACGTTTGTCTGTCGTATTAACCCTTAGTGAAGGAGGGCACTGGCCCCCAGACATGCTCTTTTGCAACCGCAAGCAAATTCTCCAGGATTTGCATTGTTGTTGTTTTTAAAAGAAACCCCTAGTCAGGCAAAGACCTAAAATGGCTGCCACATGGGAGATGGAGCAAACTTATTTCCTCCAGCTCCAGAGGGTAGGACCTGATCCAATGCATTCAAGCGATAAGAAAGGAGAAACACTACTCAGCCTCAAGAACTTTCTGACAGTGGGAGCAGTTCCACAGTAAAACGGACTTCATGGGGGTAGCTGGGGTGTTATATGTGTGCAGCTAGGTAAAGGTAAAGGGACCCCTGACCATTAGGTCCAGTCGTGGCTGACTCTGGGGTTGCGGCGCTCATCTCGCTTTATTGGCCGAGGGAGCCGGCGTACAGCTTCCGGGTCATGTGGCCAGCATGACTAAACCGCTCCTGGCGAACCACAGCAGCACACGGAAATGCTGTTTACCTTCCCGCCGGAGCGGTACCTATTTATCTACTTACACTTTGACGTGCTTTCGAACTGCTAGGTTGGCAGGAGCAGGGACCGAGCAACGGGAGCTTACCCCATCGCAGGGATTCGAACCGCCGACCTTCTGATCGGCAAGTCCTAGGCTCTGTGGTTTGTGCAGCTGCCCCCCCCCCCAAATCAAGTGAATTAATGAAAATACTTAACTAAAAGTAGAAACTGCAGAAAGATTCCCACAGTTTCTCCTGAGCACTTGGGGTCCAAAGAAAGAATTCTAAAACAACGGTTGAGACATTTCATTCAGAATCCGCTACGGAGGATAATGACAGGTGGGTGGCCTGCCTTCCCACGTCCCCCCGCCCCCGGCGCAACATAAATCCAGTCTTTGCCCATAAACAGACTTCATCCAAGAGGGGACCTCTCCTTCCTTGGAGGTTTCCAAGTAGAGGAGGTGCCGATGGCCACCTGCCGCCCAACGGCTGCAAGAATCCTCCTGGCCCAGAGATGGAAACAGCAAGAACTTCCCACCCTGGATGACTGGCAGATAAAGATGGTAGAATTTGTGGAGTTGGCAAAGTTGATGGGGAAAATTAGGAATCGACCCGATGAAAGATTTCAAAAGGACTGGACCAAATTTATATATTATTTGAAAGAAAACTGTAAACACCTGAAAATGTTGGTAGCTTTAACATGAAATGTTTGGTAATGAGGAAAGAAGGAGCTAATTTACAAATGAGAGGGTGATTTTTAAATGATTATGTAAGGTAAAGAAGTGATTATAGAAATGTGATAAATATGTTAATGTTATAGGAAAGTCAGAAAAGAGGGAGGGAAGGAGGTCGTTGCTCTTTTTGAGTAAAAATGTAAACTTTGTATGTTTTAGGAAATGAAATGGAATATGGAAAACTCAATAAAAATCATGATTAAAAGAAATCAAAAAAGCAAAAGGAGATGGGGCTAGAAGCTGGGGGTTCCTTCCAACTTCTGCGATTCTCCCCCGTGAGGGGGACGGGACGTGCGCACAGCAGCGATCCCGCGATCGCTATGCCACTTGCTCCAGCTTTTGCAGCCCGGGGCGCGCGCTCGGGGCACCTCCTCCGCCGGCGCCACGTGGTGCTGGGGGGTCTTCCCCTTTCCCCGCGGGGGTGGGGGTGGAGGAGGCCTCCCTGCGAGGGTCCCGCCTCCCCGCGAGTAACTTCCAGCTCCCTCTTGCCAGCAGGTGGCTCCTGCCGACCGCCTCTCCTCCACCAGATCCGGAGCGCGCGCGGGCGCGCTTCGGCTGCAAATGCAAACGATTCCCCTTCTTGCATTCTTATTTTATTTTTATTTTTTTAAAAAGCAAGCCTTTAAATATGCAATGCAATTGTGAGCAACCCCCAAACACACACCCCCGGCTGTTTTTTTTTGCTTTTGCAAACCGGTTTGGCTGCGGCGGAAAGCGCTCCTCCGGGAGTCCCTGGGCTCGTTTTTGCTCCCTTCGTGGCAGCTGCAGCTCAGCCGGGTTGCAACAGGCGACGACCCCTTTGTTCTCCCCCTTGCTGCCCTCTTGCGCCGAAGTGTCCCCGGCGCAGCAGCAGCAGCAGCAGCAGCGCCCTCTGCAGGAACTTGGGAGGCGCTGAGCGGAGCGGGATGTCCTACAATGCTTCCTTGCCCACGCTGGGAAAAGCCGTGTCGCTGCCTTGGAGGGATTTGTTGCAAGACCGGGAGCTGCGAGCTAACACGATGCAGCAGCGGAAACAAACGGAGTAGGGCAGGGAGCGGGCAGGCAGCTGAATGACCCCCAAAACAGCAAGGCTAGCTTGCCACATGGTGCAAAAAAGTGAAGGAAGGCATGCGCGGGACTGGCACTCTCAATGTTTTCATTCAAATGAATCCCCAAGCGGCTTACAAATAATAAGTGACAGTAAAGTGGTGGTGGAACAAAATTAGAACATCACAAATATAGCACGAATAATTAAATATTTGATTCGATTTTCCGTAGTTGCACCCGCCCTGTGTAATGCCCTCCTGGCAGGTGTGGAAAAAAAATACACATATTCGTAGGCATATGAAGGCAACCCTGTTTCAGGAAGTTTTTAATGCTTGATTTATTTTTTATGGCTGGTGCCCAGAGTGATTGGGGCAACCCAGTCAGTTTGGCAGGGTATACAAAATAAATTATCGTTGTTGTTGTGGAACATAATGAACATCACAGATACAGAAGAAATCATATAGGATAATAAAATATTTCATTTGATATATTTCTTTGCCGCTTTTCATTTAAATAAATCCCCAAATGGCTTACAAACAATAAATAACAATACAGTGGTACCTCGGGTTACATATGCTTCAGGTTACATACGCTTTAGGTTACAGACTCCGCTAACCCAGAAATAGTGCCTCGGGTTAAGAACTTTGCTTCAGGATGAGAACAGAAATTTTGTGGAAGCAGCGTGGCGGCAGCGGGAGGCCCCATTAGCTAAAGTGGTACCTTAGGTTAAGAACAGTTTCAGGTTAAGAACGGACCTCCGGAACGAATTAAGTACTTAACCTGAGGTACCACTGTAACAGGATGGAATATAATAGAACATCAGAAATAAAGCATGAAACATACAGAATAATTCAACCACCAGCGAAACAATTGCGACCTTATAGCACACTGTTAACAAAGCTAAAACTAAAAAAATAAGCTAAGCATCACGAAGGAAAAGGCTGATCACATGATTCACAAGTTAATACAGCAGCTTGATAAAGGGTGGCTTATAAATCATCATCGCCATCATCTAGAAAACAACATTATCAAAATAGCCACCCAAAGATAAACTAAGCGCTGCTAAGATTGTAAAAATTATCTCCACACATACCAGTAATCTTTCACTCTGTTCAGTTTATTAACATACACAGAATGTCATTAGGGAAGAGCATTGCATCTAGAGGTCAAAAGTTGCCTAACTTCTCCCATGGTTTAAAAGCTAACAAAATTATGATGGTCCGTAAAAGTTATTATAGCCCACAAAGACGTATGCCTTTATAAATGTGCTAATCTTTTTGCAGATCTGGCATCCCACTAATGATTCTGGTCTCCATCATCTCTGACCACTGGCTTTGCTGGCTGGCGTTGTCGAGACTCCGACAAGTTCTGTGTTGACTACCCCTCTTCATTGTGTGTGTGTGTGTCAATATATATATACAGTATATTAAAAATACAAACATTTTCACAACAATCTTCATAAAAATAGTTACATTCTTTCATTAATAGACTTCCCATCTCCACTACCGCAGTGGTTTTACTCAAACCTTTTCTTCTGCATTATATCTTTTATCTATTACACAAATTTTCTCTATTACAATAGTAATGGTAATAGTATAGTATTAAAAAAAAAATCCAAGAAAGGCCTCCATTCTTCTATGAAAAATTCATCATTTTGATGTCTTAATTTCGCTGTCAGCTTTGCCATTTCTGCATAGTCCTTTACTTTCAAAAGCCTCCGTTGGAACCTGCTCTCCTTTCCATTTCTGCACATATAATAATATTCTGCTGCTGTTGTCATGTACATACCGGTAAATAGTTTAGTCATCTTCTTTGGAACCTCTGTCCCTATTATGCCTATCTATTTTTGTGTTTTCAGACTTGGACAGACAACACAACGTCAATTTCTTTGCCATTGTCAACATAAGGGGGTTTGGAGGGGGATTCAAGTTAGAAGAAAGGAGATTCCGACTGAACATCAGAAAAAACTTTCTGGCGGTAAGAGCTACCAAAGTAATATTCAGTAGTACATTAGAATTTAATAGTACACAATAAAATAAAATATCAGCAAATAATAAACAGAGTTTTTTAACAATTACAAATAAATAATTTCTAAACTATAATCAGTAAAAATAAAAGCAAGTCACAGTGCATAAAATAACAATACAAATTGAAAAGGAAAGACACACAACTTATATAATTATTTTTTTAAAAAATATCCCTGAACTCCTCTCTTCCCAGCTCCTCCTCCTGTTCCTAAAGTCATGGTTTGAGAATGGCTCCTAGGCTTGGAGGCTGGACAGTGATTCTGATGACTTTTCAACACCAAAGGAAGACATTTTTAATTCTCCCAGGCATTTTAACTGTGGGGTTTTTATCTCTAGTCATGTGCTTTTATGCTGCTCTGCCACCTGCTGTTGTTGCTTGTTTTGTTTGTTTTTAAACTAGACTGCTTTTCGTTTTTAAAACCATCCCACAGCGGTTTACAACAGCAGGTTTACATACGGTAATCGTGGCAAAACTTACCAAGACAATAAAACATCACCAAGACAGTGGTGTAAAACTCATATCAATATAGCTGGGCAACAACTAGGCAAAAACACAAAATTTGGATAAACAATGGGAAAGACCCCTGTTTTTGCCTGCTATATGACTGTACGCATGGGGGGCATGTACCACAAAATACCGGTACGTGCCACTGCGGAGAATTCTTCACCGGTGCAATTTCACAGGTTGTGGCAACAAGCACCCTCCAAAAGTTAGCGTGATCTAACAGGTCTGCATGGGGAAGGTGTTCTTCTAGGTAAATGTGCCCTGAAGTTGTTTAGGGCTTTATATCTTGATAACAGCACCTTAAACCTGGCAAATTAGCATCCCTTTCTGCGCAGGTGTTATGTGTGAATGGCCAGATGTCTCTCTTAGCAGCCTAGCTGAGTGTTCTGCACCAGTTTGCGGTTTTATTGCTGTTTTTATTTTTTAAATTAGGGATGCAAGACTGTGTTCCTGCAGCGCTCTGATGTTTAAATTCCAACGGCGGCAGAAATGGTAAAATTGTAAGTCATAGAGGGCAAAATGTACAGTGGGATGTTAAAGTACATACAGAGGTTTGGGGGATGGGTTGGGAGAGTGATCGCGGACAGCCCTGTCCATTCCTTAATCCAGGATTAGGAATTGCAGTGCTCCAGATGTTGCAGAACTACAGTTCCCATCGCACCTGGCTGTTGACGTGCTGAAATTCTACTCAACATTGATCCAGAGTAGATTCCAATGTATAGTTAACAGAGTAAAAACTTAAACACGTTGCAGGATCCCCCCAAAATAGACCAGAGGTAATTGTATTTCATCCAACAGAGCCATAGCTGTCAACTTACAGATTTGAAAATAAGGGACCAGCAGCCTCGAAAATAAGGGATCAGCAGCCAAAATAAGGGATTTTAGTCAACCAGCAGCCAAAGGAAGCCTCAAGCGGTGGTTCCCACAGCGCAGCAACCCGGCAAAGGGGATGCAGCAAGTAAAACCACAGTTACCTCTCCGCTGGGAAGCACTGAGCAAAGGTGAGTCCCCAGGCAACGAGGCCGATTTGATCGGCACAAGGCAAGCTCCACCCCCCAGTCGTTCTTAGACTCCTTATTGGGTGAGCAACGCAGCCAAGCAACACAGTTGGAGCCTCCCTCCTCCCTGGCTGGCAGGGAGGGAGGGAGAGGAGCTGCTTCCTTTGAAACCCGGGGAAATTTAAGGGACATCATCAATAAGGGACAGCAGTGGGACACGGCACTGGGATAAGGGACTTTCCCGCCAAATAAGGGATGGTTGACAGCTATGAACAGAGCTTTACTGCTACTGAGGGCAAATGAGCGTAATAATCACAAATCCAATACATTCAGGACTGGCACTGTCCATAAGAAATCCAGGTGCAGTAGACTTAACCTAAACTTACAATAACTTATAAGACCAAACCTTAAGCATACTATGTACAGAAAACCACACCAGAAGGAAAAGAGATAGAAATGTAGGCTCCTTCTGGCCCTACTTTCATAGTCAGCATGACCTTGACAGAAAGAGAGAAGAGAACCAGTTTAAACCAGTTGTACTCAGCTTCTCTGAAGGAATAACCCAAACATCATGAACCTTCTGCTTGTTTCTTTCACACAGAGAAGCTTCCAGAACCCTCTTGAATTAATTAGAATAGGAAAGATCTCTACACATCAGATCAATACTTTCTGCACCAAGAAATGCAAACTGACAGTTGACCATACTGACTGGGACAATTTGGAGAGGCAACAATTGCTATGAGGCTGCAATTTCCTTTATCTCTACTCTTAATGATACTGGAGAGCCAAAGAAGCTTTTACTTCAGAGTTATAGGTCATGTTGTCACACCTTTGAGGGTGTAACCCTCACTTACCTGGGAGTAAGCCCCATTGAATTCAATAGGAGTTCCTTCTGAGTAGATATGCTTCGGATCAAACTGTTAGAATCCTCTTACTGGTTTTACTACTGTTGCTGCCTATATATTTTTTAATCATTTTTGCTCTCATTGTTGTATTTCTGTTTTTATTATAAATCCATCCTGGGGAAGCTTATTTGAAAGGTGTGTGTGTGTGTGGGGGTATAAATACTTAAAACAAACATACAGGCATATAGAATAAACCATGCACGGTTGTCAGCCAACCACGAAAAAAAGCCTTGTCTGTTCTTGTGACTTGATGATCAGAATTTGGCAGGCAAAACTTTTCATGGCGTGGAAATAAATCATTTAACACCTCATTGAGAAATTTGCGGAGAGCTGTGCTCATTGTTCCTACAGATCAAGCTGCTGTTAAACACACAGCTGCCACAACTGGTTAAAACGTTGGCAGCCCTAACTTTGCATGGCCCGATAACCAAATTTCCAGTTGTTGCACCAGTTCTTTTCCAACATGAGAGCATCAAAGCCTGTCTGGAGATCAGATTCCCTTCCCGCTCTCCAAATGACTAAGAAGGCTCAGTGATATTGCCAGCTGGCTGAATAACAATGGTCTGGCCTGCTCCATCCTGTGTTATGCAGGAATCTTACCTGCTACTGTCTGCAAACCTAGCAGCTGTTGGGCGCAGGAACCAGGACAGCAAAAATAATCTTTAAGAAGAGGAGACTTAAGGGACATAAAGTTGAATTTTTGGATACTGCCCTCCTTTTCCTGGATGAACTAATGTCAATACTCAGCCCCCACCAAACTAAAATTCCAAAGATATTTTACCAATGGTAATTAAACAGATACAAAGACACTATCAGTTAATACGCTTCAAAGTTCTGTATTCCAGAAAGCACAGCACTACTTAGCAGAGCAATCAAGTGCCGCTTCAGAAGGAAAAAACTCAAACCGGAATCAAGCTGCTACTGGTGAACTACAAAGTAAGCTGTATTTTAGATCTAATTGATTTTAGATACCTGCTTCTTGATTACGTGTAAAGCTTGATTATTTCGTTTGAGTGGGCAAGGCTGGGAGTTGGGGCAAGAGAAACGGGAAGTCTTTCATTGCTGCGCTAATGATCTGCCGTACGATATTTTCTCAACTGTAGAGGCTCATTAATTTGTTTCTGGTAAGGAAATATTTTCTCCTTTTCACTGCCGCGATAAAAATGTTTTGGTTGCGCACACTTTGCAACAAAGCTTTAAACGAACCACCGGCGTCCACTAATGTATGGATTACGTGGGTAGTTAGGTAGGAGAAAGCTGATGTTGCGAGAGGAAGAGTTCAGAAGGAGAACAAAGTCAGCACCAGGCTGCCATCCAGATGTGCGATGGAGATTTCATGCAAGCGAATATCTAATATTTAACTTTGCTCTACATTATGATAAACCATTTAATCCCTTGGCTTGGTCTGCGCTGGACAAGGTCAGAATTTCAGTCTTGTCGTATCCTCTAGGTGTGTATATCTTATTTTTTCTGCCTGTAGCATGCCCCAGTGCTCTGCCTCTGTTCCTCTGCACTGCAGATGGAAGTTGTCACGGGGTCAAGGAGCATAGTCTGCACAAATGTAGCAGGAGAGGTGTTTTCCTATCCTACCTGCACTCTGCTGCATCATTCCTACTCCAGGAGGGATGCTTTCTTTGGCACTTTCATTCCAAGAGGACCCTCTTATTTTTTGCAGCTTTATGGACACTAGCAAAACAACAACAAACCTATGGTTACGTGAAACATACTCAATAAAAACACAAGACGTAACCGGCTGCACTTTTGAATAAATAAGGTATACTATTCATTGTATCAAATTGTAGATTTCAACGGAAGTCCCGTAAGGTTCAACGAAAAAGCAGAAGACCCAGTGGGTCAGTTTATTCACTAGTCAGTTCATACATATGGTCCATACATGTATGTGTCTATTCCACCTGTCTGTCCATAGAGTCCAATAATCCACATGAAGGGTTGTTACAGTTCCTTTCACAGAGTCTAAGGCAAGGATTTCCGGAATATTAGCCTTGTTTCGCCATCCTAGGCTTCATTAGTACAATGAATGGTATACCTTATTTATTCAAAAGTACAGCCGGTTACGTCTTGTGTGTTTATTGCTTTATGGACACAGCACACAGCTCAGCTCATCACTGTTGTTGTTGTTAAATAAACGGGGCAAAACAACCTGTAATCTTCTATCTGTGCACATGCACTTTAAGTGTATAAATCTTAATTTTTTGATAAGTGCACATGCAAAGGACCTTAAAAATTGCAAAGATGTATAGAGGTTGTTGGGTGAAGTTGTTGCAGAGGTGTTCAGCAGCACTGGGACAATGTACAATGAGGTTCACAAGGGCATTCATTTCCAGTATGCCTTTAAGGACCAAAACTCCTCCATGAACTTTCTTAATCTTTTAAAGCTATCCAGGTTGCTGGCTATCACTCTTGTTACTGAACTACAACTCTCGGCATCCCTTGCCATTGACCATGTTTGCTGGGGATGATGGGAGATGTAGTCCTTGATAGCTCCGTTGGCTAGAGTGCGGGGCTGATAGTGCTAAGGTTGCGGGTTAGATCCCCATATGAGACAACTGCATATTTCTGCATTGCAGGGGGTTGGACTGGATGATCTCAGGGTCCCTTCCAATTCTACAATTCTATGAGATCCTATGAACATCTGGAGGCCCAAAGTTTCCCCACATCTGTCCTACAGCAACAAATTCCATGGTTTAATGCTGCTCAGTGTGAAGAAATAGTTTATTTTCTCTGTCCTGAATGTTCCATCATCCAGCTTCATTGTATTATGAGGGGGGGGGGCAACTTTTCCCCATCCAATTTATTCACCCCATGCATCGTCTCATGCACCTGTATCATGTGTCCCCTTCTCACCTTTGTTTCTAAGCTAAAAAGCCTAAGAACTCTTCACATTTCCTCCTAGGGAAGTTGCTCTACCCCGCTCGATCATTTTGGTTGCAAGTGCAGACACACCATAGATTTGTATAATTATATTGATGTGTTATATTTCCAATCCACTTTCTAATGACCCCTTAGCATGGAATCTGCCCTTTTCACAATGCAAATGTACTGGTTTGGGTCCACAACCTCATCAAGCTCTATCCACTATGACCCCAAGGTCTCATTCCTGGTCATTCGCTGCCAGCTCAGACTCTTGTCTCTCTCTCTCTCTCTCTGTATGTGTGTGTGTGTGTGTGTGTGTGTGTATATATATATATATATATATATATATATATATATGAAATTAAGAAATTATTTCTCCATCTCAGTATGCACCTAGCATTATATGGACAGCAGTAGGGACATATTTATCCCTTAACGGCACCCATTTAGTCATTCATTGAAGGCATTTCGACTCCTGGAAAGACTTCCAGATCAATAATGAGCAAGAGAAAAGATATAACACACACGGAATAGGGATGAGGAGGGATGAGGAAAGCAAGGAAACTCAGGTGTTGGTTGCAAAGTTGTTATTAAGTTTGATCCCCGTATGGGACAGCTGCATATTCCTGCACTGCAGAGGTTTGGACTAGATGATCCCCAGGCTCCCTTCCAACTCTACAATTCTGTAATCCAGATAAGATTCTGTGATTCTGCGATTCTAAGGATCAGCTGAGAAGGAAACTGTTTGGAGGGTGCAGTTGCCGAATGGAAATGTTCTCTCAGCAGAGCTGATTGGAGCTGCCCCACTTCCTGTCTTTCGGCTGCCGCTAGCTGACAGCTGGGGCAGCAGAAGAGCCCAAGGCAGCTGGTAAATCATGATCTGGGCATGACAACTCCAGCGTGCTGCTCTAGCCTCACTGCCACCTGCCTCCTCTGCTAAGATATGCCCTCCAGCAACAGCGAGGGTCCCTTTCTGCTCCTTGTTCACCACTCAGCGGCTCTGGCTGAGCAGTGCGATCAACATCATGCCTCCTATACTTCCTGCCACTGTTCCAGGTTCTTAATACCCACTGATGAATTGTAGGAACGCAACTGACAATTGCAAAGTGGGTGATAACAGAATGGAACGTTTCCAGCCTTACAATGCATTCCTAAAGCGTTCTCCTCTACCAGTACCTCTCCTCTTTTTCCCCTCCCTCCCCCCATTTTCTCTGAGCATCAGGGAGAGAGCGTAGTAGGAACGAAAGCCTAATGCCTTTTTGCACATAGACGTTCGCAAATGTTACAGCCATCCTTGACACCGGTGACCCACTCTTACCTTAGCTGAACCGCTTGAAAAGCCTGTAAGTAATATTTGGAAAGCCTCATTTGATGTAGTTGCTTGTAATGGCCGTCCGGCAAAGTCGGCCTTGAAACAAAAGCTGCCGGCATCCTCATGCCAAGCCAAGTCTCAGGAACAGGTTTCTGGGTAAATGAAAGTTGCATTGCCTTCCATTAGAGGCGACTTGAAAGTAAAGTGCTTTGACTGTAATACTGCAGATGTCTGCAGGAAACCTGGGGTGAGGGTGGGGGGGAGAGAGAGAGCGAGAGCCTTGAACACTGTAGTTAGATAGCTGTGCAAAAAAGTACACGAAGGGAAGAGCTAATGTGCAGGACTTCTATTTAAGATAGGGGGGAAGGAAATAGAAATTGTGATAGCATGCTATTTCAGGTAATAATAGAAAGTACTTGATGTTTACATGGTGAATGGATCGATACTAATTCTGTAGTCAGGGCACATATACAGTAGTTTGGATTATACAAGTGATAGATGCGCTCTGTACAGCAGAAATTTCCACCCGACAACATTTTATTTCTCGCTGAGTGCCGAGATGGAATTTTTTCCACCCAACTATCTTGGAGGGATTTGCATAAGAATGGCGATAGAGCAGTATTCTTTAATGATGTGCTTTTCTTTGTTAAACTTCAAAAAAATAAAAAATGTCTACGGTGCATGATGAAGTTCGGATGAATTGCCGAGCTAATGCTTTTATATTTTCTTCTAAAGAGCTTATCTTCCTGGTGTTGTGGAAGTTGCTTTATACTGTTGTCATAAAGGTTCAGGCAGCGACGCTGACCTGGTTGCAGCCTCTGAGGGTGTCCCTGTCTCCTTCCATACTTCCAGGGCCTCTTGAGGAGATGGAAGAGGAAACCCTTAAATTACTAGGGATAGGAGACTTGATGGATCTCCAGAGTAGATTCGTTTGTTATGGAGCTGAGCTGCATTTTCTTGAACCAAGGCACAGGCAAAAGACTTTTAAAACCCTCTCTCCTCACAAAGAATCATGGAGTTGGAAGAAACTCCAAGTATCGTCTAGATTCCAACCCTCCTTGTAATGAAGAAATATGCAGCTGTACCTTATGGGGATCAAACCTGCAACCCTGGCATTATCAGCACCATGCTCTAACCAACTGAGCTATCTACTCAGCATGAAAAGCAACAGAGTTCTCCTCCTTATCCACCCTAAGTAGACTCTGACAAATAGAACTGAGCAGCTGTGGTGTAGATGATGATGATTATAATTAATAATAATTTATTATTTATACCTGAGGGATGCGGGTGGCGCTGTGGTCTAAACCGCAGAGCCTAGGGCTTGCCGATCAGAAGATCGGTGGTTCGAATCCCCGTGACGTGGTGAGCTCCCGTTGCTCAGTCCCTGCTCCTGCCAACCTAGCAGTTCGAAAGCACAAAGTGCAAGTAGATAAATAGATACCGCTCCGGCGGGAAGGTAAACGGCGTTTCTGTGCACTTCTCTGTTTTGCCAGAAGTGGCCTAGTCATGCTGGCCACATGACCCGGAAGCTGTATGCCGGCTCCCTCAACCAGTAAAGCGAGATGAGCGCTGCAACCCCAGAGTCATCTGCGACTGGACCTAGCGGTCAGGGGTCCCTTTACCTTTATCTATTTATACTCCACCCATCTGGCTGGGCCTCCCCAGCCACTCTGGGCGGCTTCCAACAGGATATTAAAAACACAATCATACATCAAACATTAAAAACTTCCCTAAACAGGGCTGCCTTCAGATGTCTTCTAAAAGTCATATACAGTGGACCCTCGGGTTACGTACCTCTCTGGATACGTAATCTTCGGATTGCGAAAACAGCAAAGCCGAAAGTATTTTTCTGGGTTACGCTGCTTGCGCATGTGCAGAAGCGCTCTATCGCGCTGCATGTGTGCGCAGAAGCGGCGCCTCTGGTTACGGATTATTCGGGCTGCGGATGGACCCCTGGAATGAATTAAATCTGCATCCAGAGAGTCCATTGTAGTTTTTTATTTCCTTGACATCTGGTGGGAGGGTGTTCCACAGGGCAGGAGCCACTAGCGAGAAGGCCCTCTGCCTGGGGAGACACCTGCAAAAACCTCTGTTGCTGGGCACTTGGGGGAGGTTTGGGCAGATTAATGACCCCTTTGCACACACCTCAGCTTGCACTAGCACCAGCGAGCAGAGGTGGGCAATGCTGATCTTTGAGTTCCAGTACAATTCACAATATTGCCTCTTTTTCAAAAACGAATAGCTCTTATTAAGCGGGACCTGTCTTGCTCTGCTGTTTGGCCATCCTTGCAGCTTTCATTACTGACTCATTATTATACAAAGTTATCTATTTTTTATTTTTTTTACATTTATAAAGCAGTGACCTCTTATGGTATTTTAACCCAAATCGTTACAGGATATGGTAACGTGTTTCCCCCCCTCTGAAAGTGGGTCAGATTCACATTCTTTGCAGAATGACATTCTTGAATTAAGAGAGAAGCAGAGGATTAGGCTGAATTTGAAATGATCCTGGCTTGCTGAAGTTATTGGAAAGATGGTTAGGAAATTTTAGAGGAGCATCAGGAGCCCACAAATTTTGGCTTGCTTTGATGGTCCAGCCAAAACCCAGGACCCCACCAGTCCCATTTGGCATGCTTTTGTACACTCCCTTCTCTAACTTCCAAGTTGGTTCCTGGCAGTGCCGGATTTACATATAAGCTAAACAAGCTATAGCTTAGGGCCCCACTCTCTTGGGGGCCCCCAAAAAATTTAAAGGAAAAAAAAATTCCCTACATACAGCAACAGTGTTTGTGTGTTGTGTAGGCTCCTATGATGTAATGGGCCCCGCCTGCTAGCCTGCTCCCTAAAATATCACTGGTTTGCTCATTTCTATATATAGGGCGCCTACATTCTGCATGGACTGGTTGCACGGCAACATGTAGCACAGGCATAGGCAAACTCGGCCCTCCAGATGTTTTGGGACTACAACTCCCATCATCCCTGATCACTGGTCCTGTTAGCATTGATGTTGCAGACTGCAGTGCAGCACAGTTGAATGTAGCTCAAGCTGTTGTAAAGGTAAAGGTAAAGGTAAAGGGACCCCTGACCATTCGGTCCAGTCGTGGCCGACTCTGGGGTTGTGGTGCTCATCTCGCTTTATTGGCCGAGGGAGCCAGTGTACAGCATGACTAAGCCGCTTCTGGCGAACCAGAGCAGCGCATGGAAACGCTGTTTACCTTCCCGCCGGAGCGGTACCTATTTATCTACTTGCACTTTGACGTGCTTTCGAAATGCTAGGTTGGCAGAAGCAGGGACCGAGCAACGGGAGCTCACCCCGTTGCGGGGATTCGAACCGCTGACCTTCTGATCAACAAGTCCTAGGCTCTGTGGTTTAACCCACAGTGCCACCTGCGTCCCCAAGCTGTTGTACCTGTTATCTAATATTAAAGAGTGCTTTTAGGCTGATGATCAGGCAGCATAGACTAAGAGTATGAGTCTTATGCCTACTGATTGATTTCATATATTCAACACGAAAAACAGTGACAATTTGCTGTTGACAAAGGACAGCTAGACATATAAAGGCCCCATTACCTTCAGTAGCTTAGGGCCTCATCAAACCTAAATCCAGCCCTGGTTTCTGGAAAGGAGCTGTGAATTTTCCTTGTGGTTGGACAAGCCCAGTGCAAGTGCAAGAAAAACCCTTGCATAGACAACTGTTTTTTCATGGAGCTGAACAAAGATTTAAATAGGTTTCCTCTTTACAGTTTGTGCCCTCTTTTCCCATTTGCCTCTAGTAACCAATTTTTACAGACTTTTGTGTTGTTACAAAAAATTGCGTGGCCGGAGTTGACAATATGGATGGGATAAGTCTGCCTGCTTGTGGTCTGTGCCACTTTGAGTTTTTTTGTTAAAAATATTCATAATTCCATTACTTTTCTGCATTAAACTGGAATTTTTAAAAAAGATCCTCTTAAACTATGTATTTAAATGTGGATTGTGTCTCAGAACATGCATTTCAATGCGTTTTCCACTATGCTTGGAATAGGGCAAAATCTCTTGGATAATTAAGTTCTGATCTGCACATTACTCCAAGTGGTGAAGTTCAGGACATTTTGTATTGGAATTTGCAAATACTGAGTTCCCTGTGCAGTTGAGAGTGGGGCAACAGAATTGTGCATGCACCATGGAAAGCCATGCTTCTTTTAAGGATGCCTGCCTGTCTATCAAGCCTAAGTCGACGAAAAGCATCTGTACGTAGCCTTATTCACATTTTAATTTAGTGCCTCGCTCCAGCCTCTGTTGCTATGATTCAACAAGACTGTAATAACCACCCAGCCAGATGGGTAGGAGAGGGGGAACTCACTTTCTTCGCAGGCCAAGGATGTGAATTACAGCAAATATTTGAAAACTATATACCGTATTTTTCGCCCTATAGGACGCACTTTCCCCCCTCCAAAAATGAAGGGGAAATGTGTGTGCGTCCTATGGGGCAAATTCAGGCTTTCGCTGAAGCCTGGCAAGCAAGAGGGGTCGGTGCGCACTGACCCCTCTCGCTCTCCAGGCTTCAGGAAGCTATCCGTAAGCCTTGCAAGCCTGGTGGGAGTTCCCGCGGGCTCTCCAGGCTTGCGGGCAGCAGCCTGCAGCCCAGAAGCTCGGGGGACAGTGGGGAGGCGGAGTGCCGCCATCCTGCTGTTCCCCGACCTGGTTTGGATTCCCCGACCTGGTTTTTTTGGGGGGGGAATAAAGGGGGGAAATTTCCTTTATCCCCCCCCCCAAAAAAACTAGGTGCGTCCAATGGGCCGGTGCGCCCTATGGGACGAAAAATACGGTATTTAAAAAGTTATTATTCCAATGTGCTTTCCCCACTACAATCAATTTCTCTCACTAAATTTCAAGCTTTTTGTTCTGGGTTGCTTTAGTAAATGTCGAGTAATTTTCATGTGGTACATTTGCTATTGAGTTTTCCCTCCAGCACTATGAAGGTGTAAAGAGTCATTTTTCAAAAAGCTGATTATCACCTGCCCTTTTAAAAAATGCAACTAAATAGTTGATTGTATTTTGTATTGCAGAAGTCTCAACACACACACACACACACACACACACACACACACACACACACAAGCTGCTGAATGGAGTGTAGGATAACTTACAATTTAAAAAACAAGATACCAACCATGGTTCAAAGGGAACATTTGTGTGTGTGTGTGTGTGTGTGTCCCCATCTCCCCATTCCCTCTTATAGTAACACAGTGGAACCAAAATAGCTTCCAGATGTTGTATTCTTAACTCGAGAGTCCTCACAAATTAAAACTTGTCGTCTTCACCAATAACTAATCAGTGGCCAACCTTGTGGTCTCAGATTTTAGTAGCGCCTTGTGAGATGCCCCCTGCCTCTCACCTTCCATTTGACACCACTGTTGCGGTGTCCCTGAGACCCCACACACAGTGAAACCAAACCAGTCGCACTCCCCTAAAATCGCCTCTGAACTAATGAAATATTTAGTTAGCTAGATAGGATGGTTAAATATTGTAGTCTCTCAGGCATTGCTTAAAATGGCTACAGAATTAAGGCTATAATCCTATGGTGACATTACAGTGGTACCTCTGGTTACGTACTTAATTCGTTCTGGAGGTCCGTTCTTAACCTGAAAGTGTTCTTAACCTGAAGCACCACTTTAGCTAATGGGGCTTCCTGCTGCTGCTGCGCCGCTGCTGCACGATTTCTGTTCTCATCCTGAAGCAAAGTTCTTAACCCGAGGTACTATTCCTGGGTTAGCGGACCCTGTAACCTGAAGCGTATGTAACCCGAGGTACCACTGTATTGGGAATAAACCTGAGCTCCAAGGGCCCTCTGGCAGTTCCCTCATTGGGAGGTTACAGGGAACCAGGCAGAGGGCCTTTTCAGTAGTTGTGCTCGTCCTGTGGAAGACCCTTCCATTAGATGTCAAGGAAATAAAGAACTATTTGATTTTCAGAAGACATCTGAAGGCAGCCCTGTATAGGAAAGGTTTTAATGTTTGATGTTTTACTGTGTTTTTATTTCTTCTTCTTCTTCTTCTTCTTCTTCTTCTTCTTCTTCTTCTTCTTCTTCTTCTTCTTCTTCTTCTGGATTCAATGGGACTTCTTGGAGATTCTGTAGAGGCTGGATTCTCGATGAATTCTAGGCTGGATTCTTTATTAATCTGCAAGCCTGAACCTATCGCATCTAGTTCTCTCCCCAATAACATTTTTTTCAACCTTTTTCATAATGCAATATGATAAAAGAAACTACGTAATCTAAATAGAAACACAAACAGAGAAAGAAAGAGAAACAGAGTCCTCTCTCAAAGGTAGTTCTTGTCTCACACAGAATCCCCCATCTAGTTATTGACCCTTGTTGATACTCCTTATTTTCAAGATTGTTCTGTAATATCACTTGATGCATATCTCTCCTGGTAGACAATTAGCAGGTCAACCGTTTGGCTTTGTGAACTTAATTACTCACTGTGCCTGTGCCTTCAGTAAGGGCAGTAGTAAGTCAGCAGAAATCATGGAGTCAGCTTTGATGAGCAAAGCAGTCCTTTCTATGACAGCTTTTGCTGCATTTTGATCATTAAGCAATTCAGCGTTTAGCCCATCCATCTTGTTTATCTGCCCTCGGGGAACGTAATCCCTGCATCCCTGGCTTCTCAGCAAGTTTGAAATTCAAACATATTTTTGGTACTGTCAGTGGTATGCAATCTAGTAGGCACATTTTGATGTAGGGTGTCGACAGATACAACCGTCCCGGCGAGTTCTGTAACATAGCAGTTATTAGGAAAACAAATCTTTATTCTTTTCCCCGCCAGAGTGCTTGGAATATCCCAGCAGTTCTTACGCCTTGCCCCCTGCTAACAGGAAAGTTAGGGAACTCCAGCGAGCCAACATTATCCTTAAATCATCGTTAAAAATAAAACCTGCTAATCACTCCCAGAAGCATTCTTGAGGCAAAGGCTTCTCTGCAACTCTACAGTATATTCTCTGTGGGGTGTGTGTATGTGTGTGTAAAAAGTAAAAGCACTATTTCTAGACATTTAAAATAAATAATATGGGCTTGAATTAATTTTATTCTTCAGAGGATCATTTCTTTTTGTAAAATCGACCATGCAACGACCGTGTACTACATTTGCACGGGATGAGGGTACTTGCAAACAGAGAAATGGGTAGAATTTGTCAGGCATACCCATGGGCAGTGTTCGTCAACCGCCAATGGCAAAAGAGTGGCCTCCTTTCACAACTGACCCTCTGCAACTATCTGAATTTGCAAGATTGCCCATAGCATAACCAAGAAAAATGAATGAGAACCATTAAGCTCCATTCTTTTCAGTACAAGGGTGATGCCAGTATACAGGGGCACCATTAAGGGTGTGTGTGTCAAGGGGCCCCGGGGCCTCCACATTTTTAAGGAGGGCTCCGGGGCCCCTCAATATTCTGCAGCAACGTGAGCACATCACTGTCGTGCAGCATGCAGAACTGGGGCACGCGCATCAAATGGCATTGTGCATGTGATGTGAGCAGGTCATGCAGCATGCAGGGTGCATGCGTGTTATGCGGCACTGGGGCCCCCGATCGTGGGGAGCAAGCCGGTGCACATGGCAGTATGCAAACAGTAGCAAGAGCTGACTCTCTGGAAATCTATTCACATTTGTGAGTTGTCTTTTTTTTAAAGAAAGAAAGACACAATAAACGTTAAGTGTGGGGAAAATGCCCCTTGTTTCACACCAGTGCAATATTACCTTGCTTATTGATTCACATATGTTATCCAGGCAGGAAGCAGGTCAGCTGCAGGTCAAAGTTATGCTAGAGATGCTTCAAATAGGCCCTGACCTCTGATAAGCACCTGGGGCACACCTGCCCTTCGTCATGATGATCAGGCATAAGTGATACCACTTCCAAAGGCGCTGAGCACGCAGTACTCCGGGCAAACTTTGGTATTCGCAGCACTTTTGAAAGCAAGGCCATTTATTTAGATGGATCTGCTTTGATTTAGGAACCCACTGTAATGCACCTAAACAAACAAACAAACAAAAAAAAAAAAAAAAAAAAAGGAAAGGAGAAGAGAAGAGAAGAGATTTGATGCAATGGTTATGCTGAGTTTAGAACCATGGTATCACTGTAAGAATTACTTTGTTGGATCCGGCTGAAGGTCCATCTGTTTCTGTCTCCATCAGTTGTCAAAACAGCTGCTTCCAAGAGGCTCAGGAGAAGGGCATGATGGTAGCATTTATACAGCACCTTTTCTACAGGTTCAAAGCACTTTACTTTGGGTGCCGTATTTTTCACCCCAATAAGACGCACCTGATCATAAGACGCACCTAGTTTTTAGAGGAGGAAAACAAGAAAAAAAATATTCTGAATGAAACAGTACATGTATGATTTTTGTGGTTCATTCTGTGGCCACAGACATGTGATCTGATGGTGAATTTGGGGTAACCCAATGCAAAAATCCTGAGGATCCATGTGGATCTGTGCTTTGTAACCATGTGGATCCGTGCTTTGTAACGATCAGCGGCTTTGTTTCAAAAACAACTTCCCTCTTTCAAAAAAAAAAAAACACCACAAAAAACAACAACAAAGAGCATGATCTGCTTTTTGCCGCTGGGCAATTCGGCTCCAGGGACCATGCATTCACTCCATAAGATGCACAGACATTTCCCCTTATTTTTAGGAAGAAAAAAGTGTGTCTTATGGAGCGAAAAATACCGTAATTCTTCGTTGGAGCGTGTTCAAAGCCCTTTCCATGCATTTGTGGCAGCAGTCCTTACAACAGCCCCGTAAAGTAGGCCCCTGCTGTTAGTTTACAAAATTGCAAGGCAGCCTTTCTATTTATTTTTTAAAAGAATATACAAATCGGTTTATGAAAACAACTGTAAAATAACAATTAAAGCAGCATAAATTAGCTAATTGTAAAGCCATAAGCAAAGTAGTAGGAATAAAAAACCAGGGGAGGAAAAGCAGCAAAACAGCAACCATCCGTCGCCCATTAAAAGTCTTAGAAATTACCTCTTTCCTACAGTCTAAAAGTATTGATGCTGGCCAAGCCTGCTCAAGGAAGTCATTCCAGTGTGGTGTAGTGGTTAAGAGCGGTAGACTCGTAATCTGGTGAACTGGGTTCGCTTCCCTGCTCCTCCACATGCAGCTGCTGGGTGACCTTGGATAGTCATACTTCTCTGAAATTTCTCAGCCTCACTCACCTCACAGAGTGTTTGTTGTGGGGGAGGAAGGGAAAGGAGAATGTTAGCCTCTTTGAGACTCCTTAGGGTAGTGATAAAGCGGGATATCAAATCCAAACTCTTCTTCTTCTCTTCTTCCATGGTGGAACCACCACCACCACCACAAAAAGCCCCCACTCCACTCCTTAGCTGCTTTAGTTGGTCAGAGGAACTTGGAGGAGGACACTTGACATGGACCTTAAATTCTAGGCAGGTTCATATGAGAGAAGATGGCCCCTTAATCACTCAAGCCTCAAGACACTTAAGGTTTAAAATAACATCCTCCTGAACTGTGTCAAGAAGTACACTTGAGCCAATGAACCCCTTTCACAGAATCACAGATTTGTAGAGTTGGAAGGAACCGCAGGGGTCCATTGAGGGGACATGGGTAGGCAAACTAAGGCCCGGGGGCCTGATCCAGCCCAATCACCTTCTAAATCCGGCCCGCGCATAGTCCGGGAATCAGCATGTTTTTACATGAGTAGAATGTGTGCTTTTATTTAAAATGCATCTCTGGGTTGTTTGTGGGGCATAGGAATTCATTCATCTCCCCCCCAAAAAAATTTAGTCTGGCCCCCCCACAAGGTCTGAGGGACAGTGGACCGGCCCCCTGCTGAAAAAGTTTGCTGACCTCTGTATTCTAGGACAACCCCCTGCAATCTTTCACCCAACGTGGGACTCAAACCCACAAACCTGAGATTAAGAGGCTCGTGCTCCACCAACTGAGCTATCCAACGCTGGGACGGTACATGGTCCAAGTGGTGTGTCCTTGTTAACAACTAGGCTTTGGTTTAGTTGAATGCTTTCTGGAAACCCTCCACTTATAATACTTGGTCTTGATGTTAAAAGGGTATGGGCAACTGGAGGAAGGATATCTCTCCTGACCAGGAGATGATGTAGCTGGCATTCAACATAAGTACCTTCAATCCAGGGGAATGGTCATCAAGACAATTTAAGCCCTGTTGGATGAAAGACTGCTTGGAGGAGGAAAAACAATATATGGTTGGGGTGCCTTCCTCTGTAGTCAGCTGACTGTCTGCTACCTCTGTCTATGTAATATGGCAGCACTTCTGTCTCCCTCACCTGCGCATCCCCTCTGAATACATCTCTGTCTCACCACAAAAACTTAGCACCAGATTTAGGGTGGTGCGGGTGGTTCCCTCGCACACATCACCAAGCCAGGTGGGTGCAAAATTGAGAAGATCCATAATTGAGGAGATCCATTTGGGGGAGCCAAATTTTGGCCTCACACATATTACAAAAGATGACCAAAGTCTGCCCCTGAAAAACTGCGTCTCTTTCTCTTAGGTGTGGAAGTTTCCACACTTGGGGAATTTTCAGTGTGGCCACCAGGAAGGACTGTATTGTCCAACCATCTGAACATTTGAATGGGTTTGGGTTACCTAGTGGTTGTGAGGAAGTTGTTATTGGGAGAAGAGGCACAACTGTTGTGGTTTTGCAAGTTTGTATATAAATGATATGTATGCCGGATTTTATCATTTTGTTGATTAGGCTAATACTATGCATCGGCTAGAAAGCCTAATTAACCAGGAAACTGTATCCTAACATTTTATGATATATTATTTTGGGTCAAAGTGGAAAAGATTTGGGCCTTTCTTTTCACGAAGCCTGCAAGCAGCTTGAGCAGATAATGCAGGCAGATGTAAAGCAATAAACTTGGGATCAATAACGAATCAATAGAGGAGAACACTCCTGAAATGAAAAACACTGTCAGAGAAGAGATGCTGAAAATTCTGATTGGAAAGATTCACAAGAATGCCTTTTATGGAAAAAGTCAGCAGGCTTCTGGGTTGGTTCAGGCTAGGGATACAACACAAAATGAAACAAATGTGCGTCCTTGCCTTTGAGTAACCAGCAATATCTTGGTAGTCTTATGAGATCCTTCACGGCTAGTAAACTGTTTTTGTTTGGAACAAGTGCGTCGTGTGACAACAAGGAACCAGGCACAGGGCCTTCTCAGTAGTGGCACCCACTTTGTGGAAGGCCCTCCCGTCAGATGTCAAGGAGATAAAGAACTACGCAACTTTTAGAAGACATCTGAAGGCAGCCCTGTATCAGGAATTTTTAAATGTTTGACAGTTTATTATGTTTTTATAATTTGGTGGAAGCCGCCACAGTGGCTGGAGAAACCAAGATGGGTGGGCTAATAATAATAATAATAATAATAATAATAATAATAATAGGATGTCCCTATTTTCATCAGAGAAATGTTGGAGGGTATGCAGTTCTAAGGTGCAGACAGGGTTGCCCTGGGCAAGATATAAGGGGGAGCAGAGCAGAGCACAAGGAATCCCCCCCCCGCAAAGCAGCCAGTGTCATTTATCTTTATATAGTTGCTTTTCTCACAATTCATGAAGAATCTCCCACCCTTATGCACCTTCCACTTTTGAATATTAACACTAAAGCTGTCACCTGATTAAATACTTCTCATTCCATCAGTTGCCCAGGTTTCTAACTGATTTATTTGGGACTGCAACAAAAAAATAATAATTGGGGGGAGATTGCCCAGAGTTGTTGTTGTTGTTTTAATGTATTTTTATTAAAGATTTTCTTGGTTTGCAATGTCTCTTTTTTCAAGTTACATATTTTACAGATCAGTTTCATTTGTTGAGACATTAGTGTTACATTAGGAAGAAAAGGGGGGAAAGAGGTGGAGGGGGGAATGGTGAGTGGGGGTCGGGTGGCGATGTTTCTACATTACTTAACGTATGTGTAGGGTTTTGTGTCAGCGTCGCTTGTGTGGGTTCTCTTTTACTATTCGGTTGTGTTCCTTTGGTGGTGAGAGAGGTTGGGGTTGGCCCAGGGTGTGGTTGATTATTTGTGATTGGCTGTGGTGATCTTTGTTTTCAAGTGTGAGTGGTGTGTGTGTGTATGTTTTGGATCAGGTTAGCCATGTCGATTCGTATGCTGTCGGGGGATTCTTGACATTGTCTTGTTGGGCTGTGTATGTGATAAAGGGGAGTAATACCGGGGTGAAGGCGTCTTCTTCTGTTTGTCCCCATGTCAGTTTCAGTTTATTGGGTAATTTTTCTAGTAAGGCTGTTCCCCGTACTATTTGGTACCAATGGTCCATGCTTACCCCTGAAAGGTCTCTCCAGTAGCACAAGGAATTTTGAAGAAGAAGAATATTTGTGTATCCATGTCTAGTCTTACCCCTTTCTAAAATTTATTTTTGATGCGTGTTTTTCTTTTTGTAACTCTACCAACTTGGGAGAAACCAATGACAAATGTAGTCAGCATCTTAAAAAGCAGAGACATCACCTTGCCGACAAAGGTCCGTATAGTTAAAGCTTTGGTTTTCCCAGTAGTGATGTATGGAAGTGAGAGCTGGACCATCAAGAAGGCTGATTGCCAAAGAATTGATGCTTTTGAATTATGGTGCTGGAGGAGACTCTTGAGAGTCCCATGGACTGCAAGAAGATCAAACCTCTCCATTCTGAAGGAAATCAGCCCTGAGTGCTCACTGAAAGGACAGATCCTGATGCTGAGGCTCCAATACTTTGGCCACCTCATGAGAAGAGAAGACTCCCTGGAAAAGACCCTGATGTTGGGAAAGATGGAGGGCACAAGGAGAAGGGGACGGCAGAGGACGAGATGGTTGGACAGTGTTCTCAAAGCTACAAACATGAGTTTGACCAAACAGCGGGAGGCAGAGGAAGGCAGGAGTGCCTGGCATGCCCTGATCCATGGGGTCACGAAGAATTGGACATGACTAAACGACTAAACAACAACTCTACCAAAGCTGGCGGAGGAGGAGGAGTGTGGGAGGAGCGCACCGCCCCCAGCAGCGTGATACTGGTGGGGTGCCATCGTGGCTGCTCCCTGCCTGAGCTGGGCACCCCGCCCCCATAGGTGCTGCACCCCGCCCCCAGGACACGTGTCAGCCCCACCCCCGCCTGCTCTCCGCCCCCTGGTGCTGGAGTATGAAGCTCTGCCACTGTACCAAAGACTAAAACAAAACCAGGATTAAGAGGTTTTCTTAGGACGGTGGAGGGTGTGTATGCTGTGTCCCGTTGGTGTAGCATTCACTCTTAATCTGATAGGAAATGCTCTGCCGGGGGGGGGGGACACAATAATGGGGGGGGGGCGAGGAGGGTCATTTGGGTGGGGAGTGAGAAATGCCTCTATTTTCATCTGAGGGATGTCGGAGGGTGTGCACCCAGCATTCTTCGGTCCAACCTGCACACAACTCTTTGGGGAAAGCAGGACTAGGTTCCAGCTCCAAGCTCAAGGCAGTTTGCTCATTTCCCTGGCAGATATTGTAACTTCCTATTGGGAGGGGAGGTAGGTTTAGGAAGTTTTGATCACAAGGAATTTTGTGAAGTTAGGAGGAGGAGGAGGAGGATCACTGCCCCGCATAAGCCCTTCACTTCACTTACCTGGGACCAAGGCCCATTGAAATCAAGAGGATCTAAACCACAGAGCCTATGGCTTGCTGATCAGAAGGTTGGCGGTTCGAATCCCTGCGATGTGGTGAGCTCCTGTTGTTCGGTCCCTGCTCCTGCCAACCTAGCAGTTTGAAAGCACGTCAAAGTGCAAGTAGATAAATAGGTACCACTCCGGCGGGAAGGTAAACGGCGTTTCCGTGTGCTGCTCTGGTTCACCAGAAGCGGCTTAGTCATTCTGGCCACATGACCTGGAAGCTGTCTGTGGTTAAACGCCGGCTCCCTTGGCCAGTAAAATGAGATGAGCACCGCAACCCCAGAGTCGTCCATGACTGGACTTAATGGTCAGGGATCCCTTTACCTTTTTAAGATATGGTTAGGACTGCAAGGGTAAGCTGGCGATTTACCCAATTAAAAACTGGCCTTTAAAAGCGAAAGCTGCAAACATTTGCGTAGGATGAGCTTTCTATGAACTATATAAATCTGTGAAGGATGAAACTGAGGTGAATTCGCTCATTCTGTAAATGATAAACTAGAAAGAGTCCCTTTTTGAAAACGATCTTTCTAAGCACCAGATTAAAGAAAATAAACTCAAACCAGGGCTGGATCTAGATACATCTCAAAAACCCGATTCAGTTAAACGCGTTGTAAACTTCATCCAGGGAAATCCCGTGTTATAACGCAAATAAAGCGCTTTATCTTTACAAATGTAGCTGAGTCCCAGGTAAAGGGCACCAATGGATCAAACAAGGCGTTTCTGAGGTGTGTCCCAGGCAATATAAAAAGCAGGGTCAGAATTGTCTCCTATTTTCATGGGACTATTCATAACCTATGAAAGGGTGGAGGTAAACAAATTTCAGGAAAGTGTGGATGCCTTACTTTATAGATGAGGTGGCAGAGGGTTTTCCTATCCTCCATTTTTGTACAGTGGTGAACAATGCTTAAAAAAAATAAAATAAAAAGTATATACATAAGACCTGTGGTGAAGATCATGGAATCACCGCGTCTAAATCAACTCCTCCCTTAAATCTTAGAAATTCACCAGCCATTCAAGAGGGGGTGGGGGAAAGAGAAGCTTTTCAAAAATATTTTAAAACCTGCAGCTATGAATTGCTGAAAACTGCTGGACTAAAAAGGTTCACCTGAACCCCGAACAATACACTACCTAGGGAAGTAGATGAGCAAAAACAAGATAAAAATGATTTCAATATTGAGACTGTGTCTGTGGCAACTGATGATGAAGAAAAGCTGCCAGGATACATTTTGCGACTCCAATCTAACGCTTTCAAAGCACAGGTAATATCTCCATTAGCACAATTACTTCAAGATTCTGCAACGAAAAAGCCTAGAAAATTTTGTGTGTGAATTGGTCTATTTATAAAATGTTTGCGGCGACATTGGTCTATTAGAATGAATATATATATATATATATATATATATATATATATATATATATATATCCACCAGCATATTACCTTTTTACTTGGACCAATCCAAAAGTTATGAAATAGAAGTTTTGTAGGCTTCTTTTTCAGGCTGGATGTTATGTATTAAACAAAAACAAAAACCCAAAATGGGTGGCGGTGGCATTTTGAGTCATGAAAGAAAAGCCCTCCAACATTTCTCCTATTAAAACAGGGATGTCCAGTGCTATTTTTCTGGAAAAAGAGGTGCCGGAACTCACCACCAACACCACCCTTGTTCTCTTATAATAGCAATGGTGCCTACCTAAGAGGTGCCGTAATTGAGTTTCGGCGAGTCCTGGCTGAAAAACGTCCCTGGAGTCATCTTATTCCATACCCTCCGATGAAAATAGGGACATCCTAAGGGGAAACGGGACATTCCAGGAGCAAATCAGAAACCAGGATGGCTTCTGCAAGTCCAGGATTGTCCCTCGAAAACAGAGATACTTGGAGGGTCTGTCAGTGTCAGCCATGGTGTAATTTCAGAAAGATAGAAGAATGTTTCTTCATCCAGAAGTGTTTTTATTAGGGTTAATTGATGAGGAAATCCACAAAAAAGATGTAAATTTATTCATGTATGCCACAACGGCAGCAAGAATCCTCCTGGCCCAGAGATGGAAACAGCAAGAACTTCCAACCCTAGATGACTGGCAAATAAAGATGGTAGAATTTGTGGAGTTGGTGAAGTTGATGGGGAAAATTAGGAACTGACCAGACGAGAGATTTCAAAAGGACTGGAGCAAATTTATATATTATTTGAAAGAAAACTGTAAACACCTGAAGACGTTTGTAGCCTTAACATGAAATGTTTGATAATGAGGAAAGAAAGAGCTAATTTACAAATGAGAGTGTGATCTTTAAATGATTATGTAAGGTAAAGAAGTGATTATGGAAATATGATAAATATGTTAAAGGTACAGTGGTACCTTGGGTTAAGTACTTAATTCGTTCCAGAGGTCCGTTCTTAACCTGAAACTGTTCTTAAC
The DNA here is from genome assembly GCF_951804945.1 of Podarcis cretensis. Lineage (NCBI taxonomy): Eukaryota > Metazoa > Chordata > Lepidosauria > Squamata > Lacertidae > Podarcis > Podarcis cretensis. Next base: position 13,286,654 of record NC_137187.1, read on the forward strand.
CTGAAGCACCACTTTAGCTAATGGGGCCTCTGCTGCCGCTGTGCCACCGGAGCCCCCCCCCCCATCCCCTGCAAATGTTGGTTGAACCCTGTATGTATGGAGCCCGAGTAAGATGAGCAGATTGTGTTGCTCCGGGATGACAATCACGGTTCAGATTTACTTCCACAGCACATTTTATTTTTCTTAATAATTTTTAAAGAAGTTATCTTAGCAACAATAGAATATAATCTCTCATGTAATCTCTTTCGTAGGGGAATGTGGGGGCATTTGCCTCTTATCTAAAAAAAGGAGGAAACAGACAAAAAAGAAAAAAACAACCCCAAGTGTTCTTGCACTCCTTCTACAAAAGGTCCAAATTTTTTAAAAAGCCACGGAAACTCTATGCAGCTTTGCAAAAATGACTTGGGGGGTATTTATTGCTTCGACAGGGTCAGCATTCACGATGTGCGTGTTGCCTTCCAAACATACGTTTCGGGCAAAGAACCAAAGTTAATTTCAGTGTGTGAAAAGCAAGCAGATTTCATTACCGATTGTGGCTCTCTTTCAAAATGATTAGGATGCAGGAGATAGGTTCTCAAAACTGAGTGTCCAAGTGGGAATTTATGATGTAGAACTTCAGCTTTATCATCCGTGGACTTCAACATGGAAAAGGAGAATTTTGCTCACACGAATCTCGTAGTTAACTTGTGAGCCAACGGTCTCACTTCAATATCTCTCTCTCTCTCTCTCTCTCTCTCTCTCTCTCTCTCTCTCTCTGCCTCTCTCTCTCTCTCTGCCTCTTTCTCACCAGCCTCCAAATCTCCATACAACTATTTACTCTTTCCATAGCAAGTTAAGAGCAGGAATGGCCATTGGCTGTAACCTTTTCTGGCAGACAACAAAGAGTCCTGGCATTTTTTGTACTTCCACTCCTCCCTAGAGAAACATCTGCAAAATTAAGAAACCAAACAAACCAAATTTCAACTAGAAAGTGGGATGAAGTCTCACAATACAGCTTTTCCTCTGAGGAGAATTCTTCCCCCTGTATTATTTTGACACATCTTGGTCCCAGATGCAAGAAGCCATCTGCACTAATAATTCTCTCACCGAGATCAGGTAGTCATATGAGTTAAAACAGCTGTGGAATGACTGAAGAGGTGAGCAGGCTGCTAATCTGGCAGCAGTTTGGCGAATCATTGTATGAGTTTGGTGGGGAAGTATTAGAGACATTAGATTCCTCCCTCTTTGAATTTATCACCTTTACAAACACCCATAAAGTAAAGCTACTAGTCACTGATAATTATTTGCAGCTAGAAAAATATCACAAGATGGTAGACAGTTTTATTTATTTCTTATTAAGGTTTCTGCCGCAACCTTTAATCAGTTAAGGTGGATTGCAATGAAATATTTAAAAGCATTATAGGCTGCATCTAACTAAGTTCTACTGCTGAAGTTAACAGTCCATTCATTTCAATAGGTCTACTCTGAGTATGGCTAACAACGCATGCAACACAGTAAAAATAAGTATACAGAAATGATTGAAACTTGAAAATTCATAAAGGTGGCATTAAAACAATATACAAGGTAGAATGAAACTTGTCTGTATAACATGAGACTCATAATCTCAGGGTTGTGGGTTTGAGCTGCACGTTGGGCAAAAGATTCCTGCATTTCCCTCGTGGTCCCTTCCAACTCTACAATTCTATAATTCTAGGATCAAAACTTTAGAAGCCTGGAAAAATAAAATAGGCCTTTGCCTGCCACCAGAAGGACATTAAAGTAGGCCGTAGGTGAGTCTCTCTGGGGAGAGGGTTTCATAGACGGGGTGCTGCCATTAAAGTGGCCCTTGAACCGCTCTCAGATAGTGGGGGAGCTCAAATGAGGTCTGATGGTGGTTATTTCAAAGTATGGTTAGGCACAGGGAGGCAATGGATCTTTCAGGTACTGAGCCCTAAGTTGTAAAGGACTTTAAAAGTCAAGATCATCTCTGGGCCCAGAGACAGACAGTATGTTTAGTGTACCTTTGCTGTCTGTTGCTCACATTAATTCTGGGCCCTTCGCTTCCAGGTAAATTAAACACGGCAGTCTTGTTAGCAACCAACACATTTCTTTAATGAGAGATTTGTTAGTTGCTATGCATGCAGGTAGACCCAGGATGAGGATTGCTGTTAATGGTTGCTGAGGACACAAAGGCACTGACATCTCCCTGAGGCAGAAGCCCCTCCCCCCCAGCATTCAGCTATGCAGTTCCTAGGAAGAAAGGAAAATTAGAAGGGCTCTCTTTTGAGCGCTTCCGGACTATTGCTATTTTGGAGTGGGGTTCAATCACATCCTGGGAAATGCAGGTTGCAGAATTATAGATGATTAGGAGGCCATGTGTAACAAAGGCAGAAGTTTTGCAACAAGGAAAGTGATGGGGAAATGTGGAATAACAGTTGATTGGTGCAACATCACATTAACTTTTTGCAAACAAATAAGGGAATGAATGCTTATCAAGCAGCTGACATCTAGCCTCCCACAAATGCTGTGCAGACAAACCGGGACGAAGCGGGTCAGCCTTCAGGTCAAAAAGTACAGTTTTCTCAAATGCAGTTTGTTACTGGCTGAATCTACACTGATCTGTAAAAACGCAAAACAACAACAACGCAAAACACCCATGTAATATAGCTCTCAGTGCAATTTTCCATTAACAATGGATTTTTGCTCTATGGCACTCTCTGGTGTCACATGCCTATAATGCATTTTTAACGTTTTAATTGAACAGTGTAGATGAGTCCAGTGTCTCAGCTTCCATGAAATGTCTCTAAAACCCATGATGATCAACTGACTCAGGAAGAAAAGATGGGCAGTCTGGCAGACTTGTAGAACCGCAGGGACATTTAAGCTTGCCCTCGACTCTCTCATTCAAATGAGTGAGGTGCAAAAGTGCTGAACTTTTAGGTAGATCTTCATAGCCATCACTTCATCAAAACCATCAGAAAGACGCTCTCCCTCCATCTTTGCTTGTGTCTACTGCAGAGGTCATAAAGGGAATCAGGCTTCCAAAGGTGTAAAACTGAAAATGTTTCAGAAGGAGATAAGTGGAAAAGAATGATATTTCTTTTTTGGTGGGGGTGGGGGATTGAGGGTGGAGTTGTTCTTCCAGTTCAATCAGTAGCTGAGCTGCTTAAGCAGCTGAATAGCAATCAAGGGGTTAGTATTCAATCCGAGTTTAGATCTTACAGAAATCTACGAGAATGTTGTGTATAATGAATGAGTCTCTCTTACTTCTTTGATTTTTCCATCTCAGAATTAATCAGATTAGTTTTCTATGCAGCAAAAATCAGTTGGGGATTTGGGGAAAAAAGAAAAGAAAAAGGGGATATTTACGTCCCCCGTCCCCCCCACCCAGCAGAAACACAAGCACAACCAACTTTGATTTCCCTGGTGGGTTCGGTCCAACAGTAACCAGCAATGCACACATACTGCAAGAGACAATGCCAGAAAAGGCTTTGTCTCCTATCAGAGTGACAGTAAGTTTTTTTCAGCAAAATGTTTTGCACCCCACACCCCTCCTCTTTAAAGATCTCACACAATGCTCACAGGGCTATACCATCTGCTGAAGAACTGAAGAAATGATAATCATCAGGCCCCTAAAAGCTATAACTGCAGCATCTATAAATAAGATAATGTCAAAGTGCTGAGCGGTGCATGTTTGTTTGGTGGGGATGCTTCTCTCTCTCTCTCTCTCCCCCCCCCCTTTTCCACTTTTTCCATTTCAAATACATTTCTTGAAGGCTTGAGAACAGAGCTGAAACTGAAATACCAGAGAGGGAGCTGAAAGCCATTCCAGAACCTACAAATGAGAGGAACGGTAGGCTGACATATTATTGACTGAGGCAGGATAAAAGAGGAAGCAATTCAACTCTTACATCTATTTCACTTTGGTGCAATGAAGCGAGATCAAAGGCTTAGTCTCACATTAACCCAGAATAATACATACTCTAGATAAATGATGCAAAGAAAAGGACACATTCTCAAGACATGACAATCCCATCAAATGCCCCTCTGCAAAGTTCAGGTCAAGGTAGATTTTTTCCTCCCATTTTCTTTTCTTTCTTTTTTTTAATCTTTGGGTTTAAAGTCCTTGAGCACTCACATTACTAATTGTGTGCAGATGGAGGCCAGTCTTAACTCCAAGCGTTTTCGTTGCTGCTGAATTTCTGCAATAAATGCAGGAAAATGACACCCTCTTTCTCTTGCTATTTTAATAGCTCTTAAGTTGCTTTATAGAGTTTCACCTTCATAAGAGGGAGTGTTGTGGGGAGACGATTTGACTGCACTTTGCTTATGAATACATCTCAAATAGCTAGTCTTCAGGAAACAGTTTCTTGGTCCTGCAAGCCTCTTCCCCCTGTCACCCTCCCCCCTCATTTTGTGATCTTAATTGTTTGGTTGAGTTTATTTAAGGTGTTTCTATCCCATCTTTTCCGGTCTCCTCAGATGGCTTACTGAGCTGAATCCTAGAACAATAGGATCCAGAATGCAGCAGTCTGATTGGTCCGCAGGAGCCACAAAATCCAGCTCCAGGTGGAAGTGAATCAGCGAACTGATTGGCCTGCAGGAGCAGCCAATCAGGCTCCTGGATGAAGTGAACCAGCAGGAGCAGCCAATCAGGCTTCTGGAGGAAGTGAATCCCCAACCTGATTGGCCTACAGGAGCAGCTCAGAATTAGCCAATCACACGGGGCCCATTATGTAAATAATGTATATATAGCTAGATGTTTTAGGGAAAGGTTCATTCATTGCTACTATGAGCTGAATAAAGAACATAAAACTCACACTCGACTCCAAGTTTATTTCACTTACAGAACAAGGAAACACAATATAAAAACAGATTAAAGCAACAGGTAAAAGCAACAAATGGCAGGTTGATATAGCTCAGTCCGTAGAGTATGAGAATCTTAATCTAAGGGCTGTGGGTTTGAGCCCCATGATGAGCAAAAAGATTCCTGCGTTGCAGGCAGCTGGGCTAGATGTTCCTTGAGGTCCCTTTCAACTTTACAATTCCATGATTCTATGAACTATGGCTAAAAATCCTGGGGGAGGGGGGGGTACCAAGTAACCAACAGGTCCATTTTAACGAGGCCAAATGTCACAAAACACCATTAAAGGCTCTAGAGAACAACGCAATCTTGTGAACAATGCTCTAGTCTTCAGCGACTACTGCTATTAACCACTGCTATTATTGTACCTACAGGGTGTGTGTGTGTCATAAGATACATAGAACCCACTCCTGATAATGCTTTTTTTAAAAAATTTTGGCTGCAAAAAGGGATATTTGCTGCACATCGTAGGCCTTCCAACTCAGAGGAGGAAGGAAACGCCTTATGTCCAGAATGGGGATTATGTAGGTCTCCAGATCTTGCAGTTCCTATCACACCTGAGGCCACAGATTGCCCCACACTTACGTAGTGAGGTTCTATGATCTGAGGTTGAGGGAAAGCTTGCCATCGATTCACAAGACAACCAGAGTCACTCGACGGATGGGTTGATTAAATTTTTATACCGCAGTTCTCAGGGCCGTTCACAACATAAAATCACAATGCAGTGGTACCTCGGGTTAAGAACTTAATTCGTTCCAGAGGTCCGTTCTTAACCTGAAACCGTTCTTAACCTGAGGTACCACTTTAGCTAATGGGGCCTCCCGCTGCTGCCTCGCCGCCAGCATGCAATTTCTGTTCTCATCCTGAAGCAAAGTTCTTAATCCGAGGTACTATTTCTGGGTTAGCAGAGTCTGTAACCTGAAGCGTCTGTAACCTGAAGCATCTGTAACCTGAGGTACCACTGTATAAAAACAAACACATAATAAAACCAAGAGCAATTCAAGAACAACCCCCCCCAAATGTATTGCATCACACACAATTTAGTGGGTACTTCATTAAGAGACTCTGGAGGCAAAGCATCCATGGCAGAAAAATGTGTTTTTTCCCTCCCACCAATGGAAAAAAAAAAAGGGATTTCGGTTGTACATAATACAGAAGATGAGGCTACACATGAACATCCCAAAATGCTTGTTGTCGGTTCTGTGCTACTTCAAATTGAAGCTCGGTGAATTGCATGACTGAATGCCCTCTTGTCCCCCCCTTTTAAACAACTAATTGTACACCCAAGGAAACCAGGTGATGTGGGTAATAATAATAATAATAATTTATTATTTATAACCCACACATCTAGCTCTAGCTTAGCATAAAGGAACCCAGTGGCAGTCTTGGAAGTTCAAAAACGGCACTTGCCTGTCAGATATTTGGAACAACAAGCCAAGAGCCCTCTGCACATCCTCAGAAACCCTCCCTCCACCTGTTACTTCCATGCGTTCTGCTTTAACTGGGCTTGAGCTCCGGTGGGCTCTGATTTCGTAGGTGTCGCTTAGCCCCAGAATTCCGCTCGATGAATATACCCATTTAGATATTACAAGTCTGAGGCCACAGTATGCTGGAGAAAACACCACAATTTTTCGTCACTCAAAGTGACAATTAAAATGACACCAAGGACAGTCTCCTCCATCACTGTCCTTTAACACTGTCAGCACCTGTTTTACCAAAAAATTATCCTGTCTAATGCATGAATGGGCTAATTCATTTTTCACCCAAGTTCCTGGGTTCTCCCGATAGCAAACAAGCGTCCTCGCATCCCTTCTCTGGTTTCATGTCAAAAACTGCAATGTGTGCCTCTCCTTACAATAGCCCTGAAGGTTAATTTTATGTTTGTGGGACACCAGCGGAGGGTGTTTGTTGCGCTCTCTGCTTCTAAATATTGTTCCATGGCAGATAATGTGTTTTGGAATCTATCACCTATTGGGCTTTACGAGGGCAGAGGAGAGGGGCAGAAAGGAAGGGAAAGGAATAGGGAGTGAGGTTTTAGAACAGAAATGTAGTTTTCAGAGGCCCTGTGATCTCCTGTTAAGGCTCCTACCTTTTCCATCTGCCAGCAGCATGTGTTTGTGTGTGTGTGTGTGTGTGTGTGTGTGTGTGTGTTTTCCAGAAGAAACAGGCTTCAAAAAGAACACCTTCCCCCTGTTTAATTGCATAATTTTTATGGATGCTCGTGTTAATAACTTTTTGTAAAATCACTTTGAAAGGCCCACCTGAAAAGCAGTATGTAACCCGTGGAGGCAAGTCCATTAGGAAAAAAATGGGGGCACTGCTTCACCAAACTTTTTTTTTTAATATATAATTTTTTATTAATTTTCATTAATACACATACACTCATTACACATCTGTACATCCCACATATACCTTTAGCTTTGCCGAGCTTTGGACTTCCCTCCATCCCTTCGGTAAGCATCATATAGTTTTTTACCTCGTGTATTCTATTTGTTACTGTTTTGTCATGTGCTGTTAGAGTTATTCAAACCCTGCCAGTGTCTTTAAGTTTTTACAATTTTCTCTTATATACACCAAATATTTACTCCAACTTTCACAAAACTTCTTTTCATCCTGATCTTTTATTTTTCCCGACAATCTAGCCAGTTCTGCGTAATTCATCATTTTAGTATGCCATTCCATGATAGTACGTATTACATCTGTTTACCGGTTCTGAGCCAACATAGTTCTTGCTGCTGTCGTGCTGTACAGAAAGAGGTTTTTATGCTTCTTTTTAATTTCCTTCCCTGTCAATCCCAATAGAAAGGCTTCAGTTTTTTTTTAAAAAAAGTATACTTAAAAACTTTTTTAAGCTCATTGTAAACAGATTCCCAGAAACCCTTCACTTTACCACTGCTTCACCAAACTTAAGTGCCAGCACCGTCCGTTAAGAGTTTGGGTGTAATCTTTGATACCTCCCTCTCTATGGAGGCGCAGATTACAGCTATAACGAAGGCGGCATTTTTTCATCTCCACCAAGCTAAGCAGTTGGCCCCTTATCTCTCTCGCCCTGACCTAGCCACTGTGATCCATGTGACGGTCACCTCCAGACTGGATTATTGTAACTCGCTCTACGTGGGGCTGCCCTTGAGACTGACCCAGAAACTCCAGCGGGTGCAGAATGCCGCGGCGAGACTCCTTATGGGGTCTTCGCTGCGAGATCACATTCATCCGGTACTATACCAGCTGCACTGGCTCCCGGTGGAGTACAGGATCAGGTTTAAGGTGCTGGTTTTAACCTTTAAAGCCCTATACAGCCTAGGACCCTCGTACCTACGGGACCGCCTCTCCTGGTATGCCCCACAGAGAAACCTACGGTCTGCAAATAATAACATCCTCAAGGTCCCAGGCCTCAGAGAGGTTCGGCTGGCCTCAACTAGAGCCAGGGCCTTCTCAGCTGCGGCTCCAATCTGGTGAAACGCTCTGTCACAAGAGACTAGGGCCCTGCGGGACCTGACATCCTTCCGCAGGGCCTGCAAGACAGAGTTGTTCCACCAGGCCTTTGGTCAGGGCGCAGCCTGACTCCCTCCTCTGGCAATCTGCACAGAATCTTGCTTAATCAGTTGCCATTAATTTGATTTTAATTGATTTTTATAATGAAATATTTTTAGAATGTGCGATTATCTGATTGTTTGATTGTTTGATTGTTGTTAGCCGCCCTGAGCCCGGCTTCGGCTGGGGAGGGCGGGATATAAATAAAATTTATTATTATTCTTATTATTAAGTCTTCCCTCAACCAGCCGCCATGTGTTTTGCTTCCTGCCCTTAAGACCTTTGATTATAACATTACAAACCCTCCAAGTGTCCCTATTTTCCAGGGACGTCCCTGATTTAGAGCAGCCATCCTGGTTCTGATTTGAACCTGGAATGACCCAGTTTTCCTTAGGATGTCCCTATTTTCATTGGAGAAATGTTGGAGGGTATTTACTTATCTGACCCCGAGCCATCTGAAGGCAATGCTGTATAGCGAAGGGTTTTTTTTAAAAAAAATATGTTTATTTTTTTAAAAAAAATACATGTTGGAAGATGCACAGAGTGGCTGTGTGGGGGTATAAATAATTAAATTATCATTATGGAATGGGATGTCCCTATTTTCATTGGAGAAATTTTTGACATTACAAAGCCAGGTTTGGTTCTGGAGGCAAGTAGATAAGCAAGTTTATAATACTCTCCCATTTTTACTGATGTACATAAGTAACGCTCTTTTCCATTTTGACAAATTTGTATGTAGGTTATGTACCTAGGTATGTAGGTCCAACATTTCTCTGATGAAAATAGGGACATCCCATTCCATCATCATCATCATCATCATCATCATCATTATCATCATCATCATCATCAACAAGAACATCAACATCATCATCATCATATTTCAGTCGTACCTCAGAAGTCGAACAGAATCCGTTCCAAAGGTCCATTTGACTTCCGAAATGTTCAAAAACCAAAGCGCAGCTTCTAATTGGCTGCAGGGAGCTCATGCAGCTAATTGGAAGCCATGGAAGCCCCGTTGGAAGTTCAGCTTCCAAAAGAACGTTCAAAAACCAGAACACTCACTTCTGGTTTTTGATTGTTTGAGAGCTGGAACGTTCAACTCCCAAGGCGTTCGAGAACCGAGGTACGACTGTACTATTTATATAGCGCCCATCTGGCTGGGTTGCCCAAGCCACTCCAACATATATAAAAACGTAAGAAAACATTAAACACTAAAAAAACCCTTTGCTATACAGGGCTACCTTCAGATGGCTTGGGGATCGGATAACTCCATACCCTCCAACATTTATCTGATGAAAATAGGGACTGCTGGGATAGCTCAGTTGGTAAAGCATGAGACTCTTCATCTCAAAGTCATGGTTTTGAGCCCGACATTGGGCAAAAGATTCCTGCAGTGCATGGTGTTGGACTAGATCAGTGTTTCCCAACCTTGGGTCTCCAGCTGTTTTCGGACTACAATTCCCACCATCCCTGACCACTGGTCTTGCCAGCTAGGGATGATGGGAGTTGTAGTCCAAAAACAGCTGGAGACCCAAGGTTGGGAAACACTGGACTAGCTGAACCTTGCAGTCCCTTCCAACTCTTCAGTTCTAGGATTCTGATTCTAGGGATTCTAAGGAAAAGCGGGACATTCTGGGATCAAATCAGAAGCCAAGAGAGCCTCTGTAAATCCAGGACTGTCCCTGGAAGATAGGGGCACTTGGAGGGTCTGTGTTATGTCCTAAAAGCATGAGAAGAGACCTTCTGGATCAGGCCCATGGTCCATCTCACCCAGCTTCCTGTTCTCACAGTGGCCAACTAGAAGCCCACAAGCAGGATCTGAGAGCAGTAGGACCTTTATAGCCCAGTCCTAACATGTTTCTGGACTTGGAAGTTAGGGCAGCAGTTACAACTGCTATACAAAATGCCTGTGATTTTCTATAGCAAATACGTGTAAGGCACAGAAATACATGCATCTTTCAACATATGTGTAGGTATTTGTGCAGATGATTAAAGACATATTAGGAGTATAGGAAGCTGTCATGGGTGCATTTAGTTCTGTATTGCGTGTTGAGTTCCACAGTGCCACCCACCAAATAATTCACACTACACACTTCCATTTTTGTTTAAGGTTTTTGGCATAATTTTGGCCACAACTTTATTCAAATACAAAAAATGTGAGTGGTTGCTTAGGCATTGGTTATGACTATCTGTCCATGCCCTCAGGGACAGAGCTGGCAATCCGTACACCAACGGAATCCAGTGTGGGAAACAAGTATTGGGTGAGAAAGTGGAGCTGGGCATCAGTCCCGCACTTCTCACCCTCATGTTCCTGCGGGGCTTGCACGGCCCAGGTCCAACGCCATGAACAAGGACGAAAAGAATGGCAAGCCCCTGGATTCCTTTAACGGAATTCCCTTCGCATCATTTGGAGGGGTAGGCACTTACCCCTCCAAGCACCATTTAACCAATGCCTAACCGCCAACCTTACAAGTTGTGACGATTTGCTACGCAGTAGGCAAAAACCAAATGGCACAAGCCAATCAGCCAAATGGCAAAATTCCTACCAGGCCCCCGCACCAAGGCGAACGACCCCATGACAGGCATAGCAAGGTCAAGCGATATGACAAAACCACCCTATAAAAGGGAGGGAGGGCGGGTGATCCGATCCAAACGGCCAAGAGGACGTCCCCTCGACTGGCCCCTATATTTAAAGCCTCTGACCCCTCCTTCAAATTAGCAACATCAAAAATCCCCAGCAACCCGTTTAACCATTTAAAGGCTGGGTTATACCAAATTTGCCTAATCATGCCAGGGTGGCCTGCTCCCCAACCGCAACACGTGCTCTCTGTTAGGGAGAACACGCTTTGCGTGTTGAGTTCCACAGTGCCACCCACCAAATAATTCACACTACACACTTCCATTTTTGTTTAAGGTTTTTGGCATAATTTTGGCCACAACTTTATTCAAATACAAAAAATGTGAGTGGTTGCTTAGGCATTGGTTATGACTATCTGTCCATGCCCTCAGGGACAGAGCTGGCAATCCGTACACCAACGGAATCCAGTGTGGGAAACAAGTATTGGGTGAGAAAGTGGAGCTGGGCATCAGTCCCGCACTTCTCACCCTCATGTTCCTGCGGGGCTTGCACGGCCCAGGTCCAACGCCATGAACAAGGACGAAAAGAATGGCAAGCCCCTGGATTCCTTTAACGGAATTCCCTTCGCATCATTTGGAGGGGTAGGCACTTACCCCTCCAAGCACCATTTAACCAATGCCTAACCGCCATGGAGCCCGCAGCTCACCGCCAACCACTCACAACCCCAACCAAGCCCTCAGCTTGGCCACCACTGCACCCAGCCAAGCCTCATTCCCTGAGGCAGAAAGATGCACACCGTCATCTCTGAAAAGGGATACAGCCTGAAAATGAATCATTGGATGTGAAATCACATCTCCGCCCAGCTCAAAAATCTTCTTAACCACCGCTGAATTGATGCGCTTTCTGGCCCTTTCCGTGGCTTCTGGGCAACGACTGCCCAACCAGATGCGGCGGCGCAACAGCTTAGACCAAAATATTTTTGCTGCTGGCACCCATGCCTGCAGCATCTCCAAGTCACTCAAAATTGCCGCACGTAGGGAAAGACAGTCCATGGATACCAGGTCGTTCTCGCCCACCACTATAGCCGAGGGAGGCCCCTCCAAGAGCAACTGGCTCCGGATTCGCGGCAGGAACTCTGACCAGCGCATTCCCCGTCTGGCCAGCCATGACAGCCGTACATGTGGAGGAAAGCCGAGGCCTGGACCCAGTCTGGACTGACGTGCTGCAACACCAGCCCAATGGATGATGCTGTGCCCCACCAACCAGATGCGGACAGCCGCTAGACCTGAGGTAAACAAAGCAAAACAATGTAAGAATCCAAGATTATTAGCGAACATAAACTCGAAACGCATCAGACTTCCAGCGGCCCAAATCCTTTATTCTATCCGCCGACAAGCCCCAGTGAGCAGCCGTCGTTGCAGCCCCAATCCTGAAGGAATGAGGGGCGAAACCAGAGGCCGTGCCATCACAGGCCAAAATCGCCTTTCGCATCACCTGTGCGAACTGGCGTCTCGTTAGGGGCAACCCATTTTCATGCTTGAACAGAGGCCCATCACCTGAGGGGCGCACTGCTAAATACTTGCTGACGTCCTTTACAGGGCAAGGGCCTGACTCCCCCGTAGCAGGGAGCCGAATGACGGCACCCCTACCCTTCTGATCAGTCTTTGAGCTCCTGACTGTAATTATTACCTCTGCCGGGAATAACTGCAGATCCCGGACCAAAAGGCCCCTGGAACGACCATTTCTGTGGTCCTCCAGCACGAGTTCACCCACTCTCAACGCTCCAAAAAAGGCAATAGAGAAGGCAGCCGAGAAAAGGCGAGCCTCATACCCTGACCAGCACACCACCCGCAGCCTCTTACGCATCCTACTCAACAAGTCAAAAGAAATTGGGTGCCGTGATGCTGGCCGGGGAGGACGAAGCCTCCCCCAGCCCTCCAGGGCCTTGCGCACGACAAACTTTGAACAAGGGTCTTTATCAAAAAATGTCTTACAGAAAAATGCTATAGCAGCTGCCTGTATCCTAATAGTCTTAGCTGCACGCCCCAACTGAAATAAATGTGCCAAGTAACTTAACACCTGTGAGGAGGTGGGTGGGACTCCTATTAAATCGGTGGCTGCCTGTCGCATAAATGCCAAAAAATCAGTCCAGGCTTTTGTGTAAGATCTAAGGGTAGAAGGTGAAACAGATGCCGCTACTCCCTGCAAAACTAATTGCTGCCAAGGTTCCAGAGATGATCCGGGAAATATTCCGGACGTATCCGCGCCTCTGGAACCAGAAGTCTGAACCGCTCCATCTGAAAACGGGACAGAGCATCAGCAATTTCGTTAGACACCCCGGGAATAAAACGTGCAGAAAATACTATATTAAAACGTAAACAATGCAACACGAAGGCCCGCAATAAGGCCGACACCCTGGGTGAACGTGACGACAGCTTTGCCAGCACCGACACCACCGCCTGGTTATCGGTCCAGAAGCAAACACGACGGTTCCTGAATTCCTCGACCCACAAATGCACAGCCACTGCAATGGGAAAAAACTCGAGAAATGTTAGGTCCCGTGTAATCTCTCCTCCCTGCCACGCAGGCGGCCAACGTTTGGCACACCATCGGCCTTTCCAGTAAAGACCAAAACCCAGGGAACCTGCAGCATCAGATTGAACCTGAAAATCATTATGCAAATTTAACGTGTCTTGCCATAACGACACCCCATTGAAATCCTCCAGGAATTCAAGCCACATGGAAAGATCGGCCTTCACTTCCTTAGAGAGGCGCACTCGATGGTGAGGAGCCTTTAACCCCACCGTGAGACGAGCCAAGCGTGAACAGAAAGGGCGCCCGGGCGCCACCACCCTACACGCGAAGTTCAGGTGCCCTAACAAAGACTGTATTTGTCTCAGAGATACTTTCTTCAAAGGGAGAAGTTCCTCTATGACCGACTTCAAGGCCACCAGCTTGTCGCTTGGTAAGCTAGAAGTCTGGGCAACTGTGTCCAATAGGATGCCCAAGTAAGTCAGCTGAGTTGATGGACCCTCCGTCTTTTCTGCTGCAAGCGGAACCCCCAGCTCCCGCGTAAGATCCGCAAAGGCTTGAAGCAACACCAAGCAATCCCCAGTGTTGTGACCCGAGGCCAGTAAAAAATCATCCAGATAATGCGTGACCCCGCCCAGCCCTGTTTTAAATTTGAGGGCCCACTCCAAAAAGGTGCTAAAGGATTCGAAAGCGGCACACGCTACTGAACAACCCATAGGCATGGACTTATCAAAATAAAACTTTTCATCAAACTGGAAACCCAGCAACCAGAAATCATCTGGATGAATCGGGAGAAGGCGAAATGCCGACTCAATATCACATTTTGCCAATAGGGCAGCGCGGCCAAACTTCCGAATCATCTTGATCGCCTGATCAAGAGATGCGTATCTTACGGAGCAGAGTTCTGGAGGGATGACATCATTAACTGAGGTACCCCTGGGATGTGATAAATTATGAATTAAACGAAATTCACCCGGGGCCTTCTTCGGCACGATACCCAACGGGGACACGTGCAACTTAGGAAAGGGAGGGGCATCAAAAGGACCAGCCATCCGATGCATGGCTAGCTCTTTTGCAATCTTCCTGCGGGCTACCTCAGGTAGCTCACGTACTGATTTCTGGTTAAAAGGATTCCGTGCCACGGGAGGCATGGCTACTGGAATCCGAAAACCAACAGAAAAACCATCACTCAAATACCGTGCCGCGTCCCTATCAGGATAAGACTGCAACAAAAGTTGCAGAGCCGGCAAATGGATGGGGGTATAAGCCAGGGAGGTCAAAACCTCATTTTCCTGTGCCTGAAGTCGAAGGGAGAGAGACGTTTTGCTTGGGGGGTTGCTGCGAGCCCCCCTTTCCACCACGAAAGGGCCGGCGATACCCAAAGCAAGAGGAGGCAGGATGCGTACCATTGCATTTCTCGCATAAGTGCGCGTATTTACACCCCTGTCGCTGACAGGAACCCTTATTAAAATCCCAGCATGGAAGGCGACGGCTAGGCCGAAACGCCAGGGACCTCGCCTTCTGCTGCTCTGGCACCTTCTTATCGATGAGTGGAGCTACATGTGTTGTCCACACATCGAGATCCTTACGATCCCATCTAGCTGAGGGAATCTTGGCAGCACGGCGCCTGAAGTTCTCATCATATTTTATCGCAGCTCTCTCACCAGCATTGGTGAAGGCAGAGCGAACAATAGATAGATAAACGATTAAATGAAGAGATCTCCGTGGATAAGCTGCCACCACAATGCCAGCAAAGACCTGGAAACAATCGAGCCAGCGCTCGAAAGTCCTGTCTGTAGCGAGGGCGCCCTGGCGTTTCTTTGACAAATTCCCCTTCTCCTGGTCCTCCGAAGGAGGGGCCAGTTTAAAAATGTCCACATAGCGACCGTTCAGTATCCTAGATCGCAGTTTTGTTGACAAGTGCGCACCTGGGATGATGTCTCTGGCGGAATTGGTAGAGACTTTAACGTCAGGTACCAACACGCCATCCCTGCACTCTAGAACAGCCCCATACCTTGCCCGGTGCGAGTTGGCCCTGCGATCCCAAGCCCACCGAGGCAGCCCCGATGCAGATTCTCCAAAACCCCAATAAAGTTCCCTTGCAGCGCCAGTCTCATCATCAGAACTGGAAGATGACGTACCAGAAGAAGTGGAAGATGATTCACCCCTCCTCCTCTTAGCGCGCTTTCGGGAAGACCTCCTGCGGCGACGTTTTCCACCTGAAGACTTCCTGGCAGGGACTGGCAGACTGTCCTCAATGGAAGTCTCAGAATCAGGGCTCAGCTGCGAAGTACCTGGAGCTGATTGAGGAGAAACAACAAGTGAGAGGCCAGAACCCAGCGCCACCTCATCCGAAGGTCGGGTGCGCACACTTCGGCGGGTGGAAACTGCCAAAGGGTTTTGCCTCCCCACATCCCTCCCAGAGGGACGACGAGGCCTCCGTGAACGACCGCGAGAAGCAGGTAAGTCACGGGGCTGGGGCAGCTGGGAATGAGTTATCAAGCCCCTAGACGAGCCATCTTCACTAGAAGACGGAGACACCGGAGACGATGCCACCACTGGACGAGGACGCCCTCTGGACGTGGAAGGCTGGTCCGAGCAGTGTTGAAGGAGACCATCCATTTCAGCTGCGAAGCGAGACAAGGCCGCTGGATTGCCCGCCATACTTTCCACCAACGATTGCACCCGTCCCACCGATTGGCTTGGGGTGGGAGACCGAAGTGCCTGCGATGGACCTCTAATAGGCCGTTTTTCACCAGAGGCCGAACCGTGACGAGCGGCAACTTTCTTAGGAGCCATACCTGCTAAATGGAATCAAATTGAGAATTAAAAATTGCAGTAGCCCAATGACACCGCTGGACCCGGATAAGGAATTACAGGAGGCAGAAATACTCCAAAACTATAATAACGCAAAACAATACAAAAGCAACAAGTGCCCAGTATTCAAGACAGTGACTACTACCTATCTATATATCTAACTATTTATATATCTCCTATCTATATGTTATTAATTTATTATTTATTTATTTATTTATTATTTATTTATTTATTATGTATTTATTAACTATTTTAATTTTATTATTTATTTTATTATTATTATTATTATTATTATTATTATTATTATTATTATTATATTATTATTATTATTATTATTTGCCAGGTACCCTAAATGTTGGAAAATAAACAATTAAATGGATGCACCTCCTTCCTCTACCAGCAGGGGCACCATACAGCCCCCAATCTCCCAAACCAGCGGATGCAGCGCTGCCCTGGGCCACCAGGGGGAGCCTGAGGCAGAAGAACCAGCTGCAGTAACTGTACTTGGCCACCAGGGGGAGCCTGAAGCAACCACGACAGATTCTCCTCCCGCGGTGGTGCTTCACAGGGGAAACAAAATGGCGGGCGCAAGCTCAATCCGCTGCTCCCGATCCCGGGAAGCGGCCCCCAGCAGACCCAGCAGGACAGAACCGGGGGAACCGGGAAGCCTGGTCCCCAATCACCGCCGCGCTGGCCCCAGCGGCGCTACCGCCGCGGAAACCGAGCCGCCCGCTCAAAAGCGAGCGGCCCGCGAACGCAGGGGCGAGGGGCACCCCCCCAGCCGACAGGCGCCGCTGCGGCCCTGCAGCGGCCAGGAAAATGACCGTCGCGCCGCGGCTCGGAAGCCGCGAAAGGTAAGGGGGGAAGGGACGGTTTTTAAAAGAATATGGGGGGGGGGAACGACTGCCAGGCCCGAGCAGCTCAGCGGCACCACCACCAGGCCCGAGCAGCTCACCTGAAACCTAAACGGAGCTCCAGGCCCTAGCCGAGAAGAAAAACGGGGGGGGGGGAAGGGGGGAGAGGGAGAAAACTTTTAAAATCGGGCCCCGATGGCAACAGGCAGCTGGCAGCGGGCTCCAATCCCGTTAAAACCCGATGCCTAGCCCGAAGGCAGGGCCCGGTAGGCCGGGGGGGGGAACCCACCCTCTAGCCTTGAGAAAAGACTACCTTTTTCAGATATAAAGAAGGAATCTAAATTAAAGGGATAAAGGATATAGTTAGTGATAGGGCGGGGAGGCAATGGGAGAAAGGAAACTAAGGAATCAATTAGAAACGAAGGAAAAAAGGACGAAAACAGCAATTTAGGGTAGGCCCCAGTAAAATGAAAGCCAAGGCAGAGTACAACCGTCTCCACGCCGCTCCTGATCCGATCCAAACGGCCAAGAGGACGTCCCCTCGACTGGCCCCTATATTTAAAGCCTCTGACCCCTCCTTCAAATTAGCAACATCAAAAATCCCCAGCAACCCGTTTAACCATTTAAAGGCTGGGTTATACCAAATTTGCCTAATCATGCCAGGGTGGCCTGCTCCCCAACCGCAACACGTGCTCTCTGTTAGGGAGAACACGCTTTGTCAACACCAGTGTTTCCCAAACTTGAGTCTCCAGCTGTTTTTAGACTACAGTTCCCATGATCCCTGATCACTGGTCCTGCTAGCTAGGGGTGATGGGAGTTGTAGCCCCAAAACAGCTGGAGACCCAAGTTTGGGAAACACTGGTCTACACTAACTGGCAGTGGCTCTCACGGGTTTCTGACAGGGTCTTCTCCATCTTTACTTCCAGGTAAGTGTGGTTAGGATTGCAGCCTTACACTGCAATTCTGTGTATTTTTACTATGGGACTGCCTCTCCTGGTATATCCCACGGAGGACCTTATGGTCTTCAAACAAAAACACCTTGGAGGTCCCGAACCACAGAGAGGTCACAAGAGACTAGGGCCCTGCGGGACTTGACATCTTTCTGCAGGGCCTGCAAGACAGAGCTGTTCCACCAGGCCTTTGGCCAAGGCACAGCCTGACCCCCTCCTTTGGTAATTCTTCACAGAACTGAACCCAATGGTTGCCATCAATTTGATTTGAAGTGATTTTAGAATGAATTGATTTTAGAATGCTGTATTATTTTACTGTTGTTAGCCGCTCTGAGCCTGGCTTTGGCTGGGGAGGGCGGGATATAAATAAATTATTATTATTATTATTACTCAGAAGTAAGCCCTTCTGTGATTTATGGGGGCCATAGGAGCAAATTCCTGTGTGCTGAGGTCTCTTTGCCCCCCAATAAAATATTTGAGGGGGCTGCCCCCAAAGTTGATGGGCATTGCCATTCAAATGGTGTGTGGGCACCTCTTCTTGTGATCAATTATGTTGGATGGGGCTTGCCTCCCCCCCCCAATATTTTATTCAAGCTGGCACCCCTGCATGGTGCTTTACTCCCAAGTAAATGCCCAGAAGATTACAGCCAAAAGGATCAAACCAATTAATTGTCTGATGATAAAATCTGCAACCTGCTGAAAACAAAAGTGTGTGGGAACAACAAAGGAGAAAAAAGGAAAGGAAAGGGAAGGAAAGGAAAGGGGTGGGGGGAGCTTGAAGCTTATCAAGGAACTAGGTAAGGAGAACAAAAAATGTAAATCCAGGAGACAAAAACGGTGCCTGAACCATCTAGCTGCTACTTTGTCAGAATTAAAACAATACCATCTCTGGAAATATGCTTGTGGAGTAATGAAGATTTGTCACTTTAGCTGCTGAAATAAAATCAGTTTTCCATTTCAACAGATGCTTTCTTGTCAAATGTTATGCGTCTCAGGCAACGAACATTGTGGATCCCCCTCCCCAACATTATAAATGTTGATCTTATTTATGAAATGAAGGAAGGGTGTTAAGGTGGTTGGGGGGCAGGGAGGGAAGGAGAAAAGAAAGGGGGAGGAGGAGGAAGAAAACCAAGTCTATTTTCATTTGGACCATCACATTATTGCTATTATTTTCTTTGAATCGTTGCTATATCTATAATTTTCATCTGTCCTTCCTTGCACACACACATACACACACACACGTTGCAAACCTGCAGTGCAGTGGAAAGCGAGATTTAAATATTTTCAGACTGACTGTACTCGTCATTTGCATTCCACTGACTCATTCAGAGCAAAGACATCTGAGCAGAAATACAGCAGATAAAAGAGAAACCATTAATCCAAGGAAGATTACTGGCACAGAATCTTTATCCAGCATCCTCCCTGAAATGAGACAAAGATCTTACTCTCTGCATCCCCCTGGCTTAGCTTCAGAAAGTAAGCAATGCAGTTGGGTAGATGTGGTACTTTGCTATTTTATTTTTTTCAAGGTCCATTATATTGGACTGAACCCTCGGCCTCCTGACAGACCTTATTACAGATAGGAGGTTCCAGTGGCTGCTTTCTCAGTACATTCCTGCCCCTTCAATAAAAGCAATATGCTACACTCCCTTCCCCTGATTTCCTTTCCAATGCATATTCTGCATTGGCAGGAGGGGAGAAAAACCATCTATCTCTATCTCTGAACCAAGTGCAGTATATGTTTATAGGAGTAAATACAGCTTTCTTTCTTGGAGAACTCATACCCTTTCCTGTTTGGAAATCCTCCTCTACTACCTCACAACCCATGACCACAATTTACTTGTAGATCCCATTTGAGTCAATGGTCAGCAGTGGAGGCTGATCCATTAGGGTCCATAGTGACCCATGAGAGTCCTGCCAACATGAGTCTGCCCTCAGCCAGCCCTCACCTACCTGCTGTCAACCCATCATGGGGTGGTTCTACCTGTCATTGACTCTGGCATCACTTACTGATGGCCTTCTGCCCTAACCAGTCTCAGCAGCATCAACCACTACTGAGGTGGTGTGTTCCCCACTGAAACTTCAGTCGTTCCTTGGTTTTCGAACAGCTTAGTTCTCCAACGTTTTGGCTCCCGAACGCCGCAAACCTGGAAGTGACTATTCTGGTTTGCAAACTATTTTTGGAACCCGAACGTCCAACGGGACTTCCGAATGGCTGCAGGAGCTTCCTGCAGCCAATCAGAAGCTGCATTTTGGTTTCTGAATGTTTTGGAAGTCGAATGGATTTCCGGAACGGATTCCGGTCGACTTCCAAGGTACGACTGTATTGGTCAACCCCTGTCGGAAGTCTAGATTTTGTCAAATTTCCTAAAAAATAGCTCAAAAACTTTTTTTTTGAAAAAAATGCACAACATTTTTGTCTGGATTTTCACTTTTTGAAATATGGCAGCCTTAAAGAACCCTTAAGTGTAATATTTAATTCTATCTCGATTGATTGATTGATTGATTGATTTGTTCATGTTAAGAGATGTTATATGAGAATAATAAAAATAATTTGATAATAATAATAATAATAATAATTTATTATTTATACCCTGCCCATCTTGCTGGGTTTCCTCAGTCACTCTGGGCGGCTTCCAACAAACACTAAAATACAATAACCTATTAAACATTAAAAGCTTCCCTAAACAGGGCTGCCTTTAGATGTCTTCTAAAAGTTTGGTAGTTATTTTTCTGTTTGACATCTGGCGGGAGGGCGTTCCACAGGTCGGGTGTCACTACCGAGAAGGCCCTCTGCCTGGTTCCCTGTAACTTGGCTTCTCGCAGCAAGGGAACCGCCAGAAGGCCCTCAGCGCTGGACCTCAGTGTCCGGGCAGAATGATGGAGGTGGAGACACTCCTTCAGGTATACTGGACCGAGGCCGTTTAGGGCTTTAAAGGTCAGCACCAACACTTTGAATTGTGCTTGGAAACGTACTGAGAGCCAGTGTAGCTCTTTCAAGACCGGTGTTATATGGTCTCGGCGGCCTCTCCCAGTCACCAGTCTAGCTGCCGCATTCTGGATTAGTTGTAGTTTCTGGGTCACCTTCAAAGGTAGCCCCACATAGAGCGCATTGCAGTAGTCCAAGTGAGAGATAACCAGAGCATGCACCACTCTGGCAAGACAGTCCGCGGACAGGTAGGGTTTCAGCCTGTGTACCAGATGGAGCTGGTAAACAGCTGCCCTGGACACAGAATTGACTTGTGACTCCATGGACAGCTGTGAGTCCAGAATGACTCCCAGGCTGCGCACCTGGTCCTTCAGGGACACAGTTACCCCATTCAGGACCAGGGAGTCCTCCACACCTGCCCACCTCCTGTCCCCCAAAAACAGTACTTCTGTCTTGTCAGGATTCAACCTCAATCTGTTAGCCGCCATCCATCCTCCAATCACCTCCAGACACTCACACAGGACCTTCATTATTAGGACCTTCATTATCAGGATGATCATTATTAAATTATTGTAACTGCAAAAATTACAGACTGGAAGCTGGGGAAGCCCTTGGATGCATAAGCATATCGAACCACCTTTCACAGATTCAGACCATCCACCCATCTAGCCTGACAGAAGCTTCCCAAATTCTTGGATCCTGATAAATGAAGAGGCCTGTAATGCTCTGACTTGTTTTAGCCTGGATAGCTCAGTTGGTTAGAGTGTGATGCTGATAACGCCAAGGTTGCAAGTTTGATCCCCATCTGGGACAGCTGCATTTCCCTGCATTGCAAGGGGTTGGACTAGATGATCCTCAGGGTCCCTTCCAGCTCTACAATTCTATGATTTGCAAACTAATTCTTAGAATGTATATGTTCTACTGCTGAGGTGTCCACCTTCCCTGCCCCACCAAGTGAGCTGGTCCAGAGGATTTTTATTTTATTTTAATGTACAGTACCCTTTCCCAGTACAGTGGTACCTCGGGTTACAGACGCTTCAGGTTACAGACACTTTGGGTTACATACTCCGCTAACCCAGAAATATTACCTTGGGTTAAGAACTTTGTTTCAGGATGAGAACAGAAATTGTGCGGCGGCGGCGCAGCGGCAGTGAGAGGCCCCATTAGCTAAAGTGGTACCTCAGGGAAGAACCGTTTCAGGATAAGAATGGACCTCCGGAATGAATTAAGTTCTTAAGCCGAGGTACCACTGTAGAATGTTCTCAGTACCACCAAGACAAATGCTATGCAACAGACACATCACCCACAGTCCATCGCTTCGTTGTCTGTAAAGTGTGTTCTCCTTCAGGGAGAGTACGTGTTGTGGTGAGGGCCGACGAGACACTCCAGAGTTGTGGGGCGGGCTAATTGATCGTTGGCCACTGTTGTGATTGGGCTTCCCTTGTTGTTGGGAAGAAGTTAATGTTGCCATTCTGTGATTGACAGCCAGAAATGTTAAAACTCCCTGCACGAGGTGTAGAGCTTCCTCTTTTCGTCCCGTGCATCGGATTGCCCCCCCCCCCTATATTTAGGGTTGTTCGCTTTGACCTTGCTATGCCTGTCATGGGGTCATCTGCTCTTGGGGCAGGGGCCTGGTAGGAATTTTATCCATCTGGCTGATTGGCTGGTGCCATTTGGTTTTTGCCTACTGCGTAGCAAATCATCACAACTTGTAAGGTTGCGGTTAGGCATTGGTTTATGGTTTGGTTGGTTGAGGGGCATGGATTGGCTGTGCCTGCCCCTCTAATGCTGCTGCTGCAAGGGATTCCGTTAAAGGAATACAGGGGCTCACCATTGCTTTAGTCTGAACCCTGTCAAGGGGCATGGGCCACGCAAGAGCCCCTGGTTGCATTTGGGGAGGGATGAGGGCAGGTTCCCTGCTCTGTCGCTACCCCCAAATGTATTCCCCTTTTCTGACTTTCGCAGGCTTGCGAAATGTCAGTCTGTCCCCCACTGGGGGGCAGATAGTCGCAACCAATGCCTAAGCAACCACTCACATTTTTGTATTTTAATAAAGTTGTGGCCAAAAATTATGCCAAAAACCTTAAACAAAAATTCTGTGTGATGTGTGAGTTATTTGGGGTGATTTGGGGACCTCGACACGCAAATGCCTAATCCCATAAATCTAATCAGCTGAACTGTTCTTCTAGAGACTGATGCATGCAATTTGAGAAAAGAAAGGGGGAAGGGTGTGGCCTACTGCTTCAAGGAAGTCTTCATTCTAGGTAACTTGTCATATTCGTTTTCATAATACTAGAAGCTTTTATCTTCTCTGGTTTTTGTATGCAGCAAGCTGCAGAAGCTTTTCTCCTCCGTCTGGCTGTTTGTCTCTCTCTCTCTCTGAGCAATATTGATCCTCAGTTAAAAGATCTAAGGCAGCGAGAGCCTTGAGAATCATCTCTCCTGCAATAATAGGTGAGGAGCAAAGTTTGCTGTGTGACCACTGGCCCTGCAATGGCCATCGCTCATCTCCTTGGTAGAGTGGTCACTTATTAATTGCCAAGGAAGAGGACACATATCTCTGCACAATTTGCACAGGCTATGCACAGGTTTAGAAATGTCGACTGGGGGAAGAATTCAGCGTCATGCTAAGGGAAGCATTTCAGTTTGCCAGACAGAACAATTTCCCTTCTTTCTCCTTTGCAGTGTTCTGGGGATTCCTGATGATGGTGGTTGGAAATCCTGGCACTCAGAGACATGAAAAGTCATGCGCGGCGGTTGTAATGGGATAAGGGGTTGCTTGTGCGTAAGCGCCACACCGCTCCAAGCTGAGTAGTTGGCTAAAACTTTCCCTACCCAGACAGCCCTTACTTAGTGGCTGTCTTAATCGCTGGCAGAATCCGTCAGTGGGCGTTTCCTGAATTTCTTCCAACATAAAAGCTCCTTAACCGAGAGTCTCCGCCTAGCTTCCCTGCGCGACAGCTTTCTGCGCAGAGTGGGCGTCCCAATGGGAGGTCCTGAGCTCTCTCCGCTGCCCTCGCTGGAAGCGTCTCTGAGCCTTCCCTCCAACGCTTCCCCCTCCTCTCCTTCCTCAGCGGAAGTTCTCCCCCTGCTGGTTCCCTCCCCAGCGTCTGGGAGCCTCGCCACCTCCCTGAGCTCTGATGGCAGTTCCCCGACAGCGGTTTTTAACCTTGATTGTTTTGTTTGTTTGCTTATTGCGTTTATATCCCGCTTTCTCTCCAAGGAGCTCAAAATGGTGTACATGGTTCTTCCCCTCCTCTTTTAATCACCACAACAACCCTGTGAGGGAGGCTAGGCTTACTAACAAGGTCACCCAGTTAGCTTTATGGCTGAGTGGGGGAGTTCAACCCAGCTCTCCCAGGTCTGAGTCTGTCATTCTAACCACAGTGATTTTTATCCATTATTTATTAAATTTATATACAGTGGTACCTCAGGTTAAGCACTTAATTCGTTCCGGAGGTCCGTTCTTAACCTGAAACTGTTCTTAACCTGAAGCACCACTTTAGCTAATGGGGCCTCCCACTGTTGCTGCACCGCCAGAGCACAATTTCTGTTCTCATCCTGAAACAAAGTTCTTAACCCAAGGTAATATTTCTGGGTTCGCGGAGTATGTAACCCAAAGTGTCTGTAACCTGAAGCGTCTGTAACCCGAGGTACCACTGTACTGGGAAAGGGTATTGTACATTAAAATAAAATAAAAATCCTCTGGACCAATTCTTAACCTGAAGCACTATTTCTGGGTTAGCGGAGTCTGTAATCTGAAGCGTCTGTAACCTGAGGTACCACTGTATATACAGTCATACCTCGGGTTACAGACGCTTCAGGTTGCGTTTTTTCAGGTTACGCGCTGCCGAAACCTGGAAGTACTGGTCAAGCCACCGAGAGGTCATGGAGGATTAATTTGGACACATTTCCCCAGTCTCAACAGAGGTCATCATACAGGACAAGCGGAGTCAAAACCAAGCCAAAACCCTGAGAGAAATGGATCCAGAAAAATCAGTTTCCTCCAAGAGCGCCTGGATCTTGATTTAAACTGACAATAGGTGAGTTTGGCCACACAATCATGTTTCTCTCACAGGCTTAAAATCAAGAAGCCCTCCTCTCCCCAATAAATGCTCCTCTGGGCCATCCTAAGTGATTTGATTTCAGGTTTAAACCCCAGAGAGCTTTGTAATAATCTCTCTCCATAGGAAGCACTTATTTACAGGAGGGGTCCTTGCCATTTTTAATTGCGCTTTCCTTTCCTGCATGTATTAATGATCTCTCAGCCTCCTTGCAGGATCTTGTCACTTTGCCAGATATTGAAAAAACGGATAGCAGGCTTATTGCAAAAGGTACGAAAGAAGGTGAGGTAGCTCTTCTTTTTACTCTTGCGTGAATCTAGAAGGTAGAATTAAAGATTCTCGTCTAGGATTTCCTGTTGGAAACCAAAGGTTCAATATACCCCAAGATAACTAGGTGCAATTTGAGTTGGAACACAGGAGCTCTGTGGATGGTCATTTCTTCTGATTCAGCTGTAAACAGTGCGTTTCCTGTTGCCCACACAAAGGCATGGTTGAAGAGGACTGGCTCATTGATGTTGCTCTCACAGAAACACAGGAAGTGGCCTTACAGCAAGACAGGCATTTGTTCCCTGTAGCTCTGTATTGTTCGCACTACTTGGCAGTGGCAGGGTCAGTGGCGGAGCTAGCACCCGGAGTGGTGTGCACCCGGGGGGGGGGGGCTAGCTGCCTGGGGGGGGTAAGCATCCTGGGGGGTGCACCTGTTGGGATACTGCCAGGGAGACATAGGCCATCATGCCTCCACATCGTCTCCCGTTCTCCCGTGGAAACAGTATCAGTCAATTAGCGACACAAGCCTCAGATATAGCTGTCCACATTCCAGGACTCGTGCACGCCCTTTTCACAGAGTTTCCACAACGAAAGATTCACCTAGGAGAGCATATTTTACAGATTTATTCAACGTTGGTCAGAACAAAGGAAAAACATGACTGCCTGCCTTCGTGTCGAGGCAACAGACTGAAAACAAAAGCTATATACAAAACAGAAACTTCCTGTGAGCAGGAAGTACACAGGCTTGTGACACACAACAGCCTGCTCCCTTTTAAGGTGGAATGGAAATATCCTAACAGCACCGCCCGTGTCGTACGCTGCCCGCGCCGAGCGTCCCAGGCGGGGGGTGTTGTCCAGGGGTGCACCACCTGCGCTGAGTGTCCCGGGGGTGGTGCGGCGATGTCACCCCCCCAGCAATGCCACCCGGGGCAGACCGCATTGCCCGCACCCACCTTGCTCTGCCTCTGGGCAGGGCTTCAGATGGGGGTCTCTCCCAGACCTACCTGACGATTCCAGGGACTGATCCTGCAGGCCCGTCAGTTTCTCTGCCCCTGAGCGACATCAGATCCAGGGCAAGGCAGTGCATGGTGTGCATTGCTAGCTCCCTGGGCCGTGCAGAGGGATGGAGAGGGAAACAGACGGAGTACAGATGTGCATTCAACTGCCTAACAGCATCCACATCAGCCAGGACATCAAAGCCACAGAGATAAGAAAAGAGAAGTCATTCCGTTGTCTGTAGAGGTCGCTTCCTGATTCACACGGAGAAGCCATTTTTGAGGGAGGCCAGTGACAGAAGCATGCAACTGTATTGAGGCAGCACCGGTTGTTGAAATGTTGCACCCCTAAGAATTTTGCGTCTGGGGCAACTGCCCCTTTACCCCCCACAAACTATGCCACTGGGGCAAGGGTGTCTTTTTTGTTTGAGGACAGAATATCTAGATGTGAGAGCCACTGAAAACAACTTAATCCAAAGTATGTTTGAAGACCTATGATGGAAAGGCAGGATATAAATTTGTTAAACACATACAAATAATACACCTTTCCCACTAACTCTGTATTCACTAGCAAGATGTGAGACACACCCTTAAGCACATGTTTCCGTAATGGCGTGATAGCTGCATTTTCCTGCTACTTGGTGGCACCGTAAACCCCAGAGCCTAGGACTTGCCGATCAGAAGGTCGGCGGTTCAAATCCCCGCAACGGGGTGAGCTCCCGTTGCTCGGTCCCTACTCCTGCCCACCTAGCAGTTCGAAAGCACGTCAAAGTACAAGTAGATAAATAGGTACCACTCCGGCAGGAAGGTAAACAGCGTTTCCGTGTGCTGCTCTGGTTCGCTAGAAGCGGCTTAGTCATGCTGGCCAAATGACCCGGAAGCCAGTAAAGCGAGATGAGCACCGCAACCCCAGAGTAGGTCACGACTGGACCTAATGGTCAGGGGTCCCTTTACCTTTACCTTATGTTGATTAAAGCTAAGTTTTTTATTATACTGGTTTTTTATTTTGTTGTTTGGATGTAGGACTTTTTAAAGACTTTATGGTAACTTTTTCCCTTTCTTTGCAATGGAAATTGTCAAGGTAAGCGGCTAGTACAATATGATTTTATGCCTTGTTTAGGAGATGCTGTGCCACCTTTGGGGAAGAAGAAAAAAATCAGTGACCTCCATGCTGCTGTGGTAGTATATGAATTTGGGTCTCAGGAATCTAAGGTGGTGAAGAAGAAGAAGAAGAAGTAGAAGAAGAAGAAGAAGAAGAGAGGGAGGAAAGTGATTAGGAGAAAAATATATGTATGTGTGTGGGAGGAAAGGAAGGTTAAGCACACTTTTTCATGCTTCCTTTAGAAACTGGCAGCTAACAGCTACTGATCAAGTTCTCAGCAGAGAGTCAGGCTGCAGAAATATTGTTTACTATCTCCGATTCTTTTATTTCTCTTATCCTAGTTATATTACTCAAGGTTTCCGTCATCTGACATTTCCGAGTCTTGGTTGTTGTTAAATCTGCTTCTGTTTGAACATTAGCCCCTAGAGTTGAGGACCATGTTTATGTTTACAAGATAAGTTTATACATACGAAGTGCTGACTACTGTCTGTCAAAACAGAAATTGCGTCCTGTAGCCTTCCCTTTCATAAAGCCTCTTCTGGGCGCAGAGCTTCTTAGCGTGAAAGATATAAGCTGCGAAGCTTATAGCTGCTAATCGTCTGTTTCAGACAGAGGGCAGTATTTCAGCTAAATCATCCGATCAGCACAAAGATGACCTTTGGCGCAAGAAGACTTCCCCTGCTTACACCCAGCCTCCTGCCCCACACGTCCCACATCTTCCCCAGATTTAGGGGGCGCAGCGGGAGAGGCGGGGTGGGGAATCCTGTTGCAATCCTTGCGCTAAGCGCTGCGTTGTATACAACCTTAAGTACATGAGAGAGAGAGCTCGCTAGTCACTGCCATGTGAGGGATTGGATACATTTTGTGGCATGGCTGCAGAGTGGGCACTATTATGTACTGAAGTTCTCACCCTGGGCCAGCAGGGGGATACTGTAGATAGTTTTCACTCAGGTCTGCATATGCAAATAAGGGATTGAAAGTGACGTTCAGTGATTGGATAGTTACAGAAAGTGGTTACTGTTGCGTTCTAGTGGAGCTCTATATAAGCAGGTTGGCTGCACCCTTCAATTCAGTTCTGGCCTGTGGATAAACAAGAGCTGTTTGAAGAATCGCTGTGTCATCTGATATGTTCACCCACAACTTAACAGGCACAATGGTGAAGAATAAGGATGGAGAAAATCTGTACATTTCCCCAGTCTCGAGTTCAGTTCTACACATTTCCATATATCAGTTGGCATCTTCTTTCAAAAGGTTCCCATGATAATTCATCAGCATCTCACTGGAAAATTATCCTGCTATACACATTTGTATGCAATTCCGCCCTAGACACACTATTATTTTTTCCAAAGCCGTTTCCCCTAATGATGTTGGAGGGGGAGGGGTTTACTGGTTTTGTTTTGCTGTGTATTTTGTGTTCTCCAGGGGTGCCAGCTCGCCCTCAGGATTGTGGGTGCCCAGTGCCACCAGTGTGACATCACACGCACACACCTGACATCACACAAACTATATGCAGCCATGTGTGTGTGATATCACATTTCTGTGTTGCAGCAGGTGGTGGCGGCGGCTCCTCTTCCTCCGAGTTCAAGGACACCCCCCCCCCCGGAAAAGGGCGCCTAGCTGGCTGGCTGTGGGTGGCGGAGCTGAACTGTTTCTCTCTGCCGGCTTTTCTCATTGACTTTGTGGGTCCCCAGCCCCCACAATTATAGTTAAGTTGTGGGTGAACATATCAGACGACACAGCGATTCTTCAAACAGCTCTTGTTTATTCACAGGCCAGAACAGAACTGAACTGAAGGGTTCAGTCAGCCTGCTTATATAGAGCTCCAGTACAACGTAACTGTAACAATTTTCTAAAACTATCCAATCACTGAACGTCACTTTCGATCCCTTGTTTGCATAACTATCTACAGTATCCCCCTGCTGGCCCGGGTGAGAACTTCAGTACATAACAATTATATTATTGAGCCATAGCTGTCAACTTTCAGATTTGAAAATAAGGGATCAGCAGCCTCACCTGTCCTGGGGACAGTCTACGGGATATATAACAATCTGTGATAGCAGCAGGAAGCAGCAGGAAACGGCGCTGGAATAAGGGAATTTCCCACAAAAAAAGGGAAGGTTGACAGCTATGGCCCAGGCACCCACGCCCCCCTAGAGTTGGCTTCTATGGTTTTCTCATTTTGTAGTTTTACGTTGTGAATCGCCCTGTGATCTTCAGATGAAGGGCGGTATACAAATTTAATAAATGAAATATATTGCTGATGGCCATTGGCTGTAATCAATAAAAAATGATTGATTGATTGATTGATTAACTGTGTATGTGTCTCTTGCTCCCTCCCAGAACGGTGTCCATGCCACTGGCCCATAGGAAAATCCAGTTTGAGCTGCTGGAAGTTGCAACTAATTTTAGGATCTATATCGCAGGCAAGGGCTAGTTAAAAATACTAGCCTCTTACGCTCTCACTCACTTCACCTTGAACAGTTGTATGAAGTACGGTATCTTGAATTAGAAGCTTGGTGCTAGTAGTGCAGGATCTGGCTATAGATCTATAAGAAGTGAGTGGGATGCACGCAATTGAGCATAACTGGCCGTAGCCAGTGAGTGACTTCACTTACATCACTTTCCTTCTCTCAAGAAGTCCCATAGCTCTGAAGTGTGTCTTCATCTTCAAAGCCAGGGAGGTCACCAAGGTGACAGCAGTGATTGACTATTAAAGAGATGCCTCTGTCGTGCGAGGGCTTCCCTTTTCATCATAATTTCCTGGTGAGATCAGGGCTGTAGCTCAGTGGTAGAGGACCATGGAGTTCAATGCTTGGGATGTTCAAGTAGGACTGAACATATGCACTATCTGAAACCCTGGAGAATCACAGCCAGTTAGTGTCAACACTACAGAGCTACATGGATCAGCAGCCTGACTTGGCAAGCTCTGGTGCTCAATACAGAGGAATTATTTATTATTACTCTATGAGTTTCAGAGTTCACAACTCTATAGCAACGTTTGCCAGGTACTGAAAGCAGACCTTTAAAATCTCAATTTTGTTTCTTTTTCAATTTTTTCAAAAATCCTTTTTACGGTCTTCATGGGTTTAAGCGTTCAGGATAACTACATGCTGGCTCATTCGCTTTAAAGATCTTTGGACCATGTAAGTTTGCTACAGGATGTGGTCACATTGAAAGCACCCTTATGCCACTAACAGCCATGGCT
This sequence comes from Podarcis cretensis, assembly GCF_951804945.1. Taxonomy (NCBI): domain Eukaryota; kingdom Metazoa; phylum Chordata; class Lepidosauria; order Squamata; family Lacertidae; genus Podarcis; species Podarcis cretensis. The sequence goes on from NC_137187.1 coordinate 13,317,321, forward strand.
CCTCCCATCCACCCAAGAATCATGGGAACTGTCATTTATTAAGGGTGCTGGGAACTGTAGCCCTGTAAGGGGTCTCCTAGCACCACTCAGTCCCCCTAGAAAACTACAGTTCCCAGATTCTTTGAGGGTAGTGAGGACCGTTGAAGCAGTACAGTGGTACCTCAGGTTACATACGCTTCAGGTTACAGACTCCGCTAACCCAGAAATAGTGCTCCAGGTTAAGAACTTTGCTTCAGGATAAGAACAGAAATCGGGCTGTGGCGGCGCGGCTAAAGTGGTGCTTCAGGTTAAGAACAGTTTCAGGTTAAGAACGGACCTCAGGAATGAATCAAGTACTTAACCCGAAGTACCACTGTATAAAGAAGTGCTTTGAATGTGTGGATGTGACCTGTTTGTAATGTGCATTACATTTTGAAGAATCTTGATCCTAATCTTGTATTTGTCTATAGTTCCTGGAGAAGTTCTTAACCTCAACATGCATGGAGTTATAATAAAGAGTTTGGCTTTATTGGACACCAGAGTTGCCTCCACCTTTTGTGTCCTGCTCTTTTGAGGTGCTTTCCCTCTCACAAGCTCTCTCGTTTTTCTACCTTCAGATGCACGATTAGCTAGACATCTTTACTCCCAAGTAAGACCCACTATGTTCATTATAAGTGTGCATCGGATTGCAGCTTCCCCACCCTGGCAGGGCCGGCTTTAATTGTTTGTTGTCTGCTATGTTATATTGCTGCGGCCTACTTTTTAATTCCTTTTATTGATTTTGATATAGTCTTGTTTACCTCATTAACTACTTCGAATGTAGTTTATCGGAAAGGGGGTTATAAATAAATACGATAAATAAAATTAAAATGTGTTGGAGAGTCCAGGTGCTATGATATTAAGGGCTTAACTTATGCAGGTGTGATTTTGCATTTTTGTATGTTTGCATTGCTGTTGTTGTTGTTGTTGTTGAGTTTTAAATCAATTATTTGTGTTCTACACATTGTGACCAACTGTGACGGCTTATAAAAGGTAAAGGTAAAGGTACCCCTGCCCATACGGGCCAGTCTTGCCAGACTCTGGGGTTGTGCGCCCATCTCACTTAAGAGGCCAGGGGCCAGCGCTGTCCGGAGACACTTCCGGGTCACGTGGCCAGCGTGACATCGCTGCTCTGGCCAGAGCCAGAGCCGCACACGGAAACGCCGTTTACCTTCCCGCTGGTAAGCGGTCCCTATTTATCTACTTGCACCCGGAGGTGCTTTCGAACTGCTAGGTTGGCAGGCGCTGGGACCGAGCAGCGGGAGCGCACCCCGCCGCAGGGATTCGAATCGCCGACCTTTCGATCGGCAAGCCCTAGGCGCTGAGGCTTTAACCCACAGCGCCACCTGCGTCCCATGTGACGGCTTATAGCTTTTAGCAATAAAGATTTCATTCATTCATTCATTCATTAGCAAAGTGATGATTGCCATAGCGTGTGTGGAAAGAGCAATGCCAGGAAGTTCAGGTGCCTTTTAGCGGTTGTGTTGAAGAAAGACTTGAGCAAGCAGAACTACGGAAGGTACACAAGTCCCTTCGCCCCGAATTCCTGAGTAGAACAGGTTCCTTAGCAATATTCAGGCACTTGCATTGCTCCCTATGGTGCATTTTCAGGAAAGACATCTCCATTTGCATCCTTCTGGAAAACTGACGCTTGGACTCTGAATAAAGTAGATGTCTAATGTTATTGGCCCTTCAAGGGTGAGGTGGCAGATCAGCAGACCTTGTAGCAAGGGTAGCAAAGGAAGTCCCCCTCAGATATAGACCACCGTTCCTGTCAGCGAGAGCCAGCATGGCCTATGGTCAGGCATGATAGGAACTGTAGTCCACAACACTTGGAGGGGGACATCATTTTTGCTCTCTATAGCCTGTAGGCCCTTCCCCTCTCTTTTCTGCTCATGTTCTCTGGCTTATCCGCTAAGAATGGCCTTCTTCGTATGGAGGCCTGACTGAATTATTCGACATTGTCTGATCTTTGGGCTCCACACACCCAAGAGGACCAGGCAGCTGTGAGTCAGCCTCTCTGAATGGCTTCCAGCAGGTAACATACCAAAGGGGACTCACATGCACCTCTTGATGTCTCGAAACTGATTGGGATTTTAATACAAATATATGTGGATGTTTGGTTCGAATTTCCCCCACGCCACCTTGTCCTAGACGCGCTTAGGACCTGAGAGTAGAATACCAAGAAACAGAATTCCGTGGGCTTAAAAAGCCAGGAATTAAAGCTCATTATCTTTGCAGGCAAACACACACCTTCTTAGAAAACACGTTTCCTGATTGCGGGTGTGTTATGAAGACGCCTGTCACAGGCCCTTGCTTAATATTAAGAGGCACAGTTGTTTATCTGTCCCCCCCCCCCCACCTCACTCCTCCTTTCATAGATTTTATAGAATGCTTTGGAAATTTGACATCTCCCCCCCTCCTTTCTTCTCAAGCCAGATGTTTCATCCTCCTCTGCTAAGTAATCTTGACATGCCGCCACGAGATGGAAACAACTGCTAGTTTTAATATTGCTCCATATCTTTATTAAGAGGCTACGTCTCATGCATCCTAATTCCCCATATGTGTGCTTTGCCATTCCTCTCTTTGTTTTCTCCCCCCCTCCTTCCTTCCTTCCTCCTCCTCTTCCTTTTCTTACCTTTCTTTTCTTTTCTTTTCTTTTTTTGCCGGCAGAAGACTGCATATGATAATTTCCTTGCTTATATTCTGCCCAACCAGCTAATGAGGTTCTAGATAACATTATAATGAATATGCAGCCCCAGTATTGATTCCTGCAACGGGGAGTGCTTTTGTGTCTTTAATCACAGTTGGAATGCAAAATCAGGCTCCACCTTTCAACTCTATCTCCATCACGCTGAGAGAGCGAGGCTGAGACTGCTAGACAGCTCGAAAGAGATTGCAGCTCAGATGTCCTGGAAAACAGCAAATCCCTCAGACCTGGCAGAATCCGTTACCATGAGAACTGCAGATATTTCCATTGTGATGGCTTGCTCCAGCAGCCATCTGTTACACCCATTTGATTAGGGAAGTACAGTTCAGCTTGTACAGGGATTTTCATCACACCTTATTCTATGGCAGGGTACATTGCTGGTGGTTGTAGCGTTGGTCATGGTGCTGCTGCTGGTGAACCCCCCCCCCCCCACATACGCATGTGCATATATATATATATATGGGTAGTTTTTTTAGCACTGTAATTTACTGAGGCTGAAGGCATTTAATGAAATGCAACAAAGAGGTTACTGAGGGACAGCAATATCTCTTGGAAGAAAGGAGCCTGTATTATTATTATTATTATTATTATTATTATTAAGGGATTAGGATCCTGTGTTAAAAATTAGATCAGCCCACGAATTAACTGTGTTTAGTTATTCCTTGCCTGAACCTCCTGAAACCACAGTGAAATTGCACAGGGGGTAGTTAACCTACTCATTCGCTATATGGTTTGTATGAAGCAACTCCTAACTGTAACAAATGCATATGTACAATTTAGGTTCTTTTGGGAAGCGGGAAGGCAAAAAATCTACAATGGGCCAAGTGTGTGGAATAACAGTATGATATTATTATTATTATTATTATTATTATTATTATTATTATTATTATTATTTTAATGGAGAAGAGGAACAAACTCAGGCTGCAGTGGTGAGAGCATCAAAACTGACCACTGGGCTCTTAAAGGTTAAGTGACTGGTGAATTAATTAGTTAATTACATTAATTGATGGCCCTCCAGTTGTTGGACTACGGTTCTCATAAGCCCTGACCATTGACAGATGGGAGTCTCTGGCAAACTACAGGTTTCCCACCCTCATTTAGACAAGGAATTGTTTCCTTTGTGGGGGTTTCCCTCTTCCTTGTGTTTTAGAGAATAGTGATGGTACATCCACTAGTTTGGGCTGAACATGGCGACTGCCGGGCTGGGGGAACCATTGACGTGGTCCATTCCTCAGAGACTTTTGGGTTCTGATGGATTCCTGAATGCTCTGGGGCATTTTCTGGCTAACATGACTAGCACTCCTGCCACAGAACTTGTCACACTGTAGAGCAGTGAGATGTGTAGAGCCATCAATGTGATAACCCACAAGTGCCCTCACCATCGCTGTGGAACATGTAGGTTGGCTGCTGGAGAGTGGTGGTGGTAGCAGCTTCAGGTACGCTTGGAAGAAGCTCATTACTTGGACCCATTCCAGTCTGGCTTCAGGCCTGGTCATGGCACTGAAACCACGTTGGTTGTGTCAGTGTTTGTAAAAAGAAAAAGAAAAAAGAAGGAAAGGGTTCTGACCTCCCTTTGTCTCCTCAGCCTGGTCGTCAGACCCCTGTCGGCATAAAAGAGTCCAGAAGAATATCCTTGCAGAGTTTTATTCTTAAAAGTCTTTGTGCAAAACACGACTGAATAACTATACACACCAGCACTAACCAACCAACCAACCAAAACACCAGCCTAACATTTCTCACTATATATACAACCTGGTGCAAGCTGCTGACTCATGCTGACCCAGCTTTATTCGCATTAAAGAAACAGCGGCCATTTTAGCCATGACAGGTTGTCGTGATAGTCACATTTCTTGGGAGAGTGATGGAGGGAGCACAACCCTGATCAAACTCCTTGACTTCTCAGTGGCTTTTGATACTGTTAACCAAGGTATCTTTTTGGAGCATCTCAGAGAGGTTGGGTTTGAGGGCAACATGCTTCCGTGATTCTGCTCTTACGTCCAACGCCATTTCCAGAAAGTTGTGTTGTTCAGCACCATAGGAGTTCTCCTGCATCCTATCTTGTACCTCATGCTATTTAACATCTATACGAAGCTTCTGGGAGCTGTCAGCAGGAGATTTGGAGTCAATCTGCAGGTGACACCCATCTCTGTATGGTGTGGATGTGACCTTAGTATACCCCACTGGTTCAAGGTTTGTTCATGGTCTGTGAAGTGAAAGCTTACTGTTCTAAAGCTCTATCTCAGGCATCCCCAAACTTGGGTCTCCAGCTATTTTTGGACTACAACTCCCATCATGCCTAGCAGTGGTCAGGGATGATGAGAACTGTAGTCCCAAAACAGCTGGAGACCCAAGTTTGGGAGGCACTGCTCTGTACAGATGATGATAGTGATGCTAATGATAATATTGACTCATGAATTATTATTATTATTATTATTATTATTATTATTATTATTAAGAAAAACAGCAAAGGGTGATTGACTTGCCTAGCTTCTTAGTTAATAAGGACATTTCTCTCCCTAGCTGAATTTTCTTGCATATTGTGGTGTCTCTGGCACAGGGCAGAGATCTCTTTGCAGGCAGACTTTGCTTTATGAACACAGTATCTGCCTTTGACAGGCAGGAGATGTATGGAGGCTCTGAAACCTGAAACAATGAATACCATTCAGCCTCTCGCCATTGCACCTCCTCATAATAGTGCCTTTGTTGAGTGAAGCATTTCTAAGAATACTACCTCCTCCCCCTTCCACCTCTGAGGCTAGGCTCCGAACTATGTTTTTAAAATAAAGGTTAAGTACCTGAGGCATGAACAGTTGACATACAAAAGAATCTAAAGTAAATGTATCATTCATTGGCAGCAATGTGGGCTTTTTCTTTCTCTCTGCGATGCATGAAGGCAGAAAGGGTGAAGGAGAGAGGAGAAACACACACCAAAGACGCCCAAGATAGAGCATATTTTCTTTCTCACTCTTGTGCTTCCCTTCAGGTAGAATGTTTAACATTTCGCACCTCGTGCCTGTTGTATATTTCTTCAAGCCATCCATCTCACGGGGGTTGCTTTTGGCCATCTGTACAAGCAAGTGCTTTGGGCTCCCACATGAAAGTCCAAGCTGGCAACAGAAATATGGCGTACTGAAAAGATCTAGGCCGCAAACCTGAACATGGGCTTGTTGTTGTTTAGTCGTTTAGTTGTGTCCGACTCTTCGTGACCCCATGGACCAGAGCATGCCAGGCACTCCTGTCTTCCACTGCTTCCCGCAGTTTGGTCAAACTCATGCTGGTAGCTTTGAGAACACTGTCCCACCATCTCGTCCTCTGTTGTCCCCTTCTCCTTGTGCCCTCCATCTTTCCCAACATCAGGGTCTTTTCCAGGGAGTCTTCTCTTCTCATGAGGTGGCCAAAGTATTGGAGCCTCAGCTTCAGGATCTGTCCTTCCAGTGAGCACTCAGGGCTGATTTCCTTAAGAATGGATAGGTTTGATCTTCTTGCAGTCCATGGGACTCTCAAGAGTCTCCTCCAGCACCATAATTCAAAAGCATCAATTCTTCGGCGATCAGCCTTCTTTATGGTCCAGCTCTCACTTCCATACATCACTACTGGGAAAACTGGACTACTTGATGTCAATGCCTAATAGGACCGCAGCCTTTGACTGGTTGACAGATGAATGCGTATCTATGAAAGACTCGAAGGCAGCTCTGCAGTGAACAAAACCTCATTTTTTTCAAAAAAATGCTCTGAGGAATTTTATGGTGGAGGCAGCAATGAAAGCAATGCCTGCTACTGATAGTATACTGTCCAAGTGTCCTGATTTTCCAGGAACTGTCCCAGAATTATGAAAGCCATCTTGGCTTCTGATTTGATCCTGGAATGTCCCTATTTCCACTCCAGGGCCACTGCTGCTGAGCTCAGGGTGGAGGATGAGCAGGTATTTGTCCTAATCGGTGGCAGCCGCCACCACTGCAGCTTCTGTGAGGGAACATCCCATGACTTCTTCATGCCTTCTCTAGTGCTGGATTTATGTATAAGCCGAACAAGCTATAGTTTCGAGCCCCACTCTCTTGGGGGCCCCAAAAAAAAATAAAGAAAAAAACACCTGGATGTACATTTCCAAAATATAAGATAAAAAACAAATAAAATAAAACCTACATACAGCAACAGAGTTTTGTGTTGTGTAGGCTCCTATGATGTAAGTAATGGGCTCCGCCTGCAGCCTGCTCCTTAAAATATCACTGGTTTGCTCATTTCTATATATAAGGTGCCTGCATTCTGCATGTGCAAATGGCTTTAAATACCTATTAGGTCCATAAATTACCATATAGCATATATTCAACACAAAAAACAGGTCTCTGGCTAGTATTGGCTGAAGCTTTTGAGACCTTAGGAAAAAAGATAAATGGAACTGTGACCTAGGAAAGTGACCCAGAAATGTGATAGGAAGAGAATAAAACGAGAGGCAGGAGTCTGGGAGGGAAACAACAACTAGGAGAAAATGGGGAGATAAGGCTAGGCATGCATAGTGTGAAGTTCACCTGTTGACTGCAGGCCATTACGACTGAGATGAAGGAAACTGTTGCTGAACTACAACTCCCATCATCCTTGATTGTTTGCCATGCTGGCTGAGGCTGATGGGAGTCCTACAGTATTCCTGCTCTGCCTTAATGTCCTTGCAGTCAGCTGCTCTCTCCCTCTCTCTCCTCTTAGATGTTTCTGCATTTAATGAAGACCATCCAATATTTCAGGGAAACACAATAGTTTTTGACTTGTGTGTTATACTTTTGGTGATTATAAATTGGGGCAAGATGTTGGCTGACTGCACATTTGCTGCTTACCTTAATGTATGGTATTTTCCCTCCATTTTTGCTTTGGAAAAGCTAAAACTACTTAAGATTAGCAAAACTTTTGCAAGAAGGGATGTAAAACAGATTTATCTTGGTGTCAGCTTTATCTGATCCATTTGGTCTTGTAGAGTTTGGATGGCTTCCTTTGTTACAATAACCAGCTTCCAAACATCTATATCCTCAGGGTATTAAATGTCAGCCTCTAGTGTACCGTTAGAGGATAAAGGATGGATAATACTGAAGTATTCTCTCTCTCTCTCTCTCTCTCTCTCTCTCTCTCTCTCTCTCTCTGTGTGTGTGTGTGTGTGTGTGCGCACACACACACACACACACACACACACAGATTTTGCTGCACACTACTGACCTAGATATGACCCACACACTACTGGCAAAAGGAATTTTAGCTTATGCACATTTGAAACTCTTTTCATCGATAGCAGGTTTTTTGCAGATTTCTCAGACAACAGCTTCCTTTCATTGTCATGGGGATATATTTGTAAGTAGGTCTGCAAAATAAATGGTTGGTGGAAAATTCAGTGAACAGACATTTCATAGGATATGTTTTGTGCTGTTGTTTTCTGAATGAAAAGTTTAGCTTTCTGATGAGCTGATGATCCCCTATCTACAAAACATTCAGTGTACCGAAAGCCAAGGCTGATGCTTGTTATTTCATAGCTAATGGGACTGTCTGATTGGTCCACCATGGAAAGAAGCTGTCATTTTCTATGTCAACCGGTCAACTAGCTAGGATTTACATGGTGGAGGTGCCGTCTCTTGACTCCTTGGGAAACCATATACTGTATGAGCCAAACCAGATTCTATTACACAAGAAACGTAGGACATAAACATGTTGTTTCCTCCCCAGCCAGAGCTCACTGGAGATCAGCTCCAGCCCCTCTCAGGTGGGCACCATTGCCATTCTAAGATAACAAAGGAGAAGTTCATAGTGAGTTCATGGTACCTCTTTTCCTAGAAAAATAGCACTGGATAGAAATGTTTAAAAAGCACCTGTCCTTTGTTCAAGACTCCTGGCCAGAACAACACATTATGGTTGCACTATTCCTTAGTCCTATAAGATTTAGTAATGCAAAATGTGTGACCTGACGTCATGTTGGCCCAACCTCATTTTGGTTTCCCCACCCTAATTCTCCTTCATCGGTTGATGCCTGCAGGATTTAGGAAGCTGTCAGCATGGTGATGTTGGATCATATGTCTTATCTGGTATGCCAGCTGAGACCCTACCTGCTTGTGCACTTTCACCACAGTGGAACATGCTCTGGTTATCTCCCTCTTGGACTGCTACATTGTGCTCTACGTGGGGCTACCTTTGAAGGTGACTCAGTAACTACAATTAATCCTGAATGCAGCTGCTAGACTGGTGGCTGGAAGTGGCTGCCGGGACCATATAACACCAATCTTAAAGGATCTACATTGGCTACCACTACATTTCCGAGCACAATTCAAAGTGTTGGTGTTGACCTTTAAAGCCCTAAATGGCTTTGGCCCTGTATACCTGAAAGAGCGTCTCCACCCCCATCGTTCAGCCCAGACACTGAGATTTAGCACTGAGGGCCTTCTGGCAGTTCCCTCACTGTGAGAAGTGAGGTTACAGGGAACCAGGCAGAGGGCCTTCTCAGTAGTGACGCCCACCCTGTGGAATGCCCTCCCATCAGATGTCAAGGAAATAAACAACTGTTTGACTTTTAGAAGACATCTGAAGGCAGCTCTGTTTAGGGAAGTTTTTAATGTTTGATGTTTTATTGTGTTTTTAATACTCTGTTGGGAGCTGCCCAGAGTGGCTGTCAGATGGGCAGCATACAAATAATAAAATAAAAATCATCACCACCACCACCATCATCATCACCGTACTGCATTATTAAATATTACTGGTGGGAGAGAGAAAGAGACATAAGGTGGCTTTGTTTGGGGGCAGCCATGCCTTGGTCATAATGGGAAACCTGGAAAGCCCCCTTAGTCAGTTCACCAGTCAATCTAGTTCAGTGTTATCTATAGTGACTAGAAGCAGTTCTTCAGAGTTTCAGACAGGGGACATCCCCTTCCCTACTAGGAGATGCCAGTGGTTGAATCTGGAAGCTTGTGCCTGCAGAGCAGATGTTCTACTATTGAGCTACGACACTTCCCTAAAACTAGAACCATTCCCTATTTCTCATCTAGTCCTACATATGGTCTAGCTGTTGCTGTACAGCAGAATTCCTCAACCTCGGCCCTCGAGATGTTTTGAGACTACAATTCCCATCATCCCTGACCACTGGTCCTGCTAGTTAGGGATCATGGGAGTTGTAAGCCAAAAACATCTGGAGGGCCAAGGTTGAGGAAGCTTGCTATACAGGAATACAGATGCTTGGAAACTCATTGTATGTATTTGTTCATTCAAAGGCTTTAAAACAATGTGTTTTGGATAAGAAACAACTATATGAATTTCAGAAAGATTTCCACATTATATGATTAACTGTTTCTCCCCCCCACCCTGTTGTTTGTGTGACATGGAAGTTATATGACTCAGATATCAAAGCAATCTCACTCACTCTCACATCAATAATGAAGAATCTAAATATCAATTGCTTTATGTTTCTGCTTTCTCTCCCCCCTGCTTTGCACGATTTCCCGAGCCTCCACGTTTACATGCATCTGAATGATAAGCAAGAAAAACGTCCAAAAATATGATCCATAAATCATATTCAGATCTGCACATCCAAATGATTTGTTCTTAATCCTCCCAAATGACTGCACTGTGGGGCAAACCATTTATGTTCCTTTTGAAATAGAATGTTCGCTACATATATATATATATTTCCTTAAAGTATTAACTGCCTCTTGCAACGCAGAAGTCAAATGTGTGCAATTTTCACTTATAAAATGAGTGTACAATCTTAACCTGGTTGTTTGTGGCAGAAGGAAATCTCCTATAATTTCCCGATGGGATGAAACAGTACTGTACCCTGAAAGTGCCAAGATAGGCAGGGCAGGGACAATCACCCCCAGGCTGGGCACACATTTTGGACTATTGAAAGTAGAGAGTGATAAATTAAGAACAAATTAGACCATTATTGGGTTGTGGTCCTACGTATTTCTTTTGAAACACTCGGTGGCAATATAAAAGATGTTGAATGAGATGGAGTGTTGATGTTGGTCTACTAAGGTGGTTTTAATGTTGTTGTTTTGTTGTTGTTGTTGTTTAGTCGTTTAGTCTTCATGACCCCATGGACCAGAACATGCCAGCCACTCCTGTCTTCCACTGCCTCCTGCAGTTTGGTCAAGTTCATGTTAACCCAAGTTATAAAAGGTGTCTCCAGACTGTCATTATTTTTGAGTTGGAGTCAATCACATACTGGCGGATTCATTTGATTTGGAGCTGTTGTGCAACAAAGCCACTCTGCCTCCCAAAATTTTGTGATAAGCACTAGGAAAATGCATTAGAAAGTGCAGGGACCACATTTGTTTGGCACACTGTCATCCAATGTCCTCACAAAAAGAAAAAAGAAGAAGAGATGCTCAATATGCAGCTGATGTCTGTTCTCCCCCCACAAGGCAATCAGGATGAATGGTTACTATACCAGTTGTCTGAAACCCACCTTATTTTTTAAAGCCTTTTTAGAAAGCTGTGGCTGGTCCAGAAGTTGTGCTGGCATCCGTCTGTCTCGAGAGACAATGGTTTGCGCCTCTGGGGGTGAAGTCAGATTGATGTGTTTGCAGCATCGAAGTGACCTCCTTGGGGCGCAAGCCTGGGGAATGTACCGTATTTTTCGCTCTATAAGACGCACCAGACCACAAGACGCACCTAGTTTTTGGAGAAGGAAAACAAGAAAAAAAATATTCTGAATCTCAGAAGCCAGAACAGCAAGAGGGATCGCTGCGCAGTGAAAGCAGCAATCCCTCTTGCTGTTCTGGTTTCTGGGATAGCTGCGCAGCCTGCATTCGTTCCATAAGACGCACACACATTTCCCCTTACTTTTTAGGAGGGAAAAAGTGAGTCTTATAGAGCAAAAAATACGGTAAATGGAGGTCCTGGGATGCCCAGATGACAAGACCCCCCCCCCACTTGGCCTCACTGATGTGGTCCAAAGGAAAGCAGAGCAAGACGTTTGGCATCAGCTTGGCTGCAGGAGTTGGGGGCTCCAATGCAGGGACAGGGTTGAGGGGCCCAGTTGAAGGGAGTGTGTGGAAATGCGATTAGAGAGCATGATATCAACAACAATAATGCATGGTAATAGATAAAGGACCCCTGACCATTAGGTCCAGTCGTGGCTCGCTTTATTGGCTGAGGGAGCCAGCGTACAGCTTCCGGGTCATGTGGCCAGCATGACTAAGCCACTTCTGGCAAACCAGAGCAGTGCACGGAAATGCCATTTACCTTCCTGCCAGAGCGTACCTATTTATCTACTTGCATTTTGACGTGCTTTCGAACTGCTAGGTTGGCAGGAGCAGGGACCGAGCAATGGGAGCTCACCCCGTCACGGGGATGCGAACTGTCGACCTTCTGATCGGCAAGTCCTAGGCTCTGTGGTTTAACCCACAGCGCACCCACGTCCCATGGTAATAGAAAATATTAAGAATATTTAGCATTTTCTGTTGGTACTAGTTGTTTTCAGGACTTTTAAAAGTTGATAAAATACTGCCATATGTTATTTATCAACAGTGACAATAATAAACAATAATTAATGTTATGGTTTTTAAAATGGTTCAATTATAGTTGTATTTTTTATCATTATTTGTATGAGTTTTTGAGAGTCTTGCAAACTGCCTTGAAAGGGCAGTGAAATCTTGTAAGTAGTAGTAGTAGTTGTTGTTACTATTACTAGATCTAAACAGCATGTTGACTGAAGAAATGTTTGAAACATTTGCCTTCCCTTTGCTTCCATTTCATTTAGAAGCGAAAGCAAAGGGAAGGGAAATATTTCAAAAATGGAAAAGGAAGTTTAAAAGAACAAAGAACTTCCGACATCCATATTCGCAGAGGATTGGAGAAGAACAAAGAGTTTAGGTTGAACATTAGGAGGGAAAGTATTTTAACTGAAAAGTACATAAGTAATGGAATATGCTGTCTAGGGAGATCATGAAATCTTTTTTGGAGACATTTGTCAGATATATTTGTGATATAGAAAACAGTAAGAGGCTGCATACACCCAACATTTTATTCTAGAACCAATGGAGGCCGAATTATCATACCCATAATTCTCCTGGGTCTTTCTTCCCCTGCCTTGCCCCATAACATTTATTCAGATGCACGTCAACCTTCATAACCTCTCTGTACAAAATGTTCTGTTCCCATTCAAGGTTGATTGCTTCCTCTTCTATATTTCAATAGAATTGGAAATGTACACAAGACTGCTATTTTGCAGAGAAATCACCAAGTGCCCTGCACACCAATCTAACTGCAGAGGTTGCACCCACTGCAAGGTTCTTTCCCCCAATATTTATGGGTGGCCACTGTATCTTTCAGCCACGACCCTTTTGCAGACTGGAAAGGAAAAGCAACTCTCTAGCTATTAGCAGAAGAGAGAGAAGAAGTAAGTGTGTGTGTGTGTGTGTGTGTGTGTGTGTGTGTAAGGCAGAAAACCATTCGCTTCCAAATTATATATTTTTTTCCAGGTTAAAAGTATATAATTTCACAAGGAACACATCAGGACTCATCCTGCTGTGAAACTATTGCTCAATTATTCTCAGCAGTGGTGAGCTACCTACAGTTCTTTACTGCCGCATAACCCCCGTGAATCCCAGGCTCCAGCGTTGAAGATGACAGCTGATGCTGGGTTATTGGTCCATGACTCCAAATGCCATATCAGCGTGAGATCATCTTCCAGGGGTTCCTGGTGTTGGCCTAGTTCATATATGTCAGGAGCTTGGTTAATCATAGTTGACTCGCGCTGTATGGCAAAGACATATCCTCGACTTCTGTGTCACAGAGCAGTTAATTAAAAATAATGCAGCCACGTCTGTCTTCTTCCCAGACAATCAACGGAAAATCCAGAAGTCTTGGTTCCAACTTGCATCCAAAGCATCAATTTTGGGGTGGTGGCGGGGAAAGCAATGGAGAGTGTGAACTGATAATGGGGGAGCTGGTTAATTTGAAAGTGATAGGTAGGCAGGGCCAAGTGAAATGGGAAGAGAGGCGATGCAGAATGAAACTACGCGAAGAGAGGGAAGCAAGTGCTTTGAAAAGAGCGGCAGCTGCTTTAATGAATTCGAGCGCAATCTCCTTTGGATTTGGAGTTCAAGGTTTGGGAAGTGAATGCAGAAACCTCGTTAAAGATTTATAAACAGGACACACTGCCAGTCAAACGTGGTGCAGCTAGAAAGGCAGATGAGACAGAGGGGGGGACCTGAGTCTTTTGACTCATCAAAGTGGGAATCTATAACTCTTGTCAGTTCTCTGGGGAAAAAAAGAAATTTGTTAGGAAGCAAGACTTATGGATCTCGTGTTTCCTTTTTTAGCACGGGGCAGGACAGTGATTAGGAGGTTGATGGGAAGTCACCCATTGCTGAGCTGAATGGGGAATTGGATGGAGTGGGAAGATGGGAGATGCATGCATTGTAATAAAGAAAGAAAGAAAAAAAGCAAAAAAGCAGGGGATGTCTCTGGCACACAATGCATGGATTTAATTACAAGTGTGCAGCTGAGGGAATGTTAAGCAGTGAACCAGAAACAACACTGCAAGATATTGTAATCAAAGAAGAAGTAGAAGAAAAAATTCTTTTGCCTGAACCACTGAGCCGGGTGTTGTTATTCCTTCTTGATACATCTATCTCAGCAACCCATCACAAAATCCTGTGTGGATGGTACCATATTTTTAAAAGAAGCAATGATTTCAGACTTGGGCAACTACAAAAGTATTATGTCTCCTCCTTATCCTCCCTTTGCTTGAAAGTGAGGGAGCACTTTTGGGATGGGGTATGGAACGGTGCTGACTCCTCTTTGGTCAATTAGTCAATTTATTTATTTATTGTGTATAGCCCAAGGCCTTGACAGTGAACAGCAGAGGGCAAGAGCGAGGCTTTCCTCTGAAATCGCACAACGTAACCTATAAAAGTTTATAGCATGAAAAATTTAAAGCATAAAGTTTTAAAATTAGAAAGCATTAGCATAGCTGGAATGGAGCTTCTTAGATGCCAGAGCAAATTTGGCTACCAGGTGTGTAGATATTTATCAGCTAAGTGTTCGACTGTCACTTCCTGGGGGGGATCGGCCTGAGAACCAGTTAAGAATGAATGATAAAATTTGTGTAGAATGCATTTGCAATCCACATAGGGAATTCTGAGGTATCCCCCTCTAAGCATGCTCTAAGTATGCTGAGAGCATCTGTTGGAACCTTAGTTCAACGAAGGACCTATGTAGTGACTCCTCTTTGGTGCTATCACAGTTCCAAATGGAAATCATGTCTCCATTCTCCAATCCAAGGTAGACTATCCAGAGAATAAACAAAACTAGCATTTCTCATACAGCAGAATTCCTCATGTCTTGGACTCAGCATGTCCATGTTGGGGGGCAGATACAGCATGGCAGCACTGGTCTGGTAGGGCCCACACAAGGAGGTCCCAGGTTTCATTCCCTGCATCTCTAGCTAGGGCTGGGAACATTCACAGTCTGAAATCTTGGAGAGTGCCACTTCCAATCATTGTAGACAACACTGAGCTAGTTAGACCCAGAATCTGACTCCGCATCAGGCTGTTGACGATGTGCCCACATGTTTATTTAGGTACCACCTATTAGTCTGAGAGTCAGTATGGTGTTGTGTTTAGAGTGTCAGAATAGGATCTGGGAGACCAGGGTTCCATCCCCTCCAACATTTCTCCAATGAAAATAGGGATGTCCAGCTGTGAAGACCACAGAGTGATCTGGGGCCAGTCACTAACTCTCAGCCTAACCTATGTCACAGGGTTCTTGGGAGGATAAAACAAAGAGCACACCACTTAGAGCTCCTCGGAAGGAAAGGGGGATAAAAGTGCAACAAATGCCTGTACCTAAATCGTAAATAATAAGGTGAAATGCTAGAGGTGTGCTTCACCAACATCATTTGCCAGTTGTTGGCTGATTTTAACCTCCATTTTTGGTCTTTGTTCTGTCCCCGTGTTAATCACTTTTAAGAGAAAAGAGACACAAAATCTAAAGCATTCTTTAAATCATTGCCATGCCATTTCACATTTTCAAAATAAAAATCTCTAAGCGGTTTATGGCCTGTCTTAAAACGTCAAGTAGAATGTTGCAGAATATCAAAATAAAACATCACCAATGGAACTCAAACCCAAGTTGCAATTTAGATCCACATTAAAAGCAGCACAATGAGCAAGAAAACAGAAATTTTTCCCTTGAAGAAAATACAAATAAATATTGAATGCATTAAAAGAACCAAAAGTCCAAATATAAAGCTTCATTAGCTACTAAATGAAATAACTGAGATAGAAGCTGCACCTACACTAAGCTCATAAGGTTTGCAAGGGCTGAATGTACCCCCTCTTTTGTTTCATAATTTGGGCAATATCCAGAGTTGATAATTGTGAATGAACATCTGGCCTACACTTTGCGATTTTTGATAAGATAATGGTCCTAATACCTTTTTTCTTGTTCTTCCTCTCCTTGATATGATGTACCACATTTTCATGGTGGTTAAAACGAAAAGGAATTGTGAAGACCTCCAAAGTGATCTCTAAACGAACAGGCAGTAAAATGGCAAATGCAATCCATTGTAAGGAAGTGTAAAGCAATCCATACTGGGGCGCTGTCTATCTAAATTTCATATCAACACTCATGTGACGTATAGTAATTTAATTCACTGAAATTGTAAATGCTTTACTATGTGTTTAAATTTGATTGGTTAGTAACTGAATTCTAGAGAGTTCTCTAGTAGCTCTCATGTGATTGGCTAATGTTGGTCACATGGGAGGTATCTACTGAAGTAGAGACACCATTTTATGTGAAGCAATATGACTGTTTTAGAATCCACTGTGAACACTGCTAAGTTGAATGGAGTGTTGGAGTGCTTCTTCTCTGCTTGAAAGAAAGAGAGCAAAGCTGCAGGAGAAGGTGAAAGTGGAAATCTCTCCTAGGAGCTGCAAGGCATGGCCTAACTAAGATACAGCAGGATGAATGCTGAGCTCTGGAAAGAGAGGAAAATACACTTGTTTGGAAATTAGAAGAAGAGACTGTAAGCCCATGCTTGGACAAGCATGTGAATGTAAACATTGTGCCTTAAATCATATATAGCTGTAAGTTTCTGCAAGTCAAGTTTTTGAATAACTGGACATAGGTTTAATTTCCACAGAAGGGTGTCAGACATAGAGGTTTGCCTTGCTCTATGCTGAATCCAGAGCTATGGCTTTGGGGTCCCTGTCCCCCAAAACCAACGGGTAAAGCAAGATCTGTTGGAGTGTTAATGCTGTAAGCCTTTCCAAAATGTGTCCAGGTTGTATCTATGTGCAAATCAAACCATATATCCTAAATAAAAAAATTCCTTCCAGTAGCACCTTAAAGACCAACTAAGTTAGTTCTTGGTATGAGCTTTCGTGTGCATGCACACGAAAGCTCATACCAAGAACTAACTTAGTTGGTCTTTAAGGTGCTACTGGAAGGAATTTTTTTATTTTGTTTTGACTATGGCAGACCAACACGGCTACCTATCTGTAACTACATATATCCTAAAGACACCACAGTCTCCAGTGACTTTCAACAAGGAAGGCAAACCTTAAACAAGTGCTGGAGTCTCTCATCACTCAGAGACTAAGGTTTGTGCCTTCATGTTGTTGTTACTCTCTCTTACCAGCAGGCGTGGGGCAGCTTATAATTTTTTTTAATTCAGTATGAGAAACAGTTAAGACAATAGGCATATATTTTTGAGCGGAAAGATTGAAGCATGCAGCAGGGCCATCTTAACCATAGGTGCCAGGGGTGCGGGGCACCCAGGCGCCGGGCTCTCAGGGGCGCCAGGCCGAGAGTCCGGGGACCGAGAGTTGGAGTGCGGGGAAGAGCCCCCCCAATGGTCAGAGCACCACAGCAGGCTCTTCTACTGCAGGTCGCTCTGTGCCGCAAGTTTGGGACTGAGTGAGCCAGCAAGGCGCTGAGGTGGCTGGCCGGCTCTGCCCTCCCGCACGCCTGGGATTGGCATAGGGCTGTGGGGAGGTCTGCCCAGCACACGCTGCTTACACAACGAGGTGCCCAGCTTTGCTCAGATACTTATGTTTCCTGTTTTCTTTTCCTGAGCAGAGATAAGTGTGGTGTCAGCTCCCTAAAAAATGGTCGGCAACTCTGGGCAACCTGGGGGGGCGGGCGCCGGGCGGATTTTTGCACCCTGGCGCCGCATATGCTTAAAGACAGCCCTGGCATGCAGCGCAGTTCAACTGTGTTCCAGATCATCAGAAATTTGGAAAATACCAAAATAGAGGAATAACTGCCCAGAGTGTTCTGTTGCAAAGAAGGATTTTATATTGGATATTGGACATGTGCCAGCAATTAAAGTTGTGGATCAAAAACATACCTACATACAGTTCTCAGTTGTATTAACATTAGCAGTGTTACCTTGGTGGGTGGGTTCACACATCTCTCTCTTATTTCGTTTCTGTCTCTGAAGATTCATCTGTCACATCCCATTCACATACTCTAGTCATCACCCGATGCTACAAGTCAATGAATGGTGAATAGGGAGCTGCAAACATGCCCAAATGCTCAGCACCACTGCTGGGTGACCTTACAGAGGATCTGATTCAATCTGTGTGCCATCATAGACACAGACACTGACTCACATCTCTGTTTACTGAATTTGAATCTTTGTTTGGTTTTTGTTCTGAAAATGAAAAAAATAAAAATAAAAGAGCAAGAGAAATTCCTGGCACAGTTCAGACAGCAGATTTCAAAGCTTGGGAAGCCCAGAATGAGGCATAAGTTTGGACAAGCTGGTCTGTCAATGCTCAGCCTCCATTAGTCTGCCCAATTCCCACAGGCCAAATGCTCACTTGAGGAAACAGAAAATAAATTGTAGCTGCGAATGAAGAGATGGAAGGGATGCAAGCCCTTAAAACGTGGGTAAAGACTGTGGGCTGCTGCAGCAATAGGCCGGTCAGTGTGGTGTAGTGATTTAAGAGCGGTGGACTTGTAATCTGGTGAACCGGGTTTGCGTCTCCGCTCCTCCACATGCAGCTGCTGGGTGACCTTGGGCTAGTCGCACTTCTCTGAAGTCTCTCAGCCCCACTCACCTCACAGAGTGTTTGTTGTGGGGGAGGAAGGGAAAGGAGAATGTTAGCTGCTTTGAGACTCCTTCAGGTAGTGATAAAGCGGGATATCAAATCCAAACTCTCTTCTGGATTACCAAATAGGCAAAGTAGGCAACGAGTTATGGGCCCCACCCCTTTTAGGGGCCCTGCAACAAGGGATCAAAATAATATTGGTTTGATCTTGAAAGAGATTTACAAGCAAGTCTTTGGAGATAATAGGTCAACAGTCTAGGGGCCTCCACAGGGCTTAATCCAGCACTGGGCCAGAACCTGTTTCTGTGCCTTTAACAGCAATCTAACATATAGAAATCAAGTAGGAGGGCAAGGCTGCAGTCAACCCCAGCCTTTATCCAGGATGTGGTCTGACCACAACAATCGTCTGACCCCCTCCAACTCAAGATCATCTGCTTCATGTTGCTTTGCACTTCCGGAGATTAGGTGAAAGGTTGGCCTTGCAGGATGGCTATCTAGTAGGAACACACACCCTCCTTTCTGTACCAACAGGAAAAGTGCTGTGAGAGCACGCCAGTAATATTGTGAGTTTCTGGGGGGAACCAGTGGCAAGCAACACTCCCTATATCAGAAGAGATCAACTACAGGCTGGGGTGTTCCAAATACAGTCGTACCTTGGTTCTCGAATGGAATCTGTTCTGGAAGCCCATTTGACTTCCAAAAACATTCTAAAACCAAGACGCAGCTTCCGATTGGTTGCAGGAGATTCTTGCACTCAATCGGAAGCTGCAGAAACCGTGTCGGAAGTTCAGCTTCAAAAAATTTTGCAAACCGGAATACTCACTTCTGGGTTTACGGCGTTTGGGAACCAAAATGTTTGAGTCACAAGGCGTTCGAAAACCAAGGTACGACTGTATCTATTACTGTCAGTTTCAGTCTGCTTGGTATTTTAAGAAAGACTTTCTGCTCCATCCAGCCATCTTAAAACTTTTTTTTTTAAAAAAGTATTGTGCCAAAACTGGTTGGTGACCAGAATATTTATTTGGTGCCACATTATTTTCTGTTAATTTCTGTTTTAATTTCATCCCTTAAATACCTTCCTTTTCTTTCCAGGTAAAGATGTTTAGTTTGCTTAACAAGGGAGGCATCTTCCTGCAAGATTTTATTCTGAGTGGACAAAGGAGTAACATTCAGAAACCGTCCCTTATTTTCTCCAGAAATGGTCTTGCCGCAGCCCTTTTGCGCTGAATTTTTAATCTGCCTCTCCTGATTAGATTTCATCCTCGGGAATTGCTGCCAAAATCTGTTTCAAACAGCAGTGTTTCGTCTTCAGCTTTGAGAGCTACGTGCTGTTCACTTAAGAAGAGCACAGAAAAATTGAAAGAGTCCAAATGCCAAGTATGTTTGTTTCTGAGGTCCCGTCAAGAAAAAGCGGTTTAGGTTTTAACTTGGCATCTTAAACGCTGGGTGCGTAAGACAAACCCTTTCAATAAATAAATAAACAAATACATAAATAAATAAACCGGATAGCTTTATTTATTTATTTTCAACATTTACTGGCTGTCCAGTCACAGTGTTCTCTGTTCAACAGTAAAAAATCATTAACAAACAAACACAGATCCACCAAGTGTCCCTATTTTCAAGGGACAGTCCCGGATTTACAAAAGCTGTCCTGGTTTCTGATTTGATCCAGGAATGTCCCGCTTTTCCTTAGGACATCTCTATTTTCATCAGAGAAGTTTTTGGAGGGTATGGAGTTATGTGACCCGCGAGCCGAGGAGATAAGTACCGGTAACTATACAGTGGTACCTCAGGTTACATACGCTTCAGGTTATAGAAACTTCAGGTTACAGACTCCGCTAACCCAGAAATAGTGCTTCAGGTTAAGAACTTTGCTTCAGGATGAGAACAGAAATTGTGCTCCAGCGGTGCGGCGGCAGTGGGAGGTCCCATTAGCTAAAGTGGTGCTTCAGGTTAAGAACAGTTTCAAGTTAAGAACGAACCTCCGGAACGAATTAAGTACTTAACCCGAGGTACCACTGTACAACCTTTAGAAGACAGCCTCGTATAGGGCCTATATATAGCCATTATATGCCAGATCTCTCCAGGTGCTAAAACTGAAGGATTATTATTATTATTAGTAGTAGTAGTAGTAGACCCCAACACTAGCCATCCAAAGAGGCGTGTTGAACAAACTCTATATTATTATTAGAAGAAATGTGCTAACAGATTCCTTAAAAATTAAGACCTCCTTCCAAAATTCCAATTCAGAAGTCATCTGAAGGCAGTCTTTCAGTATAGGGCAGTATAGGGAAGTTTTTAATGTTTGATGTTTTACTATGGTTTTATAATTGTTGGAAGCCAATCCAGAGTGGCTGGGGCAACCCAGTCAGATGGGCACAGTGCCTTTTTTGGGGGGGGTGGGATGCAGGGGTATCCATACCCCCTAAACATTTTGTGAATCTTTGTACTTTTGTCCATTTACTGTATTTATTTCCCCCGATTTGAACTATAAAATGGTGATTTTCTTGAGTCAAAATGAAAGTATGCCTAAACATTTTTTTTTAAGGAAAAAAAGCACTGGATGGGCAGCTTATAAATAATAAATTGTTGTTGTTAGCTGTGTTGTCTTAAGTGAAAAATTAAGTGAAGAATTATCTCAAATGAACTTCCTAAATAGCCAATTAATTGTTTAAAAATATAGTGCTTGAAAATATAGTGAAATGTACATATTTTATCTGTTGCAGAATATTCATCATAAGTTTATTAACTGTACTAAAAAATGCCGTATTTAAGTGATGCCCGTCTTTCCAAATCACTGGAAACCTCCTTTATCAATCTATTTAAATTCAATCTAATCATTTGAGAAATATCTCTCAGAACTGAAATGCCTAGATATGTTGAGACCTCTGGGCACCAACAAAATCACCAGTTAGTATATAAAACAGGTGATCTACACTTGCCTGCTGGCATTCATTCAGATTGTCTACCAAAACTATTAATTATTTTTTATGAATTCTGGCATAGATGTTTCCGGTCTGCTAATAAATAGTAATAAATCTTCCATGTAGAAAGCTACTTTAAATTCTACCTGTTCATGAACAAAATCATAAATCTCCCTAATATCATTTTCTAGGGAACTGTATGGCCCTGGTGCTTTCCTAGTCTTCCTTTTGTGAATAACACTCTTAATTCCTTCTGTAATCTATTTGAAAGAATTTCCTTTTGCTATGTGTCTAGCTGCAGGAGAAGCAACTGCAAGGAAAAAAGGCACACATTTGCAGCCCAATAGCTCATTACTTTTGCTATATTATTTAGAATGGTACTTTTAAAGCCCTGAATTCATTTCTTCTAGTGTTGTGCATATAGTCATACCTTGGTTCTCCAACAGAATATGTTCTGGGAGTCCATTCGACTCCTGGAACTATTTGAAAACCAAGGCACGGCTTCTGATTGGCTGCAGGAGCTTCCTGCAGCCAATCGGAAGCCATGCCGCCGGACGTTCAGCTTCCAAAAATCGTTCGAAAACCGGAACACCCACTTCCAAGTTTCGAACATTCAGGAGCTGATTTGCTCAAGAACCAAAGCATTTGAGACTGTACTGTTGTTTAATCAATGGAGTATAATCCCAGCTTGCTTCTTTTTCTTTTTTTTTAACCAAAAAGTCAGAATCTTACTGGTCTCTCACCACTTTCCCAGTGCCTTGTGCACATACATGACAACACAAATTCAGCTGTAGCAGAAAACGTGTGTGTGTGTGCAGTTTGTATTTAGCACATCACAAGCTTCAGTTGAGATCTGGGGAAGGTTGATGCCAAAGTTGACTTAAAAGAGACATCACTGTTTTCTCTAAGTTGTGCATCCTCGACTTGCAAGCCATGGTTTACTGGGGCCACGTGTTATGGCTGTACCAGACCTCATTCTTATGATTGTTCTGATCTCATTAAAAACATGGTAGCCGGTTAGAACTGAAATAAACATTCCCATTTACTTAGAGGGCTCTCAAAAACTTTCTCAGATGGTCCTCAGTAGCTGAAATTGTTGTCTCCCCTGCTACTGAACTGTTTGGATTGCACAACCTCATTTGCCGGCATATCTCAAAGATTGCTGCTTACGGTACTTCTGTTCAGTTTTGAATTGAATCTGGAGGACCCAACTCTATAGAAAAGGTTTATCCCTCTTATGGAGAACAATGGGGGCAGCTAGTCAGAGCACAAAGCTGCAGCAGAAAGAAATTCTTTATTTCTCCTAACAGACACTCCCTGAATTGCAGGTTTGGATTTTTTTTGAAGATGCTTCTTTGATAGATTTGGTCACATAATTAAGATATAAAAGCCCTCCAATCAATTTCTCTTTCTGATGACTCTTTATTCCGGTTCTGTTCTGCTCACTTCTTGATTCCACTCCAGACCATTGTGTTAGCGATCCATGAACGCAGGCCTCAACTTGACTCAAATAAAAACAGGAGCAAACTCATCCACAATGGCCCTGCTGTACGATATTAAGAGAGAAATAACATGCTCCTTGTGTAATAGATTTCTTTTTTTTCAGAGTTCATCAAAAAGTCACTGCGAGTTCTGTCTGAAGAAGGTGCCAATCAAGGTGGGAGAAACTTTGGAAAGGAACATGTGCATCTGAAAAAAAAGGGAACTTGCTGCTTTGTATACGGCTGTGTACACATTAATAACTTCAAGGCACATTTGAAGCATATCTTTCCCCCTAAGAATTCTGGAGTGTTGACAGACCATCCAAAACAGATCCAAGCTGGGGCAGCAAATGCAGGGAACAAGAGGAAAAGGAAGTCCTGCTGCTTGAGTAGAAGTCTGTTCATGTTTCATTGAATATCACCCACAAGAGATAACGCCATAAATGTACCCTGAGTAATAAGCTGTTTAGCAACATCAGAGCAGCTTCAGATGGGCAAAGAATTAGCAGTGGCACTCAAGAACGGGAGAATGCTTTATATTTGTGAATATTCACATGCTTTTAAATTATATCCCAGTGATGTGGGGACCAGCAGATGTCTTAACCAGTATGAGCCAGTGTGGTGTAGTGGTTTAAGAGTGGTAGACTCGTAATCTGGGGAACCGGGGTCGCCTCTCCGCTCCTCCACATGCAGCTGCTGGGTGACCTTGGGCTAGTCGCACTTCTCTGAAGTCTCTCAGCCCCACTCACCACACAGAGTGTTTGTTGTGGGGGAGGAAGGGAAAGGAGAATGTTAGCTGCTTTGAGACTCCTTATAATAATCAATCTTTGTTTGGATAGCTATTTGGACATTTGGACTTTTTGAATTAATATACATGTTTAAATTAGGATTGCTAGATTATTCGTACTGTTAACGAGAGCTGATATTCTTTATTTTATTATAGCAGTGGCAGTCAAGAAAGGTGGCGCTTGAAATCAGAGGACAAAGCACAGGCTATCACCTCATAATGGAGGCTAGCTTGGGCATGAATTTTGGGCTGTGGGAGATCATTTTCTCCCTTTTGTATGCTTTAATCAGCCTTAGGGCTAGCCATCAAGAATGTGAAACTTTGGGCTTACACAAACAGAAATTGTTCGACTGAAACATTTTGGCTTCATAATCAAATGAAGCAATTATTGAATACCTTTTGATGCTACTAGAACTAACGCTATAACAGAAAGGCCGAAACAATGCCCTTTGTCTTTACAGGCCTTGAAATGCCTGAGCTATACAGAAATGCAAGTTATTATCCCAAAGGTAGAAGTAGCACAAAGTGTGTGTGTGTGTGTGTGTGTGTGTGTGTATAAATGAAAGGAGAATCAGGTGGCTTTTGCAGACTGCTGTGTTTGAAGAACAATTTGACAGAGACCGAGCAAGATGATGATAACTTTGGAAAAGTATAATTTGTTATGATTGCCTCTTTTTTCTTCCCAAAGCAGTACAGTTTTGTAGTTTGTACCCATTGCAATTTATACCTGGGTAAAAGTATGGCTTGGGGGAAAAAGGTAGTTTGCTTTAGAACATGCTTAGGTAAAAGATAGCTTACTGAAGCAATGTATAATTTTATCCCTCTGGCTACCCAGGAATGCACAAAGCATTTTAGATGAGACATTGTTTCGTGCGGCCCTTCATAAAATTTCATTTGCCGTGCCGTGGGTGAAGACTGTTCCATCGAGGACACTTGGTATTATAGAGGAGTGGCATTTCTTGACATCCAAGTGTGTTCCGGTAATTCTATGGCTTCTCCTCCTAATGCCAATGACTCACATGCATCTCTGTCCTCTCTGCTTTTTGTGTCTTGGCCTACCCTGTAATCTCTCCCTAGGCCCAAAGTGTGAATTCCAAGGAACAATGTGAACCATTGCCTAATGGCACATTGGCTAATGATGTTTTGATTATACAGGCCAGAGCATCAAAATATTACCGTGCTGAGCTGGGGGCTCACTGAATATAAGAATATGTCTGTGAAACAGTTCAGAAGAAAAGGCAGACATTTCAACAAGTAGGTGAGGGTGGAGACATGGCAAGGTTCGCTGCTGACTATCTGTGGGAAGCACAAAGCACTGAGGGAGGGCAGTTGCTCATTGCGAAAGAATCTGCTCCCCGGGGCACACTATAAGGCCATGATGTTACACCACTGCTGAAAGAATTGCACCAGTTGCCAGTTAGCTGCCAGACTTGAGTTCAAGGAGTTCTGCGGCTTGAGAGCAGGAAACCTAGAAGATCATCTCACCCACCTGATCACTGCGCTCTGCAGGAGAGGATCTCCTGCAGTTAGCATCTCACCAATTCCCATCTGTTGCATATGATGTAGAATTGGGCCATACAGTTCTCAGAATAGCCACTGTGAATTGACACTTCTTCCTAGATAGATTTAGTACAAATTTCTCCAGCTGACATTGCAGCATGGTCAAGTCATTACTAAAATTGGGGCTGTAGTAGTTTGTTTGTTTGTTTGTTTTTTAATTGAAAGATTGGCAGTGCAATCCTTCATACGTTTACTTCAAAGTAGGCCTCACTGAGTTCAGTGGGACTGACTTCCAGGTAAGAATGTGCAGGGTGATAGTCTGAGAATCAGAAGGGCTAACAAGATAAATAGAGACCAGCTAAGTTTGTTATTGGTATGAGCTTTCGTGTGCATGCACACGAAAGCTCATACCAATGACAAACTTAGCTGGTCTCTAAGGTGCTACTGGAAGGAATTTTTAAATTTTGTTTCGACTATGGCAGACCAACATGGCTACCTACCTGTAACAAGATAAATAGAATTTAGCACTTGCATTTTATTCATTTAATACATTTCTGAAAGCAACAACAACAACAAAAACCTAGGCATTTTACATAAAAATAAAATGCAAAAATAAAATAAACCCAGAAGGTCACATTAGGGGACCGCTGCTCAGTCCTGTTTGGCTTATGGGGTTCTGCAGAATTCTCTCTTGTCCCTATCTATGATAAGCCACCAGAGGAAGTAATAGGGGGACTTAGAATTGGACAGAGAAAACCAGGCTGTATCTCTTGTCTAGTGTCAAGGAAGCTGTGGAGAGTGTACCATTTTCCAGGCAAAGTGATGGATTGGGTGCTACCCATAAGGCGTTTGCAGTCATCAGTGGTGCCAGAACAATGTTTCAGCATAGGAAGCATATCACAGACAGATGCTTCTCCGAGTCTTATTATTTTCAAAACTCTAAAAAAAAACCTGATATCGCATCCACCGCAGAATGTCCTTTGGTTTCACACTCCTTGATCTCTCTTGACGTCAGTGAAATTGCCTTAGAAAGTGGGAGAATCAGCTTTGTGGTGTTCCCTCTCCCTTCCCCAAACCATTGCTGGTTTGTTTTGGGGTTTTTTTGCCACACCGCGAAGTGATTGAAGTAATGTCTGAAAGGAAGCGGGACGGCTCTGTGATGTCACGTGATTGATTTCCTAGCATCTTTCCAGCCTCAGCAAAACCTAGAGCAAGCCTGAAACCCTGGCATCTCAATCCAAGCCAAACAACACATCCAACCATGTGTGGTGGCTTAACAGAGGCACAATAAGCATCCTGTTTTTGCTGCTAGCTTGGAGGTGCAGACACAGGGGATGGTTGTCAAGCAGAATACATGGCTGGTGGGGCTGCATTTCCTTTTTTTTTTTTTTGGAAATGTGGACACTTTAATTTATTTTTTTTTGCATCAGCTCCTATTTTTTTAAAAATTATTTTTTATTCATTTTTAAACATATTAATTATCATACATACCACAACATTTCACATCTTATACAATCTTTTTGGACTTCCATCAACACCTCTGATGATCCCCCATTTTCATCATTTCTTCTGCATTTCTTAAATTTATATTGCCTTTAGTTATCTTAACTAATGTCTCCCTTTTTATCCAATTATGCAATAATTCAAATTATTCACCTCACAAAACTTCTTGCAAACCTACAAATGTAATCTGGTCATCACAATTACTTTTCAAATAGTCCGTAAATTTACACCAATCTTCTGTGAATCTCTGTTCCCACTGGTTTCGAATTCTTCCTGTTAGCTTGTCTAATTCTGCATAGTCTATCAATTTCATCCTCCAATCTTCTTTCGTGGTAATTCTTCTTGCTTCCATTTTTGTGCCAATAATATTCTTGCTGCCGTCATTGCATATAAAAACAGCTTACAATCCTTTCTGTTTATATCATCTCCTACAATGCCCAGTAAAAATGCTTCTGGTTTCTTAATAAATGTATATTTCAACATTTTTTTCATCTCATTGTATATCATTTCCCAGACGTTTTTCACCTTTTTACATTCCCACCACATATGATAAAATGTTCCTTCTTTTTCTTTACATTTCCAAAGGTGGGGCTGCATTTTGACTTGGTGGGTTAGATGTTGTGGAGACCCGACTGGCTTAGCATACTGTTGTTGAGGCAAAGGCTTATATATTTTCGGTGGTGGGCTGCGATTTAGGATGGGTGAGCTTGACCATTTTCCTTTGTTTTGGTTTCTCATTTCTCCGCTGTTAAGTTCAGTTCTCTACATTTCCACACCAGTCTGCGATTTTATATATATATATATATATATATATATATATATATATATATATATGAAGTTCTCCATGAAAATTCGCCTGCATTTTTCTCCTAATGTACACAGATTTGCATGCAATTTTGCATAATAAACACATTTTTAAAAAACAAAGCAATTTCCCCTTTGCAGCTTGTTTTGGCAGAGGAAAACCCTCCAGAAGAAAATTATCTAGGCAGAACATCAGAGCATACTGAGTTTTTCAGTGCCTTGCTTTCCTAATACAATGCATTTCTTGTATGTTATTTTCACTAATATACACATTTTTAGGCACACTTGACCTTAGTATATGCAATTTGGTACACATTGCTTGTCTAGAAAACTGCACTGCAGAATCTGGAGAAGTGAGAATTCCAAAAGAAGGCTGCTTTTAGGTTCCTGTATTGGATCAGGTAGGTCCACCTTGAAATTCAAACCGAACATGTCTCCTCCTTCTCTGGCTGTGATGGGCTGCAGGATTAGCTAGGGTCCTGTCTTCTGTCTTCTGGCAGTGAGGGTGGGAAGGAAGGAGAGAGTTGCATTAAAACACTGATGAATTTGCATCAAGATTTATTTATATTTTATTGCCAGCTGATGTGAACTTGTGGAGAACTGAGCTTAGGTTTGGATAAACGAGAAACTGGGAGAAACGGAAATTGATAGAGTTGCCCAACCCTGCTCATAACTTAGCTATAGTTTTCCTCTTTCCTCCAAACAACAAGGTTGGATTCATGCCAGTGCATGAGAATCTGCAGTCAGCTCCTCCAAGAATGAAAAAAGAAACTTTTCCCCCCTCCCTCCTGAAGAAAAGGAGACAGCTGCTAACTAGTTGTCTAGCTGTCTATTTGTGGACAATTCCTTTCATCTTGTCATACCTTTTGTGCTATTTTGAAATGTTTGGAGTTTAGACTTGAAGAACACTCAGTGGATTTCTGACTGGTATTAAAAGAGAGGTTTCTTTCTTTTCTTTTTTTTAAAGGGAGAAAAGTTCTGAGTAGGCATGTGTGTGTGTGTGTGTGTGTTTGTGTGTGTGTGTGTGTGTGTGTTCATCCTTACATTGGGGTCTTATTCCATCTTCCTATCAAGTGCAGAATTGATTTTATTTTCAGCAGAGTGAAGGAAATCTTTTCAAACACCA
This sequence comes from Podarcis cretensis, assembly GCF_951804945.1. Lineage (NCBI taxonomy): Eukaryota > Metazoa > Chordata > Lepidosauria > Squamata > Lacertidae > Podarcis > Podarcis cretensis. The sequence goes on from NC_137187.1 coordinate 13,346,202, forward strand.
GCAGCTCCCCACAAACCTCCAGTAACAATGCAATTCATAATAAAAGGTACTTGTGCTAGATTACAAAGAAAGTGGCAGAGAAACAGAATATGCTGTGGCCCCTCTTCAGTTCATGCAAGGAAAGGCCATCTGGTCAATCACGTTTGCCTGCTTTCCTCTTATGGTGGTTTTAATTCTTTCTCTGCAGAGACAAAGGCAGTGTCATTTCAATGCCTTTCACCTGTTTCCCATGTGAACCAATGCAAGCATGCAATTACATGTCTGCTATGCAAGTTCATTCCTTTGAACCAGCATATATTTTTTTTTCCCCTCATTAGAAGGCGATGCTGACTCCGGGGATCTTTCAGGCAAGTTCCTGGCTACATGAACAAAGCCTATACATTTCTATTTTTAAATGCGGTGCTCCACGTAGCACCCGGACTAAAGAATGAGAGACATGGAAGGTGTCTCAGATGTCCCCAAGGGAGCTACTGGTTTAGCAGGAAGAATCAGGCCAGGATGTTCTGCCACTCCACCCCCCACAGTTCCTCGGGGCAGCCACAAGGACTAATAATAATAATAATAATAGTAATAATAATAATAATAATAATAATTAGTTCTCTATTACTATTAATAGAGTAGTAGTAGGGTGGTTACAACATAAAATCACAATAGGTAAAAAAACCCCACCACTGAGCCTCTTGGGCTTGCCGATCAGAAGGTCAGCGGTTTGAGTCCCCATGATGCAGTGAACTCCTGTTGCTCTGTCCCAGCTCCTGCCAACCTAGCAGTTTGAAAGCACACTTGTGCAAGTAGATAATTAGGTACTGCTGTGGCGGGAAGGTAAATGGCGTTTTCATGCACTCTGGCTTCTGTCACAGTGTCCCGTTGCACCAGAAATGGTTTAGTCATACAGGCCACATGACCTGGAAGTTGCCTGTGGACGAACGCCAGCTCCTTCGGCCTGAAAGTGAAATGAGTGCTGCAACCCCATAGCTGCCTTTGACTGGACTTAACCGTCCAGGGGTCTTTTCCTGTTTGTTGTTGTTGTTGTTGTTGTTGTTGTTGTTGTTGTTACTCTAGAGCTTAGAATGAACAGGACAACTCCCCACCCATGACATCGGGCCACCCCAGGCATACAAATAAATGTATAGAGTCAAGACACACAGTAGTCTTCCAGTTATACTTTGGTGCTGGACAGGAAGATACAAAGCAAGCTTGAAAGACCTGATGTCAGTGCCCTCAACAGGCCTTCCAGGAAAGTAGTCCTCACCCATGTTTTGACACTCCTCCTCTTCCACTCCACTGCTGGATGAAGGAGTGTTTTTTTGTAAGATCAGAATGGAAAGAACAAGTGCTGTTCTTTTGACTCCAGGCAAGCCAAGTACATCTTGTCCTCTGGCCAGCCGTCTGCGGACTCCTTTCTTCAGGACTTCACTCTTACTTGGTTCCCAAGGCTTGAGGCATATGAGAAATGACCTGTTTTTCTGTGCAAGAGACCCAGTGCCAGGATGGCTTTGCTGGGTTTCCTGGGTCAGAAATCCAAACATATATAAATAGCAAAGACCTTCCTGAGATTGGAGGTGCTTAGCATGGCTTGATTTACAAGTAACCTGAATATATGCAGAAGTTTGATAAAACAATGCAGAAAAATGCATTCTCTCTGGGGGAAATTGCTTGCAATACTGTACATGCTGGCAAAGTTATGCCAAGTAGGTGAAAAACACACATGAATGCATATGAATTTTTGTGCAGTTTTTTTTAACCTGCAAACTAAGGATAGAATGATCTGTCAATTTCAGTTACTTTCCCTCCATCTTCAGTTCAGTTCTTTACATGGCTGCAGTAATTTGTGATTTCTTTTTCTAAAAAAATCCTCATGAAAATTCTTCAGCATTTCAGCGCAAAGTTCTACCAATAAACACACTTCTGCATGCAGTTTTGACTAATCCACACAGTTTTGCAAGCGATTTCTCCTAATACAATGCATTTATGTTACGCTATTCCCACCAATCTATTTTAAAGTTTCTATCTATCTGTTTCCACCAAAATATATTCTTTTTTTGACCAGATCCAGAAGGTTTGTCTAATGCACCCAAGAGCCCGCTCTACAGTCACACACTGAGCATAAAATTTTAGTGGGCTGTAAGTGAGTGACATTTAACATATGAACTCTCATTCCCAACTCCCCTGGATTTTTAAGAGTAAGGACTATGTGGACCAAGCATACCTACACTGGAAACCTCATTTGTAGATTCCTGGGACCAGTGCTGGATTTACATATAAGCTAAACAAGCTATAGCTTAGGGCCCCATTCTCTTGGCCCCAAAAAAATTAAATAAAAAAAGCCTGGATGTACATTTCCAAAATATAAGACAAAAAACAAAATGTGAACAGGGTGTGTGTTTTAAGGGACGGATGAGCCATTGCTGCAATAGAAAAGAAAGTTGGCGAGAGGACACAGTACCCACAAAGGAAGAGCAGCAGATGAAGTTGATGGAATATGCTGAACTAGCAAGTTTGACTGGTAAAATGGGAGAGCAAGATGAGTTAGTTTTTAAGCAGGACTGGAAATTGTTTGCGGATTATTTAAAGAAGTACAGTGGTACCTTGGGTTACATTCGCTTCAGGTTACATACGCTTCAGGTTACAGACTCTGCTAACCCAGAAATAGTGCTTCAGGTTAAGAACTTTGCTTCAGGATGAGAACAGAAAATGTGCTCTGGCAGTGTGGCAGCAGCAGGAGGCCCCATTAGCTAAAGTGGTACCTGAGGTTAAGAACAGTTTCAGGTTAAGTACGGACCTCCGGAACAAATTCAGTACTTAACCCGAGGTACTACTGTACTGCAAACATGTAAAACACTAGCAGGATTGGAATACAGGCAGCAGTAAATGAGTTACTGGGGGACATACTGGGGGACATAATTATTCACAGCAGCAATAGATAATTCGAGGAAACCATGAAGTCTAATTTTAATTTTAAGAGCTGTAAATTGGAAAAATGATGAAATATTTGTATTGTATTGTGTTCTCTTTTTGAAAACCTATAAATAAAAGTTATTTTTGAACAGGACTCCGGGGGGGGGGGGGTACTTAGGAGATACATGGTAAGATACCTGGAAAATATACATTATATAGAGTGTGTATGTAGTTTGGATCTGACACAACTGGTATACAGGAGCGAGATCTGCTGCATTTTGGCAGCAGCATTGCAATACAAAATAAAACCCCAAGTAGAACAAAATACTGCAAAAAGTTTTGCATTTAGTGAGGGAAAAATTTCTGTGAGGAGATGGCACTCCTATGACGAAGTGCTTAGAATTCGCTTTGGGTTCAGTTAGATCAGGGATGAGGAGATTGTCACCCTCTGTATGTTACTGGACTGCAATTCCCACCAGCGCTGACCATTGGCCATGCTGGCTGGTGCTGATGGGAGCTGGAGGTCTGCAGAACACCTGGAAGGGCACAGGTCTCTCCCCCCCCCCCGGTAGATATATTGTGTGTTGGACACCCCCACTTCCCTAGATTCTCTCCCACCTCCCTTTGAAGAGAGCCCTCTCTAGGATTAAGCTCCAAACCAAGTAGATTATCTTCACACAGAGGCTTGATCTAATGTTACAGGCTTTTTATCATTCTTCCCTTTCAGCTTCTGCAGGCTGCGCCCTTGAAGTCCTCAACCCCCTAAGGCACTTTATCTAGAAGCTTTTGTTTCTTCTCAACAGGTGCCAAAAGTGGGCTGCGACCCTTGTTTGAAAGGTCCGGACCTGCCTAGTTCCTCAGAGGACAAAGTTTTTCTCATGCCATCTCCTTCCTTTGTATATGTGCGGACATTTTGCCTATAGAAAGGACCACCTTCTCTCAGGGAAGGAAGCATCTCCTATGTGGAAAGCGACAAATAGCATCCATTCTTGAGGAAACGTGTTATAATTTGTGATTTATTTATTTTTTGGGGGGGAGAATATGGGGTTGCTTTTTTCTGGAAAAAAAGGTGGGGGAACTCACCACAAAGTTTGTGTGTGTTGTGTTTTGTTTGTTTGTTGTGGGCCCAGTCACATTGCTACCGCCTCCAAGCAGTGGCTAAATGTAAGATGTAATTAATAAACTCTAGCAGACAATGATCTAGATTAGAAATAGCCACGACTTTATTGATTACAGATACAGTGGTACCTTGGTTCTCGAACTTAATCTGTCTTAATCTGACTCCCGAAGCCATTCAAAAACCAAGGCACAGCTTCTGATTGGCTGCAGGAGCTTCTTGCATTCAATCGGAAGCTGCGGAAGCCGCGACGGATGTTCAGCTTCCCAAAAACGTTCGCAAACCAGAACACTTCCTTCTGGGTTTGAAGCGTTTGGGAGCTGATTTGTTCAACAACTAAGCCATCCAGGAACCAAGGTCCAACTGTATAGGTAAATTTTTGGCTCAGGCATTGGGTATGTATCTGTTCCAGCCCCCCAGGCACAAATTCAATTATTTAATTTTAGAAAGGTAAGGGAACTCAGTTCCCCCAAGCTCCTGCTAAAAAATAAACAAACCCTGATTGCACGTTTACTTCACTAACGTGAACATGGGGTTGCTTGAAGAGCAGAGCCTTGAGTTGGACTGCAAACTAACTAGGTAAACTCACCCCGCCCACACCCAGGGCCATTAGAATCTGTGTCAGGGACACAGATAAGCCCATGGCGTCTGTGCCAGACCAGATGAATGTGGGTTTTCAGCGTTAGGAATTTTCATCCCACCAAGCTTAGACGCTGACCTTGCTGGTGGTGGAAATCTGGCATTCTTGTTCAGATAGAAGAAGAAGAAGAGTTTGGATTTGATATCCCACCTTTCACTCCCCTTCAGGAGTCTCAAAGCGGCTAACAATCTCCTTTTCCCTTCCTCCCCCACAACAAACACTCTGTGAGGTGAGTGGGGCTGAGAGACTTCAGAGAAGTGTGACTGGCCCAAGGTCACCCAGCAGCTGCATGTGGAGGAGCGGAGACACGAACCCGGTTCCCCAGATTACGTGACTACCGCTCTTAACCACTACACCACACTGGCTCTCAAACACTTGAGAGGCAACACTTTGCAAAAAGAAAAAAAAGCCACACAGATATGGGAAAAGGAGCGAAGGCACAACCTAGGACACAACGTTCTTAAGAGGAGGAGGATCTTTTGGCTGCACACCAGAGTGTTAAGAAATTGCAAACCAGATTCCTCTTGCACCACATAGGCTTTGGGGCGGGAATGAGTTTTACTTTACACAAAATCAGGGCACAATTTCATGGGATTGTGTGTGTCTGAGAGAGAGAGAGAGAGAGAGAGAGAGAGAGAGAGAGAGATTTGAGTTCACCTGGACAATCAAATGCCATTAATTGCCACAGCATTTTGCTTTTTCTAGGTAGATGAGGACCAGTAATGACAGTGTTACCTTGAAAGTGAGGTGAGCAGACCTCTCAATTTGGCATTCTAATGAGTGGCAGAAAGATGTGATCTGAGGAAGACAATGCCCCTGGTGTGATCTGATGTGATCCCTCCTGTGCAAGCCCACTGAAGGGAATGGAAGTGGTACAAGTACACATTTCCCCATCTTAGTTGGTGAGAAGAATGAGGAGAGGGTGCCATTTTTTGCCACTTCTCCTTCTCCTTCTCCTCCTCCTCCTTCTCTCAGGGCAGTTCACAACTCTTCAAATATTCCTGTGAGCGAGACTTAATCTTTTCCTCTTGATTTCCATGGTGTCTGTTTTTAATCAAGCTATGCTCTTCCAAATATTTTCCTTCTCAGTCTTTTAATATTTTCCCAGGCTTTCTCTTCTCTGTTGATGTTAACCTGATTCCTGCTGGTGCTCCTCATGCATTATATCTCTTCATTTCTTAGGAACACCCAATCCTTTTTTATTCTATTTTTTTTATATAAAAAAAACACCCACAACTCTCTAAAGGAGTGGATATGTAGTAATGAGCTTACAGTGCAAAGATAAACTTTATATTAATTGTTCAGCTCTCACATTTGCCTCTGGTCTCCAGAAGGTTCGCCAGAAGTGAATGCAGTCCCTGGGATGAAAGATGTTCCCCATCCTTGCACTAGCTCTTAGGGAACATGTGAAGGTAGATAAAATGTTAGTGCTCAATAGTAATTCCTTGTATTGGATTCAGCCTGTCTCCTAGAAGCAAGTGAAGACCAAATGCATTTTGCAATGCTTTCGGAAGATAGTCAGGCTGAAATCTCCAGCATAAGGGAACTTCTGAGTAGTTGTATTGATCTAAGGGGCACTTATTCACAGAAAATTTTCCCCAGATTTTCCCATTGCCACAACTAAGATTGTCTCCTGCCTTTGGAATTTTGTCAATTCCCAAGCCAGAATTAAGATTGCCAGAAGAAATATCAACAACCTCAGATATGCAGATGACACAACCTTGATGGCAGAAAGTGAGGAGGAATTAAAGAACCTTTTAATGAGGGTGAAAGAGGAGAGCGCAAAATATGGTCTGAAGCTCAACATTAAAAAAATGAAGATCATGGCCACTGGGCCCATCACCTCCTGGCAAATAGAAGGGGAAGAAATGGAGGCAGTGAGAGATTTTACTTTCTTGGGTTCCATGATCACTGCAGATGGTGACAGCAGTCACAAAACTAAAAGACGCCTGCTTCTTGGGAGAAAAGCAATGACAAACCTAGACAGCATCTTAAAAAGCAGAGACATCACCTTGCTGACAAAGGTCCATATAGTTAAAGCTATGGTTTTCCCAGTAGTGATGTATAGAAGCGAGAGCTGGACCATAAAGAAGGCTGATCGCCGAAGAATTGATGCTTTTGAATTATGGTGCTGGAGGAGACTCTTGAGAGTCCCATGGACTGCAAGAAGATCAAACCTATCCATTCTAAAGGAAATAAGCCCTGAGTGCTCACTGGAAGGACAGATCCTGAAGCTGAGGCTCCAATACTTTGGCCACCTCATGAGAAGAGAAGACTCCCTGGAAAAGACCCTGATTTGGGAAAGTTGGAAGGCACAAAGAGAAGGGGACAACGGAGGAAGAAATGGTTGGACAGTGTTATCGAAGCTACAAACATGAGTTTGACTAAACTGCGGGAGGCAGTGGAAGACAGGAATGCCTGGTGCGCTCTGCTCCACGGGGTCACAAAGAATTGGACATGACTAAATGACTAAACAGCAACAACGGTAATTCATTACAATGATGCACCATGCAATGCTGATGCTGGGTTTACCACTATCTTACCAAGCAACAGTTTTAATGGAAAAAAATTACCCAAGAGGTTGGTAGAATCATAGAATTTTCAGAGTTGGAAAGGACCCTGTGGATTATCTAGTCTAACCCTCTGCAATGCAGAAAGCCGGGGAAAATATTAAAAGATTGAGAAGGAAAATATTTGGAAGAGCATAGCTTGATTAAAAACAGATGTGGGGGATGTCGTCTCTTTACACCAGCGATTCTTATGCAAGTAATTTGTGTCCCTTACAGAAATGATTTAATGGACTCAGCCACATTAGTAAAGAAAAAGTTTTTTATATGCATTATAACCCTGTGACACCAGATGGTGCTGTGGGGTCCCACTTTTCGCCAAAGTGATTTCCCACTGTGAGGTTGACAAAGCGTTGTCCTGAACTGCTTTTTCTTTATGTGTCTAGATCCAGCGAATGCTATAATTATAAAGTACCTTGTGAAGGTTATGCTCATACTTGTTCTTATCTGCTTTGTTTGTGTTAATAGAAGACCTCAAGGAAATTTGAAGAATAATAATGCATGTTATTATATTGTAAACCGCCCTGTGATCCTCAGACGAAGGGCTGTATAGAAATTAATAACAATTACAGTATGCAACAATTAATAACAATTACAGTATGCAACTGCCAACACAGGGATCAAACCTACAGCCTTGGCAATGCTCTAACCAGGTGAGCTATTGAGGCAAGTGTGCCATTTTGGAGTCTGTCAGGAGAGCAAGTCATGCACTGAAAGATGTAGTTGCATTTCCTGCACCTTCACATTATTAGCATGTTAAGCACAAAGTCACCCCGTTGTCGTGCGATGCTTAAAAATGCAAAAAGGATTTTAACGGCTTAATTCTGCTTTAATCAGACTCTTTAAAGGTAACAGCTGATACATATCCGGCCATCTCTTATCTGCCTGCCCTTTTATCATTGACCTTTGTTATCTGGGAAGAAGGACTCTCTTATCATGGAGGAAACCCAAAAATGTTTTGAAGCTCAGGGTAAAGAGAGACATAACATTTTCCGAGTTGCAGCTCAGCAACATCTGGAGGGCCAAATGTTTCCCACACCTGGTTATGCATAGGGAGGTTGCCAATGTTTGCATATGCACCGTGTCTATACAAAGACAACACTGGAACTTTGTGTGAGAGAGACTACCATATTTGATAAATATTCTGGTGGTTGGGGTCTGGCAGGGGTGGCAAGGGAACTGTGGTCCTGTGGAAGAGAGAAGTCTGAAGACAGGTTTATTTAAAGCAGGCATGTCCAAAGTCCAGCCTGGGGGCCTAATCCAGCCCACTGGTCGGTTTCATCCGGGCCCTGCAACAGTTTATTTTCTGGGGTAAAATCCTAAAAGAAGGTCAACAGCTTCAATCATAACAAAAGCTCAACAAGTTTGGTCGGGCCTCATCAAATCTGGCCCTCTTTGAAAATAGTTTGAACACCCCTGATTTAAAGGAACTGTGCACAATTAATTTATTGCATCTGAACAGAACATGCTCAGAATTTTTTGTTTTTTTTTAAAGAAATTAATAAGTGATAGGAGTTTGATTAATTGGAATATGGATGAAAGTACAAGCTGTAGAACTGTGCCAGACAAGGGATTCCTGGTCTGACTTATGCAAACCAGCCTGGCTGGCCTAGTGAATGAAGAGCAAATCTCTTAACATGACCAAAGGTGGGCCATCCGAGAGGAATCCTTTGGCCTGGGGAGACAGGTGTTGCCAAAGTGATGGGGTATGTGTTTGAGGTGACAGGAAAAGGGAGTCTTTGAGCAAGGTGTGCTGGGAAGAAGAAGAAGAAGAGACAATGGAGACTGGGATCCCTTGGGCAGGCTGGCTGAAGTCTGTCGAAATGAGCATGCTGTAGGATCTGGACTCCCCACCCCTTGCAGCCTGAAGAAATAAACAATATTTCTTAAAGCTATGACAGTCTCTGCCGTGTCTCAGTTCTTCAAAGGAACATAGACCCTGGGTGAGTGCCTGGAACCCCCCCCCCAAACTCTTGCTACCACTAGGCACAGAGAGGGGGAGACACTCAACTTTTGTAGCACTATCAATTTGCCCGACAGAATGATTCTCTCCTCCTCTGCATGCTGTTTTAGGGGTATACTCTGAGACATCCCGAGAGCCAATTTCAGGGGAAGGAGAAGGCAGCCCCATCGCCCAAGCAAAAGCTTCCACTGATGGGGGTTTCTAAGATGAATACCTCCCAAGATCATCTTAAAAGATAAAGAAATCAAATGTTAGTTAGCCTTCCCAACTTGGAAGGGGAAGGCCGAGGGCTGTTTTAAGACTCCATCTCTCTCAACGTTATATTCATAATTAACACGGTGATGTTAGGTGTGAGCTGGGCTCACAGTCTGGGTGACAAGCCCACTGCGACTGCTGTTTAAACGCTACATCTGTCTCCAGACTGGATTCCTGCCTGAGAATTGACTGGCTGCAGTTCACAATCCTTTGCGTCCGATGAGCCTGAGGGTGAAATTCCAGCACTGCTGAACATTGTACTCTGGAGTCCTTTGGCATATGCAGTATTCAACATTTTGCTTTAGTTTGTAAAGGTAACGACGCCAGCAGCTTGAAGCAAGACGCCTCGCCTGCTGACATCTCTTAGCCCCTTTGATCTCACTCAGCGCTTGGCGACGAGGCGAGAACCTTTGCAACAAATAGACGCAACCTGGCAGAAGGAACCACAGCGAAGTCTATAGGAGCCGTTTGCCCCAGCCACGGTTCGAAAGCTTCATTGTCTACGAACTGTAATTTTTTTTTTAAAAAATTAAACCTACATTTGAAAGCCTTGGGAAATGTGCAAGGGGTCTGTGTAAATGGAATGCACAGTGTTGGGTGGGGTTTAGTTTTAGAGGGCCCACCACTTCAGGGTCACGTCTTTCTCTGATGTTGGGCGAAACAAGGCCTCGGAGCCTGTCATTTTTTATAGTAGTGCTTGGCGTGCTTTTATTAAGAGCCTTGAGTTTCTAATATAAGGCTTAGTTGTGTTGATTGTGCATTGCTGCCTGTTGAAATATAAACCACCTAGGCTTGAACGTTGGGGTGAAACAGCAGCCAAAGAATGATAGGAGCCCTTTCTTCCCACTAGCACAGAGTTACACATGGCCTTCATTAGAAGCTGCGCTGGAGTCAGAAAATCTGACTATAATGACCGGGAAGAGCTTGAACTCAGTGAGCGTTTGCCCACTCCCACAAACAGCGCAGTTGGTTAAGAGTGTGGTGCTGATAACGCCAAGGTTGCAGGTTCGATCCCTGTATGGGACAGCTGCACATTCCTCCATTGCAAAGGGTCCCTTTGAACTCTAAGATTCTACGAATTCTTCTAGGCAAAATATGATAGGGTGAGTCTTTATACAGTAACTCTTGTGGGAAACCTGTTACTGGAACAGACTTGAAGCCCAAAGAAAAAGGAAAGGTGCTCTATTTTGTATTTTCAGATTTTTAATTGTTTTTAAAAAACATATTTTAATGTTGGAAATATAAAAAAGAAAAAGAAAGAAAGCATCATCAGCTCTCGTTGACAATAAAAATAATTAACAAATCCTTACTTAAACATATGTATTAATGCAAGTAGTCCATACGTTGAAATAGAGGTCCAAATGTTCCTGACTATTACAAATTATTCAGTTAGGTGCTTAAGTAACAAAACAAAACCCAGCACGTTTTTTTTTTTTAAAAAATGCATTAAACTTTCCAAATCTGATATAGGAATGTCACAACAATGTTATTAATAGGTCTAAAAAAACCTCTATTGTTCAAAGTAAAAAAAATACACTTGTAAAGATCCAGTGATTATATATCCATTTAGTCCCTTTATCCCATTGGGAAAGGGAATGACTGTTAAACAAATATGACCTAAGTTATCTTTAACTTTAACAGTATTGAGCATTTAGTAATATGTGCATTATTTCTAATTAGTCCGAAGGAACACAAGTAATCAAAGAGAAAACCTCTGTGGACGCCGACAGGCCTAATCATAATACAGACACAGTAGAAAGTGCAGTTTTTTTCATGTTCTACTTTGTGATTATATTTATGTATTCATCTCCTGCGGTGGGAAACAAAGGCCATTTTGCTTAGTGGTTATTTGCTGCTATGTAGCCCAGAAGCACAATGGAAAATTCTTCTTCTTCTTCTTTTAACTTGGGCTTTTTACACACTAGAGCACATTCAAAGAACTTTCTTTCCCTCAAAGAATTCTGAGTGCTGTAGTTTACCCTGCACAGAGTTAGAATTCCCAGCAACCCTTAACTAACTACAGTGCCCAGAATCCTTTGAGAGAAAGAATGTTCTTTGAATGTGCCTTAAACATACAGTGTGTACACAGTCTTAGTCCAAGAATTACCACCATACGGAGCATTGAGGTGATACCAGTTATTTGGCCACATCTAGTGTAAGTGTGAACACCGTTTTATGCATTTCCCCCCTAGAGTTGGCTAACTTTATCCCTGGTAATTTTTAAGACACTTGGCATTTGCTGTCGATTGCGCCTTAAAGGCTTTGTACATCTTGGGATAAATGAAATTTTCTAAACTACGAAAGGTCACGCAAAATCATTCAAAATCTGAATGGAGGGTGAAATTCAGCAATAAAGAGATTCAGCTCGTGAGTGATAAATGGTCAGAATATGCAACTGATTGATCATGGAAGTGACCCTGAATGTTAGGAGCCCTGAAGGTATAGAAATAACTATGGAAAAACAATCACTGTTTTTGTTATTTACCTTTCTTTTAATTGTGCACTTATAACATTGAGTTAGGCGTTCCCATCCCTCCTTTTGTTCTATCTCTGTAGAGAGTTTTGTTGCTTATCCCAGACTTTTTTGCCTCCCGACACAAATGCATTGAGATTATTTTAAATTGTGCATGTTACCAAAAGGACTGCTTTTAAGGCAGGTATAGGGAGCCTGTGGCTATACAGGTGTTGGGCTCCTGTGTCCAGCTAGTATAGCCAGCAGCCAAGGATATATGGAAGTTGTAGTCCAGCAACACCTCAAGGGACACATATTTCCCATCCCTGTTTATAAGAGTTTGTTAGCAGGTGTTGTTGTTTAATCGTTTAGTCGTGCCCGACTCTTTGTGACCCCATGGACCAGAGCACGCCAGGAGTCTCAGCTTTAGGATCTATCCTTCCAGTGAGCACAGTGAGTTAGCAGGTAGGAAATGATAAAGAACTTCATGGTGATTCTGAAATGCTGAAACAAAATACCTTCAGCTAAGGATGGAGAAGAAATTCAATTCAGTTTGCATGTAAAGCTGAACTTGCCTAACTGTCATGTTGCGAAATGATCTGCAAACTGAAATGCAGCCTTAACAATTCACACTTCTCTGAATTTTGCAATGCAGTTCTTCGGCCAAGTAATACGTACAAAACTGCATGTATTAGTGTAAAATGTGCATATATTAAGTGAAAAAAATGTAGGAAAAGGCACTGCATCAGGGGAAATAGCTTAAAATGTGTATATTAGAATTACATATAAAATGTGTATATTAGTTAAAAGTGCATGTAAAAATATAGTAGGAGAAACTGACACTAAAATGCTGATGGATTTGCAAATCGAAATGTAGAGATCTTGCCACCCAGGGCTCCTTAGGAGGAAGATGTAGGATATAAACAGTAAATAATGTATGAAATTAATGCTGGAAAATGAGTAATGGATAAAACTGAAATTGACACATTTGTTCATTCCTACTTTCAACTTCAGTTCAAAGTTGTTGTTTAGTCGTTTAGTCATGTCCGAATCTTCATGACCCCATGGACCAGAGCACGCCAGGCACTCCTGTCTTCTACTGCCTCTCGCAGTTTAGTCAGACTCATATTTGCAGCTTCAAGAACAGTGTCCAACCATCTCGTCCTCTGTCGTCCCCTTCTCCTTGTGCCCTCCATCTTTCCCAACATCAGGGTCTTAGGGCAGAACAGTGCAGTCCTATACATCTTCTACTCAGAAGTGTATCCCATTGAATTTGGCTGAGCCTACTAACATGACCAAGTACTGTGTATACTGTAGAATATTTTATATGGTGAATTAATTTGATCAGAGACTAATTTTAGTTTGTTATTGAAGAAGGAGGAAAAACATATTTAGGAATGGAATTGTTGGTTTTGAACAATTTTGTGATCTCTGGAAAGCTTCTTTTGATATTTTAATATGAGGCAACAGGACTGGTTTTAAACCCTACTTGGCTCTCCCACAGGAAACTTACAAAACAAAATTGTTTTGTGAACATGCTCCATACAGTCAATCCTCTAATCTCTGCTGGTTCCTTGGTTAAAAGTCAAATCCATCACACTTACCGCTATATCCTGCCTTTTGCTGCCAAGCTCAGAGCTCCTTACAATGGTCTCCCCTCTGGGCACTTATCACACCTGCTTAGCTTCAACAGAGCTATAGCTTTCGGGTGCTCCCATATCACTTTTTGAGCCCAGAAGAATCCCAGGAACCTGGTTGCCATTTTTCCAGAATTTACTACGTGATACAAATTATTAAATTGTTTCCAGGCAACACTTTGTTGGGCTGGTAAAAAACTGGGTAACATCTGGAAGTGAAAGAAGAGCTCCCCCGGACAACTTATTTATTTACAATTCATCCTGATCTACTTGTTCAACACTTGTGTGGAGATTATATCTAGTCTTTTTTTGAGCATTGATTCTGGTTTGTCACTGACACAGTTATAAGACAATAAGCACTCATCCTGAGTTGTCTGCAAAGCTTTTATACATCTTCCTGTTATTTATTCCACATTTCTTAAAGTATTGCCCTGTTACTTTCCTAACTGCAAAAAGTCTGTTTCTCTTATAAAGTGGATTAATCTACTTCTGTTGTGCAATCTTAAATTTCCATTGAATCCATCTCACAAAACACTGACAGTCTGGAGGCACCCAGAGCATTTAAGGGTCGGTGGGAAGGCAGTTGTGCCTGAAGCTCTTGGAAAGGACATCATCTACTTAAAAATGAAAATAGCCATTTCTACAAATCCTGTTGTTTTGATAAGGGAAAAAGCTGGCATGCCACCAGCCAGTTGAACAAGGCCATTCCATTCTCTTGAACGAAGAAGAGAGTTTTCTACTTGCAAATATCAGAACAAACTGTGGGGGAAGGGAGGAATTTGGCCGGTCCTATTTCTAATAATGGAATTCTGAGGCCCAAATCTTGCTAGCAGTTAAGAGTCGTGTAAAACTGGAGCAAGTCCATTGACACTCAGAGAACCGCAAAACTGTATTGAGAAGATGCTCTGGCTTGTCTTATCTGTTTCAAGATCTGGATATTTTGTTCTCTTTGCTTGCTTTTCTTTGCTCGTAACACGCCAACAGAGAAGCAGGGCAGGCCTCCTATGCTGTCTCTATTAACGTGGAGGAATTGTAACAGCTATAATTTGAAAAATGTGTTCAGAGTGAAGAAAATAATAGCCATCCAGAAAGCTTGTTGATGCATGAAAATATAACCTGGCAAAGACTGTTGCTTCTTCTCTGTGGACACCATAAAAGAACAAAGACAGTTTTAAGCACTAAATAATAAGCCTGACATGCTCAAATGGAGCTCATTGGATGAGGTAAAGTTGACCCAAACTGAGGCGAAAAAAAGAATGATAAGAGACATCTCCTGTCACTGGGAGAAAGGTCTGTGAGTATCTAACCTCAGGCAAGGTTTTAAGATAAGCCTCCTCCTGCACAGAGCTAATGACATGAGTTCCCCTCTTCCTTGTTTTCCAGTTATGTTGCTCTCCTGCCCCCACCCTCCAAGGAGAATTTGCTGAAATAAGCAACATCCCAAGCAATCTCTTCAAATGCTTAGAGGGGAAACCTTTTGACAGCCTTGGCTCATGAACACCACCTCAAGCTGATGGTAGAGTTCTTCATCTCACTAATGCTTCGGTAGAAACTACTTAGCTAATGGGGCAGTTGGAGATTTGACTTGCCAGTATTAGAGGTGGGCTTCCCAAGACTGCTCACTTAGCAAACCTTTGCATCCCTTCCTTTCCATCAGGAAAGCCCCCAGTGGGATGAACTCTCTGAAAGAAAGAAAGAAAGAAAGAAAGAAAGAAAGAAAGAAAGAAAGAAAAGAATTTAATTTTAAACCTTGCCTAAGGCACATTCCCCTCAGAAGGAAAAAGCTAAACAACCCTTTCTCCAAGACATTGGTGAAAAGGTCAGGAAGTGGAACTTTTTTATTTATTTTTCCTACAAAGAAAGGTGTCAATTATGTTATTTGCATTTGCCCATTCCTGTTTGCTTTGCTGTTATCCGAATCCCAAAGATGTTCCTGAAAATGGCTTGTAAATTAACCGCCAGCATTTTCTGAAAACAGAAGCAGCAAATAAACTGATGGCATCAGTTTAAGGGATCAGCAGCTCATTGAGCACATCTGCAGTTATGCCTGCATGAGTGGGATGTGGTTTTCTGCTTGGTCTTGGAATCCTGAGCCATTAAGCAGGGAAAGCTTAATAGGTTGTATAGCCAAGGCTTCCTCCGCTGAGGGAGAGAGAATGAGCCTCCGTCCATTGACCTGCCTGGCCAACTGCGTAACTTAAAAATAGACAGTGTAAAGCTGGTGGTCAACAAAAGAGGTTTAAAGACTCTGAAGGCAAATCTAAAAATAATGTAGTATAAACACCGACAACTGGAAAACACTGGTCTGCGAGCGCTCCAGTTGGAGAACAGCCTTTATCAAAGGTGTCATGGACTTTGAAGAAGCACAAACTCAGGGCAAAACCAAGAAACAAGCTAAGAGGAAGGCACTTTTGGCAAACCCTCACCATGATCAACTCCCACCCATATCCCCACTGTGGAAGGATGTGTGGATCCAGAACTGGCCTCCACAGTTACTTATGGACCCACTGTTAAAACTGTGTTTATGGAAGACACTTGGCTATGAGTGATCACCAAAGAAAAAGAAGACATAGCTCTTCCTCTTGTGGACTCCAACCAGCAGCAGACAACTGCTACACAGTGGAGGGAAACAAACTATGGTTCCTTCTGCCTGACCAAACTGCTTCGTGGCTCTTGTCCTTCAGCAGCCAGCCAATTCTGCAGTCCACAAAGAGAGTGTATGGGACTCACTTCTCTTTCACCCACTGGGTTGTGTCCAATGTTCGCTATACTTAGAGTAGATCCATTGAAGTGAATGGCCATGACTAACTTAGGCTCTTTGGATAGAACTTAGTTGAATAGCACCTACTTCTATTTTTTCAGCTAAATAATCTACTGAGGCCCCAACTGTATTTGAGACTCTGATGGATACATTACAAGCTTATATAAAAAACAAAAGTAAAGAACCCAGATTTCAGAAGGACTTCTATAACAATTGGTTGGTTTTGACAGAGAAGGCAAATGGGCCAAAAGTAAATTGAGGGGGAAATATAGGAACACCAATTTGGGTTTGGGTGTTTTCTTTTGCTAAATAAGTACGTTGCCTACAGGCGAATACAGTACAAAGTTTTTGCCAAGGACAAAAATATGGCAAGCCAGCGGGGGGAAAAGCCTGTCAAATTATATTAAAAACCTCTTTTGGCACACAACAACAGGGTTACGGGAAGGTGCTTGCATGGATCTGTTGTGTGTGGTTGACCCTAAGGAATGAACACACAGTTTATCAATCATTATTCTCTAAGGTCAATGTTAAGGTTAACCAAACATTAAATGTCCCAGAGGTTTTGCCTGATGGCCTCCAGTATCGCTAACAGCTAACAGTATCATCCTCTAGCTAAGGAATACTGACACACCAGGTATAGATTTGATATCTTCAAAATTGTTGAAACTGAATATTCTGATGGAATTATTATATTGATTCAACAGGTATAGTACCTGAGGCTTAGAGCAAATGTCCCTATATAGATTCCATATCTTCAGAAATTTTGGAAGGGTGGGCTTCTCTGCTAACTTTTGTATTTGCTTAGCTTGAATCAACAGGTGTAGTACAGTGGTACCTCGGGTTACATACACTTCAGGTTACACACTCCACTAAGCCAGAAATAGTGCTTCAGGTTAAGAACTTTGCTTCAGGAAAGAAATTGGGCTCCGGCGGTGCAGCAGCAGCAGGAGGCCTCATTAGCTAAAGTGGTGCTTCAGGTTAAGAAGTGTTTCAGGTTAAGTATGGACCTCTGGAACGAATTAAGTACTTAACTCAAGGTACCAGTGTACTCAAGGCAATTCCCCCTATATTTAAAACAGCTTTTAAAGCTGGTCCAGCAAATTATTGCCCATGTTAGTTTGCTATGTCAAATCAGCAAACTTTATGCACAGCACCTTCATAGTAAAGTAACTGGCTGGTTGAAAGAGGAAACCATTGCGACGGATTCATAGAAATAATTCATAGAATTGTGGAGTTGGAAGGGACTCCGCGGTTCACGGAGTCCAACCCCTGCAATGCAGGAATATGCAGCTGGCCCATACAGGGATCAAACCTGCAACCCTGGCATTACCAGCACCTCGCTCTAGCCAACTGAGTCATAGATGAACACGCTGCATTTAGACAGGGCATACCCACTATGGTGGGGCGCAGGTGGCGCTGTGGTGTAAACCACAGAGCCTAGAGCTTGCCGATTGGAAGGTCAGCTGTTTGAATCCCTGCGATGGGGTGAGCTCCCGTTGCTTGATCCCTGCTCCTGCCAACCTAGCAGTTCGAAAGCACGTCTAAGTGCAAGTAGATAAATAGGTACCACTCTGGTGGGAAGGTAAACGGCGTTTCCGTGTGCTGCTCTGGTTCGCCAGAAGTGGCTTAGTCATGCTGGCCACATGACCCGGAAGCTGTCTGCGGACAAACGCCAGCTCCCTCGGCCTATAGAGCAAGATGAGCACACAACCCCAGAGTTGTCCGCGACTGGACCTAATGATCAGGGGTACCTTTACCTTCTACCCACTATGGTCATTATTTGGTTCTTAATTGTTTGATTGACAAATATAGAAGAGAAAAACTGGAGGTGTTTCATATGCAGTATTCATTGATCTGAAGGCAGCATTTGATTCAGTTCTTCCCATGAGCCTCTGGGGAAAATGAGGCTAAAAGGCTGCAATGAAAAGTCTACATAAAATAAAATAAAAATAAAGTTATTGATAAAGGTCAAAAGCCAAAAACAATCTGGTTTTTAAAACCATTTTGAAATATAAATAAAATCAGCAGTTAAAAATACACATTATAAAGTAAATTTTCATATTTCAACTCAACTTTAAGTATCTGAGTCGGCTTGCCATCTTTTAGCTGCTAAGCTTAGCCTCCAAACCGTCCACAAAAGCTATTTATGTTTTACTATATGCAGATTGTGCTCCCAGAAAAAAGTGTTCTGAGAAGATTGCTGAAGGCATTTTAGTAAAATTACAGTAAAACCAAGTAATGCTTTTCTCTAAATAACACAGGTTGCCCTCCTCCAAATGATGCCCATTTAAACAGCTAATTGAACAAGTAAAAGTCTTCAAATAGTTCGAAACACTTTCCGAGGATCTGAAGTGTGGTTAGCTCAATAGGTATAAGTGGTAAAAAAATACATGCAGAACATCAACATTTTGATCCTTTGCTGGCCCTGTGAACTGAAGGTCATAAGTTTATACCTGCCATTTTTGACATTTTAAAGGCTAAACCCTTAGCTCAATTCTATTATGCAATTCAAATTGTGGCTAACAACAACGGAAGTATTTTGGAAGCTCTGCGCTCTAAATTCCTTGGACATTTTTTCTCTGCACCAGGATGCGCCATGAATTTTAGTCCCCTCTGACTGCCTTCCCTTAGTTCTGTTTGGCTCGAATGAGAGTAGCTGGATGGAAGTCATTAATTTGAAGCTTTTGTGTTTTTGTGGCTTTTCAACACAACAGCTACTAAGCCCAGGTCTCAGCAAAGCAAAAGATCTATGGAGGTAATACCTATTTGATATCGAACAACGGAACAATCTTTCCACTGCAAGAAAATGATGTCCCTTGTATGACTGTTTTCCATCTCATCTCTACTGATGTAATGGCAACTTATCTATAGGATCTAATCACTTTAAAATATAGAAGAGCTTTCTGAAGTGCAAGACTGAACGTGCTGCTTTCAGCAAGTCCTTGTGGCTCATTTTAACGCAACTGCATCCCAAAATGTCCATGGTGAAACATTGGTCTCTTTACAGAGATTTGTTTAAATAGCTAATTATTCCAGCACTCCCATTTCACCCACTGTTTTTGTGTGATTTCTTTTAATGTGACCTTCCTCCTTATAGAATAAGAAAAGTGGTTGGCAGCCTGGATAGCTCAGTTGGTTAGAGTGCGGTGCTGATAAGGCCAAGGTTGCAGGATCAATTATGGGACAGCTGTATATTCCTGCATTGCAGGGAGTTGAACTCGAAGATCCTACAATTCTAAGATTGAAGCAAAGTCTGTAACATCTTGGTGTCCATTGGATTGGCCTTTCTTGGTCCTCATTGGATTCTAATTTGTATATTTTAAAATTTGCTTTCTTTTAAATTTTAGTTGGCAATTTTATCTGCTCGCTTGTGTTTTTACATGTTTGCATGTCGTACATAAAACGCAATGGCTGGTGGCTGATGCAAATATGTACCTACCGACCTATGTTCTTGTGTTCAACCCATCTCAGTTCCAACATCATCCATGCAGGAGGTGGGGGCAGAGACAGCAAGAAACAGAAGTTCAAAGGACTGCATTGGGTATGTGGAATGAGTGATGCATTATGTTTTTTCAAAAAATGATATTTATTAAAATTTCAAATAATACACAAAGACAAAACAACAGTACAAACAAACACAAACAAAAACAGGTATAATTTCAATCCCTTATTTTCGTGTAACTTACTCCCCCGACCTCCTCATACCTCCCCTTTCTGTATTCCAATTTCTAATTATCTAATCAGCAAATCCTCTCCCTTATTTTCAATTTAATTTTTAACCTTTCTTTTCCTTTTACTTAATCAATACAGCTGAAAACCCCTTAACTTCTGAAACCCACGTCATTCTAACATTCATTAATTTTGCAATGTTTCCTAAGATAGTCCTTAAATTTCTTTTTTTTCCCACTCCTGACTTTCTCTTTTTTTTATATAATAATTTTTATTAATTTTCCAATTTTAAAACAAAACAACATAGAAACATCAACAAAATGCAGGCAAACACACAAATATAATTTCTCAACCTCATTTTCATAAGCCTCCTTTCTCGGACTTCCCCATACCTCACCCTTTTTGCATCCTTATTTTACAGTTTTTCAGCAACCCTTTTTGCCAATTTAAACTTATTATCTTTCTCAATTTCCCCTTAAATCATCAAACAATTTCAGCTGTAATTCTGCATCTTCCTTCCCCTTGGCATTTTAGCACTCCTCAATTTTGTAACAGTTCTTAAGATATACTTTAAACTTCTTCCAATCTTCCTCCACCGTCTCTTTCTCTTGGTCACGGATTCTGCCAGTCATTTCTGCCAGTCCCATAAAGTCAATCACTTTCGTCTGCCATTCTTCCAATGTGGGTAATTCTTGTGTCTTCCAATACTTTGCTAGAAGAATCCTTGCTGCTGTAGTGGCGTACATAAAAAAAGTCTTATCCTTCCTTGACACCAGTTGGCCGACCATGCCCAAGAGAAATGCCTCTGGTTTCTTATAAAAAGTACATTTAAGTACCTTCTTAATTTCATTATAAATCATTTCCCAAAAGGCTTTAATCTTTGGGCAGGTCCACCAAAGGTGAAAGAAGGTACCTTCAGTCTCATTACATTTCCAACATTTATTCAAACCTCTAGAGGGAGCAGTTCAATGTATCCAATAGGCAGAAGAAACAAAGAAACCAAAAGCCCTCAGAGGGAAAAAGATTTTAACAACAATCTTTCAATCTTCTAATTGCAACAGTGTTATTTCTGTAAAGTCCCAAAAGTTATATCCAATAAAGTCCAATAGAGTCTGCGCTTTGCAGCAGATCTTATCTGACAGTCCCCTGTCAAAGTGCTTCACCCCGGCAGTCTGTTACCAGAGTCAGAGACAGCAGAGATTTTTTAATTAATTTTTCTCTCATGCAGGTCAAACCAAATTCCCTTTTCTTCCCCCCCTGCTCCTGCTTGCTGGGGGGGGGGGAATTAAAGTTCAATGTCAAAGTTAAGCAGTTCAAAGAGTTCAAAGTTACTTTTCCTTCAATTGCAGCTTTCCAATTCCGTTGCTTTAAAGATCATGCAGTCCGGGGGAGGCAGACTTCCTTTATTTACCATCCCCCGATTTCGGCCAAATTTCAAGTACTTTTATAATCCCAGTAAGGTTTCCAATCCTACTTACGGGTATTTCGATTTCAGTCCAAATTTCAGGAAGAAATCGGCGCTCTCCGCTAATGGCGACGCGGCTTCACTCCACGGGCTGGGTAACGACTCTCAGCACCGCACGCACCCCGATGCCACTCCGGAGCCTTTAAAAAGGCTCCTTAACAGTAAGGGGGGGCGCAAATGGTGCCCACCGAGTCTCCTTGTTCACAGGCTTCCGCACCTGTAATTTTAGGGGTCCCCGCTTCGCCGTAGCGGTCAGACCCGAACTCGCGGAGTAGTCCTCCTCCGGAGATCGAAGAGAGGACTGCCATTAAGCGCTGGCGCCGACCGGAAGCCCCACTCCTGACTTTTCGATAGTCCTTAAATTTCTTCCAATCATCTTCCACCATCTCTCTTCCCTGGTCCCGGATTCTGCCAGTCATCTCTGCCAGTCCCATATAGTCTATCACCTTCACCTGCCATTCTTCCAAGGTGGGTAAATCTTGTGTCTTCCAATACTTTGCGAGTGATGCATTATGTTTATCCTAGCCTGTTGTCTTGTACTTGTTAACTAAACCATGCCTTTCTCAATACTATTTTGGTAGTTTTGGAATGTCAGATCGACCTCCTCTCTTCTGATGCTATTACATTTTCAGCACTGGTTTTTAACATTAATGGGATAAGTAAAATATTTGCACTGTTCCTTTTTGAATTAATTCTTAGCTACATCACAATGCTATTTTAGAACCCCAAGGTGCTCTTATACACTAACTAACTAGCTGTGTCTCTAAAGAAATGAGCAGGGGGAAAAATGATATTCCCATCACTTGATGGAAACGAGATTTTCTTAAGGCTCTGCAAAGATTCAAAACAGAGTAAGACTTAAGAGCATCCTAGAGGGAGTATTCAGGATGCATGCTATTAATATGTTTCTCCTTTGAAAAGAATTGATCTAAGGCTTTGGGAGTACAGGAGAAGTAACTGTGTTTGAAGAAACAGACAAGGTTGAAGTTTTGGAGACACAGCACAGATTTTTATTTTTTTATCTTTCAAAATGGAAGAGATGACTCAATGTCATGTGAGACAGTTGAGAAGGTCTCTACTGGTTCATTAATACTATGTGCATACAAATGAGAGCAGATCTTTGCTACCCACCTAGGAAAAGGAAGAAGGGGCAATTGTATCTGCTGTTTGAAGACATTGTCTATATTGACAGTTTTCTTTGATGAATGGGCAAACCTCCATTGGATCCACCCAAACCATGTTCAGAAACTTCCAGTCAGGTCTCTTGACTAGTTTTATAGGAGTTGAAATGTTGCTATACTAAAGAAGTTAATGCACTATAGTTGTTATGGGAAAAGTCAATATATGAATGTCAATTTGTTAAGAATCAGATTCTGTTGTTAGTGATGATATCCCTCCATATTCGCTAGTGGTTATTTTTTTCTCCCTTCTATGTCTGGAATATATTTATTATATATTTGTTAATATTTTTGAATGTTGTTTATTATATTTGTGTGATACAATATAACGATTGTTGGCTTTGTATGGTATTTTGGAATACATGGGGAATGTTTTGTTTGGTGTGGAACCTTTTTGTATGTTAATATATTGTAAATAAAAATAACAAGAAGCTTCTGGTCATGCTAGCAGTCATGGAATAGCAGTATTTTCCCCCCCCATGCTTCTGTGTTGTGCTGTTATTAAATGACTTGAAAACAAGGCTCTCAATAGCTCTTGCCAGATATGGTCAGCATGATAGGGCAGCCATAATATTGGATTTGTCTAGAAGAAACCCCAGTTCAGATATTTAGTTGGCCATTGAGATCACCAACTAGCTTTGGACACCACCACTCACTGCCTTTCTCCTAGATCAAAAGGCTATTGTGAAGCTAAATGGGGAGATTGTTTAAATTATATTGCCCTGAAATCCTTAGAGGAAGGGGGGTATTTAAATGCGTATAAGGGATTCCAATCTGGGTTCCAAACTGAGGCTTCTACCACTAAGACATTGGCCATCTTGCCTCCCCTTACAATCTGATAAAGCCGAAAGTTAAGGGAAAGGCTTACTCCTGAAGGCTGTTAGTTGGTCTTTTGAGGAGCCAAGTTTTCCCTTTGGGCAAAGCGGATATCATAAGATTTTGCAGACATGATTCTGCTGTTGCAATTTCACAGCAGTTTCCGTGAAAATGGCGACATCCTTCCCCAATCTCCATTAGTCTGTGTCATGTATTCCTAACTGATATTTGAATTTGGGGGAAATCCTCCTTATGTCTTTCTGAGTTAGGTATGAAAATTCTGAATGCTTATGCTAATGTGATGAAATATGTAAGAAATTGTAAGCACTCCCTCCTTTCACATCACCAATGAACAAAAGAGAATATTTTATACATCACGTCGGGCATGTTAATATAATATCCCCTCTCTTCAGCCATCCTTATTTCCTACTGCTGATATCATGCTTTGCAAATTATGGCCAGCTTTTTGAAATCTGAAATGTAATAAGGTTCTGCTGATACTTCTGCAGCTTTCCCCTCTACAACTACACTGCGAAGTGGGATCTCAAGCCAACCAGAGTATTAAGCATTACCCCAGTAACAATAAACTGTATAGCATAGGGATAAAACAACAACATAATTTATGTTCGTTCATCCTCTTGCTCTGTATGCACTGGGAGAGCATTTGAGTCTGCAGAAAACTGGCACTCTATAATCATTTGAAAGGTTAAAAAACCACCAGCTAGTTTTTAGATTGTTTATAAATAACAGTAATTGGTCATTCTGCCATTCTGTTTTTGACTTCTCTTTGGTGAACAGAGATGGTCTATTTTAGGAAGAGGAATGACTGATGGACTGTAATTCAGGGGAACACGCAGCTTGGTAAATGTTATATATATATATATATATATATATATATATATATATATATATATTCTTTTGATAGTACTAAAATCCAAAAAATGGTTTACAAATTTTCTAAAAACATTTGCCCCCAAGGATGCCAAACTTAGATTCACAAAATGTTTAAGGGTATGCGTCCCCCGTGTCCCCCCAGAAAAAAGCACTCTGTGTATGTGTGTGTATGTATATATATATATAAAATGCAAAAACATGCAAAAGTTAAGACGATCTGTTTTGTTCAGCTTTCTATATCAAAATTTCTGGTTCCCTCATTCATTTACTCCTGTGGTGCTTAAGATATGGTTAAGATTGTACTGGGACGCGGGTGGCGCTGTGGTCTAAACCACTGATCCTCTGGGGCTTGCCGATCAGAAGGTCGGTGGTTCGAATCCCCGTGATGGGGTGAGCTCCCGTTGCTCTGTCCCTGCTCCTGCCCACCTAGCAGTTCGAAAGCACATCAAAGGGCAAGTAGATAAATAGGTACTGCTGTGGTACCACTCCGGCAGGAAGATAAACGGCCTTTCCGTGCGCTGCTCTGGTTCACCAGAAGTGGCTTAGTCATGCTGGCCACATGAACCAGAAAAACTGTCTGTAGACAAATGTCAGCTCCCTCGGCCTGTAAAGCGAGATGAGCGCCACAACCCCAGAGTGCTTTGCGACTGGACTTAATGGTCAGGGTTCCTTTACCTTTTTTTTTTGTTTTAAGATTGTACTATTAATTCTCCTTCCACAGTATTTCTGCAATTTTGCTGAGCAGTATACCTGCCATCTCTTTCCACATTTTTTGTTTCAAACTACTTTCAGATTCTGGCTTGAGTACTATAGTCTGTAGACGTCTCTACTAGCACATGTGTACATTTGCTAATAATTCCATCATGTTCTTGGTGTTAAATGAAAAGTCATGTCTTTTAACATGGGATTCTTTTCTCCATTAATGCGAGCGAATGAATAGAAGAACACCAGACTCGGAAATCCCTCCTCATCATTACAAGAACAGTATGTGGTGATGAGTTTAGTAGAACATATAGTTAATTTTGCAGAAGAGTTTCAGGGTATGAAGCAAGGCTACTTTAATTAGTAGCTATATTACATGTTATAATAAAGGAGAGCAAGGAGTGGGAAAGGGGTTTGAGGGGTGATAATAACCGAGACTGGAGAGATGAGAGATCACAGGGAAGCAGATTCTTGAGCCAATGTTGCTTTTGATGTTGTAATTTTGTCCTTGTTCTGTATTTTCCATTTCAGCTATCCAATTTATTGAGAGATAAGTCTCTCTGAATCCAGATGGAAATGCAAATGCTGGAGTTTATTTCGTAGTTTGTACATAATTGACAAAGTTGACACCTCTTTTTTCATCAAGTCTTTTCATATTGAAGAGGAGCATGCAACGTTACCTAATAATAATAATAATAATAATAATATTTATATCTCACCCATCTGGTCGAGTTTTTCCAGCCTCTATAGGAAGCTTACAGCATATATAAAAGCATTATAAAACATCAAACATTAAAAAACAAAATATCTTATAAAGACTATAAATAAACCAATAAATCAATAGAAACATATTCATCATCATCAGTTTACACTTATACCCAAAGTAAAATAACCACCAATCCCAACTAAATATTTAACCAACCCCAACTCAACAAAAACAAAACAGAGGAACCCATTATATCTTTTACGTGTGCTGGAAACTTTTTTTCTTCCAAGCCTTCTCAAACCAGTTTATTTTATCTCTGCTGTTTTTAATTCTTGCTGGTTTTTATGTTTTAATTCTACTTTATGACCTGTTTTATATTTTATTTCTGTTCACAGCACGGGTATTTTCTGAACGTAGAGCAGTTTATAAATTCCGAAATAATTTTTATTATTATGTTTATTATTATAATTGTATATTGAATGTGAAGATTATTTTTTTAACTGCTTGCTTTAGTTTTTACAGTCATTTACACCAGAAAGCTGTCAAAAGTACACAGCTAGGACAAAAGGTGAAAAATGGGAAATGAAGCAGTCCAAAAACCACCTTTACATCTAGCTTCTGTTACAGTTGAAGGTTACAGTGCAACAATTTGTACTGGTGATTGTCAATGTTATTTATACTGAGTAGACCTATTGAAATCAGTAAGGCTACTCTGAGTAAGACTTGGATATCACCCTGGTTAGGTTTAGCTGGGCATTATCAAATGCTAGTCATTTTCAGAGAAGACACATTGAGTATGGATTGGTGGTCACCTGTTGGTTGTAGTCAACTAAATCACCCTGCAAGAACTTCTGCCTACGTGATGGGACTTCCTCTCCTTCATCTCTCCTTCCTCCATGCACCCCACACCCCCAAATCTGCTTTGGAGGGTTGAGGACTTCAGCCCAGTACAGACTGAGAGCATGGGGAACCAAGAGGAGCTGAAGTCCTATTGCTATAGGTGGAAGTCCTTGCGCTAACTGGGCAAGTCTGCATCCCACTGTATTCTAATATTGTCTTGTTTGTAAGCTGCCCAGGAAATATTCATTGATGCCTGGGTGTGTACATTTATTTAGTAATAAGTGCAATAACCACCTTACTGGTTTGTCAGTGCCAGTCTGTTCTTCATCAGTAAATGTGACAAATAGAAGTATGAAATTACTGTGAAATCTTCTCTTGCTTCTGCTTTTCTCCTTGTGTTATTAGTGTCTGGTGCGACAACTTCTCCTTGAAGTCCAGGCCCTAGACTCTAGAGCCGTGGTTCCCAATGTGGGGCACACACCCCACAGGAGGGCAATTTGATTTTTAAGGGGGACAATTTGGAAGTTCGTTTAGACCAAGCTAATGGCCTTAGCCTTAGGGTGAAGCTGAGGCTCCAATACTTTGGCCACCTCACGTGAAGAGAAGACTCCCTGGAAAAGACCCTGATGTTGGGAAAGATGGAGGGCACAAGGAGAAGGGGACGGCAGAGGACGAGATGGTTGGACAGTGTTCTTGAAGCTACGAACATGAGTTTGACCAAACTGTGGGAGGCAGTGGAAGACAGGAGTGCCTGGCGTGCTCTGGTCCATGGGGTCATGAAGAGTCGGACACGACTAAATGACTAAACAACAACAACAATGGCCTTTTAGGCTTCCTCCACATGAATAGGAATTCACTTTTTAAATAATAAGAATTAGATGTCATGGGGGGGGGATCAGGATTTTAGAGATGTTTAGGTGGGGCAATGCCAATAAAATGTTGGGAACCACTACTCTAGAGCCTGCCATCAGATGGACTTTCAGGAATAGCTTTTGTTGTCATGAATAAATTTAAGGACCACCTTGCTTAACAGTTGAGAAATCATAGTTGTTGAGGTTTCTTTGGTAGGGGAGGGGGCAAAAATGACACTGCCAACATGGCTTACCACAGGTTCAGTTTTTCACAGACATTTTTACTGATTTCTGCTCGGATACTGCTTCCGACTACAGTATTCCAGGAATGTCTGGGAAACTCGGGACATAGGGCAACCCTAAATCTGATATGGGTTCCTCTCACCAATTGCTTTCATACCATTGTGAGTCAGGGTCTTTGCGAATGCTTGTTCCTTCCTGATTGAACTTCCGGCTGCATTTCTGTTCTGAAATCTCTGGTTGTAGTTGTCTGGCCTGCTAATTTTAACTGGGTAGCAAAATAACCAAGAGCATCTGTTCTTATTTCAGTTGAGACAGATCTGCATTAAGATGATAATTGATAGGCCAAGGAATTGTGAAAAGACTGCCAAATATGCCTGTATACATTTCTGTGATAATATATATTTCCATCATTAAGGAGAATATATATATATATAAAATCGTTATGCATTTGCATAGAAAGAACGCTTATTTCGTATCTTGAAACTAGCACTGTTCCTCATCTACCCCACCTCAAACATTTACTTTTGACAAGCAATATCCTAATATCTCATGTGATTTAATGGGAGGATCAGTATTAGGGGAAATTGTTCTTATTAACTGTGCTGTTTTGAATATGGAATCTGTATTCTTTAAATGAGGAGGAGGGGTGGGAATTGTAATTCAACAAGGAGCTGGGTATTTGAGAGAGCGTTTATTAATTACAAAAGGAACTGATGGATTTTGCCCTCCCTTGCTGCTTCAGGTTCTTTGATCAATTCATTCTGAAGGAAGTATAAAAAACACTGGTGTAGTAGCTTACTCAGAGTGTTTATCTTCCTTCACATGGAAGACTGCAAGCAGCACTCACATTTTCAAAATCTGCTCTCCCATCATGCAAAGGTCAGCACAGGCCCAGCAAGCACATGTGGTATTCTCATGACTTGGATTTGGCCTGCAAAGTGACTTCTAGTGACTTGCCAACCCTCTGCCAGGAGAAGAAAGCATTTTATTTGTTTTATTTTACATTGAAAAATGGCCCCATCTGGCACAATGCCATTACCAGATGCTCTTAGAGACTCCGTGAACAGGAGGAAGCTCTAGTACCTTCTTGTAAGGGTGGTGCACCAGAAGAAAAAGACACCTCTTCTCAAGGATAAGGATGCAAGAAGGGACCAATTTCCATTCCAACCCATGCTTGTCACATGCAGCGCTGTTTCCATTCTGCTGCAGTTCACCTTCTGGCAATACTATGCTATTCATCTTGCTATCCACTGTGGCAGAATCTTACATGATTATCCCGCCCCATTCACTTCAGTGTGTAGGACCATTCATTCCAGCGCAAATGAAACACAACACGAATGGGGGAGGAAGTCACTGAATTACAAACTGTTTGAGGACTGAGAATAACAGCAGCAGCAGCAGCAGCCGCAGCAGCAGCAGCAGCAGCAGCGAGTACCAATCATATTTGCTGGATTGATTTCCATTCTGAACATGGGATGGGGAAGTAATTATTGGCAATTTCCATTCCTGTTTCCGTTGGAATGATTCGACATCCCTATTTGCATCCACCTGAAGTTGCTTTTTGAAAAACGCAAAAGGGGAAGCATGGGCTACAGTTGCATGCACATATGTGAAACACAGATGCGCTTTTACTCTTGCAAGATTGAATGTATTGCCCTCAGCTGTATTTGAGGGTCGATTCCAACAGATTCCACACGAAAAACACTCATGTCCCTATGGAGATAGCAGTACCGAATCAGTGGCACATGCCCTTCTGGCTTGCACTCTTTATAAAGGCTTGAGGAATGAGATTACCACCCCTCTTTTATTGTCCATTCCCGGTCGCCCAACCACTGCCACAGTGTCCTTTCTCTTGGCAGATCAAGATGAGCAGGTGACAGCAAAGGTTGCCAGGTTTTTAGCTGGGGCAATCAGAATAAGATCCACCATCTGACTATTGATTCAAAACCCTAAAATGTATTTTATATAATTGACTTTTTATTTCTGTTCTTTGTATATCGTACTGTTGTTTTATTGCTATGGCCGATGGCTGACGCAAATAAAGATTCATGCATGCATGCATGCATATGCGAAATGTGTAGTTTGGCCCATAACTTGAACTCTGAATGTATTTCAAGAGTCCATATTAAAAAGGAACAAATGTTACTCAGGACATAAAATAGTTTATGATGTTAGATTCATCTGCGCACTGGGACTGATGCACTGGGATGTACTTGCACAGAGAAGGGGAAATTGCAAGAGGGCTGAAAGGCAAAGTTATTGTTTCTTTTCAGAATAAGATTTTTTTAAAAAAAATAATTAATTCTACACATTTGCAAGAAAATATTTAGAACACATCATCCACTGATAGTTCCAAGTTTAATCATGAAAATAAGAGCTTAAGCCATCATATGGAGGAGTTATTAAATAGGTTAAACTTGTGCACCTTTAAAATAAATAACAATCTGACGGATAAACAATAAAAATAAATAACATCTGACGGATCGTAAAGGCTACACAGCATCTCAGAAGCAAACCATCTTGCAAGATGTTTCATTTCACCATGGAGAAAGTTGTTGAGGGCGGAGACGCAGATCTATAAGATCAAGAGGAGTGAACAAACAGCAAATTGTGAGATCTTAGGTGATGCAAGTGCAAATGTTGGAACAGTGTACAAACACATATGCTGATTTACTCTTGTTTATTTTAATTACAGTTGGTTAGAGCTGTTTTTGCTATTTTGGTCCCAGACAAATTGAAGTTACATATGCACAGTACCAGATCAGAGTACCGGATTCTGGGGAAAGGCAGTCGTATGTGCTGAGAAAGATCAAGAACGGGATCCTAGTCTTGGTGAAACTTGGGATGGAACTACCTTTGCAGCAAAAGTCCTCTTTGGGTGTCCTTTGAATGCATGGAGGAATAAAGAGCAGATGAGGGTGTGGAGCTGTGTATGGCAGTCCCCCCCCTCCACAGCATCCCTTCTAACTCCCTGTTGTTGCCAGGCTATCTTGTGCCTTAGGCAAGGCTAACTACTTGCACACAAACCCATTGCTAACTTCGATTATCAAAAACAGATGTCTTGTAGAAAGAATGAAAAGCCCAAAGCTTGAAACTGCTAAATTTATTTTAAATTGCAAGTTTAATGCCCCCCCCCAACCTCCCTTAAGGCATACCCCTCAACTGTCCTGATTAAATCAGGACATCCCATTTTGGGGGGAGCATGGCACCCACAAACTGCATTTGGGGGCTCTGTGCTCCCACACAGGCCATGTGACTTACATGGGAACTTGTCCCAGAAGAAACATGTCCTGGTTGGGGGCCTTGACGTGTTGGAGGGTATGTTAAGGTAGAAAACTGGCTGTGAGAGGACTGTTCTGAAACCTTTATCCCTGATGTTTAGGGAAGTTTTTAATGTTTGATGTTTTATCCTGTTTTTAATATTCTGTTGGGAGCTGCCCAGAGTGGCTGGGGAAACGCAGCCAGATGAGCGGGGTAATAATAATAATAATAATAATAATAATAATAATAATAATAATAATAATTTTATATTTTTTTTGTTTTTTTGGTATTGTTTTTTACTTGCAGTGAGATTGTTTTGTTTTGCTTTAATACGGAAAAGCATTCAAAAACGCTATTTTCTGTCACCTGCAGTATGAAGTGGTACAGTATGATGTGGGGAGGAAGGCTAATTGGCTTGTGTTTTTTATCGTGTATTTTTATGTTGTGTTTTATGTTGTGAACCACCCTGAGATCTATGGATGAAGGGAGGAATACAAATTTAATTAATGATGATGCTGTTGTTGTTGTTGTTGTTGTTGCTGATGATGATAGATAGATAGATGATACATACATACATACATACATACATACATACATACATACCATATTTTTTGCTCTATAAGACACACTTTTTCCCTCTTAAAAAGTAAGGGGAAATGTGTGTGCGTCTTATGGAGCAAATGCAGGCTGCCCAGCTATCCCAGAAGCCAGAACAGCGAGAGGGATCACTGCACTCCCTCTCACTGTTCTAGCTTCTGGCTTAGCCGCACTCTGTCCCTTCCCCCACCTCCCGGAAAAGCCCCCAAGAGCCGCGCTCCCTTTAAAGAGCCGTGCGGAGTCAGTGACGGGCTGCCCTTCTCCCTCCTCAGGGAAAAGCCTGCAAGCGCCGCACATACGCTCCACGCGGCTCGTGAAAGGGAGCGCTAAGCAGAGCCTGGGATGCATTCAGGCTCTGCTCAGCGCTCCCTTTAAATAATATTTTT
The DNA here is from genome assembly GCF_951804945.1 of Podarcis cretensis. Classification (NCBI taxonomy): domain Eukaryota; kingdom Metazoa; phylum Chordata; class Lepidosauria; order Squamata; family Lacertidae; genus Podarcis; species Podarcis cretensis. The sequence continues at coordinate 13,378,100 of NC_137187.1, forward strand.
TTCCTTGCATTCCCCCCTCTAAAAACTAGCTGCGTCTTATGGTCAGGTGCATCTTATGGAGTGAAAAATACGGTAGATAGATAAGTCACTTCTGCAATAGAAATACAGATTTCAGGATGTCCTTCCTCAGAGTGAGGTACTCTGGGAAAGACGACCTATGATAGTGCCTGTGTCACTTTTCAATGTTGGCTAGAAATTCGTTTCAGAATTAGCTAAAAGTTTAAAGTTTTAGCACCAGTGGCGCAGATATGCTCTCAGGCTATCTTCCATGGAATACTTTGCTCCAAGCAAGGCTTTCAGATGGAGCAGAACACTTTGGAGTGCCCAGCAACAGTTTTTTGGGGGTTAGCGACAGATAGGTGGGTGGGCCAGCTGGAAAGGCAATCAAGTGGATCCCTGGGGGTGTAAATTCAGCATGCCACACCAGCCACCTGAGGCAATTGCCCCAATTTGCCTAATGAAAGGGCTGGCTGAGACACGCACACAGAGATGTGGGGTGGCGGTGGTGTTTTCTAGGCGTTTTCTAGTAAGCTTTGGCTACCTGCATAATCAGAAAGTTAGGAGATGTGTTTTCTTAAAATACGAAGTAAAATCAAAAGCGTGGAGGCAGGTGCACCCTGAGGGAATCGTTCCCAGGGGGCCTGCCGCCCGCTAAAGGGTTGCCTCACTGCTGATGTGCTCTGTGTATAATAAAGGAAGCATTACAAAGACATATTAAGTCTCCAGATGTCTCGCTTGCCCAACAAAGATGAGTAGCTCATAGGCAGGCCACCTGTTTCGCATGCAGAAAGCCCCTGTTCCTTTCCCTGTCATCTCCAGTTAAAAAGGAGCTGGTAGAAGTAGACCCTGGGGGCATTCTGCATCACAAGGCCAGAGAGAGACCGTTCGACCTGGTGCAAGGCAGCTCCCTAGGAACCTAACCCCTCTGGAACTGCTTGCTGCTCCAAAGCAGGCAGTGGGAATACAGTTACGTTAAAGCACCAATACGTAGTGAAGATTGTATTACTATTATTTTTTTTTAAAAAAAACCTTTTCCCCCCACCCTCCTCTACAAAAAGCAAAAAAAATCCACATTTCGTATGACAGCAAGTTCCGAATTCTGCTGCTCTCAAAGAGCACCGCTCTCAAGTCCCACCCAACCCTTTTAGGCGATCAGCCCCACAATTTGATATTTAATTGCTCATTTGATAAATAATTCATGGCGGCCTCGGAAAGGAGATAAAGGATGGCAAAACAAATCTTCTCACCGGAAAACGAGTACAGGGATAGGTTTCTCCTAGCAGCTTCACCCAATTGCTTTCTTTCTTTCTTTCTTTCTTTCTTTTGCTTGCCTCTTCTGATTCAGGTACCTGGCTACGGTGAGGATTCCTGAGCATTTCTGCATGAGTATAACTGGATTTAACCTCATGTGACTGGATCTGCTCAGGGAAGATTAGATGACAAATCCTGTTGGGCAAATCTAAACAAGATCTGATGTAATCATTATGGTGACTGCATCTCTTGATTGACTTTAACGATGACGGCCGGGACTGTGTACTCTCACAATGATTTGTGTGTGCATATCAGTATTGTTCAACATAGGTATTCTAAAATAATCAGCGGGAGCTTGCCACCAGAATACTCCTGGATGCCTTTTCTTGGTGCAATGGGACCACGTGAATCTTTGTAGAGCTCACCCACCTTCTGCTTGCAAACCTTCAAGGAAGGAGAGTCCACCACCTCCCAAGGGAAACCGTCTGTTCCACTGTCAAACAGCCCTAACTGTCAGAAAGGTCTTCCTGATGTTTAGTGGGAATCTCTTTTCTTATAACTTGAATCCATTGGTTCAAGCTTGCTCCATTCTCCATGTGACAGCCCTTTAAATCTTTGAAGATGACTAGTGTATCTTCTCTCAGTCTCCCTTTTACCAGGCTAAACATACCCACTTCCCTCAACTGTTCCTCATAAGGCTTGGTTTCCAGACCCTTGATCATCTTTTATAATACCCCAGGTTAAAGGCTGGCCTTCAGTAGCTCCCTGAACAACTGGAATGCCAAAGTAGAATAAAATAAAATAAAAAGTGGCATTCAAAAACAGCTCCATTCTGAACTAAGAATTTCTTTCTTGCTAACAGTGCTCATATTTTTGAGATTAATGGCTCTTATTCCTGATTATGAGAATCTGATCGGCATATTAATCAGTTATAAAAAACATACAACAGCTGCTACTTCGCTGCTGAACTCATTTTGAGTATGTAATTTTTGATGAGATATTTGTTATAGAATAGCTCTTCTATTGGGTTTCTCCCCCACTGACATTATTCCAGCGTCTGTTATAGTTTTGCACATGGAATGGGGTGAAGGGATTTTTTTTATATAAAAAAAAATGTTTAGCAGAAAATATGCAGTTCCAACTGCAGCACTTCCAACAAACAGCACAGTCAACATAAGGGAGAAACTGAGAATCTACTTGCAGGTCTAATGATTTCAGGAGAAATGGGTTGAAGGCACACACTCTAGAAGTTTTGTGGAATGTCTCCAAATGGACAGCCAATCCGCACCAGTCTTTACCAACGTGTTGCCATCCAGATGTTTTGAACTACAACTCCCATCAGCCCCAGCCAGCATGTTGTAGTCCATAACTTCAAGTGCAGTAGGTGAGTGAAAGCTAATCTATGCTTTCACATAAATCATATGCAGAGTTTAGACTGCAGGTGGTGTAAGAGGTTGTTTGAATGCTTCTGCCTGCCATAGGAAGACTCCCTTTTGTTGAACATTAGCACCTCAGGAAGAAGACTAGGCTGGTGCACTAATCCTGGAATGGAAAGGGAGATTTTGATGTAAGGAACATTTCATATTCTTCAGCATTTAATAATAATAATAATAATAATAATAATAATAATAATAATACCCTGCCCATCTGACTGGGTTGCCCCAGCCACTCTGGGCAGCTTCCAACATATATAAAAACATACACTAAACATTTAAAAACTTCCCTATAGAGGACTGACTTCAGATATCTTCTAAAGGTTGTATCATTACTTATCTCCTTGGCTCGGGGGGTCACATAACTCCATACCCTCCAACATTTCTCCGATTAAAATAGGGATATCCCAAGGAAAAGCAGAACATTCTGGGATCAATTCAGAAACCAGGACAGCTTCTGTAAATCCAGGCCTGTCCCTGCAAAATAAGGGCACTTGGAAGTTCTAGCATTTAGACATCACAATTCCTCCCACCTATAATCTGAGTGGTCAAAATGCCAGGAAACACCTTACTTGGCGTTTTATCTGAATGTGCAAGTTTGCACCAATATTAATCTGAATCAGAGTTATCCAATTCACTTCTTACCCATTTAGGCTTAAGGACTAGTTCAGATCACACCTTCAGTTCTGTTACTGAAAATGTTAACATATGAACTAGAGAACCTTCCTTGCGATGGTAAACAGAACAGAAAAATAGAAGCCTGAGACTGAGGATGGCAGATCAAAGGTTTGTTTTACTTTTTAAAAAACAAACTCCCTTTCCATTAGCAACAAGCTAATGCACGTCGTGTAAAATCAATTGAAACTGCAAATTCCTTAAATCTGAATAAAAAACCTGAGTTTGAAATCAGCAGGAGTAGCACACAGCACCCCTTAAGTTTTTGCCATTTTCCTGAGCCATAATCTGTTTTAGGATGGACATTTCAAAGCATTGTAATGCACAGAACAGCTTGCCATATAGGCCATCCCAGAGAATTGAACCTCTGGAGGTGCCATGGGCACTGCTGAGATAAGAAGAATGTTGATGATTTATTATTTATATGCCACACATCTGACTAGGTTGACCCAGCCACTCTGGGTGGCTTCCAACAATTTATAAAACCACGGTAAAACATCAGACATTAAAAACTTCCCTATACAGGGCTGCCTTCCGATCAGGGGTACCATCGGAGTGGGCAGGGGGCTTGAGGGGTCCCAAATATTTTCAAGGAGGGGGCTGGCCCCCCCAAATCTTTTTGTTGTTGTTGTTGTTTAGTCGATTAGTCGATTAGTCGTGTCCAACTCTTCGCGACCCCATGGACCAGAGCACACCAGGCACTCCTGTCTTCCACTGCCTCCCGCAGTTTACTCAAACTCATGCTGGTAGCTTCGAAGACACTATCCAACCATCACATCCTCTGTCATCCCCTTCTCCTTGTGCCCTCCATCTTTCCCAACATCAGGGTCTTTTCCAGGGAGTCTTCTCTTCTCATGAGGTGGCCAAAGTATTGGAGTCTCAGCTTCAGGATCTGTCCTTCCAGTGAGCACTCAGGGCTGATTTCCTTCAGAATGGAGAGGTTTGTTCTTCTTGCAGTCCATGGGATTCTCAAGAGTCTCCTCCAGCACCATAATTCAAAAGCATCAATTCTTCGGCGATCAGCCTTCTTGATGGTCCAGCTCTCACTTCCATACATCACTACTGGGAAAACCATAGCTTTTACTATCTGGACCTTTGTTGGCAAGGTGATGTCTCTGCTTTTTAAGATGCTGTCTAGGTTTGTCATTGCTTTTTTCCCAAGAAGCAGGCGTCTTCTAATTTCGTGGCTGCTGTCACCATCTGCAGTGATCATGGAGCCCAAGAAAGTAAAATCTCTCACTGCCTCCATTTCTTCTCCTTCTATTTGCCAGGAGGTGATAGGACCAGTGGCCATGATCTTAGTTTTTTTGATGTTGATCTTTGGCGACCCTCAAAAGGACATACCAGGGCAAAGACGCTTTGCCCTGCTGCATCTCTTTGACAATCACCCTGGAAGGTGCTCTGTTGATCCTCAAAAGATGCAGTTATGCCAGAACTCAGTCATTATGGAGGTGCAAATAAGTGTATTGTAAATAAACAATATTCCATTACAGGTAAATTATGCAAAGATAACCTTTCTTTTTTTCTAAGAAAAGCAAGCCTGTAAAAACCATGGCAAATGCATTAACCTGCTTTATCAAACATTTTCCTATTTTAATAGCTGTTTTTAATAGCAAATTATGTAGCAAAAAGATTTAATTGCATTCCCTGTATGTCCTTTTGTACAGAACTAGATATATATTTTTTGTGTGTAGCTATGTTCTATAAATAACACATATTATTTATTCAGCTATATACCCCTCCTCCTTAACACAGGTATTGTGTTCTTTAGATAAGCATGCCTTGGATTTATGAAGATGGCTGATTAGACTTTGCAGAAGAATTAATAGAGGTTTGCGTATATGGATATAAAAGGAAACATTTTTTGGGGGGGATGTAGCTCATGTTGGAGCAACAACAACAACAACACCAACAAAACCCACCTTGCACTAGGAATTTATGCTGTCTGTTTTTGCTGTAAGAATACTTGGTTTTCAAAGTAAAAATTGTACCATGCTGCCAGAAATGGCATGAAGCTGCAATTCTGTGCCCACTTACATGGGAGTAATACTTACTGAACTCTGTGGGACATACTCCTGAGTAGAAAGGTATGAGATTGGGCTGTACAATACACTGGGGTCAAAAAAAATATACAGTTGGTGGTCCCAAGGTGGAAAAATCATAGAAAGGTAAGCAATCCTATGCATGCTTTCTCAGGAATAAGTCTGTGTTCATTGGGGCCTACTCCCAAGAAAATATATATAGGTTTACCAACTATTCATTCATGTATTATATTCAGTGTTTTTTTTCTTAAAAAATGTTTAGGGGTACTCTCATTTGACTCAAGAAAATCACCATTTTATATTCCAAATCAGGAAAAAAAAATACAGTAAATGGACAAAAGTACAAAGATTCACAAAATGTTTAGGGGTTTGCGTACCCCTGCGTAACCCCAGGAAAAAAACACTGATTATATTTATATCTCATCTTTCTTCCAGGGAGCTCTGGGTAGCATACATGACTCATACTCTCTTAACAACCCGATGAGATAGTAATAATATATAATAATTTATTATTTCTACCCTGCCCATCTGGCTGGGTTCCCCCTGAATACATGAAAACTTAAACTGTGGACAGGGTAGGTATGGTCAAATATGTCAATTTTGGTTTCTATCAGTTTATCATTTTTGCAAACCTAAGTACAGTTCTCCACAATTTTTGCAACAGCGATATCTTTAAGCCCTTGTGAAATTCATCACCATTTTAGCGTGGTTTTCTCCTAACATGCACATTGTTGTATGCAGTTCTTCCTCCTATGAAAATTTTTGCAAAGCTGTTTCCCCTAATATATATAATGTGAGTCTTTTTTGGTATGTTATTGTCACCGATGTGTGAATTTATTTGTATACCTCTGTACATGCATTTCAGTAAAAGATAAAGGTAAAAGACCCCTGGACAGTTAGGTCAAAAAGTCTCGCTTTCAGGGGGGACCACTAGGGGGCGCATCAGAAGATGGCTGACAATAACATCTCTTTGACCCACACAAGGTAATTTGGAGGCTGTGATGGGAGTAAATAGCCTCCCTACCCCCCCTCCCGGATTGTGGTGGGGGACTGCCCTTGCCTGCTGTGCCCTATACCACCCCCGAATTTGTGGGGATGGGGGCACTAGGCACAATGCCCTCCTGTGGGATTTCAGTGCTCCTGGACGCCGTCTCTGATCCGCGCCACTAGCTGCAAGAACTTCAAAAGAAACAATTTGGATGAAGCGAATGCACATATTTCAAGGAAGAAGGGGGAGTAAAGACTGCTATCAGAAGTGATCTCTGATAAAACAAGAAGAGTCGAAGGAGCAAGTATAAATCACGAGAAGATACGCCAAGACTCGGTATGGCAAAGGGACTGATTGGGGAGGGGGGGAAAAACCTTACTTTCTTTCTTATATGTGATTAAACAAGAACCCCCCCCCCACAAGCCAGAAATGCCATTTTAAGGACTTAAGCTGTGGATTTAAGGCTGTGTGGAGATAAACTTTCGAACCAAAGCATGTTTTGAGAAGAGCGTGGAATGTATAAGGGCTTTGGAATGACGCAGTTAAAAGTGCCTTCGCCATATTGGGAAGTTCTGTTGGAGGACTTAAGTCTGAGAGGAGAAATAGAGAAATAGAGCTGTTTTTATATTGTGGGTGAAACTCCTCAGTGGGAGTTAAGAACGACAGTTCTGTAATTAATGATGGAAAGAGCGCTGTTATCTATGAAGGCGATGATACATGGAAACCATCTCGATTTGAGGATTGGAAGAACGGAAAAATTCACACAGGATTATTATTGGTGTTTATCGGCTTAAGGAGACTATTAGAAGAGATCATAAAGAAAAAAGAGAAAATATATGAACAAGAGGTGATGTGGAAACAGCAAGATAAGACTGGATAGAATTATGAACTTTGTTTGGACTGATTTGGACATTAACGCAGTAGCAAGAAGATGATCAGAATCCCCCTTCGGATCTTGAAATATGGGTCCCCTCAACAAAATTTAAAATTCGGCTTTGTAATTCGGAATTTATGTGATGTGATTTGATTTGATTTGATTTGATTGGTCGGTTAATAATTTTTTTTAATTTTTTTTTTAAAGTCTCGCTTTCAGGCTGAGGGAGCCGGCGTTTGTCCACAGACAGCTTTCCGGGTTATGCAACCAGCATGACTAAACTGCTTCTGGCGCAACGGAACAGTGTGACAGAAACCAGAGCGCATGGAAACGCTGTTTACCTTCCCGCCACAGCGGTACCTATTTATCTACTTGCACTGGCATGCTTTTGAACTGCTAGGTTGGCAGGAGCTGGGACAGAGCAACGGGAGCTCACCCCATCGTGGGGATTGGAACCGCTGACCTTCTGATCAGCAAGCCCAAGAGGCTCAGTGGTTTAGACCACAGCATCACCCACATCCACATTACTTGGCTAGAGAAGTGTGCTGCGACATTTGGAGAAGTGTGGCTTTCAAAGGATGGCGCTGCTTCAGTGCCTATTGTTTCAAAATTGGTAAGTTTGCCTTTGAGTGCGAACTGAATTTCCCCCCCATCCCTAGGATGGAGGCAGGAGCACCGACACAAGCCACACACACCAAAGTGTGCTCATGTGTACCTGTTCCCACCTGTGCATCTGACCATGTGCATCTGTCCAGAACCTCTGATATGGAGCAGAACGCAGAGTTCACGTGGAGTGTAGTACTTGCATTCAACAGTGGAGCAAGCTGATTGGACGTCTGGGGAGGCGCGTGTGCCCTGTGCCCAAGGGTGGGGCCAGCTGCCTGTGGGCGCGGGGCGAGCCGGGGCAGGACGCTCCGTGGGGCCTCTGAGGAGTTTGCCTGCCTCCTCCCACTCAGCCGCCCTACAGCTGAAGGGGAGACAGAGGGCGGACCGTTCGGGGCAGCGTGGAATCTGCGGGCGCCCAAGCCACCGTGTCACTCCCAGGAGAGACGCGTGCCTCGGGCATGCTGCAGGCCCCGCTGTGAGTGCCACCTGCCATTTTGTTACCCCCCTCAGTGGTGACACTCAGGGCGCACCGGCCCCACGCCCCCCTCCTCCACATTTGTCAAGCCCTTCCCTGCTCAACATGAGAAGGTCGGGGTAGGGCAAACATTGCCTTGAGCTTGAGGGCATGGCTTGCGGGCATGCAATTGCCACCATCCACAGTTTGAATGTTCACATATTCGGCCAAACCTGTAATGAATCCTAGGTGGCCTTTGCTAATTAGGATTCTTGCATTGGATATCTTTGTGTCCTGGAATCTGATATCTCCTTATGTTCTGAAAGGCTGCTCCGATTCACATTTGTGTCAGGAAATGCCCAAAAATGGTACTGCACGTGCAGAGTGCTCCTTGACGCTGGAAAGAACGAGATGACAATACCTTATACAGAGCTCCACGTCGCCTCACAGCCCTCTAAGAACATTCTCAGTGTTCCATACAGTGGCTCATTTATGCCGAAACCTGCATCCATGAAATTATCTGCTAAAGGTATTTGATTAATTGCAATCACAACTCACGGTGTTTTGACGAGAGAACCTTCTTGTGGTTGTAATAATTGTTTTCATGCAGGTTATGCCAGTAATCCTAGAACAGCAAAGAAAGGGAAGAGATATCTCAGAAATGAGAAGAGTGAAAGGAGAAAGCAAATGGACTCTGTGTAGCAAAGACTTTTGAAACTAACTGAATTCCATTTCTTCACTTTGAGAATTCACTATGAGAATTTAAATTAAAATGACATATATTACATTTTCTCTCTCTCTCTCTCTCTCTCTCTCTCTCTGTGTGTGTGTTTATGTACACACAAAAACAGTGCTTTGGGATCAGTGCAAAAGCACCTTATTTGTGCCACTAAAGCCATAAGAAATTAGGGAACAAAGGAAGCTGCCATTGGCTATTTATCTGGATATTGTCAATACTGACTGGTAGCATCTCTTGGGGGTTTCAGGCTAGGGAATGAACTCGAGACCTTCTGCATGCATGGCCGATGTTCTATCACTGAGCTACAGTTCTCCCCTTACACTTCTGCAAAAGTTTTAGCAGGACAGGCCCCTTTCTGTTGGTTTGTTGTATTGACTGCCCTTTTGGCTGGGACTAAGGAGAGACTGGACCATAAAGTGAGAGCTGGACCATAAAGAAGGCTGATTGCCAAAGAATTGATGCTTTTGAATTATGGTGCTGGAGGAGACTCTTGAGAGTCCCATGGACTGCAAGAAGAACAAACCTATCCATTCTGAAGGAAATCAGCCCTGAGTGCTCACTGGAAGGACAGATCCTGAAGCTGAGGCTCCAATACTTTGGCCACCTCATCAGAAGAGATGACTCCCTGGAAAAGACCCTGATGTTGGGAAAGATGGAGGGCAAAAGGAGAAGGGGACGACAGAGGACGAGATGGTTGGATAGTGTTCTTGAAGCTACCAGCATGAGTTTGACCAAACTGGGAGGCAGTGGAAGACAGGAGTGCCTGGCATGCTCTGGTCCATGGGGTCACGAAGAGTTGGACACGACTAAATGACTAAACAACAACAACAACAACAAAGGAGAGACCTGCCATGAGAACCAAGTAGGTCTCCCCCATTCCCAACAATAAACAATCTGAAAGAAAGCTAAGTTGACTCAAAGAACTGGACTCGGTAGCTGTACAACAGTGACACAACTTCTGTGGATTGAGAGCAGAAGGGGTTTATGCGGGATATTCTCAGCTTCTCATGTTACATTTGTTCTTTCCAGTAAATCTATCGCTGATTGAATAAATGCATTCATTTGCCTGCTTCCTTTTCACCATCCTGGCCCCTGTCCCTCTTGATCTCAAGGCATGGGCCAGAATGTTCTATCTCCATGTGCTCCAGTGCTTCACACTCAGCCGACTGGAATGCCTTTTAAGAGCGATACACCCCCAGCCCTATTTTTGTCTGTCGAAATGTCTGGTTGTTTGATAGCTGCGGCGGCGGCAGCGGCAGCAGCCGCGTGAAGTTCACTCCCCAAGCAGCAAAGATTGATTTCTCCTTTGAGTAGCCCATGCTCTCCACAGAAGTATCCTTTCCAGTTATGTTTTGAAAGTCATCAGACATGCTGTTATAAATGATCACTGGCGATTACTGGAGCTGCTGCAAAATAATAGTGAGCAGAAGAGCATCTGTAATTTCCACGGCTGGTTTGCAATCATCACTCAAAAATGAACCCTGTCTGAATGGTAAGGCAAAACTTTTCCTCCACCACTCCTCCGCCTCTTCCCTCACTCCTCTGTTTTTCTGTGCTCTCTAATGTAGCTGAAATAGATACAGCCTCACATGAATTTTTATGCAGAACTCCAGGCAAACCACTGCAGAACTATCTCTCTGTGTGTGACGTTCAGGGCATCTTTAGGATTGAAAAGGTGAAGCTTCTATGTGCAACTCCAAGGTGGGTTTTGGCTTTTGCCCAAGTGTTGCCCAACTTCTGTGTTGTTCATGATGTGACCCCCAAGGAAGGGCTACTTTGTGACTGACAGAATCTGAGTTCTTCCACAAGGCTTCAGGTGCCGTGAGCCAAGGAGACGGGCGGAGGCAGGGTTCTTTGGTATTTGCAAAGAAGCTGAAGCCACACAGTCCATAATATTAAAGGCAAGACCCTACCTAGCTGGGCAGGAGAAGCTGGAGAACAGACCAGGAAGGAACATCAGGAAACAAGTAAATATCTGGCAGGGAGGAAGAAAAACAACAGCCTGGAGTGGGATTAGCTTGCTTTGATCATATGACTCCCTAACTCAGATCACATGACTCTGAAATGCAGGTTCTGGCTACCGGCAGCTGTTGGCTATCTTGAAATATGAGACACTAATATCAGGAGCAGGGAAATAGCATATGGCCTGCCAGGGTTGCAAGTTTGAACCTTGTGGCATCTCAGTTATTGTTCAAGCTAGACTTCATGCAGGTTGTTGCTTGGAGCTTTTCATTCTGAGGCATTCTGGTGGGCATTAGAGAAGTAGGCTTCAATATTTTCAGTGAAGGTGTGTCATAAGCTATACAGATATCAACAACTTCACTGATGATGCATTTAAGCTAACATCTTATGGAGTCATCACTGAATTTTGGGTGGTAAAGGTAAAGGTAAAGGGACCCCTGACCATTAGGTCCAGTCGTGACCAACTCTGGGGTTGCGGCGCTCATCTCGCTTTATTGGCCGAGGGAGCCGGCGTACAGCTTCCAGGTCATGTGGTCAGCATGACTAAGCCGCTTCTGGCGAAACCAGAGCAGCGCACGGAAACACCATTTACCTTCCCGCCGGAGCGGTACCTATTTATCTACTTGCACTTTGGCGTGCTTTCGAACTGCTAGGTTGGCAGGAGCAGGGACCGAGCAACGGGAGCTCACCCCGTCGCGGGGATTCGAATCGCTGACCTTCTGATCGGCAAGTCCTAGGCTCTGTGGTTTAACCCACAGCGCCACCCACGTCCCTATTTCGGGTGGTAGTGAATACAATTCAGGTTTTATGTTGTGGGTTCACGGCTTTTAAAAACATCGTTGGGCAATCAGAAACCTGAGATGCTTTCAACAATCCTATCCATGAAACATGCTCAACATGTAATGCCCTGTATATTCCGGTACAATGTCTTTTTTTTTTTTTTTTTTTGGCAGAAAACCGCATTCTCAATAGTATTATAATTATTTTTGTACCAAACCACTTGTATTCTCACAATTTAACCTTTTGCACCAGAGATTTAGGAATAGCATTGCGGCTGGTGGCAGCAGTGTGAGGAGGAAGAGGAATGCCCTGCTCTCCCTGTTTCAGAGCTCATGCGGTCATTCCACAGGAGCAGATTATAAGAAGACGTGGTACCACTGGATAATAGCCAACAAAGCCCTACTCAGAGTAGACCCATTGAAATTAATGAACCTAAGTTAGGCAAGTGGATCTACTCTGAGTTCTGCATTGGTCACATCTCATCTGGAATACTGTGTCCAGTTATCTGGACAGTGTATTTTGAGGACATCAGCGAATTGGAATGCATCCAGAGGAAGACAACAACGATGGTAAATGTCCTGGGTATGTTTAGCCCAGAGAATAAATGGTTAACAATCCTCACATATTTGGAGGTCTGCCATGTAGATGATGTTGCTTCAGAGGGGAGAACCTAACCCAGTGTTTCAAATGACAATGAATGCTCTTTAAACATACAGCTTTAAGGTTTATTTGTAATTTAATATTGAATGGATAAACTGTGGGCCTTTGGATCTTGTTGAATCTTGACCCTCACTGAAATCTCTTCCCCCACCTCCTGCCACTAAGGGAATCAGAAATGACATCACATCATATTGATTCTTCTTCAGGCTCAGTGAGACAGTGTTTGTCTTCATTACAGAAGCTCTGCCATTAATGGTGAAACTATCCTGGAAGTCCAATCAGAGGTAGAGTCAGAAGCGAAAAAGTTAAGAGCGAACATAGTCTGAGGGGAAATATTTTGATAAGTGCTGAACCGTAATGCCTTTGGATGGTCTTACAACCAGTTGGCTCATTGGTATGAGTTTGTGAAGTTCATTCTTGATCCAGATCAATAAATCTTGAACCAACTGAGTTTTTATAATAGAACTCATTGAAGAAGAAAACTCCACGGATTTGATTGCTTTCCCCAGCTTTTGAAACGTAAAGAACAAACGCAGCACTGGAATAAAGAGTTTATTCTCCTTCAGTTTGAGTCAGTGCAGTGTGTATTAAGTCATTGTGCCTGATTCATAGTTCTTTGTCGTCCTGCCCCCCCCCCCCCGCTTTTTGTGAACAACTAGATTGGGTCGCTTCTAAGATACAGTAGCCAAATGTTGCAAGCATGGCTTAAATGATACCTTGATGTCTTCGCCAAGGATTGCACCAATATTTCCATTATATGATTATATCATAAAGGCTCCTACCTTAATTTATGTTATCCACTCCTATGCTGTACACTCAAATATTACTCACTTTGTTTGATGCAGCTCAGGAGTACAGTTTGTAGATCGGGCTGATATCACCAGGGAATTTTTCTTCAAGTGTTCCCAGTTCCCCTCTTTATGTTATAAAGCACAGCTCTGCTTTTCTTGGCAAATAGGGATGCATTTATATATGCAGTGGCTAGATATTAGCATGGTCTCAACCACCAAATATGGTTACGCTATTCCACGTTTTCCCAAAGGCTCCTACAATTTGCTCCCTCCCCCATGGACTTAGCTCACTGGGTGGTGATATGGGGTAGAGCCTTCTTTGTTGTCACTCCCTGACTTTGAAATTTGTTTCCTGGAGGTATAGGCAGCAGAGGCCTTAAGGGAGTTCTGCCATCTAGTTAAAACATTCCTGTAGAGTGGTACCTTGGTTTACAACCATAATCTGTTCCAGAGGTCCGTTTGTAAACCAAAACAGGTTGTAACCCAAAGTGCGCTTTCGCCAATGGGGCCTCCAAAAAAAAAAATTGTTCATAATCCCCCAAAAATGGGTTGCAAACCGGGACACGCACTTCCAGGTTTGATGTGTTTGTAATCCAAAACATATGCAAATGAAGACGTATGCAAACCAAGGTACCATTGTGTTAGGGCAGGGATAGGAAACCTTCTTCAGACATTCCTTTCTGGGCAACCTTCTGCGGATTATATGCCTGTGGTGGGTTAGGACCAGGGTAAAAGTGGGTGGGGCAATGAATGTAAATTTTACCTGTAGTGTAGGCCAGTTTCTTTTCTCCTTGAACTCAATCCAATATCATTCCTTCTGGTCCCTCATCCACACACCTTGTTAAATCTAAACTGTGCTTTCTTCTTGTTGCTACCAGATGGACCAGATTCTAGTACATTAGTTTTTTTACCCTCCCTGCACATCCATTTTTAAAGGAGGGGAAACAACTAATTTCTTGAAACTCCGGCCCTCTTTTAGCCAAATAGCCGCATTATCTGTACAGTTAGGAACATAATGTTGTTGTTATGCTACAGCAGTATACCGGGCTTTACATGATGCAAATTTTACAGCTCAAGGGTGTGAATATGTTTGCGGCAGAAACTGAGTGACATAAAATCCTGCATCTCAGATGCAAAGCAGCTATTTTCATGTGTCTGTCTCCTTTCTACAGATACCCTGTAGCATGGCTTAGGAAGCCTAATTTCTTTTTATCGGTGGTCTGATTCTCTCCCCCCCCCATAAGATTGCTGAGCTGCTTCATCCTAGACTCCTCTTTCATTTCAGTTTCTTATATTTAATTTGCTTCATAGTTTTATCATTTGCCCAAATCCTTTGTTCTTTGAAATGCCTTCTATATGTATTTTATTCCGTTAGTTAAATCCACTGGCATCTCTCCTTCTTCTGTCCTCTTTTTTAAAAAAACAAAACAAAGCCCAAAACCAGAACCAAGAAATTAAAGCATCTCCCAACTCTGGTCCCCCCTCCCACCACCCAGATGCATTTCGAAAAAATCATTCCTAGAGAGAATACAGAGCCAAATTCCACGTTTCAATTTGCAGGTGCTCTTGTCCTTCCCTGTGCCCATCTCTCCACCTTTGTTCTCCAGACTGTTAGGATGTCCATTAACAGTAATAGGAGCTTGTTAAGCAGGTAAAAAAAGACCATCCCTTCATCTCTCCAGCGCTTCCAGAATGAGACCATTAAAATGTAAGGAAAGGGAGTTCTACTGTAATGTGAAAAAATGAGAGTGAGAGAGAGCAAAAAAACCTTAATTTTGATTTATTAGTGAAACCATATGCTGCTGCTGAGGAATGAAAGCCAGGCTGACAGTACTGGGATATTAAAGCCCTTTGTTCGCCCACAGAGCAGAGGACTGCCCAAAGCGGCTGTCTTCCTTCTGCCCTGCCAATTCCCCTCATCTCCTCGCCAGTGAGACAGGCTCTCAAGAGGTGATTTCCTCCTCCTTCCTCTTTTAATCATTGGGCCCTGGGCTGAGAGATGGGTGGCAGTTAGAAAAGACTGGATTCCTTCACCTGCTTTTGCAGGCATGTTCCATAAAAGAAGCCAGATTACCCATCAGCGTATATGCTGCCCAGTCACATGCAGTGTGATCCAAAGCAGGCTTACTAGGTAATGAGCCTCATTGAGCTCACCAGGACTTATTGTCCTTGTCCTGGTCTCATTCTGTAATGGTCTCATTCTGGAAGAGCTGGAGAGATGAAGGGAGAGTCTTACTGTGCTAAATGTGCTTAGGATTGTACTGTCAGGAGTGTCTGTCTGCCAAGAAGAAATGGGGCCCCATCTCCGATTCAGATGTTGAGTTTTTAGTTGAGTTTTCAGTGCAGAAATGAACTCATCACCATCATCATGACTCATTTGAGGCAATATGCTCAGTGCTAGGTTTGATCCCTGGCAAGGTAAGGTAAAAAGGTAAAGGATCCCTGGACACTTAAGTCCAGGCAAAGGTGACGATGGCATGCGGCGCTCATCTTGCTTTCAGGCCAAGGGAAGCCGGCGTTTGTCCACAGACAGCTTTCTGGGTCATTTGGCCAGCATGACTAAACCGCTTCTGGCACAACAGAACACTATGACGGAAACCAAAGTGCATGGAAACACCATTTATCTTCTTGCCACAGTGGTACCTATTTATCTACTTGCACTGATGTGCTTTCGAACTGCTAGGTTGGCAGGAGCAGGGACCAAGCAACGGGAGCTCACCCTGTTGTGGGGATTCAAACCACCAACCCACCAACCTTCTGATCAGCAAGCCCAAGAGGCTCAGTGGTTTAGACCACAGCGCCACCTGTGTCCCTTTTTGATCCCTGGCATCTGCAGGTAAGGGTGGGAGAGTCTCCCTGTCTGGAATGCTAGAGAGAAGCTGCCAGTCAGTTGTAGACCATATTGAGCTTGATGGACCAATGGCTTGATTCAGTGTAAGCAAGAATACTTATTGCCAGAAAATGGAAGGGAGAGGAGATTCCAACAATGGAAGAGTGGCAGATAAAATTAATTGAATACATCCCCACACATTTCTTCACTACAGATTGGAATGTTTTCCACTCACATGCTATCCAGGAAAACTGCACTGTTTACTAGACCCTGCAGAACACCTTGATTTTACACATGATTTTGTCAGCAGTGGGGTTCTGTGTTTGAATACAATGAGTTTTCTAAAATGACAAAATTAATTAGGAATCGAACAAACCGAAAGTTCAGTAAGGAATGGGAGTGTTATAAAATCTACTTTTAAAAAAATTGTTCGCAAGCAAAACTTTTATTATGCTTTGACTAATGTTTGCGAAATACAAAACTGTGACTATAATTAAATCATAAAGTACTAAGAAATGAGATACATCTAAAGAAGGCAGTTAATTACGGAAAAGTATGACTCAAATTGAGGTGGACGGAAGTCATCTCAAAAGAATAGAACGTCAATGATTGATAATTCAGAATATCAATTATTGGTAACTGGTGGAGGAAAAAATAGTTAATATGTATTTTTATGTTTTTGATTATCTTTTGTTGTGGTTTGAATATTGGACTTTTTTCCTCATGGTTGTATGTAAGAAGCAAAATTCAATAAAAATTATTTTAAAAAGATTCAGTGTTAAGGCAATTTCCTATGTTCCTGTGTTGCTTTCCCCCTCTTGGTTTCTATGATGGGTGTCTAGGAGGGGAATTTACCTACTGCACACCCAGTTTGGAAACACAATGGTTTCTTCCTGATGGTGAAGAAAGTGACTGGCACCTCTGCTAGCATTCTGCTTGCCTTCTGCTCTGGAGGAAAAGCACTAGTCTCCACATCCAGCATAGAAGGAGGTGAGATCCCAGAGAAGGAACCAAGCTGCTCCATCTCTCTCCTGACAGCTAACTTGCTCACCCAGGCCATCTAAGGCAAACTGGTGAATAGTTAAAAACAAGGCTGGAATATAGTGCATAGTTTTCAATGCATATCTATGTGAAGGAAGGTTAATATGCAGGTATCATTGGTTGATTGGCGGTTCGAATCCCTGCGGCGGGGTGCACTCCCGCTGCTCGGTCCCAGCGCCTGCCAACCTAGCAGTTCGAAAGCACCTCCGGGTGCAAGTAGATAAATAGGGACCGCTTACCAGCGGGAAGGTAAACGGCGTTTCCGTGTGCGGCTCTGGCTCGCCAGAGCAGCGATGTCACGCTGGCCACATGACCCGGAAGTGTCTCCGGACAGCGCTGGCCCCTGGCCTCTTAAGTGAGATGGGCGCACAACCCCAGAGTCTGTCAAGACTGGCCCGTACGGGCAGGGGTACCTTTACCTTTACCTTTTATCATTGGTTGATATTAGGCAGAGCTAAATAATTGCTTGCAAATGTGAATTAGATCATCTTTTTTAAAAAAAGTCCAAATAATCGGAAATACTTGCTAAATAAAGATAATGATTATGGAAATCATGTTGCTTTGAAGGTTGTTGTTGTTTAAAAAAAATTCACATTTGGAAATGTTCCAACCTTGTCAATCACATCACATTATTTAAGATTATTGATAGTAAGCAGACTGATGGGACCGGGTGGCAGACATCACATTACCTACAGCAAGATGTGTTAATAGGATCTATGCGGCATTGCATTAAAAAAAATACTTGATTTGCTCACATCTTGGGTGTTTGCACAGACAAAACAGCACCTCCACATGTAGCTATATGCAGAAGATACTGTTCATGGGCAAAAATAAGGCTGGTCCAAAGAGCTACTTTCTACGCTCTGAGGTCTATAGTGCTTGTTTCTGCATGTGGATAAGCCAGCCTCTGGTTATAGTCTATGCACCCAGTTGTACACCATGCAAAATATTTTCTGTTGCCCCTGCACAGTGCTGACGAAAATACACATCCCCACCCGTTTCTTCACAGCAGATGGGAATGTTTTCCACTCACATGCTATCCAGGAAAACTGCACTGTTTACTAGACCCTGCAGAGTACCTTGAGTTTACACATGATTTTGTCAGCAGTTTTGTGTTTTTCAAAACTCATTTTCTTTTTCAATCCTTGCATTGACCCTATATGGATGGTTTGGCTGTGAGCTAAGTCATTTCCATAAGGCAACCAAGCGATCTTCCAGGTTGAGCAGTCCAGAGGAAGGCTGCAGTGGTCTCCTTCAGCAAAAAGTTATCCGGACTTCAGGACTTTTATATTGGACAGTGGCACTGGATTGGCTCTCTGGTGTCACCTGACTTCCAACTTGGAAGAATTCTGACATATTGTGAAAGGGTCAAACTAGACATGATGTGGCAGATTTGTGACTGGAATACCTGACATCTTCTGATTTCATGAAAAGAAGCCACACTGGGGAGGATGATTTGAATTGTGACATGACATGACATGTCAGGAGCCGAGTTCGACTTTTTGTTCGTAGACCGTTATCTGACTTAAATTGCTGTTCCCTTCAAGGTGCTATTAGCCACAAAGAAAGGAGAATTAAGCTCTTAAACATGTGAAATTTCTCCTTTGAGGGGGAGATATGGATTAGGTCCATGGTTTGGAGATAAAGGGTACGAGTCATCTTCCTCTAAACCTCAGCCCCAATCCAAATATCTCATTACCTTGTGGCTACTTTTTTGTAAAATAAAAAGACACCAGAAGCTCCAAGCACAGTGTTCCCACCTCACACTTCATTTCACCCAAAGTGTCCCAGTTAACATTGACTGCAGTTCATTCCTCCAGTCAGCAGAGGCAGTAGCACAGTGAGTAGGTTGACCACATGTTCTACTTTACAGTGGACAGTCTTCTATTTTTCAGGGGCTGTGAGTGGAAGTCCTCTGTTTGAAGGTGTTCTCTAGTTGAAGGTTGTCCTGACATAATCTGGTTGAAGAATAAGGAACCACGAAGAGGGAGAGCAGGATCCTTAAAGTTGCTCATGAACAACAAGAATCAGCCGGTCTAGAATGAGCAGAAAGTTGGTATCTATAATGGGATATATCCCTATTTAAATTATAGAAATTATTTGTGAATTTGCACCTGGACCTATAAATATACAAATTTTATGCAGTTGGAATAATCTTGAATCTTCTTTTCTGGTGATGAAAATCCTCTTTTGTTGCCAGTGCATAACTGCCATATCCTCCAACATTTATCCAATGACAATAGGGATGTCCTATTCCATAAAAATAAGAATAATTTTTATACTCTGCCCATCTGACCGGGTAGCCTCAGCCACTCTGGGTGGCTTCTAGGATATATAAAAACATAACAAAACATTGAACATAAAAAAAAACTTGCTTATAGAGGGCTGCCTTCATGTACCTTCTAAAGGTTTATAGTTATAGTTTATAGTTACTTATCTCCTTGCCTCAGGGGTTGCATAACTCTGTACCCTCCAACATTTATCCAATGAAAATACGGACATCTTTAGGAAAAGCAGGGCATTCCAGGATCAGATCAAAAACTGAGACAGCTTCTGTAAATCTGGGACCATCCCTAAGAAATAGGAACACGTGGAGGGTCTGAACTTGATGCCCTAACAGTGATTCAGTGTTTGATCTACAGGTTTGGGCCCCTGTAACACCACAGCTAAAATAGCCCAAAGGAAAAGAAATGTATTTATTTAACTCTCAGCCCCACCCAGTGCTAGATTTACATATGAGCTAAACAAGCTATAGCTTAGGGCCCCACTCTCTTGGGGGCCCCAAAAAAATTTAGAGGGGGGGGGAAACTGGATGTATATTTCCAAAATAAAAGATGAATAACAAATAAAATAAAACCTACATACAGCAACAGTGTTTTGTGTTGTGTAGGCTCCTACGATGTAAGTAATGGACCCTACCTGCTAGCCTGCTCCCTAAAATATCACTGGTTTTCTCATTTCTATATATATTCTACATTTTGCCTGTGCAAATGGCTTTAGATACCTATTAGGTTCATAAATTACCATACAGCATATATTCGACAAAAAAAACAGCGACAAATTGTTGTTGACAAAGGACAGCTGGACATACAAAGGGCCCCATTAGCTTCAGCAACTTAGGGCTTCATCAAACCTAAGTCCGGCTCTGGCCCCACCAATTAAAATGACCTCCATCAATTAGCCACCTAACATTTGAGTTGCTTACTGTACTTTTTCATGTATAAGACTAGGTGTTTTTACTTTTTAAAAAGGTTAAAAATCTGGGGGTGTCTTATACATGAATTGTGCATATACCCATTTTCTAAACTTGGGGTCCCCAAAAGTAGGGGACCTCTTATACATGGGGGTGTCTTATACACAGAGAAATATGGTAATCTACCAGTAATCTAAGCCAGTAAAAGCTTGTGGCCCTATCATTTCTAAATGAAGTATGGGCAATTCCACAGGAAGTTCAAAGGAAGCATATTTTAGATGTGGTGGGGACATACAACCCAAACCAAAATCCTAGGTTTTTAAAACACACACACACACACACACACACACACACACACACACCACAAAACTATCAGTGCTTCTCGACAGCAGCTCACAAATTACTCTATCTAGGTTGGGAGGCATTCTTGCCAACTGTTTTATGTAACAACGCAAGATTTGCAACATGAAAACACTGGTGTTAACCAGGGGTGTAGCTAGCAATTTGAAATTGGTGTGCTCAGCAGTGGAGCATTTTCTCCCCATACCCATAATCCTCCAAGGTAGATGTGGCGTTACAGATGCTATGATCACTTACACAGCAGGTGCAGTTAAGATACTGATATCAGAGATGCTGATAGTGTGGAAGGGAGGGAGAGGGGAAGAGCATGCATCTCATAAGAAAACATTGCCATTCCTCAGGAATGCAAAACCCTGTGTGGCATGCATCGTCTATGCCGGGTCCACGTCTTCCATTAAAACTTGGGAGAACTCTTTTTTCAACTTCTTCATGCCCACTTCATATGCCTGACATTATTTCAAGTCTTCAGTGCTGAGCAGTGCCCCTTGCTGCCGTCATCTAAAGGCCCAGTCTGGATTCCACAAGTGGGACAGAAGACAATGAGAGAGTCTAGCATCCCCGGGCTTGTAGAGCTGGAAGGGACCCTGAGGATCATCTAGTCCAGCCTTTCTCAACATCTGGGTCCCCAGATGTTGTTGAACTACAACTCCCATCACCCCTAGCTAGCAAGGCCAGAGCTCAAGGATGATGGGAGTTGTAGTCCAACAGCATCTGGAGACCCACAGGTTGAGAACCACTGATCTAGTCCAACATGCAATTCAAGAATATGCAGCTGTCTGTGTGGGGGTTGAACCTGCAACCTTACTATTAATCCCCTTCTTTATGTCTGAGTTACTGATGCTGGCTTTTGCGGGGAGTGGAGTTAGTACTTTTATTATTGTTGAATTGGAAATAGAAACATCGGAAGCTGCCTTATAATGAGTCACACCTGTCACCTTCTGCATGAGATACGGTTCTTCTTCAATAGATTTATATTGGAGCGGGAGAAGATAACAGTGGCTTTGGTAATGGGAGTGACAGAAAGCCACTGTGTGCCGGGGACCTGGTTGCAGCGACTTCTTGATTTTTAAAGTTAGTGCTGAGACAGTGGAAGCTTCTCCAAACCATTTCACTCCAGTGCTTTTATCCCCCAGCCTCCAAGTCCTCCTTGTGATGGTGGGGTGGGGGGATGAAAGTGGACAAAAAGTCCAGGGAATGGTGTGATATTGATGCTAAGTTGTGGGTGAACATATCAGACGACACAGTGATTCTTCAAACAGCTCTTGTTTATTCAGAGGCCAGAACAGAACTGAATTGAAGGGTTCAGTCAGCCTGCTTATATAGAGCTCCAGTACAATGTAACTGTAACAATTTTCTAAAACTATCCAATCAGTGAACATCACTTTCGATCCCTTATTTGCATAACTATCTATAGTATCCCCCTGCTGGCCCAGGGTGAGAACTTCAGTACATAACAATTGAAATAAAGGAGAGTTGGCAACCCTTTAGCATTTGAGCCTCTCACCCCATGCCACGCACCTTCCGTCGTAAAGTTGCTCTGTAACAAAAGCACGGATCAGAATGCCTGTGATGCAAATAGTCTCTTTATGCCCATTTTATGCCCCGCCTCCCACAAAAGCCCTTATTACATGCAAGACAGGAAAATGAATCTCATAGTGTGTGGCCTTTCCCCAACGCTGACAGTTAGCTGAGCCGTTCATTTGAAAGCTCATTGTAAAAGGAACAATAGAGCCATGTACCAGTGCTGCCAAGTGAGCCCCAAAAGACATAAAATAAGGGAATATGAAGAAGGGGCGGGGGGAGGAACTGTGGTAGGAAGGGGAAGGAAGAACCTTAGAAGCAAAATACCACACACACACTACACACACACATTATATATATAATATTTCTGTACTTCTGTATCATAAAAATCCGCAAAGCAGTTTGCATCATGAATGCCTATATGCAACAAAAACCACATAAAATTTCTGAATCAGAGGCATCAGCTAAGTATTAGCAGAAAGATTACCGTATTTTCATTTTTTTTCTTAAAAGTGTCTGCAGAAGCTTGGCAGCATAGAAAAAGTTTTCAGCAAGCGTTTAAAGATTGAAACAGAAGGTGCCTGCTGAATCTCTCTGTTGCCAGAGCCTTCTGCTACGCAACTAGTCTCTTAGCTAGTATATGCTGTCTCTGGCACTAATTAGCTGTTGAAGTTGGGTGAAAGAAGAAGGCAGAAGACAAGAGCACTGAGATCAAAGTCACAGCACCCGACATTAAGGATTGGGTAAAAGGTTGATCAGGAGATCACATCTACACTGTATTTTTAAAACACTCTTATCCCACTTTAGCAGTCATGGCTGGGAATACTGGGAACTGTAGGTTGTTGAGGGTGCTGAGTGTTGTTAGGAGACACTGGCAAGAAAAGGTATGGTCAACTGACCAATCAGCTATGATCAGACAATGGTTTGGCACGCCAACTGGGCTATGGGTCCTGCAAAGTTTCTTCTCTTTAGTATCAACATGGGAAATCACCATTATCATCGGGTTGGGAGAGATGTGGTTGACACTCAGCTCTACGTCTCCCTGTTATCTTCACCATCTGAAGTATATATATATATGTGTGTGTGTGTGTTTTAATATAATTTTCAACAATCATTCAACATAGGTCACATCTTATACAGTTGTTGTTTTTTAGACTTCCATCAACCACATCTGAAAATTTTCCAATTTTTTCACTTAATTTACATTTCTTAATTTCACTATTGCTTTTAATTATCTTATCTATCGACTCTCTCATCATAGCCTTTCTTACAATATTCCATATATTCCTCCTTACAAAACTTATTGCAGTCCTACTAGCATAATCTGTTGATTACAGTTGCTTTTCAAATAGTTTGCATATTTATTCCAGTCTTCTGAGAATCTCTGGTCCCGCAGGTTTCAAATCCTTCCTCTCATCTTATCTAATTCTGCATAGTCCATTAATTTTGTCTGCCATTCTTCTTTCGTCGGCAATTCTTCTTGTTTCCATTTCTGTGCCAACAATACTCTTGCTGCTGTTGTTGCATATAAAAACAATTTTTTGTCCTGTCTGTTAATATCATCACTTACATACCAAGTAAAAATGCTTCTGGTTTTTTTTTAAAAAATGCATATTTCAACATCTTTTTCATCTCATTATATAACATTTCCCATTTGAGGTTATACAGTGTCCGTCAGCTGCAATTGGCTCCCAAAACTGAAGCCATGTCCTGACAAGATGGAGGCACTGTTGGTGGGTGAGTGGTTCCCAGGTCCAAGAACTGGGTCAGCAGCCTGCCTTGGATGGGGGTCAGACTCCTCTTGAAGGGGGACACTACTTGAGCCAGCTGTGTCACTGGAGACCCAGGTGCCTTCAGTGGCATGGAGTGTCTTCTTCCAGCTCTGGCTCATTTGCCAACAGCCATCTAAACAGAGACAGCATGGCCGTGGTGATCCATATTCTGGTAACCTCCAAATTAGGCTACTGCAAAATTCTCTATATGCGACTGATCACCCAGAAATTGCAGCTGCTAGATGACTGAATTGTTCAGCCAACTGGAGTCAGGTAGCACCAATTCTTAAAAGGTTGAATTGGCTGCCTGTTCACTTCAGTGCCAAATTCAAAGTGCTGGTAGCTACCTTTATGATTTGTAGTCTAAATTCTTGATGCAGCATCTCCCCTCTAAAGGTAAGGTACCCCTGACCGTTAGGTCGTCACAGAGATAAATAGTGCCCAATTCTGTCTAAAAAAACTAAATATCTCTTTTCATTCTTAAAAAGCTTGCATGCTTTGACATAATTGCATAGCCATACATTTTTGCTTCCCATTCTGACTGAGAGTTGCGCCTTCTTCCAATTTCTAGTACAGTGGTACCTCGGGTTAAGAACGTAATTTGTTCCGGAGGTCCGTTCTTAACCTGAAACTGTTCTTAACCTGAGGTACCACTTTAGCTAATGGGGCCTCCCACTGCCGCCCACCACACAATTTCTGCTCTCATCCTGAAGCAAAGTTCTTAACCCGAGGTGCTATTTCTGGGTTAGCGAAGTCTGTAACCTGAAGCATCTGTAACCTGAAGCGTCTGTAACCCGAGGTACCACTGTATAACACAATCTTCCTGTCATAATCATATAAAGAAAGTAGCTCTCTGTGTTGTGAAAATACTCTTTTTGGTATTGGTTAATAAAAATAATACAGGATCTGGATCCAAATGCCTGATTAAACTGGTCTAGCAAAATTCATGGTTCAGGCCTGAGACTTATGAGAACAACTTTGCTATTGAGCCAAGCGTATGAGGAAACAAAGGAAAGATTTGATGGCAAACCTGCAGGAAAGGAATTTCCTCTTTTTAGGTTTCACCCAAAACTTGAACCTGAGTATCTTCCCCAATGAGGCTTCCCATGGCTTTCCATGTCTAAGGTTAAACTTGTGGGGTGAGGAACTGAGGGAAATAATTTAGTTAGGATTCTTTTTCTCTTGTTAGGATGCAATAGTTTCTACTTTCATTCTCTCTCTGTGTGTGTGTTTGCCATAGTTGATTTTTGTGCCTTTAATTTTCTGAATGCTGTTTCTGGCCCTGAAGATAGGAGAAAGTGACATAAATCCCAGGCAGTCTTGATCACTGTCACCCATGTTGTGAACCTTGCTGTTACTATAATAGGGTTTTAAGCTTTGCCATTTATGGGCTTGGACTGTACTGAATTGATTGCCTAGCATTCCTCAATAGTTTTGCATCTGTGTTGTAGCTTCATGGTGGCTTTACGGATATAATTTTTATATATGTTTCTTTGCATGTCATAATGTGACCCAGTATTTCAATCAACAGATAATTGTTTGTTTGTTTTTTAATGAATATTTATTGGTATTTCCAAAATAATACAAAGTACAAAAACAAACAAAAAAACAAAAAAACAAAAAAACAAAAAATAAAAATACAAAAATGCAAAACTCAAAAACAATTAAAAACACATAGAATTTCCATTGCTTACTTTTCTTTTAACTTATTTCTCAGACCTCCTCACACCTCCCCTCTCTGTATTCCAATTCAAATTATTAGCTCAGCAAATCCTCACCTTTTAATTCACTTTAAAACCCAATTTTACTTTATCTAAACTTAACTCTCATCCAAACTTGTACATCAATACTTATTCTTAAAACATTTTCTAAGATCGACCATGATTCCCTTCCACGAATTTCCCAATTTTCATACAAATAGCAATAGGAAAAACAAAACAAAAAAACAAATTATAATTATATACCTTATAAATTTCTAATTTCTATTCCACCCATACCCCCTTCCCAGTTTCACTCCCCAACAAATGTCAGTCTGTCTCAATATACAATCAGCCTGGAGATCTAACATCCGAGGCTCTTAATTCTCTCTCACTTCTTCTCTGCCGGTCTTTTTGATAGTCCTTAATGTTGAACGCCAAGTCTCGGAGAAGCTCCAGCCCAGCAGAATCCAAATTTCTTCCAGCCAAACCTCCATACTTAAAGGTGAAGCCTATGGGGTATTCCAAATCTTGTTTCATACTCCTTTCAAGTCCGATTATCCCCACAGCTCCAACCTCCACCTTAATCAAATTTGTAATCCTTAGGTCTTCAGATCTCCACACAAGGAGATCTCTCCATTTTTCATTGTCCAATTCAGGCCAGACTTTCCACATCAAGTTCTTATTTTCCTTTGTTGCCATCATGTCAGGCCTCAAACTACAGCTCTCCTTTGGCATCTGCAGATTTACGGCTCCTCCTTCCTTTTCTTCAGGAGCAACATATATCTCCTTCTCCAAATTCTCAAGTTTCTCTGTTTGTCCAGATGGATGGGCTTCCTGTTCCAAATCCTTGTCAAATTCAATGATGGTGTTAACTGTTAAGTCCAGAGTTGTAACACTTGTAGCCAAAACATCAATTTGGCCTTGTAACTTTCCCAATCAACAAATAATTGAAAGATGCAAGAAAGCGCGAGGAAAAGAGAGGTTTTCCTTTAGGTTAAGGGCTGGGGAGCCAGTCAAGTGTAGTGGTTAGAGCACTAGGCTTGGACATGAAAAATTCAGGGTCAGGTCCCTTTAGGCTGAAATAAGTTTGCTCCCAAATATCCTGCTGTGAATTATGAAAATGCATTTATATACGTTATACATCTCTTTAGCTATGGTTGATATAGAATGGCATTTGCAGCTGATGTCCCTGGCCAAGTCTAATGCTATATGGAATCCCCCAATTATTAGTTTTGTTTGAAATTTTAAACAAGAAATAAATAATGTTGATTTTAAAACATATTCTCCTCTGAATAGTTACATTGCATATTCAACACACTGATGCTAGAGGAAAACCATGGTTAGACAATGTCAGGGTGGACATCTTAATAGGACTTAGCCATTCCCACTCTGTGTTAGCCAACCATTGAGGTCTGATATTGAGCCCCTAGCAAAACTGAAGCAATTGGATGATTGAGATCTTTTTAGCTTAAGACTAGGTTTCTCATTCAAAATTCAAATTTGACCCAGTGGTATTTGACCCCTGTTAAATTAGCAAAAATGTACAGAACGAGCGCAAATACTTGCTGGAAATGTAAAGAAAAAGAAGGTACTTCTTATCATATGTAGTGGACATGTAAAGTTATTAAAAATTTCTGGGAGATGATATATAATGAAATGAAAAAAAATGTTTAAAATAACTTTTGTTAACCCCCCCCCCCCGAAGATTTCTTATTAGGAATTATAGGTACCAAGATTCCAAAGGACCAGAAAAGATTGTTCATGTATGTGACACACAGGTGCTACTAGCCCAGAGGTGGAAGGAATTTACAACTCTGACCAGAGAAGAATGGCAAACCAAGATGATAGAATGCAGAAATGGCAAAATTAACTGGGAAGCTCAGAAATCAAGAAGACAAGAACTTTTAAAAAGAATGGGAAAAGTTTATAATTTATGAGACCACTGCAAGCAGGTTAAAACATTGGCAGGATTTTAACCACACTTGTAAAGTAAAAAAAAGTATGGATAATTTAGAAGGATAAGAATTTGGATAAATATTAATATGCAGCTGTAAATATTATCATTAGGACCCATGGAAGGGATAGGGGGAAGTCAGGAGATTCAGCGTAATCTCGATATTTGGATTTTGAATTGTTGTTTGTAATATGTTTATGCTATCTAAAATCAAATAATTTTTGTTAAAAAATAATAATTCCAATTTGAAGCTCAGGTTTGAAACAATGCCTTTGAAATTTGAATGGTGAAATTTAAAATGTTGTCAAATATATCTTCAAGGTGTCATTTTAGCTATGAAATTCCCATAGCCATGAAGCTCACTGGCTATCTTTGGACATGGTAGGATGCTCAGGATGTTGGGGATGATAAAATGCTACTCTGAACTCTTGCGGGGTGGGGGAAAGGCACGATACAAGTAATGGAATATGTTGGTGGTTTATTAAATTCTTCCTTCAAGGTGGACTCTGCACTATGCAGCATCTACAGATATGTCATCTTTGCAGTGTTGCCTCACTGAAATTGTGCTGTAGTGGAGCCTGAATGATTATTTTGCACTGACATCATATGTATGACTCCAAAGACAGTTTACCTGTGCAGCTGCATTCCATCTTAGCTTGCTTTCATAAAAGTCAGAAAGGAAAAACCTGTGCTGGTTCCTTGCCAGAGCTTGCCTTTTCACCCACAAGATCCAACAGTGTAATCATTTGCAGTCTGTGTATATCACAATGCTTTTTGTTGCTATGGCCGATGGCTGATGCAAATAAAGTTTCATGCAACCATCCATTCATTCACAGATGGGTGGGACAAGCCACTTGTCAACCATCTGACATCATAATGATGCCAAGAGATTGGTAAGTGGAATGACTCTGTCTCCTGTCACAGCTGGACCAAAAGGGGTGGGGACAGATAAGATCTGGTCTGCCAGTCCTAAAAGGTTCTATATGACATCCCTTGGTGAGCTCATCGGGAGGGTTGGAGCGTGGTGACACCAATACAGTGGTGCCTCGCAAGACGAAAAGAATCCGTTCTGCGAGTCTCTTCGTCTTGCAGTTTTTCGTCTTGCGAAGCAACCCTATTAGCGGCTTAGCGGATTCGCACTATTAGCGGCTTAGCGGCTATTAGCAGCAAAGCGGCAAAGCAGCTAAGCGGCTATTAGCGGCTTAGCGGCTTAGAAAAAGGGGGGGGAAGCGGAAAAAATCGCAAGACTTGCAAGACGTTTTCGTCTTGCGAAGCAAGCCCATAGAGAAATTCGTCTTGCGAAGTACCTCGAAAAACGGAAAACCCTTTCGTCTAGCGGGTTTTTTGTCTTGCGAGGCATTCGTCTTGCGGGGCACCACTGTATGCAGGTGACACCCAGCTCTATTTCTCCCTGTCATCTGAATCAGGTGAGCCTGTGCAGGTGCTTGTTTGGTGCCTGTGGGCAGTAATAGATGAGATGAAGGCCAATAACTTGATGGTGAATCACAAGAGGAAAGCTCTGTGAGCTTGTTTTCAACCAATGGTATTTCCTGGACAGGTCTGGCCTTGTCATGGTAATCCATGCTCTGGTACACCCCTACTTGTGACTAGTTCAGAATCTGCAAATAGTGTTGGATGTGGTTACCGGAGTGTTGAGGGGTTTAGTGAGACAGAATCATGTGACACTGGTTCTGAAGGATGTGCAATGGTTGCTGGTCTGCTTCCAGACCCAATTCAAGGAGATACAGATAACTTACGAATTTCCAAATGGCTTGGACTCCAAATGGACCGATATTGAATTAATACCTCTTTATGTTCCAGCCTGAGGGCCTTCTTTGTAGTGGCGCACACCCTGTGGAACACCCTCCCATCAGATGTCAAGGAAATAAACTACTATCTGACTTTTAGAAGACATCTGAAGGCAACTCTGTTTAGAGAAGTTTTTAATGTTTGATGTTTTAGCACATTATTATTATTATTAGTGGGAGGCCCTTCTCAAAACTGCACCATCAGGAGTGATACATCATGCAGTCATGTGGGGAATGCATTTCTCTGTGGTGGTGGCATCCCACTTATGGAATGCCTCTCCTCAAACATGTGGGCAGTGCCAACTTTGTCTGCTTTGTCTGAAAATGTAGCTACTTGCTCAGTTTTGGAGGGGATGTTGATGGAGTTAGTTCAATTGCTGGAGGCCAGGTAGTATGCAAATAACTTTAGAGGTTATGCTGGCTGTGGTTTTCATTGTTCTAGTGTTAATGGTTCCTGCTGCCGATCAGAATCTAATTATATCATTTTTACGTGTTTATCTTTTGTAAACTGCTTGGGGATTGGCTATGATGGATGAGCTGGAAATGCACCTTTCCTGCATCAAACACTCCCACATTTAGACAACAAGGATGTCATGGGGAGGCTGTAGTTTAGCAGCTTCCCCTGACACATTAGTTTGATGTGCATCAAAAGCATTATCTGTGCAGGAGAACCCAAACGTTCAATCCCCCTCATGCAGTATGAAACGATACAGCTTAGCATCAGATAATATTATCACTTGGGGCTTCTGGTGACGTGTTTCAGCTGGAAATGCTCATCTCCACTCTGGAGCATGACTGCTTCTCCACCGTCTTGTGATAAGATAAACTATCTGAGGGACTCCTTTACAAGCCACATGCAAGGAAAAAGAAGAGGGAAGCTCAGATAAGCTCAGTAGCAGGGACCCAGCTCTCTAGAGCAGCCCTCCCCACCCTTGTTATTTTGGAAAACAAGCCTCATACCCCCATTTGCCATCCTGGCTAAGGATTTTGGAATATGAGTTGTAGTCCAAAACAGTCCAGAGGAATGACTACTGGGAGGAGTGCAGAAAGCAGAAACTCCATAGCACACCTGTATCAGCACAACTAGATGACTTCACCTGCCCCAGATGCAACATAGAATCATAGAACTGTAGAGTTGGAAGGGACCCTAAGGGCCATCTAGGCCAACCCTCTGTTATGCAGTAATCTCAGCTAAAGCATCCATGACAGATGGCCATCCAACCTCTGCTTAAAAACCTCCAAGGAAGGACAGCCCACCATCTCTTGTGGGAGTCCATTCCACTGCAGAACAGCTCTTATTGTCAGAATATTCTTCCTGATGTTTAGTTGGAACCTCCTTTCTTGTAATTTGAAACCATTGGATCTAGTCCTAACTTCCAGAGCAAGAGAAAACAAGTTTGCTCCATCTTCCATGTGACAACCCTTGAGATATTTGAAGATGGTTATCACGTCTCTCCTGCGTTGGTCTCTACAGCCACTGAAGCTGCTGTAACTCTCCGGTGACTTGACTTCACCCCCGAAGGCACATTTTCCCATTGTCTCCTAAGACAGATGGATGTCCACGCAGTCCTGATAGTAAAGACAAGACCTTATGTGTTTTATGCAGGCAGGCCTATTCAGGAGTTTTAATTTCTCCATCCAAGCTGGGGTAGCCACTTTCAGGATGGGTTTGCTTTGTTTTCTGCTATTTCGTGTTTGATTGTATGTGTATATACTGTTGCATACCATCTTGCTATTTTATGAGTGGGTGGTATATACATATTTTATAAATAAAATAAGACAGAAATGGCGCTCAAGTGGTTCTTGGTCAGCATTCTGTGAGAAGTTTGACGGTGAACAAAGCCATAGGCTCAAGCTATCAGGAGAACTTTTGTGAAGATAATCCAGTAAGTGTGGGCATGTAGCCACAGGAAAAGGAGTTACAGGTAAGTGGGACTTGCAGCCTTGTTTGGGGCAACACCTTCTGGAATCATTTCACAATGAGCCATGGAGAAACACTTTGGTCAATATTTATGACCTACCGTAGCGATTTCATGTCATATCAGCATTAGGAAATTGAGCCGCTCACCAAATCAGCTTTGTTATCCTTAATAGAAGCTTTGTCGATGTAGATCATCAAGCATTTATTGTCTGTTTATTGACGTTACCATTCAGGCAAAATTGTTGACTAATTAATGTCCAGTGGGTTTGTTCCCGCTTGCCGCCAGGTTGCTCGGTGTATCTCGTAACCTTTCTGAGCTCCGTCTATTGGCATTCCTCCAAGATATTCCTAACAAAAAGCGCCAAAGCTGAGTTTTGTAGCATATGGTGGTGATGTGTCTGTTCATTAAATCATTAGCAGCAGCGGATAACCAATGAAGGGTCTGTGTGGGATGAGGGAGTTTCTGTCCTTTTAAATGAAATCGCCAACCCACAGAGTTATTGCCTTTTGCTGAAACGCAGCCTGAAATGACTCCCAAGCAAGTTTCTGTTAGCATGACAAATTAATTCACATCCGCCTTTGATCACTGCTTGAAAAGTTTTCGGAAGACACGAGTTTCTGGCAATCATGGTTTTTATATATATAAAGAGAATTCAGCTTTGACTCTTGCCTTCCAAACTACAAATGCCAAATGCATCTCCCTGCAGCTAGAGCGCAACTCTGAGAAGAAGAAAATCTGGAGGACTTAGTCAGAAACCGAAGATATGAACAGGAACCTGGCTATAATGTGCAGGACGAATGTTCCGTTTGCTGTATGCCGAAGCCTTGTTACAAGGGTTCTGCATGTGTGCTTGAAAGCACACTCATCTTGGAATAGGCCTGTCTCGCTGTCATGTAACGTGTCAAAGGCAAATTAAAAAAGGGAGAGGTTTCTCAATAAAAAAACAGAATGGAACGCAACTAGCTATCGGCCTAAGAGGGAGAGTGCATTTGGAAATATAGTTCGGCATATATCTAATGTTTACCACTTTGCCACTTATGCCCCAGGCTCAAAATGCATAATAATGCAAATTAGCACACGGCACATGGAAGAGCTGAAATTGTAAAGATAACCATACCTAATGCAGGCGATGACAGAACATCTGCTCTTTAATTAATCTTACGTAAAAGCTGGAGCTCGGCATTAAGATGCAGAGTGTTTATGACAACTGTTTTTATTCTCGTAGTTAACATGCTCCTGGCCTCCCTGGTAGAGTTGTTTCTGCTTTGTAACGTGCATATAAAGCTCTGATAAACAACGGCAGCCAACCAGAAATAAAAAATAGGAGAAAGCTGGGGATTATTCAGGGCTTATCTTGTAAAGGAAGAGAAGCCTGCCTGGAAACAACACATTCTGACCTAGAAGTTGCATATTTTTTAAAGAAGAAGAAGAAGAAGAAGAAGGGCTGGCTCATAAATGCACGTTCTTCACTTGGTGGCTGTGACATCACGTGATAACTTGCAGATGTGAACGGGTCATCACAGAAACAATCAAGTGCAGAGAAGTCGTGTTTATGCATGTATGAACCCGTCTGAAGCCTGCAAGCGGGAGATGGGGGCAATTCTGACAGTGACAGAAGATCTCGGTGTTCAGAGATGCTCTTCTTTCCAATCACCCTGCAGGGGGAAAGAATAAAAACATTTGCATGGGGGTAGAAAGAGATTTGAAAGCCACCTGGGCCTCAAGTGGCAATGCTGGATGATGGAGTGCCCCCAGACTACACACTTGCTTCATGGGGGAGAATGTGTCCCATCTAGAATTGAAGTTGTGTAAACATAGCCAGGCTTGATTTTGTGGGGGGGTCTTTTAACAGAAAATAATGTACACTTAGCGGTGGAAGTAACATATTGCAATATCTGGGAATCAACCTTATGTGTTGAGTAGGGGGAGAGAAATGGTTCAGAGCTCAGTACCACCATAGAAATGTATTACAAGTAAAGGTGGTGTAATTAATTTGCATATCCTGTTTACAATTTGCATGAGACCAAAGCTTGGCTAATAGGCTTTACTTCTTCTGCATTTATTTCTTCATGAGATTTAAAGTGGAATATAGGCATAGTTTTGATTTTATTTATATATATATATATATATATATATATATATATATATATATATATAATCCTAACCTTTCAGCCTTGAGGGTCAATATAGCAGAAAATAAAACTGAGGTCCTTACAATTCTAACATGAGCTGCCACAGTTGTCTGTTGCAGGTAACAACAACAACAACAACAACAACAACAACATTGTAGGAATAAGGCCAGTGGGCCAGATCCCATGTTTACCAACCCTCCACAGGTCATTTTTGTTTTTTTGTTTTTAATGATATTTTATTAAATTTTAACAATAAGGAAATTGTAAAACAAACAGTAGAGAAAACACAAGAAAAAATACAAAAACACAAAAGTACGAGAATACAAAAACTGTAGACAATTAACATAAAAAGAAAAAAAAAACAGAAAAACAAAAATCCCTCTTTTTTGTCTTCACCTCTTTAGTTAACTTATTTTCCTGACTTCCTCACGCCTCCCTTTTTTGTATTCCACTTTAAAAATTAATTCAGCAAATTTGTTAACTTCAAACTTTCCTCTAACAACAGTCCATTCTTACATAATCTTTACCTTATTACTAGAACCCCTTCATTTCATTTCAATGTCATCAACATTCAAAAATTTTACAATGTTTCTGTAAATAGATTTTAAATTTCCTCCAATCTTCTTCCACCAACTCTTCTCCCTGGTCTCGATTCTGCCAGTCATTTCCGCCATTTCCATGTAGTCCATTACTTGCATCCACAGGTCATTTTTGACAAGGGGTGGGTGACTTGTTAATCACTTGACATTGCCATGGCATAACCCATTTTTTTTCTTTGCCACATAGCTTAAGTTCAAGCTGGGCTGCAAAAAAGAAAAAAGAAAAGATAGACTCCTAAATTTAAGGAAGTCACACCAGCCCTGGAATTGGAACAGTATTTCTCTCCCATTGTTTCCAATTGCCCATCCCGTAACATCCTTCTGTTAGTGCTCACAAAGTGGAAGCTAGATTCAGGTAGGTAGCCGTGTTGGTCTGACTCAGTCGAAATAATTAAAAAAAATTGTCCAGTAGCACCTTAGAGACCAACTAAGTTTGTTCTCTAAGGTTTGGGGTGGGGTTTTTCTCAGAAGAGTAGTAGGAGATGGGTGATTGACTCAATGGTTTACCTCCTACTGCCCTTCTTAGAAAAACCCCACCCCACCCTCCCTCTATATATAAGGGTATGGCGAGTTCTGTTTCAGTGTATCTCTGTGGGAAATCAAGCCCATATCAGGAGAAACTGGCAACTCTCCCAGGCACCCAGCTTGATCTCCTGTTGACCTCCCTGGCTGCATTCCCCAGCAAGATCCAGGCTAGGTCGCAATAGGTGATCCTTCTCAGCGTGAGAAGAACACACCCCTCTTTCCTGCCCCCTGGCAGGGGAAAGAGATAGACAGAAACGTATTTACATGCCTTTATTTCTGTCTTTGCAGCATTACAAAAAACATGACTGCTCTCTTCAAGCTCCAGTAGTCTAGTGACAAACACTTCCTGGACAGGAACAAACGGAAGAGCTCATATTACACTCTGAGCTAATTCCGGTGCTTCGCACTGTGAATTGACTGTCCCTCTGTTTCCCATGGGCAGTCCCAACATTCCCATCATGTTTACTTTTCAAGCTAGCACTTTGCAGCTGCATTGCATCCATATCGTAACAATCTCAAGATGTGTGCATGCACAGAACAAACTTAGTTGGTCTCTAAGGTGGTCCTGGACAACTTTTTAATTTATTTCAAAGTGGAAGCTGATGATGATGTTGGGCAGACTAGAAATGTATATAATAAAATAAGCAAATAAACCTGAAGTATTCCTTCTGGCCAGGGACTCAACTGGTAAGGATAGAGTTTAGAACAAGTCTGTCGCTGAAGACTCATAACTTCTTGAGATCACTTGAAGCTGCAAGTCTCCTCCACAATTTCTAATGGAGTCTTCCTCTCTCTGCAAACCTTCACAATTTTTACCTTCAATTACTCAGTGCTGTCTTTCTATCTTCTCCTTCCTCAGAGATCGGCAGCACTTGCTGCAACTCTGCTGCTCGTTCTGATCTTTGAGCTCTGTATCGTCTTCTCCACACTGTTACCTACCTACCAGGCACCATCTTCACTCTGACCATGCTGTGCTTGCCCCCTTTTATTTTCTCCAGCCATAGCCTTCAAGCCAATCAAAAGCAACACTCTAGCAGCCTGACAGCTCATTGGTTCCTAACTAAGGACCAATGAGCAAAGGTATTGGTTCCCTAATTGACCTATCACTGCCTGGTTTTGCTGCTCTGCTTTTTGATTCTGCTGTCCACTATAAAAGCGCTGGAATCTAATGTCACTGATATAATGGTAAACCTTTCGAGGCAAATAGTTACTTCCTCTGACATAGACTTTATCGGTCCTGCTGTTTCGTGGCAGACTGCCAACAGTATACCACACATGCAACAGGGCTTTTAGACCTCAGTTAGTAGTAAGCTGCTAAGCATTTAACAAGTCACAAACCAAATAACTGTTTTACATAAAACACCCTTATTAATTAATTTACAAAACATATAGACAAACCTTTCTTCCCAGGCTTTGCTGATTCTCCAAGGCAGGGAGGGAGAGGAGGATAACTGGCTGATTTGGGAGTGGGGTACAGATTAAACAATTTTATTTGGGGCAATTTGGATGGGGAATGAATTAGCTTCTCTTCTGTGAAATTTAAATTCTAGCAATTATTTCTCATTTTGCATCTATGTGTGTCAATTAACAAATCCACATTTTATGCAAATTGGTATAATCTTTTGCCCTCTCTTTTCATATCGTCTTTCCTGCTGGTGTGTCACTAAACAATTATAAGGTTATTATAATTGTATAACTGAGAGCACCAAAAAGAACTAAAAACTAAAAATATGTTGGATTTTGCACCACTTTCTTTCAACTGTGTTAAACTGTTTTTTGTTTTTTTTAGCAAGGCAGCCCCCAGATATGTTTATGAAACGTCATGCATTTAGTAGGCAGGTTTAGATCTATACTTGAGAAGTTCAATTGCAGCCATATCTCCAGTGGTCAGGGGTTATAAGGTTATAATCGTCACAGACATACTTCCCTGGGAATAAGTCCCACTGAACTCTGTGGCTGTTTCTTCTTCTTCTTCTTCTTCTTCTTCATAAATTTTTTAAAATTGAATTTTATAAACAAGGATCATAGGAATAATAAACGGTATAAATAAAAAGACCAAGTCTTCTAATGTCATTTGTACACCGCAAAAATAGCACAATAAATTTGCAATAATATCTACAACATATGATTCATTATTAGTGGTCAAGTCCTTGGTTTTAACTAAACCAAGTGGAGTTGATTAAATAAAACCAGCAAGTGGAAACAGGATAGAACTGCTCTGCTTTGTTCTGTTTAAAGCTTCCTATCTTTTTCTTTTAATTATTTTTTGGTTAGAAAGAAAAGAGGGGGGGGGATGGAAAGTAGGGTGGGGTTGGGTGGTTATGCTTCTATTCTTCTACTTAGTGTGTGTGTGGGGGGGGTTGTGACAGCGTTACTTGTATGGGTTCTCTTATATTGGCTTGTTGTATTTCCTTGGTGGTGAGAGAGGTTGAGGGTGGCTTAGGGTGTGGTTGGTTGGCTGTAGTGAGATTTGGTTTTGTGTGTGAGCGGGGTGTGAGAGTGTATTTTTTAATCAAGTTAGCCAGATGTGACTGTTTCTTCTGAGTAAGTCTACCTAGGGATTGTGAGCCTGGAAGTATCACTGAAACAATGAACTTGTTGCTGAAGAAGCTTAAGACTAGACACTATTTTCGGCCTCATCTGCAATGCTTTCTCAGACAAGGTTCTGGGAATCTATGGCTGAATGTATCCATCAAGCATCTCTTCCTTCACTAGCTGAGGCTAGTCCTCTTGGAAACCTGAAAGGGAGGAGAAGCAGATCCCTATCTCTGTCATCTCTGTCTCTAGGTCTGAGGAATGTACAACCTTTAATATATGAGGAAGCTTCTCATCTTTCCCAGTCTTGTCTGAACAGCAATAAAGAAAAGGGTCTTTTGGTTTAGACTGCTATGAGAACAGCAACCAGTAGACCAATCATTGCTCTCTCATGTAATCTCTTTTCAAATACAGTGGTACTTCGGGTTACATACGCTTCAGGTTACAGACTCCGCTAACCCAGAAATAGTGCTTCAGGTTAAGAACTTTGCTTCAGGATGAGAACAGAAATCATGCTCTGGCAGCGCGGCGGGAGCAGGAGGCCCCATTAGCTAAAGTGGTCTTCAGGTTAGGTATGGAGCTCCGGAACGAATTAAGTACTTAACCCGAGGTACCGCTGTAAAGATATATTTTTTGGGGGGAGGGGAGAACAGCTATCAATATTGGCTGGTTAGGTACAGTTTTTAAGGGTACACAAGTGATGCCAGAGAAAGTAGCTGTGGAGGGAAAGAAAAGTGACCAAGCCCAGGAGAACAGGAAAATGGAGCTGGGGTGAACATCCACCCACAAACTCACCCGCAACTCATATTTACAACCACATTTCTATATACATTCTCCACATTCCGATGGGGAATAAAAATGGTGTTATATCTTACAGGGGCATTATAAGAGCTATTAAAATAATGCGTGTGAAATGTGTTCTGTAAATGCTAAATATTATCGGTAATCTGTGGGTTGGAGCAGGGAAAAGAAACACACAACACAATGGATCTCTGGGTTTACTTTTCCACAATGAGAAAGTCATTGTTAAGGCAAGAGGCTTGGTTGCTTTGCCAAATGAAGTAGCAATTATTGCTTCTTCTTTTTTTTATAGAATATTTATTAAAGTTTTCAAAAAATAATACAGTGTAAAGTGAAAAAAGAAAAAAGATAACAAAAATACAGAAAATACAAAAATACAAAGGTAATTAAAAACACATAGAATTTCCATTACTTATTTTCTTTTAACTTATTTTCCAGACCTCCTCATACCTCCCTTTCCTGTATTCCAATTCAAATTGTTAGTTCAACAAATCCTCACCATTAATTTTTACTTATTTCTAAACCTTATTTTTCATATCTCTTAAGCATTACAGCTGGAAACCACTTAATTTCTGTCCAACATCATTCTAACATTCATTAATTTTACAATATTTCTGCAAATAGTCTTTAAACGTCTTCCAGTCTTCTTCCGCCGACTCTTTTCCCTGGTCTTGGATTCTGCCGGTCATTTCTGCCAATCCCATATAGTCCATCATCTTCATCTGCCATTCTTCCAGAGTGGGTAGATCTTGTGTCTTCCAATATTTTGTGATAAATATTCTTGCTGCTGTTGTCGCATACATAAAGAAAGTTCTGTCCTTCTTTGGCACCAATTGGCCAACCATGCCCAGGAGAAAGGCCTCTGGTTTCTTCAAGAAGGTATATTCAAATACCTTTTTCATTTCATTATAAATCATTTCCCAGAAAGCCTTGATCCTTGGGCACGTCCACCAAAGGTGAAAGAATGTACCTTCAGTCTCTTTACATTTCCAACATTTATTATCGGGCAAATGATAAATTTTTGCAAGCTTAACTGGGGTCATGTACCACCTGTATATCATTTTCATAATATTCTCTCTTAAGGCACTACATGCCGTAAATTTCATACCGGTGGTCCATAACTGTTCCCAGTCAGCAAACATAATATTATGTCCAACATCCTGTGCCCATTTAATCATAGCAGACTTCACCGTTTCATTGCTTCTTCTTTTTTTAAAGCACCAACCATGTGCATGGGCCACAATGGTACATATAAGGTGGTAGCCACTATCCAACTGCTTAACTCTGCAAATGGATCACTTGAAATGAAGGGTGTGTGTGGAGATTTAAATGTTATAAATAAATAAATGAAAAATGAAAATTAATTGGTTGGATCCAGAATTAGTCAAACCTAGAAAAAACAGATTGAAGTCAATTGGAATGAACTGAATTTCATTTATTTCAACCGGTCTACTCTGTGTCTACTAAGCCTAGGTCCAAGCAAATGAGGTTAAGCATATTTAACTTTCTATTGGATTTGGGGCCCCTGGGGTGAGATTGTCTTGTTATTCTTCTTACCTTGAACCTTAATAAACAATTCTCTTTTTAAAAAAGTATTCCTATATTACTTAAATATGTCAAGGCATACGAATAGATGAGGGCTGTGTTCTCTATTTTCTTTTCCTTCAGAAAATTGTGTAGCTCTAACCTTGATTGTCTAATAATGCCTGACCTTGACTTTATGTAGACTGGAAGGATTTCAGGCTAGGTTTTATCAGGATTAGCTTTTTATCTGCCGAGGAGTAACCAAGCAAGTAACTCATCTCTTTTTCACCTCAGACTCTTAAGATTTCTCCTCTAATTTCTAAAACAACGAGGAGCAAATCAAGTAAATAATTGTGATGGGTACAGACTCAGCTATATGACCTTCATGGTGAGGCCAGAGATAGATGAAGTGGTAATCCGTTGCTGGGATCAAGATCAATGCCTTCAGGTAACATCAGCCAGACTATTATGGAACTCACACTAGTCAGGTCCCAGCGCCACACAGCTCACATCAACAGACGCCCTCCTTTTGAGCATCCACCATAACCTTTGTGCAACAGGAGACACGGACGAGGCTGGCCACGGAATCCCACAAACTCAGTGGATTTATCCCATTTTCATGACTCCCTTCCAACACAAATTGACTTTCTGAGATTGGCTCAGAAAATGAATACCCAGGACATTGCTCTGTGGTACTTTGCTGTGAAATTACTTCTCTGAATGAGGGAAAAGGGGGGGGGGATATTGAATTCCTTTGAAAGCAAGTAGCATAATATCTCTGGAAATGAAAATCCCGTGGAAGTCACAAAGGGAAGAAGACTGAAGGGAAATGAAAGCTTTATATCTCTAAATGTTAGGCAGGCTGTGCTTCTCTTCTTCCTTTGTGACAACAATCAGAACTGTTCCTTCTGATGTTGATACAGTGAGGGCTGTGTGGAAGCTCCTAGATGCTTATATTTCAGATTTGTGTTTAAATTCCCCCCCCCCCCTTAAAAGATCTCTAGCAAATGCCCTGAATTGTTACCTTAATTCCCTGGCACAGTCTGTATTATTTCACAATGCATGCAGTCTCTCAAGCTTAGTGATAGGTGATTTGCTTGGTTCCATCTTTCGGCTTTGGAATGCATCCCAAGTCACAAGCCTCACAGTTTCTTGCCATATTTCTTTCTCTTCCTGGAAGCCCAGTGGGGGTGGAACCTGTGGATCTCCAGTTGTTTCAAGACTACAACTCTCATCATCCCTGGCCATTGACCACAGTGGCTGATGGGAAACGGAGTCCAGAAACATCTGCAGGGTCACATGAAGCCTGAACAAGCTGTGACAAGCAATGTCTCCTGCCTAACCTTGCCTCCTTTGATCTAGCATCCACCACCTGCTTGACATTCAGCTGGTACAATCTCTACTCCTTAGCCAACTCTGCAAGCAACTTCTTTATATAACTAGCAATACTGCCCCTCACATTTTCCAGAAAATGAGAACGTGGAAACTATGACCTCTTAAATGTGTTGGGGGGGGGGCAGTTTCATTGGTTTGTCTTGCTTTTGTTTTATTATGTATTTTGTGTTTTCAGTTTGTATTTTTAAGCTGCGAACCGCCCTGTGATCTTTGGATCAAGGATGGCATGCAAATTTAATAAATAAAATAAATATAAATATTTTGTAGCCCCCCCTGTAATAATTAGTGATTATAGAGTTGAATATTGTCTCTAATCATTAAGGGTTGGAGCTAAGACCCCACCCTTTAGCTTGTTGTTGTTGCTGCATTCATTTTCCTATGTCAGCCTGTCCATTAATAAACAGCCTCTAGCTCTGAACCCACAAAGTGAGTGACGTTGCTTTGTATTAAATTAATAAGAACTCAACACCTAGAATAATCCATTACTTTTTGCATGCAGCTTTGAGGGGAGGCTGCTTGTATCATGAAAAACCATTGACATTTAGAGTGTACATTGCAGATAAATCTCTCTTAGGAAACAAATCTTTGATAGCTAATGTCCATTGCCTGATAGGATGAATTGGGTGGAAGTGCCTATCCGGTATCTCAGCAACATCTTCCATCCAGCCATGAAACTCAATTTAAGCCACATCTGTGTTTTTCTCCCCTGGTAAAGAGATGGAGAGTTTTCCTTCAAGAGCTTTCTGGAAGGTAAAGTCTGAAGCCACCCCGCATTTATTTTTTTAGTTGACACAGAATTCGTTCAGTGCATTAGGAAGGGACGGAAAAAGTAAGCTACGTGTCAGGAGTGTTAGTGGTGGTACTTAAAAGGAGAAAGTAATAGTCTTGAATTTTCCATGTTGATTTGACAAAGTCAGCGATGGCTGTGGATACAATACCCTGTGGAGCTGTCACATTGCCGAATGACATCTTTTTATCCAAAGTGAAAATGAAATCTCAAAGTAATGAAGTTCTATGAGATTTCCAGGGCAGCTTGTAAGAGAAATAAAGCTCACTGTCAAAACTAGTCATTTCTATACAGTGGTACCTCAGGTTACAGATGCTTCAGGTTACAGACTCCGCTAACCCAGAAATAGTACCTCGGGTTAAGAACTTTGCTTCAGGATGAGAACAGAAATCATGCTCCAGCGGCGAAGCAGCAGTGGGAGGCCCCATTAGCTAAAGTGGTACCTCAGGTTAAGAACAGTTTCAGGTTAAGAACAGATCTCGGAATGAATTAAGTTCTTAACCCGAGGTACCACTGTACCCCGAAAGGGCTCCCAGTTTTTCACCCTCTTCGTTTTTTGTCTTGGCTGAATTTGCAGGGCAGTTTATTCCATTTCCTCCCTATCTGTTAGTTTCCACATTATATTCGAGCTTTCACCCAATGTAAAATCCGCTTCTGGAAAGCTAATGGAATATAGTGCTTGTTTAGCGCTCATTTCTGTGTTACACGATTCCAGAAAGCAACCTGTTCACAGCCTCCTTAACCCAGAAGATCATAGGAGTAAAGTGACAAAGTCTGAGACAGTATACTAGTGTACAGTGGTACTTTGGGTTACATACGCTTCAGGTTACATACGCTTCAGGTTACAGACTCCACTGACCCAGAAATAGTGCTTCAGGTTAAGAACTTTGCTCCAGGATGAGAACAGAAATCCGGCTCCGGCGGCAGCAGGAGGCCCCATTAGCTAAAGTGGTGCTTCAGGTTAAGAACAGTTTCAGGTTAAGAACGGACCTCCGGAATGAATTAAGTACTTAACCTGAGGTACCACTGTATGGTTCTTTCTGGCGGAATCATAAGGGAACAAAAAACATGTATGTGCAGAAAGGGCGAGGGAATAGCACTGTTGTCCAATGATGTTCACTATTGTGTCACACCATGTCCACTGGTGCAAATGAAATTTCGTGTGAATTGCCAGTATATTCCTCAAAGAGCCACAGTTCCAAAACCCAGCATGTACTGCATTGTAAAAGGAACATTAGAAAATGGGACTGTACTTGGGCACTGTGGAGACTGAAATGGGGAGAAATCTCATCCTGCTTCCAAAAAAGAGAGAAAGCACTTTATTTCCAGATAAACAACATTAATCAAGACTCTATTACCCATTCGAAAAAGTATTTAATTTTCCAAGGCAGTGCCATTTTAATTGCAATCTGCTGGATGGTAATATCAAATATTGAAGGGCTGGACTGAGACATTGTGGATATCCAAAGAGTATTTCCTCTAGTAGTAAATAATATAATAGCACATTCAGTATTGGACCGTTTGCCAACTTTTAATGGTTCCCCAGGGTTGCCAGAGGCAGTGACTCCTTCTGCATCATGGTAGAGTCCATTCAGCAAGCCAGTGCGATGGGAAGTCCCAGGTTCAGTCATGGGACAATGGGATTGGACAGAGCTGATCATCTTTTTCTGATTTCCCAGTCATAGGATGATGCTCTAGGCAAATGGCTGCTCACCTCTTTGCATCTAAAGTAAGCCTTTGGGATCAGTTTGGAGACATGGGGCCAAACTAAAAGGTACACAGGAGGGGGACCTATTAAACTGAAAATCAGGTGAGGGGTGCAGCACAGAGGAACAGCAGATAGGTGAAAGTGCTTAGCCATTTTCCCATCTGACCTTTCCTTACCCTGAACTGGTTTCTGCCATCTGCTTTTCTCCTTAGAAGAGAACAAGATTCCTGTAAGAAAGCAGCTGTTGGGGGAAGAATTGACTAGAAAAACAGAAGAAAGGGAAAAGGCGAAGTTGCAACTGTTCCTCACTGGGTTTCTTTTAATGACCACAGCCTCTGAAGCTGCTTTTTGGTTTAAATTAAGTACCGTATTTTTCTCTCTATAAGATGCACCAGACCACAAGACGCACCTAGTTTTTAGAGGAGGAAAACAAGAAAAAAAATATTCTGAATCCCAGAAGCCAGAACAGCAAGAGGGATCGCTGCGCAGTGAAAGCAGTGATCCCTCTTGCCGTTCTGGCTTCTGGGATAGCTGCGCAGCCTGCATTCGCTCCATAAGACGCACACACATTTCCCCTTACTTCTTAGGAGGGAAAAAGTTAGTCTTATAGAGCAAAAAATACGGTAAATTAATTTAAGTTCAGGTGTCTCTCCATATGCTGTTTGGCTTGGCCCATAGATAAAGCAAAGCATATATTTTAAGAACTGTTCCCCCCACCCGCCGGGTGCAACATCTATTGTGTATAATAGATCTGTGATGTTCTGAAGGAAAGGAGATCTCATAAAGGAGATCTCGCAATCTTCCTTGCCCTAGAGCGCTTGCATCTGAGCTCATGAATCCTTGTGTGAGCTGAAAAAGATTACTCTTCTTCCCTGTCCTCTGTATCTTCTGGATCCCCCCCCCCCCCCGTACATACCCAACGGCTGTTTTTATGTGACATAAAGTTTTGCTGACATGATCATTCTCAAGAAGTGCATTTCAGATGAATGGCACTTGCAGCACTGGAAGGCAAGTCTCACATCGAGCAAGGATGACAAGGATGACGAACAGGTACTAATCAATCTTTAAACTCCCCTTGGAGATTAAATAGATTTGCTTCCTCAACCCAGTCTCTTGGCTTAAACTGTGTCAGTGTGCATCCCAGAATAATCCATGACAACTTTCACAGGGATGCCCTTCTTTTGGGCAACTGCTCTTTTCTGCAAGATGATGGGTGGGTTTGCAGGATTTCTTGATTTTCAAACAAGAATAACGTGTCATCTCTGAGATTACAGCAGCTGGAATAGTGCTATCTGTAGTGGCTACTACAATATCTGAGTTTCAATAGTGCCACTGGGGCTCAAGGCTTGTCAATTTTTCATTTCGTTTTCATTTCACTTGCAATTTGTACACCGCCTTTCTATATTATTATACACAGGGCAGTTCACAGCAACAAAATATACAAAAAAGAACGCAAACCTTATAATAATCTGAGCCAATACAAAAACTCATAATAAAGCAAAACTTTAAAATGGAACGGCTTATATCAAATAAAATAATATTCAACAATTTACTGGAATATAATACTACATAATAAAATTTACTCTCTAAACATCAGCAAATAATAAACAGAAATGCAC
The DNA here is from genome assembly GCF_951804945.1 of Podarcis cretensis. Lineage (NCBI taxonomy): Eukaryota > Metazoa > Chordata > Lepidosauria > Squamata > Lacertidae > Podarcis > Podarcis cretensis. The sequence continues at coordinate 13,423,081 of NC_137187.1, forward strand.
TCTTAACAGTTACAATAAATGTATATCATGGTGATGATGGTGGTGGTGGTGGTGGTGATGATAATAATAATAATAAAACTATGTAAAACTATATATAAAACTATTTTTTAAAAGCTATTCTTTAAAAAAAGAAAATTCTTAAACTCCTCTTCTCCCTTCAGAGCTGCTTCTGCTGTTCTTAAAGTCATGGGAGAGACTAATTGATCAGTTTGACTCGACTGAGGGTGGGGGATTATGAATATTATCTGTACTACTGCATAACAACAGTAAGTGCACTTCCTCAAGGAATTTGTACATTAACTTTACAGATGCATGATTTTTTTTAATATATGGAATACATTTCATTGATAGGAATATTAACCATAATGATACATATTGGTAGTTCAGTCTTGTTGAAATTTAGTTCTGTATTGTTTTGTATTTTCAGCAACTGGTCATGTTGGTAGCTTTGAGAACACTGTCCCACCATATCGTCCTCTGTCATCCCCTTTTCCTTGTGCCCTCCATCTTTCCCAACATCAGGGTCTTTTCCAGTCTTCTCTTCTCATGAGGTGGCCAGAGTACTGGAGCCTCAGCTTCAGGATCTGTCCCTCCAGTGAGCACTCAGGGCTGATTTCCTTAAGAATGGATAGCAGTCCATGGGACTCTCAAGAGTCTCCTCCAGCACCATAATTCAAAAGCATCAATATTACAGTATATTGTTACAGGTTGGATCTCCCTTTGCACGTTAATTTATTATTTCTGCCACTTCCTGTTTCATTGGCTTGCTTATTTTGCATGAGTTCTATAAAGGTGACACTAAGCCTAAGGAGGAGGAAGGTGACTGCAAATGCCACTCGTTGGACCAGTTGTAAGCAGCACTTTTTTTCAGCTGGAACTCTCAGGTGGGCGCCATTGTCATTCAAAGAGAACAAGGGAGGTGTTCATGGTGAGTTCCAGCATCTCTTTTTCTAGAAAAATGGTTGTAAGTAAGAAGATGGGCAGATGCAGGGAACTAGCTGAGGGCAGACTGAGATTCACTGGAATGGTAAAGGCAAAGGACCCCTGGACGTTTATGTCCAGATGAATTCAGCTATAGGGTGCAACGCTCATCTCTGCTTTCAGACTTTGGGAGCCAGTGTTTATCTGCACACAGCTTTCCTGGGTCATGTGGCCAGCATGATTAAACCGCTTCTGGTGCAACGGGACACCATGACGAGTGCCAGAGCGCACAGAAATGCTGTGTACCTTCCTGCCACCTGCCACAGCAGTACCTATTTATCTTCTCACGCTGGTATGCTTTTGAACTGCTAGATTGGCAGAAGCTGGGACAAAGCAACGGGAGCTTACTCCATTGTGCAGATTCAAACTACCGACCTTATCATTGACAAGTCCAAGAGGCTCAGTGGTTTAGGCCACAGTGCCACCTGTGTCCCTAGAATGGACTGGCCTCCAAGACAGGATGGGTTAGATTCTTACTGAACGGGCTTTCAGGTGGGCATTGGCTCAAGGCTAAAACCTGGTGCAGAGTAAGGCCACACTGACGGGTATCTCTGTCCTCCCTGCTCCCTCTAGACCCTATGATTGCCACAGGTAAAATTATTCTTTGAAAGGAAAGCATAAGGTAGAGCATTCCTTGTAATCTTGGAAAATCAATTCGACTTCACTTGGCCTTGAGCGTTGTCACATAGGCTTAAAGCTGTCTGTGGCTCTGTAAACAAGGAGCGGGAAGAGGTAGCAGCGAACTGAGCTGGAGCTGTCACATAGGCTGTTACCGCCAGAACACAAGCTGCTTCTCTTTAATATCTTTACTGATGATTCGGCAGAAGGGGTAATCAGCCCATTAGGATCTGGGCTGCAGTTCTGTAACTCACGCTGAGTTACTGTAGGCCGTAAATAGCCCCATGCCTTCTTGTAGGGCAATTCTCCCGATCAGATGTTCTTAAACACTGAAGTGCAGGTGCCGCACCTAAATGAAATATAGCCTAATGTCACATATCACCCCAAATTATAGAGAGACGTGGAGATGCCACTGCGAATGATTATGCTCTGGGACAGATAAGGCAGAAAGCAAATGAGCCTGCTATGGATGGCAGTGTGTCGAGCTTTGGTGATGTGGGTTCAGATACTTTCCTTTATCATAGACAGAGGGCTCCTTTTCCTGCTATTCCTTTGATATAAGGACTGATATTTGTGCTGGTGAAGTATGTTCATTTCTGAATAATATTAATAATAATATATTGTTTGATGCTCACAGCTGACAGTCAGGAGGGTGGCTGAGAGGGAGATTTTATGGGGAAGCAAATGTACACACCAATGGGTCATTTGCTAATACAGTCATACTTCGAGTTGAATGCGCTTTGGGTTGAGTGCGTTCGAGTTGCGCTCCGTGGCAACCCGGAAGTAATGGAGCGCATTACTTCCAGGTTTCGCTGCTCGCGCAGACGCTCAAAATGACGTCACGCGCATGCGCGGAAGCGGCGAAACGTGACCCGCGCCCGCGCAGACGCGCCGTTGCGTCTTGCGTTCCATTTGGGATGCGAGCGGGGCTCTGGAATAGATCCCGTTCGCATCCCGAGGTGCCACTGTAATAAAGTCCTTGTAATAGCTGGTGGTCTTAAGCTAACATATATATACACATTTCCTGTTGTGTTGTAGCAGCTCACAGCACCATCTTATGCATGTCAACTCAGAAGCAAGTCCTATGAAGTTCAATGGAATCCCATCCATTGCATATGAATAAAGGACTTTGGCCTAACAGAGCAGTCCTATGCATGCTTACTCATAAGCAAGCCCCACTATGTTCAATGCAGCTTACTCCCAAATAATTTGAGTGTAGCAGGGGTGGGGAACCTGCAGGCTGAGGGCTGGGCCACATTATCCCTTGGCTTAATTCCATGCGTCCCTCAGGCTGATTTCATGTGGCTGTGGGGTCCAGAGGCAGAGAACAGCCAAAGGGGGAAATGGGAACTTAAAAAAATGAACTGATGGGAGAAGGAGGGAGCAGTGTGTCTGGTACCGATACATGCAGATACAACAAAAGAAAGTAGGCAGAGCTAACTAATTACGGTTTTGACCCCATCTTCCTTCCTTGCTGAATTCTACAAGGGCTATGGAGGAGGAGGCAGCTGACTGCCACTGCAGCCCACTTGGGCTGGTTGTAAGTACGAAAGCAGGTAAACTGAGGTTGGCAGGGCTGTGTGTGTTCCTGGTGGGGCAGAAGAGAGAGAAAGAGAAAAAGATGGAGGTGGCTGAAAGAAAATTAAACGGGAGCTTCACTCATTTGGGGTTCTGCCCCTGCCCAGATCCAGCATAGCTCCAGATAGCCTTTCCCTAAGGGAATGCAGCCTTTGTCAGGGGAAAAAAGAGGGTTTCCAAATTTGAGTATAGGGCAGAAGTCTAAGGGTGTGAGAAAGAGCTGAAATGAATGTGCCCCTCGGAATTCTCCTTAGCAAATGTTGGTGTCAAAACATTGTCCAGATGCCCTCTGCATGCTCCCATGTCCTTTGTAGATTTGGTAACCTACATTTGACACTCAAACATATTAGATTTCAGTGTTTGCTACCTGATGGCTCCTACTTGGTTATTTGATAGCAAATATGCAACTTGTCTACCAACCCCTACGCCCCCCACATTGCAGAAGATTCTTGGGGAATGTTATAGGATTCACAATGGGCCTTGTTGGGCCTTATTACTGCCCTGTGATCAGAGAATGTGCCCTAGAAGATACACAGCAAAAACTCCTGTAGCTGCGGATCAGTAGTGGTGGACAGGTTTGCTGTCAGGGAAGCTTGTCTGATATTACTGAATTTCTCATTAAGAACCCCCTGATGAGACTACAAAAGAGGTCCATAGCTCACTGGTGGAGCACATGTCTTGCATGCAAAAGATCCCAGATTCAAACAATTTCCTTCCAGGAAAGACATGCAAGTCCAAAATCCTGGAGAGAGACTGGTAGTCAGTGTAGACCAGGCAGGGCTAACCAGCATGATGCTCTTGAGATACTGAAGGACCACAGCTGCCACAATTTCTGACCTTTGGCCCTGCTTGCTGGGGCTGATGGGAGCTGGTGTCCCATAACTTCTATAGGGCACTTGCTACCTATGTTCTGACTAGAAAGAAGGGAGAAATTCAATTCAGTCTCACGCTATGATGCGAACTTGCCTAATTTGCGATTTCTGAAACAATATGTGAACCAAAGTGCAGCTGTCCTTCAAGATTCGCACTTATCTGAATTTTGCAACGAAGTTCTCCAGCCAAGTAAAGTGTACAAAAATGCATATACTAGAGTAAAGGGTGCATAACAAATGCATATATTGGTGAAAATGACACATAAAGATGCATCCACATTAGGGGAAATTGGTCTGAAAAATGTGTATATTTAGAAAAATTGCATACAAAAATGCTGGTGAATTTCCAGGAGGAGGTTTTTTTTAAAAAAAGAAAACTTATGGGGAAATGTAGAAGCATGGACTTAAGACTGGAAAAAAGTTCTGTTCCAGGGTTACTTGAGAGCAGTTTGAGAAAAATGCTGTACCATATCCTGGTATATTTGATGTATCCAATAGTATTTGATAGTGGATAGCATTTGGGAGCTGCAGATTAGTGTTGTTTTTGGATCTGGGAACACTTACCAAGTAGCACATAGTGGAGGTTGGTATTTGACAGTATTTTATAGACAAGCTGCAATACTAATCAATTTTCATATTCAAAGCCTGCCCAAATCAAAACAATCAAAAGTTGCCAGCATTTCAAGTTACATAGTCAAAAATTTCACTGTCAGGGACTGGGCAAAGAAGGAGGACACTGGAGGGGGGGGTGATGTCAGGGGCTGGGCAGAGGAGGAGGAGTGGTGGGGACCGTCTCCCCACCCTGACCCTCCTAGGGAGGAGGAAGAGGAAGACAGTATAGATTTACAGCAGGGGTTTGTGGGAGGTCGCAGATCAAAGGCAGATGAGGGGGAAAGTTGAGAAATCATGGGAAAGGCAGAGCGGCAGCTGGCTGGCATGTTGTCATTAGAAAGCATCCCAGACCCTCCATCTCCCAGAACCCAGTGAGCCTTAAAAGTAGGAGAGCAAAGAGCTCAAAGACAGAGGGCATGTAGCAGCACCCAGAAAAGTGACAAGTGAGGAAGTGGGAGAGATTGGGGGTGGGGGGTGGGGTGGAGATTCGCTTGGGACAACGCCAGTATCCAAGAGTTTTGGTTCTATAACCTCTCTCCGTAAAGTTTGAAAGAATAAAGGACTGTAAAGAAACTTGTCTTTATACTTCCCTGGGCAACCAGCCGGGAGCCGCTGACAGCATCCTGACATTCACATATCTGCGTAGATGCGCTCCAACTCTTGTGTGAGCTGTGAGCATAGAGGCCCTGCTCCAAATCTCACCACACCTCAATGAAGAAAAAATGGAGAGGCACCAAAGCAGGAAGAAAGAGTGGAAACCTCTAATGCGCAAAATATCATTTATTAGGCCCACTGCATTTTGAATGAAATCTTCCTCTGGGGTACTGTAAAATACCTCACTCTGTGTTGTGTACTCTCTAATTACCCTCTTAAAAAGTGATTCATTTTGCAAAAGAGTACTTGGAGAGTGCAGAACACAGAGGACTTTATTTTACAGGACCCCTAGGAAAATTTGATTCAAAATGCATTAGACCCAATAAATAATATTTTGTGCACCCAGATTTTCTTTCTCTGGTGGCTTTAAGTAACCCAACTATATGGGAATTTTAAAACCCTGGTCTGGCTTGCAGAGATCTTCCAAAGATTACTGAGACAATGGCCTGGTTCGTAGCTAGGGATGAGCTAATCTTTGGTTTCTCTCCGTTTCTCGTTTTTCCAATCTTAAATTCAGTTCTCCACATTTTCACATGTTTATGTTAAGATGTCTACATGAAAATTTACCAGCGTTTTAGAGTGAATTTATCATAATATACATGTTTGCATGCAATTTTGCCTAATAAACATCTTCTTGCAAAGCAATGTATTTTGTATATTATTTATATTAGCGTATTTTTTGTAACATATACATTTTAATGCAAACTTTAGTATATGCATTTTTGTGCACATTGATTGCACTGCAGAATTCAGATAAGTGTGAATTTCATAGGATGGCTGTGTTTTGTTGGTTCATGAACTGTTTCAACAACCGTGAATTTGCCTTTAAATGTGAACTGAATTTTTCTCTCCCTCCTACCTGCAAGACTTGGTAAGCCAAACTACGGTTTACCATGTAGTGCAAACCAACTGTCTGTGAAGTGCTTTGAACACTCCAAAGTGCCTTAGAAATGCTAAACATTATACTCCAACATTTTTATGTCCAGATTTAATTGGTGTCGAGAGCAGAACATCTCTGGCTTTCCCTTTTGTACTCCTCCGTGCCAAGGTACCCTTGCCGTAGCCTTTCCCACGAACTCCCAGAAAATTACTCTGCAACCCCTCTGTAATGCGTGACTTTTCAAACGGCCATCATTTCTGTGGGGTTGGAAGAATATCTGAATTGTGTCCTTCCAGAAAGTGGGTTAGCTGGCAGTGGTTACTTCTACTGTTCATTGTCTGTGAAGAGATAACAGAGGAAGGCAATGCCCTCCTCCCTTATCTCCTAGCAGACTTTGAACAAGTAAGTGGCTGGGGAAAGTCTTTGAATCTCAGAGAAGGAATTCACAGGGTTCTTTTGTCGAGCTGAAGGAAATACTGCTGTTCCAGCCAACCCACAGCTGCAGGACTGCAGGCTGCTGAATCATCTTTCGGTGGTTTTCCATGATACCCAAGACGGGGAGGAAAATGATCAGGTTGCAAGTCAAACCACTGCTCTTTTGAAGAAATTTGGTACAGGCACCCACACAGAGAGCAGCAAGAGGACTTGCTCATTGCTTCTCTATCGGGCAGAACAGGCCAGTTCACACATAAGAAGATGATAACAGCCAGGGGAGCCAACTTGAATCAAATATTGGAGGAGGGTAGGTAAGCACAAGCCCACATAACTGATCACAAGGTGTGACACACACACACACCATTTGAATAGCAATGCCCATCAAATTTTGGGGGGCCCTGGCCCCCTCAAATATTTTATTGGGGAGGACAAAGGGACCTTGGCCCCTAGGAGTTGGTTGCGTAGCAAGACCCTCAAGCCGACCCCCCATTAGGGTAAATAAATTCATACAGACACAGATATTTTGTTTAAGGTTTTGGGGCAAAATTTTGGCCACAACTTTATTGATTACAGGAATGAGAGCGGTATTGGCTTAGGCATTGGCAAGACTATATCTGACTCCTGCCCCCTTTGCAGGAAGTCTATAAGGGTAAACCACCCAAAGGGAAATTGCTTCCGGGGAACCCGCCTGCATCTCCCCTGGTGTTCCCAGAGGCCTGACATGGCCTTCACCCTCAAGTGGACTTCAGACAGGAACCAGGCCCTGGCTTCTTTTAATGGAATACTCTTGAAAATGGAGGGGCAGGCGATGGCCGACCTCCCCTCCCCCAATGCCTAACCGCCTAACAAAGTTGTGACGATTGCTAAGAGGTAGGCAAAAACTAAGTGGCCAGTGCCAATTTGCCAAATGGAAAAAATTCCTACCCAGTCCCCGACTCAAGACGGGCAACCAACCAAAGTCCAAAGCAAGGCCAGAGAGACCTAAATTAAAGGGAGGATGGGTGGGTGTTCGGCAGCGCAAAGCAGGAGCCAAGCACATGTCGCGCTGCTGCTTTTATACTTTTCCTCACTATCACCCTTTGACATGATTGGGCAATAGCCTGGGTGATTCTGGTGCCACCCCGTCATGAGGGCGATAGCTCCACCCACGCCAGTGTGGGGGAAACCAGGTTGAGAGGTTGGTCTCCAACAACGAGGATACCACATTGGTTGTTGTAGAGTATTCTCTTTTCTTACGCAGCCATTATTGAAGGTTTCTTCCTCCTTCTCAGATGTGAAACATATAGTTCTCTCATAAATTAGAGAAACTATACTGTTATGCATTGCAGTGATATCCATGCCAAGTTCTCTTTTCTAGAAATAAATAAATATCAGCTCGTATATAAGCTGAATTCCTTCTAAGGCTGACTCTATTAACCGTAATGGGAACTTTTCCTTAAAAGTCAGAGAAAGGATGTCTCCATGAATACAAACATCCACATCCGTTTAACTAATCCTACATTCAATATGACGAAGTGCTGCTGATTTTGTACGTGCACAACGAGGTGAACTTGACAGGGAGTTTGAGAAAATGACAATTTAACTGGCAACCCCTCTATTGCAGGGAAGATCAAAGGCATGCGAGAGCTGCTAATCTGGAATAGGAAGCCTGCAATAGGAGTGTGTGAAAAGATGCAAAAAGAAAAAAGAAAAAAGAACGTAAGCAATAAGGTGGGTTTTCGGCCTTGTCAAAAGCAGGCAACTTAACTAACCTTCTTCTTCTTTTTAGCTCAGTTCAGCATTCCACTTTAGAATTTGTTTCGCTGCCTCCATACACAGAACTGTCTCCAGCTCTGGAGTCTGCATTAGTTGTTATTATTAGTTGTTGCTATCAGATGTTGGGTGTCATGGGTTTTGAAGATGCTCGAACTCAGGATGAAAGGGAGAAAGGTGCTAGGAGGAAGGCACGCTTGGCAAACCTTCACCGTGATCAACTCCCACCCGGAAACCTATGTCCCCACTGTGGAAAGACGTGTGGATCCAGAACTGGCCTCCACAGTCACTTAAGGATTCACTGTTAAAACCATGTTTTTGGAAGACAATCCTACTTGGCTATGAGGGATCGCCAAAAAGAAAGAAGATACACGATGCTAAAATGGATGGGTCTTTTTGTGTACACAACAGCTGAGCTGTACAAATAAAAAAAAGTGTACACTCTTTCTGACAAACATTTGTGCATACAGCTTATCCCAGCGTTCAGTGTAACCTGTGGACAAGCCTAATTTGATCCTTATGTTCTTTGGAGGGACCAGTGCATTTCAGTGATACGTTATTGAAGGTGTAACCACTATTTCCATAGTAACCTGTACTTCCATTTTGTGTGTCTTCTTCGTGATAATGATGGTCTGGAGGTAAAAGATTGCTTCAAAACCATCTGTATATACTCGATCTAATTCTCTGATTATTTATCTTGTCAGTTTTTCCATTGAGGCAGCTCTTCAGGTTTTCCAAAGCTTTTCTCTCTTCTAAGTGTCTTTCCTGGTAGTGGATGATAATGCTTCTTGCAGCTATAATGAGGGGATGGATCAATGTTGTCTGGCGTTACTTAGACAAGTCAGTAACTTCACAAAAATATTCTAAGAAACTCCTAACAGTCTATTCTTCTCTTATCGTACTAATAAACTTTGCAGGACTTGGTTTGGGGGGAAATGGCACTCGTTTGCTGGAGGACTGCTCTGGAGTAATAAGAATAAATTTGACCACATGCATGAAATAAGTTGCCATTTCTGCAATATCAGGAGAAGCTTTGTGGAGCAGGTGGGGAAAGGCTGCAATCCTAACTGTACTTACCTGGAAGTTACTCAATTGAATTAAATGGGACGTACACCTGAGTAGACATGGTTAGGATTGTGTTCTTTGGCACAATCCCGTGGAATCAAAATACAAAAATGTACACTTACCAGAATTAGAATTGATCTCTGCTCCAAGTTTGTTTAGGTTATTTGCCCGATTTCTCTTCATATTGACAAATACAACAAAGTTTATTTTTACATCACTATCATTATTATTGGTAGTTGCAGTAGTATCTGAACAGTGCAGTCCTAAGAACTAAATCCTATTGAATTAAATGGTGCTTAGGCTGCATACATTTAAAGCACACCCAAAAGGATCCTGGGAACCGTAGGGTGTTAAGAGCACCAGGAATTGTCTCTCTTTGAAGGAGGACTATAGTCCCCTCCCTGATTCCTGGTGTGGGGAGTGTGCTTTAAATGTATGGCTTGTGTGCAGCCTTACTCCCAGGTAAGTGGGGTTAGCATTGCAGCCATAAATATCCATGCCCATTTTACAGCGGAGTATTTTAAAAAGTAATGTCCTTTCCTCGAGGAACTTACAATAAAATTCCAAAAGTGGAGGGGATGACAGAGGGAGATGAGAGGAAAGAAAGGGAAAGGCTTACATTTCTCCTAAGTAGTATTAATATATTAAATTTATATGGCTGTCCATCAATAAAATTATGTAGGCCACTTACAAAAAAACATTTCCAGACTGCTCCCAGCTTTGGCTGGCTCCCAGCTATAGCCCTCCCTTGCCAGAGAAAGCCTGGCTACAATTATATAGTCCCTGGTGATCTCCTGGTTGGACTACTGTAATGCACTCTGTATGATACTGAAGACAGTCAAATAGTTGCAGCTGGTGAAGATTGTGGCAGCCAGGATACGGGCAGGTACCAATGGCAGGATACATACTGCACCAGTTTTAAAAGTTCTGCTTGGGTGGCTAATTTTCTTTTCGGCCTAATTCAAAGTTTGTCTGTGAAGATATAAAATCCTAAACAGCTTGGGCTCCAAATATTCAACAGAGCACCTTTGCTCTGCCCTGCCCAAGCATGGAAATCTGTCAGAGACACACTTTTCATTATGCCTCTGCCAAACATGGCTTGAGCGGTGGTGACACATGGGAGAGTCTTTTTGGTGGTAGCCCCTGGGCTTTAAAACCATCTCCCCTCTCTACAGCCTGTTGTCATCTGGTCAAGATGCCTCTTTTTGCCCAGGCTTTTGCAATAGTGGTGTGATATGGTGTTTTAGTCGATGGGTAGACCTGTAGGTCAGACTTGGCCCACCAAGCCTCCTCATTTAACATGTGAGGCTGTTTTCACATGACATCAGAGGTGAGGTGGGTACGGGTGAAACTTCAAAAGCAAGAATCTGGAGATTAAAGTGATCTGTCTCAGTGTAAGGCAGTTTGTATGCCTATAGCAGCCTTTCTCAAATGAGCACCCTGCTCATGTTTTGGACTACAACTCCCATCTGTCGGGTCGACCGGGGGCATGGACGACCCCCAGGCAAATGACAGGAACGTTTCCAGCCTGTCCCTCCCATCAGCGTGCAGCTCTAGGGAGTTCCGACAGGCTTCCCCGATGATTTATAGTGACTCATGTCTTGGAGACATTGAGCACACATCCCGAGTCCAGCAGAGATAAAACGCAGTCAGAGCTAGGCTGGGGTTGTAAGCACTAAGCTACTTTATTAAGCATAAGGCTTAATAGAAAGAAAACATGTCTCTTCTCTCTGGTCTTCTTCGGAGAGAAGTCAGAAGCGAAAGCAAAAACAAACAGAAACAGAGTACAGTAAACACCCGCTCCCGTGATTCCAACAGTCGTGCTGGAATGCATAACACAGACATGTGATGAACCAATCCTACACAATATCTGCACAGTGAGGGGAATAGAAACCCAACACCATCATCTCTGACCATCAGGCTGTTAGAATTCCTGCTCCATGATTGCAGTCATGGGATTTTTGTCTATCACATGATGGTGTATGTTTTGACTCCACAGAGTGGGAAGTGACAGAGGTAGGATGTTTGTGTTACTGTGTTCCGTGAAGTGGGACTATTGTCCTTTGTTCACTCTCTCTGCTGTCTGATGCTAGAGAGAGAGGGAGCCATGCTGCAGTGCTCCATGTGTGTTTATATGTAAATAAAGTAGATTAGCCAAAATGCTAAGTTGCTGAGGTCTGTTACACAAGCTGCGAAGACTCTGCGGATCCCTAAGTGTGCCACTGTCTGTTGGCATTGGTCGCTGTGATGTTCGGGCAGAAGAAAGCTTTTGAAGCTCCCGAACGATCGACCAGGAGGGAGAGAACATGCCAGTTGGGCATGTGTCTCTGCCAGGGTTCTACTTGAGAGTAGAACGAGCTCCTGACACAGGCATGCTGGCTGGGGCTGATGGGATTTGTAGTTCAAAATATCTAGAGAGCACCAGTTTGGGGGACACTGCTTCACAGAACCAGATTTATCCAGGAGCTAAGTCCCAGTAGAATGTACTTCTGAGTGACATTGAGTCCACACATTCATAGAATCATGATCCTGAGGATCATCTCATCCGAGCCCCTGCAATGCAGGAATATGCAGCTGTCCCTTTCAGAGGTCGAACCTGCAACCTTGACATTACCAGTACCATGCAACTCACTTCTCGGCACTGCAGTGTCAGAAACCGAAAGGAGCCCGTTCGCAGGTTTAGCTGAGAATGACATCTAGCGATGTGCCTCCATCCGCTATTCAAACATGGGCTGTAAGTTTCTACTCCGAAGCAAAAGCAAGCTAAGATTCCTCCTACACCAGGAACAAATTTCTTCTAAAGTGCTCATTTGAACTTTGGAAGTTTTCTGACATGTGAAAAACCTCACCAGCTAAACGAAAGAGTACAAACTTCTGGCTACGCTGCCGCAACGCTTGCCAGTCTATTTATATTTCTGCCCTGAGTTAAGATCAAGAGCTTTCTTTTTGAAAACCTCTAATTCTTAGAATGCAATTCAAGTGAAAAATCAAAGAAACATAAGACCATTTTGCGACTTTAAATTTTTCCTTTTCTTGAAGTTGAAAAATGCAGTTGGAGGTCTCTTTTCCTTATCGTAGGGCCAGAATTACCCGGTGTGATCTGGATTACCCAATTCTGCCTGAAGAAGGGCTCTTTTGATCCTTTTATTTCTTTGTGGGAATGTGTGTGCTACTTATGAATTTTCAGGGTCTGCAACGCTTTCTCAACCATTTCAGTTAATGAAGCTCAAGGGTTCAAGGCTTTTAACACCTGCTTTAGAAAGGGCAGATTTGGAAGCGACAGGGAAAGGAGACCAGCTAAATTCACAAGTTGCTCATGTAGCGACTTACCACTTCTCTGCAACGTCCCAACACACAGAGACACCCTCCCAGCACTTGTGTTGCTGCTACTTCCCTGGACCACAGTGAGGTTGGGCCTGTGATGTTGCACCAGCTGCCAATCTGCTGGTCCCACCAGAGCAAACATGCAGCCCCACCCTTGCCCCACCACCTGTCCAGGTAAGCAGCAGTGATGTTGGTGTCAGGGGGCAGCTCTGCCCCCATCACATGCACTGCTACAGCATCCCAAACCATGCTAAATTATGTTGCAGGATGTTTGAGGTGAAGAACGGTTAGTTTGCAACAGGGGTGAGGAAATTTTTCATCCTGGGGAGGCAGATCTTTATATGAAAGGTGTTTGGGACAACCAGTCAGTTATTTGCAGGTGGGTTGTCCCTCCTACCTGACCAAGTTTTCATTAAAACTGCTGCTAAAATGGAGCTTTTGCCCTCTGACCTAACAATGGTTTGAAGACAAGCTGATTCATGCTGCTGGACCAAGGTGTACTCAGCTGATGGGCAAGTGGGAATACACATAGCTCCAGCAAAGGAGTGATTGGGAGCTCCCTTTAAGTGATGTTGACAAGCTGGAACGTGTGCAAAGGAGGGCAACTAAGATAATCAAGGGTCTAGAAGCCAAGCCTTATGAGGAAGCTGGGTATGTTTAGCCTGGAAAAGAGGAGACTGAGAGGAGATATTTGTTGTTGTTGTTGTTGTTTAGCCATTTAGTCGTGTCTGACTCTTCGTGACCCCATGGAACAGAGCACGCTAGGCACTTCTGTCTTCCACTGCCTCCCACAGTTTGGTCAAACTCATGTTGGTAGCTTTGAGAACACTGTCCAACCATCTCGTCTTCTGTTGTCCCCTTCTCCTTGTGCCCTCAATCTTTCCCAACATCAGGGTCTTTTCCAAGGAGTCTTCACTTCTCATGAGGTGGAAGTATTGGAGCCTCAGCTTCAGGATCTGTCCTTCCAGTGAGCACTCAGGGCCGATTTCCTTCATAATGGATATGTTTGATCTTCTTGCAGTCCAGTCTCAAGAGTCTCCTCCAGCACCATAATTCAAAAGCATCAATTCTTCGGTGATCAGCCTTCTTTATGGTCCAGCTCTCACTCCCATACATCACTACTGGGAAGACTATAGCTTTAACAATACGGACCTTTGTCTCTGCTTTTTAAGATGCTGTCTAGGTTTGTCATCACACTTTTTAAAAAAATTTTATGACTGCTATCACCATGTGCAGTGATCATGGAGCCCAAGAAAGTAAAATCTCTCACTGCCTCCATTTCTTCCCTTTCTACTGGTGATGGGACCAGTGGCCATGATCTTCGTTTTTTTGATGTTGAGCTTCAGACCATATTTTGCGCTCTCCTCTTTCACCTTCATTAAGAGGTTCTTTAATTCCTCCTCACTTTCTGCCATCAAGGTTGTGTCATCTGCATATCTGAGGTTGTTGATATTTCTTCCGGCAATCTTAATTCTGGCTTGGGATTCATCCAGTCCAGCTTTTCGCATGATGAATTCTGCATATAGGATAGCCATCTTCAAATATCTCAAGGGCTGTCACATGGAAGAAGGAATAAGCTTGTTTTCTCCTGCTCTGGAGGGTAGGACTTCAGGTTACAAGAAAGGAGATTCTCACTAAACACCAGGAAAAACTTTCTGACAGTAAGAGCTGTTCAACAGTGGAATGGTCTCTCTCGAGAAGTTGTAGACTCCCCTTCCTTGGAGATTTTTAAGTAGAGGTTGTATTGCCATCTATCCTGGATGCTTTAGTTGAGATTCCTGCATTGCTGGGATTGGACTAGATGACCCTTGGAGTCCTTCCAATTCTTCTATTCCATGATTCCATGATACTCAGGGGGTCCTATGTGAACTGAATAACCCCCCTAACATGTGGCCTGGGATGGTCTGCAATGGGGGATCCAAGGCAGATTCTCAGGGTGGGATGTCTTAGCAGACAAACTGATGCAGATGTGTTTGCTGAAGGTAGAAAACTGGGAAACCGCAGCATTAACCAAATGGTTTCTTTTTTAACTGCTAATCTGAGTTATGTGCAAGACTCTACTTTGGGTAGTAGAAAGCTACCCAATTTAGTTATGACTATCTAGTTTTCCAGAATATATGTGGCTATGTTTATTTCATGAAAAGCATTGAGTTTTGCAGCCATACGTACAACACAGTTGCAAAAACAGCAGCAAGCAAACACATAAACCGCCAACTACTTCTGGACTTGGATCACTTTCGTCCGGCAATTGGTACAGAGCGGTGCAAAAATGGGAAGCAGGTTTTGTTGCCTCTTTTAGCGCTCCACCTCTTGCCTCTGGCATGCAAATGTGTTTAATGCAGTCTGGCTCACAACGGTTAGAAACTCAGGCGAGCCAAGCCGCAGTTCATGAATTTCATCCCGTTACAGCACCCACTGTGTAAATAAATCAGTGCATTGCCTATTTTGGGTTGGAATAATGCAGCGCTTGAATAATGCATGGCAAGCAGCCTTTTTTATATTAAGAAGCCCTTGGGCCAAATTCTGAGCTGTCTTCAATCCCTACCACTCCTTGGAGTTCAATGTAGGTGCACAGCACAATTTAGCTCATTTTATACATTTCCAATAATGCATGTGTTGAAAGGGTGCAATGGAGGAAACTGAGACTTCACCAACCCCTCCACACACTGCACACACACACACACACACACACACACCCCAACACACCAGACAAGGCACCCTCCAACCAAAATTCTTCCCAGGGAATTATACTAATTCTGAAAAAGATTACGCACTATGAAGAGTAATATTTTAGGGCCCCTCTGAACTGACAGGGTTTTTTAGCAAGTATATTCTACAACATGTTACTGATGAAAAAAATGAGGCATTTGCGGTGGATTTATACAGTACCTGTTCACTAGGGAAGTGTGTAGGGGGAGGGGGGAATTCAACTCAGCTCACATTTTGGTGTGAACCTGCTTAATTTGCAGTTTGCAGAACAGTGTATGTACTGAACAACAACCATCCTTTGAAATTCACAGACAAATATGTTGGAAAGGCTGTGGAAAGCTTGGTTCACTTATCCATGTTTGGCGGGAATGCCCACATGTTAAAAACTTTTGGAACAGAGTATTCTCCATTATATTCAGAATTACAGGCAAACCCTTTCTCTAAATCCTGCCTTAGCCCTTGTATCTTTGGACATAGACTTAGGCTCCACCCTGCACCACAGCCAACGAGTAGGCTTCCTGCTGACTGCAGCACAATTAGTGATAGCTCAGCAATGGAAGAAACAGACTGAAATACCCATGAACCTATGGGAAAATAATATCTGGGATATAGCAATGTCTGAGCATCTCACCAGGCACAGGAAGGCAATTAAAGGTGCAACGAATAGAGACCCCTTTCTTTAACTATGCTAATGACCGAAATCAAGACCTTCTTATACCAACTGCTCAATATTCTCAGTGGAGGGGTACATAATATGTTTGTTGAATGTGTAAATGTATGTCTAGAGACAATGGGTAAGACAAACACCATTCGATGTACTGCTGGACAGGTGTTTAGCGGTTATTGCATTTGTATTTGTTTAAAAGCCAATAAAAAGTTCTTCAAAGAAAAAAATTTCACGGACAAAAATGTTTGGGGAAGCTGCTTTGCAGCGAGGTGAGCATTAGACAAAACCGCATGCAAAGCTGTGTGTGTTAGGAGAAATTCACACTCCAAGCGGTGTGGAAACATGGCAAACTGCACTTTAAATGTTTGGCTTTACTTGTGAACTAAATCTGTGAACAAGAATAGGATTCAGAATGCAGCAGTCTGATTGGTCCTAAAACAATAGGATCCAGGATGAAGCAGACTGATTGGTCCACAGGAGCCACCCAATCCAGCTCCAGGTGGAAGTGAATCCACAACCTGATTGGCCTACAGGTGAATCCCGGAATTAGCCAATCATGTGGGGCCCATTGTGTAAATAATGCATATAAAGCAGACATTCTGGGGGAACTTCCATTCCTCCTGAGCTGAATAAAGAGCATGAAATCTGCTCTTGACTCCGAGTATATTTCATTATGCCTTGTGAGCCTTCACCAACGAGCTTCCATGTCTTGAGCTGGTGGGAGAGGTTTCACAGAGTGTCTCCACTTTTTAGAATCATGAGCCATCATTGCCTAAATACCTTCTTTTTAATCCAGCACTTCTTGAATTCTCCTGCCCCTCCTACACTTAAATAATGCCAGTAGCCCACTGTGGCTTTTTCTCCCAGTGACCTTTTGAATGCCTTAACTGCATCTTGTTGCTGTGGGCTATCTATTTTTTCTACCGTCGCAAGGAATTGTAACTGTCATGTACACTTATATTTGACTCTGCCTGTCCTTCCTTATGTCTGCATAGCTGCTTTCCACATATCCTGCAGGCTTAACCAGGTGAAAAACAGCATTGCTGGCACATGAAGGTACACCCAGACAGAGTTTTACTGGTCTTAGGCACTTTGAATCAAGCATTCCATGCAGAGGCTGTGCAAAACTCCCCCATTTCCAACTCCCGTTTCATGGATTTTATTCTTTGTCCTTTCTGAATCCTAGCACTGGCAATGAAGGCAACGGCACATCCAGTGCTTGGCACTAAGGGAAAAAAAGAGACTGAGAAGTGGGGAGAAGAGGTTGCTGAGAGTCCTGCTAAGCCACGCCCACTGGTAACTTCAGCTCAGGGCTCAGGTTAACCCTTTCATGCATGCAAGTGTGAGCTGCAGAGGCTCAGGGCAGAGAGGCGGAGGGAACTGAGTTCCCGCAGGAGGAGTGCTCGCCTCCAGGCCAGGAGAGGTGAGTCACCTGTGGACCGGGGCCACCCTATGCCTCGGGGCAGATAAAAGCCAGCCAGCCCCAGTCCCAAGTTGCAGGAGCAACATTGTTGGTAGCCAGTTCCTGCCTGCACCCTGTCCTGCCGGAACTCCTGACATCACCCGACTCTCTGCCTTGGACCCAGCTTCAGCTTTGATGGACTGCCTCCCTACTGCACCCTTGACCTCGGACTGGACTCGGACCTCGCCTCACGGTTAACCCATGAGACCAGCACAGGTATGGTCCAAAATAGGTGCCTGGGGATTCAAGGTTGCAAAGGCTAAGGTAAACTAGTGAGTTAAGAAAGTAGGAATGATAGATGACTTCGTAACGTCCAGTGGAGGGCTGCTAGGGCACAACGCTTCCAAGGAGCATGTCAAGCAATTTTTTAACCCCTACTCCCAAATTACAGAGTTAAACACTCTTTCCTGTTCCCACCACATTCCATTATTCTATTGGAACTCAGATAAACTCTGCAAACGTTTCTGTCCACCTACTGTTCTTTGGCCAACCAGGTATCTGCAGCACTTAGCCAATCCAAATCCAAAAGTATAACTGGCAAGGAGGTTTCTCACATGTGGCTCTAAACATTAAAGGCATGTAATTGATACTGATCCAAGTGGTTTAACGATCAATCCATCTTCCCAAGGAATTCTGGGAACTGTAGCTCTGTGAAGGGACTTTGCTAACAACTCTCAGCTCCCTTAACAGACTAGTTCCCAGAGTTCTTTGGGGGAAGCCATGTCTGTTTGCAGTGGTATGATACTGCTATAAATGTATATTTCAGAAAAAGTCTAACCTTGGACCAAATTAACATGCCAGTTATGTGGAGTTAGGATTGTAGCCTTAGACATTTTGTCTCTTCTTCTGCTTTGGCTGCATCCAAAATTAGATTTGAGTTGGTAAATGTTAATGAGATGCATCTTTGAATTTATTTTAATACAGATGTCATTGTGCCTGATTTGTATTGTAGACAGGCTTCCTGCTATTTAAGCAGCTGGTGAAATCATTCTAGATAACATCATTATGTGCACATTAATGTTCTGTATCTCTATATGATTTTAAGTTCTGCTGAAGGAATAAAGGTGTGGATTGCAACAAATAACACAGAGGGACCCGAGGCAGCTTGAAGACTCCTGCCTGAAAACTGCTAGCACATTTGCAAAGCTAAGCAGTATGGTTTCAAATTGGATTGGGGGTGGTGGTTTGTGTGTGCTGAGATTCTTGTACTGCAGGGGGTTGGACTAAATGATCCTTGGGATCCCTTCCAACTCTACAATTCTAAGCTTCGATGAAGTGATATAGTCTGAGCCACCTAGACTCATGCAGTCCCCAATGGCGTACCTGGTGGAATGAAGCACTTGACTCTCTCCCTCTCTCTGGGCTCAGAGACCTGAACTGTTAGAGTGAACAGTGTCCTTTCTGGGATTAGAGAGGTGATCTAAAGAGACTGCACATTTGCTAGTGGGAAGACCACCTGTAAGAAGCGACCCTTTCCTCTTCTATTTCCTCTTCTATGGAAGAAGAAGAAGAAGAAGAAGAAGAAGAAGAAGAAGAAGAAGAAGAAGAAGAAGAATTTATTAATTATACCCTGCCCATTTGGCTGGGTTTCCCCAGCCACTCTGGGCAGCTTCCAACCAAATATTAAAAACAGGATAAAACATCAAACATTAAAAACTTCCCTAAACAGGGCCGCCTTCAGTTGTCTTTTAAAAGTAAAATAGCTGTTTATTGCCTTGACATCTGCGGGGAGGGTGTTCCACAGGGAGGGCGCCACTCCTGAGAAGGCCCTCTGCCTGGTTCCCTGTAACTTCACTTCTCGCAGTGAGGGAACCATCAGAAGGCCCTCAAAGCTGGACCTCAGTGTCCGGGCTGGATGATGGGGGTGGAGATTCTCCTTCAGATAAACTGGACAAGGTTTTTTGACTCAAAAATCATGTCAAAAAACTGGGGTCATCCAATACACAGATAGTGGCATGTGGGGGGAGAAGTGGCACCAGCTAGCCAGCCAGTTGGAGGGAGCACGGCTTCCCCCGATGCCACAGCAAGCGGGGAGCGATCTGGGGGGTGTTTCCTGCCTGCAGTTGTGTGGGGGGGGGAGAAGCTGCACACTGCCAGCCAGCTCGTTGGTGGGACCATAACTTCCCCCGATGCTGCAGAGAGTGGAGGGCGCTCCCTGGGTCGGCTGGTGGGAGTGCAACTTCCCCTGATGCCGTTGCGCGCAGGAAACAATCTAGGGAGTGTTTCCTGCCCCAGCTGCTTGGGGGGAGAGGCTCGACAACTTGGGGCCATCTCCCCTCATTTTCCTAAAATCGAGTCCCCCAAAATGGAGGGGGGTGTAAGGAAGAAGGCAGGCAAGGGCTGGCTGAGGGCAGACTGACGTTGGTGAGACAGTGCCCCATTTGCCCAGATCAACCAACCTTTACTGAAAAATGTCTGCTGCTCTTTTGCACTAACATTCCTTACATCCAATCCAGGGGGTGGCACTGGCTGTCAGTTTCCTCCTCCTGACCACTGGTCCTGTTAGCTAGGGATGATGGGAATTGTAGTCCCAAACATCTGGAGAGCTGGAGTTTGCCTATGCCTGCCTTAGTGGTGAAGGAATGGGTTTCTGTGCAGTCAGTTTGAAACAGGACCCAACCCCCCCTTTTCTTCTTTCTCCAAGAAAGCATTTCTAAAATGCATAAACTTGAGCTGTTGAGCAAATGCATAACAAGAACACAGCTGTATAAACAAAGCTCTCTCTTTTATCAGTTATGGCAACGGATGACCTTGGCTGTTCCAGTGGAGTAGGGATGACATGTCTAGGTCTTATCTTACGTCCTGACCACACTCTGACGCACAGACCTAGTCCGGGAACAGTGCCAGAGTATGTTCTGAAGTTGGTGACCTCTTGTTCCAAGATAAGAATATAGGAACAGGAATACCCTTTTATGGATTGAAGGTACATTCTTTCACCTTTGGTGGACGTGCCCAAGGATTGGGAGATGATCTATAATGAAATGAAAAAGGTATTTAAATATACCTTCCAGAAGAAACCAGCGGCCTTTCTCTTGGGCATGGTCGGCCAATTGGTGCTAAAGGAGGATAGAACTTTTTAAATGTACGCCACAACAGCAGCAAGAATACTTATCGCAAAGTATTGGAAAACACAAGATCTACCCACCCGGGAAGAATGGCAGATGAAGGTGATGGACTATATGGAACTGGCTGAGATGACTGGCAGAATCCAAGACCAAGGAGAAGAGTCGGTGGAAGAAGATTGGAAAAAATTTAAAGTTTATCTTCAGAAATATTGTAAAATTAAGGAATGTTAGAAAGATGTTGGAATAGAATTATGTGGTTTTAGCAGAAAAGATATAAAGGATTAAGTAAAAATAATTTGGTGAAAGAAGAGAATGCAAAATCACAATATATTAAGATAAAATATTAAGATAAATTATTAAGATAAAAACAAAGTTGGAAAGGATTTGCTGAAATATCTAACTGAATTAGAATACAAAAATGGGAGGTGTGAGGAAGTCAAGGAAGTAAGTGAATGAAAGCAAGTGATGTAAAGGTTTGATCTGGGGTTTTTTTCAATTGTTTGTATTTTTTCTGTCTTTTCTTTCTCTTTGTAATCTTTAAAATTTGAATAAATATTATTATTATTATTTTTAAAAAGGAATACCCTTTTATGGTCAGGAATACAGGAAGGAAAGCCCTTTTGTGGTTAAGAGTACCGGAGCAGGAACATCTGTGATGTCAACCTGCGTGTATAAGCTGACGTGGTTGGATTCCTGGGGGAGGGGGGAGAGGGTGCCTGGAGGATCTATATACTGCATGAAATTTCTCATTTCTTTGGACTTGCTGTGGACTGACCACGCAAGTGCCTTTCTGCTGCTCCGGAGAGCAGAAATAAAGAACTGAACCAACCCTCGGTGTCATTTGACTTCCTTCCTCCCTCCCGGGAGCAACGCAGACCCAATCAGTGAACTCCAATAAGGCTACAGTGGTTCTGCAGCTGGTTCCTCCCACCATTCCCTTGCATCCAACCAGTCCATGACACTACATTAGTTGGCTTTGCCTGTCATTGGCTCTGACTCCACCCACAGTTGGGCTCCCTGCCTTTTGTCCTACCAGTCTCAACTGGACACTTAGCCACCACCCAAAACTTCCCTGGCATTTTGTAATGCTTGCTGAAAGATGCATTTTTTTATTCCATTTATTGTGGTACTCCAGAAGTACATCTGCTAGCACATGGCGTTATTTCCTTTTCCCTCGCAGAAGAGGGGAGGGGGACACACAAAGTAGGCATCCAAAATCCTGGAAACAGTCCCAACAAATCTACAGGTTAAAGGAGCTACATACTTCATCATATGAGCATACTGATTATCTTGGAGGCAGAAGTAGCTAGTTGGCATATAGTTTCTGTTTCTGCTACGGGAATATGGCTCACCTTTACTGGATCTGCAATCTGGCATTTACAGAGAGAAGGCAGACTTTTAAAAAAAATGTTCAAAATTACCTATTTGCATATCCAGAATATATGGAAGACCATCTGTATACTGCTACAAGAGTGCACAAACTTTTTTGCACAGGTGACATTTAGGAAACAAATTTTAAAAATTGGCACTCTGGGCATGATTAATGAAGTTGGTTGCTAAGCACTTTGATATATTTGGAGTGGAAGTCGGAGAGCTCTGTGCAAAACGTATGCAGTTCTCAGTCACATTTCAATCCTCAAGAAGAACATAAGTGGTACTTGAGACATTGCATTGACTTGCTGATTCCTGGCATTAAGGTGAATTTCACCCTCGGGAGATGCTTATGATTAATCTTATGCTTATGTTCACATGCTGTTTTACTAACATTTAATACCTGATGTCAAGTGACCGTCTCTTAATATTTTACTGGCTTCCAGATACTGTCTGCTCATTTTCATGGCACCATTATGCCCATTTCACAGGTGGTATGCCATTAGGGCTGGAGCCCCTAGCAGGTCCTCAGCCTGGGAGGTGAGATGGTGGTATCAGGAATGGAACGCATTACCTCTCTGACACAAAAAAAAAGGGGGGGATAATTGCAAGGAAACCAGCCAACCCACCAAAGATGCATAACTTAAGAACAACCCTGCAGGATCAGGCCAGGGGCCCATCTAGTCCAGCATCCTGTTCTTACAGTAGTCAACTAGATGCCTATAGCAAGCCCACAAACAGGACCCTTCTGCAGTTTCCAGCAACTGGTGCTCAGAAGAATACTGCCTTGGACATGGTTATTAGACACTAATATTTACACGACCACCTCTCCTGGTATGCCCCGCATACCTGGTCCATGAATAACCATAGTTTAGAGGTTCCGGGCCCTAAGGAAGTCAGACTATCCTCCACCAGGGCTAGGGCCTTTTCAGTGATGGCTCCGAATTGGTGGAATGCTCTGTCCCATGAGACTAGGGCCCTTCAGGATTTAACCTCCTTCCGTCAGGCCTGTAAGACAGAGCTATTCCACCTGGCCTTTAATTTGAATTCAGCCTGAACTTTTATTTCCCTTCTCTTCTCTTCCCTCTCCCTCCCCTTTTATGAACATTACCCACTCTGAGACCCCATAGCTAATTCTCCCCTGGCCTCCTCGCTGGCCCAAGTAGGACCAATTCAGCCAGCTAGCCCTGGGGATTATCTAATGCTTTTTTAAAAAAAAATTAAAATAATATTTATTAACATTTTAAAGACTGCAAAAGAAAGACAAAGAATTAAACAATACAATACAATACAAAAACACCACACAACACCAACCCCCAGACATTAAATTAACAAAACCAAACAAACACAATTTAAAACACATCTAATAAGTTCAGTATTTTAACTTTCATTTACTTGTTTCAACAACCTCCTCACACCTCCCTTTTTGTATTCCACTTTAATTAACTGTTTCAGCAATTCCTTTCCATCTTCCTCTGTTTTCTGTCCTGTAATTTATCTTAACATATTCTAACCTTATTTTTCCCTTTAATATATAATTGTCTTAACATATTTTAACCTTATTTTCCCTTTAATACTCTAATAATCTATTAGTACGTAATTCCTTGTAACATTTCTACTAAAGCCATATAGCTCCTTTCCAACATTTTTCTAACACTCATTAATTTTACAATATTTTTATAAATAGTCTTTAAACTTTTTCCAGTCTTCTTCCACCGACTCTTCTCCCTGGTCCCGGATTCTCCCAGTCATATCCGCCAATTCCCTGTAGTCCATCAACCTGGTGATCTTCTGTCCAATGCTCTTAACTCTTTTCCAAGTCCCTTCTGCAAGTCTTCTTCATATTTATACATGAACTTTACTTTGTCTTCCACTGATCTTATTTTCATTTTCCTTCCTTTGAGGCAAAAGAGTAGATCTCGGGGAAACTCCCACCTAAAGATGATTTTATTCCTTCTCGACAGGGCAACCAAATCTCCGTAGTTAAATCTAAGATCCGAAAGGTATTTCAGGACGTCTTTCAAAATTTCCACTCTTGACTGTTGTTCTTCTAAGTTCCTCTGGTATTTCCAACAGTCTCTTATTTTGTTCTTCTCTTTTTTCCCTCCTCTTCCAAGTCCAAGAGCCCTCACAGTTTTAATCTCTTCTTGACCCAAATCCCGGTCCCAAAAGTCATCAAATTCCTGTGTAAGGAAATCTATCAAACTTTCCTTCTCCACCTCAGGTAGGGCTCTGATCCTCGAAACCTGATTTTCTTTAAATTCAATCATAGCAGGCATCAACTTTTGGTCATCAAATTGCATCTGTAAGGCTGGGACTCTCTCTCTCTCCAATTGTGTTACTTTAGGTTCAACGGCAATAACTTTCTCCCTAGCCTTCTCCGCAGTTTGCTATGTCAAAGTAGATTCCTGTGTCAGTTTCTGAATAGTTTCTATATTGGTGTTCACTTTTTGTCCCAAATTGTCAATTTTGGTAGTTACCACATCCACCTTTTTGTGAAGCTGTTCCAGTGAGTCACTTATCTTACATAATACAACCACTAAGGCCTCTTCTGTCAACATTCTTAACCGATTCAAGGTCCCCAGAATCTCACAGGTTTTTATCTTGCAGCTGGAAATTCCCCCAGCTCAACTCTTGTGACAGTTTCAAAAGCCTCCTCCAGAGGGAAACAGTTCCTCTAGAGGGAAACAGTTTCTATGTGTTAGTCCTTTTAAACTCAATTCAAACAATAAAGTTAGTTTCAATTTTCTGTTACTTTTACTCCTTTTTAAACGCAGACGGAGACCATGGAAACAATGTATTCCTCTTATTTAACTAACTGTCAGTGAACGTTCTAATCACGGTCAGTCCTGTTGGCAGCCCGTTTCCGGGATCGGAGCGGTGGTATATTAACTCTGTTCACTCTCTCCCGCAGGTATACTCAGTCCAAAACTTTCCCCCCTCTTCTCCTGCCACCAAGGAGGGTTGAGTATTTTTTACTGATGGAAATTTAGTCCTTTACAATAGGCTTTCCAAGACTTCAGCTTGCATCCTCATTGCTTCAATCTATTTACAAAAGGGGAAGGTGGACTTCCTGTTTTAGACCTTCCTGTTTCGGCACCAAATTAAGACGTTTAAAAATCCAATTCTCCGCTCTACTCACGGGTAGTTGCTTTAAAATCAAATTGTCCACAGGAAAAAGTCAGCGCTCTCTGGCAACAGCTATACGGTTTCGCTCCGTGGAAGAAGCAGTCAATTCGAAGCACCGCGTCGCTCACCCCACATCACTCCGGATCCCCGAAACCGGGTTTCCCCGTGAGTAGGGGAGGCGCAAAAGGTGCCAGCCGAATCCCACGTTCACAGGCTTCACCCACCTGTGATTTCTAGTGGGTCTCCGCCTTCACCGTGGCGGCCAGACCCGGATTCCTATGAAGCAAATTCCTCCTGATCAGAGGAATTCCACCATTACCGGAGGCGCTAACCCAGAAGTCTGCTTATTTCCCCTAAATTGATTTTTGAATTTTGAATTTTATTGCTATTCATGTTTTTATACTGTATTTTATGCTGCTTTTACAATTAAGTGTTTTAAATTTGTTGTTAGCCGCCCTGAGCCCGATTTTTGAACTGGGAACGGCAGTGTATAAATAAAATTTTATTATTATTATTATTATTATTATTATTATATCTTCATCCTCCATGAACTTGTCTAATCCCTTTCTAAAGCCATTGAAGTTGGTGCCCATTACTACTTCTTGCTTGAGCAAATTCCATACTTCCAACTATGCACCATATGAAATACTTTCTTTTCCCCCATTCTGAATCTTCCAACATCCCGCATCATCCAGTGCTGGTTTTGACCTATGAAGCCTCAGGACCGTAATATCTCAAGGTCCACCTCTCTCCATATGAACCCTCTCTTCTGAGACCCTTCTTCAAGAGCCTTCTTCTCGAGAGGTCCTGAGGGCAGCTCCCCATTTGTGGAATGCTCTCTCCAGGGAGGTTCACCTAGCACCTTCATTAGACACCTTTAGGCACAAGGCGAAAATGTTCCTCTTTAACCAGGCCTTGGTTGATACATCTGATGTCCTTTTAAAATGTGATGTGGAAGGGGTGGAGATTATTAGGTTGTCTATGCCAGTGTGGTTGTCTATGCCAATGAAGATCTTTCAGGACCGGTGTTATATGGTCTCAGCAGCCACTCCCAGTCACCAGTCTAGCTGCCGCATTCTGAATTAATTGCAGTTTCCAAGTCACCTTCAACGGTAGCCCCATGTAGAGTGCATTGCAGTAGTCCAAGTGGGAGATATGCACACAGCCCTTTGGGGGAAGGCACATAAACTGATGGACGGAGAATGGTCCCCCGTTACTGCAACTGCTCCAAAGAGCACAGAAAATTACAATGCAAAACTGCTGTGGTTAACAGTGTTGCAAATTGATTTTTCCAAGAAACAATCAACCTGGAAATGAGTGCTAAACTTCCACTAGATTTCCAGAAGCGGCTTTTACACCATGTGAAAGATCACATAAAACATGGACATTAACAGGTGAAGAAACCTTGGGAAGGCGGAATAAAAGTACCCCTGCCAATCCTCTGCAAATCAACCAGAGATCTAGCACTGAATCCCCAGTCTATTTTCTGCCCAGCCCTAAAAAGACCACTACAAATCATGAAACCAGGATCATGGCAGCGAACTTCTAAACATGACAGATTTATGCAAGCACAGTAATAATTGCCAGTGTCTATTCAGCAGTTTTGTAGGGTTTGAAGGAGATGGGCTATGTTTGTTCCTTTTCTCCCTCTTGAGAAGACCTCAGCAGTTCAGCCAGGAGATGGAACATCTGTTTGGGCAGCTCCTAAGATGAAAGCATTCCACTCCCTAGCAAATCACAGGTGGCTTTCTTCAGCTAGAAGAAAGAGAGGCTGGAGGGGCAGATGCACAAAACGGTGTTTAGGAATGGATTCTTATGATGACTAATGGGTCGCAGCACCATGCAGGGAGTAATGTCTCTTTTGACTTTCTGTGACCAGCTCCAAGGAGGAATCATTGTTCTCTGAGACTGGAGTTCAGGTTGCGTCTGCACAACTTGTGACCCACCACACTGAATGGAACCTTTAGCCATGTACTGTGGCTTGCCAGCCAAGCCCAAAGCTAGGAACAAAAATGGACAAGGCCAAGGGAAGGAACTGTGTCTTAAGCCTGCAGTAGGAACCACATAATTAAGGTGTGAGATGCATCTCTGTGGGGAGAGAATTCCACAACTTAGGGGCTACCATGGAGGATGCCTTCACCCAGCTCATCCCCCCCAAAAAAACTTCTGAGAGAGATTGGAATCACCAAGTGAAGGCCAGCCACCTCTGCTTATCTTAGCCCCTAACTCCTTCTCTGTAATGGAGCCTTCGGCATTTCCCACAAACACAGCTCTCATCTGGTGGGGCTGCCCTCCCATGGCGAGGGTAACATGTAGCCAGGCTCTCAGAAGGAAACAAGAGGTTTGCTCTTTTATTTCTACATACAATCTCTTTTGGGTAACCACAGTATTACTTTAGGAGGTTATGAAATGCTTGAGAATGAAGGTTTGCTAAAAAGCAAGGAATTGCAATTTTCTTTGACTCTTCCATCTGTGGAACATTCCGTTGTATGCACAAAAGATTAGATATACAATTTTTGCCTTCCTGCTCCTCTCTGAAAGAAACTGCCTGCATTATATGTTTTATGGTTGGGTGACTTCGGTAATAGAAACAGAGATAACCTAAGGAAATGTGGGGTTTAGATTGTGAAATCTTAGGCGCGAAAAAGGATAGCAGTGGCTTACTCATTTGATGATTTAACCAAGTGCTGCTGCTTTGAAGGTTCCTTGTTATGTTTGTGGCATTTATGTTTGTTATGTTTGTGTGTCACCATCTTCTGTTCGCATGCTCACAAATATACAGGGCAGGCCCGTAACATTTTGCTGCCTGAGGCAAAGGACAAAATATCACAACCTGCCCTTTAATTCCTTGTGAAGAAACTGACTGACTAGCACTTGAATCTTAGGCTCTATCTGCACCATACATTGAAAGCAGTATCAAGTACAGTTCTCAGATTTCTCTGGGAATCGTGGTTGATTGTTAAACCACTCTGCAAATTGTACCTCTGTGAGGAGAACAGGGTTTTCCTAGCAACTCTCAACACCCTTAACAAACTACAGTTCCCAGGATTCTTTGGGGGAAGCCATGACTGTTTAAAGTGGAATGATACAGTCAAAACTTGGTTGTTGAACGCCTCTGTAGTTGAACATTTCCCACCTCCCGAACGTCGAAAACCCGGAAATAAGTGTTCCAGTTGTCAAAAAAAATTCGGAAGCCGAACATCTGACGTGGCAGACAAACGGCTTCCACTGGCTGCAAGAGCCAATTGGAAGCCGTGCCTCAGAAGTTGAACATTTCAGAAGTCGAATGTCCTTCTGGAACAGATTACGTTCGACTTCCAAGGTTTGCCTGTACTGTTTTAAATGCATTGTGCTGGTGGGGCCTGACTTCAACGACATCCTCTAATGCAGGGATACATACTCTCCAAAGAAAATAGGGGCGTCCTATTTAATAATAATAATTCTATAATTTTTACGCCAGCCATCTGATTGGGTTGCCTTAGCCACCCTGGGTGGCTTCCAACATATATAAAAACGTAAGAAAACATTTTAAAAAAACTTCCCTATATAGGGCTGGCTTCAGATGACCTCTAGAGGTTGTATAGTTACTTATCTCCTTGGCTCGGGGGTCGCATAACTGAGTTATCTATGACCTTTAAAAAAACGGGTTACTGGTTTTGTTTGTTATTATGGTATGTATTTTTGTGTTGTTATATTGTAAATTGCCCTGTGATCTTCGGATGAAGGGCAATATAGAAATTAAAAAAATAAAAATCTGTTAGGACAGCTAAGGAATTAGGGATGGGGAAGAAATTCTCTACATGCAAACTGTGCACTGAGTTGTCATGTAGTTCACATGCTCTCTGTCTTTGCAAAGCTGTCTCGCTTGCAGCGTGCTTCTGTAGCTATTCCTGATCCTGCTTAAGAAAAAAGAAACTTCGGAAATATGACGACACTGTGTTCCATATGCTTTATTCAGCCACTGTCATCTTTGACGTCCTGAACTGTATTAATGCTGAAATGTGTTTTCATTTTAACTCCTTTCCTATTGACTGACTGTTGAGTGGACTATGTTAGCCGTAAACATTCATTATTTTATTCTTAGCCTGCCTCTCCCTTGATTTCCCCCCTTTGCGACTTTAACCTAATTTACACAGGCTGCACAGCTGGTGTCATATGGTGTGTTAATGTGACTCTGCAAGATTTGATCAATGTAACCAAAAAAAACCCCAAAAGGGCTTTACTTGTATTTTATTACTTAAATATGTAAGTCGGATGCATACATTCCTTTCCCCTCAGACCTTTGACTAATGAAACAATCTATGGGGAGTTATCGTTTGTTACCATGTGGTAAATTTTTGTATTTTTATATTGTAAACTGCCCTGTCATTCTCGGATAAAAAGCGGCATATAAAATTAATTAATTAATGTATTATTGATAATGATATATTTTTGTGATAACGTTTTAATTTGAACTGGTGTGACCTCATTAAAAAAAATACATTAGGTGTCCTCAAGGAGGAATCTGGACTCTGGCCTGGAGTCTCTAACCTGGAAGGTGGCAGGACAGGGGGACAAGGACTGGGCGGGTTGCGTCTCCAATCTGCAGATGAAATGGGCCGGTCATTTGCTGCACAATAAAAGTTGTTATATGCTAGCCTGTTTCCACAGCCTCGGGCAAAAACTATCACACCAGTTTGCACACTGAAAATATGTCTGAGGTGATGTGGAGGGGAGGAGGGGAGGAAGCAAAATAATCGATAAAAAGTACATTGCAGCTGTGGTGAATCCTTCAAGCTTTATCAATTTTTGGTTCGTTAACTTCTAGCACAGCGCACGGCTTGAAGTTGCATTCCGTTCAGATTTCAAGTTTTAACATTACATAGGGGTTTTTTTCCGGTTGGGGGGCGTGATTAGAATTCAACTGCAGAAGCTGCATTAACTGCAGGAAGTGGCAAATGGTCATCTCCTCACTTGGACAGATAGTAACCCTGAGGCAAGATGGCCTGAGCAATTTCCTGCTCATGGTTCCCCCACTGCGAGAAGTGAGGTTACAGGGAACCTGGCAGAGGGCCTTCTTGGTAGTGGCACCCACCTGGTGGAACGCCCTCCCATCAGATGTCAAGGAAATAAACAACTATCTGACTTTTAGAATACATCTGAAGGCAGCCCTGTTTAGAGAAGTTTTTTATGTTTGGTGTTTTATCGTGTTTTTAATATTCTGTTGGGAGCCGCCCAGAGCGGCTAGGGAAACCCAGCCAGTTGGGCCGTGAATAAATAATAAATAATTATTATATTATTATCATTTTTTGAATAGCAAATAACAGGTTTGGTGAATCAACAACCCAAACTGGTACTGAAAAAACGAACTACATCCCTAGTCAGAACTTGATTTGTAGGTTCCCCCCTCCTTCAAAAAGTCACACGAACGATATTTTGTATAGCTGTCATGTTGCAGTGTGACGGTACCTTTTGCATTTTGTTACTGAGGTATACATTGGCCCTGAATATCGAAGTGATACTGTTCTGCAGTGCTGTGATGCTGTGGTGTTAAGAGGGGTGTATGGGGTGTTGGGAGAGCAGTACCTCTGGTGGGGGGCACGCCATGCTCCTTCTGGTGTAGTTTGTCCACCTTTGGCCCTCACTCTGCTCTCACCTGTGGCTCCTAGAAGCTGTCAGCATGCGACAGTGGCCACACCCCAGGAACTGGCCAGCTAAACCGTGAGGGTGAGGGTAGCTGATGGGTCTCAAACCCTCTGTGAATTAGAGACTTTCCCTGCAGGTAAGGAAAGGCTCTGGCAGTTTGAGCAGCTGAGACCAACAGCGGGCCCAATGGTCAAGAAGGTGGTTTCTACACATGCTGCAGATGGAAGTGAGGGGCAGATGGGGTTTGTCAACCTGGGAAGGTAGCCCATCTAGAAGAAGAAGAGGAGGAGGAGGAGGAGGAGGAGTTTGGATTTTATGTCCCGCTTTATCACTACTCCCAGGGACACAGGTGGCGCTGTGGGTTAAAGCCTCAGCGCCTAGGACTTGCCGATCGAAAGGTCAGCGGTTCGAATCCCTGCGGCGGGGTGCGCTCCCGCTGCTCGGTCCCAGCGCCTGCCAACCTAGCAGTTCGAAAGCACCTCTGGGTGCAAGTAGATAAATAGGGACCGCTTACCAGCGGGAAGGTAAATGGCATTTCCATGTGCGACTCTGGCTCTGGCCAGAGCAGCGATGTCACGCTGGCCACGTGACCCGGAAGTGTCTCCGGACAGCGCTGGCCCCTGGCCTCTTAAGTGAGATGGGCGCACAACCCCAGAGTCTGTCAAGACTGGC
This sequence comes from Podarcis cretensis, assembly GCF_951804945.1. Taxonomy (NCBI): domain Eukaryota; kingdom Metazoa; phylum Chordata; class Lepidosauria; order Squamata; family Lacertidae; genus Podarcis; species Podarcis cretensis. The sequence goes on from NC_137187.1 coordinate 13,454,552, forward strand.
CCATACGGGCAGGGGTACCTTTACCTTTTACCTTTACCTTATCACTACCCTAAGGAGTCTCAAAGCGGCTAACATTCTCCTTTCCCTTCCTCCCCCACAACAAACACTCTGTGAGGTGAGTGGGGCCGAGAGACTTCAGAGAAGTGTGACTAGCCCAAGGTCACCCAGCAGCTGCATGTGGAGGAGCGGAGACGCGAACCCGGTTCCCCAGATTACGAGACTACCGCTCTTAACCACTACACCACACTGGCTCTCTGTGTGCTGGAAACTCTGATCCTAAACCTCTGCTGCCTTGCAAGGGATGCCAACAACAGTCTTGAAATGAGGGCACCACCACTCTGAATTATCCCCTGATCTGTTTTATACCCCTTTAACTGTCACGACTTACCCCAAAGAATACTGGGAATTTTAGTCTAGTGCTGAGAATTCTCGGTGCGAAAGTTCCGGCCTTGCTCACAGGTTTCCTGGACAGAAGGAATTACTCAGGCTGGTTTTAAATCTGGGATTGTAGATGTAGAGCGAGACGAAGTGTGTACGCAGCACATTTTGTACTTGTGACTCATCAAGAGCTTTCTTTCTTTCTTTCTTTCTTTCTTTCTTTCTTTCTTTCTTTCTTCACAGAGCACTCATCAAATAAGGCACAAGCCGGCAACCATTTAAATAGCAATGTCTTGCTGGATCATGATAGGGTGTTGTTTTTTTAAGGGTTTTTTTTAATTGCTTTAACTTTTTCATGAGAAAGCTCTTCACACACACCAGAATCAGGCAGCCTTTTTTGACCAGTCTCTCTCTTTCATTGTTCATTTCAATAAAGCACACCAGGGCAGGTCTTGCTTCTTCTGTTCCATGCAGAAAATGCCACTGTGGGTGGTCACTCTTCAAGTTCCTGCACGCCGGTTCTGCTGAGAGGGTTGTCAGCTAGCTTAGCACACAGGAATGTTTCTCTACCTTTCCTCTGCTGCTGCCATTGGTATCCACTGACATTTCACTAACTGGCAAGCCTTCGGGATGAATGGGCTTCTAATGCTCAAGTTGTTGAGTACCTTGAAGTGTTTGTGCATGGCTGGAGCACCAGAATCTTTTATTATTATTATTATTATTCCTCCAACACAAAAGACCCAGACATATGCATGAAAGAAACACACACACACACACACACACAACATTTGCATATCCTGACAACAAATTTAAATACCTAACCATTTCCATGTTCAGAAGGATCAGGCAATGAAATTCTGAGGTCTGTTTTTAGGAGTGTCGTGCCAAAAATTTATGAACGTGTTGTTGCTGTTTTGCCATCTTCCATCAATTAAGGAGAACAGGAATTGTGTTTGAAAAACGTTCAGAAGGGAATGCGTGAATATTTTGGTGATACTGTCATGGTTAGGGGTAGTGTCCCCCCCCCCTTGTGCTTACCTTACTTTCTATGTGCCTGAGGGGTTTTGCAAGATCCTTCCTTTTTTATGCAAATCTTCTTTCTAGTGGTCTGTGTGGTGATCACACAGGGTCCCCGGACGTTTAACGGTCTATTGATCCCTGTGCCACCACTGTGCTTGCTTTCCCGCTGCCACCAACCAGTTACTCTCTGGTAAAGCACTGAGTCCAGTCAGTTATTAAAAGTGAACCAAAAAAACAAGTTTATTTTACAAACATTAACAAGTTTATGGTTTCTCAGATAATATTCCTGTCAGTATCTTAACTTTAGTTTCTTTACCGGCCTATACCTTCCTAATACCTTCTGAATGATTATCTCAACTGTTTGACTGACTTCTCTTAACAAATTCTTTCAAGCTCTCACACCAGATGAGCCCAACCCACAGACTTATCCTCTCTGTCTCTCCTAACTCCAGACTGTCTTCTCAACAACTACAACTCTCTAAAAACCTCTGTGCTTAAAACTTATACACAGTTAACTCTGCCCCCTGGGTTCCCATTGGTTAACCCTTTCCCTATGAACCCAGTATGATGTCACACACATAGGAGGGCAAACGCCACAGTCTGCATTCTGCATCCTTTCTGGATGCCTGAACTTCCTGAAATCCCCAAGATGTCTTTGGTTGGGTTTTCCTATAAGCCTCCAAAGGTGGGGTAGCTGCCTAACGTATGTCTGACTAGGAATGGACAAACCTGTCCATTTTGGTTTATCATCATCATCATCATCATCATCATCATCATCATAGAACTGTAGAGTTGGAAGGGACACCAAGGGTCAACTAGTCCAAACCTCTGCAGTGCAGGAATCTCAAGTAACTCAATCATGACTGATGGTCATCCAACCTCTGCTTAGAAACCTCCAAGGAAGGAGAGTCCACGACCTCCCGAGGGAAACTGTTCCACTGTCAAAGGGGCCTGGGCTTGCAGTCTAATAGCACAATCCTAAGCATCTGTACTGAGAACTGTTCCTGCGAGCAGAAACTGAAAATGGAATTGCTGGACGGTTGAAAACACCAGGGAAAAACATTTCAAACAGAATTAAGAGGGCAAAAGTTGAACAGACCAGTGGTTGCGAAAGTACATGAAAATTATATTAAGGATTAACATCAGAATGCCTTATTGATTCATTAAGAAATGCAATCTGATATTAGATGATCAGCACTTTGTGAAATTCAGAGCATGGGAAGTCACCCAAAGATATAAATTTCGGCATTTAAATTTATCTTTTTTATTGTAATTTGGAATGTTTTAATGTGGTTTGTATTGGATTATTAAATTGGAAAATTTCTTATGTAAAAGAGAGAGAGAGAGAAGTAAATTTCATTGAGCTTTTTAAGTGTATTTAGGATTGCAACTTAACAGTGGAATCAGAGTCATGTCTACTCAGATGTGAGTCCCATTAAGGATTACCTCCAGGCAGTGGTGGCGAATGTCCATTGTAACTAGTAGGGCAAAAGGTGGGGAGGAGGTCCAACACTAGGTGGAGCTAGAGCCAATGACAAGGAGAGCCAACTCTTTTAGTTTCAAGAAAGAAGGCAGGCAAGTGGGCAGACTCAGATTGGTGGGACGGTGCTTCATTTGCCCAAGTGGACTAGCCTACACTGCTCCCATCTAAGCTGGTTTAGGATTCCAGCATAAGTGTGTTTGTCATTTCTGTTTCCCCTATATTTATACACTCAATAACAGACTGCAAACAATATGGTTAACCACAGTCGCTAGCTTGGGTTCATTTCTTCTGGATTTTGCTACAGCAGCAGAAAAGAAGAAGAAAAAGAAATCGGCTGTTTTGAAACTTAAATTGATCAAGAGCTACTTTTGGTCTCCAGTGGCTGAAGGAAAAACATTCAAGGTTTGTGATGATATCAGTAGAATGCGAAGTGTCAGAAAATGCTCGCATGACAGCCAGCTAGACATATGGCTACATGCGCATGGATATACATCAGAAAGGCCCCTTCGGAAACTCTGAGTGGATATAAATGTTTAATACCCTGAGATAGTCTTTAAGCTTAGACACGAAAACAGTATGGGGAATAATTAAAAGGAACATTTCAAGGCCAACCAAAAAATGATCCAGCAGTAGCCCCCTGTATCACACGAGATGCTTTCACAGACTTGCACGCTCATCAACATCTCATGGCGAGAATTTCAAAGATGGAATAAGTGATGTGTGGGCACTTCACATGGGAAGCCATGTACACATGTATAGGTGGCGGCTCAGTTCAGGCATTTCACACACACCCTTTGGAAAAGAAAATAGAAAGTTCACACTAGCTGGGCTGATGCTTCCATAGATGCTGCATGAAATTCCTGTGTTACGCATAGATCTTGCATTTGTGCCTAAAACCAGACTGATAAAGACGCTGAGCTCAGTGCATATGGAATGAGGACTCAGGAGCAATCAGGCATGGAGACAGAATTGGGAAAACCAGGCCATGCCTTTATTATCCCTCGGTTACAGTCATAAGCTATGTTGGCGTGGTATAAGGCGAGGATCATGTGACTGGGCAGCCTTCCTGCTGTCTGCTGGCTCCCTTCCCCTGGCTGGTTGGGGGAACCACCAGGGAGTTAACAGGCATCAGGGGCCCAATCTTAAATAATAATAATAATAATAATAATAATAATAATAATAATTCATTATTTATACCCTGCCAATCTGGCTAGGTTTCCCCAGCTACTCTGGGCGGCTCCCAATGGAATATATAAAAAAGCAACAAAACATCAAACATTAATATATAGGGCTGCCTTCAGATGTTGTATAGTTGTTTATCTCCTTGACATCTAATGGGAGGGCGTTCCACAGGGAGGGCGCCACCACCAAGAAGGCCCTCTGCCTGATGTCTTGTAATTTCACTTTTTGTAGTGAGGGAACTGCCAGAAGGCCCTCGGAGCTGGACCTCAGTGTCCGGGCTGAATGATGGGGGTGGAGACGCTCCTTCAGTTGGCTGTTCTGGTAGGCTAGCCCACCAGCCAACCTCTGAGCCAAGCTTCCAGGTTCCTTCCCCTCTCGCCTGTGCAGGAAGCAAAAGTGTGCCTGCTGATAGATGCAGAAAGCAAGGATTATTCACCCAGATGTTTATATCAATCTTTTAGTGATACAGTCTTTTATCAATCTGTTTTCTACTGGGGATGGTTGCAATTTTGGATTTCAGTGTATCACCACTTTAATGCATCGTGTACACTGCCCTGGGATCTTTTATAATGAAGGGTGGCATACAAACTTCTCAACATGCAAACAAACTGTGCCTGCAGTTTGCAAGGCGGTAAAGGTAAGGTGGTGGACTAGCCTACCAGAACAGCCTACTGAAGGAGCGTCTCCACCCCCATCATTCAGCCAGGACACTGAGGTCCAACTCTGAGGGCCTTCTGGCAGTTCCCTTACTAAAAAAAGGGACCCCTGACCATTAGGTCCAGTCGTGACCGACTCTGGGGTTGCGGCACTCATCTCGCTTTATTGGCCGAGGGAGCTGGTGTACAGCTTCTGGGTCATGTGGCCAGCATGACTAAGCCGCTTCTGGCGAACCAGAGCAGCGCATGGAGACACCGTTTACCTTTCCGCCGGAGCAGTACCTATTTATCTACTTGCACTTTGACGTGCTTTCGAACTGCTAGGTTGGCAGGAGCAGGGACCAAGCAACAGGAGCTCACCCCATCGCGGGGATTCAAACCGCTGACCTTCTGATTGGCAAGCCCTAGGCTCTGTGGTTTAACCCACAGTGCCACCCACATCCCTCTTGCAATGTCTGCAAGGCGGACATTATGCCAAATGTGCATCATGCCACTGAAAATGCCTTGCAGAACTTGCATCCCAGGGATAGAGGAGAAATGCTGTTTTTGCTTGTATTTCAGTGAGAAACTGGGAAATCCACACTTCTCATGCCAGCGCATGAACAAAAAGACAAATATCCCTGGAAAGCCTCATTTCTCTGAACTAAGCAATATGTACCAAAAGTGCATGTGATGGGGGAAGATCTGCATAAAAATGCACATATCAATGAACAGAAGATACAAAAATGCATTGTATCAGGTAAGTAAGTAAATAAGTAAATTTTTATTTATACCCCGCCCTCCCCGGCCAAGACCGGGCTTAGGGCGACTAACGTCAAATATCAAATACCGTATATACTCGAGTATAAACCAACCCAAATATAAGCCGAGGCACCTAATTTTACCACAAAAGACTGGGGAAACTTATTGACTCGAGTATAAGCCGGTTCACCACACCACAAACCTCTCCCCCCCCCATCCCATCCCATCCCCCTGCTTACCTAGGGTGCTGCCAAGAGGCAGAGGCTGGTGGCGGCAGCGGTGGAGGAAGAACAAGCAGACCGAAAGGGCTGCTTTTGGGCTGCTCGTTCCTCCTCCTTGGCCGCCGACAGCTGGCGACAGGGACCCTCACTCGAGTATAAGCCGAGGGGGGCTTTTTCAGCATAAAAAATGTGCTGAAAACGTCGGCTTATACTCAAGTATATACGGTACATTAAAACACAATCAAACAATTGAAGAAGAGTTTGGATTTGATATCCCGCTTTATCACTACCCTAAGGAGTCTCAAAGCGGCTCACAAACTCCTTTCCCTTCCTCCCCCACAACAAACACTCTGTGAGGTGAGTGAGGCTGAGAGACTTCAAAGAAATGTGACTAGCCCAAGGTCACCCAGCAGCTGCATGTGGAGGAGCGGGGAAGCGAACCCGGTTCACCAGATTATGAATCCACCACTCCAAACCTCTACACCACACTGGCTCTCTATTGATTAAAATACAGCTTAAAAATTAAAATACAGCTTAAAAATTACAAATTAATTATAATTACAAATTAATTACAAATTACAAATTAAATAAAAATTAAAATACAGCTTAAAAATTAAAATACAGCTTAAAAATTGGACTTCTTTTCTGTTTTCTTCCCCTCAGTGTGCCCGAGGCTTTGAAAACTTGCTCTGTAATACATATTGGGTTGGGTGGCATCACATTTTATCAACTCAACATGTGATGCTGTGATGGTTCTAACAAATTACCGTGTTTTTCTGTGTATAAGACTCCCCCACATATAAGACGACCCCTATTTTTTGAGCCCAAAATTAAGAAATAAATATAAACACCAAAAGAACACCTTTGATATTTTATTAAATACAATGGTACCTCAGGTTAAGTACTTAATTCATTCCGGAGGTCCATACTTAACCTGAAACTGTTCTTAACCTGAAGCACACTTTAGCTAATGGGGCCTCCTGCTGCTGCCACGCCGCTGGAGGCCGATTTCTGTTCTCATCCTGAAGCAAAGTTCTTAACCTGAAGCACTATTTCTGGGTTAGCGAAGTCTGTAACCTGAAGTGTATGTAACCTGAAGCATATGTAACCTGAGGTACCACTGTATTCAAAACACTGGTATATTTAGTACTGTGCATTTAAACATTAAACAGTGGGGCAAGCTGTGTAATGGCGGCTGCTCCTGTCCGCTCAAACTCCACTGTAGCTGCAGCTCCAGCTCTCCTGCCTGTGTGTTGCACTTTTGTCTCAGTATTTACGGTATGCACCGCATTTACTCCATGAGCGCCGGCAGATGCAAATGCTGATTGAGGAGTTGCGACTGCCAGAGCTGCCTGAGTGAGTGCGCTTGGGAAATGGGGGGTCTGAGGGAAACGGGTGCAAGGGACAATGTCCAGTGTGAGGGCTGCTGGGGGGGGAGTACCAGACCAGGGTTTGTTATGAGGCCAATAGTGAAGGGAAGGTAGGGCGGGGGGAAGAATATGGACGGTGGCATGTACTGTTTTTATTTATATACTTAATTGCAACATTCTGTGTATAAGATGACCCCCCAATTTTAAACTTTATAAAATTGAGGAGAAATATCATTTTATACATGGAAAAACATATGCAACATGGTATGTTGCATGTTGAAGGCAGAACTAGCAACTGAGCATAGTAGATAATGATCTCTTTCAGCTTCTGCCTTCTGGAAGAAGGTACAGGGTTATAAAGACTAGGACTAGCCACCTGAGAAACAGTTTCTATCCAAATGTGATTTTGGTTTTAAACGCATTGTAAAGAGTCTCTATGGGAGTATATTGTATTTTAAAAATGGGGTAATCAGAGTTTTTAGGGGGCTAACCAGGCTGGGATAGCTGGGATAGTAGGCTTGTTGGTTTTGAATGTCTTATGTAGATTTTTTCTTTCTTTCCAATTTTGTTGTTCTGTATGGGACAATGACAGTAAAGATTATCGTATTGTATCGTATTTGCATTGGTCAATAACTTTCAGGCACTCTGCATCTCAGGAATCCTTTGAATGCTGAGGAATCGCTGCACATCGCAGCAAATTTTGGGACGTATTCTAGTGTTGAATCATGAGGCACTGGACAGTCCTGCTAAGCCGTACTATTGCTGTACTTGAAAACAAGAGTATGTAAAATGTACCTGGAATGAACTCAGCACTCTTTTGCTTTTGCCATTTGCAGGGGAAGGCTGTTAAAGATTCGCAGCCGGGGTGGACTTTGAAATTCTTTCATAATTTGCCCCCCCCCCCCATGGATCTTTTCAATGATGGATCTTCTCAATTTTGCACCCCATTGGCCGGACACACTGACTTGGCCCTAAATTCAGTGCTGATGCCCAGTTTCATTATTTGAGCTAAGCTTGTTGCCGTAAGCATTAAGAAATCCCTGCCATGCTTCTAACCTCAGGGTTCCCTAAAAAGGTTTTGAAAACCGCTGACTTGAGTGCTTTAATGACATGGTGGTGGAGAAGTAGCCTAAGGGTTGTTCCTGGGTTCAGTCTTTGAAGACTAAAGGCTCATCAACAGCCCAGTGAGGACTGTCTAGCTAACACCTTAGGGTGCAATTCTGACCTTGGCTGTTGCCTGGAGGGACTTAAAGGAGTGCTGAGGCCACACTACACCCACAGTCCTATTGAACATGACAAGTGGGGGCAGCCAGATCATTATGGGATAGCAGTGAGGCCAGTTCGGAATCCAACAGATCCTTGGATGACTCACCCAGTTTGAGGGATTTTAGGGGCTGGAAGCTGGCTGGACTGGCAAAGGGGTACCTCTGCCCAACTCAATTTGCCCGCCTGCCTGTTTGGCCAATGGTAGGGGGAGCTCTGCAGGCAAAGACTGACAGGTCTGGGAAGAGGGGCCCAATCCAAGCCCCCACCGGTGCAAAGGGGATTTAGATTGTTCTTTCACATACACACACAAATGAAGGTACTCCAAAGCTTTGGTAACTGCTCATACATCATAACAAAGACTGTTTCAGTGGCTGTTCCCTCTCACGAGTTCATCAATGGTAAACTCACAAGACTTGGGGTACAACACAGGCATCTTGATTTGGAAAGATAAAAGTCTTCTTGCCACCATGACAGCAGGCGACAACTCACAATGCAGCGACTTCTTGGGCTCATAAGTCACACTGCTCATATTTCATAACAAATCATGTCTTTAGAAGTCAGCCTTGTGATTTGGAGAACAGATGAGATTTACGAGGCCTTGTGTTTATCCACTTCCTCTTTAAACCTGCCTATTTCTATCGGTAAATTTTAAAACGGGGCCATTTGCTCCATTAAAGAAAATAGCACAGGAGATAACACTGAGCATATTTATTTACACTGCAACCCTCTTGCAATTCTATGTACCAAGACACACCCTATTCCCGTGACTGTAATTTATTTGAACTGTTTTTAATATTAAATTTTGAACTGTAACCTGCTCTCAGGCCTGCTGGTGAAGGGCAGGTAATAAACTGAAATCATCATCATCATCCTCTTTAATAGTCATCCTTTCACCAAAGAATCATGGGAACTGTAATTTGTGAGGGTACTGAGAAGCCTTTTTGTAAAAAAGAAGAAGAAGAACAGGGCTTCCTTGGAAAAGTGAATGATTGCTAATCCAGTATAAACTTGCTGCCCTTTGAGAAACAAGTACCTTTGGTCAGGGAGGACCAAAATGCTAGGGTTGGCAACACCGAACAGTGGCAGACAGTGTTTCAGTTTAGGAGGAGATGGGGAACTTTGAGGTGACCAGACATTACATTATTTCAGCAGTCAGGCTGCTTCTGAAGTACACCCACTGCCTTTTGAAATACCATAGAAGCTTCTCTGTGAGGTAGAACATGGGGGGCAGGAAACCATGTCTTCATGGACTTCAGAGTGCTCATTGGCTGCAACCCCACTGACATCACCACTGACTCTGACTCCTCTAAGCAGTTTTTCAGCCAATTCTACTTTGAAGGGAGAAAAAGGGAGAAAAAAATGCATTTAGATGATAAATGTGAATGTGGTACTACTACCAAAGCAAGGCAACCACCTGAAACACGGGAGGAAGGGACTAACAGACAAGTACCTTAGCGCTGACTCCACTGGCAAGTTCAGATTCATATATGCACACAGGGCTTTTTCCCCTTCAGCCATGCTATTTTTCTAGAAAAATATGAACACCATGAACACCTGCCTTGTTCTCTTAGAATGGCATTGATGCCTACCTGAGAGGGGCTGGTGAGTTCCGGCTGGGGGAAAAAGCCCTGTATGCACACACACACACATTGGTAGAGTAAGCGAGAAAGAGCCATTTGTTTTCAGAAACTGTGAGGAGATTCTTGGAAGATTCTTGGGGAAGCGTTTCAGTTTAAACCGTTGTAAATTTAAGCAGGGAAAACAGGTAGAGAAAAACGGGACTCCACATCTCCATCTGGTGGCACAATGTTATATTTGCATATACAACGCATATAAATCGCTTTTTCTTCACCGGTCTGGCGGAGTCCTTACTATCTGTGTGGTAGTAAAGTTGAAAATATTCTTCTACCGTCAAGACTGATAGTGCCTTTCAAGTAAACAATGCTTGACTGAGACAAAGTCCCTACCAGAGAAGAATGGCAAATTAAGCTGTTGGACTATGCCGAAATCGCAAAATTGACCGGAAGGCTCAGGAACCAAGAAGACAAAATTTTCAAGAAAGAATGGGGAAGATTTATAAGTCATTTAAGAGACCAGTGTAAGCAAATGAAAACATTAGCAGGATTTTAACAACACTCCACATTTTAAGTCTATCCATATTGCCCAAAGTAATCGTTACAACACTTGTAATGTAACAATTACTTTGGACAATATGGATAGACTTAAAATGTGGAGGATGAAATAATATGCAGTTGAAAACGCTGACAATAGGACCCATGGAGGGTATGGTAGGAAGTCTTGAGATTCAGAGAAATCTCTAAATCCGAGTATGTATTTGATATTGTTATAATTTTACACTTGTAAAATCAAAGAAAAAATATTTAGAAAATAACAACAACAACAACAACAACAATGCTTGACTGAGTTTTACTGCCTCCATGAGTGTTTTATTGCTGTCAGATGTGCGCAACTTGATCCTTTCAACATGAAGCTGTGTGATCGTCACTCTGCTATGCAAGGGAGCTAGCATAGTACTACTACCAATAATAATAATAATTTATTATTTATACCCCACCCATCTGGTTGGGTTTCCCCAGCCACTCTGAGCGGCTTCCAACAAAATATTAAAATACAATCATTCATCCAATATTAAAAGCTTCCCTAAACAGGGCTGCCTTCAGATGTCTTCTAAAAGTCAGGCAGTTGTTTATTTCCTTGACAGCTGATGAGAGGGCGTTCCACAGGGCGGGTGCCACTACCAAGAAGGCCCTCTGCCTGGTTCCCTGTAACTTGGCTTCTCGCAGCGAGGGAACTGCCAGAAGGCCCTCAGAGCTGGACCTCAGTGTTGAACGATGGGGGTGGAGACGCTCCTTCAGGTATACTGGGCCGAAGTTGGAAGGAAGTGTTGCTGGACCACCCTCAAGATTTACTGTTGGAGATCGTAAAATCTTCTTCGCACATATCTGTGCTGCCACTCCGCATTGTAGACCAGTGTTTCCCAAAGTGGGTGGTGCTGCCCCCTGGAGGACAGTGTGATTACTTAGCAGGGTACTAAGAGGCAAAGGTGGTGGCACAGGCTCAATGAAGGTGCAACTGACTATCAGACTGTCACAAGACCAAGTTCATCCATTTTGCTGAATTAATTAAACTAAATAGTTTTAATTGGATTTTGAATAAACATGCAATTAATGGTTACTGTTTTGAAATTTATTGTATTGTTATTTTCCTTAGTGGGTCATGTAAACTGCTACTCTGAATAATCCTTTTTATAGGGAAGGAGCAAAGGGGATGATTTTATAGAACCAAGGGGGAGGTAGCCCAAAAACACTTGGGAACTATGTTGACCATTTAGACATCAAGCTTACTTTTTTTTTATTGGGTTGCTCACTTCACTTTTTAACAGAAGTGATGTATGTTCCACTGAACTGTTTAAAAAGTGATTTTTCATTTACTGATAAATTATAATTTGCATTTTCGAGAACTGGTTACTATCTACCCTGGGCAGTGGTAGAAGGACAGACAGAGTAAAGAAACAGTAGCAAGTGAATAAATTACCCTTGGCATTGCTTTCTGGCATTGGTGCATTTCCCACATTTGATCATAAATATTATTTACCGAGAAATTCCAAGTTTTATGTAGCTGATTACCAGGCAGTGTGTGTGTGTGTGTGTTTGTGTGAACTTGTATGAATTCTGTGTTGCATTGACTTCTTTTCATAGACTGTGCATGTTTTCTACATTCATTTTGGCTGGTGTAACACATGAATGCTCCTACCCATTCTCAGAGGCCACATGCTTGATTTGCTAATTACTATAGGTCTGTCTCTAGCCGGTTCCATTGTGTGGCTTTACTCCTTGTCTAGTGTTTAATTATTTCATGAGATCGTGCTCTAGCTTGCCATCGGTGAGGTCCTGGTGTTTCTTCTTAATAATAAACCTCTGGTTTGGGACCAGTTGTGCCTTCTACTACATTCCGTGCTAACAAATGCAAAAAATATGGACTATAGATTGACTTAGGTAAACGGAAGAGGGGTGCTGCACGTGCATCACTAGTTCAAGGGAAGATGCACTTGTGCAAGAGGATGTTATGCAATTCCCCCTAATCAATGGCTTGACGACATGACAACATTGGCAACATATGAACGGACAGCTTATAGACGCAGACTTTCTTTGGATAAATACAGTGATATTTGGAATGAGTTTAAACAGAATATATTAGGTTATTGAAAAGTATATGTGCATTAGGATAATAAGAATACAGTTGTACCTCGGAAGTCGAACAGAATCCGTTCCAGAAGTCCATTAGACTTCCAAAACGTTAAGAAACCAAAGCACGGCTTCTGATTGGCTGCAGAAAACTCCTGGCACCTACTTCCGGGTTAGCGAAGCTTGTTACCTGAAGCGTTTGTAAGGAGAACGGTACGTAACCAGAGGTTCCACTGTAATGGTATTATCAAGTAGGATAAACAACATTGAAGTACCCTTGTTGGATTCTATGCATGATCTGAGCATTTTGTTAAGTCAGATATAAATTGTATTGAGTTACGTACTATGATGTTATCTATCATCATCATCATATATGGTATTATTATTTTCGTTATAGAGTAGCTTTATTGCTTTTGATTGTTATTTAGCACTTTGAGGATCGCTGAGCAAAAAGGAGCATCTAAACTGAAATGCGAGAAGGAATGGACAAGCGAATGAAAGAATTTGCTTGTGGGAAGGCAGAAGATTGATTATTATTATTATTATTATTATTAATAGTAATAATACCCCGCCCATCTGGCTGTTTTTCCCCAGCCACTCTGGGCGGCTTCCAACAGAATATTAAAATACAATAACCTATTAAACATTAAAAGCTTCCCTAAATAGGGCTGCCTTCAGATGTCTTCTAAAAGTCTGGTAGTTGTTTTTCTCTTTGACATCTGGTGAGAGGGTGTTCCACAGGGCAGGTGCCACTACCGAGAAGGCCCTTTGCCTGGTTCCATGTAACCTCACTTCTCGCAGTGAGAGAACCGCCAGAAGGCCCTTGGTGCTGGACTTCAGTGTCCAGGCTGAATGATGGGGGTGGAGACGCTCCTTCAGGTATACTGGACCGAGGCCATTTAGGGCTTTCAAGGTCAGCACCAACACTTTGAATTGTGCTCGGAAACGTACTGGGAGCCAATGTAGGTCTTTCAAGACCAGTGTTATATGGTCTCGGTGGCCGCTCCCAGTCACCAGTCTAGCTGCCGCGTTCTGGATGAGACCCTCTGGTCATCCTCCTGCCCCTGTATGAATTATTGGCTGCATTCCAGAGTTTGACTCAGCTTCTGGATCAGGGTGTTCAGGCCACGGAAATGCATTCTGCACCCCTTAAGCACACACCTGTTATATTGGCTGAGGGTGACTGTGTATAAAATAACAGGTCATAAAGTTGGTTATATATCCAAATGCTCCTCTCTTGTACATGGCATCATTCTTGTAAACAAGGTCAAGTTAATAGCTAGGAAGATTGATGGTAGGTTGGTACTATTTACTGGACCAAGTCTCTTGATAGCTTGCTGCAAGCTTTCCACCTACCCATGCTAATCACGTGCTGTATCTTACGCAATGCGTGAAACATCCCAATGGTTAAAAGTGCAGGAAGAACCAAACTGTGAATTCCAATAAACTCTTGCAGACTGTAATACACAATTATGAACACAAAGAGCTCATTGCCCACAGGTGAGAATGTTGAATCCCTCTCACTATATCTTGATCTTTGTTCTCATGAGAGACTGATTCAGTGTCTGCTTACGAATGACAAATGGATCACTTTGTTTCATACAATATAACAGATCATGGTTTCTTGAGTCACTGCAGGTTTCATTATTATGTTTGTGATTAGGCTGTTGTTGTTTTTTACCAGAGTGACTGATTTACATTGGCATTGGTGAGTTGTTTTGTTAAGCAAGTGGATGAGAATTGAGAAGTCAACAGAAATCGATTCATACATACCTTCTTATCTGGTTTAAATCCCATTCTGCTGGACCAGCACAAGACTAAACTTTTCTAAAGTAAACTTCTATCGAAGAGGTAGGGAACCATTTTTAACACAGAGGACTACATTGTTCCCTGGGCAACCTTCTGGGAGCCACATGTCATTGAGGGGCGGGGCCAGAGGGAAAAAAGTGGGTGGAGCAACAGAAATGTAAATATTACCTTTGTACTCTAGGCCAGTTTCTACACACATTTACGCACCTTCACACAGACCTGATGTTTTTGATCCCTGTTCTGTTGTAAAACAATAGTCAAAAGCTAAGGCAGTTTATATTTTAGACTAGATTGAGTATTTGACAGGAGCTCGAAATAGCGAGGGCCTTCTCAGTGGCTGCCCCAGGCTCTGGTGCCTGTCTTGTGCATAAAGTCCAATCTCAAAGAACTAGCAAAACACTTATATGGGTGGGAGATAAAATAGGAGCAAGGGGAAAGAGGACAGCTTGAGGCCTGGGATGACAGGTATAAATGAATTTAAGTGAAGTTTAGTTTTTAACTTTCCTCATTACTCCATACATTCATTCGCATTCTTTTGAGCCTGGAGGAAATGCCTCCTTGTGTCTTCTAACGATGGACAAACTTGACAATATCTCTCAGTTTTTCATTATTAAAATCTTAAAATCCTCATGAAAATTAAATGGCATTTTCCTCACATATGACTGCATGCAATGTTGCCTAGTCTATGCATTTTTACAAAGCTATCTCCCCTAGTGCAATCTGCACGTCATTTTCACTAATAAATTCATGTTTTTGCACACTTCACCTTGGTTTATGGATTTTTGAACACTTGACTTGGCTGCAGACTTGCATTACAAAATATTGAAAAGTGCAAATTTCAAAGGATGACCATTTCAATTCTTGTATTGTTTTGAAAAGTGCAAATTTAAATGTGAATGAAATCAGATTTCACTCCCATCCTTCTGGAGATACCATGTTGCTCTATGTACCTTCACTTAGAAAGGAACGTGCCGCATGTGGGGCAAGTTCTGCAAGGTGTGCTGAGCATGTTTAATGGAAAAGAAATGGAAAATTGCAGTAAGTTAACAAATACGGCAGTTACTGCAATTTCAGTGAATAGAGTTGCAAAATCCTGCAGATATGGGCCATTTTTCAGCTTCCTGAAAAGGAAAAACATCTGTGAGAGTAAAAGCAGGGTGTCCTCTTCTGTCTCCTCCTCTGTACAAGTTAATAAACGGGATCATCATGTATGCCTTCTGACTTAACATTTGTAACCCATTCCTTTAGTGTCTCGGTAGCTAGAGGGGCCTTTTACCCATCTGCTGAGTTGGCTGCTGGATTAATATTTTCAATTCATTGTCAGACTTCAGCTGTAGCTGAGGCAAGGGCGCACTAATGTCTGCCCAAAAGCGTACATTAAAATAGCTCTTTCTCTCTTTGAGTACTTCCCTCCCCATTCCTCCCCCCTCCCCCCAGAAATAGCTTCAAAGGAATCTTGAAATACCTCTTCAGTGGTGCTTTTAGGTTAAGGAGAGAATCCCTTGTGTTGGCTGTAAAAAGCAACCGGGGCTGTATTAAGAATTCACCTTGTTCGCTTACCAGTCCTTCAATTTGTTTAGAGATGCCTGCTCCCCTTTGAGAGCATCCAAATGTTCACAGGTAGAACAGAATCCTTTTCTGTGCTTGTCCCTACTTGCTGCAGGTAGAAATTCCCAGAAGGCTCCTTTCCCAAAAGGAAACACAGCTTGACACAGCTGGCGTCGGGAACACATAATGTACCAGTTCCTTTGCGCTTGTGCCTTTGTTTGTACACTCACTTCCTTTTCCTGAAATATCCCACACTCTCTCTCAAAGCTAACTCCTCCTCCACTTCTCAACAGAGATTGTTTCTCACTTATGCAGGGTGGGGAATCGGATCTGATCTTGGGATCGTGTTTTCTTGATGTCATTTACAGAAGGTAATAAGAGTGCCACTTGTAGAAAGCTGACAGGTATTGGCATCCTGGGAGAAACTGAAGAAAGGTTTGTGTGGGTGGATACTGTGAGTCATTGCTATGTCTCAGAGGCAGACACAAGAATACCCAGTCATAAATTCTAGGTAACCTCACTTCTTCCTTTTTAAGGTCATAAGCTGGCTAATGAATCACCGTATAGGAAGAGGAGTCAAATGTAGCATCATTCTCTAAGGTGACAAGATGCCTGTTACTGAAGCTTCAGCTGTCATAGAATCATATAATTGTAGAGGTGGATGGGGCCCCTTGGGTCATCTTGTCCAACCCTCTGAAATGCAGGAATCTCAGCTAAAGCATCCATGACAGATGGCCACCCAACCTCTGCTTAAAAACCTCCAAGGAACGAGAGTCCACAACTTCCCAAGGGAGACTCTTCCACTGTCAAACAGCTCTTACTGTCAGAAAGTTCTTCCTAATGTTTTGTTGGAATCTCCTTTCTCGTAACTTGAAGCCATTGGTTCAAGTCCTACCCTCCAAAGCAGAAGAAAACAAGCTTTCCCTCTTCCATGTGACAGCCCTTGAGACATTTGAAGATGGCTATCATACCTTCTCTCAGTCTCCTCTTTTCCTGGCTAAATATCCACCTCCTTCAACCGTTCCTCCTAAGGCTTGGTTTCCAGACCCTTGATCACTTTGGCTGCCCTTCTCTGCATGTGTTCCAGATTTGTGGGGGTCTACATTCCTGAGATGCATAGTGTCAAGGCGGGAGTCGGGAGCAGGTCAGCAATAACCCACAAGGCATAAGTGAAGTTAACTCTTTATTCAAAGAAACGAATCAACTCAGGCCTTGTGAGAACAGCAGTTCTTTCCAGCAGGTCTTGCCCCAAAGAGGCAGTAGTGAGGACTGAAGGTCCCCCACCTTCCCACCCCTCTCTAAGGCTCTGAGTCTCCTCACCCTGGGTCCTTCCCCGGCAATATGAGGCTCCTTCAATCTGGTTCCACCCTCTTCATGCCTCTTTGAGTTCTGGGAGACCAGGGGAAGGGGAGCTGATCACCACAGGAGTGGGATCCTCCCTGGCTTCTTCAGCAGCCCACCTCCACCCTGTCTCCTGGTCCCGCTCCTCTCCAACCTCCACTTCCACCTCTGATTCTGGAGCGCTCTCTGCCACAGCCTCTTCCTGCTCACTAAGCCCTGTTGCCACTTCTGGCATCTCCTCCTCCCAGCCTGCTCCCTTTGACTGCTTGTCGTCATCCCACCACCAATCCTCTGGCTTTGAGCCGTATTCCCCTGGGGTTTCCCTTTGGGGGTCCCCAGCTAGTCCCTCCCACCACTCCTCTGCATCCAGCCAGTCCATGACACCTGGTGCCATATGCAGAAGCACAGAGAGCAACGGACATGACTCACACTATTGTACAATAGGCTACTTTCTGCCTATGCAAACGTCAGAGATGAGCTTTCACATTTCCCCCCTGGCATGCAAGATGTATTGTTGCAGTTCAAGGATACATTCCAGACGGAAACAAACCCTGGAGGAGCGTGGCCAGCAAGAGGAAGATGCCCAAGGAGAGTCCCAAGGACTCCAAAGGCTGGAGGTTCCCCATCTTTGCCTTAATTGTTGACTATGTTTCCAAAACAGCAGAAGCCTATGCATGTTTGCTCAAAACTAAATCACATTAGAGTTCAGTGGGTGTTGCACCCCAGCAGTTAAGGATGGTACAGTGGGATAAAGGCACTTACCTAGCCTCCTGGCAGGTACTGCTGCTTACTGGGAGCGAGAGGGGCAGAGAGGGTGGTACTTTTGGGCTAGTGTTTAACGTGTTTCTTTGTGTGAAATGAAATATCAGCGATCGAGATGTAAATAAAAATCCCTAGTATTTGAAGGTGTTTTGTGTTTTCTGGGTCATGATTCAGAGGAAAAAGCATTGAGTTCCTTTGAGAGGAGAGTTCTTTTCAGATTTTTCACTGTGGCATCATTTCTTTTTCAAAAAAAAATAAAATACAAGCGAACATAGGAAGAATAGATTGGTGTATCACGCTCTTTATTGTATTCATGAATGACAGTCATTTCTTTGTATGTGTGTGTCATGCTTTCATCCATTATGTATGTCAAGAATAACTATTTCCCCCCAACCCCCACTTTCTGGATTTTTGATTAATGTTTTAGTTCCTGTTCCATTAAATACAAAGAGCCAGTTAATCCTGTTTAATACTCTTGATATGTGTATGGCTATAGACATACTTTCCAAAGTGTTGCAAGAGCCAAGGTCACAAATGTTGGTTACTTCATTTAGAGTGCAGCAGTTTCAGTACTGTGCCCAGGAATGGCACAGCAAGGTGCAGTGTCCCAAATCGTATCATGTTGGGTTTTCATGCTATGGAGTAACCCAAGATCCCTTGCAGGGGTGAGAGTCAGAATGTTGGCATGCTGGGAATGACTGGCTGTTCCTAGAAGATGAGCTCTGGCTGGTTGGCCTCTCTCTGAAAATTTGAGGAGGAACCGTCAAAGAGCCACTCAGTTACGAACCACTCGCTCAGTTTGGAGAGGTCTTTTTGGGAGTGCTTCACATTCCTTTTTTGTTTTAACGACCCTGAATAATCTAGTGTCATCAGCAAGCCTGGCCACCTCACTGCTCACGCCAACTTTTTATTATACTTGTTCTATGCATGTGATTTTATTGTTGGTTTTATGCTATCTCATGCCACCATGAGATAGATAGATAGATGACAGATAGATAGATAGATAGATAGATAGATAGATAGATGATAGATTAGATAGATAGATAGATAGATAGATAGATATAGATAGATAGATAGATAGATAGATAGATAGATAGATAGATGATAGATAGATAGATAGATGATAGATAGATTTTCCCTTAATGTTGGTGGTATAGAAAATTAATAAATAAAATAAAAACAGAAAACGGAATTGCAGTTGTGGCTAGAGAGACAGATGTGAACAGATGTGCCAGAGTTCCAATCTATCAAGCTCATTGGTAGGCCTTCAGCAGGGGCACACTGTGACAATATGACAACCTGAGCGAGGACAAAATTTGGCATACCTCCCCAAATTATTTCTTATTTTCACAATTATTCCTTTTTTAACAATTGCTTTTTTATGGATCTTCTCAGTAGGTATCCATATAAATATAGGTATGATGATGAAGATGATGATGATGATTTTGTGCTCCTTTGACTCAGCACACTGTGCAGGGAACGGCCTTCCTTGGAAAATTCTCATTTCTCATCATCTGGATTTCATAGGACTTGCCTTCATCAAGGATTATGTGGAGTCTCATTGCTAAGTGAAGGAATTTGGGGCTTCCAAAGAAGGAATTTTATTCTTGGAAGCAGCAGAGTTGGGGCAGCAGCCAAAGGGCATTGATCTTTATGCTGACTCCCAGGAAATCCGAAGGGCAAGAGCAGGAACCAATATTTATGAATGAGCCAGGCACCAACTGGAAGCCATATTGCTTCTGTTCTTGTTAAAATCATTATTGTAAGACTTTTTATAAGATGCTTGGAAAGCCCCTTGACACTATAAAATGGGAAATCATTTTAAAAATATAATAAATAAATAAAATGGACTTCCCAAATATGTACATTGTTAAATTCAAGCTCCTTGACTGGGACAGTGAGAAGCTTGACTAGAGTTGTACAGAACAAAACAATTTACACTCAACTCTGTTTTGCACATTTCCGAGTCATGGATCCGTTTTGCTTCAAGTAGCATTTTTTTAAAATATGCATGAAAAATTCACACTAACATACATTAAAAAATGTATATTTTATGCCCTTTTAGCTGTATTTTGCATACATCTTTCTGTACCATTAAAAGCAGACATCAGAAGCATGGTATCCAAGTGATGGTTGCATCCCATTCAGTGCAGGGATTCGAGGTGAGCGAATTGGTTTGATCCATGTCAAAATGTGGGCTGAACGAAATCCTCAAGTGTCCCTAGGGGCAACTTGACTTGTTTACCTGCAAGTCTTCTATTAGCCCAGTTAAATGTCCCTTTTCTACACGGCATCCTACAGAACTCCCCAGGCTCTTCTAATCTCCCTTGTTACAAACTTGCAAGGGTGATGCTCAAATATGCTGTTGGGTAAGAATGAGTGCAAATGCTGCCTTCTTGAATTATACTTTGCTTTATCGCTGCCATTTACAATTTCAAGCATTTTTGTTTCCACCTGCCAGTTCTTGTGCTTTTTGCATCCACTGGGAATACCCCTTTCATTGTGTATGAGTGAAGGCGAATGATACATACATGAATGGAAGCAGCAGGAATGCTCCTGAGCACCGCAATTCCTTTATCTCAAGGTCTAATCTGGTGGTGCAAGGGCAAGGCATGCAAACTAGGGGGAGAGGAGCAAAATGCCTCTCCCCAAACAGCGTCACTAGAGTGGTGCTTTCATTTGGCACAGGGCGGCTCTGTGTTCCTCAGCGATGGCTTGGTGGTGGTGTTGAAATTGTTCTGATCTGACAGAATGAGTATCAAGCAACAAATATTAATAGCTGCTAGGAAGCAAGCTCCTTAACAACAGCGACTGCACTCAGTGTAGATGTCAAGTGGGAATGGAAGGGGAATAAACAATGGCACCAAATCCAAACTATGTTTAATCCAGGGGTCAGCAAACTTTTTCAGCAGGGGGCTGGTTCACGGTCCCTCAGACCTTGTGGGGGGCCGGACTATATGGGGGGGATGAACGAATTCCTATACCCCACAAATAACCCAGAGATGCATTTTAAATAAAAGCACACATTCTACTCATGTAAAAACATGCTGATTCCCAGATCATCTGCGGGCCGGATTTAGAAGGCAATTGGGCCAGATCCGGCCCCCAGGCCTTACTTTGCCTACCCATGGTTTAATCCGCCCCATGAGTTTTTCATTAGAGACAGGTGGGCTAGAGAGAAAAATCTGACCGATTTGGGAGGGGTGTGTAAAAATTACGTGTAATTTTCAAGGGAAGGGACATATCAGGAGTGTCCCTGGTAGCAGTTTTTCCTTTGAAAAACAAGGGAAGGGAAGCAACTCTGCTTTTAAAAGATAAAGCTGGTTGTAGCAGTTGCCCCAAGCAGTGGCAACACCACATCAGAGGCAGATCAGAGCAGTTCTGTTGCACTGGATGTTGAACATAGGGGGTGCCACAGGGTGTCACAACTATGAGATAATGAATTGAGCAGAAAGGAAGGTGAGAGTTGGAGAGGGGCACCTAGTTTGCCTGGCACAGGTGGCCACTGAAATTTGAAAGACCAAAGTTCGCCCCTGAGCACGTCTTTCAGTTGCCACCTCCTGGTGATCACAATTGTTTCTTATCCCCAATCCACTCTCGGAAGGGTTCATGTGATCTAGTGGGTAATCTGTCAGACTTGGACTGGGAAGACCTGAGCCCCAAATCCCTAGATAGATTATAAATATAAAGCCAGAAACCTCCCCAGTGTGGTGTAGTGGTTAAGAGCAGTAGACTCGTAATCTGGTGAACCGGGTTCGCGTCTCCGCTCCTCCACATGCAGCTGCTGGGTGACCTTGGGCTAGTCCCACTTCTTTGAAGTCTCTCAGCCCCCCTCACCTCACAGAGTGTTTGTTGTGGGGGAGGAAGGGAAAGGAGTTTGTGAGCCGCTTTGAGACTCCTTCGGGTAGTGATAAAGCTGGATATCAAATCCAAACTCCTCCTCCTCCTCCTCCTCCTCCTCTTCTTCTTCTTCTTCTTCTTCTTCTTCTTCTTCTTCCCCATATGTAGCCATATGCTTGTTGACACTAGTTTACAGTGATAGTTCGACTGCCACATTTTGCTACATTTCCGAGCAGCGCACAGAAATGCTGTTTACCTTCCCGCTGGACCATCACCTATTTATCTACTTTCACTCTCACGTGCTTTTGAACTGCTAGGTTGGCAAGAGCAGGGAACCAGGCAACGGGAGCTCACTCCATCGCGGGGATGCGAACTGCTGACCTTCTGATTGGCAAGTCCTAGGCTCTGTGGTTTAACCCACAGTGCCACCCACGTCCCAATCATAGAACTGTAGAGTTGGAAGGAACCACAAGGATCATCGAGTCCAACTCCTAGCCTCCTACCATTGCAGGAAAGTTTAGTCCAATGTGGGGCTTAAAACCGTGACACTGAGATTAAGAGTCTAATGCTATACCAACTGTGCTGGTTTAGAGTCACTATGCATCTCAGAGAGAGCTATCCTAACTATAGAAAGCTGATGTAACTGTCACTGTCATAAATTTGTCAGCTTAAGTTTGCCTCATTCCAGACTCTGTTTAGGAGGAATGTGGAGAAATTTGACTTGCGCCACACTTTTTGCTGGCTAATTTCCTCCAGGTTGCTAGGTCACACAGCTGAGCTAGAAGAGGAAGAGGAAGAAGACCACAGCGCCACCCGTGTTTACACCCATTGTTTACATGGCAGTATAAACAACAACATACCTTTCACCACCTGCACCAGGATATTCATGTAACGGTAATCAGAACTGTACAATTCTTTGCAAGTGGAAGGGATAGACAGATCCATCAATTTCAGTCCTCTCAGTTTTCATTCTGCCAACATTAAATTCACTTCTCTACATTTCTGCAGCAACTGGCATTATATATATATATTAAAAAATCCTCATGAAAATTCTTCAGCATTTTTGTGCAATTTTCCCCTAATGAACCCATTTTTTTTTTGCATACTTTTCAGTTTTATCTAATGTATTCCTTTTTTGCAACCAAATTATTCTATGATTCTTTGTACAAATTGGAAGCTTAAAGCATTGGGAGGCATTATCAGAGTTCAAAGACACATTCTAGCCAGGTAAAAACATTTGGGGCAAGCGAGGAAGCGGCAAGGGAGTGTGGTCTGAGAAAGTTCCAAGGGCCAGATAGACAGGCCACAAGGGCCATATTAAGCTCCTAGGCCTGAGATTCCCTATCCCTGATGTACAACCTTTTCTACAAATAGCATCCTCTCATGAACTTTTTCTCCCCCAACAGATCTCCAGCAAACAATGTGTTGAGTATGGGTACTTGGCTGCCATTCTATTTCATCAAGGCAAAGCACAAAGAACCAAGTTAGCCTTCTATGCAGCTCTCTATTATATCCAAGCATTCTCTTACACCTTGATCTATTAGTCCCACTGTTTCTCTGGCTGTCTTCCTGCTTCTAATGTATTTAAAAGTGACTGTGTTTTTAATGTCTTTAACTGGCTGCTCTTCAAAATCCTTTTTTTTTTTAATTGCCTTCTGTTCTTACATTTATTGTGCCAGAATTTATATTCTCTTTAGGGTTATTTTAGCTGGAGATAAGACTATAGTTTTAAAGATAAGTTGAAAGAGGTTTCAAGGGAGGGGTTGCTTTGCTTCCCAGGAAATGTGCTTTCTTTTCTGTGGTTCCATTATTACTTCTGGTTAGACAGATTTCTTTCTTTTTTAATAGAAAAACCTGCCAGATCAATTCACCAGAGGTGAAAGTCAGATGAGCATCCACATCTTGACCAGAAATCTGTTTTTAAACTCTTGGGGTATGCCATTATCAGTCACCAGCTTCAGTTAAAGAGCTCATGAAGGAGCTACTAAAAACAGATACTAAAAGATAAGTATTTCATAACAACAATAAACCATTGCTTCCCGTTATCACCTCAACATCCATTTTTCTAATACTCAGAATGCTTTCATGCAAAATACCTCAAAAATCGGATCTTCAGCAGGCAGACAGAAGAAGTATTCTGTCCTTCCGACCTTGAGCAGGACTCTGTGCATGTATCACTGCTGTCTAGCAGGCAATGCCAGAATATCAGGATCTAAGAGAGTTATGTGAATAACTTGGTGGTCTCCCATGGCTCAGACATGTGATTTCTAACCCATAAGTACTCAACTTCAGGCGCAAGACTATGACTTTCCTGTGCCAGCAGGCATTTTAAGGTAGGGTTTAATTAATAATAATAATAATAATAATAATAATAATAATAATACGCTGCCCATCTGGCTGGGTTTCCCCAGCCACTCTGGGCAGATTCCAGCAGAATATAAAAACATACTAAAACGTCAAACATTAGAAACTTCCTGATACAGGGCTGGTTTGATGATGGCTTCTTATTATTTCATTCCTTTATGCTAACAATTAATGCCTTAATTAGAAAAAAATACCTTGATTAACTAAGCTTGCTCTAACAATCCAATGAAGTCTGGAGTTCAAATGATGCTCTCTAAGTTTGCACGTGTGGGGTTTTTTGGTTATTATTTTTTTATGCATTTTGTTTTTTATGCTGTATTTTTATGTTGTGAGCAGCCATGAGATCTATGGATGAAGAGTGATATACAAATAAAATAAAATAAAATGGGTGGCATCCAACAAAGTTTTATTCAGTGTGGACTTCTCAGAATTAACAAGCATGATGAAATTAGGGCAGACCTATTGAAATTAGAGGACCTAAGTAAATCAATAGTTGAATACTACCTAATGTAGCTTGTTTCAAACAAGGTTGCAATACATCTGCAACTAAATATATACTCAGGAAAGTTTCTGCCAATCCCAGCTTCTTGGAAAACATACCTGTTTGTCAAATGTGATTGTGAACTTGCTTATTGCATTCATGTTTTATTTTATGCATCTTTTTTAAAAAGAAAGAAAGAAAGAAAAGAAATTAAGCTTAGCTGTATTAATCTAGGTGTTTTTAATTAACAAGGAAAACATGGCACATGAAGCGGCTCTATGAACACACCTTGATGTGTTTTTAATGGAAGTTCAGTGTAACTTTGTAAAAATCCATTTCATAATTTCATCAAAACTAATATGAAGATAGCTGTATCCTTGACATCTTGCTGAGGAAGAAAATAATGTGCTAAAAATTTATGCCTTTCCTTGAACTCACAGATTTATAATGGCATACAACGCGTGTTCATTTCACCCATATTTAAAACCACACTGATACAAAGTCTTTTATCTGTTATTATAATCCTGTGTAACTTGATCATTAAATAGCCGAACCATTGTTTTAACACATGCAACGCAATTATTTTCCCCCAATTTTAATAGTGTATTAAGCTTCCAGCTGAAATGACTTATTAAATCCCAGCACCTTCTGCTTTGGGATGCATGTGTGGTTTTTCCACACATTCTAGGCACCCTTCTCACTTCCATCAAATGGTTTACTTGACAATAATTCTGCAGCCACTCACTGTAAAATACCTCGAGGGAACGAAGAAGGGGGCTGGGAGAAGAATCAGTTAAGGATTATATTTAGGAGAATCGCTGCAAATAAATCTTTTACATCTTGGCGAAGTGAAATTAGAAATTGAAGCGGCAATGTCAGCAGTAGCCTCTAGACACTTAAACTGAAGTGAAGAAAAGAAAGAAAGAAAGAATCAAGACCAGATCAAAGAGTCTCATTGACAGACAGCAGAAATTAAACCCAGATACCATTTCACAAACATGGTCCGACTGACACTCAACATATGGTTATCATCTAACTTTGGAAGAAGGCACATCTCTTGGTTTTTCTAGTAGGCTTGAAAATGGATGGATGGCCTTTGATAGGAGCCAGCCAATTACTAGATCCTGTAGAGACTACTTTGCACCATCTCTTCCTTTTCTACATTTTGAAATATTATATAGGTGCCTTAGGAAGCCTGGGAGAGAATTCAAGCGCTATTGAAGAATGCTGGTTTATGAAAACTGAGCTGTACATTGAAGAAGATACTACATTTCATTATGGCTTCTCAAGTGTCAGTTTCAATGATTTTAGGGAACTTTTTCATTTTTAATAGCATAGTTACCTTAGTTGCCTTATCTATTTCCCTTACCCCAGCAAATCTGAGGGTACAATTCAGCCAGATCCAAGAAGCAGAGGGTAGGAAGGAGAATAGGATAGAATGACTCCCTCTTTGTTATCCTTCAGCCAGCAGGCTAAGACTTTCTTATCCAGAAAAGTCTTTGAAAATTAAGGTATGGGTGATGCAGATCACTTGGCTTTTGTCAGGGCAAACTGTTTTTAATTGTTGGTTTTAAATAGGGTTTAGCTTTTTTTTTTTTAGGAAACCACCAAAATTGTTGAACTTTTTTAAAACAAACTCCAAAGTTGTTGAGCTTTTTTGAAACAAAAACATCAGAAAAAGGGAATTTTTCGATTGATCAAAGAACAAAGCACCACCTTATTATGGAAATTCCTGCCCCACCAACCATAATATCCAAGAAAATCCAGATGTACTGCAGCCCTGTTTTAAATGTCTTTTATTATGTTTAACTAGTTTGGCTTTTTTTGCTTTGTATCTGATAATGTTGTTTTTAAATGTCGCAAGCTGCACTGAGTCCCAGCTTGCGAGAAAGGTGGGGTATAAATATATAAAATAAAATAAAATAAAATAAAATAAAATAAAATAAAATAATGAACAATAGGGAAAGGGGATAAAAGGCAAGGACCTCTCCAACACTGACTCACATCTTATCTCTCCCCATCGCCCTTTAAAATCAACAAGATTTGAGGCTAACAAATCTTGAAGTTCGATTTTCGAAGAGCCCACCACTGTGTCTCATAACTGCATGGCCACATTGCTGCAGAGGAGCAATGTAATGGGGGGGGGGAATAGTTTAAAGATTGCCTTTTCTTGCTGTTTCCTTCTTGGGGGGTTAGAGCAAACACTGGCTGTAGCAGCCAGGTTCCTTGGGCAGATGTGAGGGCTGATGTCTGCACTGAACCTTCTTTAAGTATTTTTTTTTTTAATTATCTCTCTGGACACTCCCAGCAGCATGGAAGGATGGGCTGATTCTAGCCACCATTTTAAATTTCCACCATGCTCAGCCTTGATGCTGTCTCAGGGGTTTCAAAATGGCGGGTAGACGCAGCTACACTGCTGCCTAAATCCACTCATAGAAGAGGCAGCCTGTGAGAGAATCATCTTCTCAGCTCAGACCCAGAGCTGTTTGGGTTCCAGTGTGCAACTGTAATAAAATTTGATGAAAGAGGGAAACATATGCTTTTTTTAATAAAAAGCATTAATAGCTCCTCAGGCTTATTAAAATATGCTTATCTCACATGCCCCTTTCCATTAAAAAAACCCAACCACCTAAGAAAGCCTTTTTTGTTTTTAAGTTGAGGATTTGCAACGTTTTCCTTTATTTCAGTGTACATGTTAATTTATTAATATTAGAATGGCTTTATAGACTTAACTTTAATCAGTAAGTTTATTAAAGGGAAGACAGCAAATTGCTTAATCACTTGACAGCCCTCCTAATTATTAATCAAAAGTATAATGAAGCAAGCTGCACCTCACAGGAAGCATGAAAAGATGTTTTTGCTTCTTTCCCATCGTCCCTTGCTTTTTTTTTCTGGCAGGGGTGCCTGTGTTTCGTCTTCCTTCTATAAGCACGGAAAGGCTGAGCTACAGCTGCTGGGTGTTTGAAGGCATCTACACCTTCCCGCCGCTAAGAGGAACATCAGTTTCCTGTCAGCATCTAAATTTCCCACAGCTTCTGTCACACCATTTGAAAACAGCCCAGGTGACCAAGAGGCCCAGATTCCCCTCAGCCTGAGCAATATGTGTGAGCTGCCATATGTTGCCATGGGTAATGGCTGACACTGAACAGGTGTATGCCGTCACTGCGGACCATCTGGAGGGCAGAGGTGTCACGGAATAAAAGGTACACTTTTTAATTTACAAAACAACTTGTTTTCGGGAGAACCCTGGGGCCTTGTGATTGCTCTTTTAGTTTTGTTCAGTGTGCATTTTTGTTGTTGTTGTTCCAAAGGAAACATGGCTTTTTTAAAATGCTGCTAACTGATTTCATTTGCGCTTCCATTTGGTTGGGTGATGCAAGCGAGGAATGCGTTGGTTCGCTTCAGTGTCGTTAAAACGACGTCCGAATCAGACTCTCCAAGTGCCCCTGTTTTCCAGGGACAGTCCCAGATTTTCAAAAACCATCCCCATTTCTGATTTGATCTCCGAATGTCTAGTACCTTTTTTGTAACCGACCACCATTTAGTGGCAGTAGAGTGGGAAATGAATCTCCTACCTGTGTTTTAGGTCACCATTTCTAATTCCTAAGCTGCGTCTCTATATCTGAGTGGCTGTTGTTGAAAGCAATTAAACTACACTGTTACTGGATGTGCTAATAATAATAATAATAATAATAATAATAATAATTTATTTATACCCCACCCATCTGGCTGAGTTTCCCCAGCCACTCTGGGTGGCTCCCAATCGAGTGTTAAAAACAATACAGCATTAAATATTAAAAACTTCCCTAAGCAGGGCTGCCTTCAGATGTCTTTTAAAGATAGGATAGCTGCTTATTTCCTTCACATCTGATGGGAGAGCATTCCACAGGGCGGGCACCACCACCGAGAAGGCCCTCTATCTGGTTCCCTGTAACCTCACTTCTCGCAATGAGGGAACCTCCAAAAGGCCCTCGGTGCTGGACCTCAGTGTCTGGGCTGAACGATGTGGGTGGAGACGCTTCTTCAAGTATACAAGAGCGAGGCCATTTAGGGCTTTAAAGGTCAGCACCAACACTTTGAATTGTGCTCGGAAACATACTGGGAGCCAATGCAGTCTCTCAGGACCGGTGTTATGTGGTCTTCCCTATACTATAGTGATGGCTTGCAAATATGAATGGGGAATCAGTGGTCCAATACCCCATTAGACTTTTCAAGTCACCTCTAACTTCATCCTTTCCAGTGGAGTTTGTGCCTACATTCAGATGCAAGTCTTTAAAGCCGCAAACCAGGCAGAGATTTAGAACCCTGAAGAGCTGATCTAAGTCTCTTCCTCATATTTACTTCTCATTGTTCCTATTGGGAGGGGAAATTGTGTTGTAAAAAGGCAAAAGGAAACAGAAAGCTACAAAATGGACGGAAGTGTATAAGACTGCTCCTCTGCCCTGTCATTGGATATGATGGTTCAGTCTAAGATACAGACCCTCCAAGTGTCCCTGTTTTCCAGGGACAGTCCCAGATTTCAGAAACCATCCCCATTTCTGATTAGATCCCTGAATGTCCCGCTTTTCCTTACGACATCTCTACTTTCACCAGAGAAATGTTGGAGGGTATGCAATAATAATCAGCCAAATGCCTGGTTGAAGAGAAACATTTTACCTGGCTTCTCAATATATATGTGATGAAGTCACCAGGCGACTCTCCCTGAGGAGAGCATTTCACAAATGGGGAGCCATCACAGAAAAAGCCTCTTCTCATGTTGCCACCCTCCAGAAGCATGAGGACGTCCCATTCCATAATGATGGTTTTATACCCCACATCTTACTGGGTTGCCCCAGCCACTCTGGCGGCCTCCAACATATATAAAAACATAATAAAACACTAAACATTAATAAAACTTCCCTATACAGGGTGGCCTTCAGATGGCTCGGGGGTTGGATAACTCCATCCCCTCCAACATTTCTCCAATGAAAATAGGGACATCTTAAAGAAAAGTGGAACATTCCGGGATCAAATCAGAAACCGCAATGGCTTCTCTAAATCAGGGATGTCCCAGGAAAATAGGGACACTTGGAGGATCTGCCACTAGATAGTTCTTTCCTGGCATTTTAATGGGTGAATCACGGAGAAACAGAAACAGGGACATGCAGAAAATATGAGAGAATGTTGACCAAATACATTTGTTGTTCTGTCACACCACATCCACTGGTAATATAATAATAATGATGATGATGATGATGATGATGATGATGATGATGATAATTTATTATTTATACCCTGCCCATCTGGCTGGGCTTCCCCAGCCACTCTGGGCGGCTTCCAACAAAATATTAAAATACCGTAATATATCAAACATTAAAAACTTCCCTAAACAGGGAATATTATCTAGTGTCTATAGATAAACTTGCTGTTGCTGTTGTTTTCAGTCCACAAAGACTGGATGCTTTTGCTGAGATTCTTGCATTGTAAGGGGTTGGACTAGATGATCCTTGGGTACCTTCCAACTCTACGTTTCTGTGATTTTAAGAATATGTAAGGGATGACTCCCTTACCCACTGGCGGAGGAAGAGGGGGGCGTGAGGAGCTCACCACCCCCGGCACTATGACCCGGTGGGGTGCCATCGTGGCTGCCCCACCCCCATGCTGGGCACCACGCCCCCGCAGGCGGTGCACCATGCCCCCAGGATGTGCGCCACACCCCCAGGAGACACGTGCCACACCCCCAGGATGCGCGCCAGCCACACCCCTGCCTGCTCTCCACCCCCAGTGCCGGAACATGAAGCTCCACCACTGCCCTTACCCCATTTGCATTGTGTTTCCTTTACATTCAAATGAACGGGGTGGAATAACTTAAGAGTAGCACATTTAATTATGTATTTAATTGCATAAAGTTATAGCATGGCAGACAACAAGTCAAATGTTGTTGTTTTTGTCGGAAGTCAAACTGCAGTGGAACGGAAACAGCACTGCATGCAGTAACCACAGTTCAAAGTGGAAATCAAGGCCTTCTTCCACCCCTAGCATGGGAGCGGAATCCTAAAACAGGAGGTCCACAGCCAATAATCCATACTTTGACTCTTAAATTCCTTCAGCAAATAGATGTACATAATACTCAGAGATTTGCCTATAATGCAAATATATAATGATTCAGTTTTTTAAAAAGGCCATTTGTTAACTCAAGAATATGGTTATGATGGAAAAGTTAACAGAAAGGGTACGTGAAACTGTATTTGATTGCTTGTATTTGATTATATGTTGTTCTTATATTCAGCTAATAAAATATTCAAAAAAAATGGTTATAGGTTTTGTGCCAATTGTCAAATTTATCTGCAGGCTTTACAACATTTCATGTTTACAGACGTTTATAGACAAGGAATTGTTGCAGTATTAGATTTTAGATGCTGCACCATAAAAGCCAAATAAGGAATATACTTCTGGGAAGGACAGATCATTTAGGCATTAAATTCATTTGTGGAAACATGGAGCTAATGAAATTGCTTACAAAACTTTATGAGGCCTTCAGGCTGGGTATTTTAAGCCTCTTACTTTTGTAAGCTGCTACTTAGTATATCATCCGATTGGATTTGTGCTGTAAATTATTCCTATCTACAAGGTGTTCATTTGTAAACAGTCCGAGCCATTTACAAAACAAACAAAACGAAACAAAAAACGAAACCTCGATGTCAAAGGTCATGTTGAAAGTTATAAAGATATTACTTATTTCATGTCACTTGTGGTTAAATTGGTTTGATGATAATTGGGAGTCAACACCTGTATGATTTGAGTTGAAACACAACCTTAGGGAAAGGCTCTGCTGTGGGTGATATTCAACTGTGGAGTTCCATTTGTGCAGCAGACTTCCTCTTGTGCAAAACAGTGTTTCCTCTTCCCCCCCTCTTACTGTTCCCTCACTTCATGCCAAACCACATTGCTGTCGGTTTTGAGAGACCCTCCACATCAGATTGGAGGGTTGTGAGGAGCTGTAGGGTGGAGTGGAAGAGGGATAATCCCACTGCAATGGCCTATGATTCCAAGTGTGTTCATATTTGAGTGAAAACAAGGAAATCCAGCTTTGTATATGTAACAGTTTAGGATGCACAGGATTTCATCCATGTTTCCTATTATTCATATAGGACAAGGGCAGTGGCGTAGCGTGGGTTGTCAGCACCCGGGGCAAGGCAAGTAATTTGCACCCCCTAACCCGTGGATTTGCGCCCCCTAACCCTAACCCCCAGATGTGCAGCCGGGCCCCCCCTGCACCCCCCACGCTACGCCACTGGACAAGGGTCAGCAACCTTTTTCAGCCCTGGGCTGGTCCACCATCCCTCAGAGCATGTGGTGGGCCGGACTGTATGGGGGGGGGGGATGAATGGATTCCTATGCCCCACAAATAACCCAGAGATGCATTTTAAATACAGTGGAACCTCGGGTTACAAACACTTCGGGTTACAGACTCCTCTAACCCGGAAGTAGTACCTTGGGTTAAGAACGTTACCTCAGGATAAGAACAGAAATGGCGTGGCGGCAGCGGGAGGCCCCATTAGCTAAAGTGGTACCTCAGGTTAAGAACGGTTTCAGATTAAGAACGGACCTCTGGAACAAATTAAGTTCGTAACCAGAGGTACCACTGTAAAAGGACACATTCTACTCATGTCAAAACACGCTGATTCCCGGACCGTCCGCGGGCGGGATTGAGAAGGCGATTGGGCTACATCTGGCCCCTGGGCCTTAGTTTGCCCACTCCTGATATAGGAGGTCGGGTACGTACGTGTAGGTTAACTTGCTTGAAAAGCCTCTGTTCAGTGAGTTTACCTATTAACCCCACTTTAAAAGAAGAAGAAGAAGAAGAAGAAGAAGAAGAAGAAGAAGAAGAAGAAGAAGAAGAAGAAGAAGAAGAAGCATCGAGCAGGGTCAGTCATGAGCAGGGGGTGAGAAATGTCTCATCTGAGGAATGTTGGAGGGTAATGCCATCAGACTGCAACCTGCATTATTCACTCACCTTTTCTAGATGTTTAAAAGCTTCTATACAGTCTACTTTTTAAAGCTATGGGTAATATCCAATGCAGTAATTCCTGCTAGCACAAGAATTTTTCTGAGTGTGCAGTTGAACTCCCCCTTTCTCTCCTCTCCCTGTGTGTCCCCTGTGCCTTCCTCAAATCTGCTGGGGAGAGTTTGGGGTACATAGGGGGAAGAACTACTTTGTTGGATACCCCCTCCTAAATCTGAACAAGAGTTTCCTTTCTTAAATTGCAGAATACATCACAGTTTCATAGCATGACCCCCACCCACCCTCTGTCCTTTATCAATTGTAAGATGCTTTTAAAAAAAAAACACGCACACACACACACAATTAATTTTTATTTCATTGACTTGAGTGGCCTGCAGAGTTGCCCACAGTGTGGTTTTAGTTCCTTTATTATTGAGCTACGAGAATGGCTCTACAATTAAGATGTGTGCCTTTTTTCAATATCACAAATCTTAAAATTCTATTCACTATTAAATAAAAACTATTTATCCAAACAGCATGAATTTGGCACATAGAGCCTGCTTAAGGATGGGTATAATCATACTTTGGGGTGTAATCTGATGAAAAATTGCTAAATTGTGTTTAA
Source organism: Podarcis cretensis (assembly GCF_951804945.1). NCBI lineage: Eukaryota > Metazoa > Chordata > Lepidosauria > Squamata > Lacertidae > Podarcis > Podarcis cretensis. Next base: position 13,487,828 of record NC_137187.1, read on the forward strand.
GACAAGTTTGCTTTCAACTAGTGCTGGGCTGAAATGTCTACACTCCATGTTTTGGGGACACTGTCAGAAACTGGGGACAAGGCATGTTCTGTGCAATTTCAGAGTGGAGGAACATTGTAGGATACTGCCCCCTCAGACCGAGAGAAGAGTTAATGAATTTACACATTCACCAGAGCACCCAAACACATGGAAATGTTAAGATACCTGAATCAACTACCCACATTAGGGTGTTTCGCCAAATACCCCAAACCTTCCTGTTTAGGTGTTTGTCATGTTGGAGAGGTAAACTGTTGCAAAGTAAGAACGTAAGAGGTTGGTGAATCAAACTAATGGCCAGCATCTTATTCACCCTGTGGCCTCTCAGATGCCCATCAGAAACCTCCAAACATGGCTTTGGAACACATGTGTGCTTCAACTAAAGGGTCAACGATCTTCCCTACTGTCTTCATTTGCAAAAGTAGCAGTTACAACAGAGTGCTGGTTATTAAAATGAAACTACAGTGGTACCTCAGGTTAAGTACTTAATTCGTTCCGGAGGTCCGTACTTAACCTGAAACTGCTCTTAACCTGAACCACCACTTTAGCTAATGGGGGTCTCCTGCTGCTGCCGTGCCGCCAGAGCATGATTTCTGTTCTTATCCTGAAGCAAAGTTCTTAACCTGAAGCACTATTTCTGTGTTAGTGGAGTCTGTAACCTGAAGTGTATGTAACCTGAAGCGTATGTAACCCGAGGTACCACTGTATTGTTGAATGTCATGTGCCAGTTTCATAAGTTTGTTGGTAAGACTGACTTTGGCATGAGTGAATTCTTAAATGATATTATAATTTGCATGGCCCTTCACTTCTGGTATTGCAGCTCCTGGTGTATTTTGAAAAAAAGGGTGTACTACATAAACAACATGTAACTGAGACATAGAGCAGCTGCAGAAGCCAGCACATGGAGTTCTTCTTGTCCGAGATTGCAAACATGATTAGAACAAGTATTATTATTAGAGAGGGGGAAAGGAGATTAGGTGGCATGAATGGCCTTGAATGAGAAAGCACATTTCATCAGTGACTTCCCGCTGTGATTCATACATTTATTACTCTTGTTTTGAAATTTAAATGAACCCACTGTTTTATTTTCAGAGGTGCTCCGAATCTAAAACTCCAATTGAAGTTGATATAAGCGATGGAGTTTCAACACAGCTGAAAATGAAAGGATGATAATAATGATAATAATCATCCCTTGAAAGTTTCTGGAATTTTGCTGAGAAACAAATCTCCCAAGCGACTTCAGCCATCATTTGCGCCGACTGTCTTACAAATAAAACAAAACTGGGTGCCATTTTGCCATGGGAGGAGAGAGAGTGATGAATGCATGATGCAAATGTAACAAGACAAAACTAGTAGCTTTTAGCCATTCCTTTGCATGTTATTCTACCCATGAAGCCTTTGACTTCATATCATAGGTAAAGGTAAAGGGACCCCTGACCATTAGGTCCAGTCGTGACCGAGTCTGGGGTTGCGGCGCTCATCTCGCTTTATTGGCTGAGGGAGCCAGCGTACAGCTTCCGGGTCATGTGACCAGCATGACTAAGCCGCTTCTGGCAAACCAGAACAGTGCACGGAAACGCCGTTTACCTTCCCACTGGAGCGGTACCTATTTATCTACTTGCACTTTGACGTGCTTTCGAACTGCTAGGTTGGCAGGAGCAGGGACCGAGCAACGGGAGCTCACTCCATCGCGGGGATGCGAACTGCCGACCTTCTGATTGGCAAGTCCTAGGCTCTGTGGTTTAACCCACAGCGCCACCCACATCCCAATCATAGAACTGTAGAGTTGGAAGGAACCACAAGGATCATCGAGTCCAACTCCTAGCCTCCTACCATTGCAGGAATGTTTAGTCCAATGTGGGGCTTAAAACCGTGACACTGAGATTAAGAGTCTAATGCTATACCAACTGTGCTGGTTTAGAGTCACTATGCATCTCAGAGAGAGCTATCCTAACTATAGAAAGCTGATGTAACTGTCACTGTCATATATTTGTCAGCTTAAGTTTGTCTCATTCCAGACTCTGTTTAGGAGGAATGTGGAGAAATTTGACTTGCGCCACACTTTTTGCTGGCTAATTTCCTCCAGGTTGCTAGGTCACACAGCTGAGCTAGAATAGGAAGAGGAAGTAGAGGAGGAGGAGGAGGAGGAGGAGGAGGAGGAGGAGTTTGGACTTGATATCCCACCTTTCACTCCCCTTAAGGAGTCTCAAAGCGACCAACAATCTCCTTTCCCTTCCTCCCCCACAACAAACACTCTGTGAGGTGAGTGAGGCTGAGAGACTTCAGAGAACTGTGACTAGCCCAAGGTCACCCAGCAGCTGCATGTGGAGGAGTGGGGAAGCGAACCCTGTTCACCAGATTAGGAGTCCACCACTCTTAACCACCACACCATACTGGGTTTAGAATAGGTGTAAGTCTGTCCTTGCCCTGTCCTGCCCCTGCTACTACTGGCCTGCGAGCGCTCCAGTCGGAGAACGCCTTTACCAAAGGTGTCATGGGCTTTGAAGACCCTCAAACTCAGAACGCAAGGGAGAAATGTGCTAAAAGGAAGGCACACCTGGCAAATCCACACCGTGATCAACTCTCACCCGGGAACCAATGCCCTCACTGTGGAATGACGTGTCGGTCCAGAATTGGCCTCCACAGTCGCTTACAGACTCATTGTTAAAATCGTGTTTATGGAAGACAATCTTACTCGGCTACGAGTGATCGCCAAAGAAGAAGAACTACCCCCAGAAAAACCATTTGAAAACAGGTTGCTGGACAAAATGAACTCTGGATGCTCAGTCCATTCGGGTTGATGAGATGCTGCTCCATCAACCCCAGCCTGCTCCTTCCTTACATCAACCCCAGCCTGCTCCTTCCTTCCAGAGGGTAGCACTGCCTTTCAGTTTCCTCCTCCATAGGCTCAGTGTAGGGAAGATGATGGGAGCAAAACTAGAATTAGTTGACTCTGCCTCCTCCTCCTGTTGATCTTTTGCTGACTTTCGCCCTATTAGTCCCAATGGGCACCAGCCACCATTGTTTCCTCTTATGTTCATCAAAGGATACATGGCACTGAGATGATACAGGGAAAGAGAAGCAGGTAGCTATGGAGAGGAGAATCAGATGAATATAGGAGCTTAGGAAAAGTGGAAGAGGCAGTGGGGTGAGGGGAAATGAGAACAGGGAAGAAAGGTCAACCATGGGAGCTGGGGACTTAGTATGAAATGCAGGAGACACTTGTTGAGAGAAGAGGGAATAGTCTAGCTCAGGGACAAGGAGCCTGTGGTCCTCCAGGTGTTGTTGGGTTCCAGGTCCCATTAGCCCCAGCCAGCATAAGTCAGTGATTGGGAGTTGTACTCAAGAAACACCTGGAGGGCGACAGGTTCCCCACCCCTGTCCCAGAGATAGGAGAAGGTGTGTGTTGTCAGGGGACTTAGAAGGCAGTAAACTGGGTGATAGAGGCCAAGAAGAGTGGGAAATCTCACACGGGTCCTAGGGAGAAGTGGGACTGTGTGCTATTTATGTGGAAGTGTTTAGGCTGGCTCAGTATACTCAACCAATTCATTGGCAGGCGAGGCAGGAGGGCCAGAGTCAAAGGTTCAGGAAAGAGGCCATGGACTGAGTTTCACACTATTGATTTGAAATAACCAACCCAAATTTTACATAGCTCCTGGTCTCAATAGTCTGGATCAGTGTCAGCATCATCTTGAAGCATCAATCTTCCCTGCCGGGAAGTTTTATAACCTGTTTCCAAAGGCGATGTCTGAAGAGCAGTCCTTTGTTCTTGCCAAATTATTTTCAGAATAAGTGAGCAAAGCTTTTAGAAGCAACTCCAAAGCTAGGTGCTCCTCATGCCTTTGCAGTGGACATGGCAGTCCACATGGCAGTTTTCTCCCCAGGTCAGTGTCAGTGTCAGTGTCTTCAAGGAGATGGGTGGTGGTGGTTATTGATGATGTGAAGAGAACCACAACATAGACTCCAGTGGGTCTTCCTGAGGCTTATCAGAATTCTTATCCTGCAGGAATTCCCACATCACCAGTGCAATGTGGACTCCCAACCTGAGTGGGATACCCTTGGCTAGATTTGTGGACACACAAAATAACAGAGGAAATTAAAAAGCATAGCAGGACCATCCTATGATCAGTACGAACATTCAGTTACAAATGGTTGTAGCAGAGATTGGTGTGGATTAAAATGCATTTTCCCAAAGAATTGTCAGATGAGCCTTGTATCGTGTTCATGCCATTTACATTTAGATTTTACCGATGCATTAGATGGAATGAACTTGCCACGAACTCTTTTCTCAATGTTGTGCAGAGTTGTATTAAAACACACACACACACACACACATAAATTGCAACTGAAAAAGGAGGAGAGATTGCTTTTCTCCTCCCAGGCCTTTAAAAAGAAAAGAAAAAAGAAACATTCGACATTCCTCCACTTTGGATAACTTTTTATCATTTCAAGCTGGCTGCAACAATCTGGAAATCCTTACATCCTAATTCTTTGAGAGCCTGTATAATAGATGTTTCCAGTTCAGGAAGAGACATAAGATTAGCAAATGTGTCATGAGCAGTAGGTTACTTTCCCTCCACCCCATCATGTATAAACTGATTAAATGATCTCTATACAAGCCATCAACCTAGGGGGAAGGGGTGTGATGGCTGGATAGGAAATTCCATGCGTAATCTTCTCTGTTCGAATTTTATTTTTCAACACTTTGCATGAAATCAAGGTCTAGATTTCCTGGGTCCCAGGAATCCATTAGGTAGAACAGATGATACTGTTCAAAGTTATTTCACGTGCTCTGTCTAAATCAGTGTTTCCCAAACTTGGGTGTCTGACTGTTGCTGGACTGCAACTCCCATCATTCCTTGCTAGCAGGACCAGTGGTCAGGGATGATGGGAGCTGTAGTCCAACAACAGCTGGAGACCCAAGTTTGGGAAACGCTGGTCTAAATAATCTTTACAGCAACTTTTTAAGGTATGCCAGTGTTGCTGTTATTTTTGCTAATGATTATTGTTGTTGTTGAAAGTATTATTAGCAGCATTTGCACATTTAGAACTGGATGTTCTAAATGGCTTCGTGAACATTGTCTCAAAACCAAGCCAGATCCTTTGCTAAATGCATGGCTGCTCCATGTAACATCTAGAAGAACTTATCTGCATCTTGATACTTAGCAGGGATAACAACATGCAGGACATCTTGAGGTCAGAGCATGGGTAAGTTCTTCCAGATGTTATGGAAGGGAACAGAATATGCAGCTGCCATTTTTGTTGGTAGCTGCACATTTAGAGTAACATCTGGCCTAGTAAACAGGTAGGTGGATCTTTTTCTCATATGTGGTGGGCTTGCAAGAAAGCGAGGGCATTTTGGGAAATGATACATGTTGAGATAAAAAGATGGTTAAAATGAGTGTATATATGTGTGTGTGTGTGTGTGTGTATATATATGTGTGTGTGTGTGTGTGTATGCACATATATATATATAATTAACAGTAGAATTAGCTGGCAAAATCAAGAGAAGCTAATGATGCATGTTTTATGGAAGAATGGATGCCTTTTTCAGACTATTTAAAGAAATATTATAGTGCGATGAACTCGCGAGCAGGCTTTCAGTTATGAGCAACAGAATTAGTTAGATTTTAATATTGTGGTTATGATTTGATAGATAGAAGGTAGGGAGCAGCAGGAGGAAAGAAACAACTCCATAGGAAAAGCGGTGGAAAAGTAGACAAAAATAAGAGAAAAGATGAAATTGTCTTTTGATTGCATATGTTAAAAACTTAATAAAATATAATTGGGAAAAAAATAGAGTGGCATCTGAACTGACCCGCTGTAATCCCTCCAAGGACCCTTTCAGATGGCATTATTATCCCTATATTCAAGTACATAGCCGAGGCAAGTTTTGAACCAGGAAATTCGTGACTGGAAGTTCAGTCTCTGAGCCACCACGTTTTGCTACTATGCTGCAGTATATGTGGGTATTAAACGAGGGCATTGTCACCATCCATTGTCACTGTGGATGGGGTTGAATGAGATGGGGGGGAGAGACTTACTGAGTACAGAGTCGGAAAGCTTTGATTTGAGTTTCAGGTGATCAAACCAATATACTTAAGGTACAGAGGTCATTTACAGTTGCAAGCACACAACAAGGGCTCAAACCAAGGGATGTTTGCTTGTCTTATGAAATGTTGTGCATTTGGCATACACGCTGGGGATTTGTTCCATTTTAGCAAACCTGGCAGAACCTCGCTGTGACCTAAATAAGAATACCTTGCTCTATATATAAAGCCTGCATCAGGATGTTTCCTGATTTATTCATGAAAGGTTTGCTTTACAAAGGCATCTGGAGCCTTTATAATCTCCAAACACATGATACATATAGCTTGCCTCCTCTGTTGGCATTTGCACAAATTGCTTTGAAATATGGTTATAATATATGAAAGCACACTGAAGCTAATTTAAATACATGATGCTGGCATAAATTGGTTAAAAGCGTAAATGAGACCGAACATACACATTTTTTCCCTCGCTGCTGCTGCAGAGACAAGGTTACATTCCTGAGTGAATAAATGATGGAGGGGGTTTGCAAACTTAACCTGTTAAGTGGATAAAATCTACCTGTAATAATTGGGAATATATCGGAGGGAGACTTTCAGGTGATGTAAACTGTCAGAGATCTCTCGGGTCTAATGGGGTTTTCACCTTCCCAGTTCTTTGCCTTCATAATATTTCATTAGCTCATTCAGGTGTGGAGATCTACCTTGCTTTAATTTGATCATGGTGTCCTTCATTTCTTGCACTCTTTAACCCCTACCTATGAAGAAAGAGAGTATAAATTAATCCTTAATGGTTAATTCATACACCCTTCATATAGTATCTGTAATGGTGCATTTTCTCTAATATCTCCTGCAATTTCTTGCTGCAATATTTTTAACTGTGGAGCAGATGGGAACTAGTTGCTAGCAAGGAAGCTTTATTTTGGAGGTTTGGACGAAATTGGTTTAATTTACAATAGAATGAAAAGTGACATTTGTAAAGATGGTAAGAGTGAAATGCCAGGATCCATTATACTGATAATTCTACAAATGTGCCGGCATTCTCCTTTGGTGAGTTAATGCTCAAAACCCATCAACATTAACTTGCTAAGCCCATTGCAACTTAATGGCAAATTTCCAGACCTCGACTCTGCCAAATATCTCCCTTGTAATAAATGAGGAGGAGGAGGAGAGAGAGAGAGAACATATTGTATTTCAAGTAAATTCCACTAGTTTGGGTTAACACTGAACCACCAAGGTTCTCCTAATGTGGGTTCTGAAGTAGCCGCTGTTGAATGGCCTCAGAGTCAAAGGTAGCCATCAGGAGGCAAGCAAGCAGGCATGCGTGCGTGGCAGTGCCAAAGCAGTTCAAACTGTGTCTGAGAGAGGAGTCGCTCATACGCAAGGGGCCTGACCAGGGCTGGATTTAGGTTTGATGAGGCCCTAAGCTGCTGAAGGTAATGGGGCCCTTGATATGGGGGAATGATATAAATACCAATCAATGTGAACTTCCAGGTTAGGGGAGATTCTATGAAGTTTCTCAGAAAGGCCTGGTGGGACTCCCTGAATTTCATTTCCCCCCTATTTTTGGTGTTGTCTAGAGGAATAAAGCTTCATCCATGCAAATCTGGCATTAATTGTAGCAAGCAAGAGGATAGCAGGCTTCCATTAGGAAGTGGCGTGGCAACTGGTGGCCACATAGATTATGTGGTGCCAATGATGATAATATTTTTTAAAAGCTGGGTGATATTTAACATTAGTGGGCCTAATTTGACCTATAAGTACTTCCTGGAAAGTTATTATAGAAACAATTTATCCTGGATTTTTTCTTTTTGCAGCCCCCTTTATCCCTTGCCTGATTTCTCCTGTGATTTTAATTTGATCACTGTTGTTGATACATTTATTTATTTTTTATAATTGGGGTCCCCCTCCCATGTTTTTAGCTGTTCTTATTTCCTCTGTAAGCCACCTTGAGTCCCTGTCAGTGAAGAAGATGGGACATAAATAATTATATATTAATAAAAATAAAAAAAATGAGCTGGGGAGTGAGAAGGGCAGAACCCTCCGTGCCCCCCCCCCCCCGCACGGCTTTTTACCAATTGCTTTCCTTCTAGCTGTCTAGAAATCCCAATACTTGGAGCTTCATTGAGGACTATCTTGTCAGAAGGACAGACTGTGGTGAGGAGATTTTGCAGTCCTCCTTGTGTACCATTCTAAAACAGTCCCTGTTATGTACTGAAGTTCTCACCCTTGGCCAGCAGGGGGATACTGTAGATAGTTTTCACTCAGGTCCACATATGCAAATAAGGGATTGAAAGTGACGTTCAGTGATTGGATAGTTACAGAAAATGGTTACTGTTGCATTCTAGTGGAGCTCTATATAAGCAGGCTGGCTGAACCCTTCAGTTCAGTTCTGTTCTGGCCTGTGAATAAACAAGAGCTGTTTGAATAATCACTGTGTCGTCTGATATGTTCACCCACAACTTAACAGTCCCCACCCACTTCCCTGTAAACACAGGGATCTGTTTCCATCATGTCTGGCCGGGCCTTAAATCAGCCTCATTCCATGGTGATTTAAATCACTCCCTGATGAGGGCACAGTTACACCTGGAGATCCCATCACTAAGTTCAGCAGTTCCAGCCATTACGACATGGGAGGTGCTTTGTAATATCTTCCTACATTCCATCAGCCTTTTATGGGCAGTGGGGAGAGTGTCTTGCCCCTCTGGTTAGTATGCCAGTTAATGCTGATTGATGGTGATGGCGTGTTTTCTCTTGCCTTCCGTGGAGCGTGGCTTCACCCTCGCTGAACTGACACTGAACTCCCTCTTCTCCTCACGCCTGAGAACCTGGAGCCAGATGTTACTGGGGCAAAGAATGCAAGATGAATAGAGGAGGCAGCGTAAATGACAAGATGCTTTCAAGTTCTTTTGAGTTTCTAAGGGGGGGATTAGGGGCTCCCCTGGCGCTCTCATATAAGGAAAGGCTCTGGTAGCTGCCTTGGCAAAATCTGCCAGGGACCATGCAATTACATATATATTTTTCTGTTTAATTCTGACTCTGATTGGGGCTGGGGGCTGGAATGACTGGTAGGGGAAAATGGAAAAGAGGTTCTATCTTTCCTCCTGACATAATGAGGGTCTCAGGATTTAAGGCTGAATGGGAGTTTTGTCACCAGAACCAGAAGGCTCAGATGCAGGGGAGTAAAACCTGCAGCCCCCACCCCAGAATACACCTCCCTCCATCCCTGACCATTTACTATGCTGGCTGGGGGCTGATGGGAACGGGAGTCCAGCAACGTCCACAAAAATATCCGTTCAACAGTACTTTGTTTATTCAATGATACGTTAGGTAGCTTTGTTTTCCAAAGTGGATTACAGACTTCCAACGATGAAATAATAAAACCACAAATAAAACAAATGCAGTATTTTAAGTAAAATAAAATAATAACAATGCAAATTTTAAAAACAACTCGGCCAATTTAAAAAATAAAAATCCAGAAAAAATTACATCATTTATACTATGCTTTTTAAGGTGTAAACCTAATGTGCCATGTGTGAATGCTAGAAACATGTTTTGAAGCATGGCATAAAAGCTGTCCCAAAAAGTTTCTGTAGCAAAAAGCATGCTTTTTTATTATTTTTTAAAAAAGGAAAAAAAGATGAGGGCATCATCTTTGAAGACACATTTTTCTTTCTTTGTAGGAGGGGAGGGAATTACTCTTTTTACTGCCCCCTGCAGCTTTTTAGAAGTACTGCAGTTCCCAGTCTCTCTTGGGGAAATGAGTGGCTGTTAAACCACTCTGAGAACTGGAACCCTATGAGAGGAACAGAGGTCTCCTAAAAACTCTTAGTACCCTTAACAAACTACAGTTACCAGAATTCCCATGGCTGTTCCAAGCAGTACAATACTGCTTTAAATGCATAGTGCAGATGGGGCCATCCATAGGGTTGTGCTGTATTGATTATTGATTGTATTTGAGGTAATTTTTTTATATAAAATTATCTCTTCAAGGCATATTTCAAAGGCATTAGAAATCCAGAAAACCTAAAAGGTAAATTAGTCTGCTTTTAAATGCGTTTAAAATTCTATTTCATCTAACCTTGTCATATGTTGGTGCAAGAACTCATGTGTGCTTCCTTGTTGATCCATATCCTTCATTCCATATTGCTGGTATCTCAGATTTTCAGACTAGGTGCTCACACAAACAGCAGATGACGTAGAAAAACTGTTTCTGGATTATTCTACTTCAGATTTCATGTTTGGGGGAGAGTTTATATTGTTGAATGCTTTCCCTGTTGAAATATTAAGGATAATAATAATAATAATAATAATAATAATAATATAATTTATTATTTGTACCCCGCCCATCTGGCTGGGTTTCCCCAGCCACTCTGGGCGGCTTCCACAAAGATCAAAAATACATCAATATGTCATACATTAAAAACTTCCCTGAACAGGGCTGCCTTAAGATGTCTTCTGAATGTTAGGTAGTTGTTTATCTCTTTGACATCTGGTGGGAGGGTGTTCCACAGGGTGGGCGCCACTACCAAGAAGGCCCTCTGCCTGGTTCCCTGTAGCTTTGCTTCTCGCAATGAGGGAACCGCCAGAAGGCCCTCAGCGCTGGACCTCAGCATCCGGGCAGAACGATGGGGGTGGAGACGCTCCTTCAGGTATACTGGGCCGAGGTTGTTTAGGGTAGGAGGAGAGGATATATTGATTAAATATTATCCTTCCTTCACTCACACTCGTGAGTTATGTAGCAGAGCAGATTCCCCTCAATACAGCAGGAAGCTAGTTTTCAGATTCCTTTGAATCTCTTTAGTTAAGCAATCCAGTCTGGCTTGATCAGACTGGATTATTCCTGGTGTCCCCTTTGATCCTTCTTAAAAGAATAAAGACACAAGAGTCTTTCCTTAAAAGTAACAAGAAGTTTACTCACATTCAGTTCACGGTATGATCCCTGAGGGCAGACTTTATCTTGCAGTTACAGAACATAGTGTGAGTTCATCCCTTATGGGAATGGAGCCCATGTGCTGCTGGCTGAGAGCTAGCAGACAGCAAAATACATTAAGAGAACAGCATCAAGAGAACAAAATGGCTGCAGGAGAGCAGCATGGCCTCAAGAGAGAGATGGCTGTGTGACTCGGCTCTTTTATGGAGTCAGCCAGGGTCACACCCATCTGCCTGGTCACATGCAGGGGGAGGACGCCTCAGACCAGTGGAACAGGAAGTTATAGTGGCTGGAGTAACATCCCCCTGCCTATCTCCACTCTAGGGAAACAAGGAATGTTGTATTTGACTGCTCCAATGGATTACATCCCACATTCCCATGGGGGAAGGTGCGGGAGATCCCTTCACATGGAAACCCTGCTTGTTATTGAGAGGTCTTTCCTTTGCTATAATTCTGTATGTACAGAGAATGCCCCCCACTCCCCAGTCAACAAAACTGTTGACATTCCATCTGAAGTGCTACGGCCCGCATCAATTTAACCACTACATCTGCTTCTTGTTGGAACTGGGTGTACATTTGCTATGGGGTACACAACGTTAGCAGGATGCCAAAGTGAGCATAGGACATCGTATCTCCTAGTCCTGATAGTTCTGAAAGAGCTTCTGTGGGTCATCCATTTTCCCAAGCATCAGCTGAAACCAGAAGCTCCAAACGCTGTAACTCTATCTGCCCTGGAACTCAAGAGAGTTCATTGTGCAAGCAGAACTGAAGGCCTAAAAGCAGCAGAGGAACAGCAGGTGTTGTGCTGACATCCCTTCAGAGGAATCTGATTACCAGTTTGGTTGCTTCTCTCCCCCACCCCACCCACCCCCCCCCCGCTCCGTCTACTTGATAGGGTAGTTTGGGAAAGATGGGAGTGATGGTGCAATTTTAACTGGAGTACTGACAGAAATCAGGTGTCTGCATTTTGCAATAAGAAGCATTAACCCATCACAGGAGTTTCTCGCTGCTAGAAGATACTGCTCTCAAACATTTTCCACTAGATGATGCGACCCTTTTCCTTTACATTTGATTCTTGTGTGCCTTTTAAGAACCTGCACATCTGAAGCACCAAAAAGAAAATTCCAGAGGAGCCTTTGGAAGGGACACACACACACACAGAGAGAGAGAGAGAGAGAGAGAGAGAGAGAGAGAGAGAGAGGAGAGAGAGAGAGAGACGTCATCTGGGTTGGAAGAGAGCAGTGTATGTGTAGAAGGGATTAAGAATGCAGACAATGATCAGAATCCTTTTTTTAAAAAATAATAAATAATATTTATAACCTTTTCCAACAATTTAAACACTACAAAAAAATAAAATAAAAACAATACAATACAATACAATACAATACAATACAATACAATACAAAAACAACAACACTATATTACACTAACAAAACACTAACATTAAACTAACAAAACAAAACAAACACAATTTATTTTTTTTTTATAAATATTTATTAAGATTTTTTAAAATACAAAATGCAGAAATAATAAACAATATAACATGAATCATAACACATTTTTCAGAACTTCTTTGGACTCCCTCACGTCTCCCACTCCCACTTACATCGTTATAAATTTTTCCCAGCAATTTATCATCTTATTTATATTCTTAAATTTTATTCAGTTAATTTAATCTATTCTCCACAAATTTTATATTTCCCTCAATCTCACTTATCGTCAATTTCAAATCTAATTCAGTGGTAGGCAATTATTTATGATCTAGCATCCTTCTTAGCCTTCCAAAACAAACACAATTTAAAACACATCAAATAATTTCAATATCTTATCTTTCATTCACTTATTTCCGCGACCCCCTCACACCTCCACTTCCACTTCTATTAATTTTTTCAGCAATTCCTTTCCATCTTCCTCTATTTTTAATCCTATAATTATCTTAACACATTCTAACCTTATTTTCCCTTTAATACTCTATTAATCTATTTATCCTTAATTTCTTATAACATTTCTACTAAAGCCATATAACTTCATTCCAACATTTTCCTAACATTCATTAATTTTACAGTATTTCCGTAAATAGTCTTTAAACTTTTTCCAGTCTTCTTCCACCGACTCTTCTCCCTGGTCTCAGATTCTGCCAGTCATTTCCGCCAATTCCATGTAGTCTATCAACTTCATCTGCCATTCTTCCCGGGTGGATAAATCTTGTGTCTTCCAATATTTTGCGATGAGTATTCTTGCTGCTGTTGTTGCATACATAAAAAAATGTTCTATCCTTCTTTGGCACCAGTTGGCCGACCATGCCCAGGAGAAAGGCCAATCAGAATTCATCGCTCAGCAGGACTAGGTCTACATTAGTGCAGGGAGAAGAAATGGCAACAGCCTACAGAGCTATTATTGTTAGAAGAGTAAAATGTTAAATGGGAAACGAGGTGTTGCCTGTTCACAAAGTTTATTTTGAATCGTCACAATGTGTTGAAAGTTTGTATTGACATAACAAAGTAGCACTAGGTTGGAACTGCTGTTGCCAGTTCATTTTGTTTTAGTACATATGCAAACACTGAAATAAAATGCATAATTAACGTTCGGAATGTGGCAACAGCTTTTTCTTTCTGTTTATTTTTTAAAACTTTGACAAATTTGTGGAGAGCATTCCTACCAATGTTTACTAGTGGTGACTAGGGGTATAGGATACATTTAATTCAGTACATGTTTAAAGCCAAATCTAGCAAATCTGTACTTTCCAAAACAATATGCGGAATTTTGAGATGCAGTTCTCCAACCAAGCAATGATTACAAAAATGTATATACTGGGAAAACACATGCATAAAAATTAAGACACTAGTGAACATAACATACAAACATGAATTATATTAAGTGAAACTGCTTGCAAAAAAAAAATTGTATGGTAGTCAAAACTGCATATAAAAATTTGTCTATTTGGAGAAATTTGCAGTGAAGTGCTGATAAATTTTCAAGAGCGTTTTTAAAAATAGTTACAAGATGTGGGGAGCTGAATTTAACTTTGGGGGAAATGTGAAACTGAGAAATCTGAAATTGACAGATCCTTCAAACCCTAGCGGTGACAAAAGGGGGGGGGCTTGCAACAAAATGTTGCAGTATTTCTTCACCTTCTAATAGCAGTCCTGTTCAGTGTTTCAGACAGACAGATGTGCCCTCCTCCATTCCCCTTCCCCAACTTGTTTTCTGTTTTTCCCTTTCCAACTGACACATTGTTACGTGGCTACTAAGCATACTCAATTGTTTGTAGGAGAATTGTCCCGTTAGGTTTTGGGTTTGTTATTTTAAGGGGTTGGGGTTGTGTCTTTTGTTGTTGTTGTGCTTGTTCAAACCTCAGAGTTTCTCCGAGCACACTGATACCTCCCTCTTGTTTTTCAGTGGCTCTGTTTTGGCTCCAGTCCTGACTCCACTATTGGAGGGAGCGACAGATAAATAGAATCTGAAGTTCAGAAGTGATGGGAACAAAACTGATGGGGATGGATGGGGTCCCCTTTTGTGCGCGAGCTTACAAAAGAAGCAGGCTGTCGGATGTTGGTCTCTTTGATCCTGCAAGGCAATTATAATGTTCTTGAACTACTGTTGGCTTTCTTCCAGCCATTATTCACTCAACATCGCAGGTGTGGTAAGAGTCCAGCGAAAGCTGCCCTACTGGATTCTTCTATGTGCATAGACTGGCTTCAGGGACTCAGGAACACAGGAAGCTGTTTATGCAGAGTGAGACCATGGCTCAGTATTATTTATGCTGGCTCTCTGTGGTTTCAGATAGGAGACATTCCCAGCCTTGCTGGGCAATGCTGAGAATTGAACCAGGGACATTCTTCACGCAACACAGATGCTCTACAGTTGAGCTATGGCCTTTCCCATAAAGGAAGTGAGTTTCTATTGCATTGTTCAGCCAAAGGAACCCTAAGACCACTGGTGATGAAAATGGTCTCAAAATGTTAATAAAAACATTGGGGAGGAACCAACTGAGTTTGGTTTCTGGGCAATTGTCTACCTCCACCTAAAAGGAAAGGTTGGGGAGCTTATCTGCAAACATGAAATCCAAAGAGAGAATTTTGATGGGGAAAGGGGAGGAATCTGGGAAAGCCAGGATAAGCAGCACAGAGGCTTTGCTTGGAAAGAAACGTCCTTCTCTTGAGCTGAAGAATGCAAACAGGAAGAAGCTAATAGTCTTTTGGAGTGTGTGCAGCTGCATGTGAGTCTGAAGACATTGAATGCTCTGCCGGCAGTTATTCAGTCTGCACCTTACAATAGAGGAGAAACACTTGCTTTGACACTGCATTTGATAACTGTTTTGTAGCCTGAGTGTAGATCTTTTCATTTACTGGGAAAAGGAAGGCAGCTGTGGCTGTCTTCAGCTAAACTTGCTATTCTGTATGTGATGGTATTCATTTTCTTTCCAAAAGGGGGTGGGGGGAGAAAGGAAATGCAGGTGGCTTTTGGTTATTAACTAGAAAAGCTTAATCCAGTCCAGAATATCTCAAGCAGCTTCCTACAAATGAATCTGTGGCATTTACTGTGATATACTAATGCTTCTTTGTGTGTTGCTCGGTATTGTTTGAAACTCTTAAGATGGCTCCTTGGAAACAGGAGATTCATATCTGATATGTCACTCTCCTCTTCTATGAGTAGGAAAGTTTGGGAAGGGAAAAAACAGAGGGTGAGAATTATAACAATATCTTCTAATTCAGGTGTCAATCAGCCATTACTCCAGGTACAAAATTATGCACACTCAAATTATGCAAATTGAGAAGATAATTCCTTCTAAATTGCCTTTTCAAACAGGTTGTCTCTGTGTTTCGATTTGGACGGCTTTAAATGACCTCACCCTAGTTTTCTCCAATTGTTCCTGATTAGCAATTGACCTTCTGCTGGCTCCTTTCTTCAATCTGATGCAACGAGGGCCCCTCTTTTTTTCCATTAGAGTAAAGGTTCTGTTTCAGATAGGCTTGCCGAAACAAGCCTTTTCAGTTCTCCATTTGCAAGGATTTTATTAACACATTTTTGAGCCTGCTTGAGATTCTGCTTGAGGCTGAAAAAATCTATATTTCTTGCTGGCCTATCATTTTAACATCTGTTACTGAGAGGACTGCAAAATTCAGGGTACTGACACTCAACTAGCTTGACTAAAGACTGTGTAATTGTTTTTTTTTTCCCCTTCTCCATAATTGTGCATAAAGAGAGAGAGAGAAAGGACTGGATTTCCTTTAGTATTTGGAAAAAGCGTTATTACTTTTTTTTTTTCCAGATTAATTAATCCTGAATGAATGCTCAATGCTTGTCTGCATTTACAATCAATACAGTGGATTAGAATTGTCATTCCAAACCTCAGGGCATATTCTCAAGGTCATTCATTTCTGATGCAATTCCTATAAGCACTCGCCCAAGAGTAAGTCCTGTTGAATTCAATGGGGTTTATTTCTGTGTAGATACATACAGAATATTGTATCTGTAGACCGCTTAACCCTTAACTGCTCCAATCCAGTACATAGATACACCATTGGTTTAATAAGAGTTGCGTGCAAGATCCTTTGTTATTGCTATTAATATTACACTTTTGTTCACAGAACAGGGCACCAAAAGTTCCATGCTTATGAAACGTTTTCATGGGGATGTTTTTATAGCCTCATACTTGCCCGTTTTTACCTGTTCAAAGGTGCACTACCTAATTTCTGAGAATGTGTCGTTCTGTTTCCTATCAAATTTGTGCCTAATATCAAAACATACTTATTGCTTGCTTTGCTGCATCTAAAAGTGACACTGCAGGAATTGGCACCATGCCATTGGCTCAGGTCACATATAATGATAAACAGTTTTAAAAAAATAGCTTATAGGAAATAGAATAGTTGGATGAAGTATATATTTAGCTGAAAGAGAACTGGAAGTCTTCTTATCTTTTTCCACTCTCTCTCTCTCTTTTCCCACCTTTTCTCTTTCCCTCCCCTTCCCCCCTTTTTTTGTTCCCATTCCTTTCTGGATTAGACATAGACATAGCTCAGTTGCTTAGTGCATGGGGCTGATCATGCCAAGATTGCTGGTTTCATCAGTCTATAGGGCAGCTGCATATTCCTGCATTACAGGGGGTCTCTTCCAACTCTGTGATTCTATGTATAGATTTTATAAGTACAGTGGTGCCTCGCAAGACGAAAAGAATCCGTTCTGTGAGTCTCTTCGTCTTGCGGTTTTTTCGTCTTCCGAAGCAAGCCCATTGACGGCTTAGTGGATTAGCGCTATTAGCGGCTTAGCGGCTTTTAGCGGTTTATCAGCTTAGCGGATAAGCGGCTTAGCGGCTTAGAAAAAGGGGGGGAAAGGGGGAAAAACCTGCAGGAACTCACAAGACATTTTCGTCTTGCAAAGCAAGCCCATAGGAAATTCGTTTTGCGAAGCACCTCCAAAACGGAAAACTCTTTCGTCTAGCGAGTTTTCCGTCTTGTGAGGCGTTCGTCTTGCGGGGCACCACTGTACCTCTATTATTCTGATGCATTATTTTTTTTAAAAAAATACTTTGTATTGGGTATGAACTTTTGTACATCTTTTGATAAGTATAAATAAAAATAGTTTACAGGGGGGGGGTCATTTTCAAATCCAATACAGTGGTACCTCAAGTTACATTACCTTTGAGTAACATAATTTTGGGTTGCGAATGTGGCAAACCCAGAAGTGTATACTTCTGGGTTTCGCCACACGCACACATGCTCAGAAGCCCTCTGCACACTTCACACATGCGCAGAAGCGCTCTATCGTGGCATGCGCAGAAGCGGCGCCTCTAGATATGGACTTTTCAGGGTAAGTACGGGCCCCCGGGACAAATTAAGTTTGTCTCCAGAGGGTCTACTGTATATAGATACTGGCTGAGATTTAAAATCTCCCTTTAGAAGGCTTGTTGTAAGTCTTCAACAGGCACCAGAAAGAATAGATCAGGAATGATATGTAATGGGAGGGAATCCCAAGTTAGGGGCCACCACCTTAAAGATACTTCCAGTTATGCCAAAGATAAGTGAAGCAGAAGCGACAAGGCTGCATGTACTATCACGCTGCTTGATCCTGATAAGCTGTTGAACATGGGTTATCATTAGATGCGAGCAAGTTCACTGACTTGCTTGGTTTTAATTTCTAAGAAGAGTTTGACGAAGAGTTTGGATTTGATATCCCGCTTTATCAGTACCCGAAGGAGTCTCAAAGCGGCTAACATTCTCCTTTCCCTTCCTCCCCCACAACAAACACTCTGTGAGGTGAGTGGGGCTGAGAGACTTCAAAGAAGTGTGACTAGCCCAAGGTCACCCAGCAGCTGCATGTGGAGGAGCAGGGACGCGACCCCAGTTCCCCAGATTACGAGTCTACCACTCTTAACCACTACACCACACTGGCTCTAAGAGAAGCAGAAAGCCTCTGCTCCATAGGCCCATCCGAAAGCTGCAAAAAGTTTTGCAGCAGAAAAAGGGAAAGTTCAAGTAGGGAGAAGGTGTAAGCAAAGATGTGTGCTGTGCCAACTATAGGGGAAGTCAGTGAAGAAGACAGAACAGACACACCGGGAGAGACAGGGCTGTGCAACACCTTGATAAGAGAAAGGAACTAGCTGCCGTTGAATTTGCCTGCAAGCCTAAAGCTGCCACATCATAGTTCTCACCCAACTTTTTTGTCTCCTCAGCACCTTTCGGTGCTGCTATTCTCTTCTTCTCCTGACATGGCGGAAGGTGGAAATAAAGTTTTGCGTAGTAGTTAGTCACAGTGTTGAAAGGTTTCCTCCATGTGGTCTGTCACTCGGGGGAACTGCAGACCTAGATCTCAGCCCACTGCTATACTTCACCAAGCAAAGCCCTGTGCACAAGAAACAGATCGCCCATGCAGCAGCTGCATAGAGGGTGGTTCTTACATTAGAATAAGGTTATCAGATTTTTTTCAAAGAATCCGGGGACACTTTTTTTTTAAGAAAAAAAAAGTTATTTTAAAAAGTTATTTTTTAAGAAAAAAAAGTTATTTTAAAAAGTTTTGTTTTTTAAAAAGAAGTAATATCTTCTCTTCTGTGGGCAGTTGGCCGGGTAGCTGGGCGCTCTCACTCCTGGCTCAATTTGGGTTGCGGGGGGGGGGTGTAAGCGGTTCCCCCAGTTGTCGTGCCGGGCATCCCCAGTTCACCCTTTGCAGTGGCAGCAGCAGTCTCAGCAGCCCGGAGTCAGCCTGGTAGTGCAGTTGGCTCTGGCTGGCTTCAGGAGCTGCTCGCTTCCATGGCGCCCACCATTTTGCCTCACCGGAAGTCCCCATATGATGTATCTTGTGCCGTTGAACCAATCACACAACATTCATTCCCCACTAATAAATCTACAACACTTAAAATGTAAATCCGGGGACATTAAATGAAATCCGGGGACATTCTGGGGACGGATTTTGTCCAGGGACAGATTTGTAAATCGGGAGACTGTCCCTGGAAAACGGGTACGTCTGATAAGCATACATTAGATCTCTGCTTTCGAACAAAGCTCTGTTATCAGATGTGCAATGTACTTAGAACTTCTTGCCTAACTTGGGCAGGTTACTACTGTAATCTGGACCTGCACAACTTGTGAACCACCCAACCAAATGCCTATCACAAGACAATTATTAGAAACCCCTTCCTTATCCCCACCCAGTTTTTGTACTGAGCCTAAAAGTCAAGGACTGTCCACTCCTGACCTTATTTTCTGAATCTTGGTGCTAAACACCACCACCTGAGGAGCAAGCACGGCTTCGTAGTGGCATGAACTCTGTGCTAATTAAAGTATTGGCTGTTCTGAACTTCTATAAAACAGAGGAGGGGCAATTCTAAAGAGCAGCGCAGGTGGAAAAAGGTGTTCAATTTCACCCTCCCCAACCTCTTCTTCCATTCATTTTTCTTGCGGTAGAAATTCATTTGGCCTCTGAGCCCAACAAGGTGGGAAATGGCTAGCGATGATGAGGAATGGAGGCAGATGTAGATAAGCTTTCTTGTACTAGCCAATTGCCATGACAAAGCCATACAGACCCTATCGGAGAAAGAACTCTCTTTAAATCTGTATATCTTATCTATCTATAAAATCTATATAAAAACAGAACCTCTGTCTAAATCAGAATCATAAAATGCAGTTGCACGTGTAAATTAGAGGTCTCCACACAGCATACAGTGTTTTTATTTAGACCTCTGAATCTCCCTTACAGTTTACCACAGTTTTATCCATGTTCTGCATCCTAATCTTTTTGCCGCCAGCACAAAGAGGGCCGCATTATGGGTCACTGGGGCATTAATGTCACTGAGCAGCCATAGGCCCCTCTTCGCCATTGAGAGATGGCTGGGCATGAAGGCAGATAACCACCTCCTGCCCAGCCATGCTGCTCTTTAAATTGCCCCCCTTCAGTGGTGGAGCTAGTTGCTTGGGCACCCAGAGCGGCGCACGTGCTGTGCACCTGGGGGTGGGGCGAGCCACCCAGGGGGGCAATCGGCGTGGCAATTGGCGCCCATTGGGTGCTATCAGTGTGGTGATAGTCGCCCAGGGGGGATTTTGCCATCCCCCTCAAGTATGACACCTAGGGCAGACCACCTCATCGCCCCCCTTCCTACGCCCCTGCCCCCTTTGTTGTTGTTTAGTCGTTTAGTCGTGTCTGACTCTTCGTGGCCCCATGGACCAGACCACACCAGGCACTCCAGTCTTCCACTGCCTCCCGCAGTTTGGCCAAACTCATGCTGGTAGCTTCAAGAACACTGTCCAACCATCTCGTCCTCTGTCGTCCCCTTCTCCTTGTGTCCTCCGTCTTTCCCAACATCAGGGTCTTTTCCAGGGAGTCTTCTCTTCTCATGAGGTGGCCAAAGTATTGGAGCTTCAGCTTCATGATCTGTCCTTCCAGTGAGCACTCAGGGCTGATTTCCTTAAGAATGGATAGGTTTGATCTTCTTGCAGTCCACGGGACTCTCAAGAGTCTCCTCCAGCACCATAATTCAAAAGCATCAATTCTTCGGCGATCAGCCTTACTTTATAGGAATTTGGCCACATTTGAGTTCTGATATATGGGCCAGCTGACAGCACCTCTAGCTTGCCCTGAGGATGAGATGAGAACCTTGGAAATGTTAGCTTATTCATGTTTCCTAGAGGCAGCTTCCATCCCTCAGTAATGAAATGAATAAAGTTGGGGTTGAAATCTCTTCAGATATGGTTTGTTTTATACCTCTTGTGTTAATGGGACCTGTTGAAATGAATCTGTACTGTCAAGGTGCTTGGATGAAATTCTGCACGCTTCTGAGTTAAATAACACAGCTGACTTTCGTTATGAATTAACCTGCCCTTGAAAACTATATGACAAAGATCTGCAAGACACAAGCTTTGGGCAGAGCATTCTCATGACTAATATTGATGTTTAACATCATATTTATTCATCAGCACACATGGAGGCAAGCTTCAAAATGGGTAGGACTCTTGAGAAAGCCTGCATTTTGGATCTTAAAAAGTAAAATAGAGAAAACCTAGTAAGCACAAAATTCATTCCCAAATATTTGTTTGCACCTTAGTCAAAATCTAATCAACATCCAGATATGGTCCCAGGTACTTGGATTCTTCAGGTTGTGGAAATCCTACGTGGACTGTGAACAGGTCCATAATGACCTTTTCAGACGAGGTGCATGGGCAACAAAGTGGAAGATAAGTTTCAGTTTAAGGAAATACAAAATGTGGAACTTTTTGGTTGCATACACACTAACCCACTTGCATCTCAAAAATGTTTTGTTGTTTAGTTGTTTAGTCGTGTCCAACTCTTCATGACCCCATGGACCAGAGCACGCCAGGCACTCCTGTCTTCCACTGCCTCCCGCAGTTTGGACAAACTCATGCTGGTAGCTTCGAGAACACTATCCAACCATCTTGTCCTCTGTCGTCCCCTTCTCCTTGTGCCCTCCATCTTTCCCAACATCAGAGTCTTTTTCCAGGGAGTCTTCTCTTCTCATGAGGTGACCAAAGTATTGGAGCCTCAGCTTCATGATCTGTCCTTCCAGTGAGCACTCAGGGCTGATTTCCTTCAGAATGGATAGGTTTGATCTTCTTGCAGTCCATGGGACTCTCAAGAGTCTCCTCCAGCACCATAATTCAAAAGCGTCAATTCTTCGGCGATCAGTCCTCTTTATGGTCCAGCTCTCACTTCCATACATCACTACTGGGAAAACCATAGCTTTTACTATACGGGCCTTTGTTGGCAAGGTGATGTCTCTACTTTTTAAGATGCTGTCTAGGTTTGTCATTGCTTTTCTCCCAAGAAGCAGGCGTCTTTCAATTTCATGGCTGCTGTCACCATCTGCAGTGATCATGGAGCCCAAGAAAGTAAAATCTCTCACTGCCTCCATTTCTTCCCCTTCTATTTGCCAGGAGGTGATTGGACCAGTGGCCATGATCTTCGTTTTTTTGATGTTGAGCTTCAGACCATATTTTGCGCTCTCCTCTTTCACCCTCAATAAAAGGTTCTTTAATTCCTCCTCACTTTCTGCCATCAAGGTTGTGTCATCTGCATATCTGAGGTTGTTGATATTTCTTCCGGCAATCTTAATTCTGGCTGGGGATTCATCCAGCCCAGCCTTCCGCATGATGAATTCTGCATATAAGTTAAATAAGCTTGGAGACAATATACAGCCTTGTCATACTCCTTTCCCAAGTTTGAACCAATCAGTTGTTCTATATCCAGTTCTAACTGTAGCTTCTTGTCCCACCTAGAGATTTCTCAGCAGACAGATGAGGTGATCAGGCACTCCCATTTCTTTAAGAACTTGCCATAGTTTGCTGTGGTCGACACAGTCAAAGGCTTTTGCATAGTCAATGAAGCAGAAGTAGATGTCTTTCTGGAACTCTCTAGCTTTCTCCATAATCCAGCGCATGTTTGCAATTTGGTCTCTGGTTCCTCTGCCTCTTCTAAATCCAGCTTGCACTTCTGGGAGTTCTTGGTCCACATACTGTTTGAGCCTTCCTTGTAGAATTTTAAGCATAACCTTGCTAGCGTGTGAAATGAGTGCAATTGTGCGGTAGTTGGAGCATTCTTTGGCACTGCCCTTCTTTGGGATTGGGATGTAGACTGATCTTCTCCAATCCTCTGGCCACTGCTGAGTTTTCCAAACTTGCTGGCATATTGAGTGTAGCACCTTAACAGCATCATCTTTTAAAATTTTAAATAGTTCAGCTGGAATACCATCACTTCCGCTGGCCTTGTTATTTGCAGTGCTTTCTAGGGCCCATTTGACTTCATTCTCCAGGATGTCTCGCTCAAGGTCAGCAGCCACTCTACCTGGGGTGTACGAGACATCCATATCTTTCTGGTATAATTCCTCTGTGTATTCTTGCCACCTCTTCTTGATGTCTTCTGCTTCTGTTAGGTCCTTTCCACTTTTGTCCTTTATTATGGTAATCTTTGTACGAAATGTTCCTTTCATATCTCCCATTTTCTTGAACAGATCTCTGGTTCTTCCCATTCTGTTGTTTTCCTCTATTTCTTTGCACTGTTCATTTAAGAAGGCCTTCTTGTCTCTCCTTGATATTTTTTGGAAATCTGCATTCAATTTCCTGTATCTTTCACTATCTCCCTTGCATTTTGCTTGCCTTCTCTCCCCCGCTATTTGTAAGGACAGCCACTTTGCTTTCTTGCATTTCCTTTTCATTGGGATGGTTTTCGTTGCTGCCTCCTGTATAATGTCGTGAGCCTCCATCCATAGTTCTTCAGGCACTCTGTCCATGTAGATTTTCTCAGTCCAGAATTGTTGCTGCTCATCCTCCACATGCTGCTTTCAATCTAGATTACGGATTCTTCCATCCATGGAGGGCAGGCAGGTACTTGACATGTGTTTAATAACTGTCCCCTTGATTAGATTATCCACACCTTTTCCTGCCTGCACATGGCCCAGGTGATTGAAGAAGGGAGTGGTGATTGCAATCTTGGCCTATGCCCACCCACAATGTAATTGGAAAGGTGTGGATAACCATCCCCCATGGCCAGGATCACCTACTTCTGTTTTCAAATGGACACACCGTACAGTAAAGCTGAATCAGTCTGCAACAAGCTTTTATTTTTTTGGAGGAAATCAGTTTCTCAAGAAACGCTTTTCAGGGGCACAGAAAATATGCAATAGATCTAGATTGTGTGAGGGCAACATAGGAAAAAAGCACCCATTCTCCATTGAGTCTAGAATAAAATGTGTGTATGTAGTCCGAGACCAAAAGTTTTACCTTTACATATTCAAATCCCAGTAGTGATGTATGGAAGTGAGAGCTGGACCATAAAAAAGGCTGATTGCCGAACAATTAATGCTTTTCAATTATGGTGTTGGAGGAGACTCTTGAGAGTCCCATGGAGTGCAAGAAGATCAAACCTTTCCATTATTAAAGAAATCAGCCCTGAGTGCTCACTGGAAGGACAGATCCTGAAGCCGAGGCTCCAATACTTTGGCCACCTCATAAGAAGAGAAGACTCCCTGGAAAAGACCCTGATGTTGGGAAAGATTGAGAGCACAAGGAGAAGGGGATGACAGAGGACGAGATGGTTGGACAGTGTTCTTGAAGCTACCAGCATGAGTTTGGCCAAACTGTTGGAGGCAGTGGAAGACAGGAGTGCCTGGTGTGCTCTGGTCCATGGGGTCATGAAGAGTTGGACATGACTAAACGACAACAACAACATTCAAATTGTGATTGGGACAGTGCACTAGGGTTCTCGTATCAATGTGATTCACTCATTTAGAGTACCGGTACATTTCATTGCCTCTGCGGATGCATTGCTTAGCCTGCCAAACAGACTTTCCTATGATGGCCCTCCACACTGTACCATCAAAGGCTTTTAAACTCAAAGATGCTGCCCTCCAGATAGTGAGGACTACAACTCTCATCAGCAATAGCTGGGGATAAGCAAGTTATAACTCACAGGATCTACAGTACACCATGTTGGCTACTCCTGGTATAACTGGTGAAATAATCTGCAAAAGTTACAGAATGTGTTCATTATCATCATCATCATCACAGCAACAACAAGAATAGTAATATAGAATGTATATTTCTTATGTTTAAACAGTAGGGGAGAATCTATTACTGGGAAATAATTAACCATTCATTATGGAGAAAGTCTGCCAGTCCTACTATCTTAATAAATGATCAAAATAATAATGTACACATAAATTATGTTAGTATGCTATTATGTTAATATCTTACGCAATACTTTTTATAAATTTCATTACTATATTACACCACACAAGCCTCATTAATGAAGAATGATTTTATAGATGTTTAAGAATGCCAAAATATTTCGCTAGGATATTGGATAGTTGTTTTAGGAAGATGATATTCCATTTGTTGCAACATTACTTGTTTGAAAGCAGGATTTATAATAAAATAGTATTACATTGCTTATTAGAAGAAATAAACTTATCTAATTGGAATAAGCTTAAATGTGAAGGCTGTTCTCTTTGCCAATACCAATTTGTTATCTTTATTTAGTGTTTCTATAATTGAACAATTTAAGTGGATACAAAATTGCTTTATAGTACTATTTCATAATTATTTTAATGTATATTGCGTTTGGTTAAGATGTGCAAAAGTAATTGAGGGCATTAGTTTCAGAAAAAGAAGTCTAGGAAATGTGTACATACGAGAACATCATTATTATTTACGTGTTCATAACTTACCTTTTCACCTTCACACACCACCACCAAACTGGTAGATACCAAAGGATTGAGGACGGTAAACGCAATGTGTCTGATCAATGACGTTCAAGCTTTTTCAGAATAAAAACAAGCTGTATTGGTGTGGAGGTGTATTATCGGTGTGGTTTGTTGTTGTTGTTGTTGTTGTTGTTGTTGTTGTTTTATTTGAACTCCACCCATCTGGCTAGGTTTCCCCAGCCACAGCTATTTTATTTGGTTCAGAAAAGATCAGCCCAAATTTCAAGGTTGAAATGTTTGGGACTCTAGATCAGGCTTCCTTAACCTCGGCCCTCCAGATGTTTTTGGCCTACAACTCCCATGATCCTTAGCTAGCAGGACCAGTGGTCAGGGATGCTGGGAATTGTAGTCTCAAAACATCTGGAGGGCCGAGGTTGAGGAAGCCTGCTCTAGATGAAAGGTGATTAAGAGCTGACATGATAGAAGTTTATAAAATTATGGGTGGCATGAAGAAAGCAGATAGAGAAAAGTTTTTCTGCCTCTCTCCTAACACTGGAGACAGAGAGAGGAGGAGCTGCCAGGCATTGAAGCCAAGACTTCTCACTTGGCCTCCTCCTGGCAGTGTGACGTTGATGCATAGCATGCGCATGACATCACACACATGACATCATGCAGCCACAGCATGTCGCAGGCGCCCTCAATCTTGAGCACAAGATGGCACCTCTGCATGCAAATAATTTTGTAAAATTAATATGAAAATAAACGTAGCCGTGTGGCACGGATCCTAAATACACTCATTCTGAAGTAAATGAGTCTGTTTAACATTTGCTTTATAAATACGTCTCTTGTGACTTCTGAAGGATTTTCTGCTAGATAGAACTCAGTGCTGGATTTATGTAGAAGCTAAACAAGTTATAACTTAGGCCTCCAAAAAAATTTAAAGGGGAAAAAACCTGGATGTACATTTCCAAAATATAAGATAAAAAACAAATAAAATAAAACCTACATACAGCAACAGTGTTTTGCGTTGTGTAGTGTCCTATGATGTAAGTAATGGGCCCCGCTTGCTCGCCTGCTCCCTAAAATATCACATATTTTGTTATGTTCAAATGGCTTTAGATACATGTTAGGTCCATAAATTACCATATATCATATATTCAGCACAAAACAGCGACAATTTTGTTATGTATTGAAGTTCTCACCCTGGCCACCAGGGGTATCCTGTATATAGTTTTCACTCAGGTCCACATCAGTTAATTTAGGCGGGAAACCCTGGGTTGTTGTTGTTGTTACAATGTTGACAGCCGGCTGCCTATAAAAGCAGGCTGGCTGAGCTGTTCAGTTCAGTTCAGTTCCAGTTTACTTATAAAGAAGTCCTTGGAGAAATCTCTGTATCGTCTGCTATGTCCACCCACGATTTAATAAATTTGTTGTTGACAAAGGACAGCTGGACATATAAAGGGCCCCGTTACCTTCAGTAGCTTAGGGCCTCATGAAACCTAAATTCGGCTCTGGTAGAGCTTCAGGGAAGGGAGTTGGGACCAACAGCCACCCAAATTAATCATGCTTGATACATGGAGGAGAACATCATGAAGTCAAAAGTAGAGATAATGGGGAGATACAGGGGGGAGAGCAATAAGAAAGAGAGAGAGAGAGAGAGAGAGAGAGAGAGAGAGAGAGAGAGAGGATCAGGCCAAAGGCCTTTCTAGTCAAGCATTCTCTTCCCACCATGACCAACAAGATGCCTACGGGAAGTCGAAGAGCCAGAGACTGGGGCAATAAACCTCCTCCCCAGCAACTGATACTGGTATTCAGAGGCCTGCCAGCTCTGATACTAGAGGGAATTTATAGCCATCTTGACTAGTAGCCTTATCCTCCGTGAATTTCTCTAATCTCCTTTTAAAGCCATCCAAGAACTTGTCTAATCTCCTTTTAAAGCTGTCCAAGTTGGCGGCTCTCGCTGCAGCGTGTAGAAGCAAATTCCATGATTTAACTCTGCACTGCACTTCCCTTTTGTCTGTCCTAAATCTCCCACCAGTCATGTTTCAAGTATTATGAGAAAGGAGGGATGGAGGAGAAATTCGATTCAGCTCACACCCCAAGGTGAACTTTTCACTTTCTTGAAGCAATATGCAAACCAAAACTCAGCCTACCCTTCGAAATTCACACTTATCCAAATGTATTGGAATTGTAGTTCTCTGGCTGAGTAATGTGTGCAGAAATGCATCCACTAGGCTAAAGTGTGCAACAGTATCTCACACCGAATGTAAACAAACTGCAAAAAAGACTCTCTGGATTGAAAGTGGAGATGCCGTATGTACGTTTCCTTGCATATTTGTTTGTTTTGTATCACACAAAAAAATCTTTAACGAGAACTAATTAAAAAATAAATGCGTAGATTAGTGAAAATAACATGCAACAATACTGGGGAAAATTGATTTGCAATGAGGTGTATATTAGGCAAAATTGCATACAGGAAATTTACACATAAATGCTTGTGCGCTTTCAGGAGGGGTTTTGTTTGCTTTTTAATTGCAGATAGGTTTGAAAATGTAGAAACCTGGATTTACGATTGGGGAAATGAGAAGCCGAGAAAACCTGAAGCAAACAAACTCCCAAATCCCTATAAGACAGAGAGAAAAACTTCTTAGCCATTTTCTCCACAGAATGTATAATATTATACACCTCTATCTCTGCCTCTGCCCCATACTTACCTTTTTTACCCTCCTGGGGCAAAAAGACCCACATTTAATCTTTTTCCTAGGGGAGCTTTGGTCATTTTGGCGGCCCTGTTCTTTTCTCTACACCTTTGAGAGATGCAGGGATCAGATTATTTATCTAGGGCTTTACGAGTTCTGACCTAGGCTTTGTCCTCTTCATTTGACTATATTGAACAGGCGATCCCACTGTGCCAAGTGAATTCAGGGGCCATTTGATGACACGAGCAAACGTCCTCAAATATTTATCTATTTAGAAGCTCCCGAAAGCGTCCCAGTAGAGGCGACACATTGCTTGCCAGGCTGCTGAAAACCTGGAGAGAATCAGAATGAAATGAGTGCTACCAAGGAAAACTTTTGAAAACCTACCCCGGCATGCTGATAGGATCCCTGGAGAGAGCACATCATCTACAACAGTGCTGGCATCACACATGCTGATACTATTAATAAAAGGGAATGGCTCAGATCACAGGAATTAATTAGTTTGAAACTCCAACTGCCAGGAAGGGAGCAGGCGCACCACAGCATCCTGAAGTGTGTTCGTATTAATGATTCTCCGGCTGGTGCGCTGTTGACAGAATCTTGTCTGTTTCAACAAAACTCTGGAAGCAGCTTTTAAACTTCAGGGGCACCCCCCATCAAACAGCAAGGGGTCTCGCAGTAGCACTTTCGCGCGGAAGCTACTAAATCCTGCAAAATAAGAACTCGATGGTTTCTCCCGCTGCTGCCAAGCGGAAAAAACCTACCTGCTGTAACTGGGAAGGCTTTTCTCTTTTCACTGAGTGACTCTCTCTCTCTGAAGCTGGCAGAGAGCTCAGCGCAGCTCCACGTTCCCTCTTTGAAAGGCTGGGAAAGGACACGGGCCTCTTGTTAAGGAGAGGCTGCAGAGAGAGGCTGGATGTGAGTAGAAAACGAATGTTCCCACTCAGGAGGATGCTGCAGAACAGAACTCCCAGAGGTGGAGAAGCAGCACAGATAAGTCCAACAGAGATGGGAGTTGCTGCAATCCTGCAGAGCAACTTTCCTGTACCTGGTGCTTTGTGGGTGTTGCTGGACCACAATGCCCATCAGCCCCAGACAGCATGGCCAATGGTTAGGGAGGGCAGGTGGGAGCCACAGTTCAACAGCATCGGGAGGTAACAGGATGGGGAAAGCTGCTATACAGTCTTACCTGGGATCAAGCCCCATTGAACTTGTGTAGAAGTATATAGGATTGCACTGCTAGTCACTGTTGACCTCCCAAAAGAATCCTTTGCTCCCAATTTAATGTTGCAGCATTTGAAGGACATTTACTTGAGTGGGGAATCGTTCCCCCAACCCAGGGATCATTGTGAGCATCTACAAAGATAAACAACCTAAAACTAGCTTGCAGTGTGTTTTAGGTGCCGTTACCTGTTCCCAAATCCTCCTGAGATGGTATTTTCATTAGTGCAATGCAACTTGTGATCCACACAAAGCAAGCTGGGAGTAGGGCTGGGCGATAACTGGTTTCCAATATTGTATCAGCAGCTAACCATTGTGATATATCACAATAACTTGACATAGCGTGATATCTGAAATAAGGAAGGAAGTACGCAGAGGCGAAGAGGACAATGTCCTGGCAACTGCTACTACTTAAGGGACTAAAACTGATAAATTGTGATATTATCAATCAGCTCATGGTCACTTTCAGGAGCAGCCAAGTCAAAATGCATTGCAATAGGACTTTGGGTTTGGGGCTTGGCTACCAAATGGTGGTATTCAGGACAATCCAAATACGGTGATGAGTCATAGTGAATACAAATACAAATAATCTGGGACTGCCAGCAGGCCTGCTAGGTGGCAGCAGCGGCAGTGCCAGCAGCAGCGGCAGCAGCGTCAGAGTCAACAATAGTGGGGCAGGGGCAGAAGCAGCAGCAGCCTGGCAGCAGTGGCACAATAATTAGCAACCTGCAAAGCTTTGCCAAGGCAGTGGGCAGCGGTAGCAGCAGCAGCCTGCGAGGCCTTGTCGTGGTGGCGTTAGTAGTGGTGGCCTGCAAGGCCTTGTGGCACTGGCAAAAGCCACCAGCTCCCGTTGCCACTGTGAGGCCTCGCAAGTCACCACTGCTTTTTCCACTGCCGTTCCTTGCAGGCTGCCACAGCTATGGCTACCCCTTCCCGCCGCCACCACGAGAATGCCACTGATTGTACCGCCACCACCAGGCCTTGCACGTACTGTGGTCATGGCAAGCTGTTTCTGCCACTGCTGTTTCTGTCGCCTTGCAGGCCTGCTGGCAGTCTGGCAGTCCCAGATTATTTGTATTCCCTATGACTCACCACAGTACTTTGGATTGCCTTGAATACCACCGTCTGGTAGCCAAGCCCCCAAACCAAAAGTCCTGTTGGGATGCATTTTGGCTTGCCTGCTGATGAAACTCAGTGTGTGATGGTTGTCATTTTATCCATGTTAGACCCCTAAGTATTAGCAGTTGCCAGGACATTGTCCCATTCACCTCTGTATAGTTCCATCCCTATTTTAGACATAGTTGTAGACTGCAGTGTTTAGCTGGTGATACCATTGCAATGTTTAGCTGGTGCTATTGTGAGGTTTAACTGGTGATAACATTGCAGCGTTTAACTAGTGAGTTATTGCGATGTTTAGCTGGTGAGATACCGCGATGTTGAAAACCAGATATCGCCTAGCCCTTACACACATTGTGATTTGCGATATATTGCCAGCTCAAATATTATGAAACAATTATCACGATGTGAACTTCAAGCCGGTTTTGTACGATATATCAATATATCGCCCAGCCCTAGTTGGTGTGGGATGTAATCCACTGAGAGCAGTCAGGTACAACATTCCTTGTTTTCCTAGAGTGGACATGCAAGGGGATGTTTGGTCCAGCCAGTCGAAACTTCCTGTTCCTCCTGGGCTGGAGCATCCTTCCTTGCATGTGACTAGTGGGTGGGTGTGACCTTTCCAGACCTGGTAAAAGGACACACACTCTCTCTCTTTTCCATCTTCTTTTTGTCCTCCGAACTTCCTGGAATGAACTGCTGGGTGCCAGTCAAGCAGTCCCCCAGGTCATCTTCCTTATGGGATAAACCTGTTAGTATAAGTTTGTAACTTTAAGCCTGCCTTCAGAGATCACACTGTGCTCTGCCTGATCATGAGTAAACTTTCTTTTTATTATTTACGACTAAGACTGTGGTGTCGTTATTCCTTTAGGAGGGATTCAAGGGGTCTTACCAGGAAAGTATTAGAAGACATTTCAATCTGAAACTCAACACGAGCTTGCAACTAGTTTTCTGCTGTGTAAAGGGGAATGTACTCTGCTAAGTAAAGGAACTTGCTAGCGCAAGTTAGGAAGGATATTAACAAAAACAATATATCCTCTCCTGCCACCCTGGACATTCCCACAGTTGGGAGTTGTGTCACAGCATACAGGATATAAGGTAAAGGTAAAGGGACCCCTGACCATTAGGTCCAGTCGTGGCTGACTCTGGGGTTGCGACGCTCATCTCGCTTTATTGGCCAAGGGAACCGGCATACAGCTTCCGGGTCATGTGGCCAGCATGACTAAGCCGCTTCTGGCAAACCAGAGCAGCGCACCGAAACCCCGTTTACCTTCCCGCCGGAGCGGTACCTATTTATCTACTTGCACTTTGCCATGCTTTCGAGCTGCTAGGTTGGCAGGAGCAGGGACCGAGCAACGGGAGCTCATTGCAATCCCTTCAAAACCCTTCAGTGGGCCAAGGAACAAGCCATCAATGCATACTGAATGTCACAACACACCATACATATAAAACACATGGCTTCCCCCCCACCACTCCAAGAATCCTTACAGAGTTACAATTCTGAGCATCCTAACCAAACTACAGTTCCCAGGGTTCTTCCGTGGAAGGAAACATGTCCTTTGAATGTATGGCATGGACTGAAGTCTCAGACTACATGAGTCATGGATGTGCGTTGATTAGCCATTTGACCCTCCCCCCTTCCCCATCAAAACTTCCACAAGGACACACCTTTTGTTAAACCATTTCACATCCTCTTACACTTTTTCTCAGCAAAAAAGTAGCCCGCTATTCATGGGTTGGTTTTTGCTTCTTCTTCTTTTGTAGAGTGTGGTCTCTCTACCCTGCATTTGATCTTCCTCTGAGGCCTCAGAAGTAACCAAGTCCCCATCTCCATTAACTCAGAATTTACTGCAGTGCTATGTGATATGCAACAGAGCTGGTTCATCTCCTTGAGCCGCAGAGGGGGTCTGCATTTTAGCATTTTGCCAGTTTTATCTCTGCCATCTGAAACTCATTTCCAGGACAGACAGAAATTCCTTATAATTGCTGCCCTGGGGCGTGTGTGTGTGAGTTGGGGCGGGGGGAGAGGCTTCAAGACCTTCTAACTTTTTGCAAGGGAGAAGATGACTTGTAGAATGTGTTTTTCTCAAGAAAACCACTGGCCCATTTTTAACAAGTAAATTAAATATATCAGAGTTCTGATAAAAGCAGCTTTTCCATGTTTAGGAGCCTATTAGCAAGGAAGCACCTGAAATTACAGGGGTGCTTTTTAGAAACAATGTGCTTACTGCTCAGGCAGTTCACGGTTGGCTTTTTAGCTCCTTGAAAGAAACCAGAGAAAGGGAATGCAGAAGCATTGCATGTTTAGCCTTATGACAGATAGTCTGAGTCCAAACAATTCAAACAGAGGCAATAATTAACCACCACTTCCCTCCTCAGGATTTTCACAAGTAGTGAGTCACTGAAATAGTGCTCAGGCTTGATTCTAAGGGCTCACATAGGAAGTTTGTATCCAAATTGATGAACTCTATGCTTCATTTTGGTTCTGCAGGCATCTCTAAATTGAAGGTCTATGTTTCTAAGTACTAAGTGAACTGTATGTACTAATGTACTTATTATGTTGCAATTGAATTCATGTATTCATTATAGAAACACCATAACCACATTTGATATATCATGTGTGAGGCTGTAGTTGCCGAAGTTTATATGGGCAACGGGGATGTTGAGCAGCCTGCTGTTGAGCTCTTACGATCGTGTGAATTGTTGCAATATATCATTGGGATGGACAGACTAGTCTGGTCCATGTCAATTTCATGTGTGTTCATAAGTCTATTCTGCCTTAATTTTCAAGTTTAAAAAAAGCATCCCAAAATGAAGTCGTATAGGGATGTACATTTAAATACATATTTAATCACAAAATACATATTTAAATATGTATTCTATCTCAATGTAGGAATTTCTATGTGCATCTTATGCTGAAATACATTTTTGAAGTGCATTCTGTTATGGTCTCTGAGCCAATAGCTATATTGCAAAATTCAAGAAGTAGGATCTCCAAAAGATTAAGGATATGTTCAGACTTCCACAATGTGGATCGGGTCAGTTTTCATCAAATGTCCCAAACATCTATAATACATCATAAAGATGCGATCCTCTCTACAGTTTCTGATCCACTGTATATTTTTTTTATTTTCTGAATATAATATTTTTATATGTACTTCTTAAATTGGTGATTGCGTTTGTGAATCAATATATTGAATAGTCAGTTGTCTGTGATTGAATATATGTTTGTGTGTGACTGCTTCTCTATTTTTGGATGGCTGTTTCCACTTGGCCATTGTACACACATTTGTGAAATAGTGTTTGCATTTATTAGGGCACAGCCGCACTACAGATTTGAATGTAAGAGTCAGGCCATTAGCCTAAGAATCCTGTGCACACTATCCATCAACAGCTCTGGAGATACTTGGCAGTTTTGTGATACCAAGCCATCGTTTAAGTCAGGGGTGGGGAACCTCAGGCCCTCCAGGCCTCTCTGACCTTTGAGACTCTCCTCATCCCACATTCCCTCACCAGCCGTGCCCCCTTTTTCCAGGCCACACCCCTCACCAGTCCTGTTTTGCGCACACACACACACCCTATCATTCCTGGACAGAGGATTGAAAGGGATGTGTGAATGTGTGTAGGAACTACCCTAAGTGCAAACATAATGTTAAGTTGTGGGTGAACATATCAGACGACACAGCAATTCTTCAAACAGCTCTTGTTTATTCAGCCAGCCTGCTTATATAGAATCATAGAATTATAGAATCATAGAGTTGGAAGAGACCACAAGGGCCATCGAGTCCAATCCCCTGCCAAGCAGGAAACACCATCAGAGCACTCCTGACATATGGTTGTCAAGCCTCTGCTTAAAGACCTTCAAAGAAGGAGACTCCACCACACTCCTTGGCAGCAAATTCCACTGTCGAACAGCTCTTACTGTCAGGAAGTTCTTCCTAATGTTTAGGTGGAATCTTCTTTCTTGTAGTTTGGATCCATTGCTCTGTGTCCGCTTCTCTGGAGCAGCAGAAAACAACCTTTCTCCCTCCTCTATGTGACATCCGTTTATATATTTGAACATGGCTATCATATCACCCCTTAACCTCCTCTTCTCCAGGCTAAACATGCCCAGCTCCCTTAGCCGTTCCTCATAAGGCATCATTTCCAGGCCTTTGACCATTTTGGTTGCCCTCCTCTGGACACGTTCCAGTTTGTCAGTGTCCTTCTTGAACTGTGGTGCCCAGAACTGGACACAGTACTCCAGGTGAGGTCTGACCAGAGCAGAATACAGTGTCACTATTACTTCCCTTGATCTAGATGCTATACTCCTATTGATGCAGCCCAGAATTGCATTGGCTTTTTTAGCTGCCGCGTCACACTGTTGGCTCATGTCAAGTTTGTGGTCAACCAAGACTCCTAGATCCTTTTCACATGTACTGCTCTCAAGCCAGGTGTCACCCATCTTGTATTTGTGCCTCTCATTTTTTTTTGCCCAAGTGCAATACTTTACATTTCTCCCTGTTAAAATTCATCTTGTTTGTTTTGGCCCAGTTCTCTAATCTGTCAAGGCCGTTTTGAAGTGTCATCCTGTCCTCTGGGGTGTTAGCCACCCCTCCCAATTTGGTGTAATCTGCAAATTTGATCAGGATGCCCTTGAGTCCATCATCCAAGTCGTTGATAAAGATGTTGAATAAGACCGGGCCCAAGACAGAACCCTGTGGCACCCCACTAGTCACTCTTCTCCAGGATGAAGAGGAACCATTGATGAGCACCCTTTGGTTCGGTCAGTCAGCCAGTTACAAATCCACTGAGTGGTAGCATAGTCAAGACCGCATTTTACTAGCTTCTTTACAAGAATATCATGGGCACCTTGTCAAATGCCTTGCTGAAATCAAGGTAGGCTACAACCACTGCGTTCCCTTCATCTACCAGGCTTGAAATTCTGTCAAAAAACGAGATCAGATTAGTCTGACATGACGTATTTTTGAGAAATCCATGCTGACTATTGGTGATCACAGCATTCCTTTCTAGGTGCTCACAGACTGTTTGCTTAATGATCTGCTCCAGAATCTTCCCTGGTATTGATGTCAGACTGACTGGGCGGTAATTATTTGGGTCCTCTCTTTTCCCCTTTTTGAAAATAGGGACTTCGCCTGTTCTCCAGTCTGCCGGGACTTCGCCTGTTCTCCAGGAATTCTCAAAGATGACTGCCAGTGGTTCTGAGATCACATCTGCCAGTTCTTTTAATACTCTTGGATGCAGTTCATCTGGCCCTGGACCTGGAGACTTGAATACATCTAAACTAGCCAAGTATTCTTGTACTATCTCCTTAGTTATTCTGGGCTGTGTTTCCTCTGCTGAATCATTTGCTCCAAATTCTTCAGGTCGGGCATTGTTTTCTTTATCGGAGAAGACTGAGGCAAAGAAGGCATTGAGGAGTTCAGCCCTTTCTGTGTCCCCTGTTTGCATTTCACCCTCTTCTCCTCTGAGTGACCCCACTGTTTCTTTGTTCTTCCTTTTGCTACGAACATACCCATAAAAGCCTTTTTTGTTGCTTTTAACCTCTCTAGCAAGCCTGAGTTCATTCTGTGCTTTAGCTTTTCTGACTTTGTGTCTACACGTGCTGGCTATTTGTTTGAATTCCTCTTTGGTGGTTTCCCCCCCTTTCCATTTTTTGTACACATCCTTTTTTAATCTTAACTCAGTTAAAAGTTCTTTAGATAACCACCCTGGCTTCTTTAGGCACCTTCCATGTTTCCATCTCATTGGTATTGCCTGAAGTTGTGCTTTTACTATCTCCCTCTTAACAAAATCCCAGCCATCATGAACTCCCTTTCCTTTTAGTATTACTGTCCATGGGATCTCACCCAGCACTTCCCTAAGTTTTATGAAGTCGGCTTTCTTAAAGTCAAGAAATTGAGTCCTAGTATGCTTGGCTGCTCCTTTCCGCTGTATAGTAAACTTCAGAAGAGCATGATCAATCGCGCCTAATGATCCTTCCACTTCTACCCCACTAACCAGGTCATCAACATTGGTTAGGACCAGATCTAAAATGGCTGTTCCTCTTGTTGCTTCTCCCACTTTCTGGACAATGAAGTTGTCTGCAAGGCCAGTGAGGAATCTGTTTGACCTTATGCTCTTGGCTGAGTTTGACATCCAACAAATATCCGGGTAATTGAAGTCCCCCATTACTACTGTCTCCCTTCCTTTTGCATGCTTGGCCATCTGTTCCAGGAAGGCATCATCTATGTCCTCCGTTTGGCTTGGGGATCTATAGTAAACTCCCACAATGAGGTCACTGTTATTCTTCTCTCCCTTAATTTTGACCCAAATGCTCTCACTTTGGCTTTGAGGTTCTAAATCTTGGATCTCTTCACAGGTATACACATCCCTGACATATAATGCCACTCCTCCTCCTTTCTTGTCTGGTCTGTTTCTCTGAAATAGATTGTATCCCTCCATTATTACATTCCAATCGTGGGACTTATCCCACCAGGTTTCAGTGATGCCTATTATGTCATATTTAGTTTGCTGTACCAAGAGCTCAAGCTCATCTTGTTTATTTCCCATGCTTTGCGCATTAGTGTACAGACATTGAAGTCCATTGATCATTCCCCCGTGTCTCTTATTTAAGGATTTTTTCCTCCCACCACTAGGTCTGCGTGCTGTTTGCTCCATTTGGTCTATGACATTTGGATGATCATCTTCATCAATTGATAGACTCCTACCTTCAGGAGCACTGTCTCCCTCCCCCACATTAGTCAGTTTAAAGCCCTCCTGATGAGGTTTCTGAGATTTTTGGCAAAAACATTCCTCCCAACCGTTGTGAGGTGCAGCCCATCGCTTGCTAGAAGTCCATCTTCAAGAAACTGCAGTCCGTGATCTAAGAATCCAAACCGTTCCTGTTTACACCATTTGCGAATCCAGCTGTTCACTTCCACTATTTTTCCCTCTCTCCCTGGGCCACATCGTTCAACTGGGAGGACAGATGAGATGACAATTTGTGCATTTAATTGCTTCAATTTCCTGCCCAGAGCCTCGTAGTCTCTTTTGATCTTCTGGAAGCTATTGCTTGCAGTGTCACTGGTTCCCACATGAACCAAGAGGAAGGGGTATTTGTCAGTGGGTTTTATGATTCCTTGCAGTCGTTCAGTTACATCTTGGATCTTAGCCCCGGGGAGACAGCACACTTCCCGAGACATCTTGTCAGGCCCACAGATCACTGCTTCTGTTCCCCTCAGTAGGGAATCCCCTATCACCACTACACGCCTCCTCTTAGGTCTGGTCGGGGTTCTTCCATGAGCTGTCCGTTCCAAGGTCGCCTGCACATTCCCTGAGGACTGACTTTGCTGCTCATCTTCATATACCTGATCGACTGTAATGAGGGAGAGATCCTCAAATGGAGTCTGCTCTTCGTCTTCCATGCTAGGGGAGATGACCTCAAAGTGATTGTGTATTTGTAAACAATCAGAGCGAACCCTGGGCCTCCTACTTCTTTGAGTCATGTTTCTCCATATATCTGGCACCTGTGTTGGTGAACTAGCCTCCTTCTCAGGGGAGTCCCCTGTCTCCTCCTTGGTGAAGCTCCACTAGAGCTCCACTAGAATGCAACAGTAACCATTTTCTGTAACTATCCAATCACTGAATGCTACTTTTGATCCCTTATTTGCATATGTGGACCTGAACTATCTACAGTATCTCCCTGCTGGCTCAGGGTGAGAACTTCTGTACATAACACATAAAATGTGGATGTTTTATGCTGCCTGCTTTTTCTCTGGCCTTACCCACAAGTGACATGCAGCCCCAGTAAGTTGCTCAGAAGGGAATGTGATATTTGAGCTGAACAAGCTTCACCACCCCAGATTTAAGTAATCTTGGCAACCAAAACCATCAGAATCTAAATGGGCTCTGGGCAGACCTCACAGAAACCAGGGAGGAAGTTATGGTACCATGTGGATTGTTCCTTCCAACAGGAACGCCATATTTCTGCATGCTACTCTGGTTTCAAATGGGTTTGTACAGCGCCGACCCGAGACATTTTGGCACCTGAGGTGAACCACAACTGGCACCCCCTCCCCACTAAGGAAAGAGGTGTGAGTGAAGATCTGCATCAGGAGCAGGACCGGATTTAGGTTTGATGAGGCCCTAAGCTACTGAAGGTAATGGGGCCCTTTATATGGATATCCAAACAATGACTATCATCAGAGCAGGTAAGAAAATTTTTTAATTCAAAATCATCTACAATACTCTTTTATTTATTTTATAGTATAGTACGTTGATTATACAGGACGCGGGTGGCGCTATGGGTTAAACCACAGAGCTTAGGACTTAATGATCAGATGGTCGGTGGTTCAAATCTCCATGACAGGGTGAGCTCCCATTTCTCGGTCCCTGCTCCTGCCAACCTAGCAGTTTGAAAGCATGTCAAAGTGCAAGTAGATAAATAGGTACCGCTCCAGCGGGAAGGTAAACGGCGTTTCCGTGTGCTGCTCTGGTTCACCAGAAGCAGCTTAGTCATACTGGCCACATGACCTGGAAGCTGTACGCCGGCTCCCTCGGCCAATAAAGCGAGATGAGCACTGCAACCCCAAAGTCGGTCACGACTGGACCTAATGGTCAGAGGTCCCTTTACCTTTACCTTTTACATTGATTATTACTTTCATTTTATGGATCAATGGTCTCTTTAGATAGTAAAATTCATGTTAAATTGCTGTTTTTAGGGGTTGTTTTTAAAAGTCTGAAACGGATTAATCTGTTTTCATTACTTTCTATGGGAAAGTGTGCCTTGGTTTTGGAGCAGACTTCCGGAACAGATTAAGAACCAAGGTACCACTGTATGTAGAAATGAGCAAACCAGTGATATTTTAGGGAGCAGGCTAGCAGGCGGGGCCCATTACTTACATCATAGGAGCCTACACAACAGAAAACACTGTTTATTTATTTTTTTATCTTATATTTTGGAAATGTACTTCCAGGTGTTTTTTCCTTTGATTTTTTTGGGGCTTCCAAGAGAGTGGGGCCTTAAGCTATAGCTTGTTTAGCTTATACAGTCATACCTCGGGTTAAAGTAACTTCGGGATAAGTATTTTCGGGTTGCGTGCTGCAGCGACCCGGAAGTAATGGAGGCACGTTACTTCCGGGTTTCGCCACTCACGCATGCGCAGACGGCCAAAATGACATCACGCGCATGCGCGGAAGTGGCAAATCACGACCTGCGAATGGGGCTCTGGAACGGATCCCATTCGCATCCAGAGATACCACTGTAAGTAAATCCAGCACTGATCAGGAACAAGGGGGAAAATAAAGATCTACCTCAGCGTCTGCTGCCCCTGTGGATCCTGCAGTCCGAGGCAGTCGCCCCATCTTGCCTCATGAGTGGGCCAGCCCTGAATTTACATTTGCAGCATGGACGTGACACCCTGGCAGTCTGAGGGGAATTTTGCAAGCAAGAGTTGGAAGATTGATTTCCACCTGGCGCCTAGTTTCATGTGCATACATTCCATTGACTTTGATGGATCTCCCCCCATTGATTTTTGATGATATCTGAGAAACTGTTAGTGGAGCTGCAGCTTTGGGTGGAACTATCTTTCAGATAAGACCCTGATGTTGGGAAAGATGGAGGGCACAAGGAGAAGGGGGCGACAGAGGACGAGATGGTTGGATAGTGTTTTCGAGGTTACCAGCATGAGTCTGACCAAACTGCGGGGGGGCAGTGGAGGACAGGAGTGCCTGGCGTTCTCTGGTCCATGGGGTCACGAAGAGTCGGACACGACTAAATGACTAAACAACAACAATCTTTCAGGTAGAACATAGGATGAGAGGCTTTTGTAAAGGTTTGGGGGAGAGTAGGCATAAAAGTTAGGTTAGTCCTTATGACTGAACATGACAAATGGATTTTGTGAGGTAGCGATGCCTTTCTAGACATCCACACTTCCCAGATCTGAGATGCCCAAACAAAGGTTGCAAATGTATTGCCAAGTCTCTAAAGAATACCTAATGCATATTACCTTTTTTGTGTAATCACAAAAGGGGATGTGCTGTATTAGAGCAGGTTAGATGGATCTCTGTGTTTAGTATTTCTTCTCTTCTAATCTTGATTAAAATCAAAGGCAACCATGCTACTCTTTCAGGAGAAAAATATATATGATGCATTATTATTTCTTAGCCTTCAAAACATGACTCTTCCATGGTAGTTCTTCTATTAGTCAATTCAGTGATTTTAATTAAAAATGGAATGGTTTGAACATAAGGCATAATTAAATAGATGCCTGTTACAGCTTCTGCATCGGTATGGCTCATTTCACTATCTCAGCACATGTTTCCACTGAAACCAGCAACATCACATAACAAATCTATCCCTTCTTGTTTGCTGATTGTCTAGTGGCTATTTTTCAAAACTTTGGCTTTCCAGCTTGTGTAATGCCATCAATTACAGTTGCAGTAATGGAAAAGTGAAAATATGTAAAGGCAATTTGCAGCCACATCCTAAACCATTCCCCCCCCCAAAGTACAGCCCTTTGATAACAATGGGATTTAGTTTCAAATACGTCTGTTTAGGATTGCAGTCTGACAGGGCAATGCTATGCATGCTTACACATAAGTAAACCCTGCTGAATCCAGGGGGACTTTATCCTTTGTGAGTGTGCTTAGAGCCACAGCAATCCTGTACACGTCTATCAGAAGTTAGCCCCAATGAGTTCAGTGGGACTTACCACCCAGAAAGTGGGTATAGGATTCAGCAATAAAGTCAGTAAAGTCATAAAGCCTTGTTGCATTAAAGTCTATGGGTGACATCCAGTGGTGTTCGCCTGTTTGCTCAGTGGAAATCTGCACAAGACTTTCAGTTTCTCTTCTTCCCTTTCATGCACCCACCACCAGATCTGCTTCTGAGCCTCCCCCAGCCTTCTGGATCACATTTTGGACACGTGAGAGAGCCAATGGAAAGGAAAGGAAGCAAAGTGAGTGGCTGTTTGTGCTACATTGAATTTTTCCTGAACACATTTATTGTGGCCGTTGAAGAATTGATGTTTTTGAATTATGGTGCTGGAGGAGACTCTTGAGAGTCCCATGGACTGCAAGAAGATCAAACCTATCCATTCTGAAGGAAATCAGCCCTGAGTGCTCACTGGCAGGACAGATCGTGAAGCTGAGGCTCCAATACTTTGGCCACCTCATGAGAAGAGAAGACTCCCTGGAAAAGACCCTGATGTTGGGAAAGATGGAGGGCACAAGGAGAAGGGGACGACAGAGGACGAGATGGTTGGACAGTGTTTTTGAAGCTACCAGCATGAGTTTGACCAGACTGCGGGAGGCAGTGGAAGACAGGAATGCCTGGCGTGCTCTGGTCCATGGGGTCACGAAGAGTTGGACATGACTAAACGACTAAACATCAACAACATTTATTGTGGCATGAGCTCTCATGGATGCGTCTATAATCATGCTGCAGTTGCCAATGATCCCTGAACACACACTGAAAATCCAGGCATAGAAGTACACACAGCCAGACTCTTTGCGTACAGAATCCATGACCATACGCATGTACGCCCTGAATGTAAATACAGTGCATGACTAGCAGAGATTCAGTTAGGCTGCAATAATGGTCCCTGCTAGGGTTGGATGGATTTGTCCATTTCAATCATTTCAATTTCTCGTTTTTCCCATCTTAAATTCATCTCTCCACATTTTGCAGCAACTTGTGTGTCCAAACCATGAAAATTCACAACCATTTTAGTGCAAATTTCTCCAGATTGGGACATTTTTTTAAAAGCAGCTTTGACTAAAGTACACATTTTTGCAAGCGAGTATAATTCGTTCTGTGCATTTTTTTTCACTAACGTTTTCACTTGTATGCACACTTTCATCTAAAATACGCATTTTTGTAAAGACTGGTTAGAGAATTGCATAGCAAAAGTCAGATAAATGTGAATTTCAAAGAATAGCTGTGTTTCATTTTGCATATTTTATTTTGGAAAGGAACTTCATCAAAAGCTTTTTCAAAACAAACAAGTAAACTATATCCATCCCATCACCATTATCCACAGGCTTGCTGACACTCTCAAAGATCTCTAAAAGTCAAATGATACAGAAGCCATGCTGATTCTTCTTCAGCAAGACTTGTTCTTCCACATGATTGATAATTTTATCTTGGATCATGCTTGCCATGAACTTACCCAAAGCAGACATTAAGCTAACTGACCTGTAATTCCCCGCCTTGGTCATTTTGAAAAAATAAAATAAAAGATGTTGCATTTCTTACTTTTCTAGTAGCCGAATTTAGGCACAAATTACGTATTTCTGTTAGGAGAGCAGGCATTTAAATATGAGACTGCTGCCAAGCTGGGTTAAGGATTTAATTTCTTCTTTAGCTTTTTATTTATTTAACTATGTATTGAGTTCTTTCTTTGTTTAAAATCAGTTTTTCTACTGTTTTCTACTGTAGCTTTTTCTGTTGACCTTTTGAGGGATTAGATCATGTACCTGTTAGGTGGATGCTGCTATTATCATGTCATCTGCAATAATGTGAACACCTCCTGTGTTTTTGGGAAGTTTCTGTAGTTTTGATGTTGAAACACTTTGCTGCTTGATTTGATTCTAAAAAGTTAGGCGCTGGCATTTAAATCTCCTTTAGAGTGTGTTAAGGCAGCAGAACACTGATGATCCATTGTCTGATCTTATTGGCCAGTATTTATCTCTGTCATATCGGAGAAGAAACAGTGTTATTTCTAGCTATCTTATATTGCACACTTGCTACTTTTGGTACAGCTCATTTGTTTATCAATCTGGATTTAAATTGATCTCTGGGATATGTGCAAGCTTATTTTTCCTTTCC
Organism: Podarcis cretensis; assembly: GCF_951804945.1. Lineage (NCBI taxonomy): Eukaryota > Metazoa > Chordata > Lepidosauria > Squamata > Lacertidae > Podarcis > Podarcis cretensis. Next base: position 13,531,335 of record NC_137187.1, read on the forward strand.
ATTTAGCTGTGGGGAAAAAATACATTAATTCATACAGTAGCAAATGTTGTTTTGCTACATTTGTTGTTCCAGTACTGCTGAGGCAGGCCAGCAATTGCACAGGTGTGGGACCCTGTAATGGGAGACATATTAGACCAGGGTTTCCCAAATTTGGGTCGCCTGCTGTTTTTGGAGAACAACCCCCATCATCCCTGGCTATCAGGACCAATGGTCAGGGATGTTGGGAGCTGTAGTCAGCTGGAGACCCATGTTTGAGAATACAGTGTTCCTCAACTAACATCTAGCAGCAACCATTTCATCAGGCTGCAGAGCAGAAAAAGAAGCTGGAAGAAGCAAGGCTGTCCTGTCAACTCCATTGACAGACCAGCTGCCTTTGCCCTGCTCCCAAACATCACCTGGTGACAGCCATACCATCAGGCTAAAGGTAAAGGTACCCTTGACCGTTAGGTCCAGTCACAGATGACTCTGGGGTTGCACGCTCATCTCGCTCTATAGGCCGAGGGAGCCTGTGTCTGCCCGCAGACGGCTTCTGGGTCATATGGCCAGCATGACTAAGTCGCTTCTGGCAAACCAGAGCAGCGCACAGAAACGGCGTTTACCTTCTTGCCGGAGTGGTACCTATTTATCTACTTGCACTTTGACATGCTTTTAAACTGCTGGGTGGGCAGGAGCTGGGATCGAGCAACGGGAGCTCACCCCATCACGGGGATTTGAACTGCCAACCTTCTGATTAGCAAGCCCTAGGTTCTGTGATTTAGACCACAGCGCCACCCGCGTCCCTCTTACCATCAGGTTACTGGAGCTATTTCCATCCCAGCTGGTCATTGTAAGAACTATTGCATGCTTCCTCAACCTCGGCCCTCCAGGTGTTTTTGGCCCACAACTCCCATGATCCCTAGCTAGCAGGACCAGTGGTCAGGGATGATGGGAATTGTAGTCCCAAAACATCTGAAGGGCCGAGGTTGAGGAAGCCTGAACTAGTGTCTGCATTTGTTTGTTTCTTCTCCTCTCTCCTCAACCCCCTTTCCTTGTGTGACTTTTTTTCCTTCTTTACACTGTAAGCCTTTTCTCAGTTTCATTTTTTCCCCAATCTCAAATCCAGTTCTCCACATTTCTGCAGCAATTTGCTGATTTTGTTTCATTTTTCAAAAAAAAAAAATCCTTATGGAAATTATTCAACATGTCAGTGCAAATTTCTCCAAGTAAACACCATGTCCTGTATTAAGTTTTGACTAATGGACACATTCTTGCAAGCATTTTCTCCTCATGTAATGCATTGTTGTATGTTTTTTAAAAAGCAATGTATTCATTTTATGTGCACACACATAATGAATTTTTGTAAACACTGGATTGAGACATGCAGTGCAAAATTCAGATAGGAGCACATTTAGAAGAATGGCTGCGTTTTGGTTCTCGAGTTGTTTTGCAAGTTGATTTGGCTTTAAATGTGAACTGAACTGTATTTCTTCCCCAGCCCTACCAGTCCTGTGGGCAGTCCTTTTTTTCTTTAAAAAAATGTTTAGGGGTATATGGTCTGAAGCTCAACATCAAAAAAATGAAGATCATGGCCACTGGTCCCATCACCTCCTGGCAAATAGAAGGGGAAGAAATGGAGGCAGTGAGAGATTTTACTTTCTTGGGCTCCGTGATCACTTCAGATGGTGACAGCAGCCACGAAATTAAGAGACGCCTGCTTCTTGGGAGAAAAGCAATGACAGACCTAGACAGCATCTTAAAAAGTAGAGACATCACCTTGCCAACAATGGTCCGTATAGTAAAAGCTATGGTTTTCCCAGTAGTAATGTATGGAAGTGAGAGCTGGACCATAAAGAAAGCTGATCGCCAAAGAATTGATGCTTTTGAATTATGCTGCTGGAGGAGACTCTTGAGAGTCCCATGGACTGCAAGAAGATCAAACTTCTCCATTCTTAAGGAAATCAACCCTGAGTGCTCACTGGAAGGACAGATCGTGAAGCTGAGGCTCCAATACTTTCGCCACCTCATGAGAAGAGAAGACTCCTTGGAAAAGACTCTGGTGTTGGGAAAGATGGAGGGCACAATGAGAAGGGAACGACAGAGGACGAGATGGTTGGATAGTGTTTTCAAAGCTACCAGCATGCGTTTGACCAAACTGCGGGAGGCAGTGGAAGACAGAAGTGCCTGGCGTGCTCTGGTCCATGGGGTCACGAAGAGTCGGACATGACTAAACGACTAAACAACAACAACATTCCATCTGAGAGTCAGGAAATACTGTGACAGGAAAAGAGGCTGCTATTGGGGGTACCAACGGAACTAGAGAAGAAACTAATTTCTTTAAATTTTTAGTTTCTTCTCTCATTAAATTCACAAAATGTTTAGGGGCATGCGTCCCCCTAGAAAAAAGCACTGCATGTGGGAATATGATTCCTGGCCTGCACTTCAAACCTGTTGCATACATCTGAAGGGCATGCATCAGTTTGGGGAAGGCACAATAATAATTATAAAGTACTATTTTCCAGAAGCTCCCAAGTACGGGCTACTTTTAAAATGGTCCTGCAAATGTGGCATATTTTGCCTTTCCCTCAGTGCTTAGCAGCGGCCTTTGTAATCCTTCATTTCAAATGGGTGAGAAGGGACAGGATAATCCGTGGGGCACTCCATAAAAAATGATGTTTGCATTGAGCACTCATGTGATAGTCCATGGAGCATCACTTGAAATTATGATTGGACAATTCATATCCCTCCTAAGCTTCCCCTGTGCCGTTCGTTCTGAAGGGGTGTTTAAAATGAGGATTTTATACAATTTAATGGAATTACACTGGGGATGGATTTGGCCCAAGAAGCTGTGTGTATAATGATAATCAACCCATCCTGGCTCCAGTTGGATGCATTTTGCTCTGTGGGCTGGCAAACCATCCTTCCTTTGGCTGAAGTGACTAGCATGCAGGATCAACTGTCCTGCTGATATTCAGTAAATGCTACAATTAAATCTTCCGATGCTGTCCTACAGGCGTTTAATTTACTAGAGAAACAATTACAGAAAGTCATTTTAGCTGTAGCAGTTTTGTTTATTAAAACAGCCGCAGGCATTTGTTATCCATAGCTATGCAGGTAGTTAGAGTTCCATCTCTGTGTTTGAACAGGCAGCAAGACCTGAATAATAGAAAGTGGATGTGGAATTGGGATTACATCCGTACGCGCACCTCCTGAATCATAGGATGAAGAGCGTTAGATAAAACTGCCTGCCACTCTCAGAGTGCAAGAGTCACATCAACATCTGCAGCTATATTTTCATAGGTGCAATAGTTTCCATGCTGGGCATTCACTGTGAAAAAGCTACGCTTTGTTCATTTCCTATACAGTCACACCTTGGTTGTCAAACGGAATCTGTCCCGTAAGTCCGTTCGAATTCCGAAAACGTTTGACAACCAAGGCACAGCTTCCCATTGGCTGCAGGAGTTTCCTGCATGCAATCAGAAGCTGTGGAAGCCACGTTGGACATTCGGGTTTCAAAGAATGTCCGCAAACCAGAACACTCACTTCCGGGTTTGCAGCGTTCAGGAGCCCAAATGTTTGAGTCGCAAGGCGTTCGGGATCCAAGGTACAACTGTACTTGCTTGGAAGTGAGCAAACCATCCTCTTTTGTGTGTGTTATGTTTAAGTCCCCTGACCCCACAAGCTCAGAAAATCTGACTTTTCGAGTTACTGTTATCATCATGATAATTTTAAAACTATGTTTTCAATATATAAACTTGTGATAATAAGAAAGAGAAGAAGCTCTGCGTTATCATAACATGGAAAAGAAAACATGGCTGCCTTTTATCACCGTTCCGCAATAAATCTGTCAATTTGATTTCTAAAAAGAACTTCTCAATAACTTTGTTAGTAAAGCAATATCATATCATCATCATCATATGTGTGACACTTTTCAAAACCAACTGTCCTCCAAAGCTACTCTGGAAAAAATGGGATGTTTTAGGTCTTCAATACACAACTGTATCAATAAATTTACAATTAGTTCTAAATCTACTATTTCTATGTCCTTTTGTGCATCAGGTGAAACAACATATCATGTTGTTCCCTGAATATTGTTCAAAATCTCCCTCCAGAACCTTTGTGTATCTATAACTAAAAAGTGTGCATGAAATCTCTGTGACACATATTGTTCCTTCAATGTTTCTTATCCAGGTTAGAGAGGAGCACCCAGTAGTGTCCTTCTACTTATGGAATTGGCCTTAGATGCAGCAGGTGTTTCCATCCTACTGCTCCGCTCAACACACATCAGCAACAGGTTTGGATGATCCTATTAAGCAGCATAGGAGGTGGCCCAGAGGGCGCAGGAAAAAGGGCCTCCCTTCTTCTGTTCACAGAAGCCTCTTTTGGAGCCAAGTGTCAGTTGGCTACAATTCAGAATAAATAATGTGCAATGTATGTTGGGGACGCGGGTGGCGCAGTGGGTTAAACCACAGAGCCTAGGACTTGCTGATCAGAAGGTCGGCGGTTCAAATTCCCACGATGGGGTGAGCTCCCGTTGCTCGATCCCAGCTCCTGCCAACCTAGCAGTTCGAAAGCACGTCAAAGTGCAAGTAGATAAATATGTACCACTCTGGCGGGAAGGTAAACGGCATTTCCATGCGCTGCTCTGGTTCGCCAGAAGCGGCTTAGTCATGCTGGCCACATGACCTGGAAGCTGTACGCTGGCTCCCTCGGCCAGTAAAGCGAGGTGAGCGCCGCAACCCCAGAGTTGGCCACGACTGGACCTAACGGTCAGGGGTCCTTTTACCTTTACCTTTATGTTGGGGTAAGATGCCAAGAATATCTGACTTTTTTTTTTTAATGCAATGAAATATTTGTGTTGTTTCCCCAGTTGTAAATGACCCGTTGCACTTCTGAGCAATAGCTTCTGAGGGATGACTGGTCTTGACCATTATTGATAGCTCTTGCCATTTCCTTCCCTATAGTCCACCCCTGTTCAGAAGCTATAGTTTGCTAAGGGTCGCTGGGAATTGTCAACTTCAGGGCACAGAATTCTTCGAGGGTGGAAATGTGCTTCAAATGTGCTATGAACATATAGCATGTGTGCAGGGACGTGGGTGGTGCTGTGGTCTAAACCACTGAGCCTCTTGGGCTTGCAGATCAGAAGGTCGGCGGTTCGAATCCCCGTGATGGGGTGAGCTCCTGTTCCTCTGTCCCAGCTCCTGCCAACCTAGCAGTTCAGAAGCACACCAGTGCAAGTAGATAAATAGGTACCACTGCAGCGGGAAGGTAAATGGTGTTTCCGTGAGCTCTGGCTTATGTCACGGTGTTCTGTTACACCACAAGCGATTTAGTCATGCTGGCCACAGGACCCGGAAAGCTGTCCATCGACAAACGCCGGCTCCCTCAGCCTGAAAGCAAGATGAGTGCTGCAAGCCCATAGTTGCCTTTGACTGGACTTAACTACCCAAGGGTCCTTTGCCTTAGTGTGTATGCATCCAGTTTGGCCTACGGCCAGCAGGATCTTGCTGCTCCAACAAGAGATAATCTAAGATGCAAGAAGAGATTGCCACCTCTCCCAAAGCTGGAGAAAGGACGTTCTATGCCCATGCAAGCAGAGCAGGCAACAGCGTTCTGGACACCAGCACCAGCAAGGTGGGGCCGTTGGCATCTCCTGGCCAGTAAAACATGGCAGCAAATGTTTTTCTCATTTTTTCCTCCAGCAGCTCTAGGGCAACGGGCCCAGGACTAACAAAGCAGCAAATGTGAGGGCCAAAATGCCTTCACATCCACCAGGCTGGCATCATTGCTGCCAGCTCCTCGCTCAGTTAAAAAGGGGAGATATCTTTGGTACCTTTGGTTTCCTAGATCTTCTCCACTTGTTACCCATACAAGGTCATCCTTACATATTGTTTCCTGGGCAGCTATTGAGAAATACCATATTTTTCGCTCTATAGGGCGCACCTAGTTTTTTGGGGGGGAAATAAAGATTTCCCCCCCCCAGCCCCAAAGAGCAAAGAAGCCAAGACTTCTTGGCTTCCTCTTTAGCCACGCATGATCTCTCCAGCCGGGAGAGGCTGCGTGTGGCTTTGGCAGAAGCCAAGACAGCAAGCGGGATGGATCCCGCTTGCTGTCTTGGCTTCCTTTTTAGCCGCGGGGCTGGGGCAGGGGAAGCCCGAGCTTCCTCCGACCCCAGCCCCCAGAACGGGTCCGGGAGATATCCGCAAGCTTTTGGAGCCCAGCGGGCACTCCTGCCATGCTCCGAAGGCTTGCGGATAGCTTCCTGAAGCCTGGAGAGCGAGAGGGGTTGGTGCACACCGACCCCTCTCACTCTCCAGGCTTCAGCGAAAGCCTGCATTCGCTCCATAGGACGCACACACATTTCCCCTTCATTTTTGGAGGGGGAAAAGTGCATCCTATAGAGCGAAAAATACAGTATGTAGAAGATCCTACCCATAAGCAGCCACCCACAGTGGTGTGTGTGTGTGTGTGTGTGTGTGTGTGTGTGTGTGTGTGAATCTAAGCTTCATTTTTTAAAAAAGCAAACTGTGAAAAATGTGCATTGTGAACACAACCCCAGCAGTAAGAATTCCAATGCACACATATGTTTCCCTGCATCTTGGTGCACATTCTTCGTGGCTAGCGGGTTCTGTGAGCCAAATGGGCTTGTGCCATATTCTTTAAGTCTTTGTGTCTCTCCTTCTCCTATGTACACTCCAAACATGTCATATGAGAATCAGAACCCTGTGGGAGAGCGAGGAGATATTTTGGTGGTGCTCCTGCAACCCCTGATTCTCTCTTCCCATGTGAGGTTGAGGAAGGCATGCAGGGATATATGAACCACACACACACACACACACACACACACCCAAGTAAGAAAGACAGATTATTTTTCAAATGCCAGCCACTGTGGCCGCAATCTAGACAAGGACCACAAGGGAACAGTGAGCCTCACTTCTCCCTGTCTCCTTGTTCTGATCCAGACTGGGTCCCTGGTGGCTCCTGTTTGAATTTATATACATATTTTTTAAATGGAAATGCTTCCCTGCCTGCATTTTAGTTCATCACTTCTACTTTGGCCCATAGATCTTCAATCCAGTCATTAAAGGGACACACATTTTTATGTGGAAAAATTTGCTACTCATGATCAAGTTGTGTAGAAACATAGACTTGCCATGGACAAACTTAATGATCTTTGGAATTCATTTTTATAAATACCATATTTTATTAAGCTGTGGTTAACGGCAATAACAATCCCCCACATTTCTTTTCTTTTCTTTTCTTTTGCAAAGTACACATTATCTTTTTTCTATTTTGTTTCCTACACTGGTATTATTTCTGGGGGTTTTTTCCTTCTTTTTTTTGTCTTATGTTACTCTGTGAACTTGTAACTTTTTTATTTTTCAGTAAAGAATATAAAATTAGTTTGCCCACAAATTATGTATTGTACCTAACGCTAGTCCTACTCAGAACAGACTCACTGCAATGACTTAGCAAACTCAAACTAGCATTGAATACAAGCAATTGTTGCCAGAGGAGCCAAGTGTTCACACACACACACACACACACACACACACACACACACACACACAACTATGGATATCTGGTTTGTTAATTTCGAAGGGTTTTGTTTTTGTTTTTTTACCCTAGTGCTTCACAAATACCTTTTTTTTTTTTTTTGCCATCCACACAGATGTTCTCTGTATTCTGCATGAATCTAATTTGTTCATCGGAAAATATAATGACATTTCTCATAGGCAGGCTGCAGCTTTCCAGCAGTGTGTGTGTGTGTGTGTGTGTGTGTGTGTGTGTGTATAACCACTTACTTGTACATTCAGGAGCCAATCATATTCATGATCTACCTTCCTTATAAGCTCTTTTCTGTGCTCAGAGATCAGACGAGCACAAAAGAATAGCTCCTTCTTGTTGTTTGCAGTGAGACTTTTCTGCACCACAGACTGGCGAGGGCAAGGAAGCCAGAGAGAGGTTTAGGCTGGCAACAGGAGGAGGAGGCTGTTGTCATCTCTCTTAAAGGTCTAGACCCACATCTCACAAGGCTCAAGAAACTGGTTAGTTGATCACCCTTGACTTGCATGGCAAGGAAGGTCTTGATTTCAAAGTGTCAGTTACTTCTAGAACTGTCCTCTACCCCAGGCATAGGTAAACTCGGCCCTCCAGATGTTTTGGGCCTACAATTCCCATCATCCCTGACCACTGGTCCTGTTAGCTAGGGATGATGGGAGTTGTAGTCCCAGAACATCTGGAGGCCCAAGTTTGCCTATGTCTGCTCTATTCTCTAGACCAGAAGTTGTTCAAACTGTATTCTTCTAGGGATCTGGCTCCCAATTCTATCTCCCTCCCACCAGACAGCTTGAAAATTGCTGAGGATCTTGGCAGGCCACTTAAATGGTTTTTCTGCCTGTTTTGGCCATCAAGATGCACCATTTCAGATGCCAGGTGGTTTTGAGTTGCATCGTACCACTTCTTTTATTAGCTATCTGGGAAATAAAAGAAGCAATAGCAATATAATTAAACATCATTTTAATGCAGACATGCCTGAATGAAGTTTGTGCACCATTTGTAGTCCACGGACCACAGTTTGGGGGTCCCCAGTTCTAGGGAACCCTAAATTAGCCAAATTAGGGCTAAGTCATTTTAGGCCAAGGATGAGGAACCTCAGGCCCAGGGACCAAGTGTGGCCCTCCAGTCCTCTCTGTCTGGCCCTTGGGACTCTCCTCAGGCCACACCCCCTCTCAAGCCACACCCCTCACCACTCCTGTTTTGCACCTTCCTTGAGTGTTTTTTGCCTAGTCTGGAATGTGTCCTTAAATTCTGAAAATCCATCTTCCTTGCCTGGATCGAGGACAGAGAGGTGGGTGTGGAAACCAGCCTGATGTACGAAGGTTAGGTTCATGTCTCTTGTTTCGCCCACCTTTGCCTCAGGCCCCACACACCCCTGGCATGTGGCCCTGGGAGATTGCCCTGTCACTTAGGAATGCACAACCGTTTCAGAAGCAATGCAAGGTGTATCTGCTATATCTGGCTTTTGAAGATGCCGTTTTCTTTGCTGCTGCAGTTTGAATATTCGTTCGCATGCTTTGTCCTTTTTTGCTTGTCGGGTATTTTCCGTTTGATACAGATTGCTTTAAACACCTCTCCATTTCTCTATTGGCTTTATTGTAACGTGGTGGTGTTTTTTTTTAAAAAAATGCTGCAAGTTAGCTTGTGCTTGTGCAAGAACTGCGTGGATTCACAATATAAATCATGCTCGTTGTTTTCAGGAAATCATGTTCAAAGTAGCGCACCTTAGCACTGGAGACTGGGGTGTGGTGTGCAGCCTGAACGAGATCCTGAAAACACAAAACATTAAAGGCAAGAACTTCAGAGCACAGCGGCAGAGCACCAGTCATCAAACCAGCTGTTCTGGTTGGGGCTGATGGGAGTTGTAGTCCAAAACATCTGGAGGGCAAACTCTTTATAAAGAGTGGCTTGCACTCTTTATAAAGACTTGAGGAATGAGATTACCACCCCTCTTTTATTGTCCATTCTGGGTTGCTCAACCACTGCCACAGTGTCCTTTCTCTTGGCAGATCAAGATGAGCAGGTGACCGCAAAGGTTGCCAGGTTTTTAGCTGCGGCAGTCAGAATAAGATCCACCATCTGACTATTGAGTCAAAACCCTAGAATGTATTTTATATAATTGACTTTTTATTTCTATTCTTTGTATAGCGTATTGTTGTTTTATTGCTATGGCCGATGGCTGACGCAAATAAAGATTCATTCATTCATTCATCTGAAGGGCAACAGATTGGCAAAGGCTGAGGTTTCGCTTAATGGTGTTCAACACTGTATGGGTTTTCTTTGCACAACATACATCTAAGGCACATTTATACCCCCTTAAGTATCATGGCTTCCTCCACAGAATCACAGTGTTGGAAGGGACTACAAGAGTAATCTAATCTAATACCAGGCTGTGCTGGAATCTTTTTACCCAGCATGGTGCTCGAACCCATAACCCTGAGATTAAGCATCTCATGCTCTTACTGACTGAGCTATCCCAGGTCCTGGAAACTGTAGATTCTCCCACACAGTGCTACAATTCAAAGCACCCTTCACATAGGGATGGCGAGAGCTTTCTCCCATCCCTATCACCTGAACCAGAGCCTATCCGCAACTTTACAAGTTGTGATGATTTGCTACATGGCAGGCAAAACGCAAATGGCAATAGCCAATCAGCCAAGCAGGGAAAATTCCTGCCATGCTCCTGTCCCAACGACAGACGACAGGTCAAGCGCACAGCCCTAAAAGTAGAGAGAGGTAGGCGGGTGTTCCGATGCACACACCGAAAGAGGAAGCTCTGGGTCACGTGCATAGGTATATATAGGTCCCTTGATCCATTTAGCCTGCATCCCATTGGCCTGATTAAACCCTGCATCAAGGGACCTACCAATTGGGTGTTGTGCAGTGAGACCTGTGGTTGCCAGGTCTCACTGCAACACATGCCCTCTTTAAGGGAGGACCCGATTTCTCATCCCACTGTTAGGTGAAGTTAACTACAACAGCCTGCTGTGACTACCTGAACACCCCTAATATGTGCAATATTGTCCATGTTGTTCTCAGTGGCCTCAGACTGCATTTACTTACTCTTTAACAATGATCCTTTATACAATTTTAGCTTTTTGTATTTCACCTGTTGGGTTTTAATTTGTGCAAGCCGCCTTGAGTTGGGGGGAGGGGGAGGGGGGATTATCATAATAATAATACTTTCACATAGTTTTTAAACGTGTTGAGCATCAATTCTGAAAAAAACCACTCTTTTCCACCACTACTGGCATGTCTTTGTGGTATAACGAGGCATTGATTCCGCCAAAGAACTATTTCTGAGAATCACTCAATTGTAATAAGGTAGTAGATGAATTAGTTACTCCTGCTTAACTTCGTTGCTTTGATTACTTCTGCCTATTTTTCCTGTTAAGTTGCATGATCCGAAGCATCGGTTTTCTCTTCCTTAACTATGAGTGTTGAGGAATACGCTCTTATGGTTACATGAAACCTACTCAGTAAACATGCAAGACATAACCGGCTGTACTTTTGAATAAATAAGGTATAATATTCATTGTGTCAACTTGTAGATTTCAACGGAAGTCTCATAAAGTTCAACGAAAAAAGCAGAAGACCCAGTGGATCAGTTTATTCTCTAGTCAGTTCATGCATAAGGTCCATACATGTATAAGTGTTATTCCACCTGTCTGTTCATAGAGTCCGATAATCCACATGAAGGGTTGTTACAGTTCCACAGAATCCTTCCACAGAGTCTAAGACAAGGATTTCCGGAATATTAGCCTTGTTTTGCCATCCTAGGATTATTGGACTCTATGAACAGACAGGTCCACTGGGTCTTCTGCTTTTTTCGTTCAACTTGACAATTTGACACAATGCATATTATACCTTATTTATTCAAAAGTACAGCCAGTTACGTCTTGTGTGTTTATTGAGGAATATGCTTCAGCATAATTATACTTTGGGTTTTGTGGGATGGGGCCATGCAGAAGCTCTCATGTTTAATTCCTTGCCTGAAGCTCTGAAAAGTAAGTACCAGTCAGTATAGATAATTCTGAGCTAGAGGAACCATAGACTAGGACAATGGCAGCTTCTTACTTTTTTTGTTATTTCTATGGCTAAATCGAGACAGTTTTCTTGATATTTATTTACGTATAAAATTATTTATATGCCACCTGTTTGTACAATATGACACGGCTGCGTATGCAATAAAGCATAAGAGTACAAAAAATGGAAACAATTGCATAGGCCTGTCTATATAAAAAGTGCAAGAGAGCATACTCTCCAACATTTCTCCAATGAAAATAGGGACGTCCCATTCCATTATGATAATTTTACTATTTATACCCCCCCCCCATCTTTCTGAGTTGCCCCAGCCACTCTGGGCAGCTTCCAACATACATAGAAACATAATAAAACATTTAAAAAAAAACCCTCCCTATACAGGATTGCCTTCAGATGGCTCAGGGGTGGATAACTCCACACCCTCCAACATTTCTCCAATGAAAATAGGGACATCCTAAGGGAAAGTGGGACAATCCGGGATCAAATCAGAAACCGGGATGGCTTCTCTAAATCAGGGACATCCCTGGAAAATAGGGACCCTTGCAGGATCTGGGAGAGGACATATTGTCCAGTCCTTCCTTGCTCATGTTAGTGAGATCAGCAAAATACCATCCTCGGGGTGTATGGGAGGCAGGGACGCTTTGGGGCAGTTTGTGGCAGGTGAAGGAAAGGTTAAGATTCCCTTCGCTCCTGTTTCTTTTCAGATTGGAATTTCAGTACATTTTTTTAAATTTAGTATATTATAAAAAGGTGCTTTGATTGGATAAAAACTTTTGTATATCTTTTGATGAATACCGTTAAAAAAAAAGGTGGGCGGCAATAATGGAGGAAAAGAATTCCAACATGTCAGAGGTGACTGTATAAGTGCAAACAGCAGGTGAGTATGTGTGTCACGTTTTTAATTCTCTGCCATGTGGAAGAGAAAAGAAAAGCATCTAGCATATCAGGGAACTGTAGCCCTGCTGTGCTATGTTTCTCCTTGCAGGGAGTTGTTTCGTGATGTTATCCTCAAGTGGCACTGTCCAAGCTACCACTTCAAGGACTCTGCTATCACCTCATTCCCCTCCATAGCAGGCAGGAGGAAGAGAGAGCGAGTCTACTCTCAACCAGCTCTTGGGAAGGAGGGAACCTTGAACTTGAACTTGAGCTTCTTCTGCCAGGCTAAGGAAGTCGTGCTCTGGTGAGACTCCACAAATAGGAGGAAAATATTTCCTGCGAGTCCTTAAGAGGGCCTTGCTTGTTACTTGACGCCACTTATGATGCAACCTGTCTCTCGTTTCACTCCTTGTTCTGTGCTGCCTGCCCCAGTGAAGAGGAGTGTTTGGATGGCGTCTGGAGAGGTGGATCTGATTTCCAAGAGCTCGCCTGAGCCAAAGCGCCGTCCACCAAGGCACAGGCTTCGCTGAGGCAAAGCAGCACAACGGGCAGCTTCTCTCAGCGAGCTCCCTTTGCCAGAGGGAGGGAAATTAGCCAGACATTCCTTCCTCCTGGGGCAATGTTTCGGGAATAAGAACAGAGCCTTTCATTCTTGTCAAGCGGAGATACGAGGAGGAAAAGCCTTCCCTAGTTCAGGGCTGCGCTGTTTGAGAAAGGTTGTCTCCTTTGAGTCCAGGGGTTCGGGCAAATCAAGCACTGGCCTTTACAGAACCCCGCAGGTCTATGACTGAAATATACTCAGAGTGGATTTCATGCTCTTTATTCAGCTCATAGTGGTGAGGAGGAATGAAAGTCCCTCCCAAAGTATCTGCTTTATATACATTATTTACACAATGGGCTGCACATGACTGGCTAATTCCAGAATTCTCCTGTAGGCCAATCAGGTTGTGGATTCACTTCCATCTGGAGCTGGATTGGGTGGCTCCTGCAGACAATACATACTGCTGCATTGTTCTAGGACCAATCAGACTGCTGCATTTTGGATCCTATTCAACTCAGTACATAACAATGACAATTCACCAAATTTGGGTCTTCCCCCAATGGCTGCCTCCAGTGATAGATTGGGTCTCTTTGAGAACTCCTTTTCTTCCGCATCTATATTTTTCAGTCCTTAAACCACATCAGCACACACAGTTCTGTGCAGAACCTGCCTGCTCAAATTAACTTTTACAAAGTGCATTTGTTTCTTATTTGCTGCTTGCAGAATGTGCATCAACGTGTAATGACAATGTCCTGTCTTTCGTCAAGGATTTTGCCCTTCACTTGTGGGGAGACTGCGCAGCGTTTTGTCCCTTAGAAAAAATAGACCTTCCCCCCAGATACTTCCTTAATTGCTTATCTGCATGGGAACACTCAATGGAGATGCTATCTCTATTGTACCATACTTACAGTACCATCTTTATGGCACCCGAGCAACCTTACTTAATTCTGCCCATGCCTGAAAGTCTTTGATAATGATATAAGATTTTCAGGCATGGGCAGTGTTAGGTAAGGTTACTTGTTACTGCATGTTACAGATTTATTGCTATCTCTCTCTTTTTTTTTTAGTTTTGCTCTTTAAATAATTCATTATTTATATGTTGTTCACAGCTCTGGAATCTATCGGATGAAGGGCGGTATAAAAATGCTTTAAATAAATAAATAACAAAGATCTGTGAATATTTCTTAAATTTAAAAATGATTGTATTTGAAATTTATCTGAAAGCTGCCCATTTCTCATTACATAACTCCAGCATGGAAACACCAATGTAGCTATTATTATTATTGTTATTATTATTATTATTGCAGTGTACCTATTCCTCTTCCCCAGAACTACTGTCCCACCATTTTGTGAACTTTTGTTTAGCTTTATTTTGGGGTTTTAAACATCTCCTAGGCAGGGGTGCTGGGTTACACAACTATCCTATCTGTTTTTAACAATATCTTAAAGGAAGGCTATAGGTTATTCTCAATGGAAAAGGAATCATGGAAGGATTGTGTACAGAGGTGATTCTGGAAAGTTCTAGAAGAAATTATTTCTGGGAACTGATCCCACCTTCCTTTCCCATTCCTTCAGTCTTTCTGAGTTCCAAACTGCCATTAGTACCAATGGCATGGGAGAATTTTGCCTGGTCCTGCGCTCCTCTTTTGTAGTCTGCAGTTCCTACCACAGAATGAAAACTATATTCCAAAGCAAAGAGACTGGGGCAGTGTGTTTTTCTTTAGCTCTCTAAGGGCTGCCTTTCAAATGCATATTGTTGATGTTATTGTTATTAATAAAAGTGCCAAAAATTGGCCGGCCAATGTCTAAAGTTGTCACATCACTTGATCATTCAATACGATGACTCACAGCCGAGAATGTGGAGTGGCCCCCATTGAAAAGCATTGTGCCTTTTGAGCTGACATTGAGTAATACGAAAGTTCTGTCTGCAGCGATTAATTTGTGATGGCTCATTCACACATGCGTCATTGCTCGATGAGTGATGAACATCTATGAACAAGCCCTAAGTCACGGCAGAATGGGAGCTTGCCATCCTTTAGCTGCTCTGTCCTTTTCACTGGGGAAGATCAACGTTCTAGCTTATAACACCTCCTTTTCTTCTCAGGGCTGGATTTACATTTCCTTCCGCCCCCACCTCCTCTATGAAGCAACATCTTTCATCCATCATCCAGTGAAGAACATCCATGTGTTGCTCAGTCATGAGAAAGGTTCAGAGTATGCTTGAACTCAGTGGTGCAGCTAAGTAATTTTAAATGCCGGTCTTAAAGGTTTTATGAGCTTTAGCTGGCCATGTGCATTGCTTCAGTTGTGAAACACACAATTAACATTTCTCTTCTTCCCTCCCCATTGCTATTCTATGCTTTACTACCGCCTCTGTGTTCCTGGTAATGCTAGAGCAGGGGGAAAAACCAGATTAAAAAAACAGTTTTTCAACCCTGCAAAGAAATGCTCACTTAAATCATAGCCCCATCATGACTACAGGAATAACATATGTATATTATTTATTAAATTTATATACCGCCCTTTGTCAAGAGTTCTCAGTGCAGTTCATAGAATAAAACAGAAGAAAATAATTAAACCTAAACAACAAAATGATACACCCTCTCCCCCACTTTTCACAGATGCATTAAAAAGGCGGTAGGATATCAATCAGCCAAAGGCCTGGTTGAGAAGAGGAATGTTTTCACCTGGCCCCTAAAATATATATAGTGAAGACGCCTGGCGAACCTCCCTGGGGAGAGCATTCCACAAACAGGGGGCCATTGCAGAAAAGGCCCCTTCTCATGTTGCAACTCTCTGGACCTCACGTGGAGGAAGCACACCAAGAAGGGCCTCAGATGAGGAACACCAAGTCCGGGGCGGTTTACATGGGGAGAGGTCCTAAGTTTGCTTTTCCCAAGGCTAAACACATTTACTTAGAAATGAGCACCATTTTGTTGCAGGAAATGAGTGTTTGTGTGTACAGTGGTACCTCGGGTTAAGTACTTAATTCGTTCCGGAGGTCCGTTCTTAACCTGAAACGGTTCTTAACCTGAGGTACCACTTTAGCTAATGGGGCCTCCCGCTGCCGCTGCGCCGCCGGAGCACGATTTCTGTTCTCATCCTGAAGCAAAGTTCTATTTCTGGGTTAGCGGAGTCTGTAACCTAAAGCGTATGTAACCCGAGGTACCACTGTACAAAGATAACAAAATGAGGACCTGAAACCATATGCATGCCCATCTAGCTGTCCCCAGGCAATAATTTTTTTCCCTCTAAAAGCAAGGATGCTATAAGTTCTTTGAACTTATACATCGGCCACTAATAATGAACCATATGTTGTAGATATCACTCCACGATTATTAGGCTATTTTTGTGATATACAAATGACACGAGAAAACTTGGTATACTTATTTGTATAACATTATTCTTGTTTGTAAAACCCAATAAAAAAAGAGAATTTAAACAAACAAACAAACAAACAAACAAACAAAGCAAGGATGCTGCAGCAACCAGCATCAGTCACATTGACACCCATACCACTCCAGGCACTGACGCCTGACTTCCCCTTATCATCTGATACTCTCTGGGCAGTGATTTGTTCCCTTCCTTGGACTGTGTGGCCCTGGACTTCAGCCCAAGGTCTAGCCCTAGTTGCACCACTGCTTGGAACTGCAGGCCAGCATGAGTTGTGGGAGCTTTCTAGGTCAGGACTGTTGTGTAAGTCTTGGAGGAAAGCAAGAAACAGTCCAAATATGTGGGGGGAGGGGGGCGAAGTGGGGAATAAGGCAGCCTTTGGGTGGGTGTACCAGGAAGGAAGACAAGGAGAGAAAAATCCAATAGCTGAAGCAATTGGGTTAGGGTTTAGATACCTGACTTGTGAAGAGCAAGTCTTGTTTATTTTATTTTATTATTTATTTAAAATATGGTAGCCAAAGACTAGTTGCACTGGTTTTGAATCTTCACCCTATCCAGGACCACATAAGTTTCCATCATACAGCAACGGTAAAACACCACCTTCTACTGATGGAAAACACTTTTGTGAACACGAGTTAAGGGTTTCGCAACCCTGACAAGTCATTTCAAAGGAGACATTCTTCACCTTAAACAATCTGAGGAACATCCTTTCCCTTCCATCTGAACGATAGCGAGAACTTTCAAAGAGCAATGTTGGTTCTGAAAAGTCATACACTTTTAATCTTTTAATGAAACAGCTCTCTGATTTCCTGAGCTCGGCAGTGAGGGAGATAAATTCTGAATGCGTTATGACAGAAACCATTGCCCAGACACTGAGAAACTGCCAATTTCAGAAAAGGCGTCAGACAGGGCTCCAGGGTTCTGCTCTGCTTGTCCTGATAGGATGCCACGTGGACGGTTGCAGTGTAAAGAGCTGTTGCTAAAGTGTGGGATGTGACTGGGTAGTCCCTAAAACTTGTCAGGGACAGGCTGGGTGACGGAGAGTGTCAGAAGGCTCCAGCTGAGGAACGCCCTAGGGAAGCCACAAAAGAAGAAGGCTCAGACCCAGGGGACTGGTGGTGGGATACAGAAGACAGATCAGAGGAGGGGGGAAGCTGGGAGGTGGAAGACACAGAAGCCTAGAGTGAACAAGAAGAACCAGAGGCAGGGAGCTCTGCAAGGACAGGACTTGATGAAGAGGGACACACTTCGAATTCAGGAACTGAAGGAGAGGACAGGGAGGGGCCAGGCACTGCAACGATTTCACAGCAGCTGCCCGGGCCCTCTGCATTGAGCTCCCTTCACCATTTGACTCTGAGGTCACACAGAGCTTTACTGAACAGAAAGCTAGAAAACCCAGTGTTTGTGTCTGCTTGGAAGATGTCCAGAAGAGGAGGGTTAGGAGGAAGAGGAGGTCTAGGCAACGTCTTCACAGAGGCAGCCATGCCTGAGTGATCTCCCTTGTACACCAATTTTCTAAATAAAACAGCTAACTCTACTTTGAGTCTCCGAGTCTCCCTTCTGACCTGTTGACCACACCTGGTTCGACCTGGTAACCATTACCGAGTGTCTAATGAGCATTATAGGGGGTCGGATGGCACTGTGGGTTAAACCACAGAGCCTAGGGCTTGCCGATCAGAAGGTCGGCGGTTCGAATCCCCGCAATGGAGTGAGCTCCCATTGCCTGGTCCCAGCTCCTGCCCACCTAGCAGTTCAAAAGCACATCAAAGTGTAAGTAGATAAATAGGTACCGCTCCGGCATGAAGGTAAACGGCGTTTCCGTGCGCTGCTCTGGTTCGCCAGAAGTGGCTTAGTCATGTTGGCTACATGACCTGGAAGCTGTATTCTGGCTCCCTCGGCCAATAAAGCGAGATGAGCGCCACAACCCCAGAGTCGGTCACGACTGGACCTAATGGTCAGGGGTCCATTTACCTTTTACCTAATGAGCATTATGATGGTATTGATTCTATTTATAAGACCTGGAAGTAAGCAGGCCTGCTCATAGGACAGGATCAGGATCAGGGTTATATTATGAGAAAACTGGGAACAGCTTTTTACCCAACATTTAAAACAGGAAGTTTGCAGGTTGAGTGTACACAAAATTCAGATTAGGAGGAAGCACCAGTGCATGGGAGTTGGAATGAGGAAGAAATTCAAATTAGTTCACATTGAAAGGTGAATTTATCAGATTCACAGTTGACGAAATGATTCATGGACCGAAACACAGGCGTCCTTTGAAATTCCCTCTTATCCAAATTGTGCAATGCAATTCTCCAACCAAATGTTTAAAAAAATGCATATATTAGGGAAATTGGTGCAAAAGAAAAAGGAATGTATTAGTGAAAAATAACATACAAACATGCATTATGTAAGGGAAATGGCTTAAAAAACTTGTACAGTGGTACTTCTGGTTATGAACAGGATCCATTCCGGAGGCCCGGCCGTGTCCTGAAAATTTCGTAACTGGAGGCACCTTTCTGCGCATGCTTCTCTCTAGTTCCCTATCTGGTTTCCAAATCAGAGTGACACTGGATTGCAGGGATGGGGAGAGGAGAAATGCTACTCTGAACTTTCCAAAACAATATACCAATCCAAATGCAGATATCCTTTGGAGTTTGCATTTCTCTGAATTTTGTCATGAAGTTCATCAACAACAAAACTGTGCACAGAATGGTATGAGGCAGGGGAAAGCACACATAAAGAGGAACACATTCATAGGTCATAGGAAAAGGCATGTTGATAGGGGAAATTGCTTGCAAAAATGTTTGCACGAGGCAAAAGTGCATACAAAAATGTGTATATTAAGAGAAATCAGCAGTAAAATCCCAACAGATTTACATCAGGCTGCTTTATAAATAAAGGAATAAATCACAAACTAATGCAGAAACGTGGAAAACTGAATTTAAGATTAGAAAAATGAGAAACTGAGAAAAATTGAGAAAGACAAATTCATCCACCCCACCCCCAGTTGTTGCTCAACTATCTATGCCCACATTCAGTCTTAACCCTTTGAGTCTAGGCTTCTTAAGCAAGTTAATCTTGAGGTGTATTGATTATGAGATATATAGACAGGTAAGAGATGAATCTGGGGAGACAATTGAGTGCTTCTGCGCATGCGCACGAAGCGAAACCCAGAAGTATACACTTCGCAGCGTTCGCAGCCCAAGGACCCAAGGGTCCACTGTATGTTAGTCAAAACTACATACAAAAATGTGTTTATTGGGAGAAAAATTTACTAAAATGTTGGTGAATTTTCATTAGGCTTTTTAAAAAATGCACATTGTAGCAGAAATTTGGAAAACTGAATTTAAGAAAAACAGAGAGAACCAAATGTGGTAGATCCTTCTTGGGAGCAAACCTCCTTGAACTCAGTGGGACTTAACTTCAGCATAGATATATATAAGTTTGCATTGTTAGAAATTCTGGTCCCAGTTCTGACTCTAGATGCATGATCTAGGGGGGACAGACATTTCTTTCTGCATCTGAAGATGTACCCAACTAGTTCAGTATAGCTGAAGAGTAGCATGAATCAGATCTGCTTCTGCATCAGCCACTTCATGCTTATGACTCTTCCTTACTGGATTGTGGTCAATAATAACAAGACAAAGAAGATAATGCTGCTGAACCACAGAAATCTTTTGAGGAATCCTAGTGTGCTACCTGGAACATAGTGTGAGACTTGCTGCTCCAAGTGACGTTAAGACCCTTAAGAAATGATTCACTGAGTCGGAGCATGACCTTCATTTCATATCTCGTGGCTTCAGTGGATTCCTGAGGGACACCATTGCCATGGTGGAAACTTTAAAAGGGCTTTAGCCATCCTGCTTCTATAAGTTCTTTTAATGAAGGCAGTCTACTCCATCTGTGGATTGAGGGATAGGGAAAAAAAGCCATGTGCATAAAATCGAGAGCATGACAGAACTCATAAATTCACCATATTTTGTGTCAATTGAATGCAAGTCTATTTCCCCTCAAGGAATACAATGGTTTAAAAAACCCATAACACTTTAAAAGAAAAGAAAAGAAATCGCATTGTACAGGATGTAGATTTCTTCCCCATTCTATTTGATGTGGAGAAATATATCCTCAACAAAGAATATCACAGAGAAAAGTTAATTTTTTATGTCACTGGAGAGTGGGGCTCCTCACCTTTCTACAATGTCTTCTCTTGCGACAAAGAGACTGTGGTGATGTTAATTCACTGTTGAGAATGGTTTGTGTGGGTTTGTTTAATTCGTTGGTGGCAAATATAATAAACACAGGACTATCTGGGAAGAAAATATTTCTGCATTTTTGCCAAGTGAGGTTCTGGGGCGGGTGAGGTTGTTTCAGTTTTATTTCAATATTGACAAATTCTCAGGGCCCTCCAACATTGCCGTCTCCCTCAAATGTCAAAAAACATGCTATTGTGTTAGCGAGCATAGGGAAATTGTTTCTCTGTCCACATTTTGCTCTGCATTCATATACTGAATGTCAGTGGAATGTTCTACCTCGGTCTCTCCCTTACGCGCTATACTTTGTGCGCAAGAAATATTTCAGAATCTCAGAATACCAACTAATAGATTTTCTTTTCTAAGAGGGAGAGGGACAAAGAGAGACCGATTCCACAAGGGAGGCTCATCTGGTCGTGGTAGTTTGTGACTGAATGAGAGAAAAGTGCCCTAGAAGCTATTCATTAGGAATTCACTGGAAGCTCTCAAACAAGCCTGGCAGAAGCTGAAATTGAAGTGGTCTCTGACCTAATTTTCTTCTGCATGAAACATCTGCATCAAGGCACTCTTTGATGTATTCCACTTGCCTCTGTCTATAGCAACGCATCACATGGCTTCAGCATCACTTCGGCTTTAAAAGACATTTCCAGGCTGTAGAAGGTAATGTGATGTTACTGTTACCCAAACTAATCACTCGACGAGGTCCCGAAATAGAAACAATAGAGGTTCTGCCATGTTATTATGCCTCTGCTTTGCTGCTGCTGCTGCTGCTGCTCCTGCCGCCTCGGCTCACCCAGATCTCTGATATTCATCTCATGTAATTCATCAGCGCAACAAGGTAGGGGGACAGCAGCCACGCTGGGGGAAATATGTCAGAAGAGACGATGCTTTTGCATATAAGTGCACCTTTGCAGCACTTACCCCCAGCCCCCCACTCCAGTCCTTGGCATCGTCGCCGAGTTTAATATGTTAAATACAAAACGGGACAATGTTGGAAGAGATTATCATGAAGCCTCAAAAGAAGGCACACCTGGGTTTGATTTTGCTGCTCGCTCCGTGTTGATTGACACCCAAGGGAAAAAATGTGCATAATGTTGCTTGCATGCCAGTGTGTGTGTTCAAAACAAGATGGCTGGGTGCAACATCCCCTTAAACGACATTTAAAAGTCTGCATCTACCTGAAGCACTCTTGGAATAAAGGTAAAGGCAAAGGGACTCCTGACCATTAGGTCCAGTCGTGACCGACTCTGGGGTTGTGGCGCTCATCTCACTTTATTGGCCGAGGGAGCTGACGTACAGCTTCTGAGTCATGTGGCCAGCATGACCAAGCCGCTTCTGGCAAACCAGAGCAGCACACGGAAACGCCGTTTACCTTCCCGCCGTTTACCTTACCTATTTATCTACTTGCACTTTGACGTGCTTTCGAACTGCTAGGTTGGCAGAAGCAGGGATCGAGCAACGGGAGCTCGCCCCATTGCGGGGATTCGAACTGCCGACCTTCTCATTGGCAAGTCCTAGGCTCTGTGGTTTAACCCACAGCGCCACCAGCGTCTCTGCAACTCTTGGAATAGGGTTCAAGTAAATAACTAAAAACCTACAGCAGATGCTTTCTCCACCAAGATGTTTTTCAGTGGCCACCATCAAAAACATGTGCCTGCTAGCATGGCGCCAACCGCTATGCATCCTATTTTATTTGTTATAATATTGATAGCTTTTTAGCAGGATCCTCAGTTAGGAGTTCGAAAATAGCAGACAGCTATTCCCATTCTCGTCTATTGTTCCCCTAGCTTCCCCTGAAATGCTAAACTAATTACGTGGAATGGAAGCAAGACCCTTTATTTTCAGGGAACGTGGGGGTAGAAGCACTGGTCTGCCACTTTACCTTACAGTATCTGGTTCATTCATCCCCAATACACCTGTTTGAGGAAGTGGTGAAATGAACTGATGTCCCCAGTCTAAGAACGTAAGAAAAACCATGCTGGGTCAAGCCAAAAGCCCATCTAGTCCAGCATTTGGTTCTCACCCAAATGCCCATGAGAAGCCTACAAACAGAACCCAATTTGCAACAGCTGCAACAGGCACTCACAGATATACTGAAACTGGAGGTAGGAACTTTTTATTCCTTCCATCTCTGGGCCTAGAGCACCCGTGCTGCTGTCGTTGCGTACATAAACAGTCCTTTGCAGTCCTTCAGTATTTCTGCACCTATAATTCCTGATGAAAAAGCTTCTGGTTCCTACCAGAGAGGAATGGCAGACCAAACTGATGGACTATGCGGAGATGGAGAAAAGGAATGGGAAGACCAGAAACAGAATTTCAATAAAGAATGGGGGGGGGATTTATAACTTACCTTGGAGACCGCTGTAAACAGTTGAGCATCTTAGCAGGATTTAAACAACACTTGTAATGTAACAAGAACTAGGAGTACATGGAATATTTTTTAAAAAAAAATTGGAGTGACTTAAAAGATGAAGCAGAAAAGGATTAGTGACGGAACACATGGTGGGGTGGAGTCCAGAAATTTGATTGAATATTTATTTGCTTATCTTTTTATTATTTATGATTTTGAATTTAAATTTTAATTTGTAAAACTATATATATATATATGTGTGTGTGTGTATATATATATATATATATATATATACACACATATGTATATGTATATGTATATGTATATGTATATGTATATGTATATGTATATGTATATGTATATGTATATGTATATATATGTATATATATGTATATATGTGTGTGTGTGTGTGTGTATATATATATATATATATATATATATATGTTGTTGTTGTTGTTGTTGTTGTTGTTGTTTAGTCATTTAGTCGTCTCCAACTCTTCGTTACCCCATGGACCAGAGCATGCCAGGCACTCCTGTCTTCCACTGCCTCCCACAGTTTGATCAAACTCATGCTGGTAGCTTCGGGAACACTGTCCAGCCGTCTCGTCCTCTGTCGTCCCCTTCTTCTTGTGCCCTCAATCTTTCCCAACATCAGGGTCTTTTCCAGGGAGTCTTCTCTTCTCATGAGGTGGCCAAAGTATTGGAGCCTCAGCTTCAGGATCTGTCCTTCCAGTGAGCACTCAGGGCTGATTTCCTTAAAAATGGATAGGTTTGATCTTCTTGCAGTCCATGGGACTCTTAAGAGTCTCCTCCAGCACCATAATTCAAAAGCAACAATTCTTTATGGTCCAGCTCTCACTTCCACTCTTCCACTCTCATTCCATGAATGAGAAACTGGAGGTAGAACATGGCCTTCATGGCTACTGGCCCACTGACAGCTTTATCCTCCATGAATTGGTCTAATTCTCTTTGAAAGCCATCAAATTGGTAGCCATTGCAACATGTAGGAACCCTGTGCCAAAAAGTATTTTCTTTTGTCTGTCCTGAATTTCCCAAAGCTTGCAAGCAAATGTTAACCTATGCAAATGTTGATATTGAATATTTATATGCTAGAGAAAAAAATCCTACCCCACCCCCAAAATTAGGAATGGCGCTGTGGGTTAAAGCCTCAGCGCCTAGGACTTGCCGATCGAAAGGTCAGCGGTTCGAATCCCTGCGGCGGGGTGCGCTCCCGCTGCTCGGTCCCAGCGCCTGCCAACCTAGCAGTTCGAAAGCACCTCCGGGTGCAAGTAGATAAATAGGGACCGCTTACCAGCGGGAAGGTAAACGGCGTTTCCGTGTGCGGCTTTGGCTTGCCAGAGCAGCGATGTCACACTGGCCACGTGACCCGGAAGTGTCTCCGGACAGCGCTGGCCCCTGGCCTCTTAAGTGAGATGGGCGCACAACCCCAGAGTCTGTCAAGACTGGCCCGTACGGGCAGGGGTACCTTTACCTTTACCTTTATGGAAACACAGCCTAGTGAATGCTTCTCTCTAGTTCCCTATTTGGTTTCCAAATCAGAGTGACATTGGATTGCAGGGATGGGGGGAGGTGGGGAAGAAATTCTACTTTGAACTTTCCAAAACAATATACCAATCCAAATGCATATATCCTTCAGAGTTTGCATTTCTCTGAATTTTCTCATGCAGTTCATCCACACAAAAACTATACACAGAATGGTATGAGGCAGGGGAAAGCACACATAAAGAGGAACACATTCATAGAAGGTTATAGAAAAAGGCATTATAGTAAGGGAAATTGCTTACAAAAATGTTTGCATGAGGCAAAAGTGCATACAAAAATGTGTATATTAAGAGAAATCAGTAGTAAAATCCCAACAGATTTACATCAGGCTGCTTTATAAATAAAGGAATAAATCACAAACTAATGCAGAAACGTGGCAAACTGAATTTAAGATTAGAAAACTGAGAAACTGAGAAAAATTGAGAAAGACAAATTCATCCACCCCACCCCCAGTTGTTGCTCAACTATCTATGCTCACATTCAGTCTTGACCCTTTGAGTCTAGGCTTCTTAAGCAAGTTAATCTTGAGGTGTATCGATTATATGATATGTAGACAGGTAAGAGATGAATCTGGGGAGACAATTGTGGTGTCCCCCTATGGTTCTCAAAGGGTGTGGCAGGAGAGGATGGCAAGTATGGCAGGAAGATTCAAGGACCACCAGAGAAACATCCAAACATTTCAGTGCAGTATAATTGCGAACTGCAGCTGTTCAGGACTGACATTGAATGAGGAGGAAGAAGTGGCCTGCGTTTTGAGTGATCACACCTTGAAAATGAAACATCGGAGCATGCCGCTGGACTCTTAGGATATACTGCCAGAAACATTGTCCATGCCTCTCTTCAAGAGCATTGGCTATTCTTCTACAGTTCCTCATGACATATTGTTGTGAACTGGGATTTTCATCCCTGACAAATATGAAAGAAGAAGAGAAAGGCTTCCTTGTGTTGATGAGCAGATGAGAGTTTGTTTGTCCAAATTAGACCTAATATAAATGAGATCACCCTCCAAAAGCAAGCTCACACCTCTCACTGAGTTTGTATACATACTTAAGGTACATGTGCAAGAGGTTTGTTTATATTTTGGGAATGGTTCATGTTCTTATGGGGCTGGATTGTTTTATACTTTCTGGATGTCCCATGATCATATTATAAAGTAGCTGTTGTCTGTCTTATAAATCAAGCACTGCCAGGAGTTGTTTCTTTTTGCTGTTCATTGTATTGCTTATCAATAAAAGATTCGGTGCAGCACAAGCAAATGTTTATTCTGAAAGTGTGGCGCAGAGAAAAAAGTTTGAGAACCACTGCCCTATGTCATCTCTGCATCAAAGGGGTTTTTGGGGGGTTCTTTAACCTCTGAAGGGACGCGGGTAGTGCTGTGGGTTCAACCACAGAGCCTAGGGCTTGCCAATCAGAAGGTTGGTGGTTCGAATCCCCGTGACGGGGTGAGCTCCCGTTGTCCAGTCCCAGCTCCTGCCAACCTAGCAGTTCAAAAGCACATCAAAGTGCAAGTAGATAAATAGGTACTGCTTCGGCGGGAAGGTAAAGGGCATTTCTGTGCGCTGCTCTGGTTTTCCAGAAGCGGCTTAGTCATGCTGGCCACATGACCCGGAAGCTGTACGCCAGCTCCCTCGGCCAATAAAGCAAGATGAGCGCCACAACCCCAAGAGTCGGCCACGACTGGACCTAATGGTCAGGGGTCCCTTTACCCCTTTACTTTATATGGGGGTGAAAAGCAAACAGGCAAATGTGTGCAATCGACATGTTACATGACATTTCCTGTAAGCCACAGCACAGAAACTTTGGGAGAGATCTGCTTTGAGATGCCATGGGGAAAGGGCATCATTTGCTGCAGGCCAGCTCCAAATACACTCCCAGCTGACCTGTTAAGAAGCTTCCAGATGTCCAGGGGTTAAGTGCTCCCACCCCACTACTATTTCTCTGCTTAAAACGGGGCCCCTTCACAGAGCTGCTTTCAATTAAAACTGAAGCAGCTTCTCTAGCTAGGCATTTCAGGATCTAATGGAGCACCCATGTTCCAGCAACTGCACATCCCCAGGTTTGCATTCTGCCACCCAGTCACCAAATGCAAAGCAGTCCCCCCCCCCCTTTTCTCTCTCTTGTCTAATTGAAAACTCTGCCAGCCCATCAGATGGAAGTCCAATCCTGTTTTGGCTCCCACCCAGGCGAGTGGGTATGATTCCCCAGCTGGCTTCGGTTGCCTGTGAATTAGCATTCACTGGAAGTGCTCAAGTTAACACTGAAGGGAACCTTTGAATAGTAGAGCAGCATGGTCCATAACAATAATTTATTAGTACATTAATCATGTTTATAAAGTTTGAAGCCCTCAATTGTGCTGGAAAGTGCACAAGCCATGAAGAAACATCTCAGAGAACGGATGCCCTAAATTATGGTGGTCCCTTACCTCTAGAAATCTGTCTGTTTTCAGCTGCTGAACTGTTTTGCCAGCTTGGATGGGAGAGGCACCACATGAAAACATGAAGATAACAGGTCATGTTTGTTGCACTAGTTTCAGAGGTTAAAAGGTAAAGGTACTGATGGTACTGGGATATTGCAGAAGGACCTAGCCCTCTGTCACACATCGAAAGTGGTGAAGAAATGCATGACAGAGCAGCAAATACAGGTGCTTGATTGGCCAGGGAATTCCCCGGACGTAAATCCCATTGAGAATTTGTGGGCTATATGCAAAAGTCGCCTCCGTGCTGTAGACTGTACGACTATGGAGAAGCTCATTCAGGCGCTGATTCAAGTGTGGTCCAGGGATCCGAAAATCAACAGTGACTGTTCAAAACTAGTAGACTCCATGCCAAACTGTGTTCAAATGCTGCTTAAAAACAACAGAGGTCATATCCATTACTAATGTACGTATATGTGAGTTTTGTACTACTAAATTCATTGTTTGTTTCAATTAATTTGCACAAGGGTGTAGCTATGGCAAAGAGGTCCTTCCCTAGTAGGAAAGATCTTGCTCCATCTGTTGTTGTGTGGTTTGTCCAGCCATTATAGCAAATATGGGAGGAAGGCCAAAGAAGCAACAGGAAGTGTTTTCTACTTTGATTAGGGTGTTAGTTAAGTATTTGTGTGTGTGTGTGACCTTGCTAGAGGGAAAGAGAGTGAGTGAGCAAGCAAGCAAGCAAACAGTGAATCTCTTTCTATATTTTCCACTTTTTGGAGAGGGATCTTATTTTTTTTAATTGGGGAATTGGGAGGCGTAATAGTGAACGGGTTGTGTATGTGTTGTAATAAACCCTGTATTTAATCATCTCCCTACATTCACTCATTAAAAGCTGCAACAGCTGCTGGGTTGAGCAGTGCAGGTAAGGTGGATCGGGGCCAAGTACCATTCCAGCATATTTCCAGAAAACGTTGTGGAGCAGCTCCCTACAAGCCCCTCCCCTAAGTTTAAATTCAGGATATCTTAAATGCAGAGAGATGGAGAGAAATAGTAACACTCTTATTTCTAGCTAGTTTGTCAGTAGATTTCTAAAAGTGAATAGTTTGGGCTCATTAGCTATCTGGAAATGATTCCCCATCTTCCACCAAACCTGGAATATAGTTTCCCAAATCTCAGACATAACAGAGGTTGATTATGATTAGTCTGATGAAATGAACTCTGCACATGGGCAGATATTATTACTTTACATTTTCAGGATCGAGCCATGTGTTGCAAACACATTCTAATGTGCCCAGGCTCAGATAAAACAAATCCAGATGTTCTCACAAGTGCAGCTACTTCATGTGGGTAGGGTTGGGTTCAATAAAGGACACCGGCAAATTACTGGTGGTGGTGAAGAGTCTGTCCCTGAGGAAAGCCATTGGGGCAAAAGAGCCCTCCACAAGGAGACAGTGGGTTCCACTCCTTGCCAGCAGTTTTTGCAAGAGGAGCTGTCACATCCTGCCAGGGATCATGCTGGATTTCACAACCACACCCACACAAACTGTGAGTCCCTGATTCCTGGCCAGCTTTTTAAAGCTTCACACAGCACGCTGAGATCCCAACATGGCTTCTCCTGACCATATGAAGCAGCCATGGCATAGGGTGAGCAGCAGTGGCTGAGCCAAGTCAGAGAAGAATTTAAGGGTTTGCAGCACTCACCAGCCAGTGTGGTGTAGTGGTTAAGAGCGGTAGTCTCGTAATCTGGTGAACCGGGTTTGATTCCCCGCTCCTCCACATGCAGCTGCTGGGTGACCTTGGGCTAATCACACTTCTTTGAAGTCTCTCAGCCCCACTCACCTCACAGAGTGTTTGTTGTGGGGGAGGAAGGGAAAGGAGAATGTTAGCCGCTTTGAGACTCCTTCGGGTAGTGATAAAGTGGGATATCAAATCCAAACTCTTCTTCTCTTCTTCTTTGAAGCAAACCTCACAAGCTTCTGAAGTTTTCTGAAGGATGAAAGGCCATAGCTCAATGATAGGACATCTGCTTTGCAGGTAGAAGGACCCGAGTTCAATTCCCGGCGTCTCCAGGTAGAACTTGGAGAGAATCCCTCCTGAAACCGTGGAGAGCTGCACCAGTCAGTGAAGACAATACTGAGCTATTCTCAAACACTTCAGAAGTGCCACACTATGATATAGTCAGTCACACTTCCTTTGTTTTTGTGTAGAAACCCACTCTAACAGTTTCATGCCTTATGGGTTGGTTTTCTTATCCAAGGAATGGTGAGAGAATGGGAAGATGTCTTGCAGGTCTGTTCCCACGAGGAGTACGGTTCCCTCCATTTTGTCTCCGAAATGTGCACTGAAGTCCCTGCAGAGTAAGATATGAGCATGGGGGAAATTCAAATAGATTTGCTCCAGGGGAGCAATGGTCTGACACCAATGGTCTGACTTAGTATAAGCCAGATTCCTATCTTCCTAAAGTCCAAAAAGCAGACATATCACCTTGCCAACAAAGGTCCATATAGTAAAAGCTATGGTTTTCCCAGTAGTGATGTATGGAAGTGAGAGCTGGACCATAAAGAAGGCTGATCACCAAAGAATTGATGCTTTTGAATTATGCTGCTGGAGGAGACTCTTGAGAGTCCCATGGACTGCAAGAAGATCAAACGTATCCATTCTGAAGGAAATCAGCCCTGAGTGCTCACTGGAAGGACAGATCGTGAAGCTGAGGCTCCAATACTTTGGCCACCTCATGAGAAGAGAAGACTCCCTGGAAAAGACCCTGATGTTGGGAAAGATGGAGGGCACAAGGAGAAGGTCGACAGAGGACGAGATGGTTGGATAGTGTTCGCAAAGCTACCAGCATGAGTTTGACCAAACTGCGGGAGGCAGTGGAAGACAGGAGTGCCTGGCGTGCTCTGGTCCATGGGGTCACGAAGAGTTGGACACGACTAAACGACTAAACAACAACAAAATCCATATCTGGGCCTGAGCTATGGGAGCTTCACTGGCATCTCTATGCACAACAACGTTACCTTGATGGAAGGAGATTCCACTATATCTTAAGGTAACATTAGCATGGGAGCTGCCCCCCA
Organism: Podarcis cretensis; assembly: GCF_951804945.1. Lineage (NCBI taxonomy): Eukaryota > Metazoa > Chordata > Lepidosauria > Squamata > Lacertidae > Podarcis > Podarcis cretensis. The sequence continues at coordinate 13,561,378 of NC_137187.1, forward strand.
CCCCACCGACTGCAGAACATGAAATACCACCTGTGTTGTTTTCTTACTTCCCTGAAGTTCTCCAGCAGTGTCTTCCCCACCCCCACCCCCAATGTTTCCTGCACCGTGCATTAATCTTTTTACCCATCTCCTCCATTAGTGGTTCCATCAAGGTTACTTTGCTTCACTGGGACTTCATCATTCATGTGCTGAGCTCGTCTATTCGCCTGCAGAGATAACATTGCAAGGCCAAAGGAGTGCTGAAAATAAGTGCAGAAGGGAACTTATCCAGAAAATGCCTTCAGCAACAGCAGGCGTGGGCTAGGCGATATTTTTCAGCAGCCCCGTGAAAGTTGGAAAAGATAACAGCAACAACGAAAAAGAACATCTGCATATTATAAGAAGGGGAAGAACCCTGGATGTGGTTCAAGAATTCAAGAATCAGACCACTACATTTTAGAGTTCTTGGCAGCAGAAGTTAATAACCCAGCAGCTTTTGTACTGATTGTGCCTTTTGACTAAGTCCTGGTGAATATAAGCTTGTTCTCCTTGAAGAAATTAATTTGACGTTTCTAGCTAACGTTCTGCTGGACTTAATTCAGTTTGGGTTCCCTTCAGGCACTATTGGCAGCAGAGTTCTTATCTCTTTTCTCCCTGATAGAAGAGGCAGGAGTTCAACAGGCATAGCTTTCCAAGCATCACACAGTGATACAGAAAGTTGCATTTGTTGGTTTTCTGCTTGTAATACATCTGTTAAAAGGCACGGCACCTCAGTGGTGGAAGGCAGGGTGTCAGTACTCAGTGATACTTTGGTCCTTAAAGGAAGTTAACTAGTTTGGCTAGTTCAATCCATTTTTGTAAGATCTGCTCCAAGGATGAGGAGCATGCAGTTCTTCAGATGCTGTTGGATTCCAGTTGCCATCATCCCTGACAACTGACCATGCTAGCAAGGGCTGCTGGGAGTTGTAGTCCAACAACATCTGGAGACCATCAAGTTCCTCAGCCCTGGTCTACATCAGTGTTTCCCAAACTTGGCCCTCCAACTGTTTTTGGACTACAACTCCCATCATCCCTAGCTAGCAGGACCAGTGGTCAGGGATGATGGGAATTGTAGTCCAAAAACAGCTGGAGACCCAAGTTTGTGAAGCACTGGTTTACCCCCTGACTTTTAAGATTAGCATGGGTGGGAAAATTTCACCAAATTTAATATTGTGTTTATTTATTTATAATGAAAACTGATAAGTTTCATGAGGCAGCTTATCGATCATTGCTATAAAAATGGTAAAACAGTAAAATGAGCAATATAATCCAAGAAGAAATACCAATAAAAAAAAAGCACATCTTAAATGGAAACAACCAAATCTACATATGTAGAAACACATTCAAAGAAATGACATAAAGGTCTTCCTTAATCAAAGGATGCTTAAATGTGTACAAAGAGGAAGCTTCCACAGGGAGAGAGTTGCACTGTTTTGGTGCAGCTGCAAAAAAGACCCTGATGGACTAGTTGCTACCAAGCAGGTCTGGCTTAAAGGTGGGTCAGGCTTCCTTCTCCACTCCTAGCCCAACATGAAGATGCCAGAGATTGAAAATGGACATTTTGCATGGCTGAGATGACTCTGGAAAATCCGGGAATCTGGGAAAGAATGTTTCAAGAGCATTTGTTGTGGTTAGTTTTAGTACTAGAGATATAGCTGAGAAACCGCATCGTACCAGTGTCAGGGTAGGACCAGGCCAAAGTAAGTTCGAAATTTGCACTCGTTCATGAAGCACACTGTGTGAAATCAGGCTAGTTGCTTCTAGCATTTCTCACAGGGTTCTTGAAAAGATAAAATGGCGGCTGCCAGAATTTCAACCTGAGCCTGCCAATCAGATCACATTGACCTTGCACCTATCACACTGATTGCCAATTGGCACAGTTAAAAATTAAAAAAAAAAACACAACTTGCATGTACAAGGCCGCCTTCAGATGTCTTCTAAAGGTTGTATAGTTACTTATCTCCTTGGCTCGTGGGCCACATAACTCCGTACTCCCTCCAACATTTCTCTGATGAAAACAGGGATGTCCTAAGGAAAAGCTGGACCAGATCAGACACCGGAACAGCTTCTTCAAATCTGGATCTGTCCCTGGAAAACAGGGACACTTGGAGGGTCAGTAAGCCTGTGTGGATTTTAAACTTCTTGCATGTTTGTTTGTTTTATTGGGCTTTGCTTTATTTATTCATTTGATTTTGAATTTTTCTGCATTGCAAGCCATCTTATCTTTATTTGTAGAAAGGCAGGACAGAAGAATAAAAGAAAGAGAGGAAGGAGGAGGTTCTGTCTTCTGTGTCCTTCTTGAAGGTACTGGAGACAAAGGCCAATCCTATGATGCAAAGGGCGACCACAGATTCAGATACGACCGCAGTCATGTAGAAACCTTTGCAGCGTTTGCGAAGCACCGTCTGCCCCCCCCCCCCAAGATGTGACAATGTGTGAGTGGGAATCTGAAATGTCTGGAAAGCCGGCTTATTGCAGAGCCGTAGCCTAAGTGTTTGGCAGTGCTCCACTGGTTTACCATTATCAGCTGAGGGCCCGGCCCTTTGTGCCCAGATGCAAAAGGTGGAACCAAATCCATGCCCATTTGACTGCTTGAGTTCAAGCCACTGTTTGCCTGCCTGGAGGAAGATAATTTGTCAGGCACCAGCTGCTCTTTCCTCATGGGCACACTTGTTATTATGTTACAGTGCGTGTGAAGAATGTTTAACGGCGGTGGAGTGAGAGGGGGAGAGAAAAAATATGACGACTGCATTTGCACAAATAATCTGCAGAGCCTTCTCTTTCTCTCTCTCTCTCTCACCACTCCCAGACGCAAGAACCTGATATTGCCACAAATCACTCTGCTGGCTGAGGAGCTCTCGTTCTGGAAATATTAGCAAAAGGGGAGGGTTGTGGGGAGCTGGGAGTTGTTTGGTGGCAGCTATCACAGCGCAGCGGACAATGGAAATATGCTCCTGCCTTGCCTCTGCTTCTCCTACGTCCACAAAAAAAAGAAAGAAAAAGGGAAGAAGTGTTCCTTGGGAGAATTTCAATGGGTAGGTTTCTAGAGCGACACCATGTCTAATTACAGACAAGGTAGGAATGAAAGGCTGTAGGCCTCTCTCTCGCTTTCTCTCTCTCCAGTTCAGGAGGAGGCTGGTGGAGGGGGAGAGAGAGATGTCCTCCGAATAAGAAATGAACAGACTGACCTTTTCAGAGCTGCTGAAAGAGAAAACCAGATGTATTCCTCAAGAGTCACTATGACTGAAGGGTGATAAAGACTTTCATTGTGCACTTGAATAAAAGGAAAGCTAACCAGAAAACAGCAGCTGATAATAGTCAGGCCAGGCTGTGCTATTGTGCAAGCCACAACTGTTCCCGCCTTGGCCTAGACCACCACGGCTGGCCTGCAGACTAGGTTGTAAAGAAAACGGGCTCCCCTTCCCCCCTCGGCCCTGCCCTCTCCTAAGAGAGGTTTTCAAGAAAGTACTAGCAATTATACAAGCATCTATCGATGCTTCCCTGCAGTTTTAAAGAGCTTTGCAGGGATCTCCAGCTTGCTTTAAAAAAAAAAAAAAAGTTCTGTGAAGCCTCAGTTCTGAAATTCTCCAGGCCCCCGAGTCAAGCTGTGGTAGTGAGTACTTTTCATTTTTAATTTTCGGCTATGCTAATCCACCCAGAGATCCCTGCGTGTTGCGCTTGCATCTGCCACCTTTGTGAGTTTTAACGTTTCGGGTGATGGGGAAGAAAAACAGTTCAAGGATGGAGTCCATTGGTTCAGAAGGAGAAGGGGAGCCTCTGTGAGTTGAGACAATGCAGCACAAAGAGAAAAATGTGCTTGGAAGGAAGGGCACGAGCGATTGGTGCATAGACAGGGCTGCACGACTTTGACGCAGGACTGTTGTCAGTGGAAAGTATGGAGCGGTTAGCATCACAAGGGGCAGAAGATGGCAGGCATAAGGCTGCTAATGGAAGTTAAAAGGAGGCAGGATGAACGTTGCTGCCTTTGGGTACTTGCTGTGAGACAGAAGGCATATCTGAAGCTCTATTATTGCTCTTGCTTCCCTGGATTCCACCATGTTTAGGTTTTTCTCCAGGAGAAGACATCTTCCCTGGTCCCCTCCCCAGCTAGCATTGGTCATAGCTGAAGGTGAGGCTATCAGAGGGAGATAGGTCCCATATCTGAGGCCTAACCCAATGAGAGGTGAAGTGTACCTTTGCATTTAACTGACATTTCTTTGAAAACTATTTCATTTATTTATTCCATTTGCAATACAAGCGGTGACCATTTTAGTCGCATGGTGTTATGTATTAAGATTAACTGCAGTTCTCACTCAGGGCCACCAGTATGCAAATGAAGAATTGAGGACTGTCACTCACTGATTGGTTAGTTAGTTGGAAGTTGTTACTGTTACAAGTTACTTAATATTATATAAAACAGTCAGCTAGGCTGCAGTGTGTCAGACTCCAGGAGCAGTTCTAACTGCTGTGATAAAGAGCTGTGAATCTCACAGAGCTGTGTTCTTCATCCATCTTTCGCACTATTTAACACATTCCAATTGATGTGTGATCGCCAATGTGTGAGTCCTTTCGAACCCGGAAGAGTGGGGGACGGGGTGGAGTGTAACAGGGCAGGGGCGCTTATGCACACGGACCGGGAACAGAACTCCCATGTGAAATGGTTACCACCTGTATAAATACACAAAAATACCATAGAAACAAACACAATGTCCTCCCCCCTGCTCCCCATTTATCTCATTTCAGGGGAAGAATATACTTTGGAAGGGGTGCATGTGAAGAAGCAACTGTGCTATCTGTTCTCAAGTCTTGAATGAACATTGGTTGGACTTGGGGAGCATTGGAGGGGTTTGGGTCTTTGGGCTATATATGGAAGAAGTTTTTTGGGGAAAGATACTAGACTGGAGTTCTTATTTTAAAACAGGTGGTCAAGAGAGTGGAAGAGGCAGCTTCAGGAAGGAAAAAGAAATGGTATGAAAAATCACTGTGAGAAAACATTAAAATATTGCAAACCTCCAAGCTTTGGGTATTAAGGCAGCTTAAATAAATAAATATCTGACATGGCAGAACTTCTCAAAAGTAGCATGTGTCAAATGTGACTTCACCATCTTAGATTGGCATCCGTTGGAGCTGGTTATTTTTAGAATTGGCAAGATAAGCGACTTTCCATCCATCTCCATGTGGAGGTCTATTCTAGCTTTGTGATCATAGCAACAAGGAAATATTCACATATTTCAAGTTGTGTATTTTATATTATAGAAATAAATAATATAGTGGTCAGGGATGCAAGAGGACACTTGATTTTACAGTGGTGCCTCGCAAGATGAAAAGAATCCGTTCTGCGAGTCTCTTCGTCTTGCGGTTTTTTCGTCTTGCAAAGCAACCCTATTAGCGGCTTAGCGGATTAGCGCTATTAGCGGCTTAGCAGCTATTAGCGGCAAAGCGGCATAGCGGCAAAGCGGCTATTAGCGGCTTAGCGGCTTAGAAAAGGGGGGGGAGTGAAGAAAATCACAAGACTCGCAAGACGTTTTCGTCTTGCGAAGCAAGCCTATAGGGAAATTCGTCTTGCGAAGCGCCTCGAAAAACGGAAAACCCTTTCGTCTAGCGGGTTTTTCGTCTTGCGAGGCATTCGTCTTGCGGGGCACCACTGTATAAAGTTGTTACTTGGTTATATACATTCTGTGAATCGTTTGTTGAATGAAACTTTTCCTAAACTGTGCTAGTTTAAGCTGCAGGTGACAGAAACATAATTCTGATTGCTCCTGGCCCAACAATCCCTACACAGTACATGTGAAGGAAGAAGCTGGGCTGAACTCTTCTTCCTGACACGCTAGATTTCCACACACAGGAAAGGTCATTTTCTAAAGTACATAGTTCACACAGATCAGACCTTTACTCAGGTCCACTGAGCCTCAACATCACCCCATGAAGACTGAATAAACATCATAGAGGGAGATTATAGTGGGAGATAAGATGAATTTTTAGAAATAATTCTGTTATTAACTTGTAACCCCAGGGTTTCCTTGCAGATAGTTTGAGAACCACCAGGTTAGCACAGTGAGAATTACAAGACAGATGCAAATAATTCATTGTGCTGCTCTGCAAACTCCTTATCCTCCTTAAGCATACATTTTACTCCCTTGTCATCCAAGGTTCCAATCGTCACTCAAGATGGTATCCTGCAATTAATATATTTTTTAAAATTATCGTTTGCCTTAATCTTTTGAGTAATGTGCTCCTGGAATTCTTTTTTAGCAACTCTTGCTGTCTGCTTGCACTTTTCTTTTCTGCCAAAGTTTATGTTCCTTTTTGTTCTCTTCATTTGGACAATACTTTTTTCCCCCTGGATAGTGGCTCACTTTTTAATTTTTTTTTAAACGCCAAGGACATAAAGCTGAAGGCACACAAGTCAAATGCATGCAAGTTGTGAGGCTACTGTATACACTTCACTTGAGCTTCTGATATTGTGTTTTTAAACAGCTCCCAATCATTTGGGGGTGATTTGACCATAGTTGTCAACTTACAGATTTGAAAATAAGGGACCAGCAGCCTCGAAAATAAGGGATCAGCAGCCAAAATAAGGGATCAACAATTACAAATGGCTTTAGATACCTATTAGGTCCATAAATTACCATATAGCATATATTCAACACAAAAAAGAGCAACAATTTGTTGTTGACAAAGGACAACTGGACATAGAAAGGGCCCCATTACCTTCAGTAGCTTATTTAAGGGACATCATCAATAAGGGACAGCAGCGTGACGTGGCGCTGGGATAAGGGACTGTCCCGCCAAATAAGGGACGCTTGACAGCTATGGATTTGACCCTTTGACTTTGCATCTCTAGTTCCTTTTTACCGACTTCCTCATTTGGGGGAAGTTTCCTTTTTTTAAAAAAAAAGTCAGAAGTGACCATGCTGGATGTTATTGGCAATTGGCCATTGACATGTACATTTAGTTTACTATCACTATGCTTACTGCTCCCAAATGGCTCAACAACTTGACACCTCACACCAGGCCCTGAATGTGTCACTCTAGATAGGTCCAGGGTTGCGTCTTCTCTGGTCAGTTCCAAAACCATCTGTTCTAGGGCACAGTCATTTAACATATCTTTATCATAACTGGAACAGATATGTATCTGATCTATGTGAGGCTAGCTGAAGTCACCCACAACCAGGGCTTTTTTTCAGCCAGAACTTGCTGGAACTCAGTTCTGGCATCTCTCAGGTGGGTACCATTGCCATTCTAAGGGAAGAAGGGAGGCGTTCATGGTGAGTTCTGGCACCTCTTTTTCTAGAAAAATAGCACTGATCATAACTATAACATTTTCTCTTTTGGGTGTGTCCTTGGTTTCATTCTTCATTAAGTCTTCTCTCCTTTGGAAGCTATTATTCATCCAGGAAAAAGTTGACATTGGTACCAGTGATTCATGTTGGTTCAATGTGCAACAACAGGATGCAAATTCCTTCCTTGTTGTTGTTGTTTAGTCGCTTAGTCGTGTCCAACTCTTCGTGACCCGATGGACCAGAGCACGCCAGGCACTCCTGTCTTCCACTGTCTCTGGCAGTTTAGTCAGATTCATGCTGGTAGCTTCGAGAACACTGTCCAACCATCTCATCCTCTGTCGTCCCCTTCTCCTTGTGCTCTCAATCTTTCCCAACATCAGGGTCTTTTCCAGGGAGTCTTCTCTTCTCATGAGGTGGCCAAAGTATTGGAGCCTCAGCTTCAGGATCTGTCCTTCCAGTGAGCACTCAGGGCTGATTTCCTTCAGAATGGATGGGTTTGCAGTCCATGGGACTCTCAAGAGTCAACTCCAGCACCATAATTCAAAAGCATCAATTCTTCAGCGATCAGCCTTCTTTATGGTCCAGCTCTTGCTTCCATATTCCGTCCTTAGACTCACATGGATTTATTTTCTTTACCTTTCCAATGGGGTTCTATCCAGTTATAATAGAGTTTGATGGTGTATGATCTTCTCTTTTTTTAATTGGGAAATGGATCCAGCCTTCAGGGATGCCATGAGTGAGGCAAACACCTTTTGAAGTCAGCAGTAATGCAGAAGCAGTCCTTGCAAGAAAAATGTTAGAGTGGTCCTCTCAAGACTGTTGCAATTGATGTTAAAGGACCTTGAGAAACATCTTGCCATTATCTTCTTCAATGGCTTTTTTATTTAAGAAGTTAACTTTTCCCAGTCTAGCATAATAACAAAGCTGCCATCAGAGAAATTTTCAGAAGTTGGTGTTGGAAGCAATATTTGATCTGTAAATGCACACAGAAATGATCAATAATTTCATTAGAAAGAGGCAAAAGGCTAGCATAGCAGAGCTTGAGAAAATGGCCCTTGGTTTCTTTAATGCCTTTTTTGTTACATCAAAGTACAAAAACAGCTAAAAGGGAGGGAAGCAGCAAAAATAGTTAAACAAATTCATTGTTAAGCTGCTACGTGACCAAGAACTTAGCAAAATAGAAGTTTCTGTTAAAAGGAGTAACATGGCATTGATTGTCAGAGATTTGTGCACCAGGTTTCTTTTTTAAATCTCATTTATTTTACACTCTTCTTCCAAGGAGTTCAGGGCACACATGATATTAATCAGAGGTGTGCATGAGCCCAAAGATTCACCTTATATATGTATGTATCGGTACCTTTAAAAAAATATATATGTTTCTGAGTTGCTCCTTGTCCTCTCCGCTTTAATCTGTAATTTGAATTCCAAGATGGTCTGTATAAAAACAAAGTTCTATATTCTGCATTCACTATAGTGGACTAACTAAAAACGGCTACAGCTTTTCCCCTTTTGTCCAAAGTGGATGGAATTTAAAGGCATAGGAGCCCCTCTACAGTGGATTAAGCCAAATGGGTCTTTCTGCTTTTCCTCTGGTTCTCTGGAATGCAAGGAATGTACCCAGATGCCTTTCCTCACAAAATGTGTTCAAGCTATAACAGGTACCTTGTTGGCTTAAGTCATAGGTGGGCAGCCTTTTAGGCCTCAAGGGCCAGAGCCAGAGACTTCTGAGCACCTAGGGGCCACATGCCAATGGGCATGGCCAGAGCCTTGCCCACACACATGCTCACATTAACACTAATTCACACATGCACATGTGCACACTAACACACACAGAGAGAAGGGTGCTTTTCTTCATGTGCTTTTCTCACCGACATTTCTGTGCCATCCCAGCTATTTGGCAAGCAGGAGGATTTAAATGGGATGGGGAAAGTGTGGGGATGACCCTCCCCAACACAACGCCCATCCCAGATGCTCCTTTTGAGGTGGTGGCCCTCTTAGCCCTGACTGGTCACTACTGACTCTCTTACAACACTAGCTCAAGGGCTGCAAAGGGCATTTAGCAGCAGGGAAGCAGCCTCAGCAGCCCTCAGCAGGCAGCCGGGGGGTGGTGACCAGGAGGAACTGAGCGGTGGAAGGTGGCTTGGCCACATGTGGTCCATGGGGTGCAGGTGACTCATACGTGGTTTAGAGGGTTCCAAAAATGTGCTCTGTGTTAGCCTAGGTCTCCTGTCCACAAGATCTTTCTCTGTTGTTAATCACACTGCAGCTGCAATCCTGCCATTTAACTTGGAGGAAGTGCCATTGAACTCAATGGGACTGACTTCTGAGTAGACACGAGTAGGTTTGCACTGTGAGTCTCTCGCTGTCTTGCTCTTCCTCAGGTGGAAACACTAGCATTCTCAAATTGCCTTTCAGCATATTTCTATTTCCTTCCTGTTTACAGCTCCTTGAAAAGACTGACATTGAAATATTTTATTTGCCTCTTATTCTCTCCGCCATCTCTCATGTGTGTTAGTTGCTGGCGTTTTTTCCCTCTGAATATGATCAGGCTTTTCTTTTCTTTTTAAGGTCTAAAAAGGATGATTGAAGCATATGTCTTCTTCTTCTTCTTCTTCTCTCTCTCTTTTTTAGTAAAAATTGCATGGCTTTTGCATTTTCTAAATATGCCCCTGAATCAAATATTGTCTTCAATAACCTGATTGGCAGGAAAAGCGAGAGAAAGGCATTGCACAGAGAGTACATTTTGAGCATTCGTAATTCCTTAAATGCGCAAAGCCGTCTCTTAGGTTTAGGAACGTAATTCGTGCTTCTAACATTATTGAAGATGCATGTATGCACTTAAAATAAATCACTGCAGTTGGCTTCAGGCTCGCCATCCTGTTGTACCTCAGCCTCATTTCGAATTTCTTATAAAGGGTTTTTGTTCTTTGTTGCAAGGCATGAGTGTCTCTTTGGGATCTGAACACCAAACTGAATGAAGAAATAATGGCAGTCCACAATTAAACAAAGCATGGACTCCTACCTGTTGCCTCTGCAGGAAAACTGATCTATGGGCAAAAGCCCTTCTATTGACATGTGCAATGCAAAGGAGAGTTTTACTGTTCCGTCCCAGGTTTCATAGGCAGAGTGGTGGTTCTTTTATAAAGGTAAAAGGACCCCTGACCATTAGGTCCAGTCGTGACCAACTCTGGGGTTGCGGTGCTCATCTCACTTTATTGGCCAAGGGAGCTGGCCAATAAGCCGCTTCTGGCGAACCAGAGCAGCGCACGGAAACGCCATTTACCTTCCCGCCGGAGCGGTACCTATTTATCTACTTGCACTTTGACGTGCTTTCGAACTGCTAGGTTGGCAGGAGCACAGACTGAGCAACAGGAGCACACCCCATCACGAGGATTCGAACCGCCGACCTTCTGATCAGCAAGTCCTAGGCTCTGTGGTTTAACCCACAGCACCACCCGTGTCCCTTGGTTCTTTTTTTCTTGCATTCAAATAGCTGAGTCTTGAGGCCCTACACTCTGATATTACTGTGGTGCTTTTATCTAACATGACCAATGGCAGCTCAGTAGAGGCTCAATATACACCTGCTTTTGTGACTTGCCTGGGGTTGCAAATTGGGGGAGGAGAGTAGGCAAGCATCTTAAAATGGATGGTGAGCAGCGTTCAAACTTAGTGGATCTTAGGTTGTACAAACCTGGTGAAGGAGCTGGAAGCATGTGAGGCTGAGAGAAAGAGTGTGTGAGGAAAAGGGAGAACAGAATGAGCACTCACACTTTACATTGTGGGTGCCCTTTGCAGGGTCGTGCGTGGTGCTACAGTTCCCAGGGAGCTTACTAGCAAATAGCGGCTGGCTTGCCTCTCAGTGTTAATTTTTGGAGGTTCACATCCAGCCTCAGTATTCTTGCTGGGAGGTGGGGCCAGCCCCATTTATAAATAGGGGGGTGGAGCCCACAATAGCCAGGCAGTCGGCTCTGGAGATTGGCCCTCCCTCCCCTCCCCTTGTCTAATGTTTCTTGTTTGCAGGTTAACTTTTTCTTCCTGTTTAGCGGGCGCTGCTACGGTCTTTGACTGGTTGCTGTTGAAGGACCGGGAAGAAATTTTCCTGCATTGGCAGGTTTTGTCTTCCCAGTAGCAATTCGTCACAACATTGGCGGTTATGGCCTTGGGTGGAATTCTTTAGTCTTTTCTTCCCTATATGGGGAGGGGGGTTGAAGTGGTGACTCACCCCCCTGCAGCGGCGATTCCAGGGTCCCCCTCTTAAAGGGGTTATATATATGGGTGTCACTGGCCTTACACTGAAAGGTCGTCAGTGAACTACCCTATGTGTGGGGATATGGGCTGGGCTGCCTGTTACACTTACGTCTCGCAGAGCACCCCTATATCCCATTTACCCTGATGAACCCCAGTTCCCCCCGGCTGGGGGGCTGGGAGGGATACACGCCCAAGGCCTAAGCCAAGATCTTCCTACATTTGGAAGTTTAATAAAGTTGTGTCCTAATTTTAATTCCATATAACGTTGTCAGAGTCTTTATTCCTTCCTTATGATCCCTGGGGGCTGGGGCTGTCGCCGCCTGGTCACACAACACACTTTGGGTTTAATAGGCTGGGCGATATCTGGTTTTCAACATTGTGATATATCACCAGCTAAACATCACGATGTCTGGAATAAGTATGAGGCTATGTAGAAGCATTGGCTGGCTTCACGGTTTTTTCCGCATCATGTTTTTTGCATAGCAAACACACACATGATGATTCGCAATACATTGGCAGCTCAAAAATTATTAAACTGATATCACAAAATGGACTTCAAACTGGTTTTGGACTGTATGTCGATATATCTCCCAGCCCTAGTGTGGACCAACTCCTTGCCTCACCCAAATTTGGGCACATCACGCACCAGGCTGCTGTAATAAATTACAGGAGTTTTCCATTCTAGGGCTGGGGTTCTGACGCACGCTCTGCAGATGCAAAGGTTCGCTGCCCTTGCTTGCAGCAGCATAAAATGGAAATGTCCTAACAACCCCATCTGCGAAAGCCTTGCCAAAACTGTTTAGTGTTTCAAAAGCGGAGTGTTGGATGAAGATGAGGCCTCACTACAAGCTCTGGGAGCTGGGGAAGTTTATGGAGCAGAAAGTATGGGATGAGGAAGCGATTGGGCTGGCGATAGTTTACCAGTCTGCAATTCTTTTTCAGAGATGTTGATAGTGGTGGACGGCTCCAACAGAAGTAGGTCCGGACTCATTTGAGGCAGTAGCATGAAATTGGCTGCAGTAAAATTATGCATTAAATGTGCATTATGCTTAATAATACTATGTTGCACTTCTCATGTTTACTCGGTGCCCATTGAGGCCGATCCAATTTTCTAAAGTTCTCCAATTGGGTCCCTATCAGGTTTCTAGACAGAAGGTCACATTTCATTTGCGCTTAGCGAATGTCTCCATTATTTTGCTAAGGCGTTTCCGCTTTATAGTCATGGCTACTTTTTGTAAATGCTCCTGCCTATTCATCCTCTTGTAAGGTTGCTGTTCTTCACCCGCCCCGCAAGAAAATAATTTCTAAAATGACCCTTGTAGGTGGTGCATTTGACATACAAACTACCAACGGCCATGGTAGCTGGCAACCCAAGATTTTGTAAAACAAGAAGCAGAAGGGAGATCTATTTCAGAACGCACATTGGAGGTAATTTTATGTTGCCTCACTGAAGGTGTTTAAATGACCTTTGAGAAATAATGGGTTTCGGTTCTGAAACTGGGAGACTAAGTGGAGAGGTAGGAATATGTGTTTAGTACAGTATGTGGTCAGGACTGTACCAAACTGGGAGTTGGATTGTTTTAATCGGAGGCAATGATAGGTGTTTTCAGGCTAGAAAAACACACATTATTTCCCATCATTTCTACAGCACTGGGTTCCGTGTGGATATAATACAGGCACAGAACCATGTTTATGACAATAGCTCACACTCCCTGTTCATCACTTGGAAAAATACTAGCTCACTTGCTTTGTTCCTTTTGTAGGAAAGAATTGTGCATGTCAGACACCGTTGCACCATTCCATAGCAGGCCAGCCCTTGGTGGAGTTCTCATGAGTAGAGTGCACTAATAATAATAATAATAATAATAATAATAATAATAATAATAATTTATTATTTGTACCCCGCCCATCTGGCCGGGTTTCCCCAGCCACTCTGGGTGGCTTCCACAAAGACCAAAAATACACTAAGATGTCACACATTAAAAACTTCCCTGAACAGGGCTGCCTTAAGATGTCTTCTGAATGTCAGGTAGTTGTTTATCTCTTTGACATCTGATGGGAGGGCGTTCCACAGGGCGGGCGCCACTACCGAGAAGGCCCTCTGCCTGGTTCCCTGTAGCTTTGCTTCTCACAATGAGGGAACCACCAGAAGGCCCTCAGTGCTGGATCTCAGCATCCGGACAGAACGATGGAGGTGGAGACGCTCCTTCAGGTATACTGGGCCAAGGCTGTTTAGGGCTTTAAAGGTCAACACCAACACTTTGAATTGTGCTCGGAAACATACTGGGAGCCAATGTAGGTCTTTCAAGACTGGTGTTATGTGGTCTTGGCGCCACCCCCAGTCACCAGTCTAGCTGCCACATTCTGGATTAGTTGTAGTTTCCGGGTCACCTTCAAAGGTAGCCCCACGTAAAACACATTGCAGTAGTCCAAGCGGGAGATAACTAGAGCATGCACCACTCTGGCGAGACAGTCCGCAGGAAGGTAGGGTCTCAGCCTGTGTACCACCTAGAAGCCAGGCCAGCTAACAGGCAATATTTTTCCTCAATGAATGTGTAGTGTTTCTGGCTTTGTGTAGTGGGGATGCATAGCTTCAGTGTGAAGCAACTGAATTGCACACAGAAGATACCGGGTTCGATTCTCAGCATCTCTAGTGAAAAGCATTAGGTAGCAGGTGATTTGAAAGGCTCTGCCTGAAATCTCCAGTGAGCTGCTGGAGAATGGGCTGCTGGATCAGGGGCCAGCAACCTTTTTCAGCCATGGGCAGGTCCACCGTCCCTCAGACCATGTGGTGGACTGGACTATATTTTGAAAAAAATAATGAACAAATTCCTATGCCCCACAAATAACCCAAAGATGCATTTTAAATAAAAGGACACATTCTACTCATGTAAAAACACGCTCATTCCTGAACCATCCACAGGCCAGATTGAGAAGGGGATTGAGCCAGATCTGGCCCCCGGGCCTTAGTTTGCCAACCCCTGGGTTAGATGGGGAAATGACTCATATTGAAGAAGAAGAAGAGTTTGGATTTGATATCCTGCCTTTCACTCCCCTTCAGGAGTCTCAAAGCGGCTAACATTCTCCTTTCCCTTCCTCCCCCACAACAAACACTCTGTGAGGTGAGTGGGGCTGAGAGACTTCAAAGAAGTGTGACTAGCCCAAGGTCACCCAGCAGCTGCATGTGGAGGAGCGGAGACTCGAACCTGGTTCCCCAGATTACAAGACTACCGCTCTTAACCACTACACCACACTGGCTCTATTGGGATTCTACACTATAATTCATGGCATCCTTGTGCAAGGAAGAGGAAGAAGAGAGTGAGAGAGCAGGAGGAAAGGAGGGGAGCTTAGGTGTTTAGTGGGAAACCACAAAGTGTATTTTCCCTGACTACCTGATGGTTTCCACCCTACTCTCTACTGACTGGAGGCATGCAAAGTTGATTGTAAGTTAGTTCCCTATGCTCCTCCATTTTGACTACGTGTTGCTATCATTCTACCCACCTCATACCAAATCCTGTATCTAAAGAATAGCCTTGAATATTTAAGGCACACATAAATGTCAGCCCAAGGCTATGGGGTGCTCGTGTTCTCTCCTTGATCTAGTGAGTGTCAGGAACTCAGAAGCTTGAGCTCAAAAGTTGGGGTCTGAAGTGTGGCAGATATTGTTCCACTATACAGTCAATGGTGTAACTGTAGGCTTGTTGTCAACTGAAGCTGGTTGTGAGATTTGCTGGTACTGACTCCTGGAATTCTCATCCTTGCTAGAAATTGACAAGCATATTCATCCTGATTTGCTTGCACAAAGCTTATGCAGACGTTAGACTGCAGCGTCTTGGAGCATTTGTTCTGATTTCTTTGTGGGGTGCTTATACAGCAATGAACATTTGTCCTAATTTGCTTGCACAGTGTTTAATTATTCATCCCACACTTTCTCAAGGCATTTCCCTGTCACTTTCCTAACAGCAAGAAAATCTGTGTTGGCTTTGGGGGTGGGGGTAGAGTTGTTGCATCAGGGCGACAAAGCATCTTAATCCATTTTAATTGCGCAAACCTAGCAAGTTACTGGAATCCCTCCTGCAAAATACTGTCAGTCTGGAAGCAACCTCAGTTTGCATTATGCAAGCAAGCAGCTGCTGACATCAGGGAAGGTGGCTAGCCAATCAGCATGTACACAGTGCTGACTGAGGAACCAGCCACCCAATCTCTACAGCTTCCTCTGTCTGTTTCTGGTAAGGCTGGGGATTTTCTTACCCCTTTGAGCATCCAAGAGAGGCTGACAGTAGTTATTATCAGCAAGCTATAGCACTGGCTTTTGAATTCTGGTGCTGGAGGAGACGCTTGAGAGTCCCATGGACTGCAAGAAGATCAAACCTATCCATTCTGAAGGAAATCAGCCCTGAGTGCTCACTGGAAGGACAGATACTGAAGCTGAGGCTCCAATACTTTGGCCACCTCATGAGAAGAGAAGACTCCCTGGAAAAGTGCCTGATGTTGGGAAAGATGGAGGGCACAAGGAGAAGGGGAAGACAGAGGACGAGATGGTTGGACAGTGTTCTCAAAGCTACCAGCATGAGTTTGATCAAACTGCGGGAGGCAGTGGAAGACAGGAGTGCCTGGCGTGCTCTGGTCCATGGGGTCACGAAGAGTCGGACACGACTAAACAAGAACAACAAATAGCACTGGCTGCCACTGCTGCTGACCACTCCACAGCCTTCAACCACGTGGCTATATAGAACAATGTTGCACTTGCCTGAAGAAGGCTTTTGGGTGAGAAGACTTTTCTCCAAGGGACTCTGCTTGCTGCAACTGATGAGCATTGTAGCCCAAAACTTCTGAAGGACGGCTTGGGAGAAGACTGGTATCCAGGATTATCTCCCAGTTCAGGTGACTCACACATCTTCTCAGGATTGTGCTCCAGTTTGTTAGTCCTAATCCAGTCCATTACTGACCCTCTGACATCAGGTTCAGCACTTCCACAGCTTCACCCAATATTGATTAAGTGTGTGTCATCAGCATATCTGTGGGAATTATAGGAACAGTTTTTCTTGTCCCCTTTTGGATTTTAGAATTGCACATGAATATAAAATCAGATAATTTAAATCTCGGTCCTTATTTACTCAATAATGTTTTGTGGGCATAAGCTGTGCATATTTCAAAGTGAACAGTTGGTGGTTATGACTGTGTGCCAAAAGTTTATTGGGTAATGAAAGAGTTAAGGAAGTAATTAATGAAGATTTCTAGTTATCTGCCAGCTAACTTAAGGAAGAGGTGATAATTAATTCAGATTCCAGTATGGATGCCTTTTTCCCCATCTATAAGCACACCCAGTTTCTAGAAATGTTGCATACTGTACTTTGCAATTTGTTTACTTGTTATATACTATATACTGGATGGGGGTGACCTGAGAAGGACAAATCCAACATAATGTATGTTGCAACACACTGAAGACTAAGCCAGAGCTAGATGCTAAGAGAGGGGGGGGGGAGCTGATGTCACTGTAACTGTGTATCCGTTTTCATTGCTTTGTTTTTATTCTATTTCTGTGTTTTTAATCTGGAAGCATCCTGGAAGTGGGGTCCTTTGGGGCCCCCAAAGGGGTGGTAGATGGTGTGGTGGTGATGGTGGTGGTGATAATAAGAATAAATGCCCTTCCTCTGTCTCTTCTAGTTGAGCAGAACACGCAACAGTTTTGGACACAACATGCAACATTCCCTGTAGCATCACACTGAACATACTACACAATGGTCAGGTGATGAGACGCAGTTACCCCAGTTGCTAGTAACCCACGATATAATTGGTCCCAGTACCAGTATTTTGCTTGGTTAGCCACTGTGTGAGAGCCCCAGAGATTCAGAAGTGCCCCTCACTGGACTGGCTAGGCTGTTGTTCGCCACCCTCCCTGCTGGGCTTCCAGACAGCATTTTATTGGTGGATAGGTGGGCTACTTTTGAATGGGACTCCCATTTGCACTGGCTACCCAGAATGCTATGCCCTGGACCATGGAGCTATAAAATCTACAGATTTTCTAGAGCTATGGGCTTAGTAGGAGTATAGATCCTGGAAACCGATAGATACAGGCTGTGGCTTTGCATTCTGATTAAAGGTATTGTAGCAGTTGTTGTCATTGTTATTTATTAAATATATAAATTTAGATATTAGGTGGCTATGATCAATGGGAGCCAACCTTGGTTCCCATTTGAAAGCAGCTTTGCTGCCTGTCCACTGCTAAAATGCCTTTGGAAAATTAAACCCTGGTCACCCAGATCTCCTAATCCAGCACCCTAGCCAATACACCACACAGGCACTTGAAACCATGCTCAACTTTTCACCACATCCTTCCTCCTTCCTGTTTCATCCGTTTCATTCTCATTGCAGTCCGGACTTCTGCACTGTCAACTTTGACCAGGCATCTACTCCTCGCAACCCACCAAGCTCAACACAGCCCTCCAGGCACACATGACATGCAGAAAGGAGTTAGCCCTTCCTGATTTTGCCGTCTCAGGCAGTCAACAAAAATGGAGACACCTGGCTGTGTTTGGCATGGTGGGTCACAAGGGCTGGGGCCTGTCTTGGGCATATGAGATAGAACCTATTCTTGGTCCTCTCTGGACAATAAACAAAGGAACCAATTATTTTCGCAGGAAGCAGCTGCTTAAAGCTCAATTTCAGGCTTCCTCTTGTTGATTCTCACTGTGGCTAAATGTGCTAAGAACGTGATTCTTTGGCCCTGAAGCTCTGTTTCCTTCTCACCTTTCACTGCTTAGATGACTTTGCCCTTTCCTGGAAGTTCTGCTATGGCAACAGTTCCTTGCTAGCCTCTGCAGGCACCATGTTCTTTGGGCTGCGTAGAAGAGCAACAATTGGCCATGATATTTTGAGGCCACCTTGTGCTTGGCTTGCAGTTTAACTCAATCCAACCATATCTGCTGAATCATTTGGGGAGTTCATAGTTTTCCAAACGTTCCACTTCACATCCCAAGCATTGTTTCTGACATTGGATTCAAGAAGCATTGCACCAGCTTTGGCTCAAGGTTCCTTCCATTCAAAAGTAGTGTGGCACTTCCAGACAACACATTTATTAAGGATTCATCCTAATTTGTTTCCCAGGAGATTAGACAACGCTGGCTATGTGATGAGCATTCATTCTGAGCTGTGCTACTAACCCAAGATTCTCCATGCCCACAGAAGATAAAAACAAAAGGCGGTATCCAATGTCCTCATTCTACTTTCCCCTTCTCCTCCCTCTGCACATGCCCCATGCAGTTATCATAGCTGCTCCAGAGGGTCAGGGGGAAACCCAGAACAGATATGAGCAGGTGGGTTCTCTTGTTGTTGATGTTTAGTCGTTTAGTCGTGTCTGACTCTTTGTGACCCCATGGACCAAAGCACGCCAGGCACTCCTGTCTTCCACTGCCTTCTGCAGTTTGGTCAGACTCATGTTTGTAGCTTCGAGAACACTGTCCAATCATCTCGTCCTCTGTCGTCCCCTTCTCCTTGTGCCCTCCATCTTTCCCAACACCAGGGTCTTTTCCAGGGAGTCTTCTCTTCTCATGAGGTGGCCAAAGTATTGGAGCCTCAGCTTCAGGATCTGTCCTTCCAGTGAGCCCTCAGGGCTAATTTCCTTAAGAATGGATGCATTTGATCTTCTTGCAGTCCATGGGACTCTCAAGAGTCTCCTCCAGCACCAGTGGGTTCTCTTACAAAAGGGTAAATCCTCGCACAAACGGAATAAGAGATTTAGCACTACTTTGGATGCAAGCAAAGACTACAGCAGTAACAATCTTATTCGAATTAGAACCATGGAACTGATTTAAAAGTTCAGAAATGAGCAGTTCTTCAAAGCCTGAGTAAGCAAACATCTTTTTTTTCCAGGTGCCTGAACTATATAAATGTGGATGCCAGCCAAGGTGGGAAGTCTCCACTTAACACGGCACTCCCCGGTTGCCACCTGCTGAAACATAGATAGTGTGAATGCCTGGTCTTAATGGATAGGTGGGTTAATATGGGAGCAGGGAGTCCAACAGATAACTGGGTGTCATCTTAAGGAGGTTGATTCATCCTCCAGCATGTCAGTTTCAGCCCTGCTTTATTTAATATAACTCTGGCTTTTCCTGCAAAAGCAGGTGATGGGATCTCAGGCAGGACACACAACACATGGTTGTATGGGCTCCAAGTCATGTAACCCTGGCATGGAAAAATGGATCCATTTATTAACATACTAACAGCCTCGTACCCTGTGCTGCTTGGGAATTCTAAGAAGAAGAAGAAAATCAGTGCAGTTTTCGAAAGGTTCAGACCCACCATCTTGAGTCAAAATGGCATCCAGTTGTATCCAAACATGGGTAAACCTCTCGTTTGACCTCTGCAACCATCATGCAAAATTTGGTTACAGCATTTTAAGGGGCGTCCAAATGCACAGACTAAAAGACAAGCAACTTTCCAAAATTCATAAGCCCTGCGTGCAAGGTGTATAAAGGTAGTGGGACATATACCAGACTTAATAGAAATGTGAGCTATGACTCTAAGGTGGTATTTGCAGAGTTACTTTCAGAGGACAATGGTTCAAGTTCCCCACTGCAGTTGAACATGAGGCATACTATTAGGCACGGAATTGACTCTCTATTTTGGTGAGTCGCGGGGTAAGAAAGCTTTTTATCTTGCAAGTATATATATTTTTATTTCCATAAGTTGATCTTCTAGCAATATACAACAGAGTCACACGGGTTGCAGTGAGGTGGGTGGAGGGGAGAGAAGTGAAGAGAAACATATGTTCTACTTTCCTCTGAAGATGTGTGCAATTATAAGTACTGAAAGAGGAGAGAGAGAGAGAGAGAGAGAGAGAGAGAGAGAGAGAGAGAATGAATTTAGGGCAGTGGGGAGAAGTGAGCAGGGAAGGTGGGGGGGTGCGTCGTTGAAACACTCCGAGAAAATCACATTGTTAAAAATAACAAAAGGAAGCAGTGTTTGTGTGGGTGAGCTGCAACGGAGAAAATGTTGGTCGAGGAGCCACTCCTGGAGTTGGAGAAATTGACTACTGTTGTTACCAAAAGAGAAAGGTGAGGGAAGGGAGAGAGAAGAAAACAGGATCTCACCACCAGCTGGTCGCAACTGGGTGGGAAAGAGAGAGAGAGAGAGAGAGAATGAGAGAGAGAGAGAGAGAAGGTAGGAGCCATACCGTTAAACACCACCACTGGGATTGCAGTATCCTTGCAAGCCTGAATGATTGCTCAGAGAGCTAGGGCAACGGGAGGGGACCTTTTTCAGACCACGTTCCTTGGATACTTTCCAGGGGTCACTTGTCAGTGGTGGCCAAGGGCAGAAGCATAGGAGCCAACTCCTAAGGGCCAAAGTGCCTTCGGTCCCCCCCCCCATAAAATATTTGAGGGACCGCCGCCCCCAGGATGATGGACATTGCCATTCAAATGATGTGTGTGCACCACATTATGTTTTGAATTATTCAGGGTGGGGTTTACCTGCCCTCCCCCAATAGTTTATTCAAGTTGGCATCCCTGGGCAGAAGCAACAGTGTGTAACAGTAAGCAGTGCAATGAAATAGCCTCCAACCCCTTTCAAATGAAATAATAATAATAATAATAATAATAATAATAATAATAATAATTTATTTGTACCCCCTCCATCAGACTGGGTTGCCCTAGCGACTCTGGGTGGCTTCCAACTTATATAAAAACATAATAAATCATTAAACATTAAAAACCTCACTATACAGGGCTGCCTTCAGATGTCTTCTGAAGGTTGTATTGTTACTTATCTCCTTAGTTCATGGGCTGCTTAACTCCATACCCTCCAACATTTCTCCAATGAAAATAGGGACCTCCTAAGGAAAAGCAGGACATTCTGGGATCAAATCAGAAACTGGGACAGCTTCTGTAAATCCAGGACTGTCCCTGAAAAAGGTTTAAATCTCTGCTGGGGTTGTCTCACCGAAGAGTACTTATCCAAAACTTAGATCTTGGCATCCAGGAATTCCTTCCTTCCTTCCTTCCTTCCTTCCTTCCTTCCTTCCTTTTTTTCACCAACAGTGTGCACATAAATTAACCTTATCCTGAATACTTTTATTTGTTTTCCATTAGTAATTTATATGGCATCCTAACACAGACTTGGTGAATCTCTTTGTTTTTGCTGAAGGCACAGGATTGCCAAGTACCAGCCGGGCCACAATCCATGATAAGTGGACTTCATTTGGCTTGCTGGGTCACACAAGTCATCCAGGCCTGCTCTAGATTACAAGATTACGATTCCATCAAAAGGATCTTTGTTACCTCCATCTTATTTTGTCGACGTTCACTTCATTTAGAATAGTGCTAACGTCAAACAATTGTA
Source organism: Podarcis cretensis (assembly GCF_951804945.1). Taxonomy (NCBI): domain Eukaryota; kingdom Metazoa; phylum Chordata; class Lepidosauria; order Squamata; family Lacertidae; genus Podarcis; species Podarcis cretensis. The sequence goes on from NC_137187.1 coordinate 13,583,268, forward strand.
CTGAAATACGGAAGGCATGAAGTTACTGACCTACTTCTGTGCTTTTTCTTTCCTTTTTTTGCAAATTACAACAAAACACACTGTGCAGTTTGTGGTAATTTGATCCTTTCCCCTCAAAATTCATGGGCCTCCTCTATGTTCAAAGCATTTGACCTTTTCTCCAGGAGGCTGTCGTTCTTCTCCTCAGGTATGAAATGATGGTTTTATACCAATGTTCTTAATCAACCTGCGGAAACTCTCTGCATTAATACTACCAATTACAGCTAGTCTAGCTGCTACTGGCTTAGAAACTCTGTGAATACACTTCAGGCTTGTTTACATGTTAAGCGAAACACAAGTACCAGCTGTCCCTACACATGTACAAGTGTTTGTGTGGAAGAGTACGCAATCTGGACAGCTCAACTATTTGTGTACCTAGACTGTACACTCATTGAACACACAACTGAATGAATGCACATGCACAAAGGTTGTACACTTGTTGAATGTAACATGTGGGCACCCCTTGAGATACAACTGTAGAATGAGGATAAACAACAGCATGTGGATCTACCAAAACATCCTTTTTTCTTCGTTTAATTTGATGTAACAATGAACAATCACTTCTTACAAAAAAAAAAATTACAAAAACATTACCAGCAGAACAATAAAGCAAGTAACATAACAAGTAATTCAGGAAGTTAGCAAGCATTAAATCTCTCCAATATTCAAGACCTACAGATTTAGCCACTCCTTCTGTCTCTTAGTATAAACAATAATAAAGAATAACCATCTGATATTAAAGCTTGTCTGCTTGTTGTGACTTTTCTTCCATCCTCTTCAAGAATGAGTCCATGCAATTACTCATTCTGACATTTGTGCCTCATTTTGGGTATTATTAAAGGTAAAGGTACCCCTGCCCGTACGGGACAGTCTTGACAGACTCTGGGGTTGTGCGCCCATCTCACTTAAGAGGCCAGGGGCCAGCGCTGTCCGGAGACACTTCCGGGTCACGTGGCCAGCGTGACATCACTACTCTGGCCAGAGCCAGAGCCAGAGCCAGAGCCGCACACGGAAACGCCGTTTACCTTCCCGCTGGTAAGCGGTCCCTATTTATCTACTTGCACCCGGAGGTGCTTTCGAACTGCTAGGTTGGCAGGCGCTGGGACCGAGCAGCGGGAGCGCACCCCGCCGCAGGGATTCGAACCGCCGACCTTTCGATCGGCAAGCCCTAGGCGCTGAGGCTTTAACCCACAGCGCCACCTGCGTCCCAAAATATTACCATCTCCCCGTCGGGGAATCGAACCCCGGTCTCCCGCGTGACAGGCGGGGATACTTACCACTATACTAACGAGGACCTGGTTTTGGGTATTATTAAGGTGTGGCAAATTGTCGGTTATTTCGTTGGTTAGATTTGCCCACTATATATTCCCAGTACGTTTCCGAGCACAATTCAAAGTGTTGGTACTGACCTTTAAAGCCCTAAATGGCCTCAGCCCAGTGTACCTGAAAGAACATCTCTACCTCTGTTGTTCACCCCGGATGCTGAGGTCTACCTCCAAGGGTCTTCTGGCAGTTCCCTCACTGAAAAAAGTGAGGTTACAGGGAACCAGGCAGAGGGCCTTCACGGTAGTGGCACCCTCCCTGTGGAACGCCCTCCCATCAGATGTCAAGGAGATAAAGAACTACTTTTAGAAGACATCTGAAGGCAGCCCTGTTTAGGGAAGTTTTTAATGTTTGATGTCACATTGTGGTTTCATATTATATTGGAAATCTCACAGATTGGCTGGAGCAACCCAGCCAGATGGGTGAGGTACTATTATTAAATAATAATAATATTAATAATAATATATTTTGAGGACTGAAATTTAGAGTTCAGAATACTTTGAGCCATCTCCATCCCTGTCAATTGTAAGGTGTATGAGTTTTATGCAGTCACCTTGCTGTGGATATCCGCACAGAACATCAACTTGCAAATGAGTTCAGCAATAGGGGGCTTCAGATAATGGACCCTCACATATTAAAAGTGCATGAGTCTTCTCCATAGGGAGGTAAAGACCCAATCCCAGGGAAATGGACCAATTCTCCACAACAATACTTATGGGTATTTCCTCTCTGGGGAATTGAGGAAATGTCAAGTCCTGTAACAATGAGAAGCAAAGTGAACTCTGCTGCCAGCGGTTTACATGAATTTAGAAAATAAAATAAAATCGGCATCCAAAATTAGCTGGATATCTGCACCACCCCCACCCCCTCTCCGACTCAAAAAACAACGCAACTTCTCTAGATGCACTGTGGCTAGACAAAATGTTTGGAAGCAATCCAGAACAGCCCATTTCCCTCGTCACCATCTGTCGCCAGCAACCCCGCTTGCTGAGAGGGCTTTGAGACAAAATTCAGGATCCCCAGTAAGCATTAAGCGCTCAGATTGATTTGATTTTTAAAAAATTGTGGGTGAATGTGACAGTACTGGTGGGCAAATTCAAAAGGCTGATGCTTCCTTTTTAAGTGCTGGGGGGGTTGAGAAGTGGGGGAATTCTGGCGCGTTCTCTTGAAAAGAGGGACTGTCAGCCTCGAGGTGGATTTCCTTGGCTTTTATCAGCTGGAACTGCCACCCTGTCATTATTTAAAGGTGGATTTGGATGTGATTAATTCTGAGAGAGGCCAGAGAGTTCCTCAATATGGATTTGCTTCAGACTCAAAAGCCCAGGAGGCTTGGCAATGGAGATAAATCAGCGCTATAGTCTGGGTTGTGCAGGCCAGCTGTCAGGGTTTGGCCCCCACAACCTCTCAGGCTTAGAAGGCCTTCTGTTGCCCAGCCATTAAAAACCTGCAGGCCATCGAATTCCCCACGGCAACGTTGTCAGGCACAGCAGGGCCTAAACCAGGGACCTTGTGGTGCTGAGTCTGGGATGTGAGCCAAGTGGTTGAATCCTGACATGATGGAGTAGCCTTCTCTACTTCCAACTGCAGATGTGAGGGGCAGCCTTTCTGAAGGCTCCCTTGAGTAAAAAAATAAAATAAAAATCCATGGGCATGGAAAAGGAGTGCACCATGGAAAACGGCTCCAGCTGAGCCCTTTCACTGTGGTGCAAGTTGGAAGGGATCCTGAGAGTCATCTAATCCACCCCTCCCCCGCAGCAATAATAATAATAATAGTAATAATAATTTATTATTTATACCCCACTCATCTGGCTGGGTTTCCCCAGCCACTCTGGGTGGCACCCAACAGAATATTAAAAACATGATAAAACATCAAACATTAAAAACTTCTCTAAGCAGAGCTGCCTTCAGATGTCTTCTAAAAGTCAGACAGTTGTTTATTTCCTTGACATCTGATGGGAGGGTGTTCCACAGGGCGGGCACCACTACTGAAAAGGCCCTGCAGGACAGCCACCCAACCTCTGCTTAAAAACCTCCAGTGTCGTAGGTCCACCACCTCCTGAAGGAGTCCGCTCTACAGTCAAACAGCTCTTACCGTCAGAAAGTTCTTCCTGATGTTTAGTCGGAATCTCATTTCTTGCAACTATTGCACAAGTAGTTGTTGTTTCTAAATATGGGGGGGAACCCCCTCCCCCAGAAGTCTGTAGATGTACAGACTATTTGCCACTCCAGCAAACTATCCACACATTATTCTGTCTATTAGCAGCGAGATCCCACTTTGTGTCCGGTTACATTTTTGTGGTGCGGTATCACACTAGAGAGGGTGTGTGGGTGTCTTCTCCTGATGCACATTACCTGATTTGTTTCCCTGTGCTTGCAACACACCCATCTATTCAGGGAAGCTGTAATATGCGCATGCACAGCAGCCGTCTCAAATGTGCACAGCTCCAGCTTAACTTCAGCTTACGTTTCCAAATCAGATGGAATCTGGTTTGAGGAAAAAGACAGCCAACAGCAGTATTTCTCAGGAAGCTACAGGGTACATAGGGATTGTGGCTAACGTCGTGTGTGCTTGGCTCCCAGCGATGGGAGTGCACTGGAACCAGAGTAAACAGTAATGTGTACACAAGCTCCACTATATGCAGTCTTAGCCCTAGTGAGCCACCTGCAGCTGTGTACACTCTGTCGTTCCAAGCACAGAAGGGAACCTTGACAGGCAGGAGGAAGCTTCTGGGTTGGCCCAAGCAGGAATGGGGAAGCCTCAGACCCAAGGCCTCTCCATCCAACCCCCAGGACTATCCCTAGGCCACATCAGGCCTCTAATGCAACTCTCTTTTTTGGAGATGTAATAAGGGCAATGCCTCTTCAAAACGTGTGTTCTTACAATGTGCTATACTAACTAAAGGGACACAGGTGGCTCTGTGGTCTAAACCACTGAGCCTCTTGGGCTTGCCGATCAGAAGGTTGGCGGTTCAAATCCCCGCGACGGGGTGAGCTTCCGTTGTTCTGCCCCAGCTCCTGCCAACATAGCAGTTCGTAAGCACACCAGTACAAGTAGATAAATAGGTACTGCTGTGGCGGTAAGGTAAATGGTGTTTCCGTGCGCTCTGGTTTCCGTCACGGTGTTCCGTTGCGCCAGAAGCGGTTTAGTCCTGCTTGCCACATGACCTGGAAAACTATCTGTGGACAAACGCAGCTTCCTTGGCCTGAAAGCGAGATGAGCGCCGCAACCCCAGAATCGCCTTTGACTGGACTTAACAGTCCATAGATCCTTTACCTTTACCTTTACCTTTTACCTATACTTACTAAGTTTGGGGAGAAGGTGTTGGACTTTATAAATACAGCTGTGTTTCAGGGGGAAATGTTCTTTTGAATCGCATACCTATTGTATGGAAGTTAACAATGAAAATGGATTCTACATGCCTTCACCGTCCAACAAAATGGTAGTGATGAACTGGAAGAATAAATATATGGTCCCCTTTAACAATGGATTGAAGATACAACAGCACTCGCAACATATGAACCAATTGATTACCCATTGATTTGTCTAATTAATAAATAAAATAAAATAAAATAAAATAAAATAAAATAAAATAAAATAAAATAAAATAAAATAAAATAAAATAGGGAACTTGCTCCAGGCATAGAAATTATGGCTAGTTTAAGCACTGAAGACAGCCTCTTAAAGTTGGCTTACGTGTTTTGATTTTCCTTAAGTATATATGTATATATTTTACCTCTGATTTCCATCACAGTTCATCTCATCGTCATGAGCAAAAAAGTCCAGAAATGTGACTTCAGCAGAATGCCGCACCTTTTCCATCAAAAATCACACACACATATATTTTCATAAGATGTCTCTGTATTTACTTATATATTTGCTTTTGGGGCGGAGGGTCCAAGTTAAATTAATACACAGAGCATAAAATGTCACATCTCATTTTCCTGAAAGTCCTCAGGCTCAGGAGGAAAGCAGACAACAGTAAATATTATATTGGCCACATTTTCATATTGCATTAAATATTATCTGGACACTGAAGATGAAAGTCTAAAGCTAGAAAATGAATACATTGCCACTGCCAGTATACTGCAGGAGAACAATCATTAACATCTTTTCTGCCTAGCTTTTTCCCTCCTTTCCTTCCATCTAGGGCAAGATGTGAAATTGGCACATTTTCCTTTCTTATTTGTTGTTATATATCTAATTGGGCAGCCAGGCTGTCTGAAAATAGATGGCTACTGCTGGTGAATACTGAAAACAGGAAACCAGCCTAGAAAGCAGACCTGCTATACCATTGTCCAAATGGCGGCATGCATTCTGCAACCTGTATCGTTTATGCTAATTAAGTCAACATGCTCATTTGGTGTATTTTTGTCCTGCTACTGCTGGACATAGGTAAAGGTAAAGGGACCCCTGACTCTTAGGTCCAGTCGTGAATGACTCCGGGGGTGCGGCGCTCATCTCGCTTTACAGGCTGAGGGAGCCGGCATACAGCTTCCGGGTCATGTGGCCAGCATGACTAAGCTGCTTCTGGCGAACCAGAGCAGCACACGGAAACGGCGTTTACCATCCCGCCGGAGAGGTACCTATTTATCTACTTGCACTTTGATGTGCTTTTGAACTGCTAGATTGGCGGGAGCAGGAACTAAGCAACGGGAGCTCACTCCATCGCGGGATTCAAACTGCCAACCTTCTAATCAGCAAGCCCAAGAGGCTTTGTGGTTTAGACCACAGCGCCACCCACGTCCCTTGACTGCAGAGGGCAAAAATCTATGCAGAACATCTAGATGCCCTCTCCAACCAGCCATTGGTTGGTAACCATGAGAGACCCTGGGGTTCTTTGAAGGGTGCTAGTAGGTAAGCCAAATTAAGGGCTGTCTAACTGCCCTAGCTTTGCAACTGCAGCTAATCCTACCATAACAATCCCATTGAATTATGTAGTAGTAGTAGTAGTAGTAGTAGTAGTAGTTGATAATGGACTCTCCTTCCTTGGAGGTTTTTAAAGCAGAGCTTGATGGCCATCTGTCATGGATGCTTTAGTTGAGATTCCTGCATTGCCGTGGGTTGCACTAAATGATGCTTGGGTCCCTTCCAGCTCTATGATTCTATGATTCTAATAATAACAACAATAACAATAATTTTATTATTTATATACCATCCATCTGGCTGGGTTGCCCCCCAGCCACTTTGGGTGGCTGCCAACAGAATATGAAAAACACAATAAAACAGCAAACATTTAAAAAACTTCCCTGAACAGATGCTGCCTTTAGATGCCTTCTAAAAGTCAGGTAGTTGTTTATCTCCTTGACATCTGATGGGAGAGCATTCCATAGGGTGGGCGCCACCACCTAGAAGGCCCTCTGCCTGGTTCCCAGTAACCTCACTCCTCGCAGAGAGGGAACCACCAGAAGGCCCTCAGAGCTGGATCTCGGTATCCACCACCTACTGAACAAATAGAACCAGAGACAACACACATTTGCATGGACCGCACACATAGAGGTAGATGCTAGTATATGCCCTTTGTGCAATAAAGGTACACCTTCATAATCCAGTACAAGCAAAGCGGGTGCATTATGATCAATAGCAGTACAGCACTTACATAATACTCTTGCACAGCAATTCCACAGTGTGACCCTATGCCATGGGTAGGCAAACTAAGGCCCGGGGGCCAGATCCGGCCCAATCGCCTTCTAAATCCGGCCCGCGGACGGTCCTGGAACCAGCGTGTTTTTACATGAGTCCTTTTATTTAAAATGTATCTCTGGGTTGTTTGTGGGGCATTGGAATTCATTCATCCCCCCCCCAATATAGTCCGGCCCCCCACAAGGTCTGAGGGTTAGTGGACCAGCCCCCTGCTGAAAAAGTTTGCTGACCCCTGTCCTAAGCATTTCTACTCAGAAGTAAGCCCCATTGAAGTCAACAAAGAAAAATGTTTCTAAGTTCTAGCTTTGTAAAATTTGTCCTGGTGGCTGAGGCAGGCAGACTCGTTTTCTCTAGGTGATGCTGAACATCATAGAACTGCAGTTGGAAGGGACACCAGCAGTCATCTAGTCGAACCCTCAGGAATCTCAACTAAAGCATCCATGACCATGACAGGTAGTCATCCAACCTCTGCTTAAAACCCTCTGAGGAAAGAGAGTCCACCACCTTCTGAGGGAGTCCATTCCATTGTCAAACATTGTCTTATCTCCAGAAAGTTATTTCTGGTATTTATTCAAAATCTCCATCCTTCTTGCCTGAATCCACTGGTTCGGGTCCTAGCCTCCGGAGCAGGAGAAAACTAGCTTGCTCCACCTTCTATGTGACAGCCCTTCCAATATTTGAATATGGCTACCGCATCATCTCTCTTCTCTGGGCTAAACACCCCCAACCCTTCATAAGGCTGAGTTTCCAGAGGAAACTTGAGTCACACTACATTGTGAGTGTCCCTATTTTTATGACTGCAAGTTGTTTTGGTCTTTTCGAATGATGCATTTTAAATTTCTGTGACCTGCACTATCAGCTTAGGGCACAAAGCAGGTAATAAAACAACAATAACATTGTTGAACCAACAGGACGGGAAATTCGAACTGTGTTAGGACAAGTTCTGAGTCTCTAAACAAAAGTACAGAGGTGGGGAGTGAGAGTTGATTATATACATCAATTAGCTGGGTAGTCACAGGGCACTAAGAGGTTTTTTAACTAGCTATAAAAATGCGCTGTTTGTGCTGGGCACCTCCCCACTATATTTGATGTCTTCGAGCCACGAACTGTGCAACTATGGATAGCAATAATCAAAGCTGGTAATCCTTTTATGACTCCTAATTAAACAGCTCTTTGCCATACAGCAAGCTAATACTATTAGTGTTATTTGTGTTGCAGTAACGTTCAGCGGCCTCTTGTTATGATTAGGGTCTCACTGGACATCGTAAGAAACCTTCTCCGGCAGAATGCAAAAATCATCCTAACAAGGCAGTTCTGGAAAGAGCATTGCAAAGATAACACAATACAAACAGGGTATTATGTGTGCAAGGCTGGGTCTCACCAGAGTTTCATGCCTGTGGCAATACTACTGATGGGGATGCAGAGCAGAGGGGGAGGCAAAAAAAAATCAGGGTGCTAGTGTTGTAACAAATGTCCATTGTTGGGGTGGGGAATAAAGAGGTGGCCATGCTAAATGATATCAAATTTAAACTAAAGAAAATCAGAAGCAGCGTCAGGGAACGGTGGTTTTGCCACATGTAAGTAACAAAGGGTCCCTCCAGTTTTCACTTTTATTGTGCATTTATGATGACTTGTGCTCACAATGGTATCAGGGTGGTTAGACATGATCCTAGCTTCAGTACAGTTTGTGTCTGCTAAAGCTTTTTTGGGTAGACATACTGCTTCGTTTCTGGTCAGCGCCTGCCATGTAACGTCTTGCTGGAATCCTGTAACTTAATATCAGATTGTACAGGGAATGTATTGTTTGTTTTGGGGGTGGGGGGTGGCTGGAGAATTATTTCACTTTTGTTGTGCTGTAGTGCAAGACTGCCCCTCCAGACGGCAATGATGCAATAAAAAATGACAAAATCTACATTTGGGCAATGCCAGGTTGGAACCACGGGCAGGTGGGTTAGGCATTTAATTAAAAAAACCCAAGAACAACTTTTGTGTCTGGATTTTCACCCCATACAATGAGTTGTTTCACAGATATCAGGTTGTACCCAGGGCACCTAAAAACAAATTAATAGCAAAACGGGAGGAGGGAACCTTTTCTCATAGCAGCAAGGCTCCTCATTTGCTGTTTCCTTTGATTCCCTTCTCTGTTCTGAAAAAAGAGAGAGCCTTGTAAACATTCTGTGCTGCTTCCTTCCGTCTCCTGATACGTTGCACCTGTTGGCGACTAATTAGCTCTACCTGTAACTCCACAAGTACTGAGTCTACAAATGTTAATTTAGTTATGTATTTCATACATAGCACACAAACCTCACTCTCATTCTGTATCCTCAAAGTAATCTTTCAATAAACAAAGCTGATAGAATGTTTGGAGTCCAGCTCTGGGAAAGGAGAGAAAGTTGTTAGTTTGGCTGGGGTTAAAATCTCACAAAAGACCCTGGGAGGGAGGGAGGGAGGTGGGAAGAGCAGCACACAGCAACTCTGGTACTGGAAGAAGAAATCTCAGGTTTTATGGTAACTAAGGGACACAAAGAGAAGAAAGATCACAAAGTAGGACCCTGAAGGAGGTTTGGAGAAAGGGTAGTGGACATGGCCAACAGATACAAGAAGGAGCTAATAGGATAGGGAGCTCTGAAGAAACTGGGAAGTGGACACCATTCTGCCCTTGGAATGATGTTGGACTCCTGTTCCCACCAGCCCCAGCCAGCATAGTCAGTGGTCAGGGATTGTGTAGTCAGAACCATCTGGAGGGCACCACATTGGATACTTCCATCTTAAGGCCCAAAATAGTTATATGGTTAGAGCTTGAGAGGTGGAGACACTTGGACTTAAAGAAAGGAGGACTGAAGGAGTAAGTAGAAGAAAGCCTTACATAAGTCTTGAAAGGAATAAGTGGGGCTGTGCATAACTCATAGCTGTCAACGTTTAGATTTCAAAATAAGAGATCAGCAGCCTCCAAAATAAGGGATCAGCAACATAGCTGTCAACTTTCGGATGTGAAAATTAGGGATCAGCCGCCTCACCAGTCCCGGAGACAGTCTATGGGATATCTAACAATCCGGGATAGCAGCGGGAAGCAGTGGGAAACAGCGCTGAAATAAGGGAATTTCCCGCAAAAAAAGGGAAGGTTGACAGCTATGGCATTAACTGGCAAAAGGGAAGTGGCCAGGCACATTAGGGGACAAGGAACTGTTGCACAGGAAGCTGCAGGACTGCTGGATTCAAGGACCAGTCATTCTGGTGCAATTAATTCCAGACTGGTTTTAACCAATGGAGTGTAAACTGCCTTAAACTGGAAATCTGAAATGGGCAAAGTGGAAATCTGAAATGGGCAAAATACCTGATCTAGCCCCTCATCTTAGAACAGTGGCAGGTTTACATACTGTCAGCCATGAGATTTTCTGAAGAAAGTCTACTTTATGGTGGTTTTTTTAAAAAATAGCTTGGACAAAACCAATAAGCCATAGGTAGGTGACTCATTGCCTCTTGTCTGATGAATTGGAGCAAGCATATGATAAACCTAAGAAGCTACGTAATGCTTAATAAACATTCTTTGTGCTAGAGCAGAAGACACACTTTTGAAAACATGTCCCATTTTGGGCAACATATACAACATTCCTGTATGCAGAGAGTGCGCATCCGTCTCTATTTATATCCCATCCTCTGAAGAAGCGACCTCTTAGGGTAGCATACAATAATAACAAAGCAGAATACTATATAAAAACCTGAACAAATCAATGAATACAATTAAAATCACTGCCACTCAGCGAGAGGCAGGGAGCTGAGCTGAAGGCCTGAGAACCTATGAGAAAATGAGATCTTTTGTAACCTTCTAAATTAGAGGTGGGGGAGCTGTGGCTGTCCACATGTTGCTGGACGACAACAACACAGTGGACAACTGGCCAGTGACCCTGGCACCCAGGGCTGATGGGAGTTGTAGTCCTACCACTGTTCTAAATGCATATGCATCTCTCTCTCTCTCTCTGTGATCTTATTAGGGGAAGAGTTCCACACAAGAAGGAGCCACCACTAAAAAGGACTGTTCCTTGGTTGTATTCTCAGTGAGGTTACTTTCATTCACTTTCTCCTGCACTGGGAGAAAAGCAGGATCTAAATTGAAAATTAAATTAAATTAAATTAAATTAAATTGGGAGGCAAGGCCATGCCAATTAACCTCGCCTCAGACATGGTGCATGCAGGCCCCATCCCAAATGTCAGTGTATCTGCCGACCATGCGAATTTGATTCAGGCACTGAGCCAATGCATGAGCTTTCCTCCTGAGAAACTTTGCTCCTGGTGAGAAGAGGCAAGCAAAGAGGAGGAGGAGGAGGAGGAGGAGGAGGAGGAGGAAGAAGAAGAAGAAGAAGAAGAAGAAGAAGAAGAAGAAGAAGAAGAAGAAGAAGAAGAAGAGACTTTTCTTCTAAAACCATTTTGCTTTATATACTTCAGTTCACTTTGTATCAACCACAAAAAAGTGCAGAGGAAAAAAATAAAGGGCACAGTTCTAGTGGAGCACCTAAGCAGGGTGACATGGGGTGGACCGGAATATTTGGGTGCAGCTGCCTCCCTCAACACTTTTCAGATATCAGATCTTTTCAGTTGAGTGAGATTTGTGAGAGTGGGCTTTTAGAATTCTTATAGTTTATTTTAACTGGTGGTTTTGTGTATATATAGTATCCATATACATCAGGCATGTGGAGTCTGTAGTCATCCAGAAGTCTCCAGACTACAGCTCCCATCAACTCTGACCATTGGCCATGCCAGCTGGGGTTGATGGGAACTGGGAGATAGGTCAGTCGGTAATAATAATAATAATAATAATTTATTATTTATACCCCGCCCATCTGGCTGAGTTTCCCCAGCCACTCTGGGCGGCTCCCAATCAGTGTTAAAAACAATACAGCGTTACATATTAAAAACTTCCCTGAACAGGGCTGCCTTAAGATGTCTTCTGAATGTCAGATAATTCTTTATCTCTTTGACATCTGATGGGAGGGCGTTCCACAGGTCGGGCGCCACTACCGAGAAGGCCCTCTGCCTGGTTCCCTGTAGCCTCACTTCTCGCAATGAGGGAACCGCCAGAAGGCCCTCGGCGCTGGATCTCAGTGTCCGGGCTGAACGATGGGGGTGGAGATGCTCCTTCAGGTATACAGGACCGAGGCCGTTTAGGGCTTTAAAGGTCAGCACCAACACTTTGAATCGTGCTCGGAAACGTACTGGGAGCCAGTGCAGATCTCTCAGAACCGGTGTTATGTGGTCCCGGCGGCCACTCCCAGTCACCAGTCTAGCTGCCGCATTCTGGATTAATTGCAGTTTCCGGGTCACCTTCAAAGGTAGCCCCACGTAGAGCGCGTTGCAGTAGTCCAAGCGTGAGATAACCAGAGCATGCACCACTCTGGCGAGACAGTCCGCGGGAAGGTAGGGTCTTAGCCTGCGTACCAGGTGGAGCTGGTAGACAGCTGCCCTGGACACAGAGTTAACCTGCGCCTCCATGGACAGCTGTGAGTCCAAAATGACTCCCAGGCTGCGCACCTGGTCCTTCAGGGGCACAGTTACCCCATTCAGGACCAGGGAATCCTCCACACCTGCCCGCCTCCTGTCCCCCAAAAACAGTACTTCTGTCTTGTCAGGATTCAACCTCAATCTGTTAGCCGCCATCCAACCTCCAACCGCCTCCAGGCACTCACACAGGACCCTCACCGCCTTCACTGGTTCTGATTTAAAGGAGAGGTAGAGCTGGGTGTCATCTGCATACTGATGAACACCCAGTCCAAACCCCCTGATGATCTCTCCCAGCGGCTTCATATAGATGTTAAAAAGCATGGGGGAGAGGACGGAACCCTGAGGTACCCCACAAGTGAGGGCCCAAGGGTCTGAACACTCATCCCCCACCACCACTTTCTGAACACGGCCCAGGAGGAAAGAGCGGAACCACTGTATAACAGTGCCCCCAGCTCCCAGCCCCTCTAGACGGTCCAGAAGGATGTTATGGTCGATGGTGTCAAAGGCCGCTGAGAGATCCAGCAGAACTAGGAAACAGCTCTCACCTTTGTCCCTAGCCCGCCGGAGATCATCAACCAGCGCGACCAAGGCAGTTTCAGTCCCATGGTGAGGCCTGAATCCCGATTGGAAGGGATCCAAATGGTCCGTTTCCTCCAGGCGTGCTTGGAGTTGTTCAGCAACCACCCGCTCAATCACCTTGCCCAAGAATGGAAGATTTGAGACTGGGCGATAGTTGGCCAAATTGGCCGGGTCTAAAGATGTTTTTTTAAGAAGCGGTTTAATGACCGCCTCTTTCAGCGGGTCTGGGAAGGCTCCCTCACAGAGGGAAGCATTCACCACCCCGCAAAGCCCATCGCCCAGCCCTTCCCGGCTCGCTTTTATCAGCCAGGATGGGCAAGGATCAAGAAGACAGGTGGTCGGTTTCACTCGTCCAAGCAGCCTGTCCACATCCTCGGAGGTAACAGATTGGAATTGATCCCATATAACAGGACCAGACAGAACTCTAGCACTCTCCCGCCCTGGCCCTGCTCCCACTGTGGAGTCTACTTCCTTCTGAATCTGAGCGATTTTATCTGCAAAAAACTTTGCAAAAGCATTGCAGGAGATCTTGGGGTCCCTACCAGGCCCCGGTGGTACAGGTGGTTCCGATAAACTGCGAACCACCTGAAAAAGTCTCCTGCTGCTGTTTTCTGCAGATGCAATGGAGGCGGCGAAGAAGGCCCTCTTCGCCGTCGCCATTGCCACTTGGTAGGCTCGACGTTGAGCTCTAACCCGTGTCCGGTCTGATTCAGAATGAGTTTTCCGCCACCGGCGCTCTAGCCGTCTCAACGATTGTTTCATCACCCTCAGCTCCGGGGAGAACCACGGGGCTGTCCGGGCTCCATGCAATCGGAGAGGGCGCTTCGGAGCCAGACAGTCAATAGCCCTGGTTAACTCCGCATTCCAGCGTGCCACCAGGGAATCAGCTGAAAGGCCATCAACTTGGGATAAAGCATCCCCTACCACTCTCTGGAAGCCAATTGGATCCATTAAGTGGCGGGGGCGGACCATCCGAATCGGTCCCACCTCCCTGCGGAGGGGAAGGGCTGCGGAGAAGTCCAGTTGCACCAGGAAGTGATCTGACCATGGCACTTCTTTTGTTTCGCTTTTAGTTAATGTCAGATCACCAACATCCGTAGAGGTAAACACCAAGTCTAAGGCATGTCCGTGGCTATGAGTTGGGCCAGACTTATTCAGGGACAGCCCCATGGAGGCCATGCTTTCCACGAAGTCCCGAGCTGCCCCTTGTAAGGTCGTGTCGGCATGGATGTTAAAATCCCCCAGGACAACCAAGCTAGGTGTCTCCAGGAGTATATCCGCCACGACCTGAAGCAGCTCGGGCAGGGAATCCTTGGTGCAGCGGGGAGGTCGGTACACCAGTAGGAATCCTGTACTGCCCCTATTGCCCAACTTCCAGAACATGCACTCAGAAAACTGGGTCTTCCCAATAGGACGCCTGGTGCAGACTAATGACTTCCTAAAAATCGCTGCAACCCCCCCTCCCCGCCCACATGACCTGGGTTGCTGTGCGTAAGAGAAACCTGGTGGGCAAGCAGCGGCAAGGACAGGCCCATCTGCCTCATCCAACCAGGTCTCTGTCACACATGCCAGGTCAAATCCTCCATCCACAATCAGGTCGTGGATGGCAGTGGTTTTATTCATCATTGACCTGGCATTGCACAGCAACACTTTCAGGTCATGTGGGTTTCCCTTGCTGATTACTGTATCCTTCCGGTCAGGACCAGACCTGGAGGCAGGGATAGTCCTCAAACAACGACTAAACCTGCCTCCTCGGTAATGACATGGTCTGGTCTTAGCATAACTCCTCCTCCTGCCCGTGATCACTGAGATCGGGTGTCCCAATACATCTCCCCCTGTGGAACCTGCCCCACCCAATCTATTGGCTGAGGCCCACTCCCAGGCAGCCATGACCCTCCCCCTTAAAAGGCAAAATACAAACTATATAATAATTTAACAGAATAATAATAATAATAAAACAAAACAGAACAAAACAGAACAAAACAAAGCAAAACAAGGAACAATAGTGCTGACTCAGTGCTTATCCCACCCCAAGCAAAAATAAAATAATGAAATAATATAATATTATAAAAAACAACAACCACCATTTAAAGTGCTGCAAATTAAAAGCGATTAAGTCGGTAGAGCAAGAGACTCTTAATCTCAGGGTTGTGGGTTCAAAGGCCACGTTGGACGAAAGATTCCTGCATTGCCGGGGGTTGGACTAGATGACCCCCGTGGTCCCTTCCAACTCTGCAATTCTATAGTTCTATTATTTATTTGTATGTTCCCTTTCCATAGCTAAACCAGGCTCAAGACAGCTTACAGCATCAATAAATTGACATAATTCAGTGTAACAGTTATAAAAATGTAACAAAAGTTAAATAATCATAAGCAATAAACTAATGAAAACTGGGAGCAGCTGCCAGGACTATAACACTGGTTCTAAAGGACTGGTTCCCGGTATGTTTCTGAGCACAATTCAAAGTATTGGTGTTGACCTTTAAAGTTCTAAACAGCCTTGGCCCAGTATACCTGAAGGAGCGTCTCCACTCCCATCATTCAGCCCAGACACTGAGATGATGATGATGATGATGATGATGTATTTATACCCCGCCCATCTGGCTGGGTTTCCCCAGGCACTCTGGGTGGCTTCCAACAAAATATTAAAATACAATAGTCCTTCAGATATCCAACTCTGAGGGTCTTCTGGCAGTTCCTTCACTGCGAGAAGTGAAGTTACAGGGAACCAGGCAGAGGGCCTTCTCAGTGGTGGCTCCCTCCCTATGTAATGCCCTCCCATCAGATGTCAAGATGTTTACGAAGACATCTGAAGGCAGCCCTTCATCAGGACGTTTTTATTATGTTTTTAATATTTTGTTGGGAGCTGCCCAGAGTGGCTGGGGCAACCCAGTCAGATGGGCGACATCATCATCATCATGTACCATAAAATTAAGCAATCCCCACGTGGTTCATAATAAAGTCTAACAAAGAAAACACAAACACATAACCCCACTAACTGCAAAAGTGATGCACATTTCCAAAATTAAATCTTCACTTCCAAGAATAACTCCCAAACAACATCCCACGCTGATAGTTTCTAGGCATCCTGGGCAGCCAGTCTTTCTGGACTAACAACTTTATGGTCCCTGGTCCTTTCCATGGTAGCAGCAACAATTTTAGCTAGAATGAGTCAGGGATATGTTCTCCAAGGCCCAGTGGAAATAAGCCAGCAAAGCAGGGAGCAGCTCTTGCAGGATCCATAGGTTCCTTCACAATATCTGTCCATGGGTTCTCCATCCTGCCTCATAAAGGGGAGTTACAAATACAAATATAATTTAAATCTAAGCCTAGGCTAGCAAGCTGATTCCCAGCCTAGCCGATAGACTGACTGTAGAGCATATCAACCAGTGATGTGCAAGGGAGACTACCACCCAATAATTTTGCTGACATGAAATCTTAAATTGCATGCATTTCCAGATCATCTCCATGCAATCTCCCTTTCCCATAAGAGCTGAGTAACAAGGGATCTCCGAACTGCTTTGCATCTCATGCATCGATGTATGCATTTGCCAGTCTTCTGCCAGCAAAACTTCGACTTCACACTTAGAGCAACAATATTTTTATGGAGGAGACAGTGAAAACAGACACATTCCAGCCTTGTCAATTTGCTGCCAATGGAACAGTGTCTTCCACATATTGCCAGCAATGTCCCTTGTGTGTCTGTGGGTGTCTGCATTGCTTGAAGTAATAGACAACATGGGAAGGCAAGGAGAAGGGCCATATTATTCATTACCGCTCACAGAGTGTGGCTACAAGATGTTTTCTTCACTGCCTGAAAAACTGGGTTTCATTCCAATCCAGCCTTGATTCTGAAATGGAAATATCTTGCCCTTGTTCTTGCCTTGCCTGCTAAGGTGACAAAAGAGATTCCCCAGTAGATATTGTTGGGTCTGGGATTGTGCTTATCGAATCCTTAATATGTGTGATGTAACCAAGGTTGGAGACCCTCCAAGTGTCCATATTTTCCAAGGACACTGGATTTACAGAAGCCGTCCCGGTTTCAGGGGTGTAGCTAGCTGCTCTGGCACCCAGAGTGGTGGGGGCGAGGGGATCCGCCCGGGGGGGGGGGCGCGGCAAGCTGCCCACGGAGTCCACCTGGCAGATGCAAGCCGCACGCTGCCATTTTGGCAGCGCGAGGCCTGAGCCACTGCGTTACTCCCAGGAGAAACGTGTGGCTCAGGTGCGCTGCAGGCCAGGCCCCGCAGTAAGTGCCGCCCCCCACGGTGTGTCATTTTTTCACCCCCTTAGGGATGACACCCGGGGCGGTCAGCACCCCCTGCACCCCGCTTCCTACGCCCCTGCCCAGTTTATGATTTGATGCCGGAATGTCCCATTTTTCCTTAGGATGCCCCTATGTTCATCGGAGAAATGTTAAAGGTAAAGGGACCCCTGACCATTAGGTCCAGTCGTGGCCGACTCTGGGGTTGTGGCGCTCATCTCGCTTTATTGGCCGAGGGAGCCGGCGTACAGCTTCCGGGTCATGTGGCCAGCATGACTTCTGGCAAACCAGAGCAGTGCATGGAAACTCCATTTACCTTCCCGCCGGAGTGTTACCTATTTATCTACTTGCACTTTGACATGCTTTCGAACTGCTAGGTTGGCAGGAGCAGGGACCGAGCAACGGGAGCTCACCCCGTCATGGGGATTTGAACCGCCAACCTTCTGATCAGCAAGTCGTAGGCTCTGTGGTTTAACCCACAGCACCACCCGCGTCCCTGGAGAAATGTTAGAGGGGACATTTTTCACCAGAGAAATGTTGGAAGGTATGGGTCATGTATATACCATACTTTTAAAGCACACTCCCTGAAAGAATCCTGGAAACTGCAGTTTACCCCTCACAGAACTATAATTCCCAGCACCCTTAACAAATGACATTTCCCGAGATTCTTTGGGGAAATCCATGCTCTTTAAATGTATGGTGTAGATATTCAAAGAAATAACTGAACGGGTGTCCCTTTCGTCTTTCTATGCAGCTGCATCCTGACAGGGGATGCATAAATACAACAATGTATGTATCGTTTTGTGTCTTTTGCTCTGGAGAAAGGATTTCAGCCTCACATAATGTTCTATATACCTAAACAATGTGACATGGAAGAAAGGAAAGAAGCTGACTCTGTGGGTTGCAGATAATTCATTTGTGTAAGAACAGCCTCCCTTTGCTCAAAACACCTTGACAAGTGAGAATTTCTTGCTTTGCCCGAGATGATTTGCATGTCCTCAAATGACACAGATTGATGAATTCAGAGCCCTACTTGGTAGCTTCGAATTACTTGTCTCAGGTGCCTAAATTTTCTTTCGCCACGTCCAGCAAGCGACATAAACATGACGCAGAATGCAAGCAGATGAAGCTTGTGGAAGAAGAGGGGCTGTTTGTTACATTATCTCAATACAAACGTTAACAGCTACAAATCCACAATGATGGAAAATTATAAACGGATCATAATTATTAGTTACATGGTGTTGCCAGCACAGATATGTGACTCAGAGCTGCAAGAAATCTAGGGAGATAATGTATGAATGCTCTTGTGTCTGGGAGACCAAGCAAGCAGACTGTAGAGCTGAGAACCAAAGCAAGGGATATTAAAAGACACAAGCCCGCCTCTGTGGTTGGATAGCAACTGCATTTTGATTCACTTGTCATTTTAAATGAAATAAGGTGCTGCTTCCTGAGAGAGCCCTTGCTTTCTTCGTTGACACTTGAGCACCAAACCCTGCTGGATAAAAAGGGTTGCATCCCATGCTAGCTGTACTTGGAGCAGACCTGCTGAAATTCATGGATATGATTGACCTAAGTCCATTATTTTCAATGGATCTAAGCAGCACTGACTTTGATACAAGCCAAAGCTTGCAGTGTGGCTTCAATGCGCTGCAAAGTATAGTAATTTAATTCACTGAGATGGCAAACGCTTGCATTAATACGCGTTTAAATTTGATTGGTTGGTAATTCTAGAATTCTAGTTTTCATCTGATTGGCCAGCATTGTTATCTTGTGAAGGAGAGACTCCATTTTATGTGAAGCAAAATGGCTGTGTTTTTGAATCCACTGTGAACACTGCTAAGTTGGATGGAGTGTTGAAGTGCTTCTTTTCAGCTTGAAAGAAAGAGCGCAAAGGGGCAGGAGAAGGTGAAAGTGGAAATATCTCCCAGGAGCTACAAGGCATGGCCTAATTGAGATACAGAAATGCTGAGTTCTGGAAAGGGAGGAAAATACAGTTGTTTGGAAGTTAGAAGAAGTGACTGTAAGCCCATGCTCGGACAAGCGTGTGACTGTAAATATTAGGTTTTAATTCATCTATAATAATAATAATTAATAATAATAATAATAATAATAATAATAATAATAATTTATTATTTATACCCCGCCCATCTGGCTGAGTTTCCCCAGCCACTCTGGGCGGCTCCCAATCAGTGTTAAAAACAGTACAGCATTACATATTAAAAACTTCCCTGAACAGGGCTGCCTTAAGATGTCTTCTGAATGTCAGGTAATTCTTTATCTCTTTGACATCTGATGGGAGGGCGTTCCACAGGGCGGGCACCACTACCGAGAAGGCCCTCTGTCTGGTTCCCTGTAGCCTCACTTCTCGCAATGAGGGAACTGCCAGAAGGCCCTCGGCACTGGATCTCAGTGTCCGGGCTGAACGATGGGGGTGGAGATGCTCCTTCAGGTATACAGGACCGAGGCCGTTTAGGGCTTTAAATGTCAGCACCAACACTTTGAATCGTGCTCAGAAATGTACTGGGAGCCAGTGCAGATCTCTCAGAACCGGTGTTATGTGGTCCCGGCGGCCACTCCCAGTCACCAGTCTAGCTGCCGCATTCTGGATTAATTGCAGTTTCCGGGTCACCTTCAAAGGTAGCCCCACGTAGAGCGCGTTGCAGTAGTCCAAGCGTGAGATAACCAGAGCATGCACCACTCTGGCGAGACAGTCCGCGGGGAGGTAGGGTCTTAGCCTGCGTACCAGGTGGAGCTGGTAGACAGCTGCCCTGGACACAGAGTTAACCTGCGCCTCCATGGACAGCTGTGAGTCCAAAATGACTCTACAGTGGAACAAATTGGCTCCTGAACACCGCAAGCCCGGAAGTGAGTGTTCTGGTTTGTGAATGTTTTTCAGAAGCCGAATGTCCGACGCGGCTTCTGATTGAGTGTTGGAAGCTCCTGCAGCCAATTGGAAGCCGTGCCTTGGTTTTTGAACCATTTTGGAAGTCGAATGGACTCCCAGAACGGATTAAATTTGAGAATCAAGGTACCACTGTATAAGTTTCTGCAAGTACAGTTTCTGAATGTTAAAGTCTGGACATTGGTTTAGTTTCCAAAGAAGAGTGCCAGCAATATATATATATATGATTTGAGCTTCTTAGTTGTGTTTTCGCTACCATTACTTCAACATGCACTGTCTACATCAACTTTGTGTGTAATGTAGTTGGGCTTATAAAAGAGCACATGCTGTTTATTTTAATTGATAGTTGAATGGGGATCCTTTGCACCTACAAAGGGCAATGGAAAGGCCCAGAAGAAGGACTACTGAAGTCCATCAAAGTTATTATAGGGATTCTGGGAGGATTGGTTTCATAAAATGAACTTGTTTTTTTTAAAAAAAGGTTCTGTTTTTCTCTACCAGAATGTAAAACGTGGATCTTTTTGAAGCCTCAGTACAGTAGTACCTTGGGTTAAGAACTTAATTTGTTCTGGAGGTCTGTCCTTAACCTAAAACTCTTCTTAACCTGAGGTACCACTTTAGCTAATGGGGCCTCCTGCTGCCGCCGCGCCGCCGCCCGATTTGTGTTCTCATTCTGAAGCAAAGTTCTTAACCCAAGGTACTATTTCTGGGTTAGTGGAGTCTGTAACCTGAAGCGTCTGTAACCCGAGGTACCACTGTATAGTTCTGATGCAGTGCCCGCTCTTGATGGCCTTTTCCACAGGCTTCAGTGAGCTTTCCACGACAGCTCCTGAAGCAATCCTCAAATCGTTCCTCAGATCTGGCATATTGCTATGACACTGTATGATGCAATCGAATAAATTTAGCATTAACCTACTCTGTTGTAAATAATACCAACAAACTTGAAATCTTTGCCAATGGGAATTATTAATGAAACACTCTCTGTAGTCTGATTAACACTGTGTGAGAAAACCCAAATCATGCATAATGTAAAAAAAGAGAGAGAAATTCAACTGCTAACAGCAACACCACAAGAGATAATATGAACATGAGGAGCTAATCTTTGAAGCAGTCCTTGATGAGATTCCACTTGACACAAACATTTTTGAGACTGCACTGGGTTCTTTCTCCTGATATCTGGTGGGTACGGATGATGACTCCCATCTAGAGAGGCGGGGAGGTTTACGCTATGAAACCTCATCTTGAAGGAAAACGGGGGGGGGGGGGTCAGTTAAACACACCACCTCAAAAGAAACAGAAAAGGGGGGGGGAGAGGTAGAACTTCCATAGCCTTTGAAGACTTCAGTGTTTCTTTTTGGCAGATGAAAGAAAATTGGATTGAGGTGAAAATAATTCCCTTTCATTTCATTTCTCTCTTTCCTGTGGAGGAAAGGGGTGGAGGGAACCAGCTTTGAAGGCTAATTTTTACATAAGCACAGCCATGTCATCTGCAAACATTTTGAAGGGGACTAATTTAATTTTGTGCCAAATGAAAGTGCTTCAGTTGTTTACCTTTTAGGTACAATGAGGTCAGGTATTTGTGCGTGGGGAGAGAAGAGCAGACTCTCTCCCAATCACCACCAAAAAAAAAAAATCCTGGCTGAAATCCAGGGTTGTGTCCCATCACACAATAGCAGCAGGAATTTCATTTCAGCTTCTGTGGCAGACGCTGTTGGGCTGTGAGCAGAGTGAATAGCACCCCATAAGGCTTAGTGTGTGGATGCTAAAGATTATTACCTAGCAACCATACATTAAGCCACCACTGAACCTTAATGGACGCTTCAGCATGTGTTCTCCAGCTGACAGATTCAGCATTGTGAGAGTTTCTGGGCTGACTTAGATGGGGGAAGAGAGATTGGCGTTGTCTGTGGCTTAGTGTGAGGGCTCGCGTGACCCCAGCAGATAAGATACCTTACGAGTTTGGAGACCAGAGTTCCTCGCTTAAAATCCCTGTGCTCTGTAAGATGGCCGTGGGCCAGTTGCTATCTCTCAGCCACTGTTCCTCATGCCTGCAGCATGGGGGTGGAAAAACTCAGTCACACTACATAATACTGGTACAGAATTGAGGGGTGGTTGGTACGGCTGTCATATTTGGGTCCTCTCCAAGTCTGTGGTTTTATATGTTAGAGGGAATCCAGGAACTGCTGAAGCGGTCGAACCAGTCGCAAATGGCCTTCGCCAAGTCTGCAAAGCATCTTTTGGCATGACAAAAAAGAGTTGGCCAAGCACAGGAGTGTTGCAATATCAACAATTAGCTGGTGACTCTTCCAGAAGACATGGGCAGGTCTCCCACCCCCACCCCCATGGCCAGATTTGCATAAAGAAATCCACGTGTCACAAAGATGCCACTGGGCGCTTCCAAGCTATCTCTATTTTCAGGTGGGATTCAATCCCATACCGGCAAATCCAGGTTTTGCCCATTAAAGCTGATTTGTTGCTCTTGTCTAACAAAGCTGCTTCTCCCAAACACCAGGCCTTTTGCAATAAGGAAAGTGAGTGGGAACTACAGTGGAAACAATGAGGTTACACTTGCTTTGATGCAACATCAACCAGCCTTCCCACAAATAAATGTTTCTTGCATAGCTAATGCTGGCTGATCTCCCTGCAAATATATATATATATATTTTATTTATAAATATTTTATTAAATTTTCAAAATACATAATACAAGATCCCTACACCAAAAAACCAGAACAAATACACCAAGAAACCATATAGAAAGAAAGAAATAAAAAAGAAAAAAGAAAAAAGAAAAAAGAGAAAAATATAACCAACCGTTCAATATAACTTTTCTTATATAACTAACTGGACTTCCTCGCATCTCCTTACCCTGCATTATTTATAATCAGAATGTCAGCAAATTATTACCTTATTTCATACCTTATTTTGTACTTTCCAAATATTATACTTCTAAATTTAAAATAATTTTTATCAATTGCTCATACCTTAAAATTAAACAAAATATTGCCTTAAATTTTGACCTTTTCTTGCTTATAACTTAATTTTCTATTTTACAAAGCCTATTTGCTGGAGCTGGTATTTTCTAAATCGTGCAAATACTTAACATTCATACAACTTAGAATATTTTTGTAGATAATCCTTAAACTTCTTCCAGTCCTCTTCCATTGTTTCTTCTCCCAAGTCTCGGATTCTGCCAGTCATTTCAGCCAATTCCATATAGTCTATCAATTGCGTCTGCCACTCTTCCAGTGTGGGCAAGTCTTGTGTCTCCCAGTACTTTGCAATGAGTATTCTTGCTGCTGTTGTCGCATACTGATCTCCCTGCAAATAAACCAAGATGCTCAATAAACGGGTTGTCTGGAAGTGCCCCTTGTCTCCAATGACCTTCCAAAGAAACCAAGCTTGAGATATGTGCTGGTGCCATTGAAGTCTCTCGCTGCACAGAGATTGGGATGCCCATAAGTCTAGTATCTGAAAGCCAGCAATGGTGGTCTAGTGCTTGTGTGGGACAGAAACAAAGAAAGACAAACCCCAGTCTTCTATTCAATTAAGGCCTATTGAACCACCATCCAACACCTAGCCATGCTTGACAAAAGGCTGAACACAGATTCCAGTTGGATTTAATGGGTCCAGTGATGTGCAGGATTGCAACCCTGGCTTCTGGCTTCTGGAAGCATAGTAAGATTTACTTATTTGATTGTCTTTCTATAGCTGTAAGAAAGTGAGCATTGGGTAGGGTGTGTGTGATTAGACTTAACACATTCTATATGTATATTTTTGGTAAACGTTTAATTCATATTTAATATTTTTAAAGCATTCCATAAAGCATCCCTGCCGCCTTCTAGTCCATGCTTAGGACTGGCATGGTACTAGCTTAACACCGTAAGAACTTTTGCTCAGCTGGGTTGTGATCATGTCTGGATAGGATAGCGCTGTATCCTTGCTCACATAGCCGCAAATTAATGGGTGCTGAACATATAATAGACGCTTAATTCAGATCCACTCATGGTATACAGTCCGATACATTTGTACATATCAGTGAAGGTGAGAGACACCAAAACTGGATATTGATCCTGAACTGTAGCCAACTAAGTTCTACTAAGAGTAGATCCATTAAAATGAAGAGCATAAGTTACTCACGTCCATTTCTTTCATTGGGTCTACTCTGAGTATGACTACTGTTGGATACAACCCTCTGTCTCCAAAATTATTTCTGTCTTTTTGCCAACTCTGAATACTCATGTCCAACTAGTTCACACATTATTTTACTTCTCTGTATTCACAGATAATGTTTATGCAGGGTAGTCCTCATAATATGAACTCTCTCCACTCTTGTCTATTCAGATGATTTGATTCTCCACAACTTGCATCTTGTCTTTGCCTGTAAGCCACAGAATGGAGAGCACCATTCGTCTTCATCCAAAGCTAGGATCTTAAGTTTTCATGAACTGTCCAATGAACGCTCTGCTTTTTCCCATCATTCCTCTCCTTGTAGCAAGTATACTTGCTCATTCTCTATATTAATTAAATAGATCTCTTGAATACCTTACCATTCTGCTAGACCAGGGACAGGAAACTTGTGTGGCCCTACAGATGTTGCTGGACTACAGTTTCCAACATCCAACATCTGGAGTCCATCAACATCTAGAGAGCTGCGGGTTCCCCCTCCCCGTGCTAGACCATTGGGCAACTGTTAGGATTGGATCCACAACTAAGTCTCAGCCTGACCTAAGGTAGGTCGCTCCAGCAGCACTACCACATACAAATATATATTTAAAAATTAAGAAGCAGGTCTTCAAATGAAAGGGGGTTCCAGATATGAAAACCCTGAAGACTATTGTGCTAGACAGAAAATGGTTCCCAATGCAGTATTATCAAGCTGATAACTAGACAGTTGTCAGGTGCTGAATGGCAAAAGGGGAAAACGTATTCATCATTCTTTTTATATATACCTTGTTAGCAGGCCTATCATCGGAGCACATATTTTTTAATGGATTAGCCAATTAATTAAATCCGCTTATTTTTCAAAAACAACAACAACATAGTGCCTTCATTTTTAGATTCGAAGGGAAGGGTAAAATTACTTCCAATTTGAGCTGCCATTCATTTTTAGATGGAGAGGTTATCTCTAAAGTTTCTGCCCCTGTTATAGTCATACATCAAAGCCAAAGCCACCTCAAAAATATCCACTTAACACTGATGAAAAATGCCACTGAAAGCTGTAGTTGATTATCTACTGATTAAACTTGCTCCATTGGCAGTTATGATCAAAGGGGAGTTTCGTAGGACTCTGGATTGATCCACTTGTTCTAAGGTATAACAGGCACTGGATGCACTGAGTTGGAGGGTAGGTTGCACAGGAAATTATCCCTTTTTGCAGACACGCAGATAACACTTTTCCTTGTGGGAAATCAATGGCTTCTGGGTGGGAAATGGCAAGTCCTTTGTTAGAACAAATAGAGGGTATGTACAGACAGACATAATTTGAGCTGTGAGCTGCTGTGGAAGTACATTTGCCACATCTTGCTTGTTTATGCAATCTTCTTCTTGGATTGAGCTCTGGGGAAACTGGTTCTGTGTCTTCACAGCTAAAGGCAGCTGTGCGCAGTACTGATTGGCCAAAAGTGGTGTCATCACTAACCTCCCCCAAAGCAGTTTCTTTGGTACTTTAAAATTTAATTTCAAAACAGAGTAGGACCAATTATCCAGTTATATATACAAAATGCATCAGGGAGGGGCTAAAAACAGTAAGAAAAGAGGAGCTTTAGATAAAGTTCAAAGCTCTTCACACCCATTGCCTCGGTGTAATCCTTACGCCAACCCAGTTTTGTGGTATTATCATCTCCATATTGCCATTGCAGGCTGGAGTGGAGTCTGTACGGCTTGTCATAAGAAGCCTAGTGGCAGCAGCCAGATTCAAACTGGGGCCTTCCTTTTGCAGCTTAGTCTCCAAGCTCTACATCAGTTCACAAAGAGAACAGAAGTAAGAGACTGCAGGAAGACTTTCATCTGAAAAGTGGGCGAGCTGTTTTGCTTTCAGTGCCTTTTGCCTAATTCCAGAAAGATGACAAACCTAATCATTAAAAAGTCTGTCTAGGTTTTTACAGTTCCGACTCAAAGTGCTGCTCTCCAAGGCAACCCCTTGTCACCTCTACTGCTGCTATGTGAGAATCATGTTAGAACATAACCAGAGTGGAAAAAATAAGTTCTTCTCACCTTCTGGCCGCCCTTCAGCTAACAGGGTTTTGTTTATTAGCATCAAAAGCAGATAGTTTCATCTCCTGCTTGGAGTCAGCTCCAGGAGAGAATTTTCACACATGGGTGAACTGCAACTCGAGCGGGGAACTCTGACTTGGCATTAATGGACTCTTGTTTTTCCCCCCTCTCTTGCTGGCAGTTAAGCCCATGTCCACTGAATATACAGAGACCAGGGGTCATGCTGACAACAGCTCTTTGCCTACGTTTTGTTGACAAGAGAGGAAATGATAGAGCAACCTCTTCTTGCGTTCCTGCATCTCCTCTCCAGCTCAGGGCATCCTCATCTCTTGGGTAAGTTTAATTGTTCTTCATGTGCGATCGTTGACACAAGACGCTAATTCTTTTTGATCTTTACTCATGCTGGAGCTGAAACAACCCTGAGTGCCAGTTTTAATAAGCCCATTTTCGACAATAAGGGATTGTTTTTAATGAAGCTCCTTGCTTTTAATAGCCTCTTCTCCAAATCTGGATTAACACAGCCTACCCTTTTGAAATCTGACTCTTAAAGCCCAGTGCACATAACCATTTTGTTGAATGCTTTCGCGCTAATGCTGCAATCCTATGCATACACACCTGGGAGTAAATTTCAATGAACTGACTGGGGCTTAGTTCTGAGTAGACATATAGGATTGTGCTCTTATCCGACCTATCTGGACCAAATCTCCGCAGGATCTACCAGTTACAGTGGTACCTCGGGTTACGAACTTAATTCGTTCCGGAGGTCCATTCTTAACCTGAAACCGTTCTTAGACTGAGGTACCACTTTAGCTAATGGGGCCTCCTGCTGCCGCCGTGCCGCAATTTCTCTTCTCATCCTGAGGTAAAGTTCTTAACCCGAGGCACTACTTCCAGGTTAGAGGAGTCTGTAACCCAAAGTGTTTGTAACCTGAGGTGTTTGTAACCTGAGGTACCACTGTACAGTCAAACCTCGACTTACAGCCGCTTCAGGTTGCGTTTTATTGGGTTGCGGACCACCGAAACCTGGAAGTACCAGAACGGGTTACTTCCAGGTTTCGGTGGTCGCACAGAAGCACTAAATTGTGCTTTGCGCATGTGCAGACGCACCAAATTGCAACCCATGCATGCGCAGACACACAGGCGCGGGTTGCAAACGTGCATCCCGCACGGCTCATGTTTGCAACCCAAGCATCCACTGTATTTGAACGGCATGCTGCATACTCAGTAGTGACTTGGTTTGTAGAAAAAAGGCTCTGATAACTACCGTATTTTTGGCTCTATAAGACTCACTTTTTCCCTCTTAAAAAGTAAGAGGAAATGTGTGTGTGTCTTATGGAGTGAATGCAGGCTGCGCAGCTATCAGAGAAGCCAGAACAGCAAGAGGGATTGCTGCTTTCACTGTGCAGTGATCCCTTTTGCTGTTCTGGCTTCTGAGATTCAGAATATTTTTTTTCTTGTTTTCCTCCTCCAAAAACTAGGTGCGTCTTGTGGTCTGGTGCGTCTTGTAGAGCGAAAAATACGGTAGTTTACCACATGCATGCTGGAAGAAAACACCTTATCCCATAGGTAAAGGTAAAGGTACCCCTGCCCGTAGGGGCCAGTCTTGACAGACTCTGGGGTTGTGCGCCCATCTCACTTAAGAAGCCAGGGGCCAGGGCTGTCCGGAGACACTTCCGGGTCACGTGGCCAGCGTGACATTGCTGCTCTGGCGAGCCAGAGCCGCACACGGAAACGCCGTTTACCTTCCCGCTGGTAAGCGGTCCCTATTTATCTACTTGCACCCGGAGGTGCTTTTGAACTGCTAGGTTGGCAGGCGCTGGGACCGAGCAGCGGGAGCGCACCCCGCCGCAGGGATTCGAACCGCCGACCTTTCGATCGGCAAGTCCTAGGCGCTGAGGCTTTAACCCACAGCGCAACCTGCGTCCCACCTTATCCCATATGTAGTGCCAAACACCAGCAGAGCCAATCCAGTGCTTCCACACCAACCTATCCTGTTGCTGCCTCCCACCTCTGTCCCTGTATGCAAATGCAGGCAACCAGAGGTTAGGTTTACCACGCTGGCTCAGCATTTGCCTACTCCAAAGAAGGTCCTCCGTGTACCTTCCTAGCTGTCAGTCAACTGTATATTCCAGGGACAGCTCTGTCATGTCCTCATGATGATAGAATGTCTTTTTTAAGAAAATTACTGGACAATAATAACAATAAGAAGTGAAATATACAATGTGACCAATAAATAGTAGTTGTAAATGAATATTGACAGACAATAAGATTGGAATGTAAAGAAAGTTTTATTTGTTTATAGATACTTTATGGACAAATGTGGAAGAAGGAAAACAATATACAAAAGGGATAGGGAAAATGCTAAAATTTAGAGATGATATAAAAAAGACAGAAGAAGGAAGGAGGGAAGCCAGCTCTTAGGAGCAAGTATAAATGTAAAATGTAATGCAATATGTGTATGTATAGTATGTAACGAAAAAACCAATAAAGATTATCTTGGGGGGGGGGAGGGATGTCTTCTTTAGAGAGGCCCTCCTGCCTGGTTCACTCCCAGTCTTTAGAAGTTTGGTCAGGGAGGGTTTGGGGCCTTTCAGCTTAATTAGTTTCTGGAGTCTTAAAGTAGCAGTGACATAATAGACATAATATTAAAACTTTTGTCAGCATATACATTTTTACAAATTAAAATGGGGCTGAATTGGCAAAAACCTAGCTTCCATCGGTGACAGGTAGAAAAGCTTAATGTGGATTCTAAATGGCCAAAATATCATGAGATCATAGATTATGATGGGGAAGGGGTGAAACTTCAGAGTTATGAGAAACTAAAACCTAAGGTTCGAGATTGGTTGCATTACTATCAGATAAATGAGACGTTCAAACAGGACAGGAAAATAGGATTTCAGAAAGAGAAGTCAAAATTAGAAACAGAATTGTTGGAACCCAATACTAAGAATTTATCAAGAATGTATAACTTGCTGTTAAAATGGAATACACAGGATGAAACGGTGAAATCTGCTATGATTAAATGGGCACAAGATATAGGTCATGATATTATGTTTGCTGACTGGGAACAGTTATGGACCACCGGTATTAAATTTACTGCATGTAATGCTTTAAAAGAAAATATTATGAAAATGATCTACCGGTGGTACATGACCCCAGTCAAGCTAGCAAAAATTTATCATTTGCCTAATAATAAGTGTTGGAAATGTAATGAGACTGAAGGCACTTTCTACCACCTTTGGTGGACCTGCCCAAAGGTTAAAGCTTTCTGGGAAATGATCTATAATGAAATTAAGAAGGTCCTTAAGTGGACTTTTCCTAAGAAACCAGAGGCTTTCCTCTTGGGTATGGTGGGCCAAGTGGTGTTAAGGAAGGATAGGACTTTCTTTATGTATGCCACTACAGCAGCAAGAATTCTACTGGCAAAGTATTGGAAGACGCAAGAACTACCTACTCTGGAAGAATGGCAAACAAAGGTGATTGACTTTATGGGACTGGCTGAGATGACGGGCAGAATCCGGGACCAGGGGAAAGAGACAGTGGAAGAGGACTGGAAGAATTTCAAAATATATCTTAAAAATAACTGTAAAATTGAGGAATGCTAAGATGTCAGGGGGTAAGAAGTAAAGAATTGCAGCAGTAAACAAAAAAAAAAAACTTAAGAAATATTTACGAAAAGGAACTAAGACAATGGACTTAAGGGTTGCTAAAGAATTTTTAAACAAGGATGCAGGGATGGGGAGGTATGGGGAAGTAAAAGAAAAAAGGCTATGAACCGATGAGTATGAAGTTATATTGTGTTATACTGTTCTTTATTTTATGTGTGGAAAATTAATAAAAATTATTAATAAAAAAAAAAAAAAAAAATGAATTGGCAAAAACCAACCAATCAATAATGTGTATTCAAGGGCAGACAGAAAACATGAACATGCCCCAGCATACTCTCTTTTTTTAAAAATATATATATATATATTCATTGCTTTTATTTATTTATTTTAAATAATATTTATTAAAATTTTAAAGGTTACAAAAAGAAAAAGTAAAAACACCATATCAAACAAAAACAACACAACGCATCACAATAAGGAAGAAGAATAAGAAAATAAATAAATAAATAAATAAATAAATAATAAAAAACACAGCTAATCTTCCCATAACTTGTCTTTCATTTGCTTGTTTCCTTGACCTCCTCACGCCTCCCTTTTTTGTATTCTAGTTCGGTTAACTATTTCAGCAAATCCTTTCCATCTTTTCCAATTTTTGTTCTGTAATTTATCTTAATATAATGTAACTTTACTTTCCCTCCTTTCACCAATTAACAGTCTATTTTTTCCTAAACCCTTATAACATTTCTGCTAAAACCACATAACTTCATTCCAACATCCTTCTAACTTTCATTAATTTTACAATGTTTCTGTAGATAGTCTTTAAATTTATTCCAATCTTCCTCCACCGACTCTTCTCCCTAGTCTCGGATTCTGCCAGTCATTTCCGCCAGTTCCATGTAGTCCATCACCTTCATCTGCCATTCTTCCCGGGTGGGTAGATCTTGTGTCTTCCAGTACTTTGCAATAAGTATTCTTGCTGCTGTTGTAGCATACATAAGAAAGTTCTATCCTTCTTTGACACCAATTGGCCAACCATGCCCAGGAGAAAGGCCTCTGGTTTCTTCAGAAAGGTATATTTAAATACCTTTTTCATTTCATTATAGATCATCTCCCAGAAAGTCTTAATCCTTGGGCATGTCCACCAAAGGTGAAAGAATGTACCTTCCGTCTCTTTACATTTCCAACATTTATTATCGGGCAGATGATAAATTTTTTCAAGCTTGACTGGTGTCTTGTACCACCTGTAAATCATTTTCATTAAATTCTCTCTTAGGGCATTACATGCTGTAAATTTCATACCTGT
Source organism: Podarcis cretensis (assembly GCF_951804945.1). NCBI lineage: Eukaryota > Metazoa > Chordata > Lepidosauria > Squamata > Lacertidae > Podarcis > Podarcis cretensis. The sequence continues at coordinate 13,614,635 of NC_137187.1, forward strand.
GGTCCATAACTGTTCCCAGTCAGCCATCATAATGTTATGTCCAACATCTTGTGCCCATTTAATCATAGCAGATTTCACCGTTTCATCCTGAGTGTTCCATTTCAACAGCAAGTTATACATTCTTGACAAGTTCTTAATTTTAGGATCTAACAGTTCTGTTTCCAATTTTGATTTTTCCACCTGGAAGCCAATTTTCTTGTCCAAATTGTAAGCCTCCATTATTTGATAATAATGAAACCAGTCTCGCACTTTGTTTTTTAGTTTTTCAAAACTCTGCAGTTTTAATCTATCTCCCTCTTGTTCCAAAATTTCGCCATATTTCGGCCATTTGGCCTCCATATTGAGCTTTTTCTGAGCCTTCGCTTCCATTGGTGACAACCACCTTGGAGTTTTGTTTTCAAGCAAGTCCTTGTATCTTATCCAGACATTAAACAGTGCTTTCCTGACAATATGGTTTTTAAATGCTTTATGTGCTTTGACCTTATACCACAAATATGCATGCCACCCAAATACGTTATTAAAACCTTCTAAGGTTTTCAAGAAGCAGCCATTCTCTCAGCCAACAAAATGCGGCTGATTCATAATAAAGCTTAAGGTCTGGCAGGGCAAATCCACCTCTTTCTTTATTGATTTTAAACACTACAAAGAAAAAGAAAGAGAAGAGAAGAAAAAAAAAGAAAACAATACAATACAATACAATATATAAACAATACACAACACAACACTAACACAATAAACTAAACAAAACCAAACAAAAACAATTTAAAACACACATCTTACCATACCAATATCTTAACTTTCATTCCCTTGTTTCAACGACCTCCTCACACCTCCCTTTTTGTATTCCACTTCTATTAATTGTTTCAGCAAATCCTTTCCATCTTCCTCTATTTCTGTCATATAATTGTCTTAACATGTTTTAACCTTATTTTCCCTTTAATACTCTAGTAATCTATTTATACTTAATTCCTTATAACATTTGTACTAAAGCCGTATAACTTCTTTCCAACATTTTTCTAACACTCATTAATTTTACATTATTTCTATAAATAGTCTTTAAACTTTTTCCAATCTTCTTCCACCGTCTCTTCTCCCTGGTCTCGGATTCTGCCAGTCCTTTCTGCCAATTCCATATAGCCCATCAACCTGGTGATCTTCTGTCCGATGCTCTTAACTCTTTTCCAAGTCCCTTCTGTGAATCTTCTTCGTACTTATACAAGAACTTTGCTTTGTCTTCTACTGATCTTATTTTTATTTTCCTTCCTTTGAAGCTAAAGAGTAGGTCTTGGAGAAACTCCCACCTAAAGATGATTTTATTCTTTCTCAACAAGGCAACCAGATCTCCGTAGTTAAACCTAAGATCCAAAAGGTATTTCAGGACGTCTTTAAAAATTTCCGCTCTTGACTGTTGTTCTTCTAAGTTCTTCTGGTAGAGTCTGAAGGCCCTCACAACTTTAGTCTCTTCTTGGCCCAAGTCTAGGTCCCAAAAATCAGCAAATTCCTGTGTTGGAAAGTCCATTAAACCTTCCCTCTCCAGTTCAGGCAGGGCTCTGATCCTCAAAGTCTGTTTTCCTTTAGATTCAATCATAACAGGCATCAACTTATGATCATCAAGTTGCATGTGTGAGGCTGGGACTCTTTCTCTCTCCAATTGTGTTACTTTAGGTTCAACGGCAACAGCTTTCTCCCTAGCCGCCTTCACAGTTTGAAATGTCAAAGTAGATTCCTGTGTCAATTTCTGGATAGTTTCTGTATTGGTGTTCACCTTTTGTCCCAAATTATTTATACTTTCTATAGTTAAATCCACCTTCTTGTGAAGCTGTTCCAATGAATCATTTATCTTACATAATGCAGCCACTAAGGCCTCTTCTGTCGACATTCTTAACCGATTCAAGGTCATTCCCAAAGTCTCACAGCCTTATCTTGCAGCTGGAAATTCCCCCAGCTCAGCTCTTGTAACAGTTTCAAAGGCTTCCTCTAGAGGGAAACAGTTTCTATTTGTATTAGTCCTTTTAAACACAGATCAAACAATAAAGTTAGTTTCAATTTTCAGTTACTTTTACTCCTTTTTAAGAGCAGACGGAGAGAATAGAAACAATGTATCGCTCTTATTTAGCTGTCAGCGAACGTTCTATTCACTGTCAACAAACAATCCAAAAACGTCAGTCTTACTAGCAGCCCATTTCCAGGTTCGGAGCGGTGGTATTTTGACTTTCTTCGCTCTCTCCTGCAGGCACACACAATCCAAAACTTCCCCCCTCTTCTCCTGCTTCCAAGGGGGGTTTAGTGTTTTCTACCAATGGAAATTTAGTCCTTTACAGTAGGCTTTCCAAGACTTCAGCTTACAGCCTCTTTGCTGCGATCTATTTACAAAAGGGGGAGGCAGACTTCCTGTTTTGAACCTCCCGTTTCGGTGCCAAATTAAGATGTTTAAAAATCCAATTCTCCGCTCTACTCACAGGTAGTTGCTTTAAGATCAAATTGTCCACAGGAAAAAGTCAGCGCTCTCCGGCAACAGCTATGCGGCTTCGCTCCGTGGAAGAAGCAGTCAATTCGAAGCACCGCGCCACTCACCCCACGTCGCTCCTGAACCCCGAAACCGGGTTTCCCCGCGAGTGGGGGAGGCGCAAAAGGTGCCAACCGAATCCCAGGTTCACAGGCTTCACCCACCTGTGATTTTTAGTGGGTCTCCGCCTTCGCCGTGGCGGCCAGACCCAAATTTCCACGAGGCAAATTCCTCCCGATCAGAGGAATTCAGCCATTACCAGAGGCGCCAACCCAGAAGTCCCTACTCTCGAACATTTCTCTGATGAAAATAAGGATGTCAGGTGTTATTTTGCTAGAAAAAGAGGTACTGGAACTCACCATGAATGCTTCCCTTGTTCTCTTATAATGATAATGGCACCCCTCTGAGAGGTGCCGGAACTAGGTTTCCATGGGTTCAGGTTGAAAAAAGCCCAGGGACATCCTATTCCAGGCTTCCTCAACCTCCAGATGTTTTGAGACTATAATTCCCATCTACTGGTCCTGCTAGCTAGGGAACATGGGAGTTGTAGGCCAAAAACATCTGGAGGGCCAAGGCTGAGGAAGCCTGTCCTATTCCATATCCTCCAACATTTCTCCAGTGAAATTGCGGGTGTCCTAAGGAAAAGTGGACACTTAGAGGGTCTGTTTCAGGCCTGTGATGCAGCTACTCATCTAAAGCTCAGCACGTCTGGTTGTGATCTGTGCCTGGTTGAGAGAGTGCTAGCGAAGTCTGTGTAGGCCACTATGTACATCCAGGATGGAAGAGAAGTGGAATATAAATATGCTAAATAGATATAAAAGGCCCTGTGGCCTTTTCCTATCTTCCACTCTTGACTCCTAAACTGCGTTCACGCTGTACTTCTAAAGCACCTTTTGAAGGACTTTCTTTCCCTCAAATAATTCTGGGTGCTGCAGTTTACCCCCTCATGGAGTTACAGTTCTCAGCAACCCTGAGCAAACTCCTCTGTCCAGAAGTCTTTGAGGGGAGGAATGTGCTTCGAACATGCTTTAAAGGTATAGTCTGTAAGTAGCCTTATTCAATTCTGCAGACTCCCACTGTGCAGGTAGTTTTATAAGCATGTGAAGAATGACCCGAGATGGCCTCACACACCCCTCAGCTTTGTCTTCCGCACATTTCATTTCATTTCATAATTATACCCTGTTTTTCCCCTTCCCGACAGACAGGAAGCTGAAAGTGGCTATAAATAGCTTTCATATTGGTATAATCTCTTGAGTTATGTATTGATGCTCCGATATTTCTAGAAATTTCAAACTCATTTGTTGTGGCAGTGTTCTGGGGGTTGAGAGTGCTTGGGAATCATCAGCATCTTTTTTAAAAAAAAACCTGCCCATCCTGAGAAGAACAGAGGTGGGTGGGAAGAGAGTACATTTCTCTTGCAGTCTTTCTTCAGAAGAGGCTACACGCATGGAAACTGGTGGTCACAATGGCCCACCAAACAAAGTAGCAAACAGTAGAACTAGGCGTATTGACTCAAGAAAGAATAATGGATCTATTTGCATAATTTATATCCCAAACCTTCAAAATAAATTTATGTTCCTACCATGGCTAACAAAGTAGTAAGAAAGAAGAAAGAAGAAAGAAGAAAGAAGAAAGAAGAAAGAAGAAGAAGAAGAAGAAGAAGAAGAAAAATAATTTGGATTTGGATATGATATCCCACTTTATCACTACCCTAAGGAGTCTCAAAGCGGCTAACAATCTCCTTTCCCTTCCTCCCCCACAACAAACACTCTGTGAGGTGAGTGAGGCTGAGAGACTTCAGAGAAGTGTGACTAGCCCAAGGTCACCCAGCAGCTGCATGTGGAGGAGTGGAGATGCGAATCCGGTTCACCAGATTACGAGTCTGCCGCTCTTAACCACTACACCACACCAACAAACACAACAAAACTAAAGCAATAACAGCCCATTCAAACATACACTAAATTAAAAACCATTCTAATTTTTTTAAACACACACACACACACACATACACACACACATGAATATTAGTGATTCTTGGGGTACAACCCAAACTAAGGTTAGTATCCACCAGATGTCTGGTTCACTGGGCCAATTCCCAGTCCAACTGGGGCATCCCAGCATAAGCACCCCATCACAGCTCAGCCAGGGATACAGCAGGTGGGTGAGCCCAGACTAATGGATCTTATGCCAGCATCAGTCTCGAAAAATAGCTGTTTTGGGGTAGCAGCAAGCAGGGTGGACTTAATTTGGATTCTAACTCCACTCAGCTCAGTCATGTGACCTGGCAACCCAGTGCAACCTGCACTGACATAAAGGATGTTGAGTGTCAAATTCCAGACCCTCCAAGTCTCCCTATTTTCCAGGGACAGTCCTGGTTTTAAAGAAACCGTCCCAGTTTCAGATTTGATACCAGAACGTTCTGCCTTTTCTTAGGACATCCCTATTTTCATCAGAGAAATGTTGGAGGGTATGTAGTTACGCAAACCCAAGGAGATAAGTGCCTATGCAACCTTTAGAAGGCATCTGAAGGCAGCCCTGTATAGGGAAGTAGCCCTGCCCACAAACGGAGCAGCTTAACTTTAGCCAGCATATATTCCGCCAGCTTCCTAGTTTTAGGATTGCTCTGGTAGAAGCCTGGGTAAACATAAATGTCTTGGGCTGCTATCTAACTGATAATGAAGATGGTAGGAGCCTTAAAAGCACATGGAGCTGAAAGAGGAAGTAGGGAAGAGTGTCTTCTGTCCAACTTCCTGTTCCAGTTCTGTGTACTTTTCAGGGGAGAAAAAGGCAACCACCCTCAACACTTCATGACCAAGGGGGCATATGGGCACCACGGGAAGATCTCACGGGTGTCATTGCACCCACGGGTGCCATGTTGGCAACCTACTTGCTCTAGTACATTTACATGAGGGAAACGTTCCCCAACCAATACAGCCATACATCATGTTACATTTGCTTCATGTTATGTTCTTTCAGGTTGTGTCCCGTGGCGACCCGGAAGTACCAGAAATGGTTACTTCCAGGTTTCGCTGCTTGTGCATGCACAGAAGTGCTAAATCATGCTTCGCGCATGCGCACAAGCGCCAAATTGCACCGTGCACCTGCAAAGATACGGCACTTCAGGTTGCGGGCTTTTCATGTTGCAAACGGGCCTCCGGAACGGATCCCATTCACAACCAGAGGTACCACTGTATTTCTGAGAGAGAACAAGTCGTCAACAAAAAGGGGAATTCTGCAAAATCCCAGCATAGTTCCTAATGGTTAGGCCTCTTAGCTTGTTCATAACATAAAGCTGTTCTGACCCATCGCTGTGTTACTGCTTTTTCTTCTCACTTTGCTGGGGAAATAGCTGCTTCCAGTTGTTGCTGCAGGCCAATGTGACATGGTATGTGTCAGGGGCTCAGGAGCAGAGGCACAGGGAAGAGAGGAGATGGAGAGCGAAGGGGAAGAATCCGAGGGGAGCCTAGGAGAAGAGGACAGTGGACCGAGGGATTCCATGAGCCTCTCCAGCGAATCGGAAGATTCACAGAAGGGGGCGCCAGTGGCCAGGGGTAGGGGGTTCCCAAGGGAACGCCCCAGGAGCAAGGGGGCAGCAGGGACTCCCAGAGCAGTAGCTGGAAATCAGGACCAGCTTCCCCACCAGAGCAGAGTGGGGGGGAAGAGTCCCAAGGATCGGGGTCAGTGCATTCCCCACCAGGGAGAGAAGATGAGGCAGGGCTGACCACGCCTCCATCAGAAAGTCAGACAACGGAGGGGAGGTCAGATCCGGCCAGTATCCCGGAAGAGGGAAGCAGTGACCGAAGTAGTGTAACGGTTAGGAGAAAGGTCACTGGGTTGGCGCGAGAGGCAAGTTCAAATGTACAGGAGCGCGGGACAGCAGAGAATGAGGATTGGGAACCAGGTCCTAAAGCCTGCAGGAGGCAGGGGGAGGAGCTAAGCGACTCAGCGTTGGAAGAGTCCAGAAAGGGCAATGCCCCAGCGGGCAGGAGGACCCAGAAGAGGAGAGAGCAGCGGAAAAGGTGGAGCAGGGCTAGGATCTTAAACTGGTGTCATAGGGGAGGAGACTCAGACGGGACTTCGCCGATCTAGGGTTTAAGATGTAGGGCTGCGCGCTGCGGCTTTGAAATGGAAATTGAACTTCAATAAAGACTTTTGTACATTACGACAGCCTAGCGTTGGTCCTCTGTGAGCTGGGACCTAGAGGCAGCTCTGACAGTATGTAAAAAACTTCACGGTCCCATGAATAAATTACATCTCTTACCAACGTATGTGTCTAAAAGAGATTGTTATAAAACTAAATTACTGGCACCCTTGAGCAATGCTAAGAGTGAATATCTTATACGAAGCTTTGCTAAAGGAATCAATCCTCTGTTAAGCAACATGGAAACCCATATGAGCTGTCTCTCCTCTCCCCCCCCCCCCCCACACACATTGCCCATGGATGTCTCTAAATTCCAAGTTAGGCTATTAACCAATTGTGAGCAGTAGCCAGAGGCATTCAAAGACTAAAGGTCTTTGAATGCAGGAACAGCATTCGAGCTGGGTATTTTATGAGCTAATGCAACCTTTGCTGGAGTAATGCAACTCTTTTTCCACCAGCCTTATTGGACATTTGCAAAAACAGACCTTTCTGGGGGAATCTTCCCAAGGGTCTCAGTGCCACTGATTGATTTAAATCATTTGTTTGAAGCCCTTCAGCCACGGCTATCATAGAGTGCTTTGCAAGTAAAAATAGGAAAATGAAAAGAAACATCCGAGAGCAGTAACGAAAACGAGAATAGGTAGTAAAAATCCAGAATGAAAAACACACAAAACTGGAAAGCCTGGGCAAAGCTTTTCACCTGGCACCAAAGAGAAAATAAAGATGGCCCCCAATAAATCTCTCTGGGAGGAGAGCTCCAAACACAGGGTGCCACACCTGAAAAGGCCCTGACTTCTGTCATGAGACAACTTCCTTCAGATTTAGGTCTTTTCAAGAGTGTGATTTATTGCCTTTGGGTATAGTACACAGAATCAAGCTTAAATAGTTTTCACAATCATTAGAAGTTTCATTATATTAGAGATTTACATATAAAAAGAACAGTTACCAAAAACAGAGCAGCGATCTTCGAAAGTATAAATAAAAAGGTAAAAGTAAAGGGACCCCTGACCATTAGGTCCAGTCGTGGCCGACTCTGGGGTTGCGGTGCTCATCTCGCTTTACTGGCCAAGGGAGCCGGCGTACAGCTTCGGGGTCATGTGGCCAGCATGACCAAGCCGCTTCTGGCGAACCAGAGCAGTGCACGGAAATGCCGTTTACCTTCCCGCCGGAGCGGTACCTATTTATCTACTTGCACTTTGACGTGCTTTCAAACTGCTAGGTGGGCAGGAGCAGGGACCAAGCAATCACCCTGTTGAGGGGATTCGAACCACCGACCTTCTGATCGGCAAGACCTAGGCTCAGTGGTTTAACCCACAGCGCCACCCACGTCCCACCAGAAAGTATAAATAGCTCTATATAAAAACAACATAGAAACTTATTTGCCTTTACTCCAGAAAATATATTTATAATTATATATAAATATTCGCTTCTCAACTGCACGTGATTTATATTTTCTGTGGAAACTATGGGAAATGGGGCTGTGTTAGGGCTATTACTTATTTTTAAAATTTGTAGCCTAAAACCTCCATCCCATGAATGTGAATAGACCTGGCAGGGGTACCAATCTGACTCATTTTCCCCAAACTACCATATTACCACATACCACATCAGATGTGAGGCAGGTAAAGGCATCGCTGCCATCATTTTGAAGTCCCTTTGCAAGTGGTTTGCACTGAATGGAATGGACTTCAAAGGTGATATCCCTCAGCAGCCGGCAGCAGTTAGACATTGACTCCTAAGTCTATTTACAAGCAGTTGAAACCAGCAGGCTTAAAAGCCAAGCCCCTTGCAGGTTGTCACGTGACATCATAATGATGATTGACAGGTGAATGGCCCTACCTACCTGGGGAGAAGGAAGAATCGGTATATGGACAGTTCCCCACCCCTGGCATAAAGTATTATTTTCTTATGGAAAGGTGGCATGCAGAAAAACGATACTGATAAAGCCTTTAAAATGGACAAAAACTGAAGCTCTATCAGAAACATCATTTGCAGCAATCACAGCAGCCTTAAGTTTCCAAAAAAAAATCTATTAAATAATACTGACTTTAGCACCTTCCTCAATATTTTTATGTGGTTGACATCATGCTGTCTCCAGATGCGCCAAAGTGCTTTAGAGATAGGATTCAGTGTGAACAAGGAGGACTTTTAAAATCTACATTTCTGAGTAGTGTTATGAACCTATTACATGTTCATGTACTTTAAAATGATTTTTTTTTTTTGCCGGGGGAGTTATTTCTCAAAATTAGAGTCATTTTTCATTTATTTGTAAGTGTTTGAATGAAAGTTATACTTTTTAAATAAAAAATATATGACTTTAACAACACTAGTAATACAACTGTAAAAAAGCAAAAAGAATATGAAATATTTAAGTTAGGGAGAGGTAAATATGAGATCAAAGAGCCATCAAATAACATCATGCATGCATGGATGCAAGGTGATGACAAAAATATTGATTTGCTAAAATAATGTTATATTTGACAGGCTGAGAAGCAGACCTTGAAGAGGTGGGGTGTTTTGCTTTTAGGGAACCAGGCAGAGGGCCTTTCCAGGAATGGCACCCACTCTGTGGAAAGCCCTCCCATCAGATGTCAAGGAGATGAGTGACCTTTAGAAGACCTCTGAGGACAACCCTGTAACAGTGGTGCCCCGCAAGACGAACGCCTCGCAAGATGGAAAACCCGCTAGACGAAAGGGTTTTCCGTTTTGGAGGCGCTTCGCAAAACGAATTTCCCTATGGACTTGCTTCGCAAGACGAAAATGTCTTGCGAGTTCCTGCGGTTTCCCCCCCCTTTTTCCCCCCTTTTCCTAAGCCGTTAAGCCGCTTATCAGCTGATCCGCTGATAAGCCGCTTAACAGCTGATCGCTAAAAGCCGCTAAACCGCTAATAGCGCTAATCTGCTAAGCTGTCAATGGGCTTGCTTCGCAAGACGAAAAAACCGCTATACGAAGAGCCTCACGGAACGGATTAATTTCGTCTTGCGAGGCACCACTGTATAGGGAAGCCTTTTAATCTGTATTTTTTTATGTTTTTATATACAGTATGTTGGAAGCTGCCCAGAGTGGCCAAGGCAACCCAGTCAGATGGGCGGGGTACAAATATTATTATTATTATTATTATTATTAAGCAAACATAAGACAAAAGGGCCAAAGTAAATCAGAACCAGCTCTTAGCAACCAGTCTTAAGGATTTTCTCCGTAATTGAGAAATCACTTACTTTTGTGAAACTATAAAAGAGAAGGACTTGGTTTAGGATTTTATTTTACTTTATCGTTTTTTGAGAACAGCTTAGCAGAACATCAACAATTGTACTGTGTCTTTGAAATGCTACCCTGTTGCATCTGTTGCTTTTGATTGTGATTTTATAATTGGCACAGATTCTCCAGCTAGGGGGATTTACAAAGTTAGAGCATAAGATGCAGGGGTCAGCAAACTTTATCAGCAGGGGGCTGGTCCACTGTCCCTCAGACCTTGTGGGGGCCGGACTATATTGGGGGGGGGGGGATGAACGAATTCCTATGCCCCACAAATAACCCAGAGATGCATTTTAAATAAAAGGACACGTTCCACTCATGTAAAAACACGCTGATTCGTGGACCGTGCGCGGGCCGGATTTAGAAGGCGATTGGGCCCCCCATGGCATAAGAAGATCAAGTCAAACACCCAACAACTTTTTCTCACAGTGGCCAACTGGGTGACTATGGGAAGCCTGGAAGCAGGACCACGAGTTCAACAGTGGTTTCCTCACTTGTTCTTCCCAGCAACTTGTATTCAGAGGCTTTCTACTTCTGACAGTGTTAGGACACTGCTATGGTAAGGTTTACGGGACGCGGGTGGCGCTGTGGGTTAAACCACAGAGCCTAGGACTTGCCAATCAGAAGGTCGGCGGTTCGAATCCTCACGACGGGGTGAGCTCCCGTTGCTCGGCCCTTGCTCCTGCCAACCTAGCAGTTCGAAACACGTCAAAGTGCAAGTAGATAAATAGGTACCGCTCTGGCGGGAAGGTAAACGGCGTTTCCGTGTGCTGCTCTGGTTCGCCAGAAGCGGCTTAGTCATGCTGGCCACATGACCTGGAAATTGTACACCGGCTCCCTCGGCCAATAAAGCGAGATGAGCGCCGCAACCCCAGAGTCGGTCATGACTAGACCTAAAGGTCAGGGGTCCCTTTACCTTTACCTTTATGGTAAGGTTGAAGATAAATCCTCAAAGAAATCTGCCTTCAATCTGTGGTGCTTGGGGTTGTGGTTGTTTAAATTTGTATACTACCCTACACCAGCAGGTCTCAGGGTGGTTCACAACATAAAAACACAATATAAAAACACAGAACAAATAATAAAAACAAAAACAACCCTATACACTCCAACATTCTCCGATGAAAGTAGGGACATCATGTTCCATAATAATAATAACAACAATACAATAATAGTTTTACCCCACCCATCTGACTGGGTTGCTCCAGCCACTCTGGGAGGCTGCCAAGATATGTAAAACATATACAAACTTTAACCATTAAAAAACTTCCCTATACAGGGCTGCCTTCAGATGGCATGGAGGTCACTTAACTCCATACCCTCCAACGTTTCTCCTATGAAAATACGGACGTCCTAAGGAAAAGCTGGACATTCTGGGATCAAATCAGAAACAGGGATGGCTTGTGTAAATCTGCAACTGTCCCTAGAAAATAGGGACACTTGGAGGGTCTGCAACCCAATAACCCCCACCCAACACGTTTTAAAAAGGCATTGGATGTCAATCAGCCGAAGGCCTGGCTAAATAATAATAAGCCAAGGACACACCCTGGCTTCATATCATGGCATGTTTTGAGCCCACAATTCAGACGTAATCCCAGGCCAGGAATTATGGTTTGTTTCTTCTGCCAGGGAAGAAACAGAGCAGAAACCAGCAGTATGTGACATGCAAATGTTGCCATTTATTATCAAGCCATCCTGCAGTAGGGAGATTCCCATGTCTAAAGTTGCATACTTTTAATTCCTTAGGATGGTAAACTGGGATAATTTGTTAAAATGGAAAACAGATTTTTACGCTGCCTTACATTGGGAGATAGGAGAAGGAAGTATGCCATGACAGCTGAATCTGTAGATGTGTAGACCAGAGAGAGATGACATTTGTGTGTCTTCTTTAAAGGTAAAGGTAAAGGTACCCCTGCCCGTACGGGCCAGTCTTGACAGACTCTGGGGTTGTGCGCCCATCTCACTCAAGAGGCCAGGGGCCAGCGCTGTCCGGAGACACTTCCGGGTCACGTGGCCAGCGTGACATCGCTGCTCTGGCGAGCCAGAGCCGCACACGGAAACGCCGTTTACCTTCCCGCTGGTAAGCGGTCCCTATTTATCTACTTGCACCCGGAGGTGCTTTCGAACTGCTAGGTTGGCAGGCGCTGGGACCGAGCAGCGGGAGCGCACCCCGCCGCAGGGATTCGAACCGCCGACCTTTCGATCAGCAAGCCCTAGGCGCTGAGGCTTTAACCCACAGCGCCACCTGTGTCTTCTTTAGGACTGGCAAAAGGTGAAGCATTTGGCTGGAATGTGCTACGCAGTTAAGGAGCACAATATGTAGCAACGGGTTGGCCACTCGCTTTTAAAAGCAGGTTAGACAAGTTGGTGGCAGGAGGACCTGTTGAGGAACCTTCATGTGTATAGGCAGTTTTCCTTTGAAATGGTGGTGATACCTGCCTAATGCATAGGAAGCTGTCTTATATCGAATCAGGCCACTGGGCCATCAAGCTCAATATTGTCCACACTGGCTAGCGATGGGTCTTCAGGGTTTCAGACAGGAGTCCTCCCCTAGTCCTACTTGGAAAAGCCAGAAGTTGGATCTGGAGCCTTCTTCATGCAAAGCAGATGTTCGACCTCTGAGTTATGGCCCTTCCCTTGTCTAAACAAGACCCTTCACAAGTTGCTGTGCATCAAAAGGCTTCTATTCTCCCTACTTGCTTGACCAACCCATAAGAGGATGACAGGCGAGCAGTCTACACATCTAAGCAGCATTGGAGAGGCTGTACACCAGATGTCTCGCTGGCTATGACTGAAAGCTAGCTGAAATCTGGATTAAAGGAATTTGTTTAGCAGGTGTGCTAAAAATCTGGCAAAAAGGCTTGGTTGGAGTTTAGTGGCACTGAGCTAGTCTGAAAGTCTTCTCTGTTGATTCACAGACGGGCTAGAGTTACAGAATGTTAAAGGGGAGGGCTGGAGGAAATGAAAAGCAAGTATGTCTTAGCTTGCAGGAGCTATTTGAGCTGCTAGAACATTCCTCCAGCGTTCGACACCCTGATAAAACTGGTATCAGTAAACGTCTGCTCATTCCCTGTGTTAATAAATGAATACCCGTGAAGCACCCGTGAAGAGCCATTTCGCTTGGCTGCAGTTGTCTTGATAAACTCATTCAACACCAGTCCTGACCAAAAACTGCATTAAAAATAAAATTAAAATGTTCTCATCTCAAAGTTTCTCCAGTTCAATCCAGAGGATCACTTCTTTAGATCAGTATATGCTATTGGGTTGAATCCAGAAAGTCATTGCATGAACATAATGACTTCCGCTTGTGAAACGAAACTTCCCCTCCTTCTTCTACCCCCACAACCTCCATAATGTGCTCTAGATCAGTGTTTCCCAAACTTCAGTCTCTAGCTGGTTTTGGACTACAGTTCCCATCATCCCTGACCACTGGTCCTGCTAGCTAGGGATGATGGGAGTTGTAGTCCAAAAACAGCTAGAGACCCAAGTTTGAGGAAACCCTGCTCTAGACGGTTTTGGGTGGAGGGGGAGAGAGGAAGTTCCCATGTGTGAACAGAAGTCGTTCCACTTGGTCATTGCTTTGACAATGGCATCCCATTATTTCTTTCTTGCAGAAAGAAATTTCTTTATTTCTTAAGATGTACCCCACTCTTCCTTCAAAGAGCTTAAGGCACTGAAAATAGACATATCCCCCAAACCCATTTCTCCTCAGAACAAGCCTGTGAGATAGAGTTGGAGGGGACCTTGTAGACTACTTCATCCCAGCCAGCTGCCCAATGCAGTAAAACCATTGGTGGTTTCCACCTGTAGGCCTCTAATGAGAGTGAGAATGCGCCACCCTCTCACCTGGTTTGTCAAACTGTTCTTCTTACCATCAAGAACTTTACCTAATGTTCAGTCAAAATATGCCTTCCTTCAATGCAAGCCCCTCAGATCTAATCCTGCACTCTGGAATGCAAGAGAGCAAGTCTTTGCCCTGTTCTCTACAACAGCCCTTCAGGTTTGGAGAATGCTTATTCTTTCATGGGCTACCTCTGTTTTCCTTCAAGCTTTCAGCATAGGACCTCTGACTGTGGCCCCATCCACCACCTACACTTAACACAGCATCATACCACTTCAAAAGTGATGGCTTCCTCCAAGGAATCCTGGGAACTGTGGTTTGTTAAAAGTGCTGAGAATTGTTAGGAGGCCTCTATTCCACCCACAGAGCTGCAGTTCCTGGAGTGATTTAACTAACAATCCATCTTCACAGGAAACTCTGAGAAATGCTGTATATCACTGAGGGAGGGACTCCACGAAGTGTCTGGCTTTTCATCACTTCCCTCCTAGCTTCACTGAAGTCTCATGGGCTACCTGAAACTTCAAAAGTCATATGTGGGTCATCTGATTGTTTGAAATGTGTAACACATGCCTACCTTGTGTGGCTCTTGTGAGAGTCGCCAATATAATATAACTCTGAAGTTCCGTTTAAATGCTAAATAGTAGTATTCAATCTCCCATCTAGCCACAGCGGCCTTACTGACTCCACGAGTAGTTCTTGTGATTTCAATGGGTACTTGGTGTGAATAAGGGCGGCGTCTCACTGCGATTAAAGTAATAAGGAGCTCCCTGAAGGTGGAACAAAAGACCGGAGAACACAGGTTGTCATAGAGGGAAGTCAATTTACCTTTCGAGTAAATGATAATCCTTAACCCTTAAAACAGCAAGCGTGCAATTGAGTTAGGGGGGAACTGTTAACTCTTAAAACAGTAATTACCAGGTGCCTTTTGTGACTTGGCAATTAATTAGCAGAGAGGGGTTAGTCAGCATTAAGGCTATACCAAATTGCAAAATATGCGGTCTCAATCTTAGCCGGAGGCTCTGTCACACGGCAGTACTTGACATACGGCTTAATAAGCAGTTTAAGGGATGCTGCATCTACCTCGGCAATGGGTTTGGGGAGAACTTTCTGGGCTCCTCAGCAGCCCAGGAAGGAAGGAGGCATCTATCGTACTCCTGTAGGTCTGAAGTAGGATTAATTGATTGGTCTCCTATGAACCTGAAAGCCATTAAGAGTACGAAGGATGAAAAGCAATTCAAACAGCTTTATTACCATTTTCTAGTAAAGTACCAGTTTTAGACTCTGGGCCTACTGTGCAACAGCAGGCTCCCAAGATATTGGCTGTGTGCTGGCTTGTGCTCCTGGAAGAAAGGAAATGGCTGGTTCCTCAAAGCAGAAACAGCTGCTTGGATCGTCTGAGAGCAGCAGATGTAGGGGCTGGGAAACCACTCTCCATCTTGGTTAGACTCACCGTTTGGTGGCACCACAGAGCTCACCAGGGGCCCCAATTTGAGGCAGAAGGAGGCAGGCACCTTTCTGATTGCACACATGGCTGGCACAAAACACTAAAGCTTGGCTCTCTGGCTGTTCCCATCATCTCTGGTCACTGGTCCCACTACTTAGGGATGATGGGAGTTGCAGTCCAAAAACAGTTTGGGGAACACTGCACCATGGTGACTCTGTAAGGGCAGAGTGCTTAAATTGCACACATTCTTACAGAAGGATAAACTCACATGTTTGAGGAGGGGGATGCTTAAGTACTCTGGGCAGGGCACAACAGATGAGGCTTCTAGTGCTTCAGGGGGACAGCTTCATGGTGGACACACTGGGCCCAGAGTTCCACAGTTCATAGGCCATTTTTGGTCACATAAGAAAGAACTTTGTGGGATGTCGCTATGGGAATGTGAAAAATGAAAGGGAACATCCTTAACTAAAGGAGCTTCAAATTAATCTTCAAATAAATATCATCAAATGCATTTTGAGCCTCCCAGGGTCTTCCTTGGCATAATTTTTTTCTTATTCATCACATTTCTATCCTGCCTTCCCTTCACCCCCCAAGGAACTCAGATATGGTTCTCCCTCTCCTGCCCCTCATTTTCTGTGGGGTAGGTGAGGCTGACAAAGACATCACATGGCCCAAGAGATTTCTTAGCTAAGTGGGGGGTTGAAATGCTGGTCTCCCCTATCCTAGTTCAACAATCTAACCACTCCACCATGCTTCCGTTCACCAGGTGCCCTACTTTATAGAGGACATTCCTCTATTTGAAGGACGTTAAAGAGGGATGGAGTCTTTGGGGCCATCAGCAGTTGGCACTCAGACAACGGACTGAGCAAACACACGGCTCACCTGGTCACAGCCACGCACCATTATGATGAGATGTATTGTGGTTCCATTTAAATGTTAGTTACTGTTCCTCAATACTGATACATATAGATGAGCATCTGCAAATGTTAGGCAAATCTGTGTCCTCTTTCATCTTCTTGTTTGGAGAGGCATTTCTTGTGGGGTGGGGAGAGCTGTTTGACAATGTACCTGGTGGCTGACCTAACCCATAGCTGTCAACATTTCCCTTTTTTTAAGGGAAATTCCTTTATTCCGAATAGGATTCCTCACAAGAAAAGGGAAAGGTTGTCAGCTACGACCTGTTAGAAAAACATTCAGAAAGCTGGGGAGAAGAGAGGGAATGAGCTGCCTGCATTCCTTGAAGAACCTGTCAGATTCCAAATGCTTTGGAGATGTAAGGATATTTTGTGTTCTAGATTACTGCTAAGCACCTTTATCATGTTGTTGTTACCAGTTTTGTAACATAATGGATGCAGCATTTTGAGATAGAATATTGTTGATTAGAAATCCCCGAGCTGGAACCTCTATTGACGTGATTGTCATTCTTCCATTACCACCTATCTGTTACCATCTGGAAACCAAATCGCGAATGCTTGATTTTAGGTTAATATCCTCTGAAATCTAAGGCCAACTGAAACAGATGATAAAATAAGTTCAGAAGCGCTCAAGAATTTATATAACAGCTGTAAGCGTTTTATCTGTGGCAAGATGTCCAAAACTTAGGAGGCCAACTCCAGCCAAAATTATGAAGGGAAAACCTGGACGTCAAGCTTTCCACATGCCTTGAGATGAAATTCCAAAGTCATGAAACACAATAGTCTTCAGAAAAGATATTTGCTAAGGAAAGAGCAAAGTGTCGTTTCCTTCACTGACTAAGCACAACTAACACTCAGTGTGTCAGGAATAATGGGGAAGAGCTATCAGGTACAGTGGTACCTCGGGTTACAGACGCTTTGGGTTACGTCTTTTCAGGTTACGGATGCGCCAAAACCCGGAAGTACAGGAACTGGTTACTTCTGGGTTTTGGCGCTCACACATGCACAGAAGGGCCGAATCGCTCTATGCGTGAGTGCAGACGCGGCGCTGCAGGTTGCGAACGTGCCTCCCGCATGGATCACGTTCGCAACCCAAGGTTCTACTGTACTCTCAGGAACCATCAGTGGTCCATGTTTTATGCAATGTCACTACAACCTCACAGTGAAATACCTTCCAGACTAACTTCACCCAAGCTGCCCTGGGCAGGAAAGAGTACAAAAGGGCTTTAGTGGAATTTTGCTTGAGTAACAAGCTCTACCTTAGCTCTGACATGCCTTGTTATGTTGGTCTTGCCCTATGGGCCTCCCTTCTGTCTGTCCTTCTGAACCTCTTCTGTCCTGGCTCCTGGTTTCTTTTACAAGCCTGCTTCCTCCTTTGATCCTGAAGGCTCTCTGATCCTCATTCCAGATTCCTGACTCTTGAATCCTCCCAGGATTGCTCCTGATGGCTACCCGTGGCCCAGCCTTGAGCAGCTTGTTGAAAGTTTGACATCTAGGACCCAGCTGCTGCTCCTGCTTTTGGAAATCACAATGCAGCAGGAGTGGCGAGGATTGGGTTTCAGATTCTGGTCTGTGCTGCACTTTTGTGGATTGTCCACAAAATGCACCACTTCAGGGTTTATGCTAGCTACCATTGGTGGTAACTGCTGCCTGCGATTTTGGGTGGCAACCTTGGTGGTGGCAGCAGAGCTGAGTGGAGGAAAATCTCTGTCACATCTTAACAATGAGTCTTCTGTAATTTCCCCTGCTATGTTCCTTGCGATTCCTGACTAGGTATCCTATTAGGCAGGTTTTCTGCAATACATGCCACTTTAAAAAGCAAGTTGAGGTGAGACTTACATGCGAGTAAGTATTTCAACTTGCTGTTTCAAGCTGGCACACTTACCCATAAGCAGTGTTTTTAATGCTGATGTTTATTCTAATTTTACTTTCCTGGGTGACTGGTCTTCATACTATTGAAAAAGAAAAGTCTAGTGCCTTTAGCATTGTATCATTTGAACTATTTATTTTATGCTTGTTCTGCCACTGTTTTTCTGATTATGTTATTAGGTTTATGTAGGTTTAAATATGTTTTAATATTTAGTTGCATTGTGTTTATAATGACTTTTGTTCCCTCGGGTATCCTCAGACAAAAAGGCAACTCTTAAATATTATGCATAATATTTCCTACACAAAAAAAGGGCACTCCAGCCTACCATATCAAGTGACAACCCTTTCCTTACAAGTAAGGGTGCTTCCAGACTGTCACTCTTTGGGGGTAGAATTCATTCAAGTACCTGCAAATTCAGGTTGCATGGTCAAAGATGATTTGGTCCTCAAAAGGGGACAGAGAGGTAAAAAGGTAAAGGTAAAGGACCCCTGGGCAGCTGAGTCCAGTCAAAGGTGACTATGAGGTTTCGGCACTCATCTCGCTTTCAGGCTGAGGGAACCAGCGTTTGTGCGCAGACAGCTTTCCGGGTCATGTGGCCAGCATGACTAAACTGCTTCTGGTGCACGGAGGACCGTGACAAGTGCCAGAGTTCATAGAAATGCCACAGCGGTACCTATTTGCGGTATCTACTTGCACTGGCATGCTTTCAAACTGCTAGGTTGGCAGGAGCTGGGACAGAGTAACGGGAGCTCACTCCGTTGCAGGGATTCGAACCACCAACCTTCCAACTGGAAAGCCCAAGAGGCTCAGTGGTTTAGACCACAGCTCCACCCGCGTCCCTCCTGGATAGAGAGGATGGCTGCCTGGCCAGGCTGTGATTCATCCCCCCAGGGAGCATGCCCCTGCTGGCCACGAATGGCCAGCCGAGCCCACTCCCTGGGGAAGTCCCACCCCAAAGCCTGCCAGCATGGCCAATTGCTGGCAGGTGGTCAGCCGACCTCTGACCCCCTGCCAGATCCCTGCAGGTCCTGTAGTTGGGCAGCAAAAGAGCCCACCATTGAAGGTCAGTGGACTTTGCTCATAAAGAAGGACTATGGCGGGATGGAGTATTCCTTACCAGTAGATTTACTCACAGCGAAGTAGGCCCTGAAGTTTCAATTCACAAGATCTGCTCTTTGCACGCGTGGACTGTCATACTGTAAATGGTAGTCCAGAAATAGCTAACGTAGTGACCTTCATCACCCCTGAACATTAGCTGGAGAGATTTGCAGCTCATCAACATCTGCAGACCACAGCACTGCTTGCCCCTCGGGTAGTCTATACTTGCTCCAAAAAGATTCTAAATGGCAGACACAACCTAAGAAGAGAAAAATAATGAAATACAATCAAGGGCAGACATGGAGAATCAATCAGAAGTTTGAAATCAACGCAGTGTTTAGCAGGTAGACAACACAGAGCTAAGGACCTTTGCAATATGGTCAAGGAGCAACAGAAGAAAGGCAACCTTATGGGAAGTATTTTGAACCAACTGAAAAGAGGAACTATGCAGCAGTAGCTTAATTAAACCACAACACAATTTAGTCTTTGGTGGAAGATTCTCACATACAACACATACAATCCATCCGAGTTTAAAAGGAAAATTTGGGTCCTTTGCTGAAATAAAAAAAAATGTCATCACATGGACTTTTCATCACATTTGATGGAAGTAGGCCAGATAGTATCTTGGTAGACCAAAGTAATCAACATAATAACAAAGGAGCAATAATAGATATTACGAGTCTATTTTTTATGGAACTCAAAGGGAAAGATGAAAGAGGAGGTCTAAAACTTTGTAAACAGAAAGAAAATGGTTCTGAAAGAAAATGGGAAGCCGTGTTGTCAGTGTCCCTCCACCTGACTCTAGAGACTTTATGTAACTGAAAAATGACCATAAATTGCCTTTGATCCTGGGAGAATACAGACCACATATTTTACCATGGGGTGTGTGGGGGGGGTGTTCACACAGAGAGAGATGTTATCTAATGTTTGCACCTGATGTGTGGCAAAATCCTTTATTTTTCTGAGCAAAATGACCATTTTATAATATATTGTACCATATTCTGACACAATCCCCTTCGCAGGTTACAAAGCTGACCCGGGATTCAAGCCCTCAACACCTGCTGGACATTTCATTGGCCAGAATTCAACAAAGATGCATTTTTTGAGCTTTCCAGGAAGTCAGAGGTGACTCCAATCTAATAAACATTTTGGTTTGTGTCCGGCTAAGTCACTGTGTGTGTGTGAAACAACTTCTGAGAGCACAAAGGAACTTCCCCTCCCTCTGCTTCCCATCTCATCTGGGAGTTCCCCCAAACCTCCAGAGCAGATTTGGGAAAGTGGGGAAGAGAGAGGTTCCATTGTGGTCATGGAAGTCGTTGCACTCATGGAAATTGTTCTGTGCCTGCAATGATTTAGTTGGGCCTAACACTTCAAATTTATTTTCATAGCAGTGATGTAAGCATGCTCTTAACTCTCATATTGAAATCTATGCTTAGCTATGTGTTATGTAGTGAAGTTTCACCCTGGGCCAGCAGGGGGATACTGTATATAGTTTTCACTCAGGTCTGTAGATAGTTTTCACTCAGGTCCACGTCAGTTATTTTAGGCGGGAAACGCTGGGCTGTTGTTGCTATAATGTTGACAGCCGGCTGCCTATAAAAGCAGGCCGGCTGAGCTGTTTGCAGTCAGTTCTATTCCAGCTTACAAAATAAAGAGCTACTTGGAGAAATCGCTGTGTCGTCTGCTATGTCAACCCACAACTTAACACTGGTGACGAAGATGGGATCGATGGACATCAGAGCGCAGCCAGATGCGGCCAGCCTCTGAACTGAGCTGAATCACTGAGCTGAATCACAGAGCGAAATCACTGAGCGAAATCACTGGACAGAACCAATTCAGAGCTGACTGTTCTGGCTAAGAGCACTGTGTTCCATCCATCGCCCTTCACGCCGGCATCGGAATCATGGCTTCACTTGTGCCTCTACCGCCGTTTGCGCCAGCCTCTGAATCATGGGACTCCTACCTCGCTCGGTTCGACTGCTACCTCCAAGCCAACGAGCTGACAGCAGTATCAAAGGATCGGAAGCGGGGCCTATTCCTCAGCCTCTGTGGGCCTGAGGTGTTTGAGACGGCCCGAGCATTGGTTGCGCCTGAAGCAGTCCAGGCAACACCATGGGACACGATCCAAGAGAAGCTCCGCAACCACTACGCACCAAAGCCGTCCAAGATTGCTGCCCGCCATGCGTTCTACCACCGGAACCAGGCAGAGGGGGAGTCAATCAACAACTACACCACCGCCCTGCGACAGGCTGCAATGCACTGTGAGTTCCGAGACTTAGACGATGCCCTGATGGATCAAATCGTCTGCGGGGTCCGGGACATCCATCTGCAACGGCATCTCCTCGCCAAGCCAGACCTCACGCTACAGAAAGCCATTGAGGAGGCTGTGGCCTCAGAAGCTGCTGAACGCTCCGCCCAGGAGATCCGCAAGTCCAGCAGCCCGCGTCTTGCTAGGGAGCCAGTTCTGGTGCATCATGAAGAGGCCAGCAGTGATGAGGCATCCTCCAGTGAAGACGATGACGTGCACCAGACAAAGCGGGAGCGCAGGAAGTTCCAACAGAAGTCCAAGGGCCAACCGGAATGTGCCGGCTGCGGAGGCAACCATTCCCGTGCCAAGTGTCGATTCAGAGACGCCATCTGTAGGAAGTGTTCCAGAAGGGGCCACATCGCTAAGGTCTGCCGATCGGCTCCGTCTGACACCACCCCCTTCATCGACTCGCAAGTCCAAGTCTTCACTCCAGTCTGCCAAGGAAAGTTGTTTCGCTCTCACCAACTGCCGCTGCCCGTCTGGAACCACGATTGGCCAAACCGACTCGCCTACGCGACGCAAGCTGAACGTCACGGTGCTCATTGAAGGAGCTCCATGTGACATGGAGATCGACACTGGGTCTGCCCTGTCCATCATGTCATGGAGCACCATCAAAAGACTGGTACCCAGAGTGTCCAAAAGGCAACTCGACTCTCGCCGCGTACACCTGAGAGACTACCAGGGAAACGACATTCCCGTGGTAGGCGTTGGCCAGTTCCGGATTGCCTTCAAGGATTTTTCGGGCCTGCTATGGTTGGTGGTGGTCGAAGGTCAGCGGCCAAGCCTCCTAGGGCTAGACTGGTTTGATGCCCTCGGCCTGGAAGTCACCGGCATCAACTGCATCTCTAACGCAGAGACTGAGGGTCTGGTCAAAGACTTTGCCGAGGTTTTCGACGGCACCTTGGGGCAATATACAGGTACACCCATCTCCTTTAGCCTTGATCCACAAGTCGCCCCCATCAAGCTAAAGCCACGCCGGGTTCCCTTTGCTCTCAAGGCTAAGGTGGACGAACAACTGGACAAACTGATCGCCCAAGGAGTTTTGGAGCCGGTTGACCACGCCAAGTGGGAAACCCCCATCGTCACGTCTGTCAAGCCAGATGGGTCAGTGAGAATCTGCGCTGACTACAAGTGCACGATCAACAAGGCACTTCGGCAGCACGCTTATCCGGTTCCTGTTGTCCAACACCTGCTGCATTCCCTGGGTGAGGGTAAGGTCTTCGCTAAGCTGGACCTTGCCCAAGCCTATCAAGAACTGCCCGTCGATGATGCCACTGCTGAAGCCCAGACGATCGTCACCCACCAGGGGGCATTCCGTTGCCGCCGGTTGCAGTTCGGGGTGAGTGTGGCTCCTGGCATCTTCCAAAGCCTTATGGAGCGTCTCCTGCAAGGGCTTCCGGGCGTGGTACCATATTTTGATGACGTCTTGGTGTCTGCAGACTCACACCAGCAGCTGTTCGAGCGCCTCCGTGCCGTGCTGACCAGGTTCCAAGAGGCTGGGCTCAAGGTAAAGAGGAAAAAGTGCCAGATTGCCGTTCCACAGGTAGAGTTCCTGGGCTATCTTATCGATGCCTCCGGCCTTCACCCAACCACATCCAAGATCCGCGCTATCCAGCAGGCCCCCACCCCAAAGAACAAGATGGAGTTGCAGGCGTTCCTGGGGCTGCTGAACTTTTATAACATGTTCCTGCCCCACAAAGCCACAGTGGCTGAGCCTCTTCACCGACTCCTTAGCACAAAGACGCCTTGGGCCTGGGGTCATCGGGAGACGGCGGCCTTCAACGCGGTCAAGGCTCTCCTTTCATCAGACAGTGTGCTGGTACAGTACAGTGAATCCAGGCCGCTGGTCCTTGCCTGCGACGCCTCACCTTTTGGCATCGGTGCTGTCCTTAGTCACCGTTTTCCAGACGGAAGAGAAGCACCGCTCGCCTACTTTTCCAGGACACTATCTCCGATGGAACGGAATTACAGCCAGCTTGACAAGGAGGCACTGGCACTTGTGGCTGGAGTGAAGAGGTTCCATGAATACCTCTATGGCAGGATTTTTGACCTCATCACTGACCACAAGCCACTCCTGGGCCTCCTCGCCGGTGATCGTCCAACTCCACCGGTCCTCTCACCACGCATGCTGCGATGGACTGTTTTCCTGGCTGCCTACCACTACCGGCTCATCCATCGCCCCGGGAAATCAATGGGCCATGCCGACGCCCTCAGCCGTTGCCCTCTTCCAGCATTTGTGGAAGACCCGGCTCCAGCTTCATCGCTCCTTCTGATTGAGGATCTTCCGGCAGCGCCTGTATCGGCTGCCACTGTGGCCTCCGCGTCTGCCCAGGATCGCACCATCAGCTGGGTGCTCAACTGGGTGTGGAGGGGGTGGCCACAAGGGCCTTTTGCATCGGAGTTCCAGCCCTTCGCAACCAGACAACATGAACTCTCAGCTCATCGCGGCTGTCTGCTGTGGGGAGACCGCGTCGTGATTCCCCAGGGACTCCGTCAGCGCGTCCTGGAGGCTCTGCACGTTGGCCACCCGGGAATTGTCAAAATGAAGGCGTTGGCTCGGTGTTACGTCTGGTGGCCTAATATGGACGATGCCATCACTGCCTGGGTGTCCGCCTGTCAAGCGTGCCAAGAGTCGAGGCCTGCACCACCGGCAGCTAAGGGACACACCTGGGAGACGCCAAAGACACCCTGGTCGAGGGTACACATCGATCTGGCTGGCCCCTTTCACGGCCGGAGCTTTATGGTAGTGGTGGACGCCTATTCCAAATGGCTGGAGGTCGCCCTGATGCCCTCCACCACTACCGAAGCCGTCATCCGGGTGCTGCGAGGCCTGTTTGCAACGCATGGGTGTCCTGATGTCCTTGTCTCTGACAACGGACCGCAGTTCACGTCAGGCACGTTTGAGCGGTATCTTTTGGGACTGGGCATCCGCCATGCCCTAACGGCACCCTTTCATCCATCCAGCAACGGGCAAGCGGAAAGAATGGTGCGCTCGGCAAAGGAGGCACTGGCACGCCTGGACCGGGGAGACTGGCATGAGCGGGTCGCCGAATACTTGTTCGTGCAACACATCACCCCTCATGCGGCCACAGGGCGGAGTCCTGCTGAACTGCTTATGGGCCGCCGCCTCAGGTCACCGCTCGACCGGCTGCACCCGGACTTTGCTGTGGCTGAACCCCCAGGCTGTGCCAACGCGCCACGGTCATTTGTCCCAGGAAACCAGGTCTTTGCCTGGAACTATGTGGGGGACATTCCTTGGGTGCCAGCCACAGTAGTGGGAGTCACTGGACCTCGCTCGTACCAGGTGGCACTCGAAGACGGACGCTTGTGGCGACGGCACATAGACCAGCTTAGGCGCAGGGTTGGGGACTTGGACACTACCGTGGTGCCCCCAACTGCGCTTGCGGCTCCAGAAGAGACATGTACAGATGGCGAGGCCCCACCTACACCTCCCTCGCAAACTGCCAGCGTGGAGCCGAACCAAGCCGCTTCAGAGGGTCTGCCAGACTTACCACAGACTCAGACCACTCCACTTGCGGAGGCTCCACCCACAGCAGCGGATCCAGGGGAGTTGGTTCCAACACCACCTAGGGTCGCACCACAGCCTCAGCAAGAACTGTGTGGCCCTCTGGACTTGGCTACCAGTCCCCGGCGGTCTGGCAGAGTTTCCAAGCGCCCAACTTATTTAAAGGACTATGTTGTTGGACATGTATCACTGTTGGTCTAAGTATGGGAAATGTAACCGATATGCTTTTGTGCCTAATTGAACCATTACGCGTAGTGCTGTATATAAGGAAACCATTACGATTGTAACTAACGCCTTATCTCGGTGGGGAGGGGTGTTATGTAGTGAAGTTTCACCCTGGGCCAGCAGGGGGATACTGTATATAGTTTTCACTCAGGTCTGTAGATAGTTTTCACTCAGGTCCACGTCAGTTATTTTAGGCGGGAAACGCTGGGCTGTTGTTGCTACAATGTTGACAGCCGGCTGCCTATAAAAGCAGGCCGGCTGAGCTGTTTGCAGTCAGTTCTATTCCAGCTTACAAAATAAAGAGCTACTTGGAGAAATCGCTGTGTCGTCTGCTATGTCAACCCACAACTTAACACTATGGCTTGACTGTGCTGCAGCTTATTATTTTTTTAGTGCCCTTAACTTCCGGATCTCAGGAATTAAACGTGGTTTTTTTGCAACTGGGCCTGATGTACGACGCACTTGAACAAGGCAGTGCAGATGATCAAGCTATTGCAAATCATATTTCTTTGGTTAGATCTTTATAATTCTACACTCCACCCCTCCTCAAAAAACAACACAACCTTTTACTCAGTAAGCAGAGGAAGGAGAAAGTGAGGCAGAATTTCCCCCCTTTTACATTTTGAGATTTGCAGCTCATCAGTTTGTAGCCTTATTAAAAAAAAAATAAGCAAGAGATCTGCCTCATTAAGTCAGTCCCTTCCATTTGGCCAGATGTTCTAGCTCTGAACTATTTTAACAATGCTTTCCAATTTACTTATCAACTATCATATAAAGAGAAGCAGTTGATCTTGAGTTTGTTTCCCCCCTCTTTAATCCTTCCTTCTTTCCATTCAGAAAGTCTGCTTAATCTAAAACCATAATCCTTAAGCTCGGGAAGTCTAAAGTCAGTTGCCTTCATATCCATGTTATATTTATTACTAGTTCAGATTGATGTCGTTTATTGTTGCTGCTGTTGTGTGGCGTGTTTTTTAATGGAAAGATCAGTTCACTAAGTCAACCCTTTGTAACGCCAAGGAGCTCAGTGTCATGTAGATTATATTTTCATATAATACTTCCATATAGAAGAATAAGGCAAGGGGGTGGCCTCTATTCAGGAGGGGGAAAACAACAGAATTTCAAATGAGAATAAAACTAGAAACATTTAAAGCAACAGAACAAGTGAGTGGATCTCTGTATATATTCTGAGAAGAGTTATCCACACCAATATATATATATTTCTTTTGGTTTTGACAGGCTGCATACACACATTTAAAGCACATTTGAAAGGCATTCTTTCCCTCAAAGAATTCTGGGCACTGTAGTGGGTTAAGCCTTGTTGGCGATTGTCACTTTGTGCGTACTGAGTTCATGGTTTAAGACTTGGTGTGGAAGACCTGAAAGCCACAGGTCCTCTGTTATTAATTTACTATAGTAATATAATCTGAATCAATCTTTATTTTGGTCCAGAGACCCAACATATATAATAATAATAATAATAATAATAATAATAATATAAAAACAACAACAACAACAAAATAATGATAATGATAATGATAATGATAATGATAATGATAATGATAATGATAATGATGATGATAATAATAATAATAATAATAATAATAATAATAATAATAATAATAATAATAATTTATTATTTATACTCCACCCATCTGGCTGGGTTTCCCCAGCCACTCTGGGCGGTTCCCAACAGAATGTTAAAAATGCGATAAAGCATCAAACATTAAAAACGTCCCTATACAGGACTGCCTTCAGATGTCTTCTAAAAGTCAGGCAGTTGTTTATTTCCTTGACATTCCACAGGGCGGGCGCCACTACCAAGAAGGCCCTCCTAACCTACCTACATATTTTAATGGATGAACCAGGCTTGTTGTTGTTGTTGTTTAGTCGTTTAGTCGTGTCCGACTCTTCATGACCCCATGGACCAGAGCACGCCAGGCACTCCTGTCTTCCACTGCCTCCCACACTTTGGTCAAACTCATGCTGGTAGCTTCGAGAACACTGTCCAACCATCTCGTCCTCTGTCGTCCCCTTCTCCTTGTGCCCTCCATCTTTCCCAACATCAGGATCTTTTCCAGGGAGTCTTCTCTTCTCATGAGGTGGCCAAAGTACTGGAGCCTCAGCTTCACGATCTGTCCTTCCAGTGAGCACTCAGGGCTGATTTCCTTCAGAATGGATAGGTTTGATCTTCTTGTAGTCCATGGGACTCTCAAGAGTCTCCTCCAGCACCATAATTCAAAAGCATCAATTCTTCGGCGATCAGCCTTCTTTATGGTCCAGCTTTCACTTCCATACATCACTACTGGGAAAACCATAGCTTTTACTATACGGACCTTACCTATTTATTATCAGCGGTGCCTAGGTGCTGAGAATGAAAGAGTTTCCCCAGCCCTGGTCTGCACTGACTGGCAGGGTTTCAGAAATATGTTTTGCAGAAAGGAGATCTTCCCGCCTTTCGTATGTAAAACAGATGCTCTACCACCAAGCAACGGCTCTTTGTCACTTCTGCCTACCTCTGTCCTACTTCTTTCTGTCCAGGGCTCTTGCTCATGCCAGAACTTCAGATGTTCTGAGACCGGTTGTCTTAGCATTTTTTTATATTTTTTCCCCCACTGTTGGGCATCCATTTGTTTTTCTGCTGAGCCTCTCACTTGCTTTGTAGACACTTCCTCTGCACATTCCAGTCTTAAAATAGTCTCGCTCGGTAATCTGGCCTTGAATCCGTCTGACTTTATGCTCCACAGTATGTGATATTTAATAAGTGATTCATATATCTCCCCCAGTTCAGTCACCTATGGGTCTCTGCTTTCATCTTCACCGAGTTCTAGGAAAGAATTTGTGCCTTTCCTTTGCAACGTTTCTTCTGGAGTGTACAGTATGCAATTAGTCAAAACCTGAATGCCCCTTATCTGCATTGTCATCAAACTGTATTAAACATGGTGCTTTGCCTGCCTTTTGTAGAAAAGTGTGGCTGCTCAGTTCTAGGCATTTCGTACTGACACTGTTTATTGAGACCCATTTCAGTCTGATTGACTGCCTGATCACATAGTGGCTTTCATGAGATCCCTTCTGGATCAGTTGAGCACAGAACTGGAGGTATCACCATCACATCATCATATATTTAATGCACATTTAGCACATATAATAATAATAATTTATTATTTATACCCCGCCCATCTGGCTGGGTTTCCCCAGCCACTCTGGGCGGCTTCTAACAGAATATTCAAATACAATAAAATGCATAGCTTCTCCCTAAGACTCTGGGGGCTATAGTTTACCCCTCACAGACCTCACAATTCCTAGCACTCTTAACAAACTACAGTTCCCAACATGGGCATAGCCAGGATTTATGGGGGGGGGACAGAATCAAGCTATCTGCTACACAATTGGTCAGTTAGTTAAATATTTTTACTTACAGTCGTACCTTGGAAGTCACCCGGAATCCGTTCCAGAAGTTTGTTTGACTTCCAAAACATTCGGAAACCAAAGCACAGTTTCTGAGTGGTTGCAGGAAGCTCCTGCAGCCAATCGGAAGCCCTGTCGGACGTTCAGCTTCCAAAAATAGTTTGCAAACCGGAACACTCACTTCTGGTTTGCGGTGTTCGGGAGCCAAAACGATTGAGAACTAAGCTGTTTGAAAACCAAGGTACAACTGTGTTTACTTGATTTAGGGGGGCAGCTGCCTCCCCCCGTCCCCTGGCTATGCCCATGGTTCTCAGGATTCCTTGGGGGGAAGCCATGCATGTTAAATATATGGAATAGATGTGGCTAACTTTCAAAACGTTGTTTTGGAGGACTGTTGCTCTGCCCAGTGGTCTTCGTACTATTGAGCTTCATACCACTGAGTTCCGCATGCTCCTGCATGCTACTTAACGTCTACATTAAATTGCTGGATAAGGTCATATGGGGATCAGGAATAAAGTTTCATCAAGACAACACCTAACTCTACTTCTCCTATTTAGCTTCCCCAAGCATCCAGCTTGTGGCTAGATCCAAACAGCTTGCAGCTTGAGGATGCTTCTAGATTCATCTTTGAATCTCAAAGATTAAACAGCTTCTGTAGCACAAAGAACCTGTCATCAAGTTCAGTTGCAAAGAGGAGATTGGTCATAATTGCCCCATGTTTGGTAACATCCAGCCTTGATTTCTGTAGGGGGTTATATGTGGGAATGACCCTGAAACATGCTTGGAAGAAGCAACTGGTCCAATTTATGGTGAGCTCACCATGGTGATCATATTTCATGTGTGTCAGAATAGTCTCGTTGGCTCTGAATTTGTTTCTGGCACAATTCAATATGGGGGTTCTTACCTTTAGAGCAGTAAATGGTGTGGACCAAGATATATCTTCCTCTTCTACCAGAGAGACATGTTCTCATCAGTTAGGAAAAGCAATGGAGGCCCATTTCCAAGTTCCCTTTCCACTCAAATTACCAGAGAAGGTCTTTTATGTGTGGACATTCTAGATTTTTGGAACAGCCTCCCTAAATTAATTTTTCATCATTACAGTGGTACCTTGGTTTGCAACCGCTTTGGATTACAACCATGTCAAACCCGGAAGTGTGTGTCCCTTTTTCGGATTACAACCCGTTTATTTTGGATTACAACCCATTTTTGGGGGGGACGTCCCATTGGCAAAAGCGCACCTTGGGTTACAACCTGTTTTGGTTTACAACCGGACCTCCGGAACAGATTATGATTGTAAACCAAGGTACCACTGTTCTGCATTCTTTCACCAGCCCAAGATTATCCTTTCCCCCAGAGCTTGTACTCATTTATTTATAAGATTTTATCAGCCACATAATAACCACCCCCCTAAGTAGTGTATATAAAACAATACAGAACAATTATTAATACACAGAGAAAACCAGCAAATATTAAGAAAATGTCAATATAGCTATTAAGCTCATTTCTGTCTTTCTGCTTTTATTTTGTTTTGCTGATTTATTCTTCTTTTGGTATGTTTATTGTTTTACTTTTATGAATCTATTGTAACATGCCTTGCACACTTTTTGTGTGGAATGGGCTTTAAAAATCTTCAATAAAATTGCTAACCGAAATCTTACTTGCTCCAGTTGTAATATAATACAACTCCAACCCTTGTTTTCATTTTATCCTGTGCTCTGCAGCTTTTCCTTCAAACACCAACTTTCCTGGAGGCAGTAGCTGGTTCATTTTCTTTTTCTTTTTTTCTTTCACTGTTTTACTTTCTGTTTCTCTTCTGACACCATGTAAGATTTCCTGCCGGAAACTTTATAAAATGATGCCACAGGAGACTTGAAGTGTAGGAAAAGAATTACTCTACACACTATGGAACTCTTACTACAACTGATCTCACAATATCAGCTGCAAGGTTTCATTTCTTTGCTAGTGTTCCCTGGAGCTGCTTCCCTCCATGCAAACACACAGAACATTTTGGTTCCTGCTATCATTCTGCCTTTGCATCTTGCTGAGCCTTGCTTCCCAAAGTGGGAATCTGAAATGCTGCCTCTGAAAGGAGGTAGCTTTCCCAGGTAAATTGTGTGTTATCCCATTGATTGCAATGGAACCAGGGCATGCCTGACTCTTGCTCAGAGGTGCACTGATTAGCAAGAGGAATGCAGGTTGGTTAAGTGGCTTTTTCACAGATGCTTTTTCCTCTGTCTGTGAAGGTACCTCATCTGTCTCCTGAGAAATCTCTATGTGGGACAGAAGCTACAGTTATAATTGGATATGGAAGAACTGATTGGTTCAAAATTGGGAAAGGAGTACGACAAGACTGTATATTGTCTCCCTGCTTATTTAACTTATATGTAGAATTCATCATGCGAAAGGCTGGACTGGATGAATCCCAAGCCAGAATTAAGATTGCCAGAAGAAATATCAACAACCTCAAATATGCAGATGACACAACACTGATGGCAGAAAGTGAGGAGGAATTAAAGAACCTCTTAATGAAGGTGAAAGAGGAGAGCGCAAAATATGGTCTGAAGCTCAACATAAAAAAAACGAAGATCATGGCCACTGGTCCCATTACCTCCTGGCAAATAGAGGGGGAAGAAATGGAGGCAGTGAGAGATTTTACTTTATTGGGCTCCATGATCACTGCAGGTGGTGACAGCAGTCACAAAATTAAAAGACACCTGCTTCTTGGGAGAAAGGCAATGACAGACTTAGACAGCATCTTAAAAAGCAGAGACATCACCTTGCCAACAAATGTCTGTATAGTTAAAGCTATGGTTTTCCCAGTAGTGATGTACGGAAGCGAGAGCTGGACCATAAAGAAGGCTGATCGCCGAAGAATTGATGCTTTTGAATTATGGTCTGGAGGAGACTCTTGAGAGTCCCATGGACTGCAAGAAGATCAAATCCATTCTTAAGGAAATCATCCCTGAGTGCTCACTGGAAGGACAGGTCCTGAAGCTGAGGCTCTAATACTTTCGCCACCTCATGAGAATATATACAGTGACTCCCCTTTAGGTATATAAAGGGTACCATTGTGACCCTTCTCAGTCTGTCGATAACTATTAACTAATAGAAATGTGCAAAGCTTTTCTGAACTTCCATTGTCTAGTGGGAAAGAAATAAAGATATCATAAACAATCCAGTACCTCAGTTTTGAAGGTATGGACTTAATTCATTGTTGGCATGTAAGGACATAACTTCTTGGATTTCAGTGGATTTCTATATTATACACCAGAAGAATACTACAGAGCGTAGAATGTGTTAAAGAAAAGAAATTATTGCATACCAGTTGTGAGAAATGTATTAGAATCACATTTCTGCTAATGTACCCTGAAAGACTGTGACCTTTGCATTTGTCAAATATCGGAGACTATTGCAAATTATAGTAAATTGGGTGCATGAGAAAATGGATTTACCAGAGAGATGTCTGAGTCTGTCACGACGTGAAATAGTGTGGGAGCTAGAAAATGCAGAAAGTTTTAGAGATCCAAGGGCATGAAAGACACCTCGGCAAGAGATAAGCTTTTTGGTCCTCCAGACCTTGAAAGACTCAATGAATCATTCACAAGGCCTCTGTAGCATTCTGCAGAAAGCACAAAAACACCCGAGCTCCAGCAAATATCAGCAGTTTGTTTGTTTGTTTGTTTGGTGCTGCTTCCTTTCTTGCACAAACAGTGCGCAAAATATTCATTGTCCTCGTGTCCCACATCTACCCTGCAAGGGCATACGGCACCACCTGAAACTCTAACCTTTAGCTGGTACTGCCACCACCCTGTTTATGTGCTTCTAAGCTAGTAGGGAAGAATTCACCTATCCCCTGCTTGTTTAGTCCCTCTTTGCACAAACTTTGGAACCTGCTGCCGGAGTGCCTCTGGGCTCATGGGAGAAAAACCATAGTGATCAAAACCAGCTAGATATCCTCCAGTATTCCAAATGCAGACCCTCCAAGTGTCCCTATTTTCCAGGGACAGTCCCAGATTTATACAAGCCATTCCTGTTTCTGATTTGATCCCAGGATGTCCTGCTTTTCCTTAGGATGTCCCTATTTTCATCAGAGAAATGTTGGAGGGTATGGAGTTATGTGACCTCTGAGCCATCTGAAGGCAGTCCTGTAGAGGGAAGGTATTTTTTAATGTTTAATGTTTTATTATGTTTTTATATGTGTTGGCAGCTGCCCAGAATGGCTGGGGCAACCCAGTCAGATGGGCAGGGTATGATGATGATGATGATGATGATGATGGAATATGACGTCCTATTTTCATCCGAGAAATGTTGAAGGGTACACAAATGATAAAGGGTTTGTATTTTTTGAAGTAATGTTTAAGGAAGGAAAAGAGAGAGAAGCAGAATACAGGTTCAAATAAATCATGAACTCAATATCTAGGTAGCCTAAGGCTTTGAGCAACCGCCAAGGTTCAGCATATGTGCCCAGTACAGTTGTACCTTGGTTCTCGAACAGAATCCGTTCTGGAAGTCAGTTTGACTTCTGAAAACCAAGGTGTGGCTTCCAATTGGCTGCAGGAGCTTCCTGCACTCAATCAGAAGCTGTGTAAGCCGTGTCAGACGTTTGGCTTCCAAAAAGAGTTCACAAACCAGAACACTCACTTTGCGGCGTTTGGGAGTCAAAACGTTCGAGTCGCAAGGCATTCGAGAACCAAAGTACGACTGTATTTGCATGGGTCTTCAAGATGTTCTGATGGAGGTATGGGCTAGTGTTAGGGGGTTGGACTAGATGATCCTCAGGGTCCCTTCCAACTCTACAATTCTATAATTCTTCATGGGAATGTTTAATATGTGTGTTAAGTCACTGATCTGGGCCAGTCCTTGCAGCCCCCATGTGTTTCAATGCAAGGTGTTTATATTGTTTCTTCCAAAGTGTAAGAGGTCAAGCACAAGATGACCATCGTCTTGTGACAATTCTCCTATATATTATCAGTCTGAAATATTCTACCAAGCACTGACATATTTTGATTGTTCTTGGCTTGCAGTTTGGCCATATCTTCCATGCACACAAAAGCTTTTTGTGCTGCTGAATTGTTACATACCTGTATTAGCAAGTCAAGTGCCCCCAATTTTCCCTCCCTAATTTATGAATTTGCTCTTCTTTTAGAAATGTATTGATCTATTGGATGGAAACATAGCTCAAAAACAACGGGAAGTGCATAATCCCTTATTATTTGGTACTGTGCAAACCTGTTGTTGAGAGTGATTACTGAAATAAAAGCAATCATTTATACTAATAAAACTATCGAGACGTCTCTCTTGGCCACAGGGATTTTAGGATATGCCAGTTGCGCAAACAGGAGAGGGGTTGAAGGCAAACTTAGAGCAGTAAGAATGAAATTCCCACAAACATCTCCACAAGCTCCTCACAGTTTTGATGCTGAAGCGACAATCAGGGCCAAAGTAAATGAGATGTGAGAGCTCCATGATCCTACTTTGCATATGAAAAGAGTTACACACCTTGAGTAGGGCACGGCAATATAACGATATATCGTACAAACTAGTTTGAGGTCCGTATTGTGATACTGGTTTCATAGTTTTCAAATCATGATGTATGGGCGTGTGTCGTGCGAAAATCACAATGTGGGAAAAACCATGAAGCCAGCCAGTGTGGCTACATAGCTCCATCCTTATTTCTGACATTATGATGTATTTTGATGTATTTTTGATGTATATTGCGATGTTTAGCTGGTGATATATCACTAAGTTGAAAGCCAGATATTGTTCCCTTGCATAGAAAAACAGAGCATGAAAACACATTCCTTTAGTCAGGTGTTCTTTTGAATTGTTTAAGATGCCTATTTTTTGTTAACTTTGCTGCCACTCTGCAGTTGGCTTCCTTTGTGATATTTAATTTTGAAATCTTTAAGATAATATTTTAAAGGTAGAGGGACCCCTGACAGTTAGGTCCAGTCACGAACGACTCTGGGGTTGCGGCGCTCATCTCGCTTTATTGGCTGAGGGAGCCGGCGTTTGTCCGCAGACAGTTTTTCCGGGTCATGTGGCCAACATGACTAAGCCGCTTCTGGCAAAACCAGAGCAGCACACAGAAACACCGTTTACCTTTCCGCCGGAGTGGTACCTATTTATCTACTTGCACTTTGACATGCTTTCGAACTGCTAGGTTGGCAGGAGAAGATAATATTTTAGCTTTCTGTTACCGTAATTACATTGCTTCAAATGTATACTTTACATTTGACTTTCTTCTGTAATGTTTTGCTCTGGATTGTTTTATTTGAAGTTTTTAATGTAGGTTGTAAACCGCTTTGAGATCCCCCTATACACACACACACACACACACACACACACACATTTATACATACAGTGGTACTTCAGGTTACATACGCTTCAGGTTACAGACTCCGCTAACCCAGAAATAGTGCTTCAGGTTAAGAACTTTGCTTCAGGATGAGAACAGAAATCGTGCTCCTGCGGCGCGGCAGCAGCAGGAGGCCCCATTAGCTAAAGTGGTGCTTCAGGTTAAGAACAGTTTCAGGTTAAGTACGGACCTCCGGAACGGATTAAGTACTTAACCCGAGGTACCATTGTATATATACACACACACACACACACACACACACACACACACACACACATATAGAGAGAGAGAGAGAGAGAGAGAGAGAGAGAGCAATACGGAAATGAAATAAATAACAGCAACAACAATCCAAAATAATACATTGTAATTAATTAATATAGGGATAGAAAGGTTGTTTCTCCCACAGCCCCCAGGATCCTGTAGATTTGATGCCTCCATGTTGTCAAACTCGGTTCCAGGGCTTCATATTAACCTCCAGAATGTCAACAAATTCAGTTAGCTCAGTGAGTCATGTCACCAGGAAAGCTGAAGTGCCACTAAGCAAAGTGCAAACTTTGCTTATTCATCCTAATGGACTGCTAATTGGAGATGTTCATTAAAAACGCTTGGGTGTCAACTGGCCTTAGCGGAAACAAGAGGTAATATGACCCTCTAATGTGCATGGCTAGATTTGCCTATTCTATTGTGATTACAAAACAATGCACACAGCAAGCTAATGTTGGGCTGTTGGAGTCCCATTAATTTCAACAGAGGGAGTTTAAGCACTTTTTTTTTAAGCCTCCTCTTGAAATCAGTGGGACATAGAAGAGCTTAACTTTTTGTTTCATACCTTTTTTGGTGGGGGGGGGTTAGAAACAGACAAGCACTGAGATTTATGCAACCTGTTGTCGTTCTTTCCTTTATACTGGGAATCATAGAATCATAGAATCATAGAGTTGGAAGAGACCACAAGGGCCATCGAGTCCAACCCCCTGCCAAGCAGGAAACACCATCAGAGCACTCCTGACATATGGTTGTCAAGCCTCTGCTTAAAGACCTCCAAAGAAGGAGATTCCACCACACTCCTTGGCAGCAAATTCCACTGTCTAACAGCTCCTACTGTCAGGAAGTTCTTCCTAATGTTTAGGTGGAATCTTCTTTCTTGTAGTTTGGAACCATTGCTCTGTGGTTTGTAAGCCGGCAGGAAACAACGAAACCTGAATACAAGTATTAAAATATGTTTAAAATGTATTAAAACCTGAAACATGTTCGCTATGTCCTTGTTAGTCATCCCTGTGCTATTGCACTCAATGACCAGAACCAATGAAAGCTGGGAGTGATGGTCTTAGTTCTTACTGAGCACTTAGCTAGAAAACTTCCTGCATATTGTCCCCTAGGTACAGTAAGTGCTCAGGAAGAACTCATCTTAGACTGTCACTTTTAGTTAAAACTAACCCTGCAGCCCCCTTCCTGATGACCAGAGCCTTCCTTTTTTTTAATACAGTGTTTATTTACAATGGACAGGTTGAGCAATCTTGTGGAGGAGCAGTAGAAGCAAATAGGCAGCATCAATTTCAGTATCAATATCAGCATCTTTACCCTTTAATGTTCAATTCAACTTTCTTTTTCTTAACAATCTCTAAGACCTTAAGCTCCCCTAGTACACATGTTTTCTTCCCTCAGACCCAGAACATCCAGGGTTCATTTTTTTTAACCAAGTCCCCACCCAGCCAGGTGGGTGTAACTTGCATTCTTAAAATGCCTTTTTCAATTAACAGCTTCATTGCACCCAGTGCCCATCATCTACCCAGGGATTTGCACGTAAAAGCACAGATCACAATAAAAACATTCCATCCTAATATATACTCTTATTTACCTGAAATCGCTAGACTATCTTTTCTTTTTGGATTATTAGATTTTGCTTTTCGAAGCTTATCTGTAAACCACCTTGAGTGCCTATCAAGGAAAAAGGTGGAATAATAATAATAATAATAATAATAATAATAATAATTTATTATTTATACCCAGCCACTCTGGGTGGCTCCCAAGAGAATATAATAATAAAAAAGCAATGAAACATCAAACATTAAAAACTTCCCCAAACAGGGAAGTTTATTGATTATTGATTAGATTTATTTTAGATTTATATACCACCCTTCATCATAAGATCTCAGGGGAGTTCACAGAATAAAATACAGGATAAAAGCAAAAAAAGGATCAAAACAGCAAAACAATAACGCCTCCTTCAAACATACACA
This sequence comes from Podarcis cretensis, assembly GCF_951804945.1. Taxonomy (NCBI): domain Eukaryota; kingdom Metazoa; phylum Chordata; class Lepidosauria; order Squamata; family Lacertidae; genus Podarcis; species Podarcis cretensis. The sequence continues at coordinate 13,651,760 of NC_137187.1, forward strand.
TTTAAAAGGCTGTAGAAAGCTGTAAAATAATAATAATAATAATAATAATAATAATAATAATAATAATAAGGCATCCCTTGACATCATCATCCTGAAATAGCTCCCTTTAAAACAGTCAGCTATTATTTCCTTAAGGGATTTCGCAACGCAGCTAAAGTTAAGAATGTCCAGCCATTCATTTCAATGGGGGGAAATGCAAGCATGCCCTTTGGCTATGTATACATGACATATTATTCTAGTCTCAATGGAGACCAAGTATTCGGTTTTTTTCTACGTAGCCCGCACCCCATCTAGATCCAATGCATGTTCCTTTGCCCCTGAAAAGTGCTCCTTGAGAAACTTGTTTGGTTCCAAAAATAAAAGCTTGGTATGTCCATTTGAAAACAGATGTGGGTGTGCATATATCAAGCTTGCAATCGTTACGTCTTCATTCGCCTGGGGCATGTGCAGGGATAGCCAAATTAAGGGAAGATTTTCGCATGTGCGGCAGGTAACCACACCCATGCTTGCAGACAGCAGGATCTAGAACCAATCTAGACTGAAAGCAGCATGTTTAGGTGAAGCAGAAATGATTCAAGACAGAGGAAAAAACCACATTGTGCTACAAATGGTTTGGTGTGTACACAGCCTTCCAGTGACACCAGTGTGACTCAAAAGGGGTCAACTTGGGTTATCGTTTCCCCAGGGTATATAGTCAAGAACATACTGCCTCCCTGAAGTTAATGTTATCTGAGATTTCTGCATAAATTGATAAATACTAACGGAAGCAGGCACAGTGCCTTCACATTCACAGATTCCTTAATATATTTTCCCCCTATTAGAAAGTCATTCCCAAAGAAATCTATCACTTCAACGGCCCATAGGTGTAACGTTCTTTCGTTTGCATAATTGGCCTGTTTAGGCAGAAGATATAGAATGCTTCCTTTAGGATGGTAGGAAAAGCTTTACTCACCAGTTTTCCCGCCTCTAAACATAATGGACATTTTAGAGAGATTATCTTGTCCTAAAGCATCTTGATCAAAAATTTCATCTCAAGAAGTTTTGACAACCTTTGACTGTAATCCTAAACACCCTTACGAGGGAGTAATCTCCAGTACTTCCAAGTGTACATGCTTCGGGTCTGTTTTATTTCTTCTCTTCATGGCATGAATATCATGAAATTACGCCAAAGAAAAATTGAAGGACAGCTTCCTTTTCTTCTGTAGTTGACCTTCCTGCCTTCTACCCCCCCCCCCGAAAGAATAGATTTTGGATTCTACCACATAGAAAATGCATGTTTTATATTTTTCTGGATTCCTATATTGTTTTATTAAATTGTAGTTTTAACCTTTTCTTTTTATTTTGGATTATAAAGCACTTTATTTATTTCAATATTTATAAACCACCCTTTTTATCTGTACTGATTTTTATCTTTAAATCACCTTGAGCCTCTGTTAGGGGAAAAGGTGGGGTAGGATGATGATGGTGGTGATGATCATCATCATCATCATCACCAGTGCTTTTTTCTGGGGGGACAGGACGCAGGGGTATGCATACCCCTAAACATTTTGTGAATTTTTGCACTTTTGTCCCCTTACTGTATTTATTTTCCCCAATTTGTACTATAAAATTGTGATTTTTTTTGGAGTCAGAATGAGAGTACCCCTAAACAATTTTTTTTAGAAAAAAAGCACTGATAATAACAATAATAGTTGTTGTTGATGTTGTTATTGTTGATGTTGTTATTTCATAAAGTATATCAAGGCGACTTTCAGCATACAAAATGAATCAGTCCACAAATATCCATAAAACAAAATTTAAAACATCAGTTAAAGACATAGTGATAGAATGATGTAGCAGTAAAAAAAATCAGAGGAGTGGGGAAATCAGAGGCTGCCATAGCCTTGTAGGGAAACTACCAGTGGTGGGTGGAGCCAGAGATAAAAGTAGGAGGAGCCAGTGGATATGACTCTTACCTTTGTTCAATAGGTTACATTCCAGCCCAGTTTCTCACCCACACACCCAGACACATACAAACCCTCTTTCCATCTTACATCCAGGCAAGCACAGAACATGATCACAGTCCCAAGGATACATTCCATCCAGGCAAAAGCAGTCAAGTAGGATGCAAAGCAGGGCCAGTGAGGAGTGTGTGTGACTTTGGGCGAGTCCCAAGTGGTTGATAGAAGACCTGGAAGGTCATATTCTGTCCTTGAGGCCTGAAGTTCCCCTATTTTAAACGAAATACAGTGGTACCTCGGGTTAAGTACTTAATTCGTTCCGGAGGTCTGTTCTTAATCTGAAACTGTCCTTAACCTGAGGTACCACTTTAGCTAATGGGGCCTCCTGCTGTCACTGTGCCGCCGGAGCACGATTTCTGTTCTCCTCCTGAAGCAAAGTTCTTAACCTGAAGCACTATTTCTGGGTTAGCAGAGTCTATAACCTGAAGCGTATGTAACCTGAAGCGTATGTAACCTGAGGTACCACTGTACAGTGGTACCTCAGATTAAGAACTTAATTCGTTCCAGAAGTCCGTACCTAACCTGAAACTGTTCTTAACCTGAAGCACCACTTTAGCTAATAGGGCCTCCCGCTGCCACCATGCCACTGCTGCGCAATTTCTGTTCTCATCCTGAAGCAAAGTTCTTAACCCGAGGTACTATTTCTGGGTTAGCGGAGTCTGTAACCTGAAGCGTCTGTAACCCGAGGTACCACTGTAAAGTACACCTGGAAGCCACTTGTATAAAAAACCAGCATATTGGAATTACTGTGCAGCATGCATCAGGATAATCAAGCTTTGTGAGTAATGTCTAGTAGTATCTGCAGGGTGCTCAAATGTTAAAAATCCCTTCATATGAAATACGGTGCTCCAATCCTTACAACAACCCCATAACACACTACTATCTTCCTAGTGCAGGTGGGGGGCTGAATCTGAAATGGTGTACCTGGTGAGGTTTATGACACAGGAACACAGGAAGCCACCTTCTGCTGAATCAGGTCATCCATCTCAGTATTGTCTCCTCCAAGGATGGGGAACCTAGAACTCTTCCAATGTTGTTGGACTCCAACTCCCATCAGCCCTGGCCAGCATGTCCTGCTTGGGAACAATGGGAGTTGTAGTTCAACAACATTGGGAGGGACACAGGTCCTTCATTCTTCATCTACAAAGGTTGGCAGCAGCCCTCCAGGGTTTCAGACAAGGGACGTTCCCACTCCTTCCTGGAAACGCTGGGGATTTCAACTGGGATAATCTGCTGCTGAGCTACAGCTCTCCCCCTTAGAAAGTCAAATCAAGTATTATAATTCCATCGGATAGCTACTATGCTAGATGTACAAGCTCTTGTCTTAAGACCATAATGGACGGAAATGGAGCTGAAAGAGGATCACTGACAAGTGAGAGGAAGTGACTCCCTGTCTGTGGAATGCTTTTCCCAGGGTGGTTCTGCTGGCACCCTCATTTTACACCTTTAGGTGCCAGGCAAAAACATTCCTCTTTAACCAGGCCTTTGGCTGATTGACACCCAAATAAAAAAACCTTTTAAAATGTGTTGGGGGGAATTATTGGGTTGTTCTTGGGTTTTTTAATTATTATTACATATTTTATGTTGTTATATTGTGAATTTATCTTGTGAACCGCCCAGAGACTTGCAGTATAGGGCGTTATACAAAATTAATAATAAAAATTAAATAAAATATGAGCATGTGTGCCGAAGCACAAATAAATCTTTCAAGAAACCGAACATGCTAAAGAATGCTGACTACCAGCTGGAAAAGAAAACGGGTGGAATGACCTGCTTGAAGGGAATGGCTGGCTGGAACCCTGGAAGGAAGGATGAATAGCTCTAACATTTAGACCGTCATTATTCTCAGGTGGGGTACAATCACATAGTGGAAAATTTGGATTGCACAATTACAGTAGATGGGGAGGTCTTCTGCAATAAACCCACAGCCCAAGGGGGGGAATGGACTGCAAAGTATGGAGTGAGACTTGCTTTGGTGGCAACATCATCTAATCTCCTGGCAAACAAATCAGGATGGATGCTCAATAAACCGGTTGCCTGGAAGTGCCCTTTGTTGCAGGTCTCACTCATTCTCTTTGCGATGCTTTGGGAAGGTCGCAAGCAGGACGTAAGTACGGTGATCCTCACGGTTTGTCTTCAGAGGCCGGTGCTCTCTCTGTCCGTGGTGCATTCAGCTATCACACCTAATTGCCATTCATGGACCTATCCTACATGAACCAGTGTAATCCATGGGCATGAAGCTCAAGTGGATTAGGCATCCAAACTCCCTGCCCAGCAGATGCTATGGGGCTGTAGAAATAAAATTCAGTTTGCAGTTGTGTTTCTTAGGTTGCCTCGAGGGGTGTTAATTTTAACAAAACCCTTCGCCTTCTGCCTTTCATCATTTCTTCATCAGGGGCCCCTGCATCTCCCATTTCACCCTCCAAAACGTGGGCAAATTGCAGCTTCCGTATTCAGCTCCACTCTTTGAACGCTGCAGCCTGCTCTCCTGCACTCTCCCTGCTCCTTGACACTTGTGCTGCAGCTGATTTAAGGATAATGTTGGGAGAGCCTAGTGCTGATTTATGCAGCATCAGCTGTTGCTGAGTCAGCTTCCTCCACTTGCTAAGGCATCAGCTTCATCTCTGGCAGTGCAGAAGTGTGTGTGGAGTATGGTAGGACAACCGCAGGCCGTGCTGGAGACCCTAGAGGAGCCACCTCCATGCCTTTGGTCTGTCCTAATCCATTTAAGAAGCTGTGAAATCTAATGGCTGTCACCAGCTTGTGTTGCTTGATCCCACGTTAATGACAAATCGTGTGAAGGTACCCTCTTTTGTTTATTGGGTGCAGGGTCGCACCCACTGACCATACTCTCAGTTTTAACATCCCTGCAGACACACCTATTCATGTGGTTTGTGTGTTAGCTGGTATGGAACCTGTGGCTCACTCAGTTCTGTTGGACTCCCAACTCAGCCCCAGACAGCATGGTCTGCTTGTAGTTCAGCAATATCTGGAGGGCCACCTGGTTTTCCATCTGTGCATAGGGCAGCCTTCACTAACCAGATGTTTCAGACTGCAGCTCCCATCAGTTCCAGCCAGCACTTGCCTGGAGCCAATAGGAGTTGTAGTCCAAAACATCTGGATGACACCAGACTGGTGAAGGGATGTATGGCCACTGGGAGGCATACCCCTGAGTATGTATGGGGCAGGTTGCATGGCCAGCATTCACAATCTCCCCTCTCACCGGCTTGCAAGAGGGGCCTTGGATGTCCTTGAGTTCCTAAGGAAGGGGTGCATGGGAAACTGAGCATTGAGACAAAAGTTTGTGATGGATTGAAAGGGATGTTCTTGCCTGCTTAACTGACCAAGGCAAACTCCATTCATTCTTAAATGCAAGTCACCTCTGTGCAGCGTTTCTGCAACCAACGCTGAAAGAAAGAGCTCTGTGCCAAGAATTTACCCTGGCATTCTCACCACCTGACGCCGAGTAGCAGTAATAGCATTGTTGCCAGGTCAACTTTTCACAAATAAGACACACCATGGAGTGCCCTTGCCAAATTCTATGGAGTTCTTGGGCAGCCTGAGGAGTTAAGATGCGTCCATTATTATGCTGAGCGTGGAGCTATGGTATGTTGGAGAGATTAATCAGACTTTAAAATAAAGGAGTGCCCTTCAGCTATGTGGCATTTTTTAGGGACAACAGTCATGACTGTGCTACCTAAGAAAATCTGTGTGTAATTATGCAAGCTGGGTTACCAGGAAGACAAAACCCCTGTGGGCATTTCTATGGAAATGAGGTCAGCTAAGAAAGCATCTCCAGGAAGTTTGGGTGGTTCCACCTCACACAACCCTTTTTAAAGATTACAGGACTGATCAGGCTTAAGCTTCCCATGCCTGACATGGCGTTCCAGGCTTCCTTCTTCTGAGCTGCGGCTCTTGTTTCCCAAGAAGCAGTAGCTGACAGGAAAAGCCAGGATTCATTATTAAAAGACAAAGAGAGACACATTATCTGCTTGAGTGCTGAAGGTACGTCACAGACTTTTTGTAAAGTCCTAGCGTTCCTTTCACGAGAAGGGATGATTTATAGAAAATTGCTGCCAGAGCACATGCACGCCCTGGCAGCAGCAAAATGCAGTCCCCTCCCACCTCCAAGGCTCTTTTATCAGCATCTTAGGAAGTGCCCAATTCATTTGTCCGTGTGAAATCACAAGAGTTAATAGATATTTCTCCTGGATTCTCCACCACTCTCCCAAAAGTTATTTTCTGAACCCAGCAGTATTGCTTTCCCCAAAAAGTCTTCTTTTTCCCATTTCAGCAACACTTGGTGCTAATTTTAATTTCACACTCAAGGTGTAACAACAACAATATAGATCCCAACCACAGTTTTGTGCATGTAATATATCGTAACAGTTGATGATGATGCTAATAATACTAAATGCTAAGAATAATATAGGTCCCATCGCAGTTACAAGACTGTCCCATGAATGTAATAGACCAGGGCTCCCCAAACGTTGTTTTTGGACCACAGTTCCAATCATCCCTGACCACTGGTCCTGCCCTGCTAGCTAGGAATGATGGGAATGATAATCCAAAAAAACTGGAGACCCAAGCTTGGAAAATCCTATCATAACATTGAACATATATCATAACATTGAACATATCCAAACTCAGCATTCATCGTGTGAGGGCCTTCTCCAGATGTAAGTGGAGTGACAAGGGGGAGGGAGGGCCTTTTGGGTTAAGGCCCCCTCTCTGTGGAATGCTGCCTCCGATGACGTCCACCTGGTGCCAACAATAATATCCTTACGGGACAACAATAAGTCATCCCTTTTATTCCATTCTTTTGAGGGATTATAATAGTCATGCTTATTGCTATTGGGGTTTTTTTTGGGGGGGGGGTTGTTACTTTATTGTTAAACTTGATTGGTGTTTTTTTAAGGTGTATAGGTATGCTGCCTAGAGACATTTTGTATTCAACAACAAGTAAATCAAATAAATAACAATAAGAAGAATGTCTACTGAGAAGAACATCCCACTGAATTTATTGGAATCTACTGCTAAGTATGTACCGTATTTTTTGCTCTATAAGACTCACTTTTTCCCTCCTAAAAAGTAAGGGGAAATGTGTGTGCGTCTTATGCAGGCTGCACAGCTATCCCAGAACCCAGAACAGCAAGAGGGATCGCTGCTTTCGCTGCACAGCGATCCCTCTTGTTGTTCTGGCTTCTGAGAGTCAGAATATTTTTTTTCTTGTTTTCCTTCTCCAAAAACTGGGTGCGTCTTATGGTCTGGTGCGTCTTATCGAGCGAAAAATAGAGGTACCTTTAGGTTTGCAGCCTAATTGCGCAATCCTAGTCATATCTGTTCAGAAGTATATTCCGGTAAATTCAATGAAATTTACTCCAGATCATTCAGAGTAGGACTCCAATCTTAAGCACTTATGCTCATGGATTATTTCAATGGAAGAGAACTGACTAACTTTTCCATGGGGTCTCCAGTGAGTCTTAAAGCACCATCTGGTATGCAGGCTGAGACCCTACCTGCCTGCAGACTGTCTCACCAGGGTGGTGCATGCTCTGGTTATTTCCTGTTTTTGGACTACTGCAATGCGCTCTATGTGGGGCTACCTTTGAAGGTGACCTGCAGACTGTCAACTACAACTAATCCAGAAGGTAAAGTGGCAGCTAGACTTGGTGACTGGGAGTGGCTGCTGAGACCATATAACACCGGTCCTCAAAGACCTACATTGGCTCCCAGTACGTTTCCGAGCACAATTCAAAATGTTGGCACTGACCTTTAAAGCCCTGAACGGCCTCTGCCCAGTATAACTGAAGGAGTGTCTCCACCCCCATCATTCAGCCCTAACACTGAGGTCCAACTCCAAGAAGTGAAGCTACAGGGAACCAGGCAGAAGGCCTTTTCGGTAGTGGTACCCGCCCTGTGGAACACCCTCCCATAAGATGTCAAGGAAATAAACAACTATCTGACTTTTAGAAGACATCTGAAGGCAGCCCTGTTTAGGGAAGTGTCAGAGCTGCCTCTAGGTCCCAGCTCACAGAGGACCAACGCTAGGCTGTAGTAATGTACAAAAGTCTTTATTGAAGTTCAGTTTCCATTTCAAAGCCACAGCGTGCAGCCCTACGTCTTAAACCCTAGATCGGCGAAGTCCCGTCTGAGTCTCCTCCCCTATGACACCAGTTTAAGATCCTAGCCCTGCTCCACCTTTTACGCTGCTCTCTCCTCCTCTGGGTCCTCCTGCCCACTGGGGCATTGCCCTTTCTGGACTCTTCCGACGCTGAGTCGCTTAGCTCCTCCCCCTTCCTCCGGCGGGCTTTAGGACCCGGTTCCCAATCCTCATTCTCTACTGTCCCACGCTCCTGTACATTTGAACTTGCCTCTCGCGCCAACCCAGTGACCTTCCTCCTGACCGTTACACTACTTCTGTCACTGCTTCCCTCTTCCGGGATACTGGCCGGATCTGACCTCCCCTCCGTTGTCTGACTCTCCGATGGAGGCGTGGTCAGCCCTGACTCCTCTCCTCTCCCTGCTGGGGGAGACACTACTCCCAATACCTGTGACTCTCCCCCCCCCCCCACTATGCTCCGGTGGGGAAGCTGGTCCTGATTTCCAACTGCTGCTCTGGGAGTCCCCGCTGGCCCCTTGCGTCTGGGGTGTCCCCCTTGGGACCCCCCTTGCCCTGGCCACCGGCGCCCCCTTCTGTGAATCTTCCGATTCGCTGGAGAGGCTCATGGAATCTCTCGGGCCACTGTCATCTTCTCCTACGCTGCCCTCAGATTCTTCCCCTTCGCTCTCCATCTCCCCTCTTCCCTGTGCTTCTGCTCCTGAACCCCTGACAGGAAGTTTTTAATGTTTGATGTTTTAACGCTTTATCATCATCATTATTATTATTACTACTAATAATATTCTGTTGGGAGCCGCCCAGAGTGGCCGGGGTATAAGTAATAAATTTATTATTATTATTATTATTATTATTATTATTATTATTATTATTATTATTTTAAGTTGGATTGTGCCCAGTATTTCTTTTGTATTATTATTATTATTGCCTAAATGCAAAAGGCTTTTGTGTCACAGATGGCACCTTTAATAGAAAGCTATTTAATTAATATTTCAAAGCATTTATAAACCCCATTAATATATTTTAAATCTATAAGCAGTGTAGACTATGTGCCATATAAAAACAGTGCCCCTTAAAACAAATATAAAGCTTGAAACCAATAAAACAGTTATAAAAAATATAAAAGCAAATAAAACTAATTCAGGGGATTGATGCACAAGATGCAGGGCCCACTCTTATGGGTCAGGGAAATCTTGGACAAAAATATGAACCTTTTATAAGAAGTTTGAAGCAACTACAGCAATGTAGGGCATTCCACAGAACAGGAACACCAGAAAATTCCCATTTTCCACTCCCTGTCCTATGATATTCTGTGGAGTGCAGTGCCAGAAGTAGAATTTCCCCAGACAATCTCAGTGATCTTACAGGTCTATACAGGGGCAGAAGGTCTTTCAGATAACCTGGTTCCAAGTTATCTAGGGCTCAGTATGTTAACAAGAGGACCTTGAAGATTGCTGGGTAGCTGATTGGCAGCTCCTTCAACATCTTACGGGCGTAATATGCTTGTGTCCAGTTGCTCCACTCAATAACCTGGTCTCATCATTCTGTACCAGCTGCAATTCCAGACCAGAACAAAACCAGGAGGGGGAAAAATGCTTTAAGAAATGCTACCTCTGCCTGATCAATATCCAATCTACACTAGGAAACAAAGGCAAATAGTCAAAATAATAGAATGTAGGAAGAATGTGATAACCCTTACTGTCTTTTAAGATGACACAAATCCCACTGATTTTTTTTAAAAAAACCAAACCAACTTGAGCCACACCCATTATTATCCATCATCTGCACCATGGGTAGTCAATGTGGTCCTCTCCAGATGTTGCTGAGCTCCAGTTCCCACCATCCCTTACTACTGGCTATGCTGGCTGGGGCTGATGGGAATCGGAGTGCAAGAATGACTGGAAGGCACCACACTGGTCACCCTGATCCAGTGTTTCCCAAACATATGTCTCTGGCTGTTTTTAAACTACAATTCCCATCATCCCTAGCTAGCAAGACCAGTTCAAAGCACATGGCTTCCCTAAAAGAATAAATGGAACTGTCATTTTTACCCCTCACAGAGTTAAAGTTTGCATCAGCCTGCCCAGATTATTTGGGGGAAGCTGTGTTCTTTATAAATACCCTTTAAATGGGTGCACAGTTAATTTAAAAATTGAGAATAACACAAGGGATATAACTATGGAAAAATGCAGTGAAATTTGCTGTCTCCTTGTTACTTATTTGATCAGAGTCTTCATCCTTTTGCCATTTCCACATTTGTTTTTGGCTCCTTGACTTTGGGCATCAACTGGTTTCTAAAGCTTGAGTTGAATCACCTTCCATGTCTTAATTAAATTCTAACACTTTAAAGAAGATCTCTGGTTTCTCAAGGTTTCTCATTCCAGGAAGAGGGGTTCTCCATCCCAAAATCTGCCCAAAAGAAGCTTTTAAGGTTCTCTTCCTTCTCTGATCCAGTTTGAGGTCTAAAAGAAACAGTCAAGAAGATTCAATACTGTCACGTCTTCCCATTCAAATTGCTTTCCTCTCCACTACAGTGTTTATTGATTTTCCAATGCTAACTTCATCTCCCTCCCTCTCAGTACCAGATTAAAGTCTGGAAGGTATTAGATTTGGCATGGAGGGGGAATATAAGGCTGGGAATGGGAGACATCCCCCACCCCCAGTCACTTTAAAAAAGAAATCTCTGAAGAGGTTCAGAACGATTTCTTGGGGAAATGAAGATGCTGAGATATAATAACTTCATCTTTGCCTTCTTCCTTGCCTTCAAGGTGATGATGACACCTTATCATTTGGGAATCTTGATTGTTACTTTCCATAGACTGCTGTACACAGAGGCAACCATAGAAGAGGCAGACAGCGGAGGGGTGGGGGGTGGGGAGAAGGTGGCACCAAAGTTTTATTTTAAAAATTAAAGTGGGGTTCTGCGGTAGCCCAAACATTGCACAAGGCTTTTTAAAGTAGCAGGAGCGCTTGCTCTTCAGCGCTGCAAAGCTCCCTTTCTTTGTGTGTGTATTTATATATTAATATATATATATATATATATATGCTTGGGGAAGAACTCAAACGACAAAGAGTCTTTATTTCCGGGAGAAGACTTCAAAATACGTGCTAGAAATGGACAATTTGAGTCCTTTCTTTCTCCGCCGCCCCCCTTCCAACAGGCAAAGCTAAAAGAGGAGGGGAAAAAAAAAGAGAATTAAAATCAACCACGTGGTAGATCTATGCCTTTAAAAATATATATACAAAAAACCCCACCACACTTTGCCACCTCCAGTTGCATTTATGTTCCTTCACCCTGTTCAGGGGAAGAAAAACAACAACAAAACAACCAAGAGGGCAAGATTTTAAGTGTCTCCTAGATGGACGTATCTCAGGGATCAGCTTAGGTGACAAGAAGGCGCATCTTGCGTGCAGGGGGAAAACCCGGGTGGCGCTTGGCTTTTTATTTAGCAGGAGTTGCCATGGCTGGTAGGAAAAGGCGAGGATGACCCAGCAGAGGGAGAGCCGCGGGCGAGGGGCTTCTCCCAAGGCTGTGAAAGCTGAAGGTATCTGGAGGCAACCAGGTTGTAAGGACTCTTCCAGATCTCCCTTTCTCCTCGCCCCGCTCAGGAAGCCTGGGAGCGCCTCAGAAATCATCTCCCAAGAGGACTTTAAGTTTGGAGCCACCTTCTGCTGCTGCTGCTGCTGCTGCCTTCATCTTCACCACCTCCTCCTCCATCTCTGAAGATCTTCCCACCCCCACCTCTCCTGCCCCTTCTCCTCCTCCTCCTGCCTTTCCCCATTTCTCTCTCTCCCCACCACCCCCGTTGTTGTTGTTGTTGTTGTTGTTAGAAAGCCTTCTTGCACCCCCTGGTGCTCTTGCGTTTTGTGTATGGTAGGCAAGGAGATTGTCTTCTCTCTCTCTCTCTCTCCCTCTCTCGCTCCCTCTTGGTTGCTCATTATTCAGAGAGAGACACACAGAAGGGTTGAGTGAGTGAGAGAGAGAGAGACGGAGATCTCAGGTCATCTGCAGCTGCAGCAAGCCAGTGAAGGAGAGAGGGAGAGGGGGAGAGAGAGAGAGAGGGGAGGGAGAGGAGAGAGAGAGAGAAAAAAAAAAGCAGGGAAAAAGATGGCGATCCTCCATTGCTGAGACCTGGCAAGGAGCACATGAGAACCTCAGCAAAGAGAGAAAAAAGAAAGGAGCAACTTCCACAACAATTGCAAGAAGAAGAAGAAGAGGAGCCAGAGGCAGGAGGAGAAGGGGGAAAGGACCCAGCCGCCGCCGCCGCCGCCAGCAACCGGGACCTTCCTGTAAGTTCTGGCCTTTGAAGCCCATCTCGGGTCTTGGAGGGGAAAAGAGCAAAGCGAGGTTCTCCTTTTTTGGCTGTCCCACCAAAACCACCTTGGGGGGGGGGGAAGCTTGGAGAAGCGAGGAGATCCATTCATTCAGGGCGAGCTGGAGGAATTCGAGCACACAAAACACAAGGTGGTGGCGGCGGCGGCGGCGGCGGACCCGGTGGTTTTGTTGAGCGAGGAGAGAGAGGTCTCTCTGTGTCTCCTGTAATGGGGGAGGAGGTGGTGGTGGTGGTGGTGGTTGGAGCTGGTGGGAGGAGGAGGAGGAGGAGGAGGAAGGAAGGCAGTTAATTAATTTTGTGTTGTTGTTGCATCTGTGGGGCGAGAGAGAGAAGTGCGAGGAGCGCCGCCGAGAAGTGTGTTGTGGGGGCACTTGGGGGTTTGGCTGTGTGGGGAAGTGACTGGATCTCCCAGGCGCTGGGAGAAGAGAAAGAGAGAGAGAGAGAGAGAGAGAGAGAGAGAGAGAGAGAGAGGCGTCCGGGGGGGGGGGCGGAGAGGGAAAAAGCTCTGTAGAGCTGCCTCGACCGGTGACCTCTTTCTTTCTTTCTTTCCTTCCTTCCTTTTTTCTTTCTTTGCTTTCTCTTTCTCTCTCTCTCTTTCTGCGCCTCCTCTCCTTCCAAAATCTGGTCCCTCTCTCTCAGGCAGGTAGACTGGACCTTCTTCTCTCTCTCTCCCCCCCCCCCATTACACACACACACACCCCAGGCATACACAACCAAGGCTCTCTCTCTCCCGCCTTTCCTCAAGTTGAGCTGGTGGTGAGGGTCCTTCCTTTCTGAAAAGGGTTGCCTTGGAATAGGACAGCGGTGGAAGCTGGAGAGAAGCCATTACAACACAGTTTTTGCTCTTTGCTTTGAGAAGGGAAGAAAGGGAAAAGAGAGAGAGAAAGAGAGAGAGCGGGGGGGGGGTGTTTCAACAGAGAGCCTCACTTCTTGCTCGGTTCCCTGGTGTCCATGGCTTTCCAGGGAATGCGAAGCAGCTGAGCTTTCCCCCCTTTCATTTCCCTCCTCCCCCCCTCTTTCTTTATCTCCTTGTCCTCCATTTGCAAGCTGTCTGCTTTGGTTCCAGTCCAGACTCCAAAACACAAAGCTACTCCTCTTTCGCGCGGGGACACACACACACACAATCTCCAGGCGTTTCTCTTCTCCTCTCTTGGAGTCACCCTCTTTCTTCCCTGAGCTTTATAGTTTCTACTTCTGCATGAGGGTGTGTGTGTGTGGAAAGGAAAGGGGAGATCCTGGCTCTGGAGATCTGAAGAGATCTCAGCTTGCAATCCTCTGTTGTGATGAGATTCTCAGCCTTTCTTTTTTCCAACCCAGAGAAAGTTTGCTCCTCTTGGTTTTTTGGGAAGGACCTTCTAGGAAGGGGGGAAAAGGTGGCGAGATACGGGGTTGCTTTCTGCTGATGCTTTTGTGTGCATGCCTGCTTGTCTCATGAAGCTACTTGCATGTCTAAGAGGAAGTGAATAGTTGGACAGAGGGCTGTGATCTGAGTCAGGTAAGCCATGTCATGTTCTCTAGCTCCACCAGAAAATGGAGGAGAGGGAGAGCAAGGGCAGGCTTTTCCAGTAGACAAAGCTGAGATGGGAAGTGCTCATGCAATTATGGATGTTTCTCCATTTTTTTCTGAAGCTTTGTTGGCAAAGCCTGGCTTGACATTTTTTCCCCTCCAGTGAGCAATGTTTTTTGATGTCTCTTCTCTTTCTGACTCCAGGAAATGGACGATTTGAGGAAGTTTCATAGATTCTTTTCATAGAATTTCCAGAGACAGACAGAAAGTGAGAGACCTCTGCTCAAAAGGACATATTTCCCCCCTGCTTCTTTTATAGTTTCATTTTTGAAACCAACCCCTTTTAGATGTAACTTTTGGGTTGAACTTCATGGCCTTCAAGAGGCTGCCTCAGTTGACCAAAGACGTGCTTTATTTTTTGTGTGTGGAGAAAATGGAATAGTTAAATATCTGATGAGCCTGGCAGTGTTCTCCAGAATGACATGAAATCAATGTCAATCAAGCAAATTTTGTGTTAGCCTCGCAGTGGACATTCCAATTGATGGTATCTTCTGGAAGTGTTGCAATTTGGTAAATAATTTGGAGCTGCGTATGTACTTTGATTTTTTATTTTTTATTTTAAAAAATGAATCATGCAATTATGAGTATCTCTGAAATTCCATAAGGCATCTTAAAGGCTTTGTAATTCATGGAGGAATTTCTCTCATTGTCCCCCCCCCCTTCCTAAACCTGACCCTAAACATCAATTATGGAGCTTAGAAATGTTGGAGTTTCATTAGAATTATCATTATGATAGCCAAACCTAAGTACATTGAAGTTCCATTGATTTCCATGGAAGAGTTACAGTGTGATCCTATACATATCTACACAGAAGTAAGCCCTATTGAGTTCAGTGGAGCTTACACCCAGGTAAGTTGTGTGCAGGACTGTAGCAAGCATGCACTTAACTCTTTTCCATTGAAATCAGTGAGATTTTAAAATGCTAACATTTGTCTGGAACATGAATTCTATTTTTAGATGTAATTATGGAATGCTAATATTTCAACAATATGATGGAAATTCAGAAAAAGATGGTATTTTTCTTCTTCTCACCTTTGTTTCCAGCTTCTAATTAGGAATACTCCAGGGTCATCTAAAGTTGATGAAAAATTAAATCTGCAGAGTCATCAACAGTAGCTCCAGCCTAACACTTTACGGTGCCTCAAAACAATGACCATGAATATTAAGAGTGTAATTAATTCTCTCTTTGAGAAGTTGGTAAGCAGAGTGTGAAATAATGAAAGTGAGGTAGCCGAAATGTTTGAAATGCTGAGAGGAGTTTGGGTTTCCATAGTAAAACTGCAAAAACAAACTTAAGTGATAGATGTGTGTATGTCACAGATAACTACAAGTCACCATAAGATAAGGAAACTCCCACCTTGAATTATATGCAATCAACAAAATTGTAATTTCTGAAAATGTTAAATTTTAGATGATAGTCCTTGGTGGTTTTATCTGTGTTATCTACGTTTCTGATAAAACACTAGCCCTATTAAAAAAAATCATGGGGAATATTTGATTTTACTACTTAACTTTTGATTGTGGTTGTACATTTCTTTCCTCAAACTTCTGAGTTCTTTCTAGCTGGCGAACAAAGCACAATGTTTCAGTGCGAGACATTCATTGCATACTATTTAATGATGTTGTGGTAGGCCCATTCCATTGCTCGCTGATGCCAACGAGTTCCATTTTTCATTTGTTTTGGTAGACACGGCTATTGTTTTCTTCGCTTGATGAATCTGTTCATATGCACAATATCTGTTCATAAGAACTTGGTTTACCTGACTGAGAGTTATGGATAGTTTCTCTCTGATATATGAAGGTAAAGATAGCACAGGCAGAATTAAATATACAGGGCAATTGGTAGAGTTAGGGTAAATGGTCTTTTGCAAGAGACTTGTTTTAAACTCAGCTTGAAGATGGTTTCATCATCAGTGGTTGGTGACGGGTGTTGCAAAACAAACAAACAAACAAACAAAGGCCCAAGACTCTTCTTGCTAATAAAAACCACTTTGACTAGGACAACTTCCATCAAAAGCTGTGCTGTTCACTTTGCATTAACACCGCAATCATACTTCTTGCTCAGAAAATAGAAAAGAGTTTTTAAGAGCTGTTTTGCACATGTGTGTCTCAGTACTTGATGAAATAAAATAAAAAAATTCCTTCCAGTAGCACCTTAGAGACCAACTAAGTGTGTTACTGGTATGAGCTTTCGGGTGCATGCACACTTCTTCAGATACTTGATGGTCCCTCTTCACTTGCATGGAATATGTGAACTGCAATCCATTGTGCTTGAGATGGTGTCAGCTGATCTGGTGGTTTGAGCTTGCTTTGAGACTCTTTGAGAAAATTACTCATGCACCCATAACATACTGGCTGCTTATCTACTTGTTTCTTCAGTGAGTTAATTTTATTTTCAGATTCCTTTCTCTTTTGGGCTTGTAGTTGAGTTTGTCTTGAGGAGATGAGGGGGAGGGAAGTAGTTTATCGCCCTTTCCCATGGAAATCGGAGATATCATTCAGTTGTTATCCTATGCATGAATGTTCCACAAGGTGAAGAATTTGCCATGTTCATAATGAGATGATGAACACAGAAACTAGTGGAAGAAAATGTAGGTCTTTTGAAGATTTAGCTTGATATTCAATGATCAACGTCAACAGTAGTCAAAAGCTCCTCAGATTTGCTTTTCTTTTTAATTCTCTATGCTTTGGGGGTCCTCGGTGACCCAAAGGGATGTAAAAAATGGAGAACTTTCTCCTACAACCTGTGATATTTCACACTTCACGTATTCTCCTACAATACCAGGTATATCACTCAACGTTTTCTCAAAACCTGGCTTGAGGCTGAGATTGTTTGTAATTTAAGCGTTTCATTAAAATAGGTCAGTAAAAGTGAGTTCAAGGTAAGGGATGTCTAAATGACCCCTAAAGTGCTTTTTAAAAAAATACAAAACCCTCTACTAATTTGGTGTTGATGTAGCTGTTAAGGAGGTGTTAAACATTTGTTGTTGTTTGTTCAGATCCTTGGGTGGATTTTGAATTGCAGGAAAAATATATGAGTGTCAATTAGAGTTCAAAGGAACTATCGCTGCTGAATCTAGATGTCATCCTTGATAGGAATTTTCCATCTCTTTTGTAGGAAATGTATACTTCTTTGTGCTTCCTGCATTTTCTCTGTACTATAAGCCATAATCCTTAATATGGTTTCATATTTATATTTTATATTGCCAAATACTATTTATTTATTTATTAAATACCCTAAATGGTGATGTATGTGACCCCGATATATTAATGGGGTATGTGACCCTGATATATTAGTGGGGTGGTTTTTAGGAACTTAGGAGGGTTGAAAATGAAATAACTATCACAGTTATATATGGAGACAAGTTGTGTTCCAATATCAGTTGGCCAGATGGAATTTTATGGTGACAATTAATGGTAGAAAGAAATACGCGTTTCATGAAAATAATTTTATTGCTAGAAAGGAAGTACTGAAGTCTTATAATAATCCAAATCTAAGTTTTGAGAAAGGCTAGTCAAAGAGAATATTCTTGAAATATATATTCTTGGGTGTGGGAATAGTGGAGGTAAGCTAAAAGCAACTTCTGCAATGTTTCTATGGATTATATTCAATATTACACACTTAGAATTGCACCAGATTTAAGACTCTACTAATCTTCCCTGTAATGTAGCTAATTTCTCCAATGAAGCTGAAGAACATAGGTCTGTCATTAAAACTGAGAGAAAACACAAAGAGAATGAAATTTGTGGGTATTGATGAATGTCTATGTAAAGACAGAAGTTCAAGCACAATGCTGGTTAACACTCATTGTTGAGGCTGGGAGGAAGTAGGTGGGCAAGTCTATCTCTAGTTAGCTAATCTGTAACCAAGAGTTCACCAGGCTTTAAGAGGTTGCAAAGAGCAATCTTGAAGGAATAGAGGATCCTTATCTTCTGCTGACAAATCAAGAAAACCATGCTTAATAGGTACTGTTTGTATCAGGTTCTTGAGGAAGTACTAATTTGTCTTTTGACCGCCTGCTTCTTTCTCAGTGAGTATTATAACAATAACCATGGCTAGAAAGCTATTGTATTTGGATGCTTGCAGCACTTTCCTCAAATTAGATGGCTGTCTTTTATTTTAATAGGGATGCGTCATATTTCAAGTAACAGAAGTGAATTGCACTAGATAACTCCTATGGTGGTGATTTCTACAAGGAAAAGAAGATGGGTCAGGTCATATGTTTACCAGATTTTTGATACTAGGAGCAGAGTTCATTCATTCCTGCATTGAAAGGGGGTTGGACTAGATGACCGTTGGTGTCCCTTACAACTCTACAATTGTATGATTCCAAGAGGGTTGTTATATTTTTGTATTTAACTTTGAGGCATGTTTCACTCTTGTACTAAAATAGACACCTATGTCATTTTAACCAAGGGGTAGGCATTCACCTTGCAACTGTGGGGTAGCACAGCTACCATATTTTCTAGGGAATGGTATTTTTGGGGAGGTCCTCTGTCACTTCCCAGTTGGAGCGCAAGTTGCATCAGGGAATCCTGGCGCATCCTTATTCCATCCCTGGAAAAATGTCACTGCCATTATATTGGCAGAATGTTGTGTGTATGAGAATCAATGCTTTTAAGGGCCTTGCAAGAGACACAGGTTAGTGCATGTACCCAACAGGGTGGCTTAATGTTTCAACACCCATGGCAGCCCCTCTTGTTGCATTAAGTTGGGGCATAGCTTAGACCAGTGGTGGCCAAACCTGCCCCTCCAGCTGTTTTTGGACTACAATTCCCATCGTCCCTGGCCACTGGTCCTGTTAGCTAGGGATGATGGGAGTTGTAGTCCAAAAACAGCTGGAGGGCCAAGTTTGGCCACCACTGGCTTAGGCGAACTAAAGAAACCCTTTTATTCTTGCAATGAGTAATTATGGAGTCATCCCAACAGTGTACTAGTTGATGAATAGACTAGTTCACGGAGGCTGTTTTTTAATACGAGTAAAATAAAGTTCATGGGCCACATCAGTGTTGCAACAGGCACTTTTAAAAAAAGTATTTGTCACTTACTGAACCCCAAAATATTCGGCACAGCCAGTACTTAAATATCCGAACCATGGGTGGATATTACTTAATTTATTTATAAATGTATAATCTCCACTTCCATAAGAAATACAGTAAGGTGGAATACAGAATGCTACATTGAATGTTGAAGCTCATGATAGCACTCATGAAGTCTTTGGCTACGAGAAATACAGGAGCCACAAGCATAGGTGACTAAAGATTTAGGCAAGGTATAGACCATAGACCCATGAATGGCTATTTTCATAATGGCATATTTTATTGTTGTGACCCACCTTGGGACCTTGTAGTAAAGTGTGGATAAGAAATTAATTAACTAAGTTAACCTTATCCATAGCAGAAGGGGAGACATCTCTGATTATCAGGTGCAGGGTAAGATATGGGGAAGGAAGTTTCTCCATGGGTTCCCAGTGTACAGTATCTGCCTAGATACTATTGGGAACAGACACATGTGCTCCTTGAGGCTATGATCTGATCAAGGAAGGCGATTCTTAGGTTTTGTTTGTTTGTTGCATTAACACTTTGGATCTTTCCTCCTTTCAGACTTGCACTTTTCTGATAACAACAGTTCACAATGTTACTGGTTTTTTTTAAATCTGTCCTTACATCTATCATCATCATCATCATCATCATCATCATCATCATCTCTGTATATGCCTTCCCCTAACCAGTCTATGTTTCTTTTGAAGTTTAGGAAATCTTAAAAGTGTTAAGCATCTCTCTTTCTTCTTTTTATAACCAGGAAAAGAATATGCAATTCTGGGTGAAGATGTTGGTGTGAAAGTGTCTGTAGAGCAGGCTCATGTCTTTTCTGTCCATGTTTTTCTTTTTAAAATATATATAAAAATATTTAGAGCAGTGATAATAAATTCTTGAATGTAAAGGTGATAGCTTCTGCTGGGAGAGATACAGTTAACATTGTAATAGATGAACTTCACTATGGCAGTATTCCAGATGAGTTGACTGTTGAAAATAAAATGTTCCAGAAGAACTGGGAGAACAGGAAAGAAAGAAGCTAAAATAGCATGGTTTGTATGCCAGTGCTGAGAGAAGAAAGAGGAGGGGGAAGGCACAGAGAAGATAATTATCTTAAGTTAAACTATCTTCTTGGTTGAAGGGAACAGAATTTCAGAGATGCATCTGAATTATTTCTTGACTTCATCTGTTGGTGTCATCTTCGAAGCATTCTTCTGCTCCCTTTTTTTCCTTCAAGAGAGTATGGAATTAGGAAATGGTAGAACTTGGTGACAATTGATGTAGCACTATGACAAATAGACTTTAAAAATTGCATTGCGTGCTCTAATCTGAAAATGGAAAAATGGTGGGCCAAGGCGCCTGGATGTTTACAGTTTCCGTTGGATCTATGCAGGATGAGCTGGTAATAAACTTGATAGATTGGTAGACCAGTCATTACGTCAAAGGCTAGTCAAGTGGTTAGAGCATTGTTATTTTTTTAATAATAGCAAAGGACAGGATTTGGCTAATTACATAATGGCTCCTTACTGAAAGCCTAGTAGTTTTATAGAGCACCGTGCCTGTTCACATCAAGGGCTCTCCAGTCCACAGCAAGTGGAGTGGACTGGCTGGTGGACTTGACTCTTGGGCACTTGTTCGTTGTTCCTCTTTTAATTAGAATCATATAATTTTAGAGTTGGAAGGGACCCTGAGGATCATCTAGTCCAACCCCCTGCAATGCTGTGCCATACGGGGATCGAACTTGCAACCTTGGCGTCTTCAGCCACCATGCTCAACACTTTTTGCTATCTCATTAAGAAGAAGTAGAGGGACGCAGGTGGCGCTGTGGTCTAAACTACTGAGCCTAGGGCTTGTCGATTGGAAGGTTGGCGGTTTGAATCCCCGCGACGGGGTGAGCCCCTGTTGCTCGGTCCCAGCTCCTGCCAACCTAGCAGTTCGAAAGCATGTCAGAGTGTAAGTAGATAAATAGGTACCGCTCCGGCAGGAAGGTAAACAGCGTTTCCGTGTGCTGCTCTGGTTTCACAAGAAGCGGCTTAGTCATGCTGGCCACATGACCTGGAAAAACTGTCTGCGGACAAATGCCGGCTCCCTCAGCTAGTAAAATGAGATGAGGACCGCAACCCCAGAGTCGTTCTCAACTTGACTTAACCGTCAGGGGTCCTTTACCTTTACCTTTACCTTTAAGAAGAAGTAGACCACATGGTGTAACCAGCTTAAGAGAGAGCAGAACATTCTTGTGGGTGGTGGTGGGTTGTACAGTGGTACCTCGGGTTAAGTACTTATTTCGTTCCGGAGGACCGTTCTTAACCTGAAACTGTTCTTAACCTGAAGCACCACTTTAGCTAATGGGGCCTCCTGCTGCTGCCGCGCTGCCAGAGCATGATTTCTGTTCTCATCCTGAAGCACTATTTCTGGGTTAGCGGAGTCTGTTACTTGAAACGTATGTAACCTGAGGTACCACTGTAGCTGGAAAGTTGCATTGAGTGCAGAGAGAGAGATAGTCAAGAGTCCTGCGACACTTTGGAATCAAGGGGGCTTTTCATTCTTGCCATTGCTATCAGATGACTCCCATGATGCAGTTACCGCTTACGCAACGAAGTTCTTGACACTGTAGAATATTCTACAGATAAAAAGTAACAGTGGTTAATTCTGACTGGTTAGTTCTGTCATCTCAACCTGGCTAGCTCTGAGGATTATTTAGGTTGCATTAAGTGTATACTTTACTCACCTCCCCAAATCATGATCACTGGATAGTAAAACTCTGAACTGCATGACCCTAGTCAGGTGAAAGTGGCTTGTGACCAAGTCTTGTTGGAATCTACGACACAATTAAGTCAAAAGTGACCAGCAAGTCTTGCTATACTTGATGGGACTTAAAGTAATAATTAATTTTAGCCAGATCGTGGTCTGAATGTAGGACCAAATACAAGAACAGCACTCATCTTTTTCTTTCATTAGCCACCTTTTGTTCTTGAGGAGAAAACCAGTTGGAATGTTGCTCAGTAACAAAAGGTATTCAGGTGAGGAAGAATTGCATGACCTCAGGAAATACATGGTGTAATACCAGTGATAAATTGGGTGTGTACCCCTTCACACTGGTGATGTGAGCAGCTTTGCTTTTAGTTGTGTAGTATTGCCTTTCCCATAAAGTGAGTGGCTGGCATGCTTTTTGGGTCCTTTCAGTGCTAGCTTAGCCATGAGGAGCTCCTTCTGCATGGCCAGAGTAATGTTGAATTAACTCAAGCACTTGGCTTAGGACTATGTGGTGCCAACCATGGAATCAGCTGATTGGGAGTGCTGATTTTCTTGAAATGACACAGTTGGCCCTTGCTAGCATGAGTCCTGCTTAAGTAGAGTAATAGTGAAAGGGTTTGGTTTCTCTCTGCTTGGGTAGGATTGCATAGACTCAACCTTAGAGGTGAGGTTTTGGGAGCGAGTTGCATTCAGTGGTCTTGTAGACCTTCTCAATTTTCCCTCCAGCAATTTCATTCACTGCAGTAATTGTAGTTTGGCTGGGTGTATGTACATGCCAAGGGTATGTACATTGTACGTATTATATAAAGTATCTTGCCAGTATTATAACTATCCTAAAAATAGTCTTCAAAAAAATGTCTGGCATATCTGTTTAAAGCCTACATGCTCTGTATATATGGCTCCAGGTGGTCTTCCTTCCAGGGTGTACTCAAAATCACTTCACCTTAGCTTCAGCAGTTGCATTTTGCCAGGTGCTGCCAAATTTTTATCTGGTATTTATTGGCAAAAAGGAACCATTCTGCTTCTACTGACTTTGCTTTTCCTCTGGTTAACCAACCCAACCTTGCTTTGAGATGTGTGTGGGTACGTGACTGAAGAAATAGTTGAAAGCACAGATTGTGTTGCAGGAAAGGTTTTTATTAAATGATCTGGTGAGTTCTGATGTCCCAAGTTGGTCATCGGTGGAAAGAACAGAAAAACCTCTGGAGGAAGTCATAAATGTTCTGAAAAGCGACATTGTTTTGTGCTGGCATGTACAAGTGATTAGCAAAGGAACAAAGCTATTGTTTTTGATTAGGGGGAAGTCAAATGCATTGCTGCTGATACAGTATTCACTGACAAGGTATGGTGAGGTAATTTATTTATTTTTACTGGGAGTTAAACTTGTGCAGACTGGGCAAACAGTGAATTGTTTTAAGCATTTAGTTAATTCTATGCAGCTTCACCAGTGAGTGTTCGGTAGAATTGCCTCTTGAGAGTAATGACTGTGGAGGCACTGCAAGCATTGGCATATCTTGACAGCTATCATAAAGATGTTTGCATTTGTATTTTGCCCTGTTGCTCAGAGTGATTCACATACACCAGCTCCACAATTCCTACAGCAGCCTTGTAATGTACCTTAGTATTATTACCTCCACATTGTAATGGGGCTTTGGAAGGGAGGGTGGGAGGCAAGTTGCCATTTAAGGCCATCTGGGAAGTTAATGGCTGAGATGAGATTTGAACCACAGATTTCCTAATTCACAGCTCCCATGAGCCAGCCATCACAAGGTATGGAGGTGAAATGGACAGCATTAGCCAAAGACAGTGGTGTCCAAACTTTCTTCAAAGAGGGTCAGATTTGATGAAGTGAAGGGCTGTGAGTGAGGGCCGACCAAAGTTGTTGACCTTTTTTAAGGGTTGAAGTTGGTTAGCTTTTTTATGATTTTACCCCAAAGTTGGTGAGCATTTTTTAGGACTGAAGTTTTTGAGCTTTTTTAAGAGTTGGAGTTGTTTAGCTTTTTTTATTTAAGGATTTTACCCCAGGAAATAAACTGCCACAGGGGCCGGATTAGGCCCCAAAAGGGACTTTGGACATTCCTGGACAAAGAAGACTTGTTTCCTTAAATAATGCTAAGTCCTTTTAGATAGCTTGGTTGGTTAGAGCATCATGCTCATAATGTCAAAGTTGCAGGCTCAATGTATGGGACAGCTGCGTATTCCAGCATTGTGGGGGGTTGGCCTAGATCAGAGGTTTACAACCTTGTTGAGTCCATGGCTCCCTTGATCAACTGCATTCTTTCTCCAGCACCCCTGTGGGGCTCAGGAGCCCAGTTATGTCACCCCTTGCCTGCAGAGCTGGCAGCCTCTCACCCTTTTTTGAACACCCTCACTTGTGGAGTGTTCCCTCAGCCTCCTTTCCTCTCCCCTCTCCCTGGGAGTCCTCTGGGTAGCTGCTGCTGCCCCTGATTTCTGAGCTGCCCCCTCTAGCCCAAAGAGAGGTGCCTCTCAGAGGCAAAATTGACCTGCAGAGCTTATAGCCAGGGCTGCTGCATTAAACAGCCTTTGGGAGGCAGAGATGTGAGAGGGCATCAGAGGAGGGAAGTAAGGAAGGAGGGAAAGAAGCCAGTGTTGACCTTCATTCAAGGCACCCCAGGGTGCCTCAGCACACTGGTTGAAAACCAGTGCGCTACATAGTCAGGGCAAAGTTAGGGAATTTGGACTGTTTCCTTTTGCACACTGGTTGAAAACCACTGGACTAGATGATCCTCCAGGTTCCTTCAAACTCTACAATTCTATGAACCTATATGTGCTTTAAATCATTCTTTGCAGATTATGAGGGCTTTGTTGTTTTTTAAATATGGTTTAGACTGGCCTGTAGGACTCCTGTCTTGAATATTTGGAGGATGGTTGCTATATACTCCACCCTGTTGAGCCTTTTGTCTATTCCTCTCTCCTTACTACTTTACATTGCAGTTAATTACTTAGTAATTATCAAGGGAAAGGAATGACCTGTGGCACAACATTCTTGTGAAACCATCTGACATCTCGTAAAGCCTTCTGACACCCGAAGCATCTAAAGCTGTCTAGGAAATTAAGATATGTGATGTTAAAACCACCCCGTGGCTCATATTAATGGAATGCGTTGGAAAGAGCCTAAAAAGTGGGAGCTCAGCTGATGTCACCACAGCAGGGTTGGCTTTCAAAGGATGCAAGGATCACTGTCAGGAAAAGGAAACAGGAGACACACAGAAGCGGAAAGCAGGCAGAGCTGTTGAGCAAGCACAAAAGTAGGTTAAGACATTCCATAAGCAATGTGTAGTGGAAACTCTCTGCTAACAGAAGTATCTGCGCTGAGGAAGGAGAAGCAGAGTAGGTAATGATGGGGCACGCTAAAAAGAAGACCGTCTTTTACGAAGCTTTTTTTCTATAGAAAGATGCACGCAGCCCCAAAGGCAGTAGACTTCAGAAGAAACACCCACCTTCCACTCCATTCAGTAGACTTCAGATGAGAAAGTGTGAGGGAAGGGTTTTCTTCCTGCTCTGGCTTTCTTTTGGTCAACAAGTACTAAAAATGGAAAGCGATGTCATTTGTGAACACTGTCTGGTTCCATGATATTTTGGACAGGTGGCTGAAGAAGAGAAAAACAGCCCCATCAGCGGGGGGGGGGGGGGGAGAGATTCAAACTATAACTGAGGGCTGAAGGTTATGGGAGAAGCTAAAATGTGGATTTAAGCCTCACGTTGTTATACTGTGTCATAACTAGTTATGTTTTCAATTGAAAATAAAACTTCCCAGGACTATTCCCTCTTATCTAGGAACGTTGACAAAAATGGAAGCACTAGTTGGTAAAGAGGATCTTCAAGTTTTAATGCAATTGATCCCTGGTCAGCAAATCCCCCTCCTCGCTCCAGATGACCTCTTTCGCAAGGATCTGGAGAGTGCAAAACGGCCTTCTGCTCAGTTCCATGGCTATGGATGCTGTGGTGTAGTGGTTAAGAGCGGTAGACTTGTAATCTGGGGAACCGGGTTCGCGTCTCCGCTCCTCCACATGCAGCTGCTGGGTGACCTTGGGCTAGTCACACTTCTCTGAAGTCTCTCAGCCCCACTCACCTCACAGAGTGTTTGTTGTGGGGGAGGAAGGGAAAGGAGAATGTTAGCCGCTTTGAGACTCCTTAGGGTAGTGATAAAGTGGGATATCAAATCCAAACTCTTCTTCCTCTTCTTCTTCTTCTTCTTCTTCATTTGCCTCTGAGTTTGGCATTGGAGGGGCCACCATTCAGAAGGCTGGTTCTGTCTAGTGACCCTGAGGAGTGTGTGCATTCACACACACACACACACACACACGGGTCTGAAGGCTTCAGTTGCAATGATAGCATGGGATGCCACCCACAGGATGTACCACTGGAGGAAGGGGAGAGGTGATTTTTGCTGACTCGCTCTGCAGCCGTCCTCCCTACAGCCCCTGTGGTCCCCAAAGAGCTACTCTGGAGGATCAGAGGACATAGGAACATAGGAAGCAGCCTTATTCTGAGTCAGACCATTGGTCCATCTGGTCTACACTGGTGGACTGGTGAATTTTGCCTCCGCACCAACTTCCTCCAGTGATGATGATGCTCAGGATCTCTGACTTTTCTGGATAGCTCATTTGGTTAGAGCATGGTGTTGATAATGCCATGGTGGCAGTTTCAATCCCCATATGGGACGGCTGCATATTCCTGCATTGGAGGCGGTTGGATTGGGTGACCCTTAGGGTTGCTTCCAACTCTATAGTTCTATGATTCTGTGAAGAGAAGGAACCCTTCTGTTTGCGGAAGAGCAAGTCTGGATCCAAGCCCGGTACTTTAGCATATAGCTTCTCTCAGTAGGCTAAATGTCTTTGCTCTATGCTTAAAAAAAACAATGTAGACATGCAGACAAAGCACTCCATACTTCGATCTCCTCCCATCGAGATTTCCATCCCAAGTGTTTTAAATACAGAAACTCATAACCAGTTTGGTGAAAATTGGTGCAATCAATCAGGTTATCTTTACCTACTGTGTAGTAATTTGTGAAATAATGTCTTGTGCCTCTTCTTGGAAAAATATGTAGTCTTGTGGTTACATATTCTTGGTTGTGGAGATAATGGATTTGTTACTCCAGGAATAATATATACCTACCTACTAACATGCCCAAGAGATTGGCATTCCAGATTTTTATTTCTCTTTCCTTGTATTGCTGTGTATTCTTTTGGAGGTACAGTATACCTAATTCAGGGGCACTAGGTCAGAATTCATCACTGAACACTGATTTGAACCAAATATTCCACAGTTCCATTGGATTGGGCCATAATGGATTCAGACAAACAAGATTTTCACGATTTTGATTAATGGCAAAGCATACTGCTGGTTTCCTCCTTTTTAAAGCCACTATTGAAAATGGTTTTCTCGCACTTGCTGTTTATTTTGATGATGTTTATTGACTCCATGGTTTAGAAAGAGAGTTTTTAAGATCTCTTGGGAAGAAATCCTAGGCATGCCGACAGGGGAGTCAACCCCACTGAGGACAGTGGGACGAAACATGAATAGGATTTTATTGCCTCTTACACTTTTGTATAGAATGGGACCATATCTGAAATAATAAGCTTGGATTTTGTAAAGAATGCCATTCAGAGCTTGAACTCTAGAGTAGCAGGTTGATTTGGGGAGACGTTGATTAAAGTCAATGTCAAATAGCCGATTTAAGTTTTATAAGTATCGCTTAGTGTTTGGTCTATCTTCACTTGCTAAAAGTTTTTTTTTAAGGGTGCCTACCCAGATATGTAAAGTTGATATGTATTTTAATACATAATTTTATATTTTAATGTATATTTTAACTACTGATTTGATTTAGATTTTGAAATTTATTAGGTTAAATTTATTAACTTATCATTAACTCTGATAATTTAAATGCATATTTTATTCTCTGGAAACCACTTAAAGGTTTTTAATGAACAAGCAGTATACAAACTCCTAAAGAGTTCCCACTCATTTTATAATCCCAGTCTCTTCTGAAGAATTTAAACACATTTCTTTGCAATTAAATAGAGCCTTTATACTATCTAAGAGCATGATCTATAACATTTGAACATACAGTGTACTACCAAATAATGGATTGTAGTCATCCAACTAAGTCATACTTGGAGTAGTCGCACTGACATCAGTGTACATGGCTAACGTACGTCTGTTAATGTCAGTCATCATGCTATGATGATGACTTGGCTGGAATCAACCCTGTATCTTAAATTGCTGAGCAATTTAATGACTTTTTATTTGGGTCCTTATTTACACTTGGGAATGACAACGAGGAAGAGATCCTTGACTTGACGACTTGTGTCTCTGAACCTTTTTCAGAAGAGAGCCCAGCAGTGAAAAAGCAGAGCAGTGCTTCTCAGTGAGATGGGAAAAGCAATATTCTCATAGTCACATTGATTTCTGTGGGAGAATAAAGTGCAGCACTGCTCCCTTTGAAGCCAGTGAGACTTAAAATTGCCGTAGCTAGTTGCCTATGCTGTTCGGTTGACAGTCATAATATTTGTAGCTTTGTGCAATAATACATGACATGACTTATTGTTTTATCTCAAAAGCGTGATTTCCTCCCGCCCCAACTGATTTTTTTTTTTGCTTCTAAATAGAAAAACATGTTTTAACTCAGTGACCTTGTGCAGACATAACCTTTAACCACGGTTTGTTTTCCTTAACCAGAGGCGTGGTTTTGGATGATCCCATCTAGGTTTATTAAGCCAAGACAAAAATGAACCATTTTCCAACTCTTACAGTCAGTCCCTTTTCTCCTTTGTTTGTGGTGTGAGCAATCAAACCAAAAGTCCCTAATTAAGCATAGTTTTCCATGTAGTCCAAGCAAGGACACTATACTTGCCAGTGGCGGAACAAGCCAGGATATTGAACCATGGTTTGAAGCTGGCTTTATTCTACACACAGAGAGACAGCTGCACAGTTTGAGCAGAATTAATAAGAATAGTAGGGATGATACCTATAGACAGCTAGATTCCTCGGGAAGCTTAATAAGCTGAGCATGGAGGTGATGGACTACATCTGCCTCTGCTTGTCCCATCAGCTATGTAAAGAGATACTTCCTCTGCATATGGAAATTCTATATAGCAGTCATAGCTTACTAGCCATTGATACCGTGTCCTCCATGAATGTTTCTACCCCTCCTTAAAGTCACCCTAAACTAATCATCATCTTCACCATTGAATCCCAAAACTTTAAAGAAGCTTTTGATTTATTTATTTTTAAAGAAGTATTTCTGCTTGTCATCCCTGGATATGGCTGCCGAACCAGCTTCGTCAAGTTGACCCTGTGTTAATAGTAACTCTGAGAACGGGAGAAAAAAATTCCCTTGAGCAAATGGAATCTCAGTAGGAACATCCGTGGTATCTCATTTCAACAGTGGCTGTAAACCTTCTCTCATTTAACTCTCAGAAGCCAGTAGCCCATGTCTTAAGAAAAATATGTCAACCCTACCCTAGTTGTTCTTAATCTCTACCGCATATTATAAAAAAAGAAGTTGGGCCTTTTGCTGTTCTCGAGCTAAAATAACTTTCTGGATGTTCCTTCAGGTATAGCTCTCAAGCTACTTCACAGAGGGCAAAATAAGGGTGTGACAGCCTTCTGGTCTTCACCGTGGAGATGTTTATTTTAAGCGTTCATGTCTACTTAGCTTTGCTAATGCTATACTGCAATATCAGATGGTCTCTTGAGACTTCAAGGGGTGGGTTGACTATTTTTAGCATGGTGGATGATGTTTCAGATCATGCAATGGTACTTTGGAGGTTCTGTTACCATATACAGACATGGGTTGCCTCTGTGTGTGTGCGTGTGTGTGTGTGTGTGCTTCAGGTTTTGAAGATGAGATATAACATCTTGATCAAGGGTTTGTAAAGGCAAATTCCAACTCTTCAGGAAAGTCTACAATGCCTCATCTTACGGTAGTTTTAAAAAATGCGCAACAGGCTGTCTCCAGTGAAGTAATTTGATGATGCGGAAAGGTAGTTTGCATATTTTTGCATCCTCTTCATTAGTGTAGCTCCACCAATGGGCATAGTGCTTTGCAGAGTAACAAAATTAAAAGCGGGAGAAAGAAAAGTCCCAGTCGCGAGGAAACGTGTGAAGTACATTTTTCAACAGTAAGGGAGACAAAAGAGAGGGGTTATGGAGTCTCCTTAGTGAACTGGCCTGGACTGGAAGTAGTGTGAATTCCCATTCCCAACAGAAGTCCCGCCTCAAACAAATTAAACATGGGATCTACGGTTGCTAGCGTGGGTTGCAGTTTCCAGTGGCTTAGCGCTTTGTTTTGTTTGGTAATTTGCTTCCTGTTTCCTTTTGGTATCAGTGTGGAAGAGCATAAATCTAGATTTACAAAACTTTTGTTAAGTCCAGCTATCTTAGCATAGTGGCAAAAGGAAGAAAAGAATGGCTAGATCTTGAGGGAGCCTGTATGTAGATCACTGGAGTCTAATGGAACATGAGTTTAGTTCTGGATTTTTGCCTAACTCCTCCACGTATGGTACTTTCATTGACTTATGCCAGTCATCTAATGTAAATAAATAAATCAAATTTCAAATCTTCGATCCATCCCCTACTCATTGGGGAAGCTGTGGAATTAAAATAAATCTGAAATAAGAATGTAGTACAGATGAACGCCTAGGGTTTGATGTTCTGATCTTTGTGCAGAAGTATATCTAGATCTTGTAATTTTTTGAGTGGGGATGGACTGTGCTTGGTGATTTCATTTTAATGTAGGTGATTGCTTGGAGAGCATGAGTTTTTGGTTGAACTTAATGTAGCTGATGGGAGTTGATGTGTATCACAGCAGTGAGGGTACCATAAGATGGCTCATTTTCTCTCCTTCCTTCATCCATACTCAACCAGCTTCTCTTCTTTCATCACCCTTGTTTATATTGATGAGTCTACTAGCAAGGGAATACCACAAAGGTCCTTTGTAAACACGTCGTTTTGAATTTAAGGACTATTGCTGCAGTCGGCTATTAAAATAACTGAATGAATCAATGAAGGGGGAAATGCAACCGGGACCTTATGAAGGGAGAACTATGTGATTGTTCAGAATACAAGTAGGCATCTATGCTGCTTCTGTTTTCAGAGTACCTAAACTAGCAGATCATTCCAGTTTCCCTCCCTCTCGCCAGAAGATTTCTGTTCTCTGTTGGTGTGTGAATTATGGTTTCCAATTATTCTTCAGATCATGGTCATCTCAGCAGCCCTGTTGGAGACACACCAGGCGCACTGCTGCACACGACTCCTGTGTTAGGACCAGAGTTGTGGCTGGGTGTGTAGTTTTATTTTTTGGCTGTAATGAAATAAAGTTTAATGGGTCTGATCCCAAGAGGGAAGCGAGACCATCTGGATAGCAGAAGGTTAGGCCGAGTAATGTGTTGCTAAGAGTGGCCCACAGACTTACCCAGACTAGAGTATCTGGTAAATGTGTGTCCAGTTGCTGCTTGCATTAAGAGAGCTTTGAAATGGTGCCTCTCGGATCTGCAGAGCCAGCAGATCTGTTGCCACTGCTGTGACGCAGGAGATAATTCTGTTGGGCAAGCAGCAGCATGGGGGTGGATCTACAGCACAGGATGTGTAATGTCAACATGAAGCATTGGAGCTGGCACTAAGAAGAGAAGCAGCCATTTCATGCCAGTGCAGGAAGTCTAAATAGATTTCCCTCTCTCTCCCACACCGCCCCTCAACGCTCCACATCTTGTCCTTTATACTGCAGCCTTCCCATTCTGCAATAAAGCAGCACCTTTGTGTGTTGTCATCTGAAAAGTTCAACCCAGCAGGATTTCTTGGCTTCAACCCCCTCCCTCCCCTCTCCCCCCACAAACCTGCCTTTTAATTTCTCCTGAAGCGATTGAAGGATATTCCAAAAGCATTGTATAACGGAGGCTGGGAAGGGGAGGGTTTCACAGATCTGGAGAAAAGGAAGCATTCAGTCATGTGAAAAGTCCTAAGCTTCTGATGAAGCTCCATTGTCACATGCAGATCCCTTTGTCTCCAGCGCAGAGGCTGTTTTGTTCAGTAGCCGCAATCATCTGAGAACATTGTGCCGTAGCTGTTAAGTGGAGAAGGGTACAGAATACTGCAAATGATACGGGATAGACCATGCAATTATGTAATTGCTACGTAACAGTAGAACGCTATCGTGGTTGTCTCTTAAACAGGAAGGTCCTATAGATTAGGTGGCCTTTTTCTTCCTTCTGTATAAAACCATGCCATTTAATTAGGAGTGCCACCAGTAGGTTTTGTGTTGGCAATTAAGAGAAACCCTGGAAGAAAAAAAAAATGGCACATGTTAGAGGACCTCTCATAAAGGAAATTCCTAAATGCTCATGGGGAGATCTGCAAGGTCAGAATTTAGTGACCTGTATGGCTGTTGGTTTCTCCGTCAAGTGCATTTGAAAATTGGCTAATAATAATAATAATTAATAATAAATACAGCTACAGCTTGAAGCATTCGAGTGTTTTACTCAGTTATGAGTACAGAACATCCTTCTTGATTTTCTGTTGCCTATTCAGCAGGATTTGTAGCCTGCAAATAGATACCTTTCTTAGATGTTATTTTAATGGTGTGACTTGATTCAAATGAGGTCTTAGTCGTGAGGTGTAATCTGCATTTCCCAGAAGCACATGGGATGGGAAGGTACACATGAAACAAGAGTTGTGTAGCTGGAACCTTATCTCGCTCACTTTCCACTAGCTTCTGCAAGAAGGTTTTTTTTTAAAGTGAGTTAGGACGTGCGTTTTTATCTAATCTGCCTGACTGTTCAAGGTTTACATTTAGTTACAGTGAGATTGGTGGCTGGTCACCTCACACAAACTCTTCCTACATTGGTGCCAATGACATTGCAAGAGTGGGCACCTTCGTTTACATTCACGTCCAGATTCTCACACTGAATGAAGTTGAAGTTAGCCGTTGGGGATGGGTGCAACTCACTAATCTTGTGTTTCAGGCTTTCTCGTTAAAAGGTAGCTTCACTGCATAGTGAAGAGCTAACACAGTCCCTCCTTTTTTCTGCCTGCATTCCTCTCCAGTTCTTTATATCATAGAAATGCTTTTAATAAGTGTTGATTTTTTCCCTTCATCATGCAGATAGGTTTCTGAATACATTGCTCATGTTTACCCTTCTCTGTGTTATTGGTTGATGGGAATTGCAGTCTGTGGGCGCAGATCACCAGGATCTTCTGTGCAGAGACCCATTGAAATGAGTAGCTCAAGGCCACTTGGGTTACTTCCATTCATTGATGCAGGGCTTGGCAGGAGAAGTTAGTACAGTAGTAGAGGCCAACTTCTGATGGATGGGGCTCAACTCTTGCCTTGCAGATATTCTGGAGAACTGCTGGAAACTGGCTGATACAGGTTGCTGGGGAATTGAAAGGATAATATTGAAAGACAGTCCACTTTATGTGACTGTTGTCTCATCTTTCTATCCATGATTACAATATGCAAAGCAGAGTTTCTTTTACAAAGACATATTGAGCAACACTTTGATTTCCCATTGACCATAGTGCTGGTAAACATGGTTCCTGGCATGTCTGGGAGTAGGAACAGTGTTAGAAACTCAGATGTATAATCAAGGCATGAAATGGTGCCAAAACGGAATGTCTAATTGCCATTTTTGGGTAAGATGGCTCTGAAGTCATCTGCCTGTGATTGATTCTCAGTTAAACATCTGGCTAGTTCAGATGACACCCTTGAGCCAGGTTAAGAGCTTTGGGAACTTAAAGAAGAAAAGTCACTTGATCCAGAGACAGTCCACGTCTATAGTGGTCTATTCCTGCCACTTTTTCTTAATGTTGACTGCTCCTGCTCAGGCTGCACTGAAAAAGCATTTTGGTTCCAGAAATTCATTCTGATAGTAAGTACAATATAGATAGATAGATAGATAGATGATAGATAGATAGATAGATAGATGATAGATAGATAGATGATAGATAGATAGATAGATAGATGATAGATAGATATAGGTATAGATATAGATATGGGATAGAATTATACAGGATGTGGTATTAATGTGCGAAAATAGTCCAAATCTAATGATCCCCAGGCATGTCCCTCCAGATGGAGGAGATGTCAGGCACCATCTTGGCCGATAGCTAGGTGCAAAATGTGCTTGGCTCATTTCGAACACTGACTAGGAATGAACCCAACCTGGGTGTGGTGAGGTAGATCCTGGGCAAGAACAAGGAGCAATAGCAATTGAGTTGCCCCCTTCTCCAGATAGATAGCAAGTTTTGATTTCGCCTAGGCAGCAAGTTTTGATTTCAAAAGTTTTGTAGGTGTTGGGTCTTTCCATGTGAACTGTTCTGGTCTATTGTTTTTCAAGAGACTTATTTAAAAGTCTGACTGGTTTTCTAAGTAGTTTCCTCTGGGCTGAGCTTAAAGGGTAGTGGTAATATAGGCTGCCTAGCATACTTCAGGTTCCAGGATCAGAATCTTCTGCAGGCTTAACTACTGACATGTGGTGTGGATCAAGTGTTGGGTTTTAGAGATAAAGAACATGGGTTCCAGTGGCCACTTACTTGGCCGTGAAATTCACTGGGTCATCCTATAGCCGTTCACTTTGTCTGCCTAATGTACCTTACAGGGTTACTGGAGGACAGAATGAGAGAAGTCCCATGTGTGCATCACTTCATGGAGGGAAGACACATAAACAGTTGTGGCTTTACTGTGGATATGCTTCCCATGACTGCAAAGAGCTTGTAAATTTAGCTAATTAGCTAATTATTAATGACTAAGGGTGGCTGGGGAAGATATCAATTAGCTAATAGGACATGTTGGCCAAAAGGAAGTAACAATCTTCACATAAGGGCCCAGTGTCCATTGTTTTGCAGTCATCATAAGACTTAAGATTAATATCCTCATACATTCCATTTTAGTCACATGCCTTGCGAGTCACTTTGGCTTTAGGGCAGCACAACAGCAGACATTATCACCGTGTTTCTCTCTCTCTGCACTTGCAGAAGCTTCTGTACCTTGAGCTATTTATGGGTGCATCATGCCAGTAGGGACAAATGTAGTAAAACGTTGTGCTTTCCCGTTTTTCAGGAAGATAACAACTTCTTTGGGTCTTTCCCTCCTTCCTCTTGCTGAGGACTAATATACCCACAGTCCCTAAGCAAAGTGATACTACTAATGGGTCCCTTATGACTTTCAACACTATTCTGTATTAACTCCCCTTATGTAGCAGATGAATGGCCACTTCTTTTTCAAGAGCTAATGAACAGCATAAAGAGGGAGGTAGGCTAGGAAATCTTTCTAAGGTCACCAGTCTCCTTAATAATGTTATTAGTCCCCCTGTTTCAACCCCCCAAAACATGAAGCAACAGAGGGAGAACAATGTATAATTAATAGCATAATAAAAACAAATATCAACATAGTTATACCTTTTAGGGTATTCAAAATGAGTCACAAGTGTTTAGATGCAGCACAAATGGGACCAGAAGACCATATTTTTGCTGTTGCTTGGATATTGACCATCTGATTGTTCAATTCTTGCCTTTCTTGTCTCGTACTGGTTGAATCTAGGAGATGTGTTACTGAGAGAGAGTGTGGCCCAAACCATCTTGAGGAATGTTAGGTAAAGGTAAAGGGACCCCTGACCATTAGGTCCAGTCGTGGCCGACTCTGGGGTTGCGACACTCATCTCGCTTTATTGGCCGAGGGAGCCGGCATACAGCTTCCAGGTCAAAAGTCTTCGTTGGACTTGAGAATTGTCTCAGGCATCAGCCATTTGTAAACATTCCCTTTTTGAACATGGTACTTGAGTGGGTGGTTGCGGATCAGATCCAGACACTTTTGAATTATGTGGATGATATGAACTGAGTTTAGTGCTGAAACCATGATAGACTTTGAGACAAGGGGAATGTGACCCTAATGATCATCTTGGACCTTTCAGCAGCTTTTAATAACCTTTTGGACCCTATGTCTCAGGTAGGAATCAGCTGTGGTTTCATTTCGTGACAGACTGAATGCTGAAAATGGGTCGCGGGGACTTCTGCTACCGCTGGACCCCATACTGTTGGAGCCACAGAATCCTGTTCTGCTCCCACATGTTACTTAACATCTACATGAAACCACTGGGGACGTTTGGGCGAGCCATTTGGAGTGCGGCACCATTGATAGTGCTGATGACACCCAACTTGATTTCTTAATTTTAACTGATATGGATGTTGCAATGGTGGTGGTGAATGGGTATGTGGAGTCAACAGTGGGATGGATGAGAGCTAAGAAACTGAAGCTCAGATAAGAAAAGATGGAGCTGCTGTGAATGGGTGGTTTAACTGACCAAGGAGGTGGTAGCCAACCTGTTGATAAAGTCACACTGACCACTGAGGGTCATGGCTACAGTTTTCCCTGCTGGGCGAGGTGATGTGGATGTTAACAAGGGAAAGGGGCTTTTCTAGGGGGGTGCCATGTTTGTGAAATTCCCTCCCCAGAGATGGCTGCACTGCAAGATTTTTTTTGGAGGGGTGTCAAGTTAAGCCATTTATGTTTACCCAGACATATGGTGGTTTTTAATTGTTGTTGTTGTTGTTGTTTAGTTGTTTAGTCGTGTCGACTCTTCGTGACCCCATGGACCAGAGCACGCCAGGCATTCCTGTCTTCCACTGCCTCCTGCAGTTTGGTCAAACACATGTTGGTAGCTTCCAGAACACTGTCCAACCATCTCGTTCTCTGTCGTCCCCTTCTCCTTGTGCCCTCCATCCTTCCCAACATCAGGGTCTTTTCCAGGGAGTCTTCTCTTCTCATGAGGTGGCCAAAGTATTGGAGCCTCAGCTTCACGATCTGTCCTTCCAGTGAGCCCTCAGGGCTAATTTCCTTAAGAATGGATGTGTTTGATCTTCTTGCAGTCCATGGGACTCTCAAGAGTCTCCTCCAGCACCATAATTCTAAAGCATCAATTCTTCGGCGATCAGCCTTCTTTATGGTCCAGCTCTCACTTTCATACATCACTACTGGGAAAACCATAGTTTTTAATACTCTTGACTATATTTTACTAGTCCTGCTTGTTCTTTATGCTAATATTAGGGTCGTGCCCCCTATGACATTTTATCAGTTGTGTTTGTTTGTGTTTTACTGCTTGTGTTTGTTTGGTATATACATTTGTATCACACCAAAAAATAACACAAATTTTCTAAATCTCAGTAATCAATGCATTCACACTATAAAATAGACAAAGATTATTATCCCCAGGGCTTTTTTCCCCCAGTTGGAATTCGCTGGAACTCAGTTCCAGCACTTCTCAGCTGGGCACCATTGACATTATAAGAGAACGAGGGAGGTGTTCATGGAGAGTTCTGGCACCTCTTTTTTTTTTTTTGAAAAATAGCACTGATTATTCCCACGATGGAGCTGTGGCTTGCTGAATCCCACCTAGTGAATTGGTACACAGGTCACACTCTTGAGTCATAAAAACCTAAACTTGCTTAGCTTCAGCAATAGATTTTCGCTCTCGGCCTTTACACTCTTCTCTTCATCAAGTCTAGCTCTCTTTCAGTCTTTCATATTTGATTCATATTGGATGTGCTTTGCCCATTGGTCTGGGCAGGGGTTCTATAACTTCTGTGTTCGTGCTTAATAATTATTTAGTAGGAGACTAATACATTATTGCCTGAGAGACATTTCAGTTCTGACCCAGGGCATCGTTTTTTATTTTATTTTCAAAGCAAGGGGGTGTTCTTCAAGCAAAGAAAACCAACTATGCCCAAATGTAGAGGTTGGGTTTCGCTTTCCATTTCTGGAAGAACAAACTCTCCACCCTTGTGTCTAATCCATGGGCCTGCACCGGAGGCCTGCCACTCTGCATAAATTTCAAGGCTTAAAATTCATGGTATTGGTATTGGTGCAGAGTCCAGCATTTGACTCTAGCTTAGAGGTTATTAGAAAAGCTGGAAAAGAATATCCCACATCTCTGCAAAGGTAGCAAACAATCACAGCGAAACACAGATACAAACATTTTGTGGCTGCTCCTATTATGAATATACATCTTTTAAGACATAACGGTAATGGTTCGATGGTTAAGACTGTCGCATTTGGATCAGGAAGATGCGGAGCATATCTGTAAATGCAAACGAGTGATATATAATCCTTTGCTCTACTGTACAAATGTATAATTGATTCATCCAGTGTTAGAAACTCAAGATACATTATCTAATCGCCAAATGGCACCTTAAACCTGGGGTGCGGTCGCCATAATAGAATGTCTAGGCACCGTTCACCCCAACCCATAGGATTATTTATTTATTTATTTATTTATTTATTTATTTATTTATTTATTTCCATACCGCTTTATATTTTAAAGATCAAATCTCAAAGCCGTTTGCAACACATTAAGAAATCAAAGAAAAGAATCCAGAATAAAACTTAATTCAAGCTTCAAGGAAAATATTTCAGATCCTTCTCTAAGTGACTTTTGGCTTTCCCCAGTTGCCAGCCTGGCAGAGATCTCAGCGTGGTCAGAGTTGGACCCATGCCAGTCACACAACGCACCTGGCTTACTGGATTCATCTATTTCCTCCTATTCCACTGTGAAAGTAGAAGTGTTGCAGGTGCAGGGCAAAACATGTATTTATGTGTGTGTGTTTGGTATAACCAGGCAGATACACAGTTTTAAAGCCCAGGTCAACCTTCTACCATATTCAAGAGATCGCTGTATTCATTAACATTGGCACTCAGCCTGAAATAGAAAATATAAATGCCCTAAAGGAGAGCCCTGTTGCAGGAGCAGACCAGAGACCTATCTAGTCCATTATCTTGTTCCCCAAAGTGACCAACCAAGATACTTCAGAGAAGCCTGAAATCAGAAGAATGGCCCTCCTTGGATGTTATATTATTACGATTAATATTTCATTGAAAGAATTTCAGTTATAGGAAATCAAGTGGAAAAAGAGAGATGGGAAAAAGTGCAAATAAAAAATAATAATGTTGTGTGTTGTTCCCTAAATGTTCTTGTCCACTGACTGGTATTCAGAGGCCATGCCAACTCTGAACTTTTTAGACCAATGTCTTCCCACTCTTTTAAAAAATATTTAATTCTTCTGACCGTTTAAAATTAAATTTTGGAATCTGGTGGGGGTTAAGTTTGGTTTCAGAATGACCAATGAAGTCTTGAGATGTAGTCTTTGTGGTAAAACAGGAGTAAGAAAAAAACACCTCTTATTATAAGACAGTTTACCAGTGATCCCTGGAATGCAAAAGGAAGGAAAAGGGATAACAAATAATAATAATAATAATAATAATAATAATAATAATAATGAAAAATTTTATTTATATCCTGCCCTCCCCAGCCGAAGCTGGGCTCAGGGCGGCTAACAACAATCAGAATAATCCAACGATTCTAAAAACATTTCATTATAGAAATTAATTAAAATCAAATTGATGGCAACCATTAAGCAAAATTCTGTGCAGATTGCCAGAGGAGGGGGGTCAGGCTGCGCCCTGACCAAAGGCCTGGTGGAACACCTCTGTCTTGCAGGCCCTGCGGAAAGATGTCAAGTCCCGCAGGGCCCTAGTCTCTTGTGACAGAGTGGTCCACCAGATTGGAGCCGCGGCTGAGAAGGCCCTGGCTCTAGTTGAGGCCAGCCTAACCTCTCTGTGGCCTGGGATCTTCAAGATGTTTTTATTTGCAGACCGTAAGTTCCTCTGTGGGACATACCAGGAGAGGCGGTCCCGTAGGTACGAGGGTCCTAGGCCGTATAGGGCTTTAAAGGTTAAAACCAGCACCTTAAACCTGATCCTGTACTCCACCGGGAGCCAGTGCAGCTGGTATAGTACCGGATGAATGTGATCTCGCAGCGAAGACCCCATAAGGAGTCTCGCCGCGGCAGTCTGCACCCGCTGGAGTTTCTGGGTCAGTCTCAAGGGTAGCCCCACGTAGAGCGAGTTACAATAATCCAGTCTGGAGGTGACCGTCGCGTGGATCACAGTGGCTAGGTCAGGGCGAGAGAGATAAGGAGCCAACTGCTTAGCTTGGCGGAGATGAAAAAATGCTGCCTTTGTTATAGCTGTAATCTGCGCCTCCATAGAGAGGGAGGTATCGAAGATTACACCCAAACTCTTAACGGACGATGCTGGCACTAATTGCACCCCCGCAAGAGATGGGAGTTGCCCCCTCAATCCCATATCGCCCCGTCCCAGCCAGAGGACCTCTGTCTTTGAAGGATTTAACTTCAACTTCATTATTCCAAAGACACCCAGGTCTGATATAAATACTTGTAGAGCTCTTGATGGCAACTTTCCTCACTCCAGACCCTGAATATAGGAACCTATCAAAGATGAAGATAATTATTGGAGGTTGGGTCCCGTCCCCCACACTTTTGAGAAGTGATAATGGAAACTAGCAAGCTTCATCCCACAAATGATGTCTGAAAAATAACAAAAAAAGAATCGACTGAATATTTTAAAGATGAAATTGGGAAAAACCTGTTCACCATCTCCCCATGCATATTAAACCACAGGGGACCATGGGGATAAGATTGATGAATTGGCTGCTCTTTTTGTATTGCTGACATGGGGGAGTCTTGTCTCTCCTATCTTCTGACCTTGCTGTTTTAAGATGGCATGTCCTGGAAGCCTTTTAACTTCAGATGAACCCAAGCAGCATTAAAGAAAATCCACGGAAGCCATGAACTTCAGCCATGATGAGGGATGCATTCTAAAGAGCTAGTCTGTGAAGCAACTTTTCGAAGGGCATCATCTGTAGAGCAGCAACCCATTTCATTTGGTTAATGGTTGACCTATTTCTGCTGTTACGTTTCCTGGAATGCACTCTAATATAGAGTATGCTCTAAACACAATGGAGATAACAACAAGGAAAGTCAAATCTGTCATAGATCTGAAGTCATCATTGCTGGAATGTTTTGAAAGAGACTGTAGGTTTTTTTTGGAAATGATAAGAACTTTATACACCAGGGTTGCTTTATTTGGAAGAAAACTATTAAGTCCATATAGAGGCATTCATGGTTCCTTTCCATCCAACAAAATGTTTTGTACCAGTGTTTCTCTGGGTGATAGCTTTTATCTCCCAAGGCTGAAATTCTCTTTGGACTCCACAGTTAGGTTGAGTGAATAGCAAGTTAGAATCCTATCCACACAGTCAAATAAGTATATATATATATATCCCCACACACCTACAGTGTTTTTTTCTGGGGGGATGCAGGGGTACGCATTGTTGTTGTTGTTGTTGTTTAGTCGTTTAGTCGTGTCCGACTCTTCGTGACCCCATGGACCAGAGAACGACAGGCACTCCTGTCCTCCACTGCCCCCCGCAGCTTGGTCAGACTCATGCTGGTAACCTCGAAAACACTATCCAACCATCTCGTCCTCTGTCGCCCCCTTCTCCTTGTGCCCTCCATCTTTCCCAACATCAGGGTCTTCTCCAGGGAGTCTTCTCTTCTCATGAGGTGGCCAAAGTACTGGAGCCTCAGCTTCACAATCTGTCCTTCCAGTGAGCACTCAGGGCTGATTTCCTTCAGAATGGAGAGGTTTGATCTTCTTGCAGTCCATGGGACTCTCAAGAGTCTCCTCCAGCACCATAATTCAAAAGCATCAATTCTTCGGCGATCAGCCTTCTTTATGGTCCAGCTCTCACTTCCATACATCACTACTGGGAAAACCATAGCTTTAACTATACAGACCTTTGTTGGCAAGGTGATGTCTCTACTTCTCAAGATGCTGTCTAGGCCTGTCATTGCCCTTCTCCCAAGAAGCAGGCGTCTTTTAATTTCGTGGCTGCTGTCACCATCTGCAGTGATCATGGAGCCCAAGAAAGTACAATCTCTCACTGCCTCCATTTCTTCCCCTTCTATTTGCCAGGAGGTGATGGGACCAGTAGCCATGATCTTCGTTTTTTTGATGTTGAGCTTCAGACCATATTTTGCACTCTCCTCTTTCACCCTCAATAAAAGGTTCTTTAATTCCTCCTCACTTTCTGCCATCAAGGTTGTGTCATCTGCATATCTGAGGTTGTTGATATTTATTCCGGCAATCTTAATTCTGGCTGGGGATTCATCCAGCCCAGCCTTTCGCATGATGAATTCTGCATATAAGTTAAATAAGCAGGGAGACAAAATGCAGCCTTGTCGTACTCCTTTCCCAATTTTGAACCAGTCAGTTGTTCCATATCCAGTTCTAACTGTAGCTTCTTGTCCCACATAGAGATTTCTCAGGAGACAGATGAGGTGATCAGGCACTCCCATTTCTTTAAGAACTTGCCATAGTTTGCCATGGTCGACACAGTCAAAGGCTTTTGCATAGTCAATGAAGCAGAAGTAAATGTCTTTCTGGAACTCTCTAGCTTTCTCCATAATCCAGCGCATGTTTGCAATTTGGTCTCTGGTTCCTCTACCTCTTCTAAATCCAGCTTGCACTTCTGGGAGTTCTCGGTCCACATACTGCTTGAGCCTTCCTTGTAGAATTTTAAGCATAACCTTGCTAGCGTGAGAAATTAGTGCAATTGTGCGATAGTTGGAGCATTCTTTGGCACTGCCCTTCTTTGGGATTGGGATGTAGACTGATCTTCTCCAATCTTCTGGCCACTGCTGAGTTTTCCAAACTTGCTGGCATATTGAGTGTAGCACCTTAACAGCATCATCTTTTAAAATTTTAAATAGTTCAGCTGGAATACCATCGCTTCCACTGGCCTTGTTATTTGCAGTGCTTTCTAAGGCCCATTTGACTTCACTCTCCAGGATGTCTGGC
Source organism: Podarcis cretensis (assembly GCF_951804945.1). Lineage (NCBI taxonomy): Eukaryota > Metazoa > Chordata > Lepidosauria > Squamata > Lacertidae > Podarcis > Podarcis cretensis. The sequence goes on from NC_137187.1 coordinate 13,694,304, forward strand.
TCAAGGTCAGCAACCACACTACCTGGGGTATATGAGACATCCGTTTCTTTCTGGTATAATTCCTCTGTGTATTCTTGCCACCTCTTCTTGATGTCTTCTGCTTCTGTTAGGTCCTTTCCACTTTTGTCCTTTATTATGGAAATCTTTGTACGAAATGTTCCTTTCATATCTCCAATTTTCTTGAACAGATCTCTGGTTCTTCCCATTCTATTGCTTTCCTCTATTTCTTTGCATTGCTTGTTTAAGAAGGTCTTCTTGTCTCTCCTTGCTATTCTTTGGAAATCTGCATTCAATTTCCTGTATGTTTCACGATCTCCCTTGCATTTTGCTTGCCTTCTCTCCCCCGCTATTTGTAAGGCCTCATTGGACATTGGCCTCATTGGCCTCATTGGTACGCATACCCCTAAACATTTTATGAATCGGTACTTTTGTCCATTTACTGTATCCCCCCCCCCCCAATTTGAACTATAAAATGGTGATTTTCTTGAGTCAAAATGAGAGTACCCTAAACATATTTTTTTTTAGAAATGTGGTCTCAAATGACTAATACAAGTGTGTTGGGGGAGTAGTGGGCTAGTAATAAATTTACAATGTAAAACAAATTTTAAAACAGTAGATAAAAATAATTTATCATTCAAATCAAGGTGCATTAAAAACCAGTGGTAATGATGATGATGATGATGATAAACAACGTTTTCCTGTTGCTTAAAAACTGAAAAATGGAAGGCGTTTCCAGAGGTGAGATGCTGTGGCTGATCTCTGGAGCAATCTCAGAAGAGATCTTGATCGTTAAGACAGGTTTGTATGGGAGCAGGCAACCCAGCTCATTTACGATTTTGTGGATCCAAACCAGCACCTAGAATTGTGCCCAGAAACAAATTGGCAGGTTGGCAAGCTGTGTTCTCTGGTACCAATCAGTAGCCTTGCTGCTGCATTTTGAGCCAACCGGAGTTTCAGGACAAGACTTCCAAGACCATGTACAGCACATTGCACTGATCTAATTTGGCTTTTAATTAAGGCGTGCGTGGCGGAAGTCAGGTCTTTCCTTTGTATGCGTGAGCTCTCGTTATTCAAATTGGGAAGTGTAGTTTTTTACTTTGGATATTTTCAAGTCCCACCCTCAGTGCTAACATCCTCATACTCTTGGGGAATGTGTCTTCCACAGATCCTTCAGCCTGTACCAAATCTAGTAACTTTGATTTATAGGGGATTAATCCTGGCCGCCATGAGGTTACACATGAGTGAGAGCAATTGCTTTCATATGAAGTATCCATTATGCTGAGAGGCGGTGGAGAACATCATAATCTTCCCTGAGCACTCTGACTGGGGGATGATAGCTTGACCCGTGTGCCCTCAATTAGAGTAGTTGTATCTCTGTGAGTGCACAGGGCAGGGTACTCTTGGTGCTGGCACCTCCGTTATGGATCAGCCTCGCAAGGGAAGCTCTGCACTCTATTGTTGTCAGTCTTGCTGGAGAGAAAATAGGGTTCTCTTTTTTTATTATTCTTGGAGGCTGTTTTGAAATTATAAGATATTTTACTCGCGACATTTCTGGTTTCAGCTTTTGAAGGCGAATGGCCGTCAGTGTTGTGGGATCTGCTTTTGTTTTCCGCTATGACCCCGAGATCTGCCAGTCAGAAAGGGGTGCAGAATAGTGTCTTGAGTGAGGTGGCACAGGGACATGCTCATAGAATTTAGGGAACTCTGAGCACATTTTCTGTGCAGGAATTTGTTTTCACATGTTGTTGTTGTTGTTTAGTCGTTTAGTTGTGTCCGACTCTTCGTGACCCCGTGGACCAGTGCACGCCAGGCACTCCTATCTTCCACTGCCTCCTGCAGTTTGGTCAAACTCATGCTGGTAGCTTCGAGAACACCATCCAGCCATCTCGTCCTCTGTCGTCCCCTTCTCCTTGTGCCCTCCATCTTTCCCAACATCAGGGTCTTTTCCAGGGAGTCTTCTCTTCTCATGAGGTGGCCAAAGTATTGGAGCCTCAGCTTCAGGATCTGTCCTTCCAGTGAGCACTCAGGGCTGATTTCCTTCAGAATGGAGAGGCTGGATCTTCTTGCAGTCCATGGGACTCTCAAGAGTCTCCTCCAGCACCATAATTCAAAAGCATCAATTCTTTGGCGATCAGCCTTCTTTATGGTCCAGCTCTCACTTCCATACATCACTATGTCATCACATACCCTCCAATATTTCTCCAATTAAAATAAGGACATCCTATATTATTATTATTTGTTATCTTTCTATCTATCTATCTATCTATCTATCTATCTATCTATCTATCATCTATCTATCTGACTTGGTTGCCCCAGCCATTCTGGGCGAATTCCAACATATATAGAAACATAATAAAACATCACACATTTTTAAAAGCTTCCCTATACAGGGCTGCCTTCAAATGTCTTTTAAAGGTTGTATACTTAAATTTGTGACTAGAATTGGGTTCTTTTTTGGTGGATATACTTTAAAGGATCATTGAAGAAGACCTCTCTGTTCATCACGTTGTACCTTCAAAGTACGAAATGAAAATGATTACACGAATATTATTTAAGAATGCCTCAGAGGTGTGGGTTTCTGGTTTGAATTACTGCAGGCCTTCAGGGTTCCTGCTTTGTGCTTCTAGAAAGGCGATCTCCACTTTAATCCCCCCCCCCCATACTCGCCCATACGGACAGCTGCTCAGTTTCAGAAAAGCAAATTGGAAGGCTTTCCCCAAAGAGGAAAGGGCATGCGAACAAAGTTCAGTAGTACTAACACACTATAAAGTGCAATATCTGGCTCCTGGCCCAAATGATTTGGCTTTTAGAGATGGGGGGGAGGGGGGGGTCCAGGAAATGCTTTGTTTGAAACGAAGAGGAGAAGCATGCAATAAGGCATAATAGCTGGCCCTTTTGTGTGCTGTCTTGGCCAGATGGTATGTTTGCTGCCTTCAGCAGGGGGGGAAAAATAGTTTGACTATATAGGAAGTCAAGTTTCAGATACTTAATAGCTCCATTTGCCTGGACAGAAATTAGGCTTTTCTGACTTGTTGGCTGCTCTGTGTGTGCGAGAGCGAGAACAACTCGTCCTGTTCTGAGAAGCCATTGCATTGCCCTAACCACTGTTGATGTATTTTCCTTCAAAGTGTCAGACAGCAGGGGTTTTTTTTCATCCTACAAGGAAGAATTTGCATCTTCCAAGCTGAGTAGAGCCTATCATCCATAAATGGAGACCCAAAGGAAGCTCAAGAAACCAGGAAATGCCTGGTGTGTGTGTGTGTGTGTGTTGTCAATCATCGGACAGACCATAAAACACATTTGGAGGATCTCTCATTAATTTGATGGGTCATGACTGCTAACTGTCAGTTCTGGGCTTGGTGGTAAGGAACTTCCCCTCTGATATCTACCCTGTGATCCTATCCCTCATTATCCTGGGTAGGCAAACTAGGGCCTGAGGGCTGGATCCGGCCCAATCGCCTTCTCAATCCGGCCCGCGGACGGTCCGGGAATCAGTGTGTTTTTACATGAGTAGAATGTGTCCTTTTATTTTAAATGCATCTCTGTGTTATTGGTGGGGCCTGCCTGGTGTTTTTACATGAGTAGAATGTGTGCTTTTATTTAAAATGCATTTCTGGGTTATTGGTGGGGCATAGAAATTCTTCCCCCCGCCCCCCCAAAAATATAGTCCGCCCCCCCACAAGGTCTGAGGGACAGTGGACTGGCCCCCTGCTGAAAAAGTTTGCTGACCCCTGCTCATTATCATAGAATTATAGAGTTGGAAGGGACCCTGAGGGTCGAGTCTAGCCTTCTGCAGTGCAGGAATTTGAACTTAAAGCATCCACGACAGACGGACATGGATTTAACCTCTACTTAAAAACCTCCACTGGAGGAGAGCCCATCACATCCTGAGGGAGACCTTTCCACTGTCGAACCAGCTCTTAACTGTCTGAAAGCTCTTCCTGGCGTTTGGTTGGAATCTCCCTTCTTGCAACTTGATCGTGATCTGAGAAAAATGGGTGACAAATATGGAAGTGTCTTTTTTTTATTCTTCTTCATTTATTTGATAATACATGGCTGGGAACACCTAAATAATGAGATGGTGGTCCCTGAGCATTCTGGCTGATAGTCACCTTAGGAACCTCTTTACCATCTCTTCTGTTCGCATTCACAGTTTCCCATTGCAATTATATGCACAGGTTAATTGTCTTGTGAATTGTGTGAAAAAGTATGCATGTGTTTGGTTTCAAATTTACAGTCTGTAGATTCCGGTGATTGTCTCCTAGGATTTGCATTTTCCTACAAATCAGCAGCTCTGCATTGCTCTCTATTCTCTATACTTTTTAACTTTTACATCTCTCAGATCTTCTTTTGTGCTCTTTTCAAAGACTATTTTACTCTGCCCTCATTTATTATCAGATTTCTTTTCCAACCTAACCCAAAGTGTCAAGGCTCTGGAGTTTCTGATGATGAGAGGTGTGGTATAAATAGTTGCAAATATGGAACAAGGTTTTGCAGTGATGGAGGCGGCGTAAGCAGAAGTTTGTTGTTCTTAGAAGGGAAAATGTGGCTCTTTTTATCAGTAGCTGTTTTATATAGAACAGAAGCAAGTTATCAGCTTTATAAGCTCTGGAGAAAATCTGGGTTATAATCCAAAGGAAAATATTAAACTAGGGTTGCGGTGGCCAAAATGGAATGCCTAGTTGCCATTTTTGGGGGCCAGACGTCTCAAAAGCCATTTTTTTTTCAATAGGACTTTTTGGTTCCTGAAATTCATTTTGATTGTGTAGATAAAATATAATGGATGGAATTCTGCTGGGGGGGGGCAGGGGGCCCGGTCCAGAAGTCTCTCTTTAGTTTTAGCCCCAAAGCTGGGCCCAACCCATGAAGGTGCTCTGGGGCTCAGCTGGATGGCCATCTGTCTTGGATGTTTAAGTTGAGATTCCGGCATTGCAGAGGGTTGGACTAGATGACCCTCGGGGTCCCTTCCAACTCTATGATTCTATGGAAACAAATGAATGAATTCTGGAGGTCCCCACAGACGACCTTGTTGGGAAAGGCGCATATGAAAGTATTGCCATACTAATGCTTTCAGTGAGTCTAAATATGTCTTATATTGGGATAATACAGACTTGTGTTTACTGGGCTGTAGGGTTGTTATCCCCTTCATGGATCACTGCCTTGCTGTGGCGAAGGGGCTTGAAGAACTCAGAGAAGCTATGAACTATGCCGAGCAGGGCACCCAAGATGAACAGGTCATAGTGGAGAGTTTTGACCAAACGTGATCCACCTGGAGGAGGAACCGGCAAGCCACTCCAGTATCCCTGCCAAGAAAACTCCATGGACAAAGACAACAGGCATATAAAAGTTACGACGCTGGAAGATGAGCCCCTCAGGTCGGAAGGCGTCCAACATGCTATTGGGGAAGAGCGGAGGGCAAGTACAAGTAGATCCAGAGCTGATGAAGTGGCTGGGCCAAAGCCGAAAGGACGCTCAGTTGCGGATATGCCTGGAAGCGAAAGGAAAGTCCAATGCTGTAAAGAAAAATATTGCATAGGAACCTGGAATGTAAGAACCATGAACATGGGTAAGTTGGAGGTGGTCAAAAATGAGATGGCAAGAATAAATATTGACATCCTGGGCATCAGTGAACTAAAATGGATGGGAATGGGTGAATTCAGTTCGGATGACCATCATATCTACTACTGTGGGCAAGAAACCCGTAAAAGAAATGGAGTGGCCCTCATAGTCAACAAAAGAGTGGCAAAAGCTGTACTGGGATGCAATCTCAAAAATGATAGAATGATCTCGATACGAATCCAAGGCAGACCTTTTAACATCACAGTAATCCAAGTTTATGCACCAACTACTGGTGCTGAAGAAACTGAAATTGACCAATTCTATGAAGACTTACAACACCTTATAGAAGTGACACCAAAGAAGGATGCTCTTCTCATTATAGGGGATTGGAATGCTAAAGTAGGGAGTCAAGAGATAAAAGGAACAACTGGCAAGTTTGGCCTTGGAGATCAAAACGAAGCAGGGCAAAGGCTAATAGAGTTCTGTCAAGAGAACAAGCTGGTCATCACAAACACGCTTTTCCAACAACACAAGAGACGACTCTACACATGGACATCACCAGATGGGCAGCATCGAAATCAGATTGATTATATTCTCTGCAGCCAAAGATGGAGAAGCTCTATACAGTCAGCAAAAACAAGACCTGGAGCTGACTGTGGCTCAGATCATCAGCTTCTTATAGCAAAATTCAAGCTTAAACTGAAGAAAGTAGGAAAAACCACTGGGCCGGTAAGATACAATCTAAGTCAAATCCCTTATGAATACACAGTGGAAGTGAGGAACAGGTTTAAGGATTTAGATTTGGTGGACAGAGTGCCTGAAGAACTATGGATGGAGGCTCGTAACATTATACAGGAGGCAGCAACGAAAACCATCCCAATGAAAAGGAAATGCAAGAAAGCAAAGTGGCTGTCCAATGAGGCCTTACAAATAGTGGGGGAGAGAAGGCAAGCAAAATGCAAGGGAGATCGTGAAACATACAGGAAATTGAATGCAGATTTCCAAAGAATAGCAAGGAGAGACAAGAAGACCTTCTTAAACAAGCAATGCAAAGAAATAGAGGAAAGCAATAGAATGGGAAGAACCAGAGATCTGTTCAAGAAAATTGGAGATATGAAAGGAACATTTCGTACAAAGATTTCCATAATAAAGGACAAAAGTGGAAAGGACCTAACAGAAGCAGAAGACATCAAGAAGAGGTGGCAAGAATACACAGAGGAATTATACCAGAAAGAAACGGATGTCTCATATACCCCAGGTAGTGTGGTTGCTGACCTTGAGCCAGACATCCTGGAGAGTGAAGTCAAATGGGCCTTAGAAAGCACTGCAAATAATAAGGCCAGTGGAAGCGATGGTATTCCAGCTGAACTATTTAAAATTTTAAAAGATGATGCTGTTAAGGTGCTACACTCAATATGCCAGCAAGTTTGGAAAACTCAGCAGTGGCCAGAAGATTGGAGAAGATCAGTCTACATCCCAATCCCAAAGAAGGGCAGTGCCAAAGAATGCTCCAACTATCGCACAATTGCACTAATTTCTCACGCTAGCAAGGTTATGCTTAAAATTCTACAAGGAAGGCTCAAGCAGTATGTGGACCGAGAACTCCCAGAAGTGCAAGCTGGATTTAGAAGAGGTAGAGGAACCAGAGACCAAATTGCAAACATGCGCTGGATTATGGAGAAAGCTAGAGAGTTCCAGAAAGACATTTACTTCTGCTTCATTGACTATGCAAAAGCCTTTGACTGTGTCGACCATGGCAAACTATGGCAAGTTCTTAAAGAAATGGGAGTGCCTGATCACCTCATCTGTCTCCTGAGAAATCTCTATGTGGAACAAGAAGCTACAGTTAGAACTGGATATGGAACAACTGACTGGTTCAAAATTGGGAAAGGAGTACGACAAGGCTGCATTTTGTCTCCCTGCTTATTTAACTTATATGCAGAATTCATCATGCGAAAGGCTGGGCTGGATGAATCCCTAGCCGGAATTAAGATTGCCAGAAGAAATATCAACAACCTCAGATATGCAGATGACACAACCTTGATGGCAGAAAGTGAGGAGGAATTAAAGAACCTTTTATTGAGGGTGAAAGAGGAGAGTGCAAAATATGGTCTGAAGCTCAACATCAAAAAACCGAAGATCATGGCTACTGGTCCCATCACCTCCTGGCAAATAGAAGGGGAAGAAATGGAGGCAGTGAGAGATTTTACTTTCTTGGGCTCCATGATCACTGCAGATGGTGACAGCAGCCACGAAATTAAAAGACGCCTGCTTCTTGGGAGAAGGGCAATGACAGGCCTAGACAGCATCTTGAGAAGTAGAGACATAACCTTGCCAACAAAGGTCCGTATAGTTAAAGCTATGGTTTTCCCAGTAGTGATGTATGGAAGTGAGAGCTGGACCATAAAGAAGGCTGATCGCCGAAGAATTGATGCTTTTGAATTATGGTGCTGGAGGAGACTCTTGAGAGTCCCATGGACTGCAAGAAGATCAAACCTCTCCATTCTGAAGGAAATCAGCCCTGAGTGCTCACTGGAAGGACAGATTGTGAAGCTGAGGCTCCAGTACTTTGGCCACCTCATGAGAAGAGAAGACTCCCTGGAGAAGACCCTGATGTTGGGAAAGATGGAGGGCACAAGGAGAAGGGGGCGACAGAGGATGAGATGGTTGGATAGTGTTTTCGAGGTTACCAGCATGAGTCTGACCAAGCTGCGGGGTGCAGTGGAGGACAGGAGTGCCTGGCGTTCTCTGGTCCATGGGGTCACGAAGAGTCGGACACGACTAAACGACTAAACAACAACAACAAGGGTTGTTATACATGCAGAATTTCCTGGACTTTGCCGTCACAAATTGCGTCTGGGTGGAAATCGCTGGAATGTCCAGGAAATGGCAACCCATGTTGGAAGTGTAGATTTTGGCAAATTTCCTGAAATTACTCAAAAACTAAACAAAAAACTAAAAACAAAAAAAGCTCCACAACTTTGCCTCCTGCCCCTCAATAATGTTTGTGTCCTGATTTTCACTTTTTGAAATATGGCAACCCTACTGGGTTGCTGTAAGAAGGAGGTATTTAGTACTGTGAACCAGATGTAAGCAGATCTATATAGAAATGTAGAAGGACTTGTTCATGATGTAAAAACTTGGAGGTGATCATTGGAAGCAAGCAGCAGATAACATTTAAAATAGATTTATTTATTTTGTGTGTGTGTGTGTGTGTGTGTGTGTGTGTAAGTCCAAAACAACAAGGAGCTAACTACTAGAACATTTTGCAAGTGTGCCTTAATTAAAAGACCCCTATTAGATTTCTGATTAATAGAATCTTACTTAAGCAACACACAGTCTTAATCACTGAGCTTTTTCCGAAGCCTGATTGGTTCGGTCACTTATGCAATTTTATAGTCTGCACCTACCCTAGAAGGCAACATGCGTTTTCTGCTTTCAAGTCAATGAAACTACCCCATGAAATGTGTTTCAGGTGAAAACAATGCCCCTTGCCAATTTAGATATCTCACGTTAGCTCTGCATTATGCCCATATTTCCGTGCCAATTTTACTCATGGCAGACTAACCACACAAAAATGGGGAGGGTGGTTTCTACAGGGATTTTTGAAGACAGGAGTGCCTGGCGTGCTCTGGTTCATGGGGTCATGAAGAGTCGGACACGACTAAACAACAACAACAATCTGAATATACAGGTATCATAACTTGCCTGGTCACCATAGTAAGCAAAAAATAAATAAATCTTGAAGTGATCTGGCAGAGATATTTGTGGCATAAAAGAGAAAACGACCCCACATTTTGTCAAGCAAATGACAGATATGTATAAGCAAGCAGGCGAATGCACATGTTTCGGGGTTTATTTTCAAGGTACCACTGCAGGTATTGCATTGGGGAGACACTTTTTAATTTGCAGCTATCAGCAGGTCAGTAAAACTGGCAAGAACTAAATATATATGGAGGGCTAAGGTGGTCTGAAAAACATACAAACCTAATGACCCGTCTATACTCTGACACATCAAGGAACCATACTAATGAAATTAATGCCTGAATCCATTCTGGGTGGCTGGTTCACTAATCATATTATAGCACATCCTTCTCCATATATATATATATATATATATATGCAGTCCTTGTGTATTTCTTCTGTTTCCTTCCTCGTATGTGTGATCTTGATTCTGCACATTCTTTGCTCCAGCTCCTTGTATCTTTCTGTTTTGCATGCCCTGTTCCCTGAACAGGCAGAGGTCCCTTCAGATATAATCTCCCTTTTATTCAGCCTCCCTGAGACGCAGCCTCTCCGTTTCCTTTAGCTTCCCTCTTCCCTAAAATCTCCTGAGCCGTGTATTGGTGACTCTTGGAGTTATTAGGTGTGCCCTTTCTTCAAAGGCATGACAGAAAGCTGAACCATTTATTTCCCCAACCGCTTCTACAGTCTTACCTTAAGTTTTTGGGATAGGTTACAGGTACGTAGCAGAGCCCATTGCATACGGCAAAAGGTAAATCAGTCCTGCAAACTTCCAAGGTACAATAAATTGGATCAGTTCTGTGTGTAGTCCAATCAAACCATATCAGAGAGCTGGGGGAGGACTCTACAGTGGTACCTCTGGTTCCGAACAGGATCCGTTCCGGAGGCCCGTTTGCAACATGAAAAGAGCGCAACCTGCAGTGGCGCGTCTGCGTACGCGCGGGTTGCGATTTGCCTCCTCTGTGCATGCGCATGACGTCATTTTGCGCGTGCGCAAGCGGCGAAACCTGGAAGTAACCCTTTCCGGTACTTCTGGGTCGCCGTGGGACGTAACCTGAAAGAACGTAACATGAAGCGGACGTAACATGAGGTATGGCTGTACTAGGATGTAGGGCAACTTTCAGGACAGATGTACTGCTCTTGATGTGTAGCTTCTGAGCCCAAGCCCGAAGAGCAGGTCTCTAACTTGCTCTCTCTCTTCAGAGCTGCCATGTTGGACTCTAACTCCTCATCACATTTGGCCATTGGCTGGGTATGATAAAGGCCGTAGTTTAACAGCATCTGGGGACCCAAGGTTGTTGGAGGCTGTTTTAGAGGAACCTGATCTCATCTGAAATAGGGGGAATCTGCCCTCATTGTTAAATAATTGCAGTATTGAAAGATGAAACTGCACTTTCAGACATGCAGACACACCCCTGTCTGCAACACTGAGACTTGCAGAAGCCATCCTTTTGCAAAATCTTAATGATTTGACTGCAGAGTTTGGGCAAGAAATGCAAGGTTTGGAGATGGACCAGCTGATTTGTTTGTTCCTTTCACACTTCACATGCTCTGATAACAACAAAGGTGCAAGTACTAGATCTTGTTTGGCTGCCTTCAGACTCACAGAGACTTGGAAAAAGTATGTCTTGGTTTTGCACTCTGCCTGCTTAACAGCTCAGTGATTCTACCTAAGTTCTCCCGGTGTGCTGTTTTTCCTCCTTCCTTGAAGCATTTAGTTAATATCAGGCCCAAACTGCAGAACTTGAGTTATTGCAAATAGGAATGCTCCCTTCTACCCAAATAAGGCCACACTCTTGACAGTCCTAAGCAAACAGCATTAGCTACTGCAGAGGTTATTCAGAAGGACATGTCGTAGCTTATTGCTGTCTTCTTTCCATGTATTGTAAGAACAGGAGTAATGACATTTTTCCTCCCACCTCCCGGCCAAAGGCTCACACTCATTCAGTTCATGGTGATATTATAAGAGTTCTTCTTGGCTCTGCCATAGTCTCCAAGGTGGAAAGAGGCACTGGACTCAGGAACCCCTATAACATTCAGGCAAAGCAAAAGTCTGGGAGTCTACACCAATAGGAAAAGAAGTGGCTTGTTCCCTTCCCCATTTTGATTCCTTGCACAATAGTGCGTCACTTGTACAAGGGCCAAGCAGCCTTGCACAACTTGTCACCTTCAAAAGCAAATCGCCTTACAGGCATGGCTACCTGCCTATCGGGGATTCAGTTAAATCTTTTGTTTTGCTACCTGATGGCAGTCACAAAACATAGGAGCTCTTGAGGACTTGACTAGGACGTTGTTTGTTTGGATGGGCCACAACTTTGCTCATTTTGACATTGCTGCTATTAAACTGAGTACCCAACGTTTGCTAGCAGGTTCAGAATTAAAAACAGTTAAGGCAAGTCGCAGGGATGGAATGTGTCCTGAAAACACAAATCTCAGGCGTCAAAGGCCAGGATAAAGAGTTGTGTTTTCAGCATTCGCCAAAAGCTGTATAGCAAACATGCAGATGCACCTTGGTAGAGATGGGGATCCTGCAGCTTAGGCTCAGAACCCCAATGTTTCTTGGAACACCTCTTTCTTCAAATCAGTACACAGACTTGATCTATTTGCATTAAAATTCCAGGACATGGGTATCATTTATTCACGTCTAAGAAATAGCTTCAGGTCTAAATACTTTGAATTCCAGCGTGGCAGTGGTGCTCAAAATAGGTTTCACACCTTTTCTTTTTCACTTCCTATGTTTTCTGTGTTTGCTTCTGCGACTTTTATCTTTGCAGTCCTGCTTATTGTGATCTGTGACTTCAGCAGCCTAACCAAACGGCCAGTGATCACCTTACACCCCTTGGTAAATAGCAAGGGCTGTTTGAAAATTGCCTCCCAAAGATTTCTGCCCAATTTCTGTTTACTTGTGTGTGTGTATGAAATTTGCTGAATAGTATTTGGGGTGAAATGAAGGCAAATTCTAAAAAGAAATTGATCAGAACACACTGCCTTTCCCTCCCTTCCTTCGTTTCTCAAGTTTGCCTGGTATATTTCTGACTCATGGGGGCAAAAATAATGGCTTTGTTGCTATCAAGGTGTACTTTCGTTGCCTCCTATGTGTGTTCTGCGCCAGTATTTGGAATCTGTGGAAATGCTTTCTGGTCTGGGAAGGATGCCTAGAATTGAGAACTGTCTCTGCCAACCTGGGAACGATTGGGAATTGCCAATTTACACTGAGAGCAAAGGCTTTACAGTAGCCAATTGCAAGAAGCCAGCCTTCCTCTTTCCCTTCCCTGCCTCTCCCCCAGACTGTTGGACTTGTCTGTACTGAGCATGTGGCCTCAATTATCAATTATTTTCTAGATGCTTGCTTACGGTGGCTGTACACTCTTATAAACGCAGTAAGATTTACTTCCAGTAAACATAGCTGGGACTGTACTGCACCCTAAGATTCTCTCTTCTCAATCTCAGACTTTCTCACACAGTAAAGGGGAGAGTTCAACGGTTGTTGTTAAGTTTCAAGTAAGGAAATGAGAAGCTTCTGGATAAGGGCTTCCATCTTCCTGTTAGGCTTTTACCGCAAGGTAAGAATCATAGAATTGTAGAGTTGGAAGGGACCCTGAGGTAGAGTTACCAGACGTCCCCGTATTTGCAAATTTGTCCCTGGACAAATTGCGTCCCTGGTGTGTCCCCAGATTTGCAAATCTGTCCCTGGGAAACGTGGCAGCAGCAGCAGCCCGTAGCCAGCCTGTTAGCGCAGTTGGCTCTGGCTGGCTTCAGGACCTGCCCGCTGCCGTGGCGCCCGCCATTTTTCCTGTGTCATGGCAGCGAGCAGTGAGCAGCTCCTGAAGCCAGCCAGAGCCAACTGCACTACCAGGCTGGCCCCTCCTGGGCAACGGCCACCCGCCCATGACTCCCGGGCCTCCCCGGGGGAGGGGAAGGAGATTGGGGAAGGCTTGGGAGTCACGGGCGAGCGGCGTGCCGTTGCCCAGTTTTTTTTAAAAAACTGCACATTTATGTCTCAGTGGGTGCAAAATAAGGGCTTTGCACTTTTATACAATATGCATGTGTGCTTGGGCCCAGGGTCTTTTGCCTCACCATCATCACTACTGACTCCCTGTTGTTAAAAGGTAAAGAAAGGGACCCCTGACCATATTTTCTAATTTGACAAGTGGAAAGTAGAAAGTAAGCCATGCAACCACTGGTTATTAGATTGTTCTTATTTTTGTTTTGATGGTGTATCTTGCAGTTTTATATTTTCATTTTATTCTGTGAACCATCCTGGTTATAAGGTGGGAAAGGTCAAGGGACCCCTGACCATTAGGTCCAGTCGTGACCAACTCTGTGGTTGCGGCGCTCATCTTGCTTTATTGGCCAAGGGAGCCGGCATACAGCTTCCGGGTCATGTGGCCAGCATGACTAAGCCGCTCTGGTGAACCAGAGCAGGGCATGGAAACGCTGTTTACCTTCCCGCCGGAGTGGTACCTATTTATCTACTTGCACTTTGAAGTGCTTTCGAACTGCTAGATGGGCAGGAGCAGGGACCAAGCAAAGGGAGCTCACCCCATCGTGGGGATTCGAACCACTGACCTTCTGATCTGCAAGTCCTAGGCTCTGTGGTTTAACCCACAGCGCCATCCGCGTCCTGTTGCTACTCAGTTTTTAAAACAAAACAAAACCTAGGATTCATAGACAAAAATATGGTAGCCATACCCTGAGGGTCATCGAGTCCAACCCTCTGCGTTGCAGGAAACTCAGCTAAAGCATCCATGACTGATGGCCATCCAACCTCTCCTTAAAAACCTTCAAGGAAGGAGAGTCCACAATCTCAAGAGGGATACCATTCCACTGTTGAACGGCTCTTGCTGTCAGAGTTTTTCCTGAAGTTTGTCGGAATCTCCTGTCTTGCAGTCAGTTGTTTTGCTTTATTTATTTGATTGGCCCCTTTATAGGCTGCCGTATAATAAACTTCACAGGGTGGTTTTCCACTAGAAACAAAAACGTTACTTTTAAATAAATAAAAAACCAAGAACAATAAAAGCAGCATTAAAGATAATAATACGGCGTAAAAAAATGTCCATCTCCATATTGATAACAGTTAACAAATAATGCGGGCAGAGTTTACAGTACATACCGGCGCTGCCGTGGGGGCAGCCCAGAGGGAGCGTGTGGTTAAAATAGTTCTGTCAAATCTGCACTGCAAATTGAAACCAGCTTGAAACTGATTTAACTGGAAAGGGAACCTTGGACAGTGTGTTTCTGTGGAATTCCGAGTTTCCTTCAGGAGGCCTGGCTTCCTGCAGTTCCCGACAGTCCTTAAATTCATGGCAGTTAAGTCGAAATTGGAAGAAGCGAGGATAGGACTGATCGCTTTTGTAGGCCAGTTTGAGTTTAAGTAGTCCCAGACTGTTGTCATGGCTTTTTTTAAAATAAAAAATTGAGATAAACCTTTAGTATTCCTAACCTGCCTGTTATCTTCTCTAGCAAAACTTATTTCTTAGTAATTTATGACTGGATAGCTTATTGTTCTGCCTCCTCCCCCAAACTTTTGATGGTGCCCTGCTCTGCAGCCAGCCTTGTCTTGTGATATTTTCATGTGAAACCTTGTCCACTTGTTGCAGCAATAAACCTCATGTGGGTTTTGTACTTGTTTATACAGTGGGTGTAGCTATGCTGAGTTGTTAGGTAGACATCTCTGGCTCCAGGAAATAAATGGTGAGGCTGCCTGAGATCATCTTTGCCTTACGAGGAAGTTAATGAGCAGGGCATGATCTGTAGCGTGCCTAGTGACTGAAGGCCTTCTTGCAATCTTTTCCTCTCATAATAAAAGAACTATTGGAATGAGGCAATAAATATATTCAAGATGTTTTATATGATAAACTCATCTTGTCTCCTAACTCAATTTAAAGAGATTTGCATGGAACCAAAGCATCAGTAGGAGCGCAAGCTCGTGCTTAGATGGAGGGCCGTGTTTAATTATTTTCCTTTTTAAATTCCCTATTATAGTAGCATATTTGAACCAAAATACCCTCGCCCTCCACAAAGTGTCACCAGAATGCCATTGATTACAATTTCACTGATATATCAGTGATATATCACTGAGCTTTAGATTGATTATTCAGTGAATTAACACCTCCACTTTCCACAGTTGAAAAATAGTTATTGTGCCTAAATCAAGATTCGGGTAGGTAGCCGTGTTGGTCTGATGCAGTCGAAATATATAAAAGAATAAAAAAATTGTCCAGCAGCACCTTAGAGACCAACTAAGTTTGTTCTTGGTATAAGCTTTCGTGTGCACGCATACTTCTTCACACATGAAAGCTTATACCAATAACAAACTTAGTTGGTCTCTAAGGTCCTACTGGACAATTTTATTTTTTTAAAAAATATATTGCCTAAATCAAGATGGTGAAGCTGTTTCTGAGCAGAACATAAAAATGCAAATTGTTCTATGTTAAATTTTATTTTCTCTTTGAAGGATCTTGCTGTCACTGTATGGCTGAGCTACAAAACCCAGATAATTTTGGGGGCCACTATTATATTTATTACTAATGTTAAGGGGCTATATTTACCATGAAAGAGCATTTTTGTGTGTGTTTCTATCCTTTTCTGTTAGCCTCCATTTTCTTAGGGGCTCTCATAGTGCATCCTGTTTCCTGAACTCTTTTCACTGCTAACCCTCCCTCCCTCTTCCTCGTGGTGCAATGGGTCAACACGTTGGGCTGTTAACCAGAAGGTTGGTGGTTCAAGCCCACCCAGAGGTAGCTGTGGACAGGATTCCTGCATTTGCCGAGGGTTGGATTAGACTCAGGCATCCCCAAACTCAGCCCTCCAGCTGTTTTGGGACTACAACTCCCATCATCCCTAGCTAAAAGGACCAGTGGTCAGGGATGATGGGAATTCGGCTGGAGGGCCGAGTTTCGGGATGCTTGACACTAGATGACCCTTGTGGTCCCTTCCAGCGCTACAATTCCTTGAATCTGTACTTCATAGGACTCTTTCCCCCTCCCTGTTTCTCTGCACCACTAGAAATCTGCACCCACTACCTCTGCTCTTGTTTTCTGTTCCCTCCCAAACTTTCTCTTCCCAAACTTCATGTACCACACTGCTCTCTCATCTCTTTCTAAGTCACACTTCCTTCTTTCACTGTCTCTTTCCACCAATATTTCATTTTTCCCCAGCCACAGGGGAATCTCTGCCCCCACCCTTCCATCTCTTTTTGTCCTCCCTTCTCCTTTTCCTTCAACACACTTACTGGCAAACACCACACAAGGCTTTCACTCCAGCTCTGTCATATTCTTCCGAATCCCGAGAATGAGTTATGCAGGCATCTTTCCCTGATGGATTTGGGCAGTCTCTTCGCATTTCCATGGGAGGGAGTGCTGTGAACAATTAGTATTTCAAATCCACACACACACCCCACCCCGCTAGAGTGGGGCAAAGGTAGAAAAGGGGGAAGCTGCAAGTGGCCCATAGGCTTGATCTAGTGTGGCTGTGTCACAGGAAGAGAAGCTACAGGTATGAATTTCACGATGCACCTTGTAGCACAGAGATAACTCGCCAGGTGTTTCCGGGAGGCTGCTCCCATTCTCCCAGTCTTGCTGGCTGCGCTTGATGGGACCCTCAACAACATCTAGAGTGCTACTTCGGTTCCCCATCCCTGATCCAGAGTATTATTATTATTGCTCTAATTGAATTTATATACCACCCTATTGGAAAGCAGGTGGAGCTGTGGGTTAAACCACAGAGCCTAGGACTTGCCGATCAGAAGGTCGGCGGTTCAAATCCCCGCGATGGGGTGAGCTCCTGTTGCTCGGTCCCTGCTCCTGCCAACCTAGCAGTTCGAAAGCACGTCAAAGTGCAAGTAGATAAATAGGTACCGCTCCGGTGGGAAGGTAAACAGCGTTTCTGTGTGCTGCTCTGGTTCGCCAGAAGCGCCTCAGTCATGCTGGCCACATGACCGGAAGCTGTACACCGGCTCCCTCAGCCCATACAGTGAGATGAGCACCCAGAGTCGGTCACGACTGGACCTAATGGTCAGGGGTCCCTTTACCTTTACCACCCTATAACCAGGGTGGTTCACAGAATAAAATCAAAATATAAAACTGCAAGATACACCATCAAAACAAAAATAAGAACAACCCAATAACCAGTGGTTGCATGGCTTACTTTCTACTTTCCACTTGCTAAATTAGAAAGTACAGTGGTGCCTCGCAAGACGAAATTAATCCGTTCCGTGAGGCTCTTCGTATAGCGTTTTTTTCGTCTTGCGAAGCAAGCCCATTGACAGCTTAGCGGATTAGCGCTATTAGCGGTTTAGCGGCTTTTAGCGATCAGCTGTTAAGCGGCTTATCAGCGGATCAGCTGATAAGCGGCTTAGCGGCTTAGGAAAAGGGGGGAAAAGGGGAAAAAACCCGCAGGAACTCGCAAGACATTTTCGTCTTGCGAAGCAAGCCCATAGGGAAATTCGTTTTGCGAAGCTCCTCCAAAACGGAAATTCCTTTCGTCTAGCGGGTTTTCCGTCTTGCGAGGCATTCATCTTGCGGGGCACCACTGTATCAGCAAAATTTGATGGGCTGAGTTAGGCTGCAATCTGATGCACAGTTACTTACAGAGTAAGCCCCGTCTAGCTGTGCTTTGAGTAGACATGTATAGGAGTGTACTTCAGAACACTTCTGGTTGTAATGGGTGGCCCTGTTTTTTTGTTTATTGTTCATAAGACACATACACACACACACACCCCATGTCCTGTATGATGCTATCTAACTTTGGGTCCTGGATCGTTGGCAGAGCAACCTCTGCAATGAAAGACTATCCACATTTCTTCCTTCAGTAGAAAATAGTGCTTGTCTCGCTGGCCGTAAGATCAGTTAAGAATGGATTGAGAGAGATGCCCTTGATAACAACACAGAGAGCTCTATTGTAGCTCCATATGGGATCACCCATTTCTCCTTTTTCCTCCTTGCTCTTTTGCAGACATGTGACTCAACCCCGCAGTTCATTATAGCCCCAGCAAAGCTCACGGTAGCACCATCTGGGTCTGTTTGGCCCATGTTAGGTAGGCATCTTCGATTCCTTAGGTCTTTTGCCCACATTCTTCTGCACCGAGGCTTGTGATAATGCAAACCCGACTTGAACTAATTCCCAGGAGGACAGATTCATAATACACTGATGTGTGGTATATCGCAGCTGCATTTGAATTACAGCGCACTTTTGCTGCTGGCCAGTTTTGGGGCTGAGAGCATCCCACACTGCCTTGGAAGCACCCAGAACCTGCCAAGGGTGTGATGCATTGTGTAGCTCTCAGGAAAATTAAAAAGGAAAGAAAGTACAAGGTGTGCAGGGTTAAACACTCCCTCCCCCCATTTCACAGAGCATCTTCCCCATGCCCCCTTTTTTGTAATTGACAGCAACGTCGGCTGAAGAGAGTTGGGCTAATGTTGATGCAGATGTCTTTTGACCTGGGTTTTTCTCCCATTCCTTTTTTTTAGTTTTTGCTTACTTTGGGCACAATCCATCAGAAAGTTATCCTCAGCTCCGCTGAAGTGTATGAGAGCTGCCAAACAGCCAGAGTACAGTAGCACTTTGATTTATTTCAGTGAAACCAGCACCTGCTACTCTGGGGCAAAATCTACTGAGACATACTTTTAATGTTGGCGACACGCTTTTTAGACAGGCGTCATTTTGTGACACAGTAATTTCCCAGCAAGCTGACCTCTTAAAAGAGCATTCGCACGACACACCAACACACTGACATGTTGCACAACACACAGTTTGGAAAGCTCTGCTCTATGTATACACATTTGCAGTGTCTGAGTTGACTTGAGCTGCTGCAACATTTCTTCATCATTGCCCTGGTGAAATTTGGCAGTTGGTTTTTTCCCTTGGTGGTTTAGAACAAGGAGTTCCCAATAGCATTGAACAAGATGCTCTGTTGCAATGGGATGCTTGAAATGTGCCTTTGGGGTTTGCATATGTGTGTGTGTGTGTTTGCAGTGATATACTTTGCTTTGCTTTAGTAGCCTGCTGAGCAGTTACACTGAGCTGGTTGGCATTTTAAATTGAGTATCTTTGGGTTTTTGTGACTTTCCCTGTGCTTTCCTGTATCTATCCTTTCTGACTGCAAAGTGGAAAGCTCTGACTTTTATCAGTTCATGTATATGAAGATTGCCAATGAGCAATTGATGTTTAATCTTGTGAACTGTCCTGAGATCTTCAGATGAACAGTAGTATATAATAAATAATAATAATAATAATAATAGTTGGGCAGTTTTGCTGCCGGCCTTTTCTGTGTTAGCACTTAGGGAGTTACAGTATTCAAGATAAGGAAGCCAGCTTGTGACCAGATTTGGGCCCCCAGTCAATATCCTCTTTCAAAGAAGCAACCGCATATTTATAGAAAAGGAGTGATACAAGCAGAGCAGTGCATCTGCAATGGTTCAGATGCATCTAGATCCCTGAGAATCTCAGGTTTCATATTTTCCCCCAGCAAGTTTTTAATTACTGCAAAGATATCCTTGAAAACATTGTGTGCGATGCCTGCTGGAATCTCTGAAGCAAAAGAGGTTGCAGATTTCTAGGTGCTGAGAGTGGGGCTCCGGTTCCTTTTTGCCCCTCCCCAATTAATTACCCAAAATAGTAAAAATTGGCAAAAATAAGACAATTGTGTAAATCTGCTTCATTTGCTTAATGTGTACGGCATGCCGAAACAACATCTTCTTTTGGAATACCTGGCCACAGAACTTTAATTATAGTATAGAGAACACACAACCTTGGGTTGTCAGAATCTGGCTTGCTATAAACTCTGATTAATGATCCATTCTAGATGTTTCTGGACTCCAGCTTGCATCAGCCATGGGTTTTGCTGACTGGCTGAAGAAAGTTCTCTAGGGCAGCCTTCACCAGCCCTCCAGATGTTTGCCGGCTGTGACTGGTGGGAGTTGTAGCTCAAAACATCTGGAGGGACCAGGTTGACGAAGGCTGCTGTAGGGTCTCGTGCAAAGTTTGCTTCCAGGTTCAGTATAATCAGACTCACCAGAGATGGGCTTCTGACTGATTTCCTGCCATCAGCAAAAATCTCAGTGTGGAAACATCTCAAAGGAACAAATGCCTTCAACAGGATGAAGCATCGGAGATATAAGTAGTTTTAATTGATGCTCTGCATTATCCCAGGAGGTGTCAGAATGGGTTGTAGCAATTATACGCATAGACGAGGTGAATCCCCGTCCCCCCAAGCACTCGAGTCTAAAGTGTAGGAGATGCAACTACAAATGAAAAATATGTTGGCAAGAGGAACGTCAGAGTGAATTAATCTTGGAACACAATTTGTGTGTATGTGAGACAGCATTCTCCACCAAGTTTGGGGGGAGGCAGAGTATGGAGGGGGGGAAGAAAGTGATTATGCGAGAAAGGGATACTGACTTTCCCACTGGCAACACATGGGTGTTAACATAGGCACAGTGGGAAGAGAATTATATCTTGGTTATGGCTGGACAAAGTAGGTAAGTAATGATTTTGACAGCTGAGATCCTTCATCCCTTAAGGAAGTTTCATCAGCCACAGTTATGGCAATTGCAGTTTTCCTCCCACTCCAGCCATATGAAAATGAAGAGAACCAACATCATATAACTGACCAGATTTCCATTGTTGATGATGGAATAACCTGCTGCTCTTTGCCATTGCCGAACCTCAGATTTGACAGGTGCGGACAGAAGATAGCCTTCTGACACACACATTCCTATCTCTTTTCACCAAGGTATTCCCAGAACCTTGTCAATTGGCTTACCATGCCTTGGTCATAGTCATCTTCACCCCCCCTTAATGATTATTGTACAGGAAACACTGTACAGTGGTGCCCCGCAAGACGAATGCCTCGCAAGACGGAAAACCCGCTAGACGAAAGGGTTTTCCGTTTTGGAGGTGCTTCGCAAAATGAATTTCCTATGGGCTTGCTTCGCAAGACGAAAATGTCTTGCGAGTTCCTGCGGGTTTTTCCCCCTTTCCCCCCCTTTTTCTAAGCCGCTAAGCCGCTTATCAGCTGATCCGCTAAGCCGCTTATTAGCTGATCCGCTAAGCCGCTTATCAGCTGATCCGCTAAGCCGCTAAGCTGCTTAACACCTGATCCGCTAAGCCGCTTATCAGCTGATCCGCTAATAGCGCTAATCCGCTAAGCCGCTAATGGACTTGCTTTGCAAGACGAAAAAACCGCAAGACGAAGAGACTCGCGGAACGGATTCTTTTCGTCTTGCGAGGCACCACTGTAGCTTGTAAGTGCAAGAGAGAGCTGCACACACAACCACCAAGTCCCGCTGCTGTAGAAGCAAGCCAGTATTCAGGCTTGTCTCTTTTTCTGGAAGCTCACTGAGTAACAGGGCTGGGCAATATATTGTTGTATCGTCCAAAAGTGGTCTGAAGTCCATATTGTGACATCAGTTTCATAATTTTTGACCTGGTAGTATAGTGCGAATCATGATGTGTCTTCATGCATGCGTACTATGCAAAAATCACAATTGGGGAAAACTGTGAAGCCATCCAATGCTTCTCTCGATTTCTGCCACCTCTGTTAACTGTCAGCTCAGCCGTGAAGCCGGGCCAATGCCTCTACATGGCTCCATCCTTATTTCAGACACTGTGATATATCAGTATATCGTTATGTTTAACTGGTGATATATCACGATGTTGAAAACCAGATATCACCCAGCTCTACTGAGCAATTGCTGTCAATGTCTAACCCAAGTATATTCGACCTTTTCAGACCCACGACCCACTTTTAACCCCAGCATGCATTTGGGGATCCATTTCTTAACCTTTTAACATATATGTGAGTGGTGGTTTTGCTTCTGGTGCGATCCACCTGATCGCACCATGACCCACCAGTTGAAGACCCCAGTCTAACCCACTTCACAAGGTCATTGTAAGGGAAAACAAGGTACCCCATGTGTTCAGTGGAAGCCAAACAGTTCCAAGAAGCGCAGGAAGCAGCTTTTCATTGAGCAAAAAGTATTGTCCCAGCAGTTGACTTTTTAACGGTCAGACGTGTCTGTTCCATAAAAGCAACTTTTTGAATGGTTTTCGTTTGTGTTTCTGTTGTAGCACCACTTTTTCTTCCGTGGGCTTTCTTCCTGGGCTGCTTGAAGCGACTGATTAATGCAATTTATCATAGGCATTCTCTTTCTGTATTTGGTCTTCAGATGGTTTCTTCTGACATTTCCCTCTCTCAGGGTAACTGATGGCGAAACGTTATGTGCCTGTGTGTGTTGTATATATGTGTATAAACATTCCAAAAATACATTCTAGATTCATCCCTGTGTGCATTCCTTATTTCAAAAGGAAAACGGAAAACTGTGTTCCTCAGCTGACTTACTTATTCGCAAGTGTCTTTCCATCTCCCACCAGTTTGTATATACAAGCGGTTCATCCCAACCTCCACGCTGTTATATTATCATCCACGCGGCGCGCTGAAAAGACCATATTCTCTTAGATTTCCTTTCCTTTGATTTCTTCTTCTGTTTGCGCTGTGTAAAGCCCGCACCCCCCCCCCCCCGCAAAACATATGGCCAAATTGTGGATCTGGTGATGGCCCAAGGTGGCTACAATAATTAATGAGCTGTTTGGAAATTTATTAGCATCTGCTATTCTAATTTGCTATTAAGCACAGCTGTGGATTGGAAATTTTCAAGCACAAGGTATCCAACTGCATATTTACTTCCCCCCCACCCCTTTGCTAAAGGCTTCAGTTTCGGTTCTAATAAAGTAATTGTGCTCTCCAGCAGGTTTGGGTTTAATACATGAAGGCAACAAACATTATTATTAGGGAATATTGTGTTTATTTGTATACTACCCTTATTACTGAGCAGTTGACGGGCTATGAAAAATACATAGCGCAGTACGACTTTAAATGATAAAAAAAACCTAATTAAATCAAACGGCACAAATAAGCACATCCCTTTTTTACACTTTAGACCTAGACTCGTTTGAAGCCTGATTCTGTGTACGATTATACTGCCACTGAGTTCTCAGGGACCCACTTCAGACGAAAGTTTGCATAGGATTACCACATTA
Organism: Podarcis cretensis; assembly: GCF_951804945.1. Taxonomy (NCBI): domain Eukaryota; kingdom Metazoa; phylum Chordata; class Lepidosauria; order Squamata; family Lacertidae; genus Podarcis; species Podarcis cretensis. The sequence goes on from NC_137187.1 coordinate 13,717,647, forward strand.
GAATTGCATTTACCATATCTTAACTATTTAACATGGACTGTAATTAGCCAAGGCTGCCTGCTGTAGCATTCCACATTCCAAATAGATCAGGCGAAAGTGAGCTTATTCTTATTCTCATGCGTGCCAGAGAGAAGTTGTGCACCGTTGTAAACAACATCAACATCAACAACAACAGCTATGATCTTAAAAATGAAGACAGAAGATGATGATGATGATGATGATGATAATTTATTATTTCTACCCCGCCCATCTGGCTGGGTTTCCCCAGCCACTCTGGGCGGCTTGCATAGAAACCCAAAATACACTAAAATATCACACATTAAAAACTTCCCTGAACAGGGCTGCCTTAAGATGTCTTCTGAATGTCAGGTAGTTGTTTATCACTTTGACATCTGATGGGAGGGCGTTCCACAGGGCGGGCGCCACTACCGAGAAGGCCCTCTGCCTGGTTCCCTGTAGCTTTGCTTCTCGCAATGAGGGAACCGCCAGAAGGCCCTCGGCGCTGGACCCTCAGTGTCCGGGCAGAACAATGGGGGTGGAGACGTTCCTTCAGGTATACTGGGCCGAGGCCGTTTAGGGCTTTAAAGGTCAACACCAGCACTTTGAATTGTGCTCAGAAACGTACTGGGAGCCAATGTAGGTCTTTCAGTGTTATGTGGTCTCGGCAGCCACCCCCAGTCACCAGTCTAGCTGCCGCATTCTGGATTAGTTGTAGTTTCCGAGTCACCTTCAAAGGTAGCCCCACGTAGAGCGCATTGCATTAGTCCAAGCGGGAGATAACTAGCATGCACCACTCTGGCGAGACAATCCGCGGACAGGTAGGGTCTCAGCCTACCAGGTGGAGAATATGACAGTTCTTTTCCCCCGCCCTCTAAGTGATGCCATTTTGGTCAAAGCTTTAAGCTATTTTTCAAATTATTTCTATTAGTTTTCCATTTTTTTTTACAAATTATACCAAATTACTTATTTTAGTACCATTTCTTTTTAAAAATCAGGTTTCCTGCTCCTGTTGCAAACATACCGTACTTTACGGTGTATAAGACGAGGCTTTTTTCTTTGAAAAAAGGGGGGGGGTCGTCTTATACATGGATAGTAACATTGGGGGGACATGGGATTGATTGGTTGTTGCCGCGACCTGGAGCTTGTCAGTGGTTATTGGGCGTGCTATTGGTGGCTGTGGCAAGGGCTGGTGTTGATTTGCTGTTGCTGCGGCAATTTGGTGGGTTATTGGCGGCTTCTGCCAGCGAGGGGGCAGGCGCAAGTTTGATTTTTGGGACGTGCATGTGAGTGGCAGTGTAGGTCAGGTGGGTGAGCAATTTTCGGCAATCCAAACTGCTAGGTTGGCAGGAGCAGGGACTGAGCAACGGGAGCTCACCCCATTGCAGGGATTGGAACCGCCGACCTTCTGATCGGCAAGTCCTAGGCTCTGTGGTTTAACGCACAGCGCCACCCGCAATCTACTGGTTGATCTCGGGGTGTCTTTGATTGATCCTGGTCAATACTGGCTCTCTCCCCCCAAAAAAGCTCAACAATTTTGGCTCTTGGAAGTTGGACGTGCCTGGTCTAAATAATCATTACCCTGCAGTGTAGATCAGATTTTGGGGTAACAGGCTATTGACGGGGGAAGTGTGAAATGTTGACCTCTAGGGTTTATGCACCATTTACTGATTTATTAATAACAGTATTTGCATACAGGTTTCCATTAAAAATGTCAGAGCCGTTTACAACAGTCATAAATAAACCCATACAATGGAAAGCCATTTATTTATTTAAAAAATCAGAGATCAACTATCTGTTGTATACTTAATGGCCTGTATAGGCCTGGCAAAGAAAAAGTTTTCAGCAGGTATTTAAAAGTTGGCACTGATGGCAACTGCTGAAACTATTGGAGATGCTTTTCCAGTTTTGTCCTGGCTTGGTTGTTGACACAGAATTTTCCTTTAGGATAATAAACCGCAGAAGGATGACTGGATAATTGAGGATATAGCTACTTCGATTGCTTGATGGCATCTCAGTGTGGCTGAGCTTATTAATAACTGGGAGTGGGGGAAGAAACTGGAAGTGTTCAGCGACAGGGACAACATGTCACCATCTAGAGATTCCCTCCCTGCTTAAGTATTGAGCAACATTTGGCATATGCTAAACCACATATAGGTCTCAAGGTATTTTTGTACATCCTGTTGCTACTTCTCAGATTTTTATTATTTTAGTCATTTGGGGGAAAATATGTTCTAGCCTTCATGGTGACAGACAGAATGTTTTCCATTGTAGAGTTACCCAAAGTCTGAACGTGCACTTTTAAGTTTCATAAGTATTTTTATTTGCTATGTTTTGCTGCAAATCCCAGCTTTAAAAATACCCCACTTAAAGAGTTTTCAAAGCTCACTTAAACGCAGGTAATACCAGGCTAGGGAGGGGGTTTTGTTTTCTACATTCTGGGCAACACAACCAAAAAGGCTCTGTCTTGCATATCATGGGAGAATAGAGAGAAGGATCTCAGAAGAAGAGAAAAGTTATTGGGCCCAATCCATATAGGTGGCAGTGAAACCTGGCACCAGAAACAAATTGGCATCCATGGAAGCTGTTGTGCAAACTGATTTCATCCCAGCCCAGATCATGTAGATGTTTCAGAGCGCACCAAGTGGGACTCTATAGCTACAACGGCTCATTCAGACACAAAAGTTATTTATGTGCCATTATACAGTAGTGAGGGGACGCGGGTGGCGCTGTGGCTTAAACCACAGAGCCTAGGACTTGCCAATCAGAAGGTCGGCAGTTCGAATCCCCACGATGGGGTGACCTCCCGTTGCTCGGTCCCTGCTCCTGCCAACCTAGCAGTTCGAAAGCACGTCAAAGTGCAAGTAGATAAATAGGTATCGCTCCAGCGGGAAGGTAAACGGTGTTTCCGTGCGCTGCTCTGGTTCGCCAGAAGCGGCTTAGTCATGCTGGCCACATGACCCGGAAGCTGTACGCCGGCTCCCTTGGCTAATAAAGCAAGATGAGCGCCGCAACCCCAGAGTCGGCCACGACTGGACCTAATGGTCAGGGGTCCCTTTACCTTTATACGGTGGTGAATGTTCACATGGGAACAACACTCAAAGGCCATCTTGAACTAAATTCTGGGAATATGAGTATAATGCCACTGCCTAAAGGCAAATGGTTATCTTCAACAAGAAATTGTATGAAAGTAGATGTTGCTGGCAGATCGGATATATATAGACTGGTCGGATATATTTAGACTGCTTCTGCCCTTCGCCAAAACTTTAGGGGAGAAAGCCATACCTGATTGTGATATTTGAATATATTACTGTACTCTGCAAGCACAATACTCTTTAGAAGCCTGGGTTGCATGTATTGCATGTCACAATTGTGCATCATAAATGGGCTTGTAAGTATAACCATAGCTATATTTAAAGAAATATTAGCTGGGCTAGACTCCTCTTTCTCGTCCAAGCGGCGTGGTACTTCCAAGAGCCTTTAATGCAAAAACCGGTTCCTAATTACTGCTGAGCATAGAAGTCTAGGATTATTGTATTGAGTTGAAAAGAAATCTAATTAAGTCATACAGCTCAATCAGATAAAAGTCTGTATTCCTTCCAGTGCAGCTGATTTCAATCTACCTTCTTGGGCATGGAATCCAGCTCCCAATAGATCTATTATTGTTATTCAACCTCAACTTCCTGGTTACTCTTGCAGCCATAAGGTTACCTGTAGAGGCAGGTAGTCCCAGTCCTTTCTCATATGGCGTCATGAAGTGTCTGTGACAAACATTACAACTCTAGAATCTCAGGCCCAAGCGTTTGTTTCAAACAAACAAGCGAATTCCAAACTATTTGACAAACGACAAGCACTCTGCCTGGAAACTCCGCACAGGCAAGCAGTTGTTTGCAAGTCTATATATGAAGAGAGAGCAGAGTAATTTGATTTGAGAAGCATTTCTCCTGCCCGTGACTGGGTTTCCCACATTGCAGAATGCAAGCACACTCCTCTAGGCCTTCCTTTGTCCTCCCCCTGGCTGCATATTCTTTCGGTATACAGGATCCGATCATGTTTGTGCAAGAGTGTTTTAAAGATAGTACCAAAGGCTGGAGGGAAAGGAAGGAATAGAACATCTTAAGTTGCCAGACCAAAAATACATCTGAACTAGGGACCATTCCCAAAATAATCAACGTATTTTAAAGCCTGGCTTTAAAGAACAGGTTGAGGAGTGTTTTTCGGGGTATTTCAGCCACTGCTGCCAACCAGTTTTATCAATGTTTTAAAAATAGAAGTTGTCTAAATCTAGATGACATCTATTCTGCATTGGATGTGGCCAATGGGAAGCTTGGTTCAGAACAGTTAGAAACTGCTGACATAGTGGTTTCTGCAGACTTCATTCGCCTAATGATTTCTACCTCTTATAGTACCTTCGATTTGGGTCAGTCCTAAGGACGCTTAATCAGAAATAAGCCTTCAGTGGATCTTACTCTCAGTTGAGCATGAGTTGGATTGCACACATGCAGCATACGAGTTTTTAAATTCCCAGAAGCAAATTCTACTATGTTTAACAGGGTTTGTTATCAGGTATGTGTGCATAGGACTGCAGTTTTAAGTACTGGGCTGGGGTACTTAACTTCCCAGATGATATTTATCCCCCTACCCACCTTCTGTCAAATGGAAACAAACTCTCCCCTTTAAAGTTTGTATTACAATATGTACATTATGGATATGATGGTCTTCGACTGAGAGTATCCTGGTCGTCCACTGGGGTCTATGATAGACTGCAGGGATGCCATTTCTGATTTGGGAAAGAGATGCCAAGATATAGTTAGGTCAGCTCTTTGGATATATTTAAAATGTGCAATCCTATGTATACCTACTCAGAAGTAGGTTCCATTGAGTTCGATAGTACTTACTCTTAGCTAAGCACATATATTTTATTGCAGCTTCGTTTATGGAAAGCAGCATGCACTAAGAGTGGTTTCATTTAATTCTTTTCTCATTTTTATGTTTCATAACAATTATAATAATGTCACCAACATCAGGTTATCAGGTTATGGTCAAAGGGACTTTTTTGTGTGTAACTCCTATCTTGGTGATGGCGATTCACTGATGTGATGGACAAGTGAGCTTGGTGTGTATTGAGTGTTTTATGACCAGCACATTTTATACTTTTTACTTGTCCTCAATACAGTAACATCTTAAAAATCAATTATGTTGGGTCCCTACCCTTCAAGGCTTAACTTTTCATTGCCTGCATTATTTTTAAGGATATGTATTCGAAGACATGATTTCCCACCGTTGAACAAATATACTTCTCTGTAGAAGCTTACAGTAGTTTTGCTGTGAAGAAACTTAGCTATGAAAACAGAGAGGAAGTAATTCTGGGGGATGGGAGGGATTTCCTGTCCCCCTGGCACTGGCCATGACTGGGGACACGGAATACAATATGCAGCATTGTAGAGATCTATTTATATAGAGGTTTATTTATATAAGACTTCTGCACACCACTTTCTGTTACAAGTTATTCCAGAGTAGTGCACATATAAGAAGCAAGACAATGTCAGTAAAATGAATAGAACACAGTCAGACAGCAATGAAACTAATGCAGAAAGCGACTAAGGCAGAAAATAATCTAAACATGGCCTCCCAAAACTGTTGAATCCATCCACACCTTTAAGGGCACAGAGTTCCACAGGTGAGGTACCACTACAGAGAAGGCCCTGCTTTGCCTCCCCATGTGATGAGCTATACCCATCAGCAGAATCACAAACAGCCTTCCCCACTTCTACCCCAAATCTCAAGGCCCTGGTTGTTGATATGGGGAGGGGTGCTCTTACAAGATACCTAGGTCCCAAATCATTAAGGGCTTTATATTTTAAAGTTAGCACCTCAAACTGGCCCCATATAAGCAGCCAGTGCAGATTCTGCAAGGTAGCTGTTTTATGCAGCAGTAGTGTGGCGCTGTGGGTTAAACCACAGAGCTTAGGACTTGCCAATCAGAAGGTCGGCGGTTCGAATCCTTAAGAATAGATAGGCTTGATCTTCTTGCAGTCCATGGGACTCTCAAGAGTCTCCTCCAGCACCATAATTCAAAAGCATCAATTCTTTGGCGATCAGCCTTCTTTATGGTCCAGCTCTCACTTCCATACATCACTACTGGGAAAACCATAGCTTTAACTATACGGACCTTTGTTGGCAAGGTGATGTCTCTGCATTTTAAGATGCTGTCTAGGTTTGTAGAGTGCATTACAGTTACTGAAAAGGGAGGGTAGCAGACTATGCAGAAGTATAGAAAGGCCATCGTGATGCAGGAATGGCCATAGCTGATGAACCATAGGAACTCCCCGCTACTGAGACTACTTGACCCTCATCTGACAAAGTTGGGTGCAGGAGCAAATAAGTGTGTGTCTAAAACAATTCAAATTTTAGTAATTCATATTGAGATATATTAAACCTGCTGGGTGGGACCGGGGTACTGAGGCCTGAGAGAGTGGCTTATCTGTGTCCGTCTACTGGGCTTTGATCTCTGGATTTCCTGTTCACAGCTAAGTTTCTTAATGACTATTTCAAAGGAGTGATGCGAAGAACCATAGCAGGCAGTTTTAGTCATTGTACAGCATTGTGTTTCTCACCAACACCGAACCACAAGAAGTGTAACTATCTTTAAACACATGCACCACACAGAGTTTTCTTTGAAAATGGTTCTCTCTCGCTGATCTAGGCCAGGGGTTGGCAACCTAAGACCCGTGGGCCAGATGCGGCCCAATCGCCTTCTCAGTCCGGCCTGCGGATGGTCTGGGAATCAGCATGCTTTTACATGAGTAGAATGTGTCCTTTTACAGTGGTACCTTGGGTTAAGAACTTAATTCATTCTGGAGGTCCGTTATTAACATGAAACTGTTCTTAACCTGAGGTACCACTTTAGCTAATGGGGCCTCCCACTGCTGCCGTGCAATTTCTGTTCTCATCCTGAAGCAAAGTTCTTAACCCGAAGTACTATTTCTGGGTTAGCGGAGTTTGTAACCTGAAGCGTCTAACCTGAAGCATCTGTAACCCGAGGTACCACTGTATTTAAAATGCATCTCTGGGTTATTTGTGGGGCCTGCCTGGTGTTTTTACATGAGTAGAATGTGTCCTTTTATTTAAAATGCATCTCTGGGTTATTTGTGGGGCATAGGAATCCATTCATTCCCCCCTCCCCAAACAAAAAATATAGTTCGGCCCACCACATGGTCTGAGGGATGGTGGACTGGCCCACCGTCCGAAAAAGGTTGCTGACCCCAGATCTAGGCTAAGCGTGTGCAACTGAAAGAGACCTCATTTGGTCTCCTTGTCACCTTCCCCATCCTTTGTAGACCATGTAGCAATGCAGATCTCGATTGACTTGGGCAGGGACCTACTTTCTTGACAGCTCATCGGTAAAATGCCATTCGCATGAATGATGCAAATCAGTCAACATGTTTCATAGAATCACAGAATTGAAGAATTGGAAGATGCCCCGAGGGTAGTCTATTCCAGCCCTCCATCTCAATATGTGGTTCCCCCATCCAATTTGAAACCATACCAAACCCTGCTTATCTTTGCAAATGTGCTAGCAGTTTTATTGCTGCACCACTAGGAGGACACCAAGTGGGAGCAGCACATATTGGTGCTGCTGACCCGTAAAAAGTAGTGGTCCGAAAAACAGCAGAGAGGAAGCAGTATCCCACCTTCCATCCTCCCTAAATGTCATTTTGGGTAGACAGTTGCACAAGTACAGTGCTGCCTCGCAAGACGAAAAGAATCCGTTCCGCGAGTCTCTTCGTCTAGCGGTTTTTTCGTCTTGCGAAGCAAGCCCATTGACGGCTTAGCAGATTAGCGCTATTAGCGTTTTAGCGGCTTTTAGCGGCTTAGCGGATAAGCGGCTTAGAAAAAGGGGGGGGGGAGGAAAAAAACCCGCAGGAACTCGCAAGACATTTTCGTCTTGCAAAGCAAGCCCATAGGAAATTCGTTTTGCGAAGCACCTCCAAAACGGAAAACTCTTTCGTCTAGCGAGTTTTCCGTCTTGCGAGGCGTTCGTCTTGCGGGGCACTACTGTACTTTGAATTATGGAGGAACGGCCGTAGCTCAGTGATAGAGCATCATGTTTGGATGCCAAAGGCCACAAGTTCAGTTCTTGGCAACTCCAAGTAAGGGCTGGGACAGAGCCACAGTCAGTGTTAGAGTGGTCTGACTTTCAGCTTTCCATGTTTCCTATTCACTCCCTGTCATTCAGACATGCAGAATAGAGAAGCTCACTGTATATACATGGTGTTTTCTTTTGGGGTTTGAATTTTCTGATGCTGGCTTGCTGGTTTGTTTCAATTGACTTCAGAGACAGGGCAGTGCGTGTGTGTGTGCGCACCTGCCTTTTTACTTATTTGCCCAAATAATGCTTTTTTCAAGAGCAAATCTGAGTAGAAAATACAACACAGCATAAGAAACTTGTTTGTTTGTCGTATAGGCCAGAGGGGGCCGTGTGTGTGTGTGTGTGTGTGTGTGTGTATGTGTGTATAGAGATAGAGATATAGCAAATATAATTTGGAATAGTAATCGGAATAAATTAGATGATAAATGGTTTTCAAAACACGAATGTTTAGAATGTGCAGTTCTCGTGGAAGAATGCGTTTAAAAGTGCAGTTGACCATCAAACTGCCTAGATGTAAAAGTGATAAAGGAAATGTTTTCCCCAGCCATAACTTCATAGGATACAGCTTACAATAAAGCATGGTTTCCACCTGTTCGCTTGGCATTAATACAAAAGAATTGCCATAAACAGCTGTGTAAATAGATGAGGTTGAGAGCTTGCACATCCAGCTTGCAGCAAGGGTTCCACAAATGGCAAACGGGAGTGAGATTTGATGGCATTCCTGAGTTGAGGACCCACAGGCTTGGTTAAGCCATAGAACTGGGCCTGAAACCCCGTCTTTCTCTCACATCCCATGCTACTTCCTGCTCCTGATTCAGCAAGCTAGACTTTCCCAATGGGCAATGGGGGCTGCACATATTCTGCCATGTGCATTTGGCTAGCATTGTCTCATACTTTGTACTTGATGTCTGGCAAATTGCCAAGAATATTAGCCGGCTCCTTTCTTTTTTTCTTTTTACAGTAATAAGTTGCTCGGAACAGATTGCGTTCTTTAACACAGTATGTAACTATTGTTGTTGATGTTCACATAGCAAATCTGACAGTTGCCGTTGTTAGTCAAACAGATAAACTGATCCTAATTCTAATAGCATGCAAAATGTCTGATTGTGAAAATGCTTTGACAATAATAATCTTATTTTTTCATGCATGTACTGTATTTTTCAGTGTATAAGACTATATTTTCACCCATTTTTTAAGTTTAAAATTGGGGGTCGTCTTATGCACGGAATGTTGTAGTTAAATATATAAATAAATTTATTTCTTAATTTTGGGCTAAAGAAATAGGGGTCATCTTATACATGGGGGCATCTTATACACAGAAAAATATGGTATGTATTTGTTTATTCATTTAGTTTACATTCCACTTTTCCTTATGAAGGAGTCTAGGGCAGCAATAATACTACTGCTAGGGCTGGGCAATATATCACCCAAAACCGGTATGAAGTCTATATCATGATACCGGTTTCATAATTTTTGACCTGGCAATATATCGTAAATCATTGTGTGTGTGCTATGCAAAAACCACAATGTGGGAAAAACCGTGAAGCCAGCCATAGCCTCTGCATAGCCCCACCCTCATTTCAGACATTGTGATGCATCAGTATATGTTTAGCTGGTGATGTATCACAGTGTTGAAAACCAGATTATCACCCAGCCCTAGTGAGTAGATCTCCATTTCTACACCATTCTACACAAATAAACTTCGTGTTCTGGCATCGTACAAACTGGCAGTGATTGCTTATGTTGCGTTATATAAAGTTTGCAGCAAGGTTGCAGCTGGGAACAGTTCTGTTGATAGGCATGTCTTATTTGCCATTTTGTGTGTGCTTGGATTTGGGAATTTCAGGGGGAAGACATCCCGATCTTTTCTAAGAATCCAAGGTCTTCCCTCTGTTGACTACCCCCCATAAAAAAAAAAAAAAATTGTTCTCTGATAGCACGGTTTAGAATTTCCTTTTAAAGGCTGACGGGTTTTGCAAGCTGACCAGTTGCACAAAATCTCTTCTTAACATTGCAGTGACCTCCCTGCTTGAATACATCACTTGGCTTCACAGAGTCAAATTAAGAGTGTATTAATGTGGCGATTGCTAAGTTTGCATCTGCTATCGCCAGAGAAGTCACTGGGGTGTGATGTATGCAAATATATCTACTGCCTATCTTCTTCTTCTTTTTTTGTTGTAGCAAGATGTATGAACCTGTTTATATATTTGGAAACTTCAGCCCAGTCCTGTGAAGCCACAAATTGTAGCTTGGTATTTTCTTCTGTGTTCGTAAGCTGCTTTTAACAGGCTCAGCATCTGTCCACTTCCTCCCTCGCTGCTGGTCCATCACCACATCAGAACTCTCAGAGGCAGATGGCCCAGGCACACTAAGCCTTCTCTCAGGCTCTCGGGTCACCACACCAACTCTTGCCGCTTTTCTATCTCCACTAGCCACATCCTGCCACCAGCTTCCTCCCTCTCGCCTCAGCAATACTACAAAGGGCCATTTTCCATCCCTGTTGTAGTAAATATGCTGGGAGTCAGAATAAGTTCCATCTCCTCTTAAATATCTTCTCGCTTTCCGAAAGTGTACCCTGAGCAGATTAAGAATTGCCCAAAGGGAAGGAGGAAGAAGTACTGCTGCTATACATGTGCGATGAGATTTACACTGGAGACTCAGTGGAATTGCAAATGCTGCTTTTGCTGCAAACCCACAGATTTGAAGCAACCCATTCCTTGGCCTTAGCCGGTTTAGAATTGCATGCACACCTATCTTTATGATCGGTGCTAACCATTGCTCTCTTGTGAACCAGAATTTGAAGCTTTTGGATGGACATAGGTTTGCAGAGCATCAGTGTAAGACAGCTTGGTCACGTTGGTGTATGTGTCGGGTGACAATGTTGGCTAGATAAGGAAGAAGGAGAGAGCATGTGTTCCATGCCAGGCTTCTGATTGGCAAATGGTGGCTTTCAAGCTACTGTTATATCTGTGCTAGACTTAACATGAGTGATACAAATTTTGACAGTTTTTAAAAATAATGGAGTGGTATTTTAAACTCCAGCAAACTTGTCCTAGAGACACAGAAGCTGGTTAAGTAAAACACTCCACTTACAATTGGAGCAGAAGGTTCTTTGGTTGTGAATACTGGTGTTTCTTGAATTTCTTGGTTCTAAACTAATATTTCTGTGGCAGGAAAAAAAATTCATGCCCTATGGTGTTGCTATTGGTACTTGCGATTCTATCTCTTAAAAGTTTTGTAGGGTCTATAATTAGTTGGCTCTTGAATCACATTTCTGGTAGACGAACCTCTTTCCAGCACAGACAGCAGATTAGACCAGTGCTAAGGCCTTCTGTACCAGGAAAGGTCCTAGAACAGATAATTAAATAGTTGGCCTGTGAGCACTTGGAAAAGGATGTTGTGATTACTAAGTCCCAGTCATGCCAGATGAATCCCATTTCTTTTTTTGATAGAGCTACAAGCTGGGTGGATCAGGGGAATGTTGTGGTCATAGTATATCTGGATTTCAGTAATGCTTTTGACAAAGCCCCTCATGATACTCTTGTGGAGAAACTGGTAAAATGTGGGCTGGACGAGGTAACCGTTAGGCAGATTTGTAGCTGGTTGACTTACTGAACCCAAAGAATGTTCACTAACTGTTCCTCGCCATCCTGGAAAAAAGTGATAAGTGGGGTACTGCAAGGTTCTGTCCTGGGCCCGTTGTTTTTCAATATCTTTATACAAGACTTGGATGAAGGAATTTGCAGATGACACCAAACTGGGAGGAGTAGCCAGTGCCATAGAACAGGGGTGACCAACTACCAAGAGACTGAGATCTACTCACAGAGTTAAAAACTGGCAGTGATCTAAGCCTTTTGGGGGGTTCAGGTCAAAGTTGTTGAGCTTCTTTGACGGGAGCCAGTGATCTACCGGTAGATCGCGATCTACCTGTTCGACGTGCCTGCCGTAGAAAACAGAATCAGGATCTAAGATGACCTAAACAGATTGGAGAATTGGGCCAAAACTAATAAAAATAATTTCAGTAGGGACAAATGTAAGGTTCTATATTTAGAAAAGGATCTAGGGGTCTTGGTAGACCACAAGCTTAACATGAGTCATGTTAACAGGCTTCATCAACAGAAGCATAGTGTCCTGATTAAGGGAAGTAATCGTCCTGCTCTAGTCTTCCTTGGTTAAACCACATCTGGAATGATGTGTCCATTTCTGGGCACCACAGTTTAAGAAGGATATTGACAAGTTGGTGCATGGAGACGAGAGCGACCAAGATGATAAAGCATGTGGAAACCAAGCCTTATGAAGAAGAGTTGAGGGAGTTGGGTATGTTTAGCCTGGTAAAGAGGAGACGGAGAAGGAGGTATGATAGCCATCTTCAAATATCTCAAGGACTGTCACATGGCAGATGGAGCAAGCTTGTTTCCTCCTGCTCTGGAAGCTAGGACCTGAACCCAATAGATTCAAGTGACAAGGAGGAGATTCCGACTAAACGTCAGGAAGAAATTTCTGACAGTAAGAGCTGTTTGATGGTGGAAAGGACTTCCTTGAAAGGTGACGGACTCTCCTTCCTTGGAGGCTGGATGGCCATCTGTCATGTATGATTTAGCTGATATTCTATTAGGTTGTTTTTCTCAAGTATGTATTGGTTGATTGAGATCACAATCCCCGCGCCGCATCACATTTGTCCCCCTGACACCACTCTGACCTTCTTCTGTTGATTTTGAGATGTATTTGGAGACTCGAGTCTTCTGGAAATCTCCAAGGTGCATATAGAAGAACTCTTTTGATTTTTTTAAAAAATATTTTTAAAGAAGTGATTATTCCACCATAAAGAACCTGGAGCCTTGTAACCTGTGTGGGCAATCATGTGTGCATATGGACTGTTTTAAATTAATAAGGAGATGTGCTTTGAAGCTTGAAAGACTTCAGGGGTCTCTCTCTCTCTCTCTCTCTCTCTCTCTCTCTCTCTCTCTGTGTGTGTGTGTGTGTGTACACACACACACACACACACACTAGCTAGGTAGCTAGCTAGCATGCACAATCTACTTAAAAAAAAAAAAAGACTAGGATGCAAAGAATTACCTTTGTGGTTGTGCTAGGCTATTGGAATTTAGTTTCCCCCAGACACACTTTGAACCCCTCAACCCAATGCTATACCACAACCTGCTTTTGAAACTGCTTTGTGTGGTTTTTTTTAAAAGAAAGCTTGCCATCTGGCATAGGAAGGGCTTCTGTTCAATAAAAACAAGTTTAACTCTTCCCATCGCCCCCGTCTCCCCAGTAGATGGAAGTAGTTCTGTGGTTCTCTTGATTTAGGCTGCAACAAAACTGGTTTGGAAGCTCAGAATAGGGTATGTGATGGGCCTGACTTTTGGTTATGGAGGTTTCAGTGCCCTGGACGTAAGTGGTAGCTTTTGTATCCCTTGCACTTACACCAAATATTCTCCCAGAATATTTTCTCCGTGGTAAATGGTTGCAAACCTGAGATTTTAGAATAACTTTTAGAAAACAAACTCTTCCATGCAGTTTAGTTATATTTGCATTATTTTGTTCTGATTGCAAGTCAAAAATTGGGTAACCTTGGTAGAGGGTTTGGGTTTGGGTTTTTTTGTTCTGCAGAGTATGAATAGTCCAGGCTATAGCCCCCATGAAAATGTTGCAACTGCTGCCTTTGTCATTATGGACAAACATGCCGATATTGTTTCCATATATCTCTCTTTCATGTGCATCTTGACAGCGTATTAACATCTGCAGTGAAAATGAGCTCCATTCTTCGGCTGACAGATGGGTCCCTCTGCTCTTTATCTCCCATAGACAAAGAAATACACACATCGTATGTTGGATTTCCTTGATCGCTTAAACCATGTTAGGTCTTGGGGGGGGGGGATTTCTCCCACTCTTGAAATGTTTGAGCCATGATGAGAAATCGTCAAATAATAAAAAACTTCTTTCTTAGATTCTTCTGGTTTGGGTGAATATATGAAACTGAAGGTCACTCCTATGGACCTGACAACAATTGTTGCCTCAATTTCCATGAGTTTACTCGCCTTTGTAATTCTTTTTCTTTGTTAAAAGTTTGAACCCATTTTTAACAAAGCAAAAAGCATCAGTGGGCCAAGTCCTTCAGGAACTTGTCCTCCACAAGCGCCATTGAGATGAATGGGAGTGGTGAGAGAGCACAGCTTTCAAGATCCCCCATGCGCTGTTGTGCACCTTCCATTCATTTTCCCCGGGGTCTGTTTCCCAAGCATATCTCCCATTGGCACTAGGTGATCAGCTTGTAAAAATCTGCTCTGCTAGAAATCAGTGGGGTATTTGGTCTATGAATGGGCAGGCCTTGAAAGGTAACGTCAAGGAGCTGACGGATGAAAAAGCTCTCTTGTTTTCCTTGCTCAGTGCAAGTCCTGGATTCACAGAAGCCATCCCGGTTTCTGATTGGATCCTGGAATGTCCCACTTTTTCTTAGGATGTCCCTGTTTTCATCAGAGAAATGTTGGAGGTTATGGAGTTAATGCGATCCCCGAGCCAAGGAGATAAGGAACTATACAACAACTCGAAGACATCTGAAGGCTGTTTTTTTGGGAAGGATTTTTTGTTTCTGTTTTTACTGCTTACTGTTTTATTATGTTTTTATATATGGTGGCTATTTTGGGAGGTTGGATAGTTGCAATGGAATGGTTTCGGTGGTGAGGTGCACATTTTTATTCTTACTTATTTATGATTATTACTTTGTCATAAAAATAATAATATGATGGCTGGTGCAACCAAGTCAGGTGGGCGGGGAATAAATAAGAAAACGATGATGATGATGGAATAGCACATCCCTATTGTCATCGGCGAAATGTTGGGAGAGTATGCAAAAGACCTGAGTTTTTTACCTTGTGGAGGAAGATGTTTAAATTCCTCCACCTTCTGTTGTTTCCTAAGCCCCATCTGAGAACTTTCCAAACTGAGAACAGTAGAGGAAGGCCACTTTTGTCCCTGTTGTTCCTCAACCGTATTTAAAGGAGGAGATCCCAACCGCTGGCCCCCGCCCTTTCTCTTTCCCCTCCGTTTCCCCCTCTTCTGCACAATGGAGCTTTCAGAGAACCTCTCTCCAAAAGCAATAGCTCCAGCCTTTGTGTTGAAGGGTGTGCCTATTGGCAAGGCTTGCTGAGGCAGACAGCTTGGCTGGTGATTAACAAAGGTCATTAGACTTTGGAATCTGGCAGCCCGTGTCAGATGGTATGTCTTCTGTGCATAGGAGAACGGCTCCCAAGAGGCCGAGGCTTTCTGAAGGGCTCTCCCCTCCCTCCGCCTCTTCCCCTCCTTTTTCTTCCTCTCCATTCCTGTCCCCTCCCTCTCTCTTTTCTCTCCATCCTTCCTTATTTGTTTCTCTCGCTCTCAGGAAAAGGTCACCCTTCTGCGCCTTCATTCAAGCCTGTGGGACAATTTGGCCAAAACCCTTTTTCCTTCCTGTCGTCGTTGCTGGGATGTGGGTTTTTAAAATTATTTTTTGTGTGTGTTTTTTGTGTGTGTGGAAGACAAAAGGAGTCCTTGGAGATCTTTATTCTTGTTGTTGCCCATGGCTGTGTCAGGGAGAGATGCTGGTGTCTATGACAAGCCACGGTGGTCTTCAGGCATCTCTGTGTAGTCCAAAAGAAGAGAAGTCCTTCCTCGTCTCTGAAGAGGCTGGTCCCCTCCCCAAAATCAAAAACAAAAGCATCTTGGGGAACGAGAGGGAGGAAGGAGGGTGGTTGGTTGGTGTGGAGGAATGATCTTGCACGCTGGAGAAGAGGCTGAGATATGTGGAGCCATGTTGCAAGCTGACTAGAAGCTGTGAGCCTATCTCTCTCTCTCTCTGAGTACATGACTTGTCTGAGCTAAAATGGCTGCACACAAACACACACATTCCCTCTCTCCCTCTCTCCTAAAGCTCAGAGGACTAGGGCAGCTTAGTGAGTCTTAAAGCTTCAGTGACGCAGAAGCTCATATCTCTTGGAAGTGTGATAAACACACATTCAGCAGAACTGTGGCTTGCTTGGCTCAGGCTGAAAGGGCTCTTACTGGGTGGCTGGGGTGAGTGGGGAGGAGGAGGTCAGGAGCATGGGCAGTGGAAACTGGGGGTTGAATCCCACCCTGCTTTTGTCTACTGCGACTTTCCATCTTCTCCTTCCTTTGGAGCATTCCGAATTCAAGAGTTGTCTGCTTGCACCATGGAGAGAGAAAGGAGGGGTGGAATTGTTTTCAGGTCTAATGGACTGTGCTGAAGGAGGGAGACTTTGTCGGGTGGGGCCTCCCTGCTGCTCCCGGCTGTAATTTGATCCAGAGCAGATAGCAAACCTCTTTCACAACCGTCTTGGGTCCAGGGCTTGCACATAAAAGGTTGAGGATCTCGGTCGCCGCTAACTTTGTTAAGCTGAGAAACGACCAACCTTCATTCTTTCGGCTCAAGGAAGGAGAAGGGGGGTGGGTTGTTCCCAACACATCACAGCGTTCGAAAGCCCTGCCAGGGGAGATGTGCCTTTTGTGCTCTCTTGTGTCCAAAGCGGATTTGAATGTTCTGCAGAAGTAACTTTATATCTCCCTGCCATAAGAGAATGGAATTTCCATCAGGGCATATTTTGGCTGCTGTTAGATCTCTTGGGCTTCTGGAGCTCCTTGCCTGAATGTGACCTGTAGGAGTATGTGAGGAGACTGTCAAAAAAGCCATTGATTAAGATAATAGTTGCTGCTAGGTACATGCCATGCAGGGCTGAAATTACCTCTTAAATTATTTTCTTTTTTTTTTAAAAAAAGCCTACCTTTTATCTACAATTTAGGAAGCTGCTCATTTTCAACCTGTTTGGCAGCTCCCCCACAAATTATAGAAACAATAGATTTAGCAGGTCATCTACTGAAGTGACATCCTTACCTCTGAGTAGTACTGGTTTACTGCTTCATATAGTGAAATGCAGACACTGGGGAAAAATAATTATTTCCTTTCATGCTGTGGAGATACTCATTTTACTTCCCGGAAGAAGGACTAGGTGCTATATTCTCTCAGCAAACTCAGCAAAATAAATTATTATTATTATGATTATTATTATTGAGATTTTTAAAGAATCAGTACAACTGAAATGTGAAAGACCAAATTTGAAAGACCAAAGTTTACTCCTGAAATCATGAACATACTACCAAGGGCAAACTCTGGTTACAGGTCATAGTTAATCTGGAGAGAGGTTTGGACTGCGTGCTAAGCCAAGCCATTGCTTAGATCAGCATTGTGCAGAAAGAAAACTGACCAAGTTGACACAATCTCCTGGCAGCCTCTTGTGTTCGTGCTATAACCAAAGTTTGGCTTGGCGTGACAGGCAAGCTAGGCCACAGGCCTGTAGTACTAAAAGTAAAAAGGTTGCAAAAAATGGGAGATCACTAGTTAAAAGTATTTGGCCCCGATACAGATATCTAGGCTATGGTGTTGAGTGATCCCAACTCGCCTTACTTAGGCTAGTCATGTCCTCTTAGTCTCTAACCTTCTTTTAATCCTTATTGAGAAGGATTAAAAGAAGGAGGTACTGGATGAGGCACACCATGTATCCGACTTGAGCTAAATGGCGCAAGTGTGGGATAAAACACAATAAGTAAATAGTGTTCAGCTTTTAGGGCAGTGTCAGAAAACTCCTTTGCCCCCTAACTACAGTTGCACTGCATTTTATTGTTTATGAGTCTCCACCACATGCTTCCTTGTTCATTGTTAGAGATGTTAGCAGCAGGTAAGAGTTCAATCAAGTGGGTGGGAAAAAGCCAACTGGGCAAGCCCTAGGCACAAAGTAGATCTGAGTCATATCTGATTGTTTCTAGAAGCACTTCTGAGATTCCGGAAATAATCTCCTGCTAGTTTTTGTTCGTTCATTTTTGTAAAAAATGCATCTTTTTGGGGTACCATTTCCTTATATTTGCTCATAACTAAAACTCTGTTACTGAAACTTTAAAAAATAAAATAAAATAAATCAGTAAACTGTATGCTTCTTATTTATGAACAAAAGATGTCTCTGACAATTTGCTTCTTCTACTTCTTCTTTTTTCAGGCTTTCCTGATGTAAAACTTACCAATAAGGACAATGGAGGTGCTGCAGTGTGATGGCTGTGACTTTCGAGCGCCATCCTACGAAGATCTTAAAGCTCACATTCAGGATGTTCACACGGCGTTTTTGCAACCCACAGATGTCGCTGAGGAAACTCCTAGCCAGTCAAGGTTTAGCTCTATGAATAGCAATGACCAGGCTGAGGTGGAATATTCTTCTGTAAAAGATGAATTTGGAATTACGGATGAGATAGCAGGTAAAAAAAGTGTACCTTTCTAAAGTCCTTTATTGAAATGTCGTTTTAAGATTTTATTTCATTGGAGCATCCTCAGATTGTGGTCCTGTTGTCCACGTTTGTGTGCTGTGACAGCTTATAAATGAGAACAGAAATTGCTTTATAAGTGGACTGGCACCTATGGCGTTCATATTCAACGGGAAGCGGCCATGTTTTGCAGTTGAGTGTTGGGATTCCATCACAAACCTATGTTGATTTTATTGCAATAGCCTATAAAAAATTGTAGCAACTGCATGCTACTACAGGGGATACAAGGGATGTGGGTGGTGCTGTGGTCTAAACCACTGAACCTCTTAGGCTTGCCAGTCAGAAGGTAGGCGGTTCGAATCCCCGCGACGGGGTGAGCTCCCGTTGCTCTGTCCTGGCTCTTCCCAACCTAGCAGTTTGAAAGCATGCCAGTGCAAGTAGATAAATAGGTACTGCTGTGGCAGGAAGCTAAATGGTGTTTCCTTGCGCTCTGGTTTCTGTCACTATGTTCCGTTGCACCAGAAGCAGATGTCATGCTGGTCACATGACCTGGAAAGCTGTCTGTGGACAAACACCGGCTCCCTTGGCCAGAAAGCGAGATGAGCGCCGCACCTCATAGTCGCCTTTGACTGGACTTAACCGTCCAGGGGTCCTTTACCTTTACCTATACCACAAGTGTTAATTAAGTAGACATAATTGGGCCCACCACATGTTAGTTCCAACTCCTGATCAAAGGTTAAAAAGAAAAAAAAGTCAGGTGTGGGAAATTTTTGATCTGCCTTGATGAGCTAGATCTTTATCTCCCTCTGTCCTGGGGGGCCAACTTTGACAAGTAGACACCTATTGGTCCATTATTTGATGCCAGGTGATTGATAGGTGAGTACCTCCACCCAACTTTGAAAAGATTGCCTACCAGGTAGGGAGAGGTACTGCACAATGCGGGAATGAACTCCCTGTGCATCAGATGATGTACAGGGGGTTTAATTCTGCTTTTTGCAGCCACAGCTCTCCCTGATGTCACATGTGGGGCAGTTGCGTACGGCTCCAGAAAAATGACCTCACAGGCAAAATGAGGAGTCCTGGTGTTGCCACGTTTTGCTTAGGACCTTGTGTGCAGCATTTATCCCCTGGCAAACACGGCTTTTAGTATTATATTCCGATCATAAGATGCATTCAGGAACTACAACACTAATTCCTAGAAATGTAATTGTATTTGCATGTAATAATTCACATGCATACCAGTGAAGCTAATAATGGACACACATTCCAAGAGTGGCATTGATAGAGTATTGAGGGAACTGCTTCCGTAGCAATTTTTTGCAACTAGGTCTACTTAGCTGTATGTAATGGTAATCGTTAATAACAACCTGCTTTTTAACCTAAGGTCCCAGGGTGCAGTGCAACAATTTAAAATACAACATTAAAAATACATGTTTTTAAAATAGTTATGCGTGACATCGAAATTCGACTGGCGTTTCATCCCATCATTGTTTTAATGCATTTTTTAAAAAATCATTTGGAATTATGTGAACTGTATTTTTTAAAAAGCTTAATAGTAGAGTAACAGAACGATAAGAGTTTAGAAGGGGTGCGTCGAGGACATCTAGTCAAACTCTCTACTCCGTGAATCCAGAGCCTTCCTAACATATGGTTGTCCATCTTGAAGACCTCTAGTGAGCGAGAGCTTACTTCGCCCCTCTGGGTAACTGGTTCCATTGTTGAGCTGTTCCTGCTATCAAAGTGCTTTGCTGACATTCAACTGAAACCTGCCCTGCTGTAGCTTAAACCCCTCGGATCTAGTCTTGCCCACAGGGCATCAGTCTTTCTCCTCTTCTACCATTGCAGTTCACATCTCCCATCTACTTACGTGTTTAATCACTGACACTTCCCTATGAGAGAACTTGTAAGCAAAAATGACATTTCATCATATCATAGGAAGTATCTATGCTATGAACTCAGTACAGTGGTACCGCGGGTTATATACGCTTCAGGTTACACACTCCGCTAACCTAGAAATAGTGCTTCAGGTTAAGAACTTTGCTTCAGGATGAGAACAGAAATTGTGTGGCCGCAGCGCAGCGGCAGCAGGAGGCCCCATTAGCTAAAGTGGTGCTTCAGGTTAAGAACAGTTTCAGGTTAAGTACGGACCTCCAGAACGAATTAAGTACTTAACCCGAGGTACCACTGTACTCACGGATAAATGCAGACTTTATTTTTTTAAAAAAAAGTTAGTTCAGCTGTTTTGCCATTGTCCTTGGGCTTGTAAATCATGTAAATAATTGTGGTTCACATTTTAAAAATAAATAAATTACGTATTTGGTTTTTCAGATTAAAATTTTACAGGCAAAAATCCAACATATAACATAAAAACAAGATTCCAAGGAATCTTCTGGACTTCCCTCCTCCCCTTTGTGGGTCCTATTGTTAATCATTTCCTCCTGCATCTTTATGATAATCCAAATCTTTTACCCCTCTATACTTACCTGGCAGGGGAGATACCATGATCACATATTTTTTAATTAAACAATTGTTGTTGTTGTTGTTTTATTTCTGTCCTGCCTTTGTTCCCTAACAGAGGCTCAAGGCAGTTTACGGATAAAATAAGAATAGCTAAAAGCATTTTGGGGAAATTATTTTTAAAAGAACAGTTAAACATTAATACAATTAAAACTATCTATCTACAGTATCTATCATCTATCATCTATCTATCTATCTATCTATCTATCATCTATCTATCTATCTATCATCTATCTATCTATCTATCTATCATCTTTCTATCATCTATCATCTACCTACCTACCTGAACTATTTAAAACACAGATAAAAAGTTCAATATCAAATTCAAGGATTTCTAAAACAATGTTTTATTCTCTCTCTTTTTTAGGACAAAATGCAGCTCAGCTGGGGACTGGAAATTATTACAGCCATAGCCAGAGTTATTATGGCCAGCATATGCTCTCCAAGCCAGCGAGCAAGTTTTTCCAGTGCAAATTCTGTGTGCGTTATTTCAGATCCAAAAACCTACTCATAGAGCATACGCGGAAAGTGCATGGCGCTCAGGCGGGAGGATCTCCAGCTGGATCGCCCGGTACTAGCTCCTTAAATTACAACATTATGATGCACGAGGGCTTTGGTAAGGTTTTTTCTTGCCAGTTCTGCACCTACAAATCTCCGAGGCGTGCGAGGATTATTAAGCACCAGAAGATGTACCACAAAAACAGCCTGAAGGAGAGCTCCGCCCCTCCCGCCGCTTCAGCTGCTATATCTGAATCGGCATCGACATCTGTGCCAGTACAGGACTCTTGCAAGGAACTCCCAGCCGAAGTTGTAGAACGCAGTATTTTGGAGTCTATGGTCAAGCCTTTGACTAAGTCGAGAGGGAACTTCTGCTGCGAATGGTGTAGCTACCAGACGCCCCGAAGGGAACGCTGGTGCGACCATATGATGAAAAAGCATCGTAGCATGGTGAAAATACTGTCAAGCCTGAGGCAGCAACAGGACGGGACCAACATGCCAGATGTATCAAGCAAAGGTCCACCAAGCCCCACTCCAAACACCAACTACATCCCTATGAATGCCTCTGGGCGGGAGATGCCGAACGCAAACCTCCCAAACTACAGAGGCTCTATGAACAATTCTCTTGTCAGGTCCAACACTTCTACTTCTTCAAAGTTTTCTTCTGTTTCCTACCCTCACATGAAACACAAAGCACCTCACAACTCTGGCATTGTTAATTTGTCGGACAGGTCTCGCTACGCGATGGCCGACATGGCAAATTCTTCCGCCGATATGGATACAAACAGTATGCTCAATGACTCCAGTTCTGACGATGAGCTAAACGAACTAGACAGTGAAAATGGGTTGAACTCCATGGATCACCAAACCTCAGGGCTAACTGCAGAGCAACTGATGGGGTCTGAGGGCCACAAGTTACTGGAAACAAAGGGGATCCCCTTTAGGAGGTTTATGAACAGATTCCAGTGCCCCTTCTGCCCTTTCCTTACCATGCATCGGCGGAGCATTTCCCGCCATATTGAAAACATCCATCTGTCTGGAAAGACAGCAGTATACAAATGTGATGAATGTCCATTTACTTGCAAGAGCTCATTCAAACTCGGAGCTCATAAACAGTGTCACACCGGTGCAGCGTCCGACTGGGATGCAGTGAATTCCCAAACAGAAAGCATAGCTTCTTCGCTAAATGAAAGCACAGTATCCTATGAAGGAGGCAATATAAATGGCAGGAAGTCCGGCGGGTTAATGGATTCCATGGGGCAGCAGCAGCAACAATCTCCGCAGTCCAACTCGCAGCATCCATACAAGTGTACCATGTGCAATTATTCCACAACTACTTTGAAAGGTCTCCGGGTTCATCAGCAACACAAGCACTCGTTTTGCGACAACTTGCCAAAATACGACGGCCCATCCTCAAATACTCCACAAGACAGTGAGCCTGATGCTCACGCCTCTCCCAGCACCGTGAAGAAAAGTCAGACCTCAATTCTTGGGCTGTCTTCTAAAAACAACTTCGTAGCTAAAGCCTCTCGGAAGATGTCCAGTGACTTTCCCCTCGATCTTTCACCAGTGAAGAAGAGAACTAGGATTGATGAGATAGCTAGCAATTTGCAAAGCAAAATCAGTCAAAACAAGCAACAGGAAGATGCAGTGATTAACGTAGAGGAAGAGGAGGATGAGGAAGACGACAATGAAGTGGAGATAGAAGTTGAGCTGGACAAGGAAGAAGAACAAGGAGAGCCACTGATGGAAATTGCAACATTTGCTTCCCAGCAAATGTGGGGAAGGGATACCATCGAGTCTCAGAAAGAGCCCAACTATAGGAGCATTGGCCATGATTACAATTCCACCAACGGGGCAGAAATTGAGCTAACTATATCTGAGGATGAAGAGGACTATTATTGTTCTTCAATTGGCTTGAAAGACCAAGGTCTGAATTCATCTGCTTTGGGCAGCCAGTCCAGTATATATGGATCTGACCAAAACAATGAAAATTCTGATTATGGTGACTCTGGAAGGCTTTACTATTGTAAACACTGTGACTTCAGCAACAAATCCGCCAGGAGTGTTAGCACTCATTATCAACGGATGCATCCATACATTAAATTCAGCTTTAGGTATATCTTGGATCCCAATGATCACAGTGCGGTGTACAGGTGTCTCGAATGTTACATTGATTATACAAACTTTGAAGACCTGCAGCAACACTATGGGGAGCACCATCCTGAAGCCATGAATGTACTAAATTTTGATCATTCCGATTTGATCTACCGCTGCCGTTTCTGCTCTTACACCAGCCCGAATGTTAGGAGCCTGATGCCACATTACCAAAGAATGCACCCAACAGTTAAAATTAACAATGCAATGATATTCTCCAGCTATGTGGTTGAACAGCAAGAGGGCTTAAGTTCAGAGTCGCAGACTCTCAGAGAGATCTTGAACTCCGCTCCGAAAAGCCTGGCCTCTCCAGCTCCCGTCGCCCGTGGGACTGGCGTACCTGCTGCTTTTAACAAGAATTCTCCAAAGAGTAATAGCCCAGAATCTGAAAGCCAGAAGGAGTCGTCAGTAAACAGCGTTGTGGTTTATGATTGTGACGTCTGCTCATTTGCAAGTCCCAACATGCATTCTGTCTTAGTTCATTACCAGAAGAAACACCCTGAAGAGAAAGCTTCGTACTTCAGGATTCAGAAGACGATGCGTGTCGTGTCTGTTGAGAGGGGCTCTGCCCTGGCTCAGATGGCTTATGAATTGGGATCGCCCATCTCCCCCAAAATGTCCAATATGGCTTCACAACTGCCACCTCCACCACCTCCAGACCTTACGACCGAGCTTTACTACTGCAAACATTGCTCTTACAGCAACCGCTCAGTGGTTGGCGTGCTTGTGCATTACCAGAAGAGGCACCCAGAAATAAAAGTGACTGCAAAATACATTAGGCAGGCACCTCCCACTGCAGCAATGATGAGATCTGGAGAGATCCCTCCTGGTGTTCCCAGACCACCAGCATCTATGCAACAGCTTAACCGGGGCAACTCTGAGAGTGTCGCCTCGGAGAATGAGATGTTCTTCTGCCAGCACTGTGATTATGGAAACCGGACTGTGAAAGGTGTGCTCATACATTACCAAAAGAAGCACCGCGATTTCAAAGCCAATGCAGATGTAATTAGGCAGCACACAGCCACAATCAGGAGCCTTTGTGATCGTGGCCAGAAAAACTCCCCCGGCGGCATGCAGACTCCCGCTTCCAACGCCGAGCGAGAGAAGGCTAAGCTGAGAGCTCTCAAGTGCAGGCAGTGTTCTTACACCTCTCCTTATTTCTACGCACTTAGGAAGCACATTAAAAAGGACCACCCGAGCTTGAAGGCCACAGTCACCTCTATTTTGCGATGGGCGTTTTTGGATGGCTTAATAGAAGCCGGGTATCATTGTGAGTGGTGCATCTATTCTCACGCCGAACCCAGCGGCTTGCTTGTGCATTACCAAAGGCGACATCCTGAGCATTATGTTGACTATACGTATATGGCGACCAAGCTCTGGGCAGGGCCAGATCCTTCGCCTCCAGCCTTACTGATCCCATCAGAGATGAAAACGTATAAATGCAGAGACTGCATTTTTGAAGCATCTTCCATTTGGGACATTACTAATCACTACCAAGCTTTTCATCCCTGGGCTATGAATGGAGATGAATCTGTCTTACTAGATATTATCAAGGAGAAAGATGCAGCCGATAAAGCCATCCCAACATCCAACGATGCTGGAGCCAGGGTCAATTCGGAGGGCCAGATGGCAGCGCCACACGTGGACCAGGATGCAGAATATGCAGAGGATACAAACCTGGTCCAGGACAAAGCTATCCAGCTCACCTCTGCAAACCCCGCAATCTCATCAACGCCATACCAGTGCACAGTGTGCCAGTCGGAGTACAACAATTTGCATGGACTTCTGACCCACTATGGCAAAAAGCACCCTGGGATGAAAGTTAAAGCTGCAGATTTTGCACAAGACATAGATATTAACCCAGGAGCTGTGTACAAATGTAGGCATTGCCCGTACATTAATACACGCATTCACGGTGTTCTCACACACTACCAGAAAAGGCACCCCCTGGTGAAGGTCACCGCGGAAGATTTTGTGCACGATGTGGAGCAGCCAAATGACATGAACCAGAATGAGGTGGAGGAGACCAGCAGAATTTTCAAGCAAGGATACGGTGCTTACAGGTGTAAATTGTGCCCTTACACGCACGGCACGTTAGAGAAGCTCAAAATCCATTACGAGAAATACCACAACCAGCCTGAATTTGATGTGTTTGCACAGTCTCCTCCTAAGCTGCCGGCCTCTGTGGAGCCTGAAGTCGTCGCTGAGATTAAGCCCTCTCCAGAAATCTCTCCGGAGGAGATCATTGGAGACGATTCGGTGCCTCCTTCGCACTTCTCGAGTTCCCATCTGGTGTCCCACACGGTGTTCCGGTGCCAGCTCTGTAAGTATTTTTGCTCCACCAGGAAAGGGATTGCTAGGCACTACCGGATAAAACACAACAACGTCCGGGCCCAGCCAGAAGGGAAGAACAACCTCTTCAAATGCGCTTTGTGCTCCTACACGAACCCTATCCGTAAAGGCTTGGCTGCGCATTACCAGAAGCGCCACGACATCGACGCCTACTATACCCACTGCTTAGCTGCTTCGAGGACTGTCAGCGACAAGCCCAACAAAGTGATCATCCCGTCGCCCCCGAAAGAAGATTCCCCCCAGCTAAGCGAGGAGCTGAGGAGGGCAGTGGAGAAGAAGAAGTGCTCTCTCTGCTCTTTTCAGTCCTTCAGTAAAAAGGGAATCGTCTCGCACTACATGAAGCGACACCCAGGCGTGTTCCCCAAGAAGCAGCATGCCAGCAAGCTGGGGGGCTACTTCACCGCCGTGTACGCGGATGAGTACGAGAGGCCGCAGGCTCTGCCGGAGGAGAGGAACGAGTTGGAGAAGCCAGAAGTGGAGGTGGAGGCTCCCGAAATGGAGTGGCTCCCTTTCCGCTGTGTCAAGTGCTTCAAGCTCTCCTTCAGCACGGCCGAGCTGCTGTGCTTGCATTACACCGACCACCACAGCAAGGACCTGAAGAGAGACTTTGCCATACTGGGGAGCGGTCCCCGTTTCCAGAACCCCATCTTCCAGTGCCGGCACTGCGACAGCAAGCTGCATAGCATGGCGGAGCTGACCTCGCACTTGAACAGCCACAACGAGGAATTCCAGAAGCGTGCCAAACGTCAAGAGAGGAGGAAGCAGCTTCTGAGCAAGCAAAAATATGCAGATGGTGCTTTTGTAGATTTCAAACAAGAGAGGGTAAGGATATGTTTGCACATTTTAGATTTATGTTTGGTGTTCTTTCTCCCTCCCCACCCCCAGGAGATTTCTCGTTAGTGGCGTCCAGATGCACATTCCCTTTGGCAGCTGAGGAGATACAGGCGCACCAGTGACTTGGTGTGCCAATAAGCCCTAAGTCAATTAAACATTGCCACTTGATTACACCCCCTTCTTTCATTTCTTCCACCTCTTCCTCAAAGCCCTGTCGTATCCGTTCCTCCCCTCCCACCTCCCCTTCTTCATTTCAAAGCCAATTTCTCTTTGGCACCAGTTCCTGCCAGCTTTCCAGTATGACAAAACCTCTGTTTTTTTCTACCTGCCCCTCTGCCCTTTGGTATGATATGACGAACATTTATTCTCATTTCTCAGCTGCAGCGTGAAAAATTACTCAGAAGAAAGCCTGATGCAGGGGTAGCCAATGTGGTACCCTCCAGATGTTGTTGGACTACAACTCCCATCAGCCCCAACCTACATGTGGCCAGTGGTCAGGGAGGATGGGAGTTGTAGTCTAGCAACATCTGGAGAGTACCATGAAGCCCACTGAGTTAAAGAGTTTTCCTTGTGTATTGCTAATCAAACCTTTCTTTAGTTTACTTAGAGCAACTCACTTCCTTTGGTAGGAGTTTTAAGCGACTTATTACAGTTGCTTAACTGTAGGGGGCCTACAGATGTTCTCGGGCCAATTCCCACCATCCTCTGTCATTGGCCAGGTTATCTGGGGCTGATGAGATTTCGGAGTCCACAGTTTCTCCAACTTATTACATACAGGATTGGAGGTTACCAATAAACGCATCCAGTTGGATCAACTACTATTGAAGGGAGACTGGATTTTGGTTTGTCAGGAGCCTAGTTCTCAAGCTGGATCCTTACTTAATGGGGACCCATATGTCCAGGAGGACTTCTGCTGACTTTTAGTTTCATTGAATCTTGGCATATTGTTAGAAACAATGATTAGTTAAACAAATCAGGTCCATAAATAATGGTTTAAAAGTGGCTTGTATGGCAGTCATTTAAACCGGTGTTTACATAGCAATTCAAAACCGCAGGTACTTTCATGAGAACAGTATATATTCACTAAAAATGTTAAAATACCATAATGTTAAAAAGCCCAAGAAATCTTGGGAAGCGAAGCTTTGTGAGGATAATGAGTGCTCTCTGCAAAGGATATCTAGTGCTTTCACGCGTATGTGAATACAAACAATATCTGAGCTGAGTTTTCCTACATGTCCAAGGAATTGGGGAAATATTTTAATGGTGCAGCATGCATTTAAGAAACCTTCAGATGTCAGCCTTTAGATGAAACAGTGTTGCCCCAGTGGCTTCCTCATTGTGTAATAGGCATACCATTCCAAATTATATTTGCGTTGCTTGTTTAGAAACCTCTTTAAATTTGTTTCCGGAAAGAAACAGCTTTTTGAGTTTCCAATTGTTGTTGCCTTACAGCCTTTTGGTAATGTGGAAGAAGTTTCAAAACTGAAGGAGAGGAAAGTGGTGGGCTACAAGTGTAAATTTTGTGTGGAAGTTCATCCAACCCTTCGTGCTATCTGCAACCATCTTCGTAAGCACGTTCAGTACGGGAATGGCTCTTCGGTGTCTGCTGCAGTCAAGGTGAGAGAATAGTTTGGGGACTAAAAGGCATAATTGCATTAAGAGGAAAATGGGCCAATTGACAGTGTTTTCTGGCGCCGGCACCACATTACCACAGTTAATTTTTTTATTATTAAAAAAACTGCTTGTTCTTTTTATTGGATTCAGTGTTAACTTGTTTCCTAGATCACAAGTCTTCCCCCCCCAATGCATGGGAATTTTTTTTTTTTTTTTTTGAGAACAGATGGTCTAGACTCTTGAGCAAAAGGGTATTTTTAATTCCGATTTGCTCTTGTACTTTTCTAAAGATCGCTTTAAAAATAAAAAAGTACAACAGCAAATCAGAACAATTTTTTTATATATATAAAAAGAGTATTAGGGAGCACGTTTGTAAAAGTTAGTGTACTTAACAGTTAAAGTGGCGGTGTACAAGCTGTGTATACAAGTCCAGGTGTATGCTGCAGAATTCAGCTTCCTTTTGAAAATCAGTTTCCCTTTCCCTTTTTTTTAAAGCGGCTTTCTGGTCCCTGTTAGGAATGAAGCTATGGTTGAAAATGCACAGGTTAACCCTAATGCGGGGGAATCCCGCTTGAACCACGGGGAAATGGGCTCCATTGTGAGCTCCAGTTATCAGTAGGATTGACAAGAGTGTAGAGTCTCCAGCTTTATGGAGGCTTTAGCCCTTATTCCAGGCTTTCTTTCCTTTCCCCAGGCAATACAGGTCCACATCTTGCCCACACAATGCCAGAATAATAATAATTCCTTCTCAAGGTCTTCAGCACTTTCCATGCTCTTTTCTGGGGTCTTCTCCCACGGCAGCCACCATAGTCCCTCAGCTTCCCCAAGGGCCGGATGACAGGGGAAGCCCCTTCTCAGACCACATGTACATCCCTGCTGGCAGGGGGGCAGCTAAGAGCCAATTGTTCCTTAGACCAGCCTTGGCTTGCTAGCCAATCTCCTCTCTCTCCCTGCACTTCCAAGCCTTTGACTGTTGCCTCTAGGCCAGGCATGGTCAAACTTGGCCCTCCAGGTGTTTTGTGACTACAATTCCCATCATCCCTGACCACCGGTTCTGTTAGCTAGGGATGATGGGAGTTGTAGTCCCCAAACACCTGGAGGGCCGAGTTTGGCCACCACTGCTCTAGGCTATTTAAGCTCAGGAGTGCCACACTGCTCTTCATTAGTGTTAGGTGGCAGCAGCTGTCCTCTGCCCCACTGCTCTCTTGGATGGCTTGACTGAAGTGTATCCCTGCTCCTATAGAGGTGGGTTTGGGCCTTCTTAGAGGCCTAGTCCTATTAGCTGTTCGCCTGAGGCGATCACCTGCGGATCTTCACATATAGCAATGCCAGATGAACTTTCAGGAACCAGAGGAGTTGATGGCATAAGGTTTCCGGTGTTTTGGGGCAAACCATCAGTGCCTCCTATAACTTCAGCAAGCAGAAGCAGATTTATTAAACAAATAAAAGAAACCATACTTGTTTGCTCAGTTTGCATAGCTTTTGCACAATACAGTGGTACCTTGGTTCCTGAACGGCTTAGCTGTCAAACAAATTGGCTCCCGAACGCTGCAAACTCGGAAGTAAGTCTTCCGGTTTGCGAAAGTTTTTCAGAAGCTGAACGTCCGACGCGGCTTCCTCTTGAGTGCAGGAAGCTCCTGCAGCCAATCGGAAGCTGCGCCTTGTTTTTTGAACGGCTTTGGGAGTTGAATGGACTCCCGGAACGGATTAAGTTCGAGAATCAAGGTACCACTGTATGCATTTTTTTTGCTGCAGAATTGGATTATTTTAGTAATCCAAGATAATAGCAGTAGCAATAATCAATCAATCAATCAATCCACCAGAGTAGTTACAACCTGGTGCATAGCTTCCATTTACAGAAGATCCACTTAGACTGCTTGTGTGAGCTATATCATAAGAATTCATGAAGCAGAGCAGGTGGGCTTCCTGTGACTATTCTTCTTTACTTGCAAGTAAGAGCTGCCACTCTGAACACCAGAGACGGTCTGTCTGCTGTAGGGAAGGAGGTGGCCTTTCAAATATTACGCAACAAAATAAATTACGTTACTTTATCTTGGAAAGCTCTTCATAAGCTAGTAGTTGACAATGCATAGCTGCATTTGAAGCAAATGAGGAGGGGAAAAAACATTTAGGCCATTCTCATTTTTTAAAAAATGGAGCATGAGCTGTACAGTTTTGTGCCAGAGTTACACCAGTAAGCGGAAAGAAGGAGAGCAAGCATTTTATAAAGAAGGTTGGCATTTCCTTAGAATTTGCGTTGTTTCCATCTGACAGAGTGAGCTGCTACAAAAAAGTAATAATTCTTGGCAGTCTTGGAAAACGATGTGCTCCAGCAGCACTGTCAGCCACCAATGCAGTCAGGATGCTTGTTTCTTTAGAACAGTGTTTCCCAAACTTTGGGTCCCCAGCTGTTTTTTAACTACAAGTCCCATCATCCCCGAACACTTCTCCTGCTAGCTAGGGATGATGGGAGTTGTAGTCCAAAAAAACCAGCCGGAGACCCAAGTTTGGGAAACACAGTTTTTAGAGACGTCTTTTTCATTTGTGATTTCAGTGATATTTTTATTATTCTTTATTTTATTTTATTTTATTTTTGAGAGCCTGCTCATAGCTGGGGTTGTAGAGGTTCTGCTATTAGAGGAAAACCATAGACTTCCATAGATTTAATAGTAAACCATAGGGCAGAAGGGAGAGAGAATTGATGGCTTTGGGGGGGATGTGTGTCTTTTAGCAGGAAGCTGAAGATCCTTCAAATGCAGCTTTCTTGGAGGGTGTTGAGGGACCCAAAGACCCTGGCAGTGTTTCCACTGTGGAACTTGCAGAAGCTGAATCTGGACCATCACTGGAAGATGAAACCAGGCCTGGTGGCTACCACTGCAGCCAGTGTGACCGGGTTTTGATGTCTATGCAGGGTCTACGATCGCACGAGAGGAGTCACTTGGCATTGGCCATGTTTACTCGCGAAGACAAGTACAGCTGCCAGTATTGCTCCTTTGTCTCTGCTTTCAGGCACAAGTAAGTCTATATTGTTTTACCATTTCTTCTGCTCACCGTTCAGTTAGCACTTGCCTGCGTGCTAAAAGGCGGGATTCTATATCCACACAGAAGCACGTATTGTTTTCTTGATGCACTGATGTTGGATGGGCATTGCCAACTCAGAATAGCTAGTTTTTCATTGTGGCCTGCCAGTTATGCATGTAGGAATCGTGACAAATTGTTTTAAGTCTCCAGACTTTATCTTCAGGGAGATATATCCTTCAAAATGTAGGACAGAAATCAGATGCACACCAGATTCTCAACATCCTATTGCAAATTTCAATCTCTCTATATATATTACACACACACATACACAAACACAATTTTTCAGATTTTTAAAATTTTATAATCACAATAATTCATATATTCAATACTTTTCCAAGAATACAATATAGACTCCCCACCTCACCCCTGTCCTGAATTCCAATTTTCTCCCCCATAATTTCTTGCATCTCATTTTATTTCTCCAAATTCTTTGTTTTCCCTCTTACTTATCTTAATTTCCAGTTGTATAATTACATAAATGGTATATCAAACCTGCAAAGCAAATTTCAATCTCAATTAAAACCAACATCCCCCTATTCATTTATGGTTTTCAAAGATTGGCCCCACTGAGGATCCATTCTAGGGAGCAAGTCTGTCACACACCTGAGTCAATGCGCTGCGCACCTTGCACCAAAGAATAATAAAGAATACGATTGGTTGTCTCACAAATGTGTATCATATCTGAGAGAACGTGCATCATATCTGAGAGCTGTGTTTGCTTTCAGTAGGCAAATGTATATAAATAAATGAATTATTTTCAAATTGGCCCTTTGAGTTGGGATACGCCGCAAATTTAACAGTAATTGCTGGGATTGCTCAGCTGGTAAACCACGAGACTCTTAATCTCAGGGCTGTGAGTTCGAGCGCCACACTGGGCAAAAAGATTCCTGCATTACAGGGGTTTGGATTAGATGACCCTTCTTGGTCCCTTCCAGCTCTACAATTCTATGACTCTATGAATCACTGTTCCAGGGTACACAAACTGAAGACAACACAAGTCGTGCCCCCAAACTCTAGCCCAGAGTTTAAGGACACTTAAACCCATGATGTTGGGTTGTGGTCTGTTAGCTGTTGGCTTCATTGCAAAGTTATTGTTGCTATGATTTGGGGAATGAGATTTTGTATCTGTGAACAAATCCCCCCCCTTTTTTTTCGCCCTCTTGACCTACCTGTTCTTAACACGAAAATGTGTGCTTTGGCGGGGAAGTGGGGCGCGTTATAACTGTAGAGATTCATGCATTGAACTGACAGTACAGATGTTTGGGCCCCTGCTTTTTGCCATTCTTTATAGGATAAACCACTCACTGCAAAAATGTCCATGATGGGAACAAGAGAGAATGTGGGGCAGTTATTTATCTCTCTGAAGTAGATGCCTTTGTCTCCCCCCAACCACATCGCCCCAATCTGAGTCTTTCCCCGCTCTACTCTGTTTGCACACAGTGTCACCATTGAGTTGTTATAGCTGGATTTCTTTAAAAGCAGGCAACTGGATTCATGCCTGCCTTATTGCTCTCAGAATACTACCATCATTTCATTGTGTGCCCGGTGCAGAGGCCTGGACAGTGAAGTAGAAGAAGCCATATTTAAGCTGCAGTCCCAAACACACGTACTCGGGAGTAAACCTCATTGAACAGAGCAGGAGTTAGGTCTGAGCAGACTTGCTTGGGATTAGGCATGTTAGATGCTATTAGCAACCAGAACAGAATGATCTTCACCTTTCCCTGAAGACAAGGTGGGAACTACTCTGGTGGAAAAGACTGACACTTGTTTTACAGCAGGTGAACAGGTTTCCCTCCTCCTTTAATAATTTATAATAATATAATAATAATTTATTATTGATACCCTGCCCATCTGGCTGGGCTTCCCCAGCCACACTGGGCGGCTTCCAAATAAATATTAAAATACTGTAATATATCAAACATTAAAAGCTTCCCTAAACAGGGCTGCCTTCAGATGTCTTCTAAAAGTCTGGTAGTTGTTGTTCTCTTTGACATCTGGTGGGAGAGCGTTCCACAGGGAGGGCGCCACTACCGAGAAGGCCCTCTGCCTGGTTCCCTGTTCCTTTCCTGGTATTCCACTTGCGGGCCAATCCACAGCCCACAAGCAACTTTCTGGGAAGTCCCCAATGGTTCCCCCGAAAGTCTCCACTTCCTGCCTCACCTGTGTGGACTTTCCTAGACTGAGGAATAGCAGCCTGGATGTCTATTTCAGCCTTGAAAAGTCCCATCGAGTTGAGGAAGGAAGTAGGGAAGAGCAATTCTTTACCCACTTCTTCCTTTGTCTTTCTGGAGTTTCCCGATCTCCGGGATAAAGAGCTGAATCAGCACTGGATCAAGTTGACAGATTCACCTCTGTGAAATTGTCTGCCTGTGTCATCTAAAGAGGATTGAGGCATGTAGAAGCAAAGTAGGTTGTCTGGGAGTGCTGTTTGTTTGGGGGGGGGCTGTGTGTGTGTGTGTGAGAGAGAGAGAGAGAGAGAGAGAATGAATGAATGAATATGGATGAAGGGAAGACAAAGGGGGCATCCTTGCACACTTTGCCATTGGCTTTGCCCACCACTGGTAAAGGTAAAGGGACCCCTGACCATTAGGTCCAGTTGTGGCTGACTCTGGGGTTGTGGCGCTCATCTCGCTTTATTGGCCGAGGGAGCCAGCGTGCAGCTTCCGGGTCATGTGGCCAGCATGACTAAGCCACTTCTGGTGAACCAGAACAGCGCACGGAAACACCGTTTACCTTCCCGCTGGAGCGGTACCTATTCATCTACTTGCACTTCGTCCTTTTGAACTGCTAGGTTGGCAGGAGCAGGGACCGAGCAACGGGAGCTCACCCCGTCGCGGGGATTCGAACCGCCTACCTTCTGATCAGCAAGTCCTAGGCTCTGTGGTTTAACCCACAGCGCCACCCACGTGCCGGCCCACCACTGGTATGCAGCTCTTAACCACGTTCCCCAGTGGGAATCGGCCCCCAAAGTTTCCCCACTCCTGCTGTATTCAATCAGTGGCTCTGAACCAGCCTAGGACTTTTGTCACACAACGCTGCATATGGAAATAATTTTCTTTGAATAAAAATACACTCTAAAAGTATGGGAAACTCCCCCCTCCACCCAAAAAAAGAGACCCTTGCCTTTGAGGGTTGGAATTAAGAAAATGTAGGCTTTTCTAGCATTTGGTATCTGTAATATATGTCTAAAATTAACCCTGAGGTCTCATGTGTCCAAGGGGTTGTAGTGGAAATATTAAGTAGAGTCTTGCCGACAGAAGAGGAAGGTTCGCTAAAGTATCATCAGGCACACTTGTTGCGTCATCACTTAATATTTAGGAGAAATTCACTTTTGAATAAATTTGTAGAAAAATGGAAGGAGTTAATAATTTTAATTGAAAATGTATTATTTAAAATTAGGAAGTACAACATTTACATATTTGAGATATAGAACACCTTAGAGAGATACAGTCATACCTCGGTTGAATATGCTTCATGATGAGTTCGTTCGAGTTGCGCTCCATGGCAACCCGGAAGTAACGGAGCGCAGTACTCCCGTGTTTCGCTGCATGCACAGATGCTCAAAATGACGTCATGCGCAGAAGCGGCGAAAAGCAACGCACGCAGACTTGCCGTCTCTAGTTACGTTTGCTTCTAGATGCTAATGGGGCTCCGGAACGGATCCCGTTTGCATCCCGAGGGACCACTGTATCTACCTTTCCAGTTTGTGCTCCTCATATAAACTAGATGCAAGATGCTAGATAATGTGAGCAGTGCTTTTTTTCTAGAAAAATAGGTGCCAGTACTCATTATGAAGTTGCTACATTAAGTGCCACACTTTTTAACTACAAAAAAGAGAGGTGCTGGTACTACGTATCCTTCAATACCCCCTGGGCGGGGGGAGGGGAGCGCTGAATTGTTGAGTCTAATGGTATGGACAGCAGGCTGATGAATTGATTTAGCAGTTATATTTATTTATAAAAAGTATTTAAATGACCCCAAGTGCCAGTGAACTGCCTCCTTCCCACCCATTCATTGCGACTGCTGACCCAAATACTAAATGCTGGTAAATGTGTGTGAGTTGCAAATGATAACAAAAGCAGAGAAAACCAGACCCATTCTTTAAAATAAAAGTAGATTGCTAGGTTCCGTTTACATTATTTGCATGTATGTGCTCAGTCAATGGCTTTTGATAAAAGAATGTGGGTAATTCAAAAAAGAATACAAGCGACCCTATTTTAATAAGTGGAAATGCTGGAGGGCTGGGTTTTTCCTCTCTCTTTCTCTCCATAGTCCTTCTTTGCACTGCTTATTTATTAATGGATTTTCTCCCTCTGAACCTCTTCACACTTCCTCACAATTCTGTCAAGTCCGTCCTGGCTTCTCTCCTGGGTGGAAAGATAGGAATCTCTCTTCTGAACAGAAACATGGAACCACTAGGGGGCTGCATTTACAGATGGACAGGGATAAAATTGTATTAGTCCTCTCTCTCTCTCTCTCTCTCTCTCTCTCTCTCTCTCTCTCTCTCACACACACACACACACACACACACAAATGTGTTTTAAGACACTGAACCTTAACATTTCCCCCTCCTTCCAACCTTCAGACCACAAGGATTTTTAAAATTCTTTTTCTTTAAAAGTCTTGTAAAAAATTTTTTTAGGATGGCCTTCACACTGGCATGTAGAGAGCATCTTCCTGTGTTTGAAATAACATTCACAGTACTCTCAGA
Source organism: Podarcis cretensis (assembly GCF_951804945.1). Lineage (NCBI taxonomy): Eukaryota > Metazoa > Chordata > Lepidosauria > Squamata > Lacertidae > Podarcis > Podarcis cretensis. Next base: position 13,753,862 of record NC_137187.1, read on the forward strand.
ACATCACTCACAGTTCACCTTCTTAGTATGGTGAACTTACTGAACCTTTAATATTTTGATGCAATAAATTGAAGCCGTTACCCTATAGTGATTAAATTAATACACTTTCCCAAGCTGTACATTAGCCCTTTTATGTTTTTGTAAGCTATACATTTTCTTTATATCGTTTTCAAGCAGTTGATGAGATACTACAAATTAGGACTCTGAATTCTGATCAATTTCAGTCCCCCCCCCCCCCCCGGTCTTGTTAAATAACAATAAATGTGAAATGCAGAGCTTATGATGTAATCCTTGCTGTCTATATCGATTCTGGGATGAGAAAACTATTTCTTCCAAGTTTCAAATTGGTTTATCAAATAACAGACAATCCCTGGGGAAAAAAAACAGCAACACAAACACACCAAGAGAAACTTGCATGTTACTTTCGCAATAGGAATTTAAGAGGCTACAAGACTAAAACATTCCAGTATAATCTACACGATATCAAATAGATGGTGCAGGGTGCAATCCTGTACTGAAGATATAGCAACTGGGGAACAGTAGGATCCTGTGGGAGCCCTGCTGTGCTGGCAAAACACCTTGGATAAGCTGGTGCAGACTCCACTGGCAGAGCCATTTCACCAGTGTGAAGATACGCCAAAGGAATAGCTGAACTGGGAGATGGGAGTCATGGGTGGGATGTGGGGAGCTCGGGGAAGGAGCACACGGTTAGTCCACATCTCTACTGCTTCAGTTCATGGCCACAGTCCTGTTGGCAATGCAACACCATTCCCAGACACGGTACACAAAATTTCAATGGGACAGGAGGTGGGGAAAATACATTGACAACTGCCCCTTCTTTTTTAGAAAAAGTTTTATTTATTTGGTTTTTCAGATTCAAATTTCACAATCGTATATTGAACATAAATCATAAGAACAAGATTCCAAGGCATCTCCTGGACTTCCATCCTACCCTTTGTGGGTCTCATTAGAATAGAATAGAATAGAATAGAATAGAATAGAATAGAATAGAATAGAATAGAATTTATTATTTATACCCCGCCCATCTGGCTGGGCTTCCCCAGCCACTCTGGGTGTCCTCCAATAGAGTATTAAAATACAGTGGTCCATTAAACATTAAAAGCTTCCCTAAACAGGGCTGCCTTCAGATGTCTTCTAAAAGTCTGGTAGTTGTTTATCGCTTTGACATCTGATGGGAGGGCGTTCCACAGGGCTGGTGCCACCACCAAGAAGGCCCTCTGCCTGGTTCCCTGTAAAATGGCTTCTCGCAGTGAAGGAACCACCAGAAGGCCCTCGGCACTGGACCTCAGTGTCTGGGTAGAACAATGAGGGTGGAGACACTCCTTCAGGTATACTGGACTGAGGCCGTTTAGGGCTTTATTCATTATTAATCATTTCCTCCTGCATCTTTTATGATGATCCAAATCTCCATTACTGTATATTAAAAACTCACCATTAAACTACAAGTGATATTCCAGTCGATTTTAACTATTTACAATGGTCTTTAACATAAGTTATAATTTTTGCCCATTCTTTATTAAAATTTGGGTCTTCCTGCTTTCTGGTTCTTCTGGTCATTTTACCCATTTTGACATAGTCCATCAACTTCATCAGTCATTCTTCTCTGGTAGGGACTTCTACCTTCTTTCCATCTCTGGAAAACTGTCCCTTCTAGGTCACCACAACAGAGCATAGTGTACTGCGGGACCCAGCACCCAATTACAGCACACCAATACCCAGTATGTACAACCCCACTCAGGGAGACCAAAACTCAGATGATGAGATGCATGGCATGAGGCTATAACTCTCTAGCACTCGCCATGCAGCCTTAGAGCTCACAAGGTTCTGGCAAGAGGAAATTATAAAGAAAGGACACTTCACACAAAACTGTTCAGAATACACATGGGGACTTGACACTGCTAACGCTTCTGTGCCTAGAACTCTTTAGCAGGTCCCTTACCTTGGGACCCCAGACACATCAAGAAGACTCACTCAACACAATGAGAGCGGCAGGACAGAGCACTCAACCCAGGTAAGCAAGGGAAGGGTGAGGGACACATACCTGCTGTCTCCCATGATTCCCCCAACCTATTTGCCACTGCCTCAATGGTGCAAAGTGTCTCATACATGCACGAGAGGCCCTCATCCCCACACACAGGTTTTTTTGGGGGGGGGGCTGGGCACCCCATTCCGAGCCTTGCTACTGCCGACCAAACATACGTGAACACTTTTTCCTTCGGTGCATAGAGCGAAATAGCCGTGTTTCACTGCAAACCCCCAGGGGGTAATAAAGTCTCTGCAACCTGCCTTTCAGTGAAGGGATGAGGCTTTGGAAGAAGCACTGGCTCAACAGCCAGGTTGTGGCACCGCTCCTCCTTCCCAACACTTCTTTACAAACATCTGCCATGCATCCAGTAGATTTGTGTAAGTGTGTGACTACTGCTCTGAATTCTCTTGTGTCTCCTGCTTTTCTACAGGCTGCTTCCCGCAAGCGCAGGATTTATCCCACACAGCGTTCTGTGCAGAAGGGGACGTGACCAGGAGCAGGGTCCAGGATGCTTCCACCTGTTCCCTCGTGGAGGAACGGAAACACCTGTGGCTCCACGGCAAACCGTTAAGGAACAGGTGAAGGTGTCCCTCACCTGGAGCTGGTGCCTGCTGTCCACCAAGCTACTGCTCAAGGCACAGGAGCCCTGCTGGGGCGACTGGTTGGCAACCCCTACCCCTCTATGTGTCTTTCCTTTCCGGGATCAACCATCCTAAAAGCTGCTCAGTAAAGGTTTTGCAATTGGCCTGCGTGTCGTTTCTTTATTTCCGATTGACAGATGGGAATCCCTTTCTCGCACCCTAGTAGGATTTGGCTTCTGTTGGCCTGGGGGGTGGCACTCTGATGGGGCAGGGAACTCGGTGAAATCAGGGGCAGTGGCCCCAACCCTCTGCAGCTGGTTTTTCTTGGGTTGCCTGGGGGCACGCCTTATAGTGTGAACAAATGGGAGGGAGGGAGGGATGAGGAAAGGAAAGAGATGGTTTGCTGGGAAACGACCAACCAGTTTAGCCTATTAGGCAAAATAGCAGGGCTGGGAGGGAGGGGGGAATCTGTCATGTGGGTTGCCTGGGGAAGGATTGGGCCAGAAAGGCTGGGTGGCCATGCAGGGAACGTGTCTGACTTCCTGCTGTTGGAAGCAAGGCGCTCAACTGAATTTATTGTAATCTAGTCCAGCAAAGGCAGATTTATCAATTTTTTGCAGGCTGGTTCTGCTCTGATAGCAATAATTTCACCATGGATATCTTTATTTGCTTGCATTAGGAAATGTGCTCTTTAGTGGTAAGCATTGTGACTGCGTCTCTGCTAAGAAAATGTGCTCCCTTGCACAAATAGGCACAGACCTTTTTCTCGTGGCAGAGAGCAGGAACTTCTGAACCACCTGCTGAATATTCTTATTTCGACTGATAAATATTAAAATGAATGAACAATGGCCAGTCAGATAAAAAGGGAAAAGCTCTTGAAGTTACTGCGTATTTGCATAGAGATTAGCTATGGAGACTCAACTTCCCCTTTTCCTCATGCGAACACACTGCAGGCACATTTCGACTGGATATAAAAGGATGGGGAAAATTGCTGTTTTTCAACATTTCAAAATTCTACCTATTTGTTTTCCCAGACACATGTTCAACTTTTCGGTTTGCAGCACAAGTTTGAAACTGACATTTGTTTCAGTATTATTTGAGTTGCAGGCTTGGAAAGAAGTATTTATAGATTGAATGAGTTTGTTTACAGGAGGGTGAATTTCAATTGAACGTTAGAAAAAACCCCTGGTTGTTTCTGAGTTTTTAGAGCAAGCTAAGAGGATCTGGTTTTGGTTTTGCTCCTTTATTAGTCCTGACATTAGCCTGCTAAGTCATCTTCAAAGCAAGCTTCCCCCCCCCCCCTTATGATTTTATATCCTTGGCTTTATCAATTGTTTCGCCTACTTGCCATAATCATTGGGTGCAAAAGATGAACCAGATACAACCCAGTTTGGCTTTTGTTGGCTTGTATCTTACGCAGATTTCTCCGCCACGCTTCTTTCTGCCAGTGTTAAGTCAAAGAAGTCTTGCATTCAAGTGCCATCCAGTTTTCAGCTGAAAAAATGATTCACAATTTCCCCTTCTTTCCTTTTGCTTCTCATTGCCGCTTCTCCCTTGACAAAGTTTGGATCGCCATATGCAAGCCCACCATGGACATCATAAACCATTCCGCTGCAAACTCTGCCCTTTCAAGTCCTCCTATAACAGCCGCCTGAAAACTCACCTACTCAAAGCTCATGCTGGTAAGTCTTATTCCTCCATTTCATGGTGAAGAAGGTCTCTAAAGCATCTCTCCTCCCCCCCCCACCCTTGCAGCTACTGCTGCTGTTAATCAGCCAGCTTGTCATTTTTTTTATCATTTTATTGCCTTGGAGTGTGCGTTCAACCCAATCAGGAGAAAGGTGTAGGCGCAGTGTTGAAGTTAAGGCAACATTACGTTGAGCAGAACTGAACTTGAAATTGGGCCAATCACATTAGGTGAAGAGGTGATCCCAAATTGGCAGGTCAGAACAGCAAGCTGGGTTGGAAATCAGGCACATAAATTAATCTGCCATTGGGGCGGGAAGCAGAGAAAGAAGTAGAAGGAATACTCTTGAGATTCCTTTTCAAGTCTTAAGGGTAAGGCTTTCTGGAAGATGTTTGTGAGGCAAATGCATTGAGCACTGTGGCAAGGGAGAGCTGTGTCAAATTTTCACCTTCAAACATTTTTAGATGAAATGCATGCTTTCAAAGAGTAGGGAAATCATCCTGAAAGGGGATTATCTTTCATTTTTCCCCATGCTCTATTTTAACCCGTGCGCAGCCATTCTCCATGCCCCTGCAAAAATACCTCGCTGCTTTGCACTATTTTATTTATTTCAAAGAACCTCAAAGGGCTTCTTCCACGATGTGATTCCAGCCAATCAGGGATCCCAGGGTGAATGTAACGGTGTCATGTCTACTTCAGTGAGAGCAAATGAAGTCACAGTGGAGCTCACAGTAGGATGAACCACGGAATGTACATTCAGACACACATGTCACGGAGAACAGTGGAATGTGTGCTTGAATGCGGTTTTCATGCACATCCAAATGTGTGTTCCAAGAGACTCTAGTTCATCCTGATACGCATTCCTGGTGCGCACTTCGGCTGCTTCTCCCTGTTTTGTTGCACTGCAGTGCCTTCATTGCTGCAGTGCTTCCAAACAAGGAGTGTCACCCTGGTTGGCCAGGGAAACTGGGATGCACCTCTTCTCCCCCTACAAGTGCCTGTGCACCTCTTTGAGCATCTTCTCCCCCACCTCTACAAAGGAAGGAGAACTTTTTGATGGGTTTTGAAAGTATTTATGTAACTCGGCTATCCTGGTTTGGCTCAGCTCTGCTAAGAATTAGAACTAGAGAGGTAGGTTTCGTGTTCTCTGGAACCTAAACTTCCTACAGCAGCATCCCTTAGGCCACGAGAGCTTCGTGGATGGGTGTATTTAGTAGGAAATTAATGGGTAGTAATTTTTGGCCATGGTCTTCATTAGCAACATTGTAGCCTGAAGGTAGTTCAGTTTGGTACCTGATTCATTAGTTCATGGGAACTTTGATATTCATTTCAAAACCCAAGAGCTCTGATCACTTTTGTGCTGAAGAGGCATAACTTCTTAGCTAAACGACAGCCGTATTTTGGTTGAGTTCTGTAGCAGCGCCCATTTCAAAGATAAAGGTGAGAAGCTTCATGCAGTTCCATTTATCATTTAAAGTGTGGGTTGGTTGTTGTTGTTGTTGTTTTATATATTGATGCCAACGTGTTGTTCAAGCATGTTATCATTCGTAACTGTATCTGTGCCAAGTCCAGTTCTTGTGGTTCAGCTTATTGGCTATTTATTGGCATTTATGTTGTGTACATCTCCCATATGTAGCAATTCTGTCAAGTATTCCTGGAGCGTTCTTGATTTTGTCGGGAGGGGGGCCCAGATTTTAGGGGGAGTGAGGATGGCTTCCTGGGAGGCTGTGTCTTCTTGGGCTCTTCCCAATGACCATAACTCTTCCAAATTGTTAGAGAACAGGACATGCTGAATTTTCTTTACTGAATGTGTCACATCTTGTCCTTAACTCCCCACAAGTCAATTATTTAAATTACATTACTCCAACAATAACATTTAAAAATAATGGATGGGGCTCCTATGGTCTGTAAACACTCATACACAGTCCACTAGCTTTATTAAATCATGTAACAATCATTCTTGAAGGCATGCATTTCAAAGCATTGGGGTAGTGTGATTTCACAGTATCACTTGGTCCTTCTGAAGTTGTAGTTTGGTAGTTAGTACAGAAGTTTGCATAGCAGGGTCCTTCTGCCTTAACTGTTTCTTTCTTCAAACTATTCATGAAACGAATCACAACTGTAAACCAGTTGGCAGCATTTTTTTTTTTGTTCCAACTAAATATAAAGTTATGAAAGGCATGGAGAGGAAGGATAAAGAGTGACACCCCTCCTTTCTGTCTCATATGTACAAAACTTTCTGCAGGTTCAAGATCAACAAGAAGTACTATTTTTACTCAGTGCAGGATGGATTTATTAATCCTTTAACAAAAGCCACTAGCCGGAGGTTAAACAAAATAATGCGGGAATACATCAATGGCAGTATGCCTACATGGACCTTTCATATACAGCAGGGATAGGGAATCAGTGGTCTTCCAGGTATTGTTGGACTACATCTCCCATAATCCCTGGTATTGGTGACTGGAGTTGATAGGAATTGCAGCCCCACTATATGTGGAGAGCTACAGGTTTCCCATCCCTGATATGCCAAGTCTTTCTGCCTCTGAATTAGCAGATGCTCAGGACAAGATGCTTTCACATCTTGCATCTTAAGCTTTCTGGGATATTGGTTGGCCAACGGAATGCTAGGCTGGATGGCCCCTTCTTCTGACCCAGAGGGACTATTCATTTCAGCTCATGCATGCACATAATGTAGCTCGGGGTTAGTTTCATTTGGCTGAACTGAGAAATGTCCAGATACTGCATTATCATTTGAAATCTTTGAGGGGAAAACGCAAAAGTTTTGCTGTTGACATAGCATTCCCATTTCTGTTCTGATGCAAACAACTTGGATCAGTTGGATTAAAATCTCTTGGGTTGAAATGTATAGCTGCACTTTTTGGCTTCTTCATTTGACCTGCTGTCATTACTTTTTTTCTTTTCTTTGTTGTTGTTTTTGTTGTTGTTGTCGTCGTCAGTTTCATAACTTAAAGTGTGTTGCCGCTTTCTCCCCAGTCATTTCCGTCAATCTGCACAATAACAGTTGATTATTATACTTCACTGTGTTTTTTTCTGATTTGTTAAGTTTGGACAAGGTTGTTGCTGCTTTAAATGGTAGAGAGAATCTTACAAAATTCTGAGTGTAGTGGCTTTGGCATGGGCAGCTAACGGCAGCAGTCCATAGATGAAATAACATAAACCCAGTTTATGTGAGCATGAAAAGGCATTTGTGCAACAACCAGTGGGGGCCGTGGGGTTTATTTTACTCACCCACAGCCCAGTTTGCCTGTATTCACCCTGTGACCCAGTTTGCCTTTGTAATGGGATTGAATGTAACATACATGTTTCACCAACAGAAACAGGAATAAGTATGGTGGGTGGCGAATAGGGAAGATTTGTGGGCCCTACTTTATGTGTGTAGGTGCCACTTGCCTGTGGGTGACACAAACGAGAGGAAAGGCAGCAGGGCTTGAGGCCTGCTGTGACCCAATTAAATTTATTTTGGGGTATGCATTGCTGTTGAAAAGCAGGAATCATATGCCTACCCTTGTGGGGCTGGATCTTCCCTCTTTGCTGCTTTCTCTGTTGATTCCAAATGGCATCTTCCCAATCCTGCCTCAGCTGCTTGCAATCCTTTTTTTTTTTTAATTCCCGCACTGACCAACTCATCTGTTTTCTGGAAAGGAAGCGGTGGTGTTTGTTATGCTTAGTTAAATATTTTAGAGCAATTTCATCGCCCCAAGTTAATTGGTTTGATGCTTGCTTTAAGAGTCCCGTTCGGCTTTCTCCTTCATAAGCAAATCATGCATCTCTTTTTTGGAACCTCTCTTTTGTGCACAAACCCAGAGGGCGCTGTGAACCACGCTAAATATACTGCTGTGGACTTGGGCGCCTATGAGCTTTTCCGTATCAAGCGATCTGTGCTGTCCCATTATCATCATCACATAGGATGGTTGATAAATACAGTCCCCTTAAATCAGAGTTTTTAAAAGGTATTAATTTGGCTTATAACACTCGATAACACACTTCCTTTGTTGTGGCCAGTGGCCCATGTACATATTCGGGTCCATGGTCCTTCTGTCCAAGGAAGGACCAGGAGCAGGGCTCACCCTCTGTGCACAGCCTCACGTTGACCTTCTCATGCCCCTCTCATGGAGAAGTGCAGGACTGAGATCCATTTATTTGAATGTAGGATCTCCCTGCCCTATGGGACCCAACCTTTCATTCAGATTGGACCCAGAGGGCCCAAGAAATCTCCTGTTTCGGTCATTCACTTTTCCCCACAGTGGAGAGGGGAGCATGGGGAGAAGCAGAAAAGGTGAAAAACAAGGAATCATGGAAACTGGATGCTGTCTCTCACTGGATACAATCCTGGCTGAAGAAAGGAAATAATATGATTTCCCGTTTATTCACCAATCCTCCAGAAAATGTTACAAATGCTGGTCAATCCCTTTTCATGTCGGCGCAAGGTATACAGTTTAGGTTTTTCACAGTTCCAGCTTTAGTATGTGATGGAGGACTGTCGTTTCCAAAGTGAGATTATTTTCACTACGTGGGATGCTATCTCCTCTGTGTGTGCCACATCACAACCCAAGTCTTGGCCACTTTTGCTTCTCAGGTCATGGCTGGTTCCACATGCACTCCAAAAGCTGCTTTGCAACTTCTTTACGGCTTGGACCACAGTTCCTAACTGCATGGCTTTTCTTCTTTGCTTTGGCTCCTGTAGCACAGTTTCCATCTGGCTTTGTAATCTTGACTGTACAATGGCATTCTCAAGTTCTGTCCTTTATTGTTAACCTGCTCTGGCGCAAGCACTGGTTATGCTGCATCTCATTCCCAGGCCCTGCTTCATTGTGTTAGGCTTGCATAGCTCAAGGATTATCAGTCTGGCAGATGGTTTCACGTTGGGAGGGAAAAGAGCTCATTCTTAGAGAACGGTTAGGAAGACGGATGGTAAAGGGGTGATACCAAATACAATGGCATTATTTACAGAGAACAGTAAAGCAAGGGATTTCTGAGGAGCTGTTTGCAGCCTGCATCAGGCTCATCCTCTAATGCCATAACCTTTCAAATTTCTGATTTGTTTTATATATATGCTGCTGTCCTTGTGTGCAAGAAAACATAAATGGGCTTTTCTCCATTTCCAAGTTAACTTCCAAAGAAAGCATTAATGAGCAACACCCACCCGCCTTTACGCCTAGCCCTGGTATTCAATGGAGTGTCTATGATTCCTCATCCATGGCCTCATGACCCAAATCAGGATTGGGCAATGGTCACATCATTGGCCGCATGACCCACTAAGAGCCATGTCACATGGACAATGTGTTTGTGGTTTCAGCTCCCACCCCTGCTGTCTCCTTTCTTGAATCTTGGAAGGTTGACTTGTTTGCCGCAGGCAAAAGCTGTACCTCAGAGTAGCTTTGGGTTGGCATCTTCTACCTGTGGCAAATAAAATCAACTGGTCCAGTCACCATGCACAGTTAGGAGCTACAACCAGGGAGACAAAAGCATCCTCTGTGATGGCCCTATTGGCCCCGAGACCAATAGAAATAGGACAGTTAAAATGATTTTACTCTCTTTTTAGGACTACCCAGAGGAGGAACCCATGGGATTCTCACTGCTGAGTTGAATAGGAGGAGAAAGAGATTGCCCCCTTCCACCTACCCCTCTCCTCCCTTCCTATTCCCCACCCCACCTCTCGTCTTGTGAGCTGATGACTTGCCTGTTATTTCGCTCACCCAGGTGAACATGCCTACAAATGCTCCTGCTGCTCATTTTCCACCATGACAATCAGCCAGCTGAAAGAGCACTCCCTGAAAGTGCATGGGAAGGCACTGACACTACCAAGACCACGCATTGTCAGCCTTGTAACCTCGCATGCTCAACATGCCTCCATGAACCACACTACCGCTGAAGAAGTGGAAGACTCTAATGGTAAGAGGCGCTTCCATTAAAAAACAAGCACAACAGCCCTAGAGGAAGGAATCAAATTCTTCTCTTTACTGGGGGAAAAAAAAGCAGCTTGATCAAAGACATAGTTCTGATTTGGAAAAAAACAAAAAACCAGTTTCCAAATGAGCAAATCACTATCCAAATGGATGCTAACAAGCTGTTGGAGAGCCGTGCTAATTCACACTCCAACCCTTATAATTGGCATGTAAAATATTCTGATTTGCCTGCCCTTCTCATTGAGTGTTTTAGGGTTCCATGTTGTTAGTACTTCACTACAGTACTTCACTACCTCGGGTTTCAGATGCTTCAGGCTGTGCGTTTTTGGGTTGCGCACTGCACCAAACCCAGAAGTACCGGAACGGGTTACTTCCGGGTTTTGGCGCATGCGCAGAAGTGCTAAATTGTGCTTTGCGCATGCACAGAAGCGCCAAATCGCGACCCATGCTTGCGCAGATGCAGCGCTGCAGGTTGTGAACATGCCTCCCGCACGGATCACGTTCGCAACCCGAGCGTCCACTGGACTTTAGAACAAAAAGTGGAAGCGTATGTGCCCCAGCTAAGGGGCACATGGCGGATTTTCTTGTTGCAGAAACAAGCCTAAAGTATTGTCTGTTTTTGGCTGTTACCACTAGCGTAGTGACTGGTGTTTGAGGAGACAAACAGATTTCTTCACTTTCACATAAGTGTATTTGGAGTCAGTACAGATGTAATGAGGACCTTCCTTAACCATGGTTATGGAATGGACCACGGAATAGCTCCCTCCATCCTCTCCCCTCTCTCATCCAGATTCCTGCATATCCTTTCTCATGTTAATTAGGGTGTGAAACCAACCCTTGAAACAGATTAGCAAGTCCTGGTTCAGTGGGAATGTGTTTGGTACTCATCCAGATAACTCTTGTTCCAACAGTGAACTCTAATCATAGTAAAGGGTGGAAGAGGGAGTATGAAACCCTGTGGCCTGGGCCCATGTCTTTAGCAGATATTAAGGAAGAGTCTGTGTTGCATCCATACTGGCCCTCAGGAATATTCTGTAGGAACGATGACAACCTGTAAGGAGAGCATTATGGGAATTCTGCACACTATGAGTTGTTAGACTAATTCAATGCTGTTTGAGACTTTTTGCCTGCAATGGGGTGCTATCTATTCCAAAAACACCAGAAAATCTGGATTCATGTTACTTATTTCTGCAGAATTAACCAGACAGTGTATCTAAGGCAGAATGGGCTGCAGTTTGTATCTTGAGAAATCCTATTGATCTTTGCTTGACCGTAAGAATATATGAATTCTAGTCTTCCTGTAAGAGTAGACCCCCTAATCATGCATTAGCTCATATTCTACCCTTCTAAATCATATAAAACTGTGTTTTAGAAGCCGCTGGTAGTTTGCTTCCAGGCGGAGCCTTCTGGAAAATCCAATGGATGCATAAAACTCTCATTTGTTCTCTGAATGTTTAAGTATCCAAATTCAGTGTCAAAAGATCCCTCTGGTACAAAACTTAATAATGGTATAGTGTTTTATTTGAGAGTTAACAATGCTTCATGTGCATGATCTTGCTGTAACTTCACAGTGGTTGGAGGGTATCTGTGGTTCTCCAGATATTGGACTACAACTCCCATCATCTCTGGAGCTCATAGGAGTCCAACAACGTATGGACAGTCACAGGATCCCACCCTTGTATTATGGGGTAGTTATATTTTCCCCTATATGGCATGTGGGAGGACAGCTGAGCAAGAGAGTGGCTTCCCTAAAGCCATTTAGCGAGTTGGCGGCTGTGATATTTGACTAGGGACTTCCTGATTCTCCACTCAGTTTCCTACACAAAGAAATGATGTCTAGCAATGAACTCATCAGGTGGTGAATGAACAACTTGAGAGCATACTTAAGCATTGAACTAAAACCAGGGAGGTAAACCAAGTAAGCTTTTTTCCTAACATTGGCAAAGATGATGATTTATCCTGTTCCTTATTGTAAATTTGCGTAGTTGGTTTTATGTTTGTGAACATTTGTGAGATAGAAAGAGTAATTCATGTGGACTTTGGGTAGTTTCAAACCCTTGCCATTTGCTAATGCTGAAAGTGGTTTCACCCATTGGGCAGCAATGCATTTTCTGTTGAGTGTACACTCAAAAAGGAGAAGAAGCTGGTCACAGTTCATTGATGAATGTACCAATATGGTGCACGTTTTGTAAAATTCACACTTTTTTAAAAAAAGTGTTCCTTTGAAATGTCTTAGAAATGTACACCTAAAACCAAAATGTGTGAAACACTGTTAGAGAAGTTGTGCATATGTTCTCAAAATCTTACAATACTGGAAGAGTGAGAGAGGGGTGTTTCCTCTATTTTTAAATAAAGTTTTTCCCCTCTTGGTTACAGCTTTCTAATAACAAGCAGCCAACACATCTATTGCCAGGATGTCTCTGTTAGTCAGACCAGCTTCAGGAACAGAGACAATGCCCGTTCACCCTTAACTAATAGGCTTGTTAATCAAATTATTTTTGACAATTATGGAAGCTACCTACTAAGGAGACTGTCAGATTACAGGTGTTGGAATAATCAAATTGGCATTCTCAGCACTGCTTGATAAAGAAGGAAATCCCTTCCGCCATTTTCTAGGCTTTATGGTACTAGCCATAGACTGATTGATTTGGATTGTGGTGGTGACTTAGTTTGCTTCTAGATTTCTAGAAGGGTATTACAGAGCTGAAAGTCCCTGGCTTTTTGAAAACTGAAAACTTGTACATTGCTGGTGGTGCATAAGGGCGAGATAAAGACATTGCTTGAAAGTACACCGAAAGCAGAGGGTGTACGTGAGATGAGTTTGCATGTACAGCTGAGAGGAGTATAAAATGTGGAGTTCAGACATGACAGGAGGATCACTGCTGTTCTTGTGTGTATAAGCAACCTCTGTTTGAGGACAAGCTCATAATCGAGTTAAATTTGCCAATGGTACATAATTTGATTAGTGGTGAGCATGAACATGCTTAACAATAAAACCTTGGGGATTCATTCGGTGGTGCACAAGCAGTCTTTGTCTCATGCAATGGAACTGTGTAACTTCCCTTTTCTCTCCTTCCTCCATTCCACCCCCAAAATCTGCTCGGGGCTTTCTGGAGCAGATTTTGAGGGAGTGAGGAAGAGGAAGGGGAAGATCCACCGCAACAAGTTGGAAGTCTGTTCCGTGAGCGGAACAGCAGGACTGGATACAGCCCTGGGTCTTTTTCATGTACGGCAAATTAAAGAGGCGGGAATGCAGGACCATTAAAGTTAATGAGCAGTGTTAATCAAGGAGGTTGTGTTATATGTGCAGCGTAGGTAATCCCAATCAATGTGCACATTAATTGGGAAGAGTAATATGTGTGCATGTGTTTTATTTATTTACGAGGATGTCTGGGCCTCCTTTCTGTCATAGGCTACTTCTAAAGAACGTAAGGAACATATACAATTAGGCCAGGATGGATGAATTGGTTCAAATATAGGTGATTTTAATCAGCAAGAGGGGAGGCCACCTGGTGACACCGCTTCGTATATTTCCTTTCAAATGGTGCAGACCTGAGCACCAAACAATGGAGCATCCAAAAGTGGCATAGAGGGAAACCCCTGGGCCTGGCAAACTTCCCCTGCTCTCCTCAGCACCATATTCTGGGAGATTAAGGGGGCTTTGGGATCCAAAGGTGTTCTCAATTTGCCCTGACATGCCTCTGGAATATCTGCATTTTGTTCTCCCTGCCACAAGAGCATCAATTGCAGAGGGGAAAGGGCAGAGGTTTCCTTGGGTGCAGTGAGGAGGCCCCTATGGAGGAGATCTCCTGCTCTGAATCTCCCTCTTCTACTACACAGAGGAAGGTCTGCAAAACCCTTTGACTCCCTTCAGTAACTGTAAGGCAGGGGTTGGCAAGGTTTACCTCGCCTGGGCTGGTTCACTGCTGCAGAGATCACTCTGTGGGCTGGATTGCATCTGCGCATGCGCAGACACAATTTCCAGCGCCACGGAAGCGAGTCCCTGCTCTGCACTGCGCCGGTTTAGCGCAGCGCACGGGGACACGACGAGTGGGCGGCTCGGTTCGGGGGCGGCTTGTGGGCCATTTAAATGACCCCGGTGGGCCACCTGTCGTCATGTCTGTCTGCCTATCTATCTATCTATTATCTATCTATATCTATCTATCTATCTATCTATCTATCTATCTATCTAATCTATCTATCTATCTATCTATCTATCTATCTATCTATCTATATCTATCTATCTATCTATCTATCTATCTATCTATCTATCTATCTATCTCTATCTATCTATCTATCTATCTATCTATCTATCTATCTATCTATCTATCTATCATCTATCTCTATCTATCTATCTATCTATCATCTATCTGTCTATATCTATCATCTTATCTATCATCATCTATCTACCTACCTATCTACCTAAATGTTTGCTAAGCCATTTTTCTCAGAATGACCTAAAGTGACTTATACTAGAAACAATTAAGAACATCCAAGCTAAAACAATTGTTTACACCACATGGCACTTTCCCCCCATAGAGGAAACAATGTGGGCTCTAATAAGATAATAGGGGTGGTATTCAACTTAAGTTTTGGAAATGAATAACAGACCCTTTAATAGGTCTGTGCTGAGTAAAACTTAGTTGAATGCCATCCTTGGGAACTGATACTGAAACAAATATTTAAAGCTAAAGTTTCTGTTCTGCAAACTTCCACACTTCAAGTTCATACCTTAATGCATTTGGGAGCTTTTCAGGAAAAGTTGTCAAAGAGGTTATTAATATTTCCTTTCTTGATTTATGGCTACATAATTCCTAGGAGGCACAGTTTGCCGAGATTATATCATCTTGCTTTAAAATGTAGAGCCAATGTGATATCCTCATATGTTTTAATTTATTATTTTGTATTTAGTAGTTGTTTTCAGTGTAAATGACTTGCTTTACGATTTGACAATGTGAAGAGCGTAGCTGTTCGGTTCATAATTTTATGCATTCGGATTATTATTTGCAAAGTTCCAAATTACATGAATAATTTTATACCAGTGCAAATTCACATAGGACCTTTGGAGTGCACACAGTACACGGTTGTAAAGGGAGATGAATTCTTGAATTTGTATTAACTTTGAGAATCCTTGTTTGTTTCAGCTTGCTTTTTTAAAAAAGTGTCTTTTGGTGACCCCTAGCAATTAAAACTACATAGCTATTGCTGTGAAAATCGCAGAGGGAAGGGTTCAACTAATGAGTGCCGTTAGCATAAGTCATGTGCGATTCCTTCCACTTGCACAGTATGGTTTCACCACTATCCTCTCCCCCCCCCACCCCCAAAATATCTTGGGAGGGCGGGGAGGTCAGGAGAATCTCCAAAATAGTGGACTGGGGAGAGGAGGAAAAATGGGAATCGTTCCACTGGCAAGCCAAAATGATGGGACGTTGCCTTTGCACAATGTTGAATTCCTCCCATAGCAATTAAACTGCAGCACAACGTGTCAGTTTTGCAGAGATACCAAGAAGTGCACTAACAGAGCGATCTAAACCCTGACAAACACAAAGCAGAGTGTGCAGCATCCCCAAGCCCTGTTGCTCATGCTAGCCACAGTAGGAGATGTGGTTAGTGGCTATTCCTTGAGCTTTTTGCTGCACAAGGTTTTGGCTGCTGTTGCTGATGGGCAGGGGCAGAGGAAGGGGGGTGCGGTGGGGGTGGGCCACCCTGGGTGTCACCACTGGGCACTCACCACAGGGCCTGCAGTGTGCCCGAGCCACGGTCCGCCCGCTGCTTCCCCCTCAGCTGTAGGGTGGCTGAGTGGGAGGAGGCAGGCAGACTCCTCAGAGGCCCCATGGAGCGTCCTGCCCTAGTTTCCCCCACCCCTGGGTGCAGGGCACGCGCGCCACCCCAGGCACCCAATCGGCTTGCTCCGCCGCTGCTGATGGGTCCAAGAATTGGACTCCTTAGGAGTTGCAAAGCAACCAGTGGCCTGTTGTCACCACATTTGGGGGATTTGTATTGCTTACCAACAGGACGCGGGCGGCACTATGGGTTAAACCACAGAGCCTAGGACTTGCCGATCAGAAGGTAGGCGGTTCAAATCCCCACGACGGGGTGAGCTCCTGTTGCTTGGTCCCTGTTCCTGCCAACCTAGCAGTTCGAAAGTACGTCAAACTGCAAGTAGATAAATAGGTACCACTCTGGCGGGAAGGTAAACGGCGTTTCTGTGCACTGCTCTGGTTCGCCAGAAGCGGCTTAGTCATGCTGGTGGCATGACTTGGAAGCTGTACGCCGGCTCCCTTGGCCAATAAAGTGAGATGAGCGCCACAACCCCAGAGTCGGCCACGACTGGACCTAATGGTCAGGGGTCCCTTTACCTTTACCTATTGCTTACCAACAGCAAGAGCTTACTGGGCACCTCCATCATCACCACTACAACCAGAAGTTACTCTTTCCACATGCCGCTGTAGTGAACACATCCTATTCTTATAGCTGACGCTGTCATGGAGTTAGGCTTGCACTGTTGATGTACTTACGTACTTCAAATGTACAGTCGATTGAAGTGGTAATAGAAATGAGAATATTCAGGAAGAGAAATGTTCTGCCAGAAATCAGGGTTGTTAGAGATTGTTTTAATTACAGTGGATCCATATAAGTGTTGTTAATCTTCAAGGGCTGTTGAAAACACTCGCCAGAAATACTTTCCAAGGGCTGGGTGTATTGTTTCCCTTCTAAAGCATGAACTGCAAGCTGCATTTACAAATCTCGCAAGTGATTGCTCTGCAGTCCTCCCCACTGTCAGGGCTGGGACATCATCAGCTGTCTGAGGTGAGCCAGGAGGCACGGGACAAAAGTTAATAGGACTAAGTCGGAACCCAAGTAAGAACTCATTTCTTAAGCCTGAACTAAGACAAACCAATGGGCAAGGTCAAAAGGCAAGCCAGAAGGTAAAACCAAACAACCAGCCAAGGACGCAGGGGGCTTGAGGAAGATCAGTAGCCAGTCTGGGTCAGTGGTGTCCAAACTTTTTCCAAAGAGGGCCAGATTTGATGAAGTGAAGGACCGTGGGGGCCAACCAAAGTTGTTGAGGTTTTTTTTAGGGTTGAAGTTGTTGAGGATTTTACCCCAGGAAATAAGCTGCCATAGGAGCTGGATTAAAACCAACTGGTGGGCTGGATTAGGCCCTGAAATGGACTTTGGACATGCCTGGTCTGGGTGGATAGAGCCACTCCTGCCCCCTAAACTTCAGTAGCTAACGACATCAGCAACTGCAGACACATCCTAGCAGATGCTCCCAATGGAATTTCAAAAGGTGGAAAGTCCAGAAAGATACAGAAGTCTAGGGCCAAACAGACTTGATTTAAATCATATATTTTTTTACAGAAAGAAGACTCATTCTTTCTGGTATAATCTTAATATTTACAACCAGATGAAGGTTTCATTTTTGGAATAATAAATTTTCAAAGTAGTTTTTACAGTTATATCAAAAATTTACTGATTTGGTTATACTATTAGAAATACACAGACCGATAATTAAGAAATTATTGTGAGGTTTAATAAGTTAACTGCTTATATTTGGACAACTTGTTCTGCTGTGCTTTATTGGAAGGAGAAAAACAATCATTTCCTTAATAACAATTTAAACAATTTATTTAACTGAAACAATAACATTATGTATACATGTTTGCTAACTGATGTGGTTAAACAGTTTTTTTTTAAAAAAAACCAACAACCCTTAGACTGAGTTTTAGCACAGATGAAAAACTTAAAACAAATCCTTATTTCCTGATGAATAGCCTTTCTCTATCCCCACTGACACTTGCCTGGTTCCATTTTTCTTTGTGCATGTGGTGGTTCTGCAGGTAAAGTCAGAAACTTCTCAGCCATTTGGGGGGGGGGAGAGAAAACATTCTTTTAATTGCACCTACATTTTATTTCATTTCTAAATTTTATCAGTTTTACAACGATTAAACAATTTCAATAAAGTCAACCCATCAAATCCACTTCCCACCCACCCCTTCTGTGATTTCTTATGTTTTATCTTTAGTACTGCATATTCGGATTATTCCCTTATTTGTTTTTAGTTTTTCCCCTTTTAAAGATCCCATTATTATATATCTTCACCGCTCATTCTGCGTTAATCCTGCTAATGTATTAAGTTTACAATACAGTGGTACCTTGGTGTAAGAACAGCTTAGTTTATGAACAGCTTGGATTAAGAACGCTGCAAACCTGGAAGTAGGTGTTTTGGTTAGTGAACTTTGCCTTGGAATAAAAACATGTTTTGCTTCCTGTTAAGTGTGTTTCATTTGTAAATTGAGTCCCCCGCTGCTAAGGGAAAGCACTCCTTGGTTTAAGAACGGACTTCCAGAATGGATTAAGTTCATAAACCAAGGAACCACTGTAATTTCTCAGGTTTTCCACAAATTTTCCACATTCTTCCCTGAATTTCTTTTCTTCTTGGTTTCTTATTCTTCCGGTCAGTTTCGCCATCTCTGCATAGTCCATCAATTTAGTCTGTCATTCCTCCTTGGTTGGAACTGTATCTTCTTCCCATCTGGGAGCACAAATCATCATGGCAGCCATTGTGGCAGACATAAACATTTTTCCCCTGAGCTTTGGGTACCTCATCACCTATTATCCCTAAAATGAAAGCTTCCTGCCCCCCCCCAAAGGCTATCTTTAAATCATTTCCCAGAAAGCTTTCACTACTTTGCATGACCACCACATCTGGCCAAAGGTGCCTTCTTTCTCTTTACATTTCCAACATGTATCTGATTCTGATTTATACATTTTTACTAATTTACTAGGAGTCTATACATCACTTTCCACCCACAGCGTAGTGGAATGCATAATCACATTATGACAATCAGGTTCTTTTTAAATAAATAAAACAACAACCCTTTTTTTGTGACAGCAGGAAATGACCTCTCTGTTCCTATCTCGAAGTCTCTGTGCTCACTATCAAGTTTCCGCAGAAGGTTTCTTGTTCCTTGCCATCCAATCTGCTATGTTAGTGTCTTTTTTTAGAAGAGTGAGACATAGATACTCCTTTTTTCTTTTCTTTTTTAAGGATAGAAAGCATTACAATACCCTTCCCAGCTATTCCTGAATCAGGCACTTGTGCCCTGTACCTGCCAAGAAAAATATTTGTCCACTCGGAGTGCAGTTGTGGTGCCAGTAATTTGCAAAACAGAAGCTTCCTTTTTATCTTTCCCCTCCCCTTCCCAGAGCGTTTGCTGCAAGTTTTCTTCACAGTAAAGTGTTATTTTTCTTTCCGGAGTGCCCAAGAAAAGGAAGGGAAAAGCCAGGTGATGGCAACAAAAATAGACTCTATCCCAAGCTCTCGCAACACACTTCGATAATTTACTGCAACACCCGAGACCATCTATTATTTCTCTCCTTAGACATTTGAGGTTTCCCTTTATCAAGAACCACTGCATCAGGAGGAGGCTGAGATGAAAAGTGTCTGCTGTGACTCAGCAGAGCTTGGCTGAGGTGAAAGCTTTTTTCGCGGAGCTCTGTTTTCTCCACACAACTGCCTAAGAACTGTGCACACCTTGGCCATTACAATCCCCTCTAGACTTGGAAGGTCATTGAAAGAGGTTTTTAAGGTCTCCACTATGGGAAACTGCTTGGAGCAGGAAAATATTTGGGTGCATCTCCCTGTCTTCTGCTCTTCACCTCAAAACATGGCTCTGGCAGCTGCAATTCCCCCCGTTGCCAGGGAATACTGAGAAACAGAAGGCAGCAGCCCAGAAGAACTAACCTTGACTAGAGACAGTAGATCAAACAAGCACAATTCAAAGTGTTGGTGCTGACCTTTAAAGCCCTAAACAGCCTCAGCCCAGTATACCTGAAGGAGCATCTCCACCCCCATCGTTCTACCCGGACACTGAGGTCCAGCTCCGAGGAGCTTCTGGCAGTTCCCTCCCTGCAAGAAGTGAAGTTACAGGGGACCAGGCAGAGGGTCTTCTCAGTAGTGGCGCCCACCCTGTGGAACGCCCTCCCATCAGATGTCAAAGAAATAAACAACTATCTGACTTTTAGAATACATCTAAAGGCAGCCCTGTGTATGGAAATTTTAATGGTTGTTGTTGTTCTGTTGGGAGCCTGCCAGAGTGGCTGGGGAAACCCAGCCAGATGGGCAGGGTATAAATAATCATTCTCCTCCTCCTCCTCCTCCTCCTCCTCCTCCTCCTCCTCCTCCTCTGGCTGACTGAAGTGAGCACACCTTGTTCCTCTCAGCTAGCGCAAGGAGCAGCAAATCCCCACCCCAACCCCACACAATATTTTCATTGAGAATAAAAAGCTGGGAGCCAGCAAGTCAGTAGGTTTCCTATATAAGGGAGTGCTCATATCTCCATCATGTAACTTCACAGTATCCCAAAACTGAACCTATTATTTGGAACTGGTAAATATTGCTTGTAAAATTCTTCAGTGTTTCTGATTGAATGAATACGGTGGTACCTTGGTTTACGAACTTAATCTGTTCCGGAAGTCCGTTCTTAAACCAAAGTGTTCTTAAACCAAAGTGTTCTTAAACCAAGGTGTGCTTTCCCATAGCATTGGGGGACTCAGTTTACAAATAGAACACACTCAACAGGAAGCGAAACATGTTCTGCTTCCAAGGCAAAGCTCACAAACCAAAACACCTACTTCCGGGTTTGCAACGTTCTTAATCCAAGTTGTTCATAAACTAAGCTGTTCTTAAACCAAGGTACCACTGACAGACGGCAGCAGACTACCAAGAAACCTGCCTTAGTTCAAAGTTCACAGTAGCTACTAGGTAAAATATAAATGCTGCACATACACGCACAAGCAAAGTTTTATATATATATATAACTTCCTTCACGCATACGTTTTTTTAGTGGGATAGCAAACAGAACTTCTTAGGCATAATGTTATCTGCAATGCTGAAATGCTTTTATGCTAAAAGGAAAACAATTAGCAACACCCCATGGAGTTTAAGAATTGGATATTGGTTAATATATAAATTATTTGGAGAGAAAATCCATGTAAACACTATCAGATAAAGAAGCAATGGGACACTTGCATAACCTGCTATTGATGTCACAGCAACCTCTTAATTGGGGATGTGTTCTTAGTTATCTCATAGGTTTCGTATCCCTTTTCCTCTGTCTCATTGTGAAGATAAGGAGGCTTTTGCTGTGTTGGTGCCAAAGATCAAGAGACACAGGATATAACTTTTCTGTCGAGGTCCAGTTTTCTGAGTGGTTGCTGAAAACTTGCTCCTTTTTTTGGTTTGGGGTGGGCAGAAGGTAGATAAGACCTACTGGTTAAAGACTAGTTGATGCCTTCTTCTCTTCTTCTTTGGCCATGACTCATAGCCAAGTAAGGTTGGCTTCCATAAACATGGTTTTAACAGTGAGTCCGTCAGTGACCGTGGAGGCCAGTTCTGGATCCACAAATAACTAGGTGATGTACAGTAAGTCAGCAATACATTTTTGACTCCCTGTTCTTTAACAAGATCAGCAAAAGCAAAAGCTCCCCTCTGCAAAATAGAATTAGATTATTAGACTCTCTGGTTTGCGGCGACTCAGATGTTGATTTGTGCTTGTATAAGAGGGCCATCCCAGTGCATGAATCATAAGGTGCAGTGGGCAACTCTGTCCACTACTTGAGCCACCATTTTGTATTCAGCTTCATTTGATTGACTTCAAAATAATCATCAAGGACTCGATGGCCCTTGTGGTCTCTTCCAATTCTATGATTCTATGATCATCATCATCAGATTAGATCTCACAAAGTAAACCCACAAAGCCAGCCCCTGTCTAAATGATGCTCTGAAGCTCACAGGGCCATGTTGATTGTGTTAGTCTTTTGAACTCTAACAGTGAGAGGAAACTGCAGCACCAGCAAAAAATAACATGTATAAGCTTCCTCTTACTTGAACAGAGCTTTAGAAATTACCGAAGTAAACAGTCATACCTTGGATCCTGAACGCCCTGGACCTCGGACGTTTTGACTCCCGAACGCCGCAAACCCGGACGTGACTGTTTGCGAACATTCTTTTGGAACCCAAATGTCTGACAGGGCTTCCGTGGCTTCTTCTTTTTTTAAAAAAAATAATATTTATTGCTTTTAAACCTTACAAACCAAAAGAAAAAGAGAAAAAAGAAGAAAAAACAAAAGAGAGAAAAAACAATACAATACAATATATAAACAATACACCACTCAACATTAACGCATTAAACTAAACAAAACAGAACAAAAACAATTTAAAAACATACATCATACCCTTTCAATGCCTTATCTTTCATTCCCTTGTTTCCTCGACTTCCTTTCACCTCCCTTTTTGTATTCCACTTCTATTAACTGTTTCAGCAATTCCTTTCCATCTTTCACTGTTTTCTGTCATATAAATATCTTAACTTATTTTAACCTTATTTTCCATTAATACTATAATACTTATCTATACTTAACTCCTTATAACACTTCTACTAAAGCCATATAATTTCATTCCAACATTTTTCTAACACTCATTAATTTTACCATATTTCTATAAATAAACTTTAAACTTTTTCCAATCTTCTTCCACCGTCTCTTCTCCCTGGTCTCGGATTCTGCCAGTCATTTCCGTCAATTCCATATAGTCCATCAACCTGGTGATCTTCTCTCCGAGGCTGGTAACTCTTTTCCAGGTCCCTTCTGCAAGTCCTCTTCGTATACTTTGTCTTCTGCTGATCTTGTTCTTAATTTCCTTCCTTTGATGCTGAAGAGTAGGTCTCGGGGGAGCTCCAACCTAGCAATATTTTTATTCCTTCTTGACATGTCATCCACATCTCCGTGGTTAAAACTAAAATCCAAAAGATATTTCAGGACGTGTTTCAAAATCCCTCCAAATCTGAAGGTCCCCACAACTCCAATTTCCTCCTGACCCAAGTCCAGATCCCAAAGGTCAGTAAATCCCTGCATGAGATGATCTATCCAACTTTCCTTTTCCAGTCCAAACAGGGTTCCAAGCTGACTTTCTCTGAATTCAATCATAGAGGGCAACAACTTGTAGTCATCAAATTGCCTCTGTAAGGCTGGGGCTCTCTCCCTCTCCACTTGTATTACCCTAGGTTCTCAATTTGGTTTTCAAACGTTTTGGAAGTCGAACGGACTTCTGGAACGGATTCCGTTCAACTTCCAAGGTACAACTGTAATGTAGAACAGAACTATGAGAGAAGAGTTTCTAGGAACTGACAAGCCACCTTGGCAGCATGAGATTGAGGGGCTGTCATTTCTCCCCCCCCCCCCCGCCATCTTTTGAAGATGCAAATGAGACTAAATTGGCTGTGGGAAATTGGGAAATTGAATGGTGATAAAAATCTCTATTACCTCAGCTGCAGTACAAACAAATGAATGCGTGAAAGAAGTTAGGGGGGAAGTTCCAGGTTATCTCTGACTCTTCTTGGCAGAAAAGAGATGCTGTTTCCTCTTAACCTTCATTTCTGCTTATCCCTCACTTCCTGTGGTGTCTCCGCTGATCACTCAGCATCCCCAGTGATGCGCTGACAAACTCCTATATTTTTGTAGGCAAAAAGAGCAGTGGGTGCACACATGTTAGAACATATTTGAGGTGGGAGTGAATGAAGAAGCAAGAGGGCGAGCTGTCAAATCTAGAGGATTATGCCCTTCCATTCTGCTTCGCTTATTGATCTTGTGTTTTCTCAGCATGGACCCAAGAAAGATAAGAAAATATTGGCTGTGGCACAGCTGAAGTTGAGCGCTTTAATTTCCCATTAATTTCAGAGCGAGAAGTTTAAGCACACACTAAAAGCAGTGGAATAGGGTAATTCAGCTGACCAATGCTTTCAGTACCATAATGCAGGTTTCTCCACACACTCTACTGTAAGGTCTTCTTCCTATATTTGGGGTTGTTCTGAATACTTGGGAGCATGTGCGCAGTTGTGCACAGACTTTGAGGATAGAAAAATTAAATGGTCCGGTGCCTTCCTGATCAACTCCCCAATTTCAATTATTTCCCTCTTTTTCTGTAGGTTTATATTGATAACTCCAGTTATATTTATAATTTATGAATTGCGCTGTAAGCTTTTATAGGGGGATGGGATGAGGGTGGCGCTGTGGGTTAAACCATTGTGCCGCTTGGGCTTGCCGATCAAAAGGTCAGCGGTTCGAATCCCCGCGATGGGGTGAGCTCCCATTGCTCGGTCTCAGCTCCTGCCAACCTAGCAGTTCGAAAGCACGTCAAAGTGCAAGTAGATAAATAGATACCGCTCCGGTGGGAAGCTAATCGGCGTTTCCGTGCGCTGCTCTGGTTCCGCCAGAAGCAGCTTAGTCATGCTGGCCACATGACCCGGAAAAACTGTCTGCAGAAGTGCACAAACGCTGGCCCCCTTGGTCAATAAAGCGAGATGAGCACTGCAACCCCAGAGTTGTTCGCGACTGGACTTATTTGTCAGGGGTCCATATATTCATCATCATCATCATCATCAGTGGTAAATTTTCTTTTTAAAGACTTCTGAGCAGTATGCGGTCAGGTGCCTTTTGAATTCGTTTTAATTTTTTTTTTTTTAGATTAAGTTCATTTCCCTTCTAAGTGAGTTTGACACTTGTATAAGAAGTTGTACACCTTTGTCCTCTGTAATCCATTCAGACCTGCACACGTTTATAATTCAAAGCGGGAGGAAGATTAAAAAGTTTCAAAGGAGCATGGATAACACCCTTCACCCTTTTTCAACAGCATTCCCACAGCTCACATCTTCTTGTTGCACTCTGTGGTCCCTCCTGTATAGTATATCCTTTCAATATTTTTTATTTAAGTGGCCGGAGCTGATCAAAGGATTCCAAATCCTGCCTTGGTAGGCTGTTGTATAATTTCTTGGTGGCCACAAAAAGAGAGCGGAATATATATACTCCCGAATGATAGCTGCATTTCCTTCAGCGCTCTGAGCTTTTATGACAAACCTTCATTTACACTGTCTTTTGATGTCTGCCCCAGGCTCCTTTTATAAGTGTTTAAAACTTGGAGGCTGTGTCCTTCCAGATGGATAGATTGGGTTTGTCGTTCAGCTTCATATTGCCCACAGCAGGTTTGCCTTGCATATTCCATTCATTCCCATGTTCTTCTTGTGCGTGCACCCCCATAAACACACACACACACACACATACACACACACACACACACACACACACAAACCCAATATGTGACATCAGGTAGGCTACCCCTTGCAATACAGGCTTTGGTTGTCCAACCTGCCTGGGAGTGTGACATAAAAAAAAAAAAATCCTAAGAGAATTGCACTATTTTATTTATTTTTCAAATTTTATTTATACTTTTCAAATTTAAACATTTCATTAATTTTACAATCATTTCTACATTTCAAAACTTGACTTCCTTCCCCCTCTTTCTGTGGTTCCTTACATTTATTTTTAATATCTCCTGCATTAACTTAATTTGCTCATTTATTCATCTACTTTAAATATATACTCTTACAAAAGTGCAGGCTATTACAGCAGTCCTGCCAATGATCTTATCTGTTTATAATTTATCTGTAAATATTCAATAAACCATTTCTATTCTTTTATTTAAAGAAGTTTGTTATCTTGATTTCTTTTACTCCCGGTAAGTTTTGCTATTTCTGCATATTCCCATAAGTTTCTTCATCCATTCTTCCTTTGTTGGGACTTCTGCTTCTTTCCATTTTGGGGCGAGTAGCATTCTAGCTGCTGTAGTAGCATACATGAATAAGTTCCTATACATTTTAGATAGTTCTGTCCCTATAATTCTCAAAAGAAAAGCTTATGGGTTGTTGTTGTATTTTTACAAAGGTTATTTTAAACATCCTTTTCATTTCGTTATACAGTGGTACTTCGGTTTAAGAACAGTCCGGTTTAAGAACGATTTGGTTTACAAACTCTGCAAAACAGGAAATAGTGTATTGGTTTGAGAACTTTACCTTGGTCTAAGAATGGAAGCCGAACGGGTGGAAGGGTGCTGGTGGTGGGAGGCCTCATTAGGGAAAGCGCACCTCGGTTTAAGAACGGTTTCGGTTTAAGAATGGACTTCTGGAACGGATTAAGTTCGTAAACCGAGGTACCACGGTATATCATTTCCCACTACAGTGGTACCTTGGGTTACAGACGCTTCAGGTTATAGACTCCGCTAACCCAGAAATAGTATATTGGGCTAAGAACTTTGCTTCAGGATGAGAACAGAAATCGCATGGCGGCGGCGGTAGCTAAAGTGGTGTCTCAGGTTAAAAACAGTTTCAGGTTAAGAATGGACCTCCAGAACGAATTAAGTTCTTAACCCGAGATACCACTGTATTTTAGTCTCTCATCATCACGATTATGCACATGCAGCAAGCAGCAGAGGAGCGCTGTTCCACAAATGTTCATTTGTTTTCCCCAAACAAGGTACAGATGCTTTTGAAGGATGAATCTGCAGCTCTTGGGAAGAGGGGGTCACTGGTGTGGGGCAGGACCAAAAATGGCTCCTCCTCTCTTGTCTTTAACAGCCAAAGCAAGGTAACAGCCAGCCAGTTGCTGGAATATAAGTGGAAGGGGGCTGCTGCAACTGCCCCAGTCCTGCCGGCCACCATGTAAACATTGCTCTTTAATTACATCTCGACTTCTTGGTTGCCTTTCAGCTGCAGTAAGAAGTTGGCTACACAGACAGTTCATAAGGTAATAACCATATACCTGTTAAAAGGAACAGGGGTGGCGCTGTGGGTTAAACCACAGAGCCTAGGATTTGCCGATCAGGAGGTCAGTGGTTTGAATCCCCACGACGGGGTGAGCTCCCATTGCTCGGTCCCTGCTCCTGCCCACCTAGCAGTTTGAAAACATGTCAAAGTCCAAGTAGATAAATAGGTACCGCTCCAGCGGGAAGGTAAGCGGGGTTCCCATCGCTGCTCTGGTTCAAGTGCAAGTAGATAAATAGGTACCGCTCCGGCGGGAAGGTAAACGGTGTTTCCGTGCGCTGCTCTGGTTCGCCAGAAGCAGCTTAGTCCTGCTGGCCACATGACCCGGAAGCTGTACGCCGGCTCCTTCGGCCAATAAAGCGAGATGAGTGCCGCAACCCCAGAGTCGGCCACGACTGGACCTTTTTTACCTGTTAATGAGCAGGCACAACGAATGCTGTTGGCCTTTCAGCCTCGGTCAGTTCAAGGGCTACATCCACCCGGTCACCCTCGCTTGAAAATGAAGGGGCTATCCAAGGGCATAAGGCATAGCAATGTGGCCTATTATAATACCTTCCTATACTATTTTATCCATTTCTCCCTTTGTTTTGCTCGTTGCCTCCTTTCAAGTGCCTCTCCCTCTATCTGTGCAGCATGGAATGAGCAAATCTGAAGTGCTCTTGAACTCTTGCTTCCCTGTCTACCTGCTTTCCTGTACTCCTGCCACACATTTCTCTTTGCTATTTAACATGTCACTTTAGGGTGAGGGCTCTCAAACTTGGGAGGGCAAGTAGGGGAAGAAAACAAGGGTGGGGTTCAAAGCAGGTGACTGATGTTGCTTCGCTTGCTGAAGCGTGTGGGAAGTCTGAGGACTGCGTTGTTTTTCATTTCCTTTTATCTGCACTTGGTTAATCGCTTCGCAGTGAATTAAGCCCGACTATTTCCACAGCCCAGCAACCATAATCACACCCAGCCCTGCTCTCTGTGTTTGTGTATCTGACCATGTGAAATTTGCAGTCGGAAGTCTTGATTGCTTTGATCCATATATGTAACTTAATCCCAGTCCGCTTACAAATGTGAGGATCATAACAAACAGCTGCAGCCCCCGATGCTTCTCAGGTGGTACAGCAGGAGTTGTGGCTGTAGACTGAAGTTGGGGAAATGGTAATTGTTCTCTCTTTCTGTCTCTTTTCTCTTACACTCATGCTCTGCTGACTTTTGAACTTAACTTTAGTAAGCAATCGTTATTAATTTATCCCCCCCCTCTTAGGACTCCGAGAACACAAACTGTTGCTGCTTTTGTGTAATGTACAGTACTGGGGCATGGTGGATGGATTTGTTCTCACTTGGCAGCGTTAGAAACGCAGATATAGAAGCTAGGAGCCAAATGACTCCTTAAACCAAGGTTAAACCTAAAGGACCCCTGACAGTTAAGTACAGTCGCGAATGACTTTGGGGTTGCGGTGCTCATCTCGCTTTACAGGCCAAGGGAGCCGGCGTTTGTCCGCAGACAGTTTTTCTGGGTCATGTGGCCAGTATGACTAAGCCGCTTCTGGCGAAACCAGAGCAGCGCACTGAAACACTGTTTACCTTCCCGCCGGAGCGGTACCTATTTATCTACTTGCACTTTGACGTGCTTCCGAACTGCTAGGTGGGCAGGAGCTGGGACCGAGCAACGGGAGCTCACTTCGTCATGGGGATTTGAACCACTGACCTTCCGATCGGCAAGCCCTCGGCTCTGTGGTTTAGACCACAGCACCACCTGTGTCCCAAACCAAGGGTACAGTCGGCAAAACGGAATGTCTAGTTGACATTTTTGTTGACATTTTGTCAACAATGTAAGCATACAGCAATGCTGCCCTGACCCTGCTATACATCCAGCACTGGTCCAGACTTCTTACCCATCTTGGTTTGGACATTAAGGGTCTGTAGCTACCTATGCTAGCTGTCAGCATTTAGAGATTTTCATCCTTATTGGAGTCCTCCTTCACCATTTGGGCTGTGCCGCCCTTTCCCCCTACTCTTAAGAAAACTGCATTGTGTAACTACAGTGGTACCTCGGGTTACATACGCTTCAAGTTACATACGCTTCAGGGTACAGACACCACTAACCCAGAAATATTACCTCGGGTTAAGAACTTTGCTTCAGGTTGAGAACAGAAATTGCACAGCAGCAGCATGGTGGCAGCGGGAGGCCCCATTAGCTAAAGTGGTGCTTCAGGTTAAGAACAGTTTCAGGTTAAGAACAGACCTCCGGAACGAATTAAATACTTAACCTGAGGTACCACTGTACTTTTTTTGACAATACATTTGCTAGGCCAGAGGTTTGGTGATTTTTAATGTATTTTTGGAAACCTGTAGAAGCCACAACTCAAGGTGACGCAGTGGATGACAAAACCTCTTGGGTACAGAACTCTAAAGAACAACAATTACAAGTATCTTGGAATCTGCATTGCAGGCGACGGCGTTTTCCAGTGCCCTCTTTGGAAATCTGTAAACCAAGGTTCCTCTGGGATGGAGGAACAGCCACATGACATGGCAGCCTGCCAAGGCACCTCAGAGGCTTGCCATGCATTTGTGGCATCCCATCCGCCACCTGCCAAGCGCCCCTTGTCCTGCTTGTTTGGGGAGGGAGATGGGCCAGGGGCGAGGAGCTGCCACTTCTGATCAGCGGAATCTCTGCCAGGAGAGAGACAAACTAAGTTGCATCCAGCAAGGTTTATTTTGGCCGCTGTTGTTGCTGTCGTTGTTGGCTGTCCTAGCCCTTGCCTTCCTCAGTTCCTGCCGGTCTTATATACCAACCTTTCCCTCCCCGCCACTGACACCCCCCCCCAAATATCCCAAATCATGCTGCCAGTAACATATAATTAAGATAATTCAGGCTTGCGTTAATTATTTTAGGTGCCTTGCCATGCTCTTGCAAGGACTATTGGCACATGCTGTGAAGTGCTGGCGACACATTTAGCAGAAAAGACGCTGGCACAGCCACTGGGGCAGAGGTTGATACCTGCTGATTATAGTCCGCATCAGCGGAGAAATAACTTTCTTTAAAATAAGATTGAAATCTCTCAATGATTACATTTTATTTCAGCGTTGTTTTGTTACGTTTGTACGATAGTCTTTTGTGACGCATGCTTGGCCTCTCCTATTGCATGTGTTCTTATTTCAAAGGCAAAGATCCAAAAGGACATGGCTAGTTATTGAGGAGCCAGATTGGTGTGTAGCGCAGGGGTAGGTGCCCAATTTGGTGCCATCTAGATTAAAGGTAAAGGGACCCCTGACGGTTAGGTCTATTCATGGCCGACTTTGGGGTTGCAGCGCTCATCTCGCTTTATGGGCCGAGGAAGCTGGCGTACAGCTTCCGGGTCATGTGGCCAGCATGACTAAGCTGCTTCTGGTGAACCAGAGCAGCGCACGGAAACACCATTTACCTTCCTACTGGAGCAGTACCTATTTATCTACTTGCACTTTGACGTGCTTTCAAACTGCTAGGTTGGCAGGAGCAGGGACCAAGCAACGGGAGCTCACCCTTTTGCGGGGATTTGAACTGCCAACCTTCTGATCGGCAAGTCCTAGACTCTGTGGTTTAACCCACAGCGCCTCCCGCATCCCTGCCATCTAGATTAGGGCTGGGCAATATCTGGTTTCCAGCATCACAACCTATATCACCAGTTAAAGATCACCAGGGCCAGATTTAGGTTTGATGAGGCCCTATGCTACTGGGTCATGGGGCCCTTTATATGTCCGTCTGTCCTTTGTCAACAACAAATTGTTGCTGGATTTTTGTGTTGAATATATGCAGTATGGTAATTTATGGACCTCATAGATATCTAAAGCCATTTGCACGTGCAGAATGTAGGCACCCTCTATATATCGAAACCAATGATATTTTAGGGAGCAGGCTAGCAGGCAGGGCCCGTTACTTACATCATAGGAGCCTACACGACACAAAACACTGTTGCTGTATGCAGGTTTTATTTTCTTTGTTTTTTTATCTTATATTTTGGAAATGTACATCCAGTTTTTGTTTCCTTTAAATTTTTGGGGGGGTCCCCAAGAGAGTGTGACCCTAAGCTATAGTTTGTTTAGCTTATACGTAAATCTGGCACTGAAGAGCACAATATACTGATGTATCACGATGTCTGAAATAAGGGTGGAACTACTATGTCGAGGTGAACAGCAGGGCTGAGCAATACAGTGGTACCTCAGGTTACATACGCTTCAGGTTACAGACTCCGCTAACCCAGAAATAGTACCTCAGGTTAAGAATTTTGCTTCAGGATGAGAACAGAAATCGCACGGCGGTGGAGGGAGGCCCCATTAGCTAAAGTGGTGCTTCAGGTTAAGAATAGTTTCAGGTTAAGAACGGCCCTCCGGAATGAATTAAGTACGTAACCAGAGGTACCACTGTATCAGGTTTTCAAATCACGATGTCTGGAATAAGGATAGAGCTACGTAGAGGCACTGGCTGGCTTTGTGGTTTTCCCCGCGTCGTGGTTTATGCCAGCACCTGCTCTTGTGAGCAGAAGGGGAGAGCTGAACTGGCAGAGTTAACAAGGGCTGCAGGAATCGAGAGAAGCATTGGCTGCTTCCCCATTTCCCCCACATTTTGAGTTTTGCATAGCGGACACACAAACACACATCGTGTATATTGCCAAGTTAAAAATTATGAAACCAGTATCACGATATGGACTTCAAACCAGTTTTGGACGGCATATCAATATATGACCCAGGTCTATTCTATATACTTTTGAACTACAGCTTCCATCATCCCCGACCATTGAGCCAAGGCTTACAGGAAGTTTGAATTAGAATAGTGCATATTTTAATTAAATGTTTTCTTAAGAATCAGCAAAGTAGTAGTATTTCTCTTTCTCTCCCCCCCCCCAAGGTTGGTTTGTTTGTTTGCTTGTTTTAATTTATCATCACATTTATACTACGTTCTCTTCTGCACAGAAGACACCTAAAGCCATGCGGAATACGATTAAAAACAATACAAAGCTAAGCAAATAGCTTAAAACATAAATTCCATTTAAAAATTAATAATATTGAAAGCTCCCCTGGAAAATAATTGAAAGACTGCTCTAGCATGTGGCCTCAAAAACAAGCATTTTGCTTCTATATAAACTTAGGAACTTTTATTACAGAAAGGTACTTGTGAGAAATTCTGTCGTTTTAAGTCTTATTATTTAACAAGTAGGAAACTCGCGTCTGTATATCAGTACTGATTACTTTCTATCAAAAAATTAATAATACTCATTTAGGTAGTACTGCATTTCCAAAATTAAAGAAGCAAAGTGTGAGAGGCGACCAAGGATACCAGAGAGGACTATAAAAAAGTTAGCCATGAATGCAGACAGCCTTGTGGGAGGAAATGGTATTTGCAAATCTGGGGGTGGTTCACTGTTCCAAGTATCCAGTTGCCGTCTGATCGTATGTATTCCCCGAATTGGAGTTGAAAATATAAACTGACAAAAAATGCACACTGAACATGAGAAATACAAATTAGCTTTATATTTCCTTCCTTTCCAATTCTCCAGATAAAAACATTGATCTTTCTACTGCTCCCTTTTTCCTTTTCAGCTGGAAGCGAAAATTTCTTCTAAGCTGTGTTTCATTTATTTATTTGTTGCAGCTTTACCTATCAGACTGTGTGTTATGTGCAAAAGACCAGGGTTAAACTTCACATCTCTCTCTCTATCTCCGTGTAAAGGAATCAGTAGGAATATCCAGTAGCAGGCTCTAGGAAGAAAAGTAATGTATTAAAAACTTTTACCAAAGGAGATCTGGTTAAAAGATCTATCTTTGGATCGTCTTGGAAATATTACTATATAAAGGGGGGGGGGGAGGTTCTTCACAGCCCTGTTTCAAAAAACTACCATTGGTTCTCCCAATGAATCCTGATAACTGCAATATGCTTTGAGTTAGGAGGAAACCCTTCACAGAGCTGCAATTCACCCTTAACAAACCGCAGTTCCCAGGATTCCTTAATTGTTTAAAGTGGTATAAAAGTCTTTTAAACATATGCTTTGGATACTATGGGTTTGAAAGGGAACATCTAGGTGAATCTAACCAAAACGCCTTTGCAGACATCTGCATCATTCAGCTGTTCTAGTCAGGCATTTAGCTTTGACCACATAAAGGTAAAGGTAAAGGTACCCCTGCCCATACGGACCAGTCTTGACAGACTCTAGGGTTGTGCGCTCATCTCACTCTATAGGCCGGGAGCCAGCGCTGTCCGGAGACACTTCCGGGTCACGTGGCCAGCGTGACGAAGCTGCATCTGGCGAGCCAGCGCAGCACACGGAACGCCGTTTACCTTCCCGCTGGTAAGCGGTCCCTATTTATCTACTTGCTTTCGAACTGCTAGGTGGGCAGGCGCTGGGACCAAATGACGGGAGCGCACCCCGCTGTGGGGATTCGAACCGCCGACCATGCGATCGGCAAGTCCTAGGCGCTGAGGTTTTACCCACAGCGCCACCCGCATAGCATTCACCATATATATTATGGTATATAAGGCTTGAAGAATAAAGGCTGCAAGACAGGAAGTCTCCTGTTCAGCTGTTGCTTTTATTATTGTTTGGGACTTTTGTTGTTCCCCACCCCACCCCACCCCAGCAAAACAATAAATCATAATCATGAAAATGCTTTTTCATTGGCTATGTAGTGTTTCCTGCCTTCTGGCTGTCGTTATTGATTGGTTGAATTGTTAGCATCGCTTTGGGGAAATTAGTCCTCCATTGCCTCAGGTGTAATGTTTTAACCCCCCCTTTTCTCCTCCCCCCCCCCCCGCATTTTTAATTAAGAGCCTTTTATCACCAGGATTATATTAATCTGCCTTTGACAAACGATGGGGAGCTCTGTGGACAAAACCTGTGAATCTCTAATCTCCACATTCGAAACAGGAGTTCAAGACCCCTGATGCAGAAGTTGTCATCAGTGCCTCTGCTTTTCCTGCCAGTCACAAAGCTTTGGCTTCTCATGTTAACGGCATTTTGTGTCCACTGAACTTTAGCTTTGTGTGTGGGCTCCCCACCCCCATTGTACCAAACTTGAGAAAGCAATTTACGCGATTGGACATTCCCTTTAGTGAGATCTGGATTCTTTCAAATGCCCCTTCTTTCCATAGACCTCAGACACAGGTTAGCTTCCCCTACCCTTCCTCATATTGTTCCATAACTCGTTTTCAGCTTTCACGAAGTAATCTGATGATCAAATTTCAGGGTGGATTAAGTTTCCCATCTATTTTCTCCATTAAAAATTACGTTCATTCAAATCAACAGCTTTAGACAGTATGTAAACGAATGTGGCTATATTTATGTCCAATGTATTGTTCTGGTGTACTTTATGCATTATAATAAAAAAGGAGGAAGATTTGTGGTAATTTAATCTACTTCTCTTCCACACTGTATTGCATCTTTCAAACTTGAAAGTTTTTATTAGGCTCATATTCTCTGGGATTCCCCCCCCCCCCAATACTATATTTCACAATAAAATTTAAGCAATTCCAATTGTACAATAGTAATTTATTTATAGACACTAAATAAGAGTAGATGCTGGAGCAATTTGTAACTTCACCTTTTGCTCCTCTACCCGCCTTCAAGAATAAGTTTGAAAGACTTACTGGCCGTGTTAACACGTTAATGACAAGCGGACTTTCTTACTTACTGTGATTGAGCATGAATGGTGTTCAATTGCTTCCTCGGCTTCTCTCCTTGTGTAAACAGAATAAACAAACCAGAAATTCTTATGACTGAACCAAGGGTTGTTTGCTACCGCCTTACAAGCCACACAATCAAAAAGCCAACAAAATATCTTGGCTTGATTTGAATGTAACGGGCAGGCAAAGCTTGCTGGCTTGGTTAACCCACTCATACCAGGAGAAGAGTGATTGGACAGCATGCAATTGTGTGCTGCCCATTCACACTGTGATAAGCCAGGAAGTCGGGCCTATTGTTATGCGTGAAAGTGGCCAGTGAGTTAGGGGGTAGTGTTCATTAGGTAGAAATTGAGCAAAGACTCTACAGCTCTGTCCTTTTAGGTCGTGAATAACAACAAAAGTTCTCTTCATGTTGCCCAGCTGTAAGTGCATTTTTACTTATAGCTGTTACCAACCATTGTTGGTTGAGACACACCTGGTGCTCTCAGGGGCTCGTGTTCGCATGCTTGAGGTCTCCTAACCTGATGAACGTCACCCAAATGTGTGAACTGTCTCCATTGGGAGGGGGGTGTTTTGAGTTGACATGACGTGCAAGTTCTATCTGTGGAGCTTAATAAATACAGTCGTACCTTGGGTCCCGAATGCCTTGGTACTCGGATGTTTTTGCTCCCGAACGTTGCAAACCCGGAAGTGAGTGTTCCGGTTTGTGAACGTTCTTTGGAACCCAGACGTCTTTCGCGGCTTCCAATTAGCTGCAGGAGGTTTCCGGACGTTTTGGAATGGACTTCCGTTCGACTTCCAAGGTACAACTGTACGCAAATCTCATTCCCCAATGCAAATCCTTTTTCAGTGCTGCAAGTAAGTGACAACTTGTGCACATGTTGAACCAGGCAGCCCGGAAGGAAAAACTTGCAGCACAAAATGCTTGCCTGTCTCACTTTGGTTTCATTGAAATTGAGCAAGATACAAAGCTTTTATTCATTTAAAGGATTTGTTTTATTGTGATTGTTTTATTTAGAAGATTTATAAAGCCCCTGATCAAAAATGGTTTCCAGACAGCCTAGATATGAAGTTGTAGATAAAACACAGCTAAAACCCACAAGCCAATTTTTAAAAAGTGAAACCATCCAAATTAAAACTCAAATGAAATCAATAGAACTTTTAAAACAAATATAAGTGACTAAATTATATGTCTGGGCAATTGACAGAGCCATATGATAAAAATAAAACCATGGATGAGAAAGGGAAGCAGAGGAGGGTGTCATCCACCTGTTAATGGTGCCTTCCTAGGGACACGGGTGGCGCTGTGGTCTAAACCACTGAGCCTCTTGGGCTTGCCGATCGGAAGGCCGGCAGTTTGAATCCCTGCGATGGGGTGAGCTCCCGTTTCTCTGTCCCAGTTCCTGCCAACCTAGCAGTTTGAAAGCACACCAGTGCAAGTAGATAAATAGGTACCGCTGCTACGGGAAGGTAAATGGCGTTTCCATGCGCTCTGATTTCCGTCACGGTGTCCCGTTGCGCCAGAAGCGGTTTAGTCATGCTGGCCACAGGACCCGGAAAGCTGTCTGTGGACAAACACCGGCTCCCTCAGCCTGAAAGCGAGATGAGCGCCGCAACCCCATAGTCGCCTTTGACTGGACTTAAACGTCAAGGGGTCCTTTGCCTTTAGCTTTTGCCTTATGGTGCCCTACTCCCCAACCCTTAGGTCTCTCCCGCTCTGCAGTGTAGCAAGGCTCAACAGGGATGTAACACAAGGTAAGGTCCTGGACACAAAGGTTCAGAGCAGGAAAGGTTCAGGCCTTTGACAGTGGAGTGTGCTTGGAGAGAGAGGGTGACAGTGGCACATTCTCAGGCCAGGGGGCTGGCCCCGGCCCCGGCCCCACAGATTCTTCCAGTAGTAGCGCTTTTTTTGGGACTGTCCCTGAACACCCTCCCCCTTCAGGCACAGAGCCCCCATCTCCATCAAGAGGAATCCAGCTCCTGGTCATCCCAGTTAGGATCTCTTAGATCCATTGTGCTTATTCAACAGGTTGGCGTTACCCATCTCTTCAATTTGCCCCCCAACAGATTCTTCCTACTCGGAACCCCCAGATGTCCAACAGCAATTGAACCACTACCAGTCGGCAGCTCTGGCAAGGAACAATAACAACATTAGCCCCGTCCCGCTTTCCGGAGCAGACCAGAAAACTGAAGCCATCCTTAACTGTGAATTTTGTGAATTCTCCTCGGGTTATATCCAGAGCATTCGCCGTCATTACCGTGACAAACATGGAGGGAAGAAGCTCTTCAAGTGTAAAGATTGCTCCTTTTACACAGGCTTTAAGTAAGTATTTGTACAAAAAAGTTTTCTTACAACTTCGGTGGACTTTTGTGGTGAAATGCATAGGCCTCGTTCAACTTGTCACACTGAGCCAAACTGTGGTTTAGTGGGAGCCACATGAATGTGCATGTTCCCAAATAGCTGCTTTGTTCCTCCTCAGTTGTTCTGCAGGTGTGTTGCGCTGCGCTAAGCCATGGTTTGGCTTAGCATGTCATCCAAACCCAGGTTCATGGTTTAGCTCTCCCAGACAAACAACAAACTCTAAATCATAGGGCAAATCTTGCTGGTGTAAGATTAGACATGCATACAGCTGTAGGTGTACCGCACACTGCAAAATCCTGCAAATGTTAGTTATGTTAAAAAGTAGTAAGCCCTTTGTCCCCAACATGATGGGAAATTAAAATGGGAGCAGTGTGAGACCTAACTCCAGCACAGACTTGGCCATATTTTGGCCCATTCTCTTTAGCTGGCAAGAATGCCTAAATCTATAGGGACGCGGGTGGCGCTGTGGGTTAAACCACAGAGCCTTGGACTTGCCGATCAGAAGGTCGGCGGTTCAGATCCCTGCAACAGGGTGAGCTCCCGTCACTTGGTCCCAGCTCCTGCCAACCTAGCAGTTCGAAAGCACGTCAAAGTGCAAGTAGATAAATAGGTACCGCTCCGGCGGGAAGGTAAACGGTGTTTCCGTGCGCTGCTCTGGTTCACCAGAAGTGGCTTAGTCATGCTGGCCACATGACCTGGAAGCTGTAGGCCGGCTCCCTCGGCCAGTAAAGCGAGATGAGCGCCATAACCCCAGAGTCGGCCACGACTGGACCTAATGGTCAGGGGTCCCTTTACCTTTATGCTTAAATCTGCGTTGGAGTTACTGTAGGTATATATGTTTTGCTCCGCAGTTTGTCTCACTGAGTTTGGTGGGGCTTATTCCCAGGTAAGGGAGTATGGGATTGCAACCTCAATTTGGGGAATTGAGGCTGGGCCAAGTTGCTTCTTGCCTCTTGTCCCTTCACATCTGTTTCCAGTCTTATTCTCCCAGAGGCCACATTTCCTTCCATCAAAAATGTGCAGTTTCTCTCGAAACACAGATTTTGGAATTAGAGTGCATTGCTGTTGTTTTTATTAATTGTTTTTCTGTCCTGCCCTTTCTGCTGGAGGAGCCCAGGGCAGCGAACATTAACCATAAAACAAAATCCACGATAATCATGAAAAAATTCATTAAAATTAAAATCCAATAAACCTCTCGAATAAAAAATAATTGTCTTGAGTGGTGTAGATAAATAAGTTCTGAAAATTTATTAATTTGAATAATTAAAACAATATGCTATATGTAGGCTTAGTATTATTATCACATGGGGGAGCAGAAAAGTTGTGTTTCATATATGAACAGAGGTGTAGGAAATAGGAAACACAAAGCATTTGTTATTCCTTCATTCCCCCCCTTTTTCAAATGTCTAAAGCCCCTGGGTCAGTTGAGGTTTTGCCATTCACTGGACATTTCTGGTCTGCTTGCCAGTAAACACTCGATGTTTTTTAAATGGCTATTATTTCACTGGAGATTAGTCCAATCTGTAGTATTACAGTACCACAAGCAACATTGTGATTTATTAAAGTCCTAATGCATTGCAGGTTGCAAACTTTAAACAGTATAATTTGCAATGCTATGTTCTGTCTGGAATTACTTCTGAGACCGGTCATAAAAGTTCGTATGCACAGGGGAGAAAATACGAAAATTCAGGGATGCAAGAAGTATGGATGTTTATTCATATGTACCAAAACCTGTTTGTGTCTATTCTTAAAAACAGGTGCATGGGCTATTTGTTCCATATTACATTTTGATGCACTCTAAAAACATAAGTTGGTGACTCCAGAGAATGCACCTGCCTCATTTAGAAATAACCTGGGAAGTAGCCTTCACTGCCATCTGTATTTTCTGCTTTGAGTGAAGGTGCAAGGCAGACTCTCCTGACACGAATCTTCCCACTGCCTCTTTCCCCTTATTTCCTTTAGTTAGAGGTTGACATTTGCCCTGAAGCTAGAGGAATTTAGAAACCAGCCTAGGGGAAGCAATAGTGAATTCCTATTGACTGTGTAGTGTTCTGCAGTCAGCAAAATCTTCATTCTCCTAACTGTGAATCACTGAAGTTGATTTTACTCAAAAGTTTTCACAGAAACTACATGGAAGGCTTCTCACAAAACTGGAAATGGGGTTGCCATGTGTAATGTTTTGCTTCTTGTAACTAGGAGAAGCAGGGCATTAGTACAGCGGAACCTCGGGTTACATCAGGGATCCATTCCAGAGGCCGCAACCCAAAAGCAACCCGACCCAAAGTGCCGCATCTGTGCATGGCACGATTTAGCGCTTCTGCGCATGCGCAGACACGATTTAGTGCTTCTGCGGAAACCCAGAAGTAACCTGTTCCAGTACTTCCGGGTTTGCACTGGTCGCAAGCCGAGGGTGACATAAGCCAGAGGCAACGTTACCCAAGGCTCCACTATATAGATTTGTCCTTCGGAATTTAAGAATGCGATTGTGCAACTATTTTGCATGTTGGTACCATATTTTTTGGGGACGCGGGTGGCGCTGTGGGTTAAGCCACAGAGCCTAGGATCAGAAGGTTGGCAGTTCGAATCCCCGCAACGGGGTGAGCTCCTGTCATTCGGTCCCTGCTCCTGCCAACCTAGCAGTTTGAAAGCACGTCAAAGTGCAAGTAGATAAATAGGTACCGCTCCGGCGGGAAGGTAAACGGTGTTTCTGTGCGCTGCTCTGGTTCGCCAGAAACAGCTTAGTCATGCTGGTCACATGACCCGGAAGCTGTACGCTGGCTCCCTCAGCTAATAAAGCGACATGAACGCCGCAATCCCAGAGTCGGTCACGACTGGACCTAATGGTCAGGAGTCCCTTTACCATATTTTTGGGGAAGCTCTGCAATGAAGCTCTGGCACTGGAACCAGAGTTCTCGACTTCTGAAGCTGCAGTCCCCGTGGAATGATGCACAGTTCGTAGAGGAGACCCCCAGTTTAAATGTGTAACTGAATCGGGCCATGATTCAGAGTATAACTCTACTTCCACTTCTATCCCAAGTACTGGGGCTTGGATATACCATCCCTAGTTGTATCGGTGGATTGGTACTGTGAGCTCCTTAAGTAGTTTCCCACTTTGGGAGTTATTTCTTTGGCTTCCTAGAATGCTTCTCATGGGCCATGCATCTCCACCTTGTTTCCTTTCCAGCACTTCTCTGGGTTTCACGTCTGGGACCAAAGTAAACCTGATCAGCCTGTTGGCTCCTTTTTTTTATTATTGTAGCTACAGTTCGGCTTTGGTGCAGATGTAACCTTGGTTGACCTCTTAAGCATGGCTTCAAATACTGGTTAAAAGGAATCCTTAATCAAAGTTAACATGGGTGCTGATGCAACGGTTGACCATAATTACATGGGAGTCACGTGAGGAAAAGAGGGAGAGGTAACTTGTAATCCAGTGGCCCACAACCATTCTTTGAACCACATTTAAGAGGTCAACCAATGTCAAGTCTGCACCAGCCTTGGGAATGGACAAACCTATTCTTTCTTAGCTTTTGGAAGCACGCCATGCCAAGTTTTGATAACTATTGCTTTTATGAATTAATAGTGAAATAATGTGGGTGAAAAAAACAACCCCAACATTACCCAATGGTTGTGCTTCCACAGCCCCTTGTTTTGAGCCTTTCCACTACTCCTGTGTTTCTAGATCTGCTTTTACTATGCACGTGGAAGCTGGGCATTCAGCAGTTCCTGAGGAAGGACCCAAAGATCTTCGCTGTCCTCTCTGTCTGTACCACACCAAATATAAACGGAACATGATTGACCATATCGTCCTTCATAGAGGTAAAGGCACCCCACAGGAATGTACCAGTAGCCAACATGGATC
This sequence comes from Podarcis cretensis, assembly GCF_951804945.1. NCBI lineage: Eukaryota > Metazoa > Chordata > Lepidosauria > Squamata > Lacertidae > Podarcis > Podarcis cretensis. Next base: position 13,794,622 of record NC_137187.1, read on the forward strand.
TGTACTAATCGCTCCTATTGCTCATTGGAAAGCCCAGTACCCCGGAAAGAGGATGGTGATAATTCATCATCAGTTGTTTTGTCTTCAGCATACTGGTAGTTAAAAGGAAACAAAACAAAATGAACAGGGAAGATGCAAGGGGTTGTTTCGCTGCTCTTAGAACTTTCTTGTTTACTACATGTGTGCTTCTGATTAAATGTTCATGATAACATGTGCGCATCCGTAATGTATACATCAATTCCACCTCTGGAATTGCCAGTGTGGTGTAGTGTGGTATAATGGTTAAGAGCGGTAGACTCGTAATCTGGGGAACCGGGTTCGCATCTCTGCTCCTCCACATGCAGCTGCTGGGTGACCTTGGGCCAGTCACACTTCTTGGGCAGTCTCTCAGCCCCACTCACCTCACAGAGTGTTTGTTGTGGGGGAGGAAGGGAAAGGAGAATGTGAGCCACTTTGAGACTCTTTCAGGTAGTGATTAAGCGGGATATCAAATCCAAACTCCTCTTCTTCTGTGCCGGGCATCAAGCTTCACCTGGTGTTCCAGCACAGAACTGCAAAAAACCCAAAACTTAGCTTGCTGTGGTTTTTCTCTCTCCTCTCCCTGCTTTTGCTTTTAAGAAATCTAAAGAGGAATTTCAGATTCTGTTGGCTGCTGAATTATAAGCTCGGAAGAGACAGCTGTTTGGACTCTTCAGGCTGGGATTCCTGCCCATAGTTATCACACTTGATGCTTAGAGATGGTCTGTTGGCTATCGAAAACCATGCCCATGTGTTGAGGTGGCATTCTGCCTGATCACAGGCTGAGCAGCATCTCCCAGCAGGATATTGGTGGTGAGATAATGAGAGCTGTGTGTGCCATCTCTCTGGGAGGAAATCTTTTGTTTAGGGTTCTCTTCATGCTGGCGCGCACATGGCGACTCCTTTGCAAGTCACTGCTTCTCTTTGCTTCTGAGCAGGGTAGGCAAGAAGACTCGAACTCGGTTATTTTCTGGCTGGGCAGTAAAGGGAGGCCAACGACTTTCACAGATGGCCTTCCAACAAAAAAAACAAAAACAAAAAACCCCACAGCAAAAATCTCCCCGGGATTCGAGATGCGTGTAACAGTGACACCTCAGTGAATGCTAACAATGGCTTCTAGTGTTGAGCTTAACCTCTGAGGGAGTTATAGCGCCAGACTGCCAGAGCCTGTTGACCTCTAGGGCATGTTGGAACGGTTATCTGTTTTACAAGACATTTTGAGGTGGTTTTTTCGGTGGGGTGGGGGAGGCATGTCCAGAGAGGCTTCTTAAGCTAGTGTTTAATTTTGTTTCATACTTTCTGGAGTACCTAAGTGGTTCAGCTGAGCTCTTGCTTCTTTCCGAGTTCTTCGTTTTGTTTTTTGAGATGTTTCCGCTGTTTCTGGAATGTGCTGCTCTTTATTTATTTTTTTGAGCCCCAAAAAACATGGATGAAAACAAAAGCTGTTAAATGAAGTCAGCACCTTTGCTGCCTTTTTTTTTTTTTTTTGTTAAAAGTGAACCAGCAGTGCATATTCTGCCAAGTCGTTTTTCATAGTTTTCGTGAAAGAAGTGGCGAGGTAACATTTTAACCCGCTGAACCTCTGTGCTGATTTCTCCACCCCCAGGGTGACCCTCTCATTAAGTAGCCACTTGTCTCTCGGGGAGAAGCGCACAGGCATGCCCGTTTTGGAGGAACAGTACATGGGTTGTTGAGAGTCTTTTATCTGACTTCACGCCCATCCAAAAGGAAGAAAAGAAAAGCTTTCCTAGGTGGCAAAAAAACACAGCTTTTAATAATAATAATAATAATAATAATAATAATAATAATAAACCAAAGCTATCATTCCAACAGAGAGAAATCCAAATTAGTTGGAAGCCTGTGAGTCCCAGAGGAAAACCTCCCTGCCCCCTCAGATAACCAGCTTAGCCTTATTAAAAATAAGTTAGCCTTTTAACGTGGTCATGAGAGTCTAGCTTATTTATTTATTCTCTCTTGCTCCTTAATCGCCTTTCGTCAAGTATCCAAAGGGCTGTTCAAGGAATCAACTGTGTGATGCCGTGAATGATTTCATTTGTGCTGTGGACTGTAATGTTTCATTAGCATTACATGGTCTTTATGCCAGGGTCATAGCCATATATCCCCATATTCATGTTTAGGGGTTAGTATACTATGACCTTTTGTGTCGTACAGTCTTTCTCCTTAAGAACTTTGTTTTGCTTTCTCTCTTTTCATGAGATCAGGCAGATACTATTAACAGCAAAAAAGAGGTAGTGTCCAATATTTATTTCATGTCTGTTTCATCATTTTCTGGGATATTGTTGCACATATATTGAACCATAAATTGATTCCATACCATTTAGTTGTCATGTTCCCTTTTAAAATAATCCTGGAACTTCTCTCTGCCATTTCTTCCCTCACACGACACCATTCCATAGCAAGCTAGGGTTAGGAAGATGACATGATAATTTAACCGGTTTTAAGTCTGGGAAATACATTAGAACCTCTACTTACGACCACCTCTACTTGAGCCCGATCCATGTCGCGAACGCAGCAAACCTGGAAGTAAATACCGGGTTTGACATGATTCATGCACATGCAGAAGCAGCTTCTGCCATTTGCGCATGCGCAGAGGCGGCTGCCGCCATCTGCACATGCGCACAACGGCGCTTCTACCAGCGACCGGTTTCGCCTAAAGGACGGGCTGCTGGAACAGATTATGGTGGTAAGTAGAGGTCCCACAGTAGGTATGTCCCTTGTGCCTTCACCCAGACACCCTATAGTCTCAAAAGGAAATGAGAAACTTTCATTTAAATAGACGGCAGTGGAGTTGGTTCTACTCAAAAGTAGAATGCACGCCAGGTTTCATTAAACTACAGATAAGGCCTAATAAGGGGCGTGGGTGGCGCTGTGGGTTAAACCACAGAGCCTAGTGCTTGCTGATCAGAAGGTCGGTGGTTCAAATCCCTGTGACAGGGTGAGCTCCCGTTGCTCAGTTCCAGCTCCTGCCAACCTAGCAGTTCGAAAGCCCATCAAAGTGCAAGTAGATAAATAGGTACCATCCGGCGGGAAGGTAAACGGCATTTCCATGCGCTGCTCTGGTTCGCCAGAAGTCATGCTGGCCACATGACCTGGAAGCTGTACGCCGGCTCCCTCGGCCAATAAAGCAAGATGAGCGCCGCAACCCCAGAGTCAGCCATGACTGGACCTAATGGTCAGGGGTCCCTTTACCTTTACCTTTAAGGCCTAATAAGTGACTGAGGCAATTTACAGCCAGAGTATTGGGTTGTTTGGTGCAAGGAATTTGTTGTTTAGTCGTTTAGTCATGTCCGGCTCTTCGTGACCCCATAGGGCTTTTTAAAAAAGAAAAAAAGGAGGAATGTGTCTTTTCTTAAATTGTTACAGGCTTCAGGATGTTATCAATCTGCCACGGAGAGTGCTTTGTCGCTTACTTGAACACCATCCTAAGTGCAGTTTTAATTTACCTTATATGGGCCGGGACTCTCTATGTACTTTGTCAGGCTTTAAGGAGGGATTTTTAAAGACCAGGAACGGGTTGTTGCATGGGCACACTGGCAGCAAGGAATAGCTTTTCTGGCTCACAGATGCACTTGAGTTCCCCAACAGCCTAACCTCCTGAACCCTTTTGGCACTCCTATTCTCTGAGCCGTGGAAATGCAAATCTATGCCCAGCCAGAGCTTTACCAGATAATGCAATTTGCAGCCGCTATCTTCTATTAAGGCATTCCCATGCTGCCTTTGAAGAGATGCCCTGACAGTTTTTCCCCAGTGCCGAATGCAGTCTTACCATGAACAATATGCCCGAGGCCTTTAATTTTTTCTCTAAGTGCAGTTACTGTTTTACACTACTCAGCAGAAGGAAAATTGTGGCGTTGTGAGAACCAGCTACATTTGCATTCCAGGAAAAATTAAGTCACTGAGCAGAACAACTTTTAAAGGGGTGGGTTAGTATAATAACTTCCAGCGTGATCAGATGTGCATGTAGCTATAGCTTTGTTACTGGATTCCTGTTTATCTAGGTTGATTTCCCCCACCCACACAAGTGAAATTCACAAGAGCAAGACATTCAGAAATTGTAATTTCGGATGGCCGCATATTTAACTATCACTAAAGAATTCTGTTGTTTAAACTGTGGTTGTCCATGAAGGGCAACTTGTATGATTTTTTACCCAAATCAAATTCTTACTGCGGTAGCTCTGCAATTTGTGTGGAGAAGGAGCAAGTGCATGCGCCGCTCCTTAGCCCTGCATAGAAAACACATCATGCTCTGCGCATGCTGCATGGCAAGGCCCATAACTGTGGTGCCCTGAATCACAGAGTTAGTTCTTTGCCCAGGGGGGAGTGGGTAAATCAAGGATTGAGCCAGCATGCATTCTGGGCTTGGCTCAGTTGGTTAGACATCAGGGGATAGCAGACTTTTTCAGCAGGGGGCCGTTCCACTGTCCCTCAGACCTTGTGGGGGGGGGGCGGACTATATTTTGAAAAAAATAAATGAATTCCTAAGCCCCACAAATAACCCAGAGATGCATTCTAAATAAAAGCACACATTCTGCTCATGTAAAAACACCAAGCAGGCCCCACAAATAACCCAGAGATGCCTTTTAAATAAAAGGAGACTCATGTAAAAACCCGGACAGTCCACGGGCCGGATTGAGAAGGCGATTGGGCCAGATCCGGCCCCTGGGCCTTAGTTTGCCTACCCATGGCAGCGGTTCTCAACCTGTGGGTCCCCAGATGTTGTTGGACTACAAATCCCATCATCCCTGAGCTCTGGCCTTGCTAGCTAGGGGTGATGGGAGTTGTAGTTCAACAACATCTGGGGACCCACAGGTTGAGAAAAGCTGGGTTAGAGCATGGTGCTGATAATGCCAAGGTTGCAGGTTCGATCCCCATATGGGACAACTGCGTATTCCTGCATTGCAAGGGGTTGGACTAGATGATCCTCAGGGTCCCTTCCAACTCTACGATCTGCTGCAGATTAATGCGACTGATTATGTGGGCTCTAGACCGCAAAATCTTGTTCCAAAATAAAGTTTTTAGACTTCAATGTAGCCAGGGCCAGCCCACCAGTTAGGCAAAATGAGACAATTTCCTCAGAGGAAGAGGGTGGCAAATTGATGCCCCTCAGGGAGGTCTCAGTTTACCTCATTCTCCATTCCTGTCATTTTTCCTCTACATGGAGGTGCTTCCTCAGAGCAAGGCATTCAGGGAGCGGTGACTTCACATTTTTAAGTAATTTTTTAAAAGAATGCCTAGCTGCCCCCAGAAAAGGGGGGGGCGTACAGTACAGTGGGGTCAAATAGCAACAAAATGAAAAAAAAAATGTTTACAGCCTGTGACAATTGAATTAGACTTTAAATTTATTCAAAATAAGCCCAGAGATTGTTCACAACAGCAGAAACTGGTGGTTAAGTAAATTGGTATGTGTAAGCGGGACAGAAAGCCATTCTCTCTATTCAAACCCAAATGAATGGAATGAAATTTCATTACTAGTTCGTTCAGCTATTTCATGGTAGAGTCGCCCTTTAAAATTCCTGTGTTGGAGAATGTCAGCTTTCAAGTCCAGGGAGCCCTCAGTATTCTTCTATAACAACTTTCAAGTCAAGCTACGTTTACCAGTTAATTCTTTTTCTCCCCCCCCCCCCCCAAATTATGGAACCACATCCAACCTCCACAAACTTGCCAAACTTTTTAGTTTAGTTTAGTTGGTTTTTTGAATGTTTTAAATAGTTTTTTCCTGTTTCTGATTGTTTTAGGTTGTTGTTGTTGTTTTTACATATTTTAGAACTGCTTTCAGCTTTTATTATAGTCAAGTGGTATATAAACATTGTGGAATAAAAAACAAACAAACCAAACTGGCTTTTGGTGATTAAGGTTAAGCTTTGGGGGGGGGGCGGGGAGGGGACTGTTGGTGTTATTTTAATGTGATATTCACAGTTCTATTAGCTGTAAGTCTCAGGAACAAGTTAAAGTTAAATAACTTAAGTACACTTGCAGATAAGAACAGTGTCCCTGTTTGACATGGTTCATGATGAAAATGAAATGAGAACTATGGATGAATAGCTCCAAAATGTATTTTGTATAGTTTAAGTTTTTAGCTCTATCTACCTTTTATTTTATTTTATTGCTATGGCCAGTGACTGGTGCAAATAAAGATTCTTCTGATTCTGATTCATTTACAGAAGTAACGTCCATATCGAAAGCGCCAGAGAAACAAATTGAGGGGTTTGAAATTAAATTTTGGGGAAATAGCAGAATGGCGATGAAGGGGCTGTATGTGAGTTGCCTTCAGGGAACCAGAGAAAACTTAGTAATAGAACTTCTACCATTTCTTTTCGCCCCACTAGAAGAGCGAGTGGTTCCCATAGAAGTGTGCCGTTCCAAGCTGTCCAAATATTTGCAGGGAATCGTTTTCCGCTGTGACAAGTGTACCTTCACGTGCTCCAGCGACGAAAGCCTACAGCAGCACATAGAGAAGCACAATGAGCTGAGACCTTACAAATGCCAACTCTGCTACTATGAGACCAAGCACACGGACGAACTGGATGTTCACCTTCGAGATGAGCATAAGGTGAGTTTTTGGGCGCCATCTGCACCCATGGGTGAACATGCTATGCAGCAGGCACAGCGACAGGTGGTCCAACACCTTCTTAAAGAAATGTTTCCGCAACACAGTTGTGCACTTTACTGCTGTAGGAAACAGTGCTGACCACTAGCTTCTTGATAAGACAAATCTGTCCGTAGTTATCGGCCACTGCAAGTGGAACCTGTAGCAATATACTCTCATTCAGGGTTCCAGCCATTCTCTTCTATTCCCTTCCTCCTCCAGTTTTCCATTCCGGTTTGTGGACACGCAGCACCTTCAATAATGCACGCGTTGTTGTGGACCGCATTACATTTTCACCACCCTAGCTCAAGCTTATTTTAATAGCGTTCTCTCAGCACGCACCTAACCCAAAGGATTCATAACAATTTGGCTGGAGAGCAAACATATAGCTTGCGTGTCTGTGGCAAAGTGTTTCCACTGACAATACAGCAGTTATTAATGTGAAAATACATACATGAATTGATGCAGAAGCTATTTTGCAATTGGCTGAATATGTACCTTATTCATGTGTGGCTCTGCTGTGATGATACAGTATCAAATTAACAGCATGCATACTGCTCATTAAAAAATTTTGGGGAGTCGCAAGGAGTTGTGCTTTCCCACTTCTTCCACCCTCCACCAATTGACAGGGAGCAGGTGGCGCTGTGGTCTAAACCACTGAGCCACTTGGGCTTGCCGATCGGAAGGTCGGCGGTTCAAATGCCCACAATGGGGTGAGCTCCCGTTGCTCTGTCCCAGCTCCTGCCAACCTAGCAGTTCAAAAACATACCAGCACGAGTAGATAAATAGGTACCGCTCTGGCGGGAAAGGAAACAGCATTTCCATGCACTCTGGCACTCGTCATGGTGTCTCTTTGTGCCAGAAGCGGTTTAGTCATGCTGGCCACGTGACCTGAAAAACTGTCTGCAGTCAAACACCAGCTCCCTCGGCCTGAAAGCAGAGATGAGTACCATACCCCATAGTCGCCTTTGACTGGGCTTAACCATTCAGGGGTCCTTTACTTTTACCTACCCCTTCTCCCATCTTCCACCAATTGATCCTTTTCGGATGGCTAGCCATGCTTAAGGATGCCCTCTCCTGCTTCTCTTCCCTATAACTCCTGCTGCCCTCCAGCCCTTTTTTGAGAGCTAGCATTATCCCACAGGTGTAAAGAATCCAATACTTGCAAGATTTCACACTTTATGACTGTGGGAGCAGCTAGCCACCAACACGATGTTAGGCTACAGTCATATCGGGATGGGAGTCATCAATAGGAGTCACCACCCAGGAATCCTCTTCATCATGTGCAGTATAGATGCATTTTAAAAATCACTTCTGGGAAGATGTAAGCCTGTCATTCAGCCCTTCTTCCCTGCTGGAGAAGGAATGCCAAGGCACATGCCCCATTCTTGCTCTGCCCTATAGAACTCAAATCAGTTCTGACCTCCTTCTACCTCTTCTTCTTACGTGGCTTTTGTTAGTGCCCCTTCCAGCCCTTGTATGCTTTTGGGTGCTTGTGGGCTTGCCACCATCTCCGAAGACGAGAGACCAAAGTGAGCCCTGACAGCAAAAAGCTATCTCTCTTTGGTATGTCTCGAACCATTGCTTTGCTCACATGGGAATTATTTATTGTCAAAACATTTTGAGAGCCCCTGTTGTGTGAAAGAATGTTGGTATATGGGGAAATCTGAGGCATGCACAGTGTGTAGACCAGGAAAGCGTAATAGATGAGATTACATGACATTGTTTTCTTCCCCCAAAGGTGAGTCGCAATTTTGAGCTAGTTGGACGGGTTAACTTAGATCAGTTGGAACAAATGAAGGAAAAAGAGGAGAGTTCCAGCAGCGATGAGGAAGAAAAGGAAGAGGAGATGAGCCCCAAGAGTGAAGCGAGAGGTTAGTATAATTGTCTTGTCTCTGATACCAAGCACATTGCTGGGACTGGCTACCCTCAAAAAACACATTTTTTATCTCACCTACATTTCCCCCCATGAACCAGGACACACCAATGCTAAAGAAGAGAGAGAGAGAGGGAGATTGGTCTGGTTCACATATAACACTAAGCATAAGCTTATTGGATCATTACTTTGGGTTATGTGCAAACTGTGCCCAAAGGCTTAACTATGGTTTGTTCACATCTAGCAAACCATGGTCTGAAGGCATGACTTGTGGATGGCCTGTAAACCTTGGTTTGTTGTAATGTTGACTTGACATGCATGCCCTTCTTTAACCATGATTTGTTTGGCCACTGCGCTCCAGGAGCACCCTAAGTTACAAAGGCAGAAGGCACTTTGGGGGAAAAACAAAGCTTTGGAGAACCAAGTCAGGTTATTTGATTATCCATGGGACAACTCAGGTTTGCCTTGTTTCTTAAACCATAGGTTAAGCAAGCCATGGCTTCCTGTTTTGTGTGAACCAGGCCATTGTCTAGCAACTGTATTGCCTGGATGCTTTAGAATGGCCACTCCGTGTCTCCAGGAAATATTCAATCAGCTGCCAGATAATGGAGAAACAATTGGTGCACAAGCAAAAAAGTTCATAATAGCTGTTGAGTGGTTTGGGAGTGTTTTTTTGCAATGTCCATATGAAATGAATAGACGATCATTCACCTTTATTATAGTTTAGGTTCATAATCTCTTTACCTAATTCAGATTTTCAACTAATATGAAGATGGCTAGATCATGGCTAATGCACAACCAGAAAGTTGTATAGAATATATAATTGTATATTTGTACTGCAGTGCCAGCAACAACTATCTAAGCACCAGCACAGCCAGGCATCCATCATTTTTCTTGCCTTGGTGTTACTGCAAAAATGATTATCTGTTTGCAGAGAATTGGGACAAAGGTGGCTGGGCTGTTTAAATGGCAGTTGCATTCTGTCAAAATGTAATTCTAGCAGTGAAGCTCCTGTAATATATATACAGACACAATGTAATGAAAACTGGTGAGTTCTAGCGGTGAATCCATGGGCATTTGCCTCATCCCATTGGACAAGAGTCAACATGGCCTGAGGAATGGGTAGAGAGGATTCCGCCAACATTTGAAGTGACTGGCTGGAGAGAGACCCTGTTTGGAAATAAAAGGCTGGTCTCAAACTCCAGAAGTCAGAGGAGATTCCATCAGTCGTGTGTCAAGTAGAGCTTTATTGTGTCAGAGAGTATGTTGAAGAAGAGGGCAGAAGAAGGAAGAGCTGGAAGCTGGAGCCAGGCAGAGGACATTGAGGCTTAATGGTTTGGAAGGCCTATGAGAAGCCCAGAGCTAAAATCACTGGCTGGCACTAAAAAGTCGTATCGGGAAGAGTGTGTGTCTTTGAGAGAGCTGTGCAGCTAAGAGTCAGTGGGGTTGCTGGACCAGGGTGACAGCAGAAGGCCTGTCAGAAGTCTTTGAGGGACCCAAGAGGCATCCAAATTGTTGGTGTTTGGAGTTAATAAAACAGCTTGGAAGTTCAGCTGACCACTGAAACACCGTTGGAGAAGCACACTTTACACTGGATATAATTACATCGAGACTCTTGAGTTTGCAAAATAAGAAAGCTAAGTTTATTAAAGGAAATGCATACTTCATATGAAAGATCCTGGTTCTATCTAACAAAGGTGGAGATACAAAGAGTTGTGCCTCCTGGTTGTTCTCAGCAGGAGAGAGGTCTCCTCTCCCAAGGTTAAGGATGCGGAAGAAGGAAGTAGGAAATGAGGTCAGCAGTCTTGAGAGTATCAGTCTAACACTGAAAGAAGATCAGTAGTTGGCACAAGAAAGACAGTCTAGGAAAACTCTTGGCTCCTCTCTATCTACCCTTCCCATGCAGATATGTCAACCTACAGTGCAAGTTGTGTTGTATCCCAACATTTTCAACAAGAAAAGTCTTAAACCACCAGATGAGGGGAAAATGTTGAACTCCAATCCTCTAAAGGCTGTAACCATGCCAATTTGTGTCCACTAACATTTTCAGTTGCCCTTTCACACCTGACCCCCACTACAACCAAATTCGGGATTAGGGAGAGAGTAAGACAAAGAAAAGGGACGCAGGTGGCGCTGTGGGTTAAAGCCTCAGCGCCTAGGGCTTGCCGATCGAAAGGTCGGCGGTTCGAATCCCTGCGGTGGGGTGCGCTCCCGCTGCTCGGTCCCAGCGCCTGCCAACCTAGCAGTTCGAAAGCACCTCCGGGTGCAAGTAGATAAATAGGGACCGCTTACCAGCGGGAAGGTAAACGGCGTTTCCGTGTGCGGCTCTGGCTCGCCAGAGCAGCGATGTCACGCTGGCCACGTGACCCGGAAGTGTCTCTGGACAGCGCTGGCCCCTGGCCTCTTAAGTGAGATGGGCCCACAACCCCAGAGTCTGTCAAGACTGGCCCGTACGGGCAGGGGTACCTTTACCTTTACCTTAAGACAAAGAAAGGCAAATTATGTCGATTGTCTAATACATGCTTATTAGAGTAAATGTATGCAAATATTCCCACTTGGAATGAATTCATTTTCAGCATCAGATTTTCATTAAAACTGCAGACAGTTCCCCCTCCTTTTCCTTCCTCACGTTGTGGCAAATTTATTCTGTTTGAGGACCAAACTGTGAGATACTTATGTGGATAAAGATCAGCATTCTGCGAAAGATGCTTTTAACATCAAGAGGACAAAAACCCCCCAAAACAACTAAAGTAATGTACACTCCTTGATAGATGGTTTTAACAATCAGTGCATGAGAAAAAGCTTTTGGGAAGAAAGTGACAATATCTCCTCTTTGCACTGAAACTGCCCAGAGAAATAAGGGCAGGCTCTTGTGTGTATGTGTGTGTGAGAGATTTTCAGTAGCTTAAGTTAGCTCATAAGCTGTGTACATTATAATAAAACGTGGAAATGAGGCAAGCAGAGATCAGCGGTAAATGAAGCAAAATCCCCATTTCTTTCATTATGTACTTTGAGAGGACTCCGGGAAGGCAAAGGCATTGGCATTCTGTTGTTTTCTTGCTCAAGATAATCCCCACTAAAGAATTAATGTTTGGAGCAGATGGCGCCATCTCATTTTCAGTGAAAAGAATCAAGCGAGATAGTCCAAGCAATTATTTTTAATGGCCTGTGTGGCGATCATCTTAATTTTGTGAGAAAACGTTTCATCTTTTGTTTGGTGGCCTGGTCGCTCTTGTTCACACAGGGGGCCTGCGTCTCAGCCGTGTGGAATGTCTACTGTTCCTTCAAGGTGTCAGGAGTTCTCAATTATATTTGGCGGGGCATGATCCAGCCAGAGCTTAAGCGTTTTTCTCAGTCGCTTTGATCTGAGCACATTATTTGTTCTTTCCGGCAGAAAATCAACGAGACTTGGAGCGTTCAAACTTTGCCTGGATCAGGCCTCCAGTTGTGATTGGCAGGGCATACCCAGACTAAATAAAACACTTTGTTGGGTCTTACCCTGTATGGGAGGAATGGCTGCAGTCCATGTCTGATTGGAGCCGGTGGCAAAACGTACGTTTGTTTCAGTAAGCCTGGAGTGCATTGTAAACGTCCGCTGAGCAAGGCAGCTAATGTTGGCAAGCTGCTCCTTCCTTTCAGATTGCCTGTTGCCTATATTTTCACAAGACGCCTTTGGTTGGTGGGGAAGAGAAGGTTAAACCCAGTTCTAAGACTACACTTTTTACTAATTCTAACCCCCCAAAGAACCTATGGCAAAACCAAAACTTTTGTGAGAGCTGCTTCAGACATTATAACAGCATGAAGAGATTTTTTTGGGAAATGCCTGTATCTCATATTCTCTGGATCTCCGTTTGAGGTGAAATAGTTTTTTCTCAGCTCTGCATTAGCTTTCTGGTGGAAGATGATCTGTTCTGAACAAGGGGTGCTGAACACTCGCATTTCCTGTACTCTTCACATCACTGTTATGTCCAACGCCATTCTCTAAGTGCTGAGAATTCTGTGTTAAGAGATCTTTAGTCTCCTTACATAACCAAAGGGCTTCTTGGGGACAAGAATGTAACAGTTAAAGCAGTTCAGCTCTGGAATTGACATCTTGCCCTTGCACCTATGATTGTTTTAAAGGGTGTTAAAGAGAAAGGTAATTTACAATGAAGGTGAAAATAAGAGATGAATAACTAATCAGTTACATTGGATGTGGAGAGGGGGAATAAATCTGAAAGTTTGCACATGAAGCAAAATCTTTTAGTCAAATGTTATTATATCTTAGTTTGGCCACTTCATATATGCCTAAATGAGCACTGTTGAGTGTCCATCTTCCTTACTCAATCCAAATTTGCACATGCCTTAGTCTAGGATACTGGCATTCTCATCTCAGATTCCTTTTTTAAGAGGTCTTGTTTACATTCTCTTGGGCTTCAAGAGAAACTTCGTTTTCTGCTTCCTTAAGAGAAATGGGAGGACTCTTACATGAGCCTAACATATGTATTGTTTTCTTCCAGGGTCCATGAGGTTCTCAGAGAATGGACCATCAGAAAAACGTTTCCCCTGTGAATTTTGTGGCCGGACGTTTGCAGAGGGCTCAGAGTGGGAACGGCACGTGCTGAGGCATGGCATGTAAGTTGGTCGAAGCCTCTCTGCTTTGAACACATTGGTTGGCACATAGGAAGGTGCCGTATACCAACCTAGATAGCTCAGTCGGTTAGAGTGCAGTGCTGATACAGTGGTGCCCCGCAAGACGAATGCCTCGCAAGACGAAAAACCCGCTAGACGAAAGGGTTTTCCGTTTTGGAGGTGCTTCGCAAGACGAATTTCCCTATGGGCTTGCTTCGCAAGACGAAAATGTCTTGCGAGTTCCTGCGGTTTTTTCCCCCTTTCCCCTCCTTTTTCTAAGCCGCTAAGCCGCTTATCCGCTTATCCACTAACCGCTAAAAGCCGCTAAGCCACTAATAGCACTAAGCCGCTAAGCCGCTAATGGGCTTGCTTCGCAAGACAAAAAAACCGCTAGACGAAGAGAATCGCGGAACGGATTCTTTTCGTCTTGCGAGGCACCACTGTAATGCCAAGCTTGCGGGTTCAATCCCCCTATGGGACAACTGCATATTCCTGCATTGCAGGGAGTTGGGCTAGTCAATCCTCAAGGTCCGTTCCAACTCTACAGTCCTGTGATTCTAAGCCGGTCTGCTGGTCCATCTAGTTCAGTGTTTTCTACATTGACTGACAGAACCTCTCCTGGGTTTTTGACACGGGTCTCTCTCCCAACCTAACTTGGTGGCTGTCGGGAGTTGGAGTCTTAACAACAGAAGGGCTAAAGTTTCCCCATCCTTCCCTTAAAGCCTAAAAAATTGGCTGTGGCGTAAACTTCCATGATTTGGAACCCGCTTCATCCCATGTCGTCAGCTAAATGGGATCCTGCAACCATCATTAGAGGCCCTGTTTCATGTGCCGCCTCTGTGAGAGGTCTGGAGGGCGGTAACACGAAAACAGGGCCTTTTCTGCAGTGGCTTCCTGTCTGTGGAATGCTCTCCCCAGGGAGACTTGCCTGGCATCAGCATTAGAAGGGGGTAGGATGTTTTTAATATATTTCTCTTTCCTCTTGGTTTTAGTGTCTGTCTGTTTGGTTGCAAGTTGATAAATGTTAACAACAACAACAATATAGAAAAATAGTGTTTAGTCAGGGTGACAAGGCCCTCTGATTCTCCAGGTAGCCTCCTCCTTCTTTTCCTCCTCCTCCTCCTCCTCCTCCTCCTCAGCTTGTTTTTAAACTTAATAACAAACCATCCCCATGTAGCCTAATCACAAAAGAAGAATTCAGTGGATATACAATGTCAATGATCCAGTCAAACATTAAGCAATCTTATTTGGTTGGCCAATTAAATAATCTATGGCCTTTTAAACTGGGTAGGGGTATTGTTTTTGTTTGTTACTGTGTTACGGGTTTTTATGTTGTAAACCGCCCTGTGATCCACAGATAAAGGGCAGTATAGGAGTTAATTAAATAAATAAATAGCCAATCAGAACAGTAATTTGCTGCAGTTTTGCATAAAAATGGTTCATTCTGGAACAATGCCCACAACCAATAAACTGCAAGCATTTCTCTCTCTTTTATAATGATTTTTATGAATTTTTCCAAATTATTACATAGCTCCAATCATTTATTATTATTTTGGTTACACGTTTTCTACTTGACTTCCCGACCCTTCTTCCCTGCCCCCCTTTTAATTCCCCCAATAGCAGCTGCATGAAAACACATTTATATTTATTGTCTAAGCTTCCAAAGTCCTTTCTCTACATTCTTCTGTCGCTCACATCTCAAATCCTGTGGGTGATTTCCTATAAGAATGATAGTTCAATAGGTGATGCACCAATGGCCTCCATTCTTCTAGGAAGATACTGTCATTTTGTCTTCTTATTTTAGCAGCCAGTTTTGCCATTTCTGCATAGTCCCATCAGTTTTTGTAAGCCATCCTTCCTTAGTTGGATTCTCTCTGTCTTTCCGTTTCTGTGCGTATAAAGTTCGAACTTGCGAGCATTTCAAAATACCACTGCCCTTCCGTTTTCCTCCAATGGATGCCAATGGATCAATCCGAATTCGTTCAGGATACTTTTAGCCAATTACGCTGCCACTGCTATTCTGTCCTGTTCCGAAAGAGGGTAGTTTTGCCAACACACCACTTTAAGAGACCGTGTGGAAAACATCAGAAGGAGTAACGGGCTGTTTGTGTTGGCTCAAAGCAGGGCCAGGGAACTATGGCAAAGACCCATTGGTTTATTTTCGGATAAAATGGCTTCCTTTCGTCAGCCACCGCCACTTGGGGGAATGGCTTACGTAGAATGAATGAATGAATGAATCTTTATTTGCGTCAGCCATAGCAATAAAACACAATACAATATACAAAGTATAGAAATAAAAAGTCAGTTATATAAAATACATTTTAGGGTTTTGAATCAATAGTCAAATAGTGGATCTTACTCTGATTGCCCCAGCTAAAAACCTGGCAACCTTTGCTGTCACCTGCTCATCTTGACCTGCCAAGAGAAAGGACACTGTGGCAGTGGTTGGGCGACCCGGAATAGACAATAAAAGAGGGGTGATCATCTCATTCCTCAAGTCTTTGTAAAGAGTGCAAGCCAGAAGGGTATGCGCCACCGATTCGGCACTGCCATCTCCACAGGGACATAAGTGTTTTTTGTGTGGAATCTGTTGCAATCATCCCTCAA
Source organism: Podarcis cretensis (assembly GCF_951804945.1). Classification (NCBI taxonomy): domain Eukaryota; kingdom Metazoa; phylum Chordata; class Lepidosauria; order Squamata; family Lacertidae; genus Podarcis; species Podarcis cretensis. The sequence goes on from NC_137187.1 coordinate 13,810,341, forward strand.
AAACAGCTGAGGGCAGTACATTCAATCTTGCGAGAGTAAAAGCTCACCTATATTTTAGAATTGCTAGGTTATGCAGATAGGGTGCCAGAGAGTTGAAATGGGAAGGTGGAAAATAGTCAGAAGTTTCTTATTGTGGCCAAGTTGTTCTGACGCTCGATATCATTTCGGCACTGACAAATTAGCTTACGTAGAATGCGTGTCCAAAATGGCCTCACCTTCCGTTTTCTGAATTTCTAGGGCTGTGAATGAAACCAAGCGGGCGATTGTTGAAGATAGCCAGCCGAAAGAGGAGGCGGAGGAGAATGTTACGGTACCACTGGCAGAAGAGATGGAAAGCAGCGCGGAAATCGTGGTGGACTTTTCCCACAAGAACGAAACTGCTGTCTGTATTGTTGCTGCTGCTGCTGCTGATAAATCACTCCAAGAGGACGCAGAGGCCAAAAGCGAATGAGCACCTGGTGTGATTTCAAACAACCTACTTGAACAGTGATGGATGGGACGGGGTGGGGTTGGGGAAGGGGGGCGAGGAAGAATCAAAGCTGCTTTTAGGACTGAATGATCTATTTTCAAAGCACTGGTACCTGTGTGTGTGCGTGTGTGTGTGTACATATATTAATTTTATTTAATTGAGGATGACGGACTATGTGGCTCCAGTACCATCTCTGCAACTCTTCTGGATCTTGACAATGGGAAGTTTATGTTTGTTTGAACTTGAGGAGCAAACTCCCAAATATTCCTCGCGTTATGCCGCCGTGTGCTTTTCCCTGGAGACTTCAGATTGTTTCGAGGATGGAAGAAGCGTCACGAGGATGGAAGATGTAGAGGACAACTTTTCGGCGCACAAATGTGGGCGCCTTTTTTCTAGTTTTAATAAACATATTATGCTTTTTCCAGACTGACTGACTTGCTTTAGAAGAAAGAAAGAAAGAAAGAAAGAAAGAAAGAAAGAAAGAAAGAAAGAAACTGCTTAAAACAGTCACCTGTTTCCTAGTACCTCAGAATTAACCAAGGGAAATAAAAAAAAAAAATACAAATCTCTGCATTTGTCAGTACTACCTGTTGTCATTGTGGTTAAATGTAGAGAGAGAAAGCGAGAGAGAGAGACTGATGGGCAAGATGGTGAATGGAAGGGAAAAAAAACACAACCACAAAGTTTTAAAAGAATGGAAAACAAAATTGTGCTCAAAATCCCTGTGGGGGTTTTATTTCTTAAAATACTGTGATTTTTTTAATTATTTTAGTATAAAAAAAATACAAAAGAGAGAGAGAGAGAGAGTTCCTAGATACCTGTCTGTGACTTGTCATCTTTTATTCCAGGTAAGCTGTTAGCGTTCAGCTATTATTTCAAAGTCATGTGACTTGACTCTGTGCCGTTCTTGTTTTGCCCCATGTCTATGTCTGCTCAGCCTGAGGGATTGCAAATACAGCACAATTAAGGGTTTTTTCTTTCCCCATGTAAAGTAATGTTATTCCCCCCCACCCTGGTCCACCCACCCACCCAAGAGATGGCGTTGGGAAGGAATATTAGTTATTGTGAATAGAATTGTGTCCCCCCCCTTTTTTTATTTTTTAGTTTTTAACATGTGGAATTAGCAGAGAAGTAACGTTTTCTTTTTTTAAAAAAAAAAAACAGAAACGAAAAAAAAATAATAATCCCGTTAAACTAAAGAACCAAACTTACGGCACAGCTATGCAGGTTGTGGACCAATCAGACGGTCCTCATAATCATTCTGTTGCTTGTCAAATTGAACATCTCTCACTGGTTATTATTTTGGTTATTAAGAACGGTTGCCTTTTTCCTTTTTTCCTTTTTTTTTTTTTTTTTGTATGTGGCGTGTCTCGTTTTGCGGGGAGGAGGGGGAAGCTGATTGAAAAACACGTCATTTTGAAAGCTTGAGGTGACCAATTTCTGTACTGTTGGGGGGCCTGGAGATCTCTTGGTGGATTTCAAGGTGAGAGTCTATAAACTTAATGGTATCGCCTCCCGTTAGCTCTTCGCATGAGAAAAAAAACAGCGTAGCGTAAATAGGAATTTGCACACGTGGAGATGGAGATTGTGTTCCTTATTCATGCAAAAAAAGTCTTGTGTGAACGTGAGAACACAAGCTCGGGACCCACGGGTGATGGTCTGATTGTGAACAAATGGGTTTCTATCCAAAAAGTAGAAAGTACTTGACTGAAACCTAGTTTTAGAAATGCATGTGTCTCTTTGGGTTGTTTTGGTTCTCTTTTTCTTTTTCATTTTTTGTTTGGCGCTTTTTTAAACCGGGGGGGGGGGGTAATGGGGTGGGGTTAGGGGGGTTGGGAGACAGGAAGTTGCTGAGAAGTCAGTATCCAACAGAACTTCTCATCAAATTGATGGTGGAAAAAAAGAAAAGAAAAGAATAATACTGTTGCATTTGTGGAATAAGTGCTACTCGAAAAGCATGGTGTTTTGATTTTGAGGATTCATACTTTGTGGGGTGGGATTTTTATTTTTGTTTTCTACTTTTTATTTGGAGGGAGGGAGAGTCATGTGGAAAACACATTGGAAGGACAAGTATAAATACACATTTTGTGTCTGAATGTTTTCTTTTTAATTGGCCTCATTTCAAATGTATTTAAACAGTTCCATACCTGGATTGGGTGTTTTGTAATGGTTACCAAAAATGAAAAAGATGAAAAAAAATAAAAAATAAATGATTGTGACATGCTTTTATCACTACTTTATTTTTCAAATAACATGTAAATATTGTAATCCATTGGATTTGTTTTGTTTTGTTTTTTGCTAACCTGTTAATAAATATATGGGACCATTATCCTTTTTAACAAGTCTAGAATGTCATATTTTTTTCTTGTGTTCCCCCCTCCCTTCCCAAATGTATACCTTGATATATTGTGGACACACATTTTAGATCCATTATTATAATTCTGTTGGCTGTAATGATGACCTAGGATTGAGAATAACATTTTTTTTTCCATTTGTTTAATTTATACAGAGGACTTTTTCAGAGTTTGACAGAAGGAAATAAATAGCGAAATGATAACCCACTGGCTTCAGAACTCAGTATTTCCTAATTACAATTAACTACTGCTCAGTGTTTGGTGGTACAAGGAGTGGAAGTTCTGAAATGTTGCACTGATAACTTTTTTTAAGGCAAAAGAAAACAAATAAAGACTTTTCAAAAGCAAGTGTATGTATGGTTCAATCTAAATTAACTTTAACACCCAAGTTACAGTTACAGTGGTACCTCGGGTTACATACGCTTCAGGTTACAGACTCCACTAACCCAGAAATAGTGCTTCAGGTTAAGAACTTTGCTTCAGGATGAGAACAGAAATCGTGCTCCAGCAGCGCGGCAGCAGCAGCTAAAGTGAACCTATAGTGGTGCTTCAGGTTAAGAACAGTTTCAGGTTAAGAACAGACCTCCGGAACGAATTAAGTACTTAACTCAAGGTACCACTGTATTGGCAGTTAATTGCTGAAAACCTGTCCAAAGTAAAGCAAACTGTCACAAGATGGGCATGGGAAGGAATGCTTTGATCCAAGCCCAACCCATGACGTTTTGCCGCCTGAGACAAAGGACAGGATGCTCTCTCCCCCTGCCCATTCCACATATTGTAGGTGTCTAGGCTGATGCTTGAATGTTGCTTCATCCCTAGGACCTCAGGGTCACAGGTTATTCTAGGGGAATACTGCACTTCACAATCTTCCTGAGGTAGTTGCCTCACTTTGCCCAATGGTAGGGCCGTGCTTCCACCTTCTTGGCCAAAAGGGGGTTGTTTCCTTTTTAAAACAACCCCATTCTCCTTGCAAGACCTCAAAACAGTTTAAGCGCAATAGATAAAATGACCCTTAAACCAGGGTTTCCCCCAACTTGGGCCTTCAGCTGTTTTTAGACTACAACTCCCATCTCATCCCTAGCCAGCAGGCTGGGCATGATTGGAACTGTAGTCCAAAAACAGCTGGAGACCCAAGTGTAGGAAACATCTTAAACTAATGCACAAACCAGTGAAGAAATGGCCATTGAGCTCTCTCCCACTGAGCTGAATCGGAAGTAGTTAGGAGACGGCAGGGTGGGAAAGTGTGTAGGACAGAGACCACAGTTGCAAACAGAAATGGAGAGGTTTTTTGCTGTAACCCTGATTTACAGAATCATGTATTTATGTATTTATATACTATCTTTCCTCCGAGGATCACCTCGTCTCCCCCTCTTTCACAACCACCTCCTGAGTCTGGGAGATCTATAGGGAGTGGCCCAAGATCAACTGGTGATCCTCAGGGCTGAATGGAGATTTGTAGTTGGGTCTCCCAAGTCATAGGTAAAGGGTAAAGGGACCCCTGACCATTAGGTCCAGTCGTGACCGACTCTGGGCTTACGGCGCTCATCTCGCTTTATTGGCTGAGGGAGCCGGCGTACAGCTTCCGGGTCATGTGGCCAGCAGGACTAAGCCGCTTCTGGCGAACCAGAGCAGCGCACGGAAATGCTGTTTACCTTCCTGCCGAAGCGGTACCTATTTATCTACTTGCACTTTGACGTGCTTTCAAACTGCTAGGTTGGCAGGAGCAGGAACTGAGCAACGGGAGCTCACCCCATTGTGGGGATTCGAACCACCGACCTTCTGATCGGCAAGTCCTAGGCTCTGTGGTTTAACCCACAGCACCACCCACGTCCCACCAAGTGGGTGTCCCAAGTCCTAGTTCAGCACTGATACAGGAGTGGGTGAACCTGTGACCCTCCAGATCTTCTCTGGCTCTTATTTCCCATCATCCTCAGACACCATAGCCAGTGGTCAGGCATGATGGGAACTGTAGTCCAAGCAGCACTGGTGGGCCACAGGTTCCCCACCCACACTCTTAATGCTGTGTTTCCCAGACTTGGCCCTCCAGCTGTTTTTGGACTACAAGGCCCATCATCCCTAGCTAGCAGAACCAGTGGTCAGGAGTAATGGGAATTGTAGTCCAAAAATAGCTAGAGACCCAAGTTTGAGAGCAGGTGTGGGGAACCCTGAGTCCTCTAGATGTTGCTGTACTCCAACTCCCTCTTGGCAGCATCCAGAGCACAGCCAGTTACCAGAGACGATGGGCTAGTTCAATAAAAACAACTACTTAAGCCCTGTGTTGTGATCTTTCCCCTCCTGTAATGTGCAAGATTATTTAATCTGCTGTGTGCTCTGGCATGACCACATTGTGTTTTGTTCAAGCCCTTGTCTACTTCATCGTCTTTGCAGGGGTGGGAGGCTGCAACGCACAGGAACACAACATCATCTGTTGCAGGGGATTATCCACATTCCCCGGGAGAACTTGGCGCTGTCTTACAGAGTTGCACGCAATGTGCAATTTAGCCCCACGAGCCAATAAAATAGCTCTTGTCATTATGGTAAAATCAGGCAACAGAATTCAAAGGCAGTTGCAATTTGCCAGTTCCCTTACCCCTTGAATCGCCATGGTGGTGCAACTGATTTTTGTTATGGAGGTGTCTTATTTTTCAAAACGAAAGGAAGCAGATGCATTCTTGACGTTCAACAAGTCAATAGGATTCCTTGATTGACAGCAACCTGGTTTTTCAAGGATTTCATTCATGGACCTTTGGTGCTTCAAAGAAGCCTACACCTGATGAAATAACATCTCGTTCCATGCACGGACTATACTATAGCTGGAAGTGGCTCCTTCCGCCCCAGCTTTTGGAACCAAGAGGCTAAAAAGAAACCCCAAAACAAAGCAGGCTAAGAAATTGAGTTGTGAACTAGGAAGCTCCCAATTCAAATTATTTCTTGCCTTTATACCTCTACAGTTCAAAGTGGTGGTGCACAGAGGCTGGATCTACACTGGTCTGCAAAAACGCTTTTTAAAACCATAATATAGCTCTCCGTGCAATTTCGCATTGATGACTGATTGCTGCTCTACAGCACCCTCTGGTGTCACCTTTTTATAACGTGTTTTTAACGTTTCAACCTACCATTGAAGATGAGACCATGGTCTCTCCTTCCAGCTTTATACTTGCAGGCAACCCTGTGATGCGGGTTAGGTTGAGAGGGAGAGGGGATTTGCTGGGTTCCCCAAGCGAGTGTCATGGCTGGGTTCCCCCTCAGAGCTCTAACCACTATACCATACTTCAATCAAAACTCGGCTTTGCCATGATGTCTGAATATGGCTTCAGGCAAGGCACGGTCTCTCTGAAGCAGGAGCATCTGCAACGAAGAAATAATAATAAAACAATATTTTGCAGGCTTGTTTGTAAGCGTCGCCGAGATAAGGCGTGCAAAGCAGTTTGTACTCCCACTGTCGCTCTATAAATGCCAAGCCGCATTGTCCTAACTGGCTAGCTGCAAATGACATCCACAAAAGATCTTTAATGCCCAATTAGATGTGTGCCGGCTAATTACAAGAAAGTTAGACACTTGTACATCACAGTTATTCTAGGGAAATAATCTGGGCTATTACACGCACGGAATTCAAGGAGGAAACCATAATTACATACGGTATCAATCAAGTCAGAGGCAGAACTCTGTGTACAAGTGGCTAATTTGTTCTTGGGAAAGAGGTGATGGTTTTGATTCTCATGCAAAAGACATTCTGCAAAGAGGAGGCTTTGAGATTCTCAATTAAATAACCATAGAACAAACATGAGTAGCACAGATCTGAGGACAACATTAGCAGAAATCTGATTGGGGTGGGAGGGGGTGTAGAGGAGCAAGGTGCTTATACAAATGTGTCTTTCTCTGACACCCAAATTACCTCTTTCTTTTTACTGTGGTCTGCTGATTCGTGTGTGTGTGTGTGCTTGGCAAAGGGGATGAGGAGAAAGGGGTAGGTTACCAAAGAAAGCAATTGTTGTGACTAGAGATGGGAAGGCCTGGAAAAAAACCTGTCCGTTCCCCCCAATTTTTGCGGTTTTTGTCCAGGCCTTCCCATCTCTACTTGCGACAAGTTAGCACAAGTGTGGGGAAGTCACTGCAGTGAAGCAGAATCATAGAATCATAAGGGACCACGAGGGTCATGTAGTCTAACCCTCTGAAATTTAGGAATCTTTTGCTCAACATGGTTCTCGAACCCAGGACCCTGCTCTACCAACTGAGCCACCTCAGTTCTATATCGAAGTCCTTTTGTTTCACACAGCCAGCATTAAGCCGACAAAAGCATTAATGCTCAGCACTACATTGGTAAAAGGGGGACATGGGTGGCGCTGTGGGTTAAACCACAGAGCCTAGGACTTGCCAATCAGAAGGTTGGCGGTTCAGATCCCCGCGACGGGGTGAGCTCCTGTTGCTCGGTCCCTGCTCCTGCCAGCCTAGCAGTTCAAAAGCACTTCAAAGTGCAAGTAGATAAATAGGTACTGCTCTGGCGGGAAGGTAAACGGCGCTTCCGTGTGCTGCTCTGGTTCGCCAGAAGCGCCTTAGTCATGCTGGCCACATGACCCGGAAGCTGTACGCTGGCTCCCTCGGCCAGTAAAGCGAGATGAGCGCCGCAACCCCAAAGTCGGTCACGACTGGACCTAATGGTCAGGGGTCCCTTTACCTTTTTACATTCGAAAATATTGGCAAAGTCCCAGGTATCTACACTTTGTGGTTTTAAAAACACACATCAGATTACAGCAATAACCCCAAGACCAACATTGGGACTGCGGCGGGGTGTGTGTGTGTGCGTTCAGCTGCTGCTCCTTGACATAGATTGCAACCACACCGTTCGTTTAAATCACATTTGAATATATGGTGTTCTTCAAAGAATCATGGGAACTACAATTCCCAGCACCCCAAAACTACAATTCCCAAGGTTCTTTGGCCGGTGTGTGTGTGTGTGCAAAGAATGTGCTTTAAATGTATGGGGTAAAAAGGTAAAGGTAAAGGTACCCCTGCCCGTACGGGCCAGTCTTGACAGACTCTGGGGTTGTGCGCCCATCTCACTTAAGAGGCCAGGGGCCAGCGCTGTCCGGAGACACTTCCGGGTCACGTGGCCAGCGTGACATCGCTGCTCTGGCGAGCCAGAGCCGCACACGGAAACGCTGTTTACCTTCCCGCTGGTAAGCGGTCCCTATTTATCTACTTGCACCCGGAGGTGCTTTCGAACTGCTAGGTTGGCAGGCGCTGGGACCAAGCAGCGGGAGCGCACCCCGCCGCAGGGATTCGAACCGCCGACCTTTCGATCGGCAAGCCCTAGGCGCTGAGGCTTTAACCCACAGCGCCACCTGCGTTGCAAAGTGTCTTTGGCTGTATGTAGAACACAGCCTTGTTTCATAAGGTGAGATCCTGTGAAAAGCTGTCCTTTTGACTCCTGCCTGTAGCAGAGGGGAAGGGGAAGCCTTGAGAAATTCTGCTAAGCAGACAGGATGCTTTTTCCAGGGTTGCAACCTGGCAGCACCGATTAGCAATTAACTTAATGCTTCCTCTCAGGAGTCTGACTTTTGTTGTTGCTGCTGCTGCTGTTGATAACTGTGCGGCTTAATTTAATTTACACCACAGAGTAATTGGATTAGGGGGAGGGGAAATTCTGATCAGTTTTTGGATAAAATCAAGTGGATCCCATCCAAGCTGTCAGCTTCCATTCGTCAGAGCAGGGCCTTAAGGGAAAGATTGCCTCATCCAGTCTGGGAAGCTCTGGCCAGGAATTACATTCGTTGTCCTTCACAGCAACTACGGACAGAGCTCCTTTCTCTTTCAACAGACTAAAGGCAGGCAGAAATTAGACGGGTGCAGCTCTTTTTGAGGGGAGGTGCATCCTACAGGAAACTTTACTGGCAGAGTTTCTTCCTGTCATGTACTGTATCTCTTGCCATGTGCACAGAAAGAAACTAAGCCGCCTACTTTGTTAAGCTTGTTGTCAGTGCTTGAATTGTGAAGAAGGGGGTGAATTATACAAGCCCTTTGTTCAACTATCCCCAATTTTGGCCAGATAATGCCCTTATAGTCTTCTAAAACAGTAGCTAAGGTAAAGGGAACCCTGACCATTAGGTCCAGTCGTGGCCAACTCTGGGGTTGCGGCGCTCATCTCACTTTATTGGCCGAGGGAGCCGGCGTACAGCTTCCGGGTCATGTGGCCAGCATGATTAAGCCGCTTCTGTCAAACCAGAGCAGTTCACGTAAACACTGTTTACCTTCCTGCTGGAGTGGTACCTAGTTATCTACTTGCACTTTGACGTGCTTTCGAACTGCTAGGTTGGCAGGAGCAGGGACCAAGAAACGGGAGCTCACCCTGTTGCGGGGATTCAAACAGCCGACCTTCTGATCAGCAAGTCCTAGGCTCTGTGGTTTAACCCACAGTGCCACCCGTGTCCCTAGTAGCTAAGGTGGGCAGTCACAAAAGATAGAGGCTGGGTTTGTTCCCCATCCCATTCCTGAAACCTGGCATCTTTTCATGAGGTTTGGGGAGGTTGGTTGAAATCCATTCCACTCTGTCTTCTGGCTTGCATTTGAGGCAAAAATGGACAAGGAAACCATGGTGAATGACTTATACTGGGAAATGGACAACCTTCCTGATTTTATTGAACCTCTTGGTGGCTTTTCATAGTTTCCTTCTGGTGCAGCTCTCTGTAATGACATTTGGGGACCCAGTGCTGCAATGAGTATGATTATATTTGGAGGAGAAGGTCCACAAGGGGGTGTTGTGGGATTTTGGTTCCACCTCTTAGCCTTGGGTGTGTCTTAAGGTCCTTGATGCTTTTTGACATCTACATGAAGGTGCTCAGGGTTTTGGGTGGAGATCACATGCAGCTCTGGGTCTCTGTTCCAGCTTCTAACCCCAAGGAGAAAGTGGAAACTCTGAGCAGGTGTCTGGGGGTAGTTTGGGGTTAGATGGAGACAAGCAAGCTGAAAGTTAATCTGGAGAAGTTGTTGAGATATCTGTTTATTTGGATTTTGGCATATGTAGCACATGATTTGCCATGCAATAACACTCCTGGGTCGCGGGTGGCGCTCTGGGTTAAACCACAGAGCCTAGGACTTGCCGATCAGAAGGTCGGTGGTTCAAATCCCTGTGACGGGGTGAGCTCCCATTTCTCGGTCCCTGCTTCTGCCCACCTAGCAGTTCAAAAGCACGTCAAAGTGCAAGTAGATAAATAGGTACCGCTCTGGTGGGAAGGTAAACGGTGTTTCCGTGCGCTGCTCTGGTTCGCCAGAAGCGGCTTAGTCATGCTGGCTACATGACCTGGAAAAACTGTCTGTGGACAACCGCTGGCTCCCTCGGCCTACAGAGCGAGATGAGCACCACAACCCCAGAGTCGGTCACGACTGGACTTAATGGTCAGGGGTCCCTTTACCTTTAACACTCCTGGACTCAGCCCTGTTCAGGGAAACGTAGGTGACACGAGTGACCAAAAGTGCTTTTTGCTTCCCCCTCCAATTCTGCGTATAGAAGCCAGTCAGAACGACAGGTAACTCTTCCTTCAACACACCTAAGGACAGCAAGCTAGCTTAGGTGGCACAAAGCTGTCAAAAAACATTTTGAATTTGAATATGCAACACCAGATGGCGCCAGAGAGGGGAAAAATTCTAAGCAATTTTTACATAGCGTTTTTTTCCTTTTGATCTAACGAATTAATTACTGATTTATTTATAGTGGGTTTTTCCCCCCTGTGTGTAGATCCACCCTTTGTGATGAGCTCCACTTCATTTCACTTTTAATTTGCATACCGCCTTTCTATATTACTGGTTTACAGCAACAAAATACACAACAAAGAACATACACCATATCTGAGCCAATTAAAAAAGTCGTAATAAAGCATGAGTCTAAAATGGAACGACTTATGTCAAATAAACTAATATTCAATAATCTATTAGAATAGTACAAAATAAAATTAACTCTCAAAACACCGGCAAATAGTAATTAAACAGAAATTCACTCTTAACAATGATAATAAATAATTACTAAGCTATGATCAATAAAAATAACAGCAAGTCATGATGCATAAAATACCATGATACAGTGGTACCTCGGGTTAAGTACTTAAATTCGTTCCTGAGGTCTGTTCTTAACCTGAAACTGTTCTTAACCTGAAGCACCACTTTAGCTAATGGGGCCTCCTGCTGCCGCTGCGCTGCTGGAGTACGATTTCTGTCCTCATCCTGAAGCAAAGTTCATAACCTGAAGCACTATTTCTGGGTTAGCGGAGTCTGAAACCTGAAGCGTATGTAACCTGAAGTGTATGTAACCCGAGGTACCACTGTACGTACAAAACCATGTGAAAGGGTCAAATTGAAAAACAATTTTTGTATAAGCAGAGCTTTGATCTCACATGAAACCATAGCTCCTGGCTAAGAGTGCACCTGCAGAGGCGTTTTTTGTAGGGGCACAACCGATGCAGTCATACTGGGCACCACGCTGCAGGGGCACCAACCAATGCTGCGGAATGGAGCAAGAGAGGTGGGGGCATCAAATTTTAGCATTGCCCAAGGAGCCGCTGAAATTTGAGAGCCCAAGGTCTGCCACTGACACCTGACAGTCATTTTCTAGTGCGAGTCAGCCATGTAGCCAATCAGACTAATCTCAGAGATAAGGTTGCCCCGAACCAGGCTTTGACGTAAACACCGATGGGAAGAGCGACGATGGGGGCATCTAAATACCAGCGTGGAGCAAGTCCTCCAGACTGACCTTTGCACCGCATGTGATAGGTCTATTAGCACGCTGATTAAATAGATCAACAAGTGCTTTCGCAATAATTTGATATTTAATGTTCGGCTTGCTATTAAAATGCTAATTAAATGTTTTAACATGCCACACATGTTTTATGTATTAATAAGCAATAAGCATTCGAGTTACACTTCTTGTGTGATTTAGAATTAATTGAAGGGTAGCGAGGGTTTCTCCTTTATATACCTATTAAACCCCTGTAACTGCTGTTTTTACAGTTGATTGGTGTTCATTTAACATACCATAATTGCTCTTTAAATACGTTAAGTGAGTATTTGAGACAATTTACAGTGTTAGCGGTTTCCCGGCAGTATTCCTCAGAGGTCTGCGCAAAGCAGCTTCCACGCTGGAATTCTCCCGGAGTGTGCTGGCATCGCTTTTCCCTCTTGCATTGCGAGCAAAGTGTGAGGGCCCTGGGACTCCCTGTCTCTGCAAGCTGAGAGCCGCAGTGGGGGAACCAGCCTCCCACCGTGCGAAGGCAGTAATGGAGCACACCTGCTGCTGGTTAGGAGAACATATGGGGGGTGTTTCGCAGGGAAGGAAATGAGGAGAGGGGCAGGACCAGGCTCACGCAGCATAATGAAGGCGCTGTCAAATCCCCTGTGGTCTTTAGGAACACCGTTGGCAAAACAGCTCCGTCTTCCTTGCGACATGGTTTCTGTAGCGGACGTGGGGGAAATTGCACCTGGATGAATTCAGCTGTGTGTCCTCCTCTGGATAGGCCAGTGGTTTCCAACCCTATTTATTTATTTATTTATTTATTTATTTATTTATTTATTTATTTATTTTTGCCATGCCCCACCTAAGCATCTCTAAAAGCCTCATGCCCCCCCCCCACCTGGTGACATATAATTCTTATTACAGTGGTACCTCGGTTCTCGAACGTAATCTGTTCTGGAAGATCGTTCGACTTCCAAAACGTTCAAAAACTGAGGCACAAAGGGCCGACAGTAAGTTCAGTTGAGAAAATTGAAAAACGCACAAGCCGTTTGACTTCAGAGGTGTGTTTGAAAACGGAAGCATTTACTTTCCAGTTTTCGGCGTTTGGAAACCGAAACATTTGGCTTCCGAGAAGCTCAAAAACCGAGATACCATTGTAGTTCGAAAGCACTTCAAAGTGCAAGTAGATAAATAGGTACCGCTCCAGCGGGAAGGTAAATGGCATTTCCGTGTGCTGCTCTGGTTCACCAGAAGTGGCTTAGTCATGCTGGCCACATGACCCGGATGCTGTCTATGGACAACCGCTGGCTCCCTCGGCCTATAGAGCGAGATGAGCGCCGCAACCCCAGAGTTGTCCGCGACTGGACCTAATGGTCAGCGGTACCTTTACCTTTACCTTTAAGCTTTGGAGAAATAATTTGAGATAGGGAATAAGGTCCCCCCCCCCCCAACTTGAGTTCCCAAACTTTTGAGAATCTGGATGGCCAGAACATCACTCTTTAACCTGAAGGTTGGCAGTGGCTTCACTGAAAATTGTCATGAGGTGACAGGAAAGATCTGCCCATAAAGGCTGTTTCAGACAAGAAGAAGAGGAAGAGTTTGGATTTGATATCCTGCTTTATCAGTACCTGAAGGAGTCTCAAAGCGGCCAACAATCTCCTTTCCCTTCCTCCCCCACAACAAACACTCTGTGAGGTGAGTGAGGCTGAGAGACTTCAGAGAAGTGTGACTAGCCCAAGGTCACCCAGCAGCTGCATGTGGAGGAGTGGGGAAGCAAACCCTGTTCACCAGATTAGGAGTCTACCGCTGTTAACCACTACACCACACTGGCTCTCTTCACAGTGTGATGGTTGGACAATGAACCTGCATGTTTGGATACAGCTTCTGAGAATCTGGATATTAAGCTAGTCTAGTGAAGAGTGGAGCTGTGTGATAAGCACATTTTAAGAAGTGGAGGGAGGCAGAGCCAAGCCAGGGGTGGGGAGAAGGATGGAAATATAAGATACTCACTTATTTGAATCCCCTCACTGAGTGAGCAGAGTGGAGCGAAGCTGCATGGCTGTGTTCCAAAATATTTCGCTCAAGAAAACTCCCCCAGGAAAACTAGGGTCTTGCTAGGCTTTTCCCAGTCACTATGGGTCCCAGCATATACTGATAATATCTGTACAGTGGTGCCTCGGGTTACGTATGCCTCAGGTTACATACGCTTCAGGTTACAGACTCCGCTAACCCAGAAATAGTACCTCGGATTAAGAACTTTGCTTCAGGATGAGAACAGAAATTGTGCTCTGGTGGCATGGCAGCAGCAGGAGGCCCCATTAGCTAAAGTGGTACCCCAGGTTAAGAACAGACCTCCAGAACGAATTAAGTTCTTAACCCGAGGTACCACTGTACAAATTAGGAGCCAATGAGCTTTGGCAGCCTGTGTGGTGGAGAGTGGACGCAAGCATATATTTGTTTATTTGTATTTACAAATACGGGTGCATTTCCTTTTTCACAAAATACAGGGATTGCACAAGAACAGCACACACAGTAGACATGAGCTGAGAACCATCATGATTCAGCAGTACATGCCACTTATTTATCCCCATTTGATTGACAAATGCAACTCTTCCCTTCAGACCTTCAAGGTGTTGACCACTATGAGTCCCCCTGCAGACATGGAATTGCTTAGAATAGTTGGTTTTGTCTTGAACTTCAGCCCAGGGCAAAGAGGGCCAGTGGGCAGTCAGTGGACATGCAAGACCAGCACAGAACAATTTTCGTTCTATCACCTGCCATGGAGCATGGATCAAGGAGGGAAACTTTAGTACACACGATAAAAGCCACTTTTACAGAACAATTTTTAAGGAGGCCAGAGCAGATTGATGGAACAGCTTGCCCTCTGCAATAAATCTATTGCGATTTTATTTTTTGAAAAATATGATACCGTTTTAAACGTAATATGCTACAGATGGGTGGAGAAAATCTGGAATGCTACCAAATTTCTTAGCCTGTGTGGTTACACCCTGATGATTAATAGCTTAGGAGACAAAACTGTGAATGTCTTCATTTAGCATTAAACTCCATGGCACTAAAACACAAATAAAACAAACAAACCTCTTGTTCTGACCGTACTGTCATCAGAGTGTAGGATATCAAATACCGCTGCACTTCACTTTAGGGGTTGGCAAAGCATCCTGAGCACTGATGTCATTAGTCCCTAAACGTCTTGTCTACAGAGGCTATCTTCTTATGGTGATCACTCGTAGCCGAGTAAGATTGTCTTCCATAAACACGGTTTTAACAATGAGTCCGTAAGTGACTGTGGAGGCCACTTCTGGATCCACATGTCCTTCCACAGTGGGGACATTGGTTTCCAGGCGGGAGTTGATCATGGTGAAGGTTTGCCAAACATGCCTTCCTCTTAACACGTTTCTCCCTTGCGTCCTGAGTTCGAGAGTTTTCAAAGTCCATGACACCTTTGGTAAAGGCTATTCTCCAACTGGAGTACTCACAGGCCAGTGTTTCCCCAGCTGTCAATGTTTATACTACATTTTTAAAGATTTGCCTTGAGACAGTCTTTAAACCTCTTTTGTTGACCACCAGCATTACACTTTCCATTTTTAAGTTTGGAATAGAGTAGTTGCTTTGGGAAATGATCATCAGGCATCCACACAACATGACCAGTCCAACGAAGTTGATGTTGAAGAATCATTGCTTCAACACTGGTGATCTTTGCTTCTTCCAGTACATGATATTCGTTCGCCTGTCTTCCCAAGTGATGTGTACAGCAGGTCTCTCTCCCTTAGTGATGGTAGTACCCTTGTGAGGCCACAAAGGTTGTGTCTGGATCCATACCATAGGCACCAACTAAGGGGGGCCCTAGGTGCCTGGGCACCCAGAATTTTCTTTTTTGTGGGTGTTCGGCATCCACTGCACGGGCTCCGATGTGACTTCTACTTAAAGTCGCTTTGGAGGCGCAACAAGACCTCTGAGGCAACGTCGGAGGTCGCAACTTCTGGTACAAACCAGAAGTCATGTTGGAGGTATTGCGAGGCCTCAGAAGTGCCGCTATGCATGTTAATAATAATAATAATAATAATAATAATAATAATAATAATTTATTTGTACCCCGCCCATCTGGCTGGGTTTCCCCAGCCACTCTGGGTGGCTTACAACAAAGATCAAAAATACACTAAGATGTCACACATTAAAAACTTCCCTGAATAGGGCTGCCTTCAGATGTCTTCTGAATGTCAGGTAGTTGTTTATCTCTTTGACATCTGATGGGAGGGCATTCCACAGGGCAGATGCCACTACTGAGAAGGTCCTCTGCCTGGTTCCATGTAGCTTTGCTTCTCGCAATGAGGGAACCGCCAGAAGGCCCTCAGCGCTGGACCTCAGCATCCGGGCAGAACGATGGGGGTGGAGACGCTCCTTCAGGTATACTGGGCCGAGGTCACATTACATTGCGAGTGCCATTGGGCACCTATAACCTGGGGCCCAAGTTGGCGCCCTGATCAGAATTGTCTGCATCAGGGGTTGTCAGCCTGGTCCCTACAGCCCACTAGTGGGCGTTTCAGGATTCTAGGTGGGCGGTAGGGAGTTCTACGGCATAAGCTTGGAGCTGGGACCTTTTGTATGCAAAGAAGATGCCCTGTCACTGAACTATGGTCTTTCTCCCCCAAGGTCATGCCAATGTTCATGCAAGAAGGGGCTGATGTTGTGGTTCACTGTCTGCCTACTGGTAATCCTGAATTTTTGTATCAGTCTGAACAAGGGAATACTGGAGAGTCGTGGGCAAAAAATGTGTACAAGTTGGGAATGAAATACAGGGTTACCAAACTGAAACTAAAGAGCCATAGCTTTGTGGGAGAGCTTTTACCTTGCATAAAGAAGGTTCCAGGTTCTTTTCTCTTTTTTGGGGAGGGGGGGAATATAATTTTTTATTAAATTTTCTAAACATTTATCACAATAAACTTTATATCAAATAATTATATTGTTTCAAAAATTGACTACCTACCCGCCCCCTCCACAGTGTTTTCCACTCAAACCTTTTCTACTGCATTATATCTTTATTTATTACAATACGTCCTCTATTATTTTATCGTTTTCCTTCCGCCGCATTTCTCTCAAATCCGGTCTGCAATTCCATTTGACTATAGTATTTTTCAAATAGCCCACGAAAGGCCTCCATTCTTCTATAAAATATTCGTCATTTTGATCTCTTAATTTCGCTGCCAGCTTTGCCATTTCTGCGTAGTTACTTTCAAAAGCCACTCCCCCTTCGTTGGAAACTGCTCTTCTTTCTATTTCTGCGCATATAATAATATTCTATCTGATGTCGTCACGTACATAAATAATTCACTCACCTTCTTTGGAACATCCATCCCAGTTATATCTCTAAGAAAAGCTTCTGGTGTTTGGAGAATAACCTATTTAAGCATTTTCTTCGTTTCATTATTTTACATGTCTACCACATATGGAAAGGGACGCGGGTGGCGCTGTGGGTTAAACCACAGAGCCTAGGAATTGCCGATCAGAAGGTTGGCAGTTTGAATCCCCGTGACGGGGCGAGCCCCCGTTCTTTGGTCCCTGCTCCTGCCAACCTAGCAGTTCAAAAGCACGTCAAAGTGCAAGTAGATAAATAGGTACTGCTCCGGCGGGAAGGTAAACAGCATTTCCGTGCGCTGCTCTGGTTCGCCAGAAGCGGCTTAGTCATGCTGGCCACATGACCCGGAAGCTGTACGCCGGCTCCCTCAGCCAATAAAGCGAGATGAGCGCCGCAACCCCAGAGTCGGCCAAGACTGGACCTAATGGTCAGGGGTCCCTTTACCTTTACCAGTCGTGGGCAAAGCCAATGGCAAAGTGTGCAAGGACGCCCCCTTTGTCTTCCCTTCATCCATATTCATTCTCTCTCTCTCTCTCTCTCTCTCTCTCACACACACACACACACAGTCACATCCCCCCAAACAAACAGCATCTCTCTGGGATTTCCATCCTCTGCTCACTCCCAGCCAACCTACTCTGCTTCTACATGCCTCCATCCTCTTTAGATGACACAGGCAGACAATTTCACAGAGGTGAATCTGTCAGCTTGATCCAGAGCTGATTCAGCTCTTTATCCCGGAGATCGGGAAACTCCAGAAAGACAAAGGAAGAAGTAAGTAAAGAATTGCTCCACCCTACTTTCTCCCTCAACTCGATGGGATGGCCACGACTGAACCTAATGGTCAGGGGTCCCTTTACCTTTACCACATATGGAAGAATGATCCATCTATCTGCTTACATTTCCAACATTTATTTGACACATTTTTATACATCTTGGCCAGTTTTAAGATATTTTCTTCTAAGTGCAGAGCAAGCACAAGGTCCCAGGTTCAATCCCAGAATCTCCAGTAGGGCTGGGAGACATTTCTTGCCCAAAACCTTGAAGAACAACTGACATCCCCTGAGCTAGATGGGCCAGTGGTCCATCTGACGAGGCAGCTTCCTATGTTTCTAAAGCCGGCTTAAGCCATGCTAATTCCAAGCCAGTGTCCGTCCAAGTCTCCCCAAGCCAAGATACTCAGAGCAAACAAGACCAGATGCTGACGCTGACAGCCTCTGTTTCCCACAACATCGGCTCTCTGGCAAGCTCACGGAGAAGCACCTAGTGGTTTTCCCATGAAAATATAAATAACTTTTTAATTCAAAATTAAAACAAAACATGTTATCCAGAAACATATCATCCTTATTCCCCCCCATTTTTCCTCCCTCCCCCCATAGAACCCACCCACCCCCACCCTCCGAATTCCCTCAGTTCCAGTTTTTGATTTCTCAAAAAATGCTGTTCTCTGCATGTTACACAGTTGTATAGATCCTCAAACTATTTAGATGATTATTATTAATAAAAAGTTTGTGAATGTTTATTCAAAACCAGCCAAGGAGTCCCGTTCGCTTTGTTGCGTCTTCAAATACTTTGTAAAGGGTTCCCATTCATCTTTAAAGTCACAGTTATCCTTGTCCCGTAGATTGTATGTCAGTTTTGCCAATTCTGCATAGTCCATCAATTTTTCTTGCCATGATTCTTTAGTTGGGGTTTCTTCAGTCTTCCATCCTTGTGCTATTAAAACTCTTGCGGCCGTTGTCGCATACATGAATTCAGGTTTTTTAACAAATGTTAAATGGAACATTTACTTTAATTCATTGTATATCATTTCCCAATTTTTTTTAATTACCTTACAATCCCACCACATATGATAAAATGTCCCCTCCTTTTCCTTACACTTCCAACATATATTTGATCTAGTTTTGTACATTTTCCCTAACTGCACTGGTGTTGTGTACCATCTGCACATCATCTTCATGTAATTCTCCTTCAATAGGGAACAATCTGTAAATTTTAAATGAGCTTTCCATAATTTTTCCAATCTTCCATCATAATGTTGTGACCTACACCTTGTGCCCATTTAATCATAACTGATTTTACCTCTTCATCTTTCATCTCCCATTCTAATAGTATGCTGTATGCAGCCTTCAGTAATTTCACTTTCCCTTCGATCACTTCCGTTTGAAACCTAGATCTTGTATAACTAAATCCTTTCTTGCTGTCTTCTTTATGTGTTTCATATAGTTGTCGATAATGCAACCAACGCTGAAGGTTTTCCCATGAAAATAATGGATGCTTTGCAACTCTGTGAGAAACTTGGAGCTAGTCCAAGACGTTTTGGTAGCTGACTGAAATCCCTAAGTGTCAACAAAATATATTTATGTATGCAACAATGGCAGCCCGGTTTTTGTTAGCCCAAAAATGGAAAGTGAGGGAGGTCCCAGGCAGAGAGAACCGGCAACTAAAGATGGCAGAATATGCAGAGCCTGCAGGCTTAATATATAGAATAAGAGAGAAAGAATAACACACATTCAAAGGAGAGTGGACACTATTTATTGAGTATGTGGGTAGTAACTGTACACAGCTGAAAACGCTGGCAGCATTAAGATAAAATTAACAGTGTAGGACTTCCGGAGGCGGCGCGAACGGCAATGGCTGCCCTTTCCTAGCCGGGAAGGGAAGCTCCGCCGAAAAAGGGTCTCCCGCTGCGGCGAAGCGGGGGCCCATTCTGGAAAACCACAGGCAGCAGAAGCCTGTGGTCTTGGGGTCCGGCGGGCGCCAGGAGCAGCCCCCAAAACGTTGAAGGAACCCCGTAAGGGGCTCCGGATCGCGGAGGGGGTTGCGGCGCTGTGGATCGTTCCGCAATCGGCGGAGTGAAGCCGCGTTGCTGCTGCCGGTGAGCGCTGTCCTTTCTTCCTAAACTACAGATTCGGAAAACAACAACCCGTGAGTAAACGGACTTTAAAAGTTTCGGGACTTTAAGTACTTAATTTGGCTGAAAGCGGAGTGACGAAAAATAGGAAGTCCGTCTTCTGCTGTCATTGAATCATTAAGCAAAGAGCCGGAGGAGTGGAGGCAAAGAGTGAACTTTTAACCCAACTGATCTGGACATCCGTGGAAATTATTTTTAAGCAGAATAAGGACTTTAAGTAATTGATTATATGACTTTTATGTGGACTTTGATACCTTTCTTCTATTTGGATTATAATTAAAGCAAGAATCCCAGGTGCTGGAACTGCCTGAGTAATTGAGTAGCCAGCTTGCAGGGCTGGATACTTTTGAACTTAAACTTTGAAACAATCTGAGGGAGTTTGAACTGGTTACTTTGAAGCATCTTTTGGAATACCAGCAAGCGCTGTTTGAAACATTGTGACTTTTTAAACACTAACTCTGCTAAAAATTACCTTATTGAAGGCTCTCGGACATTAAATGGGATTATAATATTTTTATTGAAATTGTCTTCTTTCCTAAAGACATTTTAAGTTCCCCCTAGAGGATTTGGGATTAATAGCAGTGACATTGTTTTACTTTCCTTTTCCCGGCCTCCTGTTTGACTATTACCATCTGGGCCGCTGCTTTCTCATGGGAACAACTCAGCTTGACCTTGAATTTTAGATAACTCTGGAATGAGTGGCGCAAGAAAAAAGGGACCGAGAACCAGACAAACAACTTTAACCGCAGTCTCCCAGGCACGTAGATCATCTGTGCCTACTGTGCTTACTTTGCCTACTCTGACTTCTGAGAAAGAAGCTGCTTCTCTGCCACGGGCAGAAACTGAGGAATTCCAATTGGAAGAGATGGCCTCAGGAGAAATTAGTTCTACTTTAGAGAAAATTCTTGAAAAACTGGAATCTTTGGATAAAAAAGTGGAATCTTTGGATAAAAAAGCTGATCAGCAAACAGCTAAAATTGAACAAAATACTGAATGTTTAAATAGACTAACTGGACAAGTTGCACAAAATGTGCAAGCAATTGGAGAACTAAAGGAGACTGCAGGTGAAAATCGGAAATTGGCTGAAGATACCAGCCAACGATTGGGAAATTTAGAGAAAGAGGTAAGACCACTCAGCAAACAAGTAGGTGAACATCAGACCTATCTTTCTATGATAGAACTACAGAATAGACAGACTAATTTAAGGATAAGGTCGATACCAGAGGTGGAAGAAGGCAACTTAGCTGAGTTCCTGACTAAAGAATTTTCCAAGTTTTGGAACCTAGAGGAAAAAGACTTTAAAATTACATCAGCCTTTAGACTTGGAAGACTTATAAAGAGAGAGAAGCCCAGAGATTGTTTAATAATACTGAGATCGAAGGAGGAAAGGGACAAGATTTTGGGTTTACATTACGGAAAGTCACTGGACATTCTGGACAGAAGAATCGAAATTTTTAAGGATATTCCTAAACAACTGTTGGACCTTAGATCTGACTATTTGGAACTAACAAGATTGTTAAGGAGCAACACGATTATCTTCAGGTGGGATTTTCCTCAAGGATTATCTTTTACTTTTAGAGGGAAGAAGATTAAAATCAGATCACTGGAAGATAGAGATAAATTTCTGACTGCGCACGGAGAGGACCTTCAAAAAGGACTGGAACTACCCTCGGGGCCTGTAGTACCAGAGGTGCCCGCACCCTCGGATTCTGAAGACCCAGCGAACAAGGTACTACCCCTAGAAAAATAACCAGACTTATCCAGGATGTCTCTGCAACTTTTGAGCTGGAATATAAATGGCTGTAACATTCCGGAAAAAAGAAGGAAAATTTTTCATATATTGAAAAAGGAACAATTGGACATTATTTGCTTACAAGAAACACATGTGACTAGGCTCCACCGGAAAGTACTAATAAATAAAAGACTTGGTCAGGAATTTATATCTTCAGACAAAGTAAAGAAGAGAGGCGTGGTGATATATGCAAAAGAGAGCCTGTCACCTAAATTCTTATTTAAAGATGAATATGGAAGAATTTTGGCAATTGAAATACAACATCAAGGAGAAAAGATTCTGATATTAGGAATTTATGCACCAAATGAAGGGAAGTCGGAATTTTTCAAGAAGTTGCATGAGACTATGCTGGAATATCTGGATTATGACAACATCATCATGATGGGAGACATGAACGGGGTCGTATCAACTAACATGGATAAGTCACAAAGCCAGAATGTCACTAAAGATGGCAGACTACCAAAGACCTTTTTTGAACTGACTGACAATATGGACTGGATTGACATTTGGAGAACGAAGAATCCCTTGGGAAAAGAAGGAACATTCTTCTCTGAAGCTCAGCTGACCTGGACAAGAATCGACCAAATATGGATAACTAGAGGTCTGGCACCGAAGGTCAGAAAGGTGGAAATCTGCCCAAAAACCTGCTCCGACCATAACGCACTGAAAATGGATATGATACTATTACCAACTGGTTCCTTTAGATGGAAGATGAATGACAATCTGTTTAGAGATCAGGAGATTACTAAGAAGGCCCAGAAAGCATTGAAGGATTACTTTGAGATAAATATGAACACTGAGGTGGAAAAAAGAATTATTTGGGATGCAAGTAAAGCTGTGATGAGGGGGTTCTTGATACAACAGAATGCGGCAAGGAAGAGGATACAAAATGACAGAAAAGATAAGATTTTGGAGAAAATAAAAGAATTAGAGAAGAAGTTAAGATCAAACCCGAAGTCCCTGCCGATCTTGAGAGAAATCAAACTCTATCAAGCACAGTATTCTAAACTGATAAATCAGGAAATAGAGTGGAAGATTAAATTAATGAAACAAAAAACTTTGAATCGGCAAACAAATGTGGGAAACTGCTAGCTTGGCAGTTGAAGAAGAGACAAAAATTGAATACAGTTACAAATTTGGAAATTGAAGGAAGAAATATTCAGAACCCCACGGAGATTAGAAAGTGTTTCCAGAAATACTTTAAAAAATTATATACCCAAGGGCCGCAGAATGAGGACGAGATAAAACAATTTTTGGAGAAAAATGGACTTAAAAGGTTGTCACAAGAAAATAGATCTCTCCTGAACAGTAAAATAACATGTCAAGAAATTGAACAAGCCATTCAAAACATGAAACCGGGCAAATCTCCAGGGCCAGATGGGCTAACCTCCAAGTATTATAAGATATTAAAAGACCATTTGATTCAACCACTGATGGAGGTTAGCAATGAAATTATGGAGGGGAGGAGGGCGCCGGAATCGTGGAAGGAAGCTTTCATCACATTGATACCAAAATCGGAAGCTGAAAAGACGCAACTTAAGAACTACCGTCCCATCTCCCTTTTAAATGTGGATTACAAAATTTTTGCAGATGTTTTGGCAAGTAGATTAAAAAAAGTTCTAAATGAAGTAATTCATAAAGACCAGGCAGGCTTTCTCCCAGGTAGACACATGTTTGCTAATACAAGGAACATTATTGACATTTTGGAACTTTTGCAAACTGATATAAATACAAAAGCAGTGTTAATCTTTATAGATGCGGAGAAGGCCTTTGATAATATCTCTTGGAAATTTATGAAGGGAAATTTAAAAGAAATGGGAGTGGGTCGGGGTTTTGAGAATGGGATTGATGCAATATATTCAGAACAAAAGGCTAAATTGATAGTAAACAATGTGGTTACTGAAGAGTTTAAAATTGAAAAAGGAACACGACAAGGCTGCCCGATTTCCCCTTTGTTATTTATATCAGTTCTGGAGGTGCTCTTGAATATGATTAGAGGGGACCGGTTGGTGGAAGGGATTCAGGTCGGAGCGAAACAATATAAACTTAAAGCTTTTGCAGATGACCTAGTTTTGACCCTGCAGGAGCCAGAATCTAGTACAAAAAGAGTATTACAACTGATCCAAGATTTTGGTCGGGTGGCAGGATTTAAACTAAATAAACAGAAAACTAAGGTGTTGGGGAAAAATCTGACAGATGCAGAGTCGGAACAGTTTCAGAGAGAAACGGAACTAACTGTGGTTAAAAAAGTAAAGTACCTAGGGGTAAACATAACAGCAAAAAATCTGAGTCTATTTAAGGATAATTATGAAAAATGTTGGTCTGAAATTAAGAGAGATTTGGATAGTTGGACAAAATTGAAGCTTTCTCTGTTAGGCCGAATCGCTGCTGTTAAGATGAATGTATTGCCAAAGATGTTGTTTTTGTTTCAAACATTGCAGATTGTGGACAAGACAGAGTGCTTCCGGAAGTGGCAGAGAGATATATCTAGATTTGTCTGGCAGGGCAAAAAGCCCAGAATTAAGTTTAAGATACTAACTGATGCGAAAGAAAGAGGGGGCTTTGCCCTGCCAGACCTAAAGTTGTATTATGAAGCCGCAGCTTTTTGCTGGCTAAAAGACTGGCTACTTCTCGAAGACACTGACGTATTGGATTTGGAAGGGTTTAACAATGCCTTTGGTTGGCATGCATATCTATGGTACGATAAGGTTAAGATTAATAAGGTCTTTAAGAACCATATTGTCAGGAAAGCAGTTTTTAAAGTCTGGACAAAATACAAAGACTTACTGGAAAATAAAACCCCGAGGTGGCTTTCACCCCTGGAAGCTAAGGCCCGAAAAAGACCCAATATGGAGGCCAATTGGCCAAAATATTGGGAAATATTAGAAAAAGACGGAGATAATTGGAAATTGCAGAGTTTGGAGAAAATGAAGGATAAAGTGCGAGACTGGTTACATTACGCTCAGATTAAAGAAGTTTTTAAAAATGACAAAAAGGTAGGATTCCAGGTGGAGAAATCGAAGTTGGAAACAGAATTGCTAGAACCAAAAACTAAGGTATTATCAAGAATGTATAACTTGCTGCTGAAATGGAATACACAAGACGAAATGGTTAAATCGGTTATGATAAAGTGGGCTCAGGATATTGGGCATAATATTATGTTCGAGGACTGGGAAAGGTTGTGGACCACTGGGCTGAACTTCACTGCATGTAGTGCTTTGAAGGAAAATGTAATGAAAATGATATATAGATGGTACATGACCCCAGTTAAACTTGCCAAAATATACCATTTGTCTGATAATAAATGTTGGAAATGTAAAGAACACGAAGGAACATTCTTTCACCTCTGGTGGACTTGCCCTAGAGTGAAGGCCTTCTGGGAAATGATTTATAATGAGTTGAAAAAGGTATTTAAGTATACCTTTACTAAGAAACCAGAGGCCTTCCTTCTGGGCATTGTCGGCCAGAAGGTGTTAAAGAAGGACCGAACATTTTTTATGTATGCAACAACGGCAGCAAGGATACTCATTGCCAAGAGTTGGAAAACTCAAGAACTACCCACACTGGAAGAGTGGCAGATGCAGCTGATGGACTATATGCAACTGGCCGAGATGACTGGCAGAATTCGAGACCTGGGAGAAGAGAGGGTTGAAGAAGACTGGAAGAAATTCAAGATTTATCTACAAAAGTATTGTAATTTGGTTGAAGGTTAAGAAGGATGCTAGATCATAAATAATTGCCTACCACTAAATTAGATTTGAAATTGACGATAAGTGAGATTGAGGGAAATATAAAATTTGTGGAGAATAGATTAAATTAACTGAACAAAATTTAAGAATATAAACAAGATGATAAATTGCTGGGAAAAATTTATAACGATGTAAGTGGGAGTGGGAGACGTGAGGGAGTCCAAAGAAGTTCTGAAAAATGTGTTATGATTTATGTTATATTGTTTATTATTTTTGCATTTTGTATTTTAAAAAATCTTAATAAATATTTATAAAAAAATAAAATAAAATTAACAGTGTAATTAATGTTCGAGTGATATAAAAGTGAAGAACTGATTAATAGGGTTATAGTAAAATATGCAGGAATCAAAGATTATCAAAACGAACCAAGGAAAGAGGAGGGAAGTCTTTGGATATTTAACAGCACGCAAAATGCCTATTTTAAGATGTAAAATTGAAAACTTAATAAAAGTTATATTTTAAAAAGTCATTTTGGTAGCTGAGATCCAAATGGGTGTTGCCCAGGAAAATTATAATCTTATTTAAGAAACTGGCTATTTGTTGATCTCTAATAGCATCTCCCTACAAGAGGGAGACCGGCTTCACCCACCTTAAAGGTAAAGGGACCCCTGACCATTAGGTCCAGTCGTGGCCGACTCTGGGGTTGCAGCGCTCATCTCACTTTATTGGCCGAGGGAGCTGGCGTACAGCTTCTGGGTCATGTGGCCAGCATGACTAAGCTGCTTCTGGCGAACCAGAGCAGCACACGGAAACACCGTTTACCTTCCCACCTATTTATCTACTTGCACTTTGACGTGCTTTGGAACTGCTAGATTGGCAGGAGCAGGGACCAAGCAACGGGAGCTCACCCCCTCGCGGGGATTCGAACCGCCGACCTTCTGATCGGCAAGTCCTAGGTTCAGTGGTTTAATCCACAGCGCCACCCTCCTTATGGTAGGACAATTCCTTGGAGGCATTGCATAGGTACGATCACCCAGCGCACTTTAAAATAGCATTCGGGGATGCCTCCGCCTTGTGCAAATTTATTGCAAGCAAATATTTTCACCTGAGGTCTAGTGAGCTGACAGCAGCATTCTACCACAAACAGCTTACCTGTGAAGTGGAATCGCTGCCGTGCAGCAAGGGTGACTTCTGGGGTCGAGTGTTTCTTGAACGCACAGGTATTCATCACGCACAAAGGACGTGTTTGCATTATAAACCTGAACGCAGGATTTCAGAGCAACAGGTGCCCCAACACTCGACACTGCAATGTGCCTAACCGGCGTGCAACCTTTCATTTGACGTGAATCTCTTTCACGTTTCTTTTTTACAAAAAATTATATAGCACTTGATGGCAGCCACTGTAGCAAAACCTTGAACCTGTTTACGATAAACATTAAAAAATATCTTTCCAGAACAAGATGCGCTGAAAAGACATGGCGTGTTGGTGGCGTTTCCAATTCCTTCCATTACAAAGCTCTTGACTTTGCAGCTTTCAACTGCTCGTTTCTAACATGCGACAATGGATCTGAGAAAGAATGGCTTACTGCGGATTACTTCCAATAGCACAGGTCGGGGGTAGGACTTACAGTTTTATAACCTCCAATGGTGGAACCAGGTTTGCTTTCCTTGTGTTTCCCAAAGGCTGCCAAATCGTGTAGTGCATTCTTGACTCTCTCATGGTGGCTTCAGATATCTGTAGCCTTAATAGCAGAAAATGTTCAGCTGAACATACTCATGGATATTCCATGAAGCAGAATGTTGGAAGATGCAAAATACATAAAGGAAAATTAATTTATGGCAGGAGTCAGCCATGGGCCGGTCCACCGTCCCTCAGACCATGTGGTGGGCCAGAGTATATTTTGGGAAAAAATGAACAAATTCCTATGTCCCACAAATAACCCAAAGCAGACATTCTACTCATGTAAAAACACCAGGCAGGCCCCACAAATAACCCAGAGATGCATTTTAAATAAAAGTACACACTCTACTCATGTAAAAACACGCTGATTCCCAGACCGGCCGTGGGCCAGATTGAGAAGGCGATTGGGCCACATCCGGCCCCCAGGCCTTAGGTTGCCTACCCCTGATTTATGGCTACCATTCCCTCTTCTTCTTCTTTGGCGATCACTTGTAGCTGAGTAAGACTGTCTTCCATAAACATGGTTTTAACAGTGAGTCCATAAGTGACTGTGGAGACCAATTCTGGATCCACACGCCCTTCCACAGTGGGGACATTGGTTTTTGAGAAGGAGTTGATCACGGTGAGGGTTTGCCATGCATGCCTTCCTCTTAGCACGTTTCTCCTTTGCGTTCTGAGTTCGAGCATCTTCAAAGTCCATGACACCTTTGGTAAAGGCTGTTCTCCAATTCAAGCACTCGCAGGCCAGTGTTTCCCAGTTTTCGGTGTTTATACTACATTTTTTTTTAGATTTGCCTTGAGACAGTCTTTAAAACTCTTTTGTTGACCACCAGCATTACACTTTCCATTTTTAAGTTCAGAATAGAGTCGTTGCTTTGGAAGACGCTAATCAGGCATCCACACAACATGACCAGCTACCATTCTAGATGGCTTTAAATGCAACCACCCTGGGAACCATTTCTGCTTTGGCTTAAAGGCAGGATAAAAACACATGCTATCTTGTGGGGCAGGATACGATTGCAATATGTGGAGAAAATGCAGCAAAATTTCTGCCTTGGGAGAAAACGCCTTGTTCCTCGACAACAACTGGATGACAGCTCTGCTTTTATCGTTCTACGCATTTTCATCTGAAAATGCCTCTGAAGTGACCTCTTGTTCTCTTCTCTTCTCTTCTCTTCTCTTCTCTTAAATTTCTTCTCACCCAAGGAAATTACATTGGATAGCTTTTCTGTTTGCAGGGAACATTCTGGCATACTGCTTTCTATTTGCAGGGAGTTAAAAAGATGCTTTTGAATTATGGTGCTGAAGGAGACTCTTGAGAGTCCCATGGACTGCAAGAAGATCCAACCTATCCATTCTGAAGGAAATCATCCCTGAGTGCTCACTGGAAGGACAGATCCTGAAGCTGAGGCTCTAATACTTTGGCCACCTCATGAGAAGAGAAGACTCCCTGGAAAAGACCCTGATGTTGGGAAAGATGGAGGGCACAAGGAGAAGGGGACGACAGAGGACGAGATGGTTGGATGATGTTCTCGAAGCATGAGTTTGACCAAATTGTGGGAGGCAGTGGAAGACAGGAGTGCCTGGCGTGCTCTGGTCCATGGGGTCACAAAGAGGCGGACACGACTAAACGACTAAACAACAACAACAACAAAAGAAGGAGGAGAAGGCAGGGAAATTGGTCTCCTTCCCTATAGCCAGTAGTGTTTTGCCTCATTCTACCACCTCAGCATTCTTGCACCTAATTCTCATCTCATTCTGCTGCATGTTTAAACAGTCTTTGGTGATGCTCTTTGGAATCACGGAATTAAGGCTAGAAGGGGATCTCCGAAGCCAGTCAGCTTAACAGAGGATGCTCTAACACTGACTAAAGCATACTTTTGATTACTATGTAAAGAAACATATTGGTCTTGAGCACCCAACACAGAGGAGAGGTGGTTTGCCCATGTATGCTCATCATTTGATTTTGATCCCTTGGTGAAAGGATCAGGATGTTGCCCTTTTGAGATGGGAGTCAATCGCGTGCCTGAACATTCACCTTGTGGGTTACAGTTGACTGGGAGGTCTGGCACAAGAAATCAGCTTCCCCAAAAGATCAGACTTTTCTCCATAAGGAAAGATGTGGGAAACTGCCCTGGAAACAAACAAATGCTCCATAAACAGACCACCTGGAAGCATCCTAAGCACCTAGGACTCAGCTACATTAGTTTTAAAAAAAGCCAGCATTTTAAATGCTTTACAAACATGAAACACCAGGTGGTGCTGTAGAGCACAAAACTTTTCTACGTGATTTTACATAGGGTTTTCTCTTTCTTCCATTATGAAAATTTAATGTATGACTTATTCATAGCATCTGCCCCCACCATGTGTAAATCAACGCTTAGTGACTGGCAATTGGACTGGCGCTATTGAAAAGTCTTGTGACATCAGAAAAAGATGCACATTCTGTCTGTGGCGTTAGATCAGCAATGGCTCTTTCGAAACACGAGCAAGTACCTGATACCATGGTCGAGTGCGAAGGCAATGTGTGCAATGCAATTAAACTCCATCCCTGTGATTAAGCTTTCCATCAGAATGGCTTTTAAATGGTTGACAACAGCCTGATGAAGTATTTTCTCCTGTGTATTCATTTGCAAACAACTTCGCAATGGCAATTGTTTCATCTTTGAATGGACATGCCTAAATGCGCTCTAGTTAAATCCATCCAATTATCCTGCAATTGTCTGTGCAGGTCACATGTGGGACTTCCTTTGCTTCCCCCCAAACTGTGAAAATTCAAGCTTATTCATGTAGGAGGGGTGGCCATTCTGTGTGTGGTTTTCTTATTTTACCCGAAAAGGAAATATCCCTTAAGGCCCTTCATCTTCCTATTCTCCTCCCAGGAAGCTACAACAATGAGGAAAAACGACAATGCCAGTGTGGTATCACGGATGCCCTGAGCAAATGGCCTTTGCATTTTATCACTTTTCTTAGGCAACTACAAATGCAATATTCCCACGAGGTCAAAGACTGAACTTTATCTAGAATTCAGCTTGGATTTACTATAACTTGCTATTCATTAATCCCTCCATTAGCTACAGCAAGAGAAGCATAGCCTTGAGCAAAAAGTGGACGGACACAAGGTCCAAATTGCAGGAACCTGCGCAGCAGTATTTCGATTCTGTTAACGAGGATTGCAGTATTGAGCTCAGGCATAGGTGTTGCCACTGGAAAGAAGGGAGACTGCAGGCTGGTAAATGTCTTTTGACAAACTTAGCCCAATGGGATATCAATTCTATTTAAGCAGTGTAATTACACATTTAATAATAATTACCCTCATCTGAGGTTTAGCTAATGCTGGTTTACCTAGTATTAGTTACTCTTTGCCCCCGCTTTCTTGTCATATCCTGCCTGCCCAAAGCAGATATGATTCCTGCAATTAATTACACCGCTGAGGATATGAAGTTGCCCTATAGTGGTCCATTTAATCCCTTCTGGCCAGCAGACCAGATCTAATGGTGGCCAACCCACTGTGGGCCACATTTCAGAGATGGGCAGGGCCACCCACCTTTCCATCACCTGATATCCTATATCCCCTGGCAGCAGTGGCATAGCAACCCCTGCCGGCACCCGGGGCAGAGCTTATTTAAAGAAATTGCCAAAAGTTGTTGAGTTTTTTTAAAGATACAGTGGTACCTTGGGATGCGAACGGGATCTGTTCCTGAAGTGAACGCAACCTGCGTCCGCACGTCTGTGCGTGTGTGTGTCGTGCTTTGCCACTTCTGCGCATGCGCACGACGTCATTTTGACTGTCTGTGCATGCGCGGGTGGCGAAATCCGGAAGTAATGTGCTCCGTTACTTCCGGGTCGCCACGGAGTGCAACCCAAAAATACTTACCGTAACTTGAAGCACATTTATCCCAAGGTATGACTGTATCAGCAAAAGTTGGTGAGCTTTTTTTAGGAGAACGACCAGAGTTGTTGAGCCCAAACTTGTCTTCATAAGGGATGGTCAGTGTCCCCACTGTCATGCAGTGCCTGGGATGCCCTGTGGCCCATTATATGCCCCCCCAACCCCTGCCTTCCTACGCTATTGGCAGAAGCAGCATGGTTTGAAATTGGCACTGAATTGGCTACATTCGCAAAAAAACAATCAAGAGAAATCCCAGCTTGTAGAGTGTTAAGACCCTTAATCTCAGCGTTCAAGCCCCATGTTGGGCAAAGGATTCCGCATTGCAGGGGGTCGGACTAGATGACCCTCATGGTCCCTTCCGACTCTAGAGTTCTATGACTCTATGAGCCTATGCTCCTGCTCAGGGCCGGATTTAGGTTTGATGAGGCCCTAATCATTCAAACATCTTTCCGCAGGGACTGCAAGATAAAGCTGTTCCACCTGGCCTTTGGGCTGGACTCATTCTAACCCCCCTCCCATTTATTTATTTTTTGATGGAACCCCTTATATGGGATTTTGTATATAAATTTTCACTCTGCTCTTTTTGCTGGCCCATGTAGGACCAGCATGGATAGTTGGCCCCAGTGAATAGTTGACGTTTTCTCCCCTTATGGCTTTGATCTATAGGCTACCACTAAAACAAGGCTGCATTTTAAGCTGCATTTTAAACTGTATTCTAAGTTATATTTTAATCAACTGTTAGTTTGGTTTTTTGGCTGGTTTTGTTTTTAATGTTTTTACTGTATTTATATTCGGTGTTAGCCACTCTGAGTCTGGTATTGGCCGGGGAGGGCGGGGTATAAATAAATTATTATTATTATTATTATTATTATTATTATTATTATTATTAAGCCACTGAAGGTAATGGGGCCCTTTATATGTCTAGCTGTCCTTTGTCAACAACAACTTGTTGTTTTTTGTGTGTTGGATATATGCTATATGGTAATTTATGGACCTAATAGGTATCTAAAGCCATTTGCACATAACAAAATATGTATTTTGGAAATGTACATCCAGGTTTTTTTTCCCCTTTACATTTTTTGTGGGCCCCCCAAGAGAGTGGGGCCCTAAGCTATAGCTTGTTCAGCTTATACGTAAATCCAGCACTGCTCCTGCTTGTTCCTTTGCAAGCATGGCTCACATGTGCAGCTCTTTAAACGTGGGACAAAAGGCAAGTCGCTGCTTGCCAACGTGCTTGAGAGCGGCCTATACCACCAGCTCCGGAGTGCACCCGGTGTCTGCTTTTGACAGGGACTGCATCCAGTCACGAGCTCACGAAGCGGATCCGAGCGTGGCAGCCAAATTTTAAATGGGCAGCAAAGGCAAGTCGCACTGCCAATGCTGTCGGGAACTCCCAACTGGCGCTAAGCCGCGCTGCTTTTAGCAGACATCGGATCCAACTGGGAGCGCCAAGAGGGGCTTCCGTTTGATGTCTGATCTAATTGGCACCACACGCGAGAGCCACAAAGAAGCCACACTTATATTTGTGGCTGTGGCTTTAGCTGATGCACATACGATGTCACATGGCCATCAGGTGAATGACAGGTGGGCGTGGCTGGGGAAAGGGAGAGCCTCACAGGCCAAATTAGGACTCCTTGTTGGCTTAATTTGGCCAATGGGCTGGGTTTTCCCCTTCTCCTCTGATTCTCATGGGTTTCCAAAGGACTCAGCCAGGGGGCATTTCTGAGGCTGCTATACAGTGCAGCCTCTCAAACAGCTTCAATAATAATAATAATAATAATAATAATAATAATAATAATAATAATTTATTTATACCCCGCCCATCTGACTGGCCACTCTGGGCAGCTTCCAACCAAATATCAAAACCAATACAGCGTCAGACATGAAAAACTTCCCTAAACAGGGCTGCCTTCAGGTGTCTTTTAAAAGTAAAATGGTTGTTTATTGCCTTGACATCTGGTGGGAGGGTGTTCCACAGGGCAGGCGCCACTACTGAGAACACCTTCTGTCTGGTTCCCTGTAACCTCACTTCTCACAGTGAGGGAGCCGCCAGAAGGCCCTCGGTGCTGGATCTCAGTGTCCGGGCTGGATGATGGGGGTGGAGATTTTCCTTCAGGTATACAGGACCATGAGCTACAGACAGTTGCCACGGATGATAGGAGCTGTTTTCCAACAACATGTGGACAGTGCTAGTTTGGGGAAGGCCACACAGTTCCTGGAAACACCAGGAACTGAACATACAGAATGTGTGCATGTTTCCAGCTATCCCACCCTCTTCATCCCACTGCAAGGACACTCTCTGAACATGCAAAATGCTCCCCTCCCTCTATATTTCTGTATGCTGTGGTATTTATTCTTAGACAACTCCCCCTAATCTTGGACAGCTCCTGGCCGCTCCAAGCAGCTGGAATTTTTTTTTTTTTTTTTTTTACCACAACCAGAGCGGGAGGCTGAAGGAAATGGTTTTGCTGTTTTGAACCTCGACTGACTGTAGAACGAAAAAGAAGTTTTGAGTTTTCGCAGCTGCCTGGTGAGAAGCAGCCCCAAGCTGCAAGAGAGCACCGTTCCTTCTGAAGGATGAAGGCTGTTTTTCAAGATTCAGTCTACCACCTGTGTGCCTGCTTCTTCCAATGTGTCTCAGTTTGAAGATGGTAAATAAACCCGTATTACAAACTCCCAGAAATCTCGAGCATTCTCCCCTCCAAAGGAAATGCTGTACCCAAGAGAGGCTGTACCCAGAACTTAGGAAATGAGCCTCTTTCATTTCTGCAGTTTTAAATTATTGGTGGGTTTTTTGGTTTGTTGCATGGGAGTAGCCAGGATTTCTGTTAGGGGGCTGACTTCTGAAGGAGCATCTCCACCCCCATCGTTCTGCCCAGACACTGAGGTCCAGCACTGAGGGCCTTGTGGTGGTTCCCTCACTGCGAGAAGCCAAGTTACAGGGAACCAGGCAGAGGGCCTTCTTGGTAGTGGCACCTGCCCTGTGGAACGCCCTCCCACCAGATGTGAAAGAGAAAAACAACTACCAGACTTTTAGACGACATCTGAAGGCAGCCCTGTTTAGGGAAGCTTTTAATGTTTGATGCATTACTGTATTTTAATATTTTGTTGGGAGCCACCCAGAGTGGCTGGGTGGGGTATAAATAATAAATTATTATTATTATTATTATTAGGGGCAGGTTGTGTGTATGTGGGAGAGACAGAACCTCAGTTAGTTGAGTATTTTTATTTATTTACTTGATGTCGGGGGGGGGGGAGAGTTGCCCCCCTACCCCTGATTGGCTACACCCATGGTCTATTGTACTGTCTTTTGTATTTTTACATTTTGTTCGCAGGTAGTGTTGGCTTTTATTGGCAGTTGTAAGGTGCTTTGTTGCAGAACGCGCACCTCAGAACTCCCTGCCTATATATGTCAGGCAGGTGCCTTTATTGTATGCTCTCTACAGCTGACAAAAACATTTTGTTTAGGCGAGCATATAGAAGAAGGATGAAATGGATATTAATGAAGAGAGGGTGTGGTTATAGAGGAAAAGATGGACATATGTTTGCAACAGGAGTGGGAAACCTGATTTTTTTTATAATAAAAAATTGTATTAAATTAAATAATTTGGTTTGATTCATAAAAATTTGGAAAACTAATAAAAATAATTTTGGGGGGGGGGGAATTAGAATGTTGCCATGTGTTTTAACCTGGCTTTTAGCTTATTGTTGGTTTTAATTAATTTTGATTGTTTTAAATAGTTGTTTCTAAGTGCTTTTTGCTGATAATTTTTATTGATTTATTCTTTCCGCAAACCACTTGGAGGTTGTTGTTTTTTTAATTGCACTCAAATGTTATATAAATCTTGTGAAATAAATAAAACAAAGAATATGTCAAACACTATAACATAATATAAAGTCATGTACTCTCAGTATATTGATGCCAGGATTATATACAATGCAAGCAATACTGGTCATGAATAAAAGTTAATAGCAACAGGTGCAGGGCCCTCAAGAATTAATGTATTTCTAGGCCACCATGTTGTATAATATGAGGGCGGTGTACAATATTAACACATAAATCACCGTTTAAAAACAACAGCAGATAACACTGGTCAACAACAAATTTGTTGTCTGCGTTTTTTCAGTTGATTTAGGACAAATCTGATGTGCTGAATCCAAAAATCACATTGGTTTTGCTCAATCAGGTCAAGTTTTTGAGCTATGGCCACATGTCTTTTTTATGTTTTTGTTCACATGTACGCTTGTGTGGAGCATTTTAGAAGAAGTTGGTGGGGGTAAAATGCCATGTTGAATAATTGTTTTGATTGGAAATGATTATTTTAATGACAAGAAGTATTCAGGTTCGATAGTTCTGGATGATTATGTCGAAAAGGGATCAGTTTGAAGTCATAAAACCTCGAAATCTTCCATAAATTGGTGCGGCAAAGCATAAAGTTGGGGGATCAAAACTAAGTTAATGGGGCAGCCGCCCCACGAAGAATTGTCAAAGGACTCTGCCGAACTGTTAGCATCCAGATTGAAGGAAAAAAACCTCCTCTCTGACAGTGCTCGCATCATCTTCTTCCGCAACAGGCATCAAGAGTACCTCCATTTTTTCTCGAAAGAGAAGGACTTGGTGTACTGTGCAGATATTCTGCAGCTTCTGCTCAAGCTTGGAGTACAACAGTACGAACCCAAAGATTGGAGACTGTTCATTGACAGCAGCAAGTGATCACTGAAATGTGTTCTGCTACACAACGGCAACCAGTTTGCCTCTATACCCCTGGCTCACTCGACTACACTGAAGGAGAACTATGAAGCGGTGAAGTATGTAGAAGAAGAAGAGTTTGGATTTGATATCCCACCTTTCACTCCCTTTAAGGAGTCTCAAAGAGGCTAACATTCTCCTTTCCCTTCCTCCCTCACAACAAACACTCTGTGAGGTGAGTGGGGCTAAGAGACTTCAAAGAAGTGTGACTAGCCCAAGGTCACCCAGCAGCTGCATGTGGAGGAGTGGAGATGCAAACCTGGTTCCCCAGATTACGAGACTACCGCTCTTAACCACTACACCATGCTGGCTCTGTGCTGGAGAAAATTGGTTATGATCAGCATAAGTGGTTTATTTGTGTTGACCTGAAGATGGTGAACTTTTTGTTGTGACAACAGTCTGGCTTCACCAAGTACCCATGTTTTCTGTGCATGTGGGGTAGTAGGGACTGTGCTCAGCATTACACGAAGAAGGACTGGCCTGTGCGGGAGGAATTGGTGCCTTGCAAAGAAAGGAACGTCATCACCGACCCTCTGGTGGACAGAGACAGAATACTCTTCCCACCGCTGCACATCAAGCTTGGCTTAATCAAGCAGTTCACCAAGGCTCTGGACTAGGATGGGGACTGCTTCACTTACTTGTGCCAGGCTTTTCCAGGATTGACCATGGAGAAGTTGAAAGCTGGCATCTTTGACGGTCCTCAGATCCGTCAGCTCATCAGAGATCCAGAGTTCGGAAACTCAATGAACGAAGTGGAACTGGAAGTGTGGAAGGCATTTGTTCTAGTAGTGAAGAACTTTCTTGGCAACAATAAGGCCAGAAACTACGCAGAACTTGTCAACAACTGCTTTCAGAAACCTAGGCTGCAACATGAGCGTCAAGATGCACTACCTATTTTCACATATGGACCGGTTTCCTGAGAACCTGGGTTCAATGAGTGACGAGCAGGGGGAGAGATTCCATCAGGACATGAAAGAGATGGAGACCAGGTATCAGGGTCGCTGGGATGCAGTCATGATGGCTGACTACTGTTGGACTCTGAAAAGAGACCTTCCTGCCGCTGAGCATTCCAGGAGTTCCAAGAAACGGAAGTTCAAGCCCTGAAGTTTGAAAAATGGTGAAGCAACATGCAGTTTACATGTACTTACCTTTATCAATGCCCACCATTCAGTTTACAGTAATCAATGTTTCTATCAGGTAATCAATATATGTTGTTGGAAAAACATTATTTTCTCTTAAAAACATATTTAGGATGATATGTGTTGACAAAAATCAGCTGATAATGCCACAAAAATGTAATCAATTTTGTCAAAAGATCTGATTTTTTTTCAAATCAACATAGCACAAAAACCTGACCTGATGGAGAGAAACAGATGCCATTTCCTGATTCAGCAGTGCAAATATACCCTAAATCAGTTGTAGAAATCTAGACAACATTCAAAAAGTAAAAAAATGTTGCCCAGTGTAATCATTACAGTGGTACCTCGGGTTACATATGCTTCAGGTTACATATGCTTCAGGTTACAGACTCCGCTAACCCAGAAATAGTACCTCAGGTTAAGAACTTTGCTTCAGGATGAGAACAGAAATCATGCTCTGGCGGCACAGCAGCAGCAGGAGGCCCCATTAGCTAAAGTGGTGCTTCAGGTTAAGATCAGTTTCAGGTTAAGAACAGACCTCCAGAACAAATTAAGTACTTAACCTGAGGTACACCTGTAATGTAACTGGCCAATCAAAAGCAAAAATCGATCAGGTGCAAAAGCATGCATTAGGATCCACTTGTGGAATCCTTCTGTCATGCTGCTGTATATATACATCTGAAGCCCCGTTCTCTAAGATTAATAAGTCAGTCCAAAGGAAGGACACTTGCTAAGTGAATTAATGAGGTCTTCAGCAGTTCAGTAACCCAGCCCTGTATCCTCACTTTCTGTGATTGTGAGGGAGCTTCCTGCAAATGTTCCACCCTCGGGAGGCTGATGTGGTTAGTAACAAGTTCCATTTCTTGATTGCTTATTGAAACTTGAGTAAACTTCCATACACAACAATTTTTCTTATCAAGTTATTTCTGAATGACAGTGTGTACTTCCTTTGGCCACTAGAGGTCTGTTCAACACTGCAAAAAGAAATTGCATATGCTGGCCTTATACTGTGTTCCTTGCATTTCAAAATATGGATTACTTCAAGCATCATGCCCCACCCCTGATGATGTATGAACCACACCAACAGCCAATGATGCTCTAGAATACGACCTCTCTTGAGTTTTCTGTTGAAAAGAAGACCAAAATCCACCTGAAAGGGCTCAAATGCAAACCCCATTGAAAGGAATGGGGCAATACCTCTCACTGATTTCAACCAGCCTTGCATATTCATCTGTACATCCCCCCTCCCCATGAAATTCAGGGGGGGAAATGGCCACAGATAAAGTACACAGCAATATATTTTAGGGACACAAGAAGAAAGACTGGGAGAGACTTGGCTTAAATAATTTTCTGCTTCTTTCTGGCAGTTGGCAGCTACTCTCAAATTGCATATAGCTTATAAAACATTCACAAGCTATGGCCCACCCTTTTCCAACTTGTCAATCCATTCTCTGCTCTGTGGTGCAACTGCAGTCGGTTTACACATTAGCCCTCTCATTTCTGTAGAAGCCTCAGTGTGACTGCAGAGGCCATAAAACCCGACAGCCACTACAGGCACATCCCTCCAATGAAGAAATTAAATGAAGCATTATTATAAAGCGTGAGGCCCTGAACGTCTTTCATGCAGAGCCATCATCCCAACTCAGTAAATCTGTCCTTGGATAAAGACTACCAGAGCCAAACACATTTTGCTCTTTCCATGCACATTGTATATAATGTGCAGATATAATAGATACCACCAAGGTGCTTGCTCTTGCTCTGCTCCTGGTAATATTGCTCATGTTCGGTCATGCTGGATATGTACCATGCTTTACATCCTCCCACACACAATGGAGTGGCATTAACATGGAGCTCATACCACATGATTTGTCCTAACCACATGTACACAAGATGGTACCTGAAGTAGGAACAGTCACAGAAGCAACAGTATACAGTGCTACCTTGGTTTTCGAATCTAATCCATTCCAGAAGACCGTTCGAGTTCTGAAATGTTCAAAAACTTAAAACTCAATAGCCGACAGCTAGTCCTCAAGATCTTGCGCTCAGCAGAAGTCGTGTGTCATGTTCAGCTTCAGAGGCGTGTTCGAAAACCGAAGCATTTACTTCTAGGTTTATGGTGTTTGAAAACCGACATGTTCATCCACAGAGATGTTTGAAAACTGAGCTACCACTATACCTTATTGGTAACATGGAAACACTGTCCGTACCCTCCAACATTCCTCAGATGAAAATAGGGACATTTCTCTCTCCATCCCCTCCACAACTGACCCTCCTCAACCCCACATTTTTGGTGTTGCCCCTCCCCCCCGAGCATTTCTTACCAGAAGAAGGGTGAGTGCCGCCACCATACAACACACACACACTCTAACATCCAGAGAAAACCCCTTAATCCTGATTTTATTTTATTCTTTGGTAGAGAACAAAAAACAAACAAAAAAACCATACACCAATAAATATTTTTTTAGAAAGGGGCAAGAATAGATGCAGATGCGCAAAGTATTAAAAAATAAAAATCAAGACTCCTTGTGCCCCTCTCCCCCTTTCTTCCTGCCCTTTGCATGGACCTCTTCTCCTCCTCCAGCAGCAGCTACAAGCTGCCCAAGGGAGGAAGCCAGCAGCAGTGGCCACGAAGAGACCATGGGGTGCTCCCTCACAGCCACCACGAAGAGACCATGGGGTGCTCCCTCACAGCCACCACCCGGGACAAGCACCAGCTCCTCCTCCTCTCTGAGCTCAGCGGTGGTGGCACTGGTGGAGTAATCGGGGCATTTTTGGATCAAATCAGAAGCCAGGGTGGCTTTTGTAATTCTGGGACTGTCCCTGGAAATTAGGGGCACTTGGAGGGTATGCACTGTCTAAGACATTTATTGCAAGTAGGAGCAGCGACATCATTTATCGAAGCTGGTGGCTTTAGACAGAAGCAACTGCAGGCCAATCATTAAGGCCTCTTCGAAATAACTATGCAATTATCTCAAACTGTGATCCGTGGGTCCCAGTACTTCCTTGGGACCTACCATAGTACATTTCTACTAAGTGTAAATGTAAGGTAAAAGGGTAAAGGACGGTTAAGTCCAGTCAGAGGCGGCTATGGGGTTGTGGTGCTCATCTCACTTTCAGGCCGAGAGAGCCGGTGTTTGTCCACAGACAGCTTTCCCGGGTCATGTGGCCAGCGACAGGACACCGTGATGGAAGCCAGAGTGCATGGAAACGCCATTTACCTTCCCGCCACAGCGGTACCTATTTATCTACTTGCACTGGTGTGCTTTCAAACTGCTAGGTTGGCAGAAGCTGGGACAGAGCAACCGGAGCTCACCCCGTCGCGGGGATTTGCACTGCTGACCTTCTGATCGGCAAGCCCAAGAGGTTCAGTAGTAAACCACAGCGCCACCCTCGTCCCATGCTACTAAATGAATGTTCCTCAGTGCCTGGGTTCTTGATAATTCCCATCATACCAGGGCCTCCCACCCTCAGATGGATTCTCATAACTCGACCTTGTGCCTGGAATCCCAATTAACTCTCCATTCTTCCCTCGGAGCTCATTTATTGACACTTTGGCATGTGCTCGGGGGTAAACCTGACCCTGCCTCAACAATATGTCTCAGATCCCGATCTCGCAAAGGCTGCTCACAGCTTGACAAACCGCGATGTGCACATTCCCGCAAGATCAAAATCCAAATAATTATGTAGCAAAGCACTGCCAAGTGGAACAGCACACAACGGTTGTTGGGAGATGCCAGAATGGTACTCTTTTTGCTTTGGTTTCAGGGCAAGCGTGGCTTGGCCCTTGCCCCTTTATTGATGATAATATAATTCTCTGGATTTAGTCGCTAACACTTTCTTTTCCGCTTGGCAGGGAGCAAACGTTTGCTGAACCCAAACTGAGCATGAATTCCATTCTAAGCTAATCCCGCTGCTCAATTTGGAAGTGTTCCCGAAACAACACACTCCTCCGCTAACATTTCATGCCAAACGAGAACTTGCCTTCCAATGGCTTCACTAGCTGCTGCTTCTTTTTTCTTTATTCCATTTAACGGGACAAGGTAGATATTGGGCTTTACTTACAGATTGCCACCATTTTGCTATGGATGTGTATGGAAAACAAAGGATCTAATCAGATTCCTATTGCTTCTCTCCCAGCACTGTTTCCTCCAGGTTTCCCAGGAAAAGGAAACCTATTTTCATCAGATAAATGTTGGAGGGTATGGAGTTATGTGACCCACAAGTCAAGGAGATAAGTAACTATACAACCTTTAGAAGACATCTGAAGGCAGCCCTGCACAGTCGTACCTGGGATCTCGAAAGGGCTTAGTAGCCAAACAAATCAGCTCTCAAACGCCGCAAACCAGGAAGTAGGTTTTTCGGAAGCCAAACTTCCGACGCAGCTTCCACAGCTTCTGACTGAGTGCAGGAAGCTCCTGCAGCCAATCAGAAGCTGTGCCTTGGTTCTGGGAGTTGGACTCCCGGAATAGATTAAGCTTGAGATCCAAGGTACAACTGTATAGGGAAGTTTTTTAAAAGAATGTTTAATGTTTTATTATGTTTTTATATATGTTGGAAGCCGCCCAGAGTGGCTGGGGCAACCCAGTCAGATGGGTGGGGTATAAATAAGAACATTATTATTATGGAATAGAGCATCCCTCTTTTCATTGGACAAATGTTAGAGGGTATACAATCCTAGCCCCACTTCATCAGGCAAGAAGCCCTGAGTAGATATGGTTAGGATGGTTAGTAGCATAAACACAGCTGAAGTTTAAGGTTTATAAGTATGTAAGAAAAGACAAGTGTGTGTGTGTGTGTGTGTGTGTGTGTGTGTATGATTGAAATCTCAATTTACTCTATGAGATGTACTATATATATGTAATGTATTGTAAGACTATTAATAAAGCTTGTTACATTGAAAAAAAAAATAGAAAAAGAAAAAGAAAAAGGATGGCATCCTAAGTCTGTAGTATAGTCTGTGAGCAAAAACAATAAGGCCATTTCTATATATTTTGCTAAATCAAAGTTCTTTGAATATTCAGCCCTTTTCTAGATTTATTATTATTAATAATAATTTTATTTATCAGAATGCACATGAAGCCCATTCTTCACCATGGAGTCTCATTGTAGGTTCCATATAGTTTTTTAAAAATAAATATGCTGCAGAAGAAGAAAGGTTTGGATTTAATATCCCACTTTATCACTACCCTAAGGAGTCTCAAAGCGGCTAACATTCTCCTTTCCCTTCCTCCCCCACAACAAACACTCTGTGAGGTGAGTGGGGCTGAGAGACTTCAGAGAAGTGTGACTAGCCCAAGCTCACCCAGCAGCTGCATGTGGAAGAGCGGGGAATCGAACCCAATTCACCAGATTACGAGTCCACTGCTCTTAACCACTACACCACATTGGCTCCTACACTGCATAGTTCATAACAACCACAAAACCATTAGCAACCAAAAAACCGTCAGTTGGAATGGGGATGGGAGAATGTTGATGGACTCCAGCTTTCATAGGAACACAGGAAGTTGCTTTATATTGAGCCAAGCCTTTGGGTCCATGTAGCTCAGTATTGTTTACACTGACTGGCAGCACCTCTCTAGTGTTCCAGACCAGGTCCTCTCCCATCTCTACCTGGAAATGCCCAAGGATTGAACCTGGAACCTCTGCATGCAAAGCATAGAAATATATCATCATAATCATCATCCACCACTGGGCTACTGGACTTCTCCCATCAGTCCCAGTCAGCACGGCCAATAGTCAATGAAGATGTGGGTTGTAGTCCATTAGCATCTGGTTCCCCATCTCCCCGGATTCCCCATCTCCAAATTAGACCATATCAAATGGTGCATTATAATGGTTGGATGAAGTGCTTTTTTTCTTTAAAAATGTTTAGGGGTACTCTCATTTTCCTACTCATATTGAAATACAGCCCCTCAATGAGGCCAAACGTAGATTCACAAAATGTTTGAGGGTATGTGTACCCCTTTGTCCCCCCAGGAAAAAAAAAACTGGTTGGATGTCTTCCACAGTGTAGATTGTACACAGTAACTAGTCTGTCACATACATGCAATTACAAACATTCACAGCCTGGTATTTTTCCATCACATGGCAAAATGTTAGGTTGCTGAGCATTCCCAAAATTAGTTCCCCCTGTGATTCTCAACAATCCCACAAATTCTGATACTGTCTACACCAATATAATGTATTCCAGACTTCTGTTTTAAATCTGCTAAGACGGTTCTTCAAATTTCAGAAGTAACTTAAGAGTGTTATCTGCTTCCCTCTCTCCCTCCCCTTCCCAATTGCTTCCTTTCATCTGATTTGTTTAGTGGAGCTTGGGAAAATTTGCTTCACAACATACTCTTTTTCTTCTCTCTCTCTCTCTCTCTCTCTCTCTCTCTCTCTCTCTGTGTGTGTGTGTGTGTGTGTTTTCCACAAAAGCAGTAAGCCAAGCTGATGCATCAAGGGGAGTTTTAACTCTTTAGGGATACCGGGTTTATATCCCCATCCTCTCCTCCTAAGTAAACATGCAGTCGGCAGCAGCAGTCTTAAAGGATTAATTAGAATCTGTGGAGGAAAGAAGGAAAAGGATAATAAGACTTCCCTT
Source organism: Podarcis cretensis (assembly GCF_951804945.1). Classification (NCBI taxonomy): domain Eukaryota; kingdom Metazoa; phylum Chordata; class Lepidosauria; order Squamata; family Lacertidae; genus Podarcis; species Podarcis cretensis. The sequence goes on from NC_137187.1 coordinate 13,853,697, forward strand.
GCCTTAGATAAAACCATCAGCGGTTTGTGAATTGGGAGTCAAGAATCACTGTTGAACATGCAGTTGGTTGCCAGTAAGAGAGAAACGTTATAATCTAAAAACTGTCTTATATTTTTAACCCTTCATTTTAAAATACAAACTTCACTGCTGCTTTGTCTTAAAGAAGGAATATATGGTCATGTGTCATTATGCATATACACCGCACAGCAAATCTAGATCAAATTGAGATCAAATCTAGATCAAATCTAGATCAAATTGAGCCCCTGCATTATTCTTACATACCATGATAAATGTGGTATTTAAACCAGTTTGGGGTTTTGTGCAAGCAAATGAAGTAAATGAATATTGTTGTGGTTGCATGGCAGTGGTGCATGCATACGTAAGTCGGTTTCCAACAGCTGCTCTCTCAGCATTCTGTCACATTCTTGTGTGACCAAGAGATAATACTCAAGGCAAGACCCACTCCAGTGGTGTTCCTGATTGCAGACATTCACTTCCTTCCACAAAAGGGAGTTACTGTTGTTCACTTCTACAGGAAACATAAAAGTGCTGTGCTTGGGGATAGCATTGAAGGGAATTGTTGTTGTTTTTTAATTTATTGAAAATGCTGACCTTCTGCTTTTCTGAAATACGATCCACAAGGTAACTAACACAAAACACTATTTGATTAAAAGCAACCCTCAAACTTTAAAAACCTCACACTGAATTCTAAGCACCACAATAACCCTGCAACAAAACATGTCTCTCCTGTATCGGTCTCTGCTGTCACAACAGGCACTGCAACCTTCCAACTGTTTGACTTCACCCCAAAGTTGCACTCCTCCATTGTCTCCTGAGATAGACAGATGCAAGCAACAATAACTCTAAAATTTCTGTTATTAAAAAAATCTTTTAAACATGTCTTTTAACCTGGTATTCAAATGGGTGTAAGGGGAGGGGCCTCTAGTGGGGGACAGGTCATGTTCCTTGTGGGGTAGTTTGTTCAACTTTGGTCCCCACCCTGCACTAAGCTCTCACTTGTGGCTCCTGGAAGTTGTCAGCATACGACAGGGGCCACATCCTGGGAAAAGGCTACAACTCGCTGGCTAAACCTGGTGATGGTAGCCAATGAGTGCCAAATCCTTGGTGAGTTAGGGACTTCCCCTGCATGTGAAGATAAACTCCAGTAGATTGAGTGGATGAGACCAATAGCAGGTCCAATGGTCAAGAAGGCAGTTTCTGCGTGCGCTATAGAGGGAAATGAGGGTCAGATGGGGCTTGGCAACCTGGGAAGGTAGCCCATCTAGGAGGAGGAAAACTCTGATCCGAAACCTCTGCTACCTTGTGGCCATACTCATCCGTGAGAAACACTTCATGAGTAAACCCTGAGGAACAATCCATTCTTTGAAGGACATACTCTGGAGAACAGAATGCTAAGGAGTGAACCCTACACAAATCTAGTGTGGAGTCCCTAAGATGGTTGGATGGTGGCTTGTATGCCTCCCTCCAGCAACTCCTGCAGCCAAGATGGTACCAAACGTACTGCTCTGCTTTCCTTTGGATCACATCAGTAAAGTCATAAGTCCGTGACATCGCCCCTCCCCTTTATCCCATAATCAATACTCCTCAGGAGCACCCACTCTTCTCCCTATTAACTTCTCCCTTTGTGCATAGCCACCTGCAGAAATAAACAGTCCCTCCTGCTGGGCTGCCTCCATTAACCCTACCTTTAACCGTTACAAAAAAGCTCCTGTTTGCTGTGAGCTACTAGCATATGCATCTGATTAAAGAGGCTGCAGTCTCCCTAAGCAGCTTTGCTGGCACCTGATCTTGGAGCTGTTGGAACATGATTGTTTGGCCATGAATCAGCCACATGGTGTAAACTGAGGCTGAAGCAGCCAACACTAGCAAGCGCTGAAATCTGGAAAGAGCACTCTGCAATTTCATCTGTGTTCTACTAACCCATTTTTCATGATGCAATACCACTGGCTTCGGTGAAATGACATAGAGGGAAAATGAAGCCCTGTTACACGTGGGATGGATCCCTTCCCCATCTCATCTCACACTGTCACATTAAGGAACAAATTTGGCTAACAAGCCCCTTATTGTGGTTTTGGCATACACACAAAATAACACTTGTTTGCTTCAACATTAATTAATGCAGAACAATTGTCACACTGATGCATCATTAACATGAAACAGAATTTCCCACTTGGTTTCAAATTGGGTGTTGTGGGAAAGCCGGGAGAATCTTACGAGGCAGCTGGGTTAAGTTGGACTTGATGCAGTAAATGCCCAAAATCTGATGGAGTGGTACACGTTGCTAAACACAGGGTATTTGCTGAGTGCTTGGGGAATGGCTCCACATATTTGATTTTTTGCCACCGGAAACACTAGTGGAACCTGGATGCCATGCAAAGCAGTATAAACTTTGAATATACAGTGGTACCTCGGGTTACAGACGCTTGAGGTTACAGACGCTTCAGGTTACAGGCGCTTCAGGTTACAGACTCCGCTAACTCAGAAATAGTGCTTCAGGTTAAGAACTTTGCTTCAGGATGAGAACAGAAATTGTGCTCCAGCAGCGCGGTGGCAGCACGAGGCCCCATTAGCTAAAGTGGTGCTTCAGGTTAAGAACAGTTTCAGGTTAAGAACGGACCTCCGGAACAAATTAAGTACTTAACCCGAGGTACCACTGTACATCGTAAGTGACCGTTTTGGCCTGGAGGTAAGACAAAGAGGCCATTTGGTATAACCATTCATTTGGTTCTTGGTGTATCTCCTTTACCAAAGGTGTCATGGGCTTTGAAGACGCTCAAACTCAGGACGAAAGGGAGAAATGTGCTAAGAGGAAGGCACGCTTGGCAAACCCTCACCGTGATCAACTCCCACCAGGAAACCAATGTCCCCACTGTGGAAGGACGTGTGGATCCAGAATTGGCCTCCACAGTCACCTACGGACTCACTGTTAAAACCGTGTTTATGGAAGACAATCTTACTCAGCTATGAGTGATCGCCAAAGAAGAAGAGAGGAGTATCTCTTGAAGTTTGTCTGTGTTGCAACTTGCTTTGATGACTTGATTTGAACACATAAAGCTACTTGCTAAACACATACTGATATGTATTTATTTCACTGTGTGTCTCTTCCAAGCAAGGTGCAGAGGTTGGCCACACAAGAATGGGTTGGTGGATCTCCTATTTGTGGACTGCTTTCCCCAAGGAAACTTGTCTGACACCATAGGAAAATAAGAAGAGCCTCCTGGATCAGGCTGATGATTCATCTGGTCCAACATCCATTTCTCACAATGGACAACCAGATGCCTATGGGAAATCTGCAAGCAGGACCAGGGTATATCACTCTCACCAACCCACCAACAATTGGCATTCAGAGGTATATTGCCTCCAACTGTGGAGGTAGAACCTAACTTTATCATCCATGAATTTGGCTAATTCTCTTTTAAAGTAGCCAGTGACCATCATTACCTCTTGCGGAAACAAATTCCATAGTTTAACCAGGTGCTGGGTAAAGTACTTTTTTCTGAATCTTTCAGCATTCAGCTTCATTCGACATCCAAAAGTTCTAATATTATGTGATGAGAGAGAAAAAATAATAACTTTATAACACTTTTAGGAAAGATCAGAAATCAGGATGACCAAGTATTTTTAAAAGACTGGAATAATTTTCTAATATATTGGCAGGAATACAAATGACACTTGTAATGTAACATGGATTTCGGATACTATGATTATATAACAGATAGATTGCAGTAAAAGATGCAGGAATAAAATTTAGAATTGGAACCCATGGAAGGAAGGAAGGAAGGAGGTCTCAGGGTTTGAAAGAACCCATTTTTTAATGTGTGAAAATGTTATGTTTATGGTGTATAACTTTTATGTTAAACTAATAAATTTTTTTTTTTTTTTAAAAAAGGATTTGTACTTTTTATAGTATTGTTGGACGAGCACTTTTAATAACTTTGTTTCACCCCCCCTTTGTTGTCTGGTTTTGAACTGATTTTAGCTGTTTTGTATACAGCAATAAATAAATGTAATAAATAAATAAAAATCAAGACATACAATTGCAGGAAGGAAGTGGGGAAAAGGTGACAATTGGATAGGAAAAGAAAATAGTATGGGGTATTTTATGAGAGTTAAGATTACAGTAGACACTAGGAGTTTAGCCACACAAAAGCAACAAAGCAGGCTTATAGTATTGAAAACGAGAAGCTCTTGATCTGCATATTGTATGGTCAGTAGACTCAGCCAAAAATTGCTCAACTCCAGGCATCCCCAAACGTCAGCTCTCCAGATGTTTTGGCCTACAACTCCCATGATCCCTAGCTAACAGGACCAGTGGTCAGGGATGATGGGAATTGTAGACCAAAACATCTGGAGGGCCGAAGGTTGGGGATGCCTGTTCTACTCCCTCACGGTTAACTATAACGTATGTGAATTAGCCAGCTTTCGGCATTCTGCCGTGGTCTAGTTTCCCAAACTTGGCCCTCCATCTGTTTTTGGACTACAACTCCCATCATCCCTAGCTAGCAGGACCAGTGATCACGGATGATGGGAATTGTAGTCCAAAAACAGCTAGAGACCCAAGTTTGGGAAACCATGGTCTACTCTAGAGTGAGCAAGAAGAACTTGGAATGGGGTTATGCAGATAGAAGCAGTCTTGATTTTCAGTGGCTGGAGTCAACAGGAACATGGACCATAGATCAACTATTTACAACATTCAAAAGAATAATCATTGATAAGCTGTTGCCATTCACTCCTACAGAAGAGACAGGTAAAGTACTGTGCTTGGTGAGACTATCTGAATGAAGGCAGCATCTGCCCCCTGCTCCCGACACTATGAGGTGTGTTTGTCTGAATCATCTTCTTCTCTTCAGTCCAGTCGTAAGATGCAGCCCACCAAGGGCTTATCAAAATTAATGGAAGCAGCTGGCATTGGTGGATTTCACCCTCTGTTTCTTTCCTTAATGCTAGAGTATTGCATGATTATTTTACCTCTGACATTTCCACCGCTGGGGGTGGGGGATCACGAAGAGTTCATTACAGTAATTATCACTCAAGTGATGGGGAAAACCGTGATTATGCAACTTATAAAAATGCAGAGAGGGGAGCTGCTCTGATTATGACTGATTACTTTTGCTAACAAGCTCTGGCACTAATCAGAACAGGCTGACTAGGATAATAAGAACCTTGGTGGAAACCTAATCTGGATATCACCTACAAGAGATCAGACAGGGCTGCTTGGGAGAAGTAATCTCTTCCTGTGCTGAAACATTCTTTTAATGTCTCATGCTTTACAAACCAACCAACCAACCTCTCCATTCCCATGAATAGTCATATTGAAAAAATGACAACGAAGAACAAAAATGTAGCTATTTAACATCAGAGTTCAGTGGCATAGTGTGTGGGGAGGAGCACAGGGGTGCTTTCCCCGGGTGCAAATTGCTAGGGAAACAAAATTTCAACACCTGGTGTCTGAATACAGTGGAACCTCGGATTACAAACACTTTGGGTTACAAACACCTCGGGTTACAGACTCTACCTCAGGATGAGAAAAGAAATTGTGTGGTGGCGCGGCAGCAGCAGGAGGCCCCATTAGCTAAAGTGGTACCTCAGGTTAAGAACGGTTTCAGGTTTAGAACAGACCTCCAGAACGAATTAAGTTCTTAACCCGAGGTACCACTGTACAGCTGTGTGCTTCCATTGCTGGTCTCCATTGAAAACAGCTTCTCCAATGCAAACCAGTAAGTGACCTCTCCAGACAATGTAACAACTCTTCTTTTCTTTTCTCTGCAGCTGCGATCTCCTGGGTGATGCGGATGCCATTTGCCATTTCCCTCTCTCCCCCCCCCACCTGCGCAGCCCGGGCGCTGGCAACCCACACTACGCCACTGCCTGGGTTTCCATGGGAAGTCAATTTCAGCAACATTGGGATTCTTCTACTCAATTGTGTAGTTGTGGCCAAAGGAGAATCTCTTCTGTTACTGGGCGGCATTTTGCAAAATGCTGACACTTTGTGGACTGAGGATGTCATGCAGGGCTGCTGAGCATTGCCTCTGAACCGATGATCAAAAGAGAGAGAAGATTCAGACTGCAAGCTCATGTTATGTAAATTGGGTTTGCACTCATATTGCACTACTGGTTACTGCAGGAACTACTTTGGAATGTGATCCTGGCTGCCAGGATCAGAACTGGCACATATTATCCGCTCCATCCTGTTAGCAAACTAAAATGCCTTGCTTCCAGTTTTGATAGCCCAACCTTTAGATAAAGCTCTAGAGCAGGTTTACATGAAATCTTTAAACCACTGTCAAACCAATGTATGCTTATTTGGAAATAAGTCCCATTAAATTCAGAGGAATTTACTTTTTAGAAGATGCACACATAGGATCAGGTCTACCATCTAAAGAAGGAACATTGGGGCTTCCATTCTAAAGCGTGTGTGTTTTGACTTTAGTCTTGCATGTTCTACTTTTTAAATTTTATCTTTGTGAAATACTGATGTCCTAAATGTACAAAAAAAGAGAGGGCATATCAAAGTCTCTTAATGGAGAAGATAGAACTAAACTGCACCATATATTTCCAAGAATGTCCTCTTGATTAAGAACATGGAATAGTAGCTTAGAAATCTACCTCGTCTGGGATTCTTGGTAAGAATTCAGCAGCTACGTAGTCCTTGAGAACTGGACAGTGAGCGGTCTACCATTGAACCAAGTTCTACCTTCTGCTTTCCCCTGAGCTAAGGAATGTTGAAGGGTTGAAGGAAATCAGCCCTGAGTGCTCACTGGAAGGACAGATCCTGAAGCTGAGGCTCCAATACTTTGGTCACCTCATGAGAAGAGAAGACTCCCTGGAAAAGACCCTGATGTTGGGAAAGATTGAGGGCACAAGGAGAATGGGACGACAGAGGACGAGATGGTTGGACTCAAAGCTACCAGCATGAGTTTGACCAAAGTGTGGGAGGCAGTGGAAGACAGGAGTGCCTGGCGTGCTCTGGTCCATGGGGTCATGAAGAGTCGGACATGACTAAACGACTAAACAACAACAAGGAATGTTGGGTCACCTCATGAGAAGAGAAGACTCCCTGGAAAGACCCTGATGTTGGGAAAGATTGAGGGCACAAGGAGAAGGGGGCGACAGAGGATGAGATGGTTGGACAGTGTTCTTGAAGCTACCAGCATGAGTTTGACCAAGCTGCAGGAGGCAGTGGAAGACAGGAGTGTTTGGCGTGCTCTGGTCCATGGGGTCACGAAGAGTTGGACACGACTAAACGACTAAACAACAACAAGGAATGTTGGGAACAGGGTTCTATGAAGTAGGGAACACAAGCGAAGAACTGTCAGCACCTTCACAACACTAAGGCTATAAGTGTCCTGTTGGATCAGACCAACTGGTCTATCTAATTCATCAATCACCTCCCAGCGACCAACCAGATGTTGACAGGATGTTCACAAACAGGGCCCATAGGAAATACCCTTCTTCCATTGACGTCCCCTCAGTAATATGTTGCTTCTGAATATTCTAGCTAGTCATAAGGACTGATTGCAGATGATCTGGTGGGGAGTTGTGTCAGATCAGAGCCACTTTGAATTTGTAGCACACACAGACGCCTTTGATTACATTTTGTTTTTCTGATTTGCTCACAGATGACCTCAAGGCAGGACTGGCAGAGATGACTGGCAGAATCCGGGACCAGGGGAAAGAGACGGTGGAGGAAGATTGGAAGAAATTCAAGGACTATCTTAGGAAACATTGTAAAATTAACGAATGTTAGAATGACATGGGTTTAGAAGTTAAGTGGTTTTCAGAGGTAATGATTAAATAAAAAGGAAAGAAAGGCTAAAAATTAAATCGAGAATAAGGGAAAGGATTTGCTGATTTGATAAACAGAAATTGGAATACAGAAAGGGGAGGTATGAGGAGGTCGGGAAAGTAAGTCACAAGAAAAAAAAGAGATTGAAATTATACTTGTTTTTGTTTGTGTTTGTATTGTCATTTTGTTTATGTGCAAAATTTAAAACTTTAATAAATATTATTATTATTTTTTTTAAAAAAGATGACCTCAAGGCAATGTGGGCCCTAGCTTGCAAATACATATATGTGTGAAACGACACACTGTAATGGCTGCTTGTTCTGACAACGGTTTTATTCATTTGTTTCTTTGTGTTCCTAGCTATTGAAGCATAAGCTCATCTGCAGTACTTTGGTTTTTGTTCTCTTGAAAGCATAGGACAAATGCTGCTGTTGTATATTCTCTGCACACCTACCTGTTCGTAACATTCAGGCTGAAGGGGGAGATATTGATTTCTCTTCTCGTCTCACTACAACTATTGTGATGGATTACTCAGGCTCTCAAACTCCCTGTTGCAGGTTAGGGGTTCTTCTTTTCCCATAGTTTTTTTTTTTTTTAAAATATCTTCTTAGGCAACTTTCTTTATTCTGACATTAGGGAGGGAATATGTCAGTCAGCTCTGCACCTCAAAGAAGTTTTCAGCATAGATTCCCGCTGTGGCTGCTGCAAAACCATTAGTGAAGGCAACAGCTCAAATGGACAGGACTTCAGTAGGAGACTTGCTGTACAGAGGCAGCTGCCGCCACCTTCAGGCCTAAATCTCAGACGTCACTAATTATATTTTGGAAGTGTGATGGGGGTGATGGCTCTGTGTTTGCTGCACAGCGGCGCAACGGATTAGAATGCATGCAAGAAAATGGATGCATAAATCAAAATTAGCGCCTTGGGGCCTATGGCAACCATTGTACCCAGAAACCATCAGGAAGTCAGGTGTTGGTGCAGGAGCAAGTCTGCCAAGCATGTAGTTCAGCAAGCCAAAGTTGATCACAACTCACAAGGCGTGTTTGATGAGGGACTCCCTTGTCTGCTGTTTTTCATGCCTGCCTTTAACTATAAAACAGGGGTGGATTCAACCAGAAGATGAGTTGCAAGTCTTTCAGGCCTGAGTTGCAACCAAGTCAGCTGAGATCTGCTCCATTTAGCTAAAGCTTCTAGTCTGGGAATGTCCTGATGGGCACAACTGCAAGCTGTATATGTGCGCTTACTGTTTTTGAGACACACATGTGCTCTTCTTCCTCAGATCGGACTCAGGGGAAACTTGTTTTTATGATTTCAGCAGAATCCACACGTGTATCTTTACAGGAAGGAAGGCAGCAAAATGACATAACTCCTGCACCCATTCCTGTTCGATGGTACTTCAATACACCACCAAAGTTATGTCCTATCATAAAAATGATTCTGACATACTTTGCCTCCTCCTCCTCTTATGTAATTTTATGTATATGTGTGCACCATCCCCAGAATGAGAGAACTGGAAAGAACTTTGAAGATAATCTAGTCCAGATGTGGGAGATTTTGGCCTTCCAGACGTTGCTGGACTGCAACGCCTATCGGCGACAGCAAGCATGGCCAATGGACAGCAATGAGGGGAGTTAGCAACAACTGGAGGACCAAAGGTTCCCCACAAACTGATCTAGTCCAATTCCCTGCCAGTGCAGAAAATTCCACATTTTCAAAATCCGTATTTCCAGTGCTTTCCCCCCAGCTGGAACTCACAGGACCTGAGTTCTGGCAAGTCTCAGGTGGGTTCCACTGCCCATTATAAGAGAACAAGGTGAGTTCATGGTGAGTTCTGACACCTCTTTTTCTAGAAAAATACTAGTGTTTTATGATTCTATTCTTCTTTTAAATGTGCAAGATCTTTCTTTCTTTCTTTCTTTCTTTCTTTCCTTCCTTCCTTCCGTGTATTCAAAACTGGGACCACACTTTTCCTATCTGAACTAGTGCAGTCGAAGAATTAATTTACCATAGGATCTGTGATTTGTATATGTTGGTCTATGACTACTAAGTGGTTCTGAATATTGTAGATGCATTGTGCTGTAATATACTTGGCAGCCACTCTGACCTAAGAGATGGCATTACTTATTAGTAACAGAGAAAGCAATCAAGAAATTGAATATTTCAGCTCTATCCCCAATGAACTCAAGGAACCGGCAGTCTGGCTGGAAAAACACCCATATACTAAGAGAACCATTTATTTTAAAAACTGCATTTATTCCATAGCAGATGGTATGCTTTTGTTTAATAATGTGGTAGCAGCCGCAAGGCATGTTGCCTTGTTCTGTATTCTATAGTCATTACACCCATGATGTAGAAATACGGGCGCCCAGGGCAACGTAACCAAATCTATAATTAGGCGCCTAAATATAGACAAATCTCCCCTCCACCTTTAATCACATTGATTAGGAAATGCCGACCTCTGCATTTGCTCAGAAACACATAAAAATAGCTTTTCTAAGACGAATAGTTGTCCTCCAGGCATGTTTGGAATAGGTAATGTTTGGAATGCTGTAATCTAAGCACTCTCTGCCTGTGCTTGCTACCTGTTCAGCACACATATGAATAAACAGACTATTGCAAAGACACTATTGCAATATTCAGCAATCTGTCCTTCAAGGAAACTGGCCACCTGAAATGGATTGGTGGATTGATTGAATGCATTTATATCCCACCTAACCCTAAAAGACCGCCCATGGAATTTTCAATGGCTCCGAGAAGTGTGAAATACAGTTCACACCAGCTTTCGTAGTTATATCATTTATTCCTGCATTGCAGGGGCTGAACTAAATGGCCCTCTGGGTCACTTCCAACTCTACAGTTCTATGATTCTATGTCATGATTTGTACCTACAATAGCTGGGAAACAAATAGTATGATGTTCTAAGACATAATAATAATAATAATAATAATAATAATAATAATAATTTATTTATACCCTGCCCATCTGCATGGCTTCCCCAGCGACTCTGGGCGGTTTCCAACAAAATATTAAAATACAGTAATGAATCAAACATTAAAAGCTTCCCTAAACAGGGCTGCCTTCAGATGTCTTCTAAAAGTCTGGTAGTTGTTTTTCTCTTTGACATCTGGTGGGAGGGCGTTCCGCAGGGCAGGTGCCACTACCGCGAAGGCCCTCTGTCTGGTTCCCTGTAACTTGGCTTCTTGCAGTGAGGGAACTGCCAGAAGGACCTCAGTGTCCGGGTAGAACGATGGGGGTGGAGATACTCCTTCATGTCCAACGCGTCGATTGCAGCAGGTAGATCCTGCGATGTATTCTGGTCGATCGCCAACCGCCCTCCGCTGGGAGTGGCTGTTTTGATCCTGCATGTGCCCACCCCTGCCCCATTGGTGCACACCCACCCTACACCCACCCCTGCCATGTCAGGGAAAGCAGGTGGCATCAGGGGAAGCAGGCAGTGTGCCCTCCTTCCCCGCGCCCATCTCTGCCCCCTCAGGGGAAGCAGCCAGCGCCCGCCCACCCTGCACCCATCCCTGGGTGGTAGATCACTGCCAGTTTTCATACTGGATCGTGGATCACAGTCAACTTCCAGTTGGACATGCCTGTTCTAAGATAAGCCAATTGTATTGTTCTTCCTGCATGAAGAATTATTTGTAATTGAAAGTTCTTCCAATTATTTCTAATTGAAAGCCTAGCAGATTGTCACATTTGGCCAATGAATGGAATATGAATTTCTTACATTCAATCCATTAGATAACTGTTCTTGCACCTAGCACATACCTTATTCAGTTTTTATTTATCTAGGCTGATAGCCAGTGCTGTACTTTGGGTTTGTTTTATCTCCTTTGCCATCACAACTTGTGAGAGAGAAACCTCACTGCTTGTCTCTCCATAGACTGTAATACCAAATGACCAAAAGTGCCAAGGTACCCTGAACTGGTAATATCCATTTAAATTAATGGACTTAAGTCTGAGTATGACTAACACTGGAAATCATCCATTAATTCAAGATTCTAATTTGTAAATCTGCAGAGTTGCCCTAGGTTTAATTTGCTAAGTTGTCTGTTTGTTGTGGGGGAGGAAGGGAAAGGAGAATGTTAGCCGCTTTGAGACTCCTTCGGGTAGTGATAAAGCGGGATATCAAATCCAAACTCTTCTTCTTCTATGTTCTAGAGTCCTCAGCAATACTGAAGCCCAATCTTCTGCTCTAACTTTAGTTAGCCACAGATACTTAAAAGCTGTATTCCCTATTTTTATCCAGTATGTTGATGGACTGTGTTTTGGGTTAATCCTGCTGTTGCATAAATTGCTTTCTAAACATCCTCGAGATTCCACTAGAACAGATAACTGGGGTGTAAATTTAACTTCACTATAATACTAAAAAGTCAGAATTTACTTTTTAAGATGCATGTGGCTGGAGGAAGGGAAGGAAACATTTATGAACATAGCTTTGAGATTGAAGTAGCACCCGAGAGTGGCAACAAAATGCAAAGTGAGCCAATTTAATTTCTGTTCATATATCATTATTTAGATTTGCAGCCTGCCTTTCAAAGCAGCGATTCTCAAGGGTGGCTTACAATAAGGGTGGCTTGCAATAAGGTCATGGGTATGGATTTTTCCTCAGGGTTTACTCCTGAAGCATTTCTCATGGATGAATATACAGTCGTACCTTGGTTTTTGAACAGAATGCGTTCCGGAAGTCCATTCAACTTCCAAAACGTTTGGAAACGAAGGCGTGGCTTTCCATAGGCTCCCAATTGCGCAGGCATGCTGGAAACAATAGAAGAAGCCACATTTGACTTCCAAAAAAACATTCGAAAACCAGAAAACTCACTTCCGGGTTTTGATCGTTTGGGGGCTAAAACGTACAAGTACCAAGGTGTTTGACAACCAAGGTAGAACTATAACCCTGAGGCAAGGATCAGTGTTTCCCTTCTCCTGGGTGGGCTCCCTTCCCAGGGGGACAAGCCTCACCTGCCCCTCATTTCCCTCTATAGCATGTGCAGAAACCACCTTGACCCCATTGGACCCAATATTGGGCTCCCCCCAAAACACACACACACGCACACACACACACACACGTAGAGAGAAAGTGTGTGTGTGTGTATGTGTGCATACAGTATTATATATATGTGAGTGTACTAGTTTTAAAATTGTAAACAATTCTTATCATTTATTTCTCTTGCACAAGGCTATTTATTTACATGCATGCATGCATGCATACATACATTCATTGTTGTTGTTGGCACAAGTCTGTCTTGGGAGACAATGGAGGAGATAAAGGTAAAGGTAAAGGTACCCCTGCCCGTACGGGCCAGTCTTGACAGACTCTGGGGTTGTGCGCCCATCTCACTCAAGAGGCCAGGGGCCAGCGCTGTCCGGAGACACTTCCGGGTCACGTGGCCAGCGTGACATCGCTGCTCTGGCGAGCCAGAGCCACACACGGAAACGCCGTTTACCTTCCCGCTGGTAAGCGGTCCCTATTTATCTACTTGCACCCGAAGGTGCTTTCGAACTGCTAGGTTGGCAGGCGCTGGGACCGAGCAGCGGGAGTGCACCCCGCCGCAGGGATTCGAACCGCCGACCTTTCGATCAGCAAGCCCTAGGCGCTGAGGCTTTAACCCACAGCGCCACCTGCGTCCCTTGCGTCCCATGGAGGAGATACATAATTTTATTTCTCTACCACCTTTCCACAGGTCAAACCATGCTCAAGGCAACTTACAACAAAACAAAAGTAGTCATGAACCATTTGTATTTTTCTTCTGTGAACCGCCCTGGGATCTTGGGAAGAAGGGGTTATTTACAAATTTAATGAATAATAATGCCGATAAATAAACCAACCTAAATAATACACGACCAAAACGAATTGTTTCCACACAAACCACCACAAGATCTACAATAAAAGATACGGGGGGAAAAACCCTCAATCCCCAACGAAACCACTAAGTAACACCCCCTCCCCCCCAGTGATCGAAAACTCGCTTCCCCTCCCCCCGCGTCCATTTATCCCACCTCTTCCCGCCTTCGGCCCTCGATCCCCGCCTTGCAACTGTTCCTCCCTCTGCTTCGGTTCCGCCCGGCCTTCGCCACTCGCGCATACGCATGCGCAGCCCATCCACCCTTTCAAAAAAGAGAAGGGCGGAAACAAACAAACACGCACGTACGCCTCCCCCTCCCTCCTTTACACATGCGCGCTCCCTCGCGCCTTCCTTTCCTCTTATCGAGGGAGGGGGAGGGGGTTCCGTGGCGGAAGGTGCCTTTCGTCATCGCTGTCATCATGGCGTCGGCGTCGGCGGCCGCAGCAGCTGGGCCGCGAGCCGAGCGCGAGGATCCCTGTCAACGCCTCCTTGGGCCGCGCGTGCGCAATGGCCCGCCTGAGCGCGAGAGAGCGACGGAGGGGAACGTTTCCTTTTCCTCCTAAGCTCCGCCCACAACTCCTCCCTCCCTTCCCCCCCTCCCCCGACTTTCACCCACCATAGCCCGAGCCAGCCTAGGCCGGAGCGGTGACTGGAGGACCCAGGGGGAGCTCCCGCCGCCGCCGCCACCAGTAGCACCACCACCACCACCTTCCCTGAGGGAGCCTGCGGGGGTCGGCTTCGCCGCGGCCTACAGCTCAGCTGCCGCCATGCAGATCACCCTGAAGACGCTGCAGCAGCAAACCTTCAAGATAGACATCGACCCTGAGGAGACGGTGCGGCCTGAGGGAGCTTGTGGGCTAGGCCCAGGCCTGGGGTTGGGCGGCGCGGCGGGGTCTGAGGGGAAGGTTCGGCTGACAGGAGTCGTGGGGTGGCGAGGAGCGAGCCAGAGCCCCGTTTCGAGGCCTCCTTCGAGGCGGTTTCCCTCAGAAGTTGCGGTAGGGGAAAGTTGGAGGGAGGGAGGCCGGGAAACCGGGGTGTTTGGTTTTTATTGGGGGGAGGGAGGGAAGAATCCATGGCGCGGGCTGGTGGTCGGGAGGCCTCGGGGCCCCTCCGGCGGGACTGAGCCGAGCCAGGCTGCAGGTTCCGTTCCCCGGCGAGGCCTTTGACGCAGGCTCCGTTGCAAGGCGGGGAAGGGGATGTGCCTCCTCCCCCCTCCTCCGCCGACCCCCCTCCAGGCCTGGGAAGGAGGTGACTCCCGTTGCAATCTACACTCGATGCCCGTCCAGCTTGCATTTCTGCCGTGCAGTGGGCTCCAGCGGCGGTTGGAGGGGCAGAGCGGGGGCTGGTGGGTGGCTCTGGCGGCGTCCTCGAGCGGGGCTTTGCCATGACTGTGCATTATTTCGCTTCGCATGAGGAAGGGGCGTGTGCGAGTTGGGTGCCTGCTGGCTTGTCTGGCTGCCCGCGCGCGCGCTCCCGCCCTCTGGGTATGCAGCGGAAAAGAAGGCCCGTGTCCGTGAGAGGTGGGCAGCGAGAAGGTATGCTAAGGCGGTTTTTTTTGGGGGGGGGGTTTCTTCCTGAAGGTTAAATTTTTCCCGCTTGTGCAGCGATCCGTGCTTTTCCTGTTTTGGGTTGAATCAGAAAAGGACGCGCTACGCATCGAAGTGTAGGCAGCAAGGGAGATGTTTCTTATATATATATATATATATCTGTGTCTCTTAAAGTTTATGCTCGGTTGCTAAACTGGTGTGCCTAGTGCTGGAGAAAATAGGGCGATGCAGGTTCCTCCATAAAGGTAAAGGTAAAGGTACCCCTGCCCGTACGGGCCAGTCTTGACAGACTCTGGGGTTGTGCGCCCATCTCACTTAAGAGGCCAGGGGCCAGCGCTGTCCGGAGACACTTCCGGGTCACGTGGCCAGCGTGACATCGCTGCTCTGGCGAGCCAGAGCCGCACACGGAAACGCCGTTTACCTTCCCACCGGTAAGCGGTCCCTATTTATCTACTTGCACCCGGAGGTGCTTTCGAACTGCTAGGTTGGCAGGCGCTGGGACCGAGCAGCGGGAGCGCACCCCGCCGCAGGGATTCGAACCGCCGATCGCAAGCCCTAGGCACTGAGGCTTTAACCCACAGCGCCACCTGCGTCCCTAGGCTCCTCCATAGACTGCTCCAAATGGTTATTCCAAGCCAAACCCTCATTACATTATAAGTAGGTAGCAGAGGAGCAATCTTTGCACTCACATATTAAAATACTTCTTGAGGCAGTGTGATGTAAGTGTTGGGATGTGTGTTTTTCCTCTCCCTGGTGTGAGCTGTATTGATTTGTCTCTTCAGAAAGGTGATTAGGAAGCAGGAATGTTGTTCTGTTGTTGGTTAATAATGGCACTTTCTGCAGCCTCGGTGAGCTGAATGCTGAGCCTTTTTGAGAAAATGGGGAAAGCTATTTAGACATGTTACACTTGGTGACATTTGAGCTATAAGTGGTCAATGAAAGTGAACCTATATTGTCACACAATTTTTTTAAAAAAATGTTGCTCCCTTCACATTAGTATGTGAGGGGTAGATACAACACCCTTAATATTCTGCACTGAGCTGCACTCTGTGTCTTTCCACTCCTCTTTCCAGAGTTCTTGTCTCTCACTGTGGTACTTCATCACAGAAAGCACCCTTTCTGAAAACTTGTAAGAAAGGAAGTTGTATAGAATTCCATTAGAAACTTGACCCTTTAAAAGCTTAATGTTTTCCTTGCATACCATAAATTACAGAGAATCTAGGCAAGAAGGCAGATGTTACAAGTCATTCCTTAAAATTGCAAAATGTGCAGGAAACAAATAAATTTGAAGACATTGTTTTGATGTATTTTCCTTGGACTGTACCAGACCTTTCCTTCCTTTCCTATCCCCACAAACAAAACAACAACCGTCTTTGCTCCAGAGGGTCTTTCAGTCCTCTGGTGAAGATTTTGTGGATGGTGGGGCTGCATAGGAAAGAGAGAACCATAGGAAAGGGAAGTCTCATGGGCACTGGTGGAAGTCTGTTCCACATGCAGACTAACAAAACTGGGTGTTGCTCTGAGAGTGCAGTTTTCAGCTTTAGTAGTGTATTTTGTGTCAAAACTATCTTGAAACCTTTCTTGGTATACATCTACAACCATGTATCTATAGATAGGTTAAGTAAGCTTATAAAATAACCTAAACTGTAGAACAACTGGTAGGTCTGCTTTAAAATGTTTCTTCATGCCAGATTTTAAAAATTATGATTAGATGCCCCTTTCTGAAGTAATATAGAATATGGCTGTCTGTCATGAAGGATGGTTCTGTCCAGTTTTTCCTGTCAGGTTTATGTGCAGCTCCATTGATACTGCTTCATATTTGCTAAAATGCTTCCCCAACCAACTGGGTGCTTGTATAATAGTTACTGTTACACCTTCCTGAAGCCACCCTATAGCCTTAAATTTGCAGATTTATTACCAAAGAAGGTGGTGGCGGCACTGGTGGGAAGTTGGGACAAATCTGGCATACCTGTAGCTATGAAAGCTTTTTCCATAGACAATGTTGATTTTGGATGTAGCAGTTCTGTTCTTGGCTTTGCAAGCCAAATGGATGAATCAGTAAGATCTCAGAACTGTTGTAATCCTTGTGCTTGGAAGGTAGAAAATGTATAAACATTGCTTTGGAGTATGGGGAATGATGTATTTTTGATCTTCAGTCATCATGAACTCCCTGGTTGTCTTTAGGCAAGCTACTACAGTGGTGCCCCGCAAGACGAATGCCTCGCAAGACGGAAAACCCGCTAGACGAAAGGGTTTTCCGTTTTGGAGGTGCTTCGCAAAACGAATTTCCGATGGGCTTGCTTCGCAAGATGAAAATGTCTTGCGAGTTCCTGCGGGGTTTTTTTCCTCCCCCCCTTTTTCTAAGCCGCTTATCAGCTAAGCCGCTAAGCCGCTTAACAGCTGATCCGCTAAGCCGCTTAACAGCTGATCCGCTAAGCCGCTTAACAGCTGATCCGCTAAGCCGCTTATCAGCTGATCCGCTAACCCGCTTAACAGCTGATCCGCTAAGCCGCTTATCAGCTGATCCGCTAAGCCCCTAAGCCGCTAATAGCGCTTAGCCGCTAAGCCGCTAATGGGATTGCTTCGCAAGACGAAAAAACCGCAAGACGAAGAGACTCACGGAACGGATTCTTTTCGTCTTGCGAGGCACCACTGTATCTCATCCTCAAATATTTTGTTTGTCTACTTTGAGGATCATATTGTGCTATTGTATGAAGTTGTTAGGATTATTAGGATCAATGGAGAGTACTTTGAACAGTTAATGTTTCTATTGTACTTTTTCAAATTGATGTTTATATGGAGGAGAAATTATGTGTATGTATTGTGTGGACTAATTTCAGTCACCAAGAAAAAGTACTGATGGGAGTTAGGATTCTTGCAAAATCTGGAGGATCACAGGTTCCCCATCCGTGCACTAGGTCTCATTCTTCTGTAATACAGTATGAGGATAATGCTGAACTACATTACAGAATTGTTGTAAGGATGACATGGTTATATGTTAAGTACTCATGGGACTAAACAAGTAAATACTGTTTGGGTAAACAGTGTCCTTGAATTGTTGGTACTCACCACTTCTAGCATTGCTTAAACTTTATTTGAAGCCTTGGGAATGCCAAATGTACATTGAAGATGTGGACTAAAAATCATAACAATAGTATACAAACCCCTGGTTTGGGCAGGTGGGGGGTGGGGAGCAGTTCAACTGAGCAACATGGTTCTAAGGCTAAAAACATTTCACCACACTGCAGTACTGGAACCATTGGCATTTAAAGGTTGATTGTTTGAATGTTTTCTGCTGGTCTGTAGATTGCTGCAGGCTTCACCTCTATGATCTCTTTTGCATTCCGTATTTAGAAGTGTATCTTTGGAAAATGCCATTTTGATGAGCTGTAGATTTCAGTAAATATGAAAGATACGCCAATAATTTATTGCCTACTTCATGGCTTTTTTTTGGAGTCGTTCAGTGGTTCTGTGTTCAGCTAAGGAAACACAAGGTGGATACAGTTTTACTTAGTAACTTTGTATATTTAAGCCAAGGCTGGTGATAGCCAATTGCCTGATAGTCTGTGTTGAGCAATTTGTCATTCATATAATTTCATAAAAATCCTCACGGCAAGGAGCACTCTCAAGAGCTCTTTTGTTTAAAAGGGTGATAGAGCGGGCACTATTTCCTGGAGTTCTGATGCTTGCTTCACAACCATGAAATAGAGTTTTATATAATAAATGCAAACAGTAAACACATTATAACAAAAGATGTTCAACACATTGAAATCAAGCTTTATCTTCTAATTTGATGTGCACTAAACTTCTAGCATGAAGGAGGAACCCCATGTAAATAAGAAGTGTCCAGCCCTTTGCTTGATTATTTTCCTCATTCTCTAATTTATCTGTCTCAGACTTGAAAGCCACATTAAAGGTAAAGGTAAAGAACCCCTGGATGGTTAAGTTCCGTCAAAGGCAACTTTGGGATGCAGCGCTCATCTCACTTTCAGGCCGAGGGAGCCGGCGTTTGTCCACAGTTTTCCGGGTCATGACTAAACTGCTTCTGGTGCAACGGAACACTGTGACAGAAACCAGAGTACACGGAAACGCCATTTACCTTTGCACCACAGCGGTACTTATTTATCTACTTGCACTGGTGTGCTTTCGAACTGCTAGGTTAGCAGAAGCTGGGACAGAGCTATGGGAGCTCACCCCATCACATGGATTCGAATTGCCAAACCTTCTGATCGGCAAGCCCAGAGGCTCAGTGGTTTAGACCATGGTACCATCCACGTCCCTCAGTGAATCACCTCATTCACTGTGGGGAGGATCCACCTTGCTACTCCAGCAGATTATGTCATCACTTGCTCCTATTCAGTGATGTATTTACCCATTCACTGTAGCACAGCAAACAGGTGCTAAAATAGTGTTGAGAAGTACCTACTTCAAAATGTCAAGAGAAGGGGTGTGTTACTGACCACAAGGAGTTAGTAAAGGGAAACAGGCAACGCTGCTCACCGGCCAATGTCCTGCCCATCATAACTTGCAGTTCTTTTAGCCAGCAAATACATTTTCTGGAAACTGGACAACTCATGAAATTGTTCAGGGTAAATGTTAAGGAATCTAATGTTGGTGCTCTGTTCAGTTGTATTCTGCATTGTATCTAGGCTTTTCTATTTGTTACCAACAAGTATTAGAAGCTCAGATATATAAGCTAATAGCTAAATGACACCTAGATTTGCACCTAGGTTTTGGTCGCCACAATGCACTGTCTAGTCAACTCCCCCCACGGTGAACATCAAATAAAAGAAGCTACCACTGCTCTTTAGTAAACATAACATTGCAGTCTTAGTAAATGAAAATCTTTGTAGAATGAATGGATCTGCAAAATCTTTTCCTGACTTATTTTTATCTCAAAACTATGGGACAGTTTTACTTTTTCAGGGAATAGACTTATGCATGGCGATTCAGATGGTATTCAGATCACTTTCAGCAGTGTTCATTTACAAGTCTTTGTTTTCTTCATTTGTGCTTCTACAGTCCTTTCAAGGACATGTTCTTTCCAGAGGCAGCTTCTAAGTATTTAGCACCTAAATTACAGAAATTACAAACATGCAGCATTATAGTTAGGTGATCATGGTTTTGAACAAAGGTAGGGATGATGCTGGAACAAAGATAGCTAAAAGTATATGCTTGGCAGTTCATCATTTTCTTTCTGGCAAAACCATGAGTGATTATGCAGTAAAGTTCTTAACTTGTGCAGAATGGGAAATATATTTGAATTGGCTCAAAGTAAAGTTGAACTTTCAGATTTTTCATCCCATATTGTTAATTGTTTGTTGGTCTCTGGTACATTGTACCTTCTTTTACTTTGATGACTTCGTGAATTCTGATGTGATCCTTGCCTCTTGGATTAATGCATGGATTGAAATTTAGTTTTAAGTATTTCTGAATACGCTAAAGCAGTTCTCTGTTAAGTTTTGAGAGAATGTTTTAAAATACTCGTTTAAACCATTAAATTTGAATACTAATATTTATTTGGATTACAATAATTGCAGATTAATGTGGAAATATGTTGGAACAGAACTGTGGGTGAGCATCTGTGAAAGTTACTAGGACTGGAGATGGACTCATCCATCCTTGGTACTAAGCCTACTGCATGCACTAATCTGGACCCCCACCCATCTAAAATATGAGATCAGCAAGTAAATTGGATGGCAGAAGGAAAGGGGTAAAATTCCTATTGCCTGGCAATACAAGATTCTCAGGCATGCTGCCATGAAGTATAAAGGTGTAAAGTCATCAATGGCATTCCTAAAAGATCTTCTCTTCCCATATCCCCACTCCCTTGGCAGATTGACAGTCAAATTAAAACTCTTCCTGGTCATGGCATTTTTGCTATTGTCAGCGCGTTCTACATGCTACTGAATGAATATGCTTTTGTCATGGGAAGGGAAATTGCATCAGACTTATTAATAAAGATCTGGACTTAAATTAAAGGCAGTCTCTTCCTTATAGAAAGACAGTGCTGTCTAGTTAACTCTTAATGCTGATGCATACTTCTGGCACTATTTCTGCCTATGCATTCCTGAGACCGAAGGACAACATGCTGCATTAAATAGACTTGTTATAAGCTCAGTTCTTTAAGTTAATACTGTGGAATCTTTGGACCTTCATGTGGTGTAAATTCAGACACAAAATTGTACCAAAAAGCTTAAATGCACACGAAAAATGTACTGGTATTTTTAATCTCCTGTTGTTTGATTTTATTGTGTTAACTTCTTAATTGAGTTGTGGGGGTTGATCTCTTGCAAATGTTATTGACCACTTCAGGCATTTTTTGTGAAGAGGCAGGGTATATATATTCACTTTTAGTAGTGACCAGTACACAGTCAAGAGCTCCAAACTAATGCACAGAGTTTTGTGGTTCTTGAAACATAATTGCCATCTTGAATTCTCAGATTTTCATCCTTGATCACTAAAATAGCATTAAGGATCTGACACTTGGCAAAAGAAAGATAAGAACACTGAAACTGAGAGAGCATGCCACATCACACTCTTGTGGACTGCGACATAGATTCATAAAATGAATCTATGAAAAGGGGTGGATGTTGATAGCAAAGTATATCTGGCCAAACTCTTTTAGCACATGCTTCATCCCTCTAACTCAGCCTTTCTCAACCTTGGGTCCCCAGATGTTTTTGGGCTACAACTCCCATCATCCCTGACCACTGGTCCTGTGAGCTAGGGATTATGGGAGCTGTAGGCCAAAAAAATCTGATGACCTGCCCACCTGTCAAATTTGGCTCATGATTCTGGTCTGTGGAACCAAAAAGGTTCCCTACCGCTAGACTAGAGTTTTAGGTTTGCATGTGGGAAACAAATTCCTATTCAACTTCGCTGAGTAGCTTAATTTGACTTGCAGAATTTTTAGGGTAAAGTTAGACCCTGAGCAAAAGGGTGGGGGTACAAATGTGATTAACTTAATCTGTGTCCTATGGGCTGAACGTTTTGAAAGTTTAAACTGAAGTGTTGAGCATAGGTGTGTATTTAATGTTTGGATTACATGTAATCTTTTCAATTGACAGAATTATTTAATTGTTGAAGAATTACTAATACAGAAAATGCTTCCAGCAGAGCAGGAATGGACACCTATGGCTCTCTAAGATGTCTCTAGTTTCCAATCATCCCTGGCCATTGGCCATGCTGACTGGGGCTGATGGGAGTTGTATTTCCTCAGCATATAGAAAGCCACAAGTTCCCCATATGCAATAGAGGAAACAAAACTTTGTATCACAGACAAAGAATGTTGCCATCACAGGTGTCCTAATGTTTATATTTTTATATATGCATATATTTGAAAACACTGTTCATAAGATTTCTAACTAAACTTTCTAACTAAACTGTTTGTTGTAGGTGAAAGCGTTGAAAGAGAAGATTGAATCAGAAAAGGGGAAAGATGCTTTTCCAGTAGCAGGCCAAAAATTAATATATGCAGGTAATGTTTTTGCACATAGAAATTATTTCTAGGTGTTACTGTAAGAGGAACAAAAAAAGTTGGCAGGTCACACTCCATCCAGCTGACAAGAGAAGCTTTTCAATCTTATTGGGGAGGGATTTAGGCACATACTTAACTCTCTCCTTACTACCAGTGAGGCTTAATAAATGCTTAATTTTGGGCTTGATCACACCCAAAGAAACCAAGAATTAATCTCTTGGGTAATATATGGAATTGATAGAAGAATTCTCCTTGACCATTGTTTTCCCAGAAGAAAGAATTTGTATATGGCTAGGAATTCAGCTTCCTTTTGGACTTAACTTATTTTGCATCTGATGCTTCAGCTAAATTAAAATAATCTACAGCATGGGTAGGCAAACTAAGGCCTGGGGGCCGGATCCGGCCCAATCACCTTCTAAATCCGGCCCGCAGACAGTCCAGGAATCAGCATGTTTTTACATGAGTAAAATGTGTCCTTTTATTTTAAATGCATCTCTCTGGGTTATTTGTGGGGCATAGGAATTTGTTCATCCCCCCAAAAAAAATATAGTCCAGCCCCCCACAAGGTCTAAGGGACAGTGGACCGGCCCCCTGCTAAAAAAGTTTGCTGGCCCCTGATCTACGGCATTTATATAGCATATTCCAACAAAGCACTTAACGTAAGGTAAAGGTAAAGGTACCCCTGCCCGTACGGGCCAGTCTTGACAGACTCTGGGGTTGTGCGCCCATCTCACTTAAGAGGCCAGGGGCCAGCGCTGTCCGGAGACACTTCCGGGTCACGTGGCCAGCGTGACAAAGCTGCATCTGGCGAGCCAGAGCCGCACACGGAAACGCCGTTTACCTTCCCGCTGGTAAGCGGTCCCTATTTATCTACTTGCACCCGGAGGTGCTTTCGAACTGCTAGGTTGGCAGGCGCTGGGACCGAGCAGCGGGAGCGCACCCCGCCGCAGGGATTCGAACCGCCGACCTTTCGATCGGCAAGTCCTAGGCGCTGAGGCTTTAACCCACAGCGCCACCTGCGTCCCTTAACGTACTTAACGTACATAATCTCAATTACCTACCCTTACAACAAGCTGTCGCTAATTGATAGTGGGATATAAACACTGAAGGGGATAAATGGAACAATTTATGGACAAAAGCACAATATAAACCTCTGCCACCAACTACTACAGAAGATTCACTTTAAATTGTTGCATGGATATTTAACACCAAGATGTATCTTATATCAAGCCCAATAGCTTAGTTATATTGGAGAGGATGCCAAATTATAGATACATACTAACAGATGCGGTGGGAATTATAGAAGTTTTTAATCTCACATTAAAGAAACATGAACAAGCCCATTAATTTAATAAGTTTTTTAGAACTGACTCACATTTTCCTTACTGCCATAGCTACTAAAATGGAACAATAGTATTTTCTCAGGTGGAAACAGATTGGAAGGAACTCAGTTCTGCACTAAGGCAAACTTTGCCATCAGTACACGCATTTCAACTCTCCAGAGAGCATCCCCACTCTCCTACTCCTGCACGCTATTCTGGAGGTTCTCCTGTGTGTGCCCCTGAGCCAGTTTCTAGGAGCGGGGGGAAGCCTTGTTGCACAAGTGGAAGTCCTTGTGCAGGACTTCCATTGATGGGACTCCGAAAGTGAATCCTGCCCTGAGATAGGGAGGGGTTCGCTTCTGTGTAGGGAACAGCCCTAATTTCTGTGTATCTACTTGACAATGAAGAGATATGTTTCTGCCTATCACATTAGCAGTTGTTTGCTGTTAACTTACTATTTAGCAATATTGTAGCTACAGTACAGACAACTGCCAGAAAGTGAGAAGTGGCTGTCCTTTAAAGAATCCCTCCTTTTGTGAGTCACTGGCTAAAAATGCCTGGTGTGTATTTGGGCTAGCTTAGTGTACTAGACTGACTTAATTAGGTAAAAAAAATTGCTTTCCCTCTTCAATATTCAAAATCAATTAAGCTGGAAAAAGTTCTGCTGTAGACTAGTTAAATTGTTAGAGCAAATGGAGGTTACATTGTAAACAAGCAATGGGACTCAGGCGAAATTCAATACAAGGTGGATTTTTTTGAATGACTGCTTATACAGAAACTAAGAAAGTCAGTGAATGAACATAGCATGAAAAAGGATGACTAGGAGCTACACGGTGTTTCCTTAACTTGCAGCATGGAGAACTTAAATGTTTTAAGTTCTACTACCCCATAGTAGCCAAGAAAAGTGACACACATGGAGACATTGAATAGAATCATTTGTCTGGAGGTTGCAGACAACTGGCTACATGTGCTGCTACCTTAGCTACCATATTTTTCCGTGTATAAGACTAGGTTTTTCCCCTTAAAAATAATGTCAAAAATTAGGGGGCGTCTTATACTCTGGGCCATCTCCCCCCATTTTCTTAAATCTGAGTCCCCAAAAATAGGTTGTGTCTTATACATGGGGCGTCTTATAGACAAAAAAATATGGTATATCCTTAGCTAAATGACTATCGCCATTTGACTCCATCTTTAGATTTCTACACAGAGTGAACACAATGCAATTGCATTTATGGGATCATGTTAAATGTGAAGAAAAACTAACATGAATGACTTTAATTTTCTAGGTAAAATTCTTAATGATGATACTGCTCTTAAAGAATACAAAATCGATGAAAAGAACTTTGTGGTGGTTATGGTGACAAAAGTAAGTCTCAGTGTAATCAGTAATATTCTGGCATGGGTGGCAGGGGGTTGCTCTTAAATTGTTTTTTATTGACTTGTAATATAAGAAAACAGGCTGTTGGTAACTTTTATCCTGAGGTTTTCTAGTTTTGTAATATATTATGAGAACATTCAGCACTATAATAACAGAAAAAACAATGTTGAAATGTATACTATAAAGGTTTGTGAGAATTTATTTGCTGTGAAGTGCATGTAGCAGTCGTGAATATATTTTTCATAAATGTGGAAGTAGCTAAATTTCACTTATAAACTCAAGAGTTTATATTCTCTTCTCTCTCACATCTCTTGGAATTTATTGGATCCAGGCTATTTATATATCTGTTGAAAAATACACTTGGTTTAACATACACCTTTATCTAAATTACTGTTAAGTGTGATTTTTCATTATCTCAAATACTGGTATCCTAGACAATTCTGATCAGATCCTCCCCTGTTGTCAGATTAAATTAGAGCAGATAGTAGATGGGCAGCTGACATAACTAAAAACTGTCCATCTTTGAGACACATTCTCTATGTATTACAATTGACTGCATGATGAAACTATATTTTGATGTTAAGGTTATGGTGGGATGTGTTGAAAATTGTCAGGTTAAAAATGATCTGCCTTGCTAGCCTTTTTCCACCTGATTTTGGAGGATGGGTCCTTGACTGACTCCAGCTACAAAAGCTGAGGCCGCTGAACAGACACTTGGGTTAGGGCGGGGGTTGTCAACCTGGTCCTTACCGCCCACTAGAATCCACTAGGATTCTAGGTGGGCTGAGGGGGTTCTACGGCACAAGCTGAATCCTCCTTCCATTGAGCACTGGTGGGCGGTAAGGAAATTTTACCATCAAGAAAGATGCATTAGTGGGTGGTAGGTATAAAAAGGTTGACTACCCCTGGGTCATGGTATAGTTTAGGTTTTTTTGTTGCAATTGTTGATATTAATCTTTTGACATCTCTGTTTTTAGATCTTACAGTGTATCTGGAAATTGCTCAATTTGGTTGTGTTCTTTTTGATGTGTTTTGTTTTATTGCTTGAGTACTTTTGTTATTTTGTAATTATGTAAATCATACGTTGTAAGCTGCCTGGAGCATAATTTTAAGTATGGTAAGGCGGCCTACAAATCTTGATGATGATGAAATAGAGCAACGACTCTGCAGCTTGCTGCAATGTGCATTTTGTTGCTTGATTGGCAACAGTCTTTCTTTTTTCAGTTTGTCTTTCTGAGATTCTGGCCTCCTCAAGGCCACTAAAAATAGCAGTGAATTAAACCCATAACCAGACCTTGGTGGCCATATTATCTGTGTCTATTTGAACATATTGATGACTGATGGTTTTCAACAATGGTTAAACAGGATTTTGCTGAATTGCTTTTCAAATGACCTGATTGTGTCCCTGCTGCAAAAAGGTTTTCTTTACTGGCAGGCATTTAGCTTACTGTATAGATCTATTCAGGGATGGTTTGATTGTTAACCCTTTCTACATTGATTTGTCCTGCTTTGTAAACCCCACAAATACGTCCAGTAAAACCTGTATGGTTCTGGAAGATTCAGATCAGATTGGTTAGCTCACACCATCACTATTTGTATACTCAATATACTTTCAGTAGAAGTTTGGTAGTGAAGGGCCAGCTGTCTTTCATGGAAAAATACCTGCCACCACTGATCTTCACATTGTAGAAATGCCCAAAAAGTTTGAAATAAAGTCAACAGTTTTTGGAACACAGTTTGTTACAGACACTTCAGGTTACAGACGCTTCAGGTTACATACTCCGCTAAGCCAGAAGTAGTACCTCAGGTTAAGAACTTCGCTTCAGGATGAGAACAGAAATCGCGCGGCGGCAGCAGGAGGCCCCATTAGCTAAAGTGGTACCTCAGGTTAAGAACAGTTTCAGGTTAAGAACGGACCTCCAGAACGAATTAAGTTCGTAACCCAAGGTACCATTGTACATCACAGGTCGTCTCATCACTTTGCATTGACCACATCATTGCAGTTTTAGTAATTCCAAGGGGCTACTGTTGTGTGTAATATCTTTCATGTACAATGGCTGCTTTTGTCATGCTAATGCAAACCCATCAGATTTATTTTGGACTCTTACATATGCTCATGAGAAGCTAACACTGCAACAGGCATATGGAGTGATATAAATCAGTATTTGTGTGGTGGATGTAACTTCCAAGATGAGCCCTGAGAGGTGTATGAAAACGGCCAATCACTGGTGCATGCTAAAAATGAAAAAGGATGGCTTGTGAATTTGATTCATTTAGATTTCTTCATTTTATAGCCCAAAGCAGCTGCTGCTCCAGCTCCATCCCCAACTACAACCCAGCAGTCAAATGATACCACCAGTACTGTTAGTTCTTCTACGATAGCTGCTGCAGCCCCCAAACCTACACCTGTTCCAGCTTCTGCCCCTGCACCAGTTTCAGCACCTGCACCAGCTGCCCCGACACCAGCTGCAGTGGCTTGTGAACCTGTGCCTGTAAGTGCTCCTGTAGAAGAGAAACCAGCAGATAAACCAGTAGAGACACCAGCTGCCACTAGCCCAACATCTACAGACAGGTATGAGCAGATTATTAGAAACCAGAGTCTTATTTATTATCACCACTTATACTAAATTTGGCACTAGGACTTCTTGGTGGGCATCAAAATTGCTGAAAAAGAGAAATATTAGTTTTTAATCCTCCTACATGCTTCCTTCCAAAAATCCTGTTTTATTTTTTAAAAAACCAATGCTTCAGTATAGAGCACCAATGCATTTTTATCTTGTACAAGTCTTTTTACTAACTTCTGAAAATGGTTAATATGCCATGTATAATAATAATAATAATAATAATAATAATAATAATAATAATAATAAATATTATTTATACCCCGCCCATCTGGCTGGGTTTCCAGTTGAGTTACTGTGTGAAGTTGTTAATATGGTGTTAACTTTGAGCTTTTATATATGTTTGTTATTAGAACTTATACAACAGTAGCTTGCAAGTATACTTGTTCAAGGTGATTCTGCAATAATTACAATATGGCAATGTAGCTTTTCCACAGGATGAACCAAAAACAGTAGTTTTAGCCATGTTCTAGTTTTCTTAAGTATTTCACTAGAGTGCAAGTTGATAGGTTGTTAAACATTTCCATTTCCTCCCCTGAAAAGTGATTAAATGATGCACCAAAGGAAGCTACTTGGAAACTGGGCATGAACATCTGTTCAGTCAGTTTCAGCAAACAATGAGTCAGTCTGAGAGTTGGTAAAATTTGTGTGCATTTGAAGGTTGACCCTTGGTCAGATGTCAGTAGACTACAGCTACTGAATGTGCCACTTGCATTATTTTGTACTTTACCCTCATATCCCTGGTTGAATTTCTGTTGTGAGCAATTAAGCCAATACCTGTAATGGTGGGTGCTAGTCTGTATTTTTCATAATCCAGTTTGTGTCTCCATGGATTGCAACTACTGTGGGAAAGGAAGTTTGGACAACTTCTACTAGCAGCATTTTGTTTGGGTAAAAACAGATGTATATGTTGCAGACAAACCATTTTTGATTATTCATAAGCAAAATTATATAAGCCCCTTGAACTCTAAGCCGCATGAGCCTTTTTAAAGGAAATGAGTGGTTTTTGTTCTGTTACAGTACCACAGGTGATACTTTGCGATCCAATCTCTTTGAGGATGCTACAAGTGCACTTGGTAAGCATTTTCTGATAGTTGTTTGAGTACCTCTTCTATGAAAGACTCGCAAAAAGCACCGCTTGCACCCTACTTCAGACATTAGTGTTGTAATTAAAAAAATGTGACACTTTGAAATGTCAGCGTTAGTGAATATTTTAATATGGCAAGTGAGTTTATCTGCAGAGAACAATCTCCATTCTTATTATACAATAAGGGAGGGAGGGAAACAAACTTTACTTGCACCTCCTGGTTTCACTATCTTGCCTTTCTTAAATCTGTGTCAAAAGCACATGCTCCAAATTAATTGCAAGCCATATAATTCAGCAGTCCAAGTTTACAGCTATTAACGTTGGTAGTTTTACAAGAGGATAGATTTCTGAGGGGGAGTTGGGCGGAGACAGTATTTCCCTAGTATTAACTACATTTGGACTTGTTTTCAACCATAGGGACAAAGACATTTGTAAAACTTAAGGGGTAAATCCCAGTTGTCTGCTGCCAAGATGGCAACTCTAGAAATGTAGAATAATATATATCCAATTTCATTTTGATGTGTTCAATGGGAATTGCTAAATTGATCAATTTTATTAATTAAGTTCTTACTTTGCTTAGTCAATTATTTACAGGGAAGTTCTAACTGTAAGGTGTTGAGGGTTGCTAGGGTAGGGGAATGAGTAGGATCAGTAGGGGGATCTGATGATAGAGAGCTTATTGTTGGTACTGAAAGCCACCCAGAGTGGTTGGGGCAACCCAGTCAGATGCAGAGGGTATAATTAGTACATTATTCTTAATAAATTATTACTACTTTTCTAAAACTTAGTTATCTATGTTGTTAAAAAGTACTTCTAGAAAAACGAGGGCCTTGTCTGCTTTATGTATTGAAGATTGCTGCATAGAATCCTGTTGTACTGTGGATCCACCTCCACCTCTCTCTCCCCACCCCTCTCTAACAGTATTGGCTAATAATTCTCAATTACAGTTGGTCACTTGAATAGCTTTTGCATTAAGCTTGATACTTCAAAAGTAAAAAAACCCAAACTGATCGGCATCTGTCTAGGAAAAACACTTTCTAGCCTTGTACATCAAATGGCTTTCTTAAGCCAGACGTTATTATAATTAATTAATGACTGCAGCAAGGAATGGATATTTTTGACACCTTTCCTCCACCTTCTTTAAATCTGCATGTTTCTTTCATCTTAATCTTCGCTCCTCTGTTCTTCCTAGTAACAGGTCAGTCCTATGAAAATATGGTGACTGAGATCATGTCGATGGGCTATGAGAGAGAGCAAGTAATTGCTGCACTGAGAGCCAGCTTCAACAATCCTGATAGAGCAGTGGAGTATCTTCTGATGGTGAGCATGTTCTCTTGATATTCATAATTTCTTGTTATGCCTTCTGCCACCGACTTTGGGTGTGACACAGTCATTAACAGAAAGAAAAACAAAAGGTTGGGAGGTGAATAAAAACTGAAAATAAAACATCATAGCTGACCTATTATCTTTCATTCTGCTGTTAAAACAAATGTAATTTTCAGCCATAATCCAAATGATTTCAGCTCTCCTCTTTACTGTTTTTAAAAATGTGTAGCCTTTTTGATCTGCAAGAAAGAAGGATGCTTTGGAAATGGCAAATATATGAGAAATGAGTTTGGATCCGGAAAGAAGTGTGTGAAAAAAGTATGTCTTTTATGTTCAGGCAGATCTAGCAAGCCAATCTTGATATGGTCCAATAAAACCAGTCTTCTCTCTCTGACCTTTAACGAAAGCAAGTTCCTTCACAGGGATCTTCATCTCCTTAGGGCATGTACAGATAATGTGAGCTTCCTTTTTGCAACCAACATTGGCAGGGCACTTTCTTACATCCTCAATGCTTTGTTCTCTTAGCAGTAGCCCATACCTCATAACATCTCAGAGTTGGGAGTTCAGAGGGCAACAACTCTCTGCCAGTTCCAATTAGGTTGCTCATATGTGTGAATGTCCCTAGTCTTGTTCTATGTTTAGAAGCCATTGTAGGTCAATCCCCACTGGTTAGGATGGTAGTAGCACAGACGCGCAAGCAATTATTATCCCACAGATAAAGATTCTTCAACCTGTGAGAGAAAGAAATATAGCTGCTGCTCAAATTAGTGAATGCTATATATATGTGTGTGTGATTGTAATATACAGTTTAATATTAAATATGTATAATATATAAATATTAAAATAATATTAATTTATAACATAACTGCAAGTACTTGGCAGTCATTTTTAATGATTTTTATGTGATTTTACACACATTTTTTTACAAAAAACTATTAATAGGGCAAGTTTAAAATTATTGGAAATTATACAAAACATTTAAAATATTCAATATTTCTTATGCAAAATTAAATTATATTAATTTAACCATAATATCTTTTGAATTCCCAAGTCATTTTACAGCTTTTTAACACCCCTCATTTTTGGAATTGGAAAGTTGAAAAATTCAACACTCCCTGATTGACCATGCTGATGGCATTTGGAGTCAAAAACCCTCCCAAAGGGCTGCAGGTTCCCTATCCTGAGAATATGTAAAGGTGACTTCTGAAACGTGGTGTGTTTCTTTTACTATAAAGTGTACACGTTGGCTCCAGAAGCCATTGCCCACTCCTGAACCATCTATTGCAAAATCATTTGTAAAGTTCCCTACCTGCAATATATTGGTGACCTTGGCATTGCAAAATATCTGAGTATTTAATACATAAAATGGTTGGACAAGGTTTCCTAATCATTTATGGGAGACTACTTGTAAGTTGTCTGCTTCTACTAATTCAGCTGTTTCAATCTTAAGTTCACCCCTGGTTAAGTAACGTTCATACATTTCATCCCCTTTGTGTCAGTTCTAGATAGTAAATGTTATAACCCATTTTTGTATAGATTACTTTTTTTTAAAGTCACGTCAAGCTGAGCAGAATTGCTTAGGTGGAAAGCTAAGTCGCTGCTTGTTGAGCTGTGGTCATGCATCTTCGAGAAGAGGCTTGCTAAGTTTTCAGTTAACTATAAAGAAGTGCAAATTACTTTCATGGAGCGGAGAAATGGAAGCACAAACTCTTTAGAATGAAAATGCTAATTGTGTAAATGAATAATACTGAAGAAGATATGCTTGCTAGTTGCTTCCATTCTAGTTTGAGTGTTAGCAACTCCAGCCCTTTTGTTCTCTTATGGGGGCAAAAAACTTCAGCTGGGATCTGGATCTATCAGACTTTCAGATTTGTGTATCATAGGCATTGTGTATCGTTACTGCATCTTAATTTCTGTACACAATAAAACATTTGTTTATTTAGCTTAGGTCTGCTGGCTGTTATTTACCTGAACTTCTTTGGTGTGGCATTGATTAGCTTTGTGTTCCTACTTCGGTGATTTTGGTCTTGGTTTGTCTTTGCACACTTTTCTGAAAAGGCAGGTGTGGCTTAAAATGTGAAAAGCAACCTCAGTTGCCAAAACGATCCCTGCAACAGCCAAGCTTCACACTGATTGTTTTTGCATGGCAGAAAGTTTTTAGCATAAAACAGGAAAGCTGCAAATCCTTGCCTCTGCTGGGCCATCCACCAGCCTTTGGGACCTAGATAGCTATGCCAACCTGCCCTCCCACCTGTATAATTGACAATTAGATTGTGGATGAGGTTGCCTGACCTGGCATACATCACAAAGACTTGGGTCGATTAGCTGCCCAGGTCTGACCTCTTCCAGCTGTGCTCCGTCAGGTACTTAGTGCAACACCAGCATAGATTGGAAGAATTAGAGTGTGACTGTCACTTACATAACTTTATATTAATCAGAAAAGCCTTTATACTTGGGCTACAGTTTCAAGGGTTTGTACCTGACACCAGATCATAGTCAGAACATGGCTCCTCTTGGTGTCCTCTTACTGCCCACCCAGCTGGCTGAGGCAGTCTAGGGTTTGGTATTGGAGAGCATCAATGTTCAGTCTGAGACTGCCTTAGTTAACCTCAGTTTCAAAAATCTGTTGCCAAGAAGTGTGAGGCTTTGTGAGAAGAACAGGCCCAAATCGCCCTTTGGTTCAGGGTATTAGTTGAACAATTCTTCATATCTTGGCCACAGGTTTTCCTTTATTAAAACCAAGATCCCTTTAGTTGGAATTGGATGTAACATTCGTAGTATTTTTCAAAGCCCCCAGATTCTGGAAGCAAGTCCTCTGACCTTCAATTGAAGCTCTCTGCATGCAGATCTGCTTGTTGTTTTAAAATATGGCCTGTCTCAAATGGTGCAAGAAGTTGGAGGTAGAGGGGGAACAGTTTCAGAGAAGTGGAATTTTATCCAGCGCTTGATTTGGACTTGTATGTCGCCTTGTATTTCACCTATTACAGCGAATGCTGATGATCTTTGACAAACATTGAGTGTCTGACAACTTGGGAATATACTGGTGATAGTTTACAGTCGCCTAAATGTGACTCCATTAATTCACTTGTGTATTTCCAAGAAGTGGCCAAATATATATCCTATTTTAAGCCACTAACAAAAAATATGACTGTGGACTTCACTGGAACATAAACACTTTGCCATTGCCCAGCAGCGCTTTACACACTATGCCTGTTTGGAAGGCTTGTTAATTCTGATTTCTTTTAACACGACTGTGCTCATTTTAGGGTATCCCAGGAGACAGAGAGAGTCAAGGAATGGCTGACCCCCCTCAAGCAGCCAGCACAGTTGCTTCTCCATCTTCAGCAACAGCAGCAGCGGCTGCAGCAGCAGCTGCAGCAGCAACTACCACAACCACAACTACTACTAGTTCTACAGGAGGTAAGGTTTCCATACTCTAAAAGTTCTGCACAAATCCATTGGATGGTTCAATTTGGATAATGTGGTTGTATGCACATTCCTTCCCTGTGACTGCTTCCCTTAAGACCTGGAACTTTCTGACTTGTGTTTTTTCCATAGTACATGTCTGTAGGAGCAACTAACTGCCCTCGGTAGTTTCTGTTGCAGTCTGTCTTGGAAATCAGTTCTATGCAGACTGATTAATAAATCTTTTTTCACTTGGTAATAACTGGTAAAATACAACTGACCACCAAAATGTATCTGAAATGTTGAATTTTTTGGGTGTGGGTGTGTGGAAAGCAAATACTTGATGCCATTTAGAATGAGCTAAAATGAACATATTACTGCAGAAGTTCAGCCATTATTAATACATTGCTTTGCAGGCTTTCAATGTACGTTGAAAATTTCGCACTTGAAAATTAGGTGCCTCCTCACTCCTAAAACTATTCCAGCAGTGTGTGTGCTGCTGCTTTCTTGGATTTGTGATTTTGAGGTTAAAATAAGGCTCAAGTAACTTAGCCATCTCATAAAAATGACTTACTAATTTTTGTAGCGAAAAGGTAGCGATAAATAGAAATAAATGCCTATATTATGGGAGATTCAGGTAGGCAGTAAAAAATGAATAATATATGTGATAGCAAAAACTTGATTTGTCACTTGCTCACTTTTCAGCCTCTCTAAAACAAATATCAATTACCGGTACTTAGAATATACATTTTATGCTCTAGAGTGAGCTTTATAGTGGTTTTTCTACACCACGACAAAGTATTAAAAGTTTTGATAAAATTCATTGCTCTACTTTGGATTTTGTAGGGCCTGATGCCTGACCGTTGGTCTGATTTTTGTTTATAAGTCAATTTTTTTTAGAAAACAAAACAAAACGCCCTTGTACACCAGACAGTAAGCATGGTGTTCACAAGAAAAATTAGCAATTTGCTCTGTCATGCACCTCAGGCAAGAAACTGAGGAATTATTTTAATCTCTTTCTTGTCACTGAGTAAGAAAGTTCTAAGCCTTGGGAGTTAAAGACATGTCAACCCTATATGATTCAGGGCATCATACCTGTTGAAAAAGGCTTTTCGGCGGGAGGACAACAACTCCCATGATATTTCATGGTAAAATATTTAATAAATATTTATTTTATATGTATGCATAGATAAATAAAAAATCTACCCACACCTTTTTCCTTTTCAGGACACCCACTTGAATTTTTACGAAACCAGCCTCAGTTCCAGCAGATGAGGCAAATTATTCAGCAGAATCCATCTCTTCTGCCTGCATTGCTACAGCAAATAGGGCGGGAAAATCCTCAATTATTGCAGGTGACTTTTAAAACATTTTGGGTTGTCTCTGTGTTTTCAGGTGGTTTATTTATATGCATGGGGAGAAGGAGGCAGTAAAGTTGATGAGGCACATTAACTTCAGTTAACTTTGTAAAATTTAAAGCATGCATAAATATATCATCGTAAGGCACTCCTGATTATTACTTGTCGGCATTTTTGATTGCATTATTAGTACAAACGGAAGTGGTTGTGCTTAAGGCTATTGGTAGGAATGAATATGCTTTATTTCAGTGTATTGTTTGCTTTTGTCCTCCCATGCACCACAGCAAATAAGCCAACACCAAGAACATTTTATTCAGATGTTAAATGAACCTGTTCAGGAGTCTGGTCAAGGGGGCGGTGGCAGCGGTGGCGGAGGAGGAAGCGTAGCTGAAGCTGGAAGCCGTCACATGAATTACATTCAAGTAACACCTCAGGAAAAAGAAGCTATAGAAAGAGTGAGTGCAGCATTTTTGTCTCTGTGTTCTTGAAGTAGAGAATAGCTTCCCGTTCTCTGTTACCATACCTTCTATTTCCAAAGTTGAGAGCAGGAGTATATAGCCAAAGTGGCGTCATTTTGTGCACTTATATGACACTGTGGTTATCTAGGTCTGGTAGAAGATCCTGGTAGCGTACATCAAGCCAGCATGGTCTTCCTGTTGGTTGAAAAAGTATAGTGAATCCTTCACTCTAGAAGACCACTGGTGGTATTTAGTATACAGGTGGATATGTCTTAAGGGCTAATCCAGAGCTTTCCAAACTGTGTGTCGCGACACATTAGTGTGTCAGCAGCAGTGTGTAGGAGTGTCGTGAACGCTGTCCGCACTCTTCTGGGGCTAGAAAGGGGTTAGTTTAACCTCCAGTTTGCTAGCAAAACTGAAATACTGCATTGCAAAATGGTGCATATCTAAAAAGTGTGTCACCAACATGAAAGCTTGGAAAGCTCTGGGCTAGTCTATTGGTAACTGCATCTCACCAGGGTCGGTGATGGATCTTGAGATGATTAGGTGAGTTGCAGGTTGAAGCTTACATGTAGTCATTCCCAGCTGCTTCTGCTCACCTGACATTGCTGTGAAGCGGCCAGAACATGCAGTTGACTCACATTGAAGCTACAGGGACCCAACCTCAGCCTGAATGGATGCAGACTGTTCCTGAAGATGTAGCATCTTGCAAGTAGAACTCTGGACAATGGAGTTACGGATACAGCAGTTATGGAAAGTAGTGACCTTGGTTGGAACTGTGCCTGATCCAAAGTCCCTAAGGTGGAAAAGGAGCCTTCCTTGACTGGGCAGGTGTTCCTAGTGAGAGTGATAACGTTTGCCTGTGGCTGGTCTGGGTCTGTTCAGCTCGCATTGATTGATAAGATTGATGCCACAGGCCAGGAGTTGCATTTCTCCTACTTAAAAGGGAGGCTGCCAACTTACCATATGGCATCATCCTGGATTTTATTCCTGAGCTCTTATTGAACTTCTTCAAGGCATTTATTTTCTCCCTGCCCTGGATGGCGAAGTGGTAGTAACCTCACTGACATATCTCAGACAGACAGGTGAAAATGGTATCTTTCCTAAACTCTTGCTTGAGTCCAGTACTGATGTCATGAGATAAAAAAAAAATCTATGAAAACTGCAACTTCCTCACCTGATCTGAATTCTGCTCTTCTTACTCTTGGATGCTGTCAGTGAAGATTTGAGGGGTGCCATGGATTACACATCCTGTAATTCCATATTATACAATGGCAGACCATCCAGAGTCTTCACTACTGATCAGTCCATCCTTTACTCTGTCAGTTGTGCCTCAAAATTGAGAGCCCAGGAAGCAAGATCTCAGGAACTTTATTGTGGGTATGTCAAGCCTGCCTCAAAAAAGCATTTGTACAGCATGTATGTACAAAGACCAAGTTGTCAAAACCAAGTTGGTTATTGTTCTTTGGGGTGGGGGAGATTGTGAAAGCATCTGACTTCATGGCACCATGTGGATTGCAAATTGGGTGTTTGTACAGAAGGTACTAATTAACTTGTAGGCATGAGGTGCAAATTGTAGGCAGTCGTTTCTTATGGGCAGTATTGATTAGTGATTGAAAGGTCACAGAGGTTTTTTCCTCCTCCAGGACTGTATTGCTGTGCTATAAGGAGTTTGAACTTGTTAACCTTTCTGGTTTTACATTGCTTAATTTACCTATGTGAACATTTTTCTTTTATTTATTTCAACAATTGCTGTGTATTTTAGTAATAATAGTGATAGTAGTAACTGAAGCTGCCTGCTTTTTGTGGGAGGAGTGGGAAAGGGAAGGGGACCTGTTGCTAGGTAGAGTAGGAGCAAGTTATTTGGACAAAGTGCCAGCAAATGGCAGCAGAGTTGTCTACCTGGAATTTATGCTCAACAAGGAGGCTTGTGCCTGAAATGTGAATTCTAATATCTTTTTCCATCCTACAGTTAAAGGCGCTAGGATTTCCTGAAGGACTTGTGATACAAGCGTATTTTGCATGTGAGAAGAATGAAAACTTGGCAGCCAACTTCCTTCTACAACAGAACTTTGATGAAGATTGAAAGGGAGAGACTTTTAAAATCTCACACATCACACCAGTGCATTACACTTACTGTTCACTGGATTGTCTGGGATACTTGGGCTCATATCCATGATACTTTGTGTAAGGTTGGGGGGAGGGAGAGAAAATATTGAAAGGACACAAGGAAAGACAAGCA
This sequence comes from Podarcis cretensis, assembly GCF_951804945.1. NCBI lineage: Eukaryota > Metazoa > Chordata > Lepidosauria > Squamata > Lacertidae > Podarcis > Podarcis cretensis. Next base: position 13,891,583 of record NC_137187.1, read on the forward strand.
CATCTGCTCTAAATTGGCAGGTGTAGCAGATCAAAGTGTAAAATACTATACAACCAAAAACCAGCTTTTTTGCAGATACTTAGTTCCTTTCTTCTATAAATTGTAAGTTCATGCCCCCTCCCCCAGGTTTTCACTCTTTTAGTGTACTAGCTCCCAAAATTAGTGTGGTGCCCTGCTTTATTTCTTTTTAATTAACATTGGTCTTGGAGATAGCAAAGGCTACCTAGAATCAACAGTCTGTATTTCATGATAACACTGGATAACGGCTTCATAAATTTAAGGAAAAAATATATTTGAATAAACGTTAAAATATGCCAAAAATGTAGGTGGTGGGTTTTTTTGCTGCTTCAGAAGTATCGTAATTACTGCAAGAGGCCCATTATTTCACATGAAGTGCTGGATTAAAAATTCAAATTAAACCACTCATTGTTTTAGATTATTGATCACTGATTTTTGAGGTATGTTCTTTTCCCTGCCCCCTTCCTTTCATAATAAATGGAGAGGCTATATACACAAAGCTAAACTTAGACCTTTTTTCTTTTTGGGCAAATACTACAAGTTAACTGAATTACTGCTTACTTCAATGTTGGGTTACAGTAAAGTTTGGTTTTTTTAAAAAAATGAACAACCATTGCATGTTTTGGGTTTGATGTATCCCTTTTTGTGAATTGAGCACTTTTTTATTGCCAATGAAGAAAATGTAAACTCTCCATCCTTGTGAAAGTATTTATGAAGAAATCAGATTCCATCCTACCTATATTTTGTTCAAAGTGAAATTGATCAATGAATACAGCTGCAAGTATTTCAAAACTAGGTGTCTTAAATGCTTGTAATCTTATAGTTTCAATCTCTGGGACTCTAAAGGCTATCGTTATTGTATTGCTTTAAAAAGGACTGTAATGTTCCAGTAACTTGCCTTCTCTTCTGTTTTAAAAGCATTGTGAAAATATTTTGCTCTTGAAGAGATGTTCAGAACATGGGAAAATAGATGAACAATCAAGTTATTGGATCCCTAAAGATTATGCACACACACCCTTTACTTCCTATTAAAAGTAACATCTAATTGTATGATTTTGAGTGTTTTTCTTACTGACAAAGAGATACTTTCTGTATGTTTGATTATCCTGAAGTGGTTCTGTATAGTCGTCTCCCCCCCCCCCCCCGAATGACTGCTTGAAAATACAGTGGTACCTCGGGTTACATACGCTTCAAGTTACAGACTCCGCTAACCTCTGCTACCTCGGGTTAAGAACTTTGCTTCAGGATGAGAACAGAAATTGTGCTCCATCGGCTCAGCAGCAGTGGGAGGCCCCATTAGCTAAAGTGGTGCTTCAGGTTAAGAACAGTTTCAGGTTAAGAACGGACCTCCGGAACAAATTAAGTACTTAACCCAATGTACCACTGTACTGATTATGTCAATAAGGATCAGTCCTTATCAGTCAATAAGGATCAGGCCAAATCAGGATGCCTGGTTCCTCAGTTCTAAAATCAGATACAGTAGACCCTCTTGTTATGAATTTAATTCGTTTTGGGGGCCAAAAAATCCATAACTAGAGGCATCGCTTCTGCGCATGCGCTCAGCGTGATCGAGCACTTCTGTGCATGTGAGTGGCAAAACCCGGAAGAATACACTTCTGGGTTTGCTACTTTTGCAACCTGAAAATTACGTATCCAGAGCAGTACATAACCCAAGGGTCCACTGTCTATAGAAAAGAGTGGCAGGCATTACATTAGGGTGGTCATGTACACATATTAGGGCTTATTTCAATGTAAGTGCATGGAATGCCATGAGTTGGATTTTTCAAAAGCATGCTTTCTGCCACATTTAGTCTGCATAACTTCAGCCTAATTTACAAGCAGTAGACATGCTCAAGCTCTGGACTATACCACTTCAGATTGTGGATAGAAAATTGTTTTTGAAAGCTCTGCAAAAATGCACTTGGCTTTATTTTTAAAGCTTGTTATATCAAACAACACAATGTTACTTCTGTAGCAGTTTCTCTTAAGGGAATAAAAAAAAAAATCTGATATCTTCATGCTCTTGAGAAAACTCTTTTTTGTATATTTTATAGAGCTAAGAGAGCCCTCTATTGGCCAGTTCCGTGATATATTTGAGTATATTGTGCAGGCAATTAGCCTCTGATTTAAAGATTTGGATTGCCCACCACCTGTAAAGCAGAAATAAATTAAGGTCTATTTCACTTATCATTGCGCAAAAGCACACTCCTTTCAGTCACAGGTGCACAGCAAAAAAGGCAGTTTCCTCGCACTGTAAGGTGTTACTTGCATTGCATGCTTTCAGATACCTGTTTGTTTTAAAAAAAACTTCCATTTTTTGATATGTGTGGAGCCTGCAAGAAATGTTTCCCTGTTCCTATTTAGAGTTCTAGCCAGCTATGATCTCTTCCAGCAATTCCAACCCCTTCTGCTTGGGAAAAAAGAAACAGCCAGTTTTCCACGAATGTTGAGTGTGCTCAGTTCCCATGAGTTTATGCTTTTTGGGGGGTGGATGGTACTTCTTGCTTCCTGCAGCCACACAGAATGGGTGAAGACTTTGATCCCAGTTCACAGGCGCCCTAAAACACCGGAGAAACCAGTTTTCGCAGGGATAACAGCGAGACACAAGAAGCGTAGTTGAGACTACAGCGCCCCATCACATTTGTTTCAGTTTTCTCTGTCTAGACTTAACACGCTGATCCTAAGTACGTTTAATTTAAAAGAACTTCCTTTAGATAGGTGTTCCCAGAATGCAGCTAAAGATCTTGCAGCTATATATTTGACAGGAGTTTTCCTCCCCTTCTGCATCCCATTTTTTAAAAATTGGGAACTTTTGCCTTTAATAATGTTTTCTTGTAGGTGCTGCTAATATTTTAAACGTGTACACTGTATGCTCTTGCCAAGGGACTAAGCATTTTCAGGCACCCTACAATTGTAACGCAGGGTGGAATTGAATGGATTGTTCCATCAGTGTAAGCATTTCTCCCCTCTTGCCCCTGACCACCAAGTTCTGTTCTGGGGCTTCTTCTGACCCTCCACAGCAGATTTGGAGGAGGCAAGAGGGGGGAGCCCTGCAGTATTTGCAGCCTGGCCTATCATAGAGACAGCAGCAGAAGGCATTGCAGGCTGGCTCAGCCCCACCACCAGAACACAGGACTTGCTGGACTTCCGGGTTGGCACCATCGCCGAATGGCGGACTCCCTCCGAGCTCCGGAGGGAGCCTGCTCGGCAGGGGCTGGGTTCTACTGAGTCGGCGTCGCGGGGACCCTCAGAAACCATGGGCGCTGAAACCCATGGGCATGGTGACTTGGCGGGCACCGTTTGCGCCCCCCGACTCACGAAGGAGCCTTTTTAAAGGCTATGGAGTGGGTGCCGGGGGGGTGTGGTGCTATGAGTCCTCCGCTTCCCCTGCCGAGCGAAGCCGCATGCCATTTGGCGGAGAGCGCTGACTTCTTCTATTGAAAATTCGGATTAAAAGAACAACCCGTGAGTAATTGGAAACTGGACTTAAAAAGGGAAAAGATTTTAAATTTTAAATTCGGAGCGAGCGGGGGAGGTGCAAAAAGGAAGTCAGCCTCCCCCCTGTCGTAGAGGAGTTAAAGCAAAGGATTTAACAACTAAGATCGAGTGCTACCTAAGTTTGATAAAGTTATTAATTTCATGATGGAAAATTATAAGACTGGGCTGGAGGAGAAAAGTAGAACCTGAGCTAAAATGCAACCCCCCCCCCGGGAACCGGGAGCGGACCGTGAGAGTGCCGGGAGAGGAGAAACAGAGGCTTTGACAGCTGTCAAAGGAGCTGTCAAAGCTGAAGAATAAAAAAAAAAAGAACTCTGTTACGAGGATTTTGCCGGTTACATTTGTTACAAATTAGATATAAATCGTTTAAAACAAGGAATAACAAGCTATTTTGACTGTTGGGTGTGATCTGGAAGGAAACTGAGTTATTATAATCCCTCTAGAGCGGCTGTGGGACATTACAAGCATTGCTGGTATGGAATTTGAATTGGACTTTTTATCTCCTGGGAAACTGCAGAAATGGAACACTATTTTGTCTACAGAGGTCTCTACACTAAAGGAGACAATAGACTTATCTATTGAAGAATGGAAGGGACTTGACGTAAAGTTTTGTTCCTGAATAACAAAGCCTCTGTAGGGGATTTAGAAGCTTTTGGAATTGGAACATTTTTGCAGGAGAGCAGGAAAAGAAATTGGAGAAAAGTGAGGAGAGAGAATAATAAGAATAATATGAACAACAAGAATTGGATAAAGCTGGAAGTGGGAACATTTGGGACATCCAGATTTGAAAGGTCTAAAGAAACAAAATTGGAGTTTTTACTCTTAAATATAGAGATCTGGATGGAAGAAATGGTCCTTTTTGAGATAAAGTCTTTCCAAGATTGGACGTTCGAAACTAAAGATGATCTAAAAGACGGCAAAGACTATTAAAAAGACGGCAAAGTGGACTTGGCAAGGATCTCGGCCTAGATGTGGGATCTCCAGGACGACAACAGGCATTGATGGACATTGGGGAACGCAATCGGAAAAGGGGGGAGGGAAATTTGGAATCCAAAGAGTGTTAAATTATACTTTATTCTTTTTTCTATTTTCTTTTAATTTAATTTGTTCTGCATATTTAAAAGGGGAACTCGTGGAAGGGAGCGAGGTCGATTTTTAGGGGAGGGGAAAAACATTTTTAACATTGGGTTAATTGTAATAAGTTTAAAATTTGGGGTAAGAACTTGTTGAATTTATTTGAAGGAATTGGAATACAAAAGGGGGTGGGGAGGGGAAGTCCTGGAAGGATGTTAATGAAAATAAGGATATAAAACTTCTTTCTTTTCTTTTTTTTTAAAAAAAAGAACACAGGACTTGCTGATCAGAAGGTCAGTGGTTCGAATCCCTGCGACGGGGTGAGTTCCCATTGCTCGGTCCCTGCTCCTGCCAACCTCGCAGTTCGAAAGCACGTCAAAGTGCAAGTAGATAAATAGGTACCTCTCCGGTGGGAAGGTAAAGGGCGTTTGCGTGCGCTGCTCTGGTTTGCCAGAAGCGGCTTAGTCATGCTGGCCACATGACCCGGAAGCTGTACGCCGGCTCCCTCGGCCAATAAAGCGAGATGAGCGCCGCAACCCCAGAGTTGGTCACAATTGGACCTAATGGTCAGGGGTCCCTTTACCAGGCTCTGCAAGCACTATAGATCCTCTACGTGCCCCTATTTTCCAGGGACCGCCCCGGATTTACAGAAGCCGTCCTGATTTCTGATTTGATCCTGGAATGTCCCGCTTTTCGGAGAAAGGGAGGGTTTGGAGTTATGTGACGCTTGAGCCAAGGAGATAAGTAACCTTTAGAAGACACCTGTATAGGGGAGTTTTTATAAATGTTTAATGTTTAATTATATTTTTATAGATGTTGGAGCTGCCCAGAGTGGCTGGGACAACCCAGTCAAATGGGTGGGGTATAAAGATTATTATTATTATTAAGGATGTCCCTATTTTCATTGGAGCAATGTTGGAGCAATTGTAAGGGGAGGCCTGAGCTTACAGATGTGAGTGGAAGGATACTACTGCTCAATCCACACACACCCCAGCTTGGCTTAAGGTGGTGGCTGTCCTGCTTCCTAAAGCAGGGGGAGATTTCAAGTATTGCGTACCACATTCTAGTCCTCAAACCTTTTTCTCTGGGAGAAAAGAGCCAGTGTGGTGTAGTGGTTAAGAACGGTAGTCTTGTAATCTGGTGAACCGGGTTCGATTCCCTGCTCCTCCACATGCAGCTGCTGGGTGACCTTGGGCTAGTCACATTTCTTTGAAGTCTCTCAGCCCCACTCACCTCACAGAGTGTTTGTTGTGGGGGAGGAAGTGAAAGGAGATTGTGAGCTGCTTTGAGACTCCTTAAAGGGAGTGAAAGGCGGGATATCAAATCCAAACTCCTCCTCCTCTTCTTTTTCTGGACAACACTTTTAAGAATTAAAATTTGCTTGCGCCACACCAATTTTTTAATTGATAAGAAATATACCGGAAAACCAGAAGACACAACAACTAGCAGCACTTGATTTTATTTAATAAATTTGTATAGCACCCTTCCTCAAAAGACCCCAGGGTGGTTCACAACAGGAGAAACACAGCATGAGAATAGAAAATGCCAAGCAAGGCATGAAGGCTTCCCTTGTTGGCACCTGGTGTTCAGAAGTAACTTGTCCTCTAGCTATCAGGTGCAAAAGCCATCAGTCCAAGTGGGAAAGGGATGAGTTGTGATCACCCCCTGCCGTCTAGGTTGCTCTCTTAAAACAGAGAACAGCTGTGTCCCATTCAGCCCCCCACTGGCTCCCTGCCTGATTTTAACTGTTATTTAATACAGAGCATTTGTCCTTGCATCAGAAGACATATGGCGAAACAATGGCCCATTAAACAAACATTCGCTGGCTTTCATCAGCTTGCTTTGCAGGTTCAGCATTCTTTCATGTGTGTGTTTCCTTTAAATGTTGGTTTTCGGCACTAAAAATCCATTACATGCAGGGCCCGGCAAAAGAAAGTCACATTAAATTTGGAGGGAAGGTTTTTTAAAAAATAATTAAATGAGCTAATGATAACCTTTTAGTAATAGTGGCAATGCTGCCCTTTGTTTTTGATTTGGCTGCAGTCTAGAGAGGGAGAAACTTCCCTTTCAACTTTTAAATGCCACATTCTGCATATTTGCAGCAGGAAAACATTGGGTCCTTTAAAGTGAGAGGCAGGCGCAGATTATTATCCAGGGGATGCTCTGGAAATGTATGGTAAGGGGCAGCCTTCCCCAAGTCTAACTTCCAGGGCTCTCAGCCCTGCCCTTTGCCCCTCTTTCTTGAAAAATAAAATGATCTCTCACACATGGATCAATTGCTATCCTCTGGAATACTTTTTAAACGCCGGGGAGTTGACAGCTGTACCAATAGTCCTATTCCTTTGGGGGGCACTATAGCACAGCTTTTTAAAGCCTTGCATAGAGGACTCCGTTGACTTCAAAAGCAAGTCGGAGTCTTCTTTCCTTTAAAAGCATGTAATTATCTTGAGATGTGGGGGGAAAAGGACGAATTCCCAGAGGGATTCAGCCAAAGGTATGTTAAAGGTAAAGGTAAAGGTACCCCTGCCCGTACGGGCCAGTCTTGACAGACTCTGGGGTTGTGCGCCCATCTCACTTAAGAGGCCAGGGGCCAGCGCTGTCCGGAGACACTTCCGGGTCACGTGGCCAGCGTGACATTGCTGCTCTGGCGAGCCAGAGCCGCACACGGAAATGCCGTTTACCTTCCCGCTGGTAAGCGGTCCCTATTTATCTACTTGCACCCGGAGGTGCTTTCGAACTGCTAGGTTGGCAGGCGCTGGGACCGAGCAGCGGGAGCGCACCCCGCCGCGGGGATTCGAACCACCGACCTTTCAATCGGCAAGCCCTAGGCGCTGAGGCTTTTACCCACAGCGCCACCCGCGTCCCTTAAAGGTATGTTATATGCATCCTATTCTTCCTGCACTTTTCGGTTGTTACTTAACTTGAAAGGTCAAGAAGAGAGCTATGAATGCTAAGAAACTGCAGTAGTAGCTCAGTCGTGGACATATGCTAGGCTAGGAGAATGTTCTGCTGGGGGGCATTTTCTACCAACACAAACTGATCTGCACAAAGTGATTCAGGCACATTAAGAGTAGCTTGCCACTCGCTCCATATGTTTTTGGGTGAGCCAACTGGGTGAGCTCGGGTGACATGCATCGAGGCTGTTCTTGGCCCATGGTTAACCCGGTCCTGAGTTTTTGGCTATTCTGTAGATGTTGGAAAAGCTGTTTTTGTAAACTTAAGAAAGTTATCAATCTTCTCTCTAGAACGATCGAACATTCCTAGATAGAGAGCGTTTTCGATGGCTCAGTTCAATACTTTGGTGTCTGCATTCAGGGAAAGTTGTTTTTTGAGGTGGCCTCTCAGCATTTCAAAGTTTATCCTTGGGAAAGCAGCTCAGCTGGCATATTAGCCCATGTTCTTCTACAATGTATTTTTTTAACAGGTTATAAGATCCTGATTTATTTTCCTCTGCATTTAGGGAACTTGGATAAATTCCGTGTTTCAGTTTTGATGGCACATTCCAACCCTAAGGGTATATATAATCAGGTTCGTTGCTGTGATCACAATGATGAAAATGTCAGATGCATTTCGAGTTTGCATTTTAAAAAATATTTGACTGTTTTTGGATTTTGCTATACCCTTTAAAAGGCACAATTTCTATGTATGTGTATTGTGATTTCTCTCTCTGCTGTAGTTGTTTTGTTAATCCTGCCTTGCATTTGACGTTGATGGTCTGTAGATCAAGTAAACTGAAATTGAATAGCACTTAAGAAAAGTGGGAACTTGTCGTCAAGTTCTGAACACTTCTTGTCTTGCCAAAATGAACACTGCAAGTGAACAGTGTTTTGACAACATCAGAAATATTCGAAAAATGAATGGCTCTTCTCGTCTTTCAAACAAATGTAATAGAAATGGTCGCAGGGATTATTGCCAGATTATTGAGTGCGGGTAACTTTGGAAAGCAGTGCTGCAGAAGAATGACCCAGAACCGTATGAACCAATGAGCTATTGAACAGTGAGTGCAAGTTATTTGAATGTGACACATGCCGGCATGTACCAGGAAACAAGGTATGAGATGGAGCTGACTGCTCAGAGGAGCCCAATCGTATTTCAATACAAAGGAGTTTTTTTAAATTACATAATCGCCAGAGACATTTATGTTATCTCCAGCACTATCTGTCTCCTGAATTTGTTTTAATGAGGGACAGATTTTAATACACAGGATTTAATTAGGGATAGTTAAACTGGATCAGAAAACCCATGAAACCACCACACCCAAAGGTCTCCTTTGCTAGAAATGAAATCCGAAACCTTTTTATGGATAAGCTGGATGAAAAAATGCATGTAGCCTTCCCTCCATTCCCGCCCCCCCCCCCTTTTGAAGCATGAGTTTGTTTTGGAAGCACTTTAATTGGGACATGTGGGGCAAAAAAAGGAAGCTACAGGAGAAATCACTGAGTAACAGTATTTGTTCATCTATTTGTTCACCTAGCAATTCCTTTCTCTCTCTCTCTCTCTTTCTCTCTCTCTCTCTCTCTCTCTCTCTCTGACATTTTTTTATTGAATTTTTCACAATACAATAAAAATAAACAAACTAATCTACAGGAAATAAAGAGAAGAAAGAAACTAAAGAAAGAAGAAACAGAAAAAAACACCCCGTAAGTTCCTCCCTCAGCACGATATCTAAACTTCCATCCCCTACAAAGGAAGATGTGCCCTGCCAGCTCTCACCTGGGCTCCCCCCTCTCTCCTCACAGCCCCTCACCCTGTGAGATCTCCCTTTCCCTGCCACTTCCCCTTCATCTGCGTACAATTCTTACCAAAGCACAATGAGAGAGAGTAATGATACAGGAATAAAAATAAACTATCAAGGAATATAAAAGTCAAGAGAGAAAAAGAGAGAAAGAAATAGATAGAAAGACCTCCAGCTATCCATCTGTCTGTTGTGTATACAGCATTTCTTCAAAATAGTCAAGGGTAGCAATCGCTTTCCAGGGTCTGGAGTGGGTTCCCCTTGCCCCCACTCACTATTTCAGGATGCCTGGGATTGAATGAGACATTTTATGCATGCTACAAGACCTGTGCTCTATTGCCGAGCCATTATCAGCCCAAAGTGCCTTCTCCCAGCTTGGGGTCTATTCCTGGTCTTGCACGCCACTGCAATCTCTGCCGAGTGGTAGCAAAATTCCAAGGGGTCCAGGCATCTCCCCAGAGTTGTGTTTCTGTTGAGAGGATTGAGGCACGGTGGAAGCTGGTGTCGTTGAGTAATATGGTTTATTAGCACACACTGACACATAGAAGTCTGCAATGGAAGAGCTATAGAACATTATAACCCAAGTGTGTACAGTCATACCTTGGTTTTTGAACAGCTAGTTCTCAAACGTTTTGGCTCCCAAACGCCGCAAACCCGGAAGTGATTGTTCTGGTTTGCAAACTAATTTTTGGAAGAGGAATGTCCGACGGGGCTTCCACGGCTTCTGATTGGCTGTAGGAGCTTCCTGTAGCCAATCAGAAGCTGCGCTTTGGTTTCCGAACATTTTGGAAGTTGAATGGACTTCTGGAATGGATTCCGTTCAGCTTCCAAGGTACCACTGTATATCATTGCCTCTCTCTTAGCTTCAGCAAGCTTGGCTCCAAAGCAGTAGTCAGCCATGGCTGCTGGTCTCTTAGTGCAGCCTCTTCCAGCCAGTGGCGTTGCACCGGGGGCGGGCACATGTACGACATTGCTCTGTACGGCACATGCGCTGTACACAGCGGTTTGCCGCCCTGGGTGTCACTGCCTTTGTTCACTCCTGTTTCCAGCCACCATGATTGACTAAGGGCTGGGCAATATCCGGTTGTCAACATCATGATATATCGCCAGCTAAAAACATTGTGGTATACCACGATGTCTGAAACAAGGATGGAACCATGTAGAAGCAAATGGGCGTAATGTCCTGGCAGCTGCTACCTAGACTGAGAGAGGTGGGGAGAAGGAAGCAGCTAAATCTTGTGCTGATTTCTGGATGTGCAGAGATGGAAACAGGAAGAGTGAGACACTGGAGGGGGAACCCCCACCCCCACATCCAGATTCTCATTAGGAGAAGCCTTGTAGCCTCAATATTATTATTAGGAGGAGAGATACATTGCTTCCCATTGAGAAGAAGGGTAATAAAAAACTCCCAAGTTCAGAGCCAATGAAGAAGGGAGACTAGTCACCCATCAATACACAATTCCTTCCTGTTTTCCCCATCCCCCTAACAACTCTCCCTCACATGCCAATTCCCCTACAAACTGCGATGAAGCTCCCATCAGATGTCAAGGAGATGAACAACAATATAACCTTTAGAAGACATCTGAAGGCAGCCTGTATTAGGGAAGCTTTTTAATGTTCAATGTCTTATTATGTTTTTATGAGAAAAGAAATGACAAACCTAGACAGCATCTTAAAAAGCAGAGACATCACCTTGCCAACAAAGGTCCGTATAGTTAAAGCTATGGTTTTCCCAGTAGTGATGTATGGAAGTGAGAGCTGGACCATAAAGAAGGCTGATCGCCAAAGAATTGATGCTTTTGAATTATGGTGCTGGAGGACTCTTGAGAGTCCCAGGGACTTCAAGAAGATCCAACCGATCCATTCTTAAGGAAATCAGCCCTGAGTGCTCACTGGAAGGACAGATCGTGAAGCTGAGGCTCCAATACTTTGGCCACCTCATGAGAAGAGAAGACTCCCTGGAAAAGACCCTGATGTTGGGAAAGATGGAGGGCACAAGGAGAATGGGACGACAGAGGACGAGATGGTTGGACTCAAAGCTACCAGCATGAGTTTGACCAAACTGTGGGAGGCAGTGGAAGACAGGAGTGCCTGGCGTGCTCTGGTCCATGGGGTCATGAAGAGTCGGACATGACTAGACGACTAAACCACAACATGTTTTTATAAATGTTTGAAGCTCCACAGAGTGGTTGGGGCAGCCCAGTCAGATGCATGGGGTACAAATAATACACTGTTGTTGTTGTTGTTGTTGTTGTTGTTGTTGTTGTTGTTGTTACACTGTTATTATTTATTGTATATAAGCCGCTTTTTGACTTGTGTGAGTGAAAAGTGGCACAGAAGTATAATACAAGGTGTGACCAGAATGTTCGGTGAATGGCCACAGAAATCGGACAGTGAGAAATATTCGAACATACTTGCCTACAGGCCTTCAAAGTAGGCCCCCTCTGATACAATGCACCATTGACAACATTCATAGAACTGTTGAAAACTTCTGAAGAAGCCCTCTTTTCGTACTGCTTTCAGTTCCCTCATCACAGCAGCTTGGACACTTGTGAAATGTTGGAAAATCGGTGCCCTTTCAGTGCAGTTTTCAGTTTTGGAATAAGAAATAAATCCGGTGGGGCCAGACTGGGAAAATATGGAGGGTGGGTGTTATGTACTGAGTTGAATAGGATCCAAAATGCAGCAGTCTGACTGGTCCTAGAACAACAGGATCCAAAATGCAGCAATCTGATTGGTCCTAGAACAATGCAGCAGTATGATTGGTCTGCAGGAGCCACCCAATCCAGCTCCAGATGGAAGTGAATCCACAACCTGATTGACCTACAGGAGAATCCCGGAATTAGCCAATCACGTGCAGCCCATTGTGTAAATAATGTATAAAAAGCAGATACTTTGGGGAAACTTTCATTTCCTCCTCACCACTATGAGCTGAATAAAGAGCATGAAATCCACTCTCAACTCTGAGTATATTTCAGTGGGACAACTCAGTAACCCTGGTAATTATTTCACGTGGAATATGCAATTCTTCCACCATCATTCGGATGATGGTGCCGATCTCGCATCAATAATTCACAAACTCTGTCGACATTTGCCGCCGTTCTGATTGTCAACAGTCTGCCAGACCGAGGGCCATCTTTGATGGTTTGCCGCCCTTCACGGAAATGCTTAAACCACTCATACACTGTCTTTCGAGTTACAGCTTCATCTCCGTACAGAACTGTGATCATTTTGTGGGTTTCCAATGCCGATTGTATGTTCGGATTTCTGTGACCATTCACCAAACTTTCCGGTCACACCTTGTACATAAAATGAAATGAATGTTACACACACACACACACACACACACACACACACACCCCTGGGTGATTCAAATTATTCTGTTTTTACTATGAGCTGGATTCCATTTACTAGTGCTGCCAGTAGAAGACCCCAAGAAGGACTTCTACTGGAGGAATGGGCTGTTTCCCCCTTCTTCCCACCTCTACACCCCTCAAACTGGCCAAGGGGAAATGTCTGGAGAAACCCCAGAACTGCACATCGGGAGAGAAGGGAGATTGTTCCATACAGCAACCATAAATACTAACACTGACAGAGTGATCTGCTAAGCACCACGTTGAACGTATTTCTACAGTTCCAGTTACTGGTGTCTGTTCTGTACTTCTACATTTTGTAAGCCTCTTGGGATAGCAGCATTACAGAAAAGCAGAGTATAAGTCAAATAAAGAAAAATCTTAACTTGCAAGAAAAGAAGGGGGGAAATGTATGGTTTAGCACGGTACTCTTGTTCTCCAACTAAACCTCATGCTAGTAACCTCATCCACTGTCCACACTGACTTCCACCATAGAAAATATCCCATAAGCCACTTTGATGATTTCGATACGAATACAAGGATTGGCAACATTACAACTCCTGTCAGAAATGGAATGAAGCGGCTTTAGTGCAAGGATACTTAAAAGAAGAAGAAAAAACTCCACTAGAAAACCAAGATGTAAAAGTTTCTGCTACTGACAGTCGGAAAGTAATTTATTATGTTACTAAATAAAACCCAGCAAGAATTACAGGCTTATCGCAGTATTGGGAAACATCAGCATATGGGAACGATCAGGTTTATGTAAAAATACCTGGGCAGCTTTCAACTATATTTGTCACTCATTGAAACATTCTGAGCTATCTTTGTAAATGTCAGGCTATAATTCCACCCTCCCCAATAGTTCTCCCCCCCCCCTTTCCTCTATTTCTATCTTTCCTTGTTTGTACCTGTTGAATACTGCAGAAACATACTGCTGTTGTTTTAAGCAAATATAGTGTCTCCTTGCCAACAGGAAAATCCTGTTTTGGAGAGCTTTCTTTTACCAAGGTGCCATGATGCATGAAAACATTTGTGTATTGCCACATCAGAATATGCTACTGCTTTTTCACTTTTATCTCCCCCCCCCCCTTCAGTCAAATAGAGCAGTTAGAAGGCAGCATCGACCATTAATCAAAGCTGATGTGGAGGTCATGCATAACTTTTTGATGCATTTGTGAACCACACTGCAAGTGGCTCAAATTATAGACATTTGAATTTAGTGTGTATGTAATTTTTTTTAAGCACAGTCTAATTTTCCCCATAATGAATTATGGTGCTGGAGGAGACTCTTGAGAGTCCCATGGACTGCAAGAAGATCCAACCGATCCATTCTTAAGGAAATCAGCCCTGAGTGCTCACTGGAAGGACAGATCCTGAAGCTGAGGATCCAATACTTTGGCCACCTCATGAGAAGAGAAGACTCCCTGGAAAAGACCCTGATGTTGGGAAAGATGGAGGGCACAAGGAGAAGGGGACGGCAGAGGACGAGATGGTTGGACAGTGTTCTCGAAGCTACCAGCATGAGTTTGACCAAACTGCGGGAGACAGTGGAAGACAGGAGTGCCTGGCGTGCTCTGGTCCACGGGGTCACGAAGAGTCGGACACGACTAAACGACTAAACTACAACAACAATTTCGCCCCACATCATGTGACACCTGGCTTTTTGGGAAGTGTATTGACCTAGCCAACAATATTCCAGTGAGGTCACCCATTCATTCAAAAGTGGCTCAGCCACACAAAACCCTCACACATACACTAAGGAAAAGAATATAAGTTTTACCACCCCACCGCCTCTCCCCACCCCTTCTCTCCCAACCCTGGCGATCACTCATAGACGAGTAAGATTGTCTTCCGAAACAGGGTTTTAGCAGTGAGTCCGTAAGTGACTGCGGAGGCCATTTCTGGATCCACACATCCTTCCACAGTGGGGACATGGGTTTCTTAGCATGTTTCTCCCTTTCTTCAAAGTCCATGATACCTTTGGTAAAGACTGCTCTCCAATTGGAGCACTTGCAGGCCCGTGTTTCCTAGTTGTCGATGTTTATACTACATTTTTTCAATTATTATTTTTTAAAAATTATACGGTATACAAGACTAATATTCCACAACAAATGTAATTGATCTGCAGAAAAGTACAACCTAGAGAGAGAGAGAGAGAGAGAGAGAGAGAGGCAATGCACATACTTTTGTAAACCAAGCAAATCTTCTATTATTATTATTATTATTATTATTATTATTATTATTATTATTATAAAAAGTGGCTCAGCCGGCCTTTCTAATCTGGTAGTTTGTTACCATGGAAGCTGGATTTCTAGGACTTGGTTCAGACATGCTCTCTACCAAACCGGCAAGAGTGCTCTTCGATTTGTTTGGAACAATAAGGATGGGAGGAAATCCATCAACATCCTGAATGGCTGGTGCAGCATATGTTTTGCATACAATATTCTTAATTAATTAATTAATTAATTAATTATTAAATTCGTATACTGCCCTTCATCTGTAGATCTCAGGGCTGTTCACACAACAAAGATCCCAAGGTCGAACCTTCAGCATCTATAGGCAAGACTGGACACTTCTTGAAATCTTCTTGTCACTTAATTCTGCATATTTGGGAATATCAATAGTCCTTACTCAAGGATGAGTGGAATGAGTAGAAAGCATGCGGTATTACCCTTGGCTGCCAGTGTGGTGTAGTGGTTAAGAGCAGTAGACTCATAATCTGGTGAACCGGGTTCGCTTCCCCGCTCCTCCACATGCAGCTGCTGGGTGACCTTGGGCCAGTCACACTTCTCTGAAGTCTCTCAGCCCCACTCACCTCACAGAGTGTTTGTTGTGGGGGAGGAAGGGAAAGGAGAATGTTAGCCGCTTTGAGACTCCTTCGGATAGTGATAAAGCGGGATATCAAATCCAAACTCTTCTTCTTCTACTTGAGGGATGATTCCAACAGATTCCACAAAAAAAAATGCTTATGTCCCTGTGGAGATGGCAGTACCGAATCGGTGACACATGCCCTTCTGGCTTGCACTCTTTACAAAGACTTGAGGAATGAGATGATCTTTTATTGTCTATTCCGAGTCGCCCAACCACTGCCACAGTGTCCTTTCTCTTGGCAGATCAAGATGAGCAGGTGACAGCAAAGGTTGCCAGGTTTTTAGCTGGGGCAATCAGAATAAGATCCTCTATTTGACTATTGATTCAAAACCCTAAAATGTATTTTATATAATTGACTTTTTATTTCTATTCTTTGTATATCGTATTGTTGTTTTATTGCTATGGCCGATGGCTGACGCAAATAAAGATTCATTCATTCATTCATGCTCAGTATTTTCTATCTACTGACTTTTTTAAAAAATGGCAGTTTCCTTTGATTTTTTTATACGCTTCTTTTTTTTTTTGTCAGCCACCTTCAAGATCAGTTTGAGAGTGACTCTGTGCATATTCAGGGCCACCCCCCCGTCCCCCGTTTCGTGAGCAAGTGCAAATACAACCAACAGGGCACTGATTTCTGGCTCAGGCTAGAAGGACTCTCGCTTTTTAGAAACAAATCCTAGGTTCTAATGTGGTAAAATTGGACACCCTTTCTTTGAGACGGTAGTTACAAGCAGTGACACAATGGCTTTGTAGTTGCCTCTCTCCCTCCGCAATTTCACCTAAAGTGAGATTTTAAGTCACTTAAAATCTGGGTCCCCTTATGTAAAAAATAATAATCTGAGCAGCTTCCATCAAAAACAAAAATTCTCGAGGGGAAATTTATTTATAAACAAATTATTAATAAATTCATGTATTAATCTGTTACTAGGTTTAGGGCAAAGGTTTTGTACAAATAATTATTCAACTACTGTTGTTGTTGTTGCTGCTGCTGCTGCTGCTGTTTTAAAGCTTCAGCCAGAACTGACTTCCGGAGGGTTATTTTTCTAGAAAAAGAGGTGCAGGATCTCACCATGAACAAATGGCAATGGCGCCCGCCTGACAGGTGACAGAGTTGAGCCCTGGCTCATTGGTACTAATTGGGTGACAATTTGTTAAAAAGTACAGAAAATCAATAAAAATAACTGGCCAAAAAGAAAGAAAGAAGAAGCCCTGGCTTTACTTCAGAGGAGCAATGCAGAGGATGCACATCTATTTAAAGACATCAACAATATTCTCAATGACAGCCCTCCAGAGGGCAGTGCAGAGTTATTTAAACATCTGGCCTGTTCAAGTGCTTCAGCTCCTGTTTGCCTGTAGTCCTCAATCAGATACAGTTTCGTGACAAAAGGTAGAGGTTTACTATGCCAAGTTCAGTGTTTACTAATTTTTATTTAGAGCTCTTGACAGCTTGAGACCAGTTAACCTGGAGAGTCAACTTGCCCTATAGGTGCCTACTCAATGGCTTCAATTTGTGAAACTGCCATGTACTGTTCATTCCACATCTGTGTGGAGCCAATCTTTCAGTAGGGCAGATTGTTTTATGATGTTTTAGGTACACTGATTAATGCCTTTTAAAAATTAATACACACACACGGTATAATATACAGTGGTACCTCTGGTTACGTACTTAATTCGTTCTGGAGGTCCGTTCTTAACCTGAAACTGTTCTTAACCTGAAGCACCACTTTAGCTAATGGGGCCTCCTGCTGCCGCCATGCCACTGCCGCACAATTTCTGTTCTCATCCTGTAGCAAAGTTCTTAACCCGAGGTACTATTTCTGTGTTAGCGGAGTCTGTAACCTGAAGCATCTGTAACTTGAAGTGTATGTAACCCGAGGTACCACTGTATATATATAAAAATATACAGTGGTACCTCGGGTTACAGATGCTTTAGGTTACAGACACCACCAACCCAGAAATTGTACCTCGGGTTAAGAATTTTGCTTCAGGATGAGAACAGAAATTGTGCGGTGGGCGGCAGCGGGAGGCCCCATTAGCTAAAGTGGTACCTCAGGTTAAGAACAGTTTCAGGTTAAGAATGGACCTCCAGAACGAATTAAGTTCTTAACCTGAGGTACCACTGTATAATATAATATATAAGAGGTAATAACCAAATCACACCAACCCACTCATTTTTATCAAGTTTCTTTCCACCACACATCATGCAAAGGAGCCGGATGCCATTGCTTCACCTAAGAGTGGCTATGAGAGTCTTAAGTGGCCTTACAGTTAATACAAATCAACCCTGGCTCTATTTTTAAGTTGCAACAATCTGATTGTGACTGCTGAAGGTTTTGACGCTAGATTTTTATCGTGAACCGAATACGTCTGAAGGCAAACGTCAGTCGCTTTAAATTACCCCATGCTATAAAGAGCGTGGAGAGCAAAGCATGACAACTGCTTGTTCTGGTCTTGTTTTATGAGTTTAGTTCTGTATTGTGTAGGAAAAGTGCTTGATTTGTGTGTTCAACATCTTATTTCACACGATGTCCTTTGGTTTGCACATTTTACCTCAGCCTGCTTTCAGCCACTTCCTACCTGCCTACTTTCCCTGCTTTCTGCCACACCAGTCCTGTCCATTAATTGCACTGGGCCTGCTCTGAATATGACTAACATGGATTACAAACCACAATCCTTTATTGCTCTCATTTTCCATTCCGTTTTCCATCCTTCCAACGGAGGGAAAGAGAGTGGCTCACTTTAGTTCACTCTGAAGGCTGAGGTGAAATCTGAGCAAGAGAATTCCCAGGGACTGACATTTGTTGTCAACCTGCTATGCCAATTCCCACTTCTAAATATGATTGCCTGGTTCTGTTTGGAACAATTGGAAGAAGACCGACTGCTTCCAGATGGGTGATCTCTAGTCAAAAAACAGCGTTTTAAATGTGTTATAAGCATGCAACACTAGAGAGCGCTGTAGAGCACAACACTTTTCTATGCGATTTTACATAGGGGTTTCCCCCGCTTTTCTTATAACGATTTAATTTATGACTTATTTATAGCGTTTTGTGTAGATCCATCCCTAGTCACTGTTCTTCCAATGTAAGCCTCAATTCACTTTCTACACTGTTAGAGGTACTGCGCTTTTTCTATGTTCTGTCTCCACATTCCCTGTAACCTTTGGAGGTGGGTGCCATTTTATGACCCTGTCTTTGTTTTTAAAGGAATCAAAGCCCTGGGACAGCTCAGTCAGCAGAGCATGAGACTCTTAACCTCAGGGTTGTGGGTTCAAGTCCCATGTTGGGCTAAATATGCCTGCGTTGTAGGGGGTTGGACTAAATGACCCTCATGAGAGCCAGTGTGGTGTAGTGGTTAAGAGGGGTGGGCTCGTAATCTGGTGAATTGGATTTGCATCCCTGCTCCTCCACATGCAGCTGCTGGGTGACCTTGGGCTAGTCACACTCCTCTGAAGGGTCTCAGCCCCACTCACCTCACAGAGTGTTTGTTGTGGGGGAGGAAAGGGAAAGGAGATTGCTAGCTGCTTTGAGACTTCTACCGGTAGTGATAAAGTGGGATATCAAATCCAAACTCCTCCTCCTCTTCTTTTTCTTCATGGTCCCTTCCAACTCTACAATTCGATGGTTCTATGAAATGATGGAACGACTGTGCACTGGTTCTCTTTCCAGTATATACTGCTCATGTAACATTTTCCCCACCTTTTTTTATTTTAAGAGAAGTGCAGCGCTAAAGGCACCTACACCTATAGACCTTGCAGTCCTTTTCAATTCTTCTGAGAAAAGACGAAAGAACCACAAAGAAATATTGGATGGGAATGACTGGATGGTGGCATTGTGGATGCCTTGCAAAAAGTGACAGAATGGAGCTCGACAATGCTGCACTAAATTTGCTGGTATGTGGCTGGATCCCACCTACAAAAGAATGACCCTCCAGGAGGGGCGTATGTCTCAGTTAATATTGGTGTAAATATTAGGTGGCATCTCGTCAAGCAATTTAAGTTCCATGGATTTCCAAGGGGAGATAGCAAAGTATGTTTTTAACTGAACTGCACCCATTCATTGGAGTTTTTAAAACCTGATTTAGATGGATATTCAAAGAACATGCATGGAAAGCTGAAAGCTGAACAGCTAACTGTTCTGTCTAACACTTAATAAGAAGAGTCATTCTAGATCACGCCCAAGGCCCATTTTATTATTATTATTATTATTATTATTATTATTATTATATACTGCCTTTTATCAAAAGATCCCAGGGCGGTGTACAACATTGAAAACACATTACAGAACATCAATGATAAAAACATAATACAAAGCATAAGCCTAATAATAAAATAGTCATAATAATAACTATCCTCTCCCTCACTTTCACAAGCCATAGATTATTGAATATCCATAGGCCTGGGTAAAGAGCAATGTTTTTGCCTGGTGTCTAAAGATATGTAGTGATGGCCCCAGGTGAGTCTCTCTTGGGGAAGCATTTCCATGCACTCCAATATTTCTCTGATGGAAATAGGGATGGCCTATTCAATTAATAATAATAATAATAATAATAATAATAATAATACCTCCATCTGACTGGTTTGCCACTGTGGGCAGCTTTCAACACCTATAAAAACATAATAAGACATTAAACATTAAAAAAAAAAATCCTCCCTATACAGTGCTGCATTCAGAAGTCTTCTAAAGGTAGTATAGTTACTTATTTGCTTGACTCAGGAGTTGCATAACTCCATACCCTCCAACATTTCTCTGATGAAAATAGGGACATCCTAAGGGAAAGCGGGGCATTTTGGGATTAAATCAGAAACTGGGATGGCTTCTGTAAATCTGGGATTGTCCCTGGAAAATAGGGACACTTGGAGGGTCTGCATTTCACAATCGGGGAGCCAACAGAGAAAAGGCCCGTTCTCTTGTTGCCACCCCCAAAACTCTCTGGCATGGGGGACATAAAGAAGGGCCTTAGATGACAAGAGCAGGGTCCAGGTTGGTTCAAACAGGGGGAGGTGATCCTTAAGGTGATCCTGAGCTGTGTGAGGCTTTATAGGTCAACACCAGCACCCTGCTGTCGCAGTGGATTATGGGAAACTTGCAAGCAGGACCTCAGTTCAACACCCCTCTCTCTCCACATGTGTACACAGCAACTGGCGCACAGAGGTGCATTGCCTCCAGCTGTTGAGGTACAAGGGTCGCTCATTAAAGATTTCCCCTGATCCACTTCCGGTTATTGTAGGAGGATGAAATTGCACATGTATAATGACACATCTCTCCATAGGTAACGTGGTAATTTGTAGCTCTGAACTCCTAACAGTTTCTCTGTTACGGGAGCTTAACATGGAGTAATGTCTGATATTGGAACCAGTTGAATGCAGAGGGGTCATCAGGTTCCTATACTTGAAGGGGCGCACACCATGGGAGATGTTCGATGAGATGAAAGGGACTTATGGGGAGGATGACCCATTGTATGACGTAGTCAAGCACTGGCATTGTCAGTTTAAGTGTGGTCAGACTTCAGTGGAACAGCTCCCATTCCTGGGCAACCACAGTCCACCACTGAAGAAGACACTATCCAGCAAGTGGAGGCTGCCATTTTGGAGGATCGCCACATACTGTAACCGTTCGCCAACTAGCTGCAGATGTCTACAGTGTGGGCTCTGTAGAAAAAATCATCCATGACCATTTGCACATGGGAAAGGTGTCTGGACGGTGGGTTCCCCGGCTGCTGATGCCTTTCCAGAAGCAGGAACGAGTCACATGCTCATGGGCTCTTTTGGCCATGTGTCACAAAAACCATGATGACTTCTTTGCCAGACTAATTACTCAGGATGAAACATGGGTCCATCTTTATGACCCAGAGACTAAATTCCAGTCCAAACAATGCTAGCACTCTGCCTCACCACCTCCAAAGAAGAAGAAGAAGAAGAAGAAGAAGAAGAAGAAGAAGAAGAGGAGGAGGAGGAGGAGGAGGAGGAGGAGTAGTAGTAGTAGTAGTTTGGATTTGATATCCTGCTTTATCACTACCCAAGAATCTCAAAGCGGCTAACAACCTCCTTTCCCTTTCTCCCCCACAACAAACACTCTGTGAGGTGAGTGGAGCTGAGAGACTTCAAGTGTGACTAGCCCAAGGTCACCCGGCAGCGGCATGTGGAAGAGCGGGAAAGCGAACCCAGTTCACCAGATTACGAGTCTACCGCTCTTAACCACTACACCACACTGCCTCTCGTGTCCAACCGTCAGCGGGCAATGTCATGCTCACAGTCCTTAGGGACCAGTGTGGATTAGTGATGATGGATTCCCTGGC
The DNA here is from genome assembly GCF_951804945.1 of Podarcis cretensis. Taxonomy (NCBI): domain Eukaryota; kingdom Metazoa; phylum Chordata; class Lepidosauria; order Squamata; family Lacertidae; genus Podarcis; species Podarcis cretensis. The sequence continues at coordinate 13,913,426 of NC_137187.1, forward strand.
AAAGGGTACCACAATTACCAGGACATACTACGCTTCACTGCTGCAGAAATTGTGGAAGGCCATCAAACTCAAAAGGCATGGTATGCTGACCAAAGGTGTCTGCCTCCTGCAGGATAATGCCCTGGTTCACAACTCACATGTTGCTCAGACGGAAGCACGGTCCTATGGCTATGAAATCCTTCCTCACCCCCTTATTCTCCTGACCTCGCACCATCAGACTTCCACCTCTTTCCAAACATGAAGTTATTTTTGAAGGGGAAGCTTTTTCCAGACGACGAAATGCTGATTTCTGAGTTCAAGACGTGGCTTCTGACGCAACCTGCCGACTTCTACAGATGAGGTCTCCACAGCTGCGTAAAGCGATGGGAGAAGTGTTTGACTCTTGCAGGTAGCTATGTAGAGAAGGACTAATAACTGTGCCCAGTTTGTCTCAGTCCATGGGAAGTATATTAGGAGAAATCTTTAATGAATGCCCCTCGTAGAACATAGCCATTGTGGCTACTAGTTGCCATTGATAGTCTTATTCTCCACGAATCCCCTTTTAAAGACTTCTAAGCTGGCTGCCGATGTATGGAAGTAAGAGCTGAACCATAAAAAAGGCTGATCGCCGAAGAATTGATGCTTTTGAATTATGGTGTTGGAGGAGACTCTTGAGAGTCCCATGGACTGCAAGAAGATCCAACCGATCCATTCTTAAGGAAATCAGCCCTGAGTGCTCACTGGAAGGACAGATCGTGAAGCTGAGGCTCCAGTACTTTGGCCATCTCATGAGAAGAGAAGACTCCATGGAAAAGACCCTGATGGTGGGAAAGATGGAGGGCACAAGGAGAAGGGGAAGACAGAGGACAAGATGGTTGGACAGTGTTCTTGAAGCTACCAGCATGAGTTTGACCAAACTGCGGGAGACAGTGGAAGACAGGAGTGCCTGGTGTGCTCTGGTCCAGGGGGTCATGAAGAGTCGGACACGACTAAACGACTAAACAACAACAAGCTGGCTGCCATCGCTGCAATCCAGCACCTAAATAAGTTTTGTGGCTAATGTAGTTTATAAATGTAGGTCTAAAGGGACATGGGTTATTGGAGTTTCATATATCCAAGCTGATAACTCTTGCAACTTAAGCTGAAGTGAAATATCGGGCAGTTGGGCTTTTGCAATCAGCAAACAGCTGGGTGCATTTTGTGGTAGGTCAGGGGAACTATCTCAGATAGGCAGATATCTTCTTCTCCTGTAGTAAACACAAGTTCCTGCCTGCTTGTCTTTGCCAAGCCAAGAGACGCTTAATGTGAATGCATACTGTTACTGGTCACCCCAATCTCTGTCGATTTGTGGCCCTCAACCAAGGTCTATGCTCCTTTGGAAAATTGGAGACATGGTGGAAGCGGTGATAAGCTTTAAGAAATGTGATTTATTCACATATTTACACCAGAATTCAGATGGAGGGAGTCCAGATTTTACAGCATGGTCAATCCTTCCTTCCTTCCTTCCTTCCTTCCTTCCTTCCTTCCTTCCTTCCTTCCTTCCTTTTAAATTATTAGATCAAATTTAATACAGTGTCCACAGAAATAGCATTAAGATTGTAACATCATTTTATAGAGTCATTTACAGGCTTCCTGCCTAAGGGCCTAATATGCAGAATATTGGGCTGGCTGAGGTCCAAACTAGACGGGACAGCAAATAAGTCCCTTTCCACTCATAAACAAGATCACCTGCCATGGTCCTAAGGCTAAGAGCACCATGCTCTTAGAATTTGGGGTGAGAGTGGGGTTCATGGCTGTTAACCCCCCCCCCCTGCACTGTGGTCCCAGTTAAAAACCAGACTTGTTATTTTGTTCCATTTTAAACCTGATGTAGTTTCTAATGATGCATTTCATTTAGCCTTTCATCTAGTTTGGCTCTAACGCCAGTGCCTCCAAAATAATTATAAAATGACTATTGGGTTCACAAGAGTGGTCTTTGGATTCAGTGCTGTTGAGCTTGGTGTGTTGTCTCTTACAGACAACTAGTACTTAAGCACTTTCATTTTTAGTGTAAACACCCCCCCCCCACAGTGCCAGTGGAGGAGAGAACTTACAATTCCACACTTTCGTGCAATAATGCAGACACACACAGAGAGAGACACATCTCACTTTGCTGACTTTCCAATCTGAAATTGGGAAGAGCAAAAAAGAAAACCTAATGGCAGCAAAGCCAGGGGAGAATTTTCCCACAACTTTTAATGGAGATAGGGGATTTGCCCTTAGACTGTTTTTCTTCAGGAAAAAAAAATATTCCCAGCCTAATTATATTTAGGATGATTTGGATTTGCTCCATGCAGTTTCATTTTCCCAGGCGCAAATCAACATTAATCTCTAAATTTATTTCAGATGTCAGATTTACCTGACTAGCATAATTTAGTTGGGTAATGAACTATTCAAATAGCCTACAGTCAAAGAGAGTTAAAAAGTCATCACTTCTTAAGTTAATTGGTCATCCAAATCTAGGCTGAGAGCCACAAACCCAGTTAAGAACAGGAGAGCCTCGATGGAGATCAGATCAGGGATCTGTTTAGCCAAGCATCCTGGTTCCAGCAGTGGTCAGCTAGATACCTCTGAGAAACTAATAAGCGCAGCATGAAGGCAACAAACAGCCCTCCCTTGTTATTTGTCCCCAGCATTTGGGATTAAGAGCATAGATAGTTACAGTGCTTCTGAGCATGGGGTGGTGTCCATTTAGCTGTCATAAAATCACAGAGCAAGAAGGCACCTCTGAGGTCACTGAGGCCAACCCCTTGCCAATGCAGGAAATTTCTGCTACAAGATCTCTGACTCAGCTTCTCTTTAAAAGCCTCCAACACAAAGGGAGTGTGCCACCTTCCAAGTGGATCTGTTTCATTGTCAGAGCAGTTCATATTACCAGGAATTAATGCAATACATAAATTAATTACATGTTGTGTAAACAAATAGTTCTTTTTTGCCTCTCCTAAATCTATTACTGGTCAATTTCAACTCCACCTGTAATTTCCAATGTTGTAGGTAAAGGTAAAGGTAAAGGTAAAGGTAAAGGTAAAGGTAAAGGTAAAGGTAAAGGTAAAGAACCCCTGGGCTCTTAAGTCCAGTCAAAGGCGACTATGGGGTTGCGGCATTCATCTCACTTTCAGGCTGAGGGAGCCAGCGTTTGTCCGCAGACAGCTTTCTGGGTCATGTGGCCAGTAGGACTAAACAGCTTCTGACGCAACGGGACACTGTGATGGAAACCAGAGTGCATGGAAATGCTGTTCATTTTCCCGCCGCAGCGGTACCTATTTATCTTCTTGCAGTGGTGTGCTTTCGAACTGCTAGGTTGGCAGGAGCTGGGACAGAGCAACGGGGGCTCACCCCATCGCAGGGATTCGAACCGCTGACCTTCTGATCAGCAAGCCCCAAAGGGTTGGTGGTTTAGACCACAGCGCCACCCACATCCCCTATTTTACCTCCAATGTTATAGAAGAGGGCAGCAAGAAAATCATTTCTATCCACTCCCTCTACACAATTCATAAGTTAATCTAAGAAGGCTTAGATTTAAGTCCTACTACTGAATTAAACAATGGTCACAGTGGATTCTCGACTGATGGAGTAAACCCGGTTTTACAACTTGTCTTGCAGGATCTGAAGCTTTTCCTTTGTGGGGGAATAATCAACTTGGCCAGGGATGTGGTTCAACGGAAAACACACACGCAAGGATGAAGTTCCCCACCCACGACTGAATTGTATGAAGATTTTTAATAAGATCAGCCGTCTGGATAAAGAAGTGTGGTACTACAGTTTTCTGAACATATTTATATGAAGCTGGGTACAGTAAGGTGTACTATTGGCTGGTAGAACTAAAGGATCCCTGGATGGTTAAGTCCAGTCAAAGGTGACTATGGGGTGTGGTGCTCATCTTGATTTCAGGCTGAGGGAGCTGGCGTTTGCCCACAGACAGCTTTCCAGGTCATGTGGCCAGCATGACTAAACCGCTTCTGGTGCAATGGGACACTGTGACGGAAACCAGAGAGCACGGAAACGCCGTTTCCAGGGAGTGGGTGGCACTGTGGTCTAAACCACTCAGCCTCTTGGGTTTGCCGATCAGAAGGTCGGCGGTTCGAATCCCCGCAACGGGGTGAGCTCCTGTTGCTCTGTCCCAGCTCCTGCCAATCTAGCAGTTCGTAAGCAGGCCAGTGCAAGTAGATAAATAGGTACTGCTGTGGTGGGAACATGTCCTCCTATGGCACCAGGGATCTTCTTAACAAATTTTGATTGACCAAGACAAATGTTTCCATTTCTGAAACAAACAAATATGATCTGTTACCAACCAGGCTTGATTTCTATAATGCATTGTATGTGGGGCTGCCTATGAAAACCATTTGAAAATTTCAGCTGGTCAGTGAGGCCATATGCTTAAAAGAACACATATTTCGGTGTAAATATAAGCCAACAAAGAGGTCTCTCTTCCCTCCTTTTTTCTTTCTTTTTTGACTATACATTTGTATGAAATGAAGATGCTGCTTCTCTGATCTCTGTTCTTAAACGACGACAAAAAAAAGTTTTTTAAAGATAAAATAAATAAATGAAATAAACTAAAATGAAAAAGCCATAAATTGCCTGAACAATGGCCTTCGAGGAGACAGTTTCCAAGTGCACAAAGCTTCTTCTGTAGGTTTTGCATTGCGAACATGGGAACTTTGTCAAAGCAAATGTTAGTTAGAAAAAGGCTGTTTACCAAAGGAAAGGTAGTTAAACATCATACACAGAAGGCTGTATTGTCATCCCAAATCAATAAAATGAGGTGAACATGGATGGCAGCACAGCTGTAAATACCAAAACATGAATAGCACCTGAGAGAGGTCACCATTTGGGTTAGCATTCATGCATGTTGTCTTCTGATGATTTCCCATTTTTAGAAGTCCTGGTTTTTTTCAGTAGTTTTTTTTCCCTTTTCATTAAACCTAGCTAGTAGTGGAAGTGATTAAAATGACTGCTAAGATTGAAAAAAGCTGTTAAGATCAGTTTACCGCAATGTGCAGGAAATAAGTGAAAGATGAATGACTCTGCGCATTGGGCGGGGGGAGGGGGAAGGAAAGCTTTCACTCCTGACAGAGAGGATTTTACAATCACACTTAATCAAAGCAAAATTTCTGTAAAGTGGTTAATCAATTCATTAATGCTCTATGATATATTCCATTAAGGGCGCAGGCAGGGGTGGAAGTGATTCTGACAAGGTCACGCCTTTTACCTCCAGAAATTAAACGAGGAGGGGTGGCTAATCCACTCACAGAGGTCCCAAAGCGCAAATCAGATTTTCTATGCATCAAGGCAGTTTTGGCTAACAAATCTGTGCTATAAAGACTCCCGGTGGGAGGAGAAAATCCCCTCTTCAAGTATTTTCCAAAGCTTGATTGGCTTGGTAATTGTGAGACTGTTGCAAGACCAATTAGGGCCTTACAACAGGGTTTTTTTTTGTTTTTTGTTTTTTAATGAACAGGCTTTAATTCAGGAGATTTGTCTGTTCCCTCCTGGAATCAAGGAACTATGTTTGTCAAACAGGAAAAGGAGAACAGAGGGATTGAGGTAGGTGACAGACCTCTGCCAACAAGCTTTAAAAGAAATGGGGAAAAGTTGACATTGGGTTGAAGTTGAGCAGCAGATAACTGTACACAGATTTTCTTCATTTAAGATGTTCAGAGGGATACAGGTTTTTTTTTTTTCTAAATTAAGAAATAAATTTGCTTGTATTCATTCCGATACATAAAAAAGATAAGAGCAAGGGTCTCTCTCCGTCAATGAATTTACTGTACAGCATCAATATTAAGGTTCAATTGTGCTGTCAGAATAGGACTTTGGGCCAGAACCCCAGATCATCATTTCGGAGGGGTTTCAAGTGCAGTAGAGTTGGTTTATTATATTTTGACATAAATAAAGTAATACACATTACAGTCATACCTTGGATCCCGAATGCCTTGGTACTCAGACGTTTTGGCTCCCGAACGCCGCAAAAGCGGAAGTGACTGTTCTGGTTTGCAAACGTTCTTTGGAAACCAAACATCCGACAGGGCTTCCGCAGCTTCCGATTGGCTGCAGGAGCTTCTTGCAGCCAATCAGAAGCCACACTTTGGTTTCCGAACATTTTGGAAGTCGAACGGACTTCCAGGACAGATTCCGTTCAACTTCCAAGGTACAACTGTGCATCTAAAGGGGGATGGACAGGCTGTAAGACCATAAAGACCAGAGTTTAAAATGACCTAACTTCAACACTGTGGGTTAGGCAGTTGTATCATAGCTATCAACTTACAGATTTGAAAATAAGGGACCAGCAGCCTCGAAAATAAGGGATCAGCAGCCAAAATAAAGGATTTTAGTCAACCAGCGGAAATATGAAGTTAAAAGGGACCAGATAATTTTGGAGAGCAGCGTTGGTTTTTGGCCCTTCATTTCCAGAGGTTGCTGCTCAAGACACCAGCTGATGAAACACTGCAATTAAGTAACTACAAGCAGCAACCACTTTTCGCGCAAAACGAAGTCCAAGCTATGAAGATGCTGCTGCACTTCTGTATCTTTTCTCTCGTGCTCCATCTGCAGCTCTCAGTTCCATCAGGCGGGGCGGGAGGAGGGGGGGAAAATAGTGCCCAAAGTAAACCCACAGATCAGACCATCTATGCTAGTCTACCACTGCAAATCTGTGGGAGAAGTGCTTGCGGTCCTTCCTCCGCTTTCCCCCTCTATGGTTAGCCCTTGGAACACCTGTCCGCACCTCCGCCTCCTCCTCCTCTCCCTGAACTGCTTTCTCTATGGTTGCCCTCGCTCTCCTCTCAAGGCTCCTCAGCAATTCATAGGCCGCGCCAGGCTGCCCATCTCATCCGGGTCCTTCAGCGGTGCAGCCGCAGTACAGCCTAGCGGGAGCAGTGATGATGAGCAGAGGGGAGGCCCCAGGCAGAGACACTCAGTTTGGCGGCCGCGAGGAGGATGGTGATGGAAGGTCCCAAGGCTCCCACCAGTCCCGGTGGGGAGGGGCTCCTGGGGGCCGAGGCTGGTGAGAGGAGGCCGGAGGGGGGGGGCGCGGGCTGGGAAGCCAAGCAACACAGTTGGTGCCTCCCTCCTCCCTGGCCGGCAGGGAGGGAGGGAGGGAGGGAGGGAGAGGAGCTGCTTCCTTTGAAACCTGGGAAATTTAAGGGACATCATCAATAAGGGGCTGCAGGTGCTGGGATAAGGGAGTTTCCCGCCAAATAAGGGACGCTTGACAGCTATGTGTTGTATGCATGCCACACAAAGCCTTTTTTTCCTTGGGGTATGCAGTACTGGCACCTCTTTATGCTGCTGTTACAAAGCGTGACACTTATTGTAACAACTTCATGATGAGTACAGGCACCTATTTTTCTAGGGGGAAAAAGCACTGATGCCACATTTATGCAAGAGTGCAGAAAAAGCATTGCCTGTTGCATGGTTCTTGGAATTCCTGGAAATCTTCATTGTTATTTTTTTTTTAAAGCAAGTTTCTCACCCTTATTGAAACAAAACACATGCAAGTATGTTGATAATGCTTGCTGAAACCTCAGAAATTGGAGGATTACTACATAAGATTTCCTGTGGTTAGGGGAGGGGTGGGTTTTCAATGCCTTGGGCAGCCCCATGCTTCTCCTTATACTTATTGGTGTAAATTCAGCTCACTTACAAAAAAATAAAAATGCAGAATAAATAAGGTAAGAAAATTAGGCACATCTGCTCAGTTACAGAAGCAAGCCATTGTTGATGTACACTTTATTTTAGTGCTAAATTCACAGGCCTATTCCCCAAAGCAACCACTGAATTGAATCATTACAGGTCTAATCACGGTAGGCTTTCTAGCAGAAGGCTTATGGGGTGGGAAAAGTCTCTCTTTGTTCACAGTGTAGTGTGCAAGCCGCTGAGCATCGTAGGACTCAACATCCAGCCGAATGTTCAAGGGGGGAAATGATAATGTCAAGGTTGCAGGTTTGATCCCTGTAAGAGATAGCTGCATATCCCCGCACTGCAGGGCATTGAAGACCCTCAAGGTCCCTTTCCAACTCTATAATTCAGTTATATCATTGGGTCTGCTGCGAGCTGTTTCAAAATGTCCTTGATATTTGATTCTTTTAGACCCCAGCCGAGCAGGGGTGGAGGAAGGGGGTGTGGTGGGGGCGATCCGCCCCCGGGTGTCACCACTGAGGGGGGTGACAAAATGCCTGCAGCGCGCCCAAGCCACGCGTCTCTCCTGGGAGTGACGCGGTAGCTTGGGCGCCCGCAGGCTCCATGCTGCCCCAAACGGTCCACCCGCCACCTCCCCCTCAGCTGTAGGGCGGCTGAGTGGGAGGAGGCAGGCAGACTCCTCAGAGGCCCCACGGAGTGTCCTGCCCCAGCTTGCCCCACCCCACGGGCCGCGGGCCCTGCCCCCGGACGCAGGGCACGCACCGCCCCAGCTGCCCAATTGGCTTGCTCCACCGCTGCAGCTGAGGAACCAGTGGCCCTCCAGCTGGCAGTGAGGCAAAATGGGAAGGTGCCACCTGGCTTCCAGGTTCTGATGAGATTCCTCAAGATGTCTGCGAGATCTTGCCAGAAGCCACAGCTGCTTCTCCTTGCTTCTCTAGCGGCGCCAGTGGGAATGGGTAGGGCATGCCTTACCACGGGAGAAGTGAGACATGGCGGCAGTGGCGAGATCTTGTCAGTGTTCTGTGAGATCTCACAAGATCTCAGTGGAAGCTATTGGTTCTCCTTGCTTCTATGGCAGGAGCAACAGAGTGGGAAAATCAGCTATGCGACTGCTGCACCTTGGGATTCTGCCACCCGAGATGGCTACCTCAATTCCATACCCTCCAAAGTTTCTCTGATGAAAATAGGGACATCCTATTCAATAATAATAATAACAACAATGATAAAACCTGCCCCAGCCACTTGGGCTTGGTTGAAGGAAGAACAAAGTTGAAGGAAGGACAAAGCAGATACGAAGGAACAGTGAGTGACATTTGAGAAAAAGAGATGTTGGGATGAGCTGTGGGTGGTAGAGTAGGAAGAAAAGATTCTCACAGAAGGTTGAGATGGCAGTCTGCTGCTAATTACTTTAGCTCAAGCTGTCTTACACCTCAAGTTATATTTTAATTGAAATTTATTATAACTTCATTAATTTTAGTATTAGTAATTGATATATATTGCATGGAATTTAATGGGTTTAAATAAAAACGTAATAAAGCATTAAACATTAAAAAACTTCCCTGTATGGTGCTTGATGGTGGTGCTTTAGAGGTTTTCTAAAGGTTGTCTAGTTACTCATCTCCTCGGCTTGGGGGGGGGGGTCGCATCACTCCAAAGCCTCCAACATTTCTCCAATGACCAGAAGGTCAGCGGTTTGAATCCCCGTGACGGGGTGAGCTCCCATTGCTTGGTCCCTGCTCCTGCCAACCTAGCAGTTCAAAAGCATGTCAAAGTACAAGTAGATAAATAGGTACCGCTCCGGTGGGAAGGTAAACGGCATTTCTGTGCGCTGTTCTGGTTCACCAGAAGTGGCTTAGTCATGCTGGCCACATGACCCGGAAGTTGTACGCCGGCTCCCTGGGCCAATAAAGCGAGATGAGCGCAGCAACCCCAGAGTCGGTCACCACTGGACCTAATGGTCAGGGGTCCTTTACCTTTTTAAGGAAAAGCAGGACATTCTGGGATCAAATCAGAAACTGAGATGGCTTCTGTAAATCCAGGACTGTCCCTTGAAAATAGGGACCCTTGAAGGGGTTGCAGTTCCCCTCATGGTGGTGTCTGGACTCCAGTTCCTATCAGCTCCAGCCAACACAGTCAGTGGTTAGAGATGGTTGGACAACTTCAACCACCCCTAGCTCAACAGCTTCTAAGGGGCACATTGTTTCCCAGCTCTGTTTTAGACTTGTGTTGCTTTTAAGTTTAGAATAATGGAGGGAGGTTTGTTTGTTTGTTTTAAACTCACAGCTTAATTAGATTTTTAAAATGCTGTAAATTAAAGTCCCCAACTGCACAAAGGGATATTGGGAGTCCCAACTTGGGACAGAGGAACAACAATTTACCCATAATCAGGCAAGTCTGTGTTTAACTCAGATTTAAAATTGTGAGCCACATAAACAGACTTAATAATAATAATAATAATACAGTTCTTATACTAGTACAGCTAGATGTTAATTAGAAAGTATATTAAGCACAAGGTCAATTATGGTTTCCAGCCAGACAGTATTTTACTGGTCTGACCTGTAAAACTGTTTTGTTAAGTAAATGTAACATCAAAGAAGAAACATGTGCACTATTAAAGTAATTAAAATATTATTTTAAGTATACCACTAAAGAGTGACCTTTAACATGGAAATCCCTCCTTTTTAAAGGTTCTCCCTGCAACAGACTTGAAAACAATCGCAGTTCGACCCACAGTCTGAAAAATCAATAAACACCAGGTTGTGGCGGACTTCACATCTAATACACTAGATTCCATCTTGATTGGCCATAGACCTACCACTGACTTGCCCAAATTCATCCTAGCGCTGCTTGCGCCAAGCCATATTATGCTGTGAGCCATCAGAGGCCCATGGGAGCATTCTGATCTGCAGTACAAATAGGATCAATGACATTTGGGTTCAGGCTCCCAGATTCTTAAAGCTCCAGCTTCTAGAATGTGCGGCTTACTAGGTGCATGCTGGTTCCTACTGCTGATTAATCGTGTGTTTTGGGCAATGAACAACATCTGTGTCTTTCTCAATTACAGTTGTACTCTGGTTCTCGAATGTAATCCATTCCGGAAGTCCGTTCGACTTCCAAAAACGTTCGAAAACCAAGGCGCAGCTCCCGATTGGCTGCAGGAGCTTCCTATGCTCAATCGGAAGCCGCAGAAGCCACGTTGGACATTCGGCTTCCGAAAAACGTTCACAAACTGGAACACTCACTTCTGGGTTTGCGGTGTTTGGGAGCCAAAACGTACGAGTACCAAGGTGTTCAAGAAGCAAGGTACAGATTGTGTAGATCTAACATGGAAACACTTCCTACTTTCTTCTACGGGCCTTTCCATTTTTATTTTTATTTCTTTTTTGCTGGTGTCCATACCCATTGTTTATTTTTTATTTATAAATAATTTTTATTGGCGTTTATAAGGAGAAATACAAAACTTAATATCAAATATCTTTTTTTATCCAACATTAATCTAAATAAGAAAAAAATAAGAAAAAAGGAGAGAGGGAGAGAAGGAGATAGAAAAGAGCTAAAATGAGAAAGAAGAATAAAGTTCAGAAACTAAAGAACTTCTGATTCTACATCTGTCTGCTATATAAAAACAGTGTTCACTTTGTCCAATCCAATATAACACCCAACAAAACCACTTTGTATAAACAAACATTATCTTCAATCTTCAAATCCAGCTATCATTATTTCATTTTCTTCTTCTGCGAGAGGTTTCCAATCTTTAGTAAACGTTAACAATGACTTTTCTCTGATTAGACATGCCAATTTCGCCATCTCAACTAAGTCTGTTAATTTTACCAACAATTCTTCCATTGTTGGTAACGATGAGTCTTTCCATCTTTGTGCATCTAAAAGTCTCGCCGCCGTAATCGTATATTGAAACCAAGTTCCATAGTCCTTTTCTAATTGCATATCCACAAGCCCCAGTAGGAAGGGTTCTGGTTTTAGTCAAAAGTTAATTTTCATTTAATTTTCATTTTAAAATTTCATAATAATTTTCATAACAACATTTTATCTGCCTCTTTCTCCCTCCTGCGTGAAGGTCCAAACAGGCTAGCACAAGCGATTACATGAAAGCAGCGCTAGTAACCACATAATAGGTATAACATCAGCAACAAGAGCTTCTGTTAATTATAATTGCCTCCTGACTCAACCTAGCTGGTGTAGGAACGTCTTCCTCCTAAGTGTCTGAAGTTTCAGGCTTAGAGGGACTTTTCTTGGGAGTTCCAAAACTGAGGGGCAACGACGGAGAAGGCCCTGCTCTAGGCCATTATCCTGTCGCATAGCGCTCACAGTTAAAACAGCAGGCAAATGGCATCAGTTGTTGAACCTTGGTTGAGACAGTTGCTTTGCAAACTAATCTCCCATGCGTCCTCTTATTTATCCAGGACATTCCCTATTTCCTGGTACAAGTCCTTGGTTAATCCATGTCTCCATTTAGGGAGGACCTCTGCAATCTTAGAAACATTGTTTGTTGTACTTCCAATTTTCGAGTTAAATTGGATGTATGTAAAAGAGAATGCATATTGACTTGGGATTAAATTGTGCCAGGGATCAGCAATTGTTGGCACACAATTTAGCTGATGGAAGATTATTTTGAAACTGTTGATAATACATTTTAGGATGCTTATGTTTTTGTAGTATATATTTAATGAAAGTAATACACACACCCTCTTTGCTTTTAAATCAGCAAGGAATAGATTATTGTAATGTAGAGGAAATGAAAGCAGCATTAATGAAGGTGAATATGACGCCCCCCCCCCAGCCTCTGTTTATATCCAAGCTGGTCATCAGAAGAACCTTGTAACACCAATAATTTGTTTGTTCAAGAGCTTGCTTGTTTTCCTCTTTCCTCCTCATCTCTTTTTCCTTTTGTGCCCTGACCTTTTAGACTGCCAACCACTGTGCTACTACTGGGAACTTTCCTAGCTGAAGAGCAAAATGTAAACACTTTGAATAGAAACAGAATATTGAAGAGCAAGCAGGCATTAGAAATCTGCAATAGCAGGGGGACAGAGTTACTTCGGTGATTCTTGATATGAGAGAAGAAGTGTCATAAATGGAAAAAAAAAAAGTTCACATTTTCGCCTGTGAGATGGTGCAAGGTAATTAATTCTCCATGGCTTCAGAAGCCTTCAAGTGCCTGTAACTGCTCTTGGTGCTTTCCTATCTAGTGATATAGGTTGCTGACTTGCTCTCCAGCTGTAACTGACGTCTTTCACCAAAGAGTAGCAAGGAAGTTGATAGCAAAGGGAACCTTAAAGCATAAGAAACTGTCCATGGAGACACAGGTCAGCTCTGTGTCCAGGGCAGCTGTCTACCAGCTCCATCTGGTACGCAGGCTGAGACCCTACCTGCCTGCAGACTGTCTTGCCAGAGTGGTGCACACTCTGGTTATCTGGACTACTGCAATGTGCTCTATGTGGGGCTACCTTTGAAGGTGACTCAGAAACTGCACTAATCCAGAATATGGTAGCTAGACTGCCAACTGGGAGCGGCCTCCGGGACCATATAACTCTGGTCCGGAAAGACTTACATTGGCTCCCAGTACGTTTCCGAGCACAATTCAAAGTGTTGGTGCTGACCTTTAAAGCCCTAAACAGCCTTGGCCCAGTATACCTGAAGGAGTGTCTCCACCCCCATCGTTCAGCCCCGGACACTGAGGTCCATCGCCGAGAGCCTTCTGGCGGTTCCCTCACTGTAAGAAGTGAAGTTACAGGGAACCAGGCAGAGGGCCTTCTCGGCAGTGGCACCCATCCTGTGAAACACCCTCCCATGGCAGAGTATTGCCATCCTGGCTAGTAGCCATTGATAGCTTTATCTTCCACAAATTTGTCCAATCCATCCAAGTTAGTGGCTATCCTGTGTCTTCCATAGTTTAGCTATGCTCAGAATAACTTTTTTTTGCAAGCTACAAAAATATTCTTTTTTCCTCTCTCCTTCCATACGCCAGATGCTTCTGGAGGGAAAGTGAGCAGGCTGACACTGTTTATTACATCAGCTGGAAGGTGCCCTCTGTTCATCCATGAACGCAATGTGATTTTGTTTTGTGATCAATTCAGATATTAATACCCTAGTTTCCAGTCTGTCGCAATCCTCCTCGTGACAAGGAAGTGTGTTTTGTGAGTCGCCCGTGACCTCGCGCAATGCATGTAACTGCATTTTTACAACACAAGGAGAGGAGGGGATTCTGCCGATGTAAAGAGACTGCATTTTCATTGAATGTCTGAAACCTTAATAGCGCGGAACCCGACTAACAGGATTTAGCAAGCCTTAACATGCATCGAAATCAAGCCTGCCGAGTCCAAAACAAAATTATGCAAAAAAGGTTTCTGAGCTGCAGCTCGATGGCTCAGTCGATGCAGCACATTTTCTCGTTATCAGCCTCGCAATCTGACATAAGTTCTTCTGTGAAATGTGCTTGGGGTTTCTTAAACTTTAATTGCTTGTTAACAACCGCACAAATGCATCTGCAAACTGCTGTTTCTGCAACAAAGAGAGGCTCATCGCTTCATTAGGCCTCCTGTTCAGGAATCTGGTCACAATTTCTTTTACGGCCACAATTCACCCACCCTCGCCCCAAATATGTTTCTTACATGTGCAGGGCCGGCCCTGTCATTGAGCAAAATGTGGTGACCACCTCAGGCAGTGGATTTTGGAGAGAAGTAGCAGCAGCCCTATAGCTGCTTTTCCTAAGCCTTCTGGGCATCCCCCTTCTGTTGGGAAGCAAATGTAAATAAAGCTACACAGCCTAACCTGCCCTGGCCTCCCTAAACTATCATTCTTTCTTCAGGGGAAGTGGAAAATATTGTCCCATTTCCAGTGTTGAAGTTCATCGGTCACTGCACTCAGCTCCTGCATGTGGAATGAGGAGGGGGACACCATATTGTCCTTTGCCTCAGGCAGCAAAATGTTTTGGGCTGGTCCTGTGTGTGTGCATGCCAAGATTGGGACCTTAAAAAATAATAATAACAACAACGTTGAAGCCCCACATAGCATATGGGGCACTACTTTGGAAGGGGAGGTTTATAAGGGTCTTTTGCTGAAAAGACCCCATGAAAATAGAAAACACAAATCGTTGATGCAGCAATTCCAGACCTGGTTGACTGTCGTCTGTGGCCTAGATTCAATTTGTAATTTGACGCTTTTTGTTTTATAACTGTTAAGTTGTGGGTGAACATATCAGACGACACAGCGATTCTTCAAACAGCTCTTGTTTATTCACAGGCCAGAACAGAACTGAACTGAAAGGTTCAGTCAGTCTGCTTATATAGAGCTCCAGTACAACGTAACTGTAGCAATTTTCTAAAACTATCCAATCACTGAACGTCACTTTCAAACCCTTATTTGCATAACTATCTACAGTATCCCCCTGCTGGCCCAGGGTGAGAACTTCAGTACATAACAATAACCATGGTCAACTTGAGCATTTTATGGCGTATTTATGTCACACTGATTTTTAATTCTCGGTGGACTGCGGAAAAATGAGCATTGGACAAGCGTGCTTCAGTACCACTGGAATAAGTGAGATAGGGTTTGTTCTGAAGTCCCATGAAATTTGCTGGGATGTCAGCATGCTTAATTTTCATCAGAGTGCTCCAAATATTATTACTTTTTTTTTAACCTTGCTGAAGCTTGTCTTGACATGTCTTTGAACCCTTTCATAACAGGAGTATGTTTAGAGGATTGGCAGCCATTTTGAACAAACATGTGACAGGACATTGGTTAAAAATTGGGGGCGTAGGGAGCTGGGGGAGGCTTTTTATAAAGATTTTTACAAATCTTGTTATGGGCAGGCCAAGGTGTTCTTTGCCATTTGCTGATGAAGGCAATATGGCAGGACTTGCTGCTAAACCTGCACAGCGAGTTGATTATGGCTGAGGTGATTCTCCAATTTTCATCCTCACAAAAACACTTTGAGGAATAATAACAGAATCACCTTGTGGCACCTTTAAAACTAATTAATTTATTATGGTATGAGCTTTTAAGGACTAGAATTCTTGTCACCAGGACGTAAACTGTAACGCATGGGTAGGCAAACTAAGGCCCAGGGGCCGGATCCGACCCAATCGCCTTCTAAATCTGGCACATGGATGGTCCGGGAATCAGGATGTTTTTACATGAGTATAATGTGTGCTTTTATTTAAAATGCATCTCTGGGTTATTTGTGGGGCATAGGAATTTGTTCACCCCCCCAAAAAAAAATATAGTCTGGACCCCCCCCCCCAAGGTCTGAGGGACAGTGGACTGGCCCCCTGCTGAAAAGGTTTGCTGACCCATGCTGTAATGCTTGGTTGGCAGGTGTGTGTGAGAGAGATAGGAGCCAACTCCTAGGGGCCGAGAGTGTCTTCACCCACCCCAATAAAATAATTGATGGGGCCAGCTCCATGATGGGCATTGCTATTCAAATGGTGTGTGTGCACCGCGTCATGTGATTGATTATGCAGGGGGGGGGGCTTACCTGCCCCCCCACAATTATTTGTTCAAGGTGGCACCCCTGGTTCATGTGAAAAATGTGGAAGGTATAATGAAATGGCACGGAAATGCAGAAAGTACAAAATGTAGAAGATGTTGTTAAATGACAATTTAATCAGAACTTAAATTGCTAAATGAGCCCAGTGACCCTTCACGACAGAGCAACTGGTGATAACACAATCATCTGAACCTTGCTGAAACAATTAATGTAATGGGATAAGAGGCCACTGTCTTTATTCCAACAAACAAATGTACTTTCTTTGAAGAATTTTTAGTTAGTATACCTGGTCCAGGGAACAAAAGGCCCTGGATCTACCCTGTCTGCAAATTTCATCCACTTCTATCAAGACAGGAAATAATAATAATAATAATAATAATAATAATAATAATAATAATAATAATTTATACCCCACCCATCTGGCTGGGTTTCCCCAGCCACTCTGGACGGCTTCCAACAAAATATTAAAATACAATAGTCTGTTAAACATTAAAAGCTCCCCTAAACCGGGCTACCTTCAGATGTCTTCTAAAAGTCTGGTAGTTGTTTTTCTCTTTGACATCTGGGGGGGGGGGAGGGTGTTCCACAGGGCGGGTACCACTACCAAGAAGGCCCTCTGCCTGGTTCCCTGTAACTTGGCTTGTTAGTGCTGACCTTTAAAGCCCGAAACGACCTCAGCTCTGTATACCTGAAGGAGCATCTCCACCCCCATCGTTCTGCCCTGTCTCTGAGGTCCAGCTCCGAGGGCCTTCTGGTGGTTCCTTCACTGCGAGAAGTGAGGTTACAGGGAACCAGGCAGAGGGTCTTCTCAGTAGTGGCACCCACCCTGTGGAATGCCATCCCATCAGATGTCAAGAAAATAAACAACTATCTGACCTTTAGAAGACATCTGAAGGCAGCCCAGTTTAGGGAAGTTTTTAATGTCTGATGTTTTATTCTGTTTTTGGTCCTCTTTTGGGAGCTGCCCAGAGTGGCTGGGGAAACCCAGCCAGATGGGCGGGGTATAAATAATAAAATTATTATTATTATTATTATTATTATTATTATTATTATTAGTTGTTGGATGCAGCTGCAGAGAGTGGAGAAAGTGGTAAGGACCTGATGGTGGCAGTGGAAGCCTGCAGATGATACAATGAGGCATCACATCAGATTTTGGGAATGAGGACGACAAGGGGGCGTGGGATAGAGAGTATCTTTTGGAAGGGAGTGATTCTCAGCTAAGTTTAAAGTCTGATTCCTGAACGTGGCCAATTTTAGTAGCCTTTGTTTTAGGTTTTTATATATCTATACCTAATTACAGCTACAGCAATGATACCAACCTAGGATCATCATTGTCTTTCTCCCACTTTTTTAAAGCAAATAGATCTCTTCCTTTTGATTGAACTTCATTTATTCATTAGATTTATTTCCTGCTCTTCCTTCGATTGGAGGTTCTCTTTCTTTCTTTCTTTCTTTCTTTCTTTCTTTCTTTCTTTCTTTCTTTCTTTCTTTCAAAAATATATAATATAATAAATATATACTTGAAACGTTGTTAAAGCAACAAAACCCAATGTTAGCATCGAAAACTGATTCAGGAGGAACCAAATCAAATGTTTCTGGCAAGCATGCAGTGACGGTGCCTGGCGAATATCAATTGGCAGGGAGTTCCAAAGGTGCTTGCCGTATTTTGGCCATTATCCCTTGTAAATAGGCTCATTTGATTGTGGTAGCAGTTACTTGGTGTTTGGAACCCGCGTGTTAGCAACAAATACAAGTGCTAGTTGTGTGGAGCTGAAGAAATGGGAGTGGGACGGTGGTTTGGCGCCCTTGAATGACTCCCTTCTTCAACAGCTAGCTTTTGTGGGTTTAAAGCAAACAAACAAACTCTTCCGTCAGTTAGACCTATTATCTAATTAATCCACCCAAGCTCTAGTGTTTCCCTACATAGCAGAGTCATGTACTGATGCTTTTCTTTGTTCTTTACTCATTGAAGTAGAATTAGATACAGTGAGTGATTCTCACCGGCTTAATTGAGTCTTTTCGGTTCACGTCAATAGCAGCAGGAATCTCTCTTCACAAGAGTAATGGATCCACTAGAAAAGAAGCTGATCTTATTAAAAGACTGAGCGTTTTTGCCTAGCGGGGGAGTGCCAAAGGCATTTATGCTGAGTTACAAATAATTAAATTGTTTTAATGCACACAGGGTTCCTCTCCAGACTTTGTAGCAGACACAGAGGAAAGGTTAATGAAGAACAATGCTATTCATTGCCTTGGGTTTCTTTCTTTCCCCTTGAATTTAAAAAGTTGGCGCTTTCCAAACAGGCATGTGTCATCCTGTAGTGAACAGCTCATCTGTCCTTGCAAAAACGTGCTCTATGTTTTGGGCTTCCCAGTGACTGGTTGGTATATAAGGTTAGCATTTTATAACCTTGATGTTATTTAAGGCATGGGGCAGATGAATCAGGATTGCAAACTAAAACTAAAAAGAGGTGCCAACAGATATTTATTTAGTTTATTACTGCAATTCCTTGCCGGTTAATCCATTAAAAACATATCCATCAATATAATCTGGTATCTTAATCTCTATTGATTTTATTAACCTGGTGACTTTCTTTCTTTCTTTTTAAAATAAAAAACGCATAAACTATATATAAAAAGCACAAGATATGAGTTGTTATAGAAGAGGTATTTCCCATTCTGTTTTGCATCAGAGTGAATGTTTGCTAAAATAACATGCTCTAATCTAAGGTTACCAGTTTTTTTTCCAGTCAATCCAGGGACACTTTCAACTTCAATGGATTTTGTCAGGGGACTGATTTGTAAATCCGGGGACTGTCCCCGGGAAACAGGGAAATCTGGTTACCTTACTCTAATCCTGGCTGGCCTCAATTAGGGCCAAGGCCTTTTCGGCCGTGGCCCCTGCCTGGTGGAAGGCTCTGTCACAAGAGACTAGGGCCCTGCGGGACTTGACATCTTTCCGCAGGGCCTGTAAGACAGAGCTGTTCCACCAGGCTTTTGGTCAGGGCGCAGCCTGACTCCCTCCTTTGGCAATCTCCACAGAATTTTAGCTTAATGGTTGCCAACAATTTGATTTTAATTAATTTTTATAATGAAATGTTTTTAGAATCCTGTACTGTTTTATTGTTGTTAGCCGCCCTGAGCCCGGCTTCAGCTGGGGAGGGCGGGATATAAATAAAATTTATTATTATTTATTATTATTATCCCTCATAGACATAAAACACTATGAATTTCTCTTGAGATCAATTGACTTTAATGTGCCAGTTAATTAATGCATGTATTAACTAACATAATCCTATATCCGTCTTCTCAAAAGTAAGTCCCATTGAGTTCCATTAGGGCTTACACGCAGGTAGAGGGTTGGCAGCTAAGATTTGATTTAATTGAGGAACAGCTCTTCTTTTTATTTAGCTTTAATTTCAGGTCCAACTCTCCCCTGAGCAAGGAACCACAGCTGAAAACAAAAGACATCCAGTAGAAACAAAACCCAGCTAAATAAAAATTAGTTCATGCTTAACCCAGCTTGTTGATAATTCTAGTCCATTCACAGAGATCGTGTTTCGAAGTCTTCAACAAATAATTTTGTTGGACCTTTAAGGCAGAGGTGGAAAA
The DNA here is from genome assembly GCF_951804945.1 of Podarcis cretensis. Taxonomy (NCBI): domain Eukaryota; kingdom Metazoa; phylum Chordata; class Lepidosauria; order Squamata; family Lacertidae; genus Podarcis; species Podarcis cretensis. The sequence goes on from NC_137187.1 coordinate 13,933,200, forward strand.
GAAACAGCCCTTTGGCTGATTAATCTCAAATACCCTTTTAAATGTGTTTGTGGGAGGGGAAATTATTGGTTTGCGGGGTTTCTTGTTCTTGTTTTTACTACGCATATTTTGTTTTTTATCTCGCATTGTTATGTTGTGAACTGCCCTGAGATCTACGGATGAAGGGTAGTGTACAAATTTAATAAATGAAAATACTGGACTCCCATCTCTCACCAGCCGTGCTGGAATGGCTAGTAATCAGAAAAGGTGTGAGTCATGGCAACATCTAGAAGGTCACAATGTCCTCATTTGTGCCATCAATGAATGGACTTTCACAACTGCAAGGCTGGCAGTGAGAGCCCCTTCCTGCAAGCTCTCACTGTTCAGATATGTACCATTGAGAAGGTGCATTCTCTAGTCAGGGTGATGAACAAAGAAGAGCAGGTGGTATCTGAAAATTTTGCAGCCTATGCAGGTTGATTTTATATTATCAACATTATTATATCTATTCCCTGCTGTCTTTTCCCCTGACAGGGACTCAAGGCTCCCAGTACATTTCCGAGCACAATTCAAAGTGTTGGTGTTGACCTTCAAAGCCCTAAATGGCCTCGGCCCAGTATATCTGAAGGAGCATCTCCACCTCTACTGTTCAGCCCACAGAAATCCAGTTCTGAGGGTCTTCTGGCAGTTCCCTCACTACAAGAAGTTGTTACAGTAAACCAGGCAGAGGGCCTTCTCAGTGGTGGCACCCATCATGTGGATGGGTCCTATCAGATGTCAAGGAGATACAGAACTACTCAACTTTTAGATGACATCTGAAGGCAGACCTATATCAGGAGGTTTTTAATGTTTGATGCTTTATTATGCTTTTATATTTGTTGGAAGCCACCCAGAGTGGCTGGGGCAACCCAGTCAGATGAGTTGTGTACAATTATTATTATTATTATTATTATTATTATTTATTATTATTATTATTATTATTATTATTATGGCTTACAGATGAAACAGGAACAGCTAAAAACATAGGGGTAAATCAATTAAAAACGAACATTAATAGAATTAAAACAATATATAATATAAAAGCACTATTAAAAACATAGTTAATTACAATAAAAACACAGTACATGTGCCATAGTTATCGCTTTTTTAAAAGTCATCTTTCAGCCCTGGTTCCATTTTTTATTTTATAAACCAAATACAGTAGTAGTTGACACCCCTCAATGTTATGAGAGAGAACAAAGGACCTGTTTTGTCTGTAAAAGTCCTAGGACAAGCAGTGATGGGGAATAAATCCAGGTTGTTTTACATTTTAATGCAAACCTATCAAATTTGAGCTTCCCCAAACATTACACAAACTAAACTACATCTATGCTTCAAAATTCACACTTTGACAAATTCTGTGATGGAGTTCCCAAAACAAACACTATGTACACAAATGCATAAATTAGGGGAAAATATGCATATTAAAAACACACACATTAGGGTAAATTGCTTGCAAAAAAATACATGGGGGTAAAATCATCTACAACATATATTAGGAGAAAAACACACTAATAAAGCGATGGATTTCTGTGAGAACTTTAATTCTCCCCTCAGAAACTGTTGCAGAAAATTAAAGACTTGAGAACTAACTGAGAATATGCAATTGACAGATTGGTCCATCCCTAAGGACAAGCCGTGAATCTTATTAGATTCAATGGGACAAATTACATGCAGCCACAATGATAGTACAGAATCTCATGTAATGCAAATGAGACTAATTTGTTTGCCTACCTCCCAGTTGTAATCTTACAAAACTTCCTTTACTATATAAGTAGGGTGCGGAATAATGCAACAAGAAAACAGATAGATGAAATCATAGAGTTGGGAGGGATCCCAAGGGTTGTCTAGTTCAATCCTGCAATACAGGAATCTTCACAGCCACCCCTGGGTGGGATCAAACCATCAACCTTCTGGTTACTCGTGTCCTCCAAATCATGGAGAGCCACGTGTTGCGGTGAGATCACCAAACTGCCTTCTTGTTGCTGGGGCAGGCCTGTTTGGATGACCTCCTTGCCTCATTGGTCTCCCCTTTGTTACTGGGGCAAATTTCTGTCGGTTGGGGTTTGATTGGCAACTGAGGGGCTATTTAAGGGGCTGCATGTGGTGAAGTACTTCCTCTTTCGCATCGTGCAGCGGATCTCCTGCCCTCCCTCCCTATAATTTTAGGTTGTGTTTTTGACCTTGCTATGCCTGTCTAGGGGTTGTCTGTTTTTGGAGCAGGGGCCCGGTAGGAATTTTGCCGCTTGGCTGATTGGCTGGTGCCATTTGGTTTTTTTCCTACCGTGTAGCAAATCGTCACAACTTTGTAAGGTTGGCGGTTAGGCATTGGTTCATTCTTTGGTGGAGGGGATTATGGATTGGCTGTGCCTGCCCCTCAATTTTGTTGCTGCTGCTAGGGAATTCCATTAAAGGAATCCAGGGGCTCGATTTGCTCTGTCCGATTGTTAAGTTGTGGGTGAACATATCAGACGACACAGCGATTCTTCAAACGACTTTTGTTTATTCACAGGCCAGAACAGAACTGGACTGAAGGGTTCAGTCAGTCTGCTTATATAGAGCTCCAGTACAACGTAACTGTAACAATTTTCTAAAACTATCCAATCACTGAACGTCACTTTCGATCCCTTATTTGCATAACTATCTACAGTATCCCCCTGCTGGCCCAGGGTGAGAACTTCAGTACATAACACTGATCCCCTCTCAGGGGTAGGGCCATGCCAGAGCTCCTGGGAGCATCTGGAGTGAACTAAGAGGCAGAAATCAGCCTCTGTGCTCCCCCAGTATATTTTCCCTTACTGACCTCTGGAGGTTCCAGCTGTCAGTCCTGTTCCTGCTGGTGCAGGTTCAGGTAGTCCGAACCAATGCCTAAGCAACCACTCACATGCTGTAAACAATAAAGTTGTGGCCAAATTAGTGCCAGAAATCCTAAACAAATATTCTGTTTTCTGTGTGATGCACCGGCCCATTGTGCCACCGGAGAACTATATGGGTGGCACATGGCTCATCTCCCTGCTATATGTCGCTCTGGTTTATTGGTCAATCCAACCGCTTGCGACACCTGTCTACCTAGACACTTTGAGGAATCTAGTGCAGCATTAACATGAGAGCCATACTTGCAATGCTCACAGGCTGCAGCTGTGGGATGCATGAGGGGGAAGAGAGAGAGAAGACAGGACCATGCCCTTTTTTCTTATTTAGTGGGGGCCAGGCACTGCTTTGCCTTCCACTTCTTGTGGTTGTAATATAGTGGAATTGCAAGTGATGAGCCAACACCGCAGGCAAGTTGTTTATCTCGCCCAACACAATGTGTGTTGCTTTTAAATCGAGTCTGTTCATACTTCCAGTTGGAGTCATGCGAGAACCAGCCCTTAGTTAAGGATCTTGCTTAACTAAAGGAGCCCCCTATTGCATCTGGGCTCTAAATGAGCTTTATAAATTTGAGTGCAGAAAAACCCCTTTTCCCAAAGCATGCTCTGAAACGGTGCATTTGCTGCAGCTGTTTTGTTCCCTTAGTTCTATTGATGATCTTTTTAGCTCCAGGAGCCATAGTACATAATAGAACAGGTGGCTAACACAGTATGTTATTTTTAGCTACACCTGCCTTTTCAAATTACAACTGCTTGTGTGGATATTCTTCTCCCGTGCCTGAAGACCTCCTAAAAAACAAGATCTCCCTACGAAGGGTTGTCTTACACGCATTAAGGAGTGTTAGTTGGCATTCGCCCAAAACAATGTGCAGCAGCTTTTTCCCCTAAAAACCCCCCAACAAAATGAAGTTTAAAGGCACAATGAAATAATTAAAATATTGAACTTCTTGGATTTGCGTTTCATTTTTAACAAAGTCACACTCTTTAAGTGGGAAGTAGCTTTTGGCATGAGGGGGAGGAACAAAAACATAGCGAAGCGTTGTTTTAAGATTGGGGGAAATGCAATAAAAATACTTTTCGTCAAATACAAAGCTACGGCAGAATACAATAGCCAGAAAATAATGCACATATCGTTTGCATTAACAAACATCTGTCTCCAGATTTATTTATTTTAGAAAAAGACTAAGAAAACAATCCACTTCAGTGTATGAGGAAGAATCCTCTTGCACTTCACAGCAGCCACAGAGATAAGTATCTTGTTCCCTAACAGGGCATTCGAACTAGTTTCTCTACCCAACTGGATTTGAAGAGACCTTCATCTTACTTTGCTTCATGAAATTATTTAAATGTCTTGCTGCATTCTATGCGGACATGTTTATCTTTCAGTAAATGAAGTGGGTCTGCAGATTTGATAGCTCCCTGCATGAAGTTTTCAGAGAGACAGCAAGGTACCTACCATAAGCTCTGTTTCCTGTCACGAACTTGACCAAGGGAGAAACTGGGTTCAGACTTCAAAACCCTGCTCATTTAAATGTGTTTGGGTAACTCTTTCTCTGTGTTCAACCTATTCCACAGAACCTTTGTGAGGATAAAAGGCCATGGATAGGGCTGCCATATATTCGGGGGTTTTTTCTGGACACATCTGGTAATTGCTCAGAAAAATGGCATCCGGGCAGATTTTTGCTAAATCAGCAAAATGCTTGCGAAAACCCAGATGTATGGCATGTTGAGCTATTTTTATTTTTAAAAATATTTTTAAAAATCAAATAAATGCCCAAAATCTTTTTGGGAGTGCAACAACCCTCAATAAAACAAACAAACAACAACAACAACAATTGGAGGTGGGGGAGCTCAACAACTCTGTCCCAATTTTCACTCTTGGGAAGATAGCAACCCTAGAGACTCAGAAACAGGTGTGGAGCTGAAGGTATAAAAAGTTTTGAACCGGAGAAAGCAGGGTCCAAATTATCAGGAAGAGAAAGCAGCTCTGAGAGTCCTCCTTAGTTTGGGCTAAGGCAGATGAGTGGTTTTCCCCAAAGCAACCAATAACTGCAAGAGCCAGTGGGGTGCAGGATCATGTTTATTGGATCGGAAGAAGAAAAGGTGCAAATCATGCCCATTACAGATCATGCCCATTGGGACCCTTCGACTGCAGTATGAACCCCAAATACTTCAGAGTGATAGACAAAAGGTAAAGGACCCCTGGATGGTTAAGTCCAGTCAAAGGCGACTATGGGGTTGCAGCGCTCATCTCGCTTTCAGGCCAAGGGAGCCAGTGTTTGTCTGCCGACAGCCTTCTGGGTCATGTGGCCAGCATGACTAAACCTCTTCTTGTGCAACGGAGGACCGTGATGAATGCCAGAGTGCATAGAAACACTGTTTACCTTTCTGCTGCAGTGGTTCCTATTTATCTACTTGCACTGGCCTGCTTTCGAACTGCTAGGTTGGCAGGAGCTGGGACTGAGCAACGGGAGCTCACCCCGCCGCGGGGATTTGAACCGCTGACCTTCTGATCGGCAAGCCCAAGAGGCTCAGTGGTTTAGACCACAGCGCCACCCGTGTCCCTATTGATAGACACTAGCAGTGTAACACAGGTTGAGGAATCTCCCCTTCTGTTACCATGCTTCAGATGGGCTGCCACCTCTGGCACCAATTCCAAACACATTTATAAGGATGGAAGCCCCATTGCTAAGGAAACATGCATAGGATTGCACCATGGGCACCAGCTAATATGCACCTTAGTCTACAGTCAGCTACACAGGTTGTGATGAAACATATTAAGATACTTACAAACTGACATACTATTCTGCAAACAATCTCTCTGCTTCAAATCACCTTCTTTAGCCACAAAGCTTATGCCTACCATTCTCTCATACTGACCTATTTCACAAGTTAGTGAGACAAGGATAAAATGAGATAACCCTGAGTTTCAGAACAGGGCAGAGAAACAAGTACTCAAATGAATCTTAGGGAGGAAAAATGAGTTTTCCCGAATAAGCTCACTTTAATTGCACTTACCTGTTTACTGTGATGACTAACAATTTCTAAGAAAAAAATATATATCCAAAGCTTTTCTCCAACCTCTGATGTACAGATGTATTCAAGGCAAAAGAAAAAACACGGCACAGGGGAACACAAGTATTTTCAAATCCAAATTTACTTATGGGGAGGGAGGTGCCGTGAAATTCGGCCAAGTGAATAATATTCAAATAAAACGTAAATGTCAAACAGTGAATACGGCATTCCTGAGGTATGCTTGATATTAAGTTTCTACTTATTCTTGCTTTATCAGCAACTAGGAAATACGATCTGAAATTCGCGGTGAAATGAATCGCCACTTGTATATACTTGTAAGGCAACAGCCTATAGCAGATTTAAAGGTTAGAAAAGGCTTTTTAATGGCAACAGTGCGGGCCTTAGAATCCTGAAGACAAGTCTTAAATTTGCCAAGATCTTGCTTAGGATGTAGTACAACATAGGGACTAAGGGATCTAGTAATGGAGGCAGGAAAACCCCTGCTCCAGATCTTTCCCCTAACACATATTATAGGTGGTAGCCTCAAGCAAGGCATTTTCTTCAGCTCCCAACCAGCAAGAGGCTTTACAGGGTTATCGTTGAGGAATGGCGTACACAAATCAAACACTTTACTCAAAGTGCTAAGCAATATTGTTGCCTTGGCCAACTTTGGCCTCTTGATCTCATTTTCTGCCTCTGCTTTAATTATTTGGTTGGATTATCAGTATTAAAGATACCCAGTTAAGCATCTCTGGCTCTCCAGGGTTAAACTCATGGTCAGGGTTGTTTTAAGGAAACAACAATATGGGGAAAAAATGAAGCCAGTATTATCCATAATAATTATCCACTGAATTTCGACCTAGAGTAATTTCCTTTAGGAGTAAGCAACTCAACAGGGGTTGTATAAGAATAAACATGCATAGAGCTAGATAGTAACCACTACTGCTCTATAAAACGCTGCTTAAATGCAGCTCTTTAAATGCAACGTGATTCAGAAAGAAGAAAAAGGCACTCAGATAAAATAGGTTTATTTAAAAGTTATTTTCAGCAAAAATGAATATGCAAAATACAAACTCTGACAAAATGTTCATTTTTCACTTCATAGTTTACAAATATACAAAATAGAAGTCTCCTTAAATTTATATTACATATTTATTATGTAAAGAACCATATAGAAAAAAAATATTTGTTCTGCTTAAGGCATATTTGGGAATAAACCATTGTACAAATTATTGCACATTGAAACCACAGTGCATTACAGACTGTCTGCATAGAAGATTAAAAGAGAGACAAACACAAATAAGCCAGGTTTATCAACCTGACTTAGGTCATCATTAACTGTAGATCGGAAGACAAACGTATTTCCTTGTCAAATATGCAGCAGTTGAGAACTTTGGCATTTTTGGTACCTTAAGAACCAAAAGTCATTCAGCACCATGAAAATAGACCTTTAACCATAACTCTGTACCTGAATTTCTTCTTCCTCATTAGACATAGTTTAGTAATGGCTTTTTTTTTAAAGGAAAAAGAAATTGCAAGACTACAACATGTTTACAATATTGCATTGAAAATAAATCTTAAGGGAATTTAGGGTGAAGACAGACATAGCATTTAAAGAGAAGTCACAGTGGATTCTTCAGCCATGGTGTGAGGCAACCTCCCCCCTCATTTCCCCCCACTTTGCACGACATTTATCCTCTGTGAAGTTAAATGGTGAGGTTTGGTGTCAGTTTTGTCCGTTTCCCCCCACATTCCCTGCTTTAAAAATAAAATAAAGGTAAGTGCAAGTTGTACCTTCACACATTCTCTCTTCTCCTTAAAAAAGTGAAAGTTTTAGAACTGTTGCAAAATTGCTTGAGGAATTTGGGTGGTGGGCAAAGAAAAAGAGAGAGAGGTGTCTCTGAAGTCACAAGCACATTAGCAGAACAGCATTAGCTTTTGTGGCAACCTTGCACAAACATGTTTTTTGGACTTCAACCTTGGCAAAGTGTGGGGGGGAATCATTTAGATTGAATGAGATGAAGAAACTGCCATAGCTGAACAGCCCCCACCGCTCTACAACGTTACACCTGTCTTCACCCATCATCTCCCTACGTAATCTCCCATTCTCCCCACCCTCAACAGTTTCGTTTTAACCCTGATATCCTTGACTTCCAGTCAATCCTTGGCAATCTGTAGTCCAGAAAGATTCAAGTCAGATTTTTCAATAATAATAATAAAAAATGGAATGATACAAGATCCAGTCATTGTCCCCCTATAAAAGTTCCACAATTGTCTCGTCTTTTCTTTAATTCCACGCTTTCTTTTTGGAAAGACCTCGCTGGGGTTCTTTGTAGTGCTTTAAAGTGGAGTTCTCCCCTCTGGCAGAAGACAGTCTTTTGTGCTGTCAAATACTGAATCTCTCATGGCAGTAAAGGAAAAAGTTCACCACGTCCTGTTTAAAAGTGTCTTTTCATATGCAAGGCAAGGTGGTCAGACCTGGAAAATGCTCTGTCACACCTCTGGCACTGGAATGGGCGGTGCCCCGTGTGTTTTCTGTAGTGACGCGTGAGTTCATCAGAGCGGGCAAATTTCCAGCCACAACCTTCCCAGTCACAGTGATAGGGCTTCTCACCTTCAGAAATAAAGAACCATATCAATTACTTCTGTATCCTTCACAGATATAGGTGCATCATACGATTCAATAAATATAAGTTTGTTCCAGCAATCACAGTTACAGACAGTTTTCCCTAGGATCAGACTATTGTCATTATAGCTTCACATTAGCCGCTATAGCTGAACAAATTAGAAAAGGAAAAAATCTCATGCATATTTATTCAGCTGGCGAGACAATAGTTTTCTTCCCTCAAAATGCTGAAGGTGGTATAAGAAGCATTTTCTGTGGTGTGTGTACACCTATCCCTCAATTCCTCTTCAACAGTTCTGCAGGTTTTCTAAAAACCTGTAGAACCCGTTTGACCATGAACGGTGGCATAAAACAAACAGGCTTGCAAATAATGTACCCACATACCTAGCCACCTGTGGCTAATAAGAATTGTCTCTGGGTAACAAAGCTGGAAAACTTTTGCAAAACTTTGCTGTTGTTTTTCTTTTGATCACAAATGACTAGGCAAGCAAAATTATCTGTGGACTAGCATTATTAAACTAGTTTGCAAAGCTGGTGTTCACTACAGGTAACAATGCCTCACTTGTACCACCAATTCTCGCACACTAACACCTGTCACCAGCCTACATAAAATGAGGACATATCTAGAAGCATAAACATCTAAGGGACATTTTTTTCAATGATTGCTTGGCAGTATGTTAAATCACAATACTTTGTTTCTCGATCTCTGCCTTGACTGCTTCCAAAATTAATGTTGCATGTAAGTATTCAGACTACAAAGGAAACCTGCACCCATTCAGGTAAGCTTAGCAATCAAACTGTTGTTACAGCCACACTTTTCAGGGAACTAAAGAAAACGACGGAAAGCTATTTGCAGTCCTTCACTGTCAAACTTAACAAACACCCTCCTTTTTATATATATAATCAAACCAAGAACTTATGCGGAAATTGACATCAATCAGAAGTTTCTCTGAAAGTCAATGTTCTCAAGCAGTTTGGAGATACTGAAACAGTGTTGTTCAATGTATTTTAACCATGCTGACAGTGCCCGAACTTTATTCTTTATGCCCTAGCTTTAGTATTTTAAATCATGCTTGTAAGTCAGTTTGAGTCAATTTTATGAGTAGTACAACTAATAATTGTTGTTGTTGATGCTAATAATAAGAATACTTGTACACAAGTGAAAGAGCCACTTAAATCAGTGAATCTGTTTCCAGGTATACATGTTAAAAACTAGGCTTTTAGCACTATTAACACGTAACAAGGCACTCCTAAACTTGCTTATTCAGAGCTAAGCCTGTCTTCAATGAACTAACAGGTTACCTGCTATACTTTTACTCATAACACCCATTTTTTTTCTTAAGAGAGTCTAATTATTATTAATTAGAAAAGATGTTCAAGTTCTGACAAATTTAATTGAAAAACAAATACTGCCATTCAAAGAATATTTACTCACAATTAAGTCCCTTTGGGGGACTTCATGGAGTCCCACTGGGGGACTTAATTTCCAAGTGAACGTGTTAAGCAGCAAGGTAAATTATTGTGAGTAAAAAATTATTTCATAGTAAGATGAACGTATAAACTTCAGCAGCAAGAACTAAGTCTGTTGGTTATTTTTATCACTTTATATGGCTGGCTGGAAAATCCAGAACTGGATGTTTTCCGAAGCTAATTAACCAAGTCGGTTGCTAACTGGCAGCCGTTTTATACAACAGAATTGAGGAGAAATTAAATATAACAGTTTGTGGGAGGGCTGCCCTGCTTCCCCTGAAGTCAAAACAGTCTCAGATTAGAAGTTGGTCTCCAAGATCATAGCCAATCAGCTAACATTTGTTGATTTAGAGAAAATCGAAATGAGACTAAGCTCTTTAACCAGAAGCAACAAGTCCAACAAAATAAATGAATTATGGCTATTTGCAATTTCCATTCCCCCAAAAGAAACACCTCAGTGGCGTTATCAGCATAAACATGCTTAATTCACTCTGGACTTCTAGCTACCTTGTAATTAGCTAGCCACATGGCCAGAGTCAGGCAAGAAAATCTTGCACGTCTGCAAAACAATTCCTTTGCTGTGGCTGAAACATTCAGAGACATTTTAACGAACTCCTCCGATCTGTAAGCAAAGCCATATATTTAATGGCTCCCGCTATTTAAATTCTTATCTTGGTTGCAGCCACAGATATGCGTATTTTAATACACTGGTGGAATGAAACTATTTAAAATGGATTCCTCAAAGGTACCCCACCAAAAAAGAAAAAAAAAGAATATGGTTGAGGGGAGTGTTGTTGCTCAGGGTGTGTATCCTCATCCTGCCTTTGCCTCTGTTAGACAGGCTGGCAGGTTTTAATATTTCCAAAACCACCAATACCTATTTAACTAGAGTGTGAGAAAAGATGTATACATGGGTACATGAGAATGATGATTCTCTCAGACTGATGGAGATGCAGGAGTTTAAGGGCGCAATTAGCAAGCAGCTCACTTACAAGGCACAGTGGGATACTTCTGAGTGAACATGGATGGGATTGCACAGCAAGGCAGTTAAAAAGAGGAATGAACGAGGCATCGCTGCATATAGAATATGCAGACTCCTTTTTTGTGTGTCCCAACATCATATCACCAAACAAGTTTCACAAGCTTTTGGAAGACTTGCAAAACCGGTGCACAGCGTTACAGCGGGGCAAATGCATATGGCATCACAGGCAAACATGCCTTTTTCATACAAATACCAGCTCTCTGGAAAAACCTCTTTCCAGCCACATACAACAACCCTACTAGGTTGGGTGGGGTGGGGTGTGCAAAAACAAAACAAAACCCTTTACACAGCTGATGTTGGGCTATAGAGATTTGCTTTTGAGATAAGGGCATGAGATAAGGGATGCCTGGGACCTTGGCAGCACAGTTGAGTAGGGCTTACCTGTATGGGTCCGAAGGTGTGCTTTGAGGTGTGAGCTCTTTGTGTACGTTTTGCCGCAACCCGCATAGTCGCATGTGTGTGTGGCGGTCCTTTTCCTGGGCCATGACCGCCGGCCCCTCTTCGGCTTGGTCTCTTCGGCGAGGCAGCTCCCAGAAGGCATCAGCTCTAGAGGTGAAGAGGGCGGAGTCAGCATCATCCCTTGTACCAAGCGAGGCATATTTACAGGCTCTCCAAAAACATTTAGATAGTGAGACTGACCTTGATACTGGAGCGCGCTTGGTGGCAGCTGCTCTGGGAGAAAAGGAGGGTATCCCGGGCCAGGGTGGTAGCCTGGAGGAAGCGGCAGAGCTGGGTGACCTAAGCCCTGCGGGGAGGGGTGGCAGTCTCTGCTGTTCATCAGCTCCTCTGGAGTCAAGGGAGGGTTAGTCCTGCTAGGCAGTGGGCGCCCCAAGGGAAAATCGTGTTGCTGTGCCCTCTGAGTATTCCCATGGGATTGGCCAATGGTGCAGGAAGGGGCAGCCTCCTGCTTAATTTTCTGGCACATTCTGGGCACATGGTTATAAATAGGAGGCTGCACAGGTCCATCTGAACAAGGGGAGGTTGCAGCAGCTGGGTTGTTCTTGCTGCTAACACTGATGTGGTTGTTGTATTCCCCCATGTTCACGGTGGCTTTCACCACAAATTTGCCATGCAGGCTGCCCAGTGGGGATGGCTGCTGCTGCTGCTGCTGCTGTTGTTGCTGCTGTTGCTGCATATAAACTGGGTCCAGATCTGGCCTCATCAGCTCAGCTACAAATCCACCGGAAGGGGAGACGTCGTTGATATCAGCCAGGTTGAAGGGGGCAGCCGGGGCCTGCTCCCTGTTGTACAGCATAGCTCCCCCTCCTCCTCCGGTGTGATCGCCCCTTTGCAGTTGGTAGGTGAAGTCGCAAGTGGTAACTGTTGGGCAGTTGCTGCTCGTGACGGCGGGCGAGGGGCCAGGAGCGGTGCTTACTACTGCTGCGGCAGCAGCCGTGGGTTGTTCCTGGGGCATCAGGGAGTTGGAGAGGATGAAGTCAAAGTCCAGAAGCTCGTTCAACTCCTCCGTCTCCCGCCTTGACATAGCCCCACTGCTGCTGTTTGTGGTGCTGCTTTCCAGGTCAGAAGAGAGGTCGTAAGGCCGTCCTGTGAACACAGAGGGAATCCGCTTGAGGTGAGAGAGCTCCTCCCGCCACTTCTGTGGGCAGAAAAAGAAGAAAAAAAACCGGTGTTGGTAAAGAAGGAGAAAACAGTGCTGGTGAAAGCACACCAAACTTTCGAGTTTCGCAAAGCAGGAAAGGTATAGGAAAACCTAGGCATGAGCAAAACATGGCGACCACCAAAACAGGGGGAGAAGTCTTTCACAGACAACTCTTTGGGACACAACTGAGTAGCCACAACACAACAAGGGACAGTCCTCTGCTGATTGAAGTGAACCTGTCAGTCTGTTCAAAGCAGTAGTCGCATGGCCCAATGCAATCAGCTGCAGAATTGCAGGACTGTGAAACGAAACCCTGGAAATAGTCAAGCCCCTATTTTATCATGTGTTGAAAATACTTAAATAACACACACTGCAGGAGAGGGGAATAAATTGGGAGTCTCTTGACTTCTGATATATGTGCTTTTAAGGCAAACTAGGCAATTGTCAAGTCACGACATGTTGCAGAGAACTTTCATTTTCCCTCTCCATTCTGTGCTACATGGTGTGTGTGGGGGGTTTTGGGGGGGGGCACTGTAATATTAATTTACGGGTTCAAAGGATTGTCAGGACTTTTACTGTAAAGCCTGAAGTTGCAAGGTTTAGATGGAATAATTTTTTAAGTCTTTAACTTTCCAACTGTCTGTTCAAAAACTTGCCTGCAAAAAGTTACAAGACGTGGTGATAAAATTAAAGGCACCAGTTAGCAAATTTATGTGTGTTTATGTGACTATACCTAAGTTTATGTATAGTCACATATATACCCTTATAATCAAGTTACATTTACCTACTTATTAGTAAAGCAATGTTTTAGACACTACTGAGAAACAATGAGTTTACATGACTTAAAAAAGAGAAGGTATCATGTGGCTTTCTGCTGTTGTAAAGGAGCACAAAAATACAAATCAACAAAAACTGCACGCACAATGTTAATCACATTGCCTGCATTTGATATTAAACACACGTAGGCGTTTTCTAAAGCAGCATGCATTATACAACAGCAGCTGTAGGTACAAGCCATCAGCTTGAGACAAGCGAACAAAAAGTTAACCTAAGCACATGAGTAGGTGTGCATATTTCCCAAGGCTGCCCATGTATTAAAACATATGTATCCACACCCATGATTCTGGGTTGCGATACACTGCATATTTCAGCTTATTTACTGCAGCACAGATCTGGTAAAGCAGATCTATCTATCCCAGTTTCTCTTTCCCCCTACCATCCCACATTACAGAATGAACTTCAGGGAGCAGCTACGCCCCTGCCGAAGGTAAGAGCATTTTCCTAAATTGTGCCTACACACATTCTGAGGGTCTAGGGAACAACAGAGCAAAAGAGTACTGTAGTCAGATGAAACTGCTGCTTTTTTTAAAAAAAGGTGGGGATCATATCCCCGCAGCTGCTGTTAGAATATACATTTACATTGCAACATCCCCCATGTGTGTGCTTTCATAGCTCCCTTTTCGAACAAGACAGGGATTTTGTTTTTTTAAAGATGTCTCATTCAAACTCTGTTGAGACCTGATCAACTTCCACATTCCATCCTATTATAGGAATCTCCTCCATCTTCTAACATCCCACCCCAGCCCCAAATGCTTTAGCTTAAAAAAAAAAAAAAAAGATAGTGGGGCTCAAGCCCATCAAGAACCACCACCCTAACGTGGAATCCCATTCCACCAGTACAGGAGCTTTGATTCAGTGTTTCTTTGGTGGAAGAAAGGCACTCCACACCTGTGCCGAAGGTCATTCTCATGTCCCATTAAAAGCAAAAACGCAGGTTCTGGGGGAGCTGAGCTCCTCTAGCACTAGTTTGATCCCTGAGTAACCCCCCCCCCCCCCGTCAGCATTCACACACAACTGCCCTGCCTGGTTGTGTACTCACGTTACTGGCACCTGCTTGCCTCAAGGCTTTCTCCCTGCCGGCCGTGCCCGCTGCGAAGGTGGCGATGGAAGGGAGGAGGGTGCCGCTGAGAGCCATGTCAAACTCGCCGTGGGGCGGCTGCCTGCGGAAACGTCAGAAGGGAGAAGGGTGAAATAAACCGGCCAAGCCCTGGGTTCATCCACAGACAGAACGCAATCAAAGAAAAAAAAATATCCAAATTCGGTTCTGGCATGCTCAAAGTTCAGATCCAAGCATCCTCAAAGGGAAGAAGGGGGGTAGAAAAAATGGAAAAAGGGGAAACATCACCCACCTCATTAACGTGCCAAGGGCCGGTGTTTGGTCGGAGGTCAGAAGTATAGAATTATTAGTGTGATATATATATATATAGATATATGTATTTATATATACTGCAACGGGATGTTGTTAACTTTTGTCCTTTGGGTTGCAAAAAAAAAAGCAAACCAGAAACTTTAGAAAAATATATATTAAAAAAATTAAAAAGCCGAAGGACGAGCTTCTCCTACGATGAGGAGCAGCCCCGCCACGGATCTGTTCCAGCAGATTGCAGCGCGAGCAGCGGCTGGAAGAAGGCGCGAGACGGTTCCCGGGGATTCCCTGCTCGCGCCGCTGCCATGAGGGGAGTCCGGGAGTCTCCCGCAGCCACCGCCGCACGTCCCTGGCTGGCTGGCTGCGCTAACTGACGGGCGGGGCCGGCGCGCTGCCTCGGTCTCCCTCTCTCTCTTTTTCCCCGTCACGCGCTCAGGCTTCTCCACTCCTCCCGCCGCCGCTCCTTTCGCCGACCGCGGCCTTTGCGAACTGTCAAGCCGCGCGCCCGCCTCAGGCTGACTT
Source organism: Podarcis cretensis (assembly GCF_951804945.1). NCBI lineage: Eukaryota > Metazoa > Chordata > Lepidosauria > Squamata > Lacertidae > Podarcis > Podarcis cretensis. Next base: position 13,948,569 of record NC_137187.1, read on the forward strand.
ATAAACTCTCCCGCCCGCCCCGCCCACCTCCGCGGCAGCCCCGCCCCACCACCACAGCCACCCCCGAGAGGCGGGGCTGGGGGGGGCATCACGTCGCTACGGGCGACGGGAGAAAACAACAAACTTTACTCTCTCGTCCAGCACGTGGGGGCGGCGGCGGGAGGGAAAGAGCGAGAAGAGAGAGCGAAGGGATGGGCCGTGACGTCAGCAGAGCAGCTGGTTGGCAGCTCGCGCCCGGCGCTGACGCCAGCGAGGAGGAGCCCGCGAGGCAGCCGAGAGCCGCCCGTTGTGTTTCTGCTCGTCGCCCTCGCCTCAGAGATGCGCTGCCCCCTCCCCCCTCCCGCCCCCCCCCCACAGAGAAAAGCCGCGCGCGCCTCGTTTCAGCCGTTGCGCGCCAGCGGGCGGCGCCCAGGCGTCTCGCGCACCTGAGGGCTTCAAAGGGAGGGGGGGGGTCCGCTATGCGTGAAGGGAGAATAGTATATAAAACACACACACACACAAATATAAAGATATATATGGGGAGAGGGAAGGAAGGGCGGCTCATAGCTTCAGTTTTTGTGCCTCTCTTAGGTCAGCTCTGGCGCCGTTCTCTTACGCGGGGGGGGGGGGGAGGCTATAGACGGCAGTGACTTAAATGCGTTTCCCTCAGTCGTCGAGTTTAGCTATAGAAGTGGTGGTTCTCTCTCTCTCTCCCCCCCCCCCCGCCAATAAATAAATTACATTTCTCCATTGAAAATATTGAAAATAGGGACGTTCTATTCAATTGTGAAAATCAAAACAGTAACGTTGGTATTTATACTCTGCCCAGCTGACTGGGTTGCCCCAGCCAGTCTGCCAACATGTATGAAAACATAATAAAACATTAAACATTTTTTAAAGAAACTTCCCTATAGTATCTATATACTTATCTCCTTCGCTGTACATACATATATGCTTATGTCCTTGGCTCAGGAGTTACATAACTCCATATCCTCCAACATTTCTCTGATGAAAATAGGGACATCCTAAATAATAATAATAATAATAATAATAAAAATAATAATAATATTTATACTGCAGCCATCTGTACAGTGCATATATAAACATAATAAAACACTGAACATTAAAAAAAATAATGAAATCAAGAACAACAACAATAATTGCACCTCACCCATCTGACTGGGTTGCCCCAGCCATTCTGGGTGGCTTCCAGTATACATATATATATATATATATGCTATACAGGGCTGCCTTCAGAAGTCTTCTAAAGGTTGTATAGTTACTTATCTCCTTGGCTTCAGGGTCACCTAACTCCATACCCGCCAACATTTCTCTGACAAAAATAGGGTCATCCTAAGAAAAAGCGGGACATTCCAGGATAAAATCAGAAACTGGGACGGCTTCTGTAAATCCCGGACTGTCACTGGAAAAAAGGGACACTTGGAAGGTCTGGACTCGTCATCTGACATGCAGATAGCACCTTTAGAGAAGGATTTTGTTCATTTATTTTAGAACACCTGCCCCCCACCCTCATCTCTCCGTCCCCAGATTACCATTTCCAGGACAGAAATAAAACACACACTTTTAATTGTTAGTCCCACAATCAGTTTCAGGTCTAGCTTGGCCCTGAGTAATGCTCTCAGCCAGAGCTGCCCGCCGCTCATTTTGAATTAGAGGGAAATGCTTCCAGCCCAAAGGACACGGCTTGCAGGCAGGCTTAAGCCTTGCCACCTGCCCTTCCTCTCCACCATTGCCAGGCTATGCACTAGGATGCTTTGTCATTCATTCATCACCTTTGCATCCTGGTGTAGAGGAACAAGAACCAAACAAATGTCACATTAGCCGGGAGCCGTTACCCTGAGGGGGAGAGAGTCAAATATTCCTTGCTTTGCTTTCTGGAATTGCAACCCCTCCCAACACTTCTCCCCCCCACCCAAAATTCCTAACTATCCCATTTTGCCCTGACAACAATGGCGAGGGGAGTTTCAGTTGAAACATCTGCCCAGGGCAGTTCATAGCCAAGCAGGGATTTGAAGTCAGGCTTTCCGTGTTCAGGCCCAACCAATCCGTTCAATTCTGCCCTAGTTAATGCAGAATTTTTCATTTTTCATTTGTACTGCTTGGACCTGCCTATGCTTAAAGTATAACAGGTCTCACCTCACTGCTCTTCTGTATGCATTTCCAACTTGTGTTTGAGCAATACCCACATGATTTGGTCAAACAGTAATTACCACAAGTAATAGGGTTCAGATTACGTTAATATGCTAGATTGTGTGGGACCCCAAAATTTGCCTTGAATAAAGTGTTACTAGGTTTAGGAGCCATATTGGGTGGCATGCACACCATACATTTAAAACACATCACTTTCCCAAAGAATCCCCACAGAACTGCAATTCCCAACACACTTAATGAACTTCTGGTCCCTGGACTTTTAAAATGTGCTCTAAACGTATTGTGTGTATGCAGCCTTGGAGAAACCCAGTAATGTGGGCCCAGGACATGTAGTTAGTGACAGGGAAAATTGTGGTTCTGCTAAGTAGTCTTTGTCCACCATTACTGTTTCAGACTAACTGTTCTTGATGAAAGCTTATGCTCAGTTAGCTTTTCAAGTAGTATAGCAGTTCCAAAACAGCTCAGAAAATTTTAGATGGCTTATAGAAACCCTGTTATTGCTGTATCTTGGACATAAGATATCCTGGATCTTGAATTTTTCAATCATTGACCACCAGCTACAAATTGGTAAGAGTCTGCCTAATGTTTCCACATTTAACTATGGCAACATAGTGTAGTAGAGCTATAATTCCCTGTGTAAGGATCAGTATCAGTATAGATTTTTGCTAGTGGTGACATGAGAAAAAGATGGAAAGCAGAGCAGAAAAGCAAGAGGAGGTTGAAAGTGAAGGGGAAGTAAAGCAAACAATGTTAGGAGGAATGAAAGAAGAAGATTTTTCCCCCTGTGTGAAGTTACAAAAGCTTCAGATCATTCATCTGTGTCACAAGCTAGGATGTGTCACTTAATTGCAACTAATTGCCCTGCCCCTGCTTTAGTTGTTGAAAGGGATAAGGAACATTTTGTTTTGTCTCCAGCAGACAACCACTTAGTTGTTCCATGAGGAGAGGGGGTTGTAGTTTTTTAAAATTATTATGTTTTGTGTTTTTATGTTGTAAACCACCCTGTGAGCTCTGGATGAAGGGCAGCAGATAAATTCAGTAAATAAACAAAATAATAATAATATTCTTCTTTGCTTCCTAAACTGATGTGTTCTTCCAGTAATATGTAGTGTTGGAATGTGGTACTTTTTCTGTCCTTAAGAGCTTGGATTGACATGATTTTTATATTCTATAATTACTGAGTAGGATCTGAACTGTAAGAGTGACACTGTCCAGAATATTTAACTACTTTATAACTAGCTTAACTTTACATCACAGGAATTATTATAATATTTGTTTATGTAGCCTTCTTGCATGATCTAAGAATTTTTATGTAGAGTGAACTAAGTTGCAATTCTATACATACATACAACTGACCTTCTTCCAAATAGACTGGTATAGCAGCCAGTGCTCTGTAAATTCCATTGAAGTTTATACCATTATTAATACTTGTAAGACATCTTTGGATATTGTAAATTTTATAGAATGTTGGAATGGATGTTACAGGTTCCTCAAAGTTAAGCACAATAACCTGCATCATGATGAAGGAAGTAATGGTTCCTGCACACAACCATATGAATATTTTTGCTGCTCTAAATTGCAACTGCTCTTTTTGTTAGTTAAATGTTGGAGTGCCTGGAAATGTCATAATTTAGAATTAATAACTACACTGAGGAACTGGGTTGTGGGTACACTCTAAATACTTGACATTATAAAAGTAATACAAGGTGGCTGAGATATTCTCAAACCTTTTATGCTCTGTTTATGGAAATGAAGTTTCCTATTTCTGTATAATTTTGCTGCCTTTTCACCCACCTCTATACAGAAATAATATCTCTTTGATTTTGTCTCACCTATGTCTGAGTATATGTGCTCCATAACTTACATCCTTTATTGCTAGATGACATCAACTTTGTGATTATTATGACTCTTCACCATACACGTGAAGGATCTGATTGAGTTGAAAAATACACTTCTACCCCATTTTGTGGAGAAAAGGGTAGTCTCCAAAGAATACAGAATACAGCGCCACCCGCATCCCTACAGAATATGGCTACCCGTTAAAAAAGTATGAGATTACTAGATGTAAAAACATGTAGCTTTCAGCTGAAATGTAAATGTACCATCTTCTTTTGCTTCTCATCTTTCATCTAAAAAAATATATTTTCTTTTCTGAGCTGTAGATTCTGGAAAGAATGGGGGGTGGCCTCATAAATGAGGCTGGTTGGATATTTAAAGGTTATGAACCTCCCTTTTCATAATCTATTATTTCCAAACAGGTTAATCTGGGGGAGTTAAGTTCTGCTCTATATAATTTATAAACATGAGAGTGAGTAACCTTTGATGACTAAATTAAACCATGAAAGAATAAAATGCTCAGCTTTCTCTCTACAAACTGGTATTTCATGTTTCACCATATTAATAGTTAATATCTCTGGTCCGCAAGAATGGAGATGTTTCGGTAGAAAGTTCATTTCTTGACAGAAGGTATGATGAGTAGCATGAAGGTAAAATGATTAATGTGGAAACATGAGAAAGAATTTTTTAAAAAAGCTTTCCTCCTTATTAAGGGTTTGCCTTCATGTCTGAGATGTATAGCTTTTACTGTTTACTATATATTCTAGTTTTAGGGTGCATCCAGGTCATCATTTTTCCAGGAGGTGCTACTGAAAATAGTTCAAGAAGACTGAAAGCAAAAAATGAAGGGTGTTTCTCCTCCACTCAAAATCACAGCCTCCTGAGACTGCTTTTCTTTAAAACAGAACAGAACTTTGTATCATTTGCAAGTAAATGTAGTTTGCACCTGGCTGAGACTAACAAGTGGATTGGGTTTGATTCCGACAGTGAGTGTTGCGGTCAACATAGTGAAAACAGGATGCAATAAAAAGGAATAGCAGGTGGGATGGGCCTGGCTCCAAACATGGAGACTGTTGCCCAATAGGTCAATGTGTCTGGCTGTTGGTGATTGGCTGTTAGAAGGTTCGTGGTTCAAGGCCACCCAGGGACAGCTGTGGGCAGAATCTCTGCATTGCAGGGGTTTGGTTTAAGTTGACATTTCTCTCTGTCCTCTCTCCAGTCCTCTCGCAGGGCCATCCTAACCTTTCCGTATAATACCCACTCATATGCTCAAGTCAGAACGTGTTGTGCACCTTTGACTCAACAAGAAGTTGACTTTGGGTCACGTCAACTAAAGGGAAAACTGTATATAATTTATATTGCAGTTACGCTATAAAATACTCATGACCATGTGCACCTGATCCTTCAGGGGCACAATTGCCCTGTTCAAGACCAGGGAAATCCCCCATACCTGCCCAGCCCCTGTCCCCCAGAAACAGTACATCTGTCTTGTCCAGATTCAACCTCAATACGTTGGCCACATAAAATATAATTACTTTTATTTTATATTTATGCTGCTGCTCACTAAAGCTTCCATGCTATCTTAAAGCAATGTTAATAGGAGCAAAAAAAATACCATAATAACAATAAATATAAAACTAACAGCAATCAAAGAGATAAAATGACAGAGAGCAACAGCTAAAAGCAATGTTTAAATTCAGCAGAACAGATAAATAAACTACAGCCAGCTTATACCAAATGACAAAAATGTCAGGCAAAAAAAAAAAAAAGTATTGGCACTAAAATGATGTCAAAATTGCCATCCAACAACCCTCTCTGCGGAGAGCAATCAAGCTGGCCATCTCTTCAGTCACCACCCACCTAAACGGGTTCAGAGGATGGCCTTTAAGGATGAATGCATATTAAGTCACTACAATGTTTGGGTTATGTATTCTTAGGGTCAAACTACATATATCTATGATTGCATTTATTATATTTGCTGTTTGTTACTAAATGATTGCATTTAGTATATAAAGTTTGTTACTATGGTATGTATGTTTGTGTTTTTATGTTGTAAACTGCCCTGTGTGTGTGTGTTTACACACACACACACACACACACACACATATGGTAAAGGACTCCTGACAGTTAAGTCCAGTTGTGAATGACTCTGGGGTTGCGGTGCTCATCTCGCTTTACTGGCCAAGGGAGCTCACATTTGTCTGCAGACAGTTTTTCTGGGTCAGCATGACTAAGCTGCTTCTGTCGAAATGAGCAGCGCATGGAAACGCCGTTTACCTTCCCGCTGGAGTGGTAAATAGCTACTTGCACTTTGACGTGCTTTAAAACTGCTAGGTTGGCAGGAGCTGGGACCAAGTAATGGGAGCTCACCCTGTTGCGGGGATTCAAACTGCTGACCTTCCAATCGGCAAGCCCTAGGCTCAGTGGTTTAGACCACAGCGCCACCCGTAAATAAATATATTCTTAAAAATGCTGCCACAGAGAATGGGGCAATAGCACATGGAAAGTGGGGATTTAACCCTTTACTCCTGCACAACATTTCCAACAAAAATAGTTCCTCCCAAGCAGCAATCAATGCTGCTTTTTCTCAATTGATCATAAGCTAGGCAGTAAGAATGCAACTGTTTGGTGTACGTTTGTTACAATATTACATGTATATATCCAGCTCACAAAGCGATAAATATTTATTCTCTTACACATATTTTACTTCTATTTATTTATTAAACTGAATAGGAATTATTAACTCAGTCCTAAGGTATATTTAAATGCAGGGAAGTCCGACTTTTTAAATGTAATTCTCGTGCATGCAAGTATGTTTGGGAGTGGGGCACTGGTGTCCATAATAAAAGATGGAGGAGTGAATTGATGTTTCCTGTTCTGAAAGTAAATATTTTGCTTCAAGAGTTTGCCTTAAATGTCTCCAGCTTTGCTTTGGCATTTATGTAGCAGCAGGATACTATTATCCTATGATAACATTCTCTTGCACAGACATGATAGTTTAATTAGAGCAATATGGAAACAACTTTAGTATCTTTGACATGGGCTCTACATGGTGAGTCATTGATACTATAACTAAAGACAGATTTTTGGCATCATAATGTACAGTAGGACAAAGATTTGGAAATATAAAATTCTCTTCCACTTGAATGGCAGCCTTCCAGGCAGGGGCAGCTACACAGAGTGGCAAGGTCATGCATTTGCCAGGGCCCTAAGAATGTCCAAGTAACATTATCATTCTCACTTGGCATTGCACACTCAGAAAAGTCGGAGTCAATGTGATAGAATTCTCACTTTGTATGCCCCATCTTTCCTAGTTTAAGGCTCAGTGGAGGTGCATTGCAGAGGACTCCCACACTCCTGGAACTTGGCATTTCCCCCAAGGTACTTAAAAATGACCTCTTTGTGCTTAGTTGGTGCTTGTCCTTCTAATTCAGTAATGCTGAGTGGATATGATTCATCAGAACTTCTTCTATGCCAGCACCACTGAAATAAACAGAACATGCAAAGGAGTTCTGTACTCTTGTGGAAGTTTCATTTATTTCAGTAGGTTGACAAAGAATGGTTAATTGTGTCCATTTGTTTTACCAGCATATTATTGTTGTTACTGCATTTTGGTAGATGCCAGCCTGGCACTAAGCAACGGTAAGGGGTATTTCTTTACTTGCAGCAGCATAATAATAATAATAATAATAATAATAATAATAATTTATTATTTATACCCCAACCATCTGGCTGAGTTTCCCCAGCCACTCTGAGCGGCTTCCAATCAAGTGTTAAAAACAATACAGTATTAAATATTAAAAACTTCCCTAAACAGGGCTGCCTTCAGATGTCTTTTAAAGATAAAATAGCTGCTTATTTCCTTCACATCTGAAGGGAGGGCGTTCCACAGGGCGGGCGCCACTACTGAGAAGGCCCTCTCTCTGGTTCCCTGTAACCTCACTTCTCGCAATGAGGGAACCGCCAGAAGGTCCTCGGCACTGGATCTCAGTGTCTGGGCTGAACGATGGGGGTGGAGACACTCCTTCAGGTATACAGGACTGTGGCTGTTTAGGGCTTTAAAGGTCAGCACCAACACTTTGAATTGTGCTCGGAAATGTACTGGGAGCCGGTGTTATGTGGTCCCAGCAGCTACTCCCAGTCACCAGTCTAGCTGCTGCATTCTGGATTAATTGCAGTTTCCGGGTCACCTTCAAAGGTAGCCCCACGTAGAGCACATTGCAGTAGTCCAAGCATATGAGAATGTACTGGTGTGGGTTGAGATAGGGTAAGCACAGTCTTCTTCTGTTATAAGTAAATGCTACAAATGTGCATTCTGTGCTTGTACCTTGAATATGACTTCTTCACCATAGGGATGAATTGGTAAAAAAATGAATGAGCTTTTTTGACGTTACAGAACTGTAATAAACAGTTCTATAGGTGAATAGTATTCCACCCTTTTGCAGTTTGTCTACTTTCAGGATAAGTCCAATAGGCACATGTGAAAGTTACAAAGAATGTTTATTTAGTCAGGAGTAAATCCACTCAGCTTCCATGGTCTTTTTTCCCTAGTAAGTATGTTTAGGATTGCAGTCCAAGGCTGCCAGGTAAATTGTCACCTATGAATATGTCAAGCATAGTTTATTATTTTAAAGGGATGGTGAACAAAAATCATGTTTTCAATCTGTATGTTGTTGGATATAAAGCTATAGGTAGTGGGTATGCTGTTACTATGTTAGCTCCAAATTGCTCTTTTAAATAAACCAGCACCCTCAGTATTCCAGGGTACAATTAAAGCATATGCTAGAAGGATAACAAGGAAAGGAGGAATAGATAAAAGAATATTTGCTTTCATTAATAATCCCAGGAATAAATTGGAGGATTCTAATGAGCAACCTAACAATTATCAGCTTGAACTGTGACTTTGCATTCAGACTGCAACTTGATTGTCAAATAATGCTTTCATCCATAAATAAATTCTTCCATTTTATTTGACAGTCTCCCTTGACTGTGTTACACAACATGTCATCTTGTCAATATGTCACACAATTGTTAAGACTGGTATTTTGGGCAAGAGGTTTGTCTAAAAGAGTTAGACTTGCAATAGCTGGAAACTTCAAAGTAAATCCATCATCCAAATATGTCAACTTTATTCTGTCCACAAATCTGTTTTCTGTGTTTTATTCCAAGTGTTATCTGCTGACATTTAGTGACAAGAACTAATCCCTTGTTGATCTCGTAAAAGGTGAACGATTCTTTTTGATCTCATTATCAGAGTTGCTAATCCTTCCCCCTCCCCCGCATAGCTGTTTTGGTACAAGAAACCTTAAAAATGATGCAAGTTGGTACTCAGTTCTTTTTTAATGTTGTCATCCTCAAAACTGTATTTCCCTAGTGCAAATCTTCACTTCAGTGAAAGCTCTACTGGTATAGCGTTTTGAGGGATCACTTCTAAGTTGACCCAATTTGACCACGTTCAGTAATGTGAGGTGGGATTTGCTTAGAGAAAATTTAGAAAACCATAATGTTAAGGGCAATTATTTTTTAAAGGCTTGTGGGAGGAGGCATGAAATCTTTGGATACTATAGGAACACATTGGATTTTTAAAATTATGATTTCTATATTTTTTGCTTATACTAATATTCATGCTTATGACCTTTAAAGGCTGTTGAAGTGCTTGGTCAACAGAAATGACTGAACAGTATCAGACTCTTGCTGTTATGTGGTGTGAATTGACTTCAATATGAGTTATACAGCCAATAATAAGTTGCAATTTTTTATTTTGATTTTACTGACAGTGCAGTCCAGTGCATGTCTACTCTGAAGTCAATCCTATTGAGTTCAAAGAGAAATATTCCCAGGTCTGTGTGTTTAGAATTGCTGCTACTCATTCACTAGTGTAATATCACTAAATTACATTTGTTTCAAACACAGGAATCAAATAATGTTACAAATGCATTTATTATTGTTTCCTACTTTGAAATATTATTTCAGTTTCTGCCCTTTCTTTTTCATTTCTCTACAGTTATTTTTCTTTACACTTGTTTCTGCTTAGTCTGAATCTCAGCTTGTACAGGAGCAAATTGGTGAGCGGAACCAATATTTCAGTTCCTCCATCAGGGCTCCTATTACAGCAATTCAGTCAAGGCAAAAAGTCTGTGTGCACAGTACATTTTTGCATACAGGTGTGGGGAATATTTAAGTAGATTGTATGGAGCTAGTTGGAGAAATTGTATGGAAGAATGATGAAGGTAGGGGGAAAGACCCAAATAACAAATCTAGGGGGACAAATGTCCTAGAAGTAATTCTGTTATGAGAATGTAACATAATATGCACTTTTAAGTCCTGTTGTTTTAATTAAGTACTGTATATGCTTAATTTCCCCCCAGTCAAAATCAATATGGCTGAAACATGCTTAATTTTGTATGAATTTTGCCCTGTGGGTTCTAAACTTCCTGGGATCAGCATTCAGTATTTTTTTCTCCATTTGCTTTAAAATGCATTTAGACACAAATCTGTACAGCTGCTTGTCTGGAAAGTACTGGTCAAGTACTCTTTCTGCAGGGTAGGGGTGTTTGAAATTGGCAGTTTCAGGCTTCAGCAACAAAATAAGTAGCTAATCAGAAACAACAACAGTGGTTAAAGTGTGTGTTAAATGTTGTTGGCAAAGGTCTGAGCAATGACTAGTATATGTGACTGCTTTTGGTTCTCTATCCATCTCTCCACCCCCTCATCAATACAGATGAGAAACTGAGGTGGCGAAATGGCCCAATTCCCGTTTGTGAAATATTTCATTTCAATATACTGTTTGCAGTGGTGTGCTTGGAGGCCTATAGAGGAACTTTTAGAAAACTGCTTCCTGCCTCAAATTTCCATATATACACAATAGATTCTATGGTGACCAAAAAAAAAAAAGTGATCAGTTGAAAAACCAGGACATATCAAATTATAGTAGAGGTTTCCATATTATTGTAATTGTTAATATGACAAAGCAAACTTGTTTAAACAAATAAAGCAACTCAGCAGGGCTGGATCCAGGTTTTGGGAGACTTAGAACTTGGATACAGCCTTACAGTGAATACATCTCATCTGAGAAGCTGAAAGGGATGGGAAGAGAGGTATTCAACTTAAAAGGCTCCTCTCTTAAGTAATTTTGAGGGTGCCCCTTTTGTCATTGTGGTTCCAGAGTCAATAACCTGCTGTCTATGTAAATCAAGATATTTTTCTGAGAGCGAAGTTACATTATTAGGCTGAAAGCTCTAGAACATAAAGCGATAGACTTGCCAATATAAGCAACACGGTTACGAGTAAATTATATATGTTGAAATTCAGGGGAGGTTTCAATGAAAATCACATCTTCCAAGGGCAACATCCTGATTTCTGCTAGTACACTTCATAAATGACATTTAAAACCCGTAGCAACCTACAGAAAGTATCCAGAGTAATGATTTATCATTGTTTGACAACTTGGTCCTCTGTGTTGTGTAAACACATAGTAATACGTCGCTTATTGTGGAAAGATACTGTTATAAAGTTCATCAGCCTGGCAAATTTTGCTTATAGTATATAAAACCTGTATGTTTTCATCTTAGCTACAAAGATGACATTTCATCAATCAGATTTGGCTACCATCATCACAGATCATCACATTCAGTTTGACAGTAGGAGATCTATTGATTAAAGGCACAAAAGTAATCTTGGTTTCCTGAATTTAAACAGGGAACTGCATGGCTTCCAGCTACTGAATATACATTTTTTCTGAATTAGCCTGCTAGCTTTCTTTGCAATTCACCCCTCCCTGCAGTTTTTTTTTTAAAAAAGGCTCATAGTTCAATTTCTCTTCCCTGATTTAATAAACTAACCTGGCTTAAAATTCACAAACTCATAAACAGCTAAGAATGTTGGTGTGTAGGATTCATTAAAGTCATAAGAAGTTCGCTTCTTGGACACACATTTTAGAATTATCTGACTCTATTAGAAGAGCACATTGGAATCAGTCTATCTTAACACCAGATTTTCCAAAGTACTCAGAGTCACAGCGTCTTTTGCCATAGAGCATGTGAAGCCAATCCAGACTTCCCTTTTCTCTTAATTTTCCTTGTCTTATCATGTTCATCTTGGTCGAAGAAATAAGCAAGCAGCTGGAAGGGCATTCTGGTGTTTCTATTGTGACCAAATGCATTACCAGACAGACATGTTATTTCAGTACAAAAGGATGCAGTGGACTCTGTACAGAAGCCTCTGCAACATGTTCTTCTGCTATTTTAGTCATGGTCTTGTGGTCCACCTGAACAAATACTATAGACTGCTTTTTAAGGATCAACAAGCTGTTGGAAAATGGATTCGAATCAACATTTTAAATTAATGTTTTAAATTTCAGATTAGTGCAGACATTTTCAAACTTTTTACTCCCTGGGCTCAATTGAAAGAGTTTGCTTTGCTGTCCTTCTCTCCAAGTCCCTATACAGCTCAGGACCAGGCTACTTGAGAGACCGCCTTATCCCTTATACACCCAGTAGATTGCTGCAGTCTGTAGGAGAGTCTTTTTGCAAGTTCCAAAGATCTCAGAAGTCCACACTGCAGTAGCTCAGAGCAGAGCTTATAGTGTTGCTGTATTATAACTAAACAACTTACCCTTACTATTTCTGGGAAACTCATTGGTGTTTTTAGTTACTTGCAGAAGCCATGGTGATGGTTTCATTGTGATTCTTGCATTGAAGGGGGTTGGACTAGATGATTCTCAGAGTCCCTTCCGACTCTACAATTCTATGATTTTATGATTCTCAACACATGTTGTATGAAAGTGAAGGAAGAGTTGTGTGAGCTTTTCCAGACAATCAGTGGTAATCTCATACAGTTTCATTTCTTCAAATAAATAACCATTAAAAGTAAAAAAAAAAAAAGACAAAGCAAAGCAAAGCAAAAACAAATTCAGTTCTACTTTTGTGTTTTACATTTTCTAATGGTTATGGACAGAATTTCCAAAATATAAACAATACATAATGTTTTCCTGAACCAATCACAATAATAAGGTAGACAGAACTAGGTAGATGTGATATCAGATTTTTTGTTTGTGAATCTATTACATATGTGAACGCTGGCAGAGAATATAGCATTTTGTATTTGTCAGAGATAGCCCATTTTACTAAGTGCACCTAAGTCGTTTTATTGGGCACCTGCCAAAGCCGTATTATTACCATCTACGCAGGTTGTAGACTGTTGGCATTTAAGATTAAGCAGTACTTAATGACAGAAGCAAAGCAACGCTGGAAGGTAATGTTTAATGATGGGCAAACTACAAAACACTGGATTTTGTAAATGGCGAATGGACATAATTGGCAGTTTGTCAGAAAGCAAAAATGTAATTAAAGCAGCACCTGCCTGGAGTTTGGAACAAGATATTTCATGATTGAAGAGAAAAGGAAAAAATAGTAGTAACTGATAAAACTCTGAAATTCAATGGGGCCTGGAGTGGGTTTCTGTGGGAATAATACTTCCTACTGCTCTATCAGGTAAAAAATTAGGTAAAAGTCTGATGTTTTCCCAGATAAGTAAATAAGATTTGCTTATTCACTATACTGTAAGGAAGTTCTATTAGGCAACTGCTTAGAACTGGCTCATTTTTGGGGGACTAAATATGTCTTTGGGGCATATTTACATTTATTGTATGACCTTACAAATACACACACACCGCTCCAATATTTGCCAAATTACTGTCATGGATATCTTGTTTCTTCTTAAAGTACATCCGTACATTGACATTACATGGAAGTGAGATTTCTTGACTGTTGGTTTATTCTAGTGGTTACGCATAAGTGTGACACATGGATGTGTTAGTGACAAGTGTCACAGGTAGTTTGCTAGTTTTGTTCAGAGAAAACCCCAAGGATGTGGATTTAAGATGCTGAAGGCCAGATTGTCAATTCTTAATGATTCAAGGCAAGTATTAAGTGAAGCAAGAACACAGCTGAGTGACATTGCAATAGATGAAAAACAACATTTGAAAATTATAGTGTAGCACCCTGCTTGTGGTTAACGCTTAGCTGGAATGAAATATTCAACGCAGCAATAGAGAAATTAAAATAATAATTTATTTGTCAGACAAATAAATGAGAGGCACAGTGGTATATGGTTACCAAGCTCTGGCCTGGCCTCCTGCCATTATGGCCAGCACTTATATTTCCTTAACCCAGCCCCCTTGCTCCTCCTGTGGCTGCCTCTGTCCAATCAGCCTGGTTGAAATTCCTATTGGCTGTTTGCTAGAACCAATCACAAAAGATACACCCATTTCCTTTTGCCCTTTTATGGGAAACAAAAAGCTATATATTCTTCTATCTATAAATGACAAATAAGTAGTAATATATCTTACATGTGTCTCAACAAGGAACCTTAATTACCAGCTCACCTCTTGCCCTCCTTGCCCTATTGCCCTCCAAAACAGATGGTTTAATCTTAAATTTTTATCTTAAACAGATGTCAAGGATCTTGAGTTCACATCAACATTGAAAGATCTCCTTCTTTTGGAGGTCTTTAAACAAAGGCCTGACAACCATATGTGTGCTCTAATGATGTTTCCTGCTTGGCAGGGGGGCTGGGCTGATGGCCCCTGTGATCTCTTTCAACTATATGAAATAAGAATCAAGCATAAGGATTTAACATTTCTTAGCTTCTAATTCCTTTGCATAATTACATTTAAGCCAATATATTTAATACATAACATAAATAACCTTTTAAAAGGAAAAGAAATCTTAAAAGGATCTCAGTTTAAGAAAGAAACAACTTTAGAAAAAGACTTCCCAAAATACTCTCTTCCTTTCTGCCAGCCAGTTGCTCTTGGCCTTTTAACCTTAGGAAAATATGGCTCAAGTTTAATGGGAGGCACATGGTTTTATTTTACTATTTACCAACTCTTAATTTAACCACTCTTACAGCTTAATTGTACTTTGCAACATGCAAGGTCAGTGTCCTCGCTCTCAGCCTGTAATTCCCTTTTTACGACTTTGAGAATTGTTTTCTGCTATAAATCAGGGGGCCCCCTTGTCCAGGAGAATAAACATTGCCAAGGTTCTTAGGCAGCTGGTCTTCTACCTGGCATGAAACATTTGAAAATCTTTAAGCTCATCTTAATATACAGGCCTTAATCAAAAATATAAGCTTTGATAAAAATGCAGGCTTATGATTAGATGCCTCAGTAGAAGCTTGCTAAGAAAGTTCATCAAGTCCGGTAAATCAAGGACATTCTTCCAGTGGGACTTTTAGATCAGATCACATCTTGGTTTCTTTCCCACCTTCACGAGTGGTTATGTTAATAAATTTAGAACACCCAACTCAGTACTTGCTATCAAGAGACAGACAACTGCAAATAGAAGTGTACAGGACATGAGGTATTTATTGAAGCTGGCTCACATTATTTTAAAGGCAGCTTGGTTCAACAAAAGTTATTCTCAACTATTATATGGTAATTGATTAATAGCCATGTTTTCCTTGCAAATTGGGTGACATTGCAATTTTAGACATTTGTTTTGAGAAAGAAGCCCAAATTCATGTCTCTTTTAAAAGTTAAAGGGACTTGTGTGTGCGTGTGGAAAGATGCGGAAATGAAGGATGTGGTGAGTTCTCATCTTTGCCCAAAATGGCAGCCCTCTCAAGTGGAAGTGATACTGATGAGAAAGTGCCTTTAAGATGACATTGAGTACAGGTATGTCTTGTAAAAGGCCTATGTGCACCATAGAGATGGTTCATCACCTCTGAAAGATGAGAAAGGGACCAACTACTTGTAAATTGGAGGCGGAGAAGAGCAGCTTAGCCTTTTCACCTTGTGCAGCGAAAAGGTTAGTGTCAATCCTGCTGGGTACTCTGTGTATATTAATTTTTTTAAAAAAATCAAACTCCCTCTTGAACAATTCTTTTTGAATAGTTCAGGAATAATTGTATCTGGATTCTCTGGCCATAAAATATTCTGTGAATGATTTCAAGGGACAACTCTAGGTGTGAGAAACTGTTGCAGTATTGATATCCTCCTGTCCCTCAGCTTTCTTCATGGGTTGCTTCCAGAGCTGACTGTTAATGCAAGTTTGTGTCATGTTTTTAACCATCTGTGTTATGAATGGTTGTTCAACAAGAGAGTGGCATTTATCACATACAGGATCACATGTACGTCACACTCTTTCTCTCCCAGACCTCTTTTCCATGCTGGGTAACCCTTCCGCAGTTTGTTAAATTTCCCTTCCCCTGTGATTGGCTCCATGCTTGCATTAAGCTTTTCCTAAATTAGTAGGGGCATGGGGGGGGGGGGATTTCCACCAGAATTGTGGAAGGGCAAGGGAGGTTGTAAAATTTTCCTTTTCCTACAGTCCCGCTTGTTTCTTCCTCAGATGACTGGGAAGCAGCTGAGAGTAGTGAAAAGGGGGCTGAAATGCAGAAAAAAGGCTCCTTTATATGTAGGGTGGGATATTGATTAAATAAATCAATAATTCTTCCCCCCGCAGCTGCTCCTCCAGTGGGAAGTTATGGCCCATAAGCAGCCTAGGGAGTGCAAATTGCACACTTCTGAACAAAAATTAGAAAAAAGGACGTGTCTCTTGGAGACTATGCATACTGACTGGAGAATGTGCATATGGCCCAGCGAATGTACAAAATGCGGCCAAGAATGTACAGAATTCAGCAGAGAGATGCACATTTCCTATGGAAGTAGTATGTGCACATTCTCCTCGAGGCCTAGTGAATGTACACAATGGCCCTTAACACTCCTATTTATGTATTTATTTATTTAAATAAATGGATACTGTACACTCCTTGATTGTAAAAAAATAACCACCCTAAAAGACATTTACAAAAAGATAAAACAGTAAAATCAAGAAGAATCACAACCATACAAAAGTTAAGATACTAGAAATACTAAAAATAAAAAAAAGATTCTAAGCATCTGGCTAGGCTTGTCTAAACAAGAATGTACAGTGAAGGCTCCTGCTTGTTCTCAATAGGTAGAAAGACCCAAAGTGCAGGTGCTGCCTCACTAAACAATCAAGTTCTTAAAATGTGGATCAGGCAATATGCAGCACCTGGGGTAGTGCCTCCAGCAGTTTTTAAATTTTTAGTACGTGTGTATGTACACACACAGAGAGAGACACACACAGAGAGAATAAAAAACCAAGATTTTTCTCTAACAAAGCAACTGGCCAGTACTATGCTCAGTGCAAGTAAGGGTCTTCATTTCACTTTGACATATGGTTGACATTATAAAGTATTTTTCTTTGCTCAGGAAGACCTTTAATACTTAACTTTAATCATACAATAGAGAGCAATATAATTTTCCTGGCAAACTAAAATAGATGTGCAAATTGAAACAAAAGGATGGGATCTAACAGTGGCATGTAGTCTAGCGCGCTCATATATAACCAGGAGTGAGCATAGTAGGGAATATGTCTATATTAAGGCCAGAAAAGCAAAACAAAATCCATGCTGTGGATATAAAGCCCACTGTTAAAAGAGCTAGAAAGGTTCACAGCAAGAAAATGGAAATGCACAATTGTATTTGTACAGAAAGGGCTTCCCATTGTCTTATTTGAAAACTCTTCCTGTGTCCCTCCATTGATTCCCTCATTGCACTCCAACCTAGATCTTCCTCCGAGAGCAACAGCACAACGCCCTTCATTATTTTGTTTGCAATTGTGGACTAGGCAACATGTAATTGCCACAGAATCGGGCTAATGCTGTTATAATGTTACAGGTTACCCCAATCTCTGCTGACTGGTAGCGAGATTCCAGGGGTCTTTGCACATAAACCAGGGTTTATGTTACTTTGGAATGAGGCACAGCAGAAACTAGTTTTACACATATTTACAAACTGGGTTTGGGTGGAGGGAGTGGAGAACATTACAAACCCTCCAAGTGTCCCTTTTTTTCAGGCACAGTCCTGGATTTACAGAAGCCATTCCAGTTTCTGATGTGATCCCAGAATGTTCCGCTTATCCTTAGGATGTCCCTATTCTCATCAGGGGAATGTTGGAAGGTATGGAGTTATGAGATTCACAAGCCAAGGAGATAAGTAACTATACAACCTTTAGAAGACATCTGAAGGCAGCCCTGCATAGGGAAGATTTTAATAATGTATTATTATTATTTTTTATATGACAATACACCCCAGGAGTGTCTCTCAGTACAGCCTCTCCTAACTGAAGTGCACGGATTTCTCCCTCCCCCTTACTGCAAAACTCTGTTTTTTAAAAGGACACATTTTTCTTGTGATGACATCACACCCCATTACCCTGGCAACCTCCCCTTCCCAACTCTGCTATTGTCTTTTGCAAACTAATACACAGCTGGGGAAGGAACCCCAGCCCCCTTCTTGTCTGACACTGAGTGTCTTACCTTTCGTCAGGTAAATCATCACCTGCCTTTGTTCTGTGACTGCACGCCTCTATATGCCAAGCTCACAAGGAAGCTGGCTTGACTTATTTTCTTTAGGCCTTGCTGAATCCATTGCTCAAACCCCACATTTACTAATTTCAGAAATTATGAAGAGAGCCTGGCCCTCAGGAATTTTAGGGGATGCGTTCCCTCTGCGAAACCAAAACAATAGCATCAAGAAAAGAATGAGGTTTTTGTTGTTGGTGGAAGCACAGACACCTTTTCAGTTATATCCATCTCTCCAACTAGTTTAATAGTACTTGGTTTATAATTAGGCCTAGCAGAGTGAGATGGGGATCAGGATGTGTTTGTATGTTAAGAGCACAGCCTGCTCCTTTGTCCTCAAGTCACCTCATCGCTGCTGGGCATTGCAGGAGACTCCGAGCTGAAGTCAAAACGTGAACTGTTGCCAGGTACAGCATGTCATTTTAAACATAAGGAAAATGTGGCAAAATAATACAAGCCTGTTCCTGCAGCGTTTCCTCACACAATGCTCCTTCTGAACTTAGTGGGAGTTTTTTTTGCGTGAGGTAAAAATCTTAAAAATAGGGCTTGGCCAGTCTAATTCATAATTCCCTGTGCCATGCAGGGAAAGCTACATAACTGTACCAAAAATGTATACTGAAGCGATTCGACATTCTTTTGCAGACTTGAGTATGCCAAGATGGCTGTTGGTGTTCTTTGACACCAACGGAAAGTTGCTTTGTTGTTTTGGAAACATCTCCTGCACAACCTGCAGAAAGAGAAATCCAACTGACGCTGAAAGGGGAGAAAATGAAGGGGAAAATCTCTTTACAGAAGGCACTTGCCATTTCCACAAGGAAGATTTTGAGCTTCTGTTGCTCTATGAATCTCTTATTGTAGTTAATGGAAAATGGAGTATTATAGGCAATCAAGATTTATCATTCACTTTACAAACAAGAAACAGTTTTGTTTGTTTGTTTGCTATTTTAAATAGATGGCTAATTTTTTTTGGCCTTCCATGATAAGCAAGGCATCCTCAGATCAGTCTGACACATGAGACAGGTACACCTTTGAATTGCTTTAAGTGGGGAAGGATCAAGTCTGGAAGGATAAAAGTAGTGTCCTGTTGTCGTAGTTAGACCACTTCTTGGTGAAGTTGTCTTGTTATGGTTAGTCCCACCTGCAAGGGCAGGGGGCCAGAGAAGAAAGATGGTCTGCCTTTGGTGGCTAATGGATTCTAATGGATTTCAGATGACTTTGGGGGATTTTTTTCAGTGGATAGAGGAGGTGATCCTGTCAAGGCGCTTGTTTCATGGTGGAACATCAACAGGATCACTCCCAAGGTTCCTCTCGGGTGCTGTAGATATCACATGGCTCCTTGGTACTCTGAGGAGCTGCAGTCGATGGCGCAGGTTGGACGACTGCCACACAAATGGTGGAAACCTTGCACTGAAGCTAATTGAACCTGTGTTAGGAGACATAACTGTGCTTACCACATGACGATGAAGGCAGTATTTCCCTGTGCCAGTCATGGCCCTGAGCAGTTGGGCTGGCAGAGTTGGAGATCAGTGACCCTGGATTTGGTGTGTGTATATTTACATGATTTCAAGTACTTCTGTAAAACAGTTTTTATTTATTAATAAATCGCTGAAGCACATATTCAACCAAACAAGCTATCGTTTAGGGCCCCACTCTCTTGGGGGACCCCAAAAAAATTGAAGGAGGGAAAAAACCTGGATGTACATTTCCAAAATATAAGATAAACTTCTTCTAAATTGTATTTCAGTTCAACAATTACTTGGATAAACTCCATATTTTGTATGTGCAAATGGCTTTAGATACCTATTAGGTCAATAAATTACCATGCAGCATATACTCAACACAACAAACAGAGACCATTTGTTGTTGACAATGGACAGCTGGACATATAAAGGGCCCCATTACCTTCAGTGGCTTAGGGCCTCATGAAACCTAAATCCGGCCCTGCCCATGACATGAACACACATGCTATCCCCACAGAAAAAAAGAGGTGCAATAGTATTGTTCCCTTAGGCAGAACCCTTGCAAAGAAACAGTGATGTCCTTACCATGGAACAATTTATTGTGTTAAATCAGTCCTAGCTCTGAAGTCTTCCCAAGAGAGAACTACATTGTCTGGAAATGCCTAAGAAATTATGCAAAGGATCTTGAGATTTTTCCAGTACTGTCTGCTGTTTTAGGACAGCTCTTGGTCCACACCTGTGTGACTTCAAATCATAATCTTCGATTCTCACCTAGATACCATAGAAGTGTTGGTTTTCCGATTTATGGTTTTCTGTGGGTACGGTTTGTTCATGTTGCTTACAATGCATATTTATATTGGCCATATTATTGAATTAAAACTTCATATATAATACAAATGATTGGTCCACATCTGCCTGTATGTCACACATACTCCTTTAAAACATGTCTGGGTCACTGGGAAGCAAACTGCTTGTTTTTATGGATTTCTTGTGCTCGTTCCACTCTTCATCCTCTTATCAGGCTCTCAAATTGTGTGTACGCTTCATACCATGTTCATACTGTGAATCTCTCCCCACCACACCATGTTTGTCATTTCCCATTATGGGGCATATCTAAACTCATAAAATTAATTTCTATTAATCCTGTGAATATTCAGAGTTTTGACTACAGAAAAGAGAGCTGTACGCTTTGCATATTGGAATGGAAAAGCGGGCAAGGAAATGGGAGGACATTTGGAAAGGAATAAGGATATAATAGACTCTGCTGTTTGACTTCTGGGATATCTCTCCACTCATATAGGGTGAGATGAAATGTTGAGTCATTCTGTACTTAGATTTCGAGTGGGTGTCACACAGCAACTGAGTATTGTGTGGCAACACATATTCACATTCTGCAAATCAGCAGTAAGCCATCTTGATAGAAAGTTTGAGCAGAAAACAAAATAGAGTATGTGTTCAAGAGACACAATGGTATGAGTAATCATATTGTCCCCGCAGCACATACTCTGAACACTGCATATTTCCTTGGCCAGTTCCTTAACTGGGTTTTACTCTCCATTTCTTCAAGTTTCATGTTCTCTTGGGATTTCAATATCATTGTTGCAGCATTAATGCAATCTTCTTTTGAGCTTTAAGCAAACATCCCTTGTGTTATTACATCTAACCTGGGATTGAGAAATGGCCACTGAAATGGACCAATCCCTACATTGTGTTCTGAGGACGCAAATGTTTACACCTACATCAATAATAAAAAATGATTGTTAAAGTGAATGAATGTTTTCACAATGCACCACTTCCTCATAAAAATATTTGCATCACCTACTTTCCATCTAGCTTAGTTTTGTGTTTAATTCCCTTGGTTAACTATAGGCTGGTACTTCTCTACATTCCCAGTGAAAACAGATCCACAATGTTTCTTCTTAAACAATAGGGCCTGTTAAACAAGCAGAGGTGTATTTATTTTTTTAAAAGAAGCTTAGGACAGTACAAAAGGTAATCCTACTTCTCCCTGTAATTATTATTATTTTTTTAATTAAAAAAAAAATCAGATCACAAACTGCCTTAAAGAAGAAGATGGTTACAGGAAACACTGACTGGACGTGCCTCTGTTTTGTTAGGAGTTTCTGTACAGCAATTAATGGGGCTTGTGGAAGGGAATGCAGCCATGTTCATTTCTATGCATGCAAGGGCATTCTCCCAGCTGTCTGTCTTTTGAATAGCTATTTTATTCCATTTAAATTGAAGGAGACAATTGCATATACAGTGCGAGGGCACTGACTTCACCCCAAACAATAAAAAAGCAATAAAACCTTGGGAACAGAATGTGTAAATAGAGCCTAACGATGATGTCCTTACACTGAAAAGCAAAACATGGAAGTATTATTATGGTAATGCTGTCAAATACTGGAGTTATATTATTCCACACTCATCCTAAGGTGCAGGAGTGCCGGCAGGATAATCCATGCCCTGGACACTCTATGCGGATTAAACCATCAGCCCTCAGTCACAAAATAGGGTATAGTTTTTTTTTTTTTTTTTATTTGCATGTACCTTGTGTCATATACAAATTTGCATCCTCTCTGGTAGGTGGGATGGAGGCCCCAAAATAAATCAGGGACCATATGCAAGTAATATGATATCTGACAGACAGAATGTAAACAGGTGAAGCTTCCCCATACAGTGGAACTTCGGTTTTCAAACTTAATCCATTCTGGAAGACCATTTGGCTTCCGAAAAGTTCGAAAACTGAGGATCAATGGGCTGGCTGCATAGTCAATGGGAAAAAATGAAAAACACGACTCGGAAGCCATTTGGCTTCCAAAAATCGTTTGAAAACTGGAGCAGTTACTTCCGGGGTTTTGGCGTTTGGGAGCCGAAATGTTCCAAAACGGAGGTGTTTGGGAACCGAGGTTTGACTGTAGTAATTTCTGCCTAGCACACAGCTGTTAAAGGATGAGTCATCTTCAGCCCCAGTGCCAACCCTACACCAGGCAAAGAACTCAACTCTCATGAGCTGAAAAGCACTTAGGATACTCTTTGTCTTTAATCAATTGATCCTTAGATTGGCAATCCCACATTCAGTGCCATTGCTTTCAATGGGTCTACTGTGAGTAAAACTTAGTTGACTACAGCCCAGGGTCCAATCTTTGGGGTCAGGAAAAGTCTGGCCAAAAAATGATGGTTGTTGCTTCATGTCTATCCACTTTGCTGTAGCACAAACCACAGGCATGAGTTTGCCATCATAACGTGCTGTTAGATACCCGGTAAAAAATAGTCAGCAACCTGGGCTACAAGGCATGCGTAGAAACATATGACCCCACTTCTCTCAATGATCCCAGTGGTGTTTTGATGCATAAATTAGAAATACTGATCCATAGCTGTGTGACATGCAACATCACTCTTTTGTTTCTCTCCACTTCCAATCCATTTGAGAAACACTGCTTTTAGCCACGCCTCCTTGATGGTGGCACGGTCTGTGATGGACAGAATCAGACATGGGTGGCGCTGTGGTCTAAACCCCTGAGCCCTTTGGGCTTGCTGATGAAAGCACACCAGTGCAAGTAGATAAATAGGTACTGCTGCGGCAGGAAGGTAAACAACATTTCCATGTGCTCTGGCTTCCATCACGGTGTTCCGCTGCGCCAGAAGCGGTTTAGTCCTGCTGGCCACATGACCCAGAAAGCTGTCTGTGGACAAACGCTGGCTCCGTCGGCCTGAAAAGCGAGATGAGCGCCACAGCTCCATAGTCGCCTTTGACTGGACTTAGCCTTCCAGGGCTCCTTTACCTTTTTACCTTTTATAACACATTTCAGATGACCTCGGGCAGAATTTGCTTCTAAGGTATGTGCTAAAATCTAACAAATTCACAGCTCCATTTTAGCAGGAAAGGGTGTTGAGAGCCAGTGTGATGTGGTGAATATTGCACTGAAATTAAAGCAAGGAAATCTGGGTTCAGTGCTTTGCTCAGCCATAAAGCTCATTGAATGACCAGTCACCACCTCTCAATGTAACTGGAAGTAAAAGTTCATTACCATGCCCATGTGGCAGTAACAGAAGCAAAAAAATAAGGGGGGGGGGCTTTACTTTGATGCTTCCATTTCATCCTCTGAGAGCCACACAGCAGTGCTGTTCTAAGTGGTGACAGCCTTGTTGAAATCTAGCCCAGCCAGGAGTTCGCTGGCACCTTCAGCAGCTTGCTGTGACAATTTTGCAAATAACTTCAAGGATAAAACCCCACACATTCACTCAGAGCTTGCACCGCTGCTGGGGATCTGTCCCTGTGCAGATGTTTACACCACTTTCCATTTCTGAGTCCTGAAAATATGGGCAAGGCAAGTTCTTGCCTCAACTCAGTCCATCATGACTGATAAGAGTGAGCGAGATCCTGCTGGATCCTGGAACATTGTGTCAGAGCTGGGAAGAAGTATAAAAACAGAGGTGAAAATGATAAGGCTGTTTCTCAAGAAATCCTCCCCATACTTCATAACTGCTGACCTGATGCCAGTCTCCCCTTTTTGAGCAAGATGTTCAAAAGGGTGGCAGCTGGTCAGCTTCAGAATCTCTCAAAGGAGGCTGGTTATCTAGACATATCACAGTCTGACTTTAGACCGCAGCTAGGGCCTGAAATGGGACGCGGGTGGCGCTGTGGGTTAAACCACAGAGCCTAGGGCTTGCCGATCAGAAGGTTGGCAGTTCGAATCCCCATGACAGGGTGAGCTCCCGTTGCTCAGTCCCTGCTCCTGCCAACCTAGCAGTTCGAAAGCACGTCAGATAGGTACCGCTCCGGTGGGAAGGTAAATGGTGTTTCCGTGCACTGCTCTGGTTTGCCAGAAGCGGCTTAGTCATGCTGGCCACATGACCCGGAAAGCTGTTTGCAGACAAACGCCAGCTCTCTCAGCCTGAAAGTGAGATGAATGCTGCAACCCCAGAGTCGTCCATGACTGGACTTAACCGTCAGGGGTCCCTTTAGGGCCCAAAATGCCTTTGATCACCTGGTAGAGAGGGGGCAGAGTGGATCCCTCAGTGCCTTTTGATACCGCTGACCACAGTATTTTTTCCAGATCAGTTCTCTGGGCTGGAGGTGGGGGGCATTGTGGGACAGCTACTAGACTTCTTAGGTATCCTTGTAATGCAAGCAAATGAAAAAATAAATAAATCCACACTTCTGCTTGCCCCATGATATCTAAGCATGGGTGCAAGTGGTTTTTCGTTTGTCCCACTGCTTTCCCCTGGGAAAACCCACTCTTTGCAGCTGAATTGGAGCAAACATCATTCTGCAGAAAACTTGATTGGCGTTTACTACAATTCAGCGGTAAGGACCATGTTTTCCTGGGGGAAAGGGGAGGGACAAGCAGATGTGTGGATGATACCTAAGTGAGTGTAACATGCCACCGTTTTAAAAAAAGAGCTTTGTGAATGAGTTTTTAAAAATGTTCTCATGAAAATTCGTCAGCATTTTAATGTTTGTCTTCCTAATACGCTAATTTTAAAAACGCAATTTTGCCTAATGCACACATTTTGATATACAATTTGTCAGCATTTTAATGTTTGTCTTCCTAATACGCTAATTTTAAAAATGCAATTTTGCCTAATGCACACATTTTGATATACAAATAAATGAACATTAAATAACTGATTTCTACAAATGTTGGAGGAGTTGCTTTTTTAAAAAAAAATCTGGTGTTTGCTTAAGCAGACACATCCCTTTCACAATTTAAAAAAAAATGGTTGTTTCCTTTCAGAGCCTGTATTCCCCCCGCCCCTCCTGGCTACTGATACTACTGTTGACATATCACACTATTGAAAATGGTGGGATGACTCAGAGCTTATGGCAGTGTCTGGGAAGTTACTGTGGCCCACGATCTGACTGTGTCACCCTTTTGCAGAAGTTGCATGAGGCAAGCAGTTTGGAACCAGATTGTTACAAAAGTGTCTTTTTTTCTGTGAGACATTCTCTCTCTCTCTCTCTCTCTCTCTCTCTCTCTCTCTCTCTTTGTGTGTATTCCACATATAATGTTTTTGTGAATTGTAGTTTAAAATAAACACCAGATTTTTATGGCTTGAGAAAACAGAGATGCAATTAGCATTTTTAATTTTTTTTTTTTTTTTGCTGGATTCCCTTCTTCTCCCAGAGTACTTCCACTCAGTGTTCGAAACTCCCATTGTTCTAGGCACATTTTGGGACAGAGAATTTCATTAGGGTGAGCAGTTTCTGAGCTCTGTGTGCAGTACCGCACCTAAGATTTCAGATTAAAACTGCAGAGTAGAAGGAAAGGACGACTTTTTTCTGCAACCCCACTTCCAGCTACCCTCTGAAGACTGGAGAAGAGACCCTCTTAAGAATATTAGGGGAGTGGGGGCAGGGGAAGGATTAGACCATGTGAAAAATGAACATAATATTTTAGCTGCAGTTCGTTCATTTTCAGTTTTGTATTCTTGTTATTAAAAAGCGCACCTAGACATTCCGTTGTGGCGCTCATAACCTAGGTTTAAGGTGCTATTTAGCTCCTAAATTTCACATCTCAGTTTCTAACACTGCTTCCATCGTAAGTGAAACAAATGAGAGTGCACTTTCAGCTGTGATGCCCCTGTGATGAGGAGGTCACATCATTTATTATTGTATATTTATTTATACCCCACCTTATTTTTCTGACAGGAATCAAGGAGGCTCACATGTAAAAACGAGAACCTCTAAAAACATAGAAACAAGCAATCATTGTGGGGCTGAAAAAATTATTTAATTAATGACTTACTCATCTTACCTTTGAATGCGTATTTATTTGTTTTTAAGTGGGGAAATGAGATAGAATGGCCTTCTGAACGAACACCTGTGAATTCGACATAGATCAGAAATAGGATAATTAATCCATCCCTAGTGCTGAATAGTCTGTGTTGGTTAGGGCTGATGTCATTCAAAATATCTGGATGACACCAGGTTGGTATAATAATAATAATAATAATAATAATAATAATAATAATAATTTCATAGAATCATAGAATCATAGAATCATAGAGTTGGAAGAGACCACAAGGGCCATCGAGTCCAACCCCCTGCCAAGTAGGAAACACCATCAGAGCACTCCTGACATATGGTTGTCAAGCCTCTGCTTAAAGACCTCCAAAGAAGGAGACTCC
Source organism: Podarcis cretensis (assembly GCF_951804945.1). Lineage (NCBI taxonomy): Eukaryota > Metazoa > Chordata > Lepidosauria > Squamata > Lacertidae > Podarcis > Podarcis cretensis. Next base: position 13,975,544 of record NC_137187.1, read on the forward strand.
ACCACACTCCTTGGCAGCAAATTCCACTGTCGAACAGCTCTTACTGTCAGGAAGTTCTTCCTAATGTTTAGGTGGAATCTTTTTTCTTGTAGTTTGGAACCATTGCTCCGTGTCCGCTTCTCTGGAGCAGCAGAAGACAACCTTTCTCCCTCCTCTATGTGACATCCTTTTATATATTTGAACATGGCTATCATATCACCCCTTAACCTCCTCCTCTTATTTGTACCCCGCGCATCTGGCTGGGTTTCTCCAGCCACTCTGGCTGGCTTCCAACAAAGATTAAAAATACATTAAAATGTCACACATTAAAAATTTCCCTAAACAGGGCTGCCTTCAGATGTCTTCTAAATGTCAGGTAGTTGTTTATCTCTTTGACATCTGATGGGAGGGCGTTCCACAGGGCAGGTGCCACTACCAAGAAGGCCCTCTGCCTGGTTCCCTGTAGCTTTGCTTCTCACAGTGAGGGAACTGCCGGAAGGCCCTCAGCGCTGGACCTGGTGAAGGCCAGTCTGCATGAGCTGCTCACCTGGGGTGGGCACTTTTTCCCTGGCAAGAGGTTGAGGACAAAATATATTGGATCCTTCACAATAATGAGATGTATTTTCTTGCCTGGCAATTTCAGCTGCAATGTGTACCAAGCCTAGTGCCCAAACTTCATTGTAAAGCTGAAAATCTCTCTCCCCCCCCCCCCAGTCATCTTTATGCTTCTTTCCTGCCTCCAGTGAGATTTTTATTGTGAAGAATTTTTCATTGCATAAAATTTCCCCTCTGAAGACAGGTGCAAAATTTGTAGAACAATGAAGTCGATTTGGAACTACTGTCAAAACCCTTATACCTTTCCCTCACTGGGACTGAGTTCTTAAAAGAAACCAAAAACAAAACCCAACGTCTCTTCGTTTTTGCAGCAAAAGCTGCCTGTGGACTGTTCTTGCCATCCGAGAGCAATTTTTTCTGAAGCGCAATGTTAAGTGATAAATAAAGACTGCACGCTTCGTGTTTATTGCCAGCATTTGAGGAGAGACAAGTCAAACAAAAACCCAAGAAAAAGAGTGGCTGACTCAGCGCTAGATTTACGTACAAGCTAAACAAGCTATAGCTTAGGGCCCCACTCTCTTGGGGACCCCCCAAAAATCTAAAGAAAAAAACACCCTGGATGTACATTTCCAAAATATAAGATGAAAAACAAATAAAACCTAACCTATGTACAGCAACAGTGTGGGTACATAAATGACCATATAGCAAATATTGAACACAAAAAACAGCGGCAATTCGTTGTTGACAAAAGACAGCTGGACATATAAAGCACCCCTTTACCTTCAGTAGCTTAGGGCCTCATCAAACCTAAATCCGGTCCTGAGATGGTTGCTTGCTGTCTTCTTTTTACTAATTTTTCACTTAAGGTGCATGTAGAATCAGACTAGGCGTTTTGCACCCCAGTATTGGTAGCCACACGGGTGGCGCTGTGGGTTAAACCACAGAGCCTAGGACTTGCCGATCAGAAGGTCGGTGGTTTGAATCCCCATGACGGGGTGAGCTCCCGTTGCTCGGTCCCAGCTCCTGCCAACCTAGCAGTTCGAAAGCATATCAAAGTGCAAGTAGATAAATAGATACCGCTGTGGTGGGAAGGTAAACGGCGTTTCCGTGCGCTGCTCTGGTTCGCCAGAAGCGGCTTAGTCATGCTGGCCACATGACCCAGAAGCTGTACGCCGGCTCCCTCAGCCAGTAAAGCGAGATGAGCGCCGCAACCCCAGAGTCAGTCACGACGGGACCTAATGGTCAGGGGTCCCTTTACCTTTATTGGTAGCCAAAAAAGTGTAACATATACATGTAGTCTGTGTTGTCATTCCTGAGTGTAGATATTAGAGTTTCTAGTTACAGGACATTAAGAGGCAGCTCGTGGCCAAGTAGATGGGAGGGCTCCAAATTGACTCCAAATTTTGTATATCTTGGCTTTTGCTGTTCTGCAGCTGTCCCCCCCCCCCCCCCCGTTTATAACTTCTAATGCCAATTAAATAGTATTAATGAGCTGGAGTCATTTCCCTCATCTTTGTCTCTGCCTTTACAGAGACATAGTATTTACCAGGTTCACCAGTTCAGCAAATAAATAAGTGAAACCTCAGGAATTTCACGAAATATAGAGATGTTGGGTGCAAAAGCAGCAATATAACCAGCTTGTGTGAAACAGTTATATCCAATTCAGTTCTACTCAGACATGATTATTTTAGGTTCATTATTTCCAATGTTTCACTTTGAGAAGAACCTAGTTGGATACAACCCACATATGTTGTTGCTGTTTAGTCGTTTAGTCGTGTCCGACTCTTTGTGACCCCATGGACCAGAGCACGCCAGGCACTCCTGTCTTCCACTGCCTCCCGCAGTTTGGTCAAACTCATGTTCGTAGCTATGAGAACACTGCCCAACCATCTCGTCCTCTGTCGTCCCCTTCTCCTTGTGCCCTCCATCTTTCCCAACATCAGGGTATTTTCCAGGGAGAAAGTGTAAACTTATCACACTCTCCCTATGGAATCCCACTGAGTCACTTTAGCAGTAAGTGACCTCAGGTCTGTAGCTTTATACTATTTCTGTAGAATGCGAATGTTGTTAATATGCTATTACAGGGATCGACTGGGAGGTTTAGGTAGATCGCAGCCGATCATGGCCTGCTTATCCTTTGCGGTTGCAAAAGAGCATCCTGCCCAGGCCCCAGGCCCTGTCCTCCATTTGTGCAGGATCGCTTGAACGGATCTTTTGGTGAGATAATTTCCCCCATTCCCCTTAAATAAAGTTCTAATTTTTCTCTCTCCCCTCCCTAAAAAAGCACAACAACTTTAACCTGAACTCCCCTCCCCCCAAAAAAAGGGGTAGATCACTGCCAGTTTTTAATTTTGTGAGTAGATCTCAGTCTCTTGGAAGCTGGATGTCCCTGTGCTATTAGTATCATGGCCAGGAATGTTTTCGCCCCTTCTTATTTTGAGATACTCTTTTACTTTCCATTGAGAAATTAGACGCGGTGCCAAATGGAGGAATGACAGAGGACAGGGATGAAAATGTGGTAAAGAGCTAAGAATGTGTTTGCTTGGAAAATCAATGAATGGGGGAATAAGTGGCTGCTCCATTGAGTTTTAGAAAGGATCTCTGTTTGCATTGACATACTATAATGTAGCAGAAATGTAGCAGAATCTGATAGTGTGACTTCCTTCCTTTCCTTTAATATGGGGAACTATGCTTGCACACTGCAGGCTCAGACTATTACATGCACATAACAGGTGGTCCAACACTGCTACATCTGAAGGCAGCCCTGTTTAGGGGAGTTTTTAATGTGTGGCCTTTTAATGTATTTCTAATCAGGAGTGCTCTGATGGTGTTTCCTGCTTGGCAGGGGGTTGGACTCGATGGCCCTTGTGGTTTCTTCCAACTATGATTCTATGATTCTATGATTCTATAATCTTTCATTGGAAGCAGCCCAGAGTGGCTTGGGAAACCCAGCCAGGTGGGCGGGGTATAAATAATAAATTATTATTAAATTATTATTATTGCACTTCTTCAGAGGTGATGCTGCAGAGGGGCAAGGATGGACAGGTCCTCTGCCTCGAACGATTTTATTTGGGTTCTTCTTTTTCTCTTCTTCCCATCCCAACGAGACCCCAGAGCTCTTCTTTCCACACAGGTTAATGCAGAAGGACTACTTGCTCTCTCTGAGACTGCTTTATTCTTTTCGTTTGTTTATTTGCCTGTTATTATTTGGATACATACGTACATTGAATTCATTTCTCAATCCCATTTCTCAATCCCACGTAACTCTGGAGTCCTTGTGAGATGGGCCAAGACTAGAGCATGAGATTTTTAATTTTAGGGCTATGGGTTTGAGCCCCATGTAGGGTAAAACAATTCGTGGGCCTTTCCAATTCTGCAATTCTGTGATTCTCTAAGAGTTGGCATAAGTCAACTCTTAGAGCCAGTGTGGTGTAGTGGTTAAGAGTGGTGGTCTCGTAATCTGGGGAACCGGGTTCGCGTCTCCGCTCCTCCACATGCAGCTGCTGGGTGACCTTGGGCCAGTCACACTTCTTTGAAGTCTCTCAGCGCCATTCACCTCACAGAGTGTTTGTTGTGGGGGAGGAAGGGAAAGGAGAATGTTAGCCGCTTTGAGACTCCTTAAAGGGAGTGAAAGGCGGGATATCAAATCCAAATCCAAGTCAATTTACTATGTTCCTATACACATTCAGATGGAATATGAAGCTGCAGTAGCTGCTCTCCTCCACATTCCTATCTCCCTGACCTGTTTGAAAGCCCGATTCTTTTTCTCATGTTCCCTCCTTTCTATGATATTTAGGCAGCCACTAGGAACTCTGTGTGCATGTGTGCTAAATAAAGTAACGTTCCCAAAGAATTGTTGTATTCAGAGGCATGGGGCTCTTAGAAATCAGAACCTAGGCTGAAGCTGTGCTTGATCAGTGAAGAGGTTTATTTTGTATTTGGCCTTTTTGTTTTTGCTATTTATTTTGTGTTTTTGTTTTTGAGGCTTTTTCGGTTAATTTGTTTTTGTGACTGTGTGGAACCCAGTTCAGCTGCTGATTGATTGATTATGTGACTGTGGAAATGGATAAAAGCCCCCCCATCCAAACAATGACTATCATCAGTGCAGGTACAAATTTAGAATTTTAATTTTTTAATTTTTTGCTATCATCCACAATACTGTTTTATTTATTTTATATTACAGTACATTGATTACTGCTTTCATTTCATAGATCAATGGTCTCATTAGATAGTAAAATTCATGTTAAATTGCTGTTTTAGAGGTTGTTTTTAAAAGTCTGGAACGGATTAATCCGTTTTGCATTACTTTTTTTTTTTAAAATATAATTCTTTATTAATTAACATCAATAAATAAAACAGAACAAAATACATTAATTTCACATCGTTTTTCACAACTTATTTCTCTTTTGGACTTCCCTCAGCTGTTCCGTAAATCATCCATAGTTATAATTTTAATTACACATTTCTCAAATTTATATTGACATTGTTTATCTCTTTTTTCCTATTCCCTTTGGACAATACTTCTTACTTTTTTACAGTGCTTCTTTAAATCCCTTAAGCGTCATCTGTCCCTCACTTAAGTATTCCAGATATTCCACAAATTTCCCCCAGTCCTCGATGAACTTTTGGTCTCTTAAGTATCTAATCTTCCCTGTCAATTTATCTAGCTCTGCGTAATCTAACAGTTTCATTCTCCACTCTTCCACAGTCGGTATTTCTTGTTGTTTCCATTTCTGGGCCAGTAACACTCTAGCGGCTGTAATTGCATATTGAAAAAAATTGCAGTCTTTCCTTTTTATCTCATTTCCTACTATTCCTAACAAAAAGACTTCTGGTTTCTTTGTAAATGTATATTTTAAAATCTTCTTCAGTTCATTGTATATCGTTTTGCATTACTTTCTATGGGAAAGCGCGCCTTGGTTTTGGAACGCTTTGGTTTTGGAACGGACTTCCGGAACGGATTAAGTTTGAGAAGCAAGGTACCACTGTACTGTACTCACCTTGCTCAAAGTTACATACAGACTGGAGTTCTTCTTCCAGAATTCTCTGTAAGTCCTGGTCTGGATAAATCTATGCCTAGCTTGGAGCGTTCTGGAATCCTGGTCTGGATCAAGGAACTTTAGACATCGCACATGGATGGGTGGGAAACATGGGTGGAGAGATAGAGCAAACAGAAGTGTCCATCCTTCTCTTTTTATCCTTTACTGATTACAGGAAAGATTTGAAAACACAAACTCCACTCCCCCCCCCTTGCTCCAAAGGGCAGAAATAAAAATACAGTGGTACCTCGGGTTAAGTACTTAATTCGTTCCGGAGGTCCGTTCTTAACCTGAAACTGTTCTTAACCTGAAGCACCACTTTAGCTAATGGGGCCTCCTGCTGCCGCCGCGCCGCCAGAGCACGATTTCTGTTCTTATCCTGAAGCAAAATTCTTAACCTGAAGCACTATTTCTGGGTTAGCGGAGTCTGTAACCTGAAGCATATGTAACCTGAAGCGTATGTAACCCGAGGTACCACTGTACTATGTTTTTGCAATGTGCATGCGTGCGTGAAGAACGCTTACTTTTTTTTTTAAAAAAAAGGTTGCATATTTTAAACAACCTGCTTCCCCCCTCCCTCTGTACATTCTTATGACTGAAGCCAGCCTCGCCCCTTCCTTTGCACTGCATATTTTCCATTTTAAGATTTCCTGTTGAAACTAAAGGGCAAAGATCTCGTCAATAGCTGCACGGAGCTGGGATTATTTGCTGTGTGTAAAAGGTAGCTTGGAGGCTCTTGCTTACTGGTAGTGGCGACTCTCTCTCCTTATCGGGAGAATCAGGGTCTCAAGTTCACTGCCTTTGACTTCCTACTGCTTCGTTGGGCTAAAGTCCTGACTTTCAGTGTAATCTGAAGAACGGCTGAAAACAGCAAAATCTGCTTTTGTATTGTAATAGTAGGTGGCAGGCTTCCTTCTTCTCTCTCCAGAGTGTTTTGTTTCATATTCCTTCCCTATCTTCACCTGTGCTTATTTTATTGGTGACACACATATGTACTTTTCTGTGTGGGTGAATTGTGCAGTAAAAAAAAGATATGAACGGAGCCAATAGGGTAAAAGTTAAGTTCATGCTCCATCTGCGAGGAAAAACTAGAATGGTCAAAATAACATTGTTTTCTCTGAATCACAGACTCACACCATACATTTAAAACACTCTTACATACCCTCCAACATTTCTCTGATGAAAATAGGGAGGCCCTATTCAATAATAATAATAATAATAATAATAATAATAATAATAATAATAATTTTATTATTTATACCCAACCCACCTGACTGGGTGGCTTCAAACATATATAAAAACATTAAACATTAAAAAAACTTTCCTATACAGGACTGCCTTCAAATGTCTTCTAAAGGTTGTATAGTTATTTATGTCCTTGGCTTGGGGGGTTGCATAACTCCATACCCTCCAACATTTCTCTCATGAAAATAGGGGAAAGTGGGACATTCTGGGATCAAATCAGAAACTGGGATGGCTTCTGTAAATCCAGGACTGTCCCTGGAAAATAGAGACACTTGGAGGGCCTGCTGTTCTATTCTTATGACTGTGATGCAGTCACACTGCCTGAAAAACTGTAGTTATGCCATGGTGAATCAAATCTTCCTTATCACTTGTATTTAGCTAATGGGCAAAATATGATACAGTATTACCTCTTGCCACCTGGCGTTCCATTGTGCCCACACAGTCAAGACTCTTGGGAAACAGCACAACGAGCTGATTAAGTTTATCAAGAAATGCAAACAAGACCTTGATGTGATACCGTGGCTCCTGCAAGATCTTGATGTGATACTGTGGCTCCTGCAAGACTGAGAGTCCAGCGTTTTAAGTTCAAGACCTTTTATGGCACATGATACAGCTGTCCAATAGACTGTCACTTAGGATGGGGAGCAGCTGAGATCACTCAGAGGAGTCGTCCCCCATGTTACAGAAATGGGGCATTTCATGTTGTTGCTCTCAGGCTATGGAATACTCTTCTAGCAGAGATTTGGCAGGCATCCTTGCTTTTGAATTTGAGGCATCCCTTGAATATATATAATGCAGACAGGCCTTTGCAAGTGGTTCAATTTTTTATTTTTTTTCTATTAGCCAGCCACCTTATTGTTATTTGTATTTTTATTTTTTAAATGGCATGTAATGTTTTAGCATTGCACAGCACCTTGGTATTTTATAATATGGCGATTCAGAAATACTTCTATAGATACTAAAATAAATGAGGTTCATATTTTATAGGTGCATGGAAGACAGGAGTGCCTGGCGTGCAATGGTCCATGGGGTCACAAAGAGTCGGACACGACTAAACGACTAAACAACAACAACAACATGATTTACAGAAAAAATATTGTACCTGGTGCTTCTGTAACAATCTAGCATGCCAACCAAATACAGTCCATATGAAAAGCATTTTTCACTATTTCAGACAAACGCATAATCTGGGGCAGTGGTACTGGGGGCATGGGCTTACTCCCTCCAATATATCCCAGGCCTTTCCCCAAAGTATTCCCCTTACAGTTAAAACTAAAAGTGAGTTTCCAGTCCTCTTACTTGCAGAGATGCAAGGATAAATGTGTAGGCAGTATCCTTATGTTTCCCCCTAAGAAATAGACCTGTGTCCTGGCAACAACTGTGCTGGTCCATGTACCTGGAATAACACAGTAATAAGCACTCAAGACAACTGGTATTTATGTTTGTTTTTGTGTGTTAAAACTTAAACAATTCTATACATTCAATAATTTTGAAGATATTGGACAGTTTGTGTGAGGCTTTCACTGTTCTGTATTGACTTACGATGCCAGTCCTCCCTTGAGTTCACTGCTATGCCACAAATGTTTCACAGGCTTGTCCTAGAAGCCAACCTCCCCTGTTTAATCCCCATCATTTCATGCCGTATAGGCTGACCCATCAACTGTCCTCAGCATTCATGGTTCATCTATGGCAGGGATGAGGAACCCAAAGCCTTCCAGGTATTGCTGGAAATCAATCCATTTGAGTTGTGTGACTCAGATTAGGTCTAGGTCAAGGTAAAGGTACCCCTGACCATTAGGTCCAGTTGTGGACGACTCTGGGGTTGCACGCTCATCTCGCTCTGTAGGCCGAGGGAGCCGGCGTTTGTCCGCAGGCAGTTTCCGGGTCATGTGGCCAGCATGACTAAGCCGCTTCTGGTGAACCAGAGTAGCACACGGAAATGCCGTTTACCTTCCCGCCAGAGTGGTACCTATTTATCTACTTGCACTTTGACGTGCTTTCGAACTGCTAGGTTGGCAGGAGCAGGGACCGAGCAACGGGAGCAACAAATCCCTGTCGCGGGGATTTGAACTGCCAAGCTTCTGATCAGCAAGTCCAAGAGGCTCTGTGGTTTAGACCACAGTGCCACCTGCATCCCTTAAATTAGGTCTACTAGATATAATTTTTAAAAAAACAATGTGGACCAAAGTTGCTTCTGGGACCGTTCTGGGATTAGCTTCATTAGTTTCATAGCCAATCTGCCCCAATTGGATCCATTCCCTAAATGTCTTATACTGATTTATGGGATGATTTGGCAGGCAAGAGGAGAATAATTGGATGAGAGAGGAGGCACAAAAATATGCACCTTGAATTGAAGTGAGGATGCAGTGTGGTTAATGTCCTTAAGTGCTCATCAGTGATTACAAACCCTGCACCACAGACAAGGCTTCGTCTAATTTGGCATATCAATATGCTAAATTATATAAGTCTGTCTGTGATTCAGGGTTTGCTATGATACAGCAAATTCTCCTTATGCTGAACGTCCTGAAGAAAATTGCTGTGAAGGAGGTGAAATGGTGCCAAGATATATAGCCTGATATCTGGTGGGGTTTTTTTATGGCAACCAACTGTCTAGAACTACTGATAAAGTAATTGTTTTCTTCTGAGTCATATACATTTCTCTGTGCTGACAGGGTTACGTGACTAAGCAGAGAGGGGGATGCCGTTTTATCTTAATTTGTTTTCTAATATCTCTCCCTGATAGTGTTTATCTGTGCCCATAGTGCAACATGGCATAAAGGTTTGCCTGACACAGTATCGATACATATTCCTCGTTAATTATGGCCTTTGCGTTGGCACAGGCTGGATTTCCTTCCTGCTCCTTATGAATCACTCCATATTTTATTTGTAGTTCTCTGAGAAAAGGCCCATTAATACTCCTGTTTTGACTGCCACAGTACAAAATGCATTCCATTGTGTATGAATGAAAGGTGCATGCAAGTATAATTCATGACTTTCCCCTCAAGAATACTCCCAAGCTGGACCCTTTTGCCTTCTTGGTGCTTGTGTGCTTTTTGAAGGGAAGATATGTGAATTATATACACTGTTACCCTACAAGACTGATGTAATATACCGGTATTTGTATTCAGGTATGCAACTTTGGGGCAAGGTGCTTGGAAGAGTGTTGGAAGAGTGTAGTTCAAAGGCTTCAGGAACACAACACTTTGTGAAATGAAGTTTACTGATCAACATTTGTCTTGTTTAAATTGGGACCTGGGAACCAATGACCAATTTCAGCATAATGTTTGGGTAGTCCTTAGTTGGGTAGTCTAGCTATTTTGTTCCTTCATTGAAGGCTTTGTGGCTCTTCTCCAGCCCCTGCAGAAACACACAACTAGAGTGGTTATTTCTAAGCAGGGACAAATCAGTCCAGCAATCTCCCCATCCAATACTGTATGTGAGAACGGGATATTGTGGTTCTAGCATGGGATCAGAGCTAGCACAAGGACAGAATCTGAAGCTCGATCCATACAAGATGGAGCACTGATAGTGGGTGGTTCAGTAGTTTGGGAAGATGATGTTCAGTCTCTTGTAGAGATGGATTGGGTTCAAGTTTTATAACTAATACCTTGGATTTGAATGCCCAGGTGGCATGTCTGTGCACAAAGCTCTGTCCACCCGTTACAACCCCCTAGATGGAGGTGGCCAAACAGTGTGCATGCTCTGGTTGCATCCAGCCTGGACTTCTGCAGTTGTGTGTGGTGCTGACTCTGAGGATTTCTCAGCAACTCCTATTCCTCAGAAATACTACTGTTACATTGCTGACTGGCGCAAATCATAAGTAACATATATTCCCAGCATGTTAAACATGCCTGCCAGCTGGTGCTTACCTTGAAACTATATAATTTGGAACCTGGGTATTGGAAAGTAGGCTCCTATGACCTGCCTGTATACTGTGGCTGGATGGATGTCTCTGCTCTCAGAGGTTTGATAGCTGGTGCCAGGCAGCTTGTCTGGTATTTCTGACGCTTTTTCTTTTCAGTGCCAGTCAAAGTCATTTATCTTCCCAGGCTTTTTAAAATGTTGGTTGAACTGATTTCAAGTCTGCTTCTGTCTCTGTCTGTTTTTCTGTTTTAATTTGTCATTGAAATGTTGGCTTTTATTATTTGCCTTAAAAGAAGACCTGTAAGCTGATGGGAGTGGTGACACCGGAGAGTGAGATACAAATTCCCAAAAGAATAAGTAAATAGAATCCTAAGAAAAATTAACCCTTTAAAACCACCTGTAAAATCTCATCATGATTCAAGAATTGGCAAGTGTGATGTCTCATTGGGACATGGGGCTATTCTCGTTTTATAGCCAGCAGCACAGAGGCACAGAGAGTGAGAGATTGACAGATGTGTCCATGACCACAACCTCTGCAGACACACGCATGCATTAAGGGAGAGAAGATGAACAGATGTTCTGTACATCCTGATGAATGGACATTTTCACTATAGTTTATATAGTAAACTGCCACACAAGGTTAGTACCAGCAGGTTGAACCGTTTACAGACCCCTGTGTGACTTCTATTTTGTATGCCACTAAGAAGAGTCAGAATATACAGTGGTACCTCAGTTTTCAAACGTAATCTGTTCTGGAAGACCGTTCGAGTTCTGAAACGTTCGAAAACTGAAAACTCAACAGCCGACAGCTAGGATCTTGTGCTCAGCGGAAGCCATGTAGCAGGTTCAACTTCTGAGGCGTGTTTGAAAACCGAAGCATTTACTTCCGGGTTTATTGCGTTTGAAAATCAAAATGTTCGTCAATGGAGATGTTCGAAAACCAAGGTACCACTGTACCATGAAAAACAGAAGGTCAATCAATGGAAGAGAAAAACATGGTCACAGAGACAGTGGAGGAGGGAACACAAAGGGGAAAATGGAAGAAAGCTTGGTCCTCAGTTCCTCAGATCCTTGGAAGGGTCTGAACCTTCCCTTACACTCAAACATTCCTGTCAGTGCACATTGTAGTGGTCTGTTTTCAAAACCGGCCAAATCTGAAGATAATCTTCCCTTTGTGTTAACAGTTTAACGTGGGAATCCTGGTTGCCCTCTGAACTCATGAGTGAGAAAGTCATCTGCATAACACATGTCAGCCATCTCATCTTGGCACATTCTGTTTGACTATTTAATTTGGGAGACAAATGGCAAACGCTTAAAAAAAAAGTATGGGAGGTTGGCTCTCATAAATCGAATCCTTAGCAAATGTGCTCTGCCAAGGTATTCCCTTCCTCTAGGATGTGAAGCGGACTGCCAGTAATTTGCCTGCAACATTTTGAAACCAAATGTTTGGGGCCAGGTTTGACATTTGAGTTGATCTTTCCCCATCTTTTCTTGATTATGTGAGCACTGCAGCTTTTATCATCTGAAAGCATAAGACATTAAGTTTCTTGCAGTAAACCTGCCCGTGGAAAGGGCCTTGTACGCTGCTAATAATTCCAATTTGTTTACATGAAGCTTTTATAATCCTAGTTTTTTTTCTTCAGCCACAGCAGAATTCTCTCTCTCAGTCTTGAATGGCTTTTTGGAGTCTGTTTCTAATATATAGCATAAAGGTAAACAGTTACGATGTTGGCCTTAATCTAGGTAATAAATTAATAAATCAAAATGTGCTGGGCTAGAGGGTTTTCCTTGGCTCCTTCATTGTTTGGGAGAGCCGAATGTACAAGAAACCTATTCACATGCTGACAAGTAGTAATGCTTGAAAGCACTCAGTTCAACTTGATCTGCTCATGGTATAGAATGACAACTGCCAAAATGAGATGGACAACAGACTCAGGTGAGAAATGGCATGTTCATGCCAACCTGCATGGGATTCCACATTATGGACCCAATCTGGCCAGTATAAAGCATTTTTAATAAAGAGAATGCTTAGATAATGTGAAAAATAGCATGGTGAAATTTTGTTTCTTGAAACACGAGTGAGATTATTTTTTTTACTAAAATGGATTTGGCACTTCCAGTCATTAAATTCCAACATAAAGGGCTGGTTGGTTCAAACATAACACTAAGCCAAGTGATGAGTTGGTGAGTTCTGTGAGCATGTGGCAGGTGCACCCAATGTGATTTTTGCTGGACTACAACTCCCATCAGGCTTAACTAACATGGCCTATAGTTGGGGATGATGGGAGTTGCTGTTCAACAAGATTTGAAAGGCCTAGCATTGACTACTGCTGGTGTGTGGCTTTCTGGAGAAGACATGGTGGCTCTTCCCTGCTCCTCCTGCAGTTGTGCTGCTCTGAGCTGAGCTATAGTTTGGCTTAGCATGGCATCCAAAACCAATATTCATTCATTCATTCATTCATTCATTCATTCATTCATGTCTCTTTCACAAGCCATTAACCCAAGAATGAAACTTGGTTGCACAAACCACAAGGATAAATGGTTCTCTGTGTTGCCCCATTATTCCCAAACAACGAGACACAGATTGGGAAGTAACTTTTAATAAATAAATAAATAAATCTGCATGTTTTTGTCCAGTTTATTTATTTATTTAATTATATTTGTATATGACTTTTCACCCATAGATCTCAGCCTGGTTCACAACATAAAAATACAAGATTAAACAAAACAAAACAAAACAAAACAAAACACAAAACACTTGTATTTCTGTTGCGTTTCCATATTGGTCATGGGCTATGACATAAATATACCATTATGAAATGGAAATACACAAACTAAACTTTTAATTAAATGCTTAACTCTTGTATTGAAGACAATGGACTCCCAAGCGTTTCATCTGATTGCAAATAATGGCCGAACCCAATAATTTCACTAACCTCTGAAAGCAGGTAGCAAGCAAAACCGAGCACTCTATGTATGTTACAAGTGCAATCCTACCATTCAATCCATGCTTCTGGAAGAGATTAGGAACAGGTGGTAGGATCTCTCTTCTGGTAGTGGAGCTCCACCACAGCACAGTTTTCCACTTTGTCCACCAAATGTTTGGGAATTTAGTATGGTATCTCTGGCAGTATCCACACCAGTGCTAGCCACTGTAAGAACCTGAAACTGGGCAATTATGGGACAGGGGAGAAGTTGAACAGAGGTGACATTGCATCTTCTGGTCCAAAGTTGGTCCATTTCTTGGAGAGGGTCTTGATCCAGGTCTCTTTACTATGCCAGTCTGGAGCTAGCACAACAACAACAACAACAAAAGCGGAAATACTTTCCCCCCTCTGCCCTGGCTGGTATGAGCAGTAGGGCTTTGGCTGCAATGGTAAATTTGCCATTCAGTTCTGCCCCACTGCTTCTCACTGGGGCTTTGCTTGCTCTGTGTATCAGTAAGCTTTGCAACTGGCCGGAAAGCTAGGTCTGTATTATTATTCTCATATTGCCTCTTACATATCCTCCAACATTTCTCCCATGAAAATAGGGACGTCCCATTCCGTAATGATAATTTTACTATTTATACCCCACACATCTTTTTTTTTTTTTATAAATTTTTTATTAAGAATTTTGTTAATACAATAAAGAAAAAAAGACAGAATAAACAAAGAACAAACAAAGAATAAAGCAAACATAAAATTATACATCTTGTAATAACCATCTTTTCTTCATTTTTTTCCTTTTGGACTTCCTCACGTCTCTCGCTCCTACTTTCCAAGTTAGTAAAACTTTAGCCAGCAACTTATCACCTTATTTTCATTCTTATTGTACAGAATTCCAATATTTTATCCATAACTTTGAATATTTTTGTCAAAATCCTAAATACCTAGTTTTAACCTGATATTCATTTAAAATTTATCTTTCTCATGAAATTCACTCATTCTCATAATCTTTTCAGCTAACTTTATGGTGCCCTGTTGTTTTCAAATCTCTCATCCTTCTTAACACTCATATAATTTACAGTGTTTTTGAAGATAGTCCTTAAATTTCTTCCAATCCTCCTCCACTGCTTCTTCTCCCAGGTCTCGGATTCTGCCGGTCATTTCTGCTAACTCCATGTAGTCCATCAGTTGCATCTGCCATTCTTCCAGCGTGGGCAAATCTTGAGTTTTCCAATGTTTGGCGACAAGTATCCTTGCTGCTGTTGTTGCATACATAAATAATGTTTGGTCCTTCTTTAACACCCTCTGGCCAACAATGCCCAAAAGGAAGGCCTCTGGTTTCTTAGGAAAGGTATACTTAAATACCTTTTTCAGCTCATTATATATCATTTCCCAGAAGGCCTTAACCCTAGGGCAAGTCCACCAGAGGTGAAAGAATGTTCCTTCAGTTTCCTTACATTTCCAACACTTGTTATCTGGCAGGTGATATATCATTTTCATAATATTTTCTTTCAAGGCATTACATGCCGTAAACTTCATACCGGTAGTCCATAACTTTTCCCAGTCAGCAAACATGATATTATACCCAATGTCCTGTGCCCATTTTATCATAGCTGATTTAACCGTTTCATCCTGTGTATTCCACCTCAGCAGCAAGTTATACATTCTTGAAAGTAATTTAGTCTTAGGTTCTAACAGTTCTGTTTCCAATTTCGATTTTTCCACTTGGAATCCTAACTTTTTATCCAATTTAAAAGCCTCTTTAATCTGAGCGTAATGTAACCAATCTCGCACTTTATCTTTAAGTTTCTCCATACTCTGCAATCTCCAATTGTCTCCATCTCTTTCTAATATTTCCCAATATTTCGGCCATTTGACCTCCATATTAGGTCTTTTCACAGCCTTAGCTTCCATAGGTGATAACCACCTTGGGGTCTTGTTTTCTAATAAGTCTTTATATTTTATCCAGACATTAAACACTGCTTTCCTTACAATATGGTTCTTGAAATTCTTGTGAATCTTAACCTTGTCATACCACAGATACGCATGCCATCCAAAAGCATTGTTAAATCCTTCCAAGTCTAAAACATCAGTGTTTTCAAGAAGCAGCCAATCTTTCAACCAGCAAAAAGCTGCTGATTCATAATACAACCTTAAGTCTGGCAGGGCAAACCCCCCTCTTTCTTTAGCATCAGTTAATATTTTAAACTTAATTCTGGGCTTTTTGCCCTGCCAGACAAATTTAGAGATATCTCTTTGCCACCTCCCGAAACACTCCATTTTATCCACAATCTGTAAAGTCTGAAAAAGAAACAACATCCTTGGCAATACGTTCATTTTTATAGCAGCAATTCGGCCCAACAAGGAAAGTTTCAGTCTTGACCAACTTTCTAAATCCCTCTTAATTTCTGACCAACACTTTTCATAATTGTCCTTAAATAAATTCAGATTCTTTGCTGTTATGTTCACCCCTAGATATTTTACCTTTTTAACCATGTTTAACTCTGTCTCTTTCTGAAACCTTTCTGACTCTGAAGCTGTCAAATTTTTCCCCAATACCTTAGTTTTTTGTTTATTTAGTTTAAATCCCGCCACCCGACCAAACTCTTGAATCAGTTGTAAAGCCCTTTTCGTACTAGATTCTGGCTCCTGTAGGGTCAAAACTAGATCATCTGCAAAAGCCTTAAGTTTGTACTGCTTCGCTCCGACCTGAATTCCTTCCACCAACCGGTCCCCTCTAATCATATTCAAGAGCACTTCCAGGACCGAAATAAATAACAGAGGGGAAATAGGGCAACCTTGTCGTGTTCCTTTTTCAATTTTAAACTCTTCTGTCACCACATTGTTAACTATTAATTTAGCCTTTTGTTCTGAATAGATTGCATCTATCCCATTTTCAAATCCCCGTCCCACTCCCATCCCTTCCAGGTTTTTCTTCATAAACTTCCAAGAAATGTTGTCAAAGGCCTTCTCCGCATCTATAAATATTAACACTGCTCTTGTATTAATATTTGTTTGCAAAAGTTCCAAGATATCAATAATGTTCCTTGTGTTAGCAAACAAATGTCTTCCTGGGAGAAAGCCTGCCTGATCTTTATGGATCACTTCGCTTAAAACCTTTTAAAATCTGTTTGCTAAAATGTCTGCAAAGATTTGGTAATCCACATTTAGAAGGGAAATGGGGTGGTAGTTCTTAAGTTGTGTCATTTCCAATTCAGATTTAGGTATCAATGTGATGAAGGCTTCTTTCCACGTTTCCGGTGCTTTCCCCCCCTCCATAATCTCATTGCAAACCTCCATTAGTGGATGTATCAAGTAGTCTTTCAATATCTTATAATATTTGGAGGTAAGCCCATCAGGCCCTGGAGATTTGCCCAATTGCATGTTCTGAATGGCAACTTCAATCTCTTGTCGAGTTATTTTACAATTCAGGATTGATCTGTTTTCTTGAGACAACATTGGTAATCCATTCTTTATCAGAAATTGTTCTATCTCAACCTCATTTTGCGGCCCTTGAGTATATAGTTGTTTGAAGTATCTCTGGAAGCACTTCCTAATCTCCACAGGGTTCTGAATATTTCTTCCTTCAGTCTCTAGGTTAGTGATCGTGTTTAATTTTTGTCTCTTTTTCAACTGCCATGCTAGCAGTTTTCCACATTTATTTGCCGAGTCGAATGATCTTTGTTTCATTAACTTGACTTTCCACTCCACTTCCTGATTTATCAATTTGGAGTATTGTGCTTGGTGAAATTTAATTTCTTTCAAAATCTCCTTTGACTTCGGTTTCAATCTTAACTTCTTCTCACATTCTTTAATTTTCTCCAAAATCTTGTCTTTTTTATACCCCGCACATCTTAGTGGGTTGCCCCAGGCACTCTGGGCAGCTTCCAACATAGATAAAAACATAAGAAAACATTAAACATTTTTTAAAAACTCTTCCCTATACAGGATTGCCTTCAGACGGCTCGGGGGGTCAGATAACTCCATACCCTCCAACATTTCTCCAGTGAAAATAGCTATGTCCTAAGGAAAAGCAGGACATTCTGGGATCAAATCAGAAACTGGGATGGCTTTTCTAAATCAGGGACGTCCCTGGAAAATAGGGACACTTGTGGAGTCTGCACTTAATGAATTCCTCGCGTGGCAGAGACAAGATTTAATCATGAGGCCTCCTGCTTCTCTGGTCAGTTTCTTAGAATACCGTTCTAGAATACCACTGGGGCTTCTTCTCAGGTAAGTGTATAGGATAACAGTCTTAGGTACAGTCATAACTCATGTTACGTCCGCTTCATGTTACGTTCTTTCAGGTTACGTCTGGCAGCGACCCGGAAGTACCAGAAACGGTTACTTCTGGGTTTCGCCGCTCGCGCATGCGCAGAAGCGCAAAATGATGTCATGCGCATGCGCAGAAGTGGGGAATCACAACCCATGTGTGCACAGACGTGCCGCTGTAGGTTTCACTCTTTTCATGTTGCGAACGGACCTCCAGAACTGATCCCCTTCACAACCAGAGGTACCACTGTACTGTGTTGGAGCACCCAATAGTTAGTGCCACCTTGTATCTGTGTCTTCCTTTATTAGCTCAACGTCTGCTCCCACACGGAAAACTGTGTGTGGTTCCAGTATAGTAAACTTGCCCAAACAAATGCTCAAATCTGCAACATTGAAGCATGTGAGTTTCAAGCTAATGGTCACTAAAACCTAAACAGAGATTTTTCTCTTAGAATTTGAAACGAGTGTGTGTGTATGTATTTAATTCTGCCTTGGCACAGGGGTCTCGTGAATCTCAATAGCTGAGGAAGCCCTGACCCTGCATCAAGCAAACCCAGAGAGTCTCACTTGTGGGAACCAGCGAACATTGTCTGGGATGTGCTGATTGCTAATTGCCAGCTTAATCCTTCTGCTGTGTCAAAGCTGGGGCACTGCCAACTGACACAGCGCAGCTGAAAGAGCTGGTGTTGTGTTTAACTGGATTAATGATTGTACAATTACAAGTCTCCCTTAAATGCTCTTCTACAATTAGAGCTCATGATATCTTTGCAACCTGGCAGGCTTCTAAAAACATAATTACAGGCCACCAGCATTATTTGTATTTAACTTGAGGCTGCAGGAGGAGGGGAGGGGGGAATTACTGGGAGCAGAAAGTTGCTGCATACTTACAAGTTGCCGAATTGACCTTGGTCAAGGAAAGTGTCTGTCACAATTTAGTTTTTCCCTGATGCGCTGGGTTTTCTTTGCTATTGGGGGCAGGGTTAGGTAGGAGGAGGACAGCAACATATCAAAGGTGACAGAGGAGGGGGAAAATCCCAATCTGTATTTGAAGGTAAATAATGTGATATCATATATTTTTCCTTCCAGTTACATGTGCTATTTGAATACTGAAGGTCTGTCTTGCTGGGTCCTTTAAAGCACTGTATTGATCTCTGACAAAAAGGGTGGTCCTCCAAGCGTTAGATGCTTGATCTGTGTGTCCTCCAGACAATTGCTCCTTGCCTGTTGTATCTGTTTTTGTGACTTCTTAGGCCATGTAATCTCCTCCATGAACCTCTTTTTGTCTCACGGATCTGCAAGGTTGTTGTTGTTGTTTAGTCGTATCTGACCCTTCGTGACCCCATGGACCAGAGCACGCCAGGCACTCCTGTCTTCCACTGCCTCCCGCAGTTTGGTCAAACTCATGCTGGTAGCTTCAAGAACACTATCCAACCATCTCGTCCTCCGTCGTCCCCTTCTCCTTGTGCCCTCAATCTTTCCCAACATCAGGGTCTTTTCCAGGGAGTCTTCTTTTCTCATGAGGTGGCCAAAGTATTGGAGCCTCAGCTTCACGATCTGTCCTTCCAGTGAGCACCCAGGGCTGATTTCCTTAAGAATGGATAGGTTTGATCTTCTTGCAGTCCATGGGACTCTCAGGAGTCTCCTCCAGCACCTTAGGAGACTCTTGAGAGTCCCATGGACTGCAAGAAGATCAAACCTATCCATTCTACAAGGTTGCTGCACCACAATTAATGCACACACCCTTTTGTACTTTTCAGAACACACAACACACACACACACAAGTCTGCTGAACCTGGTCACTTTCTTTCTTTCTCTTTGTAAGGGGAAACAGCCACAGTGTCTTGATTCAAAACATCCTCATGATCTGGATCAGTGCCTTGCAGTTTGATTTTTTTTTTTTATTCTCTCTTGGCTGCTTTTTGACACTCACTGCATAATATTTAATTCCAGGGCTTTTTTTCAGCCGGAACTTGCTGGAACTCAGTTCTGGCATCTCTCAGGTGGGCGCAATTGCCATTCAAAGAGAACTAGGGAGGTGTTCATGGTGAGTTCCGGCAACTCTTTTTCTAGCAAAATAGCACTGTTTAATTCTATCTAACATCCCTGGGCAAAGGCAAAATGAAATATGCATAGTTATTGTTATAGCAAACGCTTTGTGCCAGGTCTTCCTCTGGGCAGCTTAACATGTTCTGTTCTGTTCTGAAGCGCTCTCACTTCCTTTTTCTGTTTCCTCAGCCTCTGATTCATTTTAAAGTGGAATATTTTAAGCCTCTGAAAGCTAGCTCTTTCCTCTCACAACATAGTAAAATAATAGAGCTCTCATAGAAGTAGGATTGTGTCACTAGCACTCAAAATAAAGCCTGATTGCATAGAGGGAAATTGTGAAACTCTGCTCTTAGCTGCTTTGTTTGAAAAGGCTCGGCAACATTAATTAGAGCTTCTCTGAGTCTTCTGTGCCTTTCAATTAGTTGTTTCGTGTCAATGTGCAGCATTTTTGCGAAAGTGTTTTGAATATATTTATTGCATTTTGATTGCATTTACTGGGAACATTTCCTTTGCACCCAAGCTTCTTTGGAAAGGTCTTCTCTGTTTGCAGTGAGGAAATTATAGTGCGACATGCAGAATAATAAAAATAACTGGAATAGAGGGTGGAAACAATCAATGCTTGACATAGTTGAAGTTGCCACAGCTTATCAGCTTCTTTTGGGGGTTTGCAAGCACAAAGCCAGTTGTTGCTATTGCTGTTGTAACAATAATTAAATTTATGTACTGCCCTTTGTCAAAACACTACAGGACAATTTACAACATAGAACACAAATGGCAATACACAGCAAGGATATCTACACATCATCATCATCATCATCATTTTATTTATATCCTACTCTTTTGACTGGGTTTCCCCAGCCACTCTGAGTGGCTTCCAGCAAAATATAACAAATAATAAAATGTCAAACATTAAACACTTCCCAATACAGGACTGCCTTCAGATGTCCTCTAAAAGTCAGATGGTTCTTTATCTCATTGAAATCTGATGGGAGGGCATTCCACAGGGAGGGAGCCACTGCCAAGATGGCCCCTTGTCTGGTTCCCTGTAACTTCACTTCCTGCAGTGAGGGAACCACTGGAGATGGACCTCAGTGTTCAGGCTGAGTGATGGGGGTGGAAACACTCCTTCATGTATACACTTTGAATTGTGCTCAGAAACATACTGAGATCCTGTGAAGATCCTTTAGGACCGGTGTTGTATGGTCCCAGTGGCCCCTCTCAGTCACCAGTCTAGCTGCCGCATAAAAGTCAAAACTGGTGCCAGATTTACGTATAAGCTAAACAAGCTATAGCTTAGGGCTCCACTCTATTGGGGCCCTCCAAAAAATGTAAAGAAAAAGAAAACCTGGATGTACATTTCCAAAATATAAGACAAAAAATGAATAAAACAAAACCTACATACAGTTAGAACTTAATAATTATTTCACTATTAATATACTTCATAATTGTACTTCACTATTAATATACTTCTTCTTAATTGTATTTCAGTTCAACAGTTACTTTGATAAAATACATATTTTGTTATGTGCAAATGGCTTTAGATACCTATTAGGTCCATAAATTACCATATATTCAACACAAAAAATAGCAACAAATTGTTGTTGACAAAGGACAGCTGGACATATAAAGGGCCCCATTACCTTCAGTAGCTTAGGGCCTCATCAAACCTAAATCCGGCCCTGGTCAGAACAGCTATATAAATATATTTTTAATACTACTAATAAGTACATAGCGAAATAATAAAAACTCCACTTCCCCTCCTCTCATTCAGGGTCCTTTCCCCATCCATCTGCCACTTTCCTTGGGATTCAGCCATGATGTCCCTGATCCGAAACACACCCTCTGGGTGAGTCAAGTCCAGTTTGCCTTCTTCGGTGCAGCGCCAGACAATTAACGCTGCCTCATGCTCCAAATTGTTCCCTTTCTATTCCCTTAATAATCTGGCTGTCGACACCTCTGTCGTTGCTGCCAAGATGTTT
Source organism: Podarcis cretensis (assembly GCF_951804945.1). Classification (NCBI taxonomy): domain Eukaryota; kingdom Metazoa; phylum Chordata; class Lepidosauria; order Squamata; family Lacertidae; genus Podarcis; species Podarcis cretensis. Next base: position 13,997,450 of record NC_137187.1, read on the forward strand.
CTGCTGAAGGTCACTGTCAGAGACCACATAGACATCTCTAGGGAGCACACCGCAAGGGTGGGGCTTGCTGATGAAAAGAGATATCAGAAGTGCAGCTGTTCTTTGTCTCGTTTATGGAAGAGGAAACTTATTCTCCACACTTTAGGGCCAACAGCAGAGGGCGTGGTGGGGGAAGGGGTTGCCTCGGGTACAGTTTTTTGGGGGATGCATTCTTCATGACACCTTGCCATCCCACAAGACTGGCAGGGCATCGTGAGCTGTTGCATCCTTCTCATGCTGCTCGAGGTGGCCGGTGGCTTGAGAAGAATGCAACAGGCATGAGCCCTGCCAGTAAAACCCAGTAAAATAAACAACTCCACATACTGCGTGAAAGAGATTCTGCTGTGGTTCAGGGGAACTAAATCTTCCTTGGTAATTGGCTAGTGAGCTGCATTTGTCTTTCTGGGTTAGACACTGAGCAGGGCTGCCCTAGTTCAAATACTGTAAATGAATAATTCACATTTCTGCCTCACAGATATGAACGTACACATGTGTGCTTGTGTATACATAAGCATGCATAATCTCTCTGGCATTATATTATGCGTACTAGTAATTTCTAGCACGATCTGCTTTTCACATAATCCTGCTAATCAAATTGGGCAGATGCTTATGCGGTATCTAGATGAGCAGGAAGTTAGCACATCAAATGTAATTCAGTGTGAATAAAACGGGGGGAAATGATTTTTTAGCATGATGCAGATGTCCAGAGAACACTGGCCAGCCTTAAGGTGTAGCTGTAAAAAAACCAAACTAAAATCAAAATGTAAACTTGCAATCATCTTACATGGTCTGCAACCCAAAGGCCATTTACTAGGGATTTCGTTTCTTAAATTTCAGTTGGACTTCCTTTTGAATAAATATATTTAGGGAACATACAGTCAGTTGCACAAATGGTGAAGCCAGTGACCCCAAAACAGCAATTCGCTTTCATTTAGAAAGTGTGTCTTTATTAATTGTCATCAGGAGATTGGGAATGATGTGTCACAAATATGAATGACATTTACCTCTATCTCTCTGTTCCATCTGAACAAAGGAGAGGTTGAGGTATCGGAAAGGTGCTTGGAGATGGGCCCCTAAATTGAAACCTGAAAAGACAAAGGTGATTTGTATTCCCAGTTCTTGAGTCTGGGAAGTGGGAGATGGCCTGGTCTTTATTGGGGTGAACTCCCCTGGGGGGGACAGGTTTATTGCTTGGGAGGCAGTGTGGGGTTTGTACATTGTCACTGGAAGATCGGGTGTCAGGGACTGGGCAGAGAAAGAATGGTGGAGACTGCTTCCCCAGCCTGGCGCTTCCAGAGAAGAAGGAGACAGTTCAGAAATACAACAGGATAAAAGGTACCCCTGCCCATACGGGCCAGTCGTGTCCGACTCTAGGGTTGTGCGGCCATCTTACTTAAGAGGCCGGGGGCCAGCGCTGTCCGGAGACACTTCCGGTCATGTGGCCAGCGTGATGAAGCTGCTTTGGCGAGCCGGCACCAGTGCCGCACACGGAAACGCCGTTTACCTTCCCGCTATAAAGCGGTACCTATTTATCTACTTGCACTTAGGGGTGCTTTCGAACTGCTTAGGTGGGCAGGAGCTGGGACCGAAAGACGGGAGCTCACCCAGCCGTGGGGATTCGAACCGCCGACCATGTGATCGGCAAGCCCTAGCCGCTGAGGTTTTACCCACAGCGCCACCCGCATCCCCAACAGGATAGATAAACTTTATTCACATTAGCCAACGGCCATAGCAACATAAAACAAGCAATATATACAATTAAAAAGACAACAATGGGTAGAAAGGACAATTGGATGACCAAGACCATCGTTCAAATAGTGGCCCTTAATCTCATTGCACCCTCGATAAACCTAGCAACCTTTGCTGTTGTCTGATCATTTTGATCTGATAAAAGAAAGAACAATGTGGCCACAGATGGGCGGCCTGGGATGGTAAGTAAGAGTGGGGTGATGATCTCATTCCTCAGGTCTTTATAAAGGGGGCAAGACAGGAGAACATGAGCCACTGTTTCCAGATTGCCATCTCCACATGGGCAGAGTCGCTTCTCAGTTGGAATCTTTTGGTATCTGCCCTCAAGTACGGCAGAGGGCATCACATCCAATCTGGCCAGTGTGAAGGCACATCTGTATTTTGGGATAGTTAATTTATACAAATATGGTGCCGGGAAATCAAACTGAGAAGGGGGGAAAAGGCATACCAAGGACAGATTACTACAGGAGTTTGAGGAAGGTTACAGCTCAGAGGCTGATGAGGGGGAAAGCTGGGAAATAATGGGAGAGGAGGAAGAAGAAGCACCAGAGGGGGGACAGCTGATGGACACAGTGTCTTTAGAAAGCACTCCAGACCCCCTCTCTCCCAGAACCTGGTGGGCATTGAAAGTAGGAGAGTAGAGAGCTCAGAGGCAAGAGTCACAGCTCAGCCACCGTAGTAATGACACAAAATGGGAGAGACTGAGGGGGTGGGGTTTCACTCGGAGCAACACCATTACTCTAAGAGGCTGCATTTCTAAGCCTCTCTCTGTGAATACTGAATAAAAAGCATTGGTAAGAACTTTCCTTGTCTTATCCATTCCTGGCTACCTACCATGGTGGGTTAGATCCTCTGACGTCGGATGACCTCAGTGGTTAGGAGTATCTATTTCCAGCCCAGCTGGTTCACTTCTCCAGAATGCTTCTGGATTGCTGCTGCCCCTTATAAACTGCTCCTTGCTCAATCATCATCGCTCCACCCAGGCTGCAGCACACTGGAATTTGGCTCCAAAGTTTGCACCTAATGGAGCCACTATTTGGGATTCTACACTATAGGAGGCCTGCTTACACTCTTATATCTGCTTAGTCCTTGTCTATTTCTCTTTGTCCACATGACTTTAGACAACAGACCCTTTCATTCCCCCCCCTTTTTCTAATAGGCTCATATTCCCCGAAATTGCTCCTCCCCCCTGCTAAATCTTCATGTTCAGCCACACCCAACATGACAAGAATCTGAAAAATCTGCCCTTCATGATTTTCGATAAAGGCTTTCCAAATGTGATGAGGTGTTGGGCTGGCTTGTGGGAGGAAATAATGCAGGGAGGACTGATCTTATATCCAAACATGGCAGAAATCCACCAAAAAAGAAGGATAAAACATCATAGTTATTCTTTCCTTGAGACCCATTTTCAGAAACTGCCAAAGTGTGGTCTTTCCCTGTGTATGCTCCAGGAAATTAATGCTTGGGAGAGGTGGCTGAGGTTCTTTTAAAAGGATTTTAAAAACAAAACAAAAAACCCCCCTCTCCTCATTGAAGAAAAGCTCTCATTTAGAAGGGGAGAGTGGGCAGTTTAAATTTTAACTAAGAATTAATGTAATTAAATAATTCAATGTGGGTAGCACTGTGCGTTAAACCACAGAGCCTCTTGGGCTTGCTAATCAGAGGGTCGGCGGTTCGAATCCCTGCAACGGGGTGAGTTCCCATTGCTCGGTCCCTGCTCCTGCCAACCTAGCAGTTCGAAAGCACGCCAGTGCAAGTAGATAAATAGGTACCGCTCCAGTGGGAAGGTAAACAGCATTTCCGTGCACTGCTCTGGTTCATCAGAAGCGGCTTGGTCATGCTGGCAACATGACCTGGAAGGTGTACTCCGGCTCCCTCGGCCAGTAAAGCGAGATAAGCGCCACAACCCTAGAGTCGTCCGCGACTGGACCTAATGGTCAGGAGTCCCTTTACCTAATGGAATCTCAGCTACAACAATCTCAGGGTATGTAGAAGGATGGAAATAATTACAAACCATTGAAAACTGGTGCAAAGATGCTGGAGTCTGCATGGTCAGTTCTTGCCCACACTGCAAGTCCTAGCACTGAAGGGACATTGACTGCTTCCAAAACAGGCTCGGATTACAACATGATCTGGGAGGCAGCACTCACTGAGAAACTGACAAAAAAACTACATGTTGCGAGGAGAGAAAAGAAGCAAGATACAATGCCTGCAGAATGGTGTCTCCTCATTCAGTTTACAAATAAAAAAGCTAGTCCCTCCTACATTCTGCAATATATGGCTGCAATGATATTTTTATGGCTTGTTTTCTTAATGCATAAGTTCTTTTTGTGGTTCCTTCTTTACTTACCTGAGGAGTGTGACAGGGAGATCTTTGGATGTTTAGTTCTTTGATTGTGTGTAATGTTAGTTCATTTCACCTGTAACTGAGAAACAATAAAATAACGGAAAAGGAAGAAAAAGAAGCCAGCTTTTGTTGGTAACATTTTGCTTCCTCGGCTCCACTGACCAGTATGTTTATTGTCTGACATCTTCATTCTTGCGTAAACTGATATACAACTTCCGAGCTGCAGAATCTCAGACTCAAACAACGTTTCTCCCACCCATGAGCTAGACAAGCGATCACCTTTTTTGCCGAATGGAGTAGGCAAATGAGTAGGGGATGAGACCTGGGATAAATAAAAGGGGAGTTCAGCTTTTCACATGCGTAGTGAACCTGATAGCAATGAATTGAGGGAATTCCATCAACGATCTGAGTGCTGAGCCCAGCCTTATTTAAAGCATTAAGGGACTTTTGTAACAGTCACTCCCTAACTCTCGAGTAAAGCCCATGAACTTTGCTTTTTTACAATACATGCACCTCCGTCCAGGAGATATGCTCTGATGGATTTGGAACCTTAAAGTTCATCTTCACATTTAAATATTGTTCAGTTGGTGAGGACCACTAAGATCTTACAATATCATTGTTATGCGGAAATGGATGGTCTCAGAAAAGGTGTTTTCCCATACCACAGGGAGTCCCAGCTTTATATTTCATGGGAAATGCAGAAATGGTGAAACTTACCGGAAGAATAAGAAATCAAGATAACAAACTTTTTGTAAAAGAATGGAAATGGTTTACTGAATATTTACAGACAAATTGTAAACAGATAAGAACATTGGCAGGATTATAGTAATAACCTGCAGTTTCATAAGAGTATATATTTAAAGAAGATGAATAATTGATAATATTGATAATAATCTGGATATGGAGAAGATATTAAAAATAAATTTAAGGAACCGCAGAAAGAGGGGGAAGGAAGTCAAGTTTTGAAACGTCAAAATGATTGTAAAATTAGTGAAATGTATAAAATTTGTGAAATGTATATATTCGAAAAGTGTGTGTGTGTGTGTGTGTGTGTGTGTGTATATATATATATATATATATATATATATATATATATATGATGTCCAGCTTCCACAGTGTTAATGAGTCAGAATGGAAAGGATTCCCTTTTCCCTTTTTGAGAGTCCAGGCTGTGCCCCTTTTCAGTACAGTGGTACCTCGGGTTACAGACACCTCGGGTTACAGACACTTTGGGTTACAGACTGCGCTAACGCAGAAGTAGTACCTCAGGTTAAGAACTTTACCTCAGGATGAGAACAGAAATCGCATGGCGGCGGCAGCGGGAGGCCCCATTACCTAAAGTGGTACCTCTGGTTAAGAATGGTTTCAGGTTAAGAACAGACCTCTGGAACGAATTAAGTTTTTAACGTGAGTTACCACTGTATGGCACTGTGGGTAAAACCTCAGCGCCTAGGACTTGCCGATCATCAGGTCGGCGGTTCGAATCCCCGTGGCAGGGTGCGCTCCCGTTGCTCGGTCCCAGCGCCTGCCAACCCAGCAGTTCAAAAGCACCCCTGGGTGCAAGTAGATAAATAGGGACCGCTTACTAGGGGGAAGGTAAACGGCGTTTCTGTGTGCTGCGCTGGCTCGCCAGATGCAGCTTTGTCACGCTGGCCATGTGACCCAGAAGTGTCTGCGGACAGCGCTGGCTCCCGGCCTATAGAGTTAGATGAGCACACAACCCTAGAGTCTGTCAAGACTGGCCCGTACGGGCAGGGGTACCTTTACCTTTACCTTTTACCACTGTATTATCCCTTTGAATGGGATGGCAGGGCTCTCTAAGGAGATGCCACTGCTGAGGACAAGCTCCAAAGCTTTTGAGCATGCAACGGCCACATCCTTCATAGCTCGGCTGCTCTCTGCTCCCAGATCTGCTGCTTCCTCCAGCCTCTTGCTGGTCTCTTCTCTCCCTTATTCAGCAGTTGAGGTTGGGCTGGGTCATTGCCACTCCAGCGCAGGTGTGCCTGTGTTAACTCTGGCTTGACTATGCACACTTCCTGTCAGGCTGAACCAACAGAGACCCTCCCAGTGGCACAGCTCCAAACAACCACATTGTTCAGCAAGTGGATATTTGAAGATTAGAAGTTAAATGCAATCTCTGTAGCCAGAACTACATTATCTGAAACTTCAGATTAACTGTGTGTTTTGTGTTAACTCTGCCTTGATATAACACAGGGCAGCAAAGCTGCACACATCTAGCTCTCCTAGTAAGAACTATATTTTTTGGACATGGTTAGGCAACTTTTGATACCACAAGGTAAGATTTTGCCAGTGACCTTGAGGGTATTCTTTTTGTATTTTTGCAGTATTGCAAAGGCTCGTTGAAGCTGTTATTTGGATAGTCACAATACATATATGGATAGTCACAATACATACATGATTACAATATGTATTTTTAGACTGCTAAAATGTACTAATTTGGATCTTATTTTGTGGCCTTCACAAACTACTGTGAAATAAAAGTCAAGATCAATAGCATATGTTCAGAAACCTCAATGGAATGGGGCCAGTTTATGTCCTGGGAGCCTCAAGCCCATTACACCAAATCCATCCCACGGAAGTCGATAGGACTACTTTGAACAAAGTACACTGAGGTTTCATTCTGACGGAATTTACAATGACAGAGCACCGTGGTGACATTCAATTGGAACAAATTAACTGTCAGGCCAGGGCTAAACTTGTAAGCGTGGGGGACGCAGATTTCTCAGTAGTTGTCCTATAAATGTGGCATTCACAAAGATCAGAATGACCACAAACCACATCACTTTTAAACAAAGTAAGTGCAGACTCCCTTGTTTGAATTAGCTTCCCCACAGCAGTAAAATGGAACGAGCTAAATAAAGATCGGGCGATAGGAAGGCTAGGTGAAAGAGGAACAGAAAAGAGAAAGTCACATTAAGATTCCGGGAGTGAAGGGGGGGGAAGAGATATGTTCACTGAGGTAATATATATGAACAACTCCAGTTTAGCTAAGTAAACACACAGCAGGGACAGTCTTTGCCTCAAACGAGAGACCTCCATTCTTATTCAAGGAGTATAAAAGCTAAGGAAGAGACAGGATTGGTGCCAAACCTCTTCCCATGTGGCAGAGACTGCACACAGCTGCCATAATGCGTACACAGGCTCACCATATGTATCAGCAGAATTGCACAAGTAGTCTTCACAGTAGTGCGAACCAGGGGCGGCCCAGCCCATTTCGCCACCTGTGGCAAAATGCGAAGGTGCTGCTGCCCGGTGTTCATGCTTCCATGTGCCGCCAACCCTCCTTGCCACCCCTGCCAAAGCCTTCCTTTCCCAAATTGTGCTGCTGCGGCTTCCAGGTCCTGGCAAGATCTGGCAAGAACCTCATGAGATCACCCTGCGGGATTCTCACACAATCTCTCCAGACCCTGGAAATGGCCACTTTTCTTTGCTTCTCCAGTGATGAAGAGACCTTGGATTTCACCGCTTGAGGTAGCTGCCTCAGTCTGCCTCATAGATGGGCCGGCCCCAGTGCAATGATTTTCTACGGGTTGTTGGCGCTGCTTATGGAGAATTTCCACGGTACCAATCCATATGGTGAACTCTTCACATGTTCTTATAGCTGTCTGCCGTTCAGGAGAGCTTTTTGATACAAATACAACCAGTATTCTACTGGTTTAACATCCTAAAACAATCCCACTCAGGGAAGGCAGCTTCTATCAGCACCTATTAGCCACGATAGGCACCAGAGTACCAGAATGTGGGAGCAAACAGCAGGGTGAAGACCTGATTGTCAGTTTCCACGGGAAGCTATAGCTGCAAACAAAATGCTGGACTAGATGAACCATTGATGTGACTGATCAAAGCATTTCTTAATCAAATTGAGTGGGCAGTTTGCTGTTCTAAAATATTACTTAGAATTTCCGGTGTGATAGATTCCCGTTACATAATCTGGGTTGCCTAGAAACTACTATGCTGTTGTGGAGGCTTAATTTAGTTTGATGCTGGTAATTCAGTTTATGGATTACTTATTAATACTTCTGTATTGTCCTTCTGTTTCTACAATGGAACAGGAGAGACTTTAAAATGGTTTATCAGAACAATTATTGATATCTCTTTTATGGACTGCTGAAAACCCTCTTTCTTGTTTTGCTACTTAATAAGGGAGAATATTTAAGGAGTATAGCTGAACTGATATAATGTCTGGGCTGAGCTTGTGTATTAAAAAGTTATGCAGAATTGTCTGCAGACCCCTCCTAAAGTATACATTATTTCTGTGGCAAGCTGCAACAACTCAGGAAATATTGAAATCCAGAAGTAAACATGAACTTGGAAAACAGAATATCCTTGCCTCTCAGTCATAGGAGCTCTTGTGTAAAAGGCATGTTTCAAAATGAGCACAGTGATTTGACCCTCTCAACTTTGCCTTTCAAGTTCCTTTTTACCAGTTCTCTCACTTTGGGGAAGTTTCCTCTTTTGAGGTCAAATGTGGCTGTTGGATTTTCTTAGCAGTTGGCCATTTGTCTTTATATTTAATAGCACTATTCCCATTGTTCCCAGTTGGTTCAGCAACACTGACAACTTACCCCAAGTCCTGGGCACCACTTGATGTTAAGTCAAGAGGTTGTTGCCCCTCTGGTTGGTTCTGTGACCAATTGTTCCAGGGTACAGTCATTTAGAGTTCTTTGAAGGTGTGCAGAATACAACTCCCATGGTATTCTGGATATTCAAACCCTCCAATATCCTCCCTAAAGTGGGTTTCCTCTGTCTGTGCCATCATGGCTGAATGCTGAGTATATTCAGAATTCTGTGTTAAATACCACAACAGAAACACAATTTGGTAGATTCTTCTATATGGTCTTATGTTTCGGCTGGCTCTAATCTATGATAAAATAGCATGGACATATATCTGACTGCAGTGTTTGCACTGAAAACACGTGGAATTTTGTGTAAATAGTCTAAGGACACTGTGGAAAGGGAACTTAAGATTTAGAAGCAGAAAAAAGTTATCAAAAATGAATATCCTGTGAGAAATGCATGACAAAAAGCACGTCTAATGAAATCCAAGGGACCTAAATGGAACAAGACAATATACTTTGGGGTTTTAGCATTCGTTTTCCTTCCGTATACCTTCTGATCATTCCTTATTTTATCATCCAAAACTCATGTTTAGCAGAATTAAATGTTTGAGAGTTTCAGCTAAAGGTAGGCTTAATGTGAATACTATTGTGTATAAAGCTAAGGGAAGAAAGGGAATAATAGCTTAAATAACAAGAGTTTCAAAATTCATGGAAGAGGCATGAACAACTCCGCTGGGTTACATAAAAACATCTTTGCTTTTGCTTCAACAAGATAGAAAAAAAATATTGCCAAAATGTCATGGTGAGACCTGCCAATAATTGCAACAAGATACGGTCCCAAGATATCAGAAGAATTTTTTTCTTTGGCTGCCACTCAATGAGACATTTGGGCCAAATACTTCTTATGATATTATTAGGTAAGCAATCTCATTGGTTACTGTTGGATGACTACAATAGTGCAGAACCAAATCCTGGAGAGATTTACATGTACTCTACTGTCTCTGGCACTTCTAGGGTTAATTAAAAATAGATAGATAGATCAAGTCACCATGAAAATGCTGTGTTTTCTGTTACATTGGGTACACTGATGCAAAGTTATTTCACCCAAAGTAAGAGGCAAATTTAAATGTCAGGAAAGATAAATTTCCATGTCACAAACCTTACGGTGAGAAAATCTACCAACCCAGTTCCACCACAGAACACCTACATGGGTGCCATTTTAGAATGAAATCTCTTCAGATTGATGACCCACCTTTCCCCACCCATCCCCCCACATGTTGCAATGTGCTATGTGCATTAACAGCATGCTCACCATACTAAAACTGCAGTGTGCTTGCTCCAGAATGCTTATAACTATTGCTATGGGTAACCATAGATTGCTCCACTGAAGAAAGACTGGGAGATTCTCCCCAAATTTTGATGAGACTCTAGCCTAGTTGTCTCTGGTAGCGGTCTTAAGGTGAGACTCCACCTAAGACCCACCAGAAATCACAAATATCTGATAAACAGGACCTTATCGAAGCAGCCACAGGGAGGATCATCTCCTAATCGAGGGCAGCTTTCTACCATGAGCAAGCAATGTTCAACAAGTTCTTCATTTGCTCTTTTACAAAAAGCAAACATCCCTGTATTTCCATATTATCCAAGGCTGATCGCCACTTGGTCTTAATGCTAGAAAACAATAGTTGGACTGTTAGGGCCTCCTTGTGACATAAAGGGTTCAAGTTTAGCAGCCATACTCACTTGCTTACAAAAACTGCAGCTTGGTGTCCTGGCCATATTTAGTCTGCAGCTTAAAAACCTGACGGAGGCCTGAATATTAAACAAATAATGTCTGTTCTGCTGACGTCCATTGGACAAGCAAGTCACAGCTAATTCTCATTTACCAGATCGTAAGACTCATTGGATTCAGTAAGACTTACGGTACTTCTGAGTAGATGTGGTTAGGATTGTGCCATGAGGCATGTGGTGCTAGGAACACAGGGCTAGAAACCCATGCTAGACATTAATGGCACTGATTTCATTTTGTTCCATTCATTTCTGAAAACCATCTTCTAACCGACCAGGCTCTTAAGGCAGTTTGCAATAACAACAATATAAACTAAAACCAGATTAAAATGGAAATTAAAACTGCATCTTATCAAACATATGTAATATTACATTGCAGTCGATTGCAATGGACTTCATTTACAATAAAAAAAAGATCAGTTCAAACAGCAAACAATATGATCACACCAACATGTGACGTTGTAATGATTATGGGCACTGCAGTTTGTTGAGGGTTCCTGAGAATTGTAACACTGCGAGCGGTGAGCTCAGATACACAGCCTCATCTGTAGTGACTACCTGGGTGTTCCATGGGTAAGACAGAAAAGACACAATAATAAGACATTGCTCAAGGAAGGCAGAGAGAATAAATGTTGCACACAACAAACAGGTTTTTTGCAGCTGTTCAGTATGATCTAAAGCATCCACCATAAAGCCTTTTCCGAAAAAGAAAGGAAGAAAAAGAAGTGGTCTGTCATTGCTTACTTATCTAAAAGGGTGTTTTCCCAACAATCAAACAGGCTGTTGAAAGTACAGTAGCAAACACATGGATTTGAAATGTGAAAGACTATACTTGGTAATTGTTTTGACATTTTCAGTGAAAACTCTGCAACTTGTGCAGCAGATATGCCTTTCCTATAGTTTATTTTATTTTATTTTCTCCATTAAAGGTGACGAGTAAAACGCAACCATAATTATTTTTTTAAAGAGCCTGACTAGATGGTCTTCCTAAAAGCACTTGTTGGTTTACTGTCTGCTTTAATTATCTAACTCGGTCCTTCACAAACCTGATGTAGCATCCTATATACTGGAAAGTGGATGGTCTATATTTTTTAAAGATAAATCGTTGAGGGAAAACATGTCCTTTAGTGCCAAAGAGTGGCCTGTTTCTGCAAGCTAAAGAAAAGCAGCTTGAAAAAAGCTTCCGATTATTAATGTGGTTGATTCTTATTGGATGTAGTGTTTTGGGGAGAAGGCACCAAGTCACTCATTTGATGGTTCCCATTTCCTGTCTGGCAGCCTTTATATGCAGTGTCCATCTTAATATAAATACAAATTTTCAAACGTTTAGAAGAATGCCGTATTGGGAGTAACTATATACTAACTTCCAATGAGAGTTATGCTTTTAATTTACCAAGTGTATTTTTAAAGTCCTTCCAGAAGACCAATTCCTGCAAGCAATTATGCACACGAGTAATCTGGTGCATGGAAAAAGTCCAAATCCGTCACATTTCAGTCTTATTGGTTTCAAGGAGACCTTTCCTGCATGTAAATTTATTCATATGGAAGCTCACGGCTTCTCTCCCCCCCCTCCATGCCCCCCATTGACAAATGATCACTTATTTTAATGCACTTATTTCTGCATTGGAAAACTTCACTATTTTTACTGGGCTTCTCTGGATTTGCTGCAGAGGTAGACAGACAGGTGTAGACAGACAGTTTTACCTGGCATGCATGCTACTTTGGGAGCACAAAGTTATAGCCATGTTTTCACAAGGGAAATATGTATAACTCTCTTACCCTTGCAGTGTATCTGAAGTAACTTGTTCCAGCATATGAAGTTTGTTAGGGGATAACTTTTAGCTCAGAGGTAGAGCACATGCTTTTTCATGCAAAATATCCCGGTTTCAACTCCTGGGGTCTTGAAGTAGGGCTGAGGAAGACTTATGGAGTGCCAGCTGCCAGCTATTACAATTTGACTGGATTTAAGGTACCTTCCTAAGTTCCCGTGAGCGGGCGAGACCAACAGTGGGTCCAGCGGTCAAGAAGGCTGTTTCTGCACGTGATGCAGAGCGAAGTGAAGGGCAGATGAGATTCGTCAACCTGGGAAGGTAGCCCGTCTAGGAGAAGGGAAGCTCTGATCCTAAACCTCTGCTGCCTTGTGGGATATCTTCAGAAGAAGAAAAGGCTGAGGAGTAAATCCTACACAAAACCCGAGTGGAGTCCCAAAGGACGGTTGGATGGTGTCTCCTTCTGGCAACTTCTATAGCCAACAATGTCTCTGTAAATCTTTAAAGGAAGTGAGGTACCAAATGTTGTATGGCTGAAGACAAGCTGTGAAGCTTTGTGTATTCAACAATGATGTCCAACACTGAACAGTAGTTCCGGATATTGACTACTGTTTCATAGAATTCTTCATCAGTGTGTTGGGTGTATATAGAATGCTTCATAAACCCATCTTATTTCAAATGAATGTATATAAATGAAAATATCAAATGCTGTGGAACAGTGCTCATGTAATAATGTAGCCACAGCTTGTCTTCCGCCTTACAAAGTTTGGTACCTCGCTTCATTTAAAGATTTTCAGAGACTTTGAGACTAAAGATTTCATTTTGTCCTTTTCTTGATTTGAAGGAATTCTATAAAGATTGTCTATCACATATGTATACAGTCATCGTGTTGCCTAGACATTGTTGATGTTCTCTTTGCAACACAGGGGTTTGTTTGGATACTAACTTCTGTAGCCAAGCTGGTGCCCAATGTATTGCTCTGCTTTCCTTTGGACCACATCAATGAGACCGAGAGGGGGGTCTTGTCACCTAGGCAACCCAAGTCCTCCATACACCCTGCCCAGGCTTGCGCCCTGAGGAGGTCATTTAGGTGCCTCTAATGTAGCAGTTTGACCCCCCCAGAGATGCACTCCATTGTGTGTCGAGACAGATGGAAACCAAGAACAACAACATTTCTGTGAGTTGCTTCGAATTTCACTTTTCTGAAAAAAGACAAAGTAATATAAAAACAACAACTCTGAATAGTCCCCCTTTTTCTCTGGTCCCCCCCCTTCTCTTTTATTAAAGAAGAACAGGATATTTTAATGCCACCATCATCACAGAGGTATCTGTGGAGGGGATATATTGATTGAAAAGTGTATTGTATTGTAACTGCATTGTAACATTTGAATAAATGTTTTTTGAATTTTTTTAAACTCCGAATCAGATTGTTCCACACTGCAACATGTTGCTGCTGGTTCTTTGTTTGAACCAAAAGTTCCAGCCAGTTTGGCCATTGTTCAGGGATGAAGAGAGCCACAGACACCTGAAGACCTTATCCCCAGTGAAAAGAAAAGTACAGCATGCATTGTGGCAGAACATAGGAGCATATGGATTTTAGGTGTGCATTAGTCACACCTTAGCAGTTACTGTGTGTAAACGTGTGGTGCCGAGATGCCCTAATAATCACAGAACAGTATCTGTCTCTGGGCTTGTGTGTGGCCTATGAATGGCATGCAGTTCTTGCCAGAATTTGATCCCAACCACCCACAATTCCAACTGAAGCCCAAGGAAATAAAGTCCTTCCCATTGACTTCAATGAGGATCATGTCTGCATAATTACCAAATCCAACCATCACTCACAAGGACTTTGTAGTTCTGGAAGGATACTGCCAGCGCTGACATCATCCTCATCAGACTCTTCCACATGGTTCTGTTTATAGACGGTTAATTGCTGTCAACGTCTCAAGGAACCTTTGAGATCTAGAGTCTTTTTATTTTTTTGCGACTCCATAAAATTAAGAAGCTGATTTTTGTTGTTGTTGTCGTTTAAGGATCCAGTCCGCAAAAGACTCAACACTGGCATGACTTTTATTATTGTAATTTGCTGACTACAAAGCATAAAAAAGTAACTTACGCAGACATGTAATGGTTTGCATTTGGGTAAAACTAAATTGCATTGACGACACAGAACACATTTTTCTAAATAAAAGGGAGGGGGGTTAGAAACAAATGCTAAGCACTCATTGTTCGACTGGTGAAGTTAGGGGACAGCTGTACGAATGGCTGTGGCTATAAAAAAAGTAACTAAACATTCTGTGCTAAGGTGACCCAAATTCTGCACTAATTCTGTGCATTGGAGAGCTACTGTGGTGTAGTGGTTAGAGCACTGGACTAAGACCTGGGAGACTGGGGTCTGAATCCCCACTCAGCCCTGAAGCTCACTGGGTGACTTTGGGCCAGTCCCTGCCACACAGGGTTGTGGGGATTAAATGAGGGGGAGAACCATTGACACCACCTTGAAGCTGGGGTATAAATGTATAAATCATCAGGAGAAAAAGAGGGCAACAGCAGAAAACTAATATGGAGAGGCAGAGCTTCAAAGCAGCACAGAGAGGAATTGATAAGTATATGTAAATTGCTCAATGGATTTCATTAGCAGTCTTACTTGGGGTCTTATACCTGAATGAGTGCACCTACCCTCATCATTCAGCCTGTTCATGGAGATCCAACTCTGAGGGTCTTCTGGTAGTTCCCTCTCTGCGAGAAGTGACGCTACAGAGAACCAGACAGAGGGCCTTCTTGGTGGTGGCGCCCGCCCTGTGGAATGCCCTCCCATCAGATGTCAAAGACATAAACAACTATCTGACGTTTAGAAGACATCTGAAGGCAGCCCTGCATAGGGAAATCTTTTAACGTGTGATGTCTTGCTGTGGTTTTATAATTTGCTGGAAGCTTCTGCAATTGGATTGAAGACTTATACAAGCTCGCAACATATGAACAACATGCATATAAATGCAGATTTGCTATGGACAAATTCAATGATATTTGGAATCCATTCTTAAGATCTGGTGAAGTACAATAACAACCTTCTAAATTATACAGTTTTGGGGTTTCCCCCTCCCCCCTTTATTTTCCTTTATATACTGGTTCTGTTTCTCTTTTTCTTTCTCTCTCTTTTATTTACGTCTCACCATGTTTAGTGCACATATAATTATGTACTTTTTGAACTTTCAATAAAGATGTTAAACCAACAACAAAACAAAACAAAAAATTTGCTGGAAGCTGCCCAGAATGGCTGGGGCAACCCAGTCACATGGGTGGCATATAAATTTATTATTCTTATTCTTATTCTTATTTGTAGTAGTAGTAACCAAAGGAACACAACAGAGCAGCAGTAGCCAACATGGTGCCCTGCAGATGTTGCTGACCTACAAGTCACCTCAGTCTGAGCCAGTTTATTAATGCAGTAGAAAAGGCAAGTACAGATCTTGAATAACAGAAAGGGAGATCCCCTCGCATAAACATCTGCTCCATACATATTTATTCAGATGTAAGACTCACCGAGTCCTTAAGCATGCATAGGATCACAGCTTATAAATATAGCAAGACAGCAAGCAATGCCGCTCTGTAATTGTAAGCTGCCCTGGAAACCTGGTTATCAGGCGGCACAGAAACAGGATAAAATAAATAAAAGTAAACCAGAACTCCTACTCAGGAATGAGAGCAACAGGAAAGGTTTTTTGACACTCAATTTTTAGAGCTCTGGCACAATGTCACAATCTAATGTAAGCCAATTAAAAGATGTATTTTTTTTAAAGTCATGCTGGGCAGCCCTTCCCAATATGCCAATTAGGGAGACACAACACTGATTTATAATGTGATTTTTTATTTTTTATTGGTATATTGTTGTGTACCTTTGTAGTTATAAAAATTGCCGAAACAGTACATCAGCTTTTACCAAAGCAGGTTGCAGTGCTTTGAAGCTTGCTTGCTTGATTAGACTGTCAAATCCAATAAATATATAATCAGAGAGCAAGTTGTATATTCATTAGGGAATGTGTGAAATGGTTCCCTTTATCTTTTGTGGATTTTGCTGCCTTCCAGATGTGGGCATTCTGTGTTGGGGAGACTTATCCGCAACACTAGATCTGCATGTGCGCTTTACAACATAGACACAGTTCATTGCTATCTATTCAATTTGCTTGTCATCTATAATTATGCTTTATGTCCTGCCCCCCTCCTATCCGATGTCCAGCTGCTTTAATTATGAAACAACTGGCACAATTAAGTATCCATCTACCCCCACGCCCCTATAAACCCTGTGATTATCTTTGCAAACTTGCTGTCTGCATGGGACACATGCAGACGTGTTTTGCCTTTCAGGAGCAGAGAAAAACATGGCTATGACAAGGCACCCTGGTTTATGGATGGTTATTGCTCTGAACCATATAGAAGGCTGATCGCCAAAGAATTGATACTTTTGAATTATGGTGCTGGCGGAGACTCTTGAGAGTCCCATGGACTGCAAGAAGATCAAACCTATCCATTCTCAAGGAACTCAGCCCTGAGTGCTCACTGGAAGGACAGATCCTGAAGCTGAGGCTCCAATACTTTGGCCACCTCATGGGAAGAGAAGACTCCCTGGAAAAGACCCTGATGTTGGGGAAGATGGAGGGCACAAGGAGAAGGGGACGACAGAGGACGAGATGGTTGGACAGTGTTCTTGAAGCCACCAGCATGAGTTTGACCAAACTGTGGGAGGCAGTGGAAGACAGGAGTGCCTGGCATGCTCTGGTCCATGGGGTCACAAAGAGTCAGACATGACTAAACAACTAAACAACAACAAATTGCTCTACAGAACATGGACTTCTAGGTGCCTTCACAAATCCCTTCTAAGTAATGTTGAGACCATATTGTTCCATCCCAATCTAGTTCATAGGAACGTAGCATGGGCTGAATTAAAATGTGTGAACAAGCACAAACACTGCTGGCTTGTTTACTCTCAAGTACCAATTCTCCCAACATCTATAGCAGCTCTGTCTGAGGCAGCTGAGAATACTCAACTCTCATTTTCCCCTTCTTTCTTATAAAAAGGGGGTGGGAATCTCTCAGTGGAAACAGATTGAAGTCATTAACATTCGATCAGTTATTGTATTCTTTTTTTTTTCTTGAGCACCGCCGCAACTTATGAGGCTGTTTTAATAAAAACTCTGGTCAGAATCCAGCCCATGGCTGCCAGAATGTATGCAGGAAAGTGTTTCCCACACAGCTTTGCTCTAAAGCCGCCTCCTTCCTGCCTCTGAATGGCTGAAAACGAGGAGCCCCAAGCATGCATCTTTGTCGCTACACATCTCCATTTCCTCCAGAATATTGTAGGCCAAAAATCACAGCACAGATATTCCTAGACGCAAACAAATACAAGCTGTCCTTTCGGATAGCCAAAGAATGTCCCGTTGAATCATAACACAATATGCCATAGGTCTTCCAAAATACATGCACCACTTTCGGGCAGGAAGTTGTTTGCAAGATTGTGCATTGTCAACAGGATTCAAGCAAATGCTTGCATCCGCTGAAGAAGGGCTGAACATGCTTCTACTCCTGTGTAGGCCTGCACATGCCTCATCCTGGAGGGGTTGCTGCTGCCAATAAGCCAGGCTACGTGGGTGTCTCTCTATGTGGGGAGTCGGTTTTGTGAAGCGCGAAGTATTTCACCACAACAAGGGTAAAGCCCTTGACAAAGAGGGATTTTGAAGGTCATGCCTGACACCTCATCTAGGGGAATCCTATGACCACGAGGCCTGTTTCAAAACCAAGCAGGGTTGAAACAGATCATCTACAACTTCCTCAGTTGGAGGAAAATGTGATTTTATAAGAACATGGGATATGTGGAAACGAAGGATTCAGACACTAAAATTATTTACCTGTTCACGTCCTCGTTGCTTTATTACATTTATATAGCACTTTTCTTCCAAGGAGCTCAAGGTGATGTAAGGAAATGTTTTATTATTGATGTTTTACTGTGCTCAATGTTTTTAATTTGTTGGAAACCGAATCGTTGGAGCAACTCAGTCAGATGGGCAGCATATAAATTGTTATTGTTGTTATTATGGCTCTCCCCTCCCCATTTTATCCTCACAACAATCCAGTGAGGTAGGCTAGGCTGAGAGACAGGACTGGCCCAAGGTGAGCTTCATGGCTGAGTGGGAATTCAAACTCTGGTCTTCCAGCTCCTAGTCTTACACTACGTGGGTTCACTGTCTTTTGAAAGGATTTTATCCTTCCCCTCTAGATATCCCCTCACTGGTTTTCGAAAAATACAGTGACATCAACACCCAGTATCTGTCCCCTATAATAATAATAATAATAATAATAATAATAATAATAATAATAATAATATCTTTATTGTCATTGCCCCCTCTCAGGAACAACAAAATTTACTTGGCTGCTCCATCCACCCAGGTAGGGCACTCCACACAAAATCAGAACAACTATAAAAACACTAATTAAAACAATACAATATAATACAGCAAGGAAGATTAGATGACTTTCAAAGTCCAGGTTTCCCATTCAGGGCCGAGATCGCTCTGGAGAAGAAGCTGTTCTTGAGACGGCTCGTTCATGTCTTCATCGTCCTGTATCTCCGTCCCGACGGCAGGAGCTTGAAGAGACAGTGACCAGGATGCGATGGATCTTTTACTATGTCCAGTGCCTTCCTATGGCACCTTGTGGCATAAATCTGCTCTAAGGTGGAAAGTGGGCAGCCAACAATGCTCTCTGCTGCCTTAACAACTCTGCACAACCCCATCCTGTCCTGGGTAGTACAGCTTCCGTACCACACACATAAGCCATAAGTGAGCACGCTCTCAACGGCACAGTGATAGAAGGCAAGCAGCAGTTTCTGCGGAAGATGGTTTTTCCTTAGGATTCTCAAAAAGTACAGTCTCTGCTGCGCCTTCTTCACAAGCCCCCTTGTGTTGACACCCCAGGACAGATCCTCTTGTAATTCAATACCCAAAAATCTGAACGTTGTTACCCTCTCCACACAGACCCCATCAATCAAAAGTGGCTGGACATTGCTCTTCTGTCTCCTGAAGTCCACCACAAGCTCCTTTGTCTTCCTTGTATTTATGAGCAAGTTGTTAGCTCTGCACCACTCTATCAGCCGCTCCACCTCATCTCTATAGTCCGTTTCACCCTCCCTTTCAGAGATGAGCCCAATCATGGTTGTGTCATCTGCAAATTTGACAACCCTATTACTAGGGTGAGCAGCGACACAATCGTACGTGTAGAGAATATAAAGGAGCGGACTAAGTACGCATCCCTGTGGTGTTCCTGTGTTAGTCTTAAGCTTATTAGAGGTATAAGGGCCCAACCGAACCCTCTGGGGGCGGTCTGACAGAAAATCCAATATCCACCCACACAGTGATAACGGAAGCCCCAGATCTTCCAGTTTAGACATCAGACGTTGTGGTAGAATGGTATTAAATGCCGAGCTGAAATCTAAAAAAAGCAGTCTGGCATAACACCCCCCCCCCCCCGCTGCTCCAAATGTGCAAGAACGGCATGGAGGGCAATCGCCACAGCGTCCTCTGTCGATCTTTTCGTTTTATAAGCAAATTGGAATGTGTCCAGTGCCTCAAAGTGTCTCAAAATACTTTGATCTATGTTCATCTATGTTTCAGTGCCCTGTAGCAAGTTACCTCAAGTTCATATCAAGTTATCATTTGCTTTCTCTCTCTCTGACCATTTCTATAATCTACACTTTATATAAATGTATATATTCATTAGGGGAGGGGCTGTGTATGTCATCAGGATATTGAACTTTCCCCACCTTGCTCTGCATCACTCTCCTGCTTCAGAGTTTTTTTATAAAAAAACCTAAGGGACGCGGGTGGCGCTGTAGTCTAAACCACTGAGCCTCTTGGGCTTGCCAATCAGAAGGTTGGCAGTTCGAATCCCTGTGACATGGTGAGCTCCCGTTGTTCTGTCCCAGCTCCTGCCAACCTAGCAGTTTGAAAGCACACCAGTGCAAGTAGATAAATAGGTACCACTGCGGCAGGAAGGTAAACAGCGTTTCCACGCACTCTGGTTTCTGTCATGGTGTCCTGTTGTGCCGGAAGCGGTTTAGTCATGCTGGCCACCTTTATAGGCATATGTACAAGTTTCCAATAGAGTTCAATAAAAACAACAACAACCCTGGGAACTGTAGTTCACCCCTCACAGAGCTGCCGTTTCCACAAGCACCTTTAACAAACTACATTTCCCAAGATTCTTTTGTCAGCAGATGTGTGCTTTGAAAGTGCTTTAAAGAGATGGTGTTTGGCTGTGACCAACTTCAGCTACAGTGAGATGACTGGATCATCCAGTGAATGGAGCAGAGACCCAACCCTACTCCCAGTAGCTGGTTGACCACTGTGAGATTAGAAAGCAGGGCCCTTAGTCTGGTCCAGCAGTTCTCTTCTCATATTCAGCGCCTCCGACTGCTCCGGGCAGAGGAGAGAGCATTGCAAGAGAACCATCTTGCTACGGATGGGAACGCGGGTAACATTCAGCAATCTGACCGATGGTGTTTCTCGAGAGGGCAGGCCACCATCAAGAGCTTCCAGAGCAGCTGTAGAATCATTGTGGCAGAGGGGCAGAGACTGACATTAGACCCTACACACAACTCCGTATCTCTACACACTGCTGGCACAGTTACAAGACAGAACTACAAGTGATGCCCTGTGGTTGCAGGATGAGCCCGTTCCTGAAGAAACAAGCAGCATCTAGCCACTGGCTCTTACTAGTGTTTCCAAGACAGGGCATACACATCCCTGAAGTGTTTCTCTAGAAGTGTGAATAAACCTTGTGGGTGATAGACTTTGCCCACCCCCCAGCAACCTTGCAGACCTAAGCATTAATTGACACGCATAATAGCACACATTATAGCTCAAGTCTGCTGTTTTAATCTTAGAATCCTTCCTTGCAGACAGGGAAGAATACCATTTCTTAAAGTTCACTGTTCTCTGTTTGTAAGAAAGAAGTTGACTCTCAACGGGAGCCCTATGTGCCAGATGGATTTATGAACAAGCCCCCTAATGTGACAATTGAAACAGCATGGTGGGATACTTCCTCCCATGCAAATATTTCCTGCATTGGTCCAGTTTTCTGCACATCCAAAGAGTAGCGAATGAAATGAATTTAAAGTTTGTGTGTGGGTACACACACACGCGCGCACACACATATATGTAGATACACACACTTGTATAATTAATCAATTGATTTATTGTATGTATGTTTCCTTAGAATGCCCAGAACAGCATAAAGGGCTCCCAGTTATTGCCCATCTTCGCATAGATCAAGCCACTCTTGCTTATTTTCAACAACGCTACAAAAGCAAGCACTCATTGACAGAGCCACTGACTGCTCCGTATAATTACCCTATTAAAAAAACCCTTGTACAACAAAATCAGTCTGTTTCGCTGCAGGTGCCTGGGTCAAGAAACTGGTGCCTCCCCCTGGCATTCCAAAAGGGCAGAAGAAACTTCCTCTGTATGTTTTCCGATTGGTACCCAATCCCAGGCTTAACACTGATACAAAACATTACATCTCCCTTTCTTGCAATTCTGTCCGTGTGTGTGTGTAAAGCACCTAACAAAGTCGATCGCGCTTTCCCTTGGCTTTGAACCTTTCATGCTGAATCTGCTCTGCTTTTCTACAGAGGGGGGAAAATCATTTGGAAACACAAACCCGCATCCCTCCATCCTCATCGCCTTGGGACACCTGTTCATTGATGCCGATCCAGAACAATATAGCTATCTATGTATGATAATGGAGAGAGGAGCTGAGATTCTGATTCCCGCCCCCCCCCCCGCCAAAAGCTCTGCGTATTGAGCAATTCCTTCCGAACATTTTTTTTTTACAGGCAAGGTTTATAAATCTTTGCAAAACAGTCTCCTTTGCACGAGCCCTCGTTTGGAGCGCACGGCTGCGTTCTTAGGGGGAGAAGAAGATGAAAAACAGTATTCTTGAGCTCCTTCCCAGGGGGCTGTTGAAAAAGAGCTGCCTGCCAAACACGTCTGAAGGGTTTCACAATTGCATCATAAGCTCTGGTCTTTGCAGGGTGTGTGTTTATGTGTGTGTGTGTGTGCGCGCTGGAGCAGGATCCGCTGCTGTGCTCCGAGCTGACCAGGCGCGCACTGCGTGTGCTGGGATTCCACAGCCGGCCTTAAATATGCTGGTTATTTTTATCCGCCTACGTAGCGCGTATAAGGCCATCCCACCAGCGGCACGGCAGCGAAAGCTACACAATGTTTCCCTTTAGTCGGGAGGGGAAGTGGAAAAAGGCCAGGCTTCCTGATCACATGGTGCTGAAGTCAATGAAAAAAAGGAGGGGGGGAGAGAGGGAGAGAGTTTTCCTGCCGGTTGCTTGGCTTTTGCGCGCGCCCCCCTCCCAGATTCCTTTCTAATAGCCTGGTCCGGCTTAACCCTTGGCACCGAGCGCGTCTTGGGGAAGGCGGCCTGGGCGGGACAGCGGCCAGAAAAGCATCAGTGGAAAAGAGCAGGGAGGGAGGGAGAGAGACCAGCGCTCTCTATAAACACCAGCCCGCTGCAGTAATTGGTGGCTTGGAAAAGGCGAAGGAAATGCGAGGCTTGTACGAAACATCAGCCGACAAGAAGTGGGGTGATGTCACACGGCCTTCCAGGATTAGAAACCCTTAAAAGCTCCGCAGCTCGGGGCTGCCCCTGCGCAAAAGCGCACGGGAAGGGAGCGAGAAGGACTTGGGCAGCTCCAAATGCCCAGCGGTGTTTGTTGTTGTGCCAAACTCTGCTGCCACAGATCGAATGGCAAAAGAACCCCTAAAGCCAGGTCACTTTATTATTAGTTAAGACAATTAGTTATTACTCTCAATGTGTATTGGGGTTTATTTCTACAATTTGGCAGTATTATAGTCATAATCAGCCAACGGATTATGGTGTTCCATGTCAGGGGCAGTGGGTCGGCTTCCATCTGTATGTGCACACTTATCATAGAATCATAGAACCGTAAAGTTGTGAGGGACCGTGAGGGTCATCTAGTCTAACCCCATGCAAGTCATGAATCTCAGCTAAAGCATCCATGACAGATGGCCACCCAACCTCTGCTTAAAAACCTCCAAGGAAGGAGAATCCACAACCTCCTCTGGGTGAAAAACAGGCTTCACTGCAACGATGCTTCAGTTCATTACAGTGGTACCTCGGGTTACATACGCTTCAGGTTACAGACTCCTCTAACCCAGAAATAGTACCTCGGGTTAAGAACTTTACCTCAGGATGAGAACAGAAATCGTGCAGTGGTGGCACGGCGGTAGCGGGAGGCCCCATTAGCTAAAGTGGTGCTTCAGGTTAAGAACAGTTTCAGGATAAGAACGGACCTCCAGAACGAATTAAGTTCTTAACCCGAGGTACCACTGTATTATAATACTGCATGGTAATTTTTGGAAACTGCATGGTATTACTTTGCACCAGTTTTTGCCAATTTGGTATCTCCCACCAGATATTTGGGACTATGACTCACGTAGGCACCAGTCAGCATCGTGGAAATGGAGACAATTTGGGGAGAAACTGGGGAGATACTGAGGTGCCTCCAGAGGTAGGAGGGAGAGGTGTGGGTGAGAGAGAGAAGATAAGAACACGAGAAGAGCCTGCAGGATCAGTCCAATGGCCCACCTAGTCCAGCATCCTGTTCTCACAGGTGCCTGTGGCAAACCAGGAAACAGAATTCGAACACAAGAGAAGTCAACCCTCCAGCAGTTTCCAGCAACTGGCATAAAGATATAAAGAAATTGTATAAGATGCCCGTTGGTATTTCCATTTTATGGGTTCCAAGTTGCGTGTGCATCTTACACAATTCCTTTATACCAAGTTGCTGGAAACCTCAGAAAGGTCTCAGTAAAAAAGGTAAAAAGGTAAAAAAAATTTTTACTGAGACCCTTCTGAGGTTTCCAACAACTTGTATAAAGGAATTGAGAGAGAGAGAAGACCTGAAATAAAGGACAAAACTGCATCAATACAGAATGTAACATTTTACATGGATATATCCATGTAATATAATACAGGACAATCCTGTATTATAAAAAAGATAAAGGACCCCTGGACGGTTAAGTCCAGTCAAAGGCGACTATGGGGTTGCAGCGCTCATCTCGCTTTCAGGCTGAGGGAGCCAGCCTTTGTCCACAGACAGCTTTCCAGGTCATGCAGCCAGCATGACTAAACCGCTTCTGGTGCAACAGAACACCAGAAACCAGAGTGCATGGAAACACCGTTTACCTTCCCGCCACAGCGGTACCTATTTAGTTACCTGCACTGGTGTGCTTTTGAACTGCTATGTTGGCAGGAGCTGGGACAGAGCAATGGGAGCTCACTCCATCACAGGGATTCAAACCGCCGACCACCTGATCGGCAAGCCCAAGGAGCTCAGTGGTTTAGACCACAGTGCTACCTTTGCTCAGTATTGGTGACCTCTCCAACCACAGATTTAGTGGCCCATTCCAGTCTTTTCAGTCAATTACTAGTCCACACTCCAATCCATGGGTAAAAAACAAGCAAACATGACACTCTATATTACTCTCCTATGCTGTCCGTCAACTTAAGTTTTAGAATAGTTTTTTTTTAAATAGGTCCAGGTAGGTTTAACGTAAGGGACACAGGTGGCGCTGTGGGTTAAAGCCTCAGCGCCTAGGACTTGCCGATCGAAAGGTCGGCGGTTCGAATCCCTGCGGCGGGGTGCGCTCCCGCTGCTCTGTCCCAGCGCCTGCCAACCTAGCAGTTCGAAAGCACCTCCGGGTGCAAGTAGATAAATAGGGACCGCTTACCAGCGGGAAGGTAAACGGCGTTTCCGTGTGCGGCTCTGGCTCGCCAGAGCAGCGATGTCACGCTGGCCACGTGACCCGGAAGTGTCTCCGGACAGCGCTGGCCCCTGGCCTCTTAAGTGAGATGGGCACACAACCCCAGAGTCTGTCAAGACTGGCCCGTACGGGCAGGGGTACCTTTACCTTTACCTAGGTTTAACGTAAGAAAGCACAACTGATCATGCAGCTTGGGCACCAGCCTGTTCAGGGTGGGATTGTTTTGAAGCTCAGGGACTAAAGATGCACAAACCCACTGGCAGAGCTTCAGCTTGCCCTCTCACGAGTGCTGGGATGGCAAGCAGACTTTCTGCCTAGAGCAACAGCTGCTTAAGAGCCTTGCCCTGCCAGAATGAGTGGGTTCATTGGACAGATGTTGGACAGCAAAGGGTATTTTGTTATGTGCATAGGAGTGTCACATACCCCCCACTGAGAGGAGTTTATGGGGGGAAAGTCCAATCTTTGCCAAGCATCTGGAGTGACTAGATGCTGAGCTCTGCTTTCTGGCCTGTGAGGGAAGTGATGTGTGGGCTTGTTTGCATGAAAAATTGCTCCAGCCAGGGTGGCCATTTTTGCTCACAGTTAAACACATTTCTTGTTTTGTTATGATCTATCCTAATCCAAGAGTCTAACGTATATAGGCTAATATAGCACATTTTCTTATATCCAGATCTTTGCCTTCTGAGTCAATCAGCTTGGGAGAGTCAAAGAAGGAAAAGGCAGAAGTGAAAAACAAATTAGTAGGTGCTAGTGAAGTTCTCTTTTGTTTTGATGGGCTGGAGCGGTGGAGGAAGGAAAGGTAATGCAATATTATAAAAAAGGTAAAGGGACCCCTGACAATTAGGTCCAGTCGTGGCCGACTCGGGGGTTGTGGCGCTTATCTCGCTTTACTGGCCGAGGGAGCCGGTGTACAGTTTCCGGGTCATGTGGCCAGCATGACTAAGCCGCTTCTGGCGAACCAGAGCAGCGCACGGAAATGCTGTTTACCTTCCCACCAGAGCGGTACCTATTTATCTACTTGCACTTTGACGTGCTTTCGAACTGCTAGGTTGGCAGGAGCAGGGACCGAGCGAAAGGAGCTCACCCCATCACGGGAATTCGAACCGCCGACCTTCTGATCGGCAAGTCCCAATATTAGGGTCAGGGTAAAGATTATCTCCCTCTCACCTCCACCCCTGTTGCCTTCCCAAGTGGATAAATGCCTTCCTTATATAGGAAAAAAATGAGTGTATTTGGGAACACCACTGGGGCAGATACGATACCTGCTGCCTTTCATGACTCTTGTGTCTGGTTTGTGGGACACTCCTTCCTTCAGCAGTCTTGATATTTGGTGTCTGTTCATATGACCATTTGCAAGTCGATTGGAGAAAGTAGAAGAGCTGCCCACTTCCTCAGACACAGATTACCCTCAGCTGGTTTTGACCCACATTGCAGTCAGTTTCTTTTGCCCAGTAAAAGGTAGGTAAAGGACCCCTGGATGGTTACGTCCAGTCAAAGGCGACTATGGGGTTGTGGTGCTCATCTTGCTTCAGGCCGAGGGAGCTGACGTTTGTCCGCAGACAGCTTTCCGGGTCATGTGGCTAGCAGGACTAAACCGCTTCTGGCACAACGGAACACTGTGACAGAAATGAGTGCACAGAAACTCCGTTTACCTTCCTGCCACAGTGGTACCTATTTATCTACTTGCACTGGCATGAACTGCTAAGTTGGCAGAAGCTGGGACAGAGCAACAGGAGCTCACCCTGTTGCATGAATTCAAACCGCCAACCTTCTGATCAGCGAGCCTAAGAGACTCAGTGGTTTAGACCACAGCACCACCCGTGTCCAGTAGAACTCAGCAGAACCAAGCCTGTCTCTGCCTGCCTAGCTTCATGCTTTATGGACACAGCCCTGTCCTGGACTCAGTTTCTTTGACATGCCAGAGTGTGACAAAGAGACAGGAACAAAGAGGCTGTGCCATGCAAATTCTATTGCTTTTACTTGGATCCCTTGTAGGACTCCCAAGAAAAACTGCAAAATCTGTAGCCACCAGAAATCTTGAGATTCTCAATTGGCTATTTAACTCGAACAGCTGATCTGTGAATTGCATGACCGACAGGTGACATTCAGCATACGTGTAGAACATCACGCTCATTTGAATTTGGGACAAGTCATCTCAACTTTGTATACAGTCTGTTAATGGGTGGAAGTCAATGGATTTCAATGATGATTTCTTATTATCTCCCCTCACCTAGCCATTCCCAGCGCCCCACTCATTGTCTCATCCAAAACGGAGTGGAAAGTGACATGGGGGAGGGCATGCAGGGGGAAGGGTGAATGAGAACATATCTCCTCTCTTTCTATTAGCAGAAGCAACTGCTGGATCATAAGCCCTCCCGAAAACCTAAATTCCACATTCAGAATCAAACAATGCCACTACTGTAAATAATCATAATCATACATTCACATTGCCCTGAGAAGCTCCCAATTGGCTTGGTATCAGATAATATATCTGTCTGAGGTGCTGGGTGTGTGGGGATGTTTCACAGCTGAGGGTGATCAGCTTGTAAACTGGCTATCTGTTCGAGGAGATAGAAATCTGGACTAACCTTGACCTGAGCTCAAGGAGTAAATTCTTATGTGCTTGAAATTTGCCTTGTGCTTCTAGTTGTTAATTTACTAACATATACTAAGTCTATATACTCCCCAATAACAAAAAATGCTGTATTTCTTCCCCTTTCTTTTCTGGCTCTATACTAACTAAATGCTTAGATTCATGTTTATGGATCTGGCAAAAGTCTCTGAATTCACCTGCTTGGTAGTCCACATTTAATATTGTCTCCAGTTCATCAGAGTTTTGCAATTGGCCAAGATTTACCATGTGACATGAGTCAAACACATGACAGAAATAGAAACTTTATAAAGCTACAGAGTGGTAGGATTTTTTATTTTTAAAAAACAAAACAAAATTATTTTGTTTAATTCTCATTGAGTTCTCATTGATTGTGACAGAACAGCATTGAGCAAGATGTTGGACCTCTGGCCCATAACTCCGAGAAGAAGTCAAATGAGGTTTCTCCTGGCAGATCAGAACAAAGATACCACTGCTTTAGTAGCTTCCTTTTAAGCCACAATTTTACCTGAAAGGGTTCCCAATGAACCATCCTTTTGGGAAACATGACAGGGTGAAGCAGAATATCTAAGTGCACACGATCACAGAGTGACCTTATGACCCTCAACAGCTTCACCCTTGTCCTTTTAATTATCCCAGGAACTTGAAATGTTTTATACCGTGATGCCAATAAAGGTATTTGATTTGATTTGATTTGATAGAACAGCATTTCTAGTACAGTGGTACCTTAGTTTTAGAGCAGCTTAGTTTATGCAAACCCAGAAGTAGGTGTTCCGGTTTGTGAACTTTGCCTTGGAAGCTGAACATGTTCCACTGCCTGTTGAGTGTGTTCTGTTTGTAAATTTAATCCTCCGCTGCTAATCAGAGGCTTCCTGTTGAGTCTGTCAGCTGTGGAGTCCCGAGCACCCACGCAACACAGAGGTGATATTTGGAGCTTTTGTTTTTGCTTTTTTTTTGCATTTTTGTTTGTGTGGCTTTTTCATTTTTTTGACTGTGACTTGTTTTTTGTTTTATGGGACTGACTTGTGAATGTGGCTTGTGACTTCATTTTTGTGAGTTGTTTTGTGACTGTGTGGAACCCAGTTCAGCTACTGGTTGATTGATTGTGTGACTGCAGAAATGGATAAAAGCCCTCCATCCAAACAATGACTATCATCAGTGCACGTAAGGAAAAAAAAATTACAGTGGTGCCTTGCAAGACGAAAATAATCTGTTCCGCGAGTCTCTTCGTCTAGCGGTTTTTTAGTCTTGCAAAGCATCCCTATTAGCGGCTTAGCGGATTAGCGCTATTAGCGGCTTAGCGGCTATTAGCGGCTTAGCGGCTATTAGCGGCTTAGCGGCTTAGAAAAAGAGAAAAAACTCGCAAGACTCGCAAGACGTTTTCGTCTTGCGAAGCAAGCCCATAGGGAAATTCATCTTGCGAAGCGCCTCGAAAAACGGAAAACCCTTTCGTCTAGCGGGTTTTTCGTCTTGCGAGGCATTCATCTTGCGGGGCACCACTGTAATTACAATTTTTATCATCTACAATACTGTCTTATTTATTTTATAGTACAATACATTGATTATTGCTTTCATTTTAGGGATCAATGGTCTCGTTACATAGTAAAATCCATGTTAAATTGCTGTTTTAGGGGTTGTTTTTAAAAGTCTGGAACGGATCAATTCATTTTTCATTACTTTCTATGGGAAAGCACGCCTTGGTTTTAGAACGCTTTGGTTTTGGAACAGACTTCCGGAACAGATTAAGTTTGGGAACCAAGGATCCACTGTAAAGTCCAGAACTATTATAATTTTTTGCTTTATTTATCTGCCTCATGTTCATATCAGGAAATTACATCAGTCATTTGAATGGATCTTCTTTGTCTTTAGCTTCCAGAATAAATACCTCTGAATTGCCAGAGGAAGAGGGAATGGGACTTATTGAACATGCGGGTTGTCCTTTTGCTCCATGATGCATAAATCTTAACTTATCATAGGCCAGCCCTTCCTATTACACTACACCATTGTCTCCAGTGCTGATCAGAGCTAACTTTAAACCGGCACTTCCTGGCTCTTTCTTTTTAAAAAGCTTCAATTTCAAAACGTTGCATTGACCGATTATGAAAGCATTTAGACACTGTGAAGTTTTGCAATGGGAATTTTGCAATTTTACAGGAATTTTCAAAGGGATCTGAAGAAATAACGGTCTTGGAAGTCACCTTTGCTACTGTACCTAGCTACTGTACCTGAAACAAGGACTTGTTTGTTGCTCACATATCCTAAAGAAGTAAGGGGAGCTGGGTGGATATCAACATGGAAAGGAGTGATTTACATAATGCACATTACGGAATCACAGCCTTTCTTAGCTGAGGCTTGGCTGATTCAGTTGGCACCAAAAAGAAACCACCATTGGCACCTGTCAGCTTCCTGAGGAAATGTGAGGGGAATATATGTTTCAAACTGTTGCCTGAATCACCAGATTCTGTATGTTGGGAAGGCATCATAAGAAACTACCAGTAAGAAACATGTCACTGAACAATGTTGTTGTTGTTGTTTAGTCGTTTAGTCGCGTCCGACTCTTCGTGACCCCATGGACCAGAGCACACCAGGCACTTCTGTCTTCCACTGCCTCCTGCAGTTTGATCAAACTCATGCTGGTAGCTTCGAGAACACTCTCCGACCATCTCGTCCTCTGTCGTCCCCTTCTCCTTGTGCCCTCTACCTTTCCCAACATCAGGGTCTTTTCCAGGGAGTCTTCTCTTCTCATGAGGTGGCCAAAGTATTGGAGCCTCAGCTTCACGATCTGTCCTTCCAGTGAGCACTCAGGGCTGATTTCCTTAAGAATAGATAGGCTTGATCTTCTTGCAGTCCATGGGACTCTCAAGAGTCTCCTCCAGCACCATAATTCAAAAGCATCAAATCTTTGGCAATCAGCCTTCTTTATGGTCCAGCTCTCACTTCCAGACATCACTACTGGGAAAACCATAGCTTTTACTATGTGGACCTTTGTTGGCAAGGTGATGTCTCTGCTTTTTAGGATGCTGTCTAGGTTTGTCATTGCCACTGAACAATAGTGTAGATAAATGATGGACTCTTGTAAGATTGGCGTGTGAGCAGAATGCCAAAGGAAGGTTGAAGCAGCTTGCAGTCTTACAACAATAAAAGTGGAAATCATTAAATGCAAAAGTGATTATCTTAGGACAGACTTGTACAGATGGTGCATCACTCACTGTTGGGCAGCCTGAAGCCACTTCAATCACTTTTTAAATTATTATTAAAGAAAAGCATAGGCAGAGAGAGCCAGGTAAAGAATTCACATGTCTCCCTGCCCGCATTCTCCCCCTTCAAACCCCAGGGGACAGGCTTTGTCACCAAAAGCTACTAAATATAGGAGCCATGAGGCAGAATATCTCATATTTCATTTTCGTTCTAAGGAACTAACAATAGTAAGTGAAAATGGAACCCCAGAATGAGGAGCAATGGGCCATTGACTTCTGTAGAGAGACTCTTGCTCCTATCTGACCCACACATTTATTCAACACGTAGCTCACGAGCTATTTCCCTCTTTTCTCTCCCATGTTTCCAGGCAGACCAATAGCTTGCTGGATAGTTGGGTCAAGGGTGATAACTCAGCAAGAAAGAGTTACAGTGGTACCTCGGGTTACAGACACTTCAGGTTACAGACTCTGGTAACCCAGAATAGTACCTCGGGTTAAGAACTTTGCTTCAGGATGAGAGCAGAAATCATGCTGCGGCGGCGGGAGGCCCCATTAGCTAAAGTGATACCTCAGGTTAAGAACAGTTTCAGGTTAAGAATGGACCTCCAGAATGAATTAAATTCTTAACTCGAGGTACCACTGTACTGACTCAGATTAGGTTCTATTGCTGACTTCCCTTTAAGAATTAACTTGTGGCCCAGAAGATACTAAATGGTTGCAAAAATAACCAGTCTGCTATGGGGTGACAATGTCACAAATTAAATAATTAGCTAGGGGGGCACACCATTCATCATTAATGCTTTTTTTTAATTTAAAAAAGTGTGCTTAAACTGTCCATTTTTATTTTAAAGAGAAAGCTAGTTTGGACCCTAATATATTCCCCATCCAGATTGGATTTCCATGCCAATTCCCTGCTAAAACCTCTCTGCTCCAAGCTGTTGCCTCCATGCATCATTTTCTGGACCCAAATGATCATTTTTGCAGGTTCGATCCCCATCTGGGACAGCTGCATAGTCCTGCATTGCAGGGGTTGGACTAGATGATCCTCAGGGTCCCTTACACCTCCACAATTCTATGATTTTCCCCTAGCTAGATGTTATTAGTCAAGATGGCAAGGATCAAGCATATAAAATATAGGCTGCACCTCTTCAGACAACCTACGAGCGTCTTGGGCTCCAATAACGGTTATGGCAGGATTGGCTTATGGAATATCTCACCCCTATTAAATCCGTTTAAAATGATTGGTCATCATTGTTACAGCAACTCTCCCCAAACAACTTAGACATTGATACACACATGATCATAAATATTCTTGACTGTAAGGAAGTACCCTGCTCTTGTACTACATTAAATGGAATACAAGTGGAAGACTAACCCTATAACTGAATTTTCACTGCAGTGAAATTCTCCCGAAACTTGTTGGTATGTACAATGATTGGAAATGCTTGGAAGAGTCTGCCCCCAGCAGACTCCTTCTGGTGTTTGTCAGCCTATTGTAAGTAGTATCTAGAGTGCTAATGCTGAAAAGACTTTGGCAATTTGATGTGGAAAGACCCCGGTTTCAGAAGAAAAGTTCAGTTCTGGGCAATGGAAATGAAACTTGTGACTTGGTTAGATAGGGACCCATCTGCGACCGCAGCTGGGTATGTTGCACAATTTTCTATTGTTGGCCTGTAACTGACTCTCATCCTTTCCTCACAGAAGGAACCAGATTTGATCTTTGAAAACTTCTCCCATGCTTTAGTTCAACACCAGCTGCTTTTTGACGGTCAAATTTAGTGCTGTGGCTAGAGTTAATTTGTTCAGTTATCACATCATTGCATAAGAAAAAGTATGCTATGGGTGAACTAGAATATACCACCAGACTTGGGTGAAATCATGTTATTCTCCTTGAGGAACTGGTTTCTTCCAGATATTTTATTGAAGCAACGCTAAAACCATGCTCTATGATCTATTCCTTGCGCTTCTCATTTTCTCCCCTCTTTTCCTGATGAACAGATTCTTAAAAATGCTCTATTTATGTAATCTCCATTGATAGTAATTGCATCAACAATTATAATTATTCATTTTCATTTGGTATTTTTCCCATTCATGAATTGAACATTTATTGTTTTATGCATTTTATCTGTATTTTTCTTGTGCTATGCCACAAAAAGTTTCATCTGAACTTCTAGTTCTATGTATAGCAAACATCAAAGAATTAAAACTTTTAATGCAAAAAATAAACTCTGCATGGGTGGGTGAATTTACAAAGGAAAGGCTACAAAGCCTGAGATCCTAAACTGCATATCCACAAATTATAACTAGCAAGCGGACCCTTCGTAACTATTCAGATTATACTTTAACTGAGCTCAAAAAGGTTTCTCCAAGGAGGTAAATACATGAGTTCAAAAACATTATTTTTCCTTTCAACTTTATTATCTAAATCAGTGGCATTCCTCCTGGGCAGCTATCCATTTGGATGCAGTCCAAATTGCAGCCTGTGAGCTTCAGAATTAATAGCCTAGTTTAAATAGACAAATTCAAAGTGATGTGATTTGTCCCAAGGCAGAATCAGCAGGTCAGCTAAATGAGGGATAGGCAGCACCTCTGGGTTCCATTCCGGTAACTTTTGGCAGAACCTAGAATAAAACAATTTTGGGTCTGCCAAAACTTGCAGTCCGGATTGTGGAATCTGGAAGAGAGTCTGTAAAATTAAGTTCAGGCTCTGAAGGGAATAAAAACACCACATCACTGTCCATGTTTCCTTGGAAGAAAACATCACCGCGGTCAGTGGGGCTTCCCCCCAGTGCATAGGATCAGAATCTTAGGTTCAATGAATAAAGCTCATTGAACACACAGTTGTACCTTGGTTCTTGAACAGATTGCGTTCCAGGAGTCTGTTTGACTCCCGGAACTGTTCAAAAACCAAGGCGCGGCTTCCGATTGCCTGCAGGAGCATCCTGCAGCCAACTGGAAGTCACAGAAGCCATGCCAGATGTTCGGCTTCCAAAAATTGTTCGAAAACCAGAACACTTACTTCCGTTTTTTGATTGTTCCGGAGTCAAAACGTACGAGTTCCAAGGCGTTCAGCAACCAAGGTACTGGGATATCCTTCTAAGCAGTGCTTTTTTTAAAAAAAGGCTTTATTGATTTTTTCTTTAAAAAACCAGTCAACAAAAACAATCCAAAATTGATACATATTACCAAATAAAGATTTAGATGCATACATAACAAATTCCATCATGACTTCCAATCACCCCAATCTCTCATCTCAAGACATCTCAAGCAGTCCTCTTTTTTTCAGCTGGAGTGCACTGGAGCACAGTTCTGGCAACTCTTAGGTGGGTGCCATTGTGAGCCAGCACTCCCCCTGCGCACTTTTTGCCTTTAAGTACTTCTGAGCCCAAAACAAACATTTCAAGTCAAAATGGAAGCTGGCCAACACGTGCGAGTCTATGCTTTTTATCTATGATGCACCTGCTTTGTAAGGAGAAGGTCCCAATCCCCAGCATCTATAAGGAGGGCTGGGACAGATCCCTTCTGAAACCCCAGAGAATCACTACCACTCAGTGTAAACAATGGTCTGACTCTGTATAAGGAACTTCGTGTGTTCCTAAAATGCAGTGGAATTGCTTGGCATATCTGAAGGAAAGGGAAAGCAAGGCATGCTGTGTGTGTGTGTGAGAAACGCAATCACTTTGTAGACAAAAAATCCAGCGATATAATGTACTGCACTCCTCCAAAAAAAAAACCCCACTTATCTTTCCAAAAGCCACATGGGGCTTTATAACAAACAAAAGAAGAGTGCAGCGAGCCTGGCTGGAAGGTAAATAACAAGTTGCAAAAATAGCAGACCATAATACTTTTCCTGGCATTTGCATCAGAGGCATTCATTATAAAACATGCAAATGCTTTGTCTGAAGGACGGATTTCTATCGACATGAATGAAAGCAAACAAGAAAGACCAGGCAGGGGGTGGAGTGGAATCAAATGACTGGCACTCTAACTTGGCATGGGACTCCTTCAGCGAGGTGCTTCCAATTGCTAAAGATTCCTGGGTGGCGCCCTGGAAGAGGAGAAATGATTTCATTGGCTGAGGCAGAGAACTTGCTGCCCTCGAGAAATGCAGAGAAGGATACGCTGATGTTTCACGCCACCCGAATAAACCGAAAGAAGGAAACATCACAGCAGAAACGCCATGTCAGGCATCAAATAAGCATGGAGCTGAGCTAGAGAATATGAAATGAGGGTAAAAGATACTGGCGCAAGCCAAACGCATCTGAATACCTGTTTGACAAAGACGCATTCATCCACAATGATGGAGCAAAAATGCTAAACTCCAGAACGATCACAGTGCATGAAGCGTTTGATAAGTGCATTTTCCCCTTCACTTGTGCCCCTGTTAGAACCAATTATTATGACATCTCTCCCGCTCTCTCTGTGCTTCGCTAGCAAATGGATTGTCTGAATCCCTCACCCTGGGCAGACAGACGATATAATTCTGCATAGCATTTCTTAGGAGCAAATGCCATCATGTGCGGGAGGGAAATTAGAGGCACAAGCAAGAACAGAGCTGTGACAAGTGCATCATCTAGTCTTCAGAAAGGCATTATAATAATGTTTGTTATTACTAATGATAATGCGTGTTATTAAAATGTTTTTGATGAAGCCTTTAAAAACGACGCACTTGTAACACCTCTGTTATAATACAGTGGTACCTCTGGTCATGAACTTAATTCGTTCTGGAGGTCCGTTCTTAACCTGAAACCGTTCTTAACCTGAGGTACCACTTTAGCTAATGGGGCCTCCTGCTGCCACCATGCCGCCGCCACACGATTTCTGTTCTCATCCTGAGGTAAAGTTCTTAACCCGAGGCACTACTTCTGGGTTAGTGGAGTCTGTAACCCGAAGTGTTTGTAACCTGAGGTGTTTGTAACCTGAGATACCACTATAATTGTTACAGAAGCCATCTACCTGCCCCTCTACCTGCCAAGCAGTGGCCCGAGCGCATGGGGCCCCAGGTATCCACACAGGGTCTGTGCCCCTTTGGAGAACAGAAAACATGGCGGAGACTGTTGTACTTTAAGAGATAGGGCTTATTCACCTATATACACTTTTAGTCTGCATGGAGAGATTATACCTCTTACAGCATGGCCCACAGCATTGCACGTAACCTCCACTCCCTCTCACAATGATGGAGCTCAGCCCTTTTGTCCTCCTCCTTCTTCCCAGGAATGCCTGCTTCCAAAGCTCCCTGTTCCTTTCCCCTCAAACGAACACCCCATCTCTTTGGTAACATCTCACCCCCCCCCCAGACTAAAAGATTCCTCTCCTCCATGCCCCATAATTGTTCCTCCCTTGTCTCCACCCCCCATCGTTCTGCCCGGACGCTGAGGTCCAGTGCCGAGGGCCTTCTGGCAGTTCCCTCCTTGCGAGAAGTGAAGCTACAGGGAACCGGGCAGAGGGCCTTCTCGGTAGTGGCCCCCGCCCTGTGGAACACCCTCCGATCAAAAGTCAAGGAAATAAATAACTACCTTACTTTAAAAAGACAGCTGAAGGCAGCCCTGTTTAGGGGAGGTTTTTAATGTTTGATGTTTCATTGTGTTTTTAATGCTGTTGGGAGCTGCCCAGAGTGGCTGGGGAGGCCCAGCCAGATGGGCATGGTATAAATAATAATTTATTATTCCATTATTATTATTATTGTTATTATTATTATTAATAATAATGGCCCTAACTTGGCCAGGCTCATTTGCATAAACCAGCCTAGGAATTCCCTTAATTCCCTGTCTGGCGCAGTTCTGCCCAGTTCCATATCTCAATTAATCAAAACCCTGACTTTTATTAATTTTGAGGGTTTACCCATATCTGTAACATAATTATGATGGGACGCGGGTGGCGCTGTGTGTTAAACCACAGAGCCTAGGACTTGCCGATCAGAAGGTCAGCAGTTCGAATCCCCGCAACGGCGTGAGCTCCGCTCGGTCCCAGCTCCTGCCAACCTATCAGTTCGAAAGCAAGTCAAAGTGCAAGTAGATAAATAGGTGCCACTCCGGTGGGAAGGTAAACGGCGTTTCCGTGTGATGCTCTGGTTCGCCAGAAGCGGCTTAGTCATGCTGGCCACCTGACCTGGAAGCTGTACGCCAGCTCCCTCAGCCAATAAAGCGAGATGAGCGCCGCAACCCCAGAGTCGGCCACGACTGGACCTAATGGTCAGGGATCCCTTTACCCTTTACCTATAACATAATTATAAACATTTCTACCCTGCCCTTTTCTAACATGTGGACCTGAGGCAGGTTATATAGTGAAATGTGCAGGATTATGTGGCATTACAGTCTACTGTGAAGTAAATTCAACTGAGTTCAAGGGGGGTTTTTTGGTTACCTACCTGGGTATACAACTGCAGCCTTAATTACTCAAGTTCATTGTGGGAGGGGAAGCACCTTACTGCCTATTGGCTGAATTGTCACGTAGGCATTTTCTCTCCATGTACTTGCTGTCAGCACTAAACAGCTATAAATTCTTTCTTTCTGTAGGTGCTGCTATGTGCGAAGCAATAAAAAAATCAAATGACCTGGCACCGGGTTAAATACCGATGGCTGTTTATTATTATCATGTGCTACTTATAGCCCAGGCTCAGTTCCCATCTCATTTCACGTGGAATTATCCTCACTTTGGAGCAATAAGCCATGCCTTTTAGCAGGCTGTGTGTACCAACAGCACAGATCTTTCTGCTCCACTGGCGATTCTCAGACAGATAAACAAGTTTTCCCCGGGCCTCTGACATGGCTTTGTAATTAAAAAGCCCGTAATAAATGTTTATATTCAAAGGAAACAACTTGTTGGATTGGCAAGGGAAGGCGGAAGAGTCATCATCATCGCAGGAGTGTGAAATGGCATTTGGCAAAAATGATCCTTCAATAATCAGCTTGTGGCAGGATTACCAGGGAGCTTTGTAACTGAGCTGCTCTGTCCAGCCTGGCGAGGTATTTTCCAGTCTTTAAGTCTAATTGCTTGCCTTTAAAAAAAATAAAAAATAAGGCAGACTTCTTAATGTGAGCATTTGTTGGGTGAGTCATACTGAGAAGGTGGCAGAGTTGTGACCCCCAGAGGGCTTTGCCACCTGCTTTCTGCAAATGATGTTTCCCTATTCACTTCACACACTCAGAGGACACACAACCCTCTCTGCTGAGTAAGCTTGAAAGCCAAAAAGTAGTCTCCGGGTGCATGCTCCAATCTCAGCTCTGTGTGTGGACTGCCTAATGTTCAGGTGCAGCAGAAAGCTGAAAGGAAGGGGTGAATAGTGGGATATGAAATATCTTTTCATTCAGAGTAAAAGGTAAATGTAAAGGGACCCCTGACCATTAGGTCCAGTCATGGCCGACTCTGGGGTTGTGGTGCTCATCTCGCTTTATTGGCCGAGGGAGCCGGCGTACAGCTTCTGGGTCATGTGGCCAGCATGACTAAACCGCTTCTGGCGAACCAGAGCAGTGCACGGAAATGCCGTTTACCTTCCTGCCGAAGCGGTACCTATTTATCTACTTGCACTGCGTGCTTTCAAACTGCTAGGTTGGCAGGAGCTGGGACTGAGCAACGGGAGCTCACCCCGTTGCGGGGATTTGAACCGCCGACCTTCTGATCGGCAAGTCCTAGGCTCTGTGGTTTAACCCACAGTGCCACCCGTGTCCCTTCATTAGGAGTAGAAGAGAGTTAATGACATGCATAGCTAAAAAAAGAACCACATTGGGAAGGAACGTAGGGTTGCCACCTATCCCGTATAATACAGGATTAAAAGGGTGGCATTGTAGTCTCAACTCCTGAGCCACTTGGGCTTGCCGATCAGAAGGTCGGAGGTTCGATTCTTCACGACAGGGTGAGCTCCTGTTGCTCCTGTCAACCTAGCAGTTCAAAAGCACACCAGTGCAAATAGATAAATAGGTACCTCTGTGGCGGGAGGGAAATGGAGTTTCCGTGCGCTCTGGCTTCTGTCACTGTGTTCCGTTGCACCAGACGCAGTTTAGTTCTGCTGGCCACATGACCCGGAAAGCTGTCTGTGGACAAATGCTGGCTTCCTCAGCCTGAAAGTGAGATGAGTGCCACAACCCCATAGTTGCCTTTGACTGAACTTAACCATCTAGGGGCCCTTTACCTTTACCTTTTTTATAATACAGGATTGTCCCTTATTTCCATGTAAAATGTTACATTCTGTGTTGATGCAGTTTTGTCCTGTATTTCAGGTCTTTTCTCTCTCTTTCTCTGCCAAGTTAGAGACCTTCTCCAAATGCATGTGTT
This sequence comes from Podarcis cretensis, assembly GCF_951804945.1. Lineage (NCBI taxonomy): Eukaryota > Metazoa > Chordata > Lepidosauria > Squamata > Lacertidae > Podarcis > Podarcis cretensis. Next base: position 14,036,649 of record NC_137187.1, read on the forward strand.
TGAAAGCATGTGTTAAAGATCATGTGTTTAAGCTCTTGGTAGTCAAGCACAGCAATATTTATAAATTCACGTGTTTGTATCTGTGTGTGCATGACCAATTCCAGAGGGGCCATCTTGTGAGGCTGCAATAGATTGTAATGAATTCCCCCCCAATGCCCCTCCCCTCCCTGTGCTATATTTTGCCAGAACAAAGGTGGCAACCCTAGAAGAAAGGAGGATGAGACCAGATCACACATGGATGATATCCCACTTGAGGGCCTTTGCACCTGTATCTGTGAGAACATAGGGAGAGCCTGCTGGATTAGGCCAGGCCAGGCCAAGCTTAGATAGATAGATAAACTTTATTTGCATTCGCCAACGGCCGTAGCAACATAAAGCAAGCAATATATACAATTAAGAAACAACAACAATGGAGGAAAAGGACCATCAAATGACCAAGACCATCGTTCAAATAGTGGCCCTTAATCTCATTGCACCCTCGATAAACCTAGCAACCTTTGCTGTTGTCTGATCATTTTGATCTGATAAAAGAAAGAACAATGTGGCCACAGATGGGCGGCCTGGGATGGTAAGTAAGAGTGGGGTGATGATCTCATTCCTCAGGTCTTTATAAAGGGGGCAAGACAGGAGAACATGAGCCACTGTTTCCAGATTGCCATCTCCACAGGGCCAGAGTCGCTTCTCAGTTGGAATCTTTTGTTTTTTTTCTTTTTTAAAAAATAATTTTTATTAACTGGCCAATCACATCAAATTAAATCACATCATATAAATTCCGAATTACAAAGCCAAATTTTTAAATTTTGTTGGGGGAACCCATACTTCAAGATCCAAAGGGGAATTCAGATCATCTTCTTATTACTGCGTTAATGTCCAAATCAGTCCCAATCAGTCCAAACAAAGTTCATAATTCTATCCAGTCTTATCTTGGTGTTGCCACATCATATCTTGTTCGTATAGTTTCTCTTTTTCCTTTACGATCTCTTCTGTTAGTCTCCTTAAGCCGATAGCAAGTGTAATAATCCTGTGTGGATTTCCCGTTCCTCCACTAAGTCCAGATGGTTTCCATATATCTCCTTCGTAGATAACATCACTTTATCCATCGTAAATTTTGGCATTTGTCGCTCTTAAGTCCCACCGAGGAGTTGATTCACGATATGTAAACAACTCTATTTCTCTCTTTCTCCTCCCAGACCCAAGAGCTCCCACAATGCCTCACAAAATGGCGGACGGCATTTTTTCCTGACTGTGTCACTCCAAAACTCTTAGCTTTCCAGCTTCATCTTGAAACATTGCTTTGGATCGAAAGTTTATCTCCACACAGCCTTAAATCCACAGCTTAAGTCCTTAATTTCTGACTCATTAGGGGAGGGGGATTCTTGTTAAATCACATAAAAAGGTAGAGGCAGGTTTTTCCCCCCCTCCCCCCTCAGTCATTACCGTATCTTGACGTTCTTCTCGTATTTTATTGTTGTCTTGTTATCAGAGATCTCTTCTGTCAGCAGTATTTACTCCCCTTTTTCCTCGATGTATGTGCAATTAATCATGTCCAAATTATTTCTTTTAAAGATCATTGCAACCAGCGGCGCGAATCGGGGACGGCGTCGAGGAGTGCCGAAAATCCCACAGGAGGGCTTTGTGCCTAGTGCCCCCACCCCCACAAATTCGGGGGTGGTATAGGGCACAGCAGGCAAGGGCCGTCCCCCCCATAATCCTGGGGGGGGGGTTAAGGAGGCTAATTACCCCCATCATAGCCTCCAAATTACCTCGTGTGGGTCGGAGAGATGTTATTGTCAGCCATCTTCCGATGCGCCACCTAGTGGCCCCCTCAGTTGGAATCTTTTGGTATCTGCCCTCAAGTATGGCAGAGGGCATCACATCCAATCTGGCCAGTGTGAAGGCACATCTGTATTTTGGGATAGTTAATTTATACAAATATGGTGCCAGGGAGTCAAACTGAGGGGGTGGGAGGCATACCAAGGCCAGCATTTCTTCATAATGGCCAGATTGTTCTGTTGCTCCAAGTCCTTCAGACGCTGTTCAATTAGCCCCAGGCCTAGCTTAGCAACTTGTTCTCGTGGTGGTCCAGCAGATGACTATGGGATGCCCGAAAGCAGGACCTGAGCATGAGAGCACTCTCCCTATTTTCAGCAGTTTGGCATTCACAGGTATGCTGTGTCAGACAGAGAAGGTAGAAAATAGCCATCATGGTCCGTGATGCTGTCTTCATAAACTTCCTCCCCATCACCATAGCAGCATGAAGGAGGCATTCATTATCAGCAAAACATTGAGGGTAGGGGGAGAATGGGTGCCCAGGCCCTGACTTGAAGAGGTTGGGGGCACAAGGGCACATGCCCTGGGTTGCAGATTAAGGGCAGGTGGCAGGTTAAGGTGATCATGGAATCATGAATGCAGCCTAGGACCCACGTACCTATGAGACCACCTCTCCTGGTATGCCCTGCGGAGGACCTTAAGGTCCGCAAATGACAACACTTTGGAGGTCCCAGGTCTCAAGGTTGGTCTCAACTAGGGCCAGGGCCTTTTCAGTACTGGCCCCAACCTGGTGGAACGCTCTGTCACAAGAGACTAGGGCCCTGCGGGACTTGACATCTTTCTGCAGAGCCTGCAAAACCTAGCTGTTCCACCTGGCCTTTGGTTTGGACTCAGTCTGACGCTTCTGTTTCCCACCCCTTATGGTTTTGATCTATGGGCTACTTTTAAAATGAGGCTTTTTAAATTGCATTTTAACCTGTATTTTAAATTGGTGGTTTTTTCCCCTATTATGTTTTTATTGTAATTTTACTGGTGTTAGCTGCCCTGAGCCCGGCTCTGGCCGGGGAGGGCGGGGTATAAATAAAATTTATTATTATTATTATTATTATTATTATTATTATTATTATTATTGAGCTGGAAGGGACCTCTATAATCATCTAATCCAAAGCCCTGAAATGCAGGAATCTCCTTCTCTTGGTGGCAGAGACGGCAGCAGCAGGGGGACAACAACACAAGCCGGCAGCAAAATTTGCAGATCCAGTATTGTGTGTGCTTACATGGTGACCAAGGGGTGTGGGTGTTCATGCTTTTGCTTTTTCATCCCCTCCTCCTCATCGTCTTTCCTCCTTTGCATGGCTCCCTGGAGCTCTTCAACCTTCCTGGTTGGCAAGGCTCCTTGAAGGCACTTCCTGGAATGCCCAGTGGAGGACCTTAGGCCATGACATCATCCCATGAACATACCAGGAAATCTGGACAGCTGTGTGGGTGTTCTTGCTTTTTTTTTTTTAAACACACACAGTCATTTATGTGCCACCCCTTGGCTTACCCATACTTCCTGGCATGCCTGTGGAAGAACATCCTGATGTAATGTTCCCTTACGGGAATTTGAGCTGGGGAAGGATACGGAGTGCTGGAGAGTGGCACAATTAAAATATATATAAAGTGATTGCACCAACACCCCTTGGATGTAAATGATTAAGGTAAGCATATAGCCACCCTCACTTCTCACCTCCTAAAATTTCACCATAGATTCTACTGCTCCTGCAAAAGAGGCAGGGAAAAAATGACATACAGTGGTACCGCTAGTTAAGTACTTAATTCGTTCCGGAGGTCTGTTCCTAACCTGAAACTGTTCTTAACCTGAAGCACCACTTTAGCTAATGGGGCCTCCTGCTGCCGCCGAGCCGCTGGAGCACGATTTCTGTTCTCAGCCTGAAGCAAAGTTCTTAACTATTTCTGGGTTAGTGAAGTCTGTAACCTGAAGCGTATGTAACCTGAAGCGTCTGTAACCTGAGGTACCACTGTACTTAATTCCCCTCTGCTGGAGCAGGTTGGCTTAAAACTTCTTAACATAATTGTCAGGGAACTGACATTGGCTAAGAGGCGAGGAATAGAAGGGGAGTTGTGTTACAGGGAGCCTCCGAAAATCTTGCGAAGCAGTTCCTCTTCCGGGGAGGAGGAAAGCCCCACCTCTAGTGGGGAAGAGGTGCAAGGACCAGAGGATGCTGGTGGGAGCCTTAACACCGCTCCTGGGCAAGGCGGACAAGAGGGAAACACGCCACTGCCATCGCGCATCCTGCGCAGTAGCCTAAGGCGCAAAGAGGGAAGGAGAATGTTGGGGGTAATGAAACTCTTATGTTGGGGGAGGTCCAAAAAAAGACCACTCCCGGATTCTGCTAGCGATTGAACCAGACATGAGCTTTGGGGCTCTTCACTGTAAATAGTTTGTACCAAAATAAAAACCTGTAAAACACAGGTTTGGAGTGCTGCCTGGTTACTCTTGAGCAACCGCAACAGCCATCTGACAATAATCATTATTATTATCAGTGCTTTTTTTATGGGGGTACTTAAGGGTGCACAGGGACACGGGTGGCGCTGTGGGTTAAACCACAGAGTCTAGGACTTGCTGATCAGAAGGTCGGCGGTTCGAATCCCCACGATGGGTGAGCTCCCGTTGCTCGGTCCCTGCTCCTGCCAACCTAGCAGTTCGAAAGCACATCAAAGTCCAAGTAGATAAATAAGTACCGCTCCAGCGGGAAGGTAAATGGCATTTCCGTGCGCTTCTCTGGTTCGCCAGAAGTGGCTTAGTCATGCTGGCCACATGACCCGGAAGCTGTAGGCCGGCTCTCTCGGCCAATAAAGCGAGATGAGTGCCGCAACCCCAGAGTCGGTCACGACTAGACCTAATGGTCAGGGGTCCCTTTACCTTTACCTTTTAAGGGTGCACAGTACTGGCACCTCTCCTTTTTTGTTATTAAAAATGTGTGGCACTTACTGTAACAATTTCATGGTGAGTACTGGCACTATTTTGTATTATTTTTGTTTGTTTGTTTGTCTGTCTGTTTGTTTATTATATTTCTGTATCACCCTTCATCCAATGATCACAGGCCAGCTTACAATATAAAAACACAAAAATGCACACCATGATAACAGACAGAAACAATTACCCCTCCCACAGTTTTAAAGGCCATAGTTTCATTAGCCAAAGGCTTTTTGCCTGGTGCCTAAAGGTATGCAAGGACGGTGCCAGGTGAGCCGCTATGGGGAGAGCATTCCACAGGCATTGGATGGGTGGTGCCCATTGGTATTTCTGAAAAATAGGAAGGTGTGGAACCTGCCTGTAGAATTATACTGCAGCTGAAATTTCCATAGAAAATCCTGCCCTGCTGTCAAAGTTCCTTAGGGTTCTATTTCATTTCAGCTGTTGGGCCAATTCCTTTGAAAATGATCCAAAGCAAGACAAAGAAGCTGAACTAAATTAACAGCTTGAAACAGGAGAGAGAATAATGCCTAATGATAAAAAATAGTGTAGTGAACATCACTGTGTTCCAGATGATGTATCTGAACCCAATAGTTTGGCTCAAAGACTCAATCTTCAACCCTCCAGAAGCCCCACTTTATCTCTTATCTGCCCAAGGTTATTACTGTAGTTATATTCATCAGACAGAGAGACTTAGGGCATCATAAACATTAGATGATTATAATTTCCCAGACACTTGAATCATTGATTCTTTTCCCCAAAATGTCATATATTGGGCTAGAAGCGTCCTTGTACCGTCAACATTCATAATTCAGAATTTTGACCAACTTTCAAAAACATTCAGAGAACTGTACTTAAATTCACTTTTTATAACTGTATTTTCCCCAAAACGTTCAAGCTTGGGATTTATCATTGACAAAGAGAAAGCACAAATTTTAAAATCAAGATGTAAGTAATGTAAGGCAAATGTGTTTGAGAACTTCCCTTCCTCTGGCCAGCTTAATTTCAGTAGGCTGGTGGCAGATACTGTATTAGTTTTTAGGCCTACCACCCTATACCTGGCAGGAATCCCCATTGAACTCAGTGGAACGTTCTTCTAATTACAGTGGTACCTCGAGTTAAGTACTTAATTCGTTCCGGAGGTCCGTTCTTAACCTGAAAACGTTCTGAACCTGTGGTACCACTTTAGCTAATGGGGCCTCCCGCTGCCACCGGAACATGATTTCTGTTCTCATCCTGAAGCAAAGTTCTTAACCCAAGGTCCTATTTCTGGGTTAGCGGAGTCTGTAACCTGAAGCGTATGTAACCCGAGGTACCACTGTAAACATATATAGCAGGGATGTCCAACTGGTTGACAGCGATCAACTGGTTGATCCTTGGGAGCATTGAACTGATCGCTCTTTTTCCTTTGCGGGGGAAAAAAAGGATGCATCCTCACCCTGTCCTCCATTCGTGCATGATAACAAGAATGGAAGACGGAGTTTTCGCCTTTTTTCCCCATGAGCAATTTTTTGGTGGGCGACTTTTACCTATTTCCCCTAAAGAAAACCCAGCATTTTGGACCTACCCCTCTAAAAAAAGGTCAACAGCTTTGACTTCCCTCCCCTAAAGCAAGCTCAACAACTTTGACCTGAATCCCCCAGTTCACTGCCAGTTTTTTCCCCTGTGAGTAGATCGCAGTCTCTTGGGAGTTGGACATCCCTGATATATAGGATTGTACTATAGGAGTGTTGATCTATGATATAGATTTGATCCCAAAGAGGCCAGGACTTCCAAGATAAACGCACTTGATTTCTTACAATCTATTGTCATCTTTGGTCAAGTAGGTTTTGCACATTTTTGAAGTGCTAGAAAACACCGCAAACAAATATTACTACTGCTGCTATAACTTATCCTTCATCAGCAGGTGCCAGGTTACAACAATTTAAAGTTCAGAATTAAAAACAGTTACAGACATATTGCTTTCACAAGAATGGCTGAGTCCTGAAACACATGTCTCAGCTTTCAAAGGCCAGAATTTTAAAAATGTGAATTTTCTGATTAACCATTTTCACTGGAAAAATGTATCCACAACCGAACATACATATTTTAAAGAATACGCTCCCACTCCTTTCAGCTGTCCCAAAATGTATCCTGTCTGTCTCCAGTATTAGATCCGCTGGCCAATATTTCACCTATACTTTACTTTAGTGAGAATGTTTCTCTTACTTGACACTTACAGATGTGTCCTAAGCCTCTGTCACCAGAGAAGCAAATGACTGAACAGAAATCCCATTGGTAGCAGTGAAAATCTTGACCACTACTCTTTTCTTCCTGCTATTGTGTCACACTGCTTTCATGGGAAACTAAACAGCAGGAAGTGTAAACAGAAACTAAGGGATAAAGGGGAAAAAAATCTGTTGTGCACATTAAGCGGTAAGCTGTGAGGGTAAAACAATATTTCTTCATGAAAACCTGGTGCAACATGTTTTGGGAAGGCTTTGCAGTCTGTAACAATGTGTACTGTGTTCATTGTACTTTTTAGGGATGAACATGCAGACAAATAAAGCAGTGATTTATTGCATCTCTGTATCTTTTCTCAACAATCTAAATTATTGGGTAATGCCCTTGACAGGAGAGAGAGCGAATAAATTGGTTTCGTATTTATAAACAGGGAAGTATATCAGAAAAGGTTAAGGGGTTGCAACTTTGCTTGTTTTATGTTTGTCAGACACTCCCTCTCTGTGTGGGCTTATTGTTAAGAATGCAAGTTCTAACCAATATCATAAATTACAATGATTTGCCTTAAAACCATGGTATTTATTCCCAATAGAATTAAAGAAACAATGACTAGATTTATTTGAAGAGAAATGGCATTAATTTAATCTGAGTGCCAGACAAAACAGAAACAATTTCAGTCTATGTGTGTGATGTTAGGCCATTTCCCACTCTGGCCACAAGGACAGTGGCTGTCAAGGTCATGAAATAAATTTGAGAACAATTCTTATATGACTTATATGTCCTAGATTTTGTACTCAGGAAGGCATTATTTTGCAAACAGGTTGTTCAGATCCGTGTGTGTGTGTGTGTGTGTGTGTGTGTGTGTGTAAGAGAGAGAGAGAAGGATTGTGCAATTGGGTCACAAATGCCTATACCTCCCAGTTTTTTCAGCCAACACACTAATAATAATAATAATAATAATAATATATTTATACCCCGCCCATCTGGCTGAGTTTCCCCAGCCAGATGGGCAGCTTCCAGCAGAATATTAGAATACAATGATTCACCAAACATTAAAAGCTTCCCTAAACAGGGCTGCCTTCAGATGTCTTCTAAAAGTCTGATAGTTGTTTATTTCTTTGACATCTGATGGGAGGGTATTCCACAGGGCGGGTGCCACTACCAAGAAGACCCTCTGCCTGATTCCCTGTAACCTCAGTTCTCGCAGTGAGGGAACCGCCAGAAGGCCCTCAGAGCTGGACCTCAGTGTCTGGGCTGAGCGATGGGGGTGGAGACGCTCCTTCAGGTATACTGTTCCAAAAACAATTTTCCTTGTGGCGTGGGAGGCTGCTATTCATGAACACAAGGGCCTTCAGTGCCTGCAACACAGAAAACCATCTTATGCTGATAATATTTATAGACATTACCTGCCCTTCTCCAGAAGGTCCCAGGCTGGGTTACAGCAAAAGCAAACACAGTGTTGAATTGCAATTCCCTCAGCTGTGTGGTACCAGCCTACTCTAGCAACTGATATGGGTACCATGCAAGAGAGAATCACAACAACTCGGAAGGGATCTATCACATCCGTGCAGGCAATTTATGTACCAGCTGATGACTTAACTGATCTAGCCCCTGCGACTACATTTGCCCACTTGGCTGCCACCACTGTGTTGTCTCGTGCCATTGCTAAATTGGGCATTTACCCAGCTGTGGATTCTCTAGATTCCACCTCTTGTATCATGGATCCCAATATTGTGGGGCAGGAGCATTATGATGTGGCCCGTGGGGTGCAAAAGATTTTACAGATGGTGACAGCAGTCACGAAATTAAAAGACGCCTGCTCCTTGGGAGAAAGGCGATGGCAAACCTAGACAGCATCTTAAAAAGCAGAGACATCACCTTGCCAACAAAGGTCCATATAGTTAAAGCTGTGGTTTTCCCAGTAGTGATGTATGGAAGTGAGAGCTGGACCATAAAGAAGGCTGATCGCCAAAGAATTGATGCTTTTGAATTATGGTGCTGGAGGAGACTCTTGAGAGTCCCTTGGACTGCAAGAAGATCAAACCTCTCCATTCTGAAGGAAATCAGCCCTGAGTGCTCACTGGAAGGACCGATCGTGAAGCTGAGGCTCCAATACTTTGGCCACCTCATGAGAAGAGAAGACTCCCTGGAAAAGACCCTGATGTTGGGAAAGATGGAGGGCACAAGGAGAAGGGGACGACAGAGGACGAGATGGTTGGACAGTGTTCTCGAAGCTACAAACATGAGTCTGACCAAACTGCAGGAGGCAGTGGAAGACAGGAGGGCCTGGCGTCCTTAGGTTCATGGGGTCACGAAGAGTCGGACACGACTAAATGACTAAACAACAACAACAAGTCCCTCTAGGACATCATTGCTATTTTGGGTATGGATGAGTTGTCTGAAGAGGATAAGCTTACTGTGGCTTGTGCCTGTAAGATTCAGAGATTTCTGTCCCTGTCCTTCCAGGTTGCTGAAGTTTTCACTGGCCATGCAGGCAAGCTGGTACCCCTAAAGGAAACCATCAAGGGCTTCCAAGCGATCCTGGCAGGTGAGTATGGCCATTTCCCTGAGCAGGCTTTCCACTTGGTGGGGCCTATTGAGGAAGCTGTGGCAAAGGCTGAGAAGCTGGCTGAAGTGCACTAATGAGTCTGTGGCTGAGGGGGAAATTGTTCTGCATCAAACTCTCCATTGGTTCATATTGTCCAGGTTCCCAACTGGGAAGTCGTGTAACATGTCTGCAAAGTATTTAAAGTTTTCAATAAAACTTCTGGTGAGATTGTAAAATAAAATAAAAATAAAAAATTGCAATCTAGCCCAATATTGATTGGTGGCAGCTTTTCTGGATTTCGGACAGGCACCTTTCCCGCACTTGTTATCTGATTCTTTTGATATGGGATGCTGGGAATCAAACTTGGCACAGGCTGCATGCAAGACATGTGATTTACCACTTTTCTGTGATCTATGCCCCTCCCCACTATTTTGGATCCTGGCCATAAATCTTACTGATACATTTAAAGACAATAACACTAAGTGTCAGATTTCTTTTTCAACTCCTCCAAACACATTGCTACTTTAAAGCAATCCTTGACTTTGATAGATGAGGAATGACAGTTCACCTCATTATTTCTCTGTTTTGCATTTTAAAGCTGCATCTCTGCCACTCAGAGCAGCGCGGAAGAAAGTAGATGACAACAGAGCAAGAAGAGTTGGTTGCTGTGCTTCTTTAAGACTACGTTAAACTCTTTCTGTGATATTATTAAGTGCTGTGACCTAACGCGTTGCTTGATTGCAGGAAACTATTTTTTATTATTATTTTATTTTATTTTATTAAAACAGTCTGTGGAAAAAATAAATGTAGCATTAAGATTGCAACACCATTTTACATAGTCTTATGGCATTAATGGTCAATATAGGCTCTCCGCATAAAAATTTGAGAAATTGGTGGGAGAAATTTGCTATCTACTTCCCTTACATCAGAAAAAAAGGGGGAGCAGGTTTCATCAAAGGTGTCTCTCTTTATAACACCTTTTGCTATCCTTTGCCCAGTTATTCACTCTGAAATAGCCACGTCCAAGGTATTGTATAACCATACATCAAGGCTGGAATTCCAATGAAATATGCTATGGCCAAATGTGCAGCCAGGGTTTTTTTTCCAGTCAGAACTCAGTGCCATTGCCATTCTAGGAGAACGAGGGAGGTGTTCTAGAAAAACAGCACTGTATGCAGCTGTTAGTAAAAAGAAAGTTAGCTCTTAATGTTGAATAATAAGATCAGAATCTACATGTGACCCAATAAGTTGCTTGATCACAGGGAACTCTGAAGAATTGTAACTGGTGATATCCTTGGCATGTCTTCAGAAATTTCCAATCTGCCCTCTCATTGGGCCTTATATCAGATTCCATATATAAGACTGGGGTGCTGTCCTGTGGCTCTCCAGATATTCTGAACTCCAACTTGATCTTTGGCCATGCTGGCTGGTGTTGATGAGGATTGTAACGGTAAAAAACAAAAGGTAAAAGACCCCTGGGCGGTTAAGTCCAGTCACAGGCAACTATGGGGTGTGGCACTCATCTCCACTTTCGGGCCGAGGGAGCCGGCATTTGTCCACAGACAGAATTCCAGGTCATGTGGCCAGCATGACTAAACCGCTTCTGGTGCAACAAAGCACCATGACGGAAATCAGAGTGCATGGAAATGCTGTTTAACCTTCCTGCCACAGCAATACCTATTTATCTACTTGCACTGGTGTGCTTTCGAACTGCTAGGTTGGCAGGAGCTGGGACAGAGAAATGGGAGCTCACTCTGTCATGGGGATTCAAACTGCCAACCTTCTGATTGGCAAGCCCTAGTGGCTCAGTGGTTCAGAAAACCCACGTCCTAAGAGGTGAGGGTTGTAGTTCGGCAACATCCAGAGGTCCACAGGTTCGCCTCCCCTGCTATGAGAATTTGCTACCATAAAGCAATGTCTGCTGTTCAGTTAACTGATTCAACTTGTGTTTATTTTCTACATTTGGTTTGCTTCTATTGATTTAACTGCTGCTCTAAGCAGACTTCAAACGTTATGGGCCCTGTAAGGAGCTCTGCAGTACAGAGTATTTTGGGCAACCTGCTCGTGTAAAGTTAACACTGGAGTGGACTGTTAACTTCAGTAGAATTGCTTTTTGGTGTTGGCAAGAACAACCCTGCATACTAATATCAGACAGAAGATGACTTCTATGTAGCTCCCCACTTTTCACGGTAATGTTCTCAAGTTTTCGAAATGGTCCCTTTGTTTGTTTACCCGCGATTCTTATTGTTCCAAGTAGAGGAGCTGAGGCAGGGTGACAGAGAGAGAGAAGGGAAACATAATTGGAACAAAATGTCTTTTGTCATGCTAATAACGAGTGTCATCATTTTATTTATATTGTGGATTCCCCCCCCCCCTAACACAAGAGCACTTCAAAGAGCAGAGAAGAATAGAACAGAAGAACATCATGAAATAAATGTGGAGCTCCCCCCTAATGAGAACCAGTTAGAAAGGAGGCAAGCCGGCAAAACACAAACAACTGGCGGACCATCTAACGTGTATCAAGCCGTTCTAAAGGATTTGCTCAGGTGCATTAAACAAAGATGGGAAACCTGAGGCCTTAGCTCACCAGTGACATACAGCTGGGAAAACGATTGCAGTTGGTGACATTCAAACACAAGATAAAGACTTAAGAAAGACTTCTAAGGGTAGGTGAATGAGATGAGAGCTTGCAGGCAACCTAGCCAGCCTGACTAAAAGGTATTGTGTCCTGCTAAAAGTCTGCCCTTTCCCAACTTCCTCATCTAGAAGCAGTACATCAAATAATATTTTTCATAAATGAGCATCTTTTAAAGCTGGTCATATGTTACTGAGCGCAGCACTGAAGATATATTGCTTCTGCCCGATGACATTCACATCCAGGATCCAGGGAAATAATGTGGTACCTTATCACCTGAACACCTTCTTCCCTACCAGCTAAATGATGACCACTTAAGTACCAGTATTTCACAGTTTAAAAAAGAGAGAATATTTCTGCCTATTTAACACTTTCTTTGCCTCTTCCCACTTCTTTTGAGCATTATATGTTGCTGAAAGCTTTTCTCTCTCTGCCTCCTTGCGTGTTACTCTGCATTCATTTACCAGGCCTAGTCTGGGTTTATGTTTTATTTTTTATATCAGGGTGTGCAAGTAAGCCAATCACAAGTGTTTTTGCTTTTTTTGTTTTGTTTTAATAAAAACTGTCCACTACAATGCTTCAACTCACAGTGGATACATCTGGTTGCATGTATTATAGAAGAATTGCAACACAGTCACATTCCAAAATGTTTACTATCCGATGGTTATGAAGGAGATAAAAGGGGAAAACAGTGGTCTGGCGTTTTATATCCTTGTAGAGTCATTTCCCTTAATGTGCACTAGAGTCAAGATGTAGCCACCCTTCACTCGTGAGATTTAAAGTGTAGAGGCTCGGGAGGAAGAGGCTGAAATCTGAAAAAGTGCAGAGAAATGTAATTCAATGTAAATTAACGTAATCTACTCAAAAGGCAAAACAGGCAGAAGGTGACAATGATTTGCCAGGAACACTGATTAGAAAATAAGGTGTACCCTTGATCAATTGGGGTAGAGGAAAAATGCACAACCAGTTGGTAAAATCCTATTTGACCTTGCCCATGGGGAAGCAGTTTCCATGCTGCAGCAAGTTTTGCAAAGTAGCCATTCTCATTGAACAGATTGGGAAATTCAGATCAATCAGCATAGCATGTGGAAATGGCCTAAGGTAGAGAGAGAGATGAGTAGATCTCAAGAATGTGCACTTTGATGAGCCATTGATTCATCTTGAATAGATTTTAAAACACAGCTACACTATGACATTCACCATGTCTCTTGCATAGTGGATACAGTCTGGAAAGCAAGTGAGAAACATTGGCGCTTTTAAGTCTATTTTGAAATAATGTTTTATCAGCTATTCAGTTCCATCGTGGTGGTTTTTGAAAGCTGAGATATAAGGATGCAGTCCAAAATATACTTTGCTGTGAGTAAATCCTATTGAAATCAATGATGTTAGTTTCTTACTCGACATTATTAGGATCCAGCTTCACATTTCAGAACCCCTTAAGTTAAGCTTTAGCACCGAAATTTCTTGAAATTAGAGGCTGTTTCAAAAATTGCCTTAAGCCATTATAAAGGTTTCACTTGCTGAATATGTTAGTTAATACAGTGGCCGTGACTTCTGCATGAGAATCCATTGATCACATTATTCACTATTTATCCATTCATTATATTTCACCCTCCTTTTCAGACAACTGTATCAAAGCAATTCACATCAATTAACCCCCCCCCCCATATAATACAATGGAAGACACAGTTGTATGAAGCTATGGAAACTTGCAGCGTAGCCTAAATTAAACCTTTCATCTTTCCAACAAGGTTCGAAAAGTCAAGAAGAAAAATGAGCTTTGTACGCATCTACCTTAGAGTTTACAATTCATTATCAGTCAGTCATGGGGTCCTGCCTGGGTAGATTTTGAACACTGATCTGGATTTCTAAGAAATGTTTTTAAATGAGGGAGTGATCCAGAATCCCTAAATCTAAGTGAATGGGACTTAATCAGATCAGCCTGATAGCTCAACATACTTGTAAGAATAGAACCATATTCAAAAAGCACTAATGCCCTGATGACAATGAGGCTCAAGTGCTCAGTGCAGTGAGAGAGCATCGCTGACACCCCATTGGCTATCCCATTGGGTTGACAGCCAAAACATGTCAGCTTCATTTTATAGTGGAGGCTTTGGCAGAGATTTTTGTTGTCGCGATCTGCCAAGAAAAATTTCCTTTGTGAAGGGAGTAAGAGTTTCACCTGCTCAGCGGGAAAGGAAGGGCGGCAAGTTGCTCTGAGATAGAGCAAAACCGCAGAACCTCTTTTGAATGCGATGTTTTGTGAGCATGTGAAGCACTGACAAGCATCCTCATGAGCAGGTGTGGAGTACCTTTTCTTCTGTAGTGCACAGTCACTGCTTGGCAACTGGCTGCAAGCTGCTACCTTGGCAGTTGGACCTGCTCCTGTGCCACAAACAGCAACTTGATATGTATTCAGTCAGCCGGTAATGCTTTGCAAAGCATGGAGAGAAGCAGTGCTGGATTTAAGGTAAAGTTAAAGGGACCCTTGACCATTAGGTCCAGTCGTGACCGACTCTGGGGTTGCGGCGCTCATCTCGCTTTATTGGCCGAGGGAGCCGGCATACAGCTTCCAGGTCATGTGGCCAGCATGACTAAGCTGCTTCTGGCTAACCAGAGCAGCGCACGGAAACGCCATTTACCTTCCCGCCGGAGCAGTACCTATTTATCTACTTGCACTTTGACATGCTTTCAAACTGCTAGGTTGGCAGGAGCTGGGACCAAGCAACGGGAGCTCACCCCGTTGCGGGGATTCAAACCGCTGACCTTCTGATCGGCAAGTCCTAGGCTCTGTGGTTTAATCCACAGTGCCACCTGCATCTCAGTGCTGGATTTACGTATAAGCTAAACAAGCTATAGCTTAGGGCCCCATTATTTTGGGGGCCCCCAAAAAATTTAAAGGGAAAAAAACCTGGATGTACATTTCCAAAATATAAGATAAAAAACAAATAAAATAAAACCTACATACAGCAACAGTGTTTTGTGTTGTGTAGGCTCCTATGATGTAAGTAACGGGCCCTGCCTGCTAGCTTGCTCCCTAAAATACCACTGGTTTGCTCATTTCTATATATAAGGTGCCAACATTCTGCATGGACTGGTTACATGGCACCATGTGCAAATGGCTTCAGATACCTATTAGGTCCATAAATTACCACATAGCATATATTCAACACAAAGAACAGCAACAGTTTGTTGTTGGCAAAGGACAGATGGACATATTACCATTACCTTCAGTAGCTTAGGGCCTCAACAGACCTAAAACCAGCCCTATGAACTTTACCAAATTGCTAGCAGGACCAGTGAAAAAATAGTCTGAGTCATCTTTATTTCCAGATCACACTGCTGGTAATGATAAGAGTTACTGGATCTTACGAGGTTGGACTCAAAATCTAAGGAACAACATCAGTGGTATCTCAGAATGCATACACTTTATCTTCTTTCTTTCCTCCTCTGCCATATCCGAGATATTTCTTATAAATCTTCCTTTGAAGGCCCATGTTTTATATATTTGTCTGCATGTTTGAATGAAGTGATTTACCTTTTGTCTTGTTTTTTTTTTAATGCACTAACCAGAGCCAGAATCTGCCTCCTTTTGCCAGTCATATCATGTTGCTACCCTAAGGGTTAACGATTGCATTATGACTTAATAACATGCTTCTTCCCTTGATTAATTCCTATAATAATCCCAGCATTTGGCTATGCTAAACAGAGAATAAATACTTTTCTGACAGAACTCCCATAAGTTAAACTCCTTTCACCGAGAGACGCTGGCCATTTTTTATCTTCATCGCTGAAATGAATTGAACAGAACCCTGATGAGAATTAATCAACTCATTGCAGTAACAATGCTTGCTGTCTGTTTAACATTCTGTATTGTTATGGGTTTCCTAACAGAGATAGTGTAGGCTGCCCTGAGGCAATACCTGGCCAAACTCTCTGATTTGAAAAGAGAGTATTAATAGTATGGCAGTTATTTCCATGGGAACAAATAATTAGGCCGCTTTTCCTTTCCGAATGGCTAGGACTGCGGTTGGGAGCCTTATCTGGGCACTTCTGAGCAACCACAAACTTAAATAGGGTTAATACTTTTTCCCTCTTCACAAGCAACAGGAGTTCTGTGATGCGTTGATCTCTTAAGAAGAGAACTTTCAACACAATTCCAAAATTGCAGTTTTCCCAGGATCTCTTTGTGGAAAGCCGGTTAGACTGGCATACAAGCAATGTAAGCTTGCAGTCTTGATATGCCCCAGATGAACATTATTAGGGCAGGGTTCCTGTATTTTTGACAATTGTGAAAAATGGCAGGTGCAGCTTGTAACGTCAGCATGAGAAAAGTTATGCATGCTCAAGTTCCCCTTTCCACACAAGTATTTAAAATACAAGACGTTGTCTTCCTTTGCATCTGGTTTCCTAATCCAGCGTAATTTTTTTATGCTAATAATCAGTTTTTGTTTTCGCCGTTGAAGCTCTCCCTTTTATTTCTTTGTTTTTGTTTGTTCTCCAACAAGTGTTTCCCTAAAGTATTTCCCAGCTGTCTCATAAAACGCGCGCGCGCGCGCGCGCGCACACACACACACACACACACACACACAGTCTGCAATGGTCTGGGAAGCAGAATTGATTCCTGTTGTTCAGGCATTCAGATTCTGTGGCAATGTTTATGAAAAGAACACCACCTAATTAAATGCAGTGTTGAAATTAAAACTTGAAACAGCCTTTGAAACAGACAAATTTACTGTGTTAGAGTAATAAAGCATTTTTTTGTCTCATTTACGTCCCGTTTTCTTACTCAAGTATTTGTTCCCATTGGACACAATCCAGTCACTTTTAAATCCTATTGATTTCAATGAAAAACATTTTTAGCACAGCCTTGATTGTCCCGACAATATAATTACTAATGCAATTTTTAGCGGTGGAATCCACATGCATGCCCACTCAGAAGCAAGCTCCAGTTAATTCACTATCTTCAAAGGGACTTCTGAGCAGACATGTATAGGATTGTGCTGTAAATTATGTAAATGTGGCAGGATCCTTGATTTTTAAATGCATTTGATCTTTCAAAGTTTCTTTGTGTATTTAACTTTAGAACATTTTAAAACTGCACACTTGCCAATTCCATCTGAATATGCTTCTCGTTTCAAGACCTTCCTCAGCCTGAATGTCATATTTACCGTACTTGTAGACGGCAGTGTGTGGTCAGTAGACTAAGGGACTAGGCTAGTCCCCTAAATGTTCCCCTAGCATCTCCTTCCCAAATAATAATAATAAATTTTATTTATATCCCGCCCTCCCCAGCCAAAGCCGGGCTCAGGGCGGCTAACAACAATAAAATAGTACAATATTCTAAAAATATTTCATTATAAAAATTAATTAAAATCAAATTGATGGCAACCATTAAGCTAAAGTTCTGTGGAGACTGCCAAAGGAGGGAGTCAGGCTGTGCCCTGACCAAAGGCCTGGTGGAACAGCTCTGTCTTGCAGGCCCTGCGGAAAGATGTAAAGTCCTGCAGGGCCCTAGTCTCTTGTGACAGAGCGTTCCACAGCCGAAAAAGCCCTGGCTCTAGTTGAGGCCAGCCTATCCTCTCTGTGGCCCAGGACCTCCAAGATGTTTTTGTTTGAAGACCGTAAGGTCCTCTGTGGGACGTACCAGGAGAGGCGGTCCCATAGGTACAAGGAAACTTCAGCTTGGCTTAGGGAGGGAGACACTGAAGAAACCTTTCTCTTCCCTTCTCCCCCCACCCAATTATAAAATTCTTTTAAACCACTTAAAAATTGATTGAGCCAGAAATCTTCTCCCCAATTTGCAGCATCTGATATATTTGCTGCTACCACCACCATTGTAAGTGCTGTTTTGTAACTGTGCTTCCTGAATTTATTTACTTCATAGTTTCCTTATCGCTCTTTGACTGGAGTTTCCAGAGCAGCTCACTATATTTGTGAAATGCAACTGCTCTGTTAAAAACCTTGTAAAATGTAAAAATTAAACTGCTAAAATGACTGAGGGGAGGGGCAGAAAGAGAGAATGTGTTAAGAAGCAGGGTTATTTTAAAATGCCGAATTAAGAAGTTACACAAATTAGAACCCTCCAAAATAAACAACAACATCATTAAGGGCTTATCTACACTTCCTTTCGTCCCCCTTGGGGAAAAGCACTCTTTAGTGCTAAATCGGAGCAAACAGCAATTCGGAGGTTTTCTAGATTGACATTTCTTCTGATCTATCACAAAAGAGTGGGTTTTCCCTGCAAAAGGGGTGGGTCAAGGCACTGGCGGAGCAAGCCGATTGGGCGCCTGGGGCAGTACACATGCCCTGCACCCAGGGGTGGGGCCAGCCGCTTGCGGGGTGGGGCAAGCCGGGGCAGGACGCTCTGTGGGGCCTCCTCCCACTCTGCCGCCCTACAACTGAGGGGGAGGCAGTGGGTGGACCATTTGGGGCAGTGCAGAGCCTGCAGGCGTGCAAGCCACCACATCACTCCCAGGAGAGACGTGTGCCTCGGGCACGCTGCAGGCCCCGCGGTGAGTTCCGCCGGGCATTTTGCCACCCCCCCTCAGTGGTGACACCCAGGGCGGCCCACACACCCCTTCCTTCGTCCCTGGGTCAAGGCAGTACGATTTTTCTAGAAAAATAGGTGCCGGAACTCACCATGAAGGCCTCTCTCGTTCTCTTAGACTGGCAATGGCGCCCATCTGAGAGGTGCCGAAACCGAGTTCCGGTGAGTTCTAGCTGGGCAAAAAGACCTGGGTCAAGGAGAGAACTTCTCAAACCTGTGCCTAGGAAGTTCAGGTCAAGCGGAAAACCACTTGCACCCTTGCTTTGTAGGCCTGGAACAAGTGGAGGTGTGGAAGAACCCTATCTTCCACGTGTGAAGAACATTCTGTTCCTGAACATGGGTGAAGACACCAGTGGAACAGGCAGTGCTAGTGTGATTTGAGAGAGCGGACATGTGATAGTGTCTTCACCTGCCTGCCTCCTTCCCTCTCTCACACAGGGCTGTCATAATTAAACAGGGAACTAGCAGGACCCATGATCATGCATGAACTCATAGCTCCCAAAGGCTACTTCTCTTAGCAGGTGCTTTTCCTTAAGTGCTGGTGAGTCCCAGAGTATTGTCAGAAATGCACTCAGCCAGGATACGCTGCGGCAGCTGAGATGTGGAACGCCTTCTGAAACGAAGGCAGGATGGGAATTTCCAGGTCTGCTTGCTATTTATTCAGCTCAACTGCAGCAGTGTAATAAAAGGCAACAAGCAGGGGAGGGGAGGAGAGGGAGGGGGAAGACACCACAAAGCTAATGAAATGTCAGAGTTTGTGTATGCTAACCAGACAAATGCAGAGAGATGCATAAAACCACAAGGGACAAACCTGTCATTTACATGAATTATTACTGGGCCTGTGACTCCAGGGGAGGCTAGGAAAGTGCAGGGTAATCAAGGAGCAAAGGCACTGGCTTTCTGCGCAAGCCCTTCATTTAAGAGGCATAATAAAAGGACAAACATGTTGTCGAAGAGCTGCAGAAATACATGGGGTTTTTTTTTGAACCATAAGAAGAGAAGCAGCATCAAACAATATACTTTTGCACTGGACATACAAATACTACAGAAGTGGTTGCTTTGTATGCTGTGATTTGCTACAAGCACAGAATCTTGGTGTTGTTGTTATTAATTAAATTTGTTAGAATTTTGGTCCTGGAATTGCCGTGTCTGGAGCACTCCTTGTTTTGGTGGTGGTAAGGAGAATAAAAACCACCAGAAAATGGATGTCAAGATGAGCCCTGGTTGTTTTTTTTAAAAAAAATTCTAAAGTGTGGGGGAACACCACTGCCCCGCCATCAATGGTAAGCCCCACAGCCATGAAAAACTGCTTTTCCCAAATCCACTTACTTCAAAAGGGTCAATGATTTTTTGGGGGTGTGTGTGTGTGGGGGGGGAGAGGACAGGGAGGAGAGTCAGAATTTCATTCAGCCTTAACAACTCCCCCCAAAACTGCCAAGGAGGGGCCTTTGACTTTCTGCGTTTTTTCAGCTGGTAAAATCTTTCACGAAAAAGCATCCATGGTTTTGCCCTAGGAAGTGAAATTTCTCTCAAAGGCTACTTTGTCTACATTCTTTTTTTAGAAGATGAATTTTGAGAAAACAATTGTTTCGACAAGTAACTTGTCCTGATAAAATTACAGACTTTTATCATGCCATGTGTTGAAGTTTCATTTGATTACTCTAAGAGATCACGCCGCATTTTCCCATGAATGCTGGGTGGATTCCTGCCATGGTCTGAACAATTTATGTATTCAATAAACATTTGCCATATGTTATGAAAGGAATAGGGATTGTGTTTGCCCTTTGCCGCTCTCACCTGGCATGTTAGTTTCTCAGCCAATGCTATTGACCATATTCTGTTATACCAAGAACCAATGTTGAGCCCATCACTGGTAGTCCAACGTTTGGTTATATCCATATGAGCAGGAGTCATCAGAAAGGCTAAGAGGTCATCTTTAGGATCCATTCTTAGTCACCTTGAGAGGCTTGCCCCAATTCACAAGAAAATGAAGAGAGAATAAAACTGTGAAAAGGGAAAAAAACCAAAAACATCTTGCCCTACCGTGAATGAAAGTCTAATTGAAAGCTATTTTGATTTATTAGCGATGAACTTTCCAATGTAGGGAGAGGCTGCAATACAGTATGAGTAACTGTTTACAACAAGGTTTTGCCTCATACTTTTGACTGCGCCTCTGTCAGAAAAATCTGCAGTTCCAGAGAAAACTGATTAGACATATATCAGTTTTCTTTACAGCTTCCTCTGATGCTTCAGCTGCAATTGATGTAGCAGTTTTCTGTTATAGCCAGGAAGATTCCACCAGGATACCACATGACCATGATTTTAAGGTATTGATGTCCTTCTTGTTTTTAAGACACAAAATGGAGGCCTGTTTTGAGGCTGGGTAGGGGCAACTATTGGCACAAACAAGGAAGAGGAGGAGGGTAGGCCAATAGAGCCTTGCAAAATGGGTGTAAAGAAACCAATTTATAACAATGATCTCAGTGCCAGATTTACTGCTGCAAGGAAGAAGGAATGCATTGTGATTGACTAGAAACAGACAAAGCTTAAAGCATTCGCTCTTAAATCCTCTCTGTTAATATAAAAATTAAACAGCAAATCAAATAGCTGGATGCTCCGAGCAGCCAACTTATAGGTGCCAGTTAAACATAAATGTTAACTGCCTTCCCATTTCTCCACGCACAGAACTGCTGGCCGCCCGGTTTTCCTCACACTACAGTCACAGAGGGACAGGATCATGTTTGAAATGAGTTCTTGCTTACTTTGTTGGCTTCATCCTCTGCCAAGCTGAGAAGCGTTGACGCTTGCAGTGACATCAGAAATGAGCCAGAACAGTGTGGGGAGTCCGAGGAGAGTGGCCAGCAGTCGGAACATTGCCTGAGAGAGGCAGATTATTCTTATTTTTAATTAGATTAAAGTCTTTGTACTTGGCTCATACCCCATATAGGTTCTGAGGGTCAGTTCAAATAATATTACATCTCCGAGGCCACCAAAAACACATTTCTGTTCAGAGTGGCTCCATATGTGTGATTTTGTATGTGTGTTTGTGTGTGTATCATTTCGAAGCCCCATAGGTCATAAGACAGAATTTATCTACTGGAAGGTCATAATTCACACATCCCAGAAGTCCCTGGTATGAACCCTCAACTTGACTGGGATCATCCAGATATAAACATTTCTCCAGCATTCTGGGTCTACCAGACCCTCCAAGTGTCCCTATTTTCCAGGAACATGATTTAGAGAATCTTGATTTAGAGAAGCTGTCCCAGTTTCTGATTTGATCCCGGAATGTCCCTATTTTCCTTAGGATGTCCCTATTTTCATTGGAGAAATGTTGGAGGGTATGAAGTTATCCAGCCCCTGAGCCATCTGAAGGCAATCCTGTATAGGGAAGGGTTTTTTTGTTTTTTAAAAAGTTTATTATTTTATTACGTTTTTATATATTGCGGCAGCTGTCCAGAGTGTTGGGGCAACCCAATAAGATTATCATTATGGAATGGGACGTACCAAATTAGGTGTTAGGCCTATGGCTAAATCTCGTGGCAAGCTGTAGATAGGGTCTGATTCTTATAAAGGCAGATTGGGGCCAAAGGGCCTGGAGCTGATATTATAGTTAAGATATGGGTTCAGTGTTGGGTAGCAGGCAGGAATATAGTGCCCAAAGCAGGAAGATAATGAAAGGCAAACTGGAGCTCATGTACCAGGTGAGACAATCAGAAGTGGGAGTTATATAGAGCCATATATAAATTTGGAATGAAATGTCTCCACAACAGTTGTTTTAAATTACTTTCGTTTGACCCCAAGTGCTCAGAAAAATCTGTCAAAATCTTTCTACAATTTCTACTTTTAGTTATTTTTATTTACTTGAAAATATTTATTTACTTGATTTAAGGGAAGGCAACTGCCCCCCCCCCCGGCAACACCCAAGTTTCCAAAGGGTTGGTTTTATGAAAGAAACCTTCCATTCTTTTCTGAAGGGATGGGGAGAAGGGCTCAGAAATGACATTCACCATGAGTCATGTGACCATTTTGTTCTGAGAAAATGCATTTTATGGAAGCATTTTCAAGGTATGACAGCACAAACGAGATTACAAGCAATGAATGTCAAAGTGGAGGAAGGAGAAGGAGTCGAGATCACCTTGACTTGCAAGCCGTTATGCCAGAGTTATACCGTTTTGTCTGTGGCAAAAGGCACAGTTGACCTAAATTGGCTCGTTTGTATTTCTGTGTGTAAGAATGGTCTCTTAAGTAAGTTCCTTGGCATGTGTTCAAACTGCAACTCACCATTTCCTGATTGATGCTGTTTTGGGAAGATTGGTCAGAACAGGTTCAGACAGAGAGGAGGAGGAGGAGGAGGGCTTCCATATTTGCAAGGCCACCCCCACCTCCTTGTAATGCTTCCTCCAAAAGGCAACTGTCTGGGCTTTGTTGATGAGTCACATGTAGCTCATCTCTTAGTGCTATTCCTAATGCTTGTCCTCATAACTGGTAGTTGCTACTTACACACAGCCTTCATCAACTGGTATGCCAACTGACAGGACACACACATTCCTGCCTTGCAGAGGGTTGGGCTAGTCCAGGCCTCCTCAAACTCGGCCCTCCAGATGTTTTTGAGACTACAATTCTCATCATCCCTGACCACTGGTCCTGCTAGCTAGGGATCATGGGAGTTGTAGGCCAAAAACATCTGAAGGGCCGAGTCTGAGGAAGCCTGGGCTAGATGAATCTTGGCTCCTTCTCAACTCTGCAATTCTATGATTCTCACTATGTGGATTGACTTACAGTGGTACCTCTGGTTACGTACTTAATCCGTTCTGGAGGTCCGTTCTTAACCTGAAACTGTTCTTAACCTGGAGCAACACTTTAGCTAATGGGGCCTCCTACTGCTGCCGCGCCACCGGAGCACGATTTCTGTTCTCATCCTGAAGCAAAGTTCTTAACCTGAGGTACTATTTCTGGGTTAGCGGAGTCTTTAACCTGAAGCATATGTAACCTGAAGCATATGTAACCCGAGGTACCACTGTATATCTGGGATCACTAATGTGGTTACCCCTGGGCACCACACTGCCCTCAACCCCCCCCCCACCCCCTGGTGCCTGCCATAATCTGCCCCTTCCCATTTTTATTTTTGCCACTTTCCCTTTTTTAAAAAATAGTTTTTATTTACGATTTTCTTGTGCTAGAAAACAAACAAACGGGGAAAAGTGCACCATTTGTCTCCACTTTCAATTCATAGAGTCTTTTTCACAGTTTGTTTACATGTAGTGAGAGACATGTTTGTCATAGACATATTGCGATGGGGGGGGAGAGGGGAGGGAGAGAGATGGGGGTGTTGTTCTTTCGTTCTGTTGCATACTGTTTATGTAGGGGTTTGTGTCAGCATCATGTTGACAGGTCCTTTGATTATGTATATATTTATTTTTATTGACATTGCGATAGGCTAGGGGGTCCAGTTCTTGGTTGGGATGGGCAGTAGTAGCTGCTGTTGTGGTGGTCGGGCAGTTGTGGAAATGCCATTAGGAAAGACTTGTTGAATCAAGACAATGAGATTGGTGCCTTATTGGTGTCAAAGTTCTGCGTGATTGGAAGGCGAATCGGGCACTCTTATCTTTTCAAATGGTACCCAGACAATGGTATCGTTTCTGCTTCGTGATATGCTAAAACACTTTTGCACTGGAGCCTTGCCATGTTCCTTGAATCTCACTTTCTTCACACATAGCTGAGCTCTTGCATAACCAAGAACAACTTCGCAAATTGCTTCTGCCAAATGGTGCTCTCCATAAAAGACAAAGTGATTATTTTTCTACCCCCGCCCCCACCCCAAGTAAAGGTTACAACAATATTTTGTTTTAACGCACAGCGGAACAACTCAGAGCCATTGACTTAGTAATAGAATACGATGCATGCATGTGTGTGTGTGTATGTGGAAAGTATCTTGGAATGAGTAAGCCTTACTCAAAGTGATTCAGCGCTTGAAAGTGATGTGCTGCTTCAGAATTGCACTGGCTATTTCCTCTCTCCCATTCTAGTAACACAGCTTAGTGGAATGGCTGCACTGACATCTCTATGCTGAATGGAGATATTCTCAAATCTGCCCCACCAGTTTAGATTGGTTATTTAAACTTAAAAAAAAATAAATAAATCAGAATATTACAAGTTTAATCCCTGAATTCATTCTCAGTCCTTTGGAATTTGTCTGTACTCTCGTCTGCATCTCGTATGCATTGGGAGAAGCTGTATGGTATTCAGAAACCTCTGGTATGTATATTGTGAACCTTTATTCCAGTCTCCAAAACTCTGGGTCAGTTTATCCCGTCAACAGGACTGCATGCAGAATCCTGGCAGGTTAGGAGCATATTTGCTGATTCACACAAGTATTGTTATATCATTATATAAACTGATGAAACTATGCCTGTGACAATTTGAGAAGGTCACATGGATAGAGCTTATGCTCAACAGGAATCTCCGAATCGTAGAATCATAGAACTGTAGAGGTGGAAGGGACCCAAAGGGCCATCTATTCTGCAGTGCAGGAATCTCAACTAAATCATACATGACAGGTGGCCATCCAACCTCTGCTTAAAAGCCTCCAAGGAAGGAGAGTCCACCACCTTCTGAGGAAGACCGTTCCACTGTTGAAAGGGTCTTACAGTCAGAAAGTTCTTTCTGATGTTTACTCAGAATCTCCTTTCTTGTAACTTGAAGCCATTGATTCGAGTCCTGCCCTCCAGAGCAGGAGAAAACAAGCTTGTTCCATCTTCTATGTGGCGACCCTGGAGATATTTGAAGGTGGCTATGCTATTTCCTCTCAGTCTCCTCTTTTCCAGGCTATGCATACCTAGCTCCTTCAAGTGTTCTTCTTACCAGGGGTCAGCAAACTTTTTCAGCCGTGGCCCGGTCCACCGTCCCTCAGACTTTGTGGGGGGCCAGACTATATTTTGAAAAAAAGAAATAAATGAATGAATTCCTGTGCCCCACAAATAACCCAGAGATGCATTTTAAATAAAAGGACACCTTCTACTCATGTAAAAACATGCTGATTCCCGGACCGTCCACAGGCCGGATTGAGAAGGTGATTGGGCCGGATCCGGCCCCCTTGCCTTAGTTTGCCTACCCATGCTCTTAAGGCTTGGTTTCCAGACCCGTAAAAGAGTCTTTTGCTTTTATGCTCGTTTCTGAGCCTTTAACGGTACAGTTCACACTTGGTATCTTGCACAGGGCTGGAACCCCCTCAATAGATTCCACTCCCCATCTTTTCACGTGTTTGCATGGAATGCCCTCTCTCTTCCGTGCACAGCAAAGTTCGGCAGGTTCTGTGGCTTGCCTTCCAAAGATGCCAAAAAGCCCAGGAATCCAGCCAAGGAGAAAACTGCTGGATCTCACAACACTACACTCAAGGAAACGTTTAGGGAAAACCTGCTGGTGGTGAATGGTAAAAACTGAGGGAGGAAGCCAAAGCAACTTGGCACTTCAGAAAGGATTGGCGTGATGTGCGTTGGACGGGTTTCGTGTCTGATACAGGGAGTTTCCAGAAGGATCGTATGTTAGGCTAGAGGCTAATGTGCTTAGGTTTAATTATGCACTTCTGTACCTCAGGAAATTGCCAGGGAATTATGAATTCATCTCTGCTTTCCAAACACTAAAATAGACGTAGAAAGAGCTTTATCTCTGGTATGACAAAACACCCCCAAAGAAAAATAGAAGTGGATTTGGGCCAAGGTCTTTGTCTCAGCATTTAAGAGTGTGCATGTTTGTGGTGTTGGGCTCCATTCGAGTGACGTATTTTGTTTTACAAACCCCATTTAGCCAATTTTCTTCTGCATCAACAGCTAACACGTCCGCACGCTCAACCCGCCGGCTGCGAAAGGAGGAGCAACCACCATTCGGAATGAGAAATGTAAAGGCTTTCGGAAAGAGTTGCTGGTGAGAAACACAACTTTCTGTTTAACTTTTGGATATTAAGCGTTGTTATCTGAAGTGCAACTATAGGCACTCCTATTAAGAAATGAGGAAAGCAAAGGAGGAGATCCATTACTGCAAATGCCATGGGTGCACCAAAGACATGTCTTCATCTACCCTGAGCCCCTGTGGTAATGCAGGATACAGCCATGGGTGTGCTAGGTGTGGTGTTATTGTTGCACTAGGTACGTGGATCCCACAGCGCTGGCAGTTGCTGGGACCAGACTGGACATGGCAGCTATAAGGGTGGGGGAAGAAGAAGAGGAGTTTGGATTTGATATCCTGCTTTATCACTACCCGAAGGAGTCTCAAAGAGGCTAACATTCTCCTTTCCCTTCCTCCCCCACAACAAACACTCTGTGAGGTGAGTGGGGCTGAGAGACTTCAGAGAAGTGTGACTGGCCCAAGATCACCCAGCAGCTGCATGTGGAGGAGCGGGGAAGCGAACCCAGTTCACCAGATTACGAGTCTACTGCTCTTAACCACTACACCAAACTGGCTCTCCAGGGAAGCACTGGCGTGGCAACAGTGGGCACAATCTCTGTCTTCCCCTGCTGCCAGCCATGTGCTTCCTCCACCATTCCTGATGCCACACACATTCCTGGTGACCGGCAGCGCCAATGCAGCTGGGAGCACTTTGCCACCTCACATGCTGCACCTGGCAGGACCTTTTTATCAAGCACACATTTTGCATCCCTATACGGCAGGGATGTCCAACAAGTCAATCGCGATCTACTGTTAGATCTCCGTGACATTTTGGTAGATTGCGGTTGATCTCTGGCTCCCTTTTGTCTGCGTTGGTAAATCTGACTCCTGCCCTGCCCCTTGCCCCGCCCTCCATTGTTGTTTGAACTCAGGAAGGGAAGATGGAGCTCCCTCTGTGTGGCTGTTTTCATCCATAGCAATGTTTTTGTGAGTGACTTAACCCTAACTTCCCCTTCCTTGCTCCCCACCCCCAAAGCGGAACTCCCCTCCCCCAAGAAGCCTTTACCTTAACCCCACAAAAACAGGTCTTTCCACCTCCCCCAAAAAGTAGATCTCTGCCAGATTTCAATTCTGAAAGTAGATCGCAGTCTCTTGGGAGTTGGCAACCCCTGCTATATGGTAATATATGTTCCTGGTGGAAAGGTTTGCTTAATATTCCCTAATGTTCTCTCCCTATGATAGGAGAGCAGGACAGATGGAATTTGTACCATATGATGTGCTTGTGGCTGCTGATTTGAATGGCTTTAAGTCCTCTTCCCTTAAACGTTCAGGAGGTGTTGTGGCCTGGCCATGGGCCTGGCCAGCGATCCGGCAGTCGGCTGGGGAGGACTGCAGACCTGCCTACAGATCGGCCTTTGTCAGGCAAGCCTGGGTCCAGGGATTCCCCAGGGGGTGGGCCCAACAAGCCAATGGGATGTGCTTGGGTCTGCCCCCTGGTGATTAGATGAATTTAAGGGGAGATAAGACTATTCCTGTCCTTAGGAACCTGAGTGGGAAAGTGCTATTACACAGATAGCCTGCTTTTTGGCTTTCCATAGGTGTGGAAACAGAATGACCAACTAGATGGGTCCTTCATCTTGATGATATGTTGATCAAGCTGTCCCTAGGAAGGCAAGGCCACTCTGAATGTAACACTGTTGAGAGGACCTTGCTTGTGCTTTCAAAGGGACAGCTCTTGGCATCATTGCTTCAGCTCCAGTGCACCAGAATCTAGGCTGGTGATTCCTAGACTTCTAATAGGTGAAGCACACTTGAGTTAAAATCGAAGGTATGTGCAGCTCTTACACCCAGAACAGTTTTCTTTAATCAGCTTAGCCAATGGATTAATCAGCTACACTTGGGACCATCAGTTTTAGTTAGCAGAGCTGTGCATGATGTTACTACCAGCAGCCTTGTACGCTGCGTTGCTCAGGAATTCTAAGAAACAAAAACTCAGCGCAGCTTTGAAATTGGTGGCTAAAATCAGTGCAGTTGAAAGGTTCGGTCTGCTAAAATCTTGATTCAAAATGGCATCAAACTCTATCCAAACATCATGAAAACTTGCACCTTAATCCAGAGGCGGAGCTAGCTGCTCCGGCACACATGTTGTGTACCCAGGGGTACACAGGGGTTGGGCCATGGCCTGGGATGAGCATCCCAGGGGGGTAGAGCGAGCATCCCAGGGGGCTGCTTTCTAGGCAGGGGTGGGGAGCCATGCCGCTTTGCCAGCAGCCTTCCTCCCTTCCCTCTTCCTTGACAGCTCGGGAGAGGCTCCCCCCCCCCAGGAAGCAGCCCAGGAGCAGGGGGCAATGGCGCACCACCTGCCCATGACTCCCAAGTCTCCCCCGAGCTGTCAAAACGAAGGGAGAAAGGGGGTAGGCTGCTGGCAAGGCAGCACAGCTCTGATCCTTCCCCCGACAGCTCGGGGTAGGCTTGGGAGTCACAGGCGGGTGGCATGCCGAATGCCACCCCCCTCAGTGATGACAGCCAGGGCGGACTGCCCCCCACCTTCCTCCGCCCCTGCCTTAATCTCAGGAACTACCATGTACAATTTGGTTATGATACCTTAAAGGGTTTCCAAATGCACAGTGAACAAATGCACAGCTTTTCAGAATTAGTAGCAGATTATCGTCACAGCTTTTGTGCATGGAATAACATTTGAATGCATCCACATGAATGCAAGAGAGACACCCCAACCGGTGCCTGAAGATATTACTGTGCTAAACTCCAGTCCACTAGCCAAACTGCCTGCTGCCACTGAAGATTCTTTGGCCACCAGGATGCAAAAGCATTTGAAAAGCCCCGTACTTGGTTCAAGTGGTCTCAGATTACAGCAGTTGCTGGAGCCCTGTGAAGATGGTGGCATGCCGTGTGCTTGCTGTTTGTTTTAACCCTCTCCATAATTAGAGTGGTTAGGCTATTTTTACAGTACATGGCAGTCTTCCTTTCAAGGCTGAAATTATAGGGGATAAATGGGTTGCTTGTGGAGGGCAGGAAGGAATTTTGCTGTGAATGGTGAAGCAGAGCTTGGCAACTTGCGTTAAGCATTTGAGGCTGAATGCATCATTTAGCCAATGACCAATCACGTACATGGCATATTTGGCTGCAGTTATTTATCCACGCTGAAATGACTAAAGGGGAACTTGATGGGATCTGGAGAGTGCTGTCCTGAGATATACAGTATGTGAATGGGAGCCGTTGCATTTAATGTACACATGGTCCTAGTGCCAGTCTACTGTGGGTAATACACCCTTGGGCAAATTAATTGAAACAAAGCATGTTTTCTATCTTACTTGTAATCCTGTACCCAAAACAAACACAAAAAGTCAGTTGATCATTGTGGTGTCGGAAGCCTGCAGCCAATAGAAGGAATGATGCGCTCGCCACAATATATTGAGGTTCTAAGTAAGAGTTAATCCAGAGCTGGAAAAGAGGTATCCTGATGGTACTGAGATATTGCAGAAGGTCCTAACCCCCTGTCACACATCAAAAGTGGTGAAGAAATTCATGACAGCAGCAAATACAGGTACTTGATTGGCCAGGGAATTTCCTGGACATAAATCCCATTGACAATTTGTGAGCTATATGCAAAAGTCGCCTTGTGCTGTAGACTGTACGACTATGCAGAAGCTCATTCAGGCGCTGATTCAAGTGTGGTCCAGGGATCTGAAAATCAACAGTGACTAGTTATTTTATTATTTGAAACTAGTAGACTCCATGCCAAACCATGTTCAAATGCTGCTTAAAAATAGCGGAGGTCATATCCGTTACTAATGTACATATATGTGAGTTTTGTACATTGTTTCAATTAATTTGCACAAGGGTGTAAGTGGTCTTGTGGAAAAAACTGCTCAGATCATCCACTTCCTAGGCACATTCATTCATATATTTATTTGCTACCCAAAGAAACAGCTCTCTGCTCCCAGGGAGCTTACAGTTCAAGAGAACCAAATCAACCCCGTGCATGTGCCCCACAGGGCTAGATGGGAATGATGCAGCAAAACAAAACTTCCCAGCTGCAACTTACATTCTGGTACCTATTCCAAAGAATAAGTGGCTTTGTGGTGAAACAGCCCACAACAACTGATTCCAAGGCAGTGCAAGTCAACGATATTTGCAAGTTGCACAGATGAGGATGATGCAACAGGCAGCAACACTTTGAAACCGTCAGTGTTCTATTGCCTGTCCTTGATTTTTTAATAGAGAAACAGGCTGGAATATCTGATTATGAGGAAATCCAATCGACCAAATTCACATCACACATAGGACTAATTGGGAATGATAGAGTGAGCTAATAAACCTTAAAAAAAAACCCAAATCCATGTTCCAGTGTCTGTGTTAGAGAATGAGCCGTTCAGCAAAATGCAAACAAGCCACAACAACAGCAACTAGGAATATCCAGTTTTGAAGCAGTCCGCTCAACAGAATTCACAGATTCACATGCTGTATATAGGATGCAATCCAATCAACAAAATTCACATGCCATATAGGATGAGATGTTCACAAGACAGTAAGCCACAAAAACTCCAAAGAATCCACATTCCATTGCCCATTCTGGTGAGAAACTCATTTTGTAGAAAAGCAGCTAGAATGCCGAGGCGCCACTATTAACAAAATCCACAAACAGATGGGAAGTAGATGTCGGTTGAAAGACCAGCTTGGAGTATTTGGATCTTGCACTACATTTCTGGAGAAGATTAAGGTTTCTTCTGGCCTACCACCCACCACGCTGCACACGAATCTTTCTGCCTGAGCTGATGGACGTAGCATTGGATTTGGGGTTCAGGGTTCTCAGGGCGATTGATTTAGGAACCATCAGCATTTCTGCCATGCTGCTATATTCAGGGCAACTCAGGACTTCGTGCCTACTGTGATGATAATGGGCAGAATGTGTCATGGTCCAGTCTATGGGCAATTGAAGTCCCGGCTGAGGACGTCAGGACCGGGGGCAAGATGGCGGGGTGGGAGCAGGAACGAGAGTCCAGAAGCCAGGGGTCCGAGGGTCAGGAAGCAGGGAGTCATGAAGTCAAGGGTCTGAGGATCGAGAAGCAAGGAGTCACGAAGTCAAGGGTCTGAGGGTTGAGAAGCAAGGAGTCAATAAGTTGAGGTCTGAGGATCAGGAAGCAAGAAGCCAAACACAGCAAGGCAGGAAACGAGCTGCTGTGGCAAAGAGATGAAGGGAAATGCTGGCCTTATATCCCTTCCCGGCTCTTGCCACTAGGTGAGGTGAGTTACCAAGCGGCCTCACCTGTGAGGCTGTGCCTTGCCTCTCCAGAACAAACTTAGGAAGGCCCCAGTCCTGTGAAGCCCTACTGGTCACAGGGCCTGGCTCCTGCATGCACTCCTGACAGAATGATGGTGATCAAAAAGTAGGGGATTTTGTACCTTCTCACTTGACATGGTTGGATCGCTTCCTGCTGAGATTTAGACTTGCGGTGACTGTGTCCCTCTGTAAGGGTAGGGGACCTATTAGAATAGTCACTCATTGATCCATTTTAATTGGGGTTTAGGGTGGGTTTAGGCACTGAAAGTGCTGTAGTAACTCAGTGTGATGACTTTTGCCAGGACAGAGACAGATGATTATCCTGGACCTTTCAATACCATCAACTATGGTATCCTTCTGTAGAGACTGTCTGAATTGGGTGCAGCCATCCCTGCCTATCCATGGTTCCAATAACACATGATAAGTGGTTCATCTACTAAGAAGAGTGGTGCTCAACCTGTTCTGGAGGGACTGTACTCTCCCAAAAGATTCATAGTTTGGGGTTGTTCAATGGCTCTGTGGCTTGGAGAGCCTTTTTCCCAGCTTAGGTGTCTTCACTAGCACTGTTTAGAAAGATCCTGGCTACTTCAGTCATCCATGTCCTGCTAATCACCTGTTTGGATTACTGAAATGTGTTGTCAATGGATTTGCTTTCCACACAGCCTGGAAAATTGAGTTGGAGCAGAATACGGCTCTGAGGCTTCTAGCTAGGACTTGAAGTCCTGAATGTATTAGTCTGCTTTGCCATCTTCACTGGTTCCTGGTCTATTTCTAGACCCAATTCAAAGTGCTTGCTTTAAAAGACAGCACCTTTCTTCATGGTTTGGGACCTATGGTTTGGGTATCTGAAGGATTCCCTCTTCCCATATCAGCAAATGTCATTTTCTGTGTGCCATGATTAAATGAGGTATGGTAGGTGCCTACAAAAGAAAGGAGCTTTTCAGCAGTGCTCTCTTGATTGTGGGATCGCTCCACAGAGAGGCATGCATGGTGCCTGCTTTAACATATTTTTGACACCAGCTAATCTGTGCCCGGGACGCAGGTGGCGCTGTGGGTTAAAGCCTCAGCGCCTAGGGCTTGCCGATCGAAAGGTCGGCGGTTCGAATCCCTGCGGCGGGGTGCGCTCCCGCTGCTCGGTCCCAGCGCCTGCTAACCTAGCAGTTCGAAAGCACCTCCGGGTGCAAGTAGATAAATAGGGACCGCTTACCAGCGGGAAGGTAAACGGCGTTTCCGTGTGCGGCTCTGGCTCTGGCTCTGGCTCTGGCCAGAGCAGCGATGTCACGCTGGCCACGTGACCCGGAAGTGTCTCCGGACAGCGCTGGCCCCTGGCCTCTTAAGTGAGATGGGCGCACAACCCCAGAGTCTGTCAAGACTGGCCCGTACGGGCAGGGGTACCTTTACCTTTACCTTTAATCTGTGCCCGATCAGTGTTCATAAAGGAATTAGCACAAGGATACCCTGGAACTTCCATTTCTGAGGCATTCCAAATCAGCAAATTCACTGGTCATGTAGAACATCTAAGAGGGCTTGCCGTAAAGTGGTCAGCAACCAGTTTCTGACTAATACATCTCCCAAAGTCTGATTATAGGCAGAAAATTATTTGTGGTATGAAAAAGCAGAGTTTTAAGAAATATTAAACAACTCTGTTAATATGATGACCATTAATTTTCCATAGAATCCAACTTCTGATGTCTAATCCAGTCATTAAACCATTTATGAAAAAAGGAAACACATTGCTTTAAATGCCCTTGCATCACAAACAGTAACACTGAAATGTAATATAAAATGAAGAGACGAGAATGAGGAGTCATGCCAACCTCAGAAGAATAAAGGATTTATTAGTCTTCTTTTTTACTCAAGTCAAGGTAGATTTTCTGAAGAGAGAGAGAGCACTAAAAGGTGAGATTAGTATTTAAAAAAATTGCACCACCGTATTCAAATTAGCAGAGGCCATTCACATTGATGCCAGCTGAGGATCTAGTTCAGCCACCATCTTTAAATGTTTAATTTCTTGCCTCTGGCTGGATTTCTTCAGAGCTTCACCATGATTTAAAGTTGGTTTAATGGTAGCAGAGTCAGATAGCTGTGTGGCCTGCTAAGTCATTGCCCCCATATGTGACTGATGATATTTCGACATGATTACAGACCTTGGGCCATTATCGCGGTTTGCAGTGAAAGTGCTCAGATCAGTTTAAGCTTACACTGCTACTGGAAGTGGAGGGGGGGACAGGGGGTGTTTCCTCCTTCCTTCCCCCCTTTTGCCTCCGCTCCTTGAAGTACTGAAACGGCCGCAGGATTTGCCAGATGGAAAGTTGTCCAATAGACAGTGTGTAAACGGAATGAGAAAACCAAGAAGCTATCGACTGCCCATCCATTATGTGCTTGTACGCCTGTGTGTGCTTCTGTGCTTTATAAAGGAGCTGGAGCAGTCTTTCATATAGCGTTTCTGGTTAATTATTTCCAGTCGTCTTTGGTGAACCCCAGGCTTCCTTGAGTTAGTGTGTTTATCAGAAAAATAAACAATCATGAGCTAGAGCCAACAGGTCTGCGCTTACTGTTTTTCCTGTAATCTTCTGATCTTTCTTCTCACTTTCTCCTGTTCCCCAGAGGCCTCTTGATCTCTCAGGGGCTGCTTCCCTCTTCTCTTGCCTGTGTTATGCCTGTGTTATCGTGATTCCTTTATAGCTTCAGCCTCTTTATGCCTGCTGCTGACTGATGCATCCTCTTTTCATGCTGCCTTTTTAATGCTTAGACATCTTTTCAAAGTCTATTGACATTCCAGTTTTGTAGCACTCCCATTTTGTAAAGGCCAAACCCACCTCTTGTTGTGGGGGCTGGGGAGCAAGATAGGCAGAGTTGGGGGGGGGCAATGTATCATTAGAAAGGCAAAAGCTGAAACCTTTGCTCACGCAGACCAATGGACAAGTATTATGGGGATGAACGCATGGGGCAGCCCCTTTGTGCTAAAATTGTTTTAATGGGGGATGGGGTTTTAACTTGGGTGGGTGCTATTTTATTTTTTGGGGGTTGTTTTAAATAGTTTTTTAAATGTTATATGTTAATTTGGGTTTTTGAATTTGTGGGCTGGGGGATTTTGTTGGGGAGTGTATTTTTTATTAGTTTGTATACATAAGTACTGTTAATTTTTAAAATTATTTTTACAGTGGTACCTCGGGTTACATACGCTTCAGGTTACAGACTCTGCTAACCCAGAAATAGTACCTTGGGTTAAGAACTTTGCTTCAGGATGAGAACAGAAGTCGCGTGGCAGCAGCGGGAGGCCCCATTAGCTAAAGTGGTGCTTCGGGTTCAGAACAGTTTCAGGTTAAGAACCGACCTCTGGAACAAATTAAGTACTTAACCCGAGGTACCACTGTATTATGTATTTTGTGCCACAACTTTGTGTTGTTGAACTGCCCTGAGACCTATGGGTATAGGGAGGTACGCAAATTTAAAGAATAAGAATTATCTCTGGCGCAGCTTCCTTGCAAATTTGGTTGGTTTTCTGGTAGCTTCCTTCCTTCGGCTTCGTTTTAGGATTCACACCCTGAAAGCTGGGTGTCATGAATACAGTCACCCATTGGGCCATGAACACATTTTTCACCAGTGCAGAGTTCCACAGATGCACCATTTGCAGGAACCATTGCTGCCATTGTTTGGCCGATGGTGGCGCTTTTTCAAGCCACTTTTGAGCAATTGTGCAGACTATATTGCAACTCAGACGGAGGCACCAGTACAGGTCATGGGACTGCTGGTATCCTCATTTGTTGCCAGAGATGACTGAATGAGCTGAGCCTTCAGTTGCCAACTTAGAAGTAGAAAACAAAACAAAACAAAAGTATAGGGGTTGGCAATTGTATTAATGTGATGTGTTGCTTTATATCCGCCTCTCAGGGTACACATATGAAAAAATAGCAGGATTCTTTCCACAGTGTAGATGATAGAAGGCCCTGAAGAAGTGCAGGAGGGCGATAGCTCTGAGGTCTTCATTACCCTCCTGCAATCCTCTTGACCAGTCAGTTGGTGGTAGAAGAGGCTCAGATGTTCTTTGCCCACCACTCTCTCCTGAAATGAGTGTCATGGTTCATGGGCAGTCGAAGTCCGGGCTGGGAATGTAAGGACCAGGGGCAAGATGAGAGCAGAAACGGGATTCCAGAAGCCAGGAGTCATGAAGCCAAGGGTCCAAGGATCAAGAAGCAAGGAGTCATGAAGTCAAGGGTCTAAGGATCAAGAAGAAAGAAGGCACAAAGTCAAGGGTCTGAGGATCAAGAAGAATGAAGGCACAAAGTCAAGGGTCTGAGGATCAAGAAGCAAGGAGTCAAGGAACCCAAGACAGGGAACGTGTTGTTGTCTCAAAGAGCCAAAGGGAAATGCTGACCTTATATCCCTTCCCGGCTCTTGCCACCAGGTGCTGTGAGTTACCCATCAGCCTCACCTGTGCGGTCACACCTTGCCTCTTCAGAACAAACTTAGGAAGGCCCCAGTCCTGCAAAGTCCTACTGGTCACAGGGTCTGGCTCCTGCACGCACTCCTGGCAATGAGTTGCTTACATAGGGATTAGAGAGACAAGGAAAGGGTGTGTGCATGTGGAAGCAGAATATGTGTTAGGCCACAGAATGTGGATGCAAATAGGAAAAGCATGCCATGGCAATTGTATTAAAAATGGTGACCGGACCTTTTGCCTGCTGCAATCAACAATGGGTTCTGTGGCTTCCCATCTGTGAAGTATTCCCCACAGTAATTTTTGGATGACAAGGATTTCAAGGGGATGCCAGTCAGAGCCACCAAACTTCATGAAGTTTGCTTCTTTTCTTCACGAAAGGCTCAGCAAAATATTCCAGTCTCTAAATACTGTGCCCTACATCTCTCTTCAAACAATACGGCAAAACATATTCCAAAGAATGACACTGACCTTTGGTTATACATAGCAGTGTCCTGAATGGGTGCAACTGTATCGCAACAGCTAACTGCTGCACTTTTCCTTCTCCATTATTGTTATTACTATTATTTCACATTTGCTATGTTTTTAATATATATTTAAAGAACATTTCCCAGACATTTTCAATTAGAGGGCAGCATAATACTGCCAACCCTTGTGAGATGTGTAGCGTTGTAATTAACTTGTGAGATGAAAACTTAATTATATAGAACACTCTTGCTTGTTGGAATCTCTCTTATTATGATGAACAGTTTAGGTCTTTCCCCTTTCCCCTCTTTTCCTTTTGTTCCTTACTAATGTTGAAATAAATTGTTCGTGGATGTGTTCTTTTCAGGATCTCAGGTGGTTTGGAGATAATTTTCACTGCAGCCATTGGAGTCTGTCAATAACAGGGGTGAGAGCGCAGCCAAATGTCTCAGCATATAGTTTGTAAGGTGGAAAAGTGCATTGTCTCGTGCATGAACTGCTTGATGGAAATACAGTGGAACCTCGGGTTGCAAATGTGATCTGGGCGGGAGGCATGTTCACAACCCGCAGTATTCGCAACCTGCAGCGCCATATCTGTACATGCATGGGTTGCAATTCAGTGCTTCTGCGCATGAGAGAGTGCCGAAACCCAGAAGTAACCTGTTCTGGTACTTCTGGGTTTGGCGCGGTATGCAACCCAAAAACACGTAACCTGAAGCATCTGTAACTCGAGGTACCACTGTATGGCATACAAAGGTGATGAAGTTTTTTATTATACAGTGGTACCTTGGTTCTCAAACTTAATCTGTTCCAGAAGTCTGCTCCAAAACCAAAGCGTTCCAAAACCAAGGCGCGCTTTCCCATAGAAAATAATGCAAAATGGATTAATCCGGTCAAGACTTTTAAAAACAATCCCTAAAACAGCAATTTAACATGAATTTTACTATCTAGTGAGACCACTGATCCATAAATTGAAAGCAATAAACAATGTAATGCAGTCACACGATCAATCAGTCAGTAGCTGAACTGGGCTCCACACAGTCAGGAAAACAAAAAGAAAGAGAGCTGCAGAAACAAAAACACAAAATAAATAGTAAAAGCAGACAGATCTCAGCGGAACACTCAAATCGGAAGCGTAATACTCAATACGGAAGCGTGGCACTCAAAACAGAGCATGTTCGGCTTCCAAAAAAAGTTCACAAACCGAAACACTTACTTCTGGGCTAACAGTGTTTGGGTTCCAAGTTGTTTGAGTACAAAGGCGTTTGAGAACCAAGGTGCCACTGTATTGTAAATCGTTTCAGCGTCATGGGAAGTGCTTCATACATCAAATAACTAAATCAAAAAGAGCTAGGCTGTTGTCGTTTTGCTTTGTGATGATACACGTGGGACTTTTCCAAGTGGTATTGTACTTGGCTAGTGCTTCAGTTGTGAAATGCACTTTTCTAGTGGCAATGAGGTGCATTTCCTTACAGGGTGATTTAGCTGCATTGATGTACCAATCAGATCTATTAATTTATGATGTACTCTGCATTCATTCCACTAATGCAATTGTATCAGTGGTTTTATGCAGGGCTTTCTTTCACCACCATGTTTGGATTGCTGCAAATGCACTCTATATGAGGCCACCCTTGAGGTTTGTCTGCAGGCTGCTGTTGGTGCAGAACATGGTGCCCAGGTTGCTTGTGGGGGCAAACTACTGCCAACAACACATAACACCTTGCTTGTGGGATTTCCACTGGCTGCTAATCTGCTACCAGGCCAAGTTCAAGGTCTTGGTACTAAAAACTTATTAGGCCCTATGCTGCTCAGGACCAGGCTACCTAAAAGAGGTCATTGTGGTCTGTAAGAGATCTCAGATCTCAAAAGCCCACTCCATGCTAACTCAGAGCAGAGCGATGCTCCTGTTCTGTGGAACAAGCATTCCTGTTGTGATATGACAAACACCCACCATATGCACTTTCTGGAAGGAACTGAAGACATTTATGTTCTGTTGGGTCTTTCAAGCTGCTTGGCTGGATCTCTGCCATGGGTGTCTATTTTGTATTGTTTTGTTTTTAAAATATATCTGCTTTTTGGTGTTTTTAACTGTTTGCTGCTATTTAAATTGTGTATTGCCTTGAGACACTTATGTACGAGGCAATTAATAATAATAAGTTGGTAATATAAAAATATTTGATAGGTAAAGGTAAAGGAACCCCTGACCATTAGGTCCAGTCGTGGCCGACTCTGGGGTTGCGGTGCTCATCTTGCTTTACTGGCCGAGGGAGCCGGCGTACAGCTTCCGGGTCATGTGGCCAGCATGACTAAGCCGCTTCTGGCGAACCAGAGCAGTGCACGGAAACGCCGTTTACCTTCCGCCGGAGTGGTACCTATTTATCTACTTGCACTTTGACATGCTTTCAAACTGCTAGGTGGGCAGGAGCAGGGACCGAGCAACGGGAGCTCACCCCATCGAGGGGATTCGAACCGCTGACCTTCTGATCAGCAAGTCTTAGGCTCTGTGGTTTAACCCACAGTGCCACATGGCCACATGGGAGCCAAATCACAGCCAGGGTGAATTTGCATTAGGTCTGCAGTGTGGCACGAAAGTGTGAACTACTCCTTCCCATCTGTGGTGGACCCAATCCTATTTGGGACATTAACAGCTATTTTTTAAAAAGAGCTGGACAAAAATGTTAATTGTTTAGCATCCTGTGTAGTTAGCCCCCGAGTTCTGGACAGAAATTCTCTACTTCAAAATCCTGTGTCTGCCATCAGTAAGTGGATTTAGGACAGACTCATTGTTGCCCATTTTTATAAACATGTTTTATTGCAAGTGTTGCTCATAGTCTTCTAAGGGCATTTCCGGACTGACACTATTTTCATGTGCAATTCTGTCACACACCGGCAAATTCAGGTTGCGCAATTGCAATTGACTGGGAGGCTGGGCACAACAAATCAGCTTTGCCAAAAACAGCATACTTCTGGCAAGAAGGAAGGTGACTTGCAAAAGCGATGGAGAGTGTGAGATAATACTTGTTTCAGTGCAGTGTCTAGCCTCCCCCCAAACATATAAGACTGAATGGTCATTAAATAGCCTACGCTGTCTCATTTCCCCTGCAAACAAATCAGGAAGAATGTTAAAAAAGAAAAAAAGGGTCATCTGGAAGTGTCCTAAGCTTATTTGCTCAACAATGAGGGCTAGAAACCTGCTGTTAAAAAAATATGAAGACTCAGA
The DNA here is from genome assembly GCF_951804945.1 of Podarcis cretensis. Lineage (NCBI taxonomy): Eukaryota > Metazoa > Chordata > Lepidosauria > Squamata > Lacertidae > Podarcis > Podarcis cretensis. The sequence goes on from NC_137187.1 coordinate 14,076,664, forward strand.
GATTATTTGGTTGAATTCTGTGGTCAGTACTTAATCATGCACTTCAGGGGAATGTTCCCTAATTATAAATTTTCTGTTAAAAAGTGTGATGGGATCACATTCTTGAATCCAATTGAGCAGATTAAATTTCTCATTTAGAACCAAACTAGAATGTTTGGCTTTTCAAAATGTCAGGGAATAATTCAAGGCAAAGAGCATTTTGCTAATCAAGATCAACATCGACTGATTTATTGCCAGTGTAAATCTGCTTATAAACGGAGTAGCAGGAAATTCTTTTCTGTGTGTATACACTGTTAAAAGAATAAAGGTAGCTTCCGCCTCATGGTAAAACGCAATTTAAAATTACACTGTAGCTTACAAACTCAGCAAAGCACACAAAACCTTAGGACTTGCAATATAAATTCTGAGTGATAGTTCCTTTTGTCTGCAATTCTAATATTTATGTACAAATGCTGCATTGTCTGGCTGAAAAAAAAATCGCTGAGAAAATGCTTTGGAGGGTGTTTAAATAAAATATGCTTGGTAAGAGCATGACTATTCTGTGTTTGAAGCTGGGATAGCTCAGCTGGTAAAGCATGAGACTGCTGATCCCACAGTTGTGGGTTCGAGCCCCATGTTGGGCAAATGATTCCTGGGTTAGACTAGATGACCCTCGTGGTCTCTTCCAACTCTACAATTATATGATTCTTCTACCAATCAAGCCTTCTACCAATCAAGGTGTTATGTACTAAGCTTGGATCCTAGAACAATAGGCTGGTAGGATCCTAGAATGCAACAACTGATTGGCCTGCAGGAGAAGACCAATCAGGCTCCAGGAGGGAAGCAGAATCAGCCAATCAGACGGGACTCATTGTGTAAATAATGTATATAAATGCCTGAGGTTTGGGGGAAAATTCAATCACTGTTTTACAAGCTGCCATTGAGAGCATGGAATCACTGCAGGACTCCGAGTATATTTCACAAGGCAATGGGACTATTAGCTCTGAGCCCCAATGGAGTCAGAATTAATTCAGGAGACTATTGGGCGATCTCTAAAAATCTAAATTTTCTATTGTCATTTTTGCTTGGGGCAAAACAAAACCCAAAACGGGCCAGCTGCAAAAATGGCTTTCTGACTGTAATTATCAGTCGTGAATCTGCCTAAAAGTACAAATAAATAATATAATATAATTGCAAGTCATGTTCGTGCCTTGAGAAGGAAGCTGATTGCTATGATGGAAGGATTTTCCAATCAGTGAAGTAAACTTTGCGCCCTTGATTTCTTGCCATGTGGAGCTGTTTTTTCCTCCTCAGACTGTAATTATTAAGACAGCGATCTGATACTCTAAAATAAATATTGTAGCCTTAATCTGCATTTGCCTTGAGCTTTCCAGGGAACCACCACCAGTCAGTGTAACAGACAGTACTGAGGTAGATGGACCAACAATCTGCTGCAGTCTAAGGAAGAAGAAGAATAAGAATTTGGATTTGATATCCCACCTTTCACTCCCCTTAAGGAGTCTCAAAGCAGCTAACAATCTCCTTTCCCTTCCTTCCCCACAACAAACACCCTGTGAGGTGATAGATTCAGGTAGGTAGCCGTGATTCAGGTAGGTATCTGAAGAAGTGTGCATGCACACGAAAGCTTATACCATGAACTAACTTAGTTGGTCTCTAAGGTGCTACTAGACAATATATACAGTGGTGCTCCGCAAGACGAATGCCTCGCAAGACGAAAAACCCGCTAGACGAAAGGGTTTTCCGTTTTTCGAGGCACTTCGCAAGACGAATTTCCCTATGGGCTTGCGAGTCTTGCGAGTTGTTTCCCTCCCCCCCCTTTTTCTAAGCCGCTAATAGCGCCAATCCGCTAAGCCGCTAATAGGGATGCTTCGTAAGACGAAAAAACCGCTAGACGAAGAGACTTGCGGAATGGATTATTTTCGTCTTGCGAGGCACCACTGTGTATATATATATATATATATATATATGGACGACTCTGGGGTTGCGGCGCTCATGTCGCTCTATAGACCGAGGGAGCTGGTGTTTGTCTGCAGACAGCTTCTGGGTCATGTGGCCAGCATGACTAAACGGCTTCTGGTGAACCAGAGCAGCACACGAGAACACTGTTTACCTTTCCGCCAGAGCTGTACCTCTCTTCCTATGTTCCTAATATGTTCCACTGCTTCCTATGTTCCTAATATTACCCTTTCAGTGGATGTGGCAGAAGGGGACATTTGTGCTTGTGTGTGTGTGTGCCCTTCCTTCCTTAAGGTTGCAATTCTAGGCACATTTACCTGGGAATAAGAATCAATTGAATCAATGCTGTACAAATGTGGTGAACCGAACTTTGAGACTTGGGGAAAAAATGAGAAACTGACATGGACAGATTTATCTATCCCTGTCAGGTGCTAAAATGTTGGTGGATAGTTCCAGTCCCCCTGCTTTCCCTCAGGGTTCTTTACCTTTAAACCAGACTTAATTGGACCACACTTTAAATAGTGGACTGTTTTCTGTAAAGTAGTACATAGAATCATAGAACGTTAGAATTGTAGAGTTGGAAGGGACACCAGAAATCCTCATTAAGTCCAACCCCCAGCAATGCCGTAATCTTTTTGCCCAACACGGCGCTCGAACCCATGACCTTGGGATTAAGAGTCTCATGCTCTGTTGACTGAGTTATACATGTGGCCACTCTTTTTCTCTACCTGCCCTGAGGTGCCTTCAGCTCCCAATTTTTTGGGGCAGGAAGGAGGAGGTGCTTGAGTAAGCTCAAGGTCTTGTCTTGGTTTGAGAAGGATTTCAGCAGCCGTCAAGCTTTTGCTGCTTGGCGGTGGCAGTTTCTGCTTCCTTCTTTTATTCCCTTTTACTGACTCCATCTCTGCTGGAATTAATACAGCCACTGAGTGCAGGGTACTCTGCTTTTAATGCCCGTTTAATTGTTATTTGTTCCACATTGCAGGTTTAAGGACTTTCCTGAATGCTGCAATTGTGCATCAGCACGCCAAAGGAAAAGCAAGGATCAGAAGTTATTTTTATGACCATGTTTGTGATGGAGTGCACAAAGGGAATTAAAATTACAGAGGAAATTACTCACTTGCTGCGCCCCCCCCCCCACTGGCTGTTAAAAAGTAATGGGTCCCAATTGCAGGGCATGCCATGGCAATGCAGCCAGGAAATGGCAAGGCATCCACAGCCCCACAGTCCACTTCTCCCACAGTGCGCATCAATCATGTTTAGCCAGTGCATGCAGTATTACATTTCAAGCCAGAGCAATGGCTAGAAAACAGGCTTTAAAATCGAGAGAACAACAGGAAAACACTGGGCTGCAGCAGTCTGAATTTTCCGTAATTACTGAATGAATTAATACTACTGATTCCAGAGAAATGGGCTAGTGTGGAGGAAGCAGCCCCCCACCAATGAGATTTATAGCTGCACAGCACCTTGACTTCGGGGTTCTTACATCCAAATCTTATAGTGTAGTTTTTGCACCACGCTGTGTCTAAGAGGTGGAGGAGACCAGGGCTGTCATTGGGGGGAAATGCACAGAGAAGGCCAAGTCGGTTTCTCCTCTTTGTTGACATAGTTTGCACTTGAAAAACCATCTCTGAGCAACCAGTGACTGATAAGTGGGAGAAAAGTTATCTGCTCGCTCAGCAACATATATTTCTCTCTACTTGCTAAGACCTATAAATTATAACAAGCTGCTCCATTACTATTTAAAAAATAAAATAAAGAGCTCTCGTACCAGAAGCTTCCCATCTCGTGCAGTTGTATCTTGCTAGGTTAAAGTTGATTTGGTTTTATGAGTGTGAAGAATATGGCTACTCTGAAGCTGAATCAAGACATTGCTTGAGTGACATAAACCAGAGGAAGGTGATACATTGGGGTGAATGTTCTGAGATGAATGCAGTTCATTAAAGTGCAGTATGCAATGATCACACTTTTGTTTCTGGTTTATAATGATTGTGGTGGCTTTATGCTATTTTTTAAAAATGGAAGAACCTGAAAATTCAAGCATGGTTGGAAGAAACAGGTGAACTAGACCCATTTCAATCTGGCTTCAGGCAGGAAACCATCTTGATTGTTCTGACTGATTACTTTTATTAGGAATGAGACATGGAGGAATGCAAGCCTATTGATTCTCCTTGATATTTTGACATTTTTTATACTATTGCCCATGATATCCTCTGCAGATTGGGAGCAGGAGTGACAGTGGTGATTCCACTTTTATGAAGTGGACAACATTGGCAGCCCCTAAATGATATTATTTAGAAGTGTTGAAGCTACTGCAGCCTGGCTATTTTCTGTGCCACACACAGTAATATCAAAAGTCTGAGATCAGTGAACTAGATCTGCCATGTGGGAACACACCATGTGAATTTGGACATCTAAGATTTAACAAGGGATGTAGAAAGGAGTCATGCTCCAGCATTTCCTATGGCCACAAAACATTGTGATGGCCCAAAGAATGTACCATCACTGTGATTTGGAAACAATTATTTGCCATAGCCAACTCCATGCCAGTTTATTTTGCACACTTTCCCCCTCCTTGCTTTTGGTATCTGCAAGGACTAAAGGACAGATTGAGTCAAGCTCAGTTGTGGGTGATTTTTTTTTAACTATAAAGTTTGTATATTCCAAATATTCAGTTAGTGTTTTTTTTCCCTTTTAAACCATACTCAGCTTCAGAGCTTCTCTGTCCCTATTTCTGCTTAGGGCTCCAAGGCTTTTCTTTCGTGTTTTATCAAATTACATACTGAAGCAAGGCCTCCATTTCAGAGACAGATGGATTTAATGTGTATGAAAATAGATGCCTTTTAAAGGAACTAAATTAGTAGTTCCACTTTTCTTCCCCCTTTTTTATTGAAGACAGAGCCGACGATCTCTAAAAGCACAACTTAACAGACATACGTAAAAAAAGCAATGGCATAATCCAGCCAAAATTAAGCATGCTTAAGTCCCACTGATTTCAACAAGAGAGATTTGAACATGCAATTAAGTAGCCCATTGCAATCAATGGGAATTAAGAAGGCCTTCATTTTGGTTGTCATAACCCAACTTATTTTCTTACCATGTAGAATATGTAAGAGAACTTCTAACCAGTGCCAGCCATGCCAGTTTCTAATAGCAGTGCAAAAACCTGTTTCCGGTGACACAACAATAATTTGAAAAGTATTTTGAGACTTGATATTTATATTTACTTGTTGCACATCTGCAGCTAATGGAGTGAAGAAGCAGGTTCATCGCAGGAGATTTTGGAGAACATTTAATGCCTCTCAGTTATAGAGAGCAGTGTGGTTTCCTCCATGCTCTGTCCAGAAATATATGCTACTAGCATTCATGGGCTCCATGAGTCACCTTGCATTTGTGTCTGTGCATTATTTTAAAAAAATCTGATCTGTTTCTAAAGTAGGACTGTTCACTCTTACTTTGAGATGCAATTGACTCCTGTTTTAAAACAAAACTCTCTGCTCCCTCCATTCACTATAATAGAAGACCAAAAATCAGGTATAACTTTCCCCCTTTGGGCCAAAGTGGATGAAATTTGCAGGCACAAGAGCACTTTCAGAGTAGATTAAGCCTGCCAAATTGCAAACAAACTAGTCCAAGGGCTTTTTTTGTGTGGGACAAATATAAGGGATTCACTTTCTTTCCCAATCCTTTATTGGGGAGCAGGAGAGTGGGAATTTGTCACATTCTTACCTTAAAATAATTAGGTAAGTGCTGTGCACAGTTTTAACACTTTTCAGCTTCATGCTGGCTTTTCTTTCTCGTTGTTGTCCCTGTGAAGCTTTGTTGTTTGTTGTTTAGTCGTTTAGTCGTGTCCGACTCTTCGTGACCCCATGGACCAGAGCACGCCAGGCACTTCTGTCTTCCACTGCCTCCCGCAGTTTGGTCAAACTCATGCTGGTAGCTTCGAGGACACTATCCAACCATCTCATCCTCTGTCGTCCCCTTCTCCTTGTGCCCTCCATCTTTCCCAACATCAGGGTCTTTTCCAGGGAGTGTGAAGCTTTACAGGTCTGCAAAACCCTACAATGTGCATTTTTCTAGTATACTGAAAAGTTCTAGGTTTTGTTTCGTTTTTGTAAAAGCAGAGTAGTGTGGGACTTTTTAAAAACCTTAAATGAAGTATTTAAGTGTTGTTGTTGTTTTAATTATCTGCTGCAATCCTTAAAAAACAATCCAAAGTTCTTCAGTGCTCTGCAGGTAAGATTTTGGACAGCCTTGCACACATAGGGAAATATAGAGGTATTATATAGGAAAACAGAGAGCTCAGAAATAGAGAAACAGTGTTTTGTGGCTTTGTGGGTTATGTTTTTTTTTTTTTTTTGGAGGGGTACTGACATCACACCTTGATTTAGGGGAGAGGGGAGAACCCAAAACTGCCACAAATTGCCTTGTTATTCAGCCCCCACATAAAGCCAATGTACACACCTAATATCTGCAAATTCGCCCACATAGAAATAGCAAGCTTTTCATACAGACAGGTCCTAAATTTCTTGCTAAATTAAATTCAGTGTTTGGAATACTTAGGATGAATCGAAGAGCTAAACTACACATTAAATAGAAAATCCATGAATTGGATATACTGAAACCCTCCTCCCACCCAATGAAACGCAGCTGTGGAGGGCTGCCAACTTCTTTGATGTAGTGGGCAGAAGGAGTGCTTAACCCCTTTCCCTCAGTTGCATTTCCTTCCAGCTGTTTTCCTCTATGGGAAAACTGTGCCCCAAACAAATTGGCAGCCTCCTGCCATGGTTTTATTTCCATGAAAAAAGAAGATTCAGCCATGGATCTCCCATACAACTGCTGCCTTGCTATGTGATGGGGAAGAGATGGAGATGTCAAAGAGAAAAACAACTATCAGACTTTTAGAAGACATTATTATTATTATTATTATTATTATTCACATGTAGAAAGCAGTTCACCTTTTCACAAATTGTAAGCAACTTGAGGGCATCTGGAGCCAACCTTGAACAATAACAGAAACAATGACTCAGTGCAACAAAATGCTACCATTCCACCCTTCTGTCTTTCAGCCTATTTGTGATCCTAAGGTTGGACTTAGCTGCAACCATAATGCTAGAATGCATGCAGACCTTGCCAAAAAACCAAATGAAAAAACAACACCCCCCCTGAAATTATTGGGATTCTTAGAATCATCTATGGACAATCCACAACCACGTGCCATATAATCTGGCTATCAGAACAAAATTCAGTAGGAACAGAAGTTTTGGAAATCTGTTTAAGTCCCCCTATACATGATTACAAAAAAACAAACAAACACCAGAATATTTGATACTTAAACGTTTTTTTATTTCCCCAAACTGAAAAACATACCAACATCGGCAACCAGAAGTATAACTGGGATCAGAATATATTTCTCACTGTACTTTAAATTATTCTGAATGAAAGAAGTAAATAAAATGATTTCCAGCTAGGCATAATTGCACTGAAAACCCCATAATTATTTTTTTTTTGGGGGGGGGTGTCAGAATAGGGTTTAAAATTTCTTTGTAAAAACCCAACTATTTTATTTTCCAGCCCATACGTTTTGTACTGTGATACGTTTTGTACCGTAGTGCTGAGCATGAGGCTTGAGTGGTAGTTACTGTACAAATACGCAAACAGAAGTTCAGATACCAAAGGCAAGAGATGTACATAAGAGATAACAAGGTAAATATTGGCAAATGTGACCTTTACAGCTATAGCAGAAACAGGATATCAGTAGGAAATAATAGAGGATCACCATGTACTAATTTGGACTTGCTGTTGAACAAGACTTGTTGTTTTAATCCTATATGGTGGTAGCTGCCTCTTCACACTTGACATATTTCACAAGTATATGCAAGCCATCTGCACCAAACAACCAGCACATTCACTTAGATTATCCATGTTCTGTGACAAGAAAAGTTGTATTCGGCAAGCTGTGTATGGGGGATGTGCATCATTCTAGTATGTTTCCTGACTCCTAAAGTACCTTGGGGATGGCATGCATGTTTTTGAGTTGCATCGCGCTGTTAACAAGGTGCTATAAGAATTTATGGTCTCAAATATATAAATTAAATGTTCATAAATTTACAAGGCAAACACATACATAAGTATGTAAACCACGTTTTTTGAAATAGTGTTGTTGTTGATTAGTCATTTAGTCATGTCCGACTCTTCGTGACCCCATGGACCAGAGCACGCCAGGCACTCCTGTCTTCCACTGCCTCCCGCAGTTTACTCAAACTCATGCTGGTAGCTTTGAGAACACTGTCCAACCATCTCGTCCTCTGTCGTCCCCTTCTCCTTGTGCCCTCCATCTTTCCCAACATCAGGGTATTTTCCAGGGAGTCTTCTCTTCTCATGAGGTGGCCAAAGTACTGGAGCCTCAGCTTCACGACCTGTCCTTCCAGTGAGCACTCAGGGCTGATTTCCTTCAGAATGGATAGGTTTGATCTTTTTGCAGTCCATGGGACTCTCAAGAGTCTCCTCCAGCACCATATTTCAAAAGCATCAATTCTTCGGTGATCAGCCTTCTTTATGGTCCAGCTCTCAATTCCATACATCACTACTGGGAAAGTGTACAGGAGAACAACCCTGAAACCATTTTGACTCTCCCAAATTGACCTCAAATGTTTCTCTGCAAGGAGGAAGTAAATGGGAAAGTCTCTCCATTGTCTTCTGCTTACTTGTCTTTAGGGCATCTTTGTGTATGAATAGGGTGAGCCTGTGACCTGGATTCAGGAATTAAAGTATTTGCCCATCACAAAAGAATGACCAGGCTGCCCAAGAAAGCAATCACTGGCCATTGTCAGGTATCCTGGCAGACAGGATTTCTGCTGTAGACCGCCTCCTTCTGTGATGTATGTATGGTGTTTTTGGGGGTGGTTTTGAGCTACAGGGTAGGCAATTTCAAAAGTCTATATAAGGGCTTGCTCACCATGATTCTGGGTTCCTCCTCCCTCCTGCATGTGGTGAGTGAGGACCCTGTTGCAACAGTTCAATAAAGATCAGGCTTCCTATCTGCCTTGCTTCTCAATATTCTCTGGTTGGCCTCTGTTATTTTCTCCTGCCAATAGGGAACCCACTTAAGGACTCTATAGGGCTCTTGGATACCCCATAAGGGAAAAAGGAGCAGCTTTTGTTGACATCAAAGATGTCTTGAGTCACTCTGTGCATTGGCTGCCCAAGAAATGCAAACCTTTCCCTCCTGCTCTCTGCTGAGACACAAAACCAGGCTGACTGGGAAAGCACCCAGGACTCAAGAGAAAAAGGGTAATAGGTAGGATCTTTAATTTTAACAGACAGGTCTACCTTTCCACCACAGTAAATTATTTCTGCAGCAACAGTGATTTGGGGAATGAATTAAAAACTGCTAATTTTCCGTGTGGATCCATGCTTCCTTTTACAAATCAATGAGGAGATCTCTATTGTACCCAAAAAAAATATTTGAAGGGAGCAGAAATGCACCCCTCCACCACCAATGAGTAACAGAGCCAGTATGGTGTAGTGGTTAGAGCAGGGTTTCCCAACTTGGGTCTCCAGCTGTTTTGGGGCTACAGTTCCCAATATCTCTGGCCACTGGTCCTGCTAGCTAGGTATGATGGGAGTTGCAGACCAAAAACAAGTTTGGGAAACCTTGGGTTAGAGTGTTGGACTGGAAGACCAGTGTTTGTCTTCCTAACACTGCAGCCTTGCTTAGCTTGAAATAGAAAATCTAAATCTAACACTGGACAACAGTTGAAGAAATTAATAATCTGAAGGTATTGTGAGTGGAAAAAACAGAATGTAGGTGCCAACTTGAATGAAATATTGGATGGAGGAGGAATGCCCTGTCCTGAAAAAATTGATCACATGATGTGGTGCACACACAGCATTTGAATGGCAATGCCCATCAACTCTGCCCCACTCTGCCCTCTCAAATATTTAATGGAGGTGGGCAAAAATCCTGCAGCCCCTAGGAGTTGGCTCCTATGTAGAATACAGAATCTAAGGTATAATCTGACTTTTGTTACATCATACAGTTTAATTTCATTGCTATGCTATGCTAAGAAAGACAATGAAACAATGAAATGTAAACCATGATAACTCTCTCCATCCACAAGCATCAGAAGAAAAGAATCCTCTCTCTTCTCTCTTTGGAAAATGGGAAAAGGCATTAGTGTGTTTATGGTATGTATATCCTACTCAGTTTGGTTAACAAAGCAGAAGGGATCACGCTGTACTTAAAACTGAAAATGATACTATAAGGAAGGCAAATCTTTCACTAGGAGAAATCTCAAGTCCAGATATTTGATCTTCTTTGTTTACAGACTCTACTAAAAATGTTCGGAAAGTTCCAATTCAGAGCTGGTCTCCACGGTGTGTCCAGTACAGAACAAAACAAAATCCAGAGTGAATAAGTCAATTTTGTTGCAACTGGACACTCAAATCAATGCATTTGTTAAAGTCATGGAACGATTCCTACAATGGGTTCTTTGGCATCCAGTAACAAAACCTATTTAATGTTTATATGTACTGTATATAAAACAAATTGAAGGCAATATTGATGGAAACAGTGAATTTTCAAGCTAGTTTAGCACTTCTTATGCCAAACTTTAGCGGGCTCTGAAGGAAACAGTTCTCTTCTTCCAAAGGCTTGATGACAATTCAAGGAATGCAATAGGGGGACAAATGTATTTGTGTGGCATTAATATTCATAGCAAAAACAAATGAAAAAAAAAAGACATTAAAATGCTACTCTGACTTTCTTTATCAAATGTTAATGAAAATGATTCAGAAACAGTGAACGGAGGGAAGTAGTCCAGTATGAGGATGGAAATGTACACCCTTGTGCAAATTAATTGAAACAAAGCATGTTTTCTATCTTATTCATAATCCTGTACTCAAAACAAACATGAAACAATGATCAGTTGATCATTATGGTGTCAGAAGCCTGCAGCCAATAGAAGGAATGATGAGATCGACACAATATATTGAGGTTCTATGAAAGAGAGTTATTCCAGAGCTGGAAAAGAGGTGTCCTGATGGTACTGGGATATTGCAGCAGGACCTAGCCCCCTGTCACACATCAAAAATGGTGAAGAAATCCATGACAGAGCAGCAAATACAGGTATTTGATTGGCCAGGGAATTCCCTGGATGTAAATCTTGACAATTTGTGGGCTATATGCAAAAGTCACCTCTGTGCTGTAGACTGTACGACTATGGAGAAGCTCATTCAGGTGCTGGTTCAAGTGTGGTCCTAGGTGTTGGTTTCTGCTCTCTTTCACTGTGCAGCGAAGTGCTTGTCACGAGACAGGTGTTTACATTCCACAGTCAGTTGCTGTTGGGTTTCTCACGGGAAAGGAGACTGGATGTGACGTACACTGGTTTCCTGTTTTTCACTGTTCGTTGGTTGTTCTCTCCGTGCTTTAGAGGAGAGAGGATGCTTTCTCTGCTCCGGCAGAGGCAAGATGTTTTTCTGTAATCTACCAGCTTTGAAGTGTAAATAAAGTAATATAAAGTATGTGGCACGTACTCCTCATCATTCCGCTGTGCTTGGGACACTGCAAATTCAACACTGGGATCCGAAAATCAACAGTGACTGTTCAAAACTAGTAGACTCCATGCCAAACCGTGTTCAAATGCTGCTTAAAAACAGCGGAGGTCATATCTGTTATCAATGTACGTATATGTGAGTTTTGTACAATAAACTACATTGTTTGTTTCAATTAATTTGCACAAGGGTGTAGGTTGTTAACTAATTTTTTGAAACAGACATATCAGAGTGCAAATCAGAGTGGGTAGAATGAAACTTACTTAGAATGGAATAGCAATGGATATTTCCCCCCATTGCTGAAGAACTACTGTAATCAATTATAAAGCTAGGTTCATTTTATTTTTATTCTAATCTTATAATTGTAAATTATGTGTTACTGGTATTGTTGTATCATGGAAGAGCAGAGATTTGGACCCCCTTATTATTATTTTGGTGCAATGTTCCTTATAAATAGCGTTGGGTTTGGGTGATTTTTGTATGCATTTTTAAAAGTCTTTTTCTAAGATTTTTTTTTTTAAAAAAGGAACAACAACAACAACAAGCAGAATGCATGTAGCAGACGGAAAGGGAGTAGCAACCAATACTTTTCCTCACCATCTGGTGGCCATTTTGTTAATAAAACTCCCAATTTTTAATACTTCCATGGCATCAGCCGTGGATATGATCCAGTGATGCTTTCTTAGCACGTCAAGATATTAAAATATCATTACACTGGGAAAAGGACAGAGAGTTCTGGCATTGTTCTTGCATGATATGGGCCGCAAGCCATGCCCATTTGTCATTACTTTGTGCTGGTGTCAGGCACCTACATGTCAGGAAGCATGTCTCTGGTTTGTTCCCCTCAGGCAAGCACCATTTTGTTTATTGTTCATCCTGCTCTTTATTTAGAGTAATGGAGTTCTCGTACTTCACCTTGGCAGCAGTAGAACTCTGCCTCTTCAAGTGAATTTAGGATCCCAGCCAATAACTCAGAAAGGCAACGTAAGCCCATGGAACAGCATCTCCTGAGCAGCTTTCAGTAATCCGGTGGATTTCAGCTAATTGCTATTCAGTTCTGATACCACAGAATTTGGACATTTCAAATTTACCTCAGAAGCCATGCATTCAGGCAGTGCTATTTTTCTAGAAAAAGAGGTGTGGGAACTCACCATGAACGCTTCCCTTGTTCTCTTATACAGTCATACTTCTTGTTACGTTTGCTTCAGGTTAAATCTTTTCAGGTTGCTTTCCACTGCAGCCCAGAAGTAACAGAACAGGTTACTTCTGGGTTTCGCTGCTTGCGCATGAGCAGACCTTCAAAATGGCATCGCGCATGCGCAGAAGCGGTGAATCGCGACCCGCGCATGCGCAGATGCGGTTTGCGTTCTGCTAAGGTTGCGAATGGGGCTCCGGAACGAATCCCGTTCGCAACCAGAGGTACCACTGCACAGTGGTACCTCAGGTTACAGACTCTTCAGGTTACAGACTCCACTAACCCAGAAATAATACTTCAGGTTAAGAACTTTGCTTCAGGATGAGAACAGAAATTGCACGGCGGCAGCAGCAGAAGGCCCCATTAGCTAAAGTGGTACCTCAGGTTAAGAACAGTTTCAGGTTAAGAACGGACCTCCAGAACGAATTAAGTTCTTAACCCGAGGTTCCACTGTAATGGTAATGGTGCCCACCTGAGCGATGCCAGAACAGAGTTTTTCCCAGCTGAAAAAATGCCCTGCATTCAGGGCAGTGTGTACTGTGGACCATGGCTCGGTGGCAGGCCACATGCTTTGCATGCTTCCAGGTTCAATTCCTTGGATCTCCAGATGGGGCTGAGTATGGAATCATAGAACTGTAGAGTTGGAAGGGACCCGAGGAATCATCTAGTCCAGCGCTCTGCAAAGCAGGAACATACAACCTGGGCGTTATCAACACCTCAGTCGAACCTGCAACCTGGGTGTTATCAGCACCTCACTCCAACCAACTGAGCTATCTGGGCATGAGGTCTGAAACCCTGGAGAATCCTTCTGACTTCTTGGCCAAAGCACATATAGCACAGGACATAGCAATGACCAGAAGCATTTGAACATGGGCATCTTACATGTCACTGTTTTGAAAGGGGTGTGTGTGATCTCACTAAGTGCTTAAAAGGTCACTATAATTCCTTTTGGGAATTATAGGGTTAGAACTACCCAAACTGTCTAGAAATGTATTCATGTATGCAACTACAGTGGCCAGAATGTGACTTGCCCAAAAATGGAAAGAAGAAGAATGGATACAAAAACTTATTTGCAGAAATGGCAAAACTTACTGGAAAAATAAGAAATCAAGAGAACAAACCTTTTTTTTTTAATAAAAGAATGGAAATGGTTTATTAAATATTTACAAATAATCTGTAAACAGATAAGAGCACTGGCAGGATTATTGTAATAACCTGCAGTTTTAAAAGAGTATATATTTAAAGTAGATGAATAAATGAGCAAATTAAGTTAATTTGGATATGGCAAAAATATTAAAAATAAATTTCAGGAACTGCAGGAAGCAGGGAAGGAAGTCAAGTTTTGAAATGTTAAAATGATTGTACAATTATTGCAATGTATACAATTGAAAATCATAAATAACTTGGCCAGGGATTTTGGTTATAATATACAGTTAGCAGATTGGGAGAAGGTATGGAAGGAAAATATGAAATTCACTGCATGTATGACGATAAAGGAAAATATTATGAAAATGGTATATAGATGGTATATCACTCCCGTAAAATTAGCAAAAATGTATAAGACATGCAACAAATGTTGGAAATGTAAGGAAAGGGAAGGCACATTTTATCATATGTGGTGGGAGTGTAAGAAAGTAAAAGGCTTCTGGGAAATGATATATAATGAGTTGAAAAGGATGTTTAAATACACGTTTGTGAAGAAACCAGAAGCCTTCCTGTTAGGAATTACAGGAAGAGAAATTAATAGAAGTGATTATAAACTTTTTCAATATGCAGTGACTGCGGCAAGAATTTTAATGGCTCAAAAATGGAAACAAGAAGAATTACCAACATTGGAAGAATGGAGACGGAAATTGATGGATTTTGCTGAACTAGACAAATTGACAGGAAAAATTAGATATCAGAAAGATCACAAGTTCACACAGGACTGGAGAAAGTTTACGATTTATCTGGAAAATATTTGTGATGAACAGACAACGCTAGTTGGATTTAAAGAGGCTTTGTGATGAGAAAGGGTATTGTGAGAGGGACAAGAGCTGTAAAGATTAATTAACTGGCAATACAATCATAAAGAAAATGTGAAATAAATTTAAAATTATGAGGATTGTGGAGGGAGCGGGGGGAAGTTCAAAGAATTTGATATTATAGTGGATATGAATGTGTCATTTAAATTTGTAAAAGAAATTTTTTCTAAAAAAATAATAAAAAAAAAGAAAATCATAAATAACATAATTAAAAGGTCACTAGAAATAAACGTCTAGACAGCATCTTAAAAAGCAGGGAAAAAAAGCAAAAAAAAAGAAAAAAAGAAAAAAGGAGAGACATCACCTTGCCAACAAAGGTCCGTATAGTTAAAGCCATGGTTTTCCCAGTAGTGATGTATGGAAGTGAGAGCTGGACCATAAAGAAGGCTGATCGCCGAATAATTGATGCTTTTGAAATATGGTAGTGGAGGAGACTCTTGAGAGTCCCATGGACTGCAAGAAGATCCAACCGATCCATTCTTAAGGAAATCAGCCCTGAGTGCTCACTGGAAGGACAGATCCTGAAGCTGAGGATCCAATACTTTGGCCACCTCATGAGAAGAGAAGACTCCCTGGAAAAGACCCTGATGTTGGGAAAGATGGAGGGCACAAGGAGAAGGGGACGGCAGAGGACGAGATGGTTGGACAGTGTTCTCAAAGCTACCAGCATGAGTTTGACCAAACTGTGGGAGGCAGTGGAAGACAGGAGTGCCTGGCATGCTCTGGTCCATGGGGTCACGAAGAGTCAGACACGACTAAACGACTAAACAACAACAACAGAAATAAACGTACTGACAACTCAGTATATGAAGCTTGCCTCATACTAGATTTCAGTGCATAGCAAGCCAAACCATGTATGGAAAAGAATATGGGTGGCATTTTTACCAATCTACACGAGCCCTTTGTGCACTGATGAAACATTGCTAAAAAGGAGAATTTGACGCAACTGCTTGTTTTGACACCAAGACTCTAGTGGTTTCTTGCTATTGCTGAAGAGTGTATGAGTGCATCAGTAAATCATTGGACAGAAATAATGCCTCATATGTTCACATTTAAAGGTAGGGTGGTTTTTTTTTGCAATGATTTATTCATGGATGTATACACATAGTTAACAGAGACAAAAATCAAAGATTCAAATGAAATGAAGGAATGTAAAGCTTCAGCAAACTGTGCATGTTTCATGTTCAGAACTAATTGTAGGAATGATCCTAGTTGAACCAGAATATGGGGCAATGCAAATCAGAGGAACAACGAAGGAATGCAATAGGGGAAAGTCTCTCCTTTCTAGGAACAGCTCCTCAGCTTTGGAACATATGCTGCCTTGAGGTCACTTTTAAATGTATTTCTCTCACTCTCTGGCACCAACCTTCCTGCAACTTCCATGAAGGATGCAGGAGGAGGCTGCTGGCAGGTTGTCCAACTGTTCCTTGGTGGTGTTTTCTTTCGTACCTCCAACCCTGAATTGGCCCATTTGCTTCTCTCTCTCTTACCATGCATATTGCTTTTCTGGGGTCCTGCTCACTTTCTAACAGATAAAGATAACCAGGTGACAGCAAAAACAACAAAACTTTTAGCAGGGACAATGAGAATAAGATCTATTATTTGATTAGCTTTCTAATATTGCTCCGCTGTTGTTGTTTTAATCAAAAGAAAGCCTATAGGCTCACATGTTTTATCTGTGGCTAAAGGACCATGTATCAGTTCTGTCATTTTATTGGTTGTAAACCTTTTGAATGTATTTTGTAGCGGCTAAGGAAACATTTAGTTTTATCCTCCGTGTATTTTATTTTATTTTATTGCTATGGCTAGTAGCTAAGACAAATAAAGTTTCTCTCTATCCTTCTCCCATGAATTGACATATTAATAGAGGATGAGGCCATCAATGGCTACTTCCTGTGATGGCCGTGCAGTCTCTCCAGTGTCAGAGGAAGTAGGGTGAGGACCACAAGTGAGGAGTGTGATGTTGTACTCAAGCTTTAATTGCAGACTTGGTTGGCCACTGTGAGACTTGTGTGATGGTCTTTATGGGTCTTTGACCTGATCGATCAGGACTCTTCTTATGCCCTGGTATACTTAGACCTTTTCTCTTCCTACCCACATGAATCTGTCTTCTCATCCAGATGTTCTGATCCATGTAGGGCTTCTCGCTGGATAGAAACAATTGCTGAAGGAAGATATCCAAATCCAAACCTTTCTCTAAAACTAGGGAAACAGGAACCTATTCCGCCGAGTTTTGTAAACTGAACATGTATGTATTTTCCTGCTCTTAATTTGTCCTTGATATTGATCTCCATGCTGTTGCCATTTTTTAAAACACAACACAGAGCTCTTAACATATTGCAAATGCCTTTTCTCTGATTCACAAAGGTTAGATTCCACCCAGGCATAGCTTCAAATCCCCTGGGTTGACCTAAGAATGTTCAAAGTTCTTTGCCCTTCGTCATTCTATAAGGCTGAATAGGAATAAGAATAATAAGGTGGGAAGGAATTTACACAACACTTACTCCTAGAGAATGGTTTTGAATGGTCACACGTGCATTTCAGAAGCACATTGGAGCCAAAATATCTGCAGATCATTAAGTAATATGAGTGTTGCTTGGAAGAGAGGAGGTACAACAATATTATGGGTGTATCAATTTAGCCTCCATGGTTCTATCATTGCTTACAAAACTATTCAGGATGTAGTAGACCATATCACAGATTAAGTCATGGAGAGTTGAAGATTCCTGGTTTTATTTTTGTACTAGCAGTATTATTTGGCATTCTCATAGCAAGTCCTTTTGAACATGCCAGAATACCTCGTTCAAGTTGCTGAGCAGCACACATGACTTGGTTAGTTTAGTACAGGAATTTACCCTCTTGTCCACAGGAACTTTAAAAAGTGTCCAGATCCATAACGGTGGTGGCTCTGATGAGGGTATTGAACATGGTGTCTTCTCAATCAGCATCTGGAATATGCCATGCTGGCTACTCCTGTAAGATACAGTTGGACAATATCAATAGTGCAATTCCAGTAAGAATATTAGAGTTTATTTCTATATTTTTGGAGGATACCAGACCCTCCAAGTGTCCCTATTTTCCAGGGACAGTCCCAGATTTACAGAAGCCATTCCAATTTCTGATTTGACCTCTGAATGCCCCGCTTTTCCTTAGGATGTTCCTATTTTCAGCGGAGAAATGTTGGAGGGTATGGGGTACACAGCCAATTTCTTTCCAACCCCAAAGCAGAGACTTTGCCCTGCCCTTGACCACAGCAAAGCCCAACACAGCCCAGAGACAGCAACAGCTCTCTGTTGAATGCACATATATATGATGGCAAACCTGGATTCGATCTAGGCCAGAAGTTCACAGGATTATAATGGCCCATAGTCACAGGAAAAGTAAATAAATAAGTGCAGCAATAGAAGCCATTGCTTGTGTACTTACAACAACTTGCCCGAGACATAGAGGTGATGGTCTAGTGTGCTCATTGTGTCCTGCCATTGCCTCCAATAAAAATATTTTTGCAGGGGTTTGTAGTGCTTCTCATTTTGCCATGGAAAAGCGAGGAGGGGGAAAGGCCTACGGTATAGTGTACATGACAAGTAACACACACTTTCCCTGCATCATGTACAATGCCTGGAGCACTTTCAGAACGACTGTTGCAGCCGTATCTTCATATAACAGGTTATTTCCTCATGCAGCCTTTAAGAGAAGAGAGGGAGGAGGTCTGTAGTTGTTCCCAGCTTTCTGTGAGAAGAGAATTTGAGGAGACCAGAATCTATTGCAGCTAGACTTGGGAAACTGGAGTGAGGAAGCTCCCCTCTTCTGCCACAGTAAGTCACCCTAACTGCCTTGCCTTTTTTCATTATGGAACTATCAATGCTTGATCAGAGCTGGTGCTGAGAGGCAAGTTGTCCCAGAGAAACCAATATTAGATCATGTGTGCACTGCTAACTTTTGCAATGTACCACATGTCTTGCAATTCTGGGCTTTCCCAAATCTTACAAATTATATGGAAACTCTCTAAGTATTACAAGTTTCCCCCACAAAAAAATGTAATTATATCTCTGTTTGTTGTGGCAACAAGCTAGAAGTTGTGTTTCAGTGTACAGTAAAGGCATTGATATTGAAAGGCAGAAGGCAAGAAATATGTCCAGGTATGTCTTTATTTTAAAAACAATCTTAGAACATGTGGATTTTTTCAAATGTGCTGTTTTTAAATATACATAGTTGGCTCCCCTCACTCCCACTTCTGTATGGTCCCCCTTTTTCAGCAAGAATAATATTTATTCCTTGATAGACTATTGGGCCATATCTATTTCCTAACTTCAATCTGTAGGCAGGGAATTACATGTTTGAATATTTCTCAATATTAACTCTTACCCCCTACTTCACAACAGTTACCATTTACATTTTGATCCAATTACTTCTCAGATCCAGAGCTGGTTTTTTTCTTTTCTTTAGAAAGTGCCAATATTGGGGCAGCTAGTTGAGGAATCCAAAGCAGCTAGACAGGAGCAGATGGAACACCCATTGGTTTTAAGTGATTAGTTGTAGTTATATCTATTGGAGAAATCTTTCTTTTCCCTTGATGAGGAGCCCTCCCCTCTTTGGTAGATTTTTTTTTTCAATTGGCAGTACATATTCTATCTCTAAAGCAGTTGTTTCCAAAATTTATTAGGAGACCCACCAATGGAATTTTGGCTTGGCAATGCTTTCACCAGATGGCTGTTCATCATCACTCAGAATTTATGCCCACTTTTTTTCGATATAGCTGCAGCAGGAAGGGTAAAGAGATTCATAAAACTGGATAAATTAACTTCCTTTTTGTCATGGGGCATTGAAATTTCTGATAAATGCATTTTCTGAGCTCCTTTATGTAATGAGATGGAAATATTAATAACAGACTTAACCAGAATTAGGTTAAGTGCCAGCATTTGCTAGCCAGCCCACATTCTGAACGGGCCAGGAATGATATGGAGAACATATGCCATATATAACTCTAGAACAGGGTTTTCCATACTTGGATCTCCAGCTGTTTTGGAGCTACAACACCCATCATCCCTAGCTATCAGGACCAGTGGTCAAGGATGATGGGAACTGTAGTGCAAAAACAGCTGGAGACCCAAGTTTGGGAAACCCTGCTCTAGTGAGGTCTGTCAAGAAGCAAAGAATGGCCCAAAGAGTGCCCTTTCCATTCTGCATTGTCCTCTCTCGACGCTGCAGCAGGGCACCCTGGCCATGGGAGGGCTGGCCATTTGCAGACCCACCCAAGCTGTGGTCACCCCAGCTTCTACTTTTTTCCCCCTTGGCTTTTCAAAAATATTTATTGGTGCAAACGCATGCCACTCAGAATCTGAGCTTCTGGAAAAACCACTTGTTCTTGCCTGTCTTGTATCTCTCCTCAAATTTCACTTTGGCCTCCCGCCGGGCTTTACGTTTCAGCACAGGGTCCTTGCTGCCAAGGAGTGTGGTAGAGTCTCCTTCTTTGGAGGTCTTTAAGCAGAGGCTTGACAACCATATGTCAGGAGTGCTCTGATGGTGTTTCCTGCTTGGCAGGGGGTTGGACTCGATGGCCCTTGTGGTCTCTTCCAACTCTATTTCTATGATTCTATATCCTTGTTGACAACGGTCTTGTCAAGGGGAAGATCAACAGAGTACCTGGTAGGCATCAAGTGGTTGTAATTGCAGACCTTCACAAAGGACTTGATCTTGGAACGCTTGGCAATCTACTTCTTGCCCATGCTTGCTGTCACTTTGTGTGGGTAGTGATCAATACCAGCCACCAAAGTGTGGCTGTAAGGGTGGTCAGAGGTGCCATCATCAATATTCTTAACAATAACAGCTTTGCGTCCGGAGTAACGCCCAGCGATGACAAGGATGACTTTCCCTGGTTTCATAAACTTGCCCATCTTGGAGCTGTGGCAGCAATGGCACCCACACCGCCACAGCTGCTACTTTTGAGAGCCCCACGGTAGTGGTGGCAAGAGGAGGAAGCTGCAGCAGCCAGGGTGGCCCTGGTTCGGCTCACATCATAGGGAAGAAAGCACAGCTCCACTCTGCTCCCCATGCCAAGAAGCTGGCGAAACTGTACCTAGCCCAGCACTGCGATCCGTTTGGCGTTCAGCCTCCTCCGACCCCTCAGTATTGGGGTGTGTGTGTGCTGAGCTCACTGCAAGACAACATCAAGGGGGCTGAAGACACCTCAGCCCTAAGGAGTCGGCGCCTATCTCCCTTGCCACTGCTAACTGACAATACTTACCTCTCCAAATCCCACTTACTTATGGACGTCAATAATGGGGTTGCATCAAGGTAAAAGTGTATTCAACATTTCCTGCTGTCAGTGCTTTATTCTGTGCTGTAGGAGGCGGGAGATAAACCTCCATTAAAAACAGGGGAACGTCAAAGGCAGAGTAGAGGAGTGCGAACCCTCAGAAGTATATAGTCACTAACTAGATGACTAAGTAGCTTTTCAAAGATTTCCTCTCCTGCTTTTTGGAAAACCATAAAAAATGTCATTGTGGTTAGGCTGCCTCAGAACCCAATAATAAAAAAAAAGCAATTACTTTCTCATTCAGCCTCTGTGTAGCTCTAGCAGCTGCAGACAAATATATAGTACAGACAGGAGGGTTTGTTTCGTGGCCGGGGGGTGGGGGGTTGACCATTCACTGTCCAGACGTTCTATATTTGGTTGAGATTTGTTTTCCATCTTGGCTTTCTGACTGTATTGAACAAGCTTCCTGAATGTTCCTGGGGGGGAAGTTGGATTATGCTTCCACTAACAGCCGTAAATGTGGGAAAATATAATAAGTTTTTTTGTTTTTGTTTAAAAGTAAAGATAATCTTAAAAGACAAGCAATAATGGAGAACGAACCACAAAAGAAACCAGGCCTGTCCAAAACCACAAGGGGCGAGCATGGCAAATTAATATTTGGATAGACTTGGGTAGCTAATTTGTAAATGCTACCCTTAGGGTTTGGAAAGTTCACTGCAGCTGTATGCTCATTTCAGCCACCAAACACCAATCGTACAGGCAAGTTTCTTTCCCATAATATGAATGAAACAATGGCCGGTTTTAAAATGGAAAACGGGAACAAGGAATAAAGAACCATCAAGATACGTGCCCAAATTTCCTCAGGGATGTCTGGACTCAGACTGGAGGTTTGGCCTTGATAACTGAACTGAATGCCAACAACAAAGAACTCTTTCAGTTTGCAGCCAAACTGTTGTGGTGGCCACATTTATCTTCGTGTGCGGTGGTTATACTACACTTCCCATCATGCCACATGAATGCCTAATCATGGTCTGATTGTAGGAGCCCTTCAATTAGATGCTCGAATATCCAATAAATTAAACAGAACTTGTGGAACAGTTTTTTTTAAGAATCTAAGAACAGTCACGAGCATTAAGGCTTGTGAGCACCAGCTGTTTTTCATGAGATGTGCCCCTCAGCATACTTCAAATATCTAGCAAACATCGTGCCGTTAGAGTCCATTCTAAATCCACACTCCACATCTGTGTAGGTTTTTATGTGACAGTATATTGTAAAAGAGGTGTTAATCTTCTCATCCTGCCTCATGAAGTCTACATAGGCATCCTTGATTCATTGATTGGCTTAATGGATTAACAGTTTCCTATGCAGCATCTCAATGTCCCTCACCCCAGCCATTTACCAACCACTCTTGTCATCTTTATTCAACATTTTAAGGTACAGATCAGTTTGATTGTCTATTTACTGTTTCATTGTTGCCACAATGAAATTGCATTGTCATTCCAGGAGGGGCTTGACCCCCCCAGCAGTGCAGCCATGGAGTTCAAGGCACCTCTCTCAGCCAGCCTTCCCAAGATGGATCCAATTCTTTCTTCTTCTTCCTAGATCACCCTGCTAAAATCCCTCTGCAGCTTGTATTTCTCCCTTAATTCCACAAATCATCAAAACCCTACCATTTATTAATTTCTAGGGTTTCGGTGGTTCCCTCCCAAATCTATAACAATACGACGGGAATAGAAGATGGAGGACTAGCGGATGTAATTGCTATTGCGAACTGGCATGTGATGACAGAGAAAGTAATGCACATCGCTACCTTTTGAAAGGGAAATAGTATATCAGATCTTGCTTTAAATGTAGCAATGAAAGGCTGAACATATGCAGAAGGTCACTGCATGCTTCAGATAGCTTGGAGATTTGAGACCTTGCTGACAGAAAACAGCAACAGCAGACGATCTCATTAATTAACCTTTACTGTTTTGTTGTTGCTGTACCAAAATAATAAGAGGGACACCCAGCTTGCCAGTAGTACATGTGAAAAGAGTCTAGGGGTCTTAGTAGACGTCAAGCAAGCAGCAGCAATTTTTTTTAAAAAAGCTAATGTTATTCTAGTTGCATCAACAGAAGCATAGTGTCCCAAATAAGGAAAGTAACCATCCTGCTCTATTCTGCCTTGGTCAGACCACACCTGGAACACTGTGTCTAGTTCTGGGCACCACAATTTAAGAAGGATATGGAGAAGCTGGAATGTGTGCAGAGGAGTTTGGCCGAGATGATAAAGGGTCTGGAGACCAAGTCATGAACCTCAGGGTCTCTTCCAACTCTGCAATTCTACTACAGTGGTACCTTGGGTTAAGAACTTAATTCGTTCTGGAGGTCCGTTCTTAACCTGAAACTGTTCTTAACCCGAGGTATCACTTTAGCTAATGGGGCCTCCTGCTGCCGCCGCGTGATTTCTGTTCCTATCCTGAAGCAAAGTTCTTAACCCGAGGTATTATTTCTGGGTTAGCGGAGTCTGTAACCTGAAGCGTCTGTATCCTGAAGCATCTGTAACCCGAGGTACCACTGTACGATTCTATGAAATAAGGGAAATAGTTTTAAAAGCACACACCAAGATAATGCTTAGGCTTGATTCTGTCAAGCTTTGCACTGGATCCCCCCCCCCCCGCCCCAGTGTCACACACATCACTCTGCAAGAAAGCTCCCCCTCCCCCCCCCGTTTTTGGCTGGGGGTGCTGAGCAAATGACACACTGGGGGTTTTGCTTTCAATCCTATCTCACTACAGCAGATGAATGGGAAATGTGGCTTGCCGGAGTCCTGAGAGATATTATTTAAATCCTTAAGGTATCAGCTTTCACTTTTGTCATTTCCTCCTCCTCCTCCTCCTCCTTTATTGTTGTTGTTGTCATATTCTAGTGAGGGTTTTTTTAATAAAATAACATAAATGTAACATCACTTTCTTAAATTGAAATTAGTTTTCCTATATTGATTGCAGTAGTCATTTGCTAGTACAGGATGTCATTGCTCATATAGGAAAACTTCCAATCATTCTTCCTTCACATCAGCTTAACTATCTAATCGATTCTTATTTTTTTTACTTTTGTTAATTCACAACTTGTGCTAATTTAACTTGCACTAATTCAACTTTATGCACATCACCGAAAAGAGGAGGGGCAGGCATCCAGGATAACAAATTTGGCATTTCCATCCATGACTGGAGGGCTGTGTTGACTATACACAATGTTGGCTTGATGTGCTCTCTCCAGAACATAAACCCTGTGTAAGATGAAAACTGACTTTATTTGGTACTGGTAAGTCCACTCACCCTCACTGGTGGGCGGTGTTGTGGCAAGGCCCTGGACCGCACAAGTGATCTGGCAAATCACAGGCTGGATTGCCCGGTTGGCAGATATTGGCCAATGCCAGCAGCCCTTGGATGGGCGTTCCCCTGGCAGCGGGCAAAACCAGCCAATGGGGATGCTTGGGCCTTCTGCCAGGAGTCATTAAATTGCAGCCTGCCTGGCAGACTTTCCTGCCTTTTCCTGGTAATGCAAAGAGATGCCACCAAGACAATAATGGAATGGGCACATTGTGGGGTACCATTTGCCCATCTATTATTAGTCAGAATTTATGGCATTTGCTAAATCTTCAAGTGCATTTAGGACTGTGAATGAAATGTGAAGTCTAGTAGTATTTTTTCTAAGGACTTTCACTGGGTTATGATCCCTGGTTAAACTCCACACAGAGGGTAATATTCTGCCTATGGTAAATGTATTTTATCTTACACTCCATAGAAAAGCCACCTTTCCATATGTTTTCACTTTTGTGTATTTCGTTACTTTTACCAATTTATTTTTAGAAAGAACTTTAGCTATTAATGTTTAATGCCAATGAAAGAAAAACAAAGAACTGGGAGACTGCATTGAAGTGATACCATGTAATCCCCACTGCAGTGCTCTTTAGAAATGTGGAAACAACCTGCCATTTTTTACACAGGGAATTTTCACCCAGTAGTTGAAGATATTTACGTGGATACCCATCAAAACAGGTACAACCCTAATTTCATACAGAAGAGAATGGGGGGGATTATTATGCAAATTATTAACAACCAGTGACCATGTTATATCTAAGATTCAGCCAAGCCACTCCTGAGCCAGTGCTAAATGAAACATCTTTCAGTGTAATGAAAGGTTCAGCGTTATTCTGAAGCTTTCCAGTATTCTCGAGCCAAAGTTTATTTAGTGAGAAGTATCTCCCTACCCTCCCTCGGCCTCGCTGATGCAGTCCAAAGGAAAGCAAAGCAATATGTTTGGGACCCGCTTGGTTGAAGGAGTTGCCGTAAAGAGGTGTACATAATGCTGTCCAACCGTCTTAGGGACTCTACTTTGGTTTTTGTAGGGTTTACTCCTTAGTCTTTTCTTTTCCCAAAGACATCTTGCAAGGCAGTGGGAACGGACTTTTTCTTGGGTTTTACTTCCAAAGCCTTTCTTACAAGTGAGCATAGCAACAAGGCAGCGGAGGTCTAGGTTCCTTCTCCTAGAGGGGCCACTTTTCCAGGTTCTCAAGCCCCATGTGCCCCTCACATCCCTCTACAGCACATGCAGAAACCACCTCCTTCTTGACCATTGGACCCACTGTTGGTCTTGTCCATTCAATCCACTGCAGGGGTGGCCAAGTCCCAAGAGACTGCGATCTACTCACAGAATTAAAAACTGGCAGTGATCCACCCCCGTTTCAGGTCAAAGTATTTGAGCTTTTTTGAGGGAGGAGGGTAGCCATGGTTTTTTTTGGGGGGGGTTGGGGAGGAAGAGGAACAGCCACTCACCAGCAGATCAACAGATCGCTGGGGAAGCAAACAGCCTCACTGAGTAAACTCTGTTTTCCTTCTGCAGATCGTACAACAATGGAGGCCAGGGTGAGGGGGCGGGGCAGGCTTCTAATTTACCAGTGCTGAGGAGAGGGAGCCAGCGACTGACTGCGATCTACCAAAACCTCCAGGGGATCTACCAGTAGATCGTGATCGACCTGTTGGACATCCCTGCACTAGAGCATGCCTACACGTGCAGGAGAAGTCCTTAACTCACTGAGGTTTTGAAACTTATTGGCTACCCTCATGTGATTTAGCTGGTCGATCAAAGTTGTTTCCCGGGGTGTGGCCACTGTCACATGCTGACAGCTGCTAGGAGCTGCAGGTGATAGCTGAGTGCAGGCTGGGGACCAAAGGTGGACAAACTACCCCAGAAGAAGCAGGACGTGTCCTCCAACAGAGGTTACCCCCTCCCCTAATTAGTCAAAACGAGGTTACAATTTCTGAGCTGTAAACGCAGGGTGGTAGGTGTGTGGAGTCCTTTAAGGGTAGAATCTGAACTAAAATGTTAAACAAAATATTATCTGGTTGGTGCAGAGAAAGCAGGGGCCTGAGCATTTTTCCACTTACCCACAAAAATCCACTCTTTAGCTTTAAATCGGAGCAAATGGGAACCTGGAGAAAACCCGAATTGCCATTTGCTCTGATTGAGCACTAAAGAGCGGTTTTCCCTGGGGAAAAGCAGTGGGACAAGAGAAAGGGTGCATAAACCCTCAGTCCCATTGAACTTTTGAACAGATATGCTTATCATTATGGTGTTAACATCCCTTCATGGGAGGTAGCCAGCTTTAAAAGAATTTTTTAAAAAGCAAAAAAAAAAAAAAAAAGAAAAGAAAAAAAGGGGGCCCCAAGAACTTCAGGAGCTCCATACTAAAGGATCTTGGCATAACTCCAGTCTTTCTTACAGCCCCAGGGTAGGACCTATATAAAATGAGAACGATGTATGCAAGTTTCTGGTATATAGTGAAACCGCCAAAGTTTGGCGCCTGGCCAGTTTCAGATAAAAGAAAAGGGGGTAAGAAAATTCTTTGAAGTTACACTTTCGTAAGATATGTTATTTTTATTTTTTAAATAGGAGACAAACTAGTCTTGTCTGGTAAATTGTGTGTGTGTTTGTGTTCAGAAGTGGAGAAAACAGCTATGGAAAATTCACAAGGAATCCTTTAAGAATGAAACTAGCGTGCCAGATTTAGATGGATGAGCCATTAGCTCCCCCTCAGCCTAATCAACTTCATTAGGTTGTTTTGGGGGATAAAATGGAACGGCTGCATGTGTGCTGCCCCGAGAACATTGAAGCAAGGGGAAGGTTCATTGGCAAAACATGGGTATTTGCCATTGGTTTGAAATGTTATTATCTTCAGAGGTTGAGCTTTCTTCAGAATGACCACAGAAGAGGGAAAAGGTCAAATTCTCTTCTCCACTTGCTGTAATCCCAATCAGCCCCTACTCTGGTGGAAAGCATTAGCATAAAAAGTACATTAAATGAAAAGACACATTTCATCCAGTTTGGGCCACAGTCTACTGCGGTGCTTGAATGCCCCAAACTGTTAATGGGTATAGCTCTGAGCTTCACTGCATGCCCTCCAAGTGTCCCTACTTTCCAGGCATGGTCCCAGATATACAGAAGCCATTCTGTTTTCTGATTTAATCCCGGAATGCCCTGCTTTTCCTTAGGCTGTCCCTATTTTCGCTGGAGAAATTTTGGAGGGTATGGTAGGGTCCTTATTTTTATTGCAGAAATTTTGGAGTGTATGGAGTGACGTGAACCCCAAGACAAGGAGATAAGTAACTATCCAACCTTTAGAAGACATATGAAGGCAGCCCAGTATAGGGAAGGTTTTTTAAAAAAATGTTTTAATGTTTTATTATGTGGTTACATATGTTGGAAGCCACCCAGAGTGGCTGGGGCAACCCAGTAAGATGGACGGGGTAATAATAATAATAATAATAATAATAATAATAATAATAATAATAATAGAAGACATCCCTATTTCCATCGGAGAAATGTTGGAGAGTATGCCACTGAGTTACAAGTTAATCAGTCAATATGTTGATACGAACAATGTTCTGATAATATGACTGAAATAATATTGGATGGCTTAGGATCTGTGTGTACAATCTGAAATGAATCAATGAAACTGTTTGCTGGGTATAAGTGAAAGTGTAATAAGCTTGTGGCAAGTGAGCAGAAACTTGTCATCTTCTTCGTTATAGAAGGTAAGGGGCAGTCTTATGTGAGTTTGCGGCTCTCATCATACATTGCTCAGTTCTCACAGGTATTTGTCTGAGCAAGATGGCTTCTGATTACACTAATAGATTCCGCACCAGGCTCATACAGTGGTACTTCAGGTTAAGTACTTACAGTGGTGCCCCGCAAGACAAACGCCTCGCAAGACGGAAAACCCGCTAGACGAAAGGGTTTTCCATTTTGGAGGCGCTTCGCAAAACGAATTTCCCTATGGGCTTGCTTTGCAAGATGAAAATGTCTTGCGAGTTCCTGCGGGTTCCCCCCCTTCCCCCCTTTTCCTAAGCCGCTAAGCCGCTTAACAGCTGATCGCTAAAAGCTGCTAAACCGCTAATAGCGCTAATCCGCTAAGCTGTCAATGGGCTTGCTTCGCAAGATGAAAAAACCGCTATACGAAGAGCCTCACGGAATGGATTAATTTCATCTTGCGAGGCACCACTGTAATTCATTCTGGAGGTCCGTTCTTAACCTGAAACTGTTCTTAACCTGAAGCACCACTTTAGCTAATGCGGCCTCCTGCTGCTGCCACGCTGCTGGAGCACGATTTCTGTTCTCTTCCTGAAGCAAAGTTCTTAACCCGAGGTACTATTTCTGGGTTAGCAGAGTCTGTAACATGAAGCGTATGTAACCTTAAGCGTATGTAACCTGAGGTACCACTGTATTTGACATAAGCACATTTAACATCAGAGTAGCAATAATAGCTCGTTTCATGTTTAGTGGTGTTTTGAAGATACCTTAACAAGGCATAAATTGTGGAGCTGAGAGAGCATATCCCTGGATTTTCTTCTTTCGCAGCTGGTGGATAGAACCAGTTGTCTAGTTTCCTTCTCTGCACTTGCTTTTCTGGGCCGGGTTCCCATTCACAATATCTGTATGCATCTCTCAACTCAATGGCAAACCTGCATTTTGTTATGCCTGTTGACCATCTGCCTTTTGGCTTTCTCAAAAAAAATTTTCCTAAGAGCTGTTTCCACAGTTTGCTTTGCTCTTATCTGCTCTTTGTATTCCATTCTTTCTCCATGAAGCATGCTGTGTTTTCTACTCATTATCCCCACCACACTCGGCTTGTCTCTTTGAGTTAGATGGACTGATGAAACATGACTGCTACCTTGGGTGGGGCTTCTGCCTTTCATTATCACCCCTCTCCTCTTTTGGGGAATTTTTTTTTTTATTTGCTGCGATGTTGAATATGAGGCTTTCTTTAGGTATATGTACAAAATATATGTTGAATGATTGCTGTATTTTTGCTCTATAAGACGCACCAGACCATAAGACGCACCTAGTTTTGGGAGGAGGAAAACAAGAAGAAAAAAAATCTGAATCCCAGAAGCCAGAACAGCAAGAGGGATTGCTGTGCAGCGAAAGCAGCTATCCCTCTTGCTGTTCTGGCTTCTGTGATAGCTGCGAAGCCTGCATTCGCTCCATAAGACGCACACACATTTCCCCTTACTTTTTAGGAGGGAAAAAGTGAGTCTTATAGAGCAAAAAATACGGTACTTTCAGTTGAACACAGAGAGAGAATGTGTAAAGAAGAAAAAACACGCAGACGTGCACTATTGGGGTTGAACATGGATTTTTAGCTATTTGCCACCATCTTCCCCCAGTACTGAGGAATGAGAAGATGTGATGGCCTGGGAATCTGATTCAGAGGCTGAACCTGAGGAATCCCAGCCTGCACAGGAGTCCCCGCCTCCAGGGCCGGCTGAGCCGGGACTGGGGCTTGAATCTGAAGGTCCCCCACCTGTGCTGGATCCTCAGGAGCAGACACCAGCTGAATCTGCTCTGGCGGTGATGGAGGACCAATTGCCTGCAGGTGCTCCTCTCCCAGCCCTGTCAGGGGAAGGTGAGGTTGCCTCTGGGTCCGGTAACCCTCCAGCCTCTCCTGAGCTGCAGAGGCTCAGGGCAGAGAGGCAGAGGGAAGTAAGTTTTCGCAGGAGGAGTGCTCACCTCTAGGCCAGGGGAGGCGAGTCACCTGTGGGCTGGGACCACCCCAGGCCTCAGAGGAGATAAAGGCCAGTCAGCCCAGTCCCAGGTTGCGAGAGCAACATCGCTGGAAACCTGTTCCTGCCAGAACCCGGACCTGCTCTTCTGAGGTTCCTGATCATGCCCGGCTCCTTGCCTTGGACCCCGCTTCACCTTTGACGGACAGCCTCCAGACTCTTCATCCAGGACCAGACTCAGACCACGCCGCATGGTAACCCCCCCAGGACCAGCACAGAAGACTAATGGTCAGGCCCTCATCTGCAGAAGAAATTCCTTACACCATAGACGAGGAACCTGTGTTTCTTCAGTTGTTGGCCTACAACTCTTATCATCTCTGAGCTTTGGGTATGTTGGCTGGGACTGATGGGAGTTACAAGTTCCCCGTAGGGATGAGGGTGGCGCTGTGGTCTAAACCACTGAGCCTCTTGGGCCTGCCAATTAGAAGGTTGGCGGTTCGAATCCCAACAATGGGGTGAGCTCCCATTGCTCTGTCCTACCTCCTGCCAACTTGCAGTTCGAAAGCATGCCAATGCAAGTAGATAAATAGGTACTGCTGTGGCAGGAAGGTAAATGGCATTTCTGTGCGCTCTGGCACTTGTCATGGTCCTCTGTGCACCAGAAGTGGTTTAGTCATGCTGGCCACATGACCCAGAAAGCTGTCTGTGGACAAATGCTGGCTCCCTAGGCCTGAAAGCAAGATGAGCGCTGCAACCCCATAGTCGCCTTTGACTGGACTTAACCATCCAGCGGTCCTTTACCTTTAGCTTACAAGTTCCCCATCCTGTATTTACTTTCAGCTGACCAAGGATCCTCTTTGTGTGTTGGCAAAGAAGGCATGTGCACCTCACCTGCCATGTAAGGCATGTATCACCAACATGCTGTCCTCCAGAAGTTGTGGACTACAATTTGCATCAGCTCAAGCCAGCATGGTAATTCAAAACACTGGGAGGACACAATTTTGGCTACCTGTCAGGCTTCGGGGAATTTGATCCCTCCCCCGGAGGCAGTAAACAAGCAAATCTTGCCAGATAGTTTCTTTAATAATTACAGCGAGAGACACAGGAATGCACATCTCTCTAAAAAATAGTGTTGCTCCCAGTAAAGGTTTACCCCCTCAGTCCCCATTAATCTACATCACTCCTATGTAGGGTAATCTGAGCTTGTTGCCTCTGTGCTTTCTGTTCTATCACTCTCAGAGCAAGTCTAGTCTTAGGCGAAGGGGGGCAGGTCAGTAATGCTTTCCAAGGACACTGAATCTGCCAGCTGTCTCTCTCCTGGTGTTTCCTCTTCTAGCTGTTCCTCTCCCACTATTTCCCAGCTTTCCCCCTCTGGACTATGTCCCTCTGCAAACCACTGTTCTAAATTAATATTGTCCTCCTTCCTTTGGGAAGATTTAGGGGGGAAAAGGGGGGCTCCCACCATTCCTCCTCAGTCCAGTCCCTGACACTACCCCAATATAATATAATACTTCTTACATTGGGCCATCATTCCTTGATACATTGTTTTTCTTTTTTCTTTAATGAAAAAGTGGTGTATAAATCATACCCTCCAACATTTTTTTTGATGAAAATAGAGGTGTGCTATTCAACCACAACAATTTTATTATTTTTATCCCGCCCATCTGATTGGGTTGCCCCAGAAACTCTGGATGGCTTCCAACACAGATAAAACGAAAGAAAATATGAAACATTAAAAACTTCCCTATACAGTGCTGCCTTCAGATGTCTACTAAAGGTTGTATAAGTTCCTTATCTCCTTGGCTCAGGGGTGCCTAACTCCACACCCTCCAACTTCATCTCTGATGAAAATAGGGGTGTTTTTAGGAAAAGATGGATATTCCAGGATCAAATCAGAAACTGGGACAGCTTCTGTAAATCCAGGACCGTTCCTGGAAAATAGGGACACTTTGAAGGTCTGATAAATCCTGTTAATAATTAATATTATATATAGATAATTTAGGTTTCTACAGGTTTTGTTTATATTTTCCCATTCTTTACAAAGACAGAAAATAAGAAATAATCACATTTACTGTTCATTAATATGTACTCTTTGTAGGTGTGCACATAGTCTGCCCTGTTGTTACCCACTTACACCTCTAGATTTTAAATATACATCGGTTTTTGAACGTAATCCGTTCCAGAAGACCGTTTGAGTTCTGAAACGTTTGAAAATAAAACTGAACAGCCGACAGCTAGGCCTCAGGATCTTGAGCTCAGCGGAAGCTGTGTAGCAGGTTCGACTTCTGAGGGGTGTTCGAAAACTGAAGCATTTACTTCCGGGTTTACGGTGTTGGAAAACTGAAATGTTCGTCAATGGAGATGTCCGAAAACCAAGGTACCACTGTATACCCCATAAATGTTCTGGAGGGATGCAGAATTCCTATAACTGACTTTAATGATCATGCTTTGCCATTTGAGATGAAGGTATTAAATCTCAAGTAAGTTTCAAATCTCAAATAAGGGTGAGTGGCAAGACTTATGTTGCAGACACATTGTCTTCAATGGGACAACAATAAAGAGTAATTTCAGAGGGCCAATTATAATATTCATTTGTGATGTGTTAGTATTGCTGGGGCTGTATCACTTTTCTTGAGGTGCTTTCTTCCCCCTTTTTTTGTGAAAAATAGAAATCTTAACATGCCAGAGAGAATTACAGTCATTTGCCAAAGTTATCAACAATAACATACAGTTAGATGCCAAGCCTGCTACATTTTCTTAAAAAAATGCCAAATATTAATTCTGAAGTCTAAATTTAGATTTTTGTTTTAAAAACTTATCTGTTTTCGCTGGGGATTTCCCTGACCTATATTAAGGACCACACCAGTGTGTGCAAACAGAAAAATCCCTGGAAACTCTTTGACTTTAAGCAAACACAATTCAGTCAGGAAGCATGCAGCGTTGGTAACTCAGAAATTCTCTGGTTTGGTTCTCTAGTCCCTCCCCTTTAAAGAACTGCAGTTTCCCAGGATTATTCCTGGGAGGAAAGAACTAACTTCTTCCAACAAGCCACTTCAGTGGAGATTTTTATCCCTATCTTTATATTCATTGAAAGAGAAATTGCAATTATGTGTGCTTTCTTTGCTTATTTGCTTATTTCCCACCCCCCACCCCCAGGATGTTCCATGGGAAGCTATTCATAAATGAAATAGATTGATGATAGATAGATAGATAGATAGATAGATAGATAGATAGATAGATAGATAGATAGATAGATAGATAGATAGATGATAGCTAGACAGATGATAGATAGAATACAGAGGAATGGCAAGAAAAAACTCTGGCTTCTTGCTTCTTATTTTTGTGGGTCCCCTTGCTTGTATGCCTCTGAAAATCTACCTCAGTGAACCTTTTAAAAATATGCATCTTTTCCTCCTTCCTTAGAGCTCTGTGACCTCTCCTAATGAATTCCATTGTTTCCGAGACAGAAGGAGACCTTATGTTCTGAATTCGCTAGCTGCAGCTAAACTTGAGACAGTGCTCCACTGAGGTCCCCCGCCCCCCCAGTTTGCACATTTTCTGCTCATGCTGTGTCAAGCCTGATTATCATCATAATCTCTGCTCTGTCACACTCTATAAATATAAGTCCCAATAAACTAAACAGCATTAATATTGCTGTTCTATTTTTGTCGCAAGGGGAAGCGCAAGGAAGGGTTTCATTAAGGGCCTTCGCACAACACGTTTCACCTAACGAACTAGATCGCAACCAGATTTGGAGGGGAATTGCACTCCTAGGCTCATAACGTGGAATCACTTATGGAGGAAGACAGGGGTTCCCCCAAATTTGGGGCCCAGCACTGCATTGGGAAATCAAAGAAACTGTCATGGGCGCTTTTAAAACAGACTTGGCCCAGACAGCCCTTCAAACAGAGGATAGCTTCAAACAGAGGACTGTCCTCAGTAAATAGAACTCATGACCACTCTATAGCTGAATTCAGCCTGCTAGCAAAGTACGGTGGCCCACCCAGGATTCGGTGAATGTCCTGATTTCGTTTCCTGCCTCTGCCTACAAAAGCAGGGCAATGACAATATATGGCTCAGTGGGCTGCTTTCAGCTTGGCAGGGCACAACTAATGCAAGCCCTTTTCTGAAGGTATTCAGGCTTCCTGAAAAGAAATGAGCCTATTGTCTCTGAATTTGCATTTGAACCTCCAAGGTATCTTTTGAAAATGTCAGAGCCTAAAACAGTTTACTTCATGGGTGTGAGGAGCTCTTAATGCACAATCAGTCCTACATTAGATAACATATTACCTAACACCGACAGTTCAGAGATGGGAACCGTTTGAGAAAAACCTGTTAACTTTGCCCCAGGGCTGAGATGTTATTTTTATGCTCTTTGGGTTTTTTGTGGGGTTTTTTTTTTGGACACCAAGACATGTAGTTCGTGGAAAACTTTATCCATCATCTGAAAGAGGCAGCTCTGCTTGAATGTCGGTTCATGCTTTGTCTCAGTTAATGCACGTATATGACTGAGAACTGTACCTCTGCCAGACTTAAGAAACAACAGATCACAGGTGTGTCAAAGGTGCTGAGTGAACACGCACCTGCAAGTGTTGGAAGTGGCAGCAAGTATCTAGTACTTTTTTGTAATCAACCACCATTTAGTGGCAGCAGAGTGGGAACCGGATCTCATACCTGTGTTTTAATCACCATGTCTAATTCCTAAGTGTATCTCTATATCTGAGTGGCAGTCATTGGAAGCAATGAAACTACACGGTTACTGGATGTGCATATTCTTCCCTATACTACAATGATGGCTTGCAAATGTGAATGGGGAATCAGTGGTCCAATAGCCCATTAGACTTTTCAAGTCACCTCTAACTTCATCCTTTCCAGTGGAGTTTGTCCCTACATTCAGATGTTGTTGTTTAGTCGTTTAGTCGTGTCCGACTCTTCGTGACCCCATGAACCAGAGCACGCCAGGCACTCCTGACTTCCACTGCCTCCCGCAGTTTGGTCAGACTCATGTTTGTAGCTTCGAGAACACTGTCCAACCATCTCGTCCTCTGTTGTCCCCTTCTCCTTGTGCCCTCCATCTTTCCCAACATGAGGGTCTTTTCCAGGGAGTCTTCTCTTCTCATGAGGTGGCCAAAGTACTGGAGCCTCAGCTTCACGATCTGTCCTTCCAGTGATCCCCTTCATGGATCACTGCCTTGCCATGGCGAAGGGGCTTGAATAACTCAGAGAAGCTATGAGCTATGCCGTGCAGGGCCACCCAAGATGGACAGGTCATAGTGGAGAGTTTTGACCAAACGTGATCCACCTGGAGCAGCAACCGGCAAGCCACTCCAGTATCCCTGCCAAGAAAACTCCATGGACAAAGACAACAGGCATACATTCAGATGCAAGTCTTTAAAGCCACAAACCAGGCAGAGATTTAGAACCCTGAAGAGCTGATCTAAGTCTCTTCCTCATATTTACTTCTCATTGTTCCTAATGGGAAGAGAAATGGTGTTGTTAAAGACAAAAGGAAACAGAAAGCTACAAAATGGACAGAATATTGTTAGACTGCTCCTCTGCCCTGCCATTGGATATGATGGTTCAGTCTAAGATACAGACCCTCCAAGTGTCCCTGTTTTCCAGGGACAGTCCTAGATTTACAGAAGCCACCCTGATTTCTGATTTGATCCTGGAGTGTCCCATTTTTCCTTAGGGCTTCCCTATTTTCACTGAAAATTGTTTTTGGAGGGTGTGGAGTTATGTGACCCCCAAGCCAATGAGATAAGGAACTATACAACCTTTAGAAGACATCTCAAGGTAGTTCCTTTTCAAATTTCATTATGTTTTTATATATGTTGGAAGCCACCCAGAGTGTCTAGGGCAACCCAGTCAGATGGGTGGGGTATTGTGCTGGGCCCGGGGGTAACCCGTGAAATGTGGTCCAGGACTGGTCCAGAATCTGAAGGTTCTGCTGGGAGTCAGTCTGACAGGGCCAAGGCAGGAAACCAGGCAAGGAGAGGTACAGGATCTCAGGCAGGACCTGGCATATAGCAATATTGCTCCTGCAACCTGGGGCAGGGTCCGACAGCCCTTTATCTTTGTTGGGGTAGCGGCCGGTCCTGATCCCCCGGCGACTCACCTCCCTGTTTAACCCGAAGGTGAGCACT
Source organism: Podarcis cretensis (assembly GCF_951804945.1). Classification (NCBI taxonomy): domain Eukaryota; kingdom Metazoa; phylum Chordata; class Lepidosauria; order Squamata; family Lacertidae; genus Podarcis; species Podarcis cretensis. Next base: position 14,112,840 of record NC_137187.1, read on the forward strand.
CCTCCTGCAAGTACTCAGGTCTCTCCTTCTCTAAGACCTTAGTCTCTGCAGCTTGGGAGACGTCGGTGGGTTACTAGACCCAGGGGCTGCCTCAGCCTCCCCTGACCAAACCAGTAGTGGAGCAGCTGTAAGTGATGGCCCAGCTGAAGGCAAAGAAATAATCCCCGCATCTGGAGCCAGGGCAGGCTCAGGCCCCTGACTCGGCCCAGCTGGTGTTTGTTGCAGGGGAACCTGTGAAGACTGGGACTCTTCAGGATCAGGCCCCAGACTTGGTTCAGATGATGCCTGAGGCAAAGGATCCGGTGCAGACTGCGTCTCCTCTGGTTCCTCTGGTCTGAGCCCGAGTCCCAGGCCATTACAGGTATGAAGTACAGTGGTACCTTGGTTTTTGAATGTCACCATTGCCGAACATTTTGGTTTTCGAATGCCGTAAACCTGGAAGTAAGTGTCTCGGTTTTTGAACGCGCTGCGGAAGTTGAACAGGAAATGCAGCTTCCATTCTGAGTTTTCTGTATTGAGCTTTCCCTTTTGAGGCTTCCAGTTGAGTTTTAAGTTTTTGAATGTTTTGGAACTCCAACGGTCTTCTGGAACGGATTATGTTCGAAAACCGAGGTCCCACTGTATAAAATTAATATTATCATGGAATAGAATCATAGAATCATAGAATTGGAAGAGACCACAAGGGCCATCGAGTCCAACCCCCTGCCAAGCAGGAAACACCATCAGAGCACTCCTGACATATGGTTGTCAAGCCTCTGCTTAAAGACCTTCAAAGAAGGAGACTCCACCACACTCCTTGGCAGCAAATTCCACTGTCGAACAGCTCTTACTGTCAGGAAGTTCTTCCTAATGTTTAGGTGGAATCTTCTTTCTTGTAGTTTGGATCCATTGCTCCATGTCCGCTTCTCTGGAGCAGCAGAAAACAACCTTTCTCCCTCCTCTATGTGACATCCTTTTATATATTTGAACATGGCTATCATATCACCCCTTAACCTCCTCTTCTCCAGGCTAAACATGCCCAGCTCCCTTAGCCGTTCCTCATAAGGCATCGTTTCCAGGCCTTTGACCATTTTGGTTGCCCTCCTCTGGACACGTTCCAGTTTGTCAGTGTCCTTCTTGAACTGTGGTGCCCAGAACTGGACACAGTACTCCAGGTGAGGTCATCCCCATTTTCATCAGAGAAAGACTCTCCTCCCTGAAAGAGAGGGGAGTGGTTGTGGGCGGGAGCCTGAACACCGCCCCTAGCAGGGGGCATAGCCCCCTGCCTCCAGCTCACCTGGCTGGCGCTCACGCCCCCCCCGGTGGCCGTCCAACCAGGTGCCGTGGGGGGGGGGCGTGTCCAGCAGCCTTGATGCTGCAGCGTCAGCCTCTCCCTGGCCTCATTTCTCTTCGTCGTCCTGAGGCATTGCTTATGCCATTGCTGAGAGGGGGAGTTGCCACGTTTGGCCCTCCTGATAGCCACCTGGAGTGCGAGTTTCCTGGTTTTCGAGATGAGGCATTGCTTATGCCATTGCTGAGAGGGAGAGTTGCCACGTTTGGCCCTCCTGGCAGCCACCTGGAGTGTGAGTTTCCTGGTTTTCATGACGAGGCATTGCTTATGCCATTGCTGAGAGGGAGAGTTGCCACGTTTGGCCCTCCTGGCAGCCACCTGGAGTGTGAGTTTCCTGGTTTTCATGACGAGGCATTGCTTATGCCATTGCTGAGAGGGGGAGTTGCCACGTTTGGCCCTCCTGACAGCTACCTGGAGTGCGAGTTTCCTGGGTTATGTGACGAGGCATTGCTTATGCCATTGCTGAGAGGGAGAGTTGCCACGTTTGGCCCTCCTGGCAGCCATCTGGAGTGCGAGTTTCCTGGTTTTCGTGACGAGGCATTGCTTATGCCATTGTTGAGAGGGAGAGTTGCCGCGTTTGGCCCTCCTGACATCCTTATCAGCAGAAGAAGTGTGGACTTGTCGTGGCACATAAAGAGAGATTTGGATGAGGTGGCTGCCTAGTGTCCCGGAACAACGGTGTTCTGGTCCTCCTTCCTGAAGAGAATTGTGTGACGCAGTGTGCAGAACTGTATGGCCATTGAAAAATCCAGGAAACTCTTAAATCGTGCAATAGCCCGTTGGGTGCACTTTTTGTATGGCTGAGTCATTTATCATGACCGTATCCGGATCGGCGACCAAGCTTTATACCGGAATGACGGTGTCCACCTATTGGATCTGGGGAACGACAGTTGGTTAGCTAGTGTCAGCAAATGCATCTGGGATTGGTTACAGCTTTGAGGGTATTGGCGGCGAGCCTTTCGCCTCGGGTGGCGGTTAGGCATTGGAATAATGTGCTGTGGTGTGTCGAAGTGCTAGGTGTGGCCATCGCCTATGCCTTCAATGTTTAGGGGTATTCCGTTAAAGGAATCTGGCGGTCGTGTATTCTGTCCGATGCCTGCTTGGCGGGAGGCCATGGCACGACCCTCGGTGACAGCAGGGGTGAGCCTATAGTTGGATTAGCATCAACAGGTGATGAACCCCTGGTGAATAAACCCACTTGTTTCGCGATCCAATGCCTAAGCCAATACCTTTTCATTGCTGTAATCAATAAAGTTGTGGCCTTTTCTAGCCCATTAACCTTATATCATGTGTCCCTGTGTCTTCTTTTCACGTCGCGGTGGTCGGGTCCTCGAACCACAAAGACTCTCCTCCCTGAAAGAGAGGGGAGTGGTTGTGGGCGGGAGCCTGAACACTGCCCCTAGCAGGGGGCGTAGCCCCCTGCCTCCAGCTTACCTGGCTGGCGCTCACGCCCCCCCGGTGGCCGTCCAACCAGGTGCCGTGGGGGGGCGTGTCCAGCAGCCTTGATGCTGCAGCGTCAGCCTCTCCCTGGCCTCATTTCTCTTCGTCGTCCTGTGCGAGTCACCCACCCTCCACTCCCATTGAGTTAGGGCTTAGGTCATTGGCCTTGCTATGGACCTTAGGTTGGTCGCCCCGGTTGCACGGGGGGCCTGGTAGGAGTATTTCCATTTGGCATTAGGCTTTTTGGTTTTTTCGCCTACCTCGTAGCAATCGTCACAACTTTTGTGGTATTGGTGGGTAGGTTAGGCATTGGAATAATGTGCTGTGGTGTGTCTAAGTGCTAGGTGTGGCCATCGCCTATGCCTTCAATGTTTAGGGGTATTCCGTTAAAGGAATCTGGCGGTCGTGTATTCTGTCCGATGCCTGCTTGGCGGGAGGCCATGGCACGACCCTCGGTGACAGCAGGGGTGAGCCTATAGTTGGATTAGCATCAACAGGTGATGAACCCCTGGTGAATAAACCCACTTGTTTCGCGATCCAATGCCTAAGCCAATACCTTTTCATTGCTGTAATCAATAAAGTTGTGGCCTTTTCTAGCCCATTAACCTTATATCACGTGTCCCTGTGTCTTCTTTTCACGTGTTGGTGGTCGGGTCCTCAAACCACAATAGGACGTCCCCATTTTCATCAGAGAAATTTTTGAGGGTATGAAGATATAAGATAACTGTAAAATGTAGTATCAGTTAGACTGCAGTCTAAATGATAAAAAAAATCAAGGTGGTATGTACATGCACGTGTAATCCATCCCTACAAACAGTCACTCTCAGATGCAATCACTGGAATAAATGAGGACTCAATTTGCGTCTCTGATTTATGTCTACATTTAGGGTGTGTTCATCTGTGACATCTCCTTGACCCATTTTGTCAAGAGGCTAATTACAATGAATGAAATGTCAAAAGAGTGATGACCTCCAAAACGGTATATAATCAATGAAAGGTGACGACATAATATCTACTCACTCAAGCCAGGCAAAAACCCGAAAATCGAAAACACTAGCTGACAGCAGGTTTATACAACTGTTAGAACTATTGATGACACAATTATGCCTCTACCATTTACTGCTGTGTGTGTGTGTGTGTGTGTGTGTGTGTGTGTGTGTGTGTTTGAGATACAGGGCCTGGTTCGTAGATTGCTTCAAATGCTTGGGATGGTCTGTGCCTCTTGCTGTTGCAATTCTGATGAGAAGACTCAGTAGGCTTTTATGATGTTGATTGTCTTGATAGATTTTTTTTATGTTTGGAAGCATGTAGTATTTGCAAACCAGGTTCCCGACCACCAGCATTTAAAACAGTCATTTGTTGCAGGAGACTTCATTGGCTGATTCGCTCTATAGTGTCAGAGAGAGGGGGGAAAACAGATAAGCTATCCCTGCTGTTTTCTTTTAGAGTAAGGAAACAGCAGCAGCAGCAACAACAACAACAAGCAGCTATGGTAGAAACTGTGTTTTTTCAGACAAGTGCTGTACTTGAATAAAAGCAGCAGAATCATTCAAACTAATCTCCCAACCCCTTAGCAATCTTCCTGTCTTGTTAGCTCCGTTGGCTATTTTGCATTCAAAAATATTGCTTTACTTTCCTCTGCATGTGGAATTTTTGCTATATTGTTTCCTTCTCTTTTTAAAAGACCTTTGTGAAACTTTGACATCTCTTATCCTATTTAATCCCGGCTATCTCTTTGAAACACCATAAATAAGCAAACACTGGTGACATCGGTTTAAAACACATCCTCTCACTAGTCCAACTAGAATGCAATGAAAACGTAGCCATTCTTCCTTCTCGTTGTCAAAATTAATTGCTGCTGAAAAGAAAACAAGAATGAAGAAAAATATGTAAGAGATAAGATAGATGCAAGGGGGAGTGGGATCGGGAATCAAATAGGGCTGGCATTTAGTTCTGATGTTTGACTTAGCTTCCAGGAAGAAGTGTAGATGGGTGGGTTTACCATTCCTGCCCCCCTGGAAGAGTTACTGTTCTTTTTAAAGAGCTGCAGGCCTGGGAGAAATGGAACAAGCAAAGGTTTCGCCATCACCTCTATGCTGGGAACACCTGCATTCTCACATTCCTGTCAATCGCACAGCTTTTATAGGCATGGACGAGCCCTGCCAGGAAAGTAAGAAGAGGTAGTAACTTTCCTGGCAAACACATTCTGTGAATCATAATACTGATTCGCTCTCATGGTTTCCCCCAAAGAATCCTGGGAAACAGCGGTTTGCCGAATATGCTGGGAATTCTCTGCTAGAAATCCCTGGCATCTAACCTATCAGAGCTACATTTCTCAAGAGTTTCCAAGGGGAGACAGTGTCAATTAGAATGCAATCAAAACATTAATTAAAAAAAGGAAGGGAAGTGTGTTGAAGAATATATTGTACAAAATTACTTCAATGGAAGTTTTTGGATAAGTACTGATTGAGTTTATTAAGCTAAGATGCAATGATTCTGGAACAGAGGATTGATTAATGTGATGAATAAATAAATACGAACACAATGATAGAGTTTTAATGTAGTGAGAAGGACATCATGCAAGTGGGTGAGGTATTTGGGTAAATGGTGAATAGGGTATAGGGTTAGATGTGGGGACTAACCCCCCCCCCACTGTACATAACATATATTATATTAAATATAATAAATTTAGCACTGTACATAACATATATTATACTAAATATATGGACGTATATTTAATATAATATATGTTATGTACAGGGATATGGGTGGCGCTGTGGGTTAAACCACAGAGCCTAGGACTTGCCAATCAGAAGGTTGGCGGTTCGAATCCCCACGACGGAGTGAGCTCCCGTTGCCCGGTCCCTGCTCCTGCCAGCCTAGCAGTTCAAAAGCACGTCAAAGTGCAAGTAGATAAATACTCCGGTGGGAAGGTAAATGGAGTTTCTGTGTGCTGCTCTGGTTCGCCAGAAGCGGGTTAGTCATGCTGGCCACATGACCCGGAAGCTGTACGCCGGCTCCCTCGGCCAGTAAAGCAAGATGAGCACCGCAACCCCAGTGTCGGCCATGACTGGACTTAATGGTCAGGGGTCCCTTTACCTTTTATGTTATATGCAGTGCTAAAATTGTAAGGTAACTAACGTGTAATATGAATTTAATAAATAAAGTCTGGGAAGCTAAAAACAACAACAATAACAACCAACAACACCAAGATTGTAAGAACACACACCTGTGTGTGTTTCAGCGACACACGTCAAGCAAAACATGCTTCTTTTCTGGGCAGCATGAATTGCACTGCCACTTCATTCCAGGCAATATGGAAGGTGGCTGGAGTTTGCTTAGTCCATTTATTCTTAACTCAATAAAATGACGCTTTGGGGAAAGGCCTAGGAATATATATTTTTTATATAAAGAGTTTCCTGGGGAGAGGGATGGATGAGAAAGAATTTTAAGTGGTGTGTGTGTATATAGATTGTAACTGGTATGGTGATGGGAGACCTGGTAGATTTTGGTTTTTCATTTTTTCCAGGCTCCACATCGGTTTCCAGGTTTGTTTGTTTGTTTGTTTTTTTAAAGAGTTGTCATGAGATTTCATCAGCTTTAATGTGGAAATATATCTTAGTATTCACATTTTGTATGCAATTTTGCCAGATATAATTTTTTTTTCTAAAGCCATCTCCTTGAACATTTTTCTCTATTATTTTCATTAATCATAGAACTGTAGAATAGGAAAGGACCCCAAGGATCATCAGGAATCTCAGCTAAAGCATCCATGACAGATGGCCAAACCAACCTCTGCTTGAAAACCTCCAAGGAAGGAGAGTCCATCACCTCCCGAAGGAGACTGTTCCACTTTCTTTCTGTCAGAAAGGTCTTCCAGATGTTTAGTCAGATTCTCCTTTCTTGTAACTTGAAGCCATTGGTTCAAGTCCTACCCTCTGGAGCAGGAGAAAACAAGCTTGTACCCTCTTCCATGTGAGAGCTCTTGAGATATTTGAAGATGGCTATTGTATCCCCCCCCCCCAGTCTCCTCTTTTCCAGGCTAAACATACCCAACTCCTTCAACCATTCCTCATAAGGCTTGGTTTCCAGACTCTTGATCACCTTGGTTGCCCTCCTCTGCACACGTTCCAGCTGTATGCATTTTTGGACACATTGCTTGATTGGAGAACTGCATTATGAAATTTGAAGAAGTGTGACTTTCAAAGGATGGTGCCTTCGGTTCATGTAAGTGATGATAATGCAGGTTCACCTTTGAATGCACAATGAATAGAATATCTCATCCCATCCTTATATGTAGTTACTGTGTTAACTAAGAAAGCTTTGGGTAGCCTGGACTATATTTAAGGATCAGCAGTAAAGTGAGAAGTTCTCAGTAGCATACTAAGTAACGCTTCCAATCTGTTCTGCCCCTCCCCCTCCAAACTTACCTTGGGACAACATTATTCTAAATCTGAATCAGAGTCCTTCAAATATCTATCATGCTCAGAACAGAAACCTGACCAAATTCAGGCAGTGGCAAGACTGCACTCGCTCACTGTCATTTGTGAAAACCAGAAATGACTTGGTAGTGTATCTGTGATTAGGTAAAGCTTGTAATTTGTGTTTGCTGTAGTCAGCGTGGTGGTATTTTGGGACAAACAACCACTGTATGCTACTTATAGCCTGGAATTCTGTGGCTTTTTTTTCTTTTAGTTGCTATTCTGCAGTTGAGATTGGGGATCAGGAAGAAAAGACAGATGGACATAATGTTTCCAACGTATACAGTCTGGGGGCAGACTAAGAGCTCTGCATAGCCTAAGCCCCTATTTCACTTACTACAATACCTGTAGTAGCCTCTTTAATGCTTTTCCAGAGAGAAGTGAAGCTAGGTGAGGGGAGTCCATCATAAAAGAGAGCAGGAGGGTACCATTCCTTTATATGTTTTGAGGTCTTACTGCCATCTCCGTGCCACATTTTAGCGTAAACAAGAAATGGAAAGTAATCATAGAATCATAGACTCCATGGAGTTTTCTTGGTAGGGATACTGGAGTGGCTTGCCAGTTCCTGCTCCAGGTGGATCACGTTTGACCTGTCCATCTTGGGTGGCCCTGCACGGCATAGCTCATAGCTTCTCTGAGTTATTCAAGTCCCTTCGCCACGGCAAGGCAGTGATCCGTGAAGGAAGAAGATCAAACCTATCCATTCTTAAGGAAATCAGCCCTGAGTGCTCACTGGAAGGACAGATCCTGAAGCTGAGGTTCCAATACTTTGGCCACCTCGTGAGAAGAGAAGAATCCCTGGAAAAGACCTTGGGAAAGATGGAGGGCACAAGGAGAAGGGGACGACAGAGGACGAGATGGTTAGACAGTGTTCTTGAAGCTACCAGCATGAGTGTGACCAAACTGCGGGAGGCAGTGGAAGACAGGAGTGCCTGGTGTGCTCTGGTCCATGGGGTCACGAAGAGTCGGACACGACTAAACGACTAAACAACAACAACAAATAAGATACCTCCCATGTGACCAGAGTTAACCAATCACACAGACTAAACAACAACAACAAGGAAAAGCAGGACATTCCAGGATCAAATCTGAGACTGGGGTAGTTTCTCTAAATCCAGGGCTCCCTGGGAAAAAAGGACACTTGGAGGGTCTGGAATCATAGGCTTGGAATGGAGAATGCAATATTGATTTTACTGAGGGATTTTATGTGTCATGGAAGTGTGTCACGGCACACGTTGTCCCCCTCCCCTTTCTTTTTGCAGTGCTGTTTACTTTGGTAGCAGCAGTGTTCAAATCCCAGGAAGACATCAGTGAGGGAAGTGGCAGTGTTTTATCCTGGTCTTCCAAAGGGTGTTCAGATGCCTATAATATTTCTCTAGACACACAGCAGGAATGTTGATGATAATAACAATGATGTTTATCTTATGGGGATTACGCCGAAGCAAGTTTAATTGTATTAGTAGAAAACAGATCAATGCTGGGACTGACGTAATGTGTTTAGCATCAATATGAAGGTTGCTAAGTGTTGTACTTTCAGATGGAATTAAAGAAGCAATAGGACAATGGAACATATGGAAGCCATTTGGGGTTTTTATGTTTCTGTCTAGCAAGAAGAATTAGTATATTTGCTAAGTTTCTGGAGGGCCAGCAGTGCTGTGCATTAGCAGATTTCTTCTTCTTCTAGTTAAACCTGAACCCAAATGTTTAGAGAGCCTTAAGAAGCCTGACAGCTGGTTGTAGCTTGCAATTATTCAGAACGTGCTTCTTAATGGGTTATAAAAGTACTGGGATGTATACAGAAACATCTTGAGCGTGAGATATTGTATATAGGGTTGTGCCAAAAGACCTTGTGCATTGAATTTATCAATCTATATTAGAACTGGCAGCATAATAACGATGGCAAGGATCTGGATTTTATCTGTGCTTCATAAGGATAGCCTGATCAGCGAATCATGAAAAGCCTTCCTTTACAAGGAAGGTTGCCCATAGCTCTTGAAGATAAATTCCATATATTGGTTTATGTGCAGGGGACAGTTGCCTCGTATTAAACCCACATTGCATTAAACCCACAAAGCCCTTTCTTATTGCCTCACCCCCTACCTTTCTACTGAGGTCCAAAGTAGATGTGATGCTAAATGTGTCATTTGCAATCATGTCAAGGTTTGGGGCTTTTGTTTTGTTTTTTAACAAAGAAATTAATAGCAGGCACAGGAGGCCTCAATGTTCAATTGGAAGCTCGGTGTGCAGGAGAGCAAGAGTTAATCTTTCCTTCATCCATTAGGGGAACAACAACAAAACAACAACAACAGCAACAGCTTTGCCAATACAGCTACTAATAGCCCCCCAAGGAATGCTTGCATGGGTACAAAGGTTTTGCATCCTATTTTATCAGAGACAGCAGTGGGACAAGAGAAATCGGATCCTCCTATTTGAGGGTCCGCATTGTGCGCGGGCCCAGGGTGCCCCCCCATCCATGGCGGCAGGTGGGGGTTGAGCCCAAGCCATGTGATGGCCCCATGGTCATGCCACAGCCTATCTGGCCAATCAGAGAGTGGTGGCATGATTCTGGGGGCCTTTAAAAGGTGACGCTGCTGCGCTGGGGCTTTACCTGACTTCGCGCCGCAGAACACCCACCCACCTGCCCTAGTGCTTTAGGTGTCTGCTTTGGCCTTGCTCTGGACTTTGATTAGTCGCCTGTTTTGTGTCAGGAGTGTATGCAGGAGCCAGGCCCTGTGACCAGTAGAGCTTCACAGGATTGGGGCCTTCCTAAGGAGAGGCAAGGCGCGACCACACAGGTGAGGCCACTTGGTAACTCACTGCACCTGGTGGCAAGAGCCGGGAAGGGATATAAGGTCAGCATTTCCCTTCGGCTCTTTGCCACAGCAACACATTCCTGCCTTGCTGTGTTTGGCTCCTTGCTTCCTGATCCTCGGATCTCGGCTTCTTGACTCCTTGTTTCTCAACCCTCGGACCCTTGACTTCAGCACTCCTTGCTTCTCGACCCTCAGACCCTTGACTTTGGGATTCCTTGCTTCTCAACCCTCGGACCCTTGACTTCCTGACCCTCAGACCCCTGGTTTCTGGACTCTCGTTCTAGTTCCCACCCTGCCATCTTGCCCCTGGTCCCGACGTCCTCAGCCGGGATTTTGATTGCCCGTAGACCAGACTGTGACATTTTGGAACAGGGGCTGGGTAGGAATTTTTTCCATTTTGCATATTGGCACTGGCCATTAGGTTTTGACCTACCTCTTAGCAATCGTCACAACTTTGTAAAGTTAGACACAGGCTTAATGAGATGTGGGGGAGGAGAGGTGTGGCCATCACCTGCCCCTCCAGGTACAAGGGTATTCTGTTAAAGGAATCCGTGAGTCTGGATCTCATCCGAAGTCCGCTTGAGGGGCTAGGGCCATGCCAGGAACCTATGGGAACCCCAGGGTGAGCTTCAGTTGGTCGCCATCGATGGAGCTCCCTCTTTTGGTGGTTTACCCTTCTAGACTTCCTGCAAGGTAGGCAGGAGTCAGATATAGTTATTGCCAATGCCTAAGGCAATACGACTCACATTTCTGTAATCAATAAAGTTGTGGCCTAAATTTTGCCCATTAACCTTGAAACTAAAATTCTGTGTCAATGTGTTTTTATTATTCCTGGGGGGTGCACCAGGGCCTTGACGTGCAAATATATTTCTGCACCATGCAACAAGAAGCCTTTCTTGTCTGTTTCCAGCCTACGGTGCATCAGTTGAGGTGCGGAAACAGACAGTTTGTCAGAAAGATCCCTAATCTCAGGCTTTTCTTTAATGTGCAAAGAGTCGGTAAGGTGCACTCCTCCATGGTCTCCTGAGACAGATGGATGCCAAGCGAGGGGTGAGTAGTCCTGGAATTACAGTTCCCAGAAGTGACTGCAATATGATGCTTGAAAATGACACCACTGGAATGGCAACACAACAGAGGAAAACCAGCATTCACACAGGGAGTTTAGGACCCTCAAACTTATTCCCTGAAAATGCCCCCCAATCCATACTTTGCACATCACCGTCTCCAACTGCCCCCAAAATGCTTAAACCACTATGGCTTCTTAATTTGTCATGCAGGGTCACGAATTCCCAAGGGGGTTACCGGAAGTTCAGAGCCCAGACCCTCCAAGTGTCCCTATTTTCCAGGGACGGTCCTGGATTTCCGAGGGACGTCCCTATATTCATCGGAGAAACGTTGGAGAGTATGGACTTGTGTGACCCCTGAGCCAAGGAGATAAGTAACGATTCAGCCTTTAGAAGACATCAGGAGGCAGCCCTGTATAGAGAAGTCTTTAAATGTTTAATGTTTTATTATGTTTTTATATATGTTGGAAGCTGCCGAGAGTGGCTGGGGCAACCCAATCAGATGGGTGACGTATACTACTACTACTACTACTACTACTAATAATAATAATGGGATAGGATGTCCCTATTTTCATTGGAGAAATGTTGGAGAGTATGCAGGAGGAACAAAGTGACCCAACTAGTCTGTTCCCTTCCTCTGTTCTCTCCCCTCCCCCCATGAGGCATAGGCCGGTTGTTGCTTCCCTCAGTTCAGTGGCTCATCTTCTCAACATTGGCCCTGCTGTCTTGTGAGGTGGTGGAAGAAAGATCCAAGAGAAAGGAGCGCTAGGAATGTGTGCTTCATGTTAGGTAAAGATAAAGGTACCCCTGACCATTAGGTCCAGTCGCGGACGACTCGGGTTACGGTGCTCATCTCGCTCTATAGTCTGAGGGAGCTGGGGTTTGTCCGCAGACAGCTTCCGAGTCATGTGGCCAGCATGACTAGGCCACTTCTGGTGAACCAGAATAGCACACAGAAACACCGTTTACCTTCCCGCTGGAGTGGTACCTATTTATCTACTTGCACTTGATGTGCTTTTGAACTGCTAGGTTGGCAGAAGCTGGGACCGAACAACAGGAGCTCACCCCATTGCAGGGATTTGAATCGCCAACCTTCTGATTGGCAAGCCCTAGGCTCTGTGGTTTAGTGGTTCATGTTAGCTACAATCAAAGGGCCATCTTTATGCTGAAAGAGTGCTTGCACCTGTAACGAAAACTAAGGCATCCAGCTTTTGCCCGGTTGATTTTAAGCACATTCCGACAGTCATTGTTCCCATGCCATCTCAGATGTAGCTGCTGCAGCTTTCCAATGTTCTCCGTTCCAATGTCTTTCTAGTGCCAAGGAAAGGCCTTTTGATCTTCCCAGGCTTTTCAGGTTTTAAACTTGTTAAACCTTTGTTGATCTGTTACATTTGGATGCTGCTTTTACAGCACTGCATTATGATTTTTAAGCCCATGTTTTAAAGATATTTTATGGAGTTTAAAATATTTTATTGTAATTTGCCCTGCTAGTGTATTTGAAGAGCAGGGGGGTTAATGTAAAAATAATAAATTACTAGTGACGGAGAAACTCCCCATGTCATCAGTTGCTGGTGGATTTCCAGTTACAACTAGCATCTGGGAATGCTTCACATGAAGTTTTGATATTTTATCCGGAGTTCTCAGCTACATCATATGTCTTGTGCAGTAACAAAGAGCTGTTTCTTGAAAACACTTTCACTTCATCAAAAACTTTTAAGTGCATTCTGGGGTGTCCCCCCCCCTCCAGGTACACTTTTATACACTTGAACAATTAAAAAGTTAATTTTGGGGGGAGGTGGGGGGAAGTAAAACCCACTTGTAATGTTCTTGATTTAGATGGCAAGCTGAATGCCGTTCTCAAAATAAGGAAGTTCACCTTGAATTGCAGTTGAGACCTGGGGGATAAGTATATTCTTATATAACAAGTAACCTTGAGGTAAATCAGCCTATTTTCCTGCACTCAAGACCCAACCCAGCAAACTAACAGAGCAAAAGACAATGCATTTTTGGGAGCGGGGAGGGCAATGATCCTCTTGTTAATCAAGACCTGTCCCAGGGTTTGGGAACCTCTGTTGTATCCATCATTGACTTAAAGAAGAAAAAAACTTCAGCACCCCATGGCCAGGCAATCACACACAAGCATTCATGACTTAGTTGTATTATAGGCTTTTGATTGTACAGTGGTACCTTGGGCTACATACATTTCAGGTCACATATGCTTCAGGTTACAGACTCCGCTAACCCAGAAATAGTACCTCGGGTTAAGAACTTTGCTTCAGGATGAGAACAGAAATCGTTTGCAGAGTTTGGAGAAAATTAAAGACAAAGTGCGAGACTGGTTACATTACGCTCAGATTAACAAATTGTTTAAAAATGACAAAAAGTTAGGGTTCCGGGTGGAGAAATCGAAATTGGAAACAGAACTGTTAGAACCTAAGACTAAGATACTCTCAAGAATGTACAACTTGCTGTTAAAATGGAATACACAAGATGAAATGGTTAAATCGGCTATGATAAAGTGGGCACAGGACATTGGGCACAACATTATGTTTGAGGACTGGGAAAGGTTGTGGACCATTGGGTTGAACTTCACTGCATGTAATGCTTTGAAGGAAAATGTAATGAAAATGATATATAGATGGTACATGACCCCAGTTAAACTTGCCAAAATATACCATTTGTCTGATAATAAATGTTGGAAATGTAAAGGAAATGAAGGAACATTCTTTCACCTCTGGTGGACTTGCCCTAGAGTGAAGGCTTTCTGGGAAATGATATATAATGAGCTGAAAAAGGTATTTAAGTATACCTTCACTAAGAAACCAGAGGCCTTCCTTTTGGGTATTGTCGACCAGAAGGTGTTAAGGAAGGACCAAACATTTTTTATGTATGCAACAACAGCAGCAAGGATACTTATCGCTAAATACTGGAAAACCCAAGATCTACCCACACTGGAAGAGTGGCAGATGCAGCTGATAGACTATATGGAATTAGCCAAGATGACTGGCAGAATCCGAGACCTGGGAGAAGAGAAGGTTGAAGAAGACTGGAAGAAATTTAAGACTTATTTAAAAAAGCATTGTAATTTGGTTGAATGTTAAGAAGGATGCTAGATCATAAATAATTGACCACCACTAAATTAGATGGAATTAGGATGATAAGTAGATCGAGGAAAATATAAACCATTTGGAGAACGATTAGATTATGTTTAAAAGAATGGGACCTAGGAATATAAATAAGATGATAATTTGCTGGTTAAAATTTAAGAAGATGTAAGTGGGAGCGGGAGATGTGAGGGAGTCCAAAGAGGTTTTGAAAATATGTCATGATATATGCTACATTGTTGATTATTTTTGCATTTGTATTCAAAAAATTTTAATAAACATTTATAAAAAAAGAAAGAAAGAGAGAACAGAAATCGTGCTCCTGCGGCGCGGCAGCAACAGGAGGCCCCATTAGCTAAAGTGGTGTTTCAGGTTAAGAACAGTTTCAGATTAAGTACGGACCTCCGGAACGAATTAAGTACTTAACCCCAGGTACCACTGTATTAGAAATTCTGGAAATAAATTAAAACATTGTAATATCTCGGTGGAGCATTTCTACTTCCTGACCCTCTGGCTGTTCAAGTCAGGATCCACACTGATTAACTGGAACAATATTATAACCCGGGCCCCCATAGGCAGAGCAAGGTCAGGTGGTACCCGGTGCAGAATTTTTTTTGTCACCCCCCTCAATTGAAATTATTAAAAGAAGGCAAAATAAGATACTTACAGTTGCAAGTATTATTTTCCGGTTTATTTTCCGGAGCATAAGCACTTAACCCCCCCTAACTTTGTTCTCACACCCCACCTCTCCTCCTGTGTGTTCCAGGGTTCGAGTCCTGAGTTGAGGGAGCTTTTGTTTCTCTCCTTCCCTCACCCCTCTGCTTGTTTGCTTGCCTGCCTCCTTCCCATCATCTCCCTGCCTGCCTGCTTCCTCCAACAGCCTACCACCCACCTGCAACTCCCAAGCCTCCCCCGAGCTGTCAAAATGAAGGGGGGAAGGGAGGGGGAAGGCTGCCGGCAAAGCGACGCAGCTCCATCTCTTTCCCCGACGGCTCAGGGTAGGCACTGGGAGTCACTGGTGGGCGGTGCGCCAAATATCACCCCCTCAGTGATGACACCCAGGGCGGACTGCCCCCACTGCCCCCATTCCTACGCCTCTGAGGGCCCTACAGGTGTTGCTGAACTACAGTCTCCACATCCCTGACCATTAGTCATGCTGGCTGGAGTTAGGAATCAGCTTCTGCCTCTGATTCTAGGCTTCTCTCTGCCACCGAGTCTCTCAGCTCACTAAGCCTTGTTACCTCTTTCCCCTAACCACTTATCATCATCCCTCCTTTTTCTCTTGGTGATTCTCCAGTTGGTTCCTCCCACTATTCCTCTGAGTCCAGCCATGACACTCCACACAGCATACTGGCAAGAGGTTTTCTGTTTGCAGCTTTTGAATTGGAGTGGGTCACCCTCCTTTTTCAGTGCCGCTATTCCAAGACTTGCGACATCTCCAGTTAGCTTTGCTCCATCAAGTTCCATGTGCAGAATTGTTACCCTGTCCCTTGGCCCCAGCCAGTTAGCAGAATTTGTGAAATCACGTGTTAGCCTCTGTAAAACTGGCTAAAATTAAACCTTGCCCTTTCTGTATTAATCCGTCTTCAGAATCTGGTCTCGGACTGCTTGCGATGAGAGCACAGCAGACCTTCTCCGTTTCCATTTGTAATTGCAAAAAGAAACGCTTTGAAAACTGAAATCCCATAAACATCTGGAATGGAAAAAAATAATAATAAACTTGTTTGCACAATGTGGCTTTTGAAGGCACTTTTCAGACACTGCCTCGGGATTTTTAAATCTTTTGCTCTCTCTTGTAAAAACATCATTGAAATAGTTTTGAAGCTTAAGCTCCAAATGGTCCAAGATGATGAGCACACAGATGCGACTAAAATAATATTTCACAAGGCCTCAGCGACTTCTCCTTCTCAAATCAGTCAAAATAAATATTGTCACAGGTAATCCAAGAGAAAAACACACTTGCCCACAAAAATATACAAACATTGCCTTAGTGTAGAAATAAAAGTTCATATGATGTAAGAGTTATCTGTTTGTGTGAAAAGATCCCATATACAAACCATTCTCATGGATGGGGGCAAAAATAAATCTCTTCCCATTTATTTATTTATGGAAATGTTTCGATCCTGCCTTTCGGAGGTTTACAAACTTAAAACATACATCTTAATAGTGTAAAAAGTGGAAACAATCAAAATCTTTAAATCCACGACTTTTTAAAAGCATCAAATGAGAAGGTTGTTGGTTTTTTTGGGTTTTTTTTTTTTACCATGCTAAGCTCAGCCACAAAAAAATAAAATAAAAAAATGCCTTGGCTACCCACCTTAAAAACACACACATCAAAGACAGGACCACCATCCAAGGTGATCCCACTACAAAGGCCCTGTTTTGTGTCAAAGCCAAGTATGCTCTCCACTGTAGACTGAGTAATGTGCTGAAAACCTCTCTTCTTGACCATTTCCTATCAATTAATGAGAAAAGAAATGGCATTCAAAAATTAGCCAAGGGCAGGCAGAGAAATTTTTGCTTTTTGCAGGTTTTTTGTTACCTTCCTTACCTTCCTTTTGAGGTGGCCAGGCGCCATGGATATGTGTCCTTTCTTCCATTCTACAATCATCTCATCTGTTGTCTACACTTTGCAGCCTCCCTAGGTGCCCACACATCAATTAAAGCACATATATGTGGGGGAGCCAGTGGTGCAGTGTTGTTTGGGGGGCCAGGGGTGCGCACAGGCATGCACCAGGTGGGTCCGGGGCACATGGGGTGAATGAATGAATTTTATTATTTCTGTCACAGACCAGTTCCAGCTCACATACAATATCAAGGAAGTCATAAAACATGATAGGGATACATTTGAATTTGCAATTAGGTATAATAGGGACAGAACCTTTTAATGAGGGTGAAAGAGGAGAGTGCAAAATATGGTCTGAAGCTCAACATCAAAAAAACAAAGATCATGGCCACTGGGCTCATCACCTCCTGGCAAATAGAAGGGGAAGAAATGGAGGCAGTGAGAGATTTTACTTTCTTGGGCTCCATGATCACTGCAGATGGTGACAGCAGTCACGAAATTAAAAGACGTGGTTTCTTGGGAGAAAGGCAGTGACAAACCTAGACAGCATCTTAAAAAGCAGAGACATTACCTTGCCGACAAAGGTCCGTATAGTTAAAGCCATGGTTTTCCCAGTAGTGATGTATGGAAGTGAGAGCTGGACCATAAAGAAGGCTGATCGCTGAAGAATTATGCTTTTGAATTATGGTGCTGGAGGAAACTCTTGAGATTCCCATGGACTGCAAGAAGATCCAACCTCTCCATTCTGAAGGAAATCAGCCCTGAGTGCTCACTGGAAGGACAGATCCTGAAGCTGAGGCTCCCGTACTTTGGCCACCTCATGAGAAGAGAAGACTCCCTGGAAAAGACCCTGATGTTGGGAAAGATGGAGGGCACAAGGAGAAGGGGACGACAGAGGACGAGATGGTTGGACAGTGTTCTCGAAGCTACAAACATGAGTTTGACCAAACTGCGGGAGGTAGTGGAAGACAGGAGGGCCTGGCGTGCTCTGGTCCATGGGGTCATGAAGAATCGGACATGACCAAACGACTAAACAACAACATAATAGGGACAATACAGATATAGCAACAGTTAAAAAAATTATAAATTAAAACTTTGTCACTAACATATAACCTAAAATTATCATTTAAACCCTTAATCATTATGATAGCACAGATTGCTCCCTAAGTTTTATGGAAATCACACAGAACTTGGCTACCCTTAACGTGATTTCAGAATCCTTGTCCTCTACCAGGGATTTTAGACATTGAAGTTCGGATTCATTTGGAGATTTTTGCATAGCGGGGTAATACATATCAAGTGTATATCCCTTTAGAAACGGCAGCGTAACAAGGCATGAAAGACAGTTTCTACCTCCATTAAGCTGCAGAGGCAGACTCGTTTCGTGTATGGTTTACCCTCAAATCTGCCCTGCAATAAGGCAGATGGCAGCACTTTGAATCTAGCGAGGGTAAATAACCATCTGTATTTAGGTAGCACAAGGGGTGAATGGAACCCCTGCCCTTGTCATCCAAAGCAAGCAGGGCTGTGCTGCACCACCTGTCCGCCTGCACGGGGGGGGGGGAGCCCAGCCGACCCACACAACCCTCAGCAGCTGACTCTCCCCAATGCCTGTGAAGAGGAGCACTGGGCCAGGCCAAGCTTGGATAGCCTCTTGCTTGCTTCCCTCCATCTGTGCCCGCTAACCATCTGAGGGAGGAGCAAGCAAGCGCTTTCTGGACAGCCATTCAGCAAAGGAGCCAAGGAACGCAGTGGTGAGACCAGGCCCAGAGACAGCAGGCAGGGCAGAATGGGGATCCCTGCATGGGGTGTGTGTGTGCCTGGTTTGTGCCCCCTCAAAATTGTGCGCCATGGGCCAAGCCCCCCTGCCCCACCATACTACCCCCTTGAGGGGAGCGCACCTGCAATCTGAGATTCTATGGTCCAAGGATAGTTTTATCATACAAACTATTTGTGTCCTGGGCAGGAGATCCTTACCTGTATTTATTTAATATATTTATAACCTACTTTTTAGGGCGCAAACTCCCCACAAGGCAATTTACACCAGAAAAGTGCCGTATAAGAAACTATGAGATTAAAAAAAACCCCTTATAATCTAGGAATTGTTATTTTTTAAAGCATTATTCTCGCTGCAGAGCACGATGTGTAAAGTGACTTAATGACAGTGTTAATAAACTGGGAACACAGCTAGGAAATGAGTTTTGTTTGATGGGAGTTAAAGGTGGGGTAAAAAAATACAGTGGGATTATATAAGCCAAGGTTTCCAACAAACATAATAGGGAGAATGGGAAATTCTTTGTAACAGAAGCAGGTGTTTCCTGCTCACTGCACATCGCTTCCCCAAGTAGTACGGAGTTTCTGGGGCACTTTACAGGTCAGTTTCTTTGTGGTGAGAGGGTTGTCTTGTTGACAATCTAGTACATTCTCTGTGGGAATGCTGGCTACGCAAGGCCTTGAGTTTTGATCTGCTAGTTAAGTGTATCATCTGCAAAAGCGGGCACTGGAATGCAAACATGTGATCCGCGGAAAGAAGACCTACTGTTAAAATGAATTAAAGCTGTCAAGCATCTGATTCACTTTTGTAATACCCTTTGTTGGGATGTTTGCTTCATAAGAAAAAAAAATGGAAATGGGGAGAGCCATGTACCTCATCTTGGGCTTCAAAAGGAGGGATGCAAACAGAATAATGTGTGGTGTTGTGGCTAAAGTGCTGGACTGGGATCTGGTGTGTGTTCTTACAATCTTGGTGTTGTTGGTTGTTATTGTTGTTGTTTTTAGCTTTCCAGACTTTAATTATTAAATTCATATTACACGTTAGTTACCTTACAATTTTAGCACTGCATATAACATAAAAGGTAAAGGGACCCCTGACCATTAGGTCCAGTCATGACCGACTCTGGGGTTTTGGCACTCATCTCGCTTTACTGGCCGAGGGAGCCGGCGTACAGCTTCCGGGTCATGTGGCCAGCATGACTAAGCTGCTTCTGGCAAACCAGAGCAGCGCACGGAAACGTTGTTTCCCTTTCCACCGGAGTGGTACCTATTTATCTACTTGCACTTTGACATGCTTTTGAACTGCTAGATTGGCAGGAGCAGGGACCGAGCAACAGGAGCTCACCCCATCGTGGGGATTTGAACCGCCAGCCTTCTGATCGGCAAGTCCTAGGCTCTGTGGTTTAACCCTAGAGCAGGGTTCAAATCTCCACTCTCAACCATGAAGCCTACTGGGTGAGAACTTGGGTCAGCTCTCAGCCTAACCCACCACACAGGAAGAACTTTTTTTAGCTGGAGTGCACCGGAGCATAGTTACGGCACCTTTCAGGTGGGCACCATGGTGGACTGGCACTCTCTCTGCCCACTTCTTGACTCTAAATACTTCTGAGAAAACCAAAACAAACATTTCCAGTCAAAATGGAAGCTGGTCAGTATGCCTGTGTTTACACTTTTTTTTTAAAAAAGATCTACAACTCCATCTAGCTCCTAGCTGCTCCTAGCTGTGATTGCTCAAGCTATGGGGCAGGGCCAATACGTTTTTCCTTTTACAGTGGTACCTCGCAAGATGAATGCCTCGTAAGATGAAAAACTCGCAAGACGAAAGAGTTTTTCGTTTTTTGAGTTGCTTCGCAAGACGAATTTCCCTATGGGCTTGCTTCGCATTCAGGGGGTGCAGTTGCGACTTGACTTCAAGGAGTAACTCATAGCACGTGGTGTGGTAGCCTTTTTTGAGGTTTTTGAAGACTTTGGTGATTTTTGAAGCTTTTCCAAAATCTGTGCTTCGCAAGACGAAAAAATCGCAAGACGAAAAAACTCGCAGAACGAATTAATTTCGTCTTGCAAGGTACCACTGTATTCAATTTGTGTTGTGGTGATGGGTTTTAACCTTTCCAGCCAAGCTTCTACCATTGCACACATGCGTATTTACACATGCATTTATTTGAGCTGCACCAGAACCAGGGGTGACCCCCATACTAGCTAGGGAGGCAGCTTACCGTAGTTTTTAGCACCTCTGCGGATGGTGAATTTGGTTGTTATCAAACTTATTGTAACAACGTCATGGTGAGTTCCTCACTGGGTTGTTGTGAGGAAGAAATGAGGAGAGGAGGAGAACTGCAGGTGCCACCTTGAGTGTCTTGGAAGGAAAGGTAGGCTATAAATGTAGGGAGAAATTAAACAAAATAATTTTGCATGGGTGGCAAGCAGAGGGGAAGGGTGTGTCTGGAAAAGCTTCCCGTGTTTGACTCTGGCTCTGCCCAACCACTGCTATGTTACCTCTGAACTATCACCCCCAAAAGAATAGTAGGAAAATAGTTGCCTACCCCTGCTATATAGAAGAAGCAGGGACAATTGCTCCGCTCAAGTGGGGATCAAAACAGCTGAGGGAATTGATTTTCTGAATTAAAAAAGCACCACATTGGGAAAGGCTTATGAAGATGTCTCTTGCATTCGGACATACAAGGCTGCATGCACACTATATATTTAAAGCACAAGGCTTCCCCAAAAAGAACCTTGGGGACTGTAGTTTATCCCCCACAGAGCTACAATTGCCAGCACCCTTAACAAACTACAGTTCCCAGGAATCTTTGGCTTTGTGTGCGCTTTCAATGTATGGTGTATATGCAGTCACAGAACCACGACATATAATGTGTGGTTCCATCCTGTATATTGCCTCCATATTTGCATACATCTCTGCTTGAAGTACCATTTCAGAAGTCATTCTTTCTCTTAAGGTTGTGTGTGTGTGTGTGTGTATGCACACACACATACATGGCAAGAAATGGTTTGGCTCCGAGACACTGGGAGGCATTTAGGCATTTAGGCATTTAGGCAATGCTGGATTTCCCACTGTTTACACAAGGATTTCTTTCTGGAGAGCAGCTCTTTCTCATTACGGCAAGATGGCACAGCGATCTGGGCAGAAATATTATGCGCCTAAATGGGCATCAAAGTTGCATGAACATTATGTTCTTCTGACTCACTTTTGGTTCTGAGGTATTTTTAAACTTTTATCCTTCGGTGAATCAGCTCTTGTGTAAATCTATCCCCAAACACAAGCCCTTTTGTGGCTTGGAAATAGTGTTTTCTTTTGCTTCTTTATATTCTCTACAAAATTCTGTGTTCTGGACTCATATCAAATTGAACTGGCCATCTGCTCTTTTCAAACAATTAGCCCCAGAAAGATTCTTCAGGGTTTGGACCATTTGTGTATGAGTGAACATTCACAGTCAACAATGATTTTATTTTAATCCACAAAGGAGAGGAAAAGAATGATTCTGGTCCTTTCCACACTAGCAGGGCAATTCTGTGCCATGTTTATTCTGAAGCAAATCCCACTGTGTTCAGTGGAACAGACCCAGGGCTGCCTGAGGCCCTCTAAAATGTCAATCATTGTGGTCCCACAACATAATAATCTTCCAATCCCCACCAATTTGGCAAAGGACAGAGTGGTTGGTGCACTACTACTGATGCATACAGAGACCTTCAAGCCAGCATCAGCCACAACAATCCTGAGCAGGGATGCTTTCATGTTTTGGGTTATTTTGTTTTATTAGTGTCAAGGAGATTGCCTACACCAGTCCATACCTAGGCAGGAAAGTTAAATAAAAGCACAACCAAGGAATAAAACAACCAAAGGAATAATTGAAGCAAGGCAGCCGAGAGATAGGCACTTTTTATTACTGCTGTACCTGTGGTCAGCACCTCCAGATCAAGACCCAAAGGTACTGCGCCAAACAAGAAAATATTTGAGGCTTTTATACAGGGCATCTACCATCTACCTGCCTGCAGACTGTCTTGCTAGAGTGGTACCTGCCCTGGTTATCTCCCACTTGGACTACTGCAATGCACTCTATGTGGGGCTACCTTTGAAGGTGACTTGGAAACTACAACTGCAGCAGCTAGACTGGTGACTGGAAGTGGCCGCCAAGACCATATAACACTGGTCTTAAAAGGATCTTCACTTTCTGAGTACAATTTAAAGTGTTGGTGCTGACCTTTAAAGCCCTAAACTGCATCTGCCCAGTATACCTGAAGGAACGGCCCCACCCCCATTGCTTAGCCCAGACACTGAGGTCCTCCTCTGAGGGTCTTCTGCTGGTTCCCTCACTGCGAGAAGTGAACTTACAGGGAACCAGGCAGAGGGTCTTCTTGGTAGTGGTGCCCCCCACCCCAGTAAGAACACCCTCCCATCAGATGTCAAGGAGATAAAGAACTATATACAGTGGTACCTCGGGTTAAGTACTTAATTCGTTCTGGAGGTCCGTTCTTAACCTGAAACTGTTCTTAACCTGAAGCACCACTTTAGCTAATGGGGCCTCCTGCTGTTGCCGCTGCTCCGCCAGAGCCCAATTTCTATTCTTATCCTGAAGCAAAGTTCTTAACCTGAAGCACTATTTCTGGGTTAGCGGAGTGTGTAACCTGAAGCGTATGTAACCCAAGGTACCACTATACAGCTTTTAGAAGACATCTGAAGTTTTTAATGTTTGATGTTTTATATTTTCTGTAAGCTGTGCAGAGTGGCTGGGGAAACTCAGCCAGATGGGTGGGGTATAACAACAACAACAACAACAAACAACAACAATTCCCTCACACTCTGGAGATAGTGGTGCTATGTCAGGGCTCCAGAGGCATTTTGGGTGAATTAAAATCTCTGCTGCAAGTAGCAGTGTTTGAAAGCTAGACCAGCTGTCTGTTGCACCTGCCTGCTAGCAGAAGAATGGGGTCCACCATGCCATGGAAGGGCCCCCTTCAAGGTGCTGATCATGATCACTGAGACATCCCTTTGGACATTTTCTCCTCATTTATTACCACACTTTTGTCATCATACTCTATGTAGGAAAACTGAGGTTCACAGGCTGCCCAAACAAAACATACAGTCATGCTGTAGACTCATGGAAAGTGCACAGGCTGATATTATTGATGGAGCTTTAAAAATTCCAATCTATGAAGCTTCTTTTATTTTTGCTTTGGAACAAATTCTTTTTCTTTCCCAAATAGGAAGACTTCCTGGTGAGGTAAAGCCTATCGTTTTCTTTCCTTTTTCCTGCTTGTCTTTTGCCACAGAAGCTAAAGGACGAGAACAACAGGTATTTCATTACTCTAACCATGCCCAAAAGAAAGCAGGGAATCTAATTTCTATAGATTTCTTCATGGTGTATTCCTGGCAGTAACATTATAATCCTCCCTAAATCGCCCACACAATGGGAAATACCTGATGGTGATGCATAGGATAAGGAACTAGAATAACTCTGAAGATGAAGGCAAACATGCACAAAGGAGTGCTATAAACAGTGTAGCATATTCAAGAAAGGTTCCCTTTGTTTACAACATGAAAACTTACACACACAAAATGGCGTGGTTTCAAAAGGCAATCCCATAGGCTGGTTCTTTTCTCTTTACAGCAATTACTATATAGAAAGAAAATAGGTAAAGGTAAAGGGACCCCTGACCGTTATGTCCAGTTGTGGACATCTCTGGGGTTGTGGCGCTCATCTCGCTTTATTGGCCGAGGGAGCCGGCGTATAGCTTCCGGGTCATGTGGCCAGCATGACTAAGCCGCTTCTGGCGAACCAGAGCAGCGCACGGAAATGCCATTTACCTTTCCGCTGGAGCGGTACCTATTTATCTACTTGCAGTTTGACGTGCTTTCGAACTGCTAGGTTGGCAGGAGCAGGGACCGAGCAATGGGAGCTCACCCCATCGCGGGGATTCGAACCACCAACCTTCTGATCCGTAAGTCCTAGGCTCTGTGCTTTAACCCACAGTGCCACCCGCAGTGAGCCTGATGCTACATTTATATGTTTGGAAATAAACCCGACTATCTTCAGTGTAGGTGGGGGGTAGGCAACCAGTGGCCCAGGAAGGCAATCTGGCCCACAGGTTTAGGCTCCAGCCTTTTAACAGAGTCCCCAGTCTCAACAGAAATGTTGGAGAGGTTGCCAAATTTGGATTGGCTCATTTGGATTTTTGAGCAAATGCCATGGGCACCTCCATTTCTTCTCACTTCTCTCCCCTGTTCTCTGTGCCAGCCTCTCCCCTACAGAAGGGGAGAGAGAGAGGGAGAGAGAGAGGGGGGGAGGGAGAGAGAGAGAGAGAGGAAATGCACACACACTTGGTGTTTTCAAGGGATGTGGGTAAAAAAAAAATCAAGCTGAAAGAGGAAGTGGGAAAGAGCCCCAGTCTATTAACTTCCTCTTTCAGCCCTATGTACTTTTCAAGGGAGAAATGTTTCACCACCTTCCTTGACCAAACGGGCAGTGGAGGGTTTTCTTCAGCGGCTCTGAAAGCATAAGGGTGAAAGCTCAAGTGTACCATTACACCCTGTGTCACATTGGCAAGCCAGTTATATTGTATATAGGAGCATTGGATAGGGGAAGTTGCGTGAAGACAACAATCCATCTTCAGTGAGCAGGGGTGATGATGGGGTGCCTTACATACATTCTCACCAGTAGATTGTAAAATGATTATGAGAATATTGTTTTGGGGCATGTGGGGGTATCTGCTCTTTTGACTACTTTTGCTAAATTCAGGTCAAACGACTTGAGATCTAATCCTGTCTAGGCCACTGAAGATAGTCGGGTTTATTTCCAAACATATAAATGTAGCATCAGGCTCATTGGGTGACAGGAAACTGCTCTGAAATGGTAACTGTTGGATAAGGATAATGAACTTGTGCTTTACTAATAAGTGTTTTTTAAATGGTTATGTGAAATGTGAGTTGTAGGGTCACCGAAATCTTAAACTCAGGTTGGTCTTATTATGCAGGATTGTAGTGATGCCAAGAGGGTGGTGCCAGTTAAGATGAACCTCATGCAGAAGAGTTTGGTCCATGGGGGATAATGGGGCAATGTCCCACCAACTTCATCCTGCCCTCACCTTTCTGCCTTCTTTCTTACCACCTGCCCAGCGAGTGTCAGTGCCTGACATCTTCCTCCTCCTTCGCCACATTGTTGGCCATGTAGAACTCAGCAG
The DNA here is from genome assembly GCF_951804945.1 of Podarcis cretensis. Taxonomy (NCBI): domain Eukaryota; kingdom Metazoa; phylum Chordata; class Lepidosauria; order Squamata; family Lacertidae; genus Podarcis; species Podarcis cretensis. The sequence continues at coordinate 14,138,605 of NC_137187.1, forward strand.
GGACGATGATAAGGGGAAAAAAACACCAGAATTAGTTGGTCTCACCCATCATTGGCTCTGGCACTGCCTTCTGTTTGGGTCTCCTGCATTCCACCCCACAAGTCTCGATGGACACCGGCCACTATTAACCTGTTGGTAATGAAACTTTAAGACAAACAGAAAGTATGTTCATTCGACAATCAAAGTTCCACTTTGTTCCAAGCATAACCCTTTCTCCAGGGGAATGTTTTCTGCCAATTTAGCTACAGCAAAAAATACTTTCAATTTTCTGAGCCTTAAATTATCACGTTCAAATGTAGGATGAGTCCAGAGCAGGCCTTTCTGAATCGAAGGTAGCAGAATCACTTATTTTGATTCATGTAGCCATATCTGGCAGCAAATAGACACTTGGAAAACGGTTGTACAGCGTTTAATGTGTTGGGATTTCTTGAGTAATCTGTTGAAATAATGCATTTCCTATGCACCTTGCATTAAGGAGATGGCCAGCTGGCAACATGGAGGCCAGGTCTGGCCCCTCTCCTGATTTTTGGCATCCCATACATTAATTCCATGTTTCCATGCTTGGCAGGCCTTGAATAAAATTAAGATGCAATCTTCCTTTGGTTTTTTTGCATCCTCTCAATTTGTACAGGAAGTGGATCCCTGCCAGCTACTGCTTCCAACCGGTGTGAATTAAGAGCATGCCCCAGTGGAAAACCAAGTTATAGGGGTTTTTTAATATCCTACACTTTCACATGTAATTCATACCCTCCAACATTCAGCAGGTGAAGACAGGGACATTGCTCATCCCCCCCCCCAACTGACCCTCCTCGACTCCCCATTTTTTGTCCCTGCCTCTGCAAACCATTTCCACCACCATTACACCAAGGGGACCCAGCAGAAAAGCTCTCCACCATCCTAGGAAAATCCTTTAATCCCATTTTTATTTATTTTAATTTTGTTCTTTGGTAGGTTTACAACAACAACCACAACAACATTCATACCCCGCCCATCTGGCTGGGTTTCCCCAGCCACTCTGGGTGGGTTACATGCATATATAAAAACATAATAAAACATCGAACATTGAAAACTTCCCTATACAGGGCTGCCTTCAGATGTCTTCTAAAAGTTGTGGAGTTCTTTATCTCCTTGATATCCGAAGGGAGGGCGTTCCACAGGGAGGGTGCCACTACCAAGAAGGCCCTCGGTAGAAAAAACACATATCTATAAACAATTTTTTAGATTTTTTTTTAAAAGAAAGGGGCAAGATTCACACTTTACCCTTGTGTATGCATTTTTGTGCATGTTATGTGGCTGGGGAACTGCACTAGAAAAAATTGGGAGAAGTGTGAATTTCAAAGTGTGACTGTATTTCTTGATCATAGATGGTCGCTTCATTGTGAAGTGATATTTGAGCTTCTGTGAATTAGCTCTCAACGCTGTCACGGCAAAAACATTCTGAAGGGCTTTTTGCTTTGAATGTTTGTCTAAACGGCAACTAGTAGTCTTTGAGCTAGAAATATCCCCAAGCCAAGCTGTTTAATGAGATGCAGAGGGCTCCCCTGATTCAAGCAGGCTAGAAATATTCACAGTGGCTTTTCTTGTGGTCTTCCACACTTAGCTCATTTCTACTCCTTATCTAAGACCAGGAAGTGCAGGGGCGTTAAAAAATGAAGGACTTGTGAAAATGTCAACCAAATGACTTGTTTTTTGTCTTCCAACCAACTTTTGTGTGGATTGTGTTTTCCTAGATTAGAATTTTAAGCAAAACAAACCTTCCAAACAAATCATCATGGATAACTAAGATGGAATAGAGTTGTCAGAAGCGGTGGTGGTGGGGAGCTCTCACTGGGCAATTTTAGAATGCAAAAAAAATTGTTTAACCTTTCTTCTTCTTTCCCCACCCCTCTGACTTTCCTTATCTCCATTTGCCTGTATGTTGGTTGAATAGCAACCATTTGGAAGAAGCAAGTGGCTAGCCCTCATGGGAAGAGCCGGGCTTCTCTGGAGGCATTGCTGTCCCCTCCTCATCCTTCATGCCTGCCTTCAAGGGGCTGTTGTTGTTGACTCTTTGCTCCCCCCTGTCCTGCTCAGGTCTGGGAGTCACTGATGTCTGTGGGGAACTACAGCCGTTACCGGTGGCGCTTTGCTGAGTGCATGGGCTTTAAGTTCCTCAAGTACCTGGTGGCTGTCCACGTGGCCCACCATGACTAGCTGGACCGGCCGCACAAGTGCCTCAACAGGAACAAGATGCAGCAGCTGTTCAGCATTCTCAGTTCAGAGCATCCACCTACCCTTTGAGGCCAACCCTGACCTCCTCAACCTGCTCATGGTCTCCCTGGAATCTTGTATATATGCCAATAAAGGTTTGAGAATCTGAGAAGCAAGATCTGCCACAAAACCATACAGAGCAGAGTGTACCTGCTCACTATTTCAACCAGCCAGGCATTCTGTTCTCCACAAAACTTCATTTCATAACCCTTCCCTCAGGTTTTCTATCATCTTCCCAACAACCAGTCAGTATTACGTGGCTACAGAACATGCTCAGACTTCCTTGGGCTCTTTGGGTCCACACCTCACTTAGGGCTTCTTCTTCTTCTTCTTCTTTTTGTCTAAAGGGTGGTTTATTTATTTATTTATTTATTTAGGACTTTTGCAAATCTTGGAACTTCCCTGAGCCAGCTGATTCCTCCTTTGTGTGTGTGGATGGTGTCATTTTGGGCAGACAAGCACTAGCGTTTTTTCAGAACATCAGAACTATCCAATCTTTCTTCCATCATGGAACTTAAGGTGAAGTATATGGGGTTCCCAGTGATCTCTCTTGCACACCTTAAATTTACAACAACAACAACAACAATAATAATAAATTAATAATAATAATGATAGATTACTTATACCCCACCCATCTGGCCATGCCTACCCAGTCACTCTGGCCATCTCCCAATAGAATATTAAAAACACGATAAAACATCAAACTTTAAAAACTTCCCTAAACAGGGCTGCCTTCAGATGTTTTCTTAAAGTCAGATAGTTGTTTATTCCCTTGACATCTGATGGGAGGGCAATTCCACAGGGCGGGCGCCACTACTGAGAAGGCCCTCTGCCAGGTTATTAGCTTCAGCACAGTAACTCTGCCACGCAGCATTAACTTTTGTATTTGCAGAGAAAATTCTGGGCACTAACGGTGGTTTAAATTATGGCAGCATTCAACCAAAGTCCGTCCTTCCTTCCTTCCTTCCTTCCTTCCTTCCTTCCTTCCTTCCCTCCCATAAAGATAGCATCATATAAGCAACCTCTGCAGATGACAACACCTACTGGGAATGCTACCACACACAGGAAGAAACCCTCCCTGTGTACTTCAGTGCATGCTCATTCAGGTAGTTTGGGATTGTATGTTGGAGTCCCTTCCTTTAAAGGCTTATTTGATATTGGTTGGTTGGTTGACTGCATTGATAACCCACCTTTTTCTCCAAGGGGATGAAGGTTGTGTACATGGTTCTTCCCCTTCTCAATTAATCCCCACAGCAACCCTATGATGTAGGTTAGGCTGAGAGGCAATGACTGGCCCCATGTTGCTCAGTGAGCTTCAGAAGTTGGGTGGGAATTTGAACCCTGTTCTCCCAGGTCCTAGTCTGACACTCTAATCAGTACGCTGGCTTTCTTAATTTGTGGGTCAAGAAAATACTCATTATTGGGGAAAGGTTTGAGCTGACATGGACAATGTCATATGAAGAAGGGAAAAAATACGCACATTTTGGTGGCATCAAATCACCACTAAATTGGGGTGTACATGCACCCCAATTCCTCATCCAACTACAGATGCAGTTAACTATTTCCACATACACCTAGATCTTAGTTGGACTGGAGCAAATGGTTGTGTTTACTTGGTTTAAAAGTTGAAATGTTTTTATCTGACAATTACATTAAAAATGTTTCCATGGTTTTGCTTGTTGTATGATACTTTGAATTTTGTAAATAAATTGGGGTAAATCAACAGCAACACTTCTACCTCAGCAAAGCTTTTCTTCCTTGTGTTCAATATGAATGACGATGAATTATGTCTCCCTGCTTGCATCTTGTACTTTTTAATTTCATCAAATGTGAAAAACCCCTCTAATAATTCTCCATATTTCCAGCAATTTCACATTATATTTTTTTAATTTCCTGAACTCTTTGCCATACATCTGGGCTTGGAACCTATATAACAGTGTGGCAGATTTCCCTTGGGAAATTAAAAGTTAGTGGCTCTTGTTCAATTATTCAGTTGTTCTTTATTAATACAAAAAGCAGCAGATGCATAACTTTTTCTTTCTTTCACAAATCAACATAACATAACTGGGTGGCAGACCCCAGTTCCATAGCATTTGTCCATAGGTCTTTTGTTCCTTTTAGTTTACAAAATAGTACATATGTAATTGACATGGGCTCTGATCTGCCAAGTGATATGATCAAATCTTTTTCTATAATACATATCTTCAGTGGAAGGAGGAAACGCCTTGGCTAATACCCAGGGAACCACATGCGCAGCTGGGTCCCATCACTAATTATGGAAGGAAAAGAGCCAGTGGTGTTAACCATTCCTTAGTCAAAAATAGGGAAGCCCCAGCTGTGCTTATGGAACTCAGCTGCTGGATCATATCCCCAATGTTTTGAGAAAGAATAACTTTCTTCTTTTGAAACTGAACATTTGAAATGGAACAGTCTATCTGGAAGCTATGCAAGAATTTTACTTACTAGTATTGAAATAAATATTTGTGACTGTTCGAAGCAGAGCAAAATGTCCATCTTTGCCATTCACATTTGGAATGGAGCATTTTTAATTTAACACTCAGCTTTGCATTTTGAATGTTTTCTCTCAAAATTTGAGTCCTTCATCTATCTATCTATCATCTATCTATATCATCTATCTATCTATCTATCTATCTATCTATCTATCTATCTATCATCTATCTATCTATCTATCTATCTATCTATCTATCATCTATCATCATCATCTATCATCATCTATCATCTATCTATCTATCTCTATCTATCATCTATCTATCTATATCTCTATCTATCTATCTATCTATCTATCTATCTATCTATCTATCTAATCTATCTATCTAATCTATCTATCTATCATCTATCTATCATCTATCATCTACCGATCTATCATCTATCTATCTATCTATCTATCTATCTATCTATCTATCTATCTATCTATCTATCATCTATCTACAGTAATTTGCTAACTTCCCATAGTAATGATTTTCTTGTTAAACAAGGAATGGGATAACCTGTTCACTGTCAAATGGATGCATGCTATTTATTTATCTGTATACTCCTATCCTACCTTTTCAGCAAGGACTTCAAGGTTTTCCCCATCCATGTTATCTTCACAACCATCTGGTGAGAAAGGTAAAGCTAAGGGAGGGTGTTCAAATGTCATCTAGTGAGTTTCATGACTGGAGTAAGATTTGAACCCATTGCAATGTTGGCTATAAAAGTGTTGTCAGCCTCTAAATACCATTGTGTTTCAACTAACAAATGTGGTAAAATACTAAATGTCATTGTACCTTAACAATCAAATATAAAACACAAATATTGAAATGAAATATGATGGGATGTCAAACACACAGATTCACAAATACAGAGTGAAGCCTCTGGAGACATCCAGGGGGATAAAAACAGCACCAAATTCTGCAGAGAGAACAAAATAATAATATGAAGAGTGAATCATTTCAGCTCTAGTGCCTATCAATGCATATCACCAATAATGTCTGTATCAGCATTTCACTAAAAAAGCAAACCATGCTGACAATTTCTGTCTTGAATTTAAAACTTGGACCAACTGAGCACTTCTTTTTCATTTGATTTATCTTGCCAGCCTTGATTTATTTTATTTTTTCTTGACGAACTGCAATGCAACATCCCTTGGCACATACGCTGCATAATATCAGCCATTCGGAATTAGCATTTTGGGACCCTCTCCTTCTTCATCCTGATCCAGCAGGAAATATCTGCATATGTAAATGGTTCCACGTGCAGATTCTTTTGCTGGACAAGGAACTCTATGCCTAGATTGTCTCCAGATTAACATACATGCAGACATGTGCATCCATAGAATTTCAGAGTTGGGAGGGGTCTTTGAGGTCATTTAGCATAGACCCCTGTTCAGTTCAGGAATCTGGAAACTATAGCACTCCCTGCTTTTAAATACTTTCACTGGAGAAGAGCCCATCACCTCCCAAGACAGTCTGCTTCACTTACCAGCGGTTCTTATCTTTAGGATGTTTCTGTTCTGTTTAGCTGAAATTTGCTTCTGTGCCATTTCCACCCACTGAGTCTCGAACTTCCTTTCAGAACAACAACAACAACAAAACACAGATCTGCTCCATCTTCTTTTTGAAGCCTTTCAGATATTTGAAGGCAGCTACCATGCCTCCCTTTAATCTTCTCCAAGTGAAACATACCCAGCTTTTTCAACCATATCTTATAAGATTTGGGTGTTCTTTTGTTATTTTGCAAAGCATCCAACATACTGCCCATCTGCGCATCTGGGTGTGAATGGCATAACCCACATCTGAGCCTCAGCAACGACTCTGGTTAAATTAGGTAAATGAGAGACTGATTTCCCCAAGGCTCAGCAGGAAATTTGAAACCAGATCTCCTTAGCCAAGTCCCAGTATTCTAACCACTAAACTGCTCTGGTTAGGCATAATGTTTTGGCGTTACCATGGGGGCTTATCCTAGTTCTTTGACATAACACTGTAACAAATGTTGATGTGCTGTAAGTTATAAGTGGAATTAAATACTGTTATGAATTTGGGGGGTGAGTCTAAAAAGTTCCCTGAGTTCCTTCCAGTTCTTGGGATCCTGTATCTGTGGGGTGTATGTAGAGTAACCTTGCCAACTCAGTTCCTTTATTAAGGTAAGGACTTTGGCTGGGTATTTAAGCACCAATGAAGAAGTTGCCTTGTCCACAAATGGGTGGACCTCCCACCGTCACAATAGAGTTGTGACTGAGCTGGAAGCAGACTGGAAGCTGAAGACACAGAGTCATGCTTGCTCTGTGCTGGATCCAAAGCTGAAACTAATGAGGTGTTAATGCAGTGAGCCCCTCCATCAGGTTGCATATATGTGTAAATAAAACCATATATCCTAAAGACACTTCACCAGGGCTTTTCCTCAGCCAGAACTCACTGGAACTCAGTTCCAGCACCTCTCAGGTGGGTTCCATTGCCATTATAAGAGAACAAGGGAGGCATTCATGGTGAGTTCCAGCACCTCTTTTTCTAGAAAAATAGCACTGGCCTTCACTGACCTTCATTCCAAGGAAACTGAACCCCGAAGTCTCTCACGACTCAGAGTTTGGGATGGAGAGCAACAAAACCCCAAACTTGGTTGGTTCCAGTTCCAGACTCATACTGTTTATCGCAAAGTAGGATGCATTGAAACTGATAGGAAATATTTGGTTCAGAATAAATGGATTGTAAGCAACCATAAATCCCTTGGAAAAAAACAAAGAAAGAATCTCTTCTGCATAGTGGTCCAAGATGTGCCTATAAATTTCAGGAGAAATGATGACTACCCAGCATGTTTACTTATTCCTGGATTCTGCCCCCCCCCATGAATTTCCTTTGAAAGACAAAAAATTGCTATGTTGTGGAATCTACAAGGAAGGAGAGAGAAAGAGAAATGGACTTTTGGGAAACAATAGCGTCAGTGACTCTCTCCATTACATCATGTTCTCATTAGACTTTCAGCTGAATTTCAAAAATGTTATCAGGCTGTTTGCCAAAAGGAATAGTGTGCAGCACAACTGCATACTAGGTAGATGAAGGCACTGAAAGCCCAAATACAGAAGATCTCTCAAGGGGTGAACCTTTCCCTGCCCTGTTCTTCCAAACAATCTGTGGAATAGCTGTCCTGCGGCACACTTGCAGTTGTGAGGACAAAGCAGGCAAAGAGCTGTTTTCTGGGCTGCCTCAGTACTTTCTGATTCGAATCCCATGCTGCAGAAGCAACACTGTCTAAATTAAGCAATTTGCAAAGGAGAATCAGATGAAAAGCTTCTATGGCCCAGGAGTGTATTCCAATTTTTAAAAACCGAAACAGAACCAGAGAAACAAATGCCTTTATATTGATTTATTAAAATGCTGTGGGAGGGATCTCAAGCAACATACAGTGCGATTCTGTGCATGGATATTCATAAGTTAGCCCCATTGGATTCAAAGGGGCTTATTCCCAGGTAAGTGTATGACTGGAGACTGATTTCCTCATTTGATCCTAATGTGCCAACTGTTGATAAATGCATTCTTCTTAAGATGTTTCTAGGAGCAGTCTTCCATATTAAGATGTTTGAAATTGTCCACTGTATCCTGCATATGACATTAGAGAAGACTGTACTCTTGGCTGAGTCTCTTTGTGTAATAATAAGAATTAAAATCCTTTTAAGCAGGGATAATCCTGTGAGAATGCGAGCATGCACAACAACAAAACAGTCCTGATGTTTCAGAGACCTTCCTCTTGGTGGTTGCACATGCAACAATTCAGCTGATTTGTGCTGTTGTTTACATTGAGGCCTCCTTCCCTTGGGGAGACATTGTAGGTCATCAGCCTTGTCCATCTGTGCTTATTCTCTTGCCTTATTACAGCAGCATTATGAGGGAAGCTTTTATTCCTATCCTAGAAACTGAATCTGTTGCCTCTGGCTCCACAGCTGTTTGGCTTTCAACATCCCATAGGTTATATGCATTCTTTCCAATCTAATGAGACTTTCAGCCTTGTTCTCACATTTTATTTATTTAAGTATTTTAATACCCCTGGTATGTAAAATATCAAGGCAGTGTACAACCATATATACAAATACAACAAAACATTAAACACCTCAACAACCGTATAAGATTATCATTAAAATGACAGGCTAATCTTAAGAAAATTTAAACCGTGTAGGCCTTTTTTGGCATAAACGTTACAGAGGGTGGGCCTCTCAAGCTTGCTGAATTCTTGATGGCTACAGCATCACATTGACATGCATTTGTGAAAATGACACCACAGATATAATGGCCGAGATGACACACACATGCAGTCTTACTCATAATCTTAAACACCACGCTTCTCAATAGAGTTGGCTCACATGTTCAGTTGCCAGTCATAAAATGTACAGTGATCATCTGATTTACATGCAGAATCAGCCCATTGAGGACCATTTGACAAGATAAGGTTACCATGCTGATTCTAACCATCAACATCACCATTTAATCATCAGTGGGCTTATGTGGTGCTTTACAATCTAAATTTTAATAGAGGAGAAACAACAGCAGAAGGGAAGGAAGATGGGAGTAAAGGAAAGAATAGAGGATTAAGTGCAAGCTCACACTTCAGCTTAGTTTCAGATGGAGGTAAGGAGGATGACAACTTGTCAGGTTTCATATCCAAGACTACCTCCCTCAGGTCTGGGATTCTAAGGCAAATTGCTCACAAACCCTAGTGAAGATTAAGTGATTCCTTTTTTAAAAACTCACCTTAAAATTGTAATGGCTGCCTTTGCAGGAAAAGCACAACAGCTTTATTCCTGAAATTTGACAGGATCCTCTGAAGGGATCATATGAATTTTATCCAATTTCCCCATAACATAAAAAGTTGCAGTGTGTGTGTGTGTGTGTGTGTGTGTGTGTGTTCTCATCAAAAATGTCCCTAGACCTATTTGCCTGTAATTTGGCAGAATTTAGCTACTCTGCCTTCAAATTTCATCCACTTCTGTGAAAAGGGGGGGAAGTTATAGCGATTTGTTATTTGTTTTCCTCATAATAAATGGACTTTTTGAGGGGAGGAGATGAAGCAAGCTTTGATGGAACCCAAGCTGAATTGGGCAGGCTGCACAGTGTCCCAGACTGAGGTAGGCCATTTCTGAATTAGGGTCCAAACTGAATCTTGCTGTATGCCCCTAGGAAATCATCCTTTAGGCTATAACAGGCATCCCCAAACTTGGCCCTCCAGGTGTTTTGGGACTACAACTCCCATCATCCCTAGCTAACAGGATCAGTGGTCAGGGATGATGGGAATTGTAGTCCCAAAACATCTGGAGGGCTGAGTTTGGGGATGCCTGGGCTATAATAATAAGGGCCTAAGTATGGTTCTGGTGACATCAGACATGTGTTCATGGAATCATAGAATTGTAGAATTGAAAGCCATTCTGAAGGTCTTCTCGTCGACTCCCCAGTAATGCAAGAGAATCAACTAAAGCACCCAGTTTTGGGCAAGATCTTGAAGTTGGGAAAACTAAAGGTTAAAAACATTCTGTGTCTCATTTCAAGCTATGATTACATATGAAGCATTTGTGTGGTTTCAGTTCCGCTTTCTAAATGCAAAAGCAAAAGAAAAGAAAATCAAAGCAAAACCCAGCTTGTCTGTTTTGGGGTCTAAACCACTGAGTTTGGCTTAATTTCACCTAAAACCACAATTTGTCTCTGAGTGGCTCAGAATTTAAGCTCAGGATCATGAACTTTGGCAAACCTCTCAGAGCAAGTCAGGGTCCAATTATCCTGCAAGTTACTCCCGATGAAATCACTGAGCGTTCTGAATTTTTAGAGTTTGTATGGAAACCTGAAACCAGACGAGTTTTGCCTTGTTTCCCCTCGCTTTAACTATTGTTATCCATGATGCAAGAATCTTTCTGATGCAGTATGAATCCTTTGATAAGGTAACATATGTATGATGTTGAAGCTGGGTTTTTTTATGTCTTAAAGTTTAAAGCCACAGGAAGTTCTTAAATGCAAATCCTGTTGAAATTGGATCATCTTAAAGGATGGTCCTGGTTGCGGGCGGGCCCACAACACAGTCCCTCCTTCCCTGGCATGGGGGGAGTGATGCCCTTTACGCCAGGGTGGTACCACGATCACCCCAGGCCTCTTTTGGACAATTGCGATTGAGTGGGGTGATTGTGGGGGTTATAAAAGCGGCAGTGCGATGTCCGCTGAGGACCCACTTCATGCTGCCGAACAGCTGCCCACCCTCCCTTTCGTTTTAGGTGCCCTCTGGACTTTGGTTGGTCACCTGTCTTGGGACGGGGGACAGGTGGGATTTTTTCCCCACTTGGCAGATTGGCACTGGCCACTTGGTTTTCACCTACCTCTTAGCAATTGTCACAACTTTGTAAGGTTTTGCAGTTAGGCATTGGCTTATTGATGTGGGGTGGGGAGGGGAGATCAGCCATTGCCTGTCCCTCCATGTTCAAGGGTATTCCGTTAAAGGAATCCAGGGCCTGGATCCTGTCCGAAGTCCGCTTGAGGCTCTAGGGCCATGCCAAGCCTCTGGGAACACCGATGAGAGCTGCAGGTGGGTTCCACCAACATGGCTCCTTCATTGGTGATTTACCCTTCCTATCTCCCTGCAAGGTGGGCAGGAGTCAGAGTTTATTGCCAATGCCTAAGCCAATACTGCTCACATTTCCTGTAATCAATAAAGTTGTGGCCTAAATTTTGCCCATTAACCTTAAACCAAAATCTGTGTCTGTGTGAATTTATTTCTTCTGGGGGGCTGGCTTGGGGGCCTTGACATGCAAAAACCAGCATCCATTCCCAACTCAAATTAACAGGAGCTGCATACAGTACTGCTATACAACACCCATTCATTTCAATAGGACTTGCACAAGAGAACTTCTCCATCAAATGTGCCTTTTATCTGGACATGATAACATGATAACTGTACAATAATTATATACCCAAAACTACTGAGATTGTTTCAGGATACTTAGCCAAGATTTTTAAGGTCAGATTTAAAACTACTTGATTTTACTTGATGGTGGCTACTGAGCCTTTTTATACATTTATATGTTGTCTGGATTGCCAATGTTTTATGGGTGGTTTTCTCTTTGCCTCTTTTATGATTTTTATTGTCTAAATTATGCCAACAAAGACTGAATGAAATGAATGAAAAATAAGATATATGGAAGCCCTGAAGGCAGAGGAAAAGTTCATTCCTTACCCCTAAATAAACTGATCATAATTTTATTTTTATTTTTATAATTTGTATTTCCCTCCCCCTTTGATAAACTGGTTCAATGTGACTAGCACATCTTTCTAGTTTTTGAATAATACGGTTTCAAATTAAGGTAATACAGAATAAAGCACAGTACAGAAGGCTAATATCGAAGGTTAATTCAGATCAATCCAAATTAAATCTTGTGGTTTTTTGCACTAACTAAACTCAGTGTTTATAATGCCCATAGATTCTGATTCTCTGAATCTGTTTGTTCCAAGACTGTGCACACAAAGTCCAGTTTTTCCCCAAACTGCTGCACCAATAGAGTCACTAACTTTTATCCTTGTTGGAAGGGCTTCAGATGCAGTAGTTGAATTGCCAGGCAGATCATTCTTGAGACCAGGTTAGGGATAATCTGCCCATCACTATCTACAGGAATTGTCTCACTCCATATATATTGTGTCACATAGCACTCTGTGTTATTCATCATTTAATCTCTTTTTGTAAAGAAGTTTGCCTCTTCAGAAGAATGGACTTTACTCATCTGAAGTATCAAACAGAGGTTGAAGGAGAATTTTGCCTATGAAAGCTCTTCTTCATTTATTAATTTTTCTATTTCTTTTTTTTAATGATTTGAGTGCCTTTCAAGGAAAAACACTCAATACACCTTGATGGGTTCTCAGATTGCTAATGGAAATGGTTATTAGCCTCTGAGAAGAATCTGGATAATGTATTTTTTTATTAACCAATAAATCATTAATCCTGAGGGATATTTATAAGGCAGATTTGGTGGTTGATCGGTTGAGGTAAAAGGGAAGAAAAGTAAGGATAGTAGGAAAGAAGGAAAAGTGATAACAAAGGAATTGAGGTATAATGACTGTTGAATTTTTCCTCTAAAGATCCTTCCCCCTTTTTTTTCATTTGCAAATGCCCAGCTGGGGACTTAAATTATGAGGGAACTGTGCATCTGATTATTATTTTGTTCACAGAGCAGAGGAACTGAGATATGCAGTAAGGACAGATGTTACCCCTGTGAAAGTTAGTTGATGTCCAAATTATCTGATGTCCATATGAATTACTTAAGATGCTTTGAATGGACACCAATTATTAGCTGGAAGTAAGACTCCTCTCCAGAGTCTCATCCCTGGATTTGAATTTCATTCCACCATTGATTTTCCAGCTGCAGGGCTTTCGTTAAAAATCTTGAAGAGATCTGCACCAACACTGGACTATAAGGGAAAGTACTCGTGTACAAATACAACTGGTGTGTGCTGTATTTTGTACATTTTATAGTGATGGATCGCAGTGAGATGTTTCACACTTAGGCTTGCAAGATTGGCTTGCATAACATTATCTGTTTGTGTTTTAATTTACTCTCTATAAATGGTAGGTTTCCCAAGGACTCTTTGTGAAGACCTATTGTCCTTCCCTTAATTGAACATCTGTCAGGTTATTGTTGTTGTTGTTTTCCATGGGCTTAACATTCTTAACCAAAAATCAGAGTTGTTAGACACCTGCAGTGGAATCACCCCGCTTTCCTGCAGTGCCACATCTGACTGACTGCATATTCAATTTTACATATTTGACTCCTTTCCTGTGTAAAACAACAACCTTGGGAAACTAGCATGTCTGGATAAAGGGTCACTAACCCCCCCCCCCATGCTGGGTGTATATGTATTAGGAGTTTGGTGTAGGGTTTCAAAACTCGACTATATGTCTCTCCCCCCGCCCCCATTTCAGAAAAGCACTCAGGCAGAGTCTTTGTCCCAGTTGGTCTGATGACAGATCAGCCAAAGAAGAGAATCGCTGCATTCTCTGAAAGGTCTTCGGAGTAGAACATGAAGGAGAAATTGGCAGGAGTCAAGGATTCTTGATGGAACTCTGAACTTGGCTGATGAAACAAGAACTGACCCCAAATCAAGAACTAGAATTGATACGAGAGGTAGGAACCTGCACAACAGCTGTCAGGATGTTTTGCTGATGAACACTTGTAAAATGCAGCAAAGGTTTATTCCCAGTTGGTTTGTTTATAAAGTCGGAATGGCTAATTAAAGACAGAGGAAGGTACAGGAATGATACTGTTGAATCCCAGCTATAAAACCCATAAAGATCTCTTGTGTTTCTTTCGACGGTATTGAGATTTTTTTTTTTACATACAGAGCTCATGTGATGAATGATGGTTTCTGGCTACTGTTGCATGTGTATTTTCACAGCCAGGGAAGAGGATCGTGAAGAAAACAGGAGAGAGGAGGGAGAAAGTGAAAAGAAGACTAATTAAATAATTATTCCAATAAGGCTAGTACAGTAATGTCAACCAGATGTTTTGAATTCCATGAGCACATCTGATCTTCAGAAGTGCACACTTGTGTGTGTATTGCTACACGTTCTCCAAAAGTCAGTTGGATCCTCTGATGGGACAGAGAACTCATAACATTCTTTCACTAGATTATTTCTGATCTACAAGCCAGTGGCTTTACTCAAACAGGGGGCTACTGGACCCAAGTTTTCCAAGCCAGTCATATCTACTGGGTCTTCTCCACATCTGTTTTGAGCAGGTGGTGGCTGCACTAAGCAGGAAACACAGAAGGATCTGCTGCCAATCAATCAGTCAGGATACTCCTGCTTCCTAGTTCCTGCATGATGCTAGTTCCCAGCACAATGGAACCATTGCTGGATTGTTCAGTTTCAGGCTGGGGGAGGGGGGAATTAAATGTTTAACCGCTTCCCTACCTATTAAAATGTGAAACAGGAAGTTTCCACCTCTTTCCCCTGCTACAGCCAGGGTCCTGCCACCACCTCCTCTCCTCACATCCCTAGTAGCAGGGAGGAGGGAGGAGCTCCAGTTAGCAGTTATTCACTGCAATGGCTGAGTTCTACCTCTACTGGTGGAAGCAGCATGCTCGGACTTGGACCTGGAGGAGTCTCAGTCTGCACCGGATCGTCTGCCTCAGGCGGCATCTGAACTGAGTCTGGAGCCCCAGTCTGCACAGGTTCCCCTGCAACAAGCAACAGCTGGGCCGAGTCAGGGGCCTCAGCCTGCCCTGGCTCCAGATGCGGGTATTACCTTGTTGCCCTCTGCTGGGCAATCAAGTACAGCTGCTCCACTACCAGTTGGGTCAGGAGTGGCTGAGGCAGCCTCTGGGTCTAGTAACCCACTGACATCTCCCGAGCTGCAGAGACTCAGGTCTGAGAGAAGGAGAGACCTGAGTACTCGCAGGAGGAGTGCTTGCCTTCGGGCAAAACAGGGAAGTGAGTCACCGGGGGATCAGGACCGGCTGATAACCCAACAGAGATAAAAGGCTGTCGGGCCTCGTCCCAGGTTGCGGGAGCAATATTGCTGCTTGCTAGAACCTGCCCGAGACCCTGTGCCTGACTTAGCTTGGTTTCCTGCCTTGGTTTCCTGCCTTGGCCCTGTTGGACTGACTCCTTGCAGAATCCTTGGATTCGGGACCGGGCCTGGACCGTGTTGCTCGGGTTAACCCCCAGGCCCAGCACAGAACGCCAGTGGCTGAGGTCACTGTGAAGTGTGCTGCTGTACTCAAGCCTTGCTTGCAAGCCTCCCATAGGCACTGGATTGGCCACTGAGAACAGAATTCTCAGTGTCTTTGGTCTGATCCAGCAAGATCTTCTGTTGGGTTGCCATAAGGTGGCAAGGAGAAGAAGATGACAGGACTCCTGTACCTTTGGGAGCTGTGTAGAAGAGGGAATGTCAGCAGATGTAGCGTGTTACTCCTACCTCTGGCCAACCTACCAGGAACTCTTGTTTTGCTTGGGTGTATGGACCTGGCCTTCAGCAACTGCACAGAACGATAATGCTTTGTTATTGTCAGGAAAGTTGTACATGAGTTCCATCCTGAGACAAAATAAACACACCCTTTATTCTGCAGAGATAAAGAGATTATATCATTCAGGTTTTGGCAAGGGAATGACAGCTAGGTTTTGGTAAAATGCCTTTTTGTGTGTGTCTCTCCTCTTATTCCAGATGTCATCCTGCTGAATAGATCCTGCAACCCTCGCTTTCAATCTTCATTTCACCTCTAGCAATGATACAGCAGTTCTTAAGGAATTATTATTATTATTATTATTATTATTATTTTAAAAATGAGATCACAGTGTGGAAGATAATAATTAAGAAGATTAAGAAAAATATGTCCTCCTTTCCCAAGGGAGCCCTTATCCAGGGTCCAGATCCTTGCTTTAGCTAAACTCCTTAAATCAAGGGAGAAACATCTTTTCCTCAAATTATCCTGGAGTGATCTCTTTGACGTCAGTTGGCCTACTATGAAATGAGTGGTTTTTAGGACTGCAGCAGTCTTGGTATAAATTGGCAGGACTCCACTGAAAGCAGCGGAAATCTCTCAGTTAACCCCAGCTGAGGATTTGGGC
This sequence comes from Podarcis cretensis, assembly GCF_951804945.1. Classification (NCBI taxonomy): domain Eukaryota; kingdom Metazoa; phylum Chordata; class Lepidosauria; order Squamata; family Lacertidae; genus Podarcis; species Podarcis cretensis. The sequence continues at coordinate 14,154,937 of NC_137187.1, forward strand.
CTCTGTTTCAGACAAGGAATTGACAACATGGAAAAACAAAGTGGGGAGAAAGATATTGTTTATATCAGCAGAGATGGAGCTGAAACACAACCCTCTTTCCCCAACACATTGTGATCCCAATAGCAATCAAGTACTCCTGTCGTCCATAATCAAAGATTAAGGGTAGGAGGCAAATGTAGCGGAAGAGACCACTCCAGATAGTGGGGAAAGAATAATCTCAAAAAACAATGTATTTATGAGAATATAGAAACTACACAGATATGGTGTGTTCTGGACACCTGTTGGGAAGGTGTAAGGCTGTTCTTGAGCTGGATTTTATAAATTTGGGCATATTTTATAATCTTGAATTCAATCATGCTAGGGTTACTGTTTCTAGAATACAGAATCATCATTGAAGCAGCCAAGCGCATTTGGGTGGATGTGGAGACTGTTGCTGTTGTTTGCTTTTTGGAGGACCACTACAAAATGTGGCTCTGTCCTGATGGACTATATGGAATTGACGGAAAGGACTGGCAGAATCCGAAACCAGGGAGAGGAGTTGATGGAAGAAGATTGGAAAATTAAAAGTTTATATATAGAAATATCGCAAAATTAATGAGTGATAGAAAAATGGTGGATTGATATTTTCTGGATTTAGCAGAAATGTTATAAGGAGTTAAGCATATATAAGTATTTTAGTTTTAATGTTAAAATAAGGTTAAAAAAATATGTTATTTATAATATGATAGAGAATAGAGAAAGATGGAAAGGATTTGCTGAAATAACTAGTAGAAGTGGAATACAAAAAGGCAGGTGAGAGGAGGTCGAGGAAACAAGGGAATGAAAGAAAGAGTATCGAAAAGGGGGGATGTATTATTATTATTATTATTATTATTATTATTAAAATAGTTTTTGTTTTGTTTTATTTAGGGTTAGGGTTAGGGTTAGGGAGTGGGTTTGGTTTAGTTTAGTTTAATGGGTTTAGGTTGTGTTTTGTATTGTTTATATATTGTATTGTATTGTCTTTTTTTTCTCTTTTGTTTTTTCTCTTCTGTCTTTTTTCCTTTTAAAAGTAATAAATATTATTTTGAAAAAAACAAAAACCAAATGTGGCTCTGTCCCTGCAGCCCTAGATATGAGCACTTCATTGCTATGTAGCAGAGGGAGGCTTCTGGAGGGCTCTCTCCTCCTGATTTGTACCCAGGCTTACTTCTGCTAGGGTGTGGGGACTACAGGGTTGGTGTCAAAGGCTTCTTAAATTTACCAAAGCAAAATAAAAATGGAAACATTTTCTCATTTACAGGAGCTGCCGTAGTTGGAAAGCATTGAGATGCCAAAATGGCAATATACTGTAAATTTATCTGCAGAAATTGTGCTTTCACCTACTGGACTTATGCTCCAAGTCCTCAATGCTCTCCCACTGATGTTTTATATTGTAATCAGTTACCAGTAAAATAGTACACTGGTAGATGAATGGCTTGGGTCCCGAACAAATCAGCTCCTGAACGCCGCAAACCCGGAAGTGAGTGTTATGGTTTGCAAACGTTTTTCGGAAGCTAAACACCCAATTCGGCTTCTGCAGCTTCTGATTGAGAGCAGGAAACTCCTGCAGCCAATCGGAAGCTGCACCTTGGTTTCTGAACGGTTTCAGGAGTTGAACAGACTGCTGGAATGGATTACGTTTGAGAACCAAGGTACCACTGTAACTAGTTAATGGACCCTTGGTGTCATTCAGCAGGGTTTTTTTCCCCTTTTCTTTTCATCTTACCTGCACAGCCCTATCATGAATTCTGTTTCTTAAGTCACACCAGAATGTGACAGAATGTTGGGACAGCGGGTGGAACGTTGGGATCCAGCTTTATATAAAAATGTTAAGAGCAATGGGAAACCCATGTGTTAGTATCGGATCAGGGCCAATTATTGGCACAAGGGAAAGTGTTGCCCTGAAGCCACATTCCAGCAGCTTCCTGGTGGAACTAGCAAAATAAGATTAGAGGGACGGGTGTTTGCAGGATTGGCTGGAATGGGTTTGTTACAAAACTAATGGGAAGCTGTTACTGCTGCGAGTAGAGTGGGGCCTGTTTATTTTGGTTTCTGCTCCTGCTCGGTGGGCCAAAGAATTTGGTCAGCTGATTCCTTTTGGACTGCTTTTTGTCTCCAAATGTGTAACTGCTAGTGTAACATCCTCTGCCTATTGTGCAACAGCCTGCTTTCCTTTTTAAAGCTTGCCTTTATTAAATGATTGCTTCACTAGGAAATTGAAAGTGTTACTGAAACACAGCTTGCCCAAACATTGTGGCTCAGCTGTCTGCACATAAGATCTCCTTGGGCTTTGTTGCTTGGCAGCAGTCTCTTCCAAAGCCCTTTGGAAATAAGGAGGATATCTGCCTAGGAAGGCTTAGACCACGAGGCAAGAGGCCTTTTCTGCTGAGATGCTTTATCATATACAACATTTATTTGTAGTGCAAGTTATCTTTGGCACCTTTTGCTTATCAAAAAGGGGGTCTGGTTTGCTTGCTGTTGTTTATTAAATGACAAGGGTGGTCCAAAACAGGCCAAGTGGAAACACACGCCTGATTTGTCTTTTGTATTATTTGTAAGATAGATGAAGAATCTGTATTGAGCATATCATGGTTGTGCTCTCTCTGTATAGGAAGAAACCTCTGACACACTTGCAGCAAGTGACTCGCCACTTCTGCCTGGCTGAGAAATGGACATCTGGCCATTATAGTGCCTAATTAAATTGTTTTAAACTGTTTTAAATATCTTATTTTAAGGGAGGGTAATAAATCAAAATACAGTGGTGCCCCGCAAGACGAACGCCTCGCAAGACGGAAAACCCGCTAGACGAAAGGGTTTTCCGTTTTTGGAGGCGCTTCGCTAAACGAATTTCTCTATGGGGTTGCTTCGCAAGACGAAAAAATCTTGCGAGTTCCCGCGTTTCCCCCCGCTTTTTTCCGCCCTTTCCCTAAGCGCTAAGCCGCTTATCAGCTGTTCCGCTGATAAGCCGCTTCTCAGCTGATCGCTAAAAGCCGCTAGACCGCTAATAGCGCTAATCCGCTAAGCTGTCAATGGGCTTGCTTCGCAAGACGAAAAAACCGCTAGACGAAGAGAATCGCGGAACGGATTAATTTCGTCTTGCGAGGCACCACTGTAGTAAAAATCGCCACCTCAAGGCCTGCCCAATGGAATAAGTGCACAGCTGTAGACCAGTGTAAAATGACTAGCAAAGCAAAATGACAATGGGATTGTATAAACATCAGGGACAAACTACACATTAATCCTGCTGCGTGCCCTTCAATGTGTAATTTTTCTTGTAGAAATAGCCAACATGGGGGCCCTGATCCAGATTGAGAGCCTGGTGTAGAGGAATGGGGGTCCCTGGTCCAAATGCAGGGTAAAAAGGGGTTAAATCTTCTCTCTCCATTTGCTTTTATCCTCATAATTATCATTCCTCCTTTCCACCAGTTGCTATTTGCATTCTTCTTCTTTTTTTAAAGTGAAAGTTAAATGCAAAGGTGCACTTAATGTCACACCATATTTGGCCTTTAGGTAGGGTTATTGATAGGCTGAATCACTACAGGTAGCCACAGGTAAGATTAAAAGTCAAAGCGAACATGTAGTGACTCAGTTTCAGAACCATCTATTCTGTGGTCAGCAGAGGAGAGTTGTCAAGAATGAGGCATTCTTGTCTGCCACTAGAAGCATCAACTGACGATTATTTTATTGATTCAGTTCACTCATAAAACCATGTTCCAGTAGGTTCTGGGGTCTGAAGAGCCAATATACTTTAAAGTTGGACCAGTAAGAATGGTTGGCTATTAAGCTCATGCTTCCTTCATCCGTGATCCAACCAGACTCTGCTTCTGAACGAAAATGTCTTCTGCTGCCCCGCCCTGATTTTTCCTCTTTGTTTCACCTTCAGGATTGCAGCATTTTTGAGTGTTTGCATTCCTGGCTGCACCAAAAGAGCTGCTTCGTCTGCTCTGTTTGGATTTGAGTTGCTCATCCTTAAAGCAGCTAGTTGGAAGACCAACTCTGATGACCACGTAGGCCTTTGCAACTTTCATTTCTACCAGGTTCTGTATGAAGACCAACCAGTTTTAAGAACAATTTGTTGTTTGCTAAGCCCGTGCTTTACAAGGAAGTCTGCAGACAGACCTCTCCAAACATGTATCCATTCCTGAGTTCCTGCTGCATCTGACCTGTCCTGGTTTCATGTTCTTGATGCTTATCCTAAACAACACAATGCTTCCTTTATTCTCTTCCCATGGAACATTCTGGAGGCTTAATCACCATGAGTCACTGTATTAAATGGTCAGCTTTCGTTAGCATGGTTCTACTTTCACTTGGCAGAAGCACCAGAGCATTCCTTCCTGGTTCCATTTTTATAATGGCTAGAACTAAGATAATAGGTGTTTTTTTTCCTTTTCTTAAACGAGCTGTAAGAATTTCACAATGCTTAGATTTCACATTGCAAAATCAAAACTCAGGCCAAAGGCTGCGGGAGAAAGTTGAAAACGACAGCTCTTAATTCAAATGTGACGTGAAGTAGCTCGTTTCTGAGGAGGCTTTATATCCTGCATAGGCACTGGCTCCTGGGCACTTTCAGCCCCCCCCCCAATGTGTTTTTTTTAAAGGGGCTGGGCCCCCTCAATGTTCAGAGAGTGTCTGGCTCTACCCCCTGGTTTCTCGTGACATCAGGACCTCACATCAGGGTCCCTCAATCATTTTAAGATGGCGCCTCTGATATCCTGCCCACCTTATGAGGAACAGGATGTTTAAGAAGGCCATGGAGAGTGCAGTGATTTTATATGCACAGACACATTTGAGATCCTTGTAGGATTCCTGAGTATTTGAGTGTGGACCACATTACATGGTGCTTTACAGAAATGGAAAGGGGGGGAAAGTACCTGCCATGAAGAGCTTACATTCCATTTAAAAGAAAGGGAAGGGAGAAATGTAGGTGGGGCTGACTTCAAAGAGCTGACCTTTGGGGACATCTGCTGAGTGCCCACACCCCAGTAGAGCCCCCATAAATGCCAGCTGCAGTGAAGTAGCTGTGCTGAGGAGGAGCATGGACGGTGTCTTACCCATGGGATGAAATGGTAGCAAACTCAAATAATGTGACTTAATGCATTTAAATATAGTCCATTGTCATTTTAGTCTAGTGCTTCAATCAGGGAAGCGGCCTGTCACTCTCCAGATATGGTTGTATGCCTCATCAGCATGGGATGATAGGAGTTGGAGACGGACAGGTCCACTAAACCTGGACTTAAACTGTTTTAAGACTTAATTATAATATCAAAAATTCTCTCTTTGTGTGTGCGTGCGCGCACACACTGTTTTTTGTTTCCTCCCATTTGGAGCCATTTTAAAAGATGTCATTCTTGAACCAGGTCCTTGTTCTTCAATCAAACCGGAACCTGTGATGTGAATTACCGAACTGCTGGCATAAACCCAAGGACCCTGTGCCTCTCCACACACCCCACCAGTGCCTAAGTGTGAGTATGCACAGCTCACAACAGAATCACAGCAGAGGGGTGAGACCTGCCTTTATTTAATAATGGGAGCTATCTAATATACTCACTGATCAGAAGGTCGGCGGTTCGAATCCTCGCGACGGGGTGAGCTCCCGTTGCTCAGTCCCTGCTCCTGCCAACCTAGCAGTTCGAAAGCACGTCAAAGTACAAGTAGATAAATAGGCAAATGGGAAGGTAAACGGCATTTCCGTGCGCTGCTCTGGTTCACCAGAAGTGGCTTAGTCATGCTGGCCACATGACCCAGAAGCTGTACATCAGCTCCCTCGGCCAGTAAAGCAAGATGAGCACCACAACCCCAGAGTCGGCCACGACTGGACCTAATGATCGGGGTACCTTTACCTTTACCTTTATCTAATATTCAGAGGTCATTATACCTCTCAGTTCTGTTTCTCCAAGATGGGCAAAAATCAGAATGAGCTCACATGATCCTCTTTGGCTTGGCAGCTTTGCTCATGTTTGAGTTATTATAAACCCTACTGTTTGTGCAGCAGGCTTTCTGGGAGTACACGTTTTTAAAAAACAAAACAAAACCCAGCTTTATTTAGCGCAGCAAAGATTTACAATCTGGTTATCCAGATACTAATCACTGGGCCAAAGTGTGCAATTGGTCTAAGAGCCCTTGCAAAGTTTTGTTTCCTCTAAATAAGAAAGTATTTGGCCTAATGTTCTGTGTGACTATATTCTGATACTGCTTGCCTCTGTTATCAGTTATGTCTTGAGTTTTGATTAAGGTTTTAGGTAATACATTGACTGCCCAGCCCTACTGTGACAACTGGGCAGTAGAGCCAGTCAAGGCAGAGGCATTTTGCTGCCACTGCACAAAACCCCTTAATATTTTACAAGATAAATTGATAGGTAGAAGCACGGGTGCCAACTCAAAAATATATATTGGGACAGGGCCTCCCCACAGCTGCAGTGGACCTCGTGCAATTGGCCTAAACGTGCAGCAGTTTGCTCAAGCTGCTGTTTCCTGCAGATTTGCCAGCGATCTTCTCAAGGTCGCTGCTTGATCAAAACACTTATCCGCAACAAGGATCATGGAGCTTCCACATAGGGAGGAGTCAATCACAGTCACACTTGCTTCCTAGGCAAGGAAACCTCAGCACATCCATTAGCATCTCATGCCTTGCCCAAGGACGGAGTCATAACTCACAGAAAGCAGTCTGAGCAATCAGTCTGTCATCTCCCTCCCTCTCTCTCTCTCTCTCGCTCTCTCTCTCCAGCTGAAATTTTCTCCGAAGGAGAAATAAAACACACACACACACTCACAATCTGTCTTGAAGTTGTCTCTCTCAAGCTGCCTGTCCCCTCCAATATATTCCTCCCATATGTTACCTTCCCATCGGGCTAAATATTTGGATTTCGTGTATACTTTTAAAGCAAACTTCCCAAATGCGAGAACGGCTCCAAAACAAACAAGTGGTTTATAGGCACATTGTCAACAAGCAGGTCAGATTGTATTAGCCTTGTTGACCCTCCTCTGGTGTCAATGGAGCAGTTATTTTCTCTGAGAACAGCCAAGTCTCTGACTCATCAGAAAGGACCAAGAGGAAAAGAAAAAAGCAGGTGGATCTGAGTTACTGCTGGTAGTGAAAGGAACTGGGTTTTTTTGGCAAGAGAGAGAGGTAAAGCTTAATTTCCACCACTTTTTCTCAAGAAATGCAACCTTCTCCTCATGTTTGGCAGCTTTATATGTTTATATTCAATGGCGGCTGGTGCCCACTGGGTCTGGTAGAACAGATGACAGGGAGAGCAACACTAGGTGGAATCAGAGCCCATGACAGGCAGAGCCAACTCAGTCTAGATTTGTCCCCATCCTCCTCTCTGCTGAGTTCTGCACGAGCAACACTGAGACGAAGGAGGAAGCTGATTGGCTGTGCTATGCTAAGTACAGTAATTTAATTTACTGAAATCGGGAATGCTTAAATGCATTCCTGTGTGTTTAATTCTGGAATGTTCCCCAGTAACTTCCGTGTGATTGGTTAACTCTGGTCACATGGGAGGTATCTTATTACATTCTGCATTTTGGTCTTGTGTATGAGCGACTTGACTGTAATGGCTGCATGTCCATGAACACTGAAGAAGAGACAGTGCTGGCTAACTCTCTCTAAACACAATGAGAGGAGTGCTAATGTTTCTGTGTGAATGTATGTGACAGAAAGAAGCATGAAAGCTGATGTTCTCGCAAAGAAGCAGTAAAGAAAAGTCTGCTGGAAGGAGAGTGGCTTTAATGAGCACGACTTCCTATGCCAGGGTGCCCAAACTTTTTTCAAAGAGGGCCAGATTTGATGAAGTGTACATGTGTGAGGGCTGACCTTTTTTTAATGATTTTAACCCAAAGTTGTTGAGCTTTTTTAAGGATTTGACCCCAATAAATAAACTGCCACAGGGGCCAGATAAAACTGGCCAGGGGGCCAAATTAGGCCCCCAAGATGGACTTTGGACATGCTATGAATAGGTTTTATGGTCCACTGAAATCAAAAGAATGGGATGACTCTGATCCTAGGCACACTTGCCCCATTGAACTCAGGGGAATTTATTACTGATTTTAAACACACATAGGATTGGCCATGAAGGTGTTTAGGATTGGTGCCAAATGTCAGTTCTTTCCTATCACCATAGAGAGCAAAGGCAATGCAACATTACCTGGAAAAAGCATTTATATCTATTGTGCTGAACATTTCCCAGAAACAGAAAGTATTAAAATGTCAGCTTAAAGTAATAAAAATGGGACAAATAAGCAGGACTTCTTGACTGCTGGCAAATAAATTTGTATCTCGGCTTTCAAATGTGTCTTTGCAAGGGTTGCAAGGCACCAGTCAAATGAGGTAATGACCGTCCCTCACTTCTCGTATGCTTGGTGGCACTCCTTTAGCAGCAAACATTTTCCTGGGTCAATTCAGACAGATTCCTAGCCGATTCTAGCCTGTTATATAATGATCGTAGAGCGCTGCTGTGTATCTAAATGTTGGGGAAACAGCCGCAAGGCCTCTTTCTTTATTGCTTTAGTGGCTGTAGGTTTGTGGCTTTACTATACGCACCAGGTGAAAAGCTACTCATTTGTCAGATGATAATACAAAATAACTTGCTTTATAGGGGTAAAGTCCAGTTTGTGAAATGTGAAATGCCTGATGGTAAGTTCGAAAGTTTTCATCTAGGCGTGATTCAGAAAGTAAATATCTGAGTGCATGTATTCTATGTACAAAAGCCAGTTGAATGTTGCTTCAACACTAGCATAACATGAGAACACAAAGCCCTGCTGAATCTGACCAATGGTCCATCTAGAACAGCATCCTGTTCTCACATAGGATTATGGAACCATGGAGTTGGAAGGGACCCAATGGCCATCTAGTCCAACCTCTGCAATGCAGGAATCTCAGCTAAAGCATCCATGACTGATGGCCATCCAACCTCTGCTTAAAACCTCCAAGGAAGGAGAGTCCAGAACCTCCTGATGGAGACCGTTCCACTGTCAAACAGCTCTTACTGTCAGAAAGTTCTTCCTGGTGTTTAGTCGGAATCTCCTTCCTTGTAACTTGAAGCCATTGGTCTGAGTTCCACCCTCCAGAGAAGGAGAAAACAAGCTTGTTCTCTCTTCCATGTGACAGCCCTTGATGTATTTGAAGAGGGTTATCATATCTCCTTTCAGTCTCTTCTTCTCCTCCAGGCTAAACATTTTCCTGATGTTTAGTCAGAATTTCATTTCTTGTAACTTGAAGCCATTGGTTCAAGTCCTACCCTCCAGAGCAAGAGAAAACAAGCTTGTTCCATTTCCCAGGCAACAGCCCTTGAGATACTTGAAGATGGCTGTCGTATTTCTCAGTCTCATCTTCTCCAGGCAATACATACCCAGCTCCTTCAACTGTTCCTCATAAAGCTTGGTTTCCAGACCCTTGATCATCTTGGTTGCCCACCAGATGCCTATGAGAAACTCTCAAGCAGAACCTGAGCACAAAAGTACTTTCCCCACCTGCAATTACCAGCTGCTAGTATTCAGAGGTGTACTGCCTCTGATACTGGAATGCTGCCAAGCCATCATGGTTAGCAGCCACTGATACCTTGGTCTCAATGAATTTGTCTATAACTCTTTTTGATAGTATAGCATCTACAGGGTGTTTTGTCCAAAACCTTGCTGCTGCTCTGCACGCTCCAGCACTGGCAAGCCCAGACTGCCACCTCACTCTGCCTGATAGTATTTCTGGCTCTGCAAAGCTCATCCCTTTCAACATTTATCCAATGAAAATAGGGACATCCTATATAACAACAAGGGACGCGGGTGGCGCTGTGGTCTAAACCACTGAGCCTCTTGGGCTTGCTGATCAGAAGGTCGGCGGTTCAAATCCCCACAACAGGGTGAGCTCCCATTGCTCGGTCCCAGCTTCTGCCAACCTAGCAGTTTGAAAGCATGCCAAAAATGCAAGTAGATAAATAGGTACTGCTCCGGCAAGAAGATAAATGGCGTTTCCATGTGCTGCTCTAGTTTCGTCAGAAGCGGCTTTGTCATGCTGGCCACATGACCTGGAAAAACTGTCTGCGGACAAACGCCAGCTCCCTCGGCCTGTAAAGCGAGATGAGCACTACAACTCCAGAGTCATTGTAACTGGACTTGACTGTCAGGGGTCCTTTACCTTTACCTTTATATAACAACAAAACAACAACAACAACATTCATACGCCATCCATCAGACTGGGTTGCCTCAGCCACAGGGCAGCTACCAACATATAATAAAACAAAATAAAACATTAAACATTAAGAAACGTCCCTGTACGAGGCTGCCTTCAGGTGTCTTTTAAAGGTTGTATAGTTACTTACCGGTATCTCCTTGGCTCTGTGGGTCCATACCCTGCAACTTTCCTGTGATCAAAATAGGGACGTCCTAAGGAAAAGCGGGACATTCTGGGCTCAAATCAGAAACCAGGATGGCTTTCAGACCCTTCAAGTGCTCCTATTTTCCAGAGACATTCCCAGATTTACAGAAGCCATTTTTCAGTAAGATGGATAATTCAGTCTGGTGACACCCCACTCCATGCTCACTCAGAAAGCGGTGGTGTAAAGAAACAGTTTATCACCACTTCTGTTGTTTGTTTTAGGGACATTTCAGGATCCTCTACTAGTGCTACCCTCATGGAGCTTTCTGTGGATGTAACTGTGGTCTGTGGAGTAGAGGCACCTCTGGCACAGATCTGGAGGTCTGCAGATCTGGAGGTTAAGGTTGCTCTGTAGGTGAGGTGTATATAGATTTTCCTGAGATGAGTGCTGGCAGTGCAGTGGCACAAGAGCTAATGTGTTGCTTGTGTTTTGGAACTGTCCTAGTATATTATGTAGTATTGGCTCTGCAGTGTGTAGAGGAAATCACAGGGTATAGCATACCCTTAGATAATTTAGTAGCGCTGTCTGGATATTTTGCAGCACGAGGATCTGGAAATGATTTATTAGCAGCAGACAGAATGGCATGGCAATGGCCCAAACTTAAAGAACACACAAATCACCCCTGCTAATTGACTGTCTATTCAGGGTATAACATATTGTTCTAATGCTGAAACTGACTCATATATGTCATGTAATGTATGAGAAGTTCAACTATCAGGCAGGGGCTTCTTGAGAAAATGAGAGCTTACTTTTGATTGTTTTAGGGGTGCTGGGGAATGCATACTGATTATGATGATAATATTTATTTATTTATTCATTCATTCCCTGCTCCGAGAGGGTTGAGCCAGTCACTTTGGGCGTACTGATGTACAACCAAACAGTTGGCTCAAAATGTGTGGTTTTAATTTGCTATCTTATCATAAAGCCGTTAATTGTAATGGGCTTTCAACTCTGCTATGCAAATGACAAATAGTTTGTGATACCTGTGCAATTAATCTGGTGCATATTGTCCTTTCAAAGTAGGCTTGTTTTGAAATGCCAAGAGGCCAGATTTTCAAGCCATTCCCCATCGCCACTACTTTTAAACCTTGCGGTTTGTGTGTTGTTTTTCTTCTTCTCGTTTCTGCCTTTTGCATAGCAGGAATCAAAAGGGTGCAGTCATGACTTACTCAGCTACCAACATGGCGCCGAGGTAAGACGCGCTTACCGGTGCTCTTCGGACTTCTTTTAATCTTCTTTTAATCTTGTATATTTTATCTTAACTGACCCAGTCAGTTTTTGAAGTATTTTATAATTGCTGCAGCCGCATGTTATGGAAACTCTCTGAGAGATTTGGCCCTGCTCCAGACTGCTGCAGCCTGCTCTTTGTTTCTCTCTTATCAGCGAGCCGGCCTCAGCTGCTAAAAGAGTTGAGACATTATTTTAATTTATTTTAATCCTTCCCTATCCAGCCCCAGCAAAGCCCTTCTTGTTATCTAAATGTCCGGAGGGTTTACTCCCCACGCCGTCACTCTCCTCAAGTCTGTCCGATAATAAGGAAAACGGGTGACAGCTAATTTATTGCCAACTCCGTGTTATGCTCTGAACTATAAGCTATCAAATTACAAACAGCCACCCCAAATCTTGCCTCAATTTGGACTTCAGTCTACAGCTGGGTGGAGTTTTTGACTTCCTAAGAGACATAGTTTCTGAAACAGGAAGAATAACCCCTGACTGGTAACAAAGATTTACAAATGGTACTTACTAGGAAGAAACGTAAGGACCTGGGGATAGCGACAAGTCCATTGTTCCAGGAGTGTTATGAGAAACAGAGTAAAATCACGCAATACTTTTCACATACAAGGGACAACGAGAATGGAAATGGAAACGAGCAAAAGATGGCTGAGATGATTGAGTCGAAGCAGGATGAGGCCCTTCTTTTTTCCTCTGCTGCTCAAGATCACTCAACCTTCTCTAGAGGAATACAGGACTCGGAGAATAACAACCAAAATAGAAATACAATGAGCCTGGCCCATGAAATAGTCTTGGCTGAGATATTATCCTCAGAGTTACAGGAAGAAACCCGAAACTCCCAGAAAACCCAGACTTCATCTATGGGCTCCCAGACGGAAAACAATGACTGCTATCCTCAGGACTGGCTGCTCTCTATAAATCTGGATCTGGCAGCTATGAAAAAATATTTAACAATAACAAATGGGCTGCTCCTGACACTAGTGGAAAATTATTCCCTCCAAGCTAAAGGCTCAGAATCTCATGGTGTTGACCCACCAACCATCCCTCAAGAGTCAGAATATACAAAGCAACCAGCAACCAGCAAGTGCACACAAGGATCATCAGTGGAAAATCATTTATACCAAGGAAAGGACATAGGGTTGTATGTCTCTGTCCCCAAAACTGAATCTCCTACCCAAGTAAATCAAAAGAAGCGAGGTATCAGTAAGAGATCCCATAAGAAGAAAGCTGAAACTAAAAAGAAAAGTAAGAACATAAAAACTACAAGGAAATCTGTCATAAACCGACGTGCATGTAAAGTATGTTGGAAAAGACTATATAAGCTGATTCCAACAAAATCAAAAACAAACTCTAACAAACCTGCTACACACGGCAGCAGAGAGAACAACAGTGTGGATCCAGGAAAAAAGATCCAGCTGAAGTCCTTGAAAGAAACACCATTGCTGCCCAACAAAATAAGTGAGGTAACGGAATCACTACCCGGGTGCTCTATGCTGAAACCTCAAGGACCCATAAATATTAAAGAAGACTCACCCCATACCATTAATTATGGCAGATCTCAAGATGAGCCAGTAGCAGGGCAAGATCTGTCCCAGGATAAAGGATGGAAACTGATACTGGCAGATAGGAAGTTGGCTTTTCTAAACTACCCGAAGCCAAAGGGCTTCCTCACACAGAAAGAACGCTCGGTGTATTTTGTGAATACTTTAGATGATATGCTGCCAGGGAAAATAAAATTAAATGACATTATCTCAGTAGATTTCATATTCTACAATGGATACTCCCTGCGAGTGATTGCCTCCTTCAAAGATCAAAACTTGGCTAAATATATATATAGATTAAGACATTTGCTGTTAAAGAAAAGGATAACGGTAACAAGATATTTTGAAAACAGCACATGTTTGAATTTGTTTTCTGATGATCTTACGACAGCTGAGATAAGATTTACTTGTAAAGCAAAGGAGGAGAGAGGACACTCAAAAGACAAACTGGAACATACTGAGCAAGGGTCCCTGAAACTAAGACAGGAGATGAGACTGCCTAATGAGGGGACTGATAACTTCTATCCAGAAGAAAAGGCATTAATAAATCAGTTTGGATTGTTGCCTTTCCTTGCCCAATCTGAGATCTTGGGAAGATTGGAGACCCTTAGAAATAAGCTAACAGAGATGAATGTTCAGGAAAAAGTAAGAGAGAAAGACCCGGCAACGGACCAATTAAAGAAAGAGAACCTCCTTGAAAAAGCCAAGACAGACCCCATGAAAGATTACTCCTATAATACCTCTGCAACTGCAGAGATAAACCTGTTAACAATAGATCTAACACAGAGCGCAAGGGACAACAACAAACTACCATCTAAGAAGGAAACCATCCCTATGGCAACCATGAAAGACTACCCTTACAATATCTCTGCAGCTGCAGAGATAAATCTGACAGCAACAGATCTAACACAGTGCGTAAGGGACAGCAACAAACTACCATCTAAGAAGGAAACCATCCCTATGACAACTACAACGCGCTCTTGGACTAGCATGAGATACCTGGATGAGGATGAACTTGGTATCAGACAAATAGAACACCCTAAGGTAGATTCGCCAAAAAAAGGAGTACTGATCACTAATGTTAGCACGCTGCACCCTTCAATCGATTCCATTGAGTATCTGGGTGATAATACATCTATGGACATTGCCAAAATGAACAAAATTCAACCAATAAATAAAAAGATAGGCCCTAAAAACCTTTTAAAGGCAAATTGACTAAGATCAACTTTTGGCAAGACAACGTGCAACCTTGCCCTGCTAACTTGGAATATTGCAGGTTGGCAAAAGAGGACTTCTGACCAATCCTTTGCTAAATATATTCAGAGACATGACATTGTGTTTCTCCAGGAGACCTGGAGCACAAGTGAAGTGGAGTTAAATGGCTTTTCTGCGTTCTCCCTCCCAGGTCTCTTAAGTACTAGAGGGGGGCGAGTTAAAGGTGGGTTAGTTACTTTAATCTCAACAAGGCTAAGGGCCATATTTAAAAAACTAGACCCACTAGCCCATCTGGCCACAGCTGTGCAAGTACAGTGGAGAACCCACAGCTTGCTGCTGATTAACGTATACCTACCCCCACAAAGAGAGAAAAGATTGATAAGAAATACCTGGGCTCAGTTAGAACAGTATCTTGACAAACTATCAAATCAATTTCCTGATGCCTCTGTAGTGGTGGCAGGCGACCTAAATGCCAGAACTGGACAATCTGATGAGGCCTTGTATGCCCATTTCCATGAAACAGCCCCCATTATAGAGGAAGCCTACTCAATACCAGCTAGAACCTCAAAGGATAAAGGCTGCAATTATGCCGGCTTATGCCTATTACACTTGGTCAACAAGTTGGACTTGGTTATACTGAATGGCCGTACTGAGGGGGAGAAGGTCGGAGAATTTACATTTATATCTAATAATGGCGCCTCCACAATTGATTATATAATCGTGTCGTATGATCTTCAAAACAAAGTTTTGGAATGCAAAGTGGAGGAGCGCTTAGACAGTGACCATCTGCCATTAAGTGCACTCGTAGTTGCGGGAAAGGATTTATCCTGCGCTGAGAAAATCGAACATTCGAGCCCTACAGCTTTGGAGCTCAGATATTCTCGTATCAGATGGACAGATGAACTGCATAAGGAAACTTCAAGTAGGCTGTGTTCAAAGGAATTCCTCATTAAGAGAGATAACCTTATAACTTCCTCAAGCCATGAATTAAAAATAAATTTATTTCAGGAGTTAATTTCACTCCTTCAAGATTCCCTGAAGGAAAAAAGGAACAGGTCAAGTAGGCAATCCTCAGTATATAAAAACTCCAAACCCTGGTTTGATCAAGAATGTCAGGACATGAAGCTAAACTTACTGAAAAAATACAAGAATTATAGATCTGCCAACCTACCCCAACTCCCCACGGTCTGGTTTGAAGATAAACGAAATTATAAAATCCTGATCAAAAACAAAAAACTCCTGGCACAGAAAAGAGAATGGAAATGCCTAATAGATGCATCCAGAGAGAGAGACTCGGCCACCTTCTGGAGAATGGTAGCAAATGGAGTGCGATCTACCTCCTCAGAAGTGGAGTATACTATACCTGCAGGGACATGGGAGGCATTTTTCCAATCTTCATATTCAGCTCTGCCTTTGACACAGCCACTAACACAGTGTGAGGCAGGTGACGAGTGGCCTCCGGTGTCGGTTGCGGAGGTCAGGAGGCTTATTCAGGCACTCAAACACAGAAAAGCCCCGGGAGCAGATAATATCTCTCCTGAGCTTCTTAAAGCCAATGTTGACTGGTGGGCCCCAGTCCTTGCCAGCCTATTCACCAGCATAGATCAAACAGCAATAATACCAGAGGACTGGGGATTGGCAATCATCGTTCCCATATTCAAGAAAGGCTGTAAACTTGATCCAGCCAATTACAGACCAATCAGTCTCTTAAGCATCATCAGCAAACTCTATGCAACTCACTTACGTGGAAAGTTTGCGGACTGGCTGGAACGGGAGCACATCCTTAAGGAAGCCCAGGCTGGTTTCAGGGCACATAGATCAACTCTAGACCAAGGACTGGTATTGCAACATCTAGTGGAGAAATACACCTCAAAGAAAGGAGGCTCCCTCTATGTAGCCTTTATAGACTTCAAATCAGCTTTCGATTTGATACCCCGGCACAGACTTTGGGAAAAATTAAATGCCACAAACATCGACAGACGTCTTTTGCTTCTCATCCGTAGATTACATGAAAATACTCGGATCCGTGTTAGATGCGACCGTTATGGGAACCTATCAAAGGAAATCCAAAGATCCTCTAGAGCTATCATAAGATTCTTCTACAGAAAAGGAGGTCAATATGTTCCTGCTGCCTCCCAGGTCTTTGTCGCAAAAATACTTCCACAACTGATGTATGGCACCCAGATATTCAATTGTCAAAAACTTAAGTCCCTGGAATCTGTACAAACTAAATTTTACCGCTCCCTACTAGGGCTACCTACCTGCGTTTCCAACGCAGCCATTAGGCTGGAGGTAGGTCAACTCTCTATAAATGCCAGGATATGGATCTTGAAGATTCACCTCTGGCTAAAACTTATATTTTTCCCAGTGGGAGTGGCTCCATTGACTCTATTAGACCCGTTCCAGTCTAAATGGAGAGTGTCGCTTTATGAAAAATTGAAGGGCCTGGGGCTTTCCTCACAAGAACTTATAGCCTCAGGTTTTGAAAAGGCTAAAAGGATGGTGAGCCAGCGAATAGGAGATGCAGAGCTTCAGGATCATATGAGCAAGATAGATAAATATCCAGCCATCCAAGATTATGGAAAAGGGTTTAATCTAACACCATATTTGCTGGATCTACAAATCGCAAAATACAGGCGGGCGTTTACCCTTACCAGATTTGATGTACTGCCATCTGCCTTATTAAAGGGCAGATACGAGGGCAAACCCTATGCTGAACGAGTTTGCCCATGTGGTCTGAAAGAGGTGGAAACGGCTTTACATGTGTTGCTACACTGCGACCTTTACGGGGATATTAGGTCACTGTTTATCTCCCCCATCGTTCAGAAATTTCCAGGTCGATCTGAACTTCAGCGGCTGAAAATCCTACTAGGAGATAAAAACCCAGAAGTAACACTGAAAGTGGCCAAATTTTCTGCGGCTGCGATCAAGCGGAGGGCATTAGCTGTAAAAAAGTAAAAGACTTGACCCCTGGACAAGCCCCCTTATCTTTTAAGCCTATACATATATTGCAGTGCATAAATGTGCATATATGTGTGTGTGTGTGTGTGTGCATATGTGTTGCTTTTTATGTATAATTTTACAATTTTTTTTTTTTTTTTTTTTTTTTTTTTTTTTTTTTTAAATTGACACCATTACTCCCTTTGTAAACTATTGTTGTTCCATGTTTCTCTGGTCTATGACCGTAATAAACTCATTTCCATTTTCCAGCTACCTTCCAGTACGTCAGGAGCGGGGATTTCACTTCAGTGACAATTGTGCTGATGGCTGATTTCCCGAGTCTGAAGCCTACTGTAAGAAGTGGAGTAGGCCCATAAAAACAATTCCCCTTGCCTGTCAGCATGCCATGCTTATTTGATTATGAAAGTTGGCTTCAAGCAAAAGGAGTAATTAAAATATTAAAGTTCCAGAAATGGTTTGCAAGCTCTTGAGTCATTGCTACAGTGGGCTTTATTTAACCTCACCTAGCCAGGCACGCAGCATGACACAAGGAAGCTGACAGAGAAAAGCTCGCACTGAAGATTCCAGCCGAGGGACGGGGACAAATTCCAAAACCTAGTACCATTGACTAGTACCTTAGTACCTAGTACCTTAGCTGGTATTTTTATTTCTTTATTAGAATATTTATGAGACGCACTATCATAAAATATGTCAAGGTGGCTTACAAATGCAGTACCATTGATCTATAAATATCTATACAATGTGATCTAAAACTTCAGTAGACCCTGGTTAAAAAGAGACATTCATATTGTGAAGGCCTGTCTAAAAGGTGCAGTTTTCAAGAGATGTCTGAAAGAAGGCAGGGCCAAAACCCTGCAGGTAGGGAATTCCACAAGGCAGAGGATGTTCAAGAAGAGGTCCAGCTGAAGGCCAACTGAGCCTTAGGGGTGGGTGGGTGGGTGTGTTTCTTCTTCTTCTTCTTCTTCTTCTTCTTCTTCTTCTTCTTCTTCTTCTTCTTCTTCTTCTTCTTCCTTACAAGGTCTGTCTCTGTGCCTTTAGCATCAGTATGATATATAGAAATCCAGCAGCTGAACCTTTACCCAATATGGAGGCATAGTGACAAGAGGGGCTTCATCTGCTGAATTTCTTCTTCAAGTTGCAATTAAAAATTCCCTCTTCCCTAACACCCCTCCTTAAGGTAAAGGTAAACTAAAGGTAAAGGAAAACTGGACGGTTAAGTCCAGTCAAAGGCAACTATGGGGTTGCGGTGCACATCTTGCTTCAGGCCAAGGGAGCCGGTGTTTGTCTGCAGACAGCCTTCCGGGTCATGTGGCCAGCATGACTAAGCCACTTCTGGCGAACCAGAGCAGTGCACAGAAATGGCGTTTACCTGCCCGCCGCAGTGGTACCTATTTATCTACTTGCACTGGTGTCCTTTCAAACTGCTAGGTTGGCAGGAGCTGGGACAGAGCAATGGGACCTCACTCCGTTGCAGGGATTCGAACCACCGACCTTCCAACTGGCAAGCCCAAGAGGCTCAGTGGTTTAGACCACAGCGCCACCCGCATCTCTAAAAGGTAAAGGTACCCCTGCCCGTACGGGCCAGTCTTGACAGACTCTGGGGTTGTGCGCCCATCTCACTTAAGAGGCCGGGGGCCAGCGCTGTCCGGAGACACTTCCGGGTCACGTGGCCAGCGTGACATCGCTGCTCTGGCCAGAGCCAGAGCCAGAGCCGCACACGGAAATGCCGTTTACCTTTCCGCTGGTAAGCGGTCCCTATTTATCTACTTGCACCCGGAGGTGCTTTCGAACTGCTAGGTTGGCAGGCGCTGGGACCGAGCAGCGGGAGCGCACCCCGCCGCAGGGATTCGAACCGCCGACCTTTCGATCGGCAAGCCCTAGGCGCTGAGGCTTTAACCCACAGCGCCACCTGCGTCCCACCCGCATCTCTACCCCTCCTTAAAACCCACCTTTAACCCCCTTGATGTGCCTCCACAATTGTACATGCTACTGTCCAGTTAAGTACAAGGACATCTGCCTGTGCAGTGGAACTTTCTCTCCCTCCTTCTCTCCTCTCCAAGACTGTTCTGAGTTTTCCCCGCAATAATCCTGAGCAGATTTGAGGTGCACACCAACACTTCCAACACTGGAGCTGACGGGATGATGGAATGAGGCTTACATCATACATTTGGCAATGGCCAGCTGGTTTCGCCAGGAGAACTAGATGAAGGACACTTCCATCCAATCCAAGAGACCTTCGCTCAGCCTGTCACGTGAGCAGTAGTGGATTGCTCTGCTAAATATCTCATGGTGGGGACCTCTTTAGAATCTAAAATTTACATGGCAATATATATTAGTTTCCTTCAAAATGCAGTAACCCAGCCCCTTGGGATCATTTGGAGCCTAGACATCTGCCCCAAAGCCTTGAGAGTGCCACCAGAAAGCAGTTGCAGACCCTCCAAGTGTACCTATTTTCCAGGGACTGTCCCAGATTTACAGAAGCTGTCCTGGTTTCTGATTTGATCCCGGAATGCCCCGCTTTTCCTTAGAACATCCCTATTTGCATTGGAGAAATGCTGGAGGGTATGGAGTTATCTGACCCGTGGCCCTGTATATGGGAATTTGGGGATGTTTAATGTTTTATTATGTTTTTATATATGTTGAAAGGTGGCCAGAGTGCCTGGGGCAACTGAGTCGGATGAGTGGGTAATAATAATAATAATAATAATAATAATAATAATAATAATGGAAATCATTATTTTCATTGGAGAAATGTTGGAGAATAGAATAGAAATAGAAATAGAAATAATAGAAATAGAAATAGAAATAGTTTATTGTGTAATAAATTTGTTGTTGTTTAGTCGTTTAGTCGTGTCCGACTCTTCATGACTCCATGGACCAGAGCACACCAGGCACTCCTGTCTTCCACTGCCTCCCGCAGTTTGGTAAAACTCATTTTTGTAGCTTTGAGAACATCATCCAACCATCTCATCCTCTGTCGTCCCCTTATCCTTCTGCCCTCAATCTTTCCCAACATCAGGGTCTTTTCCAGGGAGTCTTCTCTTCTCATGAGGTGGCCAAAGTATTGGAGCCTCAGCTTCAGGATCTGTCCTTCCAGTGAGCACTCAGGGCTGATTTCCTTAAGAATGGATAGGTTAATAAATTATTGTGTAATACATAAGGCAAAGTACAGGATCAGAGCAAAATAAAAATGGCAACCCCTGCTTCAATTGTGCCTCTTTCAAAGCTGATTTGAAGTTTTGCACTCCTCCGCCCAGTAACAACTTGTTTAATAGTGTGGTCAAATTGTGCCACGTAATTGGTTGTACACCAGGTGTGAAACCCAAGGGGATGTATGCCTGGCTTGTGGCATTAAGGCAACTCTTTGCTCTTGCCTACTTCTCCCACGCTCATATGCTGCCTGCTTATTGGCTCAGTTCCTAGTGGCAAGCACACCAGGTCCCAGGGTGCTGTTTCTGTACCTATGTACACACACTGGAGTATCACTAAATCTTGTACTTTGGATTTGACATATGGCAGGCTTGGCAAATGTCGCCACTGCCAACTTATATAATACATGACTCCAATGAGCTTTATAACAGGAGTGGGGAACCTTAGGCCCGCGAGGAAAAATTGGCCCTCCAGGGGTTTTTATCTGGCTCCCAGAATGCTTCCTGGGCCACACTTGTCGCTGCTTCACATCCCTGACTGAATTATGCCCCAGTTCCCGCTCCATAGGAATGCCTGTCTGTAAGACCTCGCCAAAAGTTCAGTGGGCTGCAACATGGCAGCCAAGAACTGAAAGCAATTTCCCTTCAGGCTTGCAGAGTTGACACATTTTTGGCGAGCGACCAGTTCCCTATAACATTTTGGTTGTTACATCCACCTTCTCTCTCCTCTTGGTCTCACCTCTGTCACAGGGAAATTGCCTTTTGCCAACGCTCAAACAGAACAAGGGTTGACTAAATATTAAAAAAAGCATTAGCTACAGTCAACCAGATTAGTTTGACATATCATTGAAATAAGTAAATCCCATGTGACCTTTGTGTTCTGAGACGCAGTACAAAGGCCACGTTTAGACTACCATAGGAGGATATTTGCTGTTCCCTGTGTGGATAAAGGTAGCAATGCCATTTGGCAACCTTTCTTGCACAGCTGCGTGCAACAAGTTCTCTTGGTTGTTTGACACGCACATTTTTCCAAGCAGACACCACAAACCTCTTCACACCAGCAACAGTGAAACTGTGGCATCTGCTGTGAGAATGCCACTCCAGGGACTTGCAATGCTCTAGTTTTAAGGCAAGGTGTGTGATTACTGAGGAAATCAGATGGAACAAAGAAGGGGGAAAGTAGCCACTTATAGCATTTTCACATTTTTTTTTAAAGAGGGACGAATCTGTTTAAAATATTTTTTAATGGCCCTTCGTGAAAATAGGCTCAATGTAAAAGTGCTGTTATTTTGGAACAGCATGGCATCGCAGGGGGTTGGACTAGATTTGGGGTCCCTTCCAACTCTTCTATGATTCTAAGAACACATTCCATTTCCTCTCCCAACAGACAGGCCAGCATTCCATGCCTACTGAGCATGCTCAGTCCTCAGTGGGCCGCTTTCAGGGTGCCCCACCCCCTTTGAGTTTTGCTTTCCAAGATGTTCCGTACTTCTGCAAGGCTTGCGTTTTGTTTTGTTTTCACTCGCATCTTCCGCCTACTTACTTTCATCTTGGATGGTGAAAGGGTTTAGCTTCTCATGTTAAATGAAAACACCCTTAGTGCTGTGAGGTTTCCCACTGCATCCTTGCGAGGGAGTATTTTGCAGTTCAAAATGTTACATAACACATGGCTTATAACAGAGGCTGGAATTCTGTGCATTTTGATGTGGCAGTAACCCCCACTGAGCATATTAGAACTTAACATCTGAGTAAACCTGCTTAGGTTCATGATTAGGCTACAATCCAACATTTCTCCTTCTTCTTCTTCCCATGTAATAATCCGGCGATTTAATTACCTGCATATTTCTGACAATCTGGCAAAAAAAATATTCTGGCTTTCACCTGAGTTCTGGAAAATCTTAACCTTGGGCGTGTGGGGATGAAATTGTATGCACTTCAGCTTTCTTTTAGGCAAAACACCAAGATTATCTCCCAGCAGCAAATTAATATTCTCTAAGCCATATAGTCTCTGAGTCACATTTGAACATGCCTTTGGACATACACATTGGATCACATGGAAATGTTCAAAGCACATTGTGGGCTACTTCAAAGGGTTCAAAGAAGTTATCTTCTGTGGTGCTCAGTCATTTTGCAAAGCATGGCTACCTCCATCCCATGGGCCTAGTCTGGCCATTTTGCCTAGGCCACGTCCACTTGTCTCTCACTTGACATCATGTGACGTCGGGCACACTGCAGCTTAGCCCCATCTGTAAAGAAACGAAGAGGAGCCATAGAATGTGCTCCTGATCCTTCATTTGCAAGCACAGCTTGCATTAGGCACTCTTTAAATTTGGCACTGACTGAAAGATGCACTGCATCTTTGTTTTACTTGTGACCTCATCAGTCTTCCACAAGATGCGTTTGTTTTGTTTTGTTTTACTTGTGACCTCATCAGTCTTCCACAAGATACGTCATCAGAGGGGCAGTCCACCGCCCCCAAAATCAAGGAAGGTTCCGGCCCCCCTCTAAATTCCCAGGCAGCTGTGCACACATGCCACAAGGTGTGTTTGCGTCCTGTGCGCAAGCCGTGGGACATGTGCATGTAATGTTAGCATACCATGCGGTGTGTGCATATGGCACAAGCATGCTCCCAGGGCGTACTGACACCCTTTGAGCATGCCCCATGCCACGCACATGTTCCATGCTGATGTCGTGCAGCCCTGGCCCCCTCAATTGCAGGGGCAAGTTGGTGCCCTTGCTTACACAGTTGTTTGTTGTTAATTCAGCTTAGCCAGTAGCTTGATTATTATTCTTTAATGACCACTTCTGCACATTGTTAGATACAGTGCAGGATTTGGGGAGCCTTTGGGCACAGTAACCTCAGTGGGATCTCCTAAACTGGAAGAGATGGGACATGCAAACTGAGACTTTTCTGAGGCTGTATCTGATCTCCTTGAATATTTACAGCAACATGGGAACAGTACCATTGTTGGGGTAACAAATCTTCTGCTGGCCTTGGGTCGTTGCAGATTCACAACCTTGCCACCCTCTGGAGCCAGACCTGGTTAGCAAGTTACATTTTAGAGTGACTACCCCATCATTTGTTTGTTGTCATCTCTATCTGCCATCAGTCACCTTTTACAAAGTGGGTCTTTCGGTGAAGCGTGCAAAGCCACATTTCATTTGAAGGAGAGTTCTTCCGGTGTAGTTAGCTGAATGATTCAGGGTTTGCTGCAGATCCATTTTACTAGTTAATTATTATTACACAACAAAAGGGCAGGCTTTGGCTATTTCTAGAAAGTGAAGAAATCCTTTTCCAGCAGGGTGAACCAGTTGAGTAAGTAAAATGCTCTTGCAGCATCTAAGACTTATCCATCATCCCAATAGCTAAGAGCTGCCAAGAACTCCCAAGAATCTGGGCATACTTCTCATACATTGGTGCCTTGCTAAAAATAATAAAGGATTACTCTTCTTAATGGAAGATGAGGTTGCCACCTATTTCCCAGCCCTGTTCTTATGCTTGTAGCAACAGGCCAGAGTAGAGAAATTCAACAGGTGTTGGAAAAAGCAGCATGAATGAGCTAACACTGGTTGGCATGGGACTTGGCCCTAAGATTGTGTGGAATGTTGTAAAACACTACACATGAATGCAACCAAAGAGTATTAAACTTGTCCCACCAGGTATGGAAGGAATATTTTTCATCTTCTTCTGGTTTCTCATTTTTCCAATCTCAAGTTCTCCACATTTTCACAACAGTTTGTGATTTATTTTTAAGAGCATCATGAAAATTCACTGGCGTTTTAGTGCAAATTTCTCCTCATATACTTATTTTTGCATATAGTTTTGCCGAGCACTTTCCCCAAATATAACACATTCCCCCCCCCCCAACAATATTTTCACTTTGCCCGAGAATATACACAATATGCACACTTTGCCCTAGAATATGCATATTACTTGGCTGAAGAACTTCATTGTGAAGTTTAGAGAAGAGCGAATTTCGGATGATGACTGTGTTTCGGTCTATTTCTGTTTTAGAAAGTGTGAGTTGGGTAGATTTGCCTTTAAATGCAAACTGAATCGAATTTCTTCCCTTCCCTACTTCTTCATAACTTTGTTTGCTGTTATTTGTAAGGCAAAGTCATTGACTTTCAAAGAAAAGTCTTGATCTTTGCAGAGTAAGCTATTAACATATCAGCCTTTTCCCTTGCTTAAACCATGCATTGCCATATCTGGGCACATATACAAAGGCCATTCCTGGTGTCTGCCACTACCCTCTTTCCCTGTTCCTGTAGCCTTCTGCTACAGTAAATGGACAGCTTATTTGAAGCCCCATTACAGTGTATGTATGTATGTATGTATGTATGTATGTATGTATGTATGTGAGAGAGAAGGCTTCAGGGAGGATACAGCGGGGAAGGTTGTGTGTTTTTGTGTGTGGTGCCCACAGCAGTTTCTACAGATTGCGAATATGCCCACATGTCCCAAAAGGTTGGCGACCCCTGGTTTAAATGATAATAACTCATTCACCCCTCTCTTCTCAAAATATAGGTTACAAGTTAACTGTGTTGCTGCAGCTAACACTGCTTTGTTTACAGGCAAATGACTTCAAGCAAACATTGAGGGATTTACGTTTTTTGTGTACCTTGGTGGTCTGTGTTGAGGACAAACACATATGGTGTATCTACGTTGTATAGGAAGCCTGTTTACACTATGACAAGTTTGGTATGCCCTCTTGCCTGTCCTATGTTCCTTGCCTACCGAATTCCCATTTTCACAAGGAAATTAATTGCTCAAATAATTGCAGAATTGAAGCATGAAATCATCTGAATTGGCTCTTCTGTTTCATTCCCTGCTGCTTCCATTTATGTGACCAATGTCCCTGTCTTGTAACCTGTTGAAACATCGTAACCTCCGAAGACGGAATGTGGAATACCAGCAAGATTCTTTTGTGTGTGCAAGCATTTCATTGATCCACACATGCACTTCTTCAAAATGGTAAAACAGTGTACAAAAGAATGTGTCGATGCAGTCACACATACAATCCCATTCAGATTGTCCCCATTGTTTTATCTGTCCACACATGTAAAGCTATGAGGAAAATGCATGTATGAACTAAGCAGTGCACCCAGGGCTGTCTTAAGCATATGCGGCGCCAAGGTGCAAAGATTCACCTGCCCCCCCCCCGGTTGCCCAGTCCCAGGCATGCAGGAGGGCAGAGCTGGCCGGCTGCCTCAGTGTCTCACTGGCTCGGTCGCCCCTGAACTCACGCCACAGTAGAAGAACCCACCACGGCGCTCTGACCGATGGGTGGGCTCTTCCCCGGACTCCAACTCTAGGGCCCTGGACTCTCAGCCTGGCGCCCCTGAGAGCCCGGTGCCCAGCTGCCCTGCATCACTAACGCCTATGGGTAAGACGGCCCTGAGTGCACCTGCACAGCTCTCTCTAGAAAACTAGGAAATATAAAACAGCAACAGAGAATTCTTAGTGAGTCAGTTTCCACCTTGAAAGCAAGACAATTTGGAATTCCGAAACCTAGAGATCAGATTGAATGCAGAGGGTTCGGGAAGTTGCCCTGCCCTCTGCATATGCATAGAATTGTTATTCGTAGAATTGGTTGCCCCAGGTGACCAACCATGCCATGAGGCATATTTCAACAGACTTCCACAATCCCATGTTTTCTGGAGGTGTGGTAGAACTTGCCTCAGAACATTGTGACACATTTCGGGTATATGCTTTTTTTACAGGAATACACTGTCTAAAAGAGATTGATAATGAAGATATAATGCTGGAAATGTGGTAGGGAGGATGAACGAAACCTGCCATGCCAGCCAAAATCTCACCATTGCCAGTTGGGCACAGGGCATAGAGGATTCACAGGACTGTGCTGTGCTGCCTGTCTGCCTGCCCTTGCAGGGAGGAGCCCAGCCAGCCAATGCAGCCCTTGGTGGGTGCATCCGCCCCCAATGCTGGCCAGGGGGCCATTCAACAAGGGGGTCGGGGCCGCAGCTGCAAGGCCGGGCTGGGCTCCAGGGCCCAGAGACTCCCAGCGGCAGACAGGGTGAGGATCCCTAGCGTCTCCTCAAAATCATGTGCCTGGGGCTACTGCACCACTGCCCCTCCCAATGCTATGCACCTACACACTGTGCTGTTTCAGAAGCATCTGTATTCAAAAGAAGCATTATAGAACACATTGCAGCAGTGGGGAGGGGGAGGCTGTGGCCTAGGGCCAGTGCCGGATTTATGTATAAGATAAACAAGCTACAGCTTAGGGCCCCACTCTCTTGGGGGGCCCAAAAAAGTTTAAAGGAAAAAAACCTGGATGTGCATTTCCAAAATATAAGATAAAAAACAAATAAAATAAAACCTACCTACAGCAACAGTGTTTTGTGTTGTGTAGGCTCCTATGGTGTAAGTAATGGGCCTTGCCTGCTAGCCTGCTCCCTAAAATATCACTGGTTTGCTCATTTCTATATATAGGGTGTCTACATTCTGCATGTTCAAATGGCTTTAGATACCTATTAGGTCCATAAATTACCACATAGCATATATTCAACACAAAAAACAGCAACAATCTGTTGTTGACAAAGGACATATAAAGGGCCCCATCACCTTCAGTAGCTTAGGGCCTCATCAAACCTAAATCCAGCCCTGTCTCTGAACCACCTTTCTCAGCAGAAATGAGAGACACGAATGAATGAGCTGTGCAATGCCACAAACTCCACCCTCTTTGGGCTTTGGCATCGGCTGCTTCTGGCTCTCATCCCTGCCTTCTGCTGGTGGGGCAGCATCCCATTTGCCCTAATGGACCACCCTCTACTGCATGCCACTAAAAAGTTAAAGAGACGGAGATACAGTGGTGACCCGCAAGACGAATGCCTCGCTAGATGAAAAACGCGCAAGACGAAAGGGTTTTTCATTTCTTGAGTTGCTTCACAAGACGAATTTCCCTATGGGCTTGCTTTGCAAGACGAAAATGTCTTGCGGGTTTGCTTCCTTTTTCTTAAAGCCGTTAATACCCGGGGAATCCGTGCTCCGCAAGACGAAAAAATCGCAAGACGAAGCAACTCGCGGAACGAATTAATTTCGTCTTGCGATTCACCACTGTACAGTCATGTATCTCCTTTGACACATCCAGCTTGGCCCTGATAAATATCTTTTGGGTGTGTATCCTAGATTCCATCCCCCTACCCCAGTGAACCGAATAATTTCAATACACGAGAGCCAGTTTATCTTTGGCACATGACCAAGTGTCCCCCTCCCCCCCTTTTTTGTCTTTTTGCCAAGGCGATTGAATTTTATTAGGCTTGTGAGTATCGTTTGTGGGAGTAGTCAACAATACACATACTTCAGGCTGCGTGCACCTACAGCGTCAGAATTGCCATTTGCGTTGAGGGTGTCGCTCTGTTGGCAACAGCCTCGCACCTAAAAAGCTCCTAATCACAGCATTTGATCGCCAGCCAACCCGAGAGTGTGCAAGAGGTATGAGATTGTCTTTTGCACCACTTGTGTGTGTTTTTGATTGGAACAAGCTGGTGTCTCTTTGGTAATCTCTGGGCCGCTGCCCAATACTCTTGAGTGATAGCAACGCTTTTGAGAAAGGAAGGAAAACTCTCTCACTAGAACTCTCTCCAAATGGATTTTCAAAGCATTGTTATACCATGTTATGGCTTCTTTGGTGGATTTTCTCTCTTTGTCCCTGCTCAACTTAGTATTAGACAGAGGGAGTGAATTCTTCAGTTATTTATAAGAGCAAGCCATGTAAAATATTGCATGCTGTACTTAACTGTTGACCTCAGCTAATGTTTGCAGCTGCTGCTGAAATGACCAAATGGAGTAAGATGGGGGGGGGGAGAGAAGGAAAGAGAGAAACAACTGGAACAATCTGCTAGGCGCAGCTGAAGGGCAAACTCTGTTTGTTTACAATGGGTCTTGCAGGCAGTCCCTGCACAAGCACCACATTGAAATCAATGGAAGAAGAGGACCAGGCAGTGGCTGGTTAATTGCATGCAAATATTTGCATGGCAATGATAGGATTGCACAAACGTTTCGTCTAGAAGTGCCAGACCTCATTTAGATATTTTCACAACCTACATGGCAATCGTCCATAAAGGATTTTGTTGCAGTGATTGTGGAGCTCCTGGGAGAGGATTTCCTTGCCCAGGTCCCCGACTACGACCAAAACATGCCAGTGGCCACGGTTCCCATTTCCTGGATAAAGGAGCTAAGCAGGCAGATGAGCAATAAGATGGAGGCAAGGTCCTCAAGAAGCATCAGGACAAGAGAAGCACAGGGGTGTAGGAAAGGATGATTGGAAGGGGGAAAGAAGGAACTGAAGGAAGGAATCCAGAGAAGAAAAGAAGCCAAGGAAGGGAAACTGGGAGCAAAAGAATGGGCAGGGAAGGGAGAGGCACACAACATAACCAGAATTTGGAGAGAGGATGACAGCTGATGTTGACATATTAATTTGGAATAACCACCCAAATCACAGGTGGCAGGCCTCCAAGTAAACACTGAAGTCAGACCAGGGTCAGTTTTCTTCATGATGCCACAGTAAATCCAGCTTTTTCTCTGAAAAGATATAAAATGAATGCTAACAAAGCAGGAGGGGCAGTACAGAGGCTAACTTTCATGGCTGGAATGGGTTTGCAAATTGCACAGACAAGCTCCATTTATTCCGTAAATTTAATGACTAGAGTTACTTTGGGGCAGTGTGGGGCGGGGGTGGAAGTCAAGCTGACTGGAAGCTGATGATCCTACAAATAACCCAAATTAGAAACTGACACTTCCTTCTTAAATCAATTATATGAAAAGAAACCTGGAGTGAAAGGTTTTTTGTTTTTAAATGGAATGCCTCTCTGAGGATCTGAAATATGAAACCTTCTGGAGAACATTGTGGAGCAACAAGCTGAGAAGAGAAATTTGAAGAGAGGTTAAATTTGGGAGATTCGCACAGGTACAGGGGGAAGGTTGCTGTCAGCAAAAGGAAATTAGGATCTTTTCAGACAGCAGAAAAACTTTGTGGAGTGAGGTAGAGAGAGAGTTAAAGACACGAAGGCCACAGCTGATTTTTTTTTTAAACTGATAAGGCAAGCCTTTCCTGTTGAGACCATCTCTCAGATGACATATAAGCAGGGCTTTTTTCAGCTGGAACTCGTTGGAACTCAGTTCCAGAACCTCAGGTGAGTGCCATTATAAGAGAGATGCTCATGCTAAGTTCTGGTACCTCTAGAAAAAAAGCACTGCCTACAATCCTATAGTGAAAACAACAAATAGCTCATCTAAGGACTGAGTATTAATCCATTCTCCTTCCTGGACAAGCTAGCACATATTATTGCAAAGTCTGCAAATGTTGCTACTGGAGCTCAGGGCAAGAAGAATATTGATGACAAGACTGATCAATTTTCAAATTATTGTACTGGAAAACGATTGTGGGGCAAATGACACAATCACCTTGCAGTTTCTCTCGCTGGTATGTTGTAGTTGGAGGTATATCATACAACCTTGACCACGGGGGTGTTTCACTTGGCTACTATGGCTACTAGGTGCTTATAGGCCTATTTTCCATGTATTTATCTAATCGGAGAATTATTGCTTGGAAATTGATACTTGTTTAAGCTAAACTCGATTCCTGTTAGGGGATTTGAGGATTCCTTATAAACTGCCCAGCTGGCTTTTATTGGGCTCTCATTGTTTCCAGAAGATAGCCATCCAAGTGTGCCTGGCATTGATCTAGTTTTGACTATCCATTCCCTTCCTCCTCCCGCCTACATTTTTTAGGAGATGTGTCAGTGGAACCATTAGCATCTAACCAATCGCTTTTAACTGGAGTTTCCATCTGACCATAAACCTTAAACTACAGCTCCAGTATCCATATGCTGCTCCACTGGATACAAGACATGCAAGATGAGTTGAAACCTTACAGATGTAGGGTTTCCTATTCAACAGGCCAGCAATTTTTTTTAAAAAAATATTGTAAGTGGCTGGTGACATAGGATGTCTTATTTCCACTCTTTCCACTCACTTGAGCTGTGGGACTAAGCTCCTCATCATGTGCTTTGGAGAGTGTTTTCCCCTGATGTTGCTTTAGGGCAGGGGTGGGGAATCTGTGGCCCTACTGATGTTGTGGGACTCCAACTCCCATCAGCTCCAGCCAGCTTGGCCAATGACCATGGATTATGGGAGCAATATCTGGAGGTCCATGTGTTCTTCAGCCCTGCTTTAAGGATACCAGAGTATAAGAACCTGAGCAAAGCTTTTTTTTTCAGGCCAAAAGACCATCTAGTCCAGAATTTGATTGTGACAGTTGCCAGCCAGATTTCTCTTCAGGTTGTGGCAGTTGCCAACCAGATTTCTCTTCAGGGGATTCCTTCTGACACTCCGTGTCCCTCAGTCCGTACCCTTAACTGCCATCATTATCTCCCTGCTTCTGTTCTTGTTTTATCAGGGAACTCGCTTTAATTAGTTGTGCTCAGAAGTAACCCACGTCCATGCTAACAGCTTAAAAAATGATTTGAATAAACACTCGCAGCAAGTTTTGATCTTCTTTTTCTTTTCCCAGCATAGCTTCACTTCAGACCTGAGTCTTTTGCCCTACATCTTTTTTGATTTGTTTATGACTGTGTGGTTTTCTAAAAGAAGCTTTAGCATATTAGTTTCTTGGAAGCGGTACCCATTGAACATGTTCAGTCCATGGTAAGTGGAATAAATAATGTAGTTGAGAAAGTATCTAAGAATGCTTATTGCTTCACTAAGGTCTCATTGAATTTAATCTGATTCTTTTTTGGTATCTTAAGTCAAGGATCAAGGTTTCACAATATATGTCAGTGCAGAGGAGGGATGGTTTCGGCTGATGGCTTTGACTCTGTTTTTCAAACTGTCTAAATCTCAGGAGTTGTTGTTGTTGTTGTTGTTGTTGTAGGAATTCCAGTGTGTGTTCTTAGAGTGCTAGCTCAGCTGCTGGTGAAAGATAGAGAGACTGTAGTCATAGCCACACCTTGTATGTAGAAACACTCTTATGCCCCTTTAATGATCATCACTTGCCCCAAAGAATCCTGGGAATTAGGTTTTCTTAAGGGTGATGAGAGTTCTTAGGGCACCCCTCACAGAGCTGGATGTTCCAGGGGCAGCGCTGGAAGCTTTTATTCAATGAAAAAGATTTTCCACCAGCTTTTCTGGCAATAAGGAGGGCCAACTAAAGGGAGGGAACACACATAGGGGGCCAGAGCCAACAGGGGGTCTGTAAACTTGAATTTAGTAATAGTGGTGTTGTTGTTTTTCCTTTCCTACGATCTATATGAATGATTTTGCAACTATATTGGCTTTATCTGAGAATACTGAGTTCTTTTTAAAATTCAGTTTAAATCTGAACCAAAAAATATTTCTATGATTATTTTTTTAAAAAAAAATAAACACATTTATTTAATATTAAAACAAATCATAACAATACATTTCCCACAAAATCAAGAGTTACACTAGAATAGTGATTGAAAATGTCTAATGAACCAGACTGGTAGCTGGGTGTCGATTGAGGATTTTTGGCAAACCAACATGACAGCGATGGAGCATCAAGGATTGGAGTTATCATTCTGGGATTTTTTTTTAAAAGGAACCCATGTTTCACGGAGACGCAGATTAAATTGTAATTGTCCACATTTGGACACTATCACTTCTGAGTTGGGGAGAGAGAATTGGAGGTTTCCTTCTGAATTCCCAAGAAATAAGCTGCTGTCCGGGAAATAATAATGGTGTGAGATACAGTGGGTTTAAACACAGAGACACACTGTGCTTTAAATAGAAAACAAACAAACAAACAAACAAACAAACAAACAAACAGGTCCAGTCTGCAGGCTCACACTCTGAAATAAATTAGCCCCTGATTTAGTGATGTCAGTAACTGAATCTGGGTCCCTCTGCATGCAAACCTTGTCCTTTACCAGTGAAGTATAGCTCTTCATGTTTTTGAACTTGTCTCATGCCATAATTGTTAAAAAAGTTGGCTACATCTATCCCATTACTTCTTCATTACAGCATTTCTTTTTGTAGAAAAATCATTGCTTTATAACACTGATAGCAGTTCTCAGATTAAAACTGTCAAATTAAAGAAGTTATCCACTTACTGCTCTGAACTGTTGTAAGATTGGATCTGAAAACTGCCTTGTCCTTTGTGGAACACAAGTAAGTTAAAAGTTATGGGGTTGTTTTTTTTTAGTTTTTTAAGATTTTAAGTGTAGTAAATTACAAGTGGTTGATATCCAGGATATTGGCAGCACTGGCTGGCTTCTTCTTTTCCTTTTTAATTGAACATACTGACTTAATTTTGCCAAGTAGTTTCCAAGGAAGATGTTGCAACAAACAACAGGCTAGAGTTTATTGATTAGTCTGGATGCAATTTCTGGTATCCGTCCAACACAGGGTCAACTTTTCCTAAAAGAAATGGATAACAGCTCCATTGAGTAAATTTGGTCTGCTGTTTACAAGGCCTGCTATTTCCTAGGAAACCATCTTTTATATGAGCTCTTGGTATCCAAAGCACCTAAGTAATTTAGGCTGCAATCCTATACATACTTGTAACTCAGCTGGACTTTTGAGTAGACATGTATAGGATTGCACTGTCAGAACTCTGTACAAATATTATATTTGTTTGGAAAGTGAGTATCAGGTGGTAGAGCAACATTGCAAAGGCATGCTCTGCCCCTGACTTATGTAGCATCATTTCAGATACTGACATTAATGCACTTAGATTAGAGTAGAGCAGAGGTGGGGAATGTTGGGCTGTCCCAGAGCAACCATCTGTCACCGGCCCTGATCTGTGTGTTCCCAAAGTGCTTTTTCTTGGCTGGAATGGGTCCTTGAACTGTGACAATGCCTTCTGGTTGCCTGGATGGAGAGAAATGTCTGTCTGCATAGAAACCATGGGATTTTGCATGGCTTCAAAGTTGCCTGCTGCACAAAGGAAGAGCCACATCTATTGCTGCACCTATGCTTGCTTCTGGCTCCACCTACCATTTGTATGCCCCTCTCAGAAGGTTCCCCACAAAAGAATGTCAGTTTCCTCACTTCTGCAATAGAGACAACCACTGCAAAGCCCTTTCCCTCTCCTCCAAATACATTCTCTCTGCACTTAGGTGTCTGTACAGGGGTCAGATATTTGCACTGGAGGAATGAGTTGCCATGTGTCCTCTTTTTTCAGGACACGTCCTCCTTTTCATGAGTAGCGTTGTCACAGTGATGCATAGTTAAAGGCAGAAGTTGGCAAATGTGCCCTCTTTTTTGCTCTTCAAAATATGGCAACCCTAAATCTTTGGGATAATTTCTATGTGCATGCATGGGTTAGGGCATAAATCTTAATTTAGGCTTGATTCCTGCAGTGCAGAGGGTTGGACTAGATGAAGTCAGGGTTCCTTCCAATTCAACAGTTCTATGGTTCTATAACCGAGAGTTTAATTTTTATGTGTTTATTTTGCATCAATAGAAAACTAAGTAGAATACCTTCAACCAGAACAGGCAGAGCACTGTAACCTTTTGTGACATATTTTGCCAAATAATCTGGATAAGCCATAACACACACACGTCATTATGCAAAAAATATTCACCTTTCTCATAGTCATTTTAGTTGCCTCTTTTTGGATATATTTTCCAGCTCTATAGTATCATTGCCAAGATGCATTGTGTATAATGGCATACATGGTTATTTAATATGGTTATTGACATGACTGGATCACACTTATTGTTCATTCCACCTGTTGAATGTCTCAAAGCAACTTGCAATGATAAAAGCATACAAATATAACATTTAAACACAGGCTAAGAAGTAAAATAACAAAAATAACAATTGACTAAAAGTTACCAGCGAGGATCCTATGTCTGCAACCAGTCAAAGTTTGTCTCATTGGGAATACCTTCTATTCTTTATCTTAAGTGACCTGACTTATTTTTGTTGTTAAACACTGAGGGAAATTAGCCTGAAAGTTTTGCAAAATAAATAAATGTTTGGATGTGTAGAAATTTTGATCATGAATCCTTGTGGGTGATTGTTAACTATGATACTGCAACATTCGGTATTAGTATACTGTATCGCTCTATAACCTTTTAGCTGTGGCTTTTTTGTATTTCCAAATTGGAGCCTGACATGACATGATATTTGGTTTGCTGAGGGTTGTTAGGAGACCCCCATTCACCTCATGGAGCTACAATTCCCAGAGTTCCCTGGGAAAAGGGACTGACAGTTAAACACCTCTGAGAATTGTATCACTAGCAGTGGAAAAGGAGGTTCCTCCAACTCTCAGCAAACAAAACAGCTAAAAATTATTAACAAACTACAGATCCCAGCATTCTTTGAGAGAAGCCATGACTGTTATGGTGGTATAATAGTGCTTTAAATATATAGTGTGGATGTGTACAGTGTGAAAGAGGAGCTTCAAGGTGCTTCAAGGAAATATGGGGAGCTATCCTTTATCGTCTCTGCAGAAAAGTGAAATGCTTTGCTAACTTTCTCGTATTTCAGCGCTTGGAACACCTGGCATTAATATTTCCAGCTTCACAAGAAGGAATATTTCACCCTGGTGAGTGGCCAAGGGACGTGTCTCATAGCCATTTCTGTATGGTTCACTTTACATTGTCGGCTTAAAAAGAAACAAATATAGTGTTTGTTTTCAAAGCAGGTTTCTAGGCAACCCAAGGCAGGGCTTGCCAAGAAATGTTGGGCTTTCTTGTCCCCCACCCGCCCCCACCAGCCCTCTGCTTTCTCTATGAATTGCATTTTTACATGGCCAACCTAAGCCTTAGTTGTGTTGCTGTGTATGTGAGAGAGAACATGTGAGAGAATGGGGGCATGAAAAGAAGCAATGATGTGTGTGACATTCAACCCAAATGGGAGCTGGGACTGTTTCCTGATAATATCTAGTGCAGTTTTGGCTCAAATGCTTTACAACATTCTTGTTATTTGATGTTCAGTGCACATTTTTTGTTTCCGTGCGATTGCACTTGGGACAGCAGGGCGGGCCATTGGAAAGCATGGGTGGTATTTGATTGTCTGCCACCGCCACTAACTGCCCAGCACATACTGAGCCCTTTCGATTCCATGGAACTCCCATAAGATCTTCAGGACCCATCTCCAAATAATTCAGAGCTCTCAGTGGACCCCCAGAAGATATTGGGTCTGAAGGCTACTTTCACTGGATCTCAGGCCTAGAGGCCTATCCTTTAAATGTGGCCTAGGACCCACGCAGCTATGGGACTACCTCTCCTGGCAGGCCCCGCGAAGGACCTTAAGGTCCACAAATGACAACACTTTGGAAGTCCCAAGTAGAAAGGTGGTTAGATTGGTCTCAGTTAGGGCCAGGGCCTTTTCAGTACTGGCCCCAACTTGGTGGAACGCTCTGTCACAAGAGACTAGGGCCCTGTGGGACTTGACATCTTTCTGCAGGGCCTGCAAGACAGAGTTGTTCCACCTGGCCTTTGGTTTGGACTCAGTCTGACCCTTATCTTTCCCTCCCCTTATGGTTTTGATCTATGGGCTACTATTAAAATGAGGCTGCATTTTAAATTGTATTTTCAACCTGTATTTTAAATTGGTTCCCCCCCATTATGTTTTTATTGTAATTTTATTGGTGTTAGCTGCCCTGAGCCTGGCTCTGGCCAGGGAGGGCGGGATATAAATTATTATTATTATTATTATTATTATTATTATTATTATTATTAGCCTCCATGTGTGCATTTCTTGCTTTAAAAATAGGGGACAGGGTCATAGCTCCGTGGTAAAGGATCTGCTTTGCATGCAAGATGTTCCAGGTTCAGTCCCCAGTATTTCCAGGTACAGCTGGGAGAGACTTCAACCTGAAACCCCGAGGAACCGCTTTCAGTCAGTGTACACCACGATTTCCCAAACTTGGGTCTCCAGCTGTTTTTAGACTACAGTTCCCATCATCCCTGGCCACTGATCCTGCTAGCTAATGATGATGGGAGTTGTAGTCCAACAGTAAGTTGTTCCCCACATATTGCTACTATCACAGAGAGTAAAGTCTCATGCAACAGCTATGGGATGTCCTAGAACACAGTCGGGGTTCTAGGTTGTTGTTGTTGTTGAGCTCAAAGCAAAGTTTTTATTTATACTTTTCATTAATTTTACAATCATTTTAACATTTCAAGGTTTGACTTCCTTCCCCCTCTTTCTGTGGTCCCTTAAATTTATTTTTTAATATCTTCTGTATATCCAAATTCATTAAATTTGCTCATTTAATTATCTACTTTAAATACATACTCTTATGAAACTGCAAGTTATTACAATAATCCTCCCAATGTTTTTATCTGTTTGCAATTTATCTGTAAATATTCAATAAACCATTTCCATTCTTTTATTAAAAGTTTGTTATCTTGATTTCTTATTCTTCCAGTAAGTTTCGCCATTTCTGCATATTCCATAAGTTTTTCTATCCATTCTTCCTTTGACAAAGCATCTCACAATAATAACAACTTTAAAAATTATCCAACAATCAGTATAATTGTATCCAAAGCATGATAGCATATAAATAAGATGCAGAACACATCCATCAAACAACACAATTTAGTACAAATTGAATTTAGTCTCAATTTCTTTTTCACCACCAAAGGTATGAATTTATCACTCCTGTGTTCTTTTCAGAGAGTCAGGGCAACAGGTTCCATAGAGGACCTGGAATAACTAAATTGACTTTTCTCCATGTGGGATTTTAAAGGGTTATCTCATGTCATCTTGGATGATGGCAGCACAAGTGAATGTTCACGTGGAAGAGAGCATTCTCTGAGCTCCTTTGTGCTTTGGATCTTTCAGAGTTCTAAAGGCCAATGCATTTTGGCAGGAACCTTGTTGGATGAGCACCTTTGATACAGCGATAATGTGCTCTCTGCAAGTAATCCTAGCCAATACTAGACATTTGCATCCCCGGCCCACTGCATTCTTCAACCTGTATCCAAGGATTGCTCCATACTTAGCACATTATAGTAATCAAGCTGGGTAATGCTTAATCTCATTGGCTGCAGAAGCTCAAAGTATGGGGACGTGATAGATCAATTGTGCTGCTGCTCACCCTTGGAGATTTTGCAGTTCTCCTGCTGATGCTATGGAAGGAAACGTGCTGTCTCGCACTGTTTCACAGCAGCTAATGCCATCACGCTCATTAGATTCCTGCTATTTGCTGAATACGTTTCCAGCATGGGTTACTCTCAGCCATCAGACTCTCCCTAGCAGTAGACATAGCTGAACGGAGTACAAACTAGAGAGAAAAGCTGCCAACCATCCTTCTGACGATGGTAGTCTTTTTACTACCACACAAATGCATCTTAGCCAAGGAAACATAAACTCCCCTCTTTGGTAAGAAGGTGGAGCTAGCTTTGGCTTCTGTGATGGAAAAGAAAAATTCTTGTTTAACGCTTGTTCATTCATGCAATGCAGCCTG
Source organism: Podarcis cretensis (assembly GCF_951804945.1). Lineage (NCBI taxonomy): Eukaryota > Metazoa > Chordata > Lepidosauria > Squamata > Lacertidae > Podarcis > Podarcis cretensis. Next base: position 14,192,839 of record NC_137187.1, read on the forward strand.
CATGTGTTTATGGTTAGAATTAGCCACCCCTATTTATGCTGAGACCTCATGCCAGCTGTCACTCAGATGCCAAAGTTCAGCTGTCCAATGTGATCTAGAATTTGAATCACACTTAGCAAAGGAGTTTTTATGATATCATTCCTATGTCAGTGGCAGTTCATCTGCTGGGACTTCACAAATGCAAAGTTCCACACAGATGGTTAACACAGTACATCATTTGGACCTGTATCCGTTCCTCCAGCATTTTGAGAGTTGAGATTTAGCTCCCACAAGCCCATATCTGCTTTGGACTGGGGTGGAGAACCTGGGGGTCTCCAGATATTCCTGGACCCCAACTCCCATTGGCCCCAGCCAGCATGACCAATGGTTGTGGCCAATGATTTGAGTTCTGATTCCAGACGCATCTGTAGGGCCACAGGTTCTCTACCCCTAATCTAGGATAGTGGCATAAGGAAAGCTTTTCTGAACTGCAATTTTTCTTCTCCTTCACTTACCTATAGAAATTAGATTTGCAAACTTCACCCCAAAGTAGGTAGTAGATATGTGCTGAAATTTCTAAAAGTAATTTTATGGCCTTTCATGCTGCCCTTGAAGTGTTGGAGAACTTCTTTTGTTCGCTGGAGTACATGTTCAGTGGAATTGCCTTCCCAATTTCAGCAATCCTGAACATTGGGCAGAAGTTAAATGATATCTAGTTGTGATATCATTTAATATTATTTTAATATGATTGAAGTAGAAATGGGCTTGGCTACTGCACCTTCCAGCCCATCTCTTTTAGCCCCAACACTTCCTCCATCCACCAATATCAACAAGAGTTCCACTCAACACTGAGCTGAAATTCCTCCAAAGATAATTTTTGAGAAAATCTGCTGGAAAAATTCCTTCTTATGCCCCTCCCCCATGTAACCCCTCCCCAATTTTGCTATGCGCAAATAACATTGGAGGCCATTTTCATTTAGCCCTATTTAGAAGTCTCCAGATGAATTTTCAAGATCATTTTGTTGTGCAGAAAAATTGTCGAAGACTTCTGGTATTTGTCCACTAATATACTGTTAGAGCAGGTGGAAAACCCAGTGCAGGAACAACTTAACTCCCAAAGTAGGAAGAAACCTTCCCAAAGCCACAGGTCATGTCTGAAGGCCCAGAAGGCTGCTGCTTGCCAGACAGTTCTAATACTCAAAAGTATTTGTCCAACTTTTCTCTTTGCCCAAAGTCAAATCTGCTTCTTTCCTCTCAGATCAGAGGTCTGAAACTGTTTTAGACAGGAGAATGTAATTCCAGAAAGTGGGCTGGTTCATTATGTGATGAACATCAAGCAATGGCTCCCACTAGGGGAAGTTCCAGCACCACACTTCTACCAGCACAGATAGAACTTTTGCAATATTATCCAGTGCAGTCCTCAGAAATCTCATGCACCAGCAAAAAGAAGAAGAGGGCTGTTTAATCTCCTTTGGGCTGCCATATAAGGTTGGTAGACTGCCTTTGACTTGGTTGGTCAGCAACGGCAAGAGGTGTCAGTGTGCCCTAGATCTTTTCAATACCTCCAGGATAGATTTGACTACATGTTTTATTGGAAGATCAGTTTCAGTGTTTGAAAAGAACTGTGTTTGATTTACAGTCACATGTTGGAAAAGGAAAAGGTGTCCAAGTTGGATTGCTGTGTTTCCAGAATGTTTCAAGAGTGCAGTATACTGCTTTGTATCTTGAATGCTTCAAGGCTGGCAATTCATGAGATTTTTATAGTTCTTCAAGGCTGGCAACCCATGAGTTTTTTTATATAGTTTTTGAGGTTTAAATTTGAACTAACAATCCTAAATAGCATACATTCCTGTAGATTTTTTTTTCCGGGAGGGTGTGTGTGAAGAATTCAGTTTGGATCCTTTTTTTAAAAAAAAACACAAACAAGCCCATAACTTTCTTCTTTCTCCCTGAATTGGTGCCCAGAACATGAACCAGATATTTTCAGTGAATTTTGCTCAGAAGACGCAAAAGTTGTTGTGAGTGACTCTGTCCTCAGACTATTTCTGGCTCGAGCTAAAGCAGGAAGTTTTTGCATCCTCGTGAGAGCAAATTTTTCCATGTTCATTCTTTCCAGTTTTTACATTTGAAATCCAAGCAGCAAATATAGGTTGGGATTAATATGATTAGTATGATTAGTATGCCATTTTTGTTGTTTGCTTTCTGCTTAAAACTAAGCTCAGCACTGTATGAAACCTACTTTCCTCACCTGCTTTAATCTTGAAAGCAAAATAGCACCACAATTCCTTTCTTTTGTGAGTATTATAATTTTTTGTTACAAGAAAACTAAGCACAGGCCTTGTTGGAGTGGGAGATGGCCATACCCCAATTTGGTCTTGGAAGCTGTGGTTAGCTTGGAATCCACAAGGGCAGTCGCTGAAACCTGAAGTTGATAAAACAAGGTCAGTCTCTTAGCATTCTTCTTTGGTATAGCCAGTCAGGACTCCTGGTATTCATATTAGGCATGGCTAATATGGTGCACTGTTGTTGAACACATCTATTTCTTTCTGGACACTGAAAAGGTCTCTGAGGCCTGACTGCACACATAGTCCTCAGCAGCTTACTAAGCTAAGTCCCAACCCTGGACGATGAATTTCTCCATTAAAGGCCCTCAGCAAATAAAAATAAATGGCATTGATCTCCTGGAACATGTATTTTAATATTCCACCCATTTCTTCTTGTGAGCCAGTCTCAAGTTCCCACATGCCACTGCAGGACAAAAAATAATAATGCCAGAGTTATTGTCATCAAACAAAATGTTACAACTGTTGTTAAATAAGTAAGAGAAAAGGAGATCAAATGTTCGGTCAGTGACGTCTTTGGGTTTTTCAAATTCCCAAATATTTTTTTCAAGAGCAGTCTGTTTCTAATTCTTTCGGAACTTGCAACTGAATGCTTTCTTCATTCCAATAATGTGAATGCCAACTTGGCATCCTGCTCTGCGACGTAAATCAAGAGAGACGACCTAAGCAATACAGTTTAAATGGAAACACACAGTCCCCCCACCCATTTCCCCGCCCCTCTCTATCAGATATGTGCTATCCATTGCGATGAAAAGTGCTTTACTCAAATGGATTTTGTCAGAACTGGCAAGCAAGACAGATGGCTTCTTCCAGCTCCAGATGCCTAAGGCTCTGGTTCAATATTCAAGTGAAGTCAATGGAGGTCTCCCCATTGATTTAAATTGGCCCATGTGCTTTGGATTGGCCAGAACTTACGCCCAGATCGAGGTAAACAGAACAGAACAGCTACTCGGCAAAACAATGTGCGCACAGTTGTTTAATGACAGGGATTTGATTTTTAAGATATCCTGACCTTTTCTGTTTTTCCACAAACATTATTGTGAACAATTTATTCTGGCCAGATGAATAATTAGAGAAGACGACTGTTTCAGTTTTGAAATATATTACCATAATTGGAAGCTAGGCGGAGGCAACTTTGAATGTTTGTGCAATGGTTCTGTACCAGGATTGGAAATGGAGTGCTTTGGCTAGAGTATTTAGGTAGGTTCCTAGTCTTGCTAGATTGATAAGCTCACTGGGGATCGGTGATCACTGAGCACCAGTTCAATGTAAAAAGAGCATGATACAAATGTTAACAAGTTATGATGGCACTAGCAAAATGGTGTTTTGTGTGCGTGTGTGAATGACATGTCTGACAGAGTTGAGTATTCTTCTCTGACCACCTGAAGTAAAGTGTGAATAGCAGAATGGGTATAGCCATTATTATTTCTTCTTTTTCTTCATCTTCTTCTTCTTCTCATACTGTACCTTTAACACTTATAAAAAGTAATGGGCTAGATCCAAAGCTCTAGTGTCACTGTCACAACAGAACTTCCTGTTTACTGACCATGAATTAGTTTAATCCTCCTTTAAAACCATTGAAGTCAGTAGTTACCACTATGTCTAACTTTGCTGACTCCCCAACATGCTAATTCCTCTGTTCAGGGTATATAGTTGTGAGGCAGAAACACTGACTCTTAGGAATCCAGACAGAAGCAGATTTACCACTTCATCCCCTGTTTGGGAGAACTAGGACGATGCGTGATTCTCAAATGGCGACACTCTGTCTCTGGAGGGGAACGTATTGGTAGGAAAAATGTTCTCGGGTGGAGAGTGTACTTTCAATTTTCTTGGGGAGTATTAAAAAATAAGTGAAAAGCAATTTTTAAGATTGCAAAAAATGTTATCTGTGTTCTATCAAAGTGAAGCGAATTGTAGCATCCAAAAGAACATATGTAAATGCTTCCACAACATGCGTTTCAATTGTCATGCAATGAAATAACTCTTCCATAATAGCAATTTTATTTCATGCCAGAGTGCTTCACTTCAAGGCAAAGCATTTACAGTCCCATTGGTATTGGATTGCAACTGAGTGTTCTGCAGAACACATTTTACTGGTTAAGCAGTGATATATTTTCATTCTTTTTCTGCACTCAAAAAACTTCTATTCGGTATTAGTCCTCCACTAAGAGCTTTTCGGAAGTGATAGATAATTTCATCATTTGCTCAGGCTGTTCATAGAAGGTGTTGTGCCAGACCGTGAGGAGGAGAATCTTCAAGATCAGTGTGTGGGGTGGAACATTCAATCATCACCCTGATTATGGAGAACTAGATGCCACCATGCCTTCTCCTCATGGATTAGTTTGATGTGTGTATGTTTGTGTTTTGAAGCATACAGTCTCACACCTTTCGGAACTGATACAATATGGTGGGGGGGACGGACCTCAGACTTGGGGGCAAGTATATCTCTCCAGAGCTCTCTACCTGTCCCTTGAGATACAGCTCAGGCTCATACCCAGCTACTGTTAAGTATAGTAATTTAATTCACTGAAATTGTAAATGCTGGCATGCATTCCTATGTGTTGAAATTTGATCGGTTGGTAACTGGAATTATAGAGAATTCTCTAGTAGTTCTCATGTGATTGGCTAACGTTTGGTCACATGGGGGTATCTAGTGAAGGATAGGCTCCATTTTATATGAAGCAAGATGACTGTGTTTTTGAATCCACTGTGAACACTGCTAAGTTAAATAGAGTGTTTGGAGTGCTTCTCTGCTTGAAAGAAAGAAATAAAGAACAAAGTTTCAGGAGAAGGTTAAAGTGGAAATCCCTCAAAGGAGCTGCAAGGCATGGCCTAACTGAGATACAGAAGACTGAAAGTGCTGAGCTCTGGAAAGAAAGGAAAAAACAGTTGTTTGGAAGTTAGAATAAGAGACTGTAGGCCCATGCTTGGAGAAGCATGTGACTGTAAATATCATATTTTAATTCATCTATAACTATAAGTTTCTGCAAGTAAAGTTTTTTAAGGTCTGGACGTGGGTTTAATTTCCAAAGAAGGGTTTCAGTCATATATATGAGCTTCTTAGCTGTGTTTTTGCTATCCTTATATTCAACAGTATGGCCCCTCTCCCCAAAGCTTACCCCTCACCAATCTAGTTTCTCATCTTCCTTGAATGTTTTTGCCTTGGTGGAATGTGCCTTTAAACTCTTGTTTCTCTGGATGGAGTATAGACAGGATGTGTGTGAAGAAACTAGCCTAAAATATGCACCTGTTGTTCTGCTCACTTTTGACTCTGGCCCCATTCGCCACTGGCATGTTGGCCACTCAGAAGTGAGTGTGGTCCTCAAGCCAAAAAAGGTTCTTCATCCCTGCAGCATGGGAACAGTTTGACCATAGACCAATCATGCCCAACCTTGCTTAGCTTCTGAGATCAGACAAGACTGAACATGTTCAGGCTGTTGGACTATGTAATGAGTTGTTTGAATGGTGGCAAACCCTTTTGCCCAATGTTCCACAATTCAAGCTGAACAGTTCTGGTGTGGTTTTCTTCTAGTTTACTGAACCAGTGAGTAGGAGCAACACCAGGCTGGCAGGAGTGTAGGTCTTGCTCATTGTTATAACCAGCTTTAAGGCTCTTTCGCACCTGTTTTTCTATGCCACAAACTACCATTGCCTGTGCTTCCAATGGCACAGGCTGGCCTCCTGTGGGCTTGTGGGCCTCTCAGTTGCTGTGTTTCTTCTGATGTTTGAAGCTGGTAGTGGTGTAGGCACTGATTAAATCTGAGGTCTACCGAATACTCCATTTTACAAGCTATAGCATGCCACCTCAGGTGATTTTGTCTGTGCCTACACATGCCTGGCAAATTGCTTGCACAAATCTCACTGGGAAATTGTATCCTAGAAATGTTTTGCACAGCTATTGTGATAACAATAAGCTTATGGTTGCATGGAGTGTTAGGGGAGGGGTAGTACCTCTGGTGGGGGACATGTTTGTCCACCTTTGGTTTCTGCACATGCTATAAAGGCAAGTGAGGGGCAGATGGGTTTGTCTACCTGGGAAGCAAGCCCATCTAGAAGGAAAACTCTGATCCTAAACTTCTGCTGCCTTGCAACATATCTTTGGGTGAAGAAAGGGCTAAGGAGTAAACCCTAAACAAATCCAGAGTGGAGTCAAGCTGGTGCAAAACGTATTGCTCTGCTTTCTTTTGGACCACATCAGCAAGGCCAGGAGAGGGGCCTTGTAACCTGGTGAGCCTAGGACCTCCATACATGCTTCCCAGGCTTGTACCCCAGAAAGGTCACTTTAGTTCTGCTAATGCAGCAGTTAGACTTCACCCCAGAGGTGCACTCCATTGTCTCTTGAAACAGATGGAAACAACAACATGGTTGTATCCATTGTTGGCTCTACTCAACACTGACCTATTGAAATCAATGGATATAACTAACTTAGAACCTTTGATTTCAGCATGTCTACCCTAAGCACAGTGGCGTAGCGTGGGGGGTGCAGGGGGGCCCGGCTGCACCGGGCACAACATCTGGGGGTTAGGGTTAGGGGGCACAAATCCACGGGTTAGGGGGCGCAAATTACTTGCCTTGCCCCGGGTGCTGACAACCCACACTACGCCACTGCCTAAGCATAACTTAGCAGGAAACTTCTGGCTGGTGGGCGAGTCTTGGCATGCCGGGGGTACAATTTGGCTCGCCAGGTAATTTTCCTTAAACTACACCCACCTGTCCATCAACTCATATCACTCATGATGACAGCTAATGAGTGGGAGGATAGAGTTAAACCCTGCATTGGCTGCAAACCTGTTCCCAGTAGTGAACAGGTAAGTGCAGCCACCACAGCAGTCCTCCCCACTGTGATGATATGTAGAGCATTCCTATTTCAATTAGAGTCATTCTTTCTAAATTTGCAGCTATACATTTTATGTGGATCAGTGTCCACTTTTGGTCTCTGCTTTGATGGTGTGTTTCCTCTCTTTTGTTTTTTTGGGGGGCACCCTAACTACTTACCAGAAAGGGACCTTTGAGTACATAAAGACAGAGGAAAAGAGATAAAAGGCAAATGGCTCATTCCTAGTGCCTATTTCAAAGCAGCACTTTGAATGGCAAGAGTATGTCTGCCACCTTTCTATGGAACAAACTACTTGGAGACCTTATTTTCCTCTTGCACTCATCATTACCTAAATGGCTACATTAAGCTGAAGTGCTGATCCATCTGACTGCAATTGGGAATGGAACTGCCATGGTTGAATGACCAGCCAGATGCAACCCAGTGCCTTTGCATTGGCGAAGTTTCCATTGCCTCAGTTCTGTGGACTTCGGACGACTACAGTATCTGTTAAACATAGTTGGGTGGTTGTGGCTTCTTTCTCCAGACCAGAAGGAGCAGCAAACAGAGCAGAAGAAAAGAGGTAAAGGGTTTGACACTGATAGGCCCCCAGCAAAGTTTGCAGATAAGTTAGGAAATTCTTCTCTCCTCCCATGATAGGATTGCAGTTTCTCTAGCTTCCCAATGGAGTACATTGATTAAAATACCTCTGCTGCCTAATAAATCACTTGCAGTCATCCACAAGGCCTTTGATTCTGTGGCATTTGAGAAATTTTAATGATACTTCTGTGTCTGTACCAACACTTTAATGTGCCTCTTTAAATACTTCCAGTCACGTTCTGAGATGCTGTAAATTGGGCTGAAACACCTGATCGCTCTGCTGCTTTTGTTATCATCCACTTGTGTGATAGTACAGAGCTTGTCGGAGTTGCTCAATGTGAATGTTGCTCAATATGTTGTGGGGGCAGGACTGGTGTTTGTGTGGGTGGGGGGGCTTATGCTGGATCCTAACTCGGTTCAGCTTGATTACGTTGACCTGGCAGCCTTGTGGAACTTAAGGTAAAGGTAAAGGGACCCCTGACCATTAGGTCCAGTCGTGACCGACTCTGGGGTTGCGGTGCTCATCTTGCTTTATTGGCCGAGGGAGCCAGCATACAGCTTCTGGGTCATGTGGCCAGCATGACTAAGCCGCTTCTGACAAACCAGAGCAGCGCACGGAAATGCAGTTTACCTTCCTGCCACAATGGTACCTATTTATCTACTTGCACTTTGACATGCTTTCGAACTGCTGGGTTGGCAGGAACAGGGACCGAGCAATGGGAGCTCACCCTGTCGCGGGGATTTGAACTGCCGACCTTCTGATCGGCAAGCCCTAGGCTCTGTGGTTTAACCCACAGCGCCACCCACGTCTTGTGGAACTTAGGGTGGTGTCGAACACTATTGTTTTCTCTCTGCTGGCTTAGGGTATCTCAGTCTGCTTTAGCTCTGCTCTTGAACAGAATTTGGATCTGACATACCTTATGGTTCCTTAACTTAAACTGGGGAAAATTATGCTGGCTTCCCATACTTAGGATTGCTCCCTTAGTCCAATAAAGTTTCTGACTGTGCAGTGAATGCGTTGGTTAGGCCTAAGACCACACAAACCTCAGCTATCCAGTTTAGTTGGGCGCTGATGCACAATGAGGGATTCATGGCCACAGCTGATCTGAGAAATCCACTCTGCAGTCACTTGGAGCAGGGCTTTTCATGTGGTTGCCCCTTTTCTGTGGTACAGCATTCCTGCCAATACACAACAGGCACCCATTAGCTGCAGTTTCCAAAAATAACTGAAGACAGTTTTGTTCTGATAGGTTTTCCCAGCAGGACAAATAGGTGCTTATTTTGTATTTCTGTGAATATTTATTATGTATTTGTATTAATTTGGTTTTAAACATATCTAACATTTATCATAATTTATTATACATTGCTTTGAGATGATTGTGTAGAAGGTGATTGATTAATAATAATAATAATTCAGATTATCTGATATAACAGGTATTTTTGGCCTTTTGACAGTTTATTCCCACTCACCCTCTTGGCTGCTTATTCACTTCCTAGTCTGATTGGAATACTTCCAAATTATTATTATTATTATTATTATTATTATTATTATTATTATTTATTATCTATACCCTGCCCATCTGGCTGGGTTTCCCCAGCCACTCAGGGCGGCTTCCAACAGAATATTAAAATAAAATAGTCTGTTAAACATTGAAAGCTTCCCTAAACAGGGCTGCCTTCAGATGTCTTCTAAAAGTCTGGTAGTTGTTTTTCTCTTTGACATCTGGTGGGAGGGCATTCCACAGGGCGGGTGCCACTACCGTGAAGGCCCTCTGCCTGGTTCCCTGTAACTTGGCTTCTTGCATTGAGGGAACTGCCAGAAGGCCCTTGGCGCTGGACCTCAGTGTCCAGGCAGAAAGATGGGGGTAGAGATGCTCCTTCAGGTCTATGGGCCTTTGAGGCCGTTAGGGCTTTAAAGGTCAGCACCAACACTTTGAATTGTGCTCGGAAACATACCGGGAGCCAGTGCAGGTCTTTCAAGACCGGTGTTATGTGGTCTCAGCGGCCGCTCCCAGTCAGCAGTCTAGCTGCCGCATTCTGGATTATTTGTAGTTTCCGGGTCACCTTCAAAGGTAGCCCCACATAGAGCGCATTGCAGTAGACCAAGCAGAAGATAACCAGAGCATGCACTACTCTGGTGAGACAGTCCACAGGCAGATAGGGTCGATGCTAAAATCTATCAGATTTTCATTTTTTAGCATTTCCTTCCATTGACAAATATCCCAGTTGTAAAACTTCGCCACCACAATAATATTTGTTTCACTTTACTGTAGACTCCGTAATAGTGGTTAACAGTGGATGCCATCCTTCTGATCGGTTTAAAACCACATGAATTAATTTACAGTGTGCATAAACCAGCTTTAAACAGAATGCATTGAATGAGTAGAACTCTCTCTCTCTATATATATATTTGCCAGTTCACAAATGCCGTTCTAAACCAGGAAAACAACTCTACTCTCAGCTATTTTACAAACAGATGGCATCTTGAATCCCAGTATAATTCCCTTCTCACTTCTTTGTTCTTCTTAATTAAACAGAGCCAAGATCTTTGGTAAATATAAAACAAAAGGATCTCACTGAAGCATTGCTGACTTGCATCTGCCAAGACACTCCTGGAATTTTAAAATCCAATCATTTTTCAAAAGAACCACAAGATTAACTGTAGTGGGCCAATAACTAATTAATGTCTTTATTTTGCTGATTGTGGGCTTGTGTGGATGCTTTGTCAGTGAAGTCATGCCATAGCGATTAAGATTCAGGTTCCACTTCTATTATTATAGGCAGTAATTATCCTGACGCTTCTAATCTAAACACTAATGCAAGCCTCTAGCTAGCATCTCAATTTAATAGTGCTCTGAGCATCTTAACAATGAGAAGGATGGTATTTAACTGCAGGCTTGTTGTGTCTTGGATTATAAATAAGTAGTTGTTGTTTGTTGAGGTCACAGTTATGTAGGTGTTTTCCAGGATCATAATTGTGGTATTTTAAGATGTCTATGTCTTGGATTTTCAGAGAATCCAAAGGCAGCACACTCAGTTATGATTTACATTGATAAGGAATATGGAGACAGGAGAAATTCAAATCAGTTCACATCTAAAGGTGAACTGAACTAACTCAAACTTTTTAAAACAGTGCAAGAACTGAAACACAGCCATCCATTGAAATTCACACTTTTCTGAATTTTGCAGTAGAGTTCTAAAGTCAAGTGATGTGTACAAAAATGCATATTCTGGAGTAAAATATCAATTAAAAATGTCAATACTAGTGAAAATAACATACAAGGTGCATTATTTTCAATAAAACAGCTTTGGGGGGAAAAGTCTATATGATACAAAATGGCATACAAATGTGTATATCAGCAGAAATTTGCATTAAGATGCTGGTGGTTTTTAATGAGGGCTTTAAAAAAGGAAATCTCAAATTCACGTGGAAATGTAGAAGACTGAACTTAAGTTTGGAAAAATAAGAAACTGGGGGAAAGCAGAACTGACAGATTCACCCATCTGCAATCAGGGACAGTTTAAAGTATTGAGCATATTTGGTCTGCAAAAGGGAAGGAAGTGTGGGGAGTGATAATGTTCTTTAGATATCTAAAGATCTTACTGTAACAACTACCATGGAATTTCCCTTCTGAGTACTGTGGGGAAAGCTCTTGTCCAGGTAGTTCTCAACAGATTACAGTCACCTGCTGACAGGGTCTATACCCCATTTCCTTCCCAAAGCTGGGAAAGGACTAATTAGGCTTTGGGAAGGAGGTGGGAGGACTCTAGGAACCTGTTTGGTCAGTTTGGTACGCCACAAGGTGTGCAGGTCTGAATTATAATATCTTGGGAGACACTGAACAACGTATTGCTGAGAGGTACCTGTTGATTCCAAGTCTAATTGTTGTTGAAGCAGATTATTCACCCTCTTCACATTTATTCACAGGCTTAAAGTGGGTGCATTTTTCTTCTGTGTTCACAGGCGTCATGTATGATGAGATACTTAATTCAGTCTCATCAGCAAAAGCACACACTGCACCAAAAACAACCAGAAAAATAATGCATTTCAAGTAGATGTGTTTAGTAGAGTTTGTATCATGTTCTCTGCGTTTGTACATTTGCACAAGCACGTAACGGGGTGATAGGTACGCAGATGATCCTCACCACAGATGTCTAAATGTGCATCTGTTGCTGTCACACTTCAGGCTATCATTCCACACCGGAGTTTGCCTGGCTACCATGCATTAGATTTGTTTTCTGTTTCCCTTCTAATTTGTGTTTATATGCATTGGTTTTGCCAAGCTCAGGGAGAGAGAAAAAGGAACATTGTGAGTATGCTGTTATTTACTCTCCTCCCAGAGGACCTTCTGGAACTGCTGATTCAAGATGGAGTGAGAGAGTGCATAATGCAATCGTTTTTATTAGTCCTCTATAAATCTGTTTGTTTCCTTTTTTGTTTTAAGGACAGTTGCTTACAGATGAGGCAGATGGAAAATATTGTGGCCATGCCTCCTGACAGCCGTAGCTTTAACTCGGTGGTTCCTCTTAGCAGAATGTTCTGCCTCGAGGGAAGAAGAAACTTCCTACATTGCTTCCAGAGAGATTGTGGCCTATGCAGATGTAAAGTTAACTGCATATTAAGAATCAGGCTGCAGGGTAGCATATGCCTGTCTACTGCCCCCTGTTACCTTGTGTTTGAAACAACAAAGGAACCTCCTGCTTGGGGTTACATGTAACCATTGCCAATGCATGTTAATTGGGGAATTGGGGAAAGCTCCTGCACACTTGATTCAAATCAAGATGGCACACCCTCCCACATTTCTCCAATGAAAATAGGGACATCCTATTCAACAACAACAATTTATACACCTCTCATCTGGCTGGGTTTCCCTAGTCACTCTGGGCAGCTTCTAGGTGAAGGAAGTTTGCACAGTTGCTGTGGTGTTTTTTTTTTTTAAAAAATCATATTCTTTCACCTCTCCACAAAATTTGCAGGAGCCACCAACCTGGAGCCCATGAGCACCGTGTTGGCAATCCCTAAACTAGAATATGGATACCAGCCATTTCAGGCAAGGATGCATTGCTGCATCACTGCGCAAAGAGCTTAAACCGATTGTTCGACCTTGTTTATGTTTTGGTGTCATGGTTCATTGAGAAGTTTGGAATACGATACTGCCAGACTATCATTGCACAGAAGCTGATAAGTCCTCCCTGACTGCTGTTTGAAGCTGCCTAATAGGCTTTGCCTGCTACTTTGTGGTTTGATTGCAACAGGTACAAAGGGGAGGCGGGTTGGATTAAGCCCAGTGCTTAACGCAGGAGTGGAAATACCCAGAGGAAATGCTGAATGCATCTGTGTTTCATATAAATTCTGGAAAGAGCTGTTTGATAATAATTTGTATTTATCGCATCCCAGCATTTCATATTTTCTGTTGCTCATTTGTTTTGCAGCCTGAGTTGCTCTTTTCACTGCAAGAGTGTTCAGTGATGCACACCAGTCATTTCCCTTTACCTTCCTATTGCTTTCTTCTCCATTGCCTAACCTGGGCAGAAGTTTCCCAGGCTTTGGAGAAGAAGCACCAGGCCTGCTTCCTCCTTCCCAAAGCCAGGTGGGCTTTGGGAAGGAGGGCTCTTGGACCCTGTCGGAGCATCGTGCCGCCTCCATAAGGTAGGCAGAAGTATTGGGAAGCAGGTGCCAGGCTTTAATAGTTTAAGCTTGGAGGGGCACTGTGAGCAGTTGAGATACCACTGAAATCTGTCATGGTGGTTGGCATTGGTGTCAACAAAGATGCTTTGACCATTGGGTTTGTGGCCAGCTCTAATTTCCAACTGACTAGGTGGTATTCTCGTTGCACACTGAAAAATTCAGGATCAAACATCGCAGTTTGTTTAAAGGTCTGCATGAAAGATTCTGTAAGTAAATTGCAAGCATGTAATGGGCAGCTGCCTGCACACATAATAGCGTACTGTGACAGCACTGGAGATGGACAGCTGAAGGTGGTGGTGAACTTTGAAGTCCCACAGATACTAAGTGCCCCCGATGAGTGCAATGGTGGCTTCAGAAGAGCCAAACTATAGGTGGTTGTGGTCAGGAAGAAATCCCTTCATCGTTTCTTCGAGACCAACAGAAACCTGCAAAACCCTCCCATTGGGACAGTTATTGACACAGAGGCTACTCGACCTGAATGGTACGACTTCTTCTTAAGTAGCCAACTTGCTCACCAGGGCACTGTCAATCCCACATACAGTGGTGCCTCACAAGACGAAATTAATCCGTTCCGTGAGGCTCTTCGTATAGCGGTTTTTTCGTCTTGCGAAGCAAGCCCATTGACAGCTTAGCAGATTAGCGCTATTAGCGGTTTAGCGGCTTTTAGCGATCAGCTGTTAAGCGGCTTATCAGCAGATCAGCTGATAAGCGGCTTAGGGCTTAGGAAAAGGGAGAAAAAAGGGAAAAAACCCTGCAGGAACTCACAAGACATTTTCGTCTTGCGAAGCAAGCCCATAGGGAAATTCGTTTTGCGAAGCGCCTCCAAAACGGAAAACCCTTTCGTCTAGCGGGTTTTCCGTCTTGCGAGGTGTTTGTCTTGCGGGGCACCACTGTACTACAATGTGGTTTATGATAGATTCAAGCCAGACCACATGCAGCATCTTACGTATAAGATGTGCCACCTGTACTACAACTGGCCTGGCCTAATCAGAGTGCCAGCACCATGCCAGTATGCCAGCAAGCTGACTTTCTTGGTGGGCCAGAGTATCCACAGAGAGCCTAGCCTGGCACTCGCCGACAAACTTTTCTATTTGTGAACAGTGTTGAGGTGGCAACTGCCAAGAGGTTTTGTCTTGGTTTGAAAAAGAAGTTTCTGTTTTTAGAACTGAAGCAACAAACCCAGATTCCCTTCTGGTGATCATGGAACAAGTGTGATATGCCTTTGAGCACATATCTGTATTCTTTCAAATTGATTATTCTTGCACATGGATGTTTGAGTTCAAGTTTGGAGATACTTTAGAAGAGGGCTGCTTGTATAAAGCAGAATGTTCGGTTTTAAAATTAAAGTTATACTGTATTCTGTTTATATGTAAAAAATAAATAATATTACTCTACTTTACCAGGAACATTTAGAGGATAAGCCTAGTCCCCTTAGTTCACTGACCGCACGCCCCTGCTCCTCCCACTCCTTTGCCAATAAAATAAAACCTACATACAGCAGCAGTGTTTTGTGTTGTGGAGGGAAGACAAAAAAGAAGCCAACACTATGATGTAAATAATGGGCCCCGCCTGCTAGCCTGCTCCCTAAAATATCACTGGTAAAATACATATTTTGTTATGTGCAAATGGCTTTAGATACCTATTATGTCCATAAATTACCATTTAGCATACATTCAGCACAAAAAACAGTGACAATTTGTTGTTGACAAAGGACAGCTGGGCATATAAAGGGCCCCATGACCTTCAGTAGCTTAGGGCCTCATCAAACCTAAATCTGGCCCTGACTTAAATGCAAGTGCTCCAGACTAGTAAGAATTTTACAACTGGTTAGCGTAGACTTTATTAAATAGCCTGACCATAGAGAAGGGTTTTGAATGAGCGGCAAAATATATGCCTGCCCACTGGAAAAGAGAGCAGCTCTCAGATGGACTAACAGCAAGTGAAGAATGATAACTGGATATTAAATAAGAGATGATGCGGCTATGGAGGAAATGATCAACATATGCTTGCAACAGGACCATGAAATCTGATTTTAAGAAATTGTATTAAATTAATTTTGTTTGATTTGTAATAATTTAATAAAAATAATTGGGGGTGTGGGAGGAGAGCAGCTCTCAGAGATTGCCGGTTCCTGGTTTCTGCCATTCCTGCCATTGGCAGTGCTTCTGGAACCATTTTATACTTCTAGATTATTATTTTTTAAATAAAATAAAATAATAATAATAATAATAATAATAATAATAATAATAATAATAATTTATTATTTATACCCCGCCCATCTGGCTGAGTTTCCCCAGCCACTCTGGGCGGCTCCCAATCAGTGTTAAAAACAATACAGCATTACATATTAAAAACTTCCCTGAACAGGGCTGCCTTAAGATGTCTTCTGAATGTCAGGTAATTCTTTATCTCTTTGACATCTGATGGGAGGGTGTTCCACAGGTCGGGCGCCACTACCGAGAAGGCCCTCTGCCTGGTTCCCTGTAGCCTCACTTCTCGCAATGAGGGAACCGCCAGAAGGCCCTCGGCGCTGGATCTCAGTGTCCGGGCTGAACGATGGGGGTGGAGATGCTCCTTCAGGTATACAGGACCGAGGCCGTTTAGGGCTTTAAAGGTCAGCACCAACACTTTGAATCGTGCTCGGAAACGTACTGGGAGCCAGTGCAGATCTCTCAGAACCGGTGTTATGTGGTCCCGGCGGCCACTCCCAGTCACCAGTCTAGCTGCCGCATTCTGGATTAATTGCAGTTTCCGGGTCACCTTCAAAGGTAGCCCCACGTAGAGCGCGTTGCAGTAGTCCAAGCGTGAGATAACCAGAGCATGCACCACTCTGGCGAGACAGTCCGCGGGAAAATAAAATTATAACGCCTTCAGAAATGCATCATGAATAATGTCAAAAGCCTGTTTGGTGAGTTTATGTATCAATGATGCAAGAGCCTAGTCAGTGGCGTAGCATCTGGTTGCAACAGGTGCCTTCCTTTGGCTTCTTGAACGTTTCCTGGAGAGTGAAAATAATAATGGTTTCTCACAATGAGATGCTAGGTAAAGCTGAGCTAGAATCTCTTAAGAGGCATCATGCTTGAAAATACAGTGGTACCTCTGGTTATGAACTTAATTCGTTCTGGAGGTCCGTTCTTAACCTGAGGTACCACTTTAGCTAATGGGGCCTCCTGCTAGCACCGCCACACAATTTCTGTTCTCATCCTGAGGTAAGGTTCTTAACCCGAGGTATTACTTCTGGGTTAGCGGAGTCTGTAACCCGAGGTGTTTGTAACCCAAGGTGTTTGAAACCCAAGGTACCACTGTATATAAATAAGATTCTGACATGCTTTTCTTTTTCTCAAGCCTCCATCAAAAAGATGACAACTTCGCAGATGTATCTCCAAATATTCCTAATCCATTTTTACAAGTCATTCTTCTCCTCACACCACATTTGAATGCCCTGGAATGACTCTAGGTCAGAGGCATTGTGGAAGTTGCAAAATGGCGGCCAGACTACAAGCACAGTTGGGACCTTTGTGGAAAAGAAAGAAGCTGTTCTACTGTAACTGCTAATGATAAACCCCACCCCTGAGAAACTGCTGGAGAATTTATCACCTCCCTGGAGAAGTTGGATGAAATGATTCCTTCTCCCCACCTTCAGTTCCTCTGCCCAAAAAATAAAAGTGGAAAATTTTGAGAGGCCGTTTGTGCACAACACTAGTTTCAGGTGTCTTTAGGCCTGTCCTCACTGGAGCAAAAAGTAGACACCATCCCAGGATGGCCCTGGACAACACTGGGATGGGGAGGAAGTCATGTGGATTCCTGCGTATTAATGAGGAGGGAGGCCAGTGCAAATCTACATTTTGCTCTGGTGTGGCAAAATCCTTAATAAATGATGGGAAAAGGTAAAAGTAAAGGGAACCCTGACCATTAGGTCCAGTCATGGCTGACTCTGGGGTTGCAGCGCTCATCTCGCTTTATTGGCCGAGGGAGCCAGTGGACAGCTTCCAGGTCATGTGGCCAGCATGATTAAGCCACTTCTGGTGAACCAGAGCAGTGCACGGAAACGCCGTTTACCTTCCTGCTGGAGCGGTACCTATTTATCTACTTGCACTTTGATGTGCTTTCGAACTGCTAGGTTGGCAGGAGCAGGGACCAAGCAACAGGAGCTCACCCCATTATGGGGATTCGAACCACCGACCTTCTGATCGGCAAGTCCTAGGCTCTGTGGTTTAACCCACAGCGCCACCTGCGTCCCTAAATGTTGGGGAGTAACTGATAACTGTCCCAATTTGACAATGAAATTGGGCAGTGACTTGGATTACATGTTTTATAAAATCTGCTCCTCTATGCCTGTAGTGGTGAAGAAGTAGGATTGCTTGTACCCTCCCACTGTGCCGACCATATCAAATGCAGCACAGCTGGGAAATGACCGCTGCCCACTTAAAACGGGGGGCGCCTTTTGCGTGGACGTGTGCAGCCCTGGATCTGGAGTGGCCCCATCAGCATAGGCTTTGCCTTCCCTCAGGTGGGATACCTGGAGGTCCCCGCCTACCCCAGTGAGTTGTCCAATCCCACCTGGGGGAAGCGTTGCCAGGGAAACCAGGCCAGGTAAGGGAGGGATTACCTGCCCACACAATAGAGGGTGGATCTTAATTGTTAATCCTCACTTGGCTCCAGAGCTTCTCCCACCCTACCCACCCTCAGTTAATGTCTTCTTTTGCAGGTTAACTTTTCTTCATAGGTTTTGCAGGTTAACCTGTCTCCACAGGTATGCGGGCGCTGCTACGATAAGGTCGCTGTTAAAGGGCCGGAAAGGAATTTCCCTGCATTGGCAGGTTTCGCCTTTCCCGTAGCAAAACGTCACAACTTTGGCGGTATCAGGCCTTGGGCGGAATCCTTTAGTCCATCTTCCTCTTTGCGGCGGCGATACCAGGGTTCCCCGTTAAAGGGGTTTTGAAGGGAGGCTTTGGCCGTACGCCGAAAGGTCGTCATTGCTCTCCCCTGCGGCGGCGTAACGGGGGCGGCTATCTCTGCTTGAACATATGTTCTCCAGAGCCGGCCCATCCCCCCCCCACACACTGGATAACCCTGATGCTCCCTAGGTCCCCGGCTGGGGACTAGGGAGGGAGAACGCCCAATGCCTGAGCCAAGGTCTACCCACATTTGAAATTTAATAAAGTTGTGGCCAATTTAATCTCATAGCACGTTGTCTAGAGTCGTTATTCCACATGACGGGGGGGACCACTTGGGATCTGGGGACTCCGCCTGTCCACGCAAATTGGCAAAAATCATCCACTCCTACATAGAGACATGCCACATGAAGGTCACTATTAGCCCAAAGAAGGGCCAGTTCACGTGAGCAGAAGATCCAGGTCATGAACCTATCTTTGAAGATTCCATGATTTTCTCAGACAAATGAGCATGTCATTGAATGCCAGAGGTTAAACAAATGTAATATGGAATCAAACTCCCTGTGTTTAGAGAAGGTTAGCACATGTCCCTCCCTAGCGGCCTTGGTTGCATCTGATGATTGTCATCAGGAAAAACGGGGAGGGGGCCGCTTACACAAAATGTCCCAGGTTTCGGGTCGAGCAGACAAGGCAGTTAAAACCGAACACATGGTGCTGTTCAAGAACATTTTCATTACACGTGGAGGTCCTTTTAGAAGCTCAGCTGAGACTCTTCAAAAATATTTATCTTATGACCAGATTAATATTTTGCCGTTTATTACTGCAAACAATGAAAAATGATCATATCATAAGAGCTTTCCAAGACTTGTCTGCTGTGATGAATGCAAAATAAATAAAGAGATTGGGACTTAGACAAGGTCAGACAGTGGAAAATCTCTACACCACTGACCATTGGGAATTGAGTGAGTGAGAGGGAGGGCTTTGCAAAGGTTTTCTCTTTGTGTGTTCCTTCTCTCCATGTTGAAGCAATGCAGCACCCAGTCGAAGCACAATTTCACACATTAAACAGAAGCCCAGGTCTGCCAAACGAGAGTGCTGACAACAGGAAACTGCAGTCAATCACAAATAATTACTTGTTCAATCAAAGTGATTGCATACCCTCTAACATTTCTCCCATGAAAATAGGGGCGTCCCATTCCATAATGGTAATTTTACTATTTATACCCCACACATCTTACTGGGTTGCCCCAGCTACTCTGGGCAGCTTCCAACATTAAACATTAAACAACTCCTCTATACAGGATTATCTTCAGACGGCTTGGGGGTCGGATAACTCCATACCCTCCAGCATCTCTCCAATGAAAATAGGGATATCCTAAGGAAAAGTGGGATATTCCAGGATCGAATCAGAAGCCAGGATGTCTTCTCTAAATCAGGGGTGTCCCTGGGAAATAGGGACACTTGGAGGGTCTGTGATTGCAAGTTTGTGTGTGAGACTCACACTTTTTTAAGATGTACCTTTTAAAACAGCTTGGGTATACACCTACAAATGTGATATGTGATGTGACTCAAAAATAAATATATTACAGTGGTACCTCAGGTTAAGAACTTAATTCATTCTGGAGGTCCGTTCTTAACCTGAAACTGTTCTTAACCCGAAGCACCACTTTAGCTAATGGGGCCCTCCCGCTGCTGCTGTGCCGCCAGAGCACAATTTCTGTCCTCAACCTGAAGCAAAGTTCTTAACCAGAGGTACTATTTCTGGGTTAGCGGAGTCTGTAACCCAAGGTACCACTGTACACCCTCCCTAATTGTTGTGCTGAAGCATGTGACAAATTGTAATATAAATATATTGCACTTCTTTGCCTGGCTATTTATGTATTTATTCTTATTCATGCACCTGTATGAGTGATGGCTGGGCATTTCTTGGCGTAAATGCAAACTCAAGTTAGTT
Source organism: Podarcis cretensis (assembly GCF_951804945.1). Classification (NCBI taxonomy): domain Eukaryota; kingdom Metazoa; phylum Chordata; class Lepidosauria; order Squamata; family Lacertidae; genus Podarcis; species Podarcis cretensis. The sequence goes on from NC_137187.1 coordinate 14,213,111, forward strand.
CTGCTTAGGGTGAAATATTTTTTGTCATTTTCTTTTTCTTACATGGCATTTTACACAATGCCTTAAGCCAAAAAAAGAGAATTCCCTGCCCCAAGAAGATGACAATTCACATTTAAATAGAGGAGGAGAATGAAGAGGGACTGAAGTTTCTGGAGAAAATTAGAGAAACTGAGGATAAACAGAAGCATAATAAGAAAAAATATTTCTGTAACCACAAGTTCCAATGGATGGAGCACTGCTTATATACGTGAAGACCTTTTTTGCTTGGCATATTTTGATACCACTAAGCCTCAGACCAAAGCACTTGTAGCAAAAAGCCCAGGATTTCCCCATCATACTTTGACATTTTATGTTGCTTTTAAACCCTGAACTGAAACAGCATTAGGCCCATTTGGCCTCTTCACCTGACATTTCTCCAAGCATAATGACAAGTCAGCAAAGGTAATAATTTGTGAGTCAAATTGTAGTCAGATGTGGGTTGCTGTATTCTTAATTTATTTCTTTAATTGTACTTTCAAAAGAGAAGGAAGTGGTGTGTGGCCTAACCTTTGCATTGCCACGGGAATGATTTCTTATGCATTTGCATCTAGTTATCTGTGTCTGTTTTCTTCCTCCCTGACAGATAAAAGAGAGGTTTTGCCATATTAAACTGATCAGTGTGCCTTATTGTTGGAGGAACTCTGTGCAGGTTTCAGTTGTCACGGCCAGTTCTCTCTCTCCAGAATCTTCCGATTATTTTAGTCAAGAAGAGCAACTGAGAATACTTCTGCATTTTACTCTTTCCTGGCAAGTTCTCATTTTCTGCACAACTCAAGAGATTCTGAAATGGACCGAAGGTTAACACAGACATGGTGTCATTGAAAACCAATTAAAACTCTGAGTTTTAGTTGGCTTTGGCTTTATATATGTAATTTTTTAAAAAACCTGTTTTTATTTTTTGCACTTGTTTCATATATGTTGTATTGTATAATGACTTTGAGATGATCCACAGGAAGAAATTTATTAATATGAATAATATTAATAACAACAGAAAAGCAAAACCTGAGACTTGCAGTTTACTACTGCCCAAGTATGGAACCTCTGAGAGACAAATAGCCAGGTGATTCTATCTGGGGTTCTCATTACCAGGGTTCCCAAATAATAGATTACAGATAGGGAATGGCTGAATATGTCATTTTGGTTTCTCATTTTTTTCCTATTCTAAATTCAGTTCCCCATGTTTCCACAATAGTTAGCTTTTATTTATTTAACATCTGCTAAATGTGCCCATTTAATGTAGTTTTGCTTAATTTCCCCTTATATAATGCATTTAAAATATTATTTTCATTAATATGTGCATTTATATGCAAAATTTGCCTTTTCTGTATAGGAGAACTGCTTTGGAAAAAATTCAGAGGAGTGTGAATTTTGAAGGATCACCGATTCGAATTGTTAATATTTCAGAAAGCTTGGATTAGGTAGGTTCACCTTTATTTCAAACTGAATCACATCTCTCTCTCATCTCTTATCACAAGTATACCTTTTATTTCAATCAAATAACAAGCTTGATTAAATAGTAACAGGGGTTGCTTAGCTTTCTGCTTAGGCAAGAGACCACAAAATTGGAAACTAGCTGCAAGAACTGCCTATAGGCAGAGGAGTCAATGTATCTGTGAAGACAGAAGGACCAATCAGTGAAGGCCAAACTTGGCCCTCCAGCTGTTTTGGGACTACAACTCCCATCATCCATAGCTAACAGGACCAGTGGTCAAGGATGATGGGAATTGTAGTCCCAAAACAGCTGGAGGGCCAAGTTTGGCCATCACTGGTGAATGCCAGGATGAGAGGTCCAAGACAAATTGATCTGGAAGCTTACAAGTCCAGTCTAGAGAATTAAGGGCAATTGGCAGCTGAGCCCACCAGAGGTCCAAATGACCCAATGACCTTCCTTGGCTGCTATTGAAATGGTGGATCAGAAGCCCTGCTATTTCTCGCTATCTCTGGTAGGCCTTTGGATCACAGCCATAACTGAGTATGATAAAAACAAACATCTACATCTTTATGAAGCTAAACATGAAAGCTTTCTAGGAGGTAGCAGATGCATGTTTTGAAGATAATAAGTTATAGCTAAGTTTTACTCAGTGCAAACCCACTGAAGGTAATGGGCCTAAGTTATTCACGTCTATTAATGTCAGTGGAAGTATTCTGAGTAGGAACAGTGTTGGATACAACCATAAGATTCAACTCTTTTAGCAGGGCACTTCAGCTGTCAAGCATCTTGTCATTACCAAATCTTTCCCTATCACGAGGAGCAGCTTTTAGATAAACAAGTACAAATTACCTTGTTTTCACCTGAGAAATACTGAACGCTCAGCGATGTTGTGTTGGTAATTGCATCTGATCTCATTTGTGCAAAAGCCTTATGGTGTGGGAGGGATATAACATGTGCCAGCTAATGCATTCCTATAATATTCTCACTGGTTCGAAATTCTCGGAGCTAGTCTATACACACAGCAGGTCATATGACTGCAGTTTGCACACAGTAAAAACTGGTCTGTGAACTGTGTCATATCAGACTCCAAACCATTTCCCTGTGCATATCTAAACAACCTACCTAATTTACCCTTTGCAAGGATTGAGGAGGGGGAGATGGGCTTTGAATACATGACTCCCCCTACTGTCTGATGTATAATACAGAAACAGTGGTGCCACATGACCTGCTGTCTGCATAGTCCAGCTCTGAAATAATGATTCATAAGGTGACGCCGCAAAGACCTTTTCACATTCAGCCATGGAGCTGTGAATTCCCTCTAATTTGCCCCAGCTCTTGGAAGTAGCTGATTTATAATTGTCATGCTTAAAAAAAGAGAAGTAAACATAAAATTTCCAGGGTAGTGAACAGTGATGGTTATGAGAGATAGAACACATTCACTGGCAAGGATTAATTGCCTATTGAATAGGAAAGGAATGATGCCCTTTGGCTGTTCAGCTTTTACACTCTGTTTACTATAATGATGATCTCAGGACAAATATTCAGCATAGCTGCAGAACTTTGGCCGCACTTAGGAATTGAGTTTAGCATGAGTGCTAAACTTTCCTTTCACTGCAGTGTCCCACAAATGACCTGCATTTTTTAATTTATTTTTATTTCTTTTTTGCATTACGGAGCAAGGACCATGAAGGTGATGAGAAGCCCTCTGTTTAGGCTATGAACTCCTAAAGCCATTTGATGTTGTGTTGCCACAACCTATGACAAATGAAGCACATACTTCAGTTATTCATGCACACACAGTGACATACATAAAGTGTTTTGAGGTCTTGGTGATCTGCAATTAATGCAATGTTCACAATTCGTGCAATGTTCACCTTCTGTAACTGTTTTGTTGGATAACATTTGATTTGAGTTTTTCTTCTGCCTCCATTGCTACATAAGTAAATAACTACTAGTGAACGCTGCACCTCATCTTTACACTGGACTAGTGATGAGGCAGAGCCATGGATCAATTTGTGGCGTGTTCAGTTAGGTACAGTGGTACCTTGGTTTTCGAACGTAATCCATTCCGGAAGACTGTTCAATGTCTGAAATGTTCAAAACTGAAGCATGCATTTCTGGAAGCATTTACTTATCGAAAACTCAAAATGGAAGCCACGTGGCACGTTCCACTTCCAAAAACCATTCGAAAACCAAAGCAGTTACTTTCAGGTTTTTGGCATTCCGAAACCAAAATGTTCGACTTCCAAGACGTTCGAAAACTGAGGTACCACTGTATTAACACTGGAATATGATATTAAGAGATCTGATATTGCTGAGACCTCAACAGTGAAGCAAGTAAGGTACAAAGATTCATGGATTTTCCCATTACTGCATGTATACAATCTGTCTGCAAATGTTTTGTTACACGTGAGTGCCTGCTGTATTAATATAACAACTGAACAACTATGACCGTCAAGAGAAAATAGTTCATCTACCTCTGATTTGTCAGGTAGAAGTAAGACTACAAATTGTCAACAGAGAATGGCTACAGTACAGTGATTATTTTTTATTGGATTCCAGCTTCCAGTGACAATCTGGCCTACTGATTTATGTACATTGGGTACCAGCTGATAGTTCCTGAAAATACAGCATTGGAAGCACTGAATAAGCACATTCATCAAAATATTTGCTCTGGGTTTTGGATGCACTGCATTTCCTACAGCCATACTGGGGAGAGGTCAAAAGTCTAGTCATCTGCAGCATGTGGAAACCATAAAAGCTTTCACTGCTCAGAGCCAAGCTGGGCCTCTAGATGGATGGACCCTAATCTAGGTTGGTTCATGTGTGTCTCCAGTTCAAGATCACAGAACTAAGTGGCTTAATTGGGAGTTGGATAAGCTAGAGCTTAAAGTACAGGAAACAGAAGGTGCTGCTTTGTTGATGAGACAACAGCAGGAGTTGTGGAGTGCTATAATAAGTTAGTTCTCATGCTTCAGTCAGAGGCAAGATAAATTCTTGTTCAAGTAAAAGCACACCCCTGGACTTAGTTTCATTTTTCTTGTAGTGCAATTTTTTTTTAAAAAAAAACCTCTTTCTGTAAGCAGAAGACACTTCTTGCATACAGAAGCAAACCTCTGGCTCCAACCTGCTGTTTCTCAAAGCCACTAATTAGTAAGTAAATTTTAATTAAAACTGCTCCCTGTGCCAATGTTAAGTCTTCATGACATGATTGTAAACAGTCTGCACAATTTCTTGGTTTCAGGTTCATTTTCTGCCAAAAGCATTTGGTTGTGTGTTGTTGTTGTTGTTGTTGTTTTGAGCTGTCAATTATTGTACTCGTCTTGAAAATCTTAAACTATAAATTAATTAGCATTAAAAACAAGTAAGCCAATCTGTTCGAAATAGTTTAGTGTAACAGCCCGACCTGTGGCTCTGGTATCAGGTAGCTTTTGACTCTTCAACATGATATAATTCATGCTCTTGCAACTGGAATGCAGAATTCCTTGCTGCTGCTACCATAGCAAGCCCAATATCGTATAAGTAGGGTAGTTGGGTGAAAAACAGGACAGGCCTCCTGCATCTTTAACATCTGGGTAGAATATGGATTTTCAGAGGCTGCTCCACAGCATTAAAGCTACAGGAGCCCTGATTTCACCTGTCCACTCTGGAATGTTTGGAACAATGGCAATAGAGTTTCAAAAATTAAAATAAGAGATACTGAGATGAAGAAAAGCTGTTCTGAAATAAAAGACTTGGGGCATATGGAATTGAACAAGTTATAACAAAAAGATAGCTGGGGTCTGATGAAAGCTATAATGTTATTAATGGTGAGAAGGTCGTCGTCGTCCCCCTTCTTCTCGCATGGAATTCAGGGTCACCCTGAAACAGTAAATTCAGGGCAAAATTAAGGAGTTATTCATACAACATGGAATTCAAGGCAGGACTATGAGATACAGAAGGTCAGGAGATTTGATCTCCAGGCCACATTTTTGCATGCTAAAAGAGGCCAGGATTGGACTGGGTCAGGGAATTAGCACGGAGGATGGAGAACACAGATAGATCCCTCTGCCACAGTCCCAGTTCAAAGCCCCCACCCCCTCAACTGTTTTCCAGTAAAAGATATCAGGGAGATCCACTTGTGTATCTTTAATATTGAACCTAATGTAGCATTCACTGTCACACTTTGGGAAAATATGCAATGTAACTGAGAGAAGAAAGAGGAGGAGAAGAAAGCTTTGGTAAGACCAGGGGAATTTCTTTGCAGATGGGTTGACAAATCAATATTTGAAAGAAGCACGCATCTCACTTTGCAGCTACATGGTGAACACTAGCACATGTCTCTGTGTGCTTGTTTTTTGGCCACACTTCTAATGTCTCGTCCTCCCAAGTCATCACGGAGAAATGGCGAGATCTGCCAAAACACATGGGTATCCTTGGGCGACTGCCCAATTGCGTTCTCAAATACCCTCCAGGAACACTTCTGTGGTTGGAAACAGCCTTGGTGGCAAACCACCATCTCATTATCAGAAGATTAAAAGAATGTCTGTTCAACCACTGAGAGTAAACAACCAACATCTTGGGTGCATCATCACATGATTTATCAAGGGGCGGATGTGTCTTCCCCTTCCCCTCCCACCCATCCCACATGAACATGTACAAATGTTAGCTCACATTTCAACTGTACATACATTAATGCTGCATGGTGCCATTCCTCTTAGCCACCCAAGTCCCTAGCATTTCTCCCCGTATCTTCATCGCAAAGCATTTCCTCTTTGTCTCATTCATCAATGCTGGAGTATATTTGAAACTCCACTTTCAAGGTGCTCCATGCAGCAACATCTAACAAAACAGATGTTCCTTTATCATCCTCTATCTGGCAAAGTCTTCTGTGCTGCAGATTTTTATTATATTCACTGTGAGCAGTGTTGTGTGCATGTTGAAATTCCCTTGTGGGCTGGTTTATGTGGGTAAAGTCGACGGTCAAATCAAACAATCTGTGGCTGCCATGGAGAAGCATTTTTCATAGGAATGATAAAGAATGTCTTGCGGCATCCAGTATGAACATATTCTGCCAAGATGTTTCCTCTCTCAAAGTTAAATGGAAAAGGGGAAAGGCTTGGTGTTGTGTGCTGAAAAGAAGAGCATGTGACGTAGCAGGGGACAATCTTTTTTTTTTCCATTTTGGGGAATGAAATCCCCAAAACAATGGGTTACCCCCCAACCCCTCCCATTTTTTATTTTTGTTGCTGCTGCATCACCCCAGCATAGAGCAGAAATATAATTCTCTCTTTCTGAAAAATATTCAATCAAAGGATGTTGGTCTGTCTTTGTGCCAGATATCTGACTGCTGCAATTTTGCAACACTTCTGTAAGATCAGTAGCAGTAGCAATGGCAGAAGCACAAACCCCTCAGTTCTGCTGAAAACCAGGAGCGCAAGCCTTGATCTCTAGCTGTTGTCTGGAAAGAAACAGAACTCAGCCTGGCCAGAAAGTGTACAGCATTACAGTCTCCCTCTAAGTCCTTTCATCTGTTTTCCCCTCCAAACTTGTGTTAACTTCATTTTAGGTTTGTTTTTTTAAGAAAAAAGCTCAATGGAGGGCCACCCCCCCTTTTTAAAGTACTGTATTGGCCCAAATATAAGCCACACCTTTAAAATTTACTGGGGGGGGGGAGAGAATACCCGAATATGAGCCGCTCCCTTAAAATTCCACAGGCACTCACACCTGTTCCATTTTACCGTATGCCTGTTTCAGCAGCGATATCGTACAAAAGCCAATATTCGGGCCAATATGGTATATATTTATTGCCAATTTTTATAGACTGATGTTCACTGTAGAGTATCACAAAGTGGGTTACACAGCTATCAATAAAACAATCAATAAAAAATGGTGTTTCAAACAAGCTAAAAACAAAGGTTAAAAATAAATAAATGAGCTCAATAAATAGGCATAGCGCAGCTTGCTTAAAATGCTTGCAGTCTGTGTCAGCTGCTTGAAGTTCAGTCAGTGGGGCGTGAATCTCAGCCGGGAAGGAGTTCTACAAAGTCAGGCCCACAATATTGAATGCATGGCCTCTGGCGGGTAGAAGCAATGCTTTTCTTCTAGAAAAAATGTTTCCGGGACTGCATATCCTCAAGTACCACCCCCCCCCAAAAAAAAAGCATTGGGTAAGAGCCACACATTTGGGCTTTTTAAGAACCACTAACAAAGGTCGTACTCACACCATAGAAGCATCCCTATCTGATTCACCAAGAGAGCAAAGTTATGAGAAATAACAGATTTTGTATTGTTTAGAAAGGTTAAAGTTGACACAACTTTTAAAAAAAGAAAAAAACCTTAAAGTGCGACACACTTTACGCATGGCTCCTTAATGCCACACGCTCTGAAATGGGCCAGGGAAGACTGTGGTTTTTAGGCCATCTTATGCATTTGATCTTTGGGATAATTGTTCAGAATGAATCACTGAACATTTTGAGCCTCATCCATGACTAAACAAAACTTATTTTTTTGAAAAAATGTTGAGGGGCTGATTGACTGATGACAAATCTGATGCTAAGAACTAAGAGTAACGATGACTCTACACATATTTTCTTTGCCTCTCTCTGGTGACTCACAAACAGGCAGAATAAGCTGTTCCTAACAGAAATGCATGTTCCATACCTGTAAGGCAAGGGGAATGGGATGAAATTGGATGCTTGACCTCTTCCCAGCATTTCAGCTCTTAGTATCTAAGAGACGCTGTTGAATTTTGGGACTGGGGAATTCAAAGTACAAATCTCTGCAGTTATTAGCTCAGACGTTCCAGGTTAGAGATTATATAGCTTCAGCATTCTAGCACCTATTGGAAGCTGTCTCAATCTTAACACCCCTGAACAGGCTTTCTTACTCTTTACCCCTTGTGAGGTATGTTTTTGGAGAAGGGAAAAGGTCATAGGGAGCAGGGGCGGGCAGTGTCCTTGAGAGGAGGCTATAGATATTTACAGGCTTAATTGTGCAATGTAATTAATGTCAAAAGTGGGTGGAACGGACTTATGAATGCCTACATGAAACTTACAGGGACTGGAGAGAAGCTGATCTGCCCATTTCTGATGTTGATCTTTCTTCTGGAATATTTTAATTCCATAGTATTTATTTATTTATTAAATTTATATACCGCCCTATACCCAGAGGCCTCAGGGCAGCTCACAGAACAAAATCAAAACACAAAACCACAAAATACATACTCATCATAAATACAACTCAATCACCCCCATCCCCTCAAAACCCCACCTTTTAAAAGGGCATAGGAGGTCAATCAAATAAACCAAAGTTCTAGTTAAAAAGGAACATTTTTGCCTGGTGCCTAAAGGTGAATAATAATAATAATCATCATCATCTACCATTTGTACCCCGCCCATCTGGCCGGGCCTCTCCAGCCACTCTAGGCAGCCTCCAACGAAGACTAAAAATACATTAAAATGTCACACATTAAAAACTTCCCTGAACAGGGCTGCCTTCAGATGTCTTCTAAATGTCAGGTAATTGTTTATCTCTTTGACATCTGATGGGAGGGCATTCCACAGGGCGGGCACCACTACTGAGAAGGCCCTCTTCCTGGTTCCCTGTAGCTTTGCTTCTCGCAGTGAGGGAACCGCCAGAAGGCCCTCGGTGCTGGACCTCAGTGTCTGGGCAGAACGATGGAGGTGGTATAATGAAGGCACCAGGTGAACGTCCGTGGGGAGAGCATTCCACAGACGGGGAGCCACTGCAGAGAAGACCCCGTTCTCGTGTTGCCACCCTCCAGACCTCCCAAGGAGGAGGCACACGAGGAAGGGCCTCAGAAGATGATCTCAAATTCTGGGGAGGTTGATATGGAAAGAGGCGGTCCTTGAGGTATTGAGGTCCTAAGAAAGTTGTTGAATAGAGATGCTGCAGGGGACCCTAAATAAAGCTTTCCTTTATGGCTGGTGGGAGGAATTTTTGGCTCTCCAGATTTTGCTGAACTACAACCTTTTCTTTTTCAGGGGCTACTCAAGAGTATGCAGTACTGGCACCTCTTTTTTGTTGATACAGAGTGTGGCACTTACTGTAACACTGGCATAGGCAAACTCAGCCCTCCAGATGTTTTGGGACTACAACTCCCATCATCCCTAGCTAGCAGGACCAGTGGTCAGGGATGATGGGAATTGTAGTCTCAAAAAACATCTGGAAGGCCAAGTTTGCCTATGCCTGCTGTAACAACTTCATGGTGAGTATTGGCCATACTTGTTGGAAATAATGGAAGTTGTTGTTCAGCACCATCTAGAGCAGGGTTTCCCAAACTTGGGTCTCAAGCTCTTTTTGGACTACAGTTCCCATCATCCCTGATCACTGGTCCTGCTAGCTAGAGATAATGGGAGTTGCAGTCCAAAAACAGCTAGGGAAACCCTGATCTAGAAGGCAAGTAGTTCTCCAACCCTGCTTTAGGACAAAGGCTCAATCAGTTTCTTATGATGGTTTTCAGAGCTCCTTCATCTGGAATCTCAAGAAATTGCCTGAACGTATGTCAATTTTAAGCCATATTTTAAGCCAATATATTAAGCCAATTTTAAGCTGCTTTGCCACAGCTGCTTGTTGGACGTGAGGCTAAGCAAGGGAGCTGCTAAAAAACCCAGTGGTTACCTCAGGTTTCCCTGCTCCCCCTTATTCTATCTTAATGGAGATGAGATAAAATCAATAAGAGGGCCTCTTTGAATAGCATCCAGCCCTTGCATGCTTCTGTCAGAACACTCTCCCTCAATCGCTTGTGCGAGGAGATGAAAGCAGCAATATTTAAAGTTCTGCAACCATAATTGCATGTTTGGTTTGGAAAAGGATATGTGCACAGGAAGCCTATCTGCAATATGAGATGAATTTTATGTGTGTTGGGGGGGGGGGGACTTGGTGTTTACCGATGATGGAAAAGATTGATGTGATGACAGCAAAGACCGTCTCTGGCTATGTTAAAAAGCTACCATATGCTTCTTGTTTTTTTTTTTTTTTTTTTTTTTTAGGGGAAGTTTTACACTGGGCATTTTAGTCTGGAATGAAAGCAGAAGATGAGCCCTGCTGGGTCAGATCCTGGACCCACATCTAGTCAAGTGTCCAGTTCCTACCTGGCCCCAAAGGGGTGTGTGGCTTTGTGCACATTCCAAGCAAATTTGTGCAAAGCATCGGGGGGGGGGGGATCATGAGCATTGTGGAAGCCGCTGGACGCGACATGAAGTGCCTGCAGCTACTGTCCTGAAGGAAATAAATGTTTGTCTAATGCCTCACTGTGGGCTTCCTAGATACATATGGCTGGCTACTCTTAGAAATAAGACTGTTGTAGGCATTCGAAAAGAGGTGCTCCAAAAGGCAAATGCACACCCTTGGCTAGGCTGTGGGCCCTAATCACAGCCTGCTCTGAACAGAGTACAGTGGTACCTCAGGTTAAGTACTTAATTCGTTCCGGAGGTCCGTTCTTAACCTGAAACTGTTCTTAACCTGAAGACCACTTTAGCAAATGGGGCCTCCTGCTGCCGCCACACCGCCAGAGCCCGATTTCTGTTCTTATCCTGAAGCAAAGTTCTTAACCTGAAGCACTATTTCTGGCTTAGCAGAGTCTGTAACCTGAAGCGTATGTAACCCAAGGTACCACTGTACTGTATTGACCCGAATATAAGCCGCACCTTTGAAATTAAAGGGGGCAAAAGAAAAAAAGATAATACCTGGGCTGCTTCCTGGGGGGGGGGAGAGCTGTGTTGCTTTGCCTCTGGGGAGGGGGAGCTGTACCACTTTGCCTGTGGCCTCCCCCCTTCCTTACAATGGCTCAGGGGAGACTTGGGAGTGGCGGGTGGGCTGCGTGCCATTGCCCTGCGCTCCCAGCCTGCTTCCTGGAGGCAGGAAACCACGGCACTTTTCCGACAGCCTCTCCCCTCCCCCCTTCTTTCCAGTGGCTCGGGGGAGGCTTGGGAGCTGCGGTCAGCACAGGCCCCATTGTCCCACACCCGCAGCAGCCCTCGTGGGCAGCTATTTCAGCAGCGATACCGTAAGGTCGTGAATATAAGCCACACTTTCACTTTTCACAATCAGAATTTGGAAAAAACAACAACGTGTGGCTGATATTCAGGCCAATACAGTATACAGTGGTACCTTGGGTTAAGAACTTAATTCATTCTGGAGGTCCTTTCTTAACCTGAAACTGTTCTTAACCTTATGTAGCACCCTGCTTGTGGTTAACGCTTAGCTGGAATGAAATATTCAACGCAGCAATAGAGAAATAAAAATAAAAATTTATTTGTCAGACAAATAAATGATAGGCACAGTGGTATATGGTTACCAAAGCCCTGCCCCTTCCAGCCCTGATGGCCAGCACTTATATTTCCTCAGCCCAGCCCCCTTGCTCCTCCTTTGGCTGCCTCTGTCCAATCAGCCTGGTTGAAATTCCTATTGGCTGTTTGCTAGAACCAATCATAAAAGATACACCCATTTCCTATTACCTTTTATGGGAGACAAAGAGCTATATTTCCTTCTATCCATAAATGGCAGACAAGTAGCCATATATCTTACATTTGCCTCGACAAGGCACCTTAATTACCGGATCACCTTTTGCCCCTGTTGCCCCTGCATTCCAAAACAAATGGCTAAAACAAATGGCTCGTGGTATTAAATTCTATCTAAACAGAGATCTTGGGTTCACATTCTCACACACCATCAATGAAATAAGAATCTAACATTTCTTACTTTCTAAATCCTTTGCCTAATTACATTAAGCCAACAAATCTCATACATAACATAGATAGCTTTTTAGAAGAAAAGGCCTTTGCAAAGTAAAAAGGAACTCAGTAAAAAACAGCTTCAAAAGAAGCCTCTTCAGTTTACACCCCCTTTTCCCAGCCAGCTGCTTTCCCCATTAGCTCTTCCCAAAATTTATTGCCCTTTAACTCTCTCAGTATACCTTAAACCTTAGGAAAATATGGCTAGAGTCTAATGAGAGGCACATGGTATTATTTTCTGTTAAACAATAAATCTTACTATTTACCAACTCTTAATTAGTGTTTTTGCAGCTTGATTGTGAATATGTAGGGTCAGTGTAACCTTTGCTCCCGGCCTGTAATTCCCTTTTACAACTTTGAGAAACTTGTCTCCTGCTACTGCTATAAATCAGGGGGGCCCTTGTTCAGGAGAGCAGGAAGATAAACAACTGCCAAAGTACTTAGCCAGCTGGTTTCTGCCTGGCATGAAACATACAAACATTTGCAAATATATCTTTAACCTCATTTTAAAATACAGGCCTTGATCAGATGCCTCACTTAGGTACCACTTTAGCTAATGAGGCCTCCCACCGCCGCTGCACCACTGCTGCACAATTTCTGTTCTCATCCTGAAGCAAAGTTCTTAACCCGAGGTACTATTTCTGGGTTAGTGGAATCTGTAACCTGAAATGTCTGTAACCTGAAGTATCATTGTATAGAGCTATGTTCACTGCAATCCTGTTAGTTGCTGCCATTTCTCTGCTTCCAAGGCTCCCTGGCAATTTTCCTTGAGGGAGGAAGGAGACTGAGGCAGCAGTTGTAGCTTCAGTGCCCCCATGATTGTATCTCAGTGGGCACTGTGTACACAGCATTCTACATGTTCCTAAACTTTTGGGGCCAACAGCTGCACATGGAATTTTGACCAAGTGCCACGACTACCAGTCACAAATGGCTTCTGTGGGACATGTCAGAACACAAAATGGCCGCCATTTTTAAAAGAGCAGAAAAAAAGGCTAAGGGGACAAAGTAATGTGGGCATGCTCACCAGCCTCCCATTAGTGGGGAAAAGGCTCTTACATCGGCCACAGCTATGCCTGCTCAGAGAGGGAAGCTTTCTGTATGTGAGTCCACAAGGGAAGGTGGAATGAGTGTCCAGACCTGGCATCGAATGAAATGGATTTTTGAGAATACTGTATTTACTGAAACCCTTTGCAGGTGCCATAGCAAATATTGGTTGGCATACTTGTGGCCACAGGAATCGTGCTGGTTCCTATCCTACCCAGTGAGGAAACAAAACTGTGGGAATAGGGTACACATACTCTCCAGTGGGAAATGGACCCTGAGAATACCTGTATTCTCCATCTCTGCCTCTTTCTCCCACTACCTCGTAGTAACACTGCCAGTCTAGTTGGCCCAGCATATGAAGAAGTAACATTTCAAAAACAACACGCTGGACATTCTGAGCTTCTAGTAGCTATTCTAAGCTCTCGCATTACTGCCTCACCTTAGATTTCATGTCAGGGGGGTTGCTTGCTTAAAGGCTCACCCAAGTTAGAGTCATGCACCCTACATGATTTGATCTGCCTCCAACAAATGAATGTCATATCTATGTTCATTAGCAATACTGAAGTACAAGAGAGCAGTTTTCTTGGCATGCTTTCATGTTTTACCCTCTAGGTTCCTTGACAGCAGATTTGCCAGAGTTCCCTTGAAGGACAAGTGCTGTCCTGGTAAGCATTTAGAGCTGGAAACAGCATTTCATGTGTTTTTCTACTGTACAGTTTATCAAATGGTTGGTGGATGGATAATTTATCTCCTTATGAGGCTGTTTCTTGGTTAAGAGACCCTTTTGAATGTCTTTCTTTGGGGGTCTAGTAAAGGCAGCAATCTGAATGTTGTAGCATCTCTAGATTTACTGTTATTGTTAATTCCTAGCCTGTCACCATTAACAAAAATTGGTTCTACTGAGGCTATGATTTTGTACTTCTTCATATTTTGTACTTCACAAAAGTTACAAGAAAGGAGATTCCGACTAAACATCAGGAAAAACTTTCTGACAGTGGAATGGTCTCCCTCAGGAGGTTGTGGACTCTCCTTCCAGGATTTAACTTCCTTCCACAGGGCCTGTAAGACAGAGCTATTCCGCCTGGCTTTCAATTTGAACTTAGCTGATCTTTTATTCCCCTTCCTTTCCTTCCATTCCCCTCCCCTTTTTATGAAGATTACCCGCTCTGGGATCCCACAGCTAATTCTCCGCTGGTCTCCTCGTTGGCCCAAATAGGACTAATTTAGCCAGCTAGCCCTGGTGATCATCTAATGTTTATTGGATGGATTTCCCCCCTAAATTGATTTTTGAATTCTGAATTTATTGTTATTCACGTTTTATACTTTTTTTTGCTGTTTTATGCTGTTTTTTGTTGCATCAATTAAGTGTTTTAAATTTGTTGTTAGCCACCCTGAGCCCGATTTTCTGAACTGGGAAGGGCAGGGTATAAATAAAAATTTATTTATTATTTATTACTTCTTGGAGGTTGGGTGGCTATCTGTCATGGATGCTTCAGCTGAGTTTCTTGCATTGCAGGGGGTTGGACTCGATGACCCTTGGGGTCCCTTCCATCTCTACAATTTGATGATTCTATGAACTGTTGCATCTGCCCTAAATATTAAAACATAGCACTTGCGATTAATACAGTTGACAATAATAGAACAATATCTCAGAAGGCGTAAGACCATGTACCTATTACGTGTCGCAAATTATTAGGCTGCAAATGAAACACTGTTTTCAATAACAAGAATTTGCATTGTGCAATATTTCCCAATCTTCATTCCCAGTACCCATCTATCCTAGTTATTATCCCTATATAAATTGCATCAGTATTTCCCCTCTTCTTAACGAAGCTGACATGTTAGCAAAATGAAGCCTATGTTCAGAATTGTTGGTCCCAGAAGCCTACTATCAACATCTGTCTTATACATCTCCCTATTTTTGGAGACTTATATGCTAGTATAAAGTTGCTTGAAGGGGAACATTTACTGATTATGTGTTTTCTCTGGGGCTTAAGAGCTACAGTTTGTACCGCAGTCTTGCCCTCTCTACTCGCTATAAAGTGCCATCAGTGATAACTACAGCAACATGGGCTGTGCTAGAATTCTTCCTTCTAGCACAGAATTGTTTACTAGAGTGCATAAGCCACATTTTTAATAAAATGAAATTTAAGAAGCCATTAGGAAGAAAGACCAGCTTAGTGGTCTCCCATCACAGTCAAAATACTGAGATTCCATAGAACCACAATCCAAGTCCTGGCATGGTTGACTCATTCCTTAATCACACTTGGAGAGGAAAAAACTGAGTGCAATGTGTTTTATTGAGCCAAATCCCCAGTTAGATAATCGGTGGGCCTTAACTACACCAACCTCAGTCAACCTTTGGTCTTAAAGATACCTGGTATAAATCAGCAACACTGACTCAAGGCCCTAAGTACTATACATTTCCATTTTGGATGAAAAGGGAGAAACACTAACATCTTCACCTTTTTCATACGTTCACGAAAACAAATGTTTTAAAAAATAAACAGGGCCTCTTGACACTGTCCAGAACCTGCTTAAAACTACCCAGGAAACAGTTCAATGTTTAGCAATGACCCAACACTGTGATCTACGGAATCTCTTTATTTACCATTGGTCTTCTTCAAACAATGGCTTATGACCTGATATAGCATGCATGTTACATGTTACAGCTGTGGTGCTGCCATTGTCTTATTTTTAGCCCCCACCCCATACTTGGATGGTCAAATAAGAAGTTAGGATGCAAAGTGGATGGGTTTTTACCATGGTTGTGGATAAATCTAAGGTCGCTGCAGAAAGTAAGTGTGTTTGTGTGTGTGTGTGTCTGTGTGTGTGTGAGAGAGAGAGAGAGAGAGAGAGCGAGCACACAGTGGAAAGAACAATTACTGATGGAAGCTGCACCCAGCTATTTGCTTGAAAAGAGTGCTGAAGCATTAATAGTAAAGGGGTTTCTAATATTACAAGCAGCTGCTTAAAAGCAAGATAGCTACAAACAAATGGGCCTTATGGTAACAGTGGAACCTGGACCAAAATATTGCAGTGTATCCTTCTTCCTAAAAAGAGTGCTGTTTTGCAGGATTCCATCCAACTGTTCACTCCAGACAGGGTCATCTTCCCTGTCATATCCAAGTTATGCTTTTCTTTTTCAGCTGTCACTCTACATTCGGTGGCTACACCTCTCATTGATCTGTGTTTTCTTTCTCGTTTTTTGGGAGACTTGCTGCCTTCATTTTTTTTTCTGTTTAAGATTTGTTTGGCACTTCTGCAAACTTCAAATTTACTGGTCATGACAATATATCCCTCTTGATTTCTATTGGCTTGATTGGGGCTATTCCCTCAGCACTCAGTGCCTGAGTTTGCCATTGAAAGAAGACCATTCACCTTTTACCTGGTGTACAGAGTTGCAGCCAATCAGCTGAGCCTCAATAGCCTTCCAGTGTAAAGCAAGACACTTGCCTTCCTTCTTGCGTCACTGCTGGCTGCATCATCAGTGCTGGCGGCATCCCCAACCAATCTGCTGCTGGAGGGGTGTGGCCACGGGCTGTTTAATTACACTGTGGAATGGAGGTGACAGGCTGGGGAATTGTTATGTAATTCCACAAGATAATTTCCCTGCCTGTCATAAACTAGAGATAATTCACAATGTTTACATATAGATGCTATCTCAAATATAGGGGCAATGATAGGATTTCTGTATAAAGTGAATGCCGTGTTTTTAACTATCATATTAGCATGGTTAAAAAGGTGCGATAAAGGTTAACTGCCATATATGAAGCAGTTATTTTTTCCTCTTTCTCTGATCCTCGAGACATGCACATTTCCATTTTTTGCCACCCCCCCTTCATCCTACCAAAAAAGCAGGAGCAGGAAATTGTGGTTGCCTTCCTTGGTTACTCCCCTCCCTCCCCATTCAAGTCGATAGACGATTCCTTACCAAGAGTTCATTGGTAAGTCGAAGGCACCTATACCGCTGCCATCAACACATAGCTCTGCCCAACGGATATTTTTGGTAGCGAGAGGCATGTATCCCCATGGATGCATTCAATAATAAAAGGCTATTTCATGTACTTTCAACAGTTGTTATAAATGGTTTCTCCCATGAATGAGTATATTATGATAAGCTACAGCAAGCAAATAGGCTTTCTGTTTGCACTCTGCTACAGAAGGGGCCAGAAGCTGTGAAAAACAAGTTTGAGAAAACAAGGAATGTATTTATGTTGACTTACTACTTAAACATTTGTGGCATATGTGATAAGATCTCCCCCCCCCCCCCGAGCTATGAAGCTTGGCATGTATATTTGTTTGAACATCTGGGGCATTTTTAACTCGGGCAATGAGCAAAACAATAGAGTTAGACAGATTATCACCACCTCTATCATAGGAGTTACTCAGAGTTTAAACAGGAATAGAATTAAGTTTTGTGAGCAAACCTGTTCTGCTCGAACCGTTACTAAAGGCTTCTAAACTTTCCCAAAGAACGAAGGGCGCGGGAGATCGAACAAACATGAAGCGAGAGAGTGAGAGATGTAATTTAAAAGCTGTTCAATAGATCACGCAAGTTCAGAAATAATGGATGTTCTTTAAGAAATAAAAAAAAGCAAATATCCATTTCTGGTGAGGCTTGGAAAAGCTTTATTGCTTCTTATGAAATATTCATGCGAATGAATCAATGTTAACAGGAGCTTAGAGGCAGCAATGGAAGAGAAAAAATATCAAAGCATCAAGAAGAAGAAGGAGGAGGAGGAGGAGGAGGAGAGGAGTTTGGATTTGATATCCCGCCTTTCACTCCCCTTCAGGAGTCTCAAAGTGGCTAACATTCTCCTTTCCCTTCCTCCCCCACAACAAACACTCTGTGAGGTGAGTGGGGCTGAGAGACTTCAGAGAAGTGTGACTGGCCCAAGGTCACCCAGCAGCTGCATGTGGAGGAGCGGAGACTTGAACCCGGTTCCCCAGATTACAAGACTACCGCTCTTAACCACTACACCACACTGGCTGTGTTCAAAGCCTTGAGGGAAGTAACATTTTAGTAACACCAACTGATAACCTCTTGCTTATTGTTTTCTTTTTCTCATGCTTACAGTGCTGTAATTTTAATTGTGTGAAATTGCTGAAATTGACAGTGCATTCTTACGCACAGCTCCTAAGTAAGTTGAGCTCAGTGAGTGTAGGATTGCTTTGAGGAGTATATGTTGTTTCTTTCCATTTAGGCAAGGAGCTCAAGTCAGCCGTCTTACTTTGCTTCCCCTACTTTGATCGTGAGAATTTGGAAAGCGACCTGGACATGTGATAAGATCAACCAATTACAGATTGTATATTTTATGCCTGGCCTCCCCACTTCAGTCACACAGCTTACTGTGCCTGTTTCATTCAGCTGTTTTGTTTAAATGGCAACACACATTCTCTTGGGGAAATTTATGAAAATAGAGAAAATAACTTTTGTCATTTTGGTTGTGAGTCCTGAAAGACCTGCTTCCTGACTTGCAGGTCTTTTCCCATCTGGCCTGGAAGGGCAGGGCTCGGACTGACTCCAGCTACAAAATGCTGCATGAGGCTGCTGAACAGACTCTTCAGTTGGGACATTGTTTAGGGGTTTTTGTTGAGGGGGGAATTGTTGCTGTTTTTGATAATTTTTTGTATCTTTATTTTAGATCTTATTATTTATGTGGAAATGGCTTAATTTGGTTGTGTACATTTTGATGTTTTATTTATTGTAAATGACTATTTTTGCTTTGTTTGTAGTTATTTTTGTAATGTTGTAAGCTGCCTTGAGCATGGTTTCAACTATGGATGTAAGGTAAAGGGACCCCTGACCATTAGGTCCAGTCATGGCTGACTCTGGGGTTGCAGTGCTCATCTCGCTTTATTGGCTGAGGGAGCTGGCGTACAGCTTCCAGGTCATGTGGCCAGCATGACTAAGCCGTTTCTGGTGAACCAGAGCAGTGCACAGAAACGCCATTTACCTTCCCGCCGGAGCGGTACCTATTTATGTACTTGCACTTTGATGTGCTTTTGAACTGCTAGGTTGGCAGGAGCAGGGACTGAGCAACGGGAGCTCATCCCGTCACAGGGATTCATACCGCTGACCTTCTGATCGGCAAGTCCTAGGCTCTGTGGTTTAACCTACAGCGCCACCCGCGTCCCTTTAACTATGGATATGCAGCATACAAATTAATTTATGTATGTATGTATGCATAATAATTTTTAATTGGGAAAAAATAGTGGCTTTCAGTTTTGCAATACCACTTAACTCTCCCTTTGGAACTGTAAAAATAAAAATAGGCACTTCATTTTTGACATAGTGGAACCTGGCATAATGCTTCCGCAAAGGTGTTCCACAAACAAAGTTTTCTCACATATCCCCCTGGTTGTATTAGAGCCATCTTCACCAACCTGGTGTCCTTTAGAGGTTTTGGACAAAAATTTCCTTTGACCATGTCAGCACAACCATGCAAACTCAGGCTGATGGGAGTTGCAGTCCGAAACAAATGAAGTTTGACACCAGGTTGGCAAAGGCTATATTAGAGTAAAAACTTATACCCTACAGTGTGGTGTAGTGGTTAAGAGTGGTGGATTCGTAATCTGGGGAACCGGATTTGTGTCTCTGCTCCTCCACATGCAGCTGCTGGGTGACCTTGGGCTAGTCACACTTCTCTGAAGTCTCTCAGCCCCACTCACCTCACAGAGTGTTTGTTGTGGGGGAGAAAGGGAAAGGAGAATGTTTGCCGCTTTGAGACTCCTTCAGGTAGTGATAAAGCGGGATATCAAATCCAAACTCTTCTTCTTCTACATCAGGTGTGGGGAACCTTGGTTTCTCCAGATGTTGGTGAACTCCAACCACCCCTAGCCAATGGCCATGCTTGCTAGGGCTGATGGGAGTTTTAGTTCAGCAACTTCTGGAGGGCCAAAAGTTCCCCACTCTTCCTTACATGCCACTTATGTTCAGTTTGCTTCACTTGGATAACTTGTAGTACCGACACAGCGAAGAGCAGACTCTGTCATAAGGTGCCAGAATGGGGAAGGTCTGCTTTGAATTTCCAAGTAGACAACACCGCGCAGTACAGTGACAGGATAGTGTTTACAGTATCAGGTAAATTCAGTAGGATAAACTCCACCTGGTAATTTTTGCTGCAGTGAATGTATAGGTATATTTAATGATTTAAGAACTCTGCTGGTTTAAGACCAGCGTTAAGGCTCATGTTGGCTCAGCCTCCACAAAGCCGAGACAATGGAATCCAAGGCTGATGCTTTAACATACATGCTCTGTGATCAGTAATGATGTTGTGCAATCACAAATTGTGCTTGTTTATTGTACTTATTCTTATTAATTAAATTTGTATGCAGCCCTTCACTCATTGTGGGCAGGAGGAGGACTAAGAAGGGCAAATCGTCTAACCTTTCTGTGTGTGCCATGTAGGAAAGGGGCTGCAATTTTAAGGCAGGAAGGAGAGAACTTACATAGTACCAACAAAGTGTTTCATAGACTCTGTGCCATTTGTCAGTACCAAAACTGATTAAAATACATTTCTGTGGACTGCTAATTCAGTTCCTTTTTAATGTCAATATTGATTCTGGCCTCACCCTACTCACATACCATGGAGGAATTTTATATCCCGCTGGGTGATTTTTTTGTGTGTGTAGATACGGTACTGTACATATTTGCCTTTTGTTCTTCCTCTTCCCTTCTCTGCTCCCCGCCAACCTCTACCAACTTGTGCTTATAAAACAAGGCAGTAAACCATATCTCTGTGTTACATTTTCCCTTCTTGTATGCCTTGCTCCTCATAGCTGTAGCATTTGATCCATAAAGACAGATTAACGTGGCAAGTAATGTCTACAGTGTCCAATGCCTTTTGTGCTCAATATATCCTTTGAATGATTGGAGGTACATTGTGAGTTGAAAGGCTTGTTTTCCCGGTCACTCAGCACAGTCCAGCTATAATGAATAATTTTTAGCCTTCTTATATTTAGTCTCCTGCACCCTGCTTAGAGACACTATGATTGAGTGGTATACAAATTGTTAAAATAAAATAAAGTTAAGAACAGTTTTCAGTAGAAAAGTGACTTATGTGCTTAAAACTCTACCACGGAAAATAATGGGATGTAGACTAAAGATGTAAGAAGGCATCACTTTCTATTCTGCCTTGCATTTGCTGCAAGCAGCGTAGTTTCTGTTCCACTGCAGTTCATCTTCCACCCAAAACTATGTTATTAGTTCCGCTGTGGTGAAATTATGTAACTTTCATAATTTATCTCATTAACTGTGTAAATCAGTGCTCCCCCCCGGGGGGTATGCAGTGGTACACATATCCCTAAACATTTTGTGAATCTTTGTCCATTTGTCCATTTACTGTATTTATTTTTCCCGATTTGAACGATAAAATAGTGATTTTCTTGAGTCAAAATGAGAGTACCCCTAAACATTTTTAAAGGGAAAAAAAGCACTGGTGTAAATCCTCTAAATGTCATCATGTCATTCCACTGCATTCATTTCAGTGCGAATGAGGGAGGGGAATGTTACCAATTACATACTGTTTGTGGGCTAAAATACTGATGGCACTCACTGACTTGATTTCCCTTCCAGACATGGGGTGAATATGTAAACATCAGTTCTGCTCCCACTTCCTTTTTCACCTGAATTTCCCAACAACCCTCATCTATGCCCACTTTTCATATATTGTTCCCAGCTTGGTTTCCAATGCCTCAGTGCTTGCTCCCTTGTTGGTCCAGCTATGTTTGCAGGTCCCCTGTAAACTCCAGAAATAGGAGAGTTGAAGCTATCCATGCTGTAAAATGGTCCATAAAATGCTTAACTGTGGCTGGTTCATATTCTTATGTTTCAAATTAAACAGAAGGATATGACACATGGCTGAGTTACTCACAAGTAAAAATCTGAACTGAACCTGTGGTCACAGTGGACAAACTTTGTGGCTGCTTGTCTTCTAGGACAAACAAGCTAATAGTCCTGGCATCTCCTGGACCAAAATGTTTCCTGGGTACACGGTGAGAGATTTCAGCATGGGGTGTTTGTATCATAGGAGTACTTCTAGGGTAGATGAAGGAAACAGAATTTAAACGTCTCCAAATCTATACAGAATCCCAGTTTAAAGGGATATAACAAAACTGTAGGATTATTCTGTATGTCCTTATGAGTCACAGCCACATCAGGTATTTAAAAGACATTGAAAACATGGCTTCCTCACAAAGAATCCTGAGAGCTACAGTTTTCCTCTCAAAGAGGTCTGATTTACAGCACCCTTAACAAACTACAGTTCCCAGTATTCTTTAGGGGACACAACCTTGATGGCAGAAAGTGAGGAGGAATTAAAGAACCTTTTATTGAAGGTGAAAGAGGAGAGTGCAAAATATGGTCTGAAGCTCAACATCAAAAAAACGAAGATCATGGCTACTGGTCCCATCACCTCCTGGCAAATAGAAGGGGAAGAAATGGAGGCAGTGAGAGATTTTACTTTCTTGGGCTCCATGATCACTGCAGATGGTGACAGCAGCCACGAAATTAAAAGACGCCTGCTTCTTGGGAGAAGGGCAATGACAGGCCTAGACAGCATCTTGAGAAGTAGAGACATCACCTTGCCAACAAAGGTCCGTATAGTTAAAGCTATGGTTTTCCCAGTAGTGATGTATGGAAGTGAGAGCTGGACCATAAAGAAGGCTGATCGCCGAAGAATTGATGCTTTTGAATTATGGTGCTGGAGGAGACTCTTGAGAGTCCCATGGACTGCAAGAAGATCAAACCACTCCATTCTGAAGGAAATCAGCCCTGAGTGCTCACTGGAAGGACAGATTGTGAAGCTGAGGCTCCAGTACTTTGGCCACCTCATGAGAAGAGAAGACTCCCTGGAGAAGACCCTGATGTTGGGAAAGATGGAGGGCACAAGGAGAAGGGGGCGACAGAGGAGGAGATGGTTGGATAGTGTTTTCGAGGTTACCAGCATGAGTCTGACCAAGCTGCGGGGGGCAGTGGAGGACAGGAGTGCCTGGCGTTCTCTGGTCCATGGGGTCACGAAGAGTCGGACACGACTAAACGACTAAACAACAACAACAAATATACTTTAAATTTGCTTTGAATGTGTGATGTGGTTGTAACCATGATATCTCACAGTGACACAATATGGAAAGAGATACAGCGGTACCTTGGTTCTTGGACTTAATCCATTCTGGGAGTCCGTTCGACTCCCAAAACCATTTGGAAACCAAGGCGCGGCTTCTGATAGGCTGCAGGAGCTTCCTGCACTCAAGCGGAAGCCACGTCGGGTGTTCAGCTTCTGAAAAACATTCGCAAAGTGGAACACATACTTCCAGGCTTGTGGCGTTCAGGAGCCTATTTGTTCGGCAGCTAAGCCATTCAGGAACTAAGTTACCTTACCGCTGTACACAGAAGGTGCATTCGGGTCTCTGAGGTGGTGAGGAAAAGATGGCACTGAGCAGCAGTGCTGCTTGAGAGACAATTATCCACAGTGACTATAGAAATTACTGAAGCTGGGCCAGAAATTCATCCCTCCCAGATTTCAGGAGGAAAAAAAAAACAAAAACAACTTCTATGAAAATGGAGAGGGGAGGCAAGTTTACGTTGCTTTCCTAAAAGGAGGAATACATTTCTCTGGCATTTTTGAGCAAGGCATTGCCACTTACCATAGTTTTCTGTGTATAACATTCCCCCATGTATAAGACAACCCCTATTTGGGGGGACTCGAAATAAAGGAAATGGGGGGGGGGTTGCCCAGAGTTCTAAAGCTTCTTCAGGGGGCGGGGGATTGCTGACAATCGCATGCCTCACCGATGACACCAATCTTCTGCCCGCTCACCACCAGCAGCCGCCATATGCCCACCCAATAGCCGTAGCAGGAGCCAATCCACGGCAGTCCTTTCCTCAGACACCAATCACCAGCCCAATCACTGCTGACAATCTCCTGCTGACACCAATTGCCCTCCCCCCTCTGCACTATCATTTTTCTATAGTATAAATTCCTCAGTATAAATTCCTCAGTGTGAGAGCCAGTGTGGTGTAGTGGTTAAGAGCTGTAGTCTCCTAATCTGGGGAACCGGGTTCGCGTCTCCGCTCCTCCACATGCAGCTGCTGGGTGACCTTGGGCTAGTCACACTTGTCTGAAGTCTCTCAGCCCCACTCACCTCACAGAGTGTTTGTTGTGGGGGAGGAAGGGAAAGGAGATTGTTAGCCGCTTTGAGACTCCTGAAGGGGAGTGAAAGGCGGGATATCAAATCCAAACTCTTCTTCTCAGTATGGAAGTGAAAGCTGGACAATAAAGAAGGCTGATCGCCGAAGAATTGATGCTTTTGAATTATGGTGCTGGAGGAGACTGTTGAGAGTCCCATGGACTGCAAGAAGATCAAACCTATCCATTCTGAAGGAAATCAGCCCTGAGTGCTCACTGGAAGGACAGATCGTGAAGCTGAGGCTCCAGTACTTTGGCCACCTCATGAGAAGAGAAGACTCCCTGGAAAAGACCCTGATGTTGGGAAAAGATGGAGGGTACAAGGAGAAGGGGACGACAGAGGACGAGATGGTTGGACAGTGTTCTTGAAGCTACCAGCATGAGTTTGACCAAACTGTGGGAGGCAGTGGAGGACAGAGGTTCCTGGCGTGCTCTGGTCCATGGGGTCACGAAGAGTCAGACATGATTAAATGACTAAATAACAACAAATAAATTCCTCATCTTATACACGGAAAAATATGGTACTTAACTTGCTATAAAGCTCTCTCCCCAGCTTCCCACTGGCTGTGCTTCCTGGAGCACCTTAGTTGGGATATGTCATTCTGAAGGCCTTTTGAGAAGTGCAGCTAGTGGGAAACTGTGGTGAGAGTCTTGTGCCACTTCCCACACGACTATACTTCCTAGAATGCCTTGGGAGTGATCTGATGTGATGTGGCATCATGCCAAAGGCATTCCAGGAAATGCATCCAGCAGGAAACTGTGGAGAGAGCTGTGTGCCATAGCTACAGGCATGGGACATTTTCTATAAAAGTGAGCGAAACATAGTAAACCCTCAGCCACAACCTTTATTTTTTATTATTCATAAAGTAAATAGTGTGCCCTCCTTGAAAATTTCAGGTGAATTTATCCTCTCTTCTTTTGAATGGGTTTTGTTTATCCGATAAAGAGATGAAAAAGGAATATGCATCAAAATTCCAGCAGCAGAAGGGAAATGACAGCAATTGTAATAGAGGAAATGAAAACGAG
Source organism: Podarcis cretensis (assembly GCF_951804945.1). Classification (NCBI taxonomy): domain Eukaryota; kingdom Metazoa; phylum Chordata; class Lepidosauria; order Squamata; family Lacertidae; genus Podarcis; species Podarcis cretensis. The sequence continues at coordinate 14,238,580 of NC_137187.1, forward strand.
ATATAAATATGCTACATAATGCAGCAGAAATAAGGTGGGAATAAAAACATCATAGAGGTAAGGGTGGGGAGTCCAGCTGTTAAGGGAAATAAGCATTAAAGTTGCTTTCTTAAAATTTCTGAATTCAATATAAGTTCATTTTATTTTTTAAAAAATGATTTAAATATATATATAAATAGGGACACTTGGAGGCTGTGTTAAAGTTGAATGCTAGCAGAGAATCCTGTGCATGTTTACTCTGAAGTAGGTCTGACTGTGTCCAATGAGGTCTTCTTCCAGGTAAGTAAATTTGGAATTGCAATCAACATATCCCCACCCCCACCCCTAATGCATGGACCAGCATTTTTAGATCTGTTTTGCACCACCTTTTAAAGTCAAATTTATGTGATATATCTAAATGAAAATTATAAATTTGTTCAATTTTAATAGAAGGCCGAGAAAGAGAAGGTCTGGTGAGGTAAAGAAAAGCGCCATTATGTGAGTGCTGAGAGGACAGAGGAATCCAAAACCTTGTATGCCATTAGCTGAAAATGGTGGAATAGTCCATGGAAAAAGCTGCCAATTTCTCAGCTGTCTAAAAGCTTTCAAAGCTCTGTAAGTGGCCATAGGGATTTGACCCTAAGGAGAAAGTGCTTTGCCATGGCAGTTTGAAAGCACCTTATCGCTTATTTTAAAGAAATCAATATCCTTACAGACTAACAGTTGCAAACACCAAGCTATATCTCTGAACCCCAGGGTGAAAAAACGTAAATACCTTGCAGGATGGACAATGCAACAAAGGGAATTTGATGGATAGAAAATGGTAAGAAGTAACTCACCTTGAGTTCAGGGCTGCAAATGAAATGTTTGGCAATCATTATTATTAGTTATGTTAATTGCTTCAGTGAGCCAGCATATTATGCCTGTATCAGAGTTCAACTCTTCCCAGATCACAAACCTGAGGTTTCCTCAGATGAGTAGCAAGGGGACCAGACCCTCTAGCAGATCTCCACACCATCAATTATATTGATTAAGTGTCATCTACTGTTTTCATTCTGAAAACATAAGCTCATTCCTGATTGGTTTTGCATTACCTTGCAGTGTCTCCTTTTCTAGACAGATGTACACAGCCCAGGGAATGGGTATCCACTCTTGTCCAGAGATGTTGTGCATGGGCGTACATCAATATGGCAATCGCAACTTACTTCTTCATTCACCTGGAGCATTTGCAGGGAGGAAAAGATATGGCTAACCCAATTAATTACCCAACCCCTCTTTTGTGGACAGAAGGTTCTAGAATCAATCTAGATTGAAAGCAGCATGTTGAGGACAAGCAAAAATGTTTCCAGACTGAGAAAAATTACATAGCGTGTATTTTAGTGTGCACACTGCCTTAGTCAAAGAAGAAAGAGGAGAAGCACTCCTTTGGGTAATGAAACCTCCTTTGACAAATGAAATAAAACCCTTATGCCCATATTTTTCATAAACAGATTGCACACACAACTTCTTCTTTTACCAATTTAGGACTGTACAACCCCCTCTCACCTCTTGGGTTTCAATTCTACCTTGGGTTTCACATTTGATTGTTCTTCTCCAATACTGTTGTTTTCCATGCTAGATGAACCAATGTGGATAATTAAAACGGTGTAATCTAAGCCACCACAAGTCAGGCTTCAATGTGTTCTAGAATGCTTGAATCGCTGAATGTTTGATTTAATTGGGCAAAGGAAGCTCAGACCACAACTGAGTGAAAAAGAATACAAATACAGTATTTTCAGCACTGGAGAAAATCAAGCACAGCAGGCAAAACTGCTGCAAAGTTTATTTTGATTCTGTGCCAAAATGCAGCACATTAGCTACAAGACTCCATGTAGATGTATATTATATATGTATGTGTGTGTATATTGACAACCAGTCTTATGGAAACGCTTATTTTCACTAAGCTGCTTTATGGTTTGATGAGAAAGTGGGGAAATTTAGCAGGGTTTTTCTTCTGCAGTTCTGAGACTGTATGGGCCTAGCCATTTCTTTATATGTAATATTGAATTAAAGGTCCTTGTGGAAACTCAGAATAGGTTTGTGTAGGTTCTGCGGTTTTATACTGCTTTTTTGCTCTCTCTGATTCAGAAAATGCATGTGCTGAAAGTTTTAACAACAAAGAGGCCTTGAACTGCAGACATGTGGCTCCCACTGAACCGTATGTCACGGCGATCATGTTTTATAATTTTAGACACACAGAGATGATTTAAATAACTGAGGTCAACAGGAGGCAAACAAACTGAGCATTCAGAAGAGGGTTGATGAGCACTGCTGAGGCATTCAAAGGCCAAAACATTCTAATTTCTGAACTCTCATTTAAACAGAACCTCATTTAAATGGAATTTTATATATGAACCCCAAAGCTGTTGATGTCCCATGTTTGTTTGTTCATTTTGTCTTCATCTCCTTCTCGTCAGAACTGTCCGTATTATGAATGTGCCTGACTGCTCTGCCCTTGATTACTATACATTTCTTAAACTAAAGCTGAATTAACTCTATTAAAGATAAACTCTATTGGAAACAAAGGGCTTAAGATGGCAGTGGGTGATATAGAAGTTCTTTGTTCGCCGTAGGCAAGTCATCACTTGATGATGAAGCAGCCATCAAGTGATGAATGTTCACCAGCAGCCATCAAGTGATGAATGTTCACCAGCCCTCCAGATAACATGAATTTCAAAAGTACTTTTGAAACAGAGATGTAAAGCTGTGCTTGATGCTACTAGTACTTAGATCAGCTTTCCACAACCCGGTGCTCTCCACATGTTTTCGACCATAATTCTAATCAGCCCCAGCCAGCATGCTTACTTGGGAGTAAGCATAACTGAACTCAGCTGGGATTGGCTTCTGCACCAAGCCATGTGAGTTAGCTGTAGGTCTCACAGCTTTGACTGGGGCTTACTCATCTTACTGTACGCTTGTGAAACATGGACCACTTATAAACACCATCTCCAACTCCTCGAAAGATTCCATCAACGGTGACTCCAAAAAAAATTACACATCACTTGGGAAGGCAGGTGAACTAATGTATTGGAAGAAGCAAAGATCACCATTGCCAAAGCAATGATTCTTCAACATCAGCTTTGTTGGACTGGTCATGTTGTGCGGGTGCCTGATTATCATCTTCCAAAGCAACTACTCTATTCCGAACTTAAAAATGGAAAGCGCAATGCTGGTGGTCAACAAAAGAGGTTTAAAGACTGTCTCAAGGCAAATCTAAAAAAAATGTAGTAGAAACGCCAACAATTAGGAAACACTTGCCTGCGAGTGCTTGAACTGGAGAACAGCCTTTACCAAAGGTGTCATGAGCTTTGAAAACACTTGAACTCAGGACACAAGGGAGAAATGTGCTAAGAGGAAGGCATGCTTGGCAAATCCACACCATGATCAACTCCCACCTGGAAAGCAATGTCCCCACTGTGGAAGGATGTGTGGGTCCAGAATTGGCCTCCACAGTCACTTATGGACTCATTGTTAAAACCGTGTTTATGGAAGACAATCTTACTCAGCTACGAGTGGTCGCCAAAGATGAAGACTCAAAATTATATCTGCATGGAGTTGCAGTCTTAGGAGTAAGTCTCATTGATCAGCATGCATTCAGAGCAAGCTTGACTAGCCTGTGTTTAAGATCTTTAAATCTTAAATTCAAAAGTAAGAGCAGGATATTATGTTAGTGATAAATCAGGAAGGACATGTGGCGTCACCATTATGAATTTTTCCCCAATATTTTCAGTCCACTTTCCTATGATAAATGGCCTCTCTTTCCCCTCCAAACCATTCTGTGCTACCCTCTAATCTCATAAAAATCAGAAGTGTTCCTAAAAAAAATAATCCTATATCTTGTTTGTGTGTTTTGGGAAGTGTCTTTTTCTGTTTTGTGGTTGGAAGAAGCCACAGGACTTTTTTTAAAAAGGGGGGGGGGGGTGGCTCGTTCCTGGCGCAATAACATAGGACAATTTATGAGTATTTCTGAAATAGTAGAATACTATAAAAACAAACAAAGGAAGGCAATAAGATTTGAATTTGATGGTGTATGAAACATTCACAAAGCTCTCTACTGTATTATCCAAGCGTTTTGGTGTTCCTTAAGAGGGTTGGGTTTTTATTATTATCATTATTTAAGGAATATTGTAAACTAAGGAATGGGCAGTGACTGGCCAAACAGATGAAGTCATGGCAGATGCAATGCCCATTCAAGTGTGTGGTCAACTGATCTCAGGACGCAGCAGGGATGGGGAACCTGTAGCTCTCCAGATGCTGCAGCTACCATCATCCCTGACCCATTGGCCAAGCTCTCTGGGGCTCATGGGACTTGGAATTTAATAGCATCTGAGGGCCCACAGGTTTCCCATACCTAGAACAACATGGCTGGAGATAAATTTCTGTCACAGTGTGTTTTTCAATAGGGTATGATCTCCTGTCACCATACTGCTGAACAGATGAATTCAAAAAGATGTCTGAAGCAAAAAATAAATAAATAAAACAATTAAATAAATGATAATTTTAGATATTATCATGGCTGCTGGACAATCATTCCTTTATCATGCAGATGTTAATCAGTTAGTCAGTTCTTCTGGTTGATCAATGTGATGTTCCATCAATGCGTACGTGGTCATCTCCTGATAATGGGTGTCTCTCTTCTGTGGTCTGAAGGGGATATCCATCAGAACTTGGAAGGTTGACACACATCCATCTCAGAGGAAGGGAGTAGAGAGATGGTCGATCACAGCCTCAGAGATAAGAAAAGAAGAGTTGTTCTGTTGTCTGGAGAGGCCACTTCCTGGTTCGCATGGAGAAGCTGTTTTCAACAGAGCCCAGCAAAGGAAGTGAACAGCTGTACTGAGACAGCACCAAGTGTTGAGCTTTTGTGCCTCTAACAATTTGGCATCCAGGGCAACCACCCCTGTGCCCACCCCTGTCCATGCTACGCCACTAAGGTGGAATGGAATGGAATATCCTGGAAAAGGATATGATGGGCTGGTGGGAGCACCGTACACCGCAGGTCCCACTGTAGTTTGATGCAGCTGCAGCTGATCAGGCAGGCCTAGCTTCCTAGGTTCCCGGGATGGGAAACTGCTTGAAAGCATATGAGAGATGGTCTGAGCTTCTTGGAGGCAGGCAGTTCAGGGTGGGCTGTGTAGAGTAAAGGGACATACAGAAGTACCTCGGGTTACAGACGCTTCAGGTTACAGACTCCGCTAACCCAGAAATAGTACCTCGGGTTAAGAACTTTACTTCAGGATGAGAACAGAAATCACACGGCGGTGGTGCAGCGGCAGCAGGAGGCTAAAGTGGTACCTCAGGTTAAGAACAGTTTCAGGTTAAGAACAGACCTCCGGAACAAATTAAGTTCTTAACCCGAGGTACCACTGTACAGTAAACCAAGTGAAGAACAAGAGTTGTGTTTGTTATATGTAATCATGTAATGAGGCACTAGGCGACACACAATATGGCTTAAAATATAAAAAAATATATACAAATTGAAAACAATTCATTAGTAACTCATTAGTGAAAGAAGGCTCTTATGGTACCCCCATAAATTAGGTGGTAAAATCATGTTTTGCTCCTCACAAGTTGCCACATTTTAATGGGCGTGTATAAATTATACATTGGATTCTTCCTTGCCAACCTGACCTGTACTGAGAAAACCAACTTGTTGAAATGTCTCTGAATCAAAACCCATGTCAAGAGTCTGTGTAAATGCCATGTTGTGTGGAGCCAAGAGCCATATATTCCAGTCTTTAAAGGCCATGTGGTCCCCATCATTAATCTTTCCCCTTTTATCTGCACTCTGCTAACTGCTAAACTCAGCTGTAAACTTGTAAAGAAATATGGCAAATGAATATTGGCTCCTTGCTGTTGGCATACATTCAAGGCCCTCCCCCCATAAGCCAGTAATACAAATTACCACCTTGTACTTTTTGTGAGCTGAGATGGGGAAGGGGCAACACTTATTTACTTTTAGGAAACACAAATAGTCCTGAATCAAAGAATTTTCTACGCAGGTTTTGAATCCTTGTCCTCACGTAAAATGTGGTTGCAGCTCCCTATCTTCAGAGAAACAGTTAAGAAAAGCCTGATTCATTTTACAAACAGAATATGGAGCGGACTCAAATTACTGCCCTTCTTCCACTCTCCCTTTCAAGCCTGGACACTGAAAATGCTAAAGCAAGTCTGCACAATCTGTGACCTGACCAAACACAGGCTTGCATTTGACAACCCCTGTGCTTTTGCTGTCTCAGGCGAATTTGTGCTAATATCAGAAAGTACTTGAGTTGGTAAGGGAATTTCTGGGATAGCTCAGTCAGTAGAGCATAAGACATGGGTTCAAGCCCCATGTTGGGCAAAAGATTCCTGCATTGCGGGGGGTTGGACTAGATTATTCTCGGGGTTCTTTCCAACTCTTCAATTCTATTATTCTATGGAAAGTTGACGTAAGAAGGGAATCTGGACTTATTTACATACCTGTAGTGAAAAACTTGGGACGCTGGTGGCACTGTGGGTTAAACCACAGAGCCTAGGACTTGCCGATCAGAAGGTCAGCGGTTCAAATCCCTGCGACGGGGTGAGCTCCCGTTGCTCGGTCCCAGCTCCTGCCAACCTAGCAGTTCGAAAGCACGTCAAGTGCAAGTAGATAAATAGGTACTGCTCCGGTGGGAAGGTAAACGGCGTTTCCGTGAACTGCTCTGGTTCACCAGAAGCGGCTTAGTCATGCTGGCCACATGACCCGGAAGCTGTACACTGGCTCCCTCAGCCAATAAAGTCCCTTTACCCAGTGAAAAACTCATGACCTTCTAGCTGTTGTTGAACTTCAGTTCCAATCAGCCCCAGACAAGCATTCCCACGGTTGGGAATGATGGGAGTTGTGGTCCATCTGGAGGGACACAGGTCCCCCTATTTTGTTGTCCATCTGCTACTCAGCCATCATGCCCCATGTTAATAGAATTAACAGTAAGAAATCAGCCTTGGGAGCCTCTGTTCCATGCCATTCCCAATCCCATCTTTCATGGTGTGAAAGTATTCACTATATTCTTCACAGAATTGGGTTTCCAAGAAAAAGATGCAATGCTGAGACAACTGGAAGATAACCCTGGATGAAATCCAGCTTTTGTTTAAACTTTGAGCATGTTGTTCTGATTTGAAGACCTATTACTTAAGTAAAAAGGTCAAGTTGTTCCTCAAAGGAGGATAGCAATGTACCTAATCACATTCCTAGCGTAATTCTTAATGACATTATTGTTGGAAGAATGGAGATCCAAGTACCAAATGCTAAAGACTGACAGGTTTAGGTTATTGAGGCTGAATTAGAGCAGTCCTGAATTATTACTAGGTATGGTTATTCTTTTTATCAAATCATAGAGTTTTTGAAGAAAAGAACTTTTCATCTGAATAAATAATCATTTCCCTCCCGAAATTGCAAAGACCCCAAACTGGTTTGGCTCTATTTTTCTTATTTTGTGCCAAGTATTGAATCACAATGAAGTTGGAGAAAGATTAGATTCTTGGATCAAATTGTGCTGTTCAGGGGAGAACCGAAACAGAGTTGCCTCCCTAAACCCTCTGCAAATTCTTCATTGCAGATACAATATCTATCTCCATACAATCAGCTATAACTATGCATCTTATCAATGTCTGATAGTTGACTGTAATCAATATTTGGCACTTTATTGTCTGTGTTCCTCAGGTGCACTTATAGGAAGGCGGTGCTTTGTACTTTCCTGACTATGTAAATCAGGCCTTATGAGATCTAATAACATTCTGCCAGAACTGCTAAAGACTGCTTCTCATTTGCAGACGGCAATTGTGGCCCGGCACAGATGTGGGGGAACTGGATCTGTGTGGAGAAAGTCTTGCCCACATGGCCAGTTGACATCACTGTCGGCCTCAGCTGAGGGCAGGATTGCCCACCAAAACTGTAAAATTCAAACAGGGCAGTCATGGCCTTTGTGGGGGGAGAACTGTTCTGGCGGCAGACCTGTTGCAGCCAGTCTTCCATCAGGCCTGCTGCCACAGCATAAAAGTTTCCTGCACTGCAGGCATGTGGCACAGTGGAAATTGGACCTTCTCACCCTTTATGTTGTTGGCCCTGCCTGGAGCTAAGCAGACAGTGCATTTGTATAGCTGTGGAATTAATTGGGTGCCATATATAGAGCCAGGGAGGAATTTGCCAGCAGGTGAATTTGGGCTGCCAGGCTTTTCTGTCCCTGATAGCAATTGTCCCAAATTTGGGTGGAAAAAGGGCATTGGGTTGGATCTTTAGTTTAAGCTAGGGGTGGGTGGGATCAAATTCAGAGTAACTCGATAAATGAGTCCAGGAGTAGGGATATGTCCAAAAGCCCAGACAGGAACTAATGGGCCATAGAACACCCTAAAATGGCAACCTTGGGCGATCACCCTATTTAATTTGTGTCATGGGGGGGGGGGATCCTTAACCATCGGCGAGATCATTTGTAGAATGAAGGGAAGGACACTCACAAACACACCTCAATCACCTCAAAAAGATAAATTAAGCATGCCAAAACCACACTTTGATGATTTTGAAATGCAGTTTTGCCTCTCGTTAATTGGTAGTGAATGGCTTTGGGGAAATGCACGCGAATTTATTTTAACACAGCACTAGCTTTTGAAACCACGAAACTTGCCTGATTCATCATCTTAATGTTGTAGACCTGCCTAAACTGATAATTCCCCATGACAGAGCTGTTCTTTTTCCACGTAGATCTTTATAAACACTCAAGAGGGGCTCATTTCCAAATCAAACTATTTAAGTCACTGTGGGTGAAAGGCTTGAGCGAAGTTTGCATTCCCATTCCAAACAGGATTTCTCTTTTAAGGAAGGAATAATAAATATGCCCCACCTGTTAGCTGGGCCTGGCACTGGGTACTGCTCCATTTTATTGTAATCCAAAACAGCTGAGTGATAACACTACAATGAGTCCAAAAGTGGGTCCCCCAACTACAAAAGCAAATGTTCTCTAATGCTCTTGCTTACATTAGACTTCAACTGCGGAGAGTTATATTTGGACAATCTTCGGAGGCATCACTCAAGTGGGATTCTGCCTCCTTTGCACTCCCAGCGCTTTACATCTCACAGCCGTTGACGGCTTATTGTTTGTTTACCAGATGCCTTTGCAAAAGTGCTAAAATGCCGAGAGCTTGCCAGAAACACTGTCAAGTCGGCATTCCTGCTCCACCCCTAAAACTTGCTTTACAGAGAGGCATGGAGCAGGGATTGTGGTTATTGACTTTGGATGCTAGCTGCCTTTTTTTTGCTGTCGCTCCTTGAAGAAGCTGTGCTCTTGGGGCTCTCAAACAGTTTTTTTTTTTAAAAAAAGGTTTACATATAGAGTGAAATCACAGAGATGTTGTTTGGTTACTCGCCAATAAATTGTGTCAGGACACTGCAGAGCGGGTGCTGATACATATCAGCACATGAAATTTAATATGTATGTATCTTTGATGCATTATATGACATTTGGCTTTTGATGTTGGTCGCTGAGGTTTTGTGTGGAATTTGGCTTCTGGTGAAGATTCCTTGAGACAGACATGTTGACCAGTAATCCATCAACTATATACCACTTACAGGGTCCCTAAAAGAAATATGTCTGCACTTTCAGAGACTTAGCTTGCTACATGTTTTACTGATCTGAATTCTTGTTCTATAGTGATTTTGTTGCCAAAATATTTCTATTATGAATTGCTTTGTTTTCTTTCTATACATGATCCCCGCAGGCAATACATGTCTTATGTTGTTAGTACTCTATAGTTAGGGGAATACAAACTTCCCGATTTCAGTTTCTCATATTTTCCAATCTTAAATTCAGTTCTCCATGGTTCTTCAGCATTCTGCATTTTTTTTAAAAAAGTAATTTCTTGAATTTTGTACAATCTAAACAGCAACTACAACAGCAAAATAAATACAAGTCTCTTGCAATTTGTTCCACAAGCTAAAAAATACTCAGGGAAACCAGAAACAAGGAGTCAGCATTTTTGTGCAATTTTTTCCTAATATACATATTTTTGAATGCAGCTTTGACTTGCATGAACATTTTGCAACTGAGTTTCTCTAATACAAAGTATTTTGGTATGTTATTTTTACTAAATGCATGCATTTTTATGAACACTTTCCTCTAAAATGTGCATTTTCCTACACATGGTCTGATTCAAGAACTGCACCGCAAAATTCAGAAAAATGCAAATGTCAAAGGCAGCTGTGTTTGGCTTCATATATTGGTTTGAGAAGTGAGAACTGGGTAGCTTCACTTTACTTCAGTAGCCAGTATCCAAACTGATGCATGTGACCACTTGGCTTAATTATATGCCCATCCTAACCCATCTAAGATCACATGGGATATGGATAATTTTGATTTTGTGTTATGTTTTTTTCTAAGTTCAATAAAGCATTTTTTTTTAAAAAATTGGATATCTGGAATAGGCACAGATGTTTGCAACTGGAAAACACATTCCCCCTTCTTTTTGTTTAGAACACAATGGACTTCATCTTGTCCATCATTAGTATTTGATTCCATATATTGTATATTTAAGTAACATTTGAGAATTACCGAAACAGCTGTCATCCCTTCCACATGCTCCATCTGACAATACTGTGTTTTAAGGCTTCGGATTTTAAAGGGTTTAATTTGTCATGGACTGGTTGGATGCAGAGGAATGATGGGAAGAACCAGCTGGGGAAACCCCAAGGGAAGAAGGCTCAGGGCCCAGGGAGGGGTGGTGGGACGATGATGATGACTGGGCAGAAGGAGAAGAGGGAGAAGACTGGGAAAAGGAGGTGTTGGAAGCTGAAGGGGTAACAGGGCTTAGTGAGCAGGGAGAGTTTGTGGCAGAGAGCAGTCCAGAATCAGAGGCAGAAGCTGAAGGAGAAGAGAGAGGCCAAGAGGCAGAGATGAGTCAGGCTGGTGAAAAGACACGGTTGTCTCCTCCTCCTGCTGTGACAAGCTCTCTCCCCCCCCCCCTTGTCTCCCAGAGCCGGAAGAGGTATAAAAAGGGCAGAGAATAGGTTGGTGGCATGCAGGCACAGTCTCCAATTGCCAGGGGAAAGCCCTGATGCAGAGGCGAGAACTTTCCAGTGTGGTGTAGTGGTTAAGAGCAGTAGACTCATACAGTGGTACCTCGGGTTACATACGCTTCAGGTCACAGACTCCGCTAACCCAGAAATAGTGCTTCAGGATGAGAACAGAAATTGTGCTCCGGCGGCGTGGTGGCAGCAGGAGGCCCCATGAGCTAAAGTGGTGCTTCAGGTTAAGAACAGTTTCAGGTTAAGTATGGACCTCTGGAAATAATTAAGTACTTAACCTGAGGTACCATGTAATCTGGGGAACCGGGTTCGCTTCCCTGCTCCTGCACATGCAGCTGCTGGGTGACTTTGGGCTAGTCACACTTCTCAGAAGTCTCTCAGCCTCAATCACCTCACAGAGTGTTTGTTGTGGGGGAGGAAGGGAAAGGAGATTGTTAGCCGCTTTGAGACTCCTTCGGGTAGTGATAAAGCGGGATATCAAATCCAAACTCCTCTTCTTCTTCTTCTTCTTCTTCTTCTTCTTCTTCTTCTTCTTCTTCTGTCTTGTCAACTAATTTTCATGGAAGAAGACAACTGGGAATGAGCTGCTCTGCTCATTAGGCATGACACTCAACCAAGTCTGTGGTGGTCATGTTTTTGGTAATAAAGAGCTAAGTCCATATTTTAACTGTGTGATCACTGACCAGAACTCTCCTGTGAGAAATTGGTAGCTTAATTGGTGCAAGCTTCAGCTAATTTATAAATGGGAGCCAATTTTAATCAGGGAGGCTGGGTGTTAAGGGAGCAAGTTTTTTCCTTCTTAAGCCTCATTACTTTAATAGGAAATGGGGGGGGGCATAGACTTTTCTTCTAATTGAATGGTGACTTCAAGTGATGCATTATTTCCTTCTGTCTTCAGTATCTCAAAGTCACTTCAAAGCTAATATGCAAAATTATTTACATAAAATAAATTGATCTGGTTAAAAGGCAAGTGATTTAATAATTCTTTAATTGTTTGACAGCCCTACTTATTTTTGCGTTTTTGTTAGTTTCCCTCAAGTCATTTGTTTGGCGATCGCTGATCAAAGTAACCTCAAATATGAGCTTGTCTCAATCAGCATTGTCCTTACATTACCCTCTGTGATGTGGCAACTTGCTGCAGGTTCCATAGATATTTCACGTCTAATTGTACATCTTCTTTTGGCAGCCTGTCAGTTACACCTCCCAGTTTTGTTATAATAATGATAATACCAGGAAAATGGTAATTATAGTTGTTATAATTGCTTCTCTCTTAGAAGTGGACGTCCTGTGATGATCCTCTGGACTGTCACGTACACCTTGAAACAGTATGACAGATGGATTTTGGCGACTGAAATAGATTTATTTTTGTAATTCACATCCTTAAATCAGGTCATAATCACAAAGGCATATATATATAATAGTCACGGAAGGAAAACAAAACATATCAACATGAAATTAAGACCAAGCATCTTGGGCAAAGGCTGCTGTGAAAGGTATGAGAAAAACAGGTGTGAGAACCAAAATAATAATTAAAAAAACCTTCCAGTAGCACCCTAGAGACCAACTAAGTTTGTTATTGGTACGAGCTTTTGTGTGCATGCACACTTCTTCAGATAAAAAGTGAACGCTCTTTTTAAATCCTCATGGTCAAACTTGCAGGGGTTGCATGCTGGTGGTTGTTGGAGCCAGAGGTCAAGATGGGTGGATCAATAGATGTGGCTCTTACCAGTGTGGTGCTCAGAGCCAGTGTGGTGTAGTGGTTAAGAGCGGTAGACTCGTAATCTGGTGAACCGGGTTCGTGTCTCCGCTCCTCCACATGCAGCTGCTGGGTGACCTTGGGCCAGTCACACTTCCTTGAAGTCTCTCAGCCCCACTCACCTCACAGAGTGTTTGTTGTGGGGAAGGAAGGGAAAGGAGAATTTTAGCCGCTTTGAGACTCCTTCGGGTAGTGATAAAACGGGATATCAAATCCAAACTCCTCTTCTTCTTTGTGTGGTAGACTATATTTTATCTATGCAGAATTCAGATATTTCTGCACCAGCTCATCCTTATTTCCTATAGCCGGTCAAGAGGGATTATCACAGTTCAAAACCACATTCTAGTTAGGGTAATGTCTGGGACTGGGCAGAGGAGGGAGAGACAGTATAGATTTACAATAGGGGTTTACGGAAGGTCACAGCTCAGAGGCTGCAGAGGGGAGAAGCTGGGAAATATTGGGAGAGGAGCAGGAAGAAGAAGAAGCACCAGGGGAGAGACAGCCGACAGATTCAGTGTCTTTGGAAAGCATTCCAGATACCTCCGCTCTCCCAGAACCTGGTGGGCATTGAAAGTAGGAGAGCAGAGAACTCAGAGGCAGAAAGCACAGATCAGCCAACATAGGGATGACGTATAATAGGAGAGACGGAGGGGGTGGGTCTTTACTCAGAGCAACACCATTACTGAAGTGAAAGGCACCATTTCTCTCTGTGAATATTGAATAAGAGACTTGGTAATAACTCTTCTCTTGCCCAGATTCTGCTTGCAAACAGGATTTGCTAGCCTATCTGCAACGTATTGCTTTATACTGGCACCAGCTAAACATCTGCCGCAAAGTGAAGGCAGAAGTTCAAAACCTGGGAGGAGAACTCGTTGTGTCTGGGGTTAGCAAAGCTGCAAAGAACCTGATGAATGCTGTGGTGCAAACAGTGAAGGCCTCCTACGTGGCACTCACAAAATACCAGAAGTCTCAAGGGATGGCTTCTTTGAACCTGCCAGCCGTGTCCTGGAAAATGAAAGCCCCAGAGAAGAAGCCACTCATCAAGTGAGAGAAACAGGATGAAACACAGACCAATATCAAGCATGCCTCCCAGAAAAAGCATATCAACCCAGTGCAAGCGCTCATTGAATTCAAGGCAATGGAGAGCATTTAAACAAAGGGAGTAGTATTTCTGGATTTCATTCCTACTATCAGATTCCCCCACCCCAATATTCTATGGATTATACAGTGGTACCTCGGGTTAAGTACTTAATTCGTTCCGGAGGTCCATTCTTAACCTGAAACTGTTCTTAACCTGAAGCACCACTTTAGCTAATGAGGCTTCCTGCTGCTGCTGCACCGCCGGAGCATGATTTCTGTTCTTAACCTGAAGCACTATTTCTGGGTTAGTGGAGTGTGTAACCTGAAGCGTATGTAACCTGAGGCGTATGTAACCCGAGGTACCACTGTATTAAAATTCATTTACACAATATTTTTTGATAAAACCACTTAGACTAAAAGGAGATAAACAAGATATATGAAGCATGAAACTCTTCTTATTTATCTAATTCTTGGTTGCCCACCGTGGGAGGGATCAGAATACCTGAAGCCTGAAAGGTAAAAGCACTCACAGAGGTCAAGGCTGGCAAGGGGGCATTGCCTATTTAGAATCCCAAAGGCTGCATTCAGCCTCCAGGCCCGCGATTCCCCACCCCAGTCATAGCAGGTGACAACCTACACATGAATCAGATGCTCTATTGCACAGAGCAGAAACACCACTTGCATTTCTTAGGCAATAAGAAGTTATTACTTCCTTTTCAGTTGTGGCCCTGCCTGTGGAATGCTCTACCCAGTGAGGCACCTTGGATGACCTCTTTTCAGTGCTAGATAGACAACAACAACAACAACAACAACAACAACAACAACAACAACAACAAATTTCCCTGCTTTTGATGGGCAAGGATGATGGTGTTTCTGCTGCTAGCATGTTGTCAAAGATTCCTGCAGCTGTAATTGGAGACAGTTGTTTCGTATGGGTTTTATTCAGTGTAAATTTAGCCAGAAATTAATTTTGGTGGGAGTACTCTGATTAAAACTTCGTTGAATGCAACCCTGTAGGTGGGATTTACCTAACGAGCCCCATCAGTGGAAACCCTGTGCAAGGACTTGTGTGGTTGTTAAGGGTTTCAGACTAGGAACTGGGAGACCGGGGTTCAAATGTTTTTAATATTTTTTATTTTATTGTATTTTGAATTGAATGGTGTCTGATGTTAAACACCTGATGAAAACTTGTCTATTCCACTGGGCCTATGCAGGCAATTAAGAGTTCCAAGTGGTTTATTGATGCTTGTTTTTAACTTCTTTGATTTTAAATTGTGTTTAACTTACTACACTTATACTGTTTGGTTTTTGTCTTTTAATGTTGTAAACCACTTTGTTATATTTTTATAATTTAGCGGTTTTTATATATGTATGTGTACGTGTGCTATGAGCCACTATGTGATGTGTAGCTCCCAAAAATCAGGCAATAAATCCTTTAATTAAACAGGATTAACTTCTCGCTTGCACAACTGAACATCTGTAGAGCTTCCTCTTAACTTTTTGGCTTTTTCTGATTGAGTCTCCTCCATTTTCTCCTAATGTGTCTCATCAATTCTTAGATTGTGTGGCAGGGCCGTATATTTAATTATTCTACAGCAGCTAGTAGTGAATCTTAAAGTAAAGGTAAAGGTACCCCTGCCCGTACGGGCCAGTCTTGACAGACTCTGGGGTTGTGCGCCCATCTCACTTAAGAGGCCAGGGGCCAGCGCTGTCCGGAGACACTTCTGGGTCACGTGGCCAGCGTGACATCGCTGCTCTGGCCAGAGCCAGAGCCAGAGCCAGAGCCGCACACGGAAACGCCGTTTACCTTCCCGCTGGTAAGCGGTCCCTATTTATCTACTTGCACCCGGAGGTGCTTTCGAACTGCTAGGTTGGCAGGCGCTGGGACCGAGCAGCGGGAGCACACCCCGCCGCAGGGATTCGAACCGCTGACCTTTCGATCGGCAAGCCCTAGGCGCTGAGGCTTTAACCCACAGTGCCACCTGCGTCCCTTTAGTGAATCTTACTGCTTTGCAAATAATAATAAGTATGTACTCTTAGAAACAGTTTCTTATGAGCATATCCCATTGAACTCAGGTCGAACTTCTCAGTAAACATTCTATAGATTGTCCTGAACATCTGTCATAGCTATCTGCTCTGGGGTATTGCAGAAAGCACACGTGTTCAACAAGCTGTTTTATTTTTTTTAAAAAATCTCTCTGTTGTAGAGATTATAATGGCCTTTTTCTAATATATATGAAACTTGTTTTTCTTTTTTCGTGTAACAAGATAGTGTGACAATTTGCAGAGTCCAACGTGATTGCTTTTATTATCTGCACTTGTTTGATGTAGATTTCTACTGAGAAGAGCCAATTGGTTTAAATTACCCCGGAGATTTGTTTCTTGACTAATGAACAAATATTGGTCCAACTATCTTACAAAGCGGTACAAATCACTTTTTAAATTTAGAATAATTTATTAAAGAACATTAAACTCTTGAGATATATATCTAATTATGTCCTGGAGGGTTTCAGGTATGATACATTAGGAGAGAGCTGAATCCAATCAACACAAAGAGAGAAAGTTTTATCCGTAGCAAAATATATTGCTTTTGGCTGAGATATTGAAACATTAGCAAAGTTGAGGATCTTTCTTGAAATACTGCCGAATGTAAGGTGAATGTTAAGGCAATTACAAAGTGGGATTCCTCCCTCCCCCGGCTAGATCAGCATTGTGTTTCTATCGATTCTTTGTTGCATCTAAATATACAAAACATACTATAATCCATTATCTTTGCAACAACCTGCTGAGGTAGGTTGTGTTTAGAGGGAGGGTATTTCTATACTGGGACGCAGGTGGCGCTGTGGGTAAAAGCCTCAGCGCCTAGGGCTTGCCGATTAAAAGGTCGGCGGTTCGAATCCCTGCGGTGGGGTGCGCTCCCGTCATTCGGTCCCAGCGCCTGCCAACCTAGCAGTTCGAAAGCACCCCCGGGTGCAAGTAGATAAATAGGGACCGCTTACCAGCGGGAAGGTAAATGGCGTTTCCGTGTGCGGCTCTGGCTCTGGCTCTGGCTCTGGCCAGAGCAGCGATGTCACGCTGGCCACGTGACCCGGAAGTGTCTCCGGACAGCGCTGGCCCCTGGCCTCTTAAGTGAGATGGGCGCACAACCCCAGAGTCTGTCAAGACTGGCCCGTACGGGCAGGGGTACCTTTACCTTTTACCTTATTTCTATACTACAAGCTTCAACTGGTTTAACTAGTGCCCTTACTCCGTGGTTGGAACCTGGGGAGCAGTCATTCTGAATGGTACCTGATCTCATAAACAGTATAGTGGTCCCTCGGGTTAAGTACTTAATTCATTCCAGAAGTCCATTCTTAACCTGAAACTCTTTCTTAACCTGAAGCACTACTTTAACTAATGGGGCCTGCCGCTGCTGCCACACCACTGGAGCACAATTTCTGTTCTCATGCTGAAGCAAAGTTCTTAACCTGAGGTACTATTTCTGGGTTAGCGGAGTCTGTAACCTGAAGAGTTCTCACTGTACTCTGGGATTGCGATGTGGCACTATAAATCGTGCAATGGGGCCTGAAAGAGGACAGCCTTACATTTTTATGTATATAGGAAGATTTAAATCACCATATATGTCTGGAAAACATGCTATAAGAATGCAGAAGTACAGTATAAGGCATGAGACCAAGTAAAGTGTAAATGCGAAGATGCTAATGAGTTGCTTGGATGAACCCAGGAGAGACTGGTTTATTTCAATCTCAGCAAGATGAATTTTTCTCAAATTCAAGAAAAATAATGTTACATGCTTAGGCAACAACCATCGTCCAAATAAAACAGAATCTTTTAAATGATGTACATAGAGGTCATTGTAGGAGCATACAGAATACACAGCATCCTCTGTGAGCGCTAGGAATTTAAAAGAGAAGCCAATGTATATGAGGAGGTCTGGCATCTGAAATATTACACTGATGTATATGGCAAATCTACAAGAACTATACGACCAAAATGCTAGTTTAGGAAGGAAACATTTGAATTGCCTTGAACTTTCAGTAACAGGTGTGTTCCCTGAATATGGACAATGCAATTCTGGGCAAAATGCCATTCTAGGTATAATTTTAGAATTTGATGTTGCTGTGTGTCTTCTTGGTTCTTCATCTGCATCATAGAGAGAGAGAGAAGACTTCTAGTGACACAGGAAGTCAGACCATTGGTCAGTCTAGCTCACCATTGCCTACACTGAGTAGCAGTGGCTCTCTAGGACTTCAGAGAGAATTGTCTCCCACACTACCTGTAGATGCTGGGTCTTGAACATGGAATCTTCTCCATGCAAATCAAATGCTTCAGTACTGAGCTACAGCCCTGCCTACAGCTGGGACAGTTCAGTTGGTAGCACATGAGACTCTTAGTCATGGGTTCGAGCCCCATGTTGGGCAAAAGATTCCTGCATTGCAGAGGGTTGGAATAAGATGACTCTCACGGTATCACGGTCCCTCCCAACTCTATGATTCTAGCTCCTAAACACTTAAAGAACAGACTTTTGTCTACCGGTGGATTTTCTCTTTGTAAAATGGCACTCAAATACTTGGGTGTGCTTGCTCTCTGTCGCAAGCCACAGATTGTAGGGATTTAATTAAATAACAATGCAAGAATCTAAAATAGGCATAGGCAAACTTGGCCTTCCAGATGTTTTGGGACTACAACTCCCATGATCCCTAGCTAACAGGACCAGTGGTCGGGGATGATGGGAGTTGTAGTCCCAAAACATCTGGAGGGCCGAGTTTACCTATGCCTGATCTAAAATCTTGGGATAAGAAACGTCTGTTACCCACAGCACCATGGATTAGATTATGTGAAGCCAGTTCTTCCATGTTATGCATGGAGCTGTGACTGTTGTGATTCACATGTTCAGGAAAATATTGAAAAGCAGCAGCTGTGCTTGTGTATGTGTGTGGGTCAAGTGGTTCATCATATATTCACACTTGGCTAGCTTACAAGTCCCATAGGGAATCAGGACTTGGTGAACAGAGCTACAAATATGTCTACAATGGAAGAGAAATGATATATGTGCACCATAAGGAGCTGAATCTCACTGGTTTTACATTTGGGAAACCAGATAAGAAAGGAGGAAATGATTTATTAATGCAGCTGAGGACCAGTCCTATCATCACCATGATGCTTTGGAGAAATGGTTGAAAGGTTAACTCTGACCTCAAAGATGTTGAATGTTGCAATCTTTATCGCATAAAGAAGTGGGATTTAGAACGTCATACTTTAACAGCAGTTTAAGCAAAGGTAACATTTGGATAACCTTCCTTTAAAATTAGATGTTTGATTACATGACCGCAACCAAAATCCAGTGAGACTTTATGACTATGCGCTATTTTGACAGACATCTCTCATTTGAATTCCAAAGTTACATCCATTTAAAACAAAGTTAGCATTCTTCCTTGAAAGTAATTGACTTCACAAACCAAGTTATATGGTAAATGTAACTCAAACATAACACCAAATCTATGTGGAAGGACTTTAAAATACATTTGTCTGACTTAAGCAAATTTAGCATGGGCCTCGGTGGTCACAATTTATGAAATTTATGACGGCCAAAGGGGAATAAATTGAGGTATGTTTTGTTATATAATTTAAGGTGAAGTGTTATGCAAAATGAAATGGTAACTGTGGTTTTTGTGGTGAGGCAAATCAAGTGTACCTAAAATACAAAAGTGAGCTCTGGACTGAAATGTAGGATGAGGAGGATACCCATGAGATGAATTATATCCATCACAATAGCAATTTGAGTTGCTGGCATATGTAAGCACAAAAGTACTGGAAATTATGCCAAGTCAGTTTGGGACTTTGAAAATAGGGGCCAATATTCAATGGAAGCTTCATTTCTCCTCAGAAAGCCCACTGTATATTGAACATCATATCAATTCGTTATAGCACAATCTGGTGTTTATTCAGAACTAAGCCTCACTGTCTTCAGTGGAGTTTACTGCTGGGATAGTGTGCATAGGATTGCAGTTTTAGCCTGTAATCGTAAGCATATATATTCAGAAGTAATCCCTATTGAATTCAATGGGATTTAGTTCCAAGGTGGCGCTAAAGGTTAAAGCCTCAGTGCCTAGGACTTGCCGATCGAAAGGTCGGCGGTTCGAATCCCTGCGGCGGGGTGCGCTCCCGCTGCTCGGTCCCAGCGCCTGCCAACCTAGCAGTTCAAAAGCACCTCCGGGTGCAAGTAGATAAATAGGGACCGCTTACCGGTGGGAAGGTAAACGGCGTTTCCGTGTGCGGCTCTGGCTCGCCAGAGCAGCGATGTCACGCTGGCCACGTGACCCGGAAGTGTCTCCGGACAGCGCTGGCCCCTGGCCTCTTAAGTGAGATGGGCACACAACCCCAGAGTCTGTCAAGACTGGCCCGTACGGGCAGGGGTACCTTTACCTTTTAAATGAGGTTAGGATTGCAGGCAGCCCTAGATTCCTTCAGTGTAATAGACTTTATAAAAGGCTTCAAGGCCAAGGAAGACTAAGTGGGTGGTGAACCGTGAAGGAGGATGGCTGTGTACGTGATCTTTTTGGATGGATGTTCCACAACAGAAACAACAGCATAGCCTTTGTTTAGTATTCAGAATATGGCTGAGTGACACTGTGGTCCTTGACTATGTAGGAACACAGGAAGCTGTCAGACAATTGTTGCATCTAGCTCAGTATTGACTGGCAGCCATTCTTCATGGTTTCAGAAGGAGGTTTTCCTATCCCAATCTAGAGATGCTGGTGACTTGTCAAGGAGTTGTCAAGGAGCCAGGTCAACCACAGGGCGCACACACACACACACACACGGGAGGCACAGAATGCAATTAGATCTTTATTAACAGAAAATAACAATACAGTAGAGTCCTCTGGTTGGTATTAATCCAGTTTAGATGTTGCTGAAACTGACCACTATAACTTTTTAAAGTTAAAACAAAACAAAACAAAACAACCTTTCCGGAGTGTATGAGTGAAGTGTACCTTTACTTTTAATTCAGAAAACAAGTTTGCCTCTTCAGCTATCAGAATTTGTGGAGGTGATGAACTGGGGCCCTGCTAATAAGCGAATATGATAGGGTAGAGATGAAAACTTCTGAAGCTTAAAGATTTCCACTAGAGGGGTTTCTCAAACCACAGCGAGAGTCAACCATAACATGCATCTGCTGATATATCTTTGGACACCCTTGCAGTCAAAACCCCAAACTGGAAATGTCTCAGGGAGACAATTTGATCTCAAAAGCAATAGATTGAAATCGGGAGCCTGGTTTTTATTAGCATCATGAGGAAAGATTTTGCAAATCCTGTTCATGGCCTATAATGGGACGCAGATTTCGCTTGTGGAGGAGTTGACTACTGGGCATTGTAACCCTGATTTCCTCACCGCATCACTGAAATAATAACATACACAGCCATAGGCTAAGAGGCAGAAGAGCTGTGTTGCTACTTCCTCTAATTGATTTGCAATTCATGAACCATTTCCCACTGAAACAGCTACACTCTTATTCTAAAACACCATTAGTCTACAGAGAGACTCCCAGATTCATTATCGGGCTGGGGATATTTGAGAATGTGCAATTCAAGAGCAGCCATATATGCCATTTTTGTTGAGGCTACTTCAGCCAAAGCAGGAATAACACAACCCCACTTTGCAAAATTGCAATAGGAGTCCAACAGGGTGAGGCTCAAGCTGTTAATTTTTTCATTTAGGCTTTCTTCACTGGATGTTCTTTGGCATCGGTCACGTAAACATATTGGAGATCAAGAGGATGCGGGTGGTGGAGGAAGTCCCTGTTATCCCTTGGCTGAGTTGCAATTCTGTATAATGTTGATGAGATGGGGGGGGGGGTGTCGCCTGATAAGATGTTTAGCTGCTTGAACTGTATGGGTTTTAGTTGATTAAATCTGCATATATATAAAGTTAATTGCTCTGAAGAAAGAAATTTTCCCAGTTGGAGTGGCTTCAGATTTCACTGGCTTCAATGAAGTAAGCTCCACTGACTCCCATGAGATTTCTCCCAAATCTGCACAACTGCAGCCTTTACAGCCTGCTCAGATGCACTTGGTTTGATGTCTTGCTTACGTGGTGTAGTGGCTGTGTTAGGTTTCTGTTATGCCTCTGTGCAGTTCTTGGAGTTACAAGACTCTGTTGACATTCCAGACTGTTGGAAGTCTCATGGGAGACAGATGTTGAAGTTACTG
This sequence comes from Podarcis cretensis, assembly GCF_951804945.1. NCBI lineage: Eukaryota > Metazoa > Chordata > Lepidosauria > Squamata > Lacertidae > Podarcis > Podarcis cretensis. The sequence goes on from NC_137187.1 coordinate 14,260,679, forward strand.
GTTTCCTGTTTCTGTGTCCTGTTGTTTTCTGTCTCTCACAGAGAGCAGACACATATTCTTTTCTATCTTGTGTAGTTAGAAATAAAGTAGCAATGTAGCACATATTTCTGGCTCCTTTGCTGCTGTCTGAGTATTCTGTGCAATGAAGAGCGTGCTTGAATGAGCGTGTCTCATTCAAAGGCTTAGGACGTTAATAACCATCGGAGGAGAGCCTGGATGGGGTTCCGAAGATACGGCCGGAGAAGTAGCCATTACAGCTTGTTTGTATGGAGGCTCAGACAGGCTGAAGGTCATATCCACCCTTGCTGAACCAACTGCTCTCCAAGAAGCCAAACAAGGACCAGCAATGATTTCAGCACAGGAGAGAATTCCAAGGCATTGCAGCCAACGGTGGAGCATATGCCGGTTCTGACCAGGGTGGGCACGCTCCCAAGGGGGATGTGGTGCACTCCCGAGGGACACATGGCACAGAGGGTGCCCTCCCAGGCGCGGGATAGCCTCTTAGGTGTCTGGAGCGGTGTGCACACCCTGCAGCCAGGGGCGGAGCAAGCCGCCCATGGCGGACATTTGGTATGCCACCAGCCCGTGGCTTCCAAGCCTCCCCCAAATTGTCAAAATGAAGGGGGAAAGGTATAATGCCACCGGGAAAGTGGCACAGCTCCTCCCTTTCCCCAAGGGCTCAGGGTAGGCTTGGGAGTTGCGGGCAGGCGGCGCGCCGAATGTCACCCCCCTCAGTGAGGGCACCCGGGGCGGACTGCTCCCACCGCCCCCCTTCCTACGCCCCTGATTGCAGCTGCATCTTTCTCTCTGTCCCGCTCCACAAGTGGCTGTGCGGGAAGCGAAATGGCAGAGATCAGTTGAGAAGGGAGAAGAATGGTTGAAATACCAACGAGAGAGACCAAATTGTCTGGCAGAATTTGTGGTCAGTTTGATTAATTGATGAAACATTGCAGAACTGAATCTGCTGGGGGAATGGATGTTCTTGACATTACAGCATTTTGCTGAAACGACTAGTTTGTTTTCTCAGGGGGGAGGAAATTGCGCAAGCATCGAGTCAGGAGGAGCTGGGAAGGAAAGATTGTTGTGCTGGATACTGGAAATCTTAGAAGAAGAAGAAGAAGAAGAAGAAGAAGAAGAAGAAGAAGAAGAAGAGGAGGAGGAGGAGGAGGAGGAGGAGGAGGAGGAGTTGGAGTTTGGATTTGACATCCCGTTTTATCACTACCTGAAGGAGTCTCAAAGCGGCTAACATTCTCCTTTCCCTTCCTTCTCCACAACAAACACTCTGTGAGGTGAGTGGGGCTGAGAGACTTCAAAGAAGTGTGACTGGCCCAAGGTCACCCAGCAGCTGCATGTGGAGGAGAGGAGACGCGAACCCGGTTCACCAGATTACGAGACTACTTCTCTTAACTACTACACCACACTGGGACAAGGTCTCAGAAGCAGTGGTGTTATCAAGACTCACAATGGCCTCATTTGGAATATGATTTTGCCTAGCTAATAATGCTTCCCACAACCCCCCCCCCCAAAAAAAATTTCCCCATGTTGTTCTACTGGAAAACAGAGTTCTGCAAATGAGAAGATTATGGTTTTTATCTTAAAACTGTTTTTAGTCCCTTTTTTTGTCACAAAGTGCTGCTTCCACAGAGCTAAGCAAATATCTCTGAAAGGTGTTTTTTATTTTTTTAAAGGTTTTAGGGCACTGGCAGGCAGGCACTGTACAACTTGGTGCTTGCCTAATGCAGTTTTGGGGAGCTTCTTAACCCAACCTGTATCACAAACAAAGGGTTTTATTTGAAGTTCTGCTAAGCATCAGAATTCAGTACAATGCAAGAGTGATTATGAGTTGATTTAATGGCAAGGGGCAGGGGACATGAAACTGAGGCAAAGATTGGTGGACTAGAAACTAAGAGCCACTGCAAAGAATGGGAAGAGAAGCAACGTCTAAGAATGGATTGTTTTTGGCTGGTAAAAGGAAACTCAAATAGCGGGTAGTGGGACTGGTACCAGACTCTGCTTTGTTCCGGCCATAGAAGTGGTGATTTTGTCTATGGGGGAGGGTGACTACCTCCTCCAGAGCCAAGTTTTGAATTCACAGCAATTCTGTTATGTGAACATGATGTGCTTTGGTTTGTGGCAAAACGTCCTCAACCAAATTAGCTATCCATTTCACAGTTGGTGAGTCTGGATGGCTTTTTGTTGTTCTTGTTGTTGAGAAATTAGGGCATCAGCTGATTTTGGCGAGAGGGTGGGCTGTGTGCTCAAGGTACCATAGTAACAGTATGGCTTGCTAGCATCTTTCACCTCCTTCCTTTAACTTTTCAGTGCTGCTGGGGCCATCCCTTTTCCTTGCCCCATCTCTCCCATGTTTAGATTTGAAGCACTAGTGGCCAGAACAGCTGTAGCCATCATGCATTGCTGTGCCAGAATAGTTCCAGAGGCATGCTGGGAATAGTGAAACATGATGGCAGCTACAGCTCTTATTCTGACTGCTTCAACTTGTTTCAAAATGTGGGAGGGGGAAGGGAGGGGCGAGGAAATATGCCATGGGTACCCTTTATAAAACTACCCCCCACCCCGTTTCATGGCAATCTAAGCCTGTACCTCTGATTTAGTCAAACCATCTCCACTTCTGTATGTAATGGCTGCCTCATTTGGGGTGGGGGGTGGGGTAAATCCTGAAACTGGACAAAAAGGAACCCAGGCATGCTGTCCCATTATTCTGTACAGTCATACCTCGTGTTACGTTTCCTTCATGTTATGTTCTTTCAGGTTACATCCCGCAGCGACCCGGAAGTACTGGAAAGGGTTATGTCAGGGAACTGCCATCGGAGCCAAGGGTGGAGGTACGGCTCCCCAATGACGCCGGAGAGGGAACCAGCAAGGAGAGAGGGAGAGCTTCCTCTGGGGAAGGAAATCAGCGTGACGCCAGGAAGAAAGGGGAGGCTGAGAGGGTTTCAGAGGGAGGGCTCCGAGACTCTTCCACCAGCGGGGAGAGCACAGGACCTCCGCTGGGCACGCCCACTCTGCGCAGAAAGCTTCCGCGCAGGGAGGCTAGGCGGAGACTTGGTGTCAAAGAACTTTTATGCTGGAAGAAGTTCAGGAAACGCCCACTGACGGATTCTGCCAGTGATTGAGACAGCCACGGTGTAAGGGCTGTCCAGCTAGGGAAAGGTTTTAGCCAGACAACCCAGCTTGGAGCAGTGGCGGCTTACGCACAAGCAACCCCAATTCCCATTACAGGTTGCTTCAGGGTTTTGCCACTTGTGCATGCACAGAAGTGCTAAATCGCACTTTGTGCATGCACACAAGCACCAAATTGTGCCGCACACCTGTGCAGATATGGCGCTTCAGGTTGCACTATTTTCATGTTGCGAACGGGGCTCCGGAACGGATCCTGTTCGCAACCAGAGGTACCACTGTACTGTACTTTGTTCTGACTGGAATGGTTTTACTTGCTTTTATAATTGGATATTCTATTGTTGTAACCTGCCCTAGGACCTTATGGTGAAGAGCAGGTAAGAAATCTTATAAATAAACAGTCAGTCGTGCCATCACATACAAGAAATCTAGCTCAAAATGGATAGCAAGTTTCACATTTCCCAGTTGGATAACTATATTCATTTTATGAACACATGAATTAACTCCATCCATATTTTTTTACATTTGTGGATTCAAGCCAGTGTTTCAGAATTGTAGGCAGCAGAAGAAAAGTGCCGCTTGTTTTCACTGCTTAGACATTCTGTGCAATAAGTTTTAAAGCAAGTTATCCAACAACTTTTTACTCTGGCATTACCTAGCAAAATTAATGCAACTTCTTAGAAAAGTTGCAGCCTAATTGCTTTTAAGACTGAAATATCAGACGTTACTGGGTGCACCAGATCCTTTATATTGTGTTGACTGCAAGGAGTTTAACAGTGTAATCTTATGCATGTCTACTCAGAAAAGTAAGCTCCATTGAATTCAATGGGGCTTATTCCCAGGTAAGTTTGTGTGCACAACTGTGGCCTAATATATCTATTGGAGCATTGCTTGTTGAAGTAACCATTCTCTCTCTCTCTCTCTCTCTCTCTCTCTCTCTCTCTCTCTCTCTCTCTCTGACTTTTCAAAGGAGACCAGTCACTGGCATAAGGAGGAAAAGTGTGGATACAGAGAACACACGTTTACAAATAACACCAGATATTTTCCAGCTCTCCTCTTGGTATTCCATTCTAATGTGCTGCATAATATCAAAGCTCCCTTTCAGACAATTGGGGCTGATGGCATGGATATTAAAACTGTTCTTTAAAAGTGTGTTGTTTCAGCAAGTAACCTGGAAAACCAGTCTAGGAAGTGGAAAATATTGCAAGCTAGACATTACTTGGCCTGAGCTGGCACAAATGGAAATTAAAGATGGTGGAACTTTTGCTGAATAGTATGCTTTTCAGCTCCACGTTTTGGCTGACATTTTCACTCCAGGGAATGTTTACAAATGATGCCCTGCCAGCATAATGAAAACTCCGAGCACTGAAACGGCAACAGTTTATTTGTTGTGATCAATGGGACTGAGGAGGACTAAATCCAAGTATTTCACCTCAGTTGTGTTGTGGATCACAACTTTAAGCTATTCCGTATGTAAATGCTCCCAACCACAATCTGCTTATATAATACATATAAGCAACAAAGAGGCAGAGGTTTAAAGGCTTGGGAGAAAACAAAACAACTCTTCACAGCTTTGTTTCATTTCATTTCATTTCATTTCATTTTAAATGCTCTGTCCTTTTTTGAAAATTTGTCTGTACACATCATGTCCACCACTGATTTCAGGAACGGCACTTCTTTTAGGGCATCCATTTTAGGGTTGCCATATGTCCTCTTTTTCCAGGACATGTCCTCTTTTTCATGGGTATATAAAATGAGAGTCATCATAGCGATCCATAGTTAAAAGTAGAATTCGGCAAATGTGTGGATTCCATACTTGAGATGACACGGTAGCATCACAGCTCTCCAGACCATCTCTGCATCGCAGGCGGTTGGACTAGATGACCCTCGCAGTCGCTTCCAACCCTACCAGTCTATGATTCTATGATTCTGGTGGTTTCATTGAACTTCGAAACAGCATGGGAAACAAGCTGTTCTCTTGCGATGTCCCCCAAAAGTAATTGGATAGAATAGGAGTCTCTCAGCCCAGGAGGATAGCCTAGGCAGTTATATGAATGCCACTGAGAGGGGCAGGAGAACTCACTTGTATAAACCTATCCTGTCCACTTCCCAAGTTAAGTCATCCACCGAGGTGAATTTTTTCACACCGTAACATTATTTGAGTTCTATAGGCACAAAGGAGCAGTAACTACACCAATCCTTTAAAATTCTCTGTGTACAAGGGGAGAGGGCAATACTCAGCTACACAGCCCATGACACACTTTATGCTTTCCACAGTGTTTGATCTTTCTAAAACAATACACGAAGTGAAACACAGGAATCCTTTGAAATTCACACTTCTCTGAATTTTGCAGTCGGTTCTCCAGCCAAGGAATGTGTACAAATACATAAACACTAAGATAAAGTGTGCATATGAATGAATATATTAGTGAAAATAATATACAAAATGCATTGTATGAGGTAAAATGTGGGGAGGAGATGTTTTAATCTAGCCTTTTAAAAATACAAAAACAGAATTGTCAAATATATATTTTATGTTGGTTTTAATGTGTATTATATATATATAAAAATTATTGTATTAAAATATTGTAAGTCCCTTTGAGGTACAGTGGCAAAAAGGTGACTAATAAATTTAATAATGAATAATGATAGAATGATGTAAAATTTTCATGAGGACGTCTCAATTCAATTAATTAATTGCAAGCAGGTATAGAAATGTGGAGAACTGAACTTAAGACAGAAAAATGGGAAATCAGAGGGTGTGTGTGTGTGTGTGTGTGTGTGTGGAATTGACACATTCACCCATCCCTAGTGATTTGTAGCCATTAATAGCATTAGCTTCCATGAATTTGTCTAATCCTCTTTTTAAATTATCCAGGGTAGTAGCCATCATTACTTCTTGTGACTGCAAATTCCATACTTCAGCTATGTGCTGTGCGAACAACTGTCTTCTTTTCTTTACCCTGAACCTTGTGACATTCAGCTTTTTTAGATATCCCCGAGTTCCATGCATAGTTTTGTATACATCTATCATGTCTGCCCTTACTAACCTTTTTGCTAAACTAAAAAGCCCTGGGGCACTGTAGGAAATTAAAATGGCCACTCCCAGCCACCATTAGAGTCCTGCTACAGTCAGTGTTAGCGGGGTCCCACCAAAGGGCTTTGGGCCCAGGACCACCTCAAACCTGGCCTTGCTTCCACCTATGTGGTTCCATTTATTGATGCCTCCATTCAAATGACGGAGCTTTAAATAGGCTGCATGTTGCTTTCATGCTTTATTATAATGTCAGGATGTTGAAGAGAAGTTTTGTACCTACCCAGTCCACCATGGGAGCAACTCTAAAGTCAGCAAGAAGCCACAATTGTGTTCTTCTACTGTTTGATGTGTATAGCTGCTCTCGTTTTGTAGAGCCAAAGTTTGTTGACTTGAGATCCAGGTGCCTTCTGCATTATAATAATACATAATTCGACACACAGGAAGAGTGGGGAAGAGGTGCCTGCAAGGACTGTTTCCACTCCCTCCACCCAACACACACTTTTCCTACCCTTGCAGATCAACAGTGTTTGTGGCTTTGGAGTACAAGAGGGGGATAGTGGCCTGCAAGTGTTTTTAAATGTCTCTCGCCTTAACTTGAGATGACTACATGATGCAGGCATCTTAATCCGATGCCATTAAACACTTTACAGAGAACTACGCCACCAAGCATATGTAAGATATACTTGATATGGTGCCATAATATGATTTCATAAAAGATTTTAGAGCCTTTTACAACACTTTATTGGGACCATTTTGTTTTATCCTCCGCCTGTAAACTCTAGCAATTGTGAAATACCACTGTACAGGCTAGAGAGATACTTCCTTTTCCTGAGTGCTGCACCCAGAATTCATCTAATATCTTCACCAACCAAGAGTGTAAGTGCAGACGGGAAGTGGAATTACTGAGTGCAGAAACACATGTTGTGTCGTGTGCGTCTGGTTTCTTCAACTGGCAAAGCTAACAAACATTTTTTTTTAAGAAAAAAATCCTTTCATTTATGAGAGATTACATTTTTATGTTCGCTTTCTCAGATTTTGAATGCTGATAGAACTGTGTTTCTTAGTTGGCTCCCCCTTCCTAGCCTAGCTCCCCCCTCCTTTTCTTCTGTTTGTAGCCTTTTGCCAATTCATTAACAGCCTATAAAGAATGTGTGCAATGCCAATTTGAGAAGGAGAGACTGAGAAAAGATGCATTTCTTGCTAAGGCCTGCGGAAGGAGAATTTTCTTGATAAGACCTGTGGATCTAAAAACAATGGTATTTGTAGATAAGATTGGGATGATTTGTCAATGATGTAAATAGGATGCCACGTCGGCAAAGCAGGGGATGGAGATCACCTTTACAGTGGTACCTCGGGTTACAGATGCTCCATGTTACAGACGCTTCAGGTTACAGACTCCACTAACCCAGAAATAGTACTTCGGGTTAAGAACTTTGCCTCAGGAAGAGAACAGAAATTGTGTGGTGGGGGGTGCAACAGCAGTGGGAGGCCCCATTAGCTAAAGTGGTACCTCAGGGTAAGAACAGTTTCAGGTTAAAAAAGGACCTCCAGAACAAATTAAGTTCTTAACCTGAGGTACCACTGTATTATGTTGAAGGAAACCATGGAGGAAAACTACAATGAAGTTGGCTCACAGGTGGCACTACACATCTGTAAGTCTTCACATTACACAGGATAATTCATTCTTTCTCTCCCTTGCATTGAAGACAGCGTGCTGTGGTTGAAGAGCTGTTGTTCCGTTTATGGTGGGAGTGTCTTTGGGTCCAAGTCTTTTGGTAAGATGCATCTGGGGCAATGTCAGTCACAATCTCATCTACTCTTGCTACAGTCTTAGCTCCGCTGTCTATTCAAGATAATAGGCAGGGTCACGTATTCTATATGGAGGAAGTCAGTTTCTTATTGGTCACTGCCAGAATGGAGATAGTGCAGGAACAGAGGAAGCTGCCTTATACTGAATCAGACCAATGGCACACTTAACTCAGTATTATCCACATGGACTGGCTGTGGCTCTCTACCTGGAAACAGAGATAGCTGTTTGGGGGTCGGGTTCCCCCACCCTGAAATAGATATATATAGTTTGTGTGTGTGTGTTTCCATACTGTTTTTTAGAAATACAGAAGTCGAGTAGTAGCTGAATAAAGAAGTACTATCTTTTAACTGTCCCAATTATTCCAACATTCGGTTTCATTGGGAGTCCCAGAATACTAGTAATGCAAGACCGGAGGGCTTGGTAACTGCTGGAGCTGCTTCCTATAACACAAAAATGACTTTGATGGCAAAGCAAAAAATGTTTTTGCTGATATCAACAGAGCTGCATGCTTTTAAACAGCATAAGAATGTGGTCAGGTGAATTCTGTATGACATCATTGGTCACTAAAGATACACACAGTATAATTTTCATTCTGAAAAACAAATATCCTGCACTATAAAACAAGAAGTACACTTATGTAAGCATTTCACATTATCAAAATCCCTTTTTCGTTATGATTCATGCATATAGAATGTGCTTAATTGTTGCACTTTCAGTGCTATGTTCTCGGTTTATTAAAAGCAGACCTGGTGCAGAGAGTCAAAGGCAACAATTGTGAAATGATTTACAATATGGTCTCCGGTCCAGCATAATATGCCTTGTAAAAGTCTTTCTGTTGCAGAGGAAACAAGTACACAGCATTTTCACGGTATTGTCACAAGTCCTGTTGCCATGGGGAGAAATACTAAGTGGATGAAGTCATGACGTTCACTAAAAGGCGTCAGTAATGGGGCTTAATAATGTGTTGAAAACACTCAAATTAGAAAGGAATCACTTTGTACCGGACGAATATAAACTCTGAAAAATGAAATATTGTGATGTGAAAATTAGCTGAGATCTGAACAATACCGCCACGTAGACTGGTTGCTGAACATTATGAGAGCTTTGAGCAAGCAGATGTGCAAAATAGAACTTTGACATGCACCTGTAACCACAGTCAGCCCAAGGCAAAGGACAAAATGGCAGCTCTTCCATTCTATGTACAGAAGCCAGATGGACTGGCAGTGAAATCTTATTTCTATAGTGGCAATGGAATACCATCCATCAGGACACCTGCGGCAACAACTTACTTGAGGGGTTGCATGACAAGCACACGTAGCTCTGATCACCAGCAGAAGGGAATGGCTGGATAGCTCAGCAGGAATGATTGGGGGCTGCTACCTACCACCTGAGAGGGACACGGGTGGCACTGTGGGTTAAACCACAGAGCCTAGGACTTGCCAATCAGAAGGTCGGTGGTTCGAATCCCTGCGATGGGGTGAGCTCCTGTTGCTCGGTCCCTGCTCCTTCCAACCTAGCAGTAGCATGACCTGGAAGCTGTACGCCGGCTCCCTCAGCCAATAAAGCGAGATGAGGGCTGCAACCCCAGAGTTGGTCACGACTGGACCTAATGGTCAGGGGTCCCTTTACCTTTACTTTACCTACCACCTGAGGTGATTTCCTCATTCTTCTGAATGGTAGGGCCTGCTCTGCCTGAAGCCCGCCCATCTCTGTGTTAGTTCATCTTTGGAAATTCCAGTAAAATAGCAAAGGGCAAAGGGAAAGGGCATTGTCTGCTTGTCAACAGTCCTCAAAATGTATGAAGCTGAACTGAGGAATCATTTTTAAGGGATCATCAGGTTTCACAATGGGAAATAGATTTTGCCTACATCAATATTCTAAAAGTCCCTGCTCTGACAAAATATATGTAGGAATTTTGAAAGAAGCTGAAGGGATGCTGATAAACATAGGAGCCAACTCCTAGTGGCTAAGGGGGCTTTGCCAATAAAATATTTGATGGGTCCGCCTCATCAAAGTTGATGGGCATTGCCACTTAAATAGCGTGTGTGCACTGCATCATGTGATCAATTATGCAGGGCAGGGCTTACCTGAGCTCCCCCAGTATTTCATTCAAGTTGTCACCCCTGCAATTTATTATTAAGGTCAGAGACCAGCTTGTGTAAAGATACATGAAATGCTTCTGGACGGTCTCATTAGGGTTGGTTCACAGATGAGTTTTCAGGAAGAGGCCCTTTTGCTGCATAAAGTACTTTTAACCTTAGTTTCCTGCTGGAATGATCATACTTGAAAGTGCCACAAAATCAATAAGTATTGACTGAAACCACCCTACAAATAGCTGTTTTTAGGTGCTTGCTTCATAAGAAGTAAGGGGTTGAGGAACTTATAGGTCTTATGTTTGCAAGGGGGGGGGGTACAGCTCTAGAGAGACATTGTAAAATAAATGCCTTAAAAACACCACCACCACAGATCAAGTAATGGCAATGTGCAAAATATCTGACAACTTTGAGCACTGCAAGACTTTGGCAGGCAGTCAGGGTTCATGGAAAACATCTGCATACTCATTATTAGAGCTGTAACTGCTGCTCGGTTGTGGAAATCAGTTGCTTTCTACTGGCTGCATATATTCTTTTTTTACCCCCATGTTGATGAGAGACAAAATAGTTGTCTCTGGATTTTGACTTGTTAAAATTTCTTGACTAACCTGCTGACTAATGGTATGATTATACTGGCAGTGGTAGCAGTGAATTAGAGTCCTCATCTAGCTCAGAGGGCTGATAATACAGAGCTTAAATCAACTTCTACGCTGGTTATCCCATAACACTCTGGGGAGGTAACATAGTTCAACAATGGAATTCATGTTTTGCCTAAAACAGGCTTGAAGTCCCAGTCTATACAGCAGCACTACATAAAACTGCCCTTTTCTCCTGCGACCAGAATACTTTGTTGACGCTACCCAGTTTTTAGTCTGAGCCCAGCACAAGCTGGGTGAAAATGGAAGGCATTGGGTATCCTCTCACTTCATGTTTGTCAAAGTCCCGGCTGGGGACGTCGGGGCCAGGGGCAAGATGGCAGGATGGGAGCAGGAATGGGAGTCCAGAAGCCAGGAGTCAAGAAGCCAAGAGTCAGAAAGCAAGGAGTCACAAAGTCAAGGGTCTGAGGGTCAAGAAGTAAGGAGTCATGAAGTCAAATGCAGCAAGGCTGGGAACGTGTTGCTGCGGCAAAGAGCTGAAGGGAAAATGCTGACCTTATATCCCTTCCTGGCTCTTGCTACCAGGTGCTGTGAGTTACCAATCAGCCTCACCTGTGTGGCCACGCCTTGCCTCTTCAGAACAAACTTAGGAAGGCCCCAGTCCTGCAGAGTCCTATTGGTCACAGGGCCTGGCTCCTGCACACACACCTGACAATGTTCTCCATGAAGTCCTGCTATTGCTTGGGTGTGGCAGTAATGAATATAATGCTTTATATCAATGATCTTGCAGAGTAGGGTGTCTGGAGAACAATACAATGGCCCGGATCATAAAATGAGTTAGTGAAGTTCATTGAACTAGATTGTTTTGTTTCCTTCCTCCACCTGGTATCCTCCAGATGTTACGGACTACAACTCCCATTAACCCCCAGCCAGCATAGCTGATGGAGGTGTAATCCTTCTTTGAATTCCCTTCAGTTAACTCACCTTAGGGTGTAAGTCCAATTTTGGGTGATTCACCTTCTCCAGGAATACCAGACCCTCCAAGTGTCCCTATTTTCCAGGGATAGTCCTGGATTTACAGAAGCCATCCTGGTTTCTGATTTGATCCTGGGGTGTCCTGCTTTTCTGTCCCTCTTTTCATCAGAGAAACGTTGGAGGGTATGAAATTATGTGACCCCAGAGCCAAGGAGATAGGTACAACCTTTAGAAGACATCTGAAGGCAGCCCTGGGTTGTTTAATGTTTAATTATATTTTTATATATATTGCAAGCCTCTGAGAGTGGCTTGGAAAACCAAGTCAGATGGGTAGGGTATAATAATAATAGAATAGGACATTCCTATTTTCATTGGAGAAATGTTGGAGGGTGTGCAATACCATCTCATCATCTAGAATGGATTTCCAGGGGACATGGAGAGGCTGCATAGTGGGAAGAGAAACTTTTATTCCATGAACTTCCTTAAAGTTAACTCATCTTAAGATCTAAGCCTGTACCTTTGTGTGTTTCTTGTTTGAAAACACTAGGACTGAAGGATATACCATAGGATAAACCAATATACCAATGTCCCCCTTTCTTGTGTTCTCTGATAGCCGTATGGGAGGCCTGATGCATTAATCTAAGGCTCAGAATACAAAACTGCAAAGTGAGGCATTGTGGGAATAATGGATTGGATTTGGACAAAGATGAGCACAGAAGAATTAAAGCCCTTTCCTTATCCTCCCATGCTATAGTCCCAATACAGCTTACCCCCACCACTCCTGCTTTGTATTTAAAGAAATTAAACCAGCTATGTAAGGATTAAAAACATGAATAAAACCAGCCATGTAAAGATTAACAACATCTAGTTTGGCCCTGAATTGATGTGCTTGAAGGAGCCATATGTGAATCTTCCCCCTTGAACTATCATGCAGTGTCTTGCTGCATCAAATGTGAAGACTTCTTCCTATTTAAAGAAAACCTTCCAGCTCCTTTGTGAATTACAGCTGTGTGAACTGGCCATGACGGAAATGCAAAATGGCCCTGAATGTCACCTGTCTCAGGAGCTGGCTGCTGCAGATGTGAAGCGCAGATCTGCCATGCAAAGGAGTTCATGAACTTTCCAAACACACCTGTGCTGATTAATAAGTTTGCATGAAAAACGTGCGGAATCTGAGGTTTCAGAATGAGATTGGGTGGATCTTGGCAGCTTTGAAATATTAGGTATTTACAGTAATGTAAAATATGAACCTTGGCAACTTTTGAGAGGCTGAGTAATACTTCAAACTGAGCTGCAGAAACCCAAAGGGACCCATTGTTGTGCTACTAAAGGAGGACAGAGAAGGGGTTTCTCTACTGGAAAGGAGTTCTCAGCTGCAAAATGTGTCAGTTTTATCCAAGCACATTCCTTCCTTGGTCTTCTGGGATCTGTGGCTGAATTTGCTAGTTGCTGACACATCTCTATTCTATGACTTTTGCATTTGTGAATCTTCAGAGCTTAATCATGATATAAAAGTCAGGGTGAACTCTGGGGCTGCTTTAATCAAGTTCAGTCCTCAAATTTAGGGGGGCAGACACGTCTTGTAACTATGAAATTGGGGGTCAGAGAAATTTGGACTTCTACTAATTGTGGGAGGCAGGGCAGGTGTGTAAGTATGCTAGCACTACGTATCTGCAATCTTTATTTATCAGTAGCAAAAATAGAAAATTCTCAGTTGCTGGGCAAATAAATGTCACGAATATAGTAACAGGCTTCTAAACGTTTATCATAAAATAAGAAGGGAGCACAGATTTGTGTAGGTAACCCATCTGCAAAGAATTGGGAAAGATAAACAATAGCTTCCAACATAAGCAAAACAAGGCATTCAAGTGTTTGAACTGGATGTGATGATCAGCAATAGCATCTTGCAACTAGTTAGCACCCAGGTCTCTTCAACAACATGTTTCACAGTCCAGGTTCCTAAATTTTACAATGACCACAGTTTTTCAACTGACTTGCCTAAGATCCAGGACAAAGTGCCGCCTTTCGGAAATTCTCCCTGGATGTCAGTTCTGCCTTTGAAATCCTGGTGTTGTTGTTTAGTCATTTAGTCGTGTCCGACTCTTCGTGACCCCATGGACCAGAGCACGCCAGGCACTACTGTCTTCCACTGCCTCCCACAGTTTGGTCAAACTCATGCTGGTAGCTTCAACAACACTATCCAACCATCTCGTCCTCTGTTGTCCCCTTCTCCTTGTGCCCCCAATCTTTCCCAACATCAGAGTCTTCTCTTCTCATGAGGTGGCCACAGTATTGGAGCCTCAGCTTCACAATCTGTCCTTCCAGTGAGCACTCAGGGCTGATTTCCTTAAGAATGTATAAGTTTAATCTTGCAGTCCATGGGACTCTCTAGCACCATAATTCAAAAGCATCAATTCTTCGACGATCAGCCTTCTTTATGGTCCAGCTCTCACTTCCATACATCACTACTGGGAAAACCATAGCTTTAACTATACGGACCTTTGTTGGCAAGGTGATGTCTCTGCTTTGTTGGCAAGGTGATGTCTCTGCACCTGGAGCAGGAACCAGCAAGCCACTCCAGCATCCCTACCAAGAAAACTCCATGGACAAAGAAATCCTGGTAATGACTGGGAAAATTCAGACATATGGCCACCCTATGCGAAGGGTTTCTTGTTTTGTTTTTAAATTAATTTATTGTGGTTTTTACTATTTTACATTGTCATGCAGAGACTATACAAATGCTGTTAAATAAATAAAATATCCAGAATACCAATATAAGCCTTCATGAACATTTATAAGTGTTTTAGTGTAAATCTATCCTGGAAATTTCCCACAAGATAATGCTTTTTTGCATTTTACTTTCACACTAAAATGCACCCTAATGCACACTTTATCCTAGTATATGATTATTATTATTTTTGCATTTAATTGGAGAACTGCACTGAAGAATTTGGAGAAGCGCACACTTTGAAAGATGGCTGCAAAACTATATCCAAAGAATGCAAATGTCTGTTCAACAATATTTCCAGGCGTCATTAGGCTGTATGTTTTAAGACTAATGAAAGGAGCCTAGCTCTTATGTTTGGTTCTATGTGAACATAATCCTGCAAGAAGTCAGAGCTGTCAGAAAGTAGCTCAATTAGAGCGAACAGATTTTGTTTTTCCTGGAAAAATATAATGCTTTCAACGATTCTTGCTACACTTAAACTCTTTTAGTGGAGTGAGGAATCTCAAGCTCGTTTTATTAAAATACTGTAATGACACTCTATTTATAACTGCAATTACAGCACTGCTTTTATGCGTAATGGGATTAAAACTGTGAACAATGTATGTTGCTACAGTATAGGGTATGATGAAAACTGGATCAGTTCTGTAGCAGAAAGCTAACCTAAGTAGCTAAGTGGCTGAGCATAAGGCACAGAGAGGGACTGCTGTTCAAACATGTAATGAAAATTAGCTAAAGGAGAAAGGACAGAATGCAGAAACTAAGCATGCCCTCATATATTTTCTCAAAGCCTAGTGGTTTTTTTTTTTTAAAAAAAATGCTTTTTTGTTTTTAAATAGTATTTACAGCTCAGAACCTTATTTCCCATTTCCATCTGAAATGCTGATCAGTTTCGGTTGCATTTATTTATTCACATATTTCTTGATTGTCTTACTCAAAAGTAGTGCATGTTGATTATTATATGCTTGCCTGCATACAAGATCCAGTTCCAGACCCTTCAAGTTTCCCTATTTTCCAGGGACAGTTCTGGATTTGCAGATTTGATCCTGGAATGTCCCATTTTTCCTTAGTTCCCATTATCCCAGACTACTGGTCCTGCTGGCTGTGGATGATGGGAAATGTAGTCCAAAAACAGCTGGTGACCCAGGTTTGGGAAACCCTGGTTTAACTAACCAAATTTGACTCCTGTATTCCTTAGTTGACTATTCTACATATAAATAGAGTAGAGCATCTGAAGCTTTAACCTTTTAGCTTGCATCAATAATATATATATATATATATATATATATAGAGAGAGAGAGAGAGAGAGAAAATAATTTATTCATAAGTCAACATCCCTATAATAGATATATTATTTTGGTTTTTGTTTAAGCTCTGTCTCAGTTGTGGGTAAATCTCATGCTATGCTGTATTAACCAGGCTACTATAAAAATAGAGTTTATTAACAGGATTAAAGATGGCTGAAAAGAGATATGCAATTTTCCACCTTGCATTGTTCGTCAAACTGTTCTATTCCAAGCTGTGGAAGAATTTTGAGGGAATCAGATTAGATCTGTATTGCATTCAGGCATTATGAGCTAGCCGAATCTGTATTCTGAGCCAGGTAAATATGAGTTTCGGTGACATCATCACAGATATACATTATATTCCCCCAAGGATGTCTGAAATATATACACACAAGACACACACACCTCCTCACAGCTCATCATAATGACGGGCATTTTACTGGTGTACAATATTTCTGGCTGGCTAACAAAAGCATTTGTCTTTTCTTCTCTTTCCAGCTTCTCTTTCGCCCCACTGTAGAATAGTGACTTACATATTTTACCTATAGCTTGAACTATTAAAACATGATGCAATTGATATTTTATTGTGGCTTATGTGCAAAATGCCTCCTTCACCATTCTTCTTTGAATTGCTTCCCCGCACCAACAAAGCAGGTGGTTCAGCTTGAAGCAGTACTCTATTAATAAGGAAACCAAGCACATTTTCACTTTTATGTTTGCTGATATTCTAGAACTTATATATAATATTGCTGCTATTAAAGCCGATCTAAGGCTGATAAAAGTTTAGAAGCCATATATAAATCCTCACTTTCAAAGTGCGTAGCCCAGTCACCTTTGGAATAGAACGTCTTATATTAGCTTACATAGCCAGGATAGCCAGGATAGCTCGGTTGGTTAGAACATGGTGCTGATGATGCAAAGGTTGAAGGTTTGTTCCCTGTATGGGACAGCTGCAAATTCCTCCATAGCAAAGGGGTTGGACTTAGTTGATCCTCAGCATCCCTTCTAACTCTACAGTTCCAGTATCCCATCCATTATTAGCATTGTGTCCTAGATCAAGTTTTTCTAACCTTGTGACATCAATGTTTTGGACTACAATTCCCATCAGCGCCAGATAGCATAGCCAATGGTCAGTGTAGATGGGAGCTGCTGCGTGGCGAGTTCCCGTCCCCCCCAGTGGAAATAAAGACACATGACGCAATTATTTAAGGTTAATGGTCTAAATATGGCCACAACTTTATTGGTTACAGGTGACGAGCAGTATTGGCTTAGGCATTGGTCCTAACAGACTATCCATCCACTTGAAGTCCGAGAAGGGTTAACCACCAGTAGGGGGAGTCCTGCTGATGCACATCAACTAGGAACTCCCCCGGGGTCACCGCTTGGGGGCGTGCCTTAGGCCCTCACCTCCATAGGCTTCAGACAGGGTCACGCCCCCTGGAATCCTTTATCGGACTACCCTTCAATATGCGGGGCAGGTGATGGCACTTCCTCCCCTCTTCCATCTACAAAACAATACCAATACCAATGCGGGAAAAGAGGGAGATTCCCAGCCATGCCTGCGTTTAAATTGGACGGGCCACACCTCAAGAGCCAGCCGATTGGCTGGCCAGGGGGTGACAAGGCCGGGGATTCCCTCAATCACACGGGGGCTGGGCACGCGTGGTGGGGCCGTGACACTTGCAATCCCACCTCCTCTGAAGGGTGGAAGTAGCTTTGTTGAACCCAGAGGGAATCAGCTGATGGAAGGCTGACTTAGATTATCTAATATCACATACCTTTTTAGAAGGAGGTTTTCTTGGCACATTGTTTGATTGGTGGCCACGTCTATGGACTTAAGAAAGTATTGTTTGCACATCATTCTTAGAAAGAGATAAAAGCCTTTTGTGTGCCTGGTTTAGGCTTCCTTACATGTTAACACAGAAGGGATAGACATCACTTGCATTTTCCGTACACATGCAAGATGAGCCAATTATGTGGGCAGAAGTTTTTATATTTTCCCATGAGCAATATGGAATCAGCCGTGGAGCAGGTGGCAACTACGTCACACCAGATGCATTAAAGGGCATGTGCTATGGCTACCCTTTTGGAATTAAGGGATATAGATGCATAAAGCAACATGTGCCTAGGAGAGAACAGACCTAATGTTTGTAAAAGGCTTAGTAATAAAACCCAATTATGGGCTGAACCATTTCCACAGGAAGGCAAAACTCCAGTTTCATTGACGGCATTAGCAGCTGCGCTGATTTTCATTTGAAAGGACTGGAATGGGTTTATTAGGAGAGACAAGATGCGGATAGGCAAAACATCTCCTCTAATTAGAGGAGGAGTCAATTTATTGCCAGGGATCCAGTAATCCGGCTCCCCCTGCAGGCAAAAATCCATTTTGTCCAGATTAAATAAAAGGGGGAAGAGGGATGCCCTTGGTGAATACTAGTCGAACAAAAGGCGGCTTTTGTGAAAACCATAAATGTTTAAATATGTTACTGATTCCAGAATAAAATGTCTGCCTTTTAAAGCAGGCTTTTCCTTGTAAACCTGTTTGCAAGAGCCTTGAGCAGCTTTTATGTGTGCCTTTTATTATTTCTGAAACGGCTTTTCTTTACAACATTCTCAGGTGCTCCTAGACCCTGGCATGATAAGGAAGCTTTTCAAAAGTCACTTCCATCTCCTAATCCTTCTGACTATACAAGCCAAATATTGATCTATTTAGTAAACTAACCTGTGGTAGTAAAGACTATAAAAGAGTGTTTATTCTGCATCGGGGGGCCCTGACAGCTGCTGAATGGTGGGATTATGATGTCACAGCAATAATTATACTATAAACATGGGAAACACAGGGAAATAAAACATGAAAGGAAACTTTTGTGACCAGTTGCCAGGCAACCAAAATATGTAATTTAAAACCTTTGAAGCATATTGTGACACACACACTCTCTCTCCATTTTGCAGATGTCCTTGCTTTATAGGAAATTCTCAGTTTCAGTTTCAATTTATTGCCCTGAGCATCTAGAGAGACAAGGATGAGGATCTGGTGATAGAGAGCTCCATGAACTGATGTGCATCAAATTGCATTTCAATTGGAGTTTAGCTGAGTTCACATGGAGCCTAGGAAGTCATTTAGTCGCACTGAGATTAGATTCTACAACTACATGTAAAATTGGTTTAATTTTACCTTGGTTCTAATGTCAAAATAGCACAGGATGTGTTGTAAAAAGTAATTTGACACAGTCTGTAAAGTAATTTGCATATAAACAGTCCTCTCCTACATATATTTACTTTAGTCCTGGCATATGTATATTGATTCAAAAGTAATCTATGAATGTTTGGGGCTATATATAACCACTGGGTCAGTACCAATGTTCCCTGCATTTGCAATCCCAACTATTGACAATGATTTTTAAAGCATTCTATTCATATTTGAAAGTCGGGGCCTCTTCCACCAAACGTAGGCTTTATACACACCACTTAAAGCACATGACTTACCCCCCCCAAAAAAAAAAATCCTGGAAACTGGTTTGTTAAGGCTGCTGGGAATTGTAGCTTTGTTGAGGGTAAACAGTTCCTGGGATTATTTTTCTGTGCAGGTTTTTGTGTGCTTTAAATGCATGGTGTGCACTCAACCTTAGACTGAATAAGGCTACTAAATCTGTTCTGTACTACAACATTTCCAGCCCTTGAACATAACCAATATGTACATTAATTTGAATGGTGAAAATGGTGTGCCTTATACTGCTCCTATCATACGTGAAAATAATGGGAAGAGGAAGCAATCCATTTGGTGAACCAAGTTTGGTTTGGGAGAAAACTGGTGAGAAGATTTCCCATGTGATCTTATTTATAGGTGGTGGTTGTTGTTGCTGCTGCTGTTTTGGCAAATACATGACTGGAAGAGTAAAATGGTAGTGTACAAAAATTCATTGGCAAACCCAAATCTTCAAGTATGCCTGATCCCAATAACAAATCCTTGGAGGGTTCACTGCTTGCTTCTCATTGTAAATGCTGCTTGTTTATACCTGTGGAACTGCGGCTTTTCATCCAGTTTCCATATCAAATCGAAGTTGGAGACATCCAGAGGAAGAAATGCCTCTTCTGAGATAGCACCTGCTGTGATAAGCAGATGCACAGGACAGCTTTTCTTCAGAAATATTGTTTTAATTTGCATGCACATGTACGCAGAGTTAATTGATTAATTAAGTGATTACAACTGATGTGATTAATCAACTATTTCCTCCCAGTGGAAATGCTCTGGGTTTCATGAGTTTACAGCGCTGACTCATGAAGTATGTTTCTTATAATATTACTATAAATGCTAACAGTTCAAATCCGCACAGAACAGCTTTTTACCACAATTTTTATGTACACTAGTTTGTAATTTCGCAGGCTGAGCAATATACAGTGGTACCTTGGTTCTCGAATGTAATCTGCTCCGGACTTCTGAAACATTCGAAAACCAAGGCACAACTTCCGATTGGTGCTGGCACCCCGAAAACAATAGCCAACAACTGCATTGGACGTTCAGGTTCCGAAAAACCTAAGCGTTCAAAAACCGGAATACTCACTTTCAGGTTTTCGGCGTTTGGGAGCCAAAATGTTCGAGTACCAAGACGTTCAAAAACCAAGGTTCCACTATATATGTAAATATTCCAGTAGGGAGGCCGCCATTTTTAATTTACTGCATTGCACCATATATTGGAGGCAATTCGGGAAATTGAAATGGCTGCTCAGCACTAATCAGAGGAGAACCAAACCTACTGTGTCACTGTGTGGCATAAAATATATCATCAGGGATGGGTAACCTTTGTCCCATGTGTTGGTGGATTCTACATTTCATCATCCCTGACCATTGGTCATCCAGACTGGGATTGATGGAAGTTGGTGTCGGGACAGACACAGGTTAGCCATCCCTGTTTAAGGGCTCAAGAAATGATGCTCGGTTATTTCCCTTAATTTTTGACTTCACAGCCTTCATTTTTGAGGCTTCAACAACTCCTGCTGGAGAGAAATGCTGATTTCTCCTTATCTATGCAGACATTTATTAATGACTTGCAGAACAAAAGAAGATTAACATGAAAGAGGAACCTTGTGTGAACCACCCCATTTCAGTTTAAGCTAGGAGGCCTCACCTAACGAAACCCAGGAGATAATTACCAGGTAGGCTGAATGGCAATTTACAGCCTGTTGCTACTAATTATAATTTGATGGTGAATAAATCACAGTGGTGGCATTCTATAAACAAACACTCGTAGAGTCAATGTTCCAGGATTTCACAATATTTATATCCCTTTAAAATGAATTAGTGATGACTGGTAAGATTCGAAACCTGAATGTGAGTCAGTACTGGAAGTCCAGGATGTTAAAAGGGTCATATTTCGGTGTTCCTGCCACTGTTTTTCATGAATGCATAGGTAAATGCAAGTGGGACACAGCTGAGGCATAGTTGTATGATGTTACCACCTCTGAAAAGCTAGGTGGGATCTACACACATATAAAAAACTCTGTG
Organism: Podarcis cretensis; assembly: GCF_951804945.1. NCBI lineage: Eukaryota > Metazoa > Chordata > Lepidosauria > Squamata > Lacertidae > Podarcis > Podarcis cretensis. The sequence continues at coordinate 14,281,842 of NC_137187.1, forward strand.
AAAATGCTTTAAAAAAAAAAGTTTTGAAAAATACATTGAATTTTGCATAGCTCGCTGTTGTGTTATGCTTGTATATTGCACTTTACAACACATTTCAAACGTTTCATTTGCAGCTGTGTAGCTGAGTCCCCAGTCTTCACAACATAAAGTTATGCTCTTATATAGCATCCTCAGAGCAAGATGCCAGGACTGGCAGTCAATGCAGGGCTAGCGCTGTCTAAAAGATTGGATTATGTTACTCATCTTTCCCATGTTTTGGGTGCATTTGGCTTAACTTTCCACAATATCTTGCATAAGAAACCCATACATTCTCTTCCTCCCACTCTCTTCAGATCTGTGATAGCCATTTATAAAAACTGTTTTTGTTCAGGACACTTGTGTGCAACTGTGGTTATGCATTTTTCGCTTTGGATTCAAAACCACAGCCTTTTGCATGCCAAAACACAATTTACGTTCTGCAATGCGTGTGCTTGTGTATATGTGACAAAGAGAAGCAGAGAGTGTTTTTGCTGTTCGTTAGCACCTAATAAACCAAAGCTCAAAGCAGAATGAGGTAGTATTCAAAGAAACCAATTTAAGGGTGATGTTCCTACAGTAATAACATTTGACAATAGTTTTTATTTCTCTTGTCATGACATGTTTCCCAATGTGCCAGATGAAATGCGCCTTTGGGCAGCCTTTGCAAGTGACATAAGCCTGACTTCTTTCTAGTAAAAATATAAGTAAAGTGGAATTTGGAAATTTCCTCACTTAGTTCATGATAGATCATGTCTTTCCACAAATTGTCGCAGGAATTTTGGGGGCGGGGAGGGGGAACCCATTGTCTTGATGTGAAGAGCTTTGTCTGCCTTTTCTCACTGCTAGGTTATTACTGTAAAGGTTCAGGTTTTGGATACATCATACATTCTTGTGAATATGTTTTAACTGTTCTTCATTCTGACTTTTAAATTGTTGTAACCATCCCTGGAAGCTGATGGTGAAGGGCTGGTAATAAATTTAAAAGTAACATCACCTCCTGGCAAATAGAAGGGGAAGAAATGGAGGCAGTGAGAGATTTTACTTTCTTAGGCTCCATGATCACTGCAGATGGTGACAGCAGCCACGAAATTAAAAGACGCCTGCTTGGGAGAAAAGCAATGACAACCTAGACAGCATCTTAAAAAGTAGAGACATCACCTTGCCAACAAAGGTCCGTATAGTTAAAGCTATGGTTTTCCCAGTAGTGATGTATGGAAGTGAGAGCTGGACCATAAAGAAGGCTGATCCCTGAAGAATTGATGCTTTTGAATTATTGTGCTGGAGGAGACTCTTGAGAGTCCCATGGACTGCAAGAAGATCCAACCTCTCCATTCTGAACGAAATCAGCCCTGAGTGCTCACTGGAAGGACAGGTCATGAAGCTGAGGCTTCAATACTTTGGCCACCTCATGAGAAGAGAAGACTCCCTGGAAAAGACCCTGATGTTGGGAAAGATGGAGGGCACAAGGAGAAGGGGAGGACAGAGGACAAGATGGTTGGATAGTGTTCTTGAAGCCACCAGCATGAGTTTGACCAAACTGCGGGAGGCAGTGGAAGACAGGAGTGCCTGGCGTGCTCTGGTCCACGGGGTCACGAAGAGTCGGACACGACTAAACAACAACAACAAAGATAGAGACAGATAGATAGCTTTACCATATGTGAATCCTTACCTAGCCAAAACACCCGGAAGTGTCTCCGGACAGCGCTGGCCCCTGGCCTCTTAAGTGAGATGGGCGCACAACCCCAGAGTCTGTCAAGACTGGCCCGTACGGGCAGGGGTACCTTTACCTTTACCTTTACCTAGCCAAAACAGCAACATTTGATGGTGTCAGCAGACTTGGGTGAACCCAAACATTTTGCATAAGTATGAATAATGTTTATGAAATGCTGTCTTTCCAAATAAACTACAGGTCAGTGCAGGGATGGGCAACCTGTAGCCCTCCAGATGTTGTTGGCTAGGAGCCAACACCTAGGGGCTGAGGTCCCTTTGCCCTCCCTAAAATATTTGAGGGGGCCACCTCCACAAAGTCAACAGGCATTGCCATTCAAATGGTGTTCATGTGCCATGTCTTGGGGCTTTTCTGGGCCTCCTCAATATTTTATTCAAGTTGACACCCCTGGTTGTTGGAGTCCAGCTTCCATCATCACATCATTAGTCATGCAAGCTAGGACTGATTGTCACTGAAGTCCAGCAACACCTGTAGGACCAAAGGTTGCCCATCCCTATATCAACTACTCAGGTAGTTTGCCAATTTCTGGGTTAACAGATGAAATAATATAAAGCAAGGGAGAAAGAACTAGTGCACTTCACTAACTATGAACCAGGACATGTTCAAAACTAACCTTTACCATGATCTTGCTAAGCAAGCTGCTTTCTCTCTCTCTGTGCCTTGGGAGATGGAGACAATGCTGAACTGAGATAATGTTTGTGGGGCAGATAATTTACATGGAACACTCTGAACACCCGGAAAGTTTTTCATTAATACAAAGAATAATAACACAGCAACATGGTTCAATAAATATATAATCTCAAATATCTGGAGGCTGCATCAGCTAAGAGCCGAAAATGCTCTGTATGGCAAGAATCCCCAACATTCACTACAATTTAAGCACCTTAATTAATCATTCTCTTAAATTTATAATTAAAGGCCCTTTAATTATAGTACCTTTAAAGAGCTCATTCTCCCATATGTGCCTCCCATTCCTTGAGATCGACAGATAAAGCTTCATTTTGTATTTTTTTCCTTTCACCACGATAAGAACTGTGGGAGCTCAGAGGTGAGTCAGCGCCCTCCTGGAATGGATGCCATTGCTAGCCGAAACGTTCCATGGCATTCTCTGGCTCATGCTAATTTTCACGGACTGATCAACAGTCTGATAATGTTGCCTCTCTGCAAATCAGTTTTGATTTGTTTTAATCATAAGTCACTTTGAGAAGTCTTTGAAAAACAAAGTTGGAAAATGCAGCTTGCACATTTTGTATATGAAACAAACTAATAATAATAATAATAATAATAATAATAATAATAATAATAGACCCTGGCACTTTTCACGCTTCAATTTTTGGGACTTTATTTCTCCTCTCAGATAGGAGATGAAAATCACTGGCCAGCCTTGTCACAGAAATGTGAACAGAGTCATTCTCTGCCTGTGATTTTTTAAAAGTTCTATGCAGAACTTAAAGGAGCTCTGTGGTGTCTGAATTTTTATTGGGAAGCTTCATAGGATGGATATATGTTTGTCCTCTTACTAATATCATCCCCAGCGTGTGGCTCTCATTACCAGGATAATCATGTGGTTGCGTCCTTAACCACACAAAAACTTTTGTGCAACTCATCACAAACAGAAAAGGGGGGAAACCCCTTATATTATGTTGTCCTGGAACTTGCGATGACTCATTGGCTCATGTTCTCTTACTGCAAATCACACTCTTGTCACCCAGACGGTATGTGACAGAAGAGAAGAAATGGTCAGAAAACAGAAATAACTTGTTCCGGAAGTTCCAGAAATGCCTTCACAGCCAATATTGCATTTTCAAAGTTTAAAAGCCTTGTGCATGGCATCTAAATGAATGCAATTACCTTTTCTGCCCTAGAAACACTTTCCTAGATAATATTTTCATCTATGATGTATAGTCCAGGATTTAGAACTAAGCATAAAATGTTGCTGTTCAGTTCCTGGATGGCAAAATGGGATGGGGAGAAGATACTAGCCAATGTTTCTAGGTGCACGGTTTAAGCTTGTAAACTTCCCCCAGCAGTGCTCCTGGCGCCCATGAACTGGTGGCTGCCATTTTGTTTCTCCCATATTGCCCTTGGGTGATGTTGCATCATCATATAGGGTTGTTCTGACAGGCATGATGAGCAAGAAAAAAAATATGCACCCTCTGGTTGCCTGTTTGTGGCCACATTTACTTTTATTCTTAATGTCTCTCTGACTAACACAATCCCTGGCTGGCAACCAAGGGGAGGTTCTTCTGCCCATAATGGCTGTTGGAAGGATGCCATGTGATGAGGTAGCATGACATTCATTGGTCAGGTGGAGTGAATGAAAGCCACCAGGAACAGCACTCCCTGTGTTGCTGTGAAATGGGCATCATTGGTGACAAAACACACAGTGGCTGTAAAAGAAGCTGGCAACTTTTGCTGTCCCTTTCACCTCTGAAACCCTATGAAATGATCGCCTGTGAACCTTCCACCTGTTCCTACTCTAGGTATCTATTGTTATCTAAGATCAGCTCATGGCTTTCTGATGGAATTGAAGGAGCACCTTGAGTTTTGCTACCTAATCACAAGCCAGAAAAGATAATCTGCTGCCATCTTCTAATCATGGCTGGGTAGTTCCTTGTGGCTGTAGGGGTGTAAAAGGTAAAGGACCCCTGGATGGTTAAATCCAGTCAAAGGCGACCATGGGGTTGTAGTGCTCATTTCGCTTTCAAGCCGAGGGAGCTGGTGTTTGTCCACAGACAGCTTTCCGGGTTATGTGGCCAGCATGACTAAACCGCTTCTGGCACAATGGAACACCGTGATGGAAACCAGAGCTCACGGAAATGCCATCTATCTTCCCACCACATTGGTACCTATTTATCTACTTGCACTGGCATGCTTTCGAACTGCTAGGTTGACAGGAGCTGGGACAGAGCAATAGGAGCTCACCTCGTCACGGGGATTTGAACCACCAACCTTCTGATCATCAAGCCCAAGAGGCTCAGTGGTTTACACTACAGCACCACCCGTGTCCCTAGGGGTGTAAAGCATCAGGGCTAGAAGATGCAGCAATAGCCTCAGACAAATCTCCTTGGAGAACTCTATCAATGGCGACTGGCTATTATGGCTGTACTTAACCCTCTACAGTTAGAATGCTTCTGAATACCACTTGCTGGAAACCTCAGGAGGGTAGAGTGCTATTTTGCTCAAAGCCCAGGATGCCAGACCAGATGGGCTTGATGCAGCAGCCTCTTACTATTTACTTATGGTCCTTTTCTTTCCCTTAGGTCCTTCCCTTTTGTCACTCCCCTCCCTGCTATTTTCCCTCTTACTCCTCTCACGCTTAGACAACCACTTTCCATCCTCTGTTATTCCCCCTCTCTTTCTTTCATTTCCTTTCCTGCCCACTTGTGTGCTACCACAGTTTGCTGTCTAACCAAATCCCACTTTCCCATGTGCCTCTCTGAACTGTGCATCCTGGGAGCTGCTGGTGCTGGCATTGGTCCAGCCAAACTCCTATGGCCTGGGCAGGGTGGCAAGTCAAGAGGCTCAGAAGTCAACCTGAATGTGGATTGAGGCACACTGGTGGTCCCCAGCTTGGCCACCGGTTTGAGAAACACTGCATTACAGGGAATGCACATTTTGTTGGAGGATTGTGGCAACCTGTTGCATGAGAATGGCAAATGTAAGCAACCGTGCCAATTATTTGCTTTGGCTGCCTTCAGAAAGCCAAGGGAGGATTAAATTGGTGGTGCAGGCAGTTCTCCCTGTGAAAAGATCTGCAGCTATTACAAACTCCCAAGAGAAAATTATTTAATACGTTCTTAAAATTGCATGTTGTTAGTATGTGTAATTAAGGTTAATCTTTCTTTTAGCTGTCAGCTCAGGTTTACAGTGCTGCATTTTCTCAGTTCAGCTAAGAGAGTTGTATGATTGAAGACTGCTGTACCTTAGAGGCATTCACATTGCTTTTTACATGGCTCGTGCCAATGCCTTGGTGTGCTTTTCAGTTTACAGTATCTCAGGGTTCCTGGCAGAGTCAGCAAGTCATGCCAGAAATGCAAGATAAAGGTTGCTAGTTTCACCTGGGTTCAGCAAAACTCTCTTGTGTGGCAGGTTTAGGAGGTTTTCATTGTCTACCCCTGGGACACCCTGGGGTTCCTTGGTCACAGTTGCCATCTGGAAATCTAAGAGCATAGCTGCAGTTTAGGGGTACACCCAGCCTGTGAACCTGATAGGAATGTGTTCAATATCCTTCCCTGCCATGCTTTCCCTTAATTTTTGGAGTGTTGTATTACCTGAAATAAATAGTGGACAGGAACTCACCATGCTGGAATCTGAGGCAGTCCCAAAGCTGTATCTTTTGTATGCACACACTAAAAAGTATAGCAAAGTGTGGCTGCTGCCATTTGCTGTCTGCTACCTGCTCCTGCCAACCTATCAGTTGGAAAGCACATCAAAGTGCAAGTAGATAAATAGGTACCGCTCCGGTGGGAAGGTAAACGGTGTTTCCGGGCGCTGCTCTGGTTTGCCAGAAGCAGCTTAGTCATGCTGGCCACATGACCCAGAAGTTGTACGCCGGCTCCCTCGGCCAATAAAGCGAGATGAGCGCCGCAACCCCAGAGTCGGCCACGACTGGACCTAATGGTCAGGGGTCCCTTTACCTTTACTTTACCTGTCCTATAATGTTCTGCATTTCCCCAGCCACCACCACCAGTGGTATGTGAAGGAGAAAGGGAAAATGTAGGATGTTAGTATTGATAACATGCCTTTCTGGATCCAGCCCATATATGGTGGCAAACAAAATAAAAGCATAAAAATACAACATTAAAATAAACTTCAATTTTCTTTTTAAAAAACCCCACAATCCCTCCACAAGAATATGTTAAAATACAATTCAGGCAATATAAATAACAAAATATTTTTATCTAGCCTCATTTTTATTAGAAAATGTTGTTACAAAAGTTGTGTTCCACCCCCACTCTCTGCCGAGTAGTGGCAAAAACCCATGGGGTTCCAGGCATTTACCCAAGGTCCATGGTCCTTTGGAGAATTGAGACAAAGCAGAGACTGTTGTAGCGTTAAGAAATATGGTTTATTCACCTATTTACACATTCAGTCTGCATGCAGGGAGTCCAGATCTTACAGCATGGTCAGCCTTCAGCCTTCAGCCAGTCTGCCCAAGATGGATCCCCCATCCTTTTTCCTCCTTCTTCCTCCCAGCAACTCTTGCTAAAAACTCTCTTTTCCTCTCACCTCACACCCAGTTACCATGGCAACCTACCACATCCCAGTCTCTGTTCACACCTCAGGGCAAGTCAGGAGGACAGTTCTCTTGCATTGCCCCCAAGGGCCCTCAAGGGCCCAGTATAGTTTCTTAATAGCTAGCTTGGCCAGGTCATTGTGCATAGGCTAGTTCAGGAATTCCTCTGCAGCTTTTATTTTTCCCTTTACATCCCAAATAATCACAACCCTACCATTTATTATTTTATAGGGTTTATTAATTTATTATTTTATAGGTTTTAGGGGGGTCCCCCCAAATCTATAAAACCATTGTTCCTTTTCTTCCATGCTGGAATAGGAGACATTGCTTTATTCTTGTAAATCAAAAAAAATATGTTGGCATATCATAGTTAGAGAGAATAAATGATCTGTTCAGCTACAATACACCTGCCAGCAAAAGCACCTCAGCTGATGAAAACATGCCAAGTGACTCCCCCAAAAAGATCTTGGGATGCTTTGCTTTTCAACCTAAAGCAAAGCCATAAGTCTTAAGTTAAATTGCTTGTAGCCAGAGCATTGGCAAGAGAATATACCATGCCTTTGGAGGTAATGTATGAATAATGTAAAAGGGAAGAAAATGATTCCATACGAAAATGCAATTGTAAAGACATGAATTGGCATAAATCCCCAATTCTCATATTGACTTGCCTATTATTATGTTAAGAACAATAGACTGATGCCAACAATGTTATATTCCTGTAAAAGGGGAAACACACCTTACAATAGAAACATGCTACCCCGTTCTTTTTATTTATTCATTGCATGGAACTTTTAAATCTTAAAACAGACTGGACAGAGACCATTTCCACTCTGCAGAAGTCAATGCAACATTGTAGAAAGGGGGATGTTTTGTTTTCGAGAGTATCTTAAGAGGCACACAGATTAAATCGCTACTCCCTGATGTCTTAGCTGGCAGTTGTTGTTCACAGGGGCTGTGCATGTATTTCGAACTGAGCAATGGCCAAACAGCCAACAATATTGGCTCCATCTTCTGGCTCATTCCTGAGTCATGCAATCAGCAGAAGTGGATAAAGGGCATTTGATTTTTGCTTGATTTAATTTTTCTATTCTGCTTTTCCAACAACAAATGTTGAGTTCAAAACGACTCACAATAATCACAAAAGCATTTAAAAACAACCAACATTACAATTGCCGTACTATTAATGGTTGCCATTAATTTGATTTGAATTGATTTTAGAATGGATTTTAGAATGTTGTGTTACTTTTATTATTGTTAGCCACTCTGAGCCCGGCTTCAGCTGGGGAGGGCGGGATATAAATAAAATTTTATTATTATTATTTTATTATCAAACACAATGACATATAAATGAAGCAAACAACAACAAATTCATCAAAATGATGAATGCCATTGTGGTGATCACACAGGGTCCCCGGACGTTTGACGGTCTATTGATCCCTGTGCCACCACTGTGCTCACTTCCCCGCTGCCACCAACCCGTTTCTTTCGGGTACACACGGAGTCCAGAGAGTTGTTAACATTAAACCAAATAAACACATTTATTTTATAAGCCTTAACAAGTTTACGGTTTCAGATAATTTTTCTTGTCAGTTTCTTAATCTTAGGTTCTTACTGGCCTATACCTTCCTAATAACTTCTAAAGAATTATCCCAACTGTCTATTTGACTCCTCGTAACAGATTCTCTCACTCTCGCACATCAGACTATCCCAACCCACAGATGTATCCTCACTCTCCCTTCTCTAACACCCGACTGACTCCTTAACAACTCTAACTCTAACTCTAACTCCTCCCCGTAGGTTCCCACTGGCCAATCACTTCACACTCATTTAACCCTTTCCTTATGACCCAGCATGATGTCACCTAGGAGGGCAAACGCCACAGCCATTCAATAAAGTCATGCAGAACAAGGAGGGTGTTGTCGGTATATGGGACTGTGCTAGGGGCCAGATAGGAAGTTGCCTCCCCAGGTTTTCATTCACTCCTCTGCAAGTGCTTGCTTCACTGTCACTTATTCATGAATTCTTGTGGGCATCGGTCTCGAGAGACAGTGGAGTGTGCCTCTGGGGGTGAAGTCAAACCACTGTGTTAACACCACCAAAGTGACCTCCTTGGGGCGCAAGCCTAGGCAGTGTATATAGAGGTCCTGGGCTGCCTAGTTGACAACCCCCCCCCTCTCAGCCTCACTGATGTGGTCCAAAGGAAAGCAGAGCAATACGTCTGGCACCAGCTTGGCTGCAGGTGTTGCTGGAAGGAAGGGTACCATGTGCCATCCAACTGTCTTAGGGACTCCACTCTGGATTTGTGTAGGGTTTACTCCTTAGCCTTTTCTTTCCCCAAAGAGATCCCACAAGGCAGCAGTGGTTTAGGCTCAGGGTTCTCCATCTCCTAGATGGGCTACCTTCCCAGGCTCATGAACCTCCCTTCCCTAGACAGCGCATGCAGAAACCATCTTCTTGGCCATTGGACCCGCTATTGGTCTCATCCACTCAATCCACAGGAGCCTATCTTCACATGCAGGGGAAGTCCCTATCTCACCAAGGGCCTGTAACCCATAGTGCTTTTAAAGAAATTTTTAGATTATTTTCTTTTAATCTTTGCAGCTTGGCTTTATGGGCAGAGAAGGATATTATCTTCCCTCTGATGTAAGCTTTATATCCTTCCCATTCCATCAGTCTTGACGTTGAAGATTTGGAGTTATTTTTAAAATATATTTGTGGTTCTTGGGTTATATATTGAATGATGTTTTTTTCATTTAATAATGATATATTAAGATACCATCTCCTCATACCTTCCTGGATTTTAAATAAATTATATTCCAGTATTACTGCTGAGTGATCAGCTATAATGGGAATATCAATGTCACATCGGCTAGTAAAGGTATGTAATGATGCTGATGTTAGAAAAAAGTCAGTTCTATGATGGGTATTATGAATTCCTGCATAATATGTATATGATTTTTCCTTAGGGTGGTGCAATCTCCATGAATCCACACAATTCCACTGTATCATATAGTTATTTGTCCTTTTTTCCTGGCTACTGAGGTGGTATCCATCTGTGGATCTAAAATTTCATTAAAATCTCCACCCATTATCAAGTGCTGATACGATAGGTGGCTTAATCTCTTAAAGCAGTTGTGAACCCATTGGCTACCCTCATGTGGTTTAGCCGGCAAGTCAAAGCCATTCCCAGAGTGTGGCTATTGTTGCATGCTGACAGCTTCCAGGAGCCAGTCATATGAAATGTTAGGGGAGGCGTACTACCTCTGCCAGGGGACATGTCGTGCTTCTTCTGAGGTAGTTTTCCCAACTTTGGTTTCCTCCCCCCCCCCTGCACTCAGCTCTGTCAGTCATAATATTGCTGGGAAATTCAGCTCTTCATGGATTCACTGTGACTGCTATCAGGAAAATATATATATTTGAGGCCAGGTCATATGTTATGCTTCCTTCCTTCCTTCCTTCCTTCCTTCCTTCCTTCCTTCCTTCCTTCCTACCTTCCTACCTTCCTACCTTCCTACCTTCCTACTTTCTTTCTTGTAATTTTAAATTGATTTTACAAATCGTTTCACACAAATAATATTGTTGTTGTTGTTTGTTGTTTAGTCATTTAGTCGTGTCCGACTCTTCGTGACCCCATGGACCAGAGCACGCCAGGCACTCCTGTCTTCCACTGCCTCCCGCAGTTTGGTCAAACTCATGTTAGTAGCTTTGAGAACACTGCCCAGCCATCTTGTCCTCTGTCGTCCCTTTCTCTTTGTGCCCTCAATCTTTCCCAGCATTAGGATTTTTTCCAGGGAGTCTTCTCTTCTCATGAGGTGGCCAAAGTATTGGAGCCTCAGCTTCAGGATCTGTCCTTCTAGTGAGCACTCAGGGCTGATTTCCTTCAGAATGGATAGGTTTGATCTCCTTGCAGTCCATGGGACTCTCAAGAGTCTCCTAATAATATTATTACAAATATTAAAATTCGTATAATATTCTTCTGAATCTCAAGACTTCCCTCCTCCCCTCTGTGGGTTCTTTAAATAACTTTTTTTTTAAAAAAAAAAAAAAACCCTGCATATTGTAAGTCCATCTAATTTGTCCAAAATCTCTGTATCCTCCATTATGTCCAAAATCTCTGTATCATTGCAAGAGTTATTTCCAAAATCTCTGTATCATTGCAAGAGTTATTTAAAGCTCGCCAAAGAGTTCAGGTGTTTACAGTGGTCTTTCAAATACAATATAAATTTGTCCTATACCTTGCTGAAGTTTTGATCCTCCTGATTTCTGATTTTCCTGGGAAAATCACATATGACGCCTTCTTATGACCACCTCTCAGGTCATAGCTATGTGTTTATCCTCTCCCTAAAATGCATTTGGGCCAGCGTTTCTGTTCCAAACAAAATCTCCCCTCTCCAAGCAGAAAGTCCAGTGTATTTAGCTTTGAAGTCTTCTCATGCACAGAGGGAAAGGCCTTCATTTCCCCCTGTGATTTGCATGTGAAGCTGCCATACACCACTTGTCCACGTTTCTCAGTGTTGTGTACACTCTTGCCAAATTGTGAAAAAGGCTATGGGCTTTACATTTCTCCACCTCGTTGTGATGATGAAGATCACATGCAGTGTAGAGATCTTAGATATGGCATGGGCACTCCCACTGTGTGGGAACCATAGCCCTGCTTCTGCTTCCCATGTGAGAAGCCTGGAACCATGCAAAAAATAGCTGTGGTACAGCTAATCCAAGCATTATTCCAGTTGCCAGGGAACAAAAGCTAACTCAAATGTAAGTTATAATAAACAAACAGAATAAGCTTTGCTGAGTCCCTTCCTTCTCTTCTGCAGTGAGGATCATTATAAGACATGACTCAGAGTGTATTTTTATGTCAGTGCATGATAGGAGAGGCATATTTTGATGGGATTTTTGATAGAACCCAAACTGAGAAGAGTGTGTGTGTGTGTGTGTGTGTGTGTGTGTGTGTATCTCGCCACTGTTTGCACAAATGATTAAAATCCCTGCTTGTAGATGGCCTTTGGAATGCAAACTTTGTGGCGGCATTAAGAGCTCAGTGAAATGTTTTTGTAATATGGCAGATGAGGACTAAGAAACTGTAACATTATCATAACTTATGACTCAGGTTTTGAAAGTTAGGGCATTTGGAAGTCTCATTTAACTCACTTCTAGTAAGAGAGAGAGATTAGTTGATCTAAATAAAATGAGGGACAGTTCACACAACCAAATGGTCATGCTGAGAAGGAGGTTTTGGTACTGTGATACCTTCCCAGTCTTCAAACGAGGCTTTTTTCTTGGTGTCCACACAACCTGAGGCACACTGCTTGGTGACTTCTCAGAGGTAGCACCTCATTTATGGACTGTGTTTCTCAGGAAGACCCACCTGGTGCCTAACAGTGATGTTATTTTGGCACCAGGTAAAATACCATTTTGGTTCTCCTGGACTAAAATTGTCCAATTTAATCTGTTCTATAACTGCTGCTGATTTTTATGCTGCTCTTTTATATCTTGATGCTGTTAGTTTGTGGCTGGAATGTTTTAATAGTTTTATTGTATTTTGATCCTTTGTAAGCTGGCATAACAGTTTTAAGCGTGGGTTAGAAAGATCTCAAACCGACTAACAAATGCACAGGCTTGTACCAAGCTGACAAGACAATTCCTAATTATTACACCATCACAGCTAGTCAGCTTGCTTCCAGGAGCTTTTTATGTTGGCATGGTAAATGGCAGGGGAGAGGAAGCTTTTTCTTTCTTAAAATATTTAACATCAAAATGTTCAGGATCTGTGTGCGAGGAAAGTCTCTTTGCTCAGGTCTTTTTTTCAATCAAAATTCTCCATGGAAGCTCTGAAAATGTTCCTAGGGGCTGTGAATACAAAACCACTTGATGTGTGTGAATTAGCACATTCTGAATAACAGGGAACCCAAATATCTCACCTGTTTGCAACCATACCAGGAAGAAGGAGGGAAGATGCAGAGAAATGAACAACTGACTCATACCTTCCAACATTTCTCCGATGAAAATAGGGATGTCTTAAGGAAAAGCAGGACATTCTGGGATCTGGGATTATCTTTGGAAATTAGGGACACTTGGAGGGACTACAATCTTCCTCTTCGATGTCTAACCTACAGCAGTACCTTGTCCTGGGTATCTTACCTGCCTACATGAGTAAAACACTTTTACTTACACAATCTGGTCAAGCTTCAAAGGGTTAACCTTTCCCCACAACTATAAGGAGTCTGTGTTAGGGAATCTCTTGTCACCATTAAAACACCTCCATAGAGACTTTCTGCTACTTCTCTTTTCCACCCTGACCTGACCTAATGAATATAACCACTTTATTTAAACACATTTTTGGGGGGTGCCAAAAACAAACCCCTGTGTTGCAATGAGAACCAATCACAGAAATATAGACACAACATGCCTATCTTGAACACATGATTTGACATTCTGTGCCACTAGTCTGTTACATTGTATATATGAACTCCAAAATATTTATTTCTACTTTTTGAATATTATTCTATTATATATGCTCTAACAACGCAGGTGGTGCTGTGGGTTAAACCACTGAGCCTCTTGGGCTTGCCGTGACCGTACACCCATATACAGCCCACGTCTTCAGCGCCTGCATGGGCTGGGTGTCAGGGGCACCTTCTTTGACCTTACGATCACAGGAATGCAGGAACAGCAGCACAGCATTCCCCTGGAATAGGTCCTGGTGCAGTGGACTCACATTTGCTATTGTGAGCACCTCTAAAGCAGCAGAGAAACGGAAACAAAACTGTGGAGGTTTTGTTGCATACCTAATTTTATTTCTACTGATTAAACAAAATAAAAGAACATAACAAACATATACGAGAGAGTCAGCTCTCTCATGCTGCCATCTAGTCTCTAGACAGATCAAAGAAAACAGGCACAATGCTAGGGACGGAAGTCTGGAAGAGTGGTTTCCGCCCCCTCCTTTCTCTGAGACAGAAAGTAAAGTAACATGATCTGGTGATCTTTGCAATGGGAGGGATGAAAATACTGACATGCCAATCAGAAGGTTGGCAGTTTGAATCCCTGCGACGGGGTGAGCTCCCATTCTTCAGTCCCTGCTCCTGCCAACCTAGCAGTTCGAAAACACGTCAAAGTGCAAGTAGATAAATAGGTACCGCTCCGGCAGGAAGGTAAACGGCATTTCCATGCGCTGCTCTGGTTCACCAGAAGCGGCTTAGTCATGCTGGCCACATGACCCGGAAGCTGTACGTCGGCTCCCTCGGCCAATAAAGCGAGATGAGCATCGCAACCCCAGAGTTGTCTGTGAGTGGACCTAATGGTCAGGGGTCCCTTAACCTTTAACAGTTATTAGCCTATGTGTTGTGTCTATATTTCTGTGATTTTTTTTTTTGGGGGGGTGGCTGTAGGAAACAGGGCAAGCTTTTGTCAGTTGTGGAAGCCATGCCTTTTTTGGTGTGTGTACTTTTTAATATGATGAGCCCCACCCCCTCGACATTTTTCATTTGTTAGTTTGAAATAGTAGTGTACAACCTGTACAAATTACATGATTTCACTGTCATAATTGCATCAGCAAATGGCACCCACATATTCCCCGATTTACTGTTTGACCCATGTGTGTCTGTGCGCATGTATTCAACACATGCTAGTAACTTAACCAAAGCCAGCATAGCCAGGGTTAATGTTGCTTGCAGCAGAGTGAAAAATCAAGGCAGAAAATCAAGACAAGCTACTGTATCAGTTCAGCACTGGGTTCCACGTGCAGATTCAGAGTAGCCTGCGAGCTCTCAGTACATTAATCCTTTGATTTCTTTCTCTAGCTCCTTGACCATTTCAATGGTTTTATAATAAAGCTATGGCCTTGTTTAACCCATGTAGCTCATAAATTACTGTCCTGCTGGAAGCTTTGAGCCAGTAAAACCGGTCTGTTGAGATCTACAACAAACACATGTAAACTGTGGTTACTTTGGTGTCTTTTGTGTAGACAGGAAGTTCATTTTTCTTTCCTAAAAAGCCTCTATAGTTATGTTTCAAATTGGTTTTCAGAGAGAACTGCAGACAGAGAAGCCCCTGAAGTTTCCAAGACTGCCAAGTGTGGTTTAAAGCTAACACATTCTGTGGTTTTGCTGAAGACGTTCAGAGCTCTGCCACACAGCACCATATGGCCTTGGTTTGGTATCTCTCGAAGATGATCACGGACTGTTTTCTTTTTGCTTGTTCAAGGTGTCTAAAAATATACTTCAGTACCAAAGGCAGGCTTGCTTCCCGGGACAAAAGCAAGTGTTAATTATTGGGTTTGGCAAGCGTTCTCCCTCATACGCTAAACTGACAGAAGGTTCAAGCTTGGTTCAAGCTTGGAGAAGTGGGAACTGATGAAACATTCAGCAGCCTTGTGTGAAATATCTGTTGCTGGACTGTCTCCACCTCCATCATCCAGCTCCGAGGGCCTTTTGGCAGTCCCCTCACTGTGAGAAGCGAAGTTACAGGGAACCAGGCAGAGGGCCTTCCTTCTCAGTAGTCACTCCCACCCTGTGGAACACCCTCCCGTCAGTTGTTAAGGAAATAAACAACTTTCTGACTTTTAGAAGACATCTGAAGGCAGCCCTGCACAGGGAAGTTTATAATGTTTGAGGTTTTATCGTATTTTTAATGTAGTCTGTTGGGAGCCACCCAGAGTGGTTGGGGCAATCTAGCCAGATGGGTGTGGTATAAATTATTATTATTATTATTATTACTATTATTACTATTATTACTATTATTACTATTATTACTATTATTACTATTATTATTATTATTATTATACTTTGGACTGCAAGTGGGTGGTTTAAACTTTGAACACTCCGATCCAGAGCACATTAAGTGGGGTGAAGCAGCTGTCTTAGATAGTATAAACGTGAGAGGCGATGCCTCACCAGCCCCACTGCTTCTGCCACTTCCAGAACAAACCCCCTTGCTTTGTCTTTGGGGCAGAGAAGATGAGCTGCAAGGCCTTGTGGAACGCTCCCCATGTTTGGCGACAGGGGGCACTTTCCTGTGATGGTGGAAGTGATGGGAAGTAGTGGTGAGGAGGTGTCACATTCCTGTTTTGCTTCACGTGGCGAAAAAGGATGGGCTATTCCTCCTCCCATCTCTCTCTCTCTCTCTCTCTCTCTCTCTCTCTCTCTCTCTCTCTCAAATACTATATGCACAATACAACCTACCATGACAGAGAAAGCATAGACCTTCCTGGAAGGTTTGTTTAGTAGTGGTTATTTGATTTAATAGTATTTGTTTGATTAAAAGATTTCCGCATTGCCCACCTACAGAACTTCCAGGGTGGTTTATAAGGAGTACAGGCAGCCTTAGCCCTGGGAAAGAATAATGACTGTGGCAAAGTAGCCCCGTTTTTGTAAATGAAGTCATTTTAAATGTCTGAATTTCATTTTATTAAAAAAAACCCCTGAATAAATAGTTAAACTGTGAGCAAAATGGATGTTGTAAGTACAAGGTTGCTGTGAGGATAAAAGCAGTCACCACTCTCCTTTGAGTCTTTTTGATAAGGTGAGTAAGAAAGATAAACTAACATGACTATTTTTAATGTATTTGTGTAACTTAAACATGAATCTTAAGGTTCATATAGGAATTATCAAATTACTGGTGCTAGCAGAACAGGATGTTGGGACAAAGATCCAATGCTTCATTCATGAGAGTGAGTAGGTATTTCTTCAAATGCACCAGGGCTCATTTGCCACATTTTGAAGTGAAGTAATAAACGTTACCATCTAAATAGGAAGTAAGCTTTTGAAATACAGATACTAGGTAAAAAAAAGGTAAAGGACCCCTGGACAGTTAAGTCCAGTCAAAGGTGACTATGGGGTTATGATGCTCATCTCGCTTTCAGACCAAGGGAGCCAGCTCTTGTCCACAGGCAGCTTTCCGGGTCATGTGGCCAGCATGACTAAACTGCTTCTGGTGCAAAGAAACATCATGATGGAAACCAGAGCACACAGAAACACCATTTATGTTCCCGCCACTGTGGTACCTATGTATCTACTTGCACTGGTGTGCTTTTAAAGTGCTAGGTTGACAGGATCTGGGACAGAGCAACGGGAGCTCACCCCATTGCGGGGATTTGAACTGCCGACCTTCTGATTGGCAAGCCCAAGAGGCTCAGTGGTTTAGACCAGGGGACCATTTTCCAAATACTTCCTGTGTGCAGGGGAACCAGAAGTGATGTTAGGAAGACCTTGGCTCTCAACAGGTGAGCTGGTGCAGGAAATTATGTGATATATGAACCTGCTGCAGGAGTTTATTATGATTTGTTTAGCGGTAAAGATGGACAAATCTGTCAATTTCAGATTTGTATCTCATGCTTCCCAGCCTTAAGTTTTGTTCACCACATTTCTGCATCAGTTTGCAATTTAAGAAACAAAATACAAAACTCGCATTCTTCAATATCTTTGTGTATTTGTCAGCATTTTTTGTTCAGGTTTCTCATTATACATACACAGATATTGTGATGATGTGACTCATCCTAGCTCTCTTCTGGAGGGAAATGAAATTCTGAGTTGTGCCTTATTGTTATTCCTAAGCAAATAAGAATGCACGAACAAAATTTCTGAATCATGCCAGTGTAGTTATGTGTGACTCATGCAGCCATGAGGAAGGCGGCAGAAGCAGCAGCAGCAGCAGTAGCTGAAGGCTCAAGCCGGGGCAGAAAGGATGCAGCCGACAGGAGGGATTAGCCTGCTGTCTTACCATACATGGGCATTCTTGGCTTTCCAGGTAGAAGAGCTGAAGAAGAGGAATTTAGAAGTGCCTTGCACAGCCTGTGTAAGAACTTAAAGGACAAGGAAGCAGTAGAATAAAAGCTCATGAAGATTCCCATGGAACCATGGGTATCTCCAAGTAGGGTTGATTGTCCTAAGCCAACCTTCTCCAAGCATGACTAGTGGTCAGGAAATGTGGGAGTCATAGTCCAACAGCATCTAGGGCCCAATACTGGGGAAGGCTGACAGAGGAAGAGGCCATGGGTGAAAGCCAATAGGGCATTTGACCCAAGACATTTTCCTGCATGAACTGTGACCACACAGAGAGAGAGAGACACAGTCCACAGAATCCAAGAAAGGTGTATAATGCTACAAACAAACAAACAAACCCCACCCAACATCCATTGCCCCCAAACTAAACAAATAAAGATGAAGCTTTAAAATAGGAATCAGAAAGACGATTGCTTACATCAAGTGGAAGCATTTCCTGCATTGTTTTTTCTTTAATTTGCCTCCTTTGAAGATTTTTTTTTCCGATTTACCCAATTTTTTTTCTTCAACTTACCCAATTTTCAATTTTCAATTTTTTTTCAGTTTATTTGGTTGATTTATTTGTTATGCATTTTTTCAACAACGCTGTTCCGGTTTGTGATCTGATTTACATTTACTGCTTTTATTTGTTTTAAAACTCAATTATAACTGCCACTATTACTATTATCATGATTGTCATCGGAAATCGCCATAAAAGGGTGAGGATTCTGGAGAAAAGGACTGGCAGGAAAGCAACCATAATCATACAGGTGTTTCTGCAAGTCAATTTCTATTTGATAAATGCAAGTATGAGAAGGAGTTGGATACCCTTCTCATGAGTCACAGAGAGGTGTGCCAAGTTGGCAGGCCTGTGTCCCTAACAAGTATGAATGCTGAAGAAAGAAACTGAGGCTGCGTACACAGCAAACATTTAAAGCACATGACTTTCCCCACAGTATACTAGGAGCTGTAGTTTCTTAAAGGTGGCTGGGAATTGTAGCTCTGTGGACTACAGTTCCCAGGAGTCTTTGGATGGGTTTGCTTTAAATGTATGGTGTGTATGTGGCTTTGAGAGCAAATCTCAACTCTTCTCCAATAGAACCAAGTTGGACCTGAAGAAAAACTGTGTCTCCCACACGGCACTCTACATTTGCGTTTTGGACTTTGAGAAGGCATTTTAACTTCATCAGTTTCTGCGGATTGATCTATGTTTTCAGTCAGTGCTATTTTTCTAGAAAAAGGAGTTTCGGAACTCACCACAAACACCTCCCTCATTCTCTTGAATTGTGATGGCACCCCCCTGAGAGGTGCCAGAACTGAGTTTCAGAGAAAAAAATAATAATCCTGCTTTCAGTCTGGAGTCAGACTATCCATTCCCATAAAGCGTATTCTCCCTCATGGAGAGCACGTGTTGCGGTGGGGTTTGCCAGGCCACCCCTCTGTTGCCGGGCAGGATTCCTATGGAAGCCTGAGGCAATGATTGGATGATCTTACTCGGCTATGAGTGATCGCCAAAGAAGAAGAAGCATCATAAGAAGACTATGGTATGTATTTTTGTGTTATTATATTGTAAACCACCCTGTGATCCTTGGATGAAGGGTGGTATAAAATTTGTATTAAGCATCATCAAATACTGCCAGGGATATTTAAATATAGCGTCCCCTACTTTAATGGTGAGTTGCCTTGGAACGGATGTCGGCTCCCATAGTGAGGGTGACATACGGACCAGCCTTGAGTTGATTAATCTACCAATTAAAAAATGCAGACCCAGATGTTATCTTGCAAACATCATAGTGAGAAATTTAATTTGTTTGGTGAAGACCACATAGGAAAGCTAAGCCTGGTTTCCTGAGACTAAGGAGCACACCTTATAATTAGCACACCTGTTTTCCACATAACTTTCATGACAACTTTTTTTTTTTTTAATGCAGCCATGCCTCTGTTTTGCTGCAGGAAACTTGGCTGCTGCCAGCTGGCATCCCTGAGATGTTATGTGCTCATATGAGAATTAGATTTCATCACAAAATAGGAAGGCGGGGAAAAGCAGAAGATGGAGAAGATGGTGAATATTGCCTCAGAAAGAGAGAAAAACTTAAAACGAATAAATGGGAAATGACGCTCTGATCACATCCATGTATACACTTTATAGATCATAGAATCAGAGTTGGAAGGGATCCTGAGGATGCGTCTGTCCTATACAGGGATTGAACCTGCAACCTTGGCAAGAATGTGCGTCTGTCCTATACAGGGATTGAACCTGCAACCTTGGCATTATCAGCACCACAGTGTGGTGTAGTGGTTAAGAGTGGTGGACTCGTAATCTGGTGAACCGGGTTCGCTTCCCCACTCCTCCACATGCAGCTGCTGGGTGACCTTGGGCCAGTCACACTTCTCTGAAGTCTCTCAGCCTCACTCACCTCACAGAGTGTTTGTTGTGGGGGAGGAAGGGAAAATGAGATAGTTAGCCACTTTGAGACTCCTTAAGAGTAATGCAGGATATCAAATCCAAACTCTTCGTCTTCTTCCTAACCAACTGCATGCATTTCAGCTCACTCTGGTCCCTTTCCCCCATTCTATGTGCTTCCCTTGTGGTATAAATACTAAGGGTGCTTCCCTTCAAATACCTATCATGAGAGCACAAATACCTATCATGAGAGCCAAATTCAATTCCAAATCCAACACAAGCAGTATTTGGAAGATGGGAAATTCCTTTGAGGTCCACCCAACTTCAATTTTACCCTTAAAGGTAAAGGTAAAGGTACCCCTGCCCGTACGGGCCAGTCTTGACAGACTCTGGGGTTGTGCGCCCATCTCACTTAAGAGGCCAGGGGCCAGCGCTGTCCGGAGACACTTCCGGGTCACGTGGCCAGCGTGACATCGCTGCTCTGGCCAGAGCCAGAGCCAGAGCCAGAGCCACACACGGAAACGCCATTTACCTTCCCGCTGGTAAGCGGTCCCTATTTATCTACTTGCACCCGGAGGTGCTTTCGAACTGCTAGGTTGGCAGGCGCTGGGACCGAGCAGCGGGAGCGCACCCCGCCGCAGGGATTCGAACCGCCGACCTTTCGATCGGCAAGCCCTTAAGGGGAAGCATTTCTCTTTGAAGCATCTGTCTGCCCCATTGCATCCTGGGCTGGAGGTTTGGGTTGTGCTCTAGGGTACACTACTCTGATACGTTTCCTGCATCTAACCCTTTCATTAAGCCTTCACATGTATGTGTGTATGCGCAGGATGAATCAATGCACCGTTTTGAAGGCATAGTGAGATGAAGCACTTGAAAGCTGCAGAACAGGCAAATATTTTGTTTCGGAGCTGCTGGTGTCTAAATTAAAGACAAATAGAAATGGCAACTGTAATTAATCCAGATGCTTCAAAGTTTAATAGGGATGTGGATTTATCATTTTCCTTTTAGATCTTGAAATTGTTGTGGTTACTGGAAAATTATTCTTTGTGCTGTGCTCTTGTTGACAATTGCCATGGGCAATAATAAATGTTTGAAGGGTGTTTTCTTTTTCCTAGATAAAAGATAAACTATTATAAACTTCTTCTTAAGCTGGCACATGTTAAATAGGGTAATGGGGGGCAGGATAAAGGTAATATGGAGGCGAATCTGGCAAAGGAACATGATTTATAATATTTCTCCTGGGTAGCTATTATTTGTACAGTTTTATTAAAAGATGCTATTAAATTGCAAAGCTAAATAGATGCTTAAAATGCAAACAGTGAATAAAGTGCTTACTGATGCTTTTAAAAAGTCATTAATATGTACATCTACTGAACATCATACCCAGCTTTTATATATACAATATCTATAAAAATGCACACATTAATATTTCTATAGTACATTTTGTCATAATAAATGCACATACCTGTATCAGTATGTACAATAACAACCATAAACATACTATCATTAGTCAATATATACATATCAAAAGGGACGTGGGTGGCACTGTGGTCTAAGCCACTGAGCCTCTTGGGCTTGCCGATCGAAAGGTCAGCGGTTCAAATCTGCTTGATGGGGTGAGCTCCCATTGCTCTGTCTCAGCTCCTGCCAACCTAGCAGTTCAAAAGCATGCCAGTACAAGTAGATAAATAGGTACCACTGCGGTGGGAAGGTAAACAGTGTTTCCATGCACTCTGGTTTCTGTCACGGTGTTCCGTTGCACCAGAAGCAGTTTAGTCCTGCTGGCCACATGACCCGGAAAGCTGTCTGCAGACAGACACCGGCACCCTCGGCCTGAAAGCGAGATGAGCGCCGCAACCCCATAGTCTCCTTGGACTGGACTTAACCATCCAGGGGTCCTTTACCTTTTATATACATATCAATACCAGTACACACTCTAAACTACATTGATTATAACCCTCAAATCACTTAACAAATGTTCATTCTTATATGTTTATACAGTGCCTTTTTTTCCCCTAAAAAAAAGTTTAGGGATACTCTCATTTGACTTAAGAAAATCACCATTTTATAGTTCAAATCAGGGAAAATAAATACAGTAAATGGACAGAAGTACAAAGATTCACAAAATGTTTAGGGGTATTCGTACCCCTGCATCCCTCCAGAAAAAAAAAACACTGTGTTTATCTCCAAATTTCATAGTTGCCTGGAACACATGAATTGCATATGAAAGTTCTTTTAGCCAATTAGCCCAACTGTTAAGGATGTGGGATATGGTTGATTTGGTTCATATTTTAATACAAACCTTTTAAATTTGCATTAGTTGTTTGAACCAAAGCACAGCTATTGTCCAAAACTTTCACTCCTCCAAATTTTGTGATGCAGTTCTGCAATCATACAAAAATGGCTGTATTAGAGGAAGACGTGGATGAAGTGTAGAGATTAGTGAAAATAACATTAAATGCATTACATTTCTTGTGAAAAAATATATATGTTAGCTAAAACTGCATATAAAATTGTGGACATTATGAGAAATGCATGCCAAAATGCTGATGAATTTTCATGACACCTTTTAAAAATAATGATAATAATTGCAAACTGCTGCAGAAATTTGGAGAAATGAATTTAAGATTGGGGGAAATGAGAAACTGAAATTGACAGATTTATAATCCGTACCATTGGTAGGCAAACTAGGGCCCGGGGGCCAGATCCGGCCCAATTGCCTTCTAAATCTGGCCCATGGACAGTCCGTGAATCAGCATGTTTTTACATGAGTAGAATGTGTCCTTTTATTTAAAATGCATCTTTGGGTTATTTGTGGGGCATAGGAATTCATTCATTCCCCCCCCCCAAAAAAAATAGTCTGGCCCCCCACAAAGTCTGAGGGACAGTGGACCGGCCCCCTGCTGAAAAGGTTTGCTGACCCCTGTTCCATACCAACTATATTTCCCTCTTAATTCATCAAGAGAGAGGGGAGCTGGCTGAATACAAAATTGCATTGCAGTCTCTGTAATGTATACCTATGAAATTGTCATTTTAAGGGATAGTAAAGACCAGTGGCGTAGCATGGGTTGTCAGCACCCGGGGCAAGGCAAGTAATTTGCGCCCCCTAACCCGTGGATTTGCGCCCCCTAACCCTAACCCCCAGATGTTGCGCCCAGTGCGGCTGGCCCCCCCTGCACCCCCCACGCTACGCCACTGGTAAAGACTATTTTATTTCATGAAACTTTGGGACTCTATATTGCATTGTTTCCATTGGATGCTTGTTCCTGTTTGTTTTAGCAGTTCATTGTAGTTAACATTATCTTGGGGACCTCTCACTCGAGGATTGAAAAGTAAGATATATATGACTAAATACAAGACTAAAGGTCTGTCAGTCATGTGGGAGTTTTAGACATCTCCTTAATTAGTTCACTCCTGAAATAATCATATTTTATAATGCTTAAATTGGATGTGATTAGGCCTGAGGAAATAGTGATGCACATATTAGGAGGTGATGGACTAGACACAATCCCTTGAAACAATAACAGACGTTCACCCAATCAACTAAGATCTGTGGACAGGGTTGTCATCAGAGTCCCATCACTTGGGGAAGTTAGTTTGGCAATAAGGAGAAATAAAACACTTTATGTAGTTTTTGAGTATGCTCAAAGGCTGCATGGGAGCTTTCTGAGAGGCCATGAGGTCAAGCAGTTAAGTAGGAAATGCTTCATTATAGGCAACATATTTTGGATACTGAATATTTCACCTAAGGCAGGCATCCCCAACCTGCGGCCCTCCAGATGTTTTGGCCTACAACTCCCATGATCCCTAGCTAACAGGACTTGGTCAGGGGTGATAGGAATTGCAGTCCAAAACATCTGGAGGGCTGAAGGTTGGGGATGCCTGACCTAAGCCCACTATTGCTGAATCCAAGCAGCAGTAGCAGTTAGAGGAGCGGGAATATCTGAAGGAGGAATTTTGTTCAGCATGGACCCTATAAGGCCTCTAACAGAAGCTGCTGGGGAGTCACTAAATCCATCAGCCAAGTATAAAACCTCCCACTCGAAGTCGACATTTCCCAAGGAAAAGCTATTTGACTTTAGCCCATCATGGGTGACAGTGTCAGGAGTTCAGCCTACACTTCAGTAGGACCCTGGCAGTAGGATCCCTCCTGATCTTTTGGGAGCTTCAAAAGCTTTCTTCTGCCTGAACATCACAGCGACTGATGCCAACCGACACTGGCACACTTAGGGATCTGCAAAGTGTTCGCAGTTTGCGTAACAGACCTCAGAAACTCAGCATTTTGGCTAATCTACTTTATTTACATATAAACACACACAGAGCACTGCAACATGACTCCCTCTCTCTCTAGCATCAGACAACAAAGAGAAAGAGAACAAAGGACAATAGTCCCACTTCACGGAACACAGTAGCACAAACATCCTGTCTCCATCACTTCCCACTCTGTGGAGTCAAAACATATCACATCATGGGAAACTATTTCATATATTGAAAAGAGAACAATTGGACATTATTTGTTTGCAAGAAACACATGTGACTAGGCTCCACAGAAAAGTGCTAATAAATAAAAGATTAGGCCAAGAATTTATTTCTTCGGATCGAGTTAAGAAAAGAGGAGTGGTGATCTATGTAAAAGAGAGCCTGTCACCTAAATTTTTGTTCAAAGATGAGCAAGGAAGAATTTTGGCAATCGAGATACAATACCAAGGAGAGGAGAGAAGTTTTTGATATTAGGAATTTACGCACCAAATGAGGGGAAATCGGAATTTTACAAGAAGTTGCATGAGAGCGTCCTGGACTATCTGGACTATGACAACATCATTATGATGGGAGATATGAACGGCGTGGTATCAACCAACATGGATAAGTCACATAATCAAAATGTTACAAAAGATGGCAGACTACCTAAGACCTTTTTTGAACTGACTGACAATATGGACTTGATTGACATCTGGAGGACAAAGAACCCCTTGGGAAGAGAAGGAACATTCTTTTCTGAAGCCCAACTGACATGGACGAGAATTGACCAAATATGGATATCTAGAGGTCTGGCACCTAAGACCAGAAAGGTGGAAATCTGCCCAAAGACCTGCTCTGACCATAATGCTGTAAAGATGGTTATGACGCTACTACCAACCGGCTCCTTTAGATGGAAGATGAATGACAATTTGTTCAAAGATCAGGAGATAACCAAGAAGGCCCAAAAAGTCCTGAAGGATTATTTTGAGATAAATTTGAATACTACAGTGGAAAAAAGAATTATCTGGGACGCAAGTAAGGCTGTGATGAGGGGGTTCTTGATACAACAGAATGCTGTAAAGAAAAGGATACAAAATGAGAAAAAAGATAAGATTCTGAAGAAAATTAAAGAATTTGAGAAGAAGTTAAGATTAAATCCGAAGTTGCTGAGCTAATTTAATTGAATTAGGATGTATGAAGGGGGGGGGGTGGGGGGAGGTCAAGAACTGGGGTTAGGAAAGTAAGGATATGAAACTTTATATGTGTTGTCTTTGTCTGTGTGTGTGTGTTTGTGTTTATAAAATGTGAAAACTCAATAAAAAAATTATAAATATATATATATATATTAAATCCGAAGTCACAGCCGATTCTGAGAGAAATTAAACTCTATCAAGCACAATATTCCAAATTGATAAATCAGGAAATAGAGTGGAAAGTTAAATTAATGAAACAAAGAACATTTGAATCGGCAAACAAATGTGGAAAACTGCTAGCATGGCAGTTGAAGAAGAGACAAAAATTAAATACTGTTACAAATTTAGAGGTTGAAGGAAGAAATATTCAGAACCCTGTGGATATCAGAAAATGCTTCCAGAGATATTTTAAAAAATTATATACTCAAGGGCCGCAAGATGAAATGGAGATAAAACAATTTTTGAAAAAAAATGGACTATCAAAATTATCACAGGAAAACAGAGTAATCCTGAATTCTAAAATAACACGACAAGAGATTGAACAAGCCATTCAGAACACCCAACTGGGCAAATCCCCAGGGCCAGATGGGCTCACCTCCAAGTACTATAAGACATTGAAAGACTATTTGATACAACCATTGTTGGAGGTTTGCAATGAAATTCTGGAGGGGAAGAAGGCGCCGGAATCGTGGAAAGAAGCGTTTATCACATTGATACCAAAATTGGAAACTGAAAAGACTCAACTTAAGAACTACCGCCCCATCTCTCTTTTAAACGTGGATTACAAAATATTTGCAGACATTTTAGCAAGTAGATTTAAAAAAGTTTTGAACCAAGTAATTCACAAGGACCAGGCAGGCTTTCTCCCAGGTAGACATTTGTTTGCTAATACAAGGAACATTATTGATATTTTGGAACTATTGCAAACAAATATCAACACAAAAGCAGTGTTAATTTTCATCGATGCGGAGAAGGCCTTTGATAATATTTCTTGGAAATTTATGAAGGAAAATTTGGAAGGGATGGGAGTGGGACGGGGTTTTGGAAATGGGATAGATGCAATTTATTCAGAACAAAAGGCTAAACTGATAGTAAACAATGTGATTACAGAAGAGTTCAAAATTGAAAAAGGAACACGACAAGGCTGCCCTATTTCCCCACTGTTATTTATTTCGGTCCTGGAGGTGCTCTTGAACATGATTAGAGGGGACCGGTTGGTTAAAGGGATTGAGGTCGGAGAGAAACAATATAAACTTAAAGCGTTTGCAGATGACCTAGTTTTGACTCTACAGGAGCCAGAATCTAGTACGAAAAAAGTACTACAATTGATTCAAGAGTTTGGTCGGGTAGCGGGATTCAAATTAAACAAGCAGAAAACTAAGGTGTTGGGGAAAAAATTGACAGTTACAGAGTCAGAACGGTTTCAGAAAGAGACAGAGTTAAATGTGGTCAAAAAAGTAAAATACCTAGGGGTGAACATAACAGCAAAAAATCTGAGTCTATTTAAAGATAATTATGAGAAATGTTGGGTTGAAATTAAGAGAGACTTAGAAACTTGGACAAGATTGAAACTTTCCTTGTTAGGCCGAATTGCTGCTGTAAAGATGAATGTATTGCCAAAAATGCTGTTTTTATTTCAAACACTGCAGATTGAGGCCAAAACAGAGTGTTTCTGGAAGTGGCAGAGAGATATTTCCAAATTTGTCTGGCAGGGCAAAAAGCCCAGAATTAAGTTTAAGATATTAACTGATGCGAAAGAAAGAGGGGGCTTTGCCCTGCCAGACTTAAGGCTGTATTATGAATCAGCAGCTTTCTGCTGGTTAAAAGATTGGCTGCTTCTTGAGAATACTGATGTATTGGATTTGGAAGGTTTTGATAATGCGTTTGGTTGGCATGCATATTTATGGTATGACAAGGTTAAGATTAATAGGAATTTCAAGAACCATATCGTCAGAAAAGCATTGTTTAATGTCTGGACAAAATACAAAGACTTATTGGAAAACAAAACTCTAAGGTGGCTTTCACCATTGGAAGCTAAGGCCCGAAAAAGACTCAATATGGAGGCCAAATGGCCGAAATATTGGGAAATATTAGAAAAAGATGGAGACAACTGGAAATTGCAGAGTCAGGAGAAAATGAAAGACAAAGTGCGAGATTGGTTACATTATGCTCAGATTAAAGAAGTTTTTAAACTTGATAAAAAGCTAGGATTCCAGGTGGAAAAATCGAAGTTAGAAACGGAACTGTTAGAGCCTAAGACTAAGGTACTTTCAAGAATGTATAACTTGCTGTTAAAATGGAACACACAAGATGAAATGGTTAAATCGGCTATGATACAGTGGGCACAGGACATTGGGTACAATATTATGTTTGAGGACTGGGTAAAATTGTGGACTACTGGGCTGAATTTCACTGCATGTAATGCTTTGAAAGAAAATGTAATGAAAATGATATACAGATGGTACATGACCCCAGTCAAACTTGCAAAAATATACCACTTGTCTGATAATAAGTGTTGGAAATGTAAGGAAAATGAAGGAACGTTCTTTCACCTTTGGTGGACTTGCCCTAAAGTGAAGGCTTTCTGGGAAATGATATATAATGAGCTGAAAAAGGTATTTAAGTATACCTTCCTTAAGAAACCAGAGGCCTTCCTTTTGGGTATTGTTGGCCAAGGGGTACTAAAGAAGGATCGAACATTTTTTATGTATGCAACAACAGCAGCAAGGATACTCGTTGCCAAGCATTGGAAAACTCAAGATCTACCCACACTGGAAGAATGGCAGATGCAACTGATGGACTATATGGAACTGGCCGAGATGACGGGCAAAATCCGAGACCTGGGAGAGGAGACGGTGGAAGAAGATTGGAGAAAATTTAAGATTTATTTGCAAAAGTATTGTAAATTGTATGAATGTTAAGCAGGATGTTTGATCATAAACAATTGGGCACCATGGAAACAAATGAAGTGAATTATGAAGATAAGTTAAATTTATGAAAAAACTAAATTTTTAGATAATTATTGGGTTAATCTTAATGCACTGAAGAGGAAATAAACATATCTAAAATTTAAGATATAACATTGTAAAAAGGGATTTTAAGGTGGGGATAAGGTGAGAAATTGCTGGTTTAATTTTTATAAATTTGGAACGTAGGAGCGGGAGATGTGAGGAAGTCCAAGGAGGATCAGAAAATATGTTATGACACATGACATTTTTGTATGTTTTATTTTGTTTGTTGTATTTAAAAAATCCTTAATAAAAATTATATATAAAACAAAACAAAACATATCACATCATGCAAAAGACAACAACACCATGACTGCAACCATAGAGCAGGAATTCTAACAGACAGGTGGACATACCTATGGGGGCATGGATGAGGGAGATGTCCATCTCTTTAAAATTAAGAACATAAGAAGAACCTGAGGGATCAGGCAGATGGCTTATCTAATCCAGCACCCTGTTCTCCCAGTCCAATGGCCAACCACTGAGAAGCATTCAAGAAGGACCTGAGTGCACCAACACTGTCCTCAACTGCAATTCTCAGCCACTGAAATTCAGAGGCATAAACCTCTGGCTGTGGTGCTACAACACAGCCATGGCAGCCAGTACCGTCCCCCAAACTGAAGCGGCATTCAGACTAAGACAGTGAGTTGCCTTTAGTGGTGGGTCTTATATTCTTCACCCTTTATTTCCGTCAGTTGGATGGGAAGCCTTCAGTCTCATGATGAGAACTAACGGGCTAGCGAAGGTGAGAGGGTTGGGTTTGGCTTTCTGGGGTTTGCTTCCCTTCCTTGTGCACTTGAAAGTATATGTGGTCTAAATATCATCATCATCATCAATCTTTATTACAGAGACCCGACAAATCGCTACAAAGCAATACACAATTCATACAGCCTACCTCCAGGTTAAACAAGCATTTTGTTCAGAATATAGGGATCATTTGTTCTTGCAACCACCGATAAAAGCTTTGCCACTGCTAATGTTCTAGCATTTGTCCGGTCTTCCAATAGGAACCTGACATAGTGAGCCTCTGATTTTCCCGGGAAAGGTACCAGCAAGGGTAGTATCAGTTCAGCCCTGGCTTGCTCATTTTGCACAGTGCAACAAAATATGTTTTATGGAATTGATTTCTTGAGCACACAAGTAAAGTCTGTCCTGGTAGGAAACTCCTCTCAACCTGCCATCCAACACTGCAGAAGGAAAGACGTTTAGTCTGGCTTTGGTGAAAAGCCTTCGATAGTTTGGTACTGTCAGGTTTTTAATGTAAGATGTTAACTTAAAGACGTGCCCATATTGTACTCCTACTGCCAGCAGACTACAGACTGCGTGTGATCGAGATCACAAGTCACTGTGTGCATTATCCCATAATCTTTGCTTTAACATCTTTTGGGCGCCTTAATAACCCAGGTAATACAGTTGGGGGGGGGGGTGACAGACCAATAGAGGTGGCTTTTTTAGCCAAGGTTTTCTGCCATTTGCTGACAAATTCCTCATTGGTCAGGTGTTGGTACAAACCCTTCCCTAGATCAAACACTGAAATCCTGAGCCACTGTATGAATGGTCTAAATATATGGTCTGTGAGGGTCAGGGTACTATGTCTTTGGGTTCAAAGCTGCTATGATGCCCACTATTATTTCGTTTGAAATACTTACATCCTGCCTTTCTGCCTGATAACAGGTGGCTTACAATAAAACAGTGGTGTCATAACTTTTTTCAAAGAGGGCCAGATCTGATGAAGTGAAGGGCCATGAGGGCTGACCCTTCACTTTTTAGGATTGAAGTTGTTGAGGTTTTTTAAGGATTTTATCCCAGGAAATAAACTGCCACAACGGCCGGATTAAACCAATCGGCGGTACTTTGGACATGCCTGCAATAAAATGATCCACACACAACAAAATTAGTTTAAACATATATATGAAGGTGGTGATGGAATTCACTGCACAAAAGCAGATAGGTTTTAGCATCAACACCATCAATTAATTATTTCTACCCCACGCATTTAGCTGGATTGCCCTGGCCTCTCTGGGTGGCTTCCAACACATATAAAACATAATAAAACATCAAAAACTTCAAGATACAGGACTGCCTTCAGATATCCTTAAATTGTATAATGGCATAAGCATTGGTGAGGAGGCGGGAGATAGGGATCTCAGTAGGAAATTAAATGAATTCAGTACTGACTGACAATGGCATCATTCATGCTGGCTGTTCACAAGAGCAGTTCACAACAAGCACAGGAACATCTGCTTTAGCTGAAGTTTCTATCTTCATTTCCAAACAGTGGCATGCTTGCTCATTTGTATCTGAATGACATGCAGTCAGTGACTGCAGGTAATGCTTATTGAGTCATGCTTAATGACATCACTGGGGTCCACCCCCCTGTGACATTACCAGAAGCCACCTCTAGATCAGTGTTTCCCAACCTTGTGCCTCCAGCTGTTTTTGGACTACAATTCCCATCATCC
Organism: Podarcis cretensis; assembly: GCF_951804945.1. Taxonomy (NCBI): domain Eukaryota; kingdom Metazoa; phylum Chordata; class Lepidosauria; order Squamata; family Lacertidae; genus Podarcis; species Podarcis cretensis. Next base: position 14,312,894 of record NC_137187.1, read on the forward strand.
CTTGCCACTGATCTTGCTGGTCAGGGATGATGGGAGTTGTAGTTCAAAAACAGCTGGAGGCACAAGGTTGGGAAACACTGCTCTAGATCTCATGTTTGGGCACTGAAATCTCAGGGTCTGGGATGCTCCTTACATGGCAAACCTAGGGAAATCTCATTTGCTCCATAGTACTTACTCCCAGGTAAACATGCATTGGACTGTGCCCAAAGCTGCTAACTCAGGCTGCCTACACACATTTCATTCAGGAATCAATGGAGACCAAGTACTGCACCATCTAGACCTGTTGCATATTTTTTTGCCCCTGAAAAGCATTTCTTGAGAAACTGGCTTCATTCCAAAAATTAAAGCTTAGTGCAAATTGATTCTGCATTGCCCTACAGATGAAAACAGATGTTGGTGGCCCTGGCAATGGGGGTTGATTCACACCTGCCTCCAAAATACCTGCACCAAGATTGCAGCCGCCGCTTCTTCATTCACCTGGGCCATGAGCATTAAGTAGAAAGAACTTCAATAACTCAAAAGGGTCAAATGTGTATCAAGCAATCACACCCACCCCAGCAGAATGCAGTATCTAGAATCAATCTAGATTGAAAGCAGCATCTTGAGGATGAGCTTGAAAGATTCCAGACTGAGAAATACGGCATTTTTGTTCTACGAACAGGTTACTTTCTATGCAGCCTGAGTGTGTTCAGTGACATAACATTCCGAGCTGGCCTTCTGGCTTCTCTTGCTTTTTCCTTCCAGTATAACGCGTTTCTCTTTTCCCCCTTAAGGGATAATATGGTTTCTGTGTTGATATTAATCCAGTTTTAATTTGGTTGCACATATCTCTGTGAACATCAGGCAATAAAACTGAACAACCAAACACTGAGTCACCTAGCCTCTTGTCTATATTAGAGTGATTTAGTGGGGTCATTTTGACCTCCTCGTCTTTTTGCTGGCAGGAAAGCTGCTCTTCTTGTTATGGGGTAATCACAAGGTGTTCAGAAGGCTCCCAGAGGCTTGTTTTGGCAGTGGAAATCATTATAACTCCAACAACTTTAACGGTAATTATCATTCCCATTAGAGAGATGAGTACCTAATAATTAGATAGTATTTACTGACTTACTTTCATGAATGCAAGCAGGATGCCAATTGAGTGTTAATGCACTAGGTTAACTACTTAGCATTGCATTTTAGGTATATTTCCAGATGCATGTTGATTATGAGATGAGTGATACTTATGCATGCAGAATTTTCCTTAGAGTATACCTACAATGGGGACAGTGTCAAAATGTCAGCTCCTAGTACCCCTGCCCCCCATTTTAAAAAACATATATTTGTTACTGAGAACTAAGTAAAAATTAAAAATGCACAAGGTAAAATAAGATGTGTGTGGGGGGGTGAATAACTTAACACCCGTGTAAAAAACAAAAACAAAACCTTATAAAAAATTACATGAGTGTTAACTTAATCTAATACAATGTTTATAAAAATGAAATTAAAATATTGTTAAGTTTCTCCATGGGAAGTCTACCTTTGTATGTAAGATAGATTTACTCTTTCCATAAAAAATCTGATTTTATTCATTTGTTCATTTTTAGAAAACCTGTTGCAATGAAATACAGTGGTACCTCAGGTTAAGTACTTAATTCGTTCTGGAGGTCCTTTCTTAACCTGAAACTGTTCTTAACCTGAAGCACCACTTTAGCTAATGGAGCCTCTCACTGCTGCTGCACCGCTGAAGCACGATTTCTGTTCTCATCCTGAAGCAAAGTTCTTAACCCGAATTACTATTTCTGGGTTAGCGGAGTCTGTAACCTGAAGCATATGTAACCTGAAGCGTATGTAACCCGAGGTAGCACAGTACCTGCAATATCTGAGTGGCCCGTTTTCAGCATTATGCCTTGTCTGGAAGCACCCCTTTGCTGCAAGCAGTGACCCGATCTATGTTTATTGAAGGAGTGGGATAAAGTTGTAAGCAGTAGCTTGGTTTAGTTCACACTTTTCCACAGCCAGAGTTAACAGAGCGTTACCAGAGAGCTTAATTAAGAGAAGTAAAACAGAGCAAAGTAGGACAGCAGGCAAACTTGTTGCGGTCTGGCAGAGGAGAGAAATACGTATGCATGCATAATCTCAAAGGGGAAAAGCAATTCCATAAATCAGAATCACGAGGCATGGGAATCAAAGCACCATACATAATTCAGAAACTGCACAGATCTGCTGAGTGTGTAAAAAAAAACAACGAACACCAAAAAAACCCAACACAAAACCAAACCCCAACAACCTGCAGGTCTCAACTTTTTCTTTTAACTACAGAAAGAGCTTTAGAATTGCCATTCAGATATAACAGCAAGTTGTGTCAGATGTATATTTATACCTGATAATATATTATAATTATTAATTTATTGAATTCATATACCACCCTATATCTGCAGGTCTCATCTATTTTTAAAATACATGAAATCTAGTTATTAAAGAGTTATTCAAGAGTCGAACACAAAGAACAGCCTGCATATTTTCAGAGCAGTGTAAGACCAGGCATCCCCAACTGTCATCACTCCAGATGTTTTGGACTACAATTCCCATAATCCCTGACCACTGGTCCTGTTAAGTAGGGTTCATGGGAGTTGTAGGCCAAAGCATCTGGAAGGCCGCAGGTTGGGGATGCCTGTGTAAGAGCTTCTTCATTTTTTTTTTAATAATATTTATTAAATTTTAGTTTAACAATAAAATACATAGATAATAACACAATCTTTTCCAATATCAACATTTCATACTCATCTTTGGACTTCCTCACAACCCTTGTTCCTGCTTTCTAAACTCATAAATTTTACCAGCAAATTATTAACTTGGTTTAATTCATATAGTATAATTTTCCAATATTAATATCTCAAATTTTGGGATTTCACATACTCTTATTGAAACTTAATCATAAAATGTTACTTATCCAAAATTTATCTTTTCGTCTTCCAATTAAATTTAAATTTATATTCTTTATAACTAGTTTGTTGAAGCCATGTTTTTGCTAATCTTACATCTTTCTTAACATTCATACAATTTACAATATTTTTGTAGATAGTCCTTAAATTTCTTCCAGTCTTCCTCCACCAGTTCTTCTCCCAGGTCTGGGATTCTGCCAGTCATCTCCGCCAGTTCCATATAGTCTATCAGTTGCATCTGCCATTCTTCCAGTGTGGGTAATTCTTGAGTTTTCCAGCTTTTAGCGATGAGTATCCTTGCTGCTGTTGTAACATACATAAAAAAGATTTGATCCTTCTTTTGCACGCTCTGACCAACAATGCCTAAGAGAAAGGCCTCTGGTTTCTTAAGGAAGGTATACTTAAATACCTTTTTCAGTTCATTATAAATCATTTCCCAGAAAACCTTCACTCTAGGGCAAGTCCACCAGAGGTGAAAGAATGTTCCTTCAGCTTCTTTACACTTCCAACATTTATTATCAAACACATGGTATATCTTTGCAAGCTTGACTGGAGTCATGTACCACCTGTATATCATTTTCATAATGTTTTCTTTCAAGGCATTACATGCCGTAAATCTCAAACCTGTGGTCCATAACTTTTCCCAGTCAGCAAACATGATGTTATACCCTATATCCTGTGCCCATTTTATCATGGCTGATTTGACCGTTTCATCCTGTGTATTCCATTTTAACAGCAAGTTATACATTCTTGAAAGTATCTTAGAGCTGGGTTCTAACAGTTCTGTTTCTAACTTTGATTTTTCCACCTGGAATCCTATGTAAGAGCTTCTTCATTAAGTTAGGCCCATGTCTCCCCATTTTAACTTCTGAAGAAAGGAACCACCAGGGCTCGCCTAATAATGTGGCTGCTCAGTGGCGTAGCATGGGGGGTGCAGGGGGGGCCGGCAGCACCGGGCGCAACATCTGGGGGTTAGGGTTACGGGGCGCAAATCCACGGGTTAGGGGGCGCAAATTACTTGCCTTGCCCCGGGTGCTGACAACCCATGCTACGCCACTGTGGCTGCTTCTTGTGAAAGTGCCACTGTCTGCTAGGGGGAAAATGAATATTTTACACAGGAGCAGCATGCAAGTGAGCCACGCTCACTGTGTTCTGCCAACCTGTGAATCAGGCCTTAGTCTTTCCTGAGGCACAGCTCTAATTGGGGTGCTATATTTTGCCCTGTTCCCTCAACGCTTCCATTAATGCCTGTTTCTCTCCTGATTAGCCAAAAAACATTTTTAGTACAAATTCCAAATGGTTTTGAACGTTGATATATTGGCTTATGTGTCAGCTCGTGCTTTGACATTGCAATCAAATTGGACAAGGGATCGAAAAGTTGGAAAGAGATACATTGGGATGGGCAAAGCTTTCACATTCTTCTGCTTGCAGAGAAACTTCAAATGCTTTTTATTCCCTCTGACATAAACTAGGTACTGCAATGCAGCGACGTATACCATGTAGCACGTTTTCCCTGGGCAGTGTGTTTTCTCTGTAAACTGGAAACAGTGACATCTAGTGATGCAAGACAGCATGATTTAAGTCTATGGAGGATGTACTAGTGTCTTAAGGGAAATTGTAAACGTTTATAAAGATACAGATGCTATTTCAAAGGCTATTAATTCCTTGCAAAATCCTTGTAATCTATCCTGAATTGGTTCTTATGCTTCAAAGTGACACAGAGCCTGTCCACCTGTGAGTTCACTCTGTGATTCCAATTTTTTTATTTGTGTAGACCACATTGATGTCCCCGTCAAACATCACCAGTCTTGATGCTTTCCTCCTGTAAATTCATGTTTTCCCAATATGGGGAGAATCCAGTACTGCAGATTTGGGGAAATTGGGCTTGATACAGGATTGCAGTGTTCTGAGGCTGGTGGATCATTTTCTGCTACTTCCCTTTTCATGACCCCTCCTTCCTCAATCTTGTATTTCTTTTCTGGCTGTTCCCACAAATATTTCCAGTGCTCTCCTGAATGGATGAGTAATTTTTTTTCTTTCTTTTGATTCCTCAGATTTGCACAAAACCAGAAAACTGCACAAGGATGTCACACTAAAAAATTATACACCAGTTTGGGCAACAAACTGAAAAGTGCACGCTGAAGATTTACAGTTACTATCATTTCTCTTCCAGTCTGCTAATAAGCTTTGGATTGATGCAGATGCAGAAACACACATAACCCTTTTGATCCATCAGATTTGCACAAAACCAGAAAACTGCACAAGCAAATTTACAATTGCCTGTCGCTGTGCTTTTGCACATTTCTTGGGTGGCCTTTAAAACCAAACCAAATCAGGTGCACCTGCGTGCTTGACCTGTCAGTACTTAATTGGCATAAAAAATGAACAAATTAGAAGGCAGGAGCTAAGACAGATGGGAATGCCTACTGATATGAATGGAAAAGACCAAAGTTGTACAAATTCAAATATATGAAGGTCTAATCCAGTCTGATTTGAATGAGGGGGGTGGACTAACAGGTAAATAGTGCAAAAATGTGGACAATCTGAAACAATCCTTTTGCACTTTAAAAAGTTAAGATATTTATAGTACAATAAGATTCTTTGGATCGTGAATTATCAGTGTGTGGAAAGACAATATCCAAGCAAGGGAGATGGGTTCTTAACAAAACACCCACAAGTGCAGAAAGTGGATGAGTAAGCTGGTTTGTGCAACCCTTAGCATGGCTTCGTAGTAGCAAGTGGCTATTGAAATCTGGTTAGAGAGTCAGGCTAGGCCTGGAGAGACCCAGGTTGCAATCCGCATTATGCCGTGATTTCTGCTGTGTGACTGATGTTGGGCAGCCATTTCTCACAGCTTCAATTGAGCTGTTCTGAGGATAAAATAGAGGCATAGGAGCAACAACCATGCATACACCATCTGGACATGGGTGGCGATGTCATCTAAACCACTGAGCCTTTTGGGCTTGCCAATCAGAAGGTCGGCGGTTTGAATCCCCACAGCGGAGTGAGCTCCTGTTGCTCTGTCCCAGCTCCAGCCAACCTAGCAGTTTGAAAGCATGCTAGTGCAAGTAGATAAATGGGTACCAATGTGGTGGGAAGGTAAACGGTGTTTCCGTGAGCTCTGGCTTCCGTCACGGTGTCCCGTTGTGCTAGAAGCGGTTTCGTCCTGCTGGCCACATGACCTCGAAAGCTGCCGGCTCCCTCAGCCTGAAAGCGAGATGAGCACCGCAACCCCATAGTCACCTTTGACTGGACGTAACCATCCAGGGGTCCTTTACCTTTTGCCTTACCTTATACACCATCTGGAGGAAGGGCAGGATGAAATATGATTAATCAATGATGAAATTACTATTTAATAAAACAAACAATTTATCTCACAAATAGTGTGGCCCTGAGTTTCATCATGGGTTCCTCAGCGTACTGAGCTTCCTCTCTGGAAATGTGGAACATTCCTCAGTTCATAGAAGAAAATTTGGAATCCCTTTCATGTGTACATGAGGATTGTTGGATCATAGCCACTACTCACATATTTTCAAACTTTTTCTATCCCTAACCTTGAGGCTTTTCCTTTTAAAAAACAAACACTATAATTCTTCAGATTCTGCATTGGCCCACAGCAAAATTATTCTACATCAAGGATCTATATGTGATGGGGGTTCTGTTCTCTAATTTACTTGGCATAATGGTTTATCTGGCAACCAGCTCTTAATTGAAATATGCGATATATCAGGAAAATCCCCCATCCCGCAAAACAGGAGGGAGCTTTGCGTGTTAAGTATCTATCTGTGTAATGAAACCAACCGTGTGTTAAAGTAAAACATATTCATAATTAGGGTAGGCTCTTTAATCTTTTCCTCCCTGGAAGTTCAAAAACATCTGTTTAGTCTTTGTTAAACATAAATACAAAGCTGTTGGTGAACATGTACACACCTTGAACATTTTGTGCTTCTACTTATGAAACCTGCTTTTGAAAACACATCTGTGATCATCTTTGGTTATTTTTACTTTATTCGCAAAATTCATTGTAGATATCTTAATCTGCTATTCTGTCTATAATGTTCTGAGACTGAACCATGTTTAACACTTTTTGGCATCAAAATCTTAGGTCATATTGGATCTTTCTTGAACTGAAATTTCTTATTTGAAACTGTCATCAAACTGCCAGAAAAATTGCCCCCTTTCTTTTTAGCAATGTTTCACTTGCCTTTTTTTCTTCCTAATTTTATCTGTTTAGAAGAGAAGACAGACACAGACTGGCTTGTATAAGAATAGCAGGTCATTTCTCCAGTTATTTTTTCGCTCACACCATGCCTCTTGTCACACCATTTCAAGTTTGGACTAGCAGGAAATTGCAACAATTTGTTTTTTTAAAGTGTAACATCTATCCTCATAATTTTGTTTCCTTTTTTAAAAAAAAATTATATTTATTAAGAGTTTAAAGATTACAAAAAGAAAAAAAAAGAATTAAACATGACAATATAATAAAATACAAAAACAAAAACACTACATGAAACATTGAATTAACAAAACAAAAACGATTAAAAACACTTCCAATATTTTCAATCTTAACTTTCATTCACTTAAAACAAAATAAAAAAAAATTCCTTCCAGTAGCACCTTAAAGACCAACTAAGTTAGTTCTTGGTATGAGCTTTCGTGTGCATGCACATTTCTTCAGATACCATTTCATTCACTTGTTTCATTGACTTCCTCACACCTCCCTTTTTGTATTCCACTTCAATTAACTGTTTCAGCAATTCCTTTCCATCTTCATCTGTTTTCTGTCCTATAATTAATCTTAACATATTCTAACCTTATTTTTTCCCTTTAATACATTAACAATCCATCTGTAACTAGTTCCTTATAACATTTCTGCCAAAGCCATATAACTTCATTCCACCATTTTTCTATAGCTCATTAATTTTACAATATTTCTGTAAATAATCTTTAAATTTTTTCCAATCTTCTTCCACCAACTCTTCTCCCTGGTCTCGGATTCTGCCAGTCATTTCCGCCAATTCCATATAGTCCATCAACTTCATCTGCCATTATTCCCGGGTGGGTAAATCTTGTGTCTTCCAATACTTCGCGACGAGTATTCTTGCTGCTGTTGTTGCATACATAAAGAAAGTTCTGTCCTTCTTTGGCACCAACTGGCCGACCATGACCAGGAGAAAGGCCTCTGGTTTCTTCAGAAAGGTATATTTAAATACCTTTTTCAATTCATTATAAATCATCTCCCAGAATGTCTTAATCCTTGGGCATGTCCACCAAAGGTGAAAGAATGTACCTTCACCTCATAATTTTGTTTCCATGCTGAACCTGAGATGATAAGAGCATCTCTAGACCAATATTATTTGGGACAGTAACTTGCTCTTCAAACTACATATTGTCTAGAATTCCTCGGCTTCCATGTGAGTAATTTACTGTAAATTTGGGTTAATGGTTCTTCCATCCATTTGGATTTTATGCTGAAAACCAGGGCTTTTTTGTGATAGTAGTCACCAGTACAGAGTACCAGTGCCTCTTTTTTTGCTGTCCATGTTTTCTGCTGGCACCCATAGCACCTTTATCAATTTATACATACCAGCACCATGTTTTTAACCAGAAAAAAGCACTGATGGCAACTAGCAAAAGCTTAGAGTCAATTGAGTCCCCCTTCATTTTTAAGTCATATTTTTAAAACAATAAGTTGTTTTTAAAACCCTACAATGCTTATTGCTTTTTTAAAAAAACAACAACAGACAAACAAAACAAACACACACTAGAACTCCATAGGCAACATTTCAGACAATCTCATTGGAAGCCTGTAGGAGCTCTGGAAAGGAAGGGCCGGTGTGAAGTTGCAAAGTTTTTACATGCGAATATATACATCACTTGGGTGTCTCTTAATTATTTAATGTAAGAATGAGCAAGAGACAAACTCCTGCTCCCCTCTTTCATAAGATGTTATGGAGGAAAGTGGATCTCTCTTACTTTCCCCACACATGTGGTGGCTATGCGATAAGGTGAAAACTTACTGGGAAAACATATACAATGAACTAAAGAAGATCTTTAGATACACGTTTTTGAAAAAGCCAGAGCCATTCTTCTTCGGAGTGGTAGGAGAGGACATTGCTAAGAATGATCAGAAATTGTTCTTATATGCAGCAACAGCTGAGAGGCTATTGTTAGCCCAGGTTTGGGAACAGCAGCAATTGCCAACAGTAGAAGAATGGCAACAGAAGGTAATGGTATATGCAGAAATAGCTAAATTAACGGGGGAAATTTGACAACACGGCAATGAAACATTTCAAAAAGAATGGGAAAAATTTATGTCCTACATAGGAAAGATAAGGTGAAATAGTGAAGCCAGTAGAACTGAAACAAACCTCATAATGTGAAATAAAGAAATTTATTGGATAATAAAAACAATAAGAAGTAGAATGTACAATGTGACCAATGTAACTAATAGCAGTTGTAAATGAATATAAACAGACAACAAGAATTGTATATATAGAAGGATTTATTTGTTTATAGACATTTTATGGACAAATGTGGAAGAAGAACAATATACAAAATGGATAAAGACAATGTGAAAAATTTAGAGGAGATATAAAAAAGCCAGAAGAAGGAAGGAGGGAAGTCAGCTCCTAGGAGCAAGTATAAATGTAAAATGCAATACAATATGTGTATGTGGAGTATGTAACTGGAAAACCAATAAAGATTATCCTAAAAATAAACTAAAGAAAACCCCTTTCCTCGGTCTCACCTTCATTGTTTCTTAGACCAGTACACACAGTATTTTATTTCATTTTTTTTATTTTTGGCCACAGAACGTTCTCATGATGATTACACTCTGGCACAAGTGTGCTTATGACTGTGTAGAAGGAGTAATTTGTGAATGACTGCTACGTAGGTACATTCTGAAGCAATTTCCATGATCGCTGCAGTATTTCTGGTACCACCTCAATGACTGAAATTGCTGCAAAGTGTATCCAGGCATGTCTGGTTCACTCGGTACCTCCTCCTTGAGACTGTGCATATGCATTCATAGTCTGCATGGAGGCAAATATCCAAAAATGAGCGTGTGAACCAGGCTCTGATTCAATCCTCTGAGTTGGCAGCACTAGAGGGTTCAGTAACGACACTGCTGGCACAGATAAATAGAACAATAAAGAACAGAAAGAACTGTACTTGTAGTATTCTGTATGCCTAAGGGGAGAATCTCTTAAAATACTTTTGATACAATGCCAACATGCACAGAGGAATTGGCCGTGGCTATATCCCAGTTAACTTAAATGCATTCTAATGTTGGTGAAGATTTCAGTGGAAAATCAATTAGGGCTCTCTGCATCCAGCAACTCTTTAAAAAACAAAACAAAAAAAGAGTCTTGAGTATTAGGTATGCTATTATGCATGCCAATACTTGAGACAAATTATTCAAACATGAATACATTAATATATCTTTTCTGGAACCAAAGCAGGGTGAGCTTGGCATAATACCAGTGCCTTCATTTTAGGAAGATCCAGCAGAGAGCTTAAAATGTTGCGGTCAAGTAAAGCAAACAAAACGATTTCGACTTTTTATAGAAATGTCACTTCCATGCTGATGATTATTTAATTTTATTTATCCTTGTATGTTGTATTATTTAATCCTCGGTTATTACCATCATCTGGTTCCATAATTGCATTCATAAATTCAAAGGGTTGTGGTGTTGGAAGGGGCCCAGGAATGGTTTTAGCAAGCCATGCTTTCTTTTACCCTATTCTGTCCAAGGGCTTCTTACCATCTACTGTGTCCTCTGAACCAAGCTACTCTCCTAAATCATAAAATTGTAGAGTTGGAAGGGACCCCAAGGGGCATGTAGTCCAACCCCTGCAACGCAGGAATAAGGTAAAGGTAAAGGGACCCCTGACCATTAGGTCCAGTCATGGGGTTGTGGCGCTCATCTCTGAGCCTGCGTATAGCTTCCGGGTCATGTGGCCAGCATGACTAAGCCGCTTCTAGTGAACCAGAGCAGCACACGGAAATGCCATTTACCTTCCCGCTACTTGCACTTTCAAACTGCTAGGTTGGAAGGAGCAGGGACCGAGCAATGGGAGCTCACCCCATCACGGGGATTTGAACCACCGACCTTCTGATCAGCAAATCCTAAGCTCTGTGGTTTAACCCACAGCGCCACCCGCATCCCTTAACGCAGGAATAACCCCCTGCAAAATCCTTGGAAGGAGGGCAGACTACATTTCTTCAGCTGTATAATGCCATACTGCTATTAAAGAAAGAGCTACCTTCAAGGATAAGCAATCCGTGCCTTTTCTTCCATGGTGCACATACTGGTGTTGATAAAAAAAATTAATTCCCTGACTAAGAATATGAATATTACTGTTACTACTATTACTACTATTACTACAGTGGTACCTCAGGTTAAGAACTTAATTTGTTCTGGAAGTCCATTCTTAACCTGAAACTGTTCTTAACCTGAGGTACCACTTTAGCTAATGGGGCCTCCCACTGCCGCCGCGCCGCCAGAGCATGATTTCTGTTCTCATCCTGAAGCAAAGTTCTTAACCCGAGTTACTATTTCTGGGTTAGCAGAGTCTGTAACCTGAAGTGTCTGTAACCCAAGGTACCACTGTACTACTAAAGGTAAAAGGTAAAAAGGTAAAGGACCCCTGGATGGTTAAGTCCAGTCAAAGGCGACTATGGGGTTGCGGCACTCATCTCGCTTTCAGGCCGAGGGAGCTGGCGTTTGTCCATGGACAGCTTCCCAGGTCATGTGGCTAGCAGGACTAAACCACTTCTGGTGTAATGGAACACCGTGATGGAAACCAAACCACATGGAAACACTGTTTACCTTCCCACCAAAGCTTGACCTATTTATCTACTGGCACTGGTGTGTGTTTGAACTACTAGGTTGGCAGGACCTGGGACAGAGCAACAGGAGCTCTCCCCATTGTGTGGATTTGAACCACTGACCTTCGGACTGGCAAGCCCAAGAGGCTCAGTGGTTTAGACTACAGTGCCACCCGCATCCCTACTACTGCTACTACTGAATAGAACGTCCCTATTTTCATTGGAGAAATGTTGGAGGGTGTGCACACACTTCATAGAGGAGTGAGAGGGAAGGTCAATGTCTTTCCCTTCTCCTGGCCTGGCCCTCATATGATCTGCACTAGCGGGGGCAGGATTGGATGACGCTATCTATGTCCTGCCTCCCATACAGGCCACCTAGAATTGTGGCTGCCCTACCTAACAAGATAGACTGTCTACAGGGCTGCAGGGTAGGCATAGACTTGTGAAAAGTTGGCTTCTGAAGCAGAGGCAGGAAAAGAGTTGAATGTGCTTTTTTTTTAATGTAACCTTTAGGTTTTTACGACTGGTATCTTTTATCTCACATTTTTATTTATGAAATCTAGATGCTAACCCAAAGATAATGAAATGCAGGGGCAGCACAATGCCTCGGGAGTGGATCCAGAACACATATATTCTATATTATGTGCTGCAGTTTTAATGGTTGTGGTTTTTGGACTAGATACAAGAGCTGGGGCTGAGCCGTGTCGCCTGTGCGATTTTGCATTCAAATGCTCACATGGAATTTATGTTGGTTACAAGAAGGATTAATTGGGATTCTTGAGACACAAGCTGGCAGAGGATTACTTGTGCCAGATTCTTACTGGTCAGATCACCCTGTACTTGCTTGTGAAACCAGATCTGTAGACACATGTACTGGAAGATGAGTCAGACCAGAGATGGAGTTTGATGCTATTACTTTAAAAAACAATGTTTGCCTTTTAATCCTTCTCCTCTATTAGCACTTTAAATTAGATGCTAGTTTGTTCTTCTTACATAGACTTTGAGGTTACATAGGCATGTGACTCATGATAGTGGTGTTCAGAAGATTGCCAAGCCAAAGGTTCTTAAGGAGGAACTTCCTGCTTATATTCTTCCTCTCAATATTTTCTGAAAGAATGGTGGGTGGCAGTAATGATGCTGTATCTTACTTTCTTAAAAATGAATGCCACCACAGGCAGTGGAGAAGTTCCACATGTCAATTGACAACATGGAGACATCATTTTCTCCACTGAATATAGCATGTTTTTTTCTAGAGGTACTTTTCTGGTGGTATTCTATGAAGAATTAGTGTCAAACCAGACCCAATTCAAATTGCTGGCATTGACCTTTAAAGCCTTACACAGCTCAAGACCTCAATACCTTAAGGATCACCTCTCCACATATGAACTGACCCAGAGCCTGCACTTGTCTGAGGCCCTTCTCTATATCCCCCATCCCAGAGAGGTTCAGAGGGTAGCAACAAGAAAATGGACCTTTTATGTGGTGGCTCCTCGATTGTGGAATGCTCTTCCCATAAAGCGTGTTCTCCCTAACAGAGAGCACGTGTTGTGGTTGGGGGAACAAGTAACCCTGCTGTTACTGGGCAGATTTGGTGAGGAACCCAAGCCTTTAAGTGGTTAAAATTGGGTTGCTGTGGAGTTTTGATTGTTGCCAATTTGGAGGAGGGGTCAGAGTCTTTAAATACAGGGGCCAGACGTTGGACGTCCTCTTGGCCGTTTTGCACCGGATCACCCCCCTCCCTCCCTTTAATAGGATGGTTTTTTCTTGATCGCTTGACCTTGCTATGCCTGTCATGGGGTCGTCCGCCTTGGAGCGGGGGCCTGGTAGGAATTTTGCCATCTGGCTGATTGGCTGGTGCCATTTGGTTTTTGCCTACTGTGTAGCAAATCGTCACAACTTGTAAGGTTGGCGGTTAGGCATTGGTTAAATTGGTTCTTGGAGGGGTAAGTGCCTACCCCTCCAAATGATGCGGAAAGGGAATTCCGTTAAAGGAATCCAGGGGCTTGCCATTCTTTTCGTCCTTGTCCCTGGCATCGGACTTGGGCCGTGCAAGCCCCACAGGAACATGAGGGTGAGAAGTGAGGGACTGATGCCCAGCTTCATTTTCTCACCTAATACTTGTTTCCCACGCTGGCTTCCGTTGGTGTCCGGAAGGCCAGCTCTGTCCCTGAGGGCAAGGACAGATAGTCATAACCAATGCCCAAGCAACCACTTACATTTTTTGTATTTTGAATAAAGTTGTGGCCAAAATTATGCCAAAAAACCTTAAACAAAAATTGATGTGTGAAGTGTGAATTTTTTTGGGGGTGGCATTGTGGGACTCAACACGCAAAGGCTCATTACATGTCTTTAGGCAAAAACATTCCTCTTTACCCAGGCCTATGACTGTTAAATAATCTATGGGCAATGAAAGTATGAGGGAGTAGGCTGTTATTGTGTGCACAGGCAGAGACCCCCTGACCCCAGACGACACCCGGGTGGAATAATGACTGGTGACAATCTGTTATGGGATTAAAATTGGCCACAACTTTATTAAACTTTCAGATGTAGGAAGACCTTGGCTTAGGCATTGGGCGTTTATCCCTCCCAGTCCCTGGCCGGGGATCTGGGGCACATCAGGGTTATGCAATCTGTGTGGGGTTTGGGCTGGCTCTGGAAGATGTATGTTTAAGCAGAAAGCCTGACCCCCATTTCACCCCAACACAGGGGAGTGCACTGACAACCTTTCAGCGTATGGCCAGGGACTCCCCTCAATACAGCTCCTTTAACGGGGAACCCTGGGATCGTCACTGCAGGGGGGGGCGTGGTTCACCGCCTCATGCCCCACCCACCCCATTTAGGGAAGATAGACTAAAGGATTCCACCCAAGGGCTATAAATGCCAGAGCTCCCAGGTAACTATTTTATTATTAAGCTATCTGTCAGTATGTTTTTTTTAATAACTGATGTTCTCGATGTGTTTTTTTCCGGGGGTACTCAAGGGTTCTCAGCTCCCCCCAAAAAAGGTTAAAAGTGTGGTGCTTACGGTAACAACTTCATGATGAGTACCTGAACCTTTTTTTTTTTTTTATAGAAGCACTGAATGTTCTGTAATGTGTTTTCATGTTGTACACTGCCCTGGGATCTTCTGATAAAGTGTAGTATATAAATTGTGATGATGATGATAAATGTTATTGTTGTTATTATTATTATTATTATTATTATTATTATTATTATTATTATTGTAAAGAGGAATAGTTTCATGGTGTGGTTACCATTGGCCCAACCCATTTTGGAAACCCTTGTAAACACACACACACACCTCACAGATCAGATTTATTTATATGGACAAAGTGCCATGGTAAAACACAGCTGGAATAACAGACCCCGAATTACATGGAATGTTGCATATAGCATGTAGAAACAAAACATGCAAACTTTTACATCCTTGTAAAACCCAAGCTGAAACCATCTAGGGTCTTATATTGATTAGCAAATGGAAAATGTCCACGCTCTCATTTTATGCAGAATTCTAACAAAACACGTATTGGTCAATGATCAAATCCTTCCTGTCTTGTTTCTCATATTTTCATTAAAACATGATTCCTAAAAGCCCCCCTCAAAAGGGCAAACTTTCCAGCAGTGGAGTTTGGTTAGGACCTTGGGAGATCAGGTTTCAAATGCTCACTTAGCCACAATGCTCACTGGGTGACTTTGGACCAGTCACTGTATCTTAGCCTAACCCACACTGCAGGGTTGTTTTAAGGATGAAATGGGGAGCAGAAAGGACCATGCACCCCACCTTGAATTCCTTGGAGGAAAGATGGGATGTAAAGAAATCATTACTGCTCCTGGCAGAGAATTTCAACTTGCCAACATAACAGTTCTTTGAAGTTTAGGAAAAGTAAGAAAATTTAAATACTTATTCCTCTGGTAACGTTTTCAACTCTCTAAAACCAAATATTTTGAGGAACAAGTTTCGACTCTTGAAAAATCAACCACCTTCATTTCTGGAGTGATGCATTCTTTAGCTTTCTTTCTCTAACAAAAAGTAGTGAGGATGTTCACAGAAAATCCCCAAAGTTGTCTTTTATATGGAGTAATTTTGCTTCCAGGACCTTGTGAAAGAATATGTAAATACAATGTCAACCAGCTGTCCAGGTTTCCTAAAGGGGATAATATAGCAAATAATTAAGAATGATTCCCCATGCAACAGCTTGGAAGGAGTTCGATTTAGGTTCCAGTTCTTCTCAACTGTAAAAATAACTGGCTCCTTGCTGTAGGCTCATATGATGTGGCATCTTGGCAAGATATCACATGAAGCATCCTTCTTTTGAAGTTCAACTGAGGAGGCAAGACTTTCTTAAGGCCTTAAAATACTGCCATTTTCCCAGGAATAGATATCACACTGTTGCTTTGGCCCTACTATTAGGTGACACCAGGTAGCTGCCTATAGCAGCTGATTTTGAGTGGCATTAAGGGACAACAAATATTCATTCATTCATTCTGCATTTTTACTGCCAAAGAGGGAGGAGGCCCTTTGAGGATTGTTTATTTTTATTTTTGCTTCTGGTGTCAGAATAACCCAACCAGCCTTGTGAACTGTGTGCTTTGCTGGTGGGGGGACGACAATTTGCTACACTGTCTCAGGAGGGATAATGTTTTATTTATTTATTTATTTATTTATTTATTTATTTATTTATTATACAGTCAAACCTCATTTGTTGAACGTAATCCATTCTGGAAGACTGTTCGACTTCCAAAACATTCAACAACCGAGGATCAAAGGGCGGTAGGCAAAGTCAATGGAGAAAAAAAGGGGGGGAAACTTCCTGGAAGTTGTTCCGAAAATTGTTTGAAAACCTGAGCAGTTACTTCCAGGTTTTTGGAGTTAAGGAGCCAAAACGTACGATAACGGAGGTGTTCGAGAACCGAGGTTTGGCTGTATCTGTTTCTAACCTACCATTTATCAATTCACATTCCCAGGATGCACAGATCAGACTATCTCCAATCCAAAGCGATTTCTCCTTATCTGTTAAGCCCATTGTGTCCCTTTTCTCAGGTTCATCTGTATGAAAATTTGTACCAAAAGATAAAGCACACATAGTACATACATGCTCTTATTGTGTCGCACATTTCTCTGTATGCTACTATTTCCCACACCTGAAATATCCAGTTGCAGCTTGAAGCTTTTATTGGTGCATCGATATACGTGTCATGTGTATATTAAAAGCTCCCCCTTCCCTGCTTTGCTTCTCTTTCCGCTTGTCAAAAGGACCAGTTTACACTAAGCTCATTTGGAACGTAGACCTTTGGAACGGAAGTCGAGGCTCCTCTATTGTGTTCACAACACCTTTCTGCTCCCCTTCTCTGTCTCCCACTGCTCTACTTGGCTTAACTTAGAACTTGTTTCTGCTCCCTCAGTTGCTGAGATGAATCTGTTTTAGTCATGCATGGTGCTGAGACTCCTTACCCAGCTGAATCCGGCAGTTAAACATTCAGCTCCAACTCCTCACCTGCCCCCAACCCCATCTCCAGCGTGAAAAGGGAATACGGACTTTGAAGTCAGTGAAATATATTACTGCTGTAAACTGGAGCCAGAACGGATTGGCTGTAGCTTATTCCTGAATCAGCACCAGGTATCCGAATGAATATATGAATATGAATTGACCATACTTACAAAGAAAATTACATTGTGCCCTGGGCACAACCCCCACTTTTGTTAAGAAAATCCCTGCTGGATCGGGGCATTGGGAAAGGAGATTGTTAGCTGCTTTGAGACTCCTTAGGGTACTGATAAAGCGGGATATCAAATCCAAACTCTTCTTACAGTGGCCAACCAGGTGTCCATGGGAAGCCAGCAAGCAGGGGCAGAGCACAACAGACTCTCCCCTCTCTTGTGATGACCATCAACTGGTATTCAGAAGCATGTTGCTTCTGGCACTAGAGGAGTGCTGGATTTACGTATAAGCTAAACAAGCTATAGCTTAGTGCCCCACTCTCTTGGGGGCCCAAAAAAAAATTAAAGGAAAAAAACCTGGATGTACATTTCCAAAATATAAGATAAAAAACCAATAAAATAAAACCTACATACTGCAACAGTGTTTTGTGTTGTGTGGGCTCCTATGATGTAAGTAATGGGCCCCACCTGCTATATAAAGGGCCCCATTAAATTGGGAGCCAGCATGGTGTAGTAGTTAAGAGCGGTGGAATTGTAATCTGGTGAACTGGGTTTGCTTCCCCGCTCCTCCACATGCAGCTGCTGGGTGACCTTGGGCTAGTCACACTTCTCTGAAGTCTCTCAGCCCCACTCACCTCACAGAGTGTTTGTTGTGGAGGAGGAAGGGAAAGGAGATTTTTAGCCGCTTTGAGACTCCTTAAGGGGAGTGAAAGGCGGGATATCAAGTCCAAACTCCTCCTCCTCCTCCTCCTCCTCCTCCTCCTCTTCATTACCTTCAGTAGCTTAGGGCCTCATCAAACCTAAATCCAGCCCTGTGCTAGAGACAGAACATAACCGTAGCCATTGATAGCCTTATGCTCCATGAATTTCTCTAATCCTCTTTTAAATTTGCAAGTTCAATCCCCGTATCGGACAGCTACATATTCCTGCATTGCAGGGGGTTGGAGTAGTTGATCCTCAGGGTCCCTTCTAACTCGACGATTTTATGATTTGATAAAAACCATCCAAGTTGGTGGTCATCACTACCTCTTCTGGTGGCGAATTCCTGTCGGGCTGGAAGGGATTCTCTCCTCCCCTGACAGCCGCCAGGATCAAAGAAGAAACACGAAAGTTCGTATTTATGGTTTTATTCAGCAATCGTGGAGCATGACAAGGAATCTAGTTCTGGACGCCATCATGACGTTGCTCACTCTGAGCTCCTCCTTTTTCTTCCCCAACATCACC
The DNA here is from genome assembly GCF_951804945.1 of Podarcis cretensis. Taxonomy (NCBI): domain Eukaryota; kingdom Metazoa; phylum Chordata; class Lepidosauria; order Squamata; family Lacertidae; genus Podarcis; species Podarcis cretensis. Next base: position 14,331,533 of record NC_137187.1, read on the forward strand.
CTGTGTCCTACGGGAAGTCTCAGGAGTCAAATGTCATTGCACTCTTTGTTCGTGAATTCTAAGTGACCGGCACGTCCTTGGAGAGGGGGGAGTCCCCAGGCTCTACAAGGATGTGTCTGCTATCTGTTCTCTAACTCCTCCTCCTTCCCCCAGTACCTCATAACTTGGCAGCTCTGTGTCTTGTTGTAATGCAACCCTGTCTGCGTCTCCTCTTGCAGCTGCTGGAGAATGGGGGAGGGATTCTTTCCCCTCCTCCTCCGAAAGAAGCAGAGGGGAAGGAGGAGGTAATTCCCAGCCCTCCTCTTCAGACCAGTCCCTGACAATTCCCTAGGTTTACTATTTGCTATGTGAAGAAGTGCTTTCTGAATCTTCCAACATTCATCTTCACCAGATACCTGTTGTCATGAACACACCAGCTCCAAGTGCAATCTTGCAGCCGGCTACTGAATGCAGTCAGGAACAGGGAGGCGGGGTTTTCACGCCGGCACAGGAGAACCTGAAGCTGCCAGTGTTGACTCTCCTTGATTTTGGACTGCCAGCTGATAAGGGAAGAATGGAGAGCAGGCTGGAACACAGCCAAAGCTCCCCGGAAGCCCAAACAGGCATGGAAAGCCACAGAGATAGCTTTTCGGAACAGGAAGGGGCTGCAGCTGACCAAATAAGTCTGAGGCATAGGTGTATAGGAAGGCTGCTAGACAGGACTCAAAATAAGAAACGTAAAGGTTGAAGGTTCAGTCTTTTCTGTCGACACAGGAAGAACTCAGAAGGGTCAACTGAGTGATGAGGGCCTGAGGCTTCCTAGAGCTGTCCGGAGATAATTGCTTGTTTTTTTTTGCAATAAATCTTTCTTTTTAATTACATATGCTTACTAACTTAACAAGCCAGAAACCTGGACTCTTAACACTTGTGGGTTCCAGTATTATGCAAGAGGTAGCAAAACATAGATGGCACCATAGAATTGTATGACAGCATTATGTTATTAGCAGTTGCATTTTCAATTCCTTTTGCTAATGATTCCTAGCATGGGGTTAGCTTTTTCTGGGCACCTTCCTCTGCCCAGCTGCAACAAAACATGTCTCTCCTGCATCGTTCTCTACAGCCACAGTAGTAGCTGCAACCTTCCAGCAGCTTGACTTCACCCCTAAGGCGCACTCCTCCATTGCCTCCCGAGACAGGTGGATGCCAACAATAAATCCACAGCAGCTTCTCTAGTCACAGGATTTAGTTATTACCTAGATTTGTAAATTATAGGGATCCCAGGGTTGTATCATAGAATAAGCAACTGTCACAAAAACATGCACCCATTAAAATATCTTATAAAGGAATTAAAACAACAGAGCAGATTAAAAATACCAAAAACAGAAAGCGGCTTCACTGGTGCACCTGAAATGACAAGAGAGAACAATGTTTTTACTGGCAGGCGGAAACTCACGAGGGTCTACAGTCTGTCTTTATCTAAATTGTAAGTTATTTCAAAAAGGCACCAATTCTGGGTAATATGCAAGTGTATGTACATTTAGATTAATCAGTTAAAAGGCAGGATAAGTAACACATTTTGATTGGCTGGCAGACTTTATTCTGGATACAAGTGCATCCTCAGATATACATATTTAAAATGGCCTCTTCCTTAGGCAAGGAGACATTGTAGCTGTGCTCAACTGCTAGGCAACCAAACAGGTGAAGATCTTTTATTTATTCTCTGCACTGGCACCGAGCCCCTGAAAGTACATCAAAAGCTTTCAAATACAAATCATTAAGGTGCCATTCAGGCAACTTCAAACAATGAGCCTGGCTCCAGACAACTCTTGCTTAAACCCTTTTAGTGAAAGAAACCGTTCCTGTGACATCAAGATGATCTTCCATGACTGACATCTTAGAAAAACATGTGATGTGTCACGCACCTTTTAGTAAAGAGTTGACTCTGTCCTTAAAACCGAAGACAATTAGCTGCCATGAGAACTTGTTTGTGTGGGATTGTTAAAACATTGGCACAAAGAAAGGATTGGCATTACCAAAAGAGTCTCTCTCTCCCTCTCGGGAGAAGGAACTGAACTTGTGTCCTCAGCACAAAATTACAGAGCAGTCACTGAAGCTTTCCGGCTAGTAAACAAATCCAGATTCTGGATTAAGCACAGACTGAGAAGTGAACTGTAATTCTTAGTCCTCTGTATCAGTGTTCCTCAACCTTGGGTCCCCAGATGTTGTTGGACCACAACTCCCATCATTTGTAACTCTTGATTAAGCTGCCTGAGGATGATGGGAGTTGTAGTCCCACAACGTCTATGGACCTAAGGTTGAAGAGCATTGGTCTATATTTCCCCAGGGCACTGCAATCCCAGTGATTTGAGGGAGTTTTTTTAAAACAACATCAACAACAACCTGTGGGTTTTTTTACGTGGATCTATGCCTTCCCTTTCTTGGGCTCCATGATCACTGCAGATGGTGACAGCAGCCACGAAATTAAAAGACACCTGCTTCTTGGGAGGAAAGCAATGACAAACCTAGACAGCATCTTAAAAAGTAGAGACATCACCTTGCAAACAAAGGTCCGTATAGTAAAAGCTATGGTTTTCCAAGTCGTGATGTATGGAAGTGAGAGCTGGACCATAAAGAAGGCTGATCGCCGAAGAATTGATGCTTTTGAATTATGGTGCTGGAGGAGACTCTTGAGAGTCCCATGGACTGCAAGAACATCAAACCTATCCATTCTTAAGAAAATCAGTCCTGAGTGCTCACTGGAAGGGCAGATCCTGAAGCTGAGGCTCCAGTACTTTGGCCACCTCATGAGAAGAGAAGACTCCCTGGAAAAGACCCTGATGTTGGGAAAGATGGAGGGCACAAGGAGAAGGGGACGACAGGATGAGATGGTTGGATAGTGTTCTCGAAGCTACCAGCATGAGTTTGACCCAACTGCGGGAGGCAGTGGAAGACAGGAGTGCCTGGCGTGCTCTGGTCCATGGCGTCACGAAGAGTCAGACACGACTAAACGACTAAACAACAACAACAACAACATGCCTTCCCCATTCAAAAGAAATGGAGAGATCTCCATTGTATCACTGATTTATCATATTTTCACCCTTCCCTATATTAGTCAACAGAGAGTTCTTTCATTCCCAGAGAGAAGAGACCATGGAAAATATTCAACCAGCAAGAGCTAGCACAAGAATTCCCTCCCCTCACATCTCCATATTTAGTCATCTGCTCTGGACCTTGAGGGAACCCTTAGAACATATTTAAGGGGCATGTGGGGAGAGATGGGCAAAGTCCCATTAAGAATGGGGAAGTTGCCTAAAACCCTGTATCTATTAGGAAAGCAAAAGCCCTCCCCCCAAAAATACTCCTTATGGTAAGGTACAATGGACATTGGAACAACCTAACCCCAAAGCTTAATACAGAAAAGGGAAGGGGGTTAGAGAAAGGATCGGTATAAAGAAATTTCTGGCAGCCCTGATCACAGGGTCAAGATCTTTCTTCCAGTGGAGCCTTGTTAAAGCAACTCTCCATTCATGCGCCTGGCAGAGATTTACGGTGCACCAGCAACCTCAAAATTTAAGGAGATCAAGAAATGCAAATGCTTCTTCATCTGAAAACATTTCCAGTCATCCAAGCACAAATATTATGGGGAACCAGTTCTAACAAAAAAAAAATATGTTTGAACTTTTGAAAACCCATATCCTTAATACTTTGCTTGAAACCTTTCTTAGCCTTTTCATAATGAAAAGCAGTGAGAATATCCACAGAAAATCCTAAAGGTATTTCATGAAGAAGAATTCCCCCTCCCCCAGCATCTCATGAAAGAATCTGTAAATACTGAGTCAACCAACAGCACAGATTTTCTAAAAAGGATATGAAGCCAACAACTGAGAACTATACCCCACACAAGTGCTTGGTGGAAGGTCAAACCTGCCTCAACATTCAGAACTGCCCTCCCTACACATTTAGTGGTTCCAAGCATTCATCTCAGAAAATCCCTTTATACCTTCCCTAGAATACTTTTCATGCCCTGTGTCCTTTGCACACAAATAGTAACTCTGAACAACAGGTGGACTACAATCTTGGCTCTATAGATCCATCTGGAAAAACCTCTACACCTTCAGCATAACCCATCCCTCCACTGCCAAATCACAGCCTGGGATATATGAGATACCATGGTCATACCCTGTTTCTTTGGATATCCATACTACTGATGAGTAAAAAAGAATCCCCAAGTACCAAAATGTTCCCAACAGATCTGCAACCGTAGAAAACCAAGATGTTAGTTTTATTATTACAGTGGTACCTCGGGTTACAAATACTTTGGGATACAAACTCTGCTTACTCGGAAGTAGTACCTCAGGTTAAGAACTTTACCTCAGGATGAGAACAGAAATCGCGCAGAGGTAGCGGGAGGCCCCATTAGCTAAAGTGGTACCTCAGGTTAAGAATGAATTAAGTTTGTAACCAGAGCTACCACTGTATTTACAGCCAACCATTCACTATTGCATACATAGAAGAATGCTTTAAAGCTCTTCTAAGACCCACCCTGTCATGCTGGCCACATGACCCGGAAGCTGTATGCCGGCTCCCTCTGCCCATAAAGCTAGACGAGTGCCGCAACCCCAGAGTCTGCCACGACTGGACCTAATGGTCAGGGGTCCCTTTACCTTTACCTTTTAAGACCCACCCTGATTAAAGTTAACAATACAGTATACTAACAGTTGTGCTTCCCTGTTTGGAAGCATGAATCTTAGGTAAATACCAGATCATACAAAACAATCAAATTGAGGTGTCTTGAAATGTTGGGCGTGAGCTTGAGAATATACTTTATTTTACCCCCCCCCCTTTGTTTGTATGCATGACAATATTCCGAATGTACCTAAAAATATTATCTCTCTCTTGCAAAGGATGAAAATGGACTTTCTGTGTTTATAGGCTTACCATCTGAAATGATACAACACATAGAAGCAGTGCTTTTTTTCTAGGGGTACGCATACCCCTAAACATTTTGTGAATCTAAGTTTAGCCTCATTGAGGGGCAGTATTTCAATATGGGTAGGAAAACGAGAGTACCCTTAAACATTTTTATTTTTTATTTTTTTTGGGGGGGAAGTACTGCATAGGAGAAAAGATTTGGAGAAATGGATGGGATAGAGGAAGCAAATGGAAAAAGATCTTATTAAGTACTGGAGGGATGAAAATATGCACTGAAAGACACATCAAGAGTTCATGTGCTTCATTGCATTAACTTCTTTCAGTTTCTGGTGTAACAGTTTAAATTAATGGACCGTTTCAGTTTCAATGTCGTGTAAACAAACCTGTCTTATTTATGCTCTATGCTTGACTACATAAAAGTTTATTGCAGGTAATCTCTAAGCTTTTTCCTGTAACCACTAATTGTACCCAGAAAGTGAACGGGATTAGCTAGGCAAACAGTAGCTTATGTTCTGCCCTTTCTGTGGATCACGCTTCCCATTTCAAGTCGAGGGCAGCTCCTTCAAGAAGGTTCTTATGTGCACCACAGCTACATCCAGACACATCTAATGTTCTTGTTCATTGCAGATGGCCAAGCTAACCACAACCAGGATGGCTAAAGCAAATAGGTCCTCCTCAATTCATGAGGCAAAATATTTCCTTTCATTAAGTATTTGAAATTGGATTCAAAAGCTTTTACACCTTGCTACTTCGAAATCGTGGGGTGGTGGCAGCAGTGGGTGGTGCTGTGGTCTAAGCCACAGAGCCTAGGGCTTGCCGATCAGAAGGTCAGCAATTCAAATTCCCGCGACAGGGTGAGCTCCCATTGCTCATTCCCTGCTCCTGCCAACCTAGCAGTTCGAAAGCACGACAAAGTGCAAGTAGATAAATAGGTACTGCTCTGGCGGGAAGGTAAACGGCATTTCCGTGCGCTGCTCTGGTTCACCAGAAGAGGCTTAGTCATGCTGGCCACATGACCCAGAAGCTGTATGCCAGCTCCCTCGGCCACTAAAGCGAGATGAGCGCCACAACCCCAGAGTCATTCACGACTGGACCTAATGGTCAGGGGTCCCTTTACCTTTACCTTACTTTGAAATTGTAAGAACTGCATTTGCCTTGATTTCATTCCCCTTTGCTTGTTGATTCCACCTACCTTGCCCCACCCTCGGGCCCTAGGAGTCCTCATAAGGGAGCTGTTCCTGGAGGAAGAACTGTGAGGGGAGACACTCCATCAGGCAAGGCCTCTTTCCACCTGCCGTGCTCCACTCTCTGCTTCTCAATGTGTATTGTATTGTTTTATGTACTGTCGATTGCCGTTGCTTTACTGATTACAGTTTAGATATTATTGTAACTGTTGAGTGGATTTCTGTTTAACTTTTATATGTTGATATTATTATTTTATACTATTCTAATGATTGTTGAATGTTACTTTTTGATGGAGGTTGCCTATTTTAAAATTATGTTTTATTATCACATTTTTGTATTGCATTAGATTGTTATAAGATGTACAATTTTTGTTTCTTCAGCTTGTAAACCGCCTTGAGTATTGTAAGATAGAAAGGCAGTATACCTTAAAAATGATGATGATGACATGCAGTTGATTGTGGCAAGTAAACAGCAGCTGGGTCATTCTCTTCCATGGCTCGCTCCCTCTTCCCATCTCAGTTGCAAGATGGAGTGTGTGTTTCCGGAGGGATGGGAGAAACTATCATCCTCTCTCCCCAGGCGCTTGCCTCCATTCTTTCATGTCTCCCCTGGCCTATTGGAGAGCTTGAATTGAAATTCCTTTGCTGGTACCTTACATGCACTATGTCATAACATATGCATTTTTTGACACATGGGTTGTTTAGAGAACTGCACTGCGAAAATTGTAGAAGTGTGAATTTCAGCAGATCTTTGTGCTTTGGTTTGCATATTGGTCCGAGAAGCGAGAATTAGGTTGCTTCTCGTGAAAAAGGAAATCAAAATTGAATTTCTTCCTCATTTCTACTCCTTAGTACCACTAAGTATTGCTGACCTCAGTTTTCTAACCACTGCACCCTTTGTAGCAAAAACAAAACGAAACACACACACACCCCATACATGAGAGAAAATAAAATGCAAAATTCTGGTAGCCTTTGCACTCAAATGGTCACAATAAGCTTGGGATTGCATTAATTTATACTAGTCCCAATACATCCCATAGCATGTGTTCTGCATCACAGTGGCTAACACAATTTATGCACATAGTGTCCAACACAATCTGTTCTTTTCTGCTGGTAGTTTTCCAATGTGCTGTTTTCAGCGAACCCTTTCGTTGTTGACTCCTCTGTGGATAAATCTTGGTGTGCATGACATGAATCCTGCACATGGCAGAGGACTCTGGAACCTGTTCTAAGATGTCCAAGCAATGCTCAGAGGTTTCTACCCATTTCTCTTTAATCTCTGTCATCGTCACCTCCTGTAAGTGAAGATGACACCATATAGTTAAAGTGCTCTTGCGTATTGGAGGGAGAAGATTGGAAGTGGTGGGCAAGTCTCCCAGGGAGGTTTGTCTACTACTATTATTAATCCATTATAAGTTTTCAAGAAACAACCAAGTAGTCTGGAACACAGTTTTGAAAGCCAGTCTATGGCATTAGCCTTTTACTATGGAAGTAATACAAGTGTCCTTTGCCCATTAACTGTTTCTCCCATTCTGGAAGGTTGTTTTGTGGACAGGACTTACAGTGAGAAACAAGCAAGGCAACAGTCAACATGCTACCAAAGCTATAAGATGCTGGTGCTCATCCCTTCACACTCCTTGTGGGGCTTCACCACATAATGATGATGATGATAAAGCGTGTTCTCCTTCATGGAGAGCACGTGTTGCGGTGGGGGCTGCCAGGACACTCCAAAGTTGGGGGCGGGCTAATTGATCGTTGGCCACTGATGCGATTGGGGCTTCCCTTGTTGTTGGGAAGAAGTTAATGTTGCCATTTATTGATTGACAGCCAGAAATAGTAAAACTCCTTGCACGAGGCTAGGGCTTTCTCTTTTCGCCAGTGCATTGGATTGCCCGTCCCTCCCTCCCTAGAATAGGGTTGTTTGCTTTGACCTTGCTATGCCTGTCATGGGGTCATCTGCTTTGGAGCGGGGGCCTGGTAGGAATTTTGTCCATCTGGCTGATTGGCTGGGGCCATTTGGTTTTTGCCTACTGTGTAGCAAATCGTCACAACTTGTAAGGTTCGCGGTTAGGCATTGGTTTATGGTTTGGTTGGTTGAGGGGCATGGATTGGCTGTGCCTGCCCCTCTAATGCTGCTGCTGCAGGGGATTCTGTTAAAGGAATTGGGAGCTAACTATTGCTTGTCCACTCTGTCAAGGGGGCTTGGGCCGTAGCAATGAGCTCCTGCTTGCATTTGGGGTGAGGGCAGGTTCCCTGCTCCGCGTAACCCCCAAGTGTATTCCCCCATTCTGACTTTCGCATCGTGCGGAATGTCAGTCTGTCCCCCATGGTGGCGGCAGATAGTCGCAACCAATGCCTACGCAACCACTCACAAATTTGTATTTTAATAAAGTTGTGGCCAAAATTACGCCAAAAATCTTAAACAAAAATTTCTGTGTGATGTGTGAGTTATTGGGGTGGACCTGGGGACCTCGACACGCAACTTATTATTTATACCTTGCCCATCTAGCTGGGTTTTCCCAGCCACTCTGGGCAGCTCCCAACAGAATATTAAAAACACAATAAAACATCAAACACTAAAAACTTCCCTAAACAGAGCTGCCTTCAGACGTCTTGTAGAAGTCAGATAGTTGTTTATTTCCTTGACATCTGACAGGAGGGCGTTCCACAGGGTGGGCACCACTACTAAGAAGGCCCTCTGCTTGGTTCCCTGTAACCTCACTTTTCACAGTGAGGGAACTGCCAGAAGGCCCTCGGAGCTGGACCTCAGTGTCCAGACTGAATGAAGGGGTGGAGATGCTCTATCAAGGATCTTGTCTTGACTTCCTGGTCTCTTTGCATAACAGGGACTGAATTACTACTACTACTACTACTACTACTACTACTATATTGTATTTGTATCCCATCCATCTGACTGGGCTGCCTCTGGGCAGCTTCCAGCATATACAGAACCAGAATAAAACATTAAATATTAAAAACTGCCTTCAGATGTCTTCCAAAATTTGTATAGTTATTTATCTCCTTGACATCTGATGAGAGGGCGTTCCACAGGACAGGTGCCACTACCGAGAAGGCCCTCTGCCTGGTTTCCTATAACCTCATTTCTCACAGTGAGGGAACCGCCAGAAAGCCCTCAGAGATGTATCTCAGTGTTCAGGCTAGACGATGGGGTTGGAGAAGCCCCTTCAGGTATACAGGGCCGAGGCAGTTTAGGGCTTTAAAGGCCAGAACCAACACTTTGAATTAGGTTCAGAAATGTGCTGACTGGCTGTCACCTTTGGCATATACGGTAAAGATAAAGAGTTGAGGTATCCCCCTTTTCACATGGTGACATCAGTGGCCTCTTCGAATGGATTGTTCTTACACAGTTTTCCTTGGCTCATGTTGAAGCTCAGGACTTCTGATTGGCAATTGGGTGACTTCCCTCCCTACAGTGTCTCTCTAGATTTGGGGTTGTGATTCAGACGGCAGGCAAGATTAAAAGAAACCCACGAAAACATCCCCATACGCCCTTGACTGAAAAACATTAAATCTTCAGGATTAATCATTCAGCAGGTAGATGACAAACACAGAAGACGTCGGGCTGAAATAACATTCCAGAGCTTTCAAAAGAAAGGAGAGAGAGGAAGAAAGACTGTCCCTCAATTAGCTATCCAAAAGAAACAAAAGATGTGCCAGACAACTTTTGGCTTAGGTGGGGAGGGGGTGAGTGGGTTGGATGATCCTGCTTTCCACCTTCCTCTATTTGCTTCTGCACTTGACAATTATGACACTATAGGTTAGTGGTGGAGACGTTATCAATACACAATTATGACATGAAGCCACCATTTGCAGACCTGTCTCTCCCCAGTCCCATGGATGTTCTGTTGCACATTCTCTATTTAGGACGTGATTGTTGAAAATGTGTTATGTGTGTGTTGCATGTGCCTTGCCCCATCACCGGTGTGCCCCAAGGAAGGATGGATCTATCATAGTACCTTCAACACCCTCTTGGAAAACAACTGACTGCTTCTTCTTGACACAGTTGCACGACAAAATTGGGGAGCATGTAAGACAGAGTTAGAAGCATATCCGCGCATCTCTGCTGAGAGTTGTGGACCAAAGGAAACTGGCTTGGCTGTCTTTATTGAAATAGAAAAGATTAGGGTGAATTATCCTTTGTACAAGCCCTTTCTATGCTGTTACATTATGCCTGCATTATTTATATCATGCCACAGACTCAGCCATTCAGTTTGGCATATAGTTTCCCTGAATGGAACAGAAGAGCGTTCAAGAGTTGTAGAATAATGACAGTTCTTATTGCTGTCTTATGCTGACTTTGCCCACATTTAACATAGCTTGATTCTGGAAACAGTAAATTTGGTTCAATTCCGATGTTTTATATTGTTTTGAGGATCCTCATAGTAATAAGGTTCTACAGTGGTACCTCGGGTTACAGATGCTTCAGGTTACAGACTCTGCTAACCCAGAAATAGTAACTCGGGTTAAGAACTTTGCTTCAGGATGAGAAGAGAAATTGTGCAGCAGCGCGGCGGCAGCGGGAAGCCCCATTAGCTAAACTGGTACCTCAGGTTAAGAACAGTTTCAGGTTAAGAATGGACCTCCAGAACGAATTAAGTTCTTAACCCGAGGTACTACTGTACTCTAAAAACAAATAAGAGAGCTGTATGGTTTGTGAACCTTATAGGTTTAAAATGTTCTCTTTGAATAAAGGCTGCTAGTATTTGGATATTTATTTCCATGCACTGCAAAAAAACCAAACTGTAAAGATTGTTTGGGGTTTTACAGGAAGCTAGGAAGTGCCATCCCTGGTTAAAAATATTGCCTCTGCCAGGAACTCACTAGGGGCTTTAGGCCTCAGCTTTGCCATCTGTAGTATGGGAATAACACCAACACCAACTGGAGAACGTATTCATTTAGGTTTTACTCAGAACAGACCCACTGAAATTAATGAACATGACTAAGATAGGTCCACTGATTTCAAAAGTTCTGCTCTTAGTTGAATATTACCCAAGAAATAATAACAACAAAACTGAATATTGTTATTTTGAAAACGTTAAATTCAGTCAGAGAGCAGAGTTGAAAAAATGATTTTTTATTTTTTATTGTTAACGGATGTGTGAGAATTCTCTGTGAAATTTCTTTTGACCCAGCGGGAAGATCCAGGCCTATATATTTTACTGAAACCTTCTGCTAAGCAAGGAAGGAGATACCAGTTGAATACTGGTATGCCTTTCCTTTAAAGCTGCCCAGGAGATGAGGCTTTTGGGCAACAATCAGAGTGCAAAGAACAGAACCTCTAATAAGGATTTGGAAGAGTAGAAATTCCTGAGAAACTGGGGTTCTAGTCACTGTTTTTGCATTTTTCATTTCCTTGTGGGAAAGCTTTCAGCCACCAGCGACAACAGACGTACCAAGCTTTAAGCAACTGAGCTTTAAAGTAGATTCTCCATCAAGTTCATTCTTGCAGTGATAATGACAGTGGCTTCTTCTTCGTTTTTATGTTTGGCTGCAGACACTCTTCTTTCATTCAGATAATTATCTACACATGTACCATCCTCCTAAAAAGCAGCCCCATAAATTTCATGGGCAGTTAATCACTGCTGTGCTACTTAGCAAATGAAACAGGCAAAATCACATTTTGTAATGCTTTCTTTTCCATTTGAAATAACCAGGCATGTGTTGGGGGTGGCAAGTGGGGGAAGTTAGGTTTCAAGTAAGCGGGCATAGGATTGCAGCTTTAAAGGCTTAGTGAGGGTTGCAGACCATCCATAGTGGCACGACTGTATATTCACATGTGCCTGTAGCTTAATACTGCAAGCCATGTTCAGCCACTAAACGCTGTATACCTGGTACGCAGGCTGAGACCCTACCTGCCCGCGGACTGTCTCGCCAGAGTGGTGCATGCTCTAGTTATCTCCCGCTTGGACTACTGCAATGCGCTCTACGTGGGGCTACCTTTGAAGGTGACTCAGAAACTACAACTAATCCAGAATGTGGCAGCTAGACTGGTGACTGGGGGCGGCTGCCAAGACCTACATTGGCTCCCAGTACGTTTCCGAGCACAATTCAAAGTGCTGGTGTTGACCTTTAAAGCCCTAAACGGCCTCGGTCCAGTATATTTGAAGGAGCGTCTCCACCACCATCGTTCTGCCCGGACGCTGAGGTCCAGCGCCGAGGGCCTCTGGCGGTTCCCTCATTACGAGAAGCAAAGCTACAGGGAACTAGGCAGAGGGCCTTCTCGGTAGTGGCGCCTGCCCTGTGGAACGCCCTCCCATCAGATGTCAAAGCGATAAATAACTACCTGACATTCAGAAGACATCTTAAGGCAGCCCTGTTCAGGGAAGTTTTTAATCTGTGATATTTTAGTGTATTTTTGGTTTTTATGGAAGCCGCTCAGAGTGGCTGGGGAAACCCAGCCAGATGGGCGGGGTACAAATAATAAATTATTATTATTATTATTATTATTATTATTATTATTATTATTATGTGCTAGGAGAGCAGAAAATCAGACACTTGACTCTGGCTGGATCTAGACACATCAAATAACCGTTTCAATTCACAGCGCCATTTGGTGTCACAGTGTTATAATGCATATACAACACATAAAAAGGTAAAGGATCCCTGACAGTTAAGTCCAGTCGCGAACGACTCAGGGTTGCAGCACTCATCAAGCTTTAATGGCCAAGAGAGCCGACGTTTGTCCGCAGACAGTTTTTCCAGGTCATGTGGCCAGCATGACTAAGCTGCTTCTGGTGAAACCAGAGAAGTGCACGGAAACGCTATTTACCTTCCCGCCGGAGTGGTACCTATTTATCTACTTGCACTTTGACGTGCTTTTGAACTGCTAGGTTGGCAGGAGCAGGGACTGAGCAACGGGAGCTCACATCGTCATGGGGATTCGAACCACTGACCTTACAATTGGCAAGCCCAAGAGGCTCCGTGGTTTAGTCCACAGCGCAACCTGCGTCCCTATACAACACATTTAAAGCGCTTTTTCTTTGCCCATGTAGCTGAGTCTTCCAGCTGACTGTTACTGATGGATCACAGTGGCCAGAGAGTTTTTTTTTTGTTGTTGTTGTTTACAGCAGCTTCTGAGCAGGAGCAGCCGAGGTAAGTTGCGAGGAACTGTGTATGCAGAACTGGTGGTTCTGCTCTTTGGATCCTGAGCCAGATAGTCCCCAAAAGTACCTTTTTGCTCTCTCTTGGGAGGTTGTGGCCTCTCCTTCCTTGGAGGTTTTTAAGCAGAGGATGGATGGCCACCTGTCATGGCTGCTTTAGCTGAGATTCCTGCATTGCAGGAGATGACTCTTAGGGGCCCTTCCAACACTACAATTCTATGATTCTATGTTCTACTAGTCAATAGTGCAAGAGGTAAATACAGGGCCCTGGTTATTGGGGGTGGGGAGGAATTAAAGTCCACATATTCTCAATCTTGAGCTGCCCCAGAGTGTTTTGTGCTCCTGGGAACGTGTAGATTTTCTCCAACTTCTGCCTCCAAAGCAAATACCGAGAGTTGGGATGCTAATACAATTTTGATGTGGTAGGAAAAATATCTTGTGGGACAGTGCGGAATGTAGCTAATGTGGCAAGAATCTGCATTTAATTTTAAAGCTACTTCACTCTTATCATTTATATACCTTCTTCTTTTACACCACCCAGTGTTTTTTTTCTGAGGGGATGCAGGGGTACACATACCCCTACACATTTTGTGAATCTTTGTACTTTTGTCCATTTGCTGTATTTATTTTTCCTGATTTGAATTATAAAATGGTGATTTTCTTGAGTCAGAATGAGAGTACCCCTAAACATTTTTTTAGAAGAAAAAAAAGCACTGACACCATCTATAAAAGCAGAGAGGGATTTAGGGAAGCACAATTGCACTGGGTGCTGAACTGAGGGCACCAGTGCAGGCAGGGGCAGAGCAAGGGGTGTGTGGTGGGGGGTGGGCCGCCCTGGGTATCACCACTGAGGGGGTGACAAAATGTTGGGCAGCACTCACCACGGGGCCTGCAGCTGCCCGAGCCACGCGTCTCTCCTGGTAATGCCATGGTGGCTTGGGTGCCCGCAGGCTCCACGCTGCCCCAAAGGGTCTGCCCACTGCCTCCCCCCCCCAGCTGTAGGGCAGCTGAGTGGGAGGAGGCAGGCAGAGTCCTCGGAGACCCTGCAGAGCATCCTGCCCCGGCTTGCCCTGCCACGCGGGTGGCTGGCTGGCTGGCTCCGCCCATGGGCGCAGGGCACACGTGCCTCCCCAGGCACCTGAATGGCTTGCTCCGCCGCTGAGTGCAGGATGCCACAATTATGACATCGTGCACATGCAGAACGGAAGGTGAGAACTGGGGGGATGGTTCTGAATTTTGTATGTCTGTTATAAATATGCCCCCGTTCTAAAGACCAGTGCACATCGAGAAGTGCTATGAGTCATGGCATCATTCTGACCTGACGTATATTGGGTTAAGCACACTGTCATATTAACAATTTGGAAACTTGTGAATTAGCTATATTTAAGCACAAATGGTCCCTGCTCCTGCCAACCTAGCAGTTCGAAAGCACGTCAAAGTGCAAGTAGATAAATAGGTACCGCTCCGGCGGGAAGGTAAACGGCGTTTCCGTGCGCTGTTCTGGTTCACCAGAAGCAGCTTAGTCATGCTGGCCACATGACCCGGAAGCTGTCCGCTGGCTCCCTTGGCCAATAAAGCGAGATGAGCGCCACAACCCCAGAGTTGGCCACGACTGGACCTAATGGTCAGGGGTCCCTTTACCTTTACCTTAAGCACAAATGAGGATTAAACTAGACATTACGTTAAACACATTGCTAGACTCGGCTTGTTTTCTTCTTCTCCACTTTCTTTATTAACTGGCATGCATGGGTGGCCCATGTTGGGTCAGGGCTTTAAGGTTTGGTGAGGGGGGACTCTATCTCTTCTGTGTTCCCAACTGGAATCATTCAAGGGGAGCCCAATTCCAACTAGGACAGTGGAAAAGGGTTAAAGTCCCCTCCTCCCCACATCCTATGGTCTCAGTCTGGCTTGGGTCCCTGTGCCTGCTCTTTATTTTTTAAAAAAAATAATCATGCAAGGACTAACAATATGAATCATGTCACATCCAGTTTGGCCTCGAGCTCTTTTGCATACTTGGCTCAACAGTTAATCCAGCCCTGATGTGTAGCAATGATCTGTTGAATTTACTTGCGGAGGAGATATATGAGCAGAGCCAATGGAAGATGAGACAATCATTACAATGGATGTGTAATGAACGTACATTTATTTCAATTACGAGAAAATATTTCTGCTCCTAGCACTGAGCTCTGCACTGGATCATGGTGGTCTTTACGTTGTTGCACTCTGTGCTTTTGGCATCCTTTGCTGCCTGATGGTTATTATCTGTATATTTCATTAGGACTAAGCCCACTCAGCCAATTATGACATGTCTGCTGAGTTTAAAAAATTCAACGCTAAGCCCCTGTACTTTCCTTTAAGCCTTTTTTCCTAGAAGCAAAACAACATTACCAAGATTTACATGGAGGTTGCATCACCCTAAGATATAGGTGCTAAAAAATCAAGCCATCTGCAATGTGTCCATTTACATACGAGCGGGAAATCAAAGCTGACTCTCTATCAGCCTGGAGGATTAAGAAATACTAAGTTCTAGAAAGTCGCTTTCATCGCAAAGGCACCAAAGCGTTGATTTATGCTTTTTTACTTTTTAAACTCGGGTACGGAAAGTACTTTGAGGTTACAGGCAAGGCCCCGTGCATAATACAATCAACTGGGAACAGTGTACACATTTTAAATGACCATATTTCCTTGTAATGGTCACAGTTACAGCAAAAGGGAAAAGATCAGGCAGGCTCCAAATGTTGGAGGGTATGGAATTATGCGACCTCCGAGCCAAAGAGATCAGTAACTATACAACCTTTGGAAGACACCTGAAGGTAGCCCTGCATAGGGAAGTTTTTAAATATTTAAAGTTTTATTATGTTTTTATAGATGTTAGAAACTGCCCAGAGTGGCTGAGGCAACCCAGTCAGATGGGCAGGGTATAAATAATAAAATTATTACTATTATTATTATGGAATAGGACATCCACCAGGGCTCTCCCCCCCCCACAGGAACTCAGTTCTGGCACCTCTCAGAGGGGTGCCATTGCCATTCTAAGAGAATGAGGGAGGTGTTCATGGTGAGTTCTGGCACCTCTTTTTCTAGAAAAATAGCACTATTTTCATTGTAGGATTGTTGGAGGGTATGTAATTCTGTAAATTAGGACACATGGCCACTCTAATGGTCGACCGGAGATTTGAACCAGGATCCTTCCTTGTTTGTATGCATTTATTAGCCCTTGTGCTGCACACTCTCTTGGTATTATGGGCTGCTTTTTGGTCCTCAGGCTATTTCACTGGTGATGGGCAAGCCATCAAATGAGAGCAATCTGCCTGTGATTGAGGTAATGCCTTCTCTGTGGCACACTGTGCTTTGTGTCCTATGATTATCGCATCATCATTATGTACATTAGACACCAGATGGCCCGCTGCTTCTGCTTCTTGCTATTGTTTGCGATGGGCTCTGTAAACCCAGCAGGATTGCTTCAGCATATTCCCCCAGCCAAAATGCAGCAGTATAAAATGAAAGATCTCTCCCTATTAGCTGCTGCCTAGGAATGCATTCTTGCTGAATTAGCCCTTCGTCAGGAATGCGCCTTCGCATAGCATGCTTTCTTGCTGACTGTTTTATCTGCCCTGGCCTACCTCCAGAGCAAGCACTTTTTGGAAAACTGTTACTGCAAAGCCTCTCGGGGGCCATGGATGCTGCCTCCTTAAAAAGCATTAAGGATATTTTACGGCCCAGACTTCTCTGCCTCCTCTCCCCCTCTCCTCGCCACCCCTAAGAATGGAAACCACCTTCGGCGCAGCCAAGTGACATGTCAACCATTTGGTCCAAAGGCAACTTCGTAAGAATTTGTGGCTCTCCTCCAAAGCCAAAGGCATAGCTCCAACTCCCATGTTTCTTCCGCGGACAGGTAGATGGCTGTCTCCAATCAGATAATCTCTCTTTTAAAAACTGTTTCGAGGTTTGTCTTTTCCTTGGAAGGGGATCAGAAAAGAGCTAACTTTCTGACCCTTGCGGTTGGATGCAGAACTGTTTTGAATGCCACGCCAGTAAAAACTGAAAGGGCGCTTTAAAGATTGGATCCATCACTCACGCCAGACACTACAAAGTGCTCGGTTTAAAAGCTGTTCTCCATGCACACAGAAGCCCATTTTCTGTACAGTGGTAACAATGGAGGCTTGCCTGGCTTAGGGACAGACATCAGAAGTTTGGGGCTCAATCTTATCCATGTTTCATTGTAAGCTAGTGGCTCTGAATTCAATGCAATCCTCGATACCTCAAGGGCCGCCTCTCTCCAGATGAACGTACCCAGACCATGAGACCATCCTCTGAGGCCCCTTTTCCTGTGCCTTCCCCATTAGAGGTCCAGAGGATGGAAACACAAGAACAGGCCTTTTCCGTGGTGGCTCCTCGTTTGTGGAATGCTTTCCTCTGGGAGCTTCAGCTGGTGCCTTCATTATACACCTTCAGGCCAAAACGTTCCACTTTAACATAACATGCCTTTGACATGGTTATTAAATTGCCATCTAATGTCCTTTTGAAATGTATTGTGAAAGGTGGGGTTATTGGGTTCTCTTTGTTTTCATTTTTATTGTGTATTCTGTGTTTTTTATATTGTGGTTTTATGTGGTGAACCGTCCTAAGACCTATGGTTATAAGGTGGTATACAAATTTAATTAATTAATTCATCATCATCATCCACTTCCAGACATACATGCTCTGAACTGTTGGAAACTCTGATATCAGAATGCTGCCCTATGGTTGATAAATCATGGTATCTTGGTTGTCTTGTGTTCAAAGAGGGTGAGAGCTAACACCGAGCTGGATGATTTGTGTCTGATTCTACCAATGTCATGATCTTTGGTGATCCCTCGTAGCCAAGTAAGATTGTCTTCCACGAACATGATCTTAACAATGAGTCCGTAAGTTGACTGTGGAGGCCAATTCTGGATCCACACCTCCTTCTACTGTAGGGACATAGGTTTCCAGGCGGGAGCTGGTCACGGTGTGGGTTTCCCAAGCGTGCCTTCCTCTTAGCACATTTCTGTTTTTCACCCTGAGTTTGTGCTTCTTCAAAGTCCATGACACTTTTGGTAAAGGCTGTTCTCCAGTCGGAGTGCTCACAGGCCAGTGTTTCCCAGCTGCCAGTGCTTACACTACTTTTTTTTTTAGATTTGCCTTGAGAGCATCTTTAAAACTCTTGAGGGTCTTTAAAGAGGAGCATCCTTCAGTACATTGGTAGAGAACCACTACTGGACTGGCTGTATTAGTCTCACTGGGGCTTGCAGACTGGTTTGCCGGACTGTTTTTCAGAAGCCACAGAAGGTTCAAGCCATTGCAAAGGAAGAAGGATCGGGAATGTACTCTTAGCACACTCCTGATTCTTCCACTGCAGGCAAAATAATGATGCTTAAAAAATAATAATGGTGTTGATCATGTCGTCTTCTTTTACCTAGGTGGCAGAAAAATATGCTGAATTTAAAAAGCACCAAATTTTGGCTAAAAAGGAAAACTAGGAAATGCACTTAGCATCGTCTGTGGCTTGAACTCAGACTCACAGCACAGAGGAAGAGAGGAGGTCACATATGAACTACCTTTACTTGCAGCTGCACTCGAACTTCCAGTGACTTTACTTGTCAAAGTGGCCTGTGAACATTTGGCCACTAATCGACCCAGTTCAAAAAAATCCAGTTCCCCACCTCTAACTGTGTGGGCCAGATTGAGGAAGACGGTTTCATTTTCTCTCTGTTTCTCATTTTTCCAGTCAGTTCTCCAGATTTCTGCATTTGTTGGCAATGGCTGCTTACCCAAATTCTGGGTGGGTGGCAGCTGCAGCCTGGGGGAAACAGATTTCCTTCTCAGAACATTGTGGGGGTCTAGGCTCCATTTCGGATCACACTTATGAAATAGCAATAAGGTACAGTTTCATGCATGATAAGGCGAGTTCAGAAAATAAACTCACCAAAGCCAGTTGGCTCTGCATATAGAGTGATGGTGTCACTGGTCATGAGCGCAGAACAATATCAGACCCTCCAAGTGTCCCTATTTTCCAGGGACAGTTCTGGATTTACAGAAGCTGTCTCTGTTTCTGATTTGATCCCGGAATATTCTGCTTCTCCTTAGGATGTCCCTATTTCCATCAGAGAAATGTTGGAGGGTATGGAGTTATGTGACCCCCCCCCAAGCCAAGGAGATAAGTGACTATACAACCTTTCATAGGAACCAACTTCTAGGGACTGTGGGCGCTTCAACCCCTACAATAAAATATTTGGCCCCTGCAAAGTTGATGGGCATTCCCATTCAGATGGTGTGTGTGATCGATTATGTCAGGCAGGGCTTACCTGGGCCCCCACAATATTTTATTCAAGTTGTCACCCCTGCAACTTTTAGACGACATCTGAAGGCAGATCTGTATAGGGTAGTTTTTTAATGTTTAATGTTTTATTATGTTTTTATGTATGTTGGAAGCTGCCCAGAATGGGGCAACCCAGTCAGATGTATGGGGAATGATGGTGGTGGTAATAATAATAATAATAATAATAATAATAATAATAGAATAGGTTACCCCTATTTTCATTGGAGTAATGAAAGAGGCTATGCAATATAGGTGAAAACCCAGATGAAAATGAATGAGGATGTTGGGAGTTATGTGCCAAAAAATAACAATATAAAAGGGATGGGAGTATTGATGTGTCAAAAATGGAATAAAAAAGTGAAAGTTATTTTGGCTCATCCCTATTTCATACTTTGCACTGAAAGCACAGCTGGCTAAAAGAGATCAGAATGTGAGTCTTAGGAGCCCCCATCTGCCCAAAGCTCTCCCCCAAATAGTAGATTTCTTTATAATGCTAAAGGGGTTGATCTCAACAGCGTACTGTTTGTTGCTTTTTGCAGGTAAGGCTAAAGGTTATTTCTGTGCAACGAATACGCTAAACAGGTGACCTAAAGAAAGTTTAACTGGGAGGGGAAAACAATGGGCAGCTTTTTCCCTTTTTTATCTCATTGTTCATAGTGTACTGCCACCTAGTGCTCAAAAGGCCTGCTACATCTCTAGGATTAATAGCCCATTCGGTAGTTTACGCTCTGAACATTTCTTCCTAGCCAACGTCACTTTAAAAGCCCTTGGAAAAGAAGGAACATTAATTCATCATGCACTTTGTGAACAATGTTTTTCAAATAGGTTGTCCTATGAAGAACCATTTGCATGTAAAGCTTTTATGGTGTATACGTAAAATCTGCAATGCAACAAGCCTGTGTTTGCAAACACCATTACAATCTAAGCATATTCATTAAGGTGCTGCTGTTGGATGCAAATCCCCATTGAGCGTATAGGTGTAGGTAAACCTGTATTAGTTTCTGCACAGTGTCACCAAGGGTCAGACTTAGAATTGAAGGGAAACTTGCTAGCATTCATAATAATTACACTGGAGTTATCGTGCACATGGCACTTAAGATGGTGCAAGAAGACAGGTCCCTGCTTCATGGAAATACATACCCTCTAACATTTATCTGATGAAAATAGGGATGTTGGATGATAACAACAACAACAACAACACTTTCATACCCTGTCCATCTTACTGGGTTGCCCCAGCCACTCTGAGTGTCTTCCAACATATATAAAATAAAACATTAAACCTTAAGAAATTTCCCTATGCAGGGCTGCCTTCAGATGTTTTCTAAAGGTTGTATAGTTATGTATCTCCTTGGCTCAGGGATTGCATTTCTCTGATGAAAATAGGGACATGCTAAGGAAAAGCAGGACATTCCAGGATCAGATCAGAAACCGGGACAACTTCTGTAAATCCAGGACTGTCCTTGGAAAATAGGGACACTTGGAAGGTCTGGAAATAATGTACGATCGGACACAGTGAAAACAAAAGAGAGAGGAAACTGGAAGCAGGAGCGAAAGGGGAACAATATGTGCTCATTTCAACTACACATATGTAGTTTTTTTTGTTTTTGTATGCCACCTTTCCACAGTTAAAACAGTGCTCAAGGTTGCTTGCAATATGAAAAGATTTACATAATTACAAACACAGCAAAGTAGTAAAAAAAATAAACCAAACATTAAAAACTACGTAAACAAACTGAACAATTTCCACATAAAAATAAAGATACAAAAAGTTAAAAGCAGTAACAACAGTAAATACTTGCAAAAACTAATTTATATAAGAAGGGACATGGGTGGCGCTGTAGTCTAAATCACAGAGCCTAGGGCTTGCCGATCGGAAGGTCAGTAATTCGAATCCCTGTGACGGGGTGAGCTCCCATTGGTGGGCTCCTGCCCACCTAGCAGTTTGAAAGCACATCAAAATGCAAGTAGATAAATAGGTACCGCTCCGGCAGGAAGGTAAATGGCATTTCCGTGCGCTGCTCTGGCCACATGACCCAGAGGCTGTCTGCAGACAAACGCCGGCTCTCTCGCCTATAGAGCGAGATGAGCGCCGCAACCCCAGAGTCATCCACAACTGAACCTAACGGTCAGGGATACCTTAACCTAATTTATATAAGAACCCCACAATGCAAGCTCACAAAATTAATACAGTGGTGCCTCGGGTTACAGACGCTTCAGGTTACAGACTCCGCTAACCCAGAATTAGTACCTCGGGTTAAGAACTTTGTTTCAGGATAAGAACAGAAATCATGCGGTGGTGGCACGGCAGCAGTGGGAGGCCCCATTAGCTTCAGGTTAAGAACAGTTTCAGGTTAAGAATGGACTTCCAGAATGAATTAAGTTCTTAACCAGAGGTACCACAGTATGATTGATATGCAGTTTTAAAAATCTCATAAAAATGAAAAACATAATTAAAATGTGGGTTTGTCCACCCCACACAGATCTTCTATAATAACTTTTCTCCTGTGGGCAGCCTCAGGTTAAGAAAGGGAGGCAGAGAGTAATGGCCCCAAGTTACTTATCTACTGTTTCATCACTGAGCAGGTCTTATGTCTCCCTGGTCTGAGTTCTGCACTTTAACAATTCTACCAAACTCACTGGCTCTCAGTGATTTATTATGACACTGGAAACTGGTATTTGAATACACTTTCTTTGTGTATATAATTTTGCATAAAACATTTACTGTGTGTGCATACTGTTAGATCAGCAGTTCCCAGACACTGAAGAATTCACATTCCTTTGGAAATAGCAATCTCTTAAATATACCGCCAGTATCTCAAACCTGATGAAAGGAGGGAAGGTGGAATCCACTAGTGCAAGTATTTCCTAGTGATGTGAGGTGAGAAAATTCTCTGGAGAATATTCTCCACCAACTGTAATTTCTAATGTAAGAACCAGTTTTACAACCCACATTTTAAAAAAATCTAGTAAATAATAAGTCAAGCTGTGATATTGCCAGTGTAAGTAATGAATAATTATTTTTTTGATCCAGTTACATTACTGGGCATTGTGTCATTCACCATTGGCAGTTCTGAAATGTGAACTACAGAAAATACTATACCATGTAGACATGCTTATTAAAGAACGTACTCATGTAGCAGACTTGAGTTTTTTTTATATTCCTTTTACTTTAAAAGCTACATTTCATACATACACAACATCATTAGAATTCAAAGTTGATGGTAAATATATGGTTAATGGCAGGCTTAGTGATTTACATGAGTCATTCACAATGCATTTTCAATTTCAGGTTTGGTGCAAAAAATAATAATCAAAGAATGTGAATTCACTGCATTGCCCCATTGAATAAAAGTATCCATACACTTTTTGGTTGCCATCTGAACAAGTTTATCCATGAATAAACATGTATATTAACTAATTATATCGTTTTCAATGAATTAAAATGATATCTTTTTCAATGCATTAAAATGAACATTCTCCTATTTTAAATGAAAATTCTCCAATATTCTCATAAATCGAGAATATTCTCGGGAATATTCTCCAAAAGATTATTCTCGAGAATTTAACATCACTCAAGTTCAACTCATGGTAAGTAAGGATGCAAGCCATTGTATTTATTTACACTCCAGAAAAGAAAAAGAATATAAAATATAGAAATGAGCAAAACAGGAAATTCTAATTCCCTCAAAGTAACAGAGACATGAGCATGACCAGGTGCAGTGAATCTGCCCTCATCAGGACATCACAGTAAAACCAAAAACAACACACAACATTTTTATGGGTTAAAAATAGGCCAAACCTTTACTGATTATGAACGCCAGTGAGTTTGGTATGGCATTAGGCTAGCCACCATCATCTTCAGCCCACCTGCTAGAAGAATACCATGGGTCAAGGCTGAAAATCTGTGTTGGAAGGTTGAATGACCTTCCAGAATACTGGGTTGGGGGTGATGTGGGCTGTTGGTGGAAGAAACTGTCAAAAATTGCTTCGTTTCCTCTGGCAGGAGTGTCCTGAGTTAAACCCACTCTGGGGATGACGCAAACTCTGTATCTAGTTCCATATATTTTCAAACCTAGCTGCCCTTGTCTGGCTGTTCTGCTGCCATTGCTTTAGAAAATCTCCTCCCAGGTTACCCCTCCACTAACTCTGAAGGGGTGGGGTGAAAATCATAGTTCCCTCTTCCTTCGGTGGACATGCCAAGGCTGGTCTCAAAGACAAAGCAGGTTTGGAACCTTGCAGATAGAGAGTTCTCCGTTCCTCAGTTTAGCAGCAATTTTTTCTTCCTTGTTGCAAACCACAAAAGGGATGAGTAACAACACAAATGTGTACAACGAAAGTTGGAGGAAAGGGTGCATGAGAAGTAGCTGGTGTATATAGCTTGTTGTACTCAAGACGTAGCTAAATAAGTTGGAGCCAAAAATGGCATTGTCTTTCCAGGAGAAGCCATTTCTGTGTTGCATTGTTTGCTTTCACAAGGTATAGAGGAGCCAGAACTCTTGAAGCTAAATGGTGCTTTGGCCTCAAATCAAAGTCGCTGAATCACTGGCTTTCTTTGACATTTGTATGCAACGTTGTATTGTTTCAGAGATGCACTGGCTGTTATTGTGTAATGGCCCCAGTGGTATAAAATACACACCCAAGGAGTGGCAAGGGGATAAGTGTGGTGACTCACCGACCACAACAAAGCCCTTCCTGTCACTCAACACATACCTGCCAAGATGCAAAGGATATGAACCTGATGGGGACATGAGAACGATTACAGCCATAAACAAAAATTACATGGACCGCTAAGAAGGCCTACAGGTTAGAGTGTTGCATTTCTGAGACTAAAAGTTAAATGCCTAATCTGAGTAACAACCATGTAGATTTATATGGGGAGCTGTAAATAGATGGAGCGCCTGGGACGTGCAGAGACACCCAAATAGCTTTTACTGCAGCGGCTGTTTTCACATGTTACAATAAGGGACTAGGCCTTATTATACCCTTTTGCGTATAATTGTTGGTACATAATAAGATGATTGTTTTGTATTTTGCCAGAAGTTATTGAAGACGGGCTATGCAAGAGACAATTTGCCAACAGTGTGGAACAATCTCCAAACATACATTTATGTGGTAAACTGGGCACTTGTGTGACATCTACACATGGCAGTCTACAGGACTGTCTGCGATGATTTGTATATATTCATGGGACATGACACTGAAAGCAACCCTCAGCATTCAAGAAAAGTAGCGAGAAATCACATGCAACTGACTTGCCCTTTCCTTCCCTGGGCTTCTGAGTCATATAAGCATATGATGAATTCCAGAAAAAATTCCATGCTGCTGAACTTGAGTTCGTCTGCAGGACTGGCAGACGTTCCTCAGTCGTCAAGCACAGTTTCAATTGGTTTTCTCACAATTAAGATGGCACCACGTCACCATTGTGAAAGTTAAGTCCCACCCAAAGAAAGGTTGAGTTTGTCTGGACAGGTCTGTGGGCTTGATGACGTTTTATGTCTGAATCATAATTCCTTACATCAATGGAGTAGTGTATGGCGTCTCAGATTTCACAATGTGTTAAGTCACTTTTCAGTGGAATTGGGGAGAAATTCTCTTTGTTCTACCTGATTTTTGCATTTCCTGAACCATTATATAAGCTGAAAGGCAGTTATCTATCATAATCCACACATGCTCATTTTTTTCCAACTCATTTTTTCACCCAAGAGAAAGAGAAAGAAAAACTTATCAGGAAAATGCACATAAAAACGCTCATAGTAGTGAATAGGATGTACAAACTGCATTCTAGTAGAGGAAATTGCTTTAAAGAATACCCATATTTGGAGGAAATATGTTCATGGTCAGTTGGCTACAATTCCCATCCCTCCAGCCACCTAGCAGCTAGCTGTAACTACATGTCAGGAGTTAGACAGGAGAAAGCAGAGAGAACATAGGAGCCAACTCCTGGGGGCTGAGGTCCCTTTGGCCCCCCCTTAAAATATTTGAGGGGGTCAGGCCCCCTGCAAAGTTTGTGGACATTGTAACAATTTTTTAATAATAATAATAATAATAATAATAATAATAATAATAATAATAATTTATTTTTTATACCCCAGCCACTCTGGGTGGCTCCCAACAGAATATTAAAAATGCAATAAAACATCAAACACCAAAACTTCCCTAAACAGAGCTGCCTTCAGAGGTCTTCTAAAACTGAGATAGTTGTTTTTTCCCTTGACATCTGATGGGAGGGCGTTCCACAGGGCGGATGCCACTACCGAGAAGGCCCTCTGCCTGGTTCCCTGTCACCTCACTTCTTGCAGTGAGGGAACCACCAGCCCTCGGAGCTGAACGATGGGGGTGGAGACGCGTCTTCAGCTATACTGGGCTGAGGCCATTTAGGGCTTTAAAAGTCAGCACCAACACTTTGAATTGTGCCCAGAAAGCACATTGGGAGCCAATGTAGGTCTTTCAGGACCAGTGTTATATGGTCTCAGCGGCCACTCCCAGTCACCAGTCTAGCTGCCACATTCTGGATTAGTTGTAGTTTTCAGGTCACCTTCAAAGGTAGCCCCACATAGAGCACAATGCAGTAGTCCAAGCAGCAGATAACCAGAGGACGCACCACTCTGGCAAGACAGTCTGTAGGCAGGTAGGGTCTCAGCCAGAGCTGGTAGACAGCTGCCCTGGACACAGAATTGACCTGCACCTCCATGGATAGCTGTGAGTCCAAAATGACTTCCAGGCTTCGCACCTGGTCCTTCAGGGGCACAGTTACACCATTCAGGACCAGGGACCATTGCTGTTCAAATGGTGTGTGTGCTAGGTGACTTGTGATCATTTATGCAAAGCAGTGCTTACCTGCTCCCCAAAATACATTTTATTCAAGTTGGCACCACTGGGAGAGAGTGGCAGTTGGCAAGTAGGTAAGAGGGAAATGGGGAGGTATATTATGGTGAGGAAGGCTTACTGGTGTAGGACTGGAAACAGGTAGATTCCCTGCTGCTTGTCCCCTTGCAAGGAGTGGCCTTTGGACCTCCCTGCCCCAGTCAGTTTTTCTTGTGCAGCCTTTCAGAGCAGCTACAGATTGGGAAACCAATGTCAACACCATCCTTTCATAGCAACGGCTAAGGTGTGACAAAGGGATAGAATTTGGTGACTCGCTGTTATATCCGGACATGTAACTAACTAAATATAGATAGGAAGGCTGCTGTCCTGTTCTCATTTACCTGAGGATAAGCCCCCATTGAACACAGTGGGACTCATTGCCAAATAAATATGCACAGGATTACATTGTAATTCTGTTTCCTAGGGGGGGAAATGCGTAGGCTTATTTGAAAACAAACAACCTCCGTGTTGATTCACACACTCCCTGGCTGCAGATTTAGTATGTACAAGGATGGAGACAGAAAAAGGACCGTCCAATCCTGACTCTTTGCTTTTGTACACATGCCAATCTTTTGTCACCCTCTTCCCAAGCCACACACATACACAAAACACACACAAACAAGAAAAAAGCCCCGTGTAACTCTGGGCCCTTACTGATGGGAACATACTCTCTCTTTTTATTTACTCAGTGCAGAATCAAAGTTGGGCTTGTGTTTATTTAAGAGAAGAAAGCATGAAACCTGAATCGTACTCCACCATTAGTCACATACTGAAATAATATTTAGAATGCATCAGCCAATGCCAGGGGGGAAACATACAGCACAGCCAAGAAAACAAATATATGTATTTATTTATATTTTTATATAAAAAAATGTGTTTTCAATGAAAAAGTCTTCTAGACTTTGTTTCTCCATCTTTCTCATCACTTTGGTAACCTACCTCCAAATCCAGCAATTTAGCTGTGATATTTGTGGGGGTTTTTAATGTTTTGGAAGCACCTGAATAAAGTTTATTTGAGAGAGAGATGGAAAAAATGGAGATAGGCATGTTCAACTCCAAGGTTGTTACCTCCAAGTAATGAGTGGCCTTCTTTCCAGTAATGGTCAGGAATAAAGAGGTCTTCCTTCCAGTAACGGTTATGGCAATCTTTATCCCAGTGTATCCAGTTTTTGGGTGTGGTGCAGGAAACCATAGCACAAGGATTGGAACCATCCTGTGAACCTCAGTTGATGCTGAGCTAGGTAAAGGGTAAAGGGACCCCTGACCATTAGGTCCAGTCATGGACGACTCGGAGGTTGCAGAGCTCATCTCGCTTTATTGGTCGAGGGAGCCGGCATACAGCTTCCAGGTCATGTGGCCAGCATGACTAAGCCGCTTCTGGCGAACCAGAGCAGCGCACGGAAATGCGGTTTACCTTCCCGCTTCCTTTACCTATTTATCTACTTGCACTTTGAGGTGCTTTCGAACTGCTAGGTTGGCAGGAGCAGGAGTGAGCAGGAGCTCACCCCATCGTGGGGATTTGAACTGCCGACCTTCTGATCGGCAAGTTCTAGGCTCTGTGGTTTAACCCACAGCGCCACCTGCATCCCTTGATGCTGAGCTACAGTTCCGATAATCCTTGACTGCTGGCCATGCTGTCTGGAGTTGATATGAGTTGGGACTCCCAAAATATCTGAAGGGTTCTCTATCAGCAGAGGTGGTGGAAGAAATTCTGTGGAGTTTGAATTCAAAAGCCAATTTAATCATATCTGCACTTTTCAAAACATTTTTTTTTAATAATATTTTATTGAGATTTTTAAATACCAATGCAAAATTAGTAAACAATGTAACATATTTCATAACATAGTTTCATAACTTCTTTGGACTCCCTCACGTCTCCCACTCCCACTTACATTCTTCCATTGCTAAACCAGTGAAAGAGATTGAAAGACTCCTGCCTTTTCCTTGCCCACAATTCCTCTACTCTCCATCATATGGGGCAACTTTCTCCTGAACAGTTTCCTTCTTGTGAGTGGTCTCTTGCCAAATGCATATAGACTGCAGGAGCTATAATTATAGGGTTACCGTCTAGCATGTTTCACATCACATCTTCTTGGTATGTCCTTATTTATCTCAATTTTTCTTTTTTGTGGAAATAATAGTCTACCTCTTGGTTGAATGAATGAAAGAATCTTTATTTGCATCAGCCATCGGCCATAGCAATAAAACAACAATACAATATGCAAGGAATGTGTGTATATATATATATATATATAATCTCACATTACATTTTAGAGTTTTGAATCAGTAGTCAAATGGTGGATCTTATTCTGATTGCCCCAGCTAAAAACCTTGCAACCTTTGCTTTCACCTGCTCATCTTGACCTGCCAAGAGAAAGGACACTGTGGCAGTGGTTGGGCGACCCGGAATGGACCATAAAAGAGGGGTATTTTTTAGAATGACAGTTGTGGAGGGGGCTGCTGCCCCCCCAGCCCCTTTTGACATTACAGTAATTTTCATCTGTATGTATGTGCATGCATCTTAAAATGGAAAACATTTGGAGGGGCTTTTTTGTATTTTTTTTTTTTTTTTACAAATTTGTTCACATTTGAAATCACAAATACTAAAAATTACACAAGATTCTTCCGAATCGTCAGACTCCCCTCCTCCCCTCCATGGGTTGTTTAGTTAACCTTTCCAGCTGCATACTATAAATCACTCAAATTTTGCAGTTCTCCATTGTATCCAAACTCTATGTAACATTACAAGAGTTATTTAAGACCTGTTAAAGAGTTCAAATGTTTACAGTGGTCTCTCAAGTATAATATAAATTTCCTCCATTCTTTGTTGAAGTTTTGATTGTCCTGGTTTCTGATTGTCCTGGTTATTTTTGCCATCTCTGCATGGTCCAACATCTTGGTCTGCCCTTCCACTCTGTTAGGGACCTTATCGTCTTTCCAACTTTGGGCAACCAGCATCCTTGCAGCTGTTGTTGCATACATAAACAGTCTTTTCTGGTCCTTTGGTATATCTGCACCTACAATTCCTAACAAAAAAAAGGCTTCTGGTTTTTTTAAAAACAAACGTTCTTTTAAACGTCCCCCCAATTCATTATATATCTTTTCCCATGATTCCTTTATAACTTTACAATTGAGTGATCAGACCCTCGAAAATAATTTCAGCCCAGAACTGGTACTGATGGGTATGAGGGCAGTCAATTAGAGAGGTGACGTAGGGTAAATGTGCAAGAGTCAAGGGCTGGATCTAACTAAGGCAGAAATCCCGTACAGCAATTCCTTACCCAGAAGCAAGTCCCATTGAACACAACAGAGCTTCCTTCTGAATAAATGTGTCTAGGATTGTACTGCACATTTGCTCATATCAAAATCAATGGGACCTATCATGACTAATTGACCAATGGACGCTAAGGTGAACTAAGTCTGGACACAACCCGAGAAATGCGAGTGTTTTGCTGGAAAGGGTGATTTGGTCCTATGGTGGAGGCATTCCATTCAAGGTGCTGCTGCTCACCTATAAAGCCCTAAACCGATTAGAGCCAGGATATCTGAAAGAACACCTCCTCCTGTATGAAACTGAGTACAGGTTGGAATCATCACTGGATA
Source organism: Podarcis cretensis (assembly GCF_951804945.1). Lineage (NCBI taxonomy): Eukaryota > Metazoa > Chordata > Lepidosauria > Squamata > Lacertidae > Podarcis > Podarcis cretensis. The sequence continues at coordinate 14,361,556 of NC_137187.1, forward strand.
GCCTGTTCTATGTTTCACCAACCCATGAGATTTGGTTCATTGGAGGCTATGGCAAGAGGACCTTTTCTGTAGCAAGATGTTGAATTTTCTCCCATGGGAGATGAAATCAGCCCCATCCCTGATGCTCGTTTAGGCCAGTAGTGAAAATGTTCTCATTCCATGTGGTTTTTAATATACGGCTGAAAATTTTGCATCTGCAACATTATAAGGTTTCAGCTTTAATTTGACAGGATTTAGTTTAACTGTGACTTAATTACGTTTGGTTTGGTTCTTTTATGAAAACCACTATGGGGGTCCCCCAAAGTGGCTAAATAATGTTTATTGCTATTACATAAATAGAATACTTCCCTATATTAAATGTAGATGAAAATCTGTTTCAGGGAGGGATCATTCACGCTGGCATGTTATATAAGAAAGATTCCCTTGGGTATAAATAAACTAAGGTGGGATTTGTAGATTATTAGAAGCCTAAACGCAGCAGAATACATTTTAACTTTAAAGGGTTTTTTTTCTTAATTGAATAAATAATACATTAAAATACCAAAGTTTCCTTCACTGGGCCCCAGTAACCAAAGCAAACACAGGAATAGAGTAATGAATTTCAGAACCCATTACCTCGGAAAGAGAATCAGGTGGCTCCTTTGATGAAAAGTGAAAATCACCTCAAATCAAGCATGCCTGTACACAGCTCATCTTCGGGCTGAGTGCTTGCATACTTTCCTCTAGGCACATTCAAATGTAACCTGGTTTGACAAGTTGTGCTGGACAAATGCCAGGCTAGCAAATCTACATCTCTTAATCTACCCAGCTAATATAAACATACTTTTGCACAATCTCTTTCTCCCCCCCCCCCAATTAAATGTGTTGTTTCTTTGTTGGCATGTTCCCCTTCCTCCTACCTTTTTTCTAAGCCGGGTATGGCTACCTTCTATCCTCTCAGAGGGTTTTCTATTCTCCAAATCAGTCTCCCATAATCTGCAACCCTACAAACTTCCATCACGATTGACTAGTGCCTTTCTTTCAGCCAGAACTTGCCAGAACTCAGTGCCATTGCCATTATAAGAGAACGAGGGAGGTGTTCACGGTGAGTTCCAGCACCTCCCCCCCCCCCCCCCCCAGAAAAATAGCACTGTTCTGGTTTTGGTGTTCCGTTGCACCAGAAGCGGCTTAGTCCTGCTGTCCACATGATCCAGAAAAACTGTCTGCAGACAAATGCCGGCTCCCTCGGCCTGTAAAGTGAGATGAGCACCGCAACCCCAGAGTCGTCTGCGACTGGACTTAACTGTCAGGGGTCCTTTACCTTTACCTTTGACCATTGGCCATCCTAGCTGGGGCTGATGGGAAGATGGAATCCAAAAAGATCTCGAAGGGTCCAGGTCAGGGAAACATGCCTCTTTGAGCAGGAAGCAGATTTTGCCACACAGATGTAAAGGCTTTGTCCATGGTGGAGCTGATGCACATGAGCATAAATGGGGCATTACATTGATACCTCGGGTTACAAACACTTCGGGTTACAAACTCCGCTAACCCAGAAGTAGTACCTCGGGTTAAGAACTTTGCCCCAGGATGAGAACAGAAATCGTGCTCTGGTGGTGTGGCGGCAGCAGGAGGCCCCATAAGCGAAAGTGCACCTCAGGTTAAGAACGGTTTCAGGTTAAGAACGGACCTCCAGAACGAATTAAGTTCTTAACCTGAGGTACCACTGTATGTTCAAAATCTAAATGGAAAAGCAGAATTAAAGTGTGGAATTCCCCCCCCCATCCAAATTTTGAATACAGTTTTGTTTTCCTTGAGTGGTAAACTGTAGGCTATTTACCACATCTTGATTAAAGTCAAATAAAATTCCTTAAGGTGTCAGGTCTGGCGGGCAGGTCACTAGAAATTGGTTCAACAATTTCTGAATGAATCTTTTCCCTAAAACAATTAAAGTTTTTTCTTTTAAAAAGTATCATTCTTCTACAAACAGTGACAGAACTGTTTAAGAAGACCACCATGCTTTCAGTTCTTGTTGATCCAGGACAGAAATGAGCCCCTTGAATGAAGCAGGTCACATCCCCCCTCCCCAAATTAGTTAGGATGAAGAAATGTCATTACTGTTGATGACAAGGAATTGCCTCATACTGAAGGAAAGACAGGTGTAGTGTTGTGCTTATGCCTAGCCAAGATGTCTTTTGACTACAAGGGGTGAAATCACAATTGAATGGCTCTCCAGATATATATAAATGGAATGCCAGAATGCCAAGGCTAGATACCTTCTTGCTCACATGATAATTTTCCATTCCATGGAAGTAAGAATATTTGTAGTAGCAGTAAGAAGTGCTATACTGTATTGACAGGTTTACTATCTCAGTGGCAAAAAAGGTGGAGGTTCCACTGTCGGCATTTCACTCCCAAACATCCTGTTAAAGCTTTCATTACTGAACTGCCACAGATGTATATCTTGTGTAACAAAGTGAACAAACTGCCTTTCTAAGCAACACTGCTGGCTTGGCCTTTGGGCTGTCTGAACTGCTTCCGATTCTCTCGACTTGCCTCAATTTCCTACCTTAAATTGCTCCAGGTGATGGTACATATAATTATACTTATAAAGGCATCCTAAATGCCACTGCAAATTATAGCATTGACTGCAGGCCCTGCGCCACTTGCTAAAGGAGTAGTAGCTCTGCTGGTTTAAGTGGAACAACTATTGCACATGAGCAGATGCCACAGCTTGAGAAGGAGGGTGATTTCATGCTTGTGTGTCCATCACTTGATGATTAAAGATAATGCATTGATTATTTGCATGCATGAAACTGTCATCACAGATCAAACGTTCCACAGTCAGCACTTTCATATCAGCGCAGGTGCAGTAGTAACAACCCACAGAAAGTTAATCATGCTTATGTCCCATTTAAATTAATGGAATTGAAGTCAGTGGGAGCCGGTTTAACCTGTTGATTTGCAATGGGATTAAGCACAAAAACCTTTCTCTGAATTGGGGCCAGCCAGGAATTTTCAGTGGACTGATGTAGGCAGTGTCAAGCCTTCAAGTGATAAGCCATCAAGTCGCAGGACATAGAGCGATTTCAGAGTTATAAACAAGAATCGAGCCAAAATCATTATAGTGGTACCTTGGTTTACAAACTTGATCTGTTCTGGAAGTCCATTCTTAAACCAACGCATTCTTAAACCAAGGTGTGCTTTCCCATAGCAGCAGGGGACTCAATTTACAAATGGAACACACTCAACATGTTCTGCTTCCAAGGCAAAGTTCACAAACCAAAACACCTCCTTCCAGGTTTGCAGCATTCTTAATCCAAATTGCTCATAAACGAAGCTGTTCTTAAACCAAGGTACCACTGTACTGTGCTTCTGTGGATATTTTCTCTGTCTGTCTGTCTGTCTGTCTCTCTCTCTCTCTCTCTCTCTCTCTCTCATTAAGTCACATTATGGCTCTTCTGGAAATTTCACCTACTAATCATTAAATGGAAGGACAATGTATAGATATGTGTATTTAGTGGAGATTTCAAATTGATGTTCACAACCTCTTGTCTACATTATAACCATGAGTAGAACTGTGCTGGTAGTATAGGTAGAGTCCTTTTAAAAGCTTGATGAAGCTCCCACAGTAAGTCTACTGCATGTTTTCCTACTGAAAAACTAATTTTTGAATTTAACATTTTATTTCGTTGCTGCTGATAGTTCCTGCAAACTCCTACCACTTCTCTTGAAATATGGCGTGCCAATCCTCCTCCTTTGTTTCTGTAGACATTTTCTCTCATTTCCATACGAAGGCACTGCCTATTCAGAATGCTCATGGGGAGGGGGGGAATGAGCGTGCAATTTTTGCAATCCACATCTGAATCATTCCTGCATGTTCCATGCATATATTATCATATAATTCAGTTGTCTTGAGTGTGCCTCAGGTTTCCCATCCAGCAATGCACACCTGTCTCTGTTATTGTTGTGAATCAGATGTGCAATTAGTTTAATTAGGCATCAGCTTGCACATGCGGATCAGTTGAGCCATATATTGCACTTGCCCATTTTGAGATGCTTATCTGCAACAGTAAATATGGGATTTTCACAATGTAAGTGGAAAATCACAAGCATTTGTGGCATGATGTCAATGGCTGGCATCAATGGGGGAGCTGAGCAAGTGAGGTGAAACCAAGAAGCTCACTGTGGAGCTATTAACCCCAGAAGGGTCCAGCAGATACTGAATTATCTTCTCACTGCGAGCTCTTCCTCTTTCTTATCCGCTGCTGGATCACTGCTTACAGCAGATAAACAGACACACCCACATCGATTCTGAGCTTTCCACCAGGTCCTCTTCCACCTTCATTCTTGAAGGGCTTCTAGACCTTTAGGGCTAGAATCTGGGAACAAGGCAGAGGTCAGTCTGTGGTCAGAGGGTCTATCAAGGGATCCAGGTGGGACTCATCCATAAGATGACGAACTTCAGACTGCCTTGGGTTTGAAGGCAGACCCAAATTATGGACAGATGCCCTATCTAGATAAAATCTGTCATATTTGTTATATGCTCACCTGGCCAGTGGCAGTATAAGTGGAGGCAGGTTTTGCGAGTGGCTCCTGGAGGAGAAGATAAGACACATTAACCATAATGTACACATCATGCTAACATTGACTAGGGGTGTGTGGGGGCATAATAGCCTATGCTAATGCCAGGCCTCTTTATTCTTCATTGCACCTACCCAAGTTCCTTTAAAGAAGAGGTTGATCCCAGTCTGATTTGGATTTTTTGATTTTTGATTCATACTGTGACACTGAAGCGGGTGGTGATACAGAGTTAGAACTGGAAGCTAGATGTTAAGTTGGTCACAATTGACAGGGTTGTGCAGGGGGGAAGATCAATAGTATTTGGTGGCAGACAGAAGGACTTGTAAGGTGAGGTGGGACTCTAGAGACTTACTTACCTATCAGGGCTGTGGGCTGAAGAGTAGGGTATGGGTTCCTTTGGGGGCCAACCTGATGCTGTGGGGTTTGAGAAAGTGTGGCTCGCGGAAGCCTCTGTCAAAACCCAAGTAGATATGGCCATTGGGAAAAGGGTAGTGTAATGATGACCCCAGGACCCAGGGAAACAGGCAGAGGGCCTTCTTGGTAGTGGCCCACAGCCTGTGGAATGCCCTCCCATCAGATGTCAAACAGATAAGCAACTATTTGACTTTTAGAAGACATCTGAAAGCAGTCCTGCATTCAGGGGAAGTTTTTAATGGCTGATGTTTTTCTGTGTTTTTATTATTTAGTTGGGAGCCTCCCAGAGTGGCTGGGGCAACCCAGTCAGATGGGCGACATATTCTTATTCTTATTAGTATTTGTATTCATATTCATATTCGTATTATTAATATTCCTGGTAAACTAGTAAATTCAGAATTAAACCCACACATGTTAGGTTGCACTAAAGTTGTGACTAAAGTTAATAAATTGTAAGGTAAAAGGTAAAGATAAAGGACCCCTGGACGGTTAAGTCCAGTCAAAGGTGACTATGGGATTGAACACTCATCTCGCTCTTCAGGCCGAGGGAGCCAGTGTCTGTCCACAGACAGCTTTCCAGGTCATGTGGCCAGCATGACTAAACCACTTCTGGTGCAACAGAACACTGTGATGGAAACCAGAGTGCATGGAAACACCATTTACTTTCCTGCCACAGCAGTACCTATTTATCTACTTGCACTGGTATGCTTTCGAACTGCTTGGTTGGCAGAAGCTGGGACAGAGCAACGGGAGCTCACCCCATTGCAGGGATTCAAACTGTTGACCTTTCAGTTGATAAGCCCAAGAGGCTCAGTGGTTTAGACCACAGCGCCACCTGCATCTTGTCTCTTTATTCCACAGTGCTCTCACAAAACGTGTATTGAAATCAACAGGTGAAGCTAGTTGTGTTTAACTTGTCTTTGTGTTTTATTATATTTATAGATGATTGATAGATGATAGATAGATAGATAGATAGATAGATAGATGATAGATGATAGATACTGATAGGTAGGTAAATAAATAAATAAATAAATAAATAATAAACAGATGAGATATAGATAATGGTTGGTTTTAATTGTTACTAGTTGCTCCAAGTGATGTGTAGGCACCAAAAGTAAAGGATATAAATGTTTACATAAACTGAAGTTCCATTAATTTAATGAGACTTAATTGGAGCTTCTGTGAACTGGAGACATTGAGCACACTTTTAATAATCAGTTAAAAAAAAAAGTAAAAAGGGAAGGGGCTTTCTGATAGCTCAGATGAAGCAGTGGAACGAGCTGGCTGATCTCAGTAGTTGCTTGCCACGCCTGGACTTTGAGGAACTTTAAGGAGGGAACTTAACATTTCTGGAAGCAGTCAAAGGAGTTCATTATGCAACCTGCACTCCTGGTATTTCTTCTTCTACAGTGAGTGGGCATGATAGTAAACTAGGTTGCCATAGCAAAGTAGATGTCAGGACTAACAGTGCCTTTGAGGGGGGAAAAGAGAACACCATCAACAACCCTGATTTACTATGGACCTTCTCCTGATGCGTTTGGAGAGACAAACATTTTCTGTAAAGTTGGCAAGACTAGTGGGTGCCAGATGATAATTGATACAGGCCCTGGAGGCAGAAGCTCAAGCCAGGACTTACTCTTTGTTAATCACTGGGGCTGTGTAAAGGCCAGATGCAGTGTGTAATTAAGCCAGACTATTGCAAAGGAGGAAGCGAGTCACGTGGTGGAAAGGTATTTTCTTCTTGGCAGGCCACACCAACACTGGAGGCAAGCTTGGGAAGCTGTCATGCTGTCACTTCAAGTGCATTCCTGTGTGTAGGCGGCTTGAAAAATAAGCTGGATACAGCAAAACAAACAAATGAACAATATCTGCAAGGGGCAGAGGAGGCCAGTGTATGGGATCAGCAGAATGGAGAGGTAAAGGTTTTTGGAGGGCTTTGCCCCTTGCCGATGGGTGGCTGAGTGTTTGACTGCTTGCCCAGTGGAGTGGACCAGGAAGAAAGGCTCAGGCTTGCACTCTCCCTGCTGTGCTATGTTTCTACATGCAAAACGCTTACATTGTGTGGGAACTCTGGTACATGCAAGCTCCCTTCTCCAGTCTGATGCAATTCAGTGAAGGAAGAATTTGACTGGTTGATTCTGTTGGTCATGTTTACTGGCCCAGAGAGATAAACAAAAACGTGGTGTTGTTTTTAAAGGCAACTCATCTCTTAGGCTGGATCTAGACACATCAAAGAAACGTTTCAGTTGTAAACTCATTCAGGGCAACCTGGTAGGGAAAGACGGGACTCCACAGCGCCATCTGGTGTCACAGTGTTATCTCGCATATACAATACATATCAAATGCTTTTTCTTTACCAATCTATATCAGTCTTTAGTCTCTCAGATCTGACTAAGAATCAGCTTAAGTTGTGGAAAAAGTATTTCAATAGATGGGGCAATTGCAATGGGGGAGTTGGAGAACGTACAGTTTTAAGAATGTGTGCACACATATTGTAAATGTAAAAGGGATACTCTGGACTGGAGCTTCATTAACTTATAAATGTTTGCTCCTCATTTGACCATGTCTTGCACTTTGATGCATCTTATCTGAACAGGCTTTTTTCTTTTTAAACAAGTTTTGTATTCAACTTGATGTTGTGTGATATAAAGCTTCTGTCTTCATGTCTGTAACAGCAGACATGCATGTAAAAGTCACTGGATACTGTAGTCAATGACATGCATTTGATGACATTAGGCACAGATGTTCCTGTTGAATTTAGATTGAAAATGAAAGATTATGTGGAACATGAAGAGACCACTTTTTTAATGATTACTATTTAAAACATAGAAACAAACTTTTGAGAGTGGAAGCAGTGGTCGCTATCCCAGTGGGTCTTCTCTGAGTAGTACTTAGTTGGATAGCACCCAATATAACTTCGTAGCAAAAGAACATGCTACAATGTTAATAGTCTCAATTGGATGTCCATTCTGATAAAGAGACAGTGGGGTGAGGAAGGGAGATTCTGAAGAAGCTGATGCCCTCCTACTGTTTTGAACTACAATTCCCATCAGCCCCAGCCAGCTTGGCTTATGATAGATAATGACAGGAACTGTAGTCCAAAACACAGAGGGCACCCCTCCTCTGAACTATTGAGAAAATCTATATTTATGTACTATTACCAAGGCTGCAGGCACATCAGAATAACTAAAACCTTGCTTACACAAGCAACAGATGATGTGGTACAATTGTTCCTGAACTGTAGGACTTCAGACAAGATTAGGCTGAATAAAAGGAGAGAAGTTAATTTTCACACATGCTTTTCTTCTCAGTATTGAAAGACAAGCATGCCAAGCACTGATCTTTCATGGGTGGCTTCAAAGGTGTTTTCTTATACCAAAATCATTCATTTGTGTTCACCTTCCTCATTGACAACTGAGATCACCCATGTAATCGGGTCAGGAATGGTTGGTTTCACTCTAAATCTGCTTTGTTTGCCTGCAGTGGTGTCAGCACACACTTCCTTCATTGTCAACTTTGCTTTATGATCTTTGGTGGACTGGGGTCACTTTACAAAGGGGGGGGGGTGGGAAGCCCTATCAAGAAGTGGGAAATGGTGCCATCTTTCTACTCTCAAAGGGTGAAGAAAAAAGAGGAACCTTCTCAGGCATAGGATCTCTTCACGCAGAAAAGCACAATGGACAAACATATAGACAGTAAATTAGTTAACCAAGAATGGTTGACTTTGCCACATCACAGCTTCATTTTAAAACAAATCTCCTTAAATATTTGAAGCTCTGGGCATCTTCCCCCCTTTGTGCCCTCTTCCTCTTCTAGAAATGAAACCACCATCCCTCAGGGTTCCCATCAGTTGGACGAATTACTCCAGGAAACAAATCAAGGTTTCAAAGCTTATTACATATTTTGATACTACCCACAGATGCTCTTTTTACAACTTACAATGATTGAAAATAATAAAAGTGGGAGGAGTTCATATTAAATTCAGCTGAACTCATACTTATTGCCATCTGGTTCAATTTCCAGTTTGGCTCTCTTGGCCTTTATTCTACACATAGAGCTTTGAGTATTATATTCATCTGAAGTGAGCCTCGTAGCTATTTGAGGGATTTTGTTCCTAGGGCTGGGCTGAATTTCCATGACGTCTGATTTTATTTTTTCGGCAAAAAAAAGTTTCTGCAGGGCTGTGAGGGAGAGGAGGCATGGAAATGCTTTGCCAGCCACCTACATTCTGTTTCTTTAGCGTATATTTCAATACCTCTTTTCTGCCATTGTTCACCCAACCTTTTGCTGCTTGGGAAAGCAGAGAGAACTCAACATCTCTCTTGTTGAGGAAACTCAGCAGTGTTTTCTGGGTGTTGGGCCATGTGCATCTGAAAGTGCAGCTAGTAGTGAATATTGTTCCTTGGCACTGTGTTACTTTCAGTGGTGTTACTGGAAAAATCCGAGGGCTCCCTTGGACAAAAAGTAAAGACACCAACCAGAGTACAGTAAATTGGAGCAAATCAGCAGCCTATAGGCTTGGCCTTTATTGACTGTTGCAACAGGGTGCTCCCCTTACTTGCAGGTGAGAGGAAAGACACAGAAAAATGGTGTGCAAGACCTTATAAAAACTTTTGAAATTCCCCTCCTCTAGGTCAAGCCCACCCCCAGAAACATCATGCATACATTACAGAAAGGAGGGGTTGAGGGAGGAGTTGTGGTGGTAACCTGAGTGTCCTTTCACCTGGCTGGTTCCCTTCTCTCCCCCTGAGTCACTTCTAGGAGACAAAGGGGAGTTGGCAGTTTCCTGCCCCCAGAGGGAAGATCTGATCATTGTCCTTTGTTTCAGTCCATGCTGAATCCACTCCCATATGCAAGTTCTTTGTGATCTTGATTGTCTTCTGTCTAGGACCATCAGGGTTGGCATAGCAACTGGGCAGGGCTCCTGTGGATGTGCTGGGATGGTGAAGGGATTATGGCTGCCCTGTATCAAACCTTCCCCATTTTGTAGTCCTTCCTTCATGGAGTAAAATAAAAGTGGAACAGTGCAAAACCGATGTATGGTTGATTTTCTATGAATTTATAACAGAAGCGTAGCGTATGTAGTGTGTGAGTGTAAGTGTGTGTGTGTGTGTGTGTGTGTGTGTGTGAAGTTTGTACAAACTGAATGATTGGGGTGCGGGGTTCCTGCTACAGTGGGATGCATCTATGCATGCACATCATAATGTCAGAAGGAATTGTGTGTTGCCTCTTCCACTCACCCGTTGCCAACATTTTTGCATTCTATCGAAAGGGAATACGAAGAATTGCAAAAAGAAAAGGCTGGGATTATTTGCAGGAAGGGTGAAAGTGTTTAGGAAATGCAACTCTCTTTCTTACTGGATTTTAACTGTCATACTTTTAATTTCATGAAAGAGTTTTCAACCATCTAATGCAGGGTTTTCCAAACTTGGGTCTCCAGCTGTTTTTCGACTTCAGTTCTCATCATCTTTTGGACTACAACTCCCTAGCTAGCAGGACCCACAGTGGTCAGGGATGATGAGAATTGTAGCCGGAGACCCAAGTCTGGGAAACCCAGATCCAATGGGTCTCCATTGTTTATGGACATGGTATATAATTAGTGTAATGTACAGGCAGAGTGCAGGGAATAAAACACAAGTGTTTTGTGGTGGGGCTGGATGGTGGCAAGGATTGTGGCAGGAACTGGGAGCCAAGAGACAGGCCAGTAGTCAGAACCAACCAAGGAGTGAAGCAGGAAGCAGGACCAAAAAACCCGCAGGAGTTAGACCAACCAAGAATCCAGAAAAATGTCAGAGCTCAGAAATATATTGTTGCTCAAGCAAGGTTCCATTGGCAAAGGAAGCCCTTAATATTATTTCCTACCTAGAAAAATCCACTGGTGAAGCTTAGGGGCCAGATTCAACCCAGAAGGGTCTTCATGAAGAGGACTGCCACTTGCATGTCAGTAATTCACCACACAGGGGAGCAACACAGAGAACACAGGTAGTTGTGAAAGAACAACCACAGATTGGAAACCCCTGATTTCTCTTCATTTGTGTATTACAATTACATCCTACTTTTTAACCAGAATAATCCCAAAACCTTTTGGAAATTGATAACAATCCTAATGCAAGATCCACAGTGCTCTAAAACCTGGGAAATCTCTAGCTGGAGTACTGTTGGTTTTGAATTTGAGTAAATCCTTCTGGCAGTCAGCAACAGTGGCTAGCATGAAGGGAATCCCTGATACAGAAGGAAGTGCTGGGTCATTACGAATAATTTGCTGAGCTTTGATGAGTAATTGATTTTATAGAATGATTTTCCAATCAAAGAGGATTACACTTTGAAGAGTGACTGAGAACAATGTGTGACTTGTGTTGGTGTGTCTAAGGGAATGTGCAACACTGCTTTGTTGAATCAGCCTTTTTATAGTTTTGCTTCATTGTCGATGTGTGCTGTATAATAAAAAGAATAAGTTATCAACTGTAACCTGGTGCACATATATATATGTGTGTGTGTGTGTGTGTGTTTGTTTGCCGACACATATATTCCCAAAACATATTACGATATATGGTATTTAATCAATTTTTTAACACATTGTGTTAAAAAAATTGGAAGCTTTGTTATGAAAATGATCTCTCTTTATCACTGTATTTATTGGACTTCTGGTTCAATAATGGGATACTTTCATTACATGCATTTTGCAAGACTTAGGCGTTGGTCACATGATATGCATCATCAGCTATGTGTTTCTTAAGACTGTTAATTCTTCTGGTATGCAAAGGATCAGTATATGTTCCCCTGCTTGATAACTTGCCCTTTTAGGCAAGACTGTGCCCTTCATCACACCTGAGTCACTGATATATATTCTAGAAAAGGCTACAGAAACAGAGAATCAGCCTTTTTCATAAACGGTGTGTTATTTCTAAAGCAGGTTCTACTATGCAACACATTGCCTCACGAAACAGGGACAACCATTCCAGATTAATCCTTGCATATTTGGTCACATCAGAATAACAGGAAAGAGCCCTGCTTGCATTCCTGGGTAAGGTCAGATAGTGGTGAAAGAGGAATCTAGGGTTTTTATTATAGTTTTTTAGTTTTTATTTTTTTATATACATTTTTATTAGTTTTTTTTAACATATAATTTCCAACAATCATATAACTTCTTATCTTATACAATATTTTAGACTTCCAGCAACACCTCTGATGATTTCCCATTCTTTATCACTTATTCTGCATTTCTTAATTTCTCTATTACTCTTAATTATCATTAACTAATAATTCTCCTCATAGTCTTTCTTGCAATATTTCAAATAGTCCTCATTACAGAACTTCTTGCAGTCCTACTAGCGTAATCTGTTCATTACAATTGCTTTTCAAATAGTTCATATATTTACTCCAGTCTTCTAAGAATCTCTGTTTATTCGATTTATGAATCGCTTCCGATAATAACATCTCAAAGCGATTTCCACTCAGTTTTGCCCCAGAATTTTCCCTGAAGCAAATATGGATGTTTCTGCTTTGAGGAATCACCAAAGGATTTTTAGTGACACAGATTATGACTAAAACTACTGAAATTTTCCCACAGGGGAGAGGAGGGGTGATTGATGGTTTGCGTCAACCTAAGTCATCATTTTCACCTAAGGTGAATTTTTGGGGTGAATTCTTGGTTGGGAAACACAAAGATATTTCAAGGAAAGCTGAACAAATTTTCTGGAAAATGTATCAGGATTTGAGATTATCAGAGTTGGTGAACAAACTTCCATGAAAGACTGTTCCGCCAAAACCATGACTCTTCTTTACATGAGAGAATCAGGTGTGTTCTAGGCTGCCCTAAGTTTTCTTTATTTGTTCAGTTAAAATTAATAATAATAATCATAATTATTTATACCCCGCCCATCTGGCTAGGTTTCCCCAGCCACTCTAGGTGGCTCCAAACAGAATATTAAAAACACGATAAAACCTCAAACATTAAAAATTTCCCTAAACAGGGCTGCCTTCAGATATCTTCTAAAAGTCAGATAGTTGTTTATTTCCTTGACATATGATGGGAGGGCATTCCACAGGGTGGGCACCACTACCAGGAAGGCCCTCTGCCTGGTTCCCTGTAACCTCAGTGAGGGAACTGCCAGAAGGCCCTCGGAGCTGGACCTCAGTGTCCGAACTGAACGAGGGGAGTGGAGATGCACCTCCAGGTATAATGCATAAAGGAGAGATTGATTAGCTTTCTCCTTGGAGAGCCACATGAGGTCTTAATGGGAAAGATGAGCAAGGATTGGAAACCTGTGGACCTCCATCTGTTGTTTGACTCCAACTCCATCAGCCCCAGCTAGCATGACCAACCACTGGGGATTATGGGAGCTGGAGTCACAACAACAGAAGAAGAACCACAGCTTCGCTACCCCTGCTTTACATTTCCCGCCTGACGGCACCAAAAGCAGCAGCGAGAATTTGTTTTCACATATCATTCTCAATGTTTCCAGTGCGATCTAAAATGCCCGGAGCATCTTGCTCAGTTGGGTTCCGTTCTTAATTGCTAGTGATGCTGCAGCCTCAAATTATTTCATCTCGGTGAATTGAAGTGGACGTCTGGTGATTTACTTTGAGGCACACCAGGCCTGACCATAGCAAGATTTGGCACTATCCATGTGAGTTTCACGGTTTGATCAGGCAAAGAAAGTGAAGGAAGCAAACTTGTTGCATCTGTTTCTCTTCTGCCACCCACTCTCCAGTATACAGACATGCGGGACTTGCTCATTGCGTCTCTTCTGTATAGTGTAAGCCATTTGGTCACTGATGCATCTCTCTCAAAATTTCTCAATTTTAAAGAATGCTATCATAATCCAGATTTTCAAATGTCCCGATACACAAATGGAAATAGATTTTCTTTTAAACGGTGCCAAACATGTGTGCTGAGACAACAGATTGTGGGAACCAAAATCACAGACGATTTTCAGGGATATTAATGCACCCAGTCTCTCTTTATTCCCCTATTGAGCTCAATGGGAAAAGACCACCTACAGGCTGAATCCCTCCATCTGCAGGGCCTGGAACTTTTATAAATTGCTTGGCTTGCATGACTTGCAAAGGGGTTTTTAGCACCCAGATGTTTAAAATCATACAATCAAAGGGAACCATTTTACTATATAAAAACAATATTGAAAGCACAACACCCCAGCACTAGAATAAGTCAAAGTTTATGGCCTGATTGAACCTCTGTTGGTGCCATACTCATCACACTGTCCCATGGGAACAGATAAACATTTGTCAAGGTGAATAGGCCTTTAATGGAGACACTTCCTTTGAAGCCTTTGCCCTGCAGGTGTCTTTGAACTCAAAGGTTTACACTCAGTGTGTGAAGCATCTAAATCTCTGAAATCAGCCCTGTAGCATTGCTAATTTTGCTTATGGAATTTCTGCGGTTTACTTATTTAAAGTGATAAAACAGTCCAAGGCACTTTTGACATCTTCCCCCAGAGTAAGGTGTCAGCCTGAGGGTCACATTGCCTTCCAAGGTGACCTTGCAGGGTCCACATGCTAGAGGTGAGCGGAGCCAAAAGCAAAAAAATCAATTGGAGCAATGAATGCAATTTTTACCTTTGTACAGCTGGCTAGTTTCTCTGCCTATTCTCATTCAGGCAAGCGAGAACTGTTATCAGTTTGAAGGTGACCCGGAAACTACAACTAATCCAGAATGCGGCAGCTAGACTGGTAACTGGGAGCGGCCGCCGAGACCATATAACACTGGTCTTGAAAGACCTACACTGGCTCCCAGTAAGTTTCTGAGCACAATTCAAAGTATTGGTGCTGACCTTTAAAGCCCTAAACGGCCTCGGTCTTGTATACCTGAAGGAGCGTCTTCACCCACATCGTTCTGCTTGGAAACTGAGGTCCAGCGCCGAGGGCCTTCTGGCGGTTCCCTTGCTGTGAGAAGCCAAGTTACAGAGAACCAGGCAGAGGGCCTTCCCAGTAGTGGCACCTGCCCTGTGCAACGCCCTCCCACCAGATGTCAAGGAGAAAAACAACTACCAGATTTTTACAAGACATCTGAAGGCAGCCCTGTTTAGGGAAGCTTTTAATGTTTAATAGGTTATTGTATTTTAATATTCTGTTGGAAGCCGGCGGGTATAAATAATAAATATTATTATTATTATTATTATTATTATTATTATTATTATTATTTGCATTCCAGCCAGGCAAAAACCACTCAAGTAAGGTGAGAAGGAAAGCAGGTGAGGGGTGTGGCCTAGGGAGAGGGTGCGTGGCTGGGCAGGCCTGAAGAAGAGTCCCAAAGCAGGCACAGAAACCTAGAGGGCTACATTTGGCCTCTGAGTCTGAGGTTCCCAACCTGTGTCTTAGATGGATGTAGTACAAGAAAGAGATTCGTGTAGCTCAATGGCTCATGCAACATTAGGCAATCGAAGGCAGACATGGCTGTTCCTGTTGAAGGCAGCCATTATGTCTACCCCCAGCAGCACTTCCTGTGAGCTGCACCCTGCTCACACCCAGTCTCTCAGTTCATAATAATTCATTTTACCCTAAGTCACAACCCGCAGGTTTTGTGTATGTTTGCGGGAAAGAGGAACAATGGTATTACACAACGGGTGAGCACCTTAAGGGGTTGAAATGGTAAAGGGAGAATTGTCTTGACCAAACCTCTTGTGGATCACATACTCGCTAACATGTGTTGAATAAAAATAGGGTCATCCTATTTCATACTCCCAACATTTCTCCTGTGAAAAGAGGGACATCCCTCTAACATTTCTCTGATGATGATAGGGATGTCCTATTCCCCATCCTCCAACATTTCACTGATGAAAATAGGGATCACCTACTATACCGTCCAACATTGCTCTGATGAAAATAGGAATATTCTAAAGTAAAGCATGACATTCCAGGATCAAATCAGAAACCAGGACAGCTTCTGTAAATCTGGGACTATCCTCGGGAAATAGGGACATGTGGATTGTCTGGGATCACTGTCACAAGAGGGCCTAGTGCAAGTAATCCTGACAGACTTATATTATTTGTTTATTTAACCAATTTATATGCAATTTAACTGCAATAGCCTCTAAAGTGGTTTTTGAAAGATACAAAGCAGTTTGCAATAGACTCTATAGATGGTTTATAGATCCATGGGGCTTAACACTGGGGAGGCTGGTGGTGCGGGCAAGGCCTCCATGACACACTGTTCACTTGTGTGTGAATAACAGATTGATAAGGACTTATCAAACTGGTTGTCTGAGATTGAGGTTGTATTGGAGGAAGGACAAAGGTGAGCTAAGATCTTAATCCTGTTGACTTTTCTGGCAAACTTACTTACAGGAAATGATTCAGGTGAACTTGATTCAGAACTAAAGTTAGAACATCAGGATTGGCCATATGCAGTTACTATAGATCAGCTCTGCAAGTTACCAAGAATGGTGCAGAATGGAGAAGTATGGGATTGGGCTATTTTATTTCGAGTGCTATTTCTCTACAGATATTTCTATTTTCTAGGATGCTGGCATTGTATATTCAGGAAACACTGACAAAAAAGAATGGATAAAAGGAAGTTGCACAGTGCACATAAAAATACATAGAATTCAGGGTTTTTGCCGTGTGTGCTAGCTCTGTTGGTCAGTCAGGGGTGCAAGGAGTCCTTGCAGCAGGAGCAGGAGCCCTTGTAAAGCACACACCATGGCAGAACAGGCATTAAAAAAAAAATCTTCCCCTCTTCAACCATGTATTGGTGGAAAGGTGTGCAGCTGAGACTAACTAAAGGAGACATTATGATTCCAGAAAAATCACAAGGAAAAGTGGGCGGCCTGGTGAAACTACTCTACATGCGAAGTTGAAATGATCTAGCAAAGACTTGACCTGTCTAAGAGTGACTTTTTATTTTTATTTTTTTAATTATTAAATATTAAATATTTAATAATATTAATAAATTATTAATAAATATTCCTCCTGGGAGGAGGAAAGGCTTTCTGCTACTGGAGTATGGTGGAACAAAAGTTGTACTGGATGACAAGGACTATTTCATATTTAGAGATGGTGATATTCTTGGAAAATACATGGACTGAACAGTGCATCTTGCTGTGTTATCGTTAAGTTTTCATTCCACAAAAAGTGCTCAAATGGTTCTGTTCCATCATGTAAATAATTTCTTTATTTTCTAATAAATGCAATTTCTCCCAAATTACCAAGTATCATTGTGGAAAAATAAATAAATAAATACATAGAATTCAATTTATCGTTCAGAATTGTGTATCATGCTCCCCTTTTTAAAAATGCAAACTGGAATCATTATTTTGCATCATATACATTGCTGCCATAACTGCATCCAACTTGGACATCCCTTCACTGCTGCTCTCTCATAGAATCGTAGAACTGTAGAGTTGGAAGGTCCCTGAGGGTCCACCTGTGATGCAGGAATCTCAACTAAATCATGCATGAGAGATGGCCATCCAAACTCTGCTCTCTAGGTGCATCCAGACACGCTGCCTATTTGCAGCATTCATCAGCCAAAGCAAATGTTCACATTGTAGAAAGGCAATCTCAGATACAAACATCATTAGCTTTTAAAATGACGGCGCACAGAAAAGTTTAATACTTAAAGGACATTATTTGATCCATCTGATAGATGGGCTTCTCAATTTGCCAGTCCTTTCATTAGAGGTTCAGAGGACATTTGAGGCCATCCTCCCAATTCTTTAAGGTATGAGTTCCAGCCCAGTGATTTTTGGCATCTGAATCCAAATTTAGACTGAAGGCTGTAATATTGTGCTCAGGATCTTTGAGTCAGTAGCTGGAGCTGAGAGTTTCATCTAGAGCAGAAAGAGAATGCAGTTGTTGACCAATATTTCTATCAAGACCTGTTTAATCCAAGGATTTCATGCTGGCTCTTCAATCACATAGGCAGACGCTGCAATGTCCTGATTCCTGTCTGTCTCTGAAGACAGAAAGCAGGAGGGCTCTGAGGTAAGGTTGCCACCTTTGGTCAGGCAAAATAAAGGACAGGTCAGGAGGGAATTGGGTGAGTAAATTACTGTACAGGGTGCAGAAATGACTTCAAACCAATCCATTACAATGGCACACAAGGGCTACAGTGGTTCATTCAATGAAAATAAACAACCAACACACTGTGCTGCTGCAAACTCCCTCTCACTCTCTGTCCCCCCCCCTTCATCACTGCCCAAGCAAATATTATCTCTGCCCCCCGCCCCCCGCTCTCCATTGGATGAAAAGAAGCCAGAACATATCTGACCTACCCACCTCTTCCCATGCAAAAACTCTCTCCCACAGTGGACCAGGCCTCTGCAAACCCTCTCATTCACTCACCCCCACCTACTGAAAACATAAGATGCCACTGTAGCAGGCCCATGCAAACCCCCTATATCACTCTCTGCAACCCACCCTCTGCATAGCTGTCAACTTTCACATTTGAAAATAAGGGATCAGCAGCCTCACCTGTCCCGTGGACAGTCTATGGGATATCTAACAATCCGGGATAACAGCGGGAAGCAGTGGGAAACGGCGCTGGAATAAGGGAATTTCCCACGAAAAAAAGGGAAGGTTGACAGCTATGACCCTCTGCCCATGCAAAAGTGCTCTCTCTCTCTCTCTCTCTCTCTCTCTCTCTCTCTAATTCGTCCTCTCGACCCCACCTCACCCTCTGCCTGCATCCCACAATAACTCTTGCTGTCACCCTCTGCTCTTCTCCACATGGCTCCACCTTCTACCCACACGGTTTTGAGGAGGTGAATGAGCTTAAATACATGAAAAAAGGCATCCTATTTGAAGTCCAAACAGGACAGGGGACACTTTTCTCCAAAAAGAAAAAAGATAATCATGTTATTTTAGGGATGGGTGGCAACCCTACTCTGAGGGCTTGTGCACCCCATGGTAGGCAAAATGGCTAGCCTCAGTCCTTGGCTGAAGCCCTGGAATCCTTGCTGTGAATGTGGGATGCTGCATCACTCCAGCCTGCCCACCCAGGTTTAGATCTCCTGATTTCTCTCTTTCGGGTTCCTTCTTTTACATACTTTAGGCAGGTTCATAGTCCTGCACGAAATGTAGTCCGCTTCAATTTCTTCTCCTGCTCTGTCTCCACCTCTTGATCCCTCCCCTCCTGCCTCTCCCTGAAGCATTCAAGCACCCAGCTTTTGAAAATCCTGACCCGGCACGACTTTCTGCATGGCGCAGGTGCGTTTTACAACAGGTGTGGGCTGGATGGTTGCGGGCAGCTTCGAAAACCAGCCTTTTCCCTTCTGTACTTCAGAGATAATTAAAATGCAGTCAACAAGTTGATGACTAGGGGGAAAGAGTGAATTGACACACAAGCACCTTTTGGGTTTCATTCCTTTGATGAAACCCGGTTGCATAACGTGGCCAATTATGAAAGCAATTTACAACCCAGTTTCATGAGCACTACCATATTTAATAGCTCCTCATTTCCCTTGACAAGCTAATTCTCCTTGAATGTACACATTACCTTTTATTTTTTCTCCTTACTGTCTTCAATTAGACACCTGCCCTGTGTATTCAACTAATCGTGCACCTGTCTGAGCTATTAATCACCTGTGTATCTGTCAGAAGTGTCATCTCAGTAAAAACACCTGTAGAAGCAGAAGTCACATATCCTATCATAACTGAGTGCTCAGATTTCACAGTCACTCGCTAGGCTAGGTCCTCCAGCCCTGAAGATCAACCATGAATAAAATCAGTGCGAATTTGAAAGCTCAGAAGTTGGTTCATTTCAGTGGAGCTTAATTGCCTTCACAGAGCTCCTTCACACATGATTTTTAAGCAAGTCATTTGGCTTGTGCTCATATTCATCATCCAGCATCCTTTTGGTTTAATGGGACATAGAAAACCTTTCAGTCTGAATATAACTTTTTGAGGGCATATGCTTCTGGTGGTATACACCCCTCCCCCCTCCCCCCCCCAAAAAAAATTCCAACAACCTTTTTGACCTCCATCAATGGGGTAAAAGAATTGTAGGCATGAGAGAGGTATACGTATCTTTCAATATGAATATACATCCATAAGTGACATTATGCAGCATAATGATAGCAAATATGTTCATGGGCACATGTTCCACCTGAAATATAATTTTTCAGGACTCTTGAGAGCAACAACTGGCTCTTAAGCTTGCTGGATAATGTGTTTTGGTGGGTTTTTTTAAAGGGCAGCAGTGTCATTATTTTAAAGAATATTTGAGCCAAGTCCAGTTATAGAGTTTTATATAATTAAAAAGTGATTATGTAATTGAGAAATGATGTGGTGGTGACTCGAGGGCAGCACCTGGCTCGTGAAATGATTTTGTCCAGCCGCCGAGAGTCTTTATAATGAGCACAGTGTTCATGTGAGAGACCAAGTGGCTTATTAGACCCGGTTCCCTGATTTTCTGGCTCATGACACACAGACTGGCAAGGTGGCTATCTTGCTTAGGGGTTGCTCCTGGTGGCAACATTTCATTTTGGGCAACATATACTTCTTTTTGTATTTTTATTGTTAGGCCTTAATATGAATTTAATTTTGGCCAATGCATACTTCATTTGTATTTTTACTGTTGGATCTTAGTCTGAATTATTAGTGGAGTGTTTTATTCTGAATTAACTAATATGAGATATTTCCATTGGCCTTCTGGATTGTTGTTTCTACAACTATTTTAAGTTTTGCTTGTGTTTCTTGTAACAACGTCATAATGAATAATCTTGAAATGCTGCATTTTTATTATGTTTACCGTGGTACCTCAGGTTAAGTACTTAATTCATTCCGGAGGTCCGTACTTAACCTGAATCTGTTCTTAACTGAAGCACCACTTTAGCTAATGGTGCCTCCCACTGCTGCCGTGCCGCCGGAGCACGATTTCTGTTCTCATCCTGAAGCAAAGTTCTTAACCTGAAGCACTATTTCTGGGTTAGCGCAGTCTGTAACCTGAAGCGTATGTAACCTGAAGCTTATGTAACCTGAGGTACCACTGTAGTTCTTTTCTCAGGTTCTTGTGATTGTGAGCCACATTGAGCCTGGTTTGCTGTGGGGCAAACCATAAACTGACGGCGGTACTCAGTACAGAGCTGACTGTGAAAGACCCTGTCATCTTCTCTCTTCATCCATAGACAGGAGAAAGTAGGAAATCACTTTAGAGCTTGAGCAGAACTGTTCTCTGCATGAATTTGTGAAGCCCAGACATGGGAGGCCTTAAGGCGAGCAATCAAAATTGCCATACCTTTTGGTAAAATTAAACTCCCCAAAGGTAGGATGTAACCTTTCTTCATTTTTTAGCTCCTAAGCAAGCAAACAAACAACTAAACATGCACTTTTACCTGCACCTCCACCCATTTTAAAACAATTCTAAAACCACAGTCTCAACTCAGACAGAAGAGAAGTCACCTAGCCCAGCCCTGAGGACGAGGCCACCTTAGCTGAGTCAGGGATTCAACTCAATTTAACCAGGAAGCAACAAGGGCACTCATGATTGTTTTTTCTTCTTCTTTAATAAGGAAAACATCTAGCAGAACAAACAAATTAACTATAGCGGCATATGAGTGGATGAGATCACCTAATGCACCCTTTGTTGAGGTGCTATAGCCTAGAAGCCATTATAAACAAATAAACTCTAGGCATATATATATATAATCTGCTGCTTTTGCATTCCACAGAGTTTATTAGTTACACTGGGTTACTTTAGAACAAGTTGTGGAATGATGCACAATTAACAGGCATGTGGCCTTGCCTCAGGATGGTCTATAATCCCAACTAGAGACATCCCAGTTTTTTCTCATGAGAGGCCACTTGGGGCATTGTGATCTCATGTGATTTTGCACTGCAGCCTCCCCCAAAAAAACACTTTGTGGGGGCCACGGATGGTGGGGGGTGAGAGGTGAGGTCACACGGGGTGGCTGTGGTGATAGTGGGCCTTTGCGAGGGGGCAGAGGCATGGTGTGCCTAGGTTAGAAGAGGGTGGAGGGTATGCAGAGTGACCAGCTGCAGACTTCTTGGGTAACCCTGGTAAAAGGTTCTGTTGCTTGACTTGAAAATAGTCTCATGATGTGGCCTTGTATAGGCCTTGGGCCAAGTCACGTTCTTCAAATCCTATACGACTGGGAGATCTCTTGCCTTGTGAATTCCCCATTTGCATCTCATGATGGCCCCAAACTTCCAGACATAGTGAAATTGCCTCCAAGGCCTGTAACACCCAGACATCTTGTCAGCTACTGCTTGGACGACCTGCCTTCAACAATAGGAAGTGGGTGGATGAGGGATGGTGACAGCAATTCTGACACTGCATTCCTCTCCCTTCCCCTTTTGTTTTGTTTCTGAACCATGTGGATTTGTGGCTTTGGTGTGCATAATGAGGATAGCCTAGGTCAGTGAGTAAGAATATTGTAATCAGACACATGGGCAGGGGACCATTCCAAAATGGCTCCCCCCTGTGTACAGCACAGAGTAGCTTCAGCGAGGCATTTATCTTCATGCAGGGACATGTAATGGTGCCCTCATTGCCACTGCTGAACTCCATTTACCTCTCAGATTGATCAAGAGCTGGCTCCTGACTGGTACCAGGTAGTTTCATCTAAGTCGGTAATATTCAAATTATATTTGAAACACTGATGAGCTCAGAAAGCAGATTGAGAAACATTGCATCATGATTAATGGATCATGATTAATCTAATAACTTGGAACCATTTCTGTTTTTAAAACCATTGCAACTGCACTTTTTTTTTGCTGTTGTTTCTTGTACAAATTGGGGTTTTTGGTGATGGTAGCTGGATGGAGAATTAAAATACGGGTCTTAAAATATTTATGCTTATACAGATAAAGGAGCAGCTTTCATGTCCTTTCATTGATACCTATACAGTTGATTGAGTCATTTAGCATTGATGTCATCCATTTAAATTGGAAAATCAGAATTTAATCAAGGAGATAACTTGGTTGCAATCTGAAACCGAGAGTTCCTGTAATCAGGGAAATATAAGCTGGATTGGTTTCTCCGAAGATGTGTGGTTTTTACCAAGGAAGGATGCCAATTTTAATTTCAAAATGTGGCATTGTAATTGCAAAGCACAGAGCCCTATGTTGTGTGAAATGCTTTCCCTTCAAGGTAGGCAAATTTTAGTGTCTTAAAGGCAACGTCTGGCTTACAGTGCTGCATAGCTAGGGAATTAGAACAACCTCTAGATTCTAGAAGATATGAGACAGATTTTTCTATTTTATGTTTAGAATACTTTTCTATTTTATGTTTAGAACCCTTTCCTAGGTACCCAGGCTATTTGTTCCTTGAAGCATAAAAACAAAACAGAGTGTTAAAACTCTTCCAAGTTTTCATGAAAAATGCTGTATAAGTTCAAGCATTCTATTGGAAAGGACCAGAGAAATATTGTGCCTGTACTCTATGAATGGTTCAAAAGACATTCATACAGTGGTACCTCGGGTTAAAAACTTAATTCATTCTGGAGGTCCATTCTTAACCTGAAACTGTTCTTAACCTGAAGCACCACTTTAGCTAATGGGGCCTCCTGCTGCTGCTGCGCCGCCACTGCACGATTTCTGTTCTCATCCTGAAGCAAAGTTCTTAATCCAAGGTACTATTTCTGAGTTAGCAGAGTCTGTAACCTGAAGCGTCTGTAACCCGAGGTACCACTGTACATTATTTTAGCATACCGTATTTTGAATCTTATCGGGTCATCAATAGAGTCACGCCATTCTTCATTCACAGCACTTTCTACAATTTCATTGTTGCTATTGACTAGGGATGCACTAATGTTCTTCAATTTGTTCCGACATTCACCTGGTATTTTCTGTTCTGCTGCAATTGATTTATTTTGCACAACTCTTTTGTTTTGTTGTCCACTTGATGTGGAAATATGTTCCATTTTTACATATACCATAGAACACACTAGACAAACATAACTCAGCCATCAGCAGATATTTACAAACCAATTGCCTTCCTCTGTTTGTTGTTTTTCAATATTAATTTCCAGAAGGGTAGCCCTAGTAGTTGTTGCCTTTTTGCATCAAAACTAAACCCATCTTCTCAAAAGTAAGTCCCACCGAACTCAGTGGAGTTTACTCCCAGGAAAGCGGGGTTTGGACTGCAGCCTATTTTGCTAGCTTGAGTTCACTGTTCAGTATAATCTTGTCATCCAGTCTCATTTCTTTCACTCAGGTGTCAGGGAGGGAAAGTTCAGTACCCTCTGGATATTTTTACTCTTTGTATCATGGATTGTATGAATTAGTCCTTCAGATATGCAGGAAGTGAAGCAAGAACATGTTTAAAACAAAGATTAGGGGGATGGATGGTTAAAATGAGCAGTTATCTCTAGATGGTTCTCCCCATGTTGACAAAGAAGCTCAGATAAGAAGTGAGGAGCACAGATAAACTCTACAGGTAACAAAATATATCACTCTTTCCATGTGAATTGTAGTGAAAGATGGCTGCTTTTTAAAAATTCACACTAAGAAAAAAAATTATTTGCCTATAGATCGCCTCTAGCAAAAGAACAACTTACATAAACTCAGCGAAAAACACTTCAGGGGGAAAAGTAATGAGACACCTGTTGGGATAGCAGCAATTATGCATCAGCAAATATGTAAATAACATAAATTGCAAAGCTATTTACATATCTATTTGTGCATAATGTGGCATGTTAATTAAAAACCTTCTGCTGTAGAGAACAAAGGCAAAAAGCATTCAAAGCAAGAATTTGTGCCGTGATGGAGCTTGAACAGGCATCTGGAAATAACTCTACCCAATAGACCATTTTCAACATAACCATCCAACATACTTCCTTTGACAGCCGTCAGACCACACAGAATAAAATAAACCTGGTTGAAATGGCCAAGGAAGAAGTGGCTGCATTGGCTGGAATGGCTGCTTTGAAATGGCAGTATTTCAAAATTGAAAACGTATCTTCACTGGTATGGTGCACAGGTTAGGGTTGTGGACTACAATGCAGAAGACTCGGGTTCAAATTCCTGTTTAGCCACAAAGCTCACAGGGTGTCCTTAGACTGGCTGTGATCTCCTATCCAGCCACAAAGGATTGTTGTGAGGATAAAATTGCAGGGGACTACCACATGCCCTGTCCTGGGCTAAAAGTCTCTTAGAATTTTTTTTGTTGGCATCCATTTGTCTCAAGAGACAATGGAGCGTGCCTTTGTGGATGAAGTCATACGGCTGTGTTAGCAGCACCAAAGCGACCTCCCTGGGGCACAAGTCTGGGCAGTGTGTATGGGCTGCCCAGACGACAAGAACTGCCCCCCCCAGCCTCACTATTGTGGTCCAAAGAAAGCAGAGCAATATGTTCGGCACCAGCTTGGCTGCAGGAGTTTCTAGAAGGATGTGTACAAGGTGCTGTCCAATTGTCTTAGGGACTCCACTCCTTATTTACTCCTTAGCCTTTTCTTCTCCCAAAGATAGCTCACAAGGCAGCAGAAATTTAGCACCAGCATTTTCCTTTTCTGTGCTGAGCTACCTTCCCAGGTTGACAAGCCCCATCTGCCTCTCACTTCCCTCTACAACACACAGAGAAACCACCTTCTTGGCCTTTGGACCCGCTATTGGTCTCATCCACTCAATCCACCCTGGCCTGTCTCTGCATGCAGGGGAAGTCCCTAGCTCACCAAGGGTTTAAAACCCATTGGCAAACCTCACCTGATTTAGCAGGTCACTCGAAGCCGTTCTTGACTGTGGCCACTGTTGCATGATGGCAGTTTCTAGGAGTCACAGGTGAGTGTTGAGTGAAGAGTGGGCACCAGAGGTGGACAAACTATCCCAGAAGGAACACAGCATGTCCCCCACCAGAGGTACGCTTCCTCCCCTAACACCCCATTCATCCCTTTTTAATATAAAGCAATTAAATAAATCACATTGGACTAGATGACACTTAGGGTTGCTTCCAGCTCTACAATTCTATGAAATAATTTTAATTGGACACTTGGAATGAAATTGAGTAATCAGTCATATGTAGGGATTCTTAAGGAATTTGGTTGCTCTGAATTGTGATGCAAACTGACCGGATCCACACACTTGCCAGACTAATGGAGTAGAACATAATTAACCTTTGGGTTTCACACTTCTCTGAATTTTGCAATACACATCATGGTTCAAAACAGAAAGAAAGTATCATTGTGTTTAAAGTGTATGTTTTAGGATAAAATGTGTTCAGAATGGATACATTAAGATAAAATATTTACTTCATTGCATATCTTGTGATAAGGTACACAATTAAATGCGTATTTTAATGCAGATTTTTCCCATAGGGAAATGAGGTGGAACAGATTAATAAAAGAAGACTTGCAGAATTGACATGGTCTCCAAAGAAACTATTCCATCAATCCCAAAATGTGCCTTAAAAATCCCATCTGGAACTCATAGGCTGAGCAGCGTTTAAGCCAATGCAGTAATAAATTCTCCTGCACGAGTCCTGCTGAAATTAGTTGGAGTGGTACAGGGTGCTTGTTCAGTCCATTGAGACTGTAATGTTCCTAAATTATAGTTATCTATATTGTCTTGAGCCTTTGAGATGGGGTGGATTAGGGATTCAAATACGTTTGTGCGCATGTGGATCACTGGGACTGAATGGTGATAAATCTCAGCTTTTCCATTTAGGCGTGCTGATGATGGCATTGAGAGCACGTGGTGGAATCTATGACTAAAATAAAAACCTGTATGATTCTGTGACTCCAGGGGAAATCCGAATTCAGAGAAGCCCAAACGCTGCCATTTTAAATGCATTAGAATACCCAGCAGAAACTTTTGATAATGCACAGCCCCCTCTTTCAGTTTGTAAAGAAACACTTGCGTCACCCTGTTTCTTAGCAGGAGTGAAAACGGGGAGTTTAGGAGAATGAAACTGCAATGAAGAAATACTACAGTAGCTACTGTGTCATGGGGAGTGGAATGTCCCCTTTGCAATTCTCCTGTTGAATACTCACCTGTGCTGCTTCCTTCCCCTCCCTTCCCACACAGAGAGAGTGCGCAAGGCTTGCGTGCAAGGCACGGAGCAGTAAACAGATGTTGGCGACGTCACGCGCAAGGATTTCCCTTACTCGCCTATTAGTCTCCATGGCAACTGCCAACCACAACCTGCAAACAGTTACCTAAACTCTATGATGCATGCCAGCAGAACTCCCACAGAGGGAATCCTTGTTTATATTTCTGTTGCTAGGCGATCCCGTCCGGCTGTAATCTGGATGGGTGTGTGTGTCCGTGTATGTGTTTTAAGCGCAGAAAGAGCAAAGGTATGTTCTGAATCACTTAACTGTTTTTTTTCCCAATTTAAATTTGATATTGACTGAAGAAAATAATGCCCCAAACAACTTATAATTACAAAGCTAATATAAAAAAGTGGGGGGAAATGCACTGGATTTTCTTATGCCAACATTCATACAGTGATTCATTTTGATCAATGAGGAAATAGTATCTTCATACCTCTTCTCTTTGATCTGCTTCCAGATAAGGAATAAACAGATTGATGTGCATTCAAACATTTCAGCAGCTTCCCAGGGACCCAATCCAGCTGTAAGCATGGGTGCAAGTTTTCACATGTACGGACAACCAGAGGCTTCAGATGTGGCTGTTAATTCCGGTTTACTCACATCCAAAAAAGGAGAGAAGTCAGTTCCGTTGAGCTTGAATTGCTGTGCAATGCAGATGAGTTGAAGGCTTCCTATATGTGTGATTGTCTTTTGCTGGATTGCAGCATGTTTCTCTCCCAGATATACTTATTGAACGAAGGGGTGACAGGATTTTGTGTATTTTGAGATATTACAATTTTTGCAGCTGACCAAAGGGTGCTTTGTTTGTTTCTTAATGTAAAATATTTTGGGCTACAATTCCCATCAACCTCAGCCAGGGAATGCTGCCTTAAACATTATCCCTCTATATATGCAGTGGTTTTTTCCCCTGGGGGGATGCAGGGGGACATGTACCCCTAAACATTTTGCAAATCTTTGTACTTTTGTCCATTTACCGTATTTATTTTTCCCAATTTAAACTATAAAATGGTGATTTTCTTGAGTCAAAATGAGAGTACCCCTAAACATTGTTTTTAGAAAAAAAGCACTGTATATATGCGTTGCTATGCTATAAACAATAATCATCAAACACACAAACAATAATACATCAAAGTGGAATCATTGTTAAAGTAAATCTCATTGATCTTTACATTTCTCCTCCTCAAATTTTTAAGTGTGTCAAAATTCATTTCTACTTCACTTGACATTCATATTTCACAGATGAAAATGGTACATTTGGGGTTTGGGCTGAGGTGGGTTGTGGCAGTTCAACTGCAGACACTACGTTTGCCATGCAGAAGATACTTTGTTCAGTGTCCATCATCTTCGGGTAAGGCTGGGAGAAAAATCCTCTCTGAATTCCTGGAGAGCTGCTGCCAGTCCGTGTGGGCAGTAACAAGCTATTTCCTAGGGACAAACCCTGTTTTATTGTAAACTTTCCCTGGTAACGACTTTTGGGGATGCCTTGTTAAATTTAGCTAGTGTGACTTGCTTCCTACTGCCATCCTTTGAGGTTGAGCATATACCGGATATCTAGAAGTCCCATGGGTGACGTTAGTGGGTCATCTACATCCCTTATTCTGATTGGTGGAGCAAAGGGGATGCCATCTTGAAATGGCCAGACACACTAGAGAATTTCCAACATTTGCCTGGATGTCAAATGGACTATATCTACAGAGGGGCTCGCCATAAATCTGACATACACAGGGGTACAACCCAAAATTTTTGGATTGGCACCCACAACTTAGGTCACGATGGCATTTTGTGGGGTAGGGTCAGTGGCAGAATAATCCATGAAAACCACTTGGTTTTGCCTTTTTCTGCACTGTTCGCTGCCATTTCCTCGGGATTTTGCTGCTTTGGTGTCCTTTATTGTGCTAATCTTTTTCTGGTCTCCATAGCCATGGTAGTAGCCATTGCAGTTGAGAAGTTGTTAAGTTATTCTCAAAGCATCTAAAACTGCCAGGAACTGTGCTAAAAGTAAGCACTTTGGATCCTGCCCACAAACCCACAATCCGGAGATAAAGGCACATTAGGGAGAAAGGGGAAATGTGGTCCAATGGAGCAAGGGTTATGACTAATGTAGCTGTGAATCATGATGGTGCCACACAAGCAATCAGGTATGCTGCAAGTTAATACATTAAGGGAAATGCCAGCCAATTCACTGTGAGGGCTTTGCATAATCTTTATGGATGTTGGGCAGAGGTACCACTTGCATAGCTGTGTGAGGAGACCAGGGCTCAGATGCACACCACATACCTCTAGTACTCCTCTTGCTGATGCAGTTTCACTGCTCTCCCCTTGCCTTCCTTGTGCTCTTGTCAGTTGCACAATGGACAGGTGTTTTTTTTTTTTTAAAAAAAAAAACAGTTTTACATCCTTCCCCCAAATTTGCAGAATAATGTGCTTACTGCAGCAGACAGAGGTTTTTATAATATACAGTGGTACCTCAGGTTACAGACGCTTCAGGTTACAAACGTTTCAGGTTACAAGCTCCACTAACCCAGAAACAGTACCCCGGGTTAAGAACTTTGCTTCAGGATGAGAACAGAAATCGTGCTCTGGTGGTGGTGCGGCGGCAGTGGGAGGCCCCATTAGCTAAAGTGGTACCTCAGGTTAAGAACAGTTTCAGGTTAAGAACGGACCTCCAAAATGAATTAAGTTCTTAACCCAAGGTACCACTATATATAAAAACAATTTACAACATGAACGCACACGTGTATAATTCCAGTTCAGCCATAGTTTGTTAAGTCAGAGAAGTGCAAAACCTCACTCTGAAATATCTCTAGCTTTACTTGGTTGGGTTCCTTCAAAACCTCCACAGACGTCACTTGAGAAGGGACCTTCAGACTCATTTGAAATCTTGGGTTGCACAAGATTTTCTGAGAACGAGGCATCATATCACCACCACAAGGAAGTGTTCTCCAAACTCTGTTTAAGGAATGGGGAATTTGTGGCCTTTCAGATGTTACTGGACTAAAATACCCATTAGTTCCAACCAGCAGGACCAAGGGTCCAATGTATTATGGGAGTGGTAGTCCTAAAACATCTGGATGGCACCATTTTGTCTCCCTGTGTTCTATTTGCTTTCTCCAAAAAGTCTCAAATGTTTTGCCTGAGTAGGAAACCCCCAAATTCACACAATATGCCAAGACCATAGATCAGGACACAAACCACAGTTTGGTGTTGCTCAATATAAATACATCTGATGAGAAGCGAGGGCATGAATATTTTTATATGGTAGCAGTGCAATTTCAGTAAAGGCCTCTGTCGAAACCAGGGTATTGGAGATTGCATATTAGTGATTTTAGCAGCTGTTGATGAAACACAAGAATAGGCTCTTTGAAGATCTATGTAGTCTTTGATGATGACTCCATATAAATGCTTCTGAACAAGTAAAGGAAGGAACGCTGGAAGGGATCTGTGGTTTCCGTGGCATCACCAAACTGATGCCTTGTAAAACTTCACAATAGAATGATTTCATGTCATGAAAGCCCAACCTCAGAAGACCAGCAGTAACACAGTTTAATTATGCACCTTCCATTATACACCACTGACGTGCAGTGCTTTGGGTGGGGTTTGGAATAGGTGGAAATGATGTTGTCTGGACTAGAGCTGCAGGCAACTGAATGGTTAGCCACCTGATTTGAATATTTATCTGTGCTCTGAGGCCAAATAGAATGACTAATGGACTCTAAAGGGCACAGTCATCTGATAATTTCCTCCGGAGTTAATATTTAATTTCCACTTATAAAGTTTTCACTTGAGAGCTATTTACGAGGTCCTGTTTCATTCTAGGAGCTTTTTAAAATTAATGCCATCTTAATAGAAAGGGTAAAGAACTTGTTCACTGCATTCAAACCCCCCCCCATGGTGAATGTCTTTAATTCCAAAACTGCCCAAGCATTTTAAGTGTTAGTTTCTCTGCATCTAGCCCCACTCTGGACTCTGCATCCCTGGACTAGCCCTGCATCCCATTTGCAAAGGAGCTCATCAAATAGCTTCATTGGTAGACCACAAGACTCTTTGAGATTAAGAGTCTTGAGTTTGAGTCCCCCATTGGGTGAAAAATTTCTGTATTGCAGGGGGTTGGATCAGATGACCATAGGGATCTCTTCAAACTCTACAATTCTATGAGTCTGTGATTCTACTATGCCTCCATGGAATGAGGGTGTCTGTGCAACTGTGTTCAGCTGCTCATGTTTAGCGGTTCCTTTGCAAATGGCCACACTCGATGTGTGGACACTCAGAAGAAGAGTTTGGATTTGATATCCTGCCTTTCACTCCCCTTCAGGAGTCTCAAAGTGGCTAAAATTCTCCTTTCCCTTCCTCCCCCACAACAAACACTCTGTGAGGTGAGTGGGGCTGAGAGACTTCAAGAAGTGTGACTAGCCCAAGGTAGCTGCATGTGGAGGAGCGGAGACATGAACCCCGTTCTCCAGATTACGAGACTACCACTCTTAACCACTACAATACACTGGCTCTCAGGAGCCAGGGCAGCACTGCAACCTCACTTCCAGTTCACTTCACAAGTGTCCTGTATGTAAGAAACACCTGAAGAAGATCAGGTAAAGTCTTGTTGCATGCTGGGACATTATTCCACACACACAGCAACTTAGCTGAATTCCACCCTATACCTGTATGCAGATTGCTTAGCTGATGCATGTTTGTGTGTGAATATATAGTTAAGCTTCATCAGATCTCCTTAATTCCCTGAGTATCTCACTCAAACCTCTGTTCTGACTGCAAGCTCATGTCTGTCAGAGAAATATTCATTGCATCGTGAAGTGGGACAAAATGTTTTGATTGCCTAAACCTGTTTAATGTAGTGTGGTTTTGAGGAAGTGAAGTAGCCTTTTGAAATGAGTCTTGTTTGCAGCCAGATGAGGACAATGAATGGAAAGAGCTCGCTAACCTTGTCCCTCACTGTTCCCAGATATGGAAAACGGAAAAGAGATCCCAGGTGAAAGAGCCTACAGTTTATCTTGCCCATCCCTCTTTATATCATTTTTTCAAAAGGAAATTGTACATTCACGTTGAATTGTGACTTCATTGTAATGTGACCCTGAGATCTAGTGTATCATGTACTGGAATTGCAGCAAGCTAGTACCGGCAGTGCACTTAGTTGCCAGAGAGTCTGATGAATCATACACAAAGAAAGTCATTTTAACTGTATCAGAGTTTAAAGAATTATTATTTAGTTATCCCACCTTTCTGTAAGTATGCACACTCAAGAAGGCTTACAAAGGACTCACCTACACTTCAGCTTGCCCTATAAATCATGGGTCTTGGAGGTTTTCTGCTTGCACAGGTCTGAGTGCTCCCCCCTTTTGTACTACCACTTTTGCAAGAGAAAAAAACCCTGCTGTTTACTGATGAATTGGAACAAACGTCAATCTGCAGAAAGGCCTATCAAACTTGGTTCCAATTTAGCAGGAGCATCTCCACACCATCGCTCAGCCCAGACACTGAGGTCTAGCTCCAAGGGCCCTCTGGTGGTTCCCTCACTGTGAGAAGTAAGGTTACAGGGAACCAAGCAGAGGGCTGTCAGACGTCAAAGAAACAAACAAACAAGCATGAGAGTAGAGGAAGTCCCATTGCACAACAGAAAATCCTTGTGCTGATGGGAATCGTTGCTAGTTGAATTACTTGTGCTCTCTGGTGATGCACTGATAAAATCTGGATTGTATGGATGAATAGGTTTCAGGCCTTGCCTAAAAGGCAAAAGAACCTTGAGGGTCATCCAAGCCCCAAAATTCCATGATTTTATGGTCTAAATCTTGATGTAGGAGCTATGGAATTTGACATTGAAAATGTCCCAGGCCCATGCTACTCATAAACACACAATGGACTATGTGCGGGAAGGGAGAGTTTGGAGCTTGGACATTGGTAGGTCCAAAAGGGGGTCATGTTGGGTCGTTTGGGGGGTCCAAACTGTGACATTTACAAGTCACAGTTATGGATGGAGCAGTGGGATAATATTTTAGTGTGTATTGTCGAAAACCTATACTTTTAATGTGGGTGTTTGGAAAGCAGGGATGGTGAATGGACCTCCACATCTGTTTGGACTTCAACTTACTATGCCTGATCATAACCCATGTTGACTCCAGCAACATTTGGAGGGCCATAGGTTCCTCATTCCCTATTCTAGAGAGAAATCAGGAGGTTAACGGGTTGAAATATCAAGCAAGTTGTAAGCTAAAAAATAAACACATGCAATGTACCACACCACATATGTCACAGGATTTCAGTGTGTGTTTCACAGCTGTTGCAAGGGATAATTAAAAGCAGCATGGTGTTGTGTTGAATTGACGGCCGCTTAACAACACGTGCCATTGTATTTCTCAGCTAAAGTGCTGAAAAGGGCAAGCCTTTTGAGGCAGAGGGCAATGTGTCAGTGAGATCTTTCAAGAATCATGCTCTATTATAGAACAGGCTTGATCAAGAGGACCAGGTTGCTGCAGTCATTTCAGGGGGGAAAGGGGCTCTCTTTTCTTGTGTGGAAGGGAACCCCTAATAATTGCATTGATCACAAACTTTTTTCATTTTTTTTTTCTGCTGGAAAGCATCAGAGCAGCATTCCAGCACCTCTCAGGTGGGCCCTGGAAGTGTTGGAAGAGACCTGACCAGCCTAAGCTCACAACGAGACCCTCCCCACAGCCCAAAGTGGACATCATCTATGGTCTCCGGAGAGGGTCTCCACACAAGATGGAGTTGCAGCAGGGCTTTGCCAAGGCTCTTCAGCCTTCTGGCTCACAACTGACGTGTGTGAAAGCCACACTTCAGCTGAGCAAGCATGAGCTGGGGCAGTGCTGGAGAGGGGGCTTGTTAAGCTGTTCAGTTGGGGTTCAGAAGTCTCTCCACACCTCAGCTGAGCAAGTCTCATTGCTGCTCCAGCTCACATCAGCCAGAGGACAGATGGGGAGGGCTTTGCTTAGTTGCTCAACAAGCCTCTGGCTGGCAAGGAGACTCCCCCGAGTCTATGGGGGGGGGGGGGAGAAGCACTGGATATATTATACATACTTAAACATGAGTAACAGCTTATTGTTGTATTCTAGAGATGGCGAAATCTCCTAATATATTCTTTTCCTCCTTGAAGTGCAACTTGATACCTGCATAGCACCTGAAGAGCTCTCATTTGAATGTCTGCTACCTCCTCCCAAACTCAAGCTTAAGACTACTGAATGTAGACATAGGTGGAATTAACACCAGCCCCCAAAGTTGTCCTCCCTCCCTTGCGTTCTTTTTAAAAACACCATCCAACCTGGAGAACTCAAAAACCTGCCAATTCTTTTGCGACATTTTGGTTGGTCTAAAAAATGAGTTGTGTGAAAGTGGATTTCACAATACATATTTATATACATTAATCTTCCGTTTCCATGCAAGGCTTCTTAAGTTCATACATCAGTGTGGAAATAAGGTGCAACAGACTTGTGAATGAATATGTGTGAAACTTACAAGGATCAGAGATGGATCCATTCAATTTTAGGCTGAAACTAACTATGAAGAAAACCTGAATCTAGCCCAATGACATGGTTGTTGACCTAGTTTACCTGACTGCCATCCATCCTACTCCCCACTCCCAATGTACCAACTTTGTTTTATGTACACATGAATAATGGTTGACCAGCAAGAAAAGAGGACTTGATTGTTCAAAAAGTCGATAAGAAGTTAAATTTTAAAAAGAGAGTATGTGTCATTTATTGTTGTTAAACAGTAGGCAGCTAATCCAGGGTACAGTTGCACACCCCCAGGGTCCATTATTTTATTAGGATTTTTGTATGTGGTTGGGGGTGAGAGTTGAGCAAACACATTACAACTCATAGAATCATAGAATCATAGAATCATAGAGTTGGAAGAGACCACAAGGGCCATCGAGTCCAACCCCCTGCCAAGCAGGAAACACCATCAGAGCACTCCTGACATATGGTTGTCAAGCCTCTGCTTAAAGACCTCCAAAGAAGGAGACTCCACCACACTCCTTGGCAGCAAATTCCACTGTCAAACAGCTCTTACTGTCAGGAAGTTCTTCCGAATGTTTAGGTGGAATCTTCTTTCTTGTAGTTTGGAACCATTGTCTCTGGAGCAGCAGAAAACAACCTTTCTCCCTCCTCTATGTGACATCCTTTTATATATTTGAACATGGCTATCATATCACCCCTTAACCTCCTCTTCTCCAGGCTAAACATGCCCAGCTCCCTTAGCCGTTCCTCATAAGGCATCGTTTCCAGGCCTTTGACCATTTTGGTTGCCCTCCTCTGGACACGTTCCAGTTTGTCAGTGTCCTTCTTGAACTGTGGTGCCCAGAACTGGACACAGTACTCCAGGTGAGGTCTGACCAGAGCAGAATACAGTGGCACTATTACTCATGAGTACTGGATGCAAGATTTGCACCCTTTTCTGCATAGGAATTAGGGCATTGGAGGATCAACTAGCTGTTTGATTGCTGATAACTGATAAGCTAATGTGAAGTCAAAATCTGTACACTGTAATGGAAGACCACTTGTCACTCTTTTATTCCCAACATTTAGCATTGTTGCTCTTCCAGTGCTTTAAAATAATGAATCAATTCTCCCTAAATAATAGCATTTTATCTCTTAACAAATTTCCAATTTCCCTTAGTCGTAGAGATCTGATATTATTATTTTTTGGAAGTTAAGCTCAAGTAAGAGCTACAGTTTTTCAGGAGTCATGGTAAAACCTTCCTGAGATACTTTTTCAGCATGCAAGTAGGGATCATGCAATCCATTATGCCCCTGCCCTGCCCCCCGCAAGAAAAACCTCCATGCAGGGGCACCAGGCTAGAACTCCTCTCCCTAATATGGTATTTTCCATGGGCAAATAACTTTTGACAAGGGCAGCATTCAATCATGCAATTCCCAGTTGCATTATAAAGTGATATAGTCTCAAGAATCAAAATCTGTGCTACTGTTAGATTTGGGATTTATCATAAATTGTGGTCCTGATCTGTGAAGCAGAAATTCCAAGTGGGGGTACCAACCTTGACTCTGCTTTAGATGGAGGCTGGGAGAAAGAGACTCTGACTCTGAGGGAGGAAGAAATTACAGTATGGAAGCTTTGCAAAGGATGCAAATAATATCACTTGATATAGGAAAACAAAAAACAAAAATGTGCTGTAGCATGGTGGGTGCTGAGCCGATTCTAATTGATATAAACTCACCATGGCACATTCAACATTTTCCTAAATGTTCCAGTAATGTGAGAAGAAACCTGATAGAAATCTTTCTGTTGTTCTTTCCCTTTCATTTCATTTCCACCCATTGTCGTCAAATTGCTTTGTGATTATTATCCAAATCTCCCTGCCTCTCCCTAATCTCCAGTGTTCCATTAGCTTTGTCTAATCAGATCATCACTTAGAGAGACAAACTAGTTCTTAAACCTTTTGTTGCATCCGCATGAGACTAGAACTTTGCAGGAATGAAAAGAAGAGGCAATTATTGTCATGCCCTGCATCACCCCCCAAAAAAGCGGTAGAACATGTTGACATAATTAAGATAGTTTTTCTAAGGTTATAATATTTTATATCCCAGTTGTGTGGAATATTCCAGTCCTCCTCTACTACAAAGTGGCATGGCTAGAGCAGCCCACACATCAAGGAAAGAAGGAAAAGGAAGTGTTGGCTGCTCTAGCCCCACCACTTTGTGGTAAACCCGCTTTGGTAGGTGATGCCAAAACCCTCTTGGGGTGGGGAAGTTGTAGTGAACGAGGAGGCGAAAAGAGGTGGCAACATGGTGTACTGCCACGTACCCCCTCAAAAAGGGGGGTGAGCATTCTGGCTATGGTCTACTGCCACTGGCATAGGCTATATGCCTGTGAGATATCACCTTGCCAACAAAGGTCCATATAGTTAAAGCTATGGTTTTCCCAGTAGTGATGTATGGAAGTGAGAGCTGGACAATTAAGAAGGCTTATCGCCTAAGAATTGATGCTTTTGAATTATGGTGCTGGAGGAGACTCTTGAGAGTCCCATGGACTGCAAGAAGATCAAACCTATCCATTCTTAAAGAAATCAGCCCTGAGTGCTCACTGGAAGGACAGATCCTGAAGCTGAGGCTCCAATACTTTGGCCACCTCATGAGAAGAGAAGACTCCCTGGAAAAGACCCTGATGCTGGGAAAGATGGAGGGCACAAGGAGAAGGGGACGACAGAGGACGAGATGGCTGGACAGTGTCCTCGAAGCTACGAACATGAGTTTGACCAAGCTGTGGGAGGCAGTGAAAGACATGAGTGCCTGGCGTTCTCTGGTCCATGGGGTCACGAAGAATCGGACACGAATAAATGACTAAACAACAACAACATATGCCTCTGAATATCAGTTAGTGGGAATTTCAGGAGGGGAGATTGCTTCTAGTTTGAAGTCCTGTTTGCATGTTTTCCTGAGGCATCTGCCTGACCACTGTGAAAACAGGATGCTGGACTGTTGTCGTTATTCCTCAAATCTGATTGTTCAGTTGTTCATCAGAAATGCCAATAAGAGAACTGATAGAAATGGAGCTTCCAAGTTAAATAAGGACATTCTGTAAGTTTACCGGGTCATGTATGTCATTAGGTGCCTACAGATAAATGCTGGGATCTATTTCCCACTCAATTCTGATATGACTCATGAGCAAAAATAAAGGTTGCCATTACAAATAAAGGTTATCGACTTTTTCTCAGGAAGCACTTCAGCTGACTGAGTAAGCACTGAATGTTTGCAGAGTATACTTGGCTGTTAGCAGAATGATACATGATAATTATTTTAAATAAGTTAATATTTGAGCAGTTCAGCAAACACACTGCATTATCTGGAAAGGAGGACATACACTGGGGTGGTCAACATGTTGCCTTCCAGATGTTGCATGATTGCTACTTTCACCCATCCCAGATGGTGGTCAGGGACAATGGGAGCTGGAGAAGATCATCTTGGCTACAGCTGACTTTCCTTTTTCACAGTCTACGTGGGGGACATTGGGAGTAAGTCAAATGGCAGGTGGTTCACAAAGCTGAGGTCTAGAGCTAGACATAGCTGTGGGCCCTGCTGGGATGTTAGGGCGCTGGCACCTGCCTGAGAATGCCAAATGCCCTTGTGTGGGACTCATTGAAATAGTATATGGTGACAGACACTGGTTGAAGAAGGAGGAGGAGAATTTATTTATATGCCACCCATCTGACTGGGTTGCCCCAGCCAAAAAATAGTAAAAACACAACACAACATCAAACACTAAAAACTTCCCTTCAGATGTCTTTTAAAAATCACATAGCTGTTTATCGGGTTGACATCAGATGGGAGGGCATTCCACAGGGTGGGCACGACTACCGAGAAGACCCTCTGTCTGGTTCCCTATAACCTCTCTTCTCACAATGAGGGAACCACCAGAAGACCCTCAGTGCTGGATCTCAATATTTGGCCTGAAGGACATGGGTGGAGACGCTCCTCCAAGTATACAGAGCCAAAGCCATCTACGGCTTTAAAGGTCAGCACCAACCCTTTGAATTGTGCTCAGAAATGTCCTGGGAGCCAATGTAGTTCTTTTAGGACCGGTGTTATATGGTCCCAACAGCTGCTCCCAGTCACCAAACTTGCTGCTGCATTCTGGATTAGCTGTAGTTTCTGAGTCATCTTCAGAGGTAGCTCCACATAGAGCACATTGCAGTTGTCCAAGCAGGAGATAACTAGAGCATGCACCACTCTGGGGAGACAGTCTGAAGGCAAGTAGGGTCTCAGCCTGCATACCAGATGGAAAGCTCAGAGACCACGAAGACAAGAAATTCAAGAAAGAATGGGGAAAGTTTATAATTTATTTAGGAGACCACTGTAAGCAGATGAAAACATTAGCAGGATTTTAATCTCACTTGTAATGTAGCAAATACTACGGACAATATGGATAGACATAACATATAGATTATGAAATAATGTTGACAATAGGACCCATGGAGGGGTTGGGGGGGTAGTCTTGAGATTCAGAGTAATCTCTTTACAGGGATGTGTATTTGCTATGGTTATAAATTCATATTTGTAAAATCAGTTAAAAAAAACAAAAACAAAAGTAGACCCACATAGAGCGCATTGCAGTAGTCCAGGCAGGAGATAATCAGAAGATTAGGCATATTCATGGAGGGTGGGTCTAACATCTATGAACCATGGTAGCTAAGTGGAACGACAAAAGTCCTGGGCAGCATACATCTGAATACAGATTTCTGGGAGGCAAGACATTGAGTGGGCTGTTGCTTTCATCTCCCACCTATGGGCTTCATAGAATTTTCTGTCTGGTGCCTTTTGTAAACAGGATGCATGTCTCAAATGAGTTTTGGACAGGATCCCTCTTCTGTTAATGGCTGCCCCCCTCATCTGACCTGTGCAAGTGATGCTGGCTTGCTGCAAGTCTGCTTAAAGGACATGGATTAGCTCAGGGATCATAGGAGTTGTAGTCCAACAACATCTGGGGACCCACAGGTTGAGAACCACTGACTTGGAGGGAAGCTTGCATCTATGCTTGCATGTGATTCATTGATGGGATTCTTACTCATACCTTGAAGTGAATCATTAGAACTTCTCATATAACCTGTGAGTTTGTCAGTAAGAGTGAGTGAAACAGATTAGATAGATAGATAGATAGATAGATAGATAGATAGATAGATAGAGAGATAAATAGATAGATAGGTATATAAAACCAGCAGCTGAAACCCAACTTTAGCTAATGGGACATGAAAGCTACGGTTCATGGGAACTATAATTGGGGGGGAAATTCAAATTTTCATGTGAACTTGCCTAAAGCACATTTCTCAAAACAAGACACAAGGTAAAATACACCCATCCTTCAAATTTCTGCAACCATCCTTTAAATTATGCAGTAGAGTTTTCCAGTGGGGGGGAAATGTGTATATTAGGATAAAAA
Source organism: Podarcis cretensis (assembly GCF_951804945.1). Classification (NCBI taxonomy): domain Eukaryota; kingdom Metazoa; phylum Chordata; class Lepidosauria; order Squamata; family Lacertidae; genus Podarcis; species Podarcis cretensis. The sequence goes on from NC_137187.1 coordinate 14,401,416, forward strand.
TGCATACATTGTGAAAATAATATACTGTTTTTATGTGTATTGTAGTTGTTTCAACCATCGTGGTCATATTGGCCACCAAAAATATATATAAAGTAACACAATATTTTTTTTAAAAAAACCCCAGTTAAGATATAGTTTTACATGCCAAACATAATAATAAACAAAAGGTAAAAAAATACAAAAAGTGAAAGGAATAGAATCAAAGAATTGTAGAATCGGAAGGGACCACATGGGTCATCTAGTCCAAGCCCTTGAAATGCAGGAATCTTTTGTCCAATATGGGGCTTGAACCCACAAACCTGAGAGTAAGAGTCCCATCCAATTAAATCTTTGCAGTTCTCCATATTAATCACTATATAATTTCTCCTCAACATTTGGGCAGAAATAACATCCCAGTATTCATTATTTTAGGAGAAATTGCATGCAGAAATGTTTGCATGTAAAAAACGCTTACAAAAATGTGTATATTAGTAGAAATGTGTACTAAAATACTGACTATTTTTGTGAATATATTTTTATATATATCTAAAAGGTCAGAAACTGATGGAGAAAAGTGAAGAACTGATCTCCAAGTATGGAAAAAAAGAGAAACTGTGAGGAACTAATATTGAACAGATTTGTCATCCCTTATGGGAACTTCCCATTCATCCTAGTTGTTTGCTACCACACACCCTAATACCCACCAACAAGCTGGGAATTAGACAAAAGAAAGCAGATTATTCTCAGTCCTAGATCATGGGACATAACATGGATGAGGTGTCCCCAATGGCAAGAAAAAGTATTTTATGTGAAGTTTTTGAAGTGAGCGTGAGGAAAACAAGAATATCTGGTAACTAGTTGGAAGAACTTAGGCATTAGAAGTAAACAGAGCATTTGTGCCCTATCAGATTGGATCCTATCACATAATCCCATCAAAACACATTGAAAGATGATGGACCAATCTCCAGACTCTTTTCCCTCACGCTCACTTCAAAGAGCTTCCTTTGTAATGCCTGCTGCATAACAACACTGCATTCCTTATGTTCCAAGATCTCCAATTTTGAGAGTTAAGTCCAATGTTAAGTAAGATATGGTGAGAAGCTATATTGTGTCCATTTCTGATATGTGAACCAGGGCCTCCGACCGACATTGGAAGGGGTCTCTCTCTCCCACTCTCTTGCCTTCTCTCTGTTCCAGACAATTTAGGTTGCTTGAATTTAGGTTGCTCGAATATGTGTTTTATGTGTGCTATGAGCTCCCCCTGATGGTTTCAGACTACATTTGTGGAGGTTTCAGATTACAGACCACAAAGGCTGCACCCACATGGTGATTATACGATTTGGCCGTTCAACTTACTTCAGTGTTTTGAAATTGTTTCTTCATTTCTAGAACATGGTGCAATGAAGTCTCAGATGGGATTGCTGGACATTCCTCCAGTGTAACTAGGCCCTAGGATCTTCAGACCTGGGATTTGTACCAGTGAACCAGCCCACTCACTAAATTGTAGCAAGCACATGCAGTTAAGGTCTGAAATTAAATTTTGCGTGGTGCTGTTGTCTATGCAAACTGCAATATCACATATCTCTGTGGGGCTGACGGGCCAAATGTGCTTATCTGGCTGTTGAGAATCTTGTCATGCTACACGTTGTCGCCACACCCCTTTTCTTTTCTTCTTTCATCTTTATTTTTCTTCTTCTCCTTTTCTGTTGATATTTGATGTTGACTCCTGTATATTGATGGGACGCGGGTGGCACTGTGGGTTAAACCACAGAGCCTAGGACCTGCCAGTCAGAAGGCCGGAGGTTTGAATCCCCGCAACGGGGTGAGCTCCCATTGCTCGGTCCCTGCTCCTGCCAACCTAGCAGTTCGAAAGCATATCAAAGTGCAAGTAGATAAATAGGTACCACTCCAGTGGGAAGGTAAACGGTGTTTCCGTGCACTACTCTGGTTCGCCAGAAGCGGTTTAGTCATGCTGGCCACATGACCCGGAAGCTGAACGCCGGCTCCCTTGGCCAATAAAGCGTGATGAGCACCGCAACCCCAGAGTCGGCCACAACTGGACCTAATGGTCAGGGGTCCCTTTACCTTTTTTAACCTGTATATTGTTTTTCCTTTGTTTGTTTTTCAAGCCTTAATAAAAGTAGTTTTAAATGAAAGATAATGACATCATCTTCTGCTCATTGGTCAGAGAGGTATGGATCAGGTTAGTCAGTGTCAGAATCTGCAAATATTGAATTCCTCAAGCATCTCTCCTTGCAGCGGCACCCTCAAGATTTCCCACCTCCATATGTTGCTCGTTTGCTATCACCAGAGTTTATTAACCTTTCATCTGTTGCGTTGCACTCAGCACTGGAATGAATGGGATTACAGGGCACATGTTGCTGCTGCTTTAAAAAGAATATTCTTACTCTGAATATCTTCCAGATTTTGGAGGGATGCAATAGTATCTAGAACAAGGGAATGGAGTGCAGATTTGACTGAAATGGTAGCATATGCAAAAGTAATTTCGTTTCGTTTTGTTCAAAGCCATTGGCAGAAACTTGCAAGTGTTTTCTTGAGGCTGCCGGAGGCTGAATTGCCCTATAAATGCTTCTTTTAAGAAATAAATAAACCTCTGCTGTAGTTTTTGATGTCAAATATCCAGAATATTGATTACAATTGGACCATGTGCTTAAGAAATCGTTTGGAAATTAAGTGTTTCACTTGGCCCTGGGCAGAGTCAGAGATATTACAATTTTCTGCTTGTTTGTAACTTCTCCATTCTAAGGCCTCGGCTGGCCTCTCTGTGGTCAGTGCCTGCCTCACTCTCTCTTTCTGTTTCTACAAGGTGCGGCTATGACAGAGCCCCCAAAAGGATTGAGGCCAATGGGGGAAATGCAGGGATTTTTTTTTCCAGCCGGAATTTACTGGAACTGACGGTCCAAGTGCTCCAGGTGATCCGTTGCACGCAGCAAAGAGAAAGCTCCAGGCTGCGTGCAGAGTATTTAAACATTTTACCCCTCCCACCAAAATTGCAACATAACTTTTACCCCAGCAACCCAGTGAACCAATCACTGCCCCAGGCCATCTTTAGAGACCCTGCCTGGTAACAGAGGGGTGGCTCAGCAGACCCCACCGCAACACGTGCTCTCCATGAAGGAGAACACGCTTTCTGGCACCCTTTCAGATGGGCACCATTGCCATTATAATAAGAGAAGAAGGGGGTCATTTATGGTGAGTTCTGGCACCTCTTTTTCTAGAAAAATAGTACAGTGGTATCTCAGGTTACATATGCTTCAGGTTACATACGCTTCAGGTTACAGACTCCGCTAACCCAGATATAGTGCTTCAGGTTAAGAACTTTGCTTCAGGATGAGAACAGAAATTGTGCTCCGGCGGCGCGGCAGCAGCAGGAGACCCCATTAGCTAAAGTGGTGCTTCAGGTTAAGAACAGTTTCAGGTTAAGTATGGACCTCCAGAATGAATTAAGTACTTAACCCGAGGTACTACTGTACTGGGAAAATGTATCCAGGTCCAGTATCCTGGATGACAACATTTTTAGCATCTGTTAACTTGGCCACTGCTTTTCATTAAGCACACTTCCATGCTGTCACTATTTCGGTATGGGATTGAGTTACATGCTGACAGATTCAGGTTGTGCAATTAATGTTATTAGACTTACGAGTTGCTTGTCAACCGTAGGTGACAAGGAAAAGCAAAAGGATGTACCATATATATTGCCAGAGGTGGGGAAAGACGGGGGGCGGGGTAATCATATAATACAAAAACAGAGAAAACCTCGTAGTCCAAAGTTCATTCACATCAAACCAACCATTTCAGTCACAATTTATTTCTTTTAAAACAAAACAAAAGTTATATTGATTTTATATAACATTAAGTCTTATGCAACAAATCCAGTCCTTCCCAAATCAGACTTTTTGCAATACAGAAAAAGACACACACACCACACACACACACACACAACCCCTTGAAAATTGCAGAGCAAACTTTGCTTCACATTGTCCGACTTCCCTGAAAACAAATGAGAACAAATGCTCATGAAGATGCCATCTGGAAGCGACCACAGAAATAAAACCTGGTATTGGCATATGCACCTGTGTTTTTTATTTAGTTCAAAGAGTACCTTGAGAGACATAATATACATGATAGATGCAGCTGCCTTCCTTATTTCCTTCAATTCCAACAATATCTAGAGGGCATCTGGTTAGTAAAGTCTGGCAACAGTGGGCACTCACCTCTTCATAACAACAGTGGGCTGCCAGGAGCTTAAAATGAAATATGCCAACGCAGGAAGCATCGAAGAGTGACATGCAAAAAAAGAGATGCCAAGAAAAAGGATAAGTTCTTTATTTTCACAATACGCCCAACACAATTTAGTCCAAAACGTGTTTGGCAAGGGTTTAGTTTCTTCTTTCTTACCGATCACTGGAGTTTGTATTGTTAACGAACCACTAGGGCAAAATTTTGTGCCATCTTCCTGGCATCTGTGAGATAGAATTCTCTCTTCTTCTTTTTTGCATGTCGGGAAATTAAAATCCTTTTTAGTGGCAAGTTAGCTAGAAAAGAATCTCATACACATAAAAACAAATAAATAGAAACTTATGCCACCAATGCTGTTTTAAATCAGAAATGGTTCCATACTAAAGCTGTGCAGTAGTTGTTAGAATACAGGCATTGCCAATGGCACAATGATAAGAGGAGGAGAGACATTTTGTTTCAAGAAGTCTCTTAAACACTTTCCCTGTTGTTGCCCAACCCTCTGCAAAATAATCCATCTCTGTGTGTCATATTTCCTTAACAAATACAGGTTTGGAGTTCATACAGTGTCTGACTCTCCACCTGAGAACACAAATGGCAAGGGCTTGTTTTTAATCATCTGTCAAATGCAAATGTCACTAGCCAGCCTCCAGGTATTCCACTCCATCAAAACCCTGATAAATTCTTTCAGTAAGCCGCCTTATTAGAATCTGCTATTTTTCTTCCCAAGTCTGATATGTAAACTGACAGATTGTAAAGATCTACCGAGTCCTTTGAAAAGCAGACAAGATTACTCACACAAACTTTTGTGACTCAAGAACATTTTACTAGGTGCCAGCAATTCATACCCATGATGGCATGACCAGACTTTGCATTTTGTTTTGGGAGTTTAGTCACAAGAGGGGAAAAAATATATTTTCAGCCAAGTGCAACGAGAATGTGTTTCAACTCGGTCTGGAAAACCAAAATGTTTTGATCAAACTGTATTAACTCTCAGATGGTGCCAAAACAGCTGCTGGAATTAGGGAAAAGGTTTTGTTTTTTTCTGGGCAGGGAAGGGGAATCCATAAATAATTTCAGGAGCAGACAGCTGTGTAATGCAGCAGCAGCAGTAAAAGGAGGAAGAGGAAGAGGAAGTGAGCAATGGGGCCACCACTGCCCTGACCCCACTATAGGAGGCTGTAACTCCATACTGTCCAACATTTCTCCAATGAAAATAGGGACATCCTATTTAACAACAACAACAACAACACTCATCTGACTGCTCCAGCCACTCTGGGCAGCTTCCAATGTATAGATAGATAGATAGACAGATAGATAGATAGATAGATGATAGATAATTTATTGCGGTCGGTGACTAGCTTATAAAACACACTTGAGGGTACAATCCCAGAAGAAAAACAAACATTTAAAACAATGTACAGCAATAAATTTAAAATTTATAAATGCAATAAGCATATAGACACTTAAAGCTTTAAGATAAGCTACAGCAGAGAAATGACCCAGAGTCACCCATGGAACCGGGTTGGGGGATTTTCTTAACGAACTAGTTTGGGCTGGGGGATGGTCTGCGCTTACAGATCTTTACACAGAATCTGGCGACCATCCGGGTCGTCTTATGATCTTTACCTAACAGGAAAAGGTCAAATTTTTGATTTTCTGGGAGGTCAGCAAGCCTCACCAGCAGGAGATCAATGGTCTCACTACATGCCTCTTCATAAAAGGGGCATCTAAAGAACAAGTGCTCTGGGCTTCCTATATCCCCCAATGAACAGGCGCAAAGTCTCTGAGCATATGGGACTTTTAAAAAGGATCTTTCCAGGACCGGCGAGGGCAGAGCCGAGCTTATGGAGAGTGCAAAAGTCCTTCTTGCATTTTTGGATATGAGAAAGAAGAGATATGCTGCGTTCCCCAGTCCTCAGCTTCAGACCATTTCCTGACACCCAGCCTCTCTCTCTCTGCCCCTCAGAAATCTCTCCAACCCAAACAAACTTTCCCAGACCATCCCCCTCACTGGTCCTGCTTCACACTCTCCTTTATTTTTCTTTTTTTTTGGGGGGGGGATTCTTTTTCTCCAATGAAAATGGGCAACGAACAAGGTGGTGTAGATGTGGATTCTTAGCACCATAGGAACCTCCTAAGGAAAAGTGGGACATTCCAGGGTCAAATCAGAAACTGGGATGGCTTCTGTAAATCTGGGACTAGAAAACAGGGACATTTGGAGGGTCTGTGACTCTCTAGCCTGGTGGGCACCCAGCCCCCCCAGCCAACTAGCTGTGGGAGGTGGAGTTTAAGGGCTTGAGGTTGCACAAGGACTACTTTCCAGAAGCAAGAGGTGGCTCCGTCAGTAGAGCATGAGACACTTAATCTCAGAGTTTGAGCCCCAGGTTGGGGAAAAGACTCCTGTATTGCAGGCGGTTAAACTATGACCCTCATGGTCCCTTCCAACTCTTCTGTTCTTTGATAATGTATAAATGCTAAGTGTGGTGATCATTCTGCAGTTTTAAAATTATTTTTTCTTTCTGCAAAAAAAGAGAAAATAAATATTTTCTTTCTCTTTTGGCTGCTCTGGAATTTTTGAAAAAAGCAATTCCTCATCTCTCTTCTGGGCACCACAGTTCAAGAAGGACACTGACAAACTGGAACGTGTCCAGAGGAGGGCAACCAAAATGGTCAAAGGCCTGGAAATGATGCCTTATGAGGAACGGCTAAGGGAGCTGGGCATGTTTAGCCTGGAGAAGAGGAGGTTAAGGGGTGATATGATAGCCATGTTCAAATATATAAAAGGATGTCACATAGAGGAGGGAGAAAGGTTGTTTTCTGCTGCTCCAGAGAAGTGGACACGGAGCAATGGATCCAAACTACAAGAAAGAAGATTCCACCTAAACATTAGGAAGAACTTCCTGACAGTAAGAGCTGTTCGACAGTGGAATTTGCTGCCAAGGAGTGTGGTGGAGTCTCCTTCTTTGGAGGTCTTTAAGCAGAGGCTTGACAACCATATGTCAGGAGTGCTCTGATGGTGTTTCCTGCTTGGCAGGGGGTTGGACTCGATGGCCCTTGTGGTCTTTTCCAACTCTATGATTCTATGATTCCTTACACTGAAAGTTTAAGGGGCACTGCAGAAGTTATTGTGAAAACATTTTGGTTCTCTCCCCCTGCCCCCCCCCCAGTGGAAAATGAATTGGGATACTATTTCTGTCACCAGGCGGAAATTGAAGCGCACACTTACTAGAATTACCCAGAATTCTTCCCCTACAATGTTAATAAACCTTCCAGCATATGTCGTTCGCTATATTAGACTGGATGTTCTTGATTTTTAATACAGATTTTAGTTAAACAGATTGCAAATTAGCTGGCAGAATACTCACACCTTGAAAATGCCAATTTGGCTGAGGAAATAATAAACATGGAGCAGCTGGATTTATGTAGAATGTAAACTGTATAAACTACAAAGCCAACACTCTAAATAGGGTCAGCAGAAATGCGGGCTGATGTTTTTGGTTTTGAGTGTGAAGTGCCCCTTTTCAAAGCTCAGGAGCCCCATCTAGGGGCCAATTTGCATGATTGTTGTCTGATAGCAGTTCACATTTCTTTGCTATATACCGTTTTTGTCGCTCTATAAGACGCACCAGGCCACAAGACGCACCTAGCTTTTGGAGGAGGAAAACAAGAAAAAAAATATTCTGAATCTCAGAAGCCAGAACAGCAAGAGGGATCACTGCGCAGTGAAAGCGGCAATCCCTCTTGCTGTTCTGGCTTCTGTGATAGCTGCGCAGCCTGCATTTGCTCCATAAGACGCACACACATTTCCCCTTACTTTTTAGGAGGGAAAAAGTGAGTCTTATAGAGCAAAAAATACAATAATTCTGAAAACACATCAGATTTTCTTTACTCTGTGCTACTTTGCTTATTCATAAACCTTCCTCCATAGTCAGCAGAAGTGGCAGTGCCCTTGGAACCATGGAGCTGAGATCTCTTGCCTGAGCAAGAGCATTTTCTCTTAAAAAGTTGGGGTTGGACTAGATGACCCTCAGGGTCCTTTTTCCAACTCTACAATTCTATGATTCTATGAAAGTGAGAGATGGCTTCCATGTCCCCAGTCACAAAAACTGCCTCTATAAAGAGCACTACCTAGACATTTAAATACAGAGGTTGTTTTCTTCATTTAGCCTTTCATTATAAATATATATTTTATTGTGTATCAGTAAAACAGGATGGATCAAAAACCTCAAAAGTAGGAAGAGATGTTTAGCAAAGGCAACAGTCTATATGAAAAAATTCTTTTCTCTGCGTAAGTCACATAACTCAGTCTCAAAGCAGGCAAATTTACAGACCACTGACATGCATGTCCTGGTCACGTATCTTTGAAATCCTTGTTGCTCACCCTCAGCCTGTGTGAATATCTTGGGGTTACTTGGTTACTATATCAGTCAGAATCTCAAACATGACACTAAGATATAACAAGTAAAGGTAAAGGGACCCCTGACCATTAGGTCCAGTCGTGTCCGACTCTGGGGCTGCGGCACTCATCTCGCTTTACTGGCCAAGGGAGCCAGCGTACAACTTCTGGGTCATGTGGCCAGCATGACTAAGCCGCTTCTGGTGAACCAGAGCAGCGCACAGAAACACCGTTTACCTTCCCGCCGGAGCAGTACCTATTTATCTACTTGCACTTTGACATGCTTTCGAACTGCTAGGTTGGCAGGAGCTGGGACCGAGCAACGTGAGCTCACGCCGTCACGGGGATTCGAACCTCCAACCTTCTGATCAGCAAGTCCTAGGCTCTGTGGTTTAACCCACAGCTCCACCCGCATCCCAAGATATAACAAAGAGATAACCAAATACTTCATGAAAGGTATATAAAAAACGAGGTCACTTTGCAGCTTGTTTAATACCACCAGACCATGTGGCGATCACACAGGGTCCCCGGACGTTTGACGGTCTAGTGATCCCTGTGCCACCACTGTGCTTGCTTCCCTGCTGCCACCAACCCGTTTCTTTCAGGTACACACAGAGTCCAGACAGTTTTTAAAATTAAACCAGCTAAACAAGTTTATTTTATAAGCATTAACAAGTTTATGGTTTCTCAGATAATTTTCTTGTCAATTTCTTAACCTTAGTTTCTTTACTGGCTTATACCTTCCTAATACCTTCTGACTGATTATCTCAACTGCTTGACTGACTCCTCCTAACAGATGCTCTCACTCTCTCACATCAGACTAGCTCAACCCACAGATTTATCCTCCCTCTCTCTTCTCTAACTCCAGACTGACTTCTTAACAACTCTAACTCTAACTCCTCCCCTTGGGTTCCTATAGGTTGGTCATTTTACAATTAGTTAACCCTTTCCTTATGAACCCAGTATGATGTCACACACCTAGGACGGCCACAGACCACATTAGAAATCAGTGGTTTTTACACTGCATTCAAAATCTGGACCAATACTCTGACCTTGAAAAACATATTTCCAAATATTTCCATGCATTCAGGGCGCCCATCTCAGATGTCTTGCCTAGTCACACCCTGAAGAAGATTGCACCATGTCCCATGAGCAATTCAGTTTTCTTCGTTCCCTCTCAAAGAGTGCGCATGTAAAAATAAATTCTGAAGGATCTTGAAAAAGAGGTAGAAAAACAGGAATGTTCTTTTGTGGGGAAGGGGTGGGGGGAAACTATTAAGGCACTGGAAGACAGGCTTTGAAACAGTGCTAACTGCAACGTCATATGCTTCCCTGCTCACTCCACATCATTAACTATGAGGGTAAGATGGGGGAAACCTGCAATGTCACGACACTTCACAATGTGAGGTAATTTGCACGAAGTGTTACGAAGGAGAAGGGGAGGAATGCTGCCATTTCAGGTAACACAGAGATTAATATTTTTGTTAAAGTCTCCTTTGGGGGGGGGAGGATTTCAAAATGACAGGTGGCTCACCACCTCTTCAGCAGTTTAAGAACTGCTCCTGACGTTTTGCAAGTTGTGATTGCATAAATTATGTTTTTAGGGTGTTCATGCATGAACAGTTCATTTCACCATAATGCCATCCTCGGGAGCTGAGTACATTAAGCTTTGTGCAACCAGCAGCTGCCATAATGGAATCTGGCTGGTGCAGGGAGAGGATTTGGGGAGCAAGGATATTGGCCTTTCAAAATTGTGTTCTTACTTGCCTTGTGCTGCTGTGAGCACAAGGCAAGCGTTCTTTAAAAAAGAAAGTTAAAGCAATAATAAGGAGGTTCCTTGGCCATATGTAGGGTTAGCCAACATGGTGCCGCCCAGATGTTCTGGACTACAACTTCCATTGACCTTGCTGGCTAGGGCTGATGGGAGTTGTAGTCCAACACATCTAGAGAACACCAGATTGGCTACCCTTGCCCATATGCAAATGTAAGCTGCTCACCACCCCCTTCCTGGGAATTTGGGATAAATTTCTCTTTCCCCCTGAAGATCTTCTGAGAGAGTTTCATTTCAATGTCACCCACCCAACAAATTGTTCCTGAAATTCTTAACACAGCTCTGGAAGAAAGGCCTGGTACAGTCGGCCAAGTTGATAAGCAGGATATCAAGAGTTGCCACTGGATTTCAAGGCTCACTTTAAGCAGAGGTGGATTTAGGGTAATGCAACCAGTGCTGTCGCCAAAGGTGTACGAAGGGGGGGCGGAGGGGCTGGTCACCCTGGGCACAGCCCTGGGGGGGGTGACAAGATGGCCCGCTGAAATTTGAGAGCCCCAAATCTGCACTGCTAGAAGCCTCCTGTTCAGGAGAAATGTCTGAGGAGAAAGAGAGAGAGAGAGAGAGAGAGAGAGAGAGAGAGAGAGAGCGCGTCCTATAGAACAGGAAACAGGATTTGTATTTTGGGAATGCTCATGGAGTTTGGAAAAGAATTTAGCAGAGTTGAAAAAACACCTCAACTGAACTCAAGCACTTTTTCAATTTCAAACTGGCCATTCTGCTGTCACTGAGGTCATATTGAGCAGTCTTTCTGTATTCAGAAAGGAGCACAAGAATTCACTCAAGGGTTTTTGAGCATTGAAATGGGACCGATTCATTTTCGGTGCAGGAACAAGGTTGCCACCCATCTCTACATCCTCAAATCTTACAGACGTTTTAAAAGCAAAACCTCACTTTGTATATACACCGAAAACACTGAAATGTCTGGAACACATCATAGCTGATTTGATGTGTTCCTCTTAAAACTGGCTAGAAAGAAATGTCCTTTTAGTGCCACTGTAATTTCAGAAAGCATCTTTATAATGTCACTGTTGCATGGACAAAGTGTGAAAACTGAAATATTAAAGAAGGAAATCAATTCATACCTCTCATCTAGCTCTAGGGAATGAGACACACTTGACATCAAGAAATCAAGCATCAGGATTGCTAAATGTGGTAAGGAGTATCAAGCAAAATATATCAGAGAACATAGCCCTGGTCTGATTCATGGGTCCATAGGTGTTTGATTGTCAATTGTAGATGGATTCCTAATTGGAGGTGGGTGGTTTCTCCATTATAGTTGTGGACTTTGCCCAGATGATGTGGAGCTGATGCAACAGGCTATGATGTAAATTGCCTGAGTTGTCGTTCTCCAGCTTTCAGGTCCCTTCCCAGAGTCTCTAAAACTTCCATCTCTGGTGAACCTTGTTTCCAAATGCATTGTTAAAAATTTTCCTGCCCAGACTAATAGCCAATTAAACCAATCAGAAAATATGCCACTCCAGAACAAGAAAACTCTTAGGAGTATGGTGCAGGTCAGTAGTGGCCAAACTTGGCCCTCCAGCTGTTTTGGGACTACAATTCCCATCATCCCTGACCACTGGTCCTGTTAGCTAGGGGTGATGGGAGTTGTAGTCCAAAAACAGCTGGAGGGCCAAGTTTGGCCACCGCTGGTGTAGGTGAAAAGAAGAGTACCGGGGCCAGTTTGGGGCTCCCCCAAAATACCTACTCGGGTCCCATAAATGGGCAACTGGGAAACTTCAAACTGCTTAGGGAGGGAGGGTGCAAGAATTGAAGCAAAGTGAGGCACTTTGGGGAGGAGCCACCTGATAAAGTACAGCTAACCTCCATTCAGGATTGGCTCATTAGGACCAGTGGTCAGTGCCAACTCCTCCCCTGGGGAATAGCACCGTGTCTTCTTTTTCAGGGGGGCCTGGGGTGTGGTAAAGGCCCTCCCCCATTAAGTTGGGAGCTGCATTCTGCAAAAGGATACACCTTGGCTTTCAAATCAGCAATGGCAAAATAAATGAATGCAATATACAGCAGTAATAATACTGCTCTAATAATGTAGATTAATAAGAAGTGCTACTAGGGCTGAGCTAATGGGCTCAGGTCCGCTGCCATGTGCAGGCTATAGCCCCCCCCCCCCCAATGTCCAAGTGGTGCCACAGCTGGGATATGTGTACAGTGGTACCTCGGGTTAAGAACTTAATTTGTTCTGGAGGTATGTTCTTAACCTGAAACTGTTCTTAGCCTGAAGCACCACTTTAGCTAATGAGGCCTCCCACTGCCGCTGCACCGCCGCCACACAATTTCTGTTCTCATCCTGAAGCAAAGTTCTTAACCTGAGGTACTATTTCTGGGTTAGCGGAGTCTGTAACCTGAAGCGTATGTAACCCGAAGCGTCTGTAACCCGAGGTACCACTGTATTTATTTCTTATTATATTTGCATGCCCCCTTTCCTTCCAAGAAGTTCAGAGTTGTTCAACAGTATGTCGCCCAGAGAACCTAGATCATGAGGGTTACTAAACAATAATAATTAATTGGTAGTCAATTAGTAATTATTAATAGCTTTAAATTGTTGTAACATTTTGGTAGTCAAAGTGATATTTGAGGGGATGATGAGGCAAATTTTCACATGGGAGGGTGTCACACATCTCTCGGCGGGACCTAAAACATCTCCTGAATGGTAGATGAAACAAGAGATGAAGATGGACTACAATAAATGGGAGAGTAAGGCCAGGAGTCAGAGAAAATAAGTGTGCATTTGCTAGGGGGAGATGAAGATGATCTAAAATCAATAACTTATTATCTCTTACTTCTCTGGAATGAAGAATCCTCACCACTTGATGTCACTGTAACACTTAATGTTTGGTTATAATTATTGGCTAGACCTGGGTTGTTGTTTTTTGTGTCTTGCAACATGGTTTTATTTTTGGGTTGTTCCCCCCCCTTCATTTTCTTTAAACTGTACAGATCTGAAAGGTAGCAATTAAACAGAGAGCTGGTAATAATCCTTACATCTGACAATGAAATTTGTTCGTCGTTAAAATTCAAGCAAACATCACAGAGTGCCCAGAGAGTGCTGAATTGATTTGCAATAAGTGGAGCTCAAGTGATTCAACTCTTTGTAAATCTGTTGAAGTGTTTTGTTGTTTTGACAGGAGAATGCCTTTCTTTACACATTGTCCCTGAACCCTGGTTTTCTTTGCAGGAAAGAACAATGGGGTAGCCACCCACCATGATTAATTAAAAACTTCAAAAGTAGAGCTGACTGGAAGGTGCCATGGAAAGTTTTGTACTCAGGATTTTTAAAAATTAACTTATTCTGACTAATCATCTCCCTAATGGGTGAAGACTCAATGCATTATTGGACCAGGTAAGTTCTGAGTAGTGTAAATTAATCATTGGGTTGGATCCCGTCTTTTCTCCCACCTGTGAGAGCAACTCTGAACTCTTCCTAAGTGCACCTTCTGCTTTCAGCTCCCAGCATCACCTATCACACTGTTTTGAGGGTCTGGGTGACGTTACAGTATGTGGGGACTGTAGGGAGAGGGGGGAATTGACAAAAGTTGCCATTCCCCCTCCATCAGTGTGGGATGCACCCATTGGATCACCCATTGGTGGGATGCACCCATGGAAGTCCAAGTCTGGGTCAGGAATGGGGGAGAAATCCAGTTCAGTTCACATTTAAAAGTTGATCCACCAACCTGCATTTTCCTGAAACAATTGCAAACTGAAACAATGGTTATCCTTTAAAATACTCATGTCCCTGAATTTTGCAACAGTTATCCAACCATATAATGTGTTTAAAAATGCATATATTAGGGGAAGTGTGCATGAAGACACATATTTTAGTCAAAATAGCATACAAAAGTGCATTATATCAGGGAAAATGTGTACATGAGGTAAAATTGCATACAGATTTGTGTATATTAAGAGAAATTCACACTAAAATACTGATGAATTTTCATTAGGATGTTAAAACGAAGACTTTCCAAACTGATGTGGAAATGTGGAAAACAGAAAATTGTTTAAAGTATGGTGACACTGAGGACATTATTGGAGTTCACTGGGAAGAGCAAATTGCCAAATACAAGGTCATTGGACTACAACAAAAACACTTTGAAATGAAATTTCACTGCAATATTTCTGAAACAAAGTTAATCTAGCAAATTCTGTTCTGTTCAGTTCAGGCATAATCAAGACTCTTGAGTTTCTTCCCCATTGGAGATGTTAAAGTCACTTCACATAGTCAGATAGATAGCATTATCACAGTGTGTGTTGTTGTGAACGGATCATGTTATTCATATACCTTCAAATTTTGCGTGGGAGCTATGGCTGGGTAAAATTCAGGCTGCACTAGTGGCTGACATCATCTCCCAAAATTCTCCTCAGAGCTGAAATCTAAAATGGTGGGCACCAGCCCAACAGAGTGTTAACAATAACAATTTATTTCTCACTTAAAATCTTGCCTCAGTTCCTTAAATAGGATAGCGAGGGCCACACAGTTGTGCCACTTTCTCTTGCGTTTTGCTCCTATTGTTTGCATTCTTTCCCCCGCTATACTCATATTTTTAGATATATCTTCCAACTGAGAATAACATTTCATGTGTTCAACGAAGTACGGTCTAAGTCACAAAAGTTTACAGCATAATAAATCTGTTGGCCTTTAAGATGCCATCAGATTCTTTTCTTGCTTTTTCTTGCAATGAGCTTACATGGTACCCCCTCTGGAACTGGCGAAACAGACTTTCTTTGCATAAAACGACACCAAGAACAACCTGAAGGGTGAACATGAATAGAATCTCATCTGCCCTGCCTAGAAAGAGTCTTATACAGTGGTATCTCGGGTTACAAATGCTTCAGGTTACAGACGCTTCAGGTTACAGACTCCACTAACCCAGAAATAGTACCTTGGGTTGAGAACTTTGCTTCAGGATGAGAACAGAAATTGTGTGCCGGCAGCACGGCGGCAGTGGGAGGCCTCATTAGCTAAAGTGTTGCTTCAGGTTAAGAACAGTTTCAGGTTAAGAACGGACCTCAAGAATGAATTAAGTTCTTTACTCAAGGTACCACTCTAGAACACAAATGCTGTGTCCCTCTAAAGAAAGAGGCTTCCACAATAGAATTTCCACCCTCCACTCCCCATGTGCCCCCTAAGTCTGTTCTAGGTGTTTCCCCAAACCTCCAGAGCAGATTTGGGGAGAGCAAAGGGGGCACGTGGGGAGTGAAGAAGGGGGACTTGCATTGGCCAAGCAAAAATCTTTCCAATGACGAAATGCATCAGTTGGATACTGCCCATGGATAAGTTAGCATAAGAAAGTTCATGAAAGAAATTAGGGTGTATTTAGCCACTTGTGTCTTCCCACAAAATCTTTGCAGAGCTGATCAGGAAAGAAGGATGGAGGATGTTCCTGCTGTGAGCTTCCTTAAGTTAACATCTTATGAGCCAAGTCCAATTTAGGGTGATTTCCCACAACAGCCCCCTTTCCACATTGTTCAGGAGGGTCCACAACTCAGAGCCCGCCTAGAGTGCCAAAAACCCATATGCCACCACTGTAAAGAGCCGTTGCAAATTATTTGGCTTGTGTTTTGTAACAGTGAGGAGCACTTTGTAAATTTTGTGCAGTTTCATTTGCAAAGAGCCTGCGGAGCTCCTTTGCAGAGTGTTGTCTATTTCACGCTCACTGCCTTTGGCTCTGCTGCCCATGACTTAGAAGAATGAGGAGCCCCAAAATATTCAGGCTCGAGCATGAAGCAGGGTGATGGAAATGCTTGCATCTCTTAAATAGCAAAATGCTGGGTCAAAGAGAATTGTTCCTGGTAATTTTTCCTATAGACTTTTCTGTCTGCATTTAAAAAATCAGAGTAAATGAAAACTTCAAAGAAGGGATGAAAATACTTTATGTTATTGATTAGGAGGAAAGGATAGATTGACTTTGCATTCCAGAGAACAAATGCACATTTCAGTGTGCTTAAGTGGGAAATCCTAGTGCTTTGAAAAAGACTGGATGCTGAGCAAGACACATTAACCACCACAGTTTAGCAGTTATAATTGGAGATCCTCATAGTAATTAAACTTCTGTTACAACAGTTCTGCCAATCGTATCTGAGCTGGACATTGGGGCTGCATCCCCTGAGTCGATTTAAAACAAAAAGGAAAGGTTCTGCATAGTATCTCCCATTAGCTCTGTCTTAATTGCGCTTGGCTCAAAAATAGAAGATGGAATCAGACACATTTGCAAACTCCTTTGGGAAACTCACGAGCATGTTTACTATGTTTCCATGTATCTGAAAGTCAATCGAAAAAATCAGCCCAGAATCCAAAAACTGAATACAGTGGTACCTGGCAGTGGCGTAGCGTGGGGGGTGCAGGGGGGGCTGGCCGCACCGGGCGCAACTTCTGGAGTTAGGGCAAATCCACAGGTTAGGGGGCGCAAATCCACGAGTTAGGGGGCAGAAATCCACGGGTTAGGGGGCACAAATTACTTGCCTTGCCCCGGGTGCTGACAACCCACGCTACGCCACTGGTACCTGGGGTTACAGACACTTCACGTTACAGACACTTCAGGTTACAGACTCCGTTAAGCCTTGGGTTAAGAACTTTGCTTCAAGATGAGAACAGAAATCGTGCAACGGTGGTGCGGCGGCAGCGGGAGGCCCCATTAGCGAAAGTGGTACCTCAGGTTAAGAACAGTTTCAGGTTAAGAACGGACCTCCAGAATGAATTAAGTTCTTAAGCTGAGGTACCACTGTATGGAGCAATGGCATAGATAGGTCAGGACCGACTAAGGTTGGAGGAGAAATTGAATTCATTTTGCATTTAAAGGCAAATCTTCAAATTTACACTTTCTGAAGCCAGGAGTGGCTGGTGGGACAGTGGAGGGGGGCATCTCCCAATACATTGCCCCCAAAACAAAATTTTGGGTCATTCGCTCACATTGTGTGCTTATCAGTCCTGCATTTCACAAAGTGAGGCTGTCCAAGATGTTACCTGTGAACTTAAGAGCTCCAGTTTTTAAATTTTATTTTTAAAAAATCAGTGGAGGATTTTTTTAAAAAAAAAAGTTAAAGGATTCATTTAAGGCCCCCCCCCCCAAAAAAAAATCCCCTATGATGCTCTAACAAAAATAAAACCCAGATAATATATAGCTCTTAACAAAGGCTTTAACAAATCTGTTTTTTTTAACTTCTGAGATTTTTTATGACCAATCGGTTCCTCTGTCACATAACCAACTTTTCACATGATTAATTGATGCAAAACTCGACTGGTTACAGATTCAGCAAATATTTTATTTTGCTTCCCTGACAGTTTGCCGTGTATGTTGTATGTATTTGAATGTATAGTAATACTGCAAACATCACATATCAAGGGACTAGTTTCTCAAGTATACACAGCTCTCCCTATTCAATTATATCTCTCATTGACAGGTTTGAAGTCAGTATATGAACAGGCCCTGAGGGAGGAAATTGATATGATGAAATTGAATAAACTCTTGCCCATAAAACCAGAGAAAACTAGGTGAAAATAGTTCATAGATGGTTCCTCTTATTGTTTTCCTTACAATTAGATGTCAATGCTCTTTCAATGTTCTTCAAGATGTTTTTATATATATTAATATATGTTATTTATTTTATGCCCATGATATGTATTTTCCTCCTGCTTTCTTTTTAAAGGACGTATATCCATTGCATTAAAAATGAACTAAAATCAAATCAAATCCAGATCTCTTCAGAATTCCACAGGCAGCATTCGAAACAGCCTCATTTGTAATGCCTATTGGAGACTTGTAAGCCCTATCAGTGGTTACAGACAACACAAAGGGAAATATTTCTGTGAAGTAGCAATGCTATAAAACAAAATATTCAAGCAAGCATACCACTCAGTCACCTCTTATTTTAAGGGAAATAAGAGCAATGGGGTTAATAGTTTGCAGTTTTGCAGGCTTAGGGCCAGAGCCAGATTTAGGTTTCATGAGACCCTAAGCTACTGAAGGTCATGGGGCCCTTTATATGTCCAGCTGTCCTTTGTCAACAACAAATTGTCACTGTTTTTTGAGTTGAATATCTGCTATATGGTAATTTATGGACCTAATAGGTATCTAAACCCATTTGCACATGATGCCATGTAACCAGTCCATGCAGAATGTAGGCACCCTATATATAGTCAAGTCAAGTTTTATTGCGGCAAAAGGCAGTGACACAGAACACCACAAGATCAAACAAAAGGAAATCAACAGCAGCATCAAGAAAAGAAAAGAAAAATACAAGAGGGAACTTCGCAGTGTGCCATTCAACAAAAGAGATTTACGCTTCCTGATTGCTAAAGTGCAAAATTTGGCCACCTCATATGATATTGAGCTTGAGGAATCTTCCAGAAGGTATTTTCGTAGAATTTCGGGGGAGGATTCCAAATAATGTTGAAGGGGTATAAATTTTGATAAAAGCGGCAAAATAAGTTGAACTCGTTCTTCACTATAGAATTCGCAAAATAGAAGGATGTGAGTGACAGATTCTACTTTATTAGACATACAGGGGCAGAGACGCGCATGCATTGGTACCTGCGTAAATTTGCCGTATAGCACTGCTGAGGGCAATGTCTCAAAGCGGGCTCTGGAGAAAGCCCATCTATAAGCTTCGTTAGTGATGTTAGTTAAGTAAGGGGCAGCTGCAAAATTAGACCAAGCTTTTAAACATCTATACATCTCCGTGAGTAGGGCATCTTCTTGTTGTAATTCGACATCGTAGAGTCTCTGAGTGATAATTACTTTTGCCTTGTTCAGAGTTCCAATAAGAAGATTTTCAGGGTTTAGGCCAATTTGTTTGATCTTGTTAGTTATTTGCATAAGCCAAGGAGGATAGGGAACTGCGGCCAGGAAGTAAGGTAACAGTCCCTTAGGATTGTAATGGATTTTCAGCCAGAGGGATATTGCTTGCTCCCAGACTTTTAATTCCACTCTGGGCAGTCCTGCCTCTTGCCTTAAGACTGCATTAGGTGTACACTTTGGGGTAGCAAATAATGATCTTAAGAATTTTGATTGTACTGTTTCAGGGGTCTTAAGGTTGGTAGAAGGGCTAATTTGAGAGCCATACAGGAGTTGGGCTAAAGATTTTGCCTGGAAAACTTTAAGGGCCATCGGGAGGAAGCCAGCTCCTTTCCTTCTGAATAATCTAAGGATGGCATTTGCACTTCTTCCTGCTGATATAGCTGATGTGGTCAGGTGTGTTGACAATTTGGCATTATAAGAAAAAGTAATGCCTAGGTATTGGAAGATCTTAGTCTGTTCAATGGCGTTTCCCTTTACGCTCCAATTATCTTTCCTGAAGGAGCGGTTAAAATGTACAATTTTGGTTTTGGCAAAGTTAATTGTTAACAGCTCAGTGTTACATTGGTCACTAAACTTTCCTAAGGCACGTTTCAAGCCCACTTTGGTTTGAGAGAGAAGAACAACGTCATCCACATACATTAAAACTGGTACTTTTCTGCCGTTAGAGAACACGGGGGGATGGGTTTCGATTTCACGGCAACATGTGACCAGGGAGTTAACATAGATGTTAAATAAAAATGGGGCTAATAGACATCCTTGTCTGACTCCCCTTTGGACTGGGATTTCTCTAGAGAGTCTGCCGTCCTGTGCGACTCTTATCTGGAGGGTATTGTTCTCATGAAGCTTAATCATCAGAAGTAATAACCTTCTGTTAATACCCATATTGGCCAATTTGGCCCAGAGCCTACCCCTGGATACAGAATCAAATGCTGCCTTTAGGTCCACAAAGGCCGCATACAATGACTTTTTCCAATGTTTCACATACTTATAAACAAAATAGTCTAACACTAAGCAGTGATCAATGGTGGAACGTCCAGGTGTAAATCCTGCTTGTTCAATTTCTAGCAAATCATTATGGTCTAACCATTCACACAATTTTAGGCATAGGTGTTTTGTATAAAGTTTGCAGATCACATTCAGAAGACTAATTGGTCTATAATTAGATGGATCAGAGGGGTTGCCTTTTTTAAATATAGGAACAATTATAGCCAGTCCCCAATCTTTAGGGATTTCGGTTGTCTTATCTATATGCAAGAACCGGGGCCCACCAGTTTATTTGCGCTTTCAAGTTGCCATGTAACCAGTCCATGCAGAATGTAGGCACTCTATATATAGAAATGAGCAAACCAGTGATATGTTAGGGAGCAGGCTAGCAGGCGGGGCCCATTACTTACATCATAGGAGCCTACACAACACAAAACACTATTGCTGTATGTAGGTTTTATTTTATTTGTTTTTTATCTTATATTTTGGAAATTTGGGGGGGCAAGAGAGTGGGGCCCTAAGCTATAGCTTGTTTAGCTTATGCATAAAGAAGAAGAAGAGAAGAAGAGTTTGGATTTGATATCCCGCCTTTCACTCCCTTTAAGGAGTCTCAAAGTGGCTAACATTCTCCTTTCCCTTCCTCCCCCACAACAAACACTCTGTGAGGTAAGTGGGGCTGAGAGACTTCAAAGAAGTGTGACTGGCCCAAGGTCACCCAGCAGCTGCATGTGGAGGAGCGGAGACGCGAACCCGGTTCCCCAGATTACGAGACTACCGCTCCTAACCATTACACCACACTGGCTTGTCCCATGGGTCTGAGAGGTTTTCCACCTGTCCTGTGCTTTTTTAGGCATGGGTCTGAGAGGTTTTCTGTTTGCTCAGCCACTTTCCTCAGGAAAATCCACTCTTTACCACTGAATCAGAGCAAATGTCAATCTACAGAAAACCCCGAGGGAAAGCGGCAGGACAAGCGGAAGTGTGGATGAGCCCCGTGTTCACTCTTGAGGGGCTCCTGTGCCTGTAAATTTCATCCACTTTGGCCAAAGGGGGAAATATTATAGGTGCTTTTAGATTCCTCCTGTCAATGGGAAACATACATCTTCATTTGTTCAGAGTGGCTCAGAACTCAAATTACAGGTCAAAGCAGACAAAATACTAAGTATTTCAGAAACAGATTGGATTTTTTTTAATATAAAAAATGTATCACTACAAATAAAATATGACTTTTTAGGCTTGTGCACACCCCAATTTGATACAAAAGAAGTATGATTCGCATGAACTGGATATTCTGAATGGAAAGAAGTGTGGATGTTAATGCATGTATTTACCATAACCATGCCAACAGCCTGAATACCATTAGATTACTTGGGCACAGTGAATTTGTATTTGCAGAGCCTCAGAGCTGGAATATGTTCTAGACGGCATGCCATTTTGCTTGTTATATTCTGAACCATGCTCTAAATTTCTTGATGCTATTTTAGTCCAATTACAGTCAAGTTCTGATTCAGATGACACTTGCGTGACCCGCAGGCTTTCTCTTTATGCCTTGACAGCCTCGAGAATCTGAGCAAAACTGTTTCAGACTTGGCTGATAATTGTCATGGTGACATTTTGATCTGTCATACTCTTTGGTATATTCAACTTTTTTTCCTGTTCATTGCAAGGAATTCAACGCCATGCTCTTCCGATCATTCCATCACTGCAAGCATTTCGGCTTGACAGATGGAATGATCTCTCTTCTCCTCCTTCTGCATGCTCTTCTAGGAGTTCTCCTGACCCCACACCCATGAGCCAATTTCAGGGTGTGGGGGGGAGCAGGTGGGGAAGGAGAGGGAGGAAAGCCTCATTGTGTAAGCAGAAGTCCTTGCAAAGGGCTGACAAGATTTATTAGATGAATCCTGCCCATCATTTTTAAGATTTAGGGTTTATTGGTTTTCTTTTTAATCTTGAGCTAGAATTTCTGAAAGTCTATATGATGACCATTAGGCAAAAACAACAATAGCTTACTGATCCTGGTACTTACATTATTACATTTCTTCTCCCCCCTCCCCAGGAATGAAAATATTACGTTGTATGGTTTAAATTTCATCACACGCATTTGCTCACAGCTTTGTGTAAACTTATCCTGTAGTGAAAGTCAAGTAGCAAAGAAATGAAACTAAATATCACATAAATCACTTAACTAAACAAATACAATTAGGAAGCAGCAGTTGCCATTGGCAGCATTTTTTATTTTATCTTGTGGGAGGTGGGGTTATGCTTACATTCATTTTGAAGTCTATGAGCTAATACAAGGGGCCCAAAACTGATCACTCTCTAATGGGGTCAGAAGCCCACTTTCTGTACTTGTGGGAAACATCTTGTGAGTGCCTATCTTCAGGGAGAATAATGATTTTTTGAAAAACCAAAGTGGCCTACAAAGAGGATAAAATACCATTAAAATAGGGTTGTAGCCAAGTAAGCATAGATCCATTGATATTAATGTAGGTTTGTCATGTTCATTATTTTCAGTGGGTCTACTCTAAGCAGGACCAAAATTGAACACAAGCCATACAAATAAATTTAAAAGAAAAAAATAAATAAAGGAATCACAGCCATCTTGCTTTAAAGTGGCCTTGTGAATTGGCCTTGGCTTAATTTTCCAGTAGACACAGATGCTTTCAGCTCCCTGAACAGGAATTGTTTTGCAAGGGCAGGACTAAGCATTATGGTGAGAAATACTGAGCAGGCACCTAAAAGGCCATTCACAACATTTCATGTGCTGTGTTCACCACCCTCTGTAAAGACTTTCTGTCCGTGGCTGTCAAGCCAACGTACCACACTGTGATACAATATGAGAGGACACTTTCTGTTG
This sequence comes from Podarcis cretensis, assembly GCF_951804945.1. NCBI lineage: Eukaryota > Metazoa > Chordata > Lepidosauria > Squamata > Lacertidae > Podarcis > Podarcis cretensis. The sequence continues at coordinate 14,424,527 of NC_137187.1, forward strand.
CGGACCGGTAGAAGGTCATCAATTGTTGTTTAACATAATTCTTTCGCAAGACCCTGAGGAAATGGAGTCTCTGTTCGGCCTTCCTAACCACCTGAGTTATATTGTTTTTCCAAGTGAGGTCTTCACTAAGGTAAACTCCCAGGAATTTAAAGGAAGAGACTCTCTCTACACAACCCCTCCGATATACAATGGGGCTAGTTCCCCTCTCTTCCTCTGAAAGTCCAACACCATCTCCTTTGTCTTGCTAATATTTTTGTTGTTGTTTTAGTCATTTAGTCGTGTCTGACTCTTCATGACCCCATGGACCAGCGCATGCTAGGCACTCCTGTCTTCCACTGCCTCCCGCAGTTTGGTCAAACTCATGCTGGTAGCTTTGAGAACACTGTCCAACCATCTCGTCCTCTGTCATCCCCTTCTCCTTGTGCCCTCGATCTTTCCCAGCATCAGGGTCTTTTCCAGGGAGTCTTCTCTTCTCATGAGGTGGCCAAAGTACTGGAGCCTCAGCTTCAGGATCTGTCCTTCCAGTGAGCACTCAGGGCTGATTTCCTTCAGAATGGATAGGTTTGATCTTCTTGCAGTCCATGAGATTCACAAGAGTCTCCTCCAGCACCATAATTCAAAAGCTAATATTTAGGTGCAAGTTATTCTCTAGGCACCATGTAGATACTTTTTGAAACCCCCCCCCCCGTACGCTGATTCATCTCCACCTGTAATTAGACCCATTATGGTAGTATCATCTGCAAACTTAATAATTGCATAGATGGATCATATGAAATACAGTCATATGTATAAAACAAGTACAGGTAGGGATTCAACACACATTCCTGTGGGGTGCCAGTGCTGAGCTTCAGGGAGGTAGATGTAACATTGCAGGGTGTGTCTTGGGGAAAGGATTTTGGTGGAGGGGCTTGCTGGATAATGGATCTCAGTGATCAAGAGGGGATGCCAACAAGGGAATGTGTCATTTGATAAACATTCCTCACTCATGTCGTGAAACAGTTTGAGGAATGGTGACAATACAAGCCATGCAGTTGTGTGAGGAATCCAGATTTCACAGCTGAGGCCATTCCTTCTCTTTAACAGCAGAAGAATTGTTGATAAATCATCCCCTCATTTAGTTAGTTTAGAAATTATGAACATGGTTCTAACTTGAGACTTGTGTCCATTGATTATTGTGCAATAGCACTCTTCATTCTCCCCTGCTGCTGGGGAATGTTTGTTGCTTAATCGTGGCTCATATTCAGATTTGGCATCCCTTCAGAAGCTCTTAGATGCTGTGATGCTGCTTAATAATAGGCTTAATAATCCCTGAAGTCTTTAAATTAAACACAGATGAATCCCAGCCAGAAGTAACAAAGAGGCACTATAATTGTTTGAGAAAATTGAGATGAGGTGAGAGTGCTGAAGAGAAATCCCTTTAGGATGGTTGGAAGAGGGGAGAGAGAGAGAGAGAGAGAGAGAGAGAGAGAGAGAGACCTCCTGATTAAATTGCTTGAGGGCTAAGGTAAGCATTTAATGTACTCCTGACTCAACCAGATTCTCCACACTGGGGAGCAAGCTAGATGATTCCAAAGCATTGCAGGCTACGACTCAGCACCTTTTCTAGAGAATGACTTGGCACATATCCTGTACACAATTCAGCCAAGAGCATGAATTAACTCCTTTGAATGGATGTAGTGCTTTTGTAGACCATGAGTTGAGGTTCTATGATTCTGAACCTGTTAACATAATTCAACATGCTGAGAAGGATGATTTGGGATCTTTTAAGTACACAACAGCCATTGGGCAAATAGTACTTTGATATGATATGAACTGGTACGTAGTATGAAGAGCAAAACATCACATTTTCATATAGTGATTTATCACAATCTGATAATGGGTGATACTTCAATGTTAGTCATACTTAGATTAGGTACACTGGAATCAATTGATTTCAGTTAGGTCAATTGATTTCAGTGGGTCTACTCTGAAGTAGTTGAATATCATCCAATGAGTCCGCATTTTTACAAACCATAGGCTTATGCATCCTGAAGCGGTACTCAGTAGAGCAGGGAGCAGGCTGGCATTTGCTGACATAATTTGCACAATCTAAGCAATTTTTTTTGCAGATCATTACTTGCCATTTTTCAGGCTGTGATTCAGTACCTTTTGTATATGATGATGACAACTCCAAATTTTTGCAGAGTTCAAACTGAGGCTTACTTATTTAGAACTCTGGATAAGAACAAAAGAAAACCCAGCATGACTCTGTAGCTTTTGCAGAACAGAGCTTGACACTGTTTAGCACTTAACACTCTCCAATGAAAGTATACAAAGGGCGAAATCTCTCACTTCATTAATTCATTACACGCAAGGAGATATTATTTTTTTAATGTGCCATAGCATTCAAACTGACATGGTTTGTTCCAATTCAAACAATCTCTCAACCTCATTGTACACTTTTGTGGGTCCTCTCTTCTGCCTTGGTTTTTTTTTTTTTTCTAGTTTATGTCTTGAGCCGCAAAAGGGCCCAGTGGAAAATAATGAATTGTCACAAGACCAAGGTATGGTATCTCTAAAGTTCTCTCCCAGCCCTCAACCCCAACTTCTTTTTCTCTGCTTCCAACAAATTTCTTCTCTCAGATTTCTTGGTTCCAAATCGAGAACTCTCCTGCCATGTCTTTCTTGGGGACCTACAGTACTTGTCTCTATAATTCAGGTGTGTTACTTCTATATAGCATGCAAAATGGGAAATGGGTGATCTCAGATCCTGGCATTCCACTCCCGGAACAGCAATTGACCTTGCAGAGAGGCATCTGCTGATGTAAGAAAATGGGAGGCAGTATTTGCTAGTTGCCCCTTCCTGCTCCCTGGAGGGTGTTGCAAATCTCTAAAACAGTTTTCATTTTGTTTTGTTTTGCGGGGGACACAGCGTGGTAGCATGAAGGATCACACCCTTCTGTTACATTAGCTGATGTCTCTGCTAGATCAAAACTACATTATGATATTCCCTGAAGTTTAACCTGCTGCTTTACAATAGCTACCTTCCAGGGTCTGAGATTTTTTAGTTTTGAAAAAAGGAAAGTAAGAGGCGACACAAAAGAACTTTGTAAAATTATGCATGACCTGAAGAAAGTGGAAAGCACCATCCCATATCTTTATTACACTGTTGTGTGTGTGTGTGTGTGTGTGTGTGTGTGTGTGTTTTAGAAGGGACAGATGTATTCTACATGCTAGAGAATTCAGTTATGTGTTCAACAAATTCTATATTCCGAGCATATGGAAATCCTGAACACTGTGATAGGTCCAGGAAGGAAGGCCTTGACATTACCAAAAGAAAAAGATAATTGCTAGAGACAGGAATAAAGTCTTCAGCAGCATGTGCTTATTTCCCGATGATCGTTTTATTTTAGGAATATGGTTTGGACTTAGGTTTTTCATAAATGGTTTTGTGGAAATTGAGGAATGAAATGTAACATCTGTTCTGTTTTATCTGTGTAGAAAGTTCAGAAGAGAAAAGGAAAGCTTGCATAGTTGTGTGACGAAAACACATCCCTGTGGCAATAAGCCTTCAAAGCCCTTGATAAAATAAAAACCAAATTCGTGACAAAAATGTTCACAGCTGGGAAGGGTGAAGAAGCGATAGATTATGCCTTCTTGGTAAGATTAGAACCGACAGTCTGAAAGTGTTTTTCATACCATAAGCACATCCAATACACCCCAGAAATCTGTAAACTGATGTGGGGAAATTATGAATACTGTGCTAGCAACAGTAAAGGAAGAAAGAGTTGCCTTAGAGAATGTGCCCTGTTGCACCAGAACACCAGCCAATTAACTGATGTATTAAAACCACAGGGGCAGGGGGTTGAGATAACTTAGACTTCACAACGAGTTATTTCCATCCCTTCTTCCATTTTCTGCTTAAATGAGGCTAGCTTCCCATGATTTTGGAAAGTAAGCATGCAATGTTATCTGCCCTGCCCATCACTGCAAATCTTTATGCGTACAAAATAGATGACTAACATTCATGTATGTACTATCTCATCTAGGGATGTTGAAAAATTCTGATGGAAATGGGGGTGCTAGCTTGTGCTAGCTTACTCATCCCTTGTTCAGAATGGAAATGGATGCAGTAAATATGTACAGTATTTGCTGTGGTTCTTTTTAGTCTGCAAGCAATATGTAATTGATTACGTTTCCCCATTTGCATTGTGCTTCGTTCCTGTTGAAATGAATGGTGTGGAATAATGTAATGGTAACATGATTAATTACATAAATTTTCACCATAGCCAATGGTGTCATAATATAAAGATGAAATATAAATAAAGAGAAATAATATGGTTTTCATCAAAATTGCAGTACAGTGGTACCTTGGTTTTAGAACAGCTTAGTTTACGAGCAACTTGGAAATAGAATGCTGCAAACCTGGAAGTAGGTGTTGTGGTTTGTGAACTTTACCTTGGAAGCTGAACATGTTCCGCTTCCTGTTGAGTGTGTTCTGTTTGTAAATTGAGTCCCCCACTGCTAATCAGAGGCTTCCTGTTGAGTCTGTCAGCTATTTAGGACCAAGCACCCACGCAACACAGAGGTGATATTTGGAGCTTTTGTTTTTTGCTATTTTTGCGGTTTTGTTTGCGTAGCTTTTTCGGGTTGTTTTTTTTACTGTGACTGGTTCTTCGTTTTATGGGACTGACTTGTGACTGTGGTGTGTGACTCCGTTTTTGTGACTTGTTTTTGTGACTGCATGGAACCCAGTTCAGCTACTGATTAATAGATTGTGTGGCTGCAGAAATGGATAAAAGCCCTCCATCCAAACAATGACTATCATCAGTGCACGTAAGGGGAAAAAATAATTTTTATTTTTATCATCTACAATACTGTATTTTTATTTTATAGTACAGTACAATGATTATTGCTTTCATTTTATTAATCAATGGTCTCGTTAAATAGTAAAAATCATGTTAAATTGCTGTTTTAGGGGTTGTTTTTAAAAATCTGGAATGGATTAATCCATTTTGCATTACTTTCTATGGGAAAGCATGCCTTGGTTTTAGAATGATTTGGTTTTGAAACAGACTTCCGGATGTCAAGAACTGATCAGGTATGGATCTCCAATGAATTAACATCAAGAATTTTAGAGATTGAAATTCAACCAAAGGTACTTTCGGATCACAATTCAATAAAGTTTGTAATGAAAGGATTTGAGGAGAAATCTTTTAGGTGGAGATTAAATGAATACCTTCTCGATGACCAAAGGATTGTGGAGAAAGCTAAAAAAAAAATTTAACAGATTATTTTGTGAACAATTGTAACAAAGATATGAAAATGAGTATTGTATGGGATGCCAGCAAAGCTGTGATGAGGGGCTTTTTTATCCAGCAGAATTCGATTAAGAATAAGTTTAGAGAGAAAGGAAAGAAAGAGATTCTAAAACAGATAATGGAAAACGAGAAAAAAATTAATTAAAAAGCCAAATAATTTGAAAATAAAACAAAATATAAAGATTTTACAATCACAATTTGCAATGATAATTAACAAAGAAGTGGAATGGAATATAAAGAGAATGAAACAGAAAAATTTTGAATTCGCAAATAAATCAGGGAAATGGCTGGCTTGGCCGATTAAGAAAAGGAAAGAACAGAACACAATTAACAGGATCATTGTAGAGGGAAAGGAAATAGTTAATCCGAAAGATATCAGAAGAGGATTTGTAGACTTTTATAGAAAACTATATTTAAAAAAGGAGAAGAGTAATATTAAAAAAATTGAAGAGTTTTTAAAAAGAAAAGAGGTGCAGAAGATCCCGACTGATAGAAAAGACAAACTGAACAACCCAATTGAAATTGAAGAGATTAAGGATGCAATAACAGAATTGAAAAAAGGGAAAACACCAGGACCAGATGGATTAACGGCAAGATATTATAAGGAGATGAGACATATCCTACTTGGGCCATTAAGAGAAGTTATGAACAATATTTTAAAAGAAAGAGAAATTCCTGACACCTGGAAAGAAGCTTTTATTACATTTATTCCTAAACAAGATTCAGATTTGAAACAGACTTCCGGAATGGATTAAGTTTGGGAACCAAGGTACTACTGTAGAATGGAAATAGCTATGCATGTGACAATCACAGAACAGAACAGGTGTCTTCCTACATCCCTTTGGAAGGGTAATTGATAAGGGTTTTTGGACTCTCTTCACCCAACCACTTAATCCTTACCCTGCCTTTTCCCGCCCAGTTCTAAACTTTCCCATATCCCATTCCTACCCTGGTGGAGTGATATAACTTCAAAACCTACAGCCAGTCCTGCTGCATTGATCCTGCATGATGGATGTATTGGAAATACCATTTTAGATCCCCATAACATTGTTCTGGTGAGGGGACGCAGGTGGCGCTGTGGGTTAAAGCCTCAGCGCCTAGGGCTTGCCGATCGAAAGGTCGGCGGTTCGAATCCCTGTGGCGGGGTGCGCTCCCGCTGCTCGGTCCCAGCGCCTGCCAACCTAGCAGTTCAAAAGCACCTCCGGGTGCAAGTAGATAAATAGGGACCGCTTACCAGCGGGAAGGTAAACGGCGTTTCCGTGTGCGGCTCTGGCTCACCAGAGCAGCGATGTCACGCTGGCCACGTGACCCGGAAGTGTCTCCGGACAGCGCTGGCCCCTGGCCTCTTAAGTGAGATGGGCGCACAACCCCAGAGTCTGTCAAGACTGGCCCGTACGGGCAGGGGTACCTTTACCTTTACCTTTAACATTGTTCTGGGGTATTGTAGGAAAATACCCCTGCTAGCTGCCTGCTACCAGGACAAAGATAAGCCTGCCAAGGATCATCAATGCAAGAAGTGTTCGACCAGAAGATACTTTGGGATTTCCTCAAATCTGAAGCTAGCCCTTTTCCATGTGGGGAACTGGCTTGAACTCATCCAAACATCTAGTTGTTACTGCTGAGTTTTCCTTGGGCTCTGAATGTACTACTATAAATGCTGGGATCCCCTAAGTCTGCTAATAGGGTTAGGGTTAAAACCATTACAGAAGGAACAAAAATCTGGCACTTGCAGAAAAGTCCTTAAAAGGGGTGTCAGATCATTGCTAAGGCTCATTTTCTTGGCTGTTATTTATATTAGTGTTTTCAGGAAAGGAAAGCTGATTTTTTCCCCCCAGAGAACAGATTAAATGGGGGGAGGGGGGTCACATTCAACTGAATATTCAGACTTTCTCTGACAACCAAAAACATAAAATCTAATCATTTCCTGATCACAAATCAGTTTTAAAAGGAGGAGGAGACTGCCATCTTCTGCGTGTTTCTAGCCCAATGGTTTCTTTATGTCCTTTCTATCGCTTTCATTATATCCACCCCTCACTCTTGTCATGTTGTTTCCCTTATGTCACAGAAAGATAGTTAATCCATCTTTCACGGGAGAAGATTTGTCCTCCTCTTGACTAATCCATGGCATTAAAATCTAATTTGTTAGCTGCTCAGTATTCCTGCCTTTCTGGTTTACAATGAGGATACGATGATGCCTCATTTTCTTTCTTTATTCTGTACTTATGCAAACAATCCATGTGTCAGAGCTCTCCATGTAATTGCATAATAACTAATGTTAAAAGCGAAGGGCAGCTCCGTGGAATGACATGGGTCAATATATTATTTAAACTTATCTATTAATAAAACACAGACTGATATCAAACTTTACTGAAATGAGAGAGTGCTATACTAAGAATGCAAACCTTGTTTGTTAGCAACTTGTTTGTTAGTCCCTACTTTGTTTCGTCCACAGAGGATCTCCAATCTCCCCTGCAGAAGATAACCTTGTTTTTTCTAAGCCTGCAGTTTATCTAACATGCATTTCTGATATGACTTGATCCCTTCTGCTTTCTGCTGAAGATGCACATATTTGTAGCACTGGCGGAGGAAGAGGGGGGGAGCACACTGCCCCCGGCAGTGTGATCCCCAGGGTGCCATCGCAGTTGCCCCCCACCCATGCTGGGAGCCCAGCCCCCACAGGTGGCCCGCCTCACCCCCAGGATGCACACCAGGCCATCCCCCGCCTGCTCTCCGCCCCCAGTGCCGGAGCATGAAGCTCCGCCACTGATTTGTAGCTGTAGTGTACCAGCATACATATACAGTGTCGGATTTAGGCTTGATGAGGCCCTAAGCTACTGCATGTCATGGGGCCCTTTATATGTCCAGTTGTCCTTTGTCAACAACAAATTGTCACTGTTTTTTGTGTTGAATATATGCTATATGGTAATTTATGGACCTAATAGGTATCTAAAGCCATATGCACAAGTTGCCATGTAACCAGTCCATGCAGAATGTAGGCACTCTATATATAGAAATGAGCAAACCAGTGATATTTTAGGGAGCAGGTTAGCGGTGGCAGAAGGGGGGTGGTGTCCCATTACTTACATCATAAGAGCCTACACAGCACAAAACATTGTTGCTGTGTATGGGTTTTACTTTATTTGTTTTTTATCTTATATTTTGGAAATGTACATCTGATTGTTTTTTCCTTTAATTTCTTTTGGGCCCCCAAGAGAGTGGGGCCCTTAGCTATAGCTTGTTTAGCTTATACGTAAATCCATCATTGTACATATGGGCCAAGCTATTAAGATCACTTAAGTATTCAGCATAAGGGACAAGGGAGAAAGAAAGAAGAGCACCAACACTGATAACTCTGGGTGTTGTCTTGAAGGAGCAGAACTGTAGAGGAAACTTTAGTTGATAATGATGGAGTTTATGGAGCTGGCTGATCTCACTGGGAGAATCCGCGACCAGAAAGAAGAGGAACACTAAGAAGACTGGAAGAAATTCAAAGACTATTTGAATAAATATTGTAATATTAAAGATATGTAACCACTTGAAAGAATTAATCAGGCCTAGGACTAAATTAGGATTAAGTAAATAAATAAGAAAAAGTATGATAAGAAAAGATAGGAAATATGATTATGACTGTGATATGGTTTTATGAAATAATGATATTGGAAACTGCTATATATAGTTACTAAGAAATTCAGATGGAAGAGATTAGAGGAAGTCAAGTAATATGTTTATGAAGATGGATTGTAATTAATTAATTAAGTTTTAGTTTACGTGGTGATTAGATGTATTTTATGTTTCATATTCTTTCTTCTTTTTTTCTTTTTCTTTTATTATTGTTTATTCTTTCTTTTGTTATGTTTTTGTATGGAAAATAATAAATATTATTGTGAAGAAAAGAAAGAAACTGTAGTTGATAATTGCCTTCCAACCAGAGAACTACAGAAACAGCAGTGCTGAAAGGTAACTGTAAATGGGTATTGGTGTTGTGATAAGGGTGCTTGACTGCAAGCTGGTTGTGTATGGAATACCTCTTATGTGACTTGAAATGTCTGAGGACACTCCTTTGTTTTTGTCTCCTCCCCGCTTGCTCTAGCATCTTCACCCAAACAGGGAATGACTTTACCTGGGCTCTGCTTTTACTTCCAATCACAGTGCTTCAGGGAGCGATGGAGAAGGAAGCAATCAGAAGTTGGCTTGGTGTTTTCAATGTTCCTTTGTACTTGATTGACTGTTGAAAGCAGCAGCAATAGGGTCCAAAAATTTTGCTCTATCTCTCTTTCAAATCAGAACCAGTGAAGGAGGTGAAGGTCCTGTGTGAGTGTCTGGAGGCGGTTGGAGGATGGATGGTGGCTAATGGATTGAGGTTGAATCCTGACAAGACAGAAGTTCTGTTCTTGGGGGACAGGGGGCAGGCTGGTGTGGAGGACTCCCTGATCCTGAATGGGGTAACTGTGCCCCTGAAGGACCAGGTGCGCAGCCTGGGAGTCATTTTGGACTCACAGCTGTCCATGAAGGCACAAGTCAATTCTGTATCCAGGGCAGCTGTCTACCAGCTCCACCTGGTACGCAGGCTGAGACCCTACCTGCCCACAGACTGTCTCGCCAGAGTGGTGCATGCTCTAGTTATCTCCCTCTTGGAGAACAATGCGCTCTACATGGGGCTACCTTTGAAAGTGACCCAGAAACTACAACTAATCCAGAATACAGCAGCTAGACTGGTGACTGGGGGCGGCCGCCGAGACCACATAACACCAGTCTTGAAAGACCTACATTAGCTCCCAGTATGTTTCCAAGCACAATTCAGAGTATTGGTGCTGACCTTTAAAGCCCTAAACGGCCTCAGCCCAGTATACCTGAAGGAGCGTCTCCACCCCCATCGTTCTGCCCGGAAGCTGAGGTCCAGCGCTGAGGACCTTCTGGTGGTTCCCTCATTGCGAGAAGCAAAGCTACAGGGAACCAGGCAGATGGCCTTCTCGGTAGTGGCGCCCGCCCTGTGGAACGCCCTCCCATCAGATGTCATTAAGATAAACAACTACCTGACATTCAGAAGACATCTGAAGGCAGCCCTGTTCAGGGAAGTTTTTAATGTGTGGCATTTTAATGTATTTTTAATCTTTGTTGGAAGCCACCCAGAGTGGCTGGGGAAATCCAGTCAGATGGGCAGGGCACAAATAGTAAATTATTATTATTATTATTATTATTATTATTATTATTATTATTATTATTCTTGCTTGAAATGACTTTTCTTCCTTTTTCTCCTTTTTTTTAAAAAAATGGGTTTCATAAACAAGAATAATGTTACACAAATAAGTATACCAAGTTTTCTCATATCATTTGTATATCACAAAAATAGCATAACAAATGTGGGAAAATATCTACAACGTATGTTTCATTATGTGGTCAATGTATAAGTTCTTGGTTTATGAATTGGTTTAAACAATGAGGAAGAAGAAGAAGGAAAGAAAGAGGGAAGAGGGGGAGGGGGAGTGACAAGGAGGTGGTGTGGTTATGCTTCTATTATTCTACTTGGTGGGGGGGGGGGTTGTGTCAGCATTACTTGTATGGGTTCTCTTCCTTCCTTTTAAACTTTCCTTCCTTACCCAAGCCCAATCATCTCCTAAAACCCCTTTCTGTCTGAATCAATCCCTCTGCCAGCTTTTATTATTATAGAATCAAAGCATCAATGAATGTTAGAGTTGGACAAGTCCCTGAAATTCATCTGGTCCAATGCGCCGTTATGCAAGAATCTCAAGCTTGTAGCAATTCAAAATTGAGAGGAAGTGTAGGATATAAGATTAATTAATAGGAATAAATAAACAAAACCATGAAAAACAAAATATCTATCAAACTAATGCCACAATAAAATTATGTCACATATAAATGTGGTGTCTATACAAGAATTTGCAAGTTATAGAAAAAAAAAGGAGTGTGTTGTTTATACAGTCTTATTTCTTTGGATCCTAACCAGTAATGTTCTCATTTGTGGACTGCCTATGCTTTTATCTTTCCTACCAATGTTTCCTTTACTGAGGGTTTATGACTAGTCAATTTCATCTGTTACCTGGACTCACCCCCCTTGTGACCGGTAGCTTGGCTTGGCAGATTGCGCCGAACACTGATACAGTCTGTTCTGATGCAGGGGTCTTGCCCAGAGCAAAACGACTTTGTGCATTCATGTGTACCAATGGTGCTCTGAAATGTATTCCTGCTGACATTAAATTTCTCTCTGATTTGGAGAGTTGTGCTTGGAAGCCTGCAGCATACTGCGAAAAGCTCTTCTCTTTAGCTGCGAACAATCTGGAAAGGATAATTTTAGAAGAGCTACACAATTAGCAAGAAGTAATCGTTAGCGCAGAGTTTCCTCGGGGGCAATTCCTCACCTCCCCAAACCAAAAGTGTTTTCAGCATTTGGATTTCAGCTGTCTTTATTTCCCAGGAAGGGTTTGTATGGCTTCAGTTCTCAAACCATTTAATTCCAGAACAGCCTCAGTCATGTTTTCGGGGGTGGTTGGGAATAAAAACTATAAAAGGATCTCGGAAATGACAGCCTAAGGGAGACACACTGACTAATCCTGGCCCTCTATGCTCGCATAGGCTTGCATCTGCAATGGAAGGATCATCCAGACTCCCTTTTGTTCCATGTTTCTAGGCACAGAACTATACTTCAAAGTGCTGTATCCAAGCACTTTATTCCCCTTGGCACTTTCCCCATGTAAACCTGCTCCTTACTGCTGAATCGGAGCAAATGTGTGAAGAAGCAGATTTTTTAAATTTATTATTATTATTATTATTAGAATTTATACACCACCCTATACCTGGGGGTCTCAGGGCAGTTCACAGTATAAAATCAAGATGTTGTTGTTTAGTCGTTTAGTCGTGTCTGACTCTTTGTGACCCCATGGACCTGAGCACGCCAGGCACTCCTGTCTTCCACTGCCTCCCGCAGTTTGGTCAAACTCATGCTGGTAGCTCCGAGAACACTGTCCAGCCATCTCATCCTCTGTCGTCCCCTTCTTCTTGTGCCCTCCATCTTTCCCAACATCAGGGTCTTTTCCAGGGAGTCTTCTCTTCTCATGAGGTGGCCAAAGTATTGCAGCCTCAGCTTCCGGATCTGTCCTTCCAGTGAGCACTCAGGGCTGATTTCCTAAAGAATGGATAGGTTTGATCTTCTTGCAGTCTGTGGGACTCTCAAGGGTCTCATAATAATCAAGATACCAAACCACAAAATATATAGTTAAAATATAAACAACAACCCAATAGCCTTCCGCCCGAAACACATTTTAAAAGGCATAGGATGTCAGTCAAATGAAGCAAGGAATGTTCTTGCCTGGTGCCTAAACATATGAAATGAAGACGCCAGGCGAACTTCCCTGGGGAGAGCATTCCACAGATGGGGAGCCACTGCAGAGAAGGCCCCGTTCTCATGTTGCCACCCCATGAACCTCTCGAGGAGGAGGCACACAAAGAAGGGCCTCAAAAGATGAGCTCAGGGTCTGGGTAGGTCCAAATGGGAAGAGGCGGTCCTTGAGGTATTGCGATCCTGAGCTTTTTAGGACTGTGTAGCTGCCCCCCCCCAAAAAAAAAATCTGGCCACACTCTTTAGATATCTATCACTGGCGTTGACATCTGCATAGGAAAAGCCTACACTTCAGCAGATGCTCTCTTGTAGCCTTCCTTCCCCACAATCAGAAATCTACGTACACTGATGCATAGACATCCAGAGTACACCCCCAGAGGGACGATGGGGGAAGGCCATAATCACATTCCCACTATCACAACACATGTAGCTTAGACAACTGAACGGGGCTTTGAGTCTGCTTATATATAAAAAATGCCATATGTTTTTCTACTCAGAAAATTGCCTTTTGCAAATCCAGCATCATAATATTTTTTTCCCATTTGCACCTAGCTATGAGTTATGAGATCTTAGCATGATAGCTATGTGTATGTCAAACAAAAACAAGAGCTCAAATTACATCAGAAAGTTTCTTTGGAGGCCTAAATTGGTGGTTATCTCCTGAAAACACATGAAATTGCTTTTGAGTGGTCAAATTTACTACTCTTTTAGTTATACACATACCTCTAGCAGGATACGACTAAGGTTGAAGCTGCTCTCGTCTCTTTTTATGACTCCATTTCCTAAGGAAGTCATCTTCCAATAATTGTTTATTGAATGACCCCAGAATATTTTGAGCTGCTCCACACATTCATTATTGGCTTCCAAAAAACCCCACTTTCATGTGCCTAGTCCTGATTTATTTCTCTAGGTGTCATCTATTTTATTCCCTCCCTGTGTCATCAAAGCCACACAGGAAATAGCTCTTCAAAAATGACATTTTCTATTCCAGAAGAAATTGCATAATTCCTCCTCCTCCTCCTCCTCCTCCTCCTCCTCCTCCTCCTCTTCTTCTTCTTCTTCATTTTAAATACCATCTCAGGAATTCTTCAGTCAGGTAAAGATATACTGTAAGGGCCTTGGACTGCGATACAAAAACAAAATGAGCAATAGGAAACATATCACTAGTACTTTAGGAGGAAATTGTATGCTAAGAGGATTGGTCTGGAGCAGAGGCCAAGAAGGTACTCTCCTTCTACATGCACAGGAGCTGGCTAGGCTGAGGATTGGAACACTGGTAACCGAATAGCATCCTTCACCACACCTGAGGGCAGCTAGCTAGCTTAAAGAGTACATGAAGGCTGTGTAGCACACACATACAACTTCGCTCCATCCATCACCTCACCGCCATTGCCTCATTCTATGTAATGGTAAGGCAGGCCCTGTATACTAAGAACACAAGTCTACATAAACATCCTAATAGTTAGGCACAGTGACCCACACGCTGAAGACTTTGCAGTGGTGGTGGGTGGGGTGGAGACCAACAAGATCTTATTTGGAGCCCCCCCCCCCCAGTCAGAGTCCCCCCCGCCAAAAAATCCCAACCCTTTATTTCACTGCAGGAAGGGAGCTTGGTGAGTTCCTTGATTTGGGAAGTCCAGGACTCCTCTCCTAACTGGCTCTCCTATTTCCCCATAAGCACAGGAACATAGGCGGATGCCTGAGTCACATCACTGGTCCATTTAGCTAAGGACTGTTTACACCAACTGGAAACAGCTTTCCAGGGATTCAGAAGAGGATAATTTCTCAGCCTTACCTGGAGGTGCTGGGGATTGAACCAAGGACTCTTGCATTGCAAGGCTGATGTTCTCCTGCTAAGCTATGGCCCCATCCCCTATGGATGTCCTCCTGCCCCACTTTAACCTGGTCCCTCTTCCCTATATTATTAGCAGACCATCCTGTATCTCCTTGATCCCAAGCCTTGTTACATCACTGTTTCCTGAAACTTCAAATGCTGTTTAGAAATCTGTCTCTGCTATGGTAATGATGAGTAATAGCTTGTCTTGGCTGAGGAGCTGGACTCTCCCCCTCCCAGCTGCTGAATAGCCATGAATCCTGGTCATGGCTAGTTTGGCTAGACTTGGTGAGATGTGGAGACAAACATCAAGTGCCACCAGCCCCTCATTGGGTAGAGAAACTGGGGATATATTTCACCAGAATGTCTCTTAAGGAAATCTCACTATTAGCAGTGGCATTGCTTCTTTATTTCTTTATTCCCCCCCCCTAACATTGCCTGGTGACAATTTTGCATTCATAGCAGTACCCTGAACCTAGCATCATTCCTGGACATTGTGCAGGAAATAGCAGCTGCCAGTAAAAAAATGTAGTGGTTTAGAATATTAGGATAAAATTCTGCAAAATAGATTTTTTCTTTTTAGGGGGTTGATAAACAAGAAAAACCTTGGGGAAATGTCTTCAGAGATATTTTATCTCAATACTAGATTGTAGACTGTGGATTTTTTAAAGGCAATCCAAGTACTGCATTTAGGCTCACTAGTTTGTATTAGATATAGGCTTAGAGTATCAGAAAATGTCCAAGAAAGAGCCAGTTTGTAAAGCTAAATGTATCTGAAATTTGCTAACATTTTGTTCAATTTAGAATGTGAAACTCTGAGTGCAAAATTCAAAACTACGTTTTGAATGAGAACTTTTACTTTGGACTTGCCTGGGAGGCACCAGAGATGGCCTCTTCTAGCTGTTGATGGAAAATATTATCAGATATTAAGTGTCATTGCATGCCATCCATCAAAAGCTGTCAGTTATGAAATGCCATTAAAGTCAATTAACAAGTACAATCAAATACCAAATACAATTGCATGTTTTCTATCAAATAAGGTCAAGTTCTAAATGTCATTTAATACCAGCCATCAAATATTGTCAAGTGTGAAATATCATTGTGCGTCATTTGCGGGGCAAGGCTAAATGGAAGACAAAAGCACATGTTGTTAAGTAGGCCATAGCTTGAGTCTGGGCTTTTGCATTAAGATAAAGGTAGGTAAAGATGGATTAGCAAGTCAAATAGCCATAACAGGTACCCAACAAACAAATTCTGCTCTGGTTCTTAGGACAGCATCATCTGCAACTTAGAACTTCCTGCTCCCCAGTACCACCTCAACACATTAATGTATTTTCATTGGCCTAAGGTAGGGGTCAGCAAACTCTTTCAGCAGGGGGCCAGTCCACTGTCCCTCAGACCTTGTGAGGGGCCGGACTTTTTTTGGGGGGGGGGGGCGGATGAACGAATTCCTATGCCCCACAAATAACCCAGAGATGCATTTTATATAAAAGCATACATTCTAGTCATGTAGAAACACGCTGATTACCGGACCATCCACGGGCCAGATTGAGAAGGCGATTGGGCCAGATCTGGCCCCCGGGCCTTAGATTGCCTACTCCTGGCCTAAGGGGATAGCTGTAAATAATTCTGTAGCATAGCATGGGGGTTGGGTTGCTGGGGTGATTGCGCCAGGCACATTTGGGGGGGGGGGGACACTGCTCACACTGACCTCCCTGAGCCAGCCCTGTACTGCTTTGTGAGGGCGGCATAAGAATAATGCCATGCAACCGTCAAACACAACCCCTCAAGGGTGAGGCTGGGATTATTCCAGCCTCACAAAACAGCTCGGGGCTGGTGTTGCTTTGGCGGCGAGGGCTGGGTTGGTGTGTGGCGGGTTTTGTTTGCCCTCTGTGCCCCCTCCTGCAAGTACGCCTCAGGAACCAGGACAGCACACTCCGCCACTAAGAGAATTATAAACTTGTGAATATAGGAGGCTGCTTAATTTCAGTAAGGCCATTGATCCATCTGGCTCAGCAATCTTAATCATAATTATTTATACCCCGCCCATCTGACTAGGTTTCCCCAGCCACTCTGGGCAGCTCCCAACAGAATGTTAGAAATGTGATAAAGCATCAAACATGAAAAGGTTCCCTAAAAATGCTTCCCTGACCATTAACCCTGCTGGCTGGGGCTGATGGAAACTGAACCAAGGAAAAATCTGAACAGTCACAGATACCCCATGCAGAATAGTTTGTTTGTTTGTTTGTTTGTTTATACCCCGCCCATCCGCCTGGGTCTCCCCAGCCACTCTGGGTGGCTCTCAACAGAATAAAACACCAAACATTAGAAACTTCCCTAAATAGGGCTGCTTTCAGATGTCTTCTAAAAGTCAGATAATTGTTTATTTCCTTGACATCTGATGGGAGGGCATTCCATAGGTGGGCTCCACTACCAAGAAGGCCCTCTGCCTGGTTTCCTGTAACCTCACTTCTCGCAGTGATGGAACTGCTAGAAGGCCCTCAGAGCTGGACCTCAGTGTCCGGGCTGAATGATGGGGGTGGAGATGCTCCTTCAGGTATATTGAGCTGAGGCCTTTTAGGGCTTTAAAGGTCAGCTCCAACATTTTGAATTGTACTCGGAAATGTACTGAGAGCCAATGTAGGTATTTCAGGATCGGTGTTATATGGTCTCGGTGTCCACTCCCAGTCACCAGTCTAGCTGCCGCATTCTGGACTAGTTGTAGTTTCTGGGTCAGTATTGTCAACACTGCCAGAAAGTGACTCTCTGGGGTTTCATACATGCCCAAATCTACCTGGAGATGTTGGGGATTGAACCTGGAGCCTTCCACATTCAAAGCAGATGCACTACCACTGAGCTACAGCCCCCCCCCCCCGCCCCAAGGATCAATCCCCATCATTGAAGTCATTCAGGAGCTTCATCCCACCTGTTTTGGTTCTGCATTCTGTTTTTTTTTTTTTAATAAATATTTTTATTAAGTTTTTAAAAAGACAACAAGCATAGAAAAGAAAAACAAATACACAAAAATACAAAATTATAAAATACATAAGAAAAAAGAAAAAATAGTTTCAAGAAAGAAAAGAAAAAACACATTTAAAAAGAAGAAGAAAAAAAAAAACACAAAAATCCCTCTTTTTACTTCTCATCTTTGATTCACTTATTTTCTTGATACAGATAGGTAGCCGTGTTGGTCTGCCATAGTCAAAACAAAACAAAAGAAAAAAATTCCTTCCAGTAGCACGTTAAAGACCAACTAAGTTAGTTCTAGATATGAGCTTTCGTGTGCATGCACACTTCTTCAGATAGCTGTGTATCTGAAGAAGTGTGCATGCACACGAAAGCTCATACCTAGAACTAACTTAGTTGGTCTTTAACGTGCTACTGGAAGGAATTTTTTTCTTTTCTTTTGTTTTATTTTCTTGACTTCCTCACATCTCCCTTTTTTGTACCCCTGTTGAAAATTAATTCAGCAAATTCATATCCAATTTATTTGTCTAATTATCCATTGGTTCTGCATTCTGACTTAGCTGCTTTCGTATCTAACTTTAAATCTATTTAATTCACACACACACACACACACACACACACACACACACACACACACTTCTTTTCCTAACCTAAACTGTATCCGTGTCCAGGCTGTGACTGAACACATAACAGTATAGCCAGAGGCCAAACATTAACAGCAGAATCAGTGAGAATTTGATCCCTTCCCCCATAGTGCATTTGGCAAGCTCAAAGTGGCGGGAGAAGCAACCTGTCGCCACATCAATGAGCCCATTGTGGCTTGCCTGTAAAGAATCCTACTGAGCTCTGACAGTCGGCAGTGACTGCCAAGGTCTGCCTGGCCATGTTTCAGAGTAGGAGTGAGGGGAAGAGCCAAGGACCCAACTTGATCAGGGGCAGAGAAGGAAGTAAGGCAGATTATAGAAGGAAAGCTGTGGCAGGGGTACTGCTAGGCTTCAAGGCACCTGGGAAAGATGCCCACTGAGGGAGCTACTACCACCACTATTCCATTTTCTCCTCCTTCCATTTATCATCTGGGGGAATGAATGAGTTCCTTTTCTTTTTGATAAGTGAAAAGGAGAGAGGATCGGTGTGTTTGTCCCCACCCCTCACCTGCTGCACAAACAGCTATAGATCCCAGTCTGCTATAACAAATAATCTTCCCCGGGTCGCTCTCTTGCTCTCTCTCCTGGTTTTGTTCCAAGTATTATAGCTGAATTTTTGATTATTTGCTTACACATGCAGTCAGTTAATTAGGGAGGGCATAGCAAATAGCCAGTTGTAATTGGCTTACTTCTTGGGTTTTAAATTTAGCCACCCAAAGACGTGACAATTCAGTGACAACAGAGCCAAGGAAAGCCAAATTAATCGTATTTATTACCATGAAACAAAACGATTCGAGACCCAAGTGGTCCATTAGGACATTAACAGCATGCTCCCCATTGTCATTTAGTACGTCACCTTGTTAACAGTAATCATCCGTATGAAAAATATGTTATAAATAATTCTCATCTTTATCCTGGAACCACAGAGGAATTAGCATATGCTATCAGACCAATGGCTCAATATTTCACTGTGCGTTTTTCTTAATGCTTCTCAAAGTACATTGAGGGTCTCCATGAAAGATAAAGAAAGTACTTTGGGATAAGTTGGGAGGAAATAATTAAAACCTTGGGGACAATTTACACATTCTACACAAATGCAAGCTGTTAAAAAGAAAAATAGTTATGAAAGACAGGGCTGTGGGAGCAGGGAGATTTCCCAATTCATTGGTTTTCTGAGTCAAAGTGTAGCTCCCACTATCTTTAGCCCCATCCTGAGGGATTCAGAATTATGGATATTGGATAATTTTGATTGATATATGGACAGAAATTTCCATATTTCTTCCATGTATGGAATGGAAATCAATCAAGCCAATACAGTTGGTATTCATTGTTGCTTTCAATCTGCAAATAATAATAAATTGATTACTGTCCCCCTCTCCCTCCCCACATTTGCAGTGTGCTTCCTTTGCTTTGAAATGAATGGGGTGGAATAATATAATGACAAATTTTCATAATAAATTATAAATTTACAATATTTGGTTTTGTCACAATCAGGTTTCTTAAGCTGGCAGTGGACATCACTTCACTTATGCCCAGGGCCGGATTTAGGTTTGATGAGGCCCTAAGCTACTGAAGGTAATGGGGCCCTTTATATGTCCAGTTGTCCTTTGTCAACAACAAACTGTTTTTGTTTTTTGTGTTGAATATATTATATATTGTACCCTATATATAGAAATGAGCAAACCAGTGATATTTTAGGGAGCAGGCAGGGCCCATTACTTACATCATCGGAGCCCACACAACACAAAACACTGTTGCTGTATGTAGGTTTTATTTTATTTGTTTTTTATCTTATATTTTGGAAATGTACATCCAGTTTTTTCCCCTTTAATTTTTTTTTGAGGGCCCCAAGAGAGTGGGGCCCTAAGCTATAGCTTGTTTAGCTTATACATAAATCCAGCGCTGCTTATGCCAAGATTTGGTCAGCCAGCCCTGCAGTGTCTGGGTGTGGGTCCCTGATGGCATGGCACCATTGACTTGAATGAGGTAAATGGCCTTTTTCCTTGACAGGCTTGCAGGGAATCTTCATTAATATGCAGGTACATTCTAGCATACAGCAGTGGTATAGAATGGGTTGCCAGTGGCCGGGGCAAGGCAAGTATTGTGTCCCCCTAACCCATGGTTCCTGTCAGGGCAGGGTGGTGGCCTTTCAGTAAAATATTAAAAACACATATTTTTTTTTAAAAAAAGACATCTTATGCACAGTTACCTAGAAGTAAGCTTCTCTGAACATTGTGGGGGCAGTCTTTTGTTTGTTGTTTCATTCCATTGGTGTCATTGGGATGAGTTTGTCATGTATCACTCCCTTGCTTTTGCCAAGGTTAATGCCCCATAGCTGGATACTTACTCTTGCTCTCTAATGGAACATGATCTCAGGACTTGAATAAAACATGGACTTCTTGGTTGAGATGCTTTTTAGTTGAAGTTAGCAGAGCCAGTGTCAACGCCACTGCCCCTCCCAATGATGAAAACCTTCCCCTACATTTGTTACAATTCATAACTCAGGAGGGAAATCTGTCTTAGATTTATTGGCCGGTGTTATCTGTTCCTTGTAAAACTGATGGCGTGGAAGCACATAGCCGATGCCAAATAATATTCTTTCTGAGCTCTCATTTTGCATGCACTGGCTAAATCCAGATAAATCCTAATTAGCCAAAATTAGAAAACATTTCTACTGTGCAGCAAGAAGTGGAACAAATTTGAACAGAAGTATTAAAAACATAAGCTGCTTATGGCCACAGGATCCCACAGTCTTAAGGTAGAGAAAGAGAGAGATGTCTGAAAGTTTGAGGATTGCTTTTTCTTAAAGCAGAAACTGTAATCAAAGATGCTGGCCTTCACTGAGGGTTCTGATGAGTTCCTGGGAACTTTATAAATCAGGCATGTAGACTTATCTTGTATTAACTGTAGAGTCCCAGTGCCAGGATACATTAATGTCATCCTATGTCTGGAATTGGTTCTGCTGATCCAAACCAGGTAGAAGTTAGGGTTTTGTTTTGTTTTCCCCATTTCCCCTCCACCTTTTTCATCACTAGGTTTCATTTACAATGGATGCACATTACTTACAGTATTTTTCACTCTATAAGATGCACCAGACCATAAGACGCACCTAGTTTTTGGAGGAGGAAAACAAGAAGAAAAAATTCTGAATCTTATGGAGCAAATGCAGGTTGCGCAGCTATCCCAGAAGCCAGAACAGCAAGAGGGATCGCTGCGCAGTGAAAGCAGTGATCCCTCTTGCTGTTCTGGCTTCTGGGATAGCTGCGCAACCTGCATTTGCTCCATAAGACGCACACACATTTCCCCTTACTTTTTAGGAGGGGGAAAGTGAGTCTTATAGAGCAAAAAATACGGTAATTAATACATGCCTCATTCATGCCTTTAGATATACCTGAAAATCATGACATGCTGGTACATCCTAGCACAGTGCTCATTGATGATCAGATGTGTTGTACCTTTGATTTATGAACATTAGAAATGTTATCATTGAATAGCACAAAACTACTTAATCATCAGCTTACCAGTTTTCTCTTTGTCTTGTGATTGCAGGTATCAGCAGAATTGGTATGTAATCCTGATATGCATCATCCAACAATTATTGAGCATTTGCTAAGCAAGTGTAGTGGGATACAAGTGGGGCTGTGGTCTAAACCACTGAGCCTCTTGGAGCTCACCCCGTTGCAGGGATTCGAACCACCGACCTTCTGATCGGCAAGCCCAAGAGGCTCAGTATAGCTATCATCCACCTAGTAACAGTGACTAGGCTGGACTTGGCCCAGCATTGGAAATATCATTGCCATTGTACTCCAAAGTGATGGTGGAAGAAGATATGACAGTTAGCAGCTGCAGAAAAAGTTACAACATGTAACAGGCAACATAGAAGGGTTGAAGTCTAAAACATTATTCTCCGTTATTTGGTTTCCATTTGCAGACCTTCCAAGTGTCCCTATTTTCCAGGGACAGTCTTAGATTTACAGAAGCTCTTCTGGTTTCTGATTTGATCCCAGAATCTCCTGCTTTTCCTTAGGACGTCCCTATTTTCATCGGAGAAATGTTGGAGGGTATGGGATTATCTGGCCCCCAAGCCAAGGAAATAAGGATCTATACAACCTTTAGAAGACATCTGAATACAGCCCTGTATAGGGACGTTTTTAAATGTTTCATTGTGTTTTTTAATATGTTGGAAGCTGCCCAGAGTGGCTGGGACAACCCAGTCAGATGGGCAAGGTATAAATAAAAACATTGTTGTTGAATACGATGCCCCTGTTCATCAGAGGAATGTTGGAGGGTATGCATTTGTCAAATTTCTTTTGTGACTGCAGGGAGCAGTCCTTCCACTAGATCTTCATTGTCAATTACCGTTTGCTATTATACCTAAACGTGGTTTTTTTTTATTACTTTAAATTATCTTTTTCAGCCTTCCATATTGCTATTTCTACATCTTCTCTGTGATTGTTTGAATTTTTCCTGCTTTCTGTGCATTTACAGTCTCATCGCTCCAAGGAGGGTTTGTAGAATCATATTGTATTTGAAGTGTGTAGTGGCAAGGAGCTACCTGATATCCACTTTGGGTGACTGGAAGACCTGTTTCTGAAGGCAATTAAAAAAAAAAAAACTCTTGCAAGATGAGAGGCAGATTTTATGACTCAGAAATAAGTCTCATTGATTTAAATTAAGTTTGCTCCCAGTTAAGCAAATGTGTATAGATTTAGAACACTGATGTATACATTCAATTAGCATAATTTTATGCACTGGTGGATATAGGGTGATATCTAATATCCGTGATGCTCAAAGCAGAACCATTGAAATCCTAGTGCAACTACTCTGGGTACTTCTTCGATGGATATCTAGTAGGTTCTTAGTAGACCTTGGGCTCTCATTAGAACGCCATAAGATGGTAAGCCTTGTTGGCTTCTTATGTGCTCATAGCATAAGCAACGCTCCTTGAACTTCCAATGCTTATTCTTCTGCTGCTGAAATATATTATTCACATCTGCTTTGTTTAAGAGTCAATTGTCCTTTACAAACCATTCCCATTCATCATAATGTTATCTCCTCTAGCATCTGATTCCATAAACATTCAGCCAATGTAGAAAATAACTGTTGTTTATTTTTCAGATATCTCTGGGATGTGCACGGTTTCTTTGAGAGCATCCACTACATGACTAAGCTGCACATCTGTTTTTAACAGATTAAGGGAGGGACGGGACCAAAGTGTTGCTGCTAACGTAGCCACATTTGAATTTTAAAATGAAATTGGTTGCAAACTGATTAGCCTGGCTTTCTTTTCCTCTGATGGCTATTGTCTGATTTCTACTTAAGGTCCCCAGGATCCTCTGAGCCTCAGGTTGTGTTTTAGTTTCAGAGACCACCGGGCGGGACTCTTACCACTAGGGCATGGGTAGCCTTTTTCCAGTTCATTCCCAGCATACTACTAATAAGGTCCATCCCCCAGTCTGCTGTTCTCCTGCTCTCTTTCATGGTTTGCCACAGAGCTGACCAATCCAAACCTGGTGTGGAAATGTGGCAGTCTCCCATACTGTTAATGTTTAGAATTCAGTTGAAGACATATTTGTTCACCTGAGCTTCCCTAGTATGAGAGGCTGCTGGTCAAGAAATGTTTGAGTTGATCACTCAGAAGTAGTCATTGTGAAGTTGTCTGCCACCTGGCCCTTTATTTCACCAATATGTGTTCATGTCACTCAGTCCTCGCCTGGTGCCTGACTGGCTTGTAAGCCCCTCCTTTCCATTCTCAACAAAGATCAAATGTCCATAGCCATTCCTACATCAATTAGCCCCATTGACCTGGATAAGACTGCTCTATGGTAAATGATTGAAGAGCAAGGCCACAAGCATCTGATGAACAAAATAGAGGGCTGACATTTCAGGTTAATAATATTGTGCTGAGTGAACACCTGTGAGAGAGACCCATTACATTCATTTTGATGGGTCGCAGAAAACGCCTTCCCGTGTTTTATTGTAGCTGCACTGAAGCGAAGTATAGAGCAAAAGTGACACAGCTAAATCTCTTGGACAGTAAACAAGCAAAGGCTATTGGTTACCCTCCAGCAGTCATCAAACTGCACTGAAACTAGCAGAAGTTTTGCAACTGACTAAAGCAAGGGTGGGAAACCCAACTGGGCCTCACCAAGATTCTCTATCTGGCCCCCATGCCACACCCCTCTCTAGCTCTTCTTTACACCCTCCTTGAGTGTTTTTTGCTTGGCTGAAATGTGTCCTCCAACTCTGGCTCCTAACTGACATCTACATATTTGCCTGCAATTCAAATGGGGACAGTCCCTGATGAATGTGACTGGGTTAGAATTAGCATTGTATTATGGGCTGCCTTGGGGAAAATCTTTGCTAGTTTGCATTTCTTAGTGCAGAAAGTATTGCTCCAATGTGTAGATATCTTTCCTATTCTAATTCATTCAAGAGGTTTCTGGAAGTTTCTGGAGGCTTCTCTGTATGAAACAAGTTTCATGATTGTTTGGGTTATTCCTTCAGAGAAGCTGAGTGCAGCTGGCTTAAACTGGTTTTCTTATTTCTTCCAATTAAGGTCATTCTATCTCTCTTTCTTCTGGTGTGGTGCTCTGTAGATGGTATGCTTAGTCACACGTTAATGAAGCTGTCTCCACAACAGATAATGTACATCCTCATGAACACATAATGAACACTATTCATTGCTTTCACCATCACATTATCTGCGTCATCAGGTGAAAGTGACTGAAATCAGCACAGAACGTCAGATGCCTAAAGCCTTGTGACTTGAATAGCAACCCTCCTGTCAAGGGAAGACTGGAGTGACTTCATCCGTCAAGTGGGAGACAAATCCTTACCAGCGGACAAATGATGCTCCCATTTCTCCAGGCAGAAAAGACTTGGCTCTAGCATCAGAAAACAATTCACTACCTGGAAAATAAAATGTATCCTCAACTTAGAAAGAAGAAATAGTATGGCACTTCAATGTGTTTTGTTAAACCCATCTGCAGTTTATCGAGATGTACTCCGACCCACATGACAGTTAGGCTAATGAGATCTTGCATCTGAGTGAACATTTGCTGTTAAGCTGTTTTGAAATTTAAATTAAGTACCAAATTCAATCTCTCTGCCTCCTCCTGTCTTCCGTTGTTTATGAGCTCATGGCAATTTCCTGAAAACGGTTCTGCTATGTCTGGGCGTTAGCTCCCATAATGATGATATTCTTTTATCATCAACAGGGCTATGGGAATGGAACAGAGAAGGAGAGAATGAATCCTCATTCATATGGTAACAGGTGAAAGAAATAGATTAAAAAATAAATAAATGGCAGAAGGGATTTCTGAGTCAACAGATTCAGAACCCAATTTGTGGGGAATTTGTGATCCTTGTGCAGTTGGGAGCTTAGCAAATAACTGGAACACCCTGCAGAGATTTAGCTTTTGATGACTCCTTCAACACTAGAAGAGGAGGCGGGAGCATGCTGCTAAACTCCTTGTGGTTGCCTTCCCTCAATCAGATGTTAATTAGGTAAAGCTCTCCAGGAAAAAAACCAAGCTTCTGTGTATTGGGACTTAGCACTTCATAGGCTTGTGGCTTACTGTGCTTTTAAAGAAGATAAATCCATTTTCTAAAACAGAAAAGAAGCATTGAAGAAGAACTCACATATGCCTCATCTTTCTTATTAGATCTACAGCAGAGGTAGCTAACACGGTGCCCTCCAGTGGTGCCCAGTGGTGCCCCAGAGATGTGAGGTTACAAGGAACCAAGCTGAGGGCCGTCTTGGTAGCCACATCTGTCCTGTGAAAACCCTCCCATTAGAGATCAAGGAAATCAACAACTATCTAACTTTTAGAAGACACCTGAAGGCAGCCCTGTATAAGGAAGCTACAAATGTGTGATGTTTTATTGTGGTTTTATAATTTGTTGGAAGAGTGACTGGGGCAACCTAGTCATATGGGCAACATATAAATCATCATCATCATCATCAACATCATCATAAATTTTGGGCTGTACAAGTTCCATCAATTCAAGCCAGCAGGGCCAATGGTCTGGAATGATGGGAGTTGCAGTCTAAAACATCTGATGGGCACAACGTTGGCTACCCCTGATCTACAGTGATGAAGATGCTAGCAAGTTATAACAGAAGCATTGTTTTGGCCACTATGGCAGAGATTGTCTTATTGTGTCCCATAAAAAATAGGAGGGTTCTGATGAACACCATTACAGATTAACACCATGCCCAAAGGACTGCAGAGCTGCTGGGACTAGCTCCTGGCCCTGCTACATCCACCAACTACACATTTAACAAGTGTGAGAAAAGGCTCTGCTCATGTTCTGACATTCAGATGTTGAGTTCCTCCATTGTGAAGGTATAGCCTGGGCCAAGAACAATGCCCCCATGCATGGAGGATCTCCCCATTGATACATTCTCGTCTCAAAGCTGTCAAAAGACACATCTGTGGCAAGGCTAGCCTCCACAGCCCCTTCATGCATGGTTTTTAATGCCTTAAGGTGCTCATCTGCACACAGAAGGTCACAGGTTCAACCACCAAAATCTCCTGGCAGGGCCGGAAGAAGCCCCTAGCAGAAATCTTGGAGATCCACTGCCAGTCATTGGAGACAAGTGGTGCAGAGACCGGAGGTCTGGGGTTGAATGTAGCTCTCCAAATTTCTCTATACAGTGGTACCTTGGGTTAAGTACTTAATTCAGTCCGGAGGTCTGTTCTTAACCTGAAACTGTTCTTAACCTGAAGCACCACTTTAGCTAATGGGGGCTCCTGCTGCTGCCGCGCCGCTGGAGCATGATTTTTGTTCTCATCCTGAAGCAAAGTTCTTAACCCGAGGTACTATTTCTGAGTTAGCGGAGTTTGTACATGAAGTGCATGTAACCCGAGGTACCAGTGTGTATGGTCCTTGGGAGCTCTCTTCTGATCATCTCTCTCTCCCCCTTTGTAAGTTGACCTTGAACATTTTCCTGGAACTTTCTCTGTGACTATAAGAGAACCTACTGACTTTAATAAAAGAAAAGTAAACAAAAGCATAGCTTGTCAAATTCTTCATCGGTTTGCCAACTCACATCTTTTTGTGTCTTGAAGCTGTGGATGCACACAGACAACCTTTGCAAGTGTGCACCTGGTTTTCCTACTTTTGCTCTGGGGATTTTGCTTTCTCACTGATACTGCTAAGAAGGGGAGGGTCCTTTGATGTTCTCCATCTACTCCTTGCAGTGGGACAAATGTTAATGGGGTCTTCCAAATGCAAACACTTTTATCACCATGCCAAGGTAAGAGGCTACTGCTTTATGTGACAATGTTGGATGGCTTTGGTGATGTTTTATGTTCTCATCACACAAACTACTTCTCTCTCTCTCTCTTTTTTTTTTTTTGGTCAGGCTTTGAGGATCAAGTCATTTCATTGAGCTCCAGCTATCTATTTACTTATATAGTGAAAACACACACAGCATTTCCTAAATCTTATCAGAGAGTGCAGACTTTTTACGGGATGCCTATAAATCATTTCAAGTGAGAAGGAAGCACATCAGAGGGGCATCTTATTCAGCAGGAACAGAGTGCTCCATCTAAGTACCTTGTAGGTAATTTTGGAATTGAATGTAAAGATTGATTTCTAAACTAGCTTCAGGAAAAGGCAAATTGATTACAGTGGCACACACTGCAGCAAATTGGCATAATATATATGGGAAGAAAAGGGAAGGCTAAAACACCCTTTTGTGGAAGCATCCATGGAAATTACTAGGAGGGAGAAAGAGACCATTCAGAAATGCCTCCCCATCTATCAATACAAATCACCCACTTAATGTGAACCAGGCCTCCTTCACACCTCCCACAGCAGTGCAATCCCACGTGGTTGCTATTTTCTTGCTAATACAGAGTGAATCATATGGGTCTTTCCTACCCGAACTTCCCTTCCACTTGGCAACTATCAGGTATGAAAGAGTTGCCACATTGAAGCTGTCCCAGAAACTCCAGCGGGTACAGAATGCTGCAGCGAGGCTCCTCGTGGGGTCTCTGCCATGGGAGCATATTCACCCAGTGCTTTTCAAGCTGCACTGGCTCCCAGTGGAGTACAGGGTCAGATTTAAGGTGCTGCTTTTGACCTTTAAAGCCCTTCACGGCCTAGGACCCTCATACCTACGGGACCACCTCTCCCGGTATGCCCCACGGAGAGCCTCAAGGTCCATAAATAGCAACACCTTAGTGGTCCCGGGCCCTAAGGAAGTTAGATTAGCCTCAACCAGAGCCAGGGCCTTTTCAACTCTGGCCCCGGCCTGGTGGAACGCTCTGCCTCATGAGACCAGGGCCCTGCAGGATCTGATTTCTTTCCGCAGGGCCTGTAAGACAGAGTTGTTCCGCCTGGCCTTTGGCTTGGAGCCAATTTGATTCCCCCCCCCCTCTCTCTCTCTTTCTTTTCCTTCTCCTCCTGCGATGAGGCTACATTTTAATATTTTAATGTTCCATTATTTTAATGTTGTATTTTATTTTTGTTTTTAAGTTGTAATCATTCTTCTTGTTTTTATTATTGTTTGTAAGCCGCTCTGAGCCCGGCCTTGGCTGGGGAGGGCGGGGTATAAATAAAAAATATTATTATTATTATTATTATTATTATTCAGATTACTCTGGCCTTTGTACACAATTCTCAGCCACATCAGACAAGAATGGCTGCTACTACAGCAGGTATTGAGACAATGTGACCCTCTGCATTTTGTTGGACTCCCATCACCTCCATCACCCAATGGCCAATGGAAGTTGGAGTCCAGAAACATCTGGAGGACCACAGGTTCCCTGCCCTGTCCAACATATCACTGTCAGTGCATGTTAAGGGAGTCCAGTTCATATCAAATGAAAACTACTGATACACACAACAGAATATTTTACAGCAAGAAGGGGGAATATGCAGCCCTTGAGAAATTGCTGGACTATAAGCCTCCACCAGCAGGGATGATGGGGGTTGCAATTCAACGTCTGTAGGACTACAGGATCATAGCATGGACCTCCTAGATTCCATTGTGCTGAATTGGGGATTATGAGGCTCCAGCACAAGGATCCCATTGCAAGAAGATAATTTGGCTGCTTTCCTACCAGAGCAAAATCACAACTACACAGGTATGTGGGAAGTTTCTTCACTAGATCCATACCTTTGGGGGATATCTGGGTTCTGTTGAGAGAGCCTGATGATACTCAGAACACCACCTGATTATGCAGCTGTGGCAATGACCGCTCCCCGCTTAAAACAGGGGGCGCCCTTTGCGTGGTCGCGTGCAGCCCTGGATCTGGAGTGGCCCCATCAGTATAGGCTTTGCCTTCCCTCATGTGGGATACCTGGAGGTCCCCGCCTACCCCAGTGAGTTGTCCAATCCCACCTGGGGGAAGCGTTGCCAGGAAAACCAGGCCAGGTAGGGGGAGGGATTACCTGCCCACACAATAGAGGGTGGATCTTACCTGGTAATCCTCACTTGGCTCCAGAGCTTCTCCCACCCTACCCACCCTCAGTTAATGTCTTCTTTTGCAGGTTAACTTTTCTTCATAGGTTTTGCTGGTTAACCTTTCTCCACAGGTATGCGGGCGCTGCTACGATAAGGTCGCTGTTAAAGGGCCGGAAAGGAATTTCCCTGCATTGGCAGGTTTCGCCTTTCCCGTAGCAAAACGTCACAACTTTGGTGGTATCAGGCCTTGGGCGGAATCCTTTAGTCCATCTTCCTCTTTGCGGCGGTGATACCAGGGTTCCCCGTTAAAGTGGTTTCTGAAGGGAGGCTTTGACCGTACGCCGAAAGGTCGTCATTGCTCTCCCCTGCGGTGGCGGCGTAACGGGGGCGGCTATCTCTGCTTGAACATATGTTCTCCAGAGCCGGCCCATTCCCCCCCACACACACACTGGATAACCCTGTAGCTCCCTAGGTCCCCGGCTGGGGACTGGGGAGGGAGAACGCCCAATGCCTGAGCCAAGGTCTACCCACATTTGAAATTTAATAAAGTTGTGGCCAATTTAATCCCATAGCACGTTGTCTAGAGTCGTTATTCCACATGACGGGGGGGGGGGGGACCACTCGGGATCTGGGGACTCCGCCTGTCCACGCAACAGTCTTTGTAAGTCCCGGTAATGCATGTATAGAACCCTCCTAATAAATTTTGTTGGTCTGGTTACATTTGTTGTTGTTGTATGGCTTCATTTGAAATTCCCGAATGCTTCTTCTGAGCTGGAACCTTTGGGCAGATACCAGCTAGCATGACCAAGAAATTGGGGGGTGGGGAAAATTATTGGTATTCTGCTGCACAAATGGGAAAAGAATTTGCAAAATGGTATAAATCTCCACCTGACTTCTTTTTATTTAATAAAATGTAATATTTTATGTAGCATAAGCACTTACCTTTAGTGACCCCCCCAGCTCATTTGCATTAGGAATAAGAATCTCCGAACATTAACAGATTCTGAATTTCCATGGATGCTTCTTAATGGCAAGCGGATCCTCCTTATAAGACTCCTGATTAAAATCTTCTCTGTTTGCATTGCAATTTTAAGTGTGTAATAATGTACATAACAAAAGTTATGCCTAGTGACCAGTTACATGAATCCTTAGGCTACCTTTTTCTTTTGATACACACATAATTCATATTAACATAGATGTATCTCAAAGCTAGAATTGTATTTTGCCTCCTGGGCTGCAGCTGACTCTAAACGCGCTGTTCCACTTCAAAACTGGCAGCCAGAATTAATTTGGGCATCAAGTACTTGCTGATTTCAGCATTTGCAGTATATATTTCTACTGCAAGAATATATTTTAATTATTAACTCTGTTTCAGCACTGGAACATGCTCTGTTCTACTTGAATCTTGCTTTTATGATGCTCACCTATTCTGCTTTTCATAGTATTTTTTTCTTCTTCAAATAAAATTTGCCATGTTGGATTTGAGCAGTCTTTAATTTGAATAATATTTATTAAAGTTTTAAATGTTACAAAAGGAGAAAGAGATAATTCCAAGTTAAACAAAAACTTAACAACACGTCACAATAAAGAAAGAAGAGAATAGAAATTTTTTTTTATAAAAAACAGAAAAACAGAAAAATAGAAACAATTAAAAAACACAACGAACCTTCCCATAACTTATCTTTCATTTACTTGTTTCCTTGACCTCCTCGCACCTCCCTTTTTTTGTATTCTAGTTCGGTTAGCTATTTCAGCAAATCCTTTCCATCTTTCCCAATTTTTATCCTATAATTTATCTTAATATAATGTAACTTTACCTTTCCTCCTTTCATCCATTAACAATCTATTTTTACTTAATCCCTTATAATATTTCCGCTAAAGCCACATAACTGGATTTGACCAGTCTTCACCATCCTGGAGTCCCCATATGTTTTGGAGTACAGCTGTTGGCTGGGACTGATGGAAGTTGTAGTCCAAACTATCTGAAAGGGACCAGATTGAGGAAGGCTGGGCTATACTTTCTTCATGTCCTCCCATTCTTCCCCTGAAATGCTCCCTATCCCAAGGCTGCTCACCTGCTACATTCCATGAGAGTACATTCTTTGTACTTCTGTACACAAAGAGTTGTCTTTGTCCATGGAGTTTTCTTGGCAGGGATACTGGAGTGGCTTGACGGTTCCTGCTCCAGGTGGATCACGTTTGGTAAAAACTCTCCACTATGACCTGTCCATCTTGGGTGGCCCTGCACGGCATAGCTCACAGCTTCTCTGAGTTATTCAAGCCCCTTCACCATGGCAAGGCAGTGATCCATAAAGGGATGTGAAGGTGGTGATGTATGGAAGTGAGAGCTGGACCATAAAGAAGGCTGATCGCTGAAGAATTGATGCTTTTGAATTATGGTGCTGGAGGATACTCTTGAGAATCTCATGGACTGCAAGAAGATCAAACCTATCCATTCTGAAGGAAATCAGCCCTGAGTGCTCACTGGAAGGACAGATCCTGAAGCTGAGGCTCCAGTACTTTGGCCACCTCATGAGAAGAGAAGACTCCTTGGAAAAGACCCTGATGTTGGGAAAGATGGAGGGCACAAGGAGAAGGGGACGACAGAGGACGAGATGGTTGGACAGTGTTCTCGAAGCTACCAGCATGAGTTTGACCAAACTGCGGGAGGCAGTGGAAGACAGGAGTGCCTGGTGTGCTCTGGTCCATGGGGTCACAAAGAGTTGGACACGACTAAACAACTAAACAACAACAACACAAAGAGTTGAACTATACACTTTTACAGTTATTTGTGTGTAACATTCAATAAACGTACAGTTTCTGTACCTATGCTCACAATAATTTAGCTGTAGAAATCTGCAAATGGACACTCATGCAACCACTTCTCGGTATGTAGAGATAGCTTGTGTATGCATTCACTGTTGTGTGTGAACAAGCCTATTGTCTCAGCATACACATCTGGGAACACACATTTGCTAAGATAATGGTGACTTCAGACTAGTATATTAAGATGCTAGACTTATAGGCCACACCAGTTCAGACTATAGTTGGGGGTTAGAGAGTATTTCACCTTTTTTAATTCCCCCCCCCCAAAAAAAACTCCCCAACCTGGAACATCAAGAGGAAATATTTAAGGTAGTCCTCCCTTAAATGTGATAGTTGCTACAGAGCATTAGATTTTTATTTTTAGATTTTGAGCATTCAAAAATGCCTTCCATTTCATGTCTGAAGTGGTTCAGTCCAAAATTCTACCACTACACCCTGCCTGTTAGGTAGAATGGCTCTGATACCAAGACAGAAGCAATGGTCCCCTCTGTCCTGTAAATTTCAAGAGCAAAATTAACGTGGC
This sequence comes from Podarcis cretensis, assembly GCF_951804945.1. Classification (NCBI taxonomy): domain Eukaryota; kingdom Metazoa; phylum Chordata; class Lepidosauria; order Squamata; family Lacertidae; genus Podarcis; species Podarcis cretensis. The sequence goes on from NC_137187.1 coordinate 14,457,397, forward strand.
ACGTGCATGTTTTATGCTCAGGCTGTGAATCCCTAAATTTAATTTTTCCCTTTAGATAATTCTTTCATCTACTCTGGAGAACTTCCTCTGCTTCTGAAAAATGCCTGAAGAATATACTTCATTTCTCTCCTTTATTATCTCGTTCCTTGATCCTGTAGTCACCCTTGAGGGTTGTTTTATTAATGCAATGCTCTGTAAAGGAGGAAGCACTCTTGTATATAATTTTCTGCTCATTATATCATTCAGTGGCCTATGTGGAAAGTAAGGGCCGAGATTGATAATCAACTCTTTAATGACGAGAAGTCAGCAGACAATGCAACCTGGAGGAAGTATGAAATAATAGACTTTCCTCCTACCTTGAATTAATTGTTAGAGAATGAAAGGAGCAGTTTGATGTGACTTTCACTGGCAGAATATTGTTCTGTCCATCACATTTAGGAGTGCTGCAATTACAGGTACCCTCAAAGTGCATGCGCTGATGGTCTGTTAAGTTTTCAGATTAGCAAATGATTTTTTCGTAGCTGCATAATAAGGGTGTGAAACACACAAGAAAAGCTCAGTTAACAAAATCAACTTCATAGGTGAGGAACCTGACTCCAGACTTCCTGGGACAACTGCTCCCACCATCTTTGAATATTGGTAATGCTGGCTGAGGATGTAGTAGTACTAATAATACTTTAGTACCGGTGCTTTTTTGTAATAGTATTCACTGGGCAAAGTACTGCCACTTCTTGTTTTGCTGCCACTTTGTTCTGGCATCCATGACAATTTTATCCCAAAGCCACTCCTCTTCTGGGAGGGGAGGGGTTGTGCACGGGGCCTCTCACTTCCTGCCTTCAGTCTAGGCCCCCGCATCACTGGGGAGTCCCGGTGCTTGTCATGACCGCAGCCAGCCTATCCAGCTTACCGCATTTAAGCGGCCGGAAGTTCTCCCTTCTGCTCCCAGCTTCCACGAATCTCCTGCCCTCCCGCCCTTGCTTCTTGCATTTGTCACCTGCTATGGACTTCAATTGGTCACCTGCTGAAGTGGCCTGGTAGGAATTTTTCCACTTGGCAAATTGGCACCGGCCATTTGGTTTTTCACCTACCTCTTAGCAAATCGTCACAACTTTGTAAGGTTTGGCGGTTAGACATTGGAAAAGCTTGGTTTATGGGAGGGGAGGTTGTGGCCATCACCTACCCCTCCACTTGAAAGGTATTCGGTTAAAGGAATCTGGGGGTCGTGGTTCCTGTCCGAAGCCCAGGTGGTGGCTAGGGCCATGGCATGACCTTTCCGGTGACCCTGGGGGAGCTCCGAGTTGATGTACATCAACAGGGCTCCCCCTACAGGTGGTTAACCCTTGTGGGACTTCCTGTATGGCGGGCAGGAGTCAGATATAGTCAGTTTGGGTCCAATGCCTAAAGCCAATACCACTCACATTCTGTAACCAATAAAAGTTGTGGCTTCCTTTTTCGCCCATTAACCTAAAATACTGGTGTCCACATGTTTTATTCACCAAAGGAGGGGGTGTGGGGCCTTGATGTACAATCTCTCTCTCTCTCTCTCTCTGAAAATAAAGTAAGAAAGCAGTGATTAGTATCAAGTGCCTCCCACCCCCCAAATATCCAGATCTTGGCAGTGCAAAATACTGAGATACCAGTAGAAAAGAAAAGAAGAACAAGTCATGCCATATGTTTCTGCAAAAATATTTAAGTAATTATTTCCCTGCCATTATTATGCAACTAAAGTCCACTGTGAACATTTTAACAATCTGCTATAGGGATGCCCACCACAAAAAAGTCATAGAGGTCTTTCATTGTCCAGCTACCATGATTCAAGTACTGCGTCGTGTGTGCCTCTATGGAGAAAAGACTATAGACTGCATATGCATCAACTCGGGAACAACTTTTTCCAGGCCGTTTCTCAGCATACTTGTTGTTCCCCTCTGCAGAGAATGCTCTGTTTTTGTGTGCCTTAAATAATTCTCATGAGATCTAAAACCTTTATAAATGAGCAAATAGCATTTTATTTTTATTTTTATAGCTCTCTCCCCTGCTTCCCTGTCCTGGCAACAGTAACCCTATCTATAAATACACCAGACTGTCAGCCCACTCAATTTTCAAGTATATGGCAGATATATAAACAAGAGGCCTGAACTTTTTGTTGAGCTTCTGATTAACTGAGTGCTTGTTATCACACACCCCACACCCTATTTCTTAAATACCTTTCTTGCTATATTGATATTTGTAACAGTTTGCCATCAGCTCTTGCAATCTGAGTGCCTACTGGTCTCTGGCTCCAACTTTTGGATCACATACATATTATGCATTTGAAGCAGACATTTTGCCTATAGAGATGGGGGATAAATTCAGATTGGCTATCATTTCATTGTGAACTGACCTAATTCACACTTTCCAAAATAATATATGAACTGAAATGTATTTTGCAATGGAATACTCCAACCTACTTATATGTACACAAATGCATCTATGAGTAGGGAGTGCGCATAAAATGCTCATATTCATGAAAAAGACATGCAAACATGGATCATAATTGGGAAAACTGCTTGCAAAAATGTATATATTAGGCAAAATTGCATTTTAAAATGTGGCTATTGAGAGAAATGCATGCTAATATGCTGGTGATTTTTCATGCACTTTTAAAAAAAAAATATCACAAACTGATGTGGAAATCGGGGGACCTTAATTTAAGAGAGAAACTGATTTTAACGAAGTCATCCATCCCTACATTTTGAGGTTTCTCTGTTCTGATCTTTTTATCTATCTACAGTATCCTTCCTTCCTTCCTTCCTTCCTTCCTTCCTTCCTTCCTTCCACACACGTGTGACTGGTGGCTCCTGGAACCAGTGTGGCAGCCTGTGGCAAAGCAGATCACACAACCAAGTTTTTCTGGCTTTCTTCCCATCCTCCTCCCTCGCAATGATGTGGACACAAAAGCATTGCAGTTGTGTAAATCCTTAGCAACTCACTAAACTGAAGTGTCTACCCTTGGTTTAAGAGGGGTCCATGCACTCACAATTTCTAGTGTGAGTTAATGTCACAATTACCATACATTACTTAGAAGTAAGGCCCACTAAAATTCAGGGGATGGCACCCAGTTAGGTCTGGAGGCTGAATCGGCTAGTCTTAAAGGTGCCACACAGAGCTGTTAACAAGTTCTTCCTAAACATTCAGCCCCTTGGAAAAAGATTACTCCCTCAACCCAACTTATTTAGTATTATGCCTTCTTTCCAGAATGTGGAGGGATATTAAATGGACTAGGGTATAGACAACTTGGGTGACCTTGGGCTATTCACTGTCACCCTATGTTTTCTCATGGTTGTGAGGATAAAGAGTGTAAGAGGAGAATCATGAATGACATGAAAGGAAACCAGTCTCTGCTTGCGAAAACTGTGATATCTCATGTGGGAATTCCCTATGGGTATTCCAAATACCCCTTGTTTGTGTTACAATACAGTATATGAGAGGAACCCCCTGACTCACACAACTGTATGGTTAACACAGCCCCAACAATGAGTAGCTTGTGGCCTGTTCTCTCTTCTCCCTCTCCCTGTCCCATTTTCCATACCTTTCCTGGGTTAAAAACTGTTATAAAGAAAGATGTAACCATATTTGACTGTTGAGTGAAGTCTGGAAGAATTGCTTGTTGACATTTAAGGAAATAAGCAATTCCCTCGGTGGCCTCTGGTTTAAGTATGTGTCTTGCAGATTTAAGAACAGGCTTAGCTGCATCTTTGGAGCCATGGGACATCTGAAGTGTGCTTACTGTGGATAAGGAGGTTTTACTTACCAGCGTTACTCCTTCCTTCTGCTTCACTCAATCTCTCAGCCATTTCCTGGAATCTGGAACACCCCTCCCCGCAAATCTGCAATTTATGTGCCTGATCGCCTCTTCAGGACAGGAAATGGCTCTAAAATGTTTCAGCAATGGTCACATCAAAGGTTGCAGAAAGTTGTGCCTATCAAGTTTTAAATACAAGATAGAAAATGGTCTATAAATTGTTTACCTTAAGCTATATTTTATTTTGTTTTATTTTTGCAGTAAAATGTGCAAGCTCAGTGAGAAAAGACCCAAGTTCGAAAATGTCTTTCTTTTCATCCAAGTTCTGAACTCTAATTGAAGCTTAGACAGAGCTCTGCAAAACCCCCATTATACAAACAATTTCTAGTTTTTAATGGTTCTGGAAGCTTTGTTCTATGCCTTTCAGGCTCTCAAGCTGATTTGGGAGGGATGCAAAATCATCACAGATCATGCTGGTATCCCCAAACAACTAGGCCACCCCAGTCCAACCACAAAGGCTGCTAACACCCAAATGGTAGTGTTCTCCATAATCTCAAAGCATAATTTCAAGCAGGAGTTATCACAGATGTTGTTTATCCCTGTCTCGCCTTTTGTAGTTAAATCTTTATGAGTTTGTTTTTAATCTGTATTTTTATTACTACTTATCATGTTGCATAAGCTGCCCCAGGGAAGCTATTCATGTATTTATTTTAAAACCATTTGTGTACTACCATTTATCAAAATAGATTTCAGCACCCCAAATTTGGGACATCATTTCTGAGAAAGCCCTCTCCTTTGTGGCTGCATAACACACTTCCATTAATGAAGGCACTTGGAGTAGGGCCTCAATAGAAGACGTTCAGATACTGGTGGGTTTGTATAGGTATTTGCTTCCCAATTTTTTAGGGATTTAAAGGTAAGTTGGATCTGGAAACAAATAAACATCCAGTGCAATTATTTCAAGATTGATATAATGTGATCTGATCTAGCTGTTCCAGTTAAAGTTCTGGCAGGCAAATCTTTCACTAATTGAAACTTCCAAGTCACCTTTACCCTTTCTTTCTTTTTTTAATGGCAGGATATATATTCCTAAATTGAATGAATAAATAACAAGACAAGGTAGAGCAGGCCTGCTATTCACTGCTGGGAATTCAAGGTCATTTCTTAAGTAAGGATGCAGGAGAAATTCAATTCAGTATGCATTTAAAGCCAATTCTATCAAATTCAAATTTTCCAAAATAATATGTGAACCGGAAAATGGCTATCCTGTGAAATTTGCACTTTTCTGAATTTTGCAATGCAATTCTCCAACCAAGCAACATTTACAAAAATGCATGTTTGGGGAGAGTGTACATAAAAATGAAGGCTTTGATGAAAATAACATGTGGAAATGCATTGTGTTAGGGGAAATTGCCTGCAGATAATGTGCACCTTAGTCAAAACTGCAAATTAAAGTGTCTTTATTAGAAGAAATTCACACTATGTCAGGGACCGTGCTGAGGAGGGCTGCACTGAAGAATAATAGTGGGAGGCTCCTGATCCTCCTGATCCCGAATCTTCCTAGGAGCAGGAGGACAGTATAGATTTGGAACAGTGGTTTGCAAAGGGGTATAGTTCAGAAGGCAGAAGCTGGGAAATACAGGATGGGGAACAGCTAGCAGAAGAAACACTAGAAGAGAGAGTTAACAGATTCACAGCTTCTGGACAGCATTCACCCCCATTCTCCAAAGAACAGAGAGTTCAGAAAGTGTCAGAACAGAAAGTGCAGAAGGTACAAACTCAGATTACAAAACATAGGAATGACGTAGATTAATAGGGACGAAGAGGGGAGTGACCCTTAACTGGGAGCACCGCCATTTCTAGGTAGATGTGTTCTTTATCTCTCACTGTGATTATTAAAGATGTCTTACTGGTAAGACGTTTCTTTTGTTTGATTTTCTTATCTACTGTCATGGGGGAGGAAGCTGATTCTCCGAAGCCTGACACACTAAAACATTGGTAAATTTTCATGTCGTATATGTGTGTGTGTGTGTGTGTGTGTGTGTGTATTGCAGACTGCCGCAAAATGTAAGGAAATAAATCTAAGATTGGAAAAATGAGATAATCGATATTGACCAATACTTTCATCCCTATCCATAACCAACACCAATGTAAACATGTAAAGTTCTTTTAGCTCAGGGATGGAGAACCTCAGACCCAGATACCAAATTTAATTTCTGCCCTGGTCTCTTAGCCTGGCCTTTGGGACTCTCCCATACTGTGCCTACTCCCTAGGCCATGCTGTTCACCAGCCTTGCTCTGCATCCTGTTCAAAAGCATTTGCTTGGCTGGAACGTATCCTTGAATTGTGTTCCTACCTCCTGCTTTGTGTGTGTTTGTGTGTAGAAATTTATTAAGTGTGATTGGAACGTAGCCTATTGTATGGCTATTGTATCTTTTGCTTTGCTGACTTAAATTTCAGTCACTGTTTAGAAAAACTGAACGACTTTTAAAGACTGAATTCAGTGGATCTGTTTTCAGCTGTCTGAGACCACATTTTCTAAGGTTAGTGCAAAACCCCAGGAAACAAGGAAGGAAAATGAAACAAAGCACCTTTTTGTCATTCTGCACTCAGCAATGGACATTTTGCCAAATATTCCAGTATCTTACCCCGTGGCTAAGCAGAAAATAGCTCTGGCTACCCAATGTATATTGCTGCACCATTAAGTTTTGTGACTTACTGAATGAACACCATCCTGAGGCAGTAGCATAATGTTTGCTAGCGCTGCTTTCTCGCTCCCGCTTTGATTATCTGCACTAGTTCAAGTAGCAAGTAATGTCGCCTCTGTTAGATTTCATTTATGACACCAGTTCAAACGACACTTAATGGCAAGCTTTTATTTCGCTGGGCAAAATGCTCCAGCTGAAGCCTTGTTAAAAACAACAACAGACTGCTGTCGTTCTTGAGAGCAAAATATTTGTCTGTGCTGTTTGCCGCCAACTAATTAACAACCGACTTGAAATTATCAGCCTTGGAAATGTTCATGTTTATCATTCAGACTCTAAAGTGCTGGCTCTCTTCATTTATTGTAGTAGCAGTGCTGACATGACTCCCCAACCCCTCCTCCCAAGCCACAAAACAATTTCAAGCAAAAGGCTTAATTGGGAAGAACACAAAGACACACTCTTTACCATCAGGGCTACTCCAGTCAAATCAAGCTCCAGAGCAGCAGTCACAAACAAAAATAATTAGACTTAGAAGTTCCCAAAACAGTAATTGAAAATTGTCAAGAGCAGGGATGGGAAAATCTGTCAAATTTGGTCTCACTTAGTTTCCCACGCGTAAGTTCATGTATCCTCATTTCCACATCAGTTTTTTAGCATAAATTGCATTGCAAAAATATTATTATTATTATTATTCATTAAATTTGTATAGCTCCTTATACCCGCAGGTCCCAGTTCTTACAAGAACTGTCCCCATATATAACTCAATTTTGTATGTTATATTCACCATTATACACCTTTTAAGGCTTACTTTACCCTTCTGTATAAATGTTTGAACATATTACTTGGCTGTAGAACTGCACTGCAAGATTCAGAGGATGTCTGTGTTTGAGGGTGCACATTGTTTTACAGAATGAAAATTAAAGAGATTTGCCTTTAGATGTGAACTGAATCATTTCCCGCCCCCATCCCTACTCAAGAGTGGATCTCCGCCCCCATAGAGGAACTGTGTTGATGTACAAGAGGATTTTTTAAAAAAACAAGGTGTAGGTTATTTTTCTGTACCTGTTTATTGAATTACCAAGCCTTTTGTATAAAAGCAGTAGCAATTTATGCTATTGAGAAGGAACTTGTTGCAGCATTAATTACCCAGCAGGGCTTTAAACATTTCCCTACATTGGAAAGGAGTGAAAAAATAGCATACTGGTATAAAAACAGAGAGACTTGTGGAACCTTACAGACTTCCTTTGTATGATTTATCAAGGCATAAGCTTTAGCGGCTAGACCCCACCTTCAATGCATGAAGTGTTATTCTCAGCAGGTATACACAAAGAGGGGTGGGAATCATAAATGGGATAGATAGGTAGGTAGGTAGATACCTGTCTTTCTATCTATTATATCTGCCAACTGCAGATAACACTTCATGCATTTGACAAAGTAGATCCTAGCTCCATTAAAGCTTATGCCATAATCAATCAATCAATCAAAGGTGACATTAGACTCTGTTCTTTTTCTTGCAACAGATTCACATTGCTGCTATGGAATTTTCTGCTGGTAAGAATTGCTCAGGGATGGAACACCTGTTAAAGCTGTCATAGAGGTGTTGTTGTTCTCAAGATAATCAATTCCTCTCCTGCCCAGTTCTGGAAGCACTTAACATGCAGAACTGTGCCATGATGCAGTGGGTCTCCACACCCCCTCCAGTGACCACTGGAAAAATGGGTGTGGAACAGTGCTATTTTTCTAGAAAAAGAGGTGCCGGAACTCACCATGAATGCCTCCCTTGTTCTCTTATAATGGCAATGGAACCCACCTGAGAGGTGCTGGAACTGAGATCCGGATGACAAAAAGCCCTGGTGTCACATTTACAATTATGATATGATGGCAGAGCACAATATGTGGTTTTGACTTATGACCAGAATGAGGGTCAGAAGGCTCAGCATTCCTATGGCAAGTATATAATGTGTTTTGGCCCTGAGCGATTCAGATGCGTAATTGGTTTAGAAATACTATGTGTAGTGGCTATTCTACATTGCAAAATAGCTATGGAAACTGGATCTCTGAACCATGCCGACAGTTTTCAACACCCCATAGCTATTCCCCTTCCTGAAAATAATCAGGACCACTCACATGAATAGCTTATTGCTCAGTTAGCCAGCATGGTATTCTCCATATGCTATAAGTTCCCATCGTTCAGCCCAAACACTGAGGTCCAGCTCCGAGGGCCTTCTGGTGGTTCCCTCACTGTGAGAAGCAAAGTTACAGGGAATCACACAGAGGGCCTTCTCGGTAGTGGTGCCCTCCCTGTGGAACACCCTCTTATCAGATGTCAGGGAGATAAAGAACTACATAACTTTTAGAAGGCATCTGAAAGCAGCTTCATTGTATCAGGAAGTTTTAAATGTTTGATGTTTTACTATGTTTTATATATGCTGTAAACTGCCCAGGGAGGCTGGGAAAACCCATCCAGATGGGAGGGTATAGATAATAAAATTATTATTATTATTATTATTATTATTATTATTATTATTATTAATTGGTGATGCTGGTTGTGGCTGATGGGAGCTGGAGTTCAAAAACATCCGGATGGCACCATGTTGGCTGCCCCCACTTATCTTATTTATTTTATTTAATAAAATTTATATACCACTTTGTTTTAAAAGAAACCTCAACGTAATATATAACTTCTATGTAGTGCCATATCCAAGCAGCCACTGGTCCACTGTTAGAATGTGGAGTTGAGCCTCAGGACTGATTCAGTTGTGCCTGAGATGGTATACCGTACTTGTGTCCACCAATGCTGTCATTGATAGACGTATTTCAAGATTGCTGGAATACTGTGTAATAACTTGCAATCTTTCCCAAACAGCTTCTCATCTTCCAAACTTGGAGTTTGGCTGAAATACAATGCTCTCTCATATAAAATAAAATTCCATCAAACTAATTGGGGCTTATTTCCAGACAAGCAAGCATAGGATTTCCCTGTCTGTCTTCAAACTTGAAATGTTCCTGTTATGTTTGAACAAATGAAAGAAAATATGCAATTTACTAAGCCGTGGGTTAAACCACAGGGCCTAGGACTTGCTGATCAAAAGGTCAGTGGTTTGAATCCCCGCAACAGGATGAGCTCCCATTGCTCGGTCCCTGCTCCTGCCAACCCAGCAGTTTGAAAGCACGTCAAAGTGAAAGTAAACAGGTACCGCTCCGGTGGGAAGGTAAACAGCATTTCTGTGCGCTGCTCTGGTTTGCTAGAAGCGGCCTAGTCATGCTGGCCACATGACCCGGATGCTGTACGCCAGCTCCCTCAGCCAATAAAGCGAGATGAGCGCCGCAACCCCAGAGTCGGTCACGACTGGACCTAATGGTCAGGGGTACCTTTACCTTTACCTTATTTCAGGGGTGCCATCTTTATTTCCACTGCACATCTACTGTCTTGTAAAGGCATCTGTTGACTGCTGCATGTCTGCTACTTCCAAGTGTTATTTGCCACACGGCGGGTATCATATTGCTAACCACGTTGCTATCAAGAGCTGCTCATTATTTGCTATATGACTCGCTGCGAATGTGGGCTTCAGAGAATACATCTTTCTTTGGACTCTGTCCTGTCATGTGATGCCCAGAAATCTTTCTGACACGACACATGTGGAAAACACTGAGGCTTCTGTCTGAGCAATGTCTATGCTGGCTTGGCCATGTACACAGAAGAGAAGATGGCAGAATCTCCAAGGATATGCTCTACAGGAAGCTGGCTTCAGGCACTAGGCCTGTTGGCAGACCAACTCTGTCTACAAACATGGCATGAAGGCTGACAACATTAACCTTGCTGTATGGAATCCCTTGCCAGATGATCACAATGCTTTGAGACAGACAGGTTGTGTATCCACAGCAGTGACCAGAGGAGGAAGGACTGCTAGGAGAACCTGTAGCAGCAAAATCGGACACCTTCATCTGCCCCATGTGCAATACAACACGCCTTCCATTGTCTCCCAACAACAGCAGCAGTATGTCAAGTGCTACCGTATTTTTCGCTCTATAGGACACACTTTTCCCCCTCCAAAAAATAACAGGAAATGTGTGTGTGTGTCCTATGGAGCGAATGCAGGCTCCTTGGCTTCAGCGATAGCAACACGAACTCCGAAGGCTTTGGGTTCCTTTTGTTGAAGCCAGGAGAGCAAGACTCTCCTGGCTTCAGCAGAGAGGGAAAGCTGCGCAGCGCCCCTTCAGCCAAGCGGGAGGAGAAATAGGAGGGGCTCCATTTCTCCTGCCGCTTCGCTGAAGGGGCACTGAGCAGAGAGGGAGAGATTTTTTTTTCTCATTCTCCCCCTCTGAAACAAGGTGCGTCCTATGGTCGGGTGCGTCCTATAGAGCGAAAAATACGGTATATATTCTACATAAGATAGTTTCAAATAATGCATCTTTATTGTCAAATACCATCAAATATTGACTGGTTACCTTTCAATCATCTTGGGGGAAAGTAGGGCAGCTGAGATTACTCCTTCACTTGCCGTGTACTTTGATGGTTCCTCCATCAATGGCAGCTTGTGAACCTTTAATGGTTTCAAATGTTCACGCTGCATGCGGCAGGAAATAGCCTTCGCTCAAATTCCCATGATTTGTTTCACCTCAGAGTCTGAATATGCCCTATTCCAAAGTTTGCTTTGAATTGTCATTTCATCATGTAGGCAAAATTCTCTACCAGTTTGAAAGTCAGCGATAATAGAAACTGCCAGGCTCCACTGGCGCCAGCATATTGCTTTTCATTTCAGTGCTTCTGCTCACATCCCATGTTGTGAAAGTCAACTTCAGGTTTCTGTGTCAGGTTTTTGCATGATGTGAGGTGCCAAATCATTTATTGCTAAGCTTTTAAATTGAGATTCTTGTGGGTTTCCCCTCCCCCACCTCAGCCTATGCTGACAAGTAGAGATGGACAAAATATTTCCATGCTGCATGTGTTGGCTGGTTTCATCCCAGTTTCTAGGAGGGCTCACATGTTACCTTTAACAAGTGTGCAATCTCTGTACATGTGTACACAAATAGTTGAGCTATACACCAATGCAGTTCATCACACGTAATGTGCTTAATATAATGTTTGAATCCAGATGTTCTTCTTCTATGTTGACTGTTCCAACAGACAGGTGTCTAGGGAGCTCTCTTCCAGATCCCTTCTCTGTTGTTAAGTACATATAGTATGTTCTCCCTGGCTTCAAGAATGGCTTTGGGGTTATGAAACTCGTCTGAGAGCTACAGGCTCGGGAGTCCCATTCAGGAATCAATATTTTTTCTTTAGAAGTTGGGAAAACCTAAAGTGGGTGGAACAATGAAGACAAGCTTGGCTTTGTATGTTTCTTTGTATGAATTCTGCAAGCTGAATTTTCCTTAAGACATGTGGAACTTCACAGCTTCTTAAAATCGAGTGTTGGTCTTTCCTCCATTAATAAAACAAGTAAATAAACTTTGGTTTCCTGGTGTCCTGTATGGAGTCATTGCTGAAAGAATTCTTTAATCTGAATGACTAAAGTTATCAAATACTAACTCTTTTGGTATTATAAACATAATTGATTGAACTAAGGAAGAAATTAAGCTCTGGCTTTGGAGTCTTATTCTTTTAATAATGAAATGGCATAAAAATGTCTAAATTTAAGCAACCAGGCAGATATGAGTTTCATTAGGACTGTGGCAGGTACATTGCCTCTCAAATGCCTCTCTTGTGATTCCATTATTAATTTGATCAAGTAGAAATAAATTTTTCTAACAAGGTTCAGAGGTTAGAAATATCAAGTCTACACAGAGGAAAGGCATATTAGGCTGTTCCATGGAATGACTGCCTGAAAAAAAGGTGTCCTATTTTCATCTACCAGTTTTCTTTGAAAGCATAAAGATTTCAAGGTGATTTATGACACCAAAGATACCATTTAAACCACAATTACCACCAACCATTTCTTAGATAGTACTTGTATATTCTTTGTACACACCAGTAACGTTGCTAGATCCAGTTCTGGAGCAAGCTATTTGATACACTATTGACACACCTGAAGGATATGTTCTGAGTACGGACACTAATTAGGTCTGCACCCCCAACAAGTTACACTTTCTGTGAAAAGAAAACACTGTATCTAGTATATGGGTTGTTGAGATACATACTACAGTGGTACCTCGGGTTAAGAACTTAATTCGTTTTGGAGGTTCATTCTTAACCTGAAACCGTTCTTAACCTGAGGTACCACTTTAGTTAATGGGGCCTCCCGCTGCCATTGCACCGCTGCTGTGAGATTTCTGTTCTCATCCTGAAGCAAAGTTCTTAATCCGAGGTACTATTTCTGGGTTAGTGGAGTCTGTAACCTGAAGCATGTGTAACCTGAAGCGCCTGTAACCCAAGGTACCACGGTATCTGAAGATATGCATCTCATCCCATGAAGCATATTTCCTCCAATTCATCTTTAAGCTCTTTGTTGTTATAACTAGAATAGCCGCTTGATGTCATCTTTTCATAGGTAAGGCCCAACAGCAGAGGCAGCATTATGAGCTGGGCCTTTTTGAGTCTATGATTATGACATCATTAAAATTCCCTGCCAGAATGTTGCTTATCCCAAGCTGTTCAAGAGACATGGCTCCTTAAGGGAAAGGCAGAGACATGAGGAGAAAAGGAGCCTGGAGACGACCTCAGAGTGGAGTGAAAAAGAGATACTAGGCAAGAAGGAAACAAAAATTTAGCACATATCTCTAGGTAAGACTTTTGCAGACTCGTTGGTTGGGCTTAGCTCTGTCTTTCTTTGTGAATCTGGTGATCCTAAGAACTGGTATACTAAAGTGGTTAAAGAGGTGAAATTGGAAGAAAGGTCTTGTATGAGTGTTGCCTCAGCCCTGAATATCTGAAGTGGCCTTGGCCAAGTCTTTGTCTTTCAGTTCATTCCCACATTTGCAGCACATCCAAGCATAGTCTCGCTTAAAAATGAATGCCATCATTCAAAGGAGATGTTATTAGACACCAGGCCATGCTCATTGAGCAATGGTCATATCTGGTTAGCCAGCCCTAACTGGGCATAAGCCCTCCTCATCACCAAGACTTCCTGGACCCAGAGGCATACAGAGGGTGTGTGTGGAGGGGGCAGGCCACCCCGGGTACCACTATGGGCGGGTGGCAAGATGGCCCACTATCTCCCCACAGCTGTAGAGCAGCCGAGGATGCACACACAGTCAGTATGGGCACCGCTCACGTGGCATCTGTACGGGCTGCCACTCATGCACACCATCCATATGGGCATCTGTATGGCCTCTTCACAGCTGCCTCTTGCACAGTGACCGTATAGGCTGGGACGAGTATGCAGTCCGTATGAGCTGCCACTCGCGCGCTGTCCGTACGGGTTGCTGCTTGCACGTGCCATCCAGCCATACAGGCTGCCTCTCACATGGTGACTGTACAGGCTGCCATGTATGCACAGTCCATACAGGATGCTGCACCTGTGCAGTCCATACAGGATGCCATGCGTGTGCAGTCCATAAGACGTCGTGCATGCGCTGCCGGATGGTTCATTCCGCCCCTCAGCGTCCCGCCCTGGGTGCCAGAGAGGGTTCCTCCGCCACTGCCTGGACCTCCAGCAGCAGCTTTGAATCAAGGAGTATTCCCAAGCTACAGATCTGTTCCTTTTAACAAGCCATAGCCCTAGTTCCCAAGCATGACAACTGCCTATTCACATCACCTCCTTTTGGTTGACAGAGCATATTGGATACCCCCTTGAAAGTTCAGGTCTGTGAATGTAAAGAAAGTGAAATTGAAATCTATTGGTTCCAGTAGTATCATTGCAACTGGTGCATGGTGAGCTTTTTGTGAATTGGCTGGTGGAATAAGACCACTGCAAATGGCCAATTATATTCAGTGTCAGTTGCATGATAAAAACTGTACTGCGCAGCTGGTAATTGTTACCTGTCTCCATTTTGAGTACTTTCCAGTGGCAGCCATTCTCTGGTATGGATCATATGATTGGGGGTCTTATGTTATGCTTTGAGAAGAGAGGCAAAGGTTCTATGAGTCAATTAAATAAATAACAAATAATTGTTTTTTATAGCAAGTTTAACAAGAAGGAAGGGGGGAATGAGCTCACATCAGCTCACATTAATAAGACAACAGCCGCCAATGCATCCATCTCAGTTTAAACCTATCTCAATATATGCCATCCAAATGTTCTGATAGATATCCAGATGAAATCGATAATTTTTAAGAAATATGTTAAAATGTAGTGATAGTAGGATAGAAGAGCTGGAAATAATGCCAATATATTTCGCATCTGGCAACCAATGCGCCATATTCAAATCATACATGGGTAGACAAGTCTAAAAAGCCCGGGACACAAATTTTCACAGCCCTCTAGCAAGTAGGAGGCTTAGTTTGGTCAATATTGAGTATAAATGTCAAGAGTTAACACTAAATACATTACTTCTAGTAAATGAGCCACCATAGCTGCTAGAGGGCAGTGAAAATTTGTGTTCTGGACTTTTTAGAATCATCTACTCATGTACTATATGAAACCAAAGGGTCTCCTTTCAGCTCTCCTATCCCACTGTAAAGGTGAGTGGTAAGACCAGGGGTCAGCAACCTTTTCCAGCTATGGGCAAGTCCACCATCCCTCAGACCATGTGGTGGGCTGGACTATATATATATATATTTTTTTTTGGGGGGGGAGGAAATGAAAAGATTCCTATGCCCCACAAATAACCCAGAGATGCATTTTAAATAAAAGGACACATTCTACTCATGTAAAAACACTCTGATTCCTGGACTGTCCACAGGCCAGATTAAGAAGGTGATTGGGCCACATCCAGCCCCTGGGCCTTAGGTTGCCTACCCCTGGGTAAGACGCTCAGACCATTGCATAATAAATGGTGCATGTTTGTCTTCCCATGCTTGAAGCATAAATTTCTTGGCAGCTATAAGGACTTGCAAAATCCAGTTTTGTTGCCCTGCCACTAGTCCCCATACCATGTAGGTATAATTTTAAAGTAAACAAATATAAAGGATTTTTACACTTCAAAATTAATGCGGATAATAACTGAGTCATTCCTTATGGTGGGCGAGGTAGAGTGGCCTTCTAAATGTTGCTAGACTCCAATTCCCAACTCAACCCCAACCAGCATAGCCAATGCTCAGGGATGATGGGAGTTGTAGGCCAATATCACATGAAGGTCTTCCCCCATCCCTACCTTAAGATATACCTTTAGCAGAGCAAATAGCTACTTGTGCTATGAAATCAGAAGTCAATATATGAGACTAAATTGCCCGAAAAAGTTGCATTTTATTTTAGTTTGAAGAAGCATCATAAATGTGCAAGAGATAACACCCTTGCAATTCAGATCAGTTTTATTATTGAATCCATCAAGGTTATCACAAAAAACCCAAACCGAAATAGCACATTTCTTCATAATTAGGCCCTGTGTCAATTTTTGATTAAGGGACAGTTTTCTCAATGACTTTCTCTTTTTTTGATTGCCTGAGCTCGTCTTTTTCTCCTTATTTATTAGATTATGGCATCATCCAGTGAAGAGCCTACTTCTGACAACAGCTTTTCATCTGTGAATGGCTCAGGGAATGAGAACAGTGCCCAAGGAACAGATGGACCTTCTGACTCAAGGTGTCCTATCTGCCTGGAAAGAATAAGGAACGTGGCCTTCTTAAATCCCTGCTTCCATAGATTCTGTTTTGTTTGCATCCTGGAGTGGTCAGAAAGGAAAGCAGAATGCCCACTCTGTAAACAACATTTCCACTCTTTCTTTCACACCATAAATTCCGACACTGATTTTGAAGAGTACATTATCCCCTTTGAAAATGCATCCTATGGCCTGTGTGGGGAGAGGTCAGCAATTGATCACCGACCTGAGTCGCTGCCAGACAATGGGATCTTGTATGAAGGATACTCCGAAGGTAGGATGAGAACACTTAATGAGCTGATGAGACAGCTTGGAATAAGGAGGTCATCCCATCCAGGAGGCATCTCCCTTGGGCAAATCCGAGAGCAGGTTACAATTAAGTTCAGGAGGGGCCTTTATCGGTCTGGAGCACGTGTCAGGAACGTCCAGAGTGGAGGTTTTTATAGGGATATATCAGCTGATTTTTTCCACAGGAACCCTGTCCGTCTTAACAGGTTGGTTCCCTGGTTGAAGCGTGAACTGAGAGTCCTCTGTGGTACACATGCATCCTTGATCAACAACATACAGCATATCATATTGAACAACATAACTATCTTTGATCTGGACAGCCAAGCTTTTGCTGACATTGTGCAGCCTCATTTACTCCACTACACCAATCATTTCTTGCATGAATTCATCAGTTTTGCTCGCTCCCCTTTCAACATTAAGGCCTATGACTGGAGAGCCACTTACGACATTCCCTTTCCTATCCATGATGATGGGTTCCAGTCCAATTCATCATTTACTACATCATCTTCAGAAGAGGAGGAGGAGGAGGAAACTGAAGACTCTGATGAGAATGAGGGGGAAGATAGAGAATCAGTGACAAGTAATGAGGAAGGAACTTGGGATGACGAAATACAAGGAGCAACAAGTTCCAGTTCCAGCCAGACTCTGGATGAGTTTTTCCTTCCTTTTGGGTCCTCAGATGGAGCACTTGTAAGAAGTCAGGACAACATGCACGTATTTTTCCAAGCTGATGCACATTTAGGGTCACACAATAGGCACTGCCCATTACATGAACGTGTCCTCAACGAGATAGAAGAGAGTATGCCATTGCTATGCAAAGCCATCCCCAATTGTATGGAGAGTGCACATCAAACTATAGATGATATTGATGAAGAAGAAGAGCCAGTAAACAAGCAGAATGCCTTAAACAGTCATAGCTTTGGTGGCAGCTCTCATAGTGCAAGTACAGCTATCTCTAATGTTGGCCAGACTGCTAGCAGTAATCGAGTGTTTGATGCTTTGCAGGTTCCATCTCAAGAGCAAGAGGCAGATAGCATGGATCAGACACCATCGCAACAAAAGGACATGGTAAGCACCAAGCTGATCCATCACAAAGGAGAGGAGATCATTGTTATTGAGGTGCTTCAACCCAAAGCAGAAGACATTTTGGTTATTGAGCACATAGAGTTGAAAACAAGAGAAACTAATGACACTGGTCAGATGGCATGGCAAGATGAAGAAAAGGGTAGCTCTACAGAACTGCACTCCTCTGCAGAAGACACACCAAGTGGTTCTGATACCAAGAGGAAGGGTGGATTTTTTTCATTTATCAGAAGACCTTGATTTACACACAAGGAAAATCAGTCCAATAACCCACAAGGGAACTTATTATGCTGTTCTCTTAATGGGGTTATACATGTTATGCTCAAACCAATAAATTCGTATATATGAAAAAAAAATATGTGTTGAATGAATGATAACAGAAATCTGGTGTTGAGTCTGAAGCAAAACACTGATAACCAAAATACTTACCGGTACCTAAACAATTACAGGAGACAATGTATAGGGAGCAAAAAAGTATGATGAATAGAAATTTGACAGGATCTTCATTAATTAGTTATTTATTAGAGAGTGGAGCTACTATCATGTTTAAACCACACAAGTAAATTATTTTGAGGGACAGCAGAGGACAGCTATTTTGGGGTGAATTATGAACCCCACATAAACAATTTCTATTAAATTACTGTATAAATGTTTAATAATAATAATAATAATAATAATAATAATAATAATAATTTATTTCTACCCCGCCCACTCTGGGCAGCTTCCAACAGAAGGTTAAAAATACGTTAAAACACCAGTCATTAAAAACTTCCCTAAACAGAACTGCTTTCAGATGTCTTCTAAATGTCATATAGTTGTTTATTTCTTTGACATCTGATGGGAGGGCGTTCCAAAGGACACCATTACTGAGAAGGCCCTCTGCCTGGTTCCGTTCCTGTAACTTTGCTTCTCGTAGTGAGGGAATCAAGACTATTACTCTCACTCTGTTTTATGTGGGTTCATCAGAAACTACACCGGACAGGAACAATCTACCCTGCACAACCTCGTAGGGTGTAGCCAACATGATGTCCTTCAAATGCCGTTCCCATCAGCCCCAGCCAGCATGGCCAATGGTCAAGAATGATGGGAGTTATAGTCTAGCACCTTAATTTAGTAAAACCTGGCATGGACCAGTGTTTTAATGCTGGCTTAGGCTCCTTTTGCATTTGTGGCTCTTTTAAAGGTTGGCCTAAATGTTCCCCAAACAGGGTTGTGTTATTGCTCCAACTCTATTCATTATTTTCATTGCCATGATCCTACACTTTGTCGAAGGGAAACTCCCCACTGGGGTAGAAATCATATATTGAACAGATGGAAAACTCTTCAATCTGAGCAGGCTGAAAGCAAAGAGTAAGGTTACCGTAACTTCCATCATAAAGCTTCAGTATGCTGATGACAACGTAGTGTGTGCACGCTCAGAGGATGACCGCCAAACCATCCTAAATATCTTTGCAGAAGCTTACAAAAAGCTTGGCCTGTCGCTCAACATCCAAAAAACCAACATCCAAAGTGCTGCACTAACAAGTGCAAAATAACCCCTCTGCAGCGCCACAAATCCAACTCAATGGTGTAACGTTGGAAAATGTTGATCACTTCTCCTACCTAGGCAGTTATCTTTCCACAAGGGTCAACACTGATGCCAAAATCCAGCATCGCCTGAGCTCTGCAAGTGTGGCTTTCTCCTGATTGAAGTGCAGAGTGTTTGAGGACCAGGAAATTCGCAGGGAAACCAAAATGCTTGTTTACAAAGCTATTGTACTACTAACCTTAATGTATGCTTGTGAAACATGGACCACTTACAAATGCCATCTCCAACTTCTCAAAAGATTGCATCAACAGTGTCCCTGAAAAATCTTACACATCACTTGGGAAGACAGGTGAACTGATATCAGTGTACTGGAAGAAGCAAAGTGTTGAAGCAATGATTCTTCCACATCCACTTTGATGGACTGGTCATGTTGTGTGGATGCCTGATTATCGTCTTCCAAAGCAACTACTCTATTCCGAACTTAAAAATGGAAAGCTTAATGCTGGTGGTCAACAAAAGAGGTTTAAAGATTGTCTCAAGGCAAATCTAAAAAAATGTAGTATAAACACCGACAACTGGGAAACACTGGCCTGTGAGCTCTCCAGTTTGAGAACAGCCTTTACCAAAGGTGTCATGGACTTTGAAGACACTTGAACTCAGAACGCAAGGGGAAGAGGAAGGCATGCTTGGTAAATCCACACCATGATCAACTCCTGCCCGGGAACAAATGTCCCCACTGTGGAAGGACATGTGGGTCCAGAATTGGCCTCCACAGTCACTTACGGACTCATTGTTAAAACGGTGTTTATGGAAGACAATCTTACTCGGCTATGAGTGTTGTCAGAAGAAGAAGAAGAAGAAGAAGAAGAAGAAGAAGAAGAAGAAGAAGAAGACTGTGTGCAGTTGTTTCTAGGAATAAAATAAGAGTTCTGGTGGGTCAGACCCTCAATCTGTATACTCCAGCATCCTATATATCTCACAGCAGTCAGCCAGATTCCCAAAGGAAGCCCAAAAGCAGAAGAAGGCAATGAACCTATTATGTTGCTGCTCTCACCAGCTGATAGTCCATAGCGTAGCATGCTGCTTCTAGACCTAGAGGTTACATGCAACCATGGCTAGATATAGTCATTGTAGTTATATTTTCTTTGGTTAGGAAGGAAATATGAAACTGGTTTTATGCCATGTTTTCTCAGCTGACCTGGAGATGATGGAAATTGAACCTGGAACCTTCTGCATGCAACACAGAGTATAAAAGGCAACTGAACGTGTTGGCTCTCCAGCACTGTTCTATACGTGTACAAATGTACACATATATATGCATAATACAATTGGTATGCTGCACAATATTTTGCAGAAGTAAAATAAAAACAGGGTCCAGCCCTAAAGAGCTTTTCTTCAAAATAGATCTGTTAATGGATGAAACCTGAGAAACAGGAAGAAGGGGTGCTGCTTTTAAAGTGCTGCTTTTAACCCATGGATTATAAAGCCTTAAATTGCTTGAGACCAGATTACCTGGAAGATTGCCTTATTCTTCCTACTGTTTGCCTGCTGAATTTTAAGGTCCCCTTCAGAGGCCTTTCATCTCCCTGAAAATGCTTCCCTGACCATTGACCCTGCTGGCTGGGGCTGATGGAAGCTGAATCCAGGCAACATCTGAACAGTCACAGATTCCCCATGCAGAATTGTTTGTTTATTTGTTATTTTGTTTGTTTATACCCCGCCCATCTGCCTGGGTCTCCCCAGCTACTCTGGGAGGCTCCCAACAGATTAAAAACAGAATTAGAAACTTCCCTAAACAGGGCTGCCTTCAGGTGGCTTCTAAAAGTCAGATAGTTGTTTATTTCCTTGACATCTGATGGGAGGGCGTTCCACAGGGTGGGTGCCACCAGCAAAAAGGCCCTCTGCCTGGTTCCCTGTAACCTCACATCTCACAGCGAGGGAATTGCCAGAAGGCCCTCGGAGCTGGACCTCAGTGTTCAGGCTGAATGGTGGGGGTGAAGATGCTCCTTCAGGTATACTGGGCCAAGGCTGCTTAGGGCTTTAAACGTCAGCACCAACATTTTGAATAGTGCGTGGAAACATACTCCCTGCTGCAAGGAAGGGGCTTCCAAAGCAGCACCCAAAAGTTTGAATTATCCACTTACCAGCTGGTGAGCATAGGATTTAATTCTGTGGGGTGCTGCTATCTCATAAGATTTAGTAAGGTAAGCCGCAACCCATATTCAAAAATATCAGATGAATGTCTTTCTCCCTTCCCTTAGCTTCCCCCTTGAAAAGTTTCATTTACCCCACCCCCAGATGGTCCAAAAGGAGGATTTATGCTTAACTTTAGAGTGCTGAGAGAGGCCAATGACTTTTCAAATTATTCCTGAAATCGGTGCTTTAAGCAATTTTTTTGCAGCTGAGACACTTGGACCTACACTGTAACCCAAATCCAGAAGTATCATTTTAGGGTGACATAAGATCTGCATGCCACAAGCATCATTGTTAGTTTAAGTTACAAGGTCTGTCCCCAAATAACCATGGCAGCTTTGAAATTTAGTCAGATGATTGTATTTCTTAAACCTACTTATTATGAGGGAAATCAGGTCGATCACAAATATCCATCATAGCTGAAGCAGGAATACTCTGTTGAAGGCACATTTGGGGGGAAAAAATGATCTTGTCTCCGAGAGCCAGTATGCTAAGTAGTAACCACTTTCACCAAATGCAAACAGGGTGTCGTGTTTAATTAAACCAACTGACAAGCTTTGGAGTTTTCGGCCCTAGGAGTAACAGATTGGCACCTTCTTCCAAGACAACCTTCTAAAACAAGCCAGATGAGAGTTGCTGAAGAATGCCTCCTTTCCCAAGTTATTTGATAGCACTGGAAGGCTAAGATCAGATGGAAGGAGCCCACAATTGTCATGACCTTTTCCTGCACCAGTATCACCTCTCCTGGCGTCTGAAGCAACATAGCACAGGCAAGAACTGAAATACAAAACAGGCACTTCAAGCATGAAGACTTCCAGTAGTGGATGGCATGGTGGAGTGGCTGCGTTCACCTGACCTCCTGAGTTACCGGTGCTTACTGGCAAGCTTCAAATGCAATGGCAGGAGTGTCAGGTTGACTGTGGCCCAAACATGCTAGCAATAAGTTAAACAGGGGTCCTAATAGGTACGGCTGCGATTCTGTTCATAGTTCAGATGTTTAAAGCCCACCGCCTTCAATGGGTTCATAAGCACCATCTTATGCAAGGATTGAAAAAAAAAAGGATCCTTTGTCTGCCTGCATAGTGAGCTCACAGCTAGAATGTTCAGTTTGTTCTGTTTACTCCAATTGAACGTTGTCTCCATGGGAAAGAGAACAATCAGCTGAAACCAAGTACCTTCTTAGAAATAATAACTTGGAAGAGGTGAGCAGAAGTGAATTGGGGGCAATGGAAGGTGGGGGGTATAGGAAAGAAGTGCATTTTTTGACTTGCTTAGTGCAAAGCAGCATTCTCCAACCCGATGCCCTCCATTCCCCCCCCCCTCATTTTTGTTTGATCCAGCCCAATTTATTCTTTAGTCTAGGTTCCAGTAGCATTGGGGAACGATCAGATTTCTATGGTAGGGGGAGTATGTGTTCTGCTGCCTATGTTAAGTCTTCTGTGTGCTTTCTTTCAGATCATGAGACCCCCG
The DNA here is from genome assembly GCF_951804945.1 of Podarcis cretensis. Lineage (NCBI taxonomy): Eukaryota > Metazoa > Chordata > Lepidosauria > Squamata > Lacertidae > Podarcis > Podarcis cretensis. Next base: position 14,480,082 of record NC_137187.1, read on the forward strand.
AATAAGGAATGTAAGCCAAGAACTGGCCTTAGACCCTCAAGTGGGGGTTCTTTAGGTAGGAGAATGCCAACAGATACAGCTAAAAACTCAAAATGTGCCATGTGCTTGGAAAGAATCCGAGACCCAACTTACTTGAACCCTTGCAATCACAGGTTCTGCTTTGACTGTATCCAGAAGTGGTCAAGGAAGAAAGTGATATGCCCACTGTGCAAGGAGCATTTCTATTCTTTTTTCCACACTGTAAACACCAGAGGTGCATTGTGTGAATATGTTCTGCCTTTGAAGGGTGCCTCCCTTTCTGGTTGTGGGGAAGGTCACACATCAGCTTCCACCCAAAGACCTGCATCGCCCCCTGACAATGGCATATTGGATGAGGAAGTTAAAGGAACACAGTCTCAGAGAGAGAAGGATCTTTACCAGCTCATGAAACAGTTCACAGTCACAAAGAAACACGCTAATATAGAAGTCATCAGCCTTGGGAAATTTAAAACCCAGGCTGTAATTCATTTCAGGAAAGCTCTATACCGTGCTGGCATCCAGGTCCAAACCACTAAAAATCCAGAGTTCAGCCGAACTCCTTCAGCAGAATTATTCAGAAGAAACCCAAGATGCTTTGACAGATTAATTCCATGGCTGAAACGAGAATTAAAAGTATTGTGTGGCAATCAGAGGCCACTGATTCATACCTTACTGAACTTTATCCTCAACAACATGACTCAGCATGATCTGCAGAGCAAGGACTTTGAGGATCTGCTACGGCCTCACTTGCGTCAATTCACAGCCCACTTCCTTCATGAGTTCATCAGTTTTGTGCAGTCCCCCTTCAACCTGAAGAAGTATGACTGGAATGCCTCATATGCCTGTCCTGCTTTCGCGCAGGAAGATTCTAACTCTTCCGCCTCTTCTGCATCTTCAGATGTTGAGCATGATAATGAAGAGGCACCCAAAACTGATGGTGAAGTAGAGGAGAGGAACATAGGATGCTTACATTCTACTTCACAGAAAGATCTAACTGATGCGTTTGCTGGAACAGACGGAATATCCCACGCGAATGATGAAGGAAACGATTTGGAGGACTTGTCTAACAGTGATACTGAAAAAGGGAGACAGACACCAGACAGTTTTATGAAGATCAAGATCGGTAAAAAAACACAACCAGTTGGATCATTATCTCACCCCCAGTCTCATCAATGCAGAGAGGAAGATGAGGGCATGGGGGAACTGCGTCCTGTCCACACCCAAAGCTCAAAGCACACTGAAGTCTCTAAGAATTCTCCAAATGTCTTAGGATCTGGAGATTACAATGCATTTAGCTTTAATGATGATGATGTTGTTAGCCTGGTGGCTGTGCACAACTCTGCAAAGGAAGAAGCAACCAAATGGAAAGATCTGGATTTCCCCATAGGTCACTCGAAAAGCTCATCTTCAGAGAGGCACGCAACATTGTCTCCAGGCCGAAAGGGTATCTTTAAAAAGTGCACTTTGAGGGATATGGAATACAATTTTGAAGAAGGCTATTCTTCCCCCAAGGAAAAACATGGAGGAAGGGGAAGAGCAAGGCATCCACATGAAGGAAAGCACCATTCAAACTATTCCAGGGACAAGAGACTTAGAAGAGAGCCAAGAAAGTCCAAATCAAGAGATATGAGCTTACTATTAAGGAGCAGCCTGCCATTAAGAAGCGAGGGCTTTGTGGCTAGAGACATAAGCAAGTCCAAGTCCCAGAGTTCAACTCACTTTAGAAAACAAAGGAGCAAAGACTATGATTATTTGAGAAACAGGGTCCCCAGTGAGCCAGGCTGGAGATACCTTTACTATAGACAAGACTGCGAGAGATACAGGTACGATGACCCCTTGTATTGCAAGGGTGTGCCAGCCAGAGTATACAGTCAAACCTTCCTGCCTAGCTCCAGAGAGAGATCATATTTTCCTCCAGAACGCAGAGTCTCTCAAGAAAGTTTCACTAAAGGCTGGTATGATTGTTCAGAGAGATGCAGAAGCGCAGGAAGATCCAGAGGCAGGTTGGCTGTAGTAGGGCAGGAGAGAGGGCCCTACGATAAACTTGGCGGGAAAAGGAGGCACAAATTGCATCACGTGGAGTCTTCCCATTCAAGGGGAGGGCCAAAGTATTTCCCGAAGGATCTGAATAGCTAAAGGCATCTTTGCAGATCTCAGGGCAACACCAATAGCCCAAAAGAAAGCTATGAAGGGAAGGCTGCAGAAGTAACAGCTGAACATTAACAAGGACAAATACATAAAATAGTGGGAGGCAACAGCCTCATAAAAAGAGAGGCAGAAAAGAGAAGCCTAAATGGAAAACAATGTGTTGTTATTCTCCAAGTGTGAATCTTGCCTTATTGGAACAAAATAAATATCTTATATATATATATGTACTCATGTGGGCATGTAGTTCAATGTCCATCACAAACCTCAGGGTTTGGGGGCAAATAATTTTTTTAAAATAAACCACACATAAAACAAAAATATCAAATTAAATTGCAATGAACGTATGCTTGCTTAAAACTGTCAATTGTACTCCATTTGGAAAGTGTTAGGCTCAAGTTTTAATTGACCTCTTGGAAAAGGGTCTTCCTTATAGTGGAGCAGTCTCTAGCCCTCTAATCATGTGTGACTTGGAATCACAGGAGGGGAACATGGGGTCATCCACCTTTCCATCCCTTCTACGTTCCACACTTTGGGCTGAGTGGTCTTCTGAGGGTCACATGTCACTGGTGGGTGGAACCAGAGGAAAAGTGGGTGGAGCAATGAATTCAGAATTTTGCTTGTGTATAGTAGGCTGTATTGGACACCCCTCTCTATCTTCCAGGCTTCCAGGCAAGCAAGAGGCATTATCAAAGTTCAAGGAAACATTCCATCCGGACAAAAGCATTTGTGTGTCAAAGCAGGGTCAGTGAGAGGCGTGGCCTGGGGTGAATTGTGAGGGCCTGATTGAGAGGTGTGGAGGGCCATATTTGGCTCTTGGACCTGTTGTTCCTATCTTTAGGTATTCTGTTTCCAAGAGCAGCCAACCAGATCACTGGGGAAGCTTGCAAAGCATGGATGGTTTTTGTCCCCCCAACCTGATAGTCACAAGTGTGTTTTCTCCTGTAGATATAAAAGTTCCACTTTGCTACCATGTTTCACATCCACTAAAGCTAAGTGGAACTTCCTTATGCAGAGAACAAATAACTCTGAATACAGATGCACACGCTGGGTGTAAGGAGTCAGAGAAGCAGCTTATCACTCAGCAAGGTTATTCCATTTTCACATTCAGCAAAAGTGGCATGGGGTTGTATTGCTGGGGTGAGTTTATCATGTGGCTGAAAGCCAAAGGTACTCATATCTTCATGTTGTGATAGCTTTCACTTAAGGTTGTATTTTGGGGAAACTGCCAAAGGTCCCACTTTCAATTTCTAGCATTTGTAGGTAGAGATGGGGGTGGGGAGATTCAGTCTAAAATCCTGGAGAGACCCTGTCAATCGATGTGGACAAGACTGCACCAGATTGATCAAGCACAAGGCAGCTTCCTATGTTCCTTTGTAATGCAGGTACCATGATGTTTCCTGGTCAACTGTTTCCACCCTAAAGTGGAATTTCTTCCATTCGCCTGAGTTAGGCTGATTTCAAGCAGAATGTTTATGAGAACAGAACTTTGTGGATTTTGATAACTAGTTCTCATGATGCATATAATTCGAATTAGCGATTGGCGGTTTCTTTTCGAGCATTATCATTAAACCCATCAATTTTTAATCAAGAAATGTTCACTTTATTCCCTGTGTAATTCTGAGATAACAGTAAGGAGAGCAGGATTCAGCATAGTTCCTCTGCTAACTAATGTGCTTTTCTTAATCATCTGTCATTAACTTTTAACAGCTACTACTTTAATTTTAAATTAAAGGCTTATTTGTAGCAGTCCATTTGACATGTAAACATTTTCTCACTTCAATAGCCCTCCATCTCAATGAGCTTTACATTAAACTCTCTGTTGCTAAAGTATTCAAACCTAGGTGACAAAGCTAGAAACTCCTCCTTCTGGAGTCCTCTTCAGACGTTCAAGGCTCAAGAGATGAAAGGGAGAGTAGAGGTGAGTCTACTTCCACCACCAGTTTCATCACCTTTTGTTTGGAACCCTGGGAAGATCAAGGTTCTACATTGTGCTGAGAATATCCAGGGGAAGAGATGCCCCCTTGCTACAGGTCAAGGACACTATCTCCTAGAGCAGTGTTTCTCAACCTGTGGGTCCCCAGATGTTGTTGGACTATAACTCTCATCATTCCTAGCCAGCATGACCAGTGGTCAGGGATGATGGGAGTTGTAGTCCAACAACATCTGGGGACCCACAGGTTGAGAACTGCTGTCCTAGAGGCTGAGTCCTTTTTTGGGGCCCCCAATGTTCAAAGGGGGCAGAGGAGGTCAAGAATGGAGCTGGGACCAGTGCGGCTTCAGTGGCCAGCTCCTTCTCCTCCTTCTCCTGCCACAGAGAGGAAGGAGTGGGGAAGCAGTTCCTCGCTGGTGGTGGCAGCAGCAGGAGGAGCTGACGGCCACTGAAACCATGCTGTTGATGTGTTTGGCTCCTCCCCCTGGCTCTCCAATGTCCTGACATCATGTGCACAATGTCAGGACGCCATGCACACGATGTCATGCACGTGATTTCAGTTCCCCCATTCTTCCTCAGAAGTTGATGCCTCTGCTGCAGGTGTTTAGCCCTCTATCTCAAGGGTGATGGCAGGGACAAGGACTGAGGGAGTGGAACCAATGTGCTCATCTCCCTTATGCATTTCTAATAACTTGAAGATTGAATGCCCAGACTGGACGTCATTGATTCTCCCACACACGGGGGGGGGGGGGGAGAGACACCTCACCATAATGTGATACCTACAACTTTCCTGCCAATGTGTCATATAAATTAACTACCACACTTGTAGTAAATGGTCCCATTTGTCCTCAGTGACTAGATTCTGATTTCCAGGGGTGTCCTACGTGATTTTGTTGATGGGTATCATTTCAGTATAGGGATGCAGATGGCACTGTGGGTTAAACCACAGAGCCTAGGACTTGCCGATCAGAAGGTCAGCGGTTTGAATCCCCGTAATGGGGTGAGCTCCCATTGTTCGGTCCCTGCTCCTGCCAACATAGCAGTTAGAAAGCACGTAGAAAGTGCAAGTAGATAAATAGGTACCGCTCTGGGGGAAAGGTAAATGGCGTTTCCCAGTGCTGCTCTGGTTCACCAGAAGCGGCTTAGTCATGCTGGCTACATGACCTGGAAGCTGTCTGCAGACAAACGCCGGCTCCCTCGGCCTATAGAGCGAGATAAGCGCGCAACCCCAGAGTCGGTCATGACTGGGCCTAATCGTCAGGGGTCCCTTTACCTTTTATCATTTCAGTAGAAGTGGTTATCCAGTTGTTGTGGAGGCACAACGGAGGTGGACCACTGTTGCTTTGGGGTAAGGTAGTGAGAAGGTAGTTGCAGTGCAAACACGTGGGCAGGAGCATTGGAATGGCTCTACTTGTTTGCTTGCATTGCACTGACTTCCCTGCCCCACTCCATATCCAAAGCAGCATACTATTTGTTTTAATAAAAAAATTAAGCATTAATATAGTACATAAAAAATCAAAATTAAGTAAAGTGTAATGGGATCGAAAAACACCAATCTAAGACCCCAGCTAAGAATCTTATTCATTTATTAATGGATTTGCTAGCTTGCATGCAATCAACAAAAATAAAAATATTTCAGCAAAATGAACACGTATTATTTTAATGAATAATTAGCCTCAAATAAAACCTTCACCATATGTTCCACTTGCGGATTAGGACAGCTAAGAGAAACATATTTCAGAAGTAGATTGGCTAATTAGTTAAAGTGACTGGGAAACAGGGGATTTACTTGCTATTTTCAGAGGTGCCAAAGGATTAACAGTCGGTTTAGAGGGAGGATTGGCTTCCCGTAAATGAATTTGATGCTACTTTTGCATTATTTATGGAAAATAAATACAAACTTGGCTCTCTTTCTTGAAAAAGAAAGGTCTTAACATGATTCCTCCCGCCCCATAAATAAATAAACAAACAAATAAACAACCCTCTTTGAGATATAACAGTTCCGTGGCTGGCAGCATGTCTGTTTTCAGTGCCAGGCTCAATACTTTGCAACCAATGCTGTTTTTTCTGGGGAAAGAGGTGCCAGAACTCCCTTGTTCTCTTATAATGGCAATGGTGCCCACCTGAGAGCTGCTGTACCTGAGTTCCAGTGAGTTCCTGCTGAAATAAAGCCCTGATAGCTAATAACATGAAGCTAATAACATAGCTAATAACATGTTGTCTTGGAATGCTGGGATGGGATTTCTACTGATTGCAGGAAGGTCTGTCGTGGAGCTGGTGTATAAGAGGACATTGATAGCAGGGTATGCCCACATACTCATGTCTCTCCACTTTACACACTTTTACACCCATTGCCTCTGAACACAAGAACAGAGCTTATCTTGTTGCGGTAAATTAATTGCAAAATGCAACTTTGCCGGGTGCGAGGCTGAGTGGTTTTCTCTCTTCTACTAATGCCGCTAACAAAAACATAAAATAAAGCTGTCTGATTTCAGCTCAGCTCTGCAGCTTCTTTTTTCTTTTTAAGGAAAAAAAAAAAGATTTAATTGAAATGTTCTTCTTAAATGTACAACTGTTTCACCTCAAAACTTAAATACATTTCAGAGCTTCCCAGAGCACTGAATACACCAACGGGCACACAAACACAGAACTCATTTGTACGACCATTCACATCAACATCTGAATGATAATAGAGGTTGATGAAAACATTTTGATGTAGAAAAGTAAAGCAAATGGAGTGATAAAGAGAATTAAATGCAGCCAAATTAAGCGGCATCAAATCCATGCCATTAAAACTGAATAGAGGCTGGCTAAATTGTAGTGAATGGTACATATCAAAGGAGAGGAGTATGAGTCCCCCACACTTTAATTAAAAATAAAAGAGTTCCAGAGTTAAACTGAATTTTAATTCTGTTCATTAGTATTGGCTGCCTAGTGACTCACTTTCAAGTGTTCCAGGAAACCTTGGAGGAATTCCTCTGGCTAAGCTTAAGGAGGAGCTTGACACAAACTAGGCACCTTATTGAGTCATAGGAATGGATGGATCCATCAGTTTTGATTTCTTTCAGTCATGAAGGAACACATCCCATACCCAGAGGGTACTACACCCAGTTCCTCATAGCATAATATATGTTGAGGACCACCAAAATGTGATTGTTCAATGGCTCTTTAAAGTCCAGGTTTCACAAGGAGGTTGTTGGGTGTGTTCTTTATATATACACCATGGAAGCTTCAGTCAAGTGGTTAAGCTCACCATGTGAAACAGTTGCTCAGCAGACTTCACTTTTACTTGGCACACACAAACATACACTCTATATACAGTTATAAGTTGGCAGCCCTCTCTGGTCCCAGAGAGGGTTCTCTGCTTTCAGGTTCTTGCTCTTTCAAAGTCGACAGTAAGTCCTGAGTTCAGCTGCTTTCAAAGTCTTTGCAGTTCCTTGCAAAGTGCTCCATTTTCTTCTAATCAGTCCTCTCTGCTCAGATCTCCCACATTTTATCAGCACTGAATGCTGTAATTTTAAGCTCCTTATCTACAAAGGGGCTGCATGTGAATTCTGCCCAGCCACAGAGATAAGATAGTTACCAGATTCAGACAGTTGCATTGTGGGGAATGAGTCAGCACTACCCACTCATGTGAAATCAACCCATTAAACACTTTCCTTAACAGAGGTAAGGTCTCTCTTTGACATTCTTTGGAGAGACCTACTGGTGACCCATTTGAAGCTGAAATTATCTACTTGCAAAAAAATTGTAATCCAGTATCTGTTAAGGGATGACATACCCAAAACTACTGAGATTGTTTCAGGATATTTAGCCAAGATTTTTAAAATCAAATTTAAAACTACTTAATTTTACTTAATGGTGGATACTGAGTCTTTTATAAGTTTTATGTGTTTAATATGTCTGAATTACAAAGTTTTATGGATGTTTCTCTCTCTCTCTCTCTCATTATTATTATTTTATTGTCTGAATTATGCCGGTAAAGGCTGAATGAATGAACAGAAGCAAAATGAGGATATAAACCTGTGTTTGGATTGTATCATTTCTAATCAGAAAACTAGCATGTGAGGGAGAAGGCTAGAATAGAAGTGTTTTTCATCCTTTGCTCCCCAGATGTTGTTGGACTACAACCTTCATCATCCATAGCCAGCATGGCCAATGGTCAAGGATGATGGGAGCTGAGGCCCAACAATGCCTGGGGACTTGAGGCTGAAGAACACTGGAAAGAAACCTTTTTTCCCTGAAATCTAGTTTTATACTAGTGAGACTTTTCTTTATGGAGGAGCAGCAATTCATGAGAGATCAAGAACTCCCTTCTTTTCCCCTGCGACTACAGCCTTCCACAGGGAGGTAAGGCATCAAACCTCTTCACTGTGTAATATAGCAGGTTGATAGAAGTGTCTTGCAGCAAGGGGCTGGGCAAAGTGGTTGTTGTGTTGTTGCTTTTTTAGTTCTGTATTTAATAATGAATTTAATTAATTAATTAATTAATTAATTAATTAATTGATGCATTGAAAGATGTTCCAATTTACCATGAAAATAACTTTTGCTTGCAGCTAACTCATAGGTAGCACTGGATGGGATTGAGGAAAGAGGCAACTCTCGACAGTGAGTGGATGCATGGAGAGGAGATCAAGCCTTCAAAGATTATTCGGCAGGGAAGGCTTTCCAAAGCCTTCTGTTTACCTGCAAGCAATTTCTGTACATATAATTTGTGTCTGTTTTGTTTCTCCAAACTGAAGGTGCCAGTTTATCTCTATAAGACAGCTGTGTGGGAAATAAAGCAGCAACAACCGTTCCACCAAAATAAATTTCCCCACATTGCATCATGGGAGGACCTAAGCCTGGCTGGAACAACTTGTGACCTACCGAGATGGATCCAGACCATCAGCCATCTCCCATAGACTGCCAGATGCCTGACAGCCATTTGTTTCCAGGCGCCAACAACACTGAGGTGTTTATTGGGCTACTTGTGGATCACCATACATTAGGGTTGCCACACAAGTAGTGTCCAGGAGGAAATGACCAGGAAAATCCGGATGTATGGCAACCCATATCAAAATGCGAATTTCCTAAAAAATATGGGCCATAGATTATTTAATAGCTCATGGCTATTTAATAGGCCTGGGGAAAGTGGAATGTTTTTGTCTGGTGTCTAAAGACGTAATGAAGATTTCTGGGGAGAACGTTGCACAATGGGGAGCCACCACAGAAAAGGTCTCTTGTTGCCACCCTCTGAACCTCTCTGGGAGTGGAGAGATAGAGAAGGGTCTCAGATGACAAGTGCAAGATCTCCCTCTCAGGAACTGGTAGTGATCCTGGTAATATGAAGCCAGTGAAGCAGGCCTGCCCAACCAACAGCTACTGTCTTGAGCACAAATATTGTATAGAAATAAACCAATTTGATTATGGCTATCCTAGACTGCTTTTCGTCTTCTTCCTTCTGGGGGAAATGTCTTTCTTAGATTATAGAATCATAGAATCATAGAGTTGGAAGAGACCACAAGGGCCATCGAGTCCAACCCCCTGCCAAGCAGGAAACACCATCAGAGCACTCCTGACATATGGTTGTCAAGCCTCTGCTTAAAGACCTCCAAAGAAGGAGACTCCAACACACTCCTTGGCAGCAAATTCCACTGTCGTACAGCTCTTACTGTCAGGAAGTTCTTCCTAATGTTTAGGTGGAATCTTCTTTCTTGTAGTTTGGATCCATTGCTCCGTGTCCGCTTCTCTGGAGCAGCAGAAAACAACCTTTCTCCCTCCTCTATGTGGCATCCTTTTATATATTTGAACATGGCTATCATATCACCCCTTAACCTCCTCTTCTCCAGGCTAAACATGCCCAGCTCCCTTAGCCGTTCCTCATAAGGCATCGTTTCCAGGCCTTTGACCATTTTGGTTGCCCTCCTCTGGACACGTTCCAGTTTGTCAGTGTCCTTCTTGAACTGTGGTGCCCAGAACTGGACACAGTACTCCAGGTGAGGTCTGACCAGAGCAGAATACAGTGGCACTATTACTTCCCTTGATCTAGATGCTATACTCCTAAAAATTATTAATTTTACCCTAAATCATAATTTTCTTTCTCTAGGCAAATCCTTCTGGATTTTTCTTCTGTGTTTCACTGTGTTGTGTTTTCTCTTTGCTTTTCTTGGTTTTGATCTAATCTCATTAACCACTCCTTTGGTTTCTTTTAATGGCTTGCTTTCCCGAGCCCCATTCTGCTATTGGTATCTCTCAACGTTCTGCTTTCAAATATATTTTCTTCCCTTCAGTTTCATTATTTCTTCATTTGTATCGATTTTAGGCGAGGTATATTGAGTTGCATTGTTGTATCTTTAAATTCCACCTCTTTCTTCTTCTGTCCTTCAAAATGTATAAGTACTACCTGATGGCTATTTCATCATGGTTGTCTCACCATAAACCAAAGATCAATATGCAGAAAACTGAACAGATTCATTTTTCTTCCTAAACCTTCTCTGTCTTCTTCTGTCTGACTATAATGCTTCTCTCTGCCATATTCTCTGCAGCAAGTCTGCAGTTCTGCAATTATTTTTGACAGCACTTTCTTTTGCTCCTCATTTCTGCTCTTCTTAAAAACGTATCAACTTTTCCTTCCTCATAATTCCAATAGCCATTCCTTTTGAAGCATTGATTCTGCTAAGGCTGCAAACATAATGTGTGTGCATGGGGAGCAGAAAAGTGTGATTCAACAAAAATATTCAATGCCCTTGCTAGGCTTGAGCTGGCAAAGGAGGAACATGGAAAAATGCAGTTCATTCTTCTATTTGTTTCCTGCATTTATTTATTTTTTAAAAAGGTTCCACTCCTATTAGAAATATTTGAATTTCTGGGCATGCTGGTAGACTGGGGGGGGGGTGGCTTTGGAGCTTTCAGGGTTATAACCAATGAAGTTGTCTCATTAGTGCAAGGACTTTCACCTTTGCAATGGGACTTGCTTCCCATCTCTTCTTCCCCTGAGTCACCCCTCACCCTCCCAAACCTGTTTTGGGATTTCCTCCATACCTACGGAGCAGATTTGTAGAGGTACGGGGGAAGGGAGAGGAAGCATTGTTCTGCAGGGAGAAGTCCTTATGCTAGCAGAATTTCATTGGCTACAACTCTCAGTTCCAAGCCACTTCCCAGAACACCCCCCAGAATATCCCCTTTTTGGCCTACAAATGTTGGAGCTTGGATGTTGGTTGGGTCAGAACTTCAGAGAAACTAATGGCAGAGTGGGATGGTCCAATATTGGATCTCTCTCTTTGATGCTGGAGTTCTCTCTCCTAAATTGGAGACTGAGATCTGATCTGAATTATTAATCAACCAACCAACCAATCAATCAAATTTGCATACCACCCTTTATTCATAGATCTCAGGGCGGTTTGCAACAATTTAATGTTGGAGAGACCAAGAAAAAGCTTTTATTTAAGATTCTCCTTGTTGGCAAATACTACACAGGTAGCATAGAAGGAACGATCAGGCTTAACTAGAATGATCTAAAATCAGACATTTGCCTGGACATTTAGATTTCATAAATACACACATGCCATTCAGTTTAACCTAGTGCTCGAATTACAGGTGGGGACAGAAAGTGTCTGGCCCCAGCCCCCTATCTTTCATGATGCCCCTCAGCTACTGATGATGGGCTTGATTTGGCTAAAATGCAGGATGGGAAAGTATGGCAGATGGGGGTGGCAGTAGCCTCCTGTTAAAACACATCCCCTTCGGCAGATGTCCTCTGGCATATAGCTCCCAGGATGACTTCCTGGGGAATCTAAGTCTGTATTCAGGGTAGGGTTTGGACACAAGCAGCCATCTCCAAATGCCACCTCATTTTCTGGTAGAGAACTGGGTGCGGCTGCTTTGGTTCCATTTTGGGGGCCAAGAGTTGATCCTTAAAATGGTTTGTGGGCAGACAAGGGAGTTTATGCTAAGTTTCTTTTCAGACATACTCTGGGAAGGAAGATAGTAGCAGTCTGAGCTCTGCTGTTGCTGTTGTGTTACCAGAAAGCCAGAGTAAGGAATCTCTTTGCCACCACATAAGCTCTTCCTTCCCCACCCCTCCAAATTTTGTGCCATCCTTTTCCCTCCCACTTCAGGATTCAGCCAAGCTGCCCCCACCCAAATCAGGAGACTATCAAAAGAAAAATGGGGGAGACCCAGTCCTAATTCAGTCTCTTATTATCTGTAGAACTGATTGTTTGAGTATTCTTTCATTTAGTGTTCTTGTTTATTCTCTTAAGCCTTTAATATCTGTCTCAATGGGATTCTCCTGTTCGCTTCATTTTCTTTTCCTTATGGGTTGATTGTCTTTCCCCTTTATATATTGATTTGTATTGATTCTCTTTCTTATCAAATTCCATCGAGTTTTTCCTTTTCTTTTTGCAAAGGGCCCAAGCCTGCAATCCCAACCCCACTTATCTGGGAGGAAGCCCTATTGAATTCAGTATGGCTTACTTCTGAACAGACACAATTAGGGTTGTGTTGTTCATTCTTATTACTTTGTATCTCTGTTTTCTTCTCTGTATCTCTACTCTTGAAATCTGAAGGTTCTTTTTCATCCTCACCTCTCACATGCTGCTATTTGGATCACTTCTTTTTATCTCTGTTCTGTATGCCCAGAACATCTTTTCAGCATTGATCCAACTGGTCTCTTCCTTTATTTAAGAAGTTACTGGGGAAACTCATATTTTAACCCTTGCTTTTCTTTCATGATTATCATGATTAATGTTTGACAGCTACAATCTCTCTTCCCTCTAAATTCCTTTTCCTTGTATGTTGTGTTTTATTAGATAGTATGTCTGTTGGCAGAGCCATGTCTCTTTAATTTTTGTATGGTGCTAATACGCATTGCATTGCAGAATGATTTCAATGATGATGGTTGACAATGCTCCATTTGTCCTACGTGCAAGGGGTGGGAGGGAGATGAGAAATAAGAGAAATGGCTCTGCTGTTTACTGATGCAAAACTCTTTATTGTAGTTCAATGTGTTTCAAGGAAAAACACTCATTTGAGAGCAGTGGAATGAGCCATGGCATTTAAACCACAGTAGAATCTGAGTTCTGTGGAATCTAGCAGTTGACAGATACCCTAGGGCCTGCAGTTCTCTGGGGATGCTTAGCAGAGCCAAAGAGTTTCATCCAGGCTTAATTCACTAGGTTGACCAAGGCAGTTTCAGTCTCAAACCCAAACCAAATTGATCAAATGTTATAACTGATTTTAATACTGTATTCTTACTGCTGTATGTAGCTGGCTTTAGGACCTTATTGTTAAGCACGGGTAAGGCATCTAATTAAATAATGATACTAACAAAGTTTTTATTCATTTGTTGCAGTGTTGCATTTCTATCTTAATAACAGTGCTGAATTTCACACGTGCAAAAGAGCGGTCTGTTTTTCCTTCTTAAAGTACATTTTAAAGACTGAATTTAACCCTTGTCACTGTATGTCCAGGAATATGGTCACACCCACACCACAGATTTAAAACACACACATACCATTTTAAGAGTCATTGTTTCCCCCAAAAGAATCCTGGGAACTGTAGTTTGTTAAAGATGTTAAGAGTTGTTCAAAGGCCGTTAACTAAATTACAGTTCCCAGGATTCTCTGGGTGAAGCCATTGCTCTTTGGGTATTTTAAAAGCATGGTGTGGATGTGACCATATTGTAGTTGTCTTGAGCTATTTGGATAATGGCAGGTTTGCTTGTCTGGATAGCGAGTAGTGTGTGAGAGAATACAAAAGTATCTGGGCAGCTACAGTCTAAATTCACTCCAAAATATGGATGTGTAGAATCCTCAGAGAAATTTAAACAGGGGAATTGACAAAGGGGATTGGAATTCATTGGGCTTCCTTTGAAATTCCTTTGACATTTTGCCTGCGCAGAAACTTCTGTGCTCCCTTCATATTTAACTTTAGGTGAAATCCAGTGACAACCTAAGGATGCAGAACCCCTCTGAGAAATTTTGCTCATTTTATTGAAACTCGCTGAGCTTTCCCCGAGGGACAACCTCCAAATTTGCCTTGAAGTTTGCTTAAGGTAGAAGTTTCCTTAAAGTAGAACAACTTTGTGATGAAGGACATGCTATGCTAAATAAATAAACAGAACAGTGACAACTCTGCTCAGAATCTTCATTACAAGTTTTTCGGCAATTATGAAAGTTAGATCCACAGTCAGCAAATATTCATTTACTTTATGCATGCCATCCAAGAACATAAAGAACTAATTGTCAGGTCGAATAGAAGCTAGCCTTCTTCCTGGATTTTTCAAAATCTAGTAACCTCTGCATGCATTATTTGCCTATGCCTTTCATGAAGAACTAATTCCTGATGCTATCTTTCAGATGTATATGGAAGACACTTCTGTCTCATTAAGAGTCACTGTAAACTGGATTCTCACTCCTCTTTTTTTTTTAAAAAAAAAAAGGCCTAAAATTTCATAAAACGCTGATTCACTTTGAACTACGGATTCACAATGCTATAAAATATTTATACTCTCCCTCTTGTTGGCATTAAATTTTTCAGTAAGGTTAAGGTCATGAATCATGATAGGGCTTTTAATGAAACAAAATTGTTCTGCTGGTTGAACTTTTATAATAATTCGTATTGTTCCATAGTGCAAAATCTTCTACACCATACTGATATCTCTAACACCCAAATCCCTAGTTTTAGGAATAGGATGCCAAACCTTTTATCTGCTGCTGTGCTAAAACGTGCCCTCCAATTTCTTGGAAGTTTTCTTCTTCCATGAAGAAGAATGTGTGTGCACACATACCTCACTTGAAGTTGCTCTAGAGTTCCTTTAGAATTTTAGTTCTCATTGTGGGGAGGCAAAGGGTGGCATGTGTGTTTTTCTTTCCATTAAACCTTTGGTTCTCCAGAAGTTCCTGAATTACAACCTCCACCATCCCTGGCCATTGGCCACACTTGCTGAGGCTGATAGGAGTTGTAGTTCAGCAACATATAGAAGTCCAGAGCTTTCCCATGCAGGCATTAAACATTTTCCCAATGCTCTGATGCCCATGCTTGCTGATCTCATAAAAGGCCCTTGAGAGGTGTTGCCTCATGAAGTATCCCCTTTAGCTTTAACTGAAGTGTGAGAAGACAGGGACTCTGACATAATAGGAACAGCTTGGTTCTTCTTGTCTAGAGGAAAAAAAGAGCTAACGAGAAAGACATGTATTGTTGTTTTGTCCCTTTCTTATCTGCTAGTAGAAGCAAAATCTATTGTTAAGAAGAGAAGGCAAGAGATGGATGTCTGCCTCTAACCAGCGTATGCCATATATCCATTTTCTAACACTATCCAAGTAAAGAAGAGCAGTTTTATTGGCACATTTTAACATTTTACTCTCCATAATCCTAGACGGCAGATTTGCTGAAGTTCCCTTCAAGTATAGGTGCAATAAATATTTGATCCATTGATACTAGGGGAAATTGTATTGCAAAAATGTGTGTGTGCTTGACAAAATTGCATAATAATGTGTTTGTTAGCAGAGATTCTCACAAAAATGTTGAAGAATTTTCATGAGGTCTTTAAACACACACACACACACACACACACACACACAAACTGGTGATGAGAACAACTTCAGAGCAGAAAAATGTGAAGAGGTCAGACACAAACACTGGCAGATTTAGCCATCCTTATTTAATAGACATGAATGTCACTCTGAATATTCAGCTGATATCTGTGCAGAAATAGACAACTTCAACCTGCCACTAGATGCCTCTGTTTTCCACTTGGATAGTTCTACTATCAACAAGACTGGCTTACTAACTGTGACAATGTCCCCATAAATCAAAAACTTGGCCAGACAAATAGGAATGCACAGTCTGCTGGTTGCTTCTGAGGCGATTGTTAAAAATGTCCCACATTAGAACCCTTCTATCAATTTCATTGTAAGGGTATTAATGATCTCCTGGTTTCAGACAGGGAAGTCACCTAGCAAATAATCACATAAACATGTGTAGTGCAGCCAGAGGTCAGAAAGTATATGGGAACATGAACTCACTGGATGCCTGCTTCTAGAGTACATTTTCTTTGTTTTCCATTCCCTTCTTTTTAAGATAAACATGTTAAGGTGGGGGAGGTGTATGTTGAGTGCTTAATGTGTTTGGATGTCAAAACATCATTCCATAGTGATCAATAATGTCTATCCATTTAGTTATTTATTTTATAGATTTATAAATTACTTCATAGCCAAAGTTACCAGAAAGAGAAAAGAGTATAATAAATTGACTGGGCCACCCTTTGGGGAAAGCTTCCTTTAAAAAATGTTTTCAGTAGCTGCCTAAATATCAGAATGCTAAGTGCCTGCCTAATTTCAGCTAGTATCCCATTCCAGAGTGCTGTAGCTACAACTCTAAAAACAGAGTTTCTAAGCTCTGCGGCATGTGATACTCTCAGCAGTGCCCATCTGAGGAGGATAGTTGTGTTGGATAGAGAGGTTTGGAAGAGGAATCTCTTACTCTCACATAGCAGACTTTAAACACAATGCTCCGGGCACATTAAAACTTGGTTAAATTTGCATTGGCCCTCATCCACCTTTAAATAAACATTCCCCACAAAAATACTTAGGATAAATCACAGATACTTAGCTTTGCAAATAAGTGTATGTTTCACCCACAGAGTTTCCTGAAGTCATATCAAACAAGTCTCCATCTGCTAGCAGTAAAACGAAGAAGATGGTTCCAAATGACTTTAAAAGAAAAGCACTTGGTTTCCTTACAAAGAGGTTCATGCAGTCTTTGGGGTGGCAGATGCAAGCTATAAAATCTCATGTTAGATTCAGTCCACTTGCAGGGAGCCATGGCGGCATGACTTCTTGCTTGTTCCAGGAAGCTTGAAAAGCAGCTGAATAGAGGCTGCTGAGAGCCACACCCAGGTGCAACTTGAGCTCTAGGCTCTTTCATGCACACAAGTGTGAGTCAGTAACAGTACATTACGACAAGTGGCTGCACAGGAATATGCGATGCAAGGCACTCCCTAGGCAATCTGCCCCCATATAGTTTAAGGCTTTATAAATGCTATGATAAGTTTGCCATATTTAAAACAGTGAAAACCAAAGTTGTTGAGCTTTTGAGCCTTCTTTTTTTGTGGCCACATCATAACACTGCTTGAAAATCCCCTTCCCTGGCTGTGCACTGGTGATTGACTCGCTTCCTGCAGCCCCCGTCGACTCAACAACAGGAGTGAGAGCCTTGGCTACCTCCCCTCACACTATCCATTTTTTCTCCCCTCCCAAACCCTCTCCCCACCCCTGGCCTGCTCCCTGCCTTCCTCTGCTCGGTTTGTTCGATGGCATGGCCCAGCACAGAGTGGGCACTGCCTTCCCTGGGTTCTACTTTAGCATCCAGCATGGGAGCCTCCTGCCCCTCGGTTTACCTGCAGCCGCCACCACTGCTACTGTGGGGGAGCATGTACTGCTCCAACCGCTGCCTCTGAGAGGCAAGTGCAAAAGTTGAGCTGAGGCCCCGTGACCTTCTCTCTACCTCGGCCTGGCGAAGCCTGTTTCTTGCCTCAGCCACCCACTGGCAGAGGAACAGGGGTGCAGGGGGAGTGCCCCACCCCCGGAGGCACGATCCTGGTGGAGGGCCATCGCAGCTGCCCCCCCCCCGCGCTGGGTACCAGACCCCCACAGGCGGCGTGCCACACCCCCAGGACATGCACCATGATCCCACGATGTGTGTCACACCTCCCAGGATGCGCACCATGCCCCGGGACGCACATCAGCCACGCCCCCACCTGCTCTCTGCCCCCCCCCACCAGAGCTTGAAGCTCCACCACTGCAGCCACCACTACCTGACATGCGTACTGGCTCCTTTGGGCAAAATCGCCTTCTTGTAGATCTTATTTTTGCCACTTTTGGAGCTTTTTTATATATATAAAAAAGTGGCATTGCCATACGTCCGAGTTTTCCCAGACATTTTGCCACAAACTGAAAAGTTCCCCTGACACAATTTCCAAGGGCAAACTCCCAGATATTTCCAGGAAACCCCAGACGTATGGCAGCCCCATGTTATGAGGAAAACCTTGAACTGTGCCCAGCTAGTGTAGCTCCCACAGATGCGATGTCATATGGTGTCAACATGATACCCCAAGTCAACAACCTAACTCTTGCATTATGGTAATCTCGGTTTCAAATCCGAGGACCACAGTGGCCAAGCGATGGCTGTAGCTGTCCTACAAACCAAAGCTGATAAAAGGGACTCTTAGGCAGGTAGGACTGGAAGCCCTGCAAAAGCAGGGCCCCTGGCACCCAACCCACAAACTTTCTGTGACATCATAATATATGTAAGGTCTATGAGTGGGCATTTTGGTTATGAATTTACTTACTGACTAGTTTGATCCTAAGCCAACTGCTTAATGGGTCATGAGAAGTGATACTATTTTGGTATCATGGGCTGTTTTGATCATGGGCTGATGATACCATTTTATTGAGTCATTCTAGACATATCCAGGAATGCTGTAAAATAGCAATGTCCAAGCGGTCAGTTGCGATTGACAGGTAGATCGCCGGGGTGCTCCAGGTTGATCACGTGAGTTTAAAAAGTGATCACCCGGTTGCTCCTGTGTTCTCGCAATGCACCCTGCCCCCGCCACAATGTCCCATCGCCACCATCTCCACTGCTGTGAAAGCTTTTGTTTAGGGCTGCGAACTGTAGTGGGAGTGATATTATGCCACCCCTCGCCCAAGAAGCTCATAAACTCCATGAAAGCCTTCACAAAAGTAGCTCATCCACTCTTGGTAATCATTCCAAAAATAAACTCAACAACTCAGCTCACTCCCCCTCTAAAAAAAGCTATGGGCGATGACAATGGGTAGAACACTGCCAGTTTCATTATATTGGGGGTAGATCACAATCTCTAGAGAGTTGGACGTGCCTGCTGTAAAACATGAACTGGGATAAAATTTGAGGCCTCAGAAAGCCAGAGCCTTTCCCTAGCCCCTGTGATTTAATCTCAAGATACTTCAGAATTGCTTTTCTGAGTCCCCCCCCCCTCTCCATCACTGTACAATTATTCCCAGCATGCTTCCTTTTATCTAGCAGCTTGATATGCTAATTGTCTTCTGGCTCAAGGGTTGCCATTAGGTAATACCAGCTGTGAATGCCACTCTATTTCAGATGTGGGTGGGGGGAACCCACCAGAACTTCAGATGGGGAAAGGGGGCTTCAGGAGGAAGGTGGCAGGAACCTTAATTCATTAGATTTGGAAATGCTGGGTCCCCCGCCCCCCAACAGAAGTTCTGCTGAAAGGCTGCCAAATTTCTTGGTGGAGAAATTGTATTAAAAGAAAATTGGTTTTTATGATTTCCTCGCTAGTAAAAGAGGCCCCTTGGCAGCCATTCGGAAGCTGTCTTGCTTACTATTCTCCAGTTTGGGGAGAGGGATTTACAGAGGTCAGGGCCAGCTCAAAACATTTTGTTTCCTGAGGTGAATCTGAAAATGTCTCATCTCCCTAAAAGTCAAGTTGTACAGTATTCAAGGCTGGTTATTATTTTGGCACCTTGTGCAAAACATACCTCTCTGTCCCACTCACAGTAAAAATACACCCCCAAACCAGCTGCATGGGGTGAAATCTCACTCTCACTCATGATATTGCTATCTCTGCTGGCAGTGACAATCAGGAACATATCTCTGTGCTCCTGAATATGACCCTTTTGCACTCTCTTGTTCTCTATTTCACACACACTCATACAGGCAAGGGCCATAGCACACCACACAACATTTCAGGAGGGCAAAGCAGAACACACACCCCTACACCATTCAACTGCCCCATCCCTCACCCACTCACTTCCACCACTGCCACTCACCCACCCCTCTCTCCCTTGCCTGTCCACTCCCTCACCCTTGCACCTTTGCCCACAGTCGCTGCCTCTGCCTCCATGGCCTCCTCCTTCTCCCATAGGCGCTTTGCCACAACACTTTGATGATTGCCAAAGCACCTTCCTGGAAGGCGATTCCGAAAAGATCGAGCCAGGGCAGAGGTGACCCTTTGACAATCAGCAAAGTGCTCGCAGAAGGTGCTCTAGAGCTTGTCAGCAGGGTCAGATGCCACTCTGCTGACTCATGCCAGGGTGCCACTCTTTAGTGGGACATTCCAGGATCCAAACAGAAGCTGGGATTGGCTTCTGTGATCTGGGAAGTCCCACTTAATATGGGACAATTGCAGGGTAAGCCATAGCTCAGTGGTAGACACACACATAGAGAGAGACACTATGCCCTTGTCCTCTCCTCCCTTGTCCTCCCTTGTCCTCTCCTCCCCATGAGTGTTGATGGCCACCTAAAATAAATTCTTTAAATAATTGTTCTTCCATCCAGTGCCACATGTTTCGTATTAAGGTTATAATAAATCATGTGTATTGAAAGCCTACTTCTATGGCTAATGGAGTTTCCCTTCGAGGTTTTTACTTTCCCACCCCTATCCTTCTTGACAGTTCCTCTTAAATTTTCTTGACATCCATTTGGCAGAGCAATGCAGATGTTCTATCACATCTTTGTTTGCTAGAAATATAGTAGCGTGCCATCAGCCTTTACTGCTGGCTCCAAAAATGGCTCCGTGGTCTTACTCAAAATATGTAAAGCAAATGTCAAGTCTTGACAAGCTGTTATAGAAATAATTCCGAGTTGACTTGCGCCTGTGACAGAAACAAATAAAAGAATGTCTGCTTAACTAATAATTGTTGCTCTTTTTTTTTTTTGACGAATCCAAACCAGACTACTATTTATGTATTTTAGGTTGAATTCTACAAAGTCAATGCATGAGTGGAATGACTTCTCCTTGTGCAACTGAGCTTCCCTCTTTCTCTCCCCCCTACCTATGTGCCCTCCCCAAATCTGCTCCCAAGTGTTGGAGGAAAACCGAGAATTGTTTTGTTTGTTTGTTTGGGGTGTGTGTGTGCAAGAGGCCTACAAGCGCAGGCAAGCGAGGATAAGTTCCACTGCACAGGCAGAAGTCATTCCAGTCACACAATGACTCCATTGGCTACAACCCTTTATTTATATTTATATGAAAAATTATAGACTGTCTTCCTGATGCCTTCATAAAAAGAGAATCCAGAAATATCTGTAGTTCCAATGACTGACCTGCTGCTGTTATTACACATGCAAACCCGCCATCAGCGGGCTTGAGACCTGACAGACTACACAAGCACCACCACCGTTAAGACTATAGAGCGGGGACGGACTTCCGGAGGCGGCGCCACTGACAATGGCGGATTCCCTCTAATCTAGAGGGAGAAAGCCCCGCAGAAATTGGGTCCTACTGCTGCAGCGAAGCGGGGACCCTCTCGAAAACCGCAGGCGGGTGAAGCCTGTGACTGTGGGACTCGGCGGGCACCTTTTGCGGCCCCCCCCCCCGATCGGCAAAGGAACCCTGCAAAGGGCTCCGGAGCGAGACGGGGTGCTGGCGCGGTGCTGAGAGTCAATCGCTACTTCTGCGGAGCGAAGCTGCACAGCTGATGTCGGAGAGCGCTGTCCTCTTTCCTGTGACAATTCGGCTCTTAAACAACAACCCGTGAGTAGGACAATTGAAAGATTGGGAGATCAAAGGAATCGCTCCTTTGATCAAAGGAACAACCTTGAATTTGGCACCGAAGTGGGAAGGTGTAAACAGGAAGTCTGCCTTCCGCTTTTTGTAAATAGACTGAAGCAAAGATCTTACAAGCTAAAAAGCCGGGAAAATTGATTTTAAGATTGAAATTTCCTGCATCTATAACCATCAAAACCCCCTTTGACAGCAGGAGAAAAGGGGGGAAGAAATTTTGACCTTTTAATCCTGCAGAGAGAGTGAAGAATACAAGCTTCCATCGTCCCAAACCTGGGGACGGAATGTCAGGACAGAAATTGTCGGTGATGCCTATTAATTGAAAACGGAAAAACTATTGACAGATAGAACTAAAAGAGATATAAAATAATTCTAATGCTGCTTTCTTCTTGTTTGCATTATATTGAAAGGAAAAAAAGTATTTGAAAATCGAAAGTAAATTTCCCTTTGTTGGATACACTTTAAAGATGGACGTTAAATAGTAATTGTATCCCCTAGAGGGAGCTAGCCAGCGTGTTTGTTGCAACTTACAGGGAAGATATAACAGCTGTGAAAACTTGACCGTGGGACCAGCTATTTGACCTTGACAGAAATGAACAGGGAGGAAGTCTTACTTGCTGCCCTTGGCAAAATAAATGCTGTGCTGCAGCAGTTGGATGAGAAAGTGACTTTGATGAACCAAAAGTTGGATTTTATATCTGCTGCAGCTAGTAAAGATGAACTAATAGGAAACGAATTTAAAGAAACTTTATAACAACCAATTCAGGAAACTGGTTTAACAAGGCAAGTTCAAGGGCAGAGGAAGATGGAAGAGGTTGCGATTGCACCTCAAAAGATACAGAAACTCAAAATCCTGCATGACCAAAAGCTGCAACATTGGAAGACTGAACTTGGAGAACATCTGCAAAACTTTGGAGTTAAGGAAGCCTTTAGCTCTGGTGGGACTGTGAAACAAGTTGATGATTATTTTTGGAACAACTACCTTTTGGATTATAAATCAAACATTGGGGAGTGGATTACCGGGGAATGGGACAACCTGATAAAAGAAAATGGAGAATATTACTGTATGGAACTCCCCGGAGATTCACTCCCCAAGGAGAAAGGGACAAGGATGTGCGCAAGTATAAACAGGAACAAGAGAACCTGCAGAGGGGGCATAGAAGGGACCTGAGAGCCTCAGATATTAGAACACCCGATTGATGGACAGGACACAATGGTGTAAGGACTGACATCATCCGAAACCAGGAAGAAGGGACGTTGGATAAAACCAGAATGAGAATTTCCTTTTTATAAATCATTTTATTTTTGGAATTAGTGTAATACTAATGAAATACTAAAATGTGCTGGAAAGGAATTAATTGGCTTTAGCAAAAAGGTTTGAAGGAGTTAAGTTTAAATATGGTTTAAATTTCAAAATTTTAATGTTTTGAAGGTAAGATAAGGTTAAAGAAATTAATGGTAAATTGAACTGTAAAATTTTCAAATGTTAATGATGTTGAAATGAAATGAAGTGGTTCTAGTAATAAGGTAAAATAAGAACTTGTAAGAATGGATTGATAATAGATGAAAATCTGAAGTTATAACATATGAGGATAAACAATCAAGGGTAAATTAAGAGGGTATGAATTTGCTGAACCAACTTTTAAATGGAATACAAAAAGGGAGGTGAGAGGAAGTCAGGAAAATAAGTAAATGAATGGTAAGAAACTGAAAAGAGAGATTTTTATTTTTGCTTTTGCTTTTCTTTTTTATGTTAAATTTTGGCTTTTGTATTTTTCTTGTTTTTTTTATTATTGTTCTGTAACTTTTTTCTTGTTAAAATCTAATAAAATATCATTTTTTAAAAAAGACTATAGAGCAGGGACAAGCACTGGAGGAGGAAGGGAGTGTGGTGGGTGTGGTCCGCCCTGCGTGTCATCCCTGAGGGGGGTTGACATCACTGTGCTGCCCCCCTGGGATGCTCGCCACTCACCGTGGATGGCTAGCCCTGCCCCTGCAGGTGGCTGGCCCCGCTACCAAGTGCACAAAATGTGCGTCACTCCAGGTGCCTGAGCAGTTAGCTCCACCTCTGGGGACAAGTGTAGCAGATTAAAAAGAAAGCATGGAACAGAACAAACAAAAATACTGAATAAAACAAATATATCCCATAAAGCCTAAACAGGAGCAGGTTTGCCACATGTCCCTGTGTCCCATAAGAGAAGGGACACAGCAAACAATAGTCTTATATTCATAGTTGTACCTGAGGACTTTATAGTTTGCTTGTGCAAACTATTGTGTTATTTTTCATACCTCTCCTGATAAGAAATTTGTGGTAGAACCCAGCTCTCTCTGGCAGGCTAGTTTTCTATGAGAAGGAATTATTTTATTTTATGCCTATGCAGTGCAGGGAAGTAGTCAATTAAGCTTCCATCTGCCACATGGTACAGTCCAAGGAGGTCTCCACAACCTGGTGCCATCCAATGTTGATGGACTGCAACTCCCAACTCAGCCATACTGCCTGGTGCTGATGAGAGTTACGTTCCAAAAAATCTCCAGGTTGTGGGAGGTGGGAAATTTGTGAAATTTGGCTGCAAAAGTTCTGTTCTGAACTAAATCTGGCAGACTTGCCTGGGGACTCCTTTAGTAATAGCACACATTTATGGAGAAGAGGAGTTTTCAAACTGTATCCCAAGTAGGGATGTTTTGGGAATTTGATCTTTGCAAATTCCAGCATGAACCAATTGCATCAGCATCTGCTGAATGAATGTGCAGATCAGGATTTTATTATCCATTTGATTTCACACTTCCCAAATGAAGTGCCTACTTGTGTGTAAGCTTGTCTATACATAGATTACAACTTTGCTGCTTCACACCAGCCTTTCTTTCTTTCTTTCTTTCTTTCTTTCTTTCTTTCTTTCTGTATTCATTTCTGTCCTCCAACAGGTCTTACAGGCATCTGATACACTTTACAGAACGAGGCTGTCTAGAATGCTGCCTGTGAAATTCTGCAAAACTCTGGGGGTGGGGAATTTTTTGTTTTTATTTTTGTTAAAGAAAAAAATCAAAAACTTTAAAAGAAGCTTTTAACTGTTGAAAGAACTATCAGTGACCATGCTTTAGCAAAAATAAAAAATAAAAAAATGAATAGATTAATCCAGAACTCTTCAGTTCAGTAAACATTTAGGACAGTCTCTCCTTTCTTCTCTTGAGACCAGAGAAGCAGAAAAATAGAGGAAAACATAAAGCAATATGTACAGAAACATTGGAGTCACAAAGTGACCTGAGGCTTTGTGGTGTCTGTGATCTGACTCAGTGTGAAGAATAGAGATAGATGGAGATTGATACACACATTTTGCAGATTGATGTGGAAATGGGATAGAATGGCATTATAGAAAAACACATTGCAGATGACTGTTGGAAAGCGATAGAATCGACTTCTGAATGAACAGATGCAAAACTGGCATGGACTGGGAACAAATCAATTTATCCATTCTAGGAAGCTCTGGAGTTATCAGGGGTACCTCAAAGAAACGACCTCAGTTTCACCCACATTGTAAGTTTTAACGATGGAGACAAAAGTTGGTAAGGAGAGGAGGAACAGACCTGGGTTGAGTATGAAACCTGCTCTTCAAATAACAGCCATGGTTATGGCTCGGTTATGGCCCCATGCTACCTGAGTCATTCTTGCTAACAACTTGATAAAATCCTTGCTATTCCTCTCCCTGCTCCACAGGTATTAAACAATGTATTAAAATTTATAGAACTTTAGAATTGAAAGGGATCCCTCTTTCTCCTGCCTGCCTTCCGCCTCCTCTGCATACTGGAAAATGCATCTGACCCATAATGTCACTTCTTGCTCTACATATATATCATCTATTATCACAACAGTCATTTCTCTAGCATGAAGAATAAAGCTTTCCCCCTTCTGCTTAATAACAAAAGGTGAGCTGGGGCCTATGTTAAGAGAGGCTGGGAAAAGGAGTCCTCTCTCTTTAGTCGCATGAATCGGTGGGGAGGATATGCTGCTGAGGATGCAAATTCCCCAGGGAGTATTATTGCTAAATTGAAGGGTGTCCCTTAAGCTGCTGAGAACAAACAAATCCTTTTCAAAGCACGTCTGGAGCCACCAAGACTGAGGAATACCGCTGGCAAACAGATCTCAAAGCTGCAATGGAAGTTATGTAGGGTATCTGCTGTGCGTTCTTCTGCTGAGATGAAATTATTGATGTGCGCTTGGCTTTTATCCAGAGCTTCAGGAGTGTCTGTCAGGGAGAGACACTGCCATGCCCCCAGCCGCATTGCTGAAGAGATGGCAGGGAGGTCAAGGAAGTGGTGGGGAAGTCAGCATGGCAATTAGAGAAGACAGACAACCCAGCAGTGACAGCCAGCGTGGAGGGACAGCATCATTCACCCGGCCTCTCATCTTCATCATTGCTCCACTTACCAGGAGGCAGAAGGGGAAGTAGAAGGCAGCAGGGAGGACCTGATTGATCTATCCATGATGGTTATGAACAGGCATTAATTCTGTTTCTACCACCACAGACACTGGTGACTGATGCCTCTTCATGCCCCACACAATTGCGTGCCTACACACACAGTTTTCCATGCAAGATGGTTGAGCAAGAAGTATGGTCCTGCTCCTGTGTTGCCTCCTGGTTGACCAGGGGAGACAGTTGGTCAACTAAAGCTGCCATTGCACCCTGGTTGTGGAAGGCCTGCAGAAGAATTATTGGCCATTGGATTTGGCTGCACCATGGACCATTCTCTTCAGGATCATTTATGCCGGATCTGTTAAAGAACCATTACACTGAAAATCAGAGAAATGCAAATATTACACAATGTAAATAGAATTCCATACTGTGTCATCCTAGGTTATTTGTAAAACATGTCATTTCAGTGGAACACAATACTATACACAATATCATTCCCCGCCCCCCGTTTCCAGATAGCTGTATACTGTAATTATTTGATCAGAGTTACATTTGTCAGTTACAAATTTCTTTTAAAGACTTTCAGGAGCAGAAGAATATTTTGCTTCCATTGTGGAACTGAAGAAGAAACTATTATTTTGCACCTGGAGAAAGTGTGTGTATTGAGCACAGTCACTTTGGGAATATTTTTTTATTCTCTGGTGCTGCCCTAAAGAAATAAAACTCTCAAAATGCTTCAGCTTGTACTATTTATGCATCTGAGCTTGTCATTGTATTCCCTCAGGTGATATGAACGATGGAGTCGGTTTAATGGAAGAGAAATTCAAGAGTTATTGGTCACCTTTAGTTCCTGCTGCTGTGACACTGGAATTGAGTGTAGAAATCAAATTGCTTGATAAAGAAAAGAGGACAATAGTTCAGCATGTACTAAATGAATGTGCAAAATAAATACCTTTGTGGACCTTAAGTTTGTTTCAGATTGGTTCCACATTTGCCCTGGGCCTCTTTCACTGGGATGCTCTACTGAAAGCATTCCAGATTATTGAAACACTCCAGGCATTCAGAGATAAGCAAAAACATGCTGCAATACTTCATACAATACCAGGGGCCCACTAGTCTTGCATTTTTATGACTGACAATGTCTATGAGCGGTAACCGTTCTCTATATACTCTCCTCCAATATTTGACAGGTGGAAATTGGTACACTTGTTTTATGTTGGTATTCAAGTGTCATGAATGAGCCAGCTCCCAGGGAAAGGCTGCCAACTGAAGAAAGCAGCCAAGAACGGAGAAGGTTAACTGCCAGGCAGGATGAACATTGACTAGTGCCAACTCCCCCTCCCCTTGGAATGCTGGCTGAGAAGGGAATGGCAGGGAGCAAGCTAGAACGCAGTCAAAGCTCTATGGAAGCACAAACAGGCAGGAAAGAGTTAAGAGACAGCCTCTCAGAGAATGGGGAAGAGGAGAGAGCTGACCCACTCAGTCTGAAGTCTCGGCGAATGGGAGGGCTGCAAGATAGGAAGCAAAACAAAAGGTGCACAAAGCGAAAGTTCAGTTGCTTCTGGTCATGCTGGAAGCAGTCTTCAGAAGGGTCATCTTGACTGATGATGGTGGAGGCTGTGTTAAAGCTGTCTGGAGCTATCTGTTTGTTTTGACAATAAATCATCCTTTTTAATTAACTACACTCACTATGTTATCAAGCTGGGGACTGGACTCCTGACATCAACTGGCTGATTCATAGTGTAGATGCAAGAAAGCAGCTCCTGCAGTGTCATGGCCAAACTTGAATAGAGAGGCATGCCTTTGAAAGTGCCACCAGAGTGGCTCACATGAAATTGGGAAATATACTCCTAGAAAGAAAGGGGTAAGATTGGGGCCAATCTAATACATTTTGGCATCTGAGGCAAACCACAAGATGGCGTGCCTCCCTCCCACCAGTGAAGAAGGGGTGAGTGAAGACCTGCATCTGGGACAAGGAGGGAATAAAGATCTACATTGAGGTGGGAAGAGACCAGCAGTGCCTCCTGTTCACAAAGAGGCTGCTGTAGAGGCAGTTTGGGGAGGTGGGGCTGCTGTGGAGATGGCAGATCTGGCCTCCAAGGAGCTTGCCACAGCTGTTGTTGCTGCAGTAGCAGTGGCAGCAGGCAATGCATTCATTGGAGGCCGAATCTTCTGCCCCTGTGGATCCTGCTGCCTGAGGCAGTTGCCTCACCTTACCTCATGTTGGGCCAGCCATGGGTAAGATATTCATAAATAGGAAAGGTTGGGTCTGCCAAATGTCAACAGATATAAAGTACCCATCCTGTAATGAACCCACTCTGTATGAACAAGTTCCCTCAGACATTTCTGTTGAAGGGGAAGCTAAGAGATTGTTGACCTATTTCTTCCACTGAACTTGACATAGAGGTCCATGAATGAAAGACAGTGGACTGGGGCAATAGTCGTTACTTTGTCGTGCTTTAATGGCTATCGGCTGGAGTTTATTTTTGCTGATCATTCTACAAGCTCAAACCATTTCACAGAAGTCAGAGGGTATTTCCAGCCACATTGCTCAGGAGAGCCAGAGCCTCTCTGTAATGGTGTCAGTATAATGCATCGCAAAGCAATTTAACTAGGGAAAGATCAGCTCTTTTAGCTGATGAACCCTGCAGGTTCCCCTGTCCAGGAGGAGAGAGGGGTAGAGCTCAGTAAATAAGATAAAATAAACAAAAGAGCACCAGGTTCAGCCTACTGGCCACTAGTTGACCATCCAAAGAGCAGACAAAGTTGTTGAAGATTGATTCTGAATTGCCTCAAGTGATGGTGGCTACTTAGGCATGAGCCCTTCCTCCCCCCAAGAGGAAAAAAGTGACCACGGGTGTGCAATACATCTGCATATGCTATTTTATATGTACAGCTGTACATTTAGAAATAATGTATTCAATAGAAATGAAACATCTCTATTTACAAGGGAGAAGACTGCAAGCTGTCAGAAACCAGGCTGAGGAGTGCTGCTCTGATGAGGAATGGTGGGAACCTCCCCCTTCCCCTGCTCCTGACCAGGATCCTGACGCTGCCCGGGAGCAGTGGAGAAGTATAGATTTGGAGCAGTGGTTTGCAGAGGGGCATAGTTCTGAAGACAAAAGTTGGGACAAACTGGGGGGTGAGCAGCAAAGTGAAGTAGAACTGGAAGAGAGAGAGCTAACAGACTCTCTCTCGCTAGAGAGTGTCCTTCCTATCAGTCCAAGATCACATAGAGCAGATAAGGTGGATACACAAAAAGCACAGTGGTTGTGAGATCAGGTTGCAAGGTGTGGAAGTGATGAGGGGAGAAGTGGGTGGAAACCTTAATTTGGAACACCATCATTCTGAGAATGACTGCTTTGTTCTTTTGCTGTGATCATTAAAGGCTCCATAAATGGTAAGCGGCTCTTTTTGCTTTGTACTGCTTATCTATGGCCAAAGCGGGTTAGGAAGCAGAGTCTCCAAAACCTAACACAACCTGATCTATCTAGTCATAGAAACCAACTCCTAGGGGACAAGATCCCTTCACCCCCCATAGTAAAGTTCAGATGGTGTGTGTGCACTGCATCATGCAATTGATTATGTGGGCCAGGGCCTACCTGGGCTCCTCCAATATTTTATTCAAGTCGGCACCCCTGTATTCAGGAGATAGATGACTTCAAGGCACCCTGCTCTCCCTTCCTATGGATCTTTAGCTTCAAAATCCAACTTAGATCAGCCAGCCCTTCTGACAGAGGACTCCTTCTGCTTTTAAGTCTGTTAAGCAGGATACATGCCCACTCTTCTAGGTTTTCAAATAAAGGTCAGCATGGTGATTATGTATTTTACTAAATGGCAGAAAACAGCAAGACAGAAAAAAAGAGAAACTTCCCCCTCCTTATTAGCAGTATGGTAATGCAAATTTAAAATGTCAACGAAATCCATCCTTGCAGGAGAGAGTGCTCTTGTCAATTTCAGTTTTCCCAGTTGTTGTCTATTTAAGATGGCATGCCTTATTCATAGTGTTGTTAGTTTTAGGGATGGTTAGGCAGTATGCCTGAGCCCCATTCTAATTCCTGGATCCAGCAAGGATTCAATTTCTGGAACATCTAGGCCAGATTCTTGGAGAGGTAATGGCCTAAGCATGGATCATTAAGGTAAGAAATTCAGGTAGGTCTTAATAGGTGGGTCTTAATTAAGACCTTTGAATTATGGTGCTGGAGGAGACTCTTGAGAGTCTCATGGACTGCAAGAAGATCCAACCTATCCATTCTTAAGGAAATTAGCCCTGAGTGCTCACTGGAGGGACAGATCCTGAAGCTGAGACTCCAATACTTTGGCCACCTCATGAGAAGAGAAGACTCCCTGGAAAAGACCCTGATGTTGGGAAAGATGGAGGGCACAAGGAGAAGAGGACGACAGAGGATGAGATGGTTGGACAGTGTTCTTGAAGCTACCAGCATGAGTTTGACCAAACTGCAGGAGGCAGTGGAAGACAGGAGTGCCTGGAGTGCTCTGCTCCAGGGGGTCACAAAGAATCGGACACAACTAAACAACAGCAACAATTAAGACCTGCTCTTAATAGAGATATTGGATTCCTGTCTCATTACATATGCTAATCATCTGCATACTATCCCTTGCTTTTTCCCATAGGACTAATTGCAGTCATTAAGAGTCACCAACAGGTTTACTATACCCATTGAGTCAATCACCCATCTCCTACTACACTCCTGAGAAAAACACCACCTTACCCTCCCACTATATATAAGGGTCTGCTGACTTCTGTTTCAGTGTATCTGACGAAGTGTGCATGCACATGAAAGCTTATACCAAGAACAAAATTAGTTGGTCTCTAAGATGCTACTGGACAATTTTTTTATATACTGTAAGGGACGCAGGTGGCGCTGTGGGTTAAAGCCTCAGCGCCTAGGGCTTGCCGATCGAAAGGTCGGCGGTTCGAATCCCTGTGGCGGGGTGCGCTCCCGCTGCTCGGTCCCAGCGCCTGCCAACCTAGCAGTTCGAAAGCACCTCCGGGTGCAAGTAGATAAATAGGGACCGCTTACCAGCGGGAAGGTAAACGGCGTTTCCGTGTGCGGCTCTGGCTCTGGCCAGAGCAGCGATGTCACGCTGGCCACGTGACCCGGAAGTGTCTCCGGACAGCGCTGGCCCCTGGCCTCTTAAAGTGAGATGGGCGCACAACCCCAGAGTCTGTCAAGACTGGCCCGTACGGGCAGGGGTACCTTTACCTTTACCTTTAAGGTAAGAAAAGAAGTGTCTTGGTGCCAGAGGGCAAATGAGTGAGTGAGAACCTCTCCCTCAGCTTCTAGTTAGAAAGTCAAAGGCCAGAGTTGAGGTGTGTGAGAGCTAGAAGCAGGAAGCAGGAGGCTGCAGGCTGAAGCCTGTAAGGGAAAGTCATGCATGATTTCTGCTGGAATCTAAGGCTGTGACTATGGGAGAAGCAATACTTTATTGGGTGTTAATGCTGTGAGCTCCTTCAGTGCAGGCTCGGGTTGTATATATGTGTAAATAAACCATATATCCTACAGATGCCACAGTCTCCAATGTCCCTCATTCCAAGGAAAGTGAAGCATCTGGAAACCCAGCAGCCTTGCACTGCTCGGAGATTGAGGTGCTGTTTAATCCTATTAAAACATGTCCAGACACATAGGAGAAGAGGAAACACAATGGAAGGAAATGACCTCACTGTGTTTCCTGCTGCTAAGTAGAACATGTCCATAGTTAGATCCTTGAGGAAGGCATATCTAATGGGGTACATTTCCACTTCAGACCGCACATATTTGAGCAATGATTATAAGCACAGGATTGCAGTGTTTTACATATTAACTAAAATCTGTAAATAAAGATTTTCTCCTTAATGTTGACTTATAAGTTTAGGGAACAATTCCAAATTTGAACCAATTAGGAGGATCTCCCCCCCCCCCAAAAAAAAACCCGTTCTTTCTCAAATTGGCCTACATAAACCTCAGGCCATTAACAACATAATGGAATATGACCCTCTGTTTACACTTAATGTTTCTTAATTCTGTTATACTGGCACTCTGCAAAAGGAGGCTCTGTCGAAGGTTAGAAAATACCACTACCAGTGTTGAAAAAACAAAACAAAAAACAAAAAGCATTATCCTTCCTTGCTTGCTCTTTCAATATTGGAAATTGTTTTGCAGAAGAATAATTTCCGTTCAGATTACTTAATTACATTTAAATTACATCAAATTACAATTACATTGGTCAATCAAAGAGAAAACCACAATGGGTTCAGATTAGGAGTTCTTGCTCAGCAGCAGACTAAATTAAACATTTAGCGTTATTTATTTTAAATTTTGCAAGCATAGTTTAAAAATGCAAATGTTAAAGCCCAAACTTGAAGGGCTAAGTGAAGGCTTTGAATGTTAGTAGAAATGACTGAGAGTTGGAAAAAAAATAAAGTTACTTCTTTGTTTCTCTAAAAATAAAAATTATCTATCTACCATGGAATAATTGAAGCATTAGATGTAGCATATTAATATCCTGTCGATGTTTAAAAATTCATGTCCTGATACAGCTAGATGAGCATATGTACACAAAAGCTGACTTTATATGATTGTATTCTTAGCTTCATGAGAAATCACATGTGCCATCATATATGCAATAGGTATATATGCAACTGATGATATCCTCCCTGGCTGATTATCTGACTGGTGCTATGTCTGTGCAGCCAGCATCAAAGCCATGGGGTTGTACCCATTGTTAGTCCTAAATAGAGCAGATTTATTGAAATGATAGACATGACTCGGGTAAGTCCATTATTTTCAATGGCCCTACATTGAATAGAACTTTGTTGGAGACTTATCAGGAGTGGGAGTCAGGAGCAGGTTGGCAATAAATCACACAGCATCAGCGAAGTTGACTCTATTCAGGAGGCTGGGCCTAGTGAGCACAGCAACTTGTCCTGGTAGATTTTGACCCCATGAGGCAGTTGGCACTGACCTTTAAAGCTCTAAATGGCCTCTACCCAGTATACCTGAAGGAGCGACTCTGCCTCCACCATGCAGCCCGGACACTGAGGTCCCCTTCCAAGGGTCTTCTGGTGGTTTCCTCACTGCGAGAAGTACAGTTACAGGGAACCAGGCAAAGGGACTTCTTGGCAATGGCTCCCTCCCTGTGGAATGCCCCCCCCCCCATCAGATGTCAGGGAGATAAAGAATTACACAACTTTTAGGAAACATCTGAAGGCAGTCCTGTTCAGGGAAGTTTTTAATGTCTGACATTCATTTATTTTTATTTTGTTGGAAGCTGCCCAGAGTGGCTGGGGAAACCCAACCAGGTGGGCGGGGATGGATGGATGGATGGATGGATGGATGGATGGATGGATGGATGGATTTATTTATTTATTTATTTGTTTGTTTGTTTGTTTGTTTGTTTGTTTGTTTGGACTAAAGGTCCCTGCCTTCCCATCACTATTTAATCCCCCACCCCCCAGATCCTTCCCAAACAACTAGAGACTGTGCAACCATGCCTGCCTCTGCTCCTCTCTCTTCATACGTCTTCTGGTTCTGGGAGACCACATGTCATGGGCCAGGAGTCAGCTTCACCTGCCCAGCAGCAGCTTAAAGGAGTAGAAGGCAAAGTGACTTCACCTTCTGCTAATCAACCTTCTTGCTCCTGATGAGAACCAGCTGGCTTTCTTAAGCAGGGTTTCCAGCCTCAGTCAGTTGCTGGACACAACATTTGTCATTCCTGGCCAAACCTTGCTGCTTCTTGCAACCTTGGACCCTTGGCTTTCTTGACCCCCAGAACGTCTGACTACGTGAACTGAAATACCCCTCACCTTAGGACTGGACTGAACCTTGTATACAGATTCTGCCTCCAGGCAAGTATCCCCCCTGAGACTCGGCTGGTTGGCTGGATTCTCTCTTCACTTAGCTCTGCTGTGGCTGGCAGTGTAGGATTACGACACCAGAGAGAAGGTGAGCTGGTCTCAGCAGGAGGGAGAGACCCCCTGGCTTCTTCACCAGCCTGACTCATCTCCACCTCTTGGCCCCATTCCTCTCCAACCTCCCCTTCTACCTCTGATTCAGGACTGCTCTCTGCCTGATCTTTAAACTCTGTTACCCTTTCAGCTTCTAACATTTCCCAGTCTTCTCCCTCTAACCATTCATTCTGTCCTACCAACAATTCCTTGGATCTGGGCCTTCTTCCCCTGGGGGTTCCCTTGATGGTGCCTTCCCCAGCTGGTGCCTCCCACCACTCCTTGGTGTCCAGTCAATCCATGACAGATGCAACCCATGGTTTCTTACATTAACCATAATTAGTGTAAACTATAGTTTTCAGTTTGAATGAAATGACATGCTAAGATTCCAAGAATTCTTACATGGTGTTTATGGGTTTTAAATATATGATGTGTATGTAGCCAGTATTAAGGGGAATTTCAGCTATTACAAAACAAACTCTGTTCAGATTCATTTATCTCAAAGCCATGAAGTGGTGGAGCTTTCGAGTTTTCTCACTGTTTCAAAGCAGAGGATGGTTTTCAAAGGCCTACGGAATATACCATACGAAACAGGAAATGAGTTTTCCACTCCAAGGAGACCTATGCACCATCTTAGCTATGCATTCAAGGGTACGGACCTTTTGAAGCAAAGGTAACTGGTACTTCAGAAGACTGTGTTCCTGTGTGGTGTAGTGGTTAAGAGCGGTAGTCTCATAATCTGGGGAACCGGGTTCACGTCTCCGCTCCTCCACATGCAATTGCTGGGTGACCTTGGGCCAGTCACACTTCTCTGAAGTCTCTCAGCCCCACTCACCTCACAGAGTGTTTGTTGTGGGGGAGGAAGGGAAAGGAGAATGTTAGCCACTTTGAGACTCCTTAAAGGGAGTGAAAGGCGGGGTATCAAATCCAAACTCTTCTTCTTCTTCTGTTTGAAATGCTGGCAAAAGAACTGAGAATACACAGTGCAGTGTTTGTAGTACTGTGTATCAATCTGTTTCCCCCCTCAGTACCTGTTACTGTGTTGCTTTTATTATAGGATTTACATTCACTAAGACTGTACACATTAGTAACGCTAGAGACCTAGTACTGACATTTTTAGTTTTGCACAAATGGGTTAAATATAGGCCTAAGCCAAAAGGCTTCCCCACAATGCTTTCAGGCAGTTCATGCTCCATTATTAGCTAGTCAGGGGAGCTAAAAAAAGAGGCAATGTTGTCTTACCAGCATTCCATGTAGTGGCAGAGATTCAGGCCTGTAGCCACCTGGTCCTCATGTTTTCTCCACTGCTGAGGGGTAGGTAAGTTTTGTTATCCTAAGCATTACCTTGGTTAGCAACTCTCTGTTGTGCCTTTGTCTCTGACTCAGACACAGCTTCAATTTGACCTTGGTCGTTTACAACAGCAACACATGCAATAGCTTGGTTGGCAAACTCTTTTGAATACCTCTTGGGTGGTACACCCTTCGTTGCTCTCTCAGACCTACGTTAGATCTTGCGCTGGGAGAGACCCCAGCTGACTGGCAACCGTTTTGTAAGTCCGATTCAGGCTGTTGATCACCATGAAGCAAAACACTTCCTCCTGCAGACGGAAATTGCGTTCCACCATCTGCTGACGCAGAAATTTCATTTCCGTCAGGTGCGCTTGAACATCTCCATCAGGCGCAAGCCTCAGGTTAGTCAGCTTTTCAAAATACAGCAACGCTGAAGAACCTGCATCTCTCTGATGTGTCCTTCTCAGCGTGTCCCAAACATCTTTCGCGTGCTGAAAATCTTGTATATGAACAAGCTGAGAGTCTGACACGCACAGAATTATAGCAGTTCTGGCCTTCACATCCTGTGACTCCCAAGCACGCGTTGGTGCTGCAGGGATGGGGTTCTCAATCACCTCAAACAGTCTCTGATTCTGCAGCAAAGCCTTCATCTTAATAGACCAAGATGCATAATTGTCACTGGTCAAAAGGGGTGGAGAAGGCAGGCTTCCCTTCTTGACATCCATTTTGAGTCCTTGCATTGACTCTCAAACACAAGCCTCTAAAATCCAATAGCTGGCTTGTTTACACTCTGTGCACCTGGCAGCAATAACACTAGCCGCTTGGA
The DNA here is from genome assembly GCF_951804945.1 of Podarcis cretensis. Lineage (NCBI taxonomy): Eukaryota > Metazoa > Chordata > Lepidosauria > Squamata > Lacertidae > Podarcis > Podarcis cretensis. Next base: position 14,516,196 of record NC_137187.1, read on the forward strand.
AAGTCCCTTTCCAACAGTTCCTGTGTAAAGGCCTAGTCAAAACACGACTTGTTTGTGCCACTCTGGGCATAGCCTGACATCCAGCCCTTATCTGCGTTGCTAAGCAACCACATTCCTTTCCTTGGACAGGAAAAACCACAGGAATGTTTGGAATGCAGACTCTTCTCTCTCGGAGCTGTTTTTCCCAAACGTTGCTCCCATGAAGCAGAGAATTAATCCATCTGCATTCACACTTCTAAGCCCGAAAATCTCATACCTGGGCTCCGTAGCTTGGCTTTCAGCTTCTTCTGGTCAGCTTCTAGCTGCAGAGAATCAGCATCCATCTCAGGCTTCCATGGAGAGGGATGAATACAGTCTCCTTGATGCAGACTCCCATGGATCGTAGCAACCGTCAACTGCTACCAATGTCAGAATTCAGGGCCGGTCAGAGGTATGTGCCTATCTCTCCAGGCACTGGCTGAATTCCTTTGACCTCCCTCCGGCGACTCCCGAAGGAAAAACACACGAGGGTCTTTGCCGTGGTCCTGAACGAACATGACAGACTTGCCGCCCTGGAAGTCAAGGACAGGGGGAGGGAAGAACGGAGTTCAGACACCCCCACTGCTGTAGCTACTGGAGGAGACGCCGTAGCTTTGAACGTTGTCCAATGCCACAATTGTGGACAGACTGGGCATCTTCAGCGGTACTGCAGGAAGCCACGTCAGAACAAAGGAGCCAAGGGAAGCTCCACGAAGTCTGAGGCGTCAGGCAGAAGTCATGCCAAGTCACAGGCGAAGCCTGCAAAGGCTTTGATGTCCCTAAAAGCCACACCACAAGTGGGGAATTCCTTCATTTTAGACACGGGAGCGACGGTTCACATGACCCATCGCAGGGATTTGTTTTCGTCGTTTAAGAAGCAAAGCTTCGTTGTACAACAAGCCAACGGTCAAGAGCTGGAAGCCACCGGAATTGGGACTGTGTGTCTTAAAAGTCTGAACTTGACTATAAACGATGTTTATTTGGTTCCAGAGTTGAAGTACAATCTGCTCAGCGTTTCGCAGATTGCCAAGAAGGGACTAAAACTGTCCTATGATGATCAACACTGCGAGATCTACAAAGATGGAGAGCTGTATCTTTCTGCCGAAGAGAAAGATGGACTGTATTTGTTGACTTTTGATCAAAGTGATTACATGGAATGTAATTCTTGTGATTCTAACATGATTTCTTTTGCAGGTGTAGCCAAGAAGAACACCAAGCAGGTCACCTCGAGGGTCGACAAGGCATTTCAGCGGGTGTATACTGATGTGATTGGTCCTTTAGCACCATCTAGAGGCAATGCAAAGTATTACCTAATATGTGTTGATTCTTTTACAGGTTTTGTCTGGATTTATCTTTTGGAGAGACCGAAAGAAGCCTTAGAAAGGTTTAAAGACTTTAGTGACAAGGTTAAAACTATGCATGATGCTGACATAGATTGTCTTTGCACAGATGAGAAGCCAATTTTTCTCTTACAGGATTTCCAGAGGTTCCTGAAGAAGAAAGGGATAAGACACAAAATTGCAGCTTCCGAAGAAGCTTGGAACAGATGTGTCTGTGTTAGGGTGAACAAAGAGTTGCAAAAGGGAATGGAAGCGCAATTGCTTAGTTCACATCTGCCACATGAGTACTGGGCTGAGTCACTAATGTCATTTTGTTACACGTGGTTGAGAAAGTTTTCAAAAGAGTTGGGATGTTCTCCTTTTGAGAAACTGTTCCACAGAAAACCTTCTGTTGCCCATTTCAAGGTTTTTGGGTCTCATGTGAGGACAGAAGCTCCGGGTGGAGTAAAGAATGCCAGAGGCATTTTTGTGGGTTATGAAAAGGGTCTCTACAGAGTAATTTTGTCTGAATCTGGTCAGGTGATTCTCACAAAATTTCTAGAGAGTGCTCCTGAACAGGAGCGAGTGATTGTTCACACATTTCCCACAGGAGATGATGATGATTCTGATGATGATGATGATGAGTTTGATCTTATTGAGTTCAGTAGTACTGATGATGACAGCGATAGCTCAGACAGCTCAGTTGTCACAGTCATTGAGAGGAAATCTCACGTAATGACTAGACCCTCAGAAGAGGAGGATGAACCACTGATTAAGCTTAGTACTGGTTCTTCAGAGAGTTCAGAGGCTGAACCAGAAAGCAAGGGAGAGCAGCACCTCTTACGTAGGTCTGAGAGAGCAACGAAGGGTGTACCACCCAAGAGGTATTCAAAAGAGTTTGCCAACCAAGCTATTGCATGTGTTGCTGTTGTAAACGACCAAGGTCAAATTGAAGCTGTGTCTGAGTCAGAGACAAAGGCACAACAGAGAGTTGCTAACCAAGGTAATGCAGAAGCACTCATTCCTTGGAAGTCACACAACCAGAGAGGTACATTGGTAAAACCAGTGGCGGGTAGTTCCAAGGGTGGAACTGAAACAACAGGGGAGTGTTATAAGTATAACAACTGTTTGTTTTCTTCTCTGGATGACGCTTTGCTCGCAGCACGCATTGATACTTTAGGGGGAGTATGTTATTCTAAAGCAGCAATGCAGCAGCAAGCAAAGGCTATAGCAGCCAAGTCTGCTGCTTGTGGCTGGAAAGCCAGACAGGATGTATGTGACTGTTGCCATGGAAACAAAGGGGCAGTCCATTCTGTACTGAGCACCGGATGTTAGCTCAGTGTGTGTGTCATATGACCTGTACAGGATGTACATGGGTGGAGTTTGGAGTTTCTCTCTGTTTGTTGAACAGAGCAGACATGTTTTCTCTATATGACTGCTGAAGACAGGAATAAAACATGTAGATACATTTCTGTCTGTGTCTGATTCCCCTCCCTGGGGATATGCTGGAGAGCAGGGAGGAGGAGAAGCAGTTTGGTGTGTTTTTCTCACAGCCTGAGGAAAATCGCCGGAACGGACCTCGTGTGTTTTTCCTACCGGGAGTCGCCGGAGGGAGGTCTAAAGAATTCAGCCGGTGCCTGGAGAGATAGGCACATACCTCTGACCGGCCCTGAATTCTGACAAGTTTGGCTGGTACTATGCACTCCCTTACCACCAAATGCACCACCTAACAAGGAAAACTGGCTACAGTGCTGCAGAGACCATGCCGCCTGCCACTGATCCACCCCCGCCCCCAACTTGTATAATGATGGAGTGAGGGTAGGAATCATTGTCCTCACCCTCATTTGGCTTCAGGATGACACCAAGTAGTCATTCAGGTTTGGCTGTGTGACAACTTCAAGGGCAATCCATTTGTGGCTTGGACCCAAAAGCACTGGCTGTGGTGTTTATTCATATCTAGAGGAAAGAGTCACTTATTGTGAATTTTAATGCTCCTTTTTAAACTAATGCAATATAACAGCACTTACGTTTAGTTGGATATGTGTCCACACATTTTCACCCAGGTCATATGTACCCAACTGTTCCCATGACTGAGTGGATACACCCAGTGTCATGCAAATTATCCAGTACCATGACTAAGTGGGGAAAGAGAGCAGGGGAAATAAGCCAAGCCAACCAATCTTCTCCTCCTCCTCCTCCTCCTCCTCCTCCTCCTCCTCCTCCTCCTCCTCTCCTCTTTCTGCTGGCCTACCATCCTTTGCATCAGGGTTAAGGAACATACGGTCCTACAGATGTTGCAGGACTCCAGCTCCCATCAGTGTCAGCCAGCATGACCAATGGTCAGGGGTGATGGGAGTTGGAATTCAACAGCATCTGGAGAGCCACAGGTTCCCCATCCCTAGTCTGTGTGACACAGGCGTGGCTCATACTCAAAGGATTCTGATTGATCATCTGAGTCTTTGTCAAAAGCCAAAATGCATTGCCTCATTAACCAGTTTTTAAAAGATTTTTCATCTCAGCATATCAGTTTGGTAAGTCATAATATTTACTAGTAACTGATCATCATTCTTCTTTGTTGTTGTTGGCAATGTGAAATGAAAATAACAGAGTGATAATAAAGGAATAATAATACAGGAATCCAGTGCTACCCTAATATATCAAGCATTGAAATGTTTTATTACAAGGACTCTCCTCCCTGAAAGAGAGGGGAGTGGTTGTGGACGGGAGCCCGAGCACCGCTCCTAGCAGGGGGCGTTGCCCCCTGCCTCCAGCTCACCTGGCTGGCACTCATGCCCCCCCTCCCCGGTGGCTGTCCAACCAGGTGCCATGGGGGGGCGTGTCCAGCAGCCTTTATGCTGCAGTGCCAGCCTCCCCCCCGGCCTCATTTCTCTTTGTCGTCCTGGGCGAGTCAGGAGGATCCTCACCTCCGTGTTCCTGCATAGAAGCGGCCACGTGGAGCTAGCTTTGAAGAAGACTTTTGAGAAAGGGAAGTCTTGACCTCAAATCCTCCTTCATTACTTTTGTGATTACTTTTTCCTTTCTCCTTGTCTTTAAATCCTCCTTCCTCCCCACCATCATTTCCCCCTTTACTTTTCACAGAATACCCCCCTAGTTTCATCTTTGATCCCAAAGCCTTTTCGCTGTGTAGGGGGTCTTCCAGTGTGTGTTTCCAGCACAGCTGCGTTCTGAGAGTGCTAATTTTAATTTTATTTTATGCTGCTAATTCTACCCTACTTACTGCGTACTGGTTTGATTTATTTAATTGTTTTTTTTTATTAAAATTTTTATTACATTTTCAGTTTACAGAAAAGAAAAAGAAGGACAAACCAGAAAAAAGAAAGAAAGAAAAACAATCCAACTATCAAAATACATTTTTAGGTTACTAACTGGACTTCCCCACATCTCCCTCACCCTGCGTTCTTTACAATAAACATATCGGCAAATTATTACCTTGTTTCGTATCTTATTTATATCTTTCAGAGTGTTTTACTTCTAAATTTAAAATACCTTTTGTCAAATATTTATACCTTAAGATAATACATAAAATAACTTTAAATTTCAACTTTTTCTTACTTATAACTTAACTTTCTATTTTCCTAATCTAATTGCAGGAGCTAAAATTTCCAAGTCATGCAGATTCTTAACATTCATACAACTTATAATGTTTTTGTAAATGGTCCTTAAATTTCTTCCAGTCCTCTTCCATTGTCTCTTCTCCCAGATCTCGGATTCTGCCAGTCATTTCAGCCAGTTCCATATAGTCCATCAACTGCGTCTGCCACTCTTCCAGCGTGGGAAGGTCTTGTATCTTCCAATATTTTGCAATGAGTATTCTTGCTGCTGTAGTTGCATACATAAAAAAAGTTCTATCCTTCTTTAACACCTTTTGGTCCACAATGCTCAGGAGGAAGGCCTCTGGTTTCTTAGGGAAGGTGTACCTAAACACCTTTTTTAACTCATTATAGATCATTTCCCAGAAGGCCTTCACTTTTGGACAAGTCCACCAAAGATGAAAGAATGTGCCTTCAGCCTCCTTACATTTCCAACATTTATTATCAGACCGATGATATATTTTTGCAAGTTTGACTGGGGTCATGTACCACCTATATATCATTTTCATAATATTTTCCTTCAGGGTATTACATGCCGTGAATTTCATTCCAGTGGTCCATAACCTTTCCCAGTCTTCTAAGATAATGTTGTACCCAATATCCTGAGCCCATTTTATCATGGCTGATTTGACTATCTCATCCTGGGTGTTCCATTTAAGCAGCAAGTTATACATTCTCGAAAGCGCCTTGGTCTTAGGTTCTAACAGTTCTGTCTCTAATTTCGATTTTTCCACCTGGAATCCTATTTTTTTGTCTGACTTAAAAACCTCTTGAATTTGAGCATAATGAAACCAGTCTTGCACCCTATTCTTTAATTTTTCAAAGCTCTGCAGCCTCCAATTTTCTCCAATTTTTTCTGTTATTTCCCAGTATTTCGGCCATCCGGCCTCCATATTGGGGTTTTTTCGAACCTTGGCCTCCGCTGGTGATAACCACCTCGGGGTCTTACCTTCCAATAAGTCTTTGTATTTTGTCCAGACCATAAATATAGCTTTCCTGACAATATGGTTTTTAAACATTTTATGAACCTTTACATTATCGTACCACAAATATGCATGCCATCCAAAAACATTATTATACCCTTCCAGATCTAGGACGTCAGTGTTCTCAAGGAGTAACCAATCTTTCATCCAGCAGAAAGCCGCAGCTTCATAATATAACCTTAAATCTGGCAGGGCAAACCCCCCTCTCTCTTTTGCATCCGTTAATATTTTAAATTTTATTCGGGGCTTTTTGCCCTGCCAGACAAACCTAGAAATATCTTTCTGCCACTTCCCAAAACACTCCACTCTGTCCACGATCTGTAGGGTCTGAAACAAAAATAACATCTTCGGCAATACATTCATCTTTATAGCTGCAATTCGACCCAACAAGGAAAGTTTCAATCTTGACCAGATCTCTAAATCTTTCTTGATTTCTGACCAGCATTTTTCATAATTATCTTTAAATAGATTCAAATTTTTGGCAGACAAGTTTATCCCTAGGTATTTTACCTTTTTAACAACATTTAACTCTGTCTCTTTCTGAAACCCATCTATTTCCAAAGGTGTCAGATTTTTCTCCAAAACCTTGGTTTTTTGCTTGTTCAGTTTGAACCCCACTACCTGACCAAATTCATAAATTAATTCTAACACTCTCTTCGTACTAGATTCTGGCTCCTGTAGTGTTAAAACCAAATCATCTGCAAAAGCTTTCAATTTAAATTGTTTCACTCCGACCTGTATTCCTTGTACCAACCGGTCTTCCCTAATCATGTTCAAAAGCACCTCCAGAACAGAAATAAATAACAGAGGGGATAGGGGGCAACTTTGTCGTGTTCCTTTTTCAATTTTAAATTCTTCTGTCACCACATTGTTTACTATCAGTTTAGCTTTCTGCTCTGAATAAATTGCCTCTATTCCATTTTCAAACCCCCGTCCCACTCCCATCCCTTCCAAATTTTTCTTCATAAACCTCCAAGAAATGTTATCAAAGGCCTTCTCCGCATCAACAAAAATTAACACTGATTTTGTATTAATGTTGGTTTGCAAAAGTTCCAAAATATCAATAATATTCCTAGTATTATCAGACAAATGTCTTCCTGGGAGAAAGCCTGCCTGGTCCTTGTGAATTACTTCATTTAATACTTTTTAAAATCTACTTGCCAAAATATCTGCAAAAATTTTGTAATCCACATTTAGGAGTGAGATGGGACGGTAGTTCTTAAGTTGAGTCTTTTCAGTTTCCACTTTAGGGATCAATGTGATGAAGGCTTCTTTCCACGATTCCGGTGCCTTCTTTCCCTCCAAAATCTGATTGCATACCTCCATTAATGGTTGTATCAAATAATCTTTCAATATCTTATAATACTTGGAGGTAAGCCCATCCGGACCTGGAGATTTGCCTAGTTGCATATTCTGGATGGCACCCTCTATTTCTTGTTGTGTTATTTTATGATTCAGGATTGTTCTCTTTTCCTGGGCAAGTTTTGGTAAACCATTTGTTTTCAAAAATTGGTCTATCTCCTTCTCCTCTTGTGGCCCTTGAGTATAGAGCTTTTTGAAATATCTCTGGAAACACTTCCTAATTTCTTCGGGTTTCTGGATATCTTTCCCTTCAATCTCTAGATTGGTGACTGTATTCAATTTTTGTCTCTTTTTCAATTGCCATGCTAATAGTTTCCCACACTTGTTAGCTGATTCAAATGATCTTTGTTTCATTTGTTTAATTTTCCACTCAACTTCTTGATTTATCAGTTTCGCGTACTGTGCTTGGTAAAATTTAATTTCTCTCAAGATCTCCTTCGATTTTGGCTTAGATCTCAACTTTTTCTCTCCATCTCTTATCTTCTCTAAAATCTTATCTTTTTCCCATTCCATATTCTTTTCTTTATTGTGTTCTGTTGTATCAGAAACCCTCTCATAACTGCTTTGCTTGCATCCCAGATTGTTCTCCTTTCCACCGTAGTATTCAAATTTATTTCAAAATAATCTTTCAAGGTTTTTTGGGCCTTCTTCACAATCTCCTGATCTCTTAATAGGGTGTCATTCATTTTCCATCTAAAGGAGCCGATTGGAGTAAGTCTTAATTCCATTTTCATAGCGTTATGGTCGGAGCAAGTTTTTGGGCAGATTTCCACTTTTCTAATCATAGGTGCCAGCCTTCTAGTTGTCCATATTTGGTCTATTCTCAGAAAAGAAAGTTCCTTCTCTACCTAAGGGATTCTTAGTCCTCCAAATATCGATTAAGTCCATATTGTCAGTTAGTTCAAAAAAAGTTTTGGGTAGTCTGCCATCTTTTGTTAGACTTAGGTCTTGTGACTTATCCATATTTGTAGAGACCACTCCGTTCATATCTCCCATCATAATGATGTTGGTGTAGTCCAAATAGTCCAGGATTGTCTCATGCAGTTTCCTATAAAATTCTGATTTCCCCTCGTTCGGTGCATAAATTCCTAATAGCAAAATTTTTTCTCCTTGGGCCTGTATTTCAATAGCCAAAACTCTTCCTTGCTCATCTTTGAATAAAAATTTTGGTGACAGGCTCTCCTTTGCATAAATCACCACTCCTCTTTTCTTTACTTTATCCAATGAGATGAATTCTTGGCCTAATCTTTTATTAATCAAGACTTTTCTATGGAGCCTGGTCACATGTGTTTCCTGCAAGCAGATGATGTCCAATTGTTCTTTTTTCAATATATGAAAAATTCTTCTTCTTTTCTCTGGGGAATTTCCGCCATTTATATTCCAACTAAGAAGCTGCAGAGACATCCTGGGTCAATCTATTGGTCCTGTGGTGACGTCCCTTTCTTTTGGTCCTCTGGTCCCGAGGGTGTAGGTGCCAGTATAGGTGTAAGCGGTGGCGGTGGCCAGGCTCCTGTTGTCCCTTTCTGTAGATCCTCTTCGTGGTCGTTCAAGAACTTTTGTTGGTCTTCTGCTGTTCTAATTTTAACTTTCTTTCCTTTGAAATTAAAAGATAGTCCTTGAGGAAACTCCCACCTATAAGGAATTGAGTTGCCTCTCAGTAATTTTGCAAGTTCTATATACGTCGCTCTAAGATCCAAAAGCTGTTTTGGTATGTCTCTGTAAATTTCAGCTCTGTTGCCGTGGATGTCAAGTGATTTTCCAAAATGAAGGCCTAATATTTTATCTCTCTCTTGCTTAGATCTTAAAATGATCAAACAGTCTCTGGGTTTATCCCTCCTCGTCACTCTTCCCAATCTGAAAGCAGTCACAATTTTAAAATCCTTATCCTCTTCAATACCCCAGAACTTTGAAAATTCTAATGTCAGATAACCAATCAGATCTTCCTGTTCAAGTTCTGGAATAGCTCTAAGTCTAAGATTGCTTTCCTGATTTCTCAGTTCAGTCATCGACCAGTAGGCCTGCTGTTCACTAATCTGTTTATGCAACGGCTTCACCTCCACCTTTAATGCCTCAACTTTCAAGTTGGCTTCCTCTACTTTTTGTTCGGCTTCCTCAGCCAGTTTGTCATTCTCTGCTGTTGCTTCTTGAAGATTCCCAATTGCTTGTGTGTGTTGAGCCACCTGGTCAGTCAATTTATTTATTGAGGATGTGGCTTGATCAATTTTAGTCGAATGTTCGTCCGCCTTTTTATTTAGAATTGCCAGTTGTTCTAGGATCTGATTTAAAACTTTTTCAGATCCTCCTGAAGCCATATCCCCTGTAGATGTCTGCTCAACAGCCCCTTTTTGTATTTCTAGAACAGCTGGGACAGATGATCTACGTGGTTGGGAAGTCAAAGTTGTTTGTACCAATTGTTTTGCCTTTATTTTAGCCAGCCTTGTTTTCCCTGAGTCACTCATTCCAATCCCGTCTGTGTATCAAGGTCAGACTGTATGTGTTCCCATGAGAGAGACAGTTCCAAAGTATAAACAACCAGGCAGCAGAGAATCAAAACAAAATATAGTTCCCAGAGAATTATAAATCCAAAGTCCTCTAGGGGGAGTAATAAAGTTCCACCGAAAGAAAGAGGTTTTTCCTTCTTTACAGTCCCAATAATCCAAAGAAGAAACAACTGAAGTTCTAAAAGGTCTTTTAGTTTCTTTTTAGCATTAAGCTTTTCCCAACTTAATACAAAGTCTCAGAGAGGGTGCAAGAAACAGTTTCCCTATTTCTTCTATGGTGTAACGTTTACATGCAACACTTTCAACCTTAAAAACAATATCAGCAGTTTGGCAGTTTGACAGTTCTTCTTTACCCTGGCAGCCCACAGATTTGGTTTCTTCAATTATTTATAAATCCCAAAGGAAGAAGGAAGATCCAGTCAGAAAATCAGCATAGATACTCCAAAATTGTCTCTTTTAATCCCTGCCAAAAGTTCAATAGTCTGCACCATAATCCAATCTTTTTTATAGTTCTTTCAAAGCGCTTCCCGCTTGTCAAACTTTGCTTTGATCTCTTTAGCACGGTCGGGAAACGGACTTCCTGGTTACGTTTCCCGTTTTCAGCCAAATTAAATACTTTAGTCCCGATAATTTTTAAGTCCCCTTACTTACGGGTTGTAGTTGCAAATCTGATGTTCCAAGAAGAAAGGTTGGCGCTCATTAGCAGCAGCCGCGCGGTTTTGCTTCCCGCAGAAAGAGCGATGAACTCACAGCGCCGCTCCCCCTTTCACGTTCCGGAGCCCCTTACGGGGTTCCTTCTCCGTTTCTGGGGGGGCTTCTGGCGCCCGCCGAGTCCCACGGCCACGAGCTCACTCTGCCCGTGGTTTTTCTTGATGGGTCGCCGCTATGCCGCAGCGAACGACCCTTTTCTGTGGAGCCCCTCTTCAGAGCACGAAGAGGGCCGCCAGTGCTGTTTCGCGCAGCCTCCAGAAGTCGGTTTGATTTATTTAATTGGAGTGTCTGAGTGGTTGGTGTAAGAACGATTGCTGAACGTTTGACCTTAAATCCTTACTTCGTCACTTTAATTGCCCCCATACTCCTTTATTTTAATTCCCCCCCTTACTCCTTTACTTTAATTCCCTCCTTGCTCTTTGACGAGTTGTTGCTTTAATCCTGCCTGGATATCCTGTGTGATTGAGGCTGCTCTTGCTGGCAACATCTTAAAAAACAAAAAACAAAAATACTTCTCCGACTTTGTATCAAACATTCTGTGTGTGTGTGTGTGCTGTGCTTTTCCGATTTTAAATCAGTCACTCTGTGTGTGTGTGTGTGCTGCTCTTCTCCAATATTAAAACAGACACTCTCCCTGTCTTTGTCGGCAGCATCGCAGCGTGCTCGAAAGCGGGGAAATCTGAGCGCTACGGGGGTGGGTTCTATGAGCGCGTACTGCGCACGTGGTCAGTGTGAGTCTCAGCGTTTGTTTGAATTGCTGGTGCATTTTAAAACTGCTGTTTTGCTGTGTATTTCCGTGAGGGCTTCTCCACCGGTAGATTGTTTCAACTCCCTCCCCCTCCCCCTTCATTACCCCCCCCACTGCTCTTGGAATTTTGTTTCTCCTGAGCTGATTGCCATTTCAGGGTGTGGCAGCTCCGCTCGAAATTCCTTCAGTTGATTGCCATTGCCCTGACTGCCATTGCCTCAATTTTGCTATTGTCTCAGCTTGCTTCTGCTCTCCATTAGACCCTTCCTGGTGCTCTGAGCTCCCTCACGTCACCCCCCCCCCTTGCTTGGTTTAAAGCTGGATAGTATTTCTGGGTTTGCTTGGTGTCTTCTCCCGGTAGTTGTATTGGAAACGCAACCCTGTTGCCCCAGAGTAAGAAAAGCTAGAGCTGGGTGTTTTCTTTATTCCATTTAGTTTTAAAACTTCCCTGTGCTCCGGGCTTGCACACCCCCCCCCGGTTGTTTTAAAAGTGTGCTTTTCTCTGTGTCTGGCTGGTGATTCATTCTGTTGTGCCATAGAAACGCCATTGCTGTTGCCCCATAAAAGGATAGCTATTGTTGCCTGCTGGCTTTTTGGGTTGCCATGTTGTTGTTGTTGTTTAGTCATTTAGTCGTGTCTGACTCTTCGTGACCCCATGGACCAGAGAACGCCAGGCACTGTCCTCCACTGCCCCCCGCAGCTTGGTCAGACTCATGCTGGTAACCTCGAAAACACTATCCAACCATCTCGTCTCTCTGTCGCCCCCTTCTCCTTGTGCCCTCCATCTTTCCCAACATCAGGGTCTTTTCCAGGGAGTCTTCTCTTCTCATGAGGTGGCCAAAGTACTGGAGCCTCAGCTTCACAATCTGTCCTTCCAGTGAGCACTCAGGGCTGATTTCCTTCAGAATGGAGAGGTTTGATCTTCTTGCAGTCCATGGGACTCTCAAGAGTCTCCTCCAGCACCATAATTCAAAAGCATCAATTCTTTGGCGATCAGCCTTCTTTATGGTCCAGCTCTCACTTCCATACATCACTACTGGGAAAACCATAGCTTTAACTATACGGACCTTTGTTGGCAAGGTGATGTCCCTACTTCTCAAGATGCTGTCTAGGCCTGTCATTGCCCTTCTCCCAAGAAGCAGGCGTCTTTTAATTTCGTGGCTGCTGTCACCATCTGCAGTGATCATGGAGCCCAAGAAAGTAAAATCTCTCACTGCCTCCATTTCTTCCCCTTCTATTTGCCAGGAGGTGATGGGACCAGTAGCCATGATCTTCGTTTTTTTGATGTTGAGCTTCAGACCATATTTTGCACTCTCCTCTTTCACCCTCAATAAAAGGTTCTTTAATTCCTCCTCACTTTCTGCCATCAAGGTTGTGTCATCTGCATATCTGAGGTTGTTGATATTTCTTCCGGCAATCTTAATTCCGGCAAGGGATTCATCCAGCCCAGCCTTTCGCATGATGAATTCTGCATATAAGTTAAATAAGCAGGGAGACAAAATGCAGCCTTGTCGTACTCCTTTCCCAATTTTGAACCAGTCAGTTGTTCCATATCCAGTTCTAACTGTAGCTTCTTGTCCCACATAGAGATTTCTCAGGAGACAGATGAGGTGATCAGGCACTCCCATTTCTTTAAGAACTTGCCTTAGTTTGCCATGGTCGACACAGTCAAAGGCTTTTGCATAGTCAATGAAGCAGAAGTAAATGTCTTTCTGGAACTCTCTAGCTTTCTCCATAATCCAGCACATGTTTGCAATTTGGTCTCTGGTTCCTCTGCCTCTTCTAAATCCAGCTTGCACTTCTGGGAGTTCTCGGTCCACATACTGCTTGAGCCTTCCTTGTAGAATTTTAAGCATAACCTTGCTAGCGTGAGAAATTAGTGCAATTGTGCGATAGTTGGAGCATTCTTTGGCACTGCCCTTCTTTGGGATTGGGATGTAGACTGATCTTCTCCAATCTTCTGGCCACTGCTGAGTTTTCCAAACTTGCTGGCATATTGAGTGTAGCACCTTAACAGCATCATCTTTTAAAATTTTAAATAGTTCAGCTGGAATACCATCACTTCCACTGGCCTTGTTATTTGCAGTGCTTTCTAAGGCCCATTTGACTTCACTCTCCAGGATGTCTGGCTCAAGGTCAGCAACCACACTACCTGGGGTATATGAGACATCCGTTTCTTTCTGGTATAATTCCTCTGTGTATTCTTGCCACCTCTTCTTGATGTCTTCTGCTTCTGTTAGGTCCTTTCCACTTTTGTCCTTTATTATGGAAATCTTTGTACGAAATGTTCCTTTCATATCTCCAATTTTCTTGAACAGATCTCTGGTTCTTCCCATTCTATTGCTTTCCTCTATTTCTTTGCATTGCTTGTTTAAGAAGGTCTTCTTGTCTCTCCTTGCTATTCTTTGGAAATCTGCATTCAATTTCCTGTATGTTTCACGATCTCCCTTGCATTTTGCTTGCTTCTCTCCCCCGCTATTTGTAAGGCCTCATTGGACAGCCACTTTGCTTTCTTGCATTTCCTTTTCATTGGGATGGTTTTCGTTGCTGCCTCCTGTATAATGTTACGAGCCTCCATCCATAGTTCTTCAGGCACTCTGTCCACCAAATCTAAATCCTTAAACCTGTTCCTCACTTGGTTTGCCATAGATACGCCATTGTTGTGCCGGCCTTAAGGCAGGGGGACAATAGCTCTTCAGCCTTCTCTTTCATAAGAGGCAGAGTTTCCCCAGGCTGCTTCCCCAGAGTTAATCTTTGTCCTTTGTTTTACCGGATTAGGTGATTGCCAGGCCGACATACTTTGTTACTTGGCAGCTGTTGCATTCAAAACCACCTGGCTTTTGGGGACAACATTGAGCTGTTTGGCTTGAGGCTTCCCTGTAATTTTCCTGCTTCTGTGTGGTGTTTCTTTATTTCTTTAGCAGCTAAAGGATTGCTGAGTGTTGTTTCCTATTGTATAGTAAAGTAAAGCCTAGTTCGCAGCCTGGTTTCATTAATGGATGCTTTAGATTCTGCTTCCATGAAATTTACTTTTGTAATGGGAGTGGCTTCTCTGTTTTAAGAGAGCAGCTCCACGTGTCTAGCTGCTGCTCACTTTACTTCATTATTTAGCTGCTGATCATTTTATTTATGTATTGTGCCGCTGGGGCACCATAGCTCTTGGGACTTAGGCTTGGTACATTGCTACTGATACAGGGATATCTTCATTAATGATTGTTTATCATTTTATGATCTTATAAAGGTATTATATATTTGATTTAACTGCACAGTGATAATACAATTGTCTTAAATATTTAGATGCGTCTATCCACTTGACCCATTTGTTTGGTGTCAAATAAATAAATTTATAGACATATACAAGCGGAACAGTCAAGTGATGAATAATTATTTCATATCGTCAGTTACGGTAGACAATTGATAGTATCAGTAATTAATTCTACTTACAGTGGTAATTGATTGAACAAATAATACTGGATTAGATTGTAATAAATAACAATAATAAATAATAATAACAATAAATAGATAAATAAATAATAGATAAATAATAATAGAATGATAACAACAACAACAATAACAATAATAATACTAATATTAATAATAATAACATTAATATAAAGAGTATTATTATATATATATAATAATAATAATAATTATATATATATATATATATATATATATATATATATAAAATAAATAAATAAAGAGAATAAGTGGAATGGCATCACATACCAAGATTAAAGTGATTAATTAATTAAATAAATAAATCTAAAGATAAATATATAAATAGACAAATAAAATTAATAAAAACAAAAACAAAATTTATAATAAATAATTGACATATATTGCGGAACCCTCAGTTGCTTAGATCATGGTGACAATAAGGCCAAGGTTGCAGGTTTGATCCCTGTATGGAACAACTGCATACTCCTGCATTGCAAGGGGTTGGACTAATGGACCCATGGGGCCCCACACAATTCTAGAGAGCCCGGATAGCTCGATTGGTTAGAGCATGGGGCTGATTATGCCAAGGTGGGTGGTTTGATCCCTGTATGGAACAACTGCATATTCCTGCATTGCAAGGGGTTGGACTAAATGACCCTCGGGGTCCCACACAATTCTAGAGAGCCTGGATAGCTCAACTGGTCGAGCATAGTGCTGATAATGCCTAGGTTGCTGGTTTGATCCCTGTATGGGACCCCTGCATATTGAATGAGATATTATAATATGAAGTAGGAAGCATCTTTAATATATATAGATAGATAGATAGATAGTAATAAATAACACACGCACGCCGCACATACTAATTGGATAAACTATTGAACATTTAACCAAATAATTGGAAAAAATTGTTATTTATTATAAGTGAATCAATCGTTAATTAGTACATTCGTTTCAGAATCTATAACATGTGCCTGTACAACCGCTTGTAAACAGCAGCACGTGTTTGTGGCAGTAACTTTAGCGCGTTATCCATAGCTCCTAAGAGGAAGTGCTCTGCGGCGGAGTCAGCTCACACCTCAGGCTGCATGGGTGCCACATGGACAGGATAATAACACCAAACCTATTTCGCACTACCTAAATGCCTTTAGATCGTTCATTGGTGATTATGAGCAGCATTTTTTCGAGCAACCCCTAACCCCATGCCCTCCGCTGCTACCCCTGATATGATACTAGATTCCCAGGTGGTTCCGGAGAGCCTGCCTTTCACCCAGGTTGATGACCTCCCAGGCACCTCTGCCGCCCTCTTCAACGTTTCTCAGTTTTCTGGCGCAGGTCCAAGCTCTCTGGCAGTAACTGCGGCAGTGAAAAACTAGGCCTCTGGCCCTCAGAATCTGCATTGGGTCGCCTGTGCGGAGGCCGCCGGCCTGTGTCAATAACCCTGTTGCGTCCAGTTCTTCCGGTTCTTTGCAGAATATGCAGCCCGCTTCCAGGATCCATCTAGCATGCTGGGATCTAATTGAAGATGGCACCTGGTCTGTGGTGGTCGTCCCGTATGTTGAGAAGAAGCCATTAGATTCTTATTGCACTGGTAAGCCGGACCTGAGAAGGGAGCCAAAGCGCAAGGTCAAGGTACGTTGGGAATTCAATAAGGGGTCATGCCAAAGGCAGTCTTGTAGGTATCTGCACGAGTGCGAGAGCTGTGCAGGGGTACTTCCAGCCGTGGCGTGTTACAGAAGGCAGCAGCCCTTTCGGGAAGGCGGGGTGCCAGTGCCAGGGAAGCCCCCGCAGCAGGGAACAGACGATAGGGACCCTCCGGGTCTAGCATTTTCCCTGATCCTGCTCCCTCCTCTCCACATTCTTCGATTGAAGTCTTCGATTGGGCACTAAGACTTATCCGGATTTTTAGTTACGAGGCACTCTTGGCAAAATGTGACATGGAGTCAGCCTTCTGTCTATTGCCAGTTCATCCCAATGACTCTCATTTGCTGGGATTAAAATTTCAAGGGAAATATTACATTGTCAAGGCTATGCCGATGGGTTGTTCTGCAGCTGGTCCATGAAGATGGGTCACCCTTGTTGAGGCACCAATTCACCAGAGTACTTCGCAAGGCTATTGAGGCTTGTGGTCTATCCTCCCAGGAGTACGCTGCACATTCATTTAGGATTGGCGCCGCAACCACGGCCGCGCACCTGGGGCTACCGGCGGACAGGATCAAAGAAATGGGCCGGTGGGAAATCCAATGCTTATAAGTCTAATATGCGACTTGCAGCTTTACCCTACTTATCCGCCTTTTCTTTTCTGTCTTTTACCCCCAGCTATGCTCAGGAGAAGCGTGTGGATTTGCGGCCACAGTATAGTTCATTGGGCCCGCGTACAAGTGGTGAGCTGCGGCCTTGCACACAATCTTGGCCTTCCACATGGTGTTCGAGTTTCCTGGTTTTCGACAAGAGGCATGTGTTGGGAGGAGCTTATGCCATTGCTGTGAGAGAAAGTAGCCAAGTTCGGCCCTCCCGACATCCTTGCAATTCATTTGGGGAGAATGACCTCGCTAACAGAAGGAGTGTGGACTTGTTGTGGAGCATAAAAAGAGACTTGAATGCATTTGCAGCCTTGTGTCCCAGAACAACGGTGTTCTGGTCCTCCTTCTTGAAAAGAACTGTTTGGCGCGGTACGCAAAGCTGTATGGCCATTATAAGAACCAGGAAACTCGTAAATCGGGCGGTAGCCCATTGGGTGCGCTTTATGTATGGCCGAGTCATTTATCATGACCGTATCCGGATCGGCGACCAAGCTTTATACCGGAATGATGGCATCCACTTATCGGATCTGGGGAACGACATTTGGTTAGCTAGTGTCAGCAAATGCATCTGGGATTGGTTGCAGCTTTGAAGGTATTGGCGGCGAGCCTTTAGCTCGGGGGGCGGTTAGGCATTGGAATAATGTGTTGTGGTGTGTCGAAGTGCTAGGTGTGGCCATCGCCTATGCCTTCAATTTCTAGGGGTATTCCGTTAATGGAATCTGGCGGTCGTGTATTCCGTCCGAAGCCTGCTTGGCGGGAGGCCATGGCACGACCCTCGGTGACATCAGGGGTGAGCCTATAGTTGGGTTAGCATCAACAGGTGATGAACCCCTGGTGAATAAACCCACTTGTTTCGCGATCCAATGCCTAAGCCAATACCTTTTCATTGCTGTAATCAATAAAGTTGTGGCCTTTTCTAGCCCATTAACCTTATATCACGTGTCCCCGTGTCTTCATTTTACTTCGCGGGGGTCGGGTCCTCGAACCACAACTTATTGTTTTCAGCATGGAAATAACTTCTCATAAAATGAGGGTGAAAAGGACACACAGAATATTAAGAAAAGTAAAATCTCAATTCATAGCATTTATCTAAATGAGACTCATTTGCTGTATGCCTTCTGTATAAATATTGTAATACTTGCTCATTCTATGGGGACTTCAGTTAACTTCTTGCATGGGATGATGGAAGGCTTGAGAAGGATTTTGAATCCTGACTCATTTTTTGCTGCACTGGGATTTGATTCTTGCAGAAATAACAAAGCTTGTTTTGTTCATCAGATTTGAATATTTCTTCACTTTGAATATCCAGTGATTTAATTATACTTCAAACCCCGAGCACATTTTAATTTAGTTTGCTTTAATCTCATGCAGAATGCTCAAAGTAGGAGGTAGGTTTGAGGTTTTGAAATCCCCAAAATACGAATAAGAAGGATTTGTTAGGGGCTCTGGAGAGTGAATTAGGATGGATCCTCAGGCTCAGAAACTGCTTCAGGAGCAGAAGGCAACAGAGGACCACAACATCAGTCCCTGAAACTTGTTGGTAAGATATCAGCACGGATAAATACTCAGAGCTTCGCCTTCTATCTTTACCTAGAAAACTAAACAGAGCAGTTTGCTTGGTCTAACTTAAGCTCAGGCTCAGAGCTGGCCATACTGTTAGGCAATATGAGGTGATACGAGATCTGCAAACTGTAACACATGGGTGAGGAACCTTTTTAAGACTGAGGACCTCATTCCCTTCTATGCAACCTTCTGGGGGGGGGGCTCATGTCACTCATCCCAGTGATGGGTGGAAGCAGAAGAAAATGTGGGAGGAGCAAAAAGCTTTGTACACTAGGTTTGGTGCTACACACATCCACACGTTGCTCTCCACCTTCCATTCAATCAAGAAGCGTTATCAGAGTTCAATGACACATTTTAGCCAAACCAAAACACTCAGGGAGAGTGCAAAGCAGGGCTGGTGATGACTGTGGCCTGATTTTTATTATTAGACAGGGCTGGCCCTATAATTAGGAAAAGTGAGCCAGCTGCTTCAGGTAACAGGGCCTGACTGCTCCTTGTAAACCCTCCTGCCATTCTCCTCTGTCATAGAACAAAATTCCTTTGATTTTTCTGTCCAACAAAAAGCCACCAATTTTTTCAGCAGGTGAAATATGGTGGTACCTCATGATGTGCTACTGTTCACAAGGCCTTGGGTGCATTATAGTTCCCTTTCACATACTACAGGTTGGTGCCTAACCCCCAGAGTCAATTGTACAGGCCAGTTGTATAGCTCAGTCACAGTCAATCATGTAGCTCTATCATATGTCTGGCTATATAGGCCAGGTACAGGGAAACTTTGGCCTTTCAGATGTTGTTCAACTACAATTCCCATCAGCCTCAGCAAGTGTGGCTAATGGCCAGGGATGATGGGAGTTGTAGTTCAGCAACGTCTAGAAAGCCAAAGGTTCCCAATCGCCACATCTAATAAAGAATGTATTCAGGGTCTTACTGGAATAACATTGTGCTACAGTCTTGCAGTGGAGAGTATTACATCTTCTGAAATAGTGTCTAAGGATCCTTGCACCTGCATATGTTTCTCACAGTATTTCAGTGTTATAAAAAAGTTACAAAACAGGGTGACTGCCCTCCCTTTCCCCTCCTCTGGCTTAATAGATATATGAGTCACAAGCTTCATCAGTTAAGGAGCGGTTTCTGGCTTGATTTTGCATCCTATCCTATCCTATTTTGCCTATTCTATTTTTAAAAGCCAGAGGTAAAAAAAACAAAAAAAAAACTGTTGGGAAGTTATAAGAGTTAATTGCTAAGCATTATTTTTGCTCCATGAAGCACTGAAATACTCATAATAAGATAGCTCATAATTACTTCAGTGCTGTTTATTTCATTCTGATGGCAGCATATGAACTCAAGCTTGCTTAAGGGTTGTCATCCATTATACAGGGACATACCTGAGCTTTCCATCAAAAGGAAGAAAGTTCTTTCACATATTCAAAATTCAACAACTGACTGTTTGGAGGATACCATGCATCTTGATTTGGGAGAGTGCCTGACATCTGTTACTCTGCAAAACGTATTGAGCCAGCCCTGGTGGGCCTTGGCAGATGCCCAGTCATGACACCTCTTGATCCCAGCACCCCAGCAGAGATGACCCTTGGCTTGTTCTATCACTGTATGAAGCCATAATTATATACACCAAGAGCATGGGACATGCAGGAAAAGGGGGTATTCATCTTTTCTGATTGCTCATTCCACCCTTTCTCTAAATGGCACACTCACAAATGTCATCAAAAGGGGGAGAAAGGAGGCAGACTGGCATGTAATTACACATTTTTTGCTCAAAACTCTTACCATTGTTCCACACTAGCTGTGAAGAATGTGCTGCTGATAGCATCTCTGCAATTGCTTCTCTTTCTCATGTTCCAATTCAGTTTGGACGATGCTGTCTGCAGAACAAGCCATTATCACCCACTACAGTATGAAAAACATGTCTTCCCCCCTCTATTTGTCTTAGACACCGAAGACAATGAACCACCCCCTCCACCCCCAATCACACAACAGCAATAATGAAGCCAGATGCATGTGAGCAGGACCGTGTGGAATAAACAGATTGACAGTTATTATCAGACAAATTCCTACAATAGAAAATCCTATTTTCGGGATAGATGCAGGTATAAGACTTAGAGGACTGGATTGACAATCTGAGTTGGTAACAAATTAGATATTGCCTTTTGTAGTTAAGGTCTGCTGAGCTTTTCCACTTGAAGCAAGATGTTCTTTCAAGAATTCTTTTAAAGCATAATTCCATGATTTGACAAGAGGCCCTGTGACGTGTTTCAAGCCAATACTGAATATCATCGCTTTCCTATCATTTCTCTGTCTCTAAAGAAATTCGGTGTAGCACTTCCAATTTCACTTATTTTGAAACAGCCTGGAACAATTTCTGAAATGAAACAATGGCCAGCTTTCAACCACTGCCAAGGATACTCTTGTCCTATTAATTTCAGTGAGAGAGTTATACCCTCATCTATTGAAACCAGTCGAGCCCTGTCCAGCCATTTGGTGCTGAAAGAGCTCTCCAGAATGTGTCTGGCTGGCCACACTCCTTAAACACATGCACTAGCCAAGCCTTCCCAGTCATCAGATGTATGTGATGAGGTTTCCTCCATAGTAATATGAACTCTGACCATCCATGGTGTATTATCCTAAAGAGGGGGCCTGCTAACCACACCCTTTGCAAATGACGCATGTGCTGATCACACAACTCAGGAACTACACAGTAAGCATTGGTGTGAAGCGAGCCTACATGATTAAAGATATGAGCACATAACGCTCTCTCCAGGGGAATAGAGACCCTGACAAGTCCTACATGCTTGCTTTTGTATACACATAGATTTCCTTTGCACAGATGCCACACATGTGGTTGCTGGGCTGGCAGGGCTAGCAAATGTATCAATGTGGCTAGAGGATGCTGCCCCTATTTACTCCAGGAGGTCAGACTATGCAAAGATGGCTTGCTACATGTCCTCCCTGGGAGAGACCAGTGGCATAGCATAGGGGACGGGGCAGTTGTCCCAGGTGCAAATTTGTTAGGGGTGCAAAATTTCAACACCTGGTGCTGCCTCAATGTAGTTGCATGCTTCCATGTTGAAAACAGTTTCTCCATGTGAACCAGGAAGTGATCTCTCTATACAATAGAACAACTCTTCTTTTATCTCTGCGGCTGCAGTCTCCTGGGTGATGCGGATGCTGTTAGGCAGTTGAATGTGCACGTGCACTCTGCCCATTTCCCTCCCTCCCGCCTCCATGAGACCTCGGGCACTGGCAACCCAGGCTAAGCCACTGGACAAGACCACTATCTCTCTCCATCTTCAGACATCATGAGCTCCAGCAATCAGGGCAGCATCCAGAAAGGAAATGACAGTATCTTGAAGGAAACAAGGGCAGATCATATACAGTGAATGCAGCCATAAGAGCATTGACAGCTACTTCAGTAAGCACATATACTGAACTTAAGAATAGGGTATCTACCTGCTTAAAATGCATCACTTTCTGTCCATGGGATACTATCAGGATAACAGAGTGCTTGGCATTATGCTGACGGTAAGTCATTATTTTTAATGGCCATATGAAGCTCAGACATCGTACCATTTGCAGGAAAGCTTCTGGGAAAAAAAAGTTAGAGGCCATTCTTTTATTGTGGATGAAAGCACAAACACACAAATGTAAGTACTAATTAATGCATCACATTCTGTCTTTCAGTGTTTTTTGCTTTTTTAAACCACAATGTTCAAATTGTGGAATTTAAGCTTTGAAGCTGTTGGGTAACCTTTTAAAATGTGTGTGTGTGTGTGTGTGTGTGTGTGTGTAATAGAATGGTTGGTTTCAATTTGGATTGCCAGGGCTAATGGCAACCTGTGGGGAGGATAGCATCATGCGCATCATTGCAAGGGTATTAGAAGGTTAAGGCTGCTGCCAGTTTGAGTGGCATTTTATGCAAAAGACATTAGTCACTCTCCTGTGCTTGGTTCATTTGAAATTATAATTGCATTAAAGAATATTTCAAGCTGACAACGTGAGAGAGCTGCGACCTGTTGCAAAGCAGGCAATGACTGGAGGGAGGAGATTCAGCTACTTTTGTCAACAAAAATGAATTAATAATCTGATTTTAGAAATGTGTGTCTCTGTAAAACAGCCCAGCAGGACCTTGAAGCTTTACTGTTTAAGGGCATAAGGGAAATCCTGCTGGATCAGACCAAAGGCCCATTTAGTCCAGCATCCTGTCTTCACAGTGGACAAGCAGATGCCTGCAAGGAGGACTCAGGTGCAACAGCACTCTTTCCACTTATGAATTCCAGGAACTGGTATTCAGAAACATACTGCCTCCAACAGTGTGTCTTGGCATTATGGAAACAGTGAGCCAGTTTCTCCAAATCCTGGTATGGAGATGTGTCCTTGAGGGCAGTTTGCAGCCATTGGCCAGACTTCATGTGACTCTCAGCATCATCCAGCTCTCCATATCTATGGACCCACTATTGTTCTCTGGACCACCACTCATGTCTGCGTTTCCTCTTGTGTGTGTTTGTGTCTGAAACGTAAAGGAAGGACAAGGTGGCTCAGTGAGATGTTGCAAACTATCACTTTTGGCTTTGGGTCTATCCACCATAAGCTGTTGAGCCTGACTGACTTTTCCCATAGGTAAACAGCACTTCTCAGCACCCTCGCAGGCCTGGAAACATAGGAAGCTGCCTTACACCAGAACATTGGCCCATTTAGCTCATTACTGTGTACACTGGTTGGTGGCAACTATCTCAGTCACATTTGTGTTTGGCTGCACTGTACCACCCACACAAGAAGGTGCTTTCATGAAGCAATTCTGATAGGGTTCGAGTCAGTTTCATCAAATCCTCCCTAAACCTTGCAAAGAATTTGGGAAGTGTTGATTTGAAACTTTGAAGTTTGGGGTAGATCAGCTCTGAGCCCCAGCCTTAAAAGATGAGCTTCTTGCTCTAAGTCAACCCATGACTTAGGTTGAAAAGAATTAAGCATGAACAAGATTGCAGCAATCTCTGATGGAGCTCATATTTTGTACATATGCAGATTCATTTCCGTTAGCAAAGAGGTAGTGGGGCTGAGAAGAACCTCAGCCTGAGATTGACTGGGCAGCTGTTAACAGCTGGATTTGACAGTACTGGCCAGGCAAATGACCTTACACAGTATACAGCAGCTCTTGGGTGTCCTGCCTGAATGCCTTAATTGAGCAAAGCTTCCCTGCAACTGCATTTGTTTGTAAGCTTAATTTGTAACCTTGTCTCTTCATTGCCTCTGCTATTTTTCTTCCCTTATCTGACTAAGTTATAAGCTCTTTAGACAAGAGACATGTATTTTACATTACTCTCTGCAACATGGTCTCTGCTCTCCGATGGCCTCACTGATGTAAATTGGCACAGCTCCATTGGCATTAACAGAGAGTCTCTGGCTTTAATCAGTTGAGGCTAGAAACCATTAGCCGGGTGGGACAGCCTCTTCAGTTCTGAGAAAAGAATTGGCCCTCGCTGTAGTGTTGGCTGCATCACATACAGAGCCAAACATGTAGATTAAACCTTATCAGCCTTCAAGGCTGATGATTATCATTAAAGGTGTGCAGGCTGTGATGTAGACCTCAATGAAATAACTGTTCTTGCTCTAGGTGTCTAAGACTGCTGACATTAAAGCTGTTTAAACTTCATCAAAGACATTCTAAACTTTGATTCCTTATTCCCACATTGTATTGGTCAGCAGCAGCTGCCTTGGAACAATTAAAAGATACCGTGGGTGCCTGATCTCCATCACTGTTTTCAAGAAAATGTCATTCGTAAATGGCAAAGTGGCATTTGCAAACAGCTAATTTAAAGGACAAGAACTGTGGTGTGAATGAGTGCTGAAAATGTCTGAGATCCAGGGTTCTGTTTTAATGTTGTCAAACCTCGGTGAATATTTTTAGGAGTCCTCCCAATATTACCTCAGTGACAAGAAATCTTGTTGGAAGATTGTATCCTTCCAGTACATAGTACCCTTTCATAGTACCCTGGTGACATCAGAAGTCTAAGGTCACATGGGAGGATAATGGGATACAACTACTTCTCATGTTGCTATAGCCCCTCCAAAGAGCTGGGCAGTGCTGAGATGGAAGGTATGTGTGATCTTATCAGGGAGCAGGTGAACCCTAAGGATTCTGCATAGAATCCATACTTGCAGGACTGGTGCAATAAATTTTATTAAGCCATGCTAGACAAATACCCTATTCTGATGATTCCAACACCTCCTGGTATGAGGTCTGTTGCTTGTCACAGGCACTCAAACCTACCCTGTACAAGAGTGTGATCCTCCTGATTTACCCCTTCCTGCTCAGTCCAGTCTTTCCACCAGCCCATTCCAGTCGGGCCTTTTCCTGGTCTTTTCTATTCTCCGTCAATCATCCTGAACCAATCCAGTCCCATTCTAGTTCAGAACCCCGCTTTTCCCAGCTTCCACCATCTCTTGTCTAGAATAGCCTTTAGATTTCAAACTAACTTCCTTCATCTATCTCCCACCTGCCCATTTCCCTGTCTCTGTTTGTTTGGACAGCTACCTTGCTTTTGATCTTGGCCACTGAATGACTCTTTTAGATTGCCTATTCTGAATGATGCCTTGACCCCCTGACCAGTGGCTTCTGAAACTCCTTGATGACACTGGCTCCTAGTTTTGCAGTTTGTTTCTCCCCCTCCCCATCTCTGGCAGAACCAGCCCTTATTTCAAAAAGGGCTGGTTATCTGGGGTGTAGAATTGAAAGATGGGGCCTGGGCACACCCTGTGTGTGTGTGCTAGGCAGCTGTGAATTCCCACCAAACAGTAGGAAGAGAAGAGGATAATAGAGAGAGAGATGGGCTTAACAAATATGAGATAAATATTTAGAGATGCTTAAAAAAGGGGAACTGGTTCTGTATGATCTTTAATTATCCTTTCCAACTTTTTAAAAATGCTTTCTTTTGTGTCTGTAAACCAGGTGTTTGCACAAGTGACATTGGTTTGTGCTGAACAGCAATCTTGTTTATAAATGAATTCATACTTTAGTGCCCTTGCTGTTCTGCATAGTGGTGACACATCGTTATAAAAGCCAATATTTCTTACCACTGTCCTGGTTTTTTTATAAAAAAAACCTCTGATACTTAAAAAGTGTTTTAACCACATAAAGCTCCTTATCAATTTGTTACTATGTATTTCTTTTCTTCTCCTGCTCTTCTTTTTTTCCCCCAAAGAGAAAGACTTTTCACTTGATGAAGTAGTTAAAGCAGAATAAATTGGAACCAGAATGACAGCCAATATGTTTCTTAAAGCATAAAAGAGGAAAACAACCAGAAGTCGTCTGAACTGCAAACCTTTCCTTCATTGTTCACATCACTGCTTCATTGATTTTCATGGACCCTCAGCATGTTCAACAATTTATTGTTTACCCAAAGGCTATAAGTGCATGCACAATTGTGCAGACCCCTTTCCTCTTGTTTTCCCTGTGGAGTGGTGCTGTAGCATAAGGAAAACCTGCTCATCATCAAAACATGCATCATCAAATGTCAGACAGAGACCCAAGTTGTTGGTTCCATTTCAGCTCCAGGTCTGCTTTAACAAAAGGGTCTCAAATGCACCAAGGTTTTGCTCTGATGAATACGGTAAACCTTAAAAAAATTGTCCATTGGTTTCAGGCTTTACAAAATCACACTGCTTGTATTATAGCTAACACCTTTTAAAACATTTTTGCAGAATTTCTATTTGATTTTGATTTTTCTTCCCTTCAGATGCTATAAGAATTTCTTTTTAGGTATTATGATAACACCAAGTCCTCGAGAAAGATATCCAGTGACTGTGGACAGTTTGCCCCCCACGGACCCATGGATAGCCAACACGTCCTCCAGATGTTGTTGGATTTCAAATCCCAGCTGGAGAGCTGTAGTCCAAAAATATCTGAAGGGGACTGTGTTGGATACCCCTGTTGAATACTACCAATAAAAATACAATTAGCAAAACATGCCCCCCCCATTCTCCAAACCATGTTCCAAATATATCTTGGAGAAGTAATATGTCCCAAAGCCCAACCAAGGGAATGGTGTCAGAAAAGGGTTTTGCTCTATATTACTGTGTGTTTGTGTGAAAAATACATGGGACCTTTTTAAAAAACAAAAAAGAAAAACAAAACCCAACGTTAACAGTAGCTGGTGGTGGGAAGAATCACCTCAGTGGCAGACCTTAACAGATTTCTTAGGATTCTTGTTTGTCTCAACCTCGTTTTGATTTTCAAAAAGAAAGCTCCATTTGGACACTTAAACTTCTATCATTGGATCAGGTTCTGCTGAGGTTTTTTTTATCCCAATGTATGTTGCATTGGTTTAATATATCAGAGAAGCTGGATGGGGTCCACCACTGTGCCCTCACTGCCTCCTCCCTCTCCTTCTGCTTCGTGGCAACAACTCTTACCATTGGGAGGCTATTGCTGCAGTCTGTGAAGGCTGCTCCACCAATGCTACTGGGACACAGCCCTCCCCATGAGATTGTCAAACAATTATCCCCCAAATCTCAAAGTCACATACCTTTTCTTTCCCAGACACATTTTACGCTTCTGTTTGAACTCAGGACATTTCTATTAAGACTCTTGTTCTGTGGCCAATCAGCTCTCTGCTCCACTCAACCAATCTTAATCCAAAAGCTATGGCAGAGTTCCCTTTCTATAATAGCCCAGTGCTATTTTTCCAGAAAAAGAGGTGCCAGAACTCAACACAAATTCCTCCCTTGTCCTTTTACGTATAATGGCAATGGTGCCCACCTGAGAGGTGCCAAAACTGAGTTCCGGTGAGTTCCAGCTGGAAAAAAAGCCCTGGTCTTGCCCCACCAGGAGAGGTGCTCCAGTCTATCTGGGAAGATATGAAAGGCAGCTAAGAAGGTTATAAAATAAAATAAATAATTACTCCTTTATTATCCCACCCACCTTCTTGCTTCATTCTGAAGGTCAGGGTAGGATTTACAAGGGGATTCAATGTGGTCTTCCCCCTAGGCACTGAACAGACTGAACCTGGCTTATATATAATAATATACCAACATTATATGCTCTTGAACTCTCCTCTGTCCTCTTTCATTCTCCCCCCCCCCCCAAAGCAAATATAAACTGAATAAATGTAAACTAAAAAGTGCTGGCAGCCTCTTGTGAAATAATCAAGAAGTTCTTCTGAAACTTGGCACACCAAGTTGTACACAGCTGTGTCAACCTTCAAGCTCAAACCTCAAAATCAGCCTGAAGAGTATCTTTCAACCTAACTAGATGCCTACTTATAGTTTTATTTGGGCTTTGAAATAATCAAAGGTTTTGTTTGTTCCAATGTTCTGAGAAGATTAGCATAATCACTCTGCTTCCCTCTCAGCATGACTGGATAAAAGCTAGACTGTGAGCAAAAAGGGAAACAGTTATTGGGAAGGAAACTTCAGAAGTTGGAGTGAGAAAGGACTAGGAAAATGCAAGAGGGCCTGTTGATCTTCTACAGGGAATACTCCATTAGTAGTCTCCTCGCGAATAAGAACAATGCTTACTTTTTGTTGGAAATCTTAGGGTGCCAGTCAGTTTTCATGTGCCTGCTGATGTGTCTGCATGAGAAATAGTAGAAAGGGTAAGGAACTTGCAAGCTTACTGCACTGCCCTTTCTTGTAATCACCAGTGTTGAACTTCCAACTAGTGCTAGATTGATATTCTTAGGATGGCTGACCACATTTCCTACTTCCTTTCCTTCTTTGGATGGCCTCTGTTTGGATTTTTCTTCTCTTGAGGGGCAGGAGCAAGTATGATTTACTGGATCTCCACCTTAGTTAGAGAGAACTGGGGATAGTTCCTGTCAACGTGTATTTCCTCTAATAAATCCAAGATTCTTGTTTTTTTTGTTAAATAATAGAGTCACATTGTGATTGTATCCAGGGGAACCTGTGCTCCTTCAATAGGGATTTGGATACAGTTCAGCATTTGCCAGCATTCAACTCCAGTGCCAACAGTTTTTACCCAAAGAGGCAACCATTTCTCATCAGACTTTTTCTGAGGTGTGAGATTTACAAATTTCAAGGAACCGTTCAGCCAATGTTCTCAAGACAGCCAATTGTTGGTTTCAGGAGGGTGTTCAGGCAATGCATCGCTCATGTCAAATTTTTATGTGACAAAAAATAGGCCACCTTAAATGGAAACAGTTTTTGTTCTCGATCTTTTGTCTGCTGCTTTGTGATATGCTACTTGAAAGGAAATGACTGCTGCACAATGGTTGCCTGTGTTGTTGCGTGGTTTACTTGTCACAAGAATGAATGGTGCATCTGAAGCCAAAATATCATTGGGTGGGTGGGTAGGAAATAGCTGAATGTTTAAATGATGCTTGTCAACATTCCTAGGCAACCAGAGTGAATGCAGGCAAGGGCTACAATTCTCAAATTCCACAATGAAGACTGCCACTCCTAATGGATAAATTATATATCTGGACAACTCCTCATCTGCTAACTGTAATCACGCAGGGTGATATTCCAGGCAGCCTCTGTATTGAAAACTCATCCTCAGTTTTGAAAAAGGGAAGTCGATTTTTCAGACAGTTTTGGAAACAAACTGTTTATTTCAAAAACGCTTGCCATGCATTTCCAGATTCGTGTTATTTGCAGATCAGATGAGCTCAGTCCTAAGCCAAATCTTTTGATACCCCTGGTTGAATTAACAATAATGTAACTAGTCTGATTATATCTCTGAGGACCTGACCTGGGCGTGATGTGATCAGGTGTGTAAAATGCTTATCAAATATTAGTAATTCACATGCCAAATAATGCCATGTTTTCTTTTCGGAAAGTGATGAATAGCCTCTTCTTCTCTACCACCAGATGGGAGATAAGGAGCTGAATACCAGCTTACTCAATTTTTTTGTGAGGACTGCAGGCCAGAGCGGTGCTGTTGCAGCTTCTCTTTGACTCTGTCTGAATTCTGATATGGTAAAGTGCATTCACTCATGTCTGAGAAAATTGGAGTCATGTAATGTTCAGCAGCAGCAGATGCTAGAATTTGTGTAGGATGTGGGTTTGCATAATAGTATCTGAGTAGGAACAGTCTTCCTGAGCTGTGAGAACTTCAGAATTTCAGCACCGGTTTAGTCATTTCAACATTTAAAGGACACTTTTCGGGATTATCAAGAATAACTGTAAAGGACTGTGGCCATACAATGCTAGCTTGCAGGGGGAGTGGGTAGGATTGGGAAACTGTACCAGGTATAGAAATGATTAGGAACACTGGTGTTGGAGAACAATCCATCAATAACTATTATTACCCTCCATCATGTGAAGCAGTCATGTGGGAGTGGGGCTGTGCTGACTAGCTCCACCCCTGGTGATATGCATGCTTGCTTCCCCCATCCTCTGATGTTTCAACCTTCATATGATGTACTGTTCAATGATGTACTGTTCAATTCTGATGTACTGCACAATTCAAAGTGTTGGTGCTGACCTTTAAAGCCCTAAATGGCTCAATATACCTGAAGGAGCATCTCCACCCCATCATTCAGCCTGGACACTGAGGTCCAGCTCTGAAGGCCTTCTTGTGGTTTCCTCACTGCAAGAAGTGAAGTTATA
Source organism: Podarcis cretensis (assembly GCF_951804945.1). NCBI lineage: Eukaryota > Metazoa > Chordata > Lepidosauria > Squamata > Lacertidae > Podarcis > Podarcis cretensis. Next base: position 14,546,330 of record NC_137187.1, read on the forward strand.
GGGGAGCCAGGCAGAGGGTCTACTCGGTAGTGGTGCCCGCCCTGTGGAATGCCCTCCCATCAGATGTCAAAGAAATAAACAACTACCTGACTTTTAGAAGAGATCTGAAGGCAGCCCTGTTTAGGGACGTTTTTAATGTTTGAAGTTTTATTCTGTTTTTAATGCTCTGTTAAGTGGCTGGGGAAACCCAGCCAGATGGGTGGGGTATAAATAGTAAGTTGTTGTTGTTGTTGTTGTTAGCAAATGATCTCTCCCTGCAGACATTTGTATGATGCCAGAAGTCAGGGGAAGTGCAATTCATTCCTTATTTCTGGATCAGCCCAGAACCTGCTAGGTAAAAAACCATCCCATAAATGCCTCTAGAAACTGTAGTTTTGGCCTGATTGTAAGAGGGCAAAGCCCCCATTCTCCATTACAACAGGGTCAATTATGGTTCATTACTGCAGGGGTGAGGAACACTTCTTTTTCAGAGAGGGCTGCATTCTGGGAAACCACATGCCAATGGCTGGTGTGGCCAGAGGTAAAAGTGGGTGGGGCAGTGGTCATTCTTACCTTTGCACAGTAGGCTACTTTCTAGCTACTCAAAATTCAGGGGTTCCTACACACACCATGCTATCTCCCATCCATACAAGCGAAAAGCATTGTCACAGGTCATGGATGCATTCCAGCCAGGCAAAAGAACTTGAGGATGGTGAAGGGTTTAGCCTAGGAAGATGGGGCTGTGGCTGGAAGAGGGGACATAGTCTAGAGAGATAGAGAGTCTCCAGGGCTGGATAGAGAGGTGCGGAGGCCCACACACATGAGGTTCCCCATGCCAGCATTACAGAATATCTTCATCTTGTCCTGTTGTCCAGGCCCCTGAGAGCGTTGTCTCTTTGCAACAGGCTTGATGTACTGCATGACTCTATAAACACACCACCATTCATTACTTGGAATAGAGCTTGGGAAATGGCTTCATTCAGTGGTCAGGTTCATTTTCTAATACCCATTCCATCATGAAAACAATGCTATTAATTGCAAGCTCCATAAGATTAGGCTACTTAGCCAGTTGATAGGCTCTGCCTTTTTAGTCTCCCAAGATTCAAGGAAGTTAGATTTATCAGTATGAAACAGGCTAGAAATTTATACCGAGGCCTGTTTATCGTATGCAATTTGAGTTTGAGTTTTCTAGTAATGAAACCAGATTGCTTCCATGCTGCACTGTGATTTTAATTAAAGTTTTACAGCCGGCGATGAACGAAAAGTGCCCACTGCCCATTTGCAGGAGGGGAAATTATCATGGCATGGCAGTCAGCAGAGTTGAAATGACTTAGTCGCACCTGTCTGTTTACATAGAGAAAATAGAAAGCTGCAGTTTGTGTACCAAAAAATGCATTTTTAAAAAATGGATTACCGGTAGATCATGTGTTTCGTGAATGCATGCATTATACTGTAGGTAGGGTCATATCCTTTAAACATTGCATGTGATACTTTTTCCACAGTGAACTCACAAGTTGCCTACTTGAATTCTTTGACATGCAGTGATGCTAGCGGTAGGCTGGGTTGCTATAGCTAAAGAACAACCCTGCAACAATAATCTATTTCTCCCCAAGAATTTCAAAGCTGAAGTATGCCTAGGAAAACTAAGCTGCCATTGTAGTATGGAATAGTCTGTCATTTCCTGCAGGCACGCTTGAAGACAGTTCTGGAATAATGCATAAAAAGACAGAACAAGGTCTTTAAGACCGTAAGTCTATTTTCTTCAACATTTTTTTTTTTTTAACCTTGAAATCCTATCCATATTTACTCACAAGTAGGGATGGGGGGAATTCAATTTAGTTTGCATTCAAAGGTGAACCTACCTAATTCACAGTTTTCCCAAGCAGTATGTATACCAAAATACAGGCATCATTTGAAAGTTGCCCTTCTCTGAATTTTGCAATGAAGTCCTCAAACCAAGTATTGTATCAAAAAATGCATATACTAAGGTAACATGTGTATGAAAGTGAAGCTAACAAATAAAAATGTGACATCAGGGGCCATTGCCCTGCAAAAAATGTATATATTAGGCAAAATAGCACACAAGTATGTACCGTATCTTTCACTCTATAGGGCACACCGGACCATAGGGTGCACCTAGTATTTTTTTTTGGGGGGGGGAATAAAGGAAAAAAATATATTCCATCCCTCTGGCTGTTTTGGCTTCCTCTTTAGCCATGCGCAACCTCTCCAGCTGGGAGAGGCTGCGCACGGCTTCGTTTTTAGCTGCGGGGCTGGGGCGATGGAAGCCCGAGCTTCCCAGCCCCCAGAACAGGTCCGGGAGCGGCGGCAAGCGCTGCGGATAGCTGCCCGAAGCCCGGGGAGCGAGAGGGGTTGGTGCGCACTGACCTTTCTCACTCTCCAGGCTTCAGTGAAAGCCTGCATTCGCTCCATAGGATGCACACACATTTCCGCTCCATTTTTGGAGGGGGGAAAGTGTGTCCTATGGAGCGAAAAATACGGTATGTTAGGAGAAATTTGCACTCAAATGTTGATGAACTTTTGTGACATTTTTGTTGTTGTTAGTAGCCATTGACAGTCTCCATGAATTGTCTAATCCTCTTTTAATGCCACCCAAGTTAGTGGCTACCACTTCTTTTTCTGAAGTTAGCCCTGTATAAGGAAGTTTTAATGTTTGATGTTTCACTGTTATTTATATTTTGCTGGAAGCTGCCCAGAGTGGCTGGGGCAACCCAATTAGAAGGGCACCATATAAATAATACAATGATTATTACTATTATTACTTGTGGGAGCAAATTCCATAGTTTAAGTATGCGTCATGTGAAGAAGTACTTTTTTCTGTCTTGTATCTTCCAATGATATCCCCAAGCTTTAGTGCCAGCATAGACAAACTCGGCCCTCCAGATGTTTTGGGACTACAACTCCCATCATCCCTAGCTAATAGGACCAGTGGTCAGGGATGATGGGAATTGTAGTCCTAAAACACCTGGAGGGCCAAGTTTGTCTATGCCTGCTTTAATGTTATGAGTAGGTATGGAAGAGAAATTCAATTCAGTTTACAGTTAAAACCCAATCAATCCAAGTCACAAACTGAACCGGAGAGACTCCAAAGTGATTCCGACTGAAGAAGATCATTTTCTCAAGTGCTGAACCAGTGTCTGAAATGAAACTTGTGGTTGTTGCACAATTTTGAGCATCAAACCCCAGCATTCAGGCTGGTACTTGATTGCATTATCTTAAATGGGGCATGGTTTCTGATGTCACCCTTCCTGTGTGGCGACAGCAGACAAGTCTTATGCCAGAGGTGGAACGATAGCCTTTCCCATGCTGCTTCCATCCCTCTTCCCAATTTGTACATATTAAAATGGTATAAGCCATGATTTCAAATGTGCACACATTTATGGTACCCCAAGTTCACAGGTTACTTTTCAACTAGGGATGCAAGTAGTGCTGTGGTCTAAACTATCGAGCCTCTTGGGCTTGCTGGTCACAAGGTCAGCAGTTTGAATCTGCATGATGGGGCAAGCTCCCGTTGCATTGTCCCAGCTCCTGCCAACCTAGCAGTTCAAAAGCATACCAGCGTGAGTAGATAAATAGGTACCACCGCAGTGGGAAGATAAATGGCATTTCTGTGTGCTCTGGCTTCCATCGCAGTGTCCCATTGCACTAGAAGTGGTTTAGTCATGCTGGCCACATGAGCTGGAAAACTGTCTGTGGACAAATGCAGGCTCCCTCGGACTGAAAGTGTAGATGAGCACCACAAACCCCATAGTTAAATTCGACTGGACTTAACCTTCCAGGGATCCTTTACCTTTACCTTACTTTTACCTTTTCCACTACTTATGCAAACCTTTGGATTGCTGGATCTAATATAAAGTCAAGCAGCACATTATCATCATTTTTTCCCCTTCCAAAATACGCAGAGCTAGTCCAGATTTATTTTCCAAATTGTTCAAGAATAGCAGTTATAAATATGTATGGGCAATTCTCCCCTGTATCTTATGAAACATTTTAAGTATGCCTGGCCAATTTGTCTGAAACTATTACCAAATTTCAAGTGATTCACATAAGCCCCCAACCACCAAGACAGGATGATCCTAGGAGTTAACTCTTCTACCACTATTTACACACAGAGTTTTTGCATCAGTGCTGCTGTTCACAAGTCTGGCTAGAGAGACGGACATATTTATTCCTTTCCATCTCAGAGGCTATATCGCTTCTTAGTGTGTGCATGTCACTATGTTCCATCCACACTGTGGGCAATGTCCCTTCCCTTTTCCCAATCCCTCATGGTCACCACCAGTGCTTTTTTCTGGGGGGAAGCAGGGAGACACATACCCCTAAACATTTTGTCAATCTAAGTTTGGCCGCATTGAGGGGCAGTATTTCAATATGAGTAGGAAAATGAGAGTACCCCTAAACATTTTTAAAGAAAAAAGCACTGGTCACCACACACCCCTTCCCTTGACATTTTAAAGAATCCATTTGATTTACCCATAGATAGATAGATGATAGAGATTTAGCCAGGGGCATTGGGGAACCTTTTTTAGGTCAAGGCAGTTGACATGAGTCCAGTCCCCAGTTTGATAACACAGTGCGCATAGTTAATTAAAAAGGATGATTTATTGTCAAAACAAACAGATAGCTCCAGACAGCTTTAACACAGCCTCCACCCTCATCAGTCAAGATGACCCTTCTGAAGACTGCTTCTGGCATGACCAGAAGCAACTGAACTTTCGCTTCATATGCCTTCTGTTTTGCTTCCTATCTTGCAGCCTTCCCATTCATTGAGACCTCGGACTGAATGGTTCAGCTCCCTCCTCTTCCCCATTCTCTGAGAGGCTGTCTCTTAACTCTTTCCTGCCTGTTTGTGTTTTCAGCAAGCTTTGATTGCGTTCTAGCTTGCTCCCCATCATTCCCTTATCAGCTGGCATTCCAAGGGGCAGGGGAGTTGGCACTAGTCGGCTCATCCTGCATGGCAGTTAACCCTCTCTGTTCTTGGCTGCTTTCATCAGTTGGCAGCAACCTTTCCCTGGGAGCTGGCTGCAAACCTTTCCTGGGAGCTGGCTCATTCATGACAGCAGTGCTATTTTTCTAGAAAAAGAGGTGCCAGAACTTACCATGAACACCTCCCTCTTAGAATGGCAATGGAGCTCACCTGAGAGGTGGTGGAACTGAATTCTTGTGTGTTCCAGCTGAAAATAAAGCCAATGACTTTATTTCCTTTCTGGGCAACCTTCCAGAGGTCACATGACTGTGATGGGTGGGGCCAGAGGCAAAAGTGGGTGAAGCAACAAATGTAACTTTTACCTTATTCACAGTAGGATGGCCTTTTTGGGTGAATCATGTAATATAATGTAAGAAATAAAATCAAACTCAAGTAGGTTTACTTGGTTGAGGAAAAGCTGAACATATTATAGGAGGAAAGAAACTTTAATTCCTTTAATTAATATTTCACCACCACCCTTCTTTTTTCAAGCAAGCTCCTTTATGTATACTCTGGATTTTAAAAATCTTTTCACACGCAGCAGCATGAATAATGTTGTTCGTTATATGCAGCCAAGCTGTCAAATATATGCATTTCCCCTTAAGAGTTCATTAACGGGTAAAATGAAATATCTGCTGTACTTGTCCCTGCATAACGACTCCTGGGTTCCTTCAAATTCTTAAGCTGCCCTACGAGGCTGCAAGGTAGTTTTCTGATACTTTGAGAACTCCTGAATAATATTTATGAGGTGCTTCTTTTGGCTAAGCAGAGAGAATGGCGGCAGGAGCGGTGGCGGGGAGAACAATCCCAGATCCAGCTTGACAGTGTCACTTCAGGCTTCAGTAGTGAGGTAGAGGGGAGCTTGAGCGGATGAAACATCTCCCCAGTGACAAAGCATCAAAGTAATACATGAACTTGGCAGCAGGGCCGGGGAGCCAGGACAAACAACACCCCAGCTTTTTTTTACCTAATGAATCTCAACTTCCAAATTAAATTAACTCAAGAAGATGTCCACACCTAAAAAGCCAGCAGGGGTGCTAGGGCTATCCAGTCTCATATACCAAATGAAACATTTGTGACTATCAACTTGCTGGTCACAAATCATGTGTGGGTGCTCTGGCGAATGAAGACTGAAAGGACATAATGGTGGTATCTCACTAACATGGTGATGGCTCCTCTTCTGTCACAAAGAACCAAGGTCTTGGGAAAGAAAGGTGTCACTCTGATGGAACCCAGTCTTTGAGGGATTGGGATCCTTTTGAGATGAGAATCATCCTCTGTGAGGCTCTTGGAAGTGGACAATTCAGTTATTAGGGACAAAAATAGTTGGGTGAGCATCTCCTGGGGCAAAGGTTGTGTCTGTCAGGTGTTATTTGGATAGCCTTATAGGAAGAGCTTGGGAAGCATCCGTGATTGTGGTCCATGTTGGCACCAATGATATGAATAAATCCAGTCATGTGGTCCTGGGAGAAAGGTTGCTAAGTAGGAGACTTTTTCTGAAATAGTACCTATTCCATGTAGAGGTTCAACTAGACAGGTTTAAGCTGTGGAGTAATTTTATATGTGAGCTGTTCTGGCAATGAGTTGAAGTCTTAGTGTGTACATCCCCCAAATACATAAAATAAATAATATTGGCAATTAGGGAAGCAGCTCCCTTTCCACCATGGTCAGATTATGCAGGTGGTCTAGCTGGTTTGAAAGTCAAATGTTCACTCAGGATGATGGATACTGTGAACATGGCAAGGAAAGAATGGATTAAGGAGGATTTAGATGGGATACAGGTTCTGAGAGCAGGATGGATGCAGAATGGACTGCAGCATGGGCACATTGGTGAGTTTCTTCCCACTAGTGTTCACACGGTGCCTTGATCTTATGTCACCCTGCCCTAACACATCCCACTAAGTGACAATGACAATGCTGCTGTGAGGCTGCCTCTGGGATAATGCCACAACCACCCAGTCATTCCTGAAGGCAAAAATTCCCCAGAGGATAGCACAATCAGGTTCAAATAATTGTCCCTGGTTTGTTGACCTACCTTGTCAGCAACATCAGTGTCACTCACCCTTCCCTGCATACAACCCTACATAACCAGGAACTCCAAATCTATAACTTAATTTTAAGGGATTTATTTTGGTGATAATAATGCATGGTGCTGCTTTTTCAATACCGTGTTAGTTGTGAGTTGTTGCTGCAGCTGCAATTCAAACCTAAGTCAACTGTCTCCCATAGGTTTAAATATCGGCACTCACACATTCACATCCACACGCACCAGTTCATCTCTATTTCAGAAGAAACTAAATTATTATAGTTGCACAGAAGAACTTGGTTATTTGAGCATATTCTCTTCAAATGTAAGTCATTTAAACTTTCCTTCTGTGAGCATATTATTAAAATAAAATTCTATCTGGTTTAAGATACCATTTTTAGATATAAATGACATTTATGCCACACTTCTAAGCCTTGGCAATTCATTTTTAATTCACTTTCTTAGGAATGTGAAGATGTGAAATGTAAGCTATTAACTATTTTTATTTTTTTAACAAAAGGTTTACTATTCTTCATTCACTAAGAGCAGGGGGAAATCAATAGAAATGTTAATTTAATTTTCTTTAAGCACTTTCATAAGGAAACTGTTCAAAAGTATATCGAGTTAAACATGTGCCTAACAAGTAAAGGAATAAATGTCTCTTGTAGATGTAAGAATCTTGATAAGTTGCAAAGTAATTTGTCTTTATTGTTCAGAGGGGACTTTGATGGACACTGAAGACTATTCCGGAATGTCATTACTTAGCCATAAGGAGAGGAAAAAGATGATAATATTGAAGATTTTATGTGCAGGTGATACCAATTCCTTACTTGATGGAAAAGAATATTTCTTAAGCTATGTTGCCTGTGGCCGGTTATTGAATACTGAACACAGTATGTGAGAAGAACAATGAGGGAGCTTTTATGATGTAGTCAAGTTTTATATCTACTCAGAATTTCTCCATGTGTACAGTATAGAGGAGAGAGAGGGATCTCATCATTAGCCATCACTCTGACATGAACACAAAATTTTGCCCATCTGGATCCAGTGGCTGATCCTTCCCTTCTCCATAAGTTAATAGATTTGGGTGTACCACTTGAACATGATATCCAACTGCCTTTCCCCCAGCCCATCACACACCCACAGAGCTGTCTGGTGAAAACTTCACCCAAGCAGAGTAACAGAAGGGCTGGTGACCAGGTATAGAAAGTGCCGCCACCCATAATTCTACTTTCCTTCTTTGTGCAGCAGCCGCCCCTTGTGGGCTGTGCACGTTGGGCTTTGGGGGGAGGCGGGGCTGAACTGGAATTTTATGGGGCATCCTTGATGGATTTATTGGGTCCTCCTTTTTGCCTACTCCACAGTGCCTGCAATTCTAATTGGCTGTTGTTTAACTCCTTGATTTGCTACTCTTCTTGATTGGCATTCAGTGCAAGCAGGTGAGTGATAAGATAAGAAACCACATGTGATTCTTCGGATCAGAGGCATAGGTCTGGTACTGGGGTGAGAAATCAGTTTATATTTTATTTAAGCAATTTTTTTTTTCTTCATGGCATGTTTAATCAATATTTTGCCTTTTCCCTTTCCCAGTATTTTGCCTTTTCTATCTCTATCTATCTATCTATCTATCTATCTATCTATCTATCTATCTATCTATCATCTATCTCTATCTATCTATCTATCTATCTATCTATCTATCTATCTATCTATCATCTATCTACATCTATCAAAGTTTATGCTGGTAGTTTAACTGTGGCACACCTTTAAGAAAACATATGTATTGTGGGGTATCTGCATTAAGCTGCTCCAAAGACAAGTGACAATGGAACAACAAAATCAAATCATACTCTCCAACATTCTTCAGATGAAAATAGGGACATTTCTCATTTCCCACCAACTGACCCTCCTCAATCCCCCCATTTTGCCCACCCCACACAGAACATTTCCTATCAGAAGATGGACGAGTGCCACCACAGTTGCACCAATGGGACACATCACACACACCAGCAACCCTCTTGACAACAACAGCAACAGCTTATTTATATGCTACCCTTTTGACTGGGTTGCCCCAGCCACTCTGAGCAGCTTCCAGCAAATTAAAGCATCAAACACAGTAAAACGTCAAACATTAAAAACTTCCCTATATAGAAGGGTGTTCCACAAGGCAGGTATGACTGCCAAGAAGGCACTCTGCCTGGTTCCCTGTAACCTCACTTCTTACAATTAGGGAAGCACCAGAAGACCCTTGGGGCTGGGTAGAATTATAGCACTGGTTCAACGCATAAATCTCATCATGTGGTCCCCATCCTATCTGAAACCATACCGGAGCCTGCTTAAGCTTTGCAAATGTGCTAGCGCTTTTATTGCTGCACCACTAGGAGGACTAACCAACGAGTGTGTGTACATGATGATTGATAGGCAACACCATTGTACACATTAAGGATTACAGTGCTGACCCTCAGTTGCCTGTATGTTTTAAAAAGATAATAAAGAAGTAATCCTGCATGGTTTTCAAATTTGTTCTCAGCAAAGGGAGAATGCAATCCATTTATGGCATTATTTAAAAAACGTAGAAAGAAAGCAATAAAATCCTGAGTCTCCAAATAAACAGAGAGCATAAAACTCTCTTGTGGGCTGAAGTGCTGCCTATAAGCATTTTGAGGAAATTTCATTGCGTTCTTCATATCCTTCACTTTAAATGACTGTTCCAGTTCACGTTATTGTTGATTAGTTTGATTTCAACCACCTCATCACCCAACAGTACTGAAAACGGTCACAAAACATTTAAATACATCCCAGGAGGTGTGTGTTGGGGGGGGGGGTATGGATCACATTTGTGAAATTCAAAAATAAAGCCATTTGCAGCTTGTCTAATCTCTGTGCAAGTGCACCTGCATTATGATCTGCCTGCTGTTTTGTTGCAAACATTTTGCAACACTTCCCGTCATCATTCATGCACACTTTAAATCTGATCACATTTCATATGTCCAAACACCTGCATAAAAATAAAGACTGTGCCCCTAAATAAATTAAATTCCATATATCTGTTGACCGGCCTCTCAGTTTGTGCCAATTTTCTTTTGAAAGCTGTGATTGCCTCCTTTGTATGATGGCTTTTCCTTGCGTCTCGAGGCCCCAAGACCCACCCCCAAAATAAATACACACAGACACTGATATTAGTTTAAGTTTTTGGGCAAAAAATTTTGGCCACAACTTTATTGAAATACAATCATGTGAGCGGTATTGGCTTAGGCATTGACTCCCCACTATAACTGGCTCCACCTCTGAGGGTGATTGTCAAATGGGGTAAACCAAATGAGGGAGCAAGGTCGATGAGGACCAACCTAAGTTCACCCCGGGGTTCCTGTGGTCCTGGCATGGCCCATGCCCCTCAAGCAGACTTCAGACGAGATCCAGGACCCCCAGATTCCTTTAACGGAATTCCCAGTTCCTGGAGGGGCAGGTGATGGCTGCACCTCCCCTCCCCACAATCCAACTGAGCCAATGCCTAACTGCCACCTTACAAGTTGTGACGATTTGCTAAGGGGTAGACGATTTGCTAAGGGATAGTCCCGTCTTTCGGTCCCAGCTCCTGCCCACCTAGCAGTTCGAAAGCACTTCTAAGTGCAAGTAGATACTGGTGCTGGCTTGCCAGAACAGCTTTGTCACGCTGGCCATGTGACCTGGAAGTGTCTCCGGATAGCGCTGGCCCCCGGCCTCTTAAGTGGCCCTAGAGTCGGACATGACTGGCCCGTACGGGCAGGGGTACCTTTACCTTTACCTTTAGGCAAAAACCAAATGGCTGAAGCCAATCTGCCAAATGGAAAAATTCCTACCCAGCCCCTGTTCCAAAACAGGCGACCCAAACCAAAGCAAGGCCAAGCGACTCTAACTAAACTAGTGAGGGTGGGCAGGTGTTCAGCCGTGCAAATGCAAGTGCCCCACTTGCATCACACTGCTGTTTTTAAAGCCCCTGGGATCACGCCACCCACTGGCTATTGGCTAAAATCGCCTGGTGTGATCCCAGGGGAATGGCCAGGACTTCTTGCCCCCCCCCATTTTAACCCTATCAGGTGAGCTCTTGGGTCCTGCACGCAACCAGGACCCTCTGTTATGAGGATCCCAATTCTCTCCTCATTCATACAAGGACATAGATTTTACACATCAGGATCAAGCAAGAGCATCCAGGTGTAAATCTTGGCAGCAGCAACATTAGTGGAAGGAAAGGACCTCCTACAGAAAGCAGAAGAAGCAATATGTGGCAATTGCGAAGTGTGCCTCATTCTGGGACTGCTACATTTTGTGCCATTCAAGTGAATTAAGGGCAGAGGAAGTATCTAAGTGCAATTGGAAGCTTTTAGAGAAATGGGGATGAGCCTCCCTCTGTCCCAGATGCTGTTGGACTCCAACTGCCATCAACCTCAGCTAAAATCAATGTTCCGAATATTTTTTTTAATTCTTCAACCAAGACAGCTGAGTATAACAAATATCAAATATTTGGTATAGCCAATTGTTCATGAAGACCCACCAAGAGTCCATTTCCCAGGTCCCTTCCAGCCAGATTTTCCCCATTTTGCAAGAGTTTTATGTGAAACTTGCAGACTCTCCAAGTGTCCCTGTTTTCCAGGGACGGTCCCAGATTTGTGTGACAAGGCCCTGGGCCCCGTAGTTCCCTAATAAATGATAAATACACACGGACACAATAAGTTATGTTAATGGGCAAAAATGGGCCATGACTTTATTGGTTACAGATGTGAGCAGTTTGGCTTAGGCATTGGGTGGAACCAGACTATATTCCGACCCCTGCCCTTCTGTAGGGAGTCACACTAAGGGTAAACCACCAGCAAGCGGAGCCTTATGACACACGTTAAATCAGGGCACCCCCATGGCCCTAGCCCATGACCAGGCTGTGGACAGGATCCATACCCCTGGACCCTTTTAACAGGATACCCTTATTCAGGAGGGGCAGGTGGAGGCAATTACCTCCTCTCCCATCACAACAGCTTGCCCAATGTCTAACCTCACAAAGTTGCGACGATTGCTACAAGGTAGGCAAAAACCAAGTGGCTGGTGCCAATTTGCCAAGTGGAAAAATTCCTACCTGGCCCCATCAATATGGCGGCCAACATATGTCCATAGCAAGGTCGCTGTCTTAGCAATGCATAAAAAGAGGGCAGATGGGCTGGGAGATCCAATGAGATGAAAGGAGGCTGCCCCCTATGTCGCGCCGCAGTTTAAAAAGCTTGCGGCCATGCCCCCGGCCACTTAAAAGGTCAGCTGGGGGCGTGATGCAACCAGAAATCCCCATGACCTGGGCAGCACCCATCTGCCCCCAATCCGGGTCACTGAAGGTCCCAGATGCCAGTCTGCAACATCTGGAACCCGGGGAAGGGGAGCGGATTTACAGAAGCCTTCCCAGTTTCTGTTTGATCCTGGAATGTCCTGCTTTTCCTTAGGACTTCTCCATTTTCATCGGAGTAATGTTGGAGGGTATGGAGTTATGCAACCCCTGGGCCAAGGAGAGGTGTAACTAAACAACCTTTAGAAGACCTTTAGGGTATAGGGAAGTTTTTTAAAATGTTTAATGTTTTATTATGTTTTTATATACGTATGTTGGAAGCCGCCCAGAGTGGCTGGGGCAACCCAGTCAGATGGACAGCGTATAAATCATAATTTTTTTGCTGTTGTTATGAAATAGGACGTCCCTATTTTCATCGGAGAAATGTTGGAGGGTATGAACTTGTCACTTTTTACAGGATGTTGTTGAGCACATACACCAGCAGGTTCTATGTTTTGGGACGATCACGTACAAATAACAACTATTTGTGCCAATTTTACACATGGTCAGCATAAACAAGCATCTGATTTGCATCTTGCCGACGGCGCTCAAGATAGCCTAGCTGTTAGCAGCTTGAAACAACAGATGGGAAGGTCGGCTGCAGACTCTCCAATGTGATCATACCAGGCAATCTAACTGTTTTGTTTAATTATTATGATGATATCCCACTAGCCAAGGTGGTGAAGAGTAATTTAGATAGTTCTGTGCCTAAGTGTTAGCCATGAGCTGCTGTTCTGGGACCTTCATTGGTTGCATCGGCAGAAATAAATGAACTGTATTTGTGGGCAAAGTGGTCAGCTGGAAATTTCTTTTAACAGATTTGTAAACAAACAAAGTATCTGTAAATGAAATGCAAAAAAAAAAAAAAGAGCCAGGAGCCTCAAAGGGCCTTCTTGTATGAAAACATGCAGTTAACAGCTTCAGAGTTGAAAATCATAATGGGTGCTTCTGAAAACTATTGCTAAATGGAGCTAGTGAATTATCGATTTTTATTTCTCTGTGTGGACATTGAAACCTGCTCTGTTGAACGTTGTAACAAAGATGGAACATCTTCTTCATATGCAGAAGGTCCCAGTTTCAAGCCTAGAAATGTCCCCAAAGCCCTGGAGAATCAAAGCCAATCAATCAATCAATCAATCAATCAATCAATTTTTATTGTGGTCCAAAGACCCACAAAATGGAATTCAGTGCATATAAAATACCTTAAAAGCAGAAAGACTATCAGGACAAATCATAAGAATATGCTGGTTTCTGACTAGAACTTGGGAGACCAGAGTTCAGCCCACCTGATAGCTCAGTCATTAGAGCATGACTCTTTTAATCTCACAGTTGTGGGTTCAAGTTCCACATTGGGGAAAAGATTCCCGGATTATAGGGGTTGGACTAGATGACCCTCGTGATCCTTTCTAACTCTACAGTTTTGTGATTCTATGATTCAAATCCGCATTGGGTATGTAGCTATCTTAAGACCCCTTTCCCTAAATGTTGGAAGTATTTTGAAGAATATTCTAAGCAAAGAGCAAGTGAAGAAACAGCTATAGCACTGAAATCCTAAAATGGAAGGATGCCATGAATTACACATATTGGTGTAAGACCCCCTGAGACATTTCAATCTTACTAGAAAATAGTAACATCCTGGGTGGTATTCAACTAAAACCAGTACTACCTTTCTAGAAAAAGAGGTGCCAGAACTTACCATGAATGCCTCCCTTGTTCTCTTAGAAAAGCAATGGTGCTCTCCTGAGAGGTGCTGGATTTGAGTTCAGGTGAGTTCCAGATGAAAAAAAGCCCTGATTAAAACCATCGAGTCAGTGCAAGAATTATCACTAGTGCAATGGGTTTCACTCCCTCTTTTCCCACCCCAATGCCCCTCATCTGCTCTGAAGGGTCGGGGAAAACCCTAGAACAGAATTAGGGGAAATATATGGGAAAGAGAGGGGGAATTGTTCATTGTGTAAACAGGAATTCTAGCTCTGACACAACTATTTACTTGGCACTACTCTGAATACAGCCACCTGTCTTCAGTCCTACTGATGCTTAAGCTAAACAATACTCTCCAAATTCCTCTTGAATTTTACATATGACAAAAATTAGTGATGACTTGGGCAAAGTTTGATGACAAGTAAGAAACACATCTTGAGAAATCTTGCAAAACTTCTTTTTTTAAAAAAAGAAAACTCATCCCTCAATTTTACCTCATATGTTTTTCTACCTCCAAATTCAAACTTTAATTCCCCTAAACTGATATTCAGTGGCAGCTCTACCTAAATGCACACCTCTTAAAATGACAGCAACCTTTTGAATACTTCTGCACTGAAGTTGCTGTGAGTTGTTGTAACAATTCTTTCTGTTCTCCATCTATGTCTCCATCATTAACTCAACATTGGAGAAACTGCACAGGCTAGACATAGTGTGGGATTTATGGAATGCAGTCTCTGCATTAAAAGGTTTGTTTCTTCATAGTCAGCAATGGTTCTGCATCTCCTTCTTTTTCTTCCCTTAAGGGTACAGTGACAAATGCACTTGAGATAAGAATAATGCACATAAGTAGGAGGGAAAAGGGGTGAAATTTCAGCGGCTGGTTGGTACAAAAGATAAGTAGACATTCTGAGGAGTGACTGCATATACCGGTATATCAGATCTTGGCCAACTTGAAAAACAAGCCCATATCCAATTACCAACCTCAGTATAATGCTGAATCGTGCTCTCGTTATGTAAATTCACAAAGTAAGTTACTTTGACAGTTGCCAATGTTCTGCAGCATATATTTATGAAACAAGATTGTAGTTCTAGGCAGACACTCAGGTTGGATTTTGGACTCCAATAAATTGCAGGAAGGTTTTTCAGGGGGAAATGGATGGGTTTTATCAGCGTTTTCCAAACTTGGGTTTCCAGCTGTTTTTGGACTACAACTCCCATCATCTCTAGCTAGCAGGACCAGTGGTCATGGATGATGGGAAATGTAGCCCAAAACCAACTGGAGACTCAAGTTTGGAAAACCCTGAGTTGGATGACTCCTTGGTGTCAACCAATATCACACAGATAATGGGGAACTTGTGGCCCTCTAGCTGAAAGGGGCGAGAAATACATAAATTCTGAAGCTGGTACCCTTATTTCCAACGCTTTGGAAGTAAAATTCATGCCCCCAAACTTGCTCTCTGTCTGGAGGGCTATGGATTCTCCATTTCTATGGGTTCAGTGTAGTATCTCCCTGCCCTGGGAATGTAGGATTACCCTGACCATCATGCTATCATTGCCAATGCCTGCAGTAGGATAGGAAGACTTTGTTTCTATTCTTGCCCAAATGGATAGAGTCAGATTTTGTTAGTTTCTGATTGTTGCCACTGTGCAGTTGCTTTGAGTCACAAGACTCTGTTTACATTCCAGAGATTCCATACTGTTGGAAGTCTCATGGGAGACGGGAGACGGATGTGACGTTACTGGTTTCCTGTTCCTTTGTTTTTCAGTTGCTCTCTGTCTTTTACAGAGAGAGGATGATTTCTTTTCTGTCTGTGTAGTTAGAAATAAAACACTGTTAGTGATGTAGCTCATAAATCTCATCACTTCTGCTGCTTTGATTCTCTATGTAATTGGAACGTGGTTGGAGCATCACTAAAGGCTCAGGTCGTTAATTATCATCGGAGGCGATTCCGAAGGAGGAGTAGCTCGTCGTAGCAGAGGCTCCGACATTTTTCTCAGTAAAGTCTCGTGCATCATCAGGTTACACAAGAAGGGCTGCCACAAAATTTGACTGGCATTTAGAAGTCCCTATGTGATTAGGAAACCTCTTTGGGATTTATAGAAAATAATAATAATAATAATAATAATAATAATAATAATAATAATAATAATAATTTATTTATACCCCACCCATCTGGCTGGGCTTCCCCAGCCACTCTGGGCAGCCTCCAACAAAATATTAAAACACAGTAATCCAGCAAACATTAAAAGCTCCCCTAAACAGGGCTGCCTTCAGATGTCCTCTAAAAGTCTGGTAGTTGTTGTTCTCTTTGACATCTGGTGGGAGGACATTCCACAGGGCAGGTGCCACTACCGAGAAGGCTCTCTGCCTGGTTCCCTGTAACCTCACTTCTCGCAATGAGGGGACCGCCAGAAGGCCCTTGGCGCTGGACCTCAGTGTCTGGATAGAACGATGGGGGTGGAGACACTCCTTCAGGTATACTGGACCGAGGCCGTTTAGGGCTTTAAAGGTCAGCACCAACACTTTGAATTGTGCTCAGAAACGTACTGGGAGCCAATGTAGGTCTTTCAAGACTGGTGTTATGTGGTCTTGGCAGCTGCTCCCACTAGTCTATCTGCCGCATTCTGGATTAGTTGTAGTTTCTGGGTCACCTTCAAAGGTAGCCCCACGTAGAGCACATTGCAGTAGTCCAAGCGGGAGATAACCAGACAATGCACCACTCTGGTGAGACAGTCTGCAGGCAGATAGAGTCTCAGCCTGCGTACCAGATGCAGCTGGTAAACAGCTGCCCTGGACACAGAATTAACCTGTGCCTCCATGGACAGCTGTGAGTCCAAAATGACTCCCAGGCTGTGCACCTGGTCCTTCAGGGCTACAGTTACCCCATTCAGGACCAGGGCCCACACCTGCCTGCCTCCTGTCCCCCAAAAACAGTACTTCTGTATTGTCAGGATTCAACCTCAATAAACCTGTGGAATTTTTCAGGGTGGGGGGGCATGGGCCCATACATCCTAGCAGTGTTGTTGATAGGAACATACTTCTTTGAATGATCAAAGTAGCTGTGTTACTCTGGATGCTGCCAGAGGTTTTCATTCCTCTTCTTGTGTTTGCAGGATTTGACCTTATAATGATATATCACAACTATCTCTCTTCTTGCGTAATAATCATTGTCTCAACACAATCATAGACTTTGCAAGCTGTCAGCATGTAAAAAGATAAAGGTAAAGGACCCCAGTGGCTTCCAACCAACCACCCAGGATTTTCAAGGAACTGTTTCTGCTTGGTTACAATGAATGCAAAATTTTTCATTATTATCTCCTGGCAGGAAGATGTATATGTTCCAGGTAGTCCCTCCAAATGATTATTCAGGAACTGTGGTGGAGAGATCAGAAATCCGCATGCTTCATAGCTACCTCAAATCCATCCCATGATACCATACTCACTCTGATTTCAAATTAGGTTCTAGAGGGAGGCATTAGGCTTCTTTTCTCCAGCACCTATGCAGCACTGCTTTCATATCCCCTCAATAAACAATTTATTAAACAGATTGCAATGCCAAAGCTACTCATGCCCTGGGAAAATATATCTCATGATTCATTCAGAGGCATTTAACAGAGGACAGCTCTAAAAGTGCTATTTCCATTAAGGACTCATTTGAATAGAACCCTTTGAACTGCACAACATCTGCATGCAACAATAAACAATGATGCAATTGTAATAATGATCCCCATTAATAAATATCAATAGGAAATAGCTAGGTTTGTTAGCAGCATCTGAATGGTGCATTTACGAGTAGGGAGTACAATGGGTGATCAGAATGGGATGCTCGTTGCAAATAGTTTGTTAGTAATGATGATGGTCTTGAGCCATAACCAGAATTAAAACGGAGAGATTCACAGTTAAAAGCCCTGAAGGGGAAAATGAATTCTTTTATAATACTATTTAAAGAAACACTAAATGAAATGTCATGTGTCGGGGTATTAAACAAATGAGTGTATCCCTTTCTAAGCAAAGTATATTTGCATGAAAGTGATATGAGTTAATGAAGTAGCTTCACAACATTTGAAAGGGGTTTTTTGTGTGTTTTCTTTAAATGCTTATTTGAGGCAGAAATGATGAGAAAATGCTCTTTGAGAAGTTGTGTTGATGTAAGTCCAAGGAAAACCAGGCGAGGGACAGAGGTATCAATTCTTTGAAATAAAACTTTCTGGCACTTGAATGGAGCTAGGGGTAGAGTTTCTGGACTGAGGGGTCAGAACCCACAGCAGGCCCGATGGGAGGAACCCAATGCTTTCTAGTGGGCCTGAGGGTACGTGGAGCCCAGAACCAGCTTCTTCTCATGTGGCAGGAATGGGGATCCTATGATCCTCCACATGATTCCGAACTACAACTTTCATAATATTTTTTACCATTGGTCATACTGCCTGGGAGTGATGGGAAACCCAACAACATGGGGAGAGCCACAGGTCCTCCACCTTTTGTTTTTCGAGCAATTGTCCTAAAAGGGGGTTGAAGGGACCTTGTGGTCCCTAGGAGTTGGCTCCTATGATTAGTTATAATTGTTAAGGTAAAGGTAAAGGGACCCCTGACTATTAGGTCCAGTCGTGACTGACTCTGGGGTTGCGGTGCTCATCTCGCTTTATTGGCCAAGGGAGCCGGCGTACAGCTTCCGGGTCATGTGGCCAGCATGACTAAGCTGCTTCTGGCGAACCAGAGCAGCGCATGGAAATGCTGTTTACCTTCCCGCCCGAGCAGTACCTATTTATCTACTTGCACTTTGACGTGCTTTCGAACTGCTAGGTTGGCAGTAGCAGGGACCGAGCAACAGGAGCTCACCCCATCGCAGGGATTCGAACCACCGACCTTCTGATTGGCAAGTCCTAGGCTCTGTGGTTTAACCCACAGTGCCACCTGTGTCCAGTTATAATTGTTAGAAAAGGTAAAAAGGAAATGTCCCTGGTGTGGTTGGTACATATAGTTGTGTCAGCTGTAATTCTGTGAAGTCTCTTACCAACATGCGGGAGTACAATTCTGCACCAGTAAAATATTCAATGAAAAGGAGAAATATTTATTTATTTAGTACAAAATTACACCTCATGGCTGGGCTCCAACACACTTTAAAACATGATTTAAAGAAGTGTCATTGTCTGGTTTTGTTTTCTTAAAAAATCTGTACGCATTTAATTTTTAAATTTTGGGGATCCTTTTAATTGTGGTGCTTTTCTTTAACTTTCATTTGAGGAAAGCCCTGTCTTAGGCATCCATAAAAAAGGGAACAGGGAGATAGTAGGAGCTGAAATATTTTGGGGAGAATAAATTAAAGGGGGGGAAAAGTCCAAGCCTATTTTAATCTAGTTTACTGGGGCAGAAGTCATAAAGTGCCCTCCAGTTCAGAATTTCTCCTCTTGCTGTAATATCTCTGGCTTTGCCCTCAAAGCCAGAAACTGTGCTTCTTCATTACTAGCGCTTCAGCAGAAATGGAAGGTCACCGACGGGGCATTATCAGAAATGCTTTCGTAGCACTAGTTAAATATGCACACTGTCTCCTCTATGTAAGGGGAAGTGGGAAGACTGTTAAGTGTTAACTGCTATCACCTGCTTTTCATAGGCTTTTATAATGAACCACTCTTGTTTATGGGCATTTAGTGACACAGCATAACGATGATAAACCAAAACAGATGCCCACTGCTTCACTTTGCTGGGATTTACATCAGACACTTGCACACATTTTACAGGAATTGTTGGATCGGGATATTATCAGATAATTGCCAACTGCCTTGCAGATGTGTTGAGTAAAAGAAGTGGGTTTCTGGGATATCACAACAGGGAAGGAAAGGAGCTTCTGGTTCTGGGTGAATGGTTGGCCAGCTTCAAGGGCCTCCCCATCTGAGCTGCAGCACCCCCTCTTTACCCAGCCCTCCCTGCTGCAACTCGGCTTTAAAAAGTGTTTTATTGACTCCAATAGAAGGGTTCTCTCGAGCCTAATTGTTGCAAGAAGGA
Source organism: Podarcis cretensis (assembly GCF_951804945.1). Taxonomy (NCBI): domain Eukaryota; kingdom Metazoa; phylum Chordata; class Lepidosauria; order Squamata; family Lacertidae; genus Podarcis; species Podarcis cretensis. The sequence continues at coordinate 14,566,362 of NC_137187.1, forward strand.
GGGCCATTTTCCTGGGGAATCCAGCTGCATTCTCCAGGAAGATTGCCTGACTCCCTGCTGCAATTAGACTTGGGGAAAACTGAATGCTTTTTTAAAGTTTAATTGCTTGGGGTGTGTGTGTGTACATATGTGGGCAGGGGTGCCAACTTGAATAAAATATTGGGGGCCCCAGATATGCCTTGCCCTGCATAATCGATCACAAGATGTGGTGCACACACATCATTTGAATTGCAATGCTCATCAACTTGGGGGGACTCCGGCCCCCTCGGATATTTTATTTGGGGGGAGCAAGGGGACCCCAGCCCCTAGGAGTTGGTTCCTATGCGTGTGTGTGGATGTTACCTACATGTGTTTATGCATTTGTTTATGTGGTGTGCATTGAAGGTAGCCTCACCTGCTATGGCTTCTTCCATCATTTTCATGTGGTCCCCAGATTGTTGGTCAGGAATGACTGTAGCTCTCAGGCCAAATAAGGTTCCCTAGCTCTGTTGAAGTCTCTTCACTAGGCAGATTCAGAAAAGCGCACCATACTGTTCATCCCTGGATAGTCAAAGCACTGAAAGCTTTTGTTGATTGACAGTCCCAATATACATCATCAGCCATGATGAACCTTACAATCTGCTGGGGAGGCCTTGATTGTGGTGGTGCCACTGGGAGCTGCTGCCTGTTTAGAGTCAACCCATGACAGGGCCTTTTCAGTGCTGATTCCCAGTTTGTGAAATGCCCTCCTTAGTGAGTTGTGTCTGTTCCTCTCATTTCAAGAGAATTCATACCTATCAAGGCATTTGGTGGCTGAGAAATAATGTTCCTCACAACCCTGAGATTACCAGATGAAATAATATTTTTGATTGAAACTGTTTTTAGAATGTTTAAACTATTTTTGAATAGAAATCTAGAACACACAATGAGGAGTTTGCCCACCTTCTGCTCTACAAGATATTGGTATCTCTCTGAAGTGCTAACTAGTCTACCTAAGCCAATAGCCAACAGACCACAAAGAAAGTCTAAACTTGGGGAAAAGTAGAGGGCGGTTCAAAAACACTTGATCTCTCTATGTTTTAATATGACACATAATTTCTGGCAGCTGAATGTGTGAACTGAATCCACCGGAAGTTAATATGCTTGAGGAAAATATGACAAGTTTACCTGACAGATTCGGAGTGCACACAAACAAAACCATGACTGCATGTCGCAGTGCTGGCCATCAAGTGCTATCATGTTTCAATCATTAAGCATTGTGAAGTACAGTGGTACCTCTAGTTACAAACTTAATTCGTTCCAGAGGTCCATTCTTAACCTGAAACTGTTCTTAACCTGAAGCACAACTTTAGCTAATGGGGCCTCCTCTTGCTGCCACTGTGCCGTGGGCACACAATTTTTGTTCTCATCCTGGGGCAAAGTTCTCAACCTGAGGTAACTCTTCCAGGTTAGAGGAGGTTTGTAACCTGAAGCGTTTTTAAGCTGAGGTGTTTGTAACTCGAGGTATCACTGTATATGCAAACTCCTGCATCCAGACTCAGCTTCAGGAATAAAGTGGTTTCTGACTCAGCTATAGGAATAGGGTGCAGATGTCCCATTCCCAATCTCCTAAACATGGTTAGGATACTGGAAACACGCTGCAAGATCATGCATTAATTCCCTTGGCCTTTAGAGAGATAACTCTGGTGTAGCATTACAGCTGAACCAATATTAAGGCTAACCATGATTAACTTTAAACTCTAACCATCACTAACCAGACCATTACTGGTACAGAGTCAACATGGTCGGCTTCAAAAAGGAAGGTGGCAAAACTGCATGTGAGAAGAATGTCGGGCATAGTAGATAGCAAGCCCCCAGGCACCCTACTTTTTTATTTAAAAAAACCACACATACCATGGTTATATGATAAAAGAATATTAGCTTCTGATTTGTGCTTCCTATGAAATGGATCTTATTTGTGCAGCTATCTGTGTTTAAAAAAAAAAAAAGGAAGCTCATGTGATAGCCTCTGATTTGAGCTAAGGATAATCAGAAATGGCAGATGGTTGCTCCTGACTTTTCAAGTAAAGACTTGTGAATATTTTTAGCATGAGTTCACCAGGAGACTAGTTTATTCTGCCCTCCCTTCCTCTCATTTTCACCCTCCATATTCTCCTGCATTGGTGTTCTTTGAATGGTATTATTTAATTGAGATTCAGAAAGGATGTCCTTGCTTCAGCACTGGGAAAATTCTGATTTTCTTTCCCACTTCTGTATTTTTATGTGTAATTTCATGCCATTTTCAGTAAATTATGCTGAAATAAATGGCTGCCTTTTAAAGCCGTTTTACATCTAACTCATTGACATTCACAGTTCCAGGTTTCCCACTTAACTGAAGCACTGGGTCTGAATTACCAGTCTGTAAAAGAGATGTTTGATGTTCACAGGTACATATGGAACATAAGTCTGAACATTAAAGTGCTATTACAACAGCTTTCCTATGTAGCACAGGGCAACAGTATGCTTTACACTGTGATCCTTGGAATGCAGAGGATAATTGTTAGAAAGGCTAAAACGAAACACCATTTGAGGTTTTGATTGCGAATGCAAGCTCATGTTGACTTTCAAGGGCATGATCTAATCCACTGATGGAGGAACTGTCCTGCTGAGGCCATTTTGCCTTGGTCATGCTATGAAAGCAAACCTTTTCAGATCCAAGAGTGAAGTGTGCCTGCACATTTAATTCACTTTGCTCTAGACCTCACTTGTTTTTTTTTTTTTTTTTTTCAATGGCCAAATCTAATTCAGAAAAAGACATCTATGAGAAGCTTGAGAAATCTTGGTCTAAGACTTCCGGGTTAGCACCTCCGGCAATGGCGGAGCTCCTCCGATCGGGAGGAACCGGCTCCGTGAAAAACAGGGTCTGACCGCCACTGCGAAGGCGGAGACCCTTAGAAATCACAGACGGAAGAAGTCTGTGAACCTGGGATTTGGCTGGCACCTTCAGCGCCCCCCTACGCACGGGGAGACCCGATATCGGGAATCCGGAGCGACGTGGGGTGAGAGGCGCGGTGCTTTGAATTGACCGCTTATTTCACGGAGCGAAGCCACATTGCTGCTGTCGGAGAGCGCTGACTTTTTTCCTGTGGACAATTGGATTTTAAACAACAACCCATGAGTAGAATGGGAAATTGAGCTTTTAAATAATTTAATTTGGCACCGAACGGGGAAGGTTCAAACAGGAAGTCCACCTTCCCTTTCTGTAAATAGACTGAAGCAAAGCAGTTGTTAACTAAGGTTTTGGAAAGTCTTACGTAAAGGATTAAAATTCCACTGATTGAAACTATTAATTTTGACCAAGTGAACTTGCAGCAAAAGGTGAAAAATTAAAAATTGAAGCATCATGTCTCTGAACCTGGGAACGGCTTGCAAAAAGTCCATCGACGGTAAACAGGTCAAATTTGACAGCTAGCTTTAAAAGAAAGACATTGTTTCTATTGTCTGCTTCTTCACTTAAAAAGAAGAAAAGGTAAATGGAAACTGTTACTAAAATTTCTTTTGGAACTGTGCTGGAAAGGATTGATACAAATGGAGACTGTCTTTCTCTAGAGGGAGTTTTGGGACATTGTTACAAGAGTGCAGCTGGGAAATTGGCCTTAAGATAAAGACTGTGAGAAATTAGTTCTGACCTTGAACATCTTAAGAATGTCGGCAAAGGAAGAAGTAGCGTCTGTACTGAATAGGACATTCTATTTGTTGGGAAAGCTGCATAAACAGATAGATGTCATGGCTACTAAGATTGACATTTTGGGAACAAAAGTGGGTATCAGCATAAAAGTCGACAAGAACCCGGCACAGGAATCTTTCTTAACTGAACAAATTGATGAATTGGAGAAGGAGAAAGTTGCTGTTGTTGAGTACAAAGCAAAACAAGGGGGAGCCTTAACCCTAAAGAGGCAAATGGAGGATTACAACTTGAGGCCTTATATGACTGTAATTAGGTGAAGCCAGTTTTTTTGTTTGTTTGTTTTTTTAAATTTCTTTTTATTAAGCTCTTTTTTAAAGAAAGGAAAAAAACAAGAAAAAACATAAAGAAAACAAAACCAACAACATATCAGCAGAAACATGTAAACATACAACAACAAAAAACAAAAAACATACACGTCAATTTACAACATAACATTAATTGACTTCCCTCCATCACGGTTTGAGCTATATCCCCGCATTATCTTCCTGCAGTATCTTTTTACAACCTTTATCTATACATCTCAGGCTTTATGTTACACCTACTGAAATTTTAATATTTCCTAAATTTGTTTCTATGTATGTAATAAACTTGCTCCAATCATTAATAAATTTTACGTTTTTCTGATGCCTGATCTTCTGTGTCATCCTTGCTAGTTCTATATACTCAAATAACTTATATTGCCATTCTCTGATAGTTGGGATATTAGGGGTTTTCCAGTTTTGCGCTAACCATTGCGCTAACCAGCTACCATTGCGTATTGGAAGATAATTTGGTCTTCTTGCCTAATCTCTTCTCCGACCATTCCTAAAAGGAAGGCTTCAGGTTTTTTAGGGAAGGTATATTTAAAAAAAAAATTTAATTCATCATAGATAAGTCCCCAAAACCTTTTCACTAGGAGAAGCCAGTTTTTGAAGATGGGTGCCTGGCCTGATCTGGAAAATGAAAGGTGGAGAGATCCCCTTATGCAGGGATCAAATGACTTTTGGAATATGAATTTGAGCCAGGAGGAGATTGGAGCTTTTGGGGCCTTCGGACTTGGAAGAATTGTGAAACAAGATTCGGAATACTTTATGGGCCCTAGCTTTAACTATGGAAATCTGGCAGACCTGTCAAGAAGGAATATAAGCATCGTTGGGTTGGAGCTCCCCCGAGATCTTTAGCACCAAAGATTATCAAGAAGACTGGCAAAAGGGAAGTGAAGAAGAGTTAAGAGCCTCGGATATAAGATCTCCAGGTTGATGGACGCTTGGAGGTTGATGGAACTGACGGCAGGGGCCGAGACCGGGGAGGGGAGACGGTGGAAGAAATTTGGGGATTTAAAGTGTATATATGGAGATTAAAAAATAATAATAATGAGAGATGGAAAAAATGGTGGAATGAATTTTTTATGACCCTAGGGGAAATGTCTTAAGAGATTAAGTTCAAATATATTAGTTTTAAGAAGAAATAAGATTAAACAAAGTAAAAATGGATGATTAATTCGTGAAAGAAGAGACTGTTAAATTACAGTATATTAAGATAAATTATTAGGATAAAAACAAAGGTGAAGGATTTGCTGAAATATCTAACTGAACCAGAATACAAAGAGGGGAGGTGTGAGGAGGTCAAGGAAATAAGCAAAAGAAAGAAAGTTATGTAAAGGTTTGATTTTTTTTTTTTTGATTGTATGCATTTTTTTCTTTTTTGTCTGTTCTCTTTTTTATCTTTTTTCTTTGATGGGACTTGTTTTTATGTATTGTTCTGCTTTCTTTTTTGGTCTAATTGGGTGTTTTTCTGCTGTTAATTTTTTTTTATTACTCATGTAACCTTTAAAATTTCAATAAAAATCTATTAAAAAAAGAAGAAGAGAGAAATCTTGGTCTAGAGCAGAGTTTCCCAAACTTGGGTCTCCAGCTGTTTGGGAACTAAAGTTCCCATCATCCCTGACTGCTGATTTTGCTAGCTAGGGATGATGGGAGTTGCAGTCCAACTATAGTGGGAGAACCAAGTTTGGGAAACCCTGGTCTAGAGAATATTGAAGAAACAGGTTCTAATATATTACGAATATGTTTCCACCATGCATATCTTGCAACATGTATATCTTCCAACATGCCACTAGACATGATGGCTATGCTGTACCTCCATAGTCAGATGCAATACTATTTCTGAATATCAGGTGCTAGAAGCTACAAGAGGAGGAAGTGCCGAGTATAAATATTATTATTATTAATAATAATAATAATAGAAGAGCTTTTTGCAATTGTGAGGACTGGGGTAGGAGATATGGTTTCATGTGTTTCTTTAAGAGTATTATTTAACATTTTATGAAAAATATATGCAAAGTTATCTGAGAAGCATATACAAAACAACATATTATGGTTATAAAAGACATGGTTTTCTTGAAACATTCATTCTATTGTTGTCAGAGAAATGGCCTATAAATCAATAGCACATCCAATAAAAAACCATTTTTTTCAAAAAACCCCGAATTGGGTTCTTATAAAAACACTTATCCTATCTCTACGGTAGGGAAGAAATGGTTGAAAGATGTGACTATTGAATAAGATGCTTTTTAAAAATAATAATTTAGGATTGTGCTATGCCTGCAATTAACTATTCCCTCAATATTAGAAGCAAGGACGGTTATAATTATATGGGAAGTATATGTGAAGCTATTTTGGGAAATACATTTATCTCCCCATTCCCAAGGGGTTTATTTTCAAATCAATGTTACTGTCAGTACATTGAAGCAACATCACAGAACCAGGTACATGAATATTGTCTGTGAAGCCATTTGTGTAAGAGTCCTTGCAACAAACTTTATTTAAAAAGTTTATTGTCCTCAACATCACATTTTGCAAATGTTTAATATATCTAAATTCTATGCAGTACATACAAATTTGATCTACAATGCTATACAGGGCTGCTTTCAGATGTTTTCTGAAGGTTGCATCTCCTGGACTCCAATACCCTCCATTATTTCTCCAATGAAAATAGGGACATCCTACCATACCTTCCAGGGACGTGGGTGGCACTGTGGGCTAAACCACAGAGCCTAGGACTTGCTGATCAGAAGGTCGGCGGTTCGAATCCCCATGATGGGGTGAGCTCCAGTTGCTTGGTCCCTGTTCCTGCCAACTTAGCAGTTTGAAAGCACGTCAAAGATAAACAGGTACCACTCCAGCGGGAAGATAAATGGTGTTTCCGTGTGCTGCTCTGGTCCACCAGAAGCAACTTAGTCATGCTGGCCACATGACCCAGAAGCTGTCTGCGGACAAACGCCGGCTCCCTTGGCCTATAGAGTGAGATGAGCACACAACCCCAGAGTCGGTCACGACTAGACCTAATGGTCAGGGGTCCCTTTATCTTTTTACCATACCTTCCAACATTTCTCTGAGGGAAATAGGGGTGTCCTTAGGATCAAATCAGAAACCAGGACAACATCTGTAAATCCGGAACTGTTCTGGAAAATAGGGACACTTGAATTTAACTCCAAGTAGGCTTGCTAAGAAGACTGAATCAGATTAAGTGCTGGAGATGCAGTGAGATTGAGGGAACATTCATTCATATGTGGTGGACCTGTAAAATGGTAAAAGAGTATTGTGAAATAATCCATAATGAATTGAGAGGGGGGGAAATGTTTAAAAGTACTTTTCCAAAAAATCCCAAACCAACAACCCAGAGTCCTTTTTGTTGGGGTTAATTCAGAAAGAAATTCCCAGGTGTCAAAAAAGGTTGGTTATGTATGCCACTACTGTGGCCCATGTTTTGTTAGCCCAGAAATGGAAAACGAGTGAGGTCCCAGCCAAAGAAGAATGACAACTCAAGTTGACAGAATATGCACAGCTTGTAGACTTAACATATAGAATAAGAGAACAAGAAGAACATACGTTTAAAGAAGATTGGAAAATGTTTACTGGATATATGGGGGGAAATTGTGTACACTCGAAAACGCTGGCAGCATTAAGATAAATTCAACAGTGTAAATAAGTTTTGACGGATGTCATAATGGAATACTGAATGGTTTAGTTTATGTAAAATATGCAGATTTATGATATGCAAAATGATCCATGGAAAGAGAAGAAGGGAAAGTCAGTGATATTTTAAGAATGTTTAAATAGAGTATTCTAAATTGTAAAACAGGGGACGCAGGTGGCGCTAAAGGTAAAGCCTCAGCGCCTAGGACTTGCCGATCGAAAGGTTGGCGATTCGAATCCCTGCGGCGGGGTGCGCTCCCGCTGCTCGGTCCCAGCGCCTGCCAACCTAGCAGTTCGAAAGCACCTCCGGGTGCAAGTAGATAAATAGGGACCGCTTACCGGCGGGAAGGTAAACGGCGTTTCCGTGTGCGGCTCTGGCTCACCAGAGCAGCGATGTCACGCTGGCCACGTGACCCGGAAGTGTCTCCGGACAGCGCTGGCCCCTGGCCTCTTAAGTGAGATGGGCGCACAACCCCAGAGTCTGTCAAGACTGGCTCGTATGGGCAGGGGTACCTTTACCTTTACCTTTAAATTGTAAAACAGAATATATATATATATATATATATATATATATATATATATATATACACACACACACACACAGTGGTACCTCAGGTTAAGTACTTAATTCGTTCCGGAGGTCCGTACTTAACCTGAAACTGTTCTTAACTTGAAGCACCATTTTAGCTAATGGGGCCTCCTGCTGCTGCCACGCCGCCGGAGCACGATTTCTGTTCTCATCCTGAAGCAAAGTTCTTAACCTGAAGCACTATTTCTGGGTTAGTGGAGTCTGTAACCTGAAGCATATGTAACCTGAAGCATATGTAACCCGATGTATCACTGTATGTGTATGTGTGTGTGTGTGTGTGTGTGTGTGTGTATGAAATAAAAGATAATAGGGACACTTGGAAGGTCTGCAAAGGGGAAGTAATAGCTAGAAGGAGGGACTAGTCCAGGAGACGCTTGGGCTTGTCAGTGGGCCACACAACAGTGCCAAATTCTGACATGAGCCAGATGAACTGGTGTATTGCTTTCCTCCCTTTTGAAAAAGTGGTTGTCATGGCTGTAGGGATTACTTCAACACACTTTATCATATAAATATAAATATTCAAAGTAGGAAGCCTCCAAACCATCCCCCCATGTGACCACTAACATTAATAAGCAACCCATCCCCCAGGAACTATCAAAAACCAATACCTTTCACATTTTGCATCATTTTCACGTCTACTTTGCCAGATTTTTATCACGATCTTTTAGCATATCTTCACTTTCCTATAACTTTGCAAAGAAACATTTAGGAAAATTAATCTTTTTCAAACTGCAGTCTAATCATTGATATGTACAGATGAATGCTCCACTGAACTTCATTTCAATCCAGTGACAATTCAATCTCAATTGGATGATCCATCTAGGGAGTTAATTTGTATGGGATGAGGAATTAATGTGAATCATTAAACTCTGAAAGGGCTCCTACAAATATATCATTGTCAGCCATGCATCAGCCTTAATGAATTGTGCTCTCAGGCTTCCTTTGCATAGGCCGTAATATTTATCATTTCAGCTGCAGTGATTAAAATAAAGAAATGCATCTATGGACTATAATATGGCTGCAATTATGGGTTGGTGTAAAGCAGAACATGAGTATTTAAAATGAGATGGAGCGTCCCCTACCATCTTTCTTCTATTGTAGCACCCTGCTTGTGGTTAACGCTTAGCTGGAATGAAATATTCAACGCAGCAATAGAGAAATTAAAATAATAATTTATTTGTCAGACAAATAAATATGAGGCACAGTGGTATATGGTTACCAAGCTCTGGCCTGGCCTCCTGCCATTCTGGCCAGCACTTATATTTCCTTAATCCAGCCCCCTTGCTCCTCCTGTGGCTGCCTCTGTCCAATCAGCCTGGTTGAAATTCCTATTGGCTGTTTGCTAGAACCAATCACAAAAGATACACCCATTTCCTTCTGCCCTTTTATGGAAATCAAAAAGCTATATATTCTTCTATCTATAAATGACAAATAAGTAGTAATATATCTTACATGTGTCTCAACAAGGAATCTTAATTACCAGCTCACCTCTTGCCCTCCTTGCCCTATTGCCTTCCAAAACAGATGATTAATCTTGAATTTTTATCTTAAACATATGTCAAGGATTTTGAGTTCACATCAACATTGAGAGATCTCCTTCATCTGAAGGTTTCTAAACAAAAGGCCTGACAACCATATATCAGGAGTGCTTGATGGCGTCTCCTGTCTGGCAAGGGGGGGGCTGGTGGCTGACTTAATTTCAGGATAGTTACAACTCTTACAACTATATGAAATAAGAATCTAGCATTTCTTAAATCCTTTGCATAATTATATTTAAGCTAATATATTTAATACATAAATAACCTTTTAAAAGGAAAAGGATCTTAGTTTAAGAAAGAAACAGCTTTAGAAAAGACTTCCCAAAAATGTTCTGTTTCTGCCAGCCAGACCAGTTGCTTTTTCACTGCTCTTGACCTTTTTAACCTTAGGAAGAAGATATGGCTCATTTTACTATTTATCCACCCTTAATTTGTAGGGTCAGTGTAACCTTGGCTGTCAGCCTGTAATTCCCTTTTTACGACTTTGAGAATTGTTTTCTGCTATAAATCAGGGGGGCCCCTTGTCTAGGAGAAAAACATTTTGCCAAGGTTCTTAGGCAGCTGGTCTTCTAAGACTGGTCTTTTAAGATACAGGCCCTGATTAAACATATAAGCTTTAATAAAAATGCAGGCTTATGATTAGATGCCTCACTATGTTGAAGAAAGTACCAGTACTTGGGTGTTAGCCAGTGACAGGCAGGATTCCAAGCAAAGGACCATATCATAAAATTTGGAGAAGGGCAACATCCAAAGGATAACTCATCCCAATCCTGGGGGTGCAAATTTGGCTAGTTTGCTTTAAGATCTGAATCCAGAAAAATTTCCCTCCACCACTATCTTAAACTGCCAAACAAAATTTTAAATACCTCATTTTTAAAGTTAAGGAATCAACAAGTCTGCACGCAGAAGAGAATTATACTTTCCCAGGAATAGAGATGTTTGAGGCTTGGTTGGGTTTGATGCGCCTAATTTATCTTGCTAATAACAGTAGCTAAAGCAAGATTGCATTTCACTCAAAGCGTTGGGAAGGATTTGAGTTCCCTTGAAACACAGTACGTTCACCCAGCCTAGACTCTCTGTAATTTTCTGAAGCAAATCTCCACTGCTGTTGTCTCCAGCGGTAGTTAATGGTGTTTGGTATCTCTGAGGGATCAGGCTGGTGTGACAGCATTTACACTAGGCCTGACAGGCAATCTAGTAATCTGTCACTCACCATTTGTGTATCTCACACACTGATAGAGCTCCTGCTGATAAGTGTAAATTTTCCTAGGAAGGGAAATTCAAGTATGACCAGTCACTTAACAGGCTGAGTGTAAAATAAATAAAAATAAATACCCAAACCAAAGGCCTTTTCTAATTCTGGGTGCATGTTCCCCTCTGGACTGAGAGCTGTACAAGATATTGCACCCAGCATATTTCTGTATTGGCACGTTAAGCTGAAAAGCCATTTTGTGTAGATTAACATAATATATTTATTGTATATTCCTCAGTTGTTTCCTGCTAATTCTCCCAGTTGAAGAATAGAAGACTGGCATTTCTGAAACAATCAGGTCTGTTGTATTGTCTTCTGTGGCATCGTCTCCAGTAAATACTGCTAAATGATACTTTTGTGAACTTGTGTATAGAGTACAGGCAGAGGCATAGCTGGGGGATCTTGCACCCCCGGCAGAACTGCCCAGATTGTGCCCCCTATCCACGGACAAATTAGCTCTTCTTTCTGACTCTCCTCCAACCCCACTCAATTCACCCTCTATTTAAAACCTTTTATTATGAGGCAATAATCAATATTTTTATTTATAGACAAATTTATGGACTTATTTTAAAGCCATTTTTTTGGGGGGGGCATCTGCACCCCTGGCAGGGGCCCACCTCACCACTCCCTAAATACGGCCCCAAGTACAGGTTCAAGTGTACATCCTTAGGAAGTTCCCTTAACTTAGAAAGGGAGGACATGAAAACCAATAATCATCTTACACTGCCTCTGAATGAGCCCACTGGGCCATTGACTGGTGTTGGAGCCCCAGTTAATGCTCAGCCTATCACCTCTGCTCTGCAAGGTCTGTGTTAAAAAGAAGGTGGCAACCCTTCTGTGTAAGTTGGCCGCCGTCATCACAAGGAAAGAAACCACACCCTTAACTACCTTGGTCTGTGCTAACTGGATGGATTCAGCTTTATTTTAGTACAGAATTGTAATTTCTAAACAGGGCATTCATTGTGTGAATGCCTGGCAGCATTAGTTGTCCATTGCACAGCCATTATAAACTAAAGGCTGTGCAACAATCCATTGTTGCTTGCACCATTGCTTTGTGTGGAGGGTTCTGGGACTTAGAAGAGCCCACAGGATCTGGCTGGTGTCCTATCTATTTCAGCATCCTGTTTTCACAGTGGCTGTGCTGGTCCCAAGGTTTAACCGTGCGGCAAGGTCTGAGTCCAGTCCGAGGTTGAGGGTGTGGTATGGAGGCTGTCTGTCAAAGCTGAAGCGGGGTCCAAGGCAGGGAGTCGGGTGAGGTCAGGATCTCTGGCAGAGAGCAGGACAGGGCGCAGGCAGGAACAGGCTACCAACAATGTTGCTCCCGCAACTTGGGACTGGGGCTGGCTTGGCTTTTATCTGCCCTGAGGCATAGGGCAGCCCTGGTCCACAGGTGACTCACCTCTCCTGGCCTGGAGGCGAGCACTCCTCCTGCAGGAACTTAGTTCCCTCCGCATCTCTGCCCTGAGCCTCTGCAGCTCAGGAGAGGCTGGAGGGTTACTGGACCCAGAGGCAACCTCAGCTTCCCCTGACAGGGCTGAGAGTGGAGCACCTGCAGGCAATGGGTCCTCGATCACCTCAGGAGCCAGAGCAGATTCAGCTGGTGCCTGCACCTGAGGATCCAGCACAGGTAAGGACCCTTCAGGCTCAAGCCCCAGCCCCCGCTCAGCTGGTTCTGGAGTCAGGGAATCCTGTGCAGGCTGGGATTCCTCAGGTTCAGTCTCCGAGTCTGAATCCCAGGCCATCACAGTGGCCAGCCAGATGCCTGGCAAAGCCAGGGTTTCATCTGGGTAGCCATAATCCTACTACTGAGACAGCAAGTGGATCAGTAGGTCCTTGAGGCTGTATCTAAATACACAATGGGGATGAGCACACTAGCTCTGCCAGCCACCCCCATTAACTACCACAAAAAGGAGGGACATGTCCATACCTGCAAATGTTAACTTGCAGAAAATAAAATTACGTTTAAAAAAATCAAAGGTGCCCTACATGGAAATCACTGTATATATCTTCCTGCAAGTTACCAGTCTCAATCTACTCTTTGCAGCCATGCCTGCAGATTTCATCCACATCTACACACACACACACACACACAGAGAGAGAGAGAGAGAGAGAGAGAGAGAGAGAGAGAGAGATGGGGGGATTTCAGGATAATGGGGAATCTAAAAGAGTTTATTTTTAAATAAATGTAGTTTGATCCAGAATACTCAGTCAAACTGGAAACACACATCAAAGCTCGGAAGCAGATTGAGGTGCTTCCCAAAGCTACAAATACAAACTGAATCTTGTGACCAGTTCACATCCCCGATATTTACAGCCTATAATTCTGCTCCCATTGCGCCTCTGCACCAACCCTTATTATATATGAGGTAAGTTTAAAAATAAAATCAATATTTTAAAAAAAAATTTCACTCGGGCTGTATTAATCTTCTGCAAATAGTAGTTAGACAAATATGTCCTCTGCTTATTTTTATTTAGTATTTTGATGCCAAAATTATTCAAGTTCTGTGCCAGTCTCTACCCTCCTCCATGTAAGCTTGCTGATTAAAAATACAGTTTGAAATGTTGAGTACAATTTGTATATATTGAAGAAACATTTGTGCAAAACCAGCTTATACTACTGGGGGTAAAAAGCATGATTAAATCATGCTGTTAATACACTGTGAATAAAAGTTGTTAAATATTTATGATGACATAAGACTATTGGATTTATAATTATTTTAATATGAATAGGTACCTACCCTAGATTTTCCTGAATGGCATAACTGCACATATTTCCACATATTCGCACAGAGCCTTTCTGCATGCAATGTATCATTTATGATGATCTGACAGAAATGTGAATATCTGAATGACATCTGAGTTTATGTCATGTCAAACTTTGTTTCTGTATTCTGACCTCTCTCAAGACCAATACTAGCCAATAAAACCCTTCAAATCTCCTTTCTCTTGCAATTTCACGGCCATAAAAATTATATTTTCTGCCTACTCAGTTTCTTTAAAGATTTTTTTTGCATATTACAATTCTAGTGAGGATTCTTCTGCTTGTGAAATCTACCAGGCAAGTAACAAATAGGTTTATGACATAAAAATGCCCAAGCTCAGGAGAGCTAGTTCTCAAGAATGTGCTTTTTTTTCAAAGATGACAGTGCAATTTTAATCTCATTATTTCCCCTCTTTTAATCAAGTTGCACCGACAATGATACAGTGGCTTTCATGTGTTCTAGGAAATAAAGAACAAAACCAAGGGGGCAGCCATGTAGACATGGGCTTCCCCAAATTCTTTGCATTATTTGTAGGCAGTGCTTTTTTTCTTTCAAGAAAAAAAGGGGCTGGTATTCACCATGAAGTACCACACTTTTTAACAACAACAAAAGAAGTGTCAGTACTGTATACTCTTGAATACCCCCTGAAAAAAAAGCACTGTAGGTGATGTAAATTAGGGGGAGAATCAGTGCGATTTTTCTGGGAAAAGGTGCCAGAACTCACCACGAACATCTCCCTCGTTTTCTTAGAATGGCACTGGCACCCACCTGAGAGGTGCCAGAACTCAGTTCCAGCTGGGGAAAACCCCCCTGGAAGGAATATAGCATAATATTCTTGGGGTAGAGGTGGATTTCTCCAACACGTGTCCTCCTGAGAAATTTCACCTCACTTAGATTGCTATCCTATAAAAGTCTACTCCCATATCACGTTAGCCTTATAATAATAATGATAATGATAATGATAATGATAATGATAATAAATGTTATTTATATCCCGCCCTCCCCAGCCAAAGCTGGGCTCAGAGCGGCTAACAGTAAAACGATAAAACATTCTAAAATGATTTCATTATAAAATTAATTCCAATCAAATTAATAGCAACCATTGGGCTAGATGTTCTGTGAGGATTGCCAAAGGAGGGAGTCAGGCTGTGCCCTGGCCAAAGGCCTGGTGGAACAGCTCTGTCTTGCAGGCCCTGCGGAAAGATGTCAGGTCCCGCAGGGCCCTAGTCTCTTGTGACAGAGCGTTCCACCAGATTGGAGCTACAGCCGGAAAAGCCCTGGCTCTGGTTGAGGCCAGCCTAACCTCTCTGTGGCCTGGGACCTTCAAGATGTTTTTGCTTGAAGACCGTAAGTTTGTCTGTGGGACATACCAGAGAGCAACCCTCTTGCTTATTCTTACTCTTGAATGAAGGAAGCAATGGCTTATGACAGAAGGAGAGGAAGCAGTAGGGTCCAAACCCATTGCTTCCTCCAACTTTATTAAAATAATATTAAACAATATTAATACTAGATCTGCAGTAACGACACAAATTTACATACAGCAAAATGGAGGAGGCTGGTTTGCTCAATATTCCCTGGGGGAGGACTGAAGTTTTTCAACAATTCAATCAGACCTCCAAAAGGAATCCCCCCCCCTAAAGTATCCAGAAAATTATTTTCTGAAAATTTGGCTCCGCTTTGCTGTTCACACATAAATTACTAGGTAGTAAATGATGGGTCTTATTCTTTCCTCATAAAAATACGAAAGGCAAAAATATAATCTCCCTTACCATCAATATGTATTTTTGGATTTTACTGGAACCTTGATTTCATAACAAGCAAATTACTGTAATCTCTTCTGGTTTTCTGCTAGGAGTCAGAAGCAGACCTGGAGGCTATTAAAAGAATTGTGTGTGTCTGTGAAGATAGATAAATGGTGGTGGTCACACACCAATAAAATTTGATACCCAAGCCAAGATACTTTCTACAACACTTAAAATGGCCATATGCCAGGGTTACGATATTATATATCATAGACATCATTTCCCAATTGCTAGTGGACAACGCTTGGGAGTGCCATGTGAAGCTATCTACTGAAAGAATATACTTCCATCATTGTCACTATATAGGCAATAGATTTCAACAGAATGAGCCTAAAGGTCCAGATAGCTCAGTATTGGCTTTTTCCAGTGATTCGTAACTGGGGCCATATCCTTTGCAGATGTGCTATACACATCTGGGACAATTGAAAGGCATTTGGAATTTGGGGCAGCCCCTTTGTGTGTCATGTAATGTCTCCAGACAGACAGCAGAGGAGGGCTGACGCATATGAGGGATGGGGAATTTGTGGCATTCCAGCTGTTGCTGAACTACAAATTCCATCATCCTTGGCCAATGCTGGTTGGGGCTGATGGGAGTTGGAGTCTAACAACATCTGGTGAGCTACAATTTCCCCATCCCTGTACTTTTACCAGGCTTCCAGATTTCTCCCTTTAAAAAGTGGCACACAGCAAAGAAGCCCCCCCCCCCCACTGGAAGCAAATGATAAGAAGGAATCGTATTATTCCACCCATTTACAATGTGAGATGAGCTTCCAGAAAGAAAACAACAGAGAGGGTGCTGTAATCGTAACAACTGGAGCTACATTTTAAAACACTCTTCTTTCTTGAGAACCTGTTTCTTCCTTATCATCAAGCAACAACTTGTGCACGCGGAAGCTGCTATTGCCTTTCCCTTCATTGTTTTTTGTCAAGTGTGCCCTCAAGTATTGAAACTGATCTGCCTGGCAAGAAACAGAGGCACTTGAGCATCACATAGACTCGAAGCTCAAGCTGTTTACTAATATAAAACCCAACTTTAAAGCAAGGATAGGAAGGAAGCATCTGGCCTGGAAGCCAAAGGCATCCCTCCGCACCACTCTGTCTGGTCCTCAAGATTCTTCTCCAGGCCACACACCATCCTAAGTGACAAACCTGAACAGTCAATACGAATGGAAGTCGTTAATATTGCAGTTGTATAAGGGATTTTGACTAGAGTGTAATTGAAATTAATAAGATTTTGGAAAGCAGAAATAAAGTAAATCATCAAACCATCAGTGCTAGCATGTGGGGGCCCACCTAAATTATATAATTTGGCATCTGAATGATTGGTATTAGTAATTGTATTATAATTTGGCATTGTTATAATGAGGCTATTGTTAGATTATTGCAATTGAAAACTAATAAAAATGATTATAAAAAACCGCACACAACAAAAACACATTCTTCAGGGTCTCAGGCAAATGTCTTTTCCATCGCCCCTTGCCTGATCTTTCAGCCAGAGATACCAGGAACTGAACATGGGGCCTTCTTCACGCAAAGCAAATACTCTGCTACTGAGCAATAGGGGCTCCCTTAAATGGAACAATGGAGTGGAATTTCATGTACTGGTTCAAATTCAGAAGCAAGGCCAGGTAATGTGTAACTTCAAAAACTGGAGAGAATTTGAAATCTTGGAAGCACCCCAAAGCTATATGTAGTGGGGGAGGGCAGGGAGTGAGACAAAGAGAAGAATTTCCACCCACTTCCCCCCCAAGAGCAGACCCTGCACAGGCCCATGGGTTCTGTTAAGTAAGGTAACTAATTACATCATTGTTTTATGACCTCTTGAAATGGCAGCAGAAAGATCAGGAGAATGTGTTAATTATAATTAGATGATCAGGCTGAAGAAGGTCATAGTACTGAGAATGGTATATAGTTCAGAAAAGAAGCCCAAATCGCACACATGAATGTAAATATTTTATCATGGTGCAGACATTAATCTCCAGATAGCTGTGCTGATGCTTTAGATTTTCTCTTTTTATTGTACTTGTAGAATTTTACTGTCTTAACTGCACACAATCATTACTCAGATTAATGCAGAAATCTTTTGAAACTTTTGATAGCTTCCCCATGTATCAAAAAGATAATTTTACTATGAAGGGCATTTTTTAAAAATGCTGTTGCAGTCTGGTTCTGTAACAGGGAAGAATCTTGAGAATGCAGTTTTGTTTCTGATGCACCCTTCCTTTAGCTGCTTTCATCTTAATGCAACAATATTAAGAATTCTGTGTGACTAGTTGTGCCAGAAGGTGGGTGAAGATGCACGTTCAAATACACCTTGAAATGGAATGTCAGAACACAAAACTGGGATTCAATATGACCTTAATGGAACTGGGCGCAAACTAACAAATTGAATTTCAGTATGGACGAACCAGCTGCACAAATATAGGATGAGGGACACCTGGCTCGCCACAAACTTAACATAAGTCAACAGTGTAATACAGCAGCAACCCAAATGCTAATGCTATTCTAGGCTGCATCAACAGAAGTATAGTGTTCTGATCAAGGGAAGTAAGAGTGCCTCTCTATTCTGCCTTGGTCAGACCAGCCTTGGAGTACTGGACATCACAATTTAAGAAGGATGTTGACAAGCTGGAATGTGTGCAGAGGAAGGAGATCGTTCATGTGGCCAACTTTAAAAAAAAATGGTTGGCAAAGAGATAGCAATTATTGCTTGCTGATAACTGCATGGAGTTCACAGAAATATCTTTTGAGTGAGTGGGGTTCTATTTCTCTTGTATTTTTTATTTTGTCTGTATTTTTAAGATGTGTCATTTGCGTAAGCTGCTCTGAAATAGACAATTTGAAATAAATACGTAACAGTACAATTCTATCCTCCATCGCCTGGGAGCAAACCCCACTGAATTCAGTATGATTTACTTTTGAGAGACACTTGGGATTGTGCTGTCAAATGCTGTCCTGATTCACAGGTTTTTGATTAGAGCTTCCCAAACCAACTAGCAATGCAATCCTATAGGAAACAAGCCCCATGAAGCTCTGTGGGACTTCCTCCCTTGAAAGTCTAACAGGATCGCAGCCTGCGGCCCATTTGAGTTGAGATGAAAGCAGTGCAAAAGAAGCACGTGCAAACGCAACAGGAAATTAGGTCTCCCTGAGACCATTACCAACCAGCTACAACTTCCTCTAAAAGCTGTTGCTTACTTGAAGCCTTTGAAGAAGGATTACAGGGGTTACTACTGAACCAAGGGCTGGCTGAGAAGCTATGGAAGCTAAATGGCTTAATGTGATGTGAAGATGACACTGTGGTATTAGAAGAAAATCTCCTGTCTTTTTTTTTTTGGGGGGGGGGGGGGTCAGCACTCCAGGCCAGTGAAACCTTTTCCCTCCCTCTCAGGCTTTTATTCTGGGAACAGCTACAAGAGAGAGATGAACAGGAAGAGGAGGAGGGAGGGAGAGAACAAAAATATCACCTGCCTTTTACAGAAACGGCATCAAGAGAGAAAGAGGAAGCATCTTGCCTGGAAGAACTTTGCACTGAAAGTTCAAAACTCTAACTGAATCTATCTATTTCAGACAGCTTCAAAGTACAATGAAAAGGAAACCAGGCTGGGTTTTTTGCCTTGTAGGAGCACAGGACAGCAACCAGCATGAGAGTCATGCTGAACAATTTAAATAGTAGTAAGTAGGAAATCATACAGCGTTCTCCCCCCGGGAATCTGTGTTTGAACGTTTTACATATCTGGTTGTGTGTCTATACAAACCAGGGGAGTGGGTGGCACTGTGGTCTAAATCACTGAGCCTCTTGGGTTTGCTGATCACAAGGTCAGTAGTTTGAATCCCTGTGAAGGGATGAGCTCCCGTTGCTTTATCCCAGCTCCTGCCAACCTAGCAGGTTGAAAGCAGGCCAATGCAAATAGATAAATATGTACCGTTGAGCCGGAAAGGCAAACTGCATTTCTGTGTGCTCTGGTTTCCGTCATGGTGTTCTGATACCTGGTGTAAACTACCATGGCTTCCTGATACCTTACAGTAATGCCATGCTCGTTGCTCAGAGCAAAGGCAAAATAAACACATCATCTCAAGGCATGTACACAATTCCAGCTGAACCCAGCTTCTCAGTCAAATCATAAGAAAAACAAGGTTTCCAATGGTGCGCTGGTAGGCAGGGGATAAAGTAGAAACATTTTGTGAACAGGCCCAAATCAAACCAAATTTGGATAGCACTATCCTGAAATTGTTCCACTGAAGTAAGCAGGGAGTACATAACAGTATTATTTGCTACTGTTGATGAGTGTTCGTTGCAGCAGAATGCTCAAAACAATATTTTGAGCATACACCATCAGTTACATATTTTTAGTTATTGCAGTTTGGAACTTTCCTCAATAAGCAATTAGTAGTTGCTTTTGGATGTTACTATTTAAGTCTAAATGTATTGCTCATCTGAGTGTCCTAACATGACAATTTTCTATCGAATTGGGGGGGGGGGGCGCAGGCATGCCACCAGGGCAAGACTTTGAAGCAGATGTCTGGAGCCCACTGGATAGAATGAGTGTGGTGTCTTTCAAGTGCAGCTGTGCTGGATTACCGTATTGTTACAAAACTTGTGTGCCATCTACACTCTCTGAAAGATTCCTGGGGGTTCCAGGCACTCACCCAAGGTGTGTGTTCCTTTGGAGAATTGAGACACAGCTGAGACTGCCGTAGCTTTGAAAAATATGGTTTATTTAACCTATTTACACCTTCTGTCTGCATGAAGGGAGTCCAGATCTTACAGCATGGTCATTTCAAGAGGGATTTGTCCCCCACAGCAGTGCAGCCAGCCTTCAGCCACCTGCCCAAGATGGATCCCTGTATTTCTTCTCTCTCTCTTCCCCCCCCCCAGAACAGCTTGCTAAAAACTCTCTTTTCCTGTCACTTCACACCCAGTTACCCTGGCAACCTCCCAAATTTCCAGTCTTTGTTCACACCTCAAGGCAAGGGAAACAGGGTTCTCTTGCATTGCCAATGGCTCTCAATGGCCCTGTATTGTTTATTAATGGTCCTAGCCTGGCCAGGTCATTTTGCATAGGCTAGCCCAAGAGTTCCTTGGTAAATGATCAAAATCCCACCATATATTAATTTCTAGTGTTTAGGCAGATCCCCCCACCCCCAAAATCTATGACAATATCTTGAAGTAAGTGAAGGAACAATGTTGCCATCTAAAGAAGGGGTCCTAAAGAAGCAGGAAGTTGTGGGACTAAAATTACATATTGTACCGCTGAGGGAGACCCATGCTGCAACATTAGGTCTGTGCTTTTGAACAGAGACAATGGACTCCACCCTACACAGCATGTATGGCGTTTCCCTCATGCAAGTGGACTTCCCCTTCCCAAGCAGCCTCAAAATCTGCTCCATAGAGTTTTAAAACCCTGCAGGTGAGAGGAGGGATGGGAAACATTCCACTGTGCAAGCAGAACTCTGCTGTGCTAGCAAAACAGCAGTGTTGGATATAACCCAATGATAATGCAGCCAGGTTTCTGTTTTTAATGAGAAATACTATACAATAGCCAGGTTTCTGCTTTCAAATGGGGAACAAGATGTAATTAAGATAATATTCATGCAATGTGAAACAACAATGCACAATGATAATTTTGGAATTGTGATCGCCATAACAAAACAGTGTTTATGTTTATGGACACACTTTCACACATCTCCAGTGCCTCCTTAACAAGAATTGATTTGGCTACATGCTTAACTTCTACGCAACCTCTGAGACAAATCAGGCCTAGGCGAATCACTGTTTGCCCCTGGTTTGGGATCCTGTTTTGAGGACTAATGATCATATGTTCAAACCAAAGTTTGCGTATTCAGACAAATGTTGGTTTGCCACAAAGGCACATGTGAAACAAGGAGGGGGTAAAAGAGAAAGCAGGCACACATCAAATGATTGACATTGTCCCATCTTTAAAAGACAAACCATGGTTTAGAGTTAAATCTGAATTGAACCACTGACCAGTTCATTCATAATTATCTTGGCTCAACCTTCACCTCAGGAACAAGGTGCAGTCATACCTCATGTTACGTTTCTTCAGGTTGCGCGTTTTCAGGTTTTGTCCCGTGGCAACCCGGAAGTATCAGAAAGGGTTACTTCCGGGTTTTGCCACTCGCGCATGCGCAGATGCACAAAATGATGTCACGCGCATGCGCAGAAGCGATGAATCACGACCCGCATGCGCAGACACAGGTTGTGTTCTTTTCAGGTTGCGAATGGGGCTCTGGAACAGATCCCGTTCACAACCAGAGGTACCACTGTATATGCCAGCACAGTCTTTCTCTCCAAACACGTCAACATCACTGATGGATTTTGGGGAGGTTTTTTTTGTTCTGTTTCTTAAACCATTTTCCTGTGGCATCTGACCTTGGAAACTATGACTCCATGAGGCCCTCCCAGTGGCCATGTGTCCTGGTTTGAAGAGAGTCTTCAATCATAGCTTCCTATTCTAGATGTCACAAGACTCTGATGCAACTAAAATAGCTTTGCTGAAGCTGGGCGTGAGAGAAGATGGAAGGGGAAGGTGAGAAAATAACGTGCTGGCACAAATAGCTCATTCCTGAGCTGATCAACCCTTGTTTACTGGGCCAGGATGTCTGAAGGACCACCATGCTCATTGTTGGGGCGCACATACTTTCACTCAACAGCTCTATGTGCAGCAAAGTGGTCGGCAATTTGGCTGGTTTTTAGGGATGCCTGAATGCATCTACCACGGTGTTGTGATCTTTATATGGTGTGTTTTCAAGATAGTTAAATGTCGAGGGCTCTTTCTGAAAGCAGATTGTAAACATTAATAAGGCGAGCACCATTGCACATAATAACCAACAAATTAAATTCTGTTTCTTGCAGCCACATTAAAAGCCAACAGTAAATAATTGTCTTTCAAAGAAAAAAATATATTGGAACTTTGTGTTCTGTTGAAATTGTCCATGCCACTGATCAGGACTCCTAATGCAGCACTAATATTTACCAGACCATAGCAAAATCTGTCTTGTGTCTTGTTTAATGTCAGTTTATTAAAGTGTTATTAATGGGATTTTGGAAACTCAAAATATGTGCCATCCCCATTATATGATTCCAGGAATTTAAAAGTATTTTACAATTTCTCACTGTAATTTCCCTTGCATCACAGCTACTAGAAAATCAGTGTGACGTGCATGTTTTTTTTCCTTAGTGTCCATGCACAGATTCAGCAGGTCTATCCATTATTTGGTGTGGTATGAGAGCAACTATTAGGCCTGTCACAAAAATGCTTAGTATGGAGCAGTATTTATGTGTGTCCATGGCCATGAAAGACCAACTTCTTTGAAGCATCTGCAACAACAAAAAGGCACGGATGACTTGTAGGTGAGACCTGCTCAAATTCACATTTATACAGTAGTCCTCTAGCCTACACCCAGTTAGAACATGTGCCAATCAAAAACTAATGTAGAATTGCATGTGAACTAGACTCTTTTGCTAAACTTTTTGTAGGACAGGTGATTTTGAGGCAAGAGGGGGAGAGGAGCAAAAGAAAGGTGAGTTGGATAGCTACTTAAAACATAGTCTTCTTAGCAGTGACAACAAAATGACGGAATTCCTTTTCTAGTGGTAATTAGATCCCCAGGTGCTTCTGTCTGTTCCACTTTCGTGATTCTAGGGCTTTATGGTTGCTATTGGTTTGAAAATTGTATTGTTTTCTTAAGCGGACCCTCCGTGTCCCTGTTTTCCAGGGATAGTCCCATATTTACAGAAGCCGTCCCAGTTTCTGATTTGATCCCAGAATGCCCTGCTTTTCCTCAGGATGTCCCTATTTTCATTGCAGAAATGTTGGAGGGTGTTGAGTTATGTGACCCCTGAGCCAAACTATACAACTTGTAAAAGACATTTGAAGTATGTATAGGGACTGTGGCGATCACACAGGGTCCCTGGACGTTTGACGGTCTATTGATCCCTGTACCACCACTGTGATTGCTTTCCCGCTGCCACCAACCCGTTTCTCTTGGGTACACACAGAGTCCAGACAGTTGTTAACATTAAATGAAATAAGCAAGTTTATTTTATAGCCTTAACAAGTTTATGGTTTCAGATATTTTTTCTTGTCAGTTTCTTAACCTTCACTTGAGTTTGACTACTGGTGTTATTACCATTATTTTGATTCTCCATAGCTCCTAATTCCAGTTTCCTCATCTCCAGCTGAAATTGTATTCTTTCGCTCTCACTTTCCCTCTCATGTTCAGCTCTATTCCCAACAACTCCAACTCTAACTCTAACTCCTCCCCTTGGGTTCCCACTGGCCAATCACTTCACACTCATTTAACCCTTTCCTTTTGACCCACCTAGGAGGGTAAACACCACAGGGACTTTAAAAATGTTTAATGTTTTATTATGCTTTTATATGTTGGAAGCCACCCAGAGTGGCTGGAGCAACCCAGTCAGATGGGAAGGGTATTATTATTATTATTATTATTATTATTATTATTGAATAGAATGTCCCTATTTTCATCAGAGAGATGTTGAAGGGTATGCCTCAGTAGCTGAGAATATTTAACTCAAAAGTTTAAGTACAAATAGTGGAATGAATGAATTCATTAAACCAGAGAGCGGAGGGCTTTTCAGCCCGAGGGTCAAACTCAGTCTCAGGGAACCTTCTGGTAGCCCCACGGCAATGGTATCAGAAGCAAAAGTAGGTGGAGCGATGGATCTCTCTTTTAACATTGTACAACTTTGTTCCATTCCAGCTGTGCAGAAGTCAGAGGTTACTACATCCACTCAGCATCCTCTATTGAGGCAGCCAAGATAAAGGGCTCATTCCAGCCTGGAAAAAGCAGTCAAGGAAGGTGCAGAGCAAGGCTGTTTTGGGCTGTGGCCTGGGGAAATATCCTGAGAGCTGGCTAGAGGGACCTAGAAGTCTGCATTTGAAGGCCACCGGATCTAATACTCACAACTCATGCATTAGAATCATCAAGGCTGAGATGCAAAATCAAGAGAGACTCCAAATCAAGAAGGCCAAGAGTTGTCATTCATAATGTCAATATTTCAGAGACTGGATTGCAGTTCCTTATTTTTCTCTCTAAGATTCCAGTTCTTATCTGTCTCTTTTGTTGGCAATAGATTCTGAACCTGCATTACTATGACTAATGAACATAGATTGAGTTATCCGCTCTCTACTCACCTATCTGTGAAGAGGCACATCTACCAAGAGTAACAATTGAAAAACATTTACCATTGTGATTTGATATTCTTTCAGGACAGAACATGCTTTTCTTTCCCTGCCACATTTAAATAACAGTTTCCCATTGCTTAAAAGTATGTTTCCTTCAGCTTGTAGAATTCAGTTTAATGTTCTCTCTCGTTCCCAGTGACAGTACTGAAGATTTTCTTTCTTTTCAAAAGAAAAGGTTTGGCAGCATTTCTTTTCTTTAAAAAATGGTCTTTAAAACCATCTGCATTGAGATCAGTTCTACATACGGGAAATTTAATCTGCCAGCACATTATCCATTTCCTTTAAACAATGCCAATGATACCCCCCCGCCCCCCGCTTTGGGAGCTATTTCATTCATTGTCATTGTCTTTGTAAAAGTGACTTCCATTCTTAAGGGCTCACTTTCAATTAAGTCTTCAAACTTTTGTGAAGGCAAACACACTTTTTGTTTAAAAGTTTCAATATAATGGAGGGAGACTTTCTTTGTTATCCAACATGTACTTGCTTCCAATTCATGATTTTTGATGATGAATTATTTTGGTGAAAATGCTGGAAAAAGCAGTCTTTCTCAATTAACCAGACAATTAACTTTTTCAGGCTTGAAAAACTACTTTTGGGTTATTTGACATTTCTTTGCCATAAAAGAGAATTCTGACCTGCCTTGTTAGATAAGGATAAGAAGTCCTTCCAATTTAGCAGAATTCGGTCCATTACAAGTCAGATGCCTCTAGGGGAAACTCTAAAGGTCAAAGGACCCCTGACCGTTAGGTCCAATCATGGACGACTCTGGGGTTGCGGCGCTCATCTTGCTTTACTGGCCAAGGGAGCCGGCATTTGTCTGCAGACAGCTTCCGGGTCATGTGGCCAGCAAGACTAAACTGCTTCTGGTGAACCAGAGCAGCACACGGAAATACCATTTACCTTCCTGCTGGAGCGGTACCTATTTATCTACTCGCACTTGACGTGCTTTCGAACTGCTAGGTAGGCAGGAGCTGGGACTGAGCAACGGGAGCTCACTCTGCTGCGGGGATTCAAACCTTCTGATCGGCAAGCCCTAGGCTCTGTGGTTTAGACCACAGCGCCACCCGTGTCCCCAAGGTAGAATCTACACACATATAGAAAATGCTGTGAAAATGCTTTTTTAAAAAACGTTTTGAAAAATATATTAATTTTCCATAGCTCACTGTCACCGGCTAGTGTCACATTTGTATATTACACTTTACAATGCACTAAAAACATTTTATTTGCAGCTGTATAACTGAGTTCTAGAGGACTGTACAAGAGGGAAAGAAAGTGGCTGGCACTCCTGATTGTTGTCTATACCTGGAAGTTTCAGTTAGCTAGCATTGCTCTTAGTAGTTGACAGTCTTCTTCTTCTTCTTCTTCTTCTTCTTCTTCTTCTTCTTCTTCTTCTTCTTCTGTAGCAGAGGCCCAGCAAAATAATTCAGCAGGCAATGATTATTTCCAGTCCAGAGCTAACAGTGTTTGCACATCTGTAGCATGACCTGGAATTTCATCCACGTCACCCCTGTGTCAATGCTTGTGCTGCACAGGGCCATCTTAAGTATATCTGGTGCCGTGGTGGAAAGATCCCTCTGGCACACCCCTCCCCCCATTTCCCAGAGTTGGCGACCTGTTTATGGCTCTGCCAGCAGCTTTGTGAGGCTGGAGGAGGCAGGCAGCAGCTGGAGGGCAGCTCCTCTGGCAGGGAAGAGGCGGAGGCTCTGGGCACGGTGCTGCTTCATTGAGACGGGAAAGGGTGGTGATGCCAGGAGGCACTGCGTCCAGCCTCCACCTCTTCCCTGGCGCCCTTCAGAACTTGGTGCCCCGGTGCCCTGTGCCACTTGCTTCTATGGGCAAGACGCCCCTCATGCTGCATATGACCAAGGCTGGCTACATCTTTTTGAGGTTTGCCTTTTGTTTTGCCTTCTTTCCAGATGGCCAGCGGTAACTGGAAATTGACCTGAATGCAGCTTCATTATATTAGCCTGCAAGCGCTGGTCCGTTTTATACCCCTCATTCAAGCCACAAAGCCTGTTGAAATTTGGAATGTGCATAAATGCCAGTTATTAACATGAGGGAGCAATGAGGAACCTCCTTAGCAACTTCCATGACAGTGGTCTTCCCTCTAGACCAGTTGTTATTAATAGTGTGATCCATCACACCGTTTTCTGAAAGTGTTTCTATTTCCAAGCTCTCCCCACAAACCCTCTCACGTTTAGCTGTTTAAAATCGAATGTTCAACAAGAAGGCACCTTTCCCTTTCTGGTTAAGTTCACAAGGCAGCAGGCAGAGCTGCACAACCATTAGGCAAGGTGAGGCCACGACCTCAGGCAGCAGAAACCCCTGAGGCAGCACCCTGTCTGCTCTGCCAATCGCCACTGGTTTCAAGTAAGATCATGCTGATTTCTAAAATCACATGAGATCTTGCAGAGTGCTTAAGTTCACATGCAATTTGGCCCCATGGACCAGAGCACGCCAGGCACTCCTGTCTTCCACTGCCTCCCACAGTTTGGTCAAACTCATGCTGGTAGCTTCGAGAACACTGTCCAACCATCTCATCCTCTGTCGTCCCCTTCTCCTTGTGCCCTCCATCTTTCCCAACATCAGGGTCTTTTCCAGGGAGTCTTCTCTTCTCATGAGGTGGCCAAAGTACTGGAGCCTCAGCTTCATGATCTGTCCTTCCAGTGAGCACTCAGGGCTGATTTCCTTAAGAATGGATAGGTTTGATCTTCTTGCAGTCCATGGGACTCTCAAGAGTCTTCTCCAGCACCATAATTCAAAAGCATCAATTCTTCGGCGATCAGCCTTCTTTATGGTCCAGCTCTCACTTCCATACATCACTACTGGGAAAACCATAGCTTTAACTATATGGAGCTTTGTGAGCAAGGTTTTAATTGCATTTTAATATTTATAATCAGTGCTTTTTTTTTTTTTTTTTTTTTTTTTAGAAAAAGGTGCTCCCTTGTCCTCTTATAATGACAATGGTGCCCAGCTGAGAGGAACTGAGTTCCTGTGAACAGTGGTGGAGCATATGCCTGCGCTGCCCAGGGCGGGCACGCTCCTGAGGCAGGTGCTCCTGAGGGGCATAGCGTGCAGAGGGTGCCCTCTCACATGCCACAGTTCAGGGGAGGAGAGGGGCGGGGAAGCTGCTGCTCATTCTCCTCCTGCTCTGCGTCTGCGCATCCAGGTCAGACAAGACCCGACAACGGAGCTGCTCCAGTTGGGTGTGCCTCGCCATGGCTGAGGTGGGCTGCTCTCTGCCCCTGGGTCAGAAGAACTGCTGCTGCTGGGGGCGAGGTGTGCCACCCACTCGCCTGCCATTTTGTCACCCCTCTCAGTCATGGCACCCAGGGCGGATGGCACCCACCGCACCCCCCTTCCTATGAGTTCTGGTGGGGGGAAGCCCTATTAATGAAAGACTTTGAAAATTCATTTAGCTCTTCCATAGCCTTTAATAGGAAAAAGTCTAGCTCTTATGTGTAAGAGCCAGTGTAGTGTAGTGGTTAGAGGGTCAGCTCAGGACTGAGGGAATCCAGATTCAAATCAGTCATGAAGCATGTTAGGGGAGTTTGGGCCAATCACTGTCTCTCAGCCTAATATACTTTTTAGGCCTGTTATGAAGGCGCTGTGGTCTAAACCACAGAGCCTAGGGCTTGCCGATCAGAAGGTTGGTGGTTTGAATCCCTGCAATGGGATGAGCTCCCGTTGCTCGGTCCCTGCTCCTGCCAACCTAGCAGTTCGACAGCACATCAAAGTGCAAGTAGATAAATAGGTACTGCTTCAGTGGGAAGGTAAACAGTGTTTCCGTGCGCTGCTCTGGTTTGCCAGAAGCGGCTTAGTCATGCTGGCCACATGACCCGGAAGCTGTATGCTGGCTCCCTTGGCCAGTAAAGCAAGATGAGTGCCACAACCCCAGAGTCATCCGCGACTGGACCTAATGGTCAGGGGTCCCTTTACCTTTGCCTTTATGATGGAGCAGAAAGTATTATGCATATCACCCTAGGCTGTTACTATATGTACAACAGGTGCAAGCAACAATATGTATAAATGAGACATACATTCCAAAAGTATCCACAAGCATAAGTAGACCTGGACAGAAAAATCTGCTTCAGAGTGCTGCTGCATGCTTTGCTGTGCAATTATTAGCAGGAAATAGCAAGGCAGACATGTGTTTTCGATCTGGTGTGGAGTAATGTGTATTGTAGACCTGCAAGCCGAGGAAAGGAGAAAATGCCCCACAACATAATAATAAAAGGGTAAAGTGAACTAAATAGAATGTCAATGGCAAATGCCGTTAACCACCAAGAAAATCAATATTGTAATTTAACTCTTTTAAATTGATTTTATATGCAATCCCTTTGAGCAGGTGTTTATCTGGGCTGAAGGCATTGATTTCTGCGAAGAAAGTCGTCGTTGGCAGCAAGTCGGGTGATTTGCTTCCTGATCTTCCCACTGAAAGTTGCAGATTATTAGGGATGAAATTTTACACATTTGAGCCTGTGTGTGAAAGTAGAAATGACACTTTCATCGCGACATGAACAATTTAAAAGTCTATAAATGAGCAGAACCTTGCTTTCATAAGGGTTTTCTTTTTACTGTCCATGATGATCTGCAAAGAGTGGAGCTTCTGGGAGGCTTTGACATAAACGCTATTGAATACAGAATTAAACCCTGAACTAAATAAAGTCCACATGGGCATATTTCATTACTTAATTCTCTCTTGCCAATACACAGCTCACAGCTGATTGGAAGGAACAATCGGAATCTCCATTAGGGTAGCTGCAATTTCCTGTGGTTACTTTAGAGAATGTCTAAAGAATCGCTATGTAGCCAACTTAGCCATGACACGAAAGGGGCAGACGCCATGATACATAGTAGTATGGTAGACACCTTTGTGGGCAACAACGAAGATATTCAAATGAGATGGGAAACTGACATAGGGATTTCAATAAGTGAAAAAGTATGGACATCTATATGGTGCAATCCATCTTCAAAGACCATTTCAGCTTGTCTCCAGGAAATTTCCCTTATAATAATCAAAGGCATCTCCAAAAAAGATATCTTTGACATGATTTGATCTCCTTTTTTCTTTTTTTATTGAAAAAGAGCAGGATATCGATATATTTTATAAGTTTTTATTAAGTTTTAAATCTTATATTCAACATATTAATCATATAAAAGAAAATACAATAAAACAACCCCCCACCCCACCCCACTCCGTGACTTCCCTCAACTTCCCCTTCTGGTTCTTTAACTATTTCCTGCTACTGCTCAGTTTTATCTTATTTTTCGTCTTTTAGCTGAGTGCTCTTATATTCTTATCATTTTTATACCAAATTTCCTTCCAATTCCATGTTACATTTCATTAATTTCCATATTGTTGACTCTTACCTTTTACTCTTGTTTTCTTAGTTTTGTTTACTCAAACCCTGCTAGTGAGTCCATTTCTTTGCAATATTTCTGTAAATATGATATAAATGATTCCCAGTCTTTTTAAAAGTCTCTGTTGTCTTTGTCTCTGAGTCTTCCTGTGAGTTCCGCCAATTCTGCATATTCCATGAGTTTAACTTGCCATTCTTCTTTGGCTGGTATCTTGTTGTCTTTCCATTTTTGAGCTAGTGAAATCCTAGCCGCTGTTGTAACATACGTGAACAATTTCTTCTGCTCTTTTGGTAGTTCCTGCCAGGACTGCCTTAAGTATATGCAGCGCCAGGGTGCAGAGATCCACCCAGTGCCCCCCCCCAGGTTGCCCCCCCCAGTTTGCCCAGTCCCAGGCACGCAGGAGGGCGGAACCGGCCAGCTGCCTCAGCGTCTTGCTGGCTCAGTCACCCCCAAACTTGTGGCGCAGAGCCGGCCGTAGCAGAAGAGCCCACCGCAGCACTCCAACCAACGGACAGGCTCTTCCCCGGACTCGACTCTCAGCCTGGTGCCCCTGAGAACCCGGTGCCCGGGTGGCCCGCACCCCTAACGCCTATGGGTAACACGGTCCCTGTTGCTGCCCTATGATATCTAACAAGAAAGCTTCTGGTTGTTTAACAAAAGTTATTTTAAACATCTTCTCCAGTTCACTATCTAAAGAGCAGGATATTTTAATGCCATCATCATCACAGAGTTGTCTGTGGAGGGGATATATTAATTGAAAATGTCTAGTAAACCAGATCATTAGCCGAGTTCCTACTGAGGGTATTTGGCAAGCCAACATAACAGTGATGAGGGATTGAGGATTGGAGTGATCATTCTGTGATATTATGGCAGTGGACAAAGCTGTATTGTAACTTTTGAATAAATGTGTTTTAATAATAATAATAATAATAATGACTACCACCAACATAGGTACCTCTAACACTATGGTTAGCAACCCCACAGACAATATTTTGTGGGGGAGGTAAAAGATGTGATGATGATAATAATAATAATAATAATAATAATAATAATAATAATAATAATTTTATTTATAACCCGCCCAGATCCCCTGCCCTCCACAATCCAAATTAGGCAATAATGTGAACCACTTCATTGTTTTCTTAAAATGAAAAGTGGTATAAAACTACTTATAATAAAAATAAATAAATAAGAAACCACCTCAGATTTGATCTCATTTCAGCCTCTTTGATGAAAATGTGAGAGAATTGATCAAGTTGTTCAGCCTTTAGCTAATAGTCATTTCTCTGGGAGCAAGGCCCATTTTGCTCAATGGGACTTACATTTAGGACTGAAATGCATTAAAATAACAAAAACAAACCCCAAACCCTACTTAATGTTACTAAGATTCCACTTCTAATTAAACTTAAATATAATACTTGCTTCAAGGGAGGTGACAAAATACCAGACCTCTAAATTGTAATAAGTTGAAAACTGCTACATGGAGAATGATCACCTTATATTGGGCAAATATTTACTACTGTGTAAATTGCGTGGAAACTATAGAGTAATAACAGACCAACATTAAAGGTTTGTGAAATCATCACTTTTTAAAGACTGGTTTCACTTTCCTTAAGCCTATAACACAATAAATATAAAATCTTTGAAACAAAGACATCATAATGAAAGAAGCAAGTGCTATCATTTTTCTTAATCTGAAACTACAGGTTTAATTCTCAGTGACTGTAGACAGCCTTCAGGGAGCACTGTTCTTAAAACAATTAAAAGATACAATATTTTTAATAAAATGCTAGATAATACTCTCAGTAGTATTTTGGATACATTCTGTAAGAGAGTGGTGATGGCAGAGTCTAATTGGTTTTTAATTGCTATAATGCATTTAGCTAATTACTGTCACATCTTTTTATTTAAGAATGGGAATCTTCCCAGATTGTTATAACTATGTCTCCAGCTCTGCTAAATTCAAATCCTGTGGGTCTATGCCCCCCTTTCTCACTGTCTCTAAATATAGAGTAGGATGGAAGCAAGATTGTCAAGTTGTCGTTAAAGCATATTTATTGTACAAGAGCTCGCTAAGCTGTTCCTCCACCCCACATGTTCTGCGAGCAGCTCTCAATACAAGAACTTCCTCAGTCTGATTTACAACATTTGCTGTGGCAACTTATTGAAATTATTCTGGAATGATAAAGCAAAGGCAGTTAGCCGTTCGTTCATTTTATTTGTATACACAAAAATCATGCTCAAAGTGCGCTACATCCCCTTCGCACACTCTGTTTATGATTGGGCTGTGGCTCAGAATTTCAGAACCCGCCATTGAGGCTGGGTGTTGAATACAGCGGAGATCCAGCACAATCCTAGAAATTGACAGATACTCGTGAATCTTGCATTATTTCACCACTTGGAATGCTCATAAGGCCATTCTGTATTACAGATGCACAGCAAAAGCCCATGCATGTTTCCTCAGAAGTAAGCAAGTTTCAGGAATTTATATTCTTTCCACATGGAACACATATTTCAACAGACTATCTCGCCAGAGTGGTGCATGCTCTAGTTATCTCTGACTTGGACTTTGGCAACGTGCTCTATGTGGGGCTACCTTTGAAGGTGACCCGGAAACTACAACTAATCCAGAATGTGGCAGCTAGACTGCTGACTGGGAGTGGCTGCTGAGGCCATATAACACTGGTCCTGAAATACCTACATTGGCTCTCAGTACGTTTCTGAGCACAATTCAAAGTGTTGGTGCTGACCTTTAAAGCCCTAAACGGCCTTGACCCAGTATACCTGAAGGAGCGTCTCCATCTCCATCATCCAGCCCGGACACTGAAGTCCAGCTCCGAGGGCTTTCTGGCGGTTCCCTCACTGTGAGAAGTAAGGTTGCAAGGAACCAGGTAGAGGGCCTTCTCGGTAGTGGCACCCACCCTGTGAAACACCCTCCCATCAGATGTCAAGGAAATAAACAACTATCTGACTTTAAAAAGACACCGGAAGGCAGCCCTGTTTAGGAAACTTTTTAATGTTTGATGTATTATTGCGTTTTTAATATCCTGTTGGAAGCCACCCAGAGTGGCTGCTGCTGCTGCTGCTGCTTCTTCCTCCTCCTCTTCTTCTTCTTCTTCTTCTTCTTCTTCTTCCCTCAAGAGATTGAGGGAGGTGTTCGTGGTGAATTCTGGCACCTCTTTTTCTATAAAAACAACATTGCCCATAACTATTTTGGGTCATCCATAATATAGACTTGCCAACTTTTATATTATATACCGTTGCAAATGCTTTCCCGGGTAAGCTTTATAAAATGCAAAGTAATGGCAAAATAAAATAAAATAAAATAAAATAAATGCATTGCGTCAGTGGATTTGAAAACAGGAATTTGGACAAAGTTTGTGTGACAGGGATAAGTACCCTAGGAGTGGAGCTATTCTGCCATTAATGGATATTAGGTCTCTGTGGTAATTGTGCAATGCTGTTTTTTTTGCTTTGTTTCTTCTGATTAGTCTAACAAGTTGGTGGGTTTTGTTGTTGTTTTGTTTCTGTCTGTGTCTTTGTGAGGAATTAATTAACTTGTCAGATATGGTCTGAAGAATCCTGGGTTAGGATTAAATCCTTTCTAAGATCAGTAAGGTTGCTTCGTACATGACGATAATTAGTTTCCTTTTTTTGTGGTTCATTTGAAATCCCTAAGCATCAGAGCAATCAAACCTATAAACCATGGATAATAATAGAGAATGGTGACAGACATCTCACTTTGCAAAAAAAAATCCTTCTGTTTTATTTTAAGCTTTTTGTAGTTGAGTGATTCCTGTAGTAAGCTTCATATGCCCACCCCAACAATACTTAGTGATATCTTAATAACTATGAGTGCTGATAGTATATTAAATACAGATGGGGAGTGTATATGGAAGTTGTAAAACAATTTATGTTTGGATTTCCGATCCTGCATGCGTGTTGGTCAGTGATAGGTTTTCACTGGTCATTACACCAGATTTGAACCAGATTTTACACCAGATCTGAAGTATCAGATCTGTCCCATGTTGGGCTTAAGAGTGGGCAACCTCCAAGCTGTGAACAACAACAGGACTCATTCCAAAATCAAATTAAATGCTTAGGAAAATCAATTCTATTTGGCAGTGCACATTTGTGATGGTGTACTTTCCCGAAAATTTTCTGCTCTGGGGAAAACTATAGACTTTGCAAAACTCTAAAGTATAAAACTTTTAATTTAAGCATTGGTTTAAAAGTACAGGTGGTTTTCCTTCTTGATAAGCAGATATTTAAAGCACACACATAATAGATCTACAATATATAATCTACAGCTGAAAATTACCATATTTTTCATCCCGTAGAACGCACCTAGTTTTTTGGGGGGGAAATAAAGGATTTTCCCCCCCTTTATTTCCCCCCCAAAAAACCAGGTCGGGGAAACCAAACCAGGTCGGGGAACAGCGGTATGGCGGCGCTCTGCCTCCCCGCTGTCCCCCGAGCTTGTGGGGCTGGCGCTGGGGAGAAACACGCTTCTCCCCAGCGCCAGCCTCCAAACCAGGTCGGGGAACAGTGGGATGGCGGCGCTGCACCTCCCCGCTGTCCCCCGAGCTTGTGGGGCTGGCCGATGTCTGCCCGGCGCACGGGGCGCTCTGCTTCAGGGTGCCTGCGCACCGGACAGCAGGCTGCTATTTGCAGCCTGGGGAGCCCTGTGGGAACTCCCGCAGGGCTCCCCAGGCTGCGGATGTCTGCCCGACGCACGGGGCACTCTGCTTCAGGGCGCCCTGCGCACCGGGCAGCAGGCTGTTATCCGCAGCCTAGGGAGCCCTGCGGGAACTCCAGCAGGCTCCCCAGGCTTGCTGATAGCTTCCTGAAGCCTGGAGAGCGAGAGGGGTCGATGCGCACCGACCCCTCTCGCTCTCCAAGCTTCAGCGAAATCCTGTATTCACCCCATAGGACGCACACAGATTTCCCCTTCATTTTTGGAGGGGAAAAAGTGCATCCTATAGGGCGAAAAATATGGTAATTTCACCAGGTGTAGCACGTGAAATGAGTGTCTGTGCAAAACACAGTATTTTTCGTACACATATGCATTGGATACAACTTGCAATCTCTTCAATTCTGGTGTGCATACTTGGAGATTTTACTGCAGGCCCTCCCCCAGGTCCCCAGAAGGCTAGAACTCACAGTAAGAATTTTAAGAAAATGTTCAATTTCACCCAAAGGCAATTTTGAGACAAAATGGGGACAGTGAGTTACCACAGGCAGGTACCAGAAAATAAGGATTGGTGCTGCTGTATTTGGTGTCTTCCAGAGCAACTGAACTTAAAAATGGAAAACATAATGCTGGTGGTCAACAAAAGAGGTTTAAAGACTCTCTCAAGGAAAATGTAGTATAAACACCAACAATTGGGAAACACTGGCCTGTGAGCGCTCCCAGTTGGAAAGCAGCCACTAAAGGTATCATGGACTTTGAAGATGCTCAAACTCAGGACAAAAAGGAGAAATGTGCTAAGAGGAAGGCACATTTGGCAAACCTTCACCATGATCAGCTCCTGTCTGGAAACCTATGTCCCCGCTGTGGAAGGACGTGTGGATCCAGAATTGGCCTCCACAGTCACTTACGGATTCACTGTTAAGACAGTGTTCATGGAAGACAATCTTACTTGGCTATGAGTAATTGCCAAAGAAGAATTGGGATCATTGGAGCACATCTCAGAGATCTAGGGTAGTCCAGTGGATAACATATTAAATTTAGATTGAAGTATTGTACATCCATATTAGTGCTACTTTTGGGGGAGAGATACTCGTGCATAGAATAGAGAGGAGGTCTGAACCTCTGGTGTTACAAGCTTCAGCTAGCCTTGCCTCTGATATCTGCATGTTGAGGGCAGGTGTCAAAAGGAGAAGGACTATGTATGAACAGTTGGTCTCACATAGATTTTCCACATGATTGTAGAGGGGATCCTGGTTTTGTGGACAGCCTACAGGTGAGCAGCTCACTTGCAGATGTTTCGTTCCAGACACCTGCACTCAGCATGTAAGATATTGACTGAAGGGATGGACAAATCTCTCTACACGCCCTCCCCCAGCCACATTCTGCATGCAAGTTCCCACCACAATCAATCAATCAATCAATCAATCAAATTTTCATATGCAGTCACAGATCCATTGACAGCAAAATGAAATCCCGAAATCATAGTTTCTAGGAAAAGCTGTGTTTAAAAATATGGTACATAAATAACATATTTAATTTAATATGTTAATTTGTCACCTGCACCCTGAGGTCCCAGGGTGTGGGTTAGAACAATTTAAAGAATTTACAGTCACTAAAAACTTTCACTTTTTTCTGTTGCCTACTCCACTGACGGAGAAAGAGAAGTGTGGGGGGAGCGCACCGCCCCCGGCAGCACGATCCCAGTGGGGTGCGGTGCCATCGCGGCTTCACCCCAGCCAGCGCTGGGTGCCACGCCCCTGCAGCTGATGTGCCACGCCCCCAGGACATTTGCCACACCCCCAGGATGCCTGTCAGCCCCGCCCCCACCTGCTCTCTGCCCCCCCCCCGGTGCCAGAGCATGAAGCTCCACCACTGGCTGACTCTTCTCTTTGCCTAAAAACAGCAAATACAAGCAAGTATATACAGTGGTACCTCGGGTTAAGTACTTAATTTGTTCCGGAGGTCCGTACTTAACCTGAAACTGTTCTTAACCTGAAGCACCACTTTAGCTAATGGGGCTAAATGCTGCTGCCGCGCTGCCGGAGCACGATTCCTGTTTTCATCCTGAAGCAATGTTCTTAACCTGCAGCACTATTTCTGGGTTAGCAGAGTCTGTAACCTCAAACACCTGAAGCACCTGAAGCGTATGTAACCTGAAGCGTATGTAACCTGAAGTGTATGTAACCCGAGGTACCACTGTATAAGAAGCAAGAAGAGGAAAACAACCCAAACTACAACTAAACTGACAGAAATTTGTTATAGATCTTTGCAGCAAAGGGGTGGGAAAGAAATCCAGCAGCTGCTTATTTTATTGTTTTGTTTGTATCAGCCAATAAGTGAGAAAACTTACGTCCTTCTTGGGTATTTTAGTAAGACAGGCGTTAACAACCTATTTTGCTCATCCTTGTAAAAGTCACACACAAAAAGAACATGTATTAGCATTTCTATTACTCCATCCCTACAGGGGAAGAGCAGTTTATTATAAGGAATATCCCTTGAAGAGCAGAAGGAAGGCAATTAAATGTGGCCCTAGAAACAGCTGATACTTGGGAATAGTTTTACACCATGAGAGTAGCACATGAAGAGAACTTGGGGAAAGCTTAATTTTAAGTCATGGACAAATCGTGTGGCCGTGAGCAAGCTGCTGGTTGTCCATCTAGAAGTGGTAATAGAGACCAATTTTATGGGATTGTTTTTGGGAGGAATCAGATGAGGTTGTAAGTTTTGCACATTAAAACTTTCCCAATAGATTGCTGTTAACTTTATCGGAAAAAATAAAAAGTACTCAAAGAGATGTAAAAATAAGACAGCTACACAATATGCAGTTAAGCTTCCAATATGTACACACATCATTCCAGCCTTTTCCAGCTGGAAAAAAATAAAAGACTCTTGATGGAATCATTTTTCTATTTTTTTAAAAAAAACCTAACAGGGATGAGATGTTAATAATTAGGGCCTTAAATTCAAACCCTTCTACAAAAAAGAACTATTTTTGGCAGCTATCTGTGGAGCTTCTGCTGGCATTTAACTGCCCTAGTGATGGGTAACAAGTTGTAGAAGGAAATGTAACCTAATTAAATTTGGAAGTTTATATATAACCTTTCAAGACATTATTGAATTTAAAGTGGAATTGCTCAAACACAGAACTACTCTGTAATGAAAGGGATGATTAAGCTTGTTCCTCCTCCTCCTCTTATCAACTCTAATTAGAAAAACAAACGAGCCATCTTTAGATTGAATTCCACCCTCAGTATGAGCTTTAAACCACCTAGTTCGTGTCTGCATTAGTGAATTTGATTTAAAATCCAAGGTTCTCCTTTGTTAATAAAAGGAGTACCACGTTTGGGATTTACCCATTTGTCCTTAGGAATGCAAATATCATCTTAAAACCCATTTCCCATTATCTCGAAAATATTCTCACCCACTTCATTAGTAAATCACAATCTTAGGTCCACCTGTTTAGAGATTCATTTCGAATACATTCCTAGGGCTGAAAGTGATCAGGTTGCTTACCTGTTGTAATTCATTTATTTATTTGACTTAAAAAGGTAAATGACCCCTGACAGTTAAGTCCAGTTGCAGACGACTGTGGGGTTGCAGAGTTCATCTCGCTTTACAGGCCAAGGGAGCTGGCATTTGTCCGCTCCGCAGACAGTTTTCCAGGTCATGTGGCCAGCATGACTAAGCTGCTTCTGGTGCAACAGAACACCGAAACCAGAGCAGCGCACAGAAACGCCGTTTACCCTCCCGCCAGAGCGATACCTATTTATCTACTTGCACTTTTTGGCGTATTTTTGAACTGCTAGGTTGGCAGGAGCTGGGACTGAGCAACAGGAGCTCACCACATCACGGAGATTCGAACCACTGACCTTCTGATTGGCAAGCCCAATGGTCTAAACCATTGAGCCACCCACATCCCTGGACTTATTTGACTTACATACCCCCTTCATCATAAGCTCTTATCATAAGCTTCACAAGATACGCAAAAAACACAAAGAGAAATTTATGGGCAGGACTTGCCAGATTTTGGCGCTGGCTTATTTAAG
Organism: Podarcis cretensis; assembly: GCF_951804945.1. Classification (NCBI taxonomy): domain Eukaryota; kingdom Metazoa; phylum Chordata; class Lepidosauria; order Squamata; family Lacertidae; genus Podarcis; species Podarcis cretensis. The sequence continues at coordinate 14,605,303 of NC_137187.1, forward strand.
TACCTGAGGGCTTGTTCATATGAACTCCTTTGATATTCTTTCATGACACATCTGCAGAAATGGGATGCCTCATGCAAAAATGACAGGAGACCTACTGGAGAAACAGACACTGAGGCAACGGGCTTGTGAATTTCACTCCTTTAACCATCCTAAATAGTTTGCATGCAGAAAGGTACTTGACAGTTATTGGAATTAGCTACAACAGATGTCACATTAACATTTGACTGTCGGGCTGATGGATGAGTAGCTGCCGTTTGGCACGTTCAGGAAGCTTATATTAGGCTTCCTAACACACATTGCTGTCATTCCACCAGGTTTCTAGGTCTGAATAAAAGGAATGGATGATTAGAATAATAGAAGTGAAGGGGAGACATTATAACCACAGGGGTCCAACTCCATCTTTCATGTTTTATTGAGCTGCTTACTAACTATGGACGTTGCAGCCATGGTCATGCAAAATGCAAGAGAGAATTCACCAGGCAACCCAGGCAGTCAAATGCAACTTACTTACATCACCTTGCTAGGTTAGAGCCTTGTTTATGAGAGCACCGTATTTCCCCAACCAACATGCATCAAGCATCCAATATGGCAGCAAATCTCCCCTGCCTTCTGAAGGTTTTCACATGTGCATTTAAGCTTACTACACCCATTGCTGAGACCTGCTTTACATAAACGTGGAAGACTGCCTGCTCCCACCGTTCTGCTTTTAAACTGCAAGTTACGAAACAAACTTAAGAGTCTTTTCTTCTTGAATATCGATCAATTTAAATATTTTTGTTTTGGATTTTTTGGACTGGAATGTTATGAATAGGCAATGTACCTCCATTCATGTACTAGCCTGAGCTATGTCGTTTTGAATATCAAAGCTAGGTAATTTGTTTCAGTGCCAGCACAGATGGCTTGTCTGCTGTGTGTGCTTAGCTTAAAATGGGAACAGATTCCAGATTCCGGCTTGGTTTCAGTTCCATTTATGACTCCAAAGTAAGAAATGCTTTGTTTTGTTTCATGAACATGATTGATTAGAGCTGTGTGAAAGGCAGCATTATTTTTATTTAGCATGTGAATTTTTTCCACGTGGTGTTAGATGTTACATATGCTTCTAAATTCTCAAAGCCTCAATCAAAGCAGAACATATAAGGAGCAGCAAGGGCGGGGAATATAGAAGCTTTTCAAAAATATTCATGTCCTCCTAATTAGCTGGTACAGGGATCAGAGGGTCATGCTTTACCTCCTAAATAAGTGATTGGTAGAATTTTATTTCTCTTTGTGTAGAGTGCTAGTGTATCCACAAGTACACACACACAAATACAGCCTACCTTGTAGAAGCTTCAGTGAGGTTAGAAAACACTGTAACAGCCAAGCTACATTAAAGTTATATTAAATCACATTTACAGCATAATCTATTCTGACTTTAAAGTGAATGAATGTAGCATTATATCACTCCCTGTGCTAAATGTGGCAAATATGCTATTGTGTGAGGAGAACAAGTGCTATCAACTATCCATCCATCTGATGATAACCTGTTCAGCATTACCAAACTGTAGCCTGGGCTGAGCTGTGAATTGTGAGGAGCATGTTATTTATATACTTGTAGAATCATAGAATTGGAAGGGACCCTGAGGATCATCAAGTCCAACCCCCGGTGCAAAGCAGGAATATGCTCTAACCAACTGAGCTATCGTAGTAAACAAAAGCTTGCATTTCATATAACATCAGGTAGTTATATCCATCAGGGCCAGTTACAGTGGGCCTCTTGTCCCATCACTGTTTGCCGATGATGGAACCTGGCTGGCAGTGCTGGCTTCCAAAGGATACAGCAGGAAGGCACCCAAAATCATAGAACCATAGAATGCGTTGGAAGGGACAACGAGGGTGTAACAAATGTCATGGTTTGTATGGGCCTAAAGATGGCTGAAGAACACCACAAAATGGATGCGATGTCTTTGAACTGTCAGTGACCTGTCCATGACCTGTGTTGTATAAGCGCTAATAGAATGTGGAAAACATCATGATGTTGTGGCAAAAACAGTGTGTGCTAGGAATGGTACAGAACAGCACATACAAGGAGGCATGGAGATGGCGTTACCTTGGAGATAAGATAAGAGTTGTGAGATGATGCCAAGGACAAGGATGTGAGATGCCAAAAACAAGGAGTAAGGAGTTGTGTAATGCCAAGAATCAGATGAAGAACAAGGAGTATATATGGTAAAGCCCTCCAGCCTAAGTTGTGGGCTGGACATTGACGGTGCTGTCGTCTGCCACCCGTGGCTCTTACTGAAACTGATCACTTCAATGAAGAGTGAAGAATGGTGAGTATGACTGATATATGAACGGAATGAGTGGAATGAATGGTTGAGTGCATATTCTCTGTCTTGACATGTGAATTACTTGTTAATCAATAAAGCAATATTATAGAAACGCGGGACGTGGGTGGCGCTGTGGGTAAAACCTCAGTGCCTAGGACTTGCCGATTCGCGGTTCGAATCCCCGCGGCGGGGTGAGCTCCTGTCTTTCGGTCCCAGCTCCTGTCCACCTAGCAGTTCGAAAGCACCCCTAAGTGCAAGTAGATAAATAGGTACCGCTTTATAGCGGGAAGGTAAATGGCGTTTCCGTGTGCTGCGCTGGTGCTGGCTCACCAGAGCAGCTTCGTCACGCCAGCCACGTGACCCGGAAGTGTCTGCGGACAGCGCTGGCTCCCGGCCTCTTAAGTGAGATGAGCGCACAACCCTAGAGTTGGTCACGACTGGCCTGTATGGGCAGGGGTACCTTTACCTTTACCTTATAGAAAAAATTTGATACAGTCATACCTCATGTTACGTTTGCTTCAGGTTGCGCATTTTCAGGTTGTGTCCCGCAGCAACCCGGAAGTGCCGGAAAGGGTTACTTTCGGGTTTCACCGCTTGCGCATGTGCAAATGATGTCACGCGCATGCGCAGAAGCAGCAAATCGCGACCCGCGCGCGCACGCTGGTTCAGGTTGCGTTCTTTTCAGGTTGCAAATGGGCCTCCAGAACAGATCCCATTTGCAACCAGAGGTACCTCTGTATTGCTTGTCTGATGTTTACTTGTGCCTTTCTAAAGTATATTGGGTCTCATCCATGTTAAACACCTAAACAGGTTAAAAGAACCTAATTGGTCATTACAAGGGTCTTCCAGCTCAACCCCCTGGAAAGCAGGAATCGTTTGCCCAATGTGGGGCTCAAACCCATGACCCAGAGATTAGGAGTCTTTGTTGCTGTTTAGTCGTTTAGTTGTGTCTGACTCTTCGTGACCCCATGGACCAGAGCACGCCAGGCACTCCTGTCTTCCACTGCCTCCCGCAGGTTGGTCAGATTCATGTTTGTAGCTTTGAGAACACTGTCCAACCATCTCGTCCTTTGTCGTCCCCTTCTTCTTGTGCCCTCCATCTTTCCCAACATCAGGGTCTTTTCCTGGGAGTCTTCTCTTCTCATGAGATGGCCAAAGTACTGGAACCTCAGCTTCAGGATCTGTCCTTCCAGTGAGCACTCAGGGCTGATTTCCTTAAGAATGGATAGGTTTGAACTTCTTGCAGTCCATGGGACTCTCAAGAGTCTCCTCCAGCACCATAATTCAAAAGCATCAATTCTTTGGCGATCAGCCTTCTTTATGGTCCAGCTCTCACTTCCATACATCACTACTGGAGTCTTATGCTCTACCAACTGAGCTATCCCAGCACTACTGGGCTCACAAAGATTCTAGCCTGGCCCCACAGCCCCTCCCAGGAAGCAGCAAGGCTACTGAGCTGACTGTGGATGCTGTCAGGACTCAGCCAAGCACACACATTCACCCCACCTGCCCTAAGAGCCAGCAATGGGATTGGGCAGTGAGGGCTCCTGCTGGGCTTCTGGCCCCACCCAGCCCATTGCTGCTCCCCAGCCTGTTGGGCCCCCCTCTCTACAATGATTTATCTGATACTAGATTTTTGAAAAGATCTCCAAAAGAAATCATGAGCAATGTAATATTCTTAACTTATTCTGCCAATAATCTTTCATCCACTCACAATGATTACTGTACCAAGAGCACAAGTTGCTCGGTCCATTAGTGATCTTTCATTTTTTGGCACATTTTTAATGCTAATCCTTATTTGCATACAAAATTCGGAGTTTTAACCCAAATAGATAAAAGATGAGTAGAGTATAATTTGACTCTTTGCATTTCATATCCAGAAACTTAATTGCCAATTCACAGAAGAGCAGACCATCAAATTTTCAATGCTCTGCTCAAAGAAATGGCAAGCAATCTGCTAGGCTGCATTTATGAATGTTGCCTTTTGCATAAGAGCTGACCATTTTCATACGGACAGAAATGGCATAGAGATGTGCAGAGCCTACTCTCCAGTTTTGGTGCATTCGGGGAGATATTTCAACCCAAACATTTCCAAAGTGAATTGTTTGAATTCAACTTTGGCAGCTGATTCATGCTTGAGTTCCAAAAAGATGCATTGGCATTGGCAATGGCATTGGCATTGGAGATGCATTGGCAAGAACAGAAAATCAGTGTCAAAAATACTCCTTTTGCAATCAGCAAGATGATCTGCTCAGTTCCCTCGACCAGAGTATTCTGTAATGTCAGCAGAATCCAGTTGCCAACCAATGAAGCTTTTCCAAAGGTTTCTTTTTGACCTCTTTCAAACTCAGTCCAGACCTGTGATTGGTCTTGTTAATCTGAAAAACCCTGACTAGGAGATGCAAGGAGTTCAGTGAGCAAAACTACAAAGGATTAATAAATTAGTAATAGTTATTTGGATTGACTCACTAACTGGATTTCCTTAGCTGAAGTCCTCTCCCTGGACTCAGTTATAGAGCTGCAAATAAAACGTTTTAAGTGTGTTGTAAAGTGCAATATACAAATGTGACATGAGATGGTGACAGTGAGCTATGGCAAATTCAGTGTATTTTTCAAAACGTTTTTAAGAAAAGCATTTTCACAGCGTTTTTTATTGTGTGTAGATTCCACCCCTGTCTCTCATATTTGTGCATGTGGGGGGATAAAAAGGTAAAATGGTGAGTATATCATGTCTCCAGGAAAGCAAACATCTCATTTTTTTTCCAACATTACTCCCCCCTGCAAACTATGTATCTTGGGTCCAAAAAATAAACCCCTGCCTTCAGCTATGAACAATTTGATATGTAATAGCAATAGCAAATGGTATGTTCAAAGTTCCCAAAGTTAATGGAAAGGAACAGGAAAAATAAACATGCAACCGGTTAACTACACCATGCATGATAAATTACTATGCTTTGCACAGTGTGTGTCCCACCGCTCATGAGATAATGCTGAACTACTATGCACCCATTATGAAGTGCAGATTGCATAATAATCTGCGTATCATATTCTCACATCCAAACTTAACTGTTGATACTTTTATATTTTAATACTGTTATTATTTAAATTTATTTTGCACACTTGGGAAACACTTCCCCTGCCCACCACCCCACAAGGACTTAATAGCCCCTCTGGTTGAGAAATACTGTTCTAAAGTAACAGAACCTTACCTCTATGAGCCTGGAGAAGGTACAGCTATCAGAAATCATGCAGCCTTTTGCATTTGTTCTATAGCTCGAGCCTGAAGAAAACAGCATTATTAAGTTTAGCCCCCCCTTCTCCCCCTGTAAACATATGTCTTCGGAAACAATTCAATTTTACTTAATGATCAAATTTAATTTCAGCAGCCATTTGAGAGAAATTGTACTGAGGCCCATTACATAAATAAAAGCTATCTGGGTGCTATAATTCTGACCGGAGACATGAAAATTATACCTCTCCTTTGATGTGTTGACAGGCAGCACATATGAATTTACCAATTGTAGAACTATCTTTCTAAAGAAATAAATATGGGCATGGTCCAAGTGTTGGCACAGTATTCATGGGCCAGACAGAGTAAATAACAGATAGGTAAGCCGTCCGGCATTATGTAATCTGGGATTGCTTTGGTTTGATGAACATTTATCCGATTCACTTTAATGTTTATCGGTTGCTAGCCTTTATTCGCAGGACCTTACATGCTGAAAATGGCCATATTAATTTTAAATAGTATCTGAATTACCTCAGTAAAGTTTTTGGCCTTGGGACCAGAGCCTTATACGCTGGAAATTACCCAATTTGTTTTAGCTGATGTTGATGAGTTTACTTCAGTTAAGCTTCTGGCCTCTGTAACCGCAAGAAATTAAGGAGAAGGATATATTTTCTTGGCGAGTTCTCCAGCGTAGTTTTTCATATATATTATAAGAAAGAGAGAGGTCCTTTCTGTTAATGATATTAAAATGGTAATGAATTTCTTGAAGCACATTAGGAGTGGGCATGGTGACACCACTCGTTAGGTCTTTGTTTCAGCTATTAAAGTCTTCGGCTTCTGGGTTTCATGTGGCTCCACAGCAGTAATGCTCAGGCAGCCATGACTTGAAGGAGGAAACAAGGCTGGGATGTCATCTGGTTAGCTATTGAGGATGTATGTGCTCAGCATCAAAGCCTGAATTGCAGATCCTCCTTTTGTTGTTTAGTCGTTTAGTCGTGTCCAACTCTTCGTGACCCCATGGACCAGGCACTCCTGTCTTCCACTGCCTCCCACAGTTTGGTCAGACTCATGTTTGTAGCTTCGAGAACACTGTCCAACCGTCTCATCCTCTGTCGTCCCCTTCTTCTTGTGCCCTCCATCTTTCCCAACATCAGGGTCTTTTCCTGGGAGTCTTCTCTTCTCATGAGGTGGCCAAAGTACTGGAACCTCAGCTTCAGGATCTGTCCTTCCAGTGAGCACTCAGGGCTGATTTCCTTAAGAATGGATACGTTTGATCTTCTTGCAGTCCATGGGACTCACGAGTCTCCTCCAGCACCATAATTCAAAAGCATCAATTCTTCGGCGATCAGCCTTCTTTATGGTCCAGCTCTCACTTCCATATCTGCAGATCCTCCAAGTGTCCCTATTTTCCAGAGACGATCCTGGATTTACAGAAGCTGTCCCAATTTCTGATTTGATCCTAGAATGTCCCACTTTTCCTAAGGAAATGTTAGAAGGTGTGGAGTTATGTGACCCCCCAAGCCAAGGAGATAAGTAACTATACAACTTTTAGAAGACATCTGAAGACAGCCCTGTACAGGGAAGTTTCAAAATGTTTTATTATGTTTTTATAGATGTTGTGTTGCCAGAATACCTGCCCTATCTCTTGAATGAACCAAAAATCACATGAGACAGGGGTGGAAAAGAGAGTCCAAAGTATTTTATTTCTGCACAGAGGTCCAGCGGGATAATTCCACAAAGACTGGACCCCTGCCAAAGAATTCTATACCATTTTTTATATATTGCATACATCCCATAATTTCAATACAGTTCCTTCATACATTCTATACAGTTCAAATCCCTTATCCAATCAAAACACTCAGTTCCTCTCACCCCACTTCCTTTTAAGGCACTTAACCCTGTGATTGCTCTACTTCTGCTGCAGTTGGGATCATGCGTACTGGCTCCCAGTTTAGACAAAGGAGCGTCATGTGATTGGTCAGGTTTTACCACAGTCTCGAGCATGCGCAATACGCCAAGACCTTATTTGGTATGATTCTCTGAAATTTATGTAATTTATTACCTCATTCTACCTCAGTTGGAAGCCACCCAGAGTGGCTGAGGAGACCCAGTCAGATGCGTGCAGTGTAAACAATAAAATTATTATTATTATTATTATTATTATTATTATTATTATTATTATTATTAAATAGGACATCCCTATTTTTATCAGAGAAATGTTGGAGGGTATGGAATTGGATATATAAGTCCCCTATAGTATGCCTTGTTGCAGTCTATGACCTGGCCATGACTAATGTTAGAAACCTGGGTCTGTATTCAACTAAGTTTTACTCTGAGTAGACCTATTATAATAATTGCCCTAAATTAGTCATGCCTATTAATTTAAATACATCCCCTGAGATTCTGGCTCCAGCTTGCAAGCCCTCCAATTCAACTGATCTTAGGGACCCAGAGCTCAGTGGTGGTCTCCAGCTATGGCCACTTGGTCCCATCTTGGCTCTGTGTGAAGGTTATTTGAGCAGCAAGACAAGCATCACTAACATATGTCCAAATTAAAACACTCCTCTGATATGATTTCCAGTTTGTGATCCATCGAAAATAACCCCAAATAGATATGAATAGTTTGAATGGATTCTTTAAAAGGACAGGTATCCACTTAGCATATCACTAAAATGCTCCTTGCTACCTGCACAGTAAAAAACAAAAACAATGCAGTGCTTTAATTTTAGATTAACTTTTTGTTTTTTAAATCACAATTTTATCCCCACCCCGATTACTCACGGCAAATAAAATCAGTGACCTTCAGATGACAGAATGATTCATCTTCAATATTGTTATGCATAAATTGTAGCAAAGATGACTAAGCTATGAATCTGGAAGCCCCCTTTTCAGTTCTTGGCTTTGTTGTGAACTCTCTTGACATACACAACACAGCCCTTGTTACTCTGCAATATTTTAGGACTGCTCCTTCATGTGTCCTGTCAACAAACTTCTCAGCCAAGGTGAGGTTTCACCATCTTCAAAAACAGCCAAATTTGGGATGAGGCTTCAAGATTCTTAAAAAAAAGCAAAGACAGGCTGCTCCTCTGAGGTAAGTGTGATGTTCATCCCAGCTTTAAGATTCTGACAGTGCAGGTAAAAAAGGTAAGGTAAAGGACCCCTGGATGGTTAAGTCCAGTCAAAGGCGACTATGGGGTTGTGGTGCTCATCTTGCTTTCAGGTCGAGGGAGCCAGCGTTTGTCCACAGACAGCTTTCTGGGTCATGTGGCCAGCATGACTAAACCGCTTCTGGTGCAATGGAACACTGTGATGGAAACCAGAGTGCACGGAAATGACATTTACCTTCCTGCCACAGTGGTACCTATTTATCTACTTGCACTGGCGTGCTTTCGAACTGCTAGGTTGGCAGGAGCTGAGACAGAGCAACGGGAGCTCACCCCGTTGCTGGGATTCCGACCTTCCGATCAGCAAGCCCAAAAGGCTCAGTGGTATAGACCACAGCGCCACCCACATCCCAATCCTATGCATGTCTACTGAAAGGAAGTCCCATTGAGTTTAATGAGGTTTAATCCCAGGTCAGTGTGTCTAGGATTGCAATCTAATTCTGCAATGCTTCTGAATCATTATATTCTGCAGTGCTACAGAATAATTAAAAGACTGAAATTTAAATTTATGCTTGCAAATGTTTTAATTTATTTGGTTGCATGAAGAAAACATACTACAACAGTGAGACTAATTGGAAGTCATTCTTAACACTTTTTGTTTTTTTCACAAGATTTATAATTATTTGTATTGTCGGGTGTATAAACGATGTTTGTTATACTATCATTGTTTTTTCCTTTTTATAAATGTATTTATTTTAAAACAATAGAGACCTTAAATACGGGGTCGGGGGAGAAGAAGAAGTAAACATACTACAGTGATTAAGACCTGATGCTGTGCTCTTCCATTGGTTAATGTAATGTCCATAACATATTGCTCAGTTTCTGGTACTGTTTTGTGTTTTTTTCTTGTAGCAGAGATAATGCCAACCTGGGCCACACACTTTGTTGTATAATGAACAGAAAACATGCAAAGTAAGGATTTAAAACCCATAGGCATCTTAGGAGCAGGGAGAGGGCTTCGGGGACAAAAAATATCTTTCCTCTACTATTTTGGATTACAGAAGATTTGCTCTGTGCACAGTGATAAGGAATAGCTGTTAGCAAAATCACGGTATCACATTGCGGCGCTGGAGCTTCTGTAGGGGGATCTAAATGTATGTATGCAGTTGCTACTCTTGACATCTTCAATTCGAAGAAGGTTTAAAGCAGCTCAAGAAAGACAGGCTCCTCCTTGTTACTAAAGCAGAAAGAGGGGGAAAGAGGATTTGTATTTATTAAGGTCTCAAAGCTGTGTGTGATTGAACATGTGCCTGCTTTTCCTGGGGTTCTGGATAGGATTCATGGCTGCAGAAGCACTGTTAGACTTAAAGTGGTGCTGGGAAGAGTGCTAGGCAGGGCCACCTTATACCCCCTGGGCTGCCCTGCATTCTCTGCCACCACCAGCTTATTGCGCCTGGCCACCTCCTTGGTGCCAGTCCACAACTCCATCCCTGCCATTGCTTGTGTGAGAGAAAGATGCAGCAGCAGCAGCCCCAGCCTCCATTTGAAAATGGAGCTTAGAGAATAACAGAATAACAGAACTGTAGAGTTGGAAGGGACCCAAATCTAGTCATCTAAACCTGACATGAAGTGGGAATCAAAATCAGCTGTCATATTTAAGTAGCTCCGTTTCTATTAAATGTTTCTCTAGCCGCCCTGCTCCCAGTGCAGCCTATTGCATGTCAAGGTCCCCAGGGCCACCCCCAAGAACTCACACATAACACCAAAATTTTTGTTTAAGGTTTTTGGCATAATTTTGGCCACAACTTTATTAAAATACAAACATGTGAGTGGTTGCTTAGCCATTGGTTGCGACTATCTGCCCCCACCGTGGGGGACAGACTGACATTCCGCACGCCTGCGAAAGTCAGAAAAGGGGAATACACTTGGGGCTAGCGATGGAGCAGGGAACCTGCCCTCCGCCCACCCCAAATGCAGCCAGGAGCTCATTGCTATGGCCCGAGCCCCCTTGACAGGGTGGACAAGCAATAGTTAGCCCCTGATTCCTTTAACGGAATCCCTTGCAGCAGCAGCAGCATTAGAGGGGCAGGCACAGCCAATCCATGCCCCTCAACCAACCAAACCATAAACCAATGCCTAAACACAACCTTACAAGTTGTGACGATTTGCCACGCAGTAGGCAAAAACCAAATGGCCCCAGCCAATCAGCCAGATGGACAAAATTCCCACTGGGCCCCTGCCCCAAGAGCAGATGACCCCATGACAGGCATAACAAGGTCAAAGCGAACAACCCTAATTCTAGGGAGGGGGGGACAGGCAATCCGATGCACAGGTGAAAAGAGGAAGCCCTAGCCTCGTGCAAGGAGTTTTAGCATTTCTGGCTGTCAATCAACAAATGGCAACATTAACTTCATCCCAACAACAAGGGAAGCCCAATCGCATCAGTGGCCAGCGGTCAATTAGCCCGCCCCCAACTTTGGAGTGTCCTGGCGGCCACCACCGCAACACGTGCTCTCAATGAAGGAGAACACGCTTTGCCAGAAATATTGCCTGGGAGCCCACAAAATATAAATTCTGTCTTTGGTGAGGGAATATCAGACTACAGCAACTTTGGACTGGTTGGGTACTCTCCTGAGAGCAAGGTTTCCTCCTCCTTTCCCTTTGGAGTGGGATCTGGGGAGACCAGGTTACCAAAATGGGGAAGGTCCTGGGGTAAATCGCAAATAGGTTTTTTGCAAAACTGTAGTAGGATCTGGGTCAAATTCCCCATTGCCACAACTTTCTGTTCTGTTTTATCACCCCTGTCCCTGGTGGTATCATGAACTATTATTTGCAGTTTGTATGAGATCTGCCCAATCTGTAAAAAGGGAAGAAAAAACACACACAAGGAAAGCTATTTTTAGAAAACTGTAGCAGCCTTTCTTCTAAAAGAAGTGTAGAAGTGTATGAGATTTCTCCCATCTAACTAGAAAATTGGTTGGAGAGGGATATGGTAATTTTAAAAGATAGCAATTGGAATCTCCAAGGTAACTGGGTGCTAAGGAAACAGGTTGTGAATAATAGAAAATATTTTAAAATTCATGGCTCATTAAATTGGGACTCAGTGAAACTCCTCTCATCTATGTAATAGGAAAACTTAGGGTTCCTTTAAAAGCCACTTAAAGGAGCAGCATTGATAAATGACTTCAGCATATCCCACTGATCTCATCTTACAACATCCCTGTTCTATATTTTGAGAACTGAGCATGTATGGTGTCCATAGGGGCAGAAACATCCAATTTCTGACATTTCTATTTGAAATAATTATGACAGCACAAAAATAAAGGTTGAAACAACAATGCTTACCGGCGTAATTAAATATGCTAACACCTCCAACCAATAGGTGGTGCTATATTTTCCCTTATTCCTTATTTGCTATTCTATATGTTACTATATTGTTGTTCCATCCAGGGACAAATCCAGGACTTTCATACCCTCCAATATTTCTCCGATGAAAATAGGAACGTCCTATTTAATGATGATGATGATGTTATTTATACTCCGCCCATCTGTTTGGGTTGCCCAACCACACTGGGTGACCTCCAACATATATAAAAACATAGTAAAACAATGAACATTTTAAAACTTCTCTATACAGGGCTGTCTTCAATTGGCTTCTAATGGTTACATAGCTACTTATTTCCTTGACTCAGGGGTTGCATAATTCCACACCACCCACCTTACCACACTTGGAGAGTCTGGACTTCAGCCATGTTCCGAAGACTTGCAATGAATTTACAGAATCCCCCCCCCCCCATGAACAAGTAATGTTGCAAAACCAGAGGGTCAGAAGGGTATGCATATTTAAATAGTGTTGTGTGTAGCTGGGGGGTAGGCTGAATGCCTGGGCCCCTTTCTAATTACAGTCGTACCTTGTTTTGCAACTGGGATCCATTTCTGAGCCCCGGCCGCTAGCCGAAAAGGACGCAGGGCAAAGTGTTGCATCTGTGCACGTACGCGGAGCGATTTGTGCTTCTGCGCATGCGCGAGCAGCAAACCCAGAAGTAACCCATTCTGGTACTTTCTGGTTTGCCGCGGACGTTCGCCGAAGCAGACACTAGACAAGGCGGATGTTCGCTGAGGTATTACTGTATTTGAATAGCCAAGCTAGCTTCCTGGTAATGTGATAGCCTGGGTGATGGACCATTAAAGGAAGAAAAGAAGTGGCTCTGTGCCAGATGCCAAATAGGCGGGGGCCTTTCCTTCAACTCTCTGATAGCTAGAAAGACAAAGGCAAGAGTCGAGAGTAGATTGATGTGAGCTAGAAGCTAGATGCAGGTGGAAGCCATAGAGAAAGAGAGAGATGCTTGATTTCTGTTTGAATCCTGTTCCAGTTAACATTTGTGAAAAAGTCTGAAGCTTTCTTATTAGGGATAGTGGGAAAAGAGCTGCCAAAGAAATTAAAAAATATTTTTATGAATGCAACAGCGGCAGCAAGAGTCTTAATAGCACAAGGATGGAAGAATGAGGAAATCCCGATGAAAGAACAGTGGCAAGAAAAACTGATGGACTATGAGGAATTGGCAAAACTGACACACAAACTACGTGATAAGGATAACTGTGACTTCAAAGATGAATGGGAACCTTTTATAAAATATTAGAAGAAGCAACAAAATGAACTGCACTCTATGGCAGGTTTTGAATAAACATTCACAAACTTTTTATTGTAATATATAGACAGACAACTTGAGGATCTTTACAATTTTATAACATGCAGATGTGTTGAGAAACCAGAGAAAGGAGCTGAGGGAAGTCCGGGGGTGGGGTGGGAGGTTGGTTTTTTTTGTTTAGGGGGAGGGGGAGGGGGAAATGGAGGGGGAAAGTAATAATAATGTGGATGATGTATTTTTGATAAAACTATTGTGTTGAAATTTCCAATAAAAAATATTTTTTTAAAAAAAGATTTCTGTTTGAATCCAAGACTGTGACTATGGGGGGAGAAAAGACATACTGGGGTGTTAATGCTGTGAACCCCTCCATTGCAGGCTCAGGTTGCATATATGTGCCTCATTCTCTATTTCTTCTGTCCCTCATTCTAAGGAAAACATGAACCCTGCGTAAGTGCCGGGAACCCCTGGAATCTCACACTGTTCAGAGATTGGGTTGGTGTGCAACCATAGTTTACCATCTTTTTGGTACTACCTAACTATGTGAGCCCAGAAACATTCTTGTGTGCTGCAAACTCTGCTCTTAAAACAAAAACACCACACACACAAAAACCACACACTTCTCAGGTTTTGCTTCTGTCTGGGAATCTATGATTCCAATCGATGGCTTCAAGTACATAGGTCAAATACACAAGGTGAAAATTTATTTCCCTTCTGTGCTTCTCCATTTATTATCTTGTTTATGGGAGAAGACCTGGTACACTAATTATCCTACTAATTACCATGCTAATAAAAAAAAACTACACAGGAACCTGATGACCTAAAAGTTTGCCGTCTTGCTCCAGTGATTAAACTACCCTGTGCTGCTAAACACCATATTTTATGATCTAGGTCACTATTTATCACCTATCCTCACTCAGCAGATTCAAACACTTCCTCCAGGAAAGCTGCAACTTCATAACAATTATGATTTATGAATCATATTTCTGCATTAGTCTGTTTTCTTTCCTGCACCTGACTGACCGTATATGATCATGTATAATTCTCTGTCAGGTTTCAGATTGGAAAGGAGTCATAACTTTTTACCAGTGCTTTAAGAGAGCGATTTGTCTTGCAGTGGTACTCAGAGTCTGAAAACTCTTAAAGACTGTGGCATTGCAGTTCTGGTCTCAGTAAATGGGTTAGATAATTACATGGTTTAAAACTCCATTGGAGAGTATAAGGAGAGGCAAGCCAGTGCTGGAGAGAGCTGAGCACCTACAGAAGTAGTACCTCGGTTTAAGAACTTTGCTTCAGGATGAGAACAGAAATGGTGTGGTGACGGCGTGGCGGCAGTGGGAGGCCCCATTAGCTAAAGTGGTATCTCAGGTTAAGAACAGTTTCAGGTTAAAAACAGACCTCCAGAACAAATTAAGTTCTTAACCCGAGGTACCTACTGTACACAGAACAGCTTCCTCCAGTGAAATGTGTGGAGCTCTTAGAGGAGGTAGAGGTACCTTTGTATGCATCAGTCACTGAGCTGAAAAAAATAGCCACCCACAATCAGAGTCCTATTCTGACACCTACTTAGAATAATAGATTCATAGAATTGTAGAGTTGGAAGGGGTCCCCAAGGATCATCTAGTCAGACCCCCTGAAATGCAGTAATCTCAGCTGGAGCATCCATGGCAGATAGCCATCCAACTTTTGCTTAAAACCCTCCAAGGAAGGAGAGTCCACCACCTCCAGAGGGAGTCCATTCCACTGTCCAAAAGCTCTCACTGTCAGAAAGTTCTTCCTGATGTTTCGTCAGAATCTCCTTTTTCGTAACTTGAATCTATCGGTTCGGGTCTTACTCTCCGGAGCGGGGAAAAGCAAGCTTGAGTCGTCTTCCCTGTGACAGCCCTTTAGTTCTATAAGGAAGCAGGGAATAAATGTTTTCAGGAGTTTCTTATCTCTGTTCCTTTCTATCTCTGAAGAGCACTGAGCACCTACAGTTCTGGGTCACTAGGCTCACCCTACTTTCAGTTCCTGGTTCAAGAGCCCCATTGGTTCCTTGAAAGTGGGTAGAAACAAGAGAAAGGTAGTCTTTTCTAGAAATAGCACTGTTTAGTTACATTTATAGTCTGTCTTAGCCCTAGGGCTCACCATGGATGACATTTACTCATTATTCTTTGAAGAAAAATGTCTCCGCTGCAGTATGTGCATCAGGTCCTCTCTCATTGCCCCTGGATTCATCCAGACTTCTATCTTTTGATCCATTAATCTCTGCTCCATAACAAGGTCCGTGTAAGTGTTTGATGTAAAAGATTATTAATGCTAACTGACATGTGACCCCAGCCCTTATTGCCTTGCTCTCCAGTATAGCCATGCCAATATTTATTCTGTTTTTTATTGCATTGTTTCACTCCTAACTTGCAAGAGACTTTTATTTCCTACTTTAATCTTGAAACTTATCTATACCGTTTTCTAAAGTCTCCACGTCTCCGAAATTGCATTCTTCGCCTTTCTAATAGCATTCTCTTTTCTGCTCAGCATCCAGGGCTAGAAAGGAAACTTAGTTGAGAAATGCAGGCCCACTTGTTTCATGCCAACTTTTATCAATGATTCATTTCTCTCTGTGTTTTCAGTAAATGAAGGCCTATAGCGTGGGAAATAAACTCTATCTCTCGAAGAAAAATGAAGCTGCAATCCTAAACAATCTCCAACCTGGAAGTAAAACCTATTGACCTCAGGGCACAGGAGTGTGTTGTGAATAGCTAAAACCTGAAACAGGATGATGTAAAACACGGAGACATTTTATTTATTTAATAAAATTGCATACCACCCTTAATCCGTAGATCTCAGGGCAGTTCACAACATAAAATTACACTATCAAAAAGAGAAAGTACATAATCAAAACAAGAACGAAAACAAAACCAGTATTTTCCGCCCTCCCACAACACATTTAAAATGATGTCAGACCCTCTAAGTGTCCCTATTTCCAAGGGACAGTCCTGGATCTACAGAAGCCATCCCAGTTTCTGATTTGATCCCGGGATGTCCTGCTTTTCCTCAGAACATTTCTATTTTCATCTGGGGGGGGGAGGCACTGATTAGACATATAAGTTACTCATTTGTTTGCTTATTTTAATTACTAGATTTAACATCCTCTGGGTAGTCTACAAAACTCAGTAAAACATTTGCATGCAATGCCATCAATAAAGCAAATCTTGGTCAGAATGACAAATGCATAACTGCATATGGAAAGACATAATCACTCAGCGTAAAACAGTATCAAGTACATAAAACAAACAAACCCAGAGCAGATTAAATTAAAAAGTTGAAATTAAAATGCCCACAAGTGTCAAAAAAGAAGAAGACCTTAATGCAGGCACCAGGCTTATGTGGGGAGGACAACCCATGACCGAGATGCCACCATGAAGAAGATCCCTACCTAATGGTCACCCATCTAAGGTCATTGGGTGAGTAGCCCAGACAATGGACTCCAGTAAACCTCTTAAAGACAAGCAGCTATATATGAGGACAGGGGGAGAAGGTGATGCTTGACAATCCACCTGTTTTTTTGTTGCCTAGAACACACAGAGAGAAACATATTGGTGTCCCAGCCGGCCTGCCACATAGGTATGCAAGCAAAAACTATAGTACCTCTCTCAGGCCGGCATCTGATTCTGCCATTTAGCCCATCAGTTGTGTAAACTGATTCTCTTTGCCTGAAATTTGAACAGCTCTTTAGATTTCTTCCCTGCATGCGACATGAAAATGCAGGAAATCTGAGTATTTATAATTTTATGATGATTTCTTAAAAAAAAAAATAAAAAAAAAATCAATCCTTATGGCACAAGGTTTTGCCCTGATAATTACTAAATAGGTTGTTCCCCCTTTACTGAACTTGGCATATAAAAGGTGCTATAATTAAATGAGAAAATGAAACATAATGAACTGATTTTAGAGCTATGCTTTTTTAAAAAAATAATACACATTCTGCATATCTCGTCAATATTTACTAGCTGGAAGTAAATTAGCAAAATTAGATACTTCTTAGCTCTTTAGCAGAGCAGGGGGAAAAGATCAAATCAGCAGGCCCAATAGTCAATTATCTTAATGGATTCTGCTGTATAAAGTGGACCCATTGTTATTTAAGTTACAAAGTGACAAGCAATTACTTAATGAGCTCGTATATTACCCCTTTCCTTTCAACTTTGTAATTATTGAATTAATTGAGAACTGAACTCCTAGATAACCATGTCTTTTAACAGAGTAATTAAAGGAAAGTAAATGATAAGTTCTAGAAGCTGCCTTACTTTTCTTTGAAAATAGAACAGGAATTTGGCACTAAGAAGAATTCAGCTTCCTTTACTCACAAAAATAAAATTTCTGCTACATGCATTTCACAGGGCTGCCAGAATATGAAATATGGTATATGACAAACGTTACCAGCCCCGATGTAAAATCGGTGCAAAATAAAATGTATGTATAAACAAATACTGTATTTTTTGCTCTATAAGACACACCAGACCACAAGACGCACCTAGTTTTTGGAGGAGAAAAACAAGATATATTTTTTTTTCTGAATCTCAGAAGCCAGAACAGCAATAGGGATCACTGCGCAGTGAAAGCAGCAATCCCTCTTGCTGTTCTGGCTTCTGGGATAGCTGCACAGCCTGCATTCGCTCCATAGGACGCACACACATTTCCCCTTACTTTTTAGGAGGGAAAAAGTGAGTCTTATAGAGCAAAAAATACGGTACACGTGTTGTTGTTATCTAATTTAAGCTGACTTTGGCAAAGGTGGGCTAGAAATTTAATGAAGAAATAAAGAAGAGGTAAAGGCACACGATTCCTTTGGTTCAGAATAACAGAACATTAGAAAGGTATAAGGCATAGGGAGGTTCACCTGCATTCTGAGAAGGGTTTGGATTCTTCTCAGCTGAGGGGGTGATGCCCTGTTAGCACAAGCAGAGAAACATAGATCTACAGCTTTTACGAACAGAAATGTGCAGGCTACCATACTTTTCCATGTATAACCCCCCCCCCCCGTATAAGACACCCCCTGTTTTGGGAGACTCCAATTTGAGAAAATGACCCAGAGTTGTGGAGCTTTTTATGGGGAGGCTGGCTCAAAGTTGTTGAGATTTTTTTTTTTTTTTTTTGGGGGGGGGGTGTTGCCAGAGGTTGTGGAGGGTTTTTTTTGGGGGGGGGTGCAGTAATTCAGTTGCAATCGCTCACGCCGCTCGTTTACAATCACTCACGTCAGCCCCGTTGTACATCGGGGAGCTGTGTGGAGAGAGTTCCCTCCTTTAAATTCCTGGGAGTTTACCTTAGTGAGGACCTCACTTGTAAAATCAACATAACTCAGGTGGTCAGAAAGGCCCAACAGAGACTTCATTTCCTCAGGGTCTTGCAAAAGAATAACGTTAAACAACAACTGATGAACTCCTTCTACAGGTCCACAATAGAAAGTGTCCTTTCATATTGTATCACAGTGTGGTATGCTGGCCTGACAGTCATGGACAGAAAGTCCCCATAGAGGGTGGTGAATACAGCACATGATATCATGGGCTGTCCCTTGAGTGCACTAGATGACATCGCAAGGGATCGTTGCCTTAGGAGAGCAAGAAAAATTCTCAGGGATGACTCACACCCGGCCATCACCTCTTTAATCTTCTACCCTTGGGCAGGAGATATAGAAGTATAATCAGCTGTACTGTACCAACAGGCTAAAAAATAGCTTCTATCCGTGGGCTGTTAGGCTGTTGAATGGAAAATAACATAGCACAATTGACTTGTGAAGTGGTGTGTTGTTCGATAAGAGATTGAGTGTTTTTTTGGGGGGAGGGAGGCTCATTTAATTTCATTGTACACAGGTTGTGCAATGACAATAAAGGTATTATTCTTATTAACAAGTGTCTGCCCGATCGCAAACAGCGGCAGGCAATAGCAAGCACAATTGCCACATCAGCAGCCAACCCACAACAGCCCTTGATGCAGCAACCAATCACACAGCCATTTAACACAGCATCAGCCAATACAAAGCAACACTTACTGCAGCCACCAATCACACACAAAATCACCAGTGACAATCTGCAGCTCATGGCTGCAACCTGTCACCCATCACCCCTACCCACTACCTGTGTATAAGATGCCCCCAGTTCTTAAAGCTTATTTTTGAATAAAAAACCCTCATCTTATACACGGAAAAGTACGATATATAGGGGGAGGATGTCCTCATACATTGAAAGAACCCCGTGGGATTGCATGGGCTACTTCTGCATCTTACTGCTTGTGTGCATCATAGCATCACCTTCCGCAACCTGCCCATTCATCCAATGTATGAAAGGGCTCTATGGAGGTGCTCTTGCCTAAATAGTGTCAGGAGCTCACCCTACACTCAAGTAGGACCCGGGTAGAGACACATGCCCGACTGGCATGTTCCCTCCTTCTTGGTCGATTGTTCGGGAGCTTCAAAAGCTTTCTTCAGCCCGAACATCACAGCAACCGATGCCAACAGACACCGGCACACTTAGGGATCCGCAGAGTCTGCGCAGTTTGTGTGACAGACCTCAGCAACTCAGCATTTTGGCTAATCTACTTTATTTACATATAAACACACACGGAGCACTACAACATGGCTCTCTCTCTCTCTAGCATCAGACAGCAAAGAGAAAAAGGACAAAGGACAATAGTCCCACTTCACGGAACACAGTAACACAAACATCCTGTTTCCGTCACTCTGTGGAGTCAAAACATACACCGTCATGTGATAGACAAAAATCCCATGACTGCAGTCATGGAGCAGGAATTCTAACAAATAGCAATATGTTTTGATGTATTGTAAAGGCGTAAAAATGAGAACAGGCATTTCTGAGCTGTGATTGGTAGAGAACAGCACTTTCACAATACAGCCTAGTGAACATGCCTCAAGCCGGATCTTTCCTTTGATTGGGGCTCCCCACCTCTGCATACCTCAAGCCTGCTTTAGTCCAAATTTCTCACAGAATACTGGCAAGACTTTGGAATTAAACAAAATAAATGCATAGCATATTATGCACCCCTGGCTACTCACAGTAGGCAAGATTAACTTTTCCTGTAGCCCTAATGATTAACATTCCAAATATGGCAACTGAATGATTATACCTGATGGATATTTTTTTAAAAAAACTTAAGCATTTAATTAGATGCTAGGAAACTCAATTAGAGTGGCTTAGTTAGACAAACACTCCGGGTTCTATTTATATATTCGAAGAATAACTCAAGAAGTTTAATTCTTTTCTGGAATCATATATGATTCGGCCTAATCAAATCATAAGCATTATTCCATAATTGTGTAAAATGGGTGAGGTCTCTAATTTTGCACAAGTCCCAATGTTTGCTTTTTCTAAAAAGTTAAAAAGGCAAGTTATTAATTGACAGGTGAGAATTTGTCATAGAAACCCGGAATATCTTTATTACTTTCATTTCTGTCCCCCCCCCCCGATGTGTACTATATATGAGAATGGATGAGTGTGGGTCTTATGTGTGTATGTATATGAACACATTTGCGTGTTTGTGTATATGTGTGAGTGAGCGATTGAGAGAGAAAGTGTGGGTTAGCCTCACCAGTATTTTTATTGGCTCCACTCACTGTGGGCATGCAGGCTGCAGATTTATCATGTGGGAATGGAGACCCTAGGCTGAAAAAAGTCCACCCACTTCCTGCTCTCAGACCTCACAGAACCCCCATTGTATTTTATTGTATTTTTCACAGCTGTGGTGTTTCCCAGCTGAAACCCTTATGCCAGATCTAGTGAGTTCCAACAATTTTACTGCAGTTTGGCAGTGCTTTGACTTGGCCATTTACACACTGGGGACGAACCAACTTGCCTCCTCCTATTCCATGTATTTTGGAACTTAACCACTTAGAGATTCATTTTCTAGCGGAGACCAGTAATCAGGCAATGGGTAGCAAGGCAAAAGGATTTACTCTTGTAGAAGAATGGTGTCTCATCACAGGGCAGACAATAGACTCCACCAACAGGTCACACACACATGCCCTCCAACTGCCCCAATTTTGCTGGGACCGTCCCAAAAATGCTCTAGCCATCATGGCTTCTCATGCTGTCCCAGAAGTTTCCCCAAATCCTAACAATACCCCAGAGCAGTCAAGAGATTCCTCAGGGCCGTCTTTAGCATATGTGGTGCCAGGGTGCAAACACTGCCCAGCGCCCCCAATTTTGGGGGGGGGGGGCAGCTCAAAGTTGTTGAACTTTTTTGGGGGGCACACAACTCTCTCTCATGCTGCTGTGGATGGAGGGAGGAGAGCAATCCCCGCAGATGCTTGGGAGGGAAGCTGTGTGCCCTGGGAGGGAAGCTGCACGCCTCATGTGAGCAGTATGTGTGCATGTGCTGAGCAGGCCTCTCAATGGCCAATCCCAGGCACGCAGGAGGGCAGAGCCGGCTGCCTGCCTCAGCACCCTCAGCAGAAAAGCCTGCAGCACTCTGACAGGCTCTGCTCTGCTTGGCAGTGGCTGTCAGCTGGCCTGGCTCTTCAATCTCCGGACTCCAAATCTCAGCCCCAGACTCTTGGCCTGGCGCCCCTGAGAGCCCAGCGCCCGGGTGCCCCACACCCCTAGCGCCTATGGGTAAGTTGGCCCTGAGGTTCCTGCTGCTCAGCTCCACAATGGTTAACAGCAGCAACAGAGCTGCCATTCCTAGAGTGGAAGGGAAGGCTGATGAGAAAGGAGCTTCTGTTTCCCCCTCTGTGTTGTCCTGGATGTGCGCTTCTGCCTTCTCTAGCTGGCACAGGCTTCCCTCCATTTCCCTGCCCGGTGGCTGCCATGGAACATGTGTGGCACTGTGGAGTTCCTGAGGGAGGAAAGAACGGGAGTTCAGGGAATGGTGGCTGCGCTGCTGGTGGTAGCAGAGGGTGGCAGTGGAGGAGCAGGAGGAGGATGCAATCTTTGGAGGAGGAGGCCAGGGGCACCCTCAGCCTGAGCGACAGGAAGCTGAGGGACTAACCATGGGGTTGCGCCACCAGTCACAACCTCAGTGACACCATGCAGGCTGGTGAGCTGCAGAAGGAGAGGAGAGTTGGTTGCTTCCAACATTCCTTGGATGAAATGTCCCTATTTTCATCCGAGGAAAGTTGGAGGGTATGCACACATGCTTTTATAGTTTTCCACAAACAGACTTATGCATACATTGTTGATTCTAATAGACCCTGTGTCACCCAGCTGCAAGCATCTCCATCCTAGCCTGTCCCACCTTAATGCAGTATGAATGAATGAATGAATGAATGAATCGCTATTTGAGTCAACCATCGGCCATAGCAATAAAACAACAATATGCTATACAAAGAATAGAAATAAAAAGTCAATTATATAAAATACATTTTAGGGTTTTGAATCAATGGTCAAATAGAGGATCTTATTCTGAATGCCCCAGCTAAAAACCTTGCAACCTTTGCTGTCACCTGCTCATCTTGACCTGCCAAGAGAAAGGACACTGTGGCAGTGGGTGGGCAACCGGGAGTGGACAATAAAAGAGGGGTGATAATCTCTTCCTCAAGTCTTTATAAAGAGTGCAAACCAGAAGGGCATGTGCCACCGATTCTATACTGGGACATAAGCGTTTTTCATATGGAATCTGTTGGAATTGTCCCTCAAGTATAGCCATGGGCAATACATTCAATCCTGTGAGAGTAAAAGTGTCCTTTATGCAGTAGTTATAAGCCAGTCATAAACTTGGATAAGCAACCTTAAGCTATGCATGTTGGAGGCTTTATGCTCTGTCCCCAACTTCATTTGTATAACTTGGGACTCAGCTACACTAAAATGTGTTATAAAAATGTGACACCAGAGGGCGCTGTAGTGCAGCAATCTGTCCTCAATGTTAAATTGCATTGGGAGCTATATTTTATAGTGTTTTTCATATCTGTGTAGATCCAGCCTTCCAGTTAGCATGGCCTACACTTTTTTTTTTTTTGCTGATCCTTGCCTCTGAAGTATTAACTTACCCAACACCTAGCTCAACCACAAGCTTGATATTTTTCAGCTCGTAGTTCAAAAAGTTTCCTGTCGTCGTCTGGAACAAGGTGTTCAGATATGTAGCTATTAGCAGCTTACAAGCAAGGGTTACCATTTCCCAGAAACAGGCCCCAAATTTAGCCCAGGGCATCATTGTTTCTTACTTAGCTGTATTTCTTCGCTTTCTGCTTCTTCTCTCAGCCAGTGTGCCTCCATTTTTCAACACACGTCACCTTTGAGGAAAACAAAACAAAACAGTTCCACTTCACTGGCATCCTTCAGGGACAACACAGCTTTGACTGAGCTGTGATTAGTGTGTAGGACTAGTGGGAAAAATATAGATGAAAGATAGTAGAAAATGGTAAAGCAATATGATAAGGCATAATGGCCGCTCTGACCCCGGCCTTGGCTGGGGAGGGCGGGGTATAAATAAAACATCATTATTATTATTATTATTATTATTATTATTATTATTAAACCCTGGAGAATTGCTGCCTGCCTATCATAGAGGGACCTATCATATAACTCAATATAAGGCTTCTTATGTTCCTGTGTAAGGCTGAGACAGAAAAGGTGCCACCCCCTGGGAGTAAATATACAGTAATATTGAAGAACTGTCAATTGCTATCCTTCTATTACACCCAAGATCAGCTGTCTAAGGCAGCTGCTTCACTCTGCCTATTGGTAGGGCTGGTCCTGTTAAACAATATAAAGTTACAGTCATACCTCGGGCTACAGACGCTTCAGGTTGCATTTTTTCGGGTTACGGACCGCCGAAACCTGGAAGTGCCGGAACGGGTTACTTTTAGGTCTTGGCAGTCACACATGCGCAGAAGTGCCTAATCGCAACCCGCACATGCGCAGACGTGCATCTCGCACAGATCACGTTCGCAACCCGAGCATCCACTGTATTTATCAATCTGTGAGTTCACTAAAACTTGTGGGGCTATAAATGCCTGAGGCAATGTTTGAAGCAGAAAAGTTGCCATTTTGATTGCTGACATTCTAGCTATCCAATATATTAATAATAATAATAATAATAATAATAATGATTTTGTTGTTGTTTAGTCATTTAGTCGTGTCTGATTCTTTGTGACCCCATGGACCAGAGCACGCCAGGCACTTCTGTCTTCGATAATAATGATACCCCACCTTTTTACCTGACAAAGACTCATTCCATATCCCACCCATTCTTCTGAGTCTTGGACAGCATCTCCTTTTCCCTGCCCAGGAATTATAATTACAGGCAAGGGCTGCCTGTCCTGTTTTGCCACCTGAGGTGAGACAGGATGGTGTTACCCCCGCCACTGCCTTTGCCGCCCTCACCAACAAAGCCTCCTTCACTGGTGTTGCATGGCAGCAGCTTCCAGCGCAATTTTGTGGAGCTCTGGCGAAATCTTGCTGGAAGCCACTGCTGCATGACCTCGGTGGTAGGCACGCAGGGAATCTACATGGGCACTGCCCTGCAGGATTTTACCATGCAAGATGGCTGCTTCAGTCCACCTCATAGGCGGCCCAGCCCTCGTTACACACCTAACGATGGTGATGCATGCATGACAATTCCAAATGCTTTTCACTTTTTGTAAATGTGAATTTAGATTCAATAATCTCTTGCTGGCCCTCAATTGTTAAAGTAATATCAACTGCAAATCTGTTAGCTTGGCTCTCTACCCAATGGGAGTACTGTCTACCTACGAGCATCTACCCACACACACCAAATTAATTTGTGTCACTGCGTTCTACAAGCATAAATGTCTTGCAGAGATACACATGTGCCTCAGATTGATGTCTTATCAGCTATCCCTAGATGGACCAAGATGACAGCAAGGGAAGAGAAAGAGAGGCAAGACTGGGGGACATCCGGTGGCATTTAATTGGTTGGTCCTGAGTGAAGGACGTGGGGACAGCTCCCTATGCTAGACAGAGAGATAATGCATTGCATTTTAACGTTGCTTATCTTTTAGAAATGTTAACAGCATGTAGGCTGCAGAACTCATCGAGCCACTTTGTCAAGGACGTGTGATATTTTTTACTGCACTGCGGAGCCAACTCAGTTGTGTTCTAACGAATTTAAAATTGATCATAATACTGCTTTCAGTGTTCTCCTGGAAAAAAATAATAAAGAGAATGGCACAGTTTGCCTAATTAGTTTGCAGTTATATTTTCTGAGGAGATATATAAAAAATGTGTTAAGAGCGTCTCTTGTTCTCACTGCAGTAGTTAAGGGTCTGTCTGGGCTTCTGTTATGAACTTGTAATTTTTGGGATTTGTAAGTTTTACTCTGCCATGAAAAGCTACCTCAAGCTGCAACTGGGCCTAACAAGGTCCCGAATATAGAATGCATATTTTACAGAGTGGGAAAATGGGGAGAGTGTCCTCAGATAGGCAGCAAGCGATGTCCGACAAAATTAGCACCTCACACTTCTTCTGTGGCTCTTGCAATCTCCAAGATCTACAGAGCAAGTGTGAGGTGGCAATTTTATCGTATCCCTCTTTTTAATCCAAGAATTCCAGGGCAGCATACACAGGTTAATTCTCTTCTGCAATTACAGATAGGTAGCCGTGTTGGTCTGCCATAGTCAAAACAAAATAAAAAAATTCCTTCCAGTAGCACCTTAAAGACCAACTAAGTTAGTTCTTGGTATGAGCTTTCGTGTGCATGCACACTTCTTCAGATACACTGAAACAGAAGTCACCAGACCCTTCCATATAGTGAGAAGGTGGGGAGGGGTATTACTCAGAAGGGTGGTGGGATTGGGTGATTGGCAGATAGCTATGATGAGCCTGTTGACGACTCTTAACGACTGCAATAGGTCTTACAGGAAAAAGCAAGGGGTGAGAAGGTGAAAAATGGCTTTGTCATGTATAATGAGATAAGAATCCAATGTCTTTGTTCAGACCAGGTCTCTCCATTTGTAAGCGATTTGTAAGAATAACGCTTGTTGATTTCGCCTCATATCTTTGATTCTTCAGGGGCTAGTGACTTTCTTTAAAGCAGGCACAGGCAAACTCGGCCCTCGAGATGTTTTGGGACTACAACTCCTATCATCCCTAGCTAACAGGACCAGTGGTCAGGGATGATGGGAATTGTAGTTCCAAAAACATCTGGAGAGCTGAGTTTGCCTATGCCTGCTTTAAAGAGAGAGAGTTGGACACATGGATTCTGGGGCATTTATTGGGTTCCAACTATCATGGCTAGAATCTGGGCTAAGACCTGGCCAATTGCCCTCCGCACTGCCCCATATATTTTCATTCTGGCAGCCATTTTTAAGCTCAGTTTGTATAACCTAACAAAATAGTTTCACCAGTCTACAAGAGGAAAATACAACAAGCATTGCTTCTTCCAATTTGGGAGCTAGCCCTATTCCATTCATCTTTTTTTTTTTTTTTTTTTTTTTGTAAATTGGAATACAGAAAAGCATCATCTGCTATATCAGGGCTGGCTAACCTATGGCTTTCCAGAATCACAGAATGATAGAATTGGAATAAACTCCGTGGGTCATCTAGTCCAACCCCCTGCAATGCAGAAGTTGGACTACAACTCCCATAATCAATTATTGCCATGCTGACTGTGGATGATGGGAGCTGGAGTCTAGCCACATCTGGAGAGTCACAGGTTAGCCATCCCTACACAGAATAGTAATCAATATGTTTGAAGCAAGTTTTCAAGTTATATAGTGCCATTATTTTGGGGCTGGCAGATCTTTCTGAGTTGTGAGCTAAAGATTACAGTGAAACTGTATCAGGATATAATTTACTGGGAAATACTTTGAGAATTTTCTTTTTTTATTCCACCCAATTGCTGGAGAATTTGCCACTGTCCTCTAAAAGTATTACTGTACAAGAAATCCCTCTCTGTCTCTCCACCTGCAGATAGGATGGTAACCCCTTTTCACTCAGCCATCAGTTGGCAACCTCTCTGCCTTTTTAACAAACTGCAAACTTGTTCAGCATGTGTCTTTCTGAAGGCGGTACTATAGCACAGGCCATCAAAGCTTAATGCTGACAAGTTGCTTCAAAATAGCTAGGTGACAAAGTATCTGTAATATTTCCTAGAAGTACTTCACAGAAACAGGTCATTTAAACAAACACGCTTCAGCAGCTCTGTGGATTTTTCTTTTTTGTTAACTAGGCTGGAACTGAGAATTAAAGGCTCTCTTGAGCTCACAGTTGGTGCAGGGGAGACTGCTAATTGGACAGGAAGAGGTGGGGAACGGAAGAAATATGTTGTTCCTTTGCACAACACTTCTTCAGAAAATGCACTTCAGGTAAATTATCAGGTGTTAGAGAAGCATTCGATATACACAAACACATTAGGTGCAAAATAGATTTCCTCCATGTTCTTCTTGCTGAAAACAAAGAAACGTCTTTGCTTTCTCGTTGGAAATGCCCTCGCTAAATTTCCCTTGTCTAAAACTATATCCTGTATCTTATTTCTTTTCTACGGCGAACATTTCCTTTCTTAAGGGCCCCTGTCCTTTCAGGGCAATTTGAGAAGCCCCTGTATTTTCTGCCTGGTAAGCAATGATGAGCCTAAACTGCTTCCTGCCAATTTGTCCACCAAGGCAGTGAATTTGGGAGAGGGCAATTTTGATGATTTTTTTCTTTCCTGAGGCAGAATAATTATTAACTGAAACAGCAGTGGTGACAGACACCTCTCCCCTTTTCTTTCTTAAATGTAGTTCTGATGCTGTCACAAGCTATCAATTGTGACTACTACTAATTGCTACTATTATTTCCTTTAATATAATTATAATTATTCCTTTTTTCCCTTTAATATAATTATACCCCCCACCTTATTAGAAAACATGCAGGGTTGCTTACAAATAATACTGTATAACAAAGAGCCATTAACATATTAAAGAAATCAATCAACCCCAATAAATAGAATAAAAACAAGATAAAAAGAACCCAATAAAACACGAGTAAAAAAGGTAAAGGACCCCTGATGGTTAAGTCCAGTCGCGAACGACTCTGGGGTTGCGGCGCTCATCTTGCTTTACTAGCTGAGGGAGCTGGCGTACAGCTTCCGGGTCATGTGGCCAGCATGACTAAGCCGCTTCTGACGAACCAGAGCAGCGAACGGAAACGCTGTTTACCTTCCTACAGGAGCAGTACCTATTTATCTACTTGCACTTTGACATGCTTTCGAACTGCTAGGTTGGCAGGAGCTGGGACTGAGCAGCGGGAGCTCACCCTGTCATGGGGATTCGAACCTCCGGCCTTCCGATCGGCAAGCCCTAGGCTCAGTGGTTTAGACCACAGTGCCACCTGCGTCCAACAAAGGCACTAAATCCTACTACTCTAGGTATCATTTAATAAGTACATAGGGTTGTCAACTGAGCAGAAATAATAATAATAATAATAATAATAATAATAATAATAATAATAGGAAGAAGAAGAAGAGGAAGAAGCTACCCATCTAATAGTTTGTGTTGTCATTTTGGGGTGCCTGTTTATGAGCTTGCCTTGTTTCTTCTTTCTTCTTCTTACAGTTTTGAGTGTCTGACAGGGCACACAGAAGCTAGTGGAATTCTACTCTTGCTTGCTATAGTGTGCCTATCCTTTGAAAATGTGTCTCGGCTGCAATGCTACTTGTGCAGTTCTACATTCTAAAAACTTGTCTTCAGGGAATACCTGCCTTGAAACAGATTAATGCACAGCCAAAGAACAAAGCTACCCAATGAATAAATCATAAAAAGATGGTTAATAGCTGGATAGCATCAGACTGCGCCTGTGATTTGAACAAATCACAAGGTTGTCAATTGCCACAGGTCCTCTTCTATTAAAAATTTAAGTGCCTACAACAGAAGCTAAAGATCAAGGGCACATTTGAAAGTGCTAAAAAGCTGTCCTTTGACCTATGCAGGCACTATGCTTCTGCCAACACAATTATGCTACTTCCATTGTTCAGCTTTGCACAGGAGGCCTGTTCCTCGAATGAAGCAAGTGATGGAATGCCATTGCCTTCATTCATTTCCCACCGCCCTCATTCACTTTTCCTCCCACCTGTGCAGCATTTGCAAATTAAAAATAGTGTTTCATTTAGGTTATACATATTTCAAGGGGGGGGGGCAGGGAGCCAGATAACATCTAGATGCAGAATTTATGCTGCATATAGAATGAAAATCCAAGGTCATGAAAATCCAATCCAATCCAAATAACTTTATACTGCTAGCCATTGGTCATGACAAATCAAAATCAAAAATAAAAACAAGCAAAAGGGATGCCACAGCACAAATAATAGCCCCTCTTTAGATTTCTGTGTCTCCCTTCCAGTTCATTACTATATTATCCATGGTATTCTTTCTGATCTCTTTGGCCAGCAAAGCAAAAA
The DNA here is from genome assembly GCF_951804945.1 of Podarcis cretensis. Classification (NCBI taxonomy): domain Eukaryota; kingdom Metazoa; phylum Chordata; class Lepidosauria; order Squamata; family Lacertidae; genus Podarcis; species Podarcis cretensis. Next base: position 14,634,908 of record NC_137187.1, read on the forward strand.
GGGCGACTTTATGAGTCACTGAAGCATTTACATTGCTAAGAAGCCGTAGGACCTTCTCTGCTGGGGAGAGACATCTTTCCTGTACAGACAGTAGGGTGAGAAATTGCCTCCTGGATGGCGTCTTACCCTTTCCACTGCAAGCAGAAGTACAGTGGTACCTTGGGTTACGAACGCTTCGGGTTATGAACTCCACAAACCTGGAAGGAGGTGCTCCGGGTTGCGAACTTTGCCCCGGGATACAAATGTAATCTGCTTCCGTGGCCATGGGAGGCCTATGTAGGGAATGTGCACCTCAGGTTAAGAACGCTTCGGGTTAAGAACGGACTTCTGGAAGGAATTAAGTTCATAACCCAAGGTACCACTGTCAGGGGCATAGGAGGGGGGTGGATCGCCCCAGGTGCCATCATGAGGGGGGTGACAAATTATCAAGGAACAGTTACTGCCCTACTAGGGCGGTTCATAAAAAACTTTTTTTAAAAAAAATGCCTACTCCTAAGGCCTTATCTTAGTACACTAGGGATTATATAGCTATATCTGAAATTTCAAGCATATCAGTTAATATATTGACCCTCCTCCACGAAAATAACTGTTTACTTGGCCGTTTTCATATGTAGTGAAGGCTGAAATTTCAATTCAGTGGAGCCAAAACACAATCCATCCTGTAGATTTAAATATCGCTTCTCGGCCTTTTGGCTAAGAGCAAGTGTAGATTTAAGTATCTGTCCACAGTCGCCTACTTGTTATCAGAGGCCCAGAATCCACATTCTTTTGTAAGAATATATGAAATAATGTAAAACCATTTTTTTGCAGCCCTCTCCCCCAAAAATATCAGGGGGGGGGGTAACAAGAAAGTTGCTGCACCAGGTACCACCTGACCTTCCTACGCCTCTGATCACTGCATATTGTTACATTTAACCATTTGTAAAACACCACCCCATTTTCACAAATGAAAATGACAATTGTCACACTGAACACAGTGAATCCATGGTACTGTTTACAGTGGTTCCTCAGGTTAAGTACTTAATTCATTCCAGAGGTCCGTTCTTAACCTGAAATAGTTCTTAACCTGAGGTACCACTTTAGCTAATGGGGCCTCCTGCTGCCGCCACGCCACCAGAGCACAATTTCTGTTCTCATCCTGAAGCAAAGTTCTTAACCTGAAGCACTATTTCTGGTTTGGCGGAGTCTGTAACCTGAAGCGTATGTAACCTGAAGCGTATGTAACCTGAGGTACCACTGTATTTTATTTTATTTTATTTATTAGATTTGTACACCGCCCTTCATCTAGAGATAGTCTAATGATTTGGAGCAACAAGAAGTTGACAAGAAGGCGGAAGAGAATCTGCTTAATCCTGCACATGGAAACCAAGGAGACTGAAATGAACTAGGAAACCATAAGAAGGATGGCAGTTTGGTAAACTATCAGCGATGTTCTTCACAGACTTCTCTGCACTAACACAATCCCCCCTCCTTCTCTGCTGCACTCTCTCACTGTGGTTCAGGTGCTCCTACCAAGGTATGTGCAAATCTAATAAATAAAATAAAATTGTCTCCCTAAAATATCATAGGCCCATCAAAGCTTTTTTAGCTTCCCTTGGATATTTTGCCCAGCTAGTAGACTCCAAAATTTGCCTTAAATATCTATTTCAGGGAAATTTTGGTGGCTGCTCTTTCACTACATTTTGTGTCATAACTCAGGATGTATGCATGTGCATTTAATATGAGCACTCGTGGAAGGCTGATATTTATGTTGTTGAGATTCTCTTCTCCAGATTTCAAATGAAGTTGTAACAGTATCAACAACAATAATAAATACTGAAGGGCGGGGGGCAAAGAGAGCCAGGATGGGAGCAACAGTAATCAAGGCCAAATTCTTATTCATCTTTCTGGTCCTGCAAAAACCTTTTATCCATCATATGGAGTATTTTTTCCCCCTGCCGTTCCTTATATGATTTTCATTCAAGGCTATTTCTCTCAGAATTCCTATCATTTGTGAACATATACTTTAAAGAAAAAGTAATAAAATATGAAGCAGGGTTAAGAAATTGGTTTTATATATATATATATATAAATACTGGTGGCTAGAGAGCAATTTAATATTTCTCCCTAATAGTTATGAACGTTTTCCTTCTTCTTCAAAGACTTAATCAGCACTGTGAAGGACAAACTTATCTGGCTCAAGCACAGTCCCTCCCAGTCTGAGGTCAGGGAACATGGTTCACAACGGTAAATAACTGTGTAAACTGCTTCCAACTAAACCTTTCAAAAGTGATCCAAACACGGCTTATGTAATCTGGAGAAATGGCAATTAGTTTTCGTGATCATGCTCAAGGAATCAAGCTGGCAAGAAAATTAATTTATCAATAACATTTTGTGTGCACTAACTTTGTCCTGTAATATTTTGCTGCTACAGGTCAGAGGCTGAATTATTTGCTCAGCACAGGAGCGTGCAATAAGATATGAAAAGAGCTTCCAAAACTCATAGACATTAGGGAACAAATAATGAAATCACTCTTGCTATGCACTGCAGACAATTCTGTCTTGTTGGAAAGTGATATTGCATATTTGGGGTATTCACCTACAAAAGTAGACAAATATTTTTTCATAACTGTAGAATGTACTCAACATAGGTGCACATACTAAGTTTATTGTACCTTGTCAATATTGTTTTTCTTTTATATGGTTACTTAAACTGAAAAATACAATACACACACACAGAGAGAGAGAGAGAGAGAGAGAGAGAGAGAGAGAGTCATGCTAGTTTGTGTATTTTCATCATCCTTCCATAAATGAATAAAATTCCGTATACAATTTCTGTATTTGATGATGGACTGCCATTCAAACGTTGCATCCTTCCTACAGATCTTTCACGATGTGTGCCTTTTAAAAATGACACAGTATTACAGACCACAAGTTCTTTTCAAACTCAGTTTAATCCCTTCAGGGAAAGGTAATCTAGGTGCAGATATGGTGGAAAGGTTTGCCTTCCTTTTAGCTTTCTTCCAGTTTGCTTCCTTTAAAGTGAAGCAGGGGAGATGATCCACAGCATAATGACATTATTTTACTGAAGTTTTCTCTCCCTCTCTTTGTGGGAATGTTCAGGGAGGCAGGAGAGGATATATTGTTTACTTATATCCTTCCCAATTTGTGTTAACAAGTCCTACAATTTGGCAGAGTGACATTCCCCTTTTAAACTTTCACAGCAGATAACATTTTGCCAGGCTTGTTTAAGCCTCTAAAATAAGTTTCCTGGTAATTCCCCTTTTATTCCCTCTTAAAAAGAATAGCCACGACACAGTCTTGTATAAAAGTAAATAAAATAGTTTACTCACATTCTGTTCACAGAAGGATCCCAGAAGGCAGACTTAAGTTACAAAATATATACATGGAATCTATCCCATAAGGAGATACTGCAGTTCCTTTCTCCTCTCTTGGCTTGAAGCCAAGAGAGCATCTCAGGCTAAGGAAATGTTGTTTCTTCGATGAATGGAGTCAGAGAGAGATATAGCTGCCTGTCCTGTGCTATTTTGTTACCTGCACAGGTAGGGTCACGCCCATCTCTGGTCACATGTAGAAGAAGTTTGTCCCAGCCCAGGAGGAAACAGGAAGTTCCGACTGACTGGTCCAGACTGGTCCCTTTTTATGCCCACTCTAGGAATGTTGTATTTGACTGCTCTGTGTTTCACACCCCACACTCTTTTGGCTGTCTTTTTGTCTCTTTTAAACCTGGGGCGGGGAAGTGACTTTGTCTAGTGAGTCAGATCCCTTCCACCCTGACCCCTGAGCCAGCTTTGACAAGTAGGTGCTCACTCTCGGGGCTGATCAGCTGATTGGCACTGAGAATGAGCTACTTGTTGTCAGCAGTTGTTTCTGACAATGTGCCTTTCAAAGAACACTTTTGAAATCCGTTTGCAGGTGTGGTTGGCATTCAGACTACACCTGCAAATGGAGAGGAAGACTGAGCAGTTGCAGGTGCAGTTTTGATTCATACCACTGTTGGCGGGATTGCAGAAACTTGGGTCCAGATTGCTGCACACTGCCTCTCCTTATCCAAAGGAGCCACCCCTTATTTTAGGCTTAAATACTCTTTCCTTCTCCATTGTTGGTTCTTTTCACCTCCACTGCCATATTCTGCTGAAAGGGAGCTTGCTGATCTGGCAAACTCTGACCTTTTCCTCCATTGCTGTCTCTTGTGGCAGAAGAGGGGTGATTCCCTTCATGTGCTTAGACCTGCCCAGTTTTAACAGTTCCAAAATTGGGCAAAACAGCCCTGTTGTGGATCCTGGTACTGATCTGGGAATCTGCGAGCTGAGATGTTGGATCAGACTATTCTGAGAAATTTAAGAACGTCATTGGCTTGCCATTTTGGAACAGGTTCTCCTGCTGTCTCACGTGGGTGTTGTACTAAATCGAGCACCTGTCTTGCAGACATGCACATCTGCTAAGTGTGTTGTTGCTCATCCATTTTCAGAAATTAACCATCTGTTTTACATCAGGTGTCATACACAGGGCGGAGAGGCATTAAGGAGGCTGCCAACATCACAATGGCGTTCCTAGTCCTCCCAGGTCCTCATTTTTTATGTTGTCATTTTTTTAAATATGTATAAAAAAGAAAAGCCCTTGTCTCTTGATGAGAGAGCCATAAAACGACATTATTATTCAACTACTGGCAGCCGTTTTACAGGTTATGTACTGTACTTCACATACCATATGCTGCAAATGGTGCAAACATGTTGCTCAAACAAGTGTGCATGCCTTGGCAACATAAGGAATACTGAAGCTTCATTGTGTGGGGGCACCTCTCTCTTTCCATGCGCAGCTGTACCCTCGGATAGATGATGGCTCGGTCTGCAGCTCTGGCAGTGTTTCAGGGAGGTGTTTGCTGAAACATTCAGAGGAATACAAAGGATCTCTTTCTCTGGGTTCCAGTGAAATATCTGCATGAATTTCGAGGAAGTGAAAACCGCTTTGATACGAGTACAGACATTTTCTGAGGCATTTTGAAAATCTCTATGAAGATCAGTGCTAAAGGCTGAACTCAACTTGCCGTTTTCACCAAAGCCTTCTCCACTCTGCATAATAGAAGTTCTTTTTTTCTCTGCCTCTTTTCCAGGGAGCAAGAGCACTTTGTGCAGAATCAGGTGTCCTGGGATGGGGGCTGCGTTTTACTTGAGTTAAGTTAAGGAGGTGGCCAAGAGGTCTCCTTTTTAAACCTTTTATTTAAAGCCTTGCACTTGCTGACAGCAGCATGGCGGTCTTTGTGGTGCCTGGTGACATGTTCCTTCAAAGAAGTGCTGTCAGGCTTGAAGGCTTTGTCGATAGCATGCTGCTGCGAGTGGGCGTTGGCTTTTCTGAAGTTTTAAGAGCAGAGCAAATACTCTTAAAACTAGAAAACCCCACACTCACTTGCAGAGATACGGGGCTCTTTGTGCAAAGGCAGCAAGCCTGGAAGCACTTCCTTAAATGATCATAAAAATATAAAGATAGGCTGCTGGATCTGCCCAATGGACACTGGAAACTGCAGAAGGGGAGAATGCTGTTGTGCTCACGTCTCCTGCTTATGGGTTTTCTGTGGGCTGCTGTGAGAATGGGATGGTGGACAAGATGGGCTATTGCCCTCAGCCTCATATTGCTCTTCCTATTCTTACAAAAAATGGAGTAAATCCCAGAGGGATGCAAGAATTGACACAGTTAGGCAGTCCAGCACCTTTCCCTGTTCAAACTGCATATGCCATATTCAAACCTGTCAACTTTGACTCAACTTTGACTTGGTGGCAAAGCATCCTGTATCCTATACTTAATGGCTCCACAGCAGAAATATACATATTTCTAAGGAAATCTTATTTCAAAATACAGTCATTAATATAAATGTAAACATGATGAATGAGCTCGCCCCAGGTATTCAATTTGCACCCAGGTCCATGCTTCCATTTTATATAGCAGGGTAAACAAACCCAGGGCATGAAAAATAAGATTTTAATAACTTATTGATTACTGTTGTGATTTGCTATTTTGCTTCTGCATTCTGACTTATAGGTGCCCTGCAAATGTACAGGGCTACTGAGATATACCCCACAGAGGCAAAAAAATAAATAAATCACTTATTACGGAAAGAGAATAGTGGAAATCCTGTCAGGCCATGGCTCCATTGGCTTGCTTGGTATCAAAACGAGGACATTATTCATGGAGGTGACTTGATGAATAATCTTTATTGAGTTTTGATGGCGGACTAAAGTTTCATAAAGTACTGGTGTAGATTTAGAAATGAGATTGTCTCCCATCTGATTAAATCCAATCTGATTTATGTGGGGTCCCAATCCTGGAAATTGCAGCTCACCCATTACTTGGGAAGTCATTTGATTGATCCTCTTTTTAATTTATTTCAAAAAGGTGTGCTGATTTATTCACTGGAAGCATATACCTAATACCTTGAAGTGTCTTTGGTTTTCCCTCTGACTTGAGAGCATGTACAATCATTTGTCATACTGATGGCTTCCCAATCCTTTACCCTGAAAGGAATAAAGGAGAAAGCGACTGAATTTTTAAAAAATGCTTTGCTGAGTAGGCAGCAAACAATATGATGATTGGTCAGCATATAAAGTAAGGGGTAAGAAGAAGATGGCAGTCATGCAGCAGATAGGGGCAGACCATCAGAACCAGTAGGAATTAACTTAACTCAGACTTCCGGGTTGGCGCGATTGGTTAATGGCGGATTCCCTCCGAGCTCTGGAGGGAATCGGCTCTGCTGAGGACGGGTCTTACTGCGCCGGCGACGCGGGGACCCATAGAAACCGCAGGCGCGGAAGCCTGCGGACTTGGTGACTCAGTGGGCACCTTTAAGCGCCCTCCCCGACCCACGAAGAGCCTTTTTAAAGGATATGGAGAGGGTACGGAGAGTGGCGTGGTGCTGGGAGTAGACCGCTACTTCAGTGGAGCGAAGCCGCGAGCCATGGCCGGAGAGCGCTGACTTTTTTCCCAAAATTTGGACTGGAAAACAAACAACCCGTGAGTAAAATGGAATTTGGACTTTAAAATTTTTTTTTACCTTGGAATTTGGCACGACCGGGGGATGCGCTAAAGGGAAGTCCGCACCCCCCCTACCTACAAATGATTTAAAGCAAGAACCGGAGAACTAAGGTGGAAAGATTATTGTTTTTGTGGTGTTAGACAAAGATACTTCCATGAATTTGACAGAAGAAGTTTTTGTGCTGGAGAGAAAGGGAGGACTCTTGGAAGTGTTCGGGTAAACCCCCCCCCCCCCGAACCCGGGAGCGTCCTGAGCGGGTGCCGGAGGAAAAAGAATAAGGAGTTTGACAGCTGTCAAAGGAGCTGTCAAACGGGCGGTTAAAGTTAAGAACTTTGCTACTCAATAACTCTCTGAACTAAAGGTGTTACATTTGAATAGAGGTGGTTGGAAACAAAGTAGTAATAAACAACAAAGTGACGGATTGTTGGAAAAGGACTATTAAGCAATTGGAACCCCCCTAGGGGGAACTAGAGACATTACAATGGCTGCAGAGGGAAAATTACTGGCAGAGATAGAAAAAATGTTTTTTCTCGTGGGAATTTTGCAAGAGCAGAGCACGGCTATGAACAAAGAACTTTTGACCTTGAATTCTAAAACAAACAACTCTGCTGAATGCATAAAGGATTTAACTGATAAAGAATCTGTGACTGAACCAGAAATGACATCTTTGGAACCGATGGAGAGGAAAGAAGGAGTGGAGAAAGTACAGGCGGAAAATACCAACCAGAAATCTATATTGTCAGAAAAGAAAGAAGAAGATCTTCGGATTATAAATCTGCGAAAGATGAGAAAGATGAAGAAGGAAGTCCCTGGAGTACTTGGAACACTGGAGTTTAAAAGAATAAAGAAACATGATTGGGACTTCCTTTTTGAGTATGGGAGAGCAGCTGACCTTTTGCAGCAACTGCTTCTAAATATTTCGGATGGAAGAAAATTTGTTGTGACTGTGACAGAACTCCTTCGAGACCTGAGGACCAACAAAAAGGATTACCAACAAAATCGGCAGAGAGAGACTAACAGAGAGTTGAGGGCCTCGGATGTGAGGAGTCCGGGCTAGGAACTGTTTTTGTGGACATTTGCTTGGGAAGGGACGGAGGCCGGGGTAGGGAGGGAGGGGAGAATTGAATTTCAAAATTTTATGATCTTTGTATTTGGCTATTGTGATCTATAATTAGTATAAGAATGGGAGAAATTTATGGAAGGGAAGTTAGGTCGACCTTAGAAAAAGGATTTAATGTTTATAAGAGAATTGGATAAGTTAAATGTGGACAACTAAAAAGAGCTAAGTTTTAAAAATAATAACAATATGTTTAAGATGATAGACAAGAACTTGCTGAACTAATTATTGGAATTGGGATGTATGAAGAGGGGGTGGGGGGAAGTCCGGGAAAGAGGGTAAAGAAAGTAAGGGTATGAAAATGTATATGTGTTGTCTTTGTCTTTTTATGTGTGTGTGTCTTTATAAAATGTAAAAACCCAATAAAAATTTTTATAAAAAAAAAAGGAATTAACTTAACTCAAAGGTTAGCAACTGTCAGGGAACTGACATCGGAGCGAGAGGTGGAGGCAAGGCTCCCGAGCGATGCAGGAGAGGGGACCAGCAGGGGGGAAGGAATTCAGCACAACACCAGTAGAGAAGGGAGGGAGATGGAGGATTCGGAGAGGGGTCTCCAAGACTCTTCGCCCAAGACTAGTGGAGAGAGCAGGGGCACGCCTCTGCCCACTCCTTCCTTGCGCAGAAGAGTCCCGCACAGGGAGAGTAGGCGGAGACTTGGCGTCAAACAGCTTCTATGCTGGAAGAGGTTCAAGAAACGCCCACTGACGGATTCTGCAAGCGACTGAATGGCCACGGAGTGAGGGCTGTCAGCCGAGGCATGGTTAGCCAGGCAATCTAGCCGAAAGTAATGGCAACTTACGCACAAGTAACCCCTTATAACCATTACAGCAACATTTTTAAAGTCCATGAATGCTGTATCTCAGTGCTACCTGTCAGTTTGCATTTCGTAGTGCAGAAGGTGTTGATCAGATGTGTGGAGATCTTTCCTATTCTACTTAATTCAAGAGGGTTCAGGAAACTTCTCAGTGTGAAAGAAAGAAGCAGAAGGTTCATGATGTCTGGGTTATTCCTTCAGAGAAGCTGAATACAGCTGGTTTTAACTGGTTCTGTTATCTCTTCTGTCAAGGTCATGCTGACTATAAAAGTAAGACCAGAAGGAGCCTGGGTTTCATTTTCTCTTTCTCTCTCTTTTTCTGCTGGTGTGGTGTTCTGTACATAGTATACAGTGGTACCTCTGGTTACGTACTTAATTTGTTCTGGAGGTCTATTCTTAACCTGAAACTGTTCTTAAACTGAAGCACCACTTTAGCTAATGGGGCCTCCTGCTGCCGCTGTGCCGCCACTGCACGATTTCTGTTCTCATCCTGAAGCAAAGTTCTTAACCCGAGGTACTGTTTCTGGGTTAGCGGAGTCTGTAACCTGAAGCGTATGTAACCCGAGGTACCACTGTACTTAGTGTTAAGGTTTAGACTTATTACAAGTTATTGTAAGTTTAAATTCAGTCTGCTGTGACTGTATTTCTTATGGACAGTGCCAATCCTGAATGTATTGGATTTGAGACCATTATGCTCATTTGTCTTCAGTAGCAGTAAAGCTCTGCTGGATGAAATGTTAATTGGATCTGGTCTATTTTTGGGGGAATTCTGCAATGTGTTTAAGTTTTTACTTTGCTAACTATACATTGGAATCTATTCTGGATCACTATTGAGCAGAATTCCATGACACTAGCTTCCCCTGATCACTTCTCTGTGCCCTTCCAGAAAGAGAGAAAGAGAAAGAGAAAACATCAACTCACAGGGAAGACCTCACTTTTCCAAGGAATCTGGATAAAAGTCAGATCCAGTAGTATTAATCTGAGACTTGAAAAACCCATAGAGCTAAAAGAGGAAGTGGGAAAGACTCTGTCTTCTAATTACCTCATTCAACTCTATGAATGAAGCATCAGAGACCAAAACATGAGCACACTCATGACCAAAGGAATAACATACCCTCCAACATTCCTCAGATGAAAATAGGGGCATTCTGTTCTATGTCAGTATCACTGCTAGGGGGCAGGGGGGCTTTTAAGATTTTTATTAAGTTTCTCATGATACAGACACCCCAAAAGCCCAGCTAGTTCCAGTGCCCACCCTCAACCCCCCTGGCATCTTTGCCCTCACCCCTTAAACTCCACCCCAATAGGCCTGCCTGCACCTCACCAGATATACCCTACTATCAGTTTTCATTTCTTAGTACAGAAAGTATTGATCTGATGTGTAGAGATGTTTCCTATTCTGATTAATTCAAGAGGGTTCTATAAGGTTTCCTTCTATGTGAGAGAAACAGGAAAAGGGTTTCTGATGTTTGGGTTATTTCCCTGGGAAGCTGAGTACAGTTGGTTTAAACTGGTTCTGTTATCTTTCTGCCAAGGTCGTGCAGACTATAATAGTAAGGCCAGGAGGAGCCTGGGCTCTCACTCACATTCTCTTCTGTCTCTTTGTTCTAGTGTTCTCTTTCTGTATGCTATGAGTGGTAAGGTTTAGTCTTATAGGTTTGTAAGTTTTTTTTTAAAATGCTGCAACTGGATTTTTCTGGACTGTGTCAATCCTAAATGTACTGGATTTGTGACCATTTATGCTCATTTGCCTTCAGTACCAAGTAAAAGCTCTGCCGGATGAAGTACAATTGCCTCTGGTCTATTTTTTGGAACTCTGCTACGTGTTTAAGTTTTTCTCCTTCCTCAAGCGCTGGTGCAACACCTTCCCAGGACCTGCTTCTGCCCAGAGTCACCTCTAGCCACTGCCTTCTCATCAGACCTGACCTGGCTCACTTTCCCCTTGCTTTGACTGGATGGGCAGTTGCTGGGTATGCCAAGCCAGAGAGTTGCAGCTTCCCATGGTGGGGATGGTGGCAGTTGTGGCCCTGTTGCCTCACTTCCCCTTCCTCCTTCTCCTCTTCCCACTACTGCTGCTGCTACTCTACCAGCCAGACAGCCTGCCTTCCTGGCTCCCTCCCTCAGACCTGGTGCAAGACTCCCAGGAGTGGTGGCAAAGGAGGTGGCAGATGTGGAAGAAGAGGGGGGATGGTTGCCTAGGTTAGCAACTCTATCTTTCCCCCGACTTCCCCCAAACATGAAGCCATTTCTGGTTAGTGTACCCCAACAAACATGGAAATTCAGGTTTCTGTGGCACAAAATGACAGTCCCAACATTCTGGAGGCAGTTGGAGACTACTGAACAATAAGTATGTGGGTGTATCAGGTGCTAGGAGAGACTTCAAGGATTTGTTGCACTCATGTTGGCAACCCCTGTCTTTTAACTAAATTAAGAAATTCTGTTGTCTGTCTAGATTTCTGGCAATGCTATGATAGATGAGATATGTGGGTGTGGGTGTGATACGTTCATCTACAGGCCCAGGAAGCACTTAGGTTTAATTTAGTTCATTTCCATGTGGCTGTCAGGTATAGACACTTCGCTGACACCTTCCACAATCACTTGTCGAACCCAATGCTGATTTAACTTCCAGCAGAGAACAGCTTGAGTGTCTGGCACTCTATTACAACTAATGAAAAACCCAAACAATAATTGCCAAGTGACTCTTTATTCCCTCCTTTGTATGCTCCTGTTTTCCCACCTCACCCATGAATCTGCTTCTGAGGGGAGCAAGCACATCTAATTACAAGTGCTGGAAATTATTCACCGAGTTTCCGATTCCTTTGCTCCGGTTGCTTTCCCATCAAGCCGGTCTCTGTGAGTCCATCTCCTTTTCTGCTATTCAGGTTTGCTCTGCTGTCTACATCTACTGCTGGAAAATGAATGGGATTGGAAAAGGATGGAATTTCAGCCAAGCTCTGAGAAACGGCATTGCCAATGCTTGTAACTAGTAATTAGACTCCAGCATGTTCTGAATTAGCGATGGGCCCATTGATGGCTCAGCGCCAGGAAGCCAGTTATTCACTGACCTGAAAGAAAAAGAAGCACTTTACCTCCAGCATCACTAATTATTTATGGGAAAATCAGGTCAGGTACTCTATCTCTCTTCTGTGTGCCGAGTGCATTTTTCAAGTGGAGCGATCGTGAAAACTTTTCTTGCTGGCTTGTTTTCAGCAGTGCTGCAGTGACACATGCCTGATCCTATAGTGCAAAGTCACATCAAGCAAGCTAGGCATAATGTAGTTAAGCATTGTGCAGTGTGACAGGCTAAAAGATGTGCAGGTTGTTTATTTGCTAAATGGCACAAGTTTGGTACTTCTTATAGTCCATTTACATCCACGAGGCCATTCCTCAGTTGCCTGAATGCCATCCATTTGAGCATAATCCTTGTGTCTGTCATAACAGAAAGTTCCTCCTAAGAGATAGCTTGAACTCTTCCCACAGTGGAGAAGCGCAAGTTGTATCTTAGAAGCTGGAGAAAGGATTTTGCACATGTTATTTTGTCTACCAGACAGAAGGTTAGGTAGACAAGACTTCCTTGCACAGAACCCATACCGATTCTTCATTAGCAAGGTTTGTTCATTTAGATGCTTGGTCATTTTATCTTCAACAATGCTCCCCCCCCCCCCAGTTTTCCAGGAGCAGACTTAGCTTAATGTCCTGTATAGTCCTTGATCATCCATGAGTCCTTTTTAAAAAAACACTGGTATTGTATTGGCTGCTTTCCAATCCTCTGGTGGAGCAGCCACAATATCTGGTTGGCCCCTATGAGAACAGAATTTTGGATAAGTAGGAAAGGTTAAATTTCTCAATTTTGTTCTCTCTCAGTTTCCAGTCGCTGCATTTCTACATCAGTTTGCAATTTTCAAAAGAAACAAGTCATCATGAAATTCAGCAGTATTTTAATGCGTCTTTCTTTTCATATGCACATCTCTGTATGCAATTTTGCCAAATATACATGTTCTTGCAAAGCAGCTTTCCCTTGTACTTCTAATATATGCATTTAATGCACGGATTTCCCTAATACCTGCATTTGTTGTTCATATTATAAGGCAAGAGAACTGCATTGCAAAATTCAGAGGAGTGTCAATTTTGAAGGATGATTGTGAATTAGGTAGGTTCACCTTTACATGCAGACGGCACTGAATTTCACCTCCACATCTGCGGGCAAGATAGGCCTTTGGTGTGATGCAGCAGAGCTCTTAAAACTTTTGCCTTCTGTTTTAGCTATTTTGCAAGGCTTTATTCTGGGGGAGAAATCTTTCAAATATATGAATCATAGAATCATGGAGTTGTAGAGTTGGAAGGGACCCCATGAGTCATTTAAGAAAAGAAGATCTCTCTCTCTCTCTCTCTCTCTCTCTCTCTCTCTCTCTCTGTGTGTGTGTGTGTGGAAAAAAACACATGTAGCACCAGTGTCAGATTAAACCCTGTGAAGGCCCCTAGTCAGTCAAAATTTCGGAGGCACTCACAAATTATCTCCTAATACCCACAAATATTCTACTTGGATCTGGAGTCAGTAAGAATTGGTGACACACTAACCAAGCTTTGCATCTGGAGGTTTCTTGTATGTGTGCTCTAGTGGGATAAGATTGAACTAAGAAAGCTTGACTGTAATTTTCTTTCAAGATTAAATCAATTGTATTTTGATCCACTGTCTTGGGGCCTATAAAAGGTGGGGGCATAGTCTTATGCCTTCTCTGCCTATTTGGTAATCTGGAACTGTGTAGCACTGAGAAAAGTGTCCATTTCTACAAAACCATATGTGTGTGAGAGAGAGACATTGAAAAAGCACGAGAGCAGCACTGTTATTTGTTGTTGTCAGGCGGTGAGGTGGTTGCTCACGAGTAACCAGGTAGGACTCTGACCAGTCTTTGGCAGGTTTTTTATTGTGCAAACTATGTACACTGCAGGACCAGAAAGTTCATGTCCGTCTCAATCACTTGCAGATTCCGGGAGTGGCCCCTTCCACATTTCCCCTCCAGCATAAGAACTTAGACACCCCAAATCTCCGCCTTCCCTCCTTGTGTTTCACCCCTCTGCATAAACTGGGCGATGGAAATGGCATGCCTGTTTCCTGGCCAGCCGGGCTAGGTGAGGCATTTGGGCACTCAGTAGCATCTTTGAGCCCTCTCCTCGCTCAGCTTCCACCTTCCCCCTCTGCTCCACTGGAGGTGTGGCTTTCCCCACCGTTGGATGAGGAGATGCTCCTCAGAAGTGTGGGCGGCTCTCTGTATTCCCATGCCTCCTTCCCCTGTTCTGATGGCAGCTCCATGACAGTTGTGCTCCTATACCATTTTAATTGTATACATGCCAGCATTTCTAGAGCTTAAAAGGAATAATGTCAGGTTCACTTTTTTAAAAAAAACAAAACACACACCTTAAGAATGCTTAAATTTGCAATTAGAATTCTAAAATAGAGAGGCAGATGTGCTTGAAAATTCTGGTGCAAATAAAGCCTTCAAGCAGGCTGATAGCATTTGTCTTGACAACTTTTGACAACTTTCCTCTTAATGTGCCAAAACTGTGCCGAATTTCAAGTCTAAACTCCCCTGCAGCTCTCGTACTGCTCAGATGCTCTTATGAACTTTAACTACTCAGGGACTGAGAGATCACTATATCAGATAACAACACCTGCTGCAGCCCCAAGGCTGGTATATTCCTGATTTGGTCTCCCATTTACACTGCAACAACCTGTTTCCATATTTGTTCAGCTGAAAGTGAGGAGAAGGTGAGGTAAGCTAACATAGTTAGTCACAAAATAAGTCTTCTGTCAGGGGCATAGATGGCTGGAATATGTTTTTGAAAATGATAATTGATTACTACTGACCACTGGATTTTGGATCAAGCTGTTTGATATGCTTGGATCCCCATTTATATGGTAACCAATTTTTCTTGTTTGCTGCTGTTCCCTGTCAAATTCTGAAAATATGTGACTTTTGCTCCCAAGTGTAAAACCTTGCTTTGTGTATTTATTATATTCCAAGTCTGTCATTCTGTAATACAGAGGGGAGGTTTTTTGTTTTAGCAGGAGCTAAACCAGTGTGTCTGGCATTTTCAAGAGAAATGAATACATTTGCTTGTTGATAAAACTGTTGATATATCAAATGGTTAATGACTCGGTTTAAAATTCAGGGTCATCATTGTACGGTAAGTGGATAGCGATGAGATTTTTCTCATGACCCAACACAACTTCATCATCTCGTTGACCTGTTATTCACCTTCAAGTATTCACAGCAGTATACTGACACCTGTATTTTCCCAGAAATGGGGGAAAGGCTTTGATTATACAAAGCCTAACCCATAGTTACAATTAAGAAGTATTTTAGCTGGGTGCAATTTTGGTCCTCAAATCTTCCATGGCTAGAGCTTTTTAGTTGGATAGAGTGCATCACTGAACTTAAGGGTGACATCTATAATGTTTCAAGCCATTGGAGCAATCATACTCTCCTGTGAGCTTCAAGGCCATTAAAAACATGGTGATGAATGGCCTACAGAGCACCAACTTGGTGTAAGGGAAATGTTTTCAGAGTAAGTCTTGCATCTTAATGTGTTTCAGCATAGGTTGGTATTGCCCATCTTGCATTTCAGTCCTATACATATTTCCTTGCCCATGCGTAGGTTACAAAATTCTATGACTATCCAGCAGAATCCGAGACTAGGGAAAGACTATTTGCAGGGGCATTGTAAAATCAATGGACATTAGAGGGATGCTGGACAGAAATTAAGTGGTTACCAGCTGTAATGTAAAGGTTGAGTAATAAGTTATAATAAGTTATAATAAGTTATAATAAGGATTTGCTGAGTTAAGAATTTGAACTGGAATACAAAAGGGGGAGGTGAGGTCTGGGAAACAAGTTAATGGAAATAAGTAATGGAAATTATATTTGTTTTAACTGTTTTTTAATTTTGTATCTTTGTATTTTTGTCATTTTTGTGTATTTTTGTGTGTTGTTTTTTGTTTTTTGTATTAATTTGGAAACTCTAATAAATATTTATTAAAAAACAAAAAACAAAATTCTATGACTATCAACATTCTTTGGAGGAGATATTTCTTAATGTCCCCTTACTGGATCATATATGCTTTGTATGCTGTAGACCTAGCTGAATAATTTTATGTGAAGAATAGATGTCATTTACAATCTACTGAAGGGGGAACTGGAGCCACTGAGGGGAAAAATACCATTCAGACTTTTCCTCCTTGGTTTATTACAATTATCGTTGTTAGATGCAAATATTATATTTCAGTGCTCTTATTTTCCTTTTTTCCCCCTCCTCCAATATATGAGTGGATTGACCTATATGAGGAATGCAAACAGGGAAGTGTCACGAGAATAAAAGGGAAATTCTGCAACATTTTGATAGGAAAGTGCTGGCCTTGGTAACCGTTAATCAAAGAATCACTGAGTAGATTTGTTCCACAAAAGACTTTGCAATTGTCCATCTCCTTCACTCAAGCGTATGGTGCACGGTCATAGCAGTGATCTTAACAGCATGTAATAGCTGAAGTTTAAATAATGGAATAACTTATTGGGTCAGCAGTAGACTGTGCAATTTAATTTTCTCCCTTCAGCATATTAGACATAAAACTGATCAATGGAACAATGGACTTGGATGGCCTTTGCTTTCTTTCATGCACTGGTTCTACCAAGTCGTTTTATGATAATTCTGCTGACCAATGAAAGAAAGCACTTCTAATAAGAGGGAAACCAATAATCAAAGACCATGCACCATTGATTTGATCAAAGTGTATGCTGGCTAGAACTCTGATGAACAAAGTCCTAGAGAGCAGGAATGGCCCTATTACAACGAATGAGATGGCATATATTGGGGTACTATAAAAGGGGTGAAATGTCAGTAGTTCTTGTTGGAGTAACTGGACATAGGAATGGGTTAATTTCCTTCATCAGCATAAATCACCCCATAGGCGAGGTAACGGCAAGTGTAAGCTGAAATGAACCTGTTGCTCATGTGATAATGGCATGGGGCCCTAGCTATATCTCTGCAATTAATATATGTCAGCTAGTTCAGCTGCGCTGCTCTGGTTTGCCAGAAGAAGCATAGTCCTGCTGGCCACATGACCCAGAAGCTGTACGCCAGCTCCCTCAGCCAATAAAGTAAGATGAACGCCGCAACCCCAGAGTCGGTCACGACTGGACCTAATGGTCAGGGGTCCCTTTACCTTTACCTAGTTCAGTTGCTCAGTCTGTTTTGATTAGTTGGTGCTAGAGCAACAGTGACACTCTGCATCCAGATGTATATGTGTATTTCTGTATAGTGGTACCTTTGTTCTCAAACTTAATCCATTCTGGAAGTCCGTTCTAAAACCAAAGCATTCCAAAACCAAGGTGTGCTTTCCCATAGAAAGTAATGCAAAACAGATTAATCCATTCCAGACTTTTAAAAACAACCCCTAAAACAGCAACTTAGCATGAATTCTACTATCTAACGAGACCATTGATCCATAAAATGAAAGCAATAATCAATGTACTGTACTATAAAATAAACAAGACAGTATTGTAAATTATAAAAATAAAAATATTTTTCCCCCTTACCTGCACTAATGATAGTTATTGTTTGGATTGGGGGGGGGGGCTTTTATCCATTTTTGCAGTCAATAGCTGAACTGGGTTCCACACAGTCACAAAAACAAATTAACCAAAAAAGCCTCAAAAACAAAAACACAAAATAAATAGCAGAAACAAAGTCCATTTGACTTCTGAAATGTTCAAAAACCAAGGCACAGCTTCTGATTGGTGCAGGCGCCCTGGAAACAATAGCCTACAGCCATATTGGACATTTGGCTTCCAAAAAACGTTTGAAAACTAGAGCACTTAGATTCAGGTTTTTGCCATTTGGGAACCAAGGCATTTGAGTACCAAGGTACCACTGTATCTGAAAAGCCTGCAAGCTGGAACTTATTTTTCTGTATATAACTTTGTTCAGAGTTGTTTACTTCTATAGGAGTAAAATATTTGGATCTAACTCTGCTTCCGTGTGGTGACTGGTACTGCGAACTTCAGAGCTACACTTCCACTGCATTTGTATCTCATATATCATATTCCCAATGGTTCTGTGTATGTTTTCACCCACAAGGCCAGGATTGGGGGCTGCCATTCAAACTTCCTGCCTCAGTCTCCCAAAAGTCTTGAGCTGCATTTGCCATTAAGTTCATCTGCATGGCCGTTCAGAAGAAAACCAAAATCAAATAAGTGGATGGCTTTGATAGCCTTAACTGCAGTGCTTCTCTGGATAGATGAAACCAGTAAAGATCAAGCACTGGATTTCTAAGAGAATAAAAGGTGCATTATTACCTCGGATTAAGAACTTTGCTTCAGGATGAGAACAGAAATTGTGCTCTGGCGGTGCGGCGGCAGCAGGAGGCCCCATTAGCTAAAGTGGTGCTTCAGGTTAAGAACAGTTTCAGGTTAAAAACAGACCTCCGGAACGAACTAAGTACTTAACCCGAGGTACCACTGTAGTGAATGGAAGCTGACCAGTGCACACACATGCACAATGTGACGTGACCTGACTTCATGACATTCCATTGTGTGTGCATGTGCCACAGGGCACCCATAGTCTGGGGCCCAAGTCGGCGTCTCTGCCATCTATATCAGCTGTATTATGAATTCAGTGCAAAAGAAAAGTCACTCATATCATGCATGGTGTTTTGCTTCCACTTGTTTTTTCCTCCCCAACACAGAGATTTAACATCCAAGTCAGGAAAGGATGCATCTTAAATGGGCCTTTTGTGAATGTGAGTGTGTGTGCGCGCACATATTGCAGGAATAATCGTTTAACAATTTCACAGCATGTCTTGACTTACCATGGTGTGTTCCACAAATGGCAAAGTAGCAAACTTAATAATTATAGCTACACAGTTGGACAAAGTTAACTTGTCAACACCATTTAATATATCTTTAGTAATACTTTTTCATCTGCTATTTAAGGATTACCCTGGAACATTTTTTTTATATAAATAATGTAGAGCCTTAAATGAAATGTACTGGCAGAATTTTAAATATAAAGTGAGGATCTGCACCAGTATTGGCCTTGAAAGTTTTATACAAAATGTCCAGCATATTGATATAAATTTGAAAGAGGGAAATTGACTGGGTCCCTTAGGGATATGCTACCACTGGAACCAACTCTAACGGGCCATGGGTGCTTCACCACCCACAATAATATATTTGTCATTTCTTGGAAAAAGATGTACCGTAGATTCCGGCATATTAGGAGACTGGGCGTATTTGGGGGTTCGTCTTATAAGCCCAGTCGCCTAATACTAATTCCGAAGCAGCAGTGGGTGGGCTGCGCTCCGCACCGCCCATACCGGAAAAGACGACCCCTGACTTTTTAACCTCTTTTCCGGGGTTAAAAAGTTGTCTTATACGCCAGAATCTATGGTAATAGCAGCTTAAGGTTGGAACCACTAATTAGAACAAGTCTATGATGCACATTAAAGTCTCTCCAGTTATTTTAGGATTTATTTGAATCCACATTTACCCCTAATATGTGCTTTTGTGGGATGCAGGTGGCACTGTGGTCCAAACCACAGAGCATAGGGCTTGCTGATCAGAAGGTTGGTGATTCGAATCCCCGTGATGGGGTGAGCTCCAGTTGTTTGGTCCCAGCTCCTGCCCACCTAGCAGTTCGAAAGCATGTCAAGTGCAAGTAGATAAATAGGTACCGCTCCAGCAGGAAGGTAAACAGCATTTCTGTGCACTGCTCTGGTTCACTAGAAGTGGCTTAGTCATGCTGGCCACATGACCCAGAAGCTGTCTGCGGACAAACACTGGCTCCCTCAGCCTATAGAGCGAGATGAGCGCACAACCCCAGAGTCGTCCGCGACTGGACCTAACGGTCAGGGGTACCTTTACCTTTACATATGTGCCTTTTTGCGCACTTTTTTCTTTTTTTGAGAGCTTCATCACAAAATGTGAAGAAGTCTGTGATTTTCGAAGGGTGGCTGTGTTTCAGTTTTCATATTGTTTCAGGAAGTGTGAATCAGGTTGCTCCAGTTGTTTGGTCCCAGCTCCTGCCCACCTAGCAGTTTGAAAGCATGTCAAGTGCAAGTAGATAAATAGGTACCGCTCCAGCAGGAAGGTAAACAGCATTTCTGTGCACTGCTCTGGTTCACTAGAAGTGGCTTAGTCATGCTGGCCACATGACCCAGAAGCTGTCTGCGGACAAACACTGGCTCCCTCAGCCTATAGAGCGAGATGAGCGCACAACCCCAGAGTCGTCCGCGACTGGACCTAACGGTCAGGGGTACCTTTACCTTTACATATGTGCCTTTTTGCGCACTTTTTTCTTTTTTTGAGAGCTTCATCACAAAATGTGAAGAAGTCTGTGATTTTCGAAGGGTGGCTGTGTTTCAGTTTTCATATTGTTTCAGGAAGTGTGAATCAGGTTGGTCCTTGTTTCAATGCACAGCAAACTGAATTTCTTTCTCATCCCTTAGGAAAGACCAGCATCTTCCTGCTGAACGGAAGTGGCTGTTGTTTGCCCTGCCCCATTCCAATAGGGTAAGTTTAAAATCTGAATAGACAGGCCATTGAGGATTAAGAAATCATTTGTCTTGCCTTCCATCTTTGCAGCCACAAGAGAGAAGCAGAGTTCAGTTCTCAGAGTGGAAAGACAGGACTTGATGGAGGAAAAGGAAAACAGAAAGACCAAGTGTGGAATTGGTGAGTTATTATGGATGATTTGGAAAGGATGATGGGAATAGCAGCCCAGCAACACCTGAAGGCTGGAGAAGGAGGTTAAAAGCAACACTTTGCCCTGTGCCCAGAAATAGACATGCCCTCTTCATATGCTTCCTCTGTGTGTATACAGAACTGATAAAAAGTGCTGAATGCAGATGCCATGGAAGGCATCTTTTTTGGAAGGGTGAAGCATAAATGTATTGGGTGGAATTTGATTAATGAACCCTGTAAGCAGAAGCAGGACCAGTTGTCAGGGATGATGGGAATTGTAGTCCAAAAGCAGCTAGAGATCCAAGTTTGGGAAACATTGCCTTAAAGGATCAGGTTCATGGGTTCAGGGTGCTCTTTGATGTTTGGCCAGTTGTATTGCTTCCAAAAAAGAGATGTTCAGGATTATTTACACTGGGACTGTATTACACCAGTAATTATTCATGCCCTCCCCACCTTTCGCCTGTGCATCTTTGTGCTGTTCCTGTTCTCCAGAGAGCATTTTTCGAAGCCGACTTTGCCTCCAAACAGAATTTCCCTCTATCAAAAATCAATCATTCCCTCACTTTGACTCTAATGGGTAGGAAATACGATGGTTCACTTTCTGCTTTCTGCTGGCTGACCTGTGCTCTGTGTCAGGCTCTCAGGCTCTTGCCAGTAATGTGCGCATTTAAGGCTTTTCACATGACAGCCATGTTAAAACTACAGTTCCTTAAAACAATCCTTGTTCTGTTTTTCCATAGAGTTTTAGAATTTTTGTTGGTGGGCTTTATCACTAGGGAATGCTGTTATGGGGTTTGCTATTTGATTTCCTACTGGAGGTTGTCTTAAGGCAGGAGAGTTGTGAGTCGAGGACCCGCCACCCACTTAGAGATAAATAAGACACAAGGACACAAGTATTTTAGGTTAATGGGCTGAGGAAAGCCACAACTTTATTGGTTATAGCATGTGGGTGGTGTTCACTTAGGCATTGGATCAAACAATCTATACATGACTTCACCCTGCACAGCGGGGAGTCATTTGAGGGTTAACAACCAGTGGGAGGAGCTTGTTGATGCAAATATAACTGAAGCTTCCCCTGACGTCACAGGGGGGGGGGCGTGCCATGACCCTAGCATGGGCAGGGCATCGGACAGGATCCACAACCACCGGATTCCTTTAACGGAATACCCAACAGGGGGAGGGGAGGTGATGGCCACAACCTGCCCTCCATCACACGACACATATTCCAATGCCTAACCACCAATACCTGAAAAGTTGTGACAATTTGCTACGAGGTAGGTGAAAAACCAAGAGGCTGGTGCCAATTTGCCAAATGGATAAAAACTCCTACCAGGCCCCCTGGGAAACCAAGGCAACGAACCAAAGTCAATAGCAAGGTTGAAAGCATAGCTATGATCTAAAGGGAGGGTGATCTGACGAATTCAGGAAGCAGAATGAGGGCACGGCGCTACCGTGGCCACTCAAATGCGACTAAACCCCACCCCCAACCCAGCCCTATTGGCTGGCCGAAGGGCACGGTGCGGCAGCCGGAATAACTGACGCAGGGGGCCGAATACACCCCCCCGCCGACGCTGGAACCGGCTCCCGCTCACAACTCCTCCCCTCTGGTAGGAGGAGAGGCTTTTTCACACATATATCCTAGAATGTTGATCAGTTAGGCCAAAGAACCACAACTGATTTCTGTCAGCTTAGCATTTTTGTGGAATATATATATATATATATATATATATATATATATATAAAATTAGGACGCAGGTGGCGCTGTGGGTTAAAGCCTCAGCGCCTAGGGCTTGCCGATCGAAAGGTCGGCGGTTTGAATCCCTGCGGCGGGGTGCGCTCCCGCTGCTCGGTCCCAGCGCCTGCCAACCTAGCAGTTCGAAAGCACCTCCGGGTGCAAGTAGATGAATAGGGACCGCTTACCAGCGGGAAGGTAAACGGCGTTTCCGTGTGCGGCTCTGGCTCGCCAGAGCAGCGATGTCACGCTGGCCACGTGACCCGGAAGTGTCTCCGGACAGCGCTGGCCCCTGGCCTCTTAAGTGAGATGGGCGCACCAACCCCAGAGTCTGTCAAGACTGGCCCGTACGGGCAGGGGTACCTTTACCTTTACCTTATATATAAAATTTCACACAAACTCAGGATGTGGCAGCCACTAGATATACAGTGGTACCTCGGGTTACATATGCTTCAGGTTATATACACTTCAGGTTACAGACTCTGCTAACCCAGAAATATTACCTCGGGTTAAGAACTTTGCTTCAGGATGAGAACAGAAATCGTGCTCCGGCGGCGCAGTGGTAGCAGGAGGCCCCATTAGCTAAAGTGGTGCTTCAGGTTAAGAACAGTTTCAGGTTAAGAACGGCCCTCCAGAATGAATTAAGTACTTAACCCGAAGTGCCACTGTAGTACCACTTTATGCAGGGAGGGCACACATCTCACTGCAGCATCACACCATCAAAAATCTGAATTCAGCATGAGTGTGTTTTGCCATGTGATTGTCTCAGCAGTAGTATTGTGTCGTTTTGGCGTTCTTTCTCTCCCTTCCTCATGTCCGGTACCTGCAAAGAGATCTGCTTGATGCAAGAAAGAGAGAGGGAAGAGAAAAGAGAGATGTGATCTTTGGGTGACTGGGTATACAGCACTTCTTTTGACATCCACTACTCTAGGGACCAAGAAAAAGGTTTCGTACATTGACTTGTATGAACCAAAGCTCTCTTTGTGCATTCAAAAGAATGAGTGGGGGCTTAAACTGGATAGCAGGAGCAGGCATGGACACGCCATTCTGTCTCCTATGTCCTTGCATATTCCCTCTCCAGCTTTCCCACATTAAGGACTCAGCTACACTGGCATTTGTTTTGGCATTCTTACACTGTGACACCAGATGGCACTGTGGAGTTCTGCTTTTGCCAACCTGATTTCTCATAGGAGATTTGCAATGCATTTAACTGAAATGCTTCTTTGATGTGTCTAAGTGGGACGACCTGATGGGAGTTTGTGAGCATAACCAAGGTCCCGAGTTTATTTATTTATTACATACATATCCCACCATTCCTCCAAGGACCTCAAGATGGTTCACATGGTTCTCCAATTCCCCATTTTATCCTCACAACAACTATGAAGATTAAAGCATAGATTTAAAAGCTAAGTTGTTTATAAGGCCTGGGTGAGCAGAAAATTTTTCACCTGATGAAAAACTTTGTGGTGAATGTACCACAAAGATGGTTCCAGATAAATTGCTGCATAACCAGGGTGCCACTACTGAAAAGACCCTTGTGATTCATTAATTTAACCAGCCCTATCTACTCCAGATTGTGACATGCCCTCTCATACTCTCCAACATTTTTCTGATGAAAATAGGGATGTCCCTTCCATAATGATAATTCTACTATTTATACCCCACACATCTTACCGGGTTGCCCTAGCCACTCTGGGCAGCTTTCAACATATAAAAAAACAACTTAATAAAACATTAAACATTCAAAAAACTTCCCTATACAGGATTGCCTTCAGATGGCTCAGGGGTTGGATAATTCCATACTCTCCAACATTTCTCCAGTGAAAATAGGGATGTCCTAAGGAAAAGCAGGATATTCCAGGATACAGTCAGAAACCGGGACAGCTTCTCTAAATCAGGGACATCCTTGGAAAACGGACATTTGGAGAGGCTGCCCTCCATGATCTCTGACAGAGATTTTTGTAGCCCTTTCCCTAAATCTCCTCGGAACCTGATACAGAGGCCTGAATTTGGGGCTCTCTGCATGAAATGCTGTATTCTACCACTGAGCTATGTGACCCATCGGAAATGGAGCCAGTGACCATAGGGTTGTGCTGTGCCCTCTATGCCACATTATCAGGTAGAACCAGGTATATACAGCAGGTGAGATAAGAAGCAATCGAGTGTTGGCATCTAATGCCAGTCTTTTCTTAGTTCTAACCCTTACAGATGTTTCAATATTCTACTGAATACTTCAGGAGGTTTGGTCACATTTGAACTTGTAGCTCCTTTTACTTTCATCTGGCCAATATTACTGTTCACCTTCCATATAATATAGGTAGGAGAGACACCAATTCAGAGAGTTTCTCCACTAAAGCAAGGAAGCAATTTATTGATGATGCTGTACTAGAGCTATACCTTTTCATTCTAATCAGCCACGATTGTTACATTTCTGCAAGGACCTTAAGGAAAACCGTCTCGTCTATAATTTTGTAAAACCCTAAACAAGATTAGACTTTCAGCTTCACTGGATATTTTGCCAGCTGTCCTTGCCTGGCTGCCTCTGATGGAAGACCAATGGAGAAGAAAGAAAGCGATGAGAAGATCTATATATTTTGGGCATGTAATAGAGGACAAGAAAGTCCGCAGGCTTGCAATAAAACGATGTGAGAAGTGATCTGGGTTGTTTACAAACAGCTCACATAACCAGCTCTTAAAACAAAAGATTCCTTTTGGTTCCCCCTTGGTCTTTTATCATTGATTATTGAGTCTCGTCATTCATCATACGCCAGCATTTATATATTCTATCCCATCTCAAAGCCCCAAAATAGCTCTTGAAGAAAACTTTTACAAAGAAGGCAAAATGCACAGAGTACAATGCAAATCTCTCTTTATCATTTGGATAGGGCTGGGGAGCCTCAGACCCAGGGCCAGTTTGGAGGTCATACCCTCTCTGTTCCCATGCCTTTTGCCAGCTCCTGCTTCCTTGGAAGTAGACTAGAGAAGGGTGCATGTGCACCTATTTATTTTTTATTGAATTTATTGAATTTACATACCACCCTATACCCGGAGGTCTCAGGGAGGTTCACAGAAAAGATCACAGTATGTAAAATCAAAATCAAAACAATAACCCAATACTACACCCCCCCCAAAGGAGCCACATTTTAAAAGGATATAGGGTGTCAATCAGGTCAACCAAAGGCCTGGTTAAAAAGGAATGTTTTTGCCTGGTGTCTAAAGGTGTATAATGAAGGCATCAGGTGAACTTCCCTGGGGGAAGCATTCCACAGATGGGGAGCCACTGCAGAGAAGGCCTGTTCTTGTGTTGCCACCCTCTGGACCTCTCAAGGAAGAGGCACACGAAGGAGGGCCTCAGAAGATGATCTCAGAGTCTGGGGAGGTTCATATGTAAAACGGCTGTCCTTAAGGTATTGTGGTCCTGAACTACTTAAGGCTTTATGGGTCAAAACCAGCACTTTGAATTAATCTTGGAAACTAATCGGTATCCAGTGCAGTTGGACCAGGATTGGTGTAATATGCTCAAACTGTCTTACTCCAGTGGGCAACCTGTCCACTGAATTCTGCACCAGCTGAAGTTTCTGAACCGTCTTCAAAGGCAGCCCTATGTATAACACATTGCAGTAATCTAACCTTGAGGTTACCAGAGCATAGAAAACAGTAGCTGTCTATAAAGGCGCCAGGCGAACTTCCCTGGGGAGAGCATTCCACATATGGGGAGCCACTGCAGAGAAGGCCTGTTCGCATGTTGCCACCCTCTGGACCTCTCAAGGGTCTCAGAAGATGATCTCAGGGTCCGGGTAGGTTCATATGGAAAGAGGCAGTCCTTAAGTCCTGAGCCATTTAAGGCTTTATAGGTCAAAACCATCACTTTGAATTTGGCCCTATGTAGAGGCTAGCCTACTGTAAAGGTAAAGGGACCCCTGACCATTAGGTCCAGTTGCGGACGACTCTGGGGTTGCGGCGCTCATCTCGCTTTACTGACCGAGGGAGCCGGCGTACAGCTTCCGGGTCATGTGGCCAGCATGACTAAGCTGCTTCTGGCGAACCACAGCAGTGCATGTTGACCTTCCCGCCAGAGTGGTACCTCTTTATTTACTTGCACTTCGTGCTTTCGAACTGCTAGGTTGGCAGGAGCAGGGACCGAACAACGGGAGCTCACCCCATTGCGGGGATTTGAACCGCCAACCTTCTGATCGGCAAGCCCTAGGCTCTGTGGTTTAACCCACAGCACCACCCACGTCCCTACTGTAGAAAAGTACAACTCACATTTTTTGCTTCATGCACTGTTGCCTCTGGTCCCGCTCCTAAAAGGTTGCCCAGAAGGGAGTGTGACTCTTTGACTGAGAAGAGCTAAGAAGCAGCTGTGTACAAAGACATCCATTGGCACAATATACATTGGCCCATCTAGCAGAGCTGCACTTGTCAGCAGTGGCTGTCTACAGGTCCAGACAGGGGATATCCCAATCTTACCTGGAGATGCTGAACCTGGGACTTTCAGTCTGTATACCAGATGCTCTACCAGTGATCTATGGCTGCATATGTCCCCTTGATTTATCACCTTTTTAAAGTATTTTTATTTAAAGAAACGTGTCTTCAGAAACTAAACTCATTATATCATTCTCATTTAAAAAAGAACAAAGCCTGTTATATTTACAGCTCCCATCCTTTCCCTCCTGGCTGTTGTGGCAGTTTAAGGCCTACGACACCAGCTGCTTCCGCTACCAACCGCTCTCCTTTGCCATGATATTCTTTATGCAATGCTAAGTGTTCGTGGACACAACACAGAAGACAGAGATAGGTGGCAGCCTGGAAATGTACTGTAGGTCATGCTGGGCCCTGCATCATTTTTTCACTGGTTACCTGGTGAACGCAGAAGCCTTTCTTCAAATTTTGGTAACCTTTCATCTCCTGATAGTAGAGGTCGCCTTGCACACAATGGGAGCTTGCACAACAGGTACAGAGGGGTGAGCCCAGCACCGCCATCTTGGCCATCACAGCAGTCTTCTGTCTGAAAAAAGATTCCCCACCCCCTGCTGCAGAAGAATCCAAGTTGTTCCCCACTCACAACCACTTGAATCCAAACTTTTTCCCAATTATACACCATGATGTCAGAGACCAAGCTGAGGAGAGCTACTCTGATGAGGAATGGTGGGGGCCTCCCCCTCCCTCTGCTCCTGACCAGGATCCTGAAGCTGCCCAGGAGCAGGGGAGCAGTATAGATTTCGAGCAGTGGTTTGCCGAGGGACAGAGTTCGGAAGACAACAGCTGGGCAGAACTGAGTGGGGAACAGCTAGGAGAAGAAGAACAGGGAGAGAGAGAATTAACAGATTCCCTTTCACTGGAAATTGTCCCAGTACTCAGTCCAAGGTCAAGGAGAGCAGGTAAGGTAGCTACACAGAAGGCCAAATGGTTGTGAGATCAGGTTGCCAGACGAGGAATTGACGGGGTTGACTCGGGGGGAAGTGGGAGGAAACCTTAATAGGGAGCACCTTTCCTCCGAGATGGAGTCTTTGTTCTTTCGCTGTGAACATTAAAAATCTCTTTAACTGGTAAGGGACTATTTTCACTTTGTTCTGCTTATCCACAGCCAAAGGGAGGGTGGAAGCCATTTCCCCGAAGCCTGACACATACACAGGCTGTGCTATTGGCTCTCACACCCTCCAGTTCCTGGGATCAATATAAGACATTTTTTCTTGAAGTACACAAATGCCCGCTTTCCACCAGCTTCATTTATTTATATATACCTTGGTTCACAATAAAAAAAATTCTTTTTTAAAAGAACAAAACCCCCACAAATTTTCAAAATGTACAGATTAAAAATAAACTAAACACAGCAGGATCACCTTAGAACAACAAACTCTGCCAATATGAAATGAATAATTGCAACCCATTTTTCTTGGCCTCTATGCTGTGAAGATGCAATAAGAAGTTTGTTCAAATGAAAGCATTGCATGCTAATTATTTTATTTTATTTTATTTTTATTACTCTTCTGCAACACACACATTTTACTTTTGCCAAAAATGTGTGCAATATTTATTGCTTATTGCATAGAGTCAGAAGGGAGAACTATCCCAATTGATTTTATATATATTACCTCTGCTTTGGGTGCCAACTTCTTTTTTCAATCTCCTATCCTAGATCATATAGTTCTAAAAGAATGCCCTTTCGGTGCCAGACCACCGCTTAATTTTGTTCAAAATTCTCATAATCAAAGATTGCAATAAATCATTAAGGTTTATAATAACATTTTATTCTAAGAGCAGAGCCTGAGGGTGGGGGCAGCTACACAATGTAATTGTGTTAAGGATTATTGGGACAAGATGATTCCTCAGAAATTGCTGTGGCAGCATAAAGAGGCCCGTGATCATAAACCACACAGTTCACACATCAGCAAAGTTTAAGGACTAGCATCCAGAGTACACACTTTTCTCACAAATGGTCTAACCGGCACTTAGCCTGTATGAGAGAGGTATAAGAAATCACAGGTTAACCCAGATGGGGGGAAATTCAAATCTGTTCACATTTAAAGGCAAATCTACCTAATTTGCCCTTTTTGAAACAATCCGAGAACCAAAATACAGCAATCCTTAGAAATTCGCACTTTGCCAAATTTTGCGATGCAGTGCTCCAGTCAAGTAATGTGTACAACAAAGTGTGCTAGGGTAAAGTTCAGATAAAAATGCATCTGTTAGTGCAAAGAACATAGAAAATACATTGCATTAGGGAAAATTGCTTTGCAAAAATGCGTGTGTGAGGGGAAATTACAAACAAATGTGTACGTTATGAAAAATCTGCACTAAAATTCTGCTCAATTTTCATGTGAAGAATGGAATTTAAGATTGGAAAAATGAGAAACTGTGAAAACAATGAAATTGAGATATTCAACCATTTCTGTCCTGCAGAAGCTGGAAAGTTTATTGAGATGGTCCATTTTGTTTGTTTATTGCCTCTTTGATGTGCTTCGAAATGCATGGCATGTAGTACACATTTATTAACAAATGACAAGGTCTCTTTTAAAGAAACCAGTCTCTTGGTCATTTTTAGCAGGGCCATATATCCTACTTTAGAGAGGCCAGTCCTTTAACTGAAGGAGTCTTCTGTTTGAAGGGTTGTTCAGTCCAAATATAGTTATAGAAATTATGAATTTGGGAGAATGAACCAATTGGCACCTAGACAGCTGAGTACACACAGAGGTCAATCTCTGTGTGGCTTTGAGTTCTAGGCTCCCAGGTCCTAATCCAGGATTTCATCTGTTACATGAAACGGGCTCAGGACAAATATCTGTTCCAACGAATTCTCATCATGTATGCTATAGATGTTGTGTGCCTTTGTAGGCCAACTTTCCATATTGAGAAGGTTTCACTTTGTTTAAGCCTGGCTGTTTATAATATCTAGGCCATTGGTTGAGACAAATTAATATTTTCAAGATTATTTTTTTCTTTTCAACCATAGAAGATTTCATCTAGTGCTCACCTGAGAGATCCTTTTAAAAAATAAATCTGGGGAAACTGATATAAAATCTCCCTCCCGCTTATCTTGCTGTTACAGACCTTACGAGCATATTTTTATTGTTGTTTTTCTAATCTGCTTTAATGGCACACTTCCCACCTTCAATCTTCATTTTTTCTGATGTGGCAATCTCAGTAACTTTACAGAATTGCATCCGCTTATTTGTAAGGCACCTGGAGTGATCAAGGGATTGGAGCATATTTTCTTTGCTAAAGTAACTGCAAATGTTTGATAAAAAAAGTCTTAAGTGAGTATATGACACTTAAAATCTATAAAATCATGAGGTCTATAAACAGAGTAAATGATTTTCTCTCTCTTGTGCCGCTAGTAAATCTCAATGATCATGAAGTTTCATTAAAGATAATTGCATTGCAATGCATTTTACATTTCTTCTCCTCACTTTGACAATGGATGCAGGAGTTGAGGTGGTGTGACGCCACCACATGTTGTTGGACTACAACTCCTATCATCCCTACACAATACACATTGGGGCTCAGACAGACAGGAGTTGGAATCTAGCAATATCTAGAGGGCCACAGGTTCCTTACGTTGGCTTTGAATGTTGATTTACCTTCTTAATTTCTATACCAAATCTCTGGGTTGGAGCGCTTGTGTCACAAACCAGCACAGGCTATTTCAGAAGTTTTAGGCCTTACTTTACACTGTTAAGCAGAACTTGTAGTGATTCTGTGAAAATTATTGGCAGTTGGTTCATGATTGAAAACAGAAAGTACTGCCTTTGACTAAGCAATAGAAGAAGAAGAAGAGTTTGGATTTGATATCCCGCTTTATCACTACCTGAAGGAGTCTCAAAGCGGCTAACATTCTCCTTTCCCTTCCTCCCCCACAACAAACACTCTGTGAAGTGAGTGAGGCTGAGAGACTTCAGAGAAGTGTGACTATCCCAAGGTCACCCAGCAGCTGCATGTGGAGGAGCGGAGACGTGAACCCGGTTCCCCAGATTATGAGACTACTGCTCTTAACCACTACACCACACTGACTCTCAATAGAGAAGAAATCAAACAGCTTACCAACAGGTGCCTGAACACATAAGAGATGTGGCTGGCTAATGGAAAGGTCCCCAAAAAGAAGGTCTCTCTAGCTCCACACAATACAAAGGCCTTCCAGATTTCTATTACATCTGTTCTGTTCACATTGCTTTTAAAAGAGTAGACAAACTCATGGAAGAGAGGCCAAGTGGTGGCTCTTAGCCATGCCAAATAAATGCAACCTCCAAATCCATAGACCAAGGGTGGGGAACCTGTGTCTCTCCAGGTGCTGGTTACAGCATCAATCATTCCTTAATATTGGTCATTCTAGCTGGGGCTGCTAGGAATTGGAGTTGTGTGTCAAGGTCCCCAGGGCCACCCCAATAACTCACACATCACACAGAATTTTTGTTTAAGGTTTTTGGCTTAGTTTTGGCCACAACTTTATTAAAATACAAAAATGTGAGTGGTTGCTTAGGCATTGGTTGCGACTATCTGCCCCCACCGTGGGGGACAGACTGACATTCCTCACGATGCAAAAGTCAGAAAAGGGGAATACACTTGGAGGTAGAAACGGAGCAGGGAACCTGCCCTCAGCCCTCCCCAAATGCAACCAGGAGCTCATTGCTATGGCCCGAGCCCCCTTGACAGGGTGGACAACCAATAGTTAGCCCCTGATTCCTTTAACGGAATCCTTTGCAGCAGCAGCATTAGAGGGGCAGGCACAGCCAATCCATGCCCCTCAACCAACCAGACATAAACCAATGCCTAACTGCAACCTTACAAGTTGTGACGATTTGCTACGCAGTAGGCAAAAACTAAATGGCCCCAGCCAATCACCCAGATGGACAAAATTCCTACCAGGCCCCTGCCTCAAGAGCAGACGACCCCATGACAGGCATAGCAAGGTCAAAGCAAACAACCCTAATTCTAGGGAGGGGGGGGGACAGACAATCTGATGCACAGGCGAAAAGAGGAAGCCCATGCCTCATGCAAGGAGTTTTAGCATTTCTGGCAGTCAGTCAACAAATGGCAACATTAACTTCTTCCCAACAACAAGGGAAGCCCCAATCACATCAGTGGCTAACGGTCAATTAGCCCGCCCCCAACTTTGGAGTGTCCTGGCGGCCCCCACCGCAACACGTGCTCTCCATGAAGGAGAACACACTATATCCAAATGACATGCAGAGTGACATAGGTGCCCCATCCCTGCCATAAGAAGTATAACTCTGAGTACAAAAGGTCTGAGGATATGAAACAGGGCAGCTCTCTGTTTCATCTAGCTTCACTTTTGAACTTTGTGGGGCATCTGGTTGGCCACTCAGGTACCATGTGAGGTCAGATGGACCCTTGGTCTGATCTAGTCTAGGCAGTTCTTTACGTTCTTAGCGCAGCCACACTGGCTTGGTTTGATACACTTCACATTTCTTTGTCCCTTGTCCTACAGTGTAGAGAGCTATAATCAATATTGTCTATGGATGCTGTCTGGATTTCAAGATTCCTAAGGTGTTTAGAGGCCTCTGCTTCAGTAATGTACAGAATCTCGATGGGGGAAATGGTGGCAGTAACCATCTGCATTCATGTATAATCGCTCTGTCAGATAATATTGGTAAAGGCTGCACTCATGGCACTTCAAAGACAGTATTAAGTATTTATTGGCATTGTCATTGGCAGCATCAATCTTTGATGATGTCTCATACTCATAAAATTCCATTTAAAGCTGAGGCGCACAGTAGCTCAGTGCAGGTCTCCATTAAAAATGCAATTCCAGTACTTTGCATTTTTTTAAAAAAGCCTACTTCTGTGGTGTATGGTCTGGATTGATTTAAGCTGTTGCGAATCAGGAGGACCTGTTTGGATTCCAAGACAGATTGTCAGCTTGATCCTAATACACTGATAGTAAACGCTATTAATTTTGGTTGTCCTTTCCATTACATATTTCTTTATTTATTACATTTAAACCCCACCTTTCCTGAAGGAGCTCATGGTTCTCCATCCCCCCACTTTATCCTCATAACAACCCTGTAAGGTAGGCTAAGCTAAGCGATAGTGACTGGCCCAAGGTCATCCAATGAGCTTCAAGGCTGAGTAAGGACTAGAACTATGGTCTCCCCATCTTAATTCAACTCTCTAACCACTACACCACACTGCATATATGGAACAGCCTGATGTAGTGTGGGAGCTCTGTAGCTGCAATGCTAATAATAATAATTTATTTTTTAAATCTCACGCATCTGACTGGGTTTCCACAGCCTCTCTAGGCAGCTCCCAACAGAATATTAAAAACACAATAAAACACCAAACATTAAAAACTTCCCTAAACAGGGCTGCCTTCAGATGTCTTCTAAAAGTCAGATAGTTGTTCATTTTCTTGAAATCTGATGGGAGGGTGTTCCACAGGGCGGGCACCACTACCAAGAAGACCCTCTGCCTGGTTCCATGTAACCTCACTTCTCACAGTGAGGGAACCGCCAGAAGGCCCTCAGTGCTGGACCTCAGTGTCCAGGCTGAACAATGGGGGTGGAGATGCTCCTTCAAGTATACTGCTATGAACATTTACCCAGGAATAAGCCCCATTTTGTCCTTACTATTTACTGTTCATTGGATGACTTGCCCACCCTTCCCCATAAAATTTCAGGGCAGGTCTCAACAATATGGAAATACAATATTAAGAAGTTGGCATGAGTAGAATTGCCCAGTGTTGTGCAAATGTATGCAGCCAATGCAAGTGTAGCCAGCCAATGCAGACCTGGATGCAAAATCTTTATCGCAATATAAAGGTACCCCTGCCCGTACGGGCCAGTCGTGCCTGACTCTAGGGTTGCACGCTCATCTTGCTCAAGAGGCTGGGAGCCAGCGCTGTCTGGAGACACTTCTGGGTCACGTGGCCAGCGTGACTAAGCGGCATCTGGCGAGCCAGCACCAGTGCCGCACACGGAAACACCATTTACCTTCCCGCTATAAAGCGGTACCTATTTATCTACTTGCACTTAGGTGCTTTCAAACTGCTAGGTGGGCAGGAGCTGGGACCGAATGACGGGAGCTCACCCCGCCGCGGGGATTCGAACCGCCGACCTTGCGATCAGCAAGTCCTAGGCACTGAGGTTTTACCCACAGCACCACCCGCGTCCTAACAGTTATCACAATATTGGTACCATTGAATCAGCTTGATGCACACCAGGATATATATTCCATGTTGGAGCCACCAACAGGGAATTTACATGTCTAGCCATGCTGGAAATGAGTCATTTGGGTTATCCAGCATGGTTGGTGTTGACTAGAATGAGTTTGGTCCCCTCTGAAGGAAGGAAGTCTGTGACTGAGTAGCATCTCTGTCACAGAACCCTTATAATGCTATTTCTGTTGTTACACAGGGACAGGAGACAAGACACAAAACAGCAATATCAAAATAATTTGATTGATCAGTGAGGAGCTAGCTCTTGGTGAGTATTGCCACCAATATGTCCTTCAAAGATTAAGTTCGAATTAGATGAAACTTCTGAGGAATTTCAAGGACAGCCAACAGAGATTCCCTTTGGAGCAAAGCGTCTCAAAGAGGCATGCTTCATTCTCTCACCTCTCCCTACTCTAGCATATCTCCAGAGAAACCCTGTGAAATGCATTAGTTTGAGAGATGGTGACTGGTTCATGATAATCCAGTGAGCTTTATGGCAAAGTAGAGATCTGACCCTGGGTATCCTCAACCTGAGTCCAACACCCTAACCACTACACCATGCTGCCTGTCTTATCAAAAGAGTTTTGATAAAATTAGTA
Source organism: Podarcis cretensis (assembly GCF_951804945.1). Lineage (NCBI taxonomy): Eukaryota > Metazoa > Chordata > Lepidosauria > Squamata > Lacertidae > Podarcis > Podarcis cretensis. Next base: position 14,669,606 of record NC_137187.1, read on the forward strand.
GGAGTTATTAGGCATGATGTCACTAGCCAGGTGATGGTGTGTGAGAGAGAGACTAGTAACCAAACCTCATTTGTTTGCTGCTACTATTCCAAGGGCCAAGATCAGGAATAAGATAGTAAGCTGGAACTTCCTTTTAAATATTCCTGGCATCCATTAAAAATAGCTCCACATTCTACAAGAAGAAAAGGATTGGATTTTCCCCACCCACCCACTTTGCAATGATTTTTTTAAAAAAGAAAAGGGGGGGAGAAAATAAACAGGTTGGCATCTAGTTGTATTTTGTTGATATGTACGGTAATTGCGTATTCATTAGGAAGATGATTTTCTTGTTGATGTTTTCTTAAGTATTGATTTTGGTATTTGATTAAGGCAGTTAAACTTAAAATTACCATGCTTGCTCTTATCCCATAAATGCAGTTATATCACAGTTAATCTGAGAATTTAGATGGAAATTTTCTCTCTCTTTCTACCTTTTTAGGAGGCAGTATATTCTCTTCTTGACATCTATGAAAATGGACCAGGACTGGTTGAAATTCTCCTTAGAAATTAACATAGGGTGCCCAATGCCATGGTCTTAAAAATGACAGTAACTGCTGGTAGCAGAGAAGAATTATTATAGCACAGTAATTAGAAATGTTACCAATGATCCAGAGACCCACAGATCGAATCTCAGCTCAGCCATGAACCTCCAAACTGGCCTTAGACTAGTGATGGGAAGTTGTTTTTGAAATCCAGTAGCCCCGACCAACATGCTCTGTGGCTGGGAAAAATATTATCTGGCATTCACACCCAGGGCTGGTCCTATCATTAGGCAAAAACTAGGCAGCTGCCTAGGGCACAGGCCTCAGAAGAGTGCAGTACTGACCTTTGAGGGGCACATTTTTATAGAAATTCACAAGATCATTTAAAATGATTTGTGTACTGAAACATTTTCTTTTGTATTTGAGAAAGATAATCAAATATTGTTGCATTATTTTTCCTCTCAATTTAAAATAAATTTAGCAGTTTCAAGTTTTGTGCTTTTCATTTTTTCTACACAGCCCTACAAAATACTATTTTAATATGTATCTCAATATGAATTTCTACATCGATTTTTAATAATGCAATAATGGAATGGAATTTACTTAAGGATAAACACGTGTGGAATTGGCATGGATCATAAAGGGACTGATGCATCTATCGCTTTGGTTACAAATAGGCCCCGGAACTGGGCGAAAGGAGAGGTGAGGCAGTCAGATGAAATGGTAACCCTAAGTAAAACCTAGGTGGAACACATTAAGGGAGAATGGTATCAAATTAATGTTGGTGCATATGAAAAAAGCACCTGATGGCTGGAGCTCATGTTGTTGTTTTTGTTGTTTGCAATGATACATAAAAATACAAGGAAAGGAAAGAAGGTTTCAAGATTAGAACCGCTCCAGTTTGTTGGTCTTTATAGGCAAGCTGTGTAGGTTGTTATCTTCAGATCTTAGATTACTCTCTCTTCTCAATTGTATGCTTGGTGCTTGTTTTCCTCTCCTCCTGCTGTTGACCTAATGCATTGTGGCAATGTTGGATTTCATACCCTTTAAAGTTTCTCTCTTCCCCTCCCTTCCCAGTGAGCTTCGCTTTGATATAAAGTGAACTGGGCGATTTCCCCCACAGACGCACTGAGGATTCTCTTCTCCAGAAGATGCTGTAAAGACTTGAGCTTGAAGACAATTAAACATAATAACCATGTAAGCCTGAAGCGCGAACACTTCCCTTGAATAAGTCAAAAGCTGTCTTGATGTTTCATTTATACCCATCGGTAAAAGAGGCACTGCAGGAATAATGAAACCTAGGAGTTGATTGGAATAAGAAATATACCAACTGGATTTTTAAAAATCCATTGTTAAGTGAGAGGTGAAGAACAGCTCCTCTAATAGTCAGGTTTGGATATTTCAAATAGGCTATATTGTTGCCTATCCTGTATTATACAGGACAGGTGACAACCCTAGTTTTGTGCTTCTCTCTGCATCTTGAGCTGAGTCTTCTTCTTCGTCTTCTTTGGTGATCACTCGTAGCTGAGTAAGATTGTCTTCCATAAACACAGTTTTAACGATGAGTCTGTAAGTGACTGTGGAGGCCAATTCTGGACCCACACATCCTTCCACAGTGGGGACATTGGTTCCCGGGTGGGAGTTGGTCATGGTGTGGATTTGCCAGGCGTGCCTTCCTCTTAGCACATTTCTCCCTTGCGTTCTGAGTTTGAGTGCCTTCAAAGGCCATGACACCTTTGGTAAAGGCTGTTCTCCAACTGGAGCACTCGCAGGCCAGTTTTTCTCAGTTGTCAGTGTTTATACTATATTTTGTTAGATTTGCCTTGAGACAGTCTTTAAACCTCTTTTGTTGACCACCAGCATTATGCTTTCCATTTTGAAGTTCGGAATAGAGTAGTTGCTTGGGAAGATGATAATCAGGCACCCACACAGCATGACCAGTCCAATGAAGTTGATGTTAAAGAATCATTGCTTCAACACTGGTGATCTTGAGTTGAGTAACAGCTAGGGATAGGACTGGTTTCATCAATGTTGTGTTTGGTCTAGGAAAAGCCTGACATATGGCAAGTGGGACAATTTTTAAAAATATATATATTTAAAAATGATTTTTTAAAAATATGTAAAAATTCAAAAAAAGCCCCCAAACAGCCTCAACCAATGTCATGTATCTCAAAACAATAGCAGCGCATGATTCAAATGGCTGCAGTGGCTTTCTTTTGTCTGGTGTGCAGAAGTGGCCTTGGCGAGGCGAGAGTTGCTGCTCTCCCTCATCAACCCTTCAGCGTCTGCTAAGGAGAGGTTTCCAAGCGGACCTTGTGGCCAGCAGCGAAGGCTGGGAGTACCCTAAAGGAGGGCTGGGGGCACCTTTCCAGCAGCCGCCACCTCCCCTTGCGGCTCTAGGGTGCAAATCACCGGCGCCCCACCACCAACAACATAGAACTTGGTTATATTTTCTGAGAATCCTCTGGAAAAACAATCTCTCAGAGGACCTGTTGATGGCATTTTACCATTGTACTGCGGAGATTGTATTAACTTATGGTCTCTGTGTGTGGTTTGGGAGCTGCACGGTCAGGGAAAAACCAATGCTGTCCAGGGTTGTAAAGACTGCGGAGAGAATAATTGGGTGCACTCTTCCCACCTTGGATCAAATCTATGCTTCCAGTTGCAGAGATAGTGCAGGATAGTGTGCACTCCAGAAATGATCTCTTTCAGCTTCTGCCTTATGGAAGAAGGTACAGGGTTATAAAGACTAGGACTAGCCAAGTGAGAAACTGTTTCTACCCAAATGTGATTTTGGTTTTAAACACAGTGTAATGTAAAGAGTCTCTATGGGAGTATATTGTATTTAAAAATAGGGTATGAGAGTTTTTAGGGGGCTAACCAGGTTGAGATAGCAGGCTTGTTGGGTTTTGAATGTTTTATGTAGATTTTTCAATTTCGTTGTTCTGTATGGGACAATGACAATAAAGATTATCGTATCGTATTGTAACTCCTTGCACGTTGCTATAGAGAGAGGTGTGTTTGTGTGTAGCAGGGGCAGCAAACCCCTCCACTAACTGTGCTTCTTCAGGCCAAGCCTCCCCCTCTGCTAACAGGCTGCGGGTGGGTGTGAGTGTGCAAGGAATTGGTGTGGAGGAGAAGCATCACAGGCTCTCATTGGATGTGTGCACAGCCAGCCAGACCGCTCACCCTCCCAACACTGCCCGATCTTCTCTGCACTGGAAGCCTGAGGCTCCATCTCCCTTGGCATCCAGCACCATACAGAATTTGACCTATTCTTTAGAATGTCTGCAGCTGAACCCCATGGTGCTTACTGTCACTCACCCGGTGTGAGCAATAGGTGTTCATATCTGGTGGGCGTGAGTAGATTTGAGTCAGTCTCAGCATGAACCCTCCGGCTTCTAAGCATACAAAATAAAGAGAAATGATTGCTAAAGGAGGAGGTTGCATGCCTATTGATTCCCTCAAGGCCAAGATGTGTTGCTTGTAAACAGCATTTTAGAGGTAAAATGGAATTCAAGCTACGATTTTCAATCTGGTTGACAGCGTGCGGAGCTCTGATAATGACGATGACTATGCGGTCTGAGTGCAAGTCTGAAGTTGGGATTGCTTCAAGGCTCGTGCAGTAATGAAAAATTAAATTAGGTGGTGGTGCTGATTTTCTGTGTTTCCATCAAAATGCAGTTTTTCTTTCAGTGTTATAAACAAAGTGTGTAGCTGACACTTCTAATACAGTGGTACCTTGGGTTACATACGCTTCTGGTTACATATGCTTCAGGTTACAGACTCCGCTAACCCAGAAATAGTACCTCGGGTTAAGAACTTTGCTTCAGGATGAGAACAGAAATCGTGCTCCAGTGGTGCGGCAGCAGCAGGAGGCCCCATTAGCTAAAGTGGTGTTTCAGGTTAAGAACAGTTTCAGGTTAAGAACAGACCTCCAGAATGAATTAAGTTCTTAACCTGAGGTACCACTGTATACAATGGTCAACGACAAGCTGCATTTCAGCAGCATTGCTGGAAAACAGATTGTTATTGTTGTTGCTGCTGCTGTTGCCTTTATAACCCACATTCTTCTGCAAGGAACTCAAGGTGGCATTCAAAGTTTCCCCCTCCTCATTTTGTCCCCACAACAATCCTGTGAGGTAAGTTAGGCTGAGAGGCATTGACTGGCCCAAGGTCATCAGGTGAGCTCCATGACCAAGTAGGGATTTGAACCCTAGTCTCTCAGGTCCTAATCCAACACTCTAACCACTGACTTCTCAAGTTTTCACTATCTTGCAACTGCTTTGAACCTGAAGCTCTAGGGCTGCGGTCCTATACATCGATTCATGTCTGGGCAGAAGGCTCATTGGCCATAGTGGGGCTTTGTTCTGAGTAGACATGCATAGGTGTGCACAGCAAGATGCTACACATGATGGCTATGCTCTGTCTCCTTAGTTAGAGGAAGCAGTTCTTCTGAATACCAATTGCTGGAAGTGTCAGGAGTGGAAAATGCTCTTGCCAGTTTCCCACAGGCATCTGTTGGGCCACTGTCAGAACAGGTTGCTGGACTAGATGAATTCAGTGGGACTTATTTCTGCATAGACATGGTTAGGATTGTGTTGAGAAAGTCTGGATCCAAACCCTACAATTTGTGGTACAATAGATGAAGACTGCATTTGCTAGGGTCTTTTCTGCCAGGGCTGGTTCAGCTGCGGTTCAGCCCAAAAACTCAAGAGATGAGCAGAAAGGTTGAGTCTTCGTTCAGAGAGACAAAACATGACAGGGAACGCCACGAAAAGGATGAGCCCTTTGAAGCATTTGTCAGAACTGAGGATATGAGCCTCCACTGTTTCTCTCTTCTGTTTCTCCCAACAGTTGTGATCTCCTTCAAGGAGGGGCTCTCTGTGCCTTTTGTTTTGCTACCTGTAGCACCCTCCTCATTCTTGGAGACAGGGGAGAAGGGGAGAGGAGAACAGTGGAACTGGTAGATTGCTGGGGATCTGTTGCTCCCTCAGCCTCTTCCTCCTCTTCAGATGCCTCACTCTCACTTAAAGCTATTACTTGCTCAGCTTCCAACTCATCTACCTGATATGATGCTGTTAGCACAGGCATAGGCAAACTCGGCCCTCCAGATGTTTTGGGACTACAAATCCCATCATACCTAGTTAACAGGACCAGTGGTCAGGGATGGTGGGAATTGTAGTCTCAAAACATCCAGAGGGCTGAGTTTGCCTATGCCTGTGTTGGTGGCTCCCAGCTGGTTGCCCAGGAAAGTATAAAGACAAGGAAAAGTTTCTTACTGATCTTTTTTATTTCAATCTTTACAGAGAGAGGCTATAGAACCCAGCCTCTTGGATTATGGCATTGTCCTGAGTGAATCTCCACACCTCATCTCTCCCACTTCCTCATTTGCCACTTCTACGGGTGCTGCTACATGCCTCTGTCTTTGAGCTCTTTGCTCTCCTACTTTTAAGGCTCGCCAGGTTCTGGGAGATGGTGGATCTGGAATGCTTTCTAGTAACACCATGTCAGCCAGCTGCTGCTCCAGTTCTGGCTGCTCCTTCTCTCCCATTATTTCCCAACTTTCCCCCTCATCTGCCTCTGAGCTCCTCCGTCCCTCAAACCCCTGCTGTAAATCTATACTGTCTTCCTCTTCCTCCTCCGTGGGAGGGTCACGATGGGGAGGCGGTCTCCACCATTCCTCTTCTGCCCAGCATTTTGAAAGATTGCAACCATTCACTGTTGTCCTTGAATTCACAAAGGAGCAAGGAAAACAAAGCACTTTGCATGTCTCCTTCGAATGTGGGAAGCTGAGAACACAGAGCTGAGTAATGAACATTGGATACCAGCCTTTGAGTGTTTGTTAAATGGATACCCCCCCCCTTTTTTCTTTTCTTTTCTTTTTTTAAAAAAGAGAAATCTAAGTACTGGTCATCCATCCCAAGTTGTCTATAGCTATCTTGTAATGGCCCACAAATTTCAATTGGAGTTAATCTACAGAGGCTCACACAACCTCTGTCCTTTATGAAATTTTAAAGGGCTGCCTCTAATTGTAACAGCAGAAGAGTTATACTTTATTCATCATTTATATTATGTCTTACAGATGTGATGCTTTAGTGTACAGCTAATGGCAGCTTTACATGCTCGGTCGAGATGATTACTGCTAGCTTCCTCATTAATAGTAACTGTGACATTTGTTCAAGATGACCCCTGAGTAACTTAACACTCTCATCTCTGCTATGGTTTCCCAAGTGAAGAATAGTACTATTTTTTGGGGGGGAAAGGAGGCAGAAAATATATTTGATGAAATCAGTCCTATCCCTAGCTGTTACTCAGCAGAAGGAAGCACAAAGCACAAAACTAGGGTTGTCACTTGTCCTGTATAATACAGGATTGTCCCATATTTCATTGTAAAATGTTGTATCCTGTATTGGTATAGTTTTGTCCTGAACTGCAGGTCTCTCTCTCTCTCTCTCTCTCTCTCTCTCTCTCTCTCTCTCTCTCTTGTTAGATATCCTCTCCAAATGCATGTATTTGAAAGGGTTGTGAAAGGTCATGTATTTAAGCTCTGGGTAGCCAACACATACAGATTTACAAATTCCAGAGAAGCCATCCTGTTAGGCTGGCAAGAGATTGTAATGGATTGCTCTGAAGTCACTTCAGCACCAGACGAAAATAAAATCACCCCCTACCCACCCCACCCTGCCTTGTATTTTGCCAGAACAAAGGTGGCAACCCTACACAAAACCCACATACACATGGCTGCCTATCATGTGCAGTTTGTCCCTCAGTACGCCAGTGCAGTTCAACTTAATAACTAATGAGAGCTTATACTCGGCACTGTATTATATGGTTCTTTCTCTGGCTCATTGCAACTACAGATAATTCAACTCATTGGTCCTTGGGGGATTTTGATTAAGGGTATTAATTTGTGGCTCAAATATATTAGTTATATGCAGCTGCTTGTTTCTTTAATGCTGCCTCGTGGTGTTTTCTTTCCACATGTAAGATTAAATGCCCACGGAAATTAGAAACAAAATAGCGCATGGCGATGGAGCATGCTTTCTAATTATCTAGCTGTAAAGTTTTCATTGCAGGATGGATAGCCACTTCTGGGAATATCCTAAGTCCTTAACTGTTACCTCCAGCTTGTTTATGCTTGTGCAAGAGAGATGAGCAGGGTAGCAGAAAACACATCTGCATCTCATCCAAATTGCAATGCTTATCTTGGTCTTATGCATTGATCTTTTGATGTGATAACCAGTGAGTGTGCTACTGGGCCAGGTCCAAAGTGTTGGTCTATATAAAGCCCTTAATCAAGCCCTTAATCAAAACGGTTGAGCTCCCGTTGCTCGGTATCAGCTCCTGCAAACCTAGCAGTTCAAAAGCACGTCAAAGTGCAAGTAGATAAATAGGTACCACTCTGGCGGGAAGGTAAACGGCATTTTGTTGTGGTTCTGGACTGTCAGGAGTTAACACTCCAGGAGCGTTCTTATCAACTGGGTGCACTTCCCACATGATCCGTGCTTTGTTCCTTTGATCTGTGCTCTGTGGGGGCTGAGCTCTCTCTGGAGAGCAGTCTGCCTGAGAATGGTAGTAAGGTTGTTTTGGGTCTTGTTAAGAGGCAGAAAGCTGCGAACATGCAGCTAGATTCTGTAGGTTTTCTTTTCTGTTTTGAGTGCTACCAAATAAAGAGTTTTACATTAGAAGCACTGATGTTGAGCTGTGTTATTGAGGACACCACATCGACACAGACAAGCCATTGTATGCTGCGTGTGAACTCTGCTATTATCCGGCAACTGAGGAGAGTGGCAGCACACGGAGTGGAAGCGTGTGGGTGCCATTGGAAGTTTGTTGAAGTGGCAATAAATCAAATTTATTGCAGGGCCATTGCAGCAGACTCAGTGGGTCAAAAGATATATGACCCAACAAACTTTAACACGTTTCAGTGCGTTGCTCTGGTTCGCCAGAAGCAGCTTAGCGATGTTGGCCACATGACCCAAAAAAACTGTCTGCGGACAAGCGTCAGCTCCCTCAGCCAGTAAAGCAAGATGAGCGCTGCAACCCCAGAGTTGTTTGCAACTGGAATTAACTGTCAGCGGTCCTTTACCTTTACCTTTAACCCAGATGCTTAGAAATCTGAGGCAATTTTAATTTGTTTTACCATTTTTACTTTTGTATTTTAAATTATGATTGTCATTTTTTCTTGATTTTACTGTTTTATATTTTGTAAACCACTTTGAGGTTTTTGTTTTTCAATTAAGTGGTCTATAGATTTTATGAAATGAATGAATTAGTGAATGAATCTTGGCTTCCTCTGCTAGAATGCTCTGTAGCTGCTCTCAATCTACACCAGTCCAAAAAACACTGTCCATGGTCCTGTTTCCTTGTCAGGACTCCTGCAAATCTTTGCTGGTCTTCCTTGTGCTGGCCTCAGCCTGGAACAGGACAGCAAGTGAGATAGTGGTGCCCATGCAACATAATTTAAATAAAACCCACCAATTCATAACAATAGTTTCATTGCTTCCTGGATGGTCCCTCCCCTCCTCCTTTGCAATTCCCAGAATTTTGTCACCATAGATGCATTCATAGATAAATTCAACAGAGTAAATTAAGTTTTGATGGGTGTAAAAGTGGAAAACTGATTTGAATGGTTACAGTAAAATATGCAGGGATGTATGATATGTAAAGGGACGCAGGTGGCACTGTGGGTTAAAGCCTCATCGCCTAGGACTTGCCGATCGAAAGGTCGCAGTTCGAATCCCTGCGGCGGGGTGCGCTCCTGCTGCTCGGTCCCAGCGCCTGCCAACCTAGCAGTTCGAAAGCACATCCGGGTGCAAGTAGATAAATAGGGACCGCTTACCAGTGGGAAGGTAAACGGTGTTTCCGTGTGCGGCTCTGGCTCGCCAGAGCAGCGATGTCACGCTGGCCACGTGACCCGGAAGTGTCTCCGGACAGTGCTGGCCCCTGGCCTCTTAAGTGAGATGGGCGCACAACCCCAGAGTCTGTCAAGACTGGCCCGTACGGGCAGGGGTACCTTTACCTTTACCTATGATATGTAAAATGAACCATGTAAAGAGAAGAAGGGAAGCCAATGGATATTTTAAAGTTTGTAAAATGTTTAATTGGAATTGTAAAATTAATAAACATTATTATATAAAAATATATATAGTAAGTTGGAAAATGGCTTCAAAGTCAGCTTTAAAATATGTATTTCCCATTTCTCTATGACAGAGAGTTGTTTTGTGCTGTGCTGTGCATCCTCCATTAAATCTGACTTTTCCCAAGAAATTTATCAGCCTGAACTGTTCTCGCAGAAATGAAGTCCAGATGTGAGTGGCTCATTATTGTTCCAAGGATGGCTTTGGCTACACCGGAAAATACAATGATGATTCCCTCGCAATCATCAACTAAATTCATTGTTGGCATTGTTCATTGTTTGTCAGAAGGTGAAGTGCTGTGCACATATTGAAATGGAGATGAGTGCCAGAGCTAAATGTCATAAAAGTAGAATAAGTTTAATAGCCCAAATATAATGGCAAGGTTTCATTATGGTTTCATGAAGGGAGTTTGCTGCAGAATAAACTGTTCAGCTGAGCATGTCTGAAGAACCAAATAACAATCTATAGGTAATGAAATCTCAGAAGCGACTTTGAAATCTTTCTTCTGCTTTCATGCAGCATAGCTTCAGCTTTAAAACTGTTGGGAGGTAACCTAGAGGCTCAATAAGGGCTCTTAAGGACTGCTGCTGGCTGCCCAGGAGGACTGCCTGCTGAGGGCCTGAAGGGCCCTGCCCTTGCCTCCTTCCACCTGGCTTGGGGTGGGGCTTGCAGAAGGATACAGAAATGCTTCATAAACCCATCTATATGGTGAATGGAAGTGTATAACACAATTGCTATGGAGCAGTAGTCATAAAGTTATAACCATAAGCATTTGTGTATCCTTCTGCTGTGCTGAAGAATTTCACGAAACAGTGGGTATATCTGGAATCACTGTTCACTATGTCTGTTTGCGGACCACTTTGGCAGCGTTGGACATCATAAAACAAAGATTTATGGCTTGTTTTCACCAGATAAGAATCTGACCCATTGCTTCTTTCAGAGACTTGCATAGTCTACAAAGACTTTCAGGGACTTATAAGACTTATGTTTATTTGGTTCTATGTTTTCAAGAGAATCCATCAAGAGTGCATATTTTGTGATTTTCAGAGCTTTATAAGATTTCTGTTTATGTGGTTTTGCAGAGAGTACATATTTAATATGTTTCATACTGTTCAATGTTCTGTATAGATTATATAAAGAGTTTATATTGACATTGCATTGTTGTACGTGGTCATCGTGTTGCCTTGGATATTACTGATAATTGTTTGAAACACAGGGGTTTAATTGTTTGGTTACTTGGGGTGGGGCTTGACGGGCTTCACAAGTGCTTAGCACCGAGGACTCCTTTTTAAAATTGTTTTTAATTTTTATCTGTCTTGTTTTAGAATCATAGAATCATAGAATCATAGAGTTGGAAGAGACCACAAGGGCCATCGAGTCCAACCCCCTGCCAAGCAGGAAACACCATCAGAGCACTCCTGACATGTGGTTGAGATCATCTTGGTTGAGATCATCTTGGCTGTGAGCCCTGGAAGCCCTGCACCCTGCCTTACCAGCCCTTTCCCATCTGGTCTGGGAGAGTGGAGTGCTGACTGACTCCAGCTACAAAAGCTGAGGCTGTTGAACAGATTATTGGGCTGGAGTAGTGTTTACGGGGGGTTGAGAGTGCCATTGCTGTTATGGATATTATTGTTGTATCTTTAGTTTTGGATCTTATGATTTACATGGAAATTGCTTTCCATTTGGTTGTGTACTTTTTGATGTGTTTTATTTATTGTTTATGACTTCTGTTATGTCTGTAATTCTATAAATCTTGTCATGTTGTGAGCTGCCTTGAGCATAGTTTAAACCATGGAAAGGTGGCATACAGATGATGATGATGATGATGATGTTGAATCCAGGTCCAGCAGCTTTCCTGTTTGACCCTAATGTAACCCCAGACTTCATAGAACTCTTATTGTTTTCCCCCACACCATTTAGTCTATAAAACACAGGGGAAGGATATTTTAACTCCTTCTCAGGGCCTGGTATCAAGAAGTCCTGATTGCTGCACCACTCCCTGTCTGTCCCAGCTGGAAGTAAGCACAGGCGATTCAGAGGTGAACTCAAGCGGCTTTTTTCTGGTTTTAGCTGTTCTGATTCGGTCTACAAGCTGCCTCGAGTCCCATCAAGGGGAGAAAAGGCAGGGCAGAAATTATTATATAATAAATGTTCATATACGTGCAGGAATGGATTGATTGCTGGATAGCTGTTGGAAAAGTAATGACATTTGTTTGTTTTAGTTACAGGTAGGTAGCTGTGTTGGTCTTCCGTAGTTGAAACAAAATAAAAGAATTCCTTCCAGTAGCACCTTAGAGACCAACTAAGTTTGTTATTGGTATAAGCTCATACGAATAACAAACTTAGTTGGTCTCTAAGGTGCTACTGGAATGAACATTTGTTTGTTTGTTTGTTATAAAAAGCTATTATATTGTTATGTGAGGATATTTTGATGATATATTTTATGGTTTTAGGTTTTGATTTTTGTTCTGTGAACTGCCCTGAGACCTCTGGGTATAGGGCTGTATATAAATTCTATTAATAATTATACTACTACTAATAATAGACAGGGCTGGTGGATACCTCCATTTCTTCTATCAGTGTACAGTGAGACAGATGGAGCAGACAGGAGAAATAGTGAAGGAGATTGCCAGGTCACACTGTCAGTGAAGTCTTGTTAAGTAAACAGCCTCTAAGTGAAGAAACAGCAGGGTCCTTTTAAGAATACCACATGTTTAAGAGCAATGCAAGCTATTTAATAGCACTTTAATGCTGGGGCTCTATTTACTGCCCAGGTACCTTATTCTGGACCTCCTAATTAAAGGAGTAAAGGGCTTATCTGGTCTCCCCTAAAGTACTGGAGGTAGACTTGGGGCTCTGAAAGCTGTTGTCTTTAGCATCTCCTCCAAATACCTTGTGTGCATGTAACAGTCATTCTTCCAAGCTGTGAACAGGGAATGGCATTATTATCATTCTTCCTCACATCATGACATTTAGCCTTTGGCTGTCTGTGTGTAAGCTAAGATAAGCGATCATGGTAAACAGCTGGAGTGCGCAAGAGGCAGACGAAATCTCGTTTGCTTTGTGAGGGTCAAACTCTAAAGAGCCCTGTGCTCTACGAGCTAAGATTCAGCCAATGTTTCAGGGACATCACTCTTGTTCAGCTGAAATCTGGGGAGGAGCCAAAGCCCAGTGGTAAAGAATTTGCTTTGCAGGCATAAGGCCTTGAGTTCATCTCCCAGCATCCTCAATTAAAAGATCTTGGTAGAGGGACTTGAAAAGAAAAAGGACAGAGAAATGCACCCAAACTAAATTCATGCTTTGGATATAATCCAGTCAAACTTCAGTACTTTAATTGATTTAAGCCATTGAATCTAAATTGCCAAATGAGATTTAAAGTATTTAACTCTAACTAGTTTGTACCCCTTGTTTTTTTCCTCCTAAACCCATTAAATTCCATGCAATATATATATATATATATATATATATATATATATATATATATATATATTACTAATACCAAAATTAATGAAGTTATAATAAATTTCAATTAAAATATAACTTGAGGTGTAAGACAGCTTGAGCTAAAGTAATTAGCAGCAGACTCCCATCTCAACCTTCTGTGAGAATCTTTTCTTCCTACTCTACCATCCATAGCTCATCCCAACATCTCTTTTTCTCAACTGTCACTAACTGCTCTTTGGTATCTGCTTTGTCCTTCCTTCAACTCCTGGCTGGAACCAGGCCTTTTGTCAAAACTATTCACTTAGGGTACTTCCAAACAACCTGTTTATTGAGCATTCCTCCTGATTTGTTAGCAGGGAGAATAGACAGCGTTGGCTGTTTAATATCATTCATTGTGAATTGTTTTCAGGGGAGCTCTCAGGATGGTTGCATCAAAGCAAGTATCACCCCAGACTTTTCAATGTTTTTCCCCATTACTCTGCCTAGCACAAGAAGTCTGATCTTTTGGGGAAGCATGTTTGTTGCACAAGAACTCCACTATAACTGCAGCATGAATTTGTGAATGTGATTGAATCCCATGCAAAAGTAAAGACAGTCTTGAAGTGCCCTTAGCCTTTTCACCCTCATGCCAAACTGAAATGAAGCCTAAATATGTGTAACAGCATAGCTCACATCCAACCCACCTCATCTTTGCCTCTTTCCTGCTCCTGCTCCTTCCTGCTCCTGCTCCTTCCTGCCACTCACCATCTGGCCTGGGGCGGGGCCTGAAGCCTCACAGGGACTGCTGCGCTCTGCTGCCCAGGAGGACTCTCCTGTGTGAGTGTCTGAGGGCCCTGCTCTTTCCTGCCACTTACCACCTGGCCCAGGGCGGGGCCTGAAGCCTCACAGGGACTGCTGCACTCTGCTGCCCAGGAGGACTCTCCTGTGTGAGTGTCTGAGGGCCCTGCTCCTTCCTGCCACTTACCACCTGGCCCAGGGCAGGGCCTGACGGGCCTCACTAGGACAGTTGCTGTTACTGCTGGAGGGGTGCAGAGTGCTTTTAAAATGCTTTTAAAATTTTCTTTTGAATTTTTTGTATGTGGGGTGGGTGGGGGTGGGATGGATGTTTATTGGGCCTGGGAATTTGTTTGATTTTACGTTTTTGTAATTTTTACTGTTTTTTGTTTGTATTGTTTTATTGGTTTTTTTTTTTAAGGTGTTATTTTGTTCTTAAGGGGAGATGTCAGGGCTGCAGGGAAGTAGGTCCCAGCCAACAAAATGGCTAGGGCATGTTCCACAGGGGGGGATGCACTGGGACAACCGATCTCAGTGATCACGGGTAGGAGGAGGAGTTACGCTAAGACCAGACCATGTCATTACAGAGGAGGCAGGTTTAGTCGTTGTCTGAGGAGAGAGAGAGGGCAGGAGAGTGCTAGAGTCCTGTCTAGTCAAGTTGTGTGGGATCAATTCCAATCTGTTACCTCCGAGGATGTGGACAGGCTGCTTGGACCTGTCTCCTGGATCCTTGCCCATCCTGGCTTATAAAAGCTAGCCAGGAAGGACTGGGCGATGGGCTTCGTGGGGTGGTGAATGCTTCCCTCCATGAGGGAGCCTTCCCAGACCCGCTGAAAGAGGCAGTTATTAAACCACTTCTTAAAAAAACATCTTTAGATGCGGCCACGATGGCCAATTATCGCCCAGTCTCAAATCTTCCATTCTTGGGCAAGGTGATTGAGCGAGTGGTTGCTGAACAACTCCAGGCACGCCTGGAAGAAGCGGACCATTTGGATCCCTTCCAGTCGGGATTCAGGCCTCATCATGGGACTGAAACTGCCTTGGTCGCACTGGTTGATGATCTCCGGTGGGCTAGGGAGAAAGGTGAGAGCTGTTTCCTAGTTCTGCTGGATCTCTCAGCGGCGTTTGATACCATCGACCATAACATCCTTCTGGACCATCTTGAGGGGCTGGGAGCTGGGGGCACTGTCATACAGTGGTTCTGCTCCTTCCTCCTGGGCCGTGTTCAGAAAGTGGTGGTGGGGGATGAGTGTTCTGATCCCTGGGCTCTCACTTGTGGGGTGCCTCAGGGTTCTGTCCTCTCCCCCATGCTTTTCAACATTTACATGCAGCCACTGGGAGAGATCATCAGGAGGTTTGGGCTGGGTGTTCCTCAGTATGCGGATGATACCCAGCTCTACCTCTCTTTTAAATCAGAACCAGTGAAGGCGGTGAAGGTCATGTGTGAGTGTCTGGAGGCGGTTGGAGGATGGATGGCGGCTAACAGATTGAGGTTGAATCCTGACAAGACAGAAGTACTGTTTTTGGGGGACAGGAGGTGGGCAGGTGTGGAGGATTCCCTGGTCCCATGATGAGGCCTGAATCCCGACTGGAAGGGATCCAAATGGTCTGCTTCTTCCAGGCGTGCCTGGAGTTGTTCAGCAACCACTCGCTCAATCACCTTGCCCAAGAATGGAAGATTTGAGACTGGGCGATAATTGGCCATCGTGGCCGCATCTGAAGATGGTTTTTTAAGAAGTGGTTTAATAACTGCCTCTTTCAGTGGGTCTGGGAAGGCTCCCTCATGGAGGGAAGCATTCACCAGCCCCTGAAGGACCAGGTGCGCAGCCTGGGAGTCATTTTGGACTCACAGCTGTCCATGGAGGCGCAGGTCAATTCTGTGTCCAGGGCAGCTGTTTACCAGCTCCATCTGGTATGCAGGCTGAGACCCTACCTGCCCACAGACTGTCTCACCAGAGTGGTGCATGCTCTGGTTATCTCCCGCTTGGACTACTGCAATGCACTCTATGTGGGGCTACCTTTGAAGGTGACCCAGAAACTACAACTAATCCAGAATGCGGCAGCTAGACTGGTGACTGGGAGCAGCCGCCGAGACCATATAACACCAGTCTTGAAAGACCTACATTGGCTCCCAGTACGTTTCTGAGCACAGTTCAAAGTGTTGGTGCTGACCTTTAAAGCCCTAAACGGCCTCGGTCCAGTATATCTGAAGGAGCGTCTCCTCTCCCATCATTCTGCCCGGACACTGAGGTCCAGCTCCGAGGGCCTTCTGGCAGTTCCCTCACTGCGAGAGGCCAAGCTACAGGGAACCAGGCAGAGGGCCTTCTTGGTAGTGGCGCCCGCCCTGTGGAACGCCCTCCCATCAGATGTCAAAGCGATAAACAACTACCTGACATTCAGAAGACATCTGAAGGCAGCCCTGTTCAGGGAAGTTTTTAATATGTGACATTTTAGTGTATTTTTCATCTTTGTTGGAAGCCACCCAGAGTGGCTGGGGAAACCCAGCCAGATGGGTGGGGTACAAATAATAAATTATTATTATTATTATTATTATTATTATTATTATTATTATTATCTTTCACTCTCTGTCTTATACCTATATCTAAATCACCTCCATGCATTTCAAGTCCATGGATTTCCCCAAAGAACCCTGGAACAGTAGTCCAACCTTCACAGAGCTATCATTGCCAACACCTGTAATAAACTGCAGTTCCCAGTATACTTTGAGGGAAGCCATATGCTTTAAATGTATAGTATGGCTCAGTACTTTTTTTTTCAAAAAAATGTTTAGGGGTACTCTCATTTTGACTCAAGAAAATCACCATTTTACAGTTCAAATCGGGGGAAATAAAACAGTAAATGGACAAAAGTACAAAGAGGATGCATAACTTGTACTGAAATACTGCCCCTCAATGAGGCAAGACTTTCATCAGTAAAACACCACACATCCACATTCCACACTGCTTCACACATTAAATGCTCGCTTCCATCTGAGACTCAGGAAACACCGTGACAGGGGTAGCAATTAGGGGTAGCAACAGAACTGATGATTCACTGTGCTAGAGAAGAAACTTTTAAAAAAAATAGTTTCTTCTCCCATTATATTCACGAAATGTTTAGGGGTATGTGTACCCCTGTGTACACCCCAGGAAAAAAAAGCACTGGTATGGATGGAACAGACAGTCAGCTTCTTGGAGCAGGAATATGTCTTTGGAATCTGTTACTCTATAGAGCACCATACATGTTAATGGTGCAACATCAATAATGATGCTGTAAACAGCTCACTATCCCCACTGACATCTTCAGTGATTCAGTTTTCTGCATGCTGGTTCTCTGATTTTGCAGTCCTTTCCCCCTTTCAATTTCGTGTGTGAGTAATTAACTGGTGTATGTCAGCTTTGGTCTATGGGCACACATTTGTGAATGGAAAAATGCACCTTTAGCTTTGCAGCCCTGCCCTAGGAGATGACTGACTCATCCACCCCTGTCTTAGTAAGGAGCTGCTGAGATGTGTGGACTTGTATGCTCAGCAAGGCAAACTCACTGCTGCATATGGCAGTTCCGCCCGCCCAGAAATAAATGAGCCAGGAAAAAATATAGGAGATTGGGGCTATAAAACAGATTCCATTTGCTGAGATAGCAAAGATGGTGCCAAATGAACCAATGCTGAAATTCCCGCCGAGGGAAAATAAAACCCTGAGTGGAAGGAATAACAAAAGCAATGATAGAAAATGAAAGTTTTATGAAGGTGGCGCTTTGGACTTTTACAAAAGGTGAAAATACTAAAACTCACATGCACATACACACATACAAACATTGCCATCATACCCACCCAAAGGAAGACTCAAGGCACTGCTTTAAGTTGGGGAAAAGGTCATATTTGTTAAATATAATATTAAGGGAAACTTGAAGATCTGCAGAGAAAACCAATTTACCTAACCTGATCCAATTCAACCAAGCAAAACTTAGCCAGAACAGGAAAATTCCCTACTTTTTTTGGGGGGGGGATCATCTCCCTCCCAACTCTGGAGGCAATGGAAGTCACTACCTGTGTCCTGCAGTAATGCTTGGAATAAATCCTTCCTGCTTGTAACATTGGTTTATGAATCGGACAAGCACATTGTGGCCCCACTGGTTTGGTGTTCACTCAAATGTGCATGCCTTATCCACAGGGCACCCCTGTCACCTACTAAAAGCAGTTACGGTGTAGGGCAACACCAGAGTGCCCATATCACACAATATCTCAGGGGGGGGAACCATTTGAGTCACCCCCCAGGGTGACCAGGGTGTGGCAAATTTGCTGCCACGTAGCAGTGGGAATGTAGAATGTTGTGACTTAATAGGAAAGCACAACATTGCTATTGGTTACAGTGAGGACCAGTGCACAAATGTATCTTCATCGTTTGAGGCTGACAGCATCTACAGGACAGCCTTGGCAAACTGTGCTCCAAAGACTCTTTCCCAACTTCCATTTGAATTTGTATCCATGCAGTGTAAAATACATAGTCTTTATCTTCCGATATTTAAATGCGTCTGTGGCATGGATGGGAAGCCTCATGTCAGGAGCCCAGGCTGCTGTCTCGATAACACAGGATGCAAGTCATGATTAGCTAGAAGATTGATTGCAAAACAAACAATTCGCCTCAGACGCTCTAACTGAGCGTCCGTGACTCATGAGTCAGTTGACCCTTCTGGGGAGTGTTTCCTGCGGCCGCAGAATATCTGGCACCTATGACCTTTATGTTTCTTAT
Source organism: Podarcis cretensis (assembly GCF_951804945.1). Classification (NCBI taxonomy): domain Eukaryota; kingdom Metazoa; phylum Chordata; class Lepidosauria; order Squamata; family Lacertidae; genus Podarcis; species Podarcis cretensis. The sequence continues at coordinate 14,688,239 of NC_137187.1, forward strand.
TTTGTTTCCTGTCTAGTATCTTTCCCATTCATCTGCTCCTGGGACTCATGGGGTTAAATGGCTCCTCTTACGGTGAGTCAGTGCTCCCCCTCCTGCTTTCTATGCCTGCCTGTGCTTTTTGAGGAAAGTTGGCTTCTCTCCAGCCTGCCCTTTGCTAATGGCTCCTCTGCATTCCATTACTTGCCAGGAAGAGGGGGAGTTGATATAGGACTGCTTCCAGCTGTCTGCAAGGAATGCGAGCTGCTCTGATGCTGTGCTCCTATACCTTGGGCAGAAGTGTTCTTGACACCTCAGGCCCAGAGGCCAAATGCAGTTATCCAGGACTTTCAATCTGGCTCTGAGGACTCTCCCCAGGCCATGTCACCTCCTAAAGCACACCTGTTGCCCTACCATCAAGTGCTTTTGCCTGGATGAAACAGGCCCTCTTGCTTGCCTTACTATAGGATGGAGAGGGTGGAAAAGATTGTGTTATTGGTGGCACTCACACATCTAGGAATTTAGCAGCAAGCAGTGACCAAGGTAGCAGGGAAGAGAACAAATGATCCAGGAAGGAGGGAAATGCTGGGAGGAGCTACAGCTCTTTGCTTTCCTGGGATTTAAAGAAGGGTTGGATCCAGACAAAGTCATGTTTTAATTTAGCCCCATTGAAATCAAGGACTTAAGAGATTCATGACTAACTTGTCCCATTGGTTTTAAAGGCGAGAGAGGAAAGTCAGGACTCAACCATCATGCAGATCTCTGGATTGCAGCCTAGCCACTGCCTTCATTGTTCAAGGAGGTTAAAGCTGAGTCTGGCCACTTGGTTACTGCCGATTTCAAAAGAAAGATTCATTTATTTATTTCTAAAGAGGAAATGAAAAGTAAATAAAAGGATCATTTTGCAAGAGAATACAATTTGTAAGCGAAAACACAGCAAGCTGTCTGGTGTTCATTAAATGCTCTTTGAGATAGGTCGATATATTCAATATATGTGGAACAAGAAAACATTGACCACTAATGCAATTAAGGGCCATTAGAAAAATATGTTCAATCTCATTGACCGTAGATGGAATTTTTTGTATGGCCACGAGAGGACTGAGGCTGCTGCCAAATACAGATTTCATTGTTGCTTTCCCCCCTAGAACACCATGTGCTCCTTTTCATAGGTACAGTTTAGTCTTCTAACAGAGATTCACTAAATGGTATTATCTTGCAGTGTAAATTTTTATCAGCATTATTTTGGGATTCGATAGTCCCTTGAAGACCATCTTGGAAGAACTGTTTTATAGGCTCCCTAGTAGATAATGGCTGCATTAATTAGGGTTGGCAAACCTCTTGCCCATAGGCTGACCCTGTCCCACCAGTCTGGCCTGTGAGGCCATTTATCCTAAACCACAGCCACCTGGCAATCCGTTGATGTTACTTGTGACATCAGCTGGTCAATGGGATGGTGGGCTTTGATTCTTCATTGACTGCAGCAGCTGCAGTGGCATGGGGTGAAATGAAAGGGAGAAAGAAGCTTCCTTCTCCCTCATCACCTCCCACTTACACCACTCCTGTCACTCTGTGAAATGCAGGGTTCTACACACAACCCCAGGAGGTGAGAAATAAGTGTTTTGCCACTTCTATTCGTGGCATTCCATGAAGTGCTAGCAAAGCCCATTATCCTGCAGTTCCCAAGCAGCCTTAGCCAATCAGCCATTTGGTAACCCAGTGCAAGGGATTTGGGGCAACCCCCACCCACCTGTCAAGTTTGGTCTGTGAAGTTCATCTTGATAATAATCTGGTCCATAGAACCAAAAGGTTTCCCTACATTATACGAAATCTAAGCGAGCAGAGTATTTCATGCATAACTTCCAGAGATAAATCACAAGGCATGATCCAAAAGAGCTTAAATATACCATTGGTTTCCATAGGAAAGTTACATGCTAAAGTCTTTCCTGCTGAAAGCTAGTATGATATAGCACTGAATTTTTTCAGCATAACGATTGTACCAAACTTTTGCATCCTCAGATTGGCAAAGAGTTCTGGGCTGGTGGATCAGCAGAACTAAGCTTCCTGAATTTACAGGAAAAGTTACACTCTATACATATTTTCTCCTGTTATTTATATATATATAACATCAAAGCTAATGAGCTGCAAAACATTTAATTAAACTTTCCATAATTTTGTGACAATTGTGTTTAATGTAGTTTAGCTTTGGTTCAAGAAACTTCAAAACATCCCACCTCCTAGAGCTACGACCTAAGACTAATAATGCATCAACCAGCTATCCCTGCATCCTTGGAAGACTTGATTCTATATTTATTAGCCTTCATCAACAGTAAAAGGTTTAGCTCAGTGGTGGAGTCCATTACAGAGAGGACTATGGATTCATATTAGCATCACAAGCTCCTTCCCTTTTAAAAAAAATCACTATGCCACCCTACTATTAGGCAAAACAAGGTGGCTGCCTCAGGCTGTTGATGGTGATAAGTCTGAGAGCAGTGGTAGCACAGCCCCAGTGCACCACCCACCTCATCATGGAATTTTGCTACTCTGATCAGAACTTCTCTTCTGCTTCCCTTGAAACCTGTCAGAGGTTCCACCCGAGGAGTCTGCAAATTCCCTTTGACTTTTGCTTCAGGAGGTGTATTGTTGGCAACTCTTGCGTGTAGATCATTGCTTAGATATGCACTAGACTGTAGTCCTAAACTGGCCTTTTCATGCTCTTTGTTTGAATCTCAGCTTTAGAAAAACTTTTGAATGTGAAAAAAGATGAAGGCTTAAGAGGAGAAGATTGACCAACAAGATCAAAAGAAAAAAAACACTGAAAGCAGGACAATAGTATGCTGAAGAGACATATAAAGACAATATAAAGAGATAGATTTGGGAGAACATTAAAACCATCTTGACCTCTCTCTCTCTCTCTCTCTGAAAGGTGACACTGTGGATTCATTTTTCTTTTGGTTGATGCACTGTGATGCTACCCTGTGTTATGGTTTTGTCATACCAGCCCTACATTAGTGCTTGAGTGCATAGTGTGTGGATATCTGTAGCAAGAGGGTCTTCATGCATATAGTTGTATGCACAAAGGCTTTTCAGAATGACATTCTTACTCCCATTGTGTGTGTGTGTGTGTGTGTGTGTGTGTGTGTGTGAATTTGTCTCCACCTGGTCATATGTGTCTTGGAGCAGGTGGTTAGACCAGGAGGAGGAGTGGGAGAAGTTCAAGGAGTTAGAACTGGAGGACATGGGTGGGGAGTCGTACCAGCAAGGCAAAAGTAGGAGATTCTGAACCCCAATAGATGTCTGATCATGGGGAGGGTTCCAGTGGATTAGGGAATGGAGATCTGCACTCCTTGAATAGAAGGATAGAGAGCTTATGATCCTCTAGATGTTGCTAGAATTTGACCATTGGCCCTGTTGGCTTGGGTTGAAAGGGGCTGGAGGCAAATAACATCTGGAAGCCCCAATCCCTATTGCAAAATTAAAGGGCTAGGTTGGATCTTAAAGCCACAGACTCTGGGGAGAAATTACCCTGATTATATTTACACAACAGTAGGTTCCTAATTAACTATTGCTACTTATGGGACCGATCTTAGAATCAGATTTTGAGCACCATTAGTTTGAGCACCATTAAACACATCAAAGATGGACAGATATGACCTATGGGACTTTCCTATTCTCTTGATGGGGGGGAGGAGCTTTGATTCCCTTTCTCTTTGCTTCCTCATAAATGAATGATAGATTCCTTTTCATACATCTTTTCACACATCTTTGCTGAAACCCAAAGGTGTGTGACTGATTTTGACTTATAATTAAATAGTGTCAAGAATCCTATTATCTGGTTAGTGCCACAGTAGTAGTGAAGAACCATGTCATTTCCTGAAGTACCTGGATAAATAATCCAGGAAAGCAAGTATTTTGTATGCTAGACCATGAAAGCCCCCCCCCCCCTTTTTTAACAAGAAGAAAGAAAGATTGTTACACAAAAATGCCTTTCTTATCATTCAAGAGTGTTGAAAAGCATTAACAAGGCATCTCCTGTTAAGGCATGCAAATCCCAGGGACTGATTAGATGATGAACAGACAATGACCATCCATGAAATCTCCCTGGACACCAGGACTTGGTTTCCCTGCCACCGATGACTTACTAGTTTGCACACAGGTGATAAATTTGTTGCAGGCCAACACAACCTCATGCTGCAAGTGTGGCCCTCATGGAACTAATGCTTCTCCATACAAAAATAGTGTTTCTACCTTAAAAAAAATAGCAAGTGGCAAAGAAAACTGTTTTTGGATCCCCTTTTCTGGCATTTTTTCCTCATGTGAAAGGATTTCTTTAAAAAAAAAATATTTTTTTTATAGAAGAACATTTACTCAATAGAGATTTTCTATCTTCAATCTGGAGTGAAGACATCAGGTAGATGGGTTGGGTATAAGGAGCACAAAAGAGTGATCTGCAAGTACTAAACTTTTGTGTGGGTATGGCACCATGGGAAAGCACTCCCATTTTAACTTGAGCAATGCCGGTGCTTTTTCCTGGGGGTATGCAGGGGTACACATACCCCTAAACATTTTGTGAATCTAAGTTTGACCTCATTGAGGGGCAGTATTTCAATATGAGTAGGAAAATGAGAGTAGCCCAAAACATTATTTTTTTTTTTTTTTAGAAAAATAGCACTGAGCAATACCCTACCTCCTAGCATCTGGTTCAATGGAAATGATACTTCCATCACCAGCTCAAATGAAAGATGAGTACAGGGGGCAAGGGGTTGCTCACACTGGTCAGCTTTTGGCAGCAACAGGCCTCCAGTGCCAGCAGGCTCACCCCTCTGGACCTTGCCATGTGGTTAGATTGTGTGGGACTTCAAGGTGCCTACCAGATAACCCACATTCCCAGTCAACATGACCAGAAATTGCAGCTAATCAGATACAAAAATCAGCCAAATGAACAAAATCCACAAAATTCAGTCAACTCAAGGTGTACTTAAATAGGTGTCATTGCAATTAGTCAAATACTTCTGAGCGCTCCAACAGTTCCATAGTATGGAGTAAGAACAAAGAGAAAGACCCAACTGCTAATCTCTCTGCCTCCCCTAATTCCTACTCAGCCTATGAAATGAGCTGCTCTTCCCACACCAGAAGTGAATGATGGGCAGGTGGGTGCTTTTCCGTGAAGCAAAGGAGGAGGCTAAGGAGGTGGGGTCACCTTATACAGGCCAACCCCAGATTCCAGTGAGTGGCCATGTGTTGCTCCTGGTATCAGGATGTATGTATCAAGGGGAGAGGTAGGCAAGACCAACTTTGCTCAACAGCGTTCACCATCCATGTGTCTTTCATCTTACGCCCTGTGAAAACAGTGTTCCACTTTCTTCGTGGAAATTTCAGCAGTGCTTTTTTTCTGGGGGGACGCAGCAGTACGCATACCCCTAAATATTTTGTGACTCTAAGTTTGACCTCCTTGAGTGGCAGTATTTCAATATGAGTAGGAAAATGGGAGTACCCCTAAACATTTTTTTTTAAAGCACTGAATTTCAGTATATCATAAATCTTACTAGGACATCTTTTATGACTGGAGTTGCCACTTAAAAACTGCCTAAAGTAAAAGTTCAATTGCTTCATATAAAACATCTGGGGAATTTTGAAGTCAGAGGATGATTCAAGGTGGAAAATTCCACTTTAGGAATAATTGAAGAATTTTATCTTTGTGGATTCTGATCCAAACAGAATCTTGTTTTCCGCAGGTGTCCACATTTCCCACATATTCAGTTTCTGGATCAACATTCATTTAGATTTGTGTGTTTTGTGAGAAAGGACGTTAAAAAAATGTGTAGTTAGACATCATTTACATAAATATGGATTCCCAGGGTCCCCTTCAACTCCATGATTCTATGATAAAAACATTGGATTATTTTTTTAAATTGCAGATTAATGCGGAGGCAGAACAGAATGTACTTATGAGTGATTCAAGTGCAAAAGTGACATGGCCCAGAAAAAGATTGATTTATCCATCTCTCTCTCACACTGCATCTGCTACAGTGCAAAGGAAATTATTTTTAGAGGGATTAAGCGGCAGCTGCTCATCATCTGGGATTGTGACATGGGCACCAAGACCAGAACTGAAATTGATTAACTCTGAGGCTTCTCAACAAGTTAGGAACTATATATTCCATTTACTCCTGATATGCTGGCATAACTTGGAAGGGCAGCCATGCAAAGCCAAGGGGGTAGCAACCACAAAGGGACTCGAACCGTGTAATAGAATTGCTATTCATTTGTGCATTTTTCCCCCACCGAAAAGGGGACATTATAAAAACAATACAATTCACGAGAAATGGCAAATGTCTGCATTGCAAGTTCTCTTTGACCTTTCTCTCAACTCACTGCGCCATATAGTTAGTCAACTAAGGCTGCAGTTTCATCCACACATTTACCTAGGAATCAGCCCTGTTGAACACAATGCAACTTTCTTCTGAGTAAACCTGTATATGTACAGAATTCTACAGTGCAGAAGGCAACTTTCCTCTGAGAGTGAGGAGCTGCTGTTTTCCTGTGTTTCATTGGCATGCGATTTTAGCCCAGAAATTAATACACAACTATTTGACAGAGGGGGAAATTGATTTAAACCACCATCTATTTATTTATTTATTAAAGTACATATTATGTACTGGATAACAGATTCTGAAGTAATTTGAACCCCCTCTTCCCAAAAAATATCAGCCTGACTTTGACTGTTGTAAACAACTGATTAGGGCAATTTAATTTTCTTGGCTTGGTTGATGCTCGGAATTAAACTGACATTATGGGAACAGGCAAAAAAACCAACACTTGCATCCTATGAATGTCTGCCAAATCCTATGAACCATCCTTGACAGTGAGTTTGTCCCACACCCAAAGAATGAAGGCTTGTGAGACTTCAAGGAAGAAGCAGCAGACTATATGTGGTCAATCAGAGGACAACCAGGACCTCTATTAAACTGGGCAGCCCCATCCTGCAACTTTCTTTCCCATTTTTGCAGTATTCCACCCACTGATCCTCATACATTCTAGGGGCTGATTAGGAATCTTTGGGCTGTTCCTGATTGGCTTGTAGGCAGGGCCAGGTTTAGGTTTGATGAGGCCCTAAGCTACTGAAGGTAATGGGGTCCTTTATATGTCCAGCTGTCCTTTGTCAACAACAAATTGTCACTGTTTTTTTTTTTGTTGAATATATGCTGTATGGTAATTTATGGACCTAATAGGTATCTAAAGCCATTTGCACAAAACAAAATGTGTATTTCATCAAAGTGATTGTTGAACTGAAATACAATTAAGAAGTATTTTAATAGTGAAATACAGTTAAGAAGAAATTTATTTTGTGGGGGCCCCCAAGAGAGTAGGGCTCTAAGCTATAGCTTGTTTAGCTTTTATGTAAATCCAGCACTGCTGTTTCTTTTTCTTTTTGCCTACTTTCTTTTTGCCTACACTGAGAGCCAGTGTGGTGTAGTGGTTAAGAGCAGTAGACTCGTAATCTGGGGAATCGGGTTCGTGTCTCCGCTCCTCCACATGCAGCTGCTGGGTGACCTTGGGCTAGTCACACTTCTCTGAAGTCTCTCAGCCCCGCTCACCTCACAGAGTGTTTGTTGTGGGGGAGGAAGGGAAAGGAGAATGTTAGCCGCTTTGAGACTCCTTCAAATCCAAACTTCATGCTGCTCATGTACGGTATATTGCTTGGGTCTGATGTGGTTGAAATGAGTGATTGGTATTCTATTTGTCACAGGGTCTGTGTTTAGTGCAGGCTGGGATATAGCTTCCCATGGCCATCTTTGGTAAGCACTATGGGTAAGCAGGATATTCCCAAACCATTTCATATCACCAGCCAGCTGAAGGGGAGTGTGTTAACCAGGTGTTCTGGGGAGTAGAAGAACACTGTGAGCAGGATGTGGAAACAGGTGTCCCCTTGGTTCAACTTCACAGTGAAGTGGCAATGAAAGATTGACTCGGGCTGAATACCTAGGGCTGAGCATTGAGCGAGGATGGAGGAACACATAAGAAAAGATATGGGGAATTTTATTGCACCCTCACTGGAGTCCTGCAGGCAGCTGATAAACATCAGCAGGGCTCCAATGAAGGTGCAATAAAATTCCCATGTCAGGCAAGTCCTGAATCATTTAATAGTAAATAAAGTTGTGACCTTTTGTTCCACATTTCTGTCTCACATTTCTTTGCTCAGGGGAATGTGGAAAAGATCCTGACCAATATGGAAATCATATTTATTGAATAATACATATAGAGCATATCCAACACCAACATTCGTAGAAATTTTGGGGAGTGTGTTAGTTTCCAGTCTAGCTGTTTAAAGACCACTCATGACAATTTTTGTTCTTATAGCAGTATGAAATGAGAATAGATACACCCTCGGACTGATCTCTTTTAAAGTGTATTTTAATTCATCCCTCCTGAAGGCTGATTCCTGGTTGAATAGCATAATCCTTTGAAAATGAGTATTTATAATGGGAATACAGACAGGCTCTAGGCTCCTCCAGCAAACTAAATAATTGTACAGTAACTCTGTAATACATTTTGGTGTATTCCGCTAGTAAAATATCAAAACTATTCGACATGATGAATGGTCATATAGTGAAAGCCAAAACATTAATGAGAATTAGAACACATTTGTAGTAAAATGTTTTCCCGTCTTTACATCAAGTAAGTATATATAGCAGCAATAAATTAAATAATGCAATTACTTTTCAGACATTTCCCATGGCTTTCTGTCATGTCACTTGTACTGTGTTAATAAACCCAGGTCATAACTGTATATAAAATCACACAAATATTGAGAGTGGGACATTTTTCATCAAAAGCTTAAAAAAAAGTTTTATAACTCTAAATTATGTGTTAAACAAGAATGTATGACTTGCCTTACCTGATCTGATCTGAGGAAAGTACTATGCCTGCAGCATCCTTTTCCTAACACCAGCCAGTCAGATACTTTGGGAATCTGGGCACGATGGTGATATCCTTTGTCTGTTGTCCTCAGTATCTGACATTCAGATGTATCCTGCCTCTCTGTACATTCTTCTATATGGGGTGGAGAGCCAAGACTCACTCCTTTTCCATTCTGTAAGAGCATTAATAGAATGCCCAAATCATGGGTAGACAAACTGAGGCCCAGGGGCTGGATCAGGCCCAATCGTCTTCTAAATCCAGCCCATTGATGGTCCGGGAATCGGCGTGTTTTTACATGAGTAGAATATGTGCTTTTATTTAAAATGCATCTCTGGGTTATTTGTGGGGCATAGGAATTAATTCATTTTTCCCCCTTTTCAAAATATAGTCCAGCCCCCCACAAGGTCTGAGGGACAGTGGACCAGCCCCCTGATGAAAAAGTTTGCTGATCCCTGGCCTAAATTATCTGCAATAATGCATTCTTCTGTATTGACCTACCTGTGCTTGAAGATCATCAGATGACACCCTCTTGATGGTCCCTAGACAGAATGCATAACATGTGAGGTTAGGGCCTGGGAAATGGCTCCTTCAATGGGGGCTCCTTGAAATATGGAACTTCCTTCCTACCAAGGTGTGTTTGGACCCATCTCTTTATAGTCTTGGTGCACCTTTTTCAGCAGGTGTTCAAAGGAGGAAAGACCTGATTAGACAAAGCCAATCTTAGTCGCTGCAGCTGTTTTAGTAATTGTTATGTAGTGATTTGTGACTACTCGTTTGTGTTGATATTTTTAAAGATAGTGTCATTTTATGGATTCTTTCTCTCACACATGATTTTGTTGTTAACCATGCTGTGGCTTGTTCAAAGGGTAATATATAAGCCATTTAAAGTAGGGCTGCCTTGGTGGGATTTCAAAGGCAGAATTGATGTCTGGGGAAAATTTCTGAAATGCGGCACTTTGTCCTGGTGCTCAACAATTTTGGAGTCTTCCTAAAAACAGCTCTGGTTTTTACTTTTTGAAAAATGGCAACCCTAAAGAAATAAATATGGGACGCAGGTGGCACTGTGGGTTAAAGCCTCAGCGCCTAGGGCTTGCCGATCGAAAGGTCGGCGGTTCGAATCCCTGCGGCGGGGTGCGCTCCCGCTGCTCGGTCCCAGCACCTGCCAACCTAGCAGTTCGAAAGCACCTTCGGGTGCAAGTAGATAAATAGGGACCGCTTACCAGCGGGAAGGTAAACGGTGTTTCCGTGTGCGGCTCTGGCTCGCCAGAGCAGCAATGTCACGCTGGCCACGTGACCCGGAAGTGTCTCCGGACAGCGCTGGCCCCTGGCCTCTTGAGTGAGATGGGCGCACAACCCCAGAGTCTGTCAAGACTGGCCCGTATGGGCAGGGGTACCTTTACCTTTACCTAAAGAAATAAATAAAAGTACCCTAGGCATTTTAGTGCATGCTATATTCTCTACATAGAAAAGGTGTGTTCTGGAATTCAAATTTCCCAAGGCACAAGAAGCAACCTCCTTGCCAAATTTAAGCTGTTTCAGAAGCTACCAGGGACACTGAGGGGCAGGGGGGATTTGTACATGGGGATAGACATCATTCCCCCCCCCTTACAATTTCTTAGAAATGATGCCATGTCATAGGCAGTCATTTTCCAAAGTGTTTTGAGAAGAATTTTTGCTCTGCACAGCAGCCACCACACTTTCAAATATACAGTGGTACCTCGGGTTAAGTACTTAATTCGTTCCAGAGGTCTGTTCTTAACCTGAAACTGTTCTTAACCTGAAGCACCACTTTAGCTAATGGGGCCTCCTGCTGCTGCCACGCCACCGGAGCACGATTTCTGTTCTCATCCTGAAGCAAAGTTCTTAACCTGAAGCACTATTTCTGGGTTAGCAGAGTCTGTAACCTGAAGCATATGTAACCTGAAGCGTGTGTAACCTGAGGTACCACTGTAGCTGCTAACTGCTTTGAACTGCTAAAAAAGAAAAAGGCCAGACCCCACCCCAACAGATGTTTGCTTAACAGAAACATGTGACGTAGCTTATATGATTAAACTGACAAATGTAATAAGGCTGAGAGGAGGAATGAAACAGGGTGATAGGGTTGTGCAGAGATGGAATTTATTTTATATTGGAATAACAAGGTGCAAGTTTCACTCAATCTGCATACATTATTGACATAATCTGCATGAATCTAGTTGCTGTGACAGAGTGGAATGTTAGCTTACTTAAACATGATGGGTATAAGGTAATAATGTTAGAATTATGAATTGAGTATCTAGGATGAGTGTGAATCCTTATTCAAATCGAGCATTTCGGGTTATGTTAAGTTGCATTAAAATTCTGGGGGGATTTGTGAGGTGTTTTTCCCCAGCAAATAAAAAAGCAGAAAAACTCACAACCCTGTGAATTGTTTAGATTGGGCTCTAGATCAGCCTTTGCTCTGAGGCATTCATTTTATCCTACTTGTGACCCTGATGAGATTTCTAATCACAGCCGCTCTCCTTTTCCATTCCTGAGTCATTTACACTGACTGGGGGTAAGGATAGTGTGAGTGCCAGTCTCCATCAATTTGTTCAGAGTCTCATTTAGTTCCATCTTGGAGAGAATTACACCATGTAAGAATCCTCCCCCCCCCTCCCCACTCCCTCCATTTCTTCCTAAGCATTAATTACATGAGAAATACTTGAAAGGGCTAATGAGGAAAATCAGTGCTTCCCATCTGAAAGGTATAGGATGATTTATGTCCCTCATTACATTTGATGCAAAGACCCAAACCTTTGCATTTAAATTATCCTCCTTTGCACACTTCAGATCTCATCAATTAGCAACTGCAGATAGGACTCTCCAAAATGATTGTCTTAATAGTCTTGAAAAAAGAACAATCAATGGAAAGAAATGTCTGGCAGTTACTTCCTTCAACTAACTCTGACTTCTCACTGTTTTTCACCTGTTGGAAAAAGTAAAATACATGGAACTTGGACAACTTTTCATAGATAGTGGCAGCAGTCCTTTAGAAGTGAATGGTCTGTTTGTTTTTCTCTTAGGTGTGAAATGAGGGGCAAAAAAATCCATTTAAAACTTCTAATTGAAAGAACAGTTAGGGAAATCCACTATCAGTTCAAAGGGTGACAGGTCTATGAATGGGAATATATATATTGCATGAGGAAGGATGAAGTACAATTCCATGCATGTTTACCCAGTGCTAAGTCCTACTGGATTCAATGGAATTTACTCATAGGTAAGCCTGTGTAGGGGAGCAACCCTACTGGTACCTGTTCAGGGATGGTGGAATCTGCCAATTTTTGGTTCTCTAAGTTTATTTTCTCCATTCTTAAATTTAGTTCTCTACATTTCCGCAGCTCTCCTTCTTCTTCTCCTTGGTCAAAATCCTTTTGAAAATTCTTCAGTATATAAGTGCAAATTTCTCCTAGTAAGACATTTCTGTGTGCAGTTTTGCAAAATATGCACATTTTTGCAAAGCCATTTCCCAATACGTAATGCATTTCTGAATGCTATTTTTGGGCATATATGCATTTATGTGCACACTTTAGTATAATATTTTTTGTATACATTGCTTAGCATGGGAATTGACTGGCAAAATTTGGAAAAGTTTTTGAAGGAAGCCTGTTTTTCTTGGCATGTGCTTTCAGAAAGTGTGAATTTGATCAGTTCACCATTAAATGCCAACTGAATTTCTCCCCATCCCTACTGTCAACTAGGTGCAGCCTGTGAATCATGCATTTACTTTTTCAGTGTGCTGTGGAAATGGGAAGAAATGCAGCCATTGGCTTCTCCCATCACTGATCTCCCATAAGGACCTCCCACCTACTGAACATATTGCAAATTTGGAATATACACCAGGCATGGGGAAAATGTGAATAAGCATTTTAGATGCCACACAGGTATGAAAGGAAGGCCATTTTCTCAAAGAACTCACCACCATTTATTTTATTTGATGGTGGTGGACACTATTGATTTTATCTATTTTTTGATAATTTTATTATGTGTACTTCTTTAAAATCTGTTTTATCACTCCCAGGAATTGAACCTGGTTCATTACCAGCAAGCTGTTGTTTTGTGAGACTTCCCAGGCAAGCAACTGCCCAGTTCCATATTATGGTGGAGAGCTGGTGAGACAGCCTTCTCCCATTGGCTGGTAACTTCTGCATTGCATCCAGCAGTAATACTCCCTGGTGTGCAATGAGGAACAGTCATGCAATGGCGAATTATCCAGCTGCAAATCCTGTACAAATGCTCAATGATGATGGAAGTGTTTCAGGCTCTCAGTTCTTCTCTTTAGGTCTAGTTTCAGAACCAAGGAGCCAGACTGCCAATGGAGATTTGTTAAGATGCAAACCCCGTACAAATGTTGCCTGAAGATTACCGAAGTTGGCAGGAGAGCGATGTCTTTCCTTCTCCCAATGCCTTCCAGGGGCAACTGGCTAAAATGTTTTAAAATATTTAAACAGTTCTAATCTTGGTTCCTCTGTTTTGCTTTTGTCGTGTTAACATTGGGTAAATGTTTAGTTGGGGTTGGCGGTTATTTTAATTTGGGTATAAGTGTAAACTGTTTATTATTGTTATTGTTGTTGATGATGATGATTTCTATTGATTTATTGGTTTGTTTGTTGCTTGTACAGTGGTACCTCGGGTTACAGTTGCTTCAGGTTACAGATGCTTCAGGTTACAGACTCCGCTAACCCAGAAATAGTACCTCGGGTTAAGAGCTTTGCTTCAGGATGAGAACAGAAATCGTGTGGTGGCAGTGGGAGGCCCCCATTAGCTAAAGTGGTGCCTCAGGTTAAGAACAGCTTCAGGTTAAGATAGGACCTTCAGAACTAATTGAGTTCTTAACCCGAGGTACCACTGTATAGGATACTTTGTTGTTTTTTTAATGTTTGATGCTTTGTTGTGTTTTTATATATGTTGTAAGCCGCTCAGAGCGGCTGGAGCAACCCAGCAAGATGGGCGGGATATATATTGAAATAATGTTATTTATTATTATTTGTATTTTATATCCACTTCCTTCTCCCACAGTGAGAAATAAAACTGAACCATCTATTTATGAGATAGTTTTGGCATTATTTGCCTTCTGGGTTAGCAAATTCACTGTAGCAAATTCCCATTTTGGTAGGCAAACAGGCAACAAAATAGAGGAGGAATAGTGGAGGAAAGGGATAAACCAAGGGTGGGGAAATTGTGAACCTTCAAATGTTTCTGAGATAAAACTCCCATAATTCCTGACTATTTGGGTCGTACTGGCTAGGAGTATGGGAGTCCAATAACACCCAGATAGCCAAAGATTCCCCATCACTAGGTTAAGCAAATGTTTAACTTTAGGTTTCTATTAATCTCTTAGCCTTCTTGTGGTTAGTACTTTCTCACATGGCTGGAATGTAGTGGAGAGAGTGAAAGACTGTGAGTCTCTCTCCCTGCCTCCTGTAATACTGATGACACATTTCAGCACAGAATAGGATGATTTGTTCTATCAGCACAAAAAAAGAAAATGTAGCTTAACAGGTTAACATGATGAGTGAGTGCAAAACATTTTATTGTATCAGCAGCAGGCCTTTTCTCAATCAGGAGAGCAGGACTGATGAATTACCTTTCTTCAACACAGGAAGCTAGGAGGGAAACGGATGAAAAAAAAGGTAGCATTTGTCAGCTTGGGAGTCGAGAGCATGGGCAATATTCATGCCTACACAGAGGGCAGCTCTAGAAACTCCTCTGCTAATCTCTGCCCATCTCCCAACTCAAAGGCAAAAAGAGGATTCGTCAGTTTAATAAAGGGTTTGCTTTAAAAGATATATTGCTCAGTAGTGATGCCTGAGGAAGGTGATGAAGAGAATGCCTTTTTGACACTCTGCTCATGTTATTGCTTCCCTTGCCTCCTTGTTCATTGCCATAGACTTGGGCTTTTAGATATCGGGATTGGGCTGTGAAACAAAGCCCGCGAGGGTGGAACTCAGTTCAGTTGTGAGAAAATGTCTCTCATCTGTATGTAAATGGTGTTGGGGGAGTTCTGATGACAGCCTAAATTACTTGGATGTGTTCAACAGCCATCCATGAACAAAGACCCCGAGCAGGACTTTCATCAACTCAAATGCGACACTTTTCAGCAAAGGTAGTTCACATGTAGACCTTCAGGCACCAAGTGATGTGACAGTGAGTGAACTTTAATAGGACTAAAGCAGCTTAACTTAGCAGGATCACAGCCCAAACTGGGGGAGTTTCAAGAGGCGCAGAAGCTTTTCAGGGACAGAATGATGCATGAAAATAAAAGTTTTCCTTCCATCATACCGTATTTGACACTTGAAGCCACTGCCTTGCAGTCAAGTAAGACCTTCAGGGAATGCAGATACAGTGGTACCTCGGATTACATACACTTCAGGTTACAGATGCTTCAGGTTACAGACTCCACTAACCCAGAAATAGTACCTCGGGTTAAGAACTTTGCTTCAGGATGAGAACAGAAATCGTGCTCCGGCGGCGTGGCGGTAGCAGGAGGCCCCATTAGCTAAAGTGGTGCTTCAGGTTAAGAATGGACCTCCAGAACGAATTAAGTACTTAACCCGAGGTACCACTATAGTTTCAGGCATAACTGAAGAAAACTTTTTAAGGCAGAACTCCTAACCTCACTTACCTGGAGTAAGCCCTGTTGAATTTAATAGGACTAATGATCAGACATGATTAGGATCGGGCAGTAAGTTGGGAATCCTAACCATGTCTACCCAGTACCATTGAATTAAATGTGTGTCTCTCCCAGGTTAGTGGGGCTAGGATTTCAGCTTATGTCAGAAATATGGGAAGACTGTAAAATTAATCAGGACCATGGACAGGGGTTGGCTATAAGGTTTAGGGCATAAACTGGGAAGCATCTACCATTGTTCCAGCACCTTATGGGATCTGTGTCTGAAACAAAGATACAGGGAGGTTCAGCGCTCACAGCCAACATGTATATGACACACAGTTACATGTTTATTTAACTCAGCAGCCTCTCTTTTGCTATGTTCTATGGACTAACACAAAAAAAAATCGCTTCTATTCAAAATGAAAAGTAAGTATCATTCAAGCTGGAGATTGTGCAATGAGAGGTGCTTAAACTCAGAAAATGGTCTGGAGTACCACTGAGTACACAGACAGCAGGAAGAAAAACTCCCTACCTAGTGTTTTTTTGCTGCCAAAGCCGTGTTGTTGAAAGCTTTTTTTTTTTTTTTTTAAAAAAAATATAGTACGTACACTTGTTAATGCATCAGTGTGGGGTGAGGTAGCTTCTGCAACTGCAAAAGAGGCAGTGGTTTGCCCTCTCTTCAATATGTTATTCCTGGACTAACTGCCATCCATTCTCTTATATCCCCTTTTCAAGCAAGGCATGTAAGAGAGTTTTGGCTGTGCAAATTCAGGCATCTTTGGATACATCTATTCATCTCGATCAGTGCTTTTTTTCTTAAAAAAAAAAAAAAATTAGGGGTGCTTTCATTTTGACTCAAGAAAATCACCACTTTTTTGGTTCAAATCGGGAAAAATAAATACAGTAAATGGAAAAGAGTACAAAGAACAGGCAAAACCTCATATTACGCAGCTGGCAGCTCACAGTAACTTCCACATTGGCATGAGGTTGTGTGTACTAACATCTTCCCCATTCCTCTGCTTGCTGTTGGTGTCCACCGCCAGACTCAGGAAACACTGTTATAGGAAATGAGGCTTTGGACACCCTGATATGTATCAGGAGAAGGACATGGGGAGTACAATCTCTCAGCAGCGTTTGATACCATTCACCATGATAATCCTCCTGGAACAGCTTGGCAACTGGAGCCAAGCTGATCTGATTGTTCTGGTCCTAACTGTGGGACCATTTTCAGAAAGTAGCATTGCAGGGAGTGGACAATGCAGCCGCCGAAACATTGCCTGATATATGTTACCACTTAGTTAAAAAACAACAACAACAACTTGTAAGCACTTTACCTTAAATCACAAATTAAAATTACAAATTACAAATTAATAAAGCTGTCATTAAAATGTGGGCATAATAAAATCATCAAAATATAGGTAAAATCAGAAGTTTAAAAAACAGGTATACATAATCAAATCACAGGACTGGGCAGATTTGCCTAAACAAAAGGTTTTAGTAGATGTGTACACGTTTACAGTTTGAAACACCCATTTCCTTCTTTTAGTTCAGTATCTATATTTAGTTTAGCATCCAGAAGATGAATTTTTTAGAAAGTCACCTCCTTGAACCTAATGCTTCTACAGTTCCCAGCTAACCAATTACTTGGTTAATCGATTTGAATTTTGAGCTGTGACTACTAATGAGAAGGAGAGGTGTTTTCAAGAGACAAGAGCAACAAGCCTCAAAAGAGTGAAAACTTCTTTAATGACGACTCTCCCATGAATGCTATGATACACAGACCTAATTAAACAGGAGCTCGTTTAATTAATTCTATTCAAAGTAATTGCTGTTGTAATTCTTTAGGGATTAATGCAGGGAGAAATCAATTGTTTTTATGAACCTCTTGGCAGCGGTATAATGTAAATCTGGCTTTCCACAAAGGATTATGAAGAGTGGGGTGGAAGGAGAGGAGTGTAGGTTTTGAGGTTTATGACGTGTTTACAGAAGGTGAATGCATACAATAATAGTCCTATGCAATGGTTGAAATCAGAGTGTGGGCTTCACAATAGGCAATGCTTTGCACACAGAAGGTCCCAAGTTTGGTCTATAGCATGTCTAGGTAGGACTGGGAAAAAATCCGAAACTTTGACAAGCCACTGCCAGTCACTATGGGCAATGCAGAAAGTGCTGAACCAATGAGCTGACATTATTCTAATACTGTTCCAGTATTTCCAGTGCTCACTGGTACCACTGGATTCTGGTAATGACATGCTTTCAATGGAGATCGAAGTCATTACAGAACCAGGGTACAGAGCAGGGTCCAATCCTGTATAGAACTGGTTTGGGGGTCCTGTTGTTATTTATTTAAGTTCTACACCGTCCTTCATCTGAGGATTGCAGGGCAGTTTAAAATACAAAAACACAAAAATACCCACCATAGTAACACACACACAGTTTAAAAGGTCATGGATTGTTTGAGAACTCCGGGTATAGGGCAGTATATAAATAATGATGATGATGATGGTTTAATTAGCCAAAAGCCTGGGAGAAGAGGAATGATTTTTGAAGGCACCAAAAGATATGAAATGAGGTTCCCTGAGGAGAGCATTCCACTTATGAGGAGCTACCACAGAAAAGGCCTGCTCTTGCATTGCCACCCTCTCTACCTCTCACGAAGGAAGAACATGAAGAAGGGCTTCAGATGATGATCACAGGGTCTGGGTCAGTTCATATGAGGCCCCTGAGGTATTGTGGTCCTGAGTTCCTTAAGGATTTGTAGGTCAAAACTAGCACTTTGAACTTGGCCTGGAAACTAATTGGCAGCCTGTGCAGTTGGGCCAGGATTGGCATTATATGTTCAAACTGCCTTGCCCTGGTGAGCAACCCAGCCATTGAATTTTGTACCAGATGAAGTTTCTGAACAGTCTTCAGAGGCAGCTCCACGTACAGTGGAACCTCGGTTTTCGGACATAATCTGTTCCGGTAGACCGTTTGAAAACCGAGGATCAATGGGCTGTTGGCAAAATGCATTGAAAAAATGGAGAAGAAGAGTTTAGACTTGCTTTCACTCTCCTTAAGGAGTCTCAAAGCAGCCAACAATCTCCTTTCCCTTCCTCCCCCACAACAAACACTCTGTGAGGTGAGTGAGAGACTTCAGAGAAATGTAACTAGCCCAAGGTCACCCAGCAGCTGCATGTGGAGGAGCAGGGAAGATTTACCAGATTACGAGTCCACCGCTCTTAACCACTACACCACGCTGGCTCCCATTTGAGACGCATTTGAAAATGGAAGCAATTACTTCTGGGTTCCAAATTGTTTGGCTTCCGAGACGTTCGGAAAACCAAGGTTCCACTGTACAATGTGTCGCAGTAATCTATCCTAGAGGTTACCAGAGCATAGACAACAGAAGTTAGGTTATCCCTGTCCTGAAAGGGGAACAGCTAAGCCACCAGCCAAAGCTGATGGGAGGCATTCAGCACCACTGTGGCCACCTGAGCCTCAAATGACAGTGATGTATCCAGCAGTAGCCCAAGCTGCATACTCACTCCTTCAGTGTGTTACCCTATCAAGAGCAGGGAACTTCCCACCCATCTGGTCTAGCGAACCACCCACTAAGAGTGTGCTAGACTTATTAGGAAGATCTGATTACAACAGTTGTGAGGTTTAGTCTCTGAGAAACTTTTGAGGTCTATTCCGCATTTGAGGTCTATTCCTCAATAGGTAAACCTGTTGTCTATCAATAGATAGACCTGACACACAGGGTTTCTTTCCACTCACCACTAAAAAATTAAGTTATCTCCCCAGCTCCTTTCATCCTCTACTTCACTGCACTGCTGCTGCAGTCAAATTTGCAACTTCTGTTCCCACTGCATTTCTTAAAAAAACAACAACAAAAAAACAACAACAACCATGATAATGATACTAGGGGTGGATCTATACACAGGAAAAAAAACCGCTATTAAAAAGTCAGAAATTCAATCATTACAACAAAAGAAAAGAAAAACCCTATGTAAAAACGCTATAGAAAGGTTTTGTGCTGTATGTTTATAACACATTCAAATCATTTTAAAAACTAAACTAAAATTATGTAGCTGAGTAGGTATTTTAAAACTGTTTTCTGTTGTTGTTGTTTTTTAAATTTACAATGCCTTGAGACATAAAATGTGATTAACTATTAACAACAACAACAAGCCACACTGTGTGCACACATCCTAACTCCTTGCAGGATGGGCATAATTGTGATGTATTTTATCTGCATGGCACTGGCAGAGTGATTTTTAAAATGTTTACAAATGTGTGGGGGGGGGATACATTTGTGTGGAACAAGACATGAATTTAAAACATCATGAATGCCTTTCTTTGCTACCACCATTTCATTTTGGGTTGAGATCCTACTACCCTAGTTACGCTAAATTCTCGGATAATCTCAATTGTTTTCTATGGGGCAGCAATGACCGCTCCCCACTTAAAACGGGGGGCGCCTTTTGCGTGGACGTGTGCAGGCACCAGAAAGCATCCAGTGAAGAATCTGAACAGGATCAAATCTAAGCCCCATTGCAAAGGAAGAAGCAGAAAGCACACCTGCGTAGAACTAACCCAGCCTAAAAGCAATGAGGCTTTCATTAGATTTCCACATCATATCTACTTGAGTGCTTCCAAATGTCCCTTTGCAGACTAGGCTTTACCTGTCCCACATCTGAGATGGTATTCCATCAGGTGAGCAACAAGTGAGTGTGGCAATATCAAAATGGCTGCAAGGGCCAAACTGGGCAGCCTAGTGACCCTAAACTGGCGTAAGGGACAGAGATTCTCCAACCCTAGTCTAGACAATGGGTTATTTAATTGGCTAGAGAGGCTTTCCTAAATGTCACTCATTTCTGTGATTTCACTGAAAAGCTCCAAAAGACAGGAACAGGCTTGTTTCACATGAACAAATGAGGACAATAGTGCCTTCATGCAGTGCTATAGCTACCAGGGGCTAGCCAGGGTTTTTTTTTGCTCCAGAGGAGTGCCATTGAAACTCCATGCCTGTGTGGTTTCTTGACCCATGTGAAATAAACCCTAGTTTTGTCCCTGCCTTCATGTTTTGGGTCATATCTTGGATTCTATTAAGTGAAAGAAACTTACTGGTGGGGAGGGATGAACAAACAGCTAGGAATTACTGTTAATCAGGGAGGAGGCAATGACCCCCTCTCCAGATGCTCAGATAGCTACCAGGAAGCTGCTATAGTATTCATGGATGTGCCGGATCAGACATCCCTGATCTATAGCCCTTACCCAAACTTTCGTGATGCGGTGATCTATTCTACCGACAGGGTTCTTGCTAGACTATCTCTATGGCACCAAGTCTAGCTGTAAAATTTCTGAATGTTCTAATCAATTGGATTTGAAATAAAGGCAAAGTAATAAGGCACTAAAGATGCAGCTGAGAGCGCATTGCCACCTCTGTAAAACACACAGACGCACACACAATCAGATGCTGACCTTAACAGAACGTTGGTCCACCCATGAATTTTACATTTTCACAGAGCAGCACCCTTGACAGCAGCTGCCTTCCTCTGACTTTAAATGGAAACACACACGCAGTATTTGGTGCAGGGCTGAGTTTTAGACAGCTATCATATGCCCTTTTTTATTTGGCTACAGATTCATTTTGGGGAATGTACCACAGTTAATCATCTCAGGAAGGGCACACAAGAACCCCTGTGATGTATCATGCATTTCTGCTTCTTTAGACTAGCCCATTTCCTGAGATCAATTTATTTATGAAACATCCATTTGAGCAATGTCAGATAGATGTCCGGAAGAAGAAGAAAGATGATTTACAGAGGATAGATCCCGGTACTTTAGAAATAGTTGACCACTTTGCTTTAGGTATTTTTTGCTACACACGCATGCATATATATATATATATATATATATATATATATATATCCCCATATGGCACATAGTACATGACACAAAGCAAAAGTTAGCATCACACAGGTGCTTTTTTAAAAAAAGGAATATTTCTACCATTCTTTGCTTCCAGCCCTAATTTATAGATGAAGAAATAAATGGAATGGTATATGATTACTTGGGAGACCGCCTTGTTCATAATACACCCAGTAGGTCACTGTGGTCTGCAGGAGAGCATATCCTGCAAAGGTAGTGTGCACTGTCCTGAAGCAATTGTAGAGAGACATCTTAACAACAACAGCAACAGCAGCAACAACAACAACACTTTTTGGTCCACTGGGCTTTCCCAGCTGGATGAATGGGCTTCTGCCGCTGGTGTCTTTTCTGTATTGGTTTGGTTTCATTTTTAAATATACCTGCTGTTTTTTGTTTGTTGTTGTTTGTTGCTCTTTTATTGTATATCAGAAGGAGATTAATTTCTTCTTTTTATTATTACCTGTGGATAAATTTAGCGAATACTCAGGAAATGCCCAAATCCCACAGTGTTATTGGTTAGTTCCAGAAACTGATGCAGACCAGCCCTGTCATGCCTTATATGCTTAATGTTCCCCTGCGTTGTAGCATTTGACTTCTGTGGGATTCAATTTATGGAATGTCAGCATCCAAAATGCACATGTAATGGGTTAATTGCAAGAGCTGTAGAACTCTGGGATGCCATATGCCTGAGGCAATTATTTTCTGTCAGTTCAGTTATGGCAGTTAGAAAACCGTCTTAGCAGTGAGAGCAGCAGGTATGTTGTGTTGTGCTGTTGTCTGCCTCAGAGTTAGTTAGTGTTTAACAGTTTAAACTGTGTAAGACATATCAGTAACTTTAGAAACATCCACCTGCATTATATATTTAATCTGCAACTGCAAGTACACTAAGTAAAATATGTCTGTTATTTTTAAACATTAAAAGAGAGTGTCTTATGTAATTTTTATAGGAGGGGAACGGACAACTAATTAAAGGGTCAAACGACCCAGGACTGACTTCTGCATATTCTGCTAAACGGGAACTAGAGTTTAACTCCCACACAAATACCATACAAGGTTCCAGTCTAAAAATAAAAAAAAAAGATACTAACATTTCTACTTAAGCTTTGTACTTATCAAAACGATGCATCTTTTAAATTCTTAAAATTGTGCCTGTCAAACTTCCCACTTAGAACAATGACTGAAGATAGGTTCACATGACATTTTCTTCTCCTCTTTATATCATTTGCTGTACTGATGGCTTAGTGAGGTCTGGTTGGCATTAGGTCCTATACAAGGTTATTGCAATCGTTCATCAATTTGCATTTCCAGTAAACACTAGGCCAGAGAATTACTTGTTCAGGATATTATAGATTGGACAAATAATATTTTAGCTTGTTAAAAAATTCAGTGAGCAAAAGGAATGCTAGTCTCTCAGGGAGAAAATATTCTTAGCAGCGTTAATATATAAACAGACTGAGGAACGTAATACAGAAAGTAATAGTTCTAATTTTAAAGCTGAGATGGAAGACTTGTGTTCCTGCCTTTAATGGGGCATATTTGTCTCAGAATCCCTGCCAAGATGGTCTCTTTCTCTGAGATGGGGCCTGGTACACCGTAGGAAACAGTGTCTAATGCAAGGGGGGGCAAGCCTGTTATTTAAGGTTGTTCTGCCCCCTCTTCTGCCTTCAGTTGCCTTTTGTGGCACCCTCCTTCAATAGTGTGGGCTTCAGCTAGTTGCCTTTTATGGAGCTAAGTAGCAATTTTGGAGGAGCCCCTGCCTGGCACTGGGACTCCCTGATTTTGCCTACTTCATGCTGCAGAGTGACACAAACCCAATCCAAGCTACAGAGCTGGAAAATCAGGGTAGACCCGACTTGTGCAAATACACACCACATTTGAGTCCCATAGTCAGTTAGAGGAAGTAGGAGCAAGAGTGACAGCAAAATGTGATGGCTCACTGCCTTGCAAGTCCTGCAGCTTTTGTCCCCCTGATCCTTTGCTGGTCCCAGTGACTGCCTTCCCTCCTACTTCCTGGAGGCAATAAGATTCCCATGGAATCTTAGTAAGCCCTAGGATGGAGAAGACTAGCATCATATTTTGTATCAACTGATAAAAAACAATGGAGGACTCCCTGGTCCTGATGGGGTAACTGTGCCCCTGAAGGATCAGGTGTGCAGCCTGGGAGTCATTTTGGACTCACGGCTGTCCATGGAGGCGCAGGTCAATTCTGTGTCCAGGGCAGCTGTTTACCAGCTCCATCTGGTACGCAGGCTGAGACGAGACGCTACCTGCCCACAGACTGTCTCGCCAGAGTGGTGCATGCTCTGGTTATCTCCCGCTTGGACTACTGCAATGCGCTCTATGTGGGGCTACCTTTGAAGGTGACCCAGAAACTACAACTAATCCAGAATGCGACAGCTAGACTGGTGACTGGGAGCGGCCTCTGAGACCACATAACACCATTCTTGAAAGACCTACATTGGCTCCCAGTACGTTTCCGAGCACAATTCAAAGTGTTGGTGCTGACCTTTAAAACCCTAAACAGCCTCGGTCCAATATATCTGAAGGAGCATCTCCACCCCCATTGTTCTACCCAGACACTGAGGTCCAGCGCCGAGGGCCTTCTGGTGGTTCCCTTATTGTGAGAAGCCAAGTTACAGGGAACCAGACAGAGGGCCTTCTCGGTAGTGGCACCTGCCCTGTGGAACGCCCTCCCACCAGATGTCAAAGAGAACAACAACTACCAGACTTTTAGACAACACCTGCATTTTAATATTGTGTTGGAAGCCACCCAGAGTGGCTGGGGAAACCCAGATACATGGGAGGGGTATATTATTATTATTATTATTATTATTATTATTATTATTATTACTGAGCAAGTTAGCAGTTTCTGGATAGATGCCTTTAATACTCCCCAATATATTTCTGAGAGAGAACACACACACACCCGCACACACATGGTAAAGTCAAGAAGACTAGCATCTTAATATTTTGCTTTATTTCATTTTTATCGCCAACATCTGGTTTTATCATGGAATCACACATTACTGGCAGGGAAACTGCAGAAGGGTATGATGCATTTTATAATCTTTTCCTTTTTCGCAGCTTGGCAACTGACGCTTGTTAATTTATGGTAGGATGTACACAATCAAAACTACAGGATGAATTTTATGGTTTTGCATTGATTTTTCTGCCCCCATACATTATGTAATATTTTGCAATCACTTGATCCCAGGAGATAGTGCTGAATGGGATGGATGCCATTTTCAGGCAACCCTCAATGTTTAAAATCTATTTTAAAATCAGTTTGATTCATGAAGGATACTGTTGAAAATGACAAGCCCCCATAAACTTGGAATGTTTGCATCGGATGTACTATAAAAGGTTTACAAAGTGCTCATAAGGAAAGCTTGCAAAAATCTGAAAACCAAAGGGGCAACAGGCCAAAATATCAATCTCTGAAATGCCATTGTTTTAAAACCAGAACATTTTGAATATATATTGTAGTTTATTGCATTTTGTAACACACAGGGATGCATAAAACCTTCCTGCTTATTTTTGTGGATCTTACTATCTCCCTAAATTAGGGGCTTTACTGCATGTGGCCCTCAACTTAATTTTATTAGCTGAAAACTTAATTTCAAAAGCACTTTACAAGTTCAGAGCTTTGGCAAAAGTTCCCCCCCACCCTCAAACACAATGTGTGTTGGGAGGGGGTGAAATAAGAAGAGAAAAGGCATGCCCACTCCATCGCCTAATTTTGGCTCTGGGGTCACTCACATCTGAGGGAATATGGACCTCAAGAGGAAAAGAAATTGCCCACCCATGCCCTAAACACTGTGATTGCATGCTCAGGACACCGATTCTCAAAACAAGACACACAGTTTTTGCATTCTTGTGAGATCTGGTACTCCTCAGTCATTAGACTTTCTCATTGTGCTATGCAATGCCATGGACTAAAAGTTAAATGGCACATTGTTCCCCATTCAAAAACATAGATTTCATATTCATATACTCTTGGAGATATTAATACTGTGCAGTTTGAAGAGACTGGATGCATAAGAACTGATTACTTTTGGAAGAAATCACTGTCAAGGCCCATAAAAATATTATTCAATTTTTACTAGCAGAACTCTTCAAAAACAGTAAATGATACACCCCAAACATCCATACAATGTATTGTGTTGTCCAGCACAGGCTCAGCATCTTAGAAATAAAAGATAACTCCAACAGACCTATAAGCAAAGGCATCTCTCTCTCTTTAGCAGAATCCATTTCCCTGGAACTGTTTTCCTTGAGAGCGTCATTTACACCCTTCTGTTCTCGTTGTGTTCAGAGAAAGACTAACAGCCACCACCCTTTCAACATGGCAAATTTGCAACTCAATACCTTTGTCACCTGATTTAAGGTTACAACAGTTCAGAGTAACAGAAAACAATCAACAGTTATTCATTATGCTCCATTATTCTACCTGAAAAAAAATGTGGTTCTGGTTTCATTTCAGCCAATTTCCTTTTAGACTGTATGTAGTTCTCCAACAGGATGAATCATATTGCACATCATGTTGCTCTTTGCTTTTATCTTTCCCATGTTTTCAAAGGTGATGCTCGTTTGGGACCCTTATTTACATGTACAATTTCTGTTTCAGGAGTGAAAAACCACTAAAACGTTTGCCAGCCCAGTGATATGACATTGATTCAAACCTTTTCAGCTGTTGTCAGTTGATAGATTTCAATGGAATATATTTAAGGACTTGGCTTAGTGATATTCCTAAAGGGTGGATTCAGAGGGCAGAATGTGTCTGACTGTGTGATTTACTGCTAAACAAGAAGTATAGGGAAAGAGAGGACAAGCTGTGCAAAGTTGTGTTGTTGTTGTTTTTTAATCTATCATTCTGGAAAGAGAATTGCTCTATTTTGATTCTCTGATTTATATCCAGTTCCCTAGGAGCATGCCCCACTGGAACTTACTGC
Source organism: Podarcis cretensis (assembly GCF_951804945.1). Lineage (NCBI taxonomy): Eukaryota > Metazoa > Chordata > Lepidosauria > Squamata > Lacertidae > Podarcis > Podarcis cretensis. The sequence goes on from NC_137187.1 coordinate 14,714,633, forward strand.
TGAGTAGAGACATGGAAAATGAGACTATCAATGACTGCTAGTCACAATAGCTATGTCAGACAGTTTGGCTCCGGATGCTAGTTGCTGGGAATCACAAATGGGGAGAGGGCTGTTGTGGTCAGGTCCTGGTTATGGGCTTTCTACAGGTGTCTTGTTGGCAACTTTGAGAACAGGATGCTGAACCAGATGGGCAGGACTCTCAGTATTAGTATTATTAATAATAATCATTTATACTCACCTTTTTCCCTGACTGGGGATTACAGATAAAAACACGAACAACTAAAACATAAGGGAAAAGCAATAATTTAAAAAATAGCTAACCACAGATAGATATTTTATTAAAACCATACAAATAATCACAATAAAAACAGCATAGCACCAGCCCTTTCATTAAAAGTGGTCAGTTCCCAAAAGACTATTGGAACGAGGAAGCCTTTGCCTGCCATTGGAAAAGCAACAAGGAGGGAGCCAGTCTAGCTTCTCTAGGGAGTTTCAAAGTCTGGGAGCAGCCACTGGCATGTCTAGGATTACGCTGTTAATCTGTCAGGTTTTTTGATGCACTGTGTCTGGGTCGGATGAGACATCTAATTCGTTTTCATTATCAATGCAAAAGACCCAACAGTTGTCATTGACTTCATCTGTACGCTAATCTTGTGAAAAGGGTTAAACTGAATATGCTCAAATTATTTATCTTTCCCATGTTTCCACCCAAAGGAGCCCAGAGAAACAATGGATAAAGCAGTAAAACGATGCAATAAAAAATAAAACAAAACATGTACAAGATGGTGTAAAGGCATGAGCTTTTCGGCATGTACAACACTTAAGGAAAACATGTACAAGATGATGTACAGATGGTATATAACACCTGTAAAACTGGAAAAAATTACAAAACAGGTGATAAAATGTGTTGGAAATGCAAGAGAAAGGAGGTTAATTTCATTCATATGTGGTGGTCGTGTGGGATACTCAAAAAATTTTGGGAATCTATCTATAATGAATTAAAAAAAAATCTTTAAATACACCTTTAGTAAAAAACCAGAAGCCTTCCTGTTGGGGATAATTGGTGAAGAAATTAAAAAGGAAGATAAAACTTTTTTTCAATATGCAACAGTGGCCGCCAGAATCCTCATAGCACAGTATTGGAAAACATCAAAGACCCCAACGATAAAAGAGTGGCAATCTAAATTATTCAATTATTTACAACTGGCAAAATTGACACAGAAAATAAGGAACAAAAAAAGTACAAAATTTAATAATGAATGGAATAAATTCAGGATATACATGGAAACAGAGATAAAGGGAAATTAAAATGTTGATAATAAATATATATGTATACGTAAAAATCACAGTAGGTATGACATAACGCTTACTACGAAAAATTTTCTTTTTATGAAAAGATACTGCAGATAGATAAATAAGATAACTTTTTCCGAAATCGAAATAAAGGGAAGCCAATCAGTGTTACTGTTAAGCCAATGTAAGTTGAGTTGTCTATGTTTTATGTACTTTATGTTTTGTTTTTTCGTTCTTAACTTTAATTTTCTTTCTCTCTTTCTTTTTTTTCCTTTTTTTCTTTTCTTACATTTTTGGTTATGTATTTTGTAACTTGTATGTTTGTGGTATGTATGTATGTTAAAATGCAATAAAATTTATTTATTTTTTTAAAAAAGAACATCTCCATCATTTACAAGCATGAAGAACATTAATAAGCTGACCTGGGGCCTCTCAGTGTTCCAAATTGCTGTAGAATACAGGCTTTGGTTATCACTGGAGTTTAACTTGAAGAGGTTTCAAGATCTTCCCCTCTCTTCTTCTTTACACTGGCCTGCTTAACATGGCAAACCCTTGCCAGAGGGAAGTGTCACTTTTATTTTTTTCATGGGTTTCTTGCAAGATCTGTTTTCAACAGCAGACAGATTAGCTGCTAAGAAAAAACTAGACATGAAGGTGATGGTTATCTCCTGCTGCATCTTCTGAACAGCATCTTTGAAAAGGGAGGTTCTGGTGAGATACTGACTACCTTTCATGAAAATCCCTGTAAGTCAGTCTTCCTCAACCTGGTGCCTTCCAGACATTTTTGATTACAATTCCCATCAGCCCTAACCTCCATGGCCAATAGTCAGGGAGGATGGGACTTGTAGTCCAAAGCTTATGGGGGATAGCAAGCTGCTTTAAGCCTAAGGTGTTTCTTCCCTGTGCTCAGACAAGTTGGGGTGTCCGATTACAAACGTAGGACGTCTCGGACACTAAGCAAGGATCATGTCTCTCAACCAGTAATTTCCAAACGGAGGAATCCTGGAAGCTGCCTTGAATGGCCCTAGATCCATGTTTTGTTTTGTTTTCAAATATTGGGACACACCCTGAAATGAGTATTTAAAAGTGTTCCCTGCAAGTAGAACATTTGAAAAGCACTGCCTTAGACTAAAAAGTCTCATTTGTTTACTTATCTTTCGCTCTTCATTGTGGAAAATGCAATTTTCACTAGTAACATCTCTAATGAGGCATAATAATGCTTAAGGTTCAAACTTTGGGGTGTGTGGAAAAATCTCACCAACAAACTTTTCCATTGAAAAGCTTTCCTCTGTTTTATGTGTTTGTCTAAAAGATTTACCAAGGTAGTAGCATCATCTAGTGTGCCTATAAATTTGAAGGGAGAAGATCTCCATGATTAAAGTCTGGCAGTTCCTTCTTCCCATCAACCAAGCACGGCATGTCAAGCCTGTGATATGAGACACATCAACAGTAAATATGTGTTGCATTACACATTATTTTAGCATCCTTTCTAGGGGAGTAAATATGAGTTGTTCATACACACTATAATGGAAAATAAAACAATTAAATGCTCTGCTGATGAATGTGTTTCCCTCAACTGATTCACACTTATGGGCAATATGTGTCCATTTTCTTGATAAGCATAACGATGCAATATGAAGCTTGGCAGACCTCCAAGCCAGTGAACATATTCCTTAATCAAGCTTCAGTGAGCTTCAAATTCTGACAAATTGCCCTCTAGTAATTATTATACTGATTGTGACATCAACCTTCCAAACAACGTTAAATGCTATTAATCAGAGTTAAAGGCCATTAATCAGAGCATCAAATATGAATGCACTGACCACAGCCAAATTTCCATTTGCAACCTCACTCTCCTGAAGACGTTTTGGCTCAAGCAGAGCAATATGATTTTATCGGCACTTCCCCCCGCCCCAATCAAAAACCAAAATTTTTCATGAACAGAAAATTATGGTAAATGAGAAGTATGCACCAGTTGTCTATGAAAGTGCTGTCAGGGTCAGCACTGGAGATGAACTGTAAAGGTAAGTGAACATTATGGTCAGCATCTAGGTTTCCAGTTCAATACAGTGGTGAGCAGGCCAAGACAGTGACCACCAGGGCAAACACAGCCTCGCTTGATGGCAACCTACCAAGGCTCACTAAACTTCCTGGGTTTCCCCTTGTCATGACTAAAGTCTTTGAGGGCAGAAACTGGAAAGTGCTAGAAGATTCTGGAAGATTCTAGAAGGTTGATTTCTGATGCAAATATTGTTTTGACTATCTCAAGGTCACGCTGAGCCAGGAGAGATAAATTCCTGTGCTCAGTGAGCTGCTGTCCATTTTTCTCTTACTTTCGTTTGTACCTCGTGTGTCTGAAGTTTTTTCTGAAGTTTTGTAACAAGCCTTTGCCTTTTAGTAAAAGTTTTTCCTTTTGGACTTTTGACTCTGCGTGGTTTTTTTATTTACTGCAAGACGCTGTCCGTCACCCCTGCCCTGTGTGTCTGGGATGGATAAAACAATGAGACTGTCTAACACTTTGTAGTCCAGAATATTGATTGACTGATTATTTAATTTCTACACCACTTAATATATCAAAAGTAACTCTAAGCTCTGAACAGAAAACTGAAGCAACATATTACAATGGAAACAGCAGAATATCACTGTAGGCTTGCTTTTTATGGGCAGGTCCAAAGTGTGCCAGTGTGTCCAAAGAGCCAGTGTGTCCAAAGAGCCAGTGTGGTGTAGTGGTTAAGAGCGGTAGTCTTGTAATCTGGGGAACCGGGTTCGCGTCTCCGCTCCTCCACATGCAGCTGCTGGGTGACCTTGGGCCAGTCACACTTCTTTGAAGTCTCTCAGCCCCACTCACCTCACAGAGTGCTTGTTGTGGGGGAGGAAGGGAAAGGAGAATGTTAGCCACTTTGAGACTCCTGAAGGGGAGTGAAAGGCGGGATATCAAATCCAAACTCCTCTTCTTCTTCTACATGATACTTCCTCAGGCTGTCCACAGTGGTGTCGCATCCACTGTACTCTCCACACTCAGTTCCAGGTGCAGCAGGTTAACAGGTTTGTTGAGTTTCCTAGGGTGTCCAAAGGATGGGAAAGGTCCCCCACTCCACTCATAGCTCGTTCTTCACCCTTTGTCCTCTCCTCCTCCAGCTGTTTTACTGTCCATGGTAGCAAACCAAAAGTGGAGATAGATAGATGATAGATGATAGATAGATCTCTCTGTGTGTCAAAACCCCTTGTTTCAGGATACTTTGATGTGAAGTTATTACTTTGTAAGTTTCTTTGCTCCTGCTCTACTTCCTCTCTTTTCGGTTGGAGAAACGCATAGCATGGTGACTACATGCCAGGTGTCATCTTCAATGGATCAAGAGGTGGAACACCACTTGGAACACCAAGCATAGGACTCACTTCCAAGATCCTTGGGAGTGGAGCCTGACAGTAAAAGTGTAGAGACGATGAACTTAGAGAATTCTGGAACCAGACTAAGGAAGGCCCATAACTCAGTAGTAGAGCATTTACTTTACATATGGAATGTATTGGGTTCGATCCCAGGCAGCTGCAGGTAGGACTGGGAGATAGGGTATATCTGTGAAGAATACTGAAGATCAGTGGCTGTCAACAATACTGAGCAAGATAGACCAATGGTCTGATTGTGGATAAGGCAGCTTCCTCTGTGCCTAAGGTCAAAGAAAAGCAACACACTGAGAATACTTAGCAGCCAAGCATGCATGCAGATCCCATTTTATCCAAAAGGCACCCACTGCCTTCCAATCACAGAAGGGATCACGTATCATGCAGTCCAACCCCCTGTAATACAGGAATATTTTGCCCAACGTGGTGCATGAACCCATGAAGCTGAGATTAAGAGTCTCATGCTCCAGCGACTGAGCCATTCTGCTCCTTTCTTTCATCCTGCACATCCTGACTTTGCATTACTCTGCCCTTCCTCCTCCTATTATTCCAAGCCAACAGGAGAAAGCAAAACAGCATCCCTCCCCTTGCCGGACCTTCAAATCTCTAGGTATCTTTTGATCCCCTCCTGAACTGAGAGAGGCACTGATGGTGACTCTGCCTTCCCGTAGGAGGAGGAGGAGGAGGTTGTGTTTCAATATCTGTCTTCCCTCAAAGCACATTTTGGTATCAACATCCACAGTTTGCAGATGTAAGTTACTGTAAAGGCATTCATTGATCCTTCCTTTGCACTGTGTCTACATGGCACAATGTAGTCTCTAATTAGCAAGACAAACAGAGACAAAATTTAAAACGTGTCTGAGGATGGAACATTTTCGGTGTCTTACTTGGTATTTATTGCTGTTGATGATAATGTGAACGCTGAGTTAAAATCTATAAAACATCCTTTAAAAATTAACCAAGACTGCTGACCTCTTCAATTTTTTGTGGGGTGGGGTGGCAGCAAAAGGAGAATATGAGAGACATATTTGCTAATTAATAAAAAAATATATAGCAGAAAGATCTGTTTTATTCATTTTGCTTACATCTTTATTTATTGGTCGTCAAGATTGGAAGAATTAGTGTTCTGTTAATAGACTGTGTGAGGAGCATTTAACATTCTGATTCATGCACTCCTTTCTCCTTCTCTTCAAGAGCTAAAAGTGAAAACGTTCCAGTTAATGCTTCCAGCACTGAACATTTTCAGGAAGGAGCATTGACTGAGCACACAGAAAAATCTGATGCTTATTGATTTAGTGGAAATGAAAAGTTCCTGCACAGCACAGAAGGACAATGAAGGCGCGTCCTCCTTGATCTACTGTACTCTGATGTGAATATGAATTTTGGGAATTATACTTATTCTGCTGTCAACAGCTCAATGGATAATTAAGAAAGGGCTGTGAATTATGGAGCATCTGTCTGGGGTATGGTCCTGCATGCATGTGTGAGTTTGTGCATACACCTGGAAAGACTTCAAGTCAATCAATGTTATACAAAGGGATAGGGGAGAAATTTGATTTGATTCACACAGAGAGGCAAACCTACCTAATTCACAGTTTCCAAAACAGCATGGAAATCGAGAACAGCAATCCTTTGAAATTCACAACTGTCCAAGTTTTGAAGTACAGTTCTCTAGTCAAGCAATGCATATTAAAATGCTAGGGTAAAGTGTACGTAAATATATTTTTGAAAATAACATGAAAAGAGACATAAAGAGACACATTAATGGCGATGGGTCCCCCCCTAATTTTTCTAACTTTTATTAAAATTTCTTATTAAATTTATGGAACTCTTAGATAGGTAAAACCTTGATCCCAAGTCCATATCCCATATAAACCAGGCCTCATGATCAGATGTAGGGAGAATATGACTGTCAAATCACTCCCTTAAGAGATTTTATTCTTTCAAATGTTATCAATTCTCATTCCAACCCCAAGACAAATCACACATGCTAGGAGTCACATTCATTCACTCAGTAATGGTTATTGGCCAAGATTTTGATCTTATCTTTGGGTAATTATTTTCTCACTATGGAACAAGTTGTAGCTGCTCCCTGGTATATTCTGCAGCTGTTTCCACATTTATTACAAAGACACCCACAGCTCACCACCAGCACCTTAAGTACTATAAAATAAATATCCAAATGGCTTCAGGAGCAAGTGAAGAAATCGTACAGATCTCTTTTGCTGCTGGCATCAAAGTGTGAAGCAAGCTGTTTTCTGGGTTAACAGCATATGTTGGATAAAACAAGCCTTTAGCAAAGGAAAACCTTGCCCCACATGAATCAAAATGAAAACCCTCCTACACGGGAAATGAAAGGAAATACAACATTTTGTAAAACTTCACTTTAGTGAGACTTATGCATCTAATCTGTTGATGCCAATGGATCAAGCAGTAATGCGTAGACTGGTCCTCACTGTTAGAAGTAGGAAGTTATATTACAGCAGGCGTCCCTAAACTCGGCCCTCCAGCTGTTTTGGGACTACAACTCTCATCATCCCTAGCTAACAGGACCATTGGTCAGGGATGATGGGAAATGTAGTCCCAAAACAGCTGGAGGGCCAAGTCTGGGGATGCCTGTATTACAGCATATTCAGTGCTATGGGATCAAGGTTGCCAAAGAAGCGATTAAAAATGATCACACTGAAGCATGGGGCATCTTCCTTGCTCTCTGTAGATGGGTTCTCATATTGCTGACATAGGTATATTTTGGCTGTGGCAGGTGAAGGGAGGGCCACAATAACGACACAGGAGACTGGCATTGGGTTGAATTAGGCCACAACATTATTGATTACAGGAAAGAGTAGGTTTGGCTAGGCTAAGCGTCAGATTTTTTTTTTTACTGACAGGTCTTGATCATAGTGGAAAAACAATCCCAGATCACTCCAATTACAGTGTTTTTGAGGGGATAAGCTGAAGATTCAGAGTAGCTCCTCAATAGTTAAATCTTGCAGTTAGTGTTACAATTACAGTATCTCTTACTGTCTCATATGAGGACCACGAGGGACCCATTCCACATACATTTTTGTTCCTGTGCTTTCTTAAATCCACCCTTTACAAAGCGATGGAGTCTGTGTTAAAGGGCTTGTGAGGGCTCTGGTAGCTGAAACAACATTGTCTTAGGCTGACAAATCTGCTTTGGACAAAGATATTGCTCAGGCTGTGGACTTGTCATCCTGCAAACCGTCCATCTTCAACAAGTGGAGATTTTTTTAATCCCAGTCTATATCTGTGTTAGTGCTTTTGTGTATGTTCTTCTGTTGGTTTTTTATATCATTGAAGGGTGATTTATGGGAGGTGATTAATAAATTCAGTGAAATAAATAAAATAATAAAATATAATAAAATAAATCAAGAAAGCTGGCAATTCTTCTCCAGCTTTGAATGAAGTTGCAGAAGACTTTGGGGTCTTTACAAATGTGCCTTGTCTTTGAGATGAGCTTCTACAAGTCTGCCTTTGGAGTCATTTGTCAGCATTGTCCTAATTTCAATTAATCTCTCTCCCCACCCACCCTCTGGGTGTACCTCTTATCTAACCAAGCTCTCTGGCTGAGCTACTTAAGCAATTTTGAAATGTAAATGAGAATTCATGATAAAAATGGATACCAGGAACCTTGTAAAATCTGCCTTTTGGGGTTTCTAGATCAGGATTACACCAGGAAAAGAAATGCAGGGAAATTCCAGTGTGTTTGATGAAATGTTGTTGTTGTTGTTTAGTCATTTAGTCATGTCCGACTCTTTGTAACCTCATGGACCAGAGCACGCCAGGCACTCCTGTCTTCCACTGCCTCCCACAGTTTGGTCAAACTCATGTTAGTAGCTTCGAGAACACTGTCCAACCATCTCGTCCTCTATCGCCCCCTTCTCTTTGTGCCCTCAATCTTTCCCAACATCAGGGTCTTTTCCAGGGAGTCTTTTCTTCTCATGAGGTGGCCAAAGTATTGGAGCCTCAGCTTCAGGATCTGTCCTTCCTGTGAGCACTCAATGATGAAATGTTAGTCTGATTTAACTTTGTCTACCCTCACCAAACCTTTGGAATGGGACAGAAATAAGCAAATGTATTTATGAAGAATTTATCATTTGATGGAGTGCTGCTCTTTTGACCTGTTTGCTGCAAATCATTCAAATTCCCTCCTCAGAGCGATAGCAACCAGAAAACAATGGCAGGGATCTTCTAAACTGTCTGACAAGGAGAACCAGCAAATACGACAGTTCAGCCCCAGACGCCTCTCTTTATCCTCATGAGCGTTCGTTTACTATGCCTGTCTACCAGATTGTTAGCTGAAATGAAAAGCTTTTATTTGTTTTACAATCTATCATCTACATGATGATACCCACCCCACTCTCCCTATTGGAATAATCCTCAGGGAGAGGGACACCATAGAAGCTGCATATTCCTGACACTTCATGACACTTTAAGAGCAGACATGCAATGACAAATGCCTAAAGGCTGTTTTCTTTTCTTTTCTTGGATAATAGCAGAGATGATTTACATCAGAACAAAGGAACAGGGACAGAAAATGCAAGATTTGGATGCTTTAAAATATATGTGGATTTTAGAAACTCATTCTGCAGCTGCGTCACACACAATACTGGGTTTCCTGAGACAACATGGTAGTAATCTGCATTTGGATGTGCACATAAATATGATTGAGAGCACACTTTAGTCAAAGTTATGTGCTTTTGTGTTCCGTTGATATGAAGGGAGCTAGGCACATGCTCTCAAAAGTGCTTTTGGTTATATATTTTTACATCTTGAACCAGTTTTTTTCCCTGTGGGGTAGGGAAGTAGTGGGGAGCCAAATGCGACCATCCAGACTTTTCTGTTTGACCTTCTCCCATCTCCAGTGCCAGATTTACGTATAAGCTAAACAAGCTATAGCTTAGGACCCTACTCTCTTGGTCCCCAATAAAATTAAAGGGGAAAAAACCTGGATGTAGATTTCCAAAATATAAGATAAAAAACAAATGAAATAAAACCTACATACAGAAACAGTGTTTTGTGTTGTATAGGCTCCTATTTGTTATGTGCAAATGTATTTGTTATGCAAATGGATTTAGATACCTATTAGGTCCATAAATTAGCATATAGCATATAAAGGTAAAGGTAAAGGTAAAGGTAAAGGGACCCCTGACCATTAGGTCCAGTCGCAGATAACTCTGGGGTTGCTGCGCTCATCTCGTTTTATTGGCCGAGGGATCCGGTGTACAGCTTCCGAGTCATGTGGCCAGCATGACTAAGTTGCTTCTGGTGAACCAGAGCAGCACACGGAAATGCCGTTTACCTTCCCTATTTATCTACTTGCACTTTGACGTGCTTTCAAACTGCTAGGTTGGCAGGAGCTGGGACTAAGCAATGGGAGCTCATCCCGTCACGGGGATTCGAACCGCCAGCCTTCTGACTGGCAAGCCCTAGGCTCTGTGGTTTAACCCACAGCGCCATATATTCAACGCAAAAAAACAGTGGCAATTTGTTGGTGACAAAGGACAGCTGGACATATAAAGGGCCCCATTACCTTCAATAGCTTAGGGCCTCATCAAACCTAAATCCGGCCCTGCCCATCTCAGCTATCTGACTGTCCCCTAACACCCAGGTCTAAAATGCTCAATTCATTCCTCAAGTGTGTTTGTGGGTGGAATTCAGTGCAGAACTAAGTTGGGTGTGTGCATGAGAAATTAGGTCCATTTGTGCTGTTGGACTTATCCCCCCCCTCCTCCTTTGCACCCCCTAAACCTGTTCTGGGTTTCCCCCTCACCCTCCAGAAGATATTTAGAGTTGCATGGGGGAATGAACACACCTCATTCTGCACACACAGCAACTTTGTTCAGTCCCATCCCATGGAAACCTGTGTCTTTTGAATGGAATGCAGCCTGTTATACAAAGATAAATCTTGTATCAGTTTCGCTTCTGGACCCACCCATGGTTGGCATGCGGTCTTTGAATAACCTTCTCCACCACTGTCATAGGGGTTCCAAAGAGCACATGGAGCTTTCCTATCAGTCTTTCATTCCTCCAATGAAAATAGGGATGATTTGTTTGTTTGTTTGTTTGTTTGTTTGTTTATGCCCCACCCATCTGACTGGATTCGCCCAGCCACACTGGGCAGTTTCTATCACATATAAAAACATAATAAAGCATTAAACTTCTTTTTTTAAGCATTGCTATACAGGGCTGTCTTCAGATGTCTTCTAAAGGTTGTATAGTGTGGTGTAGTGGTTAAGAGTGGTAGACTCGTAATCTGGTGAACCGGGTTCGCTTCCCCACTCCTCCACATGCAGCTGCTGGGTGACCTTGGGCTAGTCACACTTCTCTGAAGTCTCTCAGCCCCACTCACCTCACAGAGTGTTTGTTGTGGGGGAGGAAGGGAAAGGAGAATGTTAGCTGCTTTGAGACTCCTTTGGGTAGTGATAAAGCGGGATATCAAATCTAAATTCTTCTTCTTCTCTTCTTCTTCTTCTTATCTCCTTGTCCCAGGGGGGTCACATAACTCCTAAAGGTTGTATAGTTACTTATTTCTTTCTCTCGGGGTCACATAACTCCATACCTTCCAACATTTCTCCAATTAAAGAAAGGGAGAAAAAGCAGGACTTTCCAGGATCAAATCAGAAACCGGGACGGCATCTGTAAATCCAGGACACTGCAAAATAGGCACACTTGGAGGTTCTGGTCTTCATTCACTGTAGAACAATGGACTGCCTCCCCCCAATAAAAAAAAATACTCTTTTGCATGCACAAGAAAGCCCCTCTGCCACAATGAAGTGAATGGAGAAATCCTTCCACTAATCTTTTCTAGCGAGGCAATTTTAAATACTAGCTTACTTCAAGAGATGGTGAACTTATAAGGCTCATTTTTGTTTCTGAAAGGTTGTTTGATAGTGGCCCTCAGTTGCTGGAATGAATGCCAACTTTGTATGTGAATTTGCTCCATGCAGGTGTTTTATTTAATTATTTCACAGCATGCAAATTAAGTCATTTGTTCTGTTTCCCTCTTGCGCTGCAATGTGATTTTAATTAAACTGGGTGACAATGGGGAAAGGTTCCTGCTGCTAATTCATTACCTGGATATTTCTGTAGATTCAAAGCTGTCCATATAGCCACCTTTATAACATCATCTGCCTTGCATCAATGGCTGCAAATTCAGACACTGCTAAGATAAAAGGGCTGTAATAAACTTTTTCTCTTTCGGTACAATTGCACGTTGCTCTTAAGTCCTATAATAGAACAAGAAATATTATCTGAATGTTAAAATGCATTAAAAAATTAATGAAGGGGAGGAGAAGCTTACTTTGAGTGTATTATCCAGATATTTCACATGTGATTAAGCGAACAAGGTCGAGGCTGGGACAATCTTTTAACACACTCAAATACTGTTCCTCAAGTTTGAAAACTGAGCAGGGGATAGACAGGTAATGTCTTACAACAACCTTTTAAGGTAGTCCTACATTATTATTCGCATTTGGCAGAGTGAGCAGAAGATAAGCATTATTTACTGACCGGCTGTGATAGGGGTGTTGTCCTAGTTCACTTAATAGTGCAATTTTTTGACAATTGTGCAATGTCTTGCACAACAGTCCATGCCCACTGGATGGAGGTTCTACCAAAATATGCCCCCGTGAAGGAAATCATTCTAAAACATGCGAGCCCCTTTCCTGGCGAGTCATGTGAAATTGTATAGAAGGGCAACGATGCCATAAAAGCAGTCAAGCAGGGACTGCTGTATTGTGTTTGTGCTTGTGCATCTTGCTTTTTTCTACCTTCTTCATTATTACCGTATTTTTCTCTCTATATGATGCACCAGACCACAAGACGCACCTAGTTTTTGGAGGAGGAAAACAAGGAAAAAAATATTCAGAATCTCAGAAGCCAGAACAGCAAGAGGGATCGCTGCACAGTGAAAGCAGCAATCCCTCTTGCTGTTCTGGCTTCTGGGATAGCTGCGCAGCCTGCATTCACTCCATAAGACGCACACACATTTCCCCTTACTTTTTAGGAGGGAAAAAGCGAGTCTTATAGAGCAAAAAATACGGTAATTTTTAAATATACACCTCACTCCAAACAAAATTCTGATGGAGTTCTTGATGCCCATTGTGTGAGGTGTGAATAAAACACTCCTGCAAGAGAGCTCTCAAAGTCCAACTTGTGAGGATTTTCTGCCACTTTAAAATGCCATGGGGGGACTGAGCATGAAAACATGTACATACACACATGCATGGAAAATGCACAGGGTAGAAGGGGAAATTACAATGGGCCCCAAAATAATTTCTAATGCCTATCCTACTTATCCTCAGTAGTGGTGTCTGCCCTGTGCAACGCCCTCCCATCAGATGTCAAGGAAATAAATAACTATCTGACTTTTAGAGGACACCTGAAAGCAGCCCTATTTAGGGAAGTTTTTAATGTTTGATGTTTTATCGTGCTTTGAATATCCTGTTGGGAGCCACCCAGAGTGGCTGGGCAAACCTAGCCAGATGGGCGGGGTATAAATAATAAAGTAGAAGTAGTAGTAGTAGCAAGGGACGCAGGTGGCGCTGTGGGTTAAAGCCTCAGCGCCTAGGGCTTGCCGATCGAAAGGTCGGTGGTTCGAATCCCTGCGGCGGGGTGCACTCCCGCTGCTCGGTCCCAGCGCCTGCCAACCTAGCAGTTCGAAAGCACCTCCGGGTGCAAGTAGATAAATAGGGACCGCTTACCAGCGGGAAGGTAAACGGCGTTTCCGTGTGCGGCTCTGGCTCGCCAGAGCAGCGATGTCACGCTGGCCACGTGACCCGGAAGTGTCTCCGGACAGCGCTGGCCCCTGGCCTCTTAAGTGAGATGGGCGCACAACCCCAGAGTCTGTCAAGACTGGCCCGTACGGGCAGGGGTACCTTTACCTTTACCTTTAGTAGTAGTAGCATTTTCCTCCACCCACATGAAAATATGCAACAACCACTTTGCAAATATTGATTGCAAAAATGCAATCAGCTATTTGCTTGATTCCAGAAATTTTTGGATACCGTGGATATACATCATTTTTTTAAAATGAAGTTCAATAGCATCTCTAATGAAAAAGAGAAAGGTCTCTGCAAACATACTTTACCACTCCCGTAAAAGTTTTCCATTTAGTCTGAGGCTCTCTGTGACCAATAAAAGATGAGTGATGATACCTACCTTAAGGCCTTAGAAGGAAACCCTTTACTGCATTCCATAAAAGTGCATAATTAGTGAAATAAAAGTCTTCATCAACTTTCCAATTAACCAGAAAATAATTAACTTTATTGTTTTTGTACTATGCCTGAGAAGCTCTCCCTCTATTAAACTTACTCTCTGAAAACAGCTTGAAAAGAGTACAAGGCAGCTGATAATTAGAAAGACTTGTGTTACTTACCATGTGGGCAATGAAATATTGCAAACTTTGTATTAATGGCTGAAACCCGAAGATAAACTTTGTAATAACATTTAATATACCCCCTCCCCGCAGCAAACACAATGCATTTTTTTAATTTTCCAATTATTTATTTTATCGGTACAATTTAAACCCTGAAGATCAATAGTTCTGCAGGCTATGAATTTGTAATGAAGAAAAACAACACTGAGGCATCCAATAAAAACATTTTTTAAAAAATATAACTGCCCTGTTTTTCTCATGCTCTTCCCATTATCCTATCCAAAACAAGTACACTGGCCAGGGTCCAAAGGGCTCTTTTATCCCACAATCTTATACATGTTTCAGAACATAAGCAGACCCTGATGAGGCCAAAGGACCACTGAGTCTAGCATCATGTTCTTACAGTGCCCAACAAGATGTCCTACGGGAAGCCCAAAAGCAAGACCTGGGCACAACAACCCTTTCCCCACTTAACAGTTGGGTAGAACTTAGCCATCAAGTTTACTCAGAAGAAAGCCCCACAAAGCTGACTAGAACATACTTACCCATGATTAAGTTAGGATTGCAGATTTAGTCTACATTCACATGGCAGTTCATTCCATTTTCACAACTTTTTCCTTAACTGTTAAGCTCCACATTTTTTATTTTTTTTGACAGACCTCTGGTTAACATGCAGATAGGTCAGACAGCTGGCTCCAGAAAAGCACTTTTGGAGCTATAGTGGAATGTACTGCAAGTTTAGTGCCCACTCCTGCAATAGCCTACTCCTCCCAGATTTGAGGTACAGTGATATCTTGGTTTAAGAACAGTTTAGTTGATGAACAACTTGGATTAAGAATGCTGCAAACCCAGAAGTAGGTGTTTTGGTTTGTGAACTTTGCCTTGGAATAAGAACATGTTTTGCTTCCTTTTGAGTGTGTTCCATTTGTAAACTGAGTCCCCCCACTGCTATGGGAAAGCATGCCTTGGTTTAAGAATGCTTTGCTTTAAGAACGGCCTTCTGGAACGGATTATTGTAAGTTCATAAACCACTGTAATTTCTCAGTATATACAGGAATAAGAGGATTGTGGCTCCATCTTTGAAGATTTGATGGCCAGCAGCAATGCCAATAATATGAACGAGTCCAACAGCAGATGTGACATCTTCTGGCACCATGTTTCAATAATAGGAGAAATGGCATTTGCTGAACAACGTTTTCCCGATACCTATTAAAACATAAGAACTATCTTTGGTTCAGAGTTAACCCTTGGATTATTCTGTAGGGAAAAAAGTCAAGTCTATGATATGACTCTTAAGCAATCTGTCATTAGTCCCTCATTCAGGATCAAAGCATGAATATTCAATGGGTGGGGCAGAACTCAATGCAGCCTGACCTAAGATGGGTCACAACAGAAGTACTATCACCAAACAAAAGTGTTTCTCAGTTCAGAAAGCATTGCCTTTACTCCGAATTGGCATCATCTGCCATTAGCTACAACAACACAAAGCCAAATCTGATTGACTACAGAACACTATGATGCCATCTCGTTGTGTGATCCCTTATTGGCTGGGATCAGCCGTGCAACTATTCCCATGAGGGAAAGTATCTTAAAATCATTGTAAGATAAAACAGTTTCAAAGCATCATGAATGACAGCAAATATGGTCAAAAGAAAGATTGCACAGTGTTGGTCTTTTTTATTATGGAAATCTCTCCCTCTCTCTCTCTCTCTCTCTCTCTCTCTCTCTCTCTCTCTCCAAAAGTACTATTTTCAAAAATACAAATGGGCAAGTATTCATTATAGCCTTACTCTTTTGTTTCCTTCATTTCAGCTATTCAAGGAGACTGGATAAACTGTAGCAACTTGGAAGCTTGTAATCTCTGTGTATGTAAAGGTCACACTTAAAGGTCTCCCCAGTAGGAAGGCTTACTCTGTGAGGCAAGCAGTGTTACATCCGGCCATGAGACAGAGCAGTGACATTATCACTAGGCCTTGCTCGGGGGAGAATTCTGCGGGTGTGATGTATGAACTTAGCACCAAGCAAATGCTAGTGATCCCTACCCAGACTCCCTCAAGGGCACTGTGTCAGGTACTCTCAGCATCAAACCATTGCTTGTTCCAGTGCTGAAACTATTAAGTGAGCCCTGTAGCAAAGGTAGCCTCCAGAGACCTCTTTTGTACTCTAATCCACCTTTTGGAAGCTGGTAATGGCACAGACAATCATTGTATTCTGCTGTTTCTAGGGGAGTTCTCTGAACACAGCTTTCCCCCCTAGAACATATGTGTACAGTCATATATTTATATAGAGTACAATGAAATGCAGAACAAGTGAGATGGACTGAGAGAGCACATTTGGTGTTCAGTAACTTTAACCAACCATTACAGGCTTGACTGTATAATCATGAATTGGAAAGCCAACAATGAAGTGTGTGCCTGGGGCGTGGTCCATAAACATTCTAGTTTAAAACAAATGAGGATCTGCTGATTTTTAATTATGCTATTTTCTTTCTCCTGCAAAATTTAATATTAGACGTTGGCTATCAGTCCTTTCCCAACAGAAACTTCAAATCCTAACTCTGCTATGAGTGACACATTGAAATGAATAAATTAAAGCAACTTCAGTCCATGCTTAGGAGGAAATAAGAAATAACATCAGGGGAATTTGAAAAAAAGGACAGGCCAAAACAAACAGTGATACATTTGCTGTAAATTGAGTATAATATAATACCCTGACTTAATACTGTGAACAGAAGGAGAATTAATGAGAAGGAGAAATTGTGAGAAATCCATTGCAGAAAGAAATCATATATCAGGGTTCACACAAACAGTGAAAATGCAATAAATGGTTATGGCCCCAGGATCTTGCTTTGCATAAAACAATTCTGTGTGATAGACTGCAATATGAGAAAATACCTGTATCTTAATTAGAGCTTCAATGATTTACTAATTCAAAGCAGACTCTAACCCCCAAGACAATTTGTTGTGTACTGCTTTATTTTATTAGAATATTTGTAGACAATTATACCTGCAATAAACTGATTTGGTCACATTTCATAAAATATGAGTCACATTTCATTTTAGTGCATAAAAACCTTCAATGGGGGAGAGACACATTGTGCTGGGGTATGAATGGTTATTTCTCAGATGGCAACAATTCAGCGTGAACAAAACAAAATTAACAATTGCTTTAGCTCCCACTGGTTGATGGAATTGCATACAATTGCTTAAATGTTTTGCAGAGGTAGTCCAGGAAAATATCTTCATCACTTCATATTTGCAACATTTCGTGATGTCTTGCATTTGCAAATAATACTGGCTCTCATTGGCATTGTGTGCTCCAGCAATAACAAGGCGAATCAGGACTATTTGCTTCATGATCCATTAATGTGCCGTTAACAAGACATCATAGGGCAGATCGCGGACATCCTAAGCTTCCAAGTTGTTCTGTGTCCTCAGGTTTTTTCCATGGCATTAAATTAATGGCCTCTCCGTACTTGTCTTTCCAGAAAAACTAAATCCTGGTGTCTGGGGAAACACCCAGTGGGTGGAGAAGTGGGAGGGGAGGTTTCATTTTGTCAGACAGGTCTAGCGTTTAATCACGGGGCATCATTTTCTGAGGCCACAGCAAAAACAGTGATTTGAGAGAGGGATGTTGAAGCAAACAAACATAGTTGTTCTTCACGCGAGTTGTAATGGGGTTGTCTGAGGTTTGACTCTGAGAGCAGGTTCTGAGTGATGAGATTTGACAATAGGTGTTGTGTGCTTCTTTCCCAATTGTTCTTTTTCCTAGCAAACAATTGAAAACCAAGGTGCTCTCTTTCTCTTTTTTCTTCAAAATTGGTACTTACAGAAAGGATGGGCGAGCAGCAAGAAAACACATTTCATCCACTTGTGTAAAAATTAAAATAAACTATATATATATATATATATATATATATATATATATATATATATATGCTGTTACAGTTAAAGGGGGTGAAACAGAGTACAGTCGACAACCATTTCATGTGGGGGTTCCATTCCTGGCCCCCGTGCGCATCAGTGAAGCACACATAAGTGTGCCTGCTCCATTATACCCCTCCCCCTTTTAGTAATGAGTTTAGTGACGTTTTCAGTCACTTCCGTGGCTTGCACGTGTGATCACGTTTCATTCGGACACGTGTTAATCGGTTGTTGTCTGTATACAGATTGAACAGATAAGACCTGGTCCCAAATAATGAACTGAATTGGAATACCACAGAGCTTATGCAAACCACAACAAGATGTGAGGTGAATCTTGTGGCTGATACACATGCCTAGTAAACAGGGTATTGCACCAGTTCCAAGATTCACCTTGTAGCTGTGCATATTATAAAAAGTATGGCATGTTTCTATGTTGCTTTGAGCTGCTTCCAAGCCATTTTGTGTAAAAGCAAAGCTCCACACTCATGGGGAATCCAAAAATGGCTGCATTCCCCTCCCCCCTTGGACCAAAATGGATAAAATTTACAGGCTCATGAATCCTTCCAGAATGGATTGGGCCTGCCAAATTGTAGGCAGACAGGTCCTGGGGGATTTGTGGGGAACATAAACTGGTTTAACTTGGCTCCATAATCCATGTTAGGTCAAT
Source organism: Podarcis cretensis (assembly GCF_951804945.1). Lineage (NCBI taxonomy): Eukaryota > Metazoa > Chordata > Lepidosauria > Squamata > Lacertidae > Podarcis > Podarcis cretensis. The sequence continues at coordinate 14,733,315 of NC_137187.1, forward strand.
ATCTTTATTAGGTCAAGTAAAACTCCCAAATCCATAAGTTTCATATTTTCTTACATCAAAATAATTAAGAGATGGCTGAGTGGTGTGTATTCCTGCTTGGACATTTTTTACAGGCAGGAAGGAGCTTTATATAGGCTTTCAACTCCCCTTTGCAAGGGTTCATGGGACAGCTTTTTCCCATGAGTCTATCACACAGGCAAGATACTGGGCAGAACCTTGTCCAGCATTGTGCTGCAATCTATGGGCCCCACTGTTGTCAGGCAAAGGCGCCCTATGCTTATTTGGGTATGGATCAAGGCTTAAAATGGAAATTTAATTTTAACAAAAAGGAACTTGGTTTTAAAAATGGGAAGAGTTAAACTTTTTAATGGTTTTACATAAATTGAAAACATGAATTATAGATTAATTTGGGAATAAACCAGAAGGGCAAAGAAATTACAAGTGTTCAATATTAATAATGTATGCCTGCGCTATCAGGGCAGGCAAGCCCTACGCAAGTTATCAGCCTTTTAATTTATCAACTAAGAGAAAAACTAACATATTTGTCAATGTGTACAAGAGCAAAATGAAGAAAAACTGGCTCTTCCTTTGATCTTATGGAATGTGCTCATAACGTAGAAATTGGTTTGTTTGGGGGATGATTAAGATGAAGAAGGGAATTATTTTGCCTCACGGGTGCAATCTGTATATTTTATTTTGGCTTGAGGCTGAATATAAGTATTGTCCAGTTCAGTCCCTGGTAGGCTTTGTACAAATGGAAATATTATTCACACCTGCTGAATACAAGAGAGAATATTCATAGTATTTCAACCAAATGCCAACTGTCAGATAAGAGAAGCAATTATGAGCCTGACTAAAATATAAAAATCACACCAAAAACAATAAAGAGAGGGGTAGGTTTTTTGACTGGGGGTAGTTAGTCTCCTTCCTTCCCTCTCCCCCCACCCCAACCAAAAAACAGTTATCTAAGTCACCCTTTGCTATGGGAAATTGTGAGGAAAACATTACAATTCCATCCAAGGAGCTGAAGGGGTAAAATGGCAAATTTAACATCTGGGGTATAAAAGGCAAAAATACTTATAATGAATATGTCCAAACACATGTGAAAGCATGTTTACAGGAGCTGATCCAGAGGTTAGGGTGCGGGAATGTTAAAGGCAGCAAGGAAAGATATATTGGATAAGTATTATCCTTCCTTCACTCACGCTAGTGAAGAGATATGGCACAACAGCTTCCCCTCAATATATCTGGAATCTAGTTTGCAGATTCATTTGAATCTCTTAGTTAAGATTATTTCCTGATGTCCCCTTTAAAAAGAATAAAGACACAAGAGTCTTTCTAAGTAAAGTAACAAAATATTTACGCACATTTCAGTTCATGATTTGATCTCTGAAAGGCAGGCTTTACTTAGTGGTTACATAAAGAAAGGCTGTGAGTTCGTCTCATAAGGAGACTGAACTCATGTGCTGCTGGAGAGCAGCATGGCAGCAAAAGAACAAGCAAGAAAATAGCACTATCAAGATGAACTAGACTGAACTGCAAGTAAGAAAAAGTGGCTGCATGACTTGGCTCTTTTATGGAGTCAGCCAGGGCCATGCCCATTTCCTAGGTCGCATGCAGGGAGAATAAGGATTGTTGCATTTGACTGCACCAATGGATTACATCCCACATAGGGAAAACTTATCCCCATTCCTGATTTGTGCTACAAGGCAAACATGAGTTTAGGGACCTTGGGTTGGGTTCTTCTAATGATCACTGCAGATGGTGACAGCAGCCACAAAATTAAAAGACACCTGCTTCTTGGGAGAAAAGCATTGACAAACCTACTGCCAACAAAGGTCCGTATAGTAAAAGCTATGGTTTTCCCAGTAGTGATGTATGGAAGTGAGAGCTGGACCATAAAGAAGGCTGATCGCTGAAGAATTGATGCTTTTGAATTATGGTGCTGGAGGAGACTCTTGAGAGTCCCATGGACTGCAAGAAGATCAAACGTATCCATTCTTAAGAAAATCAGCCCTGAGTGCTCACTGGAAGGACAGATCCCGAAGCTGAGGCTGCAATACTTTGGCCACCTCATGAGAAGATAAGACTCCCTGGAAAAGACCCTGATGTTGGGAAAGATAGAGGGCACAAGGAGAAGGGGACAATAGAGGACGAGATGGTTGGATAGTGCTCTCGAAGCTACCAGCATGAGTTTGACCAAACTGTAGGAGGCAGTGGAAGACAGAAGTGCCTGGCGTGCTCTGGTCCATGGGGTCACGAAGAGTCGGACACGACTAAACGACTAAACAACAACAACAATAAGCCCTGTCAGTGGAAGTCCTGTGCAACGATTTCTGCTTCCACAATGGGGCTTCCCCCCATCCTGCCCCACGCCCCATTCAATTGGCCTGGGGTGTGTGTGTCAAGAAACCCCCCAGAACAACATGTGAGGGAGGAAATAAGGGATCATCTCATCTGGCAAGCTGCAGTGCTTGTGCAGATGGAACGTTGGTCATTATGCAAAGTTGAATTCCACCTGTTCAGCTGTTGTATGTGTCCCATTTTGTATGCGTGTCCTTTTTTGTTTATTCATCCTGCAGCCAGGATCCAATGGGACACATGCAGTCTGTCACTAGTGTATGATGGGCTTTTCGGCCACCTCTATCCCAGTAGAGGCCTTACTGTCACTTGGAGAATTACCCTTGAAGTTCAGGGGACCTCTGGAGTGGTATCTCCTTAGATTCAAGGAACTGCTGCTAGAAGGAAAAATTGACCAATCACACATACAAATAAGCCTTTCTTATTAGCCAGAGAGCAGCATAGATACCTTCCTCTTTGTGTTGCCTGCAAATTACTGGAGTTTTATGAGAGTAGGTTTCGTTCATTCACCAGACGGAAAATTGCTGGGACTCCTAAAAGAGAAAGAGCCATGATTTTACGGAGAGAACTTAACTACTTAACTGTATATGAGCTGTGCAGTTTGAAGTTGATTCACATGCTGTGACTGTTTGAAGTGAAGACATAATACCAGCTCTGTATAAGTTTGTCAATAATGAAAAATTGCTTGCGTGTTCTATAGTGCAAATTGAAAGAGCCCAAGGCAACTGCAATGCAGCTGGAAGGAACCAAAGTAGGTTGGCATAAATGCTAGGAGTTCCTCCACTTCAAAATATATTTCTTATAGCTTTTAAACTCTTCCCTGGTGGAAAACCACCAAGAGCTTTGGTTGTGTGTGTGTCAGATTTGGACTGTGACCAGGTGATTTATGAGCCTGCTTGCTCTGAAAATCCAACACTGACTGTGTTGACGGTCAATTTCAATGCCCCTGCTCTACTTTCTTAAGTTTCATTTTCCATTAAACTAATGTTGCACCCTCCCCCCCCATAACAACAATCCATCAATTAATGAAATGCATTTGAAATGTTAGGAAGAAAAGAGAGCATTTCAGTGAAATGTGGGGTGCAGGGTTTTTGCACTTGTCTTATGCCAAGGAAGACAGACAATTAAGTCAGAAAAGGTCACCCAGCCTCTACTCTCGGGTACAATAACCCCTGAGTGGTTTTTGTTACTTTCAACACAGAGGGTATTAATTAAAGTCTGTTGCCTATTCTAACACCACTTACCATACTTTCAAGATGGCCAAGGCATGTTTGGGGTGTCATCTCTATTGTTCTATACATTACATCACACTGTAGCACAAGGCTTTGTCTGGTTTCACTGTGGGGAGAGCAAGGGTGCTCCTTATGGCTTCTTCCATGAACAACAACAAGACTCTCTTATGTATCCCATGCACGATTTGCCAGAGTTGTTGATCCTTTTGTCTGAGATCCCTCTAAATGCTATTTACATGTATTTATTTTTTTATATTCTGTCGTAATGAGCAAAACAATTTCTTTTTCAGCTGAAGACATTTAAAGGCAATCACAACGCACAAAATCGCTTAATGAGAAAGTCATTACGTAAATGAATTTAATCGGTACTGCAGATTCTTTTCTGGAAAATGAACAAAATAATAATGCTCTCTATCTTTAACTTAACAAACTCTCAGGGGTGTTTAGTGTTCTGCTATTAATAACAGGCCGTGAAAAAGAAAAGAAGAGCAAAGAAGAGCAAACCAAATGTAGAAGAACAGCAGGATTAGTATCTGTGCTCGGAATAACATAGAAGTGGATCGAAATAGATATCATTGTTCTCCAGTTCCTTTTGGCATCGATGCCTTTGAATGCAAGATATGGTTCTTATAAAACTGTGGGCATTGCAGAGACAAATAAGGGCTATAGAAAGTATGTTTCGTCCTCCTAGTTGTCTCTACCCTAAGGCAGTGTGGTGTAGTGGTTAAGAGCGGTATACTCGTAATCTGGTGAACCGGGTTCGTTTCCCTGCTCCTCCACATGCAGCTGCTGGGTGACCTTGGGCTAGTCACACTTCTCTGAAGTCTCTCAGCCCCACTCACCTCAGAGTGTTTGTTGTGGAGGAGGAAGGGAAAGGAGATTGTTAGCCACTTTGAGATTCCTTAGGGTAATGATAAAGTGGGATATCAAATCCAAACTCCTCCTCCTCCTCCTCCTCCTCCTCCTCCTCTTCTTCTTCTTCATTACTCTGATGAATGGGCAATGTATGCACAATATATGAGGCTGTGCTTTTTACCCTGACACCATTGCTGTGTGGCTCTTTCCAGTTTCTCACATGCTCAGTTCTAACGTTGGGCTCCTCATGGGAGCAACAAGAGAAATATATATATATATATATATATATATATATATATCACTGTCTACCAAGAGTTAGGAAAATATTGTACAGGGATTCTGGAATGTCACTGGGGCAATTTGGCATTGGTAACAAAATGATGCTTCCTTTCTATCTTATTCCCCATAGTGGCATTGGGAAGGAATTTCATTTGCCATTGAAATCATCGCTTTGTGAAAGAAAGCCTTCCCAACCCGATGCCCCTCCAATGGTAGAATTAGTACCGTTATTCCTGACCATTGACCATGCTGGGTGGGACTGGTAGGAACTGTAGTAAAAAAACTTCTGGAGGAAAGTTGGTATCGTATATTCTTTGGCCCCCATACCACAAGCCACCCAAGGAGACTTTTAAATAATTCTCTTTTCTATTAAACACATTCTTAGCTTTGTGCAAATGCTAAATTTTAAATGCATATACTTTGCTAAAACTGGTTTTTGCTGTCAGATCCAGAAACAAAATGACTGGATATTCCACAATCAATTTTAATATTCATTCTCTTTGGCATTAAGTGTGTCTCAAGAGTAAAAGATGATTCAAGAACTAATTTTACTATGTGCAATATTCTTGTCTTGCTGAGATATCTGATATTAATTGCCCTAATTTGAAAGCTACAACAAAAATCTATTAGATGCTTCTTGTTAAATTAAAGCTCCTTGAGAATACTTGATTAATGTCATATTGCATTAATTAATTCTAACCTGTTCTCTCTGCAATTTGGAGTGATAACTTAGCACAGCCCCTCACTCATATCAAATACTAGTGTGAATAAAATGGAGATTGGATCTGTTCTGTGTCTAAATATAATACACAGCACATCCACACTGAGAGAGTATGTGTGCGCTTGCTTCCAATTTGTAGCAAACAATAGTTTGCCATTTCATCAGAATGCAATAAACTGTGGTTTGCACAAATCATAAGGTGTATACAGCCCACAAGCTTCCTGAATTATAAATGCTGGTAAATTGGATCATTTCTTAATAGTCTGCTGGCATACAACAATGCAGGCAACTATGGCTGCCTTTGTAGTATTCTGTGGTTGCTGCTGCCGCACTGCAACTTATCAAATTGTTCTGTTCTTATGAGGTAAATGAATACCTATCTCTTCGTGGAGGCCTTAAGTGTTTTATGTTGAGGGATGTAGAAGAAATTTGATTCATTTTGCATTTAAAGGCAAATCTATCAAATTCACACTTTCTGAGGCAATATGAGAAGAAAAGCACAGTCATTGCTAAAAATTCACATCAAAAATTTGCACCATAGTAGTAGTAATAGTAGTAGTAGTAGTAGTAATAATAAAAATAATAATAATTTTTTATTTATACCCCACCCATCTGGCTGGGTTTCCCCAGCCACTCTGGGTGGCTTCCAACAAAATATTAAAATACAGTAATGCAGTAGTTATCTATTTGCACTATAATATGTCCATTAAGACTCAATGGCAGTGATCATCATCATCATCATCATCATCAACAACAACAACTTATTTATACCCCTCCCATCACTGAAGGTTTATTTTAAAGATTAAAAAACCCCACACTGTGCCGTCTCAACATACTTTATTAAATGAGCAGAATTAACCTGTTAAAAGGCTCAGGCCCATGGGAGAGGGGCAATTGCTGGGCAACACCCTAATCTCCTTGAGATAATAATCATCTTCCAGAATAAGGCAATACATCCATCTAGCTTTGTATTCTCTACACTGACTAGCAATGGCTCTCTACAATTTCAGGCAGGAGTCTCTCCTAGCCCTGCCTGAAGATGCCTGGGATCAAGCCTGGGAACAGAACTACAAGCAGAACTGATGCTCTACCACCAAGCCTTGCGCTCAAGTCTCCTAGATTCAAGTCTAATGCCATATACACTGGGCTATTTTGAATGTGGGTGGTGTTGTTGTCTACACCACTGAACCTCTTGGGCTTGCCGATCAGAAGGTCGGCTGTTCGAATCCCCATGATGATGTGAGCTCTGTCCCAGCTTCTGCCAACCTAGCAGTTCAAAGGCACACCAGTGCAAGTAGATAAATAGGTACCACTGCGGCGGAAAGGTAAATGGCATTTCTGTGCACTCTGGTTTCCGTCACAGTGTACTGTTGCACTTGAAGGAGTTTAGTCTTTACTTGGAAAGCTGTCTGTGAACAAATGCCGGCTCCCTCGGCCTGAAAAGTGAAATGAGTGCTGCAACCCCATAGTCGCCTTTGACTGGACTGAACCGTCCAGGGGTCCTTTACCTTCACCTATTTACTTTTGCTTGTTGTGACAAGAAGCCACAGCGCTTAATTACCTTTGTTTGTTTTCACGTCCCCCTTGATTTATATGCACAACGACCTTGGCAATAAAGAGATGATTTACACACTGAGCAGAATAGCAAGAGGAGAAACCCAATTTCACTTGAAAGGTTACAAGCTTTCAGATAGAATGATTTGGAGTCACTTCAGATGTACTCATTGTATGTAATCACTGATATTCATCCTGCCAAAAGGAAAAAAAAAATGTCAGGAAGCATACGTCCAGAAAACACAGATCACCATTACATTAAATTATCTAAAATTTGTTGCTGCAACAATGAATTGAAAACTGAAGGGCGAAGCAAAGGTTCTTAGGCTAAATAAATGTGTTGCACAAGGCAAATGATCACATATTCAGACAAACAACAGTATCCTGAATGCTTGGGAAGGCAGAGCATTAGAAGAATTTCTCAGGAAGTAGTAGTAGTAGTAATAATAATAATAATAATAATAATAATAATAATAATAATACTACAGTGGTACCTCAGGTTAAGTACTTAATTTGTTCCGGAGGTCTGTTCTTAATCTGAAACTGTTCTTAACCTGAAGCATCACTTTAGCTAATGGGGCCTCCTGCTGCCGCCATGCCGCCGGAGCACAATTTCTGTTCTCATCTTGAAGCAAAGTTCTTTACCTGAAGCATTATTTTTGGGTTAGCGCAGTCTGTAACCTGAAGCATATGTAACCTGAAGCATATGTAACCCAAGGTACCACTGTAATAATAATAATAATAATAATAATAATAATAATAATAGATCCCACTTACAGTTCTTAGGTCTTCTTAGGTTCAGACTGTAAGAGGTCAGCAATACAGTCTAGTGGTGACAAACAGGAGGAAGCAGTTAAATCTAGGGAAATGGGGGCACAGTAGGCCAGTGTGGGATAGCTAGAGAAAGGGATGGAGCCTATAGCAAAAGCTCAAGTCAATGTGCATTACATAACTCCCACCTCACTGCTTACAAGTTTATACTGTTTGCATGGGAAACCTCACCCTGCCCAGGCATGGAAATGACTGACAGGTTGATAGTTCTTTCTCAGTTCTGTGTGTGTCAAGTGGGGGTGGTTCTAAACCACTGTTCCTTCCAAGGGCTATCGGCCATGATAACTGTGCCTCTGCTATTGGAGGCAGTAATGCATCTGAATGCAGCTTGCTGGGCATCCGAAGTAGGGAGAGTGCTGTTGCACCAAGGTCCGGCTTGCAGGCTCCCTGCAGGCATCTTTTCTGGCCTCTGTGAGAACAGGATGCTGGATTACTTGGGCTGATCCAGTGGGGTTCTTATGTAAGGAAGCATGAGGGTTGCATACCCTCCAACATTTCTCTTGTAAAAATAGGTAAAGGTAAATGTACCCCTGACCGTTGGGTCCAGTCACGGATGACTCTGGGGTTGCGGCACTCATCTTGCTCTATAGGCCGAGGGAGCTGGCGTACAGCTTCCAGGTCATGTGGCCAGCATGACTAAGCCACTTCTGGCAAACCAGAGCAGCGCACGGAAATGCTGTTTACCTTCCTGCCGAAGCAGTACCTATTTACCTACTTGCACTTTGACGTGCTTTCGAACTGCTAGGTTGGCAGGAGCTGGGACCGAACAACGGGAGCTCACCCCATCACGGGGATTCAAACCGCCGACCTTCTGATTGGCAAGCCCTAGGCTCAGGGGTTTACACCACAACACCACCCTCGTCCCCCTGTAAAAATAGGGATGTCCTATTCCATAATATTAAAAATAATTATTATATTATCTACACAGAACCCATCTGACTGGGTTGCCCCAACCACTCTGGGTGGCTTCCAAGATAATAATGACACAATAAAACATTAAACATTAAAAAAAAACCTTCCCTATACAGAACTGCCTTCAGATGTCTTCTAAAGGTTTCACAGTTACTTATCTCCTTGGTTCGGGGGTCGCATAACTCCATACCCTCCACCTTTTCTCTGATGAAAATAAGGGCATCCTGAGGGAAAATGGGACATTCCAGGATCAAATCAGAAACTGGGAAGGCTTCTGTAAATTTGGGACTGTCACTGGAAAATAGGGACACTTGGAGGGTCTGGGATTGGCTCTCATGTAGATTACTAGTGCAGAAGAATACTAGTGTTCGCAGCACAATATTTTCCAGTTTAGCTGCCCTCGTGGAAATGTGTTACATATCCGTTGAGTCAGTCACATTTTAACATAAACTCATTGCAAAACCAGATGGTTGAGGTGGCATCCTGGAGCTGGGAATAAGTATTTAAAATATCATTCTGGAGCAGGAATGCATAGGCACTTATCGGATAAGAGATACAGACAGGTCTTTGTTCTGTATAATCTCAGCAAGCATTTAGAAGGAAGAGGTTAAATATCAGGGCACGGTGATGCATTAAAGCTTCCTGATCATTCAGACACTTAGTCTGTGCAGTGATCAGTGCTGAAGAAGGGGAGATTTTGCTATGCATTAAACCACACTGGTTGAATGTCCTTTAGAGGAATTATTTCACTTTCCAGCAATTCATGCCTATAAATGTGAAAAGTGAGCTCTGAAGTAATAGTAGTGCAGAGTCATTCTAGGGTGGTGTGTTTTGAAGATAAATCCACAATGTTGCTAAGGCACGCTAGAGCCAGTGTGGTGTAGTGGTTAAGAGTGATGGACTAGTAATCTGGTGAACTGGGTTCGATTCCCCGCTCCTCCACATGCAGCTGCTGGGTGACTTTGGGCTAGTCACACTTCTTTGACGTCTCTCAGCCCCACTCACCTCACAGAGTGTTTGTTGTGGGGGAGGAAGGGAAAGGAGATTGTGAGCTGCTTTGAGACTCCTTCGGGTACTGATAAAGCGGGATATCTTTTTTATATATATATATAAATATTTATTGAGATTTTTTAAATACAGAAATGCAAAAATAATAAACAATATAACATGTATCATAACATCTTTTCATAACTTCTTTGGACTCCCTCACGTCTTACTTTCCTCAATTTCCTTTATCATCCAGATTACATCTAATTTAGTGGTGCTCAATTATTTATGATCTAGATAAAGCGGGATATCAAATCCAAACTTCTCCTCCTCCAAAACTGATCGTATACACAAAGTTGAGTGAACAAAAACAAATTGCTGTTGTCAGGGGCTCAGGAGCAGAGGCACAGGGAAGAGAGGAGATGGAGAGCGAAGGGGAAGAATCCGAGGGGAGCGTAGGAGAAGAGGACAGTGGACCGAGGGATTCCATGAGCCTATCCAGCGAATCGGAAGATTCACAGAAGGGGGCGCCAGTGGCCAGGGGTAGGGGGTTCCCAAGGGGAACGCCCCAGGAGCAAGGGGGCAGCAGGGACTCCCAGAGCAGTAGCTGGAAATCAGGACCAGCTTCCCCACCAGAGCAGAGTGGGGGGGAAGAGTCCCAAGGATCGGGGCCAGTGCATTCCCCACCAGGGAGAGAAGATAAGGCAGGGCTGACCACGCCTCCATCAGAAAGTCGGACAACGGAGGAGAGGTCAGATCCGGCCAGTGTCCCGGAAGAGGGAAGCAGTGACCGAAGTAGTGTAACGGTTAGGAGAAAGGTCACTGGGCTGGCGCGAGAGGCAAGTTCAAATTTACAGGAGCGCGGGACAGCAGAGAATGAGGATTGGGAACCGGGTCCTAAAGCCCGCCGGAGGGAGGGGGAGGAGCTAAGCGACTCAGCGTCGGAAGAGTCCAGAAAGGGCAATGCCCCAGCGGGCAGGAGGACCCAGAGGAGGAGAGAGCAGCGTAAAAGGTGGAGCAGGGCTAGGATCTTAAACTGGTGTCAGAGGGGAGGAGACTCAGACGGGACTTCGCCGATCTAGGGTTTAAGACGTAGGGCTGCACGCTGTGGCTTTGAAATGGAAACTGAACTTCAATAAAGACTTTTGTACATAACTACAGCCTAGCGTTGGTCCTCTGTGAGCTGGGACCTAGAGGCAGCTCTGACAGCTGTAAACCAGAGATGAAGAACCTCAGACTGGTGCCAAATGCAGCCTCCAGGCCTTGCTAACTGGCCCCCCAAATCTTCTCTAGGTCATACCTTCTCCGACTTGGCCTTGCACTCTTCCTTGGTGTTTTTGCCTGGCTGGAATGTGTCGTTGCATTCTGATAATATTTCTTACTTGTGCTGATGGAAGATAGAGAGGGTGGATGACTGCTAGTGGAAACTAGCCTACTGTCCCAAAGTAAAGTTCACAAGTAGCTGCTTTGCCCATGTTGATCTCTGGCCTTTCCCACCACCACCATGCGGCCCTTGAAAGGTTGTTCTTGAAAGATTGTGGCCCTTGGGTTGAAAAAGTTCTCCCTTATATGCTTTAAACCAACTACCTCCTTCCTCCGCATATTTGTCCATAGGTAAGGATAATTACATAATGGTAGAAAATGTTGAAATTGTCCATATTGAGTACTAATATTTTGCTGGTTTTTTTGGTCAATGCCTCACTAATGCTATCGGTGGGGATGTAACACATATGTGGAATTTAAATTTGGAGGAATAAAAAGATGGAATATTCGTTACTATGGACAGATGCAAGGTTTGTCTGAGCTGAACCAGAATTTCTCCAAAGTGTCCTGAATGGAACTGAAGATATCTGACGTGCCCCAAAGTGCTTCAGAGATTGGGTGTTCTTTTAAAAAAAAAAGCTGTAGGGACATTATGGCTGCAGAAAAGGAGAGGGTGAACTGTTTTGGGACTGACAGGTTTAGCTCCTACTCAGAGGGAATGATTTACCAGGAATCTCCAAGCACAGGGCTTTGGGGTAGCAATGTATCACCTTATTCTAGTCTGTTGTGTGTTCTTTGCTAGTTCTCCTAGCAGTGCTCACTTGGAAAATGCTGGACATTCACTTTCTCCCTTTGCCACATCGCCACACTTCTACTCCTGTCAAATTAGCTTAGTTTCTGTAACTTCGGGTGCCAATAGTTTCTGTAACTTTGGGTGCCAATGGAGCAGAACAAAAGGCTGTAGCTTTTCTTTCTTTCTTTCTTTCTTTCTTTCTTTCTTTCTTTCTTTCTTTCTTTCTTTCTCCCTGCAATTAACATTTTAAAATTGTATAGGCAACTTTCCTAAGGACAGCTCCATTTTCATAATAAAAAATATTTCACAGTAAAAAAACAAAAAAAACATTGCCGAGGAAACCACAGGAAGGCAAGCAAATCTCTTTTAGTTCTCTCCCAGCCTAATCAACTTTAAAAGCACATAGCAGAACCCGCCCCCACCCCTCAAATGGATTAATTTATCTGTCATTTTTGGCAGCTTTCTTACCTAGAGTAACCTTTTACTTGTATGCTATTTTCATGCAAATTATCCACAAAGGAACAAGAGAAGCAACTCCACCTTTGAACCAATCAAAAACTGTAATGGCTTCACCTGCAGGGAAATTACTGCAGTTATCTTTTTGATATTAGACAGGATTCAGAAGCGACTAATAGGCTGGCAAATTTCATCCAATTCTGTCAAACAAACAAAAAAACAAGGTTCCTTTTTTAATTTTTAAAATAAACTTTAAAGGTGTCCAGCACAGACAGCCCTGACCATATTTGTATGTAATTTGGCAGGCTTTGAGCACATAGGAGGGGCTACAACACCTGTAAATCTCACCTATTTCTGTTAAGCGGGGTTATAGCCTTTTTATATATATATAAAATGTCTATAATAGTGAATAGGGAATTGCATAGCTTTGTTTATTCAAATTAGTATTTTGAATCAAACCTGAAATGAAAGCACTTGGGACCAAATCAGGCCCTTTTTTGTGAAGCTCTGAATTGGATTTTGAAATGAATTGAAGTAGCTACCAGCCATGATTGCTATGTTCTACCTATACAATCGGGGACGCGGGCAGCGCTGTGGGTTAAACCACAGAGCCTAGGACTTGCCGATCAGAAGGTCGGCGGTTTGAATCCCCGCAATGGGGTAAGCTCCTGTTGATCGGTCCCTGCTCCTGCCAACCTAGCAGTTCGAAGACATGTCAAAGTGCAAGTAGATAAATAGGTACCACTCCGGCAGGAAGGTAAACGGTGTTTCCGTGCGCTGCTCTGGTCTGCCAGAAGCGGCTTAGTCATGCTGGCCACGTGACCCGGAAGCTGTATGCCGGCTCCCTAGGCTAATAAAGCGAGATGAGCGCCGCAACCCCAGAGTCGGTCACAACTGGACCTAATGGTTAGGGGTCCCTTTACCTTTACCTATACAATCGGAGGCAGTACGCATGCAAGTATTTATGCAGTTGCTGGTCATTTCAAGTGGGGAGAGTACAGCTGCAATAAAGTTCTGAGTATGGAATTCCCATAGACATATAGTGAGAATAGGCTGCTGGTCTAGATTAACCTTTGGTCTGATCCAGCAAAGCTTTCTTTATGTTCTTAATTGTGTTGTGGTCAGTGGGTAGTCCTATCCAAAGCATATGGTGTGAACAACTCTGCTGCTTCTATGCGGAGTGATCCCTCCCTCTCTCTCTCTCTCTCTCTCTCTCTCTCTCTCTCTCCTATTCCCCAGAAGTATTCCACTTGGGAAAGGCTATTGATTCAATGAAACTGACTCAGCTTTGCCTAAACAAGTATCCCTGCTGAGACCACTGCTGTGCTGCTACAACTTGCTTTGGTGTGTGCTATCCTCAAGTCCACCCTTGTTTGCTGACAGTAATAGAAATACAATGTCCATAGGGGAGGGTTACTGAAGTGGAAGAACCACTTTGTTCTTGTGTTCTCTGCTAGCAGCTTCTGTTGACATTGGGAGGGGGATTGCGGAACAAAAAGGTTAGAGGCCACTAGGGGTCAGTGCGTTGTGAACTGGAAGGCAATGGGGACAGCATCATGAGGAGGATTTGTCAGACAGATCAAAAACTACAAAAGCTTAGCTTTGTGCTACAGAAGGTCTGCTTTCAAAGGAGAAGAAACCAGACGGTTTTTGGATTTGTTCTGGGCTGATTTTCATGAGAAGCCAAATGCCAAGTTGTGGTTTTGATGATGCCCCCCCCCCCCCCAATAATAAAGAAACTTGAACAAAACTTTGAAAAGTCTCTTGTGGAAATTCAGGATTACAGCTTGCTTGCCCATAAGCATATCATTTTATCTTCACGGTTTATACTTTTGTAAGAAGCTATTGAGTGCCTTTTGTGTGATGAGTGACTTAAAAGCACGGCAGATTTAACTATATTTAAATAAGAACAACAACAAAGGCCCCCACACTGGGCTATTTATGAGATCGGTCTGGGCTGGGAGTAATTCTATTGCAGGTAAGTTTCACACTGCAAACAGAAAGTAGTTTGATAATGGCTAATGCAGGCTTCCTCAACCTTGGCCCTCCAGATGTTTTGACACTACAATTCCCATCATCCCCGACCACTGGTCCTGCTAGCTAAGGATCATGGGAGTTGTAGGCCAAAAACATCTGGAAGGCTGAGGTTGAGGAAGCCTGGGCTAACGCATCACCAGGCATCTACTGCTGCCCACATATCTGCAGGAAGCCCAACATTGACCACTGCAACTTTCTTACCTAACATACTCCTCCCTCCTGCTACATCCTACAAAGACTTTCTTCTAGCAGTGATAAAGAATGGGAAGATGGAACAGCACATTTCATATTTAGAAAAGGAACCCTCACATTCCCTTTGAATTTCATTTTTGGTGAAATTGATGACAGTTCACTAGACCAGGGATGGAGAATCTCAGGACCTTGATACAAACTGTGGTCTTCCAAGTAGTTCCATTTGACCACTGGACTCTCCCCATGCTACATCTCCTCTTCAACCACCACCCCTCCTTCAAGGCAACATCCCTTACCGGATTTGTAGTTCACCCTCCTTGAGTATTTTTGCCTAGCTGCAGTGTGTTATTGAACTCTGATAATGCTTCTTGCTTGTCAGGCTGGAGAGGTGGGTGTGTAGAATCTTACCTGCTGTACAAAGATAAAATTTGCATTCATTGCTTTGAAGGCAATTCATTGCTTTGAAGACATCTGAAGTTTAGGGAAGTTTTTAATGTTTGATGTTTTAGCGTGTTTTTAATATTCTGTTGGGTGCTCCCCTGAGTGGCTGGGGAGGCCCAGCCAGATGGGTGAGGTATAAGTAATGTATTATTATTATTATTATTATTATTATTATTATTATTACTACTACTACTACTACTACTACTACTATTATTATTTTTCCCACTTTGGCCTTTGGTCTCACCCACCACAAGCACACAGCCCTTGTAAATTTGCCCACTCCTTCAATACTAGACTATGCGGGGCTCCCCTCAGAATTTTTGCTAGCATCAAAACACTTTTTACTTCCCTTGTAAGTATTGCAGCTGTTTCACCTTCATGGGGAGATGAGCCCCCAAAATTACTTCAAATATAATGACAATATGAATACTTGCCATATACAGTGGTACCTCAGGTTAAGAACTTAATTCGTTCTGGAGGTCCGTTCTTAACCTGAAACTGTTCTTAACCTGAGGTACCACTTTAGCTAATGGGGCCTCCCGCCGCCTTCGCACAATTTCTGTTCTTATCCTGAAGCAAAGTTATTAACCCGAGGTACTATTTCTGGGTTAGCGGAGTCTGTAACCTGAAGCATTTGTAACCTGAAGCATCTGTAACCCGAAGGACCACTGTACATCAAACTAATTCTGTCTCCCCTCTACTTTGGCTCTCATTTCTTGTAATATATTTTGAGATTATTCAAGTTATCTCAGGTATCATGTAAGCCGTTCTCACTCTGCTCCTCCTTCACCGACAAGAATCCATTTTCCCCCCGAGTGTGGGCTTGAATTCAAATGTGCACAGCCAGCACTCAGGTATGTTCATATACACACTGCAGAGAGGCTTAGGAACTCTTGCTAGAGTTATGTCGTGTGCTTGCTATAGATGTGTGTTAACCCTTAAGCCCACAAGAAGCTTTCGCACAAATAAAGAATGAAAGCTTGGTTTATTATAGGAAATAGGAAATAGGAAAAATGCTGCTTTAGACATCAGGCTTGTTCCAGGGTCACAAAGCTCAGCAGGGGTGATTCTCATGTCATATGAAAGTTATGTCAATCTTATACTTATGACACGATCTAAAGAGATAAACCATATCATAAATTCAGATTAACACATACCTCCTCACACATTCACAATATGGAACAGGTGCACAAGTAAGATATAGTCATTCTATTAGTATTTTGCTCCATCCTTTCGCACATGTTGATGCATAAGCTTTTCACTCACAAGTGCCCAGTTTTTATCACACAAGCAAAAAATGACAGATGTTCATAGAGCACTGCTGATCACATTGCCTTAGGAAAATGCATTCCCTGTATAATATATATGTATTTAGAGCGATCCAGATTTACACCGTGCCTGTTTATATAGCCACTTGGGGTGTATTTTCCCCTACAAGCATTTAATTATATGACAAGATTTCTTTATGAAAACGGCTATTTATATATTGTAATTAGCATGTATATCTTTGAAAGCAATGCTTTCTCCCCCTCCCCAGCCCAGACCATTTATTAATGGCCTATTGGGAATTGCATTTGATTTAAACAACCACTTAGACAGTGTGCTTTGTGGTGGCTAATAAGAGTATGCAACAAATGACATAACATGCATACATAATGGAATATTTACATATAAATGTTACAAAAGAGGTGAGGGAGTAAGGCATTTATAGTCCTGCAGTTTTGTTGCAGGAACGAAGGATGAGGGAAGTGGGACAGCGAATGAGGCGGGGGGAGAGGAGAGAGATTTAAGAATAAGCTAAGACTTCAGACTGCAGTAAGTATGTGCAAAATGAACCTTATAAACGTTGCTAGTCTTAGCTTAACTCTTTTTTGCTCTCTACACATTTTTGGTGCCCATTAGCTCTTCTCAAATTCTTTCGTGCCTTGAAATTCTTCAACATTCTCACAAAAAAACTTTAGGCCAGATTTTGATGGCATTCCTAGTGGTCAGATGGTCCATCTGTGTTGTGGGTGAAATGTATCAATGTTCTTAGCATAATAGGAATGTCACGTGTTCCTACTGAATTGGCTACTTTTGCCAATTGGTGTTGAATATTTCATGATGATTGATTGAATGTTGCTTATTTAATTTCTACATCACTTCATATTCTATACTGCTTAATATATTTTAAATATATCTAAGTGGTGTAGGGAAAACTGAAGCAACAACAGAAAACTTAAAATATAAAAATACACAGTTACATAGAAAAATGTTATATACTAATATATAAAAATCAATATCAGTTCATTTTCCTTCTGACACACCCTACCTCTCAGCTTCTGGACCCAGAATCCAAACAAACTCTCAGCTCGCCCTCAAAAGTCTCACAAGGAGAAGAATTCTAGGAAACAGTGGAATTCATCTTAGTCTCTCACTAAGACTTGCTTTTTATGGGCAGGCCCAAGGTGGATGGTCCTTCCTCTGGCTGCCCCCAGCTGTGTCCCATTTAGCTGTTCTCTCCAAAACCAGATCCAAGTAGAGCAGGTTTGTTGAATAGATCAGGGACGTCCAACTCCCAAGAGACTGCGATCTACTCCCAGAATAAGGAACTGGCAGTGAACTACCCATTTGGGTTTTTTGGGGGGAGGCATAGTTCTTATGCTTTTTTGGGGGGGAACGCCACGAATCGCTAACAAAACAATAAACACTCGCCTCCGACACAGCGCTTAGGTGGGCCTTCGTCCCCAGCAACACTCATGCTACATGCTCCCCTCCTCTCAGGCCCTTGCAGGGAAGCAGAGGGCAAGTGCCAGGAACAGTCTACCGCCGCACGATCACAAGGATAGACCGCCACATCCGGGGATACGTGAAGCCTCCTGCCAAAGTGAACTTGCTGCAGCCTGCCACCAAGGGCTTCCGAAATGCTTGCTTCCAAGCGATGAATGACTCTCGCCAGGTCAGGACGGCACATGCACAGATGCTCTTTTTCCACTGCGGAGGAAAATGAGCCAGTGATCAACCGCTATCAACCGCTATCACCCATGGATTGACCTGTTGATCATGGTCGACTGGTTGGACAGCCCTGGAATAGATCATATTCACTCAGGGAAGTTTTTTCTCCAGTACAGTTAACTCTCTCCAACCAGATGGGACCAGATCCTTGTCCAAAACATTCCTCTGAATCCTCTTGAATAATTTCCACAGCCCTGTTACGTGCACACAATGTGAGCATTGTATAAATCCCAAGCAGCATCACACACGGTCCCCCACTGGTGGTTGTGCAGAACCTCAACCCTCCCTGAGCGACTTGGGCCACTCACTAGATGGAGCTCCAAACTCGAGGGAATGGACCAGCTAAATCTCTATGAAGAAACTCCAACGGCCTGGTTGACTCTAATGAGATGCTATGGAGTTTGCACATGCATGCAATGGTTTTGATGAAGCACAGGGTACCACAGGAATAGGGCAGTTACTCATCTCCCTTCAAAAGTCCATACTGCTGAACATAACCATTATATTAAATGCTGCAGATTTTGCAAGTGGCAATGCAAATAATCTTCTATTTGCTTGTAGTACTTTCTTGGCTGTAGCTTGTCATAAAGCTTATTTTCTTTTGCTCTGTGAAATTAGGACTGTTTCAGGAGTCACTTAAGAGTGAGGAGGTAGACAGGCAATGATAAATGGCATTGGGGAAAATATTTTCCTTTCTCAGCACCTCGAGAGATGATAGATTTGCCAACCTTTCAGTTACCGAAACATTTACAAGGCTGCATTAATTCATTGCTGGGGTGGGTTTTTATTTTTTGACATGTTTGAACAGCAACATTTTTGCAACTTTTCCTCTTCTGCAAAAGCCACAAAAGTTGCACTTACCCTTTACAAAAATGCAACCTAAGAAGAACAGAGTTATAGTTAAAGAAAGAAAGAAAATAAACTGTAAACTGTATAAACATAGGTTTTTAATATCCCACAAGATTAAATAAACAGTAAAAATGAAAAAAAAAAATGAGGAAAGCACTTCTTCACCTCACTTATAGCCTGCTGCCAATTAAAAATAAATGCTGCTAGCCAGACATGTCTTGACATTTAGTCTTCTTTGGTTACTAATATCTAAGACAAAATTAAGGCAAATTATGAGGGCTTGTTCTTGGGGTAGTTTTTGGACTTGGAGGCAATCAGCACACTTGGGGGTGAAGTTTTACCAGCCCCCCTTTTTTTTACAAGGCAGCAGGCCTCTGAATACCAGTTGCACTCTGGCTATTGTACTCAGGTCCTGTTTGCAGGCTTTGCATAGTCATCTGGTTGGTCACTGTGAGAAGAAGAAGAAGAAGAAGAAGAAGAAGAAGAAGAAGAAGAAGAAGAAGAAGAAAAGTTTGGATTTGATATCCTGCTTTAACACTACCTGAAATCTCAAAGTGGCTAACATTCTCCTTTCTCTTCCTCCCCCACAACAAACACTCTGTGAGGTGAGTGGGGCTGAGAGACTTCAAAGAAGTGTGACTAGCCCAAGGTCACCCAGCAGCTGCATGTGGAGGAGCGGAGATGCGAACCCGGTTCCCCATATTACGAGTCTACTGCTGTTAACCACTACACCACACTGGCTCCAGGATAGCCTGGAAAAGAGGAGACTGAGAGGAGATATGGTAGCCATCTTCAAACATCTCACATGCAATAGGGAGCAAGCTTGTTTTCTCCTGCCCTGGAGGGTAGGAATCGAACCAATGGCTTCGAGTTACAAGAAAGGAGATTCTGGCTAAACATCAGGAAGAACTTTCTGACAGTAAGACCTGTTAGACAATGGAATGGTTGTGGACTCCTTCCTTGGAGGTTTTTAAGCAGAGGTTGGATGGCCATCTGTCGTGGATGCTTTAGCTGAGTTTCCTGCAATGCAGAGGGTTGCACTCAATGACCCTTGGAGTCCCTTCCAATGATTCTGTAGGCCTTTGGTCTGATCCAGCAAATGCTTCCTATGTCCTTAAATTTGTTAGTGGCAAGGCTGACGTGCCCACTTGAAGGTCTCTCTCTTGTCTACTACTTCATTATTGATCATCCTGACGCAGCCAGAACAGCCTGCACATCACTGAATGCTTGTCACCTTTGATTTTATTCAACACATGGCCTTGTCATTGCTTTATCCTTGCCCTCTTGCCCTCATTGTCAGATCAAGAAACAACAGGCTTTTAACTGTGGAGAAATTCTGACTGTGTCAATGAACAAAGGAAGTGTTCCTATCCTATACGCACGTACCCGAGAATATGACAGGGTGGGGGCAGAACTGATTCAAATGACATTTAAAGACAAACATACCTAATTTATATTTTCCAAAACAGTACAGGATCTGAAACCAATCATCCTTTAAAATTGAAGCTGCTCTGAATTTTGCAATGCACTTCTTCAGCAGAGGCATACAGGAGGGTGAAGTATGCATACAGAAATGAATTCTAATAGGGAAGTTTGCTTTGCGAAAAAGGGTATATTAGGCAAAATTGCATACAGCAATGTGTATTCGGGATTAGGAGAAATTCACGCTGGAATGCTGGTGATGACGTCAAACCAAAGCAAACTTCAAACTGATTTTGAAATGTGGAGAATCAAAATTAAGATTAGAAAAATGAGAAAAGGTGAGAAATCGAAATGGACGCATTCACCCATCCTTACCTAGAAGTAAGCCCTACTGAACTCAATGGCACCTACTTCTGAGTAATCATGTGTAAGATTGTGCTGTGTGATGTTAAAATCACTAAAAAAGTGTCCCTGTTCCTCTCCCATCCCTCTATCCTCATAAATTATTGTGAGAAATCTAGGACTACCCCAGACATGCTAAAAGGTGCTTGTTTAAGTTAAGTTTCTATAGCTAACATAGGAGCCAACCACTAGGGGCTGAGGTCCCTTCATGCCCCACTAAGCCCCCCCCCCAAGTTGATGGGCATTGCCATTCAAATAGGGTGTGTGTGCCATGTCATGTGATCAGTTATGTGGGGTGGGGCTTACCTGCACCGCCAATATTTCATTCAAGCTGACACCCCTGATAGCTTATTACTTACAAACTTACTAAAGTGACAAAATAGGCTGAAATATAAAGGAATAATAACACCAGTACATATCTGGGTATCTGGGCAAGAGCCAATGGTCCTGAAATTTGTCAGCTAATAAAAACTCAGGCCTTCCTGGGCCTTTGATATATTAGGCTGCAAACGTGGCCCCACTTAACTGGGAGTAAGCTTCAAATAATAAAATGGGACTTACTTCTGAGTAGACATGGATAGGATTGTTTTCACCTTTAAATTGTTCCTTAGTCAGATGTGTTCTTTTTCAAACTCTACCCCTAATATGTTTCAGTAGATCACATTCATTCATTATCTTTTAAGCTACTTTGCTGACCTCTCATTTAAATGATTTTAATCATTTATCATTGGGGATAACCTTTCTTACCCACTCAGAGTTGTGATACTCATCTGAAAAGGTGTCACTTAGGTCAGGGGTTCCAAATTGTGGTGTGTGGGCCACCAGTAGCCCGCTAGCTTCATCCAGGTCCGCAGCAAGTGGAATTGTGGTTGAAGACACATCCTTCACATTTAATAGTCCAATTGGTTTTTTATTGGTTTTTTTATTGCTCCTTTCATTTCTTATATTGTATTTTGTGGAATCACAATGTGAATTCTATAGAATTCAAATGGCAGCGCAATTGCATACAATGTATAAGAAATAAAAGAAGCAATAACATTAGAGTAAAAACCCATACAATATCTAGCACAGGGCATTACAATTGCTACATCCAACAGAAAAATCATTACATGGGTCTTCCAATGCCTTCAGTCATTTTCAAGTGGTTCTTGGTTGTGGGGAGTTTGAGAACTCCTGTACAGACATACCTTGGAAGTCAAATGGAATCCGTTCCAGAAGACCATTTGACTTCCAAAACATTCGAAAACGAAATCACGGCTTCTGATTGGCTGCAGGAAGCTCCCAAATGATGGTCACCTCTGCAGATAAGGTTGTGTAAATATAAAGAAATATATCTGGTTCAGCCCTTTTATGTCTCTCTTGTCTCCTTATTTATTGCATCTGTGTGATAACTGATACGTCAGAACTATACTTATAACAATTTGCCCTAGATAGTTTCATTTTCTCCCATGTTTCAATCCTTTCAAATGGAAATTTGAGAAGTAACCAATTTCATTTTAACTGCAGTTCTAGAATTAAACCCAGTAATTTAATTAGAAGTACTTATTGCTTAATTAGCATGCAATCAACTTCCAATATATCCCCATATTTTACAGTTTAAAATGTAAATTCTAAAACTCCCAATCCATCAGTTTAATTAAACTATGTGATCTATTGGAAGAATGATCCATAAAGAAAAATAAAAAATGGAGCCTCTTCAGTCCTTTGTTGTACTTTTGTTCTTTTGCATGCACTCACGCTTTTGAGAGGGAGAAAGAATTGAGTTTTTAAATGTGACAAAAGGGTAAGCTAGACTACCTGTTTGAAATCTAGTATTTTCAATAATTTCAATAATTTTCAATAAGCAGGAAGAATCCATAGCAGATTAACTAGTGCATGTCATGTGTTGAGTCATAAAGGATAAAATTTACCACCTTTGGGCTTTGTCTAAATAAGGAGGTAGGCCTTATTTTGAAGCTGCAGAAGCCACACCTATGGAACATATTGTTATATGAAAGGTGACTGATGGCTGATTTCTTGGTTGGTTGGTGAGCAGGTTGGAAGCAGAGAACAGCAACTCTGTAAGTATTGGAGGCATGATTTGCAAAGGCGGGAGGTGGCAGCAACCAATGAGCTTTGAGAATGGAAAGGAGGGAGGTGAGAGCAAGAAGTCACAAGAGGAAGGTGCTTGTGGTGCTTCATCTCACCGTGCAGGCACAGTTTCCCTCCCCTCTTCCTGCCTCGCCACCTATCTCCTTTTGTAGCCTTATCAGTGATGGAGACACTGTGGCTGCTGTTTGGTGTGCTTACAGGACTTCACCTCAGCTGGCTACTGGGAGCATTTCTTTTGGAAGCAAGACAGGTACCCCTTTGCAGTGGTGTAGCATGGGGGTGCAGGGGGGCCGGCCGCACTGGGTGCAACATCGGGGGGGGGGGGCGTGCTCGCACTCGCAGCTCTCTGCCCCTACTTGGCTCACTCACTCTCTCTCACTTAGGGGGCGCAAATTACTTGCCTTGCCCCGGGTGCTGACAACCCACACTACGCCACTGCCCCTTTGAGTGGTATGGTAAAAAAAGCACTGCCTGGAACCTTTTGGCAAAGGGCAGGGTTTTGCAATCTTCTCCTGTATCACAGCAGCCAACGTATGAGTGCTCTCAGAGCCCTGAAATCTTGCTATTCTTGAAGAAAGATCTTGGCAAGACCTAGGCTCCCAGTATATAAAAGTCAAGGCTCTTCCCAACATTGTGCTCCTCCTGGAGTAATTGGGTAAATTTCCTCCCTGCTTTCCTCAATGCTGTTCTTGGATGGTGTTCCTGGCTGGCTACTGGGGTTTAGCCCAAAATGAGCTGCTGGTTGTTTTCTGTTGTGCCTCCCCTGCTGAGGCAATTCTTAAATTTCATAGGATCTTCCATTCCAAACTGATGCTGTTCCTCTGGCTCCTCCTTCCTCCCCATCATATCTCCCTCTTTATAGTATGCCTAGGGTGGAAGTTGCTTACCAAACATATGTGAGGTTCCATGGTGATGAGGTTCAACTGTGTCAACCTGTGACAGATAGGTAATAGTTGTAGTAGTAGTAGTAAAAATAATAATAATAAATAGGCTGCTTGAGTCTGTTTTTTCATGTTGATAATGCTGAAGCTACCACATTAAATCATTCCCCACCACCAGAGCCTTTCGTTGACGTATACCAGCGATGATCAACAGGTCAATCGTGGGCTCTCTTTCGATTGCCGGCTGGAGAAAGAAATGTATTGGAAGTTTCCGCCCCCCCACTGTCCTCATTATCTGTGAAATGGGTGGTTATTACTGATAAGAAGCTAGTCATTTTCACTTCCTCCTGTTCTTTGCATCGCAGTTATTTTTGTGCATTTTATGTCCTCCCCCCCCAAAAAGCTCATCAATTTTGCTCCCCCCCTCCAATGGGTAGATCATTGCCAGTTGTTTTATTCTGGGAGTAGATTGCAGCTTCTAGGGAGTTGGACATGCCTGATGTATACCTTTTGTTTTTTCATTATTCATATGTGCAAAGATAAGAATTACAATGTTAAAAACAACTGAAATTTTTGCAATGATGTATTCTCTTCTGGCTTCCTAAGCTATGTAAAAACATAAAAAACTAACATTATCCCCATTGGCTTGCATTTCACATCTATAGCACTGGTATGAATTTCACACGGCAGTTGCTGAGTACATGGATGCATGTGGGATTTCAGGGTCAGCAGCCAGGGCTCCTGCTTCTTTGGGGTTTTCATGGTCCAGCAGACTGTTTATTTAAGAACTGCAGGACACCCTTTCAACATGTAAGACTCCAGGCAAGAGCTGCGGAGTTGGTGACATGGGAAAATAATGGAGCAAACCAATCCGATGGCTTGACAATAAAGAAATTGGTGCCAGCATGAGGGGAAAACATCCACTTATTACCACTATTCAGTTTACAGTCACAGCCAGAAGCAATATATGAAACAGAACCTGTTGTGCAACAGACAAAATAGTTTAGAATACTATCAATAGAAGAGGCATCATGAGTGGGAAGGGGAATAGAGAAGAAAAAATAGAGTTGCGATGGTGTTTTGTATGTGTTTACTGTAATGCCTAATAGTACCGCTTATCCACAGAAGACTTGTAAGTGGGATAATGTGTGACAAAGCAAAGAGTTATGGGACTTCAGTTAATGTAACAAATTTGAAAACAATTACCTGCCATTAGTTTGCTTATATTTCTCATATCTCCTGGGCTTGCAGATGTGACTGCTTGACGAAGACTGCGAGCGCTGAGCGGGCGAGTTTGAAATGCAGTGGTTGGAACAGTCGGTTGGAGGAGGTGAGCATGGAGGCTCCTTCCGTGCAGCAGCTGAAGACCAACCTCAAGGCAGACAAGTTGTTACATTTGTTGAAGCAGCACTTCCTTGCACCAGTACAGGAAAATGGAAGTATGGTAGACAAAAGAGGCTTATCTACAGATACAGATGAGCTGGACAGCAGTCAAAGGCTTGTAAATGAGTCCATGGTGACTAAAAGGCGTAGAAAACAGAAATTTGATGATGCACAGGGAAACCCAGAAGGAAAAAAAGAACTTCCCGAGAAAGAGATTCTGACAGAGGTGACAGAATGTGAAGAGACCCAGGATGCTGAGTCTAGAAAGACGCTGAAGACCAGCCAAAACAAGTGTCTGTTGCACAGTGGAATTGTAGAAAATTTAGCAGATAACTCAGATACTGAAGGTCAACAAAAAGAGAGAGAAGCCAGAAGAAAAGGAGGTAGGAGTCTTGTGGATCCTGCCTCTGAAAAGAAACCTGGGAGAACAGGATTTGCTTCTACCACTCCAAACTTTAAGAAAATTCATGAGGGTCAGTTCAAGAAAATGCAATCTATTGACGAATACACTGAAAGGAAAAATAAAATGATTCGCAACTTCAGCAATTCAGTTACTGTTTTTTAGTGACAATGGCAATTGCAGCTTGATGTGGCCACTCAAAAGCCAGAGGGGAGTCTTCCCCATGCAAATGGCTGGTGTCACTGTCAGCCCCAGCTGATTACAGGGGCTGGTGGGATTGCCCTTGAAATTTGAATTCAATTGGCCAATCACAGTCTTTGAGGAGGGGGATCAGTGCTTCAGCAACACACCTGTCAGAGCCAGTCTTCGATATGTAACAAAGCAAATCCAATGTATTGCAAAAAGAGACAAACTTTAAGCAATAACAGGCAACACGTGGCTAATAATGTTCTAACAATATATATATAACCTCTAAAGGAATATTGGGGTATAGAGAAACTACATCTAATGATGCTAACACAGTAGCATCTGAAACCTTAGTGCATTCCACTTGTCGAATGAAATGTGCGGTATACCATAAGTATGCTGGAGAGTCCTTAGCAAAAGGTTGTAAGAAAGAATCTAAAATTTTTGCCACAGGTACCAGGATGGAACCAGAGCCTGAAACTAATTGGTCTACCTGGGGGATACCTTAAATTCTTATGAATCTTAGGTAAACAGTAGAAAATAGGTATGCGGGGAAGGGGTGGCAGAAGAAATTCAAATGTGTGTCTATCAATGAAACCTGTAGCATACGTGTGTTGAAAAACAGTTTTTAAAAGTGTAGTTATAGAGTCGGTAGGATCTTTACAACCCTTCGCTAAGGACTCTCCAGCATACTTACGGGATACCACACATTTCATTTGACAAGTGGAACACACTAAGGTCAGCAACCTAAGGCCCATGAGCCGGAAGTGGCCCACAGAGGTTGTCTGACCGGCCCACAAGCCGTCCCCAAACCAATCTGCCCGCTTGCACACTGCACTAAACCAACGCAGCTTGGTGCGGGGAATTGCTTCCACAGTGCTGAAAATCGCACCTGCGCAGACGCCGAAAATCGCGGGTGGATGCACTCACGCATGCACGCAATCCAGCCCACGGAGGGATCTCTGTGGGACTGATCCGGCCCAGGCAAGATAAACCTTGCTGACCCCTGCACTAAGGTTTAGGATACCACCATGTTAGTATTGTTAGATGTAGTTTCTCTATACGCCAATATTCCTTTAGAGGTGATATATATGTTGTTAGAACATTATTAGCCACATGTTGCCTGTTATTGCTTAGAGCCAGTCTTTGGTCAGTTATGCCACCATGACATACCGTCAAAGCCAGCTGTTCTGTGTTTGGGCAGTGCAGTTGGAAGCTGCACCTCATTTTGTTGACTCTGCCCAGAGGTAAGTGAGCAGTGCACATGTGCAGAAGGTCAGCCTACATGATTTTGGAGCACAAACATCCTTGGGTATCCTCTTTTCCCTAGCAGTAAAAGTTCAATAGCAGTAAATTAAATAGCTAACAACTGGATGCCCTTTCATGCCACTTAAAATCAGCTGCCTGAGGTGGTTGCCTCCATCTACCTAATGGTGGGGCTGGTCCCCGGGGACAAAGGAAGGGGGTGCAGTGGGTGCGGTATGCCCCGGGTGTCACCACTGAGGGGGTGACAAAATGCCGGGCAGCACTCACCATGGGCCCTGCAGCATGCCCGAGCCACATGTCTTTCCTGGGAGAGATGTGGTGGCTTGGGCGCGTGCAGGCTCAGCACTGCCCAAATGGTCTGCCCGCTGCCTCCCTCCCAGCTATAGGGTGGATGAGTAGGAGGAGGCAGGCAGACTCTGGAGGCTCTGTGGTGCACCCCACCCTCGCTCTGCCCCTATGGGTGGCTCGCCTCATCCCTGGGCGTGCCGCCCCAGGCGCCCAAGCAGCTTCCTCTGCTGCTGGCTGGCACTGCATCAAACTCATTCCATGTGAGGAAAAACACATAGGATCAAACTGTACTACTCCCAGCCTTTGCCTTCTCCACTGACGTTGCGTTTCATAACCTTTGAAGCCTTGAACACTGTTTAAATTGAGCACCCAGAGACACGCTGAGATGAAATTGGTGCTAGATGGATGTTTGAAAGCCAAACCTGACGTTCAAGTGCCTAATTGCTATTCCATCACCCAAACATCTCATGTTTTCATATGCCAGAGGCATCGGCATCTTCTTGTCAATTTTCTCATCTACTCAATGTCATAGGTCTCATTCTCTGTCAAAGAAAAGACGCTCTTCTGATCCGACTTTCCTCCAGGACTTAACCCTCGTGCTGTCCCCCCCCCCATTTGTCAGATCAATAGATGCTACCTCAGTATTGCTTATTTCTTCAGAAACACAGACCACACTCAGGTTGCTTTTTCATAATCAGCCTGTCTGATTTTTTTATTTGATGACTTGTATTATAGTTTTATGATACTCCATGATGAAACAAGATGATTGCCGTTTGTAACAGCAGTTGAAGACGACTGGCCCTATCAAAGGATGTGAATATAGCCACATTAATCAGTTCAGAGATTCTGAATGACTTCCAATTGTTTTGGGGGAAAAGACTTGTCAAGAAAAATGAACTGTTTTAGCATTAAAATGTGAATACTGGAACTTGATTGTGTCTGCCAAGAATGCTGTTATGTGTACAGAGATCACTCCAGGCTATTGATTTCCCCCAGGAATGGTGAATTGGTGGCTCACAGGTTGGAAATAGTACACAAAAAACATTTTCTGACTCTTGGTGGCCCTACCACAAACTGTTAAAACTGTTAAAATGTTTCCCACAGTTTGATTTGTAAGAACAAATAATGCTTTCAAGTTATTACAAACTGAGATACAGTCTGGCATCTCCAAGCAGGGGTGGGAAAGACTCATAAGAACAGAATTCATAGGAAGCTATCTTATATTGAACCAGAGCATTGGCCTAGTATAGTTTATGACAGAGTATTTCAATGCACACCTTGAGGCCTTTTTGGACAGCCTTTGGCAACATTTGGGGCCTTCCCTGCCTGCAGGGTGAGGCACTGGGATTTGGGAAGGAAGTGTGAGGGTTCGGACAGGGTCCTAGAGTCATCCCAATGTTAGAATTCCTGCTCCATGATTGCAGTCATAGGACTGTTGTCTTTCACATGAGTGGTTCGAGGACCCGACCCCCGCAATATGGAATGAATACACAAGGACACGTGATATAAGGTTAATGGGCACGTAAAGGCCACAACTTTATTGATTACAGCAGTGAAAAGGTATTGGCTTAGGCATTGGAAGTCTAAAACAAGTGGGTTTATTCACCAGTAGGTGGAGCCTGTTGATGCTAATCCACGATCACCGAGGGTCGTGCCACGGCCTCCCGCCAAGCAGGCATCGGACAGAGTACACGACCACCAGATTCCTTTAACAGAATACCCAAAAACTGAAGGCATAGGCGATGGCCACACCTAGCCCTTCTACACACCACAACACATTATTCCAATGCCTAACCTACCCACCAATACCACAAAAGTTGTGATGATTGCTATGAGGTAGGCAAAAAACCCAAAAAGCCTAATGCCAAATGGAAAAAATCCTACCAGGCCCCCTGGACAACCAGGGCGACCAACCTAAGGTCCATAGCAAGGCCAAGGAACTAAGACCCTGAGCTCAAAGGGAGTGGAGGGTGGGTGACTCGCGACGAGATGACAGAGAGGAGAATGAGGCCGAGGAGGGGCTGGCGCCGCAGCACATAGGCTGTTGGAAAACGCCCCCTTGGAGGCACCTGGTTGGGTGCCTGCCAATGGGTGTGGGCGCCAGCCAGGTGAGAGGGGGAGGCAGGGGGCTAATGCCCCCTGCTGGGGGCGGAGCTCGGGCTCCTGCCCACAACCACTCCCCTCTCTTCCAGAGAGGAGAGTCTTTTTGACTCCACAGAGTGGGAAGAAAGCTTATGAAGCTCCCGAATGAAAGACCAGGAGGGAGAGAACATGCCAGTCGGGCATATGTCTCTGCCAAGGTCCTACTCGAGTGTAGGCTGAACTTCTGACACCCACCTCATTCCAAAAGCCAAGTTAGCACTTTCCCAGCTTGGGAAAGGAGATGTGAGGGCTCTAGGATCTTTCCAGAGCTTCGCCCCTCCTTCCCAAAATCCAGCGCATCGCTGAGTTATCTTTGGGAAGGCAGTGCAAGGGCTGAGGGGTGTGTGTGTCAGATTTTGGCCTCGCTCTCCCCCATACACACCAGTGCCAGATTTACATATAAGCTAAACAAGCTATAGCTTAGGGCACCACTCTCTTGGGGGCCCCAAAAAAATTTAAAGGGAAAAACAACTGGATGTACATTTCCAAAATATAAGTTAAGATCAACAATTACTTTGATAAAATACATATTTTGTTATGTGCAAACGGGGTTTAGATACCTATTAGGTTCATAAATTACCATATAGCATATATTCAACACAAAAAACAGTGACAATTTGTTGTTGACAAAGGACAACTGGACATATAAAGGGCCCCATTACCTTCAGCAGCTTAGGACCTCAGCAAACCTAAATCTGGCCCACACACACACACAAAACGATGCAGTGAGCGGCCCACAGGTTCCATGTTAAAGTACTCTTATGACCCACCTGTCAGGCACGATGGGAGTTGTAGTCTTGGCCACCTCATGAGAAGAGAAGAATCCCTGGAGAAGACCCTGATGTTGGGAAAGATGGAGGGCACAAGGAGAAGGGGGCGACAGAGGACGAGATGGTTGGATAGTGTTTTCGAGGTTACCAGCATGAGTCTGACCAAGCTGCGGGGGGCAGTGGAGGACAGGAGTGCCTGGCGTTCTCTGGTCCATGGGGTCACGAAGAGTCGGACACGACTAAACGACTAAACAACAAAAACATGAGGAAGGATACAGATCCCCGATTCCTGGTGTAGACAATTCTGAACTAGATGGTCTGAATCAATAATTATAAGGCAACTGTTTATGTTTCATCCATTTAGTACCTTTGAAATCGACAATTGTCCCCACAGCTCCCACATTGCATAGGAGTTCAGAGATCCCGGAGTCAAAATTAAATGAACATGTTTGAATGTCTTATTTTGGATTTGACAAGCTCTGAGGTTAAACCTCACAAAACTGCTTGCCAGGTTTATTAATACTGAAACATTGGAAATGCCACATTTGCAAAGCTTTCACATATACAATATACTCATATAAGAAACTATTTTAAATATTAACATGGGGGAAGGGCAGAATTTTCCATAGAATGAGTTAGTCAGTTAAACAACTTGGCACTGCACCAATGTCTGTTAATGCAAATATTTGTGGGCTGGAAAAAATCAGATTGATATCAAACATATATATCCTGTAGTCTGAATGTTCAGTGTGTCAAAAATAAGATTTTTTTCTCAAAAATAAGCATGGGTGTTGGACAAGTCATTTCCCTTGCTAACATACTTGGATATCACCCCTACTTCCATTATTATATTGCAGCTTGTCAAATGACTATGAAAAGGGACAGACATTTTCTACTCTATAACAGGAAACTGTCAGATTGAACAGCTACCAGTTATAATTGCAAAGTTCTGGCAAAGATATATATTTTTATGTTCCTCTTTCCAAATTACTCACTTGGCAAGCATAAGAATGTTACCATGATGATTTTTTCTTTAGGGAGCTGTGTGTGTGTTTTCTTTCATTGGAATATGTGCCTTTCCATTATATTTTATATCAAAATAAAAACACTTGCAACTTGAAATAGTTTATTTTGCTCATTTAGTGGCAATGCTATGAGTGAGGGGTGAGAGGCAAGTATCATATCATGACAACCTTTTCTCTATGGACCATTTATCTGAATGCTAAACAAAGCCCTTGAGATTTTTATTTCGGAGGGGGTGAATTATGAGCATATTTGTGAGCACAGTGGAACGGAACCTTAAAATTTCCCCCAATAAATGCAGATATGGGTGGTGTATGTAGCTTTTCAAAACTGTGTGCCTCCCTTATTCTGCTGGAGATGTTGACGAATAAAACAACATTATTCCTGATGTTATGACAAACAAATAGCAGACATTAACAGATGGATAAAATAGTGAATCTAATTCCAAATGAACTGTGAAATTATTGTGCCATGCTCAGTGACTTGCCAAGTCTATCACAGCTTGCTGTAGATCAGGCTGTGTGAGAATCCAAAGCGGGAGACAGCCATTGTCCCTCACCCGTTCCAGGGGTTGACGGTGCTATGACAGAGGTCATATTTGTGAGGATTTAAAGAAAAATCTAGACCGATGTGGAAATTGCTGAGTAAGGGTAGCAAAAACACAGCTAAGAATCCCAAATCATATATCTGACTGGCACTCTTCTTTGGAAAATAAACCAGTGTCTTTTAACTTTAACATTCAAAAGCTTTATTTGCAGAAACTTATAGTTATAAATGAATTAAAACAGAATATTCCCCAAGCATGGGCTTACAGTATTCTTCTAACTCCCAAACAACTGTAGTTTCCACTCTTTCTAGAGCTCAGCACACACCCTCCTGTATCTCAATTAGGCTATTTCCACTTTTACCTTCTCCTGCAGCTTTGCTCTCCAACAGCACTCCAACACTTTATTCAACTTAGCAGTGTTCACAGTGGATTCTAAAACACATATTGCTTCACATAAAAGGGAGTCTCTCCTTCACTGGATACCCCCCAATCACATGAGAACTACTGGAATTCAGTTACCAACCAATCAAATTTAAAAACATACTAATGCAAACAAGCATTCAGGGTGGGGATGAAAAAATGGAAAAGAATAGATTCTGTATCCTTACTCTGAACACCTGTGAGGTGTGGGAGCTGTGAGGAAAGGCATCTCTCCAAAGGGAAGGTGTAAATTATCTGCCTCCTGCAAAATCTAGCTCAGCACTGCCTACACAGATTGGGGGGATGTGGGTGGAGCTGTGGTCTAAACCACTGAGCCTCTTGGGCTTGCCGATCAGAAAGTCAGCAGTTCAAATACCCACAACCTAGCAGTTCGAAAGCACGCCAGTGCAAGTCGATAAATAGGTACTGCTGTGGCAGGAAGGTAAATGGCATTTCCGTGTGCTCTGGTTCCTGTAACAGTGTTCTGTTGCGCCAGAAGTGGTTTAGTCATGCTGGCCACTTGACTCAGAAATCTGCTTGTGGACAAACATTGGCTCCCTCGGCCTGAAGCGAGATGAGCGCCGCAACCCCATAGTCACCTTTGACCGTCCAGGGATCCTTTACCTTTTACCTTACACAGATTGGTAATGGTTGCAGACAGGAATCTTTTCTACACCTACCTAGAAATGCCTGGATTTGCCCATGACAAGACGGTATGATGAGTGAGCTTCCCATGCACACAGAAAATTACATCCATTGTGTGCAAGTTATGGTACCAATGGTGCTCTTGTCAATGATCTGAGCACATAATGAACTAAGGACATATACCTATCCTTGACTGCAATGCTGCCACACCCTGCCAGTTAGGGTGGAAGATGGGGTTGGTGAGGCAAATTGTTGAGCCTGTCTGGACCCAGCACAGCTATCAGACCTGGACTGGGGCTGATGCTGCCCTGTGAGCAGGCTTGAGATTTAGCGAGATGTGCTGGAGACACTTTGCCCTCCCATATGTTTGGCAGATTGAATGGGGGAGCTGGATTGAGACTAGGGTCACTATGCAGGTGGAGGCTGGTAAAGGCCAGCAGGTCTTGGTGAAGGGGTAACTTTGTCCAATCCAATCCCACCCCCAACTCATGAGCAGAAATTCCATGCAGATTAGCCAAATAAATAACTCGTTTTGGAAAAGACATGGACCTCACTCTCTGTTAAATTCTTCACAAGGTCACCTGTAAGCCAGCCAGGTACTACAGACAAACCTTCTCTTTGCTCGTGGTGACAGATGGATTTCAGAGGGGGAAAACGTTTGGCTTTCAAAGTTGATCTTCTGAACACCAAGAAATGGGGAATTAATAGAGCACTATCCCTGGATTATGCTGCCCTTGCTTTGCTCTGAAGTTATAGGGTGAATCCTGTGCCAAGAGAGAACAGCAATAGCTGCAAGGTCTTTCTAGCCTTGGGCAACCTGGGAAGTGTCCATCTCAAAGAGCCTGGGGCCACTCTTATTTTAAACTTTTCCTTCCCTTCATATTCTTTCGCTTCAGGCAGGCCACCTAAGTTTCTAAGTGAACTGATGCTTCAAAAGTATGAAATGGTCTAGGAATCAAAATTGAGAATGGGTAAGTGTAGAGGGCAAGATCAGAACACTATGAAGAAGTAGAAGAATAAGGATCCATGAAGAATAGTCATGAACAGATGCATGTCAGGCAGAGTCTTAACACACTGATGCCAACATACATTAATTACAACGTTGTCGCAGAGATTTAAGTGAAGCGACTTCCATGCAATCTTCATAGGTTAATGATTTAACATATATTTCTAAATTGATTTTTTTTTACCAGAAAAGCCTCCTATGTAATGTAAATAATAAACAAACAAACAAACAAACAACATCAAACTTGTATATATCTTAGAACAAATCTTTATCTTTTTGCAAATCTTGCCCAGTCCTCCCCACCAAAAAAAAAAAAAAAACCCCTCTCTTTGACTCCTTTTAGCAAAATATGAATTTAATTTGGAACTGGCATCCCCAGTTGAAAGTATTGGTCTCCGTGTGCAAACTGTGAAGCCTGGGGTCATGATATGTTTTGGTGGGGAGTGTTAGAATGAATCCTAATGTTTTCTCCCTCTTTCCTGAGCTGTGAGGTCAAAATTTCAAAAGAATGAGTGCAGGCAGAACTCTCCCCAGGTCACACAGCATCTCCCCAGGCAACAGCCCTCAACAGCCTTGATTTTCACACCCAAACACAGGGGGATAGAGCTCAGTGTGTGTGCAGAAGCTAGCTTGCTGTAGAAAGGTAAATTTTGCATTCATTGCTGCACCCACTTTTTTCTCTGACACCACCCACCACTGGCATGTGGCTCTCAAAAGGCTGCCCACACCTAATTTAGAGGAATAGGTGATGGTAGGAGATGGTGCAACAAGACTTGTTGACTCCAATATGGGGGTAGGAGTAACATCTGTTGCTCTCATTCAGGCAGCAAAGCATTCTGGGCCGGTATTATGTTCAGGCAGTGGTGTAGGAAGGGGGGTGTGGTTGGTGCAGACCGCCCCGGGTGTCATCACTGAGGGGGTGACAAAATGGCAAAAATATGAGCTTGTTTTTTTATTATTTATTTTTTTAAAAAATGGAAAATATTTATGTATGCTACAACAGCGGCAACAGTTTTGCTAGCCCAAGACTGGAAGACAGGAGAAATACCAACGAAAGAAAAATGGCAAGAAAAATTGATGAGCAACGCTGAATTAGCAAAGTTAACAGGCAAATTACAAGAAAAGGACAATAGTGACTTTAAAAAAGAATGGGAACCTTTTACAACTTACCTACAGAAACAACAAAAAGAGATGGACTCACTGGCAGGTTTTGAATAAACATTCACAACATTATTTAAGTAGAATATGAAGAAAGACAACAACATGTACAGTTATTTAACATGCAGAAGATAACAAGTAATGTAATAAACCAGAAAAGGAAGATGAGGGAAGTTAATGGGAGGATGGGGATTGTAAAATATAAAATTTGGATAACTGTATTTGCAAATTGTTACAACAAAGAAACCCAATAATAATATAAATAAAAATAAATAAAAATTTGGGCTCACAGAACTTTTTAGTTCATTCGACAAATGCAACAATACTTGGCTGGCACTGGGAGCCAGACCACAGGGGCTGGCACTTATCGCGGGGCCTGCAGCGTACCTGAGCTACGCATCTCTCCTGGGCGTGACGTGGTGGCACTGGGTGCCTGCAGGCTCCATGCTGCCTGAAACGGCAGTGTGGGACTTGTGTCTGCCCACGGCCTCTCCCTCAGCCGCTCTACAGGTGAGGGGGAGGCGACAGAGTGGCTCCATGCAGTGCGCCCTGCCCTGGCTTGCTCTGCCCCCATGGGCGACTCACTCCACCCCCAGGCGCTGCCCTGGGCACCCAGCTATGCCACTGTGTTCAGAACCAGAATTTGCCAGTGTGCTGTTAAAAAACCCCACGAGGCAAGCTTTCGAAGAAAATGGTGTGACCTTTGTGAGTTTCTTTTCAGTGTAAGCAGCTGAGGGACAGTGCAGCAATTTCGGCTTCTGTTGCCTTCTTGTGATGCAAGGCCATGTTCTCTCCAGTGACCTCTGTGGAATCTTTCCAGCTGCAAATTAGTTCCACAGAACTCAGAGGAAATGGTGCCCTCGCTGCTGGTGTTTCCTTCTGATAGCTGTAAATTGAGCTCATCCCAAGACTCTTTTGGATCCAAGGTATTTCGACGTCTTCACATCCTGCTGCGTCAGTTTTTGCTAAGTTCTGGGTTCTGCCCAAGAAAAACAAATCAGCCTTTGCCAGATCCAAGTCTGAGCTAATATGCTAGGCAACAGGGGTGTGAATTTAATGCTGCCAGGCAGCAGCATTACTCAACAGTATGCGACTGCTAAGCGTTAAGTCCTTGGCTCGTGATTCTCCAAGAATTTGATGGGTACACAGCATTATATTGGTCTAATTGTTTCTGAGGGTGCTTCCTGGTGGAAAAGTTTACAGGTTAAAATAAAAGTTCCCTTGTATATAATTGTGGGGTTGAAAAGTCCAGTGCCCTGCAGTGCAGGAGTCTTTCACTCAACATGGGGCTTGAACCCATAACCCTGAGATTAAGAGTCTCATGCTCTACCGACAGAGCTATTCAGATGTCACTTGTCCTGTAAGTGGATGAATGAGTGTCCTCCTATTGTGTTGCTAAGATTGTATTTGGGACTGGCTGGAACAGGTTAGCACCCACTGAGACTGGAAGGGCGAAAGGCATGAACACTAGGTGCAGCCAGAGGCAGTGAGAAGCAGTTTTGCCATCAGTCTTCTCCCTGCTGAATACTATGAAGGCATCATGGGGCAGAGAGGAAGTTGACAGGCAGGGCCACGCCTTGGACATGTTGTAGGTAAGGCAGGCAGCTGGGAGCTGGCTGAAGGCAGGCTGAGCTTGGTGGGACGCTTGGTCTGCCTTCATGGACCACTGTTCTGAACATAAGTGAGGGACTTCTTTATGATATTATTGAGACTATATAATATCTTATTGCTTGTCTTGCTCAGTAGTAAATGCAGGAGCCTCAAAGTCTAATTCCCATACTTTTTGTAGCATAAATGAATTTGCGATAGCTCTTTCTCTCCAACCACAGACCTTTTAATATAAAAGTGTCATATTACTATGGACACGACCTAGCCAAAGTTAAGCACTTGACTTTTCCATTCCATTCATTACGGTGAAAGATGGTGCAGAAATGCATGCACTTAAATCTCTTTTTTTTAAAATCAATGAATCATGCCCTAAACCAATTTCCCCCAAACTGGTGCCTTCCAGATGTTTTGAAATGCAAACCTCATCATCCCTTATAATTGGATATACTTAATGGATATGTGTATGGAAAGGAGGATTGGATACCACTATGCTTTGTGTGGTTATGCAAATATGGCTGTTGATTTCATTACAGATTTTCTGAAGTTGTCATTGTGTCCTGTAACCAAATCATGTTGGTTTATTATCAGCTGTACGGCTGGGATTGAGAGTGAGATTGTGCATTTGTAAGACACAACTATGCAGATCATTAGAGTTTTAACTTTCTTATCGCTCCCACTCCCTACTGCTCCTACTGTAGCACTAAAGAAGAAAGCTGGCAGTGATGAGTGCTGCAGTGAAAAAATTAAAAGCAAGGAAAGCTCCAGATACATGCATGACTCTAATTTACATGTATATTCAACACACAACAACTACCACCACCACCACCTACGTCTGGGTTGCCCCAGCCACTCTGGGTGGCTAACACACATAAAAACATAATCAAACATCAAATATTTATTAAAATGCATTTATATCCTGATTCTTTCCTTCATGGAACCCAAGTCAGAATGAGGGTCCCAGGAGGTCACCCATTCTGGCAATATCCAAACCCGCACCTGCTTAGCTTTAGCAAATGGCTATATCATGTGCTGTCAAGACCATGTCCATGGCTATGTTTGTTTAGGTCCCATTAAGGTCACTAATGCATGCAGTAAGGGCAGGCCTGAAGTCTTCACTTTTTTATCAGCTAGTCAATTACTACCCCAACCTGGTAGTTATTACCTTTAGACCTAGAACTTTGAGTTTAAATACCATCTCGGTCTATGAATGATCCTAAGATAAACAGCTTCCTCTAGTCTCAGTTACCACCTCTAAAATAGAAAAAATGATGACCTGTGATACAGGGGATGTTTTGAGGATGCATATTATTAAGTATCATTTCCTCCTCTTTACGTGATAATAGGTCATTAATGGATCTTCAGTTGCATTTCTGAGCTGTAGTGGTGGGGAGAAGTAATGATAATAGTAATAATAATAATAATAATAATAATAATAATAACAATAACAACAACAACAACAACAACAACAACAACAACAACAACAACAACAACAAGGTTGATTTCACTTTTCTAATAACAACACCAACACAGCCAATCCCTGGTACAACAGAAGCACAAAAAATAATCTCAATGTGTACATTTAATTTGCTGCTTTAACTGGAATTGACATGTTATCCACCCCAACCCCCGCACAAACACCTTTTTCTTCTGATTTTCACATTTAGGCTAAGGTGCAGATACTATTTATAGTTCAGGAAAAACAATGTGTATCGATTGACCAAAGGAGTGTAGGATGCTGTTGCTCCTGCTTATTCATGCTGTGTGTGTATGTGAACATTTTTCAAGAATAAAGGAGGGGCAGAAATTGAACTGCATTCCACAACCCTCTGGAGTTGAGCTGCTGAAACATGACTACCAACGTAAGAGTTCAGTTGAAGCAAAAGGACCTTGGTTATTCATATATTCAAGACATGATATTTCAGGAAGGGCTGTAGCTCAGCAGTTGGCCATCTGCTCTGCGTGCAGAATGTCTAAAAGTTGGGCTTCGATAGAACACTTTCTGAAACCCTGGAGTGCTGCTGACAGTCCAGTGTAAACACTAAAGGTCTAGATGGGCTGACTCTGTATAAGACAGCTTCCTTGGTCGTCTTCTGTTTATAGTCCAGTCTAGGATCCAATGGAATAGCATAGGATTTACTAGGGCTTGATGCAAAGATCCCAGTGGGAGACTGCTATCTATGAACCAGAGCATCATATGTGCTGTGGTCTAAACCACTGAGCCTCTTGGGTTTGCCGATCAGAAGGTTGGTGGTTCAAATCCCCGCGATGGAGTGAACTCCCATTGTCCTGCCCTAGCTCCTGCCAACTTAGCAGTTCGAAAGCAAACCAGTATAAGTAGATAAACAGGTAGCGCTGCGGTGGGAAGATAAATGGTGTTTCCGTGTGCTCTGGTTTCCGTCACAGTGTCCTGTTGCACCAGAAACGGTTTAGCCATGCTGGCCACATGACCCGGAAAGCTGTCTGTGGCCAAATGCTGGCTTCCTTGACCTGAAAAGTGAGATGAGCGCTGCAACCCCATAGTCTCCTTTCACTGGACTTAACCGTCCAGGGGTCCTTTACCTTTTTTATCTTTATCTGGGACTAAGTGCTATTAACCACAGCAGGACTTACTTCTGAGTAAACATGTGTAAGGTTGTACACATGTAATAGATACCATTAGAATAGATAGCATGAGAGAGATATAGTTCACTTTTCCTTACTTCATAATAGGACTATTAGATGGCAGTCCTCTGTTTGCAGGTGTCCTCTATTTGAGTTTAGCCCTGCTGGCCACATGACCCAGAAAGCTGGCTGTGGACAAACGCCGGCTCCCTTGGCCTGAAAGAAAGATGAGAGCCACAACCCCATAGTCACCTTTGTCCAAGGTTTTTTACCTTACACAAGTGAACTCCACAATTAGGCAGACTGAAAGAGAACATTCCAGGCAGCAGCTTTGGTGGGGTGTGTGTGTGTGTATCACCAATGGGGTTATTATGAATGGAATCAATTCAATTTCCTACCACGAAATTAAAAGACGCCCGCTTCTTGGGAGAAAAGCAATGACAAACCTAGACAGCATCTTAAAAAGCAGAGACATCACCTTGCCAACAAAGGTCCAGATAGTTAAAGCTATGGTTTTTCCAGTAGTGATGTATGGAAGTGAGAGCTGGACCATAAAGAAGGCTGATTGCAGAAGAACTGATGCTTTTGAATTATGGTGCTGGAGGAGACTCTTGAGAGTCCCATGGACTGCAAGGAGATCAAACCTATCCATTCTTAAGGAAATCAGCCCTGAGTGCTCCCTGGAAGGACAGATCGTGAAGCTGAGGCTCCAATACTTTGGCCACCTCATGAGAAGAGAAGACTCCCTGGAAAAGACCCTGATGTTGGGAAAGATGGAGGGCACAAGGAGAAGGGGACGACAGAGGACGAGATGGTTGGATAGTGTTCTCGAAGCTACCAGCATGAGTTTGACCAAACTGCGGGAGGCAGTGGAAGACAGGAGTGCCTGGCGTGCTCTGGTCCATGGGGTCACGATGAGTCGGACATGACTAAGCAACTAAACAACCACCACCACCACAGGGATGAGTATGTGTTGGTGAAGCTATTCTGGTGAAGCAACCACTGAAACTTAGAGTGCAGTTGTCTGAAAGGGGCTGGCAGGGCTCTGGTGAGTGTGTGATGGAGGCAGCTGGGCCAGAAGCTGACCCAGGAGAGGGAGTAAGCAATTTATGGGATTTTGTGCCACCTATGATGTAGAAGCCAGGGCGGGAGGAAGTCAGAGCAGTCAGAGATGGAGTAGGGGACACAGGACATAGGGCGGTGGAATCTCCACTGTCCCCTGCCCTACTGTCTCATATAACTAGGAGGGGCTTGAAAAGGGAATCACAGCGTAGACCTCCATGCAGGAGAAGTGTACATAAGCCCAGGGGATGTGGTCCCACTGTTGCTTCACCTGCTCTTCCAGGCACGAACCAGCTACGTAGACTAGCTAGAAGCATGTGTGCATGTGTATCTGATGCACCTTAGGAACTGCTGAAATTGCATGCTCTTATCAATAATGAAATAACTTTTGGCCCTTTGTGTTCCCTGGCTGCGAGTGCACAGGACATTGTCACCAACAAGAAATGGACTCAAACTACAGACTTTCAGAGAGCTGGGGGTGGAACTCATGTCATGTAGCTCTTTGGAAAACTATAGTACTACCCAAGTTCAACATACCATGCTTTTTTGCCTTTCTCCATTCCCTCTTGCTATTCTTAATGTCCTCTATAACCTCCTTTTCCTGTTATCAGACTTTGACATGCAGAGGGCTGGGAGGCAAGCTGGCTATCCCCAAGTGGGCAGTCTCCTTCCAGTCGTCCCACTGTGAAGACCATCGACATGTGACACGCAACAGTTCCACACGTCTGCTCCTTAAGGTGGAATAGAAATCTCAACACAATGGCCCATCTTGTCCAGCATCCTGTTCTCCAATAAAAAGTCCCAAAGCAGGACCTGGGGGCAACAGCACTCTCCCCACCTCTTTCCACATTCCCTTACTCAGCAATATCTGCAGGTGTTTGCCCTGATTCCTCAACCCTGTCCTTGACTCTTCT
Organism: Podarcis cretensis; assembly: GCF_951804945.1. NCBI lineage: Eukaryota > Metazoa > Chordata > Lepidosauria > Squamata > Lacertidae > Podarcis > Podarcis cretensis. The sequence goes on from NC_137187.1 coordinate 14,774,287, forward strand.
TACCTATTCCTTGTTGAAAAACTGACCTCACCGCTTGCCACTCCACCTTAATTCATTCACCTTATCTGTTGCTTAGACATCGCAGCCCATTCCACTCCCTTGAAAAGTCTCCTGGGCTGGTCCTGGGTGTATTGAAGTGACACAGGAACTCTGCTGGACTGTAAGTGCACAGCATAAAGGGTGGTGTTCAACACAGTTTTACTACAGAGTAGACCTATTGAAATTAATGGACCTAACTTTGTCCTGTTCATTAATATCAGTGGGTCTAATCTGAGTAAAAACTTTTTTGGATACCACCCAAAGGTCCTTCTATGGCTCTGTTAGGCTATAGATGCAAGGTCAGGGTCTCCATTATCTTTTAGTACATCCCATAAGCCGGCTAGAAGGGGAAATGCCTGCAAAACTACAGTCCCATAAAAATATTTACTAGTTTGCTTGCTTCACACACCAGCTTTTGCAATGGTTCGCTGCCTGGCCATCTGGGTGAGATTCATACCTACCACAGGGAACTAGGTAGCTATTTACAAGTCTGCTATGGGCCTCATGATGGAATGGAAAGGCAAAAGCCTAAGCCTGGAGCCATCTTTGACTTGCAATAAAGAAAATTAGTATGTACATCACAAGCATGATGGCTCCATTAAATGCCTTAAAAATATATTGTTTGCCTATAGCTAAATTCTTTTTTAGGATTTTGTAAGTCCCTTTGAATGGGAGGATGACAGGATAGAAATGATTTAAACCAATAATATTTTTTTTTCAAAGGACAGGGTAGAAAGCAGGGTTAGAAATAAAAATTCATAGAATTGTTATTCTGTATTTATTTGGGGGATGTGATTAATTTCAGCTCATTATTACATTACTATCTCACCTTTCCTCTGCCTGGTCTCCTGTAACCTCACTTCTTGCAGTGAGGGAACAGCCAGAAGGCCTTCGGAGCTGGACCTCAGTGTCCGGGGTGAAAGCATCTTTGAGATGGATTTTCTATTTTGTCTTTAAAAACCGTAACAATAAAATCCAAGTCAATGTATAGCCTTTTGCAGTTCTGGGAAACTACTAAGGAAATGGCCCACTAATTTGGCGATTTTATTGGTGTTTGATGCTGACATTTTAAGTTTGCTCCTTTAATTTTGAATTCCCTCAGGCCTGATCTTTCTGTTTTTTGGCACAAGCACAGACAGTTAATAAGTAAATAAGGAAACAAACAAACAAACAAACAAACAAACAAACAGTCTATATAGAGCAGAATGAAGGAAATGAACCAAAAATTATTATTACTCTGGGAGAATACATGTGATGTATTTACCAAGTATGAACAAATTAACAGTAATTAAACAATGCTGCTTGGCAGGCAATGTGCTCCTGGGTGATTATCGCGAGCCTCGGGGGGTATGCAGGCATGCGAGGCTGAAGGCCATAAATTCACCACCCAAGACGGGCAATAAAAATAATCCAGATATTCATAACCCTGGGGGGCCTGGCTGCTGTTATGAAATGGGAATCAATGCATAAATAAGGAACACAGTTGGACCCTTGCATTAACTTTGGGTACTAAACACAACGGGAAGATCTTTCTGACAGCCAATCAAAGAGTTCTGGCTGTGCTGTGTGGCTCTAAAGTCCTTTCAGAACCATCTTCACACAGTTGTTTTATTCAATGTTACATTTTAGCTAGTGTTTTGGTGCAGGCAGCTCATGTTGGTACAGGGAAATGTACAGCAAGAAGACAGTCTACAAGTGGCTGAGAAAATTAGTTGTCCTGTTTATATCTCACACTTCTTCCAAAGAGCTTAAACTGGCAGACATGGGGTTCTTTTTATTTATTCTAGCCAGGAGTAGATGGAATGGTGGAATGGCTACCCCCAGTCAGTACTATCATTGCTTGATAGAAAAAGAAATCTCTTAAGTGGTTTATGTAAACTATTGTAAAAGTTTAAAATCAATATTAAATCCATTTTAAAATGCAACAATCAAATAAAACTCTTTAAAAGCTTGATGAAACTAGTACAAAACCACAGTGGTACCTCAGGTTACAGACGCTTCAGGTTACAGACTCTGCTAACCCAGAAATAGTACCTCAGGTTAAGAACTTTACCTCAAGATGAGAACAGAAATTGTGTGGCAGTGGTGTGGCGGCAGTGGGAGGCCCCATTAGCTAAAGTGGTGTCTCAGGTTAAGAACAGTTTCAGGTTAAGAACGGACCTCCAGAACGAATTAAGTTATTAACCCGAGGTACCACTGTATGTGCCATAGATAGTTTAACAAAAATGTACGATCATACCTCGGGTTACAGACGCTTCAGGTTGTGTGTTTTCGGGTTGCGCACCGTGCCAAACCCGGAAGTACTGGAACAGGTTACTTCTGGGTTTCAGCACTCCCACATGCACAGAAATACCAAATCACGACCTGCACATGCGCAGACATGGCGTTGTGGGTTGCAAATGCTATGGGTTGCGAATGTGCCTCCTGCATGGATCACGTTCACAACCCGAGCGTCCATTGTATGTTGCTATGAGATGTTAAAAGCTCAGGAGAGGGCATTTCAAAGGGGGGGGGGCACCACCAAAAAAAGCTTGCTTCTGCACTGGCTTCAAGTGACAACCCTTTTCTATCGCTTGTCTGTCACTTGATGTCCCATTGCTTGATCCCTCAGCACAGTGACACTCAAGCGAACTAACTCAGTTGAAAAGCATTTCGTTGCATGCAAGAATCTAGTTCTGGTGTCTCAGTTGTGATGACTCACAATGCAAATTACAGTTAATATGGCCTCCTGAGAAAATGTAATAGCTGGACTTTGAACAAAAGCAAAAGCTTCCCCCTGCCAAAAACAAAACAAAACAAAATAACCTCTCTCTCTCTTTGGGAATAACTGTTTCATTTTCTCTTTGTGTAAGAACAAGCACGAAGGAGGTTCACAAGTCCTTATAATATCAGTGGAAACTGTTGGTCTTGGCAAGTATTAACTGCTTCCAGTTTTAACCAGAAGATTGTCACTTGTCCTGTTTTAATTTTAATTTTGATTGTTTGAATTAATTGTGGGAGGTATCTTAATTGATTGATCACTTGTATTATGCATATTGTCTTATTTATATGATGTTCGCCGCTCTGAGCCCAGCTTGGGCCAGGGAGGGCAGGATACTATTATTATTATTATTATTATTATTATTATTATTATTATTATTACCTTCATGGATCACTGCCTTGCCGTGGCGAAGGGGCTTGAATAACTCAGAGAAGCTATGAGCTATGCCGTGCAGGGCCACCTAAGATGGACAGGTCATAGTGGAGAGTTTTGACCAACGTGATCCACCTGGAGAAGGAACCGGCAAGCCACTCCAGTATCCCTGCCAAGAAAACTCCATGGACAAAGACGACAGGCGTATGAAAGTTATGACGCTGGAGGATAAGCCCCTCAGGTCAGAAGGCGTCCACCATGCTACTGAGGAAGAGCGGAGGACAAGTACAAGTAGATCCAGAGCTGATGAAGTGGCTGGGCCAAAGCTGAAAGGATGCTCAGTTGCGGATATGCCTGGAAGCGAAAGGAAAGTCCAATGCTGTAAAGAAAAATATTGCATAGGAACCTGGAATGTAACAACCATGAACCTGGGTAAGTTGGATGTGGTCAAAAATGAGATGGCAAGAATAAATATTTACATCCTGGGCATCAGTGAACTAAAATGGACGGGAATGGGCGAATTCAGTTCAGATGGCCACTATCTACTACTGTGGGCAAGAATCCCGTAAAAGAAATGGAGTAGCCCTCATAGTCAACAAAAGAGTGGCGAAAGCTGTACTGGGATGCAATCTCAAAAATGATAGAATGATCTCGATACGAGTCCTAGGCAGACCTCTTAACATCACAGTAATCCAAGTTTATGCACCAACCACTGGTGCTGAAGAAACTGAAATTGAGCAACTCTATGAAGACTTACAACACCTTATAGAAATGACACCAAAGAAGGATGTTCTTCTCATTATAGGGGATTGGAATGCTAAAGTAGGAAGTCAAGAGATAAAAGGAACAACTGGCAAGTTTGGCCAATAGAGTTCTGCCAAGAGAACAAGCTGGTCATCACAAGCACTCTTTTCCAACAACACAAGAGACGACTCTACACATGGACATCACCAGATGGGCAGCATCGAAATCAGATTGATTATATTCTCTGCAGCCAAAGATGGAGAAGCTCTATACAGTCAGCAAAAACAAGACCTGGAGCTGACTGTGGCTCAGATCATTAGCTTCTTATAGCAAAATTCAAGCTTAAACTGAAGAAAGTAGGAAAAACCACTGGGCCGGTAAGATACAATCTAAGTCAAATCCCTTATGAATACACAGTGGAAGTGAGGAACAGGTTTAAGGATTTAGATTTGGTGGACAGAGTGCCTGAAGAACTAAGGATGGAGGCTCGCAACATTATACAGGAGGCAGCAACTAAAACCATCCCAATGAAAAGGAAATGCAAGAAAGCAAACTGGCTGTCCAATGAGGCCTTACAAAAGCGGGGGAGAGAAGGCAAGCAAAATGCGAGGGAGATAGTGAAAGATACAGGAAATTGAATGCAGATTTCCAAACAATAGCAAGGAGAGACAAGAAGGCCTTCTTAAACAAGCAATGCCAAGAAATAGAGGAAAACAATAGAATGGGAAAAACCAGAGATCTGTTCAAGAAAATTGGAGATATGAAAGGAACATTTCGTACAAAGATTACCATAATAAAAGACAAAAGTGGAAAGGACCTAACAGAAGCAGAAGACATCAAGAAGAGGTGGCAAGAATACACAGAGGAACTATACCAGAAAGAAATGGATGTCTCGTATACCCCAGGTAGTGTGGTTGCTGACCTTGAGCCAGACATCCTGGAGAGTGAAGTCAAATGGGCCTTAGAAAGCACTGCTAATAACAAGGCCAGTGGAAGTGATGATATTCCAGCTGAACTATTTAAAATGTAAAATTTTTAAATAGTTCAGCTGGAATATCATCACTTCCACTGGCCTTGTTATTAGCAGTGCTTTCTAAGGCCCATTTGATGTGCATGCTGGATATGGAACAACTGATTGGTTCAAAATTGGGAAAGGAGTACGGCAAGGCTGTATATTGTCTCCCTGCTTATTTAACTTATATGCAGAATTCATCATGCGAAAGGCTGGGCTGGATGAATCTCAAGCCGGAATTAAGATCACCGGAAGAAATATCAACAACCAAAGATATGCAGATGATACAACCTTGATGGCAGAAAGTGAAGAGGAATTAAAGAAACTTTTAATGAGGGTGAAAGAGGAGAGCGCAAAATATAGTCTGAAGCTCAACATCAAAAAAACGAAGATCATGGCCACTGGGACCATCACCCCCTGGCAAATAGAAGGGGAAGAAATGGAGGCAGTGAGAGATTTTACTTTCTTGGGCTCCATGATCACTGCAGATGGTGACAGCAGTCACGAAATTAAAAGACACCTGCTCCTTGGGAGGAAGGCGATGGCAAACCTAGACAGCATCTTAAAAAGCAGAGACATCACCTTGCCAACAAAGGTCCGTATAGTCAAAGCCATGGTTTTCCCAGTAGTGATGTATGGAAGTGAGAGCTGGACCATAAAGAAGGCTGATCGCCGAAGAATTGATGCTTTTGAATTATGGTGCTGGAGGAGACTCTTGAGAGTCCCATGGACTGCAAGAAGATCAAACGCATCCATTCTTGAGGAAATTAGCACTGCGTGGTCACTGGAAAGACAGATCATGAAGCTGAGGCTCCAATACTTTGGTCACCTCATGAGAAGAGAAGACTCTCTGGAAAAGACCCTGATGTTGGGAAAGATGGAGGGCACAAGGAGAAGGGGACGACAGAGGACGAGATGGTTGGACAGTGTTCTCGAAGCCACAAACATGAGTCTGACCAAACTGCAGGAGGCAGTGGAAGACAGGAATGCCTGGCGTGCTCTGGTCCATGTGGTCACGAAGAGTCAGACATGACTAAACGACTAAACAACAACAACTATTATTATTATTATTATTATTATTATTATTATTATTATTATTAATGTGCAGGAGGTTTAGAGGTTGCAGTATGGGGACTCGGAGGACAGGATCCAACTAAGTTGTTGTACTAGCAGAAGCCAGTGAAATTAGTCCAATAGCCACAGTGAAACTTTGCCCCTGTCTTCCCATTGCACTCTTTATGCTCCCCAATTCTTTTTGATGGGTCAGGAAAATTCCCAGAACAGTGGAAGGAGAGGGGAAATGTGTGTGTGTATGCTGTGTGCAGTCATACCTTGGGCTACAGATGGTTCAGGTTGTGTTTTTTCGAGTTACGGACCCGCCGAAACCCGGAAGTACCAGAACGGGTTACTTCCGGGTCTCGGGGGCCACACATGCGCAGAAGTGTTGAATCGCACTTTGTGCATGCACAGAAGCGCTGAATTGCAACCCGCGTGTGTGCAGACGTGCAGCTGCAGGTTGCGGATCACGTTCGCAACCCGAGCATCCACTGTATATATATTACTGTGCGTGGTATCCATGACTTCTCCATTGAGAGAAAACATCCTTCAATAGAATGGGAGAAGGAGGTAAGTTTCTTTCTCCCCCCAGAGGTTTCCCTGCAAATCCCCAAAAATATGATCTGGAGGGTGCCCCAACCTTATGGAGCAGGTTTTGTTGGGCTACAGTGAAGAGGAAGAATTTCCAAAACTTTCCTCTCCCTGTGCTTCCTCTTCTGGTTTTTGTCAGTGGAAGGGGGGGGGGTGTTGAATATACCACCCTGTGTGTTTTCCTGACTGTCACCAAAATCTGAATGGAGAGAGAAAAATGTCTGACTTAAATAACGCATTGAGTCTTTTGTTTGGAATTCTGTAATTGTTTTCCTTTTTTTCAGCAGTTGTAGAAATGAGGTTTTTAAGAGATGTTTTAAACCTTGTGCTATCAAATCTCTCACGTACCCCATTTGCATAATAATGATGCAATCAAATGTTCAGCCATTAATGCAGGATTATGCCATCCTTTCAAAAAAGCCACTTGAACAATCAATAGTATCCTTTCCCTTTTCTTCTTTGTCTCTGAGATAAATGTGTGGATAGGTGGTGGTGATTTAGTTTCTTAAATTAGAAACAAATAAATCTGCTTAGCTTTAGTTATCTGCAGTCCCAAATAATGAGCACAAAACAGCTCCTTTCTCATTATATGGAATAGTATAAAAATGGCCATTTTTCAATATTCCCAAACAAAAGATTCCCTTCTGGACAGGAAGGCAAATCACTTTTTACTTTCAATTCCAATATTTTCAGTTGGGTAACCTTAGGTCCATGGATGTCTTTTCTTTTTTCTTTTTTGGTCTTTTTAAAAATATATATTTTATTAAATTTTCTGTTTTACAATTTAGAATATTAATTTAAACAATCTTAAAATATCAAAAACTTCCCTTTTCCTCTTTCCATGGTTCATTTTGTGTAGCATAAATCCCTACATATTTCATATAAACTAAACCATTCAGTATTCCATTATTACATCCATCAAAACTTATTTACACTGTTGAATTTGTCTTAATGCTGCCAATGTTTTCAAGTGTACACAATTCCCCCCCCCATATATTCAATAAACATTTTTCCAATCTTCTTTAAACGTATGTTTTTCTTGTTCTCTTATTCTGTGTGGTAGGTCCGCAAGCGGCACATACTCCATCAGTTTAAGTTACAGATAGGTAGCCGTGTTGGTCTGCCATAGTCAAAACAAAAAAAAGGTGCTACTGGAAGGAATTTTTTTTGTTTTGTCCATCAGTTTAAGTTGCCATTCTTCTTTAGCAGGGACCTCGCTCTTTTTCCATTTTGGGGGCTAATGAAACACGGGCCGCAGTAACCTGGGAATTTCCATTTGAATTATCCCCAACAAAAAGGTCTCTGGTTTTTTTGGGGTAAGTACCGGTACTTTTAAACTTTTTTTTTCAATTCATTATAAATTATTTCCCAATACTCTTTTATCCTTTTGCAGGTCCACCACATATGAAAAAATGTACCCTTGACCTCATTACACCTCCAGCACAGTCCATGGGAGTCTTTGTGGTCCTGATGACTCCCCCCAGGACACACACCCTCCTAGCCACATTTCAGCGGCTCCTGATTTACACCAGCCCTTCAGTGCTGTGCGTAGTTTTATTATGACCTACCATAAATGAAGAAACGTGGGTGGCGCTGTGGGTTAAACCACAGAGCCTAGGGCTTGCCAATCAGAAGTCTACGGTTCGAATCCCCACGATGGGGTGAGCTCCCGTTGCTCGGTCCCTGCTCCTGCCAACCTAGCAGTTCGAAAGCACATCAAAGTGCAAGTAGATAAATAGGTACCACTGGTGGGAAGGTAAACGGTGTTTCCTTGCACTGCTCTGGTTCGCCAGAAGCGGCTTAGTCATGCTGGCCACATGGCCCGTAAGCTGTATTCCGGCTCCCTCGGCCAATAAAGCGAGATGAGCGCCACAACCCCAGAGTCGGCCACGACTGGACCTAATGGTCAGGGGTCCCTTTACCTTTACCTTTTACCATAAATGAATGAATGCTGGAAACCTTCATATGGTAAAAGGGTATGTACAGTGGTACCTTGGTTCTCAAACTTAATCCGTTCCAGGAGTCTGTTTAACACCTGAAATGGTGCAAAAACCAAGGCACAGCTTCCGATTGGCTGCAGGAGCTTCCTGCACTCAATCGGAAGCCACAGAAGCCGTGTTGGATGTTCAGCTTCCAAAATAACGTTCAAAAACTGGAACACTCACTTCCGGGTTTTAATTGTCCGGGAGCCGATTTGTTCGGGAGCCAAGCCGTTCGACTACCAAGGTACCACTGTATAAGCCTTTATGCAAAAAACATGTCTGGAAGAATGTAATGGTAGCTAATCCCAGTTTCAGGGACCTGTTTTTATAAGTGGTCTTGCATGTTTTAATTCAATTTAATTCAATGTTTAATTGTTTTTTTCCATGTTGTTAGCTGTTCTTATTTTTAATCTGTATGCCGCCTTGAGTGTCTGTTAGGGGAAAAGGCGGGATATAAATAAAATAGAATAAAACTTTCCACCTATCACCCCAAGGCAGCCAAAACAATTCAGTTCAGGTTGGATTGCACATGCACCCCTTTCAGATCAGCACTGGTTCATTCTCAGTGCAGAGGAAAACAAAGGGATGATTTGTGAACTCAAAACAAACTGACTAGCACATGAGTGTCGAGGTGGCTGAGAGAGGGGAGGAAAGACAGATAAACAGCCCTCTACTCTACTAAAAAAAGAAAGGGGATAAAAAGATTATCCGTGCTGTGCCCGGAAGAATGAATTGTCAAACCCAAACCCATCATGTGCTGTCGTTTGGTAGATGAGATATGTCTCCTCTTACGTGGGAGGTATTGTTAAGCCGACTGACAGGACTGAAGTTGCCACCAAATCTAAACTCTTTCGATACTCCTCCGCCCCTTGACAAATGCTGCTAAAGCCTCTCTCTGCCAGCAAACCAGAGCACAGGCTATAGTTCAGATACTGTTTTATCAGGACCAACATATCACAAAGCAGCCAGTATCCTAAAGGAGCCAAGATTAAAATGTTATCTGTTTGCTAAGCGCAGGCCTGCGGTAAACCCACTCATTTCCTAATAGGGGCTTTCTTCAGGGCATTAACACAGCAGCTCCCCATTCATCTCCGAGCAGCTGCAGATGTTTTTCAAAGATAGAACGTAGATGTGGAATTTTTGGCTTCTGCGTAACAAAGCGGTCTAACTCAATGTGTCTCTCTTTGTGAGTGAGAGTATTTATCTACTAAATAGTTTTGAAAGTGGTTTCCCCGTCTGTCCGATTGCCTGTTCTCTATACCTTCAGATGCCTCTCAAAATATTGTCGCCACATTTCTCAAGGTGGGAGTTTTTCTTGACATTTGGACAGCAGGTGCCATCTTGAATCAATATGGTGAACTTTGGTATGATATCACCCAAGTTTGTTTGTTTTGGTTTGGTTAGTGTGGAAGGGTATGTGTGATGGGTTCAAAGAAATTACACTGAGCCAGTGTGGTGTAGTGGTTAAGAGCGGTAGACTCGTAATCTGGGGAACCGGGTTTGCGTCTCCGCTCCTCCAAATGCAGCTGTGGGGTGACCTTGGGCTAGTCACACTTCTTTGAAGTCTCTCAGCCCCGCTCACCTCACAGAGTGTTTGTTGTGGGGGAGGAAGGGAAAGGAAAATGTTAGCCGCTTTGAGACTCCTTAGGGTAGTGATAAAGTGGGATTGCAAATCCAAACTCTTCTACACTATCCATATATATATATATATATATATATATATATATATAAACCCACAACATTTTTGGGTTTCTAAAAAATCCCAGGCAGTGCTGGGCTCCCCCCGATAGTTTGTAAAGCACCCCCTGGACAATTATCCTTAAAGCAATTATACAATAAACAAAACATAGCTTTCTGTTATAATCAGGTAAATGCTCACTTAAAATGGGCGGTAATATTGCACCAAGAGGCAAGGCTATTAGAAGCGGATTGATACATTAAGGCTGTAAGAGCTCATGCAACATAACTCCCCCTTCCTCTCTTCCTACTGCATGTGTGGGATGTGATACATAAGTAGCAGTCAAGTACAACATTCCTTGTTTTCCTAGAGTGGACATGCAAGGGGATGTTTGGACCAGCAAGTCAAAAACTTCCTGTTTCCTCCTGGGCTGGGACATACTTCCTCTTGCATGTTACTAGAGGTGGGCGTGACCTTACCTATGCAGGTAACAAAAGCACAAGGCACACAGCCATCTCTCTTTCCCCTTCTTCTCCACCTTCCTTTTGTCGTGTGAACTGCAATGACTGCCAGTCTGCAGTCACTGGAATTAACCCCCCATATGGGTTAGATCCACATGTATATATCTGTAATTAAGTCTGCCTTCAGGGATCCAACTGTGAACTGATGATGTGAGTAAACTACTTTTATATATCTTAAATAAGATTGTGGTGTGTTTATTCCTTTAAGAGGGAAATAAGGGATCTTACCAGGAATCTAGCTTGCAACAAGCTATCCGCTGTGTGTTTAAAAGGGGAATGTTAAAACTCTGCTAAGTTATAGAACTTGCTAGCGCAAGTTAGGAAGGATATGAATAAACAATATATTCTCTTATGCCTCCCTAAACATTCCCAAGGCATGTCCCCTGCATACACCCTAAATCTTCACTGGGGGTTCCTCCAACCTCCAAAACCGATCTGTGGGTAGAGTGGGTGGCAGGCAGGGGGAGGAGAGGTAGAGAAATTCTGCTCACCCAAATCTTAATGTTTTAATGATGGGCCAATGCATGCAAATAAATGGAATAATAAACTACCACACAAATAAACAGTTAAATAAAAACAGCAATCTGCTGTTGCCCCAATCCACATGGTTCCTTGAAACACAGATACCTCAAAGAGGCTGAGATTGCATCACAGAGAAATGGCTCCCATGTCCCTGGGGGCAAATGTGGCTCATCAGCCACATGTTTTTGGACAAAGATGACGCATGTCTAACAACCTCTGCAACATCAGGGACAAAACGTCTCTAACAAGCCACTGTACCAGATATTGATACACTGGCAGACAGAGTTTGGGATCCCCTGATGTAATCAGACACCACGGTATTATTGCTTTTGGGAGAAGCTCCCTTCTTCTACCTACAGATAAATTCAGTGCTGGTCTTTTTTCGAGACAAGAGATAAAAAGGAGCTGCTGAAGCATTTCGACACAAGACCTTTTTGTACTGTCGTTTGCAGCGGCGCATTTTAATTGTGTGAGCCTCAAAAAGCAGCACATACTTAATTCCTCCGCTGTCATATTTTATAACGTGCAATATGGTTCAATTATTTTTTAGCGCTGTTCCAAAAATGCATTTTTTTATCATTCTTTGAAAATTAATGAGAAATGAAATTGCATTTGAAAAACATCAAAGAAGAGAGAAAATTCAGTGAAATTCTCATCAGTGGGGCACTCGGCTTTTGTTGTGCTCACCTTACTTTTGACCTGTGAGTTGTGAATATTCTTTCTTGCATTCTGCAAGTCATTTCTCCAGCAAGTCTGATGACTCCCTTGGCACCTATGTTGCCCAGAATCTCGAGGTAGGGCTGGGAGAAAGCCCTGGATGAAACCTTGGAGAGTAGTTGCTGTCAGTCACTGCAGAAAATTCTGAGTTTGGTGAACCAATGGACTGACTCAGTATAAGGAAGCTCCTTATGTTTCTACACTTCTATATTTCCAGAAGCCAGGGAGGCTGGCTGCTATGCTCCAATCCAATCAATCAATCAAATTAATTTCACTTTTAAAGAAATCAGTGCAGAAAGTTTTTTTTTTTAAAAAAAATAATAATTAGGGAATGACTTCCCTTAAAAACAAAAGCAGTGAATACATTCATCTCAGGTGCTTGGTAGCCACACTTCCCACAATTCTTGACTCATTTATCACCTTGGGCAGTTTGGTCTAGAAAAGTGGAATATGCATATTTAAGTTAAACAAAGAGCCTAGTTCAGAGTTAAGCAATTTTAAAATACATGGACACTGCTAGGAAAGTTAAGCCAGTCCTTAAATTTCTCCAATTGCAATCAATGGAATGAAAACATGCACAGAGGCCCTTGGCATGAGGCAGTCTTAGGAGTGCAGAAACACAACAAGAAAAAAAATATGCATTCATATTAGGGCTATTTTAGGAGATTGATGGATTTGATGGGGCCATTTTAAGGTAAATACTGCAAAGCAAAAGGAAATGATGAAATGGTTTGGCAGGGGAGGGATTAGAATTACAAGGAAGGTTTTCTTATGATTTCCTTCTTTTCTTTTTTTTACAAACTTTTTTTCCTTTTGAGCAGCTAGCTTTGTCACCAGCTTGGGCTGTGTAGCAGAAGCAGAACACCTCTGGACATCATGAATGTTCTTCCTTCCTGGCAGGTAAGGATGGCTGCCCCCCTCCCCCAATATCCACCTCCAGATCACCACCAGTGAATGGGAGAGTGGATTTGGCATGGCTGTTTAGGCTCACCCCGGATTCATGCCCTTTCTCTACGTCAGTAGTAAGGGATCTTTCTGAACAACCTTCTGAAGGTCATATGTCACTGATGGGAGGGCCCAAAAGTGGGTGGAGCAACAGATGTGAATTTTAATTCTGCACAGTAAGCTAGTTCCTACAGTTGTAAAAATTCTAAGGTCTCAAATATAGAATAAATGTATAATTATTGTTTTTGGAACTGGTTGGTCTCGTGTGCCTCTTTGCATTTTGGCAATCATCCATAATTTGTTGCGGAACTGTACGTGCAGCTACTCACAGAGTCATTTAAGGTTTGGCAGCCAGCCAGAAGGTCATGTGAAGGAGTAAGTCTGCCTGGTGATAACAGAGACATGGAGACCGCTCCCTGATTGGTCAAGCTCTCTCAAGGGAGTTATAATTAATGGCCTACTAACTGGAATGTGTTAGTTCAGAGTTCAGAGGTTCAGAGTTCTGTGTCAGTGTAGGAGTTGTGAGTCGTGTCAGAGAGAGCTAGCTAAAGATCCGTGTTCTGTTCCTGTAAATAGTCCACTGTATATAATAAAAACCTAACTACAAGATCCTGGTTCCTGCTTCGTCTATCCTGTCTGCAGCCAAATTGCTTCTGTGGATTCTGCGTGTACTCTGCTAGGTCTGGCTAAGGTTCTGCAACTAGTCAGAAAGTTGCAAAACACCAATAGGTTTTGCCAGTATAATTCCCCTTGCCTGAGACCACAGTAGGCAGATAACCACCAGGGGAAGCGCCTGAAGGGATTTCTCCCAAATCTGTGAACCTCCTTTGTGTTAATTGTCATTGTTTGCCCAGACTCTCTGCATAGAGGAATCAGCTGCTGGGCATCCTGATTGTCTCATCAGTGTTGAGGCTTTGAGCAAACTCTACCTGGAACTATGCAAAGCTTGCTAATCCTGAGGAATGTCACGCCTTGACCTGCCTGAGCCACTGTAATCCTACCTTATGTGTGACGCATTTCTGACATTTGTAAAGGGGATGTTCTCTTTCTCCATTCCAAAAATGCTAACCTTCGAAAGGAGAGGTTTCTCTTTGTTTTGGGCCTCTCACTTCCTTGCAAGGAGGGTGGGAGACTCAGTCACAACAGAAAAATAAAGACCTGCTTTGTTTTCCACTGGATCCTGCCTCCACTCATTCTTCTCTGACTGATCATCTACTTAGGGGACTCAGAGACCCTTGGATAGTTGGGCAGAAAAAGCCAAACCCCAAATTTTCTATATCACTACACACCCTCCTCATTCCAGATAAGCAGGAGCATGTTCCAACCAGGCAAAAATACATGGAACTGGTTTGGCAGCCTTCCTCTTATAAATTATACCCTCACAGATATAGGATTGCCAGTCTGAAAGGGACATGGGGGTTCATTCAGACTGACTGCCCCCCAACCTCATAATGATATGCAGACAGCTTTCTCCTATATTTCTATAGTTCAGATTAAATCCAAACTGGAGAAGAGTTTATGGGAGTACAATGTTTTCCCTCATATCTGTGGTGAGCAAGCCACAGAACACAGAAAACAAAGTTAAGGAGATTTCTTTACTCCTCACAAGTCAATCAGGAATCCCAGGCACGATCGTTCCCAAGGATTCAGTCTGTGGACATTTTAAGAGGACTTTTGCCTCTTTGTCTGCCACCTGGGTCTTTACAACTCCTCAATGTCAGTAAAGCACAGCATGATGCTGGCTCCCTGGGAGCTTGAGGCGCCACAGTGTCTCAAAAGTAGTTGCAGAGGAAGCTCAAATATGCTTCAAACACCTTCTTGGTGGAGTTGAGCTTATGTACAAAACTATAAAGAAATAAATAATCTAGTACAATGGTACCTTGGTTCTCAAATTTAATCCGTTCTGGAAGTCCATTCCAAAACCAAGGCGTGCTTTCCATAGAAAGTAATACAAAATGAATCAACCCGTTCCAGACTTTTAAAAATAACCCCTAAAATAGCAATTTAACATGAATTTTACTATCTAACGAGACCATTGATCCATAAAAGGAAATGAATAATCAATGTACTGTACTATAAAATAAATAAGACAGTATTGTAGATGATAAAAATTAAAATTATTATTATTTTCTTACCTGCACTGATGTTCGTCATTGTTTGGATGGGGGGCTTTTATCCGTTTCCACAGTCACACAATCAATCAATCAATCAATCAAATTAATCGAAAAAGCCTCAAAAACAAAAACACAAAATAAATAACAAAAACAAAAGCGCCAAACTTAATCAGTTCTGGAAGTCCATTTGACTTCCGAAATGTTCAAAAACCAAGGCACAGCTTCTATTTGGTGCAGGTGCCCCGGAAACAGTAACCGACAGCTGCATCGGATGTTTGGCTTCCGAAAAACATTCGAAAACCAGAACACTTACTTCTGGGTTTTTGGAGTTTGAGAACCAAGGCGTTTGAGAACCAAGGTACCACTGTATGTCTTTGGTGGAGCCCTGAGCAACTCCCCTAGATACTGAGGCACTGATGCCTAGAAACATTCTTTTCACTCTGCAAGTTCAAGAGAGCATAAGTGTGTGGTCAAGGTGAGTATGCAAAGTACAGTGTGCTCTGAAGGGACAATCAAAGCTAACAACTAACAGAGCAATCCTAACCACAGGAAAGGCCTGTTGAATTCAATGGGGCTCAATTATTCAGTAAGCAGTGTTATTATTGTAGTCCTGCTGGCTGCAGCCCTAAAACTGCAATCTTAAGGAGTGAGTCCCACTGAATTCAATAGGACTCACTTCTGGGTAGACAAGAGGACTGGGCTTCATGGAAGGTTTTTGCAATTCCTTGCTTTTCAGGAAAGCGGGTTCTCCTTCAGGGAGAGCATGTGTTGTGGTAGGGCAACCAAGACACCCCTCTGTTGCTGGGCGGGTTAGTTTGGATGGCCACAAATCTGATAGGGCACCTTCAATTGTTGCTGGGGAGAATTTGATGTTGCAAAGTTGAATGACTGTTGGGTTGCTATTTATTCCCTGCGCAAAGCATTGAGCTTCCTCTTTTCGCTGCACACATCAGATCACCCGCCGACCCTCCCTATATTTAGGGTTGTTTGCTTTGACCTTGATATGCCTGTCATGGGGTCGTCTACTTTGGGGCAGGGGCCTGGTAGGAATTTTTACCATTTGGCTGATTGGCTGGTGCCATTTGGTTTTTGCCTACTGCATAGCAAATTGTCACAACTTGTAAGGTTGCAGTTAGGCACTGGTTAATTTTGGTTGGTGGAGGGTGTATGGTTGGCTGTGCTGGCCCCTCCAATGATGCCGCTGCAAAGGTATCCCATTAAAGGAATCCAGGGGCTCGCCATGCTTTTGTCCAAACCCCTGGCCAGGGGCTAGGGCCATGCAAGAGCCCCTGGGAGCATTTGGGGAGAGGTGAGAGCCTGGCGCCCAGCTCTATGCTCTCCCAAAAAATGTTTTCCCTTGCTGACTTTCGCAGGCTTGCGGATGTCACTTCTGTTCCTACCTCTAAGTGGGAACAGATAGTCACTAATCAATGCCTAAGCAACCACTCACATGCTGTAATCAATAAAGTTGTGGCCAAAATTATGCCAAAAACAAAATTCTGTGTGAACTATGTTTATATTTGAGGGTATCTAGAGGTCCTGGACATGCAATCAATTTTTTCTACATGAAAGCAAAACCCATTGTTATGCTCCGGCCTTCTGCCAATTCCATTTCCCCTAAACCCAGCCTTAATTATCACTTGAATGTCCTAGAACCTAGATGCTTTTGGCTGCCAATCAAGAAGCCAGGGCACAGAAATGGCATATCCGAATCTGATGGGTTTCTTCTGCTTTGAAATGCTGAGTTCAAAGTGTTTGCTTTATCCCTAGAAAGCCTCTCTTTATTCATGCTAATTAAACGGTTTTGTGCATGAACCAAATCTGGTCAGGCTACAGCAGGAGGCAAAGTGCGGCAAGAGCTTTTCTTTTAAAAAAGGGAAAAAAAGAAAGTGCTCCTGGAGGAGGAAGAAGAGAACACCATTTATGGTGGTGTTAAAAAAAAATCCCCGCCAAAGCAAATGCTGCTATAAACTGTTTGGTGTTCTATTTCAGCCAGCCAAATCAATCTTCCAAATAGTGGTCAACAGGGGAAGCTAAAGAATACTTGCCTGAGGAGATGCATTCGGCACAATCTGTACACAAAACGCATTAACAGAGAACCGGAAAAGCCCCTCTGAGCTGCGGGCTGAAAGAGGCAGCCAGAAGTGAGGTCCAGAAAGAGAGCAAGACAGGGAAGGAAAAGCACAGGCAGGATGAAAGGGGCCGGTAGGGGGGACTGGGCAGCTGAGAAAGGGTTAAAATCCGGGTGTGATTTGGCATCAGTAAATACAGTATATAAGGAAGGATGAAGAATCTTTTTCAGCCTGAGGACTGCATTCTCCTCTTGACAACTTTCTGAGGGCCATGTAAGGAGCTGGGCCTGAGGCAAAAACGTGTAGAGAAATCTATGTAAACTTTACCTCAGCATATTCTGAACTAGCTTCCTGCACAGCCAAGTTATCCCAATGTAGATCTGACTCATTATATTTAACAAAGTGACCCTAGTTTAACCTATTCTCTTTCATTTCCACCCTCCACATGCAATAATGAGCCAGATGGACCAATCATCTGAATCAGAATAAGGGAAGTTCCTCCTGTCACAGGGACTGCTGCTGACAATTTTGACAATCTTCTGGTATATGTGCTATTATTATTATTATTATTATTATTATTATTATTATTATTAAAAAATCCAGGTGTTTGGGGAATGTCATGACTATTTATGTGATCAAAAATACATCGTGAACTAGTCCTAGATTCTGAATTATTCCGAGTGAGTTCCACACAACCAGGGCAGTAGTTTTGGGGCACAAATATTTCTTTTGGAGAACAAATATACATTCCCCCCCTCTCTCTCCACAGTCACATTTATTTATTCTGATGCCCACTCCAGAATAAGAAGTTGGTGGATTGTGTCCTGTGTTAACTAAATCCTGTAGTGGTAAATGAAAAAAATGTCAATGTTGTTTTATGATTCCCAAGAGTCGCACATTCGTTCAGTTATACCAGCATAAATTAAATGCAGAAGATTTAATAATCTCAATGCTTTGGCATGTAGCCTTACTCAAAGCACTAACCTTTCAGCTAATTTATGAGCTTTTTTACTGACTAAATCATTTGCCCTGGGGAGCTGTAAGAATCCACAGGTTTCCTCCCTCCCCTCCTTTTTCTGTTCTGTTTGGTAAATACAACCAGCTTCCTCATCAGAACTGTACAAGAGGGAGAGTTATTCTAAAACTGAACACTTTTTTTGTTCTCTAGGAGGTTTTAGAGCAGCTGTAGCTCCCGGGGTGAGGCAGTTAGTGCAATGAATGCACTAAGCCAGCTTTCAGATCATGCTGAAATATTCGTCAATGAGGACTGTATTGGCAGCTGAATGAAGCCTTGGGTGGAACTCAACTTCCAATCATTCTGTCTGCACAAGCATTTTAGCTTCCCATATGGCACGATCCCATTCTTCTCCCTCTGCGATGTTCCAGGGGTTCTCCTGATCACCCCATTCGAGCCAATTTCAGGAACCATGAGATGCACACAGAGGATTGGGGGGAGCCACATTGCACAAGCAGAAGCCCTTACACAGGTTTTCCATCATCGGAGCTGGTAAGATGAATTACCATACTAAAATTTCATTTGGGGGAAGAGTGGGCAGAACATTTTGTTTCCATACAGAAGGGTCTCAAGTTACGGCTGAGCAGCGGAGGAGCGAGCCGATCAGGCGCCTGAGGCAACATGTGTGCCCTGCACCCAGGGGTGGGGCCAGCTGACTGTGGGAGCAGGGCCAGCTGCCTGTGGGGTAGGATTAGCTGCCCATGAGGTGGGGTGAGCTGGGGCAGGATGCTGTGTGGGGCCTCCGAGGGGGAGGCGGTGGGCAAACCATTTGGGGCAGCATAGAGCCTGCTAGGTGTGTGGCTTGGGCGTGCTGCAGACCCCGCAGTGAGTGACACCCGCCATTTTGTCACCCTCCTCAGTGGTGACACCCGGGGCAGACTGCCCCCACCGCACCCCCTGCGGCTGAGAGAGAACCGTGTGACTCAGTATAAGGTAGCTTCTTGTGTACCTATACAAATTTTGTAACCATAGGATCATATCGGAGTCTGGAATGCATAAAAAGACAATATTTTGAGCTCCTTGGATGAACGGTGAGCTATAAATGCAACAATAATAAACTATGGGGGTTTCTGGAAGTGCTGGCACCTGGGAAATTGCATAACTTTCATCAGTTACACGGTCATTATGTTATTACGTACCATTCATTTCAAGGCGTAAGAAACACAATACAAATTGGTTGGGGAGAAAGATGTAGTCAATCCCGTATTGTCTGTGGATCGAGAACAACATCAGAAGCAAATACCCATTGTATTCACTGGATTGATTTCCATTCAGGACATGGGGCCAATAAGGATAGATTGGCCATTTCCACTCCTGTTTCTGATTTCATCAGAATTCTTCGACATCCCTGCTAGAGATGTTGGAGAACTCCATTGAAATAAGGAGCAGAAATCTCTGGTGTTTGCTTATTCGGCCCTTTTCTGGAATGGAAAGCAATCCAGCAAAAACAAGTCGTATTCGCTGTTGCTGCTTTGAGTCCATAAATGATTATGCCCTGTCCTCCATTTGCATTCTACTTCCTCTGCACTGAAATGGATGGGGATGGAATAACACAATGACAACATAATTTGTAATTAATTAGGTAAATTATGTAAGTTAGATAATTTCACCACAGCAGACAGTGAGGCACATAATATAGTTTTGGGCAGAAGATAAACTGTAATAGAACGGAAATGATACTGCCTGTGAGAAAGTCAGGATGGAATGGGAAAGGATACCTTTTGACACCACTTATGATACATCGCCCTTTCTCATATTTTCACAGGGAGAGTTGGCATAGACCTCTCCCTCTCTCCATCACTGGCCCTTGACTAAAATGGCATTAGCCATTATTTTCATCAGAAGGTATCAGGACTATTTCTTCCCTGTTTGAATTGGACACCACTCTCCTCCCCCAAGCTCCATGTACAAGTAATTGGGAGCCTTTTGGGGTGGGCTCCCAATTACTTGGTGTAGTAAAAAAATAAAATAAAATACATTAAGTAAATAATGTTGGAACCAAGGCCTCTGGGGATGAGAGAGGTGGCTAGAGGTGCAAAAGCATCCCATTGAAAGTCATGGCTGATGTGTTATCTTATTCTTCTCTTCTTCTTTGGTGATCATTCGTAGCCACGTAAGATTGTCTTCCATAAACACAGTTTTAACAATGAGTCCGTATGTGACTGTGGAGGCCAATTCTGGACCCACATGTCCTTCCACAGTGGGGACATTGGTTTCCAGGCGGGAGTTGATCACGTTGTGGATTTGCCAATCGTGCCTTCCTCTTAGCACGTTTCTCCCTTGCGTCCTTAGTTTGGGTATCTTCAAAGTCCATTACACCTTTGGTAAAGGCTGTTCTCCAACTGGAGCGCTCGCAGGCCAGTGTTTCCCAGTTGTCAGTGTTTATACTACATTTTTTAGATTTGACTTGAGACAGTCTTTAAAGTTATGATAAACCCATGACAGTCAAGGGGTGAAAAAGCCTCTATTGAATCATTTGTTTGTCTCCTGTGGGTTCATTTTGGGAATATTTTTCTGGAGAGGTGAACCCATGGTGGCAGCGAGAGGGAAGTAGTCTTGTTTTAAAATGTGTCCTCAGCCTTTCAGTCTTCAAAGTCTTCAAAGGACCGCAATTTATGCATAGGACAGCAGCAATTCCTACCTCTGTCTTCTTTTAATTCCACACAGTTACCTCAATAATAAAAGGCTGTTTTACAAGAGATACACACACACACACACACACACACACACAGACCTGAGATTACTTAAATAGAGAACTATAATGTTTCTTGTCTTCAAGGGCACTGCAAAAACTTGAGGGTGATGAGAGAAAGCAATAAATAAGCCAATATCAACAAAGGAAGCACCATGTTTTGTTGAAGCACTTCCAGGCTGGCTGTTGGGTCACACAAAATGTTGTCATTATCCCCCTCTTCCCAATGCAATTATCACATCACTTTTCTAATCGCAAAAAGTCTGATAAGAAAAATTACCCTGGAAACTGTAGGATAACAACTGCTAGCTAGCTATGTCACATATCATCACGTATGCTCAATAAATGGCCAGCTCTAGAAGCCCCCTTTTATTTTTACTGAAATTCATTTCACTTCCTTTGAAATTCTTTTGCTGTTTCTTCTAAGCATGGCTCCTCCAACCTTCCTTGACATTTCACTTAAGGTGAAATCAAGTGATTATGTATTTTGTGGCTTTTGATTTTTATTCTGTGAACTGCCCTGAGACCTCCAGGTATAGGGGGTATATAAATTCAATAAATAAATAATAAATAATAATGCTCTGTATCTTAAAACAATACACAATACACATGTCCTGTCATGTAAAAAGGGACACATGATGAGGATAAAACCTGCCCTGCATGGTAGAAACTCCTACCTGAGTTGAAACTGACAGCCAGGAGCTGGGGGGAAGCTGGGTGCCACATTTTAAGGTCTGGCAAGTAGCAATCTGATGGATTTCGCCAACCTCCTGCCAGACAGGGTTTAATATATTCCGGCTATATAGAATTGACTCAATTACTTTGGGGTATTTGAATGGTGTGCCCTATTTCCTAGGCATGATGGAGGGCAAGAGACCAGAATTTTTCTCATGCATCAGTTAATGGACTGATTCAGTACCTGGAGCCAGGGAGATGCTACTCATATATTGCATCATCCCCTCCCAAGCTCTCACCTTAAATAGTAAATGTAAAGGTAAAGGGACCCCTGACCATTAGGTCCAGTCGTGACCAACTCTGGGGTTGCGGCACTCATCTCGCTTTATTGGCCAAGGAAGCCGGTGTACAGCTTCCGGGTCATGTGGCCAGCATGACTATGCCGCTTCTGGCAAACCAGAGCAGTGCACGGAAACACCTTTTACCTTCCCGCTGGAGCAGTACCCATTTATCTACTTGCACTTTGACGTGCTCTCAAACTGCTAGGTTGGCAGGAGCAGGGACTGAGCAACGGGAGCTCACCCCGTCGCAGGGATTCGAACCGCCAACCTTCCGATCAGCAAGCCCAAGGCTCAGTGGTTTAGACCACAGCGCCACCTGTGACTCTTTACCTTAAATAGTAGAGAATATTTAATCTTCATTTGAAGTTAAGCCTGTTTATATTTGTCTCACTGCAGACTCCTTAGAAGAAAAGTGTGGTTCTTCTCATTTCTTCATCCCATGAAAGCTCACAATTATGATAGCTCTAAGCCCACGAAGAGGTTGTGGAATCCATTATATGATTATCTATTAAAAGCCTTTCACCCAAGCTGATCCCACAGATGTTTTGAATGACAACTCCCATCATCTCTAACCATTGGCTGCTCAGGCTGGGGCTGTTGGGAGTTGTGGTCCAAGACATCTGAAGAGCCCCAGGTTCTTCGGTAAATTTGCTTAGTCACCTTTCTACAAAAAAAGGTTGCGTCCAAAGCAAAATGCAATTTATCAAAATAAAGAAGGTGAAACAGCAATGGTATGAAGCCATGATTAATGAAACAGGTAATTAAAAGTAACAAGGTTCATGACTTTATGCACACCTAAGGGTTTGAGCATGTCTAAAGGGATTTTTTTTTAGTCCAACCCAATGTCCTCAATGCCACAACTCAGATTTCTTTTGAAAGCCCTCCAGTTTCAAAAGCAGTTTGCTATGAAACTGAAGGAAAGTGAGACTAGAGTCCATTTGGGCATGCAGAACTAGTCGTCTAATACTTTGAATCGCAGCCAACATTAAGTCAGCTATAGGAAAAATCATCTAAAA
This sequence comes from Podarcis cretensis, assembly GCF_951804945.1. Taxonomy (NCBI): domain Eukaryota; kingdom Metazoa; phylum Chordata; class Lepidosauria; order Squamata; family Lacertidae; genus Podarcis; species Podarcis cretensis. The sequence goes on from NC_137187.1 coordinate 14,797,152, forward strand.
TTGTATACCGGCTATGGGGAAGAAGCAAATCCCTTCCACTAACATATATAAGTTAGGTTTACTCCTGGATAAATTTCATTTCAGTTTGTGAGAGACAGCACATTATTAAATTTGATCCGATTTAGTGATAATGGAAGTTTTTGATTGATTGTAGCTAAACTATGTATCTGGCTGTTTTATTGTTCTGAGTGTATGCATCTCCTTTTTGACTGGGTTTATATGTGGTTGTAAACCACACTGAAATCAAACTTTCAAAAGGTACTAAAAAATTCAAACAAACAAACAAATAGAATACCGGTAAATATTGAATAAACTTGTGGTCTGTTTTATCCCTGGTTTGCATGTTGGCTCCAAGTCCCACTGGGTCACAGCAATATTCTGAATTAGTAGTCATAACTTACTTCTGCTGGATGATGAAAACTTACTTCATGATTGAAGACATGGAATATAGGAAGCTGCCTTACACAGAGTCAAAACATAGGTCCATCTGCTCGGTGTTGCCTATGTTCATTGGCAAAAGCTTTCCAGGGTTTGAGACTAAAGACATTCCCAGCTCTATGCAACTGTTAAGTATAATTGATTTAATTCACACAGAAATGAATAATGTATGTGCATTAATGAAGGTTTAAAATGGGAAGTCCTAAATGTGTATTGGTGAAGAGGTTTTTCCATGGGGCTATATTAAAGCAAAGGAGAACACCCTGAGCTCTTGCTGAGTTAGTGATTAACTAACTGGTTGTTGTTCTCTCGTAGCTAACATGTGAGTGTTGTAACCTTAGATCATGTAACAAAGGTATTGAGCTGCAAATTCACCATTTTGAGAGGATTTGCCTCCTTAGTTTCCCTGAATGCTACAGTGAGAACAAAGCATGTGGTAATGGCCCCCCAAAGAGCTGCATAGCCTTGGGCAGGCTACGGCAGGCTGGAATGGGGGAGAAAGACACAGTTTGGATTTTTGGAGTCATATTTTATTTCTAAGATGGCAAGCCTGTGGCCAGGACAATTTATGGGTATTGTGGATGTATCATTTGATGTCTTCTGCTCTATTTTGAAGAGTTCTGCTGGTAAAATTTAAATAATATTTTCATGGGTCAATGGGCAATGCTTCATTTCCAAAAGGAATCAGTTTCTTTGCACCCAGTCACTTTAAACTGCACAATATTAATATCTGCAACATGACTGTGGGACTTTTTGCATGGAAAGCAGATGTTCTACCACTGAGCTATGGTCCCTCCCCAGAACATACCTTTTTAAAATGACAAAACTCACAGGACTACTAGCTCAAGAAGCTGCCTTTTGGTGGTGGAGGGGAGGATCAACTTTGATTTACAACTCTGTAACCTGAATCCTGTTTCCTGTTACAAAGAAGATTTCTTGCTTGGTTGTCTGAGGAAACATCCCACCAGATGGTCCTTAGGATCTTCTAGTCAGCAGTATGGTAATGAAGAGGTATTAGCGTCAAATACTCTAACAGGTGCAATTTGAACCGGCAGGTGTAACATTACAAATTAATGTATGCATGAGGGAGCAAAATAGTATCACCCACCTTCAAGACAGAACAGCCTGGTGAACACCATGGAGTTCAGAGAAGTGCTGCGGCAGGTGCTAAATTGCTGCAACTTGTCATATTAGGATAAAATGAAGATAAATAAGGTTCATATTTTTTCCCCTCCGGCTCTCTTCGCAATAACTGAAATATCATTAAGCCTGTAATCCTATGGACTCTTAGTGGGGTTTAACTGGGACTAGGGGAGCGAGTGACGCTGTGGTCTAAACCACTCAGCCTCTTGGGCTTGCTGATCAGAAGGTCAGCAGTTCAAATCCCCACAATGGAGTGAGCTCCCATTGCCCTGTCCCAGCTCCTGCCAACCTAGCAGTTTGAAAGCACACCAAGTAGGTAAATAGATACCACTGTGGCGGGAACGTAAACAGTGTTTCCATGCACTCTGGTTTCTGTCACAGTGTTCCGTTGTACCAGAAGCGGTTTAGTCCTGCTGGCAACATGACCTGGAAAGCTGTCTGTGGACAAACGCTGGCTTCCATGGCCTGAAAAGCGAGATGAGGGCCGCAACCCCATAGTCTCCTTTGACTGGACTTAACCATCCAGGGGTCCTTTTCCTTTTTTTATCTTTATCTGGGACTAAGTGCTATTAACCACAGCAGGACTTACTTCTGAGTAAATGTGTAAGGTTGTACACATGTAATAGATACCATTAGAATAGAGAGCACGAGAGATATATAGTTCACGTTTCCTTACTTCATAATAGGACTATTAGATGGCAGTCCTCTTTTTGCAGCTGTCCTCTATTTGAGGGCTGTCCAGTCCAAGGTTTAAAGACAAGAAGGCATAAAAAGGGAGAAGAGGGGGCAGCACAGTAGCAGCCCTTGGTTGGCAAACTGAGCAGGCATAGAAGTCGCCCAGTGGCTTCTTCACTGTGCCGAGATATATTGCGTATATATCCAAATTAAAGTAATAACATTTCTAAAGTTGCATCTATCCATATAGATTGTCATATGCAACATTCCATCATTCTTTTTGGTGGCACAAATGTTCTTTGTATGTTATTTTCTGTTGGCAGCGCACATCTGGGCACTCCACCTGGTCTTCATTCACAGAGCCAAAGGTCTGAAAGGAAACACGTTAAACATAGGGGCGCAGATGATCCGTGTGATTGTGAATGACAACACCATCTTTGAATCACACCACCATATCAGGGCCATTAAAAGCCTGGCAATCATACTTCCTTATAAAATAAGTTTTGGAATAGACCTCATGAAATATACCTACAACACGTTGTGGTTGTTTTAAGCCTGCTTTGCTTTCTTCAGCGATTAAGTGCATTTGTGGTTATTATTTTGTTACTTAATGTGCTCTAAATAATTAGACATTTCCCGCTACATCCCTGTGTGAATTGCTTCAATCAGTGCGCTCAGTAAGCTTTATGCGGATTCAAGCTTTATGGGGATTGTAAGTGACTTAAATGCATTTATTATTCCCTCTGCAATACACTTATTATAAAAATAACAGATATGTCTGTCCAGAGGGAGGGCAATGGTAACAAGACACAACCTGTCTTGGAATTAGCCTCTTTTATTAGCAACACAAGAAACTTAAACAGATTTGTGAAAATAAATAAATATTAAAAATACGGAGGGAATAATTGCATTGCTGCAGTAAGGACATAATCTTTCTCTTATTAATCTGTCAATTTGGCATAATTATGTCATTAGCATTGTTAGATATGATTAATTTAAAGGCTAATTAGTACAGTATGAAGAAGCTGGTTCTGAACTGCAAAAATGCATTGATATTTATTCACTGTACTAATATATTCTTCTTAGCTGTACAATTAACAAACTTGGCCCAAGCATCTGGAAATGCTTCCAGCTGGTACACGTTGTTCTACAGTGGAGCAGAACAACTTGTGGACTTTCTTTGGCTGGATGCTTTTAAAAGAGCTGCACCTGGACTCCTTGATCTGCCCTAAGGGCCTTGTTTGTGCCCCCTGGATTAGGTTGTGCCATCCTAAGAGTCTACTCCAAACTCATCCCCCCCAAACAAACAATTTGGGGAGCGGGATTAAGAGTTTTTCAAGGGGGTTTAAGCCCCATTTTAACATGCAGTTAAAACTGGCTTTCAAAAAGGTCAAGGGATTCATTGGCACCATGCAAGATCAGATCTTCCCACTGTGTGAATCCGGTGCAGTGCTGGTTGCTGCTCCTTCATGAGCAGCTCATTTCTCTTGCATGCAAGGAGACCACTTGCACAGGAGCAGTGACCATCCTATATTCCATCTTGCTAAGCTGGAATATAGGAAGGTCAGTGAGGCTGGTTATATACATGCTTCTACCAAGCTATGCCAGTATTACCAAGTAGCTAACGGTGAAGTCCTACTCAGACTCATTGTCTTCAGTGGTGCTTATTCCTAGGTAAATTGGTATAGGATTACAGCCAAAGAGACTGAACTGGAAGTCCATGGTTTAAACATTTGCCTCTGCCATGAATCCACTCCTTTGGCTGGTGCTGCTGAGAGGTCAACAACAATTGGAGAGCCACAGAGTTCTCCATTCCTGATTCTGATGTACCACACTACTGCTCAGTGGTGTATTATTATGGCTAGGGACGTGGGTGGTGCTGTGGTCTAAACCCTTGAGCCTCTTGGGCTTGCCAATCAGAAGGTCGGCGGTTCAAATCCCTGCAATGGGGTGAGCTCACATTGCTCTGTCCCAGCTCCTGCCAACCTAGCAGTTCAAAAGCACACCAGTGGAAGTAGATAAATAGGTACCACTGTGGCAGAAAGGTAAACAGTGTTTCCATGCACTTTGGCTTTCGTCATGATGTTCCGTTGCTTCAGAAGCAGTTTAGTCATGTTGGCCACATGACCTGGAAAGCTGTCTGTGAACAAACACAGGCTCCTTTGGCCTGAAAGCGAGATGAGTGCCACAACCCCATATTTGCCTTTGACTGGACTTAACTGTCCAGGAGACCTTTAACTTTTTTACTATGGCTAGCCAAACACTTATGTAAATGTTAATCAAGTTTGCTGTGTAGAAGAGGAAGTTCCATTGTGTTCCCCAATATCTTACTCTTACATCTTTTCCTCTGTGTAACAGAATAAGACTGATCATTAACCAAATATTATATATCACCTTTCTGTGAGGGTCTTTTCTGAATGCTGGTCGAGAGATGATTCTGAGTTGAGATCAGGGGAAATTCACACATCACTATTTAAACTATCTAAACGTAGGGGATATTGATATCCTGGAAAGCCTGATTTTACTCCCAACTCCCACTAATATTTTATTATTATTATTTCTGATTCAACACTTTAACTTCTGTAGCGCCACAAGGTAAAGTGAATTGAGCTATTCTTGTGCATGATCACTTACTTCCCTGAGGCTCAGCAAATGCCATCTGAATATTTACATGACGTTCAAAGGGATGCAGTAATGGAATGGAGTACATGCCTGAAGCCAAGAACTGGGATACATGCCTGAATACATTAATTTCCTAGAGGCTTAGCCTAATCAGAGTTGTCATGCTGTCAAGCAAAAGGCCTCTTTTCGCTCTGGAGGCTCCATCCATCTGCTAGCATGCTTGGTGGTACCTCCCCACATTTATCATAAGGCTTGCTGAATTGGATGGGAAGGTGGATGTTCTGCACTAATTTCCTTGGTTGAGAGTTAATTTAAAGCAACTGCAGCTCCTCCATGGACTTGCTAACCCCTTGGAATCATCATGAGCATTGATGACGCAAGAGTACCGAAAACGCAGCCAAGAAGCTCAAATCGTATATATGACTGACACTCTTCTTTGAAAATTAAACCAATGCCCAGACTTTAACATTCAAAAACTTTACTTGCAGAACCTTACAGTTATTGATGAATTAAAACATAATATTTACGGTCACATGCTTCTCCAAGCATGGGTTTGCAGTCTCTTCTTCTAGCTTCCAAACATCTGCATTTTCCTCTCTTTCCAGAGCTGTATCTCAATTAGGCCATGCCTTGCAGCTCCTCAGAGAGATTTCCACTTTTGCACTCTTTGCTTAAAGCAGAGAAGAAGCACCCCAACGCTCTATTCAACTTAGCAGTGTTCACAGTGGATTCTAAAACACAGTCATCTTGCTTCATCTTGCTTTTGAGAGCCAGTGTGGTGTAGTGGTTAAGAGCGGTGGACTCGTAATCTGGGGAACCGGGTCCGCGTCTCCGCTCCTCCACATGCAGCTGCTGGGTGACCTTGGGCTAGTCACACTTCTTTCAAGTCTCTCAGCCCCACTCACCTCACAGAGTGTTTGTTGTGGGGGAGGAAGGGAAAGGAGAATGTTAGCCGCTTTGAGACTCCTTCGGGTAGTGATAAAGCGGGATATCAAATCCAAACTCTTCTTCTTCTCTTCTTCACATAAAATGAAGTCTCTCTTTCGCTAGATACCACCCATGGGACCAATGTTAGCCAATCACATGAGAACTAATAGAGAATGCTCTAGAATTCAGTTACCAGCCAATCCAATATAACCATATAGTAATGCATACAAGCATTTACCATTTCCATTAATTAAATTACTATCCTTAACAGCCAGAAGGGCCAATTCATTACAGATCCTTTATAGGAGAGTATGAATGAATAAATGAATAGACAAAGATGCCACCTCCATTTATAGGTAACGTATAGTCTTGCCCTTGCAGAGCTTCCCCCCCACTTATCTCCATGTCAAAAAAAGTGCCACATCCTTATTTTCTGTGAATCATGTGCTTCTTAAAGGCACACAAAAGAAGGTGATTCTGAGGTCAAAATCCTATGCACACTTGACAATAACCTCTATTAATTCAATGAGAATTACATCTGAGTAAACATGAATAGAGTTGTGTTGCACAATACTTTGTATTATAGCCAAATACAACACATATTCTAGGCTGTGTTAATTGTTGAAAGTCAACAAACAGATCTCCTTCATACTTAATGCACCAACAGTCTCACAGTAAGCAGCAACTTTGAAAAGCTGGATCCAACAGCTATGACTTTCAAGTAATCATTTGTGTTCCTGAGCTTTTATTTGTTTGAGCATCACTTATTTAAAAGAAACACTTTAGCTAAATTCTGAAAAGCACTCCTAAAGCAGTATCATAGCAACAACTTCATCAGTCATTTAAAAGGGTGACTCATTGCAGAGGTGGGAAAAGGTTATTTGCCATCCATGGATTTGTGAGAGTAGAGTGAAAAGACAGAAAGAAATAAGGTCATGGCAAAGCAAAACAGCTTCCTTTGCCTTAATTTTTGAAATCTGAACCAATTCTTTTGGAAAGCAGCAGCATTCTAAAAAGATGTTGTTGGCATTCTTTTGTCTTGGGAGACAATGGAAGAGTGTGCCTTCAGGGGTGAAGTCAAGCCATTGGAGAGTAGGAGAGCCTGCTGTAGAGACCAATACGGGAGACATGTTTTATTGCTGGTGTGGCAAATGAAGGCATCTGGTTTTTGCTGCTACAGATGCACCATGGCATTTTTTCTCTCTGCGCACCTCCCAGCAGTCATTCTGCTTGTGGTCACTTCAGTGGACACACCACCTGAATGTCTGTCTCCAGGCCCTGCGGTCATCTGCATGGGATTCCCACATGGCATGGCTGATGTTTCCTGCCTTCGTGCCATGTTTGCAGGCATCTTTGTAATACAGAGTTGGTCTGCCAATGGCCCTGGAGCCTGTAGAGCATGGTTCTTGTGGATGTAAGTTGCCCATGGCTCACTTTCATAAAGCAGCATGCTCAACACACAAGCTTAGTAGACCTTCATCTTGGTACTGATTGTTAGCATCACATACTCCCTTTCAGAGAGGCGAGCCATTGCCGTAGCTGCTTTGCCAAGACGCTTGTCCAGCTCAGTTTCGATGGAAATTTTGCTGATTATGGTGGAACCCAGGTAGGCAAAATCATCTACCACCACAAGTGTGTGGTCACCAAAGATGATGCACAGCATGCTGGCGACATCTTGACCTGGGATGTTGGTCTTCCTCAGGCTGGTGGTGAGGCTGACCTCCATGCAGCAAAACAGTTGGGCAAAACAGTTCAAGAGTCTCTGTAGAGCTTCCTTGTGCTGGAGTGCACTGTCAAGCCTTCATCATCTGAAAACAATATCTCTCAGATAAGAACGTCATGTCTTCTCTTAACAAATCTCACCTTGCAGAAGGTTAGAATGTGAGTGATGGCTTGTAGCTGGACTACAGTGTAGCTTTCCTTTAACATGGAGTACAGCTGTAAAAAAAGGTTAGTAAAGCATGGTACTGGATTCTTGCCACTCCTCTCCCAACTTCTTAACTCAAAAGCCTTGTAGCTACTATTAGTTTGGTAGCCTAGTAATGCTTCGGATTTGTACATTTGCTGCCTGCTGGGTCAAGAAGTAAAGAAGGGCTTGAGAGCTTCATTCCTTTCTGGGCAACATTCTATGGGTCACATACCAGAGATGTGTGAGGAAATAGAGAAATGTGAGTGGAGCAGTGCATGTACATTCACACATAGCCCTCTTTGTCCTCCATCCTGTAAAGCATTATCAGAGTTCAAGCTTATATTCCAGGCAAATACAGTTGGGATGTGAAGCAGGGTCAGTGAGGGCTGTGGCTTAGGGAATGTTCCAGGGGCCAGAGACAAAGGCCTTGGGGGCCACATTAAGCCACTGAGCCTGAGGTTCCTCATCCCTGGAGTAAATGATAAACATTGATAACAAAAACCGTTTCAGGATTGTTAACGTAAACAAATGATTGAGTTGACTGATATACAATGCTTCATTTAAAACATTATTATCTCCCTATGGGAGATAATTAAATTCTCAACTTTGAAGCAAAACATAGCAACACGAAGCAGTGCAAGGCATCAAAATACTACTTAAAATAATATGGATGAGGAATGGCCTGAGATGATCATTGAAATGGCATTGAGAAAGGCATCCATCAGAGTTTGTTACTTGCTATCCAGATTGAAGATTTGGCCTCTGAGCTTCCTCCAGGCCATCTAGTTGTTAAACAGAATGTCTATTCCATAGAATATTTTAATTTCCTAGCGTTTTAGAAGACAGGTCATAGTTTCTCTGCCAGAGCTAGAAGGGAGCTCATGAAGAAGAATTGAATAGGCAGCAGCAAGGAAAGAAGGAAAGGAAGAGTAAATGATTCTCTGGACACATTTCATATTGATCAATGACTAGAATAGAATTTTCCATATTTTAGTTTATGTCGATTTCAGTACCTGGGTAGGTGAACCCATGTAATACGTGTAGGCCATGGCGAAAGAGTAACTAGGACCCAGGATTTCCCAGGATTTCATTATTGTTGTTGTTGCAGGTCAGGGTGGTTACAACATAAAATCACAATAGAAAAATACGAAATACAAGCTTCGTGATGGCAAACATCTCCAACAAATCTGAGTCGTGTGATTATTCCTGTCTCCATGCAGCATACAACAGCCTTCCTGGTCAAGCTGCGAAAGGTCGGGTCTTCCTTTAATAAACTTCTCTTCCAAGAGAGCAATTTCAGGTGCAACACAAACCCAGGAAAAGATGTCATCCAAATCATTATTCCTCAGCTGTATTTCTGCTTATACCAGGGGCTGGGGGCATTGAATGAGGAGGACACATGCAAGTAGCAGGATTCTCTTTGACTACAGGAGGAGCAGAAGAAGGGTTATAGAAACAGTAATTCTCAGCCAGCCATGAACACAATACCATAAAACAGAAGCAGTAGTGCTTGAAAGAAAACTTCGGGTTTCTGATGGATTGAAGAAGGTTGTGGCTTTGAAAAGGATTTAGAGTTTCTCACTTGTAAGCTTCCCCTCCCTCTCCTGTTTCACGTGTTTTGAACTCTATTGTACACCCACAGAAAGGATGCATAAATATTGAATGCTGTCAACATTGTCACCCGCGACACCAGGAGAAAATGGGGGAAATAATTTCAAGAGTTTCATTTTTTCCCCTCCATTGCAGAAGCTGTTTAACATTTCTTTCATGGATACTGGACGGCCAGTTTCGACTCAGAGAAAAGCACAATTGAAGTCACTAGCATTATCAGATTAGAGGATGAAAAGGAAAACCAAACCTTTGTTCCCTAAAAATAGAGATCAGAAAAACTTAGGATGGAGAAAGGGGTCCCTGAATCAAAATGTGTTACATAAAAGCAGGACAATGCATGTTTTCAATCCTAAATTCATACTCAGAGTGAAACTGCAACTTAAAAGAGAGATGTTATCTACTGGGGGGAAATGCCAGTTTGGTGTCAAAGTCTCCTATACCCTCAAAATCATGCATGGGTGTCAGGGAACTGCCATCGGAAGGACAGGTGGTGAGAAGGCTTCAGCAGAATAGGAGAGCCTCTTCTTCAGGAGAAGAGGGAACCAGTAGGGGGAGTGCGGGAGCTCCAAAGGAAAGGGAGTCGGAGGGGAGGCTCTGGGATACTTCCAGTGAGAACAGCGAGGAGGTATCAGAACAGCCCATAAGGACTCCCACCCCTCGCCGGAAGCTGTCACGCAGGGAATCCAGGAGGCGCATGTCTGTGAAACAGCTCTTATGTTGGAAACGTTTCCGCAAACGCCCACTGTCAGATTCTACCAGCGACTGAGGGAGCCATGCTCAAGGGCTCTTCTCAAGGCAGGGTTTCACTACACAGAGTGAGCTCTGAGGGATCCAGCTTTAACGCACAAGCTGCTCATTATCCCACCACAGCAATTCCACAGCAATCTGACAGTCCCTGAAAGCAGCTTGTGCAAAGAGAGGCATCATGAGCAACCCAGCCGGAGGCGGAGATGGGGGAGCAGCTGCAGCCGGTCCTAGCCTGGAAGAAAGGTACAGGATGTTGGAGGTACAGTTAGCTCTGCAAACGGCGAGGCTGGAGGAGAGGAGGGCTCATGATGCAGAAAAGGGGAAAGCCGCCCAGCTCTCGAGGAAAGTGCCAGGACTGGTGCAGAAGTTTGGGGGTGATCCCAGGAATTATCAAGCCTTCAGGACAGAGATGCAATATGCCCTCAATCTGCAGTTTGATGATTTTCCTGATGAGGATTCGAGGGTTGGTTTTGTGATTGGGCATCTCGAAGGCACAGCCCGAGATTGGGTGAGGCCACTAATGGCAGCCAATAATGAAGCCCTAAGGGACACAAGGAAGTTTTTTCGCGCCATGGATCTGATGTTTTCCAGCGAGATTGAGCAGGGAGTGGCGCGCAGGCAGTTAATGGCGTGTAAACAAGGGAACCGATCTGTCCGTGAGTACTGGACTGAGTTCACCATGTTGATCCATAAATTAGGATGGGATTTGTCAGCGGAACCGATACAAATGCTGTTCGAAGAAGGACTATCTTCGGCAGTGAAAGACGAACTTTCCCGGGGGCCCAGGGCGGAGTCTATGGACCTTCTGACTAAATCAGCGCTGGCCATAGGCTCACGCCAGGAGGCCAGAGCCTTGGAGAAGCGGGAAGGGAAAGGGGAGCGTTGGAGGGATTTCCGCATTCCAGAGATGCCAGAGCAGCCTTCTCTGCCAGCAGAGCCGATGGAAATCGGAACAGCGCGCGCGCGCGCAATTTCAAACCCCAGTGAAGGGCGGAAGAAGGAGGGGAAAGGCGCCAAGAAATGTTTTCTCTGCCAACAGCCAGGTCATTTTGCCAGAGTTTGTCCGCAAAGAAGGGAATGGCAAGGAATGGCGGGAGCTGTTGGGGAGGAGGGAGAAGGAGCTAAGGAGCAAGTAAAAGCCAACGCCTGGCTGCCACCGACGGGGCACAGCAGCCAGGCCAAGGAACAGTAAATGTGCCCACGCCAGAACCCCCAAGACCAGCTCTTGTAATAGAGGTATTGCTGGAGCTGGCAAACGGACACCCACTAAAAGTGAAGGCGCTATTAGACTCAGGCAGCTCCTGCAACTTTATGAGTAAGGAGTTTGCAGCCGCCCATCAGATACAAACCATTCCTTTAAAAAATCCCCTGCAGGTGACCACGATTGATGGGAGGGCGCTGTTGGGGGGAGAAGTAGACCAGCAGACGGTCCCCATGACAATGAGGGTGGCAAGACACACGGAACGGATAGCGTTTAATATAGCCACGTTGGGAGGAGCGCCCATCATTTTGGGGATGAGCTGGCTAGCGCTGCATGATCCGCTTGTGGGATGGCATCAGAGAGTGGTTTCCTTTGGGTCAGCACATTGTATGGGACACTGCACAGAAAAAGGGGGCCAAGCAGGCACTCAGGCCACGTTAGCAAAGATAGAAGCAATGGAACAAGGTAGGGTACCACGACAATATGCAGATTTTGCCGACGTCTTCAGCGAAAGGGAAGCAGATAAACTACCCCCGCACAGAGCCTTTGACTGCCAAATCAACTTACTTCCAGGAGCGCAATTGCCAGTGGGCAAGGTGTAAGCAATGTCTGACAGAGAGATGCAGGAGCTAAGGGAGTTTATTGACAAAAACCTCAAGCGTGGGTTCATCAGGGAGTCACGAGCGGTGGGGGGTAGCCCAGTGTTCTTTGTAGACAAAAAAAACTCGGACAAACCGAGATTAATTGTGGATTTCAGGGCCCTAAACGCAGTGTCCGAACCCGTGACCTTCCCTATGCCCAGAATCGATGACATTCTGACCCGGGTGAGAAAAGGGAAGATTTTTACCAAGCTGGACCTGAGGGGGGCGTATAACCTGATACGTATGAGAAAGGGAGATGAGTGGAAAACCACTATGTTCACCCCCTTGGGGGCATTTGAGTACTGCGTTATGCCTTTCGGCCTCCAGGCGGGTTCCGCAGTATTTCAATCATTTATTAATCACGTACTAGGACCATTGCTGTACAAGAACTGCGCTGCGTTCTTGGACGATGTGCTGGTGTACTCAGAGGATGAAGAGCAGCATGTGCGAGATGTAAGAGAAGTACTGAGCAAACTGCAAGAAAACCAGCTGTGGGTGAAACTGGAGAAGTGTCAGTTTCACGCCAGGGAGGTGGAATTCCTTGGGTACCGGTTGTCGGACAAGGGGCTGGCCATGGATCCTAGCAAGGTGCAAGCAGTGCTGGAATGGAGGCCACCGAAAACTAAGAAAGATGTGCAGAGGTTTTTGGGGTTCGGAAACTTCTATCGGAAGTTCATCAAGAACTTCGCCCATTTAACAGCCCCCATCACGGATTGTCTCAGCAGTAAGAAGAAATTTGTCTGGACGGAAGAAGCGCAGCGAGCTTTCGAAAGTTTAAAGAGGGCGTTTGCTTCGGAAGAACAACTTTTACACGTGGATCTGCAGCAGCCGATGAGGGTGGAAACCGACGCGTCTGACAGAGCGGTGGGGGCCGTGCTTCTGCAGCCAGGAGCGAATACGTCGGAATGGAAGCCGTGTGCCTTCTTCTCGAGGAAATTGAACAAGTCTGAGAGGAATTATACAGTGTACGACAGAGAATTACTCGCTGTCCACGAAGCGTTCAAGAGATGGAGACACCTGTTGATTGGAGCGCAACACAAGGTTCAAGTACGGACAGACCACAAAAATCTAGAATACTGGAGGACAGCCCGAGTGTTGAACCAGAGACAAGTAAGATGGGCGCAAGAGTTCTCCAAGTTCAATTTTGAGATTCGCTACGTGCCAGGGGCTGAGAATGTCAGGGCGGACGCTCTCTCCAGAAAACCTGAGTACTTGGAGGGGGAAGGAGGGGCGGAAGAAAGACATATCATCTCAGAGGACCACTGGGTTTGTGGGGCGGCATTGGTGGGGCAAAGAGAACTGGTAGAGGGTATTGAAAACGATGAATATGCCCAAGAGAAACTTAGGGAACTCAGGGAGACAGGTGAAAACGCAGGGGGGTTTGAGGAAAAGAACGGAAAACTATATTACAAAGGGGCGCTCTACATACCAGGTGGGGAACTAAGAGGGCGAGTGCTTAAGCAGTTGCATGACAGCCCCACGGCCGGGCACTTCGGGCAGCACAAAACCATGTGGTTGGTTACCAGGGAGTTTTGGTGGCCCAAGGTGCGGGAGGACGTGCGGGAGTATGTCAGGGGATGCGACAGGTGCCAAAGAGCAAAGGGAGAGAGGTTGGCGCCAGCGGGGTTATTGGAACCCTTACCCACCCCAGAAAGGCCATGGGAGATGGTATCCATAGACTTCATGACCGATCTACCGAGATCCAAAGGGAAAACCGCGGTCATGGTGGTGGTAGATCTACTAACTAAGATGTGCCACTTTATAGCTTGTTCACATGCAGTGACAGCGGAAGAAACCGCAAGGTTGTTTGTGGAGCACATTTTTAGGTTGCATGGCGCCCCCTTGAGGGTTTTGAGCGACAGAGGAAAACAATTTACTTCTAGGTTCTGGAGGAAACTAATGAGCATGTTGCATGTGGAGGTAAGTTTTTCCACCGCCAGGCACCCAGAAACAAATGGGCAAGCAGAAAGGGCAAACGGGGTTTTGCAACAATATCTGAGGTGTTATGTAAAGGACAGAGAAACTGATTGGGTGGACTGGTTACCTCTGGCAGAATTTGCCTACAACAACGCGGAGAACGCGTCCACAGGGATGAGTCCCTTTCTAGCCAATTATGGGTGTCATCCTCGGGCGTTTCCAGGAGAGGGCGGGGGAAGGTGGAGTGTACCTGCAGCGGAAAATTTTGTTGAAGAGATGGAAGCGATCCACCGTCAGCTCCAACTCAACTTAGAGAAAGCCAAAGAAGAATATAAGAAGCAAGCTGACAGAAATAGGAGGGAAGGCGAAACCATAAGGGTGGGTAACCGGGTGTGGCTATCCACCCAAGGACTGCCGTTCAAGGGAGGGTGTAAGAAATTGAGACCCAAACGGTTGGGACCCTTTGAGGTCATACAGCAGGTCAACCCAGTAGCATTCAAACTCCGATTGCCCAGTCACATGAAATTGCACCCAGTATTTCACAGGTCATTACTGTCGCCCTACAGAGAGGGGTGTGAGTGGGGGGAACGTGAGAGGGAGGTCACCCGGACACCCGTCATAGAAGAGAGAGAACGCAACATGGATGTGGCAGGGATCATTGATTCCAGGTGGAAGGGGAATCAGGTGGAATACTTGGTAGAATGGGAGGGGGAGGAAGAGTCAGAAAACGCATGGGTACCGGCAGAGGAAGTCAAGGACGAGATTTTAATAGAAACGTTTCATCGGCGTTTCCCAAGTAAACCACAACCGGTGGCAAGGTTTAGGAGGGAACACTTCGGGACTACAGATGAGGAAGGGGAATTTGAAGGGTTCCCAGAGTCGGAAGTGGAGGTGGAAACAGATTCCGACGAAGGAGAGGAAGAGGGGGAAAGAGGCGGTAGGCCGTGGTTAGAAGTGTTTGAATCCTCGGAGGATGAGGGGAGTTCCTTCCAGGGATTTCCGTCCTCGCCGCCAGTAAGAGAAGAGGCGGGAGGGGGTGAAGGGGGCCCTGGGGGGGAGGTGGATGTCAGGGAACTGCCATCGGAAGGACAGGTGGTGAGAAGGCTTCAGCAGAATAGGAGAGCCTCTTCTTCAGGAGAAGAGGGAACCAGTAGGGGGAGTGCGGGAGCTCCAAAGGAAAGGGAGTCGGAGGGGAGGCTCTGGGATACTTCCAGTGAGAACAGCGAGGAGGTATCAGAACAGCCCATAAGGACTCCCACCCCTCGCCGGAAGCTGTCACGCAGGGAATCCAGGAGGCGCATGTCTGTGAAACAGCTCTTATGTTGGAAACGTTTCCGCAAACGCCCACTGTCAGATTCTACCAGCGACTGAGGGAGCCATGCTCAAGGGCTCTTCTCAAGGCAGGGTTTCACTACACAGAGTGAGCTCTGAGGGATCCAGCTTTAACGCACAAGCTGCTCATTATCCCACCACAATGGGGAACCTCAGTTATAAGGCCAAATGCAATCCTCCTCTGTGTGCCTGTACAGAATAAATTCTGTATTTGTGTTGCCAGAAGCATCTTCGTGCTATATGGGAAAGCGAGTGCCAGCTGTTAAAAGTGTTGTCTTGGGCACGACTCGAAAGGCTGAGATTTTATTTTTCCTGGCATCATTAGACTGTTTTCCAGTTGTTGACTTGTAACATGCTGTATAATGACAAAGCATGGAGGACAGACCTGCTCCGGGATAGCCTCCATCTCTTTTAATAAGCATTTCCACCGTAACAGCTGAATATTGAGAACAACAGTCTCAACCCTGAGGATACTAAGGGGTATATATATATATATATATATATATATATATATATATATATATATACTCATGGCTGGCTAGTAATACAGACAGGAAACAGCCTCATTGTCAAGATTTAGTTTCCAGATAGGAATCATCCCAGCAAATAATGAATCCGTTTCTTTACTGTGTGTATAATGATGGAATTTTTATTTTTTGAGAGAGAGAGAAATATGCAGAAACACTCCTACCAATTTCTCAGATAAACAAGATAGTATGAAAAATGCAGAGAAGTGATTTATTTTCATCCTGCTTCAGGGGAAACAGCTACTGGACCAAGTGCAGTTTCCGTTGCACACCTTACACAGAGGTAGACCTTCAGCATAGCCCTTCTAAGACAGGGGTGGGGAACCTTTTTCCAGCCCTGGGGTATTATTGGGTTAAGGCAATATTCCATCATCTTTGGCCTGGCGGGTCCTTGAAGGTTGTCCTTTAGGCCTGACATGCACATTTTGGTGAACACTGGACAGCCAGTCTGAGGTGGTCATCTTGGCTTCACATACTCAGGGCTTATATGATTATGACTATGAATATTTTAATGTATTTTTGTTATGTTAATCATTAAATATGGGTTTTCTTGTGCTTCCCATGTATGTAAATTGCTTCAGGATCCTTTGGGTACTAAAGCAGTCCATAAATGAAAATAAGAAATAAATAAAATTTAAAAACAAAGCCTTACCACACCTCCACTGGCAGTCTCCTTAGCCAGTTAAAAATAGGAAGCCTTTCTGGCCACCTTGTATTTTATTTTTATTGAAAGTTTAAAAAGTACATAATTATATGTGCACTAAACATGGTGAGACATAAATAAAAGAGAAAGGAAGAAAAATCGAGAAACAGAACCCGTGTACAAGGGAAAATAAAAGGGAGGGGGAACCCAAAGCTGTATACTTTACAAGGTTGGTACTGTACTTCACCAGATCTTAACCTATTACCCTAATATTACCTTGTAATATTATTGTGTTAAGTACCAAGCATCAAATGTCTACACTCCCACCCACCCCAAAAAAAGATAAATAACAGAAGGACTCCTGCCTTCTGAAAGTGGCAGAAAAAACAATTGCCTCTTTTACTGGGGGCAGAATAAGAGTTCACAAAATTGATGATTTGGGCTTTTCCCAGCATTTGTCTGCTGAGACGGCTCTGGGATGAGCTCTAAAATCCAGTGTCAGGCAAATTTGGGAGTTTGTAGAATTGCAAAGCGGAGATTACGGCACCTTTTCGTTCCGTACAGAAACTCCAGGTAAGGATAAAGCAGATATCTGCTGAGTTGCAGCAGGATTAAGGAATACGCAGTCAAAGATCTAAATCATGCCTCTCTTTATGATGTATCTGTGAATTATGCTCTTCATGCATTTGTAATGAGGGTGCAGAACAGATGGGGAAGGTTTTAGTTAAAAATAAAAAAGGAAATATTTATTTTGAAAATGACTGCTGGGAGATTATTTACTATGTCAAGATTCTTTCCTCGCCTCCTACCGCTGCTCGGGTTTGGCCCGGCTGCAATATTAAATGAAAAAGGCAGGGAAACTTTCATTAAGGCTCATTTTGTCAGGGGATTCAAATGGGTGGGTTTTTTCTTTTTCTTTTGAAGAGCAAGCCACTGTTGATTCAAGAAGACTGTTAAACAAGTTGCTTATTAGACTTCTTGTGTGGCAGCGCTTTGATTAGTGGAGATGGGAATATATGATTCTGTGAAGGATGAAATAAACATTCAAAAGCAATTCAAAATCTTAGCAGGGGGGTAGGACAAAATGAGCAGGATCAGTGAGATGTTGCGCCAAATGTGACAAGATGAGATTTAGTTAGCTATTATGAGTTGCTTCTCTGTAGAAAAGTGCCCTGGGCAATATATGTAAGATTGAGGGCACAAGGAGAAGGGGACGACAGAGGATGAGATGGTTGGACAGTGTTCTAGAAGCTACAAACATGAGTTTGACCAAGCTGCAGGAGGCAGTGGAAGACAGGAGTGCCTGGCGTGCTCTGGTCCATAGGGTCACGAAAAGTTGGGCACGACTAAATGACTAAACAACTATATATATATATATATATATATATATATATATATATATATGTGTGTGTGTGTGTGTGTGTGTGTGTGTGTGTGTATGTATACACACACACACACACACACACACACACACACACAGTGGACACTCGGGTTGTGAACGTGATCCCTGCAGGATGCATGTTCACAATCCACGTCTGCACACACACGGGTTGCGATTCGGCACTTCTGCGCATGTGCAAAGCGCAATTTAGCACTTCTGCACATGGGCAAGTGCCCAAACCCGGAAGTAACCTATTCCGGTACTTCTGGATTCTGGCAGTCCGCAACCCAAAAAAAACGCAACCTGAAGCGGACGCAACATGAGGTATGACTGTATAGATAGATGATAGATAGATAGATGCAAAGATTAATGCAATTTGTAGGAAACTCTATGGAATAATTTAGGAAGCTGCCTTGCATTAGGTCAGAGTACTGGTTCATTCTGACTGTGGTGTAATCTGAATGCAGCAAAATCACCAGGGAAGCAGGCAGAAGTTCTGTTATGGGAAGTTCTGTTAGCTGTTATTGAATAACTCTATCTCGCGATGTCAGTGATCGAGCTTGGAACTTCCTACATGTAAAGCTCCATCAGTCAGCAAAAGACCCTCCTTCCCAGGAAAAGGATATCGAGCACTAATGAATCACTTGTTCCAAATGAAACTGTCATAGAATTTCAGACAGTTTTGCGAAAGGAAAGAAATGGGTTGTGTGTTTTGGGAAGAGCTGCAAGCCCTCATCTCCCCCCCCCCCACCAGTCTGCACATACCTGTATTAATCACCAGGGGCAGCCAGTCAAGGACCAATTACCTTCTTCATGGGGCAGCAGAGAGCAGTGGTTACAGCTTGATATGGCTGTGGCGGGATGGGAATCCTCCTTTGGCTCCAGCATGGCAGTGGGAGCCACTTCCTCTTCCACCAGCGATGCTGGCTATTTGGATGCACCTGCAGGCTTTCAGCCAAGGTGAGTTGGATGGCATGGCTTGGGAGTGGACCAGAGAGGAAACCTCTGATCTCTGGTCTTCTCCCCGGTGATAAATCCCCACTGTGTCTGAGCTCCAGTCTCAGTTCTCTTCAGATTTCTCACCCTCCCCTTATTTGTGGGCTACCTGAAGGTAACTGAGCTAGCCTGCAAGGTGGACCCTGCTATGGAAGATTTTTGGATGATGTATTTGGAGCCAGGTAGGAATTTGGAGTCAGGTCTAAAACCTCTTGAGCCACCACATTGGTTACACCTGTCTGAAAGTTTAATTTAATACTGAGGGCACTTCCACACATCCTTGAATGAAACTTATGAAAATTGTGTAGCCAGATACTTCATCCCAGCATTATTGGTCTGCCTCTCTAGCAACTAGAGCAGGGGTTGCTAGTAACTTCTATGGTAAAGGTCTCAGTAAATCACCCATCAAAAATCCACAGTGCTTGAAAGACTGCTCGCACTTCCTGTTCAATTCCTTATGCAGTTGTATGACCTCTCCTACAAACCCCCATGGTGACCATTTTGTATCGTGCCATGTTGTATGATATGCTGGCAACATCATAACTGCCACCCACAGCACTCAAATTCCAAATGAGCTCACTGGCCCCAAAAGATTCCCAACCACTGGACTAGAGGCTGCTTACAGCAATATTTTATGTTTTCAATGAAAATGTCCACAATTTGGAAAACAAACAACCTAAACAGTAACTGTAAGTGGAAGCTGGCATTAAACAATGCCCTGGCTAGCATTTCACCCAAAGGGCTGACTGCGCTTATCACATCTCTCCTCTCTGTTCCTGAATAAGTCTATGGATGTATCAATTTAATTAGCGATGAAACCTTGCTCCTCCCCCCTCCCCCCGAATTCCACAGTTGCATCACTAGAGCTGGAACCTATACTTTCCTATCAAATTTTAACTTTGGAGGATATTGGTGTCAATGTAAAGCCTTGGAGAGACATCTTCCATTTGATCAAACTGTTTTCAGTCCTCAAAAATTTCTTCAGAGTTTTCACTTAAAGCAACTCTATGGGTCTCATTAGCTATTGTGAGACCTTATGAAATACAGGAGTGGTTTATGCAACAGGGTGCTGGGCAATTTCTTTGTTGTTTACTGCTGGTGCAAAACTTTGTCAGGAGGATGAACAATTCAGTTGAATGGCTGCAGGCATTTCCGGGTGAGCAGGTCTGCAAAATAGCCTCAGGTTGTATTAAATATACAGGTATGCAGGTTATGGCTTATTGTAATTTATTACAAAGTGTTTCCTGTAAAGAAAGATATACAGCTGTTGAACATAAAGCGCCTGGCTGTGAAATGGATTGCAGAGTCACTTGCCTATTGATTTCCAGACACAAAATTAAAAAGAGATTATTTGCTGTCCACACTACAGTGGCCAAGAAGGGCAAAATGTGGAAACTGGTAATCCCCCTACCAAGGAATATATCAGAGATTATGTGTGAGGCCCATTCTAAAAAAAGAGAAAGATCTGCATCACAATATACCATGACGCTGGGGCAACCCCCCCTCCCCCGCCCAAATACAACACACCAATTCCTTACTGAATCACAGCACATTTAACTTCTAAGGAAAGAAGGGGGGAAAGGGGGTGCAGTTATAGACAATGGACTCAGAAGAAAATAAGATCTCAAAGGGGTCTCGTGAACTCCAATTGACAATAGCAATTGAGTGAAACAGAGCCTTTTGCAAAGCACTTTTGTAAAGAAAAAAGAAAAAAAAAAGAATTGCTTAGAAAGAATAAAACATGAAGCGTTCCAATATGTGCAGTGCAATTCTATGTATGTTTACTCAGAAGTCCAGTTCTGGAATTTGATGACAGCCCAGATTCTAAAGACCATGGGAGTACATAGGAACATAAAAGGTAAAGGTAAAGGGACCCCTGACCATTAGGTCCAGTCATGGCTGACTCTGGGGTTGCGGCGCTCATCTCGCTTTATTGGCCAAGGGAGCCGGAATACAGCTTACGGGCCATGTGGCCAGCATGACTAAGCCGCTTCTGGCAAACCAGAGCAGTGCACGGAAACGCCGTTTACCTTCCCGCCGGAGCAGTACCTATTTATCTACTTGCACTTGGGCGTGCTTTCGAACTGCTAAGTTGGCAGGAGCAGGGACCAAGCAACGAGAGCTCACCCCATGGCGGGGATTCGAACCACCAACCTTCTGATCATGTATGGCTATCCATGACTCATACAAGAGACAAGCTCCGACTTGCATCGTGAGTCTCTGCTTATAAATGGACTGCCACATGGAGCCAGCCACCACAGGGATCTATTGAGCTCTTCCTTGCAAATGATGGCCATTTCACATCCAAACTAAGTAAATGAGAATTCAGATATCAAGTCCTTGAGGAGTAGAGTAATAGGATATGGTCGGAATGCTTTTGAGAACACATAATGAAAATAGCAGATTTTCTTTTTCTATGTTTCCCATGGCTCTTTCAGACTTTCAAGACGGTTAAAAAAAAAAGTCAGAATATGGACTAGATCAATTTAGGGGAGCTTTTGATAGCTCCAGATTCTGGGGCAGCTGCCAACAATGCCTTTCAACAGCATACATATTTTAAAATAAGCAAGCATTGAAATGCATGACACACAAGGGAAGCTGGCATCATTTCCCGTTTCTTCTATTCAAAATTATTAGTGCAAACAATGCAACTGTGGAACTTTTATACCGTTGATCTTGGGTTTGTGAGATATAATAGGAACAGATTCTTTCCCCCTATTACTATTTTGTGTAATGTGTTGGGAGCGGGTGAAACAACACTTGGAATGCTGAAATGTAGTGACAGTAGCCAAAGCAAATGGAATAAATTTCTCCTGCTATGGCAGGCATGGGGAACCTGTGGCCCTCCATATGTTGTTGTAATCCAGATGATATCAGTCCCAGCAAGCATGGCCAATGATCAAGGGTGATTGGAGCTGTAGGCAGCAGGTTCCCCATCCCTTCTCTAAGACCAAACCATTCATGAGACAAGCTTAGGAATCTGCATCAGTGGGGAAATGATTGCGCTTTAAGACCCCCAAGACCCTCCCCTGTAAATAACTTCACATGGACACAAATTTTAGTTTAATTATCGGGCAAATTTTAGGTCACAACCTTATTGATTACAGCAAAGTGAGCAGTATTGGCTTAGGCATTGGCAACAGGCTATAACTGACTCCTGCCTCTCTTGCTGGTAGTCTGAAAGAGTAAACACTAAACGAGGGAGCAACATCGATGAGGACCAACCGAAGCTCACCCTGGGGTTCCTGTGGTCCTGGCATGGCCCTAGCCCCTCAAGCGGACTTCAGATGAGATCCAGGACCCCCAGATTCCTTTACCCTATTCCTGGAGAGGCAGGTGATGGCCACACCTCCCCTCCCACACACTTCAATAAGCCAATGCCTAACCGCCAAACCTTGCAAGTTGTGATGATTGCTGAGGGGGTAGGTGAAAACCAAGTGGGTATAGCCAATCTGCCAAATGGAAAATTTCCTACCCAGCCCCTGTTCCAAAACAGGTGACCCGACCCAAAGCAAGGCCAAAGCAGCAACGCCTAACATTAGGGAGGGAGTGCGGGTGTCCAGCAGCGCAAAGCAAGTGCCTCAAATTGCGTCGCGCTGCCGCCTTTATAGACCCCGGGAATCATGCTGCCTCACGTGATTGGCCCAAACAGCCTGGTGTGATTCTGGGGCCGAAAGCTAAGGCTTGGGCTACACCCCTAAAAATTAACCCTGTGGGGGTGTCCTAGGGGCCCGCGTGCAACCAGGACCCTCAATAAGTTTCATGATGTTGGTGGAGAGGACTATCCCCAGTATTGCAATAGGAGATCTGAATTATTTGCTTTGTAGGGGCTAGAATGGGCATTTCAAAAATCTAAATCCTGAGGCTGGCCTTGGCTGCCTTTCAGTTATAATCCCATTGTAGCATGTTTCGTTTGGACAACATAGCTGGGATTGCCAAAGGATGACCAGGCATATCTACTCCACCTTTACTTCACCACCCATTCCTCTCTTACACAATGGCGTAGCACACAGCAAAATATACTAGCAATAGCCACTAGTGGTGTAGCATGGATTGCCAGTGCCCGGGGCACATGGAGGGTGGTGGTGAAAGGGAGGGAAATGAATGGAGTAGGCATGCACATTAAAATGCCTAATGGTGTCTGCATCACCCAGGAAATTGCAACTACAGAGATAAAAAGAGAAGAGTCATTCCATTGTCTGGAGAGGTCACTTCCTGGTTCACATGGAGAAGCCCGGTGATAGAAGTGCTGAAATTTTGCACCCTAACAATGATATTATTCATGATGAGAAGTGAACCAGCATCAGGCATTGATCCGAAATGCAAGACAACAGCGCAAACAACTTGAGATGAGTGAATTCCTTGCTGGATAAATCCTTTGTCTTATCAAAGCTTTCTATGCTTCCTTCAAAGTTCTGGGAATGTCTTGGCTGAGTAGCTAGTTCTTAATATAGTTTGAATATTTGCTTTGGGCAGCATTTGGTGACAATTCTACCCAGCATTACAGGAAAGAACAATTTTACTTTATCTGAAGATTCTCTTTTTGTGGGAAAATAGAACAGTATGCTTTCTTTTGAGTAGTCTGTTGAGATACCATCTGGGCCCAGAGTTTCGACTGCTCTCAAAGATCTCTAATTGCATCCTGTGTTTCTCTATCTTTTTAAATTTTTTATTTTTATGAGAGAGCAGATTGTGCCAGCATTTTAGCCCATTCAAGTCAGAAACCACAACACGCCTTTCTGCAGTTAGCTGTCATCCATAAAATTGCCTGAGAAATACATGTTGAAAAAGTTGGCTCTGGGATAAATTAGAGATTTAATAGAAATGAAATTGAAAAGATGTCAAACATTTCTTTTGTTTGCTCATTTCACACCCTCCCATCTGGCAAAACATTATAGGCAACATGGACATAAAACAGTACAGAACTAGGCATTAGACTAAAGCAACAGATCTGCCTATAAGTCCAGATAAGTTCTATTTAAGTCCATAATCATTCAGCAGTGGGATAGAGGGGGATGCTCTCAGTGATTTCAGTTCATATTGTGGGGTAAATCTACTTTGGGGAACTTTTTTGTTTAGAGAAAAGGAGACATGGTATAGGGTTTATAAAATTATGCAGGGCATGGGGAAATCAAAGAGAGAAAAGTTTGATCTCTCTCTCTCTAATACTGCCAATGTTTTTTATCTGTTCATAATTTATCTGTAAATATTCAATAAACCATTTCCATTCTTTTACTAAAAAATATTGTTATCTTGATTTATTATTATTCGTTTTGCCATTTCTGAATATTCCATAAGATGTTGTATCCATTCTTCCTTTGCTGGGACTTCTGCTTCTTTCCAATTTTGGGGCAAGTACCGGTAACATTCTTGCAGCTGTAGTTTCTATGCATTTTAGGAAGTTCTGTCACTATAATTCCCAAAAGAAAAGCTTCTGGTTGTTGTTGTTTCACAAACGTTATTCTAAACATCCATTTCAATTCATTATATCTCATTTCCCAGTAAGCTTTAACCTTACTAGAAGACCACCACATGTGATAAACAGAACCTTCTTTCTCTTTACCTTTCCAACACTTATTTGATTTTGATTTATACATTTTTGCTAACTTACTCGGTGTTAGATACCATCAATATATCATTTTCATATAATTTTCTCTTAGAACATAAGTTTGATCCCTCTCTCATAACTTGTGGACTTCCAGTGAAGCTGAGTGTTCTAAAATCCAGGACAGATAAAAGAAAATGTTTCTTCATGCAGTACACAGTTAAACTATGGAGTTCGCTCCCCCAGGAGGCAGCTATGGCCAACAGCTTGGATCATTTTAAAAGAGGATTAGACGAATTCATTCAGGTAAAGGCTGTCAGTGGCTACAAGCCATGATGGCCATGCTCTGGTTCCGATGACAGAGACAGTGTCCTTCTCCACAGGAAGGGAGAGTGCTCTTGCGCTCAGGTCTTGCTTGCTGGCTTCCCATAAGCATCTGGTTGGCAACTGTAAGAACAGAACTCTGGACTAGATTGACCTGGTCCTGCAAGCTCTTCTCAAGTAAAGAATTAAATCTCATTCATTTCGGGTGAACTCGTTTCTCTCTTCAAATTGCCCACTGGAGACTGGAAGGCTAGAGGCGGAATGACGAAAAAAAAAAGTCTTTTCAGAATTGTCTTATGTTACAAATGCTGATCTACAAAGTCTGGCTGGATTCCTGAAAAGGAACAATTCACACCACACTGCAATAGTTTGTTTCAGTTTCCACATTCACACGCTCAAGAATGACGCTGTGTCCTCCATTCCATTCCTTTACTGTTTCCCTGGCTTGTATTTATCCTGCATTCCAGATATGCTAATAGAATTTCCAAAATTAATTCCAGACCATGTGCCCTTTGAAGTAGCTTTCAGGCCCTTTATTTTTTTTTCTTCAAGTAAATTTTTATTATTTTCTTTAAGTATTCTTTTTCCAACAATCCATTATTACCACAATATATTCCCTTTGACTCTGCCGAGTCTTGACTTCCCTCCCTCCCTGCAGTTGGTATATACATCACTTTCTTATCGCGTATATTATTCTTATATCTCTACTATTTTACATTGATGGTATTATTCCAGTCCTGTTAGTGTCTTTAAGTTTTTACAATTCTCCTTTAGATATTCAGTGAATTTTCTCCAATTGTTCTTGTATCTCTGGTCTTCTTGGTCCCGGATCCTCCCCATCAATTTGGCAAGTTCCACAAAATCTGTCATCTTCACCTGCCACTCCCGGATGGTTGGTATATCTTGTGTTTTCCATTTTTGGGCCAGTAGGGTTCTTG
The DNA here is from genome assembly GCF_951804945.1 of Podarcis cretensis. NCBI lineage: Eukaryota > Metazoa > Chordata > Lepidosauria > Squamata > Lacertidae > Podarcis > Podarcis cretensis. Next base: position 14,822,669 of record NC_137187.1, read on the forward strand.
CAGCGGCTTTCAGGCCCTTTAATTGATTTGCATCGTTCCCTTCCATTCCCCATTTGGAAGCTCCATTTGGAAGCTGCTGGAGGGAGCTGTTTATATATTTTGGGTGGGCTGGATTGCCAGTGTGAATGGGCACAAATGCATAGTTCCTCCAAGTTCTTCAACCTAGTAGTCACGTTTTTCCAGTAATGCACTGGGGAATTGCTGTGTGTTGAACATACAACACCAATCCTTGCCCAACTGCACTGGCTTCTAATTTTTATGTGTCCTGTGTTATTTGTATGATGTTAGCTGCTCTGAGCCTGGCTTTAGCTGGGGAGGGCAGGGTACAAATAAATATTATTATTATTATTATTATTATTATTATTATTATTATTAGTTTATGGGCCCAGTTCCAAAATGCTGGCTTTGACCTATAAAGTCTTACACCATTCAGGACCACAATACCACAATGCCTCTCTCCATATGAACCTACCCAGACCCTGATATCATCATCTGGAGGTCCGGAGGGAAGCAACATAAGAGTGGACCTTTTCTGAGGTGGCTCGCTCCCTGCTTGTGGAATGCTCTCCCCAGGTAGACTTGACTGGTGTGTTCATTACATATACTTAGGTGCTGGGCAAAAACATTCCTCTTCTCCCAGGCCTTTGGATAATTAAATAAGCTATGGCCTTTAAAACTGGTGGTGGGGAGTGTGTATTTGTGTGTTTTCATGTTGTAAACTGCTCTGTTATCTTCAAATAAAGTGTGACATAAAATTTTGATGAATATTAATCATTATTATTATAGTCGTACCTTGGTTCTCAAATTTAATCTATTCTGGGAGTCCGTTTGGCTCTTGAAACAGTTCAATAACCAAGGTGCAGGAGCTTCCTGCAGCCAATCGGAAGCCGTGGAAGCAGCGCCGGACATTCAGCTTCTGAAAAATGTTCAAAAACTTCCGGTTTTTGATCGTTTGGAAGCCAAAACATTCAAGTTTAAAGGTGTTCGGCTTCCAAGGTTCCACTGTACTAGTATCACGGTGAAAAGACACATTCCAGCCAGGCAAAAGCACTCAAGGATGGGCACAGAACAGGACTGGAAAGAGAGTCTTGAAGGCCAAACAGAGAGGCATGGAGGAGTGAATTTGGTCCCTGAGTTTTAATGTATATGCTATGGGTAAGTTTGATGTCTGCAGTTCTTAGAAAACCTTCCAATCACTCCAGTGTTATTGCAAAAATGCCACATTTTAGAGAAGCCTGCAATGCTTTTCAGTGTTATGTTGTTGTTTTGCTTCCCATATACATTTTTTTAAAATATATAGAATGTGGCAGCTGTCAAAGTGTCATACTTCAAAGAGAATTACAGTGGATATTTAGGTCTCTGCAGCATGTGGGATAAGTTGATTTGGCCTCCAGGACATATAATGACTTAACAGGGATCAGACAGAGGTCTATAAAACCATGATTGGTGTGGAAAGAGAGACGAAAGATACGATTTTTCACTCTCACAGTGGAAGAATGTTGAGGACTTACAAGTAATTTGGCAGTAGGTCTTGGCTGACCCAAAGGCAAGTTTTACACAATGTTTAATTAACCTGTGAAATTAATTACCAAGAGGTATGGTGAATTTAGTAGCTGTGCTAAATGCTCAAATTTTTTTTGTTTCAGTTTTTAGGATTAAAATAGTAAGCAAAGTAGAAATATTCCCAAGAAAGAAAGAAAAAGAAAGAAAGAAAGAAATGTGTTTGTTTGTTTGTTTGTTTGCCACTTAATTGCCAAAGTGACTTCCAAGTGCTTTACAAGTAAAAAACCCATCAGAAATAATATGAAGGTACGTAATTACAATACACAGTAAAACTATTCCATTGAAACATGAAGATAAGTATCTACAATTCAAATGTGCAATAAAAAAGCCCATTGAAACAGAATGATTAAAACCACAATTAAGGCAGGAGGTTCAGGTCAGCATGCTTAATTAGGAAAATCTTTATTTTTTTTCACACGTTACACCCCTTACCTGCTGCTTGGGAAATGTTTTGCTGTGGTTGCTGTTGTTTTACTGATTGCTGCTTATTTCTTTTTTACTTGATTGGTCACATGAGTAGCCCCAGCAATCATCAGTGGTGAAGTAGAGGCATACTAGTTCAGTAGCATTTTTTCAGAACAGCTGTTGTTGTTGATAATAAGAAACGTTTGAAAACCAAAAAGCAGTGGGTGGGTGGCAAAATCCATTGAAAAAATTGAAAAACATTCAGCGGAAGCCGTTCGACTTCTGAAGCATGTTAGAAAATGGAAGCAATTACTTCTGGGTTTTTGGCGTTCGGTTTCCGAACCGTTCGGATTCCGAGATGCTCAAAAAACGAGGTTCCACTGTAAAAGGATCAAACTGAGAAACAAGGACACAGAACTGAAAATATATATATATATATATCCTTGAACTCCCCTTCTCTCTTCCCAGCGGCTTCTGCTGTTCTCAAAGTCATGGTCTGGGAAAGGCTCCCAGAGCTGGAGGGTGGGGCAAGACAGGTGGAAAAGCCATTGTCTGGTTAACAAAAGCAATGATGCCATCTGGCAGAATGTCAGGCTTTCCTTGCTCTGCCAAATGATAATGAGACTTTCAAGTGCGTTTGAGACACATGAGCAGTATAGGAAGCCAGAGGATGAGGGAGATCACCAAGCAGAGTCTCTGACTAGCAGCTTCTGCCTTCCTGTGGACTATTTCAGCTGAAAAAACCTACTGGAAAATCTCCTGGAAACCTTGTCACTGAAGATTGTTACACTCTCTCTCTTTTTTTTAAAAAAAAAATGGCATCAGTGGGTGACTTAAGAGCCTCCCTTTCTTTTCTTTTTTTTTAAAAAAATATTTATTAAAATTTTCAGAGTTAATACATAATAACAGAAATAAAAGAAAAAACAGGGATACAAAGATACAAAAAAATTAAAAACAGTTTAAAAAAAACAAAATATGTATAAATTCCATTTGCATATTTTCTTTTACCTTACTTTCCAGACCTCCTCATACCACCCTTTCTTATATTCCAGTTCAAGACTGTTTGTTCAGCAAGTCCTCACCATTAGATCTTTTGCTTATTTCAAATCCTTATTTTCTATCTCTTAAGCATTACAGCGAAAAACCACTTAGTTACTATCCAACATCCCTCTAGCATTCCTTAATTGAAGATTGTTACACTCTCAAGACTAGGACTGTGCAGAAGGCAAGTTTGTTTGTTACGCTTTTAAGACATAGGACGACGCAGAAGGAAGATTTCAGTATGAAATGGCATTGCCAACAGGAACTGTACGTTGTAATTGTTGGACTTTACAATTTTTGGACTTTACGACAATAAAAACATATACAGTAGAAGGTTAATAGTAATATGATATGTTATTGCCATCAGGAACAGTGCTTTGCATTTTTTTGATATGACGATTAGATTACAGTTTTATTAGATATAATGTTATGTTACTTTACAGCCAGTTATGTGTGTGTTGTGGTATTCTGGTAGCCTTCCATTTATTTGGCAGGGCCCCTCTTTCTTGGTAGTTTAAATGGAACCACTTATTTGCAACATACAAGCTCATTTTATAATTAAAAGCTCAAGGCTGCTGAACGGAGTTTAGAATAGGGGTAAATATTACACCAGCATTACTTAAAGGTAAAGGTAAAGATACCCCTGCCCGTACGGGCCAGTCTTGACAGACTCTGGGGTTGTGCGCCCATCTCACTTAAGAGGCCAGGGGCCAGCGCTGTCCGGAGACACTTCCGGGTCACGTGGTCAGCGTGACATCGCTGCTCTGGCGAGCCAGAGCCGCACACGGAAACGCCGTTTACCTTCCCGCTGGTAAGCGGTCCCTATTTATCTACTTGCACCCGGAGGTGCTTTTGAACTGCTAGGTTGGCAGGCGCTGGGACCGAGCAGGGGGAGCGCACCCCGCCGCAGGGATTCGAACCGCCGACCTTTCGATCGGCAACTCCTAGGCGCTGAGGCTTTAACCCACAGCGCCACCTGCGTCCCTCCAGCATTACTTAGGTAAAGGTAAAGGTACCCCTGCCCATACGGGCCAATCTTGCCAGACTCTGGGGTTGTGCGCCCATCTCACTCAAGAGGCCAAGGGCCAGCGCTGTCTGGAGACACTTCCGGGTCACGTGGCCAGCGTGACATCGCTGCTCTGGCGAGCCAGAGCCGCACACGGAAACGCCGTTTACCTTCCCGCTGGTAAGCGGTCCCTATTTATCTACTTGCACCCGGAGGTGCTTTCGAGCTGCTAGGTTGGCAGGCGCTGGGACCGAGCAGCGGGAGCGCACCCCACCGCAGGGATTCGAACTGCCGACCTTTCGATCGGCAAGCCCTAGGCGCTGAGGCTTTAACCCACAGCGCCACCTGCGTCCCAGCATTACTTACCATGGTGCAAATTACTCTGGCTTCCTATAGTTTGGATTGCTCTGATGGCTTTGAAGGCTAGCCAACACATAGGGAGAGATAGTCAAATGAAAATGATAACAGTAATTCTAATTCATTGCAGTCATTTCACTGTCAGCCATCATGTTCCATGAATAGGATGCGTGGAACGATTCTTCATCCTCTTTTTACATCCTGCCTTAACGCCATGCATAGCGGTTGGCTGCTAGTGCCTTGGTAGTCAGTGGCAAATCAATCCAATTATTGGTGTCACTTGTTTATTTGCAAATTATTCCAGTGACAATCTGGTCTGGCAAAACACACTAAGTGCTCTAATTAAAATTGTCTGGGAAGATGGCTGGTGGTTGTCATCGATTTGTTTATAGCGACAGCCCAGGCAATAGTGTGAGCCCTGCAAGCTTGATGTCCTTGAGAATTCTCAAAACAAAACTGAGTAGAACATCCTTTGACATGGCATATTTTACACCAGGGAAAATAACTATTTTCCATAGTTACAGATGATCTCTTTTGATTTGCAGCATATGCTTCATGGAAAGTGTGCTGTGCCTATACTTGATCTTAGCCAAAAGGCCAATAAGTAATGAGTTTTATTATGTCTGATGTGCTATGGGATAGGTAAGCAGATGGCTGCATGTGCTGCTGTTCAGGGAGGTCTGTCAGCTGCTGACTTCAGCATAATGTATAAGTGAGCAAAGAAACAAACAAAAACAAAAAAAAACAGTGTCAGGGAACTGACATCAGAGCGAAAAGCAGAGGCAGGGCTCCAGAGCGATGCCGGAGAGGGAACCAGTCGGGGGGAAGGAATTCAGCGTGACACCAATAGAGAGGAGATGGAGGAATCGGTGTCAGGGCTCCAAGACCCTTCAACCGAAACCAGCGGAGAGAGCGCTGGCACGCCCTTGCCATCCCCTTACTTGCGCAGACGCGTTCCGCGCAGGGAACATAGGCGGAGACTTGGGGTCAAGCAGCTTTTATGCTGGAAGAGATTCAAGAAACGCCTACTGGCAGATTCTGCAAGTGACTAACAGGTCACGGAGGGCGAGCTCTAACCCTAAACATGTTTGAGCAAACCATCTAATTGAAGTGGAGGCAGTTTACGCACGAGTAACCACACTATACCATTACAACCGGGATGCAAGATGCTTACATAATTTGTGCCATAAACCTCTTCCTCGAACTCTTGCATAATTGGGGAACATGGCCTAGGAGTTGGGGAGAAACCCACTTAATCTACACTTTCCAAAGGAATATGAAAATGGATTCATAGCCATCCTTTGAAATTCACACTTCTTTGAATTTTGCAATGCAGTTTGGCAGCCATGCAATGTTGCGGGAGGAGTTAGCCGCCAGCATCAGATCCTTCTAGCTGCTTGCAATCTCTGGGAGCTCATGACCAGGAGCTTGTAACTTGGAATGTCTACAAAATCCAAGAGCAAAGTATGCATAATAATGCATATATCAGTGAAAATATCATGCAAAATTGCATTACGTCAGGGGGAAATGCATTATATTAGGCAAAATTCCAAACAAAAAACTGGTGTATTAGGAGAAATTCACACTAAAATGCTGGTGAATTGGCATAAGGACTTAAAAAAATAAATAAATCACAAATTGATTTAGAAATGTGGAAAACTGAACTTAAAAGAGAGAAACTAAAAAAAAAAAAATTGCCCATCCCTTAAAGGGGCATAATCTAGGCCCTTCAGCTGTCCTAGTCTGGAGCTAGTACAGCAAAAGATTGAAAAAAGAAATTAACCTAACCACTTCACTCTTTCCCACTACTCGCTGGCTATCCAGAAGGTATAATATGCTTTAAATTGAATATAAAAAAGCATGAAGGAAATCGTGGTAAAACAAAAATGGGGGTAAGTCCTGAGTTCTTGGAGCCCTGAAAGGCAGTGAAAATCTATGCTTACTTCTACCATGGCAACTTCTCTTACATCAGAGAGAATTTCTACGCAGCATCTCTGCAATGAGTACAAAGCTCTAATCAGTGAGCTGGCAGGTTTTTGTATGTGTTAGTTGTTCCTCCCCAAACCATTACTATATAATTGCTCACTAAATCTATTGAACAAACTCAAAGGAACTTGGGCAAAGATCAACCCTGTGGATCTAATAATTCATGCCAGAATATGATGATCTCTCTCTTTTTTATTTAAGATAATTTTTATTAACAGACCAATCAAATCAAATCACATTAATTCCAAATTATGTGCTGGATATGTGCTGTATATCTGCTGTGGCCCTCCCTGTCACATCTCCCAGGTGCCATGACCTATGGGCAAGCCTAGTTGAAGTTACAGCTCAGTCACACATTGAAGGCTGTAGGTTCTGCAGCTCTGACCTGCTAGAATTGACCCATTTGTGGATCTCTTCCCTGTATCTGTTGCAACCACGCAACTTCATTTACATCTCTGGAATTTATTTCATGTGTGCATTTATTTTTGTGCACTCTTCATATCGAGAGCTGCAGATCGTAACTGTGGCTGTTCACAAGAGATGGTTATCCCTTCAGCAACATGCTTATCTCCACTATACATTACATGTCACTGGGAAAGCACATGCTCTTGTCTCTAGATCAGGTTTGTGCAAACACCACAATGAGAGCTTTTAGGAAGCTGTTCAATTGCCTCAAAGGCATCCTAAAGATGGCATCCTCATTTACCTATTTTGTCTCGGTGGTGATAGCAATACTTATGAGCTGTTGCCAATAAAAAAATAATTGACTTAAGCTGAGTTAATGGCTTTATTTCACAAGCCACATGTGTAAAAAATATCAGTTCTTCTTAGCCCTGCTAAATCTTCCCAAGGATGTCATGGCATTATGGATTTTGTTGTGGTTGGTTATATGCATATTTTAGTGGTGTAAACCTATCAGCAAGGTGGCAGGATAAACTAAAATGATGATGTGTTTCTCCAGCCCATCGCCCTTCCTTCTTCCCAGAAGCAAGGAAATAAAAAATATTAGAGTTCTCACGGGATTGCAGGAATGCAGAGCAGTTTCTACCTTTAGCCTAGGAGTATTACCATGGAACCATGAATTCAATGCAGTAAAAGCCCATTTTCACCTAGCAGAAAGCCCAGTTGATTGAAATTACTGGGTGGTATCACTCTAAATCTGGTTTAAAGTGTTGAACTTACGGTTTTCTTATCCATCACACACAGTAGCAAGCTCTTCTTGTGAGTAACTGTTTTTTGTGTGTCCTGTTATTCTAATCCCCCCCTCTCTCACACACACACACCTCCAACACAGTCTTTTATCTCCCCCCATCCCATTTCATATTCCCTACGTGCAAAAAGAAGTGCTATCAATCCTTCATCTTTTGTTTCAACAGGAAAGCAATTGGGAGCTTTGTTTCTCAAAGAGCTATTGCTTTTCATCCTGAGATGCCCAAACAACCAGTTGCGTGGAGAGTTCCCTACCCCCCCAGGTGGAAATAATGACACATGACACAATTATTAAGGTTAATGGGCTAAAAAAGGCCACAACTTTATTGGTTACAGGTGACAAGCGGTATTGGCTTAGGCATTGGTCCTAACCGACTATATCTGATTCCAGCCCATCTGCTTGAAGTCTGGGAAGGGTTAACCACCAGTAGGGGGAGTCCTGCTGATGCACATCAACTAGGAACTCCACCGGGGTCACCGATAGGGATTGTGCCTTAGGCCCTAACCTCCCCAGGCTTTGGACAGGGCCACACCCCCGGAATCCTTTAGTGGACTACACTTCAATATGTGGGGCAGGTGATGGCGCTACCTCCCCACTTCCATCTACAGAACTAAACCAATGCCTAACCGCCAATACCCAGGAAATTGTGACGATTTACTACGAGGTAGGCGAAAACCAAGTGGCTGGTGCCAATTTGCCAAGTGGAAAAATTCCTACCAGGCCCCTCAATGGCGACAACCAAGGTCCATAGCAAGGTCAAAAAGAAAATCTTATAGGATGGGAGGGTGGGAAAAAGCAGGAACAGCTGGCGGGCAGCAAAGAGGGAGATCCCCGGCCACGTCTTGCCTTTATAGGGCTGGCCCCACCCCTGAGCCAGCCGATCGGCCGGCTAGGGGGTGATGCCGCTGGGAATCCCCCCAATTGCATGGGCCGCCACACGGGTGGAGGGGCCATGAAGCCCACAACCCCACCTCCTTCTTAGTGTGGAAGTGGCTTTCCTGAGCACTTCAGCCAGATCTCAACATTTTCAGGTCATTCATAGATCACTGTGTTTCTCCATAGAAATGTGAGATCCAATAAACCAGAATTTTTCATCCTCGGGTCTCCAGTTGTGGCTCCCATCATTCCCAGCCAGGTTAGCCAATGGTTGAGGGTTGATGGGAATGCTGCAGTCCAACAGTCCAACATCTGGGGACCCAAGGTGCAATAAGGCTTCAATAGACATAACACTCTTTGTTTACAATAAGTGGGCGAGGGGGCAGGATTCCTGACAGTGGTGAGAATTGTGAGCATGTTCAGCAGAATATTCTTGGAACCCCTCTTCCAAAGTCCCATCTTATTGTGGAAAGGTTTGATGCGGAACCAGTACCTTCTGGGATGTTGGGAGAATGAGTTTCATGCAGACCCCTGCCACTGCTGCACTCTTAGCCCACAATGGATTGCTGTTTCTTAGTGATCCTTATTGTGGATCAAACAGAGCTGACAGAATGGAATGGCAAACTTGCACGTATGAAGGCAAGTCCCTCTGACTCAAACGTTTCATAATCTCAGGTAGCAGCTTGAACATAGGCAGAGTTAACCTTGCGCTGGCATGTACAGGACCCTTCAGATCTTACAGTGTACAGTATAGGTTGGGGATAATAATACCTGGTGGTATTATTATTATTATTATTATTATTATTATTATTTCTACCCCACCCATCTGGCTGGGTTTCCCCAGCCACTCTGGGTGGCTTCCAACAAAAGATTAAAAATACATTAGAACATCAGTCATTAAAAACTTCCCTAAACAGGGCTGCCTTCAGATGTCTTCTAAAAGTCTGGTAGTTGTTTTTCTCATTAACATCTGGTGGGAGGGCATTCCACAGGGTTGGCACCACTACCGAGAAGGCCCTCTGCCTGGTTCCCTGTAGCTTCACTTCTTGCAGTGAGAGAAACACCAGAAGGCCCTCGGAGCTGGACCTCAGTGTCTAGGTTCAATGATGGGGGTGGAGACGCTCCTTCAGGAATACTGGGCCGAGGCCATTTAGGGCTTTAAAGGTCAGCACCAACACTTTGAATTGTGCTCAGAAACGTACTGGGAGCCAGTGTAGGTCTTTCAAGACTGGTGTTATGTGGTCTTATGTATTGCGCCACCCCTATCCACAATACATGAAGCGTGTCTCATCTCTACTGGTTTTGAAAACAGCCCATGAAGAGTGTTTTGTTGTCTTTTTAGTTCTGTGTCAAAGTCTATCTTCCAATTTTCTGAAAGTTTTATTCCCCTACTAAACAGACATACTTCTTTTTTGTATAATTTTAATTGAGTTTTTGTATTTTACATTTTAGAATATTCATTTAAACAACCTTAAAATCTCAGTGACTTCCCTTCTCCTTCCATGGTTCAACTTGCATGCCATAGATCCCTGCATATTTTACATAAACTAAGCCATTCAGTATTCCATTTTTACATCCATCAAAACTTATTTACACTGTTGAATTTATCTTAATGCTGCCAATGTTTTCAAATGTACACAATTTTCACCCATACATTCATTACAGTGGTACCTCAGGTTACATATGCTTCAGGTTACATATGCTTCAGGTTACAGACTCTGCTAACCCAGAAATATTACCTTGGGTTAAGTACTTTGCTTCAGGATGAGAACAGAAATCGTGCTCCAGTGGTGCGGCAGCAGCAGGAGGCCCACTTAGCTAAAGTGGTGCTTCAGGTTAAGAACAGTTTCAGGTTAAGTACAGACTGTGGCTGTTGGAATGGAGTCCAACACGCTTCCTCTGCGCCACACTGGACTCCCACGGAAGCTCTCCGTCAGCTTCCTTCAGCAGAGTTCGACACAGCGGCAATGCATGTGTGTGTGATAAATCAGGCGTTCTTGCTTATCTCTAATAGTCTTTAATCGTGTAGAAAACGTCATAAATCAACCCGGCGAGAGAGCGCACATCATGCTGCCTTGCCACACAAGCGAAGAAGAAAAAACAGACAGAGAAAACACTCCCCTCTGGAACAAACGCCATGCCTCAGAATGTGAGACGTCACTCAGAACTGTTTAACCCTGTAAGTTCTGATTCTCTTCACACCCCCTCTCGTCTCGCATTCAGAGGGAACCTGTGAACACACATCTACAGATTTCTGAGAGTTCAACTCCCTTACCATTGCCTTTCGTCCCTTCCTGGCATTTGTCTCAGGCAATCGTTGAACCTCCACAAACCTCCCAGGTTCGCACTGTGCGAAACCAATCCACGCACTGGTGGCCTGAAACCTCTCAGGTGGAATTCCCTTTGTGGTGCGAGTGGACCGTCTGAGCACAAACTCAGGTGCTCCTTCTGACTCACTGTGGTCAGCAAGTGTGTCCTCTCCATCAGAAGCCTCTCCCTCTGACCTAGTGCGTCTTCGGGCCTTCTGTACTTTGCTAACAGGAGACGAAGGCTCACTCTTGGGCTCTCTTTTAACAACCTGTGGAGATGCCCAACCCTGTTCTTGACCCTGTTCAGAGACTTGGTCTTCAGCAACAGGTTCAGCCTCTAGCTCTCCCTCCTCCTCAGAATCAGACAGACAATCTGAGAGAACGTCATGACTTGCATGAATCTTTGACCAACCATTCTGCTCACAGAACTCAGCATGTTTACTGATCAGAAGCTTTGTCTGATCACCTTCTGGATATGCAAACCTCCACCCCTTTGTCGCAGGTTCATACCCAAAGAAGATCATTTTCTGGAACCTCGGGGCACCTTGCTTGCTTTGAGCCTTTGGCACAGGCACCCAGGCCTGTGAACCAAACACACGGAAGAAATGCAGCTTCGGCTTCATTCCGTGGAGCAAGAAATATGGGGTGTCACCTACCACTGAATTGTAGGACCTGTTAAACGTGAAATTGGCCGTCCGCCAGGCTTCACTCCAAAAGCTCTGAGGCAAACCGGAGTCACTCAGTAAAACCTGTGTTGTTTGAGCCAGAGCTTCACTTCTGAGCTCTGCCACACCCCTCTCCTGAGGAAAAGTAGCACCTGTCACCTTGTGACTTATCCCCTTCTGATGGAAGAATCTCTGCAAAGCAGACCCAGTAAACTCTGCACCTCAGTCACTCTTGAACCCCTGCACTTTGGTGGAGAACCGTAGTTCCACCTCCACAACCCAATCTTTGATCAGTTGCGCTGCTTCTCCTTTCATTCTCAGTGAGAAACACCAGCCATGCTGGCTAAAGTCATCTGTCAGCGTCAGCAGAAACCTGGCCCCGCCCAAACTCTCTGGCATGGGCCCAAAAAGGTCTGTGTGCACAAGCTCAAAAGGTTTCGTGGTTACCCTCTCCACCCTGGGATAACTGCACCCTTTTACCTTAGCCTTTCTGCATGCCCTACAATCTAGGGATTGGTTACATGATTTTATCCTGCACCCTACTGTGTACTGGCGCAACTTCTGGACATCTTCCAAAGAGCCATGTGACATTCTCTTGTGCCACAAGCAAACACATGAATCATGAGTGGGAACGTCTGCACACTTCGCTTGTGCCCTCTCAGCATTCCCCTCACCCTCCAGAGGTGTCTCCAGAAAAAAGAGATTGTTCTGGCATGCAACACTGACGAGCTGTCTCCCACCTCTGGAAATAGAACAGACATTATTTTCAAAGCAAACCTTGTACCCCTGCTTCAAGAGACAAGATACAGACAAAAGACAGTGTTTCATCTCAGGCACAACGTAAACTTCCAGCTCCGCCTGCAAGAAAGAAACATAAACATTTGCCACGTTAGATAAAGGCTTCTGCGACCCATCAGCAAAAACAACTTTTTTCCCAGCTGAAACAGCTCTGCAGTTCCACATTTCGACACCAGGTGTCGGTGTTATCAGGTGATGGCTGGCTCCAGAGTCTATGACCCAGCGCATCATTCTGTTCTCACTGGAGCTCTTTACTATTGCCATAGAAGCAGTAAGGTGATAAGGGCCGTCGTCACTCCCTGAGTCAACAAATTAAGTACTTAACCTGAGGTACCACTGTAAACATTTTCCAATCTTCTTTAAATGTATATTCTTCTTGTTCTCTTATTCTATCAGTTAAGTCTGCCAGCTGCACATATTCCATCAGCATAAGTTGCCATTCTTCTTTAGCTGGGACCTCACTCTTTTTCCATTTGGGGACTAACGAAACATGGGCCGCAGTAGTGGCATACATAAATAACCTTTTTTGACACCTGGGAATTTCCATCTGAATTATCCCCAACAAAAAGGACTCTGTTTTGTTTTAGTTTTGTTTTTTTGAAAAGTACTTTTAAACATCCCCCCCAATTCATTATAAATTATTTCCTAATACAGGTTTACCCTTTTACAAGTCCACAACATATGATAGAAGATACCCTCAACCTCATTGCATCTCCAGCACTTAACTAAACATACTTTCATCCCCACCTCACACCATATTGTCAGGAAACTTTAGAATTTCTTTAGCATTTCCATGAGTGCTACATGGTTTGACCCTACCTTATCGTTGTGTTGTAGCAAAGGGTGGTGGGTGCGTGTTGCATGCAACATAACACTAAGTAAGCCTCTCCAGGGTTCTAAGATTTCCGCTTGTGCAACAGGCCTCTCCATTCTCCTTCTGTGCACCCCTTAAATCTTTTATTGGGGTTTTCCACAACCTCTCAGAGAAGATTAGGTGACAGCACAGGCATGGGGGCGGGTGAGGAGAGGAGAAATGTCCCATTGTGCAAGCACAGGTAGAAATAAAAGGACTGGCTAAGAGCAGACTGAAACTGGAAAGGCTATGATGCCCTAAGAGAGAATATTATGAAAATGATGTACAGGTGGTACATGACCCCAGTCAAGCTTGCAAAAATCTATCATTTGCCCGATAATAAATGTTGGAAATGTAAAGAGACTGAAGGTACATTCTTTCACCTTTGGTGGATGTGCCCAAAGATTAAGGCTTTCTGGGAAATGATTTATAATGAAATGAAAAAGGTGTTTAAGTACACCTTCCTGAAGAAACCAGAGGCCTTTCTCCTGGGCATGGTCAGCCAATTGGTGCCAAAGAAGGATAGAACTTTTTTTTATGTATGCAACAACAGCAGCAAGAATACTTATCGCAAAGTATTGGAAGACACAAGATCTACCCACCCTGGAAGAGTGGCAGATGAAGGTGATGGACTATATGGAATTAGCGGAAATGACTGGCAGAATCCGAGACCTGGGAGAAGAGTTGGTGGAAGAAGATTGGAAGAAATTTAAAGACTACCTGCAGAAACACTATAAAATTAATGAATGTTAAAATGATGTTCGATTGAAAATAAGTGGTATTAGCAACAAAGTTAAAAAGAGTATGCAATAAGTGAATTGATAATGGGTGAAAACATAGTGTTTTAACATGTTAAGATATAGAGTCAAGATAAACAAAAGAGGGTAAAGGATTTGCTGATCTGATTATGTAAATGGGAATACAAAAAGGGAAGGTGCGAGGAGGTCAGGAAAATAAGGATATGAGCTTCAAAGTTAGTAAAAGAATAATGGATTTTCTTTTTTCTACTTTTTTATTTTTACCTATTTTTTGTGTTTTGTGTATTTTTCTGTTTTGTGTTTTTTCTTCTTTGTTGTATTTTGCTAAAAACCTTAATAAATATCTATTTAAAAAAAATGAAACTGGAAAGGCTATGTCCCAGTTGCCTAAATGGACCAGCCTACATTGCTTAGCTATGGTCTCACTCACTGTGGGGTGAGAAGCTTGCCACAGAGAGAGGTGAATCCCATTAGCTCAGCTCTTGAAGAGGTGAGGCTCTCTGCAAATTTTAAAAGAAGGAAAGCGTACTCCTTATCCCAGCCAAACATTAGCAACACACCCTCTTCCGATTTATTCATTTGTTCAACAGATACTTGTTTGAAAGGAGGCTTGTTTCTACATTTTTGTATTCTCAAGAGCTTGCACATTTTCAAGAGATCGGCTCTTTCTCTTCCATTTCAAACCCACTACACACACACACACACACACCTGGAATTGAGCAGCGGGCCCTGAATTTCATTTTGCTACTGTAAATGAGATTATTGATTTAATGGAGAACACTAAACCCATGGCCTTATTCCAGTAAAATATATTGCTGAAGCATTTTAGAGAAATGCTTGGGATTAGTTATCTTATTTCCTCCTCCCTCTCTTACTTTATTGTGGAAAGTGTTAGAGAAGCAGTCTGTTTAAAAAGAATGGCATATTGGATTCCCATTTAAGATATATGTATAATCCTTCAGTGTGATTATTATTTTTAAGTAAATGACACACATTAGAGCTGACAAAAGAATTGAGTGGGAAAACACTGATACCTGTCACCTTATAAATGAATTATTAGAATATCTGCTTCCAGTTGTCTGAGAAATTTTATTCAGATTGCATTTAAAATGAACCTGCCTAATTGGAGTTTTCTAAAAAATACAAGGGTCAAAAAACAGCCATCCTTTAAAATTTGCCTTTCTCCGAATTTTGCAATGCAATTCTCCAGCCAAGTGATGTGTACCAGAAATGCATCTTCTAGGGCAAAGTGTGCACCACAGTGCATATATGTGTGAAAAAAAATGTGCAAAAATGCATGGAATTATGGGAAATCCCATTAGAAATCTTGCATATTAGGCAAAATTTCATGCAAACACTTTGAGAAATCCAAATGTGAATGAATTTTCATGGGGGCTTTTTATTAATGCAGATTGATGTGAAAAAGGGGGCGAGCTGAACTTTAGATTGGGGAAAAGAGAGAAACGGAGTGTTTGACAGATCACCCAGCCCTTCTACTGATGTTATGTAGAAGAGTGCCCACTTTAGATTCCACAGATTCTAGTTCCTGGGTGAAGTCAGAGAGGAGACAGCTTACAGGCTGGCACTGGCGGAAGAAAGGGGGGGCAGGGAGAGTGCACTGCCCCCAGCAC
Organism: Podarcis cretensis; assembly: GCF_951804945.1. Classification (NCBI taxonomy): domain Eukaryota; kingdom Metazoa; phylum Chordata; class Lepidosauria; order Squamata; family Lacertidae; genus Podarcis; species Podarcis cretensis. The sequence goes on from NC_137187.1 coordinate 14,838,127, forward strand.
CATCGGAGAGGGAGGTACCATCACGGCTGCTGCCCTGGATATGCGCCACACACATCCCATCGTGCTGGGTGCTCCGCCCCCACAGGCAGCATGCCATGCCCACGGGACGTGCACCAGCCACACCCCGCCTGCTTTCCGCCCCCTGTGCCAGAGCATGCAGCTTCACCACTGCAGGCTGGCAGTCAAGATGGGGGAAGGTTCTGTTCCACCCTGTGTTTTGGAGTGGACCTATGCATTCTTCCCATTTGGTCCCATGTGCAGATCAGAACACAAATCTGCAGATTAAGCCGCACAAAGAAATGTGGGGAATGATGGTTGAGGATAAAGCTTTCTCCAAGGCAGTCCCTAGATTGTGGAATTTCCTCCTCACAGAGCTGCATCTAACATTATCATTTCATCGCTTCTGCAGTATGCTGAAGACGCATCTTTTACCCTTGCCTTTGGCAGTCAGATGTATGGATCTATAGGGAGATAGATGTAAACTGCCCTGAAACTTTATGATGGTGGGTAGGTGGAAAATTCAAATCATCACCATCTGATTTGCCCAAGGGTCCATGTACTTAAAAGATGGGATGCATTCCCCTCCTTTTTTATTAAAGTTTTCTTGGTTTACAAAGATATGCGCAATGTCTCTTTTTTCGAGTTACATTTTCCATAGATAAGTTTCATTTGTTGAGACATTAGGGTTACATTAGGAAGAAAAGGGGGGGGGGAAGAGGTGGAGGAGGGAAAGGTGAGTGGGGGTCGGGAGGCGATGTTTCAAATTTGCTTAATGTATGTGTGGGGTTTTGTATCAGCGTTGTTTGTGTGGGTTCTCTTTGCTATTCGCTTCTGTTCCTTTGGTGGTGAGAGAAATTGGGGTTGGCCTAGGGTGCAGCTGCTTGTTTGTGATTGGCTGTGGTGAACTATGTTTTCAAGTGTGAGTGGGGTGGGTAGGTGTTTCTGAATCAGGTTAGCCATATTGATTCGAATGCTGTTGATGGAGTCTTCTTGTCTTGTTGGGCTGTGTATGTGATAAAGGGGAGCCATACCGGAGTGAAGGTATCTTCTTCTATTTGTCCCTGTGTCAGTTTCAGTTTATTGGTTAATTTTTCTAGTAGGGCTGTTTTCCATACTATTTGGTACCATTGGTCCATGCTTACTCCTGACAGGTCTCTCCAGTGCCTGGCTATGATGTTTCTGGATGCTGAGAGTAGGTGGGTTATGAGTTCTTTGTTATGTGAGTGGGCATTATTGTCTTGGAATATGTTTAGTAGGGCCAGTTCTGGGATGATTAGAAATCACCCCCCCCCCTTTTAAACATTTTACAGCAGCTTAGTGCAACTAATATCTCCTCTGTGCCACCTGGTTAATAAGCTGTTTTGAAATGCTCCCAGGAAGCAACTGTATGTCGCCATGTGCAGTCCCTTCCTGGGGAATTGTATGAGGAGAAGGATGACTGTCCTATGTACTTATGGTGGGGTTGCTGCCTTCATTTTCCTGTACAATGTTGCTGGCAGTCCACTCCTAGCTGACAGACTCCAGCAGCAGAGTTTATAACAGTCTTCCTCAATCTGGTACCCTCCAGATGATTTGGACTGCGACTCCCACCAGCCTTAGGCAGCATGGCCAATGTGCAGCAAGAATGAGGATGCAAGCTTTTTCACCCATGCAAAATCCTGGGGACTGTCACAAAAGCCAAAGCAGGCTTCTTTTCTCTCTCTCTTGCTCCTCCCTATATAGTTGGTAGCCTTGACCATTGGCTTGAGGCAGACTGCTATTGGCCTCTGCCAAGCAATGCATTGCAGTGCCTGCCTACAGGTCCCCATTATCTCCTTGGCCCCAGGGGAAGGAAGAAACTGTATAATGCAATAACATGAGTGATCCGTTCAATACTAGAAATTGTATTGCCATTTCCTGTGGTTTTGTAGATCCAAGTGCAAAACACAAAGAGAGCAACACACACGCAATATGAGGTTGCTTTGAGACATCATGCTTTGCAGTGCACTTTAGAATTCATTAAAACCAAGCCACAAGGATATACAAAACTTCCCACTTCATTTTTGCAGCTTTTTCTATGCCGGCAAATAGTGACCTCACATATTCAGGGCATTTATCTGTGAAAGCTGATATGCCATTTTCACAAGGGTCAGATCTCCTGAGTTCTTAAATTAGTTCACATCTCAGCATCAGAACATGTTATCCTTATTTATTTAAAGGGAAAGGCGTGGGATTTCGATTTGGAGAATTTTCAGGCAAAAACACTTGTGCCTCTAGAGTTGCTCGCAAGGTTGTGTGTCAGTGTGTTTCTCCAACACTGTTCTACATAAAGCACTGCTAATGTGCTACTTTGCAGGGCTGCTGCAGCGTTGAAACTTCTGCCACATTGAAAGCTAATGCTACTGACCAAAATGAAATTGACAGACAGCACAATGCTATATGTGTTTACTCAGAAGTTATTCTTTTTTAGTTTAATTGGCCTTGCTTGAGGTAAGTAGGTACAAGAATACGGTTTTGTACAATTCTTTCCCCAAAGTATGACAAACTCCCCACCCACCTCCCACTTTGCACAATTCCTCACAATTTCCCTTTCCTCCTCCCTTATGGCCAGGAGGAAGATTTTGAAGCTGTTCACTTTTATTTCTTTTATTTCACCACAGCTTCTTAGTTCATTTAAAGCAATCTGGCTTTAGAAAGCATGGTTTAAAGTTGGCTGGTTTTAAATGAACCACAGTTAATCTTATCCGCAGTTCATTGGTTAACTAAAAGCAAAAACCAGAGTTTCTAAACTCCTTTTTGTGACCATTTGGGAGAAGGAAAAGGGAGGGGATAAATTTAGGTTCATTCACATAATCCAAACACCACTGTATCCTTGCATCAAGTACATACAATAATACCTTATAAATATTTTTTGTCATTTGTAAATGTAACTTTTAAAAGTGTATGTGTGTGTGCTTGTGTGTTTTAATGTATCCATGTCTGTTTATGCCAGAATGTGTTCCTGTGAGCATTACTAAGAGGCTAAATCCTACCTTGGATCCCGAATGCCTTGGAACTTGGACATTTTGGCTCCTGAATGCCGCAAACCCAGAAGTGATTGTCCTGGTTTGTGAATGATCTTTTGGAACCCGAATGTCCAACAGGGCTTCTGCATCTTCTGATTGGCTGCAGGAGCTTCCTGCAGCCAATAAAAACATTTTGGAAGTCGAATGGACTTCCGGAATGGATTCCCTTCGACTTCCAAGATACAACTATATTTCATTGATATCTTTGACAGTCTTATTCCTGTATGGGGCTTTTTTGAAGGAGGGGGCAGAATTATATTGAATTCAGAATTGCTTCCCCAATTGTCATTTCAGGCTGCACACATTGCATTGTATTTTTTAAAAAAAGTAATATATGCTGCTTTGATTTATTTTTGTAATAAAAAAACAAGCTATAAATAATAAACTAATTGTATTCATGATGCCACACAAGTAATACATCTTCAAACAGCGTCTGCACAAAACTGATGCTTCAAGTTAGTCAATCTGTCATTATGGAGCATTTTAGGAAACCACTAAATGTAAAAAGCACCTCAAATTAACTCTCTCAATCTGTCTTCTTCCCCTAACCCATGAATATTCCTTCACTTCGCCTCTCTAAGGGAAAGAAAAGAAAGCTCGCTTCTAACTTCACTATGTGCAATAAAATGGAAATAGTTAATTGGATTGGCAACAAAGAGTGACTTCTTTTTAGCAAGCTTGTGAAATGACAAGATGTTGCTTGGACTCTAGAGATAAGGTAACCATGTGTTACTTCGAATTAACTGCTGTAGCACAATAAATTTCAGAGTTTAGATTAATTTGAAGCCCAGCGCTGACTGCTAATTAAGCAAGTGGAGGAAACTGTTTTAACTGTAAATGAAGCTGTATACTTGATGGGGCTTAGGAGGTGAAAAATTGCACAAGTTGGGTGTTTTGTGCCAAAGATTGGAGGACCGGTGCATAGCCTCCAACATTTCTCTGATGAGAATAGGGACACCCTAAGGAGTGGGATATTCTGGGATCCCATCAAAATCTGAGATGGCTTCTGTAAATCTGGGACTATCCCTGGAAAATAGAGGGTCTGCCGGTATTGTGCATCGTGTGTGTTTGACATCACACGTGTAATGCACAATGTCGTGTCACAACACAGGAGGAGCCAGGGGCAGAGCTGGACGCAGCATCAGTGCAGCTTCAATGGCCAGCAGCTCCTCCTCTCTGGTGACTGACCTCCTCTTCCTCCTCTTGCCATGGGGGGCATATGGTGGAGAATGATATCAGCCTCTAGAAGATGGTGCCCCCAGTTTGCAGCATTTGGAGCAGAAGCAGACCAGCAGTGACACCTGAGCTGCTTGTGTGCTGATTAATTATATCTTACAGCCATCTTGTCTCACTCAGATTCCTGTTTCCTGGGCATCTGAGGCTTACCAGAATATTTACCTGATGTACAGGAAAAGAGAACTTCGACTGAGATACCACTGTAAATACCAGACTGTTTGGTGTGAAAGAGGACAGCAGGCCACCCTGGATTGTATCCAACATTAGTCATACTCACATGAACTAATTTTAACCCAACAATTGCTAACATGGGATATAGCCCCTGACTGTGCATGCCTGTCAATGACTGTTCAATGCCTTATGCTTTTCAACATCATTATCTTTTTGTCCGGGACGCTTGAAACATCAGAGAAATGTCATTCTGGAGCTTCCGTTGATTTTCCTCAACTATTTTACCTCAGAAGAAATCATCACATTCACCTCAAATTTGACCGGGACAACACTCATTTTCCCCAGAGCCAAAATAGAAGAGATAAACTTTGCTTTGACTAGGTTGTGCATCATAGTGTTTATAGGATCCCTGATAGTCACTTGGTGTGTACAGACTATCTATTTCCAACATATAGGTGGTTATGTATTCAGAAGAGCACCACTCATGTCCAATTAGCACTGAATTAGCACTCAGTGGCCATAGACTGCTGACTAACTGGAGAAGGGCAGAAAAGCAAGTCTGAGGGGGAATTGAATGTCCTGGAAGACAATAATAATGATAATAATAACAATTTATTATTTATACCCCACCCATCTGTTTATTGTTTATTTCTTTGACATCTGGTGGGAGGGTGTTCCACAGGGTGGACACCACTACCGAGAAAGACTTCTGCCTGGTTCCCTGTAACCTCACTTCTCGCAGGGAAGGAACCGCCAGAAGGCCCTCAGAGTTGGACCTCAGTGTCTGGGCAGAACGATGAGGGGTGGAGACGCTCTTTCAGGTATACTGGGCCAAGGCCATTTAGGGCTTTAAAGGTCAGCACTGAATACAGACACAGTACTGAATAGAAACACTCCATCATTTTGTTGTGAGACCCACGTTTTCTACTCATAATTAAAGAGCAGGAAATGGGCATGTCTTTGACATGCAACAGCTTAGGCTAGCATTCAACAGCATTTTAATCAGAACAGACCCATTGCAATTAATGAAAATTACTGAGCTTGGTCCATTACTTTTAAAGGGCATTCTATGAATAACATTCAGTTTAATACCACCCTTAATGTTTCTATAAGCATCACATGAGGGAAATCTAGTGTAAAAGATCCAATGATTTTGACACACCCTGGCTGCAAAAAACAAGGCCAGATAATTCAGAACTCCAAAAATTTGGGGGAAGAAATGCAGATGAGAAAAGTTTTGGAAGCAGTCCTAACCTGGATTTCAGTTTAACTCACAAAAAAACAGTTTGCAAGATGTTTCGAGTACAGCTCTAAAACTGTGACATATGAACAAGGCCTCTTTTACAAGCAAGTAGAAGCGACTCTTCTTTCCACTGCAGATTTATAGCAAAGCAAAATATACTTTCCAGTAAACCTTGACCTTAGTCTGTCTCCTGAATACAGATCACATGCTTTGTGATTTGCTCCTTGCCTTTCAAGACTAGCCTCTCTTTTTTACATCTTTAGATCAGAACCCATCACATAATTGTGACTGCAGGTGCAATTTTATCCTGCAAAGTTTCACTTCCATCCCTTGTGTCGTTACATTTTTTTATTCAGTTGATGACATGCCCTTTGGAAGGTTTTCTTCTAAAGTTAATGTTTTGTTTTGTTTTTGGTATTTGCTTTACACCCAGAAATAGGCCTTCTCGTCCTTAAACCTTTTATTCTTGTATTGGCTGCCATAGTTATGCTATAGCACATTTTAATTGTTCACAGTTAAGTGTTGCAAAAAAAAGAAAGAAAGAAGCAGCAGCATTAATTTAAGGCCTGATGTAAATAGAAGTGTTAGGGAGGAAAATGTATTAAATTAAACAGAAGAGCAGCCTCAAGCACTGAGCATCTGTACTAGGTGCAAAATACCATGTTCAGTTCTTCATGGAAGTAGCCACAGTTGATGAAGGATTTTCTTGCTAGTGTTCCTGACTATACACCTCCTTCATTTTGCATTACTGTAAAGATGATGTCCCAAAACAGTCTAGTAGACAACTGGCTGAAAGCTGTCATACTTTCAGTTGTTTTTGGTTCTGCCCACCTTCCCTCAAGAAGTTGTGGACTCTTCTTCATTGGACCCTCCTTCCTTCCTTCTTTCCTTCCTTCCTTCCTTCCTTCCTTCCTTCCTTCCTTCTTTCCACCCTCCTCCCTCCCTCCTCCTCCCCCCTCTCTCTGTCTCTCTCTTTCTTTCTTATTACAGTCAAAACTTGGTTGTTGAACGTAATCCATTCTAGAAGCCCATTCGGCTTCCGCAATGTTCGACAACCGAGGCACGGCTTCCGATTGGTTGCAAGAGCTTCCTGCACTCTAGCGGAAACCATGTCAGACGTACTGCCGAACGCTCACGCCAATCCTCAGTCCCTCATTACTGTCGTGTTGGCTTGGAGGTTTCTAAGCAGAGGTTGGACGCCCACCTGGCATGAATGCTTTGGTTGCCATTCCTGCCTTGCAGGGGGTTGGACTAGATGGCTCTCGGGATTGCCTCCAACTCTACCATTCTAAGATTCCTTCACCGCTATTTCTGTTTTTTCCCCTGATGGATCCATCACACAGGTGCTCCTTTCCAAATGAAGCCTGCCTCTCACTGTCCTCTACTGCCATGCCATCATTATCAAAATATATGGGGAGTGCCTTCGTGACATGGATCACTAACAGGAGCATGCCTATAAACAGTCATCGCCTCCAGTGAGAGGTGATGCATCTGGATATATTGAATTTGACATTTCTAGTGCAGAGCGGAGCTTCATCACAGTAGCAACTGTTTCATGTCCAGAATACAAATATTCCCATCCATGCCCTCCTAGACATGGGCAAACTGTTGTCATATTTTCCCAGTGAATTTAACATTCTGTGTTGGTGGAGAGTAGGACAGCCTGAGCATGGGTCAATATAAATTAGGTCTTCTTTCCTTCCTTCCTTCCTTCCTTCCTTCCTTCCTTCCTTCCTTCCTTCCTCTGCAAATTCATTCTGGCATGGTGCCTTTTCTTGTTTTAGAGTTTAAAAATAGACTTTGGTCTAATATGCACATACACACACACCTGTTAAGAATCCATGTTCTCTGCCCTTTCCCAACACATGATAAATATAAGGAAATGATTTGAATACTGTGTGCATAAGCCTGTTTTGCACATTTGTTCTCCATCAAAACCTATTTGTTCACTCATTAAAAACAGGGGAAGCTGTGTATGCAGTGAGCCCACTTAGATAAGGGAGGGAGTGCTTTTCTAAAGCAGGGATAAGTAGAATTTGTGGCTCTCCAGATGTTGCCAGACTGCATCCACTATCACACCTGACCATTGCCCATGCTGGCTGGGACTGGTGGGAGTCGGAGTCCAACAACATCTGGAGGTCACCCTTTTCCCACCTCTCTGTAGAAGGTAACATAGGATCCCCAAAAGCATTTTGTTGAATCAAATGGAAAGGCCACCCAGCCCAGCATTCTGTTTTCAGCAGTGACCAACCGAATGATTCTAAGCAGCTCACAAACACCTCCCTATTGTTCATCTCCCAGATGTGGTATTCAGAGGTACACAGCCTCTTAGCATCGAGATTCCATTTAGCTTTCATAGGTATTGATATTGGTGTTCCATGTTGTCAAGGTGCTGTCAGGTAAGCGCAGGGCATCCGCAGGGCAGGAAAGAATGTGAGGCACGAAATGCGGTTAGCTTTTATTTGCAGAAAGTAACAACAAGTAGAGTCACTCTGGTTTGACTCATTCAACTTGAGATGTTACTGAAACTGACCACCGGCTCCCACTACCCTCTCTAGCCTCTCACTCTGCATCCCTCCCGAGCAGATGGAGACTGTGAGAAGGGGATGAGCTCCTCCACTAAGCCCTTCCTGGCCCATTGCTCAGCAACGTGCAGGACTCTCCTCAATCAACCTGTCAGAGGGGGAGAAGAGCCAGCAGGGCTGGGGCTGAGGCTGGTCCAGCTGCTGTGTAGCAGGGGTGACATCTGACTCCTCTCTGTCTAAATCTGTGCTCACACGGTGATGCCCAGCTTCCAGCCCTGTCCTGGAAGGACTTCCTTCTTCTGACCCCCCATGATTGTCGAAGCCGCCTGCTTCAAGCACCTCCCAGTCCATCCCTTCACCAGACTGCTCTCCAGTTTCCCACCACCACAATACGGAATCTAAGTTACCACCTTCTGTGTCCTCCCTGTGGAGCTCTAGGGCACACACCACTCTTCCTCATCCAGCTAGTCCCTGACACATGTGCTGCTGCTTATGTGGTCAAAACAGCAGCATCCCCGTGCAATAGGGAGGTATCAGAAGCCTTAGGGGAACCCCAAGGTTTGCAGAAAATCAAGACATCTTTGGGGAAGGGAAGCCCCCAGAGGGTATCCCCACCCCAGAAAACAGCCTAATTTGGTCAGCACATGCTGTGTGGCAACAGCATTTTGCTGTTGCGGCAGAGACTGGAAAACCAGGTAGGAATGCAGCAACATGAACAAGGACACTCCATGCTACCACAATTCATTGCAGGTGCCACTTGTCAGGTCTCACAGCCTTTCAATGTCCCTATCAGAGCCAGCCCACCCATGGAAGAATGAGGAAATCCCAAGAAAAAAACAGTGGCAAGAAAAATTGATGAGCTATGCAGAGCTGGCCAAATTGACATACAAACTGTGGGACAAGGACAACTGTGACTTTAAGGAAGAATGGGAGCTTTTCACTATTTAAGAAAAAAACAAAATGGGCTCCTTGGCAGGTTTTTAATAAACATACACAAATGTATTGGTTGATAACGTGATAGATAGATAAGGTAAGGATTTGTACCATCTTATAACATGCAGAGAATAACATGTGCAGAGAAATCAGAGAGAGGAGTTGAGGGAAGTCCTAGGTGGGAGGGGGTGGGAGGGGGGAAACTATGTTTGTGATTACAGTCATACCTTGGGATGAATACGCTTCAGGTTAAGCATTTTCGGGTTGTGCTCTGCGGTGACCCTGAAGTAACGGAACGCGTTACTTCCGGGTTTCGCCGTTCGCGCATTATAGTCTTTTTAAAATTCCCAATTATAGAGAGGGGACTGGGGAGAAAGCTTTGTTTTCAGCAAATCTAATTTGGTCCCAGATAATGAGTCGGAACTGGAACATGGCTTTTAAAGTACTCCTAATACTACTAAACTGACTTATTGAAACTGAATCCACCTTAGTAACTAGAGAAAGAGATTTTCACACCAGTTTTCTTCTAAACACTCAAAAGCCCCTGACCTCTGCTGTATATCCTCTCAGCTAACTTTTTTGAAAGTCAAATCCAAGAAACCACTAAGTATTTGACACTTTTCTTCTTCTTGCCATCTAGCTATTGTGTATCTGCACTAATAAGCCACCTCTTGATTCCATAAGTAACCCCTACCTTTCAAAGTGCTTTCATCTCTCCACTCAACAGTAACACATCTCCAGGCGTCTGGACTGCGGAGCTTTCTATTTGGCACAGAGCTCTTGCAGAAGTGTGAAAAGCTGCATATTTTTCCAGTGGGAGTCCTGTCTTAATGGTGCCATGCATGGAGCAAGTGAGAAAAGAGAAACAACTATAGATTTAAAAGGGAAAGGAAAAAAGAAACCAAGGAAGGGAAAAGGGATTTGGGAAATTGATGTGTTCAGCTCTTTCTGGCTGTGTAAGAATGTAATCCACTGACACAGTGGCCAATTGACCACAAGTAGCCATCCTCCCCTTTGATAACAGCTTGATCATCAGCATGGAGATAAGGATTCTGTCCTGCTAATATCTGTGCTGATCAAGGTTGCTGGTAAAAATGCTTGTGATTGTCTTGCCTTGTGAATCCGTATCCAGTGCTTTGCATTGCTTTAGGGAAATGGTGGCTAACCTTTAGACTTCCAGATGCTGTTGGACTAGAACCCCATTGTCCCTCCCTACCATTGGCCATGCTGGCCAAGGCTGATGGAAATCTAACAACATATGGCAATGCAACCCTAGGATGTTTGCATAGGAAGTCCCACTATGTCCAGTGTGGTTTCCTCCTATCAGGGACTGGCTGGATGAGGAAGACTGGGGGGAGCCTCCTGCCCAGGAGCGCCCCAGGGAGGACAAGGACTTAGACCCAGGACTCAGCTAAATTAGAAGAAGCGGCGATTTGAATGTGCTATAAACATGCAACACCAGATGGCTCCAGAGAGCAGAAAAATTTAAAACACACTTTTCCATAGAGATTTTCTTGTATAAATTTCTGACTTATTTATAGTGTTGTTTCCCCCCCAGTGTTTAGATCTACCCCTGGGTTCTAGTGGTGGGACAATGGGGAGGAGGCTGGGGAAGGGACAAGCTGGGAGCTCTGGAAGGAGGAGGCTGGAGCGATCAAGGGGGGGGGGGTCTGAAGGAGAAGGCCCTTCTAGAACAAGGCTGGAGACTGAGTGTCTCAGGTTGAGCACAGACCCAGACAGGGAGGAATCAGAGGGTATACCTTCCATCCCGCAGCAGGACAGTCCTGCTGGCTCCCCTCCTCTCACACCCATTCCAGGAGAGCCCTGCATGTTGCCAAACAATGGACCAGACAGGCCCACATCACAGCCTCCAGCTATTGGGAAGGGGTCCAAAGTGAGAGGCTAGGGGGGAAAGGAGAGGCCAGTGGTCAGTTTCCGGCATTGTCTCAAGCTGAAGGAGTCGAGGCAGGGAGACCCCCACTATGTTACTTTCTGTGAATAAAAGCCAATTGCATTCCAAGCCTCCAGTCTTTTCTTGACCTGAGGAGACCCAGAATTTCCCAGCCAGCCTCCCTAGTAAGTGTGTTAAGGATTGCAGCCTAAGCTTCCGGGAGCTTAGTATCTGTCAATATTCACTAGTTCAGCCACATTTGGAGAACCAAATGTTCCTCACACCTGGATTCCAGTCTGATCCATATATTAGTCCTGGAGGTGCAAATTAAGTCAGTTTGATTAAAAATCTGGACCAAATGAATCCCCCCCCCCCCATCAGTGAGGGGAAATCTGAATGCCTGATTCCACACAAAATGGCATTTTGAGGTTCATTTGTATTTCTGGGAAAGGCAGCCAATGGATTTTAAGGGAAGCAAAGAAAGCTAGTAAATTTCCAATAACGCCAGCAAAAATAGCTTGGGATGTGCAGAGCATTTTTAGTGAGTTTAAGTTTATACGTCTCTCTCTCTTCCTCTGTGGTTATTTAGTCTTTCCAAGGTGGCATATTTCAGCATGCAGAGCTCCTGATAACTCTTTTATTGGCTAATTGCTTAGCTTACTAAAGTGCACTTTCAACGGAAAGCAACCGCAGACCAATTTGTCAGCTTGTAAGAATCCATCACAAGCTTGTAAAAATCATCCACTTTTCAGAGATTGATGGACTCAGGCTGTTGTTTACCAGGAAGCCGAGCAGGCAGTCATGTCAGGGCAAAAGGGACCAAACACTTCAGATATAAATCAAAATTAAAGTCTCTCCAGTGATGATGCCAGAACTGCTCTGATCTTCCTTTTACATTACTGGTCTATGAATGCATACCTAATCTTAACTCCTTTTCTGTTCTTGTGTTTTTGCGGTGGGTGGAAAATGCAGAGCTTCCAAGTGTCGCTATTTTCCAGGGATGTCCCTGATTTACAGAAGCTGTCCTGGTTTCTGACTTGATCCTGGAATATCCCACTTTTCCTTTGCACATTCCTATTTTCATTGGAGAAATGCTGGAGGGTGTGGAGTTATCCACCCCCCTGAGCTGTCTGAAGGCAACCCTATATACAGAAGGTTTTTTTAAATGTTTAATGTTTTATTATGTTTTTATATATGTTGGAAGCCACCCAGAGTGCTGGAGCAACACAATCTTCTTCTTCTTCTTCTTCTTCTTCTTCTTCTTCTTCTTCTTCTTCTTCTCATAGAATCATAGAGTTGGAAGAGACCACAAGGGCCATCGAGTCCAACCCCCTGCCAAGCAGGAAACACCATCAGAGCACTCCTGACATATGGTTGTCAAGCCTCTGCTTAAAGACCTCCAAAGAAGGAGACTCCACCACACTCCTTGGCAGCAAATTCCACTGTCGAATAGCTCTTACTGTCAGGAAGTTCTTCCTAATGTTTAGGTGGAATCTTCTTTCTTGTAGTTTGGAACCATTGCTCCGTGTCCGCTTCTCTGGAGCAGCAGAAAACAACCTTTCTCCCTCCTCTATGTGACATCCTTTTATATATTTGAACATGGCTATCATATCACCCCTTAACCTCCTCTTCTCCAGGCTAAACATGCCCAGCTCCCTTAGCCATTCCTCATAAGGCATCGTTTCCAGGCCTTTGACCATTTTGGTTGCCCTCCTCTGGACACGTTCCAGTTTGTCAGTGTCCTTCTTGAACTGTGGTGCCCAGAACTGGACACAGTACTCCAGGTGAGGTAGAATACAGAGTAGAATACAGTGGCACTATTACTTCCCTTGATCTAGATGCTATACTCCTATTGATGCAGCCCAGAATTGCATTGGCTTTTTTAGCTGCCGCGTCACACTGTTGGCTCATGTCAAGTTTGTGGTCAACCAAGACTCCTAGATCCTTTTGACATGTACTGCTCTCAAGCCAGGTGTCACCCATCTTGTATTTGTGCCTCTCATTTTTTTTGCCCAAGTGCAATACTTTACATTTCTCCCTGTTAAAATTCATCTTGTTTGTTTTGGCCCTGTTCTCTAATCTGTCAAGGTTGTTTTGAAGTGTGATCCTGTCCTCTGGGATGTTAGTCACCCCTCCCAGTTTGGTGTCATCTGCAAATTTGATCAGGATGCCCTTGAGTCCATCTTCTAAGTTGTTGATAAAGATGTTGAATAAGACCGGGCCCAAGACAGAACCCTGTGGCACCCCACTAGTCACTCTTCTCCAGGATGAAGAGGAACCATTGATGAGCACCCTTTGGGTTCGGTCAGTCAGCCAGTTACAAATCCACTAAGTGGTAGCATAGTCAAGACCGCATTTTACCAGCTTCTTTACAAGAATATCATGGGGCACCTTGTCAAATGCCTTGCTGAAATCAAGGTAGGCTACATCCACTGCGTTCCCTTCATCTACCAGGCTTGTAATTCTGTCAAAAAACGAGATCAGGTTAGTCTGACATGACTTATTTTTCAGAAATCCATGCTGACTATTGGTGATCACAGCATTCCTTTCTAGGTGCTCACAGACTGTTTGCTTAATGATCTGATCCAGAATCTTCCCTGGTATTGATGTCAGACTGACTTCTTCTTCTTCTTCTTCTTCGGCGATCACATGTAGTTGAGTAAGACTGTCTTTCATAAACACGGATTTAACAATGAGTCCATAAGTGACTGTGGAGGCCAATTCTGGATCCACACGTCCTTCCACAGAGGGGACAAAGGTTTCCTGGTGGAAGTCAATCACGGTGTGGATTTGCCAAGCGTGCCTTCCTCTTAGCACATTTCTCCCTTGTGTCCTAAGTTCAAGTGTCTTCAAAGCCCATGACACCTTTGGTAAAGGCTGTTCTCCAATTGGAGTGCTCGCAAGCAAGTGTTTCCCAATTGTTGGTGTTTATACTACATTTTTTTAAAAATGCCTTGAGACAGTCTTTAAACCTCTTTTGTTGACCACCAGCATTACGCTTTCCATTTTTAAGTTCGGAATCAAGTAGTTGCTTTGGAAAATGACAATCAGGCACCCGCACAACATGACCAGTCCAACGAAGTTGATGTTGAAGAATCATTGCTTCAACACTGGTGATCTTTGCTTCATCTAGTACACTGATATTAGTTCGCCTCTCTTCCCAGGTGATGTGTAAAATTTTTCGGAGACATAGTTGATGGAATCTTTCAAGGAGTTGGAGATGGTTTATAAGTGGTCCATGTTTCACAAGCATACAGTAAGTTTGGTAGTTCAAGAACTTTGTAAATGAGCAACCCAATAAGATGTGTGGGGTATAAATAATAAAATTATCATTATGGAATAAGACTCCCTATTTTCATCACAGAAATGTTGGAGGGTATAATAATGTACATTCCAAAGAGAGATGTTCTGATGTAAAACATATGTATGCTTCTCCCAAGCACGCTGAAGAGATAGACCCAATCTGCACTATATATTTTAAGCAGTATCATGCCACTTTAAACACTCTTGACTCCTAGAGTGGTTGAACAGTCAGTCCCTCTTCCAAGGGAACTTTGAAAACTGTGAGGGAAATGCACTGCAAACTTTTAGCACCCTTAGCAAACTGCAGTTCCCAGGATTCTTTGTGGGAAAGTCATCACTGTTTAAAATGATATGATACCATTTTAATTGTGTAGTACAGATGGGGGCATATACTATACAGCTAATGTTCAATTTTAACAGGACAAATCTGAGACATGTGGATTGGAGGCTGAGTCAAGCCACACTTCAGAGGGCACTGTGGGTCACTTAAGCCAACAAAACCAAATTCTGTGGAAGGAACTATCCATACCAGGAGAACAGAAGTAGCATGGGGGGCAAGACTAACCTCTCCTAGGCCACACCAAAATGAGTTCTCTTCATAGTCCAGCCCAGGCTGTAACAATTCATTCAAACAAAGCTGTCACAAGGTTTTTGTCTGGTTTTTTTTAAGGCAAACAAGACACCACTCCCACTTTGTCCACACAGTTGAAAAGAATTTTAATTTATATTATATCAATAATTTTAATAATAATTCAATGTTTGCAGACACACTGTGTATATCATTTTAAAAACATTTGATTCAAATATTGTCCAAATCTATTTACATCACTAAAAGTGTTTAGTTTTGTGTTTTTGTTTTACTTTACTTTGAATGTGACCTCATTCAAATTGATGCTGTCTTCGTTGGGCATGACAGATTTCCAGCTTGACAGATTTTTACATTATCATATTTGAAGAGATTTCTCGCAGGATTTTGTTGCTGTCTCCTTAGGAAGATTAATTAGGAGGCAGTGTAATGAATCACAGTAGAATTGTAATTTTACCATTCAATAACTGAGCTTACACATTCCATTTGCTTCTTTCTCTCCTGAACATTCTTTCCTCTCTCCCCATCTCTGAAATATATTTTGTCTTTTGCAAATACACACACACACACACACACACACACAATTATATGAAGAGATTCCTGCATCAGGCCAATGGCCCAACTATTCCAGCATCCTCTTCTCACAGCTGCCAACCAGATTCCTGTGAGAGGCCCATGAGCAGGACGTGAGCACAACAGCACTCTGCCAAAATACAGTTCCCCACAATTGGTATTGAGAGGTATAGTGCCCTTGATAGTCGAAGTGGAGTATAGACATTAGGGCTCATTGCGACTGATAGCCTTATCAACAATGAATTTGTCTAATCCTCTTTTAAAGCCTTCCAAGTAAATTAAATGAAATACTTTATTGTCACTTGTACAACTTGTATACAGTTATACCCCCCACTCAGCCCTCTTAGTCTTAATTCCCCTCCTTTACTGACACACACCAGTCAAACCCGGAAGTCAGTTGCCCTGTTGTTATCTTTTCATTCAGCAGGCTAACAGCCCACAGATAGAAGCTGTTCTTTACCCTGTTGGTGCGACTAATCATGCTTCTATATCTTCTGCCTGAGGGCAGGAGATCAAGAAAGTGCTGGCCAGGCTGTGAATCATCCCTGATAATTTTCCTCACTCTCCTGAGGCAACGTTCTTCTGCAATGTCATCCAGTGGATTCACAGGATAGTGACCTGCATTGCCACCCGTGAAAGCGAGTTCCAAAATTTAATTGTGCAAATAAGTACTTTCTTTTATCTGCCCCAAATCTTCCAACATTCAGCTTCCCTGGGTGTCCATGAATCTAGTGTTGTGTGTGTGTGTGTGTGTGTGTGTGTGTGAGAGAGAGAGAGAGAGAGAGAGAGAGAGAGAGAGAGAGAGAGAGAGAATTTTATACATAGTAAGAGAAGTAAGCCGAATTTCATTGCATATGATAAATATTGGGGCAGGGTAATGCTGTGCTCCCCCATTGCTGTCCCAATGAAAACCACCCCTTCCCCAGACCTGCTGTTTCTCCCTAAAGGAGTTAGCAGGCAGATTATCATGTGCAGAGCTCCACACACACAAAAATCAAGATGCATATGATGTACCGAGACTAAAATACAACACACCTACAGCATGCAGCCATTCAGAATTAAAATCAGATCTTCTGGGATTGTTGTGTAATCATTTTTACACTTTTAGTGAATCTGAACTAATTGCGCTGTGCTTTTCAAGGCTATTTTGTTACACAAAGGCCCACAAGTATTTCCACTGTGCTGGTCTTAAAGAATCAATTAAGGATGGATTTGCAAGTAGCTATACCTTTCCCAGGATGGGAGCTGAAACTTGCTCTGGCACACTCACAGCATTTTAAATAAACATAGGATTTAGCACTGCATTTCATTTACTGTAAGTCATAAGCTGAAACACAGATGCACGGAGACACAAGCATTTTATTGCAAGCCTAACAGCTAGATCTCTCTGGAGTTTCCTTCAGCCAAGGTTCATTGAGTCTAATTTAATTTCTGCAGGCTTTTTGGGTCTTTCTACAGATAAGAGAGCTGCCCTTCCAATGCTAACAGGTGTCCTAAGCAAAGATCATTATCAGGTGATCAGGTCAGATAGCTTAGCCTGGTGTCAGGTGCCCCAGAGTGAATTAATCTCTGAAATAGCTTCTTAATGAGATGGGAAGAGATTTGGCAAAATAATGAACCGAGGATGCCCACATCTTTCCATGTACACATGTGCCAATAAGTGAGGGTCCATATGTATGACTATAGCTCAAGAGTTCTGCATAATATTTATTTATGCTTTCCCCCGCCACACCAATGCATCTCAGTAGATCTCAAGACAGGGTACAAAGTACAGAATGCATAAAATCACATGAGCACAAAAATAAAACATTAAAAAAACAAAACAAAAACATCTTATTGAACTCATAGAGTATTTCCCAAATTCGGATTTCTAGCTGTTTTTGGACTACAACTCCCATCATCTGGAAACAGCTGGAGACCCTGGACGAATAGAAGCAGCTAAAAGCATAGCTAAAACGGCAAGGCAGACTTCACTTGCCACCAATAGATCAACACACTGAGGTTAGTGATGGCTGGTTTGGCTTCTTGAGTCGGGCTGTGCCGATCTCCCCTCTTTCCAATACCGTGTTGTAATGCTGGTCACTGAGATGGGCTAGGCAGCTGAGAGCAGCAGTGGAGCATATGCCTGCGCTGCCCAGGGCAGGCACACTTCCAAGGGGGCGTGGTGCCCTCCCAGGCATGGGATAACCAATCAGGGTGCCAGGAGTGGTGCGTGCGCCCTGCAGCCGGGGTGGAGTGAGCCTCCCCCAAGCTGTCAAAATGAAGGGGGAAGGGGGGGAATGCCGCCGGCAAAGCAACACAGCTTCCCCCCTTACCCCAACGGCTCGGGGTAGGCTTGGGTGTTGGGAGTGAGCAGCATGCCGAATGTCACCCCCCTCAGTGAAGGCACCTGGGGTGCTCCACCCCCACCACAGACCCCTTCCTACACCCCTGGCTGAGAGTTTGGCACTGTGTGATCAGAGTAGTGGTGAAAATACTCCCAACATTGCTCCCATACCACATTGCACTTCTGGCTGCCTTGCCCTTTCCCACACCCTCTGGGTAACTGGCAGTGATGTATGACATTGGGAAGACAGGAAAGCAATGCAGCCCCGCCGGATGCCATTCCCTACAGCACTGAGTTATGGAGTAGGGAGGGAGGGAGAGTAGGGTTCATTTATTTTATCCTGTGCCCTGCCAATCTCTCATTAACAGGTAATATATGAGGACAAACAGATTTGTACTCTTCTGTCCATTTCTGGATTTTTCAGAGTTTGTGTTTCGGATAAATTTTCCTTCCCATTGTCTAGTACATGGCTACCCATGTACTAAGGCCCGGGGGCTGGGTGCGGCCCAATTGCCTTCTAAATCCAGCCTGTGAACGGTCCAGGAATCAGCGTGTTTTTACATGAGTAGAATGTGTCCTTTAATTTAAAATCTCTGGGTTATTTGTGGGGCATAGGAATTCATTCATCCCCCCCCCCAAAAAAAAAAAAAAAATATAGTCTGGCCCTCCACAAAGTCTGAGGGATATTGAACTGGCCCCCTGCTGAAAAAGTTTGAGGACCCCGGTCTAGCATCTAAGTTGAAGTCTGTGTTATGTGTACAGTTCTTGATGTATTTCAAATTAAAACATATTTTTTCTTGTATGATGGTCAATATCACAATGTGCCCCATGTCTCTAGGTATGGTGTGAAATGGAAAAACAGTGAAAAAAAGAAAAATAAAATCTAGGTGAATTTCCTGCTCATTTCCATTTCTGATGTTTTCTTTCAGAAATGTTCAGCAAAGGAAACATGCATATTTAAATATAATAATTTTCACATCTTTTGTGTCCTTCATTCACAAAACGATTTCTTTGAACACAAGTGTTCCTCAGTGGTATAGTGTACTTCATTTTGCTTTTAGGATATTTGATTTTTTTCAGATGGCAATTCATTTAATAATTATAAATTGTATCTTGCTGCAGTATTCAACACCCACATACACAAACACAAGATGGAAAAGCAACTCCCACAACTTCTGCTTGGGTGCAGAAGTTGCCAGAAAGAGGCAGACAAGATGCCATCCAACTGCCCTTGGGTAGGGTTGCTATATGTCTGGAATTTCCCAGACAGATCCGGAATACTGTAGTTGAAAGCATTTTCCTCAAAAATAGCTCGAAAACGTCCACTTTGGACAAAAACTAAAACAACCTAAAAGCTCAACAACTTTGGCTAACAAAAGCTCAGCAAATTTTCTGTCCAGATTTTCACTTTTTAAATATGGCAACCCTACCCTACCCTAAGGTTTGCTCCTTAGCCTTTTCTTCTCCCAGAGATATCCTGCAAAGCAGCAGCAGTTTAAAACCAGAGTATTCCTTCTCCTAGATGGGCTATCTTTCCAGGTTGATGAGCCTCATCTTCCCATCACTTCCCTCTACAGCACATTCAGAAACTACTTTCTTGACCCTTGGACCCACAATTGGTCTTGTCTGCTCAATCCACCAGAGCCTGTCTTTGCATGCAGTGGAAGTCCAGGAAAGTAATAATAATAATAATAATAATAATAATAATAATAATAATAAATTTTATTTATATCCCGCCCTCCCCAGCCGAAGCCGGGCTCAGGGCGGCTAACAACACTAAAACAGTACAACATTATAAAAACATTATAAAAATTAATTAAAATCAAAATTGATGGCAACCATAAACTAAAGTTTTGTAAAGATTGCCAAAGGAGGGAGTCAGGCTGCACCCTGACCAAAGGCCAGGTGGAATAGCTCTGTCTTGCAGGCCCTGTGGAAAGATGTCAAGTCCTGCAGGGCCCTAGTTTCTTGTGACAGAGCATTCCACCAGGTTGGAGCCGCAGCTGAAAAAGCCCTGGCTCTAGTTGAGGCCAGCCTAACCTCTCTGTGGCCTGGGACCTTCAAGGTGTTTTTATTTGAAGACCGTAAGTTCCTCTGTGGGGCATACCAGGAGAGGCGGTCCCGTAGGTACGAGGGTCCTAGGCCGTATAGGGCTTTGAAGTAAATAAGTCATAAACATTTGACATGAGGAACTCACCTGGGAGGAGAAAATCACATCAGTAGTTTCCATGTCAGTGTCTTTCCTTGTACATCAGGCCTGGGGAATCTCTGGTTTGAGGGCAATGTGTGTCCCTCTAGGCCATTCTATTTGGCCATGAAGACCACAGGATGAAGATTTTGAAAGATAACTGTGTTTCTGTTTGTGTATTGTTTTGGGAATTGCAAATTAGAATGAATTTCTCCCCCACTTCTAAGTTGAGGAAACCACAACTCAGCAGGTGGACAGATTCCAGGTATCAGGATCTATAATGAAATTAAGAAGGTCCTTAAGTGGACTTTTCCTAAGAAACCAGAGGCTTTCCTCTTGGGTATGGTGGGCCAAGTGGTGTTAAGGAAGGATAGGACTTTCTTTATGTATGCCACTACAGCAGCAAGAATTCTACTGGCAAAGTATTGGAAGACGCAAGAACTACCTACTCTGGAAGAATGGCAAACAAAGGTGATTGACTTTATGGGACTGGCTGAGATGACGGGCAGAATCCGGGACCAGGGGAAAGAGACAGTGGAAGAGGACTGGAAGAATTTCAAAATATATCTTAAAAATAATTGTAAAATTGAGGAATGTTAAGATGTCAGGGGGTAAGAAGTAAAGAATTGCAGCAGTAAACAAAAAAACTTAAGAAATATTTATGAAAAGGAATTAAGACAATGGACTTAAGGGTTGCTAAAGAATTATTAAACAAGGATGCAGGGATGGGGAGGTATGGGGAAGTCAAAGAAAAAAGGCTATGAACCGATGAGTATGAAGTTATATTGTGTTACATTGTTCTTTATTTTATGTGTGGAAAATTAATAAAAATTATTATAAAAAAAAAGAACAGGCAACGAGAGTAATGGGCCATTAATTTCATTGAACATAGAAGGTCAAAAGGGAAATACCCATCCATCAATTCAAGTTACTTTGGCACTGACAGAATAAATATATTCTGAGATGAATCTCTGCTAATGAAAGAGTTTATGGCAAATTATTTGCAACTTCTGGAAGAGGATATGAGAAGAGGCCCCTTTTTCAATTTTTGACAATTGCACAAGAGCTTGGACATTCACTTGCTGCTCATATTTCACAGAAAACATGAAAAGTTTCCTCAAATTGAGGCATATTAACTGCTTGCCACAAAAGAAAGTATGAACTATTTGCACAGGAAATAAGCTAGTTCTAAACGTAAGAGGTGTTTTATATATTTGACTACCTCCTTTGGATTGAAAAAATATTTAATTTGACAAGCACTGGTTGTGTGATGCTGTCAAGCAGACCCAAAATTGGGCGCAGGGAGGAAACATCCTGAAAGGGTTCAGTTACCAGAAATATCATTTATCATAATTTTGACTGTGACAAGGTTCTTTGAAGTCTAAGTCCAATGGCACAATTGAAAATTAATCTGTGGAATTCGATCATTTTGAAATACTTTACATAACAGACCGTATCATACTCTGAAGTAATGTCACTATCTTTTGCTTAATAGGGTTTTCACATTCTCTGACAGCCTTTTTTTTTTTTTTTTAAGCAGAACACCAAAGGTCACAATTCATGAGAAACTGTGCTCAAACCTCACTGAAATGTATAGGAGCTGAGGAAGCACTTTCTCTTAAATTGTGCTTCAATTTGTGTGAGGGAGTGCTTTAGCTTTAGCTCAGTGGTAAAATACCTGTTTTACAGGCAGAAGATCTGAGGTTAAATCTGGCATCTCCAGGTGGGTACGGGAAAGGCCCCTATTTGAAACTCCTGGCAGTCAGCATAGGCCAGGCACAGGCAAACTTGGCCCTCCAGATGTTTTGGGACAACAACTCCCATCATCCCTAGCTAACAGGACCAGTGGTCAGGGATGGTGGGAGTTGTAGTCCCAAAACATCTGGAGGGCCGAGTTTACCTATGCCTGGCATAGACAATACTGAGCTTGATGAACCAATAGTCTGATCTAATATAAGACAACTTCCTACATTTCACCCAAATCTCTTGGACTCTATTACTTTGAGGAGGTGGTTCAGAAGACCCTAAATAAAGGTTAGAAATTCCCTGGGACCCACTGCTAAATGCAGGAGGAGAGGAACAGGCAATGAGATGCTACCTATGCTTCAGTGTTCACAAAGAAGAAGTGCAGCAAGGATAATATGCTTTAGCAGCATGGGGAAAACCAACGACTGAGACTGACAGGGCAGCCTATCAAGCTTCAGGGGCTCAGTTTCCTCCCCCCTTGGCCATAGATAAGCAGTACAAAGAGAAAGCAGTCTCTTACCAGTAACAGAAATGTTTAATGAATGCAGCAAAAGAACAAGCGACCGTTCTCAGGGTGCAGGTGCTCCCAAGTAAGGCTCTGCCCACTTCCTTCTAGTCATTTCTGTCCTCTCGTCTCCTAGCCGCCTGATCTCTCAACCATTGAGCCTTTTGCGAAGCCACCTTAACTAATCTCCTAGCCTTGGGGCTGAGAGGTTGCACATCTTCCAGTGAGAGAGAGTCAGCTAGCCAAGGATATCTCAAAAATATCAAGAATGTGTGTGTTAATCCACTGTTCCAATTAGTACCTGAAATATGCAAATGAACTCACTCAAAAGAACTGAGATTGAGTACTTAGAAGATGCTATCTCTCTCTGTGTGCGCACAGGGGGGGTGTTTTTTAAAAAAGATAATTATTTAAATTCCCAGAAAAGTGAAATGGATCATTTTGTCATTTCTTTCAAGCTAGATATTGTCATGATTTTGTGAGCTCTGTCTCTAATTAAGCATGTTGGATGAAACATTTATTCATTATTCAGTCTCATCCAAAGTAATAAATATGTATAGTGACAAAATTATCACATTCTATTGTCGCCGCTCCCACAGTGCATAATCTTTTGCCAAGTCATGATCTAACTCCTTTTTATCCTGGCAGACACATCAACATGAACATAGGGAGCTGCCTTCTACTGAGTCAGCCCATTGGTTCATCTAACTCAATATTGTCTACACTGACTGGCAGTGGCTTCCAAGGTTTTACAATGGAAGTCTCTCTCAGCCTAAACTGCAGATGCTTGGGGTGGAAACTGAGACCCCCTGCCTATTAAGTAGATGCAGTAGTGAGTCATGGCCACACCATAGGCATGGAAGAAGAAGAAGCAGCAGAAGAGTTTGGATTTGATATCCCGCTTTATTACTACCTAAAGGAGTCTCAAAGCAGCTAACATTCTCCTTTCCCTTCCTCCCCCACAACAAACACTCTGTGAGGTGAGTGGGGCTGAGAGACTGCCCAAGAAGTGTGACTGGCCCAAGGTCACCCAGCAGCTGCATGTGGAGGAGCGGGGAAGCAAACCCAGTTCCCCAGATTACGAGACTACCGCTCTTAACCACTACACCACACTTGCTCTCTATGGAGCTCCCATGCCTACAGTTCCAAAACTTTGCTGTCCTTAGTGCACTTGGATGTTTCATTTTCACCAGATATCTCCTGAATGCTGCCATACAAGATAAGAAACCCACCAAAAAGGTGGTATTTGTCTTTGACATCTGATGACCAAACATGAATTCAAATTCTTGATATTTGACTATCAATCTGCAATGGAACTGCAACTTTCACAGGAATTTGATAGCTGCCATACAAGATTTCATTCCATACTTAAGATGCAACAGTATACAGTCATACCTTGGTTCTTGAAGGCCTTGTGACTCGAACATTTTGACTCCCGAACGCAGCAAACCCAGAAGTGAGTGTTCCGGTTTGCAAGCTTTTATGGAAGCCAAACGTCCAACACGGCTTCCACAGCTTCCAATTCGGTGCAGGAAGCTCCTGCAGCAAATCAGAAGCAGCACCTTGGTTTTCGAACATTTTCAGAAGTCAAATGGACTTCCAGAACCAATTCTGTTTGAGAACCAGGGTATGACTGTATATTATTCTGGCTACGGACAGTTTATGGATGGGTGTAGTTTCTGCCTGCTAAAATCCTAATGGACACATCACAAGTAAAAAACATGTCCCTGGGAAATTCCCTTTGGGTCGCAACTATTTGGTTGATGTGAGTGTGAGCAGCTAGCAAAGTGGATACTCACTGCTTCTGTCTATGCTGCTGAGAGAAACATCTTAATTATTTGTTATCATTTCCCCCATTAAATAAAATATAAGTGGACAAGCATTCAGAGATTAGAAATATTATTCAATATAGGCCCAGAAAAGCACAGTGAACCCCCCCCCTTTTTTTTAAGTGAAAAGTTTTACAAGGCAATTTAGCTCTGGCAAAATTTATTATCTTGAGCAACATAGCAATATTATCCCTTAAGTACAGGGCACATCTAGATTAGAGGCCTCAATATGTTATTGTACTTGGTATGACATCTTCAATAAGCTGAACTTTTCATCTTCTGTTGCTCTGTGCCTGTGTCTTTGGGAGCTCAGCATTACAAACCAACAAACATCATTTAGCCAGAGGGCTCTATTGGATTTGGTTGGTTGCAACAGTTTGTCCCAGGTGGCTTCATACACATGCTGAGTTCTTCTCCGGATGGTGCTTCCACCTTCAGACAGCTCTATAATGAAACATGACTACTAAAATGCACCCAACTGTGGGCTGCTTGTTGTTACTTTTCAAACTTCAACTTGATGGGTCAGTAGAATTGGCAAGCAAAGCTCTATCCTGTCAGTTAAGAAGTACTGAACCCAGCGAAACCCCCAGAATTTACCAAGCTTCCAGTCTGGAGATTGCTTTAACCATGACACTATATCAGCGAAAATTGCTCACCCTTATGTTGTTCCACTGAGTTGGCTTCCATGTGCCTTCAACTGCTTTTCATTATCGATGACCCCAGAGTTTGCATTTACACAGCATGGAATTTGAATTTCTCCATCTCATAATATTTATCTGTATTGGAATGAAGCACCATCTCCCCAATGTAGGCTTCTCTTCCTTGCAGGATCAACTGAGTTTTAAGAGCATGTATACATGAGGGACGCAGGTGGCGCTGTGGGTTAAAGCCTCAGCGCCTAGGGCTTGCCGATCGAAAGGTCGGCGGTTCGAATCCCTGCGGCGGGGTGCGCTCCCGCTGCTCGGTCCCAGCGCCTGCCAACCTAGCAGTTCGAAAGCACCTCCGGGTGCAAGTAGATAAATAGGGACCGCTTACCAGCGGGAAGGTAAACGGCGTTTCCGTGTGCGGCTCTGGCTCTGGCTCTGGCCAGAGCAGCGATGTCACGCTGGCCACGTGACCCGGAAGTGTCTCCGGACAGCGCTGGCCCCTGGCCTCTTAAGTGAGATGGGCGCACAACCCCAGAGTCTGTCAAGACTGGCCCGTACGGGCAGGGGTACCTTTACCTTTACCTTTATACATCTCCAAGGAGCTCTGTGACAGATAGTTTCCCAGGGGGACTGAGTGCTCAGTAGGGATGCTCAGTAGGGATCCATATCCTTTTTCATTGGACTTTTAAAAAGGATTAATTTCATTGCTTTTTGTTTGGTCCTCCTTGCTGATTACATTGTGCATTGGGGGAGAGCATGTATGGGGAACTGGGTGTCTCCATTGTGGGTTGCATCAGTGGGGATTGAGATGTGTGCATTGGGGGGATGGACTGGGTGTGTATACTGGGGGTTACAGGACACGAGTGGCGCTGTGGTCTAAACCACTGAGCCTCTTGGGCTTGCTGATGAGAAGGTTGGCGGTTCGAATCCCTGTGAAGGGGTGAGCTCCTGTTGCTGTGTCCCAGCTCCTGCCAACCTAGCAGTTTGAAAGCACACCCGTGCAAGTAGATAAATAGGTACCAATGCGGCAGGAAGGTAAATTGCATTTCCATGCACACTGGCTTCCGTCACGGTGTCCCATTGCACCAGTAGCGATTTAGTCACGCTGGCCACATGACCCAGAAAGCTGTCTGTGGACAAACGCTGGCTCCCTTGGGGCCCTTTACCTTAAAGGGGTCCTTTACCTTACTGTTACCTTTTACTGGGGATTATATATTGAGGGAGTATTGAGGGAGTGTGTAGTGCTTATTTGGGTGTTTGGTGTGTGTTTTTTTGGTATGTGTTCCTAATTTTATTTATTTTTATTACAAAGTTTGATAGAATCATTGAATGTTAGAGTAGGATGGTACCCTGAGGATCATCTAGTCCAACTCCCTGCAATCCAGGACTTCCCTTATAGGAATTGAACCTGCAACCTTGCAACCTAGGCATTATCAGTATTTATTGTGAACTGCTTTGGGGGTCTTTGGGCCAAAATGTGGCATAAAAAGCATTATCACAACATAAGCTTGACTCTATGGTTCCTTCATTTCTATGCAGAACCAAGAGTGCTTTACAAACATCTTTCTTTCTTTCTACAATGTGTTTCATGATTGTCTCATTTTTGTGCTAATTAACTAACCCCCCTGCTGTGTAACAGATAATTTCAGTGTATGCCTTTGCTTATCAGATGAAGATTCAAGATTGTTTTAAGTCCTATATCTATATTCAGTGGTGGAAGAGAAGATTATTCTGCCTGCACTTTACAAAAGTAATTAAAAGTTCCTTTCGGCATTCTTATTTTCTTGTGATATTGTGGATATGAAGTGTAATGATATTTGGAAAGAACATCAATTTCAGCAAACCTAAGGTTTCACAACTCCCTGAAATGCAACACAGCTTTACATCTATTTTCATCATGAGATAATCTAACCAAAAATAAATAAATCATCAAAACCTTTAATGTAAGACGTGTTCCATGATTTGCAATTAAGAATTCATTTCCCCTTTGATAATAAGAACCTGTCTGAATTTTGGGGAGGGGGTGTGCTTCACACAGCTGGCTCAATGGGTGATCATCTTTTTGAATGGAATGCAGGCAGTGAGAAGGATGTTTCACATGGAACTCCAATTCATATCATCTCCCTTCTCTGTGGATAACAAAACCTGAGCATCAGCCTCAATTCCTAGAGCAGAATGCTGCCCTACAGGTTGCATGTCACCTATGTGTGCCCAGTATCTCCACCTGTCAGTGGCTGGACTGAGGAGAAATGGTGGGGCCCACCCCCCTTCTCTTGAACCTTCCTGAGAACAGGAGGACAGTATAGATTTAGAAGAGTGGTTTGCAGAAGGGCATAGTTCAGAGGAACAGCAGGAAGAAGAAACACCAGGGGAGAGACAGCTGAGAGACTCAATGTCATTGGAGAGCATTCCTGGCCCTCCTTCTGCCAGGACCAGATGAGCATTGAGGGTAGAAGAACAGAAGGTGTAGAGGCAGAAAGCTCAGATTAGCCATTGCAAGGGTGATGTCAGGAGTCTAGGTTCCCAGCTTGATAACACAGTAAGCGTAGGTAACTAAAAATGAAGATTTATTGCAAAAAACAAACATAGCTCTGGGCGGTTCTAATGAAGCCGCCAACATTATCATTCAAGATGACCCTTCTGAAGATTCCTTCTGGTGCCTACAGAATATATTGAACCGTCGCCCCTTACGTCTCTTGTTTTGCTTCCTGTCTAGCAACACTCCCATTCACTGACTTTTTACACTTGTTGGATCAGCTCCAGCCTCTTCCTGTTCTGAAAAACTGTCTCGTGTCTGTTCACACCTGTTTGAGTTTCCTGAGAGTTTGGCAACCGGCATTCCAATGTCCAAGGGAGTTACACCGGGCACTGGCCGCTGTTCAGCCTGGCTCAGATCTAACCCTCCCTGTTCTGCAGCTGGCTCCACTAAGTTCTACTAGGAGTTGGCTCATTCCTGACAGGTGGCATAGAATAGGAGAGACAGAGGGGGTTGGACTTTATTTGGAGCAATGCCATTATTTTAGGGAGGCTGCATTCCTTTGTGTCTCTCTGTGAACTATGGAATAAATTACTTGATAAGCACTCTTCTTGTTTATCTGCTCACTGGCTGCCACTGGGGGAGGGATCAGCCTGACACCGCCACATGAAGAGGATGGTCAGATGGGGAAAATATGTGAAGTAGCCCAGAGACATGTAATACAACCCCATTGTTTAGGGAGATACACTGAAGGTTTAGGCTCATACACTCCCAATATGTCATGGAGGAAAATTGGGATGTGTATCTTTCATGTATCTTTTGTGGCTGCACACCTGTGCAGAACAAAGCCCCCCCCCCCAAATAAGCGTATTTGGGGGCCACAGTCTTGCAAGAGCCAAAACAGGACATCCTGGGATCCACTCAGAAGACAGGATGGCTTCTGTAATTCTGGGATGTCCCGCTTATCATCATCATCACCATAATTTTATTTGTATGCCACCTTTCCATAGTTAAAACAGTGCTCAAGGCGGATTACAACATGACAAGATTTACATAATTACCAATGTAACAAAAGTCATAAACAATAAATAAAAGACATCAAAAGGTACACAACCAAATGGAAAACAATTTCCATATAAATAATAAAATCTAAAACTAAAAACACAACATTAATATCAATAGCAATTTAAAATGACATAGATAAAAACTAAAAACAATATTTAAAAAGAATCCCTCTCTGTCAAGCAGCAGCAGCAGTTCTTTTTGGAGCCTGTCAGGCCCTGCCCCAAGCCAGGTGGAGAGAAGCAGGGCAGGGCCCTCAGGCTCACAGCAGGTCAATCCTCAGCTTATGACAGTTATGGGGTATGTATAGAGATGGGTGTGGACTCTGCAGAAGCTGTGTTCCAGAGTGAAGTCACCTGGTCCACTTTGCTCTGGCCAGTGTATGATCTGGATCATGGGCCTCTTCAGAATTCCATGAAGAGGTGGTCTAAGGAATATCTCATCCAAGCATGAGGAGCTAGCCACATACACATTAAAAAAGAATGGCATACATCTCTCTGGGAGTGACAACGCCTGAAGATGTGCTGTCACTCCCAGGGAGTTTGTCCAAAAGAAAAAATGGTAGCTTCTATGGAGCCGGCCATGTTTTTCCTTCAATAAAATTTCTGTACTGGGATGAATATCTATTCTGTGTCATTGCTGTGTAAGTGCACCATTCTTTCCCGTGTGTATGTGGTGGTAGATGCCCTGTATATTTTTATTTATTCATTTGCTAAAATATTGTCATATGTATTGCCAAAGGTCCTTCAAGGTGAATAACAACAACTCAGCTACTGATGCATATACAGAAAGCTGCTTTGTGTGAGGGACAACCATGATTGAGCCAGATTGGCTGAATTCTCACTTATTACCATCTGTTTAACAGTGCATCTCTCTTCCCAAGGAACTCAGAGAATTGTAGCTCTGTGATGGGAATAGGGGTCTCCTAACAACTCTCAACACCCTTAATCAAACTACAGCTCCAAGAATTCTTTGGGGGAAGCCAAGTTTGGTAAATGTAAGGTTTGGATGTGAATTAAGTCTGATCAAACAGAAAGACAAATGTTTAAATGATCTGCAACATACCTTGCAATTTCTAAAATTTATCAGAGTTTGTTGAATATGCCAGAGTTTTGTTTTATGTTTGCCAGTGTGTTTATTAATGAAAAATAAATTGGAGAATATAGCCTATTAAACCTGAATTGCTGGGTTATGGTTGCCAAGGAAAGTACATAACAGACACATTTATTTTATAGGGAGCTCTTGTGAGGTTTCGAAAGATGCCCTTAATGCGTGCTATTTTCAGATCTCCACACTGCTCTGTGCTTCCAAACCCTCCAATGTAAAATTCAGCTGCAATTAACAAACCAAAGACCATGTGTGAGGGAGTTAAATCAAGGACACAATGTCAGGATATTGAGCTAATAAATATTTGAAGATGCCACAAGGCGACCAGCTATTTATTAGAGAATGAGAGAGAAAAGGGAGGGTTACAAAAGCTCTTGTCAACCAGGCATGCTCCACATGCAAAATTAACTTTCAGCAATGCCCATTTTGTAAGGCATGAGATATGTCCAATAGGTAGTTTAATATGTAATTACAATATATTGTTTAATATGCAATTACAATTTGTGTGTAAATTGAGAAGAAGCTCCAAACTCTACTTTGGTAAGAACTCACATTTTATCTATTTAGGCTGCAAGTCAATATTCACTTACGTGAGAGTAACCCCATTAAAATCAATATGGAGCAAAGTTTCAGGGATGAAGGAGGAGTCGAAACCCAGGACTGACTGTCTCTTCCATGTGTTCCTCAGTGCATGGTCTGATTATAACCCAAACAACCCTCCAACATTTTCACACTCAAATCTGGGGCATCCCCACCCCATGTCACAATCCGCTCACATCCACAGTCTCCTTAGGCCACATTGAAACACCCACCCACTATGGTTTTACCCATTTGTTGTGTCCCCTTTGATAATTTTGGGGTGCAATTTATTTCCTCCTTAACTGATAGAGAGTGATTGGGGGGGGTGCGGGTACACACAATCAGAATAGCAATAAAGATCATACAGAAGGCTGATCCAACCACAGGACAAAGCACTTAAACATTCATAAAAACACAGCAGCCAGTAGATTAAGATATCCCTAGAATTAAGCAATGACTGCTGTCACAGGTTCACACTTCAAACCCTTGTCAGGACTAATGGACCTGTAACTCTAACTTATTGTTAGAAAATTCAAGTGATGGCTAGCTTCAACGTGAGCGAGCATCACAGATCACACTCCACAGATGTAATTTTCATGCTAACTTGTGGATAGGAGTGGAAGAGATATTTGATTCAGTTTGCAATTGCGCTTTCTGAAACACTGTTTCCTTTGAAATTCATATTTCTCTGAATTTTGCAATGTGGTTCTTGAGCCAAGTAATGCCTGCATGGATGAAAACAGCATGCAAAATGCATTATATTGCTGGACATTGCTTTTCAATACTGTGTGTATTAGGAAAAATATGTATATATTAGGAGAAAGTCACACTAAAAGAAGCTGGTGTGTTTTCATGATTTTTGAATATTCAAAAATGCAAACTGGTGGAAATCTGGAAAACTGACTGCAAGATTGGGGGGGGGGATTGCAGACTCACAAAACCCAAAATGGACAGAATCACAATCCTTACTCATGAATCACCTTACCTCAAATAAAATGCTGTTTAGTTGATTCAATTTATGCATTCAGTTGAGAATAACCAGTGTTGAACAATCAAAAGGCACACTCTGGATAGTGCAGCAATTCCCATGTTAACAAATAAAAGGAAGTTAGATATATGATTATTATTATTATTTTCTTTTTTTAATTTCTCCTCTTGATCATTTACTAGCAGCCCCGGTGTATTTAAATTATTTCAAGAAGAAAACGTCATTAAATTAGGGTTGCCATATTTCAAAAAGTGATAATCCGGTCACAAAAGTTGTTGAGTTTTTTTGGCAAAATCTCAAACAAAATGATGTATGGCAACCCTACACTGAATCAGAATCTTCTTTTGGAGTTGGTTTCATTCTTATGCCAGAAATTTTAGTTACACCCAGTTAAGAATGAAAGATCAAGAACTCGCTGAAACCTGTTAAACCTGTTGTCGCTGTGCAACCTAAGTAAGGGATACTTCGGTGGGGGGGGGGTGGCAGGGTGGGGCGGGATTTCCTGTTTCTCCTCAAATGGCAAAACAAGACATGCCTCCCATGGATCAGAGGAAATGAAAGGTTTACCTTTGCAGGATATGGGAGTTGTCCAACCTATTTCTAAACCAAGCAGCATTTTATTTTTTTAAACCATGCAGCATTTTATAACCAAGTGGTGAATGTACTAGAGGCTTCAAATGCAATCTCCAGGTGCAATACAAGCCCAGCAAGGCCAGAGCAATTTCAAAGCTAGAGAAAGAAATAATACATCATTTTTGTGCAAGGTCTGATGAATGACCAGTTCATGCCCTCCAAGTGCCCCAAATTATTAAACTTGTCTTGTGATGCCTCAGATCCTTATTCCTTTTCTTTTAGAGGGAGATACTCAGATTTCAATTAGGTTTCAGCTCCTTCCAGAAGTAAGCCAAAAACATCTGTGTCGTGGAAATCTTAACATGAAAACAGCAGCTGTTGCCACAATGATATCTTCTCCAAATAGCAACTGAAGCATAAGTTCTTAATTTGTCTGGTATGTTTCCTGTTATCAAAAGAGAAATATTTTCTCTGATGAGCTTCCAAAACAGCCACCTTTCTTTTATTACTATTTCTCCCGAAGCATTTACTTCTTCCATAGTATAACTTGAGTCACTACACTTGGGTTTAAAAACAGCAACTTGTTGCTTTTGCTGAAATGGACTAACATGGTTACTTCTTCAGAAATCCTTCATAGGGTTGACATGCATTCAAATCTCCCTGTTCATACATCCTCAGCCTGGATCCCTCTCCAGAACTGTCCTGCTAATATAGTTCATTGGTCTAGAAAAAGTTGCCCACATCTTACTAAACTACATACCATAAACGTTTTTGACTTCCATAGTCTTGAACAGTGCCATGGGGGGAAGCAACACTGGGGCAGTTGCCAAGGGAGCAAAACTGTTAGAGTGTGCAAAATTTCGACACCCGCTGCTGTGTCAGTACAGCTGCATGCTTCCATCGTTGGGCTCTGTTGAAAACAGCTTCTCCAAGTGAACCGGGAAGTGACCTCTCCAGACAATGGAATGACTCTTCTTTTCTTATCTCTGCAGCTGCAATCTTCTGGGTGACACGGATGCCATTAGGCCAGGCATAGGCAAACTTGGCCCTCCAGATGTTTTGGGACTACAATTCCCACCATCCCTGACCACTGGTTCTGTTAGCTAGGGATCATGGGAGTTGTAGTCTCAAAACATCTGGAGGGCCGAGTTTGCCTGTGCCTGCATTAGGCAGTTGAATGCATATGCATACTCTGTTTCCCTCCCTCCCATCCATCGCTGGTCTTGATCTGCTGCTTGTCACCTGTAATGAATTGATTTATTGAATTCCTCAAAGTGCTTTCAGTTATGAATACTCCAATACAATTTGTTAAACAATGCAGTAGATGCCATTGATTGTGAGTAGCATATCAGCATCACTTCACATAGCTATTTCCTTTCCCTGAAATGTCAACGTGCTTTGGCCCCTTGTGGATCCCCTTATGTGGACTAATGCTCCTGTGCACAAAATGTATTGGTTTATAAACTGGGGCTCCAACGCAATCAGACATAAGAGCATGAGACTGTAAGAAGAGCCTGTTGGATCAGGCCAATGGCCAATCTGGTTCAGCATCCTATTCTCACAGTGGCCACCCAGATGCCTATAGGAAGCCCTCAAGGAAGACAAGAGCCTTCTTCTCAATGCAGCTTCCAGGAGCTTGTATTCAGAAGCATAACAGCCTCTGTCAGTGGAGGCAGAGCATAGCAATCATGGGCAATCATTTTTAAATATAAATATTCAAATCATGTGTCTTGATTTCCCTTTTAATAAACTGCTTAGGAATACGTAATTTAAAATACACTAGGATGCTCAAGAGGGACACAGGTGGCGCTGTGGGTTAAAGCCTCAGCGCCTAGGACTTGCCGATCGAAAGGTCGGCAGTTCGAATCCCTGCGGCGGGGTGCGCTCCCGCTGCTCGGTCCCAGCGCCTGCCAACCTAGCAGTTCGAAAGCACCTCCGGGTGCAAGTAGATAAATAGGGACCGCTTACCAGCGGGAAGGTAAACGGCGTTTCTGTGTGCGGCTCTGGCTCGCCAGAGCAGCAATGTCATGCTGGCCACGTGACCCGGAAGTGTCTCCGGACAGCGCTGGCCCCTGGCCTCTTGAGTGAGATGGGCGCACAACCCCAGAGTCTGTCAAGACTGGCCCGTATGGGCAGGGGTACCTTTACCTTTACCTTTAGGATGCTCAAGATTGCTACATACAAGACTTAACGCTACATGTGTATCTGAAAGAAATATATATAAATACATGAAATGCATCAAATTTTGACCTCGGCTTCACATTTTCAATATGGTATTTAGAATCTGGTTGTTTTAGACCAGGGGTGTCCAACAGGTCAATCGTGATCTACCTATCAATCACAGGGTACCTGGTCGATCCTGGTCGATTGCAGGACCTGATGCCCCCCCAACCAAAAAAACTCAACAACTTTATCCTCCCCCCCCCCCCAAAAAAAAACAAACCCTGAACAACTCTGGTCAATCCAATGGGTAGATCACTGCCAGTTTATTTATAGTGGGAGTAGATTGCAGTCTCTTGGAAGTTGGACACCCCTGTTTTAGACTAATTATTATCAGTTATCTGCCAAATGCTGTCAGGCATGATTACTATTACATGTCAGATAACAACTCCAGTTGAACAGTAGTAACATGTAGCTCAGAAATGCATTCGAGTATTGTTGTCCATGCCAATAATAATAATAATTTATTTATTTATACCCTGCCCATTTGGCTGGGTTTCCCCAGCCACTCTGCGTGGCTTCCAACAGAACACTAAAAACAGAATAAAATTTCAAGCATTAAAAACTTCCCTAAACAATGTCCAAACACTGTCAAATAGGATATATCACCACATCCCAGATACCACATAATTTCAAATACCATCTATCAAATATCCCTGGGTATCAATACCGATATCTGTTGAGATGTCATCCAGCATATGAATATTCTGAGAATTTGTGATATAACTATTTGATATTCAGATAGTGTTTCATGTAAACAACTGCGGGTGAGAATTTTAGGGAACAGATTCATTTCAGCTCTGAGAAAGCATTTGAATTATGCAATTTTCTCACCACTGCTTCATTCATATGCAAATGTTTGTTTTTCCAACTGGACTTCAATTATGTTCCCTTTCTGGCCTGTTGATCCATTTTGCATCTGTGCCAAAGCAAACAGGGGTAGCTTGTTGATGTGGCTGTGAGCTCCGAACGAAAGGCATTGAAAATATTGATTGCAGCAAAACTGAAACAGGAGGGGGCGTGGTACAATTTTCTGTTTGCTGTTATTCCTCGGGTGCATGCATGCTTTGCTGGCACTCCATGGAAGGAACGGGAAAAGGCTAACACCATAAATGAAATGGCATGTACTGTCATCCATAATGTAAACTGTAAAGCAAAGCTGAGGAACAGCAAAGAACACCTATGAGATGCATTAATCCACTTCTTAACAATCAAAGGGAATGCCGTTATTGGACAATCCAGTATATCTTTCTCACCCCCACCTTTGCCAAATTGTACTACCCATGTATATTGTTTCACATCAATAAATATTATAACAATGTGAGATAGGATCTTGCCCCTTGAAGTGGGTTGCCCTTGATTGTCGTAGCTCCTGCAGCAACATGGATCATGATCTCAGAATCCTGAAATAACACTGTACATTTAAGGCCATCTTATACCACATTTGTAGTCATGGAGATCCTGGGAACTGTGAGTTGTTAAGGGTGCTAGAAATTTAAGCTCTGTGAGGTCAGCAGCTTTAACAAACTATATTTTCCAGGACTCTTTGGGGAAGCCATGACCATTAAAGTGACAGGAGTGCTTTAAATGTCCTGACTTCATTGAGTGGAGAGTACCGAGTCTCTAATTTTTCCCTGTGTTCTATGAAACACCAGCAAGGAAAGTTTGCAGTAACTGGGACAGAGGGCTCTCAGTGTTGCCTGAAAGAGGTCTGATTAGCAAGAGGCTAAGAAGAAGAAGAAGAAGAAGAAGAAGAAGAAGAAGAAGAAGAAGAAGAAGAGTTTAGACTTGATATTCCGCCTTTCACTCCCCTTAAGGAGTCTCAAAGTGGCCGTCTCCTTTCCCTTCCTCCCCACACTCTGTGAGGTGAGTGAGGCTGAGAGACTTCAGAGAAGTGTGACTAGACCAAGGTCACCCAGCAGCTGCATGTGGAGGAGCAGGGAATCGAACCTGGTTCACCAGATTACGAGTCCACCGCTCTTAACGACTACACAACGCTGGCATGTCAAGAGCATGAGAACTTCAGCCATGGATGATATGAATAGTTGGGATTTCCACTGCCAACCCTCTTGAATATATGGCCATGAACTGACCCCTCTTGTGATGTGTCCAAGGGAACGGAGGCATTTGTTAGGCCCCCAGCTGGCTCCAGCCCACTGGCCAATAGTCGGGTGAACTCCGGTCCTTGGAACAGCATCAAACAGTGACCTGCAGCTTTGGAACTCTTCAGAAGCTGGAGCACGCTAGCCAGCAGAGATAACAATCTCTTCGTGATGGAAGGGCGGACAGAGGCATATGTAAAGTATATTTACAAGCAGTTTATTCAGCATAGATCAAGACAAAGAAAAACATGTCTGCTCTCCTTCATGTCTAAGAGCAAGAAGCACTAAGCAAAAGCAATACACAAACAGAAGTTCCCAGCAAGCTGTGCTGGAATGTAAACAGACATGTGACATACAACAATCCACATATCTGTTCCTCTTAGGGTGCAATGGAACATCACTATCCTAACACCCCCTAGTAGTAACCTGGGGCAGCATTTGAGGACATTTCATTAAAAATGAAAGCGAGAGGGGCACAGTCTGTGAAACCAGTCCAGGAGTACCCAATGTTGTGCCCTCCAGATGTTGTGGACTACAATCCCCATCAACCCCAGCCATCATGGCCAACAGCTGGCGGTGATGAGGTTTGTAGACCAAAATATCTGGAAGGCAGCAGATGTTGATCCCTCCATCATCTGCATGGATAGTGCCACTTTGGCTGCATAAGAAAAGGCATTCAGGGACTTGTGGTCTGGTACTTTTCATGATTATTCATGACTATTCCCAAATACTCATTGTTATAAGGCAGCTGAAATAGAAGAAAATTCAAGAAAGCAAGAAAGCAAAACAGTCCAGATTGCCATTTTGCTGACTGAAAAGTGAAAAAGAAAGTTGGGAATCTCAATGCTGCAGTGTCTGCTTTCACCAGATTTGCCTGAAGTTCAATTTCACTTCCACTTTGCCTTCTTCAATTGTCATAGCATGAAAACAACAACACCCTGCAATTTCAAGCTATATTAGAAATACAGACTCTCCCTCTCCCTCTCCCCCATCCCTTCCCCTCCTTTCTCTTTCCTCTGCTTATCAAAATTTACACTGTTATAAGATCCTTTGGCTCAGGGAAACAGTATTTCTTTTTGATAGAAGTCTAATGTCTCATTACATGCAGTATGTATAGAACAATGCATAATGCAGTAAAGAACAAAGACAGCTTATGATGCAAAACAACTAAGGAAAACGGTAGTTCAGTTACAATTTGGGGGTAGTATTTCTTCACTCGTTTTAAATTCAGCTGTTTAGAAAATGGCAATGGAGAAACTCCGCTCCCTTTTCAAAAACTAAATCCAACCTGCTTTCCTCTTTACCACCAGAGAAACGAAGAAAACTATTATTAGCACTACTGATATGGCACAATAATGGACTCAACTGGCTTCCTTATACATATTTAAATATGTTTTCTTAAGTTAAGCCAATTTAAACCAATAGCTTAATGCATTCTCCATTTATTCTCAGATTCCATGCACTGAAATCTTCTCCCCAATGGTAAGGCACTGCCAGCTATCCTCCATTATAGCAAGTACCCAGATGCTCCTGCTTCCTGAATGCCGCTCTGACCCTTAAGTTAGCATGTCATGCTAGCTTTCCTTAACAGTGGGATAGAATGTTAAGCACGTTTGGACAGGAATATATTCCCCCAAATCATGAGATCTTCCCCCAAAGTCAGAGGTGAACTCTCTTACCTCTAGGGCTGTGTAAATGACCACTTGGAAATGTCCATCCTATCTGTGGGTAGAGGTATTTGGGGTGGGCAGAGGGAGGCATTTCACTGGATTTCTCCAGGGGGAGGAGAAATTTGTTAGGATTTTTGGCCATCTGTTCTGCTCCAGCAGTAGCACTATATTTGTGTATATCATGTGAGTGTTTGAGAGAGTGTGAGATAGGAAGTCTCAGTACTGTTGGAGTACTGTTGGAAGTTAGTTTCACTTCTGTTTGTGATGCTGTTCTGCACTGGTGCTGAGGGAGCACAGACATGCTGATGTATTCTCTGTATATAGACTGCAAAATAAAGTACAGTGGTACCTCAGGTTAAGTACTTAATTCATTCCGGAGGTCCGTACTTAACCTGAAACTGTTCTTAACCTGAAGCACCACTTTAGCCAATGGGGCCTCCTGCTGCCGCTGCGCCGCAGGAGCACGATTTCTGTTCTCATTCTGAAGCAAAGTTCTTAACCTGAAGCACTATTTCTGGGTTAGTGGAGTCTGTAACCTGAAGCGTATGTAACCTGAGGTACCACTGTAGTTTAGAGCTGCTGATTGACTCTTTCTTCTGCGATGAGATGCCAGAAGACGAGCGTGCTCCTCTCAGGAGGGAGGGGTCGCTTATCACCAGTCTCTCTGGACTGAGGGAGATTTACGGCCAGGGAGGACCACCAGAGAGACGCCCTGGAGACTTGAGAAGTTGGCGGCCTTCCCGGGTGCATTTCCAACAAAATTATCCAACATTTTCTCAGGAGTGTGGTTCACCATTGGCACTGCCAGTAGCACAGCTTCTTTCTTTTTTCTTAAGGTTGCCCCGCCCCCCCCATAAATAGTGCATACCGTCCAACATTTCACCAATGAAAATAGGGACATGGTGGCATCAACAGCCAGTGGCGGAGCAACATGCTGCAGCCCCCTAAGCAGAGAACAGCTGTGGGCGTGGCTGATGTGCATCCCGGGGGTGTGGCGCATCGCCCGTGTGGCGTGGCGAGTGGTGCAGGGCTATGACGCATCACCTGTGGGGGCGTGGCAAGTGGCGTGGGCGGTGGCACATCACCCGCAGGGGCATGGTGCGCATCCGGGGTTGCACATCATGTGGCGTGCATCCCAGGAGGGCACGGCATGCGGCGTGCTTCCCAGGGCAGCGGCCATGATGGCACCATTTCCCCAAATGGTGCCCGGGGCCATGCGCAACCCCCCCTCGTACAACAGCAACTGTATGGGCAGCCTGATAATCCTTTTACATCCTCCTCAATGCTCCAGACTAAGTGTCCTATTAATGGAGGAGGGCATTTTGAGAAAATTCTCCAAATTGGCCTTCTTTTTCTAGGGGTAAAGAGAAAAAAGAAAAATATTAGAAACATTCTCAGAATAACATCTTCTGAGACCTTTTGGCTCTGTTCTGCTTATCACTAAGGATATGAAACCTCTTTATTTCCATTGACCTCTCCACCTTCAAGCTTGCTGGAATTGCATGCTTGAGATGCTGTCCACAGAGGCTGCTGTGTGATCTTTCAGTATAGATCCCAAGCACTATCGTGCTGCACACACAGGTTATCAGCAATCAGGTTAATTGCATACTGTATTAGGTTCTCCCTTCATTAAAATGCTCAGTTGTGAAGGAGATGCTTTGCAAGCGCAAAGTCCCAGGTTCAAACCCAGTATTTCCAGTTAAGGCTGGGAAAGATTCCCACCCGAAACCATGGACAGCTGCTGCCAGTCAGTATCCATAAAATGAGTTTGATGGACCAATAGTCTGACTTGGTTTAAGCCAGACGCCTGTACTGTTGTCCCTGAGCATAATCTGATCTGAATTATCATTGTGCTGAAGGAGAATTTCCTATCTCCCTGTTAGGACTCCATTTTGCTTCCTAAAACTCCATTTTTCATATTAGCAGTGCGACTTAGCAATCCATACATGAATTTTCACCAGCCCCTCCTAATAGAAAATAACAACAACAGACTGTTTCAAGCATATTCTAATGTGAGAACTTCCTGTATTCTAACGGAAAAGAATGAGAAGTTGAGAATACATGAAAGAAGAGTTTGGATTTGATATCCCACTTTATCACTACCCGAAGGAGTCTCAAAGTGGCTAACATTCTCCTTTCCCTTCCTCCCCCACAACAAACACTCTGTGAGGTGAGTGGGGCTGAGAGACTTCAAAGAAGTGTGACTAGCCCAAGGTCACCCAGCAGCTGCATGTGGAGGAGTGGCGATGCGAACCCGGTTCCCCAGATTACGAGTCCACTGCTCTTAACCACTACACCGCACTGGCTCATGATGATGATGAAAGGTGATCTGCTAGTCAGAACAGTATCATTGAATTTAGGTTAACTTAGAGAATGGATATATTAGTCATGGATTATTAAGAATAGAAGTTTGTAGACAGGTAAATAATAGCATAATCAATCGGTAATTAATTATATTAAACCTTGAAGGATGGCAATGTGTGATTGTGCATTATTATAATGGCAAATTTGGGTGGGCTAGTCAAAAGAGCATAAGGTTCTCTGATTGGTTTAGAATGGCTTGGAATTTCTATGGGAAGGTTGTGATAATCATTTGATTGGTTGCTTAGAAATCACATGGGTAAACTGGAAATGTATAAGAAACATTGCTTTGGATGTGGTTCTTCACAGCCTCAGATTTTCAGGAGGCAAACCCCTACGTACATTTGTTTTCAATAAAGGCCTGTCTTTTCACTTGAAGCCTGAATCCTTTTGTTTTGGGTTTCTGGGAGGGATACCTCCAGTCCAGGAACCCCATTAAATTTATCCAACAGTGCATCACATGATTAATTGCACATGTGCATCCACCTAAGAAGAGAAGCATTGCAGGATCAGGCCAGAGACACATCCAGTCCAACGTTCTCTTCTTACAGTGGCCAACCAGATATCTGTGGGTTGCCCACAAGCAGAATGTGGCTGCAACAATACCCCCCGTACTTGTGATTCCCAGCAACTACAATTCAAAGGCACTTTGCCTCCAAGAATGGAGATAGGACCTAGCCATCATGGCTAGTAACCATTCATAGCCTGACTTGTGGGGCCTGTCTTATGGATATGTAGGTTGTGTAACAAGGACCCCCCCAATCCCCCCCAAAGATAACCCCAAAGATTTGCAGGATCCTAAGCTACCATCCAAAGCCTCCCACTCCAAGGGATGGTCAGAAGAGGATTGTACAACTTGTAAAATCACACAATGCTGTGAGTTTTCCACACAAAAAACTTCCACAAAAATATTTAAACACACCGGTGCTTTTTTCCCCCTAAAGAAAAATAGGTGCTGGAACTCACCATGACGTTGTTACAGTCACTGGGCAACTCCAGGAAGACCCTCATTTTACAAAGGAGAGGGTTTGCAAGCCGTAGATCAAGGTATATCTTGCCTGGGCCGGATCAGTCCCGTGGAGATCCCTCCATGGGCCGGATCGTGTGCGCAAGCACGCGTGCCCATGATTTTTGGCATCTGTACGTGCGCAGATGTGATTTCCAGCGTCTGCCCCTACGCAGGTGCGATTTCTGGTGCCACAAAAGCAAGTCCCCGCACCGCACTGCACCGGTTTAGTGCAGCACCCGAGCGGGCAGCTCGGTTCGGGGGCGGCTCGGGGGCCAGTCAAACGACCTTTGCGGGCCGCCTCCGGTCCAAGGGCCTTAGGTTGCTGACCCCTGCCATAGATGCCATCTAGCTTCTTTTACATGAGTCAGATTTCCTTTTGAAAATAACATTAGATAGATGATAGATAGATGATAGATGATAGATGATGATGATGATAGATAGATAGATAGATGATAGATAGATGAATGATAGATAGAGATAGATAGATAGATAGATAGATAGATAGATAGATAGATGATAGATAGATAGATAGATAGAGATAGATAGATAGATAGATAGATAGATGATAGATAGATAGATAGATAGATAGATAGATAGATAGATATAGATAGATATAGATAGATGATAGATAGATAGATAGATGATTGATAGATAGATAGATAGATAGATAGATAGATAGATAGATAGATAGATAGATGATAGGTGATAGATAGATGATAGATAGATAGATAGATAGATAGATAGATAGACAGACAGACAGACAGACAGACAGACAGACAGACAGACGCATACACACACACACACACACACACACACAGAGCCATGGATTAATTCCCCTTGCCTCATTCTTAGAAGTACTGTAGTCTTTTCATTTTTATTTTAAAAAAGCATGTCTATCTACTAAACCCAAACCAGAGATGTCCAGTTCAGAATACATTAATTTCCCTACAGTTAGATGATTGCCATAATGGACTGTAGGTGGAAATCAGACTAACCACATGAGGTCACCATTAATTCATACTAGAAGAGTTGGAAGTACCAATTAGACCACAGCTACAAAGGAGACTCAAAATTGGGCTGGCTTCATATATTTAGATATCTCATGGAGCAGGGTGTGCAACTCAAAGGGAAAATCAACCCATTTGAATTTCTCCATCAGAGAAGCATGAATATATTGATAGGATTCACCCCACATCATTTCGGCCTTTGTAGCATGTTTCATGCCAGTTTCTGGAACCAGCAGTCGTCTCATGAATCTTAAAGCTATTTGAAGAAACAGCCACACAAGCAATGTCTCTGGAAGGTCAGCCTTTAACAAAGCTTTAATTCCACTGGTGCCAAGATCACGTCTTGTTGTAACTTGCCTGGCATTTGGCATATGTCAGAAACACCCCCAGCAGTTATATATCCATTTTCAGATTAGTGAGTCACTAGAAATATGGCTGAGAGACACTGGTATCCCTGTTGCCACGTATTAGTCACAGATCACCGAATGCCCCACTCAGGACTTAAATGGACAAATGATTCATCATGGCTTGTGAAGTGAAAAATTGCTTGCAAAGCATTTTATTTTTTTAATCCTGCTGCAGAAGCTTCAGGATTGTGTGTGTGTGTTTATCACACTGTTGTTGTTGTTGTTTTAAAAAATGCACTATCAGATTTTTAAACCAGACACCTCTATGTGCCCTGCTTCAGTGCTTTATTACTTTAAGCACCCAAAAATGCTTAAATGGTTTATTTCCTGTGTTGTTTAAATTGGATTGTTTCATTCTGTCTTTTAATCATGAGTGCTTATTTTTCAATGTTTTCATGGGATAGTTTTATTTTTTATTTTCATTATGGATGTTTATATTTTAATGGCTGTGTAATGGATTTTTATCCTCTGTAAATTGCTTAGAAGCCTATCTTGTCATTAAGTTGAAATAAATAAGTAAACTTACATCTATATGCCTTTGGAATTTAGTAAGGATTAACTAGGGATGGGGGAGCGGTTTGGCTTGCATTTTAATGAAAGCCTATCTAATTTGCACCTTTCCAAACACAACAGGAACTGAAATACAGATATCTGTCAAAATTCACACTTCTCCAAAATTTTGCAAGGCACCAAGCCAAAAATGCGCCAATCAATCAAGTGTGGATAACATGGATCAAACATGCAGGCACATAGTCTAATAACATCTAAATCAGGGTTTCCCTAACTTGGGTCTCCAGCAGCTTTTGGACTACAGTTCCCATCAGCCCTGACCACTGGTCCTGCTAGCTAAGGTTGATGGGGTTGTAGACCAAAAACAACTGGAGACCCAAGTTTGGGACACCCTGATCTAAATGGTTCCACATTGTCTAGCTGTGCCCAAATAAAGCTGCTCTTTTCAAGATTGTAACTGTACACATGTTATATTTCCTCAAATTTATCCTGTTATTTAGTGGTAAGTAGTGGCGCATCACTACATTTCAGCATAAGGAGCAAATAAGCAGATGGCTAGATTCTCATATATTTTATTTCCAGATTTGCAAAAAATAATGGGTTTCTGAACAAATATTAACACTCAGAAAATATTGTGTTAATTTAGACATTTATTTCCCTGTTGTTGTCTTGTGTATAGCAAATATTACTCTATTCCAAGATATCCCACACTGTTCGGTGTTGCCTGCTCAGATCATTGACATTTTGAATTGCAAAAGATCATCTCACTCCTCCATATCAAAAATTGAAACAAGGCACACTTCGTTGCATGGGTGGCGTAGCAAGGGAGAAAGTGTAATATTTGTATTCTGTGCTTCTCATGGGAGTAAAAAATCAAATTGTGACAGTAGCATTTAGTTCCTCAGTCAGAACACAGGCCATAAGACTGGGCAGGAAGCATTCATAACTGGGAAAGCCTTGAGGAATTCAATAAGTTGATACATTACAGGTGACAAGAAGCAGATCAAGACCAGTGGCATAGCATGGGTTGCCAGTGCCCGGGGCTGCAAGGAGGGGTAGGGTGGGAGGAAGGGCAACAGACAGAGTATGCACGAGCATTCAGCTGCATAACAGCATCTGTGTCACCCAGGAGATCACAGCCACAGAGGTAAGAAAAGAAGAGTAGTTCCAGTATCTGGAGAGGTCACTTCCTGGTTTGCATGGAGAAGCTGTTTTCAACAGAGCCCAGTGACAGAA
Organism: Podarcis cretensis; assembly: GCF_951804945.1. Classification (NCBI taxonomy): domain Eukaryota; kingdom Metazoa; phylum Chordata; class Lepidosauria; order Squamata; family Lacertidae; genus Podarcis; species Podarcis cretensis. The sequence goes on from NC_137187.1 coordinate 14,882,180, forward strand.
GAGTGCGGCTGTATTGAGGCAACACCAGGAGTTGAAATTTTGCACCCCCTAACAACTTCGTGCCCAGGGCAATTGCCCCTGTGCCCCCCCCCCCCAAGATACGCCACTGCACTGACCAGTCCCCTGGATTGTTTAGGGAAAGTTATCACTGTTTAATCTGGTATGATACTGCTTTAAATGTTTAGCCTGCATAGATACAGATACCAGCTTGAGAATCCAGGACACATGAAAAATGGACCCATGAAAGCCTTACATTTAATTCTTTCATTTTAAGTGCCATCAAACTACAGTAATCAGAATTCCCCTGTGGCTATAAGTGAGAGTGTATTATAAACAGAGGGTGTTTGAGTAGCAGACAGGTGATTTATTTTGGAATTGAAGGTTCCTAGTCCCAGTTTTGCATGGAGTTAATTTGCTCAGGTTTTCACTAGGGAGCTTTGTCTCTGTTGCGCTGCCATCTCTACAACTCATCCTCCCTTCCCCACTTCTCTCTACATTAGTATTCCCCCTCAATTTCCCCCCAAATTAATTTGAACAGGGTGAACTACTGACAGTTCCCTGAATTGCATCAAACTGAGCCTTCTCCCTCCCTCAGATGTCATGTGCTGGTGCATTACATTATGTCCTCTGGGTTTTCAGAGTTATTGTAACCTTAGTGGGGGAATAATAACGGCTCCCGCCATTTTCTCCACTCGAACAGTTGCCCTGGCCGTGCTGAGAACATTCAAACCCGATTGCTATCCAGGCCTGAGAATGGGAATCAGACAGAAGATGAAACTTTCACAAAAATAATTAACATTTAGCTTTGTATGCAAGGGAAAGAAAGAGTTTAGGATGAGTTCTCTGGAGGCTCATAAAATTTTTTTTTACAAAGAAGAGACGGCTGCACCAGACAGCTGGAAACTTAATAGTTTTGCTGGGGATTATGACCCAAAGGCTTCATAGAGACTTTTCTTTTCATGATCTTTGATGATGATTTCCTGGTGAATACAGACTCAGTGTTCATGCTGACACTTACCATCTGCCTATGGTGGTTTATAAGATGGGGCTGATGCATTTCTTTCTGCCTCCAGCACTAGAACCTAGAGAGGGTGCCATCATTATTTCTAAGAAAATATTGGTGAGTTGTGCCCAATAGCAGTGGGATTGTGCTCATCCCACTTATTCAGCTGGCAACAATAAAACATAAAATTATAAAACAAGTGCAACAATTACAACAATAAAAGAAGGAAAACTTGAAAACAATTAAAAACATCAGCCCTGCCACACCTCCCCATTCAGCCTGCAAGGGCATATTGGCCAAGCCGTCCCTAATGTGATATATTTTGTCAGGTATGGAACAGATAAAGATGTAGATGGACCAAAAGGGAGGTTGCAGGTGATTGGCAGCACCTTCAGAGCCCATGGAAAGCCCCATGTATTTGCAAGTAGCAACAATCAGCTGGTTGTGGCAAACATGCATTTGAGTCAAAGAGGTTGGCTGCATGTGTCATTAATCAGGTGATCAGCCAAGCTGCAGAGCCCTGTGTATAGTTTTGAGGGTTGTTGCTTGTTTACAATCAAGCAGTATATAAATTTTATGAAATTAAATTAAACAAATAAAAATAAACACATTGCAAGCACCAATAATCAGCTGGCTGTCTGCAAAGAAGAAAGCAGGTCCCATGGCTTCATGATGACATCATGTGACCGACAGGTGAGTGGTGCAGCTCACCTGTCAAATGTAGCCTGTTGGGGAGGAGGAAGAAAAGGACCTGGTTTGTTGTTTGAGTCCAGTTCTCTGCCCCTGCTATGTATTATTCCTGTTTCTCTTATTCTCAAGTTACAATTTCATTTTATGTTTTGCTCTTGTATCAGCACTGCCATCAATCACCATCTCTTTCCTGTTAACCTATCAAGAGCCCAAGTCCACTTAGACTGCAGATTGATAGCAACGCTGCCATGGGTATGAAGCTGTTGAGGAAAGGGAAGACAAGGAGGAATAGAAATGAGGGACAGAGGTTTTTGGCAATGCAAAGGGCTGGTAGCTCCAGCTTGGTAAGGCACAGAGAAATACAGCAAAGGAAAATTGCAATACAAAAAGAAAAGCAGTTTGCTTCGGTTGGAAGCCAAGTTGTGTTCACCGTGTCAGAAATCTCTTCCACAGCAAATGTAATAATATTTCCTGTAAAGCTGCTCTTACCTACAGTATTGATACAGGGTGCAGATTCAACAGCGGTAGCAATTGCCTAGCAGCCACTTGATCACACACATTAAATGCTGCCAATATGGAACTCTGTAAGCAGGTGAAGAAGAGACGCAACCTTCCTATTAATTTCAATAGGAGTGATATAAGCATGGTTGTCATCATGTATATAATGTGGCAGAGCATCTATTTTGCATTCAGAAGGTCCCAGGTTCAGTCTCCACCATCTCCAGGTAGGCCTGGGAGAGAACACTGCCGGGGAGTGCCTCAGTGTCATAAATAAACTGAGCTAGGTAGACTGATGGACACGGGTGGCGCTGTGGGTTAAATCACAGAGCCTAGGACTTGCTGATCAGAAGGTCGGTGGTTCGAATCCCCACAACAGGGTGAGCTCCCATTGCTCGTCCCCTGCTCCTGCCAACCTAGCAGTTTGAAAGCACGTCCAAGTAGATAAATAGGTACCGCTCCGGCAGGAAGGTAAACAGCATTTCCGTGCACTGCTCTGGTTTGCCAGAAGTGGCTTAGTCATGCTGGCCACATGACCTGGAAGCTGTACGCCGGCTCCCTCGGCCAATAAAGTGAGATGAGTGCCGCTACCCCAGAGTCGGTCACGACTGGACCTAATGGTCAGGGGTCCCTTTACCTTTAGATTGACTGATGGTCTCACTCAGTATGAAGCAAGTTCCCATGTTGCTACCCTCAGCAATAATACTTGCAAGCTCTTACTTTGTGATATGGCAATGATTGTTTCAAGGGACAATGGGAAGTGGGAATCCTCCCTTGAAAGTAACTCATCCTACGCCATCAGTTACCCCAGATCTCAGCCACGATACATTAAGGTCCTATAGGGCATGGATTAAATCCACAATCCCCTTATAATAGTCTTCCCCACTTCCTCACTTCCAGACTTGCATGCTCTGAAGTTGAAGAGGTTATTTCAGTGATTTGGGGCAGTGCAAATAGAACTGAGGTACTGTCAGGCGGCAGAGGAAACAATCCCCACAGCAGGTTGCCAGGAACGGATAAGACAAGAAAAAGTTCTTACCATCTGTTCCCCCCCACCCAATATTTGCAGAGAGAGGTTTGGAACACAGCCTCTTGGAATAATGGCGTTGTCCTGATTGACTCTCCACCCCCCTTTTCTCCCACTTCTTCATTCATCATCATCTCCTCTATGGGTGGTGCTGAGGGCCCTTTGCTTCTGAGTCCTTTGCTCTACTACTTTCAAGGCTCGCCAGGTTCTGGGAGACACTGTGTCCATCAGCTGTTGCCCTCCAGGTGGTTCCGTTCCTCTTCCTCCTCCTCTTCCATTATTTCCCAGCTTTTCCCCTCATCAGCCTCTGAGCTGTGATCTCCTTCAAACCCCTGTCGTAATTCTGAACTGCCTTTTTCTTCTTCTCTGGAAGGGTCAGTCTGGGGATGCAGTCTCCACCATTCCTCCTCTGCCCAGTCCCTGACAGGTGTTTCCTCACTTACCATTCCCCACTTAGCATTCCTGCTCCCAAATTCTGCCTGATGCTGTTCACTCCAATGTTTCCGACCAGAAGATGCCAAAGTGAGGTCAGGAATCATACCTTCTGGCTACTGTCCTCACACGGACTTGACTTTACACAGCCAAATCAGAGTCATTTGTGGGTTGTGGGTTTGAGCCCCACGTTGGGCAAAAGATTCATGCATTGTGATGGGTTGGACGAGAAGAACCTTTTGGTCCCTTCCAATTTTATGATTCTACAATTCTATGGCTCCTTCTGCCCTCACTCTGGCACCATCTTCTAGAATACAGTGCAGAGAATAGTGTACAACTGGATTGAGAAGCATGAACTCATGGCATTATACAGCAGTGAGGAGTTTGATTGCTGCCATGTTTACAAGAAGACAAGAAGAAAGAAAAAGAAGTGGGGGCATGATATTCTGAAAAGAAAAAGAAGTGGGGGCATGGTATTCTGAACATTAAACCCCCACACACAGAGAGATTCCCATTTTAAAGCTGGAAAATTATCAAAAGACCTTTTGACTTACCACTAGAGAAATGTGGTTTATCCTAGATCTGAATGATTTCTTGCTGCGTCTTTTATTTATTATTATAAATCACACATGGAGGATAGTTAAACTCCCCCCCCCCCCTTTTTTAATATTGCCCACTTGGTGAGCCTACCATTTGATTTATCTCAGAATGAAAACCAGAAAGCTGTACAAAGATCCTGACTGCTTGTAAATATTTCATATTCATTTATTTTCACAAAAGGCCACACATATGTCCTGTTATGGGGAAACCATCTGTAAAGAGAAAAAGCTTTTCGTTACTAAACATTTATGATGCGACAGTTATCTTAATGGATCCATTTAATGCCATCCCTTTTATTTACCTAAACAAAAATGATTTATTCGGTGAATTCAAACTGATTTGCTTCCTTGGCTTTAAACTGCTAAGAAAGAATTTATATCAATTATATTTCTGGTGACTTGTCAAAATCTCTTCCTGTAGTCCGAGATTAAAAATTATGGATTCATGGAAAGATTAAACTATTTGCCCATCCATTTTATAAACACTGTCAGTCCGATTCCTTAATGTGTTTACTGTAGGGCTATTAATTCATTGCACTGTGTAAGTATTTTGCATTAACATTAATGTATGACAGGTCGGCAGATCAATGAAAGCAGAAGCCCTATGCACTTAAAAGTGCTATAATGCATAAAAAAAAATTGATTCCATTAGAGGTCTCATCCTATGTATGAAATTGCTCTCATTGATCAGTCAAAAATATTGCTCTCCAAGGAATGTTCTACATTGGCAGAATCAGCTTGCTGGTTATTTTATGAGCATTTTAAAAGCCAAATGCACACATATCCAGTCTTCCCAATGTGGCCAGAGGGATCTGCCTGTGGAGACTGACTTCCTTGTATGAAATACCCTTGGGATTGAAGCTCATGTACGTACAAAAGTTTGAATTAAATAATCTCCATCCAATAATGAAGACTGCACACATGATGCTGTTTGCAGGATGACCGACTCACACGTCCTGTTGGACAGATGTCCAGCACCATCGATTCTAATACCACAAATCACCTACTGGGAGTGGTAGGGAAAGAGGGATTAATTCATGTTATGCCCAAAGTCACCTGTGGGTTGGTGATATTCTCCTGTACAGGAGTATTCACAAAGCACCCGAACAATAAAGATTCAAATGACTTTGCATTCAGCTTTTGTAGTTGGAATCAATCAGGGACCCACCTTCCCAGGTCAGGTGGAAAAGGGCCTGCAAGGCAGGGAGCAGATATTCCAGGACTCACAGCCAAGATGGCCTCTGGCCTCTTCATTAAGGTATCGGAAGGACCGGTTCCACTTCTGTGAATATGCACGGTCCTTAAGACAGTATTTGGAGTCTCTGGGAACCTCAATCTTTTGAGGCAAGGAAGGCGGCATTGTATTTATTATTTTGCAAATCACTATAGTAGCATCAGGCAACAATGCTATACACACTTCCATGGGAATAAGCCCCATTGAATGCATCAGATTATACTGTTGTTCTGCAGTGACAGTCAATTAAGTTGGATTCAGAGTAAACCTAATTAAATTAATAGAGCTAACTAAGTAATGTTCATTGATTTCATTGGGTCTACTCTGAGTAATACTCAGTTGAATACTACAGTAGTTAAGAACTTAATCTGTTCCGGAGGTCCGTTCTTAACCTGATACCATTCTTAACCTGAGGTACCACTTTAGCTAATGGGGCCTCCTGCTGGCGCTGCGCCGCCACCGCATGATTTCTGTTCTCATCCTGAGGAAAAGTTCTTAACCTGAGGTACTATTTCCAGGTTAGCAGAGTCTGTAACCCAGGGGTCAGCAACCTTTTTCAGCCATGGGCCGGTCCACTGTCCCTCAGACCATGTGGTAGGCCAAACTATATTTTGAAAAGGAAAAAAAAATGAACAAATTCCTATGCCCCATAAATAACCCAGAAATGCATTTTAAATAAAAGGACACATTCTACTCATGTACAAACACGCTGATTCCTGGACCATCCATGGGCCGGATTTTGAAGGCAACTGGGTTGCATCCAGCCCCTGGGCCTTAGGGTGCCTACCCCTGCTGTAACCTGAAGTGTTTGTAACCCGAGGTGTTTGTAACCTGAGGTACCACTGTATGCTGGTTTGTATGAGAGAGAGATAGAGAGAAAGAGATGGTGATGTTGCACAGGAGGAGACCTCAACATAGAGACATTGCCTTTGGTAGCAGCTCCACATTTATTTGTACATTTTCTTTAAATGTATAGTTCTATACGACCCCAAAACAGTTCTTCCAGTTTTGGTTCCACTACCCAAGCCTCTGCCATGTCTGACCTAGATCATTCCCAGTTCTCATGTTACACCAAGTATAGCGCCTCTTAGACATAAGATATTAATTCTCATGGAACTGCTAAGGTTAAATTAGATTTGAATCAAATGAGGCTTATAGTCACAATGTCTTGGTGAGAGATGCACTTCAAAAACCATAAGAGCTGCATCCATTAGGGGGTGTTTGCTAGGATGAGTACAGGTTACCTTAGCAACAGGCATATTCTTCCCTGTGCTTTCCCTCCCGTCCTGAAACCTATCCATTATGGATTATTTATCCCATTATCTCTTGGTGTTGCTGACTAAAACAAATGCATGCTTTCCCCCACTTCCAACATTAGCATACAAAAGATTTTTATCTCTTGGATGTCCTACTAATCACATGCATAAGGAGAAGAGTGGAGATTTTAGTTAATAGAGCTAACCTTGCATCACTCATAAATTAAAGAAAATGATTAAAACCTTTTTAGAAGATAATATAACTCACACAGAAACTTCTTGTTGTTGTGGGAGACATCACTTCAGCAAAAAATTAGGTTGCATATATTTTCCTATTGGATTTAACTGAGATATTCCTCACCTTATTTCCCCCACCCAACCCTTCTTTTCAAAGTATGCTGCCACCTAGTGGTAGGGTAGTCAGTGAATGAACACTGTCATTAGTTCTTAAATTAATGTCACCAGGAAAGAATGAACAGTCACACCTACAAATTCTGGTTCTGCACTGATCTTGAAAATGCATAATGGGGGAAAGCCTTACCTGCATCCCACTTGCAGAATATTATTTTCAATCCCTAACTATCAAAAAGGCAGAAAAGGAATGGAAGCCTGCCTTGCAGAGGAAGAAACGTCAGAGAAAACGGAGGACAAATTTTAGCACAGCATTCATCCTGGTAGGTTTATGGAATGTGTGCATTGAGCACTGGGGTTTTCCTGCTTTGGGGAGTGGAATCAATTAGAAGATAATGTGTCTGGTAACTAAGGCACAAGCAGAGACATTTCAACAAAACCAACAACTGTAGCCTAGCTCTGCAAAGCTGTGCAGATGCAGGTATTTCTTTTTCCACTCCATATGCATTTGTCAGCCAACCAGTGTAGCAGACAAGAAGCATGATAGGCTTTTGACCTCTTCTGGCTCTGTGATTTTTCCACTGGTCTTCAAATCGACAGAAAATGCTCTTTGTTTATTTGTCACACTTCTTAGCTGCCCTTCCTCCAAGCAGCTCAGAGGAGCCTACATGTTTTTCCCATTAGCCTCGCAACAACCCCATGATCATTGGGTCTTTCTCAGTCTAAGGCCAATGTAACATTCTCCATCAGCGCTGAAGTAAACAGTGCTGTCTTCAGAGTGAAGGCAGTCCAGGGGACAGAATCTCTATCTGCTAGCGGTGGTAGGGAGTCTGTTTTTCAAACTAAGGGCCACATTCTCTTCTGGGTGGGCAGTCTTTTGCGGTAATGGCCAGAGGCAAGAGAGGTTTAAGCAATGAATGCAAGTATTATCTTTGTGCAGTAGTTGGCTTCAAGGTTTCAAGGACTCATTCCAGCCAGGTTGTGCTGGTCCCAGGGGGTTACCGTGCGGCATGGTCCGAGTCCAGTCTGAGGTAGAGGGTGTGGTATGGAGGCTGTCCGTCAAGGCTGATGTGGGGTCCAAGGCAAGGAATCGGGTGTGGTCAGGAACTCTGGCAGAAGAGCAGGACAGGGTGCCGGCAGGAACAGGTTACCAACAATGTTGCTCCTGCAACCTGGGACTGGGCTGGCTGGCTTTTATCTGCCCCGAGGCATAGGGCGGCCCTGGTCCACAGGTGACTCGCCTCTCCTGGCCTGGAGGTGAGCACTCCTCCTGCGAGAACTTAGTTCACTCCGCCTCTCTGCCCTGAGCCTCTGCAGCTCAGGAGAAGCTGGAGGGTTACTGGACCCAGAGGGAACCTCAGCTTCCCCTGACGGGGCTGAGAGTGGAGCACCTGCAGGCAATGGGTCCTCGATCACCTCCAGAGCCAGAGCAGATTCAGCTGGTGTCTGCTCCTGAGGATCCGGCACAGGTGAGGGCCCTTCAGATTCAAGCCCCAGCCCCGGCTCAGCTGGTCCTGGAGGCAGGGACTCCTGTGCAGGCTGGGATTCCTCAGGTTCAGCCACTGAATCTGATTCCCAGGCCATCACACCAGTGAAAACACTAAAGGAGAGTGCAAATAAGGGGCAATAGGGGGGTGGTCTGGGAGGGGGTCAGTGGACTGGATTGAGATGCATTTGGGTCCCAGGCCTGAGGATCCCCACACCTGATCTACTGCAGTTTATTCGTGGTGTTCCACTGGACCTGGTGGGTGTTGCACGGCTATGGAGCATAGCCAACTAGGTCACAGGGTGCGGCCAAATAGTTCTGGTTTTTGCCCTATTGTCTATTAAGCATAGTAATTTAATTCACTGAAGTTGTAAATGATTGTCTGCAGTACTATGTGTTTAAATGTGACTGTAGGCCCTGCGGTGAGTGTTGCCCGGCATTTTGTCACCCCCCTCAGTCGTGACACCTGGGGCAGATCGCACCCCCCTTCCTCCACCCCTGGCGATGATAACATTTTCAAAGCTGCTCTTTTGAGTACTTTTCTACAACCGGAGATGTGCATTTTTTTACCTCAGGAAACATGTCGCTTTCCACTTGAGATTCCAGTTAAATTCAAATGCCCACAATGAATAGCAATGAAAGATGAGACATTGCATTGCAATTCTTATTATACTGCTTTAAAACCTACTTCAGCTGTTCTATAGTGTGACTGTAAATCGCATTACGTGAAAGGTGATTCATAAATTAAATACAGTGGTACCTCAGGTTACAGACGCTTCAGGTTACAGACTCCGCTAACCCAGAAATAGTACCTCGGGTTAAGAACTTTGCTTCAGGATGAGAACAGAAGTCGTGCGGCAGCGGCACAGCAGCAGCAGGAGGCCCCATTAGCTAAAGTGGTACCTTAGGTTAAGAACAGTTTCAGGTTAAGAATGGACTTCCAGAACGAATTACCGTATTTTTCACTCCATAAGACGCACCTGACCATAAGATGCTGTAGCCATGGACGTGCTCTGTGATCTGATGGTGAATCTGGGGTGACCTAATGCAAAAATCCTGAGGATCCATGAGCTTTTACCTCCTCCCTCCCAGGCAGCCTCCTTTATATCTAGCATCCCTTATCTCCCTCCTTGATCGCTTGCCGATCAGCTGCTTCCTTTCAACACTCCCTTCCCTCTTGTTTGCCTTAGTGTCTTTTCCTTAGCGGGAGCAGTTTTTTGCTCCATAAGACGCACAGACATTTCCCTTTACCTTTTAGGAAGAAAAAAGTGTGTCTTATGGAGCGAAAAATACAGTAAGTTCTTAACTTGAGGCATCACTGTAATGGGAATCCCCCCCCCCATTAAAAAGACTACAGTTGCCTGGAATCAGTTCTTATCACAGTTAGCTGATTCCTTTCTTTTTTTTCTTTTTTGCATGCCTAAAATGAACATTTTTGTTAACTTTGCTCCTACAATATGCCTCTGTGCACACATTTTTGAGCTGAGAGCAGCATCACACAATTTGGAAGTGTGCAGTGCAGAGGATACCTTCGTTCCAAATCTCTGCTAGCTGGGAACTCTGAATTAGGTCAGTTTGCTCCAAAATGTAGATCAGACAAAAATTTTACAGCATCTCTGCTGCACATACATTGTCTTCTTGTAATCTTTAAAGCCTACCCATAAAATAGGTTGTAATTATTCCCAACTTGCAGATGAGGCAGAATGGCTTACCTAAAGCCACCTAGCAAGTTTGCAGCAGAGATGAGACTCAAGCTGGGGACTTCCTCATTCACAGCTTAGTCTCACTGATGATCCTTATTTCCTTTATGATCTATATTAAATCAACATAAACCTTCTTTTGCCGGTAAGCAATCTGCTTTGAACATCCAAATCCTCTGAAGTTCTGCACTAACTCAGACTGAATTTGTAAGAGACGGCAAAACACAGAATCAATGTCTGGGTAGGTTTTGTGATCCAGGACATCTTTAAAACTTTAAAAAGAGTGCCTGTGCAAAACAAGGAGTATTAGGCATGCTTAAGTCCCATGAAATCAATGCAATTTAACAAGCTCTGTACTCAAATCTCTTTTATTTCAGTTGGAGATGAAATGCGCCTGCTATTCTCTGCATTTGTGCTCAATATACCTGTATATATACTGTGATATACTGTATATTTGGCATATAAACACATACCTGTTTCCCATTCATCCAAAGGAAGCAACCTCCACTTCTGAAGAGGGGCTTGTCACAGCTCTCTGAAATAGGAAATAAATAAAGAGAGCACCTTTGGCAATAAAACCATTTCCATTAGCCTGGCTGTATTTCATTCCCGTAAGATCACATGGGTTGGCTAACCAGAACTGCTACTACTACTGTTTAGTCACTTCATTTATGGGAATGATTCAAAATGACTTAGACACTGTAGAAATACTAAAACCAATTGCAATAGACACAGTCAATAAAAAATAACCCTATAGAAACCACATCAGTACAAATAGAAGACAGGTCCTGTCCCACTAAAAGATGCTATGAATACTTTAAAACACTCCAAGTTTAGGGTCAAAAGTCCAGGTAAAATGGAAATGTTTGCCTGGTGCCTAAAAATTAAGATAGTGCCAGGCAAGCCTTCCTATGAAATCAGAAGGCGGTGCCCAATATCTGGGAAGCTACAAAGTGGTTTGCTTTAAAGCTAATTAAAATCATGGAAACATAGAACTGAAGAGTTGGAAGAGACCACAAGGGCCATCCAAGCTCCTGCAATGCAGGAATCTTCCCCCTAACATGGGGCTTGAACCTACGATGGTGAGATTAAGAGTCTTCTGCTCTACTGACTGAGCTACCCCAGCTGACATTGGCAGGCGTTTTGAAACCAATAGGACTACGTTCTTATTTCCTCTTAAGCAATCTAAATCTGACTAAGTCCGCACAGCTGCACACTAATTCTTACCAACTGGGGGACTCCCTATGCATGAAACAAACATTCTGCCAAACAACTTGAGATAAAAATTTAAACATATTTCCCAAATGCTACCCTTGACAAAGGAGAAAGAGAAGAAGAACAATGCCCAGGGACAATGCTACTGTTATCACCATGGTGATGGTGGCAACTTGCCAGATGCATTGGCCTGGGTGGCAATAAAGCAGCATGCCTCATCGCAACAGGAGTTTGTTTTCTTCTCACTTAATGCTTTCCTAAGAGCAACTCAATAGCGTGCAAGCTGGAAATAATAAAATGTCCCCAGTGCCCTGGCAGTCTGTGTGACATTTCTAATGAGAAACGAAGAGACTGTAGGCTTGTCATCTACGACAGGTTCGAAAATGAAAATAATGAAAAACTAGGAAGGGAAACAAAGGTTAAAAATGGAAGTTCCTTATTCAATTAGTTCTCAAGCTGAGAGACCGGAAGAGTAATAATGCTAGCAGATATCTGAGGGATTTGAGATTATTCATTGCCTACCCATCCTGGAGTGAAGGCACATTGGAAGTTATGGATTGAACTTTGGGGGTCACAACTTTATTCATACAAAGTCTGATCTCATGGTTACCTACCTATGAAGGTTTGGTCCCTCTGTTTCCAACCATTTTGATAGATGGGTAACCTTATGGCTTGTTTGCATGTTGCATATTCTGTCTCTGCAGAAGTGGAAGTGGTTGTGTGAAGCACTGTGCACTTCTTATTGACCTTCATGAATCTATTGTGTGCACAGGTACGCAGACTTGTTGTTGAACATCCCATGTGAATAAGTGTATGAGTCTACAACTCCACTATTTGTAGACATTTGTAGACTCTGTATTCATTGGGTGTGATGTGTGGACAGTCCTATTGTGTCCACTGAGGAAGGCATTGGGCATTTCCTGTCTCAAGCTCATGAAGGCCATAAGGGTTGGCTCCCTCCTCCAGATCACCCTTAATAGATAAACTGTGAAGGATTGGTTAAAATAGGCCTCCTTTCCTCCACTTCAACATCTCAGATAAGGGATATAACATGGTGTTGGTTTCAATCCCAACATATCTTAAAGAAAGGGTTGTTTCCATTCTTTGGCAGTTCACTTCCTGCATTGCACACCACAATTTGTTCACCTTGCTTTTCCAAAGATAGGGCTTTACATAATTGTTAAGGTCATCATGTTTCTTGTTTGCACTATTTTGCAACGTTCTTTTCTTCCTAAACACCTCAACATTTTATTCAAGGGGGGGGGGCGGGGAATGCTGCAAGTAGACCAACTGTGGGGTAGCTTAAGGTTACCAGATTTTTTTTCAATGAATCTAGGGACACTTTTCAACATCTGTAGGAATGGATGGATTTTTGTCAGGGGACTGATTTGTAAATCCAGGGACTATCCCTGGGAAACGGGGACGTCTGGTAACCTTAGGGTAGCTAGGAAAGCATCAAAACCAACTCTACGTTCTCCAATCTTTGTGTCCCTCTCTTACCCAGATGGAATCCTAATGCCATTTACCTGGAAGTAAGCCTCAACATCTTCAATAAGATTTACTTCTGAGTAAAAGATTGCAAGCAGCACTGCAAGGGTGCATTCAAGATAGGAAAAGATTACTTTCCTCTTTTGGTTGACTTCTCCTGCTCACCACCATGTCATCACCTCAGCATGACAGAGGACTCAGGGAATATGTGTACGTCCTTGATCCTCTCTGTGTCAGTCAAAAGGAAAAGTCCAAAGAAGTGAAGTAAGGAACAAAAACACAAATAACAACCAACTAACTAGATATGTGAGATATGTTATTAACCACATATATTTCAGCAGCTTAAAATGTTATTTTAAAAACGAAACCACCCAATTAGGTGAGCGTTCCTAAGTGGGAAATCCAGTCCTGATATCATGAGATTGGGCAGAAAAGATGAAAATCCCTGCCTGGAGCTGCTTGATGTGGATTTGACTGTATTGTGTGTTTTGCCTGTTGAAAAAAAATGAATTATTACGTTGGTGTTTCCATAATGGACCCTGGAAGACACATACAAAGCTATTTGTGTTGTAATGGCAATTGTTTTTGGTATTAAAGTTATGAAAACTTAAATAAGAATAAAATTTGTGCAACTGTAGCTTCCAGCCACCTGTGGTTTTGATACACAATATATTTAGATAACTTGAGGTAAGACGTCATTTGCTGCAACTACCAGAAGCCGTCAAATTATTATTCCTGATTTATTCTGCAGACTCCCCAATGAAATCCACTTACTGCCATTGCATAGGTGTTTTTCGAAGCCAGTTGAAAAAGTCACTTTTAATTAAGAACCTTCCCTCTAATGCATCATTTTTCATTGCTCATTATCTCAACCCACAGTAATTGAAAATGAAGGCCTGAGGCCACCGAGGACTAGTTGAGCTCGATTTAAATGTTCAGCGCATGCTGCAAATGGAGTGCACGAAATTACAAATAATCAGATTAGTCCTTTATCTAAAAGCCCTGTCAGAATGGTCTTGGAGAGCAGCAGAAGCAGCACAGTCTTGTCAACAAACATGCCAGATAGAGTTACATTGCTAAATGGCACTGCAGCCCATAGCAGAGCACCTCTCTAATCAATTTTAGGGATTCAACATGGATGGAGCAATAGCAGCAACTAGCGAAATACTTATTTCATGGTGGGGAAATGTGTATGGAGAAACTGTGCTGGCTATTTCACCCCTCAGCCTGTCCACGTTTATCTTTGATCCTTTGTTTAGTGAAAATGTGTTGCTTGTTGCGCATGCAAATAGGCCTAAGATGAGGATAAGGATTGGTGTAATAATGTCATTGAGGCATGGCAAGCTTTGCTGGGCCTTAGTCAGTTTGGCTTGCAATTTTCACCCCAAATCAGGGAAATGCTAGGCTCATTTCCAAGCCAAGTCAAATCCAAGAGGCCTATCTTACCCACAAGAGCCTTCAAGACTCTCCTACATCCTCTATTTCAGTCACCTACAGTTCTCTAATTTCCCATCTCTCCTCTCTCATTTGTTAAATTGTGGGATAACCAGCCCCATATAACCAACACGTCTAAGTCAAATTAATGCCTGAAGTAGGTTAAAACCATAGAGTAAGTTATCCTTCCAGGCTTAGCCTAGGAATAAGGCAATCAAGCCTTTGTTCCCCCAGTTTACCTGAGAAGCTTAATGAGTGGTTCTTACAAGCCAATACTTTGGGAACCTTCACCATTGTGAAAAGTTGCCTGTGCAACTTTTTCTGACCTTTGGAAAATTTCTGAATAGAAAATTATCCCTCCCTCCCCCCTCTCTCTCACACGCAACTATAAAATGCTTGGTGATGTGTTTTAATGCTTACTTTTCAAGAGTTTCAATTTATTATAGTTGACTGCAGGGCTAGTCCAAATGGTTGTCCAGGCTGGACACTTGCCAAGGGTCCAAGGGGCTCAGAGTGGCCTCTCCCAGCCTGCCATGCTGTCATTCAGTACCCTCTTTTCCAAGCTCCCAGAGCCATTTCAGTGCAGGGAAGGTGTTGCTGCTGAAGTCCCCAACCACAGCAGCTGTCCTCCATGTTTAATTATGGCCACTCCCAAGAGACATTCAGCTGAACCCCCACATAAGAGGTCTTTAGATATAAGTTGAATGCATTCTTATTTGTTCAAGAATTTGGACGCCATAAGGAGTCGCCCTGAGAGTTACAGTGCTACAAATGTTAGTTGCCTACATAACTACAAACGTGAGTTAAGTTTTGTGTCATTTTATACCATAAGACACCCTGGGCTCTTCTCTGGAGGAAGGGCAGGACATAAATTTGAACTTAAATAGTGCAAGCAAACAGCAAAAAAAGTAAAGTATAGCTCACCCCATGGAAATGACAGCTGTGCAGACATCACAGGTCCTTCTATTAGGCCTGAAATCTTGCTGTAGTAACTCAAGTGTGCTGTGGACGTAGAGTGGCCAAGCTGTGCCAACTGCAATGTGACTTCAGCTCTCCTCTATCTTTCATGGCTGAGTGACAGATGGTGCACATTGCTCTTAGACACCCAACATAGGTGCCACCACCTGCTGCCAGTTCTTCCAGTTGTTCCTGGCTATGAACCAGTTTTCCTTCTCTGCTTTTTGACAGTTCATTCACTAGTGGGCAAGCCAACAAATAAAAGGTATGATGCAGGAAATCATTGAAGTTGTTCCCTCTTATATCCGAAGAGCTGCAATTCATGCTCTACTGTTCTTCTGAAGACACTCACTCCTTTTGATGGATGGAACCCTGGGGATCGCCAATGAGGAAGCAGTGAAGACACGCCAGCATGTTTCCTCTGGTTCTGCTTTGCTTGATGAACAAAACCAATCCGAAAAGTCTCTGTGGGATTAGAAACCCGTAAGAAGCAGCTGTGCTGATGTTCCGCCCATGATTTCTCCTTTGTTTGTTTTTTTCTTTTGTGCCAAACTTTGCTTAGGTTAGGAATGAAAAAGGCGCTTTTGCCCCTAAGAAGAAAACCAGCAAAACATATGTTGGAAAGCCTAAAATGATTCTAGAGGCTCATACGACTCATCCAGGTAGCATTTGCACAATGGTGTTTTCCAAAGCAGCCATTATTATCTTAATGGAATGCACAGTGAAAAGCCAATCTGTTCCACTTTGCTTCTAACACACATGGCTTTTAACACTCAGATAGAAATATTTATTCTGGGGTAACTTAAGAGCAGAAGGAAAACAGACTTATTGCACACAGAAACTAATGAAAGTAGTGATAGTCCTGAGATACTGCCCAGTAACAAATTATTAAATTAGAATCTGTTGCAGCAGTTGCTGGGGGGGCGGGGGCGGATTAGATGAATTATTTCCAGCTCAGATTAGCATCTGAGCCACAGAAGAATTCAGGGTTCATGATGCTGTTTTGATTTTAAGGGAACCCCAATATCTGGAAATGCCTTTGGAAGTAGGCACCCTTCAACTTGGTGGGACAGGCAGGAAACACAAAGTCTTGACAACATCTCAAATTAGTAACATATACAGTGGTACCTCGGGTTACAGACGCTTCAGGTTAAAGATGCTTCAGGTTACAGACTCTGCTAACCCAGAAATAGTACCTCGGGTTAAGAACTTTGCTTCAGGATGAGAACAGAAACCGTGCTTCGGTGGCACGGCGGCAGCGGGAGGCCCCATTAGCTAAAGTGGTGCTTCAGGTTAATAACAGTTTCAGGTTAAGAACAGACCTCCAGAATAAATAAAGTTCTTAACCCGAGGTACCACTGTACAATTTTGTTGGATTGTTATTCCACATGTGTATGACAAAGACAATAGCCACAGCCCACCTGTAACATGGAAACCCTTAAAATTTCACCTACCTTTTTCTGATGTCATGGACACTCATCTCTGCCCAGATAAAAGCAAAGACTGCAAAGGGTAACTCTTGAAGATGAAGGGTCCACTAAGTCCAACCAGATGCCTATGGGAAGCCAGCAAACAGTACCTGAGTGCAATAGCACTCATCCCTCTAATGGTTTCAAGCAACTAGTATTCAAAAGCATACTGACTCTGATCATGGAGGTAGAGTGTTGCCTTTATCTGTGCTAAACATCTCTGTACTACTGCATCCCTATCTTTTTTCCTATTAGGGAAGCATTGTTAAAAAATGTCTTTGTGTGAGTTGCAATATTCTTCAGAGTTCCCCTCTGGAGTTATATTTCTGAGTGGAGGATGGTAGTGGTTCACAGCCCTGATGCTACAGGGTGATACGCATATAGCCACTGACAGTGTTCGAAACTCCCATTGTTCTAGGTGTATTTTGTGACAGGAAATTTCATTAGCGTGAGCTAATTTCTGAGCTCTGGGTGCATTACTGTGCCTAAAATTTCACATTAAAACTGCAGAGTGGAAGGAAAGGAGGACCTTTTTCTGCCTCCCCACTTCCAGCTACTCTCTGAAGTCTGGAGAAGAGGCCATCTTAAGAATATATTAGGGGGTGGGCAGGGCAAGGACTAGACCATGTGAAAAATTAACATAATACTTTAGGGTCATTCATTTTTAGCTTTGTATTCTTGTTATAAAAAAAGAGCGTCTGGACATTCCGTTGTGGCGCCCATAACCTAGGTTTAAGGTGCCATTTAGCTCCTAGATTTCCTCTCAGTTTCTAACAGTGGCCATTTAAAGCAATGGCCTTTTGCCACTGACTGTATTAGAATGCAAATTGCTCCTTTACAATCACCTGGTTCATTATGAAGCACTTGAATTTAAGCCAGTCCATCTCCACTGATGAAGGCAGCTCACATTTCCCTTGGCTATTCAGATACTTGGTCAGCCTTGATACTTTTCAGACTGTTATGGTGTTCATGTATTCATCATGGCCCATCTTTTCCCAAGCCCCCTTTAACTCATCAATCTTTTGGGGAAAGTCACATTTGGCAAAATACATAAGGTAAAGGTAAAGGGACCCCTGACCATCCTGTCGTGGATGACTCTGGGGTTGCGATGCTCATCTTGCTTTATTGGCCGAGGGAGCTGGCGTACAGCTTCCAGGTCATGTGGCGAACCAGAGCAGCACACGGAAATGCCGTTTACCTTCCTGCCGGAGCGGTACCTATTTATCTACTTGCACTTTGACATGCTTTCAAACTGCTAGGTTGGCAGGATAGGTGCTTATACCTTGCTGCTTAACTTAAAGAACAACCTCAAGTGGAAGTGATCACTTTGTTGATTTATGCTGATCAATCATTTTCTTTTGTATCCATGATGGTTGATAAAACTCAATAAAAATAATTGTTCAAAATCGGCCTTGGGCTGCACACTTTCACATGCCATATTCAGTTGGTAGCTGGAAGTGAAATCTTTTGCACTGAGTGAACAATCATAACGCCTTGAACTTCACTGCTGGAGGAGGTTAAGATATGGCAGAGTGCCTTCTATTAACCTTTGCTGGACTTTGCCGATGGGTGGGTGTCATTCTCCCCCACAAAGTTCTTGTTTTGTTGAATTTTTGTAGGTCAAATGTTGTTTGGACATGAGAGATCATCCATGCACACAGATCTAGTTGTAATGCTTTCAGCTGTGCCTTCATTGACCTACAAGTCTTATCATGCCATGTGTTCTCAGTCCTCTCAGATGGAGACCATTTTAGTGAAAAGAAGCAAAGGCCTTGGTAGTTTGCAAAAGGGAAAGGTTGAATTTTTGCCGCCTTTCACAGATCCTGCCACCCACAGAAAGAGAAGAATTTACCTGCCATTCATATACTAGCTAATCACTGGAGCAAGTTAGCACAACACAGGCTGTTTTCTCGGTGGATTCTCACAGGAGCTGTAACTGCCATCTCTTATCTGTTCAGGACTGGTGAGACATTGCATTTCCCATTGGAATATGAAATGTTGCCGTTTTTGGCACTGCTGCCTTATCAGTATGCTGTAATTGTTTTCTTAAAGAGCAGCACTGAGATATGGACACTTTGTTCCGAAACTTAATGCTTGGGTGTGTGTGGGCACTGATACAAAACCAATAAAACATTCTTCATCCCTGGCAACATTTTGCACATCATCTACCATTTCCTAAGCAAAATCTCCAGTACTATAAAGTACTATAAAGACAGAAGGCTTGATGGGTGGGCATTCTTGAATTCTAGGCTGCACTCATAGAGCACTTGATTTTACATGACGTAAAAGACACCATTGGAAATCTAACTGAAGTTTCACATTCATTTCCATGTTAATCACTTCCAGGAAAAAAACTCTCTTTGCGACCACATTAACCCAGAAAACACCAGCAGTTTTATGCTGCAATTTCCCCACAGTTTTCATGAATCACGCAATGTGACAAAATGTGGGGCAGTCTTCCAGTATACAGTTCTTTCTTGCTTTTTTCATGATGAATCATGAGGGAACAAGAAGCACACATGGTGATGCCATAGCCAATGAAGTCTGCCGTTTTGTGACCCCATGCCCATTGGTTTGAATACAATTTAGTGTGACATGGTGATATATCGATCAAAAACCCAGAGTTTCATAATGCAACGGTATAAAAGGAGCATTAGAAACCAGAACAGCACAGTACGGTGGTACAGTAATCTCCCTTCCATCTCAGTCACAGCAGCCACTCTGGAGAAATTATCTTCACACTTTAGAGTTAAGTATATACGCTGTGGATATGAGTTTAATTTGTAGCGTGAAAGATTTCTCAAGTCTGTGATGAAGCTACATGGGTGACTGCATACAAGACTTATGTATCTGCACAAGTATTGTCCTGGAAGACAACACTTTATGCTTGGTAATTGATTAAAAAAAAAGTTTGTAAAACGAGGGCTTTTTCTCACCTGGAACTCGCCGGAACTCAAGAATGTCAAAGGTTCCTTAGAATGAGCCACAAAATAAGGTTAATATGAACAATTCTGGAGAGAAAACAGTTATTTCTTCAATGATTGCAGAAAGTTTAAGTGGACCAGAATGTCCTGCAAGCCATTCCCAGTGCCTTTTCATAGTATAACCTCTCCAACAATTTGGGCTGTAGGGAAACTTGGAATATTTTAATTGTTCAGGAGTTCTATACCATATATATATGGTCTTAAGAGAGGTCTCACAAACTTCTGCTGAAGCAGATTTAATTGGTTTTTGAGACCCTAGATCAAACCACACAGAATCCTCTATGCTTATCCCTAAATCTTTCTCCCAGAACATATGTGTTATGAAAAATTACAGAATTTCAGCACGAAGTTACAGAGCATACAGAAATTGGAAATGAAGCAGTATATCTGCCCCAAACTTAACTAGCATTGAAAGCAGGATTGTGTATGACTGCCCTGATAACATCATAAGCACAAACCACCATGCATACACAACAAAAAGGATGCCTAGACAGGCCCTGAAATTGGAGTGAATTACATGGGGACAGTGTTGATTATGTTTCACTATGTGTGCTTCTTCCTATTCCATTTCAATCACTAGCTATAAACTGGCAGCCATTTTGGGTTGCCTCTCTGACCATGCTGTACTGCAGAGGTTTTTAACTGGGATAGAGAAAAGCAGGCTGTGTTTCAGGGTCGAAAGACTGGCTTAACTTACTCCGCAGTCATGGGTGTTTTCTTCTGAAAAACATAGCTGACAGTTCTAATAAGACTGCAGCTCCAACAGACCATTGTCTAGGGTCATTGGACAACTGTTGCATAGATCATCTGTGAAGAATCACAAGAGAATTTGCTATGGGGAAAGTAAAAAAAAAATATTGTGTTTAAATTTGTGTGTATGTTCCCCTAGAACACACAGAATTGATGGTTGCATCTGTAGATTTATAACAAATGAACACATGCCATATTGAAATTGTGTATTCACATTTGCCTCGTGAAAATAACTAAGGATTATGGTAGTTTTATCATCACAACGCCATTTATTGGTGTCATAAAAGGAGGCAAGGACTGATTTTCTCCTGGGGTGTATACTAAGAAAACATTGATTGCACAGTGCAGTGATAATAGTGTATGAAAATATTTGTGTATTGGTTGTTTTGCAGGTTTTGTTTAGAAAATGGATTTCAAGCAAGCCTAAGCTTAGAGGCATGGTCAGGTAATTAGAACTTTCCTCCACCCAGTACTATGACAGGTCAATAAAACACCCTCGAACACCCTCCCCTACAATGCCAATAATTCTCAGCAGATTAACAGATCACCTTGACATAGAGTGTGGGAGTCATAAGACTGCAACAAGACAGACAGCTGTGGTCAGAATTCTTGGGAGCCAGTTTGGTCAGATATACCCACAGGACTGAAGAGAGAAAAGACTTAAAACAGAGTCTGGTCACAGGGTTTGCAAGAATGACAACTTAATTAGCCTGCTTGTTAGCCAATATCTTTACTTTTCCTTGGGAACAAATCCAGAGCCCAAGGGACCGTCAACTGATTGTATCTCTCCCTGTACAGCAATTATATTATCGCAAAGCCATTTTAAATGCAATTTTGAATGTGCTGAAATGAAACTCTGTTGCACACACTGTACCCAAATTTCAAGAGTGCCAGAAATGATGGGATTAGGATGCCAAATCTCCACATTCTGAATCCTATAGATTTGGGGGGAATTACAAGCAAGAGAATGATCAAGGTATGCCTTCCCTACCTCTGCTTTACTGATAACATGCCTGGATGCTTCATGGTTGAGGAAGTCATTAAGACCATGTCCAGAATACAAATTATGATACTGCTTTCACACAACAGTTGAAAAGACTTGTTACTGTCATCAATGTGCAGTGGTACCTCTGGTTACGTACTTAATTCGTTCCGGGGCTCCGTTCCTAACCTGAAACTGTTCTTAACCTGAAACTGTTCTTAACCTGAAGCACCACTTTAGCTAATGGGGCCTCCCGCTGTCGCCACACCGCCGGAGCATGATTTCTGTTCTCATCCTGAAGCAAAGTTCTTAACCCGAGGTACTATTTTGGGGTTAGCGGAGTCTGTAACCTGAAGCGTATGTAACCTGAAGCATACGTAACCCGAGGTACCACTGTACATGTCAAAGTGTCTAAGTAGGGTGTTTTATAATGTACCTAAACATTTAAAGTGTGAATGTATTTAATGCATGTAACAAATACAGGCAGTCACCAGAGATCTGTGAATACATTCATGGATGTAGTAATGCCATCTCCACCCTTAGGTATCACCCCTGTTGAGAAGAAGTCAGGGCAGGGCAAGATTCAGGTGGCTCTTCATGACTCAAAAGAACATATGATGGGGTGCACAAGGCCATGCAATTAGGCAGGTGAATTCACTATACTGCTTATGGCACCTTCTAAAACACATTTCTTTAACAGATAGGTAGCCGTGTTGGTCTGCCATAGTCAAAACAAAATAAAAAAATTCCTTCTAGTAGCACCTTAAAGACCAACTAAGTTAGTTCTTGGTATGAGCTTTCGTGTGCATGCACACTTCTTCAGATACGTATCTGAATTTTTTTATTTTGTTTTGACATTTCTTTAAGCAAGTCTACCCAGACATGCAGATTTCACATGTACAGTATTTCAATACAGTCATACCTTGTGTTACAGATGCTTCAGGTTGTGGTTTTTTCGGATTATGGATGTGCCAAAACCCAGAAGTACCGGAACGGGTTACTTCTGGGTTTCGGCGGTCGCGCATGGACAGAAGCGCTAAATCACGCTTTGCGCATGTGCAGAAGCACCAAAGCGCAACCTGCGCATGCGCAGACATGCCACTACAGGTTGAGAACACTGTGGGTTGCGAACCCGGATCACATTCGCAACCCGAGCGTCCACTGTATGTTGTTTTGTTTTATTTTATAATGTATATTTTAAAACCTCTGATTTTATTTTGAAACCTTTTAGAGTAACTGAAAACACCTTTATTGATAACCTTAATGTATATTTTATGTTTCATGGAAACTGATTAAATGGTATTACATTTAAGAGGTATAAACATTTTGTTAACAAAAGCAGTAACTGAACCCCCTACATCAACCCAACCTCTTCTTCTTCTTCCTTTTTTATGCTGGCTTTCTGCTGGTTTTATGCTGACCTTGTACTGATTTTATGCTCCTTTCTTGCCTTTGTTCTATTGATATTGTACTGATAATGTCTTGAAAATCTATTTCTTAGTGTATTTTGTACTTGATGAACTTCTTGAATTGTGTTTTGTGTTTGAATGGTTTATATGTTTTGTAAACCACCCAGAGGACTTGGTTGATGGGCAGTATAAAAAGGTCATCTCTTCTGATCAGTTGTTTTCTGCAAATACTTCTACACAGCTTTGGAGGTGGGATAGGTATTAAATAATTCCCCTCAACGACAAATGCAAACTGTGAAAATTTTGTAGAGGCTTAGGCATGCAAGTCTCCTGTTGGGTGGTAATCAAGGCACTTAGTAAGAATTCACTGGAACTTTAATTTACAGTATAATTGTATACGTGTTATGAGTTTCAAGTATGAAACTTCAAATGCTCAAAGCATAGTTGTTTACTTGGATGGCAAACTGGTTTTTCTTTCTGTTTTCCTGTAAACACCTGTTGACAGTCTGTCTTCACAAATTTGTGTATGGCATAAAAGGATATGCAAATACTATGCATATTGCAATATGCAATACTACTTGTGTCTTTTGCTAGTGCATTAGAATATTATTATTTTTCTTGATCTAGGTCCTAATCATGGTCTTCAGGGTGGCATCAGAAACTCGGGGTTTGTGCAACAAAATGGCACAAAACTTCGGCACACGTTTGCAGGACCTACAACAATATTGTTTGAGAAGTGTTTGGTGTTCACTAGGAGTCCTCACAGGGTGTGTCTGCTGTATATTTGTGAAGGCAGCCCTCTTTAGGGAAGTTTTTAATTACTGATGTTTTAATGCATTTTTAATCTCTCTTGGAAGCCTCCCATAGTGGCTGGGGAAACCCAGCCAGATGGGAGGGGTATAAATAATAAATAATAATAATAATAATAATAATAATAATAATAATGGCACAGAAGCCAGGGTTTGTGACACAGTATGCCATCCAACATGTCCAAAACCAGGACATTTTTCTTCTGGACCACTCTCCTGGGTGAGTCGCATGCCCTGCACAAGATTACAGCCCTGAAAAACTGCTTTGTTCAGGGTGAGATTGTGGCATCATCATCATCATCATCATTACCATCATCATCATTTTTAATCTGTATACCGTCTTTCTATCTTACAATACTCAAGGCAGTATACAAGCTGAAGAAACAAAAAATGTACATCTTATAACAATCTAACGCAATACAAAAATGTGATAATAAAACATAACTTTAAAATAAGCAACCTACATCAAAAAGTAACATTCAACTATCATTAGAATAGTATAAAATAATAATAATATCAACATATAAAAGTTAAACAGAAGTTAAACAGAAATCCACTCAACAGCTACAATGAATAATTTCTAAACTATAATCAATAAAACAACGGCAAGCCACAATACACAAAATAATACAATACAAATTGAGAAGCAGAGACTGGAGGGTGGAGCAAGGCAAGTGGAAGGAGGCCTTGCCTGACAAAGTCTCTCCCCTCACAGTTCTTCCTCCAGGACCAGCTCCTTTATGAGGACTCCTAGGGCCAGAGGGTGAGGCAAGGTTTTCCCACTGAGGGATATGACACAGTAGAGTACAAAACTTTGGCATAGTTTTGTAGCTGTTGTTGAGGAAAACCAGATTTGGGGTTCATAGAGCTCCCCCTTTCTATTTCAGTTAAGATCTCTTGACCCAGTATTGTTAAGATGCCAATGAGCTTCTCAACCTCTATCAGTAGTGGATGGTACTGTGGGGCAGCAATGATCACCTGATCTCTGGTTTCCTGTATCGCTACTGCTTACTGGGAGGTAGAGGAGGAGTGCTAAGGCAGTGGCGAGGTCAGGATTCACAGAGGATGAGACCCAGACCAATGAATTCAAATTACAAGAAAGGAGATTCTACTGAAACATGAGGAACAACCTTCTGATAGTAAGAACTATTTGATGGTGGAACTGACTACAATGGAAGATGGTGGACTTCCCTTCATTGGAGGTTTTTAAACAGTGGTTGGATGGCAGGGGGTTGGGCTAAATGACTTTTTAGATCCCTTCCAACTCTACTATTTTATAACTCCTTGATTCCTTTCTGCTAGTGAAGGCCATCGGTGAAAAACATGCATGCCATCCTAACCTCCATGTTGGGTCGGCCTGGGCAGTGAGCATGTGCTGTTAATTTTGGTCATTCCTGCTTATTAAACTTGCAGAGCATTTAAAAAAAAACCTTGAAAGATAGGCATGCAACATTTGGATTAGCAAACTTTTATTTTAATGCTGTGTATCATTTCGCAATACATACTAGAAATTGATTTGTACCGTGCTGCAGATGGGCTGCCAAAACAGCAGCGCATAAACGTTTTTCCAATCCAGAGAAGAGCAAGTCTCAAGAGAGATGGCTTTCCTGGGCTGTTTTGCAAATGGGTTAATGAAGGATATGAACTTAATGTAATTAACTATTGATTGCTATGGTGAAACATTATCAGTGGGATGGAAGTAGAATTGAGAAGGCTTAAAAATAGTGAAACGGTCTTTGAGTACACTTCAGCTCCTTTAAGTTCTCCTGGAATGCTTATGATACAAAAACATTGGCCCAGTACGTCCAGGATAGTGCACACTATATAAGAAAATGGAATGATTAAATTATTCAGCTATCACATTTTCATTCTACTCCAATGATCCTCAAGTAAGGCATGTGAGAGATACATCCACTTTATCCTCACAGCAGGATATCAACAACAGCAGAGTTCTTTCTGCCAGCCAGGCTACTTGAGCCACAAATGCTTAGGATTAATTGAATAGCAGTACACTTGATATTTTAGGGAGAGCAAAATCTCATCCAGAGCTGGCATAACTTGACCTCCCTGGGCAGACATCTGCTGACCAACAGAATCACCTTATTTTCTCATGTTTGAGGTCACATATACACCATACATTTAAAGTACTTATATAGTCATGGGAAATCTTGGGAACTGTAGTTATTAAGGTGTTGGGAATCCTAATGCTATGAGGCTAGCATCCTTAACAACTTATGCTTCGCAAGATTCTTTAGTGTGGGGCTATGAGTGTTGGTTGTATAAGAGCACCTTAAATGTATGGCATGGATTTGACCTGGTTTCAATGTATTGGCTCTCATCCAGTCTCATACTGCTTCCAGGTACCTGACCAGCACTGCTTCTGCCTCATCCAACTCAGCAGGAGAAGAGATTGAACAAAGCCATGGACTTCGATCCATTTTGCCATTTATCACATCAATGTAATACATAATGTCAACCAGGGGGCATTTTTGCTTCTTTCATAGCTAAATTGTCTAGTCACTGAAATGAATGGAAGCATTAAAACAGCCCATTAATTCTTATTGCTCCTACCTTAGGAATACCTCCCATTTCTGAAAAGCAATCTTTGACTTGAGGAAAATGTTAGAAATGCAAACCATTAATAAGCACGTATTTACAGCCTAAGGTGTTATATTTTATCTTACAGAGATTTTTCTCACTTTGCACCAGAATTTGATTTTGGCCAACAATTCATTCAAGCGAATGTTTGAAGTCTGCTTACATCAGCTTCTGCTAGATGCAGTGCAGAAACAGGAAACCCCCTAGAAAGGTAACACCATCGTCCCATGAGCTAGACAGTCTGATACTATGACAACGGGTGCTTCCAGGAGGGTTTTTATTGTGGCATTGGTGCAATAAGGGGTTTTTTTTGTAGCATCCATATGACACTGCTGTCATCAAAATGCCAACTCCTTTCTTTTCACTATTTAATCTGGATGTGCCCTTTCAAGGGAAAATATGTAAGTCAAACAAATCAGTTGTTGCCAAAAGCCAACTTGTGATAGATATCGAAATCACCTGAGGTCCCTATCTAAAATCCATTCGACTCCTGGAACTGTTCAAAAACCAAGGCATGGCTTCCGAATGGGTGCAGGAATGTCCCACAGACAATCAGAAGCCACAGAAGCCATGCCGGACGTTCAGCTTCTGAAAATTGTTCAAAAAACATAACACTCACTTCTGGGTTTCAATCGTTCGGGAAGAAGAAGAAGAAGAGTTTTGGATTTGATATCCCACCTTTCACTCCCTTTAAGGAGTCTCAAAGCGGCTAACATTCTCCTTTCCCTTCCTCCCCTACAACAAACACTCTGTGAGGTGAGTGGGGCTGAGAGACTTCAGAGAAGTGTGACTGGCCCAAGGTCACCCAGCAGCTGCATGTGGAGGAGCGGAGATGCGAACCTGGTTCCCCAGATTATGAGACTACCGCTCTTAACCACTACACCACACTGGCCAATTTGTTTGGGAGCCAAGGCGTTTTGAGATCCAAGGTACCGTATTTATCACTCTATATTACGCACCGGACCACAAGACGCACCTAGTTTTTAGAGGGGGAAATCAAGAAAAAAATATCCCCCCAGCCCCAAAGAGCAGTAGACAGGCTGCACGCAGCCCGTCCGCTTCTCCCAGAGCTTCTCGGGGCTGCAGGGGAAGCCCAGGTTTCCCCAGCAGCCCCAAAAAGCAAAGAAGCCAAGACAGCGAGTGTGATCCATCCTGCTCGCTGTCTTGGCTTCATCCAGCCGGGAGAGGCTGTGCAAGGCTAAAGAAGCCAAGGCAGTGAGCGTGATCCATCCCACTCGCTGCCTTGGCTTCTTTAGCTTTGCGCAGCCTCTCCCGGCTGGAGAGACTGTGCGCGGCTATGGCAATTCCCCCACCTCCCGCAAAAGCCCACAGGAGCCGCACATCCTTTAAGGAGCACGCGGCTCCTGCAGGCTTTTCTACGAGGAGGGAGAAGGGACTGACTGGCCGCGGAGCTTGTGTGCGGCTCTTAGGGGCTTTTCCTGCATGCCTCCCCCCTGCACTTGCTCCATAAGACGCACACACATTTTCCCTTACTTTTTAGGAGGGAAAAAGTGCGTCCTATAGAGCGAAAAATACGGTACCACTGTATTTGTTCCCTTGCAGTAGGGCACTTCGGTTATTTGGTATTCAATACAGTGTTTTGTATGTTTTCAGTGACACGCCTCTTCTTTTTGCTGGTTTCAGATTCCAATCTCTTTTTTGTTGACTATGATTTCCCTTTCTGCAAATTATAGTCAATCGTGTATGCCACCTTTACGATGATCTCCCACAGGGCTCTTGGTCAATAATAAAGCATTTATTTACTCCCTCCATCCACTCCTTCGCCCACAAGAGCAGCAGAGAGCCCAGTGTCAGGATTTGTTGTAGCAATTTCCTCTGGGGAAAACAAACTTCATTTCTTCCTGTCTTTAATTTCTTCCTTGGTCATTGTTTGAAAGATACCCCCATGGAGTTTCGCTGCACACCACTTACTTCTTTCTCTCCCAGTGTATTCCAAGACTTCTGAACAAGATAAAAGACAGCCATCTTTCTTTACAGAGGTATTTCTTTCAAATGTTCACCCTGCTGCTGCTTGTACCATCTGGTACTTGAAAAATGTGTGCTTTTGAGCATAAAATCTCCTTCCTTCTTTCACCTACTAAGAATAATTGTGGTGTGTTTTGTTCTCTCCCTACATTGGAAGCATATATGCAACAGAGACATGTAAAACCTATGCTTTCAGTGGTGTAGCGTGGGTTGCTAGCTCCCAGGGCAAGGCAAGTATTGTGCTCCCTAACCCGTGGGAGATGAGGCAGGTGGGGAAGGAGGACTATTGATATGTGGCAACATTTATTTGCCTGTCATGTTGAAAAAAATGTGTAGAATGTTCGAACATTGAGAGATTTTCTGTGTGAGAGGGAGGGCACACTATTATTTATTTATGACTACTACTTTCTTTCTTTTTCTTTTGAAATTTTGCACCCAGGGCAACTGCCCCTGTGGCCCCGTCCATGCTACAGCACTGTATGCTTTTATTTCCTCGCTGTTTCACCATGCTATCAGATGGAAAGTCTGTGGAGGGTCTTGGATCTATTTTCTTTAACGTATAACATTTCTGTGGGGATTCTATTGCCCCCCCCATGTCAGCACCCACAAAAGGCAGTTTTTCAAACTAATGTGAATTAGAGCTGTGGGCCGGGGTATGTATGTTGACAATTTACATGTGCAAAAGCCTGCACCAGTTGCACCACACTTCCCATTCCATTTTGTTTCCTTGATGTGCATGTGCATGTACAATTTTACAAGAAGGGGAGAAGCAGGGCTGCCGCCTTGCACCTGCGCTTCGGGGGCCCGGGGCCACATGACATCAGCACACTGTGTATGTGTGCATGCCCGTGGCGTGCGTGCATGACATCAGCATGCCCCATGGTGTGTGCACGCTCCTGCCACAAAATTTTGGAGTTCCCGACCCTATCAATGGAATATGGAGGGCGTGGCCCACAGGTCTCCCTTCTTGGTGTCTATGGGGAGAAGAATCATGTTACGGTTACATGCACATGTAGTGTCATCTATATGCTAAAATAAAAATAATAATGTTTTGATCATTATATTGAACATTTCCCTGTGTTTTGTCCATCTATGCAAGGCTTCCTCAACCTCGGCCCTCCAGATTTTGAGACTACAATTTCCATCATCCCTGACCACTGGTCCTGCTAGCTATGGATCATGGGAGTTGTAGGTCATAAACATCTGGAGGGCCAAAGTTGAGGAAGCCTGATCTTTGCCCTGATCCAGCTTCCTGCACTAATGGTGGATGGGGAAAAGCATTTAAAAATACATCATGGGATACATATGGAACTGAGAGTATTGGAGACTGCAACTGGGTATAGGGGTATAAATATTATTATTATTATTATTATTATTATTATTATTATTATTAACCTAGGAGTAAGCCCCACTGGACTTGTGTTACTTCTGAGCATGGAGGAGAGAGAAATTCAGTTTGCTTTGCATTATAATTTGAACCCAGCTAACCTGCCCTTCCCAAAAGAGACTGAAACACAAGTATCATTCAAAATTGGCACCTCTCCAAATTTTGTGATGCAGTTTTTCCACTCTCAAAATGGGTACAAAAATGCCCATACAATATAATGGAAATTGCTTGTGGGACATATATGTATTAGGAGGAAGGTACACTAAAATGCCGAGAAACGTTCAAAATAACTTTCAAAATCCACAAATTGAAGAAGAAATGTGGCGGACTGAATTTAAGATTGGAAAAATGATACATCTAAATAATTAAAATAGCCAGATTTATCTGTCCCTGCTTCTGGGTAGACCAAAATAGTATTGCTTTGATAAATGCTCTTACTAGAGCTGATACGAGAATCACACTGTTTGGTGGCAAAATATTCTGCCATAGAAATATTTATCAACCTCCAATAACGGTTCTTCTCCTTGCACTAGACTTCATTTGGAAAAAGCAAGCAAAACAAACAGCCTGGACAGGTTTGTATAAAAATAGCCTAGCTGCTTGTGCATTCAGGACACTGAGGCAACATTTTAGTCCGAGTCAGATTTATGAGTACGCCGATCTGAGAAATACCTCTCTAACTGCTGGCATGGAGCGCTAGATCTTCATTAATTGTTTCTAGGATGTGGCTACATTAAAATTCATGTATAAATATAAAACAACACAGGGTTTTTTTCCTCCTCCCTGAGCGTGAGATCTGTTAAAAATATTTCATTTTATTGAATTAGTGGTGTTTCCCATATTAAATGAGCCTCATGTTGGCCACTGGTAGAAGTTCCTACTACTGCAGTATTAGGCTGTAATTCTCCACCACCCCTTCTGCCAGGCTGTGTGGGCTTTGGATTGAGCAGAGACATCCTTTCAGTTCATAGCTGTCAACTTTTCCCTTTTCTTGCGAGGAATCCTATTCAGAATAAGGGAATTTCCCTTTTAAAAAGGGAAACGTTGACAGCTATGTTTCAGTTGCTTCTGCTCTCTCAGGTTTTTTTTTTAAATAATATTTATTAAGAATTTAAAGATTACAAAAAGAAAGAAAGAAAATTAAAACAAATCAATATAATACAATACAATACAAAGACAAGAAGAAGAAGAAGTAGAAGAAGAAGAGTTTGGATTTGATATCCCGCCTTTCACTCCCTTCAGGAGTCTCAAAGCGGCTAACATTCTCCTTTCCCTTTCTCCCCCACAACAAACACTCTGTGAGGTGAGTGGGGCTGAGAGACTTCAAAGAAGTGTGACTGGCCCAAGGTCACTCAACAGCTGCATGTGGAGGAGTGGAGAAGCGAACCCGGGTCCCCAGATTACGAGACTACCGCTCTTAACCACTACACCACACTGGCTCTCCAAAACACAAAAACAAAAACAAAGACACTACATAAAACATTGAATTAACAAAACAAAACAAAAACAATTAAAAACACTTCCAATATTTTCAATCTTAGCTTTCATTCACTTGTTTCATTGACTTCCTCACGCTTCCCTTTTTGTATTCCACTTCAATTAACTGTTTCAGCAATCCCTTTCCATCTTCCTGTTTTCTGTCCTGTAATTAATCTTAACATATTCTAACCTTATTTTTTCCCCTTTAATACATTAACAATCTCTCTATACCTAGTTCCTTATAACATTTCTGCCAAAGCCATATAACTTCATTCCACCATTTTTCTAAAGCTCATTAATTTTACAATATTTCTGTAAATAATCTTTATTTTTTTTCCAATCTTCTTCCACCGACTCTTCTCCCTGGTCTCGGATTCTGCCAGTCATTTCCTCCAATTCCATATAGTCCATCAGCTTCATCTGCCATTCTTCCCGGGTGAGTAAATCTTGTGTCTTCCAGTACTTCGCAGTGAGAATTCTTGCTGCTGTTGTTGCATACATAAAGAAAGTTCTGTCCTTCTTTAGCACCAATTGGCCGACCACGCCCAGGAGAAAGGCCTCTGGTTTCTTCAGAAAGGTATATTTAAATACCTTTTTCATTTCATTATAAATCATCTCCCAGAATGTCTTAATCCTTGGGCATGTCCACCAAAGGTGAAAAAATGTACCTTCAGTCTCATTAAATTTCCAACTTTTATTTTCGGGCAAATGGTAAATTTTTGCAAGCTTGACTGGTGTCATGTACCACCTATAAATCATTTTCATTAAATTCTCTCTTAGGGCATTACATGCCATAAATTTCATACCTGTGGTCCATAACTGTTCCCAGTCAGCCATCATAATGTTATGTCCAGCTTCTGCTCTCTCAGTTGACCTTCCACCAGTCAGGGGTGTAGTTAGCTGCTCCAGCACCCGGAGCGGAAGGGGCGGGGTGATCTGGGCACAGGGTCACCATGACGATCTGCCCAGGGGGCCCAGTGCAGCGAGCTACCCATAGAGTCCACCTGCCGGACATAAGCCACACGCTGCTGTTTTGGGCAGGCCAGGACCCCGAGCCACCACATCACTCCCAGGAGAGATGCGTGGCTTGGGCACACTGCAGACCAGGCCCCGCGGTAAGTGCCAACCCCTGCGGTGTGCCATATCATCACACCACTCAAGGATGACACCCGGGACAAACCACACACCCCACACCCCTCTTCCTTTGCCCCTGTCATCAGCTGCTACTGATAGAGCAGGCAGAATGTCCATTTGTTGTATTCCAGCTAGCAGAGCCTGCTGATAGCCCTGGAATGGAGTATTCCAAGGGTGGGGCAGAGCAGACCTAGGGTCCACTGCCACTTGAGTTGCCATATGTCAATAAGTAAAAATCCGGACACAAAAAGTTGTTGAGCTTTTCATGGGAAAGTTTCAAAAACATTTCCCCAACACTCAGGCATTCAGGACACTGAGGCAACATTCTGGATGCTAATTCTGTCATTGACATCAATGCAGCAGCAGCCTTAGAATCCGAACACCCCACCAGCAGTTATTGGGAACCTGCGCCATTGTGAAGGGGGAAGAAGTGGAGTAAAAGAATCATCTACCTGAAATGCGAGAGGTAAAACTATATAGAATGCAAGATGCATAAAAAGCCAGTTCTAAATATCCCCCCCCCCACTCTTGCAAAATCAGCTTTCAGCACACAATCTGACATACAACCGTAAATTGTATGATGAGATACTTGATAAAGGTATCATATCAACAATATTTAACCAAGCTTATATCACAGTTATTCCCAAACCAGATAAGGATCACATGAAATGTTCGAATTATCGCCCCATATCCTTGATTAATGTTGATACAAAAATTTTAACATTGACACTAGGAAATAGAATCCAACAGGTATTTGTGGCAATAATCGAGAGGGACACCCCCCCCCCCAAAAAAAGTTGACATACATTGCCATTCAAATGGTGTGCATGTGCCATGTCTTGTGATTGATTATACGGGGTGTGGCTTACATGCCCCACTCCAATATTTTATTCACGTTGTCATCCCTGCTTTCTTCTTGATGTCTGGAGTCATCAAGGGTCAAGGAACATGTTTTGCTCCCACCCCACTGGGGGTTCCTGGGTGCATCCTTTATTTTCTCCCATAAAGATGAAATACTGCCATTTATTCCTGAGGGGGAAAGGAAAGCAATGGATTCAAGAGCAATGGTTTATTGGCGTACATTCTGCCCATCATCCCAGCCTTTAGTGGTTCCTGCATGGGGTATAATGAATCTCTGTAGATACCTCAGAGAAGTTGTAGACTATACTCCTCAGGGGTCCTTAAATAATTGTGGAGACCATCATCCAGGCCAACACTGCACTTGCCTAACAGGCATTTTGCTAGCAGCTACTTAATCCGATTGATGTTAACATAGTGAATCAAGTAGAGCATGTGAAAATGAAGAAATATATTAGCTTTAATTATTTAAAGCATGTGGACTCTGCCTTTCCGTAAAATGTATAAGGGTGCTAGCAAAATTGAAAAAGCAATAAAACAATATTACAAACAATAAAATCAGGGAACAAAACCAACAGATACACTACGTTTGAAAAGAGTAAATACGTTGGTAGTACAATTTGCGGGGGGCATAATATTCATACTCGGGGTGCTTTTGAGGATTCAAAACATAGGGTGCAAATTCAAATCAGATGGGATGTTCAAGAGTTTAACATTTATTTAAGAAAATGATCTATGAAGAGCATAGGACATGATCACATCTTTTTCTCAGCAAAGTGCGTAATGATTTCTGTGGATGCTGAAGACGTTGTTGAGGTCTGTGTGTGTTGGCGCAGAAACATCCTTGCCAATGTCTCCTGTTGTTGTCATCCAGATGTTTGCATGATCTTTTAGCTCCAGTCCCATATTGGCTTTGTCCTTACAAATGAGTTTTCTGCCAGTGGGATCTTGAGAGAGATTCTGTGCCCACGGAATTCATGTCATCACGAGCAAGGTTATTTTCATGGTCCCATCACTCACAACTCAGCCCTCGCCATCTGGTCCAGTCTCCAAACACAAAGTCAAAGAACATAATTCACATTAGAATTACTTCATAAAAGCTAAGGAGCAAGCCATATAAATGAATCTATATGTTCTTTGTTCAGTGCATCTGTTGTGTTTTCACAGCAGCAAATGCTTCCAATACAAAGCAGGGAAAAGATGTTCTCTTACTCACTAGATATGCTGAAACAAAAAAAATTCCTTCCAGTAGCACCTTAAAGACCAACTAAGTCAGTTCTTGGTATGAGCTTTCGTGTGCATGCACACTTCTTCAGATACTGAAGAATACTGTAAGAACTGACGTAGTAAGAACTGACTTAGTTGGTCTTTAAGGTGCTACTGGAAGGAATTTTTTTTTGTTTTGACTATGGCAGACCAACACGGCTACCTATCTGTAACTAGATATGCTGAAGGATATATAAATGCCCTATTCAGATCTTATTATATTGCATATTTGATGGGGCATTCAGGCCAGCCCCAGCCCCTCTCCCCATAACTTTCCTGTATTGAGCAGGGGTATGAAGGGAGATTGCAAGTAGCCTTCTTCAGGCTAGGATAACTTTCTTTGGTTTCTCATTTTCCCACTTTTAAAGTCAGTTCTTGTCAGGGACCGTGCTAAGGAGGGCATCACTGAAGAGGAATAGTGAGAGCATCCCCCTCCCCATGCTCCTGATCCAGAGCCTGGATATTCCCAGGAGCAGGAGGACAGTATAGATTTGGAACAGTGGTTTGCAGAGGGACATAATTCAGAAGGCAGAAGCTGGGAAATACTGGAGAAGAAACACTGGAAGAGTCTTAACAGATTCTGTTAACAGATCTGTTAACAGAGGGGTAACAGATTCACTGTCTCTGGAAAGCATTCCTCACCTATCCCCAAGGTCGAAAAGAGCTCAGAAAGCAGCAAAACAGAATGCACACAAAGCACAGAGGGTACAAGATCAGATTACAAAATGCAGAAGTGTCGTAGATTAATAGAGACATAAGTGAGTAGAATCCTTAATTGGGAGCACCGCCATTCCTAGGAGATGGGTTCTTTGTTCTCTCGCTGTGATTATTAAAGTTTCAAACTGGTAAGACTCATTTTCCTTTGTTCTGCTTATCTACTGTCACAGAGGGAGGAAGCTGATTCCCTGACGCCTGAGAGTTCTCTACATTTCTGCAGAAATTTGCAAAGAATTAAAAAAAAAAAAATCATGAAAACTATTTAACATTTCAGCTTGAATTTCTCCCATGATACATATGCCATATGCAATTTTGCCAAAAATATGTTGTGGAGCATGTTTTGGCCCCTTACTCCTGGTATACACTGAACTAGAGGAAAGGTGTGCCAGAGTGCCCTACTCTTTTCAAGGTTAGAGAGGAAGGGATTCACTAACAGGATAGGAAGGTCTATGAATGGTAGAGAAAATGATACACCCCGAGCCATAAGATTAAAAGCAGCAGCAGCAGTGATTTATTAACCAAATAAAGGCAAAACCAAGCAATTGGGAAAGGTCAAGAGAGGATCGCAAACATAATCAGCCAAACAGGAAGATGAATGTGGTTCCATGAAAAACAAGAATAATGTATCTAGCACCATGCAACGGACCCTAGGCAAATTTGTAGCAAATGTAAGGTTAGCTAGTAAGGTCTGTTTGGTAATTAATTATAATCACAGATTGTAAGGCTTTATGTGATGCATTGGCCCAGTAGATAAACCTCAAGGGCCCAGGCTTTGCCCTTGAGTGGAAATAGGCAGGATTATTGGGAAAGGCAGATAATGCATTCTGGGTCTTCCCCCCTCCATTGTGCTTACACCTGCCCCCCCTTACCTTACCTTTGTAATATGTCAATGCCCTTCTCATTGTCTCTCCTTACTTTAATCTAATTTTCTTGCCTGGTATTTCCTGTTTTATGCCAACATGATTGTGCACACTAATATTTTCCATCATTAGTCATCACTCCTTCTTTCCATGTATTTACATTATTTCCCTTCTAGTTGTCAGGAGACAGGTATATATGAATGAATGAATACAATGAATACAAATTAGCTATGCGGTATAGCCACCAGTTTTAATACATTCACCAATTTTGATTGGGGTGTGTGTGTGTGTGTCAAAAGTAATGGGTAAACTCCAGACTTCTCCTCCTTGTGGAAAGGTTCCTTCCAGCCTTCAAGAACAGTGTGAAAGCAGGGCAGGAACCAGGCAGAAAGCTTTTTTGATTGTCAGAACCACTCTGTGGAATGCCCACCTAACAGGTGTGAGAGATAAACAGCTATATAATTTTTCGTAGACGTCTGAAGGCAGCCCTGCTTCGGGAAGCTTTCAATGTTTGATGCTGTACTTTTGTTGGAAGCCGCTCAGATAGGCAGGGTGTAAAAACGTTGTTGTTGTTGTCGTCATCATCATCATCATACCCACTTCTGAACTGAGCCAGAAAGAGATTGCCCATCATTAGCCTGGGAAGGATATTTTGTTGTTTTGATAGCTTAGTGTGTCTATCATGCATTTATATTTATGTTTTAAATAGGGTTGCCATATGTCCTCTTTATCCTGGAATCACCCTCATTTTCAGGGGTATGTAAAATAAGAGTCGTCATGGGGATCCATAGCTAAAAGTAGAAGTCAGCAAATGTGTCCTCTTTTTTGCTCTTCAAAATATGGCAACCCTATTTTAAATGTGTTGTAAGCAACTTGGAGTTTAACAAGTGACTAACAAATAAAACAAATAAATCAATCAACTACTACTACCTCCCCTTGTTTTTAGGGTATCTAAGCAATCCAGACTTGCTTTGCAATGATGTCCTATCTTCCCACATTCTCAGGGTGACCCTGACCATTTCAGATTCACTTTCAAAGCAGGACTAGCAAATAAATTGGAATATGAAAAGCAACAAAAGTGGCACCTTTGAAAAGATTAGGTACAATTTCCCTGTGAAGCAGGGCTAGAAAAGAGGGTCGCCGTGCCACATGTTTCTATTGAAGAGATATTTTCTTTGTGATAGTGAGGCATCTAATCATAGCCTGCATTTTTATTGAGGCTTGATCAGGGCCTGTATTTTAAAATGAGCTTAAAGATCTTCAAATGTTTCATGCCAGGCAGAAGAGCAGCTGCCTAAGAACCTTGGCAATGTTTTTCCTCCTAGACAAGGGGGCCCCCTGATTTATAGCAGAAAACAATTCTCAAAGTCGTAAAAAGGGAATTACAGGCTGACAGCCAAGGTTACACTGACCCTACATATTACAGAAGATAAAAAAGCAGAGAAAAACATAATTAAGAGTGGGTAAATAGTAAAATAAAACCATGTGCCTCCCATTAAACTTGAGCCATATTTTCCTAAGGTTCAAAGGTCAAGAGCAATGGAAAAGCATCTAGCTGGCAGAAAGGAAGAGAGTATTTTGGGAAGTCTTTTTCTAAAGTTGTTTCTTTCTTAAACTGAGATCCTTTTAAGATTTCTTTTCCTTTTAAAAAGCTATCTATGTTATGTATTAAATATATTGGCTTAAATGTAATTATGCAAAGGAATTAGAAGCTAAGAAATGTTAAATCCTTATGCTAGATTCTTATTTCATATAGTTGGAAGAGATCACAGGGGCCATCAGCCACCAGCCCCCCCTGCCAAGCAGGAAACATCATTAGAGCACTGGTTGTCAGGCCTTTGTTTAAAAGACCTTCAAGAGAAGGGGATCTTTCAATGATGATGTAAATTCAAGATCCTTGACATCTGTTTAAGATAAAAAATTAAGATTAAACCATTTGTTTTGGAGGGCAATAGGGCGAGGTGAGCTGGTAATTAAGGTTCTTTGTTGAGACACATGTAAGATATATTACTACTTATTTGTCATTTATAGATAGAAGAATATATAGCTTTTTGTTTCCCATAAAAGGGCAGAAGGAAATGGGTGTATCTTTTGTGATTGGTTCTAGCAAACAGCCAATAGGAATTTCAACCAGGCTGATTGGACAGAGGCAGCCACAGGAGGAGCAAGGGGGCTGGATTAAGGAAATATAAGTGCTGGCCAGAATGGCAGGAGGCCAGGCCAGAGCTTGGTAACCATATACCACTGTGCCTCATATTTATTTGTCTGACAAATAAATTATTATTTTAATTTCTCTATTGCTGCGTTGAATATTTCATTCCAGCTAAGCGTTAACCACAAGCAGGGTGCTACAATAGGATGAAAAGAAGCCTGGAACAGTTTTACTTTGTAAAATAGCAAGTTCAGGAGATAGCAGATGAAGAACTATGGAGCAGAAGGAATTACTGAAGGAATAATGGAAGACACGGTTTATTCACCACCACCACCCCTTTCCTTACTAAGAATTCAGTTGGAATACCTTTGGTTTTTGGGTTGTTTTTTTTTTGGTAAGTTAACCATTAACATTATATTCTTGGCATTGAGGGATGTTCTCTAGTTACACAATTTAGATATTTTGACATTGCCCCTTAGAGGGCAAAGCCATTACTTCAGTTTAGTTTCATTTTCATTTCCTTTGTTTTTGTAGCTGATAGTTACGCCCAGGCAGACACCCAAAGAAACCCTACCCCAGGGGTCAGCAAACTTTTTCAGCAGGGGGTCGGTCCACTGTTTCTCAGACCTTGTGGGGGGCTGGTCTATTTTTTTTGGGGGGGGGATGAACAAATTCCTATGCCCCACAAATAACCCAGAGATGCATTTTATATAAAAGCACACATTCTACTCATGTAAAAACACGCTGATTCCCGGACCATCTGTGGGCTGGATTTAGAAGGCGATTGGGATGGATCCGGCCCCTGGGCCTTAGTTTGCCTACCCATGTCTTACCCTTACTCTCATAAAGTCCTCTCCTCTGTCCAGACGTCTTGTGCAATTATGACAGTACTACAATATCATTTCCCATGCTTTCATTGGATATGAGTCCATACGCTCCACAGCAGGGGCAGGGAAACTTTTTCATCCTGAGGACTGCATTCCTTTCTGCACAACCTTCCAGGGGCCATATGCTGGTGGTGGGAGAGGCTAACAGAAACAGTCAGTACAACAAGGAATGCAGTAGAGTAATTTATAAATACATTTACACACTCCTCTCTTTCCAGACAATCAAGGGGCATTTTCAGTGCCGCCTGGGTGGCTCAGTTGGTTACAGTGTGGCACTGCAAATGCAAATGTTGAAGGTTTGATCCCCATATGGGACAACTGCATGTTCCTGCATTACAAGGTATTGGACTAGATGATTCTTGGGGTCTCTTTTAACTGGATGATTCTACAATTTTATGAGAGCACGGCCTTGAAAGATGATCCTTTTTGGGGACATGATTTTGCAGCACCCACAAATGTGTGGTTTGGGGTGCTGTGTGAGATCACAGCCCTGAAAAAGTGCTCTCAGGGTGAGATCACAGCACAAGTTCATGCGAGACTGTGGTACCCCAAAATTCTAATATTGTCTACATTGACTGGTAAAGGTAAAGGGACCCCTGACCATTAGGTCCAGTCTTGACCGACTCTGAGGTCGCGGTGCTCATCTTGCTTTATTGGCCGAGGGAGCCAGTGTACAGCTTCCGGGTCATGTGACCAGCATGACTAAGCCACTTCTGGCGAACCAGAGCAGCACACGGAAACGCCGTTTACCTTCCCGCTGGAGCAGTACCTATTTATGTACTTGCACTTTGACCTGCTTTCGAACTGCTAGGTTGGCAGGAGCAGGGACTGAGCAACGGGAGCTCACCCCATCATGGGGATTCGAACCGCCGACCTTCTGATTGGCAAGCCCTAGGCTCTGTGGTTTAGCCCACAGCACCACCCGCGTCCCAGCGGTAGCAGCTTTATAAGATTACAGGTGGGCTATTTCCTTCCCTTACCTGGAGATGGCAAGGATTAAACCTGGGACCTTCAGTTTGCACAGTATGGGCTGTATTGTTGAACTATGCCAGCCTCTCTGTGAAACTGCTACAGGTGGACTTTGTTTTATGATGGATTTATTTTAAAATGGGCTAGATAAAAGCACAGAGATGGTATTACACACACCCCCTCCCAAAATCACAGCACTTATCTCTAGAGTGGAGCAGACTGCATACTCTAAGAGGAACAAAACACCCTGAACAAATGTGATCAAGGGAAATGACAGATAAAAGGCAATGCCACACACAAATTCATATTGCTATTCATATTGATATAATTCATGACTCATTCTCTCACCTAATGGAACAATGGAACACTCCTTCTGTGCTATTATTCTTACCAAACTGAGACACAGTATCCAGTATTCTCAGAATCTTCCAAATTTTTAATCACCTGTGTGGAATTCAGTGTAGTGTGAAGTTGGGTATGTGAGCACAGAATGAGGTCTGCTTGTGCAAAGAGATTTTTCCTCTCTCTCCTCCCTGCCCCCTGACCCATCCTAAACCTTTTCTGGGATTTTTCCCAATCCTCAATAGCAGATTTAGGTGGTGTCGGTGCATGCAGGGAAGAAGAGGGGTGAAAGTCCTGGTGCCCAAATGGATCTCATTCCATGCACACAACAACTTAATTGAATCCCATCCCATGTGTTAGCTGCCCCATAGACTTGACATACCAGTTTGCAGTGGTGAGACCTTCTGCATTTATTCTAATGCTGAGTAACTGCAAATATTGCAGGCACCACTATCCATTTGACTTGGCGTCAGGCAGCTTCCCATGAGACTAGTGAAGCCCAGAGATCTGAGAACTGAAATAGGGGGTTTGTGACCACAGTGAGACTCTACTGGTTGTTCCAGGCTGCCTCTGGAAGAGAAGGCTACGGTACATTTTATTGAGAGTCTCTTTGAATTCTTCTCCCTATGTACATAACGGGTTCATTTAATTAATCACTTCCATACATTTCTATTCTGCCTTTCTTCCATCATGGAACCCAATTTGCATACAGTTCCCTGGTAGTCACCCATCCTGGCATTGACTAGACCCAGACCTTCTTAACTTCAGCATAGAATGTGCTGTTAGAATTCCTGCTCTGCGATTGCAGTCATAGGAGATTGTTGTCAATCACATGACGGTGTATGTGCCTCAAGACCTTTGTTTTGTTGATGTTGGGCTCAAAACAATGCAACAACAACAACAACTTCCATGCACCCTCAGGATGTGGCACATTTGTAAACTGTTTAGAACCGTACTTTGGGACTAGGACAACAACTACTACAACAACAACAACAAATGTTTGAAATCAAAATCAAGCAAACAAGAACTGATTCTTTCTTTCTTTCTGTCTTTCTTTCTGTCTTTCTTTCTGTCTTTCTTTCTGTCTTTTTAAAGTGAGATATATAGTAGTAATGGTCGGAAACACTTCAAATCTGAGCAATGTGAAAATGAAAAATGAATAGGCTGCCAATGAAAATATTTTGTGCCACTAAAAAAAGTGCTCAATCATCTTTAATTATATTAGATATATACATATATAATTCTTATACGAACAGCTTGAAGCATGGGAGAAGAGTATCGCATGTGCAGTTTGTATGAAAATGGTAATGCGCAAGGATGACAGCTGAAAGCAGCCCTATTCCCAACAACAAGATAGAACACAATAACGGGATCATCTGCAAAACAACAATCACAAACCATAAATAGGAGCACTCTATATGCATATCCTGTTGTTTATAACTGCAAGGTAGTATTGCCAGTGTTAATGCAGAAGAGGAATTACATATCAGGCCACTGCAGAAGAAAAGATAATTAAAATATTGGATGCAAGAAAGAAGGTCAGTTGCTAACACAGAAAATAAATGCCAAAGGGACATTTTAGTCAAATATTTCTGCATTTTTCTCTTAGTAAATCAATGCTCAAGTTGAACCAGAGAACTGCCATTTTTCATCAACATGCCCTGATAAGTTTTTATCCTAAAGGTTATTTTGAAAACAA
Organism: Podarcis cretensis; assembly: GCF_951804945.1. Taxonomy (NCBI): domain Eukaryota; kingdom Metazoa; phylum Chordata; class Lepidosauria; order Squamata; family Lacertidae; genus Podarcis; species Podarcis cretensis. Next base: position 14,924,287 of record NC_137187.1, read on the forward strand.
ATTTCATGTATAACTAGGCAAGCAAGATTCACTTAATTCAACCCAACAGACAATAATTCTGCTTGGTTGTAGCCACTATACATTCCATTTTTCAAAGTAGTTATAATTTCCAGGGGTACCTGCGCATACTTGGGTTCAGTTTCCTTTGGAAGGTATCAGAGACTTATGGTTTTTATCATATTTGCATTCATTTACAGATGCACAGGCTCAGTACAGATGGAAGATCACCTTTCAACACCCCCCGCAAAAAAAATCTTCCTGAGCTTTAACCTTACAGAGGACTTTTCAGCAGACTGGATGTTAACTAAAAATCCAAACATGACTTGAGGCAAGGCTTGCCTACAATGAATCATTACTAGAGACCCCAATCCAAATTATTATTATTCTTATTATTATTATTATTATTATTATTATTTATACCCCGCCCATCTGGCTGAGTTTCCCCAGCCGCTCTGGGTGGCTTCCAATTGAGTGTTAAAAACAATAGAGCATTAAATATTAAAAACTTCCCTAAACAGGGAAATATTCTGTGTATATTTTTATTGTGTTTGGGAATGCCTCATGGGAAGTGATTCACAAATGAAATGAAATAAATAAGGAGCTTGATTCCTGGGGATGTGTGTTCAGGACTGGAGTGGAAGTGCAACACATCTCTTGGCCTTTGCTCAGCAGGCACCTGGTTCATGTTCATGACGAGCAAATTATGCTAAATCGCATGTAACCAGAGTGAATATGCAAATTAGTTATGGACCACTGGTTCATAAGCTGTTTCCAATGTAGCCCCTGGTAATGAACAAATTACTTTCGGCGATATTCAAATGTATTTCTATTCTATCGCTACCAAGGGCAGGAGTTTAATAAGGCCATATTCATGGGCTCTGCGTAGCCTTTGCTCTGAACATCCCCCTCCCTAGAATGGAATTGGCTGAATGGTGGGAAGAGAACTCATCTGAAGTGGCTCGGATATTAGATCTTTATTTGTTGCTTGCGTTCATAAGCTGACCTTCTCGATTGCCGGCTGTGAATCCCATTAGCAGAGCTGTGACAGCTTGACTCTGTTGTTTCTTGGGATGCTGTTTCAGCACTTTGCTCCTGACACCTCGTTGTTTGGGAAGGGAAAAATTAAAGGGATGGAAATGATATCTAGGCTCGCTGCACTGTAGTTCTCCCCCTACAATAATATGAAAAATCCCCAAGGATTGCAAAGCAGAGGCTACAAATTCACATGGAGTCTAATTTGCAGCTGAGGAGACTGAGATCGATGGGACGGTTGCTGCCTCAGCCAGCAAATTTTCTGCCGAAATGAAGCCAGTTTCCACTTCTTTGTAATATTAAAATATTGAGCCCTGTATGAGGTCATAGATCACACCCCAGTGGAATACACCAATTTTCCTTATACTAAAAGCATCATAGAAACCTAAGGGCACAAGTAGTTTCTACAGCATGTTTGTATGCGCCTTATTTACTGCAGGTGGTATCAGGGAAATTGTGATGGGCTTCTGTTAGGTAGGTGAGGAAATCCATTAACTATATCTTATCCCTCTATAGATCCAGATGTGTGGGTTTGCAGACAAAAAGATCTTCTTACCGCTTGTGTTCAGAAGTGCAGGGCTGAGCAGAGTTTAAATCCCATCTTAAGCAGTTTAATTGAAAGCATGAGAATTAGCTGTTACGTTTATCTTCCCATTTTGCCACCCCGTTTGTCAAAGAAATAGGCTACAGAGTGAAAAGAAAAGTTTAAAACATAGTTTACTTACAGTCAAGCATTCATCCTGAGCAGTAATGGTAATAAAAACAAATGCAGGCAAAAAAGATACTTGCAGCAAAAATCATCTTCAAGCATGTGCCTGTTGCTGGAACTAAGTTTGAGGAATGTCTGTTGCCATGGGTGCTTGAGGAGAGAGAGGTGGAAAAGGAAATACGGTACTTCTTTGCTTCTTCCAACCAAGGAGAGAAGGGAAAACAACATTACACAGAGCTTTCTCTACCAATTTCTATGGTCTGAGTGTGCCTATCAGCAATACAGCTCTATGGTCTTAACCCCCTCATATTCTAACTAGCAAACCTATGCATTGTTAGATTTGACCTCAAATCTCCTAAAAAATTGGTGGTGGCTCCGAAGGAGGTGTTTCTCCTTTCCTTTGTAGTTTGCTGCCGCTAGCAGATTGAACCACTGGAAAGAGAGCTCCAGTTGACTGAAATTTTCTGAGCCATCCCACTGCCAGGGTGGACCTCACTTCAGAGATCAACCTGAAGAGATTTCCCTTCCTATTATGGTTCTGGGCTGGATGGAAAAATTCCTCTCCACCCACACCTCCACACTGAGATGGGAAGGAAAATACCCTAGGGTGCTTGACTGATCTGCATGAATCAGTTGAGAAGCTTATGAAGGTGTCGTGTGGTGGATGTGTTTGTGCGTGGCATGGATGCTCTGCTGTGTGTGAGCACACTCTGAGGTGTATATGATGCAAATGAATGTGTCCCCTCTAGTATGGATGCGATGTGTGCATTTGTGTGCTTGCATGCACATGCTCTGGTGTGGATGTGATGTATACACGTGCATTTCCCTTCATTTATTTATATTCTGCCTTTCTCCCATCATGACATAATGCCGAGCTGGCCCACCCATGAGGCAGGTGGGACCGCTGCTTCTGGTGGTGGTAGTCCCCAAGCAACATGCCCATGGGTTCCCCCCCTGCCCTACCACCTTTGCCAGTGGCAGAGAAGTGTCACTGCCACCTGTGTCAATTTGGGACCAGATCACAGCCACTTGGGTCAAGATCTCTCCCTAAGTTGGGTGAGTTCTCACCAAAAATTGATAAAATATTGCCCAAAATTGGTCCCAGTGGTGGATGGGGCAGGGCGCATGGTGGCGGCAGAGCAGGTGGTGGCAAAAGCAGGTCGATAGTGCCAGCAGGGCAAAGCTACCTCAAACGGTGAAATGGGATGCGCTGCCCTTGACTTACTGTATACAGTAAGTCAGCTCCCTGTTGGCCACTCATCCACTCCTGCACTAAACACACATACACACATCCTAAGAGTTTACAAATAATAAATTTGCAAACCCACATGAAAACATAATGAATCATTAAAATGGGGGGAATTAAAACGATATACAAACACATATAGCATGAAGCCAAAATAAGCTCATTAATATTTATTCTCCTTTTAGCTTTTGTGCTGACATGGTGGTTTGTCAATGATCTTTGTCAGGAACCATATTGTTTTCTCATTATCTTGACAAAATTCCTTCTCTTTCAATAACTGATCACATCAACCTTCAGAGTCATAAGTGACAGCTCTGTGAAAGGTGATGGATGTTCTCAACCACATTTACTTCCAGATATCTCCCTCCTCTGCCTCCTTATTTGCTCTTTTTGACAGATCTTCTCCTAGGAGACCCCATATCATTTTTCTTTTAGAAACAACTGGTCATCTCATTGAACTGTAATCTCGTTAATACATTTTGAGTCACGATGAGAATTTATCTATTTCAAAATGAATTTTATAAGGTATGAATCCACTTTCATCATCTCATTTGGAATACTGGCACCAATTAATTGCCACATTGCCTGCCTGCCAAGGAAAGCAGGAATGCCTCAATCACATGGATTACCTCTATGTCAGGATTGTGTGATGTGGAAAGTCTTCATGGGACTAGGATGATCAACATGTTCTTTCTTTCAAGGGCAGGACCATGAAAAGACATCGGCATTTCCAGCAACATCCTTGTGGCAGCCCTCACTTTAAGAATTGGCCCTCAGCTGTCTTAACTTTGGGCTCTTAGGGTGCAGTCCTATTCCCATGCACCTGTAAGTTCCAGTGAGCTCATTAGAACTTGCTATTGCTTGGGTAGTACTATTGAATTCTACACTATTGTGCAGAATTGCAGTATTACTTAGGAACACCATTATATTGTCAACACAATGCAGAAGCAATGTATGATCATGTAATTTGGAATGAGCCTAAAGAAACTGCCTTTTACTGAATCCAAACATTGGTCCTTGAGCTCACAGAACTGTAGAGTTGGAAGGTACACCAATAGTCATATAGCCCAACTCCTTGCAGTGCAGGAATCTCTACCCCCCCATCCAATCTGAAACCATATCGGACCCTGCTTAGCTTCTGCAAATAGGCTAGCAGTTTTACTGAAATCAGGACATGAGGCACAAGTGAAATGGGTAGAGCTTGGCCACAATTATATAACTGATCTGCAGAGGTGGCAATCTTCGAGGGATACTAAATGGAAATAAACAACTGCTAGCTTGGGTGAGCCTATCATAGGAGTATGAATATAAGAAGGCATCAATTTCCATTCCGAACCATGTTTGTTGCATGCAACACTGTTTTCATTCTACTGCAGTTTGGCTACTGACAGAAACTATGTTATTTGTCTTGCTGCTTGCTGCAGCAGAATTTTATGTGATTAATTGCTTAATTAATTACGTTACCATTATATTGTCCCACACCGGTTCAATGCAAATACCATTCATTTCAGTGCAAAGGAAATGCAGTGGAAATGTGGGGAGGGTGATGGATTATTTTTCAATCGGTTGAAGCAGGAAGGACAAAATCCAACTGAGTCCCTGTAGGAAACTATTCTGTACCAAGTGAGGGAGGGTGGGTGGACACCAAATTCTAGCAAGGCCAGAGAAAAGATTCAGCCCCTCCTAATCTCACAAGTATTACTCATCTACTTTACCCTACATGGGTGCAAAAGTTGCCCCTTCTCTGAGCCACTTCAGGCCTGGTAATAGAGCAGGAATCTAGTTCAGGATCTGCTTTAACCAGCAGCTGAGGTCCTTTGTTGGTTTAACTTGGAAATGCATTAAAAACATTATAAATATAAGGAACCGCGGAAAGAGGGGAGGGGAGTCAAAATATGATATATGTAATAACTTGATTTTTTCAGAGGGTTTTGTTTGCTTTTTATTTGTTGTCAAATGGAAATTATAATATACGTTGTTTTTTTAAGAGAGAGAGAGCAGAGGCCTTTTCTAGCACAGTTACCTGAGATCCTTGGAGATACTGGAGATGGAACCCGTTATGCAACACATGACTATTGCTCAAAGAAATGGCCTTTATTATGATTATGATTATGATTATGCTTTATTTTATTTCTATACCACGCTGTACACGAATGTCTCAGGGTGGTTCACATTAAAAATCAGTTACATAAAATCAAAACAAAAACCAGAATAACACCCCCACCCCCACCCCGAAAAGAGCCAGCATTTTAAAAAGGGTATAGGGTGTCAGGTCAGGCAAAGGCCTGGTTGAAGAGGAATGTTTTTGCCTGGTGCCTAAAGATGTGTAGTGAAGGCGCCAGGTGAACTTCCCTGGGGAGAGCATTCCACAGGCGGAGGTGATGGTAGTTCCCCTTAAATAGTAGGCATTGTATGAGAAGAAGAAGGAGGAGGAGGAGGAGGAGGAGGAGGAGGAGGAGGAGGAGGAGGAGGAGGAGTTTGGATTTGATACCCCGCTTTATCACTACCTGAAGGAGTCTCAAAGCGGCTAACATTCTCCTTTCCCTTCCTCCCCCACAACAAACACTCTGTGAGGTGAGTGGGGCTGAGAGACTTCAAAGAAGTGTGACTAGCCCAAGGTCACCCAGCAGCTGCATGTGGAGGAGTGGAAATGCGAACCCGGTTCACCAGATTACAAGTCTACTGCTCTTAACCACTATACCACACTGGCCCAATTGCTGGGAATCACAGGTAAGCTTAACATTGCTTTGCTCATGGTCCTCCTTCCAGGTTTCCCATTGGCATCTGGCTGGCCACACTGAGAACAGAATCCTGGACTAGATGGGCCATTGGGCTGATCCAGCCAGCCCCTCTTCTGTAGCTCATGATTCATGAATGATGTGGCTGTCAAAATATATTATTAGATGCCATGAAAGCATCCAAGAATAAACCAATATAAGTGATTTCATGGGCAACTTAATGATGTGAAACATCACCACATATCTGAGGCAAGTGCTGGTCCAGGGAGAAGCAGGTGGTTACATTTCCCCTATACATCTCCCTGTGGACTACACAGCCAATGTTTGGCTTTGTGAATATATAGGACTGTTATGCTCAATGCCAAATTATAATCTGAAAAGTCACATTTGATGCACTGATACGGTGCAACACATTTCATCATGCTGGAGGAAAGAAACAAACAAAAGGAAAACAATGTGCAGGTCAGCTATCCGATGAACGCAATAGCTCAAGTTAATGTGTAGTCGTGCCAGAACATTAACCCCGATAAAACATTGCACAATAAAGTGCACTTTCAGAAATGCTTCCTCTGCGGGGCAAGCAGAAATATCCACATTTGCCGAGGAAAATGTCTGCAACTGTTAAATGTTAGAATGGCAAAATGAAGAGGCTCACCTCAAAACACAGGAAATCTTGTAAATCTCCTTGATGCTAGAGGATGGAGAGCTGTGTCTCTTCTCAGCCATTTCTTCCTTGCTTTTTCAGTTCTGTCCTCAGCTATCTCCCTTAGATTTTTTGGGATGTTTCTGTGCGCCACACAGAAAGTAAAGGAAGTAGGCAGTTAATAGGTCCATGGAATGAAGAGGCGGGAAGAGTCAGGATGCCTTCAAAGCAGGGGTGTGGGTCTCAACAACCACAGCTAACATGGTCAAAGGTTACTGATGAAGAAAGCTCAGCTTCTCACATGAAAGTGGCCTTATTATCAAACACATTTCTCTGTCTCAGTTGAGGTCTATTAGAGTTCAGTAATATGAAAGTAAAGTGTTATTTTCTTTTCTTTTACTAGCATTGGAGGAAAGGTCTTATTATTGAGGGGATGGGAGAGATTCCCCACCCCAACCCCATTTTAAGGGAAACCTTCTAGAACCAATGTGTGAACTCAAATGAAGCCTTTCCTTTGACATTCTCACTTCTCTGCATTTCGTGAGGCAGTTCTCTAACTGAAATTCATACAAAAATATATTTTAGAGAAAGTGCACACTCGACCACTTATACCAGTGAAAAGAATATACAATTCATCACATTAGGGGAAATTGCTTGCAAAAAATGTATATTAGGTGAAATTCACACACATTTTAATGTGGGCTTATTTTTCTAAAATCACAAACAACTGGGCATAATTTAAGACTAGAAGATTGAGAAACTGAGAGGAACGGAAATTGATAGCTTAATTCATCCTTTATTATGTAGGGACCCTTAAATTGTTGTTTTGTTGTGTTGTTGTTGTTGTTGTTTTTGGTGGGTATATTCTGCAGCATGTCTTTGACACAATAATAGTCCATTTGTTGCGGATTTATTCTGGACCATCCACACTCCATTCTGCATTATTAGTTATTCTGTGATGCTACCCCAGTTTTATTACATTATCACCATACTCTTGCAGTACAGGAGCAGAACAAAATTAAAATAAGCAGGATAGTTTGTGGTATGAAAAGAAACAGGATTTCAGCAAGCAGTTACAAGTATGCACTGACTGGAAAGCAGTACAACTGCTCAGAAACCTTTGCAGGCTGAAACGGTATTTGAAGTGGAATTGTGTATAACTGCCCTGAAACCATCATGAGCACAAATCATCATGAACACACAATAAAAGAATGTCTGGAGGGGTCTCTAGATGGATTACATTGGGCATTATTTTGGTTTTATCTTGAAGGCATAAGCATGAGCTTCTCTCTGCTTTGAACTACCTCTTTGGTGCTGTCATCTAGACACTGCTTATGAAACCTTCAGAAAAAAAAGTGAGACATATCCCTTGACCTTCATTTCGCCCTTCTTTTAGGAGGTGCAAGTTCTGCTTTTGCTGACAAAACTGTCTTTATTTTTTTCCCCAATAGATTTTTATTGAGATTTTAAAGGTTACAAAAAGAAAAAATAAAGAACATATTTAAACAGAAATAAAAAATAAAAATACAGAACAATACAAAAACAAAGGGGGAAAAACAGAAAAAAAGATGCAGATAATTAAAGGGGGGGAAAAACCAATCAATCCTTTACATAACTTTCTTTCCTTTGCTTATTTCCTTGACCTCCTCACACCTCCCTTTTTTGTATTCTAATTCAATTAGATATTTCAGCAAATCCTTTCCATCTTTATTTCTATCCTGATGATTTATCTTAATATACTATAATTTTACATTCTGTTCTTTCACCAATTAACAATCCATTTTTACTTAATCCTTTATATCATTTCTGCTAAAACCACATTACTTCATTCCAACATCCTTCTAACATTCCTTAATTTTACACTGTTTCTGTAGATAAACTTTAAATTTCTTCCAGTCTTCTTCCACCAACTCTTCTCCTTGGTCTCGGATTCTGCCAGTCATTTCCGCCAGTTCCATATAGTCCATCACCTTCACCTGCCAGACAAAACTGTCTTTAATTTATAGTGAAAGTGAGGAAAACTGTACTGAGGAAAAAGCCGTTTTTCACCTTGTGGTAAAGGGGGGCGGAATGTTCAACATTTACCTTTTTTCCTGTATAAGGGGAAAGACAAAGTCTGAACTTACTGATACATTTTTATTGCTTCTCACAGATAAAAAGAATGCATATATCTTTGGAAGGAATATATCCCATTTTTTCTTCTGTTTGAATTCATCAGATCAGCATTGCTCACACAGAAGTACCAGTAGGAATGTGCTTCTAAGCATTTATGGGGTGGAGGGACTCTGCTGCAATTACAATATTTGCTAATACGAAAATAGATCCATTGTTCTTCTGGAGGCCAGATGCAAATGTGTTTTAACTATCCTACCAACAGAGACAATAAAAATGATTTGAGTCTGCATCACTAAAGAAAGAAAGGTAATGAGTTCAACCTCTGTAAATCCCAAATAAATGAGAAACTGACCACTAGAACACTCTCTGGCTGTTATCATAATTACAAAATATAGCAATAATTTCAGGTGAGCATCAGAGAGCTAATGCATATTAAATAGGGATGTGTAGCAACTAAAAGTTTCACGTTGTATTTGTAGCATTTGGAAGCAGCCTGATCAGTTTCAGATCATCTCTGTGTTGATCTAATTTGATTCAAATCCTAACTGTTAAATCCAAATATGTCTTTTGCAACATTGATTGTAGTGGGGAATCTTCAAATAGCTTTAACTTTTTCTTTTCACATAAGTGGATGAAATTTGTAGGCAACAACTCTCCTTGAGAGTAGCACATTGCCTGCCAAATCCCAGGCAGATCCACTTGTGGGTTTTCCTGCAGGAAGCCTTTAAAGTTTCATTTTTAAAAAGAAAAAAATCATAACTTTTTATTTTATTTTATGCCAGAACGGAATGCAAAGTGCAGACATGGTAAACCCTTCTGAGGGAATGAAGCATACCAGCATTCTGAAAGATACATGCATCATATTCTTCTGCAAGGGGAAACTTCACAGCATTGGGATGGGTAAAACAGAAATCAAATTCCCTCCCATATTTTTTTTGTGTACAATCAGAAATCCAGGTAGATCCTGCAGGTTTGAAGTGGCCCAATCACAGGGCAAGTATTCAGAGGCATTTACAGGGTGAAGGCACTATAGATTAAATTTCTCACTCTGTTCTAGACTGGAATTTTTTTTTGGGAGGTTCCTATATAAGGATTGGACATTTTTGCAAAAACTACAGGATATTTCCAGTGGACAATGGACCAAGGAAGCAACCTCGTTTCTGCCCAATCTTCTTGAAAGTGAATTTTGTGAAAAATTAGCAGCTTAGAGCCAAAGTAGCTTTAGGTGAGGAGATGCCAAGTGGCAGGCTTGAAAGGGTTGCTGGGAGAACACAGAGGACCTGGCTAAATGAGTAAAATGAAGGCATGTCTGGAGCTCTAGGTTTTTGACTGAGAGAAAGAGAGAGAGAGAAGGAGGAGATAGAGATGGAGATTTTAAGGTGGCTTCACTTCTACTTAGAGGTTTGCTTCCAGGCAATAGTATTGAGTGCTTCATACTCCTAGCAATGGATATGCAAGGTGCTACTTTAATATTTATATGAAACATCTGGGGCAAGTCTTTAAGAGATCTAGGGCAAGGGGTCACCAGTATGCTGATAACACCCAGCCCTCTTTCATTGTAACATCTGAAAGATCTGTGCTAAGTATCCATAACTACCAATGCATATTCCAGGTTTTGCTGCTTACATTTGAAACAACTTGGCTCCAGTTGACCTAACAATCTGCCATCCCCTCTACAGACGAAGCTGATATTAAAGAGGTTCCAAGGAGACCTTGCTCACAACCATAAACTGGGTCACTCGGTGGCAATATAGAGGGGACATTCTTGGTGATACTGCCCACCCTCTGGAATGTCCTCCCTCAGATAATTCCAGAGGCAGAGGAAGCAATAATACTGAAAGTGCTCTTAAAACTAATATGCTTTCTTACTTTTTTTTTTTTTTGTTCTTTTACAAACCACTCAGTTTTATTTGTGACTTAAACCTGGATTTTGTGTCCATCTTGTTTTGTCCTGTCTTTACATGATTGTTTCGAATGCAGTTTGCATTTTGATTGCTTTCATCGCATTGCAATTATAAACCACTTACGGATTTTTTATTATTTTAAGTGATGTAAACATTGTATAAATCAATCAGAGTGCATCTTCAGCAATGTCCTTCCTCTGCTGTTTCATCAACAATCAAATTGCAGATGCTGCAGGCAGATGGAAACCTATCATTCAATAATATTAATAATAAAAAAGATCACACAGTTTATGCAAAATAATAAAGAGGGAGGAAATGTACATCCATCCATTTCTCAAAGAATTTCCAGAGTCACAAGCAGAGGTGCTTCCTATGCTTTGCCCAGGACAATTTTCATTCTTCTTTTCTTCCACAGAACTCCACAATATCCATCTAGATACTGTACCACGAATCTCTTTGTACCATGGCAGATTTTTCATTGGGCAGCACAGAACTGTTGCTCTTCACATGCCTTCAGAAGAGCAAAAGAAAGAAAGGCAATAACAGATTAGAGCTCACTTTATTCCACTACTGCATAGGCAGTAGTGATGAGTGAGAAGCATCACCTGAAATGCAGCAGGAAGGAGAGAGCAGATTAAAGCAGGATGGGCAGCACAACATTTCAATATTCATGGACAAAGAAGAGTAAAACTGGGATTTTATGTCTTGTTCTTTAGGCGGGGGTGGGGGTGGGGGTGGGGGAGTGCAACCAATTTTGGACAGATACGCAGATATTTTTATCTATATCCCTTTGGGCAATTCTTCTTCTTCTTCTTCTTCTTCTTCTTCTTCTTCTTCTTCTTCTTCTTCTTCTTCTTCTTCTGCTCCTCCTCCTCCTCCTCCTCCTTCTTCTTCCAGACCCATCTGGTTGGGTTTCCCCAGCCATTCTGGGTGGCTTCCAACAAAAGATTAAAAATACATTCCAACAAAAGATTAAAAACACATTAAAAGATCAGTCATTAAAAACTTCCCTAAATAGGGCTTTATGTGTCTTCTAAACGTCAGATAGTTGTTTATTTCTTTGACATCTGATGGGAGGGCATTCCACAGGGCAGGCACCACTACCAAGAAGGCCCTCTGCTTGGTTCCCTGTAACCTCACTTCTTGCAGTGACGGAATGGCCAGAAGGCCCTCAGCGCTGGTCCTCAGTGTCTGGGTTGAACAATGGGGGTGGAGACTCTCCTTCAGGTATACTGGGCCGCGGCCATTTAGGGCTTTAAAGGTCAGCACCAACACTTTGAATTGTGCTCAGAATTGTACTGGGAGCCAAATATATAAGTTTGCCAGGTTTAAAACGCTTAAAAATAGTTAGATCTGATTTGCTGTAATTGCGGGTTCAAAAAATATCTTTAAAATTGGATATTTATGTGTGTCCGGGCCTAGCAATCTTGGAATGATCACCTGTCATAGACCGCCTGTATTCAGAGGAGTGGAGAGTAGAGAGAGGCACCAGCTGGGGAAACCCTTCAGGGGGGAGAAGGCTCAAAGCTAGGGGATTGGTGGTGGGACCACAATGAGTGGTCAGAAGGAGAAGAGGGAACAGACTGGGAGAAGGAGAAGCTGAAGAGGTAATAGGGTTTAGTGAGCAGAAAAAGGCTGTAGGAGAGAGCCGTCCAGAACAGAGGCAGAAGCAGAGCAAGTTCAAAGGCACAATGGAGGCAGGCTGCTGAAGAAGGAGACTTAGGCTGCTGGGGAAGGAACCAGGAAGGAGGAAACTTACAGAGCGGTGGGAAGGCGGGGACCTTCAGCCATCACAACTGCTTCATTGGGGCAAGACCTACTGGGAAGAGCTGCTGTGATCACTAGGCCTGCACTGTTTTGGTTTCTTTGAATAAAGAGTTAACTTCACTGGCACTGGGTGTTTTATTCCTGACTCCGGTTCCTGACATCACCCTGTGCTGTTTTTGCGGAAAGCGGTCCCAACAAATAGTCCTTTGTCCCTTGCTGTGAGTAGCAGAAGCACAATCAACTAAAGGCCAACTAAAAGACATCATTTGTGTTTGCTGAATAGGTGAGAATTATTTCGGTTACACTGCTCATTTCCTGTTGTCTATAGAAATTGGGTTGTTTTGTCTTGGTACGGTTCATTTTATAAATAAAAATGAAACCTGCCCTTGATAGACTTCTCCAGAATTTAATTTCTCTAATGGATAAAATACACCTGCCTATATTTATCATTGGAATATCTGTGTGTATTTCTTGTTTATGCCCATGTTCTCTTTTAAATAACTCATCCCCTGGTTCCAAGATGCACTTTGGTTCTGCATTTGTTTTCATTGTATCTTTCTATTTATGGCATTGTGAGCTGTTTATTTCTCCCCACAAGGCAAACTGATTGCCACCATTCATAATCACAAATGCCTCATCTTTTACACTAGGGGATGAGGCTAAGACAAGTAGGATACTAATAACCTATCATATGTGAGCAAATAAATGGCTGGTGCTTATATTTTTAGCAGTGCTCCCTGGGTAACAGTGATTCACGATGTGGTGTTGAACTGAATGGAGTGCTAACGCCAACTTCTGTGTTTGGTGTTCCCTTCTCATGTGTTATTTATTTAAAGCAGGTGTAGAATCTCAGACCTGGGGGTTTTCTCTATCCAGGCTTCTCTATCTGGTCTTTGAGATTCTTCTTAAGTCATAGGAGCCAACTCCTAGGGGCCGAGGGGTCCCCTCTACTAAAATATTTGAGTGGGATGGCCCCCAGAAAATTGATGGGCATTGACATTCAAGTGGTGTCTGTGCACCACATCATGTGATCAGTTATGCAGGGTGGGGCTTACCTGGACCCACTCCATATTTTATTTAAGTTGGCACCTCTGACCTAGGTCATGCCCCCTCAACAGACCACACCCTTCAACAGTCATGATCCATGCCCCCATTGATGGCATTTACTTGGTCACTGAACTGTGAAGATACGTATTGCTTGTAGACAAGTCTTTTTCCATGTATTGGAAGAGGATTCCAGTTGACCAGAAGCAAAGCATTATGGTCCTGTTCTATTTACTAATTGTGTGTTTATCCTGTATTTCTTTGAAGAAGCTGAGGTCTGGGTCAGTGTCCCCTCTCACCCTTGCAACAATGCCAGGGTAGGCTAAAATATAGCGAGTGGCCCAAGGTCAGTCAAATGAATTAATGGCTGGGTGAGGATTTGAACCCAGGTCCCCCAAGTCCTTGTCTGACACTCTAGGCACCACACTAGGTTCCCTTCACACTGCCTTTGTACAAAAGGTGACTGACTGATGATATTGCAGAAGATTCTGCTTTGTAAAATCACTGACAGTATTTTAGGACAAGAATACTTAATTGCTCAGCTGCTCACTGCTTTGTAAGACAGAAGCTGTACACTTTCTCTTCTGTTCAAGTTAATTGTATATGGAGTGCTGTCTCCAGTCTCCACATGGCTTATTTGTTTGTGCTTGCTGTACACTTTACGTTTCAATAATTATGACCAGGACACAGCAAACGGATTAGCCATCAATACTCTAAAGAGTATGCTGATTAAAGGATGGTTTCATTTCCTCTGGCAGCATATACCTGACAGTGTATATATATAATGTCACTCCCCAGCATTGTTCTGGAATTGGTAGCCAATGAAAGACATGGATCTACTTTGGTGAACCCACACTTTGAGTTGTGATGGTTGCACCCCAACATAGGGAAGTTGTGAATCTGTCACTTTCAGGTTCTCTTTGTTCCTTGTTTTTCCGATCTTAACTTCAGTTCTCTACATTTCCACATCTGTATGTGAATTAATTAATTCATTCATTCTTTAAACGGTCCTCATAACAATTTGTCAGCATTCGGATGAAGATTTTCCCTAATATACAATTTTTGTATGCTGTTTTTGTATTTATGTTTATTTATTTATTTGGTTTGTATACCATCCTCCATCCATAGATCTAAGATAAAAAATTAGTTACAGTATATATGCCTTTTTATGCACACTTTAACAAGTATATGCATTCTTGTGTGCATTACTTGGAGGGAGAACTGCATTGCAAAATTCAGAGAAACGTGAGTTCTAAAGCATAGCCATGTTCCAATTTGTGTATTGTTTCAAAAGGTGTGAATTTTGTATGTTTGCATGTTCACCTTTAAATGCAACTAAATCCAATTTCTTCTCCATCCCTAGCTGCCTCCAAGGTTTCATGGTGCTAGGATGCCGAAATGTATTTGTTGACTATTATTTGTGCACTTCAGATCTCTGTTAATGGTTAATAAATGGACTCTTTACCTAACTTATGTCTCATGGCATTGTTCTGCAGGAGTGAGCAAAGGCTTTTAGGCAGACATTATTCTGTTTGTAAGTCCTAGAAGTAGGGAATGCTCTGATAGAAATGAATATTGCACTGCTCCTTGAGGTCTGCAATTCAAAGTAGAGGGGAATTTATTAATCTAACAGCCAATCCATCAAAGACAGCCCTATTTGGATTGCACTTTTCTGCTGTGTGAATACTTGAGGTGGGGAGATTGCATCTTTTAAAAAATATTCACCATGTATAGAATCCCAAGTGCTTAGAATACTAGCCTAGCCCTCTCCCTAATGTGCTATGTTTCTATAGTCTTCAAAGCCCACCACTCTAAAGTTCTTGACCTTCTCTTTCCAAGGTCAAATAAATACTGCCTTTTGGAATCTCTCATCCTCTAAAAAATTCTTTTAATGTGAAGAATCAAGAGCAATTTATGCCAATGCCAAGTAAAGCAAGATGATAAAGCTGTGCCGCAAATAATATAAACAAGGCAGGCCTGGATAGAATGAATTGCAGCCGTTCTGGTGATAGATCACTGACATGCTATTAGTGGTTTATCAAACTTGCTGTCACAATAGTGTAGTAGATCAGGTCTTACACTGCCGTACTGCTGCTTTTTGAACTCACCGTCAATGTCCTCATTATCTGTAGCATTTCAAGTGGCTGAAGAATGAGAGAAGTCCCCTCCCCTTTAATTCTAAAAGCTCCTCCTCCTAGGAATAAAGGAATCTGCCTTGTATAGTTCAGTATGGAACTAGGGTGAGGAACCTGTGGCAATCAATGGTCAATGAGATAATAGAGGGCGACAGGTTCCCTAGCCATGATCTGGAACATGGAGAAGTGCTGCTGGAATCAACAGCTTGGCTGGCATTCTTGCAGGTACCATTTGTTTGAATTAGTAGTGCCTCCATGTGGATAGCATACCCATTGCTGTCTTGATTCTCATGATGGCAGCACCCTGAATAAGTAAAGTTGCCCTTTTATTATCTTTATCAGCATGGCAATTAAGATCAGTAGCAGGCAGCGCAGCAGTCACACACACACACACACACACACACACAAAATCAAACAAACAAGCACAGTGCTTAATAATTATGTACATCAGACTAACAGGAAAGCAAGTAGATACCAGTTGAATGGACCAGAGGAACCAAACATTAAGGATGGAGCCTCATTTATCTTCCCCTAAGGAATTGCTCTAATGAAGATTGATTAATATAATCAATATTTTTTTTTTAACCAAAGGAGATTAACAGCCAAGGTGAAACATCACACACACAGAGGAAATCTAAGTGTGGTCTTCAAGGTGAACCTGAAAGGAAGAAAGAGTTGTGCTTAGGATGGTAGCAGCATTCATTGTGGCATACAGGAGAAACTGTTGATGAAAAGCCAGAAGCATAATGAAAAGTCTCTATTTTTCAGAAACCTGGAAAGCGAAATGGCAGGCTGGGTTTGGAGTAGCACAACTATTAGTAGCGAGACCAGCTGCTAGCTTAAAAGGAAGAGAGTGATGTGGGGTCCCAGTATGGTGTATATAGGACTATGAACTAGGGCCTAGAAGTTCCATGAAGCTCACAAGACCTTGGGTCAGCCATAATCTTTCAGCATAACCTACCACACAGGGTTGATGTGAGGATAAAAGGAGGAGGGGGAAACTGTATATGCCAAAAACCATTCCTCTTCTATTCAGGCAGAGATAACTGATGCTCCTTTTGAACATTCATCCTGATTTCCTTGCATAATGCTTCCAGGGACGTTATTCTATCCAGTTTTGGTTTGCAGGGCAGTTATTTGACCATGAGTGTTCTTCCTGGTTTGCTTTCCTATTGTTTACATGGCTTCCCATTAGTAGTTTGGAGAGCCAGTGTGGTGTAGTGGTTAAGAGCAGTAGTCTCATAATCTGGGGAACCAGGTTCGCGTCTCCGCTCCTCCACATGAAGCTGCTGGGTGACCTTGGGCCAGTCACACTTCTTGGGCAGTCTCTCAGCCCCACTCACCTCACAGAGTGTTTGTTGTGGGGGAGGAAGGGAAAAGAGAATGTTAGCTGCTTTGAGACTCCTTAAAGGGAGTGAAAGGCGGGATATCAAATCCAAACTCTTCTTCTTCTTTGCTCACTCCCACACTTTAAATGCATTTTGCCATCACTTTCCAAACTGTAAAAAATACCTTCTTTTTAAAAGTGGATCTGTTGCTTTAGGGTGACAAAGAGTTTTCCTGTCAGGAAGTGAGAACTTGCCTAGGAAATCCTTTCAGTGAGTTACTTATTGAATAGCAGAAGGTAGAGAGCAGCAGGTGGTCCTCTTTTGCAGTGCACATTTTAAGCAAGTCACTGCTAATACCCAACCCTTTACTTAGAGCCCATAGCTGACTAACTGAAAAATGACTTCTTTCCCCGCTTCCTCAAGAGAGAAGCCAAAAGTTGTCACTAAATTTATATCTTTTAAAAAAATTGCCAGAGATGTCATCCTATGATAGACATCAAAATAAATAAACAATGGCTAACTACCTGGTTTTTTTTTTGTGCCTGAAGAATCAGAGCAGAGAATGAGAAAATTACTTTGCATGCCATGGCATTATTTTAATCATCTGCAAGTGATGTTTACTTTGCTCGCAATATGGATCTGTTTGCTTTGTTGATTAATGTTGCTAGGTTTCCTCCCCCTTCTTCTCCCTAATTGAGGGACTAGTGTTAATACAAAATATCATATGCAAAGCTAAGATTTCTGCATAGTTAAAAGCACGATACGTGGATGCGGTATTGAACAGGGGTGTGATTCGGCTGCAAATGAACTTGCTTTGCTTTTTTTCTTTGATTTCAGCTGGGGAATGTTAAGCACATGCTTAACTTTCTCCCTTAAATGAATTAGATTTCTGAGTGCTTTGCTTTGACCAGATTGGAAGAAAATCAACAAAACAATTTGTTAAACTGGATCAGACAAAAAAGAGTCGACTGAATCCAGCATTAGACTTCCAGCAATGGATTGTCAAGAATATCGAAAAACTCACAAGCAGGCTGTTAAAGCAATTTCCCATTGTTTGGTCCAGGCAACTTCCTGGTGCAGGTTGTTTTTAGCCATTTTGAGATTCTTTAGTAGGAATCATTGAATTAAATATTTCCAATCGCCACATTTCCTCTGTGGGCAGAATACTATGGTGAGGATTCCTTCAGATGGTATACGTAGTATGCTCTAATATGCTATGTAAATGGTAAGTATTGAAATTTCTACTAGTAATAACACTAGCAATATGGTGGCAGTCATGGCAATATTTGCAGCAGGAACCTGTTGTCAAAACATCCATTGCTTTAGTCATTTATGAGTGAAAGCTTAAATTAGGGCTCTACGGCATCACTGAGTATGTAAGTACTGTGAATATGGGAGATGCTGAACCATGTGTGCTCAAGTGCAACAGACCTAAATCGCTCCAGCACAAACTTGTTCGTTGATAAGTGAAACCCTAAGAATGGGGTATGTTATGCATTGTGATGCTTACATTTGTGGCACTAAGAACTCAGGAAACTGTCTTATATTGGTCCAAATAGCTCAGTGTTGTCCACAGAGCTAGAAGCTCTCCAGGGTTGGAGACAGGGGTCTGCCCCAGCCCTACATGGGAATTCCAGGGATTGAATTTGGGGTGTTTTACTTCAAATACAGGGGATAAATGTAACCCATAAAAAAGCAAAAGGGACAAGGAACAAAAAGCCAGCTTCTTCAGAACTCTGGACTGGGAAACCTCTTTCCTCTGTATTCTTAGAAGCTAAATTGATTCTGTAAAGATCACTCTCAGGGCAGCTGGGCAAAAGAACCCTGTCTCTCAGAGAAAATATAATTAAAGATAAAACAAATATTAATTTGAAGCTTCCTGGGATGGGAAGGTATTACTTAACCAGGCTCTGGAGCAAGGGTCTTTCTCCAGGTTTCCTTAGACAAACAACTTGGCATGCTATTACAGGTAGAAAATGCCTCCAGAATTTCTTTTCCAAAGGTATGAAATGGCCCATGAAACTGAAAGACCTTTCTTCCCCTCTCTGAAGAAGGACCACGGGATGGAAACAATTTGCTCAAGGCCAAGGTTTGCTATTTCCGTTTCCAATAACTCTGCAAAT
Organism: Podarcis cretensis; assembly: GCF_951804945.1. Taxonomy (NCBI): domain Eukaryota; kingdom Metazoa; phylum Chordata; class Lepidosauria; order Squamata; family Lacertidae; genus Podarcis; species Podarcis cretensis. The sequence continues at coordinate 14,943,071 of NC_137187.1, forward strand.
CATCAATCCAAGCTGGCCTAACTGAAAATGGTTAATGTTGTGATGCAATATTTTTTTTAGAAAACATGCTAATCAGTTAGTAATGTTGAGTGGCTTGAGTTTGCCTCAAGCAATGCAGATATTCCTGTCCATTGCTTACTCATAATTATTGTCCCTATTTACTGCTTTCCTGTATTAAAATCGAGTTAGAATAAGCTACTGAAAAAAGCACACACTCTACATTATGCTTCCAACCCTTTGACAGAACACAAGTTCAGATGTCTTGCCCATTCAGTAATCCATTTGTGGGGTAGCTGGAAACACACAGGTGTTCTATGAGGATCCCCATATGCCAGTGATGGGGAACCAGTAGCCGTCCAGGTGATGTCAGATACACTCCAACATCCCATACCCTCCTACATTTATCTGATGAAAATAGGGACATCCTATTCAATAATAATAATAATATACTCCCCGCCCATCTGCCTTGCTTACCCCAGCAGCTCTGGGCAACTTGCAGCACATATAAAAACATAATGAAACATTAAACATTAAAAAAACTTCCCTATAAAAGGCTTCATTCAGATGTCTTCTAAAGGTTGTATAGTTACTTATCTCTTTGGCTCAGGGGTTGCATAACTCCATGGCCTCCAACATTTCTCTGGTGAAAATAGGGACATACTAAGAAAAAGTGGGACATTCTATGATCAAATTAGTAACCAGGACAGCTTCTGTGATTCCGGGACTGTCAATGGAAAATAAGGACACTTGGAGGGTCCTTATCATCATGGCTTTTTCCATTCAAGACCATGGCCTTTCCTCGTGAGACTGGTTCAATCTGGCCTGCACTGTTCTAAGGAGAGGTATCAAACCTTCCTAACATGTTCATGCATAAATGCTATTTAACAGTGCATGCTTAACTCTCCCGTTTCAAGGGCTCATTTCAATTTCATGGCTGAGTAAGAAGCTATGCATCCCACTAACATCTTTAAATAATGGTGTTTTGGCAGAGCTCTGCACACTGAACCCTACTTAAGCGGGTGATTTGTTTGTTTTTGGCATTAGCAATCCAAAGGGCATTTGATGACACTGCTGCAACAAAGGCCTGTCAGGAGGCTGTGCTTTATTGCTCTCCCCACCTCTCCAGTCAATATCTTGAAATACCTTTGGCAGTCACTGTATGTCTCCAAATTGGCATCTAGGCTCCAGGTCTGCCGAGACGTGTACACAATGCAATATATGCCCTGTTAAGTGGCAAAACTTTACTTTTGCAGAGGAATTAAAGTATGTGGTTTAACTGCTTAAAGAAACAGGATTGGTTTTCTCATATTGTTTATTTCTTTTTTACTTACATATGTATCATAATTTTACACTAAACTATTTTACATGATATATCATCATGCAAATGGGCAAGATTGAACTGGGCAAAACTTGATAGTGACTGAACTTTTTTACTCCATCAAGCAAGACCAGCCTGGTTTGAACATGCAGCAGGCTGAGGACACAGCTACATTAGTAAAAAAAAGTGCAGCATTTAAAATGCGTTATAACACTGTGACACCAGATGGAGAGTTTGTGACACCAGCTGTAGAGTTTGATCCTTCAACAATGTCATTTCTCATTATGAGTTTTACAATGCGTTTTCCTGAAACTTTTTTTTAATGAGTCTAGATCCAGCCTGGGTGTGAGAACAGCCCCTTCCTTTCAGTTCCGGAACACGGTGTAGCTAACTGTAACTCAAAATTGAAAATTGCAGCAGGGCAACTACTGAAGAATGAAAACACAGAAGTGCCTACTGAAACAAAAGAGATAGGAGTTAACTTTCAGTTGTTTCATCCTACGGCAAGGCCACCAGCCCTCCTGCACAACTGTCACATTCATAACCCCATCTCACCCCAGAACAGCTACACTGTTCTGTGTTAACTTTTGGTGCTTTGTATTAATTCAGCAAAACAAAAAGCAAAAAAATAAACCACACAGAATAAACGTTTCTGCAGTGAGCGAATACATGGACTCTCCTCTGATGCTCAGTTCATATTTGCTGTGCGTTGCTTCTTAGAATGATTCTGCAGCCAGGTTCATTTGCTATCATTTACCTTCAACAGGGTCTCTATATGCAGACAGCTACTGGGCCCTGGCATGCAACAAAGAGGGAATTCTGTTGGGGAAATGGCATGGCAGGCAGCATAAGGACAGCTGTTGAAACTCTGGCAGGTGAGCAAAGCCCAGGCTAATCCTTTCCTTCCCTGCAGTCACTGGGACCTGGAAATGGAGATAGCTGTTCTGCTAGCTGGAAAGGTGTGGGGAGAGAGTCAGCGGGGTTGCTGAAGCTCTAGCAGATGGGTAAAGCTGGAATGCAGCCGATCCCTTTCCTTTTTCCAGCTACTGGACCTTGGCAGATAAGATGAAACTTCTTGGCTATCACATGATCTACAAATGCACATTCATGCATTATTTTATGAAACCGAAAGCCTATGAAGGAAGAAGAAATCTTAGTAGAGAAGGGATGGGGGGCAACCTGTGGCACTCCAGATGTTGTTGGAGTCCAACTCCCAGCTATGCCCAGCTGCCTAGTGCTGCTGAAAATCAAATTAAAGGGGATACAGGGCATGTTGTTGCAGATATTAAATATTGCACAGTTTGAAGTGAGTGGAAGCAAATGAACTGACATATTTTTGGAAGAAAACACTTTCAAGGCCCATAAAAATATTATTCAACGTTTATGTGCAGAACTCTTTTAAAATACAAAAGCAGAACAGTAAATGAACATCCAGGTAATATCTTGTGTAGTCCAGCACAGGCTCTGAGTATTAGAAAAAGATTCTAAAACTCCAAACGTGTCTCTTCCCTATTCCAGGCTGCTTTCCAGCTTCTAGGCTGTTTGCTCTCCCTTCAGGAAATCTACTTTTACATCTTCACTCCATTGAGTTTGGCAGAAAAGACTCAAAGGCAACTCCATTCAAAATGAAGATTTGCAACCCAATACCTTCATTCGCTTTTGTATCTGCCACCATTGACACCCCACTCTCTTGGGGGTGCCAAAAAAATTAAAAGGAAAAGAAAACTGGATGTACATTTCCAAAATATAAGGTAAAAAACAAATAAAGTAAAACCTACATACAGCAATAATGTTTTGTGTTGTGTAGGCTCCTATGATGTAAGTAATGGGCCCTGCCTGCCAGCCTGCTCCCTAAAATATCACTGGTTTGATCATTTCTATATATAGGGTGCCTACGTTCTGCATGGACTGGTTGCATGGCAACATGTGCAAATGGCTTTAGATACCTATTAGGTCCATAAATTACCATATAGCATATATTCAACACAAAAAACGGTGACAATTTGTTGCTGACAAAGGACAGCTGGACATATAAAGGCCCCCATGACCTTCAGTAGCTTAGGGCCTCATCAAACCTAAATCTGGCCCTGATGAGAATCCAGCCTTCAGTCTGAAAATGGTTCCCCATTCCTGATTTAAGAAGTAAAGTACAGTTTTCTATATGTACAATTAAGTCCACTCAGGACCCTTGAAGGCACTAGAGTGGTGACGGCTATGACTCGTTGTTCATTAATAGTCCTCGCTTTGTAAGCAATCCAACCAAATCCTTCATGCATATGGCTTTGAATAAGTGACGCTTATATTGATCACATCCTTCCAAATCAATTTTTGATTAGTCAAGTTCACTGCTTAATGAACCATGGCATATATGCAATTATGCTGCGCTGCAGTTTGAAACCTAAATTCAGCAGCTTGCACTGGAAAAGAAAACTCAAGCTCTGATGTAAGTAGAAGCAACATGAAGCTAGGAAAAAGAAATGGTTAGAATGCAAAGAATGCATTCCAGTGCCTTTTTAAGTCCTAAGTTAACTTGTCATATTCAAAACCATGCAGTCGTATTCAAAACAATGATTCCCCATTGTTTGTGTTGCAATATTGTTCTTGTAATGGTTGGTCTTTTTCGATGGATGATAGCAAACGTTGGTACTTCACCTTGGTGTGAAGAAGCTAACCAGCATAGATCACCTACCATGTGCAGAACTTTCTTATCATGTCCACACTATTTTTATCAGTGGGAGCCATGTTCAGTGTAATGGGCTGATCATGTGAAAACAACCTTCGGCATCATTCTGATTTAACTAGGGGCGAATCTACACTCATGGTTTTTAACATTAAGGAAGGGTTAAGGAATGATTTTCATAATGTAGATGGACACAAGACGTCCTACTTTTTATGCTCATGATGTATTACCTTGTCTTTTTTATCGCTTAATTTTTCATTGTTTTATGCTGCTATATCAGTGAAATGCTGCTCATATGCGTTTTACCTTTTTTACTGCATTCAAACTTCACATTTTATTTCTCCCTCCTTCTGGGTCCTTTGTTATCTGCACCCCTCCAATGATATTCGAGGGGCGCAGATAACAAAGGACACAGTGGGAGGGAGGGAGAAATCAAATGTGGCACCAGAGAGTGGAGCAAAGCGATCAACAACCACCAGCAGGGAAAGAAACAGAGTTTTGGAAAATGGCATGGCCAACTATTACTTACATAGGACCAAAAAAAAAAAGGTAACAAATGTTTTAATTCACAAGAATGCCCTGTGATGTATTAGAACAACATACAGTGGTACCTCGGGTTACAGACACTTCAGGTTACAGATGCTTCAGTTTACAGACTCTGCTAACCTAGAAATAGTACCTCGGGTTAAGAACTTTGCTTCAGGATGAGAACAGAAATTGTGCTTTGGAGGTGCAGCGGCAGCAGGAGGCCCCATTAGCTAAAATGGTGCTTCAGGTTAAGAACAGTTTCAGGTTGAGAACGGACCTCTGGAACAAATTAAGTACTTAACCGAAGGTACCACCGTATCTAATATAGTTCTAATGGGGAAAATAACATTAAACAGGCAGTGTAGATCCAGCCTAGGGGCTAGTTCATAAAGTTGAATCTGTAAACTCACTCCAGGAAGAAACATTGCATTTTGAGGGGGATATGAAGTGATGTGAAAGATCTTTCTCTGGTGGCCCAATCACATATCCTGGTGTAGGGATGGGTAAGAGCGAGAGAAAGAAAGACTCGACCTCTGATGGGAATCTCATTTAAACGCAGAGAAAGATTTTCAGCTGTTTCCAAACCACTAGCTTTCATCCGCTTACCATTCTAAGCTTATTAATCGACAATTTTATAAATAGATTGATTGATTTACTACTGCAGAGGGCATTCTCTCACACAACTGCACATCAGTCCTCTCCATATAATATCAATGAACTTCTGAGGCTCTGAGTCCCTAGGGTAGAATGGTCTCAGATTCGTCCTCTCACCAACACTCCTGGCTCCGAAACAGAAACAAAAGAGCAAGTCGGAAAACAAGTGTAAGCCAGAATCAATTCTGAGAAGAGCCTCCAAAGGGTAGTAAGCTTCTCAAAGATGCCACAGGAGTTGGCAACAATGCTCATTCTTTGCGTGGCAAGTTAATTGATTTGCATGAGCGCGGCAACCGAGGACTAATCCAAAGTTCATTAAAGTTAATGAAAAATAACTGTGCAGCCTTTAGGGCTTGCCTGCAGTTCTGCAGTTCCTCCATAGTAGTCGCACTGGTTCAGCCAAAAGTGTTCTCCATGCTCTGGTCAATGAACAAGCAGGATGTTATCCTTTTTTAAAAAAATAGTATAATTAGAATGGTAATTATACTTGCTGGGAGGGAACTGAGGCTCAGATCAAGTGTATAGTTGGCCACTCACTGAACGTTAATTGAATTTGTATTGCTTGGAAACAGAGCCTAATGATGCAATGCTGTACATACTTTCTTAAGGGTAAGTCACACTGAATTCAGAGACTTCCTTCTGCATGAATATGCATGAGAAAGGACTGCAACACACATTTTGCTTCCTTCACCTTTGAGTGGGAGATGTTATGCCTGCCATATAGTTTTAGTTGAGTTTTAGCAATGCAAAAAGCTGTCTGAGGTGGACTTCAGGGTCTCAAATTTCAGCAGCGCCCTATGTGATGCTAAAATCCACCCTCCCACCTCTAAATAATAGTTGTGGTGTCACCTGCAGCACCTTCAAGGCTCTGTGCCCAGTGCGACTGCACCAGTTGCACTCCCCTAAATCCACCAAACTGGTCACACTCTCCTAAATCTGAAGCCAAAATTCTACACACACACATATCCGCTCCAAGAAGCGGACAGACAGCAGATTTGGGAGGTTGCCAAGGTAATGGAGGGCATGATGTCACAGCAAGATATGTCATTAAAAAAAAATTTTAAAAAAGTCTAAAGGTGTACTGGGAACAAGAAGGAAGAAGCTGGGGCTGGCTGGAGAAGGCTGCACTGAGAGACAAGGAGTCATGATTGACTGCTGCTTTGGAGAGACCAGGAGTTGTGATTGACAGCTGCTTTGCTGAAGCTATGAGAGGGGCGAAGACAGGAGTGCCTGGCGTGCTCTGGTCCATGGGGTCATGAAGAGTCGAACATGACTAAACGACTAAACAACAACATGAGAGGGGCAGGGAGAGACACTCCTCCGGTATAATGTTCTGCAACCCCTGAAGACTCCAGGTATAAATCTGTGTAAAATAATCCATATTTCTTAAAGATGCTAGATTTTCCCTATGGATACACAACACTTGGGGAGCGCCTGGTATCCCCTGGAATTTTGCTACTGCATGAAGAGTTTGGGGGTGGTGCACAGCCTTCGTAACAATATGTTATCTCCATATCACCTTAGAAAAGGATTAAGAAGTTATTACTGGCAACCTTCCCTGAGCTAATTTTCATATAAATGTCAAGATAAGATGTAATAGAGGAGGCATTTTAAAGGATTCACATCACCTCCAGACATGACTGAAGATAAGCTCTAATTAGGTCACATGCATGATCTATTTGGGACTATTTAATAATTAAGCTGACATCACTACCCATCCTTTTCTCTTCAAATGGCTCTGAGAAGAGCTTTAATTAAAGGTAAACCTATGCAAATTCTGAGTTAGATTATTTGAACGGTTTAAATTAACCTTCAGTACCATTTAAAAAGCAATTCAAGTTCTAAGGCATCATTATTTTGCCAGGGGTAGCATAAAGCAGATCCAGGAGTCACCCAAATGGGCTGTTTTGGGGGGCAGGGGGTCTCAGTATTTAAAAGGAGTCTATGAAAAACATACTTTGAACTCCAGAGTTTAGTTTCATTAGTTAGGAGACTAACGGAAAGAAATGCATTTTGTAATATGGTGTGTGCACGTGTGAATGTTTTCCTCCAGTAAATCCTTTAAAATAGGTAATCCAGAAAACATTTCGACAGGCAACCAGAGATTTGGAGACATCACCATGCCCCATCCTCTTCCACTCCAGATTATAAAGTTGTGTCAAAATCATTATCAAATTCCCACCAGGATTGCTCTCTGTGTTTTCATGGTAGTTGTTGTTGTCCTAATGTTGCAGAAGCTGGGATGCTTTCAGATTAATTCAGTTGTATACAGAGGTTAAAGGCAAAGGTTGAAATATTTTCCATGGAACTATGCCCGTCTTACAAGTTGACAGGAAATTTTGGGTAGAAAGGTATTGAAATTGTTTTTGCATGAAAGAGATTGCCTAAATTGCTTTCCTTGCACACCCATTGACAGAACTTTGTGCCTCGGATTGGCCAAGAGGAAATCAGAACTCTGGCTGGGAAATGTAGTGGAAGTCTAACATTAAAATTCGTCCATTCACTCATGATTATTTCATGTCTTCAAAGTGGCTGCTGGGATTAAAATTCTGGCTAGCTCAAATCTGCCTGTTTATCTTGTGTAATTAAAGTCAGGCTGATGGCAGCTGTGAATAAACAGTCCATGTTCACAGATTCGGGGCTGTTTTGATTTTCAGTGCTGACTTGTACATCTTCTGATTGCACTGAGGCTACAGGTGAAGCTCCCCTATCCTCTCAAATGCAGGAATTTCCAAGGAAACGTATAAACTAACTCCACAGAATAGCATTGTGTTTTGCCATGATGTGCCTGACCCTGCTTAGCTTCTGAGATAACACGAGATTGGGTATATTCAGGGCAGTATGGTCATAAAGGTAAAGGTAAAGGAACCCCTGACCATTAGATCCAGTCGTGGCCGACTCTGGGGTTGCGGCGCTCATCTCGCTTTATTGACCAAGGGAGCCAACGTACAGCTTCTGAGTCATGTGGCCAGCATGACCAAGCCGCTTCTGGCAAACCAGAGCAGCACACGGAAACGCTGTTTACCTTCCCGCCGGAGCGGTACCTATTTATCTACTTGCACTTTGACGTGCTTTCAAACTGCTAGGTTGGCAGGAGCTGGGACAAAGCAACGGCAGCTCACCCCGTTGCGGGGATTCGAACTGCCAACCTTCTGATCAGCAAGTTCTAGGCTCTGTGGTTTAACCCACAGTGCCACCCGCTGTTGGAATTCAAGCCTCTATCGGGAGAAGCTGGCAACTCTCCCAGGCCCCCAGCTTGAGTTCCGATGATCTAATCTGGCTGCCCACGTCCCGGCAGTCCAGGCAGACCTTGATAGGCGACCCTCTCCCGCGTGGGAAGAGCACACCCACTCTTTCCTGCCCCGCCCCCGGCAGGGGAAAGAGATGGTCAGAAACGTCTATTTACATGGCTTTATTTCTGACTCTTCAGCATTACAAAAATCATGTCTGCTCTCTTCAAGCATCGGCAGACAAGTGACAAAGACTTCCTGTACTTCCTGTACATACACAAGAGGAAGAGCTCATATTACACTCTGAGCAAATTCCGGTGCATTGCCCTGTGAACTGACTGAAACGCTGTTTCCCACAGTCAGCCAAATCACATGGTGTAAATAAGCTAGATATCAGCAGCTTCGATGAGCTCATATCCTGACACCCGCATCCCTTAGTATGGCCATAGATGAGTACATATGAACATTTTGTCTGTGTTGACCCATTCACACCTGCGAGTCAACAGATGATGTCATTTAAAATCATGTAGTAGCTAGTAGTAGTAGTAGTAGTAGTAGTAATAATAATAATAATAAGGGCAGAGTGCCCCAGCCACTCTGGGTGGCTTCTAACAGAATATTAAAAGCACAATAAAACATTAAACATTAAAATCTTCCCTAAAAAGGGCTGCCTTCAGATCTTTTCTAAAGGTTGTATAGTTACTTATCTCCTTGATATCTGATGGGAGGGCATTCCACAGGGAGGGCATCACTGCCAAGAAGACCCTCTGCCTGGTTCCCTGTAACTTCACTTCTCGCAGTGAGGGAACTGCCAGAAGACCCTCGGAGGAGGACCTCAGCGATGGGGGTGGAGATGCTCCTTCAGGTATGCAGTGCTGAAGCCACTTAGGGCTTTAAAGGTCAGCACCGATGTGTTGAATTGTGCTTGGAAATATAACCCACATTGGCTCCCGGTACATGGTCACAGCGGCCGCTCCCAGTCACCAGACAGTAAACATGCATGTGTGAACCACTCAGTGTACTGTAAACAAAGGTAAAAAAAAAATTCAATTTATGTGTAATGTGTGAACTGGCCCTCAGTGCCTTGATAGTGCACTGCTTAGGGGTTCTGAAGGCAGCAGAATTCTCCTCTCTGTACATTTTCCCTCACAAAGTACCACCATGATGGATATTTTGGGGAGGGTTTGAATTCAGAAAGCTTCTCCTAGAATCCCCATCTCTGACAAAATGCTGCATAGATACTGCAGCGCAGTGTCTCTGCTGTAAAAATCAAAAGGTCAAGCACAGCCGCATGGCTACCCTGAGCGATTATGATTACTAATCTTTACTGCATCATCTGTAGGTCCCTAGTGGGTACTCATGCAAGCTCGAAACCGATTAAATAGTTCATAAATAATAGACATGGGAGGAGTGTCTTCTGATAAACAGGGCACTGGAAAACACATGGATGAAGAGAAATGCTTCCTGGAATATATGTTTGAATCTGAGCATTAGGCCTGTGGCGTTTTTGAAGTCGGGATGCAAAGGTTTCATAACAGGGTGGAGGGGAGTACTGTGGAATTAAGAGTGCGCATTACTTCCTGGAGCTTGACCTGAGTCATGAGGACATAAACAAAATTGCCTTGGGGAATTGGAACTAAGATCTAGAATGGTGCTCTAGTACTTTGTCTATTACAGTGACTTATCAGCGGTGGATGAACTCCGCTGGCATCAAGGACAGTACAATACTGTGAATGGCCACACCTAAGCTGAGACCCAGAGTGGAGTTTCCAGCCCACAGTGCCTGAGCTCAGCAGCCTGAACTGGAAGAATGAATTGGTCCCAATGCTTGATCTAATGCTAATCATACTTCTCTGTACTCTGTAGCCTAATTTCTACACCCTGAAATCTATGTGTGAAGGGAAGTATAAAAATTTAATAAATAACAAATAATAATTTGCATTGGGGTGTGTGGGGGTGTGGGTGTGCATCAACCTACAAGAGGGTTACAATATACAGTTTTTGGTCACTTCAAATCTTAGCAATACACTTCATTTATTACATCATTTTATTTGTTCATCAGCAGTACCTTCTAGGGAAGAAAAGGTGCTGGTACTGCGTAATATCTCCAGAAAAAAGCACTGTTTAGCTGCACATTAACATCCTCTCCTTGGTGGTTCTTTCCAAAATCCACCCACCAGTATTTTGTTCCTACAGCAACATTGTGAGGTACGTTTGGTTGAGAGATAGTGGCTACATGCATAGGTAAAGGTAAAGGGACCCCTGACCATTAGGTCCAGTCCTGGCCGACTCTGGGGTTGCGGCGCTCATCTCGCTTTATTTGCCGAGGGAGCCGGCGTACAGCTTCCGGGTCATGTGGGCAGCATGACTGAGCCGATTCTGGCGAACCAGAGCAGCGCACGGAAACGCCGTTTACTTTCCCGCCAGAGTGGTACCTATTTATCTACTTGCACTTTGACATGCTTTCGAACTGCTAGGTTGGCAGGAGCTGGGACCGAGCAACGGGAGCTCACCCCGTTGCGGGGATTCGAACCGCCAACCTTCTGATCGGCAAATCCTAGGCCACCCATGTCCCGGCTACATACTACGCCTTTAAAACACATTCAAAGCACATTCTTTCGCTCAAAGAATTCTGGGCCCTGTAGTTTACCCCCCCCCCCAAGAACTACACTTCCCAGCAACTCTTAACCAGCTACATTGTCCATAATTCCTTGAGTGGGGTTGGCGTGGGGTGTACTTTTAATGTGCTTTAAAAGTATAGTGTGTAGACAGCCAAAGACCATGAAAAAATCTCAGCTTCATGGCTGAAGGGTTTTGACAGAATGTGATTCAAACAGATCAAATAGGCACATCTTTGGCATTCAGCACCAAAATAGGGCTACAGAGCATAGGGGAGATTGAGAAGAATTCTGTTCTCTCCCCTCCTGCTGCCTTGTTTTTTTTTAAAAAAACTTATTTTTGATTTAATCTATTATTTGATAATATGCACAATGCACAACTCACTGATTCCAACAAAATAAAAGAACAAACAGGATCTGAAAATATGTACTGGATGTAACACTTGTAGCTACAATGATATTAGAGATAATCATATATTAAATGAAAGTGAGAGGAGCCTGACTGCTTTTGAATACATAATATTTCAGATTCTTGCAAAAATAGAAAGCAACAATTTCTTTTATTTATATAGGCACGTATCAGTGAGCCAGCATTTATAAAGGCAATTAAACAGGAAATTTGGAATAAAATCTGGTTTGGGAAACAATTCTCTTCATCGTGTAAGAGAACAAGATTGGCAAGATGTGTTAGTTGGTAGTATTACACACACAAGGAATTTAGAAATTAAAATAAATGAAATGAATCCAGTGAGACTGCTAGCCAACTCATATTTGAAACCTAGTTGTGGGCGGTGATTTGGGGCAGATAAGCTATGAGTGGGAAAGAGATTAAGCACTCACATGGACATGCACAATGATATCCACCACTGTAAATTCCCCTTTCCTCAAACTGCCCCTTTTCTTCATTTTTTTAAATAACACTAGAACTGCTTCCACAGTAGGTGTTTAGTATGGAATTGCCATGCTTCATTCACACAACTAGAGATGGGTGAATCTGCCAATCTCAGTCTCTCTCTTTTCCCTTCTGAAATCTAGTCCCTCATACTACTGCATGAGTTTGCATTTATTTATTTTTAAGAAAGGTCTTCCAAAAAAAATTCATCAGCATATTAGTAATGCCCATTGCTTTCAATATAAGATGAGGCAATTTTGCCTAACATTCACATTTTTGAAAGCAATTTTGCCTTTTTGCATGTTATTTTGCATGTTATTCCCCTGTTCAGGGAAGTTTTTAATGTGTGACATTTTAATGTATTTTTAATCTTTGTTGGAAGCCGCCCAGAGTGGCTGCGTAAACCCAGCCAGATGGGCGGGGTACAAATAAATTACTACTACTACTACTACTACTACTACTACTATTACTATTTTCACTACTATGTACATTTGTAAGAACACAGACGTTTTTGCACACTAGTAAATTGGGTCCGATAAAATGTGTATCCTCTATTCTGCCTTCTGAATCTTCTGAAACATGCCATTGATATTGAACTCAAGGAGGGATGATGGGAAGGTCTAGGTAGCAACACCCTTGATCTTTGAGGGTTGTCCTTTTAAGGAATAACAATAATCCCTTTCTCACCAATGGGCATAGAAATGCCATTGGCTCATTCAAGGAAAGTTTGGATGCCTTCCACTAGGCCTTGTTCCCCTAGCTGCCCAAGAGACTGATCAGGTTCCCAGTCTTTTTATGCGCCTGAGCAGCTGGGCTTCTCTTAGGAGGGCTCTTTGCTTTTCTCCCTACCTGGTCCTCTTGCAACAAGGTTGCTTACAACATGAAAAAATACAGAAGTACAACATAACAAAAGTAGTCAAGAACAAAAAATATATGGTTAAAAAACACATAACCAGGCTACACAATTTGCACATAAAGCACAACAAAATCTAAAAGAAAGATACCAGAAAACAGTAACAATGCCCCTCCCCCGCGCCAACTCCTGCACTCCAGCCCAAGAGTCTATTCAACAGTCTCCGCATTTGTAGCTGGAGTCAGTCAGAGCTCCACCCTCCCGATGGGAAAAGGCCTACCAAGGCAGGGGAAAGGTCTTCCAGGATTCCTAGCTAATATGGTCCTTGATAGTTCCTACAAACAGCATATGATGAACTTGTGTATGGACTGCACTGCCTCAGACTGCAGAATAGTCTCACCTGGTGCATCACTTCTCTCTATAAATACATTCCTACACACACACACACACACACACACACACACAAACACCTTAGCATGTTGGGAAGAAAACTAGGCTCAAACTTTTCTCTCTGACATCTCCCCCGCCCCCCGCCCATCCTGCATTCTGGGATTTATTTCTTACTTTTCTATAAAGGAACATTCATTCATATAAGTTTCCCTAGGTACACATTGGGTCTTTTGAAGATCTGACCCATTCAGGTGAAGGTCATAGTTTATTACCATACTACTCATTTGCCTTTCCTGTTTCAATTATTGGAAAAGATATTAAATTGCTAATTTTCTCTCATAAACGTTGAAAAATGCATCCCCCTCCATTCTCCTCCTAGATCAGCTTTACCCAGTGTAGTGTCCAGAAGTTTTAGACTGCAATACTCATCAGCTTCTGTATGTTAGAGACTCAAGATGTTAGGCCTCTCCATTAGATCCTCAATACTTATTCCAGGCCACACCCCTCATTAGCACTGTTGCAAACCTTCCTTAAGGACTCTTACTTAGCTGGAAGGTGTCCTTGAAGAGCAATAATAGCTCTTGTGTGTGTGGCTGGAGAACGAGAAAAAAAGACTATTTATGTATGCCACTACTGCAGCCCGTGATTTGTTAGCCCCAAAATGGAAAAGGAGCAAGGTCCCAACTGAAGAAGAACAACAACTTAAGCTGAAAGAATATGTGCAGCTTATAGAGAACAAGAAGAACATACGTTTAGAGAAGATTGGAAAATGTTTATTGAATATATGGGGGGAAACTGTGTACACTTGAAAATGTTGGCAGCATTAAGATAAATTCAACAGTGTAAATAAGTTTTGATGGATGTAATAATGGAATACTGAATGGTATAGCTCATGTAGCATATGAAGGGATTTGTAATATGCAAAATGAACCATGGAAAGAGAAGGAAAGTCGCTCTATTCCCCAGTGTCATCCTCATCCTCTGCCAATGATGCTGTTCCCACCTCTGCTCATTGAAGCACCTTTAAAAATCTATGATTCCTAATGGGGCACCATGCCTGACCATATAACTCACAGAGGGTCATCTCTTCACCTGGAGAAGCAATGGGTGTAACCATGACAATGTGTCACATTCCACTACAGTGGTACTTTGGTTCTCAAACACCTTGGAACCCAAACACTGCAAACCCGGAGGTAAGTGTTCCAGTTTGCGGACTTTTTTAGAATCATAGAATAGAATCATAGAATCATAGAGTTGGAAGAGACCACAAGGGCCATTGAGTCCAACCCCCTGCCAAGCAGGAAACACCATCAGAGCACTCCTGACATATGGTTGTCAAGCCTCTGCTTAAAGACCTCCAAAGAAGGAGACTCCACCACACTCCTTGGCAGCAAATTCCACTGTCGAACAGCTCTTACTGTCAGGAAGTTCTTACTAATGTTTAGGTGGAATCTTCTTTCTTGTAGTTTGGAACCATTGCTCTGTGTCCGCTTCTCTGGAGCAGCAGAAAACAACCTTTCTCCCTCCTCTATGTGACATCCTTTTATATATTTGAACATGGCTATCATATCACCCCTTAACCTCCTCTTCTCCAGGCTAAACATGCCCAGCTCCCTTAGCCGTTCCTCATAAGGCAACTGTCAGAGCTGCCTCTAGGTCCCAGCTCACAGAGGACCAACGCTAGGCTGTAGTAATGTACAAAAGTCTTTATTGAAGTTCAGTTTCCATTTCAAAGCCACAGCGTGCAGCCCTACGTCTTAAACCCTAGATCGGCGAAGTCCCATCTGAGTCCCCTCCCCTATGACACCAGTTTAAGATCCTAGCCCTGCTCCACCTTTTACACTGCTCTCTCCTCCTCTGGGTCCTCCTGCCCGCTGGGGCATTGCCCTTTCTGGACTCTTCCGACGCTGAGTCGCTTAGCTCCTCCCCCTCCCTCCGGCGGGCTTTAGGACCCGGTTCCCAATCCTCATTCTCTGCTGTCCCGCGCTCCTGTACATTTGAACTTGCCTCTCGCGCCAGCCCAGTGACCTTTCTCCTAACCATTACACTTCTTCGGTCACTGCTTCCCTCTTCCGGGACACTGGCTGGATCTGACCTCTCCTCCGTTGTCCGACTTTCTGATGGAGGCGTGGTCAGCCCTGCCTTATCTTCTCTCCCTGGTGGGGAATGCACTGGCCCCGATCCTTGGGACTCTTCCCCCCCACTCTGCTCTGGTGGGGTAGCTGGTCCTGATTTCCAGCTACTGCTCTGGGAGTCCCTGCTGCCCCCTTGCTCCTGGGGCGTTCCCCTTGGGAACCCCCTACCCCTGGCCACTGGCGCCCCCTTCTGTGAATCTTCCGATTCGCTGGAGAGGCTCATGGAATCCCTCGGTCCACTGTCCTCTTCTCCTACGCTCCCCTCGGATTCTTCCCCTTCGCTCTCCATCTCCTCTCTTCCCTGTGCCTCTGCTCCTGAGCCCCTGACAGCAACGTTTCCAGGCCTTTGATCATTTTGGTTGCCCTCCTCTGGACATGTTCCAGTTTGTCAGTGTGCTTGTTTTGAGTGTGACGCTTCCGATTTGAGTGCCACACTTCTGTTATGAGTGCTACACTGAGGTCTGTCTGTTTTTGCTATTTATTTAGCGTTTTTGTTTTTCCGGCTTTTTTTGTTTTGTTTTTGTGGCTTTTTTGTGTGACTGTGTGGAACCCAGTTCAGCTACTGATAGACTGATTGTGTGACTGCAGAACATTGTTTATTGCTTTCATTTTATGGATCAATGGTCTCATTAGATAGTAAAATTCATGTTAAATTGCTGCTTTAGGGGTTGTTTTTTAAAGTCTGGAACGGATTAATCCATTTTGCATACTTTGTATGGGAAATTGCACCTTGGTTTTGGAACGCTTTGGTTTTGGAACGGACTTCCGGAACGGATTAAGTTTGAGAACCAAGGTACCACTGTATGTTAAGAATTTCCATGATTTACCACTTATTTTGTCTTAAGCAAAGCTGAGCAAAAAGTGAGGCAAATTATTCAGCAATCTTCTTTTGGAAAGCCCTTACGTGAAATGGACTGAATAGATTATGGGCTGTTTAATCAGTGGAGATTTTAAGCTGCTTGCAAAGGAGAATGTGTTCTTTTTCATGCAAACCTGGAGGCTTGTTATTAAAAGCCGATTTCCCCTTAATGCCAAGCAAAGATCAGAGCTTTAACATAAATGGTGAAGCCACGGTGTGCACTGGTGACTGACATTAAAAGCTTTGCAAACATGTGGGCCAAAAATAACTGTTATTCCCTAGTCATGCCTACGGAAAGTACAGGGATGCTTCAGTAATGTTACCTGGTTTAATATTGCCCACTGTTATTGGATATTGGGGGAGATGTAGCATTGAGAAGGTCGACGGTAAACACTCAAGGAGAAATTAAATACCAGACAGATTGCACAGAAGGGCATATCAAATCTAATAGAGGAAAAAGGCAGATTTGATTTTGAAGTTGTCACAGCAATATAAAACCATCCAGGAAGAGGTGACCGTGACCATCAAATGGATTCAATCTGAAAACTGAAAGGATTCATAGAAAGGTAAGTAAAATTGAAAGGTTCAAAGTGATGCCTGAAGTTTTAATGCTGGGCTAGAACTGTGGCAAAAAGAAGAAAAGATTGGATTGCAGACTATGCATAATTCCCTGGGAGAAAACTTGATTGCAGATGGTGGGACTTGATTTCTGAGGAGAGGCCAGCAGAACGGCCAATTTCTGATCATGCCAGTTTTGCAAGTATGTTCACTCTGCCCTGATTCCTCATTAATCTGCAAATTTTGTTTTTAAAAATGCAAAAATAAGTTTTAAAATATGCATTATATCACAAATTATATATTTACATATCCATTTAATCTTAATGTGTACATTTCTAAATGTATATTATCCAAAAATGTACGTCACTTTTGTATTTGTGCTTTGATTTTGTAACCCACCCTGTTAGAAACCATCCTCAATATGAAAACAGGAGTGCTACGAGAGCACATCTGTTTTAATCTGTAGAATGTTGCTAGGTGTGAATGAGAAGAATGCAGGACAGGCTATTCACTTTCTCCTTTCCACTGGCATCTCATTCATTACCTTATCTCTAACCAGATGCTTTTGTCTTGCCTGGTTATTCACCCTTTAGGGAACTGTAGGGTCACAAGGTCCTGGCATGCAAGAGCACATCTGTTTGAAGCTGTAAATGGATAGCTCCACTGGTTAGAGCATGGTGTTGATAGCACCAAGGTTGCAGGTTCAATCCCCATATTAGACAACTGCATGTTCCTGCATAGCAGGGGGTTGGACAATATGATCTTCAGGGTCTCTTCCAATTCTACAATTCTATGTTGCTAGGTATGAATGAGAAGAATACTGGGCAGTCTATTCCCTTTCTCCTTGCCCTGGCATCTCATTCATTAGCCACCCCTTTCTTACTAGCTCCCTGTCTCCCAGATGTTGGAACCTCTCCATCTGCCCTGAGGCTGTGCCAAATCTAATACTGTTGCTGGCATTTTACTGACGTTCTGCATGCTCTGTATATATTCCCCAGAGGCATGAAAACATGAAGTAATTATTTTTATTCAACACTGACCTGCACTCTAGCTCTACTACTAATAACTGGAACTGCAATTTCTAATTATACAATTAATGGGCCTCTGCACTTGGCATTCAGAAACAGCTAGATTCAAGAGACAGAAGAAGCACAAAACAGCATTCAGATTTATTTTGCCCTGATTAGAAGGATAAACATCCATTTCACACCAACCACATTCTCTGTAAAGAAACTCCCCAGCGAAGACGTGCATCAGTCACCATAAAGAATAGAAGAGCAGAATAACTATAACTGACAAATTCATAGAATATACTTCAAACACGTGAAGCTGTTCTAAATAGGTTTGGGGGAGGTGCTCAAATTAGAGGGAGATTCCTAGAAACTATATGCAAGCAGCAATGCATACCCTCCGACATTTCTCCAATGAAAATAGGGATGTCCTATTCTATTCTATTATTATTATTATTATTATTATTATTATTATTATTATTATTATCATTATTCCCTGCTCACTTTGTGTGGCTTCCAACATACAGTGGTACCTTGGTAGTCGAACGGCTTGGCTCCCAAACAAATCGGCTCCCGAATGTCCCACAAACTGGAAGTGAGTGTTCCAGTTTGCGAATGTTTTTCGGATTCTGAACATCCAACATGGCTTCCACGGCTTCCTATTGAGTGCAGGAAGCTCCTGCAGCCAGTCGGAAGCCATGCCTTGGTTTTCAAACTATTTCGGGGGTCCAATGGACTCCCAGAACGGATTAAATTCGAGAACCAAGGTACCACTGTATCTAAAAGCATAATAAAACTATACAGGGCTACATTCAGATGTCTTCTAAGGGTTGTATAGTTACTTATCTCCTTGGCTCAGGGGGTCACATAATTCCATATGCTTCAACATTTCCCCAATGAAAATAAAGACGTCCTAAGGAAATGTGGGACATTACAGGATCAAATCAGAAACTGACTGGGATGGCTTCTTTAAATCCAGGACTGTCCCTGGAAAATAGGGACAATTGGCAGTGAGATCTTCAGGAGAAAAAGTGGGATACAAGAGTAACTAATGAGTTAACATATTAACTGTTTTTATATTATAGATAGAGGAAAATACAGTGGGCAGAAAGCCTTGGAGAGGAAACTCGACATGCAAAAAACAAGTAAATATAAAAGGATACTCCAGCCTTTGCCATTAGACAGGCAGGGTCCTCCTGGAAGCATAAACAAATGCTCCTAGCATTAAATTTGATTTACACACTATCAAATTTGATGTGCCTCTAGGGGCTGGCTTCATAAAGGCAGGTTTCAAATGTATAACATCCCATTTCTAATCTCATTGCTCCGGGCCAGCCTATATGTCACAGCTGCTTCATGGAAGCTGCTTTAAATCGTTCAGAGTCGTGGTTGTTATGCTGTTTGTGTCATATTACAGATGGGCCTGTGCCTCTGTGGCTTTAGCAGCAGGCAAATTTTCAATGCCATCCTAGAACTCTACGCAGAAGGGTGGATTCTGTTGACCTCCCTGGCAGTTTGAGGGAATTCACTTCTGGCCCCTTGAGAATGTTACATTTGTGGGAAAACAGCTTACCGTGTTTGGTGAATCTCACTGTGCCACCCACACATGCGGAAAGAAATCCATGTACATGGAGAGTTGCTGCATAGCAACAGCTTGTTATCCAGGTAGAGTGATTTGAAGAGCTCCTTCTGATGGGTTCTGCAATCTAGGGGCAGACCTTCCAAGTGTCCCTATTTTCCATTGGAAGACACAAGATTTGCCCACCCTGGAAGAATGGCAGATGCAAGTGATAGACTATATGGAATTGGCAGAAATGACTGGCAGAATCCGAGACCTGGGAGAAGAGTCGGTGGAAGAGGATTGGAAGAAGTTCAAAGACTATCTCCAAAAACATTGTAAAATGTTTGAATGTTAAAATGATGTTGGATATAAAGATAATATGGCATCAGTGACATAGTAAAAAGAAATATGCAAAAATGTTTTAAGAAAAAAGGGTAAGACTAGAGTAAAATTATGTTGAAGCTTAATAAATGACATAAGGGGAAAGGAAAACCGAAGACATAATAGGTTGAAATGTATAATATTAAATAAGATTGGAAAGAGGGTAAGGAATTGCTGAATTTGATTGTGTAAAGGGGAACACAGAAAAGGGAGATGGGAGGAAGTCAGGAAAGAGGGTTATAAAGATAGTAAGTAAAAAACTAGATTCTTATTTGTTCTCTGTTTTTTTTTTCTTTTTTTTTCTTATTATTTCTTCTTTTATTCGTATACGTTTTGTATTGTGTTATAATGTTTCTGCTGAATATTTGTTTTACTATGCAAAATCTTAATAAATATCTTTTAAAAAAAAACAAAACAAGTGTCCCTATTTTCCAGGGACAGTCTTGGATTTACAGAAGCCACCCTGGTTTCTGATTTGATCCTGGAATGTTCCGCTTTTCCTTAGGATGTCCCTATTTTCAATGGAGAAATGTTGGAGGGTATGGTAGGACATCCATATTTTCATCAGATAAATGTTGGGTGGTATGGAGCTATGCGACCCCCAAGCCAAGGAGATAAGTAAATATACAGTGGTACCTCGGGTTAAGAACTTAATTCGTTCTGGAGGTCTGTTCTTAACCTGAAACTGTTCTTAACTTGAAGCACCACTTTAGCTAATGGGGCCTCCTGCTGCTGCCGCTGCACCGCCACTGCACAATTTCTGTTCTCATCCTGAAGCAAAGTTCTTAACCTGAAGTACTATTTCTAGGTTATCGGAGTCTGTAACCTGAAGCGTATGTAACCTGAAGCATATGTAACCCGAGGTACCACTGTACAGCCTTCAGAAGACATCTGAAGGCAGCCCTGTGTATAGGGAGGTTTTTAAAAAATGTTTAATGTTTTATTATGGTTTTTTTTTATATGTTGGAAGCCGCTCAGAGTGGCTGGGGCAACCCAGTCAAATGGGTGGGATATTATTATTATTATTATTATTATTATTATTATTATTATTATTGTCAGGGACTCAGCGGGAGTGCAGGGAGGAGAGGAGATGGAGAGCGAAGGGGAGCAATCCGAGGGCAGCGTAGGAGAAGATGACAGCAGCCCGATAGATTCCATGAGCCTCTCCAGCGAATCGGAAGATTCACAGAAGGGGGCGCCGATGGGCAGGGCAAGGGGGGACCCAAGGGGGACACCCCAGAAGCAAGGGGCCAGCGGGGACTCCCAGAGCAGCAGTTGGAAATCAGGACCAGCTTCCCCACCAGAGCGTAGTGGGGGGGGGAGGAGTCCCAGGTATCAGAGCCCACATATGCACCACCAGCGAGAGAAGATGAGTCAGGGTTGGCCACGCCTCCATCGGAGAGCGAGGGAATGGTCAAGAGGAAAGTTGCAGGCTGGGTGCGCGCGCCAAGTTCAAATGTACAGGCGAGCGGCACAGAAGGTAGCCCGGATAGGGAACCAGGTCCTAAAGCCCGCCGGAAGGAGGGGGAAGAATCATCAGGGTCAGCGTCAGAGGAGTCCAGAAAGGATGAAACCCCAGCGGGCAGGAGGGCCCAGAGGAGAAAGGAACTTAGGAAGAGGTGGAGCAAAGTGAGAGTGTTAAACTGGTGTGGAAGGGGCGGAGACTCAGACGGGACTTCGCCGGTCTAAGGTCGAGACGTAGAGCTGCGCGCTGCGGCTTTAAAATGGAAACTGAACCTCAATAAAGACTTTTGTACATAACTACAGCCTAGCGTTGGTCCTCTGTGAGCTGGGACCTGGAGGCAGCTCTGACAATTATTATTATTATTATTATTATTATTATTATTATTATATAGAGCATCCCTATTTCATCAGAGAAATGTTGGACAGTGTGCAGGGGTTGAGATGAATAAAAACATATGAAGGGTCAGGGTGTTTTTTTCAGCCGGAACTTAGTTTCGGTACCTCTCAGGTGGGCGCCATTGCCATTATAAGAGAACAAGGGTGAGTTCATGGTGAGTTCTGGCCCCTCTTTTTATAGAATAATATAGCACTGTGAAGTGCTCTGCCCAGGGCCCATCTAGTCAATCTGTTCTCACATTGGCCAACTAGATGCCTATGGGAAGTCCACAATAAAAACTAAAATGCAAGAGCACTCTCCCCACTTGTGATTCCAAGAAACTGGTATTAAGAGGATTCCTGCCTCTGACAGTGGAAGAAGATCACAGGCATTGTGGCTAGTAGCCACTGATCAGGAATTGTGGACAGGGGATGGGAAGCTGTGATCCTCAGACATTTGTTGGACTGCAACTCTCATCAGTCCATCCAGCATAGCCAGGGATCAGGGATGATGGGAGCTGGACTCCAAGAACACCTGGAGGACCACGGCTTCCCATCCCTGGATGAAAATAATCCATTGTTGTGACACAGACCCATTCAATTTGTGGTGCCATGTAGGCTCAGAGGAAACCCTAGGCTAGCTTTCTTGAACAGCTGCTGAACTTCAGAACGCTAAAGGAAACCACAAACTAAAATGAGACGTGAGAAGAATCTGGCTTAAGAGGTGGTGGAAACCAGGGCCAGCCCATTTTGATGTCTGAGATGGGAAATCCAAACAGTGCAACCCTTCCAGCAGCAAACAACAAGTTAAATGGCCATTTATCATCCTTTCCAAATCTGCCATCTGAGGCAACTGCCTTTGTTTGCCTCAGGTTTGGGCCAGCTCTGGCAGTAGCACAAAGCAGTGCCAAATCTGGAACCCTGAAGCTTCAGAATACAGACTCCAGCCAGGAAGCAGCAGGTTTGGGATGCTGATTTTCAATCTCCAGCTCCTCACCCTCATCTCTTTTGGTTGCAAAGTGAGCTCTGTAGAATCCATTCATCTCAACCCTCCAGGTTTTTATATCAGTCCAGTGCATGCCTTGTGTAATCCACCAGCCTGAACTCTAGCTGAAGCATTCCCACCAGCAATGTACATCTATTGCTTCTGGCCTGGCTGTTGCATCTAATCTGTATTTCTGTGCTCTCATCTTCCTTCAGCGGGGATTCTGCTGCTGCCCGCTGACTTCAGTCTGTGTTTGGCTATTTGAAGGAGATGTCCCCAGCATGTGCTCTAATGATAGCTTTTTTTGCTCTGGCTTCTTACTGTTTCCAACCCTGATTTGCTTTAAATTTCATTTACCTTCTCTACTCTTTCATTTGTTGTAGTTACACTTAGCTTAACCCATGCATGCCAATTGACCGATTCCTTCTAACTTTCCCATTGCACCTTTGTCTTCCACTCCTTCCCTAGGCAGATAGATACAGTGGTACCTCGGGTTAAGTACTTAATTCGTTCCGGAGGTCCGTACTTAACCTGAAACTGTTCTTAACCCAAAGCACCACTTTAGCTGCTGTGCTGCCGGAGCACAATTTCTGTTCTCATCCTGAAGCAAAGTTCTTAACCTGAAGCAATATTTCTGGGTGAGCCGAGTCTGTAACCTGAAGCGTATGTAACCTGAAGCGTATGTAACCTGAGGTACCACTGTAATATGATCATTTATTCCTGGGCTAAAATCAGATGAACACATCCCAGAGTCAGGCCCAGTTCCTTTGGAAATGAGAGAGGAACATTTGTGTTTTATACCATTGTTATTATTAATAATTTTAACAGCAATAATTGATTGATTGATGAATCACCTTTGACTTTTGCCTCTGTTGCAGATATTAAATATTGCACAGTTTGAAGTGACTGGAAGAATAAGAATTGACTCTTTTGGAAATTAAGTATTGTCCATGAAGTTTAGGTGGGTTCCCATGAGGCAAGACACAGCGATAATAACAGGAACCTTTATTGAACCTTTATTGGGAAACAGGGGCAAAGCAACCGCTTATATACATTCCTGAAAGCCTGGGCCACTCCCACTCCCAACATGATTGGCTGTCTAAACTTCCAAGCTGCGAATCACGACTCAGAGTTCAAGGGCCAATGGCAGATGCTCAAATCCTGAAATGTTCTGTGATTGGACATCATGTATCGAATCAGAACACAGGTGCTCAGAATCCTTAGTCCAGACTCATGGTCAGGCAAACACAGACCACTGAATACATAATAGTCCAGACCCATGGAAATATTATTTAAACTTTTACTGGCAGAACGTTCTTCAAAACAGAATTAAAACATCAAAAATATCCATGCAATACCTTGTGCTGTTCAGCACAGGTTCAGCATGTTACAAAATATTAAATAATCCAAATAGACCTATAAACAAAGGTCTCTCTCTCTCTCGCTCTCGCTCTCCAGCCTGCTTTCCAGCCTCCAGACTGTTTGCTCTCCCTTCAGGAGAGCCATTTGCTTGCATTGTTCTCCCAGAGAGAAATTCCATTTGCATCTTCACTCAGTTGAGTTTGGGAAACAAAGAAACTCAAAAGCAACTGCTTTCAAAATGGAGATTCCAACCCAATACCTCTCACATGATCCCAGGTTTATAACCCTCGCATGTTAGCTACCAGACAACAACAGTCAGTTAGTTAGGCATTAACTCTGCAAGGAACGCAGAATCCTTTATAAAAACTCTTGAGGATAAACCCCAAGCTTAGCAATACACATTCAGCCATTTTCCGTTTTAAACCTACATACACATTTTTCATTTCTGTGTGAATTAAACCATTATACGTAACAGTCTCAAGGCGCTTTACAAACATACAAGAAAAACACCTAAATATTATTTAGAAAACAGTACCAAAAAAACCCAGCTGGAGATGAATTTAATAGCAATACAATATGAACACCTAAGGCAGAGCCCTTTTCATCTAGCTGGGCTGGGAGAGAACCCTGTCTGAAGCCCTGGACAGTCACTGCCAGTCAGGGCGGACAATACTAATGAGCTAGCTGCACTAATGATCTGACATAGTGTAGGGCCATTTCTGATGTTCCTATGAATAAGCTGCTCCCAAAGGCCCTTTGCAAAAGAGGAGTTCTTGGGCTTTGTTGTATGTGTGAGTGTAATAACTTGTTTGCCCCTTACAATGCTAGCAGCGAAGACTAAAAGAGCCTAGATCACAAATTAAAACAGCAGGCTGTTTCCCATATTGAGAGTAAATCTCTCCTTAAAATTTGCGGCAGCCAAATTGGCCTGGATGTGACTCTAACACAAAAGCGAAATCTGCCTCTTTGTTGCTTAATAACTATTGGCAGAATGCTTCCTGCAGAGGAGGAATTTAATCTATCTTAATGTTTAAGCAGAAATGGCGAGTTCCAGTAAGAGCAAGGAGGACTGCATGTTGCTTTTAGTTTGTTTTTATACTGCCAGATTAAATCTATAATCAAAATCCAATGAAAAGGTGGCTTTAAGCATATTGATCACTATTTTCAGAACAAAAGGAGCGGGGTTAAAAAAGGTAGGATTTAGCACTCTTTGAAATAAGTTAAATATTTGTAAATGTTATAAATTCTTCATTTTCTCTTGTTCTCTGCTTAAAGTAAAGTTGTGGGCACAAGGAGAAGGGAACGACAGAGGACGAGATGGTTGGACAATGTTCTCAAAGCTACTAACATGAGTTTGACCAAACTGCAGGAGGCAGTGGAAGACAGGAGTACCTGGCATGCTCTGGCCCATGGGGTCACGAAGAGTCAGACACAACTAAACAACAACAACATTGAAATTTCACTTTCAGCAAAAATGGTGGCATTAAGGTAGTGGCTGCATGGATAGTTTCTTCACTAGATCTGGCCTCCTGGAAGGATATCCACATGACTGTCCAGTGATAATCCACAGATTACCATTGAACATGTATTTTAATCATTTAATTTTATATACCACCCTATAGCCGTAGATCTCAGGGCGGTTCACAACATAAAACTACAGTACAAAAAAAACCAGAACACATAATAAATGTAAAAACAAGGACAACCCCAAAATCTCCCTTTCTACAAGACATTTAAAATGGCATCAGAAGTCAATCAGCCCAAGGACTGCTTAAGGAAGGACATTTTCATCTGGCGCCTGAAGGTGTATAATGAAGCCACCAGCCAAACTTCTCTGGGGAGAGCATCCCACACACGGGGAGCCCTTTTTATGTCTGAATCACTATATGTAAATATAATGCAATATTTAATTGCGTTTATTATTACCAAATCAAAAGAGAGAAGTGGATTTAGCTGTCAGGCAGAACTGATCTACCACTACATACACACGCATACATACACAGTTGGTGCAAGACTGAACAGCGTGTTCTGCAGCCATCATTAACAATCCATGCTTCCTGCAGGACTAATGTAAATTTGAATCAGTCTAAAAGATGTGCATCGCTGTAATTCATTTCCTTGGGAGCATTAAGGAAAGGTTAATTGGTAGCACATTGGCACAATTAGCATATGACAATGAATTTGCAACCCAGGGGAAGCCATTTTCTTTCTGTGCATCCTGGTGCTTATTTCAAAACAATTATATAAACTATATACATCTGAAATTCATGCAAAATTATTTCAACAGTTCTAGGGGACTGCCAGGACCTTCAATCAACCCCCCCCCCCCGGTTTATTAATTCAAAGTATATGTTTATGTGGATAATGTAGACTCATTTCTCCCAGCTGTTTTTGCTCCCTGCAGCACAAAAATATTTTCTGTTGTTTTAAGTAATTTCATAGATCTGTATTCATGTATTTGTTTGTGTATTAAGAACTTTTTAAATAATAACATTCTGTTAATAATCATAATTTTAGCCCCCTTTTGTGAATTGGTTTATTTTATTGCATTTCAAACCCATCTTTTTTTCCAAGGAACTCAAAATGGCATTCAGAGAGCTCTCCCTCATCATTCAATCCCCAAAACAAGCCTGGTAGGCTAGGCTCAGAGGCAGTGATTGGCCCAGTGAGCTTCATGGCTGAGTGGGGTCCTAGTCAGACACTCTAACCACTACACCCAGTGCTGATGCCAGACTATTTCACATCCTAGGTGAGGCTAACTACTGCACACACAAACACACAGAAAATTTGCTAACTTCGATTTTCAAAAACAGCTGTCTTATAGAAAAGATGAAAAACACTGTCAGGGAACTGCCATCGGAGCCAGAGGGAGAGGGAGGGCTCCAGAGGGATTCCGGAGAGCATCCCGGGAGGGAGAGAAGCAGGCCATCTTCTGGGGAAGGAAATCAGCGTAGCACCAGTGGAGAAGGGGGGCAGATGGGGGAATCGGCGAGGTGGCTCCATGACTCCTCGCCGGAGACCAGCGGGGAGAGCACGGGTCCTCCGCTGCCCACACCCTCCCTGCGCAGAAGGCTTCCACGCAGGGAGAGTAGGCGGAGACTAGGCGTCAAAGAGCTTCTTTGCTGGAAGAAGTTCAAGAAACGCCCACTGACGGATTCTGCCAGCGATTGAGACAGCCACGGGTGAGTGGCTGTCCGGACAGAAAGGGTTCACTCAGGCAACCCAGCCAGGTGTGGCACCGATTTATGCACGAGCAACCCCTAGAACCATTACAAATACAAAACTTGAAACCTGTAAATTTATTTTTGATTGCAAGAATGTGTAACACAACAATATTTGATAACCTGTCTCAAATATAAAAGACAGAACTTTAGCTCACAAATCATTTTGAATAACATTGTGAATTGTGGTATTACAATTTCAGTCTCTTAAATTATGCTGGTCTGTGACTGAAATAAAGTTTGACTCTTAAAAGTGCCTTTTTCCTTTGCAGATTTTGTCACCATTTCCTTCAGGTCAAGTGTTGATGCTTGGGTATGTTCAATTGATACAGTTGCCAAGCCAACTAGTCTCTTTTACAAACTCTGTAGAGCATTTGTAAGTTTTTCTAAGTCTGAGCTTTGAGAAACTGCATTCACCATTTGTCATGTACACTGGAAGTGTGAGAAGGATCCTTAGAGCAACAGAAACATTAGACACATTATCCAGGAGTGTTCTTATAGTATAAAGTGTTCTTTGTGGCAACACACACTTTGGAAGTCTTCGAGCTATTGCTATACGTTCACAGCAAAGATCTTCAGCATGAATATCTTTGTTTCCATTGTGCATCAATGGCTTTTCTAAATTCTTGCAGGCCTTAAGTACATCTTCAGTAGGTTCCCCCCCCCCACCCCAATATGATAAAGGAAGCTAAATAGGGAATTATCGTTGGAATTTTTCCTCAACAGATTGCATGGCCATGTCTACAGCACCGTAGTAGAAACCTGCTTTGAATTTCTGCTTTGGCTATTACAATGCCTTTTCTTGAGCCTCGTGCCATTTCTTTCTGCCTCTTCTAACATGTTCTGTTTCAAAGTTTGGTAGTGTTTCTAGTTCTTTTGTAATCTCAGTAGCATCTATTAAATTTGTTGAAAACCCTAATCACACCTGCAGTCCATAAGGTAATTATTGGTCATTTGCAGTTTGCGTGGCAAGTCCCCTCCCCCATGTGAAATGAAGACACTGGACACATTATTTAAGGTTAATGGGCATAAAAAGGCCACAACTTTATTGATTACAGAATTGAAAGGTATTGGCCTTAGGCATTAGCTCCTATTGACTACCCGGCATGGAGACCGGGAAGGGTTATCCACAAGCCATGGGAGTCCTGTTGAAGTACGCCAACTAGGATCCCACAGGTGTCACTGCTCGGGGGCGTGCCGGAGGCCCTTACCTCCCTAGGTTTCGGACAAGGCAACGGCCCCCGGAGTCCTCTACTGGACTACCCTTTTCATTGGGGGAAGGTGATGGTGCTTCCTTCCCCCCTTCATTTGCATAACAGTTAACCCCCTGCCAATGCCTAACTGCCAATACCGTGGAAGTTGTGACGTTTGCTACGAGGTAGGCGAAAAAACCAAAAGGCTAGAAATGTGCCAAATTGGAAAAATTCCTACCAGGCCCCTTGCAGCGACCAACCGGAGTCCATAGCAAGGTCATAGCTAGCTAAGCCTAAAGGGTGGGTGGGATGGGAAAAACTGCTCAGCTGGAAAGGGGAAAGAGGGCGGTTCCTGAGTGTGCCTGGCCTTAAATAGGCTAGGCCCCGCCTCCCCAGCCCGCCGATTGGTGGGCTGGGTCGAAGGCACGCCCGGGGATTCCCTGTTCTCGCAGGGGCAAAAAGCCAGCCCCTGCGTGTGTGGGAGGGGGTAGCCCGCAACACCCTCTCTTCCCAAGCTCAGAAATGGCTTTGCTTGAAACTAAACTTAAATCAGCTTCCTTATTCTGTAGTAGCTTGCTTGTAACACTGACTTCAGAAAGAATTTTGCACCATGTAACAATGGATACCACAAATTTACACTTTGAAATAGCACCAGCAAGAGTCTTAGTTTCAATTTGGGTAGTGCTTCCCGGTAAAGCTTTTAGGCTTGTGTCATCAAATATCTCTATTAAAGCATGCTATATACTACCAAGATGGTCTCAGTGGTTTCAAAGCAACACTCAGCTCTCCCAACTTGCAGGGTTAATTGCTTTTAATACTGTGTTTTAATGCTGTAAGCCACCCTGGGACCTTAGGGTGATGGGCCAAATAATAATAATAATAATAATAATAATAATAATAATGGCAGCTGGTCTTTCCCCAAGTTCTTTAGGGCTTCATATGTTAAAAACAATACCTTGAAAATGGCCTGTTAGCTGATCAACTCTCAGATAGCAGCACTTGGTCAGCAGATTGAGCAAATGCACAAGTCAACTGATAATTCATACACTATGTTGAGATATGCTTCATTGGTATTTAAATTTAATGTAATTATTTCTAAATCTGTACCTATGCATACAAATTACCATATGCAACTTTTGTGCAAATTAACATTCCCCCCTTCTTCTTCTTCTTCTTCTTCTTCTTCTTCTTCTTCTTCTTCATGATTCAAATGCATAACGGGTCTCCCTAAATAGGATGTAAAATGACGCAAGGACAAGTGAAATCTCAAAACAAAACAAAAAACCCACCAGGATGGTCTTGGCATGGCACACATGAAAGGCAATAGTGAAGTCAAAGTGGTTCTCCCCTCCCAGCCAGAACAGAAGGAGGGGAGTGAAAATAAACATCAGGAACAAGAGGGGGGATAATTATCTACATCGGGATCTGCTGGCCCTGTGGACCCAGCCATCTGAGGCAGTTGCCTCACCTTGCCTCATGGGTGCGCAGGCCCTGCCTCCTGGATGTTTTCAGTACAGTGGTACCTCGGGTTAAGAACTTAATTCGTTCTGGAGGTCCGTTCTTAACCTGAAACTGTTCTTAACCTGAAGTCCACTTTAGCTAATGGGGCCTCCCGCTGCCGCCGCACTGTTCCTTTTCTCATCCTGAAGCAAAGTTCTTAACCCGAGGTACTATTTCTGGGTTAGTGCAGTCTGTAACCTGAAGCGTCTGTAACCCGAAATACCACTGTATGATGAAACAGGCAACACAAAGAGGTCATCCCAGTGCTCTGTGAATGGGAGCGATCCCCCCTCCATTGTAACAACATTCAGTCATGAATGTTGCGAAACTATTTGGATATTTCCTCATGTATAATTTTCTGCTCCCTTGCTTTGATATATGATCATAGAATTGTAGATCTGGAATGCTGGAATCTTTTGCCCAATGTGGGGTTCAAACCCACAACCCTGGGATTAAGAGTTTCATGCTGTCCTGACTGTGATGGACTAGAACCTTCCTATCTCTCTCTATAAAGCTGTACCTCAGAAGTCAAACACCTTGCGAGTTGAACATTTTTGCTCCCGAATGCCACAAACCTGGTTGGTCTCTAAGGTGCTACTGAAATTTATTTATTTGTTTGTTTGTTTGTTTGTTTATTACAAACCTGGAAGAGAGTGTTCCAGTTTGCAAATGTTCTTTGGAACCCGAACGTCTGATGTGGGTTCCACGGGTTCCAATCAGAAGTCACGCCTTGGTTTCCAAATGTTTTGGAAGTTGAACAGACTTCCGGAACGGATTCTGTTCAACTTCCATGGTACAACTGTATGTATAAACTTGCTTGCTATCATGAGCCTATAATTGTACTCCATGTCAGAGGCACAGGTCTCCGCTGCCCAGCATCTTTAATATTGCAGTTTGGGCTGCTTGTTAGCATCAATGGATGTCTTTTCCCTTTCCCCCAATGCCTTATCTGTTTGTTCTGATTGAGTCTGCTCTGCTACCTTCCTTTCCTGCAGTGTAAAGAATTTATTTCGTGTTCAGTTTGTAATGCGTTCAAAAGCCAGGCATCTGTTTTTTCTATAATGAAGTTTGGGGCGGTTGTTGTGTTCTTCTACTACATGCAACCTGGGGAACACTTGGAGATGAAAGAACAGACTGCAAGTAAACAAGAAATAATCCAAGCTGAGAGCTTCAATTGCTGGTATTATCATTATCCAAGCTGGATGAAAAATGATGAACTCCACTGTTGAGCTCATTTATTTCCAAATCTCTACCACTGGTGGATCTCTGTCTCCAAAATTTTGGAGGCACTGACATACAAGTGCCAAAGTCTAAAATATTTAGAGACCCACGGATGCCTCCTGGAAAGATTTGACAAACATTCTCTTCTCAAAGAGCCCTAATGCAATATTGAACACGAGCTCAAGATTTTCTTCCCTACAAAGGTATTATTTACCTTTCTGCTTTCAAAGTTTTGTTTTGTTTTTGAATTAACTCACTGAATGTCAGAACTAGCAAAAATTGGCTCCAGGCAAAAGCTACTTTCAACCAGAAACTTATGCAACACTCTGAGCTACATTTCTTTGGGGGTGATTGATACATTGCTTCACATTTGCAAAATTCCAACATGTAACATGAATTCCTCGTGGAGCATCACACACAACAATTATACACGTGTAGTTTTTTCTCTTTGTAATATATTAGGAAACTGGCCAAGGATCTTTGCATATGCTGAGTAGAAAGCTCTTGTGTGAGATCTTCACATGCTCATCATGTTACTTCCTTTGTGCAAGTGACTTGTGGCCAGCCTTTTTGATTGTTTAAAGCAGCCTTAGGATTGCAGCCCAGAGTACTGTCTATCATCCAGACCCAAAGTATTTCAGAGCCAACTAATACTGGTTTCATTATTAATTCTTCATTTGTGGAGAAAGGGTTATTCTTCTGATATCAGAAACACTAGGATCATTTGTTCAGCCAAGTCGGGGACTTTTTAACAAATGAATGTTTAGGTGAGGCCTGCCCAACATAGACTCACCAAGACGAATGCAAACTATCAGCCATCTAAGATAGCCCATTAAAGAGCAACTAAACTTCCTGTGTTCCTGCCCACTTAGGAATGACATGTTTGTGAGAAGGAAGTTGTCTAGCTTCTGATAAGGGACATGACACAGCTGGTACGCTGAACTCAGTTTAGTTGACTGTTCAGGTCTGGCTTAGATGACAAATGCTAACTTGCAATACGAAGTTGTAACAACTGTTCAATGATAGATTTGCATGCACATTCCACCAGCAACATGGATGCACAGCTCCACTAAATTCAGGACTCTCTGAAGTTTTTACAGAGATCCCAGTCCGCAAAGCACTCAAACCATGCAAAAATAACACAACCAGTAAGGGCATGATTGAAGGACTGAGCCCAATATTAGACAAAGGGAGAAGGCAACTACCTCAGCTGGCAGGTCCTGGGAGGGTAGGCAGTGGTGACAAGGTGTTGGAAGGCAATCACAGCTTGCCCTACCCCACTATGCTAACCTGCTGCCCTCATAGGTGGTGGGGGATGCTTTCCTGTTGCTGGTGTTGAAGTAAGACTCATTTTCAGGCTCAGGGAATTCTATTCCTCCCCTCATGGCAGCAATAAGCGGAGAAAAACAGAAGGAGTTCTTACTGTTGAGTTTATTCAGTCATTGCAGCGAGAGACAAAGGAATGCAGTCAGTCTCCCGTTAATGGTGTTGCTCCAACTGAGCTCCTCCCCCCTCCTTTCCTAGCAACCTCACTTCCCCTTACAATGGCCGCCAGGGGCTAATTGTTTCTGAGCCCTTTGCTCTTGCACTCTCGACAAACGCCAGGTTCTGGGAGAAGGGGGGTTAGAAATGCTCTCTAGTGATAATGTGTCAGCTGGCTGCTCTGCCTCTGCCTCATTCCTATCTGCTCCCAACACCTCCCAACCCTTCTGTTTGCCCATCTCTGAGCTGTGACTTTCCTCAAATCACTGCTGTAATTTATTACTGCCTTCCTCTTCTCTTGAAGCTTCAGGAAGAGAAGGTGGGAGCGATCTCCATCACTCCTCCTCAATCTCAGCCCCTTCAGTCCAGTCCCTAACACTCAGGTAGCATTCCAGCTGCCTTCTGAGCATTGAATTGGGAGGGACTGCCATCTGGTCCTTAGACAGCAGAACAACTTGCCCCCTCCCCGAGCCTGTACCAGTAACAATGCCCCTCCATTCAGGCAAATACTGCTTGGAAACCCGTGACTACATTTGGACCCCCAGCTGTGCACGTTCACTTTTTGCTGTCACAAATAAATATTCAATGTAATAAATGTAGATGGTGGTTCACATGTGACTCTTCCCTTGCCTTTTATGCAAGTTTTCCAAAAGGAGGTCCTCTGTGTAACCCATGCCTGACTTTGATCAGCTAATCAAGAAGCTGATGCCAAAATAAACTGGCAGCTAAGTGAACACTTTGACAAATTAATTCCTTCTCTGGGATTCTGGAATTGATTTCCTCCTCCTCCTCCTCCTCCTCCTTGGCATTTGAAGAAAGAGTTGCCTCTTGGGAATGTACCAGAAGTAACTACAGAGTCTAGTAGCTTGTGATATACAGAGGAAATCTTTTAACAGTATGAGACCAACACCTTCCAGGTAGAACTTGTTTAAAGGAAGCTACATCTAGAGAGTTACTTTAAGCTACATCCAGAGAGTTACTTGGGCATGCCTCCTGGCATTCATTGATTCATTTATTCCTCAAACGATATGCCTGAACGTCATATCATCACTCCCTTCTGTTTCAGCAATACTGTGTTGTGTTTGAGAAGAGGGGCTGCTGTTAAAAAAATTGGAAGTCCACAGCTTCCTAGGCAGTGCCACCATTCCTGGCCTTTTAGACAAAATACAGTCCCCTGTTGGCAATTAGTTGTGGGTTTAAGATCAGTTATGTCAATTATACCCATATCCAACTCCCTCGAATGATGCTATGCCAACATTCTACGTTGGAGTGCCTTGCTTATCAGAAATATCTTATTTTTAAAAAAGAAAAGAAAACATTCTCAATATTTTATTTTTTTAAAAAAATGCATTCATTTAAAAGACTCGCATCATTTCTAAAGATTGCACATTTTCACAATTTGAATCGAACTTGCATTGCTAGAGCAACATTTGATGACAAAAACAGTGCCCTTTTTTCACCTGAGAGATCTGACCACTTTTCATCTAACAGAACTGGACATATAACCTTGGGCTACCAATTCAATGATCTAAGTGGTTAATAAAAAGAGATTGGGAATACCAGAAACCTCTTGTCATGCTCAAAGCAAAAAATAAGTCATATGAATTAGCTGCCGGGCTTTGCTTCCACAGTGTATACATATTTTGTCAGATGTTGCTGCAAGGTTCTGGGCACTACAATTTAAGGAATTCAGCAAGTGGGAACGTGTGCAGATGAGGGTGACCAAGGTGATCAAGGGTCTGGAAACCAATCCTTATGAGGGAGTTGGGTATGTTTAGCCTGGATAAGAGGAGACTGAGAAGAGATATGACAGCCATCTTCAAATATCTGAAGGGCTGTCACATGGAAGATGGAGCAAGCTCGTTTACTGCTGTTCCAGAGAGTAGAACCTGAACCAATGGCTTCAAGTGACAAGAAAGGATATTCCAACTAAACAAGAAGAATTTTCTGATGGTAAGAGCTGTTTGATAGTGTTTCCGTGTGCTCTGGTTCTGTCACGGTGTTCTGTTGCTCCAGATGTGGTTTAGTCATGCTGGCCACATGACCCGGAAAGCTGTCTGTGGACAAACGCCAGCTCCCTCGGCCTGAAAAGCAATATGAATGCCGCACCCCATAGTCGCCTTTGACTGAACTGTCCAGGGGTCCTTTACCTATACCTTACCCTGACAGTGGAATGGACCACCTTGGAAGGGAATAGACTTTTCTTCATTAGAAGTTTTTAAGCAGAGATTGGATGGCCATCTGGATACTTTAGTTGAGATTCCTGACCTTTGGGGTCCCTTACAACTCTACAATTCTATGAAGGTGTAGTTTAAACCAAGTCTTACTATTTTTAGCAGTTATGCTATCTTTCAGAAGGATGCGGGTCAAAAGAGGAGAGAGAATAGCATACCTATAAGGTAAAATTGTCTGACTGCAACAGAATAGCCTGGCTCGACTCAGCATTAAATTGTCAAGTTCTCTTTGTTCTCGGGGAGTAAACGGTGTCCTGGTGTACTGCAAAGCAATACCTTGAGAACTCTTTTTGGGAAACTGCCAGGAGTGCAAGGCACATCATGCTAACCTTTGTTTCCACTAAGCTTTCAGTTTTGGTCTGTTTTGCTGCCACAGATGGAGGGCTCTTTCCCATGCATATGGTTTCAAGCCTTGAGGTACAGAACAATGTTTCTGCTGTTATCTCTTCATTCTAGAGTCATATACCCAAAGGCATGGCAGGTTCTTTTGAATCAGCCTGTGAAAGTCAACACTTCCTCCTGCTCCTCCTCCTTTGGATCAATAGAAGAAAGACTGTACCTTTCTTTTTGGTAGGCACCAACATGATTAAGTTTTGGGGGCCAAACAAGTCTGCTTGGGTGGGATTGATCTTAGTCCATTCGCAGTGCAGCTTCCAGCACTGACCTTTGAGTGGGTGCAATGTAACCTATTGTGCAAGTGTTGCATTCAGTGCTTCACCCCACCCACTTTTGCCTCTGGCCCTGACTACCACTGACGTGGCTCCCCTGGAAGGTGGCCCATGAGGGAATGCAGACCTTGGGCTGTTTATAATTCCCTACCCCTGCCATCACCACCACCGCCACCATTAGTTTAGGTCTCAGTTTCCAGAACGGATGTTTTGAAGCATATGACAAGAATGGCCCCTAAACAGAAAGCAGCCATTTGATAACCAAAAGCAAAATCCATAAACAGTTTCAAAATGTCTAAACAGGTGCCTGCATTACGTGGGAGATGTTGAGAGGAGCGGGGATGGAACTAAGGTGTTGAGTGGCTGACCTTTGAGTGCCCCACAGCCTGCCTCACACACGCTAAGCTTCACACACTGCTCTCAGATGCAATGGGAAAATGTTGTCCTGTCGTCAACATTGAGGTAAGATTCAGCTGGTCAGCTTTTGTACCTGGAATGGGGAACGGCACCATCTTGTCACTTGCCTCATGAAACAGAATGTTTAGAAAGAGCTCTAACGCCATGTGTGCAGTTCTCTAGATTGACATTCCTCCCAAGGCTCCCAGCTTCCCTCTAAACAGAGTGTGCTAGCAAGGGATCCTCAATAAAGGATAAGATCCTAGCAGCAAATGGAACCCTGATGCATAAACACAAGATAATGAGGAATGATGAGCCACAGGCCAGCATTCCAGAACGCTTTCCCTCCAGCAGCTCAGACAGTCTGCATCTTTCATTTCTTTTTGAATGTCCAAAACAGGGGTAGCCAATGTGGTGCCTTTCATAAGTTTTGATCTTCAACTTCCATCATCCTTGACCCTTGGTCATGCTGGCTTTGGCTGATGGGATCTGTAGTTCTACAACAACTGGAGAACACCATAACTGTCACCCCTGGTTAACTGAGAGATAACTGCACAACTTACAGTGCATCTCAAAAGTCCTGTGGATCTTTCTACTGTCAGTAGTCCTCAGCAATGATGTCCTTGTTTGTCTCTTTTATGTCTAGAGAAGCATATGTTTCCTTCAGCCACCCTTGGGGCTCCAATAAGAATTGTGCCGGTATATGCAAGGTCAGTTGGGTTAAGGTGGTTTTCTTTTTTTTTCTTTTTTTGCTGCGTAGTTTTAGAAGCAATCACTTTTGAACAAATCTGCAATGTGCTGCTGCTGACACGGCAATAGAGGTGCTCCAGCAATATGAACAGCATCCTCAATTTGTCCCCGAAGTTAAAATAAGCATGCAAATGACTGCTGCTGATTCCTCACAGTCCCTTGAAGAATTAAGCAGCACCCCTTGGTTGGCTAAGTCCACAGGGCTGCATTTTTATTGAAACGGAGAGATAACTGGCTTTGAAATTGAAACCATAAAGCAGAGTGTGGTGCATACACCCCTCCACTTCCCCATTCTCAATAAAAGAAATGAGCCAGTTCTCACTGGAGTTTTATTCTGGCCTCAAAATTGGGATGGAAGGCTGTTTGCAGCATTCGCCTAACTCCAGCTTCAACTCATCTTCCTGATAGGAAGAAAAGTTCATCCTAGGGATAGGGGAGAAATTATATTCAG
Organism: Podarcis cretensis; assembly: GCF_951804945.1. Classification (NCBI taxonomy): domain Eukaryota; kingdom Metazoa; phylum Chordata; class Lepidosauria; order Squamata; family Lacertidae; genus Podarcis; species Podarcis cretensis. The sequence goes on from NC_137187.1 coordinate 14,980,040, forward strand.
TTTGCATTTCAAGGCACACCTGTGTGCTTTCAGAAACAATATGTGAACTGGAAAAATATTTGGAAATCTGTAATGCTCAAAATTTTGCAGTGCAGTCCTCTAGCTATCTTATGTGGACAAAATGCGCATACTGGGGTGAAGTGTGCATAACAATACACCTTAGTGAAAGTAACACTAAAATGCATTATATTAGGTAAATTGTTTTGCAAAAAAAAAAAGTTCATATTAGGCAAAATTGCAACAAATGTGTATATCAGGAGAAAATCATTGCTGTTATTTAAAAAAAATAATCACAAACTAACGTAGAAATGCGGAGAAATGAAGTTTGGGAAAATGAGAACCCCCTCCCTCCCGACCATGGAGAAATTGATCTCTGGACACACATAAAAGCTGCAAAAATCAGCCTTCACTTTTGCAGAGGGATAATGTTTGCAGGAAATAGTGGCAGGAATGGGAGAGATTTTTACTACTTTTGTGTTTCTGCATATTCAGAAACATGTTTAAGAATAGGCATGATTCCTCATTCTGATTCCCACAGTGCAAATGTTCTTCAGCTTGTTCCTACAGCAGATCTAGCTGCTTTGCTCCCATGTCCTCCACCCTACTATGTAAGCATTCTGGTCTCAAAAAGGCCTTGCTGCTGGTTTCCCAGCTTTCTTCATTCTCTGTGCCAGGCCATCCATTGATATCTCCTCTTGGGCTTACTGCTGAAGCATTTCTTGTCAATTTCCCTTGACCCAGAACGCAGCATTTTTGTTGCCGTCATGAAACTGATCAATAGCATTTGGAATAAAGCAATGGCTTCTAACCTCCCTTTTCCATCACCTCATTCTGCGATGTTGTGGAATTTATCAGCAAACTGGCCACAGGCCTCCTCCACTCACTGTACCGCAACACGCGCCGTTTCATTTTTGGTCTGTTGTGAAATGATCTCCCTGTTGTCACTGATGAGGTCGGGAAGGATTCTCCATCCTGTGAAATGTCAGAGTGAATGAAGCTTAGAAAATGGGAGTGTATCTTTTAGCTGGTGGTTTTTGTTTTCTGCAGTGTCGGTTTCTAGGCAAGATCTATTGCCCACATACTCCATAGGCTTTCTTTTTCTTAGGGAAAGGTTAGACACTCAATTGTCCCACATATGAAACCTTGTTGAGCTGTGAGCCACTTAGTTTCATCAGTTTCTTCTTTGCGGGCCATCAAAGGAAGCTGCCTTGTACCATGTTGGATTATTGGTTCTTCTAGCCTGGTATTGTCTACGTGCTGAGTGGTAACAGATACCCTAGATCTTTTCTAAGCTCAGCACATGACTAACTAGGACGAGTGCTGAGATCCAGAGGCCCTGGTAAAGGCCACCTTCACTGCCACTGAACTGTTACCCGTGTTAGTTAGGGTTTTTTTTTCACCTTCTGGGTGATGCAGAGTGATGCACCCTCAAAGCCTTAGTGATAGACTCCACACACAAGGCTTTGAATATGACTCTTTACTTGCTAGATGGCAACTATTAACAAGCAGTATTATTTATGCGGGACACAGGTGGCGCTGTGGGTTAAACCACAGAGCCTAGGACTTCCTGATCAGAAGGTCAGTGGTTTGAATCCCCACCACGGAGTGAGCTTCCGTTGCTTAGTCCCTGCTCCTGCCAACCTAGCAGTTTGAAAGCACGTCAAAGTGCAAGTAGATAAATAGGTACGGCTCCGGCAGGAAGGTAAACGACATCTCCGTGCGCTGCTCTGGTTTGCCAGAAGCGGCTTTGTCAGGCTGGCCACATGACCTGGAAGCTGTATGCTGGCTCCTTCAGCCAATAAAGCAAGATGAGTGCCAGAACCCCAGAGTCGGTCACAACTGAACCTAATGGTCAGGGGTCCCTTTACCTTTACCTAATATTTATGCACACCAAGCCCAACATAATGTGTTTCTCTCCCTTGAGCCCAAGAGAGGGTCTTCTTGTTTCCAAAACTCATTCGTAGCAGTGCATAGGTTATCAGTCCATAGCTTGTCTGTCTTCTAAAGGTTATATAGTTACTTGGCTCGGGAGGTCACATAACTCCATACCCTCCAACATTTCTCCAATGAAAATAGGGACATCCCCAGGAAAAGTGGGACATTTCAGGAAGTGGGATAAAATCAGGATGAATTTTGTAAACCTGGGACTGTCCCAGGAAAATAGGGACACTTGGGGGAAGGGGTCTGTGGTTATCAGGCACTTGGGAACTGCAGCTCAAGGGAGACTTTCAGCCCTATGATCCAGTTTAGGGCTAACAAAGCACTTTCCATCAGAGTGCAGAGGAAGAGAATGAAAATTAACCTGCTATCTCTGCTGCTGTTGTATTTTTTAACAACTGCCCTCAGAATGTGTCAGAGAGTGGCTGGGGCACGTGAGAGATCACCCACTGCAGGCTGCAAAATCTGACTGCTATTTCCTGCACTTGGCACTCCCGAGGAATTGGCTGTTAGCTATATTATTTATTAACACCTGACTGTACTGGAAGGTTTAATCATATCAGACTCTGGTTTATATATTTTAACAACAAATAAATAATATTGCTTGAAATGGCTTTTAATGATTGATGTAGCCTGTTTGGTGTCATTGGGTGCTGCAAGCATTTCTGTTGAGTTTCATAGGCTTTCTCAGAAGCCTGAGTTGACTCACTGGATGAATCTGATTTCTTTCTTTCTTTTTTTTTGGAGTTGTTCCCTCTCCTTTTCCTTGCTGCATTTTTATTTGTTTTAGCCTTGTGTATTGCTGTGGTATTTTGTAACATTTGGGAAGTTTGTGGATATTCCAAATGAATAAATGTTTATGTGATCAAAACTGAATTGCTTATTTGTTAGGTTACAAAATGCATTAGTAGTGGACTGTTTATTGCAGGGGTAACCTATGTGAGGACCTCTAGATATTGTGGACTCCAGCTCCCATCAGCCCCAAACAGCAGGACCCATGGACAGGAATAGTGGGAGCTGAATTCCAATGTCATCTGAAGTGCATTTTGTAATGGAACACTCCTGCAGGGCCCATGGCCTCATCCGGCAACTGTAACAGCTACGCAGCATTCCTGGGAAGGGGTCCTGGTGTTCTGGGTCTCACAGCTGCTCTCTTGTGAGCACCTGGTCTTAGCAGAGTACAGCAGCGCAGACAGAGGTGAGGAGGTATCAGGGCATACCTACTTTATATCTATCTACTAATTACAGATTAAAGAACATAACAAACACATATGAGAGGAGCAGCCCTCGTACAGACATCCTGTCTCATCACAAGACATAGTGGGGGGGGGGTTACATCCTGTCTCATCACAAGAGAGAGTGGGGTGGGTGGGTTACAGACTGTTCAGGTGGCACATTTTTGGGTTACGGATGCACCAAAACCCGGAAGTACCAGAAGGGGTCACTTCTGGGTTTCGGCACTCGCGTATGCACAGAAGCAATAAATCACATTTTGCGCATGCGCAGAAGCGCCGAATTGCAACCTGTACGTGTGCAGACGTGGCGCTGTGGGTTGCGGACACTGTGGGTTGCGAACGTGCCTCCCGCATGGATCACGTTCGCAACCCGAGCGTTCACTGTACCAGAGATGGAAGTCACACAGACAGGCTTCCTTTCTCATGGAACAGAAAGTAAACAATAGAAACAGATGATCCTTGCAATGGGAGGAGTGAAATTCTAACATCTCGTTGTCCATTGTTTCATTGCTGTTCTTGCGTTGTGAGCTGCCAGGGGCACTTTATTGTAAGAAAGTGGCATGCAAATTGTACTTATCTTCATCATAATCATCTGTGTGGCAATTAACAATGCAGCTTTATACGTGTCTACTCAAAAGTAAATGTCATTGAGTTCAGTGGGACTTACTCCCAGGTAAGTGTATACAGGAGCACAGCCTAAACCACACTGCTCCTTTTTGTCTGTTGAGAACAAGGAAAATCCATTATTTTTCGAGTAGGCTTCCATCTCCATTACTGGTTCAGAGGATTTAGATAACAGGAAGCCATCCCAGATAGGGAAACAATAGAAATTATGTCATTATAACATCAAGGACATCAAGGCAATATTTCATATCTAATATTCAGACTGTAAATATTGCAGTAGGATACCCTACCTGGGAGAAAATCATTAACACATTGGACGGTGTCCACTATAATTATAGCAAGACAGATTTATTTAGCTCCCAACGAAGATGTATATAGCTCCCAACTATTTTAATGACTCAATTTAAGTTGAGATGAAACCAAGTTGTTCTGCTATCACCAACTGCTGAATTTTCAGTTGTCAAAGTGATGTCATATTTTCATATTTTGAGCATACTTACGTTAAACATGCAAGGACTGTGGCATATCTTACACTAATTGAGGAATGGATCAATTCAGGAGCAGAGTTATTGCAGTCATGCTAAAAATATTCTGACTATTTTGGATACGTTTGGGACTAACTGACTGGTTGGCATCCTTATGTCTCCGGAGACAATGGAATCTGGCGGAGGAATCCTCTCCAGCACCTGGGACGGGACGCCAAGGGGCAAGACAAACTGCCCAGTGGTGCGGGCATGACGTCCATATGGACTGCGCACGCATGACAGCCTGTACGTTCGCCATACGAGAGGCAGCCCATACTGACTGCGCACGTGCCCTCGGCTGCTCTACAGCTGGGGGGAGGCAGTGGGCCATCTTGTCACCCTCCCAGAGTGCTACCTGGGGTGGCCCGCCCCCTCCACCGCCCCCTTTGTATGCCCCTGAATGGAATGGAGACTGTGGGTGAATTCTGATTCACACACACAGAGACAGGATCAGCTGAGCACACACACACACCCCTGGGTTCATTTTACCAACAGATCTGTGTAGAACATTTTTGTTAAATTTTGATTACATTGTTCCGGACTCATAAGGGTCACATCTAATTGTAACTGTTCAAATTTTAGGGTGGAATGTTTCATTGGTGATCATATACTATGGATAAGTTAATTAATCAATTAATTGGTTAAATGCAACACAGTTTTATTGGCTAAACACTATATAATCACTGCCTTAATTAAACCTCTCAGAAAGACATTCAGTGCAGAAATGCAGTTAAATAAACAACCACTGTATTTGGCAGGTTTTCCTATTTCAATGTAGAGAACATGGTTAAATAAATGATTATTTTTTTTGGCATCCTAATTGTGTCTTCTGCCTAATTTCCCAAAATTACAGAGCTGTACTATATGGCAATTATGTTAGGGGCAGGGGGATGTTCACTGCCCCTTCACTGGTGCAATGACCACCATATGCCCAGCACATAAAGTGGAACACACACTTGAGAATATCCTCAAATAGTTGTGGGCTGGGGAGGCAACCATGTCCTCAGTGTCCATCAAAACACCACCAACCCCCACCCATCAGGGACTATCCTGGTAAGCATGCCCACACATGGAAAAAACCAATGAACTCACAGCAATGATTGCATGCCCGTGATGTCACATCCCTTAAAATGGAGCACACACAGCAATTCTTCAGCACTCTTACTCAATCATCTCCAGTGTCCCAGCCAGCAACAACCCCAAGCAGGGTATTTGAGCCTCCTTGTACCTCACACAAGAATGTTTGGGGGCAGAACACACAAAGGAAAGGAAGGAAAGGACACACAGCGCAGCACTCACATAGGTCCCCTGGCACAGCAGATGTATCATGGTGTGTGTGTGTGTGTGTGTGTGTGATCTGCAAGTGTATCTGAGCAGCTGGCACCAGTGCATTTGCAGTAGAAGCATTCTATGTGATGCTTCAGCAGTATAGCCAGGCTTTTACCATAATGCTTAGCCATTCTGCTGTCATATCTCAAGTCTAGGATAGCACCCATAATATATAGTCAGTACAATTTTAACTTACTGATCATGAATGAAAGAAAAGGCTTTGATGCAACCCAATGACATCATTAGAACCACCATATAAAACTGTTGTAGGTTCATACCCATAATCTCGAGCTTTTCAACTAGACCTTATTATTTCACAAAAACTTATGCCCCCATAAGGGACACAATTTGTATTGCAACAATAAGAGCGAGAAACACAGGCTTTTGAAAATTCCTAACAGGTCTTTTGAGTTTGATAACCAAACACTCAAAAAGTAGAGCTGGGGTACAATTTTGACAAAATGTGACAATTTTGTTTGTTTTTTCAATATCCGAATGTGACCATGCATTTTGATTATCAGTTGTTGTTTTTTTGGAATCTGAAAGAATGTGACTTTGACATAATGCTTTGAATATTCACCTGTTGAAGAGAATGTTCTCTGAATGAATGAATGAATGAGTGAGTGAGTGAGTGAAGCTTGTACAAAACGTACTGTATGTCACTGTGAGTCAGATGTCAGCTACTGTCAGATGTTGGCTTGTACATGTCAGGGATAGCTGACTGCTCCGGCATGTAAGAAATAATATACCATAACCTGTGGATCGTTATGTTACATACTGCCAAATATTGATTGCTACCGAACATCATCATCTGTCAAATGCTGATGCAAAGTATTCATTCAGAGACTAACCCAGAGGGTATTCACTATGAAAAATTGCAGAGAAAATTCACTTCAGGTCTACCAAAAAGTAGATACAGAATGGTGGGCAAGTTATTTAAGGAAGCCACAGAAGCCTGTATTAGACTTCTGCATCCCCCATCACCAAATCATATTCCTCTGTTTAATCAGCTGTTCCATATGAATGCAACCATAATTCTGAATGACACTGAATGACACTAATTCTGAATGAATCTGAATAATTCTAGAGAAACTGCTCCCTTGTTCTCAACTGGTCTTAACAGGAAGTAGCCTGTTTTTTGTTGATTTGTTGGTTTATTTTGTTTTGTTTCAGGCATAATTCTTACGATTCTGATGGTCTGGGAATTTGGGAATTTCATGTGTTCTGCCACATTACACAGATAATTGCCTTATCCTGAATCAAACCATTGGTCCATTTAGCCCAGTATTGCCAGCAATCATTCCTGTGTTGCATTGCAGGGTGTTGGACTGTGAGATTTTGACCAGCTTCGGCCCATCTGAAGCTGAAGCTGATACAGGCTCGTCATATCTTGAACCCAAGCAGAGCGTCGTCACACAGCAGAAGGATAAGCAGTATGTGCCACATTCTCAACTTTATTTACACTTCTATGCTCAGAGAATACAAACGTGCATCTTGCCTCTGTGAGAGCAGAGAAGCAACTCCTCTCGGAAACAAAGAACACCGAGAGATCAGTGAAAAACAGGAAACCAGTGAACGTCACATCCAGTCTCCCATTCCCGTGGGAACCCAACAGTAACTCTGACTGTGGAATGCAAAACAATGCCTTGTGACTTGACTGCAGTTGCTGCTCAGTGAGGGAAATAGAAACCAACATGGACTAGATGGCACTGAGGTCCTTTCCAACTCTACAGTTCTGTGATTCCATGACAGGCAATGATTCTCCAGGGTTTCAGTCAAGGAGCATTACCAGTCCTACCTGGAGAGGCCAGGGATGCCAGGGAACCTGGGACCTTTTGCATGGTCTACCACCTTGCTATGGTCCTTACTCATCTTGCCAGGTAGTGGGCAGCATTTGTTGCAAATGAAAAAGAGCCACACATTCCGTCTATACATTCAAAACTACATTTGCTAGAAGGCTATGAGAATGGCTTATTTAGAGATGCGAGAGATTCACCAGACAGCACATCACTCACAGCTGTGGCAATTGGCGGAGATGTGAAAGATACTCTCTGTACAAAGGTAGTGGCAGCTGACAGCAGTTACAGTAGGAGGTAGACAGACAGAATGAGCATGGGAGACGAGAGCATAAAGGAAACGAAGTCTAGAATCCTGGGAGATAAAATAAATCATAACAATTGGGGTAAATCAATAGAGTACAAGAATAAGTACTCGCTTGTCTTGGATACGAATGCATAGGGATATGGCTTCTCTAATAGAGCTGTCATGCAGCATCAATTACGCTATGCCTGTGTGTGCCTGTCAAAATTTGGGAAGGCTTCCTGGCAGTTGTACATTTCACAGAGATGCATCATGCCACATGGTTTCATCTGGGGAAATGTGCAGGTGTTGCTTCTACCCAGACATTTGATCCATTGGGAAACTGAACTGTTAGCAAATGCGCAGCCTACATCGTTGGTTACAATCTGGTGTCCTCCAGATAATGGGTTGCAACACATGCGGACAAATCCTATGCATGAGTACTCGGGGAGTATGTCCCACTTAATCTAATAGGACCTAGACCCAGACTAGAGCATGTATTTTTGCCGCATGACAGTCTCTCCCAGGCTTGTTCTTTTTATTTTTAGGAATATAAACCATGAGTGGCAGGAGTTGTAATGGATTGGGATCATGGCACATAGGGAAAGGAGTTGACTTTTCCGGTCTGCACTTTTTTCCCAGTTAAAACTGCACACAGAGACAGGTATGTTCACTAGGCATCATTAAGTACTAGAGAATATTTAGCAGGAAAACAGTATGGATGAAAAGTTCAGACCCTCTCCACACGCCAGGTTCTCATTTGTTGTTGTTATTATTGTTGCTGTTGTTGTTAATTGGAGAATCATTTATATGGTAACTATAATCTATTCTCATGGGACGTGGGTAGCGCTGTGGGTTAAACCACAAAGCCTAGGACTTGCCAATCAGAAGCTTGGCAGTTCGAATCCCCACGATGGAGTGAGTTCCCATTGTTCGGTCCCTGCTCCTGCCAACCTTAGCAGTTCGAAAGCATGTCAAAGTGCAAGTAGATAAATAGGTACTGCTCCGGCGGGAAGGTAAATGGCATTTCCGTGCGCTGCTCTGGTTCGCTAGAAGCGGCTTAGTCATGCTGGCCACATGACCCAGAAGCTGTACGCCGGCTCCCTCGGCCAGTAGAGCGAGATGAGCGCCGCAACCCCAGAGTCGGCCACAACTAGACCTAATGGTCAGGGGTCCCTTTACCCTTTACCTATAATCTATTCTAAATCCCACTCTCAGCTGCAAAGGAGTGAGGAGACGCTTGTGAGCTAATTTGCTAGATCAATTTATTTACAAAATTTTTATGGAACAAGTTTCTCCCAGTTAAATCAAACACCGCAACACACCCACACCACAAAAAGCACAAGGAGCAGGTGCCATCTGAAAAAGAGCTATCCCCAGGGCTTTTTTCCCCAATGGGAATGTACCAGAACTCAGTTCCGGCACCTCTTTGGTGGGCGCCATTGCCATTATAAGAGAACAAGGGAGGTGTTCATGGTGAGTTCCAGAACCTCTTTTTCTACAAAAATAGCACTGGTTATTTCTTCCCCCACCCCCACTGCTCTCAATAGAAAGGTTAAGCTGAGATTGGCAGTGATTTGCTCATCTGCTCAACATTATAGTTGATCGGAGATTTGAACCCTGGTCTTCTTGGTCCAAGAACTAGGTGCTGCCTGTCACACTCCCCTTGTTTTTCACAGAATGAGCATTTATTTAAAAATCACATTTGACTTCTGTGTGGGTCCAAATGTGAATAAATAAATAAAGTATGCAACTAATTTTAGGGTCTGTTTCCATCAGGTATGCTTAGCACCAGTAGCAGTACTGATTAATTTCAAAGCAGCTCATTCCCCAATTCTAAAATCAAAATGCAAAACAAAACAAAATTCAGGTACACCTTTGTGCTTAACATGCTTTTCAAAAAGCAGAAAATGCAAGGAATCAGCAGTTTTGTTTATGCAGAATCCACCTGGAATGGCAAAATACTCATTAGGTTTACGTCAATAGTGCTCAGCATTTTGATCAATATTTCAAACAGTTGTGCAGCTGTAATGGCACCAATTGCTGTATCTGTTAGTCTTTGTGGAAGATTCATTCACTTGGGTGCTCCTAACTCACTCATGTGAATTGTTCAAGAAAGTTATTAACAGGGTTTTTGGACTTTCTGTAATTGTGTCAGTGGTGTCTCGTTGTAATTTAGGTCACTTGCTAGTCCTTTCTGCCATTTATAAACATGCTTCTCCATTTTCTTATCAGTCAAGTCTAATTATGTGTCCTAAATTTTATACTGTGGGGGAAGAGAATAGGATGAGAAAAAGAGAGACTGGGGCTTTGTGCCAAATTACACTGCTGTGCCTTTTGCTGTTTGGGGGCAGTGATGAGCAGAAACGTTGAGATCCATTCCAGAAAGGTTGTTGCAGCAAGGAATGAATCCATTCTGCACCACACAAATGTCAGCTTGCAAAATACGGCTTTGAATGTGAAATCTGTACCTGCTCTGTAGCCTCTTGCACAGGAAGGAGTTCAGATATCTTTTTTTGTTACACACGCACACACACACACACACACACACACACACATGTCAGTAGCTAGTAGAGAAGGTAGGAAGAAAACAGAACACATAAAACACAATATAATACATCAAGTACACTATGTAATGTAAAATATAAAATGAGAAATATAAAATAATGATATTAAAGTGGTAAAAACAACATTTTATAATTTCAGAACTAAGACAGGATGCTGTGCTGACAAGCTATTTCTAGCTACCTTAGCAATACAGTGGTACCTCAGTTTAAGAACTTAATTCGTTCTGGAGGTCCGTTCTTAATGTGAAACTGTTCTTAACCTGAGGTACCACTTTAGCTAATGGGGCCTCCCACTGCTGCTGCGCCACTGCCGTGTGATTTCTTTTCTCATCCTGAAGCAAAGTTCTTAACCCAAGGTACTATTTCTGGGTTAGCGGAGTCTGTAACCCGAAGCATCTGTAACCTGAAGCATCTGTAACCCGAGGCACCACTGTAATCTCAAGAAACTGGTCAGCCAAGAGACAGTCAGTATAAAACACAAGGCTCTGGAGGCTCTTGCACAGGAAAGAGTTCAGACATCATTCTGTCCTTGCTTTTGAAACTGGTGGATATGTGAGTTGGGGACTTAGGGTGGCACACGTTTACACCAGGCCAGGGATTGTGGCATAGCACAAAATGAACCCACATTTGAAAGTTCAAAGAAAAGACAGGACCACATAGTGTTGTGGGCATGGCAAAAGGCATCTACACCAGCCCCTGCTGTACTCACTCACTCACTCACTCACTCACTCACTCACTCACTCAAAGAAGCTCTTTGAACCTTTCCTCTGTTCAGAAGGGGTGAAAGGGTAGCTATCCAATCCTGGCATATAATGAAATATCATAAGGTGGGGAGGTCATGGTCAATGTAGGGGAGGCCAAGACAGGGCAAGACGGAACTGAGCAGGAGGAGTTAACCCTCAACACACCAGAGACCTTGGAGCATACCCACAAATAGGGATGGACATATCAGTTTTATTTCCAGTCTGTGTCTACAGTGCAAAAGTGCAGACCCTCCAAGCGTCCCTATTTTCCAGCAACAGTCTGAGATTTACAGAAGCTGTCTTGGTTTCTGATTTGATGTCCTGCTTTTCCTTAGGATGTCCCTATTTTCATCAGAAAAATGTTGGAGGATATGAAAAGTGTCCTTTCCCATATCAAGAATAATCTTCAAATTATTATTATTATTATTATTATTATTATTTTAAAAATCCTGCACAGAATTTATATTTAAATACACCGCCTTCTTTTAAAGTTTACATTTCTAAAAATGCTTGGATCCTAAAATATATCTTTTAAATTTGCATTTTGATTAAACCAAGAATGGCACCCTGAAGAAGTGAGAAATCTTATGGATAACTGAGGGGGGATGCTTCTCTCCCAGAGAATATTCTTAGCTTGCAGGCCACGAAACCCTACCTCCCCAAACAGTGGTCTATTCTGCCTGTTATATTGGACCCAACTTGTGGTGATGGCTCTGAATGGTACATGAAAATGCCATGTGTTTGCACTGACCCAAAGTCTCCTCTAGTGCAAAGTGCACTTCATGCTTCCTTTAAATGATATTTTAAATATTTTAACAGCGTCTGAACATGACAGTGCCCGGTCCCTTTGAAAGTGCCTTTGACAGACAAATCAGCTGAGTAACAAGCCTTGTCAGCAGCTGGGATAGTCTTCCGCTCTTTTGTAAGCAGCTGCTTCACTTTAGGACGTTGAGGGCATTTTTGACATTATTGGATCGCAGGAGGTCACTGATACTATTCTCAAAGGCTGATTGATCCCATCATAACAGATAAAAGAGAACGACCTGGCAGAACGAAGAGGGATTTGCTGTTGCTCACTATCTTGAACATTCCTCATAGGGAAATCCCTTGAAGGAGAGCTGGGCCAAACTCTTTGGCTCAGCTTCCTTCAGCTTTTGGCAGGGTAGATGGGCAAAAGTTAAAGGTCTTCCTCCACACACCACAATAGATAAAGTTTTCATTTCTTTCAAGAGAGGAAACCCGGAAATCTGAGATAGTCTCAGCTGCAGATATGCAAATTGATCAGTTTCAACTTCCCATTTTTCCAGACCCTCCAACCTTTCTCCGACACCCTATTCAACAACAATAACACCCCACCCATCTGACAGGGTTGCCCCAGCCACTCTGGCAGGCTTCCAACACATATCAAAACATTAAACTTTTTTTAAAAAAATAATCATCTTTCATCTGTCTTCAGATGTCTTCCACAGGTTGTATAGTTACTTATCTCCTTGGCTTTGGGGTCACATAACTCCATACCCTCAAACATTTCTCCAATGAAAATAGGGACATACTAAGGAAAAGCTGAACATTCGAGGTTCAGATAGGAAAACCAGGAAGGCTTCTGTAAATCTGAGACTGCCCCTGGAAATTAGGGACACAGAGGGCCTGTTTTTCCTATCTTAAGTTCAATTCTCCGTATTTTTACATCAGTATGCTTGGGTTGTGTTATTTTTTAAGTCCTCATGAAAATTCAGCATTTTATTGCATTTCTTTTTTCTAATTTACACATTTTTGCAAGACAATTTCCCTCAACACATTGCAATTCCATATGTTCCATATGCATTTATATGCACTCTTTACCCTAGTGTGCTCATTTTTGTACACATTCCTCAGCTGGAGAACTGCACTGCCAGAATTCAGAGAAATGCAAGTTTCAAAGGATAGCTGTACTTTTGGTTCACATATTCTTTCAGAAAGTAGGAATTAGGAAGGATCCCCTTTAAATGTGAACTGACTCAAATCCCCTCTCCAAATCTCAGTGCCTTCTAATCATTCTGGTTTCTTCACAACCCACTCGCTGCCTAGTATCATCCTATAGTAGCAAATTTCAATTGTCAAGTAATGACAAACCTAGACAGCATCCTAAAAAGCAGAGACATCACCTTGCCAACAAAGGTCCGTATAGTTAAAGCTATGTTTTCCCCAGTAGTGATGTATGGAAGTGAGAGCTGGACCATAAAGAAGGCTGATTGCCAAAGAATTGATGCTTTTGAATTATGGTGCTGGAGGAGACTCTTGAGAGTCCCATGGACTGCAAGAAGATCCAACCTATCCATTCTTAAGGAAATCAGCCCTGAGTGCTCACTGGAAGGACAGATCCTGAAGCTGAGGCTCCAATACTTTGGCCACCTCATGAGAAGAGAAGACTCCCTGGAAAAGACCCTGATACTGGGAAAGATTGAGGGCACAAGGAGAAGGGGACGACAGAGGACAAGATGGTTGGACAGTGTTCTTGAAGCTACCAGCATGAGTTTGACCAAACTGCGGGAGGCAGTGGAAGACAGGAGTGCCTGGCGTGCTCTGGTCCATGGGGTCATGAAGAGTCGGACATGACTAAATGACTAAACAACAAACAACAAAAGCAAATTTCAACCAGAGACTGGGAACAAACACACAGAGAAAGATCCCACAGAGAGCAAAAATCCCCAATGAAGGCAGCTGTACTGAAGAGCCACCACCTCAATTAATTAGAATTATCTTCTTCCATAGCCTGCAACCTTAAGGTAGAAAGACCATTGTGCTTCCTGTTGAGATGTAATGAGATCTTGAGTTCAAAGTGCATATTTAAATTAGTCACCATAGGAGATTAATCAAATGACATTTGGAGGCCCATGTTCCAGCCAATTATCCACAGAGTTTATTGGTTATATCTCTTTCCAATTCATTTTAAAAATGTGTAGATATGTTCTATTATCTTCTCTCCGTCCCCTCTAAAAACAAAACAAAAATATTGTTAGAGAATGTGAGGATCATTGGATGTGTTTTTTGTATTTTTTTGTTTTTGCTATATCTGCATATTTTGCCTCCGTGTTTTGAGGAATAAGCATTTTGCATTTTCACTGACTTGCTGGTGACAGTGATAGCCATTGTCCATATGTGCATATATTGAAAAAGCAATAAAACCTGCCTCCTTTTTAAGAATGGAAATGCATTTTTGGCCACATTTACTCCTTCTGTAATCACACTGATGTGAATAGAATTGTAACTGGTATAAGCTTGGCCCTGCAGAATTTTAGACACATGCATATACTTTCAGTTTTTTATTTTATTTTGTATAAAGCTCAGGACTGAAATATGCTTTTGTATCCAGTGAACAGCCTACAAGTACCAATTGCATCTTCTCCTAAGCCTGCATACCATGACTGTAGAAGCTTTGCATGAGTTCCAGTTAATTAAAATGATATTCTACTCGGTATTATTTATCAGTGACTGAAAGCTTTTGAACAGCAGATATAATGCCCTTCAAGCTTCTGATCACATTCCAATCAAATACAGATGCATACGTCTTTCCTGACTGTGATACTATTTCATAACTTCAATATCCCAAACTATCTCTACAATGAGCTTCTCCCTAGGCTGTTTTATTCTAATTATGTCATAAGTGAGTTTCCTTCTTCCTTTAACTTGTGCTCTTGTCTGGAGTGCTAAGTGTATTTATTCCTTTTTGCCACCTGTGATTTCGAAAATTTATTCCACTATTACTTTCCAAGTGGTATGCAAACTTGGCTTTGAAGGTAAAGTCAAGAACGCAAAGTGAGTTATCAGAAACTAGCAAAATCCCTGTCGTTTTTGATGGGGTGTGTGTGTATGTGTGTGTGGAAGGAGAAATTGAATTTGTAAGGTTTCCACTGGGTTATATTATGCTGAGCTCATCACTTGGTGAGGACCAGGTCACTCAGAGACAAAGCTGGACGGTAAGGATGGAGGAATTAATTCAGTTTGGTCGACATTTTAATGTGAACCTACCTAAACTACACTTCCTGATACAATAGAAGAATTGAAACACAACTATCCTCATAAATTTGCCACTTCCCAGAATGGTGTGGTGCATGTTTCCACCTACAGTATATATAAAAATGTGTATATTGAGAGAAAGTGTTTATAAAGTAGTGCGCCTTAGTGAAAATACACAAATATTCACTGTATTCGGCACATATGAAGTTGATAGAAATTAAAAATTGAGAACTGATGTGGTGGACTAAACTTAAGCTTGAGAGCCAGTGTGGTGCAGTGGTTAAGAGCGGTAGTCTTGCAATCTGGGGAACCGGGTTCGCATCTCCGCTCCTCCACATGCAGCTGCTGGGTGACCTTGGGCCAGTCACACTTCTCTGAAGTCTCTCAGCCCCACTCACCTCACAGAGTGTTTGTTGTGGGGGAGGAAGGGAAAGGAGAATGTTAGCCACTTTGAGACTCCTTAGGGTAGTGATAAAGCGGGATATCAAACTCTTCTTCTTCTTCTTGGAATAACGAGAATAAACTGAGACTGACCAATTTGTTAGTTTGCACTGGAGAGCAGCATTTGTCCTCACTGTAACCCTATCAGAATTATGCATCACACTTAAAGCTTCGGTGTGACCTGGTTCTGCAGATATCCATGTATTAATTGTTTTTTTTCTAGAGAAATTATTCGTTCACCCATAATAGAAGAGCTTCCTATTTCTTTGTTCCTTCACACACCAAAGTGTCCAAAGGATGTTTCCGAGCTTGCTTCAGCCAAGGGTGATTGATGACACAGTTAATACTACCAGACAAGTGTTCAATAGGCCCTTGAAGGAAAAGACTTTAGATGGCTGCTTCTTCCCAACCTCCTCAGCACAGTACAGCAAAGTTTGGAACTTCAGTGCAATGCTGGGCAAGGAGGACTCATGAGACAATGGACTAACAGTCAGTGCTGGATTTACGTATAAGCTAAACAAGCAATAGCTTAGGGCCCCACTCTCTTGGGCCCCCCCCAAAAAAAAATTAAAGGGGAAAAAACTGGATGTACATTTGCAAAACATAAGATAAAAAAACAAATAAAACCTAGATGCAGCAACAGTGTTTTGTGTTGTGTAGGCTCCTATGATGTAAGTAATGGGCCCCGCTTGCTAGCCTGTTCCCTAAAATATCACTGGTTTGCTCATTTCTATATACAGTGGTACCTTCTTAATTGTATTTCAATTCAACAATTACTCTGATAAAATACATATTTTGTTATGTGCAAATGGCTTTAGATAACTAGTATGTCCACAAATTACCATATACTGTAGCATATATTCAACACAAAAAACAGCTAGACATATAAAGGGCCCCATGACCTTCAGTAGCTTAAGGCCTCATCAAACCTAAATCCAGCCCTGCTTACAGTAGCATCACTTTGTGTTCAGTCTAGGGAATTGCTGCTGAAAACTATAATTACATACCATGAAATAGCACTGGAATATTTCAGATATTAATATTGCACAGTCTGAAGTGACTGGATGCATGAAAACTGTTCCTTTCCGAATGAAGCATTGTCCAGATCCATTAGTTATTTTTCAAATTTTTACTTGCAGAATTTTCTTCAAAACGAAGCAGAAACACCCAATGATACATCCAAAAAGACCTATACAATATCTTGAGCTGTCCAGACCAGGCTCAGCGTCATAGAAAATATGAAATAATCCAAACAGATCTAAAAGCAGAGTTTTGTCTCTCCACACAGCTTGCATTTTGCCTTAGGCTGTTTACCTGGAAAGCTTTATTTACCTCCTCCTTCCATGGAGTTTGGGAGAGAACAAAAAACCAAAGGCAACTCCCTTCAAAATGGCGATTAGAAACCAAATAGCATTTTCCTCTGATCTAATGTTATTCACTCACATGTTGGCTCCTAGAGAACAATCAGTTCTTTATCAACTAGCTAAAGCTCAGGGAGAGCTCTTCTTGCTGTTATTTAGCTTCAGTGGAATTTCCCCATGTTAAATCTCTTCACCAATACACAGGCATTCCCATTTCTGTGTGAATTAAACCAATTATACTTTACAGTTCTTGGAATATGTGCTATATTTCCATGTCATTGAAATACACTGGACTAAATGTAAATTTGTGCTAAATGAACTGATCCGTTTGTGAAGCTAGATCATTGGTGAAAGTTGGGCAGATACATTTCATTTAATGTGAAGCAATGAAAAATGAGGTTAACTGGAGCCATATGTCTGGTGTGATGAAGGGCAAAGCAATTCCAATGCACTATGCATAAAAAATAGCCAGTGTGCAAAAGTGTCAGGGACTGGGCAGAGGAGGGATGGTGGAGACCGGCTTCCGAGCCTGACCCTTCCAGAGAAGAAGACAGTTCAGAATTACAACAGGGGTTTGAGGGAGGTTACAGCTCAGAGGCAGATGAGTGGGAAATAATGGGAGAGGAGGAAGAAGCATGGGGGGAACAGCTGATGGATGGACACAGTGTCTTTAGAAGGCATTCCAGACCTGCCTTCCCAGAACCCGGCGAGCATTGAAAGAAGGAGAGCAGAGAGCTCAGAGGCAGAGGGCACTTTGCAGCACCTTCATGACACATGAAGAGAGGGAGGGAGGGTGGTGGAGACCCACTTGGGGCAACGCCATTATTCTGAGCAGCTGCTTTCCCAAGCCTCTCTCTGTGAATACTGAATAAAAAGCAGTTGGTAAGAACTTTTCCTAGTCTAATCTGTTCCTGGCAACCTGTCACGGGGGTTGGTTTCTCTGCTACCTGACAAAAAGCTTCCCTTACCAACAGTAGTATAAGGAGAAGTGATTTTCAGGATGGTCAGAGGGCAGTGGAGGGGCATAGTGCCCAATCATAGCTGTCAACTTTTCCCTTTTCTTGTGAGGAATCCTATTCGGAATAAGGGAATTTCTCTTAAAAGGGTGGGGGGGAGTTGGCAGTTTTGTGCCCAATACATCTTGAACCCTGCCAGTTTGAACCAGCCACAGCAGAAGGTAGAATCCTGTCTCTTATGTGCCCCACCCTTATGTTTTGCTGCACCAGTTCTAGGCTAGCACAACAGATGGACTCAAGGACTGGGCCCCTTTGGTGAATATATTATGCTTCAGAGCCAATGGCAACATCCCAGATCACCGTGCTTCATGGCTTTCTGTAGCTTATCCAAGAATGGAGAGCCACTGGCAGAAGCCCCTGTGATTCTGATATATCCTATGCTGCTATTAGGACAGCATGGGATAATTTTCATCAGAATTGTGGATGAGAAATAGAATGGTGAAAGGCAGTTGGACTGCAGGGAGGAAAAAATGATATATTTTTTTAATCCAGGCTCCCACTCATAGTCTCTGTAGAATGTACAAAAGTCAGTTGATATGTTCACATTCCCAAAGCCATAAAGGCTGAAGAATGTACAAAAATCAGTCAGTATATGCACACTTCCTAAGACCTGTTGAAGTCTGTTTATATTAACTAGATTTTCTCTTCATGGGTAGAATATACACATTTTCCATGAGGCCTGGTGAATGTGCACAATTGCAGGCTGCTATACAGATTAACCACTCACCTAAGGTTTGAAATCTGTCAAGCCAATGACTGCTTTATTGGGCTTCCAGCCAGGTTGCTTGTGAATCAAACAATAGTCAATATGTGCTTTTTAAGTGTTTGTTCCTTTCCCCCACTTTGACTCTTTCAAAGTGCTTTTAGGACAAAAACATTTTTTTACATTGCTCACATTTGACATTCAAGCTCCTTTCCTACAACCTCCTTTTCAGGGCAGAATTGGCATACAGGGGTTTTCAATTTGCAAGCTGAGCATAGTTTTAGAGTAAAAAGTTCTGGTGTGCGCCCCCACTTTTTTCTTAAAATGCCATATGCACAGTGCACTTAACCACACTATCAGCCTTAGGGGGGAAGAGAGAAAGCAAAAGCTGGGGGACATTTATCATATTCGTACATAGTCATGGATCCTTGGCCAGTATAAGTGGGTGAGTGATGGCCTCAGACAAATATTCCATTTTCTTTATATCTAAACCATTTTTCCCTCTACAAGGCAACCAAATTTTGGGTCCTTGCTTTGGATTTGGGCCAAAACAGTATGCTATATATCTTTCCTGTTCTCTCTCACTCAGATTTATCTGTTGAATTGGGATTGTTATTTTCTATCTTCTCTCTCTTCCTTCCTGACTGTGTTACCGGATTTTGGCATTTCGAATTAATGGTGCCATCTTCCTATGTGGCTGAAGACGAAAAGAGAATTGAATATCTATGGACGGATCAGCCTCGATCAAAAAGTGGAAGATTAAATATTGTCATCCCACTATACAGCTCTGTGCACGATAAAATGCACACATAGAACAGTTGTGCACAGGAGCTACTGTATTCAGTGACTGGAATGAGCAAGTTTCCACATGCAAGTGAATGAATGGACTAATGTCTTCCCTCTCTTGAAAGAAAGGAGAATTTTACATATTGATAGGCACTTATTCATACCCCCCTCCCCACTGCAAATATTGCTCTCACACAATTCCCTTAGCCATGTGGCTAGTCAGCTTTGATCTTTTTTTAATGAGGTGACCAGAATTCTTGTGCTCCCGTGGTCCAGTCCGTACTGGTTAGGAGTAGTATTCCTAGTCCAACGTCCTGCATCCAGAAGTTCAGTTCTCACATGCAATGCTGCCTTGGTAAATCACTCATCACCATTGGCCATACTGACTGGGTGTCCAGCTGATGATTACGCTATGCAGGAAAGGGACTCTTGCAGATACCATTTCATGAGGTGGTGCATTTCATGGGGTATTGGCACCAGGCCTTCATTGTGGTGGCACCAGTCAGGGCTGGTACACAATCCAGTCACACCCTGTCTCCATGCCTGAAAACAGCACACCAGAGCCTGAGGCTCAGAAAACGTGTCCAGTTACTTAGCTCAGAAAATGTGTTCAGTTACAGAGGTGAAAACACCGAAAGACTGTACAGAAGAAAGAGAAAAGATAGAAGGAATACAGAAATCCTCAGCAGGAGGATATTTATCTCCCACTGAGAGCATTTTGACCTTGAGTCTCATATGACTCTCCTAAGCACACCCAAGTTGCAGAGAAGCTTTGAGAAAGTTCAGGAACATTCTGTACCCATAAAATGCCATTATCCCTGATATTGAACCTTTGGAATTCCATTACATCTTAGACAGGTACTAGCATCAGGTAGGTAGCTGTGTTGGTCTGGCACAGTTGAAATAAATCAAAAAATTGTCCAGTAGCACCTTAGAGACCAACTATGTTTGTTCTGGGTATCTGAAGAAGAGTGCATGCACAGGAAAGCTTATACCCAGAAAAAACATGGTCTCTAAGGTGCTACTGGACAATTTTTTACTTTATTTCAGGGACTAGTTTTACTTTATTTCAGGGACTAGTTATCTTTTAGGTGCCTACTGAATCCATTCCTTTAAAACAACAAAGAAAGAAAACCATTTTAAATGGATATCCTTATCCCTGTCTGCATGTGTAGTGGGTTTCCCATTGTTTTTATGTGCAGAACCTTGAAGAGCAACAGATTCATTGTGGCATAAGATTTAAACCAGGGGTAACCAATGTAGCGATCTCCAGATGTTGTGTACTCCAACTCCCATCATCCCCAGTCTTTGGGGCATGACGACTGGGGCTGGTGGATGTTGTAGTTTAAGCACCATTTCAAAGGGACCATGGTGGCTGCTCCAGTAAAAAGCTGTTAGTATTCAATATGCCACTAGACTCTTGTTCTTTGGGTGCAAAAAGCTCACATTGTCCCCACTCTGGAATTTGGATATTCTTAACAACTTCTTCAACCCTCTGTGTCTCAAACCCTCACTAATTAAAGCATGGGACTATGACTCCCATGAGCCCCAGCCAGCAATATCAGTGGTCGTAGATGTTGTGTGTTGTAGTTCACAACACCTAAAGGATACAATGCTGACTACCTCTGTGTTAGATGTACAAAGAAATGTAAATAATTTACTGTTTATTATATAAGAAGTACACAAATGGAGATGAGGAGAGCTAGGAATAAAATACCTCAGCTGTTTCATCCTCCTTACCTAGAGTACTTAGTGAAAAATTATGTCTCCTTTTTTTTCAAAAAAAGGTTGAGAGCCACTAAATGCTTCATTTTATAGGTGTTTGCTCCCTATGCCTTTCAAATGATAATATATTCTAGGGGCAGGTAGCCAATTTTCAAGGTTAAAGTATAAGATAAGGACAATTTCACAGCTGATTGATTATGCATTCGTTCTAGAACTGAAACAAACAGAGCATTTTTAATATGCGGCTCAAATATGAGCATTTATATTATGGACAAATAAATTTCTATATGCTTTTTGTGCCTTCTGTGAACTCTAGGGTTTTTTTCTGCTCACTTTAATTTTACCTTCACGTAGGTCACTGGTGTCTTGAGGATTTTGCAATTTATCTGGGGTGAGGGATGGGAACCATATTTGTCTCCAGTGCTGCGTTCTTCTTCACAGTATGTAGAAGAAGAAGAAGAGTTTGGATTTGATATCCCGCCTTTCACTCCCCTTCAGGAGTCTCAAAGTGGCTAATGTTCTCCTTTCACATCCTCCCCCACAACAAACACTCTGTGAGGTGTGTGGGGCTGAGAGACTTCAAAGAAGTGTGACTAGCTCAAGGTCACCCAGCAGCTGCATGTGGAGGAGCGGAGACGCGAACCCGGTTCCCCAGATTACAAGACTACCGCTCTTAACCACTACACCACACTGGCATCACAAGGAATGGCATCACAAAGGCCCAGATGTCCTTGTGGGTACCTAACCCCACATAATAATGGTCTCTGTTCTAAAATGAATTACATAATTTTAGGAAGAATGAATATGCTTTGAATTGACTTTCTAAGTCCTTAATGCTCTACCAGAAAGTGTGGGAATACACACTCATTAAAATGTCTCCCTTCCATTTCCAAAATGATCTGTTGCTGCTGAGATTTGTGGCCAAAATGAGCTGCTAAATGCATAAATGCGCATAACTATAGCAGTAGACAGCAACTCTCCATTAGGGATGAAAGGATCTGTCAATCTCACTTCTCCCAGTTTCTTTTGCTTCCAACTTGAAATTCACATTTTTCAGAAATGTAAGAAAAATAATTCAAATCCTCGTGAACATTCATCAGCAATTTAGTGCCAATTTCTTCCAACGAACACATTTTACATGCAGTTTTGATGAGGTGCCCAGTTTTTAAAATCAATTTTCCCACATAGAATGCATTTTTATACGTTATTTGCACAAAAATCTTCACTTTACGCACGCTTCCTCCCAATACAGGCATTCTTGTAAACATACTTTGGTTGTATAGCTGGATTGCAAAATTCAGATAAATGCACATTTTGAAGAGGGTGCAAAAAACCCCCCAAAAAACCCCACCCTCAATGCCAGCCAATACGTAATTCTAACAACATTCTGTATCTTAGGAATTAAAGTTTCTACTATTGAGTTTTCACATGATGTTTTTCCATCCCCTTTCAACTCTCAGATGCAGGCCGCTGTTGGCAATGAATGCTATGCCTACAGGATTTGATTAACAAATTCCTTTTTAGCCAGCAACATGGAGTTAATAAGCATTTTCTCCATTGCCTCTGTAGCCCAAGCTATACATGATCATCATCATTCTTTCATTTTCCTTGATTCTTAACAAGCTAACAATCTTAAGGTTGTGCAATAAATTGAGCAAATATCGTAATTTCTGTTTACATCTATGGAAAGCATGGAGCTGTTTATCACACCGCTGGTTTTTTTTTTTTTTTAATAAAGAGACTAGTTCTTTTAAGAATGATTTAATATTCTTCCAGACAGATCTCCTCACTAGCTCTATATCCCACAGGAGCTTATCAATAATAACTGGTCTCTATGGGAAACAACAGTGTTTTTTTTTGGGGGGGGGGTTATACTAGAAAAAGGGAGCAAGGTGATGATTTATTTAAAGAAAAGTGCATTGGAAAAATAACTGAGTGACATTCTATAAGTGGTTGCCCAAAGGAGACATGCTCGATTGTTCCTTTGGAAACAACACAGGAAGTTTGACTCTTGTTTATTCTTTTGCAACAAGATGCTGAAAATTCCTGCACACATATTCAAATATTTATGAAAGGTGCCGTTCTGCTTATAGGTCATTCCAACCTCTGCATTCTAATTATGTTGTCTTCGTCTCGGATAATGTCCTCCTCAGGAAAGTGCTAAATGGATGTTGCATTTGCAAATAATTTTGTGGCAGAAAGTGCTTCAAAACTCATGTATCAAATTCCCCACCTACAGAGGTGTTTCCTAATTAGATGCCTGTGAATATTATGAATTTTCATTTCTTTCTTTCTTTCTTTCTTTCTTTCTTTCTTTCTTTCTTTCTTTTTTACTTTACCGTTTTGCTTAAAAGCCAGGTTTATGTGTGCCTTGGAGATGGACCGCATCTCTTGCAAATCCTATGTGTGACTTGAAAATGGACAAGTGGGTTTCATGCATAGAGTCACAAGCTGGAAGAGACAAAAGAAGGAGCTATACAATGAATTGTGGCAGTACAAATTGGCTGGTCAGATAAATGCTTCCTTCATATCAAGGCATCACATGATGCCTCATTGGCCAAATTCCAATTCATCTTACCAAGGTCTAAATCTAAGCACTTTCCACCCATTTTCTCTCTCCATGCAATTAATGCTCTATCTCCACCTCCTCTATTGTTTTGTCTTCCACATCTATGCAATCAGGAGACTGTTTTACTTGTGCAAACCCCTTACATGTTTGAGAACTCTAGAAATAATAATAATAATAATAATAATAATAATAATAATAATAATTTATTTATTTATTTATTTATTTATTTATTTATACCCCACCCATCTGGCTGGGTTTCCCCAGCCACTCTGGGGGGCTCCCAACAGAATATTAAAACAGGATAAAACATCAAACATTAAAATCTTCCCTAAACAGGGCTGCCTTCAGATATCTTCTAAAAGTCAGATAGTTGTTTATTTCCTTGACATCTGATGGGAGGGCGTTCCACAGGGTGGGCGCCACTACTGGGAAGGACCTCTGTTTGGTTCCCTGTAACCTCACTTCTCACAGTAAGAGAATCACCAGAAGGGAACAATGAGACAATGGAACTTGAGGACCACTGGTGGTTTGTAGACCAGAGTTTGGGGGTCTCTGTCCTATGGATTGTATCACACCTTTCAGCTGTAGGTGCAAGCTCATGAGAAAACAAAACAAAAGACAACACAGGGATTCTTCAGTCCAATGCCAAATTCAACCTATTACTATCAAAGGGTAAAACAGCCAATAATCTTTCTTTTAATCAACAGAATTGATCAGGTGCTGCCATAGAACTAGAAAGTGCTGGCAGACATGAAAGGCCAGTTTGGCAACAGATGAAAAAAACGAGATACTATTTATTTCCCAAGGTGTTTGCTATCCTTTCATGTGATGCTGTATTGAATGCAGAGAGAAAAATTAATGTTGGCTTTTAAAAAATAAATAAATAAATAAAACCTTGCTTGGCTATATATATATATATATATATATATATATATCCTGTTTGTTGATTTTCAGCCTCAGTCCAGAACCTTAGATGAAATGTGTTTTATCAACTCTCCTATGAATGAAATGAAACCTGTCAACTTTCCAATTACTTATGTGAACAGAGAGAATTTTTTAAAATATCAAGAAAGGAGTTTTGGGTGCCTTCCTTTGGGCAAGTAAAACGGCAACATTCATTTTTTCTGCCAGAAGGAAATGGAAGTTTGATTTGGGCACAGGGAGCAGCAGCTCCAAATGGAACACATTCTGTGAGAAAATATCAAATTGTATATTACTCCAGACTAGTTTCAAAATATCTTTAACCCTTAGGTGAAATTTGCTTGGCATTCTTCAGGACATGTAAATGGAAGTATACTGAGAAAGAATTGTATCTGAAATCCCAACTATATCTACTCAGAAGTCAGTCTTTTTTTAATTCAGTGGGGCTTACTATCAGGTAAATGAGATTAGGATTGTGGCCTAAATCATACCGAGAGTAGATCCACTGAAAGCAATGATTTCTATGGGTTTACTCTGAACATGACACAGAATGTTAAAACATTTGCAGTTTTAAATATGCAGAACAGCGGTAAAATTAGGGACGCTTGAAGAATTTGAATGTCAGTAATTCCAATACGAATTGAATCAAATTGATCTGCACCTATTGGACAAATGTGCAGGTCTGAACTTAGAAACTCACCAGTCATTGCACTCCCCCCAAGGTTGTGACACAGTTGAAATGTGCCTATCTATGTTTTAAAATGCACATTTTAATAGGGAATACATTTGAAAGCAAATGTGTTTAACATATGCAATTAAATGGGCATTTTTGCAAATTAATGTGTAAAGTGAAAGCAGAATAATTTTTGGTGAAGGCGTACAAAATCTTTGTGGACAGGAAATAAGGCCGCTATCCACAATTTGGTTGCAATCCTCGCTTTTTTGCATTTGTTCAAACTAAAAAGAATGACTTGTAAAGAGGAGGATGTAAGTTCTTCGGCTAAGTCACAAATTGTATTTTAAATCAGGAACAACATGAACTATGAAAATAGTCTGATCTACATAGTTGTCTCCTTGTCTACAGATAGATGGGCCAGAAACCAGCTTCTCTGGTTCTGCTGCCCTAGAGAGGAGCCTCAACTGAGTCATCATTCAGAGAGTAGCCTGTAATATTCTCCATGTAACTATCACAGATTCACTTGACAGTACTAGCCGTAGCAGTTAAGAGTATTGGAGACTTTTGACAAAAATGGAAATGGGAGCAGAAATTGCTGAAATTCACTTATTTGTTCCATCAGTTGTGTCTGTGCATGTGTGTGTTGTAAGGTAAGTAAAGGTAATAAGGTAAAGGTAAAGGGACCCCTGACCATTAGGTCCAGTCGTGGCCGACTCTGGAGTTGCGGCGCTCATCTCGCTTTATTGGCTGAGGGAGGCAGTGTACAGCTTCCGGGTCATGTGGCCAGCATTGACTAAGCTGCTTCTAGCGAACCAGAGCAGCACACAGAAACACCATTTACCTTCCTGCCAGAGTGGTACCTATTTATCTACTTGCAGTTTGACATGCTTTCAAACTGCTAGGTTGGCAGAAGCAGGGACCGAGCAATGGGAGCTCACCCCATCATGGGGAATCGAACCGCCGACCTTCTGATCGGCAAGTCCTAGGCTCTGTTGTTTAACCCACAGCGCCACCCGCATCCCAAGTAAAGGTAATATTTACAGATAAATTGTAAACAGGTAAGAACATTGGCAGGATTGTTGTAATAACCTGCAGTTTTATAAGAGTATATATTTAAAGTAGATGAATAAATGAGCAAATTAAGTTAATTTGGATATGCAGAAAAAATAAATATAAGGAACTGCAAAAGAAGGGGAAGAAAGTCAAGTATGTTAAAATGATTGTAAAATTAGTGAAATGTACAAAATACAGTCCCCTGTTAGGGACGCAGGTGGCGCTGTGGGTTAAAGCCTCAGCGCCTAGGACTTGCCGATCGAAAGGTCAGCGGTTCGAATCCCTGCGGCGGGTTGCGCTCCCGCTGCTCGGTCCCAGCGCCTGCCAACCTAGCAGTTCGAAAGCACCTCCGGGTGCAAGTAGATAAATAGGGACCGCTTACCAGCGGGAAGGTAAACGGCGTTTCCGTGTGCGGCTCTGGCTCGCCAGAGCAGCGATGTCACGCTAGCCACGTGACCCGGAAGTGTCTCCAGACAGCGCTGGCCCCTGGCCTCTTAAGTGAGATGGGCGCACAACCCCAGAGTCTGTCAAGACTGGCCCGTACGGGCAGGGGTACCTTTACCTTTTTACATACCTGAAAAGCATATATATAGGCTTTCTGCACCGCCTCAGGGGAAGGGAGAAATTGCCTCAAACTTTTTCATGATGAGTAGTTCAAAGATCTGATATCATGTTCTGTATCTTTGTAATCAGGCAAACCCTGGCAAGAACTGTGTGGCACCTTTCTTGTTAGAGGATGCGGGTGGCGCTGTGGTTTAAACCACTGTGCCACTTGGACTTGCCAATCGGAAGGTCGGCGGTTCGAGGCCCCGCAACAGGGTGAGCTCCCGTTGTTCGGTCTCTGCTCCTGCCAACCTAGCAGTTCGAAAACACGTCAAAGTGCAAGTAGATAAATAGGTACCTCTCCGGCAGGAAGGTAAACGGTGTTTCCGTGTGCTGCTCTGGCTTGGCCAGAAGCGGCTTAGTCATGCTGGCCACATGACCTGGAAAAACTGTCTGTGGACAAACGTCGGCTCCCTTGGCCTGTAAAGTGAGATGACCACCACAACCCTAGAGTTGTTTATGACTGGACTTAACTGTCAGGGGTCCCTTTACCTTTACTTTCTTGTTAGATCATTCAAACTGCAGGTGACAAATCCCCACAAAGATGAATGTTGCTAGTTACAAGGTTCCCTGCCTACAGAAAGTAAGCATTTCAGGAAGAAGTGTTTTAACTTACTCTTTCTACATGTGTGTGTGTGTACAGAGGAGAATTGAACTATCTGACCTCCCACCTGGGGTCCAAATGAGTAAAATACATACATAGAATATAGACGATAGATAGATAACACCCTGTATTGTGCATTTTTTTATATGTGTAGATCTTAGGTTGCTCATCTGATGAGGTTACCCATCAGAAGAAGGAAGATGAAATAGGGAAGCAAAAATGAACACAGGAAAACAGAAACACCGCAGCTCTTATTGGCCCTTCAGAAGCAAGTCTGATGAAAAATAATGCAAGGCAGAGAAAAACAGCAAAGGTTGCCTCTGGAAGGCCACTCACCCTATCTCTGTGCTCTTCTGCAAGACTTAACAAAATCCCTACTGTGTCCAGAATAATTTTACATTGCAGCAGCAGCAGCAGCAGTGCAGAGACTGGCACTGTTTTTAATGCTGCTGAGTCATGGGTTAATACATCTTTTAGATGTTCTACAACTGGATTGGGGTGTGAGTGTGCACCAGCGTGCTGCTTTACAATTATGTAAAGTAGGTTAAGGAAGTGTGTGACCTAAATTATCACCATCCTTTCGCTGGAGAAAGGGAAAGCAGTCCCATGGAAACCTATTGCACAACCAAATGAGAAAGCTGAAAGGTTTGCAATAGAGGAGGGAGCTATGGCACATCTTTTGAATTAAATACAGCGACTCACTTCAAAAGAAAGAAAGCCTCAATCGAAATTGGCACAGGCGTTATTTTTTGCAAAGTGTCACACACTCTCTGATGATGATGATGATGATGATGATTATCTTATTTATATAGGCCCATAGTTTTGTCTGTTAAGCTTGTCTTCCCTTTTATACTGTTGTTCTCAACGTTATTTGATTTTGCTGTTCGTAATGGTGGTTATCTGTCCTGAGCGGTGAATCTGCATTGGAGCGACTAGGAATCTCTGGTTTTCCAAACGAGTCAGTTAGTTGAGGTCCATGATGCTTTGGGGAATGCAAAAGAAGAAGGCTGCCACCAGAACTAGAGACAAGGGGAAGCAGCAAGGGAAGTGGAGGAAGGGGTGAACAGGGAAACAATGTGTGGTTGTTTCAACTACATCACAGCATGGAACGGGATCTGCCTGCCTGTAGGCCACATTTGACAGGTGGGCAGGTTCTCCCATTTGCAGATGCCCCCTCTGGCCTAGATACCTCATTACCTGCCACATACTTCACAGCATATGACGATGGCTTGGTCAAAACGACCTGGTGGGCTATGTGAAGAGACAAGTGCTGGATCTACATTGATCTGCAAAATGTTATTAACTATAACATTATATAACCCTCAGTGCAGTTTCCCATTGCCAAAGGCTCACTGCTCTACAGCACCCTCTGGTGTCACATTTTTATAACACATTTCTAACATTATAACCAGCGGGTGTAGATGAGCCTAATTTAGCCCATCGACCAGAGATTCCTTAACCCTGCATTACACATACTTTGATTTAGATACAGGCTCCGTCAAAGTCAGAGTTGGTGTCAGGACTCAGAATCCTTGGACAGATGCTATTGCCCCAGCATCTTTCCAATTATTTAAAGTTGTTTAATTTTTTCTTGAGTAGCCAGTGATTTTAATGCTTGATCTGTACTACTTTAATGGGTATGCTTTACTGTGTTTTTTTAATGAATGAGAGGTATATAAATACTTTACAAATGGAATACAATAACTCACAATCTATGTGCTAATAACTTAACTGCAAAAGGTTTCTCAGAAAAAAAGGTGTGATTTGTTGGGCTCCCTAATAATAAACTAAGACTTGGGGCTTCTACAGAAGTCCAAGCAGAGATCTGCAAGTGATTCATGGCCTTGGTGATGCAGATAGCTTTAAAGAGCTGCAGAAGACTATTTGTGAAACTATGTCTTCGGGTTTAACTGTTTATGCCAGGATGTGGAAGGAACTGTAGCATCAGCAGCTCTGCCAACTTCTGCCTCGTTGTTGTTGTTGTTGTTTAGTCGTGTCCGACTCCTCATGACCCCATGGACTAGAGCATGCCAGGCACTCCTGTCTTCCACTGCCTCCCACAGTTTGGTCAAACTCATGTTTGTAGCTTCGAGAACACTGTCCAACCATCTCATCCTCTGTCATCCCCTTCTCCTTGTGCCCTCAATCTTTCCCAACATCAGGGTCTTTTCCATGGAGTCTTCTACCTTAAGGAAAATGCCAAGATCGGGAAGGGGGAGGGGGACGTCCTTTGCAATGGAAGGAATAGTTCACAATCAAAGGGAATGGTTTTACCCTCAGTCTCCTAACCCAGTTGCCTGCAAGAGGGAGCAAAATTGCAAGAGCAAAACACCTGTCTCCTCTAAAGTTCAGAAAGATACCAGAATGGGAAGAGAAGGTCAGTGGGAGCTCTCCATGGTGATTGTCAGACCAAGCTTGTATGTGTCTCATACGCATGCTGCTGGGTTTAATTGCCTGCAGTTTGGCAGGTTTCTCACCCAGGGGCATCTCCCTGCAGTTTCCAGGCTGATTGCCCACAAAACAATTGTGTGTTTCCTTTTTCACACATCCCAAAACAGTAAAATGTGTCTATGCAGAAAAATCACTGCAGCGATCATTCGGAAATTTGTAAGGCTTCATCTGCTCAGAAATGCTTGAAAATTTTGATAGATAGATACAGGGGGCTTTTTTTTCTGGAAAAAGATTACATTTTAGAGATGTCCACCACAAAAACCCCTGGGCAAATTTGCCTGTAATTTAGCAGGCTTTTCCCATTCTGAAGGGCCTAATATGCATGCAGATTTTAGACACAACAGAAAAAAGTTATGGCTATATTTGCTTTTATTTTTGAATGGCGAAGGAGAAGAAATGAGCAGATCTCTAGAACTATGCTGGCTACTCTTGTGGGGAAACCCCTGCAGTTATCAAGTTGCTTTATCCTCTCACAAGGGGTAACACTGCCTGAAAATTTTATCTAACTCTTTCCCCAAAATAAAAATGTGCCCATGGACCTATTTTCCTTAACTTTAGCAGATTTTATCCACTCTGGAAGGGCCACAAGGCCAGGAAATTTCATCCATGTCTTGTCCAGTCAAAAAAAAGAAAGATTACAGTGGTACCTCAGGTTAAGTACTTAATTCGTTCTGGAGATCCGTTCTTAACCTGAAACTGTTCTTAACCTGAAGCACCACTTTAGCTAATGGGGCCTCCCACTTCTGCTGCACCGCCACTGCGTGATTTCTGTTCTCATCCTGAAGCAAAGTTCTTAACCCAAGGTACTATTTCTGGGTTAGCGGAGTCTGTAACCTGAAGCATCTGTAACCTGAGGTACCACTGTATAGCTATTATTTTTATTTTTATTGTTATTAGTATTAGTATTTCTCACTAGTGAATGAAGGAATAGTACACAAAGCAGACACGTATAAATAGCTCAAAACAGGTGATCTAGGAAGCACCTCAGACTGAGCTTGCTTCTTTTACAAAGTACTGAATCCAAATCAAAATAAATTCTTGTGATTGGGGCATACCCCTAAAAGAAACATGGGGAGAGAAAACAGTATTTTATCTTATCAAAATTATTCTGCCTCTTTCCCAAATTCCTCAGGTGTTTTCTCCTGGGAAGGAACCTCCACACACCAATTTTCTTTCTTTAATTTTGCTCCGAATGAAATTCAGTGACTTCTTAGGGGTGTACAAGACCCCATAAGTCATCTCACTGAAATACTTTTGCATTTCCTCAAAATGCCTCAGAGCTTTTCTCTGAGAAGCCCTTAATTCACTTTAGACAATAGTTGGGTGGCGATTCTATTTAGCAGCTGCCATTCATTTCGGATTTTTTGCTTATGTGTGAATATTCTTCCAGTGTTTCAAGCCAAGCAGCACAGAGTTTAAAAATAGATGTTGCTCATCTATTTTTCATTGGTTATGAATTTCACAACAGCTCCCACTAGATTACTGTAGACTCTTCAAGGGCGACGCTAATAGTAATAAAATATTATATTTACAAGGAGAGAAACACAGAGTCTGTCGGACACAAAATAACACAACCGTAAATATTATCTCCTTTTTTAATGGCCCGGTGCTGATATTTATCATGGCTGCCCACATTCTTATTGCTAAGCTGTTTATCTTCATAACACTAGACAAACACTTAGGAGAGTTTTACACAGCTGCCTGTCACCCCAGGTCAGTCTAAACAGGGCTGTAGCTTAACCCACCACTGACATCTCCGGAGCTGTTCAGACAAAGACCCTCAGCTTGTTATTTCATGGTCAGCAAATAATAGCTGAGGAGGTTCTGGATTCATGCCAAGTTAACCAGGGTGTAATATAATTGGAATTGTCTTGCTTTAGGCAGCTGCTTGAAACAAATTCATATGCTTTACTAGCCATCCACAATAAGCTGTAGATGTTGGGTTACACCCAGAATCATGCTAAGTGTAAAAAGTTAGCACCAAATTTGTTCTCTTAGTGGGTCAATCCTTAGTACAACTTGAAATCTCCACCCTTCCTCCAAAACACGGTCTAAACAATTAATAGCATACCTCTATACATGTCTACTCAGTGGGGAATTTACTCTAGGTATGTGTGTATTACTGCCTTTGTAAGTCTCTATAACACTTCTTCCATTCCATCTTAATCTATTGCAAATTGCAGGGTTTGATTCTTCATAATCACCAGCAACATCTCTTTGTCTCACAACACGTTGTCTCCTAATATGCACATTTTTGTACACAATCTTGCCTACTACAGTCAAACCATGGATCCTGAATGCCTCCGTTTCAGAATGTTTTGGCTCCCGAACACCAAAAACCCGAAAGTAAATGCTCCGGTTTGCGAACGTTTTTCGGAAGCCGAACATCTGACGCGACTTCTGCTGAGTGCAGGAAGCCGCATCTGTATTGTCAAACAGTTTCAGAACCCAAATGGGCTTCCAGGATGGATTATGTTCAACAACCGAGGTTTGACTGTATATGCATTTTTTGCACTAATATGTGCTTTTGGGGGACTTTAACTGGTATATGCATTTTGTGCACATGGCTTGGTTGGTGAAATTTGGATGCCTGCAAATTTCCAAAGGTGGCTGTGTTTCAGTTTTCATATTGTTTCAGAAAGTCTGAATGGAGTAAAGGTAAAGGTAAAGGGACCCCTGACCATTAGGTCCAGTCGTGACTGACTCTGGGGTTACGGCACTCATCTTGCTTTATTGGCCGAGGGAGCCGGTGTACAGCTTCAGGGTCATGTGGCCAGCATGACTAAGCCGCTTCTGGTGAACCAGAGCAGCACACAGAAACGCCATTTACCTTCCTGCTGGAGCAGTCCCTATTTATCTACTTGCACTTTGACGTGCTTTCAAACTGCTAGGTTGGCAGGAGCAGGGATTGAGCAATGGGAGCTCACCCCGTCTCGGGGATTCGAACTGCTGACCTTCTGATCGGTAAGTCCTAGGCTCTGTGGTTTAACCCACAGTGCCACCTTGTGAATAAGGGTAGACTCGTTTTTAAATGCACACTGAATTGTTTCAACACATGTGGGTGTGACAGGTTTATGCAATATGACTATTTGAACCTGTAGCCATAGACATTAAAACTGAACAAAATATGGCATGCTAATAATCTTTGGAACATATAAAGGATATAGTTCTTTTGAACACCATAAAAAGTATTTCAGGGCTGGGGGGGTGGGGGTGGGAAAAGCTACCACCACCAAGGATGATGTTTGCATTTTAATTCCCTGTCCTCTGAGTGAAACTCCAAATGAAATTATCATTTCAAGGGAAAATGCATAATGAGACTGAATGACAGGTCCTCTTAACTGGGAACTTATTAGCATAGGACAGATTTTGCTCCAATGACCTCAGCAAGCGTTATGCCATTGTCCTTGTGAAACAGTCATTCTAGCAAAAGTTGGCAATACTGAGCCTGTCCCATAGGTCAAGCTGGCTGAGCGAAAACATGCCATTAATCTGATGCAAAGTAAACAGGAATTGTGCTGTTTTTCATCCCGCGCAAGGACTTGCCACTGCAGAGACATCATTAACATACGCACAATCTCCTTGTTTATGGCCATTATTAAAATGCTCGCTAGACAAATTTCATCATAAAAGCAGCCCCTTTTATCCTTTGTCACCTTTCCCCCACCCCCTGCTGCTGTGAGATTCAAGTTTCAGAAGTCATAGTTCTTCTATCATTGGATGGCAATTCATTCACTGGAGTAACGGCTGCTATCTGAGTGAAAGTAATGGTGTATATTTGGTTGAGAGGGAGAGCGGTCCTTGCCTCTAGTGGGGTAGGGGAGCTTTGTTTCCTCTCAACATTGTCTCTGATTGCAGCTAAGTTGCTTTGAATCATAGATTTGATTTCTACAATGCACTCTGACTGGGGCTCCCCTTGAGCCTGGTTTTGGACTCATTGTTGTTGTTGTTGTTTAGTTGTTTAGTGGTGTCCAACTCTTCATGACCCCATGGACCAGAGCATGCCAGGCACTCCTGTCTTCCACTGCCTCCCGCAGTTTGGACTCATACCCTCCAGCATTTCTCTGATGAAAATAGGGACACCCTATTCCATAATAATAATGATAATAATTTTATTATTTATATCCCCCCCATCTGACTGGGCTGCCCGAGCCACTCTGGGTGGCTTCCAACATATATTAAAACATAATAATATATAAAACATCAAAAAACTTCCCTATATAGCAGGGATGTCCAACTCCCAAGAGACTACAATCTACTCCGGGGTGGGGGGAGGAATAGTAGTGATCTACTCATTTTTTGTGGGGAAACCACAAAAATTTTGTTGAGCTTTTTTTAAGGGGGTGGAGCCAGTTGTTGAACTATTTTTATTTTTAGGGGGGGAACCTAGTAGTTCTACTGCTTGGGGTGGATGCACATCATAAATCGCAAAACAAGAAGTAATCCCTCTGTCTTCCATTCTGGAGAACGTGCACGATTAAAGGAGAGAAGAATTTGAACCCGCGATTGACTTCTAACAACCAGGCGTCAACCTGTCAAGCGCGGTTAACCGGTTGGACATCCCTGCTATATAGGGCTGCCTTCAGCTTGGTTGCGGGTCGCGTAACTCCATACCCTTCAACTTTTCTTCGGTAAAAATAGGGACGTCCTAAGGAAAAGCAGGACATTCTGGGATCAAATCAGAAACTGGGATGGCTTCTGTAAATCCGGGACTGTTCCTGGAAAATAGGGACACTTGGAGGGTTTGTTGAACTTACATCACTTAGGGAAGACCCTTTTTTCTATTTGAGCAGGCACTTTAAGTAGGTTTGTTCTGATTTTATGATTACTTTTCAAATCTTTATGGTATCTTTTCAACCGTGCTGTACACCTCTTAGAGACTATAGTGTTAAGTGCTATATGAATTGCTGAAACAGACAATAAACACTAACTAGAACTCAGCGGGAGCCACAGAAGATATTCATTCATTCATTCATTTGTATACATAAATAAATGTATATACATCAGATTGCTGAAACTGTTGCCTGTCAATGAACATTGCTTGGGCCACTGATGGCAAAATAGCAAGGGCACAATATACAATCTTGGATTAGCTGTGATGCCTGTATTGCAGGGATTTGGACTAGATGACCCAGGATTTAAAACCAACAATAAGAGCCAATTGAAATGTTTCTTGCAAAGAGGTAACTTAAAACAGCACAAACTTTTGCCTGCTTGCAGAGAAAGGTGGCACCAAAAACACCATCGAGGAGGTGTCAGATGAGTCTCTCTGGGGAGACTGTTCCATACCTGAGGTTTCACGAATGAGAAAATTCTTCCATTAGTAGCCACCTGCTTCACTTCACTTGGTGGTGACCTCTGAACAGGGTCTCCAAAGAAGAAGGTTCAGGTAGGCTTATATGTATCATACTAAGCCGAAGGCCCCCCTTCCACCCCACACACGCTATTGACAAAGCTCAGGATCTTTCTCTTCTAGAACTCACAACATTAGTGACCCATTTCACAAGCAGTAAACTGTTTTTATTTATTCATTTTTATTTCCTTGTACTTACCTCCAATGGGGGCATAGAGCAGTGGATTCTACAAAATATTGCCGCAGTAAAAAACAGCAATGAAATAAATTTCAGACATCACATCAAATCCAAATATAAAGCCACATAATAAAATAGCAATTGTAAAGTCAGCAAAACAATTGGTTACATACCAAGAGCCTGGACAAAGAGGAAAGTGCTTACTGAAACTACTGGTAGAATTGACCCCTGAACATTCTTGATCAGGGGTCAGCAAACGTTTTCAGCAAGGGGCCGGTCCACTGTCCCTCAGACCTTGTGGGGGGGCGGACTATATTTTGTAGGGGGGGGGGAATGAATGAATTACTATGCCCCACAAACAACCCAGAGGTGCATTTTAAATAAAAGGGCACATTCTACTCATGTAAAAACACACTGATTCCCAGACTGTTCACAAGCCGGATTTAGAAGGTGATTGGGCCGGATCTGGCCCCTAGGCCTTAGTTTGCCTACCCATGTTCTAGATGGTCATTTCCCTTTCTGCTCTAGATGTATGGACCTTGGTGCCTTGTGAGGAGATTGGTGGAGGTTGACAGGGGTAGGAGAAAGAAAGAACATTGTACCGTTGCATAAGTACATTCCGCCCTGTTTTTCACATCATTCTGATATATGCATTTCAATAAGTAAATAGCTTCAATAAGTAAATAGAATATATATATATTCTAAATGTATTTTCTCTCAACAGCCTCATTTCTAAAATGCATTTTTTTTTTAGTCAGGTGCTGTGTCGGAATATTTTTCTGGAAAGTGCAAAAACCACCAGATAATGAAGTTTCCATTAGAGCATTAGTCTGGGAGGTATGAATGAGGTCAGTTCATACATCAGACTTCGCAGACATCAAAATCCTCTGCCACCCTTATTTATTCAATTCTTTACCAGCATTTTAAGTGCGCCATCATAAATGCTGCTGCATAACCCATCTCCAGCTCCATTTGAGAGACCATAATGCAGGTTTTGCCAAGCTGGTCCCTTCCAGATGTTTTGGATGGCAATTCCCATCAAATTCCACCAGAGGAACAAGTTTGGAGATGGCTGCACTAGTGTGTGACATGATCTGGCTTTTCCATACATACATTAACAATTTTGTCCCATCTACTGTGCAGATTCTAGACACGCTGCATGGTGCACAATTTCTTCACATTTGCATGACCATGTAAAAGTTAGGGGAAATGTGAGTGAGACCACAAATAGTCGTTGTGCACTTTTAGCATGTGTCACACAGAATATACACATGATCAGCCCATGAAAAAGAAATTGTGCACATTCTCTAGTCAATAGGCCTTGGGCAATGTGCATATCTCAATGGAATTTCTCTGGGTAATATGCATAATCTCCAAGAAATTCTCTGGACAGTGTGCATAATCTCCAAGACACTTTGCAATAGTGATGCACTTTCATGCACACTTCCTTTGAGCAAAGGGATTGCAACACCGAACTGCCATTCCAATAAACTCAGTGGAATAGCCTACACCCGTGGGATTCCTGTGTGTGCATCATCAGAGTGTTTGCAAAGCTCTTGACTGGTAACTCAGTCTTGATATGCCCTCTGATAAAGGACACACTTGCTAGGTGTGCTCATTCAATTCCTTTGGGGAAAGGTTATGAGGTTTAATAATGTCGATTGAATGTTGATGTAGTCAAGAAAAGATTCAGTGGGAATTGGATAGCACCCTAAAGGTATTAAAATGTGTCATACTATTACATAGCAATTACTACTGAGTGTGCACTGCAAACTCAGCCATTGATTTTATGTCTGGCATTCCATACAAATTTGTTAAAACAACAGAAGAAAAAAGAAAAAATCAATTTTTTTTCTTTTCTCCTCATCCTTTTCTAATTGAATCAACGACCATTTGGAGTGCGAATACCTGCAATATTTCACCGTGAAACCAACTCTCCTGAAAAAAATTCATTCAGTCAAACAGGTTGGATACTGGAGAGAGTCAAAGATGGAGGAAGCTGCAGGTTACAGATTTTGCAGCTTAATTATTTTGACGACCTGTTGATACTAAGGACCTAAGAAGCTATTCCTAGAAGCATCACACTGTTAAAAAGGAAGGAAGGAAGGAAGGAAGGAAGGAAGGAAGGAACCCAGGGCCAACCTATATCTATTATTTTAAGTAATTTTTACTTTCAGTTTTTCAATGTGGATTTTTTTTGGGGGGGGGGTAGTGGGAATTTCCCCTTTAATTAATCCACACTGAACTGGGACTGTGCATACTGCAGTTTGTGCACATGGGATGGAACAGACGTGGGTGTCCATCTCTAGGATTAGGTTCATAATACTCAGAACAAAATGAGTGGCAGCCCCAAATCGCCATCTTTATCAGCCT
The DNA here is from genome assembly GCF_951804945.1 of Podarcis cretensis. NCBI lineage: Eukaryota > Metazoa > Chordata > Lepidosauria > Squamata > Lacertidae > Podarcis > Podarcis cretensis. Next base: position 15,017,888 of record NC_137187.1, read on the forward strand.
TTTCCATTTAGGTCACCAGCTTCAAAGACTGCAGAATGTACTTTTAAAGGCAGTGAATCCCTTCTATTTCATTCATAAAGATTAAAGTCATTTTAAATGAACAGGGGCTCATCTCCATTTGTCATCCAGTGACTTGCAACTCATTCCAAGATACCACATTAAGTATTATTTACAGCTCTGCTATAGATCATTCATGAGTTTAGGAACTGCATGCAGGATTGTAAAACATGTGCCAGTCAATGTCATTGGCTAGTGGCAGCCTTTAACCTACACTTCACATTGCTATGTCGCTTCAAGATGAGGAGCAAGGATTTTAAAAGACCTTCGATAAGAAGGGACGTGCACCTCTGTGTGGTTTTTGTGCGATCTGAATTCAGCATGAATTCAACTCCATGAGATGCAATCCCACAAAAACTGGCACATTTCCATTGATCTCACATGGTTAAATCTCTCCATTGAACTCAACAGTGCAGTGCTTTCCCTGTCCATTTAGAAGAAAGCCCCACTGAATTCAATGAGACTCCGCCCACTCCCCGGCAATTGAATATGAATATATGAAATGCAGCCTAAAGGGCTTAATTCTATCTAGTTTTGTCACCTGCAAGTCCAATTAAAGAACCCATTAAATGCAATGTTTATTTGAGTGACTCTGATACATATGCAAGAGTAAAGGTTTCACTAGATTTCAGTCTTTCCATCATCCCAGCAATTATACTATACCCAAAGGCCAAGCAAAATACCCAAATGCAACCTCCCCCTCCATTTTAGTTCAGTTTTCTGAAGGGATGCATCTTCCAGGAAGTAAAAAACAAAACAAAGCAAAACTTTTCAAATAAGTGCCAGAGTATTATTTTGCTCAGTGACAGGGAAAGCCATTAAACAGTATGCTATAAAAGTATACAGGAACACCTTAAGCATTCTCTTAATGCGGTCCCGGCATAATGCTGTAACCATAAGTATGTCATCAAGAAATTTCATGAATACATTAACATCAAAGTGGTTATTTACAAGGGCATTTTATGAGCGCATGGACTTATCTATAACAATAATATTTACAGCAGATATCTCTCCATATATATATTGCAAATGATAAAATCATCAGGGAGATTTAGGTAGACTGGAAAATGTTGTTCCTTGGCTAAGCAACAAAATCAGCTTAAAAGAATCGATTATTTTTGCATTGTACAGAAGTGGTTAAGCAGAGTCATGCTGTGGGCCTCTGGAAGTTGTTGGACTCCAAATCCCATTAGCCCCAGCTAATGAAGGAGCATGGGAGTCGTGGTCCAGTAACATCTCCCCATACCTGAACTAAATCTTCTAAGCCCTATTTTATCAAAGGTTTAGAATCACTAATAAGCCACTGGGGAAGAATATGGTGGTGTTATTAATAAAAATGGAGCTGTGGATATGTGTATGCTATATTGATCGCTGACAAACATTGCAGGTTCCATTCATCATTAGAAAACAAACGTCCTTTGGTGTCACTGAAGGTCAGTGTCCTCCTGTCTTCGGCATCTCGTTGAACTATTTGTTACCAAGTTTGGCAATCCATCCTCCTCTCATTGCCTGCACACACAAAAGTCAAGAAAAGTAATTTGGGTTTCAAATCTAAAACTTGCTTTAAAAATAAAAAAGGAAACCAAACAACATCTTGCCTTCAATAATGCAATGAATGACTAGAAACAAAAGCCCTGGTGTGAATATTCCTTTGACTATTCTGCTCCTTAGACACTAAGCTTTCATTTGGATGATATCATTCCAAATGTTGGTTGCATGGCGAGTTCCCATCTCCCCCCCCCCCCCCCCGGTGGCAATAATGACACAATTATTAAGGTTGATGGGCTTAAAAAGGCCACAACTTTATTGGTTACAGGTGATGAGTGGTATTGGCTTAGGTATTGGTCTTAACCAACTATATCCAACTTCAGCCCATCTGCTCAAAGTCTGGGAAGGGTTAACCACCGATAGGGGGAGTCCTGCTGATGCACCTCAACTAGGAACTGCCCCCGGGGTCATCGCTAGGGGGCATGCCTTAGGCCCTCACCTCCCTAGGCTTTGGACAGGGCCAGGCCCCCCAGAATCCTTTAACGGACTACTCTTCAATATGAGGGGCAGGTGATGGCGCTACCTCCCATCTTCCATCTACAGAACTATACCAAAGCCTAACCGCCAATACCCAAAAGTTGTGACGATTTGCTATGAGGTAGGCAAAACCCAAGTGGCTGGTACCAATTTGCCAAGTGGAAAAATTCCTATCAGGCCCCTCAACAGCAACCAACCAAGGTCCATAGCAAGGTCAAAGAATGAAACCTTATATGGCGGGAGGGTGGGGAAAGCAGGAACAGCTGGCTGGTGGGGAAAGAGGGAGATCCCCGGCTGCATCCCACCTTTATAGGGCAGGCCACCCCCCCTGAACCAGCCAATTGGCCGGCCAGGGGTGATGTAGCAGGGAATTGCCCCAATCGCGCGGGGGCTGGCCTCCACCCACCTTAGGGCAGAAGTGGTTTTGTGTAACTACAGTATCAGTTGGTTGGGTAACTAGTTAGCCACCTGTCTGCAGAATGCATGCAACATGAAATCAGCTCCTGACCAATCACATGATATGCCAATCCTGGCACTCAATTGAATTAGATTAAGACAAAGCTCACTGTTTCCCAGTGGTGAACCTTCCCTTATGGCCAAGCTTTGGGAAGTGCCATTGCTCAGCAGTAAAGCACATACATTGCATGCAAAAGGACCCAGTCACTGTTTGCAGAGGGGGGCAGAATCACTCCCTGAACATTTGATAGGGTCAGGGAGAGGAGGCTGAGCCCTTGCCTTAGTTATTAACTTTATGAAGTGGCCATTGCTATATCTTTTCGGAGTGAATGCCAACTTTTAACTATACACTGCATGAAGAAGTGTTTCGTTTTGTCTGCCTTGAATTTTCCAACATTCAGCTTTTATTGGATGGACCTGAATTCTAAAATTCTGGCTGCAGAATGTCAGAGGGAGAGAGAGAGAAAAAGAGTATCCTTATGTTAAAAGTTAGAAGGGAGAGAAACAAACATTCACACTACCATTCTCGGTCCAGCACAGGAACAACACCCTCAAGCTCTGGGAACAACCATAATGTATGTTCTTGGCATTTAATCTTATTATTAGATCTGGAAAAGAAAGAGGAGGGAAAACTCCCCGAAGCCTCTAAGGGCTCCAGTTATTTACCTACTCAGTAAACACTCCAACACATTCTGGCATTTGTATCTCAAATACAAGCTTGTGAATCCACAAGAGATAAAGCAAAGTCGTTGCTTTTGTGGCAGAAGGGGGTGGATCTATGTATTCAATGGATACTTGCTTGAAGACAGATTTTTTTCAGTTTTAGATCAGCTCTGAAGATTATCAATTCAATTCTCTCTCTCTTTTTCTTTTTCATCACAGGCTAAGGTTTTTCACATTTGCCAGCATTACTCTGTGAAGGGAGCTAGAGCTTTTGATATTCAAACAGAATGAAAAATGCCCACTTTTAAAACATGCAGTGTTATGTGAAAATGTATTCAGCACATCTGCTGGATACAGTTTTGCAGCAAGTAAAAAAACCCCCAAAAAACCATACATAAGAACCAACTAACAGCACTAGCAGGTTTGTTTATTTAATGGATTTTTATTCCACTCTTCAGCCAGAGGTTCCCAGACTGACTTCCAGTTCACAAAACATACAGTAAAAGGTCATCTCTGTTTACAATCTGAAAATACACAACACAAAAGGAAAATATACTGGGAGGGAGGAAGAAATAAGCAAATTATTTGTTCAGAGCTAGGCTCTTATGTGTGGCTGGAATAGATCTAAATATGCAATAGGTCTAAACCACTGAGCCATTTGGGCTTGCTGATCAGAAGGTCGGCAGTTCGAATCCCCACGACGGAGTGAGCTCCTGTTGCTCTGTCCCAGCTCCTGTCAACCTAGCACTTCAAAAGCATACCAGTGCAAGTAGATAAATAGGTATCACTGTGACAGGAAGGTAAATGACGTTTCCATGTGCTCTGGCATGCGTCACAGTGTTCTGTTGTGCCAGAAGCGGTTTAGTCATGATGGCCACATGGCCTGGAAAGCTGTCTGTGAACAAACGCTGGCTCCCTCAGCCTGAAAGCAAAATGAGTGCCGCAACCCCATAGTCACCTTTGACTGGACTTAACTGTCCAGGGGTCCTTACCTTTTTTAAAAAAAACTTTTTTACTTAACAGCATAATCCAGTGCAGATTTACACAACAGTATGGATGCAAAGTATGGAAGTATGGGACGTAGGTGGCGCTGTGGTCTAAACCACTGAGCCTTGGGCTTGTCGATTGGAAGGTCGACAGTTTGAATCCCCATGACGGGGTGAGCTCCCGTTGCTCGGTCCCAGCTCCTGCCATCCTAGCAGTTTGAAAGCACGTCAAAGTGCAAATAGAGAAATATGTACCGCTCTGGCGGGAAGGTAAACGGCGTTTCTGAGCACTGCTCTGGTTGTGCCAGAAGCGGCTTAGTCATGCTGGCCACATGACCTGGAAAAACTGTCTGCAGACAAACACCGGCTCCCTCGGCCAGTAAAGCGAGATGAGCGCTGCAACCCCAGAGTCATTCACAACTGGACTTAACTGTCAGGCGTCCTTTACCTTTTTTATGGATGCAAAAGAATTTCGTGTGAGCCAGATATGGGTATGGCTTCTCCCCATTTTGCATTCTCTTGACCCATGCAGGACCAGAATTTGTAGGTGTGACGGTTCATTCCTTTCTTTGACACAGTTACACACACACACACACACACACACACACACCACACCTGGGTGAACTTATCTTAAGAACTAATGCTAGTTCATCCAATGTTCTAGGTGGCAGCATGCTTGGGACAGATGGGTTGAGTAGGAGACAGGGTGGAGGAAATCACAATTCAACTTAAAGGGCTAAGGTGTTTTTTGTGAAGTTTACCTCTTCCACCTGCCTCTATAGGAGACTAGGATGTTTTGGGTTTAACCATGGTAGGGGTTTCCTTCCCCCTGCTCCAAGGTAAATGTACTCTGGTTGGATTGGGGCAGCCTGATGCTTTGTATCCTTCAAGGGGTCATCCTCCATTCTAGACAGCCAGTGTGGTGTAGTGGTTAAGAATGGTGGACTCGTAATCTGGTGAACCGGGTTTGCTTCCCCGCTTCTCCACATGCAGCTGCTGGGTGACCTTGGGCTAGTCAAACTTCTCTGAGGTCTCTCAGCCCCACTCACCTCACAGAGTGTTTGTTGTGGGGGAGGAAGGGAAAGGAGATTGTTAGCTGCTTTGAGACTCCTTCCGGTAGTGATAAAGTGGGACATCAAATCCAAACTACTACTACTACTACTACTAGACACTGAGGTCCAGTACCGAGGGCCTTCTGGCGGTTCCCTCAATGCGAGAGGCCAAGTTACAGGGAACCAGGCAGAGGGCCTTCTCGGTAGTGGCGCCCGCCCTGTGGAACGCCCTCCCATCAGATGTCAAAGCGATAAACTACCACCTGACATTCAGAAGAAATCTGAAGGCAGCCCTGTTCAGGGAAGTTTTTAATATGTGACATTTTAGTGTACTTTTCATCTTTGTTGGAAGCCGCCCAGAGTGGCTGGGGAAACCCAGCCAGATGGGCGGGGTACAAATAATAAATTATTATTATTATTATTATTATTATTATTATTATTATTATTACTCTTCTTCTTCTTCTTCTTCTTCTTCTTCTTCTTCTTCTTCTTCACAAGCAAGACTCCTAATGTGAGGGTCTGCTCCCTAGTAAGGACTGCTATTCTACTGCACACTTTACTTGGAATAGAAAGGGTAAATATGTCCTAAAATTGTGGCAATTTTACAGCCTGATCCTTTGTATTCTTCTTTGGAAATAAGCTCCATTTGGTTCGACCATGGATGGATTTTACTTGTAGATAAATGTGTGTTTATGTTTGCTAACTCTCATAAGATTATTATTACTTTCCAGGCAAATCTCCAGGAACATCAGTAATCCCTGGTAAGATCTTACAGTCAGGAGCTGCTGGGAATTCCTGCACTAAATGCACAGTTCTGTATATGTCTACTTGGAAATAAGCCCCATTGTGTTCAGTGAGACTTAATCCTAGGTAAGTTTGCATAGGGTTGTCCCCATGTTCCTATGTAAGATTGCATAGGTAAAGTTCCAAACCGATATGCACTTCCACGGAAGTAACTCCGACTGTACTCCATGAGTAAACATGTTTAACAAATGCACTGTAAAGAAAATGAAGACATGTGGAAAGAACCAAGAGGAAGCTGAAAGAGACTGCTCTATGATCTTGGTCTTGGTCTTAGACAAGGAGAAACATATGCACCACCTAGTGGCCAAATTGAGAAATGCCACATTTCACAATCAATCTGCTTATTTAAAAGAAGTTGTTCAGGCGTATTTAGTGGGTTAAAAGCTGACCAAAAAAGGTGTGGCCTGGACGCAGCTTCCAGAAGAAAGTGTAAGAAACCCATGTGCTGCTGGGATGTGGGAAGATGCCACTTTAGACCCCCTACTCAAAAATAAATCCCACTGACTTTATGTAAGTGTACATAGAATTGCTGCCTAAAGGTGAAATCCTATAAACACATACCTGGAAGTAAATTCCATTAACTTCTGAGTAGACATGTACAGGATTGTTCTGAAAGTCATGCAATAAGACAAAAATTGTTGCATTCCCATATTCCTCCAATTGTACATGTGTTCCTTAAAAGAGGGGCACGGGTGGCGCTGTGGGTTAAACCACTGAGCCTAGGACTTGCCGATCAGAAGGTCAGCGGTTCGAATCCCCGCGACGGGGTGAGCTCCCATTGTTTGGTCCCTGCTCCTGCCAACCTAGCAGTTCGAAAGCATGTCAAAGTGCAAGTAGATAAATAGGTACTGCTCTGGCAGAAAGGTAAACGGCGTTTCCGTGCTCTGCTCTGATTCGCCAGAAGCGGTTTAGTCATGCTGGCCAAATGACCTGGAAGCTGTACGCCGGCTCCCTCGGCCAATAAAGCGAGATGAGCTCCGCAACCCCAGAGTTGGTCACGACTGGACCTAATGGTCAGGGGTCCCTTTACCTTTACTCCTTAAAAGAGTTCCTATGAATGAAGTTGAATTTACACATAGCACCAGTGACAACTCACAAAAAACCCTTGTAAACCGTGTGTGTGTGTGTGTGTGTGTTGGAAACCAAAAGAGAACCTCAAGTTCATGCATCCTTCTTCACCACTAATATTTAGAGGTGTTCATCAGATTCAAATGAATCTCAAATCCCAATAAGAACACAAGGATCCCTGAAGCACTCTTGGGCACCTTGGCGATCCAAACATCAAATGAATGCTACAGTCAAATGCCTCATGAAAGTGAAAGTTCACCATAACAGACTAACACCAGGGTGGGTAGATTGGGGGGGGGGAGGCAAGCACATGCCTTCTTAGGGCTTAGACAGAATTTCTAATCCTTGTTACACAGTGCATGTAAGGGAGTGTGTGTTATTTATCCCTGATTAAGTCATACGGAATTGTTTCAGTTTCCATCTCCTGTGCCTTCTCCCTCAAGTTCTCCTTCAGCTACTCATTCTTTAGGCTCCTATTTTTCAAAACGTACTCTACACCCATTTTTCAGTCATGTTGCTTCTGAGTTTAAACTCCTGGAATCTTTTCCCAGTCATAAGAAAGTAAACAAACAAAGCTCATAATGTACTCCCACCCACCCACCTAGAACATATAAGGGTTTAGTAACAGCAAAATGGACAACTTTGCAAAATGAACAATTCTTTCCCAGCCCAAACCATCCCCTTTTCATCATTCCGATCATTGGTGGGGGGACATTTCAGTGATTTTCAAGACAGATATGAAATGGTGGTTTGCTGAGGATGGCTGCAACAGAACTCCTTCTTCACAATTTTACAAAGGATTTCCACCTTAAACTCACCCTTCCCTCAAAGAAGCTGGACTGCAAACATTCTTCCAGCTTTGTTTACTAAGCAGTTGGAATATCTGTGAACATTCTGTGCCATGATGCCCTCTCAGCAAATCAATACCAGAGGCTTCGCTGACCCAAACATGGCATGTAGTGACAGATGAATAGATATGTGCTGAGGACAAACCAGCACAGTTGGAAGATGCTATGTGCAAGGGGATTTATTTAGAGTACAGTGTATGAAATATTAAAGGCAATATACGATGTCAGGCTAGTTACCAATTTCAGCTTGGCTCGGTTTGGAACTTAAATGGAATTAAATGCTCTAGATACTTTAGCAGCTGGAATAAAAGAAGAAAAGGAGAGGAAATCAGAAATAATTTCTTTGGGGGAAGGGAGGAGAGAAGAAGAAGAAGAAATGAAACAAAATCTTTCAAAGCCCCAAAGTGAGAAGGCATCTTTCAATTTGCCGTTTGGATATGTTGGGTAAGTATCTTCTGGGTGGGGGAGATGAATTCCCAAGGTTGTTTCCTCAACTTTGAGCAGCCGCTGGGACAATTGCAGAGCAAGCATAGCATGAGATTTATTATGGCCAGAGACCAGCTTTAGAAACACAAATGGAACTACAATCCCAATAGCAAAACAAACAATTAAAACAATATACAACAATGGATTTTAAATTTAAAAATGCAATAAGCATATAAACACATAAAACTTTAAGATAGACTACCTTAGAGAAATGACCCAGAGTCGTGCGTGGATCCGAGTTTGGGAATTTTCTTAACAAGCTAGATTGAATCGGGGGATGGTCTGCGCCTACAGATCTGTGCGCAGAATCTGGCGACAATCCGGGTCGTTTTGTGGTCTTTGTCTAACAGGAGAAGCTCGGATTATTGCTTTACCGGGAGGTCAGCAAGCCTCACCAGCAGGGGGTCAATGGTTTCTCTACGTGCCTCATCGTAAAAAAGGGACATCTAAAAAAAATATGTGTTCAGGGCTTCCTATATCCCCCAATGGACAGGTGCAGAGCAGGCGAACTTTTGCCATCTCTTCATGTTCTCCATTTGGCTATGGTGCCCCTGCAAGGAGAAGAGAGCTGCTGGTTCATCCCTCACCTCCACTGATTTGCAGCAGCTGAACTCCAAGCCAAGACTTCCAAGGAGGGAGGAGATTACCAAGTTGACATGGCTGACTTCTGGTCTAGGAAGGTGCTGTAAGTGTTTGAGTTTTATTTTTATCTGCTAGCTAGTGGGTGGGACTATTTTTGTGCTGAGGCAGCCTGGAGTTATTTAACCAAGTCCTAATTATAAAGATGGAGCAGAATTCTTTTCTCAGATGTGGCTCTCTGTTGTGTCGGTATCCGAGTCATTGCTTTAGGCTTGCTTCCTTTCAACGGTGACTCATACAGAGCAGAGGCAGATCTAAGGCAGCGCATCCAGCTCCGCCACACTGAGTGCCACAAGTCTAGGGGGCGCAGCAGGGCATTGCAGCTATGAAGAAGTGAATTGAGCAGAAGACAAGGGGGTGCTGAATTTTGGCCTCTCAAAGGGAGCCACTGAAATTGGAAAGACCCAAATCATCCTCTGTACAGAGACATGGAAGTCAATTAGGTTTATATAAAAGTAGGATTAAACACTCTAAAAATACAAACCTTTTGGCATATGAGAATTAAATGTGTCTTTTTCAATGGAGGGGGTAGTTTGTGCTTCTGCTGTGGATGTTGGAGAATTCTGACAAAAAAAATGAAGGAGAAATGGAAATTGCTTATGTTTGCTTGTTCATCCCATGTTCAGAATGGGAATCAATGCAGCAATTATTGACTGTATCTGCTGCTGTGGCGGCTTTGAGTCATAGTTGTTGACCCCCCCCCCCCTTTTAAAATTGTGTTTCCTCTGCACTGAAATTAGTGGCCTTTAAATTGAAATGGAGTGGAAATAATCACACAATTAATTGTTAAATTTGTAAGCTACATCAGTTATGTGAATAATAACATATGTTAAATAGCAGGCAGTGAGTTGAATTTTGTAGCATTTGGTGGAAACCAAACTGCAGCGGAACAGAAACAGTACTGATTGTGATGAAGATGGGTCTGAATGGAAATGACTGCCTTCTTACATCCATGGTGTCAACTAATCAGACATTTGAGGACCACCGAGGTATTTTATTGACAATTAGAAATTTGGCACATCTGAAAAGATCCTGAACTTTCATCAAGGAACCTGTCATCACTTGAGGTCATTTTGTGAAAGTGAGAATGTCCAAGTAACCCCTGAAAGTCTAACAAGAGATTTCAATGTCATTTGACAAATAAATAACTTTGGGCAGTATACTGTTAAAATCTCCAGGCATTTTCCCTTCACCAACATGACTAGAGGATCCACATGTCTTCTCTTTCAATAATATTCTCTCCTTATTCAAGTCTCCTCTGACAGTTTTTGATCTTTCACTCACTCCATTGAACACATACATTCTCAAAGACCACAGGTGAATATTTAATGACTCCCCACCCACCCATACTACCTATATAGTTTCTTCTTCTGTTCTTTCAGTTATTAAGTATTATATATATTGTACTAAATCATTAGCTCACGGGTAAAGCGCTGAGGCAGCCATGCCAGCTCCATAGGAAACCAGCTCCTATGGGGAATGGTTGAAAGAGTTCAGGATGTTTCGCCTGAAGAAGAGAAGATGAATTGGAGATGTGATAGCTGCCTCTAAAAGGCTGTGATGCAAAAGATGGAGCAGACGGGCTAAATTCACACCATGCATTGAAAGAACTATGATACCATTTTGAACAGCTGTGGCTTCCCCTGAAGAATTCTGGGAGCATTAATTTGTTAAGGGTGCTGAGAGTTGTTAGGAGACCCCACCCCCCTTCCAGAGCTACAATTCTCAGAGTTTCCTGTGGAAAGGGATTCATTGGTAAATCTCACATTGCAATGCAAGAACAGGGAGGCTCACCTGGCGCCTTTGTTACATGGCATGCATACATCAGGCAAAAACATTCCTCTTCTCTCTGGCCTTTGGCTACTTAAATCATCTATGGCCTTTTAAAGTGTGGTGGGGTGTTGTTTTCGTTTGCTTCTATGTTATGTCTTTTTGTGGTTTCATGTTGTAAATTGGCCTGTGATCATCGGATGGAGGTACAGAAATGTAATCAATGTTAATAGTTATAGTAATGATAATGGGTACAGCCTTCTTCTGCCTTGCTCCAGAGGGCAGGACTAGAATGAATGGGTGGAAACTTTCTAGTGGTAAGAGCTATTTGTCTCTGGAAGAGACTGGATGATAATCACCACCACCACCACCACCTTATATTTACAACCTGACTACAGGCTGATATTGGGTACGGACGATTCAGACCTCGCAGCACAAGCTACATGTGATTTGACCTTTTACAAATGGTGGCTGGCCTTTGCTAGCATTTCACATATAGTGTTGTTTTTAATGGAATCCCTCCTCACAGAAGTGCAGGGCTCCGATTCAAACCGAAGGAGGTAAGAAGGAGGGAGGGAAACTGAAGTTCATATTGTTCATGCAGATCTCAAATGCTCAGTTCCCAGTTGTGCAGAGGAGCCTTCGTATGTATAGCCAAACATATGTATGTACAGGACATACATGTAACATGTGGAGGTGAGGGGTGGAGTCAAGGGGGACTCCAGAAGAGACTTGCTGGGTGGGGTGGAGCAGCTTCACTGGTGCCATGATCTCTGAATCCAATAGTAATTCAGAGCTGGAAGCTGCAGAGAAGCCAGCTAAGATGCTGGAATGAGTTCAGGGGACCGCTGTACCTTGGGGTGGAGGATGGATGCTGCCAGGGTAAGCCAAGAAGGCCACAGCTTAGACCCACATGCGTCCCACCACATTTCACCAGATGCCTCCCACCACTTGTCAGGGACTGGCAGGATGCTGAAAAGTGTGCACCAGGAGAAGGGGGATTGGAGTCTGACTCAGGAATGGGAGCCAGTGTACCAGCCAAGAGGCAAGAGACAGGGACACAGGAAGCTTCAGAACTGGGGTGGGGTGGGGTGGAGCACAGGATGGGTCAGAAGAAGATGAAGAAGAGGTAGGTAAGTGAAAGACCATGTGCTTCCCCACCCTTTCCTGCACTACTATCTCCCAGAACCAGGAATGGATGGAAGAGGGAAGAGCAGAGGCAGATGCCATTCAGGTGTAGTCCCTGGATGTGTGCTTGCAGCCCGCCAGTGGAAGGTACATAAACTAGTGGAAGGTGTGTGTTTGTGTGTCCCCCCTGTTGCTGCAACTGCTCCATAGAGCGCAGACCTGGGAATAACTGCCTAAATATTAGACTAGTATTTGGAGCCATAGAAATGACTCTTAAGTATCAGCTTTGATGATAAAGAAATAACTATCTGCTGTGTACATTCCTTTAGCTGGGATGCGCCCTTAATAACACTTCACCAGCCCAGCAGTGCAGGGAGAACACCATAGCAGGGAGGCTATGGAATTTAGCAGTACGAATATTCAGCCTATGTGCTTGGTCCTTGCAGGCTCTGAAGTTCTCTGAGTGAGGGTTTGGAGCTTGGAGGAGTTGTCCATGGTCCTGAAACATCTGACTTGTTCTGTCTCCAGCCTTTGCATCTCCTCTGTGGCATCCAGCACCAAACTGGAACACAACACCTCGCTTCCCAACTAATGGGATGCTGTTGCTTACCAGGAAGAAGGAGATAAAGGAGCCCCCTCCTTCCCCAACCCCAGAGAACCCCATTTAGAGACTTTCTACTGCCTGCCACCAGTAGGAATTCTGCCTTTGGCAGTTCTATCTGCCCACACATTTGGCAGGTGGAAGGGGGAGCTCTGCTCCAGTGGAAGGCCAACAGAGGATGACAAAGCTGGGTGGAAGGATGCCACCTCTGAATCCATCTCCCCCGCCAGCCCAGCACAAAGTGAATTTGGAATCCTCTGCCATTCTATTTCTCTCTCTCTCTTTGTGCTGGGACAATACCACTTGGTGGGGCTAGCATGCTTTTCCCAGCTGAAATAAAATGCATATTCAGAAATGTATGAACCAAATAAAGATATTCCCTTCAGGGGACTAGATACCCAAATCTGAATTCATATCCCTATATGAAGGCATTTTGCTCCTGCCAATTCCTCCAGCAAATTGTATATCCTGCCCAAGCAGACTATCACATGCTCTGAGGCAACCGAGGGAAAACTGAGCAAACAAAAAGCCCCCCAGTACATATTTTGATGCAACATAGGAATATTCTTTTGCACCTAATCTATTGCCATTTCTCTCCCTCACATTTTGCATGAAGTGTGAATCCGTTCCTGCTGTTTTGTGAAAGCTATTTGCATATTCTACATTTGACTTCAGTACACTGCCTGAAGAATTCTTTTTCCTGCAGGAGAGAGAGAGAGAGAGAGAGAGAGAGAGAGAGAGAGAGAGAGCATTTAATCTTTTTCAGAATGTTTGCATTATTAACTTTTCTCACTAATTGGTCTCAGAGTACTTTATCTATTTAATTTTCAAATGAATGCAGTCTTAGCAGAGCACCAGAGGCCAGCTTGTCTTGGGGCCCTTACTCCACCTAGCCTTTGAACATGTCATCCAAGCATCTCGTACTAAGCAACTTTATTCATTCTTGCAGCAAAAAGAGGATCGTTTGAGAGCCTGCTTCCTGTTTAGAGCTGACAGGCTCCATCTTCTTTACAGAGTTCAAATTCCTTCTGGGTTAGATCTATGCAGACGTTTCCTTCAGTGTGATGAATGCCTTTCTCTCATTCAGCATATTGTTGCTGCTCTGTGTGTGTTTGTGTGTTGTTTTCTCCTTTGCACATAGTATTCCTGATTCCTCAAGACTGCCAAGGCATTGTATGAGTGGTGCTGAGCAAACGCTTCATGCTTGGTGGACTTTGACAGAGAGATCCATCTTCATTTGACAGCTTATATATTGGTGTGCGCCAAGTACAAAGGTTGCACTGGAACCTAGCATGAGCAAAGAGCATGCAGTGAGGTGGGAAAATATCAGCATGAGTCAAAGACCTCCATGGTAAAAAAAAAAACCAAAAACCTGGATCCTATTAGTGTTCTGGTAGTTCATATACATGACAAAGTAACCTGCTTGTTAGCTTGAAAGCGGGGGCGGGGATCTGCTGGAATCAATACACATAAAGATACTTTATACTTTAGGGATGAGGAGGAAATTTAATTCTGATCACATTTAAAGAGGAACCTACCTAATTCATACTTCTTGAAATAATAGGCTTACCGAAACACATGCATTCTTTGAAATTTGCATTTCAGTACTCCAGTCAAGTAATTTGCACAATAAAGTGTGCATAAAAATGCAGAAATGCAAGATATTAAGGGGAACTACTCTGCAAAAAATGTTTAGATAGGCAACATTGCATACAAGAAAAATTGGCATATTAGGAGAATTTTGCACTAAAATGCTATGTTTTCCTGGAGACCTTTTTAAAAAAAGCCACAAACTGATGTGGAGATATGAAGAACTAAATAGAAGATTGGAAAATAAGAATCCGAGAGGAACCAAAACTGGAATACCCCCCTCCATCTCTAGTCAAACCACATGATTCACCTATGCCTGAATTGTCTTTCTCAGTCATTCCCTGCCTGTCAGTTGGACACACATGTGTGCCATGAGAAATCAATTTATTTGCATAATTAAAGGTCCATGGCATAGTACAGGGTGTGAACTCCCCCTACTGAAAGTTTTGAAACCGTTTGTGAAACAGACTTCAGCCCACTCCAGCCACCACATCCACTTCTGCAAGTCCTTCCCACCTTCTCCAAATCAAAAGGGCCTCCTATAGGGAAGGGAGTATCGGGCTGTGGAGACTTCTCTTACAGACAGAGGGGGATTCTAGTAAGCCTAAATAATGTGTAGAATGTCATGTCTCAAAAGGGGAGCCTGGGGCTTTTAGTAAAAACACTGCAATTCCCACAATCCCTTGGCTGGCAAGAACATACCACCACTTTATTACAGTTGTACCTCGGAAGTTGGACGGAATCCGTTCCAGAGGTCTGTTCAACTTCCAAAACATTCGGAAACCAAGGCACAACTTCCGATTGGCTGCAGGAAGCTCCTGCAGCCAATTGGAAGCCATGGAAGCCACGTAGGATGTTCAGGGTTTGTGGAGTTCAGAAGCCAAAAGGTTCGACTCACAAGGCGTTTGACTTCCGAGGTACGACTGTACTTGCAATTAAGGAGACACCTTGAGGATCTTCTCTTGTCTGGGAGGCTGACTGGTGGGGCAACTTCAACAGCCTGTGGAGAACTCAACTTAAGGGCAAACGAAAAAGTGAAAGAAATGGAAATTGACAGATTTGCTCAAGAGAGAGAAACAAACAGATCTTCCCAGCTCTTGAACCCCTTTGGTCCCTATCAGCAGAATCTTCTTGTTGGCATTGTGGTTTCAGAAGAAAGACATCTGGTAAGATGTGTTGGTTTCGCTCTCTTCACTGTGCAGCGAAATGCTTGTCACAAGACAATGTTTACATTCCACAGTCAGAGTTGCTGTTGGAGTTTCTCACGGGAAAGGAGACTGGATGTGACGTACACTGGTTTCCTGTTTTTCACAGTTCTCTCCCTGCTTCAGAGGAGAGAGGATGCCTCTCTGCTCGCAGCAGAAGCAAGATGCATGTATGTAATCTCTCAGCTTTGAAGTGTAAATAAAGTAATGTAGAGTATGTGGCACGTACTCCTCATCATTCCGCTGTGCTCGGGACTCTGCAAAATCAACAAGATGGGATCTACTTCTGCAAGTCCTTCTCCAAATCAAAAGAGCCTTCCTTAAGGAAGTGAGAAACAGACCCTGGAGGGGAAGACACTGCAGTCTCCAAGGTAAAACACAGCTCTGAGCCAGCCCTGATCCCAAATACACCTGCATAGCAAGAGAGGGATGGGGGTTCTTACATTAGAATTGCTCCCATTTTTTCAAGAGCCATATTGGGGAGAGAGCTTATGGCTGAGGCAAGAGGGCAGGGGGAGCAAACGCAGCTCTCAAATCTCTCTGGAGCAATTATCGAGTGGCAGAAATTGACTTGTCCAGACCCGAGCTCAATAAAGGCTGTCCCAAGTTATTTTTTACTGTTAACTACTTTAGCCCTTCAGATGCATGCTTCTAATAAAAGCCGTTTGCTGGGCATCACTGAGCCAGCCAGTGAGAGGCCCAAGGAGCAGGACTCTTGCGTTCCGCATGCCGGAGTGCTATTTCCAATTTGCCTTCCGTATGAATGGATTATGCACTTTGTCAGCAATAATGATCCCCCTATTAACCTCCTGCTACCACTTATCAGGTATTGGCACATTGGGCTTAAAGAAGAAGGAAATGGAATTTGAAAGGGTAAAGAAAGAGAGGTATTTCTCCAGAGCCTGAGATTTTAACCTCTCCGCACATCCATACCAACAGAAGAAATGCTTGGCTGAGAATAATTCTATGGGAAGCACCATTCGATTCTAGGCTCTCCATCAACACAGGATGCCCAAGCATCTGTAGATAAGCATCTGTTTGCCCACAGAGTAGCCCTTTTGCCCATTTATTCCTGGCATGCAAATCTTTGTACGTTTATGGGGTGCATTCAGATGCAGGGAAGGTTGCATTGGTTTTCCTAATTATAATGCTAGCACTTCTGTTTTCTAACATTAATTTCACAGTGGGACCAGTTGCGTTATGGAGCTTTTTGACTGACACACCGGCATATTGTGCTACGTTTCATTCACAGTAGTGGCCATGGAAGTTGCTTCGGTCAATAAATGGTACTGCACCCCCCTTCCCCATTTGCACTGCATTTCCTTTGCACGGAAATGGATGGGGTGGAATAAATGTAATGGCAACATAATTTATGAAATTTACATAATTAATTGTGTAAGTTACATAATTTCACCACAGTGGACAGCGAGACAAATTACATAGTTTTTAATGGAAGAAGAACTGCAGCAGAATAGAAATAGTCCTGCATAGGACAAATACAGGTCAAAATGGAAAACAATGCCTTCTTTTATATCCCTAAAGGTGGCCTACATGGCTCTCTCTCCCCCATTTTCCATTTTATCCCCACAACAACCCTATGAAGAGTGTAGCCTGAGAGATTGACCTAAACTCACCTGGTGAGCTTCATGAAAATTTGAACTCCGGTCTCCCAGGTCATAGTCAGATACTCTAACCACCACACTACAGTGGTATCTCAGCTGGGCTTTTCTGAGCTTTCCTTGAAACATGGGAAGTGGGAAGGCTGCCTTCCATGCGCCTGACAGTTGCCCATTGTTATTTGTTAAGCGTTTTTTGATGTTTTGCTGTTACTTTTATTTTTGGTTCGAGTGTGATGCTGATAACGCCAAGGTTGCAGGTTCAATCCCCATATGGGGCAGCTACATATTTCTGCATTTCAGGAACGAGGTGATCCTCAGGCTCCCTTCCTACTCTACAGTTATATGATTCTATGATCTTCTAAAGGAAGCAGTTTCTTTAAAAACAAAACCAATGAAAGCACTACAGTGGTAGCTCGGATTACAGACGCTTCAGGTTAAAGAGGCTTCAGGTTACAGACTCCACTAACCCAGAAATAGTACCTCAGATTAAGAACTTTACCTCAGTCTTGATAGCACAAAGATGAAAGAATGAGGAAGCTCCGACAAAAGAACAGTGGCAAGAGAAATTGATGAACTATGCAGAACTGGCGAAACTGACATACAAATTGCGAGATAAGGACAACTGTGACTTTAAAGAAGAATGGAAACTTTTTACAAATTATCTAAAAAGACAACAAAATGAATTGGACTCCTTGGCAGGTTTTGAATAAACATACACAAATTTATTGAGGGTTAATATAGTAGATAGATAATAAAATGATATATACAATTTTACAGTATGCAGAGAATAACATGAGTTGAGAAATCAGAGAGAGGAGCTGAGGGAAGTCTTGGGGGGAGGGAGGGAGGGTTTTTAGGGGAGGGGGAAGGGAAAAAATAATGAAGATGATTTGTTTTGATAATTGCTATGTTGAAATTGTTAATAAAAAAACTTTTTTAAAAAAAGAACTTTACCTCAGGATGAGAACAGAAATTGTGCAGCGGCGGGGTGGTGGCAGCGGGAGGCCCCATTAGCTAAAGTGGTACCTCAAGTTAAGAACAGTTTCAGGTTAAGAACGGACCTCCAGAACGAATTAAGTTCTTAACCTGAGGTACCACTGTATTCTCAAGCACTTGGTAGCCAGCCTCCATGACTTCGAGCCCTTCCATTTCAAGCCTAGGGAAAGACGTCATGAGATCACGCCTTCCATGGGACTTTTTCTTATGGAGAAGGCTGAAATGATAAATAAATCATAAAGCACCCTCTGAAACAGGCAGAAGAAAAAAACAAAAGCCTCTTTCCTGGCAGAAAAAAAAAATCAACAAATTGGAAGGCAGGTTCTGTCACAGCCCCAGTCCCATGCTAAAAATGAACCTCTACACCTGAAGTTTTCAGTGTTCCTGGTTCAAGAATCCCAGTGCTACACAGTTCAAGGGCCATTCACCTTTGTCTTTTCTCTTCCTCTCTGAAATAAAAAATCCCCAACCCTTCCTGTGCTGCTTTGAACAGTCTCACAGCATTCTAAGGTCCAGCACTGGCACGTCTCTTTCTCATGGTGCCTTCAGGGACACAACGCTGAATTATTTAATTGGGTTTGGACATGAGAGCAGCCTGACATGGTTAAACACTCAGCTCTGCGTTGCGACTTCCATTCGAAATGCATGGGGTTATTTTCAGCGGATCGACAAGTTGGGCACCCCTTCCTTCCTTTCTACCTACAGTACCTTTCCTATGGCAAATTTTGCACGAAGTACAAATGGAAAAGCAATTTTGTTGGGGGAAATAAAAGGTAGCAATGGGGAAATATTATCATATATTTGAGTTGTGGAGTGGGAACAGAACAGATCAACTGGCACACAAGCTCCTGCCCAAGATTATATGTTTGCTTGTCTTCAGCATATGATTTCCATTCTGGGTTGTTTTGTAGAAATATCCTGTATTCCCATTGCTAACACAATGAGCTTGCATATGACTACATTAAAAGTACCTAGGAAGCCTATTTGCATTCTCACCTTGACTCTAAGGGTTAGGATTAGCCCACTGGTAGAACTCATACATCCTAAAATCCCAGAGGGACCAGTGGTCTGAGACTTGGTAGACGGCCACCTCCTCTAAGGATTAGTGCACACACTTGGCTGAGATACTGGTATTACACCATAACCTTCTTCTGAACTTCCATCCACTCAGAATTAAGCCTTAAAGCAATGAGAAGAACATGAATTTCATCTGACTTGTGTGGCAAGGCCCCGTGACCACCCTGTTCCCTAAGGTGCAAATAACTAGACAACACACAGCATATTGCTTTTGGGATCAAATAAGGCCACAACTTTACTGGTTACAGATGTGAAGGTTTGGCCATAGGCATTGAGGTAAGCAACTGTGACTGCCACTCCCACCCATCCACTGGAAGTGTTTCTAAGGGTGAAAAAGGGGGGTGGGGTGGGGAATGCTCTATGACCTACATCAAATCAGGATGTCCCCCAAACAGTCCCCGTCGGAGGAGTGGTATGGCCCTAGCCCCCATCTGGGCATTGGACAGGAGCCACTCCTCCCGGACCCTTTTATTAGGATACCGTTACCCGTAGAGGGGCAGGGAGAGGCTACAACCTCATCTCCAACCAAGACTAGTGAAATATACTCGGAGTCCATGCTCTTTATTGCAGCTTGTAAAACAGTGATTGAATTGCCTACCCCCCAATCTCAGGCTTTTATATACATTATTTACACAATGAGTCCCATCTGATTGGCTGATTCTGCTTCCCTCCTGGAGCCTGATCGGTCTTTTCCTGCAGGCCAATCAGTTGTTGCATTCTATGATCCTACTTGCCTATTGTTCTAGGATCCAAGCTTAGTACATAACAACTAGACTTATCCAACTGCCTATCTGCCTTACAAAGTCATGAATATTGCTATGAGATAGGTGCAAACTCAAATGGCAGTGCCAAATTGTCGGATGGGAAGAAATCCTGCCCGGCCCCTAAATCCAGCAACCGACATTGTCCATAGCAAGGTCGTACCATCTCCAAAACAAACAAACAAACAAACCCTAATCTGAAGGAGGGTCGGAGAACCAGCAATGCAAGTGAGAGGCCGAAAGGCCCTGCAGGCCAGGCATTAGCCTTGCTAGGGCATGATGTCAAGCACTGCTACTGAGCCAGTGTGGTGTAGTGGTTAAGAGCGGTAATCTCATAGACTCGTAATCTGGTGAACTGGGTTCGCTTCCCCGCTCCTCCACATGCAGCTGCTGGGTGGCCTTGGGCCAGTCACACTTCTCTGAAGTCTCTCAGCCTCACTCACCTCACAGAGTGTTTGTTGTGGGGTAAATAAATAAATAATATAATAAATAAATTTTATTTATATCCCGCCCTCCCCAGCCGAAGCTGGGCTCAGGGTAGGAAAGGAAAGGAGAATGTTAGCCGCTTTGAGATTCCTTAGGGTAGTGATAAAGTGGGGTATCAAATCCAAACTCTTCAGCTGGCATCTCACCAAGGGGAACACCCCCTAATCTGCTGCCATTGACCAATTCAGCAGCAGAAGGACAATCCAGCCTGCAATAGGCTAGTCCACAGGGGAGGCCCAGTTGTTGTTGTTGTTTAGTCGTTTAGTCGTGTCCGACTCTTCGTGACCCCATGGACCAGAGAACGCCAGGCACTCCTGTCCTCCACTGCCCCCCGCAGCTTGGTCAGACTCATGCTGGTAACCTCGAAAACACTATCCAACCATCTCGTCCTCTGTCGCCCCCTTCTCCTTGTGCCCCCCATCTTTCCCAACATCAGGGTCTTCTCCAGGGAGTCTTCTCTTCTCATGAGGTGGCCAAAGCCCACCCGTGCAAGGCAAACAGACTATTTCAATGAGATTTTGTTATGGCTAATGCAGCTAACTCCTTCAATAAGGATGGGGGAGCTAGGTAACACGACCAGATTTTGGGTGCTTTAAATCTTAAAATGCTTCCTGTCAGTAACACTTGAGAGGTCTGAGATTCTCTGTATGTGGTAGCATTTACTAATAATATCCAGCAGCAAAGATCTTTAATAACGTGAAAGGAAAATCTGTGCCCACTTATCCCTCAATCAGAGGATGAAAGTAAGGATGAGGCATGTTGAAAACAAAACTGGAATTTTATTTCAACACACTTGATGAGGGTTAAAGCTTAATGGTTACTCTGATAAGGCATAGCACTTCGTTTCAGTCAAAATCACTTTAGAGAAGTAGTTAAGAACTTAAAACTTTCGCTTTAAAACTGATGCATGCACCGTCATGATGACAGACTCTCATGAACCAGCACTCTGACTGCACTTCCACAGTGGAAGAGGCAATGACCGCTCCCCGCATAAAACGGGGGACGCCCTTTGCGTGGACTCGTGCAGCCCCTGGATCTGGAGCGGCTCCATCAACACAGGCTTGGCTTCACATTCCCCCAGGTGAGATACCTGGAGGTCTCCGCCTACCTCAGTCAGTTGTACAATCCCGCCTGGGGGAAGCGTTGCCAAGGAGACCAGGCCAGGTAGGGGAGGGACTACCTGCCCACACAATAGAGGGACTGGATTCAGAGGATATATCTGGCCAGAAGGAGAACATGCCTTTTGTGGCAGCCTGTGAGGTCCATAGCTCATCAGAAGCTCCAGCACCAGAGTAGTTTGGGATCTCAAGCCTGAAGAGATTTAGTTAGCATCTTCAGGGGCTCGAAGAATTTTGAGAAAAGAAGATGGCAGTAAAAAAAGAAATCCTACAAATTTGTTTTCTGGCCATTCTCAGGCAAACAGAATAGGATATCAGAGCCAGCCTACCGTACTGTCTAAAGCAGCCTTTCTCAACCTCAGTTCCCTAGATGTTGTAGGACTACAACTCCCATCAGTCATAGAATCATAAAATTGTAGGGTTGGAAGGTGCATGAGGATCATCCAGTCCAATTCCCATGCAATGCAGGAATCTTTTGCCCAATGTGGGGTTTGAACACAACCCTGAGATTAAGCATTCATTCCTAGCCACCAAGGCCGGTGGTCAGTGATGATGGGAGTTGTAGTTCAAGAACATCTGGGGACCCAAGGTTGAGAAAAGCTGGGTTACAGTATTGGACCAGGAAGACCAGAAAATCCTCTCTCAGCCACATAACCTACTATGTCAGAGCAGCTGCTATCTCTCAGCCTAACCCACCTCAGAGGGGTGTTGAGAGGATGGAAGAAATGCATACCACCTTGAATAAGGGATAAGGGCAGAGGTGAAGTGTAACATAGAAAGGCAGCATGGATGAGGAAGCTATAGGCCTGGACTGTAACTGGATTACTGCTGGACTACAACTCCCATCAACCCCAGTCAGCATGGACAATGGTCAGGGAAGATGGTAGTTGTGATCCATCAACATCTGAAGGACAACAAGTTCCCAATCCCTGCTTTACAGACTCATGACGCCCAGATGTGCTGCAAAAGATATAATTTAGGAGGCAATATGTAGGGAGGATGACCCCCCTGCCCAGGTTCATGCCATACAGTGGTACCTCTGGTTGCGGATGGGATCTGTTCCGGAGATCCTGTCAGCACCTGAGGTTTCCACAACCTGAGGACCACTTCTGTGCATGCGCGCACGGCGAAACCTGGTAAAATATTTCTGGATTTGCCACGCGCATATCCTGAAGCTTACATAACTAGAGGGTTACGTAAACAGAGGTACGACTGTGTTTGATTGTTTCTCAGAGTATCCCGTGTGCCTGAAGGTGGTGCAACATTCTGTTGTTGGCTTGCGCTGCAGATAGCATTCTAGCAACCTCATGCTCTGTGCCACTGTGACTGTAGAAAGCTTGTTCATTTGTTTACACCCCTTCCCTTTCTTAGGAAAAATAACCCTTGTGTAGTGTCAAGTGATTCAAATTAACCTCCTTCCACTCTCAACACAGTAGTCAGGGAAACCAACAGTGGAAATTAATCAAAACGTAATGATAAAAAAAAATTCCTAGCTCTATTTGTTGGTTTTGTTTGAGAGACTCCAGGTAATTACTTCCAGAAGCGTCAACTGACAATAACTGAAAAAGAAATGCAAAGCCAACACTTTTCACATTATCTTCACATCTTGTTAAACAAGGACATCTTTTTAAAAGGTTGCGTGGGTAGCATAGGAAGCTTCTTTGTACTGAGTCAAACCATTGGTTCATCCAGACAAGTATTGTCTATGCTCATCGCTAGTGGTTTTCTAGGATTTCAGTCCAGCTTCTCCCAGTCCTACCTGGTGATGTTATAGATTGGACCTGGGACCTTCTGCATGCAAAGCAGGTGCTCTGTTCCTGAGCAGCGACCCTTCCTCTGGTATGAATCAGACCTGGGTCAAATATTAAACAAATTATAAAAGTTAAAGATAAAGGGACCCCTGACCTTTAGGTCCAGTCGTGACCGACTCTGGGGTTGCAGCGCTTATCTCGCTTTATTGGCCGAGGGAGCCAGCATTTGTCCGCAGACAGCTTCCAGGTCATGTGGTAGCATGACTAAGCTGCTTCTGGAGAACCAGAGCAGCGCACAGAAACACCGTTTACCTTCCCGCCGGAGTGGTACTATTTATCTACTTGCACTTTGATGTGATTTCAAACTGCTAGGTTGGCAGGAGCAGGGCCCGAGCAACGGGAGCTCACCCCGTCGTGGGGATTTGAACCGCCGACCTTCTGATCGGCAAGTCCTAAGTTCTGTGGTTTAACCCACAGTGCCACCCGTGTCCTATGTCATGAATGAGCCAGCCTAGCCAGCTCCCAGTGAAGGAAGGAGCCAGGATGAGAGAGAGTTAACTACAAGACAGGAAGATTATAGCCAACTCCCTCTCCCTCAGGAATGCCAACTGATAGCAGCATTTCGGAGAGTCTGCCAGCACGCTAGTGAAGGACAAAATACAGGGGCTAGAAACGAAAGCAGCTCAGGGAGCGGGAAAGACCACGGAAGTATACTCTCAGAGAATGATGAAGGGGTGGGAGCTGACCCCCTTAGCCCACGGTCTAAGCGTATGGGGGGTCTTCAAGACAGAATATGTCACAAGAGGAAGTTTGGCTTTTTCTGGTCTCGCCGGAAACACCCTCCTTAGAAGGGACATCTTTGATTTATGGATGGAAAGCTGTGATCGCTGCTCCAGTGAACTCTGCGTATTTTTGCAATAAATCTGTCTTTAATTAACTACGCTCATTTGTTATCAAGATTCCCTGACATTGTAGTAGTGGTGGTGGTAATCGTGGTGATTACCTGCCTTAATCACTATGATGGTATTGATCACTATTTTTGAGTCATTGCCAGGGTGGCCTCACTTAGAGAGTGCCATGCTAGATTAGCTGATTGTCTTCCAGATACCTGTGGCTCACATATGAACCAGGCCTAAGTGTTACCACTATTATGTCAGGAGCCTAACAGTGAGCACTGATTTCCTGCTAAGGCATTCAGTAGCAGAAATATAGTGTTGCTGAAGCTGCAGCCAGATTCCCAAGGGTTCCAGGCACTCACCCAGGGTCTGTGCTCCTTTGGAGAATTGAGAAAAGTGAAGTTACAGGGAACCAGGCAAAGGGCCTTCTCAGCAGTGGCACCCTCCCTGTGGAATGCCCTCCCATCAGATGTCAAGGAGGTAAACAACTGCATGACTTTTAGAAGACATCTGAAGGCAGCCCTGCATCAGGAAGTTTTTAATGTTTGACATTTTATTATGTTTTTATATGTGCTGGAAGCTGCCCAGAGTGGCTGGGGAAACCTAGCCAGATGGGTGGGATATTATTATTATTATTATTATTATTATTATTATTATTATTATTATTTCCAGAGGCTAAAGATTACTCACCTTCACCCCTGGCCTGGAGCTCAGGCAAAGTTTCCATATGGATCAAAATCAATGGGCTCAGAGGCCAAACAAGCTTGCCAAGAACATGCAGGATGATTCTGGCACTTCAATCATTGCCTTGAATTTTTTTTCTCCCTCCCAGAGCTTGCTCTGCTGCCTCTCCCTCACCTGAAATGCACAGAACTTTTAAAAACTTCTTTAAAAGGAAACACTAGCAATGTAATTAGGCCAGGCTTATCTTCAAGGGATTCCTCATGAGAAAATGGGTAATAATTCTATTAGAGTTTCACAGATTTGTGAATTGAAAATGCTGAAGCCTTAATCAAGCAAATGTCATGTGAAGATTACAGGTTCTCTTGAGGTCTTTGAAGCACTCCCATAATGAAATCATCAATGAGTTGAATCCCTGCAGCATCCTACAGTTTAAAAATAGGACTCGCTAAACTTTCAAAAGGCATAATTAATAGAGAGAGAGAGCAGCAGAGTTGATTACTGGACCAGTTTAGCCAGACCCCTAAAAATGCTCTGAATTGCGGAAATGCTTATATAATATTCAGAACTGTCATTTCTGGCAAACATATTTAGCAACACCTCCTCCCCAACAACTCCCTTTTAAAGAATATTCCTTTTGAGCAACATGGAATTTTGAATTTTGTAGCTAATCTAGTGGTAAAGAAATTATATAATTTTTGCGAACAAGATTTGTGAATGGACCAGAAGTTTAGATGTGATTATGAATTGAATACTACTTAATTTCTATTTTGATTGCATATTGAAAACCCATGGATGCTAATGCACTGCATTGGAACACCTGCAAACCAGTGGTACTCTGTTCCTCCCACAACCTGGTGTGGGTCTGGCAAGAGCTTGAGGGATCTCTAATTCCTGGTTCCAACTCCAGCATCATTTACTGGTACTAGAGTACCAGTTCCCGGGTAAGCATTGGGATGGAGACTATTAAGCAATCGGTGGTGAGGACTGGAGAGATACTCATCATTTTCCCCTCTGATCAATTCTCTGCAAAGTTGGGTCTGAGAGGGGAAGTGAAGATTTACCAGAGTCAGCAATTGATTGCAAGCTTGACCTGTCTATCACAACAAGAACTCTCTCTCTTCAATGTCCCCTTCCTGGTGTTTGCTCTACCTCTTTCTCCTCCTCTTGACCTTTTCCTTACATGGAAAGACCAAAGACATTACTTTGCTTTTACAGGACTTTTGTCTGTAGCATTTTTTACTTTATTTTCAGGAAATGAGTCACTCAGGTGCCAATCGTACTCCAGGGGTGCCCTGTTTCAACCTGAGACACCTTCTACAGACCCTGATTCAGCCAAACCCATTCCCCAGCCCTACTAAATTTTCCTCTCCATTCTCTATCTGTTTCTTAAGGTCCCTCTCCAAATTCAGACAACCAACTTCTTTTCTTCTTCTCTTCTTTTCTCTCAGTCCCCACTCCAGCAGAGCATTGATCTCAGACTGAACCCTGCAGGTAAATTGGGGGCGGGCGAGAAAAATCTCCTAAGTATTATATCCCATTAAGGAAATATCACCCAATCAATCATCCCTGGCAATTAGCAAGCAATCAGCTTAAGAAAGGATGGTCGACCAGCAGCTGTAACAGATTGTGAAGGCGGCAGTGCCAGCCAACCACAGACAGATGCAAATGCAGAGCTAAAGATCAGCTTTCCTCCTAGGGTGGCATTGGCAGTAATGAG
This sequence comes from Podarcis cretensis, assembly GCF_951804945.1. NCBI lineage: Eukaryota > Metazoa > Chordata > Lepidosauria > Squamata > Lacertidae > Podarcis > Podarcis cretensis. Next base: position 15,044,371 of record NC_137187.1, read on the forward strand.
AGTAGAAGATCAAGGGCTTTTAATATTATACTTCAAGCCTTGTCAGCTCGGTATAATGCAGAAAGATGTCAGTGTGTTCCACATACACAAAATTATTACACCATATGTAATACGGCATAAGCACCATAATAAAACAGATCATGAACATACCTCCCAAGGGACAGCAATGTTTATAATCTATACTCCCCAAACTTTTATTTATCTCAATTAAGCATGTTGGCCAACATAAATAAGTCCTTGTTTCGTCTAGTTGCTTTCCTTTATATCCCATTTTTCTCAGGGATCATAGCTAATTAACCGTGCGAAATGCCAATTTGCTTCCCCATGCCAGGAAGGCTAAGGCAACAAGAGCTGTTGCTTCAACCATGAAACAGCCCAGACTGGTTCTTAGTCAGATCCTGATACATGGAGGTGCTTCCATCAGTGATGGCTGGTGCCCATTAGGCCCTATAGGGCAGAAAGTAGGGAGGCCAACAGTAGGTGGCGCTGCAGCCAGCGATAGGCAGAGTCAACTAATTCTAGCATTGTCCCTCTTCTCCTTTCCCCTACCGAGTTCTAATAGGGCAACACTGAGACTGAGGAGGAGGAAGCTGGCAGGCAATGCCACCGTCTGGACAAACTGAGCAGGAAGACAGGCGGGTAGAAGCTGGCTGGGCAAGCCTCCATTGACTCCAATGTGCTTCACCCTTCTGCTGAGTAGTCTTGTGTGCAGTTTGCTGGGTGCTTTGTGAGTGACCCTGAAGCACCTGGCTGGCTTGCTATCTCCTGTTCTCTTTGGGGAGAATAGATAGACAGAGATGAAGTTGGGAATCCAGGCAACATGTGTGAGGTCCTCCAGTACTAGAGATTTATAGGGTCACTGGTGGTATGGACATCTGCTGGAGATAGGGAACCCTTCTCTCACTGTACAGAAGCCTCTGGTCCATAGGAGCCAACTCCCAAGGGCCGAGGTTCCTTTGGCCCCCAATAAAATATTTCTCTCCCTCTCCCCAATATTTTATTCAAGTTGGCACCCCTGGTCTGGTCCCAGATATGGGAAGGAATGAACTCTGAAATTCTGAATGGAAAGGTTGAGTGAAAACAGCTGAGGATATGCTACCTACAGAATGCAGCCTACATATATGTTTAATGAGGCATGACGGAGGCATGCAATGAATCCTGGACTATTGAAGTCTTTTGACAGTTTGGCAGCCATTTTCCAAATGGGTTCCAAATGGCTTTCTTATACATTATTACTGGCCATATTGCAAAACTCTACATTCTTCTTCTTCTAGCACCACTATGGATGGAGACACAGCCTCACAAGTCGAGAGAGAATAAGAAATCTATATCCATTTACAATAATATATTGGAAACCCTATTCCATGCATAATTTTCCACCTCAGTAGCAAATGAATTTGCTAAATGTGATAATGAATTTTACACCAAATGACTTTTTCTGGCTTTGATTAGAAGTGTGGAGTTGAGAAACACAGCGTCGTACAATAATTAGATTTTGACCTACTTGTATCAGCTGTTGGTGATGGTGAAGTTTTTGTTGATAACAACATTCGTTATAAATACTGCATTGTCATTTTACCTAGGTGATGTTGAGGAGTTTTTTTGGTCAGTGAATCCTACCCCCCCCCCCAAAAAAAACCCCAAAATGTTTTAGGGGATTTTGCTGCCCATCCCCCATCAGCCCAAATTTGAGCCATTTTTTCTGTTAATAATCTAAGCAATAATGGTAACAATTTATCCAAGTCTTCCAAATTCCAAACCGATTCACCACTATAATCCCCCATTGTCCTGCCTGGACAATGAGGTCCAGCTTTGAGGGCCTTCTGGCGGTTTCCTCACTGCGAGATTACAGGGAACCAGGCAGAGGGCCTTCTCAGCAGTGGCACCTGCCCTCCCACCAGTTGTCAAGGAAATAAACAACTATCTGACTTTTAGAAGATATCTGAAGGCAAAGCTTTTAATGTTCGATCTTTTATTGTGCTTTTAATATCCTGTTGGAAGCCATCAAGAGTTGCTGGGGAGGCCTAGCCAGATCGGCAGGGTATAAGTAATAAATTATTATTATTATTATTATTATTATTATTATTATTATTATTAATTATCCCTCCCAAGAAAAGGTTTAATTCTCCTATGGTCAAGAAACAAAGACATGAACTTACTTCTTCTTTTTTTACATTCTGTACTTTTTTACAGCCAACTGTGATAGCCATTTTTTGTTGCTCTGGTCAACAGGCCAAGCTTCCTTTGATTCTCTATATCTGGGAGATTAATAAATCAGGAAATGGAGAGCTAGCCCAGTTGAACCCAACGACTCTGGTATGCATCTTTCATATAATTTGTATCCTAGCATGTTTTACGATCTTAAATAATACAGTCGCCCATGTAAATAAGTAATAGCAGAGAATGAGAGGAATCTGAAGAAACTAGCTAGGGAGGGAAGATAACATTTCCCAGTGAAATGTGAGTGTTATTTCACCTCTAAATATTCCACTAAGTTTCATCTGCTGCTGCTTGTTGCTGCAGATTTTATTTTTGAAGGGGAAAATGTTTGGCTGAAACTCTACATCCCAGTCCAAAGCCAAACATGTTTAAACATTTATGCCTAAGCCCTCAAACCACTTAGTCTGAAGCTGTCCCGCTGGTTTCTGTGGGACTATTCAAAAGAGTCAGTATTTTGAAGTTTATAACATGCATTTTAGAAAAAGAAGCCGGTGGCAGAAAAGCAAGGAAGGCAGGGACCTGTTTATTTTTAAACCTGCTCTGCTCACTGTCGTTGGACCCGAAATATAACCAGCTAGAGTTATGGAAGGCCATAATAACAATGATAAATAATACAAGCGGTATATCCCTTCTGAAAGTTACCTAGGTTTTGACAGTGAGATGGGGAGGAAGCTAGAAATGGGAAGATGTTGCCACAGTGCTTTTTAATGGAAATCACAGTGGTATCGGCAGATTCTCCAAGTGTCCCTGTTTTCCAGGGACAGTCCTGAATTTACAGAAGCCATCTTGGTTTCTGATATCCCAGAATATCCCACTTTTTCTTAGGACATCCCTATTTTCATTGAAAAGCAATGACAAACCTAGACAGCATCTTAAAAAGCAGAGACATCACCTTACCAATAAAAGTCCGTATAGTTAAAGCTATGGTTTTCCCAGTAGTGATGTATGGAAGTGAGAGCTGGACCATAAAGAAGGCTGATCGCCGAAGAATGGATGCTTTTGAATTATGGTGCTGGAGGAGGCTCTTGAGAGTCCCATGGACTGCAAGAAGATCAAACCTGTCCATTCTTAAGGAAATCAGCCCTGAGTGCTCACTGGAAGGACAGATCCTGAAGCTGAGGCTCCAATACTCTGGCCACCTCATGAGAAGAGAAGACTCTCTGGAAAAGACCCTGATGTTGGGAAAGATGGAGGGCACAAGGAGAAGGGGACGACAGAAGACGAGATGGTTGGACAGTGTTCTCAAAGCTATGAACATGAGTTTGACCAAACTGCGGGAGGCAGTGGAAGATAGAAGTGCCTGGCGTGCTCTGGTCCATGGGGTCACAAAGAGTTGGACACGACTAAACGACTAAACAACAACAACAATTTTCATTGAAGAAATATTGGCGATTATGTAGCGGTTTTGAGGACATTACAGTGAGGACAAAGCACAACCTTAATCAGAGCCTGGGTGGCCTTAGGACTGCAGGGAGGGGAAGTTAAATTATATCTCACTCTCCCTGCCATGATGCTGGAATAAATTGCCTTTCCAGTGATGGTGGTGTTGATGGTTTTATGGGGCAAGACAACTGGCCCTTTGACAAGGACACAACTCTTATTGGACCCAAGTGTCTGGCCAAAACCTGAAAGAGAAAACAAAATGTCTGTGGCATTCATTTCCTTCCAATGCACCCAATTAACATTTTCAAGCATACCAAGGGAACATCAGCAAAAGTGGTTTTCCTAGGCAATTACTCATGAAAAAAACCCACACATTTGCATTAGCAATGCAATGGTGCTGCTGTTAATGGAAAGGGTTCCTTCTCAATATTGACTGAATGACATTTAGGAGAGGAAGAAAAACAAAGCTTGAAGGGCTCTAGATCTGGGGTTGTCAGTCACTATCATCTCTTTGAGGAGTGATGTATTTTGCTAATTACAGCACAACAGAATCTGTTGGAAAGTTTGTTGTCCAAAGTAGCATTCAATCTGTTCCTTGCCAGGGCCACATCCAATTTTTATATATAAAAATGCAAAATGCACTGTATTAGGGAAAATTGCTTGCAAAAAAATGTGGACATTGGTCAAAAATGCATACAAAAATGTGCTTCTTAGGAGAAATTTTACTAAAATGCTGGTGAATTTTCATCAGGTTTTATTAATACAAAAAAGAAGAAGCAAATTGCTACAGAGAAGTGTAGGACTTGCCTGGAATAATGAGAAACTGAGAGAACCGAAATTTACAGCTCTTTCTATACTTAGATCTAAATGAATAGAGGTGTGGTGTAGTAGTGTCATCTCTGCTCTCCACAAATGGTGTCCCCGGTGTCCCTATATTCTCTTCATTCAAAAGAAATATTAGACTGATGCTGAGGGTATCAGAGCAGCCCCTTTGTTAGACCCTATGATTCTCTTGATTTTAATATTTTGCCTACTGCAGATAAAGACGTGGTGGGAGAGTTCTGCAAAAAATGTGAAAGGGATAACAAGCTGGTATCTCACTTGCCCTGCATTTCTCTGCCTGTCAAACCAGCAGACTTGCCTGCTATCAGATGTGACGCCTGCCTTCCAGGCCCATTATTATGTGAATATGTCAAAATAAGATGAATGGCATCATCTTCTCTTTCCTTATACTGCTAATCTGCCTTGCCCAATTTAGCCGCGCACACCTGATTTGCCTAAACAGACATCTGAAGCAATTTCCATGCTTCTGCCTTCATTGCTTTTGTTTTCCTGTAGATGCCTTTTCCACTCCCGCAGATCTTTTGTATACAACAAGAAGCAAAGTGGCTAACGGTTGCCGAACACTCTAAAAATCTGTCGAAGAAATGTATTAATTCCAAAAGGCCATTTCATCTTGCCAATTCCCACTCTGTCATAATTTGCCGCCTCAGATCGGCTTTTGACATCTCGCGGCTTGAAATGAATTGATAAATTCTGCAGTTTGGGGCAGGGAGGGGGGTGGAGAGAGAGAGAACTGGGCAAGAGAGCTTTATTTATTCTGAAAGGCACTTTAGAAATGATTTCATGTTTGCTTTGTAGCCCTGGGGGATTGGAATACTCCAGGGGACACAAGCTGTTATTTGCCACTTGTTGACAGGGTAGAAGAACAGCTTAGCACTTTTGTAGTCTTGATTGAGGGATCCGTTCCAGAGGTTTAAGCAGTATTCACAGGCAACCCACATTGTAAGTTGTCAAGTAGCACATCCCAAGTTTTATGAATATTAAAATATTGCAAAGAGTAATGCTTCTAAAATTCAAATAAATGCTAGCCCTTCCCATGCTGTGGTAGAGACCTATACCACTTTGAAGAGATGCTGAGCTGTGCCCAGATTTTTTTTGGGGGGGGGTCACACTGTGGGTTAAACCTAGGACTTGCCGATCGGAAAGTTGGTGGTTCGAATCCCCGCAACGGGGTGAGCTCCCGTTGCTCGGTCTCTGCTCCTGCCAACCTAGCAGTTCGAAAGCACAAAGTGCAAGTAGATAAATAGGTACTGCTCCGGCGGGAAGGTAAATGGTGTTTTCGTGCGCTGCTCTGGTTTGCCAGAAGCAGCTTAGTCATGCTGGCCACATGACCCGGAAGCTGTACATCGGCTCCCTCGGCCAAAAAAGCGAGATGAGCACCACAACCCCAGAGTCGGTCACGACTGGACCTAATGGTCAGGGGTCCCTTTACCTTTACCTTTATCACACATGCATGGTGTCATACATATGTGGCATCATGCACACACACCACTGGCACACTGGGCTCCTCAAAAGGTCGCACCAGAGCGCTGGACCCCCATCACTCTGGCACAACCCTGCTGATGTTTCCCAGCTCGTGCTAGTGCTCTGGGCTCATTAGCGGGTCATGCCAGAGTGCTGGACCTTCAGCACTCTGGCGCAACTTCTGACGGGAAGGCACACTGGGCTCGTCAGAGTGCTGAAGGTCCAGCACTCTGAGATGGCCCTTCTGACAAGCACAGCACCCAGTGCTGGCACTCCAGGCTCGTGGAAGAGGTTAACATTCCGGAAGGCTGAACCTCTTAGCCCCTTGCCCAGAGATTTTGAAGGGGCCCCAAACACCCTCAGCTCCCTGGAGTTGGCATGCCTGCCACTTTGAGGATGTAGCCTTCCTGACCCAACAGGACTTGTCTTGCAGCAAGTCATACCTATCCAGCTCAGTTTTGTCTGATATCAGTTCACCAGGGCTGGATCTACACTAATAATAATAATAATAATAATAATAATAATAATAATTTATTATTTATACCCCACCCATCTCGCTGGGCCTCCCCAGCCACTCTGGGTGGCTTCCATAGAAATCAAAAATACAATAAAATATCACACGTTAAAAACTTCCCTGAACAGGGCTGCCTTAAGATGTCTTCTGAATGTCAGGTAGTTGTTTATCGCTTTGACATCTGCTGGAAGGGCGTTCCACAGGGCGGGCGCCACTACCGAGAAGGCCCTCTGCCTGGTTTCCTGTAGCTTTACTTCTCGCAATGAGGGAACCGCCAGAAGGCCCTCAGCGCTAGACCTCAGCGTCCGGGCAGAATGATGGGGGTGGAGACGCTCCTTCAGGTATACTGGACCGAGGCCGTTTAGGGCTTTAAAGGTCAGCACCAACACTTTGAATTGTGCTCGGAAACGTACTGGGAGCCAATGTAGGTCTTTCAAGACCGGTGTTATATGGTCTCGGAGGCTGCCCCCAGTCACCAGTCTAGCTGCCGCATTCTGGATTAGTTGTAGTTTCCGAGTCACCTTCAAAGGTAGCCCCACGTAGAGTGCATTGCAGTAGTCCAAGCGGGAGATAACCAGAGCATGCACCACTCTGGCGAGACAGTCCGCTTACTGTACTTTATACTTACTGTATAAACACTGTAAACAAAAATCTCGATGCAAAAAAATCAAAGAAAAGCTCTCAATGCAATATTCCTTTGACAATGGATTACTGCCCTACAGTATACTCTGGTATCACATTTTTATAACACATTTTTAGCGTTATAACTGACCAGTGTAGATTTGTCCCAGGACTTCAGACTGGGTTCTTCTGCAGTCCTACCTAGAGTTACCAGGGATTGAACAGGGACTTTCTGGATAAAAAGCAGACCCTTTACTTGAAGGATGAAATTGCTTCTTCTTGAACAAGCATTATTTTCCAGAACTTGCTGTACAGCTTGGATTGTAACAAAAAGAAAGAGCCATTGTTCTCGGGAATGGCATCATAGCAGTTCTCAAAGTACTCTTTATTTATTTATTTATTTATTTATTTCATAAAAGTTATACACTGCTAGATTGTAAAAAAAACAAAACAAAAACACTCCAGCTGGTTTACCAAAAGCGTTTTGATGATATCTATGTCATCTATCTATTACTGATAGACGTAACAATGGCGTACCATATTTGCAGTTTTCAAAACTGAATATCCTTCTTCAACACTGTTTCTCATTCAACAGGGGGTGAAGTCTCTGCTTTCTGCTAACTTCCCACTACACCAATTTCAGCGTCACATTTTTGCCAAATATGGGACTACAACTCCCATCTTCCTTGACTATTGTTCATACAGGATGGAACTGACTAGAATAGAGACTGAGAACATCTGAAGGGCCAGAGGTTCCCCAGCTCTGCTTTAAATTCTCATGCTAATTATGGCAAATTCTACCCAAAAATAACTGTAAGTGAATCAGCAACGTGCCCCATATATACAGTTTAGTTTAATCTTATAATACATGTTCTCTGGTAGAACTGGAGGCATGGGGGAGAAAGTGGGAACAAGTGATGATTTCTAAACATCCCACAGAGCTTTCACCAGGACAGGGAAGTTTTTGTCAGCGATAAATTCAGTTAAGCGGTTGAAAAGGAGAGAGAAGACTAATAAGATTTTTCTGACAGGTAGTTTAACTTAAATTTAACTAACTATGGGCAATAAAAGTATATTGAATTAATCAAAGTCAGGTTCATGAATCTTTTAGCTCCAGTGCCACATCTGAATTGAAATTTCAGATTAAAAATCACCTTTATTGTATTTTTAATAACTAAATTCTTGCACTCTCATAAACTCCATGGAAGGAACTGATCCCAGGCTCCAATTTCAGAAACGTTAAGAAAGACTACTTTTTAAAGGGGAGGGAAACACTCTCACTCACTGCCAGTAGATAATATTCTCCTAATGCTGACAGGCAGTATGGTAATGTCAACACAATCTAATATAAAAGTAATCACACACACCCTTTTTGTGTATACTCCCCCCCCCCCCATCCAGGAGGGATTAACCCACTATGTCCACATAAATTATTATTTCTCCAACACGTAACAGATCTTCATTTGAAATGTTAATTTAGTAGTTGCATTCATTTCTGCTTTATGGGTCATGGATCGGTGGGGGCTTTCTGCAACCAGTTTGGGAATGAAGAGATCTGATATTTTGCAGAGGACTGCTGAATAGAGTTGAGGCAAATTTCTCCCAGGCCAATACTTTCAAATGAATAAATGTGTTACTTTGTTGTACCAAAAAAATGGGAAAGGGATACACAGTGGTACCTTGGTTCTCATACTTAATCCGTTCCGGAAGTTTGTTCCAAAACCAAAACATTCCAAAACCAAGGCACACTTTCCCATAGAAAGTAATGCAAAGCAGATTAATCCATTCCAGACTTTTAAAAACAACCCCTAAGCACTGGTGGAGGAAGAGGGGTTGGGGGAGCGCCCTGCCACCGGCAGGTCCCATCACAGCAGCCCCCCACCCACACTGGGCGCCCCGCCGCCAGAATGTGTGCCCCGGCTCCGGGACATGCGCCAGCCCCGCCCCCGCCTGCTCTCTGCCCCCGGTGCCGGAGCATGAAGCTCCGCCACTACCCTTAAGACAGCAATTTAACATGAATTTTACTATCTAACGAGAGCATTGATCCATAAAATGAAAGCAATAAACAATGTACTGCAGTCACACAATCAGTCAATCAGTAACTGAACTGGGTTCCACACAGTAACAAAAGCAACAAAAAAGATCCACCAAAACAAAAACGCAAAATAAATAGCAAAAACAGACAGACCTCAGTGTAATACTCAAAACGGAAGTGTGGCACTAAAATTGGAAGCATAACACTAAAATCAGAAGCATAATACTAAAAATGGAGCATGTTTGATTTCTGAAAAACGACCGCAAACCAGAACATTTACTTCCGGGTTTGCAGTGTTTGGGTTCCAAGTTGTTTGACTACCAAGGCATTTGAGAACCAAGGTACCACTGTACATGCTGCTGATGGACAGGGCACTCCTGATGAGGTGGAGAGAGGAGAATCCAGAGCCAAAGAAACTGCAAAATCTGAAGCCCTGCCAGGCTCTTGCCAGCAGGGCAGGATGTTGCTGTTTTGCCCTCTTCCTCTTCTGCCAGCTTCCCCCCGTTCCCTCCCCATTGGCCCATACAAGGGTGGGTTTCAGAGGAATATGACTGCTTTGGATTAGCCCTGATATGCCCACCAGAACACTCCTTTTTACTGTTACCACTTTTGGATCATTGACGTCACAGCATCAAGGGCAGCAGAGGTTTCTTTTTTAAAAAATAATAATATTTATTACTTTTAAAACTTACAAAAAAGAAAGAGAAGAAAAAAGACAAAAAGAGGAAAAAAACAAGAAAGGGAAAAAACAATACAATATATAAACAATACGAAACACAAAATTGACACATTTACCTAAACAAAACAAAACAAAAACAATTTAAAAACATACATCATACCATTTCAGTACTCTATCTTTCATACCCTTGTTTCATCGACCTCCTCTCACCTCCCTTTTTGTATTCCACTTCTATTAATTGTTACAGCAATTCCTTTCCATCTTTCTCTATTTTCTGTCATATAAATATCTTAACTTATTTTTACCCTTATTTTCCATTAATACTATAATGCTTATTTATGCTTAACTCCTTATAACATTTCTACTAAAGCCATAAGATTTCATTCCAACATTTTTCTAACACTCAGTAATTTTACAATATTTCTATTTCTAAAAATAAACTTTAAACTTTTTCCAATCTTCTTCCACCATGTCTTCTCCCTGGTCTCAGATACTGCCAGTCATTTGTCAATTCCATATAGTCCATCAACCTGGTGATCTTCTGTCCAAGGCTCTTAACTCTTTTCCAAGTCCCTTCTGCAGGTCTTCTTCATATTTATACATGCACTTTACTTTTGTCTTCTACTGATCTTGTTCTTATTTTCCTTCCTTTGATACTGAAGAGCAGATCTCGGGGAAGCTCCAACCTAGCAATGCTTTTATTCCTTCTCGACAGGTCAACCAAATCTCCATGGTTAAATCTAAAATCCATAACGTATTTCAGGACATGTTTCAAAATTCCTCCAAATCTAAAGGCCCCCACAGCTCCAATCTCCTCACAACCCAAGTCCAAATCCCAAAAGTCAGTAAATCCCTGCATGAAGGGATCTATCCAACTTTCCTTCTCCAGTCCAGGCAGTGCTCCGATCCTCAAAATCTGACTTTTTCTATATTCAGTCATAAAAGGCCTCAACTTATAGTCCTTAATTTGCCTCTGTAAGGCTGGGGCTCCCACTTGTATTACTTTAGGTTCAACAACAGCAACTTTCTCCTTCGCCTTCTCGACAATTTGTAGGGCAGCAGAGATTTCTTGATCCAGGAGGTCTAGGAGGATGGACCTCTTTCTCTGCGAGTGGAAAGAAAAATCTCCTCTGGCCTCTAGGATGCCCTTCCAGGGACTATAGCACAATGCCTACTAATAGGTGAGTTCAATGTTGCTTAATCCCCAATAAGTGGGTGCACAATTGTATTTGTAAATTGCCCTGTGACCTTTGGATGAAGGGAAGAAGAAGAAGAAGAAGAAGAAGAAGAAGAAGAAGAAGAGGAGGAGGAGGAGGAGGAGGAGGAGGAGGAGGAAGCAGCTGCTAATCCCTTTCCCCATAGAACCATGGTTCTTCAAGGTGGAGCATAATTCTTAATACATTTACTAAATTACTTTTAAAAGTCTGTAGTGCAGATCTACCCAAAAGAGACTTAACAGCGATTGAGCAAAATAATTGTGGCGTGCACTTTTGACAGATATCAGATGTTTAATTAGAGATGTATAAATCTGACAAAGTGGATTCTGGCACATGAAAGTTTATAACATAATAAATATGTGAGAAGGTGCCATAAGGCTTTCTGTTGATTGGACCTATTCACAAGATACAGCTCTGTTTGTATCCATTGTATCATTCCATTTCTACCATATAATATCTTCTTTGGCTACAGCTAGATATACTTTTTGAAAGGACACTAGGCTACAGTAGAAATATCTTCTTGTTCGTAAGATTTTCCCATGCCCAGAGGCACTAAAATGAAGAATAATGGCTGGCTCATAATATATCAAATATATTTTAATGAATACTTTCCAGTCAGATATTCCATCAGCACTAGTCCCCTGTCTGAATTAATATTGGCCATGATTGCAAAGAAGCCAGTCTCAAAGTGACAGGCGGATACGAGTTTCATGGAGAATTTTATTTTGTCTTGGCCATGTTACTACTAGATAAAATACACAGAATTGGTGGAATTACTTTTAACTGTGGGCTGTGCTTGAAATGACATTGTGAGGCGGCCATCCCATGCTCTGTGGTAGCGGGCAGAATCTCCACAGTGCAATCGGCCATACAAAAGAATCTCAGACAGGTCTATCTTCTGGAAGAACAGGAATCCATATTTGAAACAATACTTGCTCAGTGGTAATTTCAGGCCACATCTGCACACTGCATTTCAAACACTATGATACCACATTAACAGTCATTTCTTTCCCAAGAGAATCCTGAAAGCTGTTGTTTGTTCATAGAATCATAGAATCATAGAGTTGGAAGAGACCACAAGGGCCATCGAGTCCAACCCCCTGCCAAGCAGGAAACACCATCAGAGCACTCCTGACATATGGTTGTCAAGCCTCTGCTTAAAGACCTCCAAAGAAGGAGACTCCACCACACTCCTTGGCAGCAAATTCCACTGTCGAACAGCTCTTACTGTCAGGAAGTTCTTCCTAATGTTTAGGTGGAATCTTCTTTCTTGTAGTTTGGATCCATTGCTCCGTGTCCACTTCTCTGGAGCAGCAGAAAACAACCTTTCTCCCTCCTCTATGTGACATCCTTTTATATATTTGAACATGGCTATCATATCACCCCTTAACCTCCTCTTCTCCAAGCTAAACATGCCCAGCTCCCTGTTCATGGCTCTGAGAAATGTTAGGAGGCCCCTGTTCCCCTCACAGAGCTACAGTTTTCAGAGTTACCCATGAAGAGGGATTGACACTTAAACCAAGTTGATATTGACAAAGGTGGAGGCAAAACAACACTTTTTTCACCATTACAGCAATATATAGAGAGAGTGAGGGAGGGAGATAAACTAAAATAGTATTTTTTTAAAAAAAAAAAATAATAATGACAGGTTCAGGAGGGGGTCTTGAGATCACACAAAAAAACTTTTGTGGGGCCTGATTTACATACATTTCATAAAAACAGTTTAAATAGGCTTAAAAACAGGAACCAAAACAAGTGAAAATAGGTTTCAAAGCAATACAAAATGAGCAGCTATAGCAGAGACATTTTCACCCTGCTGGAAAAGCTTGTTGAAACTGAAAGCCTCTTCCATTGTTTCAGGAAAGTACAGATAATGGACACCTCTCATATTTCAACAATACTGCCTGGACAATAGGCACTATTCATTTAACAAAACACTATTCCCATTTCATACAGAATGAAATCAATAAGGGAAACAAAACAGTATGACTTCAATGTTGTGTCTAGTTAATAGTCCTGTGCGCCGCAGGATGGAAAAAACAAGAGAAGTCATGTCACTGGGCTGAAAGGCTAACTATGCCATTCTGTAGATGTTGACTCAGAACTGGGGCTTACTTTCTGGTTGGGATAGGGAAGAAATTCAATTCTATTTGCATTTAAAGGCAAACTCACCTAATTCATACTTTCTGAAACAATATGAGAACCAAAGCACAACCATCCTTCAAAATGCTCATTTCTCTGGATTTTACACTGTAGTTCTCCAGCTAAGTAAGTACACAAATATGTGCATAAAATTATATGTAATTGTGAAGATTCTCATACAAAAATGTGTTATATTATGGGAAATAATATAAGTCAGGCAAATATAAATTAGGCAAAACGGTGTGCCAAAATGTGTATATTGGGAGAAATTAACACTAAATGCTGATGAATTTTCTTGAGGACTTTTAAGCAAAAGATTCGCAATCTGGTGGAGAATTGAATTAAAGATGAGAAATTGAAAATGTCAGGCCTACGCTCTCTGTCACTCTGCTCTGCCTCAATCCTGTTCGTGTTTGCTGTTGGGAGGGTGGCTCAGCCCCACCACATAGGCCTCTATGGGCCAGCAGTGGCAGAACATTATATTTCTAGCCTGTATTTACATTAAGGAGCTCAAGACTGTGTAGATGGTTCTGTTTCACTCATTCACACAAACACACATTTTTCCCCCTAACAACCCCATGAGGTAAACTAAGCTAAGGTCACCATTATACATCACTGGCACTCATACCACCACAGACTCAATGCTTTCCTGTGAAATCGATTTGCATACTCAGTTATGAGCCATCAATCAGGCGTGGAGAAAAAAAGGCCCAGCAATATAATAATCAAGTGCAAGAAAATAAAAACAGTTGCGTGTGTGAAGCTGGCCCAATGATCAAGTGGATGCCTCACAACAAATCTGCAGATGCGGTTATCTGCGCTTAATTATTGTCTTTCACTTTCTTTCACAGCAACGTATTTTGCTACCTCCATTGGCAGCATCTGTTACAGACAAACAGCAAAGTTAAGCCTTCCTTGACATCCAAGGGCATAGTAAATATTTAACTAGGGATTTTTTTTTTCTGGTGCAAAGTGCAATTAGTCAAGCCCTGTCACCTTGTCACTTGCTTTCAGGGACTGAAAATCTGTACATGATGTCCATGTTTTCAGACTAAAGATGGCCTCATCACTGTGATCTCTCTCAGCACATTGATAATTCTGATTTAAAAACCTAGTCAGCTTGTCTCTATCTCTCTGGCCCTTAACAATGGTGAAGGAAGTGCCTGCCGTATCTTTAAGAGGGTGATATCTGGATATCTATGCCTAACTGAAACCATGCAATGCCATGATGTAAATGCAGTGTAAGGATCATGTTCTAGCAGTGTTGCAAGTGGAAAATTAAGGAGAAATCGGTCATGATTGATAATTAAGGTGTTCTGCTCCCCTCATACAAATCATGCATTTCACAAAATACTGGTTAATCAAGGTTGTTGAAGTCCACATTAAGTCCCTCTGTGTTTAATATTAGGAATATAAATCCCAGGAAAAAGATGCATATTAGAGAAACTTACAATAAAAATGCTTTCCATGTACACAATTCATTATCATAATTAGTGCTATTTTTCTAGAAAAAGAACTGTTGGCTCACCATGAACACCTCTTAGAATGGCAATGGTGCCCACCTGAGAGGTGCTGGAACTGAGTTCTAGTGACTTCCGACTGAAAAAAAAGTCCTGGTTGTAATGTAATATACTATTAGCGTAGCATTATTCTATATTATCGATAGGGACGCGGGTGGCGCTGTGGGTAAAAGCCTCAGCGCCTAGGGCTTGCCGATCGAAAGGTCGGCGGTTCGAATCCCCGCGGCGGGGTGCGCTCCCGCTGCTCGGTCCCAGCGCCTGCCAACCTAGCAGTTCGAAAGCACCCCCGGGTGCAAGTAGATAAATAGGGACCACTTACTGGTGGGAAGGTAAACGGCGTTTCCGTGTGCTGCGCTGGCTCGCCAGATGCAGCTTTGTCATGCTGGCCACGTGACCCGGAAGTGTCTCCGGACAGCGCTGGCCCCCGGCCTCTTGAGTGAGATGGGCGCACAACCCCAGAGTCTGTCAAGACTGGCCCGTACGGGCAGGGGTACCTTTACCTTTACCTTTACTATTCTATATTATCATACCAAAAAATAGATTCATAAACAGTTACATTTTGACCTACTCAGCCTCCAGAGCTGAAGTGGGGAATCTTTTGTTCTCCAGATGTTGCGGAACTGTAAGTCCCATCATCACTTACCACTGGTCATGTTTGCAGGACTGGTGGGAGTTGTACATCATGAGCATCTGGAGACACAAAGCTTCCTCACACCTGCTTAGAGCCAGAAGGCCAGTTTCCTATGCTGTTCTTCCTTTTACTTAGTCAAGACATTCATAATGAAAGCTGAAATTCTCATAATGCTGCATTTGGATCCTACTGTTCAATTTTGTGGACCTGTGCAATTTGTCCAACTTGATCTCCTGCCAAATAGAATGGGAGATATAAATATATCAGAAAAGGGCAGGGCATTTCCTGCTCTTCTGAAAACGTAGTTAACTTCATCGATGAGCAGAGACGCTCGAGTCAAATGTCTGGAAATGCCCTCTTACTTTAGGTTCAGTCAAATATGGCTCCTAATTGGATTTCATTTGAAAGTGAATAGTTCAGAAAGCTCTCCCTACCGCACTAATGTTTGTATTTATAGATTTAAAAGAACCAAGTTACAATGTGAAGTAGGGCTGTCAGCCAAGGAAAAGGTTTTCCAGTTGATTAGGTATCTTTATTTCCTTTCCCTGTTAACTGATCAACGAACCAGCTGATCAATGTAGTTATTACATTAACTCAATGCAGGTGCTATTTTGGGGGATGGAGATAACATTTTCTCTTGCCTCACAAATCGCACATGGGAAATGATCTTTGGTGCCAAATGCTATCTGAAGCCAGCTGTCTCAGAGAGCTGTGTTCAGATGCTAGTTTAATCTACTGGCCATGGGGAGAGACTGCTAGCTGAACCACTTATCTTTATTGTTGAGCTATAGGGTATTCCGAAACTCCCCTGCAGCACCAGATGGCAATATTTTCTGTATGCTGTGGTAAAGATTCAATTGTGGTGTATTCCTATCTATGGAAAAATCACAGCTCCTTTTCATCCTATCTATAGACACGTTGTGTCATCGTCCTTTGTGGAGCTCTCAATGGCTTTGATGGAGACATAAGCAGGATAGACAAAACTGATGAGATTGCAAAGCAATGAGATGCCATAGCCAAACATCAGGTAGAGTCCCAGAAACGCAATTGCACCTGTGGCCAGGTAGTCCCTCTTGATGCCCATCTGCATCTCCAGGAGGCCCAGCAGGTCGCCCACAAAACCTGGCCGGTGCAGGAAGGCCTGGAAGCGGAGGTCCCTATCTATAGCACTGATGATAAACCAAGACTTAGCCCCAGATCATTATGCAGCTTCCTGCCATATCTATCTCTTTCCTCATCTCCAGTAGAGATGGGTTGAGCAGCTAATTCCATCTTGTTTCAGACTCACTGGCCCTCAATCAGAGGTCTGTATGCATATATAACATACCATCCAACATTTCTCCAATGAAAATAGGGACATCCTCCTCCTCCTCCTCCTCCTCCTCCTCCTCCTCCTCCTCCTCCTCCTCTTCTTCTTCTTCTTCTTCTTCTTCTTCTTCTTCTTCTGATATTTATACCCCACCCATATGACTGGGTTGCCCCAGCCACTCTGGGCAGCTTCCAGCATATTATTACAAAAGTCAGGTGCCTCTCTTTGCTGAGTGGTGGCAAGAGCCCATGGGATCGCAGGCACTCACCCGGGGTCTGTGGTCCTTTGGGGAATTGAATAATAATAATAATAATAAATTTTATTTATATCCCGCCCTCCCCAGCCGAAGCCGGGCTCAGGGCGGCTAACAACATTAAAACAGTATGACATTATAAAACATTATAAAAATGAATTAAAATCAAAATTGATGGCAACCATAAACTAAAGCTTTGTAAAGATTGCCAGAGGAGGGGGTCAGGCTGCGCCCTGACCAAATGCCAGGTGGAACAGCTCTGTCTTGCAGGCCCTGCGGAAAGATGTCAAGTCCTGCAGGGCCCTTGTCTCTTGTGACAGAGCGTTCCACCAGGTTGGAGCTGCAGCCGAAAAAGCCCTGGCTCTAGTTGAGGCCAGCCTAACCTCTCTGAGGCCTGGGACCCTCAAGGTGTTTTTATTTGAAGATCGTAAGTTCCTCTGTGGGGCATACCAGGAGAGGCGGTCCAGGAGAGGCGGTCCCGTAGGTAGAAGACTCAGCGGAGACTGTGATGGCTTTAGGAAATATGGCTTATTCACCTACTTACACCTTCAGTCTGCATGGAGGGAGTCCAGATCTTACAGCAGGTCTTTTCAAGAGGGGCTTGTACTCCACAGCAGTGCAGCCCTGAAGTCCAAGGCATCTCTGCAGCCAGCCCCCAAAGATGGATACCAGCTCCTGGTCCTTCTTCTTCCCAGCCACCCTTGCTCCCAGAGCAGTTACCCTGGCAACCTTCCAAATGCCTAGTCTCTGTTCACACCTCAGGGTAAGGAGTTCTCTTGTATTGCTAATGTCCCTTAATTGTTCTCTATTGTTTCCTTGATGGCTGTAGCTCAGCCGCACTAATTCCTCTGAGACTTACATTCTCCTTTCATGTCCCAAATAATTAAAAACCCAGCATTTATTAATTTCTATGGTTTAGAGGGTCCCCCCTTTAATCTATAACAATATATAAAAGCACAATAAAACATTAAACATGAAAAATACCCTATAGAGGGCTGCCTTCAAATGGTTGGATAACTGACCATACCTTCCAACATTTCTCTGATGGAAATAGGAACATCCTAAGGAAAAGTGGGACATTCTGGGATCAAATCAGAAACTGGGAAGGCTTCTGTAAATCTGGAACTGTCCCTGGAAAAATAGAGACACTTGGGTATAACTTGTGTGTGTCATCAAAACTACATTTTTTAGGATTCTAATCCCCATCTGCGCTATACAGTTGTACCTTGGTTCTCGAATGCCGTGGTACTCATACGTTTTGGCTCCTGAACGCCAAAAACCCATAAGTAAGTGTTCCAGTTTCCTAACATTCTTTGGAAGCTGAACACCTGATGCATCTTCCAAGGCTTCCAATTGAGTGCAGGAAGCTCCTGCAGTCAATCAGAAGCTGTGCCCTGGTTTTCAAACAGTTCCGGAATCAAACCGACTCCCAGAGCAGATTAAGTTTGACAACCAAGGTACCATTGTAAATTTAAAGGAGTGTCTTCACCCAAAGTCAGGGCTTCCCCCAAAGAATCCTGAGGACTGTAGTTTGTCAAATGTGCTAAGCTACAATTTTCAGAGTTCCTTGGGGGAAAAGATTGGTTGCTAAACCACTCTGACAAATGTAGCTCTGTGAAGGGAATAGGATTCTCCTAATAACTCTCAGTTCCCAGGATTCCTTGTGGGAAGCCACAACTGTTTAGAGGGATGCTGCTTTTAATGTATAGTGCAGATGGGCCTGCAAGACACTTGAACTAGGTTTTTTCTGTTTACTTACAAAACTCTATTATTTCTCCATCTGCAATCAGCCAGCACACACATGAAGTTTTACTGAGTTCAGACCGATTAGCCTGCTAGTGCAACTGAGTTTGAATTAGGTTCCACACAGAAGCCAAGATGGCAGTATTTCAGCAATGAGTAGACTGCAAAGGTATCGAGCCATGCTGTGAGAGTAAAAACCATTCATGCAAATATGGCTGGCAAAGATCTAAGCATAGCCTAATTACACAATGAACGCTCCAGGTGATTCACGGAGAACCGAACTATTTGCACGAGCCCATTACATACCATAGGCCTGGCTTTCTCTAGCTTAAATGTGCATATAAGAGATTCATTTCCCAAGGCTGCTTCATCGCCAAGCCGTCTTGAGACCTGCTGCATAACCTACGAGCCCAACGAAACTGTATCTGCCATAAAATAAAAGCGTTCCCTAAATGAAGCTGGTTGGCAACCGTTTCAAAGCTTTGCACATTTGCCAGCCTTCCCAGATGGAACCGAGAGGTGTTTGCAAGTAGTAACTCAAAGTTTTAAAAAATGGATTCAAGCAGGCAAGAGTTGACAAGCAGAAATTGGCCTCCAGTTATTGCTGCTGTTATTTTATAAATAAAATAAAGGACTGCTTGCCTACCACAAAGAATGTTTCATCCATATCCTTTAGCCTGGCTGTATGTAGTTATTCTGCCTTGTAGAGGACAATGCAAATGGTGTTAAATGTGTTAAATAACATTAAATATGTATTACATTGTGTGTTTTGGAAGGCCTTTTTTTTTAGTAGTAGTAGTAGAAGAAGAAGAAGAAGAAGAAGAAGAAGAAGAAGAAGAAGAAGAAGAAAGTCACAGATTGATTCATGAGTAGAATTGGTTGCTCTCCTCTGCACACATTCAAGCTTGTCAATATCCTTCTTAAATTGTGGTGCCCAGGTATGGTCTTACCAAGGCAGAATAAAGCAGTACTATTACTTCCCTTGACCTGGACACTGTACTTTTCTTGATGCAGCCTAGAATAGCATTTGCTTTTCTTTCTTTTTTGCTGCTGCATCGCACTGTTGAGCTTGTGGTCCACTCATTCCCCTAGATCATCTTCACATGTACTACTAATAAGCCAAATGTCCCCCATCTTATATTTGTGCCACTGGTTCTTCCTGCCTAAGTGCAGAACCTTGCATTTGCCCTTACTGAAATTCATGTTGTTAGTTTGGTTGGGCCCAGTTCTCTTTTCTGTATTGCTTTATTATTAGCAATGGACCAAACAGCACCCATCTCTGCTTGGTTTGGAACTAGGTCAACAGCAACAAGCATCTTTGGAAAATTTACATGTGGAATGTTTCTGCAAGTACACAACCTCCTTTGGCCCTCTGAGTCAGATCAGAACATCTGAGGGTGGCAATGCCTGGATGGTGTTTATGGCATCTGCACATTCTGAACAAGGAAGATTTCTGTCACAAAAACACAACTGAAACTTCTGATGACACTGAAGTCTTGTTTAACTTCCCACCCTCACTCCTCCTGCCTTCTGTAAGGGGCCCTCAACAGCTGCAGCTGCTATCCATGTTTGTTGTTGTTTAGTCGTGTCCGACTCTTTGTGACCCCATGGACCAGAGCACGCCAGGCACTCCTGTCTTCCACTGCCTCCCGCAGTTTGGTCAGACTCATGTTTGTAGCTTCGAGAACACTGTCCAACCATCTCGTCCTCTGTCGTCCCCTTCTTCTTGTGCCCTCAATCTTTCCCAACATCAGGGTCTTTTCCAGGGAGTCTTCTCTTCTCATGAGGTGGCCAAAGTATTGGAGCCTCAGCTTCACGATCTGTCCTTCCAGTGAGCACTCAGGGCTGATTTCCTTAAGAATGGATACGTTTGATAGAATGGATATGTTTGATCCATGTTTAGTCAGGAGCAAATCCTACTGAGTTCAATGGGACATACGCCCAAGCAGTGCTTTTCTGGCGATGCTATACACAGGTACCAGCACCTTATTTTAATTTTATTTTTTTGCTGCCTCCATTGGCTCTTTTGTCCTGGCAACCACAACACGTTCATTAATTCACCTCACATTTTCACCCCCAAAAGCACTGATTCCAAGTAAGTGGAGTTACGATGGCACCCTCAATATCTGGGGGGGGGGGAATATATTGGGGGGAAATACAAAACTATAATAAACTAAATCCATAGGGGTGGGAAATCATAAATATTCAGCAGCAATGGGTATAAACAATCCAAAACACCCCCCTACTTTTGCCCGTCTAAGCCCATTTCCTGAAGAGAAATGTGCTGTTTCCCATTTTGCTCTTTTTCTCCCCAGGAAGAGGTTATGTGAAAAAGATGCTTGCTGCCAGATTATTATTTTTTAATCTGAATTTTCTCATATTAAACCGTGCTGGTGCCTCTTTATCTTTCTAAAATGTGCTACCACATACTTAGCTGTTGATCCACTGACCCAGCACACTTGGATGGAATGCTGTGACGGGGGGCGGGGAGGGGAGCCATGTTTTGTAATAAAATATATAAATACAGGATGAGAGTTGAAATCTCCAATTTTCAACCATTTGTGGAGATCCCAAGACTGAAAACAAGCAATATCACATAGAACATCTGAACTAACTCCACAGGGTGTGTGGTTTTTTCCTTCCCTGACATTTGCACAGTAAAAATATGAATTGCTTTATCAAATACACGGTTTTTATATACAGTCTTCAAACACTGGCAAACCTGGTTAGATCAGTTGGTTAGAGCATAATGCTGATATTGCAAAGGTTACAGATCCAATGCCTGTAAGGGCCAGCTACATATGCCTGTATTGCAGGGGGTTGAACTAAATGATCCTCAGGGTCCCTTGCAACTCTACAACTGTATGATTCTCCATCTGGGCAAGCAAGAGGCATTGTCTGAGTTTAAAGACAAACTCCAGCCAGGCAAAACAACTCTAAGTAAAGGTATGAAACAGAACCTGTGTGGGGTATAGCCTGGGTGGGTGATGTGGTTAGAGTCCTGAGGGCCACATTGAGAGGCTTGGAGTCCCACATTGTTTAGTAATT
Source organism: Podarcis cretensis (assembly GCF_951804945.1). Lineage (NCBI taxonomy): Eukaryota > Metazoa > Chordata > Lepidosauria > Squamata > Lacertidae > Podarcis > Podarcis cretensis. Next base: position 15,065,993 of record NC_137187.1, read on the forward strand.
TAATTCACTGAAATTGTAAATGCTTGTATGCATTACTACGTGTTTGAATTTGATTGGTTGGTAGCTGAAATCTAGAGAGATCTCTAGTAGTTCTCATGTGATTGGCTAATGTTGGTCACATAGGAGGTATCTAGCGAAGGAGAAACTCAATTTTATGTGAAGCAAGATGGCTGTGTTTTAGACTCCACTGTGAACACTGTTACGTTGAATAGAGTGTTGGTGTGCTTCTTCAGAGAGCAAAGACAAAGGAGAAGGTAAAAGTGGAAATCTCACATAGGAGCTGCAAGGCATGGCCTAATTGAGGTACAGCAGGATGAGTGCTGAGCTCTGGAAAGGGAGGAAAATACAGTTGGTTGGAAATTAGAAGAGACTGTAAGCCCATGCTTGGACAAGCATGTGACTGTAAATATTATGTTTTAATTAATCTATAAGTTTCTGCAAGTAAAGTTTTTGAATATTAAAATATGGACATTGGTTTAATTTCCAAAGAAGGGAGTCCGTCATATATATGATTTGAGCTCCTTAGCTGTGATTTCACTACTCTTACTTCAACACACATTTGGCCCCTGGGCTTGAGGTCCCCCCCACCCTTATTAAAACTCAAGGCATTATTTTTACTTACTGGCAACAGTCGCAAAGCTCTAAACATTTTTGAAGTGCAAGACGTACGCAAGGTTGTATGGCACATTCTTGCTAAGTTAATACAGTAATCACACAGTGTCTGAAAAATTAGTTTGTGCAGATCCCCATGAAAGGAGGAAGTTAGTTACTGCAGTTTCACATCTCAGTAGAACTGTGCAGCTTGGTCGCCAGCCCTGGAAAATCTGGCACGCTAACAACGAGAGCCTTGTAATAGTATTTATTAATGAAATCTAAATCAAAATGTCTTTCACACTACAGTAGCAAAAGGGTCTATTGAGTTTTAGTTTGCACTACATTTTATACTTCATGACTTTTTATACGTGCGGTTATAATGAATATTTCTGACTCTATCCGTTATATATTTGAACAGTTTCCAACTTACTCACTGTAACTGACTATTATTTACTTTTCCCCCTCCAGGGATATATTACAATATCTAGCAGGCCAGTGTATTTGCTTCATTACAAAACCCCAATGATGCATGCTTACATATAGCCCTTGAAGAAATTGGGTCTTTGACTCTGGCTAGGTTTAAGGCCTGAACCAATTGCCTGGACTGGCTGTGGACCAGAGCTGCTGTGGATTGTTATTTATTCCGAATCTGACTGAGAGAAGGAGCAGCTGTCTCAGGAGAAAGGGACAAGAAACTTACTACATTATCTGTCACCTCTCCTCGGATCTTGTCTTCCTGGGCTCTTGGGAGCTGCAAAGACTAGCCTTCCTTTCGCTCCCCAGATATAGGCTGGGCTTTTCAATGTTGCTGAATGCATGGCAACCCAGGTGACAGAGACATTTTTTAATAGGAATAAGGAGAGTACTGCCTTGGGAGAGAGAAAAAACCCTTCCCACTGTAACGGCTGAGGACACAGAGATGCCTTGCATCAGATTCAGAACCCAGCAATATACAAGCTAGTCTTCTTCATAACAGAGAGCCAATGTGACATAGTGGTTAGAGCATTGGACTAGGACCTGGGAGAACGGGGTTCAAATCCCCACTCAGCCTTGACACTCGCTGGGTGACCTTGGACCAGTCATAGTCACTCAGCCTAACCTACCTCATAGGGGTTTTGTGAGGGTCTAATCTGTTGAAGCCATACAAAATAAAGACAGGAGATACAGGAGAGAAGGTGAAGGAGGCAGAGAGAAGTAGTGTCACAGAGCCTGTTTTAGGGGTCTGCGGTCCATGGCTATATAGGAGAGAAAGAGATAATATCCCATAGTTGGCTGATTTTTGTAGCTAGGGCACACGGGTGGTGGATGATGCACAATGGAATTTACTGGCTGCAGGTTTTTGTTTAATGTCCTTCTCCTATATACTTCCTACAGTGACCAAGTGCATTATCTTGCCATAAATTACATCTTATTGATGAACTCCCAGGAAGACATTTTTATCTCCATAATAGAAATAGGAAAATTATGCACTCTGCCGAAAATGTGCTACAGAGTTTGCTTCTCATCTGGAAACATTTAGATATTAAATGATTCATTAAGTTATACAAGACAACATGGACAGGAGTCTTTCAGGCTCCTGCTTGTGGAGTTTCTAAACCATGGGAGGAGGAAATTAACCCTGTCTTGATTGCTTTGGTCAGTTACCCTTTCAGTTTTTTAATGCCAGATTGCTACATATGAATTAAGAGTAATGCGAAGAACAGATTGCTGACTGTTGGCCTCTGGTGGGGGAACGACCTACTAGACTGTGCCTACTAAGTTAATTGGCTCAAATTTATCAGGTTCCACAATGGCTGACTCCATCTTGGAAGGCAACTCCTACATTGGATCCTAAAGGCTATAAGCTATGAGTCATTTTGCCTGAATTACTTAGAAGCACTCTTTGGCCCAGGTTCAGTGATCTCTGTCTGTGCAAGGGCTGTTGCACTAGCATAAGGGTGAGAATAATGGTTGTGCAATATGAAACACAGCCCCTTTAAAGTTGTCGCCTGATGTCATAATGCAATCAGGTGCTTGACTGGTGGGCATGGGGGATGGGAGAGCTCAGGATCCAGCATGCCATCTGGAAAAGATTCCCCACCTCTGAACTAAGGCATTGGCACCTTAAAAGAACATATAGCTCTTCATAGGGGGTGGGGCTAATAGGAGGTTTAGGCCAACCAGCTGTGGTTTCATGCCAACTAGGAAGCTTCAACATGCTGCTAAAGCAACAGCTCTTCTTAAGTGAGCTCTAGCCAACACTGGCCACTGTGAGCTGTCCAGGGTACTGATGGCTGGTTTTCCTGCATTTGGCAGTGCTTACACTTGCCTTAATTAGGGACGCAGGTGGCGCTGTGGGTTAAAGCCTCAGCGCCTAGGACTTGCCGATCGAAAGGTCGGCGGTTCAAATCCCTGCGGCGGGGTGCGCTCCCGCTGCTCGGTCCCAGCGCCTGCCAACCTAGCAGTTCGAAAGCACCTCCGGGTGCAAGTAGATAAATAGGGTCCGCTTACCAGCGGGAAGGTAAACGGCGTTTCCGTGTGCGGCTCTGGCTCGCCAGAGCAGCGATGTCACGCTGGCCACGTGACCCGGAAGTGTCTCCGGACAGCGCTGGCCCCTGGCTTCTTGAGTGAGACGGGCGCACAACCCCAGAGTCTGTCAAGACTGGCCCGTATGGGCAGGGGTACCTTTACCTTTACCTTTTTACACTTGCCTTGTCTTGACCCTTCAGAATGTGAGCTCTGCCCTATCCCACCTTCAAACTGGTTTCCCCTCACATCCTATGCTAAGAGATGACGGGACAGGTGTAAAATAAGTACATAGGTCAAATTTTCAGGTTACCCCATTAAAGGAGTCCAGGGGAACATATTCTGTCCAAATGCCCATACAGGGCATAACAGGGCATTGAACTCCTTAAGATGGCATCCAGGTGGGATTTCCTGGAATTGATTTATGTCATAGGGTGATCCTGAAACCCAGTATAGACCCTGAATTAATAATCACCCAGTAGACTGGTTGGGTGATTCAGGATACACGCCCAGTGCCTATGCCAAAACCTACTGACCTCTGGAATCAATAAACCACTGAATCCCCGTGCTATTTGTCTTGCCATTATTTATTCTGTGCACATCACATCCCCTGATGGCCCAGGCTCACTGCTCCTGGTCCCACAACTATCATTAAAACAAAACAGAATAAACAAACTGATGCAGCCAGCCAGCTATACATTATGTGTTATGGTCTTCCAGGTGCTTGAAAATACTCTCTCCTTGTGAATAGGACCCTTATTGAATTGACTGGGCTGCTATGTAACAGCTAGTAGGCTGCACTCAGATTGGTCGGTCTTAAGATTACATACCTGCCTTTGAATAACTAAGGCAAGGGACTCTTGCCCTGCATAAATCAACACTCCCAATTAGAAGACTGGATGTAAAACACAGCTACTTCATAGATGCCTTATGTAAATAATTGCTTCACTTGTAAAATCAAATACAGCTTGTTAGCTCTTGGTGACAGCACAATATTAGATACACGCACACTCACTTGGCAGCATTTAGTACAATAAAGATTTGTTGCCACCCCCCAAAATGAAGCAAATGGCTTGCTGGCCTTTCAGCTTGTTTTGAAAATGTAGAATTTTTAGCAGCTGATATCCTAGGGGAAAGTAACTTGTACATTAGCAAAACACACACTGCTGGTTACCTAGGGCTAGTTTCAGGGTTTCGTGGCCAGGGGCTAAGTGGGCTTTCTTAAACAATGAGAACAGGAGGTATATGTGTACAGAAAACGCCCCAGAGTCCCCTGCCTCAATAACTCAGGAAAGTAAGCCAAGCCACATGGCAATATATATGTATATATATATATTATAATAATAAATAATAAATTTTATTTATATCCCACCCTCCCCAGCCGAAGCTGGGCTCAGGGCGGCTAACAACACTAAAACAGTGCAACATTATAAAAACATTATAAAAATTAATTAAAATAAAAAATGATGGCAACCATAAACTAAAGTTTTGTAAAGATTGCCAGAGGAGGGAGTCAGGCTGCGCCCTGACCAAAGGCCAGGTGGAACAGCTCTGTCTTGCAGGCCCTGCGGAAAGATGTCAAGTCCTGCAGGGCCCTTGTCTCTTGTGACAGAGCGTTCCACCAGGTTGGAGCCGCAGCTGAAAAAGCCCTGGCTCTAGTTGAGGCCAGCCTAACCTCTCTGTGGCCTGGGACCTTCAAGGTGTTTTTATTTGAAGACCGTAAATTCCTCTGTGGGGCATACCAGGAGAGGCCCTATATACACCCCCTTCCAAGGATATGTGGTGTAACTAAAGGCATCTTTATCATTCCAGCACTGCTTAGAAATAAAGTTGCCTCTGTCTTCCCAGTCTCTTAAGCAACCTACACAAGACCACACCCTGGTATTCTACATTAATCCAGAATAATGTATTGGATTCATACTCAAACATTGCCAATATTAGATCTTACCATCCTCCATTAGGTATGAAAGTATGAGGAGGAAGAAATCTTACCAGATTAATCAATTGTGTCATTGAACCAGCTATTCAACTGTGTCTGCATTAAGAGATAACATGAAAATATTTGTGATTGTGTGAAGAATGGAAGGATGTGAGAAACTCTCTCCCAATTACTGTACACTGCAGGTACCTAAGCTATGAACAATTGCCCTGATACAACTATGCATATGCAGCAGCTAGAGCTCAACATGGATAGCCTTGGAAAACAAATCAAAGAGAGGGATACAAAATGAAAAGTTGTTGAATGGAATGCCACTGTTCAGTGTTTCAGCCAGCCAGCTGGCCATGCCCTCTTCCATTATATTCCTTTTCAGTGCATCTTCCAACAGTAAACTTAATTGGTATTCAGTGGCCACAGAGCATGCTCAGTCTTCACTGAGTTTTTCTTCCTTTCTTTCTTTTTTAAAAAAAGGATTTTCACACAGTAGTTTTAAAAGGCTCCCTCAAATATCAAGCCAGCCATGCATGCCTCCATTACAACCGTCTTTGCAGTTTCTGGAGATGGAAGCCTGAAGAGTGGCAAAAAGCAAATGTGTCTGGTACTACACCACAACAAGGTACGTAGATGAAAGGCACTAAATTGAAGGATATGGGAGTTAAAATGTGGAACTCTCCCTAATTGCAGGTGAACCTGCTTGTGTTTTCATCTTCCCACCTGCAGTATGTGGTTGTGTTACTTGATGCCCTTCCAAAGCTTATTGGCTCTTAACAATGTCTTTTCTAAATTAAAACATCATTTCATTGAGTGCATTAAGATGACTAGCCAAGGACCCTAATGCTCATCCACTGCACTCCATTACAAAAACCTTATGCTAATTCCCCTTCCCCTCTTACTAAAAGCAGCTGCAGTACTGAAGGTAGACCAAATCTATCTTGAAGATAAAGCTCCACCTGGCATTAAAACTGACAGAGATGTAAAGTCCTTTTTTAATTACCCTGTTTCCCACAATAAAAGCCTTGAAAGCAGAAGCATTTTCATAATAATAAATTTCCATGCGCTGAGTTCAGAGCACTACCAAGTCACAAGAGCACATAAAGAACCATTCTTAGGAGGAAAGAAATGTCACAGGACTAAATTTAAGGCATTTTCTCCCCCCAGACATTAAAATACCTTTTTAGCAAAATACTTAAAATGGCAACAATCATAGCAGAAACATATGTAAGAATAAACATTTCACTGTTGGATGAATTCTTAGGGTTATTTGGTATTCATCTTGCTCAAAGGGAGTACTAAAGATACAGAATACACACCCAAACAGTCAGGATGTTTTAATTGTTCCCAATCATTGTTTAATTCTGGGTTTCCAATGGGACACACATGAGCACAATGGTGCTGTCAAAGCCTCTGCTCACTGCCTCTTTACTCACAATTACTTTTTTCATCTTGAAAACCATAGAGTTGAAGGAGGAACTGGGAGGAACAAGATTCTTTCCCATTTCCTCTTTCAGCTCTTTGTGTTTCTTCAAGACTCTGAGCAGCATCTGAGCAGCTGAACAGAAAATGGAATGACTGAGAGGATATGAGAGACTGAGAGGAAAGAGACCAGAGGAGTGGAGCAACTGGGAGGGAGGCAAAGGGGAGAAAGTGGGGTGCCGCAAGAGTCACACAGAGAGATAACACAGTATAATGGAGTGGAGTGCCAGAGACAGAAAACACATGCTGTTGGCTGCTTGTCATAACTCAGCAATCAGGGCTGCATTTTGTTCCCCATCAAGTCCAGTTTAGGCATCTCCTAGAAAGCCACCAATCGTCAGAATTAACAAAAGGAACACTGCAGCCCATTAAGTGAAATGTAAAAAGGTAAAGGTAAAGGTAAAGGTACCCCTGCCCGTACGGGCCAGTCTTGACAGACTCTGGGGTTGTGCGCCCATCTCACTTAAGAGGCCAGGGGCCAGCGCTGTCCGGAGACACTTCCGGGTCACGTGGCCAGCGTGACATCGCTGCTCTGGCGAGCCAGAGCCGCACACGGAAACGCCGTTTACCTTCCCGCTGGTAAGCGGTCCCTATTTATCTACTTGCACCCGGAGGTGCTTTCGAACTGCTAGGTTGGCAGGCGCTGGGACCGAGCAGCGGGAGCGCACCCTGCCGCAGGGATTCGAACCGCCGACCTTTCGATCGGCAAGCCCTAGGCGCTGAGGCTTTAACCCACAGCGCCAAATGTAGCCTGGCAATAATGTGTGGTGGTCTGCCAATAGACTTCACACCTGTTTCTTATTCCAAGAATGGTTCCCTATTTACCATTAACCTTTTGTATTTCTGTTAGATACGGAACAGTTAACAAGCTTACCTGCCAAGCAATCAGTAAATCACAACTTCTTTGGGTTTTTGTGAAAAGATACGAGCCACCATATCTGTTTGACTTGTTGGATATTTGCCAATAAAGTAACAAAAGCATCTACTTTATTTAGACAGGAATGAGAAAAAAAATGTTCCTGCTTGTCAATTCCTGATTTGCCTGAACTTGTGATTGCAACCACAAGAGGCCACTAGTGGTTATTCAACCTAGATGGATTTCTCTCCCTTTCAAAATCCACCTGAAGAAAAGCAACAGAAGTTAGAGTCTTCCAGCTCTTGAAATAATAATTTAAAAGCCTGGAACCTAAGTGGAGTCTGAGGATGGAGCCCTGAGTAGTTCCAAGGGGAAGAGCTGGGGTGGAGCCTAGTATTTGGGGGTGAGTCTAGGGGCAGAACCCAAGGCAGTTTTGGTCAAGGTTGGGATTTTTCTCTTTAACTAAGATGTGTACTCATTTTAAAAATGGGTGACGAATGGGGAGGGGGGTATTCTCTCTTGCTTTTCTGAAAATGGACCCAAAACATAAACACAACACATGTACACCACCCCTGGCTGGGTTATGTTTTTGTTTTGTTTGTTTTTTTCTGGCCAGTTGGAATAACAACTAGGAATGGACGAACTTGTCAATTTTACATTCTCTCCATCACTCTCTTCCCATTCAGTTCTCCACATTTTCAAAACAATCTGTGTGTTTTTAAAGCCCACATGAAAATTCATCAGCATTTTAGTGTGATTTCCTCTGAATATATGTGAGCAATTTTACAAAGCAATTTCTCCTAGTATATTATATTCTCGTATGCTTTTCCCATTAATATATGCATTTTACGCACACTCCGTCCTAATATATATATATATATATATATATATATATATATATATATATATATATTACTGTGTTATTTGGCTGGAGAACTATGTTGCAAAATTCAGATAAGTGTGAATTCCAAAGGATGACTGTGTTTCAGTTCACATATTGTTGCATAAAGGGTTAATTAAGCAATTGCACCTTCTCTATCAGACCAGAGAAGAGATGAATAACCTGGGGTACCATTGCCACACCTGTTCCTTTATCCTTTCCCAATTTGCACTCAGGTGATCAGTGTAACATAGTCATAGGGGACTCACAAAAGGACATGGCTACCTTTCTGGTCCTCCCCCCACCCCCAAAAAACTCTTGGTCCAAATTTGGTACCACATAACTGTCCAACCGGGATGCGGGTGGCGCTGTGGGTTAAACCACAGAGCCTAGGACTTGCTGATCAGAAGGTCGGCGGTTTGAATCCCCGTGATGGGGTGAGCTCCCGTTGCTCGGTCCCTGCTCCTGCCAACCTAGCAGTTTGAAAGCACGTCAAAGTGCAAGTAGATAAATAGGTACCGCTCCAGCGGGAAGGTAAACGGGCGTTTCCGTGTGCTGCTCTGGTTCACCAGAAGCGGCTTAGTCATGCTGGCCACATGACCTGGAAGCTGTATGCCGGCTCCCTTGGCCAATAAAGCGAGATGAGCGCCGCAGCCCCAGAGTCGGTCACGACTGGACCTAATGGTCAGGGGTTCCTTTACCTTTACCTGTCAAACCAGAGATTCAGTGGTAATCTATGGTCTAAGAATTTGATCATGACAAACCCCCTGAATACCTCATTTTCTGGCATCAAAGTCTTGCTCTTTATTGGTACATTTGGGCACCAATTTTTAAAAACAACAACTGGTAGCTATTAGGAAACATTATTGTGGATGATAACAGCCCCTTTCCGAGAAAATCCATTTTTAAAAAGGGTCTTTGAAATATGCAAAATAAATTTGTGCAGATACAATCTCTTTCTCTCCTGCCTCTTCCCTGCTCTCTCTATTAAGGAAAGCCATAAATCTTGAGCTCTCCTCTATTGTTCCATTTCCCCAGTGCCTCGGGAAGCAAAGTGATAAAAGTCAGCAATGCAAGTGTAAGCAGGTTGTTCCCTCCAACTAGCTCCTTAAGAGGAACTTATTTATTGATAAAGCATCTGGAAAATATTAAAAGGTTGTGTTGTCAATAAAATACACATGCAGGGAGCGCAGGGATGGGAGCAGCACAAATTAAAAATATATGGTTGTTCAGGGTAATGAGTAACACTATTTATCAGCACTGCCTTTTGGCAGGTCTCTCTCCCTTTCAGATAAAAATGTCAGAATGTAAAAGCACAGGAATTTAAGACGAGCCATGCTAGACCACACCAAAGGCTCATCTAGCCCGGCATGCTGTTCTCATAGAGGCCAACCAGATGACCATGAGATACCCTCAAGTGGGTCCTGAGGGCCACAACATTTTCCCACTTGTTATTTCCAGCAAGAGGTGTTCAGAGGCATGCTGCCTCCAACAGTAGTGGAGATCAAGACTTTGGAAGGAAAGGTCAACCCTCCCCATGCACTGTGACCCTCATTCACTGGAAAACAATTACCCTTTTTTGAAAAAGCCTCCTGTTGACTCCAAGACCAAAGGTTTAAGGCTTGTTCATTATTGCAACACTGGCACCCAAAATATGCATAATATAAACCCTGAAGAATATCTACCTATTGATATTTGAAGTACCACAAAGTTTTCATTACACCTCAAGAGACAAACTCAATAAGCTTTCCCTTCCCATACCAGAACGTCTAGTTACTAGCAGAATGTGCCTAAGTTGTGATATCACAACGGTCAACACTTCCCTGTTTCCCCACCCACCATTCACAGCCAGTGATGCCATAGAAAGGCAGATTGTGACATTAAGATATGGGACATGTCAGAGGTCAGCAAGGTTTATCTTGCCTGGGCCGAATCAGTCCCATGGAGATGTGGGCCGGATTGTGCGCCTGCCTGTGATTTTTGGTGCTGCGGAAGCGAGTCCCCATGCTGTGCTGCACCGGTTTAGTGCAGCGCGGAAGCGGGCAACTTGGTTCAGAGGTGGGTCGTGGGCTGGTCAAACAACCTCTGCAGGCCACTTCCGGCCCATGGGCCTTAGGTTGCTGACCCCTGGGATATGTTCTATTGGACCTTTCAAGGGAGGAAGTATGTATCTATGTTGGCTATCTTGAGTAACAGCAACCACACCATTGTCAGAATGTCTAATAGGGACACGGGTGGCACTGTGGTCTAAACCACTGAGCTTCTTGAGCTTCCTGATCAGAAAGTCGGCAGTTCTAATCCCCGTGACTGAGTGAGCTCCCGTTGTTCTGTCCTAGCTCCTGCCAACCTAGCAGTTTGAAAGCATGCCAGTGCAAGTAGATAAATAGGTACCACTGTGACAGGAAGGTAAATGGTGTTTCCATGCACTCTTGTTTCTGTCAAGGTGTTCCGTTGTGCCAGAAGCGGCTTAGTCACGCTGGCCACATGACCCAGAAAGCTGTCTGTGGACAAATACTGGCTCCCTCGGCCTGAAAGCAAGATGAGTGCCACAACCCCATAGTCGCCTTTGACTGGACTTAACCATCCAGGGGTCCTTTACCTTCTTTTTAGAATGCCCATTTTGGTCCTCACATGATCTTGGCATCTCCTGTTTAACAGATCAGAGAGAATCTGATGGCACAACCTGGTGTTTCCTGCTTGGCAGGGGGTTGGACTCGATGGCCCTTGTGGTCTCTTCCAACTCTATGATTCTATGATTCTATGATAACCTCTGTCTAAGTTGTTAGAGAGCCTCAAGCAGTTACAGCAGACCTTGATGAACAAATAATCTTCAAAGAACCAACATTTGGCAAGCACCATCAAATGGTGACACATGGACTAACACAACAGGCCTCAAATGCATGGGTGGGCAAACAGGAATATAACTGGAACCAGTAGCATAGGCAGAGAGAGTTTCAAATATACCCGGACAGAAGTGCAAGGACCCATGAGACTGGCTTTGGCACAGAGTTAGGTCTGTATTTCTGCTTGCCCTGCCTGCAGTGTGTCCCTGCCTGCTCCCCAGCTCAGTAGAATACATGCAAATCCAATGCAATGAACAGAATGCTACATAGATACTGAAGAGATCACTGTGATGGCACCATCTCATACTCTGGGATTAACTCCTGACACACTTGCCAGGTCATATGACCAACGCTGACTGTGGCTGATGGGAGTTGTTGTCCAAAACATCTGGAAGGCACTAGATTGGCAAAGGCTGAAGCAGATGATAGCCTCTGTTATTCAGACAGACCAGGGCTTTGTTTCATCTGGAACTCGCCAGAACTCAGTTCTAGCACCTCTTAGATGGACGCCATTGCCATTATAAGAGAACAAGGGAGGCGTTCATGGTGAGTTCTGGCACCTCTTTTTCTAGAAAAATAGCACTGAGACAGACCAAAACAAAAACCCATGTCATTTGAAAGCAAGCATTGCCAGCTTTGAGTTATGCCCGGGAAAAGAGGAGCAGAGGATAATTTCAAGAAAGTTTTGCTCCCATCTTTGTACAGTAAACTCACCCCCTGACACTTTCCCTCCTGACTAAATGGTTATTTAACCACAGAAAATGCAAGGTAATAAACATTCTGGCAACAGGGCTTAGAAATAAGCAAGGCAGTAATTTTGAGAAATTGAGGTTTCAGGATGTTGGCCCTCGCCTTTTTATTCCCATTAATGAATCTTAATGCACTGTGAACCTCATTAGCAAAAACAGGTTTAAAAGCTCCTTCGAACCAGGCTTAGTCATCACTCAGCCTGTGTGCCTGCATCAAGAGCTTCTTGCTTTGGGTAGTGTTTTCTTTTATTAAAAGGAAATAATAGACTCAGCTTCTTGTCATGAAAATGAGTGTCATGAGTTTCTTCGAGGATCCTTTCATATCAGCCATTAAGTATGAATATTAATATGTGATCTCTCCAGCAGTTCTATTTCTATGGTTATTCCTCATTTTTTTCTTGTGTTTCTCTGGGTTTTGGGGGTGTTTTTTAATGCAATTTAGGCTGTGAGCGCATTACTGTTTACTCTGACTTCAGTGTGTTCCTGCCGCTTGTGTTTGAAGCCATGGTCACAATCCATATCTGTCCTGTACTTTCTCAATAAATACTGCTGTGGGGTGGGTTTCCTTTCACATTAGCTTCCGTCCGATTTTGTAATGCCATAAGAGATGACGCTCTTGGGTCTGAAAAAGTAAAATTGTTTGGTTGATAGAGTTAATAGCTTGGAAGCTAGATCTGCCCAGGCCCTCCACCACCCATTGTGCCATATTCCCACATTGCTAGCATTGCTTAAAAATAATAAATAAAACACAGAGATGCCTCATTGGTAAAGGGGAGGGGAGAATTCTTTCCTTCCAGTTTCTTCGTATTTTATCAGGATGCCTTTGGATTCTAAGCCTATGTGGTCAAGCTAGTTTCTCATGGCTGTCTCATACAGGAGAAGGGGGCGGGGAGAGGCAGAGTCTCAGCTTTTAGTGGGAAACCACAATGTGTATTATCCCCTCCATGCATGCGTGGAGGCATGCAAGGTTGCTTAAACCCAACATGCACCACACTGTGCACACACAGCTTCATAAATAGGAGTTTGAGGACATTGCAGGGAAACTGAACAGACAATGCACATTAGGAGAATGCACACACAAACATACATGTGGGGCGTACAGTAACATACAAATGCAACTAGAAGCACAGCAGGGGCAGGAAGACAACCTAGCTGAGTTTTAAGTGACTCATGTGCACATAAGCTTCCTGTCTGAAAACAAGGCATATATGCTCATGCCTTTAAGGCAGCTACCAGGCGTTGTGTACCTGTGACCCTCCATATCTCGCTGGAGTACAAAATCTCATCATATCTGGCCACTGGCTGGGGCTGATGCAAGTTGAACTCCAGCAATATCTAGAGGGCCACATGTTCCCCATTCCTGATCTACCTGATGCCAGCTCTCATTTTAATCATTACTTTATTTCCAGTGATGGCATTACTAATTCTACCCCCACCACGATGAGTTAACAATGGCTGCTGGTACTGAGATCTCATACAAATCTATCTGTCAGACAGCAGAGGAACCGACCCTCACGGCAGGTTGCCAGGAACGGATAAGACAAGGGAAAGTCCTTACCATCTGCAGTTTATTCAATATTTACAGAGAAAGGCTTGGGAATACAGCCTTTTGGAATAATGGCCTTGTCCCAAGTGCATCTCCACTCCTTCCGTCTCTCCCACTTCCTCATGCGTCATTACTATGGGTGCTGAAAAGTGCCCTCTGCCTTTGAGCCCTTTGCTCTCCTACTTTCAAGTCTCACCGGATTCTGAGAGAGGGGGGTCTGTAATGCTTTCTAAATACACAGTGGCCGCCAGCTTTCACCCCCCTGGTGCTTCTTCCTCCTCCTCCTCCTCCTCCTCTCTCATTATTCCCCAGCTTTCCCGCTCATCTGCCTCTGAGCAAGATGATATCTGTCTTTTCATCTATCACCTTGAAAACAGGCTTCATTATGTTCATAGAAGGCATGACAAAATGCAACTTCATTTTTAGTGTCAGGGTATTACATAAGTGTTGATTCCTGCTTCATGCGCCATCCAGGTTGCACCCAAGACAAGTGACAACGCTGCTTGTTTTATTGTCCTCTTCTTGACTGTGGATTACAGCTGTTGCTGTTATGCCTGCAGTCATTTATACAAGCAGCGTTAAACATATAACCTTGGGTCCAAGAAAGGCATGGAAAGCGAAAAGAATCAAATCCTTCATAAATCTACAAGAATGAGCTCTTCTGGAATGTTAAAGTGTGCCGGTCAGGTTGCCAATTCAATGTTTTATTATTTCTGACCCAATTTAAAAAAGTGATTCAAGGATGGGACTTCTATTTCACATGGTGGGTTGTTACCGGTCTTGTCACATAAATTAGAGTTTGCTCTCATGATGAACCTTCCCAGCCTCTCTTGTAGGAAAAGTCCATTTCATGGACTATAACTATTCCAATGTCATATGTACTTAATACAAGATCTTCCTGGATAGTTTATGGGATGGGCTCTCTTTAATATCTTTATATAATTTAGTTCAGATGAAGAGTTTTAACGTAAGTGTGACCAAATACCTGGGGGAGTCATCTTCTCCAGCAACATGAAGACCTTCCACACACTCACTCCAAACTCCTGCTGGACCGTTCAAAGATTCATCTTTCTTGGACAAGATGCTTTCCCTGTACATCTGGGCCCCTCAATCAGGCCACATGATGTCCTTAAACTCTGATAATGTTTCTTGCTTGCTGAATTGGAGAATGGAGAGGGATATTTCATTGTTTTGTTAATCTCCCCCCAGAAACAGAAATTGAAGTGTATGTTCTCTACTGAAAAATGCCTGCATCAATGTGTTTGTATGCATGCATTATTTTGTTTGTGTAATTAAAATTGTGGTGGCTTTTGCTTTTTGGCACTCCACTAGGTGGGCTGAACCTCGTTTGAGGGATTCTTTACAATTTTGTGAGACTGAATCTCTTTTACCCAAGAGCAAAACAAATTATCTATGATGGGCACATATGCATTATTATTATTATTATTATTATTATTATTATTATTATTACTACTACTATTATCATAATCATCACTTTCTCGATGCAATGAGAATGGCTCAGGGAGTGATGCTTGTTGAATTTTTTGGATTTTGATATGAACTAACTTAACTCACATCTCTCAGAGTGTTATGTAGGTTGGAACATAGTTACCAATTCAGATTTCTCATTCTCCAAATGTTGCACTACAATTCTTGGCTCCAAAAATGCATACATCTAGTTATGTGTATATGTATATAAAGGGAGAGAGAGACAATGAATATTTTAATGGGGAGAGGTTTGCAGATTAATGCAAAAATGGACTGAAATGAATGAAACCAGGAACAGTCATATCCTGTTCATTCCTAGCCTCAGGTTTTTAAAAAACAGCAGGAAAGTACCTGGCCTTTTCTTATTCAATAGCATTCACATAAATGTTGCGCCTTAGAATGATGAATACTTTCAGCTAATGAGGAAACATTAAATATACTGCAGTTGAGAATAGAGATCTTTATTCACAAGGACCTTTTAAGTGCTTTGGCATGTTGTTTTATCATCATCGAGCCAATCTCCTCTTCTTATAGCATCATAAAATGATGGATTCACACTGGCTAGACACCCTTTGAAAATACCATTCATGTGTTGGGGCCACCAGGAAAGCTCATGTCCCTGCATTTGTAGAACCACACAGCATGCAAAATCAGCTGGGCAGAATCCAAGGGCGGATAAAAAAAAAAATCAATAGGACCTTGCTAATGACTTCAGTAGGATACAGATTGCATTTGAGTAAGTGGCCTTTTCACACATTACCTGGCAACAAACCTGAATTTCAGATCAGAATATGTACTGAGTGGGTAGCCACAGCCTATCCCAGCTGCTTGCTGTGTATGTCTGATATGAACCATACATTTGCTGCATACATAATTTTACATTTTTAGGTACTTTTAAAAAATGGTTACCTGTACGCCAAGCATAAGGTAGCATGTGGAATAGCCCTAAGGGTGCTTTGAGACATTTCTGGGATCAGCAGCACTGGTGGGAAATGGAAAGTACTTTGCTGAACAGGTTGCAGAAATTCAATTACGCACAACTACTAGATTTGTTGTAATATTAGCTCTCTTTCCTGAGAGCTCACCTAGAAAAGCATCAACTGAAAGAAACCTCCTCCCACTGATATTGTTCCAACTATGTAATGTTACATGCCACCTCAACCTCCACAGTGGTGTATGATTCCAGGGGTTCAAGCACTTACCCAGGGTTCATGTTTCCTTTGGGAATGAGGCACAGTGGAGACTGTGGTGTCTTTATGATATATGGTTTATTTACACATAAACCACATTTACCTGAGGCTATAATGGAGGATCTCAAAGCTGCCAGCATGAGTTTGACCAAACTGCGGGAGGCAGTGGGAGACAGGAGTGCCTGGCATGCTCTGGTCCATGGGATCACGAAGAGTCGGACACAACTAAACGACTAAAAAACAACTTAATGGAGGAGCTTCCAGCATTACACTCCAAGGAAGTTCCATTTCTCCTTTTTCTTCAGCCTTTGAGTCAAACTGTCATCCCATACTGTGCTCTGACCCCTCCTCTTCAGCTCGCCATGTTTTACAGACTAAAACCTTTTTCCCTCGATCATGTCACAGCCCAAACCAACTGTTCTCTTTCCAACACTAAAACTCTGCTTCAAAGGCTAACTAATTCTGAGCTAAAGGAAGAGTCCCACCCATTTGCTCTCTGGAACAGAGCCACTCCCTTTGTCCCAGCTAATGACCTCTCTTCTATTGTGTTTTTAGTATTCTGTTGGGAGCCGCCCAGAGTGGCTGGGGAAACCTAGCCAGATGGGCAGGGTATAAATAATAAATTATTATTATTATTATTAGCCATCACCAGGCTGGCTCCTGGCTTATCTTTTAACATGCTAAATCCAGTGTCCGGTACCCAGAAATTAGAATGTTATTCAGGCACGCCGCAAACTTGTAACAGTAAAATTGTGGTGTAAGAACAGGGATGAGGAAGAAATGAGAAAGAAATATAGCGTGGTTTGGATTTAAATTTAGACCTACCTAATCTACACTGTCAAAAAAAAATATCCTTTGACATCTACTGTGTTTGATGTTTTAATTTGTTAGGAAACCACCCAGAGTGGCTGGGGCAACCCAGTCAGATGGGCGGCATATAAATTCTAATTATTATCATTATCATTTCTATATACTTTTGAAGGCATTTCTTCAATGAAATATGCATATATTGTATATTTGGAGGCAATTCTTCTATGATGGGGAAAATGTGCATGATAATGCAAATATTACTGCATGTAACATACAAAATGCATTGTCTTCATATAAATTGCTTGCATAAAAGTGCATATCAGGCAAAATTGCACATAAGTGGTGTACAATTTTTTGCTAAACTGATGACCTTTTTAAAAAATCACAAATAGATGCAGAAATGTGAAGAACTGAAGAAGGCTGGAAAAATGAGAAGCTGACACATCCATCTATCCCTCTGGCAGACCACAATTTGGCCTATCAGTTGGTTGCTGATTCAGACAGCCCATTGGACACAGACACATTTGAGCACTTCGAAATCACTTTCACATATCACAAAATCAACATTCAGTATGCGAAACACAGGAGAGTGTGAGAAAGATTTCCCAACAGGTCAAGAAGCAATTAGATTTGGAGTTGTTGAATACATTCACTCCTATTTTTTTAAGCAGCTTATTTAAGAGCTGCCTCACAAAGGTTTGTCTAGGCTAGCATGTTGACCCCATTCTACCCAATTCCACAACTAGAAAGCCACATTGGCTCAGTTTACATGACTCTGGTCTCAGTCTTACATGACTCTGGTCTCAGTGGTCTCAGTGAGAGCCAGTTTGGTGTAGTGGTTAAGAGCGGTAGATTCGTAATCTGGGGAACCAGGTTCACCTCTCCGCTCCTCCACATGCAGCTGCTGGGTGGCCTTGGGCTAGTCACACTTCTCTGAAGTCTCTCAGCCCCACTCACCTCACAGCGTGTTTGTTGTGGGGGAGGAAGGGTAAGGAGATTGTTAGCTTCATTGAGATTCCTTCGGGTAGTGATAAAGCGGAATATCAAATCAAAACTCTTCTTCTTCTTCTTCTGGTCCAGGGTTTTCCAAACTGGGTTCTCCAGCTGTTGTTGGACTATGATACCCATCAGCCCTGACTACTGGTCCTGCTAGCTGCGGATGCTGGGAGTTGTAGTCCAACAACAGCTGGAGACAACCATTTTGGAAAATTCTGCTCTAGTCAGATCACCAGCGCAAAATTCCAACATACACGGCTCAGGTGTGCTCTTTATCTTAGAGTTTTCCTTAAAGTAGCAATGCCAACTTGTTATTATTTTTTTAAAAAACCTTAATCTTTATGAGAATCTTTTCCCCCACTCAACGCTCAGGTCCATGTGGTATATCTTCTTTACGACATCATGGTGCCTAAGAATATATGACACAGATGCAATTTAATTCACAGTTTTTAAATAGATTTAAAATGTGTATTAAATCACAGAGGGGGAAATGCCATGGGGAGGGGAAGCAACAATTGATCTAAAAAAACTACCAATTGGAGGGCAGTTAATCTTTTTAGGTCTATTGGTCTCTGGGGATAATTGCAGGTGCTTGTAATAAAGATAAGAGACCAGATGCTTTGTGGCTTTAAATAGGTGCGATTCCATTGATTTTAGTTATGCTGTTTAAAGCAGAAGAACAGCTGGCCTGCAGGAAATGATCCAGGAACAACAGCGGGACGTGGAGACATTTATTTATTTCATCTACTTTATTTATGTTGCCGTCCTCTAAGAAAAAGTTGTATGGGTGGCTGAACAAGATTAAGAGCGAGATTTTAAAAATGCAGTAAGAGTACAATACTACCATCACCCCCCCCCCCAAAAAAAATGCAGCATTAAAGCAAAAGCCAGAGAGGACAAAACAGGTGACAGAAGAGATTGAAAGAAAATGCAGAGAATTTGTTTTCAAACAAAAATCAGGGCTGAGAAACTCAGTAAAAAGTCACAGTGTGATTTAAAAGCCTTGGGGAAATAATGTTAGATGTTAGAGAAGACAGCAGGCAGACCTTCTAGGGAGGGTATTCAATGAAGGAGCGTCTCCACCCACATTGTTGAGCCAGGCCAAGAGATCCAACTCTGAGAAGGCCTTCTGATGGTTCCCTCATTGTGAGAAGTGAAGCTAAAGGAAACCAGGCAGAGGGCCTTCTCGGTAGTGGCACCCAACCTTTAGAACATCCTCTCATCAGATTTCAAGGAGATAAGTAACTATATAACCTTTAGAACAGGGATCAGCAAACATTTTCAGCAGGGGGCCAGTCCACTGTCCCTCAGACCTTGTGGGGGGCCGGACTATATTTTTTTTGGGGGGGGACAAATTCCTATGCCCCACATAGGAGGCTTGAGGTTGGTGGAGGGCCATTTGCAGCTGTGTTGCAGGCAGCAAAATGTTTTGGGCTGGCCACTGATTTATTTGTTTATTTTTTAAATTTGTATACTGCCCTATACCTGTAGGTTTCAGGGCAGTTCACAACACAAAGTTACAGCACAAAATACATAATCAAAATAATCAAAACAATTAACAATACTAACATATTATACAGACTAATAAAAAATACACTCCCCAACCAAAGCTCCTAAACTAGGGGTCAGCAAACATTTTCAGCAGGGGGTCGGTCCACTGTCCCTCAGACCTTGTGGGGGGCCGGACTATATTTTACATTCATATATATATATATGAATGAATTCCTATGCCCCACAAATAACCCAGAGATGCATTTTTTTTAAAAAGGACACATTCTACTCATGTAAAAACGCCAGGCAGGCCCTACAAATAACCCAGAGATGCATTTTAAATAAAATAACACATTCTACTCATGTAAAAACACATTGATTCCCAGACTGTCCGCGGGCCAGATTTAGAAGGCGATTGGGCTGGATCCCGCCCCCAGGCCTCAGTTTGCCTTCCCATGCTTTAGAAGATGTCTGAAGACAGCCTGTATAGGGAAGCTCTATAATGTGTAACATGTTATTATGTTTTTATATATGCTGCAAGCCTCTCAGAGTGGGGCAACCCAGTCAGATGGGCAGCCTGTTGTTGTTGTTGTTAATTACCGAGGTGCCACTAACAAGAATGTCCTTTAAGAAAACTTCCACTTTTGCCTATTGTTTGGGGGTGGAGTCTGAGCATTGGCAGTTTTGTGAAATGGGTAGATTTCCAAGTGTCATCAGACTTAAGAAGTTTGCAGAGCCAGGCTCTAGGGTGAGGCTAACATGATGGACAGCAGCAGCACATTTGACCCTTTTCTGGCCAGCACCAACATCTCCGCTCTCAGAAAGTTGCTTCCACTGCTGAGGGAGGCCACCAAATGGTGGCTTGCGGGGGGGGGGGGAGTCATGAACCATCACCTATCCCATGCCTCCCATAGTCTCCTCTCCTTCTTCTTTCTAAGATGCAATACACAGCTTCTACTGCAGGCATAGGCAAACTCAGCCCTCCAGATGTTTTGGGACTACAACTCCCATCATCCCTAGCTAGGTCAGGGATGATGGGATTTGTAGTCCCAAAACATCTGGAGGGCCGAATTTGCCTATGCCTGTTCTACTGTGTCCCAGAAATGTTTGCAACAGGTTTTGCATGTCACCCAGAGGCCTTTTCACCTAGAAGAGAATTGCATGCATACAATTTGATACAATGTTATGCAAGGACACTGGCCTATTTAAAAGCTCAAGATAACCATCAGTCCCTTTTTCTATCAAATGCATGGAAGGAAAAGGATTCGGTTGAGAGAATTAGTTATAGATGAGGGGACTGAATGTACAAGTACGAACTTTTTCTATCTGTCCTCAATGGCCATGAGTGACTGCCAAACTGCCCGTTGACTGACAGTCGTTACACATCTCACTAAACTGGAGCAGCTAAATGGAAAGAGGTTTTTAATAAAAGAAGCATGCATCTGAAGAACTTTGCTCTCTCTCATTAATTGACTATGCCAAGAGTAGACTTCAGTGTTATGCAGATGCTCCCAAGCACAAGAGATCCAGTGTGAATTGTTATCTCGGGTAGTTCTCAATGCAGAGCAATGGGCTGGAGTGTGATTCATCAGTTTATTAAGGTTTTTTTCTGATTCAGACATTTTCTCTAATGCCCTAATTATCTTCAATAACTGAGGGGTGGATTTCACCATTGGGTAATGCCATTTTGTTAATCCCAACCAAAGCTGATTAAAACTGACATCCCATCATCAGCTTTTCCTCATTTTCTATTGAGTGCCAGCAGATTAATCACAGCACTCCTGCCCTCCCTGCATTCGGAAGTGTGTTGCTCGCTTCATCCAAGCCTGTTTCCAAATGACTTCATGATTATCCTTTGGCTGGACTGAAATTAAGCATAAAAGACGTGGCACTTAACAAAAACAGAAGAGCATTGTGTGATTTTAATTTGAATTATTCTTAACTACTCGTATAGCATATTTCTCCTTTTTCATTCATCCTCAGCAACAGCTTCTGAGGTGGGATGCTAGCATTTTGAAGTTGAATCCTGACAAGACAGAAGTACTGTTTTTTGGGGGGGCGGGAGTGGAGGACTCCCTGGTCCTGAATGGGGTAATTGTGCCCCTGAAGGACCAGGTGTGCAGCCTGGGAGTCATTTTGGACTCCCAGCTGTCCAAAGAGGTGAAGGTCAATTTTGTGTCCAGGGCAATTGTCTACCAGCTCCATCTGGTACGCAGGCTGAGACCCTACCTGCCCATAGACTGTCTCACCACAGTGGTGCATGCTCTGTTTATCTCCCGCTTAGACTACTACAATGTGTTCTCTTTATTATTATTAGTGTATTATTAGACCTCTTTATTAGTGTCTGTTGGGAGCAGCCCAGAGAGGCTGGGGAAACCCAGCCAGATGGGCGGGGTATAAATAATAAATTATTATTATTATTTCCACGGCATAGATCTTGTGCACATGGAACCAAAGAACATTAGATAGGTCACAGGCATGTTCAAATATAGCTATAGAATCTCACTTGGTATTCTATCTACATAGTCAACGTCCCACCAAGTGTCCCACAGTTTCCCACTAAGATGCATATTTTTGAATAACTTTCCCCCATTAAATAGTCCCTCCCAACTCTACAATTCTATGAAAAGGTGGACTGAATAACATCATCTTCCATTTCTTATGATGAATGTTGGTGTCTAAATGCAGTTCACATTGATTGCATTGCACAGCAGCATATGAGACGCAGCTGTTTCTTGACAAACTATCACTTTAAAAGCCCTACTTTTTAAGGGGAGGAGTTAAGCTGCAATACTTAGGCATTGACTGAGTGCTCCCCCCAGATTACCTGTTTATTGAGTATCCATCCTGCTTGCACAACACTACGGTGGAAGTTAGATAATGTGCAGTTTTTACTGAACATTCATCCTGAATTGTGCACAGGGAAGTTATACAGCAACAAGCCTTCATCCAGATTTGCTTATGCAGAAGTTATACATCTTCCCAGTCATGTATCAGTCATGTATCCCACACTTTGGGGTGCGTTTCCCCATCATTTCCCCTAACCACAGAAAGTCAATTTTTTAAAAAAAAAAAAAAAGCAGATTTGCTGCACCAGAGAGACAGAATGCTTTACTCCTCTTTAACTGTGTGAATCTAAATTTCCAGTGTACAATTGAATCCTTCCCACAGAAAGTGACTCTCTGTGACCCAAAATTGTTACCATACCAAGCCTGATTTGTGGACGCAATGGGGTTTTTATAAATCCAAGCAAGGTCAAAAATTGGCTCATTAGATAACAAATGGGAACAAAGCAAAACAAGTGGCAGCCCTTATTCAGCTAAAATCAGTTGTCACTAAGTCCATTTGCTTTTGGTGGAATTTATTGATTGCCTTAGCTGGAAATGGAACAATACCTTTCTTCAGACCAACCATGACTCACAAAGTATGTGAGAGATTTAAAGTTTCCAACCACTCTTCCTTTGGCAAGCTATTATACACCTCCTGAACGTATGGAAGGGAAAAAATATATATGATAGATTCTAAATGAAAACTCTCAAGACCTGTGACTGGAACCAAACTTAAATGAGGTCCCTGGACTGTGTGTGTTCCTAAGTCCAGCACCTGCTAGCTGCTA
This sequence comes from Podarcis cretensis, assembly GCF_951804945.1. Lineage (NCBI taxonomy): Eukaryota > Metazoa > Chordata > Lepidosauria > Squamata > Lacertidae > Podarcis > Podarcis cretensis. The sequence continues at coordinate 15,088,969 of NC_137187.1, forward strand.
TCCAAATCATTTAACTGGAGAGAGGTCAGGGAGACTTTTGGTGTGCAAGGACATGCTTTTTACCATTAGAGATGGGAGAGAAATTCAATTCAGTTCATATTTAAAGCAAACATGCTTAATTTGCACTTTCCCAAACAATACGTGAATAAAAAAAAAGCCATCCTTCGAAAATCCAAATTTTTCTAAGGGGTTCTCCAGCCAGGTGTGCTTACAAATATACGTATATACTAAGGCAAAATATATAGAAAAATGTGTTTGTTGGCAAAGGCAACATACAAAAATGAATTATGTTAGGGGAAATGTGTGTTTTAGGCAAGACTGCATGCAAAAAATGGAAATATTTGGAGACATATTCCAAATTCACTGACGTATTTTCATGAGGACTTCTTTTTTTAATTGGCAACCAATGTGGAAACATGGAAAACTGATGCTAAGCTTGGAAAAACTAAAATTGATACTAAAACAGAGACCCATTCATCTCTGTCACCGATCTATAGTTCTTTCTGCTTGCTCTGTGTCTGACCCAAGCTCTCACCTCAGCTTTCCGACCCCCTCCCAAACAAAATCATTGAGAAATATTGTTCTGTGTCTAGAATTGAACATCATTGGCCACAGATCTGCACTTGCCCTGTTGTGAGGAGGTGCTGCTGTTGCGCTGACTGAAGGATTGTGTGTGCGTAGGAAGGATGAGCTCTGGAAGAAGACATAATTGAGACACAGCAGTGTAACAGGCCGTAATATTTATGGGGAAAGAAGATAGTGTCCAAATTGAATTTATGTGCCCCATTGAGCTCTGAAAAGGCCCTGTCAAGTCTAGTAATTTTGATAGGTGTCCAGACTGGGCTCCTAATAGCTGTGAGTTTGAAGACTGAGCAATAAATATTGCTCTCAGAGTCAGGAAACATTCTGCCCTAGGCTTCTCCAGGTAGCTACAGAAGAATATTTCTCTCTCTCCAAAAAGTGAAATCCTATTATCAGGGAATACAGATGTGAATATGTATTGGTATATTGTGCTTCTGTGTTAAAGGCTGGGCTACAGGGTTCCTTGTAATGGTACAGAAGAAGCTGACAGTGTGACAGTATGACAGTGACACCCTCAGAGATTGCAAGAAATACAACCCTACATTTAGACTGTGACTTGCCATTTGCCTGGATATTGATTACAAATCAACACAAGGGCAGCCTTGCTCTGAGATTCAGTGATTCTTTAATGGTGTGATAAAACATACTGGTGCAAACAAATTATAAGTGTGAAGGAAGACAGATGTCGGAGTTGGAAATCACATCACACCTGGGATAAGTTCAGACACTCTGTCTGTGGCTGTAGTGCTATGAATCCATTTGCCATCCTTGTTCATCCTCAGCAGGTCTGATGATGCATTCCCTGGAATCACTCTGCTTTCCACCAAGGTCGGGCACAGCTTCTCTTCATCACTTTGGGACAAGGCATGTTTGATAGCCTTTGGAAAACGGGTGGGGGGGGGAGGATAATTTTGTCACATTCTCATGGTCATGTTTTGTCACCTTTGGGACATCGGCGGATTAAAGCGCAATATTTCCTGGGGCCTGGGATTCACAGCAATGTTCGGAACTAGACTGACAGACATGCAGGCAGGCAGGTCAAAGTTCAGTTATTTGAAGAGTTGGGTTGGGGCAGAGAAGGACAAATGGAGTCGGGGGGGGGGAGATGCAGCTGGGAAGCTGAAAAATGAAAATCGGATCATTATAACCCAGATGGTACATGCAGGACTGTTGGTAGCTAAAAAGGTAAAGGTAAAGGTACCCCTGCCCGTACGGGCCAGTCTTGACAGACTCTGGGGTTGTGCGCCCATCTCACTTAAGAGGCCAGGGGCCAGCGCTGTCCGGAGACACTTCCGGGTCACGTGGCCAGCGTGACATCGCTGCTCTGGCGAGCCAGAGCCGCACACGGAAACGCCGTTTACCTTCCCGCTGGTAAGCGGTCCCTATTTATCTACTTGCACCCGGAGGTGCTTTCGAACTGCTAGGTTGGCAGGCGCTGGGACCGAGCAGCGGGAGCGCACCCCGCCGCAGGGATTCGAACCGCCGACCTTTCAATCGGCAAGCCCTAGGCACTGAGGCTTTAACCCACAGCGCCACCTGGATAAATTTGCCAGTTTTTGGTTTCTCATTTTTCAGACTTTAAATCAAATCAGATCTTAAACCCAGTCCAATCTTTAATTCATTTGTTCCCCAATCTTAACTTTACTTCTAAACCATCCACATTGGAGGCCAAGTTGATGACTATCGCTACATCATCTGGGAATAAATTTCATAGTTTAACTATGTGCTGTTTAACTATGCAAAAGAAAACGAGAAGGTGCTTCTGTTACCAGCCAACTCAAGGCCATCTGTCAATTTTGCAGATGCCTTTTTGCAGATCTATAAGACACAATGAGACAAGGAAAAGGAAGCCATGCATGATGTATATCATACCCTCCAACATTTCTCCAGTGAAAATAGGGATGTCCTATATAATAATAATAATAATAATAATAATAATAATAATAATAATAATGCCACATCCTTTTGACTGGATTGCCCCAGCCACTCTACGTGGCTTCCAACACACATAGAAATATAGTAAAACATTAAACACTTCTAAAACTTCCCTATACAGGGCTGCCTTCAGTTGCTGTCCAAAGGTTGTATACAGCAGTTACTGATCTCCTTGGCTTTGGGGTCGCATAACTTCATACATTCCAACATCTCTCCAATGAAAATAGGGACATCCTAAGGAAAAGAGAGGGATGCAGGTGGCGCTGTGGGTTAAAGCCTCAGCGCCTAGGGCTTGCCGATCGAAAGGTCGGCGGTTCGAATCCCTGCGGCGGGGTGCGCTCCCGCTGCTCGGTCCCAGCGCCTGCCAACCTAGCAGTTCGAAAGCACCTCCGGGTGCAAGTAGATAAATAGGGACCGCTTACCAGCGGGAAGGTAAACGGCGTTTCCGTGTGCGGCTCTGGCTCAACAGAGCAGCGATGTCACGCTGGCCACGTGACCCGGAAGTGTCTCCGGACAGCGCTGGCCCCTGGCCTCTTAAGTGAGATGGGCGCACAACCCCAGAGTCTGTCAAGACTGGCCCGTACGGGCAGGGGTACCTTTACCTTTTTAAGGAAAAGAGGGACATTCCGAGATCAAAACAGAAACCGGGACGGCTTCTGTAAATGCAGGACTGTCCCAGGAAAATAGGGGCACTCGGAGGGTCTGGTATATTGGGAGAAAACCATTTTGTGAAACATTTAATGAACAGTCATCAGAAACTGTCTTGGATTGAAGCTGGGTGCATATTAAAAAATAATTAAATTTCCATTGAAGCCAGCTCATTTTCAGGTTCCTAATTGTATTTTAATGAAAGGGGGTGCAATTTAATAATGAAAGCTGTGGTTATTTTCTTTGCCAATGACGTTGATTTTTTGTTTTGTTTTGTTTTGTTTTGTTTTGTTTTGTTTTGTTTTGTTTTGTTTTGTTTTGTTTTGTTTTGTTTTGTAAAAGGGCTAACTGGAAAGTTGCTTGATTTCATTACCACATAAGCTGACCCAGCTCCGCTTTGTCAGTAATAAACAGGAACAAGGAAAGGCTCCACGGAGTGGAATCTATGAATAAACCTCTTCTCTTTTCCCCGTATGCTGCAAAATGATAATGTAGCATAATGTTAGTGACTCAATATAACAGCGCAATGCACAACTGCACTGCAGAGTATAACCCAAGAGTTTTGGGATGCATGAATAAGAAAAGGAAAAACACCATTCTGAAGATAAGTAACAATAGTGAGAAACACTTCCTCTGTGTAGGATACTCAGCGCTTCCTCGGCACCTGAAAGCAGTGGGCTACATTCTCAGCTAGGGATAGTCATATCCACCAGTTTGGGTTTCTCTAAGTTTTCCATTTTCCCAAGATATAGATGTGTGTGTATGTATATATTCTCAAAAAAATGATTAGGATTTTAGTGTGCAATCTCCTAATATACATGTTTTGTGTGTGCAGTGTTCCTGTGTATAAATATTTCTGCAAGGCCTTTCCCTTAATAAAATGCATTTGTGTCTGTGATTTTCACAAATATGTGCATTGTTATGCACATTTTCCTTTAATCTATAAATCTTTGTATGTGTGTTCTGGTTTGCAAAATTCAGAGAGATATGGCTTTTGAGGGATAGCTGCATTTCAGTCCATACATCATTTCAGGGAAGGTGTGTTAGGTTAACGGGACCCCTGACCATAAGGTTAACGGGGCCCCTGACCATAGCTGTCAACTTTTTCCTTTTTTTAAGGGAAATTCCCTTATTCCGAATAGGATTCCTTGCAAGAAAAGGGAAAAGTTGGCAGCTATGCCCCTGACCATTAGGTCCAGTCGCAGTTGACTCTGGGGTTGCAGCGCTCATCTTGCTTTATTGCCCGAGGCAGCTGGCATACAGCTTCCAGGTCATGTGGCCAGCATGACTAAGCCGCTTCTGGCAAACCAGAGCAGTTCACGGAAACACCGTTTACCTTCCCACCGGAGTGGTACCTATTTATCTACTTGCACTTTGAGGTGCTTTCGAACTGCTAGGTTGGCAGGAGCAGGGACCAAGCAACGGAAGCTCACCCCGTCGCAGTGATTTGAACCACCGACCTTCTGATTGGCAAGCCCTAGGCTCTGGTTCTCATTAAAATACTGAGCCAAGAAAATTTGCCCCTCAACCCTTTTCTCAACTATCTGGAAATAACTATTCTTGGCCTGTGCAACTTGTCTCCATCACTCGTGGATTTCAACCTGCCAGCAAGTTAAAGACATTCCCATGTTTGAAATCCCAGGCAGATTGAAAAGCAGAGGGGATTATTGAGATCTTTCTGAGAAGAAGCCAGCCTACATTAACTTCCTGCCTATGCCAAGGCACTCATTTGCACCCAACATTAGGAGGAGTTGGTGTGTTAGAGAGGTCTAGGGAGACACCCTCCTGGTGTCAGCAACACTGCCAATGTGAGGGCAGGGCAAGGTGGCAGAGAGCCTGAGGCTATGCAAGTTCACCATCAGTAGCATCAGACTGGCTTCACCAGCAGGCCCCAAAAACCTCAACAAGCCCAAACAGCTTCAGCCAAAATTATTATATATAATTATATAAATATATATATGCCGCCCATCTGACTGGGTTTCCCCAGTTACTCTGGATGGCTTCCAACAAATTATAAAACCACACTGAAATATCAGACATTGAAATCTTCCCTATACAGGGCTGTCTTCAGATGTCTTCTAAAAGTTAATTAATTGTTGATTTCTTTGACATCTTATAGGAGGATATTCCACAGGGTGGGAGCAACTACAGGGGTTCTTGCAATGAGGGAACCACCAGAAGGCCCTCCGAGCTGCATCTCACCCCCTGAATGACGGGGGTGGCCAATAGTCCACCAATTGTGGTTCAGCAACATCTGAAAGGCCAAAGATCTCACACACCTGTTGTAGTCTTATACCCACTTACCTCCGAGTAAGACCTATTGAATGAAATAAATTTTAATTCTAGATAGACATGCATAGGATTGCCTTCTGAATTTTGGAATGGTGCAGAGCTGATGAAATTGACTGAAACTGACTCATAACGGGGGACAGGGTGTTAATTGAGTTTATGAGGAGCAGACATAACCTAGATATGCTAAAACACATGGCTGACATCAACACAGGTAATGTTATTATGTGATGATGTTGGAAGTTTTCTTATTAACATTAAAGCTGATTAATTCTACATTGTGAAACTCTGTTTATATATTTTTATATTTTTGTAATGCAAGCAAGCAAACACATGCCAGTTCTGTTCAAATCCCTGTTTATCCTACTGAATGAAAAAGAAAAAAAAACCAAGCAATTGTGCCCAATATGCATATTTTTAATTATCATCTCCACACACCTTTCTTGTCACACCACCTAAAATATTACCCTTCTTTGTCTCTTTGTGAGTGAGCAATTTCATTATTCTTTTTTTTGTGACTAGGGACCCTGGCTTGCTGTACCGTGCAGGCTTAAGGGTAAGGAAATTGAATTGTGTTCCTTTCTCCACTGAAGCTCTGAGGCGTAGAAGCAAAATCCACCTTTGGTTTTCTCCCATCCAACCATTTATAGTAGGGTGTGATGGATGCCCATAACAAAGATCCATCACCCAGATATTCACTGGCATAAGCCACTGGTAGAAAACATGAGAAGCTATCACAGGCTCTAGGTCATATCAGCCTTTAAGCCAACCAGTTCCCAAACAGAGCCAGCCCTACCATTAGACAGGCAGCTGAGGCATTGGAGGACAGAGCTGTGGTGCAATATGGCTTGCCCTGCACACCCACACACCCGAGCTATCTGCTGTCTTGTGGTATGGAGGAGAATGTTCCTCTACTGCAAGCACTGAAGTAACCATTAACTGCTTTTGCATATTATTTATATTATTTATATAAATATTTATATATCACCTTGGAGGGCATTTCACAGGGAAGGCGCCACTGCCGAGAAGGCCCTCTGCCTGGTTCCCTGTAACTTCACTTCTCACAGTGAGGGAACCGCCAGAAGTCCCTCGGCGCTGGACCTCAGCATCCTGTCAGAGGCCTGTTGCCTCCTGCCCAAAGACCAGGAAGCTTCTGCCCATCTAAGGGAGGAAGGCGTGATGTTCACACACACAACACTCACGCACATGATGGGACATTGCTCATGCAACATTGCCCACCCACTCCCATTGCCCTCACAAGCTGGCACCTCTGGCCCTAACAAAAAAATTAACTGCAAGTCCCTGAACTCGTATAAAAAAAAATTGAGATGACATACAACCATCTACATCTATCTATCTATCTCTATACACTATAACACCCTAAAAATGCTATAAAGATAATCATGAAAATGACAGGCTAATTAAGAAAGTTTAAACAGCTGCCTAGTCCTGTCAGCGTTAAGACAGAAGCAAGGATGCCTGCCAAATCTCTGTGGTAAGAGTATTGTAGAGTGTGAGACTGGTGACACCAAATCCTCAACTTCTTGTTAAAACCAGTCAGGCTTTAGTAATGTTAGGGAATATGGTCTGCATTTTATGTGCTCCGGTTCACCAGAGTCTAGACCAGTTTTAGTCCAGTTTTTTTACGCACAGCTCAGGAGTTTTAGAGAATAGACCCAGAGGCCATTTCAAGGATAGGTTTTTGGTGGGCTTTTCTCATACTTAATGTGTATTAGCGTTTAGGCATGAGAAAACCAGCCCCCACCCAGAAATCTATCTGTCAGGGACTGGAGTGAAGAGGAGAAGGGATGGTGGATTCTGTAGCTTCAAGAGAAGAGGAAAGCAGTCTTGAATTACAGCAGAGCTTTGAGGAAGGTAACAGCTCAGAGATAGGCGAATAGCGGAGTTATAAGGTGTTAGGAGGAGGGGAGACAGAGCAGCTAACTGACACATCACTGGACAGCATAACTGACCCCCCCTTCTCCCACAATGTGGCATTCATTAAGGGTGCAAGAACAAAGGGCACAGACACCATTGACCATGGTTGGACACCGTAAAGGCAGGTACTGTTGTTGGAAAGGAAGGGGGGGACAGTGGCAAAGCTGCATGCTCCACTACCGGGGGCGGAGAGCAGATGGGGGCATGGCTGGCACCCCAGGAGGCATGATGCGATTCCTGGGGGCATGGTACACCACCCGTGAGGGCGTGGCACCCGCAGAGGTGTGGGGCGTGTTCTGTGGGAGTGACACACCATCTGTGGGGGCGTGGCATCCGGTGCGTGGGGGTGCGTGGCGCATGTTCCTCTGCCAGTGGGGGGGGGGAGCTCAGTGCAAGCAACGCCATCATTGAAGAATGACTGGATTTCTTTGTCTTTCACCGTGATGACTGAATGAAATCATAAGTAAGAACTTTCTTGTTTCCTCCCTGCTTCTTGGTGCCATCAGAGGAGGGAGAGAATTCCTCACTCCTGACACTATCCTTGTAGCTGCCTCCGGATGTTGAAATTTGTTCTCAATAATCTGGTTTGGTCACCACCTTTTGTGTAAAGATTACATCTTATCTTTCAGCTCAGGCAGCAAAGTGTCTTGGGCCAGCCCCGCTCCCCAACAAAATTAATCCAGAATGTGGAAAATCAATTACGTAAATATGAAATAACATTACCCGTGTGGATGTTGGCCATGAACATTTATCCTGCCAGGTTTTTGTTGCTAGGTTTAATGGCATTAAAAAGTCACCTGAATGAATGAAGGCACCTATGCTGTTTATTTGAAATGGCATCGTTCCACAGACTGATAAAGAATCCAATTTGGAGTCAGTCTTTTATTTGCTGGGACTACTGCAATTGCATATCATAGAACCTGCATGACCTACTGAGCCAAACACAGCTATATGGTCACACACAGTGATTCACTGGAACTTAATAAACTTGTGTTTGTCGCTTGCCTAAGAACTCCAAAAGCAGAGAGCTTCTCAAGCATCGGGCAGGTAACAATATGTCACTGGCACTCTGCATTTCATTAGTGGGTCAGATCACAACAGAGGCAGACTTGTCAGTCACAGAACATAAGAAAATCCAACTGGATCAGGCCAGCGCAGGGGCATAGCATAGGGAAGGCCAGGGGAGCTGTGGCTCCCCGGGCAAATATTTTTTTAAATTTCTTGAACTCACCAAGTTGCGCCTAGGCCAAGCATTCAGGGCTTGGGCAGCAGCAGTGCCTCCTTTGCCTTGTGGCCAGCAAAGGGATGCCCCCACTCCCGCCCCCCACTCCTGGGCCAGACAAAAGGGAGAGAGGAGATGGGCAGCGCTGCCATCGCCCTCTGACAGCCACACCTCCTTTGTGAATGGGGCCCATAGCCATCAGGTCTGCCCTTGTCATGGAGCAGCTTTGAGCCTCTTTCTTCCTCCCCTCCCCTCACTTCACTCACCACTGGCTCAAACCGCCATGGCTGAGTCAGTGGTGAGGGATTGGACTGTCGCAGCCACCCTCTGCATCCTGCCCCCCGGCACGAGTATGCATGCCCCAGGCACCAAGAATTAGTGCTACACCCCTGGGCCAGTGGCCCCTCTAACCTAGTCTCCTGTTCTCACATTGGCCAACTAGCTGCCCATAGGAAGCCTGCAGACAGAATCTGAGCAGAGCGACACTCTCTCTTCCCGTGGTTTCCAGCAACCGTTCTTCAGAGGTATGGTGCCTCTGATAGAGGAGGTACAATGTAGCCATCAGGGTTTGTAGTCACTGACAGCCTTATCCTCCAAAAATTTGTTTAATCATCTTTTAAAGCCATCCAAGTTGGTGGCCATCACAGCCTTCTGTAGAGTGTATTTCATAGTTTAACTATTGTCAGGGATCGTGCTGAGGAGGGCAGCACTGAGGAAGAATGGTGGGAGTCACCCCCTCCCCCGATCCTGATCCTGACTCTTCCCAGGAGCAGGAGGGCAGTATAGATTTGGAACAGTGGTTTGCAGAGAGGCATAGTTCAGAAGGCAGAAGCTGGGGAATACTGGATGGGCAACAGCTAAGGAGAAGAAGCACTGGGAGAGAGAGAGTTAACAGATTCATAGTCTCTGGATAGTATCCATCCCCTTTCCCCTTTCTGAGCTAGAGAGCTCAGAAAGTGTCAGAATAGAAAGCACAGAGGGTACAAATTCAGATTACAAGACATAGGAGTGACATGGATTAATAGGGACAGAAGTGGGAGTAACCCTTAATTGGGAGCACTGCCATTCTGGTTAGATGCTTTCTTTTGTCCTTTGCTGTGTTTATTAAAGAAACTAACTAGTAAGAATTCCCTTTTGTTTGATCTGCTCATTTAGAGCCACAGGGGAGGAAGCTGATTCCCTGAAGCCTGACAACTATGCTTTCCTGAATCTTCCAACATTCAGTTTCACAGCGTGTCCATGAGTTCTGGTGTCACAAGACAGGAGAAACACTTCTGTCCACTTGAGCCACACAATGAATAATGTTATGCACTTCTATTGCATCGCCTCTTATTCCTGTTTTCTCTAGGCGAAAAAAAGAGACAAGAAACTGAATTGCCTTTCAGGGCAACCCCATGCAAGAAGATTGCTTTTCACATACAATCCCCCTAAGAGGTCACTCTATGCAAACAATCCTGAAACTTTTTTTATCTTGTGAACCACCCTGGGACCTGAGGGTATAGGGCAGTACACAAATTTAATAAATAAAATAGAAAATAGAAAACTTTTTCTATCAACTCTGCTGGCTTGCTTCCCCACTGGGCCAGCCATTCAACCAGGCAGCTGATTACCCTGCTCTAAGTAGGACTGAGTTGAATAAAACCCAAACTCTTTGAAAATCAGATGCACGTTGAAAAGTGACTTTGGCACATGGGTGCAAACGTGGACTTTCAGGAAGACTTACTACCTCTAAAAGCCATCCTAATTAGCCAGAATTGGTGCTATTACTCTTATTAAGTAAGACTTGCTGTGGCATATCTTTTCTGAGCTGATTTATTATGTTTTTCATGGACTGCATTAGTGCGGCAGTGACTTAAGGTCCACTTCCACAGAGGCCTTTAACCTTCTGTAACAGTGACAGAAAGTTTGAAGTGCTCTCTGGGGGAGACTAGACTTGACTCACCAGACCTGAGCTCTGAAGAAATAGAGTGTGCATAACCAGCTTCTTTCTTCACCCAGGACTTAGAACCTACTATGCTGAATCCCAAAGAAGATGCACCCAGCAACTCCCAACCAAAAATCTATAGGCGTCAGGATACATTTTTTGAGGATCAGATTTGGGGAAAGTGTAGGGCACACTCAGGGAGAGGAGGATGTTTTGTTGCATAAGAGGAAATCCTTGCATTGATGGAACAAGCTAGTTGGATACTACCTTAGTCTCCTAAATCTACTCTCCCAGCTAGTTGGATACCATCTTATTCTCCCAAGTCTTATTTCCAGGTCTGGAGGCAACAAGAGCTGATCATTGTTGTTGTTTTTATCCCTGAGGCTGAGAGCCTTCTGGTGGGTTTTCCACAGGAACTAGGTTGCATTAATTATGTTCCAGAAATGTGGCAGTTTTCTAGCACAACACTGTGTGTGTGTGTTTATAGGTTTCTTAATTTTAGGCATCTCTCTTTGAATAGCAGTTGCTTGGAAGGCACACCCAGCTTATCTGATCTGCAGCAGGGGCTTTGTACGCCAGTTCCAGAAGCACCTTTGCTTGTGATGCAAAGAAGCTCATTTACCATTGCAGCACTGTACTGTAGAATCATCTCCTTACAAATGTTTAATATGGATGAACAAATCTGTCAATTTTAGGTCCTTGCAGTTTCTCTCCCCACCCCCCACCCCCAATTTTAAATTCAGTTCTTTTCCTTTTTTAAAAATGTTTGAAAATCCATATGCTTTTTTGTGTGCATTTCTCCTAAGCATTTTCCCTTAATTCATTACATTTTTGTGCTACCTTAAGTAATATACCCATGGTTTTCATGAACATGCCACTGCCATTCACAGGATGAATTTGGGTAGTATCCTGGCACACAGTCCTTTCCCCTCATTTAACTTTTAGCATGGCATGGTGGTACATTGGTCACAAAGCCACATTTCCATAACGCAGGAGGTGCTGCAGTGTAAAAGGAAGGTTATACCCCACCAACGTTACTTAGCGGAAAAAAACAAGAACTGCTAAAAACATAGAGAAATCAGTCATCAAAATACAATTAAACATTGATAAAATTATATACATATATAGAATTATGTCTGGCATTATAACCAGTAAAGCTAACACAACAAACTGCACATCTGAATGCAGCCTGTATATCAAGGAACTGGGAACTTGCAGCCCTCCAGATGTAACTTCTTATTTATGTATATCTTTAGACCATTTTTCATCCTGAACGATCCCAAAGTGTTAGACTACAGGATCTCAGGTGGTGTTGGACTACAACTTCCATCATTCCTGACCATTATCCATGCTGACTGGGGCTGATTGGAGCTGACTTCTAATACCACCTGGAGGTTAGTCTGCTCCCTCCACAGGTTACAACTTAACTGTTTTCCTTTCCCCCTCCATGCCGGACAATGCCCTGACAATCTCCGGGGAAGCACAAGACACCTCTTTTCAAGAAGTTGGCTCTCATTTTCCTTCCATAAAGGGAGTAGCATCCCGTACCACAGCAGCAAGCTACATGATGTCTGTTACCATAGTGATTGAAGGCTCTCGCCTGGTAAGGGATGCAGCTGCCCATTCTCCTGTACCTGCGACATGAACTTTTATCAGCTCAGCCGGAGAACTGAGAGAGTAAAGAGGGGAAGGAGAGTGTCAGTAGCAAAGTCAGGGAACCAAGCCGAGCAAATATTATTATTTTTTGAGGGAGGGAGGGAGGCATTAAAAAATAGCATGGAAATAATTCAGGGCAGGAGTGCTATATCAGATTTCTCCAGGGAATACAGAATAATGTGGTGGTAGGTATTAAAAGTGGGTGGGGGAGGGAATGGATGATGCAGACCAGGGCTCAGGAAACTGTGGCCCTTCAAAATGCTGCTGGACTACAATTCCCATCATCCCTCTGGACCGATCATGCTGCCTGATGGTGCTCAACAAGATCTGGAGGTACAACATCTGATGTAGAGGAAGAATCAATAAGCAAGTTTCACTTGACCCTCCACGGTGCAATTTTTGATGCTCCAAGAGAAGTATTGGCCACCAGCAATGGGTTGTGATCCACTGGGAACTTGAGGAGAACAGGGAGGTTTGTGTCCTTTGAAAGACCTGGGTTTGAATCCCTTTTCAGCCAGAAAACCTTTTGTGAGGGGTGGGGAACCTCAGGCCCAATGGCTGAATGTGATCCTGCTCAGGGTCAGATTTAGGTTTGATGAGGCCCTAAGCTGCTGAAGGTAATGGGGCCCTTTATATGTCCAGCTGTCCTTTGTCAACAACAAATTGTCACTGTTTTTTTTTTCTTGAATACATGCTATATGGTAATTTATGGACCTAATAGGTATCTAAAGCTATTCACACATAAGAAAATATGTATTTTATCAGAGTAATTGTTGAAATGAAAGTGATATTTTAGGGAGCAGGCTAGCAGGTGGGGCCCATTACTTACATCATAGGAGCCTACACAAAACAAAACACTGTTACTGTATGTAGGTTTTATTTTATTTGTTTTTTATCATATATTTTGGAAATGTACATCCAGGTTTTTTCCTTTATATTTTTTTTGGGGGGGGGGGCAAGAGAGAGGGGCCATAAGCTACAGCTTGTTTAGCTGCTCCAAGCCTCTCTTTGTGGCCCTGACAACTCTCCCCAGGCCTTGACTCTCATTGATCCTATCCGTGCCCTCCCTGAATGCTTTTGCCAGGCTGAAATATGTCCTTGAATTCTGACAATGCCTCTTCCTGTACCCTAGTCAAAAAACGGTATGAATTGCATCCATTGCTTTGGCCACTTTTATCTCTGGCAATGCCAACTTCTGGAATGTAGTTACACTGGTGAAAGTTCTGGAATTAATGGTTTAGGAATACAAGAAAGGCTTGTTAGACCCGTGTGGCTAAGCTGCGGCAACTAGCTTAGCCTCTTCATACACTGAGCTTCCCTAGTAGACTGAAAGTAAACAAAGGCATTAATTACCTTCTTTCCAATGTGAAGGGGAATTACCTATCTAAGCCTGGCAGGACAGCTTACTCTATGGCATTAACCCCTTCATGCATTAATTAGACTTAAGCATGTTCATTATATGAAGGTGGTTATCCCACAAGATCTTTGCCAACTCCAGCATCTCTCAGTCCTAACCTATTTCCCAGGGAAGTTGTGTAAATAAACAATTATGCATATTCCTCCCTTTCCTTCATCATGAAACTCAAAGCAAAGGCTTTTCAAGTGGTCTCCCAACCAACAAGAGCTAACCAGGCTCATATCATATCATACATCATGAGAAGATAGGGCAACCTATATGACCTCATTGGAGGGAATGTGGGAGAGAAATATGCTAAAATTCATTATTTGTCAGAATGAGCTTTTGCTATATATCAGACTCAGGATTTATTTATTTATTTTGAAACAGGCAGATTCCTTCACCTTGAAAACTCTTGCTACTGGCAGAAAGAAAGAAAAAACCCTTAAAGGCTAGACCAGAAACACATTTTATGGGGTGGCAAAACAATTTCCATGTCGAGAAAGGTGTTTTTTTTTAGAAAAAGGCTTCTATGGGAATGTTGTGTTCTGCTCAGATCCTTGTGATCAATGATTTAAAGGCAAGGTTTTCTCCTGTTCCAATTTTTCAAAGAATTATATCGTTATAAGTAATGGGCCATATAAATCTCTCCTGCAGTTCCCTGACTTAGGTTTAAAAAGGTGGAAAGGGAAAAAGTAAGTCAGATTCACTGTGTTTTCATTATCTGAAGTTGTTGACGCTTGTAAGAGTATTGGGGTTTAATTAATGCAATGCTCTTGGTGCAGCTTTTCACAACAATCCCTTTTATAGGGTGCTGTAATTGAAGGCCTATCTAAACCGCAGTCTTAATAGTTTAATAGTTATTTCTTCTCCACAGGGAAGCCCAGGAGCAGTAGTTCTGTGTGGAAGGCCAAACAATTATTCACACATTCACGAAACTACAGCCATTAGTGTTAAACAGCTATAAATTCAATATAAGTCTGTTGCACAGAAACACCTTTACTATTGATTTGGGTTGAGGGACCTGTGGCTACCCCCCAGATGTTGTTGAACTCCCATCAGCTCAAGCCAGTAGGGCCATTGATCATGGATAATGGGGTCTGACTCCATTGTCATCTGGAGAACCACAGTTTTCCCATTCCTGCTATACATCATGTTTAATCAGGGCCAGCCCAACCATTAGGTGGGATGAGACCACTGTTAATATTTGTACTGTATTTGTTAGAAAATGTATTTTACAAAGAGTATAGTGTAGTGGGGAAAAGAAAACCTATGTAGTATAATGTCATGTCATGTCATGTCATGTAACAGCTGCAAAATCTTTTCTGCAATCAAGGTCACAGTAGTGATGAATCATTGCCTTATCAATTTGTTAACTCCCATTAAAAGTGAGTGTGTGTGTGTGTGTGTGTGTGTGTGTGGTGTGTGTTAGGTAGTGATAGGGATGGGTGGGAGTTGGCTGGATGTTTTGCCGATTGTGGAGACTCTGAGAACACTGCCCAGAGGAGTTGGTGAGGACAGACAAGTTATAATTTATGGGCTGCTTCAAAGGAGTTTTAGGAACAAGAAGACCCTCTCTTGGGCTCAAAAGAGGGCACTGGACTTAGTATATATGTATGAGACTGCTTGTAATAGTTGTCATCCTACAAGTAAAGAGCCGTCTTCAAAGTATTGTGTGTGGAGTTTACTTCATCACTAAGACTTTGAGGGTGAAACTGCTGCATCACTCTGCATTATTCAGAAAAAAATAGCTCACAAATTTAAAATTTACAGCATGTATGGTCTTAAAGGAAAATGTAATAAAAATGATGTATAGGTGGTATTTGACCCCAGTGAAATGGGCCAAAATGTATAGAATGAAAAACAAATTATGTTGGAAGTGCAATGAAAAAGACAGAGACTTTTATCATATGTGGTGGACTTGTGACAAGATAAAAGCATTTTGGGAACTAATCTGCAACGAAGTAAAAAAGATGTTAAAATATACTTTCCCAAAAAAAACCAGAAGCATTTCTACTTGGGCTGATGGGAGACGAAATTGCAAAAGTAGACCAAAGATTATTTATGTATGCCACAACAGCGGCAAGAACTTTGTGGAAGACAAAAGAATTACCAATGATTGAGGAGTGGCAGATAAAGATGATGGACTGACTATGAGGAGTTAGCCAAACTGACTGTTAGGATCTGGAACCAAGGCAGCCAGAAATTCCAAAGAGATTGGAGTAAATTTATTGAGTACTTGAAAGATTATTGTAAAAATGTGAAGACACTAGCAGGATTGAAATAAATCTTGTAACGTAATGTAAAAATAGTATCTTGTTGTTGTTTAGTCGTTTAGTCGTGTCTGACTCTTCATGACCCCATGGACCAGAGCACGCCAGGCACTCCTGTATTCCACTGCCTCCCGCAGCTTGGTCAGACTCATGTTTGTAACTTCAAGAACACTGTCCAACCATCTCGTCCTCTGTCGTCCCCTTCTCCTTGTGCCTTCTATCTTTCCCAACATCAGGGTCTTTTCCAGGGAGTCTTCTCTTCTCATGAGGTGGCCAAAGTATTGGAGCCTCAGCTTCACGATCTGTCCTTCCAGTGAGCACTCAGGGCTGATTTCCTTAAGAATGGATACGTTTGATCTTCTTGCAGTCCATGGGACTCTCAAGAGTCTCCTCCAGCACCATAATTCAAAAGCATCAATTCTTCGGCGATCAGCCTTCTTTATGGTCCAGCTCTCACTTCCATACATCACTACTGGGAAAACCATGGCTTTTACTATACGGACCTTTGTTGGCAAGGTGATGTCTCTGCTTTTTAAGATGTTCATGGATCACTGCCTTGCCGTGGCGAAGGGGCTTGAATAACTCAGAGAAGCTATGAGCTATGCCGTGCAGGGCCACCCAAGATGGACAGGTCATAGTGGAGAGTTTTGACCAAACGTGATCCACCTGGAGCAGGAACCGGCAAGCCACTCCAGTATCCCTGCCAAGAAAACTCCATGGACAAAGACAAGAGGCATATAAAAATAGTATCTTACCATGGACAAAAAGAGACTTGATATCTATTGAAGGACAGAAACTGGCAGTTGAAAAGCACATACAATTTATTAGAAATTGGAAAACCAGTTAATAATAATAATAATAATAATAATAATAATAATAATAATAATATAATTTATTATTTATACCCTGCCCATCTGGCTGGGTTTCCCCAGCCACTCTGGGTGGCTTCCAACAAAACATTAAAATAGTTGAAGGGAAGGAGGGAAGTCACATGCTTGACGGAGCAAAAGTACCATATTTTTCGCTCTATAAGATGCACCAGACCACAAGACGCATCTAGTTTTTGGAGGAGGAAAACAAGAAAAAAAATATTTTGAATCTCAGAAGCCAGAACAGCAAGAGGGATCGCTGTGCAGTGAAAACAGCAATCCCTTTTGCTGTTCTGGCTTCTGTGATAGCTGCGCAGCCTGCATTCGCTCCATAAGACGCACACACATTTGCCCTTACTTTTTAGGAGGGAAAAAGTGAGCCTTATAGAGCAAAAAATACGGTATTTGATATGTGTGATGGGATGATGAGCTGCTTGTGCGTAAAGCTTAGTCCCTCAGAGTTTGCTCAACTTAGCAAGGCTCTGTTTTTAGCGGAGCCCTTAAGCATGGCTCCCTCAGTCGCTGGCAGAATCCGACAGTGGGCATTTACGGAATCTACTCCAGCATAAAAGCTCCTTGACGGAAACGCGTCGTCTAGATTCTCGGCGCGACAGTTTCTGGCGAGGAGTGGGTGTACCTATGGGAGGACCTGAGACTTCTCCGCTGTTATCGGTGGAAGACTCCCTGAGCCATTCCTTCGTCTCTCTCTCTCCCTGATCTCCCACTCTCCCCCTGCTGCTGCCTTCCGCCGCTGCTGAGTCTCTCCTGACTTCTGAGAGCCCCTCCACCTCCTGTCTTTCCGATGGCAGTTCCCTGACATCCACCTCCCCTCCAGGACCCCCTTCACCCCCTCCCGCCCCCTCCCCTGCTGGCGGTGAGGATGGAAAACCCCGGAAAGAACACTCCTCATCATCAGAGGATTCAAACACTTCTCTCCACTGCCTCCCGTCTCTTCTCCCTGTGTCCTCTTCCCCGTCTGAGTCTATTCCCTCTTCCAGCCCTGATTCTGGGAACCCTTCAAACTCCTCTTCCTCATCGGTGGTGCCGAAGTGTTCCCTCCTGAACCGTCCCACGGGCTGAGGTTTCCTTGGAAACCGTTGATGAAACGTTTCTATTAAAACCTCGTCATTGACCTCCTCTGCCGGTACCCATGTGTTTTCCGACTCTGCTTCCCCTTCCCATTCTACTAAATACTCCACCTGATTCCCTTTCCACCTGGAATCAATGATTTCTGCCACATGCATGTTGCGTTCCCTTTCTTCTATGACTGGTGTTTGAGTAACCTCCCTCTCACGTTCGGTATGGCAACAGTAGAGACCTGTGAAATACTGGGTGCAGTTTCATGTGGTTGGGTAATCTGAGTTTGAATGCCACCGGGTTGACCTGTTGTATGACCTCAAAGGGTCCCAGCCGTTTGGGTCTCAATTTCTTACACCCTCCCTTGAACGGCAGTCCTTGGGTGGATAGCCACACCCTGTCCCCCACCCTTATGGTTTCACCTTCCCTTCTGCTTCTGTCTGCTTGCTTTTTGTATTCTTCCTTGGCCCTCTCTAATTTAAGTTGGAGTTGCCGGTGGATCGCTTCCATCTCTTCAACAAAGTGTTCCGCAGCCGGGACACTCCATCTCTCCCCTCCTTCTCCTGGAAATGCCCACCCATAATTAGCCAGGAAGGGACTTATCCCTGTGGACACATTCTCCGCGTTGTTGTAGGCAAATTCTGCCAGGGCCAACTTATCTACCCAATCATTTTCTCTGTCATTTACATAACACCTCAGGTATTGTTGTAAAATCCCGTTTGCCCTTTCCGCCTGCCCATTTGTTTCTGGGTGCCGGGCAGTGGAAAAATTGACTTCCACGTGCAGTAAGCTCATGAGCTTCCTCCAGAACCTGGAAGTAAATTGTTTCCCTCTGTCGCTGACCACCCTCAAGGGGGCGCCATGCAACCTGAAAATATGCTCTACAAACAACTTGGCGGTTTCTTCCGCTGTGACCGCGTGTGAACAGGCTATAAAATGGCACATCTTAGTTAATAAGTCTACCACCACCATGACAGCTGTCTTCCCTTTGGATTTTGGCAGGTCCGTCATAAAATCTATGGATACTGCCTCCCATGGCCTTTCTGGTGTGGGTAAGGGTTCCAATAGCCCCGCTGGTGCCAGCCTCTCCCCTTTTGCTCGCTGGCACCTGTCGCACCCCCTAACATATTCCCGTACGTCTTCCCTCACCTTGGGCCACCAAAACTCCCTGGTAACCAACCACATGGTTTTGTGCTGCCCGAAGTGCCCCGCTGTGGGGCTGTCGTGTCACTGCTTGAGCACTCTGCCCCTCAGTTCCCCATCGAGTATGTACAGTACACCCCGTTCTTTTCCTCAAACCCCCCTGTGTTCTCCCCTGTCCCCCTGAGTTCTCTGAGTTTCTCTTGGGCGTATTCATCATTCTCGGTGCCCTCTACCAGTTCTCTTTGCCCCACCAATGCCGCCCCACACACCCAGTGGTCCTCGGGAATGATATGCCTTTCCTCAGGCGCTCCCTCCCCCTCTAAATACTCAGGTTTTCGAGAGAGAGCGTCCGCCCTTATGTTCTCTGGTCCTGGTACGTAACGAATTTCAAAATGGAATTTGGAGAACTCCTGGGCCCATCTCACTTGTCTCTGGTTCAGTACTCCGGCAGTTCTCCAGTACTCCAGATTTTTGTGGTCGGTCCGCACTTGGACCTTGTGCTGAGCCCCAATCAACAAGTGTCGCCATCTCCGGAACGCTTCATGAATGGCGAGCAATTCTCGGTCGTATACGGTGTAGTTCCTCTCAGATTTGTTCAACTTCTGCGAGAAGAAGGCACACGGTCTCCATTCCGACGTATCTTTTCCCGGCTGTAGAAGCACAGCCCCCACCGCTCGTTCTGAGGCGTCAGTCTCCACTCTCATTGGTTGCTGTAGATCCACGTGCAAAAGTTGTTCTTCCGACGCAAACGCCTTCTTTAATGTTTCGAACGCTCGCTGCGCCTCTTCCGTCCAGACAAATTTCTTCTTGCTGCTAAGACAATCAGTGATGGGCGCCGTTAAGTGGGCAAAGTTCTTGATGAACTTCCGATAGAAGTTTCCGAAGCCCAGGAACCTTTGCACGTCTTTCTTAGTTTTCGGTGTCTTCCATTCCAGTACCGCTTGAACCTTGCTGGGATCCATGGCCAATCCCTTGTCTGACAACCGGTACCCCAGGAATTCCACCACTCTGGTATGAAACTGACACTTCTCCAGTTTCACCCACAGCTGGTTTTCTTGCAGTCTGCTCAGTACCTCTCTTACATCTCGCACATGCTGCTCCTCATTCTCTGAGTACACCAGGACGTCATCTAAGAATGCTACACAGTTCTTGTAAAGCAATGGTCCCAGGACGTGATTCATGAACGATTGAAAACAGGCCGAGCCCGCCTGTAGACCGAAGGGCATAACGAGGTACTCAAAGGCCCCCAAGGGGGTGAACATAGTGGTTTTCCACTCATCTCCCTTTCTTATATGTATCAGATTATATGCCCCCCTTAGGTCCAGCTTGGTAAAAATTTTCCCTTTCCTCACCCGGGTCAAAATGTCATCGATTCTGGGCATGGGGAAAGTCACTGGTTCTGACACTGCATTTAGGGCCCGGAAGTCCACGACCAATCTGGGTTTATTAGTATTTTTTTTGTCCACAAAGAACACTGGGCTGCCCCCCACCGCTCGTGACTCTCTGATGAAACCTCGCTTGAGATTCTTGTCAATGAACTCCCTTAACTCCTGCATCTCACTGTCTGACATTGCATACAGCTTGCCCACTGGCAGTTGTGCTCCTGGGAGTAAGTTAATTTGACAGTCAAAGGGTCTGTGCGGGGGCAGTTTATCTGCTTCTCTTTCGTTGAAGACGTTAACCAGGTCGGCGTATTGTCGTGGTACCTTCCCTTTATCAGCTACTTCCATCCCTGCTAGGGTGGCCTTGGCTCCCACCTGGGCTTCCCCTTCCTTGCAGTGTGCCAGGCAGTGTGCTGACCCAAATGAGACTACTCTCTGGTGCCATCCCACTAGCGGATCATGCAGCGCTAGCCAGCTCATTCCCAAAATAATGGGCGCTCCTCCCAAGGTGGCCACATTAAACGCTATCAGTTCCGTGTGTCTTGCCACCCTCATTATCATTGGGACAGTCTGCTGGTTAACTTCTCCTCCCAACAGCGCCCTCCCATCAATCGTGGTCACCTGCAAAGGGTTACTTAGAGGGATAGTCTGTATCTGGTGTTCGGCTGCAAACTCCTTACTCATAAAATTACAGGAGCTGCCTGAGTCCAATACCGCCTTTATCTTTAGTGGGTGTCCGTTTGGCAGCTCTAGCGACACCTCTATTACAAGCGCTGGTCTTGGTGGTTCCGGCGTGGGCACATTCACTGCTCTTTGGCCTGGCTGCTGTGCCCCAATGGTGGCAGCCAGGCGTTGGCTTTTACTTGCTCCTTAACTCCCTCCTCCTCCCCCCCAACAGCTCCCGCCATCCCTTGCCATTCCTTTCTTTGTGGGCAGACTCTGGCAAAGTGACCTGGCTGTTGGCAGAGAAAACATTTCTTGGCGCCCTTTCCCTCCTTCTTCCGCCCTTCACTGGGGTTTGAAACTGCCCGCGCGCGCGCTGTTCCAATTTCCATCGGCTCTACTGGCGGGGAATGCTGCTCGGGAATCTCTGGAATGCGGAAATCCCTCCAACATTCCCCCTTCCCTTCCCGCTTCTCCAAAGCTCTCGCCTCCTGGCGTGCTCCTATGGCCAGCGCTGATTTAGTCAGCTGGTCCATAGACTCCGCCCTGGGCGCCCGGGAAAGTTCGTCCTTCACCACTGAAGATAGCCCTTCTTCAAAGAGCATTTGTATGGGTTCCGCCGACAGGTCCCATCCCAATTTATGAATCAACATGGTGAACTCAGTCCAGTACTCACGGACAGATCGGCTCCCCTATTTACACCCCATTAACTGTCTGCGCACCACTCCCTGCTCAATCTCGCTGGAAAACATCAGGTCCATGGCGCGAAAAAACTTCCTCGAGTCCTTTAGGGCATCATTATTAGCTGCCATCAGGGGTCTCACCCAGTCCTTAATCCCTCCTTCGAGATGGCCAATCACAAACGCTACCCTCGATTCCTCATCGGGAAAGTCATCAAACTGCAGATTGAGGGCATATTGCATCTCTGTTCTAAAGGCTTGATAGTTCCTGGGATCCCCCCCAAATTTCTGCACCAATCCTGGCACCTTCCTCGTGAGTGGGGTGGCTTTCCCCTTTTCTGCATCCTGAGCCCTCCTCTCCTCGAGCCTAGCCGTTTGCAGCGCTAGCTGGACCTCCAACATCCTGTACCTTTCTTCCAGGCTTGGACCCGCTCCAGCTCCTCCTGCGTCTCCTGCTCCGGTTGGGTTGCTCATGATGCTTCTTTTGCACAAGCGGCTTTCAGAGACTGTCGGATTGCTGTGATGGGATGATGAGCTGCTTGTGCATAAAGCTTAGTCCCTCAGAGTTTGCTCAACTTAGCAAGGCTCTGTTTTTAGCGGAGCCCTTAAGCATGGCTCCCTCAGTCGCTGGCAGAATCCGACAGTGGGCGTTTACGGAATCTACTCCAGCATAAAAGCTCCTTGACGGAAACGCGTCGTCTAGATTCTCGGCGCGACAGTTTCCGGCGAGGAGTGGGTGTACCTATGGGAGGACCTGAGACTCCTCCGCTGTTATCGCTGGAAGACTCCCATAGCCATTCCTTCGTCTCTCTCTCTCCCTGATCTCCCACTCTCCCCCTGCTGCTGCCTTCCGCCGCTGCTGAGTCTCTCCTGACTTCTGAGAGCCCCTCCACCTCCTGTCTTTCCGATGGCAGTTCCCTGACAATATGTATTTGAAAGCTTGTTATATTTTGTGGTTTTTGAAAAAAGTGAAACAATAAAAAGTATATTTTAAAAAAAGAAGAAGAAAAATAGCTCACAACCACTGCCTCTGTCAGCAAAAGCCCCCCAAATGGCACCCCCTCCATCAATGGTGGAGAAACGATACCAGAATCCACACCAATTTTGGGTGAGATCTCACCCAAATCACATGAGATCTAGTGGAGCACATGACTTGTCACTCAAAATGGTTGTGGATGCTGACATCCCTTCTTTGCCGATGGTAGCAGCAGCAGAACAGCACTTCACATTTTGCCTCAGGTGGTGAAACAAGACACACTGCCCCTCTGTTTAATATATCAATGCGTATTTGTGGAAGGATATTATTTATGACCACTTCCATCTTCTTTTCTTACTATGTAATTATGTAATTAGGAGAGCTCTTTGGGAACATGAATGCTTTATTGCTGTGCCACCATCTTGGTCTAGAGTAGAATTCATTAATCACATCATTTCACAAATCTCATGTCAAACTCATCTCAGTATACTATGGCTGCCATATGCAGTAGTAAAACAACTATCTGATTGAGGATTTTGCACTCTTTGCTGTAGAACAGTTCACAGTTCCCCCACTACTACCCCGTGTGCCCCCAGCATCCTGCGAATCAGGCTCAAGGGGTCAGGAGTACCCCCAGAACAGCACGTGGGGAGGAGAGGGGAGGGGAGGGGAGGGGAGATTGTTCCATCTGGCAAGCAGAAATACTTGTGCTGACCGAATGATCACAAGAGTACAATACTGAATTTCTCCCATTTGGTTGAATTCAACTAAATCCTATTCAGAGAAGACCCACTGAAATTAATGAACCTAATTCAGCCAGGTCCATAAACGCCAAGGGATCTACTCCAAGTAGGACTAGATTTCAATACCACCCATTCTCTGCAACCCAGGGCTCTCCAGTCCTCCAACTTGCCTCATTATTTGGTCCCCACAGAGAGTCAGTGCACACCCCTAGGAGACAGGTTTATCTTGCGTAACAGAATACTGTGACTACGAAAACACCCCAGCTGCCTGGAATACACTATTTGAATCAGCTGCACAGTGACCACCAACAGCATGAAAGTTGTTTTCATGTTAATCAGATGCTCTCTTTTTTAAAGCCCAATAAAGTCTATTTGCCATAATCTGGAACTGCTTCATTTCTGCTTAATGCAAATTCATTACCCAAAGTTAAAGTCATCAAAAGCTAGCAAAGTGATTCTGCTAAGTCAAACAGGGCAGTTTATCGACCACGTATACAATGTTAGTATTGCTAACTCCAACTGGACTTGGGCAGTGTGATTGGATAGCTAGTGAATCATCGCTCAGCTTTAATGTCTCATTCATTTATAGAAGTTAGAAAAGTATGAAAGGCAGAGGTATAAACCCATTTGTTGTTGTTTTTTACGATAGACATTATAAGCCACTAAGCCAATAAAGTTCAGAGCTCAGCGAACCTTGTTGACTCAAAATGGGAGTGAATTCAGACATTGTGTCTGACGTTGGACAATTGCTAAAAATGTTGGTAATATGTGTCTAGAGCCTTATGGGAAAGATGCTTAATTAGACTTTGAATTAGAGCACCATAAAGGGCTTTGCCTAGAAACAGCAGTGAACTTTCTCATGCGGTAACAATGCTCCTTCAGATGAAAGATGCCCTATTTTTATTAGTTCATCATAGACCCAAGAAGACGCTGCGACGGGGGTTTGCTTCTGCTGCCTAATGCTGCACACATTTACGTGGGGAAATAAGCACTATTGCCTTGACAGTAAAAATCATAAAATGAGCATCTGTTGTATGGGACAGGGATAACTTCAGTGGGGCAAATGGGCAAGCAAACAAGAGCTCCTTCTGGAGGGCTGGACCTGAGCTTTCTTTCTGGCCTGTGCTGAGTCTCCATGATGGAGGAGGCAAAAGTTGTTGCTCCAAACCGGAATGAGTGCCTGACTCCTTCTAGGAGAAGGAGCTAGACACGGGCCCCAGGGTCACTGGAGGGGGTGCCAGTTTGGAGGTGAAGTGGGCGCACAGCACATCTGAGTGATTGGGAGGGGAGATAAAGCTGAGAGCTGGGAGACTACACCACTAAAACCCTCCCCAGGATCTGATTTTTAATTCCCTCCCTCTTTCAGGTTTCTGACACAGCCCAACACATTGGGTCCCTCGCCAGTTTCACCAACAACCAGATCTTCCTACTCTCCCTCCCCTCTGTCCTGATCCAACCAGCCCCTCCATGATGTCTCTCTGAACTTGGAGACAACAGTGCTCTGTTATAAGTCTTTTCCCCATTCCAGTATATGTAATGTATTCTGCTGAGTGTCTCATTTCCAATATTGTACATTGTAGCTAACATTTTCTCTAGGCACTCACCTTACTCCTAAGTAAATGTGTTCAAGGTTGAGGTTAGCCGTATGCCCACATGGGAGGAGAGCTGGGTGAATTGTCACTTTTGGTTTCTCTCGGTTTCTTATTTTCTCAGTTCTCTACATTTCCATATTATTATTTTTTAAAGGCTCATGAGAATTTGTCAGCATTTTAGCACACAATCCCCCTAATATACATATTTATGCAAGCAATTTTCCATTAAAGGATACATTTTGAGTGCACACTTAATAAACACATTATTGCACACATTATTCAGCTGCAGAACTGCATTACAGAATTATTCAGAGAAATGTGCAAGACAGCTGCATTTTGGTTCACATTTTCTTTCAAATGTGTGAATTAGATATCTTTTAAAAAAGCTCAACAACTTTCAGGGGTGTCCTGGTTTTTAATTTTTGAAATACGGCAACCCTAAGAGATACAAATGAGAACATCACAAGGGAACAGGAAGGAAACAACATGGGATAGGAGATCTAATCTTGCATTTTGCCGCTAGTGAAGATCAGGGTTTGCCCCACTCAATTGCAACTTCAGATGAACTGTGTTTACTTTGCCATAAAGAACTCAACAGAATGCCTGAGAACGGAACCAATTCCTTATCTGCATAGCCTCACCCCTTCTGAAAACCACACCTGACTTGAGAACTTGGCAGATTCTTGGAAGTGAGCTTGAGATATATTGATCCCTTTACAAAATAACTCTTTAACTTTTTGTCAGCGGCAAGCCTACACCGATTTTTATTTTTGACACAGGTCACCAAAATTAATTCTACCAAGATCTCTTTTACAAGTCGCGTCAACAAGCTCATATATCACTTCAACTCAGTCATAACACTAAAAGCATTTACAATATTTCTATGGGCTGTTTCCTCCTTTTCCACATTGTAAATATTGCAGCTTGATCCTATCCTAGGCATGTAATAGATACTAGGATTTAAAGGACATTTAATTCAAGGGTGCTTACTTCTGAGTAAATATACTAACAGCATATAAGTGTCACAGATACCAACAATTTAGTTGTATACAGTAGACATTTACTTGGGAGTAAGCATTGCTGAATTCAGTGAGACTTACTTTTGAGGAGACTGGCGTAGGATTGCACTGTTATCCTTTTAATTTGCTTCAATTGAAGCTTTCTTAATAATTAGTTCAGAGGCTAAATCTAAACGAGCAATGTGGCAAAAGAAAGTATGATTTAAAAAGAAAGTATGATTTTAAAAAAATGAAAAATGAAGGGATTTTTTTTCTCTGTAAGAGAAAAATGAAGTCTGGCTTCCAAATTCTCTTTAGACATTCTGCATTTCAGCAAAAAGGGGAAAAAATTGCTTGGCACTAACTTCTGAAACTTAATAAAATGTTAGAATGGCTTTGTAGGTGAAAGTTTAATTTTTGGCAATGAAATCACTTGAATAAGGAAGTATTTTCTTTGCTTGCTGGAGAGGGGGAAATAATTTTGATTTGACTGAGTGAGGTGTCTCTGAAGAAAACCAAGAGTACATGACTGTTATTTATAGTTCTTTTCAGTCTTGGAGGGTTGAACCAAGAACATTTTCCTCGTATTATCCAGACCAGTCAATATTAAAGATACTTTTCTTTCATAGACAAAATCAGATAGAGACTGGTCAATCCAGAGGCGAATTTGTGCTGTGTCCTCCAATCATGGTAAGACATAAAAGAGAGATAAATCAACTAAGCCAAATCTAGGAGCTATCCCTCCCTCCTCATTTATACATTCACTCTTTTAAGCCAATATTTGAGTAAACAAAAATTGAGTAAACCCTACCATGAACTGCTGCATTGGCTAACTAAGGAGAAAACTTTGGAAATGATTGGCTGAATGACTTAAGGTAAGAGCTTTTCTGTTTCTCTTAAAATTACAGAAGGAGGGCCAGGAAGCAAACTTGACAACCCTTATCTTTGGCTTTTAACCATATGGGAGTTCAATAGGCATCTTTATCCCACCCTCCACTTTACGGCTACAGAAATGGGGAGAGGAAATTGTCTTATTTTAAGACACAGGAGCACCCTTCAAAGTCAAAAAGTGCATGAAGACCTTTAAAGGGCAGTTACCACTAACAGTCAGTGGGGTGGTGCAGGCAGAGTGTCATCGAGAACCCTAGGAAATAAAATATCTATTGAGAGTTTGCAAGTGAGGCATAAGGAGAACATCATTCACCTGTTGTATATCCACACCACCCAGAACTCAGAAAGAGGGAAAGTTTTTATGTTATAATCTTTCAAGTTCCTTTTTTTTTGGGGGGGGAAGTATTTGCACCTCTTATCATCCCTCAAGTGTGAGTGTTAGGCTACTGTTCCTATAGCAAACAAGTACTCCATATCCTATGGTTATTAAAAACATCCAAAACAGAGTGGTAATGCCAAATTAAGCTGTGGACATGGGAGATTGTCAAAATTGCCGGTCCCATCTAATACCTAATTAAGATAAGCTTGGATTGATCCAAATCTTTGAAAAGGTCTTCTGACTGGCTATGCTGAAATCTGGCACAGTTCACCACAGTTCAGCTTCATGTAGGGTCGATTCCATTTGGAACTGGAAATAATTGGGGACAGTTCCCCAGCTGTATTGTATTATAACCATGAGCATAGCACATGCTGTTTTATTTCTTCCTAAATAGATATTGATTAACATCCAGAGCCCAATGAAACCCAATGTTTTTGTGGAGTTGCAGTGGATCTTCAATAAGTTCTGTTCTGGAAATGGGACACAGGAACTGCCAGTGCACAGTACAACCTGGATGTGGCCACTGTGTATGGGATGGTGATGGAGAAAGATTAGTGGTTATGTAAAAATGTACTGCTCAATATTTACGTTCTGTCATCCTCTCCTTTTTCCAACAGTACTAGACTTCACTATGTCTCTAATAGAAACTGAGACCTCTTCTCCAGAGACCAAAGAACAGAGGTGCTGGGAAGTTTAGATGTTTCATTTTGCCTCAAGATTTCATAAACTGTGGGTGATATTAGTATATACCACAGAAGTTCAGCTCTTCCATGTGAGCAAAGAGAGACCTTTTCACAAGGATATTGTCTCTTCCTATATGAACCAACCCAGATCCTGAAGTCATTATCTGAGGCCCTTCTTCATGTGCCTCCTCTGCGAAACGTCTGGAGGGTAGCAACACAAGAATGGGCCATTTCTGCAGTGGGGCCCTGCCACACACTTAACAACTCATTAACAATAATGTACAGTATTTCAACACCTTCTCTTACATGAAATCTTAAATAAGATATACAATGTCAAAATAATGATGACTTGTGCAACTCAGTATCTGAGAGCCAAGCAGTCTAAATATTTCTGAAACAAGTCCATGAAAGAACTCTCTATTTGTGTGCTGGTGCGGTCCCAATGGAAGTCCGACAACGAGATACCCAGATTTCCAACTTTGTTCCATGAATCTTCTTTTGGTCAGCCCGTAAAGGAACTATACACTGGCAGCTCAATGCTCTACCAAATAGATCAGCTCCAACCTTAGAATGGTACTTTGCTATTTTTTGAAATACGGCTACAGAATACTGCCTCTTCTCCTGGCTAATTAATCAATGGCATCTTAAACTGGAGGGGGGTTATGTTTTTGTTTGTTATTATGGCCCCAGCCAGCATGACCAATGATCAGAAAGGATGAGAGTTGTAGTCCAACAGCATATGGAGGACCACAAGTTCCCCATCCCTGCCATCCACGTGGGTTGCCATGGCTCCTACACTGTTCCTGTGTGTAAAATATGCCCAGTGGGAGCAAATGGATGGCTGTGATCTTTTACCACATCTATATGTTCTGTGTTACTAATGCCACAAACCCAAAGAGAAGGCAGAGGTAAATAATAAAAACTAAGCACTTAAAGATTCATCCTAACGGTCTAAACATTCAACATCATAGTGCATATACTAACATCAGTGGCATATAAGCTTTTGTGATCATGTACACATCTTCAGATGCACATGAAAGCTTAGACCCAGAACAAACTTAGGTAGTCTCTAAGGTGCTACTGGACAATTTATTTATTTATTTCGACTGCATCAGACCAACATGGCTACCTACCTGAATCTAGAATCAGTGGCATAGCGTGGGTTGCCGGCATCCAGGGCAAGTTATATGTTCTTGACACTTCCCACTGACAGGCTGGAAAGAAGGGGCAATAGCTCAGCAACCTACCCAAGTGGCAGCCACAGCGCCCCGTGAGTGTTTAGCATGACAGAGAGCGGGACAGAAGATTGGTCAGGAGCAGCGGGACAGAAGATTGGTCAGGTCTAAAGCCCATGCAGAGTGTGCCCTAGTGGCCAGCCGACTGCTCCTCAGTCTACTCACGTGAACACTGGGAGATTTTCTGTGTCAGTAGGAGGGTACATTATTTTCTTATTAGTACTACTTTCTTTTTTCCTTTGAAATTTTGCACCCTTAAGAATTTTGCATCCCATGCTACACCTGACATGATTTTTTTTTTTTGTCTTGCCTTGCCATTTTTCCCTACTGACAAACAAGAGTAAGGAAAAATCACCTGCTGTTTATCAGCAAGATGAATTATTGCAAAGTTGCATGTCTAGAAAAGGGACAGTAAATCAAGGTGTGTCCTTCATTAGTTTCTTGCATACACAATGTATTTTCAACTGCGGAGGGTAAAGCTTTAGCTAACTGCTACCCAGCCAAGAACAGTGAATGGCATAAACAAAAGTTTGGTTGGAGGAACTAAACTGAAGAAGCAAGGAACAGCTGTTTCTACCACTGCTGGCTTCTGCCAAGTAATTAGTCATCTCTACCATTCCTTTAAGCAGTTGCTGTAGTAAATGAATATGCCTGCCAAGGATTAGACAAGCTGGAAGAGAAACTGCCAGTCCTAACTCAGCCAATGGATAGGGCAATTGCAGGAGGAAAACAGAGGAGATTTCTTCAAGTACTTAATCTGGCAGCAGTGCAGAGGCTGTCCAATTGCCATGTCCAATATGAAAGACTTAGGATAAGAAAGCAACGAGACAAGCTGTTTGCAGCTTGCCAAATGGCTTCCCTCCTCCTGCGCTGTTCTGGGGGTTCTTCTGACCCTTCCCCCCAAAAAAACTAATTTGAGGGGCACATGTGGAGAGGAGAGGGGGGGAAGCCCCACTGCACCAGCAAAAGCCTTTGTTCAGGGCTTCTGCTGATAGAGATTGCTATAATGTTTGTATGCATGCTGGTTTTATTGTTGCATCCTCCCCCAGGTCTGAAACAAAAACTCTCAACTTTCTAAGTCCATTGGTCTCAAAAGTTAAACAATTCCCAAATTAAATTTTGCAGAAATTTACTAAACTTAACAGTAAGTTTTACAGTCTATTGAAAACAGACTGAGGAGAACAAATGGGTCTCAACCTTCTTTACTCAGGACTGTTCTGCAGATCAGTAAACTATTTCAGAATTCATAAACGGCTCTAAATTCAAGGAATCCCCAGGGGGCATACAGAAATTTAAAAATAAAATGCATTTTTAAATGCATATATTTTAAAATATATTTAAAAACCAACAGTAACTTAAAACTGCAGGATAAAATGGACCAATTTGAGAAGGCTTGGGAGAAAAGACTCCTTTCACTGGTTGTTCCTATGAGATGCCCATATTAATGTTCTATCCACCAGCAGCTTGTCCACACCAGAGCAAAATGTGGAGTTGCAATGGCCTGTCTCTCCATTGATGTCCTCCCCATCCCAGTGTTGTCTTCTTCCCTTTTAAATGCAGAAAATCCAAAATAACCAAGATTGAGCAACCCCATTTTAAGGGACAGATGTCTGGGACAACACTGAAATGGAATTCACATTTGCTTTGATGCAGACAGAGGTGAACTTAGGGCAAGAAAGTGGTCAGTCACATTGATCTCTTGCCGGGGAAATAAAAGGATTGGGCGGGCCACTTTCTCCCAATGACAGATGAAGACCTAGGTGAGTTCAGCAAAATGGATCAACTTTTCCATAGGTATGTATTCGTGCAAATCTTAGAAGACGAACTCTGCCTTCTAGAGGAGGGGAAACCCAGGCTCAGGGGCCAGGTGTAGCCCTTCAAACCTTCCCATCTGGCTACACCTCTCACTGGTCAGCTTCTGACATTGAGTGTTTTTGCCTCGTTGAGATATGCCTCTTGAACTCTAATAATGTCTCCTGCTTGTCCGGATGGAGAACAGAGAGGGGTATGTGGGAAAGAGCCTACCCAAACAAAGGCAAGATTCACACTTATTGCTTCACTCACTTTGGCCCCACCACAACTGGCATGTGGGCCTCAGGAGGTTTTCAGAAAGGAATGTGGTCCTCTGACTGAAAAGAGATTTCCACCCCAGTCTAGAGGCACATGTATCATCATTTCAGAGCTTCTGGAGTTCTTGCCTTTAGACGAACCATCTCTTCTCCATCCACAACATCCTAAGATTTGCTGTACCATGTCCAATGGATGAAAATCAATCCTGCCTAGTTCTGCACAAATTAGCTACTTATCCTAAAACAGACTCAAAACTGCTATACAAGCCAATTTATGCCATTGGGTTTTTCTTTTATTGGCTATGTGGATCAAACTAGGAGCCCAGCATGCTGAATTCTTACTTGTCTCAGCTGCTTTAATGTCCAAGCGCATAAATCAATTGACTTGGCTATGATGGACGGTTGCCTAAATTCACTGTGCACCCCTGCTGTTTATATCCACTTTATACTGTCACCTCAAAAGACTAGATACCAAGCCTTGGTTTTTAATCTGGTTTGGTAAAGACTCATCCTTCCGATGCATCCTGTGTGATTTGTCTTCTCTGTGATTGAACTGGATGCCCAAAGATGGGTGACTCAATTAAAGTCTTTATTGACCAGCTGGATGGAGGTGTCCTTGAGGCATACAGTAAAAACAGTGCTCCACTTCTTGCATACCAAGTGTGTTCTTTCACAAACTCATATTGGGTATGTGGGGGCCACTTTGATAGCTGGAATGGGGTCCTCTACAAAGGCTCTGATAGTTTAGATGCTCAACTACCGACCAGTGGCAATAACTTGCTATCTTGAGGAGTTCAGTCATTCTGTTCTCAGTTTTAGTTGCATTGAATTCCACCCTCCCTAGAGCTGGATCTTTCCCAAACAGTCCTCTAAATTTTGATGTTTATTCTTCAGTACACCCATGGGGCTGAGTCCATTGAAGTCAGGATTCCACTGCTCAGCGCCTGAGAGCCCTTGTCCTGCCACTCAACACCTGGCCCAGGGTGGGAAGAAGAAGAGTTTGGATTTGATATCCCACTTTATCACTACCCGAAGGAGTCTCAAAGCGGATAACATTCTCCTTTCCCTTCCTCCCCCACAACAAACACTCTGTGAGGTGGGTGGGGCTGAGAGACTTCAGAGAAGTGTGACTGGCCCAAGGTCACCCAGCAGCTGCATGTGGAGGAGCAGAGATGAGAACCCAGTTCCCCAGGTTACGAATCCACTGCTCTTAACCACTACACCACATTGGCTCAGTGGGGCCTGATGGGCTCTATAAAGGATTGCTGCCGCTGCCGCCGCTGCTGGGCAGAGAAGGTTCCGTTCCGTTCCGTTCTGTTTTGTTTTTGTTTAAATTGCTGTAATTTTTTGCCTATGTCATTTTAAACTGTGATATTAAGGCTGTATTCTTAGTTTTAGATTTTGATTTATGTGGAAATTGTTTCCCATTTGGTTGTGTACTTTTTGATGTGGTTTATTTATTGTTTATGACTTTTGTAATTATGTAAATCTTGTTATGCTGTAAGCCGCCTTGAGCATGGTTTTTTTAACTGTGGAAAGGCGGCATACAAATAAAAAATGATGATGATGATGTGAGTACAACAACTTCTGCTCCATAGTGGAATGTCCCCAAGTATGCTATGGGGGATTCCTCACCGCCACCCCAGCTGATTTTGCCAAGAAGTCTTAGGGGGCATTCACTGAAATGTGTCATTGAAGAAGCAGGTATGTAGCTGGGGCATATGTCTGGATCCTTTGCTGTCACTTGAGGCTCAGGTGCCATTGGTGGTACAGAGTGCCTTCCATCAGCTTCGGCTGGTGGCCCAGCTGTGCCCCTATCTAGACAGGTATTGCCTAACTTTTCTCATCTATGCTCTGGTAACCTCTAGGTTATGTTACTGCAATGTGTTTATACGTGAGGCTATCTCTGAGGACAGTTCAGAAACTTCAGCTGCTGCAGAATACAGTGGCCAGTTTGCTCACCAAGGCAAAACGGTTTGAGCATAATAACACTAATGCTGGCTTGACTGCACGGCTTCTAATTAGTTTCCAATGCCAATTCAAAGTGCTGGTTTTGACCTATAAACCTTAAATGGCTCAGGAACTCAATACCTCAAGGACTGCCTCTCCCCAACTGACCTGGACCCTGTGATCATCATCTGAGGCCCTTCTTCCTCCACGAGAGGTCTTGAGGGTGGCAGCACAAGAACAGGCCTTTTCTGTGGTGGCTCCCTGCTTGTGGAATGCTCTCCCCAGGGAGGTTGTCCTAGCACCTTCATTACATATATTTAGGTACCAGACCCCCCCCCAATTAATAATATCCATTTTCTCTCAGGTCTTTGAATAATTAAGCAATCTATGGCCTTTTAAAGTGTGGGAGCCCTACTGTTTTTGTTCTTACGAGACGTGTTTTTGTGTTTTTATATCATATGCCACCCTGTGATCTTTGGCTGAAGGGCAGCATATAAATTTAATAAGTAAGATGAAGAATTTGGAATCAAGGGTTCTGACAGTGTTGGATAAGGTCACTGAGCATCTGCAGACCACCTGCTCTGTCCTGGTTTTTAACATCCAGGGACTATCAGACAACATCCAGGACTATGTCTGCCAAATCTTTGATGACCTTCACGTCAATTTCATCCTGGGGGCTTCTTTCCAGGATCTCCCTGGCATCATCGTCTCTCAGAGCAAGCAGAAGGTGATCAAAGCATAGGGGTCTCTAGATGAGCTGCTTGGCTGTTTGATCCACAATCTCCCCCTTATGTGGCTTGAAGGGCAATTTATAATGTCTGGGGAGCCAAATAAGATGCTAAAGTAGTAGAGGAACTTAACCACATGTTAGCCTCCTAGATTCTACATGAATATTCAGTTCCAACATTTGCAATGTGATATATGAATTATTCTGCTGCTAAATACTTTCTCTCTCAAAAGACTGCCGCGGTAATGATATTTAAGATTAAAATAATGGTGGGGATTTGCTGGTTAAACCTCACAAAGTTTTTGCTTCCGCTGTGAGCCACGTATTGACGATGCTCACTGAATGATTTTGCTGTTGTAAACTACTGGTGCTGCACTCTTCAGAGGCAGCAAAGCAATTGGCACAGCAGGATCCGGAACCATGGCTGTGAAAATTAAGGATTTCTTCATATGCTGTTGATCAAATAAAGTGGTTACATTACTTATTTGTACAGAGACCACCCTAAAGCAAAGATTTCATTCTGATCTCCCCACATGATGAGTTGTAATTGTCAGTTTCTTTAACTGGATTTGAAAAGATGAGCTGGAAACAAAATAAGCCTCATCTTCTCTAATCCGTACCTTATTTTATTTTACTTTAGTTTTCCCAGCTTTGTAAAAAGCTCACTGTTTGGTTGACTTACACAGTAACATTGTTAAGCTTTAGCTGAACAAGAAACAAGACTAAGACTACCACTACTACTATAACAACAACAACAACAACAACAACAACAACAACAACAACAACAACAACAACAACAACAACGTAGGAAGAAGGAGGAGGAGGAGGAGGAGGAGGAGGAGGAGGCTGAATAATGTACAGGATTATGAGTTTTTGCACCAAACAACAATGTGTTTTAGGGGAGGAGTGGTAAACTTCTTATGTCTTATAGGAACTGTATCCTTAAGCATCCACTTACTTTGGCTTGTGGGTTTCATTTATTTGGGGCAGCTGCATTTCATCCTTTTACTAAGGAACTCATTGGCTTCCACATGCTGAAGGCCAGCTGGTGGTGCCCCCCCCCCCATTCTTGAACCCTGGAAGATCAGGCAGCTCTCTGCTTCAGACACATTGGAGGTCAACGCATGAATCGTGGTGAGGGTAGACCTGGCACATTTGTCCGTACATCACCCCTTACTTAATTGGCATGACAAGGGAACACCTGAAGAGAGCTTCAGATACCAGATATAGCCCATCAGGTCACCAGCTGACCAGTTGTTGTTTTTATATAATCGTTAAAACTATGGTTAAAGACCCAACATCCATTAATTTGTCTAGTCTTTTCTCAAGACTGCCTAACCCTATAAGATCTAGTGGTAGCAAGTTTCATGTGTTAATTATGTGATGTGAAGATGTCCTGTTTTTCCAGTGTCATTGGATGACCCCCAACTCTAGTATTGTTTCATAACACCTTTACACTTGGGTGGGTTTTGAAATCTGAAAAGCCTCTGAGATTCCCATGAGTTCAAAAAATCCATTGATCATCTGGCTTGAGGGATTGGCTCTGCAACACATGGCTCAGTTAATCCAACACAAGGTTCTGCATTACCAGTGATAAATCTTCCAGTTTCTATTAGCCCTTTTCTGCGCCTTATTTTTAATGTGTAACAGTTCCCCAAATTTGCTTTACTTATTTGCCTTTCATTTCATCTACAGCAACCAAATCAGATGTGACGTTTATTCCATGATGGATCATTGTGTGTTCTTTTGATTCTTGTCTTTTCAGTCATTCAAGATGAAATCATATAGTCAGTTACACAAATGCAAGTACTTTTGAACTCAAAAGGGCTTACTTCTGAATAGACATGCATTGGATTGCATTGTCAGTTCCTGAAATTTAAATGGACTATAAAGGTAAAGGTAAAGGTACCCCTGCCCGTACGGGCCAGTCTTGACAGACTCTAGGGTTGTGCGCCCATCTCACTTAAGAGGCCGGGGGCCAGCGCTGTCCGGAGACACTTCTGGGTCACATGGCCAGCATGACAAAGCTGCATCTGGCGAGCCAGCGCAGCACACGGAAACGCCGTTTACCTTCCCGCCAGTAAGCGGTCCTTATTTATCTACTTGCACCCGGGGGTGCTTTCGAACTGCTAGGTTGGCAGGCGCTGGGACCGAGCAACGGGAGCGCACCCTGCCGCGAGGATTCGAACCGCCAACCTTTTGATCGGCAAGCCCTAGGCACTGAGGCTTTTACCCACAGTGCCACCCGCGTCCCATCTTAGAATTACATTATAATGAGTGCTACTGATATATAAGCTACAAGAATGTTGGACTAGATGGACCTTTGGTCTCAGCCAGCAAAGCTTTTCTTATCTTTTATACCCTGTTCTTGTACACAGTTAAGGTGATCTGGTTAGTATCATGGCATGTCAATGATCCGATATTGTCCAATATCAAATATTGAAATCAAGTATCAAAGAGCCAATGGAATGGAGAGAATATTTCACTGGGAGATCCAGTTTTTAAATTCCTGCTGAAGATCAAACTGGACAAGTATCTTGAATAGATCCCAGAAACTGCTAGTCTGGTGGCTGAAGTAGCCCTGAGTGTAAGGGTCAGTATGTACGTCCAGAGTTGACATTATTTTGCATCATTCCTCCACATGGTAAGCCATTCATGCGCAGCACGCCTCAGGAAATTTTCTCAACAACATGGCAGAAGGACCATTCACAACAGCATGGTCAC
This sequence comes from Podarcis cretensis, assembly GCF_951804945.1. Taxonomy (NCBI): domain Eukaryota; kingdom Metazoa; phylum Chordata; class Lepidosauria; order Squamata; family Lacertidae; genus Podarcis; species Podarcis cretensis. The sequence continues at coordinate 15,125,613 of NC_137187.1, forward strand.
AATCCCCTAAGTCATGCACAAGGTGCTGTGAATTAATGCTTTGCCACATGGAGACAAACAAGACGTGTTTGACTCTGTTTGGTGGAACACGAGCAACAAAACTGACCCTCAACTTCCTGAGCCATTAAAGCCAGTGTGGCAGCTTTGCACACTCCAATGGGACTTGCTTTGTAAGTAATATTAGCCTTTATCACTTTGAAGCTAGCATGGCAAGGAGGAGTAATCCAGCGCATCTGTTGTGGCCCAGCTTGATTAATGGATCTAATGTTATCCCCCACAGCGCATGTCAAGGCAAAAAAATTTTAGAGTTCAGTGTATGCTGTAAATCCATTTACAGCTGCTTTTTTATGATGTAATGAAGGCAAACATTATACAAGGCCAGGATGAAGTTATGACATCCTTGGAGGCTTCTCTATTCTGCTCCTTATGACAGCAATCAATGCTTTATGGCAGTTTAGTACGATGGTTCGGGTGCTGATTAGAAAAGCCCTTTGCTCGATCAGGGGTTTGTTTCATGGAACAGAAACTTGCTTTTTTGGTAACCTTTCAAGAAGATCACTGCTAACTGGAAACAATTAGTGGGAATTGAAGCAACTCCCTTGAGGCTCAACTAGATCCTTCTATGTCCCATTTTAGTGTAATAGAGGCTGATCTGTGTGGGTGTGGTTCTGCCTCCCCTTTTTTTACTTTGGCAATAGGTCTTCAAAGAAGTGAAGAGAATGGCAAAGGGCAACTGTCTGTGTAGCTGAAGGATAGCTAGTCAGGCTGCGCCCCCTGGGAGTGATGGTTGCTGTTTTGTTTCATTTTCCTTTGGGGAGTGTGTGTGTGTGTGGACACACGCAATGAGGGAGGCCCTGGGGAAGGTCCAGCATGGTTTGGGAAAAGTCCAGGCTATGACTGGCAGAAGTTCCATCCAGGGACAGCCGTCCCTTTGCCAGCTGTGAGGAGAAGGAGGCATCATTGCAGGCCCCCAGTCCCAGCCTAGGAGCAGCTCTCCTCCACGTGGCCCCAGAAGGTGGCAGCCAGACAGCCTCAGCAAGGGAACCTGTTGTGGGGTGCCAGGTTGCGCCCCCTCAGAATTCTGCACCTGGGCCATAGCTCCTCTTGCCCCCACCCCTGGCTACACACCACTGACCTGCTGCTAGGAGAGCTTCCAGAGTCTCCTTCATGCATTATTTTCATGAAGGGGGGTCTGTACATAGAGTAAGGACAGGGTGTGCTTGCCCCATTCCTGATGCTCTACAGCCAGTCTAGCCCAGCCCCTCACATCCACACGTTGAGCACTGACTATTGAAGAGAAAGCTCTATGCAAAATATTTGAGAGATAACTAAAAGCACATTATCAAAATTCAACTGCAGAATTCATTTCACATGCAGAAATATGAGGTGATGATCCACGAAATATCAGCAAACAACAAGCACACAAAGGTGGGGAAACTTTTTCACGTTGCTTCATGGACAGCATTCTGGGGGGCACATGTGGACAGAACCAGGTGCAACAGTGAGCCAAGCAACAGATGTGATTCTTACCTTTGTGTACAAAGCTATATATATTACACACACACATCTCTCTATCCAGACAAGCATCACTACTGTACAGGGACACATTCTGGTTAAGAACAGAACAGGCTAGTGATGGCCGTGGCCTGAGGAGACTCATGACGGTTGGATAGGCCACAATCTGCCCTCAGGAGTGAAGCTCTGTAAATTACAAAAATTCATTAAATAATTGCAAACTACCAAGACGAGACCAGAAAAAATAAACATGCACAGAATGTCACAGAGCATGCAATAAGAGAAACTGAGCAGCTAAGGCACCTCCCTCCTGCCTTGCCCCACCCTGTGACACCTGTCCACCCAAGCGTCTTCTTCTTCACTGATGTGCATCTGCGAAAATTCAGCCATGATTCAAAAGCTCGGCAAAAAGGAAGACTTTCATCCCACTTTTTGGCAGATAGCTCATATTCAGCATTCAGTGCCAGCGTGCAATAAGGTCAGTTTCATCATCACTAATCAACATTCCTGTGCTGCTTTAAGCCATCATTTTAAGGTGGTCATCTCCCACTTGGCTCAAGCAGACAGGCAAGATTAGGGTTTGACCAGTGCCGGAATTACATATAAGAAGAGTTTGGATTTAATATCCCGCTTTATCACTACCCGAAGGAGTCTCAAAGCGGCTAACATTCTCCTTTCCCTTCCTCCCCCACAACAAACACTCTGTGAGGTGAGTGGGGCTGAAAGACTTCAGAGAAGTGTGACTAGCCCAAGGTCACCCAGCAGCTGCATGTGTTAGGAGTGGAGACGTGAACCCGGTTCCCCATATTACAAGTCTATCATTCTTAACCACTACACCACACTGGCTATAGCTTAGGGCTCCACTCTCTTGGGGGCCCCTCAAAAAATTAAAGGAAAAAACCCCTGGAAGTACATTTCCAAAATATAAGTTAAGAAACAAAATGAAACCTACATACAGCAACAGTGTTCTGTGTTGTGTAGGCTCCTATGATGTAAGTAATGGGCCCCGCCTGCTAGCCTGCTCCCTAAAATATCACTGGTTTGCTCATTTCTAGATATAGCTTGCCTACATTCTGCATGGACTGGTTGCATGGAAACATGTGCAAATGGCTTTAGGTACCTATTAGGTCCATAAATTACCATATAGCATATGTTCAACACAAAAAAGCGACAATTTGTTGTTGACAAAGGACAGCTGGACATATAAGGGCCCCAATGCCTTTAGTAGCTTAGGGCTTCATCAAACCTAAATCCGGCCCTGGGTTTCACCCATAGTTTGATCCCTTGCATTTGTTTGCAATTTGCTGAGGATGCCCCTGAGCTGCAAAGGATGATGATGAAAACTCTGAAGCTGCTCCTTAAATACTATGGCTATCGTCAGCTCAACAAGACACTTTTACTGCAAGCTGACTGCTCCTGCACTTGTAATAAAAAACAATGCTATATCCAACAGCTTTTCATTACTCTTTGCTTTGAAACACCCCAAACAATTTATGGTGACAAAATTACAGCCTGGCTTGCAAACCAGTATCTCTGTCCAAGTTATGTCAGGGAACCTATGAATCTGTATGACAGAAGCAGTTGAGCTTGTACATGATCATTCTGCTTCCTGTTCCTACATATTTTTTTTCCCCAGAAAGGAGATGGAGTTGAGTCGTCATCTAGCATTATAACTAATCCCTCTCCCCAAGTAAGTTTTCCAAAACGACATACTGCAAGGTATGTTAAGTAGAAGCGAGGGTTTTTCCCAGTGGTGTTCTTCTTACAAGCGTCAGAGTGTGACTCCCATCTATTTTTTGATCATTTATTCAATTAGATATGTAAATTGGCTACAAAATCTGAAACACACCTGTTCCTTCCAGCTGTCTACCAAACATGGACTCCTTTACCTGTATAAAGCCAGTGCCCATTCATTAAAAATCTGTAGAAGGGTAGCAAGATAATTCCAATTAGCTCTTCGTAAATGCAATGTAAACAGCTGGAAATTATTTGTTAGTTTTTTGTTTATTTCAAATGCAGAGACATAAATCCATGAAAAGGTAGAACTGCTGTGGATCAAAAGTGGTATTAGCAGACATATACACACCCGGTTTATATTGTTCCCAGGCATCAACTCCAGTCCTGAAACCTTCTGCCCTGCTTTTTTTCAACCTCCTGCACCCCTACGGAAGCTTTTCGGGAGGAAATATTTTGTGTTAATTTGGATTTTTTGGGGGGGGGGGTTATTTGTGGGCTGGGGGTTTGTTTAGGGCAGGCATAGGCAAACTCGGCCCTCCAGATGTTTTTGGACTACAACTCCCATCATCCCTAGCTAACAGGACCAGTGGTCAGGGATGGTGTGAATTGTAGTCTCAAAACATCTGGAGGGCCGAGTTTGCCTATGCCTGGTTTAGGGGCTTTTGTTGGGGAGTGTATTTTTTATTAGTTTGTATAATATATTAGTATTGTTAATTGTTTTGATTATTTTTATTATGTATTTTGTGCTGTAACTTTGTGTTGTGACCTGCCCTGAAACCTACAGGTATAGAGCAGTATAAAAATTTAATAAACAAACAAACTAACTAATCAGTGGCCAGCCCAGAACATTTTGCTACCTGCAGCACAGCTGCAAATGTCCCTCCCTCAACCTCAAGTTGGGGTATATGAATATGTGTGAAATATATATGTATATTAATATGTATATGAATATATGTGAAAAGGTATTGACATGACATCACCTTGTCAACAAAGTAGGGACATCACCTTGCCAACAAAGGTCCGTATAGTAAAAGCTATGGTTTTCCCAGTAGTGATGTATGGAAGTGAGAGCTGGACCATAAAGAAGGCTGATCGCCAAAGAATTGATGCTTTTGAATTATGGTGCTGGAGGAGACTCTTGAGAGTCCCATGGACTGCAAGAAGATCAAACCTGTCCATTCTTAAGGAAATCAGCCCTGAGTGCTCACTGGAAGGACAGATCGTGAAGCTGAGGCTCCAATACTTTGGCCACCTCATGAGAAGAGAAGACTCCCTGGAAAAGACCCTGATGTTGGGAAAGATGGAGGGCACAAGGAGAAGGGGACGACAGAGGACAAGATGGTTGGATAGTGTTCTCAAAGCTCCAGCATGAGTTTGACCAAACTGCAGGAGGCAGCGGAAGACAGGAGTGCCTGGCATGCTCTGGTCCATGGAGTCATGAAGAGTTGGACACGACTAAATGACTAAACAACAACAAATTGACATGATTAAGGCATTTGAGAAGCAGCCTCTCATTAGAACATAACAAGAGCCCATCAGCATCAAACCAAAGGTCTGTCTAGTCTAGCATTCTGCTTTCCTAGTGGCCAACCATGTGCATCTTACTATATTATCATCATCACCACCATCACTGCCAAAGGTACAAAACTTGATGTCTTATGTTGCCCTAAAATTAATTGAAATGGGCCCATAATAGGAAGCCGGCAGCCCAGTATCCAGAGCTGATCTAAAGTGCAGAGATTAATGAGATGAAATCCCAACATTCTTTTTCAATGTTGGTTGTGAGATGCAAAGCTGCTTCATGTTCCTGTCTGGGTTATATGGCATGTGCTTTATCTCATTTTTACTTTGAAGAAAAATTGATTGGGGGGGGTGTTGGTTGCCTAAGCAAACAGACTGTCCTGCAGTCATGTCAGGCTGATTTATGAATAATCCAAGAATGTTTGTCTGTGTCTATACATGCATATCAGATCAATATTCAAAATCATTGCTAGGAATGCCAATGTCCAGGTCACAAGCTAGTTAGTTCCTGGAACCAATCTGCATAGTAACTGGGGCCTCTGAATTGCTGTCTCCTGAACAATAGTTGTCATGCAGAAAGCAAACCTTAGTTAGAGCAAAACTGACCCACAAGTGGTGTTGATTTTCTTCTTTTCAGCAAATGCAGGTGAGGAAGTGAGTTCTCTGAATGAGCATCTAGTAGATAACAGACTGGGTAAGGGCCAATGAAATGAACCTCTACTGAGAAAAGAAGGAGGTATTGTTAGTGAATTGTTTGCCTTCCCAGATGTGTTGTGTTCTAATTGATCTGGAGGGCTTGAACATTCACCAAACTTAGGCTCACAGATTCAGTGTGATCTTATCACTAGAGCAGGCATGACCAAACTTTGTCCTCCAGCTGTTTTGGGACTACAACTCCCATCACATCCCTAGCTAGTAGAACCAGTGGTCAGGGATGATGGGAACAAAACAGCTGGAGGACCAAGTTTGGTCATGCCTGCACTAGAGGCACAGCTGACCTCAGTGACGCTGAGCATCTTTTCCAGCTTGTGCTGAAATGCAACCTGACCCAGACAGAAATGCCTTGCTACAGTTCATCAGGTTCTGATAACCTCTCTCTTGGATTACTGCATTGAACGTGGAGATCCTTTGAAAGCAGTCTGGGGATTTCAGCTGTCCAGAACAGGGCCACTAGATTGTTAAGTGGGACTGGATGAGTTGGTCATATTATACCAGTGCTTTGTCATCTACATTGGTGCCCATCCACTTCTAAGGCACAAGTTGGAAAAGTAGGGTTGGCTACATATGCATCACACTGATAACAGGACACTGATAAGCGCAACATTTCCATGTGCTGCTATATATATGATGACTTGAGTGCCTGCTCAGTCTATTGCCCAGGTGTTAACTCTGGATTAACAACTTCAGGTCTCTCCTCCCATTCTTATGATCCTAAGACAGAGGACTCCTCCAAATAGAGAGCTCTATTAGGTAATATGTAATATTTAATATGTAAAGACACAACCACCCTAATTCAAAGTTTCCAGAGAGGTAGTTATATTAGTCTGTGGCAGGAGAACCATCAAAAGCTATAGTGGCTTCTTGAAGATTCACAAAACAATCCTAACCATGCTACTCAGTTGTTGATCCTATTGAATTAAGTGGGACTTACTTCCAGGAAAATGAGTTTAGGATTGTAGCCTTAGGAGTGTAGTTGAAATTAGCCATACTCAGAGTAGACCCACTAAAATGAATGGACACGGCTGACTTAAGTCCATTGATTTAAGTCTTTTTTTGAGTAGAACATTGGGCACACCATACATTTAAAACACATGACTTCCCCCAAAGAATTCTAGGAACTGTAGCTTCCCACTCACTGAACAATAATTCCCAGCACCCTTTACAATCTACAATTCCCAGGATCCTTTGCTCATGTGTTTTAAATGTGTTTTGGATGTGAGTTAAAGCATGGTGTGGCTGTGACCTTAGTTGGATACAACTAAGGTGTGTTTTTAATTATCCTCTTTGTGAACCGAACCTGCCCCGAACACCCAAAATAGCTTATTCACTCCCCTACATTACTTCACGTCCAGCTGAATTCACAGCTCTCTCTGCCCATCTCAGACACAGACAGACATTGCCTTTCACTGTCCTTCCATCAAAATTTGGCATGTGTCACATTCTCAAGACTGGAGAGAGATTTGAAGACATTAAGGATCTTTTTTGTTAAAATCCTTGGCTGCTCATTAAGTTGCCCAGTGACAAATCCATTCACGGTCATCAAGACAGCTGCATTAATAGCACAATTAGCTAGAAAAACCAAGAGGACAGATTATATTCATAAGGTGAAAATTACTTCCCCCCCCCACCCACATTATATCCTTTATTGAGGGTACTTCTTTTTCAAGGGATAACATTTCAGAAATTTAACGCCCACTTATGCCAAGAGATAATGTATAAGAAACAAGGACATCTGGAAGCAAATATTCTCTGTGTGAGGATGTTTTTTGGAACAGGCTAAATTCCCAGGTGAACCCAAATTTAAAACCCATTAGGAATCCTAGGTTGTCTTGGATACCTTTCAGGAAGAATGTGATTAATCCATTCTAGATTTATTTATTTTTAAAGAAAAAGAGGAAGAAATTGAGTAATGGGTGAAGGATAGGAAATGATATATGAGGATAAAAAGGAAAATGGTTCTGATGTGTTACTTCTATTTTTTTTATATATAATAATTTTTATTCGTTTTTCAGACAGATAATAAAAACAATATAGAACAATATAGCTTCAAAATCATCATTTCATACCCTTCTTTCTTTTGACTTCCCCATACCTCCCCATCCCTGCATCCTTGTTTAATGGCTCTTTAGCAACCCTTAGGTCCATTGTCTTAATTCCCTTTCATAAGTTTCCTTTAGTTTTTTTAATTACTGCTGCAATTCTTTACCTCTTACCCCCTGACATCTTAACATTCCTCAATTTTACAATTGTTTTTAAGATATATTTTAAATTTCTTCCAGTCCTCTTCCACTGTCTCTTTCCCCTGGTCACGGATTCTGCCCGTCATCTCGGCCAGTCCCATAAAGTTGATCACCTTTGTTTGCCATTCTTCCAGAGTAGGTAGTTCTTGCATCTTCCAATACTTTGCCAGTAGAATTCTTGCTGCTGTAGTGGCATACATAAAGAAAATCCTATCCTTCCTTAACACCACTTGGCCAACCATGCCCAAGAGAAAAGCCTCTGGTTTCTTAGGAAAAGTCCACTTAAGCACCTTCTTAATTTCATTATAGATCATTTCCCAGAAAGCTTTAACCTTTGGGCAGGTCCACCAAAGGTGGTAGAAGGTGCCTTCAGTCTCATTACATTTCCAACACTTATTATTAGGCAAGTGGTAAATTTTTGCGAGCTTGACTGGGGTCATGTACCACCGATAGATCATTTTCATAATATTTTCTTTTAAAGCATTACATGCAGTAAATTTGATACCGGTGGTCCATAACTGTTCCCAGTCAGCAAACATAATATCATGACCAATATCTTGTGCCCATTTAATCATTGCTGATTTCACCGTTTCATCCTGTGTATTCCATTTCAACAGCAAGTTATACATTTTTGATAAGTTCTTAGTATTGGGTTCCAACAATTCTGTTTCTAGTTTTGACCTCTCTTTCTGAAATCCTATTTTCCTGTCCTGTTTAAATGTCTCATTTATCTGATGATAGTGCAACCAATCTCGAACCTTAGGCTTTAGTTTCTCATAACTCTGAAGTTTCACCCTTTCACCATCATATTCTAGAATCTCATGATATTTTGGCCATTTAGAATCCATATTAAGCTTTTTTACTTCCCTAGCTTCCATTAGTGACACCCACCTAGGGGTTTTACTTTCCAGCAGATCTTTATATCTAATCCAAACATTATACAATGCTTTCCTTACAATATGGTTTTTAAAACTTTTATACACCTTTACCTTGTCGTACCATAAGTATGCATGCCAACCAAAGCTATTGTCATACCCTTCCAGGTCCAAAATGTCAGTGTTCTCAAGAAGTAGCCAGTGTTTCAACCAGCAGAAAGCTGCCGATTCATAATAAAGTCTTAAGTCCGGCAGGGCAAACCCCCCTCTATCCTTTGCATCAGTTAAAATCTTAAATTTAATTCTGGGCTTTTTGCCCTGCCAGACAAATTTTGATATGTCTTTCTGCCACTTCTTGAAACAGTCCATCTTGTCCAAAATCTGCAACGTCTGGAATAAAAACAGCATTCTAGGCAATACATTCATCTTAATAGTAGCAATTCGGCCTAACAAGGAAAGTTTCAACCTTGACCATATTTCCAGATCCTTCTTTACCTCTGACCAACTTTTTTCATAATTATCCTTAAATAGGTTCACATTCTTGGATGTTAAGTTTAACCCCAGGTATTTTACCCTTTTTGTTATTTCCAAGCCTGTTTCATTCTGAAAACTCTCTCTTTCTTCCATTGTTAAATTTTTTCCCAACACTTTCGTTTTTTGTTTGTTCAATTTGAAACCTGCTACTCGACCAAATATTTCAATTAATTCTAATACTCTTTTAGTACTAGTGTCTGGCTGTTGCAAGGTCAATACTAGATCATCTGCAAATGCTCTTAATTTGTAATGTCTAACTCCGACCTGAACTCCTTTAACCAACTGGTCCTTTCTAATCATGTTTAACAAAACCTCCAGGACTGATATAAAAAGCAAAGGGGATATTGGGCATCCCTGCCGTGTACCTTTTTCTATGGGTATTTCTTCTGTTACCACATTGTTTACAATTAACTTGGCTTTTTGTTTGGAATATATTGCACCTATACCGTTTTCAAAACCTTGACCTACCCCCATCCCTTGGAGATTCTTTTTCATAAAAGTCCAACAGATATTGTCAAAGGCTTTCTCCGCGTCCACAAAAATCAGAACTGCTTTCCTGTTAATGTCAACATCTAGCAACTCCAAAATGTCTATAATGTTCCTCACATTGTCTGACATATGTCTCCCTGGGAGAAAGCCTGTTTGGTCCTTATGAATCTCCTCTATCAACACTCTTTTCAATCTTTTTGCCAAAATGTCTGCAAAAATTTTGTAATCCACATTAAGTAAAGATATAGGGCGGTAGTTTCTGACCTGGTTCTTCTCAGTTTCTGTTTTCGGTATAAGTGAGATGAAAGCCTCTTTCCACGATTCAGGTGCCTTTTTCCCCTTCAGAATTTCATTGCAAACTTCCTTCAATGGTTGTATCAACCATTCTTTCAGCATTTTGTAGTATTTAGCCGTCAGGCCGTCTGGTCCTGGTGATTTTCCCAATTTCATATTTTGGATGGCACCCTCTATTTCTTGTTCTGTTATTTCCTCATTTAAGATCCTTTTACTTTGTTCTGGAATTTTTGGTAAACCGTATTTTCTGATGAATTCTTCTATTTCTTGTTCATTAATTGGCCCTTGTGCATACAATTTTTTTAAAAAAACTTTGAAAACAATTGTTTATCTCATTAGGTTTGTGGATAATTTTTCCATCCATTTCTAGACTTGTCACGGTGTTCATTTTCTGCCTTTTTTTCAATTGCCATGACAGAAGTTTCCCACATTTATCCGCTGATTCGAAAGTTCTTTGTCTCATTTGCTTTATCTTCCATTCTATTTGTTGGTTCATGAGCTCCATGTACTGCATCTGATAAAACTTTATTTCTCTCAAAATCTCATGGGACTTTGGTTTGGACCTCAATTTCTTCTCTCCTTCTTTTATTTTTTCTAGGATTTTTTCTTTCCTCTCGTTTTGTTTCTTCCTCTTTATAGAATTCTGTTGAATTAGGAAACCTCGCATCACGGCTTTGCTTGCGTCCCAAATTGTTCTTTTCTCCACATCTGTTTTCCTGTTAATCTCAAAATAATCTTTTAATGTTTTAAGGGCCTTCTTGTAAATCTCTTCATCTCTAAATAGGGTGTCATTCATTCTCCATCTAAAGGATCCAGTTGTTGTTAGTTTCATCTCCATCTTCACAGCATTATGGTCGGAGCAAGTTTTTGGACATATTTCTACTTTTTTTGTTCTTGACGCCAGACTGCTAGAAATCCAAATTTGGTCTATTCTTGTCCATGTCATTTTTGCCTCAGAAAAGAAAGTTCCCTCTCTCTCTAGAGGATTCCTTGTTCTCCAAATATCAATCAAGTCCATAGTTTCAGTCATTTCAAAAAAGATCTTTGGTAGTCTCCCTTCTTTTGAGATCACTTGTCTCTGTGCTTTATCCATGTTTGTTGAGACAACTCCATTCATATCTCCCATCATTACGATTTTATAGTCTATAAAGTCAACTAGTGTCTCATGCAACTTCTTAAAGAATTCGGCCTTCCCCTCATTTGGGGCATATACTCCAACAATCAAAATCTTTTCTCCTTGGATTTGTATTTCAATTGCCAGGTATCTTCCTTGTTCATCTTTAAATATCAATTTTGGAGCCAATTTTTCCTTTGCATAGATCACCACACCTCTTTTCTTCACTTTGTCTGATGAGATAAATTCTTGACCAAGTCTCTTATTTATCAATAATTTCCTGTGTATCCTGGCAATATGGGTTTCTTGCAAACATATTACATCTAATTGTTCTCTCTTCAAAATGTGAAAAACTTGTCGTCTTTTCCGAGGAAGGTTCAAGCCATTACAGTTCCAACTAAGAAGTTGCAGAGACATTTTGTGTTTAAGTACCTGTTCCTCCAACTGCTCCAAGCTTCTGTTCTTCCTCCGATGGTGGTGGTAAAAGTCCAAATGATAGATTTGCTATATCAGGTGGTTCTTTCTCCTCTACAGTTCCTTTCTGCAAATCCTCCAGGTATCTCTCCAGAAATTGTTCTTTGTCCTGAATTGTTTTTATTTTGATCTTTCTTCCCTTAAAGTTAAAGGACAGTCCTTGTGGGAACTCCCATCTGAATGGTATGGTGTTTTTCTTCAACAGGTCTGCTAAGCTTTTATAGAAGGTTCTCACCTCTAAAATATACTTGGGAATGTCCTTAAAGATCTGTATTTGACAGTTTTGGATCACCAGTGCCTTTTGATAGTGCAAGTTCAATATTTTATCTCTTTCTTCTTTTGATCTCAGTGTGATTAGACAATCCCTTGGTTTCTTGTCCTGCCTCCTGCCCAGCCGGAAGGCTGTTGTTATCTCAAATTCATCTTCTTCCGCCCATTCCTCTTGCCAAAAAACTGCAAAGTTCTCTGTAAGGAATTCCACAAGGTTGTCCCCTTCCCCTTCAGGAACCAGTCTTAGTTTTAAATTCTTCTCTTTCCTCTGAAGTTCCAGTAAAGAGAGGGCTGCATCATGCTCATTCACTTTTTTAATAATAGGCCCAAACTTTTCCCTTGTCTCCTCAGCCGTAGTTTTTGCACTTTCTGCAATCTTTCGTGTTTCAGAGCTCTCCTGGATTAATCTATTTATAGAATCTGTATTAGACTTTACGCTGGCTGTATTAACATCTAGTCTTGTTGTCAACTCTGTTAATTTTTTGGAGTTCTCTGTCGACAGCTTTGTCAGTGCTTCCAGAGATTGATTTATTTTAAGGAGTGCCTGTGTCATAGGATCCATAGAAGCTGCTGTTTTTTCCTGTGCAGCTGGTGCAGTTCCTGATATCGAGCCCCTTTTCTTCTGGGATTGTTTTGCTTTAAGCCTTGTTACTATCTCTTCTGTTGGGCCACTCATATCCTCAAGGTCGTTTTCACAGAATTAGTTTCCAAGTGGAAAATCCCACTGTTACTTTTCCAAATGCAACAATTTCACTTGAGACCCTCTAGAGGGAGCATTCAATTGTATCCAAATGGCAAGGAAAAACAAAGGAGCAAGAAAGTATAACAGTAGCCAGTAGTTTCCAATGTCCAAACCATAAACTCTCTGTCTTCTATGTAGCCAAAATGCAACAGGGTAAATCTAAAGTCCAGTAACTTTGTTACAAACAAGCCCCCACTTTAAAGAGTTTTAAATGACAGTTCACATCCCGGTGTCTTGTTTGGGCAGCCCGACCTGGGGGGGGTTGACAGTGGAAGGTCTTATTTTCCCAATAATTTTCCAGCAGTTTAACAATGTCCCAATCCCTTCCCCCCTTCTCCTGCCTGTCGGGGGGGAAATTTAAGTCCGATGTCAGTTTGACAGCTTAAAAAAAAGGAAAAGTTCCCTTCAAATGCAGCTTGATTTTTCGTTGCTTTGTTTCTCCTGCAGCTCTGGGGAGGCAGACTTCCTTAATTTATGCCTTTCCCGTTTTCAGCCAAATTTCTTATTTTAGTGTCCCGTCAATTTCCAATCTTACTCACGGGTGTTGTAGTCAATTTCCAGTTACAGGAAGGAATCGGCGCTCTCCGTTCATGGCGACGCGGCTTCACTCCGCTAGCTGGGTGACGACTCTCAGCACCGCGCTTACCCCGATGCCGCTCAGAAGCCTTTAAAAAGGCTCCTTCACAGTGCCGGGGGGGTGCAAAAGGTGCCCACCGAATCTCCTTTGTTCACAGGCTCCGCGCCTGTGATTTTAGGGGTCCCCCGCTCGCCGTAGCGGGTAAGACCCGAACTAGCGAAGCAGTCCTGCCTCGGAGCTCGAGGCTCGGACCGCCATTAAACGCTGGCGCCGACCGGAAGTCCTGATGTGTTACTTCTAAACACAAATTGAATTAAATATAAATAACAAAAAACCTAGGGGAAATGGCTTGAAATTAGATTATTAGTCCATCTATTCCAGGTGTGGGAAAATTTAGGCCCTCCAGATGTTTTGGACTACAATTCCCATCGTGTTGCTTGGGGCTGATGGAAGTTGGAGTCCAACCACATCTGGAGGGCCACAGGTTGCAGCACTTTGATTGGCAGCAACTCTCTATCACCTGCTGCCTGCTCCTTTTAGCCAGCAAACAAACCTGGGACCTTCCAGATACTATTATTATTATTATTATTATTATTATTATTATACATACATACATACATACATACATACATACATACCCATCTGGCTGGGTTTCCCCAGCCACTCTGGGCAGCTCCCAGAGAATAATAAAAATAAAAATAAAAATGATAATAAAGCAGCAAAACATCAAACATTAGAAACTTCCCTAAACAGGGCTGCCTTCAGATGTTTTCTAAAAGTCAGATAGTTATTTATTTCCTTGACATCTGATGGGAGGACCTTCCACAGGGTGGGCGCCACCACCAAGAAGGTTCTGTGTGGTTCCCTGTAACCTCACTTCTCACAATGAGGGAACCGCCAGAAGGCCCTCGGAGCTGGACATATGCTCTGCGGCTGAGATGCATTAATAAAGAGGTTGTGGTTTGCAAAGATAATCCCAATGATTTTTTCCACTTTGCTCAGTATTTAGATGGTATGCAATCCATACAACATAGTTTTGGAGTCTATTATTATGGAAATGATACCGAAGTGCTTTAACACCTTGATTCCGTGATCTGGGTGGGAAGAGGTGGTGCCCCTGTTACTTTCCTTCCTTCAGAGCTTAATACCATTTTGCTGGTGTGTTTTCCTGAGGTTCTGAGCAGAGGTAATTCTTCATCCACAAGGCACCACATTCCTTCAGAGTGCTGCTGACATTGTTGTTCTCTGAATGAACGCCTGCAAGAGACAGACCTAAAACAAGCTCCTCAGTGGTAATGAAATCGCTTCAAATGTGCGGAAAATATCAGATAAACGGTCGTCACAGCCCATGTTAACAAGCTCCACACGCTGCCTTTGCCTTTCATCTGTGACAACATTAAAGGTTTTACTAGCCATTAGGTTGCATTGCGAGAGTTACAAAGGAAGACGAGACGAGCTACTCCGGGAGGAATTTAAAGCTGTCTAATGACTGTACAAGACATTCGAAATGTTGCCTCTTCGGCAGCTAAGAAAATACTGACATTGGCATAATTAACCATTCCAGGCTTCGAGGAGCTCATATATTCTCAAGGCAAGCAAATGCCAAGATCTTACTGGAGGTGATGTTTCAAGCAAGACCATAATGTGGTGGAGATGAGATTTCACTTGCTCTCCACCACAGTCACTGAGTTCCGTGGTTGAAACTGCACATGCATGCAGCCTCTGAGGGGTTTCATGCTTTGTCACATCATTCCATTGTCGCACCTCTGTTCATAACAGAAGGCACTGGCAGGGCACAGTCCCAAAGTAGCCATGCTCCATAAATTGCTTGGTTCCCGCCTTCCCCAATGCGTCTTTCTCCCAAGTTAATTCACATTACAAAAATGTCAGTGAGCATCCTTGCACGATTGCTCATTTCTTTAAGCTAATGGCCTCTGGCTGACTATGTTCTTGACATGTGAGCAGCGTGGAAGCATTTGTTCCCAGTCGTAGCACATGTGAAGTGATGTACTGCAATGGTTAAAAGCACATGCTACATATGGGGAAGGCTGGGTCAAAGCTCATCCAAGATAGAAGTGAAGAAAACCTACTCTCTCCCTCACTAAGCCCCAGCTACTAAAATGAAGATGACAGCGCTGGCTTTCTTAGGGATGTTGCAATGATTAGATGCCTGCCAAGATTTGATGGGTATAAAGAAAGACAGACATACAACACCCTCATTTTCATACCAGTGATTACTTTGCAACAAGCTCCACATTACAGATTCCTGAAGGCACTAGGGACACAGGTGGTGCTGAGCCTCTTGGGCTTGCTGATCAGGGTGAGCTCCCATTGCTCTGTCCCAGCTTCTGCCAGCCTAGCAGTTCAAAAGCACACCAGTGCCAGTAGATAAATAGGTACCACTGCGGCGGGAAGGTAAACGGCATTTCCATGCGCTCTGGCACTCGTCGCGGTTCTCTGTGCGCCAGTAGCGGTTTAGTCATGCTGGCCACATGATCCAGAAAGCTGTCTGTGGACGAACGCCAGCTCCCTCGGCCTGAAAGCGAGATGAGCGCCGCAACCCCATAGTTGCCTTTGACTGGACTTAACTGTCCAGGGGTCCTTGACCTTTTTTACTTGCTGCATTGGTAGGTCAGGGTTACTCATTAAGTGAGGATACCAAAGAATTAGCATTCTCTGCTGCAGTGGACTGTAAAGTAAATGGCTGCTTACCCAGTCACAGGGTGGGTGGCTGTTGTGGCTCATTGTGCTGAGTTTCTCCCCCCTTGGGAGCAACAACAGAGCTAGGCAGCCGGCTGTAGGGAATTCCCAGTCTGGCCAGTGGAGGTTGGCAATGGCTTTCCTCCCATTGGCTTATTTGAAATACTAGCCAATCCGGCTGGGCCAGGTGGGCGGGGCTTGAGTCCTGATAAAGGCTGGCTACAGCCAACCCCAATGGCTACTGGTAGCCAAAGAACACAGAGCAGATAACATCATGTAGGGGTGCATCACTCCCACCCCAGAACTGTGTGATAAATGGGTACCCCATTAAAGGGGTCTAGGAGGAAGTCTACGTCACAAAGTTAAAGCATGTGGCGCATAAGTATCATATATATATGATACTTATGGTCTTTGGCTCCAGAAAGAGAATTTCCATCTCAAATTCTGGATTTATTCTAAGGAACTAGGGATGGATGGGTGAGTTAATTCGGGTCTCTCTTAGTTCCAGTCTGAACTTCATTTCATCCCATTTCCACATCATTTTGCAATTTTATAAAAAAGAAATGTCCACATGAACATTCATAACATTTTCATGCAACTTTCTCCTTGTATACAATATTCTGTACATGGTTTTCTGTGATGCAATCATTTTTTTCAAACAATTGTCCCTCGTTTAACTCATTTATACATTATTTTCACAGATATATGCATTGTTGCACACTTTTTCCTAGTTAAGAAAGATAGTCAATGTTAGAGTCAAAGTAAGCCCCATTGAAATCTATGAACAGAAGTCCATTGATTTAAATGGTCTAATCCAATTATGATTCAGTTGGATTTATTGATACTTTCTCTGCATGCATTTTCTTATTGAATAACTCATTGTGAAATTAATGAAAGAGCTAATTTTGAAGGATAGCTGGGTCATGCTGGCCGGGGCTGATGGGAGTTGGAGTCCAGCTACTTGTGAAGAGCCCCGTGTTCCCCGCTTGAAATATTGTCTGGGGAAGTGCAAGCTAGATAGATAAGCATTAAAATGTCAACAAACAAATTTCTCCCCCAGTCCCTACAGGAAACCAGGGTTTTGCCACTGAAAATGGAACTAACTATAGTTTTTGACTAACTTCCTCCTTTGAAAGATTTGGGTGTGCCATACATAACATTTGATGTATAATTCATGGAAGGAATTGAGAGATTTGCTCTGCTTAGGCATCAATTTACCAGCAGGGAAGCTAATACCCTGCAAGCAAAGATACTATTATTTCCAGAAATAAAATGTGAGCAACAAGATGAATTTCCTTAGCAAGCCCTGATTGTTTGGGAGACAACCAATGTTTGCATTAGTGCGATATCATCTCTGCTGCAATAATAGGAGCTAGTTTGTGCATTATTATCTTTCACGCTTGGGTTTTGTTTGTTTTCGTGCTCTCTACGTCTGGGAGGGAAAATATGGAGAAGAGCAATGGCTCAATTTGCTCATCATCACTTTCTGACTGTGAAGATAACTTTGTAAAGAGAGACAACATTTTGTTTTCTTGGGGGTCGGTGAAATCATTGTGGATAATCTTGGGGCTGTATCTGCCTTTTGGTGGGAAGAGATGGCTATCCTAGTCTGTGCCTACTCCTAATTTCAGAATGCTATGGGAGGCTGGGCTCAGTGGTGATTACTCCAATGCAAATGTATTTTTGGTACCTTCTTTCCCTTCCAAATACTGGGTGTAGGCTGAATTGAGAACCATTCCCCTCAGTCCAAATTAGCTCATCTATCTTTGCTACCAGGCTTCTCCATCATTGGGTCCCCAAGTAGTTATAGTTGCTAGACTACAATCCCTCTATCATCCTTCATCACTGACTAGGCTGGGTGGTAATGATGGGAGTTGTAATCCAGCAATATTTAGGGACCCAAGGCTGAAGATCTCCACAGGACAAACATCAAGGCAACTGAACATAGTGCATAGAAAATTGCAGCTCTGAACATCTAATTTAAGCTGTTTAAGAAGAAAGAATCATTCAGGTCAGACAGAAAGCAAAAGGAGTGAGTGCATCACAGGTTATGAGAATGGAGGAGAGGAGTGATGTGCACTTTTTCCTCATTCACCACACAAGGATGGGCACAGCGTCAGCATCTGGGCAAGTGTTTAAACTAGGGTGTTGTTCCACATTCCCTTTAAAGAAATAAATCCTGCCCTGTGCTGTGTCAAGTCTAATTCCATTTCTACTCAGGTGCTCCCCCCCCCTTCTTCAAATAAGCTAGTTCTTAAGTTAGCAGCCTGGACTTTTTTCCCCCTTGTGTGGAGGGCACATGTTGTGTTTTGTACATGGGGAAAGGGAGAATGAAGCACCCGCACAGGTTCGCACCAGAAAGCCACCGTAGGCATCTCAGTTTGACTAATCAGTGACATATTCCATCGCAAACTGTATGAAATGCTGTCCAGATCCCCTCATTATTTCATTTCAAAACCACTCAGCGTGGAGTTCAGGAAAGGAATTCCTAAGGGATAGTGCCTAGTTGGTTTAGGAGTTGCTTACAGTCTATCATTAACAGGAGAATGGGGGTGGAATCTTCCTTGTTCTCAGCAAAGACTTTTCATGGTTAGGACAAAAGTGATGAGTCAGACAATGTAGTGGAACAGATGCAGATGTTCATAAGCAAGATGTCTTGTGGTTTAATAGGCTGTCTCTCCTATACCAGGAATGACAGGATTGGAAGGATCTAGTCTGAGAATTTCAAGGGAAATGGGCAGCCCAGTCTTATGATGCTGTTGCAGTTGAACACATTTAGCAATGGAAAAGTAAGCCATTTAAGAGGCATTTAAGATGTTTTGTATGGGCTAGATTCAGGCATTCTTCTTTATCACTTGATCCCTGTGACATGAAGTCATGACTATTATGTGTGAATGGGTCATCACTGGTAAGAAAAAGAAAAAGAGAGTGTTTTAAATATTACATATAGCAGCAGATCCAGCCAAAGATATTTCTCTCCCTGACAAGATTCACTTTCACACATTCTACATACAGAAGCCAACCAGCGTAGCAGCTGAAAGACACAGAGCTCTTTCCTCCAATGAGGGGATCTAGCAACTGCAGCCTGAGACAGTTACCTAACATGGCCATCACTGACAGGATGAGCAGACTCTCAAGATGTTGCCAGAATACATAGAACTCCTATCAACCCTGACCTGCTGGCTGATGGGAGTCCAAAAGCATCAGGAGGACCACAGATTTCTCTGCCTGACATAGGCAGTTGGATCCAAGGAGAGGAATGGATACAAATGTTCCCTTTCACTCATGGAAGGCTGCCTCTGGATCCACCATTGTTCTCCTTTGGATCCAGTCCATGGAACCTTTCATATATCACCTGAAAGCCAAGAATAATGAGGAATCCGCTGTATATCCCATTAAAATCACAGCCATTACTCAATCGAGCTGTTTCATAACCAGAGTCTGAAACACATCTTATTAATTGAAGACCCATAAAAGTTTTGCTTAAGTAGAAATGTTCAGGCAGGACTTCGAGAAGAGTATAAAATTAGTGGCTGTGCATATCCCCCTGGGGTTTGAGAAGGGCGGGGGGAGGTAAGTACCTTGGGACCAGATGTCTACAATCTAGAAACAGATGGGCGAAAATTAATTTTACATGACAAAAGAATTCATCATTAAAGTATGGTTATCAGACACTTTAGAGAATGCGGCAACTCAAGTCTTCCGTTTTGTTTTTAAATTCTCCTGTAGACAACATCATTCCTTCAGGGGGGGGAAACAACATTCTTAACATGACCTTTTCAATTAAATCCCAAAAGACCTGAGTGAGGACATTTCTGAAACCTACACGACAGTCACCAAACTATTTGAGGCAAAGGTAAGTATGTTAAAGCTCATTGATTTCCATGGGAGAGTTCAACCACTGTTGGAGGCTGTGTGCTTCTGAAGACCAGTTACTAGAAACTGCAGGAGGGGGGAGCAATCTTATGCTTGTGTCCTTCCTACTTGCATGCTTCCCATAGACATCTGGTTGGCCACTGAGAGAACAAGAAGTTGGCCAAGGTGGTCCACTGGTCTGGTCCAGCAGGGTCCACACAAATTTATTGACTCGAAAAGGGGCCTGGATCAAGAAGGGATCCTTTCGATAGAAGTTCCCTGGGAAAAGGAAGTGGTTATTAAACCACTCTAGAAACTGTAGCTCTCCAAGAGAAATGCTGGTCTCCTTCACTCAGAACCCTTCATGTGTTGCGAGTTTATACATAGCTTCTGTCCTTTCGTTGTATAAAAATAATCTGGAAGTTTATCGGGTTCCCCCCCCCCCTTTTTTTTTTCTTCTTCATTCATCTTTTGTCTTTAAATTATTTTTGTTTTTAATAAAGAAATTTTACTTATTTTTTTTTTAAACTATCAGAACCCCTAAGAAACTTCAATTCCAAGGATTCTTTGGGTGAAACCATGACATAGCTCTATACGGCTTATGAGATAGCTCTAAATGTATAGTACAGATGGGAGCCTTAGTCTAAAAGAATGTCTTAATATCTGTATATTCCAGCTCCAAAGTCTGATGTGTGTTACCAATAAGTTGAATCCATTTTCCACTTCCAGGCTCCTCTTATACCTCCCCCTCTTTCAGAGTTGAGGGTTTTCGTTTTTGCAAAGAGTTGTGCTATTTTAAACAAGGATGAGAGAAAAGGGACCATAATCTCTGCAAGGCAAAGCAAATCATGACAAAACTGAAATTTATTTTGAGTCCTAAGGAAAATCAAGACACCAACGTCCAAATGAGGGGAAATGCTTAGACAAGCATATAATTGCCTTAGAATACCGTTAAGGCTCATAAATGAAATGTACGTCATACAAAAGGTTCCATTGCCATTAGCAAAGCTGACAGGCTTAGGAATTATTCTGGCATTTTAACACACTGCAACTGGTTTTTTGATATGGCATTTTTCATATGTAAAATTACTGGAAAGGGCATGGCGGTTAATTCATTTAGTTGCAAAGTTAGCCTCAGCTCTGACTTGATTGCTTAAGTTTACCATCTGGCATCCAAAGGACTATTCGTGTAATTGAAATTAAGATCATGAATCCATCAAGCAGCATGATATTTATTGCTGGAAATGGCAACATTATAATAATAAATAGCAGCAGCCGGGGTACGATGTTTCACATATGCTGATAGCACACAGTCTAATGATGACTGCTAAATACAGTATATTTCCACTTAAACTGGACACATTTAATGCCGCAATGTCATTTTGCTTGATGACATGGACAGAAGAACTCCCTGTTTGAAAACTAATTGTTACGGGGGACATATTTTTGAATTTAGTCTGGGAGGTAGATCTGTCCCCAGGAAATAGGCCCATCAATGGCCATTATCAATGACAAATGGGGCAGGCAGCAAAACGTTGCATTGTGGAGTGCTCTGCTTTTAGATTCTTCCAGTCAGTCATGCCTCTTCCAGCATACTCCTTTCCAGTTTCCCTCTCTCCCTCTTGCCTATAACCAGAGTCTAAAACTGTTAAGGATAATAGTTTAATTTCCTGAAATGGAAATGTTTGCTTATGTTGAATTGCTGTGTATTTTTAGCATGGGATTTTTACTTTGGCAAAAGCTCTCATGTGATTGGCTGACTGCAATCCATTCTGTTGTGACTGTTATTCAAGTGACTGTTGTTTTTGTTCTCCCCTTGTTCTCTGGAGGTGGGGGGATGGCTTCTGAGAGAGGTTTCTCTGGCTGCTGCTGAGGATGGTGTATGTCTGTCTGGGGTGAGGCAGACAGAGGAAGATCCCTAAATGTCAATAGAGAGAAACCTGTGCTTTCTATAAGGAACAAAGTGAATAAACATGAGATTGCAGATATGTTCTTCTCAGTTATATGTTTATGAAAGTAAAATTATTTTGAATATAAAGAGTCTGTACATTGCATATCATTAAATTTTTATATACACAACAACAACAACAACAACAACAACAACAACATGTGAATTAGGGGGAAAGCAATCACATTGTGTGTGTTTTTCAAACATCAAATTCCAGGTGCAGCAAATTGCAGGTGATTGTTATCAGTATCACAGTACATGGGAAGGGGAGCTCCCCCCCCCCACAATCTCCATTGAATCTCCCTCCCCCCGGCACAGTAATTAGCATTAGGAAGAGAATCTGAACGTTGCTGCAATCTTGATAACAATCACTATAATAAAACACATGATTGGATTACTAATTGCATTGTTAATGACAAATATAGTTAGGCCCTCAATCATTATTCTAAGCCCACTGAAGATGTTTAGTCCATACTGAGCAATTGAGGGGGGGGAGTTCCCCTCACTATAGTGTTCTTCCCCAAAGTTTATAATAATAAATATGCAGCAGTACAATTGTTCACCATAAGATGCTTATCTCAAACCTTATTTCAACAGGGCAGGGGGGGGAAGGACCCTGTGGACACTAGAAAAAGCTTCTGGGGGAGGGGAGCACCATGTTGGTGACCTCTGATCTACAGCACATATTTATTATTTTAAGGTATTTATAGGCTACCTGATTACCCAAGATTTTAAGTGGTGTACATAAAAATTCTTTAAAAACATGCAAAGAACATTAATAACATTTTTTATTAAATCAATATAAAGTAATAATAAAAACCAGAAAACTTCCTTAAATCCATGCTGAATAGGATTTGTCTGGCATGTGGTGTTCAACAGGGAGGGGGCCTGTCAAATCTCAGCCAAGACAGAGTTCCACAGAATGAGGAGGACCATAACAAATGCACAACTTCTGGAGAATGGGAGCTGTGCATCTGAGCCATGGGAGAACAGTATCGGAGACTCTCTCCCAGATATTTCAGGTATATAAGGAATAAGGTGGTCCTTAATGTATCCTGGACCCAGGTTGCTAAGGGCCTTTTAAGTTAATAAAAGAACATTGAACTTGGCCCAGAAATATGTGCCAATATGGACATCAAGTGCAAGCTGATAAGGACCAGTGCTGGAGGTCATCTGGATTGCTTCCTAACAACCATCTCAAGGCAAATTCATAATGCAATAAAAGCATTTATAAAATAAGTGCAGATATAAAAATAATTTAAAAACATTACATGTATAAAAACAGTTAAAATGAGGGCATTTAAAAAACATTATCAAATTCAATACAGATACCAGTTTTATTCATTGGTAAAAGGAAACTCTTCACATTTTAGATAGACAAAGATCCATTGGTGTAACTCCATTTCTAGTTAGAAACATTTATAACTGGTAGGGTAGCAGTGACCCGTAGACGGGGACTGGATTTCTAAAGAAGTTGCTTTTGAAATGCTGTAATTTTAGTAATAAGTGGGCTCCTTTTTATCAAGTGTTATGAACCACAGGATCATTATATGGTAAGAATTATGCTAAGGGATATGGAACCAGTGATCATATGGTCTAGTTACTTTCCAGTGACTGGAGACGGGTCAGACAGCTGTATATCACTCACTTTAAAAGGACTCTGCATCTTCGGAAACTTCAGCAGGATGAAGGTGAGAGATTTTGTCCCTACATTAAGTCAAGGTGAAAATTTAATCATTCTGGAGGTGCCAGTTATTCATACACTACTTGCAAGATGTCCACCAAGTGCAGCAAAAGCGATACATATCCATAAAGATGAACAAAAGCAGAGTGAATGGGAGCATGCCGGACCCTTGTTCCTTTTCAGTCCTCTGTGCTCCAGAAGCGGTTTAGAAGCTGTCTGTGGTCAAACGCCGGCTCCCTCAGCCTGAAAAGCGAGATGAGTCACCTTTGACTGGACTTAACCACCCATGGGTCCTTTACCTTACCTAACCTAACCTTAGGTCAGGAGTGGTGAACCTAAGTGGCTTTCCAGATGTTATTGGACTCCTATCATCCTGGAGTAGGGTTACCAGAATTTCCCTGATATATCTGGAATACTGCAGCCACAAGCAGTGTCTGGGCGAAAATTGTTGAGATGTCCAGGAAAATCCGGCAGCCCATGATGGCACTGTTGTTTTCCCTGATTTCCCTTGGAAATAATATAATAATAATAATAATAAAATTATGTATAACCCACCCTTCCCTGTTTAAAAACCGGGCTCAGGGCGGCTAACAACAAATATAAAACATTGATTAAAATGCGACTTTAAAACAGCATAAAATACATCATAAAATGCAGCATCAATATCAATAAAATTCAAAAATTCAGGGGTCATTTTGGGGAAGAAGGAAAAAAACCGAGTCAGTAGACCTCAAATGATCACCAGGGCTAACTGGCCAAGTTGGTCCTGCTAGGGCCAGCAAGGGGACCAGGGAAGAATTTAAATGTGGGGTCCCAGAAAGGGTTTGTTCATAGAAGAGGAAAGGGTAAAGGGAATAGAGGATCAGACTAATTCAAATTGAAGGCCAGGTGGAATAGCTCTGTCTTACAGGCCCTGCAGAAGGAGATCAAGTCCTGCAGGGCCCTAGTCTTGTGGGACAGAGCATTCCACCAGGTTGGAGCTGTCACTGAAAAAGCCCTGGCCCTGGTGGAGAATAGTCTGGCTCAAAAGCATCCAATTTATTTACGATTTTGCAAAAAAAAAAAAAAAAGCCCACCAACTTTTCATCAACATCTGGAGGGCACCACTTCAGCTGCCTTATGCTTCCTACATCCCCCATCTCCTCTTTGCTGGTTCCCCTTGGTTCAGTCTGTTGCCTCATCTGTCTTCTTCCAGAATGAACCCTGCCATCCCCATTTTTCCTTTCTTTATGCACTACTCCAGCCCTTTTTCATAAGTAATCCAAAGCAAGTGTACCAAAGCTATTTGGCCGAGGTGTCTTTGCCCCCCACCCCAATATCTGTTGGAAGGGGGCCAGGGCCCCTCAATGTTGAGGTGACCAAGGAGTCTGAGCGTGGAGCCAAGTGTGGCACAGCTTCATTGACTGGCTCCTTCTGAGCATGAGGGAGGAGAATCCACCGGCCATTGAAGCTGTGCCACATTATGCAATGTGTTCATCCTCCAACTGACGATGCAATGTCGTGTCCATATTTCACACTGTGTGCATCATGTCACACATGTGCAATGCACAATGGGTGCATGAAGTCATACATGATGCACATCGGGGGGCCTTCAATCTTGGGCACAAGTCGGCATCTCTGACCCCAAGTCATTGGAACCCAGATTGTTGCTACTACTTTTACCTAGCAGCCAGCAGTGGCAGACCTTGGAGTCTCAAATTTCAACATCATCATCATCATCATCATCATCATCATCATCATCATCATATATTATTATTATTTATAACCCGCCCATCTGGCTGGGTTTCCCCAGCCACTCTGGGCAGTGTCCAACAAAAGATTAAAATACAATAGTCCTTCAGATATTAAAACCTTCCCTAAACAGGGCTACCTTCAGATGTCTTCTAAAAGTCTGGTAGTTGTTTTTTCCCTTTGCCATCTGGTGGGAGGGTGTTCCACAGGGTGGGTGCCACTAACAAGAAGGCCCTCTGCCTGGTTCCCTGTAACTTCACTTCTCGCAGTGAGGGAACAGTCAGAAGGCCCTCAGAACTGGATCTCAGTGTCTGGGCTGAATGATGGGGGTGGAGATGCTCCTTCAGGTATACTGGGCCGAGGCCGTTAAAGGGCTTTAAAGGTCAGCATCAACACTTTGAATTGTGCTCAGAAACATAATTGTGCAATGCCAAAATTTGGTGCCCCCTCCCCACCTCTTGCCTTCCATTCTACATCATAGTTGTAGTGCCCCCGAGGCTGTGCACCCTGTATGACCGAACCGGTTGCAATCCCCTAAGCCCACCTCTGCAGCGAGACATGAGGAGCAGAGCAGCAGTAGCAACCTCCCAGCTCTGACAGCGGAAAAGTGAGATATTGTGAGAACCAAAGCTACCGATTTATCTGTCCTATCACATATCCCATTAGAGGTGGAGCATCTGGACAAACGTTAGCTCTGGCACGTCCCTTTTTTTTAGAATTTTACCCCTGAATATGTTTAAATAAGTTGACTGATGATATCCTGAAGCAGAACTACAGTCCTCCATCAAATGGTAAGGGTGGCATTCTGTGCTGCTCCTAGTTCATAGGCATGACTAACTAAGGTCCATTCATTTCAGTGGGTCTACTTAAAGTAGGGTTTCATTGAATAGAACCCTATGAATAAAGACAGAAGACCTTGCTGTCAATCATATGTATTGCAATTCTCCACTTCAGATGAAAATAATAATTAATTCTATTTCTTTATGCCTCCACCCCCCTCAAAAAAAGAAAACCCAAACAGCTTATTACTATTTTGTTTCAGTCGCTTGGCTCACTTCATTGCACCCTTTTGTGTTGTTTATTTTATTGCTCACCGTGGGCCTATTATTACATTAAATTTTCCCCATGACATGTTACAAAAGTGTTTGCTTTATCCTCCCACACAACAGCAGCTCTGTTGCCGGCACAGCCCCATATCTGCACTTTCAATAATGCCATTGTTATAAGAAAAACTTTAGCTTTAATTCATGTGTTCAAGAGAAATAGCACACGGGGGGGGGGGGAGAATCTATGGGTGTTTCCAGATTGCCTGTTTATTGGGTTTTATCCTTATTTGTTTTCAGGGAGATTAGATGGTGCTGGCCATTTAAAAAGCATCCATTATGCTTTTTGTGTGGGGAGGTTCAATTACTGTTGCATCAAAGGAAGTGTTATCCCAAACTTCCCAGTGCAATTTCCCATCACTTAGACCCTGATGCTGGGAAAGATTGAGGGCACAAGGAGAAGGGGACAACAGAGGATGAGATGTTTGGACAGTGTTCTCAAAGCTACCAACATGAGTTTGACCAAACTGCGGGAGGCAGTGGAAGACAGGAGTGCCTGGCGTAGGCTCACAAAGAGTCGGACACAAATAAATGACTAAACAACAAGCCTTTTGGGGGAAGTGGGTTTGTTGAAGAAAATCTCCCAATCAACTATAATTGTACTACCTTAATTTGTCAGTATGCAACTGAAAACTGCCTGAAAATACTCTCATATGAAGAGAAGAGAAAAGCATTCTGCCCAGGGCTGGCTCCAAGTTTCAGTGAGTCCCAAGCAAAGGGCCCTGGGGCAGGGAGCTTTCCTATGTCAGGAGGCCTTGGCAGAGGAGGCTGCTCTGTGAAAACCTTCTCTGTTTTTGTGGGGTGGGAGAGAGAGGCAATCCTCTGGACACAAATTTAAGTATTCAGTGGAAATGCTTGTGAAGGCCCAACTACTTTTGGGACAAGCAGTGGGGTGCTTGTAGATACCTAAGGAGCAAGCAAGCAGGTTTGTGTCCCTTGATGTCCACACGTTGATGGACTCTTCTGCACAGAGTCTACCTGTGTAAAAACTGCATGTGCACATTCAATTTCTGCATGCACATTCTGCACCCTGAAAACAACAAAGCAGGGACAAACTTTAGAAATCCTTCATCTGCATGAGGGGCAAAATTTGGTGCTCCAAAGCAGATCTTCTCGATTATGGATCCTCTCAATGTTGCAGCCCCTCAGCTTGGTGTCCTGCGTGGTGGAAATACCAGCACTGCTCTAAATCTGGCACTGAATGTGGGGTACAGATTATGCAGAGACATTGTACACAACAGTGCAGAAAGGAAGTGCATGGCTTGTATACAGTGTAGAAGAGCTCATTAATACATGGAGGGTGAAGCCAGAGGACAAGTTCAAATTCTTCCATTCCATGCATTGCTATGTCCATGAATAGCCATCTGCACTGAACTGTTGCTAGAGTTTGAGGGTGGTTTGCTTCCCCCATTACCGCCTATTTCATGGTTTGTACATCATAGTCCTAATACTCTGCTGATCTCTTACAAAGCCAGGATATTCATTTTTTAATTAACTTGCTAAAGAGCTAAGCTATTGCAGTGGTGCTGTTCTGAGCTGACAGTTTAGCTTAGATTTTTAGTCAGTGGAGATCACGACCAGCTTCAGTTCATTGACTTCAATGGGTGATATTCAATGGGTCAGAATAGACCCATTGAAATTAATGGAAATGACTAAGTTATGTCCATTAATTTCATCGGATCTACTCTGAGTAAAACTTAGCTGAATACCAGCCAGTGTCTCTACTCTGATTATAACTTTGTTCAGTACCCCTTTGGTTGGCTGGTTGGTTCATTGGCTATATTGTTAGGCTGCTTTTAAATTTTGTGTGGTTTATTGTTAGTTTGCTTTATTTGCAAAGCAACTTGAATTTTATACCTCAGCAACGTATGATAGAATCAATGCCATATAAATAAAGTTTACTCTCAAGTAACACCCTCTGTGTCCAATAGTGCAGACCAAAGGATTAAAGCTAAATAAATTTGCATATCACCAAACCTCAATATATAATAGGTACCTTTTTGAAGTACAGAAAGGTAACGAGGAATAGGATGAACAAAACCTGTTGCTCGTCCTTTGAAGGAAAGTCACCATTTATATCATCTTTTTTGCATTCCCTATTACAGGAGAACATCAAAAATAAAGTAACTTCAAAATATAAACAATGGTCTCAGCTGCACCAATTAAAATGAGCCCCTGCTCATCAAAACTGACCCCCTCGACAATGAATCAGAGTTTTATCTGACTAATCTACCTCTTAAAATGATTAAAGTTTGAAGGCTTATTTGCTTTCAAGTTATCCGTACAAAAATAGCTTATTTAAGCTACTGGCACATTCATAGCACATTCTTTACATCAAAGACCTCTGGTTGCTGTAGTTTGTTAAAGGTTGCTGGGAGTTGTAACTCTGTGAGGGATAAACTACAGCGCCCAGAATTTTTTTGAACTAAGAATGTGCTTCAAAAGTGCTTTAAAGGTATAGTGTGGTCCATGAGTAGGCAAACCAAGGCCTGGGCACCGGATCTGGCCCAATCGCCTTCTAAATCCGGCCCATGGACAGTCCAGGAATCAGCATGTTTTTACATGAGTAGAATGTGTCCTTTTATTTAAAATGCATCTCTGGGTTATTTGTGGGGACTGCCTGGTGTTTTTACATGAGCAGAATGTGTCCTTTTATTTAAAATGAATCTCTGGGTTATTTGTGGGGCATAGGAATTTGTTCATCCCCCCCCAAAAAAAAATATAGTCTGGCCCCCCACAAGGTCTGAAGGACAGTGGACCGGCCCCCTGCTGAAAAAGTTTGCTGGCCCCTGGTGTGGTCTGTACACAACCTTTGTTTCACCAGCCCTAAGAGTTGCTTCTGTCCAGATGAAGCAGTTGTCCAGACTGATTTGTAACTCCCCCTTCACTCCTTAGCCCTCTGTCTCAGTCTCCTCCTTCTGTCTACGGTGAGTTCCAAGGGACCTTCTGTGTGTCTGCCTGGCTCTCTGCTTAGCAATATGCAACAGATGCCAAGTTTTGGGAGTGAGAGGGCTTGCAGGCTGCCACAAAGAAGCTGTCAGGGTGGCTCTGTGGTAGAGTTACCAGATCTGATTCCTGCCTCTGCTCTGTACTGGGACACCTGGCTGTTTCCTCTTCTTCACTATCTATTAAGCTTCCTGCCTCCAGTATTTCCCAGCTCACCCCCTTCTCTTGTGTGTGGCCAGCTTCCCACCACCAGGAGCCCAGATCCAAATCCTCTCCCTCTTGGTAAGGTGGCTTCCAGCACTCCTCCTCATCCAGCCAGTCCCTGACACATATTGTCCATCAGTGAAGAAGAGAGGACACCATTCTTGCCCCTCTGGTTCCTACCTAGGTTTTTTAAAGCATTTTTCAAGGGTATCCAGAGATTTAGAGGGTTGCGGGCTTTTCCAATTGTGTTTCAAATATACACAATTTCACTGACTCATCTGGTGCCTCGGAATATCACTTGCCTGTATCTATGGCTTCCCAATCTTCTGTCATCCTAACCCTAACCAGAATATTTTCGTTTGAATGAGACAAATGAAACAAGACTATACTGATAGGAAAATGCTTAATTCTGAGAGCACCTAAAGCAGATAAAATCTATCTGTTTAAGATATTTTTATTTTAAAGCTGCAGTCCTACACCTTCAATGTCACCTCCCTCAGCTGGCCTCCAATGGTAGAGAGAAGTGTCCCTGGTGTGGGAGCTCAGCTATGCAACAGCAGATAGACAGCGAAGGACCTTAGCTCAGTGGTATGGAAGAGGGCACAAGCTTGTTTTCTGCTGCTCTGGAGGGTAGGACTTGAACCAATGGCTTCAAGTTACAACAAAGGAGATTTCGACTCAACATCAGGACAAACTTTCTGACAGTAAGAGCTGTTCAAGAGCGGAATGGTCTCCCCTCTGGAGGTTGTGGACTCTCCTTCCTTGGAGGTTTTTAAGCAGAGGTTGGATGGCTGTCTGTCATGGCTCCATTAGCTGAGATCCCTGCATTGCAGGAGGTTAAAATAGATGGCCCTTGGAGTACCTTCCAACTATACAATTATCTGATTCTATTATCTCTTCTTAAAAGGGAGGTTGGATAAGTCATCAGTAGGAACTGAAAATATAATAGTGATGGTGCCTGTCTGGTGTGTAATGGGAGGGAGTTGCAAAAGGTAGGTATCACCACACAAAAGTCCCAATTCCTACTTCATATGGAACAGACCTCCTGATGGAAGACCTCTCTTGCAGAGTGCAATGATCGATTGGTTTAAAAAGGGGTGAGATGACCTTTTTCCAGGGTTCCCTTGGGAGATAGAATGGATGTTAATGCAGTTTAAATCCATAATATGGATATGGCCAGAAGCTACAGAGATATTCATTAAGATTGTCCCAAGGAAGAACCTGAAACCCATCTAAAATCTGAGGAGAAATGCAGGATTTGAGCCTCTGACATACAAAGGGGAGAAGAACACAACTTAATATGTGAGACACTATAAGGATTTGTGTGGGGTGTCTTTCCAAACAAATAGCAATAAACCTTTAAAGGGCCCCATGCTATCGTATATTTTGATCATGCCACATGAGCTCGGTCTAATTATTTGTTTTATTTTCTCTTTTGCTCTTCCTTTATTACATAGTTCCTGTTTCCTCCGCCTTTGAAATGCATTAATTGGTGTGGAAACAACGATGTTCCTTGCACAAAGTAACCCAGCTAATGCCCACATGGGCAATTTGGGGATGATGAATATAATGACTTGCACGTTTTATTGGCAGTGCTAAAGTTCCTTTGTGGTTACCTTCATCAGGTTTCTCTCCGCTACCCTGCTTCGTTTGTCCTAATGAACATTGTGTGCCATCAATAGAAAAGGATGGCGCTTTGTAGGCAGTCACAGGCCAGGCCAAATTGCTCTCAGTCAGATCAAATCAGAATACACAGCTTGGCTGGCTGGTGATTCATAAGAAATCCAATCCAAGCTGCTATGTCTTGGCCCTCAGACGATCGCATTGGCTGTGCAGTGGACTGTTCTTGGACTCTCAGGCAGAGGCATAGCTAGGGGTTGGCAAAACAGACCCCGCCAGGGGTGCACAACTGGTGGATGGGTGTGCAAAAATCACCTACAGACCCTCCAAGTGAGCGTATTTTCCGGGGGCAGACCCAGATTTACAGAAGCCATTCTGGTTTCTGATTTGATCCTGGAATGTCCCACTTTTCCTTAGGACATCTCTGTTTTCATCAGAGAAATGTTGAAGGGAATGGAGTTATGCGAGATAAGCAACTATGCAACCTTTAGAAGACATCTGAAGACAGCCCTGTATAGGGACGTTTTAATGTTTAATGTTTTATTATGTTTTTAGATATGTTGGAAACCGTCCAGAGTGGCTACAGCAACCCAGTCAGATGGGTGGGGTACAAATAGTGAAGAAATAATAATAATAAAAAAATGTGAATTTATTTAAAGACAATTATGACAAATGTTGGACAGAGGTAAAGAAAGATCTAGAAATATGGTCGAACTTGAAGCTTTCCTTGTTAGGCCGAATTGCAGTGATTAAAATGAATGTATTGCCTAGAATGTTATTTTTGTTTCAGACATTACAAATTGTGGATAAATTAGACTGTTTCAAGAAGTGGCAGAAAGATATATCTAAATTTGTCTGGCAGGGCAAAAAGCCCAGAATAAAATTTAAGATACTTACTGATGCAAAAGAAAGAGGGGGGTTTGCCCTGCCGGACTTAAGACTGTACTATGAATTGGCAGCTTTCTGCTGGTTGAAAGATTGGCTACTTCTTGAGAATGCAGACATTCTGGATTTGGAAGGATTTGACAATAGGTTTGGTTGGCATGCATATATATGGTATGACAAGGTTAAAGTTCACAAGGGTTTCAAAAACCATATTGTTAGGAAAGCATTATACAATGTTTGGATTCGATATAAGGATTTGCTGGAAAACAAAACTCCTAGGTGGTTATCACCAATGGAGGCTAAGGAGGTGAAGAAACTTAATATGGAATCCAAATGGCCAAAATATTTTGAAATTTTAGAACAAGAAAGTGGCAATTTCAAATTACAGAGTTTTGAGAAAATAAAGTCCAAGGTACGAGATTGGCTCCATTATTACCAAATAATGGAGACCTTTAAACAAGACAGGAAAATTGGCTTCCAGGTGGAGAAATCGAAACTAGAAACAGAATTGTTAGAACCCAATACTAAGAATTTATCAAGAATGTATAATCTGCTGCTGAGGTGGAATACAGTAGATGAGACAATCAAGTCAGCTATGATTAAATGGGCACAGGACATAGGTCATGACATTATGTTTGCTGACTGGGAACAGTTATGGATCACTGGCATTAAATTTACGGCATGTAATGCCCTAAGAGAAAATATTATGAAAATGATTTACAGGTGGTACATGACCCCAGTCAAGCTTGCGAAGATTTATCATCTGCCCAATAATAAATGTTGGAAATGTAATGAGACTGAAGGTACCTTCTTTCACCTTTGGTGGACCTGCCCAAAGATTAAAGCCTTTTGGGAAATGATTTATAATGAAATTAAGAAGGTACTTAAATGTACTTTCCATAAGAAACCAGAGGCATTTCTCTTGGGCATGGTCGGCCAATTGGTGTCAAGGAAGGACAAGACTTTTTTTATGTACGCCACTACAGCAGCAAGGATTCTTCTAGCAAAGTATTGGAATACACAAGAACTACCCACACTGGAAGAATGGCAGACGAAAGTGATCGACTTTATGGGATTGGCAGAAATGACTGGCAGAATCCGTGACCAAGAGAAAGAGACGGTGGAGGAAGACTGGAAGAAATATAAAGTATATCTTAAGGACTGTTACAAAATTGAGGAGTGCTAAAATGTCAAGGGGAAGGAAGACGCAGAATTACAGCTGAAATTGTTTGATGATTTAAGGTGAAATTGAGAAAGATAATAAGTTTAAATTTAATTGGCAAAAAGGGTTGCTGAAAAACTCTAAAATAAGGATGCAAGAAGGGTGAGGTATGGGGAAGTCCGAGAAAGGAGGCTTATGAAAATGAGATTGAGAAATTATATTTGTGTGTTTGCCTGCATTTTGTTGATGTTTCTATGTTGTTTTGTTTTAAAATTGGAAAATTAATAAAATAATAATAATAATAATAATAATAATAATAATAATAATAATGGAATAGAACATCCCTATTTTCATTGGAGAAATGTTGGAGGGTATGAGACTATGCAGTGTACAATGTATGGTATATGTGTGTAGCAATGTGCCACTATTATAGCGGCGAGATCAAACATGGAATAAGCTATTCATCCTTCTCTCACCATGGCAAAGGCCATTTGAGTTTTTATTTATTTATTTTTCACCCTTCCTTCTCACCTCGCCCTCAGTCTGGACATTTTGAATACTTGGATCACATAAAATTTAGTAACTTCTGATAGTCATATTGTGTTAAAGTGGGTTTTTGCTTGCCATTGGGGCTGATCTAGCTCCATGCCTAGGGTGCAAAGGACCCTGGGTCTCCCTCTCTGCTCACAGGCAGACCTGACTCAAATAGATGTACACTTTGTGTGAAGCTCTTCCCCTGTGTGATTCAGCTACCACAAACCAGTCATTCTCAAAGAGTATGGGAAGGGTGTGCTGGACCAACACCATATGATGTGGCAATGAAGCTCATAAATTAACTACATGCTGCATTAGTTTCAGATCCATTTATCATTATTTTGATTGTTCATTTGCACTTTGTCGGTTCATCATTGTAGACCACCTTGAAAAGTTCTTTTCAGTTGTACCCAACCAGATTGCAAAATGCCCACTCCAGAGAAACCCACCTGGAGCCTACCTAAATATATTTTGAGTGCTAGGAATATCATTTTTCTTTCATTTTCCCAGGGCTTTTAAAACATAAAAACAACAACCACAACTTTGTTTTACTGTGGTTTTGTCATGGTTGTTTTAACTTTTTGGAATGTATCCTTTTAGTTTGCTGTATTTGACTGATCATTGGTCTGATGTTGGACTCTCAAGATCTCTGATGTGAAATGATTGTCCTGGTGTTAGATTTGTTTTATTTGCTGCTTTATTGAGTCATGCTTTATTGGAAATGTGATTTGTAATCTGTTTTGTTGTGTATGCTGCCCAAAGAATCATTCTTATTGGCTGGCTGATAAATGGAACGAATGCATGAATAAATGGTATATTGCAGAAAGGCAAGGAACAATGTCAATAACATTAAATGTCGCCATATATATACAGTGGTGCCTCGCAAGACGAAAATAATCCGTTCCGCGAGTCTCTTCGTCTAGCGGTTTTTTCGTCTTGCGAAGCATCCCTATTAGCGGCTTAGCGGATTAGCGCTATTAGCAGCTTAGCGGCTAAGCGGCTATTAGCAGCTTAGCGGCTTAGAAAAAGGGGGGAGGGGAAAACTCGCAAGACTCACAAGACGGAAGCAAGCCCATAGGGAAATTCGTCTTGCGAAGCGCCTCGAAAAACGGAAAACCCTTTCGTCTAGCGGGTTTTTCGTCTTGCGAGGCATTCGTCTGGCGGGGCACCACTGTATCAACAATGTGAATCATATTCTGTGTCGCATGAGCAGAAGCCAATCTCATGGACCTGGTATTTCCCTTCTCTTTCCTCCTCTTCTACCCCCCACCCCAATAAAGTCTCTTCAGATAGCAGAAAGTGGCCTGCTAAACATTGTGGACTGTGTCTGATGGAACTACAGTGGCAATTGCTCAAAATAGCAGATGAAGTGGAAGGCTGAGGTTGTACCACTTCAGACTGCAGGTGTGAAGTCATATTTTGAATACTTAGGAGGGAGGGCATGAAAGCACCAATGAGCTTCCAGGCACAATTCAAAGTGGTGTTTTTGGCCTTTGAAGTCCTAATCAGCTTCACCCCAGGATACATCAGGGAATGCCTTCTCCTGTCTGAAACAACCAATGCATGGAAGTCATCATACAGGGCCTTGCTCTAAGTTTCAGCATTGGTAGATCTTAGGCTGGCCCACAAAGACTTTGGTGGACTTGATTATGGAGCTGCCTCCCAAGAGAGATTCAGCACATCAGCTTGTTTTGTCATTTTTAAAAATTCAGCTAGATCCATATTAGGACGCAGGTGGCGCTGTGGGTTAAAGCCTCAGCGCCTAGGACTTGCCGATCGAAAGGTCGGCGGTTCGAATCCCTGCGGCGGGGTGCGCTCCCGCTGCTCGGTCCCAGCGCCTGCCAACCTAGCAGTTCGAAAGCACCTCCGGGTGCAAGTAGATAAATAGGGACCGCTTACCAGCGGGAAGGTAAACGGCGTTTCCGTGTGCGGCTCTGGCTCGCCAGAGCAGCGATGTCACGCTGGCCATGTGATCCGGAAGTGTCTCCGGACAGCACTGGCCCCTGGCCTCTTAAGTGAGATGGGCGCACAACCCCAGAGTCTGTCAAGACTGGCCCGTACGGGCAGGGGTACCTTTACCTTTACCTTTAGATCCATATTGTTCTTGTGATGTGAGCATTACAAGAAAGGTGCATTTTATTCCAGGTGTGAGGTCTTTTATTGGAGCCTGCTGCTGGTTTTGGGGGGATTTGTAATTGTTATTGATGGTGTTTACGTTCCAAATTGATTTTCTTATATTATATGGATTCAATTTTATGTTTTTTAATTGGGGTTTGGCTGCCCTGGGAGGTTTCTAAGCATATGGCAGGACTGCTGATACATTGGAATGAATAAATTTATGAACGAATGATATGTTGAGAGGTTGCTCTGTACTCAGGGATCAGTTCCAATGTTTATAAGATGTAAGATATGAAGCAAGATTGGAAATAACAAGTGAGATCAAGCCAGCTGCAAAAGCAATCAGGAAAACAATAACAGCAGCTATGTAGGAAAATACTATATTTTATTTTCCGAGAATCGCCTTCGCAAACCTCAAATCGACTAATAAAATCACTATATTGACGCCCTTATAACACACATATATTTCCATAGAAATATATACTTAGCTAAATGATCACCCACAACATTATGTCATTGGAAAAATCAAAGAAACAAACATTGCACACATATCCACATTTACTAATATCTCGAAAATGAGATGGTCATGCAAATGACACAAAAATGATTTCACACTTTTCTTTTAAAACAACTCTTAATATGACATATTTTAAAGATAACCTAGAAATATTGGCTAATTAAGCAATCTATTGCCTTTTAAACTGTTGCTGGTGTTTTTGTTTGTGATTACAGTGGTACCTCAGGGCAGTGGCGTAGCTTGGGTTGTCAGCACCCGGGGCAAGGCAAGTAATTTGCGCCTCCTAACCCTGAGTGAGCCAGGTAGGGGCAGAGAGCTGCGAGTGCGAGCGCGCCCCCCCAGATGTTGTGCCCGGTGCGGCCACACACACACACCCCGCACCCCCCACGCTATGCCACTGCCTCAGGGTACATATGCTTCAGGTTACAGACGCTTCAGGTTACAGACTCCACTAACCCAGAAATAGTACCTCAGGTTAAGAACTTTGCTTCAGGATGAGAACAGAAATCATGCTCCGGTGACGCAGCAGCAGCAGGAGGCCCCATTAGCTAAAGTGGTGCTTCACGTTAAGAACAGTTTCAGGTTAAGAACGGACCTCTGGGATGAATTAAGTAGTGAAGACCCAATTAAGTGGTGAAGACCCAAGGTACCACTGTATGGTGTGTATCTTTGTGTTTTTACATTGTAAACTGCTTTGTGAACTTTGGGTGAAGGGCGATATAGACTACTACTACTACTACTACTAATAATAATAATAATAATAATAGCACTAATCCAGCATCTTTTTCTCACAGTGGCTAACCCTCCATGCAGGACCTGAACAGCAACTGATATCCTTTGACTCTGGAATCAGAGCTAGCAGTCATTGGTAGCCTTATGCCCCAAGAACTTGTCTAAATGTCTTTTAAAACCATCCAAGTTGTGGCCATCACTACATCTGGGGGGGGGGGGCGCGGGATTGCATAGTTTAACTATGTGCTGTGTCAAGAAAGATTTTATTTTATCCATCCTAAACCTTCCAGCATTCAGCTTCACTGGATGTCCCCAACAGAGAGGGAGGGAGATGGAGAGAGAGAGACTTTAACTCTAACCTCTTTCTCCATACCCTGCATAATTTCAGAAATTTTTAGCATGCCTTAAGCACCTTTTCTCTAAAATGCCACTTGTCATGATTCCATGATTCATTTTCAGTATCAGAGGCACATTTTCAGCAGTACTGGATCTAAGGTGGTGTGGGCAGTTCCATTACACAGGGTCTGAGCCAAGGAGAAGATCCTTAACTGAGAAGATCCAATTGGGGCCACCAAAATTTGGCCCCACACAGGGTACCGTACTGCGAAAGATTACCAAAGTCTGCCCCTGTTTCCAGAAATACTACTGTAGTTCCTGGCACTCTTATTTACAGTGGTACCTCTGGATGAGAACAGGATCTGTTCCGGAGCCCCATTCGCATCCTGAGCAGAACGCAACCCGCATCTGTGCATGCGCAGGTCACGATTTGCCGCTTCTGTGCATGCGCATGACATCATTTTGAGCATCTGCGCATGCGCGAGCGGAGAAACCCAGAAGTAGCCCGTTACTTCCGGGTCACCGCGGAGCACAACCTGAAAACGCTCAACCTGAAGCTACTTTAACCCGAGGTATGACTGTACTTAGTTTATATTGCACCTTTCCTCCAAGGAACTCAATGTGACATAAGCGGTTCTCTCTTCTCCATTTTATCCTCACAACAACACTGTGAGGTAGGTTGGGCCAAGAGAGAGTGATTTGCCTAAGGTCACCAAATGAGCTTTGCAGCCAAGTGGGGACCAGACCTCTGCTTTCCCAGGTACTCTAACCTAGTAAGGTAAAGGTAAAGGGACCCCTGACCATTAGGTCCAGTCATGACCAACTCTGGGGTTGCGGCGCTCATCTCGCTTTATTGGCCGAGGGAGCCAGTGTACAGCTTCCATGTCATGTGGCCAGCATGAGGAACCAGAGCAGCGCACGGAAATGCCGTTTACCTTCCCGCCAGAGCAGTACCTATTTACAGTGGTGCCTCGCAAGATGAAATTAATCCGTTCCGTGAGGCTCTTCGTATAGTGGTTTTTTTGTCTTGCGAAGCAAGCCCATTGACAGCTTAGCGGATTAGCGCTATTAGCGGTTTAGCGGCTTTTAGCGATCAGCTGTTAAGCGGCTTATCAGCGGATCAGCTGATAAGCGGCTTAGCGGCTTAGGAAAAGGGGGGAAAGGGGGGGAAACCCGCAGGAACTCGCAAGACATTTTCGTCTTGCGAAGCAAGCCCATAGGGAAATTCGTTTTGTGAAGCGCCTCCAAAACGGAAAACCCTTTCATCTAGCGGGTTTTCCATCTTGCGAGGCGTTCGTCTTGTGGGGCAGCACTGTATCTACTCGCACTTTGATGTGCTTTCGAACTGCTATTTCAACCAGTGGCTTCTTTCTTTCTTTCTTTCTTTCTTTCTTTCTTTCTTTCTTTCTTTCTTTCCTTCCTTCCTTCCTTCCTTCCTTCCTTCCCTCCCTCCCTCCCTCCCTCCCTCTTCTGTTGCCCTCTTGTGTCTCTGCCTCCCAAAGGCTTGCACAGCTGTTTGTTGCAGCAACCCTGGCTATAAGTTCTGCGGTGAATGGTGCCTCTAGGGCTGATAAAAGCTGCTTCTCCATTCTCTGAGGGGCAGTGTGAGGAGGCATCTGTCTTTGTGGCGCCCGCAGGGGGGGTGGGCTCAGAGACCAGGGGAAGAAGCTGCAGCTGCCTACAAGACTCCCAAGGAGAGGCGAGAGGAGGCTGAGGGAACCCTCCACAAGGGAGGGTGTTTGAAAAAGGGTGAGACGCTGCCAGCTCTGCAGGCAAGGGGTGACATAACTGAGCTTCTGAGCCCCACAGGGGTGCCACGAAAAGAATGCAGCTGGCCAAGTGAGCCATAGACTTGAAAAGGTTTAAAACCTCTGCTCTAACCACTACACCACAGGGGCTCTCACTGGATCTTCTCACTGGGAAGCTCTTGTGCTCATGCGCAGTTGGTTAGAGCATGGTGCTAATAACACTAAGGTCATAAGGTTTGGTCCATAAGGGACAGCTGCAATTTCCTGCATTGTAGGGTCTTGGACTAGGTCCCTTCCAACTCTTATGATCCCATGTGCTTCACACAGGCAGCCGGCCAATCAGTGTGACAACAGAATTCTAGACTTGATAAGTCTTCAGTCTGATCTTCAGTTAGGTCTATTTTTATATTCGTTTGATGAGTGGATTTTTCCCATCCCTTCTTTTTATGGAGGGAACAGCGCACCTGTTGCTTTTCTACCTGTCATGCAGCTGTTGTGTCTGTCATGCAGCTGTCATGCAGCTGTGGGGAGAGCAACCCATAGCTGGAGGGTATGATTGCTGTATCTCAATAGAAAGATTCCTGCATTGCATTCCTGCATTGCAAGGAACTAGATGACCCTCGTGGTCTCTTCCAACTCTACAAATCTATCTTTCATCTATCTATCTAAGCATCTGCTTTCCATGCAATTCCCTGGTTCATTGCTCTGTGTGAAATCCTGGAGAGCCACTACCAACCAGTGCAGGGAACACTGGGTTAGACGTTCCAGGAAATTATTTGGGAAATAGGGGTGTGCCCCATCCTTCTTGGTGATTTCCAGCTCTCTTCTAGCTCATCAAATATTAGACAATCTGTGACGATGGGGAGAGGAGGAGGGGGGAAGCAGCCTTCTAAACTATGGCTCCGATGACGCCAAGGCGGTTTTTTCCTCCAAGCCCCGAAGCTGTGGGCCCTTCCCAGCACCCGGGCTGGGTTGACTACAACCCCCAACATCCCTCGCGGGGAGCTTGTCCCGCTCGGGGCGCTACCTGCTCGCCTCCCCCAAAGCCGTCTTCGGCAGCCAGGCAGCCAGTCGGTGGGAGTTTAGCGCAGCCAAGCGACCGACTGGAGCCACTTCGGACAAGCGGAGAGCGGTGAGAGCGGCTGCCTCTGGCTTCAGCCTCCGCGCCGGGCAACTTTGGTCTCCTCTTCGCAAGAGCCTCCAAAGCGGGAAGGGGAAGCGCCTTGGAGAGGGGGAAAGAGAGGGAAGAAGAAGAAGAAGAAGAAGAAGAAGAAGAAGAAGAAGAAGAAGAAGAAGAAGAAGAAGAAGAAGAAGAAACAAGGGAGGGAGGGAGGGAAGGAAGGAAGGAAGGAAGGAAGGAAGGAAGGAAGGAAGGGAGTGGAGAAAAGAAGGAGAAGCAAAGTGACCGAAGGGAGATGAGGCAGATCTGGAGGCTGGGATCCCGAGTCTGCTTCCCTCCGTGGCGATCTGGAGATCTGGCTTCCCCGCTTGTTCCTTCCTAGCAGACGCAAGCCATGGAGCCAGAAGGGATCGCCCGGATGGGCTGCGGCGATCCGCCCGGGATGGAGTGGCTCTCGCGACTCCCCTGCTAAGCCCTGGGGCGCGTCGTCGGGTTGGGTGGAAGGCGCGAGGAGGACGACGAGAGCGGCCAGCGGAAGGTCTCCCTTTCGAGGCGGGGATCCGAAGCCTCCGCCGACGGGAGGCGGCGGCTGCCCGTCGGTGTTCTCCCCGCCCTGGCTGATGTGGACTTTAGGAGCCCGCAAGGCGCCCGGAGCGACTGGCGAGCCGTCCGAGTTGTATGGCTGGCGGAAGGCGAGGGGCTGGGAGAGGAGCGCCTAGCGTCGCAGGAGGAGGAGGAGGCGGCGGCTGAGGTGCCAAGCCAGCGGGGGAGAAGGGGGCTTCTCCTTGCGCGCAGGGCACCGGGCTCTTCTCCCGTGATGTGGAGACTGAGCGTGTGGTGGCTCCTGAGCAGGGTGTGCCTTTTGCTGCTGCCGCCCTGCGCCCTGGTGCTGGCCAGGGTGCCCGTTTCCTCCTGCCACCCGCAGCCCTGCCAAATCCTCAAGCGGATCGGGCACACGGTGAGGATCGGCGCGGCGCACCTGCAGCCCTGGGCTGCCACTTCCCCCGCCGGCGCGGACGCCTGGGGACCAGGACCGCACCATGGCATTGCGCTCCGAAGAGAAGGAGGGCGAGAGGCGGCAGCCGGACCCCAAGCCGAGCCGCAGGCGCCTAGGGCGGCCGAGTGGAAGGGGCCCGGAGGGTCTCCAGGGAGGTGGCGAGCGGGAACCGGCTTGAGGAGCAGGGCACACATGGGCAACGGGAGTGGCGACGAGGATCTCCCTCCGCTACTGCCCCGGGAGGCGCTGCTGTCGGCGGTGGAGACTCTCAACCGTGTCAAGGGGCTTCTGCCTTACAACCTGTCCCTGGAGGTCGTGATGGCCATCGAAGCGGGGCTGGGCGATCTACCTCTCTTCCCCTTCTCCTCGCCCAGCGCCTCGTGGAGCAACGACCCGGTCTCCTTCCTGCAAAGCATCTGCCACACCGTCGTGGTGCAAGGGGTCTCGGCCATCCTCGCCTTCCCGCAGAGCAGAAGCGAGATGCTGGAGATGGACTTCGTCGCCACCGCGCTGCACATCCCTGTAATCAGCATCGTGCTCAACGAGTTCCCTAGAAAGAGCCTGGTAGGTGCGGGTAGAGGGTTTGTGGGGTGGGGGGCGTTGGGGTGGGGTGGGGAGAGAGAAAGGGATGCCTAGGGTCTCGCCTCTGTGAGCGTACCGGGGAAAGTGATGAAGGGGAGGGGAGGAGGGGAAATGGCCCGGAGCCACTATACATATTTAAGAGCTTCCGAAAGGGGAAGGGGGGCGGTTCCAATGGAGAATGTGAGTTCAGGCAAGTTCTGCTTCAGTTTGCGAATTTCAGCACAACAGACGGTTTGATATTTCAGCACCATGGACAGCGCACCTGGTAACTACAGTACAGTACTGCTTTATGCAGAGACGGTCCCAACACTTCCGCGTTCAAAAAAATAACAACACTACAACAAAACCGCCTTTCATCAAAGAGCGCTCACTTGCGCGTGAGCGTTTGCTATTCTGGGTTTCTTGTCTTCCTTCTCCGTTTTCTTCCCACTGAGAGAGTAGCTCCACTTGGCAAAGGCGCTTGGGATCAGGCCGGCAGATGTTCCCCACCTGGTTCCACCTTTTTGTAATTCATGCTAAATGAACTTTTAATTCACTCATAAGCTTCTGCCTAGAGACTTTGCTTGTTCTCAGAGATGAATCCAGATGGATACCCACCAAATCTAAGCACCCAGGCGCAGAGAGAGATCCGTTTTGTTTTAACTTTACCCTGAACATCTGTGCGTTATAGAGAGAGACTTGTGTGGTTTTAAAGCTCATGAAGCTGTTAAACAACTCGACGTTCTCAGTGGTGACTACTCCACTTCTTTCAGATCATTTAATGCTTGAGTAGATGCATTCTTCAATCTCATTCTTATTCTCTCTCATTCTTGCAAACATATGCATGCTGCAGATAAATACACACATTTATTCCTGAATAACACCCACACACACATACACAAAAACCCAGAGATGGGTGAGATGAACAGTCATATTTGAGATGCTAAACTACTATTTGTTTATTTATATACACTTTTCAACATTCAAGGCACTACATAAGTCTAACTCAGCTAAGCAACTTCAAGGCATCTTTTTATCCCACCCCACCCACCCCCCGCCAGCCTCCCTCTCTTTCTCCCATCCCTTGATTTATGTAACATCATGATGGATGAAGTTTTCTGGAAAACTCAAAGTTCTGCCACATTCTGTTCTTGCATTTATATCTCACCTTTCCTCTGAGGAGCTCAGTGGCAAACACACTTAACCACCTCCTCATTTTATCCTCACAACACCCCTATGAGGTAGGTTAGGTTGAGAGGCACTGACTGACCAAAGGTTAACCTATGAGCTTCATGGCTGAGTGGGGATTTGATCACTGGTCTCCCAGGTCCTAGGCCACTAAGCCAGGCCTTTGGATTTTTTGGCATTTTGGCTGGCATTGCCCAATCATGGATTTTGGAGAAATTCCCATGTTACTTTGCTTCCTATTTAAGATCAAAGGTCAGGGATGTGACTCATCTGTCTTAAGTCCATGGAAAGGTGATGAATGTTGGCACCATCTTCTTTCACTCTATGACAACTTACATTTTCCTCTTCATTTAGCTCACTGCAGGTAATAGTCTTGCATCTAAAAAGGCAATTCAGAGAGTGATGAAGCTGTTGTGGGTTTTTCTTCTTCTATCTAGATGGAGAACCAAGGCATACAGACACCATACCAATATAATATAATATAATATAATATAATATAATATAATATAATATAATATAATATAATATATCAGTGTTTCCCAACCTTGGGCCTCCAGCTGTTTTTGGACTACAACTCCCATCATCCCTAGCTAGCAAGACCAGTGGTCAGGGATGATGGGAATTGTAGTTCAAAAACAGCTGGAGGCCCAAGGTTGGGAAACACTGTAATATATAATAATCTTTATTGTGGTCCAACACAATATGGATTCAGAATAAAATACAGATTCATACAGATGACCCCCCAGGGAAGGGAGACCGAAGCGTTATTTGTTTAGTCATGGGTATGTTGATCTTTGATTTGTATGACTACTGAAAGAAACTTTGCCATGGCCACTGTGATACCACTGGACTTGTT
The DNA here is from genome assembly GCF_951804945.1 of Podarcis cretensis. Classification (NCBI taxonomy): domain Eukaryota; kingdom Metazoa; phylum Chordata; class Lepidosauria; order Squamata; family Lacertidae; genus Podarcis; species Podarcis cretensis. The sequence continues at coordinate 15,169,260 of NC_137187.1, forward strand.
GTCCAAAAGATATTTGATATAGTAGGCTTCAGATTGACCTGGCCAATTTGCCAACAGTGGTTTAATCAATAGTTCCCTAGCTTGATCATATTGTCCACTATGCAATAAAATATGCCTCATGCAGTCGACGTCCTGAGAGCATACACAGATATTTTGATAAGGGATACCTCTCCATCTGCCATTTAACACTTCTGATGGGAATACATTTATTCTGGCTTTGGTGAAAAGACGCTGATATGTTGCCATACCAATACAACCCTCTATGTATCTACTCAGGCATACTCCCAGTCAAGTGTGTATAGTATTATAGCCTGAGAAAGCAATCCTATACTTATTTACTTGGGAAGTGAGCCCCATTTAACTCAGTCAGACATACTTGCAAAGTAAACATGTATGGAATTTGGATGCAGGTAATTAAAATGGCCTGGGGCAGTGTGTGTGTGTGTGTGTGTGTGTGTGTGTGAGAGAGAGAGAGAGAGAGAGAGAGAGAGAGAGTGTGTTTCCACTATGGTTTAGGAGTGTGAGACCTCTGTAACCCACTCTCTGCAATTGTAAGACCTCTGCAAGCTCTCTTCCCACGTGATGTTCGCCGTCTTTACCATTTTTGAAATGCCATCAATTGTTTTAACTTTGACTTCAGCATGACAAAGCTATAGCCCAAGATTCAGCTGCTGGGTGGTTCTCAACAAAGGCATTTTAAAGGAGGGACAGTGCACTTAAGCAATTTGTACTATTGATGAGATTACAGCTTGAGTTCCAGGAAATGGAATGGAGTCCACTGGTACTCATGCATTGTAGCTTGCAGTTCCTCCCCTTCTATTTGCAGTCCCAGGTAGAGGTATCATAATCTTTACCAGGTTGCTATACCTTCTAGGCTTTAATGTCTCTACAAGATGGGTTGCATTCAGCTTGATAGGTTATAAGTTGTGAAAGCCTGCTGCTACCTGTATAAACATCTCATCAATACATTACTGATAAATGAATGTTTTCAAACTGAACTAAGGGACAGATAGAGATAGGATGTTACTTGGCAGGTGGAAGGTAAAATGGAAGGTGTTCTTTGAGTAAGACTGATTAGGTGCATTTCCCCTCTAAGTCACGTTGGGTATTGACCCAGGATGTGTGGAGGGGCTTTTCTTGCAGAGTGGGGGAGAGACCTCTGGCCCTCCAGATGTGGCTGAACTACAGCCCCCATACTCCATAAGCACTGGCTATGTTGGCTCAGGCTGATGAGAGTTGGAGTCCATTACCTGGACAGATGTGCACTCACGCATGCTGCAGAGTCTGAATTAGTTACCTGGAACCCTTGGCTCTGCCGTTTAATTGATGCAGTGTTTCTTATTTGCTCCTGCTCTCTGCTTGTGACACATTGTGGTCCATCTCATGTCAAATTGTTTTGAAATAGACCCAGAGGGGAAGCAGTTCCCACTTGTCAGAAGTCTGCCATTTTGTGATGCTTAGCTGATGGTCTTGGGCCAGCTCTGGTCTCGAGTTCCACATGAGGCCCAGGATAACGCAAACATGTAATACCATTGACCGTATTTAACACAGCACCTGTTAGAAGCTATACCTGTAGAAGTCAGTTCCTGGGTTTTGTCTCTTTGTCAATTGCTATTCAGTGGAACCCAGAATGGGACTGTACAGACTAGGGAAAGCTTAATTCTCAGTTGTGTCCACTGAGATATTATGGACAAAGTTAGTGAGCTTCAATTCTTGGACACAGCTAATGTGGTAAAAACTGCCCCCATGTCTTTTTGAAAGAAATGAATTTATATTGTATTCATTTAATTGTAGCACTGCTGTTTTCTGTATATTTCCACCATGTGTCAGAAATAACATGATGAGACTGTGCCACTTTTGACAGCTGCTGTAAGTGATCAATTTTTTTTTATGCCACCTCCCCGTAAAACATTCCCTGCGTGCATATGAGGGAATGGACTGTGCTAAATTTCATCCTCTCTCTACTGTGCCAGCATTCTAAAACATGGGACCTTTGACTCACCAGATGTTTCTGGACTACAGTTCCCATCATCCCTGGCAATTGGCCTTGCTGACTGGAGCTAATGGGAGTTGGAGTCCAACAACATCTGGAGGGCCATGAATTTCCCATCCTTACTTTATGCAAGCAATTATCTGGATTCCCCATTGGCAGCTGCACCACTGAAAAATGTCTATTTATTTGGTATATTTACTTCTTGCTTTTCAGCCATCAGGTCATTAACATAGTTTAAGATGCAATTTTAACTTCTTTCACTGCACCCTTGCCACCCAAGCCATCTTTTCCTCCTGTGTAGCCCATTAGAAAAACACCACACCATTACCCTCTTAGCTCCAAAGGATGATGTCCTAACATTGTTGCTTTTCTCCAGAATTGTCAACACACTTTAGCTGACTCCTTGCAGTTCTTGTCTTCCAGGACTACAGAGCAACTTAATACCCCAGAAGACGAGTCAGTGGTACTGCTATGAACTTATATGAACTTATAAAGCTATTAAAATAGGCCTGCAGTTGTTGAATAATAAAAGTTATTGTGCTGTAAGGATATTTCTACTCCTAATTGTGCATTTATAACCTAGAAAAATGCATTCACATTCATAAAGTACAGCATAATTTGCATTGAAATTGTCCACACTGCTTCTCTCACAAGGCTAGTGCTTAATTTGCTCCCTCTTGAGTCTTCCAGGTCACCCCTCTATTTGCTACCTTATGTCCTTATATCATCCAGGGGCAGAGCATCACTTGACATTTGCTCTGCACTGTACCCTTCCTATCTTGAATCAAGCAGTCAGGTTGCTTGTTAATGGACACAGAAGTGGACTCTGAAAAAAGAGTTGCGACCTTCCTCTGCAAATGGGGTGATTTGAGGACATAAGCCACACTGCTGAGTTAGGCTGGGGAGCAAGAACAGAACCATAATATAAGGGACTGCCTTACAGAGTTGTGCTAATGAGACGTTTCACTGAGCACTGCCTACCCTGACTTGCTACAGCTATCTACAGCAGGTTTCCCAATGTTTTGGCTGCAGGACCACATTCCTTTCTGAGCAACCTTTAGAAGACCACATTTCAGTGGTGGTCAAGGCCAGAGGCAAAAGTGGGAGGGGCAAAGTAGGGTAGTTTCTACACCTACTCAAACATCCATCTGCACCAGCCATCTAGATAAGCAAAAGGCATGGTCAGAGTTCAAGGACACATTACACTCAGGGTGCTCATGAGGGTCACTGAGGGTCACTGAGGGTCAAGGAGACTGGTCAACCACAGGGCAGGCACACACATGGCAGGCACAGGACACAATTAGCTCTTCATTAACAGAAAACAATAACACTATGGTTCACCTTACTCTAGCTGAGAGGTTGCTGAAACTGGCCACTACAGTGGTACCTCGGGTTACAAACACCTCAGGTTACAAACACTTCGGGTTACAGACTCCGCTAACCCGGAAGTAGCACCTCGGGTTAATAACTTTACCTCAGGATGAGAACAGAAATCATGTGCTGGCTGCATGGCAGCAGCGGGAGACTCCGTTAGCTAAAGTGGCACCTCAGGTTAAGAACGGCTTCAGGTTAAGAACGGACCTCCAGAACGAATTAAGTTCATAACCAGAGGTACCACTGTAGTTCCACCCTTCTTCCTCTAGTCTTTCTGTTTGGATCCCTCCCAAGAAGACAAAGGTTGCATCTAGTGCCGAGCTCCTTCTCTGGGCCTGTCTGGCCTGTTCCTCAGCAATGTGCAGGACTCTGCTTGATCAGGGTCTCAGAGGGGGAGGCAAGTCAGCAGGACCGGGACTGTCCTGCTGGTGGGTAGCGGGGCCACTCTCTGACTCCTCTCTATCTGAGTCTGCACTCAGACTGTGACTCTCAGCCTCTCACCCTGTTCTGGAAGACCCTCCTCCTGACCCCTCTTAATTGCTCACACCTCCTGTTTCTAGCACCTCCCAGCTTGTCCCTTCTGCTGAATGCTCTTCAGTGTCCCACTACTAGGATCCATCAGTCATCTTCTGTGCTGTCCCTGGGGGGCTTGTGGGTGGGTGGCTCCCCCCACTCTTCCTCATCCTGCCAGTTCCTGACACTGAGGGGCATGGCCTGGGGAGAGTTTCAAGGACCAGATGGAGAGACTTGGAAGGCCATATTTGGCCCACAATCCTGAGGTTCTCCACCTCTGCTTGATAGTGTTAAAAGGATATATTTCCAAGCTGTGCTATCTGAGCTGCTTTTCAATTATACATGCCAGGGAATAAGCCTAGGAATGGGGTCCCCCATGATGCTTGACTGCAGATCCTATCATCTCTGACTATTGGCCATGTTGGCTGGAGCTGATAGGAGTTTGGAATCCAGCAGATTTGAAGGTTAGTCACCTGTGACTTAAGTTGATGCTTAACAAGGATGACCCTCATCACCTCGGTTGTTTGTGCTCTCCATTGAGCCATTACCACAGGCAGTTAATCTCTATGCTGATGATGCATTATTTGTCAAACATCCTGATTTTTTTTTTTTTGAAATGTCTTGAGTTTGATTGATGAATTTAGCAAGCTGTTGAGGTATGAAATTAATTTAACAAAATCAGGAAGGGTGGAATTCAATGTTAACAAAACATATGATAAAGTGCCCAGAAAAAAATTCCCCTATAAGCTATTTTGGGTGTGTGAATGTATAAAGATATAAAATAGATAGATGATAGATAGATGATAGTTGATAGATGATAGATAGATAGATAGATAGATAGATAGATAGATAGATAGATGATAGATAGATAGATGTAGATAAAAACTGGCTAAATATAATCATGATAATTTAAGGACAGAGGTCAAGAAAGGATTAGAGTGATGATCTCAAATAAAAACTCCATGCTTGGAGAAGTTAGCAACAGTTAAGAAGATTATACTCCTCCATTTCTAATTCTTTTCTGAAATCTCCCACTCCATATACTTATTTATTTATTTCAACATTTTGTATTCTGCTTAGCGACAGTCATCACTGAGCAGTGTACAAGGGACCCAATACAATAAGACTGAAAATGAGCTAAAACCTACAAAATCAGAATTCAATTCAAAAACCTGCTATAATAGAAAAAAAGCCTTCAGTAAGAGCTAGAAGTTCAACAGGGGGAGTTGGCCTATCTGACCTCAGCTGGAAGGAAGTTCCACAAAACTGGGCTCACAATACAGCATGGCTTCTGAAGGATATGAGTTGTGCATCTGAGTCATTAACAATGACTTCCTTGAAGACCTCGGAGTTGCAAGGGATCAGGCAGTCCTTGAGCTATCCTGGTCCCAAGTCATCACAGGCCTTGTAAATTATTCCAAGTGTTTTGAACCTGACCTAGTAGCATATAGGCAGTCAACACAAGGTTTTAAGCACCAGAATTTAGTGCTGGTGACACTCTGTCCCCATCAACTGTCCAGATGGGGATGTGTCTGCAGAAGCTTGTAAAATCTAGTTGGAACATTGCATTGTTCTTCACCTCTCCAGCCAATATGAGGCTTACAAATTAGCTTGGCCAGGGGTGGAGATGAGTGGGGAGAGAGAGACTGTCAATAGAAATAACAAAAATGTTGAATCAGGTCACTGCATTATATTAAAAGGCAAGCAGATCAGCACAGATAAACAGCATCTCCTAACAATTCAGCCTCAGCAAGTGGTATTTCCAAAGCTGTGTACACACTAACCTGTTAAATAGCACAAAATGTAGCCCCCCCCCCAAATCCAGAATTGTTCATGCTTGTCCTCAACATGCTGTTTTCAATCTAGATTAATTATAGATCCTGCCATTCACAAGGATAGGTGTGGTTACTTGTAAAGCTTTTGAAAACCCTCTCTGGGATTAGATTATCTGTAACTTTTCCTCCCTACACATGCCCCAGGTGAATGAAGAAGTAGCGCTTGCGATTTTGGTACATCATCACTGGGCATGTATGAATACAACCCCCATTGCCAGGTCTGCCTGCATCTGTTTTCAAAAGGGCATACTGTGGAGCAATGCAGATTCACTTTGCAATGAGCTTTATTTTTGGAATAAACCAGTTTCTCAGTAAGTGCTTTGCAGGGACGAAATATAAGCAATTGATCTAGATTGTGTGTGGGCTACGTAGAAAAAAACAAATACTCTGTCTCCATTGATTCTGGAATAAAATGGGTGTGCAGCCAAAATCTCTGCAGTTAACTGGTGAGGATTACATTTCAATTAATGATGCATCACCCCACCTCTTCCAGGAACTTATTCACAAACTTCTCAGCTGCTGCAGGCCTTGCTCTTACGTGCTCTGGATGATGGGATGATAAGCAGAGCCCAAGTGACAATATCAGACCCTCCAAGTATCCCTATTTTCCAGGGGAAGTCCTGGATTTAAAGAAGCCATCTTGGTTTCTGATTTGATCCTGGAATGTCCTACTTTTCCTTAAGATGTCCCTATATTCATCAGAGAAATGTTGGAGGGTATGGAGTTATGTGACCCACAAGCCAAGGAGATAAGTAACTATAAAACCTTTAGAAGACATCTGAAGACAGCCCTGTATGGGGAAGTTTCTTAATGTTTAATGTCCTAAAATGTTTTTATATGTGTTGGAAGCTCCCCAGAGTGGCTGAGGCAACCCAGTCAGATGGGTGGGGTATAAATAACAAAATTGTTGTTGTTGTTGAATACGTAAAGGTAAAGGGACCCCTGACAGTTAGGTCCAGTCGCAGATGACTCCGAGGTTGTGCGCTCGTCTCGCTCTATAGGCCAAGGAGCCGGCATTTGTCCACATACAGCTTCCGGGTCATGTGGCCAGCATGACTAAGCCACTTCTGGAGAACCAGAGCAGCGCACGGAAACGCCGTTTACCTTCCTGCCAGGGTGGTACCTATTTATTTACTTGCACTTGAAGTGCTTTTGAACTGCTTGGTTGGCAGGAGCTGGGACCGAGCAACAGGAGCTCACTCCGTCATGGGGACTCAAACCTCTGACAAGCCCTAGGCTCTGTGGTTTAGACCACAGCACCACCCACGTCCCACCCAGTCAGATGGGTGGGATATAAATAACAAAATTGTTGTTGTTGTTGTTGTTGAATAAGACGTCCCTATTTTCATTGGAGAAATGTTGAAAGGTATGCAATATCAATAGGCTAGAATTGCATGTATGTGGGAAGCACTTCCCATACAGTGCAGGTACAAGTCCTGAAATGCTTCCTGCATTAGTGTAGTCTAGTCTTTCTCCAGCCTTTCAGATTTAGGAGGGACTACAATTCCCATCAGCCCCAGCCGGCATGGCCAAGGGGTGGAGATGATGGGAGTTGTAGTCCAGCATCATCTGAAGGGTGCCAGGTTCAGGGAGGCTGAACCAGCCAGGAGAAAGGATGCAAAGGGCAGCGCTGTGACTTTTGCATCTCAGGCCCACTCACCAGCTCTCTGACAGCATGCTGATTTGAGCTGACATCCAGGGAGCAGACCTTTCTTCCTTTGAGGCTGGCAGCTCCTGACAAGAACTTAGTAAGGTTGCTTGAAGGTGACAGCAGTGAAAGTTATCTTTGAAATATAATCACAGAGAGAGAAAATGTAGATCCAGGGCTATGTGGAGCAGTAATGTATAGCTGTTACAAGTTTTGCAGTGGGGTGGGGTATTCCATGGAAACGAGCTGAGAGCATTTCTATTAAATTGGCTTCCTTGTGCTATGGGGTGCCTGGAGCAGAGCAGAGGTGTCAATTGAACAAGGACTGGTGTGCTTGACAACTGGTTCGAATATCTCCCTGAGAAATATATAGGACACAGGAAGGGGAAAGAGGCATATATCACAACATTTCCATAGCTGTAGTCGCACAAATTACCCCAGCGCTGTGAGTCACAGTTAGAAGAAATGTATGTGGTTGCAGGACTGCAGCCTGAGAGGAAGATTCCTTTTCTACCAAGCTACACAAACAGCAGACTCTTTAGGTGTAGCTGCTGTTGAGTGTGTTGGTTTCTGCTCTCTTCACTGTGCAGCGAAGTGCTTGTCATGAGACAGGTGTTTACATTCCACAGTCTGTGCTGTTGGAGTTTCTCACGGAAAGGAGACTGGATGTGACGTACACTGGTTTCCTGTTTTTCACTGTTCACACAGTTTTTCTCTCCGTGCTTCAGAGGAGAGAGGATGCTTTCTCTGCTCCGGCAGAGGCAAGATGTTTCTCTGTAATCTACCAGCTTTGAAGTGTAAATAAAGTAATATAGAGTATGTGGCACGTACTCCTCATCATTCCGCTGTGCTTGGGACACTGCAATTTCAACATTCCGTGTTATGGGCCCAGAACAACGCAGTCAAAGTGACAGATGGACTTCGGAGTGCCGGCAAAGAATGCAAAGGAAAGCAGAGGGACGGATCGGACGATATCTCTGCGCGTCAGGATGATTGATGAGAGGTATGTTGCTCATGCTCCGGGCAGCCTGCCAGCTCCTATTTAATGGCTTTATGGCTGGACTCTGAACTTTTATGGCCATTTTGCCGGGCACAGGCAAAGGCTCAAAGGAACAAGCTCCTATGCTGGGGGAAACCGAAAGTAACTTTTAAAAGTGCTTTTGGAATAAAGCAGCTGCAGAAAACAGTGACGCAGCTTGATTTAAGGCAGCAGAGAGAAAGCACTTTTGAACTTGCCTTCGGAATGAGGCTTGAAGCAGCACAGACACAGCTTGTATAAAGCAGCTTGATTTAATGCAGCAGAGATGATGCAGAAGGCTAATGCCAGAGTCATGATGGCTAGCTGCAGAAGGCTGGCTGATGCAAATGGGGAATCTGATGCCAATCAGCCACATGCTCATCTCAGAGTAGCTTGTGATACTGCCATGATTCAGAAAAAAGCAGACCGCCAGGGTGATAGCTGCATGGGTAAGGGGGAGTCTTCACAGACGTCATCCCAGAGTGCAGTGGAACCACCAGATGGGGCCAAAGCTTTGAAGGCAATGAAATGCTACTCGTGTGGACGTCTAGGCCATATGAAGAGGGAATGCAGATATCCCAGGGCCAAGACAGAGCAGCGCAGCGGAAGCTCATCGCGTGGAAGAGGCCAGAGCAAAGGCAAAGGTCCAGTGTCCAGGACAACGCAGCACAAGGCAATGGTCTCATGCTTCACTCCAAAGGTTGCAAAGGTCCAGAAGACGTCTAGATCTTTCTTCGTTGTTGATTCGGCTGCAACGCACCACATGTGCAACGATAAGCGACTGTTCGTGTCTTTTACACCGCAGGAAGGTGCAATTCACCAGGCGGATGACCACACAATCCCCAGTAAAGGCTACGGAACTGTTGTTCTTCACAGTTTGGACTTATCGATACAGGATGTGCTTTACGTACCAGATGCCAAACATAATCTGCTCAGCGTTGGACAGCTGAATGAGCGGAAAATTGACGTTTCCTTTAAGAACAAAAGGTGCATCATCACAAAGAAAAATGATTATGTATTGCATGCTGAATATGTTGATCGTTTGTATGTTTTATATTTTGATGATGATGTGCAGGATGACACTTGTTGCATTGCAGGTACTAACAAAAGTTTGCATGCAGAATGTATTCATGATTTTCTCCGAAAATTTGGTCATTTGAATTTTGAGGCAGTATCTAAAATGCCTGCCTTGGTTGAAGGTATGACTATTAAACCCTGCAGGTACCACATGAAGTGCAAGGCATGCGCAGCAAACAAGGTGAAAATGGCTGCGAAAGGTAAGGTGTCTAGTAGGCAAGCTACAGAACCATACCAGGTTGTTCATGCTGATTTGGTTGGACCACTAGCGCCTTCTTTGGGTGGAAACAGGTACTTCATGGTTCTCATTGATGCATTTTCCAGGTATGTTTATGTGTATAATCGCAAGCAGAAATCAGAGGCTTTTCCAAGGTTCAAGGAATTCTGTGCTTGGTTGGAAAATGTGCATGGTAAGAAGATAAAAATTCTTTTCACTGATCGCGGGGGGGAATTCACTTCTCAGCAGTTTGAAGCTTTTCTGTCTGAGAAAGGAATTCAACACGATTTGTCTAGTCCTCGCTTGCCATGGCAGAATGGACTTTGCGAGAGGGCAAGTCAAACATTGCTTCAAGGGTTAAAAACCTTGCTGCATGATGCCAATCTTCCAGAGAGTTATTGGGCCGAATCTCTCTCGTGTTTTGTTTACAGTTATAATCGCAGGTTATCTTCAGCGATTGGTTGTACCCCCTATGAGAAGATGTTTGGCAAGAAACCATACATCAAACACATGAAAATTTTTGGTTCTGACATGTGGGTTCACTCACCACAAAGTTCCAAGTTAGACAAGCGTGGTTTGCATGGTATCTTTCTAGGTTATCAGAAAGGTTCTTACAGAATAATGATGACTGACTCTAAGACAATTAAGCTCACAAGAAGTGTTGAGTACAATGCCAAGTGGGGGGAGAATGTGGGAATATTCCAATGTTATCCTGATGACAGTGATGAGACTGAGGATAGTCAAAAGCAGCCACAGCAACCCACACCCACTGATGAAGGTTCTGATTCTGAGTCTGAAACTGAATCGGGTGATTCAGAGGATTTCAAGAGTGCGAAAGCCTCTATGCGACCCTCTGAAAGCTCTGATCAAGAATTGGAGGAACCATTGTTCACAATAGGTCACTTTTCTCCTAAGAAGGAAGAGGAGAGTGTTGAAGACTTAATGCTAATTCGCAGGTCACAAAGAGCCACAAAAGGCAGACCTCCAAAGAGATTTGCTGATGAGTTTGCCAAGATAGCAGTAACAGCTGTTAAAAGCTCCAAGAAGGTATTTGAACCTTCAAGTTTCCAAGAAATCCAGGATTTGGATTCAAAGGAAGCTGAGCCATGGTTAAATGCAATGAAGGCTGAGCTTGATTCCTTGGAAAGGAACAAAACATGGGACCTTGTTCCAGTAGTTCCAGGAATGAAACTGCTTGGAAGCAAATGGGTCTTCAAAGCGAAGACTGATCAAAATGGCAAGATAGTCAGACACAAAGCCAGATTGGTAGCCAGAGGTTTTGCACAGGTACCAGGTGAAGACTATCACGAGACCTACTCACCCACAGTGAGGTATGAGAGCATTAGGCTTATGCTCAAGCTAGCTGCAGAGGAGAATCTACACATTAGTCACCACGATGTAAATACAGCTTTTCTGTACGGATCTCTAGGTGAATCACTTTATATGCTTCCACCTGATGGCGTACAGGTAAAACAGGGATTTGTTTGTGCTCTGAAAAAGTCCCTTTATGGTCTCAAACAAAGTGCACGGTGTTGGCACACAAAACTCACTGAAGTATTGTTTTCTCTAGGTTTTCAGCAAGGGAAAGCTGATCCATGTGTATTTGTCAAAGAGGAGGGGCAAAAGAAATTGTATTGCTTGTTTTATGTTGATGATCTTTTATTCTTTTGGGATGATGTCACAATGTACAATAACGCCCTAGCTCAACTGAAAAAGCACTTTGACATGAAAGATCTTGGTGAGGTAAACAACTACCTATCTCTTGAAATAGAGAGAGATCAAGATGGTAACATTCTAGTACATCAGTCACAGAAAATTGCTGATGTGTTAAGCAAACTAAACCTGATGGATGCTAACCCTGTAGACACACCGATGACAACAGGTTATCAGGTAGATGACACTGAAGAAGCATTTTCTGACACTACACTGTACAGAAGTGTGCTAGGCAAGCTAAACTTCATTGCCAGATGTTCAAGACCTGACATTGCTGTTAGCTGTAATTTGCTAAGCAGACAAGTCAACAATCCTACTGTTAAGGATTGGAAAGCTCTGAAACGCATAGCGCGGTATTTGAAAGGCACTATGCATTACAGACTGAGATTTAACAATCAGAAGTCTGGTGGTCTTGAGATATTTGCAGATGCAAGTTTTGGAAGTGACACTGCAGACAGGAAAAGTACGTCTGGAGTTTGCTATATGTACAATCAGGGTCTATTTGATTGGTCATGCAAGAAGCAAACAACAGTTAGCTTAAGTACTTGTGAAGCTGAACTGAATGCACTGTCTTATTCACTCAAAGATTGTGAATGGTTGTTACAATTGTGCAAAGACATGAAAATTCCTGTCAAATGTCCAATCCAGGTTTACCAGGACAACAAAGCATGTTTGGCTTTGCTGAATTCTGAAGGTTGTAAGCAAAGCACGAAGCACTTGCAATTGAAGGTGCAACATGCTAGGGAACGTATTCAGAAGGGACTCGTATAGGTGTCCTATATGCCAGGTAATGAAATTCCTGCTGATGTATTGTCCAAGATTGTATCAAGGGATCAACACTGTACCTATGTGCAGAAGTTGGGTTTGTACTGATATTGTACGAACACGCTGCCCAGTGATGTTCACAGAAAGGGGGAGGATGTTGGTTTCTGCTCTCTTCACTGTGCAGCGAAGTGCTTGTCACGAGACAGGTGTTTACATTCCACAGTCTGTGCTGTTGGAGTTTCTCACGGGAAAGGAGATTGGATGTGACGTACACTGGTTTCCTGTTTTTCACTGTTCACACAGTTTTTCTCTCCGTGCTTCAGAGGAGAGAGGATGCTTTCTCTGCTCCGGCAGAGGCAAGATGTTTCTCTGTAATCTACCAGCTTTGAAGTGTAAATAAAGTAATATAGAGTATGTGGCACGTACTCCTCATCATTCCGCTGTGCTTAAAGGTAAAGGTAAAGGTACCCCTGCCCGTACGGGCCAGTCTTGACAGACTCTGGGGTTGTGCTCCCATCTCACTCAAGAGGCCAGGGGCCAGCGCTGTCTGGAGACACTTCCGGGTCACGTGGCCAGCGTGACAAAGCTGCATCTGGCGAGCCAGAGCCGCACACGGAAACGCCGTTTACCTTCCCGCTGGTAAGCGGTCCCTATTTATCTACTTGCATCCGGAGGTGCTTTCGAACTGCTAGGTTGGCAGGCGCTGGGACCGAGCAGCGGGAGCGCACCCCGCCGCAGGGATTCGAACCGCCGACCTTTCGATCGGCAAGTCCTAGGCGCTGAAACTTTAACCCACAGCGCCACCTGCGTCCTCCGCTGTGCTTGGGACACTGCAATTTCAACAGAGTGTGCCAACTCAGAATGCAGATGAGGATCTGAAGGCATTAATCAATGCTCACTTGTGTAAATGAAACCCTCTGGACATGCAAAAAGATTCTAGGCTAGGTTTCTGTCCACTGTGGCAGTTCTGCAGGTAAAGTGTGGCTGGGTGTCTTGTTTGTTTGTTTTTGACATGGTATAGCCCTGATTCAGTCCGTCCTTCCCCCAGCTTCAGTCTTTAATGGTAAAGTCCAGAATCAAGGCATCAGAAGATTCCACTGGTCATGTAGCTCAGCTCTTACTAACCGCTATGCTTTTAAAATGGATAAAAATTTGTACATCTGTGTGTGAGTTTCAGAGCACAGGATGGGGGTCGTCAGATGTGATGATGTTATTTATTACTAGTTAGTATCAGCTTGTCTTGCAGCTTGATCCATAACACAGTTTTCATAAGTACCGCCAATTTTAATGGAATGTATAGCTAGAAGTCAAGCCCTCTGCTTAACCTGTGCAACAGACCATAGTACAGGAAGTAACTCCAAGCTCTCAGAGGTGCCTTAATAGGGTCCCCATTTATTTGCACTAGAGTTGGGAGCTAGACTTGCTTCTGTAGCAAAGCATCAAGTAACCATTGTGTGTGTGTGTGTGTGTGTGTGTGTGTGTGTGTGTGTGTGTGCCAGGAATAGTGGTGGGGCATGTTAGTATTATTCATTCTCCCATTGCTGTTGGATCTTGTGATCCACACTGTTTACATTCCATTCCTCTGGAAGTGTGAGAATGGAAACTGAGACACAGCACTTCCATTCTCTGTGCTTTTGTATTTCTGCTTTTTGTTCTGTCTCCCAGACAGATAGGATGTCTGTGTGAGATGCTCCTCGCACTCTTGTTATTTTCTTTATTATGATTTGTTTTGATTCGGTTTAATTTGACGTATAGCAATAAAATTAGTGATGCTACATACTTCCGCAGCCAAGCTTTCATTTACCCTGCTGTTTTGTGTGCTCATATGAGCAGATATGAGTCGCTGAGATACAGGACTGCTGCCGAATGCTTCATGAGTGTCCTGTTACCGGAGGCTGAGGCCTCATAGGTCCCTGTGTACACTTCCTCTTTAACATATACTGAAGATAGCATCATGGTGTCCAGGAGCCACTGAATTCATCTAACCCCCCTTTAAAGCCAAAAATATCTTAATTTTGCTTTTCAAAGCAACTCCATAGTTATGGACCTCTTACAGACAAACTGTTTATAGAGCATTCGTCCTGATTTGTTTTCAGGGAGACTAGATGATTCTAACTATCTGCTGGACATTCATTCTGATTTGTTTGCTAGAAGGTCAGATGAAATTGCATCCGGCAAATGTTACCTCACACTTTCCAGTGCATTTTTCCATTGCTTTCCTGGTTGCAAGAAGCCCAGGAGTTAGGAGTTGGGGGAAGCATGTTTGTTGTGCAAGAGCTCCAAATCAGCTGTTATTGAGCACGCTGGATTTGCCAGTATATGATGGAATCCCATCTGAAAATAGCAACAGTTTGGAAGTGCCTTTTCATGATGTGGAGTTTTGTGAGCAATGTCTGCTGAATCTCAGGCTCAAAAAGAAGCAAGAGCAAGACTTTCTGCTTTTTAAAAACAGACCTTCGGAACCATGGTGCTAGGGGAGACTGGGTTGGTTTTGTTGTTGTGACTTCAACTTTTTCTATGACAATGATTTCCCAATTTAAATCACCTTCCTCTGAACTGCTGTTGGTCCCATGGATAAAAACATCAAGATACACTTGAGAGTGCTGTACATTCTCCTCTGCAGGGCAAGCAGCAGCTTCAAAAGGGAGTTGGCAACTTAAAGAGAGATAATTTTTTGATTATCTCTGCAGCCATCATTTCATTTATTTATTTCATAAAATGTATATATCACTAGACTGTAGAAAAATCCTCTAACCACCTTCACATAGTTCACAAAAAGAATAAAAAAGATAAGTAAAAACAGTTAAAAGCAGCTATTTAAAACATTTGAAAATTAATTAAAATCAATGATAAGCGGCATACCGATTAAAACACATGCCAACTTTCTAGATGTCTGGGTAGGCTTGTCTAAACAAAAATGTGTTTAGGGGGCACTGAAAAGAGTACAGCGAAGGTGCTTGTCTGGTGTCAATATGTGGGTGCTGCCATCATCTCTTCCCTAAAGCTACTTTTAAATTCAGGGGGGGGGGGACCTGCAGGGGATCCTATTCTTGGATTTTCCACATTGGATCTAATGCCAAAAGAATTTTCCAGTGGTCTGAGAATGAGTTGGCTTGGTGCAGAGATACCAAAGGAGCAGAAACAATGATTTATATATGCAATGACAGCAGCGTGGATACTACTGGCCCAGAGATGGAAACAAGATAAAGTCCTGACCAGAGACAAATGGCTGATGAAGATGATGGACTATGCCGAAATGGCAAAAATAACCGGGAAAATCAGGAACCAAGAAGAGTGGAACTTTAATAAGGAATGGGGGAAATTCACAATGTCCTTAAGAGAACACTGTAAACAACTAAAAACTTTGGCAGGATTTGAGTAATGCTTGTAATGTACTAAAAAATAAGGTAAAAATTGGACTATTTAAGAAAAATAGAGAAAATACACAAGGCAGTTGAACAAGATTGACAATGGTAACAATGGTAGGATGGAGGGGAGTCTAAGGATTCAGGGTGTTTAATGTTTGAATTTAAATGTGCAGTGTAAAATTTATTAACAAAGTTTAGGGAAGCTTTAATGTTTAATAGACTATTGTGTTTTAGTATTCTGTTGGAAGCCACCCAGAGTGGCTGGGGAATCCCAGCCAGATGGGTGAGGTTTAAATAATATATTATTATTATTATTATTATTATTATTATTATTATTATTATTATACTACCAAAAAAGAGGGAGAATGGGATGGCTTATCACTTTGACCATCCTCACTAGAAGAACTCATATAAATTGTACACAAGAGTCCAGAATGTCAAGGTGTGTTTAGTGTGCCTCATTTTATACAGATCGCAGAATCCAGTGCACAACCCTGGTGCTAGTGTTTTATAACTGACAAGCAAATATGTGGAACAACAGCAAAGTACTGTGGCCCAATACAGAGTCTTTCTAACTTTTGGCAACACTAGCAAAATACATATATCGCAAACCTGATCCTGAAGCTGGGAATGCAGGTGTTCAGCCAGGCAGAGAAATGTAGATCTTAAAAAAAAACAACCCAAAACCAAAATGTAAACACACCAGACATCAGGACTATGCCAGAAGGGAACAATCTGATATAACTGCCTGCTTTTCTTCTCTATCCACCCTCCATAAGATTTATTTGGTAATGTCTGCTGACAATAAATCCAAACATTGTTATTACCACGGAAGGCTGCTTACTTCCTGACGTCCGTTTGGAAATAAATAAATCATAACTGTGAGCGAAATGCTGCAATTTGAAGCAATAGTTTAGCAAAGGCGGTTAGGATTTTCCTTGATAATAGTGCTCGTTGTGTTGAAAATCTGACAGGTAATTGGTTTGGAGAGAGAGGAGTTTGCGGCTGACAGTCTCTTTAAGTACAGACACAAACATATGCAATACTCAGTTTCATCTTTAGAATGCAGTGCCTCTGTTCCCAATGTACAATAATTGTAGGTACAAAAGACCTGCAATTCAGGTTTCAGAGAGGGGGCCATTCCCTAGCTCTACCTGGGAATGCCAGGGATGGAATCTGCCTTCTGCATGCAAAACAGATGTTCTGCCTGCTAAGCTGCAACCCATCTCAACAGTGGCCATTCTCCATAATGAAGATGGCACCATGTAGCATGGAGAGGCTATGACTGGCATTCCATTCCATGCAAGCCTGTATATTTGAAGACAATTTTAAAACACAAAACAGCAAGCAAGAGGACAGATGATGTGCAACATCAAAGGGGAGAGGCAAGACCGAAATGTGGAAGTTCTCCATTTCTTATAACTTTAAACAAGCAGAAGATATTGTGTGCATAAAAAGTGTGAGAGAGGGAAGCATTTTCACAGATGAACATAAAGGTGTTTTTTAAAAATCAAATAAAAATAATTTACCTATGAAGCAAGGCTTGATGGTAAGCTGAAAATGCAGGCAACCCAGAAACAAAGTGTACTTCTATGCTGCCAAAAGAAAGTTCAGTTTCCTGTAAGAAAGAATGAATATCTTCTGTACTAATTAGCTGGCCAAGTAATTTTTTAAAATGTGATATCCGAGATGCTGCTGGGAGACTGAGTCTATATAATAGAAATGAAGAGTGGCTTTGCAGTGACTAAAGAGCCTCATGAGTTATGGATGTCTTCTTGGTAGGCTTCCAGGCTGCTGGCGAGATGTGCTGAGTTCCTTCAGAACAAAGAAATTAAGGGGATATAGGAAGGGAAAGGAGGAAGAGGTGGGGTCCCAAATGGAGACAAAGCCAATTCCATTACTGGGCCCTCTTTGTAGCAAGTTTGGGAATGTTTGGCTTCACCTGTGCTTCATTCATTTTGAAGCCTAGGAGCCACATTTTCTAGTTTCTCAACAAGATGGCCTTTGTTAACCAGATGGTTCTGTTGGGGTCCGCTAATCGGGCCCAAGCTGCCTTGGTCCCTGAAAAGCCAATAAATGCCATTGACAGAGGAGATCCCTATAACCACTCATTTATTCAGCTGAGTAAAACAGAGCGGGCGAGCCACACTCACCGGTGTGATGGTGAAGCCACCCCAAATAGCCTTTGTTCATACTTTTTATAGGCATCCCCTTTCCCCCTTTCAAGATTCATTGCGCTGATCAAAACAGGACACCTTGCTTGGAGACCTTGAAGAGGAGAGTTGCCCAGCAGAGGGAGGTTTTCCTGAAAATCGCCTGGCAATGTTATCTGGTCTTCACATATTTGTGGCTCACCCTTCTAAATTCTAAAGCAGGCAGTTTTTTACAGAAGCAAAATGGCATCAGTTAGGCTAACCAGAAAACAGGACAAGAACAGGCCTCTAAGGGTTTTTTCTGAGACCTCATAGTTCCAGAATGCTGCCCACGGGCACACATGGGAATGGAGGGGTGCCCTGTGGCTGCCACAGGGTCTTCCCTAGCACCCACAGATCACCCCTCCATTCCCAGCTTCTGCTTGGAGGTCTCCCATAGGCATCTGCGTATGGATGGTGACTGTAAGAATGTTCTGGACTAAGTAAAGGTAAAGGGACCCCTGACCATTAGGTCCAGTCGTGACCGACTCTGGGGTTGCAGCGCTCATCTCGCTTTATTGGCCGAGGGAGCTGACGTACAGCTTCCGGGTCATGTGGCCAGCATGACTAAGCTGCTTCTGGCGAACCAGAGCAGTGCACGGAAACACTGTTTACCTTCCCGCTGGAGCAGTACCTATTTATCCCCGTCGCGGGAATTTGAACCGCTGACCTTCTGATCAGCAAGTCCTAGGCTCTGTGGTTTAACCCACAGCACCACCCGTGTCCCTTCTGGACTAGATGGACCATTAAACTGATGTAGCAGGATCTTCTTATGCTTCAATTATCCAAAACGAAACTGAAAGCATGAGTGACTGAGGTGTGCTCCAACACACGATCCTCCCTACCCTGCAGAACTACCACGATTACAGGTGCCATTCGTTCCCCATTTTTAAGAAGCCTACACTTTGGAACTCCCTGTCTATCGACATCAGACAGGCACTTTCACTGTACTGTTTTTGGCACCTGCTAAAAACGGGTGTCTTTAGACAAGCCCACCCAGATGCATCAAATGTTGGCATGTGTTTTAATCTGTTTTTAGTCTTTTACTTTCATTTTTTGAATGTTTTAAATAGTCATTTAAAAAAAACACCTGTTTTGATAGTAATTTTGTTGTTTTGTTCTTTTTTTAAAATTGCATTAAGGGTTTTTTTTAAAAAAAAACAATCAAGCAGTGTGTAAATTTTATGAAATAATAAATATAAAACAGATATATCTTAACACTACTCGTGTTTTCAATTTACTATGAACACGGGTCCCAGTGCACAGCCCTAATATATAAAGGTAAAGGGGCCCCTGACCATTAGGTCCAGTCGTGACTGACTCTGGGGTTGCGGTGCTTATCTCACTTTATTGGCCGAGGGAGCCAGCATGACTAAGCCGCTTCTGGCGAACCAGAGCAGAGCATGGAAACGCCGTTTACCTTACCACCAGAGCAGTACCTATTTATCTACTTGCACTTTGATGTGCTTTCGAACTGCTAGGTCGGCAGCAGCAGGGACCAAGCAACGGGAGCTCACCCCGTCACGGGGATTCGAACTGCCGACTTTCTGATCGGCAAGTCCTAGGCTCTGGTTTAACCCACAGCGCCACCCGCATCCCGGCCCTAATATATAGGATTGTGCTAATTACATAGCTGAAAGACAGCAAAACCAAAGAAAACATATGCATCTGTATTTGAAATTTGGTCAGAGACTTGAAGGGCTTCCAAACAGGAGACCTATGGAAACTATAGTATTGTGCCATATCTTCTTTTTTTTAAAAAAAAAAGTTGGAGTTTCTTGCTTGCTGCACTTGTTGAATAAATGTGTATATGATCATAGTGTCCTCAATTTTATCAATCCTCTGCTGTTCAGAAGGTTGCTTGGGAAACTTCCAATTATGCACTATACATGTTTCGCTGCTGTACACAATTGCTTAAGAAGGTCTTTATGCAGGAATCCAGGGTCATTAGGGAACTTTGCTTGTCCTCTGCTTTTGGAGCCTCCAATTTAGGGAGAGTGCAGACATGCATAAACACACGAGCAACTTCACTGTGCTGAATTGATGCTCGACATTTGCACTGGGAGAAACAAATGCAGCCCAGGAAAGTTGACAGTATCGCTGGTTAGAGGTTCTGAAGTTCATGGAGTAGGGTGATATCCTTTTCTGGATGGGGCAGCACTCCCAGTAAGAGATCAAGTTCAAGTTTGTCAGTAAAAGCTTCTAAAATATTTCATGGAAAACTGGATTCGTTCCAGAGAGAATACAAAGTGGTATAGCTTCCACTTCAAAGACTACTTTGTAGGCATCAAGGCATCTTCTGAGAACCAACATGTATCGCTGTAAGCTTAAATACATTTAAACTAAGCAAAACGGTAATAATAAATGTTTTCATTCTGATCCTTCTGGAACACCTGTTCCAACATAAGCCATGTGAACTCATTTTGGCACACATGGAGCGCATTGCAGTAATCCAGCCTTGAAGTCATCAATACCTGAACTTCCTCTCAGCGCTAGCATCAGCCATTTGTGGGTTCTTGGCATGGTCTGAAAGGAGTCACCAGTGCCACTTATAGCAGATGGAGTTCTTTTTGGTGCAATACAAACATATTTGGAATTGCCGTGTCTGCACTCTGATGGCATATGTTCTGTAACAAGTCATATGTCTAACTGATGCCAATTCAGATGCCATAGAGAATTGATTTAACACAAGACCAAACTGCATGTTACTTTACTCATGCTGTTAAAAATGTTTGTTGGAACTCGTAACTTTTATTTTGAAGAAGCTGTAGCCCCGGGATTCCAGTACAGAATGTTTTTTTTAAAAAACCTAGATTGTGAGGTGGAAGTGGGAGATGCCAGCTTTCTGCTCACACCTGTTATATGCTCCTAAAATGCACAAAGGGATTCTGAGAAGAATGTTGAATGTGGGACACCAGTCCAGATCTGGAGCATGTTCCAGACAAGGTCCCAGAGCTGCTTTTTCTTCAAAATAAAAATGACCAATTTAAGCATGTTTCAGAAACACTGTGACTAATGTAACATATAGTTTGGCTGACACCTGAAATGTTACTGGTCTACCAAAAAAATGCCTGTTATAACTGCTGCTTTTCAGATCTTCTAGCACTCAACTAAAGCAATTTACATTGTGGGCAGTTAAGGCAATAGATTGGCACTAACTCCCATGGGTACCCCCTGTTGTCATGTATAAATTGTGTATTCTAAAATGCGACGAATTAACATTTTCCTTTTTCTTTCTTTTTTCAAAACTCACCATACTTAGCTGAAGCTTAGCTGAATGCTACCATGCCACAAGTATTGTCTCTTTCCCCAGCAACTCCTGTTAATTATCTACAACTACATTTTGCATGAAAACATGGGGATTGTCTCTCTCTCTCTTGAAGCTTCATGTCTATACTATTTAATATTTATGACACACTTTTCCTAATTGCTCTACATTCTCAGTGAACCATGTAGTAAATGTGAAAGTGATAGCAATAATATTATTCCCAAATTAGGATAAAAGGATGAGAAACCTAGAAAAGGCATGGCTGAGATGGCATTAAAAACTCAGGGCATCCTACATCACATCCTACTTTTGCTCCTAGGAATGGGGGCAAGATTTGGTTCAGTTCAGTTTTCAATGTGAACCTGCCAGATTTGCACTTCGCAATACAATCTGTGAATCCAGCTATCCTTTGAAATTTGCATTTCTTTGAATTTTGCAGTGCTCTTCTCCAACCAAAGAATGTGTAACCACCGGGGTATATTAGGGAAAGTGTACATAAACATGCATATATTAATAGAAAAAATATACAAAATACATTGTGTTGGAGAAAATTACTTGCAGGAAAATGTATTTATTAGCCCAAAATGCACACACACAAATGTCTATATTAGGAGAAGCACACTATCATGCTGGCATTTTTTTGTGAAAACACACACACACACACACACATATATATGAATATATATGAGAAAGATTGCAAACTGGAAAATTAAAATGCTGGTGTGAAAAATGAAAAATTGAGAGAAACTGAAAGTTACAGATTCATCCATCCTTATATTCTGCACACAGAATTTGATACTTATAATAGTCTAGATAACAACCCTGTGATATTTCTGAGGTCCATTTCTGGGAGTTTAATGCTTGACCTGAAACATTTCCTCTTCAGAAATACCGTTGCTAGAAGTAAGCTTATTCTAGCTCAATGGTGATTACATCTGACCCACCAAGTGATGTTGTAAGGTAACTTGAACAGAAGAAGAAGAAACCTCCAGGATTAGAGATGGCACAGTTGGTGGACCCAGAGACAATGACAGGCAGAGACAATTATTTATAGTTTTGTCCCCATCCGCTTCCTTGCTGAGTTCTACAAGGGCAGCACTGAGATGGAGAAGGAGGAAGCAGACAGCCAGGACCACCTCCTGGACTGGTTGTTATTCTGAAGGCTAAGGATGCACTGAGGTTGATGGAGCAGCCTCCACTGTTGTGGCCTAATCAACCGGGACTCTTACTATGTTCCAGTACCGGGACTCTTACTCTTACTATGGTTCCCTGTTGGTTGTGGTGCACTTCAGGGATTATTCTCCCACCACCAAAGGAAGAAAAACAATACTGTATTGTTCTGAGTCAGGGATGAGGAATTGGATCCAACTAAAGGACCCAGAAGTGAGCAACCCTCTGTGGACCACTCTGACAGGTGGATGGAGCTACCCAGCTGTCAGTTACCTGACATCAGAAGACTGAAATGTAAAAGAGGGTCACTTAATCCCCAGTTCTTCCTTTGCAAACACAGTTTGAATTCAAAATGAATTTAAGCTGTAGCTATAAAGATTATTTCTTGGCAACCTCAGCTTGTATTCAAGACACAGCTGCCAAGGAAGAACTGAGAGCTCTCTGGTGCAGTGAAGATCTCCTGAGTGTCTTCTTCTTCTTTGGCAATCACTCGTAGCCGAGTAAGATTGTCTTCCATAAACACAATTTTAACAGTGAGTCCGTAAGTGACTGTGGAGGCCAATTCTGGATCCATATATCCTTCCACAGTGGGGACATTGGTTTCCGGGCGGGAGTTGATCATGGTGTGGATTTGCCAAGCGTGCCTTCCTCTTAGCTCATTTCTCCCTTTCGCCCTGAGTTTGAGTGTCTTCAAAACCCTTTGGTAACGGCTGTTCTCC
Source organism: Podarcis cretensis (assembly GCF_951804945.1). Classification (NCBI taxonomy): domain Eukaryota; kingdom Metazoa; phylum Chordata; class Lepidosauria; order Squamata; family Lacertidae; genus Podarcis; species Podarcis cretensis. The sequence goes on from NC_137187.1 coordinate 15,192,130, forward strand.
AATTGGAGCGCTCGCAGGCCAGTGTTTCCCAGTTGTCAGTGTTTGTACTACATTTTTAAAGATTTGCCCTGGGAGAATCTTTGAACCTCCTTTGTTGACCACCAGCATTATGTTTACCATTTTTAAGTTTGGAATGGAGTAGTTGGTTTGGAAGATGATAATCAGGCATCCACACAACATGACTAGCCCAATGAAGTTGATGTTGCAGAATCACACTGGTGATCCCATCTTCGGCAGAAGGAGAGTGACAATGTCAGGCATCATATTCAACCCGTGGCTACAAAGGAATATGCCTCTGCATACCCCTCAACCATCCTGATTTAGCAGGATATTCCAGAATTATGGAAGCCAAGCCAACTTCTGACTGGATTCCAGAATGTCCCATTTTTTGGTCCAGTGCTGTGGCATGAATCAGCTAACTCGTGCCAGAGTACCAGACAAAAAAATCACTGGGGGTTTTTTGGTCTTGCTCTCTGGCACAAGTCACCTGGCTCTCATAAGTTCTCAGAACCAAAAAATGAACATCCCAATTTTGATTAGCAAGATGTTATAGGGTATTCCTTAGCAACTGCAGCTTGGATTCGGTGCTGTTGGAAGCCAAGCTTTTCTCTGCCCTGTGCCTGACATCACATGACATCAGGTGATGCGTAGCTAGGCACAGCTGAGCCAAACAGACAGGCACAGCAAATATGGAGGCCTTGTGGGCCTAATTAGGGTCCAGGGTTGGTGGTTCCCACTGCTGTGATAGGTCTACAATTGTTCAATGTGGCTGATAAAAGACTCAAAGAAAGAAAAATGTAAGGAGCACCTTCTCATGCATGATACTCTGTTTGCTATTGTTTGAAAGCTCTGCCCAAAAGGCCCATGGCAGATGCCATCCTTTTTTAAAGATAGGCTGGTCATCTACCAGGAGTAGAATAGTGCTTTCACTAATATGTTCATTTCTAGGCACACCTGTAGCATCCTTGACAGATGTGCAATAGACAAGTTACATTTGCTAATATTCCCCCTTTCACACTTAATTATGCAGGAGAATTGTCCTCTTCTGCATCTCCAGTCACCTTACCATCCAGCCTCTGCTTCAATATCTTCAGTGAAGAGGAGCCCACCACCAATTCCTCAGGCAGTCTGTTCCACAGCTGAACCCAGTGTGATTTGACCAAAACATGCTTAGCTACAGTTTCAACCCATTCTTTCTAGTCTTGGGCCACACCACCACACCATCCTGGGAACCATAGTTTACCCCCATTGAGCTATAATTCCCAGAACCCTTAAACATGTCCCAGAATTCTTTGGGGGGAACTCTTGTGTTTTAAGTGGGACGTGGGTGGCAGTGGGACGCGGGTGGCACTGTGGGTAAAAATCTCAGCGCCTAGGACTTGCCGATCACATGGTCAGCAGTTCGAATCCCCGCAGCGGGGTGAGCTCCCGTCGTTCGGTCCCAGCTCCTGCCCACCTAGCAGTTCGAAAGCACCCCTAAGTGCAAGTAGATAAATAGGTACCGCTTTATAGCGGGAAGGTAAACGGTGTTTCCGTGTGCTGCTCTGGTGCCAGTTCGCCAGAGCAGCTTCTTCACGCTGGCCACGTGACCCGGAAGTGTCTGCGGACAGCACTGGCTTCCGGCCTCTAGAGTGAGATAAGCGCACAACCCTAGAGTCTGTCAAGACTGGCCCGTACGGGCAGGGGTACCTTTACCTTTTACCTTGTGTTTTAAATGTATGGTGTAGACGTGACCCTGGCCTCTTTCTGGAAATAACATTCTGACAAACATATTCCACCAACTTTCATAATTTAGCTCAGATTGTATTGCTCTCATTTTTATTCTTTCCACTTTTTAATTGATTTTGTAGTTCACCAGCATTTTTAATTGAATTCACTGTACTTTTTAGTATTTTTATCTTGTTTTCTGCCTTACAGTTGTATATTCAAATGCAGATTACAGATAAACGGCACTACAGCTCTGACCTTTGCAGGTCTGTTTACTCATTAGTATGAAATTTGATTCAAGGTATTATAAGATCATTATCTGAGGAAGGAGAAAGATGATTTGATTTAGGTAAAGCACTGAGGAATATAAACAACTCCACTGAATAAAGAGATAAAAAGACCAATAGACCTGCAGGTATAGGGCTGCATATAAATTTAATTAATTAATTAATAGTCATGTCAGAAGTAAGGGTGGAACTATGTAGAGGTGAACAGTAGGGTTCGGCGATATCAGGTTTTCAATGTTGTGATTCATCACCGGCTAAACATTGTGATTTACTGATATATCACGACATCTGAAATAAGGATGGAGCTATGTAGAGGCATTGGCTGGCATTGTGATTTTTGCATGGCACACACACACACACACACACACACACATGATTCAGAATATATTGCCAGGTCAAAAATTAAGAAACCGATATCACGGTATGGACTCCAAATTAGCTTTTGGTGCTAGATCGATATATTGCCCAGCTCTATCCAAAACTAGCGAAATTTGGGACTCTTTGTAATGGCCTGAAATACATTTTTCTCTCTCCCCCCCCCCCCCAACCTCTGAATATCTAGCTTGAAGAAAAGTTCTAGGGAAGTGATAAGCTTGCTGCTCAGTGCGTGATCAGTTGGTCCCAATAAAAGGTTACACTCGCCTACCCCCCCCACACGCACACACACACTTCAAAGGAACAAAATGACTAGCTGAAAAAGCACTTTCTCTTATTCCTCTCACAGCCACTCACAAAGCTTCCTCTGTAAACCTTTGACCTATCCAATTAGCATTTTGCAAATCGTATCTGTCAAGTCTAAGCAAATAGCTGTTGGGTGCAGCCCTTTCGATTTTTCAAAGCTAGCAAGGTTGGCGAAGTTGTAGCAGTTTCTTAAAACAGCGAGTGGGTGAGACGCCAGAATTAATTACTTTTCTCCCCTCCCTTTTGGAGTTGTCAAAGAGGAGGCATGCACTCTGCTCCTTGGCTTGTTTCATTTATCTGACATCGCATGACAAAACACCTCTGCAGCCGACTTGTATGAAATCATTACCCCTATTGATTCGGTAATGTGATGAAAAGGCCAAGCCAAGCCACAGACGGGAGAATATTCCCCCGGATGCATTTCTCAAGCAAAGCCATGGAAAGGATGGAACTTGTGCTAATGTAGCATAATGCTACAGTTGTGCACAGGAATTATGGTGCTTGCAAGGCTTCTTGTATGACTGAGAGCAAAAGGCAATTGGCTCTTTCTGACTGCACAAATCAAATGCAAGTAGTCATTCATTTGTGGCAAACAAAAACAACCGAAATGAAATTTACTGCCCTTGGGAAATGCATTTCTTTGTTTCTATCATGACAGTGTAATCCTATACATGCCTACTCAGGAATAATCCACAACTCAGTATAATGGAGCTTACTCCCAGGTAAATGAAAATAGGATTGGAACTTCAGAGTGGTGTTGTTTAAAGCTTATATATATATACCATTTCCAAAATCAGATTCACATTCAAATATGCATTTCCATCATTAATATCTTTCTTTATAATAAAACATTCAACGACTTCCCTTCTTCCTCTTCCCTGGTTCCTTTGATTTTCCCACCATTCCTATATATCCAATTAATTCACTTCCTCCCCTTATTATTCCTTTGTTATGTAGTATACTGTTGAATTTAAATAATCCTGCTAGCATTTTCACTTGTTTACAATTATTTTCTAAATACTCCACAAAAAAATTCCACTCCTCTTTGTATTCTTGATCTTTTGCTCTCTTATTTTAGAGACCTGCAACTTTCTTTCTTTTGGTTTGTTGTTACACCAGGGATGGAGAACTCTTTTCAGCTGCAGGTACAGGTGTAAAGATCTATCAGTTTCGATTCTCTCAGGTTCTCATTTCTGCAATCTTGAATTCAATTCTCCACATATTGCAGCAATTCACACACAAATTTCCATGAAAATTCACCATCTTTTTCCCGTGAATTTATCCTAATGAGCTCCTTTTTATATGCAGTTGTGACTAACGCATGCATGTATGCAAGCAGCTTTCCCTAAAATAATGCAGTTTTGTATGTTGTTTTCACTAATGCCTTCATTTTCATGCACGCTCCCCTGATATATGCATTTTTTGTAAACATTTGTTGGAGAACTGCATCACAATATTCAGACAAGTGCAAATTTCAAAGGATAGCTGTGTTTAGGTTGGTGTATAGTTGTTCAGTCCCAGCTCCTGCCAACCTAGCAGTTCGAAAGCACACAGTGCAAGTAGATAAATAGGTACTGATCTGGCGGGAAGGTAAACAGCATTTCCGTGCACTGCTCTTGTTTCGCCAGAAGCGGCTTAGTCATGCTGGCCACATGACCCTGAAAAACTGTCTGCGGAAGCGGACAAACACCGGCTCCCTCGGCCTGTAAAGCAAGATGAGTGCCGCAACCCCAAGGTCATTTGCAACTGGACTTAAATGTCAGGGGTCCTTTACCTTTATTGTTTTGGTTAGTTCAGAACAGGCCATGTTGTGGGGTCACTAAGGTAAAAAAATTAAAAGGCCAATCACTGGCCAGTTGTCCAGCCTTCCTGCTGCTGTGCACACACTCAGAAAGCCAGTGGGAAGGGAGATTGCAGCACTCTCTTTCTCCCTCCCCCCTTCCTGTCTACTTTTGTCTATGAGCTCTCGAATGGCAAGACCTTTCGATCTGATGTTAGCAACTAGGAAAGCCAGAGGCAACATGGGTTTCCTCGAAATGTCGCAGCCACCTTGCAATTCAAAGGTGCAAGGTCTCTCCTCCATCAAACATCTGATGCGGTTGCACACGACACCAGGAGCTGATTCCTAAAGTGGTACAACTCGCCATTCCTCAGCTGTGCAAGCTGCAGTTAAGCCTTGTGTGGCTCTTGCAGTTAAGGGTCTGGTGAACCCTGAACTAGATGACCGGATGAATACTAGAATCAGCAAGGGATACCCACATGACCTGAAAGTGTTGCTGTGCAATGCCAGGTCAATGATTCATAAGACCACTGCCATCCATGACTTGATCATGGATGGAGGACTTGACCTGGCATGTGTAACAGAGACTTGGCTGGATGAAGCAGATGGGCCTGTCCTTGCCACTGCTTGTCCACCAGGTTTCTCTTACGCACAGCAACCCAGGTCATGTGGGCGGGGAGGGGGGGTTGCAGTGATTTTTAGGAAGTCATTAGTTTGCACCAGGCATCCTATTGGGAGGACCCAGTTTTCTGAGTGCATGTTCTGGAAGTTGGGCAATAGGGGCAGTACAGGATTCCTTTTGGTGTACCGACCTCCCCGCTGCACCAAGGATTCCCTGCCCGAGCTGCTTCAGGTCATGGCGGATGTTCTCCTGGAGACACCTAGCTTGGTCGTCCTAGGGGATTTTAACATCCATGCCGACACGACCTTACAAGGGGCCGCTCGGGACTTCGTGGAAAGCATGGCCTCCATGGGGCTGTCCCTGAATAAGTCTGGCCCAACCCATAGCCGCGGACATGCCTTGGACCTGGTGTTTACCACTACGGATGTTGGTGATCTGACACTAAGTAAAAGTGAAACGAAAGAAGTGCCATGGTCAGACCACTTCCTGGTGCAACTGGACTTCTCTGCGACCCATCCCCTCTGCAGGGAGGTGGGACCGATTCGGATGGTCCGCCCCCGCCACTTAATGGATCCAAATGGTTTCCAGAGAGTGGTAGGGGATGCTTTATCCCATGTTGATGGCCTTTCAGCCGATTCCCTGGTGGCCCGCTGGAATGTGGAGTTAACCAGGGCTATTGACTGTTTGGCTCCGAAGCGCCCTCTCCGATTGCATGGAGCCCGGAGAGCCCCGTGGTTTTCCACGGATCTGAGGGCAATGAAACAATCGTTGAGATGGCTAGAGCGCCGGTGGCGGATAACCCATTCTGAATCTGACCGGACACAGGTTAGAGCTCAACGTCGAGCCTACCAAGTGGCGATAGCGACGGCGAAGAAGACTTTCTTCACCGCCTCTATTGCATCTGCAGAAAACAGCAGCAGGAGACTCTTTCAGGTGGTTCACAATTTAGCGGAACCACCTGTAACATCGGGGCCCAGTACGGGCCACATATTCTCCTGCAATGATTTTGCAAATTTTTTTGCAGATAAAATCGCTCAGATTCGGGAAGAAGTAGACTCCACCGTGGGAGCAGGGCCGGGGTGGGAGAGTGCTAGAGTCCTGTCTGGTCAACTTGTGTGGGATCAATTCCAATCTGTTACCTCCGAGGATGTGGACAGGCTGCTTGGACGAGTGAAGCCAACCACCTGTCTCCTGGATCCTTGCCCATCCTGGCTTATAAAAGCTAGCCGGGAAGGACTGGGCAATGGGCTTCGTGGGGTGGTGAATGCTTCCCTCCGTGAGGGAGCCTTCCCAGACCCGCTGAAAGAGGCGGTTATTAAACCGCTTCTTAAAAAACCATCTCTAGATGCGGCCACGATGGCCAATTATCGCCCAGTCTCAAACCTTCCATTCTTGGGCAAGGTGATTGAGCGAGTGGTTGCTGAACAACTCCAGGCATGCCTGGAAGAAGCGGACCATTTGGATCCCTTCCAGTCGGGATTCAGGCCTCATCATGGGACTGAAACTGCCTTGGTGGCACTGGTTGATGATCTCCGGCGGGCTAGGGACAAAGGTGAGAGCTGTTTCCTAGTTCTGCTGGATCTCTCAGCAGCATTTGATACCATCGACCATGACGTCCTTCTGGACCGTCTTGAGGGGCTGGGAGCTGGGGGCACTGTCATACAGTGGTTCTGCTCCTTCCTCCTGGGCCGTGTTCAGAAAGTGGTGGTGGGGGATGAGTGTTCAGACCCCTGGGCTCTCACTTGTGGGGTGCCTCAGGGTTCTGTCCTCTCCCCCATGCTTTTCAACATCTACATGCAGCCGCTGGGAGGGATCATCAGGAGGTTTGGGCTGGGTGTTCATCAGTATGCAGATGATACCCAGCTCTACCTCTCTTTTAAATCAGAACCAGTGAAGGCGGTAAAGGTCCTGTGTGAGTGTCTGGAAGCGGTTGGAGGATGGATGGCGGCTAACAGATTGAGGTTGAATCCTGACAAGACAGAAGTACTGTTTTTGGGGGACAGGAGGCGGGCAGGTGTGGAGGATTCCTTGGTCCTGAATGGGGTAACTGTGCCCCTGAAGGACCAGGTGCGCAGCCTGGGAGTCATTTTGGACTCACAGCTGTCCATGGAGGCACAGGTCAAATCTGTATCCAGGGCAGCTGTTTACCAGCTCCATCTGGTACATAGGCTGAGACCCTATCTGCCTGCAGACTGTCTCGCCAGAGTGGTACATGCTCTGGTTATCTCCCGCTTGGACTACTGCAATGCGCTCTACGTGGGGCTACCTTTGAAGGTGACCCGGAAACTACAACTAATCCAGAATGCAGCAGCTAGACTGGTGACTGGGAGCGGCTGCCGAGACCATATAACACCAGTCTTGAAAAACCTACATTGGCTCCCAGTACGTTTCCGAGCACAATTCAAAGTGTTGGTGCTGACCTTTAAAGCCCTAAATGGCCTCGGTCCAGTATATCTGAAGGAGCGCCTCCTCCCCCATCGGTCTGCCCGGACACTGAGGTCCAGCTCTGAGGGCCTTCTGGCGGTTCCCTCACTGCGAGAGGCCAAGTTGCAGGGAACCAGGCAGAGGGCCTTCTCGGTGGTGGCGCCCGCCCTGTGGAATGCCCTCCCATCGGATGTCAAGGCGATGGACAACTACCTGACATTCAGAAAACATCTGAAGGCAGCCCTGTTCAGGGAAGTTTTTAATATGTGACATTTTAGTGTATTTTTCATCTCTGTTGGAAGCCGCCCAGAGTGGCTGGGGAAACCCAGCCAGATGGGCGGGGTACAAATAATAAATTATTATTATTATTATTATTATTATTATTATTATTATTATTATCTAAAATGGTGACTCCTAGGGATGATCGCCCAGAACGAGGGCTGAGCAAATCTGTTGTTTTCAGTTTCTCTCCATTTCTCATTTTACCAGGTGTAAGTTCTCCACATCCCCACATCAGTTCCAAAAATCATCAGCGTTTTAGTGCAAATTCCCCCTAATATTCAGATATGCAACTTTGCCTAATGTTCCCATGTTTGCAAAGCATTTTTGCATAGCATAACACATGTTTATGATATATGCATTTTTATTTTGTTTAGTGAGAGGGGTGGCTCTGCTTGTCATTAGCTCTAGCGCCACCTGCTGCTGGCCTCCTTGCCTCCTGCCCTACCAGTTCTAGGGGACACCAGCCATTGCTGGCTGCTGCCTGGGCTTTCCTTTGAGATCAGAATCTCACAAGTCTGAGGGTGACAATGCTGGGTCTAGAGTGGCAGAGATGGATAGGGACACCTTGCAGCAGCTGACAAGAAGGCATTCATTCGGCAGCAGACTGGAAATATTTGATCTGCAGCGTGCTGGCTAATTAACTTTCCTCTGAAAAGGTTTCCGCTTGCGAAATCTGAATAGCTGCAAGCGGCAGATGGACGGGTGGAAGACACTGGTGGACCATTAGCCACTGCCAATGAGGAATAAATGGGGAAATGATGGCCATCATTTGACTGCTAGAATCATATCGCAAGATTTAAAGTCTCCAGAAATTCAGAGCTGAACAGCCTTTTATTTTCAGCCATGGAATCTTTACTGCTGATTCATCGCCAGCTTTCTGCTACAGTGGCATAGCGTGGGGGGTGCAGGGGGGCGGCCGCACCGGGCGCAACATCTGGGGGTTAGGGTTAGGGGGCGCAAATCCACGGGTTAGGGGGCGCAAATCCATGGGTTGGGGGCGCAAATTACTTGCCTTGCCCCGGGTGCTGACAACCCACGCTACGCCACTGTTCTGCTATATTCCCAGTGTTTCTTTCACAAACTTGGAAAGGAAATGGGGAAGACGTAACCGAAAGTAGAAAATATGCTGCCAAGGCATTTTTGTCAAGATTAGACTCTCCTCCCTGGAAGAGAGGGGAGTGGTTGTGGGCGGGAGCCCGAGCTCCACCTCCTGGCCAGGGGCCGTGGCCCCCGCCCCTCCTCACCTGGCTGGTGCCCACGCCCACTGGAGGCAGCCAGCCAGGTGTCTCCGGGGGGCGTGTTTAGCAGCTTAATGCTGCGGGGCCAGCTCTGCCTCCTCCTCAGTCGTCGTCGTCCCGCAGCGAGTCACCCACCCTCCACTCCCATTTAGCTCAGGGTCTAGGTTTTTGGCCTTGCTATGGACCTTAGGTTGGTCGCCCCAGTTGTCTGGGGGGCCTGGTAGGAATTTTTCCATTTGGCATTAGGCTTTTTGGTTTTTTCACCTACCTCGTAGCAATCGTCACAACTTTTGTGGTATTGGTGGGTAGGTTAGGCATTGGATTCATGTGTGTCAAGGGCTAGGTGTGGCCATCGCCTATGCTATCTACCGTGGGTTATTCCGTTAAAGGAATCTGGCGATCGTGTATTCCGTCCGATGCCTGCTTGGCGGGAGGCCATGGCACGACCCTCAGTGACATCAGGGGGTGAGCCTATAGTTGTATTAGCATCAACAGGCTCCACCTACTGTTGAATAAACCCACCTCCTATAGTCATCCAATGCCTAAGCCAATACCTTTTCACTGCTGTAATCAATAAAGTTGTGGCCTTTTCTTGCCCATTAACCTTATATCGCGTGTCCTTGTGTGTTTATTTCACATATCGGGGGTCGGGCCCTCGAACCACAATCTGTATTTCCCTAATAACAGTCTAAGTTGCACTCCAGTTTTTTTTGTGCTCTTAGACATGCGAACGATGTATTGGATACACGGTCTGTGCTGATGAAGTTTTATAAAAGACTCTTATGGGGAACTAAACCCCATACGTTTATCTCAGATTGCTCAGGTAGTGTTTTAAAATCTCAGTGGAAAGGACAGAGAACTATTATCAAATGAAGCAGTTGCTTCCCAAAGATGACAAAAGAACACTTTAGCTACACTGCTGATAATATTTAAGGAACCACATTTTTGCAGTTAATATTATTGTTTTTAAGGAGGAAAATGTGTTTGTGACAAAGAAAAAAATAATATGCTTCAGCATGAGCCATATGGTTATTGTTGTCATTATTGTTATTATTTTACTACTACTACATTTCTATACCACTCCCCCCCCCCCAGGAAGTTTAGTACATATTTCTCGCCACCTTCATTTTATCCTCATAACAGCCCCAGAGAATAACTAAGGCTGAAAATCCTAACCCTGATTACCTGGAAGTAAGCCCCATTGGATCAGGGCATTTTATAATGGAATTCACAAAGACTGATTTCCTCAAGCATCTCTAACCACATTAATTCTAAAAGGCCTAAAGACAAACTGTGTAATCCTAACCATGACTATCCAGAAGTAAATCCTGTTGAATTCAAGGAGGCTTACTTCCAGGTAAGTGGGGTTAGGACTGCTGCAGCCTTGCTTTTCAAACTTGGGAATCTGAAGTAGCTGAAGGACTAAACATGTCATGTCAAAAAGCCTAGGAATCCTGGCCACATGACAACACTAACAGAGGGGTGAGCTCTTGGATCATTTGAGTTTCAGCATCTCCGCCTGCAGCTAAAGAAAAAAGCTAAGAAGGAGAGAGAGACATGATTAGTATTGTCAACCTACCAACAAAAAACAAAAAGGGAAAAAATGGCCCTGTATATTATTATTTTTTGGACCTCTGGGTAAAAGCCAGATTTTTACCTCTGTTCATTGTCACTGTACGGAGATCCATGGAGCAAAACTCTTCTTCTGAAAATAAACAGGTTCATTAAGTGTGTCGGCACAGCACAGAGCATAGCACTATTGCATTTCCACGGTGCTCTCTTGTGAACTCCTATTAAAAATCTTGCTGCAGCAGTGACTGTTTGGAGCCAAAGCTGTCATTTACCCAATCATCTCCAGGGCCACTTTTTCTAATCAGTATGAATTATTCACTTTGTGTCGGGTACTTACATGCTGGCTAAAGCAATTAGTGCTGTGTTTGCATCCGATTACACCCAGAAGATTCTCCTTAGTGAGTGCAATCTCTCTCACAATATTAATTATGTCCTCACTCCGTTGTACTTTTTTTTCTTTTTTACAGGGTGTTAGTTTTGACTGTGGTGATACTAGGTTCTTTCAAAGAAACCAAGAGCAAAATATTTTCTTTTGTACTGTAATACTTTGAAATAAAGCACATTGATCAGCCATCACAGAAGAGGAGGCTTATTCACATACAGCACAGAACACAGATTCAGACTGTACACAGGGTTTGTGTAAGAGAGTGCACATTTGTTGATTTGCATAACCATTATGTTCAAGGTATACAGACAATACATTCCTTGAGCATAACATGTGTACAGCTCATCCATTTGTGCACACAAGAACACAGCTTGTACACTAATTGAATGTAATATGTGAACACCCCTGGTCCCTGGGGCAGGAGTGGTGTTTGTGTGTTGTTTGGTGATGGTACCTAATGTGAGAGAGTAGGCCTGGATTCAACAACCACCCAGTGGACTATTTCGAGAGTAAGGGTTGCATGATATTAATGTACTATATACACAAATCATATGACAATTAAACGCTGTATGCCAGTATTAAGTTATCTACAATTTAGTACATGTACTTCTGAGTCGACTGTTTTTAAGTAGGTACCACTAAGATTGTGTGGGAGTATAGATATTTTCTAGCACTGGTAGTATAAAAAGTAAGAACTTCTGAATAATCTATCATCACATTATTTAATGTGACAACTGCATCACAACTCCATCACATTCCATGAAGGATATAAATGACATTAAAAATTCCTTCTCCTCTGATTGGTAGTTTGGGGGAGGGTGTTACAAATTGTGTTCCTAGATTCCAACCATTTATCTTTTCCCTAAATCTTCCTTTCTCTCTAATCATAGTAGTTGGTTTTGTAATATCTAGCTCACCTGTTCTACCCTGTTTCCTCTTTATTTCCAACTACAGTCGTAGCTTGGAAGTCGAACGGAATTGGTTCCAGAAGTCCGTTCGACTTCCAAAACATTCGAAAACCAAAGTGCGGCTTCTAATTGGCTGCAGGAAGCTCCTGCAGCCAATCGGAAGCCCCAGAAGCCCCGTCAGATGTTCAGCTTCCAAAAATAATTCACAAACAACAACAGTCACTTCCAGGTTTGCGGCATTCAGGAGCCAAAATGTTTGGGAACTAAGCTGTTTGACTTCCAAAGTATGACTGCATTTGCATATAAAGTTATAGCCATTGTTTTGACAGAGAGATAAGATAAACTTTATTCGCATTAGCCAATGGCCATAGCAACATAAAACAAGCAATATATACAAATAAAATATATACAAATAAAAAAGACAGCAGTGGGCAATCAAATGACCAAAGTTACAGTGTTCAGAACTTGAGTCATTATCCTATCATTTAATTAATTCAGGGGAGAGGTGTGTGTAATGGGATACCATACCTGAATTTTATTTCTCATAATCCAACAGCTTTTTGCTTTGCTACATTTCCATCACAGATGAATGAAATCCTTTCCACTGTGCCAACACCTAGCATTTCCAGTTTTTCCAACTTGATAAGATAGCCAAGCAGTCCTGGTACCACTGACAGATCATCTTGATACAATTTTTTTAACTGGTGGCTGTTGAGATGGTAGAACCTTTGTTAAATTTAATTGAATTATTTTGTTTTTTAAAAAATAGTATGTTAGCAGGCCAAAAGAAATCCCTTAAGAAATAAATATTCCTATGCTTTGGATCAGCACTGGAAGTCTTTTTATGAGACCTGCAATGATTATAGCTCTGAATTTCTCCCTTACTGTCAGAGGTGGTATGTAAATAATAAATGTTGATGATATTAAAAGTAGCAGAGAAACTTATACCCAGGAAGCTAAATAACTGTTCCAAGTGATGTATAGCTTCTTTGTAAAGACTTTACAATGTCCAGAGTCTTTATATTCAAAAGAACTTTATTGTCATTAGCTTATAACTGAAAAGAATATATTTACAATCTCATGCTTTTTAAAAATGGGTACATTCTCACTTCACAGTGGCGCCGGCAGCAAACTGCTGCATACAACGCATGCACAGTGTCGCATGCATGCGCTGTGTGTAGTGACACCGCACATGTGCTGTACATAGCGGTTTGCCACCGGTGCCTCTGGAACGCCCTACGGATGGCAGTGGAATCCCTCCACCGCTGGCAGGAGCCGCTTACCCCCCCTCCCAGCCTCCCAGCCTCCCTCCCTCCCTGGCTCGCCGTAAGCGGTTCCTGCTTTGCCGCTTTACAGCGAGCCAGGGAGGGGCGGACAGGAGCCATGGCGTAGGAAAGGGAGCGGACCACCCTAGATGTCATCACTGAGGGGGTGACATTCTGCACCTGCCTGCAACTCCCAAGCCTACCCGAGCTGTCGTTGTTGGGGGGGGGGGTTGACAAAAAAAAATCTGCATTGTGTAGCACCTGGGCTTGCTACGCCTCTGATGCCTGTTTCAGATGGAGGCAAGAAGGAAGCTATTTTTGGCATGATGGCCCAGGTGTCAAAGAATGGGCCGAATTCTGAAAAGCCACAATAGTGTTTGTCCTTTACTTGTATGGCATTGATCTCCAGTAGCCTTTCCATTTGATCTTTGTATTCTGGAGGCTTTTCTCTCTTTCCTTTTTTGCAGTGGGAGTCAATGCCTTACCCGAGTCTTCCATTTCCATAGATGCTTTATAAGAAGACCTAATGCTTAATGCAGTGTCCTTAACATTCCGAAGCATAAATAGCATCTTGCTGACAGTTATGGCTGACATAATCATTTTTAGCACTCCAAGTACTTCACGTCAACAAAGTTACTATAACCTCCATGTGAGGAAGAACAAATTTCAAATTTCCAGAGGGCAATAGGGACACCAGAGAGAGAGAGAGAGAGAGAGAGAGAGAGAGAGAGAGAGAGATGTGCAGGAGGCGAGGGGTCATTTTCCTGTGAAGTTACTGGCATGAAATCTGCCTTCTGTTCATTTATTTAAAATATTTCTAGCCAACTCTCTGTCGCCAAAGCAATCCCAGAGTGGGGATATTCCTGACATTTGAGAGTCAGGAGCAAAAGTGTCCAGTGTTTAAAACTGACATCATGACTAGAGACAATGGCTTGGTTCAGACATAATGCTACCTGGTTGCTGATCCATGCTTTCTGGTTTATCAAGCTATCACCTCTCCCCTTTTGCGTGTTCAGATCCAGAGACCTCACCCCTAAATAAAGACACATTTGACTCAAATTTTAGTTTTGGTTTTTGGCAGAATTTAGGCCACAACTTTATTGATTACAGAAAGTGAGTGGTTGCATAGGCTCTGGTTCGACTAGTTCCCTGCAGCCTTGCAGGCAGCGCTGACCCAGGGCACCAGCATAGGTCAGCCAAGGGTGAACACCTGGGTAGGCGAAAAGCTGGGAACAGACTATGTTCACCCCCCTGATGCTCCCCTGGACTTAGGCACAGGCACAACCCTCTCTTGGGGGTTGACCAAACCAGTTGAGTCCCCGGATTCCTTTAACGGAATACCCTTCACATAAGGATGGCAAGACCATTCTCCCATCCCTATCACCTGAACCAGTGCCTATCGGCAACCTTACAAGTTGTGACGATTTGCTATGCGGCAGGTGAAACCCAAATGGCAACAGCCAATCAGCCAAGTGGGGAAAATTCCTGCAGTGCCCCTGTCCCAACGACAGACGACACACGACGGCGTAGCAAGGTCAGTCACAAAATGCCCTAACTATAGGGAGAGGTGGGAGGGTGTTCCAATGCACGAGCCAAAAGAGGAAGCTCTGGGTCATATGCATGGGTATATATAGGTCCCTCGATCTTTGGACTGCGCCCCATTGGCCAGATTAAACCCAACATCGAGGGACCTACCAATTGGGTGTTGTGGCCATCCAATCTTACCCACCCACAACACAGGAGGTTGGTCTCCAGGTCTCACCGCAACACGTGCCCTCTTTGAGGGAGGACATAATCTCTCCTCATGCACACAGCTCCAGAATTCCCATCCTGCAGGGATGGAGACTTTGATCTTTCAACTTTCAGCAATGTCCTGAGCAACAATAAAATAAAATAGGGATGAGGGGGTTTTCTCATGACAGAGAAGGGTGTGTGTGCTTTGTTCCATTCATGTGGTGGTGATGGTGGTGGTACTTGCTCTTCTTCTGATAGGAAATGCTCTGTGGGGGGGGGGGGTAAAAATGGGGGTTTGAGGAGGATCAGTTGTGGGGTGTGGGGTTGGTGAGAAATGTCCCTATTTTCATCTGAGGAATGTTGGAGGGTACGTCACTGGCTCTAGCTTCACACGAAAATAAAAAAATCAAAGATTGGTCTGCTAATGGTAACATAGCTAACCATCAGCCCCCACCCCCCAACAACTTTGGCTCCCCCTAAAAAAAAGCTCAATGACTTTGGTTGTCTGTCAAAGGAAAGTGGGAGTTCCTGCACCTCTTTTTCTAGAAAAGAAAGCACGGCTTACCATTCATAAAAATGGAATCTGGGTGAAACATGCTAAACATGCAAAAGAGTTGTGGGGTTTGTTTTGTTTTCAAACCACGATTTACTCCTGAGAAGTTGGGCCATTCCAATTTCCATTCCAGTTTTAAGCTAGCCTGTTCAGAAGACGGATGCACTTTTCTCCTAGCGAAACGTGAAACTATTTATAACTTACAACCCAAAAGCAGGTGTTACAAAGAGGAGGGGGGGTGAAATAACCATTTCAAATGAGGCTTTCTTTGAGAAGTGGGAGTACACCTGGTCCTGTGGCAGAAGAGCAACATCAGCAAGAAATAAAATATGGTCTCAGTTTCAGATGCTGGCTTCCCACAGGAAGTCCTCCCATTAATTAAACAGGTCAACACCACCTCCTGATCTCTTCTAGTAACTGGGAAATGGAGACTTTTATGTTGTGTGCCTGCTTTGTTGTCAAACCTGCTATTTCTCAAAGACCTTTTCACAGAGCCTCTGCAGACAGGTGTTTTTTGGGGGTATATTCTGCAGCATGTGATCGACACAATAAAAGCTCATTTATGCTGGACCATACACGCCATCCCACTTTTTTAGTTATTCTGCAATGCCCCAGTGTTACTGCATTATTGCTACCGCAGCCCCATCTGCACAAAACACACACACACACACATATTGGTAACTGTGCGAAGTTGTTAAGAGATCCCTATTCCCCTCACAGAACTACATTTCTCAGAGTAATTTAACAGTCTGCCTCTTTTCCCAGGGAGCTCTGGGAATTGTAGCTCTGTGAGGGGAACAGGGGTCTTGAACAAATCTCAGCATCCTTAACAAACTGCAGTGCTCTGGAGTCTTTGAAGGAAGCTATGCAGTGCCATCTTAAGCATATCCGGCACTGTGGTGAAAAGATTCCTCTGACACCCCACCCCACCCCCCCACCCCATTTCCCAGAGTTGTCTACCTTTTCCCAAGCCTCTGCGGGGATCGCTCTCCTCTCACGGGGGCTTGGGAAGGAAGCTACATGCCTGCCAGCCATATGGTTGATGGGGCGCAAGAGGCGGGCATGCAGGAGGGAAAGAGGATGCCACCGGCAAAGCCGCACAGCTCCCCCAATCTCTGGGGCGCCCCGAGAGGCCAGAGCCCTGGCGCAAAGTGCCAGTAAACCCAATGGGAAAGACAGCTCTGAAGCTAAGTCTGTTTAAAGTGGCATGATAATGCTTTAAATGTATGGTGCAGATGGGGTGACAAAAGCAGGGCAAAAAAGTAATCTGGAACATTTCTGGTATAAAAAGTCACAGGGATTCAACAGGAAATTATGGGACATACCTTGATTGGAAATGAAGCAGCATGTCTACCCTGAAACTTTTGCAGATGTCAACAGTATTTGAAAGCAGAATCACATATAGCTGCCCCCAAGCCATTATGAGCACAAATCATCGCGAATGCATTAAAAAACAAAACAAATCTGGAGGAGTCCACAGAGAAAGAATTGTGTCTTTGGTTTATCTCATCCAACCTTTTGCAGGAACAAAGGCCAATCATTTATTCATTCATAGATTTATAGCCCGCCCTTTGAATAATGTGTCCCCAAGGCTGCCTATGATGGAAACAATAAAATGCAACATCAAAACAACTTATTCAACTAAATTGGTAAGAATGACAAAAACTGGAGAAAATGCTAAAAAAATAATAATTTCCAAGACTGTAATGGCAAAGTTCTATGCATTATTTAAACACACACACACACAAATATATTACAAGTGTGTCCTCCCCCCCCCACACTTATGTGGGGGTTATATTACAGGCCTCCACATGCATAAACGAAAATTGCACCCTCTTAACACCTTCTTTAGGGATGCAGGTCGAGCTGTGGTCTAAACCACAGAGCCTCTTGGGCTTGCCGATCGGAAGGTTGGCAGTTCGAATCCCTGTGACAGAGTGAGCTCCCGTTGCTCAGTCCCTGCTCCTGCCAACCTAGCAGTTCAAAAGCACATCAAAGTGCAAGTAGATAAATAAGTACCGCTCCGGCAGGAAGGTAAACAGCGTTTCTGTGCGCTGCTCTGGTTCCCCAGAAGCGGCTTAGTCATGCTGGCCACATGACCCAGAAGCTGTATGCCAGCTGCCTCAGCCAGTAAAGCAAGATGAGCGCCACAACCCCGGAGTCGTCCGTTACTGGACCTAATGGTCAGGGGTCCCTTTACCTTTACCTTTAACACCTTCTTTAAACACCCTCTCTGCCATTCTCTCTCCAGTTCAGACCAAAAATACTGTATCCACAAGTAAATAATTAAGTTAATGTGGGAAAGGCCATATTTAGTGTGGAAAAGGTTGATCAAGGAAGGACTATAGCTCAGTGGTGGAGCATGTGTTATGCACACAGAAAGTTCTGGGTTCAACCCCTGGCATCTGCAGGTGGGGATGGAATAGAACACTCTCTGAAATCTTGGAGAACTACTGCAAGTTATTGCAGACATTGTGCTAGATAGACCGATGATCTGACTCAGTGTGGCAGCTTCCTCTTTCCCTAAGTAGTGCTTCCCTTGAAATTCCTTGACTAGTTTTAAAAGGGCCCAACTCTGTTCTCAGTGACTGGTGTCTGTGTGTCTTTGTGTGTGTGTGTGTTCCATTTTCAAAGTCACCTTCAATGAGGTCATAAAAACGCTTCACTCTTATTAAAAGTATCAGGGGCTTTTTTAAATGCATGCTTTCATATACATTTTAAAAACAGCATTAGAAGTGGCCCAGGAGCAGGATCTTTTACAAGCCTTGGGCATGAAATCAAGCTGATTTATACGCTCTGCAGGCCAACTTAATTTCACCACTGAATATTTTACAGCCAGGAAGACTGACGGAAGAAATCCCCGTGTCTGAATGGTTGAAAGCGCACCAGATGCTCCTTAAGCAAATGCTGGATGAGAGGTTTAGGCTTCAGACACCATCATGAGGAAGGGGGGCTCCTCTAATGTCAGCTGAAAATAATCCGTAAAGTATGTACGCTCTGCTTTCTCATCCGCTGACAGCGTGCATAGCTTACTTTATTGGATAGTGGCACCCCACCCCCTTGTCAACAGTGGCTGCAGCTAGTCTGAAATGTTTGCATGCTGGACTATCCAGGCAAATGGGCCAATGCCCCATCAAGCTCCGTCTGGCTCGGACCCCAGTTTCTGTTGGTGTGCTGACCTTCTGGGCCACCAGTCACTGGCAGAGGAAGGGGGGGCGAGAGGAGCGGCTCACCCCGGGTGCCACAGGGATGCACAGTGAGAGGGGTGCAGCCATGCTGCACTATTCATTCTTTTCCCCCTTCCGCGCCTTCCTTCTCCCTCAGTGGGAGAGTGTGTGCATGTGCCGCCTGTCAGAATTCCTGCTCCATGATTGCAGTCATGGGATTGTTGTCTTTCACATGACGGTATATGTTTTGACTCCACAGAGTGGGATGTGACGGAGACAGGATGTTTGTATTACTGTGTTCCGTGAAGTGGGACTATTGTCCTTTGTTTTTTCCCTCTTTGCTGTCTAATGATAGACAGAGAGAGAGGGAGCAATGTTGCAGTGCTCTGTGTGTGTTTATATGTAAATAAAGTAGATTAGCCAAAATGCTGAGTTGCTGAGGTCTGTCATGTGAACTGCACAGACTCTGCAGATCCCTAAGTGTGCTGGTGTCTGTTGGCATCAGTCGCTGTGATGTTCGGGCAGAAGAAAGCTTTCGAAGCTCCCGAACGAACGGCCAGGAGGGAGAGAACATGCCAGTTGGGCATGTGTCTCTGCCAGGGTCCTACTTGAGTGTAAGCTGAGCTCCTGACACCGCCACCCCCTGAACCCACTCAGACTCGGGCATCCCCCTTACAACCACTGCTGGGTGGCAGAGGCAGGTGACATGGGAGAGCGAGCCACCCCAGTGATGCATGGCATTTAGTGCCTTCACTACATGCTCCGAGTGGTCTTTTGTCCCAGCCCACATAAAGCACTGGTCCTCCAGCTTTTCCTCCCACCAGCAATCCTTAATCATAAGACTATTCTCACAATTACATGAAGAAATCAGGAACGCTCCAGAGAATAAGAATTTCAGGTTCTAAAACAGTGATGAATCCATTGTCATTCTGCAGAGATTTCCTTGACAGTGGGGCTGCTTAGATACCAAACAGAGTATGTCAAAGGGCTTCAAGGTGTGGAAGACCTGGCAAAGGTGTGTCCTGGCAATTAGAAGAGGGATACAGAGCTGGATGGTGCTCTTTTGCAAAGTGGATATAGAGTGCCATCTATTGGTCCAGAGAAAGAGAATGCTAAAGCTTTTTATGCACCCAACATTAGACACAGGTAGAACTGCATTGTTACGATCACAGAAAACAATTGCATTTCTTGCAGGAAAAGTAAATTGAGCGCTGCCTGTGTTGCATGCCGTTGACTTGAGCTGACACACATCCTACCCTGTAGGCACCAGTCAAGTCCCAGCAAGCCCCAGACAGATTATGAGGGCCATGGAGGCTTGGTAGTGTCTGGTTTCATGATTGGGCAGCTCTGTGACAGTAGCAAGCTGTCAATTCCACATGTCAATTCTACCAGTAAGTCAGGGTAGTCATACCAGTTCATTGGTCTTGGCTCGCTTGGAAAAGGCATGTGAAATCTTTTCTTTTGCTGTTGTTGAGAGATTATTGTTACATGCCTTCCCACTGTCCTGATTTCCCAGGGACAGTCCCGGAATCACGAAAGCCATCCCGGCTTCTGATCTGATCCTGGAATGTCCCTGTTTTCCCTACCAGTCCAGCCACTTCCCAGCTCGGGGAGGAAGATGAGTCAGTGCTTGTCCCGAGCAACAGTGGCTGCAGCTTTGATGGCTGTGAGGAAGCATCCTATTGTCTCTCCATGGCCTCTCCATGGCTGCTGCTGCCAGCCTCCTCCTTTGGGCAGCTCATAGCAGCTGCTGGAGAGCAGGTGAGGAGGAGGAGAGGCTGTGGCTGGCGATGCCCAGCCCTGTGTGATGTGCCAGCTCTGAGGGGCAAGCAGAGAAAAGGGCTGCCCTGGGTGGGAAGAAAGGGGTGTGGAGAGCAAGGAGTCTTGATCTTTGAAAAAAATGCTTTGTGCATCTGCATCTAATCTTAAAGGTAAAGGGACCCCTGACCATTAGGTCCAGTCATGGCCGACTCTGGGGTTGTGGCGCTCATCTCGCTTTATTGGCCGAGGGAGCCAGCGTACAGCTTCCGGGTCATGTGGCCAGCATGACTAAGCCACTTCTGGCAAACCAGAGCAGCACACAGAAAAGCCGTTTACCTTCCTGCCAGAGCGGTACCTATTTATCTACTTGCACTGTGACGTGCTTTTGAACTGCTAGGTTGGCAGGAGCAGGGACCGAGCAATGGGAGTTCACCCCGTCGCGGGGATTCGAACCGCGACCTTCTGATCAGCAAGTCCTAGGCTCTGTGGTTTAACCCACAGCGCCACCCGCATCCCTTTGCATCTAATCTTACCCCTTTCTAAAATTGATTTATTGGTGAGTGCTTTTCTTTTTTAAAACCTACTGAAGAATAAAACAAAATAAAATCGAGATGAAGGGGTTTTCTCAGGACAGTGGAGGGCTGTGTTGCATCTTCTGATTTATATTTTCTGGTGTACAGCAGTATCTCGGGTTAAGAACTTAATTCGTTCTGGAGGTCTGTTCTTAACCTGAAATTGTTCTTAACCTGAGGTATCACTTTGGCTAATGGGGCCGCCTGCTGCTGCCGCTGCACCGCCGCCACGCGATTTCTGTTCTCATCCTGAAGCAAAGTTCTTAACCTGAGGTACTATTTCTGGGTTAGTGGAGTCTGTAACCTGAAGCGTCTGTAACCTGAAGCATCTGTAACCTGAGGTACCTTTGTTTTGTTTCACTGTATCTTTACTGATAGAGCTTACGTTACATGCACTGAGTACAACACAGTACCTTTCTCATCTTTTGGGTCTTGTTCTGTGTTATGCTGTGGCTCCAAGAATAGGAGACCTTCTTATGTTCCTGTGCAGAATATGGCGAACAATCAAAAGGTTGTGCTGCATGTCAGTGTCCAGTTATGCCTCAGATTTGTCAGGGACTGGCAGCTTGTGCAGGCACTATAGGGGTCGTGGGGGTGGGGGAGGTGGGAGAGGAATCCTCAGACCATTTTATAACTTGCCCACCTTCATTATTCAATGCTTATAGGGGAAAATCAGTAGTATTCAACTTGAAAATGGTACAAACAGGTTGCTATTAATCTCATTTTACAGATGAAGATGTTAGAGATATTGCGTTTCCATTGGCCTCCTAGCGATTGATCAGCATCACTTGAGTGGCTCTATCCGAATGATAAGTTTTCATGCATATTTTTGTAATGGTTGCAGTTCTCTCCTGTGTGTGTTCTTTGTTAAAAAAAAAAAGATTGGTCACAATATGTAACATCATATCCTCTTATTAAATCTCTTGGCTCAATGGAGCCTAAAAGACTTCCCTTCCTCCCACTGATGGTTTACAAAGTTAAAATCTTATATTATTGCATGTCACTTCTTTTCCTATTCTTGCTATATCATTACTTAAGATATTCAATTAATCAACCAGAATAGGTAACTAATTCATCTTACAAATCTTCAGATAACCCTGATAATGATGTTAATTGCTTGCAGTTGTCTTTCAAGTATAATATAAATTTGTTCCAGTCTTTTTGGAATGCTTGATTTTGCTGGTTCCGGATTCTTCCCGTCAGTTTGGCCAGTTCTGCAAAGTCCATCATTTTCATCTGCCACTCTTCTTTTGTTGGTACTTCATGCTGTTTCCACTTTCAGACTAATAAGATTCTTGCTGCAGTTGTTGCATATAAGAACAATTTTTTATCTTGTCCTGTGTGTGTTCTTATCCACTCAGAACTGCTCATTTCCACTCTTTGCTCTGGGCCAGCTACCAAGTGCAATGTAGTAAGCCTGACTATCTACACCGTCCTGCCAAATGTTGAGAAACACTCTACTGTTCCCCTTCCTCTGTCAGAATCTGAAGATTTTCCCTGCAGATGGCAAAGTCCAAGCACTTAAAGCAAGATTGTGTGTGATATGGATATGGGTGGGACCCACTGTAAACAATTCTTAAAGGGTAAAGATAAAGGGAACTCTGACCATTAGTTCCAGTCACGGATGACTCTGGGGTTGCGGCGCTCATCTCACTTTATTGGCTGAGGGAGCCAGCATACAGCTTCCGGGTCATGCGGCCAGCATGACTAAGCCGCTTCTGGCGAACCAGAGCAGCGCACGGAAACGTTGTTTACCTTCCCGCCGGAGTGGTACCTATTTATCTACTTGCACTTTTTGGTGTGCTTTCAAACTGCTAAGTTGGCAGGAGCAGGGACCCAGCAACGGGAGCTCACCCCGTCGCGGGGATTCGAACTGCCAACCTTCTGATCAGCAAGCCCTAGGCTCTGTGGTTAATTGTAACCATAGTTTGTTGCCTTTGGCCTAGTTAAAATCCTAAGCATACCACGGACCCATGATTATGTTTGGCCACAGGTGAGACCTGCCTGGCAGCTTATTTATTGACCATGATATTGATAGATTGCAATATTTGATAATTCACACTTTTAGTCTGATGTGTCTTCCAGTATCCAAGTAGAAAGATGCTTTAATTATGTTTTGCTTGGTACGGCTGTACAGTTTAGCCATCGTATTAAATCCTGTTTTGTGGCTGCTGACCAGTCATTGATTGTGCTTTAGGTATTCGGACACTATGCTTAATGTTGGTTGGTAAGGAAAACAAGCTAAAGTTAGGCATCATGTTTGCTGAGGATCTGTATTCTGTAGTGTGGCTTCAGAAACACAGGCAGTAGAAAACAGGCTGCAGTATAAATAATTTGAAAGCCCCTTTGTATAGTATTCCCATTTAGCTTCAACATCATGCCATGCTTCGATGGAGCCACCACTGTTCATTGATCTAATTTTCATAACTTAAAATAGCCTGTACTAGATTCCAGTTTTTCTGCTCCCTTTAAATGCCCTTTAATGGAGAACACTTGCAAGTTTCTGGAGCCACAGTATTTATCCTCATTTGTAACCAGAAATGTGAATAAATAATAGATCGTTCTCTCCTAAAATGGCTGACTCTTCATAATTTTGCTTTTTTGGGGTTTTTGTTTAGAGCCTCTCTGACCTTGTACAAAAGCTTGAAATATTCATATGCGCTACATTGGGGTGCTGGTGTGTAGCCTTTCAAAATGCTCAGCAACCCTGCGAGCCGTGGTCCACAATCTGGTCCAAAGACAAAATTCAGAGAACCTTTAAATTAATCAAAAGAGAGGGTGATTAACATTTTGCTGCTTTTTTAAAATCAATAGTTGGATGTCTGCATATTTGTGATGCTTGGCTGGTTGCCAAGTTGCTTTTGCTACAAGGAGCAAGGGATCTTTAAGACTGTCTAAATTAGCTTCCATTTCTGAAGCTCCCCTCGTGAACATTTCAGAAGTTGATTCTGAAATCTAGCTTGCTAAATACACAGAGAAACATAGTTCCATATTCAGCTTCCATACAGGTGCATGTATGGAGCAGCTCCAAAAATAGGCAGGTGGGAATGGATCTCGCTGAACCATTCTTCCCCTCCTTGCTGCTGTTCATCAATACATTTGTCTGCATTGGGCCATGATTCCTTAGGCAAAGAGTTTCATTGCTGCTTTCTTATTTTAGAGATACGGTAGTGCATGTCTGTCGGCAGATGTTGCATGGCAAGGTCCCAAACCACCACCACCCCATGAGGTTGAATAAGACACTTGACAACAGTATTTTAGTTTAATGGGCTAAAAAAAAGGCCACAACTTTATTGGTTACAGACTGTGAGCGGTATTGGCTTAGGCATTGGACCTAACTGACTATATCTGACTCCTGCCCATCTGCACGGAGTCCGGGAAGGGTCAACCACCAGTAGGGGTCGTGCCTTAGGCCCTAGCCTCCCCAGGCTTTGGACAGGGCCACGCCCCCTGAATCCTTTAACAGAATACCCTTCAATGTGCAGGGGAGGTGATGGTGCTACCTCCCCTCCTCTCTTGTCCAGCAATATTCCAATTCCTAACCGCCAAGCCAGAGCACCTGGAAGCATGAAAAGGGGTGAGATTCCTGCTGCGTCCTGCTTAAATCAAGCAGGCCACACCCCCAGAGCAATCGGCTTGGTTGCCTGGGCAGTGACACAGCCGGGAATCCCCCTCCCCCAATCAAGCAGGGCTGACCACAACCCTGCGCACGTGAAGGTATCTGAGCCATGCCACATGAATATTGAACACTATGAAGGGTACAGAGGGAGGGACAGTGGAAAATTCTGTCTAAATAAGGCAGAAAATTTCACACATCCTGGAGAGAAATCTTTTTCCCAAAGAGAGAGGTAATATGTCGGTGGTTTTGATCAAAGAGTTTGGGCAATTTCAACATGGCTCCTTCTGAATTAAATAGTGGGTCGGAAAAGAATTTGTTCAATTATTTGCCCACCCTCTAGCATGAGGTCCCGGGGGAGATTACAGCAGCTTAAAGGTATAAAAATAATTAAGTTTTACAACTGAAGATAGCTCATGCTGCATCACGTGGAGACAATATAATTGTGGGACTCATTCCTGCACAAGGAAGTCACTGATCAAGGCACAGCTACAAGCCTTTGCTTGTTAAATGAAATAACAGTTCTTACTACAGCGGTGTAGAGAAACCTGAAGCCATCCAAAAAAAGGAACAAATAAGTTCTAGAAGTACTCCCATCTAAGAAACGAAATAGCACTATACATCAAGCAGGCTTAACATGATCAGTAAATCAGAGTAATGAGTTAGATCCAACGCCTATTAATATAAGTGGAAGAACTCCAGAGACTTGTGGGCCAAAACTGCAGTTGCAGCAGGCTTGCATTTCCTGAGCCAGATCCCCAAGCACATAAACAGAATATTGGAACTGTGCTCCAATATGCATTTTGTAAAGTGACTAAGAGAACTAAATGGGAGAATCTTCATATGATTCAGCTAATGCCAGGGGGGGACAAAACAAAAACAAACCCCCAATAAGCTCAGAGCAATGTACAATGGTCATTTCTCTCACACACCATAGCCCTGTAAGGGAGCTTCAGCTGAGAGACTGGCCTAACATCATGTAGTCATCTTCATGACAAAGTGGGATTCAAACCCAGGGCTCCTCAGTCCTAGGCCACATTCACACCATACCTTTTAAGCACTGAGATACCACTTTGAATAAACATATACAGTGGTACCTCAGGTTACAGACGCTTCAGGTTATAGACTCCGCTAACCCAGAAGTAGTACCTCGGGTTAAGAACTTTGCTTCAGGATGAGAACAGAAATCACATGGCGGCAGCGGGAGGCCCCATTAGCTAAAGTGGTGCTTCAGGTTAAGAACAGTTTCAGGTTAAGAACAGACCTCCAGAACAAATTAAGTTCTTAACCCGAGGTACCACTGTGCACTCACCTAGCCTAGTTGCAGCTTGCTGTTCCTTCCTCTTGTGGTTCTCACTTCCTGCCTGCAATGGTCCCTTATCTTAAGATGGCATACAGCCTTTCTAGATCTCTATATAGGACCCAGGCTCAGCATCACAGCACAGTGAGGCAAATTTAGAGATCATCTGATGCATCTGGGCCATGTCCCCAGTGCTGAAGTTATAAATTTCATGTACATAACAATGCTGTGTTAAAGTGTATTATAAGCATTGATTTGTGTGTGTGTGTTTTGGGTATAGGGACAGAACTAGTAATTTTCGACTGGGTGTGGTAAGGTGACTTGTGACTAAATCTTGTGAATGCATCAAAAGTTTTAGGTCTGTCGCTCAACAGGAGAACTAAGACCTGAGTACCTGCCTGTGTGTATATATGTAAATGAGGATGCTTGCAACACAGAGACACAGCAGAAGGAGAGAGGTGCTGTTCGTGATTTTAGCAGAGAAGCTACATTTTAGTAAAGATGTTTAAAATCTCACCCTGGGATCAGCGAGAGCAAAATTTGTAAGACTGAAGCCCATTGCTAATATGTAATGGGTTGTTTGCATGTTTGTTGTTTTGTAACAGTTTTGAAGCTATATTCTAGATTGCTAAAGGCACTTCCAAACTGTGGTTTATTCTGGACTTGGCACTGTTGATGCTTGTGAAATTTTTGCAGGAACCACGTGATATTGTGTTCTTCAAAATGATATCCCATATTTCTCCTCCTGCCACGTCCCCCGTTTCAGTCTGCATTTACTTTTTCTGCATTTTTATTTACGTGCTGGGTTTTCTATGGTAAATCCAGATTAAACTGGAAAAATAATATGAGAAGAGGTTTTGAAGACAATGATAGTGTGGATGCTGCACAAAACTTCCATGCCTGAGCAGCATCAATGATAAACTCTGGTGTGGAAGCATCCTAAGTAAAATTAAGTATTAACACATGTGCACACCACCCACTTTATGCATAGAGAGAAAACATTACTGAACTATTTATGAAATAGTACCATTGGAGAGTATGCCATGCCCTCTTCAGTGGCTGCTGGATTTCTGCAATTCCAAGTCATCAGCACATTTTATTCATTCTACAGTCCAAGTAAATTATTGCTATTACAAGATGCATATTGATTGTGTTGCTCTTATCCATTTAATTAGCTGGTCTGCGAAAGAGGTTTTGGATACTTAAAGGAGGAGTAAGGGAGGGGGGAGACTGAATATCCTGAACTGGAGCTTTGCTTATCACACCTTTGGGAATTACATCATTGGCTCATTACAAATCTGTTCTTGCTACTGCATATTCATCTCGCTGTGGATTAACATGCTGCAAACCTTTCCCATGTTAATAAGCTTTCTTATGTGATTTCCACACTGCAAATCCGTATACCTGTCTCTGGTGTTTTGAAAATGTAAAGCACTGGGCAAAACAAAATGTATGGAGTATGTCTTGCTTCTGTTTACTCACTTTGACTTGTAAAACCTTGTAGCCTAGGCTGCACCTCTGGGTATTTGGAGCTTAGTGTGTGGCTGCTCTTGCACTCAAATGGGAGGTTATGTTCGGTAGCCTTTTGATGTTTCCAAGCTGCATGATTCTAGTGATTAACATGTTATACAAAATGGCACAGGGATGTGGGTGGCGCTGTGGTCTAAACCACTGAGCCTCTCGGGCTTGACGATCAGAAAGTCGGTGGTTGGAATCCCCACGATGGGGTGAGCTCCTGTTGCTCTGCCCCAGCTCCTGCCAACCTAGCAGTTTGAAAGCATGACGTACAAGTAGATAAATAGGTATCACTGTGGCAGGAAGGTAAATGGTGTTTCCATGTGCTCTGGTTTCCATCACAGTATCCCGTTGCACCAGAAACTGTTTAGTCATGCTGGCCACATGTCCTGGAAAGCTGTCTGTGGACAAACGCTGGCTCCCTTGGCCTGAAAGTGAGATGAGCGCTGCAACCCCAGTCACCTTTGACTGGACTCAACCATCCAGGGGTCTTTTACCTTTTACAAAATGGCATATATGTAATGATGCTTGGTAGTCACTCACATTGACCAAAATTATTTCGATACCTCCACACCATATAAAGCCTTGAATTTGGTGCACCCTAATTGTGTGCTTTTTAAAAAATAAAATCTGAAAATAGGACATTTCTGCATCTCTCCCTCAAAATGAGAAATATGAAGAGTACCCCAAAATAGTTAAGCTAGATAGAAAAGTTGAATTTGATCGGCACATAGCCTGTGAGACTTCCTGAAAAGCTAGGAAAGGCTGGATATGGAATGTTTTAATGAACAGTCAAAACATGGGAAGATAGGTTTGCCCCATTTTGGAAGCTAGGACTCCAGAGCCAAGCAAGCATGTGTAGGATGGATTTTCATTCTGTGGGAGTTTTCTTAGGGGATGAGCTATTACAAATAGCAGACAGGAACAGGATACTTGATTGCAGATGTAAATTGAACATATGCTACAAGGTCAATAAAAATTGAAACACCAAGGTGAATTAGATACTTTTAAAGGATTCTATGATTTATGGCTTTACTCAAGCAACAGAGTTTTGCATACATTTGCTTCCCCAACCCACAAAAAATCCCTTTCCAAGTATAATATATTTGTGGTCAAGGCTTTCCCTAACCAATATTTTTCTTATTTTACAGAATCCCCTTCACCTGCAGTTGAGCTTAGAACGCTCATTAAGTTTTGACGCTGATGTCACTTTCTCCATCTTGGCCTTGAACAACTGGTATAACTTTAGCTTGATGGTGTGCCAGGAAGAGTGGAACATCACAGATTTTCTCTTCCTCACACAGCAGAGCTCCAAGTTTCATTTGGGATCCATTATAAATATCACAGGGAACCTCACGTCAACCAGCAACCTCTTGACTTACTTGCAAGTTCATCTGGAGAACATTAAGGACACAACGTCAACGGTGGTGATGTTTGGCTGCGACATGGAAAGCACAAGGAGGATTTTTGAAATTACCACCCAATTTGGGGTGATGCCTCCTGATCTCCACTGGATTCTTGGAGATTCGCACAACGTGGAAGAGCTGAGGACAGAAGGCTTGCCGTTGGGTCTCATAGCTCATGGGAAAACAACACAGTCTTTTTTTGAAGACTACATACAGGATGCAATGGAGCTTGTAGCTAGAGCTGTTGCTTCCGCTACAATGATCCAACCAGAACTGGCGCTTATTCCAAGTACAACCAATTGCTTGAACACTGAGAGAAAAAATCTCACTTCGGGCCAGTATTTATCAAAGTAAGATTATCTCTCAATTAATTTCCTTGCAAGCACTGTGAATGTGTGATGCTGACACTCCATATTTAAGGGTTCAATCAGGACTTGCCTAAAGGTCCAGATGGTACTGAGTAGGGTGGGACTTAGAGAACAGGAGCAAGAGGGCAAGGATGAGGTGCTTAACCCTGACCCTGCCTCCTGTTTTTCCCTGGAGCTCTACTTCTCCAGCTAGTTTTCTCTCAGCCTCAGGAAACTTGGGCCTGGGAACCTGAGCTGGGGTTTGAAGTGTAGGAGGAAAGTAACGGAGAGAGGGAGTTAAAGCACTGTTAACCCAACTGCAACTTCTCCACTATAACTTGTGTCCTCACTCACTTTGCAGCTGTTCGGTGGAGTCCTGGGTCTTCTGCCAGTTATTCAATCTAGCCCTTATTTCCAGTGAAACAGCTTCTTTTTTATTTCATGTGCTCTGTAGGCTATTATTTTTATGATTGACTGTATAATAATTTTACTAGGATTTTCATGTTGACCTCAGTGGAGTACTAGACAGAACAAACAATAATGACATCATGGAGAGTCTGGTGGAAATGACTACGGCCATCACATCATCACTTCCTTTCCAGAAATGCCGGTGCTGATGTGAGAACTCTCCTTTCCAGGAGCAGAAATAATGTGACAGCTGGCATGACCCAACTATGATGGTATCAAGGGAATGTCAACATATTATGGCCATTTCCAGTGATCACAGGACTCGTGGCCATACAGAACCAAGAGCTAGCCTATTCTCACCTATTATAGAGAAGCTTTCCAAATGGTTATATAAAGTAACAAAGCATCTCCGCTCTCACAAGTCTGGCTTTCTCAAATACAAGCGAGGCTTTTGGACCATGATGTTGCTGCGGCAATTAAGCCATTTGACTATGACACTATGATATCTAAGGATTTATCCAGATTTTTTAAAGTTGACTTTTAAATTCTGTGATGTGACAGCTTCCATTTAAAGGTGTGCAGCTTGCTTTTAGAATAGAACTTGTAATGGTTTGAAAAAAAATATGGTGGCAGGTGATGACCCTCAAAACAGTAGTGTTTCAACCTGACCTCCTCTTTGACCCGGGGATATTTTGAAAAGCACAGTCACTTTTGTTGGGCTTATTAAGTCAACCTGGAAGGGGGGGGACTCCATTTACCTCCTATGATTAATCACCTTGGTATGTTCAGTCATAGGAGCTAAATTGAGTTACTGGTTTTTGTTCAGGAAGACTGGAGGACAGTAATGATAGAGGATATGGGGTAACTTTAGGACAGCAGTAGGAAGCCTGTACCCTGCCCTTAGAAGCTATTGGACTTCAAGTCTCATCAGCCCTGGCTAACATGACCAATGGCGAGGGAAACAGGAAACTGGGTGGCCAAACATGTGGAGGGCCAAGGATTCCCCATCCCTGATTTATGACAGTATTCTTATTAATGTATTGGAGGGGGCTGGACTAGATAACCCTTAGGGTCCCTTCCAACTCTCCTATTTTATGATTGTATTATTCCTTATTTATGGGATTTATGGTCATTATAAGTTTCTAAAGGCTAATTATTTTTAGAAGCTATTGCATTCTACTTTGCAGATGAAACCCACACTCTTTGCTAGTACAGGAGAGCAATCTCTGTACTTTAAAAACTGGGGTCTCTCAACAGTTCTTGTATAAGTTTGCGGCTGCGCTTTTGCAGTGGATCACATGCATTAGAGGCTTCGTGATGAGAGAATTTCTGCTGATCACCCTTGTAACAGGGTAAAAAGCATTAGGACTTGAAAGGCCCATCTCATCTGTAAATTATGGTGTTTTAACTATGCTATTTAGGTAATTAAAGCACTGTGTGATTTGACTTGCTGCCCATACTCATTTTCTCATTCTGTACTAAACTTTGCGAGATAAAGACAGAATGACCAAGTCATCAGACTAATGAATGCAGAATAATTGAATTAACCCATCAGCGAATGTTGACTACTGTGACTCTTTGGGAAAGAAGCACCAGTGTTTCAAAATCTTCATGAAAAGGACCAAAATACAGTGCCTTTGTGTTTATGAGCTACTGGCTGCACGCATTACATTTTAGGCACACAACTAAGCTTTTTTTAATAAAAAAAAGTGTCCACCTAAAATGTAAAGTGTGAAGATGACAAGTACAGTCATACCTCGGTTACAGACACTTTAGGTTGCGTGTTTTCGGGTTGTGCACTGCACCAAACCCAGAAGTACTGGAAAGGGTTACTTCCGGGTTTCGGTGCTCGCACATGCGCAGAAGCACTAAATTGTGCTTTGCACATGCGCAGAAGCTCCAAATCACGACCCGCGTGTGCGCAGACATGGCACTGCGGGTTGCGAATGCTGCGGGTTGCGAACGTGCCTCCCGCACGGATCACGTTTGCAACCCGTGCGTCCACTGTATGTAACATACTAGTACACTACTAGGGAGATGTAGTTGGCCAAAGCTGAAGTCCTTTGTTGCATTTATCATTCACTTTACCCCAGCAAGGCCTTAATCATTGCCTTAGACCAGGCACGTCCAACAGGTAGATCGTGATGTACCGGTAGATCACTGGACGTCTGTGATAGATCACTGGTAGATCACTGGTTCCCCCCAAAGAAGCTCAACAACTTTGGTTTGCCTTAAAAAGCTCAACATTTTCTCCCTGCACTGCCAAAAAATGGGGCTTTCCTCCTCCCTAAAAAAAGAGCTCAACAACTCTTTCACCTGAAACCCCCAAAACAGGGCTTCTGTTCCTAAAAAAAACAGCTCAACAACTTTGACCTGAACCCTCCAAAAGGGGGTAGATCACTGCCGGTTTTTAACTCTGTGAGTAGATCACAGTCACTTGGGAGTTGGCCACCCCTGCCTTAGACAAATCTCATATATTTCTGTCCAAGCCACAGATCTTTCTCCCACTGTAAAGGCAGTAGCGGAGAAATGGGGCGCGGGGTGGTCCGCCTGGGTGTCATCCTGAGGGGGTGACATTCAGTGTGCGCCCCCTGCCTGAGACTCCCAAGCCTCCCAAGCTGTCAAAATGAAGGGGGAAGGCTGTGGGCAAAGCAGCGCAGCTCCCCCCCTTCCCCCAACGGCTCGGGGTAGAGTCCCGAGCCTTCAGGGGAAGGGAGGAGCTGCACCACTTTGCCGGTGCCCTTCCCCCTTCATTTTGACAACCCGGGAGTTGGGGGAGAGTTGCAGGTGGATGGTACGCCATTGCCCTGCACTCCCGGCTGGAGGATGCAGGCAGGCAGGGGAGAGGATGGGAAGGAGGCAGGCAAGCAAACAAACCAGGGGGCTGGAATGGGTGCCACGTGCCCCGTCCCCTCCCTTTCTATGAGCGGTTCGCCCTGCCCCTGGACACGCCGCCCCGGGTGCCAGAGAAGCTTCCTCCGCCACTGGGTGCACAGACATGCCCTCAATATTCTATCAGATCCATAATGTAATATATGACGCAGGTGTTCCACACAGATGCTCCCATGATTAAATAACCCTGATGTCTCTCCTTCTTTTTTTGAGTCTGAAAACCACAAATACAGCATCCCCACTCTTCCATCAGGGGAAAAGGATCATCCCAAAGAAAAATCTGAATTTGGCCTTAAACTTCAGTCCTCATCCCATTTACCACTGCATTCAGGGCGGCTTACTTCTGAGTAGATAGCATTTGGATTACAGTTTCAGGCTCTTTTGAAGAAAAAGCATAGGAATGAGAGGGCAAAGCAAACTTCTGCTGTGGGAGATCTGTTGTCTTGATTCTCTCTTGGTAACATCTTGCATTTGTCCCATAGGTTTTTAGCCAATACCACTTTTCACGGGCTCAGTGGCCACATTAAAGTGAAAGGCTCCTCCATCATCAGTTCGGAAAACAACTTCTTCATTTGGAATCTGCAGCACGATCTGGTAGGGAACCCAATGTGGACTCGTTTGGGGAGCTGGCAAGAAGGAAAGATCATAATGGATTACGGGATCTGGCCAGAGCAGGCCCAGAGGCACAAAAATCACAACCAGCATCCCACCCGGCTGCACCTGAGGGTGGTGACCCTCATTGAGCATCCCTTCGTGTTCACAAGGGCTGTGGATGATGAAGGACTGTGCCCAGCTGGACAGCTCTGCTTGGACCCCTTGACCAATGATTCAGCGGTGCTGGATGCCCTCTTCGAAAGCCTCCAAGGGGGCAATGACACAGTGCCCACAGAGCTGAAGAAATGCTGCTATGGCTACACTATAGATTTGCTGGAAAAATTAGCGGAGGATATGAACTTCGATTTCGACCTGTACATTGTCGGCGATGGGAAATATGGGGCTCTGAAGAACGGTCAGTGGACAGGGCTTGTAGGCGACCTCCTGGCTGGGACCGCCCACATGGCTGTGACATCGTTCAGCATCAACACAGCCCGTAGCCAAGTGATCGATTTCACCAGCCCATTCTTTTCCACCAGCTTGGGCATTCTGGTGAGAACCAAAGACACCGCGGCTCCTATTGGAGCTTTTATGTGGCCACTCCACTGGACCATGTGGTTGGGGATTTTTGTGGCGCTGCACATCACTGCAATCTTTCTCACTCTGTATGAATGGAAAAGCCCCTTTGGGATGACCCCCAAGGGAAGAAACAGGGATAAAGTTTTCTCCTTCTCCTCTGCCTTGAACGTCTGTTACGCCATCTTGTTTGGTAGAACAGCTGCCATCAAACCCCCCAAGTGCTGGACTGGAAGGTTTCTCATGAACCTCTGGGCCATTTTTTGTTTATTTTGTCTGTCGACGTACACAGCTAATCTGGCTGCTGTCATGGTGGGAGAGAAAATCTACGAAGAACTGTCTGGAATACACGATCCAAAAGTAAGGACCAGCCGTTTATTTATATAGTCAGCTTTTGGTTCTTTCCATTATAAGAACAGTCTTCCCTACTGCTGTTTGTGCAAATTCTTCCGTTATGCCGCAGTGTCACATTTAGAACTGTATTTCATGTTTCCCCATTGTAAGAGCTTTGAGGGGGCTGGTTCAGACATACGTACTGTTCATCACTTGATGACTGCATCAAGAAGCGGTAGAGCATGAGACTCTTAATCTCAGAGTTGTGGGTTCGAGCCCCAAGTTAGGCAAAAGATTCCTGCATCGCAAGGGGTTGATGATCCTTGGGTTCCCTTCCAACTCTACAGTTCTGTGATTCTATGTATGAATGAGCTGGATCAATCATCACGGACAAGATTTTGTGCCACATGTCAACTCCAATGCCCTACTTTCAAATTGAGTGCTCATTGTACATTCAGCGGTGAGACTGCAATGGTTGAGTCATCAAGTGATGAAAAGCTATGTATGCAATACATGCACTAGCAGCAGCCTTGACTGAACATAATCATGAGCCACAGTTGACACGGGACCTGGATACCCTACACATTCCTATGTACCTTGCAGTACAAGTGGAAATGTGCATCCCCATTCATAACACATAGCAGAGGAGTGGGGAAACTTCTGCTGGACTACAGCTCCCATCATCCTTGACCATTGGTCCTGCTGGCTGCTGGGAACTGGAGTCCACCTATATAGGGAGGGTCATGGATTTCTCAAACCTGAGGTAGTGAGTATAGAGCCTAAGAGTCATTACACATTTGCCCCTTTACTTTGCTTAACATCTGGCCTGGTGATGAGTTCTGGAGAAACAGAAAGGTTATTTTATGACATTTTGGATAGTCCTCACAAAGGTGGTGTGTGTGTGTGCTAGAGGGCAAAGATCTAGATTTCTTTTTTCTTCTTCTCTTGCATTAGCAGCTTTTAAAATGAGAAGCAAGTTGGTTCCAGTTGGTTCCATCGGAGTGGATTTTACTAGCAAGTCTTAATTTAAAATAGTTTATGCCTCTGGCTACCAGGTGTTGGGAATCACAAGAGAGGTGAAAGGGCTGTTGTGCTTGGCTGTTGCATCTGATTGGCCACTGTGAGAACAGGCCGCTAGACTAGATGGGTCTCTGTTCTCTTACAACGAGGATCTTCTTGTGTGCAAAAAGAATATTAATGGGAAGATCTGAGGATGTGTGGGATGGAGTTAAAGAAATAAATGCAGGATTGCTTTTGAAATTAAGTGACAGTGAAGGTTAGCACTCAAAATATGGCTGGAAAATGTTTCGACAAAATGGCTGGGTTTTGTTTCTAGAAGGAAGGTTTCAAATGAAATTTCTGTCTACGTTCAGTGAAATCCTACATCCAGTGAACTGTCCTGAGACCTGTGGATATAGGGCAGTAAGGTAAAGGTAAAGGGACCCCTGACCATTAGGTCCAGTTGTGGCCGACTCTGGGGTTGTGGCACGCATCTCGCTTTATTGGTCGAGGGAGCCGGTGTACAGCTTCTGGGTCATGTGGCCAGCATGACTAAGCCGCTTCTGGCGAACCAGAGCAGTGCACGGAAACGCCGTTTACCTTCCCGCCGGAGTGATACCTATTTATCTACTTGCACTGGCGTGCTTTCGAACTGCTAGGTGGGCAGGAGCAGGGACCGAGCAACGGGAGCTCACCCCGTCACGGGAATTCAAACTGCCGACCTTCTGATCAGCAAGCCCTGGGCTCTGTGGTTTAACCCACAGCGCCACCCGCATCCCAGCATAGGGCAGTAGATAAATTCAATAAATAATTAATAATAATAATAAACACACTTACTTGAAAGTGTGCCACTATGCTCTTCTGAGCAGGCATAGGAGTTGAGTTTTCATGTAGGGTCCATTGTAATACTTTAATTCACGGATGAATTTCAAGCATCCTCTGGTTTTGAGATACTGCAGTTAACAAGAGTTGGCTCTGTCCTCTTCTCATTGGTTTCGAAATATACATGCATTTACCTTTCTTTGGGAGAAAAGCCATTTCAGTTCTTAGATCACTTTGAAATTACTTCTGTGCATGTCATCCCATAATGTCTACTGCTCCTTTCTTCATTCTGTTTCTAGCCCAGACAAGAATCTAGAACAGGGTTTCCTTGTTCTAGCTGAAGAAAACAGCGGTGAGATGGCTTACGATATTAATATTGGTTAGAGGCTTGGCAAATGCAGTGATAAAACAGCAGCTACTTTCAAGGGAAGTCCAGACCAGTTCCAATCAAATTAATTGGCTTTCTCTCCCTCCCCCCCCCCCAAGTGTTTAATTAACTGGAAAGCCTCTGGGTGACTATTGCCCTCTCCTTGATTGGCTATGACAAATCCTTACTCTCTCTTTGTGCACAATTAGCTCCTGCAGTGGGTGGAATCTATTCATTAGGTGAAAGGAAAACATGGAAGAAATGCACTCCTTACGTTTATTCTCCTTTATTCTCCCTCTTTATGTTGTGGGCCCAGTTAAAACAGGGGGGGCTGCTTGGCTGTGGGCTGGGTGTGGTCCACAGCACACCCAAATCTGCCCCATGTCCTCTCCTTCTGGGTCCTGCTGCTTCCTCCTCTGCAAGCTGCATACCACCCAACATTTCTCTTATGACAATAGGGACATCCTACTCCCACTGTCCCTACCCAGCAATACCAACCATATAACCACCACCCCAATGCCAACCATCATGTGCAATAGAAATGGTATCTGGAAGAGCCCTAAGGAAGGTAGTTCTGCAATAAGAGGGCCACCGCAAAGAAGACTCTCCTTCTGGTTTCCACCAACTAAGCATGCAGAGGCTGCAGTATAATCTAGAAAACATCTCATTGGCCAATGTGAGAACAAGAAGCTGGAATTGATCCAGCAGACTTTTCTTATGTTCTTATTCCAGCCTACTTTATAATGATTGGGGAAGACAAATGGCTCCTGGCATCTAATTTGACTCTTACATGTACAATAAAAAGTCCTAATAAATCTAAAAATAGCTGTGGGGCATATCACCACAAAAACTCTAACTGTGCCCTCACTTTGAAACCAGTAGTATGAATGAGGACAAAAAATCAAACAGATCAAATAGTATCAAACTGCATTTCTCAAGACTTTCTTCTTGATGGTCTCCTCACACTCAAATTGCCTCTTGGATCCTTTTTCGGTTTTAGTGGGGAGCATTAAAAAAAATCTTTTAATAAATGCTAACCTTTTCAAGGTAGTGGAAGACAAGTATGATTTGGGGCTGGCAGATGGCAAGTTTGACACAGAAATAAAATCCCCTGCGAGCTCGCAAGCGAGTCGGCAGTCTGCGCTGAAATATTAAACAGACTTTCTGCGCCGGAAAAAAAAGGGGAATAAGAACTTTCCCATCCAAAGTCACCATTGCCAGGGTACATTGGTGCCTCCAAGAGATAAGCAGGGTCAGATGGAAACAAAGCTGTCTGTCTCCCTATCAAAATGCACAATAAGAAGGCATGCTAAGGTAGCTGAAGAACTCATCAGTCACACCACCACAGGGGCTAAGAGTCTTAAAATGAAACAAGTCCCCCATCTCTTTAACAAGTGCCAAGGAGGCAGACATCAACAGGTGGAGTTTGCTCATCACTCCTTCTCCATGAAGGATAAAAGCTCCTGTTCATTTCTTCCTGCCAGACATTTAAAGTACCATATTTTTCGCCCTATAGGACGCACTTTTTCCCCTCCAAAAATGAAGGGGAAACGTGTGTGCATCCTATGGGGCGAATGCAGGCTTTCACTGAAGCCTGGAGAGCGAGAGGGGTTGGTGCGCACCGACCCCTCTCACTCTCCAGGCTTCAGGAGAGCCCCACTGCCAGCCCCACAAGCTCGGGGGACAGCAGGGAGGTGCAGCTCGGGCTTCCCCCTCCCACAGCCACACAAGCTCCCAGGGCAATGCTGAAGCTGCCTGCAGCTTCGGCATTGCTCTGGCTCCCATTCTGGGGGCTGGGGTCAGGAGAAGCTCTGGCTTCCCCCGCCCCAGCCCCGCACCTGGGGGGAAAATAATTTTTTTTCCTTTATTTCCCCCCCCCCAAAAAAAAAAAAATTAGGTGCATCCTATGGGCCAGTGCATCCAATAGGGCAAAAAATACGGTGCATGTTATTTATTTAAAAAAAATTAACCCCTTTCCTCTTCCTCCAAGGAGCTTAGAGCAATGTTCAGTCATTTTTCATTAGCCCTGTAAGGTAAAGGTAAAGGACCCCTGGACGGTTAAGTCCAGTCAAAGGCAACTATGGGGTTGTGGTGCTCATCTTGCTTTTCAGGCTGAGGGAGCCGGTGTTTGTCCAGAGACAGCTTTCTGGGTCACGTGGCCAGCAGGACTAAACCGCTTCCAGTGCAACGGGACACCAGAAACCAGAGCACACAGAAACGCTGTTTACGTTCCCGCCACAGTGGTACCTATTTATCTACTTGCACTGGGGTGCTTTCGAACTGCTAGGTTGGCAGGAGCTGGGACAGAGCAAAGGGAGCTCACCCCATCGCGGGGATTCAAACCGTGACCTTCCAATCGTCAAGCCCAAGAGGCTCAGTGGTTTAGACCACAGCGCTATCCACATCCCTCCCTGTAAGTTAGCCTTCAAGTGAGAAACTGGCCCAACGCCTTGTGTTCAGCTCCATCGGCAGATGGGGATTTGAACCCAGGTCTCCTCAATCCAAGGCCCAATCACATCACACACTGAAAGTGCTATGAGACCACTTTAAACCATC
Source organism: Podarcis cretensis (assembly GCF_951804945.1). Taxonomy (NCBI): domain Eukaryota; kingdom Metazoa; phylum Chordata; class Lepidosauria; order Squamata; family Lacertidae; genus Podarcis; species Podarcis cretensis. The sequence goes on from NC_137187.1 coordinate 15,230,799, forward strand.
ATGGCTGCCCCCAAGAGAATCCTGGGAGCTTTAGTCTGTTAAGGGAGCTAAGAGCTCTTAGGAAACTCCTATCCTCTGCAGAGAGAAACCATTCTCAGGTTTTCCTGTGAAGAGGGATTGATTGTTTGAACATTCTAAGGAATCGTAGCTCCAGGAGGGAAATGAAGGTCTTCATCCATGTAAGTAACAGTATATACATTTCTCTGTGGTTTTCAGACAATTCATTAAGTATTGACCAAGCAAAATTTGTAAAGCTTGTTCATTCCATCCAATGACACCAATGGCTATATGGGAGGTGAGAATTTGCTACCCTGCAATGCTAACAGTGCCCGATTTTCGGCAGTGAGGGGGGTTCCCCCACACAGAGAGCCAAACCGAGGGGGTGCATGATGATCATGATGATGATGATGCTACCTATATTTATACAGGTACCTACTCAAAGTTGGGATGCGGGTGGCACTGTGGGTTAAACCACAGAGCCTAGGGCTTGCCGATCAGAAGGTCGGAGGTTCAAATCCCCGCGATGGGTCAGCTCTCATTGCTCGGTCCCTGCTCCTGCCAACCTAGCAGTTCAAAAGCACGAAGTGCAAGTAGATAAATAGGTACCGCTCCAGCAGGAAGGTAAACAGCGTTTCTGTGCGTTGCTCTGGTTCGCCAGAAGCGGCTTAGTCATGCTGGCCACATGACCCAGAAGCTGTATGCCAGCTCCCTCGGCCAGTAAAGCAAGATGAGCACCACAACCCCAGAGTCATCCGTGACTGGACCTAACGGTCAGGGGTCCCGTTACCTTTACCTTACTCAAAGTTAGGCCCCAGTCAGAGAGGAAATTGAGTTGCCACAACTATGACGTAGTGCACTTGAGAAAATGTGCAGAATGGAAGGCAAAAGGGAGGAGAGCATAAAAATAGGAAATATTTAGGGGGCACCAAATTTTGTCCTCACTGGTATCACCCAAGTCTGCCCTGATACTGGGCTCTTAAACTCAGAAGACTAATGATGATGGTGGTGATAATTTAAAAGAAACAGTTGAATATAATGAGCAATCAGGAGTGCATGAAATTCAGTACATGATTGGCTACGTACTATATTTTATAATATAGTGTTTTTATTTTATGATGTCTCTTCATCTTTTCAAGATAGTGAGGGACAGATTATAAGAGAAAGTGATAGAAAGGGTTGTATTCTATTAGCTTTTCCCCAGACTAAAACCCAATGAAATGAATAGACCTAAGTTAGTCATTGCCACTCATTTCAATGGATCAAGTCAGAGAACAAGAGTGAGAAATTGGTGGGCTTCCAGATGTTGCTGAACTCCAACTCCCATCATCCCTGGCCATTGGCCATGATTGCTAGGGCTGATGGGAGTTGTAGTTCGGCAGCAAATGGAGGACCAATGGTTCCTCACATCTGTTCCAGCATAGGTCACAGGCCTTGGGGATCCTGTGTGGGAGGGCTTCCAGATGTTGATTGGGATCAGGCAGTCACCAGTCTAGCACCCTGACATTTCTCCCGCCCTTCTCTATGTGTTTCTAAAAATGGAATTTCCTGGCAATTAAACTGTGTGTGAACTAGAATAGTAGCAGCAAAAAAAAAAAGCAATCTAAATTCAGATAAAGATCAAAAGCACTGAAGCATGGCAAATGGGCTTTACGTTTGCACTCTGAAGAATTAAAAAGGGAAGGAGACCAAGTAAGACCCATTAGCTGTCACTGTTGTTTTGAAAGGGAGTTGGGGGTGTGTGTGTGTGGTTTTTTTAGAAGATAGGTAACTGCTTCCAGAATCAAAAACCTGCAAATTGCCAGCATTGCAAAACGGCAATAACAGAGTCCTACTTTAATCAGGTTAGATCTTTTGCATCTGATGAGCCAGTTGCAAATCCCACTACTGCAAGACCAGTATGTCAAGCATAGCGACTTCCACTGTCTAAGGTCAGTGATGGCTACAGGCAGACCACTTAATTTTCAGTGAAGAAATCACTGGTATATAACTCATACGAAACACTGTGTATTCTTGGTATGATAGAACCGGATCCAAAAACAGACTTTTCTGCGGGTCAAACCACATACAGTTTTTTATTTTATATTTTTAATGCAAATGGCATCATTGCAAGGGTGGTAGCTGATAATGATGGAGTTCCTAACTCTAACTCTGCTCCTGAAGAAAATTCCACCTCTCAAGCTGGGATTTGCTTTGGGGGAAATCCGTCATTGGCCCTAGCGGGGGATTTGCTCCCTATGCAAACAAGCAGCTTCATAGAATCATAGAATTGGAAGGGACCCTGAGGATCATCTAGTCCAACCCCTTGCAATGCAGGAATATGCAGCTGCCCTATATGGGGATCTAACTTGCAACCTTGGCATCATCAGCACCAAGCTCTAACCAACTGCAGCAAGGGAGGGCAGGGCTAAATCCTTCTCCACCAATCTGGATCGTTAGCCATTCTACCACCCCACCCCAAAAAGAAACCCTTCAATAAATAGCATCTAACACATAGCCCTACTACAGTGGTACCTTGGGTTACAGGCACTTCAGGTTACAGACTCCGCTAACCCAGAAATAGTACCTCAGGTTAAGAACTTTGCTTCAGGATGAGAACAGAAATCGGGCGGCAGCGGCACGGCAGCAGTGGGAGGTCCCGTTAGCTAAAGTGGTGCTTCAGGTTAAGAACAGTTTCAGGTTATTCTCTGCATGTTACAAAATTGTATAAATCCTTAATTAGTCTAATTGGTTATTATCAATAAAAAGTTTGTGAGTGTTTATAGAGAAACCAGAGATTGGAATTGAGGGAAGTCGGGGGCGGGCGGGGAGGCTGGGTTGTTTTATGGGAGGGAGGGGGGAAATTAAGGATGATATGTTTTAAGATAATACGTTCTGTTTAAATTCCTAATAAAAAATTCAAAAAAAGAGAGAACAGTTTCAGGTTAAGAACAGACCTCCGGAACGAATTAAGTTCTTAACCAGAGGTACCACTATACATGCATTTTCATCCCCTCGTCTAATTTGGCCCTAAAATATTAGAAGTGAAATTGCTCTTTGTCATCTCCTGCCATTCTCTATGGAGATATGTAATCTGACAGCTGATGATGATGTACATTCAGGAACTGTCAAGAAGGATTAGGAGGGCACTGGGAGCTCTTTGGATCAACAAACCCTACAGCGATGAGCCTCAGACTTCAGGACCTGCTGCTTAAGGACAGCAGCAGCATCCCAGGGAACATTGGAAGCTGCCTTGCACCGAGTCGAGAACCAGCTACACCAGGGGTCAGCAAACCTTTCCAGCAGGGGGTCAGTCCACTGTCCCTCAGACCTTGTGGGGGGCCGGACTATATTTTGGGGGGGAAATGAACAGATTCCTATGCCCCATAAATAACCCAGAGATGCATTTTAAATAAAAGCACACATTCTACTCAGGTATAAACATGCTGACACCTGGCTTGAGAGCAGTACATGTGAAAAGGATCTAGGAGTCTTGGTTGACCACAAACTTGACATGAGCCAACAGTGTGACGCGGCAGCTAAAAAAGCCAATGCAATTCTGGGCTGCATCAATAGGAGTATAGCATCTAGATCAAGGGAAGTAATAGTGCCACTGTATTCTGCTCTGGTCAGACCTCACCTGGAGTACTGTGTCCAGTTCTGGGCACCACAGTTCAAGAAGGACACGGACAAACTGGAACGTGTCCAGAGGAGGGCAACCAAAATGGTCAAAGGCCTGGAAACGATGCCTTATGAGGAACGGCTAAGGGAGCTGGGCATGTTTAGCCTGGAGAAGAGGAGGTTAAGGGGGGATATGATAGCCATGTTCAAATATATAAAAGGATGTCACATAGAGGAGGGAGAAAGGTTGTTTTCTGCTGCTCCAGAGAAGCGGACACGGAGCAATGGTTCCAAACTACAAGAAAGAAGATTCCACCTAAACATTAGGAAGAACTTCCTGACAGTAAGAGCTGTTTAACAGTGGAATTTGCTGCCAAGGAGTGTGGTGGAGTCTCCTTCTTTGGAGGTCTTTAAGCAGAGGCTTGACAGCCATATGTCAGGAGTGCTCTGATGGTGTTTCCTGCTTGGCAGGGGGTTGGACTCGATGGCCCTTGTGGTCTCTTCCAACTCTATGATTCTATGATTCTATAATTCCCAGACTGTCCACAGGCCGGATTTAGAAGGCGATTGGGCCGGACCCAGCCCCCGGGCTTTAGTTTGCCTACTCATGAGCTGCACTGTCCTGTACAGTGCCAGATTTATTTATAAAATCTGACCCCACTCTCTTGGGGGGGGGCAAAAAAATAAAGGAAAAAACACCCTGGGTGTACATTTCCAAAATACAAGATGAAAAACAAATAAAATAAATCCTACATACAGCAACAGTGATTTGTGTTGTGTAGCCTCCTATAATATAAGTAATGGGCCCCGCCTGCTAGCCTGCTCCGTAAAATATCACTGGTTTGCTCATTTCTATATATAGGGTGGCTACATTCTGCATGTGCAAATGGCTTTAGATACCTATTAGGTCCATAAATTACCATATAGCATATATTCAACAAACAAAAAACAGCGACAATTTGTTGTTGACAAAGGACAGCTGGACATATAAAGGGCCCCATTACCTTCAGTAGCTTAGGGCCTCAGCAAACCTAAATCTGGCCCTGGTCCTGCAGCTGCCCTCCAGGATTTCAAAAAGGAATATTTTCCTTCCCCTCCTCACACCCTGAAAAAGGCTTGAGTTCAGCTGCTCTGAGCTACCGTATTTTTCGCCCTATAGGACGCACTTTTTCCCCTCCAAAAATGAAGGGGAAATGTGTGTGTGTCCTATGGGGCGAATACAGGCTTTTGCTGAAGCCTGGAGAGCGAGAGGGGTCGGTGCACACCAACCCCTCTCGCTCTCCAGGCTTCGCGCAGCTCTCCGCAAGCAGCGGGAGCCCGGCGCTGGGCTCCCGCCGCTTGCGGAGATTTGCCTGCATGCTGAAGCCTGTGCGCACTGAGCTCAGCGCATCCAGGCTCCGCGGACCTCTCCACAAGCAGCAGGAGCCCGGTGCTGGGTTCCTGCCGCTTGCGGAGAGTTGCCTGCATGCTGAAGCCTGCGCGCGCTGAGCTCAGCGCGTCCAGGCTTCGCGGACCTCTCCGCAAGCAGCGGGAGCCGGCGCTGGGCTCCCACGGCTTGCAGAGAGCTGCCTGTTTGGAGGCTGGGGTCAGGGGAAGCTCGGGCTTCCCCCGCCCCAGCCCAGCGCCTGGGGGGGAAATAATTTTTTTCCCCTTTATTTCCCCCCCTAAAAACTAGGTGCGTCTTATGGGACGGTGCGTCCTATAGGGCAAAAAATACGGTACTTACTCTTTGACAAAGCTCTTCCCCCAAAATGCTTAACAACTTTGAGTTCCATGCCCCCCCCCCCAAAAAAGCTTTGTGTCCTGTATTTTACTTCTAAAAATATGACAACCGTAGATTATAATGTACATTGTGAATTAGCCTTAACTACAACAGCACTCTTTTTTTCAATACCATGCTTAGCTTGGGGGGCGGGGTGCTCAGCCATTTTGGGAGGGTAAGTCCTTGTCTTTCAGAGTCACTGCCCATCATTCCCATTTCCAATTGTCCTCATAGTCAAGAGCCAATTTCCTGACAGCCCTGTGGAAGCAGCATCACACGTTGTAAACCTTTCTTTTGAGAAGAAGCCTTTATGGTTGCAAGAGATAGCCTTGGAGTGATGAAAATCACCACATCTGCATGGGCATCCCATGAGCCTCTCTGGCTACATGTTATTCCCAAAATTCTGTATCATCCCACAACAGCAGTAACAATATTTTTTTTTACAGCATCAGGTGCAGCGGTGTGGTAAAACTGTCACATATATCTTTCCTTGTGCAATGGCGTTCCAGGTGGCAACAACAAAGCTATTAAGAATCGGACCTCAGAAATCCCTGAGGCAAAAACAAGATCAAATTTTAAAGTAAGGACCCATTTGGATTACTGCTTGGAAAGAGCTCTGCTACAGATGCTAGGAAAAGTGATTTCTGGACTAGCCCAGGCCTCCATTCCTGACAGCCGTGCGTGCTAATGTCGCTGACTTTTACAGCAGCCTTGGGCACCCTATCTGCATTTTTGCAAGACCGGCTGTGTCACAGAGCTGGAGATGAATCTGCAGCCTTTTAGTTCAGAGAGATTTAATCAGAGTGAATCAGTGAGCACATGACTGCAATGAAAGCAGCCTTTGCCAAGCGCGTGAGAGTGTGTGCTGTACGTCCCCCAATAAAGCATTGGTGCCAGCTATTGCCCCCCTGCTGTGTTTATGGGGCAATTATTCAACTTTCTGTTTGGCTCAACTGCAAATTAAATGGGGAAATAGCTAATTTCTGGGATGCATTTCTGTTATCGAAAGCTGCAGAGCTGCCTTTAGATCATACCCTCCAACATTTCTCCAATAAAAAGAGAGGCGTTTCTATTCTACATCAGGAAGCTTCTCCTGTGTTAGAACTTGACAGACACATAGACGTATTGTACACATAGAAATCTGTCACCTTGAGCCAATTACAAGATCTCTGCCAATCCTACCTCACAGGATTGTTGTGAAGGAAGATGGTTGTGTGAGGGAAGGGATCATGTACAACACCTTACATAGATAAATACAATGAAATAAAAATTTGGCTGTAAGATGCTTTGGGCCCCTGCCAGGGGAAAAGGTATAATTGTAATAGTAGTAGGGAGGAGGAGGAGGAGGAGGAGGAGGAGGAGGAGGAGGAGGAGGAGAAGAAGAAGAAGAAGAAGAAGAAGAAGAAGAAGAAGAAGAAGAAGAAGAAGAAGAAGAAGAAACTGAGAGAATGAACTTGGTGGGACTTAGTTCTGTATAAAAATGCTTAGAATAGCAGTTTAAGACTTTACAGCCTTTACCCAGCTACCTGGGAGTAAGCACCATTAAATACAGTGTGACTTACTTCTGAGTAGACATATAAAGGCTTGCAGCATAAAGCTCCATTTACAATAAAGGAATAAACACTTCACACATTTCCTTTTTAAAAAATGGCTGACTGGTGAAGCATTGCAGTTAAAGAATTGGCATTGCAGTTAAAAGTGTCTTGGTGACATTTTCCTTCAAAATTATAGGGAAGGCTTTGTATTCCTTCACCATTTTCTTCATTTAGCGCAGGAATTTAATTTTCTTCATTTAGCAGGAATTTAGCAGGAATTTAATTTTCAATATAAACAGGACTCCATTTTTGCATCTCCACATACCCCACTTTTAGTGGTTCTCTGAGACATGGAGGGGAGGAAGAAGGGGAAACTGGGACATACTGGGATCAAATCAGACACTGGGACACCTTCTGTAATTCTGGGACTGTCCCTGGAAAATAGGAGGGTGTGTATCAGGGTCATGGCAGACAAGCAGAACAGAACAGCAGAGGGGTCAGCAAGATGTGGCTTGTGTGCATATTTTGGAAATATTATTTGAATCTCTTTAGGTTTGCTGGGCAATTCTGTTACCTTGATTTGACAAACACTGTAACTGAAAATAACTATGCTACAGAGAGGCATATGCAAATACTCTTGTTCACAATACAGTTGTGAGCTCTTTGACTAGCGAGTGGTTATGTGGTGTCCAAACTTTTTTCAAAGAGGGCCAGATTTGATGAAGTAAACGGCCATGAGGGCCAACCAAAGGGCCAACCAAAGTTGTTGAGCTTTTTTTTAGGATTGAAGTTGTTGAGGGTTTTTTTTTTAGGATTTTACCCCAGGAAATAAACTGCCACAGGGGCCAGATTGAACCGACCACCAGGCCGGATTAGGCCACTGAAACGAACTTTAGACATGAAGTATCCTTCAAGGACTTCTTAAGTATCTGAAACTCAAGAATCATGTCACTCAGTCAAGGAGCAGCAGAGGTGTTTTGATGTAATAATGACTGAATGATAGTGACAAGACAGAAGTAGGCCCACAACTAGCCTGATAACGGCACAGGTCTATTTTCCAAATGGCACTAAATGACATTGAGCATTAAGGAGAAGGAGACTTAAGCATTCTCCTCACAAGCTTTTCCCTAAGTCTTATTTATGACCAAAAAAACATTAAGAAAAGATAAGGTAATGTGAAGTAGCTCTGTAGTGAAGTATGCCTGGTCTCCAGAATCAGTTCCATTTCCCGTGAGAGACTTTGGCCACAGAGCAGAGTTCTTGTGGAAATGAATTTGCTCGCAAAACATATTCTTCCAATTCTCCTCTGCAAGTGTTTGTATTGGAAGTTCACCATATTCTCTGAATATTCAAATGTTTGCTGAACATTTGCTGAACAAGTGAAACTTGTACCTGAAATATGAACGTATTGAATTTCCCTATTTGATCTTTTATTACAATATTTGATCATTGCATTCAGTAGTTTGATATAAAATTCTTTCTTTTTTTCATGTGTTAATAATAATAATAATAATAATAATAATAATAATAATAATAAATTTTATTTATATCCCGCCCTCCCCAGCCGAAGCCGGGCTCAGGGCGGCTAACAACATTAAAACAGTGTGACATTATAAACATTATAAAGATGAATTAAAATCAAAATTGATGGCAACCATAAACTAAAGCTTTGTAAAGATTGCCAGAGGAGGGGGTCAGGCTGCGCCCTGACCAAATGCCAGGTGGAACAGCTCTGTCTTGCAGGCCCTGCGGAAAGATGTCAAGTCCTGCAGGGCCCTTGTCTCTTGTGACAGAGCGTTCCACCAGGTTGGAGCCGCAGCCGAAAAAGCCCTGGCTCTAGTTGAGGCCAGCCTAACCTCTCTGAGGCCTGGGACCCTCAAGGTGTTTTTATTTGAAGATCGTAAGTTCCTCTGTGGGGCATACCAGGAGAGGCGGTCCCGTAGGTACGAGGGCCCTAGGCCGTATAGGGCTTTGAAGGTTAAAACCAGCACCTTAAACCTGATCCTGTACTCCACCGGGAGCCAGTGCAGCTGGTATAGCACCGGATGAATGTGATCTCTAAGCGAGGACCCCGTAAGGAGTCTCGCTGCGGCATTCTGCACCCGCTGGAGTTTCTGGGTCAGTCTCAAGGGCAGCCCCACGTAGAGCGAGTTACAATAATCCAGTCTGGAGGTGACCGTCGCGTGGATCACAGTGGCTAGGTCAGGGCGAGAGAGGTAAGGAGCCAACTGCTTAGCTTGGCGGAGATGAAAAAATGCCGCCTTTGTTGTAGCTGCAATCTGCGCCTCCATGGAGAGGGAGGTATCGAAGATTACACCCAAACTCTTAACGGACGGTGCTGGCACTAATTGCACCCCCGCAAGAGATGGGAGTTGCCCCCTCAGTCCCATGTCGTCCCGTCCCAGCCAGAGGACCTCTGTCTTCGAAGGATTTAACTTCAGCCGGCTCCCACGTAACCATCCAGCCACAGCCTCCAAGCATCTGATCAGTGTGTCTGGGGCCGAGTCCGGGTGGCCGTCCATCAACAAATAGAGTTGGGTGTCATCAGCATACTGATGGCAGCCCAGCCCAAAACTCCGGACAAGCTGGGCGAGGGGGCGCATAAAGATGTTAAAAAGCATCGGGGAGAGTATTGCACCCTGAGGCACACCACACACCAAGGAGTGGCGGGATGACAATTCCCCCCCAAGCGCCACCCTCTGTCCCCGACCAGAGAGAAACGAGCGCAGCCATTGAAGGACTGTGCCCTGGATCCCCACGTCGGCAAGGCGGTGGTCCAGGAGTTCGTGATCGACCATGTCGAAGGCTGCTGACAGGTCTAGAAGAATCAGCAGCCCCGACCCGCCTCGATCCAGCTGCCTGCGGAGATCATCTGTTAGGGCGACCAGAGCCGTCTCGGTCCCATGACCAGCGCGGAAGCCGGACTGGAATGGATCCAGAGCTGATGTTTCATCCAGAAACCTACCAAGCTGTTCAGCAACCGCTCTCTCAATCACCTTACCCAGGAATGGAAGATTCGAAACCGGGCGGTAATTGGATAGATCTAAGGGATCTAATGATGTTTTCTTTAAGAGTGGGCGCACCACTGCCTCCTTCAGTTCCCCTGGGAATGTCCCGGTGCCAAGGGACAGATTGATGATATCCCCCAGGGGGGCCCGCACCTCTTCTGGACACGCTCTAATCAGCCAGGACGGGCACGGGTCGAGAGGACAGGTGGTGGGCTTTCCAGCTCGGAGGAATCTGTCTACATCAGCTGGGGATATCCAGTCAAAGTGGTCCAATACTGAACCCGAAGACAGTCGAGGGGCCTCCAGTTCCTTTATTGTATCCAAATTGGCAGGGAGGTCATGGCGGAGCAACAAGACCTTCTCCGCAAAAAAGCTCGCAAATGCCTCACAGCTGTGTGTCAAATTGTTATTTAAATTTGGCTGTCCTTCGAGGGACGTTAAAGACCGAATTATACTAAATAATTGTGCCGGGCGAGAGCTAGCGGATGCAATGGAGGCCGAGAAGTAGGACTTTTTAGCGGCCTTCACTGCCATCTCATAGGTTTTCATAAAAACCCTATAAGATGTTCTTGAGGCTCTGTCACGGGCACCCCGCCATACTCGCTCTAGCCGTCTGAGGTCCCGCTTCATTTTCCGGAGCTCCTCGGTAAACCAGGGAGCCCGGTTTCTGCGGGGTCGCAGAGGGCGCTTAGGTGCGATCTCATTGATGGCTGCCAGGAGCTGGGTATTCCAGGCCTCAACAAGCTCAGTCAATGAGTCGCCAGGGGGAGAAAGGTCCCGCAAGGCTTGACGGAATCTATCAGGGTCCATCAGCCTCTTCGGGCGAGCCCAAATTGGCTCGCCACCCAAGCAGGGTGGGGGTGGAACGTCAATCCTGGCTTTCAGAGCATAGTGATCAGACCATGGCACCTTCATCGAAGGAAACATGATCACATCTATACCGACGCCAAAGATCAAATCCAGCGTGTGGCCTGCTTGATGTGTGGGGCCCGAAACAAACTGGGAGAGCCCTAGTGTCGCCATGGAAGACACCAGGTCCAGGGCCTGTGAGGAGGGAGTGGCATCAGCATGGATGTTGAAGTCCCCCAATACCAATAGGTTAGGGAACTCCAAGGCCCAGCCGGCCACCGCCTCCAGCAGGCCTGACAGGGTGGCTGCTGGTGCGCTAGGTGGCCGGTACACCAGCCAGACAGCCAAGCTCACCTCGGAGCCCCACACTAGGCCAACACATTCAATGCCGGGGATCGATGGCGATGGTAGAGCCCTGAAAGAACAATCTTCCCGGATTAATAACGCCACCCCTCCCCCCCGGCCCACAGTCCGCGACTGGTGAAGGACGGAGAAACCCGGGGGCGCCATCTCTCGTAGGGTAACAGTATCCCCTTCGCGCACCCAGGTCTCAGTCACACATGCCAGGTCAACCCCCTGGGAGGTGAAGAAATCTCGCAGGGTGGCGGTTTTGTTGCCTATAGACCTGGCATTGCACAACACCAGTGACGGAGGTGAGTAATCCTTGCTCACCCTACCCTCGTCTCTCGGGATGGGGCGCAGATTGGAAGGGGTACGAGCATATCCGTATCTCGATCCCCTTCGCCTATGACATCTGCCCCCACCGCCATACCTCCCTCGCCCCTCCACAGTAGGAATCCCAAGCCTCATACTTGCCTCCATTTACAGAATATAAAAGCAAACAAACAAAAACAATTACATAAAAACAAAACCAATCCCCACCCCACTCCCCAACCACCCCACCCCAACCCACAATAAATCAAAACAAAATAAAAGTACATGGATAAAAACCACCGCTTATGGTGGTACAACAAAGCAAAAAAATAAAAACAGTTTAAAACATATAAAAACACTTCCAACAACCGCTGCAGCAGCACCAGTGTCCCCGAGGCTGCGTCGGTGGTGAGTGTGGGCCCTGCCCCCTGGCCTGGTGGAGAGTGGGCCTGCAGGGGGAAGAGCCCCCCCACAAACACACGGCAGAGTGGCAGCAGCGATGTTCCGAGGCCTCCGTGGAGCCTTATATGCTGAGGTGGAGTCTGGGGCCCGCCCCCAGGCCCAAGGTGAAGAATGGGCTTGCAGGGGGAGCGGTCCTCCCCAAGACTCACCGGCAAAGCGGCAGCAGCAGTGTCCCGGGCCTCCTTGGAGTCCTTCACGCTGAGGTGGAGTATGGGCCCGTCCCCAAGCCCAAGATGGAGAATGGGCTAGCAGGGGGAAGAGCCCTCCCCACAAACGCACGGCAAAGCGGCAGCAGCAATGTTCTGAGGCCTCCGTGGAGCCTTATATGCTGAGGTGGAGTCTGGGGCCCGCCCCCAGGCCCAAGGTGAAGAATGGGCTTGCAGGGGGAGCGGTCCTCCCCAAGACTCACCGGCAAAGCGGCAGCAGCAGTGTCCCGGGCCTCCTTGGAGTCCTTCACGCTGAGGTGGAGTATGGGCCCGTCCCCAAGCCCAAGATGGAGAATGGGCTAGCAGGGGGAAGAGCCCTCCCCACAAACGCACGGCAAAGCGGCAGCAGCAATGTTCCGAGGCCTCCGTGGAGCCTTATATGCTGAGGTGGAGTCTGGGGCCCGCCCCCAGGCCCAAGGTGGAGAATGGGCTTGCAGGGGGAGCGGTCCTCCCCAAGACTCACCGGCAAAGCGGCAGCAGCAGTGTCCCGGGCCTCCTTGGAGTCCTTCACGCTGAGGTGGAGTATGGGCCCGTCCCCAAGCCCAAGATGGAGAATGGGCTAGCAGGGGGAAGAGCCCTCCCCACAAACGCACGGCAAAGCGGCAGCAACTCAAGCATTAATATGCTGGAATGCAATGGTATTTCATATCTTATTGAATTTGGTAGTTGGCCTGAAATGGTATTTGGTATTTAATGTGCAATGGTCTGTAGCATTTGACAGCTGAGATTCATATTTTATGCTTGAGGAAACTATCAAGAGATTCCATCAAGTCTAAAGTACTCAAAAACATGGAATATCGTTGCAAAATTTTACAGTCACACAATTCCGTGTTGAATTTCGCATGTGCAATTTGATTTAAAATTCGAGGAAAGGGGAGATTTTGAATCTATCAAATTCACACTTTCTGAAATAATATGCGAACTAAAACACAGCTCTCTTTTGAAGTTCACACTTTTTTGAATTTTGCAATCTAATTCTCCAACAAAACCCTATTCACAAAATTGCATATATTAGGGGGAAAGTGCGCAGGAAAGTGAAGACATTACGGGAAATGACATACAACAATGCAGTATATTAGGGTGCATATATATTGGCAACTTCTGTATCTAAAATCTGAAAATTGGTTGAACTGTATGAGAGGATAGTGGGGTTGGATACTGAACATTCTAAAAGACCATGGTTTTCTCTTGTTAACTGTAGGAAAATTAGGCATACTATAGATTTAATGGGTCCATCACCTCCTGGCAAATAGAAGGGGAAGAAATGGAGGCAGTGAGAGATTTTACTTTCTTGGGCTCCATGATCACTGCAGATGGTGACAGCAGTCACGAAATTAAAAGACGCCTGCTCCTTGGGAGGAAGGCGATGGCAAACCTAGACAGCATCTTAAAAAGCAGAGGCATCACCTTGCCAACAAAGGTCCGTGTAGTTAAAGCTATGGTTTTCCCAGTAGTGATGTATGGAAGTGAGAGCTGGACCATCAAGAAGGTTGATCGCCGAAGAATTGATGCTTTTGAATTATGGTGCTGGAGGAGACTCTTGAGAGTCCCATGGACTGCAAGAAGATTAAATGTATCCATTCTTAAGGAAATCAGCCCTGAGTGCTCACTGGAAGGACAGATCCTGAAGCTGAGGCTCCAATACTTTGGCCACCTCATGAGAAGAGAAGACTCCCTGGAAAAGACCCTGATGTTGGGAAAGATTGAGGGCACAAGAAGAAGGGGACGACAGAGGACGAGATGGTTGGATAGTGTTTTCGAGGTTACCAGCATGAGTCTGACCAAGCTGCGTGGGGCAGTGGAGGACAGGAGTGCCTGGTGTGCGCTGGTCCATGGGGTCACGAAGAGTCGGACACGACTAAATGATTAAACAACAAACAACAACATAGATTTAAAAGAATACTTTATTCTTTGCAACTGGTGTTTTGTCATTCAGATACTTTATAGTCTGTGCCACAGTATAAACTATATAGCGCATCTGGTCTCTGCTGTACTTTAGCGCCACCACCATAAATGGACAGAGAATGGTATTGCAGCTACCTGCTGAACAGAGGACAGGAGACACCCAAAGTTTGCAGCTGTTCCTATAAAAGAAGCTCACTCTGATCTGGCTCCGCCATTGAAACAATATGTTGATTGAGGTAGAATCTAGACTTGTATTTAAAAAGCGCTGTGAAAATGCTTTAAAAAAAAGTTTTGAAAAATATATTGAATTTTTTCCATAGCTCACCATCGCCATCTAGTGTCACATTTGTATAATGCACTCTACAACACATAGCATTTTATTTGCATCTGTATAGCTAAGTCCTGAGTATTGACTGAGCTTTCAAAGCGCCTGCCTGCCTCCAGGCTTACCTCCAAGGTTGATTTTTAAAAAAAACCTCCGCAAAACATTCTGCGTCTGTAATGAAATTGTTTTTCAATACTTCCATTGTTTTGTCATTTAGTGTCCTGGGCTCTTTTGGGAAGAAGGGCAAGAAATAAATTTAATAAATTAATAAATTAATAAAATGTTAAGGAAGAGAACGGAAAGCAATGTGTAAGCATACAGTTCTTTCAATTGTGAGGATGTTGGAATCCTAGATCAGGAGAATGATCCCACAGTGACTGTGCAGCCCATCACACAACTCAGACAGTTATCACAGACAACTGAAGACTCTAAGCACTTAACTCCCTAAGCACAGAAGTTGTGATCTTCATCTGTTAATGTGGCTAAGATGCTCAAAGGCCTGAGAAGCTAGAGGAACTAAATGATGTTGAGGTACAGATGTTTATGGGCCAAGTACATAGCTCAGTAGGTAGAGCATGAAACTCTTAATTGCAGAGTTGTGGGTCTGAGCCCCACATTGGGCTAAATTTTCCTGCCTTGCAGGGGGTTAGACTAGATGACCCTCATGGTCCCATCCAACTTTACAATTCTATGATAATATGATTCTATGACTACAGGACCCATCACGCCTGATGGTTAGACACACTAGCTAGGGCTGGTGGGAGTTGGTGTCCAACAGCATAATAAAGGCCAGAGGTTCCTCACCCATGAATGAAATAATAATAATAATTCATTATTTATACTCCCTGATGGGAGGGTGTTCTACAAGGTGGGTGCCACTACCAAGAAGGCCCTCTGCCCGGTTCCCTGTAACATCACTTCTTGCAGTGAGGGAACCAGCAGAAGGCCCTCAGAGCTGGACCTCAGTGTCTGGGCAGAACGATGGGGGTGGAGATGCTCCTTCAGGTATACTGGGCTGAGGCCGTTTAGGGGCTTTAAAGGTCAGCACCAACACTTTGAATTGTGCTCGGAAACATACTGGGAGCCAAAGTAAGTCTTTCAAGACCGGTTTTATGTGGTTTCAGTGACCGCTCCCAGTCACCAGTCTAGCTGCTGCATTCTGGATTAGTTGCAGTTTCTGGGTCACCTTCAAAGGTAGCCCCACATAGAGCACATTGCAATAGTCGAAGTGGGAGATAAGCAGAGCATGCACCACTCTGGTGAGACAGTCTGCAGGCAGGTAGGGTCTCAGTCTGCATACCAGATAGAGCTGGTAGACAGCTACACTGGACACAGAAATCATAATACTTATTCCTTCGTCTTTTTTGAAGAAAAAAAATGTTTCATCGTTTTTCCTTAGCTGCACCACCCTTCACAAGGGTTTCGCTTTGGAACTGTGCGAGAAAGCAGCGCAGAAGATTATTTCAAGCAAAGCTTTCCAGACATGCACGAGTACATGAAAAGATTCAATGTGCCTGCAACTCCCGATGGAGTGGAATACCTGAAGTAAGTGCACATTGCAATTTCACATAAAGATACTGTATCTCGAGGTGGACCTTTGGGATCTGGTAGGTTTCCTATAGATTGACTTAATTGCCACCGTTTGGCTCAGTTCCACCTAGATGCTTAGCCTGTGTAAATTGGCAGAGATTACTAAAAACCATCAAAGCTAAGCCACCAGAGAAGTCTGTACAATGCTCTATGAACTCAAAGTCAAAGTTAAGTGCTTGAAAGCTCCATCAATTGTAATGAATTATACATGCCTTTAAATATTTCCCACTGAAATTCTTAACTACAGGTGTGTTGTGGCCAATATATTTTTAGCCTTCTGGACCCATCAAATAATTTTTATTTAGGGAATCCTTCCAGACAACCTTTAATTGTTTTTTTAAAAAATATTACCCATTTCCTTTAAAATAATCTCTGGTTATTTTTAATTATATTTTAGATAAAATGCATTTTAAAGTATTTATAAACCAACTTAGTTTCAATTCGTAGAGGTGTGTTTTTTAAAAAACACACACCAAAAAATCAGATAAATAAATCGATTGACTACTATGTGTTCTGACATCAGCATCAAGCACTTGTGTTTATTGACTTATAAATTAGATTTCTGTTTGATTTTGTACAGTGTTTATGTTAAAGGCTTCCTGAGGATTAGCTAAATTAGATCCAGAATTTCCATCCAGAAACAATAAGGCCTCTGCAGATGAATACAGCGGAATAGCTTCTTGTTCCTTATCAAGTGATTTTTCTTGGTGGTGGTGGTTTTATGCTTTGACTTACAGGCATGATCCAGAGAAACTAGATGCCTTCATCATGGACAAAGCGCTCCTGGATTATGAAGTGTCAATAGATGCCGACTGCAAACTTTTAACAGTGGGGAAACCATTTGCTATTGAAGGTAGGAAATATCTTTCTACAAATGTGTATGGCCACTCAGTTATTCTTTATTACTTATACATACATCCAGCTAACTGGGGTAACTCAGTCAGTGTGCTACCCCAGAGGAGGGCTGCACTGATAATAATGGTGGGAGCCACACAGTCCCCCTGATCCTGGATCTTCCCAGGAGCAGGAGGACAGTATAGATTTGGAACAGTGGTTTGCAGAGGGGCATAGTTCAGAAGGCAGAAGCTGGGGGATACTGGATGGGGAACAGCTAGGAGAAGAAGCACAGGGAGAGAGAGAGTTAACAGATTCACAGTCTCTGGATAGTATATCCACCCCCTTCCCCAAAGTCCCGGAGAGCTCAGAAAGTGTCAGAACAGAAAGCACAGAGGGTACAAACTCAGAATACAAAATGTGGGAGCAATGTGGATTAATAGGGATGGAGACGGGAGAGACCTTAATTGGGAGCACCGCCATTCTGGTTAGATGCTTTCTTTTGTCCTTCGCTGTGTTTATTAAAGAAACAAACTGGTAAGAATTCCCTTTCGTTGATCGGCTCGTTTACGGCCACAGGGGAGGAAGCCAATTCCCCGAAGCCTAACAGTCAGTAGAGCATGAGACTCTTAATCCCAGGTTTGGGGGTTTGATCCCCACATTGGGCAAAATATTTCTGCATTGCAAGGGGTTGGACTAGATGAGCCTCATGGTCCCTTCCAACTCTACAATTCTATGATTCTTTCTCTTTTACACAAGCCCACCAGATGACTTACAATAATAAAATTCAAAGCATTTCAGTATTGAAAACAGTACAAGAATAGCAATCATTTAAAGTTTTAAATACAAGTAAATAAATAAGCGACAGCCCGGGGTGTATCATGAAAAGCAGTAAGTCTTGGGGCTGTGTAATGAGTCATCAATTCAGCCTCTGGAATCAAAAGGCTGTATACTCAGGGCGGACCCATTGAACTGAATGGACCGAATTTAAAAATATTGTTAAATTTCAGTGGATCTGTGCTACATTGGATTCCGGTGGATCTATGCCAACATTGGGTGCAAGCCAAAGCCGTCTTGGCTGAAATCCTGAACTCACTTACCTGGGAGTAAGTTCCATTGAACTCAAAGGGGATTACTTCTGATTAGACTTGAGACTGTGCTGCTGTTGTATGTTTTCCTCTCTGGGATTATTTCAGGCTGCCTGCCATCCATAACCGTCACTGATATTTGTCACAACATCAATCACTTCCACCATTTCCAGTACATCTCACTTCTTTTATAATCAGGTTTTGGGGGTTTGTCTGTTTGGGCATTGAATGACAAAACAGCTCAATCCTACACATGTCTACTCAGAAGTCTCGGTGAGTTCAATTGGATTTACTCCAAGTAAATGTGTGTGTGGTACAGGATTGCAGCTGAAGGCGCTCGCTAAAGTTCCAGTGGTTCACGACTCAGAGTCCTGGTTTCACTGGTGCTGTTGGTGCACAACTGCACCCTAAATTGGGTTCCCCTGATACCTCTTCCAAACTGGCGTATTGACTTTTCAACCAAATGGGTGGTTTGCCTCTCCCACCGCTGTGCTCCCTTGAGGCTGATATGAAGGAAACTCAAAAGAACGGCTTGAAGGACCAGCAACATAACCACCATGGACCATAATAGGAGCCGTTAGACTTTGGGCTTCTTCACTCTTCTGGGAGGAATGATCCAAGCTGGACGTGATTGATGCCTTTTCCCCACTTCCCGTCCCCCGCTTTCTGCGGCAATCTATCAAACTCCACACCCACCGACCTCTGTGCTGGACCAAGCACACTTTCTGCCACTTGATGTGCTAAATGAAGCCAAGAGAAGTCGAGTGGTTCTATCTGTAACTCGAGCACTGCCATTTTAAAGACTTTGGCGGTGCTGCGGTCCAACCTGACAGTTTGAAAAGCCATTTTAAACTCTCCCGTTGCTGTGGATGAATAATGACATGGTAGCTGCTGTCTCAGATTACCGAATCCCTTGAAAGCTCATATTGCAAGGCTTAAGCCAGGGCTGGGGAACTGTTATCAGCTGGATTCAGCATGGCCAGTGGTCAGGGATGAGAGGAGCTGTAGATCGATGGCATCTGCAGAGTCAAAGGTCCCCCAGCCCTTGGCTGCAAACACACCACACATTTGATAACTCAAAAAATCCTTGGGGTGTGTTATAAATGTCCTTTAGATTCATGGCTTGCATGCAGCAGTCGCAGGCTCTCAGCACCACTAACTTACCTTCCATTTTTTCACAGATAAAAGCAGAAATATTACATACCCTCCAACATTTGTCTGATGAAAAGAGGGATGTTGCTGCCATTATTATTATTATTATTATTATTATTATTATTATTATTCCCCACCCATCTGGCTGGGTACAGGACTGCCTCCTGATGTCTTCAAAATGTTGTATATCTCCTTGGCTCAGGGGTCGCATAACTCCACACCCTCCAACATTTCTCCGATGAAAATAAGGACCTCCTAAGGAAAAGTGGGACATTCTGGGGTCTAATCAGAAACTAGGGTGGCTTCTGTAAAATCCAGCACTGTCCCTGGAAAATAGGGACACTTGGAGGGTCTTTGTATTTGAACTATCCAGTGTTTTGTGGGCACAGAGCATGTCCTCATTTAACTGTTCTGCAATTTCCTACCTAAGGGGTCCCTCCAAAAAACCCCAAGACTTTTGCTTTTTGCTTTTTGCCAACCTTTGGATTCCTCATGCATGCACTCTGCTGGTACCTTCCTCTTGTCTGTTGATGGTGGTGTTTTGGTGACATAAGGATCAACACTCAGAGAATGAATGTACTGTTAGCCTGCAGGACAGCCTATAGAACGTTAATGCAGCTCTCAAATCAACCGTAGATCTGCCCGGCATTCAGGTTTTTGGTCAGGGAGCCAGTGTGGTGTAGTGGTTAAGAGCGGTGGACTCGTAATCTGGTGAACCGGGTTCGCTTCCCCGCTCTTCCACGTGCAGCTGCTGATTGACCTTGGGCCAGTCACACTTGTCTGAAGTCTCTCAGCCTCACTCACCTCACAGAGTGTTTCTTGTGGGGGAGGAAGGGAAAGAAGAATGTTAGCCGCTTTGAGACTCCTTAGGGTAGTGATAAAGCGGGATATCAAATCCAAATTCCTCTTCTTCTTCTGGTCATGCTGTAGTGTGACAAAGAGATGCAATCCAGGAACTGGTTTGCATATTAAAACTGGTCTGTTTCCTCTGCTCCTTCGGGCCATTGTTTCACTCCCCTGGTGCATCTGTAGTTGCCAAAACCAAGTGCACAAGTCCTGAACATGCCGTTCTCTTTCTCTGAGCCTTCTTTGAGTTTCCTGCCTGCCTCTCTCTAGAACTGGACTTTAAACTTTCGGTAGCCTGACTTTCCCCTCCCGCCTATGTGTGTTTAGCTGATTAGAATGGGCAAGCCCCTAGAGCAGGCCAGCTCAACCAGCTAAATATAGTTTCATGTGTATATACCCATATATATAAATATATATATACACACACACTAAAACGTCGCCTAATTTCCTAGTTGTATAACATGGCAGTAGGGCTGCCGACCTCCCGCTGCTTCTTGGCTTTGTGCTCATGGCTTTGTGGGCTACTCTTCTGCTGCAAATAGTCATGAATTTGCATGTGCTAAAAAGGGTGATTATACAAGCAATTAGCAATCTCCCGCTGGCAACTTGCAGAGTTGTTTGTGAATTCACCAACTTAATAGGCATAAAAGCTTTTTGCTTCTTCTGTTTTACTAGTCTGAACCTGCTGCTTCTCTCTGTGCACTTAGAGGTTAGTGCAACAGTGAACTAACTGTGGCACACAAAATACATGTACTTTTTTAAAATTTCTTACCAGACACACACATAAACATACCCCTATGCCTATCAGTGGGACGCAGGTGGCGCTGTGGGTTAAACCACAGAGCCTAGGACTTGCCAATCAGAAGGTCAGCAGTTTGAATCCCCACAATGGGGTGACCTCCCGTTGCTCGGTCCCTGCTCCTGCCAACCTAGCAGTTCGAAAGCACGTCAAGTGCAAGTAGATAAATAGGTACCGCTCCAACGGGAAGGTAAACGGCGTTTCCGTGCGCTGCTCTGGTTCGCCAGAAGCTGCTTGGTCATGCTGGCCACATGACCCGGAAGCTGTACGCCAGCTCCCTTGGCCAATAAAGCGAGATGAGCGCCGCAACCCCAGAGTCGGTCACGACTGGACCTAATGGTCAGGGGTCCCTTTACCTTTACCTTTATGCCTATCAGTACCACCCTTCATCAACCTGGTACCCTGCATTGTTTTGGGCTACAACTCTCATTGACCCCAGCCAGCCCAATTTCCTCCCCCACCCCTTCATACAAAGGATCTTTGGAGCTATGAGTTGGCATTTGAATGCAGGACTCACATGCATAGTTAATGGGCAGCAATGTAACATAGTCATTGTACATCCAGTTTATGACAATGCAAACCACAAGCATCCCCCTCCACATACATACATGCAAAGAGATCTACACCTGACTAGAAATAGTTTCCAATATTCTGCCCCACTTTCCAATAATAATAATAATAATTTATTTATACCCCGCCCATCTGGCTGGGTTTCCCCAGCCACTCTGGGCGGCTTCCAACAAAATATTAAAAATACAATAAAACACCAGATATTAAAAACTTCCCTAAACAGGGCTGACTTCAGCTGTCTTCTAAAAGTCAATTAGATGCTTATTTCCTTGACATCTGATGGGAAGGCGTTCCACAGGGCAGGTGCCACTACCAAGAAGGCCCTCTGCCTGGTTCCCTATAACCTCACTTCTCGCAGTGAGGGAACCGGCAGAAGGCCCTCAGAGTGGGACTTCAGTGTCCAGGCTGAACGATAGGAGTGGAGACGCTCCTTTGCCTTGCGCGCCATTGTTCTGGGTTCCTCCTCCCTCCAGCATGTGGTGAGTGAGGACCCTGTTGCAACAGATCAATAAAGATTAGACTTGCTAGCTGCTTTGCTTCTCAATATTCTCTGGTTGGCCTTTGTTATTTTCTCCTACCAATAGGGAACCTATGTAAGGACTATATATTGGCTCTTGGATACCCCATAAGGGGGAAAAGGGCAGATTTTTGTTTACAACAAGGTATACTGGGCCGAGGCTGTTTAGGGCTTTAAAGGTCAGCACCCACACTTTGAATTGTGCCTGAAAATGTACTGGGAGTCAATGTAGGTCTTTCAGGATCGGTGTTATGTGGTCTCGGTGGCCACTCCCAATCACTAGTCTAGCTGCCGCATTCTGGATTAGTTGTAGTTTCCGGGTCACCTTCAGAGGTAGTCCCACATAGAGTGCATTGCAGTAGTTCCCAGCACTCTGTCGCACTTTAGTGTGACCAAGGAATAGAATCCGCATTGGGGCTGAGAGGATGGAAGCAGCCATGATTCACAATGGCTGGTTTCTGATGAGAGAAGGAGCTGGTCAAGCTTCCATTCCAAGTACTCCCCATTACCTTCTGCAAGACAAGGGTGCCATCTCCTAAGGGCTGGGCTCATCTGCCCCCCAATATTTTTTGGTACAGAGGCAGCCCCCAGTGGCAGGAGGAGGAGGCTGAGCACCTGAGAGGAGGAGCTTCTGTCACTGTGTTCAGCTCTGCTCCTGCCTCCTCCCAATGGTTGTGATGTGACGTCACATGTCATGCATGCAACGCTGCCCCAATCTTTGGCACAAGCCGTTGTGTCTGTTCCAAGATACGTGAACAGTTATCATTTCCATCTGAGGGGAAAGTAAAGTGCTGCACTTTGGGGCTGTGGTGGAGTGGGGGGAACCCAACCCACGCTGACCGGGATCCAAGGTTCAAAATGTCTCTAGATGCAAAGGAACCAAAGGTTTGCTATGCATTATACCAGGCACGTCCAACAGGTAGATCGTGATGTACCAGTACAGTAGATCACTTTGGTAGATCAGTGGTAGATCACTGCCCCCCCCAGAAGCTCAAGAACCTTGGCTCCCCTAAAAAAAGCTCAACAACGTTGACCTGAACCCCCAAAAATGGGGTTGATCACTGTCAGCTTTTAACTCTGTGAGTAGATCTCTTGGGAGTTGGCCACCTCTGCCTTATACGAACCCTCTGCAAACACTCCCATCAGTCATTATGACAGCATTTTCCTTGTCTGTATCCAGTTTGTCAGTAGATGAAGACACAAATGAACTTATGTGTATACACGGGGGCGGATAGGGGACAAAGAATCCACATGGTGTGTGGGTGTACATGCACTCACACATTCACATTTGTGCACAATAACAGATGTATTGTCTGCAAATCACAACACAATCTGAAGTAGTACTAGAGGAGACTGTGACTGCTCTGGTGGAAATAGCTTCAATCTTGCGGTTCTGATGAGCTCCCCGTTTGGGTTACCTCATTATTACTTATGTGACCTTGAAAAGCCTCCACATTTGCCAATAGCTGTCACTTATTCTTGTGGCTCACAGAGAGATCCTTGATTTTGGCCAGTTGACAAGGAACAACAAAATTGAACAAAGCAAATGAGAGTGGAAATCCCTCATACAATAGTGGAGACATTTCATCTTCAAGCGACCTATTTCGCATAATAGAATTATAGTGTGTTTAGAACTGGGGGTCCATGATGGGGGAGGTAGAGAATTTTGTTGATTGTTCGCCAGTCACAAAACTATATCCCAAGCACCACATGTTTAGGGAAGCTTTTAATGTTTAATAGGTTATTGTATTTTAGTGTTTTATTGGAAGCCGCCCAGAGTGGCTGGGGAAACCCGCCAGATGGGTGGTTAAATTATTATTATTATTATTATTATTATTATTATTATTATTATTATGGCTTTCCAGGGAACTGAGTAAACACATATGCATATATTTGTTAACATTTATATTTGAACACTTTATTCCGTGGAACATGGGGGGGGGGTCTTTACCTTCATTCTACAAGGTAGGTGAGGGTTAGCGTTAATATCCCTTGCATATTATCTGTTTGGAGTGGATCAGGAAGGACAAATAAGTTATGCTTTCCCCCCTCCCCCCACAGCTGGTGTGAGAAAGTGGGAGAAGCAAATTTGTTGACATGTTGACATTTTGAAGGTATGATGATTGGCTAACCAGCATCTGTTATTGGACTTTTATTGCCAAAATGAAGATACTAATAGACAAAAAAAGCCTTAATTAATGATCTGGGGGAGGGAGAGGAACCTTTGCTTCGTTATAAGAACAACAGCAACCCACATTCAGCTGTGCAGCCAATCAATTGTTCTCAGGAGACCCCTGGATAGACACTGAATTTTAAATTGGATTAGTCCTAATTCAGTTTGGACATCCAGCTGGCAACATCCACTGTTCATGGAATATATAAGCACTCAGGAAAATGTGGGTATTATTATTATGGTCATCATGGCAAAACAATGGACAAGGGTGACCTCGTGAGATGTCTTCCAAGTTTGTGCCTCTCTAATTGCACTGTGTTTTGTCTTTCCATAGGGTATGGTATTGGCCTTCCTCCAAACTCTCCACTAACCTCAAATATTTCTGAACTGATAAGCCAGTATAAGTCCCACGGCTTCATGGATGTCTTGCATGACAAGTGGTACAAGGTTGTACCATGTGGGAAAAGAAGCTTTGCTGTGACTGAGGTAAGAGACGTTTCGTAGTTACCCAGCCGACAGCATCCTCGTTTTTCTCTTGGCTCAGATTCTTACTTACATGTATGCACACATACTCAGTACATGGCATGCAGCAAGGGGAGAAATTAAAAGATAATTGGTGTTGATGTCAGGGGTGGAGGAAGGGGGGATGCGGTCCATGCCAGGTGTCACCACTGAGAGGGGTGACAAAATGCCAGACGGCACTCTGCGCCTGAGCCACACGTCTCTCCTGGGAGAGACACAGTGGCTTGGATTCGCTCAGGCTCCATGCTGCCCAAACGGTCCGCCCACTGCCTCCCCCCAGCTATAGGGCAGCTGAGTGGGAGAAGGCAGGCAGACTCCAGAGACCCCACAGTGCATTCCACCCCTATGGGCAGCTCACCCCACCCCTGGGCACACCGTCCCAGGAGCCCAAGCAGCTTCCTCTGCCTCTGGTTGATGTAAGGAGTGCTGTTTGCAGAGTTATTCCAAGAAGTGTGTGGGATTAGCATGCAAAGGCAGCTGCAATGTGATCATGTGGTGTGTTTCTTTCTTTTTAAAAAAAGATTTTCCTTTTCCTTAGAAGGAAATAAAATAATGCAAAGTAAAGTGGGGAGAGACGCAACCATCTAACAATTATATTTCTCCTGGCCTTTTCCCCAGGCCAAATGCTTCTTGTATAGATGTTCTGTTAACCTGTCAAGGGATCCACTAGAGCAACAACACATGTCCATTACCCGCTCCACAGAAATGTGTACTGCAAAGGAACTTTTTCTGAACTCCTTGTGTCCTGTTGGAAATTTAATAAAAGAAAACCATGTATTATGAAACCTTGTCATGTTGAATTTGCCCCTTAAGCAATCAAGCCTTCTTGAATCAGCTTTTCCAGTATTGCTAAATCCCAAATCTCGATGCACCAAGGTTCAACGGTGGCTCCCTCTAAGTACTGACCAGAAATGGGCAGCAATTGCTCTTGCTGCCCTGGGCGAAAAGCAAACCATGTGTGCTTCTTGAGAATTAAAGAATAAAACAAAACAAAAAATACAGAAATTACAGGGTTTTTTTAAAAAGGTGTCAAGGGAGCAAAACAGAGTGAATAGAGGTAGCTGTTCATGCAGGTGGGCTCCTGTCCTTTGTATTTGTGTTTGGAGGTCTGAATAACAATGACTATTAGAAGTGATGGAGAGAGAAATAATACGACAAGCCTCTGATCAGCACTTTGGTAAAATGCTAATACAGTGGTACCTCGGTTTACAAACTTAATCCGTTCCAGAAGTCCGTTCTTAAACCAAAACCATTCTTAAACCGAGGCACGCTTTCCCTAATGAGACCTCCTGCCACCAGTGCCCTTCCACCATTCGGCTTCCATTCTTAGACTGAGGTAAAGTTCACAAACTGGGATACTACTTCCGATTTTGCGGAGTTCATAACCGAATAGTTCATAAACAGGGCTGTTCTTAAACCGAGGTACCACTGTATGATGTACGGTTAATTGGCACACTGTCAGGGAGCCGACAAGGAGAACAGGTCGTTTGCAGATCAGAGAAAGTCAGTGAAACACTGGCTAACTTAGAGTTAGTTTATTTATAAAAGAAGCAGAACAGAGAATGCAAGGAGACTTCTAAGGGTTGCTTCTGTCTTAATGAAGCAGTTGCCTGGACTGGCTTGTAGCTCCCCCTTCACTTCTTAGCCCTCTGTGTCAGGCCCCTCCCTCTGTTGATGGTGAGCCCCAAGGGAGCCTCTTGGTTTCTGCTTGGCTCTCTGCTCAGTAACATGCAACAGACGCCTTGTTCTGGGAGCAGGGTGGGGAGCAGGGACTTGCAGGCTGTCAGCACAGAATCTGTCCAGGTGGCTCTGTGGTGGAGCTGCCAAGTCTGATTCTTGTCTCTGTCCTGTACTGGGGCACCTACCTGTTTCCCCTTTGTCATCCTTCAAGATTTCAGCCTCCATTACCTCCCAGTTCCTCTCCTCCTCTGGGGTGTGGCCAGTTTCTCACCACCTGAAGCCAGGATCCAAATTCTCTCCCTCTGTGCTTTCCCTGAGGGGGCTCTCAGTCAGGCAGCTTCTACCACTCCTCCTCATCCAGCTAATCTCTGACACACCCAGGTGGTTTTGGAAGCTGCAGCAGGATGAATACAGAGGACCATTGAGCCCAATGTAAGCCAGTCAAATGCCAAAGATTTACTCTACTGATTCCTTTCAACATGCAGCCACACAGTGGTCTGGGTTTCACTTTTCAGTGGCTATGAACTCATGCTGCTGTGGGGTTTGTGTAAGCAAAGCAGCCATATGGTCGACAAAGTATAAGAAGTTGTGCAAATGTTGAAATATAAGCATCCACTATTAAGATGCACATTAAAGTAGCAGCATTAAGACAATACAGTGGTACCTCGGGTTACAGACGCTTCAGGTTGCAGACTCCGCTAACCCAGAAACACTACCTCGGGTTAAGAATTTTACCTCAGGATGAGAACAGAAATCGTGCGGTGGCAGTGGGAGGCCCCATTGGCTAAAGTGGTACCTCAGGTTAAGAGCAGTTTCAGGTTAAGAACTGACCTCCAGAACGAATTAAGTTCTTAACCCGAGGTACCACTGTAGAGCAATTGAAAACAGACGATTCAGGATGAGAAACCTTAGAAATTTCTAGGTCAGTGTTTCTCAAACTTGGGTCTCTCTAGCTGTTTTGGACTGCAACTCCCATCATCTCTAGCTATCAGGACCAGTGGTCAGGGATAAGATAATGGGAACTGTAGTCCAAAAACAGCTGGAGACCCAAGTTTGGGAAACACTGGTCTAGGTGAATAGGCACTTCTTCCGTCTTCAGAAGCTGGGGCCTCTCATATTTCAGGGAGTGTGTTCCATAATGCAGTGAAAAATCCCACCTCTGCATTATCACAGCCCAATAGTCATCAGGCCTGTGCAAAGTCAGCTCATTGGCAATGCTGAGTGGTGATGGCTCTCCAGAGTTTTGGCTGGAGCCTTTCCAGCCCTACTTGGAGTTGTCACGTTGAACATGAGACCTCTCGCTTGCTGTCTGTGCACTCTGCTGCTGAGCTACAGCCATATTAGTTACCATGGCAAAACGTAGCTGCTTCCATTAATCCAAAGCCATATGCTAAAGTGAATAATTGTACTTCAGCATGGCGAAAAGTAGGACAAATCACTGTTAATGCAAGGGACAGTGGGGTGAAAAACACCGGGAAAATAAACGCCCTCTGCTAATACAAACGTAGCAATTTTGCAGTTTGGGGATTATGGTGATGTGTGGCGAGAACTATGAGAACAATCGCTGCTGCCTTTTGATGGACTGGCACCTTAAAAGGGAAGGAAACTTTAGGATTCATCTCTAAGGCTGAGAGATACGCAGCTTGTGAACTTTCAAAACTGGATTGTATGTTGCAAGGGTGGGGGACCTGTTGTCCCACGGAGGATGCTGCACTCCAACTCCCATCATCTGTTTAATGTATATGGGTTGGCGCATGCAGAGAGAAAGGACAAGAAAGGGTTGAGTTAGGTGTTTTGGCTGATTTTCAAGTGTGTTTGTCCTGCACCAGGAATTGGTTAAGCAAGCATCTGAGAGCGAGTCAGCACAATCTAAAGTTTAAATGTACTTGTGTTTGAAGCAAATTTGCTCTTGACCCTTGCCCATGGCCCAGGGGCGGAGGAAGGGGGTGAGGTGGGGGCGGACCACCCCAGGTGCCTTCGATGAGGGGGTTGACATTTGGAAACACTGCCCACCCGCCCGTGACTCCCAAGCCTACCCCAAGTCGTCGGGGGAACGGAGGAGCTGCGCCGCTTTGCCAGCAGCATTCCGCCCTTCCCCCTTTGTTTTGACAGCTGGGGGAGGCTTGGAAGTTGTGGGCAGGCTGTGTGCCAAATGTATGCCATCAGCAGCTCACTCCACCCCCGGCTGCAGGGCATGTGCTCCATGCACCCGAGTAGCTATCCCATGCTTGGGAGGGCACCCTCTGTGCCCCGCACCCCTCGGGAGCGTGTCTGCACTGGGCAGTGCAGGCATATGCTCTACCACTGCCTTGGCCAGAGCCTAGTCTGTCTTGGAACACTGCAATGAGACTGTGGAAAAAGAAAAGGCATTTTAAATGCGTTATAACGCCATGACGTCAGATGACGCTGTGATGTTACGTCTTTCAGCGATGTGATTTCCCATGATGAGGTTTACAATACGTTTTTCTGAAACATTTTTTGGATGTGTCTAGATCCAGCCTGCATACTGCTGGAAGGACTGTATATTACAACTGTATGCCACCTATAAGCTGTGAGGCTGCATTATATTATCAGTAAAGGGACTGTCCCTACCTGGAACTGTCTGGTGTTTTTCTGTTCCATTGGTGCACTCCGCTGGCGTGCTGAATGGGCACTTTGCCCATGCCCCAATACATCCCTGACTAGCAGTTATGCTAGCTGGAGTATATGGGAGTTGGAGCCCAACAACATTTAGATTGCCAGTGGTGGTTCCCCAGCTCTGGATGTTGTAGAGCACAGAAAAATAGATGGGGCTATATTATTATTATTATTATTATTATTATTATTATTATTATTATTATTTTATATCCCGCCCATCTAGCTGGCTTTCCCCAACAACTCTGGGTTGCTTACAATATATAAAACACAACAAAACATCTAACATAAAAAAACAAGATATCCTATACAAGCAACAAACAAATCAATAAAAATCCATAATAATAATAATTAGAATAAACAATTTACAGTTATACCCAAATTAAAGTAACCACCAACCCCAACTAAACATTTAACCAACACCAACCCAACAAAAATGAAACAGAGGAACCAAAATTAGAAACGTTTTAAGCATTTTAGCCAGTTACCCCAACCCAAGAGTTGTTCCAGCAGTGTCTGAGTGGCCTCCCAGGAGCCTCTTTTAGCTGTTCAGGGTGAGTGTGGGCCCTGCCCGCTAGGCCAGATAGAAATGGGCCTTGCAGCAGTGAGCGGTCTTCCCTCCAGCACTCATGGCAGCAGCCGTGTAGAAATCAGTAGGCTTTAAGCACAGCAAGTTAATGCCGACAACCTGCTGATCTCGAGATGTTTCTTGAAAGCCAGATACACTCCACATTTGTAGCACCCTGCTTGTGGTTAACGATTAGCTGGAATGAAATATCCAACGCAGCAATAGAGAAATTAAAATAATAATTTATTTGTCAGACAAATAAATATGAGGCACAGTGGTATTTGGTTACCAAGCTCTGGCCTGGCCTCCTGCCATTCTGGCCAGCATTTATATTTCCTTAATCCAGCCCCCTTGCTCCTCCTGTGGCTGCCTCTGTCCAATCAGCCTGGTTGAAATTCCTATTGGCTGTTTGCTAGAACCAATCACAAAAGATACACCCATTTCCTCTTGTCCTTTTATGGGAAACAAAAAGCTATATATTCTTCTATCTATAAATGACAAATAAGTAGTAATATATCTTACATGTGTCTCAACAAGGAACCTTAATTACCAGCTCACCTCGCCCTATTGCCCTCCAAAACAAATGGTTTAATCTTAAATTTTTATCTTAAACAGATGTCAAGGATCTTGAATTCACATCATCATTGAAAGATCTCCTTCTCTTGAAGGTCTTTTAAACAAAGGCCCGACAACCATATGTGTGCTCTAATGATGTTTCCTGCTTGGCAGGGGGGCTGGGCTGGTGGCTGATGGCCCCTGTGATCTCTTCCAACTATATGAAATAAGAATCTAGCATAAGGATTTAACATTTCTTAGCTTCTAATTCCTTTGCATAATTACATTTAAGCCAATATATTTAATACATAACATAGATAGCCTTTTAGAAGAATAAACCTTTTCAAAGTAAAAAAGGAAGGAACATTTTACAGCCTCAAAATAAGATAGAAAGAAAACCTCTTCTCCAGCCAAGCCAGTTGCCTTTTTCACTGCTCTTGACCTTTCAACCTTAGGAAAATATGGCTCAAGTTTAATGGGAGGCACATGGTTTTATTTTACTATTTATCAACTCTTAATTATGTTTTCTCAGCCTTCTTATATCTTCTGTAATATGTAGGGTCAGTGTAACCTTGGCTGTCAGCCTGTAATTCCCTTTGACTTTGAGAATTGTTTTCTGCTATAAATCAGGGGGGGCCCTTGTCCAGGAGAATAAACATTTTGCCAAGGTTCTTAGGCAGCTGGTCTTCTGCCTGGCATGAAGATTTGAAAATCTTTAAACTCATTTTAAAATACAGGCCCTGATCAAGCCTCAATAAAAATGCAGGCTATGATTAGATGCCTCACATTCTCCAACAACAGTGTCATCCAAAATAAAATGTTATTGGGGGGATGCCAGTTTTCAAGGCAGCACGCCTGCACCCAGCAAACTCTATAATCTCTGACCTCTTGGTCCTTTACATATTCTGGAATATTGTCCACTTGGATGAAATTGTATTAAAAGGAACAACAGGCAATTGCCGTCCATTAGCATCAAGGTACTTACAGAGGAAACAGTACCTTTGCCAGGAAAAAGCTGGCCTGCGAAATGCAAAAAGGATATAACTTTCTTCTCCCCCCCCCCCCCCCCGGTAAGGAGCTAATAGGTCAGAAAGAAAAGTCTGTCAAGTTGTTGTTGTTTAAATGTGGAGGGGGGGGGGAGACAACACTTCTTGGCAACTCCTGCAGTGAAAAAAAATGTAATGGCATTTATTTAGAAGCCTCCTATTGTATTAAAAGTTAAACCACAATGGAGTAAATGTGTGATGACACTCAAAAGCTGAAGTTAATCCGTACTGGAAGAGAGACATCTAGTTGAGCCTTTGAGGCATTGCACAAAATTGCCTATTAGGAATGCTGAAAAGCAATCTTTATGTTTCTAAATTTAAGTAAAGGACTGCATGCATTTTGATTGCTTGCTTGCTTGCTTGCTTAAGAATCATGCTTTGCAGCCCTCTATGTATAAAAATTCCAACTTTTAAATTCATGTTTACAAAACTTTCTTTCTTGACTTCCTCACGCCTCCCTTTTTTGTGTTCCCCTTTACCCAATCAGATACAGCAAATCCTTACCCTCTTTCAAAACTCATTTCTAATTATTAAAATCATTCTATTATGTCTCCGATCTTTCCTTCTTATGTTTAAACACCTTTAACATATTATTTACTTTTGACATAATATAACTTTGTCTTTCACCCTTTTTCTATTGTGATCTTTGATTCTGGAAGATTTCAGCATCCTTTTGGTCTGTACAGCAGAGGTGGCTCCAAGATGATGCTGGAGTTCCAGCCAGCCTGGTTAAAAATCAGGGATGATGGGAGTTGTAGTCCCAACAAGTCCTGGAGGACCACAGATTAGACACCTCTGCCATAGAGCATCAAACTACATGTGCTGCTAAATGCTTTGTTAACAACTATATCAGGGTTTTTAAAAACTTAATACCAATTTTCATCAGGGCAGCAACACACCAGGGGGGAGGAAGGCTTCACCCTCCCCTCGCCAGTCAGGATCTTGACAAAAAACACCTCCCCGCTGAGCTCTTCAGTTACAAAGCATCAGTTGGAAACTATCTGGACTACTTTTTTTCGTATCTCAGAAGCTAAATGTCATCCTTCTGCATGGGCAGCAGAAAGAGAATAAACTGCACTAGCATGGATGGTGTTTTTTCTTCTACTACTGTTTATAAAGTACCAACACAATATATTGGCTCATTAACAAATTAGCTGTTTTGGGAGTTTCTACTGAGTCACACCATTGATCCGTTTAGCCTAGAATTATATGCTGGCCAAGGCTGTCCATTGTTTCAGGCAGAAGCTTCTCTCGCTCCTGCTAAGTGATGAGCCTTTTAGAACAGAAGACCTTGGCCACTGAACATGGGCCCTGGAACATGAGGTGAAGTGGCTTCAAATATTCTCCCAGCCTTGCTGAGTCGGTAGAGCATGAGTCTCTTAATCTCCGGGTTGTGGGTTTGAGCCTCACGTTGGATGAAAGATTCCTGCATCGCAGGGGGTTGACTAGATGGTCCTCATGGTTCCTTGCAACACTACAATTCAACGATTCTGTGATTCCATGTAACAACAACAAAATGTTAAGTTTATACTAGAGGAGATGTGAACTGTTAAAGCAGAAGATAGCCCTAGCTGAAAAATCCTTCTGCAGATTAGATAACCGTTGCTTACATCTGAGATATCTGTGCAGGCTAAAGGCAGGATATTGAGTTTATCTGTCGAGCTCAAGGCTGCATCCTTCTTTACACTTGCCAAGCGAAAGCTGTGTTTGCATGTCCAGTTCCCAGAGGCCTAGCAAAGGAGGAAATAAGGTGGAAGAGTCACAGTTACACAACACACACACTTGTGTGATAGTGAGATTCTTGTTACCACTTGAATCTGCAATACTATTCGGATAGATGATAGATAGATGATGATAGATAGATAGATGATGATAGATAGATAGATGATAGATAGATAGATAGATAGATAGATAGATAGATGATAGATAGATAGATAGATAGATAGATAGATAGATAGATAGACAGATAGATATAGATGTGTGTGTGTGTGAGAAAGAGAGAGAGAGAGATGATCATATGATAAATGTATTGTCTAGTCTCAGCAGTAAATCCTTTTAAGGAAATGTTAGGATTGGCTTGTTTACCTTTGTTATATGCTCCCCAGTCTCCAGGCTAGACTTCCTCAAACTCGGCCCTCCAGATGTTTTGAGACTACAGCTCCAATCATCCCTGACCACTGGTCCTGCTAACTAGGGGTCATGGGAGTTGTAGGCCAAAAACATCTGAAGGGCCAAGTTTGAGGAAGCCTGCTCCAGGTGGTGAGAGATTTCAAGCATTCCAGTGCATACCTCAGGTTTGATTTCCTTACAAGAAAGGTCACTAGAGACAGTGGTGCCTTGGTGATGTATGGTTCTATATGCACATATACAGTGGTACCTCGGGTTACAGGCACTTCAGGTTACAGATGCTTCAGCTTACAGACTCCGCTAACCCAGAAATAGTACCCTGGGTTAAGAACTTTGCTTCAGGATGAGAACAGAAATTTTCTGCAGCGGCAATGGGAGACCCCATTAGCTAAAGTGGTACCTCAGGTTAAGAACAGTTTCAGGTTAAGAACGGACCTTCAGAACGAATTTAGTTCTTAACCCGAGGTACCAGTGTATTTAGGCTGAGTATAAGATTGAAGGGCTCACAGTATTAACAGTCCAGTGGATCTTGGTCTCCCCACTAGGTTTCTAAGCGCAAAGCCTACAAAGGGGTCTGGAAATAGGCTTCCCGCTACCCGCGTCCCTCATACATGTCCCTTATACACGTCTACTTGGATGTAAATCCCATTGATTTCAGTGAGCCTTGCGCCCAGGTAAGTGGGCACAGGACTGCCGCCTAAGCCTCATAACAATCCCCTCAGCCTATTCTCTGCATTTCTGCTGGCTCCACTGCAAATCTCTCTGGGCTGAAAGAATTGGCAAAGAGGATATTCTCCCTTGCTACATGCTACAATGGGAACCTGGATATTTGTAATAACCAGTGCAAGGTTCCATGCAGTTTCCCACTTGCATCTTTCTTCTTCTTCTTTAAATGAATTTTTTGGCTGGTCTACAAGGATATGTCAGCAAAGAATAATGGCACAACCCTGCTCATATCTGTAAGTGAAATATTGATTGTGATGACCCTTTTAAATGGCAAAATATCCATCTTGGTGCTTTCACTGCTACCTCTGTGGTGTTATAACCCATTTTTAGACACACAATGCATTTTCACTTTATTCCCAGATGAAATATTCTGTGAATTGATTTCTAGATTTTGCTTTCCCATACATTTAAAAAAAAAAACAAAAAAAAAACAGTTGAACTTGTTCTATGGGGGAAAGGTGCTGTTTTCCTTGGGCAGAGCTGTTTGCCTGCTTCACCTAATCATGTGTTAGCTGCTTGATCGATTTAAGTTTTATTAGGAAATGACAGTCTTGTGGGTAGAGCACAGGTCAAGGAACATCTAGATGCCTCCCACAACACAGGGGTTGTGGCTAGGAGACCTGTTTATTGTGCCTTCACCCTGCTTTTTTTGCACAACGTTTGTGGAAGGAATGGGCAAACCTATCAATTTCAGTTTCTCTCGCTTTCTCATTTTTCCTATATTAGTTCTCTACATTTTTACACCAGTCTATGATTCTGTTGGAATGTTCAAGGAGGCTGGAGAGGATATATTGTTTTATAATATCCTTCCTAATTTGCACCAGCAAGTTCTATAACTTAGCAGAGTTTTAACATTCCCCTTTAAACGCACAACAGTTAACTTGTTGCAAGCTTGTTTAAGCTTCTCAATAAAGGATTCCTGGTAATCCCCTTTTCTCCCCCTTAAAAAGAAAAGACATGACACAGTCTTGTGCAAAGTATTATAAAAGAAGTTTACTCACACATTCAGTTCACAGATGGATCCCTGAAGGCAGACTTAGGTTACAAAGTATATACATGTGGAACTACCCCACAGGCAGTCACTGCTGCTCACACGACGAAAGCAAGATGGAAAAGTTAGTCCAAAAGAAGGAAGTGTGCCTTGCCTTTTTGTTACCTGAGCAGGAAAGGACACACCCATCTCTAGTCATATGCAGAGGAAGTTTGTCCCAGCTCAGGAGGACACAGGAAGTTCTGGCTGGCTGGAGCAAACATCCCCTTTCATGTCCACTCTAGGAATGTTGTACTTGACTGCTTTCTATGTGTCACATCCCACAGATTCACACACATACACACCCTGAAAATTCACCAGCATTTTGCCCTGGTTTTCTCCTAAGAGACACATTTTTGCAAAGCAATTTGCAAATGTCTAGGCCAAAATGTCTACTGTTGGCAACTCCTCAGCTGGCCCTACTTCCCATTTCTATCAAAGAGTGTCTTGCTGAGTCTTTCGTTGGAGTCAGACTTTGCTGACTGTTCAATGGGCAGCTCAGTTCTCTGCCTGAATTCCAAGCCTTTCTTGGCATTTTGCATCTTCCTCCTCTTCCCAACTCAGGCATGGAAGACAGCTTTTGCACCTCTGTAGGATCTGTTTGGACACTTTCCTCTAAATCATGTAACTCTGTACATTCAGACCCTCCAAGTGTCCCTATTTTCCAGGGACATCCCTGATTTGGAGAAGCCGTCCCAGTTTTACAAAGGTCCCAGTTAAAGGGAGCACTTTCACAACAGAATCCTTGTGAGAAAAACAAAACCCCCTCAGGTGTCCGGTCTACTCAGATATTTCACTTTGAATTCCACCTTCACTTCCATTTGGCCTCAGCTCATTGAAATTGAGCAGCCCCCCCCCCCATTAAGTAAATGGAATCATTAAGCTCATTACTTAATTAATCAAGCACAGATGTCACACTTTTTTGCTATCAGTTCTGAATAGGAAGAGAATGATATTGAAACCTTTTCTGCAGTAGCACATTTTCATTACAAAGCTTGCTTCAGCCAGTGAGCAAGATTAGATTTCACTAATGCGGTTTATAGAAAAGAAAGGGGCTGAAATGAAAACAAAACAAAAAAAAGTTTTATTGAAATTGGCATACCCTGGAGCTGGATCAATTCTGGTTTTTTCAGCTTGGTGAAGCTTATCTGTGCCATCAAAAGAACTTGTTCTTTCAGTCCTGGGGCCAAATTGGGCATGATAACCCAATCAGATGGGCAGGGTACAAATAATAAAATTGTTGCTGTTGTTGTTGTTGCATGTCGAGACCCCACAGCCACCCCCTCGTTGGAAATAACTCACGCAAGGACACAGATATTAGGTTTATGTTATTGGGCAAAATTTGGCCACAACTTTATTGAAAATACAGAATGTGAGCAGTATTGGCTTAGGCATTGATTGGACCTGACTATATCTGACTCCTGCCCATTGTGCAGGAAGTCCAGTAAGGGTTAGCCACTGGTAGGGGGAGCCCTGTCGATGCGAACCAACTCAAGCTCCCCCTGATGTTCCCGTCGGGGTCATGTCAAGGCCTTAGCCCACCAGCCGGGCTTCAGACTAGATCAACACCCGCGGATTCCTTTAACGGAATACCCTCAAGCATGGAGGGGCAGGTGATGGCCACACCTCACCTTCCCCCACACAAGGTCAAACAATGCCTAACCGCAACCCTAACAAAGTTGTGGTGATTGCTACGAGGTAGGCGAAAACCAAGTGACCAGTGCCAATTTGCCAAGTGGAAAAATTCCTACCAGTCCCCTCGGACAACCAAGGCAACCAACCGAAGTCCATAGCAAGGCCATTGCCTAACCTGCAAAATAGGGAGGGAGGGCAGGTGATTGAGGAAGCGAGCCAAAGAGGAAGTCCTCTGGCTTGCTCCTACGTTTAAATGGCTCTGGCCACACACACACACCCCGGCCAGCGGATTGGCTGGCCAGGATCTCCCAGGCAACGGGGGGGAGTGGGTGGCCACGCGGTCCACTGCAACTCCTCCCCACTGGGAAGTGGAGCCGATTTGTTGTATTAGCCACATTCTTTGGGCTTGTGGTGATATTGCTCTTGCAGTCGCTTTTATCCTTTTCCCTCCATCGCAGCTGTGCTCTTAATTGCATTTTGTAATGTATTTTAATAACAACAATAGCATTTGGGGAGCATTTAGTTTTAAGAGACTGTGGCCAGTCTACTTACCAGAGCTGGTTACGGGGGGTGGGGGCAGACTAACAAACAAAATGAATTTCAAATGTACAGTACTATACTCAGGTGTCATCCATACTTTCTGCTTGCCCCATACCTAGAAAACATGGGTCCATGGGGTAGTCCAAATCTTGTTTCATACTCCTTTCAAGTCCGATTGTCCCCACAGCTCCACCTTAAAGTATGGAGGTCTGACCGGAAGAAATATGGATCTTGTTGGGCCGGAGCTTCTCCGAGACTTGCTGTTCAACATTAAGGACTATCAAAAAGATCGGCAGAGAGGAAGTGAGAGAGAATTAAGAGCCTCAGATGTTAGATCTCCAGGCTGATTGCATACTGAGACTGATAGACATTTGTTGGGGACGGAAACCGGGAAGGGGGTATGGGTGGAATAGAAATTGGGAATTTAAAGGGTATATAATTACAATTTGTTTTCTTTTTTATTTTATTATTTGTATGAAAATTGGGAAATTCGTGGAAGGGAATTGTGGTCGATCTTAGAAAATGCTTTAAGAATAAGTATTGATGTATAAGTTTGGATGAGAGCTAAGATGAGACAAAGTAAAATTGGTTTTTAAAGTGAATTAAATTAGGTGAGGACTTGCTGAGTTAACAACTTGAATTGGAATACAGAGAGGGGAGGGGCGAGGAGGTCTGAGAAATAAGATAAAAGAAAAGTAAGCAATTGAAATTCTATGTGTTTTTAATTGTTTTTAAGTTTTGCATTTTTGTATTTTTTGTCTTTTTTTGTTTTTTTCGTTTTTGTATTTTGTATTAATTTGGAAATGCTAATAAATATTCATTAAAAAAAAAAAAGAAAACATGGGTCCAAGCTGTTTTTTGCTCACCCCATGTTTTCTAGACACAGGTCCAAGCAAATTTGCCTTTGACCAGCCACTTTCCCGAACTCTTTAGTGCTAAATCGAAACAAATGGTAATCTACAGAAAGCCCACTCCCTTTGTTCCGATTCAGCACTAAACGAAAGGTTTTCCAGGGGGGAAGTCTCAGGACAAACAGGTGTATGGATAAGCCCTAAGGCAGTAATTATCCAATGCCAAAATTTAGAACAGGAGACACCTGCCTTGTTAGCGACGCACATGAAAAAGTTCTAGAGGTCTTGGTAAACCTTAAGTTTGATATGAGTTAACAGTATGATACAGCAGCAAAAAAACAGTTAATGCTATTCTAGGCTGCATCAACAGAAGCATAGCATCCAGATCAAGGAAAGGAATAATACCACTTTATTCTGCTTTGGTCAGTTCTTTAAGGTGCCACAAGGCTCTGTTGTCTTTATTGAAATTTATACATATTTTGCTCTATGATTGCCCAAAGTGTGTGTGTGTGTGTTATGATATATACAGCTAAGAAAATTGCCGGTTTGTAAATCTGCTGTTGTTGTAATTATATTTGCCTCCTCTTCTTCTATTTTTATTTAAATGTGCATCTGAAATATAGGCTTTCAAGAGAGCTGTCACAGCATATTTATCGGCTGTTTCGCTCGTGCTTTGTTTTGGCATCTCCTTTGTGAACAGAGAAAGATATTTGTTCTGATGCACACCTACCTACTAACTGAAAACTACCCATACATTGAAATGCTTCCATTAGGAACCCATCTATTTGTTTTGCATGGGGTTGGTCAAGACAAATTTGAGAGCGTCATTCAATAGCACCCTTTACTCATTAATTAACATGAGACAGAATATTATAG
The DNA here is from genome assembly GCF_951804945.1 of Podarcis cretensis. Classification (NCBI taxonomy): domain Eukaryota; kingdom Metazoa; phylum Chordata; class Lepidosauria; order Squamata; family Lacertidae; genus Podarcis; species Podarcis cretensis. Next base: position 15,269,461 of record NC_137187.1, read on the forward strand.
CAGAGACACCAAAGTTTTACGTATTTCATGGGGGCTTATTGAGGAGAATGTCCTAATGGACAAAAGGGTATCAAGCTGGTATTAATCGCTTGTCATACATTTTGTTTGCGATCCCTGGTTGTCTCCAGAGATAGCTACAAATTGGTCAGGTACTTAACCAGGGTTACTAGGTGGTAAACAAGGTAAATTTACTTTTTTCTGTGACTAAGGTAGTGAACTTAAAAGATTATGATGATTTTTATTATTTGTACCCTGCCCATCTGACTGGGTTGCCCTAGCCACTCTGGAAGGCTTCCAACAAACATAAAAGCATAATAAAACACCAAACATTAAAAACTTCCCTATACAGTCATACCTCTTGTTACGTTCGGTTCAGGTTACGTTCTTTCAGGATACGTCCTACGGCTAGCCGGAAGTAATGGAACAGGTTACTTCTGGGTTTCACCGCTCGCGCAGACACTCAAAACGACGTCCTGCACGTGCGCAGAAGCGGTGAATCGTGACCCGCGCATGCACAGACGCAGGTTGCATTCTGCTTATGTTGTGAACGGGGCTCCAGAATGGATCTTGTTCGCAACCAGAGGTACCACTGTACTTCAGAAGTCATCTAAAAGTTGTGGAGTTATTTATCCCCTTGACATCTGATGGGAGGGTGTTCCACAGGGCAGGTGTGACTACCAAGAGGTGCCTCTGCCTGGTTCCCTGTAACTTCACTTATTGCAGTGAGGGAACCACCAGAAGGCCCTCAGAGCTAGGTGTCCTGCTCTTCCACTTGACCCACATAGATGGGCAGAGGCCAGGGTTAGATGGCCGGCTCCCATGAACGACTTGAGCTGCAGCTCCAGCCTCTCATGCATGCTGCATCAGAAGAGACTCAAGTGCAGAGGAGGAAGGAGGAGGGAGGAGGGAGGAGGGAGGAGGGAGGAGGGAGGAGGGAGGAGGAAAGGTCTGGTTGGTGTGGCAGAGTGGCCAAGCAGCAGCCGACCCATACCATGTATTAGGTTGTGGGTGGACATAGCAGTTAACACAGAGATTTCTCCAAGTGGTTCTGGAGAACTGAACTGAACAGCTCAGCCGGCCTGCTCTTATAGGCAGCTGGCAGTCAACATTGTAACAACAACAGCCCAGGGTGTCCTGCCTAAATTAACTGACGTGGACCTGAGTGAAAACTATATACAGTGGTACCTCTGCTGTACAGTGGTACCTCGGGTGACATACACTTCAGGTTACATACGCTTCAGGTGACAGACTCCGCTAACCCAGAAATATTACCTTGGGTTAAGAACTTTGCTTCAGGATGAGAACAGAAATCATGCTCCGGCGGCGTGGTGGCAGCAGGAGGCCCCATTACCTAAAGTGGTGCTTCAGGTTAAGAACAGTTTCAGGTTAAGAACGGACCTCTGGAATGAATTAAGTACTTAACCCGAGGTACCACTGTACACAATGCCCCTGGTGGCCAGGATAAGAACTTCAATACATAACACCATGCTAGACCATCAGGCTGCTGCTAAGGAGCATCGCTCACGCTTGAACCAGGCCAGACTCCTCGTCAGCTGCACTAACAGTGATGCAGCTGCCATTTTGGGCCAGCCATGCTTGAATACGGGGTGTGGGGGTGGGTGGGTGGGTGTGAAGACATCCCATTTGAAGTCCAAATGGGACAAGGGACATTTTTGTCCAAAAACGAGGTGATCCCATTTTTCCAGGGACGGGTAGCAACCCTAATTTCAGCACAGAATTGCCTCTGGCTAAAGCCCCTCATGCTGTATCAGATGCTGGGGATGAGCACAAGCGCAGTGAAAGTGGGAAGGATAAAATGGGCATATGTGATAAAGAGAGGGGACCTGTTGCATGTTGAGATTGGAGGTGGGTCTTGGGTCTGATTAGACCTGGGTGGGGCAAGGACTAAACCAGCAAGAAGAAAACCAGCCAGTTTTTCTAATGTCACTCACTTCCTTTGTTTTCTTAATAGACACTGCAGATGGGCATCAAGCACTTTTCTGGACTCTTTGTGATGCTATGCATTGGGTTTGGCTTGTCAATTCTCACTACTATTGGAGAGCACATCGTATACAGGCTGGTGATCCCACGAATCAAAAAGAAATCCAAGCTGAGATACTGGCTTCATACAAGTCAGGTACGTCCTCCTGGTATTAAATCACTCTTGTTCTGAATGGATTACACCACAAAACTGCCTTGGGTAACCTCTCTATATCCTCCATCCAGAGAAGCAAAGGTTTTATTTTTTTTAATTGTATTTATTTTATTTCATAAAAATTTAACACCACTTAACTGATCGGGGAAAACCCTCAAAGCTGTTTACAAAACAACAAAATCGGGGGTCACAGCCATACGTCAAAACACAGTACCTCAGGGATCTCCTCTTTACATATGAACCTACCCAGACCCTAAGATCATCTTCTGAGACCATACATACATACAAACAAATGTTAAAATACTAGAAAGGATCAAAATTACTTCAACTTTCTAAGCATCTTTTCTAAATGAGAAAGGTTCTAGCTATCTTCTGTGGTCTCTTCCCAAACCAGTGAAAATGGGATGGGGGGGTCAGAACAGTGGGGGTCATACACAAACAGCTCAATACAGTGGAACCTTGGTTCTCGAACTTATTCCATTCCGGAAGTCATTTCAACTCCTGAAACGTTTGAAAATCAAGTCATGGCTTCCGATTGGCTCAGGCATCCTGGAAACAATAGCTAACAGCGTCTTTGGATGTTCAGCTTCCCAAAAATGTTCAAAAACCGGAACACTTACTTCCAGGTTTTCAGCGTTCGGGAGCCGATTTGTTCGTCAACTAGGCCGTTCGAGAACCAAGGTTCCACTGTGCTTCGCTTCAAACAAAATCGCAGCCTGTTACATGCAGCGTTCATATTTCCTATCCGCTCCACCCTAAAATGCAAGGCTGATTATGCTACTGATTAATTTGTTCCCTGCTTTTCCTCTAGAGATTGCACCGTGCTCTAAATAGTTCATTTATTGAAGACAAACACCAGCCTAAAGCAAAGCGAGTTGAAAAGAGGTAAGAAAAATGACTTTTAAAACCCCTTGTTTCCAGATGAATCTGTAGATATTGGCTCCCATGACACAAAACACTCCCCCCCCTTTTTTTTCTAAGGAAAAGGAAAGAGAAACACTTGGGAAAACTGCAGTGTATAATGTGAGTCACACACTGAAGAGAAACTGAAAATCATTTTTATTATTGTGCCAAGAGAATCGTAAATCATAAAGAATGGCCTTTGGCTGTATGACTTTATATGAGGGAGCAATTCCATTCACATCATTTTATTATATACACACTATAGCTGTCTGACCCAGCAGTGACATGACAGTCAGACATGTAATCACTTTTTTCCTTTCAATGTGCTTGGCACACAAACTTCCCATTAAGACAACCACGTCTAGAAAAACAGGGGAAGCAACTCAGAATGGCAGCTGCACCCCTCAGTTGACTTCCTCATCTGTAGCAGCAGCACACTCACAGAAGGCAAATTTTTGAATTTGCCCTTTCATCCCCCCAAAAGGTCAGCATCCCAGTGCAGGTTTGCAGATGTAGGCCAAGCTGTTCTGTGTGCTCAAATCCCTTTCCTTATGTGCAAACTGAGGAACGGAGAAAGCATCGCAATGCCAGGCATTGTACGATCTGTTCAGAAATTATAATTAGGCATACATTTATTTTGGCCCTTTTCAGACTTGTTTAAAAAAGGCACCACAGTTGTGAACCTGTTTTTTCCAACATTGTTACCGCTGACCTTTTAAAAATAATAATAATAATGTGCCGTTTACAACATGTTGCATGTCGAGGTCCCCAGGGCCACCCCAATAACTCACACATCACACAGAAATTTTTGTTTAAGGTTTGGGCATAATTTTGGCCACAACTTTATTAAAATACAAAAATGTGAGTGGTTGCTTAGGCATTGGTTGCGACTATCTGCCCCCACCGTGGGGGACAGACTGACATTCCGCACGCCTGCGAAAGTCAGAAAAGGGGAATACACTTGGGGCTAGCGATGGAGCAGGGAACTTGCCCTCCGCCCACCCCAAATGCAACCAGGAGCTCATTGCTATGGCCCGAGCCCCCTTGACAGGGTGGACAAGCAATAGTTAGCCCCTGATTCCTTTAACGGAATCCCTTGCAGCAGCAGCAGCATTAGAGGGGCAGGCACAGCCAATCCATGCCCCTCAACCAACCAAACCATAAACCAATGCCTAACCGCAACCTTACAAGTTGTGACGATTTGCCACGCAGTAGGCAAAAACCAAATGGCCCCAGCCAAACAGCCAGATGGACAAAATTCCTACCGGGCCCCTGCCCCAAGAGCAGACGACCCCATGACAGGCATAGCAAGGTCAAAGCGAACAACCCTAATTCTAGGGAGATGGGGACGGGCAATCCGATGCACGGGCGAAAAGAGGAAGCCCTAGCCTGGTACAAAAAGTTTTAGCATTTCTGGCTATCAGTCAACAAATGGCAACATTAACTTCTTCCCAACAACAAGGGAAGCCCAATCGCATCAGTGGCCAACAACCAATTAGCCCACCCCCAACTTTGGAGTGTCCTGTCGGCCCCCACCGCGACACGTGCTCTCCATGAAGGAGAACACACTATGCCATTGCTCTTTAAAAGGCTTAAGTATACAAGTTGGCATCGCAACACTGCATCAAATTTGACAGCTGTGTTTTTAGTGCCCTGGCGTTACTCATGCCATGAGTCACACAAACTGTGCCTGCCTCTGCTTTTCCACAGAGCCCATTTTGCCTTCCCTTTCCATGTCCCCATAACAAACCCAGCCTGACCATAGGGCAAGTTTGGGAAATCTGACAGAACTGAATCCCCGGGCAAATGTGACTTCCTGAACACTCTTGACAGAAAGAACAACTCTGCATGAGATGGCGGGGCCAAGATCTCTCCAGCAGGAAGGGTCGTGCACCATCATAAAAAATATCCCTTTTACATTTGCTGGGTCTAATTGGAACCATCCCAGCCCCAAGCCTGTTCAAACCAGCAGCGTTTCTGTTGCAGATTCACCGAGAATGTCCACAGGGCCATGCTGCTGAACCAGAGCACAGGCACCAAACTATAATAAATTAATGCAGTCAAACAGTGTAGCAAAACTCCCCCTCCATCCCACGATAAAACTCATTTATTCCTTTAGATAGCCGCTGCATTGGAAAACGAAAAGAAACAGAGGATTGATGAAAATAGCTTCTACTGTATTATTATTTCCCTAGGGAATAATACTCTGACACTTTCTTCAATCATACATTTCCCAGAAGGCCCGGGGGCACACGCACCCACCCACACACACACGGGTGGCACTGTGGTCTAAACCAATGAGCCTCTTGGATTTGCTGATCAGAAGGTTGGCAGTTCGAATCCCTGTGACGTGGTGAGCTCCCGTTGCTCTGTCCCAGCTCCTGCCATCCTAGTAGTTCAAAAGCACACCAGTGCAAGTAGATAAATAGGTACCACTACTGCGGGAAGGTAAATGGCATTTCTGTGCGCTCTGGGGTTCCGTCCCCAGATGTTTCATTGCGCTGGAAGCGGTTTAGTCATTCTGGCCACATGACCCGGAAAGCTGTCTGTGGACAAACGCCGGCTCCCTCGGCCTGAAAGCAAGATGAGCGCCGCAACCCCATAGTCCCCTTTGACTGGACTTAACCGCCCAGGGGTCCTTTACCTTTACCTTTTACCTATAAAAAACAAAGTACATGCACACCTTCACCTCTTTGATAGTTTCAAGGGTATCAGGATTCATTTGCTTCAGTCAGCATAGATTTTGCTAAGTGCAAATTCTTTGGCCTAGGGGTCCACAATCTCTATGTGGATCTAGCAGAAGCAAGAAATCTTACAAGCGAGATTGTTAGCTGGCAGCAGGTAAGATGTTCGCCATCTGCCGTCAACTCCTGCATCCCACAGACTGGGATGTGCATGGTTCTCCACTTCCCCATTTCATCCTAACAACATCCCTGTGAGGTTGGTTAGGCTGAGAGACCAGGAATGGCCCAAGGTCACCCAGTGAGCTTTGTGGCTGCGTGGGGAGACGAACCTCTCCAAGCAAATTGGGATCTGGATAGCAAAATTCCATGAAATAGAATAACATGAACTCGTTTTCGGAAAACTTACCATAGCTAAACCAAAGATGTTTTGACCAGAGGTCTTCTTCAACTGTCTATTGTAAACATGCACACAATATACAGTGGTGCCTCGCAAGACGAAATTAATCTGTTCCGCGAGTCTCTTCGTCTAGCGGTTTTTTTGTCTTGCGAAGCAAGCCCATTGACGGCTTAGCGGATTAGCGCTATTAGCGGCTTAGCGGCTTTTAGCGGCTTAGCGGCTTAGAAAAAGGGGGGGAGGGGGAAAAAACCCGCAGGAACTCGCAAGACATTTTCATCTTGCGAAGCAAGCCCATAGGGAAATTCGTTTTGCGAAGCGCCTCCAAAACGGAAAACCCTTTCGTCTAGCGGGTTTTCCGTCTTGCGAGGCGTTTGTCTTGCGGGGCACCACTGTATAAGATTTGCAAAGCATACACCAGTTGAAATTACTCCGTACAATAAGAGCAAAAGAAGGAAACAAACTTAAATTTGAGTTATAAGGCCTGCAAACGTTTAAAAAAATGATGTGATTAAGATGTAATAAAATAACTGAGATGAAAATGAAACAACATCTGATAAGTGGAGTATATTTTAGTATAGGGCTGTATATACACAACATTTTATTCTAGAATCAGTAGAGACTGTATGCTTGTTTCTTCTATGTGGTTCATACACAGTCTGGATCTGTGGCATATTTTTGGCCCCTGTTTTCTTTTTTGAAAACAAAAGCTCATTGCAGGTGGATTCTGCACTGCCCCACAGTGTGTCTGCGCTTAGCATATGCCCAGGGCCATTTCTGTTTATTGCTCAGCTCTTATCTCTTAAAAAGAGTCTGTAGAACCAAAATCTGATGCCCTATGGGCTGGATTAAGGCCTGGGCATTTTCTCTGTAGTTTTGTCTATGGATGCCGCCTCCCGGGAAAGCGAACAACAATGGGAGGGGGGGCTGGTGGATTTTCCGGCTGGATGCTGTTCGAAACAAGATGCTGAACTCGACTGGCCTTTATTTTCATCTAGCATGGCCTTTCTCAACCTGTGTGTCCCCAGTTGTTGTTGAACTACAGCTTCCATCACCCCTAGCTAGCAAGGCCGGAGCTCAGGGATGATGGGAGTTGTAGTCCAACAACATCTGGGGACACACAGGTTCAGAACCGCTGATCTAGCAGTATTCCTACATTTGCATCGCCTGCATACACACATTGGAAGCAAGAGGTGGCCGAGAAGAATAGGAGGAAGAGTTGGGGGTTTCCCATTACTTGACTATTGGCACAATGTAAGTCAGGGCTAGGAAACCATAATCCCTGACCATCCTGGTGGGAGTCCATTCACACTGGGAGAGCCTCACCCTCCCCACTCCTGGCATACCCTCCAACATTTCTCCTATGAAAATAAGGAAGTCTTGTTCAATAATAATAATAATAGTAATAATAATTAATGAAATCACTTCTATTTGATTTTACAGTACAAGATTATTTTTAAAAAATCAAATGCATACACAGAGATTCCTCCAAATTTCAGGACTCCCCCCTCCCCCCTCCCTGGAGTCCCATTTTAAACATTTAAAGCTGCATCTTATTCCATACTCTATTATATCAATCCATATTTTCCATGGTAATTGTTACACTACATGTGAAATCAAAATCCTGCCAAAGTTTCCACCTGCTTACAGTGGTCTTTTAAATAACTTACACATTTTCTCCATTCTTCTGTAAAGTTTTTGTCCTCTTAGTTCCCGAGTTTTCCAGTCAGCTTTGCCATTTCTGCATAGTCCATCAGCTTGGTTTGCCATTCTTCTCTGGTAGGGACTCTGGTATTTATACCCTGTCCATCTGCCTGGGATGCCCCAGCCACTCTGGGTGGCTTCCAACATATATGAAAACATAATAAAACATTGGACAATAGACACCTTCCCTATCTAGGGCTGCCTTCAGGTGACTTCTAAAGGTTGTATTATCACCTTGGCTCGGGGGTCACATAACTCCATACTCCAACATTTCTCTGATGAAAATAGAGATGTCCTAGGGTAGGGTTGTATTATTATTATTATTATTATTATTATTATTACCCTTGCATACGCTGCATTGTCCATTGGCCAGTAGCCATTTGTGGGAGAAAATCATTCTGGATTGTTTTTTTCCATTTCCTTGATGGACAGTATCTGTTTGGCCATTTGTGAAATTTTGAATGCTTTCAGCAAATATTCCATCACCATAGGTAGGGCAGAAATAAATATGACTTCTTCTTTTTTTCAGGTCCAACGCAGGGAACAGCCAGCATTCAGTCTGGAACACAGCCAGCCCAGGCAACTGCCTTCGGAAGAAATACATCTGCAGTGAAGAGAGCCAAAACGAAGTGGTGCTTAAGCAGCAACAGTCACCGCAGCAGCAGCAGCAGCAAGACATCCCTCTCCCCCTCCTGACGAGAGACTCCCCAGCGTCGCTGACCACAAACGGGAAAGCGGACTCCCTCAACGTGGCCAGGACCTCTGTGATCCAAGAGCTCTCCGAGCTGGAGAAGCAGATTCAGGTTATCAAGCAGGAACTGCAGTTGGCCATGAGCAGGAAACTGGAGCTGGAAGAGTTTCAGAGGACAAACAGGACTGCGGAGCCCTAAGTGGCTGGGCTCCGGCCCTCACAAGCCCTCTCTTCCCTGTAACTATTCATAATGCACTTTTCTTTCTCTCTCTCTTTTTTTTTTTTTTTTTTTTTTGTAATGCCAGAAAGCGGCACCGGAATCAACAAGCAATATGGCTGCTTCCTGCAAAACCAGCATTTTTTTTGCAGAAGGCACCAGCACCCCTGGTTCCCTCTTCCGGGAATGTTTCAAAGAGGCAAAGGCTCTGTGGGAAAACTTCGCCCTCCATCTGAAGAAGGGTTGACCCTCAGGCTGCAGGAAACACTTCCAAGCCTCTGGGGGACTCTTCCAAGCATCCAGAACACACAGCTCCCTGGTTTTCTTCTTGCCACGCTCTCAAATGGAATCCCCACTTTTTAGCCCTTTCTGTGCTTTTTTTTTTTTTTGAAAGACTTAAAATGATGATTCAGATTTGTGCGTCCTGGTGGTGCTTTGTTTGGAGTTTGCTAGTGGAATTTGTTACGGCCTGCCTGGGGGTGGGGGTGGGTGGGAAATACACCTTTGTGTGCTGAGGAACCCCAAGGCGTTGTTAGCGTGAAACCTTTCTGTTAATTTCATTAGCCAATCTCAACAACACTGGTGTCGAGATCCACCCAAAAAAACATTTGGGCATAAGGACAAATACTAACAATCAATATCTTTTTGCAGAGCTTGGTGCTGATCTAGGGACGCGGGTGGCGCTGTGGTCTAAACCACTGAGCCTAGGGCTTGCCGATCCGAAGGTCGGCGGTTCGAATCCCCCACGACAGGGTGAGGTCCCATTGCTCGGTCCCAGCTCCTGCCAACCTAGCAGTTGGAAAGCACGTCAAAGTGCAAGTAGATAAATAGGTGCCTCCGGCGGGAAGGTAAACGGCATTTCCATTTGCTGCTCTAGTTTTGCCAGAAGTGGCTTAGTCATGCTGGCCACATGACCCGGAAAAACTGTCTGCAGACAAACAACGGCTCCCACGGACAGTAAAGCGAAATGAGTGCCGCAACCCCAGAATTGTTCGCAACTGGACTTAACTGTCAGGGGTCCTTTACCTTTACCTAGTGCTGATCTACACTTCCAGGTTGGATTGTTGCAGTGCTCTCCGCTAGGGGCTGCCCTTGAAGATGACCCAGATCTGGTCTAAAATACAGTGACCACATTCCTGGCTGGAACTCAGATAATTCCATAAAACAGTTGCATTGGCTTCCTACTTCAAGCTGCTCATGATAGTCTTTAAAACCTTAAAGAATTTAGGCCCCAATACAGTTATACCTTGGAAATCTAACAGAATCTATTCCAGAAGTCCATTCAACTTCCAAAATGTTCAAAAATCAAATTGTGGCTTCTGATTGGCTGCAGGAAGTTCCTGCAGCCAATGAGGAGCTGTGGAAGCCCCGTTGGACGTTTAGGTTTCACAAACCGGAACAGTCACTTCCGGGTTTGCAGCGTTCAGGAGCCAAAATGTCTGAGTTCCAGGGCATTCGGGATCCAAGGTATGAATGTATCTGAAGGATCACCTACAGTCCCTTCCAGCAGTTAATAGTAGCAGAAGTGAAGTTCAGAAATTCAGGGCGTGGTCCAGGAGAGAGTATTTTCTGTACTCGCCCTGAAAGTGTGGAATTCCCTCCTTCCAGCGGTGCATCTGGCTTCATCACTCTACAGCTTTCAGTGAAAGTTGAGGATACACCTTTTTACCCTGACCTTTGACCCCTGAGATGCGTGTTTTCAGGACTCACCTTATTCTTGGGACTGCCGTCCATTTTATCTATTGTTAATTCTGAATTTTAAATTGTCGCAACCTGCCCAGGGATTTGTTGGTGAAAGGCAGTTAACATATTTAATAATAATAGTTGTTACTGTCGTCATTATCATCATCATTATTATTAATTATACCGTACTTTAATAGAAATTCTGAAGGCGGTTTACATAAATAAAAGATGAGAGGTGGTAACATTCTGGACTCTGCCACCTCAGAATGCAAGGAAAGGAATCATATATTTGAAAGATGGTCCACCCTCCCACATGGGGACGCGGGTGGTGCTGTGGTCTAAACCACTGAGCCTCTTGGGCTTGCCGATCAGAACATCAGTGGTTTCAATCCCTGTGACGGGGTGAGCTCCTGTTGCTCTGTCCCAGCTCCTGCCAACCTAGCAGTTCGAAAGCACACCAGTGCAAGTAGATAAATAGATACCACTGTGACAGGAAGGTAAACGGAGCTTCCGTGTGCAATGGTTTCTGTCACCGTGTTCTGTTGTGCCAGAAGCGGTATAGTCATGCTGGCCACATGACCCGGAAAGCTGCCTGTGGACAAACACCAGCTCCCTCGGCCTGAAAGCGAGATGAGCGCCGCAACCCCGTAGTTGCCTTTGACTGGATGTAACTGTCCAGGAGTCCTTTACCTTTTTACCTTTACTCCCACGTGAGAAAAAAAACCATCTTGGGTTACAAACCTTTTGCCCAGATGTGCTGGGCTGCTGAACCAAACCACTGTAGAGTTGGAAGGGACCCGAGGAATCATCTAGTCCAGCCCTCTGCAAGGCAGGAATATGCAGCTGTCCCATGTGGGGATCAAACCTGTAGCCTTGGTGTTATCAGACCAAGCATTAACCAACATGCAGGCAGGGTTCTTGCTGTTTTTCCCCTGTGGGGGAGCACTCAAAATGTGGCTTCCCACTCACCATCTTCAATGGTACAGCCTACAACTCAACTGCCGCATCCTGGCTCTGGTGTGTGGATCAGCTCTCAGCGATCAAATACAATCAGACATCTCCTTGCTAACCTCTGCCCTCTTCCCTTCTCAAAAATCAGTTGTCAGGGCAGGGCCCAGCCACCCTCAGGTTCTTTCAGAGAATCAGCAGGCTTTGTACTCCGGTTTTCCACACAAAAAAGAATATTTTAAAATTATTATTTTTCTGAAAAAAGCTACAGATAAAATTATCTATTGTATGGTTTTTCTTGAAGTGTTTCTAGTTTTCCAGAGTGCTTTTATCTATTTTGCCTAAGATTCCCAGTCATGATTTGGGGACCTGTTGTTTTAAGGCTGTTGATGGGGAACCTCTGGCTTGTTGGGTTGGTCTAAAAGCCGGCGCCATGGCTTTAAATGTTTTTGAAGCACGACGTGGTATCCTTCCGTGAAATGTGTTGTGTAAGTTGCCGGTGGTGGCTTGCTCTCCAGTTGTCGATGTTTGTTCTTTATGCAGGTGCTATGCAAGCTGTGGGTGCGATAAAAATGTCCAACGGCATACAACCAAACAGGCAAATCACCCCACCTACACTTCCCCACAACCCATACATACATACATAAGGAGCAGTGACGTTCAGTCAGTGGACTAAGGGGACTAGATTAGTCCCCTAAATGTTCCCAGTAAATTAGACTATTAAAGCATTAAAGCCTGGCGCCTCCTTCCCCCAAAACCACGAAGCTTCTGCCTGGCTTAGGGAAAGAGACACGGTGCTCTGAAGGGTTCAAGAACCATTTTACCCTCTTCCCAACGTCCACCTGGTTTTGGGAAGGAGGTAGAATGGCCCCAGCATCCCGCCAGGCCTGGCGACTCTTTCCCAAAGCCCAGGAAGCTTCTGTCCAGTTTAGGGAGGGGGGTACGATGCTCACACACGCAACATCCCCATCACCCTTGCGAGCTACTCCCCTATGAAAAATTTCACTGTACACCCCACTAAATAGGGACAAAGATTATTTTACCAATGTGGGCCATTTAGCATGTTGCTTTGAGACATACTATATCCCTGTTTCCATAGGTAATGGATGGAGAATCTCTAGCCAGAGGGACATATTCCTTTGCAAGGGGTGTGTTCCAGTGGTGGGTGGGGCAAGAGAAAAAGTGGGTGGAGCTATTGGGGTAACTGTGACCTTTACACGGGGGGGAGGGGGTGGAATCAGAGCCCTCCCCACATCTCTCCATAAAAACAAGCAAGAGGAATTACCACACTTCAGGGAGTTAGAAGCATTCCAAGGGCTCTACAGTTCTGATGGATTCATTTGGCTCTAAATAAATAAAATAAAAAAGTAAAGTAAAGTAAAGTAAAGTAAAGTAAAGTAAAATACTTATACCCCACCTTTCTGATTGGGTTGCCCCAGCCACTCTGTGTGGTTTCGAACAGAATATAAAAAACACAGCAAAACACCAAACACTAAAAACTTGCCGATACAGGGTTCCCTTTCAGGTGTCTTCTAAAAGTCACATAATTGTTTATCTGTGTGACACCTGACGGAAGGGCATTCTGCAGCCAGGCGCCACTACCAAGAAGGCCCTGTAACTTCACTTCTCACAGCGAGGGAACTGTTGGAAGGCCCTCAGAGCTAGACCTCAGTGTCTGGGCTGAACGATGGGGATGGAGACGTTCCTTCAGCTAGGCCTGGGGCTCCCTGCCATACGTGCTCTCATGCTACTTTGGGTACCAGGCATTTCTTCCCCACAGTTAGGGCAGTTGCCTGCTTATGTGCCAAACTGGCCACAAATGCCTTGCTCGGGAGCCAGTGGAACTGGTGACTCTACCCTTACCATAGAGCCAGGGTGCTCATTATGTGGAAAGGCAGGCGAGCAGTGAGCGAGGAGGCAGGAACCGTGCCAAAGTAGCCTGCTCACCACGATTTGGCAGCAGGCTTACTTTTCAAGTTTTTCTGCCTACTGCAGGGCAATAAGGGGAAAAAATAGGGCTACACATATGCCACATGGACTTCCCTATGCATCTAATATCCATGTGCGGAACTTAAAGGAATGCAGCCACTGAATCTTGGCTCACTGCTTTCTCTGAATCCCAAGGCTTGAGAACCCAATGGATGTATACTGGCCAATGACTAGAAGAATAGCTTATTGGTATGGCATCTGCCTTGCATATAGTCTCAATCCCTGGTAGGGTTGGGGAACTCCCAAATAGCCACTGCCTGTCCGAGCTAGATAGAGCAACGGTCTGATTCGGTATAAGGTAGCTTCCGATATTACTAGATAGCATCTCCCACTAAGGGCCACCAGGCAATTCTACTCTACCAAAAAACCCCTTCTCTTTCCCTCCTCTTCTGGTACATATGACACTTCCTTTTCTTTTGTTCTTTCCATTATCCAACAGAAAGCCAGCCCTACTAGACATTCAGCAGCTTAGGTGCGAATTAATGAAGTCCACCCCCAACTTTTACAAATCAGCTCTGGCTATCGTCTCCCTTTTCTGGTTGAAAACTCCGGTTGGTTGGTGGGTTGGTGGGGGTCAGGGAGGTGCTGGTCATGGTTGTATGTTTTTGGTTTTGAAATAAATTTTAATAGTATTTTTTTTAGGCTGGTTGATTTGCATGATGGGTTACTGATGCTGTCTGAAGAGCAAATCCACTTTGATCAAGGGAGAGGACCAACCCAGGATCCCATGATTGCCTTGTCTATAATATTGGTTTATTATCAGCAACCATAGGCTTTCAGGTGACTTTTATGCGCTGGTGTAATGATAGGAAACTTTCACACATGGAACATGATCGTAAGACAATTAAAAGCACACCCGAGTCCTGCTGAAATTTATTAACACTGGGGTGTTTTGCTGCAGGAGCAGCGCTCCTAGCTAAAGGAAGGCACACAGCAGTTAGTTAACTCTCTACGGTGGTACCTCAGGTTAAGTACTTAATTCGTTCCGGAGGTCCGTTCTTAACCTGAAACTGTTCTTAACCTGAAGCACCACTTTAGCTAATGGGGCCTCCTGCTGCCGCTGCACAATTTCTGTTCTCATCCTGAAGCAAAGTTCTTAACCCGAGGTAATATTTCTGGGTTAGCAGTCTGTAACCTGAAGCATATGTAACCTGAAGCGTATATAACCCGAGGTACCACTGTATTGGCAAAGCTGACACAGCAGTTTCCACGGCCCCAATACCCATGCAAAACAGCCTAGCATCTAGGCATCTGTTCCTAGGTCTGCGTTCTATGGAACAGTTGCAGCAACAGTGAGCTACTCTCCCTCCATCAGCTTATATATCTTCCCTCAACGGGCTGCGCACCCACAGCCAGAGTTTATACCCATTCTTTCCACTTCAAATCTCTTCTGCTTCTGGGAGAAAGTAGTGCAGCTACAACCCGACTGTTTCAGGTTTAAAAGATCCCCTGCAAATACAGAGATTATTGCTGCTCTCTGGCACTGAACATCTTCCATTTATGCAGCCCATACACCAGGAAGGACAGCTCAGTGGAAAACAGATCTCTTGGTTCTATCTCTCTAACCAGATGCCCAAAGCAAGTTCTGCAGGGCTTCAGAGTCCTTTATGTAAGCAGTACATTCCAGGATGCCAGGAAGCGAAGCAGTCAAGGGTGGTGACTCACATTGATCCTGTAAGTGTATTAACAGCTGAAAAGATTTTGAAATCTGCTTCCAGCCACCCGAGACAGATAGGATGGGCTAGAACATGAAACAGAAACTCACACTATGCACAGGTTTTATGTGGCACATGCCAAGTTTCAATTGGGCCACAACTGTCTGTCTCGACTGTCAGGAACTCTTCAAGCAGGTAGCAGTCCATACGCCTCTGATGCCCAGCTGACAAAACCTTCTGCCCTGTTCGTCTCCTGATGGGCAGAAACAGCTCAGAAGCCTGAAGTTTGAGGCGGCTCTTGATGGATGCACTACAGATAAAATATTTCAGTTGAACTATGACTGGCAAACCAGACATAGAAAGGGCAGAAGTTTAAAACGTGGCCCATGTTAATTCTCCTATGATAAAGATGGGATTCCAGTTGTGCACTGGTAGATCTCTGGTTGATCAGCAGTAGATCAGGCAAGGATTTCTGGCTCCCTTAATTTATTGCAGCAACAAAATTACTTCCCATACTCTTAAATTATGACAAAAACGCAGGGCAACCAGGAATAGATGTTTCCAGGGTCAGTGCTCCTTTGGAGAAAAGACGCAGCTGAGACTGTCATAGCTTTAGTATGATTTAGTCATATATTTAGATGGAGTCCAGATCTCACAGTATGGTCCTCAAGAGGGGGTTGGTTCCCCAAGATGGATCTGCCTTTTCCCAGCTATTCCAAGACTCCTCCAAAGACCACAAACGCTTCCTGTAGACCCCAGGGGTGGATTTCCAGTGGTGCCTTGGATTACAAACTTAATTCATTCCCGAGGTCCGTTCTTAACCCGAAACCGTTCTTAATCTGAGGCACTTTCGCTAATGGGGCCTCCCGCTGCCACCACTGCACAATTTTCGTTCTCATTCTGGGGCAAAGTTCTCAACCCGAGGTACTACTTCTGGGAGTTTGTGACCCAAAGCATTTGTAACCCAAGGTACCACTGTACGATGAAACTAATGAAGCTTAAGCTTCAAGGCCCCTAACCCCAGAGGGACCCCAGAAGCAACTTTAGTCTACATTGCTTAAAAATTGTGGGTCTAGTAGACCCAATTAGAGTCACACGACTCAACATGATTTTTGTTGTTGTGTATATTTCAGCAATCCTGAAGTTTGAAAGTCAGTAGCAGAGATGCTGTAAATCTGTTGCGGAACAATGTATGGGCCCTACACAAAGAGGGTACAGCAGAAGACTCAAGACACTCAGGATATTGCTCAAGGCTGCACCATCTCCCTATCTACACACACACACACACACAAACACACAAACACACACACGAGTGTGTATGTCAACATCCAGGGCTGTCAGGTAAACCAAGGATTCACTTCTGAATCTTTCCTCTTCTGGTGCAGCAAGGAATGCGCATTGGTTCAGAGACAGAGATGGGCCCATCACCTTCTGAAACCTCAAGCTCTGTTATGTGCACGGCACTGAAAATTCTTGCCTCGCTTCAGAAGGTCAGTTCAAGAAGGACACTGACAAACTGGAACGTGCCCAGAGGAGGGCAACCAAAATGGTCAAAGGCCTGGAAACAATGCCTTATGAGGAACAGCTAAGGGAGCTGGGCATGTTTAGCCTGGAGAAGAGGAGGTTAAGGGGTGATATGATAGCCATGTTCAAATATATAAAAGGATGTCACATAGAGGAGGGAGAAAGGTTGTTTTCTGCTGCTCCAGAGACAATGGTTCCAAACTACAAGAAAGAAGATTCCACCTAAACATTAGGAAGAACTTCCTGACAGTAAGAGCTGTTCGACAGTGGAATTTGCTGCCAAGGAGTGTGGTGGAGTCTCCTTCTTTGGAGGTCTTTAAGCAGAGGCTTGACAACCATATGTCAGGAGTGCTCTGATGGTGTTTCCTGCTTGGCAGGGGGTTGGACTCGATGGCCCTTGTGGTCTCTTCCAACTCTATGATTCTATGATTCTAGGATTAAGTCCAGTCTTAAGCCTGGGGTGGTTTCATTTCCATCATTCTTCTGCCCACACACAAGTGCCTGCCTACAGTAAGCCTTTAAAGGGTTACACCAAGTCACCTTGATGCAACCCCTACTGTGTGTGGGACCATAGAGACTCCACAAGCTTCTCAGTACACACAACTGCAAGCACGGACATACACAAAACAGTGAGACACTTTGACCGGGAAGAACAGTTTTCTCCTTTATTAGAAAGTAAAGGAACTTAAAGCGATGAGAAAGCTTGATGAAAACTACTTCCAAGCCGACTTCCCAGTTTTAAGGTTGTTGTTTGGTTTAAGCCACAGGCCAATTCACATCAAGGCCGAAAGCATACACCGTGTCTCCACAACAACCATCTATAACAGGCACAGGCAACAGCTGATGACTGGCTTGGTGGCTGGGCTGTGCCTAAAGGAAAAGCCAGTGGAGGGAGGGACCCCCTGAAGATTAAAAAAAACAAAAACCAAGAGTACAAAAAAATAATTAACAATAACCCAGCTGTACCCTCCAGCAAAAAAGGGATCTGCCATTACAAAAAGAAAAGAAAATCGGTGAAAGAGAGGGGCAGTAGCCAGCCTGCTGATGGGAAATGAATATGGTGGTTGGCAGCAAGAGAGGGCTCTCTGGCCTCCCGCAACTCGGAAGGCTCAGCCAATGTAGATGCGATGGAAGTCATTGGCCCCGAAGGCAGCGTTGCACTTGGGGCACTTGCGCTGCCGGGTGTCGTAGCGCGTTTTCACGCACTCAAAGCAGAAGACGTGGAAGCACTTGGTGAGCACAGCATCCTTCTTGCGCATGTTGCAGCAGGGGCAGGTCAGGCGGCCCTTGGGAAAGGAAGAGGCATGGTTTAAGGTACACCTGGCTGATGCCGAGGCAACAACAACAACAACAACAACAATAGTAATAATTCCTTTGTACGCCGCCCATCTGACTGAGTTTCCACAGCCACTCTGGGCAGCTTCCGACATATATAAAAACATAATTAAACATTAAACATTAAACATTAAGAAAATTCCCTGGTCCTGAATGGAATAACAGTGCCCCTAAAGGACCAGGTGCGCAGCCTGGGAGTCATTTTGAACTTGCAGCTCTCTGTGGAGACTCACACTGTCTACCAGCTCCACCTGGTACACTGGCTGAGACCCCACCTCCCTGCGCATTATCTCGCCAGAGTAGTACATGCCCTGGTTATCTCCCACTTGGACTACTGAAATACACTCCACGTGGGGCTACCTTTGAAGGTGACCTGGAAACTACAAGTAATCCAGAATGCGGCAGCTAGACTGGTGACTGGGAGCAGCCGCCAGGACCATATTGTTTACAACAGGGTGGGGAGCCTGTGGCTCTCCAGATGTTGGTAGGACGGCAACTCTTTCCTATCATCCCTGGGTCTGATGGGAGATGAGGGGGCGGAATCACATCTGGAAGGCCACCAGTTCCTCACCTCTGATTGCCCCAAAGTGTCAGAGGGTTCTCTCCTGCTATTAGCTCAAAACTGCTGCCATGTCCCAGCCACAGTCCCTTGGGCACTGCTAACTGGGGTCTACTTCCAATGCTAATCTGCCTCAGCCCAAATCCATCCTCCAAGGGGGACGTTAGCATCCCATTGTCTACCTTGTAATCTTTGATCTCCTCCATAAGGATCTCGTCGCAGTTGGGGACCATGTCAGGTTTCTTGGTAGTCTCCAGTTTCCTCCGCAGCCTCGAGATGTCTTCCTGCAGGGGAACATTAGCCAAATACATGTCATTAGGACCAGCACCTTCTCTCCTAAGAGCTGCAAAAGGCTCCCAAGTGTAAATTTGCAAGCTCTGTCCATTTTCCTTAAAAAAGTGGGGGGGGGCTTCTTCACAAGGGAGGACACATCACACACATTCAAAACATGCTGGTATGATACATGATTAGCTTAGATAATTTGGATGAGGCAGAGCAATGTGACCATGAAGCTCCGGCTTCAGGAAGTGAGGGATGTCAAATGTGCTTCCTAGAGGATTTGACTGGCCAGTTGGGAAGACATTGCTGGACAAAGGCAAGAGTCTTCAGTGCTCACTATAGCACATTTTTCAAATGCAAAGGTCCCCATTTTGATCCCTGGCATCTCCTGGCAGGACTGGGCATGTGCCCTGCCTGAATCCCAGGCAGCTGCCATCAGTATGTGTGGACAACGCTCTGCTGAGCAGACCGAGTGTCTGAGTCAACACATGGCAGCTTCCTACGTAGAGATTCTTCTTAAGTAGGGATTCACAACCAGCAGCGACCAGGGAGAAAAACAGTGATCGAAAACAGCTGAAGTTGAGCCATGGCGATGGAGGGCAACCATTCAGAGAAGGTGCAACCAAAGCACTGGCAGAGGGCAAGAGGCAGGAACTTTGAGTTAATATGAATGGAAGCAAAGGCAGATTGGGCACAAGGTAGCCAAAGCCGCCCGCCGGGTACCTGGGCTCGCTTGAAGTTGAACATGTCTTTCTCCTTGGTCACACTGTTCTCCACGATCTCATCCTGGAAGTCGTGCAGCTTCTTCTGCGCCAGCTCCAGCTGCGCCCGAAGGTCATCAGCCAGCTGGGCCGCATCCATAGCCTGAAGTGCAAAACAATGAAAGATCCTCTCTCTCTCTTTTTGGCCAGCTGCTGACCTTGCAGGGATGGAGAAAAGCAGCCCAGAGCGTCAACCTGTTGTTGCACTTCCCACTTTTAAAAGGCGTCTGCAGACCTTTTTGCTCACAGCTCCCTACTCAAAGGCAGCAAAGCTTTCAGGCTTTGCTTTGGCAAAATCTTCAAAGGGAAGATTTAAGAGTCAAAAGGGGGGGCGGGTCCTGGAGGGTAAAATCGAGCAGGTTATTATTCTGGCTGCACTAATGTGCGGCACAGAAATAGCCACAGATAAGGAGCCAAGAATAACCTGGATGGGTTAACAGAAGGCCTGAGGTCCTCCAGATATCACAGGACCAAATGCCTCCAGCTTCTCCAGCATGGCCAACGGGCAGGGAGGTGTGTCCCAGCAGGAACATTCTCATCTCCAGACTGTGCCCACATATACCAACCAAGGGCAGGTGACGGAGTAGCCAAAAACCAAACCTCATGCCTCTTTTTGTTGTTGTTTGGCTGGTGCAGCAGTGTCCATTCCCACCAGTGCCATTTCTTCAGGGGGAGGGAACCCTTCCAAGGGATTCTCATCACTATCATCATCAACCCCCTCCTCTCCTCCTGACCTCTGACCCCACTGCTTGCTCTGCTTCCCTGTTACTCTCCCATCACTTATCCCTCCCGGAAACCTCCGCCGAGCTAATTATTTTCATCTGGCTGCCCTGCTCGTTATCCCTTTGAAGTTCCACTCTTCCTTTCATCCGCTGCCCCTTTTGGTCTTCATCAAATCTCTCTGCAGCCACTAGTTTGGTGTGGTGTGTGGGGCTTTTTGCGAAAAACAAACAAACAAACAACTCCAGAGGGGTATGTATAATCTGTTTTTGTGTCCTAATTACGGCATTATTTGGGATTTCTCAGCGGCTTCCCCCTGGAGGGAGATCAAATAAAATAACCATCCCTTTGTATTAATGATGGGGCAAGCATTCAAAGGACTCACACAGCCACTGCAGCTCAGAGAGAAAGAAGCCGGTCGGCGTGTCTTCGTAACTACCTTCCAGGCACCAGGCAAACTGAGCCCCTGGCCCCCTTGGGCTTTTCACAGCGTTTCATCTGGCTTTGAGGATAACTGCTCCTCTGCTCAGCTTGCAGTTTGCTTTATTGGTTTCCTTCTGCCTATTGGGTGTTTTTATTATGTTCTTTTGCAGCCATGGGTTCCTGCTTTGTCTTACTTTATCGCTAGCTTTCTTAAATGTAAAGGGCGAGATACACTTTCTAATAAATAATGCTGCTTTTCATTTTACTTGTATTCCTTACAGCGATATTCTGCCTTTCCTCCAAAATAGCACAAGGCATTTAACATCGCAAACGGCCCTGTGGGTGGTGGGGGACCGGTCCAAGATTGAGCTTCATGAACAGCTCCGATGGGTTTTGGTGCAATAAGCATCATACTGACATGGTAAGCAACTTATACCTATTTGTTTCCATTAATTAATTTAAAAGCATTTCTAGACCACTCAACATTTTAAATATCTAAGTGACATACAAAAACACAACAGTACAGTGGTACCTCAGGTTAAGTACTTAATTCGTTCCGGAGGTCCGTACTTAACCTGAAACTGTTCTTAACCTGAAGCACCACTTTAGCTAATGGGGCCTCCTGCTGCTGCCGCGCCGCCGGAGCACGATTTCTGTTCTCATCCTGAAGCAAAGTTCTTAACCTGAAGCACTATTTCTGGGTTAGTGGAGTCTGTAACCTGAAGCGTATGTAACCCGAAGCATCTGTAACCCAAGGTACCACTGTACCATAAAAATAGAGATACAATATAAGAGCCACTAAAACAGCTATTACAAAAGCAGAAATGCCAGAATAACAGGGTCCAATCTTATGGGTCAGAGAAAGCCTGGGCAAAAAGATGTGTCTTCACATGACATCTATGAAAACACACCTTCTTGGATAAGGCTTCTCATATGGAATAGGAAGGGCATTCCACAATGCAAGGGCAATGATGGATAATGCCTGGTTTTGAGTCACTGCCCTACGATATTCCGCAGGTTGTGGGGCCCCAACCCCCCCCCCCGATGATCTCAGTAATCTTACAGGCCTACACAGGCGCAGGCAGTCTTTTCGAGCTTACCTTTCGCTTGTTCATTTCCAGGGCCTGGGTTCGCAAGCCCAGCTCCTTTTCTCCTGTGCCAATGTTGCTCTGCAGGAGATGCTCTTTCTCCTCTAGCTTGCGTACAACTTGCAACTGGGCATCCACCTTGAAGAGGTAAGAACAGAGAATCACAGAATTGCAGAGTTGGAAGGGGCCCTGAGGATCATCTACTCTGACCCCCTCCAAATGCAGGAATATGCAGCTGTACCATACAGGGGTCGAACCTGCAACCTCTGCATCATGCAGAAGATATTAAAAAACAAATTTAAGGAACCAGAGAAAGAGGGGGAAGGAAGTCAAAATTTGGAAATGTTAAATTGACTGTAAAACTAATGAAATGTATAAATTTGGAAAATATGGGGGGGGGGGACCCTAAAAGAAAACCTTGCTTTTTCTTGAAGGCGACAGGTGAAGTATTCAGGAAACTGAATTCTGAACCCCAGGCATTGAGCCCTTTGCTCCTCCTGTCCAACTCCCCTTTCCCCACTCACCTGTGTCTTCAAGGTGAGCACCTGGTCTGCCAGCTCCTCCTTCTCTTCTTTCAGCAGCTTGTGGATCTGGTTGGATTTGATGCGCTCCGACATGAGCTTGAAGTTGGCGTCGTCCTTCTCTCTCAGCTGCTGCATCAGGCGGATGTTCTGTTCCTGCATGTCCTCAAAGGCCTGGCCCGTCACATCCATTTCGGAGAGCAGCGCCTCCTCTTCCTGGAAGAACAGCAGAGCAACCAATGGGGAAACGAGGCTGTACTTTCAACCCTTCCCTTTCCACCGGGGGGGGGGGTGTTCTCCTGAACTCCCATCAGCCCCAGGAAGCATGGCCACAGACATATTTATGAGTTCCTCTTTGAAATTTACAAGAAAGGAAGAAAACAAGCATTTAAAAAAAAATGGGTGAAAGATCTGGAGATAAATACACAGGGCAGAGTTTGGGGCTGGACTGGCAATAAAACAGGGGAAAATATTAGTAAGCAATAAATCTAAGAGATCATTACCACAAAACCTGACACCAATTGTCTTTGACCCCTCATAAACTGAAACACGTATAGTCTGGCTCATGTTTACTGTGGGAGATGTGGTATATCGCACACATTTTCTATTCATATTTTCAGGAAACATAACAAGATAACTTTTTTTTTACTGCAATCATACTTTGGACTATATAAAAGCAAATCACATAGTTGGAACCGCCCCCCCCCCAAAAAAAAAAAATCCAATAAATTATCTAGAAGAGTAGAGAGTACAGATGTAGAAGTGGTAACTAAACTCCTGACTGCAGCTAAAAGATTGATTTTAATGTATTAGGGTTTTTTAAAAAAGCAAAATGGTTTTGTAGAATCTGTCAGATGGCGATAACGTATAAACTTGCCATGTACAACCAAAGGACAATGTATTGTGTGAACACAGATTTATAAAGATGGGCAAGGGCTCTTTTTTGGTTTTTTGTACTGCAAATTTACCGCAAAGATAGAAGACTATATTCACTATTTTATTTTGAAAAATAAAAACTCGTTGTTTTTATCTCTTCCTATTTTTATACAGAAACTTTCTCTCTAACGCTCCTCACCTGCTTAGCCATGGCGAGTTTCTTCTGCAGGTATTCTATCTGTTCCTCCACAGCCCGGATCTTCCGAAGCGCGTCCTCGTCTGCCATTTTTTTGCTCTCTTTCTTCTCCTTGTCCTCCAGTTCCTTCACCCTCTGCCTCAGCTCCTCCAACTGGCAAGAAGTAGGTCAGGAAAAGGAGGTTGGGTTGAAAAAAATAATAAGTATATACACAAAGTATCAAATGTGGTGACAGTAATAATAATACAACAAAACAGCAACACCACAAACTGGCTTATAATTATAAAACCAAACTTACTAGAATAATAGCTAGAATAGAGATAGACTTGTAACAATTCAAACAACAGAACCATTTATCCAGTCTGTATAATGGTTACTGCACATGTAACTTGTTATATTTATCCACTCCATGCTTACAGTATCTCCAGGCTTTGTCTTGCACATGGTACCTTAGTATGTTTGTTGTTCTATTCTAGCTATTATTCTAGTAAATTTGGTTTTATACTTATACAGTTTGTGGTGTTGTTGTTTTGTTGAAAAAATAATAACCAGGAAAGGGATTTTTAAAAAGGCCACAAAAAAACTACTACCATCCTTTGGACATCACCTCCCGGAGGAAATTTGTCTAGGGTACATGCGGTTTTCAAGGAATTAAACTTTGGTGGGGCATCAAGTTTTCCCCAGGTCCACAATGCAGCTTTAAGGCAGAGCGCTACCCTCCACAGAACCCTTTGCGTTTCGCAAAAAGTGGGGAGGACTTTGCAGCAATGGACCTTAAGTAGGGGGACGGACTTGTGGCCGTCCAAATGGATGCTGCTGGACTGCAACTCCCATCAGCTCCTGTCAACATGACCACTGGTGGTGGAAGCTGCAATATCTGGAGGTCACTGCTTCCCCAGCCCTGCCTTCAAAAGTCTATGGAGGAAATGTCCAAGTGCTGTCCCAGGTTACTATGCTGCTTTAGGATGCACTGAGAGCCTAAGAAGCCCCATGAGGAACGGGAGAACAGAATATAAACACCGATTGGGTGGATGGGAGGTTGCCTGCTCTTGATGGGGTTACACTCTCTCCGAAGGAGAAGGTACGTGGGTTGGGGGTCTGGATCCTTTGCTGTTGCCTCAGTGGTGTGAAGTGCCTTTGGCTGGTGACCCAGCTATACCCCTATCTAGACAGGGATAGCCTTACTGTCATCTATGCTTTGGTAACCTCTAGGTTAAGTTATTGCAATGCATTATATGTAGGGCTGCCTCTGAAGACAACTTGGAACTTCAGCTGGTGCAGAATTTAGCGGCCAGGTTGCTCACCGGAGCCAGACAGTTTGAGCATATTACACCGATCCTGGCCCAATTCCACTGGCTGTCCATTAGTTTCCAGGCCCAACTCAAAGTGGTGGTTTTGTCCCACAAAACCTTCAAAGGCTCACAATACCTCAAGGACTGCCTCTTTCCATATGAACCTACTTGTGACCCTGAAATCATAACCTGAGGCCCTTCTTCGTGTGCCCCCTCCACGAGAGGTTCGGAGGATGGCAACACAAGAAGGGGCCTTTTCTTCAGTTCGTGGCTCCATGTTTGTGGAAATCTCCCCAGGGAAGTTTGCCTGGTGCTTTCATGATACGTCTTTAGGTGCCAGGCAAAAACATTCCTCTTCCAACAGGCCATGGGCTGGATGACATTCTATGTCTTTTTAATTGTGTTTGTTGGAGGGGGCGGTGAGGGGTTTGTTTCGTTCTTGTCCAGGGGGCCACATATTGAGGATCTAGATAGCCCTTGCGGTCCCTTCCAGTTCCACAGTTCCAGAAAGACTTGCTTTTATTATGCATTTTGTGTTTTTGTTTTGTATTTTGATGCTGTGAACTGCTGCCCTGAGCTATTCAGACAAAAGGTAGGTGGCATGCAAATTCGATAAGTAAAATAAAATAAATTGGGCAATGGCAGGCACAATTACCTCAGCTTTGGCCTTCTTCTCTGCAGCCATCAGTTGGACTTTGTCTCTCTGCTCCTTTGGGGCTGAGCGGTACATATCCAAAAGCAATTTCATTTCCTTCTGGCTTTCTTGAGCCTTCCTGAATATATTGAAAAAGGAAAGTGAGAATGCAGCTAAGGCCAAACAGCAAAAGATATGGTCTACTTCAAATCAAGAACTGCTTCCTGCCATCTCATTGTGGGACTCTGAGTAGGCATGTATTGGGTGCAAAATAGGGAAACTTCAATCCAAATGTGTTTTGTATCTTTGAACGAGAACAATTCAGTTCTTGAGCTGGGCGATCTATGGTCAGAACTGGATGCTCACAATTTTTCTGGCAAAAGGTGTTTAAGGAGATAACAGAAATCGCTGGGTTGAAGCTGACCGAAAGTCCAGAGGTAGCATTACTATCAATTTACGACGGGGTGGAAGGATCACAGGCTATGAAGGACTTGTTCACAAATTTATTGACAGCTGCACGAATTACGATAGCTAGGAAGTGGAAGGGGCAAGCAGAATATAAAATGTAAGAATGGTATAAAGAGGTGTGGGATATAGCTGTTAATGATAAATTAACATGTGTGATTAAGGTAAGACGGGGAATATGCAAGAAAAATGATTTTGTGGAGATATGGAGGGTGTTTGTTGAATTTGTACTGTTAAAATGGAAAGAGATCAAACCATCACAAGAGGTGTTGAATTTTGGGAGGTTGGATAGCTACAATGGAATGGTCTCGGTGGTGGGGTGAACATTTTTATTCTTATTTATTTATGATTATAACTTTGTCAGATAAAATAAAATAGAACTGGAATGCCCAGGAGGGAGTGTGCAAGAACTGTTTCTCAGTCACTGAGAGCTTCAAACAATGACAGGCCCAATGGCCCAGAGAAGAGAGATTGCAACCACCCAGGCCGGCACATTAAACAATGGGGGATACCTTTTCGCGAATCCTAAGAGGGAGACAATCACTATGTATGTGATGGTTCTTGTCCTTGAACTGGATAAGAAAGCTCACTTGGCCTCATGTGCTGCACACATCCACACAGCCCAAAGGCTAGTGCTGACAGCTGAGAAACAGCCCCAGAGGGCTCCTAGCAAATCCATGAACATCATCTGGCTTACTACCAGCGGAAACTTAACCATGCCTACTCAGGAGCGCATCCTACTGACTTAAATGGGGCTCACTCCCAAGCAAGCGGGGTTAGGATTGCAGCTTTGTTATGTAAGTTCATGAAATTTGGAACAGGCTAGCTAGGCACAACAGCCGCACCACAATTCAGAGCCTTGCTGCCACCTGTTGAGATCCAGATATGTCGGACGCCGGAAACAGCCACACCAACAGAACAGAACAGTTGTACCTTGGATCTCAAATGCCTTGGCTCCCGAACAAACTGGCTCCCAAAATATTGAAACCTGGGAGTGAGTGTTCTGGTTTACAAACGTTCTTTTGGAACCCAGCATCCGACGCGGCTTCCGATTGGCTTCAGGAGTTTCCTGCAGCCAATCCGAAGCCGCGCTTTGGTTTCTGAACGTTCTGGAAGTTGAGCAGACTTCCAGAACGGATTCTGGAAGGTACAACTGTACACCAACAATACTTGGCAACTGCCAAAAGGATCCAACCATCAAAGAGCAAGCTGCGCCCATCTTACTTTAGATCCGCCTTCAGCTGCTTGACCAACTCGGCTTCCTTCTTCCTGCCGTCGTCATGCTTCCCCTTGTCCTTGTCTTTACTGGACTCTCTCTCCTTCTCAGACTCCTTCTGCTTCTGCCGCTCCCTCTCTTTCTCCTTCTCCTTCTCCCGTTCCCGCTCCTTCTCTTTCTCTTTTTCCTTCTCCCGCTCCCGCTCCTTCTCCCGCCGCTCCCGCTCCCGCTCCTCTTCGTCCCGTTTTGCTTTGCTCTCCAGCGCGTCCTCGGCAGGGCCCTTGGAGGCAGAGCCCTGGGAAGAAGAAGAAGGGTCGTCGGGGTCCTGCTTGATCTCCAGCGGCTCCTCCTTGGGGTCCTCGGTGCTGGACTGGGAGTGCAGGAGGGCGCTCCCGCTGCGGGAACGGGTCTGCAGAACAGCGGGACATGCGTACGCATGAGAACATGCAAAAGCTGCCTTCTGTCGCCGGTTCATCCAATGCGGTGCTGTCTACTCTGATTGGCAGCCGCCACCCAGGATTTCGGATAGGGGCATTCCCAGCCCGACTTGGAGATGCCAGGACTTGGGACCTTTTGCATGCAACACAGGTGGTCTATACCTATAAGCTATGACCCCTCCCCCCAAAAACTTACATGGAATACTTTCCCATCAGGGTTGTTTATGGACTTCTCTTGCCCTTGGACTTGACTGGAAAGACAAGGACAGCCTTGACACCCTTGCTCTGGCACACCCAGGACAGAGCTTTGAGAACAGGGTGGGAGCACAATGTGCTTTTGGAGTGATTGTGTGCTGAGCACAAATATAATTTTTAAAGTGCCCATATGGATTGTTTTTCTTTGTGTTCTCTCTCTCTTATGCTATCAGTAGGTTTGGCTTTCTCTACCACACTCATTATTGTTCAATAGTTTAGCACGACCTCTTAATAATAATAATAATTTTTTAAAAAAAATTATACCCCACCCATCTGGCTAGGTTGCCCCAGCCACTTTAGTCGGCTTCCAGCACATATAGAAACATAATGAAATATCAAACATTAATAGTAACTATCTGATCCAATAGAAAAAAGTCACAATAAACCTTAAATAAACAACTTATATCAAATAAAGCAATATTCAATAATGCATTAGACTCTAATAGCAAAGAATAAAACTATGATGAAGAATGATAAATTACAATAAATAATTGCTAATCAATAATCAATAAAACAGCAAATCACAATGCATAAAATAGCGCAAAACATATTTATATAAAACTATGTACCATATTTTTCTGTGTATAAGACTAGTTTTTTTCCCTAAAAAATAATGTCAAGAATTAGGGGGCGTCTTATACATGGATACATCTCCCCCTTTTTTCTTAAATCCGAGACGCCCAAAATAGGAGGTGTCCTATACATGGGGGCGTCTTATAGACGAAAAATACAGTATATAAGAAGCCTTCAAGATTAATCAATGAAAGCCCTTTTTAGCAACTTGAAAAAGAACACCCTGATTACTCATGTAGAGAGAGAGTGTGTGCATATAGGTATAGAAATATATAGATATACAGTATAATGCATGCTCGCAAAAACTGCTGAGGGTAAGCTCCATTGAAAAAGAGGCATTGCCCCCTTTTCTGTCACTCACATATGCTATTTTTTAAAAACCGCCCTAAAAAGACACCGTCTCACTTCCCGCCTTCTTAGTTGTCTCATCGGCTTCTCCACCTCCCTTACCTTGCTCAGATCAGACTGTGCCTCCCGCAGCTTCCGCTTGTATCTCAGGACCTCCCCTTTCAGCTGGTGGTTGTGGTTCTGGAGGCTGCTGATGAGGTGCCGCATCTCCCGATTGATAGGACCTGCGTGAAGACCATCACATGGAAAGAGCCAAGATATGGTAAGATCTTCCAGCTCTTCTAGATCGGTTGCAAAAGAACCTGAGAAGGGGCCTTCCTTTCAGGAGATTTTCCCCCAGCTGGTCCAGTCTAAGGAAGGGGAACCTCAGGATCAAGTGTGGCCCTCCAGGCCTTTCTATCTGGCCCTTGGCACTCTCCTCAGACCACACTCCCTCTCCCTCTAAGCTACATCTCTCACCAGTTCCTGGACAGAGGACAGGGAGGGGCGTGTGAGTATACGTGCAGAAACTGAGGTCCAGCGCCGAGGGCCTTCTGGCAGTCCCCTCACTGCGAGAAGCCAAGTTACAGGGAACCAGGCAGAGGGCCTTCTCGGTAGTGGCACCCGCCCTGTGGAACATCCTCCCAACAGATGTCAAGGAAATAAACAACTACCTGACTTTTAGAAGACATCTGAAGGCAGCCCTGTTTAGGGGAGGGTTTTTAATGTTTCATGCATTACTGTATTTTAATATTTTGTTGGAATCTGCTCTGAGTGGCTGGGGAAGCCCAGCCAGATGGGCGAGGAATGAATGAATGAATGAATGAATGAATAAATAAATAAACAAACAAATAAATAAATAAATTATTATTAACTAACCTACTGTACAAAGGAAAAATTGTGTGTGTGTTTTTTGCTGTGAGCCACCCTGAGATCTTTGCAAGGAGGACGGCATGCAAACTTAATAAATAAATAAAACAAAACAAATAAGTAAAACAAACTAAAACAAAAAATGCATGTGTTGCTTTGCTCGCTTTTGTATTTGGCCCCACCCACCTGTGGCATACGGACCCCTAGAAATTTTCCCAGAAGGGAATGTGTTCCTCGGACCAAAAAAGGCCTTGACTGTCTCCAACCTAATGAAGGGCAATGACTGTACGGCATGGATGGACTCCAACTGCCATCAAGCCCAGCTACAATCCAGGAGACAGAAGCTGGAGCCCAACAATATCTGAAGGGTCACAGGTACTCTGTCCCTGATGTACAGTCGTCAGAGCAGCCAAGAATGAGACCCTGCAGAAGACACCAAAATGCATGGAATCTCGCTTCCCAGTTACTCAGCCGCCCTACAACTTAGATGTATTGATTCATTCCATGTATAACCAGTCCCTTCCTTTTTTCCTTAAAAGCAGTGTTTATCAAACTTGGGTCTCCAGCTTTTTTGGGGGGGGGGGTTAAATATTTTTCAAATTTATACGTTTCATTAGTTTCACAACCAATCTAACATTTCCAAATTTTGACTTCCTTCCCCCTTTCTGCGGTTCCTTAAATTATTTTTTTTAATATCTTCTGCATATCCAAGTTCATTTAACTTGCTCGTTTGTTTATCTACCGTAAATATACACAAGCTGTTTACAATTTATCTGTAAATATTCAATAAGCTATTTCCACTCTTTTATAAAAAGTTTGTTATCTTGATTTCCTATTCTTCCGGTATTTCTGCATATTCCATAAGCTTTTGTATCCATTCTTCTTTTTCTGGGACTTCTGCTTCTTTACACTTTGGGGCAAGTAACATTCTTGCCACTGCAGTAGCATACATATACAATTTAGGTAGCTCTGTCCCTAATAATTCTCAAAAGAAATCTCTAGCTAGCAGAACCATTGGTCACGGCCGATGGGAGTTGTAGTCCAACAACAGCTAAAGACCCAGGTTTGAGAAACATGGCTTTAAAAGACAAAACTCAGACTATCAGAGGTCTGCAGCAGCTGTATTTCAAAATCTGCAACCGTACAGCATTTACCGTAGTTTTCGCTCCATAAGACACACTTTTTTCCCTCCTAAAAAGTAAGGGAAATGTGAGTGCGTCTTATGGAGCAAATAGCGCTGCGCAGAGAGGGAGAGCTGCGCAGCGCCCCTTCAGCGAAGCACCTCTCCTGTGAAGCGGGAGGAGGAATGGAGCCCCACTTGCTGTCCTGGCTTCTGCCTTAGCCGTGCGCAGCCTCTTCCGGGCAGGGGGAGTCTTCATCCCACTGCCCTGAAGAGGCTTCGCACGGCTATCCCAGAAGCCAGATCCCTCTTGCTGTTCCGGCTTCTGGGATTCAGAATATTTTTTTTCTTGTTTTCCTCCTCTAAAAACCAGGTGTGCCTTATGGTCTGGTGCGTCTAATAGCGCGAAAAATACGGGATTTTGAGACCTTGTGGTCGCGGTGGCCCAAGACAGGGAAAACTAAGGCAGAGAGCTCTCAGGCAAGCTCCTGACGAGAAAAGGGGGATCCCTGATTAGCCACATGCTCAGGGCTTACCTGAAAGATCACGAAGGTTTTAAGACAAGAGGACTTACTGTACTTTTCCGTGTATAAGACGCCCCTGTGTATAAGACCACCCCTATTTTGGGGGACTCAAAGAAAATGGGGGGAGATGGCACAGAGTTGTTAAGCTTTTTTTGCGGAGGATTGCCAAAAGTCGCCCACTCGCCCGCGTCGCAAAATCCGCCTCCTATCGCCGGCAGAAGCTGCCAATCACCCGCCCAACTGCCAGACGATCACCATCCATTGACGTAGCAACCAATGACACGCACAATATCCGCTGACAGCCGTGGCAGCAACCAATCAAACGTCCACCCTGTGCACTACAACCCCCACTTTTTAGCATGATTTTTAAAGAAAAGAACATAGTCTTATACACGGAACAGTACGGTAATACCCAAGAGATGCACAGTGCTCAGATTATCTGCACAGGTGAGGCTAACCTGGCTGCAGCTCAGCTACTGTGGATGTTTCCCCAAGAGAGGTGCCCAACAAGGAAAACCCGAGTGCCTCTGTGCACAACCCGACTTCAAGTCACCTGCTTGTTCGTTAGCGGCAAGCGTCTGCTCAAACTCTATCCGCAACATCTCGTACTCCTTGCGGACCTGAGCAAGGGTGTCTTCGAGCTGAATGACCTCTGTTCGCAGTTTCTTGTGCAGGCTGACTTCATCCCGCTGGTGAGAAAGAGAAAGGCAGATTTCAGCCTCAATGTCTCTGACTGCAGCAGCAGCCCCCTCTTGCTGCGGGATGAGAAGATGCTGAGAGAAAGGGCTGCAGACCCTCTTCTTATGCTGTGCATGTTGGGTTAAGGACCCAACAACAGCAGCTCGTTCTCCTCCAGCTTCCCTCTTCTTAATAATTCCTGAACATCCACAGACCCTTGCTTCGAGGGAGGACGGGTGTGTCACTGTAAGCGGTCGGAGTGATTCAGTATCGCACTAAGCTCCTGCAGCCAACCAGAAGCCGCGGAAACCCCATAGCACGTTCGGGTTCCAAAGAACATTTGCAAACCGGAACACTTACTTCCGGGTTTGCGGCGTTCGGGAGCCAAACCGTCTGAGTACCATGGCGTTTGGGATGCAAGGTACGACTGAAATCCGAAAAGGGTTTCCATTCTTCTACAAACACCTCATTGTTAGAGTCTCTTTGTCATATAATAATAATAATAAACCTTTATTGTCACTACACCACCTGTGTGCAGGGAAATTAAACGAGCCCCCTACCCCCAACACATACGCTCAGTCTTGTTCACACTCTGTGTGATTGTCAGAAGTCAATTGCACCCCTATTTTTTTTGTCCAGCAGTGAGTTTAGTGCGGGTGCCAACTGCCATGATCCACCCCAGGGAAAGTGAGAGGAAAGAAAGGAAACAAGGGGAGGAAGCCGTTACCTCAATGAGCTCCACCTGGCGCTGGTGGGTACCCCGGGTGCCGTGAAGAAGCGTTCGGGCCTCATCTAGCTGAGATTTCAGTTGCAGGCTCTCGTTGTACAAAACAGAGAACTGGGACTGCATGCAGCGGTACTCTGGGGTTTCCTTCACCACCTCCTCCACTGCCCGCCTCAGGTCCACCTGGGCAGGGGGCCACAGAACAGGGGTTGGGGAGGCAAAAGAGAAAATGGTGCCCCGTGACACACGGCAGAAACAAAAACTGCACTCAACACTATGCAGAAGGGCGGAGGGAATTCCAAATGTCTGCAGTGTGCTTAATCGGCCAGAAAGTGGCAGCACTGCATCAAAAATCGTTCTACACTTGCAAGGAAACACTC
The DNA here is from genome assembly GCF_951804945.1 of Podarcis cretensis. NCBI lineage: Eukaryota > Metazoa > Chordata > Lepidosauria > Squamata > Lacertidae > Podarcis > Podarcis cretensis. The sequence continues at coordinate 15,302,261 of NC_137187.1, forward strand.
GCTTCATAAGGGAGGGGTGTGGAATCTATGGATTTTGAAACACAGCGTGTTGATTTCAAACAAGCAGCTTCTGAGGAGCCAGGGCAATAAAACAAAGAGAGGCACGGTTTTACAGACCTCACCCAAACTGTATCCAAGTCATGCGTAAAGCATGTTATCTTGAAAAAGAAATTCATGAAAGGATCTGCTGAACCCCACCTATGGAGATCACTTAATGCAGATCTTGTGGGGGGCCGGATTATTATTTTTTTTGGGGGGGGGGATGAACAAATTCCTATGCCCTGCAAATAACCCAGAGATGCATTTTAAATAAAAGGACACATTCTACTCACTTAAAAACAAGCTGATTCCCGGACCATCCGCAGGCCGGATTGAGAAGGCGATTGGGCCAAATCCGGCCCCCGGGCCTTAGATTGCCTACCCATGACTTAATTCGTACCTTTCCTCCTTCCAATGAGCTAAAAAGCTGGGATGGGGAGCCTGTTGCCCTCCAGAGGTTCTCAGACACCAAATCCCATCAGCTTCAGCCTGCATAGTCAATGCTTAGAGCTGATTGATGTTGTAGTCCAGCAGCAGCACACACACACACACACACACCACCTTTAGGCTAGAGAGCTCCACTGGCATGGCTGAAGCATCACTCGACATACAACATTTACCTGTCCTAATCAAGAAGCCACCTGGACTGAAACAGGTGATGCTGCCCCTTGTGATGAGCCACCAGAACTGCAATAGGGAGCATCTTCCTGGGACAGTGGAATGTTCTAAGGCTTGGGACTAGCCCAGGGGTCAGCAACCTTTTTCAGCCGTGGGGCGGTCCACCGTCCCTCAGACCATGTGGGGGGCTGGACTATATTGGGGGGGAATGAACGAATTCCTATGCCCCACAAATAACCCAGAGATGCATTTTAAATAAAAGGACACATTCTACTCATGTAAAAATACGCTGATTCCCAGATCGTCAGCAGGCCGGATTGAGAAGGCGATTGGGCCGCATCCAGCCCCCGGGCCTTAGGTTGCCTGCCCCTGGACTAGCCTCACCCACGCAGGCTGCCAGGAAGTACTAGAAACGGCTTCCATCATCATCATCATTATTATTATCACCATCCTGCCTTTTTAATTGTTAATTAAATTTTAATTTTAGAGTCTGCAAGAATAAAGAGTGCCGGAGGGGGTGGGGGAGGTATTCCTTGACTATCAGAAACATGGAAAATGCTTTCCATCCCTGGTACCTTCAACTTGTCGTTCTGCGTGGTCACTTCCTCAAGATCCTGACGCAACTTATCAAGCTCGCTCAGGCGGTTCTGGGCAAGCTCCTTGTTTTCCTCGAGTTCAGCATTCATCTCCTCAAACTGCAAAAGAGGGAAAGGGAAAGGAGCCAGTTGCTGAAAGCCTCATTCGCACCACTGCTACTTCTATCCATGCCCGTGTGCAAAGTCTCAAGGTTTACCTTCCGAGAGTTGATTGTGATTGTACCCCCATACAGGCTGCTTCCAGCTCCATACACCTTGTACCCTTTTGAGTTCACCTGCAAAAGACACACTAGTTTTATTTTCAACGTGCAATTTCTTAAGCACCGAGAGCCGCGTTGGAGACAATGGTCCCAAACAAGAGGGATACAAATATAAAAATAAAATAAGGACAACGCTCGCTAGGTGTTTCCTCCTTCCGACAATTAACAGTGGAAGCCCCCATACACTGAGTCAGGTCATTGATCCATCTAGTTCAGGACGGTCTGCACTGACTGGCAGTAGCTCTCCAGGGTTTCGGCCAGGGGTCTCCCCTGGCCACACCTAGAGATGCTGAGGATTGAACCCGGACCAATCCTGTGTGCAAGGCATAGATGCTCCACCATGGAGCTACGGCCCCTGCCCACACCTTCCAGGGCTGCTACAACCCTGGAGCTGTTCCCAGGGGTGCTGAGTCTCACCCGCTCCAAGACATCTGCCAGGTGCCTGTTCAGCCTCTGCTCCCGCTTGCGGATCTTGTCGATGTCCCACTGCAGGTCGTCAATCATGGTCTCCAGCACAGACACGCGAGACTCCGCCATCTCCACTTTCCTTTGCAATTTAGCAAACTGCAGGCAAAGAAACAGGGGCAAAGAGGAGAACGAGAAAGCGCAAGAAACGGTTTTTATCGTAGCTCAGAGAGCAACTGACTGCCTGGACCAGTGATGGCCAAACTTGGCCCTCCATCTGTTTTGGGACTACAACTCCCATCATCCCTAGCCAACAGGACCAGTGGTCAGGGATGATGGGAATTGTAGTTCTGAAACAGCTGGAGGGCCAGGTTTGGCCATCGCTGGCCTCAACTTAACTTCCCACACGCTGAGGCAAGCAGATGTTCTCCTCCCTCTTCCCAGAAGCCTCAGTGCTTCCCTTCGACTCCACATAGAAAGAAAATGCAGTGGACAGAATGGAGAGTTGCTGCGGTGGCTTATGTGCTCCTCGCTAGACAGCCTTGGGCAAGTTACACTCTCTCCGCCTAAAAGCCTCAGGGGGGCAGCATCAGTTTACCTGGCCATGGCATTTCCTTGGTCCAGTTAACCCACACACCCAACTCACACACACACACATACACACACACATCTCTACATGCTGAAACCCTGCAACTTTGTCAGCCGCATTTTTTTTTGCTACCCGATTTACAGCACTGCAGATAATAATAATAATAATAATAATAATAATAATAATAATAATAATAATTTATTTGTACCCCACCCATCTGGCTGGGTTTCCCCAGCCACTATGGGCGGCTTCCAACAAAGATCAAAAATACACTAAGATGTCACACATTAAAAACTTCCCTGATCCTCTCCTTGTTACCTCCTGAGACATGGTGCGATGCTTTTCCTGGAGTAAATCAGCCAGTTCTTGCAGTCGCTTGTTCTCGTTTGCCAGGTAGGAGTTCAGCTCCTGGAGAGCCTCTTCCATCAGAGAAACATCTGAGGGAAGAAAGGCTTTTGGAATGCTACTATAAAAAAACTTCAGAAGCTAGCAGGCCTAGGAGTATTCTGTGCAAAACTCAGCACTGACTATGCAAACTCAGCATCCTTAGAATCTTGGCGGGTTTTGTTTCTCAAAGCAAGCTTTTGCCCTCATGGTTAATGACAGATTTCAAAAGTGTGGGAAGCAAGACCCAGTGATCTCGCATCAGATTTGTGGGGCGGAATTCAACATAGCACTCGGGAGATTGTTCTGTCAGCTCAAGCTTTTCTGTCTGCCCAGTGGAACAATATCTGCTTTCCTCACCTCACACATCGTTCTCCAGAGTCTATTTGGGGATGGCAGAGGACACATGGGGAAAGGCAGGGGGAGGCTTGCATTGACTTCTACTAATGGAACCAGGCAGCTGAATCCAGCCCCCAAGGTTCAAGGTTTCATCATCCTGCTATTGTTCCTTCATGCTCAGATGTGGAGGCATAGCAGAGGTGGCCACAGAAATACTGCGGAAATGTAGAGAGAAGGGTTCTGCACTGAAAAAAGCAAGCAAGCAGCAGCAGACCCACTAAGAACAGGGTTAGCTCTCAACAGCATCTACCACTCTCATCAAACCATACAATAAGGAACACCTGATGAAACTAATCACGAGGAAAGAGGGGCGGCTACCAGTCTGGCTTGCTGGCCAAACCTCCAGGAACTAAAAGACTAGGCCCCTGTCCCGAGGAGCATACAATCTAAAATTTGACACAAGGAGAACCACAACAGTGGTAGCATTTGGCTATTGTGAGACTCATTTTCTTCCAAGTTATTTATTAACTGCTTTTGAGAACGAAGCCCTCAAAAACGATATATATATTTCGGGAGAATCCCATACCTCCGCTGTTCAGCTTCTGGGAGAGCGCATCCACCCTCTCCTGGAGCTTATCGTACATGGTCACAATCTGCATGACGACCCGGCGAGAAGACTCGACGCGCTCCTGCAACTGAGATTCCATTTCCTCGCTGGTGCTGCTGGCCAGCGTAGCCAGGAAAGAGAAGGCCGGCTCAAAGATCTCTCCTAGGAAATGATAAGAAATAATGCCCAGCCATGAAAGGACACAGCTTTGCACTCCTTGTTGTTGTTAAAAAAATTAAATTTGTATACTGCCCTATACCCGTGGGTCTCAGCGTGGTTCACAAGATAAAATCACAATATAAAAACACAAAATACATAAACAAAATAAAAACAAAAGCAACCCAATAACCCCCTCCCAATACATTTTAACAGGGCATTTGATGTCAACCACCCAAAGGCCTTGAAACCTAAATGGGGCAGTTATCATCCCCACCTCCCTGAGCTCATAACCATCTGATTTGTAAAGAGCTACCTGACAGAAGGGACACGGGTGGCGCTGTGGGTTAAACCACAGAGCCTAGGGCTTGCCAATCAGAAGGTTGGCAGTTCGAATCCCTGCGACGGGGTGAGCTCCCGTTGCTCGGTCCCTGCTCCTGCCAACCTAGCAGTTTGAAAGCACATCAAAGTGCAAGTAGATAAATAGGTACCGCTCTGGCGGGAAGGTAAACGGCGTTTCTGTGCGCTGCTCTGGTTTGCCAGAAGCGGCTTAGTCATGCTGGCCACATGACCTGGAAGCTGTACGCTGGCTCCCTCAGCCAATGAAGCGAGATGAGCACCGCAACCCCAGAGTCGTCCACGACTGGACCTAATGGTCAGGGGTCCCTTTACCTTTACCTTTTACCTGACAGGAGGAAGCAGCAGCAGCAAATATTTCCCACTGCTTTCCTGTTGTATTGAATGAATGCCAGATGCAAATAAAACATTGGGCAAGCTTCCAGTGTTTGTGTACTAAATACAAATAAAATAAACATACTGTGTCACTCTCTAGGGCAGAGTTAGGGAACTTCGAGCCCAGAGGGCTAAATGCAGCCCTCCAGAACTCTCTCTTCGGCCAGGCCAGACCACCAACCAGCCTGTTATCCCACTTGAGTGCTTTTGCCTGGCTGGAAGGTGTCCTTAGACCAGAGACAACGCCTCTTTCTCGCCTGGAGTGAGACTGGAGAGATGTGGGAATCTCTGGCATTTGCAGGCAATAATGCAACCTACAAGCAGAGACATCACCTTGCCAACAAAGGTCCATATAGTTAAAGCTATGGTTTTCCCAGTAGTGATGTATGGAAGTGAGAGCTGGACCATCAAGAAGGCTGACCACCGAAGAATTGATGCTTTTGAATTATGGTGCTGGAGGAGACTCTTGAGAGTCCCATGGACTGCAAGAAGATCAAACTTATCCATTCTTAAGGAAATCAGCCCTGAGTGCTCACTGGAAGGACAGATCGTGAAGCTGAGGCTCCAATACTTTGGCCACCTCATGAGAAGAGAAGACTCCCTGGAAAAGACCCTGATGTTGGGAAAGATGGAGGGCAGAAGGAGAAAGGGACGGCAGAGGACGAGATGGTTGGACAGTGTTCTCGACGCCGCCAGCATGAGTTTGACCAAACTGCGGGAGGCAGTGGAAGACGGGAGTGCCTGGTGTCCTCTGGTCCATGGGGTCACGAAGAGTCGGACACGACTAAATGACTAAACAACAACAACCTTTCAGTGGGAGAAGTCGAATTCATTGCGTCTTGCCCCACTCACCACAGGCCCACAAGGCAAAATGGCTCTAGGTTCTAGGGCATCAAGAAAACTTACATTTTCAGGGGTAAATTACACTATAGAGATTGCCAAGGTTTTCACAGGAGTTATTTCCAGTTCAGAATTTTCCACACCGGGAGAGAACATCAGCACTGCCGCTCTTAAGCCACCATTCTCACCTCTCTCCCGCTCTTCTTTGCGCTCCTGGTTACTGTCCGAATCAGGTTCCGGTTCCGGCACCACCAGAGCTTTCCGTTCCGACAGAAGGTCACCGAGGCCTTGGTCCAAGTCGTAGCGCTTCAAAATGATGCGAATGTTCTCGTCGAACTGAAGGGGAGGGGGAAGAAACACATAGCGCTCAATTTTCAAGGGGGTTGAGACAAGCAGCAGGAAAGGGAATGGGACTGAGAGAGGCAGACCCTGGCACACCTGGCTCCAGTAGCGATTGACAATCAGCAGCGAAGCGTCGTCCGTGGCCTGCCGCCTTTCCAGCTTCTCTATGTGCTCCCGCAACTCATCCTCGATAGCCTGCCGCTGGTCCAGCATCTCTGCCAGCTTCCGATTCTTGGTCTGGAGGGTGCGGATGTCCAGTTCTTCCTGAAATCACGCCAAGAGCAGTTACCACAATACTCAGGCTCAACTCAGGCCTAGTTCCCTCTGAGACAGTAGATTTGGCTGCAGAGGAATTGACAGCAGGAGACAACTGGCATAAGGCATTTTTTTCTTCCAGACCAGGAGAATGGTGAATTAAAAGACAATGGGGAATTAAAAGACAAGCTCATTCAAGTTGAGCACTGAAAATTAACATGGCAGGAAGAAAGGCTCCAGCTCTAGGCATGGTAGCTTTTGTTTGTTTTCAATGTGCAGAGATTTTTTTTTAAATTGGCTTGGATGACGGAGTAGCCAGTCAAGTAAAACAGGGTGGGCCTCTGGATACTGCTGGACTCCAACTCCCATCAGGCCCAGTCAGCATGGCTAGTGGGCAGTGAGTCCACCGGCCCTCACTTGCAGCCTGCAGCCCAAAAATAGGTTTGCGATTGCAAAAAGAACTAAGCCTCAGACCTCCCAGCTAGCAAACGGAGCTTATCCCACAGGAGCCGATGGGAACCCAAAAGTGGGAACTGGAATTCCATTCAGCATATTTGTTAAGAAAAGGAGAAGAGAAAGAGATACAAACCGTTGAGGAGACGCCACCAAGTTTAATGGTCTCCACTGTGGTTCCCGAGTCTTCGACACCCGCTTTCTTCTCCGGAGGTCCGGAGGGACTGGCCTCCGAAGCCACCCGTTTGTTCCCAATCCCAGACATGGTGGGACAGGACTGGAGGTGCCCCCCTCTCCTGAAAAAAAAAGAGAAAGCATTTTTTATATATAAAACAACAACAAGGTTTTCTTTCTATATTGTTCCACAGGAAGGATTCCTAACTAGCTGCACAAATCAAATTTGAAACAGTCTTCAAATTAGTAGCAGTAGTAGCAGTAGTAGTACCCTGCCCAGCTGACTGGGCTGCCTAGCCACTCTGCGCAGCTTCTAACAAATATAAAAACATGATTATTAACTGCAAACATTAAAAAAACTTCCCTAAACAGGGCTGCCTTCATGTGTCATCTAAAAGTTGTGTAGTTCTGTATCTCCTTGACATCTGATGGGAGAGTCTTCCACAAGGTGGGTGCCACCACTGAGAAGGCCCTCTGCATGGTTCCCTGTAACTTCACTTCTTGCAGTGAGAGAACCACCGGAAAGCCCTCAGAGCTGGACCTCAGTGTCTGGGCAGAACGATGGGGGTGGAAATATATAGTGGGCCAAAGCCATTTAGGGCTTGAAAGTTCAGCACCAACACTTTGAATTGTGCTCTGAAATGTACTGGGAGCCAGTGTAGGTCTGCTGCATCCGAAGTTTTGCTTTGAGACCAATCTGCTTCAGAGTAATTGACGCATCACTTTTTAAGTCTGTAAATTGAGCCTACAGAAACTTGTTCACTTAGTTCAATGGTGAGGAACCTGTGGGCCTCCAGATGTGGAAAGACGCCATCTCCCATCAGTCCCAGCCAGCACTGCTAACATTCAGGGATGATAGGAGCTGTAGTTTAACATCTGGAGGGCGGCAGGTTCCCTAACCTGTCTTTACTTCATTCTTTTGCCACTGCTTCTCTGCGGAAGCGGGACTTGCACTCTCCTGGGATCAGAGCCGTCTTTTTTAAAAAGCACACTGGAATCCAGAAATGCAATTATCAAATCTTTAAACACACACCCAGTGCAGGCTGAATAAAGTAGGGAAGTTTAGGGGCAATGGTAGCTCCGTAGCCTGCCCAGATGACCTCTACTCTGCCTGAAAACACAAACACAGAATGGGGAATAGAAATAGGGACATGGAAAGCAAGGGGACTGGAACAGATCCTGGCTGATGAAACAGAACTGCAGGATAGGGAACACAGTTCCACTCCCTGGACAGAAAAGTGCTTGAAAACATGGGCGCCTGATCATCAGAAGCAAAGGCCTTTATTTATTATTATTATTATTATTATTATTAAGAATAATAACGATGATAAATCTGCAACCCATCTCTGGGTAGACTCCCAACAAATTATTAAAAGCACAATAAAACATCCACCACTGAAAACTTCCCTTCAGATGCCTTCTAAAAGTCAAATCGTATGTTTGGCATCTGCTTGGCATCTGCTTGTTGGACAAAGCCTCAAAAACAAAAAAAACACCTAACCAAAGGCGAAGCTCGGAAAATTCCCGTAAAATCTATTAGAGTTTTCCAGATTTCACCCCCCACCCCCCAAAAAAGATTGAACAGTTGGCAGCCTCTACATCCTTTCTTCACCCCTTTTCTCCAAGCAAATCCTGTGACAAGGTGTGCAGTGTTTCCCAAAAATAAAGCCGTGTTCCCTTTTGGCGGGTGGGGGGCAGTCTGCACATGCCTTGGGGCACCCTCTCCAGGGCAGTGGGAAGTTTTGAAAGCCCAGAGTGGCCACGGTAGCACCCCAAAGGGCGAGCACCCAGAGGCCCCTGGCTGAGCCTGCCAACCCAAAGCACTGTCACCCACTCCCACCCCAGGCTCTGCTGCCTGCCAGCCAGAGCTGGAATGAAACCCACCCGGGCAAGGGAGCCCCCTCTGCCCCCGGCCTGCCCCCCAACCCCCAACGTCGCCCCGCCCCTCAGGAAACGAAAACGTCCCCCCCACCGGCTCCCCCCGGTCGTCGCAGGTGCGCCCATCCTCCCAGCACTCTCACCTGCAAACCCAGCCGAGCCTCCGGCCTCCGGCAGTTGCTCAACAGGAAGCAGCCCTTCGATGACGACAGCGGCGGCTCGGCCAATCCCGCCTGGCTCCTCCCACCCTTTCTTTCTTTCTTTCTCCGCCCGACTTCGGAAAGCGACAGCTGCCCTTAGCTAAAATGGCGGTCGCTCGTGGAACCGTAGCGCCAAAAAAACAGATTGACAAGACCGGTGCCTATATTCCGAGACTTTCTACAGAGAAAGGATGGGGGCGGGACGGAGGAGCAACTAGGCTTCTGCTTTTGACTGAGTGCGGGTTTAATCACGTTTTCTTGCAGGGCTACTCGGTGGCCACACTGGCTATATAAACTGCTCTCCGCCGTTGGAGGTAGTAATGCTTTTGAATGGCAGTTGCTGGGAATCCCAGGAGGGTTAACCTGTGCTCTGAAACCTGTTTTGCTGATTCCCCACCCAAAAAAAATCTTGGTGGCCGCTGTGAAAACAGGATGTTGGGCTTGGGGGGGGGGGCAATTGAATAAAATCCATAATCACATAACAAGGCACACCCAGACTATTTGAATGGCAATGCCGATCATGTTAGGGGGGCTCAAAGGAACATTGGCCCCCTAGGAGTTGGCTCCTATGGCCATTGGCTTGATTCAGCCAGGTTCTTCTTCTGTTCTTATGCTGCGAGCTGAGATGCGTTTCTGCGGATGGGATTTTTCTGCCTGGAAATTGAAACCAACCAAGTACAAGAAATAAAAGGGGCAGGGAAAGCTCAATAACTGCGCAGCTCCCGATTTTAAAGCACCATTGTGATCCAAAAAAAAATAGTAGCTGGATTTTATTCTTTGCTGATTCTTTTTTCAAGAAAAACCCAATCTTCCGGGCTGCAAAATCTTTATCTTACCGGCTTATTCTGAGCAGTCCGATCTGGGAGAGGAGGAAAACTTCAAAATGAACCGGGAAGTTTAGTATCCAGGCAACAGAGTCATGCTACTCTACACTTTTTCATCTCTCTATGCCACACATTCGTTGGGCGCGACGTCCGGCTAAACGCTGACTTTCTTCCGTTGCGAGAGTTTTCGAAGCCCCTCTGAAAAAGTTTATGAATTCCTGTGCTCTTGAAGTTATAGTGACCATAAGAAACATGGCTGCCACTTTGCCCTTACCTTTCCTGCCTCATTTTCCCCTTTATTCGCGGTAGCTTGAAGTCTTCGTGCCCTAAGTTGTAATGGTGGACAAAATCTGTTATTCGAAGACTTGGGCAACCTGTATGGGTACCAAAGCAACAGTTTGCCATAAATTCCGTTCATCTCAAGCGGAAGTGAGGAAGTTTAGCGGAAAGAGGTATGCATTTTTTTAAGGTTAGGGAAAAACCCGCTCGTTATTTTAGCAGTCTTCTACTCTTCTTAATTCTATAGCTGAGCCTGTTTGGCTAGCTCAATAACAATCTATTATTGTACTGTACAACTATTGCGCAATTTGGGCTATATTGGGTTTGGGATTTCAAAAAATATCATTATTACCATTATTATTTTTTATGCCGCCTTTCTGCAGTTAAAAACCATGTCGTGGGTGGCTTACAACATGAAAAGAATTAGATAATTACAAAAGTGAATATACCTGTAAACAGTAAATAAAGCACATCAAAAAGTACACAACAAAACTGAACAATGTCCACATAAATCATAAACACAGCTACAAAAAGTTACTATCAATAACAGCAAAATAAGAAAACAACCCCACAAACAATAACTCTGCCAAAGAGTATGTATATTTCTCTATTTATTAATAAAGTTATCTGATAAAATTTAAATATGAAAATTTAGAGTTCTAGGTAGATTGGGAAGCAAATGCATATTTTGAAACCTGCAGAATTTCACTATTTCTAGCTTAGCTGGTCTGTAGCTGGAGTGAGTGGATGAAGTCTCTCCCCCCCCCCTCCATTTTTGTTTTTATTGCAAATAATTAAATCAACAGGGAAGGTCTTTGTTTTCCCTTCTTAAAGATCCTGCTTTTGTTTCTCAGGCCAGCAAATCCCCAGGCACAAAAAATAATGTGTGTGTCTCTGATCACCCACCTTAAGCCAATCAGAACTGTGCTTCTTCAAATCTGTATACGTACCTTATTTCTTCCCTAGCTGGCTTGTCTCCTGAGACAGACAGGTGCCAACAATCTAACTTGCAGCAGTGTGTGAGGGAGATGTTGGAAGGCAGAGAGAGAAAAGATTTGTTTTTATTTCATTTCATGGCCACAAGGCAGAAGGCGGGGGGGGGGGGGGAGAGAGGGAGGGAGAGAGGGGAGAGAGAGAACTTTCCACATGCTTCCTTTTGGGAGGACAAATAGTCAACACATTTTTCTCCTTTGCTGTAAGGGCAGGGGGCTTCCTTTCCCCCCTTACTTGAAGGGCAACAGGGAATGCGGAGGGAATATGACTGCAGCAGAAAAATGAGGGGCTTTTTGTTGTTAGTCGGCCTGACTTCAGCATATTTAGAAGTAGACTTGTTTCTGAACCTGGTTGTTCCTTCTCCAGATTCAGAGGCAGTCTGTCTCTGAATATCCTGCTTAAGGCTTCATTGTGCATCTGATTACCATTGTGGGAAGCAGGATGCTGAAGTCGATGGACCTTTGGCATGATCCAGCACAGCTGCTCTTATATTCAAAGGGATCCTCACCCCTTTTTAAATAAAAGATTGCTCCCTTTCCATCCAGCTTCTTCAGTCCAGTTTATTTTTATCTGTGCTAACCTGCAAACACATTTCAAGCTGGCCTGATACTAGACGTTTGGGGGGGGTGGAGTGGTTAAAAGGGGTGTGTGACTGTTTATTTGCTAATTAGTGAGCAGAAGTATTATTTGATCATTCTTTTGAGTATAGCTAAGGCTGTTTGTTATGATTTATATGGCGGGTGCGTTGCTTACTCATAAATCTTATCTTAGACGAGATACAGATGGATTGCATTATTCCTCCCACTGTTTCTTCTTCCCTTACGGTAGAGTGTGTGTGTGTGTATGATTATTGCTGTAGGTCACTTGGAGATCTTCAGTTGGCAAACTTAAGAAAGAAAGATAAGAAAAACTAGGGAGAGAAAACTCTGTGCAACTAGAAGCATTTTAAAAGTGTTTGCGCGTATCATATTTTTGGCAATGGATGCATTATGATGTAATGAATGCATAAATTCCAAACCTACATCAATAGGTGTCTACCTTAATTTCTTAATCATAATACAGTGGTACCTTGGTTTACATACGCTTCAGGTTACATATGCTTCAGGTTACAGACTCCGCTAACCCAGAAATAGTACCTTGGGTTAAGAACTTTGCTTCAGGATGAGAACAGAAATCGTGCTCCAGCAGCGCGGCAGCAGCAGGAGGCCCCGTTAGCTAAAGTGGTGCTTCAGGTTAAGAACAGTTTCAGGTTAAGAACGGACCTCCGGAACGCATTAAGTACTTAACCCGAGGTACCACTGTACAGTGGTACCTCTGGTTGCGAACGGGATCCATTCCAGAGGCCCCTTCACAACATAAAAAGAACGCAACCTGCAGCGGCGCATCTGCACACGCATGGGTTGCGATTCGCCGCTTCTGCGCTTGCATGTGACATCATTTTGTGCATCTGCGCATGCGCGAGCAGCAAAACCCAGAAGTAACCTTTTTCGGTACTTCTGGGTCGCTGCAGGACGTAACCTGAAAGAACATAACATGAAACAAATGTAACATGAGGTATGACTGTACCTTCCTCATCTGGCTGGGTTCCACTCTGGCTGGCTTCCAGCACATAAAAAGGCAATAAAATGTCAAACATTAAAAACTTACTGATACAGGGCTGAAGGCAATCCTGCCTTCCATCTTACATGGAAGTTTTCCCCTTGTCCATAAAAGACGTGCAAAGAATAATTGAGTTTTCCTTATAGGAGACAATTGTACTCTGTTCACTCTCCAAAGTGCTGCTGGGATGCAAACAGCAAGTTAAAACTTGCAGTCTCACTAAGCCAAAATGTTACCAGCTGCTGCCCTTGCCTGCTTTGAAGTGTTTTTGCATAGGGCATGTTATCCATCTGAACCATGAAGCACAAGTTAACATGCATTGTTATTGTTACTGTTATTATTGAAAAATGGGCAAATTGATAAATTGCAGTGATGGCCAAACTTGGCCCTCCAGATGTTTTGGGACTACAACTCCCATCATCCCTAGCAAACAGGACGAGTGGTCAGGGATGATGGGAACTGAAGTCCCAAAACAGCTGGAGGGCCAAGTTTGGCCATCACTGGATAAATGGAATGAATGCTGTTAGCAGCTCAGTTGCTAGAGCATGAGATTCTGAATCTCGGGGTCAAGGGTTTGAGCCCCACATTGGGCAAAAGATTCCTGCATTGCAGGGAGTTTGTGTAGATGATCCTTCCAACATTGCAATTCTATGAATCTCGTCAGAAAGCCATCGCCAAGCGTCTAGCCCAGGCATAGGCAAACTCGGCCCTCCAGATGTTTTGGAACTACAATTCCCATCATCCCTGACCACTGGTCCTGCTAGCTAGGGATGATGGGAGTTGTAGTCCCAAAACATCTGGAGGGCCGAGTTTGCCTATGCCTGGTCTAGAAGACGCGCAGCACCAGCTGCTGCAGGCAACTCTTTTTTATGACTTGGGATTCCGCTCTCTCTCTCTCTCGCCGCGGTAGTCACATGCCCAGCCTTCATGTCTTTGATCCCACCCTCGTTGCCAGAGAGAGAGGCAAGGGAGGAAACAAAACCGGGGGGAGGGGAGCTGTCGGCGAGCAGGAGAGCAACAAGCAAACAGGAAAAAGCGGAACTCGGATTCCGAGCTGTTGCCGGGACGCGTAAAGAGGCAACAGGGAGGACTCGGGATTAAGTGCCGGTTCTGTTCCAAGGGGGGGGGGGTTCAGCACGCTCTCCTCCCACTTGAGGGGTTTTCTTCGACTCGTATCGGCGATGGTTGTTTTTCCCCAGGTATGTGAGCGGCGGATAGATCCGTTCCGTTTTTTAAACCTTCCTGTAAGCAGGTGGGAAGCTTGTCCGGGGCCATTTCGAAAAGGCATTTCTGTGCGTAAAGACGCACGGGGCGGGCGCGGGGAACTGGGCTTCAAGCATCCAGGCCGGCCCGAGATCTTCGTGGGGCTCCCCGTGACCTATGGTGGGCTTGCGGGTGCTTTTCCGCCTATTATTATTGTGTGGTGCCCTCATTCATCCCCTCGCGTTGAGGGTGGGGTGGGGTGACGGAAGCTGCTGGTTTCGAGGAAAATAATAGGGGTGTGTTATGCCGGAAACTAATCTCCAGTTAACTGAGGCGGGGAAGAGAGAGCAGGCGCGAGAGACACGAGGATTAAAATTTCCGAGTTTGGAAATAAAGGGACTACCTCAAATGCGGTCTGCCTTCGCGGAAGGAAGAGGCCGAGGCTGCCACTCGAATGATTTAGCCCTGGGGAAAAGGGGGAGATGGGACTTAATGTCTGCAGGTACAACTTCATTCTATCTTCTTGAAATAGCTGCCCTGCCTTTCCAGCGTGAGTTTTCTTTAATCTCCTGCAATGGCATTGTTTGTTACATGAATCTCTTTAGCTATGGCCACGGAAGCCACAGGATTTCCGCCAAACTCCTACCAGCTGATCTCTGCCGGATCAAAATGAAGGCATGCTCAAGATTGTTTTCTCTCTTCCAAGTAGTTTTGTGGGGCAGGAGTGTTTCCCTTGTCCTGCCCCTCTCTGGGCAGTGCATTCACTTCTAGAAGGGCTGTCATGGCGTAAGAGACACTTCTTTCAAAAGAGACCCCTGACAGCCGTGACAGCTGCCTGGCGATGTTTCATAACACCATTCTAAGGTTGGAGGAGAGGCCAGCTGGCGATACTTGTGATTACCCTGCCCCATTCTCCTTTGCTTGACCTTACCTGTGCAAACTACCTTTAATACCATGTGATCAGTGACCTTACACTGTAAGGGGGTCGGCTAACGTCTCGTCTTTAGTGAAGTATGTCCAATACTTCGTTTCCTGTGGCAGTTCAAGAAACAATATTGCACAACTACATAAAACAAATGTATAAAAGGTAAAGGTAAAGGTACCCCTGCCCGTACGGGCCAGTCTTGACAGACTATGGGGTTGTGCGCCCATCTCACTTAAGAGGCCAGGGGCCAGCGCTGTCCGGAGACACTTCCGGGTCACGTGGCCAGCGTGACATCGCTGCTCTGGCGAGCCAGAGCCGCACACGGAAATGCCGTTTACCTTCCCGCTGGTAAGCGGTCCCTATTTATCTACTTGCACCCGGGGGTGCTTTCGAACTGCTAGGTTGGCAGGCGCTGGGACCGAGCAGCGGGAGCGCACCCCGCCACAGGGATTCGAACCGCCGACCTTTCGATCGGCAAGCCCTAGGCGCTGAGGCTTTAACCCACAGCGCCACCTGCGTCCCTAAATGTATAAAAACCTTTGTCTAAAAAGAAAGCTCTGCTTGAGTAGGGGGAACCTAACCAGGCCCGCTGGGAAGTCTCATCCTATAGAACCATAGACCTGTAGAGTTGGAAGGGACCCTGAGGATCATCTAGTCCAACCCCCCTGCAATGCAGGAATATGCAGCTGGTCCATACAGGGATAAAACCTGCAACCTAGGCATGATCAGCACTTTGCTCTAGCCAACTGAGCCATCTAGCCTGGGAAAATTCTAACACATTCTTTTCTTAGAGGGTTAGGATTATCACATAATCAACTTTAAACCACACACACACACACACACACACACACACACAAAACAATTTCATGAAGAGGCCTTTCTGGTTCCAGGCAGGCATCTATGATAGTTTAAATTTTAATCCTGCTCGTCAGCCAAAAAAAAAAAAAAGTCTCCAGAACAACTTAGAAATTGCTACAAACACGCTCAGAAACCAAGAAGACAAAAACTTCAGGAAACAATGGGGAAAAAATTATAATTTATTTAGGAGACCGCTGTAAGCAGATGAAAACATTAACAGGGTTTTAATATCGCTTGTAATGTAACAAATACTTCGGACCATATGGACAGATACAAAATATAGATTATGAAATAATGTGCAGTTGAAAATGTGAACAATAAGGCCCATGGAAGGGACAGTGGGAAGTCTCAGGATTCAGAGTAATCTCTATATACAGATGTGTACTTGATATTGTTATAAATTTACATTTACATAAAAACGATTTTGGGGGTGGGGGGAGAAATCACTACAAACAGGACAGCCAGCAGCCTCAGATGTTTAATCTTAAAAGGTGTAGCGCAAAAGATTGTCTTACCCCAGATGTTCTCACACGCCCACTTTGATTGGTGGAACTCACACTTTTATAGGATCCGCACAATACCCGCACCGTAAGAACTGGGTCATTCAGTACGGCTGCAGTGGCAGTTTATAACTCCCTGCCTATTGCTATCAGGCTGGTGCCTTCACTATTCTTTTTGGTCCCTGCTGACGACATTGCTAATTTCGACAAGCCTACCCAGATGTTTAGAAAGTTTGTACGAGTTTGGTCTATTCTGATCTGTTTTCAGCTTTTTGTAGGTTTAAAATTATAGCTGTGCATATTTTTTTAGTGGTCATCTTATTGTTTTATCTTTTTTTGTGAACTGCTTTGAGGTTCTATCCTACAAGCAAGCGGTAGAATAAATTTCATGAAATAAACAACAGAAAAATGTACTGGGAAGGTAGAGAGCATAAACCAGACATAGGCAAACTCGGCCCTTCAGATGTTTCGGAACTAAAGTTCCCATCATCCCCGACTGCTGGTCCTGTTAGCTAGGGATCATGGGAGTTGTAGTCCCAAAACATCTGGAGGGCAAAGTTTGCCTATGCATAAACAAACTCAGATGCAAATTTTTGATGACAGGCTCTTTTAATAGCCAACTGGGGTGGGAAAGCTCAAAGAGCGGAGGCATGGAAAACAGCTAGGATCTCAGCTGGAGCAACAGAGTGGCCTTGCACTCCTTTTCTTCCTTCCTCTGCTGCAGCCTGGCTTCTCAGCAGAGATGGTGGTGTCCTCTCGTCTTTTTGTCCCCTGCCCTTCTGAATCAGCCTGATCTGATGTGATGCAATCTGTAAATGTTGTTTCTCCCTCCTCTTCCTCCTCTCTTCACAGATCTGAGCCTAGCAATTCAGCTCCGCTACCCAACCGGAAGACCCTCCGGCCCCGAGGAATGGCCTGAGGCATGAGCCCGGGACCCCCTGGAAGTGGCCGCCATGCTGCCACGAGGACTGCAGCCTTGTGGGAGGCTGTGCCGCTGGTCTAGCCCCTTCCTGCAGCTCCTTGCCTTGACGGCGGTGACGTTCGTTGTGCTGGCGCCCCTGACTTGCCACCGCCTCCTTCACTCTTACTACTACCTGCGGCGCTGGTACCTGAGCCCCATGAGCCAAGACTTCCTCCGACAGAACCAGGAGGACGGCCTGAGAGCCCTCCGCTACTTTGAGAGGCTGCGGGTGAACAATGCCTCTGAGCCACCGCCCGGCGAGGCCCGCCGGACGGGCTTGCTCATCACCATCATCACCGTGCAGCGGCGCCCCGAGTTCCACTACGTCCTCCAGGTGGCGTCCCGCTTTCACCGCCTGCTCCGCCAGTGTGGGGCCCCTTGCCAGCGCCACCAGATCTTGCTCTGCAATGTGGAGGCCGACCCCGGCACCCACGCGGACGCCCAGCTGCTGGCCGGCTTCTTTGGCATGGCGAACCGCTACGGCAGCCGGCAGGCTCCGGAGCCGTCGCTGAACCAGTTTGAGAAGGAGAAGCGGGATTACGCCTACTGCCTGGAGAAGTCGCTGCGGGACTACGACCCGGAACACGTGCTGCTGGTGGAAGACGATGCCGTCCCAGAGGATGAGATCTTCCCGGTGCTGAACCACCTCTTGCAGGTCCGCTTCTCAAAGCCCCACCTCCGAGACGCCCTCTACGTGAAGCTCTACCACCCTGAGAGACTTCAGCGCTACCTCAACCCAGAGCCCATGAGGATCCTGGAGTGGCTCGGAGTGGGCATGCTGGGCGGCTCACTGCTGGGGTTCGCATATGTCTGGGCGGCCGGCCGCCCCAGCCCCAGCTGGCCCATCACCCTGTTTTTTGCTCTCTACAGCATGCTGCTGGTGGAGCTGGTTGGGCGCCACTACCTCCTGGAGCTGCGCCGCCTGGCCCCGCCCCTCTACAATGTCGTGCCTGCCACCGAGTGCTGCACCCCTGCCATGCTGTTCTCTGCCCCTTCTGCCCGCCGCGCACTGGGCTACCTGAAGAAGCTGCGCTGCCGGTCGGGTTTCGCCAAAGACACGGCCCTGTACTCGCTGCTGCGCACCAAGGGCGAGTGGGCCTTCGTGGTGGAGCCCAACCTGGTCAGGCACGTGGGGATGTTTTCAAGTCTCAGGGTAAACATCAATCCCAAGCTGCTTTGACTCCTCAGGTGTACGAAGAGCTGGAGCAGAGGGAGTCACAAATTCTCTGCGGCGCTTTAGCAGAAATGCTCAGAGTTCCAGGTTCTTCAGTGCTGTGTATTTATTGTGAGCTATATATACAAATATCTGCAGGCTATAATACACAGGCAGTTCGTACAGTCAAACAGAGTACCTGGCTGCACCTTAAGGCAAATAGGAAAACCTTTCTATCTCTCTCTATCTCTCTGACTACACTCTTCTACACCACCCCTTTACTGCTGGATGGGTTTCCCTTTTAAACTGATGACAGCCAATCATCTGTCAGCACGTTACTGCTGTCATTCTGACCCAGCACTTCCATAGAAAGTATTGCAGGCTGACTGTATCAGCTAGCAAACTCAAGCCTGCAGACTTACTATCTCTCACAGCATTCTGTGAATCCTGACAGAGGGATCGTAAGCCCCTGGGTGAGGTCTGTTTCCAGACTGCCAGGGTGGGGGCTGACGGCTTCCCATGAAATGCACGAGACAAACATGTTGAGGAAAATGCTGTAGATGAGCTTTCCCCCACCCCTAAGATGCCAGTTTTCTACAGGTTGGGAGGGCATATGGCCTAATTAGCCCCCCTCTCCCCATGCCTCCATGGTGGTGGTGGTGGTGATGGAGATTATGGCATTGGTGATGTACCCCACCTTTTTCCGTGGCCCAGACTCAAGGCAGCTTTGGCCATCCCATATTTGGTCTGGTGTGGGGCAAGTAATGATGGGGCTGGGTTAGTTTGGATGGGGGTTGCAGGCGCCTCTGATAAGCTGACTAGCAGCAGCTGCGAAGCCCCATGGATGGTGCAAGCGGCAACACTCAGCTGGTTGGTGGTGGTTGCAGAGAATCATGCAGGTTGCTTTGAAGGCCCGATGATTGGCCATTTGCCGGGGCTTCAAAGCACCATGCACCAAGGTGGTGAAGATGGATCGCCTGATGTCATTTTGACATCGAGTGATGTCAGGTGATAAGGTGGCCCTGCCCACCTATGAAACTTGGCCAGTGGGGAAGGTCAGGATCTAACCCACCAGCTGGATCCAATCCCCATCCCTGGTGCAAGGCAAAAAGGGGGAAATGCACGAGGAATCAGAAATAGTGCAGTCCAGCAATAGCTGTGTCACATGGGGCTTCTGCTCATTTCTTGGTGCTCTCGGCAGATAAATACTAGGACTGCACAAAGCTCGACAATGGGATGAAGATTGCAAAGGTGTTACTTTTTATAAACTCTTTAAAACAGCTTTATAACCTCTACAATAAACTATTTTTAAGAGACACTTTCCCTTCAATGAGAACTCCTGTTGTCTTTTTAGAAGACAGAACTAATTTTCACCTTTGTCTTAATATCTGTTTTGTTTGTTTTGCCATTCTTTCACCAAGCGCCTCGCCCACTAGCAGTATCCACATCATCATCATAAACTTTATTGCACTAGCCAAAGGCCATGGCATCATTCACAAAGGGAACGAAAAGAAAAGCAACAATAACTATAAAAACATCAGGCACTGCAAATACAATAAACCACAGTTGCATCTCCTAGAAATCATTTGTTGGGTACGATAGAATAGCAGGGGGTTCTCAGGTAGAATGTGCCAGCTTAAATGGCTGGATCTCCTTTGCAATTGACCACTGTTTTATCTAGTTCTTTTCTCAGAAAAGGGAAAGAGGGAGTCCAGTAGCTTCAAGTTCTTCACAGCAATACAGAGGTGAAGTTAAAAATATACGCCCCATATATTCCTCATAAATGTGAGGGAGCTTCCTTGAGGCGTACTTAAAACAGTGGGTGGGGAACCTGTGGGCCTCCAGTTGTTGTTTGAGTCATCAGCCAGCATAACCAGTAGCCAACGATGATGGGTGTTGTAGTCTCGCAACATCCTGATTTAAATTATAGAAGAGAATGGAGTGATTAGGCCTGAGCAATGTATGAATATTGCTCTTGAGGGCCAGAGCACTGTGGCACCTTCACCCAGCGGTATATTGCAAGTGAAACCGCCACCACTCATGAGTGCCCGGCGCATGGAGGGAGGAACGAACTGCATTGGCCTCGGCCCACGAGGTGCCAGGGTGAAAGCACCACTGCTCCTGCCAAGGGAGCTGAGGCAATTTCACCCCATTGCTTCACAGGGCCGACTCAGCTCTTTCCTCTCTCCACTTTTCAACATTGCGATGTATCACAACATCGCGATATTTGGCTGGTGATACATTGCGATGCTGAAAAGCTGATATCGCCCAGCCCTAGGGGTGATGTGAAGTGTTTGTGTCTCCTCAGGCCCTTCATTCTACTGGCATGCCAAACCTTAGGAATGGAGTGGGCCAAAACGCGGCAGAGCAATGGCTGCTGTCCAAATGGACACACACATACACACACACAGCCGAATTTTTCAGTCACTGGTGGCATTTAGTGCATTTCTCATAAGCTCCACATTGTGGCAGTGGAATGGTATGTTCAGTCCTCAGGGCCTAAGGAAGAAATGAAGAAGGGAGGACTCCTCTACTTTGCTGCCAAGTATAATAATAATAATAAGGGACGTGGGTGGCGCTGTGGGTTAAACCACAGAGCCTAGGACTTGCTGATCAGAAAGTCGGCGGTTCAAATCCCTGCGACGGGGTGAGCTCCCGTTGCTCGGTCCCTACTCCTGTCAACCTAGCAATTCAAAAGCATGTCAAAGTGTAAGTAGATAAATAGGTACCGCTCCAGCGGGAAGGTAAATGGCGCTTCCATGCACTGCTCTGGTTCGCCAGAAGTGGCTTAGTCATGCTGGCCACATGACCCGGAAGCTGTACGCCGGCTCCCTCAGCCAATAAAGCGAGATGAGCACCGTAACCCCAGAGTCGGCTACAACTGGACCTAATGGTCAGGGGTCCCTTTATCCTTTACCAATTATTATTATTATTATTTTATTTATATTCCGCCCTCCCCAGCCGAAGCCAGGCTCAGAGCAGCTAACAGCAATAAAAGTAACACAGTGCACA
This sequence comes from Podarcis cretensis, assembly GCF_951804945.1. Taxonomy (NCBI): domain Eukaryota; kingdom Metazoa; phylum Chordata; class Lepidosauria; order Squamata; family Lacertidae; genus Podarcis; species Podarcis cretensis. The sequence goes on from NC_137187.1 coordinate 15,323,435, forward strand.
TAAAATCACAATCAATTAATTAAAATACATTCTAAAATCAATTCATTCTAAAATCAGTTCAGAGTCAAATTAATGGCAACCATTGGGCTGGAGTTCTATGAGGATTACCAAAGGACTGTGCCTTTGCCAAGTATGTCTGGTCCTCCAGCAACACAGGGGCAAAGGTGTCAGGGAGCCAATCGTTTCTAATATAAAAACAAAAGGAGCTGTGTCCTACATTTGCCTGAAGCCTACCCACCCCAAGGAGGCGATAGCCACCATATGAAACAAAGCTGAAGGAAAGGGTGGAAGAATGTGGAGATCCCAAAAGCAAAGCTGCGAAATGGGAGCTACTGGCATGTTAGTTGAAAGCTGCCTATAAAGAAGATCATCCTTGGAAATGGCAGATTTCTAAGCACTACCTCTAACCCTCTGCTAATTATTTGTAGACTTTGTGGGCCAGGGATCTTTTTTTGACTCTGCTTTCCTGGAAAATACCCTGTCCATTGATGGTTGCATATGGATGGCTCACTTCCATGGTTAATTGCATGCTTGGCACTTAGCAGAAATCTGTGGAACTATCCAAATTTGTGTAAAGAGCCACAAGGAAAGCAAGCTGTTTTCTTGTAAAAGCTGCTGCAGCGCTGTTTTCAAGCAGACTTCCTGTTGTGCGGTTAAATTGTCCTTTCCAGTTGTTAGGTTGATACAGGGTCCCTTATTTTCACCATGTGGTGTGAGAGAACTCAGCTCAGGATAGTTTCAGCTGTGTGTATGGAAACCAAACTCTGCAGAAGCAGTGGACCCAAGCATGGACCCAGCTAGAGTCGCTGAGGGCTGATTTCAGCATTGCAATGCCATGTAAAGGTAAAGGGACCCCTGACCATTAGGTCCAGTCGTGACCGACTCTGGGGTTGCAGCGCTCATCCCACTCCACTGGCCGAGGGAGCCAGCATACAGCTTCTGGGTCATGTGGCCAGCAGGACTAAGCCGCTTCTGGCAAACCAGAGCAGCACACAGAAACGTCGTTTACCTTCCCGCTGGAGCGGTACCTATTTATCTACCGTATTTTTCGCCCTATAGGACACACTTTTTCCCCTCCAAAAATGAAGGGGAAATCTGTGTGCGTCCTATGGGGCAAATGCATGCTTTTGCTGAAGCTTGGAGAGCAAGAGGGGTCAGTGCGCACCGACCCCTCTTGCTCTCCAGGCTTCAGGAAGCTATCAGCAAGCCTGGGGAGCCCGCGGGAGTTCCCGCAGGGCTCCCTAGGCTGTGGATAGCAGCCTGCTGCCCGGAGCGCGGGGCGCGCTGAAGCCGCGGCTTGGGGGGGGAAATAATTCTTTTCCCTTTATTCCCCCCCCCAAAAAACTAGGTGCGTCCTATGGGCCGGTGCGTCCTATAGGGCGAAAAATATGGTACTTGCACTTTGATGTGCTTTCGAACTGCTAGGTTGGCAGGAGCAGGGACCGAGCAATGGGAGCTCACCCTGTCGCGGGGATTCAAACCACCGACCTTCTGATCGGCAAGTCCTAGGCTCTGTGGTTTAACCCACAGCACCACCCACATCCCTGCAATGCCATGTACAGTCTGCCTAAAACTATGCAGTTTTTGTTTCTGCAAGCTCCATGCTGCATGTATCAGTGCACATACCATGTGCACCAACTTGGTTTTTGAGCTTTTGCTGATGTGGTACAGGCCTCTCGTAGTAACATACACAAAGATTCTACACACCAGCGACCACAAGTGTCCTCGTGCCCTGGCTATGAGCATGAACCAGGAGCTCCCCACTTTCAAACCTTAACTTCTGCTTGCAGTCTTACAAAATGGTTATATAAGGCAAAATGGGATTCTGTTGTAAAAGTGGGGTAAAAAAAATCAAATAAATGGATTATTGATTGGGCAAACTAGATACCCTAAGTGTGTGGGTCTCACTTCTGGTATACCTTACAGGACTAGATAGCAGAATGTGAACAGCTCCAAATGCTTGGAACAAATTGCATAAATCCTAAGTAATATCATCAAGCCGACTCATGTGCTAAGAGGCCTTTGAATGCCATGCGCATGAATGCCACATGAAGGACTGTCAAATGAAGGACTGTTTTCGGCTGGCAGCACAGCTACATGGTGACACAAACACACACGACTTGCATCTGTATCAACAGACAAGACTGATACTAAAGGAAAAGTTGGTTTGCAGATAAACTTCATTTGCTTTTGGGCTACCCTATTTGTAAACCTGATCTGTTTATAAGTGTTGGGAGGGGGGGTAATTTTATTTTATTTTTTGCTTCATAGGGAAATTTGTATCAGATGTTCTGATTTTAGGGCTCTAGCCCCCCAACATGATTTGATTTTTTTTTTAATCCTGCTTTTCTGAACTCCAATCACAAAATGAAATTGCCAAAGATACTGTTTTTACAAACCCCCTTTTCCATTGCATAGAGCCAGTCTGCTTCCACCTGGGAGAAAGCGGCCACAAGGGGATGCTGTAGTACAGGAGAGTGTTGACTGAGGGGCTGTCTGAAAACCTCTAAGCAGAATGCCCTTATTTCACATGGTTTGGGGTTTTTTTGTCAACAGAGATGGATGCTCCCCACAGGGAGAACGTAGTCTCAAAAGAGGATCATTCGGACCCTGAAAATGATAACACAAGTCTGATGATGATTGCAAATGTTCCACGTGGCACTTGATAAACCCATTTTGAAATCTCACAGAGCTGATCCCCTAGGGAGATCAAGTTGCAAAGGAAGGGGGCAACTCTTGTGTTTTAATAGCTGGGGGTTTAAATGATTTGGTTTAATGAGGGTAGGTTTTCCCCCCAAACAAACTCCACTCCCTCCCTAGCGCCACCCTCTGTCCTCGACCAGAGATAAAGGAGCTCAGCCATTGTTGGGCTGTGCCCTGAATCCCCACATTGGCAAGGCGGTGGTCCTAAAGTTCGTGATCAATGATGTCGAAGGCTGCTGACAGATCTAAGAGAATCAGCAGTCCCGACCCGCCTCAATCCAGCTGTCCATGGAAATCATCTCTTAGGCTGTCCAAAGCTGTCTCGGTCCCGTAACCAGGGCAAAAGCCAGACTGAAATGGGTCCAGAGCCGACGTTTCATCCAAAAGCCTACCAAGCTGTTCAACAACTGCTCTCTCAATTACCTTACCCAGGCACGGAAGATTCAAAACCGGGCAGTAATTGGATAGATCTAAAGGATCTAGAGGGACACAGGTGGTGCTATGGATTAAACCACAGAGTCTAGGACTTGCCGATCAGAAGGTCGGTTGTTCGAATCCCCGCAACGGGGTGAGCTCCCGTTGCTTGGTCCCTGCTCCTGCCAACCTAGCAGTTCAAAAGCACATCAAAGTGTAAGTAGGTAAATAGGTACCCCCCTGGCGGGAAGGTAAATGGCATTTCTGTGCACTGCTCTGGTTCATCAGAAGCAGCTTAGTCATGCTGGCCACATGACCCAGAAGCTGTACGATGGATCCCTCAGCCAATAAAGCGAGATGAGCTCCGCAACCCTAGAGTTGGTCACGACTGGACCTAATGGTCAGGGGTCCCTTTACCTTTACCTTAAAGGATCTAGAGATGTTTTCTTTAAGAGCGGACCCACCACTGCTTTCTTCAACTCCTCTGGGAAAGTACCCGTGCCAAGGGACTGATTGATGATCTCACCCAGGGGGACCCACACCTCGTGTGGATGACATTCCTGTTACTATTTAACAGTTGACTTCAGATGATGATGGTGATTTACTAACTTGCAATTTCTCCCAAGTTCTTACTTCTCAGTTCCTGACTGCTTGGTCATTGCTCTGTGGTGGGAGCATGGAATTCTTCCATCAGTTGGGAAGTCTTTAACTATTAATTGCAGAGTTGGTTGTAAATTTTGCAAAGCACAGCTCGTGAGCTGCGCAGAGAGAAGAATTTGCCTGCAGCATCCTCCGCCTCAGATGAATCTGAACTTGCATCTAGCCAATTGCTGGGGTCTGCCATTTTCAGCTGCTCTCAAAGGTCTGAGATGGAGTAGAGGTTTGGCACGAGAAAGTCCACATTAATGAAGAGCAATTGTGATTATTAATTAATAGCAGCAGAGGCTAATGGACTTTGAAACAGATTTGCAAGGGACAAGAGGACACAGCAAGGGGAGAGCCACATTATGAGGGAATGGGAAAAGCTTCGTATTAATAGTAAACTAGATCAGAGTAGTACTTTAACACTGAGCAGGCCAGGTGCACACTTTCTATGCTCCGCTGACACTCTGCTTTCACGTGCACAGACAGGCATGTACAATATTATTTCTCCACCACACATATAGCCATTAAGGTAGACTTTCTGTGAATCACCGACTGCTGCTCTGGGAGCTGGGAGCCTTCTCTGGCATAGCTGAGAATTTGTCTGCATGTTGACTGGACTAGGAGAGAGCGGACAAGAAGAAGGGGTTTTAGCTTGGGGGCAAGAGTATCTGCTTCACATGCATGTTCAGGTAGGGCTGGGAATTTTTCCTGTCTGAAATCCTGGCATCCTTGCCAGTCACTTTTAGACAGAGCTCAGCTAGGTGTGCCAACAACTCACTACAAAGTCCTACGTGATATCAAAGGACAAACTGGAAAACATTTCACTTTGAGGTGAGCTAGCTTGCCTTGTGAGGTGACAAGCAAGTAAACCTGCTCATTGGTGATTCTCTAATTATGAATTTTCCATTTAGCAGAGTCTCCAAGTGTCCCTATTTTCCAGGGACAGTCTCGGATTTACAGAAGCCGTCTCAGTTTTTGATTTGATCTCAGAATGTCCCACTTTTCCTTAGAATGTCCCTATTTTCACTGGAGAAATGTTGGAGGGTATGGAGTTATACAGCCGCTGAGCCAAGGAGATAAGTAGCTATGCAACCTTTAGAAGACATTTGAAGGCAGCTCTGTAGAGGGGAGGTTTTTTTATGTTTAATGTTTTATATATGTTGGAAGCCACTGAGAATGGCTGGGGCAACCCAGTCAGGTGGGCAGGGAAGAAGAATGTTGGGGCAATTTGTCACTACGCTTTTTGGAAATGTCTTGTTCTATGCCATCACACTTCCCCAACCCCCCTCCTGAATTTGATGATTTTCAGTCCTGGCTGTGCATTTAGATGTTAACGGGTGGAATTAATTTGTCCTGGCATGCTGCTCTCCCTTAGGGTGACAATTAAAGTCTTCGTAAGCGCTCACTCCAGGAAGCCAAGTTAGTAGTCCTGTTGTTCTTTTCCTCCAGCTATTCAAACCTCCCTCTGTGGCTTGTCTTTCCTGCTGGGGTGTGGTGGCTCTTCAAAGGAGAAGCATGATGAAGAAAGTCAAATTTCTTAGGCAGAGGCATTGCACACCAACATGGGAGTGTTTGAGAGTGCCAAGAAACATGTGTTGGTGACCCATGGTTTAAACCAATGCTCACCGAATAGGCAGAACCGTGTGTGCTTTGTAAGAAAGCATTTAAAATTCAGGTGCCAGATTCACCACTGAGAAAAATTGAACTCTGCCACATAATTAAGAAAATTTAGAACTATGCAAACTTTACCATTTTGCATAATTTATTCTGGTTGTGCTAGACATAGAAAAAAGGATGGTGTTATGCAGGACACTGAAGTCGAAACCCTAGCCATCAGGAATTTTGCCATCTCTTTAAGTTGCATGTGTATCTAAATTGCCACAAGGGCAAGAAGATGGGCAGTTTTTAAATACAGTGGAACCTTGGTTCTCGAACTTAATCTGTTCCGTAATTCCGTTCGACTCCCGAAACATTCGAAAACCAAGGTGCAGCTTCCGATTGGCGCAGGTGCCCCAGAAACAATGTTAAATAAGTTGGAGTTCTTGTTATTAAATATACCAAGAAAAAAGCACACCAAGAACTCTGGCCAACTTAAGTTTCAATAGTGGGAGTGGTCCCTACTCGTAAATCAATAGTCAATTGTAACAAAAACTAATCCATTCAAAAGTATGTATTCTGACAAGGATTACAAACTCAAGATACAAGTTGATCTACCCACACTTAGCTGATGAAGGTGAATACATCAAAACAGGGCTCTGTCCTGGCTTCTGATCCATAATTGACTTCTGACTTCTCCTCAATGATTGAAACTAAGATCATCACGTAAAATCTGACTATGGACTAACATGAACTTACCTCTATTCATAAATTCTTATCTCTAATTCTGTAACGAATTATTGTGTTATACATATCCTTATGAGTTTGAGTTTGTAATCTCAGTTTGAGTTTGTAATCCTTGTCAGAATACATACTTTTGAATGGATTAGTTTTTGCCCCGGAAACAATAGTTGACAGCTGCATCAGATGTTTGGTTTCCGAAAAATGTTCAAAAACTGTAACACTCCCAGGTTTTTGGCGTTCAGGAGCGATTTGTTCATCAAATAAGCCGTTCGAGAACCAAGGTTCTACTGTAATAATCCCTCCATGAAATTCTACACCCAGTGCCATATTCTGCAGGTTTCCTGCACTCCCACAGAATTGCAGTGACCATGCAACATGTCTTGAATACACAGAAGCGTCTTTAAAGATGAAAGTATCATTTTGATTGTGAAATGGCTGTTTACACCTGAGATGGAACAGACACACCCAGATCTCTTCAATAACTTGCTGGTTTAATTGCATATTCAAGGATATAAGGCACAATCAGCCACAGTTAAGCATGTTCACAGTCCGCTAATTTCATGTAGAAGATGAAACACATGATTAAATTGTGTCTTCGTCCCGCCATGATTTTAGACGCTTTGGTAGTTTTATCTTTTGTGTGTTTGCTGCACTGGGCTCTTCTTGGAGGAAGATCTGGATATAAATCTAATAAATAAAAGTCTTTGTAGACAGGAATGAATAAACATTGCTGTTTCTTTCATGTCACTTGAAGCCAGCAGTTCACATGACAGCTGAAAGTTCTGCCTCTTGACTTAGCATGGGGAGAGAACCATCAGTGTTCCAGCAAACATTGCATCTCTCGATGGAAATGGGGTCTAATGTTCAAGGCCACTGAGCACTTAGGCTGTGTTTGAGAACAAGCTGGCTAAACAATCTCCAGGGCTCCTGGCTGTCCAGTGAATTGCAAATAATCAATGGGAGCTGCTTGTGGTGCAGAGAAGCCTTGCAGAAAATAAAAGCCCTTATGCAATAGCCACACCGTTTTAACAAAACACTTGTGAGAGATCCAAATATATTTTCTCCATCTGTTGTGAGTGAATTGCATTTCCCCAAAATGTGCATGTATTTCACTAAATGAGCATGCATTGGGAAGTGCCAATTAATTGTGCGATTTTACACATCACAAGTCACAATAGTGTTGTTGTTGTTATTTATTTGATTTGACTTCTTGCTTGCCCTTCACTATACAGTCCTACACTGTTACAAAACAACAACAACAACCCTAAATTCCTCTCTGCTTAGGCAAAGAGTCTTTCCTGAGACCGGCTAAAGGGGCTGGGAGCTGGGGGCACTGTTATACAGTGGTTCCGCTCCTTCCTCCTGGGCCATGTCCAGAAAGTGGTGGTGGGGGATGAGTGTTCAGACCCCTGGGCTCTCACTTGTGGGATGTCTCAGGGTTCCGTCCTCTCCCCCATGCTTTTTAACATCTATATGAAGCCGCTGGGAGAGATCATCAGGGGGTTTGGGCTGGGTGTTCATCAGTATGCCCCGCGGAATGCCCTCCCATCAGATGTCAAGGTAATAAACAAGGAAACCAACAGGCATCCCTGTTTAGGGAAGTTTTTAAAGTTTGATGTTTTATTCTGTTTTTAATCTGTTGGGAGCTGCCCTGAGTGGCTGCGGAAACCCAGCCAGATGGGCGGGGTATAAATAAATTACTGTTGTTGTTGTTGTTTAAGCAAAACTACTCTTTGGAAGTTTAAAACAATGTTCTCTGGGAAGAGGAATTGACTGTAAAACCATTCAGGTAGTTGTAGTTCTGTGTGAGGAACAGGGGTCTCCTAGCAATTCTGAGCACGTTTAAAAGCCACAGCTCCCAGAATTCTTTAGGGGAAGCCATGACTCTTTAAATGGGATGTGGGTGGCGCTGTGGGTTAAACCACAGAGCCTAGGACTTGCCGATCAGAAGGTCGGCGGTTCAAATCCCCGGGACGGGGTGAGCCCCCGTTGCTTGGTCCCTGCTCCTGCCAACCTAGCAGTTCGAAAGCACGTCAAAGTGCAAGTAGATAAATAGGTACCGCTCTGGTGGGAATGTAAAAGGTGTTTCCGTGCACTGCTCTGGTTCACCAGAAGCGGCTTCATCATGCTGGCCACATGACCCAGAAGCTGTACACCAGCTCCCTCGGCCAATAAAGCGAGATGAGCGCCACAACCCCAGAGTCGTCCACAACTGGACCTAATGGTCAGGGGTCCCTTTACCTTTATGACTTTTTAAATTGGTATCACGGGGCTTTAAATCTATAGTGTGCATGTGGCCTATGACATTACCTGGGTTTGTTGCAAAAATTAAAAACAGCTTCACTGGAAATGCATCATTCCTTTGCCTCTTTTCATTCTGGCCATCTGTCCAGAGAGGAAAAAAATCCCACCAAGGCTTGTCAAAATAGCAACCCTACGCAACCTTCTACAGAGAAGTTTCATGCTAATGCATAAATGGAAGAGCCTTTTGAAATGACCTGTATACAAACGTACCTAGGAGCAGAATTTTAAAAGGCTGCAGTTAGGAATATGCATGCCTGAATTCAGGGGGCCTGGCTTTTTAGTCATGATGGTGCTGTCAGTCTCCTTGTGAAAACTCAGCTATCTCCTGCCTGCTAATGCCTGTATGTTACATCCTATAGGTAGGAAGGCTCTGTTTGCACATGAAAGGGGGGGGGCACATTTTATTGGCTGAGCTCTGTCACTGTTCAGTAGCCAATCAGAACTGCTGAGCATTTGCACCTCTCTAACCAGCTTGAAGAAGAGGAAGAGAAGGGGGAGGAAAAATAAACTAGGAGAAAAGTTAATTAGTAACTGACATAGGAAGGTATAAATTGTTGCAGAGTTGCAGAGTTCGACCTGTTTGGCTGCAGCCACCTCACCGACAGGAATTTCCGGCAGAGGCAGAGACAACCATCCAAACGGTGCGTGCGAATGAATGTTATACATGTTCTGAAAAGTTTATGGAAGAGCCAGACAGAGAGTGGTGTGTGTGTGTGTGCATGAGAGAAGCTTGGGTTTTATTACCGGATTATTGTATGCTTATGTTTCCTCTCTCTTATCTTATCACAGAAAACCCTTGAACAAAGACTGCATTTTGTTGCTAGAAGCAACAGAAATAAAGTGTGTCGCTTTTGTTACAAGTTGTCCAGCTGTTGCTTTTTAGCCAGTGAATATTTCTTTCAGAAGGTTTCATGCAGCCTTGATATTGGCTTTTTAAACGACAATAGTAATAATCATTCCATGCAAGGGATTTCTACCGTAGGCAAGAACTGTGTGCGGTACAGAATGAGTGAAATGGTATTAGGATGAATTGTTATAATATCTGGGGGTGAATTTCTCCTGACTAGAGTTTGGGTCATGCTTCGTATGAGCAAAGTGGTCTGTCCACGTGTAAGACATCCACCGAGGGTGTCTCTACCATTCATAGGGACCCTTCCTCCCCAAGGCACAAATTTTGCACAAAAATGGAGGTTTTGCAGCTTAAAGGATGTCAAGGAGGCGGGACTGGGCTCTGGCAGTACCTTCCTCGCTTTCAACCCCCCTTTGTGCAAATTTCAACATTTCCAGCTTATTATCTTGATCAGTGACTGCAGAAAGCTTGTTTTACAATCTGGGGCCCTGCCAGTGAGAACCAAATACTTGCAAGCTCATTTCATCAGTTGCAAACAACATGCGTTGCTGCCTTAGGCAACTGGGATTGCTGCTAAGTCCCAAACACACCCACCTTTCCTTTCTGCTTTGATCCACACTCGGTGCCTGGAACCTTCTGCTTTTGTAAGCATCTTCATGTCCCGCAAAAAGGAGGTGTGTTGTCACCCAAATTCACTCCAGGATTGTTGCAGAAACCAAAGGTGCTGCCCAGACTCCCCTTCATAATTGTTGGCGACTCTCCATCCATGCAAAAGACCTTACCACAGCCAAGTCAAATGTAGATACGATACGATACAATAATCTTTATTGTCATTGTCCTATACAGAACAACAAAAGTGAAAAAAAATCTACACCAGACATTCAAAACCAACAAGCCAGCTATCCCAGCCTGGTTAGCCCCCTAAAAACTTTGATACCCCATAATTAAATACAATATACTCCCATAGGGACTACCTTACACTGCGTTTAAAACCAAAATCGCCTTTGGATAGAAACTGTTTCTCAGATGGCTAGTCTTAGTCTTTATAACCCTGTACCTTCTTTCAGAAGGCAGAAGCTGAAAGAGATCATTTCCAGGGTGTGCACTAAGATGGGGGAATCTGTGACCACCCAATACTGCTAGACTACAACTCCCATCATCCTTGAGCATTGGCCATGCTGGCTGGGGCTGATGGGGCCTGGAGTACAACAACTTCAGATTTCCCACTGCCTGCCTGCCCAATAGCTAAGCATGGCAAAGGTGCTTTTTGAAATGGTGTCAATAACTTGCTTGATGTACACTAGAGTTATGCAATACTGCAAAGGAAAAAAACACCTCCGCAAGAAAAGCTTTAAAAGAACAGCGGTGTGAGATTTATTTGATTGTTTGCAAAAATACTCCCCTCACACCCTTCCCCCAGTGAAAACTGAAAGGATGCAGACCCTCCCAAGTGTCCCTGTTTTACAGGGACAGTCCCAGATTTACTGAAGCCATCCCACTTTCTGATTCGATCCCAGAATGTCCTGCTTTTCCTGTTTACATCGGAGAAATGTTGGAGGGTATGCAGTCATGTGACCCCCGAACCAAGGAGATAAGTAACTATACACCTGAAGGCAGCTCTGTATAGGGAAGTTTTCAAATGTTTTATTATGTTTTTATATATGTTGGAAGCCGCCCAGAGTGACTGGGACAACTGAGTCAGGGACATAAATAATTCAATTGTTGTTATTATTATATACAACATCCCTATTTTCATCAGGGAAATGAAGGATGCCCCCGGAGTTTGAATTTATACACATTTCCCGATATCTATGAACGTATCCACAAAGAACACAGGAGCAGTAAAGGAAGTGAAAGTGTGTGTGTGTGAGAGAGAGAGAGAGAGAGAGAAAGAGAGAGAGAGAGAGAGAGGAGGGAAGAGGCAAAAAAGGAAGAGGCAAAAAAGAAGTGGTGAAGCATTCCCCAGACTGCACCACTTCAAGCTGCAGAGGTGGGGTTCCAGGTAACACAATTTGTGCATACTACAGCAGCAGTTCTTTTAAAATGCAGCAATTATGCCATGGTGGAGCCTGCTAGGAAGAAGCTTTCAGTTTTCCAGCTGTGGTGCAAAGGCCACCACTTGAATATCCATTGCACCTCAAAAATTGGACCAGAAACAATCCCAGGGTCAGCTTCAGAAAGTGACACATGGGATCAGGCAGCACAATTGAGCAGTGAATCACATGGCTGTATTCGCTCCAGAAATATCGGGAAAGGATTCTGCCCATGATCACCCTTTTATACCCTACATAATGCCTTTAAATGTCAACAAACTATCTTTGAAAGCTCAGTGAGATTATTCTTCATTTTTGCCTTCATATTTCCAGCATATAAATCACATGCATCGTTCTAGCTGTGGGAGTGGCGGCAAGTAATTTGAGCCCTTAGGAAAAGTAAATACAGTAGCAAAGGTCATAAAATTCTACCTGTTGCTACAGGGTTTATCCAGAATAAATTTACACTGGAGGGATGAAGGGGGTCTTAAAGATGGGACACCTAGGTCACCTAGAATATGGGATCACAGAATTGTAGAGTTGGAAGGGACCCTGAGGGTCATTTAGCCCAATCCCCTGCAATGCAGAAATCTCAGCTAAAGCATCCATGACAGATGGCCATCCAACCTCTGCTTAAAAACCTCCAAGGAAGGAGAGTCCACAACCTCCTGAGGGTTTTGTCAATCCTGGTTTAATAGGAAAACTGTTTCTTCTGCTGATACAGAATATGCACGTGAAGCTTAAAAAGAGGTCTATAGGTCAGCTATTTGTGCTTTGAATGTATGCTGTGATTGCACCCTTAAACAAAACCCACATTTAAGGAATCCCTAATTATGAGAGGGGGCGCAGGTGGCGCTGTGGGTCAAACCAGAGAGCCTAGGACTTGCCGATCAGAAGGTCGGCGGTTCGAATCCCCGCGACGGGGTGAGCTCCCGTTGGTCGGTCCCTGCTCCTGCCAACCTAGCAGTTCGAAAGCACATCAAAGTGCAAGTAGATAAATAGGTACCGCTCCGGTGGGAAGGTAAACGGCGCTTCCGTGCGCTGGTCTGGTTCGCCAGAAGCGGCTTAGTCATGCTGGCCACATGACCTGGAAGCTGTACGCCGGCTCCCTCGGCCAATAAAGCAAGATGAGCGCCGCAACCCCAGAGTCGGGCACGACTGGACCTAATGGTCAGGGGACCCTTTACCTGATTATGAGGGATGTCCAGAAATTAAGCAAGGTCAGATACTGTGTTTGATCCCCTCAGACTCCCAAATTTGGAGGTCAAGTTGTGTGACTTAGCCAGGAATTCCTCCACCCCAGCCCGCTGCAAGAATCTTATGAACTGTAGTTTACACTCTCACAGAACTACAATTTCCAGTACCCTTAACAAACTACAGTTCTTAGGACTTTTTAAGTGTGTGTGCTGTGCTTGCAGCCCAAATCTTAAGGTGATTTGCCTGTTGTTGTTTTTAAGGGAAAGATGGCAGTTTTGGCAGTTATGTGCAAGAGTTTGGGTTAGAAAATCCAGGGAGAGATTGCAGAACTGTATGTCCACCCAAACTGCCACAACACCACCTCCTTTTAAGGTGACCTGAAAAATGAGGATGTGCCAAGAATTTTGAAATCTCCCCTTTCTTATTCCCTCAAACTCCTGTACTTTGGTCCCCAGTCAGTTGCAACATTAACAGAAGGCAACCTTTGTGCTGATATTAGTAGATATTTTGATCTACTGTGTTTTTTTTTCTGCTTCCCTAAGCAGGGGCCTGGGGAATGGCCAAATTCCAGCACTATTGACAATTCATGTCAATGTCCTGTTGTACCTTTGCCAGGGACTTGAATGAGGCAAACAGCCTTGTTTGCTTAAAATGCCTCTGACGTCTCTAAACTCGGGACGTCCCGTGGAACGACGCTGCCTTTTCTAGTATTGAACTTTTTGTGTTTGGGGAAACATTATTGATTTTAAAGCAGACATAATCATCAGGAGTTCTATATATGAGACCTGAACCCTAATGGAGAAAAAAAGCCATTTGGGAAATGAACAACTGAAGCAAAAACCTGTTGTGTTGTGAATGACAATCTTAGAAATAACCAGGGTGACTCTCTTTGTTAGATGGGCTGTCTTCTGGGGGGGGGGAGCACTGTGATCCTTGCTTATTCTCAGCTGGGTCTCCATCTTCATTTGGGGGGGGTGTGGAATCCAAGTCCTCATGACTCTAAAGATTAATTACCTTGAAAGCTCAAAGGAACTGTGAAGAGTAGCAGGTCTTAGGTCAGTGATGGTGAACCTTTTAGAGACCGAGACCCCAAACTGCAACCCAAAACCCACTGATTTATCGCAGTGTGCCAACACGGCAATTTAACCTGTATATCTCATTTTTTTTCTGTGTGTTTCACGTTTCTTCTTTATGACTGCTGTTGTAATAAATAATCCTTCATAAAAGTTACTGCGTTACATTCTTCATTAAATTATCTTTCCATTGATATATAATTTTATGGTATAACTCAGTGCTTTTTTTATTTAAAAAATGTTTAGGGGTACTCTCATTTTGACCCAAGAAAATCACCACCCGTGGGCGGGGGGGGGGGGAGAGATAAATAAAGACAGTTCAAATTGGGAAAAATAAATAAAGTGGTATCTCAGTTTTCAAAGAGCTTAGTTCTCAAACTACTTGGAAGCTACAGACCTGCTGGGGTGATGGCACACATGTCCACAGACAGGGCTCTGAGTGCCCTCTCTGGCACGCGTGCCATAGGTTTGCCACCACTGTCTTAGGTGTTACTGGCAAGGAATGCAAGCCCGGGCAGTGTGTATGGAGGTTCTGGACTGCCCAGATGAAAAGACCCCCTTCTTCGACTCACTGATGGAGTCCAAAGGAAAGCAGAGCAATATATCTGACACCAGCTTGACTGCAGGAGTTGCTGGAAGGAGGGGTACAATGCACTATCCTCTGTGCTTTTCTTCTTTAAAAAAATGTTTAGGGGTACTCTCATTTTCCTACTCATATTGAAATACTGCCCCTCAGTGAGGCAAAACTTAGATTCACAAAATGTTTAGGGGTATGCGTACCCCTGCATCCCCCCCAGAAAAGAAGCACTGACTATCCTACTGTCTTAGGGACATGGGTGGCGCTGTGGGTTAAACCACAGAGCCTAGGACTTGCCGATCAGAAGGTCGGCGGTTTGAATCCCCGCAACGGGGTGAGCTCCTGTTTCTTGCTCCCTGCTCCTGCCAACCTAGCAGTTCGAAAGCACAAAGCGCAAGTAGATAAATAGGTACCGCTCCGGCGGGAAGGTAAACAGCGTTTCCATACACTGCTCTGGTTCGCCAGAAGCGGCTTAGTCCTGCTGGCCACATGACCCAGAAGCTGTACGCCGGCTCCCTCGGCCAATAAAGCGAGATGAGTGCCGCAACCCCAGAGTCGGTCACGACTGGACCTAATGGTCAGGGGTCCCATTACCTTTTTTATCCTACAGTCTTAGGGACTCCACTCTGGATTCCTGTAGGGTTTACTCCTGAAGATATCCATGGGCATCTTACCCATAGATGCTAGTGGCGCGGGGTGCTAGGGCGCCATGTTCTGAAGGGCGCCAGGGAAGAGGCGGAAACTGGATACAGTGCCTCCTGGCACCAGCTTGCTGCCCTCACCCGCCTCCGCCATGCCACGCTGAAGCAGCGCCACACCTGGAGCCTCCGTCTGCCATGGCCACCGTGGCACGAAGCGGCCAGCTGAGCCAGGAGGCACCACGTCCAGCCTTCACCTCTTCCCTGCCAGAGGAGCCACCCCCCAGGCACTGCCCGCCTCCTCCAGCCCCACCAGCAGCGCCGTCCTCCCTAAAAAAGGTTGACAACTCTGGGAAATGAGGTGGGGGCAGCTCCAGAGGGAGCTGTGTACCACAGCGCCGGACATGAAGGTATCCGACAAGGCAGTGGAGGTTTAGGGTCAGAGTTTTCCATTTCCTAGATGGGCTACCTTTCCAGGTTGACGAGCCTCACCTGCTCCCCACTTTCCCTCCACATCACGTACAGAAACTCCCTTAAAAGTTTCTAAAAGGTGGAGGTTGACCAAACAAGCAAGCAAAGCAGAACAGTGATCTGCAATCCAGGCAAGGGTTTAGGGATTGCTGTGCCCCTGTGTGTTGCAGCGGCTAAATGATGCAACTCTACCTTGACGTGCAAACCCCTTTCTGCAGTTTCAGGTGTTGTCCACAAGATAGCAGTTTAGACTCAAAGCATCTTGCATTACAGTTAGGCCTAACATATCCACGTGAAACCCAGAAATTCCTCCTCTTCCTATAAACCTGAAAACCTTTCAGCTCCACATGAATAATACCCGGGAAAGAGTGAAAAGCTGTACAGTAGCAAGGCAGGCCAGGCGAAAGAAGGGGGCTTGTTAGCATTAGGGCAAAGCCTTTGCTGCGTGGAAGATCAAATAGTTACCTAGAAACAAACATTCTAATCTACGCAGATAAGTTTGCTGAGACTGCAGTTAAAGGTGCACAGCTTCGGTGTTCTGCCCAACCTGTGGCCGCCCTGAGCACAAAACTACATGTCTCCTGTAGCTAAAGGTAAAGGGACCCCTGACCGTTAGGTCCAGTTGCGGATGACTCTGGGGTTGCGGCGCTCATCTTGCTTTATTGGCCGAGGGAGCCGGTGTACAGCTTCCGGGTCATGTGGCCAGCATGACTAAGCCGCTTCTGGCGAACCAGAGCAGCGCACGGAAATGCCGTTTACCTTCCCACTGGAGTGGTACCTATTTATCTACTTGCACTTTGTGCTTTCGAACAGCTAGGTTGGCAGGAGCAGGGACCAATCAACAGGAGCTCACCCCATTGTGGGGATTCGAACCGCCGACCTTCTGTTCAGCAAGCCCTAGGCTCTCTGGTTTAACCTACAGCACAACCCGCATCCCTTTTCTCCTGTAGCTAGGGATGAGCTCATCTAATTCATACTAGTTGGGACCGATGGGAGCTGGAAGATGGCAGCATCTGGAAAGCCACAGACTCCCCATCTTTGCTCTGATGAAACTTACATCCTTGGAGGCCGGTTTTGACTGAAGAAGAAGAGGAGGAGGAGGAAGGTAGCACCAGAAAAAAGATGCAAAATGGTAGTAATAGTTGTTGGTGTAAGAAAATGCACTATCTAGATCCCA
This sequence comes from Podarcis cretensis, assembly GCF_951804945.1. Taxonomy (NCBI): domain Eukaryota; kingdom Metazoa; phylum Chordata; class Lepidosauria; order Squamata; family Lacertidae; genus Podarcis; species Podarcis cretensis. The sequence continues at coordinate 15,339,857 of NC_137187.1, forward strand.
GCACAATCTAAAACGGACTTCAACACAAGCAGCATTTTACATTTTGGCTTATTGTTGTTTAGTCATTTAGTCATTTAGTCATGTCCGACTCTTTGTGACCCCATGGACCAGAGCACGCCAGGCACTTCTGTCTTCCACTGCCTCCCGCAGTTTGGTCAAACTCATGTTCGTAGCTTTGAGAACACTGTCCAACCATCTCGTCCTCTGTCGTCCCCTTCTTCTTGTGCCCTCCATCTTTCCCAACATCAGGGTCTTTTCCAGGGGGTCTTCTCTTCTCATGAGGTGGCCAAAGTACTGGAGTCTCAGATTCAGGATCTGTCCTTCCAGTGAGCACTCAGGGCTGATTTCCTTAAGAATGGAGAGGTTTGATCTTCTTGCAGTCCATGGGACTCCAACACCATAATTCAAAAGCATCAATTCTTCGGCGATCAGCCTTCTTGATGGTCCAGCTCTCACTTCCATACATCACTACTGGGAAAACCATAGCTTTAACTATATGGACCTTTGTTGGCAAGGTGATGTCTCTGCTAGGTGGACTTAAAAACAAAAAAATAACAATTTGTATTTTGCTTTGCTTTGTTTAATTAAACTAGCTATATATTAGAGAGGATGGAATCAGATAAGACAGAACCTTAAAACGCAATTATATTTGTTGCGCAATTGTCTTTTCTTGAATTGGAATATAACTGTTGTGTAACAAATGAAACTTTCTATGTGGAAAAAAGAATATATATATTAAAAAACCTGGCTATATGTTCGGGCTGCCATATTTCAAAAAGTAAAAGCCAGGACACTCAAAAATTGTCGAGTTCTTTTTAGGAAGACCCTAAAATTGTTGAGCTCTTTTATACAAAAAACACGAAAGCGCCACCTTTCAGAAATTCCCCCTGGACATCAGTTCCACCTTTTGATATACCGGTAAAATGCCCTCTTATTGTTCTGCTATTTAAAACATAGCATCGTCTGGTCCTATCTTGTCTGGCATCCAGAATGCAAAACAAAACATCAAATGGTTAAAAACATTGGCTTGGGCTGTTTTCTAACCTGAGATTATGGTTTGTTTTCAGCCATCATGACCCATCAGTTTCCAGCCCTCTCTCCGGAACAGAAGAAAGCCCTCTCAGACACAGCTCAGAGGATCGTGGCCACAGGCAAAGGAATCCTGGCCGCAGATGAATCTGTTGGTGAGTTTTTAAATCACTAGTCAGTAAGACTTTCTTTCTTTCTTTCTTTCTTTCTTTCTTTCTTTCTTTCTTTCTTTCTTTCTTTCTTTCTTTCCTTCCTTCCTTCCTTCCTTCCTTCTTTCTTTCTTTCTTTCTTTCTTTCTTTCTTTCTGACTCATTCTTGCTCGTATAATCTTAATATTTACAACCAGGAGAAGGTTTCGTTTTTGAAATAATAAATTTTCAGAGTAGTTTTACAGTTACCGTATTTTTCACCCTATAGGGCCCATAGGGCGCACTTTTTTTGGGGGGGGGGAATAAAGGAAAAAAATTATTTCCCCCCCCCCCCCCGAGCCCCAAAGAGCAAAGAAGCCAGGACAGCGAGTGGATCCCGCTTGCGGTCCTGGCTTCGTTTTTAGCCTCGGGGCTGGGGGTCCGGGAGCGAAGGCGAGCTTGCGGGGCTGGGGGTGGGGGAAGCCTGAGCTTCCCCCAACCCCAGCCCCCAGAACGGGTCTGGGAGCGACTGATTTGGTTATACTATTAGAAACACATAGACAGATAATTATGAAATTATTGTGATGTTTAATAAGTTAACTGTTTATATTTGGACAACTTTTTTGCTGTACTTTGTTGGAAGGAGAAAAATGATCATTTCCTTAATAACATATGTTTCCTTAATAACATACTCTGGTTTCTCTTCAGATCGTATAAATCTTTCGCCCTTTTAATAAGTTAACTGTTTATATTTCGACAACTTTTTTGCTGTACTTTGTTGGAAGGAGAAAAATGATCATTTCCTTAATAACATATGAACAGTTTATTTAACTAGAGCAATAACATTATAGCATATGTTTCCATGTTTGTTAACTGATGAGGTTAAAGGTTTTTTTATTTTTTTAAAAAAACTTAGACTGAGTTTTAGCACACATGAAAACCTTAAAACAAATCCTTATTTCCTGAAGAATAGCCTTTGGACTATAATGGAACTTAAATAGAAAACTATCTTTAGAAAGCTTTTTCCTCCAAAAGCATTTTATTTTTAAAAATCTGATTTAAATCAAAAAAATCTGATTTAAATAAAAAAATCTGATTTAAATAAAAGAATATGATTTAAATTAAAAAATATGATTTAAATAAAAAAATTGGATTTATTTATTTTTTAAATCATTGATTTTTATCCACCCTGCTTTGCTCTTTGGTGGCTTTTCACAGGTACTATGGGTAACCGACTGCAGCGCATCAAAGTGGAGAACACAGAAGAGAACCGTCGGGCCTTCCGAGACATCCTCTTCTCTTCCGACGCCTCCATCAATCAGCAGATAGGGGGTGTCATTTTTTTCCACGAGACCCTCTATCAGAAGGACAACACTGGCAAGCTCTTCCCTACTGTCATCAAGGACAAGGGCATCGTGGTTGGAATCAAGGTGAATAACTTGTCCACAGTTAACTGTATGAAATCCCAAGAGGTCAGACCATTTCACCTGTCTCTTCACTTCAAGGGCCACCTCTCCCCACATGAACCAAACCTGACACTGTGTCCCGTCATCTGAGACCTTTCTCCATGTGTCCTCTCTGGGTTCAGTGAGTGGCGACATGAGAACGGGCCTTTTCGGTGTTGGCTCCTCCGCTTGTAGAATGCTCTCCCCAGGAAAGCATGCCTGGAGTCATCCCGATCTGTTGCTTTGCACCAGGCAAAACCTTTCAATTCACCCAGCACTGAATTGGGAAGGTAACAAGTTGTGCCTGTGGCCTCTTTGTTGTGCTCATTCTTTTAAGTGGGGTAGGTAGGATGTCACAGAGATATCAGTTAGAAGGGACCCCAACGGTCATCTAGTCCAACCCCTTTCAATGCAGGAATTTTTCACCCAACATGGGGTTCAAATCCATGACCCTAAGATGCTCTACCAACTGAGATAGGTATCTTTTTTCTATCTACCAAGTGAGCTATGCCAATTTAGAATATGTGTGTGCGTATTTGTGTATGTATGCACAATTTAGGTTTTGTTTTACTGCTGCTCTTAGTCTTTAAGGCTTTCTTTCTATTTTTATTGTTACACTTTGGTGTAAAAAGCGACTTACTGTTTTTATAGCAAGGGCCCGTGGTAGCTCTATTCATTATTATTATTATTATTATTATTATTATTATTATTATTTACATTCATATACCCCCTTTAACTTCCAAGGATCTCAAGGTGCTGTTTATGGCTCCTTACGACAACCCTGTGAGGTAGGTTAGGCTAAGAGATGGTGATGGAACCAAGGTTAGCCAGTGAGCTTCATGGCGTAGCGGGGATTCGAACCCTGCTCTCCCAGGTCCTAGTCCAACACTCTAACCATTACGCTACACTGGCTATGAAAGCAGGGATAGTGTGACATATAGGAGTATTTGGTGCTAACACCTTCAGAGTCATTTGTTGGTGCGATTTAGACAGAAGAACATAGGTTATGCAGTGATGTAGGTCAGGCTTCCTCAACCTCAGCCCTCCAGATGTTTTTGGCTTACAACTCTCATGATCCGTAGCTAGCAGGACCAGTGGTCAGGGATGATGGGAATTGTAGTCTCAAAACATCTGGCGGGCCGAGGTTGAGGAAGCCTGATATAGATCATATAAATCTGGTGTGGGGAACCTTTGTCCCTGCAGACGTTGTTAAGCTACACCAGGCATAGGCAAACTCGGCCCTCCAGATGTTTTGGGACTACAACTCCCATCATCCCTGACCACTGGTCCTGTTAGCTAGGGATGATGGGAGTTGTAGTCCCAAAAGATATGGAGGACCAAATTTGCCTATGCCTGAGCTACACCTTCCACCTGCCCAGGCAACCATGACTAATGGCCAGCAATGGTGGTAGTGGTAGTTTAGCAACATCTGGAGCCCCAGAGGTTCCCCGTACCTGACGTTGATCAGTTGTATACCAGTGCATTGCATGTATCAACCAATCCATAGCTTAGATGCAATGGCCCTGTACCAATCTGTATAGTCATTCTGGGAGCGTTTTGCTAATGCTTGTGTTTAACATCCACAGCTGGACAAAGGCACAGCTCCATTGGCAGGAACGAATGGAGAAACCACCATTCAAGGTGAGATGTTTCTTTCCTCTGAAAGGAAATATGAGAGAGCGTGTCAGTTCCAAACAGAATTTGTTACAAATTCTGTTGATACCACATCTGTTGGCCCAGAATACCTGAAGGAGCGTCTCCACCCCCATCGTTCAGCCCGGACAGTGAGGTCCAACTCTAAAGGCCTTCTGGCGGTTCCCTCCCGGCAGGAAGTGAGGTTACAGAGAACCAGGCAGAGGGCCGCCTTGGTAGTGGTGCCAGCCCTGTGAAATGCCCTCCCTTCAGATGTCAAGGAAATAAATAACTATCTGGCTTTTAGAAGACATCTGAAGGCAGTCCTGTTTAGGGAAGTTTTTAATGTTTCATGTTTTATTCTGTTTAATATTCTGTTGGGAGCTGCCCAGAGAGGCTGGGGAAACCCAGCCAGATGTGTGGGGTATAAATAAATTATTATTATTATTATTATTATTATTATTATTATTAAAGGCATGAATAGGATAAGTACGGTAACTATGCAACTTTCCAAAGACATCTGAAGGCAGCCCTGCATTAGGAAGTTTTAAATGTTTGATGTTTTATCGTGTTTTTCAAAATCTGTTGGAAGCTGCCCAGAGTGGCTAGGGAAACCCAGCTAGATGGGCAGGGAATAAATAATAATCATAATATTTCATAAAATGTAGACACTGCTTGATTGTGTAAAAATGAAACTCCCTCAAAGCGGCTTGCAAAATGATAAAACTATAACATCAGGGGGGAAATTATGAGAAGTTAAAATTCTGATTAAAATTCACGCTACTTAAAATGCAGCCTTCTACCCTTGGGATACAAATCTTCTAAAAGGCCCCGTCTTCCTTCTCTTTTTTGCCTTCAGGTTTGGACGGCCTTGCTGAGCGTTGTGCCCAGTATAAGAAGGATGGAGCTGACTTTGGCAAGTGGCGTGCTGTGTTGAAAATTACAGATACGACCCCCTCCACTCTTGCCATCCAGGAGAACGCTAATACGCTGGCACGTTATGCCAGTATCTGTCAACAGGTAAACCCTCTCAATAACTCAGTGTTTTCCTGGCAGCTTGGTGGTGGGATCCTTTCCCTATGGACATGAACTTAGAACCTAGTTCGTCTAGATGCCCATTACATTTTCACTTGAATCTTCAGCATGGACTAGTGCCCATCGTGGAGCCTGAGATCCTGCCCGATGGAGACCATGACCTCCAACGGTGCCAGTACGTGACAGAAAAGGTAAGGGTGGCATCAGAAGCACACCTCAACGTTGCTGCACCTCAACGATAATGTCAGGAGAAGATTGGCAATAAGTCACACTGCATTAGTGAAGCCGGTTCTGGAGGCCAGGCCTCGTGAGCGCAGCAACTCATCCCAGTAGATCTTGCCCCTACCAGGCAGTGGCGAGGACCAAAGGTCTCTGCCATTCCCACAGCTCCTCCTCCCTAAGGTCCTCCCCAAGCGATCTGAGACTCCATTGCCTTGTCTGTCTTTGCTCTGTCCTCTTCATACCTCTTCTAGTTCTGGGAGACCAGGGGAGAGGGGAGCTGGTCGCAGCAGGAGGGGGAGAAGCATAATAAAGGTTTTACTTGAGAATAATGTTTTTTAAAATAGATTTTATAACACTCCCATTCGTTACTGAACTTTGGTTTGTTCAGTTCCTAATTATTTCTGTCATTTTAGCAAGCTCAGTGAAGTCAAATAATTTTATCTGCCATTCTTCTTTTGTTGGCTCTCCCTTCTGTTTTCTGGCAATAAGCATTCTTGCTGCTGTTGTGGCATATAAAAATATCCTTCTTTTATCGCTTGGGATATCTGGAGTTAGTAAACCCAAAAGAAATGCTTCCGGCTTTGTAACAAACATTTGTTCAAACATTTTCTTTTCAGTCCTTCATAGATACTATCCCAAAGGTTTCTGATTTTCTTACACCCCCACCACATATGCAACATTGTTCCTTCTGCCCGCTTACACCTCCAACATTTATTTGAGTTTGTTTTATACAACTTTGCTAGTTTACTAGGTGTCAGATACCACCAACCTCGGCCCTCCAGATGTTTTTGGCTTGCAACTCCCATGATCCCTAGCTAGCAGGAACAGTGGTTAGGGATGATGGGAATTGTAGTCTCAAAACATCTGAAGGGCCGAGGTTGAGGAAGCCTGCTGTAGAGTAACTTTGCTTAGATGTGCACACTTACTTTGGAGTGGACGCATTTGAATAAAATGGGACTAATCCTACACATGTATACTCAAACATGTTTCACCCCAACTTCTTCTCGTGTCCCAGGTGCTGGCTGCTGTGTACAAGGCCTTGAACGACCACCATGTCTACCTGGAAGGAACATTGCTGAAGCCCAACATGGTGACTGCGGGACATTCGTGTCCCAAGAAGTACACCCCCGAAGAGGTGGCCATGGCCACAGTGACAGCTCTCCATCGCACCGTCCCAGCGGCTGTTCCAGGTCATTCTTCAGCCCTTGCGATCTGTCAGGGTTTTCCTTAAGGATGCGTCTTGGCCGCCCCAATCTGCTCTTTACTTGATTTACAGATGCCTGTCCATTGCATTTGATTTTCAAGTACGCTTTTGGTCAAGTTGCTGGCTGCCAATCGACCAGACGTGTGAACAGACTCTGTAGAATAATGTTGGTCACATCCACGGCAGACATTGAAAACACTTTTAAAGCACACACGGCTTCTGCCTGAGAGCTGTAGTTTGTTAAGGATGTTGGGAATCTTTGGTAAACTACATTTCCCAAGATTCTTTGGGGGAAGCCATAGGCTTTAAAAAGATGGCATGGATCGAATGCCATTGAATAATGTAAACATTCTGTCAACAGTGGTACCTCAGGTTAAGTACTTAATTCGTTCCAGAGGTCCGTTCTTAACCTGAAACTGTTTTTAACCTGAAGCACCACTTTAGCTAATGGGGCCTCCTGCTGCCGCCATGCCACCGGAGCACAATTTCTGTTCTCATCCTGAAGCAAAGTTCTTAACCTGAAGCACTGTTTCTGGGTTAGTGGAGTCTGTAACCTGAAGCGTATGTAACCTGAAGTGTATGTAACCTGAAGTGTATGTAACCCGAGGTACCACTGAATTGACGAAAGGCTTAATTAGCTCAGCCTCATAGGCAAGCCATCACTTTATCCTACAAGTCATATTCAATCAGAGGAATGTCATTGTTAAAATGAAGAATCGGAAGAATCTCTGTCTCTTTTTTATTTCACTTGGAAGCTCTTTTCTATTTCTTTTTTCTTATCTCTCTCTCTCTTCATGCTTTTAACTTAGATTAATGTTGGGCAAAAAAAGTGAGAATAAGTTTTGTATTTTTTATAAACTCTAATCAAGATTATTTTTTTAAACACACACACACACACTTGCAAGCAAAGCCGTGAAAGTTAGCTTTGTAGGAACTCCAATGAGAGTGACCCCTATGATAACAGCATCACAATTAATCCAACCCCACCCTCCTGTCCATTTTGACAAATTAAGTCTTCAATCTTTATGGTAATCTTGCCTTCTGATTCCACCTGCAGGCATCTGCTTCCTTTCCGGGGGCCAAAGCGAGGAGGAGGCTTCCGTCAACCTCAATGCCATCAATCTCTGCCCTCTGCCTAAACCTTGGAAGCTGACTTTCTCCTACGGGCGGGCCTTGCAAGCATCGGCTCTGGCTGCCTGGTCTGGGAAGCCTGAGAACAAGAAGGCTGCCCAGGAGGCTTTCTGCAAACGAGCAAAGGTAAGAGGGGAAAGAAAGGGGCCCAGGTGGCGCTGTGGGTTAAAGCCTCAGCGCCTAGGACTTGCCGATCAAAAGGTCGGCGGTTCGAATCCCTGCGGCGGGGTGCACTCCCGCTGCTCGGTCCCAGCGCCTGCCAACCTAGCAGTTCGAAAGCACCCCCGGGTGCAAGTAGATAAATAGGGACCGCTTACCAGCGGGAAGGTAAACGGCGTTTCCGTGTGCGGCTCTGGCTCGCCAGAGCAGCGATGTCACGCTGGCCACGTGACCCGGAAGTGTCTGCGGACAGCGCTGGCCCCTGGCCTCTTAAGTGAGATGGGCGCACAACCCCAGAGTCTGTCAAGACTGGCCCGTACGGGCAGGGGTACCTTTACCTTTACCTTTAAGAGGGGAAAGAGCCTGAGCTCAGTGGCAGCCAGCCAACTTTGCACTGAAAAGGTCCCAATCTCCAATTTCATTTCCAAGGAGGGCTGGAAGATATGCCCCTCTCTCAAATCCTGAAGATCTGCTGCCAGCTGGTCTAGATCAGGGGTAGTCAACCTTTTCATACCTAGCACCCACTAATGCATCTTTCTGGATGGTAAAATTTCCTTACCGCCCACCAGTGCTCGATGGAAGGAGGATTCAGCTTGTGCCGTAGAACCCGCCATCGCCCACCTAGAATCCTGAAATGGCCACTAGTGGGCAGTAGGGACCAGGTTGACAACCCCTGGTCTAGATACAGTGGTGCCTCGCAAGATGAAATTAATCCGTTCCGTGAGGCTCTTCGTATAGCGGTTTTTTCGTCTTGCGAAGCAAGCCCACTGACAGCTTAGCGGATTAGCGCTATTAGCGCTTTTAGCGGATCAGCTGATAAGCGGCTTAGTGGCTTAGGAAAAGGGGGGGGGGAGGGAAAAACCCCCGCAGGAACTCGCAAGACATTTTCGTCTTGCGAAGCAAGCCCATAGGGAAATTCGTTTTGCAAAGCGCCTCCAAAACGGAAAACCCTTTCGTCTAGCGGGTTTTCCGTCTTGCAAGGCGTTCGTCTTGCGGGGCACCACTGTAATTACATGGTTTGACTTGGTATAAGGTAGTTTTTTTCTCACCTTTTAAGACAGTATAATTAAAAGAACCAGTGCAGAGAAGTACGGAGAATAGCGTTAGAGGGAACTGGGTCAGTACTTGATTAGAACCTAGTACACCTTGCCTGTGGTACCTGAGCATCTTGATAAAAATTAAGTTTTTAAGTGAATGCTTAAAAGCCAACATGTGGGTGCAGCAAAAAGTTAACTGAAAACAGGTAAATCATATAGGTATCACCAAAAGGATTGGGACTGGTTGCTGCTGTCTTTAGAGCACACACCACACCCAAACATGGGTTTTCTTGCTGCATAATGTGTGAGATTGCCCTGATTCCCAGTTTGTCACAAAGTGCTTTTCAGGGGCAGAGAAAGAAAGAAAGAAAGAAAGAAGGAAGGAAGTAATAGATTTAGATTGTGTATGGACCAGTACTCAGTCTCCATTGATTCCAGAAAAAAAATTTTTGGGTGTACATAGCTATGGTGTTTGGGACGCAGGTGGTGCTGTGGGTTAAAGCCTCAGCGCCTAGGACTTGCCGATCGAAAGGTCGGCGGTTCGAATCCCTGCGGCGGGGTGCGCTCCCGCTGCTCGGTCCCAGCGCCTGCCAACCTAGCAGTTCGAAAGCACCTCCGGGTGCAAGTAGATAAATAGGGACCGCTTACCAGCGGGAAGGTAAACGGCGTTTCCGTGTGCGGCTCTGGCTCTGGCTCTGGCTCTGGCCAGAGCAGCGATGTCACGCTGGCCACGTGACCCGGAAGTGTCTCCGGACAGCGCTGGCCCCTGGCCTCTTAAGTGAGATGGGCGCACAACCCCAGAGTCTGTCAAGACTGGCCCGTATGGGCAGGGGTACCTTTACCTTTACCTTTAGCTATGGTGTTTGGTTGTCTCCCCCCCCTTTTTTATTAAAAAAAATTGACCAGCTGTTATTTTTATTTCCAGATAAATGGCTTAGCCTGCAAAGGTCAATACACCACCTCTGGGAAGACCGGCGGAGCAGCCACCCAGTCACTTTTCACTGCCAGTTACACATACTAATTCAGAAAATGGTACAACTAGCTTGCCCCTCTTTGTAGCTGACAGGAGATCCAAAGGGAAAACATCTCACATTACATCCCCATCAGAAGTGGCAAATAAATGGATTGGAATAAAAGGTCCCACTGCACACTTCTAATCCTTCAGCACAAAGTTAAAATAACTTCACTGCATCTACACATTCCAAAATAACTTGACAGGTTTTATGGATCCATCCTTCACTGACTTTAATCCTCTCCTTGGACAGCTGGTTTTGTTTTGTTTTTTAAAGATGTCTCCCATAGCCAACTGGGGAGCTGGATAAGAGGCCTTGTGTTTTTTCTCCACCCCTGATAACATTGCCAGCTGAGACAGAACAACAGCCAAGAGAGACAGAACATGAAACACACTCTTTAATCCATAATGTCTTCGATGTATAAACTGTGAATCAATTTCCTGTCAAAGTGAAAAGATTAAATGAAATAAAAATTGATAAACTTTAACTGTGTATTTCCATTTATTTGCCCTGTCATGATATTTTTGTCGTGGCATGTCAACTATTCCTTTTTAGAGTGTTTCCAGGTGATCTGTACAATGAGCAGTATTCCTGCTTTGTTTGCAGGCAAATTAGATTGATTTACTTAATTAGCATTGTGACGTTAACATGTGAGTGTGCTGGAGGTGAAATAGTTAAACAGGTTACCCAATCAGAACCTGGGGGTGGAGTCAGAGGGACTATAAAACCAGCTCTGGGAGGGGTGAAGGGAGGAGTTCGTTGGGAGGTTGGTTGGAGTGGGAGTGAATTGGGATAGAGTCTGTGGGTAGGTTGAGTTAGTGTAGTGAAATAAGCCGAGTCAGGAACAGTTAGGAGCTAGGAAGACAAGTAAATATCTGAGAGGTGGTTTAGTGAGTGAGAGCTGGTAGCGAAAGTTACAGGTCTGGATAGGCACCCCATGATTGTAATTGACCGATACCGTTTATGAAACCACATGCTTGTTAAACTGCAATAAATAAACAGAAGTTTATGTTCCAATTTAACCCTGACTGGACTCAGTATTGTATCAGGTAGGGCCTGGGTGGTGGCAGCAGGAACTAAAGTGGTGGCACAGGGATCAATAGACAGTGGAATGTCCAGGGACCCTGTGTGATCGCTACAAGCATTCCCTCTTGATTTGCATGTGGAGGGATTAAATGACATCGCATCAAAGCAAGGATTAGCCCAAACTTTTGGGCGTGTTTCCCATCACTTATTGCAGAAGTCCCAGCTATAATTGTGCAACTGGTATGCAATTGACTTCCAGGCTCTTGCTATATTTGAGCGGGAGTTAGAAAAAGAGAGCTCTTTTTAGGGAGCCAGTCTTCACAAGCCCCAAGCACTTGGCTTTTGTACCCAAATGAAAGTGAGGCCAGCATGGGATGTCTTGCACATGAGTCAATGAAGGAGGTTTCGTTGGGCGTTCGGATCAGCGGAGAACCACCACTTCTGCCTGCTTTTCTGCCATCTCTCTTTCACTATATGTAAGGTTTGACACCTAGACAGCAACAGCCATATCATCAGTATCAACAGCCAGCAATTTCCTAACAGATAAAAGAGGGAGCAAGATATAAGATAACAGGTAAAAGAGTAAGAGCACTTTACAATATTTGCACCCCACCTTTCTTTCTTCCAACCAGCTCAGGACAGCTTACATGGGGCTTACATGGATGCGGGGGGCACTATGGTCTAAACCAGTGTTTCCCAACCTTGGGCCTCCAGCTGTTTTTGAACTACAATTCCCATCATCCCTGACCACTGGTCTTGCTAGCTAGGGATGATGGGAGTTGTAGGCCAAAAACATCTGGAGGCCAAAGGTTGGGAAACACTGGTCTAAACCACTGAGCCTCTTGGGGTGCTGATCAGAAGGTTGGTGGTTTGAACCCTTGCGATGGGTTGAACTCCCATTGCTCCTGCCAACCTAGCAGTTCGAAAGCACACCAGTGCAAGTAGATAAATAGGTACCGCTCCGGCGGGAAGGTAAACGGCGTTTCCGTGCCCTCTGGTTTTTCGTCAGGGTCCCATTGCGCCAGAAGCGGTTTAGTCATGCTGGCCACATGACCCGGAAAGCTGTCTGTGGACAAACACCGGCTCCCTCAGCCTGAAAGCAAAATGAGCGCCACAACCCCATAGTCGCCTTTGACTGGACTTAACCGTCCAGGGGTCCTTTACCTTTTTACATGGGGCTTCTTCATCTTATTCTCACAACAACCCTTTCAGATATAATGACTGGCCACCTGATGAGCTGCAGAGGGATTTGAAATTAGCTCTTCCTGCGCCAATATTATTGTCTTTTCCTAGAATCATAGTTGGAAGGGATCATAAGGGTCATCTCATCCAACGCTCTGCAATGCAGGAATCTTTTGTCCAACATGGGGCTCAAACGCAAAACCCTGTAGCTATCCCAGCTACCACACCATTGTGCTAACCTCCAATTCAGTGGGACTGATCTGCCTCTGTTCCCTTAGCCCCCTACTGATTTTGGTGGTAACAGATTTTTTATTTTTATTTTTAAAGTAGGCGCAGTGCTGAAATGGGCAAATCCCAGCATCAGATCAATCATTTCGCTGAGTGGAGTGGGAGAAATCCCCTCCATAGCCAATCTGATTAGCTGAGGATGGGCAATGTGCATTTCTCATTTTTATTCACTTTACAGGTGGTGGGGAGAGCGGTTTATCCGGTTGCTGCGGCAACCAGAGCCAGCCCAGCCAATCACACGAGCCCTACTTGACACCTCCCTCCATGCCTTAAACTACAAATCCCACAAGCCTCAGCGAGGCGGAGACTCGCGAATGAGAGGCGGGAGGGAAAGTAAACCCTCCTCATCCCATGATGCAGCGGGCTCTGGGAAGTTCGTCCTCCCTCCCAGCTTCCGTTTTGCTTCATTTGCCCTCAGGAGGGCGGGGCTCTCCGAGCGTGTTCCGAAATGGCGGCTTCCGCGGGTGCCTTGCGGGTCGTCAGGCGGGTCGTCGGCTTCCATCCACGCAGGGCGCTGTGGGGAGGCGTGAGGTGAGGGAGTTGGCGCAGGAGGCGCGATAGGCTCCCCTCGGAAGGGATGGGAGTTTCGAGCCCACCCAGGGGGGGCTGTGGGCAGGATTGCATGGGGTTGGACTAGATGACCCTTGGATCCCATTCCAAACAATTCTATGATTCTAACTCGAGGTTTCCTTTACCGGATTTCAGGCTTCTTGCATTCGATTAAGTGCCTGTTTCAGTTATTTTGGCTCAGCCCCAGTGGGCAGTTCCCCCCCCCCCCCAATTTCTTGTCTCGCCTTTGTGAACCCGAAGGCTTAAAAGGGGGTTCTAAATGCAATGGGAAGCTTGAGCTGTTTGGGATTGCACGGGAGGAGGAAACGTATCGCATGCCCTCCCGTCATTTCTCCGATAACAATAGGAACGTCCTCCTATTGCATAATGTTAATAAGGTTATTATTTATCCTCAGCCCATCCGACGAGGTTGCCCCAGTCACTCTGGGCGGCTTCCAACATATTTAATGTTTTATTATGTTTTTATATATTAGAAAACTTCCCTATACAGGGCTGCCTTCAGATGTCTTCTAAAGGTTTTATAATTACTTATCTCCTTGGCTCTGGGGGTCGCATAACTCCACATCCTCCAACATTTCTCTGATGAAAATAGGGAGGTCCTATGGAAAAGCGGGACATTCTGGGATCAAGTAGGGACATGTGGAAGGTCTGCTAGCTAAACTATCTGTCTGTCTCAAGAGACAATGGAGACACTGCCTGGGCAGTGTGTATGGGGGTTCCTGAGCTGCCCAGACAACAAGACCGCCCTCTCGGCCTCACTGATGTGGTCCAAAGGAAATCAGAACAATACATTTGGCACTAGCTTGGCTGCAGGAGTTGCTGGAAGGAGATATACTAGGCGCCATCCAACCACCTTAGGGATTCCACTCTGGACTTGTGTAGGGTTTACTCCTTAGCCAATAATAATAATAATAATAATAATAATAATAATAATAATATATTTATACCCTGCCCATCTGGCCAGGCCTCCCCAGCCATTCTGGGCAGCTTCCAACAAAATATTAAAATACAGTAATGCATCAAACATTAAAAGCTTCCCTAAACGGGGCTACTTTCACATGTCTTCTAAAAGTCAGATAGTTGTTGTTCTCTTTGACATCTAGGGGGGGGGGTGTTCCACAGGGAGGGCACCACTACCAAGAAGGCCCTCTGCCTGGTTCCCTGTAACTTGGCTTCTCGCAGTGAGGGAACCGCCAGAAGGCCCTCGGCGCTGGACCTCAGTGTCTGGGCAGAACGATGTGGGTGGAGACGCGCCTTCAGATATACTGGACTGAGGCTGTTTAGGGCTTTAAAGGTCAGCACCAACACTTTGAATTGTCCTTGGAAACATACTGGGTGCCAATGTAGGTCTTATGTGTCACATAACCGGTGTTATGTGGTCTCGGTGGCCACTCCCAGGCACCAGTCTAGCTGCCACATTCTGGATTAGTTGTATTTTCCGGGTCACCTTCAAAGGTGAGTTGCCACATAGAGCTCATTTTCTTCTCCCAAATATGTCCTGCAAGATGTCCCTACCTAAACAGGTGTTTTAGCGTAACAAAGAGTCTAAGAACTGGACATGGGAGTCGTGGGTTCACATTCATACGGAGGTATGCAGTCGGTCATTCTTAGGCTGAGAAGAGTCCCATATTCGTAATAAGGCTAGTGTGTGCAGGGATTTCGGGCTGTAACGTAAACCCCTTGTTCGTAGATGACAAGATATAAATATTTAACACTCTATTAAAAAGCAGTCTTCTGCCTCTTTTCAGCAAGGAGACTGGAGGCGACCCAGAAGCAGCAGAGCCGGTGAAAGAGGACCCAGCCCTGGTTTGCCCTCCACCGCGAAGCAAAAAATACCTCCCTCCTGAGGATCTCCAGTCTCGCCTAGAGTCTCGCATCAAAGAGATATTTGGACCCTCGGTCTCCAAGGACTGGCAAGAGGCATCATTGGGAGATAGTCGTTTAAAATATCTTCTGTTGGCACAGCTGGCGACAGATCTAGGCCGTGCTGTCCCTAATTCCCAACTCCACCAAATGAAGAGCGCCAGAGATGTCTTGGCTTTCTACAGTACGCCTGTGAAAGACATATCAAAGTTTGATGAGTTAAGCACGCAGCAGCTGCCCTCGAACCTGAAGATCCGATGGCAGTACTGAGCTGTGGAGAAACAGGATGAAAACATGGTTCCGAACTCCTATCTGTATAGCAGCATCACCACGGGCACAGATAGGATTTTTATTTTATTTTACCACATTTCTAGGGGTTTACTTCCTCTTTACAAATGTTCAGTTGCAATAGTGACTTGGTGAGAGATATGTGCAAGCATCAGGCTGGTCACTGTTGAAGTAAATGGTAAACAATGGACCCCCATCTCTCTTTAAATTGGTAAACTTGTCTTGTTTGAAAGCGAAGAGGAGAAATAGATATCAGCAAGCAGTTGTGCATGCTAAGCCAT
The DNA here is from genome assembly GCF_951804945.1 of Podarcis cretensis. NCBI lineage: Eukaryota > Metazoa > Chordata > Lepidosauria > Squamata > Lacertidae > Podarcis > Podarcis cretensis. Next base: position 15,355,390 of record NC_137187.1, read on the forward strand.
TTTGTCTGCATAATTTTGTGTGTCAATAGCTTGATTAAAAATAATCAGGAAAGACAGGCAATGAAGAAAGTGATGGGAATAATTGTTAAGAAAATAAAATTGTCTCAACCAGTCTCCATATATATATATATGTGTGTGTGTAACTGCTCAGCAGCATTTTGGGTGATTGCCATTTGCTCTGTGTGGGTGACGCTTTCCTGAGGTTTATGCAGCCTTAAAACTGGTTGTCTCCATCTAACGTGGGAAGTATGCATGAGTTGCTCAAGAGTTATCTATTTTGTTGTCTTGTGGTGACTGGACGTGGTTTGAATACAACCCAATTCACAGGTACTTTTCGCATAGGCTACTCTGTCCAGTTAGAAAGTGAGGCAATATCCTTGACAGTCCCGTAGTACATTAATTTTAAATTTCTTCATCTTCTCTTGTATGTTTCTGTCTGATGGAGAGTACCATGGAATAGTCTTCTAAGTGTCTAATGATGATGATAAGTTGGTAGACATAAGAAACTGGCACTGGTAGATGCTGGCACAGGCAGACAAGACAAGGATTCCTGGATATTCCCCTGTTTCGCCCCAAGGGGCTTCATCAGCTGTGCGTAGTTCTAAATCATATAAACATAGACACTTTGTAATATATTACAGTGGTGCCTCGCAAGACGAAATTAATCCGTTCCGTGAGGCTCTTCGTATAGCGGTTTTTTCTTTTTTTTTTTTTATAAATATTTATTGAGATTTTTTAGAATACAAAATGCAAAAATAATAAACAATATAACATAAATCATAACACATTTTTCAGAACTTCTTTGGACTCCCTCACGTCTCCCGCTCCCACTTACATCGTTATAAATTTTTCCCAGCAATTTATCATCTTGTTTATATTCTTAAATTTGTTCAGTTAATTTAATCTATTTCTCCACAAATTTTATATTTCCCTCAATCTCACTTATCGTCAATTTCAAATCTAATTCAGTGGTAGGCAATTATTTATGATCTAGCATCCTTCTTAGCCTTCAACCAAATTACAATACTTTTGTAGATAAATCTTGAATTTCTTCCAGTCTTCTTCAACCCTCTCTTCTCCCAGGTCTCGAATTCTGCCAGTCATCTCGGCCAGTTGCATATAGTCCATCAGCTGCATCTGCCACTCTTCCAGTGTGGGTAGATCTTGAGTTTTCCAACTCTTGGCAATGAGTATCCTTGCTGCCGTTGTTGCATACATAAAAAATGTTCGGTCCTTCTTTAACACCTTCTGGCCGACAATGCCCAGAAGGAAGGCCTCTGGTTTCTTGGTAAAGGTATACTTAAATACCTTTTTCAACTCATTATAAATCATTTCCCAGAAGGCCTTCACTCTAGGGCAAGTCCACCAGAGGTGAAAGAATGTTCCTTCGTGTTCTTTACATTTCCAACATTTATTATCAGACAAATGGTATATTTTGGCAAGTTTAACTGGGGTCATGTACCATCTATATATCATTTTCATTACATTTTCCTTCAAAGCACTACATGCAGTGAAGTTCAGCCCGGTGGTCCACAACCTTTCCCAGTCCTCGAACATAATATTATGCCCAATATCCTGAGCCCACTTTATCATAACCGATTTAACCATTTCGTCTTGTGTATTCCATTTCAGCAGCAAGTTATACATTCTTGATAATACCTTAGTTTTTGGTTCTAGCAATTCTGTTTCCAACTTCGATTTCTCCACCTGGAACCCTACCTTTTTGTCATTTTTAAAAACTTCTTTAATCTGAGCGTAATGTAACCAGTCTCGCACTTTATCCTTCATTTTCTCCAAACTCTGCAATTTCCAATTGTCTCCATCTTTTTCTAATATTTCCCAATATTTTGGCCAGTTGGCCTCCATATTGGGTCTTTTTCGGGCCTTAGCTTCCAGAGGTGAAAGCCACCTCGGAGTTTTATTTTCCAGTAAGTCTTTGTATTTTGTCCAGACTTTAAAAACTGCTTTCCTGACAATATGGTTCTTAAAGACCTTATTAATCTTAACCTTATCGTACCATAGATATGCATGCCAACCAAAGGCATTGTTAAACCCTTCCAAATCCAATACGTCAGTGTCTTCGAGAAGTAGCCAGTCTTTTAGCCAGCAAAAGGCTGCGGCTTCATAATACAACTTTAGGTCTGGCAGGGCAAAGCCCCCTCTTTCTTTCGCATCAGTTAGTATCTTAAACTTAATTCTGGGCTTTTTGCCCTGCCAGACAAATCTAGATATATCTCTCTGCCACTTCCGGAAGCACTCTGTCTTGTCCACAATCTGCAATGTTTGAAACAAAAACAACATCTTTGGCAATACATTCATCTTAACAGCAGCGATTCGGCCTAACAGAGAAAGCTTCAATTTTGTCCAACTATCCAAATCTCTCTTAATTTCAGACCAACATTTTTCGTAATTATCCTTAAATAGACTCAGATTTTTTGCTGTTATGTTTACCCCTAGGTACTTTACTTTTTTAACCACAGTTAGTTCCGTTTCTCTCTGAAACTGTTCCGACTCTGCATCTGTCAGATTTTTCCCCAACACCTTAGTTTTCTGTTTATTTAGTTTAAATCCTGCCACCCGACCAAAATCTTGGATCAAATGTAATACTCTTTTTGTACTAGATTCTGGCTCCTGCAGGGTCAAAACTAGGTCATCTGCAAAAGCTTTAAGTTTATATTGTTTCGCTCCGACCTGAATCCCTTCCACCAACCGGTCCCCTCTAATCATATTCAAGAGCACCTCCAGAACTGATATAAATAACAAAGGGGAAATCGGGCAGCCTTGTCGTGTTCCTTTTTCAATTTTAAACTCTTCAGTAACCACATTGTTTACTATCAATTTAGCCTTTTGTTCTGAATATATTGCATCAATCCCATTCTCAAAACCCCGACCCACTCCCATTTCTTTTAAGTTTCCCTTCATAAATTTCCAAGAGATATTATCAAAGGCCTTCTCCGCATCTATAAAGATTAACACTGCTTTTGTATTTATATCAGTTTGCAAAAGTTCCAAAATGTCAATAATGTTCCTTGTATTAGCAAACATGTGTCTACCTGGGAGAAAGCCTGCCTGGTCTTTATGAATTACTTCATTTAGAACTTTTTTTAATCTACTTGCCAAAACATCTGCAAAAATTTTGTAATCCACATTTAAAAGGGAGATGGGACGGTAGTTCTTAAGTTGCGTCTTTTCAGCTTCCGATTTTGGTATCAATGTGATGAAAGCCTCCTTCCACGATTCCGGCGCCCTCCTCCCCTCCATAATTTCATTGCTAACCTCCATCAGTGGTTGAATCAAATGGTCTTTTAATATCTTATAATACTTGGAGGTTAGCCCGTCTGGCCCTGGAGATTTGCCCGGTTTCATGTTTTGAATGGCTTGTTCAATTTCTTGACATGTTATTTTACTGTTCAGGAGAGATCTATTTTCTTGTGACAACCTTTTAAGTCCATTTTTCTCCAAAAATTGTTTTATCTCGTCCTCATTCTGCGGCCCTTGGGTATATAATTTTTTGAAATATTTCTGGAAACACTTTCTAATCTCCGTGGGGTTCTGAATATTTCTTCCTTCAATTTCCAAATTTGTAACTGTATTCAATTTTTGTCTCTTCTTCAACTGCCAAGCTAGCAGTTTCCCACATTTGTTTGCCGATTCAAAAGTTTTTTGTTTCATTAATTTAATCTTCCACTCTATTTCCTGATTTATCAGTTTAGAATACTGTGCTTGATAGAGTTTGATTTCTCTCAAGATCGGCAGGGACTTCGGGTTTGATCTTAACTTCTTCTCTAATTCTTTTATTGTCTCCAAAATCTTATCTTTTCTGTCATTTTGTATCCTCTTCCTTGCCGCATTCTGTTGTATCAAGAACCCCCTCGGCGTATAGCGGTTTTTTCGTCTTGCGAAGCAAGCCCATTGACAGCTTAGTGGATTAACGCTATTAGCGGTTTAGCGGCTTTTAGCGGATCTGCTGATAAGCGGCTTATCAGCGGATCAGCTGATAAGCGGCTTAGGGCTTAGGAAAAGGGGGGGGGGAGGGAAAAAACCCCGCAGGAACTCGCAAGACATTTTCGTCTTGCGAAGCAAGCCCATAGGGAAATTCGTTTTGCAAAGCGCCTCCAAAACGGAAAACCCTTTCGCCTAGCGGGTTTTCCGTCTTGCGAGGCGTTCGTCTTGCGGGGCACCACTGTATTCAATTGAATTTGTGTAATATAGGCATTCTAGTGGCTTTGGAATCCTATCCACAACCATCCCTTGAGGGGCTTGAACCACCAACCACCTGATTAACAGCCAGACACACTTCCCACTGTGCCACAAAATTCCTGTGAGCAAATGCAAAAATACGCTTAACTAAAATTCAAGTAGGGGACGCGGGTGGCACTGTGAGTTAAACCACAGAGCCTAGGACTTGCCGATCAGAAGGTCGGGGGTTCGAATCCCCGTGATGGGGTGATCTCCTGTTGCTCGGTCCCTGCTCCTGCCAACCTAGCAGTTTGAAAGCACAAAGTGCAAGTAGATAAATAGGTAGCGCTCCGGCGGGAAGGTAAACGGCGTTTCCGTGTGCTGCTCTGGTTCGCCAGAAGCGGCTTAGTCATTCTGGCCGCATCACCCGGAAGCTGTACGCTGGCTCCCTCGGCCAGCTAAAGCGAGATGAGTCGGTCATGATTGGACCTAATGGTCAGGGGTCCCTTTACCTTTACCTAAAATTCAAGTAGGAGAGATTCAGTAAGGACAATTGTGTTCTTCTGCTGTGGCAGCAAAGACAGAAGACCCACCTGTGACATTCTGAAAAACCCTAGTATCACTTCACAAGAATGTGCCACAGTGACCCTTATGATAGTTATTAACTTTACATTAACTTTACATACAATTTCATGCTAATTGGTTGACAGTTATGAAACCAGTTACATAAGCATTAAAATACAAACGTTCATAATTAAAATCCACAGTAGAAGAATCCCATTAAAGCTGCTGCATAATTCAAAACTGGCCACTTGGGTCAAGAGACCAAGGGAAATTGACTTGCTCATCCTTTATACTGGCAGTGAAGAAGTTCTCTCAAGCTTTCAACATCGTTCCAAGTTGCATCAAACTGGTTTCACATTGCAGCCAAATTCAGGGAACCATTTCCGTTAAACCAACTTAAGACCTGAAACAGCAACCTTACCGCAGTTTGTTATAATTCTGATTTGGTGTAAACCACAATTTCCCATATTCAGATATGAACAGGAAAACTCGATTTGTTTGAAATGTCAAAGGGCAGTTAAGAATGTAGGAAGGGCCTGGTGGATGAGGTCCATGGCCCCTCTAGTATCCTGTTACGACAATGGCCAGCCAGATGCCACTGGACTCGGCTACATTAGCAACGAAAAAGCGTTTTATATGCGTTATAACACTGTGACACCAGATGGTGCTGTGTAGTCCCGTCTTCCGTCAATGTAATTTCCCATTATGAAGTTTACAACGTGTTTCACACCTGTTCTATAAACTAAAAAACTCCCAAATACTGCAACGTTCCCTCTTAGTGTAGTTTCTCCACCCCATTTTGGTTTCTTAACCTTTTCCTGTTCTGCCTTAGCCTTTTTCAGTGCTTTTTTGTGATCAATTTTTTGCTATCGACTCTGTTCAGAGGCTTGCTGGCTATTCCTTACCCGATACATATATTTGTAAATAAACAGGTAGTATCACTGAGAGGCTACCAGCATTTTTTCCTCACAAGGAAACAAGTGGGGAAATGGCTACTCTGGAACTATTTGGTGTTTCATTTGAATTTGAATACCAACCCTTAAAGTGCATAGAAATGGCCTCCCACCCACCGCCCCTCCTCAACTCTTCATTTCTCTTTCTCTCCTCCTCTGATTTTCATCGCAACCTTTCTTGTCATCCGCAGGGCAAGGACAAGGACCGTTTTTTTTCCAGGAGTCATTGACCTTTTTGGTGACCTTAGTGGAGTGACTGAATTTCAGGCCAGCCCTCTTGCCACCTGTGGATTTGTGGCCCTGGTGTATTTTGCTTCACGAAGACCTACCCAGTTTTCTGGGTGTGGTGGATCTGAAATATTTTGAGGACGCGGCAGAATTTCTTTCAAAACATCCGAAGGTCCAAACATAAAAAAAAACCCAACAACAAAAAACCACACAGACCAAAAAAAAATCCTTGCAGGCAAAGTGCATCAAGCAAAATTGGGTCAAATTCCCTCATAATTGGTACGCTTGGATCTCTTTATCAGCACAACGCTTAATGCTTTTCCTTCTCTGTTGTTTTCTGACTCAGTTTACACTCATTCAATGACTATGCTTTCTGGTTGTTGTTGTTTGGATTTCTTGCCCTTCCTTCACCACAGTGTCCCAGGGTGGGTTACAACAATAAAATGCTTAATTAATACTAAAACCATTTAAAATAATTTCCATTCAGAAGATCCTTGTGTTCGTGTGTGTAGTGTCAAACTCTAGGTAAAAAGGCGTGTTTTGAGTCTATCACAGAAACACTATTCCACAGCTTAGTGTCTGCCAAAGAGAAAACACTCTCTCAGGCCACCATTTCTCACATTTCTGAGAGTGGTAGTAACCACAAGATGCCTGCTTACCCCTGCTGATCTTCAATATCTGAGAGTGTCTTTAAGGAATGAGGCGGTCTTTCAGATATTTGGGGCCGTAGACTTTTTGGTTTTTATAGCATTTGTTCCCCGCTCTTCAGCCAAAGACTCCCAGAGCGGCTTACATAAAATAAAAATTAGACGCTCTCTATCCGCAGGCTTACAATATAAAAAAAGGGACAAGGAGGGAAGAGGAAAATACATTTTTAAAGGATTTTAATTAATATTGTTTAGGATATTAAGCGCTCCGACTACTGACATAGTAGAGACATTTCTGTAACAACAACAAAAATAAGTGTTTATTTGCCAGATTAAGAGATGGTCGAGTTCAAACATGCAGAAGCAACATGTGGTACAGTCCTTCCTGGCATGTTCCATCTCAGATTGCAGATAGGGGAGTGCCCTCTTAGGTAAAAACACATGGACTCCCTACAGATGAGGAGTGATCATGTGCATAGCAGATACTAACTTACATTTCCCTCCTGCATCTCCCTGGTTGTGTTTTTATCAATGTCACCGTGTAGCTCAGGGAGAAGGGTCTGTAGCTAAGTTGTGTGCCCGATGTTTTCCATGGAAAGGGAAATGTTGAGCAAGGGACCCAAATTATCCACCCCTGGTTTAAAACATGGCATATAAGTTGCAATTGCCTTCTTCTTTCACCAGCCCATTGAGGTTGGATATGGAATTGAGGTTGGACCTGGAATCGGTATACAGTCATACCTTGGGTTGAATATGCTTCATGTTGAGCGCGTTTGAGTTGTGCTCTGTTGCAACCCGGAAGTAACAGCATGTTACTTCCGGGTTTTGCCGCTCACGCATGCGCAGACGCTCAAAATGACATCACGCACATGCGCAGAAGCGGTGAAAAGTGACACGCACGTGCGCAGATGTGCCGTTGCAATTTACGTTTGCTTCTGGATGCGAACGGGGCTCCGGAACGGATCCTGTTCACACCCCGAGGTACCACTGTAGTGGCAATATGCAAAGGGGCAGAAATCATACTGGCCATGTCGGTATTCCTCCCGCAGATCTGAGGGATCAATGGGACCAATGCCATCAATGGATCCATGCTTTGCTACCGGGATCTCTGCATGCTGCCTACAAATCTGAGTGTGTGAGACACACCTGACATGCCCGCAGAGGAACACCAGGGCAGCATCCTGCATGTGGAAAAAGCCCAAGGGAACATCCTTTTCATTGTGGGAGAAGACAACAGGAACTTCAACAGCAAGGGCTGTACCATGGAAGATATGGAGATGATGAGGAAGCATGGGAAGACACACTGCGCCCATCTCTCCTATCCGGGAGCAGGACGCTTGCTGGAGTCTCTGGGCTCACCCTTCTGCTAGCATTCCTGGTCCCCCTTTGTACCTGTGTTATGGAGCAGGGAAGCCCTGGCCCATGCAGCAGTCCAAGAACATGCATGGAGAGAGACCCAAAAATATCTCGCATCTTCACCTCAGCCCAAACCAAATTAGCAGGCTCTGAATATGTGTTAGTTCGGAATAATAATAATAATAATTTATTATTTATACCCCGCCCATTTGGCTGGGTCCCCCCAGCCACTCTGGACGGCTTCCAACAAAACACTAAAATACTATAACCTATTAAACATTAAAAGCTTCCCTAAACAGGGCTGCCTTTAGATGTCTTCTAAAAGTTTGGTAGTTATTTTTCTCTTTGACATCTGATGGGAGGACGTTCCACAGGGTGGGCGCCACTAACAAAAAGGCCCTCTGCCTAGTTCCCTGTAACTTGGCTTCTCGCAGGGAGGGAACTGCCAGAAGGCCCTTGGCGCTGGACCTCAGTGTCCAGGCAGAATGATGGAGGTGGAGACGCTCCTTCAGGTATACTGGACCGAGGCAGTTTAGGGCTTTAAAGGTCAGACCAATACTTTGAATTGTGCTTGAAAATGTACTAGGAGCCAGTGTAGGTTTTTCAAGACCGGCGTTACATGGTCTCGGCGGCCACTCCCAGTCACCAGTCTAGCTGCCGCATTCTGGATTAGTTGTAGTTTCCAGGTCACCTTCAAAGGTAGCCCCCCATGTGAGCATGAAACTGTGCACTCTACAGATGTATACATTACCCCAAGAGGCAGAAGCTGCTCCAGGAAAGCCCACTTTCTTCGTTACTCCATTGCTCCCGACTGTCTCCTCTTGAGATTGCTTCTGGCAATGTGACATGTGTCTGTATGTACTGCCTAGTTCGGCTCTTAGCTGTGAGGGGCATTTGCCTGGTCAGTCAGGGAACAATGTACTAAACTTGGTGACTGTCCACATATGACTGGTGTACCTCTGTATCTTCAGACGAATACTGAATGCATGAGGAATATATAAAAAGGATGCTCAGGCAGTAAGCAGACACTCCCAAGTTGCAATACTCCTCCTGTTGAGACTAGATCAGTCTTCCTGATATTTCAATCTCCAGATGTTGGACCACAATACCCATCATGCCTCAAACCAGAATACCACCTTTTGGGGCTATACTCGCATGTGAGTTATGCGACCCATACTAGATTGTGCCCATCAAAAAGCACTTTTTGGGGGCACAGTGCCCAAAAATGCGTGTTTAGGGGTGCCACGCAAGATCGCTGGCCCCAACAACCCCTCTTTTTGTGGGGCACCAATCTTGTGCAGCGTTCCAAAGCAAGTTTCTTTGGGTGCCATGCTCCCCCAAAGTGCAGCCCAAAATCGTGGAAGTTCACAAGAAAAAAAATGGGATGTCCTGTTATATACACACACACACACACACACACACACACACACACACACACACACACTGCTTGATTATAGAATATTGCTCAGGACCGCAATACCTCAAGGACTGCCTCTCCCTGTATAAACCAGACTCTGTGTTCATCATCTCAGGCCCACAAGAACGGGCCTTTTCTGTAATGGCTCCCCATTTGTGAGATGCTCTCCTCAAGGTTTGCCTGGCGCCTTCATTATGTATTTTTAGGCTCCAGGGGAAAACCAGCCTTTGGATGATTAATAATAATAATAAATTTTATTTATACGCCGTCCTCCCCGGCCAGAGCCGGGCTCAGGGGGGCTAACACCAGTAAAATTACAATAAAAACATAATAGAGAGGGGGGGGACCAATTTAAAATACAGGTTAAAATGCAATTTAAAATGCAGCCTCATTTAAAAAGTAGCCCATAAATCAAAATCGTAAGGGGAGGGAAACAGAAGGGTCAGACTGAGTCCAAACCAAAGGCTAGGCGGAACAGCTCTGTCTTGCAGGTCCTGTGGAAAGATGTCAAGTCCTGCAGGAACCTAGTCTCTTGTGACAGAGCATTCTACCAAGTCGGGGCCAGTACTGAAAAGGCCCTGGCCCTAGTTGAGACCAATGTAACCACCTTGAGACCTGGGATCTCCAAAGTGTTGTCATTTGTGGACCTTAAGGTCCTCCACGGGGCATACCAGGAGAGGCGGTCCTGTAGGTACATGGGTCCTAGGACGCATAGGACTTTAAAGGTCCTACAGCCTTTTAAATGTATCTGTGGGGAGGGAGGTGGGTTACTGTTTTGCTGTTTTGGTTTAATTATTTACTGTGTTTTATCTTTCATTTTAACCACCCTGAGATTTTTTTGATGAAGGGCAGGATATAAATTTAATTAATTAATTAATAATAATAATAATAATAATAATCTCAAAGCAGTTAACAATGACGATGCTTGCAATGAGCTAGGAGATCCCAAGTCACTAGTGACTACATTCTGGAAAGCCAAGTGATGTGACTGTACAACAAGGTACCCAATAAATATTTCCCTCCCGACTCCTAGAACAAATGACAAAGCCCTGATGCAAAGAGTTTTGTGATAAGGTTTTTTTTTTCAATCTCTTTTGGAAAAAAAGTTTATACAAAAACCCAAGAACCAACATGGTAGACATTTCAGCAAAAGTACAGAAGAGAGGCTCCATTCCTCAAAGGAAACACTCTATTGGTTATCACCATGCTATAGAAAATAAATGAGATGCAGCAGGAAAGCCCTAGGACAAAGAAGACCGACCAGCAAACTGGCCCCTTTTGTATTCTTTTACTCTGTTAACAATAATACTGTGCAAAGTGGAAAACCAGTTTTGGATACAAATGCATCATGGTAGGACTAACGGAAGGTAGACATTGCCTGTTCTTACGATGACTAGGCAGGCACTTCTATGGGAAAGGCATGCCCAAATATACAGTGGTGCCCCGCAAGACGAACGCCTCGCAAGGCGGAAAACCCGCTAGACGAAAGGGTTTTCCGTTTTGGAGGCGCTTCGCAAAACGAATTTCCCTATGGGCTTCCTTCGCAAGACGAAAGCCCATAGGGAAATCTCCGGGACAGCGGGGAAGCGCAGCACATCTTCCCCACTGTCCTCGGACCTCTTCTGAAGGCTGGCGGTGGAGCGGAGAGACCTCCTCCCGCCGCCAGCCTTGGGATGGCTGCTCCGAAGGCTGGCGGTGGGGCGGAGAGACCTCCTCCCGCCGCCAGCCTTGGGATGGCTGCTCCGAAGGCTGGCGGTGGGGCGGAGAGACCTTCTCCCCGCGCCAGCCTTTGGATGGCTGTCCTGAAGACTTGCTGTGGGAGGAGGGTTTTCCTTCCCACTGCCAACTTTCAGAATGCTATTCTGAATGTTGGCATGGGGAGGAAAAACCCTCCTCCCACCGCAAGCCCTGGAAACAGAGGAGAAGCACTGCGCGCCTTCCCCTCTGTTCCCGTACCTGTCCTGAAGGCTTGCGGTGGGGAGAAAAGCCCTTCTCTGCACCGCCAGCCTGGCAAGCGGTCTCCATAGGAACGCATTAATTGATTTTCAATGCATTCCTATGGGAAACCGTGCTTCGCAAGACGAAAAACTCGCAAGAAGAAAAAACTTGCGGAACGAATTAATTTCGTCTTGCGAGGCACCACTGTATTAGGATATAAGAACTGGGTCACACACATTATTATAATTACCATGTACGAAGCAGCCAAGTTACGCCTGGTGAGAGTTTTGAAGGCTCCCTCCCTACAAGCAAGGAAAGCTGCAGCCGCTGTGTAGCCGCCTTCACAGCCATAGAGAAGTCAGTGGTTGGGCTTTTTGGCCTTCTGTTGTCATCTCCATTTATCTGGCCACAAATATTCCTGAATAGTGGGGAGGGGGGAGGAGCAGAGAAGATGAGCTGCAAGAGATAACAAGAGATGACAACGGGGGCATTCGGATGTGGGGGGATATTCATTGCATTAGGTTCCCTAATGCTAGAGCTTCTGTCTGTTTTCTAATGTCTCTTTCCTACTGTTGCACTACGGAATGGTGGATTTTTGACTGGCGTGTCATGCCAAATTTCATTCAAAGCAGTGGCCGTGGTGTGACATGACAGCAAACGTCGTTGGACAACGTCAACACTCTCTCATCCTTTTTGCATATGCCTGCTTTGGTTTCCCTGTGAATCACCTGTAAAAATGGCAGGAAAGAACTGCATGCTGGTATACTGCTCCAAATTTAATCATTTGACCCCCCAAATTCCTGGGTTAGTGGGGTTGCAAGAGGATTTTTTCCCCCTGGACATGGAAATGATCGCTAAACTTCCACTAGATTTCTGGAGTTGGCTTTTACTGTTGCGTGAAAGCTCACGTACCATGTGGAAACTAAAGATCAGGGAAATCTTGGGGAAGCAGAATAAACTGCCAAGCGAAGGCAGCCATTGCTAGGAAGAAGCATGGCCACAAACTCTTCCTTCTCTTTAGGGCTTAAAGTTCCTCTAGCTTTCGTTACTCGTAGGCAGGAAGCTTCCAGAGGTTTGAACAGCCACAGCCGGGTTGCTACCCACATGGTTAAGTGCGACACGTTGCCAGGGTCCAATTCCCCACTCATGTCAACAGCACGAATGGTGTTACTTTATATTAGCACCAGTGGAACAGAGTCACAAATTTATTAGCCTAAGGCTCCTTTCTAGGTGGTTATATGATGTGCTAATGCAGCAATGAAACATTTACACTCCTCCTATTACAAAACACTAGGTGGAACCAGTGATGGCTTCAAACCTTCCAGACCAATTTTATTTTTTCGGGGGGAGGGGGCCCTTTGCGGTGCACCTTGCGGTGGGAAGAATTCCATGCGTGCCGAAGGGTCAGAGATATTTCGGTCCAAGGGTCAGTGCCACTCCCAAAGTTATCCATGTCTTTAAAATGCATGCAAATGCCACAAAGGAAGGATTACACACATTGTCTATTTCACAGCGAAGATGGACATTTGGTAGAACTCTGTGGTTGGATGAACATGTCTGTGAAGTTTCCTACATGAAGTTTTTATGCTCCTTAGGAGACAAGTCTTAAGAAGCATGTCTTTATATATCTAAAAAAAAATATGCTCCGAGCTGGACTTAAGCATATTGTGTAGACCATTGTTCTTTGGCCTGCGACTGCAATAACACTTTAGGGTTTCGTTCCCAACTTGTGGCTCTATCAAAAAAAATCTGTATAAAAACGCGAACAATATTGTGCTGGCTATTTGAATGTAGCCAGCACAATGGCCCTCTCAAACAAATTCACTAAGCTCTCAGTCCTGCAACATTCAGTCCTGCATGCTGGGGGTCTTAACATTTAGCCATTGGCCATAAACTGCCGTCACTTATTCCTGCAATCCATGGCAGTAATCTTTAAGACAATGCACAAGAGTGTGCATCTGGGCTTTCTCTATAATTTCCACAGTAATGGCTCCAAAGGCTGTGTTATTTTAAATTTTTAAATTTGAAGAGTCATTCGTCTGTGGGCTCCTGTGAGCAAGCCCTTGTTGGGAGCAGGCGCTGGGAAGACTACAGAAAAAAGCCACAAGGCAATGTGTGGATTTCACATAAAGAGGACCCCGGGCCCAAGGAAAGCAGTCTGGAGGAAGCTACCTGAAGATCTCACAATCGTGCATCAGCTGCGTCAATTTCCTGAGGAAGTTCCATGGAGATGTATGGGAATCCTGAAACGCAGTTCGGAGTTCTTGTGCTCAACTCCTGTGCACATCCATGGGACTTATTCAGGAAGAGTAAAACTTTGCAGCAGGCTAGTCCTCATGTTCTTACCATGCTGAATCAGGACTCAGAAAATACATATTTCTCATCATCAATAGCCTAAAGGTTTAGATCCCGGTCATGCTGTGGAAACTCTGGGGTTAACTTCATTCAAGTACCACAGAGTTGCACCAGCAATAACCAAAACTGTCCCCTTTCATTTACTGGAAGCATTTTCCCTGGTAACAAAATGTTAAAAGTGAATTAGTATTATAATTCTCATTTAATTTATTGTATATAAAACAAAACCGAAAAAGGTCTGTGTACAAATATCACAAAACATCAACAATTCCCAAAGATGTAGTGCCTCAGAACACATTTTAAAACAAGAAAAGGTCTCTCGCTTTTTTTTGTTTTAATTTTTGTTCCCCCCTCCTCCCTTTTGTCTTAAATTCTGGCATAAATATATTAAAGCTGACCAAAAAGGTGGAAGGAGGGGGGATTCCAGGGTGAGCTACATCACTTCCTCATACAAAAATGTACAAAACATTAGCTTCTAACTAGACATAACATAATACTGGTCATCACAGTTTTGACAATTAGTATAACTGTGTGTTGTTGTGGGAGTATTGTGTACCGGAGGGCGATAAAAAATAGCTTCTTTTGCCATCTTTCAGATCAGGTTACTTCAGTCATAGAGGCAGAATGATTCTATGGGAAAAAAGAGAAGGGACACAAAGCAAAGAATACTTTTTAGTATAATACAATGCGGTCTGGACTGTCAAGACTCAAGTTAGGTAGCCAAAATAAATCAAAACCAATCCAAAAGATTATGCAGGATACAGTGGTACCTTGGTTCTCAAACGCCTTGGTACTCAAACACCTTGGATTCCAAACACCGAAAACCCTGAAGTAAGTGTTCCGGTTTTCGAACATTTTTCAGAAGCCAAACGTCCAATGTGGCTGTCAGCTCTTGTTTCCAAGGTGCCAGCACCAATCAGAAGCTGCGCCTTGGTTTTCAAACATTTTGGAAGTCAAACGGACTTCCAGAACGGATTAAGTTTGGCATTTTTATTTCTGCTATTTATTTTGTGTTTTTGTTTTTGAGGCTTTTTTGGTTACCGTATTTTTTGCACCATAACACTCACTTTTTTCCTCCTAGAAAATAAGGGGAAATGTCTGTGCGTGTTATGGAGCGAATGCCTGCAGGTGGCGGGGGGGATCTGCTGCAGTCGTGAGCAGAGGATCCATGGTTCCCCTTCCTTCCCTCCTCCGTGGTTACAAAGCATGGATCCACATGGATCCTCAGGATTTTTGCATTGGGCTACTCCAAACTCACTGTCAGATCGCATGTCTGTGGCCACAGCATGAACCACAAAAATCATATATCCACTATTTCGTTTAGAATATTTTTTTTCTTGTTTTCCTCCTCTAAAAACTACGTGCGTGTTATGGTCTGGTGCATGTTATAGAGCGAAAAATACGGTAATTTGTTTTTGTGACTGTGAGGAACCCAGTTCAGCTATTGATTGATTGATTGATTGATTGTGTGACTGTGGAAATGGATAACCCTAACTCTGGTAAGTAACTTCCAAAGGGTTGATCTAGCTCTCAGGCCAAAATATACCCATGTACAAATGTACTAAGCTACCCCTGGCTTAGACAGGACTGGATGAGGCAGCTTCCTAGGTTAAAGGGCAATCCTAACTCTGGCTTCTGCCCTGGTGGGACTGAATGAGGCAGTGGGGCCATAGATGCACAGTGGTTGGAGTGGAAAGTGAAAAGGAGACATAGATTTCGGTGGAAATCTGGTGTCAGCAGTCGAGCCCAAGCCCAGCAGTCAAGCCCAAGCTTGGTGGTCCAATAGATGCTGGACCGATTCCAGCACCCATTCAGCAGTTGGAAACAGGGTTTGCATTAACAGATTGATGCTAGGAGGAGGAGGAGTTTGGATTTGATATCCCGCTTTATCACTACCTGAAGAAGTCTCAAAGCGGCTAACATTCTCCTTTCCCTTCCTCTCCCACAACAAACACTCTGTGAGGTGAGTGGGGCTAAGAGACTTCAAAGAAGTGTGACTAGCCCAAGGTCACCCAGCAGCTGCATGTGGAGGAGCGGAGACGCGAACCCGGTTCCCCAGATTACGAGTCCACCGCTCTTAACCACTACACCATACTGGCTAACATTAATCTGTAGGTGGAGGCTGGCAAGGCCGGAAGGAGGGAAGCCACTGCTTAATCCACACAAACACTCAGCCAGCGGAAAGGGTTTTTTTTTTATTGTTCTGCCCAAGGAGTAGGAAAGAAAGAGAGAGGGGGGGGGGGGAGAAAGGAAGGAAGGAAGGAAGGAAGGAAGGAAGGAAGGAAGGAAGGAAGGAGGAAGGAAAAGTTCCAAGCTCGTATGTGTCTGTTCCCTCTCTGGAGGAACGTAACAGGTATTGGCAGAAGGGAGTCTGGCCCATTCTCCAGGATTTCACAACACAGAGAAGAATTTTGGAAAGATTTGGGAAAGATTGCTCCAATTAAAATGAAGGTATTGCCCAAACTATTTTTTACCTTTCAACATTTTAGCAATATTTTTAACGCCAAAGATGTTAAAAACACAGCAGAAAACCACCCAAACAGTTTATCTGGAACAAAGAGAAGGTGGTAATGGTGATTTGTTTGGGGGGGGGGTGGGAGATGTAGGGGCTCAAATGCTACGAAGGAGCAAGTGAAAAGAAGAATTGATTTCCCCTAACATTATATGGCATTTTGTTTTGGAAGCAACAGGAGTCTGTCTCGGCTAACCAAACCGGAATGAATAAAAGGGTCAAGAGGGCAGAATAGACGGCACCTGTGCACTCAATGTCTCCAAAGGACTTTCCACTCTGGGAAACGCCATCAGGGGCATTCCTCGTTGCTCTTCGGGCTTTGATTTAGAAGGAGCTCCATGTGTTCCTTTGAAATTATGAACCACGCATATTCCCTGTGGGATGGGGGAGAAGAAGAGAACCCAGATCAGTACAGCAATCATGGAAGACCCTCAGTTAGCAGGACACAGTTGCTAAACGTCTTGTTTTGGAGTGACACTACTCTTCCTCATCCAGGCTGGTTTATAGTAGGGCCACCATGAGAGCCTTTTCCCAAGTTGGCTACTACCAGGAACTATGGCATTCCTGTGGCCTGCCTCTGTGGGACAGGTGTGTTTGTCTGCATCTTTAATTTATTTTTTTTAAAAATGCTCTTTTGCTGCTTCCAAGCTCTTGTGAAAGGTAAGAATTATGAATCACAGCCTAAGGTTAAAGGTAAAGGACCCCTGGACAGTTAAGTCCAGTCAAAGGCGACTATGGGGTTGTGGCGCTCATCTCGCTTTCAGGCCAAGGGAGCTGGCGTTTGTCCACAGACAGCTTTCCGGGTCATGTGGCCAGCATGACTAAACCACTCCTGGTGCAATGGAACACTGTGACGGAAGCCAGAGCACACAGAAACACCGTTTACCTTCCTGCCACAGTGGTACCTATTTATCTACTTGCAGTGGCGTGCTTTCGAACTGCTAGGTTGGCAGGAGCTGGGACAGAGCAATGGGAGCTCACTCCTTTGCGGGGATTCCAACTGCCGACCTTCCGATCGGCAAGCCCAAGAGGCTCAGTGATTTAGACTACAGGGCCACCTGTGTCCCTTGCAACCTAATGTAGGGGCACCATGACAGTGGGGCTTTTCCACTGTGGAAAGGATAGCAAAATAAATAAACCAGAACCATTTCACCTACCAGGAAAAGAGCGACCGCACTTCCCAAGATGAAGCCTGCAATGACGTCCGAACAGTGGTTTCGATACTCAGAAACTCGGTTGAGCCCAGTAAGGAAGGCAGCACATAGAGTCCCCAGGCACAAGACGGGCTTGGCGAGTCGACTGCTTTTCGTCTTAATTGTGCTCGTGATGTACATCTGAAACACAGTCAAACCAGATTGGCCTTAAGAGACCCGAGACAACTTGTATCAGATAGGGATAGGGGAGAAACTGGATCTTGTTTGCATTTTGATGAGAACCTACCTCGTTTTCACTTCCCGATATGAAAGGCCTCTGCCCTTCAAAACCCGAGATGCCAAAATACACACAAAAACAGAGAATTGTGGCGCAGAAAGAAATATGTTGCTGGAAATGATATTAAAATGCATGACGGGATTGAAAACTGCTTGCAAAAATGTGCGGATTAGTGAAACAGGCGCTAAAATGCTGGCCAACTTGCTCAGGACTTTTTAAAAAACCCACAATTTTCATAGGAAAGTGTCCTGTTTCTCTGAACAGTGCAAGGAGAACTGATGGCTTGAGCAGCTAATGAACTCAAAGGTAGTCATACTGTCTGAGAGTGTTTTGTCCCTCGACTGTGTTTTTGCTCTCCTGCTCAGGGCTGTTTCACAACAGCTGAACTTACAAGGGCTCATTTGGATTCCCTCCATCTTTGCACTTTGCAAGAGGAAGCTGACCTCTTTAGCTCTCCTGAGCAGTACTTGCCTGGCTGCCTGCCTGCCTGTTTTCCCTCTGTAAGAGCCACCAAGGCCCTCAAGGCCTGAAGGTGGGACTTCTCAAACAAATCTATCACTTTTTCTAACACCCCCTCTGACGAAAAGTATTGTGGGACTTCTTACAAGTCCTGGTTGTTTAAAATGAAAGATTTAAGTGCCATTAGGAAGTATAGCCTTTTCTTTGGCCTTACAGAATTAAATCCCAAACGAAAAAGGGTGTAAAAAGCTTATTACAAATGCTTGAAATAAAAATCACGAATGGATGCAGAAATGTGGAGAACTGAATTTAAGATTGGGACAGGTGAGGAACAGGGAGAAACCGAAACAGATGACCCCCAAAACTCAGAGAACTCTCTTGATATTCTATCTGTGCACAAAGTATGAAATGCAATAGTTGTGCCCCCACCCACAACAAAACATATACACACACCAGCCATGGGAAGCAGCCACTGCATCCAACCTCACAGGCTGGACTTTTTAAGTCTTTTTCTACTGCATGATCTGAAACCGGGTGATGCTTCTTTTATTAGGTTAGCCAACTGTCACAGATACAATTTATTCCAAACACTGAACAGACACATTCAATGGCAGGGTTCACACAATGACTCCATGCAAAGCACCTCGGACATTACTGGGACCACTATTCCTGTGAAGGAGTGTAGCATATGAATGGCTTTATCTACAGAAAGCATCACAGTGGTTTGAAAGCAATATAAAATGCCTTTAAAATGCACTGGGTAGAATTAAACATAGCACTAAGTGGGGAAGGAGGAGATTCACTACTTCGGTGGGACTTTCCACCTCTCTCTTCCCCTTGTGCACCCCCCAAACCTTTTTCTGGGTGTTCTTCCAAAGCAGAATTAGGGGTTGCAGGAGGAGGAGGAGAGGGGGGCAAAGTCCCATTGTACATGTGGCTCTCATTGTTCTGGCGTTCGAAGACTGTTTTCTGGGGCAATCATATGGGCTTAATAAAACATGGCTACAAATATGCAAGCACTGATAAGTGCATTGAAACAGGCCTAGATAGCTCAGCTGGTTAGAGCATGGTGCTGATAATGCCAGGGTTGCAGGTTTGATCCCCATATGGGGCAGCTGCACTGCAGGGGGTTGGGCAAGATATGTGGGAATTTTCAGGGAGGCAGGAGAGGATATATTCTTTATTAATATCCTTCCTAACTTGCGCTAGCAAGTTATATAACTTAGCAGAGTTTTACATTCCCCTTTTAAACGCACAGCGAATAACTGGTTGCAGGCTTGTGTAAGCCTCTCACTATTAGCTTCCTGGTAAGTTCCCTTAAAGGAATAAACACACCACAATCTTGTGTAAAGTATATAAAAGAAGTTTACTCACACATTCAGTTCACAGTTGGATCCCTGAAGGCAGACTTAGTTACAAATATGTATATGTGGATCTACCCCATATGGGGGGGGGGGGATAATCCCAGTGGCTGCAGACTCGCAGTCACTGCAGTTCACACAACAAAAGGAAGATGGAAAAGAGGGAGGAGGGCTGCGTGCCTTGTGCTTTTGTTACCTGCACAGGTAAGGTCATGCCCACCTCTAGTCACATGCAATAGGAGATATGTCCCAGCCCAGGAGCAAACAGGAAATTCTGACTGGCTGGACCAAACATTCCCTTGCATGTCCACTCTAGCAAAACAAGGAATGTTGTATTTGACTGCTCCCAATGTATCACATCCCACAAGCTGACCCTCAGGGTCCCTTCCAATTCTAAAATTCTGATTCTAACATCACCAGTCTTCCCTACAGCTAGGTACGTACTCATCACTGATCCTACTCTCATCATGTAAGAGCCACCATTTTAATTTTATGTAATTTAGTAAATAACAGAAAATCTGAGTGCCTGCAAGAGTGCTTTCTCTCTCTCTGTCTCTCTTTCGAACAAACTCGGGAGACAATGGAAGTTTAATTACTGGGTGAGATGTTTCTTTGTGCTCAGAGCCATCCCTCCAACAAAACTTATAAAGCCACAGCAGATCATTTCCAACAGCACTGGTGGCAAAGAAAATAAATAAAGGAAAAAAGCAATTAGGAGACAAACACTAATTTGTGAGCGGGTAATTACAAGGGTGACAGAAGTAGGACGATACAGCAGTGCTAAAATAAAAGTGACAGGCAAAATCAGTGAACACAATGGAAACCTCTCCAGTGATTTATGCTTTCCAAAACACAGCTTGGCTTCTTGAAGACTCCACCTCCCAGAATAGCAGCGGGTCATTAGCAACAGATGCCTCCAAAGTGTCATACGTGAAACATAATGAGACACATGCAGAGGGCAGGGTTAGGCCCAAGTCTTTCCCTGGGGACACAGATTGCGAGAGGCAGAAGAGGAGAGATGCACAGCATCTCCTGTTGCTAAGCAGGAATCTGAAAGTTGTTTTTTAGTTTGCTGAATTCTTCATCAGAACGAAAAGTTGGTATTACACAGCTATCCGAAGCTGGGCAGACCTTTGCACTAAGAAATAATTAACAGTATAGTCGTACCTTGGTTCTTGAACGCCTTGGTGCTTGTATGTTTTGGCTCCCAAAAGCCAAAAACCTGGAAGTAAGTGTTCCGGTTTTTGAACGTTTTTTGGAAGCCAAATGTCCGACACAGCTTCCGCTTGACTGCAGGAAGCTCCTGCAGCCAATTGGAAGCCATGCCTTGGTTTTTGAATGGTTTCAGGAGTTGAACGGACTTCCGGAACAGATTATGTTCAACAACCAAGGTATGACTGTACTGTAAATTCTGTGCCAATGGAGCAAATCTGCACATTTTACATAATTCTAGTCATAGGGTGATATTCAGCTATGGCATCCCACTTGACTTACGCTGGCACAAATGTGGTGCAATGGGTCAGTGTGTCTATCATAAGGAGTTTGATAGAGATAACAGAGGCGTATCCATATTTATACTAGTGTATAATCATCATCATCATCATCATCGAATTTATATACTGCCCTATACCCGCAGGTCTCAGGGCGGTTCACAGAATAAAATCAAAATATAAAACCACAAAATGCATAATCAAAATAAAACCACCTCCCCTTGAAAATCTGTCTAGATTTTAAAAAGAAAGAAGGGAGAAATTCTACATTCCAACTCTGCGGTAGCAGTTTTATTTTCTAATGGCTCAGTGAAAATGATCAGTTTCTCACATGCAATTCCTGCCATTCCTGGTGTGATAAGTGCTCTTTCCGCATCAAGGGGTCTATACTTCTAGGGAATAAGGCGAACCAAGGACAATCTGTCTATTACTATGAAGAATGGCAAAAGGGAGGGATTCTTTTCTGGAAGGGATGAGAGTCATCACTAAGAGGGTCCAACGACAGTATATCTTCAATAGTGAGTATAGCATAATGATAGCCAAGCCACACAGTTTATGGACTGCAGCACACTAGGATGTAATGATAGAGACAATAACTTAGATGACTTTTTAAGAGTATTGGGTAAACTCATGTAAGATAGGCTATTAGCAATGAGGGTCAAACAGAACATCCATTTCCCAAGGAAGTATGCCGCCAGATTCCAGGTGCTGTGGATCAGCCATGTAAGGTGGACGGGCTTTTGCCTTAAAGATTTTCTAGCAACATCTAGCAGGTCAGGTAGGGAGCAGAACGTGGACTAGGTGGAACCTTACCCAGATTCAGCAGGATGGCTTCATATGCTTGTATAATAAACAGAATCATGCAGTGGAGCTCTTCCTTGCTAGACTGTACCACTTCAGGCTGCAGAATGTGCATTGCAAAACAGGGAAAACTCCTGGTTTACAAAAAAGCCAGTCTATCAGAAGAAAGAATGTGGTTGCATAACCTTCAAGTACAGTCCAGCAAAAGCATGGTGTGATCCTTTGACTGTACATTTCAGTCTTAAGTAACAGGTAGGGCCAGGCAAGTTCTGGTTTTCAATATTGTGATATATCACTAGCTAAACATTGCAATCTACCCATCTATCATGATGTCTAAAATAAGAATGTTGTTGTTGTTTAGTCGTTTAGTCGTGTCCGACTCTTCATGACCCCATGAACCAGAGCACACCAGGCACTTCTGTCTTCCACTGCCTCCCGCAGTTTAGTCAAACTCATGCTGGTAGCTTCGAGAACACTATCCAACCATCTCATCCTCTGTCATCCCCTTCTCCTTGTGCCCTCCATCTTTCCCAACATCAGGGTCTTTTCCAGAGAGTCTTCTCTTCTCATGAGGTGGCCAAAGTATTGGAGTCTCAGCTTCAGAATCTGTCCTTCCAGTGAGCACTCAGGGCTGATTTCCTTAAGAATGGAGAGGTTTGATTTTCTTGCAGTCCATGGGACTCTCAAGAGTCTCCTCCAGCACCATAATTCAAAAGCATCCATTCTTCGGCGATCAGCCTTCTTGATAGTCCAGCTCTCACTTCCATACATCACTACTGGGAAAACCATAGCTTTAACTATACGGACCTTTGTTGGCAAGATGATATGTCTCTGCTTTTTAAGATGCTGTCTAGGTTTGCCATTGCTTTTCTCCCAAGAAGCAGGCGTCTTTTAATTTCGTGGCTGCTGTCACCATCTGCAATGATCTTGGAGCCCAAGAAAGTAAAATCTCTCACTCCCTCCATTTCTTGTAAATGCACTGGCTGGATTCATGGTTTTCCCTGCATCATGATTTTTGCTTAGCGCGTGCACACACATCATGATTCACAATATATTGCCAGGTAAAAAAATATGAAACAGATATCCCAAAATGGACTTCAAACTGGTTTTGGATGATATAGTGACATATTTCCCAGCCCTAGAAACAGAACCTTTAAAGCATCCCTAAGTGAGAGAATGCAAGCGATAGAACATAAGAGATAAAACGCAGAAACTTGGTATGTACTTACTGTAGCATATAAGGCTGAATAAATGCTTAAAGCAGCATGTTTCGATGGAAAGGACCTCCTTGCCTTCTCAATCGCATCTTGGTCACCGGTGCAGACATTCCCATTGTTCACAAACTGGAGGTGAGCCCGGCAGTCACTCCCAGTGTAGTTGGGTTTACACACAGTCAGGAAATAGGGGGCCAAGTTCCCTGTCACCACCTGGCCAGCATTTACAAATATGTCGGTGGCGAAAAGGCCAAACGCAAACACTCCTGCGGGAAGAGAAAAACGAAAGCAATTAAGATCAGAGTTACCTGTTGTGCTTAGTGGGACTCATTGCATGGAGAGAAATCTGCCCCAAGGTTTCCCCCCAGGCCAAGTCTTCCCTTATCCTGTCCTGCTCCTCAATCCCTGGATGCTCTAGTAATACAGGGATATGAAAAGCAAGTGGGAGTGACTGGCTCACGTAGGAATAACCATGGCAAAGCTTTTGGCAACCTGTCTTTCTGACTTCCCATGTTACCAGAGTGGGACCAAAGGGAAGCAGCCATTACCACATCTCTCCAGTTAAATGTCAGAGACTGGCTAGATGAGAAGGAGGGGTGGAAGCTGCCTGACCAAAAGCACCCCCCCCCCCGGGAGAACACAGGGGGGAGAGGATTGGGATCCTGGCTCCTGGTGGTGGGGGTTGATAATTTCACCCCTCCCATTGGCAGAATCTCCTGATCTGATGTTTTGAGAAAGGAGGGGGTGGAAACTGCTCATCTACTCTTCCGCTCCTGACTGCCTGCCTGACTCTGTGTGTGGAGAGAGTCTTACCTATGTACAGTGGTACCTCGGGTTACATACGCTTCAGGTTACATACACTTCAGGTTACAGACTCTGCTAAGCCAGAAATATTACCTCGGGTTAAGAACTTTGCTTCAGGATGAGAACAGAAATCATGCAGTGGTGGCACAGCAGCAGCAGCAGGAGGTCCCATTAGCTAAAGTGGTGCTTCAGGTTAAGAACAGTTTCAGGTTAAGAACGGACCTTGTGAACAAATTAAGTACGTAACCCGAGGTACCACTGTAGTGACTAGATGGCTCAGTGGGAGATGTAACACTCATGCAAGCCAGTAGTTCATTACAGTGGTACCTCGGGTTAAGTACTTAATTCGTTCTGGAGGTCCGTACTTAACCTGAAACTGTTCTTAACCTGAAGACCACTTTAGATAATGGGGCCTCCTGCTGCCGCCGCGCCACCGGAGCACGATTTCTGTTCTCAACCTGAAGCAAAGTTCTTAACCTGAAGCACTATTTCCGGGTTAGCGGAGTATGTAACCTGAAGCGTATGTAACCTGAGGTACCACTGTAGTTTGTAGTAGCTATTAGAAATAAAAGGAGTTATGCTTCACAGCTAGCTTCCGCGTTATTTATACTCTGCATGAGTCTGATGCTCACAATGCACAGTTGTGGGCCCAGTGCACTGGGACCTGCTTTCCAGGATTGGAAGGTCTCTGAAAGTGCTCCAGTGGCGTAGCCTAGTCGGGGCAGAACCAGTTATTGAGCCCAGTCGCTGACATCGGTTGAAAGGCGTACTGACAGTGGGAAACTGGTCACACCCCAGAGCAGAGGAAGAGCTGGGAAGTGCTGGAGGCAGGGAGCTTGAGAGATAGTGAAGAGGAGGAAACAGGCAGGTGCCTCAGCACAGAGAAGGGACATAGACTAGGCAGTTCTACCACAGAGCCACTCCCACAGCTTCTCTGCTTACAGCTTGCAAGCCTCCTACTCCTAGAATGAGGTGTTTATTGCATGATGCTGAGCAGAGAGCCAGGCAGACACAGAGAGGGTCCCTTGGAGCTCACCGCAGACAGAAAGAGGGTCCTGACACAGAGGGCTAAGGAGTGAAAGGGGAGCTACAAGCCAGTCTAGGCAACTGCTTCATCAAGACAGGAGAACCTTTAGACATCTCAGTGTGTCCATCTGTTCTGCTTTCCTTAATAAAGAAACTACAGTGGTACCTCGGGTTAAGTACTTAATTTGTTCTGGAGGTCCGTTCTTAACCTGAAACTGTTCTTAACCTGAAGCACCACTTTAGCTAATGGGGCCTCCTGCTACCACCGCACTGCCGGAGCACAATTTCTGTTCTCATCCTGAAGCAAAGTTCTTAACCTGAAGCACTATTTCTGGGTTAGCAGAGTCTGTAACCTGAAGCATATGTAACCTGAAGCGTATGTAACCCGAGGTACCACTGTAAATGTAAGTTAGCCAAGTGTTTCACTCTCTTTTTCTGCTTTGCGAACGATCTGAGTTCTGAGTCTGCTCCCTGACATTAACAGGGAAACAGCTCTTTCACACTGTTCAACATTCCCAAGGACTCCAATTCATGTCTGCCCACATATCTCTGGGTAGGTGGCATTGAGGATCCATACACAGGAAATGGTTTGGGATGTATGCAACTAGCAATGACAGAATCGCTGCAGAAGCTGGCACACATAGGCAAACTGCAAAAACGTTACAACGGAAGTCAATCTAGGATATAGAAACTCTAACCAACCCAGTGTTCCATGGGGGGTGGGGGTGGAGAGGAAACGCTTAGGGACAAACGCTAATTAAAAACAAAGGCTGCTGAGAAGCACCTAAATGATAGCCAAAAACAAGCATTTCAGCCTAAGCGCTTTTACCACTGGTCCTGCAGGCGAAAATATTTGATTGGTTTATTGCAGAATGTGCTGGAGCAGCAGAATGGTGCTGAGGGCTATCCTCTTGGTCTCTGTTAATGGCACATTATTACTCCATCAATACAACCCAGAGGCTTTCTAAAGTTCAAGGGTATTTTTTTTTTTAAAAAAAATAAAACCTAAAGATACCTGGACTCCATCCCCGCCCTGCCCCCAGCAGTCTCCCAGACAGTGCCTTAAATTCCAATAGGGGACTAAGAAATGATTTAAGCAGTAGCAACTATGAGTGTGAGCTGCGAGGCAAGATGGCCTGAGTTCAAATCTCATCTGAACCATACACTTGCAAGAGGGCCTTACATAAGCTGCCATTCCTGCAGTATCGGTCTCCATCTGCAGTATGGGGATGATCAAGCTGGCCTATCCTACAGAGCTCTTATAAGGTTGACTGATATAATGGGTGTGAATTACTCAGAATGGCTTAGATCAGTGGTTCCCAATTAGCTGATTACCGAGGACCCCCTATTTTTCAAAAGCCAAGCCAAGGACCCCCTACTTTTGAAAATTATAACTTTATGGTAGTTACCTCTGCAAAGCAATTTTCTGAACAAAATGTGGGATAGCCCCTAATAAGCAAAGGATTTAATGTATACTAAAAAATCAGATATTACCATGCAAAAATGGCAAAAAAATTAGTTGTGGGGGAGGCAAAGGGTGGGGCTGCAGACCCACTGGGTGCAATCTGCAGACCCCCAGGGGTCCCCGGACCCCTAATTGGGAACACTGGCTTAGATGTCTTAATATACATGCTAAATGCTGTTATTGGGCTTGCAAATCCAGTTCTTATACAATTCTTACATAGCAGGGATAGGGAACGCTTTTCAACTTAGGTCACATTCCTTTTTGGGCAACCTGCCAAGGAGGGCAGAGCCAGAGGAAAAGTAGGCGGAGCAACACATGCAAATTTTACGCTTTTACACACCCCTATTTCAAGTGGTCTGTGGGGAGAAATGTTTGGGAAACGCTGAATTAGCACATTTGCCATTCACCTATGTCTGCTCTACCAATGACCACTTTACATGCCCACTAAACTGGGATGAACTTTGATCTAATGCTAATACTTACATTGTTGCAAATACACTTTGGCCCAGTTAAGATGTACGGTAATAACTCAGTCCAACAAATCACAGTTTATCAAATTGGAATTGATATGCTCCCTCTTTGCCCCTGCCCACCTTTTGCACCCAGCTTTAGTATGGGTTGTTCAGCCACAGTTTCCTGAACTGGGAAACCATGGTTAAGGGCAACCTACAAACCAAGATATCAAGCCAGTTTTTTTAAAGATGCGGGACAATATGTTGATTGAAAGTGACAGACCAAAATACTCTTCAACAGAAGCTGGATTTCTCTTTTTAAAACCAGTTTCTAAGCAATTAATTTTATAGAGTCTCTGGTGAGCAAATAACAGAGGACGTTTATTCACATCAGAATTCCCTGTGTTACTTGGAGCTAAGTGTTGCAAAGTTGTGGTATCAATATTAAATTAAACTTGGAAAGGAAGAAAAATGCCTGAGATGAAAATTAATAAAGTATCAGCAATACTATTTAGGGGAAAATTTGATAGATATTAGCATTGTTTCCCAGGAAGCATTATGAGCAGCCGATTGGGATAAACACAGGGGGTTGTATTATGCAGAGCAGAAAAGCAGTGGAATGTGATGCTGGCTGCAGAATTAAATGGCTTTTAGAATTTCAGCTTTTGCTTTGAGATGGAGAAAAGCAACTTCTAGCCTCATGGTTGGAAATATATACTCAAAAGGGTGGTGGCCAACGTTTGCTAAAATCTCAGAAGCTATGCAACTAAGATCTCTTGGGATATGGTTTCAACACCCTGCCTGTCACTACAGTATTTTAATTCGCAAGGCACTGATCATGGCTTACCTATAAATCGAATAATTCTCCGAAGTAACGGATTCAGATAACAGCATTCTCCTGTCAAAATGGTTTTCTCCTGGACAATCAGGCTTTCTCTGGTTGACTTGATGAAGTACATGGATATCTCTCCAATAAAAATCTGTGAACAGGAGGTGGGTAGGGACAGGTGAAAACCACAGAAAGGAAATATGGCAGTCATGGAAGCCAAGGCTGTTTATTATTGGAGTTCAAGGATGAAATGACATGTTACCCAAACCTATTGCCAAAGCTGCATTTTCTTTGGATGTAAAGATCAGAACTCAGCTTCCACTTGACATGTAAAACAAACCAACCAATGGGCACCATCCACCTTAATTCCCCAAGACCTAATTTTTTCATGGCCAGATCCTTAACCAAAATTGTTTTGACCATGGTCCTATGTTTTTTGTGAAATTTCGCTACCTGATCCCAACAGGGCTGGTACCTGGTGTGGGGATATCTAGCACCGTTGAAAGGGTTGGGTTTGACTTGGGAGACCGCTGGTTGCTGACTCCCAATCCTAGAGTTCTTTGTTCTTTTCTTCATTCTCCAGAGCATAGGGAACTGTTGGAGATTCTGCCTGTTAACTGTTAACATTAAGCTTTTCTCACTGGGCTTTCAATATCACGACTGACCGCTGTCAACTTGGCAGGAGTTTGGGAAGCGCATTAAAAGCAGGTCTATGGAGGAGCAACTTTGCTCAGGGAAAGCAGAGTATTTTTTGCTGTTCTGAGGAGAAGGTTGGCTCCTTTCTCTATCCCTCAGTCCCAGCCTTGTAATTCTGAGGCTGATTTCCCTCCTCCCCCTCTGCTTAAGAGGAAGGGGGTCAGCAGACACTCAATCCCTTCAGATTAACCCACAATCCATGATCAACACACTTCTTTGGGCTTTTCCCAGCAAGACTGCTTCTGGTTTTGTGTATCCAAATCAAAGACTAATGGCTCTGCTTGCCTAAGAGGATTTGTTGTGGTGAATTCAATCTGCCCTTATTCGGTAGCATGCTGCCAAACACCAGAATGGCAGTTCTCCGCCTCCTAAAGATAAGTGAGTGGCCAGCAGTTAGAAGGGTGTTGGTTTATCATTTTTATACCCCAAGCCTTCCTCCAAGGAGCTAATGAAGCGCATGAATGAAGATTTCTTCTTGGAGGCTGCAATTCTAGGCCACTTACTTAGGAGTAAGCCCCACTGAACTCAGTGGAACATACTTCTGAATGTGTATAGGTTTGTGCTGCACATAACCTGTGGAATGCAGTGTGCTTCTGTGGGACGGTGAGGTCCCTTAACGTTTGTGGAGAGTCTGTGTGAGTGTTCCTTCTGCATGCCCCTCAACCATCCTGATTTGAGTGGGGACATAATGGAATGGCCTGGGTTTTTTTGATCCAGTGCTCTGATGCGAGTCAACTGGCCTGTCCCAGAGCTCTGGACCAAAAATGAGCATCCCAAATGTGATCAGTGGTATGCTGGAGTGTATGCTAATCCAGGGACGCAGGTGGCGCTGTGGGTTAAAGCCTCAGCACCTAGGGCTTGCCGATCGAAAGGTCGGCGGTTCGAATCCCTGCGGCGGGGTGCGCTCCCGCTGCTCGGTCCCAGCGCCTGCCAACCTAGCAGTTCGAAAGCACCTCCGGGTGCAAGTAGATAAATAGGGACCGCTTACCAGCGGGAAGGTAAACGGCGTTTCCGTGTGCGGCTTTGGCTCGCCAGAGCAGCGATGTCACGCTGGCCACGTGACCCGGAAGTGTCTCCGGACAGCGCTGGCCCCTGGCCTCTTAAGTGAGATGGGCGCACAACCCCAGAGTCTGTCAAGACTGGCCCGTACGGGCAGGGGTACCTTTACCTTATGCTAATCCAATGAACCCTTGTCTAGCAAGACGTTGTAGATCTCCTTATGCGCACAAAAGACTTAAGGCTAAAAAGGATGAGGCATGGGAGACAAGTCAAGTACTCCCTGGCCCTGCTTTGTATCCTGAGTGCTTTTGTCTGGCTGGAATGTGTCCTCCAACTCTGATGCTTCCTCTTGCTTACCTGGGTAGTGAATAGAGAGATGTAGAAAAGGAGCCTACTGTGCAAAGGTTAAATTTACATTACATGCTCCACCCACTTTTGCTTCTGGCTCCGCCCACCCACCAGTGGCATGTGACTCACAGATGGTTGTCCAGAAAGGAATCCAGCCCTAAAACTTTAAAAAAGGGTTCCAGACCCTTGTAGAAGGGAAGGCTACAAATTTTATTGGAGGAGCAGGAAGAGAGGGGGAGGGGCAGGAAATGCACAAGGCTTTCCATGCATGCCATTTTACAGACAAAACTCTGCTTGCCTCTGGCTGTTTCCTCTCCTGCATTGATTAAAGGCATGTGGGATGGATAATTTTATTTTCGTTTTTTTAAAAGCAGACAAAACGCCTGCACGGATTCCCCTCTCTGCTCCCATGGCTTCACTTGAATTTGGACCCTGCCGTTTGTGGCCTTGGGATTTGCAGGCAATTGTTCCAGAACTTAAGACACGTGCTCTGAGGTAGGCACAAGGCTCCTTCCTGCACATGCTTCCCCCTTTCATTTAGACCAGGATTTCCCAAACTTGGGTCTCCA
Organism: Podarcis cretensis; assembly: GCF_951804945.1. Taxonomy (NCBI): domain Eukaryota; kingdom Metazoa; phylum Chordata; class Lepidosauria; order Squamata; family Lacertidae; genus Podarcis; species Podarcis cretensis. Next base: position 15,385,483 of record NC_137187.1, read on the forward strand.
GCTGTTTTTGGACTACAATTTCCATCATCCCTGACCACTGGTCCTGCTAGCTAGGGATGTGAGGAGTTGTAGCTGGAGACCCAAAGTTTGGGAAACCCTGATTTAGATGAAGGGAGTAGATCCCTGTGCAGAAATGTATATAGTTCTGTACTGGGGGCAGGGGGAGCAGGGGACCCCTTGCATGCTGTGGCCATCATCATGACAACCCAGCTACTTACCTGCATACATTGTATACATACCTAATATATACGCATGCAATGTGGTGAGTGTGTTTCTGCAGCACCAACCCTACAATTCTATGATTCTATATGCCCATATACCCTAAACCAGATGGAGCCAACATGATGCTCTCCCAATGTTATTGGACCCCAGTTCCCACCGGCTCCAGACAGCATGGCCAATAGTCAGGAATGATGGGAGGTGGGGATTTAATAAGATATGGAGGGCACGATATTGGCTACCCCTCCCCTAAGTGGATGTATGTGGGGACTAATTGGGTGCTTTTAATATACCCTGTCCAGGTTTGGTGCAAAAGCCTTTTTGTGAAAAGACCTCCTCTGCAAGTTCTGCTATGGGGTCACATTTGCAGTGAGCTAATAGGAAAGGAAGGGAATGTTTGATAAAGGCACTGGTGTAAACAAACCTCTTATCCAGCCATATAGAAAGATTATGAACTTTGCTGGGGCAAAATGCTGAGAGTGACAAAAGTGCATGGCAGGAGGATTAGAGCGAGAGTGAAACAGAAGAAAAAAGTCCAGCTTCCCTTATGTGAAGAAGTAGGGGGGAAGTCAGTTGTGGGGGTGGGTGAGGAGAGAAAACGAGACAAGTCTGCCTGTGGCAACTCATTTTGACCTGGTTTTTAATTAAGCTAGCGGCTGGTTCTGTTTGATTTTAGAGCACAAAAGAGCCAGTCTTTGCAGTGAAAAGAGTGTAATAAGAGCACTTCCAGTGTTCTCGCTCCTTGAGAACGGCTTTCCTGGGTTTGCGGCGGGTTTTAAATGTTTTGTGGGAGAAGAATAGCTAACACTGAAATCTGATGTGTGAAAAGAGCAGAGCCTTTCTCCAAACTCATTCAGCAGCTGGAAATTCTTATTAAAGCAACCTGCTTTGCATCTAGCAGTCCATTTAGACTCTCATGCACTCCGCAGTCTCTCTTACTCTGTTTCATTCAAATCCAGTGTTCTATGAGTGACTTCAGTGTCAATAATTTACACCCTGGTGCTTTGCTCCAACCAAACATTTGCAATCATCTGTCAAATGAGATGCACACGGCTGTTGCCCTTGTTTAGGCATCACAGGGTACCGAGCTTTGTCTTAAACATGTAACTGAGTGCAGGTGATAAATGAGGGTAATTAATGACCATTGTGGATCGTATTAATTGGCCCAGCTTTAGCCTCTTCCCAGCCAAATCCCCATCAATTAGAACTGACTTGGTTCCAATTAGAATTAGACTTTGGTCAGAGTAGAGAACAAGCCCTCCCAGCCTTTTTTCTTTCCCTGCCACAAACCAGAATGAAAAAGTGATGGTTTCCAATTTTATAGGATCTACTTACAATTGCTGTTGGGGTCGCGGCCAGCACACAGTAGAGGACGAGAGGGGGTATAAAGCTTTCATCCTCCGTTCCCGGGTAAGGTTTCATCAGGTCTCCATCTTGGCAAAAGAAGCCTTGGACGTGCACTTGGAAAGTGTCTGTGCACTCAAAGTAGTAGGCGAGCAGGACAGTCCCAGCCATAATGACGAGCTGAAAATACAGCATGGTAGTTACACAGAGACATTTAGCGGTTGCTCAGCGGTCGTGCCTCCGAGCTGCGCTCAAACAGCCGACCTCCATTATTGCCACAAATCCCGACGGCAAATTCCAACATCAGAGAGTGGGTGCTTCGAAAGAGTGTCTTCCACGCCGGGAAACATCTGTTACATAAATCTCTGCGTAACTCCCCCCAACCCTGGTTGAAAGTCTCTATTCAAAGCAGGGGGGCACACAGCATGTGCCTCACAAGAGGGCAGAAGCTTTGGCGTCCACTTTTGTCCCCAAAATAATTTTTTTAAAAAGGCACATGGTGGTTGTCGCCGGCACTGATGGATCAAAGCAAATGGAACAGGGCAGACTTCATGACAGCTAAAAGAAGCCAGGCTTGAGCTTCTCTTTAGTTCCCTGCAAAAGAGATGCACAGATGCAGCTCCCACTCTGCTTCTCACCCTGATGCAAAAGAAAGCCAGACAAGATTTCCTGATGCAGCCAGGGAGGCAGTTTCAAACAGAGGAGGACTGGTGCTGTGTGTCACACCGAAGCATCCTTTGCTATCCTCTCCCCACCTCCTCTCTCTCCCCAGCTTTCATTTGCTCTCACTATATTTCCATCTTCAATGCCATATAACAGCCAGATTCATTCATGTCCTCTGTGTGTAGGGCTAACAAGAGCAGAGGAGGGGAGGCATTTATCAGCCCAGGGTCTACATTCCTTTCTAGGTAACTTCCAAGGGGCCACATGCAAGTGGTAGGCAGGGCCAGAGGGAAAAGAGGAAGGAATGTGGATGTAACCTTTGTACAGTACGCTAGCTTTTACACACACACACACACACACACACACACACACACACACACCACTCTCTGTCATCCATCCAGGCAAGAAAGAGGTGTTATAAGAGATCAAGGACACATTCCAGTCCAACAAAACTACTTCAGGACAGGGCAAAGCAGGGCTGGTGACTAGGGAAGTCTAGGGAGGCTCCCAAAGACCAGACAGAGAGGCTTGGAGGACTGCAAGTGTCCCCCATGCCTGAGAATCTCCATCCCTGGCTAAGGAGGCTGGATTCTATCTTCTCACCCCATCACCAACAGCTGCCCTGCCAGACCCCAGGCCTAATACCCATGCAGATCAAATGCCTCCATGCAGATCGAGGTGCTGTTAAAAGGTGCAGGAGGATGCCATGTCAAGCTGTTGCTGCTTTTCTCATCAACCGGCAGCAGAACTGCCTATCTCGAACCTTTGAGATAGGGCGGACTATGTATCAAACAGCCAAATAATACAACTTTCTAGGGAATCTCAGTGCCTCTGAACAGCTTCAGGATCCCACAAAGTTCACCAAAGAGGGGCAAAGGCCTTCAGTCTGAGAAAGGGGGATTCCGTGGCCAGCTGCGCATCCATTTCAGATAATATGCTCATCAGCTCAGGAGCAGAAACTGATTCAAGGCTTTCTTTTGTTTCACTCTCTCTGTTAGCTAATATTCTTGCCACCACCTTTCCAAACTCATCTTTTTACTATCAGATCTACAAACAGAAACTATACATTTTTGTTTCCTCAAGTGTAGGTTCTTTTTGCACAAACAGCTCCCCACATGAATGGGAGCGAGACGTTCCCCTGCCCCCGCCTGCAGTGAGGATCCTGCTCTGTTAAAACGGAATAAAGCAGAAATGCTTAAAAATCTAGTAAAACAAAAATGTAGGTAGGAACTGCACTGCCCTCTTGCGGAAGAAAATTTGAACACTCAGATGTTGCAGCCACAGACACCCCCAGCTATTACAAGCTATTGTAATCAATTGCAGTAAAGTTTAATGAAACTAGATAAAGCTAAAAGGTAGCAGCCTTTAAAATGGACCTAAGTTAAAAGTTAAGTATTTCTATTTTTGTTACAATTGGACATGGTAAAAATGCTTGTTGGAATTGTCTCTCCATTTTTAGAAGCAATAGAGACCTTCTTTCCCGGAAGCTCACAGAAGCACATTTCTGTACATTAGACTGCTATTGCTTAACATCATGTTTTGCTTTTACTTTATTTTGAAGGAATCTAAAATAGAACAAAATAAATGACTTCAAGCATGTGCAGGGATCTGTGGAGTTTTGCATAGAGGGACTTTGAGAACAGCCTGAACCAGGAGGAGACGTAGGACATGTTTCAAGGCACTTTAAAACATACATATTTTAAACACTCATTTTTTTCCCCAACAAAGAAATATTATGGCAATGCCTTTTAACATCAAGTTATGATGGTCATTTCCAGGAAAATTAACACTACTCAAAAAAAATGTCCAAAATTCTTAAGAGAACATTTATCACAAAATCTACATCTACTTCTGGAGACGCACCTTCTCTCTCTCACTCTGCAAGTTGACACAGTGAACAAACTCTTCATTAAGATGCTTTAATGATTTGTGCAAGTGCTGATTTAGGGGGAGGGAGAAAGACGAGGTGGACTCTTTCTGCCAAGAACCTTTGAGGTGAATGGATCTGTGCTGAGGTGGGAAGGGGTAGGCTTTTCCACCCAGCTGTTTTGGGGGATCCCTTCGACCACCTTCATGTTCATCCCAGAACCACAAATGTCACTCCCTCATGAAAAGGGAAGTTTTTTGGGGGAAAGGCCCTTCAAATTAAGCACAGCTGATTGCCAGTGTTTGTGTAGCTCAGTGCTCATAGTGTCACCTGCATGGCCAAAAGAAAAAAAGCACCTGATGTCATTGTGATGTCAGATGATTCTAAGTGTTGTGTACTGAAGTTCTCACCCTGGGCCAACAGGCGGATACTGTAGTTAATTTTCACTCAGGTCTGCATATGCAAATAAGGAATTGAAAGTGACGTTCAGTGATTGGATAGTTACAGAAAGTTGTTACTGTTGCTTTGTAGTTGAGCTCTATATAAGCAGGTTGGTTGAACCCTTCAGTTCAGTTCAGTTCTGGCCTGTGAATAAACAAGAGCTGTCTGAAGAATTGCTGTGTTGTCTGATATGTTCACCCACAACTTAACAGTAAGGTAAAGGATGATTAAGTCCAGTCAAAGGTGACTGTAGGGTTGCAGTGCTCATCTCGCTTTCAGGCTGAGGGAGCCGGCGTTAGTCCACAGACAGATTTCCAGGTCGTGTGGCCAGCATGGCTAAACCGCTTCTGGCACAACGGAACACCATGACAGAAACCAGAGCGCATGGAAACGCCGTTTACCTTCCCGCCACAGCGGTACCTATTTATCTACTTCCTTTCGAACTGCTAGGTTGGCAGGAGCTGGGACAGAGCAACAGGAGCTCACCTTGTCGCAGGGATTCGAACCGCCAACCTTCTGATCACCAAGCCCAAGAGTCTCAGTGGTTTAGACTACAACACCACCCGCCTCCCTCAGGTGATTGACAGATGGGCAGCCCCAACCCTGGGATTGGAGAGAGAAGAATCAGGCCTGTTGGCTGAGTCCAGTTCCCCACTGCTGCTCTAAAATGTATCTTCAGTGCTGTTATGCTACAGCCACATTGCGGAGTTTATATTCCCTCCCCTGCTTTTCAAACGTGAAAGCAGAGTTTAAGTGCAGAGCATCAATCTAACCCTCGATCTCCAGTTATCCATGTTTCTACTTAAACCTAAAGCAGATCTGATGAGGCTTAAGCAGCAGGGGGCATTAAGGCTTTGTTGCATCCCACCCCCATCACCAGACAAACAATACTGTTCGAAAAATGCCATTCTGTTTGCTGTGTACTTTTTCCCCCCTCCACCAATTTCCCCAAGAAGGGCTAGGATTTCATTTAATCTTCTCCCCACGGCTGGCTTTATTATTCTGCATAGCAACCCAAAGTATTCCCTCAGCTGGGAAGGTGAAAGGTGGTGGCAACCGTGTGTCTACTCAGGAGTAAATTAGGGCCATATCCTGCTAAACAGTTCTGCTAGTGCAAGGTTTCTGTGAAGTGGAAGTTCCCCACTCCCTTCTCCCCCTATGTGTCCCTGCTATGCCCCAAAATTGGGTTGGGGGAACCCCCGGGACATATTTAGGGCAGAAGAGACCGTGAGGAATATTCCATTGCACAGCTAAAAGCATACCCTCCAACATTTCCTTGATGAAAATAGGGGTGTCCTGTTTAATAATAATAATAATAATAATAATAATATTCCACCCATATAACTGTGTTGCCCAGCCACTCAGGATAGCTTCATATATATATATAACATAATAACATAACATAACATAACATAACATAACATAACATAACATAACATAACATAACACTATAGAGGGACTATACAGGGCTGCCTTCAGATGTCTTCTAAAGGTTATGTACTTATATCCTTGGTTTGGGGGTCGCATAACTCCATACCCTCAGATTAAATTAGGACATCCTGCCATACTCTCCAACTTTTCTCTGATGGAAATAGGGACGTCTTAAGGAAAAGTGGGACATTCTGTGATCAGATCAGAAACTGGGGCAGTTTCTGTAAATCTGGGACTCTCTCTGGAAAATAGAGACACTTGGAGGGTCTGCAAAGTTCTGCCTGTAGAAAAAAATTGATCTGATGAGAATGCCACAATGGTGAGTGCTTTTGTAAAGCCTTGCAGAGGAACAAGTTAAGTGATTTCTTGTTTTTGGAGCAACCTATTATCAGAGTAATTCTGCCTTATTTATATAGTTCTTCTGCAACATAGAACGCACAAGGTTTGTCAGCAGGGGGCATTCCTGTTCTATCCAAGCCACAGCCAACATTGACACAGAAATGGCCTGCAATGTTAAACAAGCAGCAGGAACAGCAAAATATTTTCCCGCACCCTCATAAAATCTACATGAATATGTCACAGTTGAATTGCATTAAAATGAAAATCAGATCTGGGGATGCATTTCAGTTGCTTTAGGTTAAAACTACACCAGCATGGGGTTTATTATTTCTTCTTCTCCTTGTTATGATGTTAAGGCTGCTTGAGAACAAATATGCCCTGTTGGTCATAATTTTATTTTAGATGTCTCTCTCTCTCCCCCCATCTTTGAATAAAGGGAATGATTAACAACCGTGCAATCCTATATAGGAAGTTGCTCCCAGTGGGTTGTATGCAAAATAGCATTAAGTAATGCATCCCATCAGTGTCAGGATTTACAGTTGAGAACAGGGCTTCCCCCCCCCCCCAGTGATCAAAATTCACCTGGTGCATTTTGCACCTGGCTGTCGGCCACTTGCAACCAAGTGGAGACGCCCGCTCTTGACTATTTTCACACACTAGCAACATGTGCTGTAGAATTCTATCCATTATATTTTATCTGCACAATCAGAATGAATTTCAGGAACCAAAAAGTTGTACAGTGCTACCTTGGCTGTCAAACTTAATCTGTTCCGGGAGTCTGTTTGACTCCCAGAACCGTTCAAAAACCAAGGCACGGCTTCCGATTGGCTGCAGGAGCTTTCTGCACTCAATTGGAAGCTGCAGGAGCCTCGTCAGAAGTTTGGCTTCCAAAAAACGTTTGCAAACCAGAAAACTCATTTCTGTGTTTGCGGCGATCGAGAGCCGATTTGTTTGGGAGCCAAGCCGTTCAACAGCCAAGGTACTACTATATTGGAAAATATGATTTTCAAGCTGTCTGACCCCAAAATGGCAACTAAACATTCCGTTTTGGTGACTGGTTTAAGGAGCCATTTGGTGCCTACCTGATCTGACACTAAGTAAAAGTGAAACAAAAGAAGTGCCATGGTCAGATCACTTCCTGGTGCAACTGGACTTCTCCGCGACCCTTCCCCTCTGCAGGGAGGTGGGACCAATTCGGATGGTCCGCCCCCGCCACTTAATGGATCCAAATGGTTTCCAGAGTGGTAGGGGATGCTTTATCCCATGTTGATGGCCTTTCAGCTGATTCCCTGGTGGCCCGCTGGAATGCGGAGTTAACCAGGGCTATCGACTGTCTGGCTCTGAAGCGCCCTCTCTGATTGCATGGAGCCCGGACAGCTCCGTGGTTTTTTTCGGAGCTGAGGGCGATGAAACAATCGCTGAGACGGCTAGAGCGTCGGTGGCAAAAAACTCACTCCAAATCTGACCGGACACAGGTTAGAGCTCAACGTCGAGCCTACCAAGTGGCGATAGCGACGGCGAAGAAGACTTTCTTCACCGCCTCTATTGCATCTGCAGAAAATAGTAGCAGGAGACTCTTTCAGGTGGTTCGTAATTTAACAGAACCACCTTTACCACCGGGGCCTTGCAAAGACCCCAAGATCTCCTGCAACGATTTTGCAAAGTTTTTTGCAGATAAAATCACTCATATTCGGAAGGAGCTAGACACCACCGTGGGAGCAGTGCCGGGGCGGGAGAGTGCTAGAGCTCTGTCTGGTCAAGTTGCATGGAATCAATTTCAATCCGTTACCCCCGAGGATGTGGACAGGCTGCTTGGACGCGTGAAACCAACCACCTGTCTCCTGGATCCTTGCCCATCCTGGCTAATAAAAGCAAGCCGGGAAGGGCTGGGCGATGGGCTCTGCGGGGTGGTGAATGCTTCCCTCTGTGAGGGAACATTCCCAGATCCGCTGAAAGAGGCGGTCATTAAACCGCTTCTTAAAAAACCATCTTTAGACCCGGCCAGTATGGCCAACTATCGCCCAGTCTCAAATCTTCCTTTCTTGGGCAAGGTGATTGAGCGCGTGGTTGCTGAACAACTCCAGGCACGCCTGGAGGAAGCGGACCATTTGGATCCCTTCCAATCGGGATTCAGGCCTCATCATGGGACTGAAACTGCCTTGGTCGCGCTGGTTGATGATCTCCGGCGAGCTAGGGACAAAGGTGAGAGTTGTTTCCTAATGCTGCTGGATCTCTCAGCGGCCTTTGATACAATCGACCATAACATCCTTCTGGACCGTCTAGAGGGGCTGGGAGCTGGGGGCACTGTTATACAGTGGTTTCGCTCCTTCCTCCTGGGCCGTGTTCAGAAAGTGGTGGTGGGGTGAAATATACTCCGAGTCGCAAAGTGATTTCATGCTCTTTATTCAGCTCATAGTGATGAGGAGGAATGAATGAAAGTCCCCTCAAGGTATCTGCTTTATATACATTATTTACACAATGGGCTGCACATGATTGGCTAATTCCGGAATTCTACTGTAAGCCAATCAGGTTGTGGATTCACTTCTATCTGGAGCATGATTGGGTAGTTCCTGCCAACCAATCATACTGCTGCATTGTTCTAGGACCAATCAGACTGCTGCATTCTGAATCCTATTGTTCTAGGACCAATCAGGCTGCTGCCTTTTGGATCCTATTGTTCTAGGGCCAATCAGATTGCTGCAGTTTGGATCCTATTCAACCCAGTACATAACACCCCTCCCCTCTAAGTTCCAGTCCTGCCCGGGAGGTCGCATTCATAGTCCTCGAGGTACGCCGGCGGCCTACGTGTGCGTTGCGGCCTGGGGTGTTCCCTGGTCCGGGGTTCAGGTTCTGGCTCGTGTTCCAAGGATGCTGGCTGTGATGGGGCTGTTTGGTCTGGCGCAACCGGCTCGCTCAGTCGTGGTTCTGGTTCCGGTGTCCTTTCGGCCTCACGGGTCCTCTCTGTATTTACTGATTCTGCCTCTCCTGCTGGCCCCTGCTGCTCTATGGGCCTCACTGCCCCTCTGTTCCCTTGGGACTCCTCTGCCCTTTCCTCCTCCTGGTTTTCTCCTGGGAATCGTCGCCGTATCTGGTCGCAGTGGCGGCGCCAGCATTGCCCCCCATCCGTTAGCACCTCATACGACACGGGGCCAGTGACCCTGGTGACTGTGGCGGGTACCCATGCTGGGCCTGCCCCAAAATTCTTTGCGTACACTGGGTCCTGAGCCTCGAAGGTCCGGGGGTTCTTGCCTTCCCCCACCACTACCTCATCCTGAGCTCTATCGGGGTGAAGGCGGTCCAATCTGATTGCAAGGCGCCGACCCATTAGTAGTTCAGCGGGGCTCCGGCCAGTCGTTGAGCTGGGGGTGCTGTGCTGTGCTAGAAGGAATGTGGCAAGGCGGTACTCCCAATCCCCTTGTGTCATGCGGCGAAGGGTGTCCTTGCACGCGTGGGTTCGAATCCCATCCTCGTCGCCAGTGAAATATACTCCGAGTCGCAAAGTGATTTCATGCTCTTTATTCAGCTCATAGTGATGAGGAGGAATGAATGAAAGTCCCCTCAAGGTATCTGCTTTATATACATTATTTACACAATGGGCTGCACATGATTGGCTAATTCCGGAATTCTACTGTAAGCCAATCAGGTTGTGGATTCACTTCTATCTGGAGCATGATTGGGTAGTTCCTGCCAACCAATCATACTGCTGCATTGTTCTAGGACCAATCAGACTGCTGCATTCTGAATCCTATTGTTCTAGGACCAATCAGGCTGCTGCCTTTTGGATCCTATTGTTCTAGGGCCAATCAGACTGCTGCAGTTTGGATCCTATTCAACCCAGTACATAACATGGGGGATGAGTGTTCAGATCCTTGGGCCCTCACTTGTGAGGTGCCTCAAGGTTCCGTCCTCTCCCCCATGCTTTTTAACATCTATATGAAGCCGCTGGGAGAGATCACCAGGAGGTTTGGACTGGGTGTCCATCAATATGCAGATGATACCCAGCTCTACCTCTCTTTCAAATCAGAACCAGTGAAGGCGGTGAAGGTCCTGTGTGAGTGCCTGGAGGCGGTTGGAGGATGCATGGCGGCTAATGGATTGAGGTTGAATCCTGACAAGACAGAAGTACTGTTTTTGGGGGACAGGGGGCGGGCTGGTGTGGAGGACTCCCTGGTCCTGAATAGGGTAACTGTGCCCCTGAAGGACCAGGTGCGCAGCCTGGGAGTCATTTTGGACTCACAGCTGTCCATGGAGGCGCAGGTCAATTCTGTATCCAGGGCAGCTGTCTACCAACTCCACCTGGTACGCAGGCTGAGACCCTACCTGCCTGCGGACTGTCTCGCCAGAGTGGTGCATGCTCTAGTTATCTCCCGCTTGGACTACTGCAATGCGCTCTACGTGGGGCTACCTTTGAAGGTGACTCGGAAACTACAACTAATCCAGAATGCGGCAGCTAGACTGGTGACTGGGGGCGGCCGCCGAGACCACATAACACCGGTCTTGAAAGACCTACATTGGCTCCCAGTACGTTTCCGAGCACAATTCAAAGTGCTGGTGTTGACCTTTAAAGCCCTAAACGGCCTCGGCCCAGTATACCTGAAGGAGCGTCTCCACCCCCATCGTTCTGCCCGGACGCTGAGGTCCAGCGCCGAGGGCCTTCTGGCGGTTCCTTCATTGCGAGAAGCAAAGCTACAGGGAACCAGGCAGAGGGCCTTCTCGGTAGTGGCGCCTGCCCTGTGGAACGCCCTCCCATCAGATGTCAAAGCAATAAATAACTACCTGACATTCAGAAGACATCTTAAGGCAGCCCTGTTCAGGGAAGTTTTTAATCTGTGATATTTTAGTGTATTTTTGGTTTTTATGGAAGCCGCCCATAGTGGCTGGGGAGACCCAGCCAGATGGGCGGGGTACAAATAATAAATTATTATTATTATTATACCTTATATATCTGAGTTTCTAACACTGCTCATTCCCCCATGAACCCCTTAAGTGAATCCCACAGTGAGAGCCAGTGTGGTGTAGTGGTTAAGAGCAGTGGACTCATAATCTGGTGAACCGGGTTCGCGTCCCCGCTCCTCCACATGCAGCTGCTGGGTGACCTTGGGCTAGTCACACTTCTCTGAAGTCTCTCAGCCCCGCTCACCTCACAGAGTGTTTGTTGTGGGGGAGGAAGGGAAAGGAAAATGTTAGCCGCTTTGAGACTCCTTAAGGGGAGTGAAAAAAAGGCAGGATATCAATTCCAAACTCCTCTTCTCTTCTTCTTCTTAAATTTGTTCTGGGGTCTCCCCAATCTCCTGGAGCAGATTGTGCAACCAGGAATCTTTGCATCGATGGGTATATCAAGTTGGATACTTCCATGGAGTTCAATGGACATCCCGTGAAAGGGCTCCAGCTTTACTCCATTTACATTTGAATGCACAGAATAGAGTAGACATGGGGAACCTGTGGCTGTCTGGATGTTGCTAGACTCCACATTTTGTCACCACCAGCTAATATGGCAAATGGGATGATAGGAGTTGGAGATCCATCACATTTGGAGGGCCACAGGTTCCCTAACTCTGATTGATGGGCTCTCATCTTGCACTTGTGTCACTCTTGGCATGTCTCAAAGCACATCCAGAGTAGAAACAGATGCAACTGGCTGGCACGATTGTGTCAGTCTTTATTGCAGGGGTGAGCAACCTGTGGCCCTCCATAAGTTGCTGGGGCTGCATCTCCCATAATCCCAAACTATTGACCCTGCTGGCTGGGTCTGATGAGAAGTGGAGTTCAACATCTGGAAGTTCTCCACTCTTGCCCCAGGGGATAGTGACAGGGCTGGGACATTGGGGACATTTGTTTAGAACATGTGCAGAGGAGGGCAACCAAGATGATCAAGGGTCTGGAAACCAAGCCTCATGAGGTTGTAGGAGCTGGGTGTGTTTAGCCTGGGAAAGAGGAGATTGAGGAGATATGATGGTCATCTTCAAATACTTCAAGGGCCGCCATGTGGAAGAGGGAACAAGCTTTTCTCCTGCTCTGGAAGATAGGACTCGGACCGATGGCTTCAAGTTACAAGAAAGGAGATTCCAACTGAACATCAGGAAAAACTTTCTGACAGCAAGAGCTGTTCAACAGTGGAATGGTCTCCCTTGGACTCTCCTTCCTTAGAGGTTTTGTAAGAAGAGGTTGGATGGTCATCTGCCATGGATGCTTTACTGGGTTGGACTTTATGACCCTTGGGGTCCCTTCCAACTCTACAATTCTTTGATTCCATGGTTGACCCCAATCCCTGCACATGTGTACAGTCAACACAATTTGGCCACAGGCAGAGGCCTTCTGCATTATTTCTATCAGCTCATTAGCTGATGCACTCAGTAATGTGTCTGAATCCTTCTCTCATTAGTTTTCTCAAATCTTCCAGTGCCACTACAATCTCTTGTGCCTTGTAATATTTTACAGTTTCATTTCCACTCACAATTAACTTTAATAGCTTATCACAATTTGCCACTTGTTTTAAATTTGAGGCTTGCTCCCCTGCAATTACATAAACTCCCCCCCCCCCGAGACAGTTCTGAAGCCTCCTTGAAAACATATATATTCCTGCTAATAAGCCCTACCATACTGCTAAAACCTTCAGGTAACAACTCTCTTTATCTTATCAAATTAGGGCTCCCAAGTGCTTCCAGCGAATCCAAAATGACTGGAGCAACTATATCCATCCCTGCATTAAATTTGAAATGTGAATACTTCTACCTTACTTCATGCTTGGAAACCCACTGATTCTACTCAGAAACAGACAAATCTGTCAGTTTTTTGCTTCTCCTTCTTCCAGTCATAAGATCAGGTTTACCACATTTCCACACCAGTTTGCATTTTTTTTAAAAAAACATAATAATAATAATAATAATAATAATAATAATAATAGTCTTGTGCAAATTCATTAGCATTTCAGCAACCATTTCTCAGAATATACACATTTTTTTGTATGCAAGTCTGCCGAATGCTCATATTTTTACAAGCAGTTTTCTTGATATAATACATTCTTGTATATCATTTTTATGCACACTTTTTTTCCCTAATATACCTCTCCAACAATCTGTAATGTTTTTCCATTCCACAGGAGGGCCGAAGATGACCAGGCTATCACACAAGTTCCATGGGGTGTCAAAAGCTACTACAGTGGTACCTCGGGTTACATACGCTTCAGGTTACATACGCTTCAGGTTACAGACTCCGCTAACCCAGAAATAGTGCTTCAGGTTAAGAACTTTGCTTCAGGATGAGAACAGAAATCGTGCTCTGGCGGCGCGGCAGCAGCAGGAGGTTCCATTAGCTAAAGTGGTGCTTCAGGTTAAGAACAGTTTCAGGTTAAGTACGGACCTCCAGAACGAATTATGTACTTAACCTGAGGTACCACTGTATTTAAATGCATCTGCCCTGTATTTTTAAATTTATTTTATCAGTACATTGAAATCCAACCTTTCCTTCAAGAAATGATGTATGGTTGTCTCCCTACTAATCTGACCCGCACAACAACCCTGTGAGGCAGGTCCTACTCCCAACACCTTAGCCAGTGCACCGCATTGTGTTCAGATGTATTTTATAATGGACAATCAGATCACGAATGCCAAAATATTGGACAAAGGAAGGCGGAGCGTACATAAAAGCCATTTCAGTCATATTCGAACACCGATTCTTCCTTGTACACACTGTCTCCCTCAGCACATTTTCATTCAGTTAAAAACCCTGATCCTTCATAAAATGGGGGGGGGGGGACACTGCCCTTCCTAATAACTCTCTGAATTGAATACTGCACTTAGCCTGAGAATAAAATCCCCAACGTAGTGCCTGATCTCACAGGGTTTGCCGTTTCATGGGATCATAAAACTGTAAATCTGGAGGGGGGGGGGGAGGGAAAGCCTCAAAGGCCAAGCAGCCCAAAGCAACTCCTGTGGTGTCACAGAGAAAGCCACGGAGATTACCCTCCAGAGGCCATTCCATCTTGGCTCACTTCCAAGATTTTTATTGACAGAAAACCATAGTCTGGGGCAGCACTGCCCTCAATTACAGTGATTACTTTTTTACCTTTTAGCCATGAGTGGCGGCCATTCACTTATACGGGAAGAAAATTCCTCCAAGATATATATACTCAGTCAACAAGACTGTTGGAAGGAAGGGGAGAACTTGGTGAGGGGCAGGAGGAGGAAAGGGAACACGTTTCTTCTTTCCTCCAATTCAACATCTGCACAAGTCTACTTTCAGTTCGGTGTCTCTGTCACAATATGCAGGGCACACCAATGTGGCATTCACAGGCGCCAATGCTCTTGCCAAAACCTTCCACAGTGCCTGTGAGGAAGTCTCAGAAAATAGCCCCTCAAAATTCCCAGCACATGAGAGACTGGCTGATAGGGCTGGGCGATGATGATGATAACAATAACAATAACAATAATTTATACCCCTCCTATCTGGGCAGCTCCCAACAGAATATTAAAAAGACAATAAAACATCAAACATTAAAAACTTCCCTAAACAGGTCTTCTAAAAAGATGTCTTCTAAAAGTCAGATAGTTGTTCATTTCCTTGACATCTGATGGGAGGGCATTCCACAGGGCAGGCGCCACTACTGAGAAGGCCCTCTGTCTGGTTGATATATCGTCCAAAACTCGTTTGAAGTTCATACAGTGGTACCTCGGGTTACAGACGCTTCAGGTTACATACGCTTCAGGGCACAGACTCCGCTAACCCAGAAATAGTACCTCGGGTTAAGAACTTTGCTTCAGGATGAGAACAGAAATCGTGCTCCGGCGGCATGGCAGCAGCGGGAGGCCCCATTAGCTAAAGTGGTACCTCAGGTTAAGAACAGTTTCAAGTTAAGAACGGACGTCCGGAACATATTAAGTTCTTAACCCAAAGTACCACTGTATTGTGATATCGGTTTCATAATTTTTGACTTGGCAATATATCGTGAATCATGATATGTGTGTGTGTGCTAAGCAAAAATCACAACGTGGGGAAAAACGCGAGGCCAGCCAATGCCTCTATATAGCTCTGTCCTTATTTCAGACATTATGATATATATCAGTATATCGTGATATTTAGCTGGTGATATATTGTGATGCTGAAAACCAGGTATCGCCTATTCTTCCAGCTTGGTTCCTGTTTGTACTTGCTCAGCTTCTGCTACGTGCCCCCACAGGAGCCATTTTGTATTATGCCCCTACCCACCCAGTGGCAGCCATTTCGTGACTGGCACCATACACTTTTTCAAAATTACGAATGTTCCCACTGGTCCCAAAAGGTTGGCGATTCTCATTGCAAAGCTGGGGCTACTCTGATTATGTGCTGGCCTGCTACATCCTGGCAAAACTATATATTTTATTTTCTAAATTCTTCTGGCAACACTTTGCACATTTCATAATTTAATTCAGGGTTCAATAATTTGTCAGCGTCCAATAATTTTGCGTTGTGCTCGGCAAAGCATAATGACTTTCCATTTAATTGTCTGCGGTCTTTTAAATTTTGTTTTGCATAGCAGAATCGGCGTTAGCAGCTTTGACGTCGCAGCACAAAAGTTAAAGCGCTGCCCTTTCCCCAAACATTTTTTTGCAAAATGTCCTGACAGTGTCCCCGAGAGCCATGGTGTACTGACTGGTGACATTTCGCTGTACAAATGGCCCATAAAAAACTATTAAATCTGTCTTCTGCTCTGAAAGGCATTTTAACTTAATGGCCATTTTCACTTTTCTTGGAATTGTGAGGGGAGGAAACCATTCCTCACACGATGCCAACTGACACAAGCATCTGGTTTAGTGAGGTAATATATCTTCTTGAGATTTCTCAGTAGTATTTCGAAACATCTGAAGCAAGACCAGTTGCCAAAATTTGCTGTTGTTGCTTCCCACCCGCCCCATTTTGGAGACCACTTAATTCAATGGTCTGATCAATTTTAGGCTCTGGGCTTTTAAAAGCTTAATAATGTGTGGTATTTCACTTCATAATGTGTGTATGGGCCCTCCTGCACTCGCAACCCACCATTTAGACCACTTTGCTTCGAAATATGGCAAGCCAGTTCTGCTGAGGCCAAGGTTGGCTGAAGACATTTTGGTGCTTGAGAAAGAACAGGAAATTTTAGCTACCCCCTTCTCCCATTCACAGTACACCAGCAGCCTGTGATAGAAATTCAGATATATAAACTAGGCACCAAATGGTACATCAGGGGTAGGTAACCTCATGCTCAGGGGATCAGTGTGGCCCCCCAGTCTTCCCAACACGGCCCTTGATGTTAGGGCCCAACACGGCCCTTGATGTTAGGGAATCATTCTGCCAGAAACACGTACAGTGGTGCCTTGCAAGACGAAATTAATCCGTTCCGTGAGGCTCTTCGTATAGCGGTTTTTTCGTCTTGCGAAGGAAGCCCATTGACAGCTTAGCGGATTAGCGCTATTAGCGGTTTAGCGGCTTTTAGCGGATCAGCTGATAAGCGGTTTATCAGCGGATCAGCTGATAAGTGGCTTAGGGCTTAGGAAAAGGGGGGGGAAAGGGAAAAAACCCCGCAGGAACTCGCAAGACATTTTCGTCTTGCGAAGCAAGCCCATAGGGAAATTTGTTTTGCGAAGCGCCTCCAAAACGGAAAACCCTTTCGTCTAGCGGGTTTTGCGTCTTGTGAGGCGTTCGTCTTGCTTCCACTGTAGAGAGTTTCTAGAAGGTTCCAGAGAGTTTCCCTTTATATATGGGAGTGGCACTCTGAGCTTAATTAGCATCAGCTGGAAGTGGCAATAAGAAGAAGATCACCCGGCTTCCTATTTTGCAGATGCCTGATAGCAAACGTCTGTCCGAAGTGTGTTGCTTGTAAAATCTGCTGAAGGACTGTTTTCTGTAATTTACGACATGTGGCAGATAAGAAAGACTTCAGTAATTATTGAATGAAACCAGCCCCCATATCTAAAATTTGGTTGTGTTTGGAATAATTCCGTAAACAGAGATACATCGCTTCCTCATTCCAAGATGAGGAGAAAACATTAAACACGGGGGGGGGGGGGTGTAGTAAAGTAAAATGAACTGTTACAAGGTAGATGGAAGTCCACGACAATTAAAGTATGTAAAGAGATTCAATCCATAAGGAAAGGTATCATATATGAGAAAAGCCATTATAGGACTGAATCATATTAAATTGTATCTAACATAAGATACATACTGAATTTGCTTTTTTTTTTGTCACTGTCTTTGTTTGGTTTTTTGTTTCCTTTTTTCTTTTCTTTTTATATACGTTGAGAAGTAAGGTTTTTAAGTCTGCCATTATTTGATTTATATAGAAGGTACCAAAGTATGTATTTGTTATCTATGTATTTATTTGTATGTTTGAAATACAAAATTGTAATTAAAAAGAAAGAAAGAAAACGAAGAAGAAAGACTTTTGTTTGAAAGTGTACTGTTAATTGCTGTTTATTTTAACAGTCGAAAATATATTTGCTGCCGTAATGCTTGTACCCAGTCCGGGAATAAAATCTCTGGACCGAGGCTTCACAGAGTTTGTGAGTCATCTTTAAAACAACAACTTTGTCATTGTTCACCACTTCCATGAGAGAAAGATGCTAAACAGTTTAAAAGAGGTCCTACCTAACAAAAGTATTTGCACAGCCCAAGTGTGTGGACTGGAACCTCTAATACTTGAAACCTCCCACTGGCCACATCTGCAGTGGCTCTGCTTCAGGCCCAAAGTGCTTTTGCCTGACTGGACTGTGTCTATGGGCTCTGATGATGCCTCTCGCTTGTCTACATGGAGGGTTGTGTGAGAGTGAATAAGAGGATGGGAACCGTGGTTAAAACCAGTAGCTGCTTAATCTGTTTCAACCTGCTTAAATGTCTTGTGCTTGTTTCTCCCTAGGTATTTGGCTAAATTGGAAATGATAATTTCTGTCATTGTAGTTTTGCTTGTTTACCTCATAACAGAATGGTTGAGTTTGCTGTTTATTGGATGTTTATATGAATTCGTAATTTTCGCATATTGTTTTTCTCTGTTTAGTTTCATTGCTTTGTTCCCGCTCTGGGATTGAAAACATTGGACCTTGGACCAGAATGCCCTGCAAATAAGAGGACTGTCCTCTGTAATATAGGACATGTGGCCACCCTACTTTTCTATGACTTTAGTGTTGTGTTGTCAGGACTAAGCAGCCTCCTAGAAATGAAGAGAAATGTGATTTTCCACCCAGTTATAAGCACTGTTATAAGTTATAAGCACAGTTCTCTTCAGTAGGGTGAGAAAGAAAATCTGCTCCTTGAAATCCTTTTTGCTATATGATTGCTTTGCTTCTCCTCCTCTCGTAAAAGACTTTAATGATATTATCAATTGCCACAAAAGGTGCTTTCGTATTCCCCCACAACTGCTGAGTTCTTCTATATTTTCACAACAGTAGCTCTCATTTCGCCCTCCCCTCTTTGTTTCCTGCTGTGAAAAGAAATTAGCTGGATAACTTAGGGAGCAGGAAGAACTGTTTTTCGTATTCCAAGATGCTGGATCCCTTCCCTACTCTATATCTGTGAGAATATTTAATCTGCCTTTTTAAATGACCAATGGTTCCGTTTTCCTACTTCATTATCTACCGAGGGTAAGACTGCCTTAATCACTGTTTTTCACTGCAGCTTAGTTATGATTTCACTTGCAAACCCTTTCAAAAAATGTTGCAAACAAGCTTTCAATGTTGCAGGCAATATCCTCTTTCTCCCGCATCTTTTGGAGCAGGGGTGGGGGTGGGGAATTTCAGACTAAGAGCTGCATCCCCAAATGTCTTGAGATCACATGCCAGGGGTGTGCAGGGGTGCGCTTGTCTATTGTTTTATTGAGCTTGGGGGTATGGATTTAGTTGGTATGGGTTTCTTTCTTTGTTTTCCTTTCCTTTTAGCTGCTGGTTATGTATGCTGCTTTTGTGTTGTGAAGGGAGGAGATGGAGAGGTTGGCGGGGTGTGTGTGTCTATTTTTTGTTTGTATGGTTCTTTTTGTGCTATGGGTAGAGACCTTCGAGAGTGGGGCTGAGAGTGTGGGTTGTTGGAGTGATTGGGGAGCGGGGAGTGGAGAGGATGAATTAGTGCAGGGGTCAGCAAACTTTTTCAGCAGGGGGCCAGTCCACTGTCCCTCAGACTTGTGGGGGGCCAGACTATATTTTGAAGGAAAAAAAAGAACGAATTCCTATACCCCACCAATAACTCAGAGATGCATTTTAAATAAAAGCACTCATGTAAAAACACACTGATTCCCGGACCATCCAAGGGCCGGATTTAGAAGGTGATTGGGCCGGATCCGGTCCCCAGGCCTTAGTTTGCCTACCCATGAATTAGTGTTATCTGGGTTGATATTGGGGTGGGGGTGGGAGTGGAGGAGTCTCTATGGAGGGGCGGAGTAGAGAAGGATATTGGTGATGCTGGCAATATTAATGGACTGGGGGGAGAGGCCTTGTGCTTCTTGAGTGGTGGCAACTGTGAGATTCCTGCATTGCAGGGAGTTGGACTAGATAACTCTCAGGGCCCCACCCAACTCTACAGTTCTATGATTCTATGGGTGCCCCTGTATCAGAAGAATTGCCACTGAGATACTGGCATACATCTCCCTGCAGCAGCTGACTTTAATATGAATCGATGAAACAATGGTATGGGGGAAATGTTAATTCCCATTATCCCAGAATTTGGTCCAAAGTAACTTTAAGAGTATATTATAATAATAATAACAATTTATTATGTACAAATTGTTATTATACATAATAAATTGTTGTTGTTATTATTATTATTATTATTATTATTATTATTATTATTATTATAATAATATACTCTTAAAATTAAAAGGTAAAGGTAAAGGTACCCCTGCCCATACGGGCCAGTCTTGACAGACTCTGGGGTTGTGTGCCCATCTCACTTAAGAGGCCAGGGCCAGCGCTGTCCGGAGACACTTCCGGGTCACGTGGCCAGCGTGACATCGCTGCTCTGGCCAGAGCCAGAGCCAGAGCCAGAGCCGCACACGGAAACGCCGTTTACCTTCCCGCTGGTAAGCGGTCCCTATTTATCTACTTGCACCAGGAGGTGCTTTCGAACTGCTAGGTTGGCAGGCACTGGGACCGAACAGCGGGAGCGCACCCCGCCGCAGGGATTACTTTGGACCAAATTCTGGGATAAAGGGAATTATGTATAGGGACACAGGTGGTGCTGTGGGTAAAACCTCAGTGCCTAGGACTTGCTGATCGTAAGGTCGGCAGTTTGAATCCCCGCGGCGGGGTGAGCTCCCATCGTTCGATCCCAGCTCCTGCCCACCTAGCAGTTCGAAAGCACCCCTAAGTGCAAGTAGATAAATAGGTACCGCTTATAGCGGGAAGGTAAACGGCGTTTCCGTGTGTGGCACTGGTGCTGGCTCGCCAGTTGCAGCTTCGTCACGCTGGCCATGTGACCCGGAAGTGTCTTCGGACAGCGCCGGCTCCCGGCCTCTTGAGCGAGATGAGTGCGCAATCCTAGAGTCGGTCACGACTGGCCCTGATGGGCAGGGGTACCTTTACCTATTATGTATACTCCGTCCATCTGGCTGGGTTTCCCCACTCTGGGTGGCTTCCAACAGAATATTAAAATACAATAGTCTATTAAACATTAAAAGCTTCCCTAAACAGGGCTGCCTTCAGATGTCTTCTAAAAGTCTGGTAGTTGTTTTTCTCTTTGACATCTGGTGGGAAGGCATTCCACAGGGTGGGTGCCACTACCGAGAAGGCCCTCTGCCTGGTTCCATGTAACTTGGCTTCTTGCAACGAGGGAACTGCCAGAAGGCCCTCGGAGCTGGACCTCAGTGTCTGGGCAGAACGATGAGGGTGGAGACTATCCTTCAGGTATAGTGGACCGAGGCCATATATACTGCATGGGTCTCAGAACTGCATAGTTAATCTTAAGAGGATTTATATTTTTCTTCATGTTCAGATCACAAAGTATAACCTCCTTGCACTTCTAATGTTAAATGGTGCAGAGTCCAAGTGAGTTATATCACTAGGATAATAAAAGCGTAATCCTTTATCCAATCTATTTGAAAGATTATTCCACTCCATTGTAATTGGATTCATAAATTAGCTAGAGACTAGCAAATGCTACATTCCATTTCCAGGATACAATTACATCTGTCTTTAATATGATTCTATTAAAAATGCAGCATCGGCAAAGGCTAATGTAAATCAAAAACAAATAAAGGAAAATCAGCAACTTCTTTTGTGATTAATCAAGTCTTATGCTGGAAGGCCCTGAACCTTCCATTCATTTTCCCCCAGTGTTAAATGATAGGAAAATTTCATTTATTTAAACAGAACATATTTGTGTATCAGGTTCTCGGTTGATTGATCTAAAGACTGGGAGTTGTGGATTTTTCTTTTAGTGCTGCAAGAAGGCCAATATCATATTGCAGCATTTAAACCACCAAAAGATAATCAGACTGGCATCATGTCTAAATGATCCACCATTGGTACAGAAGCAACATTTTAAGGTATGGATGGGCAAGGTATGGGATGAGGCAGAGTGTGGTTCATGAAAGCTTATGCCATAATAGCAGCGGCTCATGAAGATGATGATTATAATTCTTATTAATTTGATTTATATGCCACCCTTTATCAAAAGATCCCAGGGCACTGTTCAACATTAAGAACACATTTTACGGAGCATCAATAATAAAAACAATAAAAAGCATCAAAACAGCCAGCGTAATAATAAGAGTCTCTCACCCCACCCACAGCTTTAACAGGCCATAGACTTTTTAATTGGCATTTGGAGAGGTAAGAAAGGGCCAGTGGCCAATCTCAATCTCAAAACAGCCCTCCAGAAAAAACAGTTGCAGTCTATATTCAGATCTCTTCTACATATCTATGATTGTATGCAAGCATTCTTACACAAAACTGTTATTAATTTAGTGCTAGCTTTTGGGAAGACACAGTCATCGCTTACAAGACACTGATGATTTCAGATGCAAAGTTCTGTTCGCTTCAGCCTGTTATGTAACAAATGCCTTCTTCAATTATGATTCTCCAAAATGAAGGAGCTTCTTTTTTGTCAGGTAACGTTAGAGCTACCTGGCTCAGTAACACACACACACAGTGCGTAATTAGATGTTTATTTGTCAAGCAAATAATCCAGTTTTATGATTTATTTGATGAACTGGAACAAAATGAAGAACGAGCCTCGGTTCACACAACAACAACAACAACAACAACAACAACAACAACAACAACAACAACAGAGACATGATTGGCACGGGCAGGAGAAATGCTTGAACAGATATTGCAAAAGGAGATGAATTTAAAGAGGTGGGAACAAAAAGCAACATGAATAGGTTCTTCCATGTGAATTAGAATGGAACGCAATGGCAGCAAATGGCATGGAGAGCCAGAGGTGACTTCAGACGTTGCAAAACCAGGAAGAGTGTTTGATGCATGCTTTTCCTTTCATGTAGCTGGATGTGTGGGTTCTCAATTTACATGCTACATAGGGAACATGAAAAGAGGAATCATAGATCACAGACACTTTTCTCTGATGCCAATCCTTTGTAAAGTCCAAAGCCACTCAGATATAGTACAGTGGTACCTCAGGTTACAGACACTTCAGGTTACAGACTCCACTAACCCAGAAATAGTAGCTCAGGTTAAGAACTTTGCTTCAGGATGAGAAAAGAAATTGTGCAGCGGGAGGCCCCATTAGCTAAAGTGGTACCTCAGGTTAAGAACAGTTTCAGGTTAAGAACGGACCTCCAGACGAATTAAGTTCTTAACCCGAGGTACCACTGTAAATAGTTAAGACTATCTCCTGTCAAATCAGGGGCAATGGGATTAAGGCAGAAGGAAAACTGAGAAAAACAATAAGCAAACTAAGCTGAGGGAGGATAAGAGGCAGCAATGGAAACAGTTTCCTTATTCAGAACAGGGAATAACATGGGCATAGCCGGGATTTATGTTATGGGGGTGGGGCAGAACATCCACCTGTCTTCATCCACTGTCTGGCTCTGTTTAGCAGATTCAGAATAAAATGTCTCAACAATAGTTGTTTTAAATTACTTTCTTTTGACCCCAAAGGCTCAGAAAAGTATCTCTCAGAAACTTCAGACTAGCAAGTTAAATCAAAAATTAACATCAGAGAGCACCTTTCCTGTGGTTAACAAATACGGTATATTTTGCAAAATTACAAAGAACACGCCTTTTTTCAATCTCATTAAAAAAAAATTAAAAATCCAGCCCCTGGGCCTTAGGTTGCCTGCCCCTGGTATAGACTGTGCATCTTCTGGGTGGACATTCACTCACAGTTGAAGTGCATCATGGGTTTCATCCTTGCTATCATGTTCATTTCAACCCTGTGCTGTCTTGTTCATTTTGTTTCATACACGCTTGTTCCAGATACTGAGAAAACACAGCACAAACCACTGTCGCGGCACTAAAAAGAATGGAGCACTTCCTAAATGAATTTGCAGCAGATATAAAGCAGCCATGTAGATGGAACCTCACATTATTGCCCGGGTTCTGTTTTACATGGAATTCAGCAGCAAATCCTTTCAGACACGCCTTAAGACGGCAAAATATGAAGTATAGAAAAAACTCAACTGCAGCATTTCTCTGCAAAGCTTTCCCCTTAAATGAGAATCAATTTATCACATATTCACAGCAGCAACATTCTGGGAAGGAGAAATATTTCTCTGCCTAGCTTCTCAAAATTAAAGCTATATGTTTTAGCAAGGAGGTTTACATGCAATGTCTCCGCAAGGTATTTTTATTTAAAACTCTAAATTAAAACCATACTTTCATGAGCGTCAAAGAGAAGAAAAAGAAAAAGAGAACATCCCCCCCCCCCCGCACTGACCTCAAAAACTGTTCTGTTATATTGCTTAAATGTGGAAAACCCAGCACAAAATAATGTTGGGTGTATTTTTTTGCAGGAATAATGGCATTTGGGATTCTGGGTATAATTTTTGTTGTTCCATCTCAGAGGTTTGGAAACTGGCAGGTTATTAAGAAATTGGTACAAGGAAAGGCTAAAGCAGGAGTGGTGACAAAGCTCTGTCCCTCCCTTGTGTTGTTGGGTTCTCATCAGCTCCAGCCAGCATGACCAGTGGTCAACAATGATGGGAGTTAATATGTCAGGGAACTGACATCGGAGTCAGAGGTGGAGGCAAGGCTCTCAAGCGATGCTGGAGAGGGGCCCAGCAGGGAGAGAGGGAGCTCATTGGCTGGGGAAGGAAATCAGCGTAACACCAGGGATAGAGGAGGGCAGATGGGAGAATCAGCGAGGGGGCTCCAAGACCCTTCACTGGAGACCAGCGGGGAGAGCACGGGTCCTCCGCTACCCACACCCACCCTGCGCAGAAGACTTCCGCGCAGGGAAAGTAGGCATAGACTTGGCGTCAAAGAACTTCTTTGCTGGAAGAAGTTCAAGAAACGCCCACTGACGGATTCTGCTAGCGACTGAACAGCCACGAAGTGAAGGGCTGTCCAGCCAGAACAGGTTTAACCAGGCTACCTGGCCAGGCGTGGAGGTAACTTACGCACGAGCAACCCCTTATAACCATTACATAATATATTGAAGGCAACAGGTTCTGCAACCCTGAGTTGAAAGGTTTAGGGCAGGCCTATATAGGCAAACTCAGCCCTTCAGATGTTTTGGGACTACAACTCCCATCATCCCTAGCTAACAGTACCAGTGGTCAGGGATGATGGGAGTCATAATCCCAAAACATCTGGAGGGCCGAGTTTGCCTATGCCTGGTTTAGGGCTTCTCATTTGACAAAAAAGATGGGGAACGCGGATAGAGATTTTTTGGAGGGAAGAAAACCTCTTTCTTGCTCTTTCTTTCATAACATCGGAACATAAAGAGTCCCACAGCGAAGGACGTTTACCTTCCTGTGTGAGCGGTACCTGTTTATCTACTTGCACTTTGACGTGCTTTCAAACTGCTAGGTTGGCAGGAGCAGGGACCATCACAGGGATTCGAACCACCAACCTTCTGATCAGCAAGCCTTAGGCTCTGTGGTTTAGACCACAGCGCCACCCGCATCCCTCCCGGTACATTTGGCTGGCTGCAATTGGAGGCAAAATGATGGAGGAGATGGAGCCACTGTCTGATCTAGCAGGGCTTTAAATGAAGCTAGAAAACAACCAAAGGACAAGATGAGATCAGAGCTGCAGATACATTGCAACTTTTTGTTGCAGGCTTGCACTTCCAAAATCCCAAGAAGGATTGCGTGGCAAGGTCCCAACCCACCCAACTTTGTAGTTGAGTAAGGCCACTTGACAACAGTATTTAAGCTTTTTTACCATCTAAGGCATTTTGCATGCTTTAATGATGCAGTCTACCCTACTTTACAGCTGTGATTCAATGAACTTCGCAATTGTCCTTTCCATTTGGCTCTGAAATCAGGTCAGGCTGCTTAAGCCTGAGTTCCTTTGCTGTGCACGCCAGTTTGAGCCCTGTGGCCAAATATTCTTCTCTGGCAGCCGCCTCCTTGAAACTCTGTCATTAAAACAAATGGGGCTAGTTTGCTTTGGCTTCACAACCTCCCCTCTGCCCTGCAATCCGCACACAGCTTATGGTGAAACATTGCCATTAAAAACTGTTGGAATGACACAAAAGCAAGTGAATCAGCCCATGGCTTTACATATACAGTGGTACCTTGGGTTAAGAACTTAATTCATTATGGAGGTCCGTTCTTAACCTGAAACTGTTCTTAACCTGATGTCAGGTGCTGTTGTGGTTGCTCGTGAGTAACCAGGCAAGACTCCGACCTGTCTTTTACAGGCTTTATTTTGGTGCAAACTATTTACAGTGAAGAGCGTCATAAGTTCATGCCTGGCTCAATTGCTAGTAGAATCCGGGAGTGCTCTGTTTTTGTACCTCCCCCAACATAAAAGTCTCGTCACCCCCAGCCTTTTCCGCCCCTCCCTGCACTCAGACTACTGTGCAGGATGGGCGATGGCAAGGGCGTGCTCCCCGCCTCTCCAGCTTGCTCAGGCTCGGTGTTAAGGCTCTTCCTAGCATCCTCTGTTCCTTGCACCTCTTCTCTGCTGGAAGTGGGACCTTCCTCCTTGCTGGAAGAGGAACTGCTTCGCAAGATTTTCGGAGGCTCCCCTTTGAGCCGCTGGCAGTTCCCTGACACCTGAGGTACCACTTTAGCTAACGGGGCCTCCTGCTGCCGTACAATTTCTGTTCTCATCCTGAAGCAAAGTTCTTAACCTGAGGTACTATTTCTGGGTTAGCAGAGTCTGTAACCTGAAGCGTCTGTAACCTGAGGTACCACTGTACAACCATCTTACAATTTTCAAATGCATTTTCTTCGCTCATTCGTAAATTAAGGATGGCCGTGGAAGGGGAGAAAATAAATTTTCAGCAACTTTCCCCGCAAACTCCAATGGCCAAAATAAAAGATCTACATACACCTGACCACTAGTATGTGAGTGAGAAAGCTAAACTATAAGCTTTCCCCAGTATATAGTTTTCCTTTTGAATGGGCTATATGTATAGGGGAGGCTGTTCATTCATGCTATGGCAGAACATTCCAGGGAATGTCTTTACCCAAGGGAAGCTCTGTTGATTGAGAAGACATTTAAGGAGCAGACATTGATGATGACCCAATCTGTCCAAATAAAAACAAACCCAAGCCATTTAAGACAGGTTTCCTCTGATGAAGCAGCATGGTAAACATCCCAGAAGGACCAATTCAAATCCAGCACATTCTGCGCAACTGCTTGCTTCAGACACTTTGCTTGACAACACCATCATACTTTGATGCATTTCCCAGTATGTCACTCCAGTTTTAATTATCCTTCAAAATCTCCTAGTTTCTCTCGAGTGTGTTATAAATTGAGTTGTCAAGCACGGTTTCGTTCCAGCTTGCGATACTCTTCTCCAGGCAATATCTCTATCTCAAAAAGGAGCCAGTCTGATGAGGTAAGGTATTCTGAACTGCAGAGTTGCAGCATGGCTTAACTTTTAAGCCTTGGCAGTCTTCCCTGCCCCACGCCTTCTAATTTCCTCCATCGTCAGAGGAAAGAATGATAATATATGTACCATCTCATTAGTACCATCACAAATCACATGCCTTGGTGATTTGTCTGGTCATACAGACTCATTTCTAGTACACTGATGCTGGAACACTCCTATGGTAAAATTGAATATATTAAAGATTACTGAATAATTTCAGAACTGCTTCAGGTTATGTGCACTCAACTGGTAAGCCATTGCAAAGGATTCCACCTGGAAATGGGTATTTAATGGATTCATTAAAAAATTTCATTGGCTTTTGGAGTTGATGATATTGGGTGTGAACCATTGTGGTACAGTCGTACCTTGGTTGGCGAACGCCTTGGTACTCGTCCGTTTTGGCTCCCGAGCACTGCAAACCCAAAAGTGAGTGTTCCGGTTTGTGAAGGTTTTCTGGAAGCCGAATGTCCGATGCGGCTTCTGATTGAGTGTAGGAAGCTCCTGCAGCCAATCGGAAGCCACGCCTTGGTTTTTCAACATTTTCGGAAGTTGAACGGACTTCCGGAATGGATTCCATTTGACAACCAAGGTACGACTGTGTAACTCCATTAAACAAATGTAAAAAATCCAGACCTGTCAAACTAATGTCTATACGAGGTAAACAAAAGAAAAACACCATTTATGAAGCATACAGAAGAACAAGTCTCGGTGAGGGAAGAATCAGCATGGCTTCAGCTAGCTTTTCAAAATTGTTGAGGGTGAGATATCTATCCATAGAGGTTCTATAAATCAAAGATGTATTTAGAATCATAAAGTTGATAGTAATACAGAAAAAAGGAAAATAAATTAATCAAAAGTTTGCATTGTACCCACAAAGAAAGGCTTAAGAAATTGGGAGGTGGTTAGTTTATGGGGGAAATATTCCTAAAGTGGTTTGGAGGGGAGATTTATGATAAGAGATTTATAAAATTTTGTGTGACAAAATTGAATTAAGTTCCCAAGAAATAAAAGGCAGTACTTTTTATGAAATGTACAACTGCTGTTATTGCTGCAAAGTACAGTGATAGCTTTTAAAAAATGATGGCGGGCCTTTCTATGGCAGCCTTCTAAATAAGGTCATAAGAGTTACTAGCCCATGAAATGCTTTACTAGTCTAGGGCTGGCAGAGAGGCGACAGACAGCTGTACTTTTCTGCTGGTTTCTATACTATGGACAGAGGAGAACAAAGCACTCTATTCCTCCTCCACCAGCCCAATCACTAGCCTGCATTCCATTCCCGGTCACCGTATGGTTACCAGGCTAGCACTTAAATAAAAGGCTGATCTGCGAGTGTTACTGTAACCATTATCCATCTATAAATAGTAGCCACAAGGGATACAGAGCTGGTAATTAAACTGGCTGGTTAGTTAAGCAAGCCAGCTTCATAAACCATAGTTT
The DNA here is from genome assembly GCF_951804945.1 of Podarcis cretensis. NCBI lineage: Eukaryota > Metazoa > Chordata > Lepidosauria > Squamata > Lacertidae > Podarcis > Podarcis cretensis. The sequence goes on from NC_137187.1 coordinate 15,414,167, forward strand.
AAAGCTGGCTTGCTCTGAAACTGACAAGTTCGTTTTAAACCACGATCTCTGGTTCATATGTAAAAGAAAGCAAGAATGATGTGAATGTGAAACTAAAGGCTGCAGAAGTTCTTCTCACAACTGTGTGGGAAGAGGCATGCATTGCGCAAGTATCGCTAAAGCATGGTTTAATTCAGGGATGGGGAACCTGTGGCCCTCCAGATGTTGCTGAACCACAACTCCCATCTTCCCTGACCACTGGCCATGCTGGCTGAGGCTCATGGGAGTTGGAGTCCAGCACCTTCTGGAGGATCATAGATTCTTCACCACTGCTTTAAACATCATGTATGGACACAGACATTAAGTTTCACAGTGGTAATTAGCCAGGACCGGCAGTATTCCTCTGACTGACAGATGCCACGAACTTTTCAGAGATCTCTGTCTGGTCAATGTTGGAAAGAAGACTGTGGCATAGATGAACCTTCAGTATGATCCCACAAGGCAATTTTCAGCTAAATATAATTCTTTGATCGCAGCGTCTTCAAAAATCTTCATTTTCTGATTTCCTTAGGTACTGGTTTGATAAATGCTTGGGAACTATTTTAATGAGCCTCTGCTTCACCTTCTTGTCCAGTTTAAATAGGAAGCAGCTCTTCCAATTAAGGACCGAAACATTGATTTAACCTTTCTGCTGTTATAGATTATATGTCTCAGGCATCCTCTCTATTACTGAACAGTTCACAATCCAGACGTAAAAAGGAATTTGTTAAAGCCAGTAGTACATCACAAGTTCTTACAGCACATAGCTCCAGGTCAGAATATGTAATAATATGTAACCCAGGAACTGAAAGTAGATGTGAATGATCTTGGGATGTAAAACTTGTCATATTACTGAGACAGAAAGGCATTATTATTATTATTATTATTATTATTATTATTATTATTATTATTATTATTTACTCTTAGTAATAATGTCATATTTTAATCAGGTGTATTGTCATGCAGCTGCATATTTGTTTCAGCAAGACTAGCTTCATTTTCAGATTGGAGCCCAATTTATGTAATCCTGTCCCAGGGGTCAATGAACACTTCTGTGATTCTGCCCACCTCTTCCTCCTGAACCGCTTACTGGTATGGGCATGGGTAGGTGCAAAGGAGAAGGTAAGTTTGTTTGGCCTTTTACGTGGGAGAGAGGGAGAATGCCCTGCACATCCTATCACTCTAGACAGCAATAAGGAAAAGGCAACACGCAGTAGGTGATCATGACAGCATGTCAGGGGCTGGACTGAGGAGGAATGGTGGAACTGCCCTCCCTTTCTGAACCTTCCAGAGAAGAGGAGGACAGTATAGATTTAGAACACTGGTTTGCAGAAGGTGAGAGGGGAGGCTGCAGAGGGGAGAAGCTGGGAAATATTGAGGGAGCAGCAGGAAAAAGAAGCACCGGGGAGAGACAGCTAACAGGCTCAGTGTCTCTTGAAAGCATTCCTGAACCCCCCTCTCCCAGAACCAGGCGTGCCTTGAGGGTAGTAGAACATAAAACTGAGAGGCAGAAAGCACACATCAGCCGGCACAGGAGTGACATAGAATAGGAGGGGGTAAGGGGGTGGGACTTTACTTGGAACAACGCCATTATCTATGAGAGACCGCATTCCTTCATCTCTCTCTGTGAATACTGAATAAGCTACCGTATTTTTCACTCCATAAGACACACTTGACCATAAGACACACCTAGTTTTTGAAGGGGGAATGCAAGGGAAAAAATGCTTTAAAGGGAGCGCTGAGCAGAGCCTGTATGCATCCCAGGCTCTGCTCAGCGCTCCCTTTCACAAGCCATGAGGAGCCGCGCGCTCTGTCCTTTCCCCCACCTCCCGCAAAAGCCTCCTCAGGGCAGTGGGATGAAGGCTCCCTGTGCCCTGCGGAGGCTTCGCGTGGCTAAGCCAGAAGCTAGAACAGCACAGCGCTCCCTCTCACTGTTCTGGCTTCTGGGATAGCCACGCAGCCTGCATTCGCTCCATAAGACACACACACATTTCCCCTTACTTTTTAAGAGGGGAAAAAGTGCATCTTATAGAGCGAAAAATACGGTACTTGGTAAGAACTCTTCTGGTTTTTCTGCTTCTTGACATCCCACCATGAGAGAGATAGGATTCAGTGAAGCCTTGACACAGCAGCAGTGGGCAGACCAATCCAATCCTCAGGCCCAATCCTCTCACCTAATGTCATGCTTAAAAACCCCCAGCTCCGAATGGCAAGTTGCCCAGAAGAAGGTGCCAAAGTGCAAACAAAAATGGCAAAATTAGCTGAAAACAGGGAAGGGAAGTTGGGGCTGGCTCTCAACAAGAGCTCATCTTTATGGTCAGACTTCCTGTATACATTTCTATCATGTGGTGGGCAGCTAACTGCTCTTTTCATAGATCAACCCCCGGCTGCTTATTAGCAACAACAACCTTGCAGAGAGCAACAGGGAAATACTGACTGTAGCTCAGTGGTACAGTGCAGGCTTTGCATGCGAAAAGATCCCAGGTTCAAACCATGGTGTCTCTAAGTAGGGTTAAAGTAAAGGTAAAGGGACCCCTGGACATTAGGTCCAGTCGTGACCGACTCTGTGGTTGCGGCGCTCATCTTGCTTTATTGGCCGAGGGAGCCGGTGTACAGCTTCCAGGTCATGTGGCCAGCATAACAAAGCTATTTCTGGTGAACCGGAGCAGCGCACGGAAACGCCGTTTACCTTCCCGCTGGAGTGGTACCTATTTATCTACTTGCACTTTGAGGTGCTTTCTAACCGCTAGGTTGGCAGGAGCAGGGACCGAGCAATGGGAGCTCACCCCATCGCGGGGATTCAAACTGCTGACCTTCTGATCAGCAAGTCCTAAGCTCTCTGGTTTAACCCAGACCCCTCCCCAAAACCCTCGAGAGTTGCTGGCAATCATGTATATGTGAACAGTTCTGTATCACTGTTCTAAAGGTTCCTCCAGACAACCAGTTCATTGAGCTTGCAGAAAGCTTATGGATGTGAGGTTATATCTGGCCTTTACTGAGGATTTGTGCTGATTTGTTTGCAGGATAGCTATATGACCATAACCGTTCATCCTGCATTCGTCCTGATTCACTTGCAGAGTGCTTTACACCCCTTCCTGCTAACCATTTGCTCATCCCACACCTTTCAGTTCATTCTCCGTCACTTCTAAACCACAAAAACTCCAAATATATATTTTTAATGGATTTAATGTGCTAGAGCCACAGAGCAATTTAGCACAATTTAACTGCACAATCCCACTCATAAAGCAGTAACAGTTTAGAAGCACATTGACCTGGTATAAGGTGGCTTCTGGCGTTACCATGGATGTAATTTTAACAAAATTGTAGAAATGTGTTTTTAAGAGAATCTATAAACAAGACTACTAGTAGACATCTCTGTATGTGTATGTGTATGTGTATGTGTATGTGCGTGTACATACTTGCTTAAAGAAGCCACACACTTTCATTCTGCTCCTTAAATCAACTGTGAATGCTGGCTTTATTTGTAGCGAGCAGAAGGATATTCGGAACAGCAAACCATGCTCACATTTCCCCCAAATGCTGTTCCTTGATTTATTTTTATGTTCATGTCAGCCTTGACTACAGAAAGGCCAATTTATAGCTCTCTCACCTGCACTTTCAGACAGACTCATCATTCACACATTAGAGGGCCAAAAAAGAGAAAGAAGTCTTCAGAGATAGTTGTGGCTGGCTATAAATTAAAAGATCTTACTTCAGAGACATGGTGTATCTCTTTTGTTCCCTACAAAAATATTGATTGGGTGAAGGAATGATAGATTGATTTATTCCCTTGCCTGTTGCCTAGATTTGTGAAAGGAAGGAAAAACACCCTCAGGATTTCCTTGGAGACTGAGGCACAGTTCACACAAACAGCAGATAAAGAAACAAATTCATTCCTAGACTGTGTCACTTTGGATTTGGAACAAGGGGGACGGCACCGTCAAATGTTTCTGCATGAAAGGAAGTTATCCACACACAAAAATAATAATGTGTCAGGGAAAAGGCAAAGTTAAGAAGGTTCTTTCTCCCTGACATGCTGGTTTTCCATGTGGAGGATGATATTATTATTATTATTATTATTATTATTATTATTTGCGTTGCTCTTCAGCACAAACACGGAATCAGATGCATCTCTGAATTAATTTTGTCTGAATTAATTTTAAGAATTAATTTTAAGATGTATTTTAATTAATTAATGTCTGTTTTTATGCATATTGTGTTGTTTTTATGATGTTAGCTGCTCTGAGACCGGCCTTGGCCGGTGAGGGCGGGATACAAATAAAATTTATCATCATCATCATCTCCTCTTGCAGACAATCAAAGCACTCTGTCTAACCCTCCATAATAATCTCCACCTTCTATACCATGTAACCCCCTCTGTTTAGGTAGTTTCAGACAAAGAGATAAAATCAAGTTTGAACCAATTGTATTTTTTTAAAAACTGTATGCATGAGGGTTTGTAACTCAAAATATAAATTTGACATGCCACGAAAATGGAAACAGTATGATCATATTTTCATAGGCCTAGCCATCTTAAGCCCTGTCAAAACAAGCAAATCAATACACTCTTGCAAGCTGACTCTATGCCTAGATAATAGGTCATAGGAGTTGGAAGGGACCCTGAGGATTATCTAGTCCAACCCCTGCAATGCAGGAATATGCAGCTGTCCCATACAGGGATTGAACCTGCAACCTTGGCGTTATCAACACCGTGCTCTAACCAACTGAGCTATCCATACAAGTCAATGTGTTCGGGATCACGGTCCCATCAACAAATGTAATGCATTTTCTCTCCAGGTCTAACCCAGCACGATGACATTAACATTTATCATCCCACCAGACCCAGAAGTCCCAAAGCTGCACTCACCTCGACGAAGATGAAGCATGGGATGATGGAGTAACTTCGCTGCGTGTTGTTCCCCAAAGCCATTTCTTATCACAGCCCTCGAGGCCAGAGCATCCGGAGTTGTTCAAGGCTGACGAAAAAGAAAAACCTGGATCACTTAAAAGGCTGGAGACTGGTCACTGATCGTTGTCAGAAGATTTATGCGCATTATGAGTGGGTCAGAAAACAGATGTAGGAGCACCAAGGGTTTCAGATAGGCACAAATGAATCTGCCTTTGAATAAGGTAATGGACCCCTGGACTGTTAAGTCCAGTCAAAGGTTGTGGTTGTGGTGCTCATCTCGCTTTCAGGCCGAGGGAGCTGGTGTTTGTCCACAGACAGCATTCCGGGTCATGTGGCCAGCATGTCTAAACTGCTTCTGGAGCAATGGGACACTGTGATGGAAACCAGAGTGCACGAAAACGCTGTTTACTTTCCTGCTGCAGTGGTACCTATTTATCTACTTGCGCTGGCGTGCTTTCAAACTGCTAGGTTGGCAGGAGCTGAGAAAGAACAACAGGAGCTCACCCCATCGCAGGGATTCAAACCACTGACCTTCTGTTCAAGGGTCCTTTACCTTTTTTTTACTTTACCTCTATATCTCTGGTGTGTTTATGGCTCTAGATTGGACTTGGGCAGGGAATGGCTTCAGACAAAGGGCTGACATTTGTAAGTAGGGCACATGTCAACCTTAAACTATTATGAGTGTGGGTCTTAATGCTTAATGCTTCAAATAAATTCTCTATGTGGGCAGTAACCTCCAGCACATCTCTGCTTATTAGAAGATGCTTTTGTTGTTGTTTTGCTCTTTGACTTTGCAACCACCATCCCTCCTCCTACTCTTATTCCCGGAGGAAATAAAAGCTTTTCAGAGCAAGAAGTTTGCTTCATGGTTCTCCTTCCTTAACTGCCTTTGTACTTAATTTTCCATTCACAATGTCGTACAAATTCCACATCTCTGCCTCTTTTCCCAGGAGAGTGTCGACAGTAACCTCCACCCCTTGCTCTGTGCTTCAAGGGCTTTCAGGAGGCGTACACAGGGTAAATTAGGCAAGATAGGAGCTAGCTCATGCTAATGAATTCGCTGCCTTTGCATTATCAACCTGAGTTCCCTGATTTAGAGAGCTGGAGCACCTCACCAAACTAAGAGATTCTAATGTTACTATTCCGAGAGTAGGGCTGACTATGCCTAGCAACACAGTGGTTGCTGTTCCTGGGGGGGAACAGAACTGAGCCACTGCAAATATTATCTGATCTTAACTTCAGGAACCTCTGAAAGACCAGAGCAAAACAGTTCAAGGTACTACAAGTTGAATAATTAAGAACAGTTTCAAGTTAAGAACGGACCTCCAGAACAAATTAAGTTCTTAACCCAAGGTACCACTGTACAGGGGCGGAGCATAGAAAACTTAGCTCCTTTTGAAATTCAAGATAAATTATTAGGATAAAAACAAGATGAAGGATTTGCTGAAATACCAATCTGAACTAGAATATAAAGAGGGGAGGTGTGAGGAAGTCAAGGAAATAAGTTAAAGAAAGTAAAGGTTTGACTTGTTCTTTTTTCTGTTTGACTTTTTTTCTGTTTTCATTCTTTTACTTTTTTCTGGATGTGATTTGCTTTTATGTACTGTTTTCTTTTCTTTTTTGATTCTTTTTGTAACCTTTAAAATTTGAATAAATATTATTTAAAAAAAAGAAAAGAAAAGAAACTGTTCTTAACCTGAGGGACCATTTTAGCTAATGGGGCCTCCCGCTCGCGCCATGCCACCACCGCACGATTTCTGTTCTCATCCTGAAGCAAAGTTCTTAACTCGAGGTACTATTTCTGGGTTATCGGAGTCTGTAACCTGAAGCATATGTAACCTGAAGCGTCTGTAACCCAAAGTACCACTGTACCTTCAATAGGTGGCTGACCAAGAGGAATGTGGGGCTCCTGTACCTTTAACAGCTGATTGACAAAGATAAATGTAGCAAGTGAAGTCCCCACCACCGCTAAAGGGAAGTCAACTGATGAGGAAAGAGTCATGTGCTAAGGAGTACTGCAAAAAGAAAGGAAAAGAAACGAAGCTGGTAACCTTATCTGCATGTCAGTATAAAAGCCTTTGTGAACAGGTAGGTGTCCTTTGTGAGGAAGCGAAGTGCTTGTAAGCACAGTGCAAAATTTGTCAGGCACATTTTGCACCTGGCTAGATGCGGGTGGCGCTGTGGGTTAAACCACTGAGCCTAGGGCCTGCCGATCAGAAGGTCGGCGGTTCGAATCCCCACGATGGGGTCAGCTCCCATTGCTTGGTCCCTGCTCCTGCCAACCTAGCAGTTCAAAAGCACAAAGTGCAAGTAGATAAATAGGTACCACTCCAGCGGGAAGGTAAATGGCATTTCCGTGCGCTGCTCTGGTTCGCCAGAAGCGGCTTAGTCATGGTGGCCACATGACCTGGAAGCTGTACGGCCAATAAAGTGAGATGAGCGCCTCAACCCCAGAGTCGGTCATGACTGGACCTAATGGTCAGGGGTTCCTTTACCTTTACCTTTTATTGGCCACTTGCAACCAAGTGAAGATGGCCGGGCACCAAGATGGCCCCTAATGTCTCCACCTTCTGGAGGTGCATGCCTGGGGATCCTTGAATCTCGACTGTTTTCACACACTAGCAACACATCCTGTTGAATTCTATCTGGTATATTTTACCTCGCACAATCATGGCAGTGTTGTTGAAAAAGATAATGTTCCAAAGTATCTTTATAGTTTTAAAAAAACCGCATGGGTGAAACAATTAACTTGTAACTGGCTATCAAAAAGGGGAATAAAGAGTGTTTTGTAGTTGAAAACCAAATTGCTGGGATCCACCAAGGAAATATTTTCCAAAAAATATGTCAGCTATAAAGGAGAAAAAGAAAAAAAGGACAAATTATTTTTGAGTTAGTGTCTAATGAAAATACTCATACATCCTCTTGTATGGAAGGGGGAGACTGCACTTGGCTCCTGCCCATGCACTTTCAATTAGCAATGTCTGCAGGTTTCTTTCCAACAAAAGGAGAATGGAAGTACTAAACTGGCTACTTCTAATTAGCCGCAGGGATATTTTTGCATCAAAGGCAATTTGCAGTATCTGAGTGACAGCAGCGCTCCCCAATAAAAGGCTGATTTGTAAGGGGGGGAGACCCTCAAGATACAGACACAAATGGCAGGGTGGATCAAAAATCAAATACAGGTGGAAGACCTCCTTGACAGCAGGTTTATTGCTCTCTTAACAGCAGTGAGACAGTGACATTTTCTCCCACCCGAGTCCCTCCATAATGTTAAAGGTAAAGGTAAAGGTACCCCTGCCCGTACGGGCCAGTCTTGACAGACTCTGGGGTTGTGCGCCCATCTCACTTAAGAGGCCAGGGGCCAGCGCTGTCCGGAGACACTTCCGGGTCACGTGGCCAGCGTGACATCGCTGCTCTGGCCAGAGCCAGAGCCAGAGCCAGAGCCGCACACGGAAACGCCGTTTACCTTCCCGCTGGTAAGCGGTCCCTATTTATCTACTTGCACCCGGAGGTGCTTTCGAACTGCTATGTTGGCAGGCGCTGGGACCGAGCAGCGGGAGCGCACCCCGCCGCAGGGATTCGAACCGCCAACCTTTCGATCGGCAAGTCCTAGGCGCTGAGGCTTTAACCCACAGCGCCACCTGCGTCCATGCGTCCATAATGTTACTTGACTACAACTCCCATTATCCATGACAATAGGCAATACAGGCCAGGGTTGATGGGAGCTGGAGTTCAAAAACACCTGGACAACCACAAGTTTCCCATCAGTGTTGTAAAGCACCATGTGCCCTGATAGTGCAATATCAATTAAATATAACAACAATGGCACAAGGAGCAAGATGGCCACAAAAGCAAGCAGCCTCTCCTTTCTTTTTTCCTTCCCTCTAAAAGGAAGCACCTTCAGTTTCCTTTCATGCCACCAAATTGTTGCATTATCCCTAGGGGTTCCTCTCTCAGCAGCACCTAGCTAGTCTCTCCTATTATAGTTAAACTGATGAGGCAGGCTATGTGCTAAGGATTTATCAGCACGATACAAAATCCACATTACTCCTCATCTCCCTCACCTACCAGCACTGCCCCACCAAGCATGGCAACCACAAAAGCGGCATCTGCAGGTTCATTATCCAAACCAAATATTTGGCAGTGCTTCCCCCAGAACAGAAGGTCTGCCTCAGGGTAGGTGAAGCTTCTCTGGGCTGTTCAGAGCAATCTCTCCTCTAACGGGTCACTGGCACTGAGCACCAGTTAAACTGTTTCACTGCTCTGCTAACTGCAAAGGAAGGAGGCCACGGGAAAAAATAAACCCAGCCTCCAAAATGGCGATGCACTGAATGATGGATGATGAATGGCAAGGCAACGTTTGCTTGCATTTCACTAGGCCCGCTAATCCTAAACAAGCAGTTCAATAGCCAGTTGCTTGTACGGAACATGTTTTTTTAGGGTAGTTTTATTTGGCATAAAACATTTGTCACATACATTTTGCGGAGGTTCACTGCGTATACTAATCTACAGGTTGTGTTGAATATGTGCTATATGGTAATTTATTAACCTAATAAGTATCTAAATCCATTTGCACATAGCAAACTATTTTACTCAAGTAATTGTTGAACTGAAATACAATTGAAAATGTACATCCAGGTTTTTTTGCCTTAAATTTTTTTGGGGGGGCCCCAAGAGGGTGGGGCCCTAAACTATAGCTTGTTTAGCTTATACGTAAATCTGACACTGACAGGTTCTATAACGCCCCCCAGACAAACAACATGGCTGCTCAAACTTTCACTATATACCTTTGAACAAGGGAAAATATCTCGTCCGCTCATAATTCAGGAGATATAGTTGAAAACATACAGGTAGTGTCACAGAAAAGGAACGATTCTAGTACAGTGGCAGAACAGATGACTTGCATTTAAGTTCTCTCCAGATGTTTTGGACTACAACTCCCATCATCCCCTGAGCATTGATGGTGATGGCTGGGGCTGATGGGAGTTGTAGCCCAAACTTCTGGAGTACATCAGGTTAGGGAAGGCAGGAGTAGGAGATACTCAATGGCATGTACTTGACTTTCCCAGTACAACCAGGCAAACAAACTAATGCCCTTCCCAAATACAGTGGTATCTCAGGTTAAGAACTTAATCTGAAATTGTTCTTAACCTGAGGTACCACTCTAGCTAATGGGGCCTCCCGCTGCCGGAGCACGATTTCTGTTCTCATCCTGAAGCAAAGTTCTTAACCTGTGGTACTATTTCTGGGTTAGTGGGTTCTGTAACCTGAAGCGTCTGTAACTTGAAGCGTCTGTAACCCGAGGTACCACTGTAATACCTAGTCAAAAAGGCAGCAGACACCTCCCAAAATACCTCCCAAAAACTAAGGCAAAAACCTAAATAAGATGGTTTTGAGCCCAAAGCCACAGTGTTGGAGAGCCCAGCATGATTGCCCATATTATTCACTTTAAGAATATTCATATCTGATGGCATTGTTTTACCACCACCCCAACCCCATGAAGCATGTTTCTGTCCCCCATGGACAAAGAGAAAATGCAGCACACAATAAATAAATGATGCCAACGAAATTGATGCATGTTTGAAAGATGGGAATAGGAGGAAAAGCTAGAAGAGTGCAGAAGTGGGAAGCATTCATGGTAATGAGAAAGGAAGGGCATTCACAAGCACCTCTTAACTCCCTTGAAGACAGCAACAGCTGTGTACCCCACCTGTGATAATGTCTCTGAATTGTCTTATCCCCTTTCACAGTTTTTAAACTGGTGGAGAAAAATGCGGGAGATCCCTTCAACACACTAGTTTTTACTATTCAGATCTCTGAAATGCTGGCTGGCATTCCTGGTGAGGCTGCATGCAGCATCTATTCAGGCCACTGAAGAGTTTGTTCTTCCCAGCTCTGTGTGAAGGAGGGAGTCATCGATAAACACAGCATGTTTACCCATCTGTCTGTCACACTCCGTGACCCAAAAGTCAGTCGCTCATTAGCTTGCTATGATTCCGAGTCGCCTTCGAGAACCACTGCTGGTAGCCTGTTGACCCATGCACAAAGAGCCCTGGGTCCATCTGCTCCACCATTTGGAGAATTACGGATTTGACTCCCAGCTCGGGTCTGTCACATAAATGCGACCGTGGAGTTCCACTCAAGAAGCCGGCAGTTAATAGAAACACTGTCTTAATCCTATAAGTACTCCAAATACCATCCCCCTTTCAGACACTCGCAAAACCTCAGGAAACATTAAAAAATTGCTCTTCATTTGTCCTCTTGCTCAGATCACAGAAGAGTCAGCTGAGAATACTGATTATTCCTGCTTTCTTTCAAGTGCTGGTACACCTACTGGCTGCTCAGGGCTGCTGTGTTCTCTTACTAGTACCAATACAAATGAGTTACCTTGAGAAGGCAATTGCTACTTTGGATTTATACCAGGGTTGACTGAGAAAAAAGGCTCCTGCTCCATGTGACTCACTCATTACGTCTGTAATGTAAGGTGGCTTCCAAAGAGATCACATATTATCCCAGATAAAAAAGGGTTTTAGTTACCCTATGGCATAATAATGGAGAAGGTAAAGGGAACCCTGACCATTAGGTCCAGTCGCGGATGACTCTGGGGTTGCAGCGCTCATCTCACTTTATTGGCTGAGGGAGCCGGCGTACAGCTTCCGGGTCATGTGGCCAGCATGACTAAGCCGCTTCTGGTGAACCAAAGCAGTGCACGGAAACACCATTTACCTTCCTGCCGGAGTGGTACCTATTTATCTACTTGCACTTTGACGTGCATTCAAACTGCTAGGTTGGCAGAAGCAGGGACCGAGCAATAGGAGCTCACACCGTCGTGGGGATTCGAACTGCCGACCTTCTGATCAGCAAGTCCTAGGCTCTGTGGTTTAACCCACAGCGCCACCCGCGTCCCTAATAATGGAGAAGCTGAAGCTCAACTCCTCAGTTACTCCTTGATCACAGAGTGACCATTGCAGCTGCCTGCCATAAGGGAACACAATGGACAGAAATACAAATTAATGCTAAGCGGCGTCACTAAGCAAGCAATTTTTGCTACAACCATAACATGCCTCCTCCTCAAAGTTGCATTGCATATTTATGAAAGGTTTGTTAACGTTTTGCTCAGCTCTGGGGCCTGAGTACACAAGCAGTCCCTTCACTCGAGCAAACTTTGACTTGGAACCAGGTCAAGGATATGGGTGGCTGTACACAAACCCAGAGCTAGAACAGGATTTCAGAGCTGAAACGGGAGTATAATATGTCAGAATCTACTGATCTGTTGACCAGACAAAGGCATAAGATGGGGATGGGGATGGGGATGGGGGAAGCTGTGCCCATCCACACTGAGACATTGCACTGGCCACAGCACTTGGTTCAGACCCTGATAAGGCACTTCAGTGATGGGATGATAATGATGCAATGTGGAAGCATGCAGAAAAATATGGAAAACCCTCCCCACCCCACCCCCCAGCAGCTATAGCACTATAAGTGGTACATCTGGAAGGGCCCTTGGTGATGAGCATCAAGCAAATTTGCAAATACAAGTTCAGACATATATATACACACACACACACACACACACACACACACACACACACACACGGGCTGGAATGATCGGGGGGAACCAACAAGGGCAAAGGATATACACAAGAACAGCTATGGAAAATAAGTCCCAAGCATCGTTAGAAACTCAGATATATAAAATGCACCCTAAATAGCTCCTTAAACCAAGGTTGCAGTTGCCAAAACGGAATGTCTAGTTGCCATCTTTAGGTAAGACAGCTCTCAAGACTTATTTTTCAAATGATGGACTGACTGTGGTCGATTCCTGGTTAAGCATCTGGCTAGTTCAGATGACAACCTTGAGCTTAGGTCTTTAAGACAGGCTTCCTCAACCTCGGCCCTCCAGATGTTTTTGGCCTACAACTCCCATGATCCCTAGCTAGTAGGACCAGTGGTCAGTGATGATGGGACTTGTAGTCTCAAAACATCTGGAGGGCCGAGGTTGAAGTAGCCTGGGTTAAGGGCTTTGAGAACTTAAAAGAAGAAAAGTCACTTGATCCAGGAACAGTCCATAGATAGACAGATAGACAGACAGATAGATAGATAGATAGATAGATAGATATAGGATATAGGATATAGGATATAGGATATAGATTAGATATAGATATAGATATAGATATAGATATAGATATAGATATAGATATAGATATAGATATCTATTTATCTATCATCTATCTATCCATCTGCCTATCTATCTATTGGCCTATTCCAACCTCTTTTTCTTAATGGTGACTCTTGCTCCTGCTCAGCCTGCACAGAAAAAAACATTTTGGTTCCTGAAATTCATTCTAATTGTGCAGATAAGAAGTAACTGATAGATTTCCACAGGATGTGGTATTTGTGTGTGTGAAACTGTCCAGATCCAATGATCCCCAAATGGTGGAGATGTCAGGCACCATGCTGATGCCCCGGCATCTTCACTTGGTCGCAAATGGTTGAAAGCCAGGTGCAAAATGTGCCTAGCACCTGGCTAATTTCAAACACGGGTCCCAAGTTACTACAAAACACGAGGAGTATAATCAAAATGTCATGATATAGCCCCAACCTGACTCAGAAGCAAGGGTCATCGAGTTCAACACTAGTTACTTCTAAGCATTTATAGTCAGGTTTGCAGCTTTAGGCTGTATAGTAAGAAGACGTCAATCCTCTTCAGAGTTGCTTTTGCTTCTTTCTGTCTCCCTTGCCTACTTCTCTGAACAACATGAACCAAGCAAATCAAACAGATGGCTTTCTTGAAACCCGAAAAGCTCAATGTGTGGGTTTCCATCGTATTATATTAAAATACACACACACAAACATCACACGTTACCAATTCATATATATCCTAATCATTCTAATGGTTACTCTGCAATCAGCTAAAACTGCTTAACCCAACCTCATGAATTGGCTGTGTATTTAAGCGAGACAACCTTGGTTAAAATAGGCTGCATCTGGATTACATTGCTTTTAGATTAACTTTAAATGAGAATAAATGTATTGCATTTAAATAATCTAATAACAAAGGGATCCCATCAAAGGGACTTAATTAAGTATGTGTTTAAGGACGGCAGGATCACGGCTAATGGGCTCAATTGTCTCGCATGATCAAGCCCTCTGAAATTCAATTCCCTGTCTCTGAAATGGGGCAAAGTTACCCCTCACTGCTTTTACTGGGACACTGAGATAGACAAGATAGATCTCTGCATAGACAGACAGACAGACAGACAAAGACAGACCTGTGACTATTCGTCAGCACATGCTATCCTGAAAACCACTAAAGCAAACATCTGTTGGGAACATGAAAGAAGTAATTTGGTATGCATGGAGCTAGGAAGTCAAAGTTGCCACTCACACCTGTAAAACTCAAATATCTGGACTAATGAAGATCCTTTATGAAAGTCTCCTAGGAGAGCTGAGTGCTGCAAGACAAATTTCTGCCTACGCTAGGAATGCTTCCCCAATAGGATTTACTTGCTGCTTCTGTTGGCAGTGCCCTAAAAAAGGCAAGCGCTCCAGTTGGAGAATTGCCTTGACCAAAGGCATCATGGAGTTTGAAGAAGCACAAACTCAGGACGAAAGGGAGAAATGTGATAAGAGGAAGGCATGTTTGGCAAATCCTCACCGTGATCAGTTCCCACCCGGAAACCTATGTCCCCACTGTGGAAGGATGTGTGGATCCAGAATTGACCTCTACGGTCACCTACGGACACATTGTTAAGACCATATTCATGGAAGACAATCTTACTTGGCTACGAGTGATCGCCAAAGAAGGAAGAATAAAAAAAGGTGAATGACAATCAGAAAAATTCCAAAATAGAGGAGGGAAAGAGCAATATTCCTTGTGAATTACCAGCTTAAATGCAACCCTATAGTGAAAGCAAAACATGGTACTATTGTACCAAATACAGAGAATGACACTGGGAGTTGAGGGTAGTGATGGGCAAAATCAGATCAGGATCTACCTGCTTTTCTCTGGGTAATTTGCAACAGATCAGCAATGGGTCTCTGACTCCCTGTTGTTCAATCACGAAAGAACAAAATTGACTTTCACAACCTAAATTAGCTTGCTGAAATGAAGTCAGGAGTTGACTATGGTGGGAAATGGCTGTGAGCCTGATACAAAAAAAAAAAAAAAAAAAAAGCTCTTTGGCTTATGATGTGCTCCAAGGCGGTTTGTTGGGTTTTGTTTTACTTCTTCTATGAGATGCCTTTTGCATCTGTCTCTTGTTGGCAGACTTTAAGGTTCCGGTAAAAGGCAAAGTGAATTGGACAAAGTTTGTCTATGCTGATCTACAGCCAACTGTTGCAAAAACATGGACCTTCACAGTTGTGTCATTCAAGTCCTGCTTCCCAGTTAACTGAATGACAGAAAGTGACAGAGTTGGAAAGCTCTTGACTTCTTGCTAGCTATTGCAGAGTTGGTGAGCCTGTGGCCCTTCAGATGCTATTGGACAACATCTCCTATCATCCCTGACCTATCATCCCATGCTGGCTTGGAATGAGGAGTATGGCATCCAGCTACATCTGAAGGACCACAGATTTCCCACCACCTGTCTTTTGACAAGTTAAATCAGAGATCGAGGAGGAGGTGGCAGAAATGCCGAGTGATTCAGCATCTCCAGCCCAGCCAGATGAAAGGGAGAGGGCTTCTTCTTTATACGATGTTCTGATTGAGCCTCGGGTCAAAATGACCCAGACAACTGGTGCCTGAAATACAAGAGAACCAGAGATGATTATATGTAAGTGCCGCATGAAGCCTTAGCGTACTTTTTCTATGAAAACAGCTGCCTTCGAATTGTGATCAGCGGTGTGGTTAAGAAACAGAGTCAATACTGGGCATCAGCAGAAATAGCTTGGCACCTACCTGCACTCTCATCTAGCCCAGGGCTGTCTGCTCTACCATGACTGGAATCAGCCCTCCAGGAACTCAGACAGAGATCTTCCCCATTACCTGCTACCTGATTTTTTCCATGGCTGGATTCTGGGACTGTCTAATCCAGGCATAGGCAAACTTGGCCCTCCAGATGTTTTGGGACTACAACTCCCATCATCCCTAGCTAACAGGGCCAGTGGTCAGAGATGATGGGAGTTGTAGTCCCAAAACATCTGGAGGGCCGAGTTTGCCTATGCCTGGTCTAATCTGTGGGTTGCCTTCTGATTGAATTTCACTTTGATTCTGATTTGATTTTAGGATGTATTTTAATTGATTGCCTGATTTTATGTTAAGATGTTATATATTTGATGTTAGCCGTTCTGAGCCCGGTTTTGTCTGGGG
The DNA here is from genome assembly GCF_951804945.1 of Podarcis cretensis. Lineage (NCBI taxonomy): Eukaryota > Metazoa > Chordata > Lepidosauria > Squamata > Lacertidae > Podarcis > Podarcis cretensis. The sequence continues at coordinate 15,430,405 of NC_137187.1, forward strand.
AGGGCGGGGTATAAATAAAATGTATTATTATTATTATTATTATTATTATTATTATTATTATTATTTACATGCTATGCATGTGCTCTGCCACTGATTGGAGCTGGTCTCCAGCTGGACATGGCACATAAACACCATCTATCCGTATGTCAAGGAGCTGTCAAGGAGCCAGGTCGACCACAGGGCATGCACACATGGCAGGCAGGGAATGAAATTAGCTCTTTACTAACAGAAAACAACACTCTGGTTCACCTTAATCCAGCTAAGACATTGCTGAGACTGACCACTAGCTCTGCCCTTCCTCCTCTAGTCTTGATCCCTCCCAAGAAGAAGAAGGCTATGTTGAGAGGGTGAGCTCCTCATCTGGGCCTGTCTGGCCTGTTGCTCAGCAATGTGTAGGAGGTGTTCAGAGGGGGAGGTGAGCCAGCAGGGCTGGGACTGTCCTGCTGCGGTGTAGAAGGGAAAACCTCTGACTCCTCTCTGTCTGATTCTGCGCTCACACAGAGACTCTCAGCCTCTAACCCTGTCCTAGAAGGCCCTCCTCCTTACCCCATCCCTCCTCTGATCGCTCCAAGCCCCTGCTTCCAGCACCTCCCAGCTTGTCCCTTCTGGAGACTGCTCTTCAGTGTCCCACCACCAGGACCTGGGATCTAAGTCATCTTCTGTGCTCTCCCTGGTGGGCTCTTGGGCGGATGGCTCCCAGCACTCATCCTTATCCCGCCAGTCCCTGCCACTGTAGGTGCCAGTTCATTCAAATGATACCTTCATGTGGGTCTGAGCATGAAAGAAAGGGTGTGGTGTGTGTCTGACCTGCTCTTGTGCATTTGGGAGCAGTTTGATCTACAGAAAACAGTGAAGTCTTCTGCAGCATTCAGGCAAGCACCACCATCAATTTATTTCTGCAGGTTGTGCTGCTGTTAACAGAACAAGGGTAGGGACTGCTAAGGGGGGGAAAGACAAGATCATTTGTGAGTGGGGCCCTTAGTAGGATGACCACATTTTGTCTGGCTCAGCTTCTGCTGAGGAGATGCAAAAACTTGCATTTTGCTAGCATCCTACACAACGACTAAATGCATATGACTTATCCTCTACATCTTTCTGCAGGGCCTGTAAGACAGAGTTGTTCTGCCTGGCATTTGGCTTAGAATCAATTTGATTCCCTTCCCCCTTTCTTCTTTCTTTTTTCCTTTCTCCTCCTGTGATGAGGCTGCATTTTAATGTTTTAATTGTTTTAATGTTGTATTTTAATCTTGTTTTTAAAGTTGTATTTCAATCAACTTGTTTTAATTATTGGTTGTTAGCCACCCTGAGCCCGGTCTTGGCTAGGGAGGGCGGGGTATAAATAAAATTTATTATTATTATTATTATTATTATTATTATTATTATTATTATTATCTGATCTTTCTAGCAGCTGTGCAAGATTATAGTATGTTAAGATGAACCCTTTGATCACTATTCACAGGTAGAAAGCATTTCAGGTAGAAACCAATACACACACTTCTGGCCATAGAAACCAAAAAAAAGAACAAGCCAGAAATGTTTCCTGGGAGGGGTCCCTCTAATTGTTCACATTTAAAATTATTTTTATATACCGTATTTTTCATCCCATAGGACGCTCTGTCCCATAGGACGCACCTAGTTTTTTTGGGGGGAAATAAAGGAATTTCCCCCCTTTATTTCCCCCCCCCAAAAAAACCAGGTCGGGGAACAGCAGTATGGCGGCGCTGCACCTCCCCACTGTCCCCTGAGCTTGTGGGGCTGGCTGATGTCTGCCCGGCGCGCGGGGCGCTCTGCTTCAGGGTGCCCTGCGCGCCGGGCGGGAGGTTGCTATCCACAGCCTAGGGAGCCCTGCGGGAACTCCCGCAGGGCTCCCCATGCTTGCTGATAGCTTCCTGAAGCCTGGAGAGCGAGAGGGGTCGGTGCGCACTGACCCCTCTCACTCTCCAAGCTTCAGAGAAAGCCTGTATTCGCCCCATAGGACGCACACAGATTTCCCCTTCATTTTTGGAGGGGAAAAAGTGCGTCCTATAGGGCGAAAAATACGGTATTTTTTTCTTTTGTAAGAAAAATAATAATTTATAATTAGTTTTTCCATTTTCCAGATTTCCATTTCATTCTTCAAGCGTCATTAATTTCAGTGGGAGACTCACCTGCATTAAGTCACCTATATAACTTTAATGCTTTAAATCTGAATGGAATGATTTTCACTGACATGGGACTGGAGCCTGAGGGTTTCATGTCAGAGTTCAGAGAGACTGGACACAGGATACCCATTTGAGATGTAATTTAAAAGGTGGTGACATTCAATAAGCTTTCTTGTTATTTATAATGGCAGCCCAAGCCAATTTTGGCCATCTATAACACTGTGGAGTTCTGCACCCAATGACGAGTAATTTGCAAGCTTTGTAGTATTTCACAAGGGCATTATACTGTCAAGTTTCAAAGGGATCAGACAAAGGATGCTGCTATTTCTCCCATGTAAGTGACAATGAGAAAAGAATGTCTTTTCAATTATTCCAAACTAGAAATCCTGGGTTGAAAGTTCAGCAGGTTAATAAGGCTGCCTATCATCCTTTAAATAGTTTCCTGAACTGAAATGGACCTATAATTTTGAGGTTCAGCAGCCAAACAGTAGAATAGTTTCAGGGATTTCTAGCAGTCCCTCTGGACATCAGATCATATAAAGCCTTGAATTTGGTGGCAAGGATATCTTTGATCATCTGAGAAGGCCCTGGTGGTCATGGCCATAGCTAGCAGAAGGCCATGCACCCTTCCCACATGCAGCCCAGATTAAATGTGGCATCTTTTTATACACCAATTTAAAATGCATTGTTGTTGTTGTTTAGGTATCTCCTGTCTGTAGATTCTTAGACTTCAGCGCTCAGTATCTGGGTTTAGGATTTTGATTTTGTATCTCTACTGACAGTACGTATTCTTGCCTTTTATTTGTATTCTTGTCTTGATGTTATGGTTTAACATTAAAACAAAATAAAAAAATTCCTTCCAGTAGCACCTTAAAGACCAACTAAGTTAGTTCTAGGTATGAGCTTTCGTGTGCATGCACACTTCTTCAGATACACTGAAACAGAAGTCACCAGACCCTTCTATATAGTCAGAAGGTGGGGAGGGGTGTTACTCAGAAGGGTGGTGGGAATGGGTGATTGGCAGATAGCTGTGATGAGCCTGTTGACGACTCTTAACGACTGCAGTAGGTCTTACAGGAAAAAGCAAGGGGTGAGAAGGTGAAAAATGTCTATTGCAGTCATTAAGAGTCGTCAACAGGCTCATCACAGCTATCTGCCAATCACCCATTCCCACCACCCTTCTGAGTAATACCCCTCCCCACCTTCTCACTATATAGAAGGGTCTGGTGACTTCTGTTTCAGTGTATCTGAAGAAGTGTGCATGCACACGAAAGCTCATACCTAGAACTAACTTAGTTGGTCTTTAAGGTGCTACTGGAAGGAATTTTTTTATTTTGTTTTGACTATGGCAGACCAACACGGCTACCCATCTGTAAATGGTTTAACGTTGTAAGCTGAGTAGAGATTTTATATATAGGAGTCTATCAATTAGTAGCAATAAAATGTAAAGGAACCCCTGACCATTAGGTCCAGTCGTGGCCGACTCTGGGGTTGGGGTTGCGGCGCTCATCTCGCTTTATTGGCCGAGGGAGCCGGTGTACAGCTTCCGGGTCATGTGGCCAGAATGACTAAGCCGCTTCTGGCGAACCAGAGCAGCGCATGGAAATGCCGTTACCTTCCCACTGGAGCGGTACCTATTTATCTACTTGCACTTTGATGTACTTTTGAACTGCTAGGTTGGCAGGAGCAGGGACTGAGCAACAGGAGCTCACCCCTTCTGATCAGCAAGTCCTCGGCTCTGTGGTTTAACCCACAGCGCCACCCACGTCCCTTAGTAGCAATAGTAAGGTAAAGGTAAAGGTACCCCTGCCCGTACGGGCCAGTCTTGACAGACTCTGGGGTTGTGCGCCCATCTCACTTAAGAGGCCAGGGGCCAGCGCTGTCCGGAGACACTTCCGGGTCACGTGGCCAGAGTGACATCGCTGCTCTGGCGAGCCAGAGCCGCACACGGAAACGCCGTTTACCTTCCCGCTGGTAAGCGGTCCCTATTTATCTACTTGCACCCGGAGGTGCTTTCGAAGTGCTAGGTTGGCAGGCGCTGGGACCGAGCAGCGGGAGCGCACCCCGCCGCAGGGATTCGAACCGCCGACCTTTCGATCGGCAAGCCCTAGGCGCTGAGGCTTTAACCCACAACGCCACCTGCGTCCCACAATAGTAGCAATAGTTCCACTCTATTCTGACTCAGTCAGACCACACCTGGAATACTATGTCCCGTTCTGGGTACCGCAGTTTAAGAAGGATGTTGACAAACTGGAATGTGTGTAGAGCAGGGCGACCAAGATGATCAAAGGTCTGGAAACCACGCCTTATGAGGAATGGTTAAAAAAGTTGGGTATGTTTAGCCTGGAAAAGAGGAGACTGAGAGGAGGTAGGACAGCTATCTTCAAATCTCTCTAGTGCTGTCACATGGAGGCTGGAGCAAGCTTGTTTTCTCCTACTCTGGAGGGTAGGACTCGAACCAACGGCTTCAAGTTACAAGAAAGGAGATTCCAACTGAACATCAGGAAAAGCTTTCTGACAATAATTGCTGTTCAACAGTGGAACTGTCTTGCTCAGGAGGTTGTGGACTCTCCTTCCTTGGAGGTTTCTAAGCAGAGGTTGGATGGCCATCTGTCATGGATGCTTTAGTTGAGATTCCTGCATTGCAGGGGGTTGGTCTAGATCAGGGGTCAGCAAACTTTTTCAGCAGGGGGCCAGTCCATTGTCCCTCAGACCTTGTGGGGGGCCGGGCTCTATTTTGGGGAAAATAAATAAATTAATGAATTCCTATGGCCCACAAATAACCCAGAGATGTGTTTTAAATAAAAGGACACATTCTACTCATGTAAAAATACACTGATTCCTGGACTGTCCACGGGCTGGATTTAGAAGGCGATTGGGTTGCATCCGTCCCTCGGGCCTTAGTTTGCCTACCCATGGTCTAGATGACCCTCGGAGACCCTTCCATGATTATATGAATGGATAAAATACATAAATAAATGATAAAATATTATAAGATGGGAGGGAGAGGAAAATCCCAATATCAACAAAAAGGTTTTCACAAAGCACCACAAATGCAATATCGGAAGATAACATAGCAAGAATCCTGCAGGATCAGATCAAAGGCCCATCTTGTCCAGCATTCTGTTCTCCATTTGCCAAAGTGGATGCCTCTGGAAAGTCCACAAGCAAGGCTGCCCCACTTGTGATTAAGCACAGCTGGTATTCAGAAACATACTGTCTCCAACACCTTATCCTCTGTGACTTTTGTCTACCTCTTTTTTAAAGCATTGCAGGTGGTGAAGCGCAACCCAGGTGTGCAAATGCATCAGGTCAGGTCTGCAAGCAGAAAACCGCCTCTCCATGCATTTCTCCCTTGCTGGATTGCAGCCTGAGTGAATCTGCAATGGATGAATACATCTCTCTTTTTTTACCACTAGCAGAATGTTTGTTTGTTTCTTCCAATTATACAAATGCAAATAACTAAAGGGATCAAAAAACATGAAGGAACAGATTATGAAAACATCCTGCTTAAGACTCTCAATGTTTCCATCAACACTATCTTTCAAAAAATAAATAAATAAAATACAGCGAGAACTATTATTTTACAATGCAATATTAGCATTTCAATGGGTGATAATGTACCTTCATTTACAGTGCAGATAATACCTGCAAGTGGCTTTGGGAAACTCTATCCTGGCTTGCAAGTGTGTTGCCTCTTAGCTTGTTATGTGCCTGAACAGTAACATTAAGCTTTCCTTGCTATTTAAGGATTTAAAAAAGGAGAGAATAAAATTTTATTTATACACACACACACACACTGTATTTTTCCATGTACAGGACAAGGGTTTTTTCTTATGAAGTTATGTCCAAAAAATGGGGTCATCTTATACATGGATAGTGCATAGGGTGGGACATGGGATTGGTTACTGCTGCGAGCTGGAGATCGTCAGCGGCTATTGGGTGTGTTATTGGTGGCTGTGGCAAGGGATGAGGATGATTGGCTGCTACTGTGGCAATAGGGCGGGCAATTTGCAGCTTTTGGGATGTGTACAAGTGTCATTGTAGGGCAGACGGGTGAGCAATGTTCGTCAATCTCCGAAGAAAAGCTCAAAAACTTTGTGCCACTCCCCAAAAAAGCTCAACAACTCTGGGCAATATCCCCCCTCTTATACATGAGGACGTGTTATACACAGAAAAGTACAGTACTTTCAATTGGGTTGGTCTTCTAAGGGAAGTGTGTTCTAGCACTGATTTTTTCTAGAAAAACAACACTAGATACCAGACAAGTCAAGCACACTGCATGCCAATCACATCATGTCATAAATGCAACAGCACAAGGAAGTGTCATTGTTGTTCCTCCTCTGTTAAATGTATTTTCTCCTGTCATCAATGCTTTAGTCAATGAAGGACCCATATTTGGTCTTAATGCGCTCAGCTAACAGCCAGCAACACTTAAAGGAGCTGTGCTGGGTTAACACCTGATTGATTCGTATTCATATTCATATTCACTCTAAAGAGGTTCCTCTCTAGTTCTTTAGAGGCAGGCATCTAAACTGCCTCTTTGCTCCAGAGTGCAGGCCCTCCAATGATTGGGTGTTATAAATTGCATGCAGCTCTCTAAGAGAGCACCTGAACCACCAAAAAATATTCTAGTGGGGGCCAGTTTGGACTGAACTGTGGCTGCGGGGGTTGAAGCCACCCATCCATTCATCTCTCCAACTAATCTATCAACCTAGTGACAGCAGGTTTAAAAATATGGGGGTTACAATTGAGAGAGGCTCCGGTGTGTGGGGAAAAGGTTCGATTCTAAGGCCCATTTAATTGATCTTCCAAATGTTAACATTTCTTGGAGAGAGAGAGAGACACAGAGAGAGAGAGAGAGAGAGAGAGAGACATATTTAATTCTCTTTTCATGTTGTCAGACGTTTTAATTCCCAGACATCCCACTGACTGATAAGCCAGGATTGATACTCTTGTCTAAAGCAGACCTACACAAATGCTGCCCATAATGTGCTCTAGATGTTAATTGAAATGTTGCAGTGTTGTTTGGCATCAGATACATCCATCTCTTTGTAATGGGGGCCTCTGGGTATTATTTAAATTATTAGATTGTGCATCAGCGTGCATCAACCCTGGCCTGCATAATTATTAGGAGAAATACATTCGGACAAGGTTCAAAAGCTTCAATTTGGCCTTAGGAGAGCTTAATGCTATACAGTTTTGTTTTGAATGTATATCGAATGGCAAATTCTCATCATTATTGGTAAAGGACCCCTGGACAGTTAAGTCCAGTCAAATTCAACTATGGGGTGCTGTGCTCATCTCACTTTCAGGCTGAGGGGACCAGTGTTTGTCCAGAGACAGCTTTTCTGTGGCCAGCAGGACTAAACAGCTTCTGGTGCATGGAAACGCCATTTACCTTCCTGTTGTAGCAGTACCTATTTATCTACTTGTGCTGGTATGCTTTCGAACTGCTAGGTTGGCAGGATCAATATCACCAGGTCTTGTGGGAGACCTTAGCATGGTCCAGCTAGTGGGCTTCCCAGTGATGTTTCTGCCACTGCTAGACACTCCCTCCCGATAATCTTCCATCCAGCACCCTTCTCTATGCCCCATTCCTCCCAACCCTCTCTTACTTCTCTTTCTTCTCTTCACATTCTTCACTGCTGTGATGGCCTCTCCACCTCCTCTGGCATCTGGGCTCGGAGAAAGGGCCAAAAGGCCCCCTTCTTTGTATTTTGGACAAGGTGACAAGATTGCAAGTGCCGCTGTTGAGGTTTGCCATGGCTGCTAAAAAAAAAACCTGTGTCTTTTTAGAAATAAAGACCTATGTTCAAAAATACCCATGTTGAAATGCTTTCCCAGCCACTGTAGCCGCAGCATTTTCCTCCCTCTGATAAGAAAGACTCCCTTGGTTTTCTTCTTTCAGCCCAGGGGAGGCAGTAAGGAGGTGGAAAGTGGAGGCAGGAACACTGATGATGGAGGAGAGACATTGGAGACAGTGGCATTATGCACACACTGACACCTTGGCCCAGCAATAAACTAAGGCCGACTACTGGCCTCTCTGAGCTCCCTGGGCCAGTGCCTGATCTGGCTAACTGCTGGTACCAGAGTCAGAATATAGCACACTTTTCTTTGGGGATTAATGGGGCAGGGGCCCCAAAAAGTTGGTTAAATTGCTTATGTATGCCACCACCGTAGCCAGAACTCTGTATGTGCAAAAATGGAAAGAAGAAGTTCCAACGAAAGAGGACTGGACCTTAAAACTACTGGACTATGTGGAGATGGCGAAATCGATGACAAAAAACAAGAGACCAAAGAGACAAAATGTTTGTGAAAGAATTGAGACCGTTTTCAGACTATCTGATAAAATACTATAGACATTGTTGGGGGGGGGGAAGTCTCTGAAGAAAATTAAAGGTTCAGTTTGAGGAGAGTTGACTTGAGTTACTAAGGGCTGTATCTGATTGCACCAAAGCTTGCTGAGGACAAAAAACACACACATTAAGGATAGTTGATGCCTTGCCTGTTACTCAAGTCTGTCCCTGTCCTTAGGCGTTCCTTAAGAGGTAGAAAACAGGTGGGAAATTCCTTGATAGGTGCAAAATCTTCTTTGTGTTCAGGTGTACATGATCTGCAAGTAGCATTTGCTAAAGCCCTTTTAGACTTGAACTTAGGTACAGTGGTACCTCAGGTTACATACGCTTCAGGTTACATACGCTTCAGGTTACACACTCTGCTAACCCAGAAATAGTGCTTCAGGTTAAGAACTTTGTTTCAGGATAAGAACAGAAATTGGGCTCCGGCGGCACGGCGGCGGCAGGAGGCCCCATTAGCTAAAGTGGTGCTTCAGGTTAAGAACAGTTTCAGGTTAAGAATGGACTTCCGGAACGAATTAAGTACTTAACCCGAGGTACCACTGTACAGAGCAGTGCTTTTCTTCTAGAAAAAAAGGTTCCGGTACTCACCATGAAGTACCACACTTTTAACCAGTGCTTTTCTTCTAGAAAAAAAGATGCCAGTACCCCCAGAAATAAAAGCGCTGATACAGAGAAATAGATTTTGCACTGCAATTTGCATTCCTTATTTTTACATCTTCTGAGTGACTAAAGCTTTACTATCTATATCTATATCTATCTATGAAAAAACCCAGAAACATCTTAGATGTTCTAATCATGGCAGATCTTTCCATCCAGCAGTTAAGTTCACAACGCCTTGTTCAAACAGCCTCTTGGTTACTACATTACTTTAAAGGACATAACACTGAATGAAGGGATCTGGCTTTAATTTTCTTGCAGACATTCTCAACCTATCTTCTTGAATGCTGCACAGCTTTTCCATGATCCCCCTGATAATAGAATTTAACACTGGCACAAGATGGAGGTATTAACTTGTCTCCTAGTCAATGGAGAGCTCACTCCTTTATCAACAAGAATAATAAGAAGGATCCAGACAGACAGCCATAAGTAATGATACAGGTCTAAGCCAGATTATTCCTCTTATCTTCCTCTCCATGTAGAGGAGAGTGTCGAACAGCAAATGGGGACCAGCAGCAAGAGGCGATTCTATAATTATCCAGCCTAGTAAATCCACTGATGAACACCCCCTAATAAATTAACGAACAAACAAAACCCTGCACCGTTACCTAGTAACATTTCCATGGTTTTGTTCTGACACAATCGCCTAAAAAATAATAATCTGTTAAAATGAAACAAGACATCGAAAACAGCAGAGACCTTTATTCCTCTCCCACCACTTCATAGCACAAAAAGTTGCTTGGGTGAGAGGGAATTGTTTTCTGAAAAGAACTGGCTGTCCAGGACAATTGGAAAAAATATATAGCACTAAAAAAGGAAGAATGTGAAAATAAAACTAGGGTTCAATGCAGTGTTGGAAACTCAGATACATAAACTAGGCACCAAATTGCTGCTTAAATCAGGGTTACAGTCACCAAAGCAGAATGTCTAGTTGCCATTTGGGGGCCAGATGGCTCAAAAGCTGTATTTTTCAATACGACTTTTTGGTTCCTGAAATTCGTTCTGATTGTGTAGATGAAATATAATGGACAGAATTCTATAGCATGGGGTATTAGTGTGTGAAAACAGCCAAGATCCAATGATTCTGAGGCATGCACCTCCAGACAGTGGAGACGAAAGGAGCCATCCTGGCACCCAGGCATCTTCACAAAGCCAGGTCCACAAGGCACCTGGTGAATTTCGAACACTGGTTCATTATTAATTTTCCATCCTCACCCAATGTCAGGCGGCAGTAGATCCAACGCCCACGGCAGGTTGCCAGGAATGGATAAGACAAGGAAAAGTTCTTACCAACTGCTTTTTATTCAATATTCACAGAGAGAGGCTTGGGAAAACAGCCACTCAGAATAATGGCATTGCCTTAAGTGAGTCTCCACCCCCTCCCTTCAGGTGCTGAAAAGTGCCCTCTGCCTCTGAGCTCTCTGCTCTCCTACTTTCAATGCTCGCTGGGTTCTGGGATGGGGGAATGCTTTCTACATTGCAAAACAGCAGCGTCTGAGGCTGAAGGAAGACTCCATGCAGCAAATGAGGAATAACAAAAGGTTTATTATTGGCTTACTGGCCAGCAAGACGACTCAGAGGAATCAGTTCCAAAGTCTGAGCCCCCCCCCCAAGCACTCTTCTCTCTTAAGGCACTACATATGCATAGACTGCAGCAAAATCTGTCCAATCCTAGGCTACATCGCCCTATTAGCATACCATTTATGGCCTTTCCTTAATTGCATATACATTAAGCAAGTACACAAAGAACTCTCTCTAAGCAACACCTCGCTGCACGTGATCCCTTTGCATTCCTTTCCTTATATGGGTTTAACTAAGGGAGTTTAGGGGACGCGGGTGGCACTGTGGGTTAAACCACAGAGCCTAGGACTTGCCGATCAGAAGGTCGGCAGTTCGAATCCCCATGACGGGGTGAGCTCCCGTTGCTCAGTCCCTGCTCCTGTCAACCTAGCAGTTCGAAAGCACGTCAAAGTGCAAGTAGATAAATAGGTACCACTCCGGCGGGAAGGTAAACGGTGTTTCTGTGCGCTGCTCTGGTTCGCCAGAAGCGGCTTAGTCATGCTGGCCACATGACCTGGAAGCTGTATGCCGGCTCCCTCGGCCTATAAAGCGAGATGAGCGCCACTACCCCAGAGTCGGTCACAACTGGACCTAATGGTCAGGGGTCCCTTTACCTTTAAGGGAGTTTAGGACGTGGAACAAGACACTGGAATGTGTTTTTGCAAGACAACAGCTCATGGTACGAGATTAGGATGGCTTGGCTTGAAGGTCTCTATATGCATCATCTAAAGACACTCTGGTGCTTCTTCTTCCTCCCCTCCCATTATTTCCCAGATTTTCCTCTCATCTGTCTCCGAGCCTCTGAACTGTCTTCTTCTCTGGAGGGGTCAGGCTGGGAAGCCAGTTTCCACCATGCCTCCTCTGCCCAGTCCCAGACACTCAAAGGTCAGAAGATGCTGAAGTTGTTGTGGGGCTTTTTGGGGAGGGGAGAAGCTGAACATGTGTATGCCAAATGCTAAGACCTTCAGCAATTCTACCCAGACATAAATAATAAATTCTACTTGTTGAATTTATCCAAGAGTTGAACATGGTTCTCCCCTCTCCTCATTTACTCCCCACAACAACTTCTAAAGATGTACAGTGATGACACCTCCCAAATGTCAATCAGCAGGCAGTTCCAAGGGGCTGCCACACTAAAGGAATGTAGGAGGAGAGAGATGAGACTACAACACTTCACCATCAGCTTGGGTGAGATACCCAGCCATTTTTAGCTCTTCTCTCCTTGCGTGATTTCCATTCCAGTTGGTTGCTACAAGAACTCTGTAATGAATAACTAATGTCTTTGCTTTTGCTTTTGCTTTCTCCTCCCTCCCCACTCCCTTTTCCTCTTGTGCTGTTTCTTTTAGATCGCAAACCTGATCTTGCTGTTGATATTTGTCACTGATCTACTGGGAGATATTTTTTGACTGAAGAGTTGGGTTCAGAACTTGAAATAAATAAAAGTAATACATATGCAATCTCTCAAGTGTTTCTTGAAAGCTGTAAGCTTCAGACATTGCTATCCGATAGTGGTGAGTGTATATAATCAAGTTGATTTTTAAAATTAACTTCTCAATAAGTTTGCCTTTAAATTCTGGCTACCACAAAATCCATATGACGGTGCTATATTAGTATTCAGTATCATCTGCATGCAACCAATAGCATCTGATCTTTTATATATATATATAAAACTGTTCCACTGTCAAACAGCTCTTACTGTCACAAGGTTTTTCCTGATGTTCAGTTGGAATATCCTTCCTTGTAACTTGAAGCCACTGGTTTGAGTCCTACTCTTCAGAGCAAGAGAAAAGCTTGTTCCCTCTTCCTTGTGACAACCCTTTAGATATCTGAAGATGGCAACCCAAAGGGTCTCATCAATGGTTCCTCTTCATCCTGGAGAAGAGTGACTAGTGGGGTGCCACAGGGTTCTGTCTTGGGCCCGGTCTTATTCAACATCTTTATCCATGACTTGGATGATGGACTCAAGGGCATCCTGATCAAATTTGCAGATGATACCCAACTGGGAGGGGTGGCTAACACCCCAGAGGACAGGATCACACTTCAAAACGACCTTGACAGATTAGAGAACTGGGCCAAAACAAACAAGATGAATTTTAACAGGGAGAAATGTAAAGTATTGCACTTGGGCAAAAAAAAATGAGAGGCACAAATACAAGATGGGTGACACCTGGCTTGAGAGCAGTACATGTGAAAAGGATCTAGGAGTCTTGGTTGACCACAAACTTGACATGAGCCAACAGTGTGACGCGGCAGCTAAAAAAGCCAATGCAATTCTGGGCTGCATCAATAGGAGTATAGCATCTAGATCAAGGGAAGTAATAGTGCCACTGTATTCTGCTCTGGTCAGACCTCACCTGGAGTACTGTGTCCAGTTCTGGGCACCACAGTTCAAGAAGGACACTGACAAACTGGAACGTGTCCAGAGGAGGGCAACCAAAATGGTCAAAGGCCTGGAAATGATGCCTTATGAGGAACGGCTAAGGGAGCTGGGCATGTTTAGCCTGGAGAAGAGGAGGTTAAGGGGTGATATGATAGCCATGTTCAAATATATAAAAGGATGTCACATAGAGGAGGGAGAAAGGTTGTTTTCTGCTGCTCCAGAGAAGCGGACACGGAGCAATGGTTCCAAACTACAAGAAAGAAGATTCCACCTAAACATTAGGAAGAACTTCCTGACAGTAAGAGCTGTTTGACAGTGGAATTTGCTGCCAAGGAGTGTGGTGGAGTCTCCTTCTTTGGAGGTCTTTAAGCAGAGGCTTGACAACCGTATGTCAGGAGCGCTCTGATGGTGTTTCCTGCTTGGCAGGGGGTTGGACTCGATGGCCCTTGTGGTCTCTTCCAACTCTATGATTCTATGATTCTATATCTCCTTGCAGTCTCCTCTTTTCCAGGCTAAACATACCCAGCTCCTTCAACCATTCCTCATAAGGCTTGGTTTCCAGAGCATTATCATCTTGGTTACCCTCCTCTGCACACATTCCAGCTTGTCAACATCATTCTTAAATTGTGGTACCCACAATTATAACAAGGGATAACAGGCACAGCTTGGAGGCTAGGAGCATGATCAGAGAAAACGATGGTTCTACATTGACTGTACGCAGGCTTAGAAACCCTCTCCCAGCACACAGTTCCTTTTGTGTGAACAGGAGCTAACACACGTTAAGTGCTTATGTATGTAGGCCTCATTCACACAATCCATCTGCTGCAAAAAAATGGGTATGTGCCCACAGGCACATACCTCTGATTTCACATTACAGTGGTACCTCGGGTTAAGAACTTAATTCATTCTGGAGGTCTGTTCTTAACCTGAAACTGTTCTTAACCTGAAGCACCACTTTAGCTAATGGGGCCTCCTGCTGCTGCCACGCCGCCAGAGCACGATTTCTGTTCTCATCCTGAAGCAAAGTTCTTAACCTGAGGTAATATTTCTGGGTTAGCGGAGTCTGTAACCTGAAGCACCTGTAACCTGAAGCGTATGTAACCCGAGGTACCACTGTATATGTAGTTAGACTGGTGTCCCTGCAGCTGAGTGGGGAAGACTCAGTCAGGATCAAAGGTCTGTTCATGGATATATTCAAGATTAAAACGACAAAAGAGAAGTTCATTGGCATTTGTTGCAATGAATACCTTTTCATTGTTCCAGGATACACATGCCTCTGAGAAATAATCATATGCAGTCTGAATAATAATCGTCAGGCCTCCCCAACACGAATCCGAGGCTTGCTCCCAAACCTATAACATACACGCAATGGGTATTTGTGAATCAGGCTTAAGATACAGTACAAAACTGGTTGTCCATTGGGAAGTTGAATGAACAATAGGAAAAGTAAGGTGATCAGTAAGTTGAAGCCATTTTTCTGCAGAGAACAGTGTCACGAGGAACCAAGACCATGTGCAGCAAAGCATTATTTTGCTCCTTGATGTGATATCTGTGATGTGCAGGCATGTGAGGGAAGGAGAGGGGTGGGTGGGAATACAGTTCACTTCTTCTCTGAACGCAATTCCCCTCACAGAAGGTTGAACTTGGCTGTCAGCACAAAATAGCATTCATAAAGCTAAACCTCATGAGGCTTTTGAGAGAAGGAAGGGCAGAGAGCAGCCATTCAGAGATAAGGGGAATATGACACTAGAAGAGATGGGGGGTGGGGGTGGGAAGTGCTCAGATTGTTCCCTCCAACCTTCATCAGAAGTGCATCAGAAGGAAGAAACCACTTAGCTGGCACCGGTTAATAAACGCTTGCAAGTATCTGTCTATGTGAGGAAACACATGACAGCCACAGACACTGTGCTACTCAAGAGTCTCTTTTGTCTCACAGCAGAAAGCTATGCAAAATGTGCCAGTCACTTTCTGCAAGGGAGAACTTATTGGCAGCGTTGGGTGAGAGTTGGGCCCAGTTCAACTGAGTGGCAAAGCCTTTTCTGGGTGGTTATTGCTTCAGTTCTCTGGGGAGGAGACTAAACATTTTGAATATTCTCCTATTTGGCCGTAAATGCATGATGTGCAGGGACACCCAACCAACCACCAGAGATAGTGGCCCCAGCACATGATGCTGGTTGCAACAACCTTCACATCAAATACAGTGGTACCTCGGGTTAAGAACTTAATTCGTTCCGGAGGCCCGTTCTTAACCTGAAACTGTTCTTAACCTGAGGTACCACTTTAGCTAATGGGGCCTCCCGCTGCCACTACGCCGCCACTGCACAATTTCTGTTCTCATCCTGAAGCAAAGTTCTTAACCTGAGGTACTATTTTGGGGTTAGCAGAGTCTGTAACATGAAGCGTCTGTAACCTGAAGCATCTGTAACCTGAGGTACCACTGTAGTCAGGTAACGCCTACTATTTTTGTGGGATGTAACATAAGCAGTCAAATACAACATTTCCTGTTTGCCCAGAGTGGACACGCAGGGGCATGTTGGTCCGGTCAGGAAGACTTCCTGTCACACCTGGTGTGGAACATCCTCCCCCTGTGTGTGGCCAGGTAGATGGGCGTGACCCTGGCAGACCCTATAACGGGGCTAGTCATGCAGCCACCTTCCTCTCACTTCTTCACTTTATACCAACTTGACGTTCTTTTGTTGTGTGCTGGCTCTCAGCCATTCCCATTTGGGATAAACCCACACTCTCTTCTGTAACTACAAGCTAAAGCCTGCCATCAAGGATCATGCTGTGAACTGAATGTAAGTAAACTTCTTGTTACTTTTAAGAGAAGACTGTTGTGTCTTTATTCTTTTCTAAGAGGGAACAAAGGGGATTTCCCAGTAACAAATCCAATCTGGACAAGCCAGACTGGATTGCTTAACTCAAGAGATTCAGACGAATCTACCAACTAGCTTCTTGCAATAGGATATACTCTGCTATGAGCTCACGAGTGTGAATAAGGAAGGATAATATTTAATCAATATATCCTCTCCTACTATCCACAACATCCCCACAATTTTAACTTCCTGGTGTACAAGGCCCTATACAGCTTGGGACTAGTTGCTAAAAAATTGTCTCACTTGTCACGTCCAACTTATCACCAGTGGCATAACGTTGGTTGTCAGTGCCCGGGGGGGGGGCATGGGTAGGGCAGCTCAGCCCTTGCCAGTGCCAGAGTGACCCCACCCACACCAAACCATAGTGAGGCCACGCTGAGCCACCTGCCAACCCATGCAGGGGGGAACCAGGTGACCCAGTGTGGCCCTTGGCAGATGGAGAGGTGTACTGGGCCAGGCCACACTGGAGGTGCTTGGTTTGTGCCCCCACAAAAACTGTGCATCCAGGGTCGTGGCCCCCTTGACACCCCACATGCTATGTTCCTACTTATCATGACAGTATGACCAATGGAAGTTGAAGTCCAAACATCTGCAGGGCATCAGGCTGTGTATGCCTGCAGCAGAAGAACCATTTTATGGGATAACAGAAGTTAGATATGCCTCCAGCCCCTTGAGTCAACAAGGTATAAAGGTAAAGGTAAAGGTACCCCTGACCGTTAGGTCCAGTCACGGACAACTCTGGTGTTGCTGCACTCATCTCGCTTTATTGGCCGAGGGAGCCAGTGTTTGTCTGCAGACAGCTTCCCTGTCATGTGGCCAGCATAACTAAGCTGCTTCTGGAGAACCAGAGCAGCGCACGGAAATGCCGTTTACCTTCCCACCGGAGTGGTACCTATTTATCTACTTGCACTTGACATGCTTTTGAAATGCTAGGTGGGCAGGACTGGGACCAAACAACGGGAGCTCACTCGGTCGTGGGGATTCGAACCGCCAACCTTCCGATCGGCAAGCCCTAGGCTCTGTGGTTTAGACCACAGTGCCACCCGCGTCCCTTCAACATGAACCCATATTTGGGGCAGTTTCCCAGGCCTTGACACAGTCTTCTTTTAGACGTCTGGCCAAGACATGTCTTTTCCAGAAAGCCTTTAATAGGGCCAGCCTTTGCATATCTACTCAGAAGAGCATTCTCTATTCAAAAGCACATCCCACAGAGTTCAATGAGATGCACTCCCAGGGAAGTGTGTTTAAGATTTAAAGCCTGAGTGTTTGCTTGGCTCTGTTGTCTTAAGGACATTCACTTCCATGGCTTGATGTTCATCTGATATTGTGCTTCTTATTTACTATACGGTGAGCTTTTATGGAAGCTGCCTGGAATTCACCCTGGGGTAGAAGCATGTCAAATAACTAAATGCAACCCTAATATCCTTAAGCTCCAATGTAAACTGGGTCCGCTGTGCAAAAATCACAGGCATTATTTAAAAAGGGGGATACTTGAATCCTAGGCAGGAGTGGGGAAGGGAGAATGGGATGCCAGAGGCTGGCTCGTGCTCTAAAGCAAGGGGACTTAAATCTCTGTCTTTGCTGTCAAATTAATATATTTTCTGAGCTTGGCAGTTTACTTGAACACATCAGAGTCTCAGCTAGCTACCAAAAAAAGTAGCTTTCTGGTGAAACTCTAGACAAAACAAAAAACCCTCAAGGACCATCTTTCTCAGAACCACAGGCTGCCCAATGCACCA
Source organism: Podarcis cretensis (assembly GCF_951804945.1). Classification (NCBI taxonomy): domain Eukaryota; kingdom Metazoa; phylum Chordata; class Lepidosauria; order Squamata; family Lacertidae; genus Podarcis; species Podarcis cretensis. The sequence goes on from NC_137187.1 coordinate 15,448,120, forward strand.
TGATGCATCTGGAAAAGCACTTATGATGTTTCTTTGTTTCTTTCTTTTTTTGTCAGGGAAAATCATGTTTGCTTTCATCATTCATATATATATATGAATGAATGAGAGTGGTAAGAAGTGAATGAGCTGCCAAAAAGCAAGATGAATAGGTTTTGTGGGCTGGAATTGAAAAGGCCATAAGATTTGAAATTGACCTTGAAAAAGAAATGCTTTTCTTCCCCATTAAAAGAGAGAGAGAGAAAGAGAGAGAAATCAGATTCTGTTTTTATAAAATCTGCAAAGGAGTATGCCAGCTGCTTTGTGGCAGGGCCTAAAAAACATCAACATGATGGCATTTATGCATATGGAAAGAAGTCAATTATTTTGCATTCCAAAAGTCTAGCTATCTTATTTATTTGCTTACTTTTTTCCAAAGAATTCAGAGCAGCATTTCAGTCTCACAACAACCTGGCAGTAAGGCAAGCTGAGAGGTGCTACAGACTTTTTGGCTGATGAGCCACCACAAATGGATTGCAAGAGCATCTAGCCACCTACTCACATGAGCAGTGCTAATGTCTGGTGATAACATTTATGGAAGCTGGAGCAGCCCTTTGCATGTACAGGTGCCCCGGCACCTGCAAAACACAACATGCATAGCAGCCACCAGTCTAATCTCCATCGGTATTCTTACTTGAAGTCACACTGCTTATGTGAGTAGACTGCTTGTATTTGCAGTTCTCTTGCTTCATCAGCTCTGATTTTGCCAGGGGCCTGGTAAGCCAGACCCCAATTTTGTGTCATCTTATCCAGCCACAGGATCTCCAAACTGCCTTGCAAAATACGGTACTCTTGTCGATTAAAGGATTGGCCAATGCTGGCGGAAAACAACACTAACTGTTGGGCTAATTGCAGCCTTTTCTCAGATTACAGGTAGGTAGCTGTGTTGGTCTGCTGTAGTCGAAACAAAATAAAAAAAATCCTTCCAGTAGCACCTTAGAGACCAACTAAGTTTGTTATTGGTATGAGCTTTCGTGTTCATGCACATTTTGCCATTTTGACAATGGCCTATTTCCCTTGTCTGTCTCAGAAGATGGGTTTCCCTTTGCCTGTTGGAATCTATTTCTGGTAGTCCCCGACACTTTCCCGCCAAAACTTGGTTCATCAAACCTATAGTCCCTTATTTCATTTATTTGGTCAGGTAAGTTAGCGGCTTCTTGAAGCAATTGAGGGTGTCTTTCCTTTATAAGATATTTTAATTGGTCGTTTATCGTTTCATAAAATGGTTCCAGAGCAAACACTTCTCTGATTTTGGGAACAGAGTCTACCCTCTCCTATTCTAACCATTTTGTGAGGTAGTTTGAGATTTTAGCCCCAAGCTTAGCGTATGTTCCCTCCCTTACTTTAGTCACACTTCTAAATTTCTTTCTCAGTTGTTCTGAGGTAATCCCAAACCTGGTGTATATTAGTTGCTTAAACATCAAAATTTTTGGATTGGTCCGGTCATTTGGGCATAAATTTCAGCTAATGCACCACTTATTTTGGCTCTAAGTATCTTCATCGTATCTTCATCTTTCACTTGAAAATCTTGACAAGCTCTTTCAAATGATATAATAAAAGCCTCAGGGCTATCTTCTGAAGAAGTGTGCATGCACACACACGAAAGCTCATACCAATAACAAACTTAGTTGGTCTTTAAGGTGCTACTGGAAGGAATTTTTTTATTTCCTTTTTTCAGAGTTTCTTATTAGGCATGTCATAGCATGAGACTTTAAATCTCAAAGTCGTGGGTTCAAGATCCCGGACCCTCCAAGTGCCCCTATTTTCCAGGGACATCTCTGATTTAGAGAAGCCATCCTGTTTCTGATTTGATCCAGGAATGTCCCACTTTTCCTTAGGATGTCCCTGTTTCCATTGGAGAGATGTTGGAGGGCATGGAGTTATCCAGCCCCCGAGCTGTCTGAAGGAAATCCTGTATAGGGAAGTTTTTAAGAATGTTTAATGTTTTTCTGTATGTTGGAAGCTGCCGAGAGTGGCTGGGGAAACCCAGTAAGATGTGTGGGGTATAAATAGTAAAATTATCATTATGGAATGGGACATCCCTATTTTCATCGGAGAAATGTTGGAGGGTTTGAGACCCATGCTGGGCCAAAGATTCCTGCACAGCAAAGGGGTTGGACTAGATGACCCTCGCGGTCCTTTCCAACTCTATCATTCTATAAGATGTTACGTTTTGTTTTTATGTTAGGGGAATTTCAAAGGCAAAGTTGGAGTTATGTGGTAGAGAAGAACAGCTCTCCACAAAACAATGTGTTCCCACTGGATAAAGGAAGAAATCTTCAAGGAGAAGATGCTTTTGTTCATCAACATCCCTTGTTGGATCAAGCTAGAACACTAAACAATTAATAGAGAACTGAAACTGAACCGAGTCCAGGATTTCAGCCACTGAAATGTTTAGTTCTGTGCAAGTCAGTTATGAAATTCTTGCTCCCTTTCAGCTGAGTGCAGTTCCTTTGGCAGCGAATCATACATTCTACTCCATACGAGCAAAAAATGGTGACATTCATCTACCTCTTCTTTTCTGCTTCTTTCTTCTGCTAAACATATTCTCAGAAGCATGCAGGAGGTCAAACCTTCACCTTGCTGAAGCCAATAAGAATTTCCCCATTACCGGTACTTTGGAGAGGCCACTGTATCATAAATACAGTGCAGTGGTAAGACAGACATTATGCTCAAGGAGGGGCGAGTTATTTTGCAGGAGAGCTGCATTCATCGCATGAAAGGGACGACATCAAAAGGCATCTTTTGAAAGTCAAGACAGGCATCAGAATGGACACATTTCTTTGTCTTGTTATTTATTTGCTGAGATTCTTTTCATCTCTAGGAGGGCCGTAAAGCCAACAGCCTCTCTCAGCACGGCATGTTCCCCACTGGGTAAGACATGTCCTTAATGAAAGCTACTTTGATATCAAATGGCAACATTATCGATAGAATTTAAAGTCAGGCTGTACCAGATAGTCCCTAATTCCACTACAGTGGTACCTCTGGATGCGAACGGGATCTGTTCCGGAGCTCCGTTCGCATCCTGAGTAGAACGTAACATGTGTCTGCGCGTGCGCGTTTCACCACTCCGCGCATGCACATGACGTCATTTTGAGCGTCTGCACATGCTCAAGCGGCAAAACCCGGAAGTAACGTGTTCCATTACTTCTGGGTTGCCGTGGAGTGTAACCTGTAAACGCTCAACCTGAAGCATATTCAACCCGAGGTATGACTGTATTCCCTTTGAAATCAGCATATTCAACATGACTAGACCAAACTCAGTTGGGTTGTTCCACAGTTCACCAAATATTCATGTTGTTTCAGTTCTGTTCCATATCCTTCCCTGGTAGCTGCTCCAATATGTTTTTCTTCCCTTCCTTTGCCCTCACTGTCCTCTCCCTCATTTGTCCTCACTGCCATTTCATTGGATTAGATGCACCATAGCATTCTACAGAGCGCTTTGATGTGATCGACAGAATCACATGGGCTACTGCAGCCAATCCTAGTTCATGGTGGCACTGGGGCAGATGACATGGCCCAAGGATGGCAGGGAGACATACAACCCTGCAAAGAGCAGAACCAGAGCAGGGGGCAAATGGGCACTTGAATAGCATCAAAGCAAGGTTTGTGGCAAGTGTCAAAAATCACCCCCTAAAACTGAGTTCTTTCTTGACACTCGTGACAACAAGCACAAATCTAAGCAAACTCCTTCAACTCTGACATAATTGTAGAATTCTGGCATTCAGAATCACATCTTTTTACATACACAACCAACTTTGAATCCAGTGGAGCTGGAACACCATCAGCTCACATACTAACATTAAAGATCTGGAGGGGGGGGGAGTAAAAAGTGCAGCAATTTTATAGTGATTTGTTGGCCATGAGATGCTGCAAATCCACCATTCAGAACACAAACGGAATGCAGGGAACAGGACTGGAAAACCACCTCACATTCTAAAGAGCCAGAGTCTGTTCCTCAGTTCAGGCAGGCTTTGCACTGAAGCTTTTTGCTCAAGGAAAGCTGTTGTTTCAGAAGTTCAGCAAGAGAGTTTATATGGCATGCAGAGGCACCATCTTCTCCAGCTGATCAAGGGGGCTCACGAGGAGCCAGGGGGCCTTGCCCAATGCCCTCTGGACATTGTTGGGGCCTGGCCCCTGAAAAAATGGGGCAGGGACTGCCTCGGACCCCAGGAGCTGACATGTATGACAGTATGTGGAGGCTCCAGTATGTGAGAGCCAGTGTGGTGTAGTGGTCTTGTAATCTGGGTAACCGGGTTCGCGTCTCCGCTCCTCCGCATGCAGCTGCTGGGTGACCTTGGGCCAGTCACACTTCTCTGAAGTCTCTCAGCCCCACTCACCTCACAGAGTGTTTGTTGTAGGGGAGGAAGGGAAAGGAGAATGTTGGCCACTTTGAGACTCCTGAAGGGGAGTGAAAGGCGGGATATCAAATCCAAACTCTTCTTCTTCTTCTTCTCCACTCCTTCCAGGTGCTCAGTCAGGTGCTTACATATCCTACTCTCAAGATGCCTTACATGTAGCTACCTGAGAACTTCACTCTCAACTCTGAAGCTCCTCCCTAGCTTACCATATTTTCTGCTCCTCTGGCCCTTGAGCTGATGAGCTTAGGGGTGGGAGTGGGAACCAGCCAGGAGCCCAGGAAACTACAGTGGTACCTTGGTTCTCAAACTTAATCCGTCCCAGAAGTCCATTCCAAAACCAAAGTGCTCCAAAACCAAGGTGCGCTTTCCCATAGAAAGTAATGCGAAACGGATTAATCCATCCCATACTTTCGAAACCAACCCCTAAAACAGCCATTTGACGTGGATTTTACTATCTAATGAGACCATGGATCCATAAAATGAAAGCAAAAAACAATGTACTGCAGTCACACAATCAATCAATCCATCAGTAGCTGAACAGGGTTCCACAAAGTTGCAAAAACAAAACAAAAAGAGCCGCAAAAACGAAAACACAAAATAAATAGCAAAAACAGACAGATCTCATTGTAACACTCAAAACAGAGCACGTTCGGCTTCCGAGAAAAGTTCGCAAACCCGAACACTTCTGGGTTTGCAGTGTTTGGATTCCAAGTTGTTCAAGTACCAAGGCATTTGAGAACCAAGGTACCACTGTAGTCAAGTGTTGATGACCTCCAGTCCTCATGCAGAGACTCCTGAATCTGATGTCTCCTCAGGGATGCTGCTGGTGTGTTTAAAATAAACTTTGTTAAAAAAACAAACCAGAAGCTTTTTTTATTAGGAATTATAGGTACCAACATTCCAAAAGATCAGAAAAGACTTTTTATGTATGGGACAACAGCTGATCGGATGCTACTAGCTCAGAAATGGAAAGAAGGAAAAGTCCGTACCAGAGAGGTATGGCAAGTTAAGCTGATGGACTATGCTGAAATGGCAAAGTTGACCAGAAAACTCAGGAACCAAGAAGATCAAATCTTTAAAAAAAACTGGGGAAATTTTATGACTTATTTAGGAAACCACTGCAAGCAGATGGAAACATTAGCAGGATTTTAATGTCACTAGTAATGTAACAAATACTATAGATAATACAGATCGATATAAAATATAGATTATGGAATAATATGCAGTTATAAAAGTTGAGAACAAGACCCGGGGGGGGGGGGGAGTCATGAGATTCAGAGTAATCTCTATATATTTCTGGAGGTCTGTTCTTAACCTGAAACTGTTCTTAACCTGAGGTACCACTTTAGCCTCCCGCTGCCGTGCGCGATTTCTGTTCTCATCCTGAAGCAAAGTTCTTAACCCGAGGTACTATTTCTGGGTTAGTGGAGTCTGTAACCTGAAGCGTCTGTAACCTGAAGCGTATATAACCCGAGGTACATTTACATTTACCTTACAAAGTCAATGAGATAATATATACGAAGGACTCTGAACCCTTTGAAGCTATATACCAATGCAATTCATGATAAGCCCAGAGTTCTGCCTTGTAGCATAATAATGGTTATTATTTTTTTACTAATCCCTCCCTCTTCCCTAATCACATGCCTATGGCCGTAACTAGATAACTCAACCTGCCAGAAGCAACCAACAGAGTCTGCACAAGTAATCACCATTGTTTCACTCCTTCAGCTTCAAATCACTCCCGCTTCAAGGAGGGAAAATGAAAAGAGCTAAAATGGACTACGCTGGCATCTCAATCTCCAAATCTGCCGAGGGGAAGAGCTATTGGAAGCTGCAACCCCAGCCTTGTTCCTGCACCATCCTCTTAGCAGGTTTGTTCTCCATTAAGGAGAATGGTAGGAGCCTTCAAGAGGATCAAAGGCAAGGCACTTTTGGAAAGCAAATTCTAAGCTTGTGATAATGAGGTGAACTCTATGTCACTCAAACTCTCAATATTACACTTAAAAAGTGGGGCACACTAATAGCTTCCTCCTTTAAGGGATGGAAGTCTTTATTCCATTCTCCCGAGAGATCTTTTGTGCACTTTAAATAACAGTTTCCAGGCCTGGGCCAAAGAATATTAATTATAAGCAGCCTCCTGCCAAAAGTGTGAAGCTTTTCAGAGGGAGGAATAAGATGGAATCCAATAAAGGAATTGCATTCCTGCTGAGAGCATACACCTCGAAGTTAAATCAGTGTACTTGGAGTTGGATTGGTGTATTGTTACTGAAGTATATAGTTATTAATTGGTTTAAATCCAAGTGTTCCAGCTATTATTATTATTATTATTATACAAATTTAAAAGCACCTACATTTTTCAAAGACCTGAAAAAAATGTTTAAACATAGAGGCAGTCCCTACCTTCAGGTTCACCTTCTAACAGACGTGATAAAGAAGGAAAAGGGAATAGGGAGGGAAGAAGAGAACTTGATCCTTCACTGCACAATGGATGGGGCCAGGTTGGTTTTCCCCTTGCCTTAAGTGACTTGTTGCAGGAGTTCACATACTTCAAAACACCAACCAACCAGGATTTCAGCTGTGCAAATGGTTTATCTGCAATCAACTGTGCACAGAGGAAATGAGAAGAGAGGCCTGGGACTATTTTTAATTTTCTAGAAGGCCCACGCGCTGCATAACTGAGGGAGCTAGACAGTAAATTCTTACATTAAAAAATAATTAAAAAATGTAAGATTCTCTGTAATGCATTCTCGGTTTGCTGAGACGAATCACCCATCTCTCTTCCAGAGCTGGCTCTGCTATTAAGCAGACTGAGCCTGCTGCCTCAGGCGGCAGAAACCACCAGGGCGGCAGCCCCGTGAGCTTATGAAATTCATTTGCTTATGAAATTATGAAAAACAGCATGCAGACAAACATTGCTTAAGCAGAAGGGCATGAACAACCCTCTCCCTCCAGTGCCTTAGGCTGGTTTAAAGCCGAACTCAGTCAGCTTTGTGGTTGAGCTAGGATTTGAACTCGCGTCTTCTCAATCGATCTGCCAGATCTTTTTTGCTGTTTGGTGCGGGATACTTGAGATCTTACAAGGATATTAAAATATCCTTATAATTACCATCCTAGCATTTTAAAATGAAAGCCAATTTTACAGAGGAAAGATGGAAGAGGAACTGGGGCGTGTGACTATCTACATCTGTTAAAAAATAAAAATCATTTGCAACCATTAACACATGCGATCTCTTCCCTTGAAAAGCTTGCTAAATGTAGGCTTGCCATACGTCAGGAAAATCCCTGACATGTCCTGGTTTTCGGGTGTAAAAATGGCGTCATGGGGGAATTGCTGAATTGGCAAAATGTCAGGGAAAACTGGGATGTATGGCAACAGAAACATCTCCAAAAGCTTAAAATCACTATCTTTGGGTTTCCCCAAAACAGCTTAACAATTTGGGTGCGTTTCTTTTAAAAAAGCTGAACAACTTTGTGGGTATCATGAATTTTGAACTTTTCGAAATCTGGCAACCCTACCCAGTTGTAGGAATTAAGTCACAATAAATAAATAATTTAAGGGGGACTCAGCCTTACATTTTTCCTCAGGGCTGAGGAATACACACAAAGGGTTTAAATGGGATTTTAGAGGTAGATAGGGCTGGGAGAGGAAGGAATTCACCGTGAAATAGTATTAGATGCAATCTTGGTGTGCAAAGATTCATTGTTCAGCTTTCTGGGCTATTCAGGACAAAGTAGGGTTGTGTTTCTTCAGAGATGGCTATATCAGTATCAATAAAGCCATTTTAGAAACAACTAAAGATTAGCTCGTCTATTAAGTGCCCTCCTCCCACCCACCCACCCACCCACACACATACACAAACATTATTTTTATCCCACATGCCATTTAAGCCAACATATCCATTTAAGCCAGCAGTATTTAGGAGAATAAGCTTTTCTGTTACTTGAGGAATAAGGAGTCTAGACTGGATTGATTTCTCTCACAGGCTTCCTGGTGATGTGAGCAAAAGAACTAGAGCAACAGAACAAGATTACAGGGATCAGCTGGTGCTTTGAAAATTCAAAACAAATATATTAACATCAAGGATGAGGATGGTGATTAAGTTCAGACAAATGGAGCTCCAAATGTCCTACAGACTTGAACGCCTTTAATTTTTCACATTTTTCACACCTGAATCTCACCACACATCTCAGGGTGATGTATCGGGGGGCTATCCTATGATATCTTCACAACAAGCCAACTGCCATAGGTTCAGGGCCGGATTTAGGTTTGATGAGGCCCTAAGCTACTGAAGGTAATGGGGCCCTTCATATATGTCCAGATGTCCTTTGTCAACAACAAATTGTAGCTGTTTTTTGTGTTGGATATAGGCTATATGGTAATTTGTGGACCTAACAGGTATCTAAGGCCATTTGCACATAACAAAATATGTACAGTATTTTATCAAAGCAATTGTTGAACTGAAATACAATTAAGAAGTATATTAATAATGAAATACAATTAAGAAGAAGTATATTAATAATGAAATACAATTAAGAAGAAGTATATTAATAATGAAATACAATTAAGAAGAAGGATATTAATAGTGAAATAATTATTAAGCTCTAACTTATATTTTGGAAATGTACATCCAGTTTTTTTTCCTTTACATTTTTTGGGGGCCCCCAAGAGAGCGGGGCCCTAAGTTCTGCTTGTTTAGCTTATACGTAAATCTCGCACTGTGTAGGTTAGGCCATTTGGTGCCTAGCTTATATACCTGAGTTTCTAACACTGGCTGCTGGTGGTACCCATATGGCCTGGCCTTTGCTCTGAGCCAGGCTCTGCCTCACAATTCAGAGGGTCATTCCCCACCCCAACCATGAAGCAGCTGGCCTAGCTAGCCAGAGAGAGAGAGAAATCAGCATCAAAAGCCAAGCCAGAAGCCAAAGCCAGTGAGGCGACAGACAAGAAAGCAGCTCAACTGCCAAGCGCTGGCAAGTCAGCCAACCGAGCAGCCACCTCCCTTGTCCTTAAGCAGAGCTCACAAGGCAGGCTGCAACCCAGCCAGGCAAGGTGCAGCTGGACCTCGTTGCCATGACAACTCCTCCCAGCACAGGTGTAGCGGAGCAAGACTTGGAGCAGCAGGGATGCTTAAAGGTGCTTAGCCAGCACAGAGATGGAAGGTGGGGAGTGAATCGATGTTAGAAACTCAAGATGTATAAGCTATTTGCCAAACGGAACCTTAAACCTAGGTTATATTATATAGTGGAATGTCTAGGCACCATTTATTTTTTACAGTGGCCTCTATTATTGTTATTATTATTATTATCATTTATTATTATTCATTTCATTTCTATACCACTTAATATTTTAAAGGAAAAATCCCAAAGCAGTTTACAACACATTTATAAAACAATCCAGAATAAAATACAAATTCAAGCTTCCAGGAAAATATTTCAGATCCTTCTCTAAGGGACATTTTGCTTTCCTCATATCTATTTGCCTACTTAATTTATATAGCTGCCCCACAGCAGGACAACTCTAGGAAGCCAGGGTGGTGTAGTGGTTAGAGTGCTGGACTAGGACCTGGGAGATCAGGGTTCAAATCCCCATTCAGCCATGAAGCTCACTGGGTGACGTTGGGCCATTCACAGCCTCTTAACCTACCTCACAGTGTCATTGTAGGGGTTAAGTGAGGAGGGGGGTGAACCATGTAGTCCTCTTCTGCTTACCTGCTTAAGAGAGCTGGAGGGACCAGCCAGATGGAGACGTCATCCAGAGATGACCACATGGTCTCAATTTGACCCATGCCAGTTGCAAAAAACACCTGGCACCTGGCTAATTTGTAACACTGGAAATGATGAAGGAAGGGAGATGCAGAGGGATGGAGATGACTAACTTAGGTACCTGAAGGGCATTTGAGTCTCCAAACTCAATAACAATGGAGCTAGAATGGAAACTTTCCACTGCAGGGATTCTCCCTTGCCTTGTGGATTTTTCCACCTGCATTTCCAGTTCGATTTTTGCTGCTACAAACAAGGTCGGTATTAAACATTTCATATTTTTAAGGCTATTCTCCTGGATTAAATGAAACAATATCGACACTGGAGCGAGTCTCACACTGAGCTGGGGGGGGGATGCAGGGCTATCCACATAGGCACCATTAGGGGGGCTGGGGGGCCAAGGTCCCACCAAAAAATTCAAGAAGGGGGCTCAACAGCCATGCGCACACACCACGCAACATGCTCACCTTAATTGTGCCGTACCTGCAACACTCTTGCAAGGAACAGATCAGCACGTTGCGTGATGTGTATACAGAAGAGAAGAAGAAGAGTTTGGATTTGATATCCCGCTTTATCACTACCCTAAGGAGCCTCAAAGCGGCTAACATTCTCCTTTCCCTTCCTCCCCCACCACAAACACCCTGTGAGATGAGTGGGGCTGAGAGACTTCAGAGAAGTGTGACTAGCCCAAGGTCACCCACCAGCTGCATGTGGAGGAGCAGAGACCCGAACCCGGTTCACCAGATTACAAGTCTACCCCTCTTAACCACTACGCCACACTGGCTCTCAGGGCAAGGCGGCATGCTTGGCCATCCATCAGGGCTTTGTTTTGGGTCTGGGATGGCAAAAATGTGGAAGAGGGGTTGACTGTCCATCTGCCATCAAATATAGCTAGTGGATGCTTAGTCAGGTAGATCATAAATTGTGTTTGCCTGATATAGCCCATGCTAGAATTTTCATTATGGAAGTGATCAGTGACATGGGGACAGAAGTCCTTAGATGAGATTAAGTCATCTCGGAGGACTTCAGTGGCAGTGACTACTTGACAGAAGAAGTCTCAATTATACATAAGCAGGGAAGTTGAAGTATGGAGACAAATGAAGCTTCACTGCTTAGTGGCAGAGAACATTAATAATGCAAGCAAACATTAGGAAAGCATCCATTATCTAATACGAGGTCACTGAAACCAGTATAGGTGCATGTAAAACACGCCAACCTCTAAGCAAGGAGGGGCGGCTTACATCAGAGACGCCAGCCGGTAAGAGAAGAAAAATCCAGATTTGTCAACCAGAAATGTCAGAACATCTGAGATGATGCATTATCAAATATTCATGACTCAGATGTGATCAATGCTGAAAATATTTTATAAATTTAACATCCGACAAGACAATGCTTGGTTTGTTCAACTGGCAGTGAATCAGGCTGAAGACATGCAACATTTTAAAAGCAGCGTGCTTTTGAACGAACTCCTCACTAGGCTCGATGCAAAATAAATAAATAAATGTTTTTTGCAGGGGCAAGCTGCAAAAAACGAATTCTGCAAGTTTTCAGGCTGATTTCAGTTTGAAGAACGGGTAATATTTCCACTGTAGATCCGACCTACTGGCTAGCACCCATAACATCATCACCACATCTGGTCCCCCAGTCCCAGAAGCATTTTACAAAAGTACTGTATGGCTGAACATATGCACATATGAATGTACATATGCTGCTTAACTTTCTTTTTAAGGGGACAACCTTCCTGAAGCATAAGGGACTGACAGCTGAACTAGCATTCAGTTTTCTGGTGCATGTTAAGTGTAAGGTAAGCTGTGAACCCCGTATCACACCATGGATAGAGAACCTCCTGAAAACACCCCTATTATAATGTCTTCATCTCTGCTCTCGCTGTTATCACACTCACATTGTCTCCAGCTTGCTTGGCCCAGAATTAAGCTCTGTGTACTCTCTCTGTCTCTCTAGCTGATATTAGAGCACATTGACAACAAAGCTGGGTAAATATACAGAGAAATCTCTCTCTATGGAAGGAGGGTATTAACATTCAGACAGCACTGGGATGTTAGAAAAGGAGTCCTCCTTCTACTAAGAAGAAACAGTATCAAATAAAAATGTACCGCTTGTCAGTTCAAGCCCTCTGCTTTCCCTAACTGGAGGGAATACTCTTTGATATATGTATATCCGTCTGGTTGAAGTCTTGAATGCAGATCAATAATCTAAAATCCAAAGTCTCAGCAAATGTCGGAGAATATGTTTCCCCTACCAAGCAATTAAACTGACTTGGGCCTTTGACACAAGAAATGCACATGGAAGGTGGTTTACATTGTCTGTACAGTCATTTGAAATCAGCTGAAGTGCAATACAAAAGAGCTGGGCATTTGATAAAAAGCAAAGTTGGCAGTTTAATTAATTTCCCTGAAAGTTTTTTAAGTGCCTTTCAGGACTTCTGGCCGGAAAGCAATTACTGAAAAGGTTCGTGCAAGAAATGGATTAGCTGGTCTTGAAACGGCTTTGTTGTGTTCTTCTGAGGACACTGTCCAGACTGCTTTTGAAAAGAGATATGCTATAGATTCAGCATAGCACTACAATCCTATGGGTATTGGCAAAGAGGCGTTTTAAGCCCACCATGAATGGGTCAGGAGATAAACCCATCCTCAGCACACCTCCAAAACTCACCCAAGAGCCCATTCTTGTGGTAGAGTTAGAGTCAGTGGGAAGCATGCATTTCAGCTAGCAACCCAAACCAGGTATACCGTATTTTTCCATGTATAAGACTAGGTTATTTTATTAAAATATTATGCTATTGCTATACTGTCAGGGGTGTTTTAGTGGGTGATTGGTGGGTGCTGCAAGGTCTGCGGGCTATTGGCTGCTGCAGCAATTGGGCAGGCGATTGGTGCTTGCTTTCAGCAAGCGTGCAGACGATTGGTGGCGTTGCCGATATACATGTGATTGGCTGTGTTTTTCCTGCGGGTGAGCGATTTTCCTTCACCCCCCCCCCAAAAAAAAGCTCAGCAACTTTGGGCAATCTCCCCCCATTTTCTCTATTTTGAGTCGCAAAAAAGAGGGGGCATCTTATACATGGGGGCGTCTTATACACGGAAAAGTACGGTAATTGCGAATCTCTTACCTAGATATAGTTGCATCTGCCTGTGTAACAATTAAAAACAGAGGACTAAATTTTACAGGAGGCAGGGACAACAGTCCCAGCAACAGGGCTTATTGTCAGGGAGGTTGTTTTGGCTGCATCTCAACACGCATTCTCAAATTAAACCAAACACACACACACGCTTGAGATAGCAGGTTTTGCATTGGGTGTGATGCAAGCCTGCGAAATATCAGCAGCTTGAATCTTAAGGCTTACCCAAGTGTAGCTTCTTGCATTCTCCAGAGGAAATGCATGCCAGAATTCTACTGCCGATACTGTCAGCCAGCACCTTACGTACAAATGAACAATTTGCATTTGGGCGAGTGTGATCTCAAAGGGATGAGACCAGTTCCCATGATTACTGTGTGTGCACACGATGGCTATAGGAAAAAAACTTGGAATGCCTGCCTTGCATTGGCTCCCCGCCAGCGGCAGGCTGATGATGCATATTGGTTGTGAAGTGTGGGGTTTAGCTTTTGGCACACAACCATAAACACTTGAAAAGAGATGCCCGTGGCAACATGCCCAAAGCTGGCAGATGCACATGACCAGCTCACCAAGGCCTGGGAACCAACAAAGGCAGGCTTTGTCTGCAGCTACCACATGCTCAGATTTACAGTGAGTATCACCAGACTTTGGGGTAGGGCTGTGTGTATACTGCAGCTCTGTACAAGCGCAGAAAATCTGCAGAGGGCAGCATGGGGTGCAGAATCTTGACAAGCTCAGCTTCATTTTATTCGTTTAAATAATGCACATGCCTTGCCCTTCTGGATGGAAATCATAACACCTGTTTAAGCTTCAGAAGTCAAAGGCGGTATCTAGTGGCCAGAGCAGGGCTTTTGTGTGCAGCAAACCTCCTTTTTCTTCCTCATGGCCAGCAAAACCAGAATGTCTTCCACAAACAGTATACAGATGCAGTACAGACGAAATTGTGCAAAATGAAAAATGTGCAAATTTGTAGTGATTTACAGAATCAATACAGGCCTTTTGGCATCTCGTGGGATGGTTTTTTTAAAAAAAAATTGTACAAATCATGCTCAACTCCTGCCTTAGTCTTAGGTTTTAAAAGTTTTCTTGTAGATAATGCCCTTGCCCTCAACCACACGCTGCCTCTCAAATCTACTGTAGTTCCAGGCTGTGTGTCACTTTCAGAGACACGAAGAATGTCAACCAGGCATCATCACTAGCAAGGGTCAAATTTACCATGATGTATAAAGTGTTGCCTTGTACTAAACTATTCTTCTGCTTCATTCTTCTGCCCTTTATTATACGTTATGTTTTAAATTTCTGATGCAACCCCATCTGTGATCCCTTTTAGTGAGGTAGAATAGGTAAAAAATAAATATTGCACATTTCTCCTGATTTTATTGCTTTTATCCTTTTGTAAACTTCTTGAGATGTTTTACAATTAAGTGGCATTGGTGTATAATTTGTATGAAATAACATAAGGAAATAAAATATTGAATAAATAAATAATAGATCTTTGGCCCTCCAGATATGGAAACATGGAAATGACTGAGTTCACCTGTCATTCATCCTTGGTATACAGTAAACTGAGAAGCAGCCATGATATCCTTAGGGAGTGGAAACTGACTTAAAATACAGCCAGCCAGAACAGCAGAATATTTCAAGGGTTGGGTAGGTGGGTGGACTGTACAAGAGTTTAAGAACCTAAGGAGAGCCCAGCTACATTCGGGCCAAAGGCCCATTTAGCCCAACACTCTGCTCTCATGGTGGCCAACCAGATGCCCATGGAAATCTGGCCAACGGTGGCCAACCAGATTTATATACGCTTCAGCCTGGCCCTGGCGACACCCACCCAGTGCATGATTGGCTGCTTTGCACCAGGCAGCAAATCACAATGCAGGCTTCAAAAGGCTGGACTGCATTGCAATGCAGACTCACGATTGGCAGCTTTGCGACAGCGAATCACAATGCAGGTTTCAGAATCCTGGCCAACATTGTGATGTGGACTCAAGCTCAGAGCAGGAGACACTAAGGGAACAAACATGACACTAAACACTTGCAAGCAGAACCTGGGCACAAAAGCACTTGCTGATTCCTACTGTAGCTACTGGTTTCAAAGGCGTACTGCCTCTGGCTATTTCCAACAGTTTCTGTAGCTGAATGTTTCAAGTCCAACTTTCCATGTGTATATTGGCAGCTATGAAAATGTAGCTTATGGGCCACTGCAAGATGTTCCACTCCATGGGCTCCATACTTCAGTGATACCCACCAAGAAGTCACAAGTGAGCCCTGCAACAAAATGTTGCAATATGAAGTGATCCTGCCTAGGATTTCACCCAGACACACCCCTTTCCAGGATATTTAAATCTATTTCTTTTCCCACACACCCCAGTTTTCCTCTCCAGTTAGTCAACATTCTGTGTCCCCTAAGCTCTTAGGGTCCCTTCCCCCAAATACTTTACAGTGGAACCTCGGCTTTCAAACGCAATCCATTCCGGAAGATCATTTGACTTCTGAAACATTCAAAAACCGAAAACTGAAAGCGGAAGCCTCAATACAATAGCGAAACTCAAAACGGAAGCCACGTGGCACATTCGGCTTCCAAAAATCGTTCGAAAATTGAAACATTTACTTCCGTGTTTTTAGCGTTCAAAAGCCAAAATGCTCGTCAATGGAGATGTTCGACAACCGAGGTTTCACTGTATTCTGTAATTCTGCTAACCTTTGTGTTCTTCCAAAGCTTGCTGATATCTCGCTCCTGGCGTTCTCTGGTCCATGGGGTCACGAAGAGTCGGACACGACTAAACGACTAAACAACAACAACAAATGGCTAAATAAGGATCCACACTCAGAGAAAGAGTGTGGTTTTGATGCATAGGATTAAAACGTCTTCCATGGGTATTGTTGCTTGCTTACCTAAGATTTGTGTTTCCTTTTGGGAATGAGGCACAGCGGAGACTGTGGTGTCTTCACGATCTATGGTTTATTTACACATATCTACAACCTGAGCCTATGATGGAGAGGGTCACAGCATCACACCCCAAAAGGACCTGCTTCCCTCAAAGCCACAGCCTTGGATTCCAGCAGAAATCAGGCCTTATGCTCTCTTTCGCCCCCCCCCCTTCCAGGTTGCAGCTTCTAGCTCACATAACTCTTAACTCCGGCCTTCTGTCTTTCTAATTAACAGATATCTGAGGGAGGGAGGCCTATCCGTTTTCCCTCTGGCACAGAGCCACTCCCTTTGTTCCCTTAACTATCCATGCTTAGTGGGCCATTAGCAGGCTGGCCTGGCTATTCCAGCAATTGAATCCACACTGAATCCAGGAATCAGAAGTGGAGCTTAGGCACACAGCCTGTTTCCACCCATCTCATAACATTATGTCTGCCGGACAACTTCCGAGCTACCTGATTAGTAGTCTACAGGCAGCAAAAGACGCGCTGAGAGATAGCTAGCTATGTTCTACACAGAGATATTTGTGATAGGAATGCTGTCAAATATATTCCTCTTTTTTTAAAAAAAAAAAAAGAAAGAAATCAGACAAGTTTTCTTCAGCCAGCTACATAACAGAGAGCTGTAATTCCTGAGGCAACCACTGTCTGTACGGAAGAATGTAAAGAGTTCAGATGTGTGAGCTCTCTGGCCAACAATCTGGAGTAAGCAATCTCCTCCCTTCTCAGTCTGGAGAGCTTTCCTCTCAAAGTGTCTTTCCTGTTGATTCATCTTTCCCCCTGTGAGACTATGCTTATTATTTCTATCATTGTTTCATTATGAATTGGCTTTTATGTAAATTGACGTCAGTTTACACTCATAAAAGAAAAGAAAAAACCCAGCTAAAACTAGGGTTGAAAACAATACAGAAGACCACAGAGCTAAATATAGGTTTAGAAATGAACGCACCCAGCGTTTTTATCTGGCTGGAAATGCTTGTCAAAACAAGGATGTCTTCAATTGTTTCTGGAAAGTACAAATGATGGATGCTCAACGTAACTCAACAGAGATGCTGTTCCACAAACCAGGGGCAGCTACACTGAAAGCCACACTGCCTCAAGTTGTTGTGGAACAGGCTTCTGATATTTTAGGGAAAGTTCTGCAGAATGCTGGGTATAAAAGGGGTACAGTGGTCTCTCAGGTAACCTGATCTCAGGCTGTACATGCTTGTACTATGCCAAAACCTTGAACTTGGCCCAGAAGCAGATTGGCAGCCAGTGCGAATGATGGTTTGCCCCGCAAGCAGCCAAACCACCGGCACTCTGCAATAGCTAAAGCCCAGGGAGGCAACACCACTGTAACTTCCAGAAATTGAAGATCTACATCCATATAACAGTGCTATATGTTACCTTTCTCTCACGAGCAAAGCAAGGCTTTCTATAAAAGCAATTTACTTTCATTTTCTATATATTAAATTTGCATACTACCCTTCATCCAAAGATTCCAGGGTGGTTCACAACAGAAAAATGCAAAATGAGAATGCAAGATTATCATTATCATTTCTTAAATTTGTATACCGCCCTATACCCGCAGGTCTCAGGATAAAATCACAATGTAAAAAACACAAAATACATAATAAAAACAAAAAGAAGTGCAACCCATTACAGTCATACCTCGGGTTACAGATGCTTCCACTTGCGTTTTTTCGGGTTGCGGACTGCCGAAACCCAGAAGTACTGGAATGGGTTACTTCCAGGTTTTGGAGGTCAGGCATGTGCAGAAGCGCTAAATCGCGCTTTACGCATGCGCAGAAGAGCCGAATCGCAACCCACGCAGGCACGCCTCTGCAGGTTGTGAACACTGCAGGTTGCAAACGTGCACCCTGCACGGATCACGTTCGCAATCTGAGCGTCCACTGTAACCCCCCCCAGTGGCGTAGCGTGGGGGGTGCAGGGGGGACCGGCCGCACCGGGCGCAACATCTGGGGGGGGTGCGCTCGCCGCCTCCAGAGTCGCCGAAGAGCCTCGGGCGCAGGCTGTAGCAGAGCCCCATGTCTCGCGGAACCGACGAGCTGTGCGCGCGTCCGGGCTGAAGGCGTCCGGCAGGCAGCGGCTCTCGGCAATCGCCACGGTCCCCGCACATCAGGGCCACGGAGGGCGCACCAGGCAGCCCATCCTCACAGCCCCGCCGCTGCCGCTGCAGCTGCTGGGCCCTGTTGCATTTTCCTCGCCTCTCTGCCCTCCTCCTCCTCCGGGCAAGTGGCGTTGTTTGGGCAGCAGCGCCAGCAGCAACTCGCCTCAGATCACCTGACACGGATCTGCCGCTGCTGCCGTGGCTACCTTACCGTAAATACCCCAGCCCAGGCAGCAGCAAGAAGAAGCTGGCAGCGGCGGCAGGTTAGGGGTTAGGGGCGCAAATTACTTGCCTTGCCCCGGGTGCTGACAACCCACGCTACGCCACTCCCCCCCCCCCAAACATATTTTAAAAGGGCATTCAACCCTCCCAAAATAAAAGCCAACCTTTATCAGATATTGGGGGGGAGGGGGGATTGGGAGGAAGCAGCCACCTCCCAAATACATTTTTCATCCAGAGCAGAAAGCAATGTTTTGCATTTTGGTTTCTAAGCACCCCAGGGAGAGTTCCTTAGATTGATTACTACTCCATTATTTGCACATATGGGTCTGCCCAGAAGCAACATCTTGGGTTGGTTAGGCAATGAGAATAATGATGGAGCTCTTTGCTTATACGAGTGATGATCAAAAACTCTGGCAGCCTTGCATCTCCCCATCCCCCACCCCTTCCCAAGTAATTATAATCTCCAGCCTTTTGCCGCATATTGTTTTTAGCATAGCGCGCAAGATCTCAGCTGCACACAGGGCAAATCAGAAACTGTAATGAGATAGCGCATCAGACTTTTCAATATAAATGTGTCGGCTCTCGCCGTAAAGCACCATCGGAATGAAGAAAATTACCTTGTCTCTCCAGGGAGGGCCCCAGAAGACAGAATAAATATATGGCGTGCATTTGTGAAAAGTCATATACACATTTAAGGATATCACATGAACCTGAGTAGTATTTCCCCCCAGAGGAGGAACATCTGCAAGCTTCCTTGTTATTGTTGACAATGAGGCCTCGTGAACAAACCATCCAGTCTCACAATCTTTACAATGCTATGGAAAATCAAGTATATGCATAGCATTTGTTGCTGTTGCTGTTACACCGAGCAGGCATTCAGCAGCATAAAATTGGTGTGTGTGTGTGTGCGATGAATAATGGCCATTAAACAGGAATAAATTATTTTGGGTAAGACCAGAACTTGACATTATAGTGTATACTTGCCCCAAAATGGAAAGAAGCAGAAGTCCCAGCAAAGGAAGAATGGATGCAAAAACTTACGGAATATGCAGAAATGGCGAAACTTACTGGAAGAATAAGAAATCAAGATAACAAACTTTTTATAAAAGAATGAAAATGGTTTATTGAATATTTACAGATAAATTGTAAACAGATAAAAACGTTGGCAGGATTATTGTAATTACTTGCAGTTTCATAAGCATATATATTTAAAGAAGATGAATAAATGAGCAAATTGGGTTAATTTGGATATGCGGAAGGTATTAAAAATAAATTTAAGGAATTTCAAAACGGGTGGAGTCAAGTTTTGAAATGTCCAAATGACTGTAAAATTAGTGAAATGTATAAACTTGAAAAGTATAAATAAACAATTATTTTTTTAAAAAACAGCTTTCACACAGTGCCCGTGACAACAACAACAAAGACATTACAGTGGAACCTCGAGTCAGTGGCGTAGCGTGGGTTGTCAGCACCCGGGGCAAGGCAAGTAATTTGCGCCCCCTAACCCGTGGATTTGCGCCCCCTAACCCGTGGATTTGCCCTAGCCCCAGAAGTTGCGCCCGGTGCGGCCGGCCCCCCCTGCACCCCCCACGCTACGCCACTGCCTCGAGTTACAAACACCTCAGGTTACAAACGCTTCAGGTTACAAACTCCACTAACCTGGAAGAGTTACCTCAAGTTGAGAACTCGAGTTGAGAACAGAAATCGTGTGCCGGCGGCACAGCCGCAGCAAGAGGCCCCATTAGCAAAAGCACGCCTCTGGTTAAGAACAGTTTCAGGTTAAGAACGGACCTCTGGAACGAATTAAGAATACCACTATATAGTGTATGCTGGGGTGAGGAACTTTCTTCAGGTCAAGGTTCATATTCCATTCTGGGCAACCTTCAAAGGGTCACATGCCCATACCCTTCAAGCATTCCGATTTTCTGGAACATTCCTGGAATCACAGAATCCATCCCAGCTTCTGATTTGATCCTGGAATGTCACATTTTCCCACTTCTAGCACCAACACTGAGTTCAGGGAGGAGGAAGAACAGTGTTGGAAACTCAGATATATTAGCTAGGCGCCAGGGCTTAAACCAGGGCTACAGTCGCCAAAAAGGAATGCCAAGTTGCCATTTGGGGGGCAGACGGCTCAAAAGTTGTGTTTTTCAATACGGCTTTTTGGTTCCTCAAACTCATTCTGATTGTGCAGATAAACTAGAACAAACAGAATTCTACAGGATAGTGGTATTAGTGTATGAAATCAGTCCAGATCCAAGGATCCCCAGGCATGTACCTCCAGATGGTGGAGATATCAGGAGCCATCTTGGTGCCTGGCCATCTTCACTTGGTCGCAAGTGGCCGGTGGCCAGGTGCAAAACGCGCCTGGTGAATTTCAAATGCTGAGGATGAGCCAGAGCTTGTAGCTGGTGCCGGCACTTCAGTGGTGCCATACTCTCACGAGCCAGCTGGCTCCCGCGAGAGCGCAGCAACAAAAGATGCAGAGATTGAGAGACTGGTTGCACACAGTCGCAGTCTCTGATTGCTTGGAGAGGAGGGAGACTTAGGAGAAGAGGGGACTTAGGAGGGACCTTCAGCCCTTGCAACTGCCTCACTGGGGAAGAGTTAGAATCATTTAATCTAAAGAGCCAGAAGGTATCTAGTCCAACCCCCTGCAATGCTGGGCTCACTAGTGTGTTTTTATTTTGTGTTTTTTTCTTGGTATTGCTGACCTACACCTGACTCTTGACAGGTATATACATATTGCACCCATACACAAACTACACATGCAGCACTCAAACACAGCTATGCAGGCACACAGCACCCCCCTCATACACGCATAAACATGCAGTCATATACTCATACATGCACAAACGCAGACACACAACCAGCATTTCTCCCCATATCCAGGCTGAGGAATTTTATCAGCAGATCTTAGCACAAAGCACCACAGAGCTAAAATCAGATATAAAGATGGTAGAAATGATGCCTTTTAGACCTAAAGGCTTTATCTCCAATCATAGTACTGTGGTGCTGAGATTGGAGATAAAAGTTCTATTTGTCTGCTCTTTAAAGAGAAGACCAAGGGACGTTATGTGTACATCAGGTGATAAAGCGTGATCTCTTTAAAAACACAGACAGAATGCTCTATATCCTGATCAGACCGGGAGACATGGTTGTGGGGGCTGACGGGTCACTTCCCATGTCTCAGTGGGCTGGATGTGGTCTATGACAACTTACACATGTTATGACATCACAGCACTGTGATGCTCTCAGTTTCCTATATGCAACATCAGCTGCAACTTGAGGGATATTGGTTAAATCCACCAAGTTGTGAAAGGACAATATGAATAAGTTGCACTAGGCATTTCAAAGTGGGAGAAGAAACACACTGCCACCATTTTGGGTGACAGCCGTGCATATATAATAATGTCCATGTCTGGCTTAGGGGTGAATATAGACAATATAGATTCATATAAAACGATAGCTTTTCCCCTTCCCAAGCCTAATTGCAGCAGTGGGGCACCATGTTGGCAACCCATGATGTAACTGCTTCATAAGTTGGTACACACACACACACACACACACACACACACACACTCTGAAGAAGTGTGCATGCACACGAAAGCTCATACCAAGAACTAACTTAGTTGGTCTTTAAGGTGCTACTGGAAGGAATTTTTTTATTTTGTTTTGACTATGGCAGACCAACACCTATCTGTAACACACACACACACATTCTGCAAAGCAGTGAGGATGGCAACCATCATCTAATAGAATATTACAAATCACTGGCTTATCAAGTCATCACACACATACACAATGACAAGTTAAAAAGGTAAAGGTAAAGGACCCCTGACAATTAAGTCCAGTCGCAAATGACTCTGGTGTTGCGGCGCTTATCTCGCTTTAATGGCCGAGGGAGCTGACGTTTGTCTGCAGACAGTTTTTCCGGGTCATGTGGCCAGCATGACTAAGCCGCTTCTGGCGAAACCAGAGCAGTGCACAGAAATGCCGTTTACCTTCCCACCAGAGCGGTACCTATTTATCTACTTGCACTTTGATGTGCTTTCAAACTGCTAGGTTGTCAGGAGCTGGGACAGAGCAACAGGAGCTCACACCGTTGCAGGGATTCGAACCGCCGACCTTCCAATCAGCAAGACCTAGGCTCAGTGGTTTTAGACCACAGCGCCACCCGCGTCCCTGTAATGGCAAGTGACCACTTGGTAAACAGTTGCCTGTATCCTCCTTTGGAAAGCCAGCTATTTGTAATGCCAAATTTTTGGGAAATTTTTACCATGCATCTTCATACTATCATAACTCTGGGAAACCAGTAGAGCAATACTGTCCTCATCACATGACAGGCAATCTGCCAGGTGAGCAAGTATTTACATGCCCACTGTGATCTCAGCTGGTTAATACAAAGTTGCCTGGGCACTGAGATCTCTGCAAGAGGTCCTCCTTCTTCAGGCAACCCCACCACTTAATAGGTGTTCTGTGCCCTACACAAACTTCTATCAATACTCATTTATCAAGTTTCTATCTACCTACCACCTCCCGTTTATGATGCATGTTAATCCTTAAAAAGAAGCAGAATGCTGGATTTTCAGCATTCAGCACAAATGCTCTAGCCACAACTGTTCTGCATCTGTCTTAAGCAAGGCGGCAAACCAAAGTCTGCTATCACTTGAACCTTGTAGGGTGAATGTGTTTTCATCATTACTTACTTGCACATTTGTTTTTCAGGGCCAACGTACACAATCATTTTATATGATAGAAGCTACATTTCACCCCATGATAAACAGCTCTATCAACTCATTGTTTTGCAAAAGCATTACTCTAAACACATTACCACGGATTGCTCTTCCTTATCACATCCTGGCTGGCCTCCTTTTAGTTTGGTAGCGAGCCGGCACGATAAAAAGAGAATGATCTATGATAGCAGATCCTCCGTGATAACAACCTGACACAATCAAGCAATAAAATGATAGCCGCTGTTTATCATGCAGAAAAGAGGAAATGCCATCACATAAAACAGATTAGGAAAATGAGCACTCCATTCCCAGCTAACAAAGACAAAAATCCCAATTCCAACTGTACTGCATAAGCTTATGTTATGCTTCCCCCACCACATCCCCTAGCCTTGGCAGTGCACAAGCATCCATTCAGTGCTATTTTTCTAGAAAAAGAGGTGCCAAAATTACAATGAACACCTCCTTTGTTCTCTTTGAATAGCAATGGTGCTCACCTGAGAGGCACAGGAACTAAGTTCCCGCGAGTTCCAGCTGAAAGAAACCTCTGCATCTCTCTCATGTTCACACCTTCAGCAATAGACAACATCATTGAACAAAGTGTTGTTGTTGTTGTTGTTGTTGTTATACCACCCCCCTTTATCTGAAGATCTCACGGCAGTTTACAAGATAAAAATACAGGATAAAAACACAAAACCAAAACAAGGCAATAACACCTTCTCCAATTAAAAAGGTTGCAGAACATTAAGTGTACAATATCATAGATTGTACAATAATAAAATATTATAGGCCTGGTTGAAGAGCAGTGTTTTCACTTGGTGCCTAAAGCTGTATAATGAAGGCACCAGACGAACCTCTGTGGGAAGAGTATTTCACGAGTGGGGAGCCACCGCAAAAAAGGCTCATTCTCATGTTGTCACCCTCCAGACCTCTCATGCACAAAGAAGGGCTTCAGAAGATGATTGCAGAGTAATGTAATGTAATGTAATGTAATGTAACGTAATGATTGTCTAGTATAAGTTGATAAGAGTCATTGAGGGACCTTTCCCCTGGCTCAATCTGGTCAGGAGGTGAGAAATCAGCATCAGAGATCATGTAACATATTGGTAGAATATTATCTTGGAAGATGTTTAGCAGGGCCATGTGCTGGTCCCAGGGGGAGATTACCATGGGGCGAGGTCCAGGACCTGGGTCGCAGGTCTGTAGACTGTCCTCCACGGGTGAGGCGGGGTCTGAAGCGAGGAGCCGGGCAAGGACGGGAACTCTGGAGGAACAGGTCTGGGTGCTGGCCGAAACAGCTCTTCAACGACGTTGCTCCCGCAACCTGGGACCAGGCTGACTGGCCTTTATCTTCTCTGAGGCCAGGGGCGGTCCCGGCCCCCAGGTGACCCGCCTCTTCTGGCCTTAAGGCGAGCACTCCTCCTGGGAGAAACCAGTTCCCTCCGCCTCTCTGCCCTGAGCCTCTGCAGCTCAGGAGAGGCTGGAGTGTTACTGGACCCAGGAGGAGACTCACCTTCCTCTGACATGGCTGGGAGAGGTGCACCTGTAGGCAATGTGTCCTCAATCCCCTCCAGAGCCAGAGTAGATTCACCTGGTGCCCGCTCCTGAGGATCCGGCACAGGTGCAGGTGCCTCAGAGTCAAGGCCCTGCCCCAGCCCAGCCAGCCCTGGAGGCGGGGACTCCTGTGCAGGCTGGAGTTCCTCCGGTTCGACCTCTGAATCGGATTCCCAGGCCATCACAGGCCATTTCTGGGGTGACATCTAATACTTGCTTAGTTATTTTGCATATTTCTTGTATGATTGATATCCAGAAGAGTTGGCTTTCGGGACATTCCCACCACATGTGGAGGTATGTGCCTGTGGAGGTGCATCCTTTCCAGCATTTTCATGAGGTTCCTGAGCGTATTAGCGCTAGTTTCAGTGGTGTTAGGTACCATCTGTAAGTGAGTTTCAGAGTGAGCTCTTTCCTTTTCACTGATATGGATTTAAAGGGAGGTTTAGACCACATTCTGGTCCACTGAGTGGGGTTAATCTCATAGCCTATATCATTCTCCCATTGTTTTTTGATTACATCGAGGGGGTTTGTGGGATTTTGGAGGAATATTTTGTATACTGTGGATACCATCCCTTTTCCGTGTCCCTTTGTTAATAGGAGATGTTGGTAGAGTATTAAATTATACTATGGTAGATGGGTGGGCACCCACTTGCTCAAATGATTCATGAGGGCAGCTGAACCTTTAACATACTGTGAACCCAATCTCTTCTGGTGTAACTGGCTACAACTTGAATGGCTTAGATCAGCAGTTCTCAGTCTGTGGGTCCCCTGATGTTGTTGGACTACAACTCCCATCATCCCTGAGCTCTGGCCTTGCTAGCTAGGGGTGATGGGAGTAGTAGTTCAACAAACCTGGGGACACACAGGTTGAGAAAGGTTGGCTTAGATGGAGGTTTTGCTAGAGTTGCGTATACCTCCTGCAGAATTTATATTGAGCCTTTTCTAACACGATTTCCTCCAAGGTGCTCCCTTATCAAAACCTGTTCCCTTTCCTAATGCAATGGGTAGGAGTCTAGTTGATTAAAAAAATAATAATGTGGGAGGGGAGAGGCCTAATTTACTGAATTTCCCTTCTTCAATGCCTTTGTGCTGTATGGAGATTGCCAGCAGTTTTGCCATCTGGTCGCTTGCTCTCTCTGCCCACTGCTTCTCTAAGCAGGGTAATAGGTAGGTGGGAAATGTGTCTCGTGCATTCTCAAAAATACAGGAGCACATAATGAAACAAACTGATTTTTAAAATTTATTTAAAGAGGAAAAAGCCATACCATCAGTCTTGTGGCAGCTGGCCCCTAAGGAAATGGTAAAGAACCTATTAGTGAAGAAGGAAAATTCAATGCCCAATAATCCTTCTGAAGTTTTATCAAATTCTGCTAGGGAGTCTCCTATGATTCTCAGGTCAGACAGGGCAAGGCAGCTGGGAGTCTAGGAAGCCAAACTTCCAAGATAGCACGGCTGGGGGTTTTTCCCCTGTCCAATTTAAAGCAAAGAGAGGATTCTCTGTTTTACAGGTGATTGACGCGTGCAACAATATTATAGAGCTGCACAGTCGATAACCACAAAGCAAAACCCCTGCACAAAAAGTAGCACAACAAAATGTGCACTGGATTCTTTAATGGAGCATTAAATCAGAAGGAAGGAAGGAAGGAAGGAAGGAAGGAAGGAAGGAAGGAAGGAAGGAAAGGAAGGAAAGGAAGGGCTAAGAAGTGGCCTGGAAAAGGCAATGGCTGGTTAGTTGGAATCCTGAACATACATACATACATACATACATGTACATACATACATACATAATTTAATTTGTCGGTAGCCTTTCCATAGTTAAAAAGATGCTCAATGCAGCTTTCGACATGAAAAAAGCTACACAATTGCAAAGATAGCAAAAGTAGTCATAAATGATAAATAAAACATCAAAAGTGCACAACCAAATGGAAACAATGTCCACCTAAATCATGGTAACATCTAAAATAAAGATACAAAAAAGTTAATACAGTGGTACCTCGGGTTAAGTACTTAATTCGTTCCGGAGGTCTGTTCTTAACCTGAAACTGTTCTTAACCTGAAGCACCACTTTAGCTAATAGGGCCTCCTGCTGCTGCCACGCCACCGGAGCACGATTTCTGTTCTCATCCTGAAGCAAAGTTCTTAACCCGAGGTAATATTTCTGGGTTAGTGGGGTCTGTAACCTGAAGCGTATGTAACCTGAAGCATATGTAACCTGGGGTACCACTGCATAACTAACAGCAACAATGCCCCGCCCCAACAAACACCCCTAAACAGTACCCCAGCCCAAGAGTCTGTTCAGCAGCCTCAGCTTTTGTAGCCAGGTGGAAAAAGGCCTGGAAGGCAAGGAGCAGATCTTCTAGGACTCTCAGCCAAGATGGTCTCCATGATTCATTTCACAATGCAACATTATGTTGCAGTTCCCACTTGTACTCACGATCCCTGTTAGGTGTTTATATCTTCAAGATTTCCAGCCACTCCACAATTCTGCAAACCTGAAGGTTTCCCCTATCATGCTGACAACTCCCTCTTATTTCACAGTAGCATTATGCTTGGCTAGAGGAGAGTTTGGAATTGCCAGATTAAGAAATGGGATCGATAATGGGAGGTTTCATATTAAATAAAATAAAACATAAAAATCTATTTGTATTCTCTTGCCAAATGGTGCTCAGTAACTACTGGTTTAAGGTAAAGGTAAAGGTACCCCTGCCCATACGGGCCAGTCTTGACAGACTCTGGGGTTGTGCGCCCATCTCACTCAAGAGGCCAGGGGCCAGCGCTGTCCGGAGACACTTCCGGGTCACGTGGCCAGCGTGACATCACTGCTCTGGCGAGCCAGAGCCGCACATGGAAACGCCGTTTACCTTCCCGCTGGTAAGCGGTCCCTATTTATCTACTTGCACCCGGAGGTGCTTTCGAACTGCTAGGTTGGCAGGCGCTGGGACCGAGCAGCGGGAGTGCACCCCGCCGCAGGGATTCGAACCGCCGACCTTTCGATCGGCAAGTCCTAGGCGCTGAGGCTTTAACCCACAGCGCCACCTGCGTCCCTTCAGAGAACAGTAAATGCAGAATCCTGAAATACTTCCAGTCCCCAGAGGTTCACTACTAGAACACAGACACCTTTGTGTTACAGGCTGTTCACGTTACATACAGTGGTACCTTGGTTTAAGAATAGCTTAGTTTATGAACAACTTGGATTAAGAACGCTGCAAACCCAGAAGTAGGTGTTTTGGTTTGTGAACTTTGCCTTGGAAGCAGAACACGTTCCGCTTCCTGTTGAGTGTGTTCCATTTGTAAATTGAGTCCCCTGCTGCTATGGGAAAGCACGCCTTGGTTTAAGAATTTCTTGGTTTAAGAACGGATTTCCAGAACAGATTAAGTTCGTAAACCAAGGTACCACTGTATTCTGTTTCTGAACTTCAGGAAGAGTGCCTGTCATCACGCAGTCAAGCCAGTAGAACCCACACTCAAGAGGAAAGGTAGCACCAGACTTGGGACGAACCCCAAGGTTTTAGGGATCTTTTTTACAAAATGGATTCGTAAGAGGGAGACCTCAAAAAAGTCTGATAAGATCTCCATGGCAAGGAATGCAGAAACTGAGCGGGGAAGGTGTGACTAGAATGCAATGGCTGGAAAGGTAGGAGGAAAAAGACATAAAAATGAGACAGAGAACACCATTTCTCCATGTGGATATGTGATTTCCTGGTTCATACTGAGAAGCCATTTTTAGATGCCCCCAAGGAGGAAAGCTGCTTAGAGAAATCAATGGAGAACTCCAAGACTTGAATGTAATGAAATTGAGCACCAGTTGGGTATCCCCAACCCCACCTCCACAAAACAGCAAAGATTAACTTGAAAGAGAATATAGTGGAACCTCGGGTTACATATGCTTCAGGTTACAGACTCCGCTAACCCAGAAATATTACCTCGGGTTAAGAACTTTGCTTCAGGATGTGAACAGAAATCGTGCAGCGCAGCGGCAGCAGGGGGCCCCATTAGCTAAAGTGGTGCTTCAGGTTAAGAACAGTTTCAGGTTAAGAATGGACCTCCACAACGAATTAAGTTCTTAACCCGAGGTACCACTGTACTTCCTGCTCTTTCTAACTCAGGCCTTATTCAGTGTGAAACGTTTGACCCTGCTAAAGCAAATTCCAATGCAAATTCAGTTCATTGTCCCCATACTGCAAGGTGAAATGGATTGTGACTGGTAAAATGAAGGCCAGTGGTATTCAAAAACCCTGCAGTGTTGTCAGCAACCTTTTTCAGCCATGGACCGGTCCACCACCCCTCAGACCATGTGGTGGGCCAGATTATACAGCGGTACCTCGGGATGCGAACGGGATCTGTTCCAGAGCCCCGTTCGCATCCCAAACAGAACCTAAGACGCAACGGCGCGTCTGCGCGTGTGCGGGTCGCGTTTCGCCGTTTCCGCGCATGCGCGTAACGTCATTTTGAGCGTCTGTGCATGCGCGAGCGGCGAAACCCGGAAGTAACGCGCTCCGTTACTTCTGGGTTGCTGCGGAGCACAACTTGAACGCGCTCAACCCAAAGCACATTCAACTCGAGGTATGACTGTATTTGGAAAAAAAATATATGAACAAATTCCTATGTCCCACAAATAACCCAGAGAGGCATTTTAAATAGAAGGACACATTCTACTCATGTAAAAACAGGCTGAATCCTGGACCGTCCTCAGGCCGGATTGAGAAGGTGATTGGGCAGCATCCGGCCCCCGGGCCTTAGTTTGCCTACCCCTGTCCTATGGTGTTTGACCGTTTTGGCATATTAGAGGCTGAGGGACTGCAACAGTCCCACAATTAGACCCAGCACTTTTATTCCCAGATTGCAGGCAGTGCTGAAAGTCTGTGCTACTTTCATTTCTGATTCCCGCTCATTTCTGAAAAATGAATGGGCCCAAGGAAGGAGAGAGTATTTTTCCCTTCCTCCTTCTTGCAGTGAGACTCTGTTGCTGAGAAAATAGGTCATGTTTATTGCCTGCAAAGAGACACATCAAATTGTTTTACATCAGCTCCCTCGAAACAAGGAAGACAAACACATCTCTTAAGAAAATATGAGCCTTTCCAAAGCTCTAACCAAGTTTTCCAAGTGACAGGGCTCTGCCCTATTGCTCATATTGATGCTGTGATGCCTTTTAGATAAATGTGTATTTCAGTTTGTGGGAGTGATGCCCCCCCCCATTAGTGGAGCCTAGTCCACCTCAGTATGTAACCTGAAGCGTATGTAATCCAAGGTACCACTGTATAGTGGTACCTCAGTTTAAGAACAGCACTGTTTACAACTATTCGGTTTAAGAACTCTGCAAAACTGGAAGTAGTGTCCCGGTTTGTGAACTTTACCTCAGTCTAAGAATGGAAGCCAAACGGTGGAAGGGCACCAGCAGGAGGCCTCATTAGGGAAAGCCTCAGTTTAAGAACAGTTTTGGTTTAAGAACAGACTTCCGGAATGAATTAAGTTTGTAAACTGAGGTACCACTGTACCTCCACTAACCCAGACTCCGCTAACCGAGAAATAGTGCTTCAGGTTAAGAACTTTGCTTCAGGATGAGAACAGAAATTGTGCTCCAGCGGCGTGGCAGCAGTGGGAGGCCCCATTAGCTAAAGTGGTGCTTCAGGTTAAGAACAGTTTCAGGTTAAGTATGGACCTCTGGAACGAATTAAGTACTTAACCTGCGGTACCGCTGTACTAGCGGTTTTACTTCTATACCATCCACAATGCCACCACTACAACTGAAGTACTCCCATTTTGCTCTCAGCTGACCCTCCCAATGATCCACAATGCTGAGGAAGAAATTGTTCAATTCCACACCCTTTGGCATTAGAGTGTTGGGCTAGGACCTGGCAGGCCAGGGTTCATACTTCCACTCAGACATAAAGCTCACTGGGTGACCTTTTGGCCAGTCACTGTATCTCAGCCTAAACTACCTCATGGGGTTGTTGTGAGAATAAACTGGAGAGGAGAACCATGTACACCATGGTCCTCAGAGGAAAGGTGGGATATAAGCATAGTAATAACAACTACTAATAAAGTACTAATAAAGGAGTATAAAGAATACACCAACACAACTATTTTAGTCTGAAACAACATGAGTATTTACTCCACAGCTGGGGAAATAGTCACCCTTGGTATTTTGTATCGTCGTACCTCCATTTATGTAACCCCCAGGTTACGTAAAATTTGGATGCGCACGCAGCAAACCCAGATGTATTTTACTGGGTTTTGTCACACATGCATGCACAGAAGCGGTCTACGCATGCACAGAAGTGGTCCTCAGGTTGCAGAAACCTCAGGATCCAACTGTACCTCCGGAATAGATCCCTTAAACAACCGGAGGTACCACTGTAGTTTCCTCCAGTATTGCTTGGATTATCCTGTGGTAACCAAATCCGGGAGCTGATTCACATCTCACTTTTTTCTTTCTTTTTTCCCCTTCACTGGACATACGGTTGTACCTCGGAAGTCGAACGGAATCCATTCCAGAAGTCCGTTCGACTTCCAAAACATTCGAAAACCAAGACGCAGCTTTCAATTGGTTGCAGGAAGCTCCTGTAGCCAATCAGAAGCTGCGTTGGATGTTTGAGTTCCAAAGAACGTTTGCAAACTGGACTACTCACTTCCAGGTTTGTGGCATTTGGGAGCCAAAACGTTAGTCGCAAGGCGTTTGTCAACCAAGGTACGACTGTACTTCCTAAGGTGTTTAACCTCAAATGTGTGAACAGTAAGAGAGGTCAAACTTGTGTTTGCAAACACTTATATGAGATGTGCCCAAGACAGCCAGGATTGGCTTTCTGTCAAATTCTGTGACACACCCAAGTTTGCTATTAGATTATGTGAGTACAGGTCTTGAATTCAGCCAGTATTCAGCAGCGACTTCCAAAGCAAAATATTTGTCTTGGCACCCTCCAGATGCTAGAAACCACAATTCCCAGATGCTAGAAACCACAATTCCCTCCAGATGCTAGAAACCACAATTCCCAGATGCTAGAAACCACAACTGGTCATGCTGGCTAGCGCTGATGGGAGCTGGTCTACAACATCTGAAGGGCACCTCATTGGGTTAACCTGGTTTATTATTTATTACGTTTACATATATACCACCTTTTTCTGAAAGCAGTTCAAAGTAGTGTTCATGGTTCTCCACTCCACAATTTATTCACACGACAACTTAGGTTAGGCTGAGAATAGTGACTGGTGCAAGGTCACCCAGTGAGCTTCAGGGCTGAGTGAGGATTCTAACCCTGGTTTCCCAGGTCTTAGCCCAGGGGTCGGCAACCTAAGGCCCATGGGCCACAAGCGGCCCACGGGGGTCATTTAACTGACCCACAAGCCACCTGCTTGGTGAGTCCTCATGCACTGCGCTAAACTGGTACAGTGCGGGGACTCGCTTTCGTGGCACCGGAAACTGTGTATGCTCAGACACAGATGTTGGAAATGCAATCCGGCCCATGGAGGGATCTCCGCTGGAGTGAACCAGCCCAGGCAAGGTCAACCTTGCCAACCCCTGCTCTAACCACTGCAGCACACTGGCTCTGAACCAAGCTTCAGTCTCCAAGTCTGTTCTTTTACAGCTAGGAAACTGTAACCAGAGGAGCAAGAGATTCCAGGGCAGAGGCCACACGACTCTGAAGCTAGCATGGTTGGACACAGCTGTCATTATATGAATGATGCCCTGGCACTTGGGCCACCACAGCTTGTTTTCTTAAAGAAATTCTCCATGCGAACATAGAGTTAAAAATTTTCACCACACAGTTTTCCTGCTGGTATTCATCAGAAGGTAATGGATGCACTGTTCTTTTAAAAAAAAAATCACTAGGAAATCAGCTGGTTTGATCCTAGAAAACACCAAAAACGGACACAAATCCACAGTGCTGCCTTTCCCAGTGTCCATTGATGCCATGAACTCCACTTTGGCTGACTGTCATGCCCAACTAATGAGGAACCAAAAGAGCAAGGACCGCAAACCTTTCTTTTCACAGGGAGGACCCGGCATGGACCACTTTTCATCTGCTGATACCACAGGGCGGAGCCTCTCCACAGCAGCTTAACACATAAACCGAACCTCTATTTGCAGGCTGTGTGTGAGAGAACCTTCCAAGCAGCCTAATGTTAAGGAAAGGGGGACACACAAACTTCCAAGGACAGATTTCCACAACTGGACTTAGCAGAATGCCATCATAGAGACATATCCAACTCCTGGAACACATCTGCAGCAAAAACCAAAACTTTACTAATATGCAGATTTCTTCCGCCCCCCATGTATCCATTCTAAGCACACTTTTCGACTGTTTCTCATTGAAATCTCATTCCATCTTGAAGCAATATTTTCGCAGCAGGTGTATTTCATCTCCCATCTCAATGTGGGGAGGCCAACTCTGCGCAACAAAGAAATCACACAAGCGAGCCCCATAAGCAGTCAGGTAGACAGAGAGAGAGAGAGAGAGAGAGAGAGAGAGAGAGAGAGAGAGAAAGTCACCTTCGCTGGGATGTGATCATGTGCGGCCCTCGCTTCAAAGCCACGGGGCGCGCACGTATTGTGAACCGCATCACGACAGACCCACAACCACACTCCCGAGCATGGCAAACGCCTCCATGCGCCCCGAGTGCTGCGCACGCCCACCCACACAATCCCACGCGGTGCCCTCCTACTACTCTAGAGGGAGGGGGAATCAATATATATATATATAAAATTATCCTATACATGCTCTACACACACCAACAAGTGCTCTTTGTGTCGCCCTCCTTTCTGGGTTCCTAAACTTGGGGGGGGGGGCTTTCCTAGTGGGACTGGAGAAGGAAAAAAATGCCCACCACACACACGGACCCAGCTCCTGCGCCGAAAAGCCCTCTTTACGTTTCCATGCCTCCTTCCTAGCGATCTGCCACCATAAGCCACCACCTCCTTCTCTCTCATTCCGCAGCCGATACCCCAAGGTTCCCGGAGAAAACCCCCTCTCCCCACGATCCAACCCCCCGTCCTCTGCCTCACCTCGTTCTCCCTCCGTCCGCCTCTCCGTGGCACCGCTATCCGAGCTAGGAGTAGCAAGATCCACGCAAGCTGCCGCCCGGAGACACCCTCTCCATCCAATGCATTATGATCTCGGTCTGCGCGGATATATATTATCTTGACGCGCGTGTGTGCGCGCGAGAGAGAGGGAGAGAGAGCCGAGTTCTTTGGATTGTGAGGACGCCGCTAGTATTCCGTCCACCAGGTCTTGGATCCTCTATTTGTTTCGCAGGAGGAGAAATAGCGAGCGAGGGAAGGAAAGGGGCTTGATGGGGAGGGTGGGAGGAGGAGATCGGCGGTGCGGCTGAGGGGGAGGAGAAGGGGGATCGCGCAGGCGCAGCCGGGAGACCCTAAGCGCCCGCTCGGGCGTGCGTCGCAGCTCCGTTGCGCTTCCCACCTCCTGTGCCCTGGGAGCAGGGGAGGCGCGGCCCTATAGGGGAAGGGGGCGTGGCGTCGTGCGCCCAGGCTGAGGGGTCTCGTCTGGGTTCCTGCACGCCTGGCTCTCGCGCGCTCCTTAGCATCGCCTTGTGCACTGGGGAGTTACCTCCAGCGCTTTTCTTTCTTTCTCTCTCCCTCCCCCGCTTCCTTTTGTGCCAAGCGATGCGCTGTCCCCTTCTCACCTGCTTCCAGGACTTCCCACCCCCATTTGGTAAGGATGCGCGAGACCCTTTCCGGGGAACTGAAATCCCGCTTGCCTTGGCTTTATTCAAAGAGAGATCAGGAGGGAGAGAGGTGTTTCTAAGCGCATGGCACGGCTCAGTGTAAGATTCCGGTTCCGGCTATAGCATGTCTTCCTATAGAAGGCATATATGTATATATATTTAAAGGGGAGGGGATGAAAGTCAACCCTTCAGTGGCGATGGAGAAAGGTTGCTTCCAATTGCTCCCTTCTGGGTCCAATTTTAAGGCCAAATCAGAGGCGCGTACAATGCATCAATTCGCTTTGGAGGAAAGTAGGTTGGGCAATTGCGCAGCTCGGGCTTCTCTAGGGAAAGGCACGTGGGGAGAGTGAATTATGGAGCTTTGTGTGAGCACTTGTTTCTTGGACCGCTAACCTGTGCTGCACGGAAACGCCACATTATCGTGGCTGGCGCGGAGCTTTGTAGTCTCTCATCGTGAAGCATGACAGCGTAGGTTTGCCCCTCTTCCCCTTTAGTTGCTTTCACAAAGGGGTCTTTAACCTTTTCCACAAAAGTTTCTTTAACCCCCGCCCCCCACCCAGCGCCAACAGTGGCACAAGCTTGGGTAGAATTCTTGCAAAGGATACTTACACATTTTTCTCCATTTGGATTTCTCTCTGGAGGTTCCTCCTTGCCTGAAGTTGTTGCAAAAGCATTTTTTAATTTGCTCCAAGAAGGAACAGCAACACACACACACATTTCTGCATAGCTGGTGACCCTGAGGAATCATCTGATTCAGATACAGTGGTACCTCGGGTAAAGAACTTAATTCGTTCTGGAGGTCCATTCTTAACCTGAAAGCGTTCTTAACCTGAGGTACCACTTTAGCTAATGGGGCCTCCCACTGCCGTCACACGATTTCTGTTCTCATCCTGAAGCAAAGTTCTTAACCCAAGGTACTATTTCTGGGTTAGTGGAGTCTGTAACCTGAAGCATCTGTAACCTGAAGCGTCTGTAACCCAAGGTACCACTGTGCTCATGCTTAGTACCAGAGGTCTCTGTATCAGATGCCTAGGTTCCTGCCTTGCTCTTCACCCTGTTTGTTTCATTTCATTTCACATTTATTTTGCACATCGCCTTTCTGGACACAAGGCAGTTTATAAGCCATAGAAACAGCAAAATACACGACAAAGATCACACATCCTCCAGTCCAATACAGAAAAAGTCCTAATAAAAGACTTGTTGCCCCCAGAGCCAGAGGAGCAGAAGATGGTGAACCAGGCATGATCTTCAGGGGTGTCTATGAATTGCCCAGCTAGCTGCCCATGAAGCTGCCCTACTCAGGAGGAGGAGGAAATGCATGCAAGCACCCTCCTGGATCAGGGTCCATCTGAGAGCCTCCAGTTCCTATATAAGATCTTGGACAGAGTTGCATCATTGCTGAAACAGCAGTTCGAGGCTCCCCGTGCCCTGAACTGGGGAAAGGGATGCTGCCTCAAATGGCACATATGCCCACTCCAAAACTGATCTTCACTTTCTCCGAGTGAAATTGGCAGGCAGGCAGAGCAGGAGGTGGGGCACTGCAAACAATAGCGGAACAGAATGGGGGAAATCTGCTCATCTAGCTCTCCAGTTCTCCACTCTGGTTCCTATGGGTGTGAGCGTCGTCAACGTTGCTGGCCTTTACATTCAAAACCTGGTGCCTGTGAAAAGTTATTCATTCATAGGGCAATATCAGGGCCTGTAGGGTTACCGGATGTGCCTTATTCAATTAGTAATAAAAAATAAAATAAAATCCTCTTTTTAAGAGCTGGTTCAGACATGCAAGCACATCACCTGATTACATCAGTGCAGAGGAATCACTTGGTGGATGCAAAGCATTCTATTCAAGGTGCTGGGAGATGCTGTGAATGTTCTCTCTGTGGTTTAGGGTATTTCATGGTTCACACAAGCATGCAAGTCACCACAACAAGACAGCTAAGTGCTATATATGTAAACCAGCCCTGATAATTATAATTCACGTGTGCTCTGTATTTCACTGCCTGTATGCTGCATCTAATCTTTTAATAATTCCACACAGGAACACTGCACAGCTACAATTGCTGCTTATTATGTGCACTGCTTGCCACTCTTTCATTTTCATCTGAATGTGTTGTCTTTGGTAGTGGGGTATTTGATGCATTAGTGCCATTTGTTTATTTTATGTCGACAATTTTATGTAACGCTAAATTATAATGGCCTTTAAGCCGTGCACAAGGAGCGCAATGCAAAAATCAGTTAAAACTATCAAAACAGAATCCAGTTTAAATGCTGCTGGAATAATAATAAAAAGGGGGATCCAGCAGGTGCTGGTGGTTCAGTGGGTAGAGCAGAGGGGGCAGAGCTGTTGGACCTCAGCTAGAAGGGACTTCCGTGAAACTAGTCTCACAATACTGAACACGCAACTCTGGGTGGATCTGAGATGTCTATCCCATTTCTACAGCAAGTCTCCTTGAGCAGTGGCTGGGCCAGAACAGCAGGGGACAATTCCTTGATTAGTTCTGGTTTTTTATGCCACAACCACAGGGAAGCCAATTTGTCCCTGGTACCCATGTCACTTCCTCAAAATTCCAGATTTGCTCCTCGGCCACAGAAGGTTGGTGACCCCTGTCCCAGAGCAAATGAAACAGAAGATGGCCTTCATTAGATCAGTAGATATGAATGGAACATATTATATGCTACAGTCGTACCTTGGAAGTCAGACGGAATCCATTCCCGAAGTCCGTTCAACTTGCAAAACGTTCGGAAACCAAAGCGTGGCTTCTGATTGGCTGCAAGAAGATCCTGCAGCCAATTGGAAGCTGTGGAAGCCCCGTCGGATGTTCGGGTTCCAAAAGAACATTTGCAAACTGGAACAGTCACTTCTGGGTTTGCGGCGTTCGGGAGCCAAAACATCAGAGTAACAAGGTGTTCAGGATCCAAGGTACGCCTTGGGTGCCCCATTATCTTTTGTCAAGCACTGAGTACCCCAGGGCAAAGGTTAAGCAGATGTGTGCAAAAAGTCTGAGCTGCATCGCCCTCTTAGGACCATCTGGCTTGTTTGTGCGCTCCAAGCCAGGCCTTATATGGAGCGCATTCAGACACTCGATTCGAGTTCAGGCAGCAAAACCAGGAAATTTATCAAGCCTCTGGTGGCTTGCCAGACATGCTGATGGGTTGAGTTCAGCTTGGTGGTCACAAACTCTGCAAGCTCCCGAGTATGTGAAGCATTTGGAATGTAAAAGCGTTACATAAATAACAGCCGTATCGCTGTTGATATTAATTCAAGTCTGGTCTTTGGTGCAGTATATCAGAGACGGGTTTTAGCTCATCGGTAGAACCCATGTGTCAGAGAGCTGGCAAGGAAAACAGGTTATCCAGCCATGACATGCTTTGCATGCAAAAGGGGTCCCAGGTTTAATCCCCAGCAATTCCAGTAAGGGATGGGGGGGGGGAACCTGTCTGAAACCTGGGGGAACTGCTGACACTTAGACATAACACTGAGCCGGGTGAACCGATGCTCTGACTGCACTATACAGTGGTACCTCGGGTTACGTACGCTTCAGGTTACAGACACTTCAGGTTACAGACTCTGCTAACCCAGAAATAGTACCTCGGGTTAAGAACTTTGCTTCAGGATGAGAACAGAAATTGTGCTCCGGCGGTGTGGCGACAGTGGGAAGCCCCATTAGCTAAAGTGGTCCCTCAGGTTAAGAACAGTTTCAGGTTAAGAACAGACCTCCGGAATGAATTAAGTACTTAACCCGAGGGACCACTGTACATCTAAAGCAGCCATGGCTTTAGTCATCCCAAAGGATCTTGGGAACTGTAGTTTGTTTCATGTGCTGAGAGATGTTAGGAGACACCTGTTTCCTTATGGAATTACAATTCTCAAGAGTGGTTTAATAGTCAAGCCCTCTTCCCAGGGAATTCTGGGAATTGTAGTTCTGTGAGGGGAACAGGGGTCTCCTAACAGCTCTCAGCACCCTTTACAAACTAAAGTACCCAGGATCCTTTGGAGGAAGCCATGACTCCTTAAAGGTGTGTGATAACGCATTAAATCAGGCATGTCCAAAGTCCTATTTGGGGGCCTAATTGATTTAATCTGGCTCCGGTGGCAGTATATGTCCTGGGGTAAAATCCTAAAAAAAGGTCAGCTACTTCAATCCTAAAAGAAGCTCAACAACTTTGGGGTAAAATTGTAAAAAAACAACAACTCAACAACTTTGGTTGGCCCTCACGCATGTTCACTTCATCAAATCTGGCCCTCTTTGAAAAAAGTTTGGGCACCCTGCATTAAATGTATAGTACAAACAACAAACAGGGCCTCAGGATTAACAACTCCCCACGTTGCCTTTGCTATAATGTTTCTGTTTTATACATGCTTTTGTTTGAACGCATGTAGAGTTCCTTTCTTCTTTCAGTACCCCCCACACACCCATTTTTTGCTTGATTTGTTGTTAAGGAGCTTGCACTGATCCAAAAAGGTCAGGATCTGGCCCTACATTTACCATTTCTCTCACAGATAATTTACAGGTTAGAGCATTACCACTTTGTGTGCGTTATCTTTTTGTCAGACTCAAATCTGCCTACAACCCACACACAAGCTCACTGTTTGTTAACAAGTGAATTGCTTGCAAAAAGGCTTCGTTGTCGATATCAGGCACTGAATGCTCTTGCTCAAGCCGGCCTCTCCATCCACATCCATTCAAGACACCTGAGAAACAAACAAATGGAAGGCTCTTATGAGGGCAGAGGACATTCTTTGTCTGCAATACTATTCACTCTTCTTCTACTCCTTGGTTGGAGTACCTCAGTTCTAGAAACGGCTTTTTGTCATTCCTCCGCCACCGCAAAACATTTCCTATAAGAAGGACGAGTGCCACCATACCTTGTTTTCTCTGATGAAAACAGAGACATTCTATTTAATAATAATAATTTTACTATTTATACCACTACACCACCATTTTCCTGAGAAAACCCTTTAATCCCTATTTTATTTTATTCTTTGGCAGATTTACAAAAAGAAAAACACACACCAATAAATAAATATTAGAATGGGGCAAGATTACACAGGGACACACAAAGCATTTTAATTTTTTTTTAAAAGACTCCTTGCACTCCACTCTGCTCCTCCTTTCTTCCTGCCCAGGGTGGCCCTGCCCCTCAGAGCCTGTGTGGCACGTGCCACAGGGCCTCATCTGTGGTGGCCTCTCCTCCTGCTCTCCAGCAGCTGCTACAAACTGCCCATGGGAGAAGCTTGGCAGCGGCGGCCATTTAGAGGCAATGAGATGCTCCCTCAACGCTTGGGTCAAGTGTCGGCTCATCCTTCTCCCTGAGCTCAGCAGGTAGCACTGCCAGGGGAAATAGGGACATTCTGGGATCAAATCAGAAGCCGAGATGGCTTTTGTAAGTCCGGGATTGTCTCTGGAAAATCTGGACACTTGGAGGGTATGCTTGCAGGTTTCCCACAGGCTACTGTAAGAACAGTTTTTTGGCTTTTGGTGTGACCCAGCAAGACCCTTCTGATGTTCTTATGACAGTATTTTTTGAAATCCCCTCTCCCTTCCCCCTGCCACGTTTGAGTCCATATGGTTGCTGTTTTCAGTTTCCTTATACACCTCACTCCTCTATTTATTAGCCACCTCCTTTATTTTCTAAAGAGGATTAAAAAAAAATAAAAAATCTCATGCAGCAGAAGCAAAGTGGAAGGATAAGGAAGATGGATCTCATGTCTCGGTCCCAAAGGTCTGGATGAGACTGCTTGCTTGCCGTTTCAAGGAAACCCAGCGAGGGAGCAGACTTTTCTTCTTGAAGTGTGGGTGGCCTTGTGTCATTCGCATGAAGAAACAGAAACGGCAAGGGCTATTTTTAGCCTAAAGTAGGCCAGCCAGCCCCAGAAAAAGTTTTACTAGGAAGAATATTTTTTTAAACTGGGGGAGGGGAAAACATGGAGATGGGAAAACGGAGACAGAACGAGAAGCAGAAAAAGAAAGAGACATAACGGAAAGGGGTTCCACATCACAAACACAAGCAGGGTAGAAGGGGAGCCTCTCTAGACAAGCTAGTCTTTGTGTTCTAAGGAACCCAATAAGTAAATATGAAATGCTCCTTCTTTAAACATAGGATTAACTCTCAGAATGGTTACCTTTGCGGGTGGTAATATTTTGCAAAGGAGGCTCCTGTTAACCTTTCTCTAACATACACACATTAAAAAAGAAACTCTGCCTGCCAGATTGTGTTTTTTCAGAGCTCCAAGTGTCCCTATTTTCCAGGGACAATCTCAGGTTTACGTACAGAAGCTGTTCCAGTTTCTGATTTGGTCCCAGACTCCTGCATTTCCTTAGGATGTTCCTATTTTCATTGGAGAAACGTTGGAGGGTATGGAGTTATGTGACCTCCGAGTCAAGGAGATAAGTAACTCTACAACCTTTAGAAGACATCTGAAGGCAGCCCTGTACAGGGAAATTTTTCAATGTCTAATGTTTTATTATACGATATGATACTATAATCTTTATTGTCATTGTCCCATACAGAACAACGAAATTGAAAAGATCTACATTAGATATTCAAAAACCCACAAGCCTGCTATCCCAACCTGGTTAGCCCCTAAAAACTCTGATACCCCATAATTGAATACAATATACTCACATAAAGTCTACCTTACACTGCGTTTAAAACCAAAATCGCATTTGGATAGAAACTGTTTCTCAGGCGGCTAGTCCTAGTCTTTATAACCCTGTACCTTCTTCCAGAAGGCAGAAGCTGAAAGAGATCATTTCCGGGGTGCGCACTATCCTGCTGTTTTTATCTATTATGTTTTATATGAGTTGAAAGCCAAGCTGCCCAGAGTGGCTGGGGCAACCCAGTCAGATGGGCAGGGTATGTATAGGAAAATTATTATTATGATTGAATAGGACACCCCTATTTTCATCAGAGAAATGTTGAAGGGTATGTGTTTCTGGAGATCACAGCTTGTTATAACGAGCAGCACACTGGATTAATTGCCTTTTGTGTGTACGTGTGTGTATTTTAGCCTCATGTTTCTTCAAGTACCAAAATGATGGAGGATTAATAATTAGCAAAGGCCTTGATGATTTATGCTTTACAAGCTGTAATGGCCAATCACATAAATATGCTCTCTGATGTGCAGTATACTCTCTTGAAACAGTTCCCTGCTGGACCGTGATTCAAAGCTTTATGACGTGACTTACAGGAGCAGTTACTGTTTTGTTGTTTGCAGCGGTCATGGAAGTTGGTTTTAGGTGTTTCTACCATTTCCCCACGTAATTGCAGCAAGACCAAGGGCTCGCCCACACTTTTGCTTGTCCCGAGCCTAGAAAGCATAGGTCCGAGTGGTTTTTCCCAGGGAAAACCCGCTCTTTAGTGCTAAATCAGAGCAAACGTCGGTCTGGAGAAGATCAGAATTGCCATTTGCTCCAATAGGTTTACCCCAGGGGAAAGCTGTGGGGCAGAAGAAAGTGTGGATGAGCTCTAATCAGTGCCGGATTTACGTATAAGCTAAACAAGCTATAGCTTAGGGCCCCACTCTCTTGGCCCCCCAAATTTTTTCACTATTAATATATTTCTTCCTAATTGTATTTCAGTTCAACAATTATTTTGATAAAATACATATTCTGTTATGTGCAAATGGCTTTAGATAGTAGATTGATAAATTACCATATAGCGTATATTCAGCACAAAAAACAGTGACAATTTGTTGTTGACAAAGGACAGCTGGACATAGAAAGGGCCCCATTACCTTCAGTAGCTTAGGGCTTCATCAAACCTAAATCTGGCCCTGGCTTTAATACTCAAATGGTGGGGCACCCAGGTAGATACTAGGAGGGGTATGAAGGCAGCCCCCCCCAGTGTCCCTCTTTTCCAGGGACAGCCCCAGATTTACAGAAGCCATCCCAGTTTCTGATTTGATCCCAGAATGTCCTGCTTTTCCTTAGGACGTCCCTAGTTTCATCAGAGAAATGTTGGAGGGTATGGCAGGACGTCCCTAGTTTCATCAGAGAAATGTTGGAGGGTATGGCAGGACGTCCCTATTTTCATTGGATAAATGTTGGTACACTGGCCTAGAGAAAGATAGGAACCTCTGAAGAGCTGCTATTTTGTTCTAGTGATACTTTTAGGAAATGTCCAGTTTCATTCCTCTTCAAATGTCAGCATCCGTTGCATCAAAGACTAGGTCACAGGCAAGAACACATACAACAATGGATGAGAATCCGGGGCCACTTTGGGGATCTCAAAGCATAGGATTCACAAGAGGGGGACTTGTTTTTGAGCAGGGCCAGATCATCTAACAAGTTTTAAAAAGTCTCTGGTCTAGAGCCCACCGTTTTCATAACAGAATTTTTCTTTTTAAAAAATTACTGCTTAAAAGTAACTTTGCTGAACCTGACCTGAGGCTAAAGCTGACAGATGCAATGGCCAACACTTCACTCCATGAAGGCAACGTTGCATAAGAAAAGCAACACTATGGTTTACGAAATATGAGTCATCTATGTGCCTTGATCTGTAGATGAAACAAATTTTTTATTAAGTAGTTCTCCCCCTAAATTCGCACACTGTTTTTCCTGTATGCTCAAGTCGTTATCCTTACAGATGCAGTATTCTCTGGCATTTTGGGAGGGGAGGGAGGACTAATCCGTGAAATTATTCCAATGTGTTAATCAATATTTGTTAGCAATGAATAGATCTTTCTTATTTTTACCAGCTAAGAGCAAGAGCAGCAGAATGATTAAAGTTGCTGAAATTCTCTCTCCTGAGGGTATCAGGAATGGAATAAAAGTTAATTATCTAATTACAGCAAATTTGAGTTTTGTACATCTTGTCAATATTATCAACAGGAAACTAATATAAATACTTTAGAT
Source organism: Podarcis cretensis (assembly GCF_951804945.1). Lineage (NCBI taxonomy): Eukaryota > Metazoa > Chordata > Lepidosauria > Squamata > Lacertidae > Podarcis > Podarcis cretensis. The sequence continues at coordinate 15,491,499 of NC_137187.1, forward strand.
GCATACTTTATAGGATTCACATCAGTTTTTTATTATTATTGATTTTAAACTTGTTGCAAATTGATTGTTTTTGTGTGTTTTTTCATTTGCCATTTTGTACATGACTTTTACAGTTTGTTTGGTTTTTTGCCAGAGAGCAAATGTTTACAAATTAAAAGTAACTCTACAAAATCAGTGGAGGTGTATCTATTAAAAAATAATAATCAATAGTGCATACTATGAATTACCTTGTCTGTTAGTAATGTGTCCACCAGAGCTAAGGGTTGCACAAGTCCTACATATTTACTCCTGAGAGTAACTCCTTCTTGCTTTCCACAATCTTGGAGAGACATTACCCATAATTCATCACCAGCAATACCTATGTAGAGAACAATCTCTGGAGATTGGTTTTTTAGGAGAAATGCCTTTCTGTATGTTGACAAGCATGTCAATCTTTCCACTTTCCCGATCGCTAGATTAAACGCTGTGGCAGCAAATGGTGACAAACTGGAAGCCCTTGGGATTTTCCCATTTCTGGGGCCTATTCCTACAAATTCATTGGACTTTTCAGCCCTCAGGTGTGTTCTTAGAGTGCTTTCCCCAGAATGACAAGAGAATGGACCCACTCTCATTTCAACAACACATCTTGCATTATTTAAATTCCCCAGCAGCTCTACTTAGTGGCAACAAACTGGTCTTAAGACATGTTTTTTTCTGTGTTGCCTTATCAGCCTGATCCCTTATCGGCAAGGGTGGAAAATAATTCTAGTCCCTGTTGGGCCTGTATGTGGATATTGTTTGTGGTTGTTTACAGAAGGCCGCCATTACTGCTCACACCAGTAGACTGTGAATTAGGTTGGAAAGCAGTGTCTGCACAAATGGAAAGTGTCCGCACAAATGAAAACTTCTCAAACGGAGTCAGTCAGTGGCTAGACAAGGATTAGTTCTCTTTCCAGTTGAACATACATGGAGACTCATGGTCCTTTCACTCTTTCTGTCTGTCTGATCTTTCCATGCATCAGTGGCAGATTGGGTGATGTACCACTGATGCAGATGGAGACAGCCTTATGACAGCCTTATGTTCCGCCATCTAAACAGTCCAGCAAGCAGCTCACCTCCCCGTGTCTGATGTGGAAAAGCCACCCAGGCTGCCACATTTTTCAAAGGGATGCATGGAACAGCCTCTGTGCGGACATCATTCACTGGCACAGTGTCTCGTTAGAGGTAGGCTTGAGCAATGCATCACAGGTAGTCAAGCCAATGTCGGGGATTGAACAGGAATATGATAAAAAGCTCTGTGTCTGCTCAACGTGCCCCCACCTCCCCAGCACTTCCTCTGGGCTGCCACTCAGATGGAAAAGACCAGCTGTCAGAAGACATGTTAGAGCAGATGCATAACTATACACCTGGGAGGAAAAGTCACCTGCTTGTGAGCATGCAAAAATGCACAAAAGAAGAAGGCAGAGTTGAAGAAGTAAACAGAGGGCAAGGGGAGGCCAACATTTACTTTTGTTCACGAGGGGAAAGCGCACAAAGGACCTGTCGGACCAAGACACAAGGTCAATACCAGGACCCAATGCTGGAAGGAGGGTCATTTGGTCCACATTTCTGAAAGGAGATGAAAAAGGCAGCTGGCCATGGCTGATGCCCAAATGTTTTTTGGAACTGACACTCAGTGAGCTGTGACATTCATATAATGGAGTTATGGGTCTGTCTGCTTGTGTGCATATGTCACCCCCTTGATGTATGTTTGAGCTCGCTGCCTATCTCACAGCTTCTATTATTCTGTCCGCTCGGTTGCCAGGATGTGCTGGGGCTTTGTAAAACATGCAGATTCTGGGGCTCCGTACCAGTTCTGGAATGTGTTTTTTTCATTTGCCTGCCTGTTCTAATATTGATGCTTTATTAGCATTTAATGTGCTAAACTGCATGCTTAAGAGTCAGCTCTCACATGATTGGATTCCTGTGCAGATGACACTGGCAGGATTCCTACGCATGTCAGAATTATTGTGCTACTCATGTGAAGAATATTGGTAGTAGTCAACTAATTTTTACTCAGAGTAGACTCACTGAAATTAAATTAGCCACATCCATTAAGTTCACTGGGCCTACACTGAGCAAAACTGTATTTATTTGTTTGCTTTTGTATTTCTGTGTCACCCTGTTATTATCAAGAGAGAGAGGCAGTAGGGAGCAAGCACAGAGCAAGTGTTGCACTGGGAGCATTGGATTGGCTCCACCACTACGCCTCCACCACTCCAACCTCCCTGACGCATCACCCCTCTCCCTTTTGGTAACCAGCAGCGACCTCAGCATAGAGAAGCAAGATTAGCAGCACAGCCCTCTCCTGCCCCACCCCACCCCACCAACCACTAGTGGATGAAGCACTGTAGCACTTGCCCAAGGAAGGGTGAGACAAAATATGGGAAGCCAAGTTGCATAAATGTAGCACGGGAGAATAAATCTGAAACCAGTGCCAATCATAGGCCAGGGGCTAAGATGAGGCTTCTGTGCAGGAGAGCAGTAAAGTAGTAATGGGATTTCAATTGCTATCTCCTCTAGCTGGTTTTCATCAGATCAACCTATATTCTTGACTGTTCAGCATTTTCTGGACGTGCAAGTGTCTGAGTAATATACCCTTGAAAGGAAAAGGATTATAGGGAGGGAAGAGACTTCCCTTGACAGGCGTTGCTAAATTCTGTGCTGACTTCTGTAAAGGCTCTCACAAAAAGAGCAGCTCAACTTGACACCAAGCCGGCACAACGGGACACATCTCTCTGTGACAACAGTCGGAATGCGCTCGCTACAGATACATATACCAAAGTCTTTGACTAAAGGCTCTTGTGTGCTTTTAAGGGTTTGGCTACATAGCCAGCTTTAAACCTGCCATGGCCTCCTATAAAGAACGCTGGAAACTTTTTCGTGAACAGGCTTCAGCAAAGCCACTAGCCAGGGACATTGTGGCCGGGGGCCCTTTCTCTCCTGGCAAGTGAATGAAGTCCTCGCAAGGCTTTCAGATCGTGCTATTGTCTGGGACAGATTAGCTCAAATTCAAACAGCCCAGAGATGGAGGAAGCCGAGGCAGTCTTTTTGCAGGAGGCTGTTTGTTTGGTTATCGTCTCTTTTGCTAATCTGTTTTATTCATTCATTTGTTTATATGAGAATTTATTCGGTGCTTCATCACCATCTTTCATCTGTGTGTTTGCCCGGCACTTTCACACAAACTTGTGACTTACAAGATACCAAATGAACAGAAAGTATAACCATTCGAAAACATATTAGAAACTATCAAAGTCGCAATATTAATAAATGCCAGTTTTTAAAAATTAAGATATCATTGTGTAAATGGTTGGAAAAACTAACCTAATTAAACAGCCGAAACTAAACAGAAGATAAAATAACACCAACACAAAAACAGAACAGTGGCCTGCAAAACACCATGTTTCAAATGAGGTCCCTATTTCTAGTAGTTTGGTTACAAGAGTCAGGCCCCTCCAGATGTCATTTTTGTTGTGCATTCATGATTGTTTGTGCTCATGGCAGTACTGGGGCAGTTATACATGATCCCACTATGAATACTCTTCACACCAGCCAAAGCTTTCAAGTGGACATACTGCTTCATTTCCAACCAGCACATGTTCCTGTTGAAATCCTTTTCAACTTTTAATACCACAAATGTTCTGCCTGTGTGTGTTGTTTGGCTTTTGTTGCACTGTAGTGTAAGAGTGGCCCTCCAGATGGAAATAATGAGATATCCCTGGGGAAGCATCACAGCAAAAGTGGAATGACGTATGGATGACCCAGTATAAATCCACCTTTAATGTGCTATTATTATTATCAATGTCATGTTGCAAAATACAGCTGTTTAAAAAACAACAACTACCCACCAATTTGGAGGGGTCCTCAATCTTCAGCATGCAAGGACCCCACCCCATTTAAGACACTGTATACACTACCACCCTGGTTTTCACCCACAAGCGTATAACAATTAAAACCACAATATCAAGCAAAAGAGAATGGGAAATATAATTGGAACAAGCAAATTTTTCTTTTGTTAAATAAAGAAATCAGGGAATGGAAAATGGAGCTTTAGGACCCACCAAAGGTATTTTGCTGTGTTAGGAAAAGGAGAAGATGGCACCTCTCTGCTTTTTTGTAAACAAAAATCAAAATAGTGAAACTGTCTGGCAGCTGAATCTCACTTCAGCACTGGCAATGGGACAGCGTCCACAGCATCTGAAGGCATCAGATTAGCTTATGGGCATGCTTCAATATCTTGGCATCATTACCTGCCCTCCAGCATCTGCTGCCTAAGGCAGCTGTCTCATTTTGCCTCATAACAGGGCCGGCCCTGTTGAACTTTTTTCAGTCTCTTGCAGTCTTTGAGAAATGAAACTGTTCCCACCCTCAACTTCAGTCAGCAGTTTAAATTGTAACACTCCTTTGAAAGATGATTTACATTTCTAATTGAGAGCTAAAGGTTGTATTTCTACTGGATAAGGAAGACGCTTTGCTAAAGATACAGGTCGAACCACTGAACACAGATGCCTCCCCTTCTTTTTCTAATTTCCCTTTGTTCTCTGCTGTTCTCTTCCTGAGGTGAAAAGGTATTCAGCTGAGTACACAGCCTGTCACGTTTTACTACTTAATGCAAAGTCAGGTCCTAGTGAGAGCAATTTGTACTCCAGCATGTGGGAAAACATTCAAATATTTTTTCCCCTTCTGCAAAACTACTGGTTATTTTTCAAAGAAAGAAAGAAAGAAAATCCACCTCATTGTTCCTCAGCAGTGGACTAGAAAGATATATAATTAAGGGGTAACACCTTATAAGATGAGCAATTCTGAACCTGCTGTGTGTGCGAACACACGGGAAAAACTTCTGCATTTATATTACTTGCTCTGCAAAGACTTCTACATCAGATGCTGTGGGACTTGAATCTGGAAACTTGCAGGTCTGCTATGGGCTTCCTGCTTCCTTCACCAATGGGGTAGCACTACGGATACCACTGTTCTAGAGGATGGAATTGGAGATCATTTAAGATGGGGCAGTATCACCACACACACAATTTACACATGTAAATTTTATGCAGATCTGCATCCTGTTTTGTCCCCTGTTTCGGCAATGCATTTTTTCCCTTGGTCCATCCTCCTGGTAAGGAAAGGGGACAGTTGTGTGTTTGTGCATCTGTGCATCCATGCATCTGAACACAAAATAGCAGCAAAAGTGGCAGTTCACAATTCCAGTGAACAGAAATCTGAGAGAAATGTCGCATTTCCGAAATTGCATTTCCCACAGGTTTCGTTCACTGAAATTGGTATCCTAAGAGATATGTGGTTTCCCCTCTCTGTCTCTTCTCTTTTCCCACCACCCCGACGCCTCTCTCTCTAGATATATACAACACCACGTTTTACAATGAAGCAGAATGGGGGAAGGTGGGGAGGAGTCCCATGTCATATTTTCTCAGGCATCACGAAGCCATCTAAAACTTGTTTGTTTGCCTCAGGAAAGAACAGGTCTTTTTCTTTAACTCTGTGATGCATGCAATTCGGAACCCTACCTGAAGTGACATTTCTTTTCCTCACGGACAAAAAAAACCCTTAGGCACCATTGTAACCTTGCTGCTTCAAAAAATAAGGAACAAAAACTGAGCACTATTGAAAAAGGGTGCACGGAATATAGATTTCCTTCCCAAAGTGGTATTTCAAGTCACCACCGTGGTTGCATTCCAAACCTGCCTTTGTGAAGACTCAGTGGATGAATTTAGCTTCACGTTTAGCTGGGTTTGACTGGACACCCAATCTGGAGTCTAGGGTGCCTTCAAAAAGATACACATTGAATTCATATCACTGGTGCATCTTTGGCAAATGATGTGTGTTTACCTTTGCTGAACCTCTACGCCTAGTCATGCCCCACTGTTTGCCTTTGTAGTCTGCGGAAATAATCTTTGTCTCAACAATTCTGTTTGCTGGTAATGACATAAAAACCTTAATGTCATCATTACCAATATAGCATTCTGCTAGAGTTGGAGCTGGGAATAAACTTTATATACCTTGACTTACAATTTCAGGCCCGAACACCCTCACTATTTCATTATCCTTCCTCGTTTTCTTGTTCTTATCTGCAGTAAGTGACTGACAAGGTTCAAATACTTCACACTTTTATCTTTCCCCTCATTTCCTACTGATCTCATCTCTGCTTTGGGTGCGTGCATTTTAATATTGGTTCAAGGAGATAAAGTCTTTCTCAGCAAAATATTGTTTGTTGCATCATAGGGCATGTCATTTTAGGGGGTGAAACTTAATATTTTGCCAATTTCAGTGAGGGGTCATAAAATATGTTTTGGGGTATGAGGAATTCAAATCTGCCATTACCTTTGTGACTGGACAACATTTAGCTTGGCAAGTCTACATTTGATGAAGAAGCACACAAATTACTTTCAGAAAACCAAGAAATTTTCATTCTACCTTCTGTCAGGTAATGCTAAATAAATAAATAAATAAATAATCAAGTACTTAGCAATCATTTTTAATTATTTCTATGTATTTCTACACACATTTTACCTTCCAGGCAAAACAAAATTATATTAATTTAACCCCAAAAAATCTTTTGAATCCTCAAGTCATGTTACAAATGTTTTAGCACCCCTCATTCTTGGAATCTGAAAGCTGAAAAATTCAACACAAACCAATGTTGCGAGGTTTCCTACACCATTCTTTCTGTGCCAGAGGAGTCAACTTGTACCCAAGATGGAGGGGGCCTGGCACACACTGCACATGTGTGACATCATGTGTGTGTTGCTCATCATGCATGTGATGTTGCATCATCGGGAGGAGGCCAAGTGCGGAGCTTCAATGGCCAGCAGCTCCTCTTCTCTCGCGTTCAGGAGGAGCCGGCTACTGAAGCCGTTCCGTGCTTGGCTCTGTGTTCAGATTTCTCCACCACATCAACACTGAGGGGGCCTGGCCCCTTCCTAACAGATGTTGGGAGGAGGAGGGTGAAGACACCTTTGCCCCAAAGAGTTTATGCACCTCATCTGTGCCATGTTGCTCTGGGACTGCAATATCCAATAATATCACACAGGTACATAGGAAGTTGCCTTATAAATCAGATCATTGGTGATGCCAGAGATTGAACCTGTGACCTCAGGGTCAGCAAACTTTTTCAGCATGGGGCTGGTCCACTGTCCCTCAGACCTTGTGGGGGGCCGGACTATATTTTGGGGAAAAATATGGATGAATTCCTATGCCCCACAAATAACCCAGAGATGCATTTAAAATAAAAGCACACATTCTACTCATGTAAAAGCTGTCAGGAGTTCAGCCTACACTCGAGTAGGACCCTGGTAGAGACACAAGCCCGACTGGCATGTTCTCTCCCTCCTGGTCAATCGTTCGGGAGCTTCAAAAGCTTTCTTCAGCCCGAACATCACAGTGACCGATGTCAACCGACACCGGCACACTTAGTGATCCGCAGAGTCTTCGCAATTTGTGTAACAGACCTCAGCAACTCAGCATTTTGGCTAATCTACTTTATTTACATATAAACACACACGGAGCACTGCAACATGGCTCCCTCTCTCTCTAACATCAGACAGCAAAGAGAAAAAGAACAAAGGACAATAGTCCCAGTTCACGGAACACAGTAACGCAAACATCCTGTCTCCGTCACTTCCCACTCTGTGGAGACAAAACATATCACCATCATGTGATAGACAACAACCCCATGACTGCAATCATAGAGCAGGAATTCTAACCAGGCAGGCCCCACAAATAACCAAGAGATGCATTTTAAATAAAAGCACACATTCTACTCATGTAAAAACATGGTGATTCCTGGACCGTCAGGACCCGGCCCCAGGGCCTTAGTTTGCCTACCCATATTCTACATACAAGGCAGTTTCCCTACCTCTGAGCCACAGCTTGAGGCCATGTTTTCCCAGCACCCCTGACCAATGGTACAAGGAAGCCATGTGTGATGGCCTGGGAATTGGATTCAGAGGCTGAACCTGAGGAATCCCAGCCTGCACAGGAGTCCCCGCCTCCAGGACCGACTGAGCTAGGGTTGGGGCTTGAACCTGAAGGGCCCTCACCTGTGCCGGATCCTCAGGAGCAGACACCAGCTGAATCTGCTCTGGCTCTGGAGGTGATCAAGGATCCATTGCCTGCAGGTGCTCCACTCTCAGCCCTATCATGGGAAGGTGAGGTTGCCTCTGGGTCCAGTAACCCTCCAGCCTCTCCTGAGCTACAGAGGCTCAGGGCAGAGAGGCGGAGGGAACTAAGTTCTCGCAGGAGGAGTGCTCGCCTCCAGGCCAGGAGAGGAGAGTCACCTGTGGACCGGGGCTGCCCTATGCCAGCCAGCCCAGTCCCAGGTTGTGGGAGCAACATTGTTGGTAGCCTGTTCCTGCTGGCACCCTGTCCTGCTCTTCTGCCAGAGTTCCTGACCACACCTGACTCCTTGCCTTGATGGACAGCCTCCATACCACACCCTTGGCCTTGGACTGGATTCGGACCATGCTGCACGGTAACCCCCCGGGACCAGCACACCCTGACTGGACTGGTGCTGTTCACCATTCACTTGTGGGTCTTTTCTAAGGTACAGAGTTCCCTTACACAGAAAGACCATACCAGAGAGGGAAAGCACCTGCTTTGCATGCCCAAACTCCCAGGCTTAGTTCTGCATTTCTTCAAGCAGAGCTGGGAAAGACTTCTATGTGAGACCCTTCAATGCTGGTGGTGGTCAGTATAGATCAGCTTTCTCCAACCTGCTACCCTCCAGATGAGCTCCACCTCCCATCAGTCTCAAGACAGCGTGGTTAGTGATCAAGAAGAAGAATGGCTCCTAAAATTAAAGGACTATTCGGAACTGGCAAAGTTAACGGTGAAAATAAGAGATCAATACAATGGACAATTTACGGAAGAGTGGGAGCCTTCTTTTGGATAATCTGAAGAAAAATATATATATAATCAAATGAAATTGTGGGCAGGATTTGAGCAATGAGAAAAAAATGATAATATATGAAATAAAGGAAGATGTATTAGATGTATTAGATGTAATATGTGTTATAATAGTGGAACATGTATTAGGTGAAAAATGGGTATAAAGGGATGGGTGTAAAAACAGCATGGAAAAAAAGGTGGGATGTCAAATCATAAGAGAAATGTATAACAAAATTGAATTTTGAAATTAATCAGTTAAAGTTATGAAAATCTAATAAAAAAAATGAATTTTTAGAAAATGAATGATGGGAGATGTAGTCCACAAGCTCAGGAGGACACCAGGCTGAGGAAGGTTGGCATAGGCAATAGCTTGATAGGTCAATGGTTTCACTTCCTGAGACAGCTTCCTCAGAAGAGAGAGAGAAGAGGAAGCCAGGGTGGGCAGGCCGAAATGTTTGATTTGCAGGGTTTGCAACTCAAATAATCCTGTCTTAGATCAAAACAAAACAAAACCCAGTACCATTTAGTCAAACAAAATCGGCTTCTGTACAACATTATATCTTTAAGCACAGTCCTTCCCCTTATGGTAATTGTAGTTTATTTAGGGTGCTAGTAATTGTAGCTCTTTGAGGGGTAAACTACAGTTGCCCTGTTGTTGCTTGGTGTAGAAATGCACTTTGAATGTATGGTGTGTTCACAGCCTGAACACGGAAAAAGTTTCCCAAGAGTAGGGCAATTTAGAGAACATGCTGTTCTGTGCCTCACAATATGTATTGCCCCAGCAGTGTGAGGACAGCTGGGATGCGGCAGGTCTAACACACGCATGCACCACAGACGCACAATGAATTGTAATAAAGTTAAGACAATATAGAATGCCACTCTATCAGCTTCTCAATTTCCTCTCAGCCTACGCTGCTAAAACAACAGCTTAGCAAAGGCAGGAGAGAGCTGTCGCCATTAGCACTCCATTAAATTACCTCATTATGCTAAAGTGTAAAAACATGACCTCTCACACTCTCCTTTTTATTATGCCTCTCTACCTCTAGTAGAATGCGATGCAAAGGCGGTAGCGCCTCAGTCCCCAGATGTTGTGGCCTAATGTACCAAATTGAAGAGGATTCTGATGAGGGCCAGGAAAATGCCAGACAGCATTTCTTCCTTAATTGGTAAGCGGCAGGCCTATTGAATCCTCAGAAGAAATAGTTTCACATACTGGATGCATTTTAAAGTGCACATTTAGAAGGTGGGTTTATTTTTATCATACAGAGATGGCATCAGAATATTACATGGGTCAGAGTGGTGGGTCTGGGTTCTATCTCAGATGATTAAATCACTGTGTTTGAGGCAAGGAAGTAACGCTGTCATGGCCTCAAGAGATGAAGGAGGCACCATCCCTGCTTTATTGTATTTTCAGGGAGCAGGCCAGAGTGTGGGGCTGGGAGGGTAGGGCTTCAGGGAACTTTTGTCCCTGGTGGGCCCTCCTCTCACCACATTTGACCCTTTTGGATATCAGTCCTACAAAAAAAAAAAGCAAAATAACAAAACAGGTATTTTAAGCTACCCCAGAACTGACCCTATCAAATATTTTCCAAGACAATAGCGCACATTCACACTACAAAGAACTCACAAGCCACCTACTCTTAGCAGCCAGGAGCATCATAACTAGACACTGGATGGACCTGTCAGGAGTTAACATGGACCACTGGTAGCAAACTCTGTGGGAGACAGCCTGACTAGAGAAGCTAACCAACAAACTGAAACGAGCGCGGGGACAAATAAAATAAGAGGGCTTCACCCCGGTGTGGCTCCCCTTCATTACACACACAGCCCAACAAGACAACAATGAGAACCCACCGACAGCATGTGGATCGATATGGTTAATTTGACCTAACAAACCCTCCCCCTCACAAATGCAAACAAAACTCACTGCAGTCGACTGAACACAATAATCAGCCATACCCTGGGGGCCCCCCCAACCTCTCTCACTGCCAATGAAAACTAATAAATGAATAGAAAGAGAACTTACCCACATGACGCTGACTCAACACACACACACACACACACACACAGCCAGTTACACAGTACAGTGGTGCCTCGCAAGACGAAAAGAATCTGTTCCGCGAGTCTCTTCGTCTAGCGGTTTTTTCGTCTTGCGAAGCAAGCCCATTGACGGCTTAGCGGATTAGCGCTATTAGCATTTTAGCGGCTTTTAGCAGCTTATCGGCTTATCGGATAAGCGGATAAGCGGCTTAGCGGCTTAGAAAAAGGGGGGGAAAGGAAAAAAAACCCGCAGGAACTCGCAAGACATTTTCGTCTTGCAAAGCAAGCCCATAGGAAATTTGTTTTGCGAAGCACCTCCAAAACGGAAAACTCTTTCGTCTAGCGAGTTTTCCGTCTTGCGAGGCATTCATCTTGCGGGGCACCACTGTATTTCTTCTTCTGAAATACCACTCCATGTCTTCCCCACCCCACCTCGGGCCCTTAGATATCTGTTTTAGCTTTTTCATAGAAGTAGATTTAGTGAATCAGCCAGGGTTATTGCTCCTGGAAACAGGAGCAATAGGCAGCAAGGCAGCAATAGCAGCAGCCTCAGCCCCAGCATGCCAGCACTTGAGAAATTGGGATTTCTAATACAAAACCTGCCAGTTTCCCCCATAAATTTTACCCAGTAGTTCCAGCTGGCATTTATTTGCCACAGGCAGCATGTGCGCTCTAGGCGCCAAAGCAGAAAGGGTCAAAAAATGGCAGCCTGGTGGCTTAATCCTGACACTTCCTCGACTGGGTGAGATGCCAGTTGGTCAGGTTCCAAATACAGAATGAATCTTTCACGAGTGCAGTGCCTTGTGACAAATACTTCCAATGATTTAGGTGCTACTGTCTCTTTCGCAAAATATATAGGGGAAAGGAAATGCTACGCTGCATGTTTCAGAAAGATAAGCACACTGGCAACGTTCCTAAAATAAAGGAATTGCACTGAGATTTTGAAGGTTAGCAGCGGGTTCTGCTGCTGAGCTCTCTTTGATGATTTTCGGTGCACTGCAAATATCTGATTCTAGGCAAAATCCACATGGCACGTGGCAGTAACAATGCTCCCTGGTGTTAGGTATTTTGCAATGGTTGGCTCTCAGCCTCTTCACTTGGTATCACCTGGCAGACCCAAGGGGATAGAGTCCAGCGTCATCATAGATTCATTGGGCTCCCCTTCTACAGACACTAACAATATCAAAACCCCAATCCCCTAACCCCAGTGAGCTGCTTGCTCAGAATTAATTTGTAACTTAATCCCCAACAATTTAACACTCAGCCATCATCATTCGACTCTCATGCATGTAACCCAGTCCTCCTGGGTGAGGTTTTATCACCACCTCATTTCCCAGAATCAAGAGTTGGCATCATCGGAGGAGAGGCGCCACATCTCAGGAGCAGAGCACATTCTTTGCATGTGGTAAAATCCGAGCCAGATTCAGTCCTTGGCACCTCCAATTAAAAGGATCAAGGAAAAGCAGATGGGAAAGGCCACTAGTCAGAACAGTCAAGACCAGGTTAGATGGAGCAAGGCCATCTCAGAATAAGGCAGCATCACAGGTCCGTCCTGCTCTCTTGATTTACTGTCACACACAATTCAGTCGCAATCCTGGCATACTTCTGAATATCTCAGCAAAATTGGGGGGGGGGTGCACGTGTGTGTGTGTGCGCGCGCTTGCAGACAAACCTGGCTGACAGCTGCATAAATCAATAGAATGCACTTTAATCAGCTTAAGCTTGCTTTCAGAAATTGCACTGTATTTTGACAGTCACACCCTACCATTGGTTGTATAGCAGTGGACAGGGTAAGGAATTAGGCTGATTGTAGGGATGGATAAACCAGTCAATATCTGATTCTCTCAGTTTCTCATTTTCCCAGTTTTTGGTCCTCCTCATTTCCATATCACTTGTGTGTGTGTGTGTGTGTGTGTGTGTGTGTGTGTGTGTGTGTACTTTAAAGGCCTCGTGAAAATTTGACATATTCATACAATTTTTTCTTAATATACACATTTTTATATGCAGTTTTGTGTACTACACACACCTTTGCAAAGTGATCCCCCCCCCAATATAATGCATTTCATTGCATGTTGTTTTCACCAACCAATAACATAATACAGTATGCGTCAATGATTGTAGCCAGCCGCTGATATTTCAAAGACCCTAGCCTTAACTGGGCATTCAAAATATGTGAATAAAAATATCACAGAGCAGTACAGCATCAGATCAGTCAGAAACATGTTGGATGTGCATAGGCTGATGTAACCCTGCATACCACATCTGGGGGGAAGCCAATGCACATAGAGTTGAATGCCCAAGTAGAGCTTATTTTTATTGCAATATTTTTTTGCATCAAATCTACCTGAAACTGGGAATAAATTATCTGCTGATAACTAAGACACAATAGGGCAAACATATATAGGGGGGGGGGGAAGGTTTCAGAAATAACGTCAGAATGAGTGCACTGCTCATTCTGTATGTTAAATTTCTGAAACACCCTCTTAAAAATAACAACACAGGCTACAACAGGCAGTAGATAAGGAATGGGTTCTATGAAAGATTTTAAAGTTTCAGATCATGTGGAAGGTAACCAAAACAATCAAGAACAATTCTGGGTAACAAATGATTTAACAGAAGCTGGCAATTAACCTATAATTGTGCTGAATTTTCCATTTCTCTTCGTGTTTCTTAATTATGTTGCTTGCATGGTGCCTTTCTTTTTAAATTAACTTGTTAGCTCTTTCCAGACAGGGAGTATGTGTTTCTTAAGTTTAAAACAAAAAAAAAAAATGTAACAGCACAAAACCTCTCCACAGGTTCCTGATCCTAATCTCAGTACCTTCCGGCTGCATTTGAAATTCAATTATGACTATTAGCTTGATCTTCGGTTCTAGTGTGCAAAGCAAAACCTGGTGCAAGGGCTTTTGCAATAGAACAGTTTCATGAGCTGCAATGTTGCATCAGTGCAGGGCAACACATAACCCCTTTCCCCAAAAGATGTCTATGCCTATAAAAGAAGCCGTGGGAGGGTTGTTTGATTTATGGTTTATTGTTTTATTTTGGTTTTAAAAGGTTTACTTTTGGATACCATCTTGGGGAACCTAGTTCAGATTGAAAGGCCATTTTTCAATGCTTCTATAAGCATGCAAGCAAGCGTCTGGAGAAGTTATTTGTAGCAGATATAAGAAGGAAGAACAATGTCATGGAAAAACTTTTTCTTGAAACTCTGGGCTTTTATGTTCTCAAGAGAACTAGTCACAAAGAGTGGCACATTTGTCTCTGTCCTTCAGACTGTCAGACTCAAAGTTCAACAGTTTCCTGTACAAGCACACACTTTCGCTTGTCTGCAGGGAAGCCTGACCTAGCAGCTACAGTGTTCCTTGTTCTTTTCTAATACTGTTTTTTTCATCTGTGACAGCAATTTTCACAAGGTCCGGACATCCCATATAGGTCAAGACAAATACCTTTGCACAGACATTCTCAACCAAGATTTACATACCTAAATTTTAAAATGATGGAAGTGGATTTCCAATTCAAAACAGCTCCCATTGGGCCTCGTCTCCATGCTTGCCCCTGGCTGGGATCTCTTCAGCTCCTATGGCTGAGCCAAATATTGTTAATGGAACATTTTTTGCACATGGGGGGGGGGTATCATGTGATGATGAGATTGGGTTAATGGAAAAGCCCTGCAGCCCCTTTGTGCCAATCTTGACGTTTCATGTGTGTAATGCTGAAATAGGATTAATTGTTAGGTTTTGGAAGTGTGTGCTGCTTGTCATCACCTGCTATCTTAAAAATGTCTCAATGACAGCACTGTGTTTAAATGCTTGCTTTGCTCTCTCCACAGTTTAACCAAAGCAGCATAGGACTGCATAATTTTCTTTGCGTCAGACTGTCAGCCATCCCCTACACACCCACCCAATCTGCTTTAGTTTATTTCTTAGAACAGAGATGGCAAACTTGTGGAATTTCGGGTGTTGTTGGTCTGAATGAAGAGATGCCTTTGAAATTAGAGTGGCTTAAAAATTGTGGGATACTCTCTCTCTCTCTCTCTCTCTCTCTCTCTCTCTCTCTCTCGTAAAATTGCCTGCATACCACAAAGCCCCCAATGGATCTGATTGTGTTAATGAACTATGGAACCTAGCAGATTTGTGGATGAAAAGCTTCTTGGACATGAAAAGAAGTTCGCATCTAAAAAAAGAAATCAAAGGGAAGAGAAGACAAGATGTCAGTGAAATTCTTACAGGTGGGATCAGGGTTTTGGTTTTGCACACCTTAGTTTTGAGGTAGACAGGTGATTTTCATGGGTGCCTTTCATTTTACAAATGTGCCCTGTGCATTCTGCAGCCTTTCCAGCTGTCTCTGCTTCCTGAAAACCTCATGGCATCCTTAGCTGCGCTTTTCTTTAAGCACGAGAGACTCCCTACCTTGCAACTGACATCGGTTTTTAAAAACAAAAACAAACCTTGCTTTTAATGTAAACCATATGGAAATATTTCCTTAAAGGTAAAAGGAAGGGTTTCTCTTAAAATCAAAACCAGGAAGTTGACTTTTATTATTATTGAGATTAGTTTCCCCAGCCACTCTGGGCGGCTTCCAACAAAGTATTAAAATACAGTGGTATGTTAAACATTAAAAGCTTCCCTAATTAGGGCTGCCTTCAGATGTCTTCTAAAAGTCTGGTAGTTGTTCTTCTCTTTGACATCTGGTGGGAAGGCATTCTACAGGGCGGGTGCCACTACCGAGAAGGTCCTCTGCCTGGTTCCCTGTAACTTGGCTTCTCACAGTGAGGGACCCGCCAGAAGGCCCTCAATGCTGGACCTCAGTGTCCAGGTAGACACTCCTTCAGGTATACTGGACTGAGGCCATTTAGGGCTTTAAAGGTCAGCACCAACACTTTGAATTGTGCTCAGAAACGTACTGGTAGCCAGCCTCTCCCACTTCAATTCAAACATCATGAGGTTTCTTCTTCCTGTGGAGCTTTTCTGGAGAAGGAAGTGCAGGGAGGTTGCAGTGTGCTGAAGAAATGTTTAAGGGAAAGATAATACACCCACCACCTTTGGCTACCTTGAAATGAGAAGATAAGCTCAACCCTATACCCACCAAAATTATAAATACTATCTATTTTGCCCTGCCGATGAGGCAAACAACAACAGCAAAACAGAAGCCTCTTTCACAGCAGCAGAAAACTTCTGAAAAATTGAAAGGCAGCTTTTGGCACAGTACTCACACTCATTCAGCTGTGGTGTTTCATGTTCTAGGAACTCAAGTCTCCTAGTGGTGGCCCAGCAGGAGTTCAAGACACCGAAAGGGCCTGCAGGACCTTGGAGAGCTCCCCAACTGTAGCAGTATTGTTGACTATTCCCTCTGCATGTGTCTAACTCAAACTGAAGCCTTATATAGGGTGGCAGGATTGTAATATGGTAAACTCTGCCTCCTCAGAGGAGCTGGCTGGCTGTTAAAGGGCACTCACTTTATTCTGCAGTGTTTGGCTCCAACAGGAGTGGGGAAACAAGGGGACCGTAGGAGACCCCCTTCTCTGAATCAGAGGATGGTGGCAAGGCTTTTTCTCTGCTTAAAAGGGTCCAGAAGATGGCCGTTCTTCCCACAAGGACAGAGCCAAAGCCCCATTGCCCTCTGAGACTGTCGCAGAATGCATGGTCTCTGGTCTCACAGTTCTCCCTCCCTTCACAAACACTATTCGGTATAAAAACCAGTGGGTTTTATTTGTCCGTTGGCAGGATCTTCTTAACGCTTGCATACTTAGACAAATAAATTTGTTTGCATAAAACAAGGCCTGAGTTAGAGCATAAACTCTTCTATCTTTGCTGTCTAAATGTTTTTGTTTTAGGGATAAAAATGTTGCTGCCTAATCACAGCTGCAATCAGAAGATTCTGATATCTTCCATTATTTTCTATAACTGGTATGTAATCACTTCTCCACTAGGAAACAAGCAGATTCAAAATGAACCAGGTACTGTCATCCTTTCGTGTGTGTGTGTGTATTCTTAAAAAGCCAGCCCCAACTGCCCCAAACAAAGCAACTGTCATAAATCCGAGAGCAATAGCATTTTTCTAGCCCAATCCAAATCAAACTCTAAAGTGACAGCCTTTTTCCAATTGTCAATCTTTTTCCAAATTCCCTTTTCCCAGCTGTCAATCTGCTGTGCAAATAATGCTTGGCTTGTGGAAGCGCCTCTGAGTCATGGTAAACATCCTACCCTTGAAAGCTTCCTTCTTTGGTCTGCAGACAGAAGCAGCTGCAGTGTGCACAGCGATCCTTTATTGCCTAGGCAACCAGACAAAGCTAGTTGCATTCCTGTTTGCCCCTCCTCTCTCTCCCCCAAGTGGTAGCCATGTCCCCAAACAGCTAGAAAATCAACACTGGTTGGTATGATAGATTCACTGAAACACTTCTCAGCAAATTACTGGCTCAGTTTTGTGAATTTTTAAATCAGCCGTTGTTTCATGGCAGCTCGAGTTTGAAGCCGTTGATATGTCCACAGGAAGCAACATGGGTCAGGTGTTTCATCATCCCAAAGTGCTCAACCAAGACCAGCTGTGAAGGCACAACATTTTGGTACTTGGGGCAACTGTCTCATCTAGATAAATTGTTATGCTCCTAACACGTATACTGGAGGAAGACAGAGCTCTTTGGAAGTTCTTGAATCTGTCACGGAGATCTGTCCTCTAAGCTAGCCTCTCATCTTGATTCAGGGCATCTGATTATCTGATGCGTTTCTCAGCTGACAACCCTTCAACCCCTCTCTCATTATTCGAAGGAGAGATGGTCCTTTGAGAGGACAAACTTTTCCAGACATAAACAGATGTACAACATTCCCCTGAGAATGTAGTCTGGTAAATGGAATAGCCTCCTGTCAGGATGAGCAAAAGATCTTGTTTCTGAAGGCCATTCTGTGCATAGCTGGCAATGATCTTCAGAAACGCATTCTGTGTATGAGCTAATAGGATTTTTATACAGTCATTCTGCTTTATTTTGGATCACTCCTCGACACACCAGAAGCAGGATTTCAGCAAACAACCATCCAAGGAGGCTACAATTTCAAACTTATTCAAGCAGGTTGGGCTTTTAGAGTCTGTAGATTGCAGCTGCTGGCATTGGCTGGTGATGCAGTTTGTTTGTGCCGACTTTGGGTAAAAAGCTGTCAGGTATCAAGTTGCCTGTCACTGACACTGCAAATGGGGCTGGGGGGGGGAGGGGAAGGCAATGATTTGTGCTCAATTTAATTCCCGAAGATAAAAACCTGTGCTAAAATAGCTTTTCCCTAGAGCTGGAAATGAAATTATACAAATATTAGCCAATTTATCAGATCAATTACTGGTTTAAGTAATGCACTCCTTCTTCCAGTGACATCCTCCCTGTTCCTGTAAATTCAGGCAATGCGAAATGGTGAGCTCTGAAGACGCTGTTAGATATTGCTTGGTTAGAGTGTGGTGCTGGTAATGCCAAGGTTTCAGGTTCGAAACCTGTATGGGACAGCTGTATATTCCTGCATTGCAGGGGTTGGACTAGATGATCCTCAGGGTCCCTTCCAACTCTGCAATTCTATGATTTTATATGCAGAACTGAATCAAGGCTCTATTCCAGTACTGTTTGAGGTGGCCAGCAAATATGTGGCTATTTCAAAAAGCCATTTTGCTGATTATTTTTATTTCTAGTTTATCTTTGATGTTTTAGTTCTTTGATTTTTTTGAATTTGTTGTTGTGGTTTCGGTTTATGATGTTAGCATTTTGATCTTATGATAGATGTTGGAAAGGGGACTGCTATTTACTTGTCATTTATCTATTATTTGTTCTTTATGTATCTCAGTATGCTATTGTTTCAGTGCTGCTATGATGTTTGAATTGTTAGTTGCCTTGAGTTTCTTTGGATAATTAAGTTAAGACGAATGTTTTCTACATAAATAAAATCAAGGTTGCCAATGCTAATCTTATTTCTTCGGCAGTCAGTCCCATAGAAACAAATGAAATGTCTGAATACACATGTTTAGTACTGAGATGCAAGTGATAAGGGCTGCAGTCGAAGGCACACTTACTTGGGAGGAACGCCTCTTTAACTTAGTGGGATTTACTAGTGAGTAAGCATGTGAGGGACATGCGAGGGACACGGTTGGCGCTGTGGGTTAAACCACAGAGCCTAGGGCTTGCTGATGAGAAGTTTGGTGGTTCGAATCCCCGCGACAGGGCGAGCTCCCGTTGCTCTGTCCCAGCTCTGCCAACCTAGCAGTTCGAAAGCAAAAAATGCAAGTAGATAAATAGGTACCACTCCGGCGGGAAGGTAAACGGTGTTTCCGTGCGCTGCTCTGGTGAGTGCCGCAACGCCAGAGTCGGTCACGACTGGACCTAATGGTCAGGGGTCCCTTTACCCTTTACCTTTAAGCATGTGTAGGATTGAACTGAAAGTGCTCATTGGGTTTTTAGCAGGGCAAGGAAGGAATACACTTTGACCACTGGGTTTGTTTGCATGGCAGATATTGGCTCATTTCAGATGCTCTCTATTTTAAACACTAAATCAGGGGTCAGTAAACTCCTGCCCTCCAGATGTTTGGGACTACAATTCCCATCACCCCTGACAACTGGTCCTGTTAGCTAGGGATAATGGGAATTGTAGTCCCAAACATCTGGAGGGCCAGAGTTTGCCTATGCCTGCACTAAATCATAGATGGGCAACCATATGCAGCCAAGGGCCACATTCCTTCCCAAGCAAGCTTTCAGGGGCCACATGCCAATGTTATTGTAGGCTACGTTACAGTTGTGCAAGAGTCAGAGGTTTCTACACACATGCACCACTCCTTCCAGGTAAGCAAGATGTATTTTCCAAAATGAAGAGCACTTTCTTGCCAGGAAATAGCGCTTGAAGAAGGCCTAGAAGGAGAGGGTGTGCGCTAGGGAAGGTCCCTGGAGTCAGGTAGATAAGCCTGGAAGAGTACATTAATGCTCCCACTCCTCCTTTGTTATTGTATTTCTGCCTTAAGGCAGCACTTCTGTTGCAGGAATACTGGAGCATTCCCATTGTGACCTGAATTCTCTTTGGAATATTTGCTGTGCAAATAGTTTGGACACCAACTGGAAGTGCTTCTGACATCACCAGTGAGGAGTGAATCTCTTCTTCCCACTCCCTAGTCCTCATTACTGTGTGAACCGTTTCTTTCATCTCCTTTGAAGGCTGAATGCCTCTCTTCCCCTGCTTACCATTCCAGGCTTACCTCGTGAAATATTTTTTATCTTAAGCTCTCCCTGAACTCAGGATCCCCTTTCCCCCCCCCTCAGACTCATTATTCATGAATAAGAGTGACCTCATTTAGACTTGTGGCTTGCATTTGAGTCAAATGTTAGAGGAAATGGGGAGTGGGGAATACAACATTGTGCTATTACAATTGTTCCATCAGTGGAGGCATTTCTGGTTGCCAGACAGAAAGATCTCTCCTCTCGTTCCCCTACACGCTCCTTCTGGAGGTTCTCTTGAACCCACAGAACCAATTTTGGGGCATATATGGGGAAAGGAGAGGAGAGAAGCCCTGTTGTGCTGGCAGGAGTCATTGCAGTCATCCCACAAGTGCAACTATTTACTTGATTCTGACCCCGAAGTGTTTATTTAATGCTTGGACTTATTTATTCATAAGATTTATTACCTGTCCTGCACTATACAATCCCAAGGTGGGTTACAACAATATAATATACAATTTTGAAAACAGATCCAAATTCAGCAAAGGAGATGAGTCCCAAACACCATAATTGTAAACCAGCTGTTTCCCAGCTCACTAGCAGCAGGGAGATTTTGAGGCCCAGGAAGAAAGAATCTGAGCTTTAGAAAGTGTGCAGGATACTTATTTTAATAATACAGTGGTACCTCGGGTTACATACGCTTCAGGTTAAATACGCTACAGGTTACAGACTCTGCTAACCCAGAAATAGTGCTTCAGGTTAAGAACTTTGCTTCAGGATGAAAACAGAAATCGTGCTCCGGCGGCGCGGCAGCAGCAGGAGGCCCCATTAGCTAAAGTGGTGCTTCAGGTTAAGTACAGACCCCCGGAACGAATTAAGTACTTAACCCGAAGTACCACTGTAATAATTATTATTTATACCCCGCCCATCTGGCTAGGTTTCCCCAGCCACTCTGGGGGGCTTCCAACAAAAGATTAAAAATACATAAAAACATCAGTCATTAAAAACTTCCCTAAACAGGGCTGCCTTCAGATGTCTTCTAAATGTCAGATAGTTGTTTATTTATTTGACATCTGGTGGGAGGGCGTTCCACAGGGTGGGTGCCACTATCAAGAAGGCCCTCTGCCTGGTTCCCTGTAACTTCACTTCTCACAGTGAGGGAACAGCCAGAAGGCCCTTGGAGCTGGACTTCAGTGTCAGGGCAGAATGATGGGAGTGGGGATGCTCCTTCAGGTATAAGGTAAAAGTTCAGGTAAAAGTTATTTTAACATGATCCTTGTGTATCTTGGCTTTCTTGTGCTGCTCAAAATGGACTAGACAAAATGGCCATCTATTCCCTTCCATACCAGGCCAGTTCCCCTCAGATCACTGTTGCCAGGAAGTTCAGCAGGAGTCATCCTATCCTTTGTTTCCCTCCCCCAACTTCTTCTGAATGTGCTGGTGGCAGAAGTGTTTGAACATTGTGCAACTCAGGCACGTGATCACAACTGATTGCTATTTTCCCCTGGTGAGCAGGCAACTTGCAATTTGGAAGCCTGCATCAAAGAAATACTGGCAAAATGGTGTTACGAAACTGCAACATTTGTATAGATAACAAAGTCATTGCCCCTGGAAAAATGCGCAGGTGTTGGCAGGGACGCAGGTGGCGCTGTGGGTTAAAGCCTCAGCGCCTAGGGCTTGCCGATCAAAAGGTCGGCGGTTCGAATCCCTGCGGCGGGGTGCGCTCCCGCTGCTCGGTCCCAGCGCCTGCCAACCTAGCAGTTCGAAAGCACCTCCGGGTGCAAGTAGATAAATAGGGACCACTTACTGGTGGGAAGGTAAACGGCGTTTCCGTGTGTGGCTCTGGCTCTGGCTCTGGCTCTGGCTCTGGCCAGAGCAGCGATGTCACGCTGGCCACGTGACCCGGAAGTGTCTCCGGACAGCGCTGGCCCCTGGCCTCTTAAGTGAGATGGGCGCACAACCCCAGAGTCTGTCAAGACTGGCCCGTACGGGCAGGGGTACCTTTACCTTTACATTTTCCTGCACTTTTCTCATTGCTATCAATTCTAAAAATTGCAACATAAGCAATCTCCTGGGTTCTCTTGATAATTGGGATAATGGACATTAAGAGCCAGACAGGCAAAGTGGTCTGGTAGATTTATTGCCATAATTAATTACAGAGGGAGACTCTATAGGTGAAGCATCCTGCAAGGAATTGAATGTACTCAGGCATATGCATATAAAACTATATTTTCATACCACCTATCAGTTCCTATGATGACTTTAAAGATGATTTCTGATCAAAGCAGCCTGCAATCAAATCTTAATATAATTAGCGCAGAAGCAAAAAAGCTTTTAACGACCAATTTAAAATGTATCTGGTTAATACCTTACCATTTATTAGTAACGTATTGAACACCTTCTCTCAAATTCCAGTTGGCTTAAGGGTTGCCAAATTGCTCTTACAAAATTACTTTTTTTCTAAGAGAAGGAAACATAACTGGGCTTGAGCAAATCTATTACAGTGGTATCTCGGGTTACAGACGCTTCAGGTTACAGACTCTGCTAACCCAGAAATAGTACCTCGGGTTAAGAACTTTGCTTCAGGATGAGAACAGAAAATCACATGCTGGCGGCGCAGCGGCAGCGGGAGGCCCCATTAGCTAAAGTGGTGTTTCAGGTTAAGAACAGTTTCAGGTTAAGAACAGACCTCCAGAATGAATTAAGTTCGGTACCACTGTACTTATATGTCTGTGGCACAGCAAGGAGGGGATGTCTATCAAATGTATGTATTCATGTATGTATTTACAGTATTTATATACTGCTATTGCTTTTCAGGCAGACCTCAGATTAGATGGAAGTGGTGGAGGAATCTTTTCTGAGCTTACCTGGAGTTGTTGCCAAGCCAGTTGTAACTGTGACAAATGGAAGACTGAGATGGAAATGCTACCTAAGAGCCAAGAGTCGGTCCTTTCCTTGCAAAACAACACATCGTTCCTTACCATCTGCCTGCCATCCTCCTTGAATATTCATCTCTGTGCATGCCCTTCCCCTCTTATTCCTACCCTCACTTTTTCTTTCCATCTGCCTTGCTAAATCAAAGCCACTTTATTGTGGACATAATTGCCATAATAGATAAGAAGCTTTTTTGGGGTATGTTTTAATCCTCAAGAAGATTGGAAGTAGAGAAGAATGAAGGACGAGAGAGCAAGGCAATTACAGATGAGCATACCAAAGGCAGAGACTAATGAACCATGAAACTGGTGACTGGGGGGCATGTTCCAGCCTGCAAGACGAGCGCTCGGGTCCAGTGAAGGTGAATGGAAATTGCATACATAAAACCCAAGGGTGGGAATGGAATGAGGATTCCGCTTCGTTAGAGCTGTACTACAGTTCACTTCCAATTGGTTCTGTATCTCCTTTCTTCAGATTTTCCTCCTCTTGCACTTTCAGTGATTCTCATAAAGAGCAGGGAATTACATACAGTGGCCTAGTAGTAGCAGAGTTCTCAAGCATTTTTGTCAACCCTGAGTCATGACCACTGCTGGTTGAGTGCCTCTTGTATTCAGAATCCCGCATATTATGGTAATGTGTGCAGTCATACCTCATGTTATGTCCACTTCATGTTATGTTCTTTCAGGTTACGTCCCGCAGCAACCCGGAAGTACTGGAAAGGGTTACTTCCGGGTTTTGCCGCTCGCTCATGCGCAGATGTGCAAAATGACGTCACACGCAAAATGACGCGCATGTGCAGAAGCGGTGAATCGCAACCCGCGCATGCGCAGACGCGCCGCTGCGGGTTGCGTTCCTTTCATGTTGCGAACGGGCCTCCGGAATGGATCCCGTTCACAACCAGAGGTACCACTGTATATTGATTACCTAGAGGGGGAATATGAGATATGAAAGGCCTTGCATTTTCTCCTGGTCACAGAAGCTACAGTGACTGTGTGGTTGAGGACCACAGGCATAGAATAAGAGGATTGTAGAGTTGGAACGGACCCCAAGGGTCATCTAGTCCAACCCCCTTCAATGCAGGAATGTCAGCTAAAGCATCCAGGACAGTTGGCCATTCAAACTTTGCTTTAAAACTTTCAAGGAAGTAGAGTCGACAACCTCCCAAGGGAGACCATTCCACTGTCGAATAGCTCTTACTGCCAGAAAGTTCTTCCTGGTGTTTAGTTGGAATCTCTTTTTTTTGTAACTTGAAGCCATTGGTTCGAGTCCTACCCTCCAGTGGAGGATCCACACGATTACTGAAGGCACTTCCAGATCATGTAAAAGCAGGTGTGGAGAACCTTTGGCCCTTAATAATAATAATAATAATAATAATAATAATAATAATAATAATAAATTATTTATACCCCGCCCATCTGGCTGGGTTTCCCCAGCCTCTCTGGGCGGCTTCCAACAAAACACTAAAATACAATAATCTATTAAACATTAAAAGCTTCCCTAAACAGGGCTGCCTTTAGATGTCTTCTAAAAGTTTGGTAGTTATTTTTCTCTTTGACATCTGGTGGGAGGGCGTTCCACAGGGCGGGTGTCACTACCGAGAAGGCCCTCTGCCTGGTTTCCTGTAACTTGGCTTCTCATAGCGAGGGAATCGCCAGAAGGCCCTCGGGGCTGGACCTCAGTTTCCGGGCAGAACATTGCTGAACTGCACTTCCCATTGTTCCTGGCCATTGCCCATGCTTGCTATGGCTGATGGGACTTGTAGTTCAATCTGCCACCTCCATCTCCGATACTTCAATGTCTTTATCCATGGTTTGGTGGGTATATTGGAGGTGCTATGCGCCTCTGTCACAGCCCCACCCACATAACCTCTAGCCAAGCTGTGCTTTCTTTGGTTCAGTTAAATCCTGCCACAGAGGCACCTGCTGGCCTCAAGTAGTGCAGCACCTCAAACATAGTCGCTGTCAGTGTAGTCTAAAGCAGGTATGTGAAATATGGAGCCAAAATTCACCCACTGCCTCTCAAAACGTGGCAAACATTGATAACTCAGGCAGACGTTTTGTACCTAGCATGCAACACTTTCCTTCACAAGCTTGCTGTTACATGATTAGCCTCGACTTTTATCGATTTGCTCCTTAAGAAGCAATCTCCCAGGTCCACAAATGTTCCACCAAGCATTTTTGCTGAAGGAGGTAAGACTAGATATCTTTGATGATAATAGCAAGGAGTAACAGGAATCTTTCTTTAATCCCCCCCCCCCGAGTCTGAATTCCTTTAAGAGGTACAGAGCCCAGGGAAAAGAATGCCGTTGGAAATATAGAACCTGATGCCATTTAGACAAACGGCTTCCTTCACATCATTAGCATTCCCAAAGTGGATGAGGCTCACCAATGTGCAAATACATGCTCCTGTGAGTTTGCTAGACAAAGCCAGCCTCTGCGCCACCAAGCAAATTTGCTTCTTTGATCGATCTGGCCTGTTGCAGCCACCTTACCCTGCCCTTGTGTGCCACAGAGAACAGCAGCAATTTTAACACATCAATGCATTGCACTGGGGGAAACAAAAAATCCATGGCTATTGTTATGGGTCAACACACCAGCAAAACAGACTTCTTGCTATGTTTCGTGAACTGCGCTGGTGGGAGTGACTCGAGCTCACTCAAGAGGACTGGATGCCAATAGATGGAAGAGATGTATTCTGTGGTGAGTAATGGGAGTATTACAAGTGGCAGCTCCTCACTCCCTGATTTAGGAAGGTGGTTGCACAATACTATAACCTTTCCTAAATAGGAAATATAATCAAAAGTAGTGTGAGTAGAGCAAAGCCAATGTGGCAATGTTTTCAGCCAAAGAATTACCAACTAATCCTACTACGTTTTTCAATGCATACTAATCATGAATTGTGTCCTGATAATTTCATTATAATGGCTACTCTGAAGAGAACTAATGAGCTCACCTGAACTGGAATGTTAACCTGCTCAGCTTTATTAATAAATGATCACAGCTTATTCCTTGGGTGAGGTAAATGATCCCATAGAGAATATTAGCATTTTATAGACTAAGGTTAGGATTTTCCTTTGATCTCTTTTTAAAATTCATTTGTATTGATTTCCGCCCCCTCCCTATAGAGAGTACCTATTTTTGCATTAACTGTAATGCACGGTGATAAAAACAGCTAAAGACTCCTTTCTTCTGGTAATCCAATAAATAAAAATTACCGGATTGAGATTTCTCTTTCTTTCTTTCTTTCTTTCTTTCTTTCTTTCTTTCTTTCTTTCAGCTGTTTCATTTATGCTGATCTGTGAAGTAAGATTATGTGTTCTTTATGGCTTCCTTAGAGAAGTTTTGAAATGCCACCGAACCCAGATTGGAAACAAAATGCAATCAATTTTTCCTTCCATTGCCACTTACATATCTGATAACCTTTGAAGAAAGAGATGTTGGGTGGGGGGGGGAGAGGGGGAGAAAACGCAAGCCACCTACGTCTGAAACATAGAATAATTGTGTCAATTGAGAAATACAAATCTCAAAGTGATGTAATTTTTAAAAGGGACATAGCATGCCTTTGTAAACGCCGGGGCAGCCTTCTGGAAACCAAGTACGCATCAGTTTTTGAAGCTCGCCAGTTACCATGGTTACTACTACATGGGCTCGGCTTATTTATAGTGATGCACTACAGACAGTGTCTTCCTGAAGGAAGGAGAGAGAATTCTGACCTAGAAGGAGCATGAGGGCTGCTTGTTGGAAAGTATGAGATGGAAGAAGAAGAAGAAGAAGAAGAAGAAGAAGAAGAAGAAGAAGAAGAAACAACAACTGCCTAGTTAATTACAGGGATCCCTAGAACAACAGTTTAATTATTCCCGAAAGGTGAATGTAGAAGTCAGTCACAGAAGGGCTACTCAAAAGTCAGCTCAGGCGCTTAATATAAGACATTTGTATTATTACTTTCTTTCTTATTTATTTATTTATACACCACTTATATGCCAAAAATGGCCTCTAACCGTTTAACCCTCACACAATTAAAATACACCGCAACAATTCCACTAGAACATTAAAAAATCCCTAATGGCAGTTTTCGAGAAAATGGGCCCCTTACAAAGAGCAACAATTAAAACATCTGAAAGAGCAAATAAAACAATAGGATCAGGAGGCTTGAGGTCAGTGGAATGCTAGCCTGATCTATTCCTCCAAAAATCAAGTTCTCTGAAATTTGCACCCCAATTGCTCTTTTTAAAAAAGCAGCTATGATTCTCATTCCAAGAAACGAACAGCTGATGTCACCACATTTTCTTGCCTATATTTCAGTAGTTAAGCATATGAATAAACCGAACTTGGGACATGCTCTTTATAACTAAGAGGCATAGCTCATGTCTTTGGTTCCAAAGGCCACAATGGAAAATGTGGTGTATTATTAGAAAGCTTAGCGTGTTTGCACATTGCTGGCCAGGTGGGGCTCATTAGCTCTGGGAGAAGGTGTGTGATTCCTTGGCTGGAGGAAGCTCAGGACAGGTGAGGGCCTCACTCCTCATCAAGCCCAGGTGCTGCAATCAGCATGCAAAGTACAAAAGGGAAGCAGAGCTGATGTGTTGGGTCTGCTCAACTGCCATGTTGATGAACCTTAATTTGGATGCTCCTGGACCTCTGTGGGACTGTGTTTCAGGTTTGACTCTGGACTGTATCCCGACTGCTAGACTTCAGACTTGGTTTATCTGGATTTACCCTGGACTGCCTTTCCTGATCTTTGGACTTTGCTGTGTGGATTGACCCCTGGACTTTGGACCTGACATACTGATTTGCTGCCAGGTAGGCCAGGGGTATGGGACGCAGGTGGCGCTGTGGGTTAAAGCCTCAGCGCCTAGGACTTGCCGATCGAAAGGTCGGCGGTTCGAATCCCTGCGGCGGGGTGCGCTCCCGCTGCTCGGTCCCAGCGCCTGCCAACCTAGCAGTTCGAAAGCACCTCCGGGTGCAAGTAGATAAATAGGGACCACTTACTGGTGGGAAGGTAAACGGCGTTTCCGTGTGCTGCGCTGGCTCGCCAGATGCAACGATGTCACGCTGGCCATGTGACCCGGAAGTGTCTCCGGACAGCGCTGGCCCCCGGCCTCTTGAGTGAGATGGGCGCACAACCCCAGAGTCTGTCAAGACTGGCCCGTATGGGCAGGGGTACCTTTACCTTTACCTTTATGTTCCTGATTATTTTCTCAGTTTCCAGTACAGTGGCACCTTGGGTTACATACGCTTCAGGTTACATACGCTTCAGGTTACAGACTTCGCTAACCCAGAAATAGTACCCCAGGTTAAGAACTTTGCTTCAGGATGAGAACAGAAATCGTGCTCTGGCGGCGCGGCGGCAGCAGGAGGTCCCATTAGCTAAAGTGGTGCTTCAGGTTAAGAACAGTTTCAGGTTAAGAACAGACCTCCAGAACAAATTAAGTTCTTAACCTGAGGTACCACTTTATTCGTATTTTCTGCCTAGTCCCCTGAAAGCGACTCAAGGCAGCTACAGCTAAAATTTTGTTTCATTTATCTGTTGAAGGTGTTTACACGATCCCTTCCCTCACACAGTTCTACTTTACAACAATCCTGTGAGGAAGTTTTGGCAGAGAGATTGTAATTGGCACAAGGTGACCAGTGTATATGCAGATATGAGATACATGCGTGCGGGAGACCAAATGCAGGAGAATCTTCCTGATGTAGAACAGAATGTCCTTATTTTCACCTGAGAAATGTTGAGGGTTTGGGTTAGGTTTTCCACCTCAGTGTCTAGGACATATGGAGAGAGTGGCTCACAAGATGGAGGAACAGATGGAAATGACTTTTCCTCATACTTCCTGTTTAACTTATCAAGGCTAGGCTTGCACAACTCATGACCTGTATAGGCCTAATGCAGCCCATCAGCCATGTGCGGTGGTCTAACAGGAGCGTGAGAAGCTTCCTGGATTTCATCCCCACCACCTTAGAGGTGCAAAATTAGGGAGTCTAGCACCTAGCAGGCCACAATATGTAGCTGGGGGGCTTAATGATTCAGCTTGGTGTGTTGTGAGCCAGGGATGTCCGCACAGTGCATCTCCTCGCCATACAAATGTGCTACTTTCTGCCAGTTGCTGTGTTTGTCTTACTAAACCCAAATTGCACTTCAAGATCCCAACCACCCCCCAAAAATGAAGACAAGGTGACACGGGATTTTAGTTTAAGTTACTGGGCAAAATTTAGGCCACAACTTTATTGAATACAGAATGTGAGTGGTATCGGCTTAGGCATTGGAATTATCCAAATATATCAGACTCCCATCTGCATCGCGGGGAATCTGATAAAAGGGTGAAACACCAGAGGGAGCCCCACTGATGCAGGCTGACTTGAGCTCACCCCCAGTGCCCCCGTGGGGTTCTGGTATGGCCCTAGCCCTTACTGTGGGGTTTCAGACAAGACCCAGGCTGTCATGGTCCTGTTCATGGGCGATTGAAGTCCCGGCAGGGGACGTCAGGACTGGGGATAAGATGGTGGGGTGGGAGCAAGAACGGGGGTCCAGAAGCCAGGAGTCAGGAGCCAAGAGTCCGAGGGTCAGAGAGCTGGGAGTCAAGAAGCCGAGGGTCAGGAAGTAAGAAGCCCAAGGCAGGAAGCGTGTTGCTGTGGTGAAGAGCTGAAGGGAAATGCTGACCTTATATCCCTTCCCAGCTCTTGCCACCAGGTGCTGTGAATTACCAATCAGCCTCACCTGTGAGGCCGCACCTTGCCTCTTCAGAACAAACTTAGGAAGGCCTCAGTCCTGCAAAGGAACCCCTGCAAAGGCCAACCCCTGATTCCTTTAACAGAATACCCTTGAGCTTGGAGGGGCAGGTAATGGTTGCACCTCCCCTCCCCAAACATTGCTGATCCAATGCCTAACCGCCAAACCTTACAAAGTTGTGACGATTGCTATGCGGTAGGCGAAAACCAAATGGCTAGGCCAATCTGCCAGATGAAAAAATTTATTGGCAAAACCTATTTGGTGTTTTGCAACCTTCCGACTAGTTGCAGGACCTTAGCCAGACCTAGCAGAATCCACAGAAGCAATTGGTGACTTGGCTGCAGACAGGATAGACGAAGCAGGAACCAGGAACTTGTAGTTAGGTATTTATTTTATACAGTGGACTATTTACAGGAACAGAACACGGATCTTTAGCGAGCTCTCTCATACACGACTCACAACTCCTACACAGACACACAGAACTCTGAACCTCTGAACACTGAACTCTGAACTAACACATTCCAGATAGTAGGCCATTAATTATCACTACCTTGAGAGAGCTTGACCAATCAGGGAGCTGTCTCCATGCCTCTGTTATCACCAGGCAGACTTACTCCTTCACATGACCTTCTGGCTGTCTGCCAAACCTTAATTGACTCTGTGAGTAGCTGCACGTATACAGTTTCCCAACAAAATTCCTACCAGGCCCCCATTGCAAAACAGGCAACCAACAACATCCATAGCAAGGCCAACACAAGGCCAAGGGGGTGGATGGGCGGGTGATCCGCTGCGCAAAGGCCAAAAGGTCCAGAAAACATTGTGCAGGAATTAAATAATGTTTCGTGGCCACCCCCCAAGCCAAGCCATTGGCTTTAGGGACCCAGTGACTGTGAAACGACCTACCAGAGTGGAGCAGGGCATAACCCTGCCCACACCAGGAGGTGGGAGATGCCTGGGGGCCCGAGCGCAACGCGTACCCTCCTTGAAGAAGATCCGATTATCTGGACTCTTTGTTCAAATATGTCCGAGTGCTGTAAAAGCTACTCACTAAGAACACTGCACCTCATCTGCAGTCAATACACTTCATATGGGGAGAGGGGGGGATCCATTGCCTTTTCATATAAATCGCCTCATTTCTACAAATGGGATGTACTTTAAAGGAAAGGAGATAATGCAAGAACAATAGCCAAGCATGTCAAAGGAGCAGATGAGAGACAGGCACTGACTGCTTCTCACCTCTTTTAGGCAGCGATAAAGTGCATAATTAAATAGAAATCCATGCAATTAGCAGGGGCAGCATAAAAGTGCCTGTTCTTATATAGTTACTGTTAATTCAGTGATTCAATTCAAGTTGCTTCATCACTTGAAGTTGGAGGCAGATTTTCTTATTACCATTATTATATTTAAAAATCAAAACCTTAATTCCTTGCTCTCTGGAAAAGTCAGGAGGTGTGACGAGTGGGAAAAGCCCCTTACCTGCTTCCTGGAAGCCCACTTGGGGCTGCCATTTAGAATTTAGCTGTTAGGATGACATATCACTGCAGGAAGTTTGCTGTTTATTTATTTGTTTTTAATTAAAATGGGATTCTTAATCATCTGGAGAATGTAATTGACTTTGCCATGAATTCCCTGATACACTGTTAATATCCAGGATAAGAGAATTCCCACTGTTTCATTCCCTTGTTTTTAATGGCTCACTGTTTGCTTTCCATCTTCTTGAATTCTGGTCCAAGAGAACAATTTCTCCAACTGATTTCAGAACTGGAGCACAGTTTTCTCATCTGCATCTTTTCATTCCACTACATTACCAATCTACAGTGGTACCTCGGGTTAAGTACTTAATTCACTCCAGAGGTCCGT
This sequence comes from Podarcis cretensis, assembly GCF_951804945.1. NCBI lineage: Eukaryota > Metazoa > Chordata > Lepidosauria > Squamata > Lacertidae > Podarcis > Podarcis cretensis. The sequence goes on from NC_137187.1 coordinate 15,523,141, forward strand.
TCCTAACCTGAAACTGTTCTTAACCTGAAGCACCACTTTAACTAATGGGGCCTCCTGCTGCTGTCGCTGCGCTGCCAGAGCACGATTTCTGTTCTCATCCTGAAGCAAAGTTCTTAACCCGAGGTACTATTTCTGGGTTAGCAGAGTCTGTAACCTGAAGCGCATGTAACCTGAAGCATATGTAACCTGAGGTACCACTGTATACATGTGTGTATTGACCAAACACTGCAAAAAGGCTATCCTGATCTGATGGTGAAAATGTATGACTGCACCATGACTACTTTTGTGCAGTGTTTTATCAATTTGCACCTGCCACCACATGAAAGGCTCTTAATACGACCTTAAATCACATGCAATTTGTTCTTTTGGAGTGTTTTATCAGTGCATACAAGTGTACCTTTGCATGGGTAAAAACAGCAAATATCTTGATCCAGTCAAACATATGACCACAACAAGATTGCTTTTGTAAAGTGCATTAAGCACAGATGTCCATTGGATATTTAGAGGGGGGAAAGAAAAGCAATTAATGAACTGAAGAAGCCTTGATTTATTTATTTATTTTTTGTAAAAAAAAAAAAAACAACTTTGTGCATCTGCGTCTAAACTTGCCCCTTTCTAAATTTTATTTATTGGTGTGTGTTTTTCTTATTGTAAATCGACCAAAGAATATAATAAAATAAAATTGATATTAGGGGCTTTTCTTAGGTTGGTGGAGGCCATGTGTGCTGTGTCCCATTGCTGGAGTTATGGTGGCATTTGTCCTTCTTCTGATAGGAAATGCTCGGGGGAAGGGGGAAGCAAAAATGGGGAGTCAAGGAGGGCAAGTTGGGTGAAGGGGTAGTGAGAAATGTCCCTATGTTCATCTGAGGAATGTTGGCAGGTATGAGTTCAATAGCTAACTCAAACAATAGCTGATCACACAAGGGGCAGCATTGGGCCAAAATTCAGGTAAGGGGAATCTCAGTACTATCTCTATTAAACTCCTATTCCCCCACCCCACCCTGTTTCTGTTCACGAAGATCTTTTACGGTGTTAAGGGGAAAAAATGTCACTGTTAGGATTGTACTAAACCCAGTATAGCCAGGTCTGGGGATACAAAATGTCAGAGAAAGGTTGATTAGAATTCTATGTAAAGGGGGGGGGGAGAGACCTAATTCTGAAGCCTGTATAGAAAGTCACTTGATCCTAACAGCTTATCTTGCCCAGTTTTATTATGGTTCTCGCAGTCCTGCTTTAGAGGCAAAACCACAGGCAGTAGTTTAGCTTCTGTCTGGCCTGTGAGGTATTACCAAAGGGTGCCTTGCCACTTTCAAGCGTAGATATTATCAGGCAGAAATAAAGTAGTTACAGGATCGGGAAAAGCCTTGTTGATGGGGAAGGAAATACTACTTCGTGAGAAAAATGTGTTGCACAGGTGATTGGAGACAATGACCGTTGTTAGAATTCCTGCTCCATGATTGCAGTCATAGTATTGTTGTCTTTCACATGACGGTATGTGTTTTGACTCCACAGAGTGGGAAGTGACGGAAACAGAACATTTGTGTTACTGTGTTCCATGAAGTGGGACTATTGTCCTTTTTTCTCTCTGCTGTTGGATGCTAGAGAGAGAGGGAGCCATGTTGCAGTGCTCTGTGTGTGATTATATGTAAATAAAGTAGATTAGCCAAAATGCCAAGTGGCTGAGGTCTGTCATGCACATGATGCGCAAACTCTGCGGATCCCTAAGTGTGCTGGTGTTGGTTGGCATTGGTCGCTGTGACATTCAGGCTGAAGAAAGCTTATGAAGCTCCCGAATGATCAACCAGGAGGGAGAGAACATGCCAGTCGGGCATGTGTCTCTGCCAGGGTCCTACTTGAGTGTAGGCTGAACTCCTGATAACTTTTTCCAAGGAAGTGCAACTAAGACTACTTGGGGATAAACTCCATCGGTCATAATGAGTTTTACTTCCAAGCAGGTTTACTTAGGATTAAACAGCTTGGTCAAATGCCTGTCTATTTGTAAGTAAGATCTGCTAAGTTCAACAGCCCTTGTTGCAGAATAAGGGAGTGTATAGGCTTGTGGCTGTGGCCTGTTTATGGCACTCATTGAAAGGCAGCCTGTACTGTAATCTAAATCCAATCCATGCTCAAGGTTATGGCTGAAGGTTGAGTGATAAACATTTTACAAGGAAGAACTCCTCTGCCGGTGTCTTCTCCTGACTGAAAGCAAACATAATTAATTTGGACGAATGTTCTTTCCACAGCCGTTATGTAAATGGGGCCTGGCCGTGTCGCAGAGAACTTGAATTGAAAAGCAAATAAGAATGCAGGACACTGTACACATTTGCATTCTCTAGCTACCACTGCTAACAGGTGATGCTGTGAAACGGGGAATGTTGCAAATAAGAGCAACATCCACATTGAAGGGACGCGGGTGGCACTGGGGGTTAAACCACAGAACCTAGGGCTTGCTGATCAGAAGGTTGGCAGTTCGAATCCCCATGACGGGGTGAACTCCCATTGCTTGGTCCCTGCTCCTGCCTACCTAGCAGTTTGAAAGCACATCAAAGTGCAAGTAGATAAATAAGTACCGCTCTCGCAGGAAGGTAAACGGCATTTCCGTGCGCTGCTCTGGTTCACCAGAAGTGGCTTAGTCATGCTGGCCCCATGACCTGGAAGCTGTCTGCAGACAAACGCCTGCTCCCTCAGCCTATAGAGAGAGATGAGCACGCAACCCCAGAGTCATCCGCGACTGGACCTAAGGGTCAGGGGTCCCTTTACCTTTATTGGGTTGTTCTTGTTTTTTGAGACTTAATGCTGATACCTCTCTGTTCCTCAGCAGCCCTGCTTGGGCTAAATCAATCCTGTTGTCACTCATCACCTCAGTTCCCTGTTAAAAAGGAGAGATGACTGGAGTTACTCAGAATCCAGCCCTCTGTTAATAACCATCCAACTCACAATCGATGAGTTGTGCCATGCTCCATAATTTGCGGCACTATATATAAAGTCATTATTATAATAATGTTCTCTCTAGCTAAACTAAAGTAACGCACTCTCGTATCAGAGGCAGAGAGATCCTCCAGGAGATGCTTGCAAATAGATTTCAGGGAGCAGCACAACATCGGAGCATGTCTCTGTCATAAGAATGTTTTATAATCCAATTTCAAGAGAATAGTTCTGCTTAGAACGGTGACACGTTGGCACAATGCTAAATCCAAGTGATATTTTTTTTTACCCTCCCCCCTCACAGCTGTTGCCATGGCAACATCTTTGGCTGAGAAATTGGGAAAACCCAGCTGTAGGCTGAGCCGCAGCACACAATCAATAATGGAAAAATAAATCAGAAAATTAAGCTGGTAGATCCTTAACAAGTAAACGGGGCCCTCTGAAGTGCACCTTCACCTGCACTGGAACAATAGGGAAATGTGTTGGTGCAAGAAAGATTAGAAAATTTCCCTCAAAATGGAAGGAGCTAGATCTGTCAGAGAAACAATTGTATTAAGGAGTATAGATTAAAAGCTTACATTTGCTACGTTGTGTTTTACCAACACACATATACAAATCATGCTCTACAACAGTCTTTCCCAAACTTGGGTCTCCAGCTGTTTTTGGACTGCAATTCCCATCATCCCTAACTACTGGTCCTGCTAGCTAGGGATGATGGGAGTTGTAGTCCAAAAACAGCTGGAGACCCAAGTTTAGGAAACATTGCTCTACAGTGCTTCCTTAAACACCACGTCTTGGGCTTCCCATGTCATGTCTGGCCCTAGGTGGACAACATTGGTCAGTGACACCATAGACTCTGCCTTGAAAACGTTGTTGGAATTTGTTCCTCATTTCGTTAATTTGTGGCAGTACATGGAATTGCTGTGCTGTATGTAACAATGCGGCCATCTTATTTCCTGCAACCACAAGAGGTCAATCTTTGTTTTTCCAGTTTAGAGAGACAGTAGCGAGCCAAGGCCCCAATACACATAACATTTTTGTCTCTTAGGCCTATCCAGCCAACACTAAGAAGATGTGCAGTGTGAACCTCACCATTTATTACTCAGAAGTAATTCTAGCAAAGCTCCATGGGAAACATTGCCTAGCAGGTGAGTTTAGGGTTGTAACTATGGTACTGTGGAAAAGATCCTAATGACTTGCTTTGATTTTATTAACTGCCATGGAAAGCTCTGTAACCTGAAAGGTAGGATCAAAATATTATTTTTTAAAAAAATACATAAGTGGAAAATAAGGAAATAATTATACCATCAGTGGGCACATCACATCTATAAGCCACCTTCTATGTTTCCCCTTTCTCTTCTGATCTCCTTGATCTCTTAGCAGTTTGAAGGAATCCTTATATATACCTGGTAATAAAGGTAATGCGGACCATTCTCATTTATTTTGAAAATTGAGAGCCAAGATGGTGTAGTGGTTTGGATGCTGGACTAGGACCTAGGAAGCCAGGGGTCAAGTTGCCAGAGCCATGATACTTCCTGTGTGACCTGGGGCCAGTCACAGCTTCTTAACCTACCTCACAGGTTTGTTGTGAGGATAACAATGAGAATAATAATAACAATAATAATTTATTATTTATACCCCGCCCATCTGGCTGGAAACCAAGCCTTACAATGAATGCTTGAAGGAGTATGCTTAGCTTGGATGATGATAATAATAATAATAATAATAATAATAATAATAATAATAATTTTTATTTATATCCCGCCCTCCCCAGCCGAAGCTGGGCTCAGGGCGGCTAACAACAATCAAAATAATCCAACAATTCTAAAAACATTCCATTATAAAAATTAATTAAAATCAAATTTATGGCAACCAATAAGCAAAATTCTGTGTAGATTGCCAGAGGAGGGGGGTCAGGCTGTGCCCTGACTAAAGGCCTGGTGGAACAGCTCTGTCTTGCAGGCCCTGCGGAAAGATGTCAAGTCCCGCAGGGCCCTGGTCTCTTGTGACCGAGAGGAGATATGATAGCCATCTTCAAATATCTGAAGGCTGTCACATGGAAGATGGAGCAAGATTGTTTTCTCCTGCTCTGGAGGGCAGGGCTCGAATCAATGGCTTCAAGTTACAAGAAAAACATTCCAACTAAACATACGGAAAACTTTTAGATAGTAAGAGCTGTTTGACAGTGGAACATCCTCCCTCAGGAGGTTGTGGACTCTCCTTCCTTGGAGGTATTTAAGCAGAGATTGGATGACCATCTGTCATGGATGCTTTAGCTGAGATTGGGGGTTGGACTAGATGATCCTTCCAGTTCTATGAAGAGGAAGAGGAAGAGGAAGAGGAAGAGGAGGAGGAGGACCACGTAACTTGGGCTCATTGAAGGGAAGGTGGGAAATAAATACAAGGAACAAATAGTAATAAATAAGTAACAATGTGGTAAAAGGTGATGGTATAGGGATCCCTGACCATTAGGTCCAGTTGCTGACGTCTCTGGGGTTGTGGCGCTCATCTCGCTTTATTGGCCAAGGGAGCCAGCGTACAGCTTCTGGGGCATGTGGCCAGCATGACTAAGCCGCTTCTGGCAAACCAGAGCAGAGCACGGAAACGCCGTTTACCTTCCCGCCGGAGTGGTACCTATTTATCTACTTGCACTTTGGTGTGCTTTCGAACTGCTAGGTAGGCAGGAGCTGGGACCGAACAACAGGAGCTCACGTCATCACGGGGATTCGAATCGCCAACCTTCTGATCAGCAAGCCCTAGGCTTAGTGGTTTAGACAACAGCGTCACCCGCGTCCCTGAACAACCCAATACCCTCCTCCAAAAATCCTCCAGCCAAATGGGGACTGAACATGGTCAGTAGCCACACAAATATATTTTATTTCACTTTTTAAAAGAAATTAAAACCCAGCTGACTCTACCCATCACCTCCATGAAAGGAGATTGTCAAATCTAAAGTACTTGGCATAAGGGGGTTGGACTAGATGACCCAAATGGTCCCTTCCAGCTCTGAAATTCTGTGATTCTATGTGGAAAGACTAGCAAAGGATGAGAAGGTCTGTTCAGGAAGAAGTAACTTTGCTTGTCCATTTATCCTCCAGGCTTCCAGCTATGCTCATAGTTTGATAAACCTACACACCCTACAAGGAAATTACATATATATACATTATTGCACTGATTCCTAATCCTGGGAGGAGCCCTATAAACATTTCAGTAGCTGAGACGACAGCTGTCTTTCCACAAGGAGCTCTTGCATAGTTGGAGTAATCATGCGAGTGCAACCAATTGCAGGGGACTTGAAGAGAGAGCCCAGTGAACTTCATTCATTGGTTTATTTTTATTTTATGCTGTTGTTAACCAGAAGATTGGTGGTTCGAGCCAACCCAGAGACAGAGGTGGGCAGGATTCCTGTCAGGAGTTCAGCCTACACTCGAGTAGGACTCTGGCAGAGACAATGCCCGACTGGCATGTTCTCTCCCCCCTGGTCAATTGTTCAGGAGCTTCAAAAGCTTTCTTCTGCCTGAACATCACAGCGACCGATGCCAACAGACATTGGCACACTTAGGGATCCGCAGAGTCTGCGCAGTTTGCATGACAGACCTCAGCAACTCAGCATTTTGGCAAATCTTTAATTACATATAAACACACACAGAGCACTGCAATATGGCTCCCTCTCTCTCTAGCATCAGACAGCAAAGAGAAAAAACAAAGGACAACAGTCCTTCTTCAGGGGACACAAACATCTGTCTCCGTCACTTCCCACTTTGTGGAGTCAAAACATATATCATCATGTGATAGACAAAAATCCCATGATTGCAGTCATGGAGCAGGAATTCTAACATCCTCCCCCAATTCATGATCTGTGTTGCAGTCATCAGTGTAACAACAACCACCACCATACAGATGTAATACACACAGTATACCTCTGTATCACCCGTTCCACCCTTGGAACTACCTGCAACTGGATTGGCCTTAGGCCTTACCATCTTACACTTCTGATTAGTTTTGGCATCATAACCCTTCTGACTATCAGGAAGTCTCACACCTGGCTTTGTTGGGACTTGAACCCTAGTCTCGTTCCGCTCTGCAGAATCGGTGTTGGCACACACAGCCTCTGGACATTGTCCAGCTTCCTTCTCCAAGGAAACAGTCTCTACCCTTATAGCCTTTGGGTGTGGTTTCCTGTCCTTCAAGGACAAACCCTGTACCCCTTTTAAGACTCCGGGTTCCAAGACCTGTGTCAAGCCACTAACCACAGCTAAATCTGCAACAGCTGTGTTGGCAAACTCCTGAGCAAACCTGGTGGGCATCTCACCCTTTGTAGCTCCTCCTGATCTGCACATCTGGCACATCTCCACTGTATCAGTGGAACTCACCTCAGTGCACCTACTGTTTATAACAGCAACAGACTTGGTATCTAAGCCTCCAGCAATGGGGTAGCCTAGGAAAATACACACATCCCCCCCCCACTCTGCTCTGTGGGGAGATGGACTTGGGGGTTCTCTCCAACTCTACAATTATTCTACATGAACTTCTCTAGCAATGCTTACTGAAGAGTGGTATAGAAATTAATTAAATGCTTCTTAAGCAACCTGTAAAGGAGATTAGTAGAATTAAGACCATTTAAAAGAGTGGGGCTGAGGTTGAGGGATAGTGGTTTGCTTAATGCTATCTAGTAAGTTTATGGGTGAGGTAAGATTTGAGCCCGGTGGTTTTGTGGTTCACAGAACTCTTGCTTAGCCACAATACTGTGCTAGTTATTCTTTTTTTATTATTCTCTCCTTGATCCCTCCCTTTATTTATTCAACTTCCCTTGTTTTTTGTTCATCTTTCCTTAGAAGTGATTAAGATATCTTTTGTGCGCTGCTGTTGGTTGATGGAAATTCATTGTTGTCGTGCCTTAAGTATTGTTGGAGGATTTTTATATGCCTGTGGGTGTGAAGTAAGGAAGACGGTGAAGACATAAATTCTAAACATAGAGAAATATTGATATGTGTATATGTGAGATATACTTTGCCAAGAGCTCTAAACAAAACAAAATTGACAACAGTGACAGTGCTAAACTATCAGAGATGGGCAAAAACAATAAGTATTGACTTAAGTCCTGGTGACAAATGAAGAGAGCGCATGGAACCTCTGAGAAAAGTGTTTTGCTCTTAGCAACTGCAGCTGTTTCCTTCCTTGTGACATTTACAAGAAATCCTGTTGATTTACGGCAGCTTATCAAGGTATGTCTTCAGTGAGGCATAATGCTGATTTTACAGGGAGGAGGGAGACCATATGGATGTTATCAGAGCTATGCCAGGTTCTCTTTGGGCCAATGGCTAAACATGGAATTCATCAAGGTTTCAAAGGATAAGGCAGGCTGGCCATGCTCCTGATGTGAGGATGGGCTCTCCTGTACAGAAACCATGCCTATACAATTTGTGTGCAACCTGTTTTCTGCAGCTCCTCTGCAGAACAGCCAATCAATGTGTGGAGGTCAGGGGTGGTCATAATATTGATTGTCCTTGTGTGATGTATTCAGTGGTCTGTGTTTGCTTGAGCTTGAGTCTGGACTAAGGAGTCTGAGCTCCTGTGTTCTGATTTGATAGATGATGTCCAATCACAGAACATTCCAGGATGTGGGCCTCTGCCATTGGCCCTTGAACTCTTGAGTCATGATTCGCAGCTTGGAAGTTAAGACAGCCAGTCACGTTGGGAGTGGAAGTGGTCCAGGCTTTCACAAATGTATTTAAGCAGTTGCTTTGCCCCTGTTTCCCAGTTACATAGTTCAATAAAGGTTCTTGCTGTTATCACTGTGTCTTGCCTTGTGGGAACCCACCTACACTTCACCTTGCAACCAACCACCTGCACAAGGCTTGAAACATACCCTCCAACATTTCTCCAGAGAAACCAGGGATGGCCTATTCAACAATAATTTGTTCCCCACCCATCTGACTGGGTTACCCCAGCCACTCTGGGCGGCTTCCAACACATATAAAAACATAGGCAAAGGTAAAGGGACCCCTGACCGTTAAGTCCAGTCACGGATAACTCTGGGGTTGCGGCACTGATCTCGCTTTACTGGCCGTGGGAGCCGGCGTACAGCTTCCAGGTCATGTGGCCAGCATGACTAAGCTGCTTCTGGCGAACCAGAGCAGCACACGGAAACGGCATTTACCTTCCCGCCAGAGCGGTACCTATTTATCTACTTGCACTTTGATGTGCTTTCGAACTGCTAGGTTGGCAGGAGCTGGGACTGAGCAATGGGAGCATACCCTGTCGTGGGGATTCAAATCCCAGACCACAGTGCCACCCGTGTTATAAAAACATAATAAACCATTAAACATTAAAAACGTCCCCATACAGGGCTGCTTTTGGATGTCTTCTAAAGGATGTATAGTTACTCACCTCCTTGGCTCGGGGGTCAGATAAGTCCATACCCTCCAGCATTTCTCTCATGAAACTAGGGATGTCCCAAGGAATGGCGGGACATTCTGGGATCAAATCAGGATGGCTTCTGTAAATCTTGGACTGTCCCTTGAAAATAGGGACACTGGGAGGGTCTGTTGAAGTAGGCAGTCCTTAGTCACAGACTGGGAACTATTCTTTTTGGAGAAGGACCATAACTGGGTGATAGATCACATCTTTTACACCCAGAACATCAACCTCTTTCATTTCCAGGTAGAGCTGAAAGAGGCTCTTGTCCTGAAATCCTTTCAATGTAGATACTGAGCATTCATCAAGGGCTAGGTATACGGCAGCATCGTATGACTGTATGGCTCTAGGCCTTGTAACCATAACCACACACACTGCAATAGGAATGTGCAACATCAGCCCCTGCCATTGAAAGGCACTCTGAAGCATTTGCATTGGTCAGGCCTTTGTCCCCATCCACCTCTAATTCTGAACCTTGGGCTCCCTATAGATAAGCTAATTAAACCTCTTTGGCTTGAAGAAGGGGCCTAATGTTTAATTGCTATGGTGACACGGATCATCAGGCAACAGAAGTTTGTATTCTCTTCTAGGTTATGCAAATGCAGCTCTCTTCTCTCTCACTGACTTATTTTTACTGCATGCCTTCCAGCTAATATATTCCCCTCAGTCGTCTTGCTGCCTGTGAGGAGCTAGAGAAAGACGTCAGAGCTATTTTGGAACTAATTTTGCCCCCGCTCGCTTTGCATTTTCCTGAAGAATGTGTCAACCCACAACACTGCAACAGAGACATAACTGCCAGCGTTGGACCCCTCTGTACTCAAAATGGCAGGAAGATTAGGGACTGCCTCTGTTGGCCCACATGTACAATGCTACTTGATTTTTATCCCTCAAAAGTGAGGCTTAGACTCATTCCTCCATTGCCTTGACTTTACATCTTGAAAGAAAAGGGAGAGAAGCTCCACTGGGTGATATTCAACTAAGTTTTACTCAGAATAGACCTATTGAAATTGCTGGACTTAACTTGGGCTTCATTTAATTGAAGACTAAAACTTAGGCAGCATACACACTATGCCTTTAAAGCACCCCCAAAGAATTCTGGGTACTGTAGTTTGATAAGGGTTGCTGGGAATCTGTGAGGGGTAAACTACAGTACCCAGAATTCTTACGGTGCTTTGAACTTGCTTTAAAGGTGCAGTGTGCACACAACCTTATTTGAATGCCACCCTTACCTGTAGAGGATCAGTTTTGAATGTGCCTTTCCAATGTTTCAGTAGAGCAGGAGTAGGGAACAGTTAGCTGCAACAGGGCCATGTTCTCTTCTGGGCAAGCTTTTGAGGGTCACTTGCCAGTGGTGAGCAGAACTAGAGGGAAGAGAGGGTAGAGTAACATAACTTCTGCCTTTTTACGTTAGGCTGGTTTCACACATTCACACAATCCTGTCTCCACCACCTAGGCAAAAAGCGTTGTCAGAGTTTAAGGGCACATTCCAGTCAGGCAAAAAACACTTGGAGTGCAAAGTAGGGTTAGTGAAGTGTGTAGCTTGAGGATAGTCCCAAGGGCCAGACAAAGAAGCACATTCTGAGGTTTTCCAACCCTGGAGTAGAGGACTGCATGTTTGCAATGCAGGGCAAAATATACTTCTCTGGCAGGGAAAAATAATAATAATCTGCACATTCATTTCTGAAATGATGGCAGCTTGTGTGACAATTTTTTCGTGTGCACCCAGTTCTTTCTCATTATGTGTCCGTTCTGCACTGTGCAGTTTGACACAATGACAATTGAGTTTGTGCAGCTCTTCCCCATGTCGGGCTAGTAGCCAGTGTGATAAGGTGCTACCCCGAAACAAAAGCTGCTTCTTTATGAGGGAACTCTGAGCCATGACAAACTTGTGGGCCCCATCTGCCAGGAATTAGCTGCCAGGAGAGACAAGAGCCTTTGCATTTTCTATTAGTGTGGTAATTAAGAGCTCCTCCAGACAACAGGTTTGTCGAGCATTCATCCTGATTTGCTTTCATGGAAGTTAGCTTACACCAGGTTTTTATCTGGCGTTAGCTCCAATTTGTTTATGGGGTGATTATATGACAATGTTCACCATTCATTCCGATTTGCTTGTGGACAATTTATATGTCTTCCCATTAACCATTCATTCATCTCACACATTTCAGAGCCATCAAGTTGGTGGCTACTGCAACACCTGTGTTTTGCAACTCTGCCCTCCAGCTGTTTTGGACTACAACTCCCATCATCCCTGACCACTGGTCTTGCTGGCTAGGGATGATGGGAGTTGTAGTCCAGAAACAGCTGGAGACCTAAATTTGGGAAATACTGCTCTACACCTTGAGGGAGTCAATTCCATAGTGGAAGAGAGCTATTGCCCTTGTGGGATAAGCCTTTTAGGGTTGCCATATTTCAAAAAGTAAAAACCAGAACATCCCAAAAGTTGTTGACTTTTTTTTTTTTAAGGAAACACAATTTTTTGATTGACTTGCCTAAGACCCAGGACAAAGCACCCTCTTTCGGAAATCCCCCCCCCCCCCAGGTGCCTTTGAAATCCCAGTAATGTCCAGGAGAATCCAGATGTATGGCAGCCCTAGACAAGATTGGTTTTAGGTCTGACCCTGCAGTGCTTTTCTTATGTCCTGTATGCCATGGGCTTGGGTAGGACTGTGGACTCTGGTGAAAGGCAAATTAGATTGTTGTACTCACCACCTTCTACAACTTCTCTTTGGCTGTTAGCTTGATTGGTAGGAAAGGTCAAGCATTTTGTCAGCCTTGGTACAAAAGCTTTTCCATATGTTCGTTTATTCTCCCTGAGCGATTCCTGGAGATATGGAAAGAATGTTTCTGTAGAGGACGGTATTGTGCAGCAGCCAGATTTAGCATAGGAAGGAATGTGTTGAATGGGTTTGTGTTAAAAGGAAATTGTTTCCTTCCTGTGTAAGCTGCATTGTTCTAACCTTAAGGTGTACCTAATTAAAGCGTGTGTGTGCTCGCACACACACACTTTGCACTGAATGATGTGCAGAGTGCTTTGCTTAGCATGCAGTCATTGATGAGCAGGTTAATCAACCTGCTAAATATGAAGCACGTATCCATTAACTATCTCCTTCCGCGGTCATTCACTAATCAGAATTGTGTTTAGTTTCCCCTGCTCATTCATGTGTGAGCAAAATCCCAACTGACAGAGAAGAGGCACCAAAAGGTCCATTCAGCTCTGCAAATTCTTAAAGATAAGTATGAAAACAAACCTAATATGAGATAATATGGAATGTTCACATTATGCCAGGAAACTTATTGCTGAGCAAATAGACATCGGAAGTTGTTTTCTACCAAATCAGACAATAGTTTACCCCATTACTATCCACTTCAACTGGCAACTGCTCTCTAACATCTCAAGAAGAGGTACCGGTATTTCCTAGCCTGACTTTATGCAGTCTTTAAAAAGGAGAGCAATGCACAGTAAACCTTGGACTGTTTGCATACAAAAAATGTACTCTATCACTGAGCTATGGCCTCTATGCTTAATGTGATCCTTAGCTTGATCAGATTGATGATCCCTAGATCATCATGGTCAATATCAATGGACTATTATACTCATCCACTAGATTTTGGGATCCATTTTTGCAGCTTCCTTCTGTGATATGACTATAACCAACAAGCAATATTCTGACATGCAGTTGGCATCCTTGTGTCTACATTACTGAGGAGGCACAAAGGGTTGTCACAGCATGCATGGCTGGAGGAGTTGAATCACTCCAAAGCTCTACCATCATAGTTAGGTACATGATGTACCTCAAGCAACACAGACTCAGGTAGGGGAAAGCTCGTCTCTTTTCACTTGCTGGTGTGACAAAGTGTGTGTTGCAGGAAGGGACTTGGAGCAGATCACTGTTGTCTCTTGTTTCTCCAACTGGGTGTGTGTGTGTGTGTGTGTGTGTGTGTGTGTGTGAGAAATCAGTCAGTTGCACAGCAGTTTCTGTTGCATTTCCCACATTTCTGCAGACTGGACTATTATATGTTGCAATCTAACCTGGGGTGAGTCTGGTGTCCCCCACATGATTATGACAATGGATAACTTGCATTTAGCATGTTTCAAATATTCAGAGTACAGTGGTACCTCAGGTTACATACGCTTCAGGTTACAGACTCCGCTAACCCAGAAATAGTGCTTCAGGTTAAGAACTTTGCTTCAGGATGAGAACAGAAATTGTGCTCCGGCAGCACAGCAGCAGCAGGAGGCCCCATTAGCTAAAGTGGTGCTTCAGTTTAAGAACAGTTTCAGGTTAAGAATGGACCTCTGGAACGAATTAAGTACTTAACCCGAGGTACCACTGTACTACATCCATCCATTCTAAGGTAAGGCAAAGTGGACTGTATTATTAACTCTGTATTCCCCATGGGACCTTACATCAGGGGCGTAGCAGGGGTGTGTAGTAGTTGCGGCTATCCCAGGTGGGTGACAAAATGGCAAGTGGCACTCACTGCGGGGCCTGCAGTGTACCTGAGCCATGCATCTCGGGTGCCCGGAGGCTCCACACTGTCCGCCTGCTGCCTCTATGGGTCCCTATGGGTGCCGCATGCCCGGTCCTTATGGGTGCTGCACACCCCATCCCTCCCTAAGGGCGCTGTGCCCCGTCCCTATGGGTGCCATGCGCCCTCTCCCTATGGGTGCCACGTGCCCCACCCCTATGGGCAGTTCGCCCTGCCCATGGTTCACCCCGCCTCTATGGGTGGTTCACCCTGCCCCTGGGTGCACCACCCTAGGTGCCCAAGAGGCTTCCTTTGCCGCTGCCTTGCGTGAGGCTTGTCAAAAACCACCTACTAAACTGATGGCCAAACTTCTTAGAGGCATGTCTGCTCAGACTGCCGAGCACCATGAAGGCACAGAAAAGCCTCTGTGTTGGGTTGGCCTGGCATGGCCTAAATACCAGGACCCCGTCTTCTGCCCTTGACTGTACCCTTACTTTCCAGAGTTCTGAAGTGAGTAGCTTCCATAGATACAAAATTCTGTTGAGTTGGGAATCAATTAATATGGGCAAAGAATTTGAATCTCCTGAAGAGGGTCTGAGTCTCCTTCAACAACACCCATTTCACACCCTGGCTGTCAATACAGGCAGATTGAAATTCTGCTTTGCTTTCCATACACTCCACTATGAATAGTCTTTGACACCTGTCTTGTTAATTTGACAAGAGTGGTGATGCTGCTGTCAGCTATTCAGATCCTTTGCCCCACTGGCTTTCTAGCCCTGATGGCAGATCAATAATATATAGGGGTGCCACTGGCTGCACTGGGAGCACCAAAAGTGTATGATAGAACCCCAGGCCTTATCTCTGACAGCTCTGCCCCAGAGTATGGAAGATACAATTAAGAGGTGATATGATAGCCAGCTTCCATTATTTGAAGGGCTGTCACACAGGTGATGAGCCAAAGATTGTTTCTGTGGGTAGGACACAAATGGAAGGGTTGAAATTGTAAGAAAGGGGATATTCCAAGATGCTGCTTGACAGTGGAACAGCCAGAATGTGGCAGACTCTTTCTCCTAGAGATCTTTCAGCAAAGGATGATGCTGGATTGCCATTTCTAAGGGGTGCTGTAATAGTGGGTTTCCTGCATCTGCAAGCGTTTGAATAGTTCAGAAGTGGGCCACCCAGTCCAAATTAGGCATGCCCTACTGGGCAACTTTCCAGGGGTCACATGCAAGAACCAGAGGCAAAAGTGAGCAGAGTAACAAATGTAAATTTTTACCTTTATACAGTAGGCTCATTTCCCACTACACTCTCACACCCCCTCTATCTATCCTCCATTCAGGCAAAGGAGACATTCTCAGGGTTCAGGGACACAAGCAAAAAGCTGGGGCAGTGAGAGGTGTGGCCTGAGGAGAGTCCCAAGAGCCAGGTCATGAATCTTGGAGGGCCACATTTGGTCCCTGGACTAGATGACCTTTGAGGTTCCTTTCAAATTATGTATTATGGCATGACATTCATATTTAAACCTGCTGTTTTCACATCACACCTTCTCAGACACACAGACATGCAGAGGGTGAGGAGTGTTTTTTCCTTCCAGGCATGATCAGTAGCCATTTCCATGGGTTTGGGGCAACTGTGTGACTGTTCTAATTTTAATATTCCCCATAATGTGGTGATTCATATATTATGTTTTAAAAGTGCACACCTTGTATGCAAACAACCAGGTGTTGTTTGCCACTGCATAGTGGGTGAAATGGCTCTGAATTTGCTGTGTGAGGCATTTTTAATGTTTGTTGTCAATATACAAAACTGTGCTGTTAGTAGTGTTAACTTTTTAAAAACAATTCTGAGAACTGAAGATTGTACACTGCTTTGAATGTTTTTGAGAGAAAGGCAATGAACAATTGTCTTTTTTTTAAAAAAAACACACCCATCAATTGGTTCCAATGTTTTCTAAACAGGGCCATCTTACTCATAGGCACCAGGGGTGTGGGGCACCCGGGTGCTGGGCTCCCAGGGGCGCCAGGCTGAGAGTCTGGGGGCCGAGAGTTGAGTTCAGGGAAGAGCCTGTCCGTTGGTTGGAGCGCTGCGGCAGGCTCTTCTGTGAGCAGCTCTGCACCACGAGTTTGGGGGTGACCGAGCCAGTGAAACACTGAGGTGGCCAGTCGGCTCCGCTCTCCTGTGCGCCTGGGACTGGGCAACCGGGGGAGGGTGCCAGGTGGATCTTTGCACCCCGGCGCCTGATATGCTTAAGACAGCCCTGCTTCTAAAGATGTACCATTTTACCAGGCTTTCCCTGACCCTTAAGAATGGAACCTGTTTTAAGTGTTTGAATCCCCTTATTCCTGTTTTATCTGCTTTTATATTGCTGTTTTTCTGGATATAGGCTGTATTTTTAATGATTTTTTTTTAAAGTGTGGTGCTTGGAGATTTTAAAAATATTAAGTAGTTTATAAATGCTTTTAAATAAATATGAATTTTAAAAATAAAAAAATATGAAGGAAGGATCGTTAAAGGTCTCTTCTTCCTGGGCTGGAACAGTGAAAATTACAGCTGAGCTGTCTGGAAATTATTTTTGTTTTTCCAATCCTTTTGTGAATAGCTCTTCACATTTTGGCCTTTTTAACAGTCTCACACAGTAGTGTGAAAGTGCAGGGAGCTGTGAGGTTGTCAGAAACTGCGGGGGTATGATCCTGCTCCAGTCTTCTTTGGCTGTGCCCACTCCTGCTTTTAACTGCACTCCCCCTGATATGCCAAACGTTTCCATTATGGAATGCATTATAGCAAAAAAAATGTCTGGTTCAATGCCAGATTAGATCTGGAGCCTATGTAATTGACTCTTCTCTCATGAGAATATCCTAACAGGGATGCATCGCCTCCACAATGCTATCTCAGTTAACAAAATGTTAATAAATCCTTTGACGGAAGACACCGATATCCATCAGATCACAGAGCCAATAAAAGTGCATCTCTAGGTGATATCTCCCCTTGCCCTTTGGTTAAAGCTGGTTATCATGGTTCCAGAGAAATGGAAGCGCAGAACAGTGTGACATTAAATGATAGGAAATCTTTAAGCTACAGTGAGTGTACAGGAAGATAGGAGGGAGGAAAAACTCTTCTTTGGCATGCTGTATTGGCATGTTCTACATAAAACTGAGCTTTTTTAAAAAAAAAATTAATTGCAGCCTTCCATCTTTTCTGTACTCTCTGAGGGAATATGCACAGATGGTAGTTGCGTGTATGCGTCGAGGAAACGTGTCTACTGCTACAGTGTATTGAAGAGGAAACCATGACAAATGCGTTCCGCTCTCTACACATTTTTATTTTTGAAGATGAATCTACACTCTCTTTTCTCGCTCAGTATTGTGTCCTTCACTACTGACCTGAACGATCACAGACCACAAACAAATATTTGCAAATGAGCAAGCAAAAAGGACATAAATATTATGCGTGCAAAATATCTCCTCCCCCACAAGAAAGCACTCTAACGGCCGTTAAATGAGAATTGAGTAAAATAGTTCCAGTGGCGTAGCGTGGTTTGCCAGTGCCCGGAATACAAGACCCCTCTTGGCCTCACTCATGTGGTCCAAAGGAAAGCAGAGCAATACATGTGGTGCTGCAGGAGTTGCCGGAAGGAGGCGTAGAAGGTATCCAACTGTCTTAGGGGACTTCACTTCAGGTTTGTGTCAGGTGTATTCCTTAGCCTTTTCTTCTCCTGAAGATATCCCACAAGGTTTAGGATCAAAGTTATTCTTCTCCTGGATGGGCTACCTTCCCACCTGGATGAACCCCACCTCACATCTCTCTGCAGCATGTGCAGTAACCACCTTCTTGGCAGTTGGACCCACTATTGGTCTCTTCCACTCAATCTGCTGGGGCAGGTCTTCACATGCAGGGGAAATCACCAAGGTTTAGCCAGCCAGTTGAAGCTGTTTCCTGGAGCGTGGCCGCTGTCACATGCTGACAACTTCTAGGAGCCACTGGTGAGGGCTGAGAGCAGGGTGTGGACCAGAAATGGAGAAACTACCCCAGAAGAAGCACAGCATGTCCCTCACCAGAGATAAAAGGTAAAGGGACCCCTGACAGTTAAGTCCAGTCACATATGACTCTGGGGTTGCTGCGCTAATCTTGCTTTACAGGCTGAGGGAGCTGGCGTTTGTCCGCTTCACAGACAGTTTTTCCAGGTTATGTGGCCATCATGACTAAGCTGCTTCTGGCACAATGGAACACCGAAACCAGAGCAGCACACGGAAATGCCGTTTACCTTTCCGCTGGAGTGGTACCTATTAATCTACTTGCACTTTTTGGCGTGCTTTCAAACTACTAGGTTGGCAGGAGCTGGGACCGAGCAACGAGAGCTCACCCCACCATGGGGATTCGAACCGCCAACCTTTTGATCAGCAAGCCCTAGGCTCAGTGGTTTAGACCACAGCGCCACCCACATCACCAGAGGTACTACCCCTCTAGTCCCCTACAGATATGACTGAGCCACATTTGCCCTAATCTCTGACCACTAGCCATGCTGGGTAGCTGTGGTGGGAGTTAAAGTCCAATAATGTCTGGAGGGCACTGTGTTTGCTTTCGCTGACATAACCCACCAGGAACCAACTTAGAAGGCATTCTTTTATGCATGCCTTCCATGTACTGTTTTTTGTAACTTACTGTACTGAACTTTTCTTTAAAAAAAAAATGTGTTGGCCAATTAACCGAGACACCTTTTAAATAAATTTCCATGCAAATTGATTAATTTCATTAATTAACTGCAGCCATTATATACTCTATATACATGCACACATGACTGAAAGCTATTACAGTAATTTCACATAGTCATGTTCCCTCTGTATAAATCATATAGCTACAGTCTACCATCATATCCAAACTGAGAAACTGTGATTTTTAACTCAGGTTACAAAGCTGGATGTGAAACCAGGAACTAGGGTTGCCATATTTCAAAAAGTGAAAATCCAGACAAAAAGGTTTTTTTATTGCAAAATATCAAACAACATTGAAGTTTCTGAGCTATTTTTAAGGAAATTCAGCAAAATCTAGACATCAGACATGGGTTGCCATACATCCAGATTTTCAAGGACATTTCAGCAAATCACGGCAATGGGAATCTCCCCATCCAAATTACTAGAGCAGGACATAGTCCCAGCTAAAAGATCAGTAACCTGTAAGCTAGAGGAGATGGACTTACAGCAGAAAATGGTCTTGGGCAATGGTACCTGCTCACCTCTAAATCTTGGTTTATTACCCCTCTTAAGGCTCCCAAACTATTTGAATTCCTTAACTTCCTCAGCTCATAGATATGCCTTTGTAAAGGCAAGATTCAACACCTTCCCATCAAACGTGCTGAGAAATAGATTCTCCAATGGACAGATATCGCTCTTATGTGATTGTAATTGTGGGGCACCGGAATCGTTACATCACATAATTTTTGACTGTGCTCTTCACTTACCGGCTAGGAGCAAATTTCTTGCTCAATATCTTAAGGGAATTGCCGATGATACGATTGAAGCCAAACTGAGATATCTACTAATTGACGATGACCCCCTAAGATCACTCATGGTTGCCAGATTCTTGATCAGCGTCCTATTCCTAAAGAAGAGAAACGGTCTCCTGTGTGGCTCGGATAACCCTTTTAAATCTATGTTTTAGGTGATATCACCATTGTTTTAAACCATGATCTATGTTTTAAGCGATATCACCATTGATATCCGTGATTAATTTATGAGCAGAGGGCGATGTATAGGTTACAAATTTATTGTAATGTATGATGGTCGTCCTTGTTTTTGTTTTGCTTCGGTTCCTGTTTGTCTTTTGTAAGTTTAGGCGGTTTTAAATCTGGAGGTCTAAGTATAACATGTTGGTATGGGAAACTGTCGTGTAATGGGCCAATGGCCGTAATAAAGATCAATCCAATCCAATCCAAGGACATTTCAGCGTTTTCCGCCCAGACAATGCTTCCAACTGCATGTTGGCTACTTAGAAATCCTTATGTATTGCAATGCATTCTATGGAAAGTTTTACAATTGCTATAATTTCACACAGAGCACAAGGAAGACCCCCTGGGCTGCACCATTACTGCTGGGTTTCAAGAGAGTGTGCCCCAGAATGTATCCAGAACACTCATGCATGGAGGAGATCATCTTTGCTGGCTGAACCATCTTTCATTGAAGGCAGTGTCCATGACCCATTGAAGAACACCTGGTCAGCTTGCAGTCCAAGCCACTCCAGGTCTCCCTGGAACACAGTCTGAAAACCTCAGCTGCCACCTAAGAATAAAACAAGCATGCATATTAGCATGTGATCAAAGTCAGGGTGGGGGGAATGTATGCTGCTGTTTGTACACTTTTGTGTTCCAGAGCGGGGAAAACAAAGACGAGTTAGCTGTAGGAAGAGGGATTTCAATTTCATAAGCTAAATGGAGTGTGGATGGATCCGAGTGTAATAATTGACTTACCTCAATTGGTTTATTCAACCTTAAAGTTAAAAACCAAATGAGGGCTGAAATAGAATGTGCAAGATTTGTAGCAGAGACTGCGGCATAGTAAGGCAGAGTCTTAGGACATAGTAAGACATAACAGGAAAGCAGATCTCGCGTCAAATTCTGGACTTCCATCCAGTTTCACAACTGAAGTGGATAAAACATGCATGCTGGTGAGAACTGGATCCTGGCTCAGCTGTTAGTCTTGCCCTTCATCTGTGCTTTTGGCAGGTTGCATGTCCTTTTAAAAAAATTGTTTTTGAAGCATAAACCTATTTTAAAATTTTCCGAGGGATGGATGACACAGATCCCCATAGATATCAATGGAGAAACCCAAGATTCTAATGTTCCTGGGACTGGACTGCAGCCAGTCAGCATTCTGTGCCCAAAGAGCAATCTCAGTCTTTGTTGTGCTGTGCCCCCCTTCCAATTTGTTGGGATGTTCTCCATTTGGGGGATCCAGCTCTGGTAAACAGCTCTCCTCATCCCTGACTGCATAGGACTAACCCTTTGAGTTCAGCAGCTGCTCGGCTTCCATGATTGCGTTCAGCATCTTGAAAGGATAGACTCCCCCTCTCCTCTGCTTGCAAACACCTCTGCTCCCCAGCAGTTGCACAGGTATAAATAAAACAAATGACGCTTAACACAAAATGAGGCGCCGCACCAGCGGTTTCTCCTCTGCCAAGAACCTGACCTGCACGACCTCGTACACCTGCTACAACTCAGCAGAGGAGCAACAAACATATTTGTGTGCTGACACAGTGAAAAGCGTGTGCAGCATGAGAAATAATAAGCAAACCTTTACCTGAACCGTCTTGTCATTGCTGTCATCTTTCTCTGCAAAGGAAAGCTCCCCCATCTTTTTCCCCAGTCCTGCTGCTTCTGCACAAAATGTCGAGGGACCAACTGTGCCTGCCTTCTGCTTTATTCCATTTGTGAGCCAAGTTTCCAAGATTTCTGCCATTAGAGACTGCTGAGGTTGTGGGGGGCAGGTCAGGGTCCTTAATTTGGAGTCAGGTTTTCTCCCAGTTGGAGGGAGCCTGTTGTTGCAGGTAGCAGTCCCCCCACCCTGCTTTTTCAAACTGATGAAAAGTTGAAGGGGTTTTTATTAGTGCCAGTTAGAGAAAGGGCCTTAGTTTCTCATCAAAATGCAACCAAAACATCTCATTCACACTCCTTGAACCAATACATGCACTGAAGATACAAGGATCCTTCGAAATTTGCACTTCTCTGAATTTTGCAATGCAGTTTTCCAAACAATGTGTACAAAAAATGTATACATTGGGGGGGGGTGCATTTAAATGCATGTGTGTGAAAATAACACATCGTATTAGTGACAACGGCATGCAAATGTGTATATAGAGAAATCTGCATTAAGATGCTCGCAGATTCTCATGGGGTGTTTTTTTTTAAATGGAAATTACCATGGAAATGTGGGCAAGTAAAGGTTGGAAAACTGAAAAAGTGAGAGAAACTAAAACAGACAGATCTATCCATTTCTAGTGCCACTTGGGATGTGTTCACGGAGAAAATGGGGCAGATGCTCAGCTGGAGATGGGTTCATGAACTTGTGCATGTTTATATCATTGGACATCTTCTGTGTTATGCCACACAAGTATTGGGTACAGTTCTGGTTGCTTGTGGAAGCTGGAGGGCTGCCATTTAGGGAGGCAACAGAGGGTATGGCCTCCCTGCTGCCATATTTCAGACTACAAGTGACCATTCCTTACAGGGATGGGAAACCTGTGACCTTTCAGGTGTCATTGGACAAATTCCCATCAGCCCCAGCCAGCATTGCCAATGGTCAGAGATGGTGGGAGTTGGTATCTAAAAACATGTGGAGGGCCACAAACCCTCTCTGCCTTAGGAACATCTGTACAGTGGTACCTCGGTTTAAGAACAGTCCTGTTTACGAACGATTCGGTTTACGAACTTCGCAAAACCGGAAGTAGTGTCCCGGTTTGAGAATTTTACCTTGGTCTAAGAATGGAGGCTGAATGGTGGAAGGCCACCGGTGGTGGGAAGCCTCTTTAGGGAAAGTGCGTCTCGGTTTAAGAACGGTTTTGGTTTAAGAATGGACTTCCGGAACGGATTAAGTTTGTAAACCAAGGTCCCACTGTATTTATGGTTCGAATATTGCATGCCTACCCTTATGAACAACAAAACTGTCCTATGTACTTAGTATTCACACTGGAAAGGCCAGCCCACTTGCTTAAAACCACACTGTTTGTGTCCTGATTCAATAGCTTTGGTACTAGTTACTATAAGATATGAAAAAGCCTTTAAAACAAACACTCTTAAAATGCATGGTTGTTGTTGCTGTTGTTGCTGCAATCTGACCTTACTCTCCTCCCCCCCCCCATGGTTATTAGTAGTAAAACAGTATAAACATAACAGTTTCTCCATGTCTGTACCTCACCAGGTTTGTTTTTCCCCTTGCTTTGTTTTCCTTCAGGGTAACAGAATGTAATTTTTAGTGTTGTACTAAGAAGATTTTAGCAGCTATTAACAGATTCATAATAAACCCTCCTTTGCTTCTCGCATTAGCATTTTCTCCCAGTGGAATCACCACCAGCGTTTTCTCTATCTGCTTGGCAAAAACTTGGTATACTGCTTTTAATTCATTCTGCCTGTATTTCTGCATCTGTGGTCAAAGGCCTGAATATGTCCAAGAGGAGATCTTTAAATCATGCTGATACAGAGGGGATGAGGAGGAGGTTGGAGCAGTCCAAATACACTGGCAGGAGCATCAGATTGTCTCTGCTAGCGAGTTTGCACTGCCTCGCCACTCTCCTTCCTGGTATGCAGCAGTGACCCAACTGTTAAGAGGTCGGCTGAGGGCTTCTGTCAAGACCACACCATCCACTACTGCTACACTGACAGGAAGAAGCTCTCTGATATTTTGGACAGGGATTTTTCCCCAGCCATACCTGGAAATGCTAGGGATTCCGCCCAGAAACCACAGCCCTTTGCCTTTTCACTGGCCAGAAATAACTTGGTTAACTTTCAGAGTCATTTGGGTAAAATAACTGTAGACATTTAGCAATTACCAATTGTCTGATTTAGCAATCAGATTTAATTGGATCATGTTTTGCCCTTTGTACAGTACAGTTCTATTATGCATGCTGACACCGAGCTACTAATCCTGAAAATCCATGATGTTTTGCTTGCACCAAGGAGGTTTTATTTGCACAACTGTACGGAATGAAACGCTTTGTGATTATGTAGGCTTTCTATTAAGATCTGATGAAATAGCTGTGATTATAGCACCTTCAACACATCATTAGCGAGATGCAGAAAGGAAATTGTTATTTTATTCAAGATAAACAAGATTTCAGAAATAGGTGCATTTTCAAAATACATGTGCAGGCAAATGGTTGGAATTACAGCATTTATGTACATGTAGTAAAGACGTGTACCTGCAAATGTAGAAAGTGATAGGGGTGGCATAGAATTCTACAGTGCAAAATTGACATTGAATTGCTGTTGGTGCAGTAGTTCTGTGCTGAATTGCAGTGCTAATGTTCTTGGAAAGCTGTTAAATGAAAACCATGAATTATTGGAAGAGGATGGGAAATAGTCCCAAGTCTTCCAAATGCCCAGCCTCTCCAATCAACTCAGCCTATGTTAGGCAGTAGTTTTCTCATTACTATGGGTGGGTTCCATGCGCCACAAATCCAACACAATGGTGTAACGTTGGAAAATGTTGATCACTTCTCCTACCTAGGCAGTTATCTGTCCACAAGGGTCAACATTGATGCTGAAATCCAGCACCGCCTGAGCTCTGTGAGTGCGGCTTTCTCCCGATTGAAGTGCAGAGTGTTTGAGGACCGGGACATTCACAGGGAAACCAAAATGCTTGTTTACAAAGCTATTGTACTACCAACCTTACTGTATGTTTGTGAAACATGGACCACTTATAAACTCCACCTCCAACTCCTTGAAAGATTCCATCAACGGTGTCTCTGAAAATTTTTACACATGACTTGGGAAGACAGGCGAACTAATATCCGTGTACTGGAAGAAGCAAAGATCACCAGTGTTGAAGCAATGATTCTTCAACATCAACTTTGTTGGACTGGTCATGTCGTGTGGATGCCTGATGATCGTCTTCCAAAGCAACTACTCTATTCCAAACTTAAAAATGGGAAGCGTAATGCTGGTGGTCAACAAAAGAGGTTTAAAGACTGTCTCAAGGCAAATCTTTAAAAATGTAGTATAAACACTGACAACTGGGAAGCACTGGCCTGTGAGTGCTCCAGTTGGAGAACCAAAAGTGTCATGGGCTTTGAAGACACTCAAATTCAGGATGCATGGGAGAAACGTGCTAAGAGGAAGGCATGCTTGGCAAATCCACACCGTGATCAACTCCCGCCTGGAAACCAATGTCCTCACTGTGGAAGGATGTGTGGGTCCAGAATTGACCTCCACAGTCACTTACGGACTCATTGTTAGAACCGTGTTTATGAAAGACAATCTTACTTGGCTACGAGTGATTGCCAAAGAAGATATTTGTGAGGTGAACAAGAATACGCACCCCTCCCCCTTGATAAAGCACGTAGTGCAACATGCAAAAAGGTTTGCAAAAGTGGGGGAGAGATTGCATAAAATTGCCCTGTGTATGAACACATGAAGCCTTATATCACCTGTTACTTCTCCAACAGCTGCACCACAGGTATTTCACATCATCTGTGATGTGAGGAACTCTGAACACTCAAACTGACTATATATTATTTGGTTTACACGATGGAACTTTGAGGGATTCTATCTAATTTGCAGTCTCCTAACTCTCCTTTACTTCCTGCGATACTTGAAGGTATCCAGATGTCTCTCTATCTCTGAAAGTTTCAGGCCACCTTTAATGAGCAACAGTCAAAAGATTTTATTAGCACTACATACATGTCCCAGGAGAAGATTAAATACCAGCCTGATCTTTCAAATGCAAAGAGTGGGGGAAGGATACCACTGCTTGAATAATCCATTTCTCTGACAATCCATCAAATGGAAACTTCTGGGATTTCTTCAGACAATTATTTTATTACCATTTTTTAAAGCTATGGTTTCAAAGGCTTCTTTATGCTTTCCCCCTTTTTAATGCAGATAACAATCCAGGTCTCCGTGGCAGATTTCACATGAATAAATGTGAAGAATTTGTGACACAATCAGCAGGGCCAGCTCTGGGTGTGAGGGGCCCTGGAACAAAGTTGACCCCTGTCTCTGTTGATGGACTTCCTCAGGCTTACCTAGTGGTGGCAGGCAAGGAGGAGAACAGTGCTTGATCCCAAATTCCCACAATGTCCTGGAATGTTGCTATGCTTGAGGACAGTGCTTCCCCCCCCCCCCAAAAAAAAATGTTTAGGGGTACTCAAGAAAATCACCATTTTATAGTTTAAATCGGGGAAAATAAATACAGTAAATGGACAAAAGTACAAAGAACACACATTACAGCTGACAGCTCACAGTAAATTCCACGCTGAAAACTTCCATGATGAAAAATAGTAATTTTCCTACTCATATTGAAATGCTGGCCAAACTTTGATCAGTAAAACCACCACACATCCACATTCCACACTGCTTCATATATTAAATGCTCACTTCCATCTGAGACTCAGGGAACACTGTGACAGGAAATGAAGCCGCCATTGGGGGATAGCAATGGAACTGATGATTCACCATGCTAGAGAAGAAACTAAAAAAATATATTTTTTTAGTTTTTCTCCTGTTAGATTCACAAAATGTTTAGGGGTATGCGTACCCCTGCATACCCCCAGAAAAAAAGCACTGCTTGAGGGATTGTGGGAAATTAATATGGTGCCTGGTGGAGTGGTGGTGCTCCCCTGACCTCCCAAAAGCTGACTTTCTGCCACTCACCAGCAGGCAGGGAGCTTGGAGCGTTCAAACCCATGGGGGAAAGTGGCTTATTGGTTCCGCTGGTGCATTTGCACCATGCCAACCCGTTGCCACCTTGTCCCTTCCCAGTAAGCTGTTGAGAGCTCAGAGAAACTCTGCTGTCCCACCACATACCCACTACTGAAATAGCTGTCTTTTGCTGCTCAAATCATTAGGTTGTACAATATTTTTATGTAGAGGGGAGGCAGGGGAGCTGACTCCTAGTGGACGGACCATTTTGGGTTCCCTCAATATTTGTTTGTGGGGGGGGGGGCCTGCCCCAATGTTCAGAAAAGTTGAGTCAGGTCAGAGGAGCTAGGAATGCAATAGCATCGCGGCTTCAGTGGCCAGCGCCTTCTCCTCCTCCTGCCACAGAGGGGAAGGAAGGGCAAAGCAGGCTGCAGTGGGTGGCGGCAGCGGCAGCAGCAGCAGCAGCAGGAGCTGCCAACCATTGAAGCTGCACTACTGCTGCATTCCTGGCTCCTCCAACCTGGCACAAAGTCCTGACGCAATGTCACCACACGTGTGATGTCATGCATGTCCCATTCCCCTCGCAATTCCACTCACAAGTTGACACCTCTGAGGGGAGGACTCCCAAGGAAGTCACAGACGCTGCCTGTTCTTTGATGTCACCCACGCTTGTTGTGATAGCCTAAGTGGTTGCATTTAGGCTCTGCAACCCACATCCTTTCTCTAATAGTCTACCGCCGGCAGTCGAAGGCTTAAAAAAATTAGACAGGGTTTGGGCCTGTTGGTCTGATTTGGCATTTCTGCTCTGATGGTTTTAATTTCATTAGTGCTGCTTTGCCTTTTGTGTCAGTTTCCTTATCTGCTCATTTTATATTTTTCTTTTTTTTTAGATACACACACACACACACACACACACACACTTTTTATTGTAGCTAGTTTGGGAGCCTAGTGCAAAAAGGCTTTTAACACCACAATTACATCCCTAACTAGCCATGGTGTGTTCCATTTTGTGGGTGTGTATGTTGTATATTCTGCAAATCTTTCCCCGCCATAGCTATCCTGCAAATGAGGTAGAGGTTTTCCTGGGAATTCCTCGGGTGGACTTTAATCCTTGGAAAGCCGATAGGTAACTGTTACAAAGGCTCATTCCCATGAGAATGCTCAGTGCTGGCCTTCTCTACATTAGTCATAAATAAACAAGAACTGGGTGCCCTGAGGCATGGAAAGATAATGATGCAAAGGGTCAGGGAGCATCATGCCCCTTATAATAAAATTTCAAGTCGAGGCCCAGAAGCATGGGAAAGCCAGGAGATCAGAGGGGGTGATGAAAAATCAATTACCACTGGGAATTGTTTCTGGCCTGGCTATGTAAAATGAGGCTATTTAATAAGTGCAAGAACAAGACGTAGGCTTCTGGTTTGCTCAAGAAACCATTGCTATTAGCCCTCTACTACTTGAGGCTACTTATGATATAGTTCCTAACAAATATAGTTGTGTCAGCAACAAAGCCTCTCCTCCTTACAAAGGGGAGGAGTTGTTAGCAGGAGCTGTTTCCCGCATTGGCAGGGGGCGTTCCAGCCCCCTGCCCAGCTGGCCTGGCTGCCGAGCCACGCCCCCAGGTAGCCAACCAACCAGGTGGAGGCTTGGGGGCGGGGTTTTGCCACTCAAACGTGGCCACGGCAGCACTTCCCTTTCATTCCGGTTAGGCATTGGAATATGTTTGTATTGGAGGGTAGGGTGTGGCCATCGCCTACACCTCCACTTTATGGGTATTCCAGTAAAGGAATCCGGTGGTCGTGGATCCTGTCCGACACCCTTGCTGGTGGCTAGGGCCATGGCATGACCCCCAGTGACATCAGGGGGAGCTTTCAGTTGTATTTGCATCAACAGGCTCCTCCCACTGGTGGTTAACCCTTGTTAGACTCACCCCTCCCTGAGGGAGTGGAGTCACGTTCTGTTGTTTTATCCAATGCCTAAGCCAATACCTCTCACATGCTGTAATCAATAAAGTTGTGGTCCTTTTTAGCCCATTAACCTAATATACTGTGTCCATGTGTCTTTCTTATCCCCAAGCGGGTGGCGGGTCCTTGAATCACAAGTGATAACTTTGATTAGCACCTTCAGGCGCTCCTTGTCTCTTGCAAGGTGATAGAACACAAACAATTACTTTCAAGACTCGGAGTTCAAAGGATGGAACCGGATAACAGGGTTGGATTGAAAAGTGGTCTAAGAGAGCCAGAAGTCCAACAGGAATCCTGTTTAGACCACAGGCCAATATCTCTGGTTGTTTGTAATGAAGTCTTAGAAATACAGTCGTACCTTGGTTCTCGAACAGCTTAGTTCTTGAACGTTTTGGCTCCCGAACGCTGCAAACCTGGAAGGGACTGTTTTGGTTTGCAAACTATTTTTGGAAGGTGAATGTCCGACGGGGCTTCTGAAGCTTCCAATTGGCTGCAGGGGCTTCCTGCAGCCAATCAGAAGCCACACTTTGGTTTCCGAACATTTTAGAAGTCGAACGGACTTCTGGAACAGATTCTGTTTGACTTCCAACGTATGACTGTAATGGGCAAAAAACCTGAAGGACAGTCCCTTTGAATATTGAATATTTGAGGTGGTTTTTTGTTTTTTGTTTACTATACTATACACTGCAGTCACACCTCATTTTTCATCAGGGGGGTAGTGATGGTATACAAATTTTGTTGTTATCTAAACAATGCAAATGTTTGATGGGGTGGCTGCTCTCCCATCACCCCCCGAAATCAGTTCAGTTGAGTCAATTAAGCTACACAAGCGAATATCATAAATTAGAGGACATTTGGCGCAGCCCTAAGACATAAGGGCACCTAACTTTCTTTAGATTAGTTTTAGTTCCAAGGCATTCTGTAAGCTTTGCAAAGACACTGATTTATTAGCTTCATAAAAGACCTGAGGCTACTTTTCTCGATCCTATTATTTATATAGATTTCTCCAGTGTCAATGCCCGGAGATTCCCTAGGGCAGTTTATAGCAGTTTATTTAAAGACAAACAACAACAACAAAAGGCCAGGAAAAGCAGCCTGAAAAAAGCAACAAATTAAGCCCAGCGATAACTAAATATTTCAAATCTGGATTATGTATTCCAGCATCAGATAAATTTATCTGCCAAAGAAGGGGCAAACCCCTGTAAGGGGGTTAATGGGCGGGGAAAGAATGTGAGGGCTGAAGGAGGGATTAGATGTACTTACAAAATGTTATGCCTAGATCTGGAGTGGCTAAATGGCAGCTCTCAGTCAAATTTCATATGGTGATGGGGAACTCAGTTGGAGGGGGGGGGGGAAATGGAAGGGAAATCTGAAATGGGAGGAGCAATGGAAGGAGGATGCAGGAAAAAAGGGGGGGAGTCCTCTGCAAGAGATCAGCCCAGACTTCTAGCAAACAATAACCTGTCCCATCACCAGAAGCATGTTGGGCAGAAAAGAAGGGGGAGGGGGGAGCTATTAGGAAAAGTGTGAAAGAACAGAGAGAACGAGAGAGAAAATGTCATTCATTAAAATGTCAATAATATCAATAGCAGGTTTTAAAAAATATTAATGAGCATGGTAAGAGTCTTCCCTGTATATAATAGAGCACCTGTTATAATAAATTTTGTGTCGGTTCAGGTCCAATTAATTTTGAGTATTTACTCGCCCCTGAGAATCTTGCACTGAAGATAGCAGAAAATGTTCCAAACAAATAAGCAATAAATAAATATGTTGCACATGTGAGTGTGTGCCATCCTTCAATTCAGCATTGCAGCATGGTTGTGCATGATGAAAAGTACTACTGCATCTCAGACTAACCAACCACACCGGAAAGTTGTGAGGATAAATTGGGATTATCCCACTTAAACCATCCTGAGCTTTCTGGAGGAGGGGAAAGATTGGCAAGTAATCAGCATTTAAGGATTGTACAGATTTTGGAAGCTCTGGTGATAAAATACAGAAACATACTGTGAAGAAAATGCATTCTTTTACGTGCCTTTGTGTCTGAGTGAGGAGGCAAAAATGTGTGTTTGATCTGTTTTCAGTGAGTCGTGTGTGTGTGTGTGTGTGTGTGTGTGTAAAATGCAACTTTCTCTTTCTCTCTCTGAATGGGGAGGAGGGAGTTTGACAAGTGTGTAAACAATAGAAAACAAGGTTATATTGTTTTATGCACATATAATGGAAATGGTGTTTTACCATAATCTGTCCGAAAGCTGAAATTGCTATGCAAGAGGGGGGAAAGTGTGTGATGATTATATTGCATTATTTTTCTACCCCCACATTTAATAATGACAAGAAATGGTCATGATTATACTTCTCCCCCAATAAGACCCTTAATATCCTATATGCTGCTTCACTGCACAGAGTTCCTGGTAGACTTATTGGTCGGACTGAAAGGGAGTGAAAACAGCAACATTCAGAGCAGTTTGAAATTTCTGAAGCAGGCATGACCAATGTCCTCAGTTCTGGTTTTTAAAAGATCAAAACCAAATGGAATAAAGGATAACCAAAATGATCTGGAGGCTGGAGCGACTGCCCTATGAGAAATGGTTCCAGCATTGGGGGCAAAGCAGTTGCTATCCTGATGAGCTATTTGTTGTACTTTTCCCAACACCTGCTAAAAACCAGACATGTCACAATTTTGTCTGTTTTATGTGATTTCATTATGTGCACTGCTTTTACAGTCTGTTTCTATTGCTAATTTTAAATTGATATTCTGTATTGTTTTATGCGGACCGCTTGGAGATTCTTCATTAAGCGGTAAATAAATCTTGCCGTCGCTTTCCCCCCACAATGCCAGCAAAATACTGCAGCCTTGATGCAAGAGAGAAGGAAGTTCAAGGAGGCAACGCCGGCGTTTCTTTTTCCTTCTGGCAACAAAAACAAACAACCCCTTCCCAACCCCACAACCCTTGCAAATTGGAACATTGTTGTGTAGGAACTGAAGAACAGAAGTTCTCTCCTTTCCTAAAGCAGCGGTGGCATCCTTGCTAGGAGCAGCTATGGGAAATGGCAGGTGCTCTAAACTACTGGGAAGCATTCCACCACCACCCCCCATGTGATTTGAATTTATGAACAAGGGCATTCAGAAGTCTTCTGTCAAGGTCTTCGAGCTGGATTCCTCCCCAGCATCTCCCATTAGTCACACTTCAAGGAGCAGCCAAGTGCTAGTTACCTAGTTGTTGACCACAGCCTCATTTAATGATACTCTTTCCCACGAAACCTCCAGGAGAAAAAACAAAAAAAAAGCTCTCATCTTCACAAGGTGCTCTTGAGAAGTCCTGGGCCTTCTGCCAACAGGTTTATTTCTTGACTGATCACAGTGTTTTGAGACAAACGGCCTCGTCCTCTTCCGCGAGCTTAATGCTTTGGTCGCCATCGACAGCTCGGCAATTTCTCTTCCCCCCTCTTAATTGAATAAGTTTACAGCAACCAGGGGGCCTGTTGAAGGCAAACAACGGCCCTACCTGTGAGGCTGTGGCAACAACCAATCAGGTCGGCAATCTGATCCCCACATTCTATTGAGGAGGAAATGAATGTGACGCCCTCAGGGGTCCCACTTTTCCTGGGCTCGACAATGTTATTTATTTCATTTGTCAAAGGGCTGCAGCTGCCTTTGCTATTCCGTCCTCTCGGGTACTCCCTCCTCTTCAAAAGAACCCCACTGTTCCAGAAATGGGAAACATTTATTGTGGCACAGATTGAAAGGAGGCGGAACATTCTCTGTGGGATATATATATATATATATATATATATATATATATATATATCACCACCCAACGAAAATGGCATAATAATAGATATGAAAGGAGTAGCTCATATTGTTTATAAAAAGATTGTGCCGAGAGCTCACTGACTGGTTTGGGAGGGAGAACTCAGGGTATGGTGTGTGTGGATCCATTTTACCTCCTCTAAATCTACTCATTGCACTATTTTTCTAAAAGGTTTGCTTTGACATTTAGTTTGGTTTTGTGCCCCTGGTTCGAATGTTCCACCATACACTCTCAAAGTGGCCTGAAAATAAATAATGAAGGCTCCGGGCAAACCTCCCTGGGGAGAGCATTCCACAAATGGAAAGGCCCCTTTCATGTGTTGCCACCTATCGGACTTCATGTGGAGGAAGCACACAAAATAGGGCTTCAGATGTTGAATGCAGAGTCTGGGACATTTTGTATGGGGAGAGTCGGTCCTTGAGGTATTGCTGTCCTGAGCCCTTTAAGGCTTTACAGGTCAAAACCAGCACTTTGAATTGGACCTGGAAGCTGATTGGCAGCCAGTGCAGTCTGGCCAGGATCGGTGTAATATTGAAATTGAAATACTCTATTGTCACTTGTACAACTTGTATACAGTGAGATTACACGAGCACACACACACCCCCGCTCAGCTCTCTTAGTCTTAATTCCCCTCGTTTACTGATGCACTGACTTGTTTACTGACGTACTGACGCACACCCACCAAACCCGAAAGTCAGTTGCCCTGTTGTTATCTTTTCATTCAGCAGCCTAACAGCCCATGGATAGAAGCTGTTCTTTACCCTGTTGGTGTGACTAATCATGCTTCTATATCTTCTGCCTGAGGGCAGGAGATCAAGAAAGTGCCGGCCAGGGTGTGAATCATCCCTGAGAATTTTCCTCACTCTCCTGAGGCAACGTTCTTTGGCTATTTCATCCAGCGGATTCGCGGGACAGTCCATAATATCTTGTGCTGTATTCACCACCCCCTGTAGGCACTTCCTATCAGATGATGTCAAACCAGCGTACCACACCGTGATGCAGTATGAAATTGAAATTCTATTGTTGACTGATAGAAGGAGATCATCAAATGTTGATAGGCATCGTTCTTCCGCAATACTCTGAGGAGATGGAGTCTCTGTTGGGCTTTCTTAACCACCTGGGTTGTATTTACTTTCCAAGTAATGTCTTCACTGAGATAAACTCCTAGGAATTTAAAGGAAGAGACTCTCTCCACACAGCCCTCAAACCATCTTGTCTCAGTGAGCAACTGCACCCCCAGCTCCCCACTGCCAGCTGCTCCTGTTCCTAATCATTACCTGTGTTTGAATTTCTTCTTACTATTGACAAAAACCTGAACACACACATCCATCTCAGGGCCCACACAATCAGTTAAAAACCCACAGTAATTCTTATTGCATTCCACAACCCCCAATTTCTTATTCCCTATCCCTAGGTTTTAGCCAAACTATGTTCCCCTGATAGACAGCAGCTAAAGGGCCTGTCAGAAAGAGGCCCTCTCCATCCCCTAGCACTTTAAGCAGTGCAAACGCAATTTTGAAAAGCAGGGGCAATGCTGTGGTTATCTGTCATGATCCACGACACCATGCTATTTGCAGTCCTAGCCTGTGTGATGAATGTACAGTGGTGCCCCGCAAGACGAACGCCTCGCAAGATGGAAAACCCGCTAGACGAAAGGGTTTTCCGTTTTGGAGGCGCTTCGCAAGACGAATTTCTCTATGGGCTTGCTTCGGAAGACAAAAAAATCTTGCAAGTTCCCACGGGTTTTTTCCCTCCCCCCCCCTTTTCCTAAGCCGCTAAG
Source organism: Podarcis cretensis (assembly GCF_951804945.1). Taxonomy (NCBI): domain Eukaryota; kingdom Metazoa; phylum Chordata; class Lepidosauria; order Squamata; family Lacertidae; genus Podarcis; species Podarcis cretensis. The sequence goes on from NC_137187.1 coordinate 15,556,849, forward strand.
CCGCTTAACAGCTGGTCCGCTGATAAGCCGCCTCTCAGCTGATCGCTAAAAGCCGCTAGACCGCTAATAGCGCTAATCCGCTAAGCCGTCAATGGGCTTGCTTCGCAAGACGAAAAAACGGCTAGACGAAGAGAATCGCGGAACGGATTAATTTCGTCTTGCGAGGCACCACTGTACTGTTGTTGTTGTTTTTTGCCAGTGTGATAACGTAATGCATTCTCTATTTTCAATTCGAGGGTGATCTAATTTCATGAGCAGGTCTCCACTTCTAAAGGGATGTATTTTGGTACAAAAAGTGGATCATGGCAAATATTCGGCATGGCACTGTTCTAAAGCTAACAAATTATAATAGGTGTGAGTGGTCATGTATCAGAGAGTAAACATCATAGGTCATTTCCATGTGAGGTTTTTTTGTTGGGGGGAGGTATACCATAATTCCATGCTCAGGAATAATTTTACAAAGTAAAGCAAACTTTGGCAGTGCTACAACTACAAGAGTTTAAAGCCCCAGGCTATAGCAGTGCGTGGCTTATTATGGGATACTCTGTCTTTAAATATGATGTCCAAATATAAGTCAAGAGACTCTGGCAGGGCTGTTTTTACATTCTTGGCAATGTCGTTATATTTCCAGCTCATGGTTTTAAAATGCTGGCTTAGATCCAGCATTTTGCTGTTATCATTTCATTAAAGTTGATGGCCTACTTATGTCAAGAGTGAGGGTGGGGTGGAGGAGAGAAAGCTCGTTTGGGCTTTGTTCTCTGAATGCATTTCCAAAATGCTTTGAAAGCTGAGGGATGTGTTTCTCATCATCTGTATTTAGGGATTTTGCTGAATTCGGGGGATACTGTGTGTAACAAACCTTTTGATGAAATACGGGTGAGGTGGTGTTGTTCTTGTTTGGCAGTCTCTCCTTTGGGATGATCAAAATTGCTCTTCCTTTGTGGCCTTTCCTGTGTGAGCTGTGGCTTGCTTGGGTATCACCTATTATATATTACAGTGGTACCTCGGGTTACATACGCTTCAGGTTACATACGCTTCAGGTTACAGACTCCGCTAACCCAGAAATAGTGCTTCAGATTAAGAACTTTGCTTCAGGATAAGAACAGAAATCGTGTTCTGGCGGCGCAGTGGCAGCAGGAGGCCCCATTAGCTAAAGTGGTGCTTCAGCTTAAAAACCGTTTCAGGATAAGAACGGACCTCCGGAATGAATTAAGTACTTAACCCGAGGTACCACTGTACTTCAGCAAACTGGGAATGGTATTTTGGTTTTGTGTAGTTGTTGTTTTTTCATTTCTTCCCCACTTAATAATAATAGTAATAAAATTTCCACAAGAACACAGACAGTGAGTGATTTGTTTTGCTTTTAAAGTTATTATTGTGATGGCATATTGTGCTTAATTTCTCACCAGTGTTCTAAAATCTACAATTCCTTCCAGAATTCCAATGGAGAGAAACCCAGGGGATATTGGGATGTTGAAACAATAACGGAGCAGAGTTCTGTCACATAGCCAGGGCAAGTTCTGATACTATGAATTTTTGGCACCTTCCCACAGTTACAATTTTCAGGACAATTGCACTGCTCTCAGTCTCACTTCTTACAAAGCGTAGAGGCTACAGATCTCTAACCATATCCTGCAAACATGTTATTCTTCATAGAAAGCCGTAATAATTATGTTTCCAAGGCACATTAGGATACTGATATCTTCCACATATCAAGGTTGGAGATAAATGTGAGACTAGTATTTAACTTCTGAAATTTAACTCACTTGAACCAAGGGAGCTAACTTATATCAAGTAAGAACAAGAGCTCCCTCCCCCCCGGGGTATTCAAGGGTATACAGTACAGTGGTACCTCGGGTTAAGTACTTAATTCATTCCGGAGGTCCGTACTTAACCTGAAACTGTTCTTAACCTGAAGCACCACTGTAGCTAATGGGGCCTCCTGCTGCTGCTGCACCGCTGGAGCACAATTTCTGTTCTCATCCTGAAGCAAAGTTCTTAACCTGAAGCACTATTTCTGGGTTAGCGGAGTCTGTAACCTGAAGCGTATGTAACCTGAAGCGTATGTAACCCGAGGTACCACTGTACTGACACCTTTCTTTCTAGAAGAAAAGCACGGGTTAAAAGCGTGGCACTTACTGTAACAACTTCGTGGTGAGTACCAACACCTTTTTTTCTAGAAAAAAAGCACTGGTAAGAACACTGGCCCATCTAGCTCCTCAAAATATGCCAGAACAAAACTAAATTGGGGGATTCTGCAGCACACAAAATGATGGCCACCAGGAGAATTGATGTCTATTCCATTTCTGCTTTTGCTATAAGCAGTGGCTAAAAGTTTTTTTAAAAAACCTCACCAAACGACTAATGCAATGCCAAAATGAAACAAGTGAAAATGAAATGGAATTGAAATGAAACAGATGTAAACAAGCCAAACACAACATGAACTTCTAAAAGAAGAAGAAAGACCTTTTCTTCCACACCCCGAGACACTACTCCTCCCCTGTTTGTTTTCCCCCAATTCCAAACAGGCCACATAACCAGGAGGGTTTACAAAGCCCTTGGCAAGCAGCCATACATGGCTGGTGGGCTGTGTTCATATTGGGGGATCACAGGTTGTGTATGCCGGTATTAGTTAATGCATGCTGTGAGTAGCAGTTGAATGCTTTGCTTCCTACAGAGGTGTTGGCTGGTGCTCTTCTTGAAGATGAAAAAGCAAGATATAATAAATGGATAACCCAAAGGCTGTATTTAGGATGGCGGACTGTGTAGCAGGTGTGCACCAGAGAGATGATACACAGTTCATATGAGGAAAACCGACACCCCAGGTTCTCGACATCTTTATTTATTTATTTATTTATTGCAATCGTTAGTGTAGTCCTATACTTGCCTACTCAGAAGTAAACCCCAGTGAGTTTAATGGGACTTACTCTCAGGTAGGCGTGTTTAGGATTGCAGCATTAGGGCTATAAATAGTAATTTTCTGTTCTGATAACTGAAACCTAGCCAGACTCTTTAGGGATCAGTCAGTGATGAAAAACACAGTAATTCCTGTAATACTCTGAACGATTCTGGCTGATTCATTGTAAATACGAAGGCTGCTCATTTCTGAAATGCTTCATTTTCATGGTTTCCAGAAAGTGTACACTCTTCTTAATGTGATATTGGCTTTATTGACACACCCAGAAGAACCATGGTTAATGGCTTAGCACGAACATACTTTAATTTCATTGTGAGAGCAGAGCAACAAGTCACAATATTTGGCTTAATGTTATATGTGAACCAGGGATTGTGGTTTATTTTGCTGCGAACCAACCATTATTTGTTCCTAGCTTCTTGGTTGTGGGTTTTATGAGCAGTGCAAACCATGTCCCAGAATTTTGGTATAGCGCTAAGCCAAGAATTATGTCTTGTTCCTCCTCCTTGTGCTTACAGGAGAAGCGAAGTGGGTGCAATCTGTTTGTTCATTGCAATTCATTAACCATGGCTTACAGTGATGTGTGAACCAGCCTAATGGATCCTGGAGATTTTTCTCCTAACCTTTAACAGCAAAGGTATAGTAGTTCTTCATGGAACATATGCTGCTCAGTGCTCAGAAAAATACTGCAACTTTCATCTGTAACCTTGTATTTAAGGAAAGATCATTGCTCAGTTACAGAGCATGTGCTGAGATCCAGAGTAGAAATCTTGGTAGCTTTGATTAAGAACTCTGATAGCAGAGCTACCAAAGGTGAGACTAGCCACAGTGAAATGGGGCAAAAAATACGGAGCTACATACACAAGTTGTCTGCCTTGCTATAAGACAGCTTCAAATGCCCAGTGCTTTCAAAAAGAAAGCAAACCTAAATAATTCAATATCTCATAACCAAATGCTAACAAATCATAATGGAGCATTTCATCTAGTATGCTTTTCTTTTCTTTTAAAATGTTATTATTGTTTCCATATAGTAAAGTATAGTAAAAGCTATGGTTTTCCCAGTAGTGATGTATGGAAGTGAGAGCTGGACCATAAAGAAGGCTGATTGCCAAAGAATTGATGCTTTTGAATTATGGTGCTGGAGGAGACTCTTGAGAGTCCCATGGACTGCAAGAACATCAAACCTATCCATCCTTAAGAAATTCAGTCCTGAATGCTCACTGGAAGGACAGATCCTGAAGCTGAGGCTCCAATACTTTGGCCACCTCATGAGAAGAGAAGACTCCCTGGAAAAGACCCTGATGTTGGGAAAGATGGAGGGCACAAGGAGAAGGGGACGACAGAGGACGAGATGGTTGGAGAGTGTTCTCGAAGCTACCAGCATGAGTTTGACCAAACTGCGGGAGGCAGTGGAAGACAGGAGTGCCTGGCGTGCTCTGGTCCATGGGGTCATGAAGAGCTGAACACAACTAAATGACTAAACAACAACATTGTTTCCATCGCAATGAATTGTTTTCCAGTTGATTAATACAATTCACCTTCAAACCAAAGAATACGGTCTGATTTCATCACTGAATTTCTCAGTTCAAAAGGTGGTAAAGTTGCCCATTTTTCAACAAATTTGTTCTCAAACACTGCATCATCTCTTGCTGTGACATAGTATGTTACTTTATGCATTATTGTCAACTGTTATATTCTGAAAGTCCATTCTAATGAAAGAGGGGATTCTCCCCCCACGCCCGAGTATGTTGGAATCAGCATTTTAGCAGCTGTCAGGAGGTGAATGGCCATTTCCACATGTATGTCATCCACATATCCTTCCAAATAAGTCACAAAAAAGTTCAGTAATGAGAACTGGTGCTTGTTTCAAACATGATATTTGTTTCTATCTCATTTTGGAAGCATCAGTAACATAGGTGCAGACCTTCCAAGCGTCCCTATTTTCCAGGGACTGTCCTGGATTTATAGAAGCTGCCCCAGTTTCTGATTTGATCCTGGAATGTCCCACTTTTCCTTAGGACATCCCTATTTTCGTTGGAGAAACGTTGGAGGGTATGTAGGTGCCATTGTCCATTGCTTCAAACGGTGGTCTATGGAACCCAAGAATTTTTTTTGGATTCATAAGAGGAATTTATCTGTAATGGCAGACAGCATTGGATATTGGCCATAATCGTTGTTGTTGTTGTTTAGTCGTGTCCGACTCTTCGTGACCCTATGGACCAGAGCACGCCAGGCAATCCTGTCTTCCACTGCCTCCCGCAGTTTGGTCAAACTCATGCTGGTAGTTTCGAGAACACTATGCAACCATATCACCCTCTGTCGTCCCCTTCTCCCCCCTGCTAAGAAAACTCCATGGACAAAGAGAACTGGCCATAATTGAGTAGTATGCAAAAGCTCTCAGATGCAATGCATGACATCTCCAGTTGAAATGTTCAGGTAGCAAGGGATTAGAAAGACCTCTGTCTGGGACCCTGTAGAACCACAGCAGACAATGATGGCCCAGGTGGAGAAATAGTCAGACCTCTCCTCTGACAGCTGTGAGAGAACGTTGTGCATGTTCTAGGGTTCATTAAGCCACATTTCCCAAGAGCTGAGCTTGCTAGATATGAACCAGGCACATTGCAACATCAGCTCATAGGGACAGAGTAAGCTGTTTTACGCTAAGTCAGGCAAACTCTCCATCTTGCTCAGTATTGACTACAATGATTGGCAACAGCTCTTTGGGATTTCAGGCGGGGTCTTTGCTAGGCCTGCTTGGAGATACTGGGGTTTAAACCTGCATGCAAACCAGATGTCCCAGTAGGGAGAAGAACCATTTGCAAATGGTTATGGCCTCTCTCCTCCTTTGTAAATGGCCTTGTCTTGAGGGCCTAGTTCATTTCCTCAGAAGGGTCTAGATGACAATGAATTTAACGTATTGCCTGCCACAGAACACAGCAAGGGCTTTTCAAAGTGCAGTGCAACTGAAATGCTCTTCCTGTACACTTACTGGAAGTACAGTGTTAGCAAGGCATTTTAAAACCTACATTTTGACCTACTGGCTGCATATTGTAAACTGGGCAGTTCAGAATCCCAGCGTGAACCATAGTATTCACTGCATTGAAATTCAGAAGAGTCATGATGGCTTCATTGCAGTGATAATACGCACAGTATATTCTTTGTTCCACACTGTAAAATCAAATCAAAACTATGCTTTAGCACCCATTAAAGAATTGCACAGTAAAGCTCTACTGCCATTTACCCAAATGTAAAACCGATGTAACTTCATTAATTTTCACCAAGAAGTTTCAGATTTACTCCACTAGAAGAGGAAGCAGAATCTTTCCTTAGAAAGGTTTGCGTTCCTTGATTCCAATAAATGTATCAACAATCTCCATAAATATAAAACCAGCCTTATTCAATACAATTTTTAAAGGCGCTTTTACCCTACCTTTCAAACATGTTCCCAGGAGCAATTTGCAACATTTCAAAATACATAATTCAAATATACAATGAATAGTGACAACAATAATGTTCATGAGTCGGAAATGATGAAACTCTCCTTAGTGGTATTTTTGTGTATTTCAGGGGCAGGTTTCGGCTCATAGTACCCCATCTTTCTCTGTTTAAGATGGCATGTCCCTTTAGGAAATCCCATTTCAGGTTTTTGTTTTAAGTGCATGCATTATAGTGATGTAGACAAGTTAAGATGGCTTAACTTAAGCACAGGAGCGCTTCTGATTATTTGGAGGGAAGTGTGAGATCCCTATCTGTCTTTCTACGGTATCATTTTATTAAAATAACTAACAGAACTTGTTTCTTTTAAAGAAACATGCTAGGATAACTAACACTTCCTTCTCCATTTAAATCCTTCACCATTGCTTTTTTTTAAAAAAAAAAAAATTGCCATGTATGTAAACTGAATTATGGGGAAGGCTGTGTGATATGCTGGAAGAGAAGAAAGCGACTTACTTTTTGGGAGGGGAAATTGCTAACTTTATGAGGTCACTGCTCTGCTATATCCGATGACAGCATTATTGGGTATATTTCTTGCCTGCCTGTCTCATTTGGGCACCAGGCCATTACAAGAATGGAAGAAATGCCAGCAGATTGAACAGCTATCTTAATCATAGCATTTGGGTGCAGTTCAACATTTCCATTTATGTTTGGCAAATATTCCTAATCAGTCTCTCTAGAGCAAGTAACCTTTGAAGAATATTTTCCCCTTGAATCTTATTAAGTGGATATTTACTCTAACAAATTGGTGCAGTAATTCAATATGGTGGATGCATCTCCCAAAGCTAAGTTAGGGTGTTTGTAGATCATGCTTGGAAATGTTTGCGCAAAGGTATCTCCCTCTACCCATGGTTCTGTGGGGGGAGGGGGGTATCCTGACTGTTTCAGGTTCACAAGACAGACAAGAGATTGTGGTGGCATCTGTGGAGTGTCAGAAGTTTGTGGGCATGCCCAGAACAAAATCATGGTGAAACGGGCCAGAAGGGAAATGGCTGTGCTTTGGACACACAAGGTCCCAGATTCAGTCCCCAGGATCTCAGGTAGTGTTAGGGATGTACTGAGCCTGAAACCCTAGAGAGCCACTGCCAGTCAATGTACACACTGAATTAGGTGGACCAATGGTTTGACAGCTCCCTGTGAAGGATCATCTGGTATTCCGCTAGGGTTGTGAATCAGGTCTCACAGCTCATGTACAGAAGCCTATCCTGCCAGCAGAGTATGGATATGTTGTTATGCTGCATTACTAGCTGGGGGATGTAGCAGCTTGCTATTTAAACTGGGGGGGGGGACAGCCTCCTTTCACCTCCTCATTGGATCACCCAGCCCACCCACCCTCTTCTTATATGTTGCTTGACTTTGGCCTTGCTATGGACTAATGTCAGTCGCCTTATTGTTGATGCTTTTGAATTATACTGCTGAAGGAGACTCTTGAGAGTCCCATGGACTGCAAGAAGATCAAATCTATCCATTCTTAAGGAAATCAGCCTTGAGTGCTCATTGGAAGGACAGATCGTGAAGCTGAAGCTCCAATACTTTGGCCACCTCATGAGAAGAGAAGACTCCCTGGAAAAGACCCTGATGTTGGGAAAGATGGAGGGCACAAGGAGAAGGGAATGACAGAGGATGAGATGGTTGGACAGTGTTCTCGAAGCTACCAACATGAGTTTGACCAAAGTGCAGGAGGCAGTGGAAGACAGGAGTGCCTGGCGTGCTCTGGTCCATGGGGTCATGAAGAGTCGGACTAAATGACTAAACAACAACAACAAGGATTTTCCCCACTTGGCAAATTGGCACCAGCCATTGGGTTTTTGTCTACCTTGTAGCAATCATCACAACTTTGTAAGGCTAGAAATTGGGTAAGTTTTGTTCATGGGAGGGGAGATTGTTGCCTCTGCCTGCCCCTCTTCAATAAGGGTATTCCATTAAAGGGATCGGGGTGTGTGGATCCTGTACAAAGCCTGGGCGTGGGCTAGGACCATGCCACTACCACAGCGGGGACCCTGGAGGTGCTCTTAATTGATGTATATCATAGGGCTCCCCCTACCAGTGGTTGACCCTTAAGAGACTTCCTGTGGATGTGCAGGAGTCAGGATATAGTCTGGTTTCACCCAATGCCTAAGCCAAACTGCTCACATCTGTAACCAATAAAGGTGTTGCCTTATTTACCCCATTAACCCAAACTATTTGTTTCTGTGTGTTTATTATGCAAGGGAACTGCGGGGCCCAGGGCCTTGCCACACAATTGACTTTACAGATATCCTAATATTTTATTTATAAAATGCATTGCCTTTCCTTCTTTCTGTTTGTCTTTAAAATTGCTCAAGGTGAGTTCTACAGTCAATACAATAGGTTGGCCAGTAAGACACTATTAATAAAAACAGGAGGCAACCATGCAGAAATTAAAATGATTGAAAAAGCACAGGTTTACCACTGCGCCGAAAGCCTAGCGATGAGCTTCATTGGCGGGTCTCCCTGGGAAGCAGATTTCAAAGTTGTGGCAGCATCATGTATAAAGTCCAGTTCAGGGCTCCACTAGAGGTGGAGAAACACTCCTTTTTATTTTATTTTCACGGGGCCGGAGCAAGGTGGGTCAGTGGGTGCAGTACGCCTCAGGTGTCACCTCCAAGGGGGTGACAAAATGCTGTGTGGCACTCAACATATGTGATAGACGCTATGGCTTTGGCTTGCACAGGCTTCCCACTGCCAAAACGGTCCGCCCACTGGCTCCCCCTCAGCTGTAGGGCAGCAGGTAGACTCTTGGTTGCAACTCTGGCTGCGCTAAAAAAGCTCAACAACTTTGTCTATGCAAAAACATGAAACAAAGTCAAACCATTTTTGCAGGCAAAAAATAATAATTCCAATGGCGGGGGTTGACAAAAAGTTTTCCACACTGGGTACCACCTGACCTTGCTATGCCACTGCATTTTCAAATTCTTAATACATACAACTTAGTTATCTTTATCCCACATCCCCTGGCTTCCCGCCAATCCTTCCATGGCTTCCTCTTTCTTCCTCGTTGAGCTACATATCCTTTAATACCACCCTATTCCATTCTTTAGGTAGAGAAGTACTCCTAAGTTAAGTTCATTAGGAGGAGGAGCTCCAGAATACATTACTAACCTGAGGTTATTTGGGGATTAAGTAATAACCAACACTTTGACTTGGTTGTGGTAGAAGCCAATAGAGATGAGCTAATATAGACTTAGTATGTTCCACATGCTAATAAATGAGTCTGGAGTGTTCTGCTCTAGCTGCTGCTTCCAGAACATCTCCAGGGGTAGTCCTGCAAACACCTCAATGCTGTAGTCAATTTGTCAGTTTCAATGATGGAGGTCAGTGAGTCTTATCCTGAGGAAGGAGATGCTGTATAACCTGGTAAAAGGGATTCACAGCTGCTACCTGAGAATTTAGGAGCAGAGCTGCATCCAAAAGCACCCTCAGACTTTACATATGCTTGTTGAAAGAGCACATGGTCCCAGGAAGAACAGGAAGATTCATCTCCCATGAATCACCAAGGTTGTCATAACCAATTATGCTGTGCAACACACACACACACACACACAGAGAGAGAGAGAGAGAGAGAGAGAGAGAACGAGAGAACGAGAGAACGAGAGAACTATGGATGGTACCATTTCAGAATGCAGTCGGGGAGTCATATTTTTGAAGACTCCTCCATGATTTCTTTAAATGAAACTCCCTACCTAGCACATCAGTGAGGGGGCGACACCAAATCTTTCCAATAGCTGATTCTACATCCTGTGTAGTACAACTCTATACATTGCTGGGAAGATTTTGCAGCTACTTGATTTACAGAAGTACCGGGCAATGCTTTTCTTTTCTGAACGCGGTGGATTTTTCACAGACGGTGTTCCATTTCTAAATGGAACAGCATCGGGTAAGGTTGCTATGGATATTAAATTGAGAATCCTGGCCAAGGAAAAATCTCAATAAATCAGAAGGCAATTGCATTGATTTTTGGACTGTCATTCACTTGTCTCCAGTTCCGTGGAGCCTTAGGTAGGATTCTTGCACATATTAGTTCGAGCACTATCCCATCTTTATCTGAGTGCTTGAGAGTGACAGGTTAATTTTGCAGAAACGGCTCTCGTGTTCAGCACAACAAAGACAGGGGAAATGCATTTCTTTATTATTCATCTCCCTATGGTAAAGTCAAACAGCATAAGCATTTTTTTTTAAAACAGAGATTTATGTTGAGGATCTGGAGGAGAGCCACAGGCTAGAGGAAAACATGTTGGGGAATAATTTCACTCCAATAGTTTAAGTAGAACTGAAATGGTACCGATTGAACTCCCCAGAGGAAAGAAGAACAGTTGTCAAATCATAGTGATACACAACCATAGTCGGACACATAATCCTAATCATACACAAACTAATGTCTAATGGGGGGGAATAATGCATGTCAATTGAAGGTATTTACTGGTGATACTGAATATTCAGATGGAAGCATCCCATATAGCATATATGCATTTAGTCCAGTTTGGAGATCTCTTGACGTTGTGACTGCAGGAGATCCCCAAACACAGAGGGTCCCTGTGTTGTCCTTAATGGGATGGTTCACAGTTCATTCATTCTGCCTGAATAAACCACTGTGCCGCTTGGGCTTGCCGATCAGAAGGTTGGCGGTTTGAATCCCCATGACGGGGTGGGCTCCCATTGCTCAGTCCCTGCTCCTGCCAACCTAGCAGTTCGAAAGCGCATCAAAGTGCAAACAGATAAATAGGTACCACTCCAGCAGGAAGGTAAACGGCATTTCCGTGTGCTGCTTTGGTTTCGCCAGAAGTGGCTTAGTCATGCTGGCCACATGACCCGGAAAAACTGTCTGTGGAAGCAGACAAATGCTGGCTCCCTCAGCCTGTAAAGCGAGATGAGCGCTGCAACCCCAGAGTCGTTTGCGACTGGACTTAAATATCAAGGGTCCCTTTACCTTTATTACTTCATCCTGGTAATCTTTAACATGGAACCACTGTACTCAAAATGTAAGTTTAAAGTGAATGATCTACCTAAAACACCAGCTCTTCGGGAAAGAATAATAACCTGCTTGCATGCTGCAACCAGCACTAAAATAGAAAGGACCAGTGAGTGACACTTCCTATTTCCATACTTCTACTATGCTAAGAAAGAAATGCTGTATTGGTGAGGTGGAGTGGTTGGGAAGAGTGCATCATGGAGATAATAAAGGATGGGGCTTTCCCTCTGTCCATGGTACTGAAGCAGTCCAGGGTACTGAAACATGGTTCTGCCTGTCGTAGTGTATGTGGGTGTGATGTGCAACACATTCATTCACTTGCTTTGGTTTGGTTTATTTATTTCAGCTGCAAGAGGCAACATATTAATGGGTATAACATTTTAACACCAAGCATTCACAGCACAAAACATTCACAGCATCAAAAGAACAGGTGATTTACACTTGTCCAAGAAGCAAACACACATATTTAAATAGAATAAAAATACCTAGAATTAATAAAGAGCAACCCTCCACATCAAATAACAGCCCAATACATGTAATTTAGCATTTGATTTCTGAAACAAGCTGAAAAGCATGTTCCTTTTGAGCTTATCCTTAGTTCCAATAAGAAAATAAGTCAGGGTACTGTACTTTTTGCTTACATTTTTTTCTTTTCCAAAAAAACCCCCAATGAAACTATTGCACCATGGATTTTCAACAAAACTGAAACTTTCCTCATTCAAGATAAGAAAAAGTTTGTTTTTGAAATTTTTTTCCCCACCCCTCTGAATTTCAGAACAAGCAGAGTCCTGCAATGGGATTTTATCAACCCCACTATGTTGAAGCTTGCAGTCTAAGTGAACTGTGTACTAACAGCACAATTGTATGCATGTTTACTTAGTCCCACTGTGTTCAAATAGTTCTTACTCCCAGGAAAAAGTGTATATAGGCTTGCAGCCTAACTGTAAAATCCAGTCCTACCCACTGTGACCAAATGCTGGAATAAATTCACATTAACACAGTTTCTGGGTAAACAAATGCACAAATCCATTGGCTATTGAGCCAAGCGTAAGTAATTTGAAACTAATTTCACTGGATGATATGTATTTACTAAGTGAAAATGTGAATTTAAAAAGATTACAACCAATGTAAGCAGGTGTAATAAATAATTCAACTAAAATGTTATCTTGAATAAAATCGGATGAGCCGGGGGGACAGACACAGCCATTAAGAGCACATCTGAAACTATATTGGTTTTGTACTACAGTAAGTCAGTGCTGAGTCTTTCAAGTGTTTAAGACTACTCTTAACTGATGTGACCTTTGCCTTAAAGCTGTTTCGCCTTCAGATCAAAACAGAATGGAAATATTCAGCCTGACAGCATTCCATCAGCTGCCATTACCCATGGATTTTTCATCTAATCAGTACAGTTTGTTCTTCTTAAGTATCCCCTACAACAGAAACAAATACACCTTGTTGCTTAGCTTATGAATAATAGCCAGAGCATCAACTGCTTTGATGTTTGCGTCTCTATTCACCGCACATATTGAACTGCACACAGTCCTTTTCAGATGACAAGCCTCCATGCAATATGCTGAATTAGAAAACATGGGGGAAGGCAAATTGCTAACAATGGTGCTCTAACAGGTGTCGCCAGAACTGATGTTTACCATCTGCTTTCTTTACAAAGTTTCCACTCACCCTCTTTTGATTCTTCCTTAGTTCCTCAAACTTCCACTAGCTGTAGGTGAAAAAGATGTCTAAGCAAAGTACCCTATTGTTTGGCCATTGTCAGGCATAGATCAGCAACAACAAGAACAACAAAACTATAAATCATGCAAGGCCAGTGAAGGTAAATATTTTCAAGGAAACAAACCACAGCTCAGCAACTCTTCCTAGGTAGTCTTGCCCAGATGACACAGTTGTGAGGAATGAAGGTCCCCGCCTTCCCACCTCTCTGAGGCTCCTCCTTTCTCAGGTTTTCTCCATGCAGTTTCAAGCTGAGTCTGCACAAAACTAATCTCTGTTCTGCTGTTTTCATTTCTCTCAGAGACTTGGGTGGGGGAGAGGAGCTGGTTGCAGCAGGAGGGGGAGACTCCCTGGATTCTTCAGCAGCCTCTTGACCCCCCCCTAATTTCCAGCTGCCTCAACCCCCTCAATCTCCAGCCTCTGCTTTAGCCTCAGAGTCTGAACTTCACTCTGTCACAGACTCTTCCTGCTCACTAAATCCTGTTGCCCCTCCAGCTTCTGACACCTCCTCCCCTCAGTCTTCTCCCTCTGACCACTCATTGTTGTCCCACCACCAATCCCCAAGCTCTGAGCCTTCTTCCCCTGGGGGTTCCCTAAGGGGTTCCCCGGTTGATGCCTCTTACGTCTTCTGCCTCCTCCCCAGTCATGGGGGGGGGGGCTTACATGACCAGCTTGCAGGCTTCCCACAGGCATCTGGTCAGTCGCTGTGAGAGCAAGATGCTGCACTAGCTAGACTTCTGTATGGCCCTGCCAAGTGGTGAAGGAAATTTTCTCACATCCTGACTTCCCAAGGTCTCTGTTAAGCTTCAGAAGTGTGGTCAACATCTGCTCATCTGCTCACTTCTTGGCAGAATAACTTGACAGGAGCCTTTCCGAGTAGTGACAGGTCAGTATTATTAACATAATAGTTGGAAAGGGGAATAGGGAATCAAATTAAGATGTGAACTGGGAATTGCATGTTTAGAGCTCAAAAATGCCTTCTTTCCCCCTCAACAAGAAACCACAGTGGAGGAACCATAATTTGGATGAGGGCTGTGGGACAGGAGAAAGGGGGGTGGTATTTTTCAGTACAAGGATGCATAGTTCTGTTTAAAGGAACCAAAGTTTGAGGCCTGAGCTACAAACACTAAATCTCCCTATGCAGTCATTGTATACCTCATTCCATATCTTCACAACAGCCAGGTGAGGTAGGTTAGCCTGGGAGCTGGTGACTGGCCCAAGACAAGAAGTAAGCAAAAAAATGATGAGTTTCCAGTGTAAAAATGCACATGCCCAGAGTATATTCTTTTCATTTTGCAAGGTTGGCAAAACAAGATGTTTTGCTCAGAGTTGTGAAATTGCACATGCTCAGAGTATTATTCTTTTTTGTAGTCCGTGAACACTTCTGCCATAATAAATTTGTCCATCTTTAAGATATCACAAGGTTTATTTCATGGTACCTTATTTCACGAGTTCCTTTAGGAAGGAAGCCTCTCCTTCATTATGGGAACAGTACCAGAGCCCCAAACCACCTTAATCCAGCCAGGGAATCAGGATTTGCCCATAAGTCATGAGTTGTAGGAAATTTGTGGGCAAGGTGAGATTTCTAACTTTTGCAGCTTCTCCTTTGCTACACCAGCACATGAGAAATGGGGAAGCCAAGTGACCCAATTAACCATGTGTTTGCATGTCCTTTTGTACTACATAGCTCAGCCCCCTGTATGCACAACCCACATTTTGGCCTACTTTGTGGATCAGTGAATCAGGCCTTTAATTACATTACACAAGAGGCACTCGCTCAATGACAAAGTAGGTGAGAAAATTGTCTCAGGAATTTGCTAGTCCAATGTGTCAAGGAAAGATTGCTCTGGAGTTTTAGGATGACAATATTTCAGTTATTTATACAGTCTCCATAGTTCTTTTAAAAAGAAGCTAAGCATGAACATGCACACAAAGCAACATGTCTCTGTCCCAAGATGATGATGATGATAATGATGATGATAATAATAATAATAAATAAATTTATTATTTATACCCCACCCATCTGGCTAGGTTTCCCCAGCCACTCTGGGTGGCTTACAGCATATGTAAAAAATTGTAAAACATCAGACATAAAAAAATTCCCAATACAGGGCTGCCTTCAGATGTCTTCTAAAAGTCATCTATATTTTGATGGCTGGGGAGACAACAATATTATTATTAATTGATTTAATATATTGCCCTATACCGCAAGGTCTCAGGGTGGTCTACAGAATCAGCATAGTTGGTGGAGGAGCAGGAGGAGGGAGGGAAGGAAGAGGAAAAGCTTCAGAATCACCCTTTATTGAAATAAAGTTATCATCTCTTACTACGAAGTGCATGTTGGGTGCACATGTGAACCCAACATAGAGCAGAATGTAACATTTGTATGGAGTCAGGACATGCAATCATTTAAAAGTGCTTGTATACCTTTAACCCTTATACCCAGTAAAGAACTTGTTGTAGACTCAAAAGCAGTGAGAAAAATAAAAATTGGAGAAGGGTATACCTGGTCTTGAAACAAGCAGAGGGATCTGAAGCCTGTGCCTTCTGTGAGACTTAAGTTTCCCCCTAAAATCCTATACCAGCCAGGTATAGCTCAGCTGGTAGAGCACGAGACTCTAAATCTCATGGTTGTGGGTTTGAGCCCTACATTGGGCCAAAGATTTCTGCATTGCAGGGGGTTGGACTAGATTACAATTCTATGATCAGCCAGGCAACAGCACTATTGTGTTCCTGTGAGATACGTTTGAAGTGAAGAGGGCACAACCTTAATATTGGGAAGACCGCCTCTTTATCTTTGCAGTTTCTAAATCTTAGCTTTTCCTTACAGAGATATTGTTTGCATGAAGTCTAGTTCCTGCTTACAAGGGGTTGGAAACCAGACCTTCCCAGAAAATACAAGGATTAGTCCTCTGATCTTTCCTGCAGCTATAAGGGTCAGAATAGCTGTTCTTTCCAGGTCATGTATGAGATAGGAGAAGTACAAGGGACACAGAGAGTTCATGAGGGTCCGCCCTTTATATCAAACTTGCACCAGCTAAACCAGTGCCATGATTCATAAAAAATAAGCCATGTAAAATGTCCAGGCTAGCAGACGTCATGATACACTATAAAAAGACGCCCACCACATACCCAACACAGTCTCTCTTCTAACATTAATTCTCATGAACAGTAGATGAGCTTTTAGCTGCCATATGGCTCCCAATTGCTGAACGAGAAATATCAGTGCTTCCTTGAAACTTGTGTTTTGGTTGCTGCAGGTGTAATTTACAGTCATTAAATGAGGCTGAGGGAGAAAAGGAACGAGCCTGTTAATGCTGCCGCAACAGCTGGAGAAGAAACATAACTGAAAATTGTTCATTTCAGGAACATTAACTTTTTAAACAAAACTCAGAAGCACTGATATTTCTCGTTTAAACCCAGACATTGACCTGTTATCTTCCACGTGCCTCCATCTCAGTGACATTATGAATTAGATGGCATGCTGTCTTTTGTCCCCAATGAAAAACAGCCGATTCCTCTGTGTTTTTGCTCCTCATCAAGACCATGAATATTGCTCATAGAGGGACCTAATTTCTGATTTCAGAAAGAATTTAATAGACCCAGCTCTGGGCATGTCGTAAATGCAAAAGGAAAAGGCCAGTCTCTCTCCCCATCCTGTGAATGATAAAACATTCGAAGACATCCAGAGAGAAAATGATAAAATATTCATCGACATCTGTGTCATATTATTGACACAGCGTGTCCAAGAAAATCTAGAGAGCCTGCCATGGCACTGCTTTCTTTAATTTGAGCCATGCGCTGGGAGAGAGAGGGAGCTGTGTGGCCAATAAAACTGCAGCTTCCATGCCTCTCCTCCCTCTCGCACAGCCTTATCATTCCAAAAGCAAGGCTGACTCATTAAGAGAGGTTACCCATGTTAATATCCATTTCATAACAACTTGTTTGTCATGGTTAGCATGAATTTTGCATGAGCACAGTATTTTTAGAGCTACAAGGGGACATTTTTTGCTTTCCAAATGAGCCAAAGCCTAGGAGATAAAGTTCTCTGCTCCAGCCCTTCAAGTTTGCATTGCTCAAAGTCACTTCCTTTAAAAGAACTCTTGCCTTCAAAATTGAAGGCAAAGTGTCTAGTCCTTGCACAAGAGGAGTGACTTCTGCTTGTGCAAGAGAACTTCCTCCCTTCCCCTCACTGCATCCAAAAATGTTCAGTGCGGTTGGGGTGGAGGGACTCTCAGAGTAGATTTGGGGGGCAGGCAGGGAGCACTTCTGCAATGACTTAGATACAACCCAAACTTCTTGAACATTCAGTCTCAACCATATTAGACATGGAGAGCCTAAAATATATCTATAACTTAACTAATGAGAAATGATGGAAGAAGAGTACTATTCCTAAGCAGTCATTCTTTTTACCATATTTTGGGATTGTGTAAAGCTGAATGTAGTCTGAAGTGTTTTATTGATGTATACATTTATTTTGTAGGGTTATATCCTACACTTCAGTATAAGCATTTTAAGATGGCTAACGGTCATAATCCCAAACAAAACCAGTAATAATGATAATAAAAAAATAATGGACATTTATGGGTCAACTCAGCAACAGCTGGTTCCAATATTAGCTAAGATGGTTTCTCTGTGCTCCAAACTCCCATCCTTTCCCATGTCCAGTCACATAATTCCTTAAAGCCACGTGTAATAACAGTAATGGAACATAGGTAACAACAACAACAACAACAACTTACCCACTCAGAACTGCCCCACCTTTCACCTGGGGTGTTGCAATCACTTCCTTCCATCTCTCATCCAGGGTAATACGCTTCCACCTCATCCTGAGTGGGTCAGGTGTCTTTGCTCACACACAACTAGTTTCTCCCACCAGCAAAAACCCAGTACAGCAATCCCAGAAAGAAAATAAGAAACAAGAACAGGTGGTGCATGCACTCATGCACTGACCAGGGT
This sequence comes from Podarcis cretensis, assembly GCF_951804945.1. NCBI lineage: Eukaryota > Metazoa > Chordata > Lepidosauria > Squamata > Lacertidae > Podarcis > Podarcis cretensis. The sequence continues at coordinate 15,574,932 of NC_137187.1, forward strand.
CGCCAAGTCAGAAGCATCCCAAACTCTGATATTTCAGAGGCTAAACCTGAGACCTAGAGGTGAGCCCTGGGAGACAGAGGTTAATTGGGAGAGAGGAGCAAAGGAGGGCATACACCCTCCAGAATGTCTAAACTTTAATATGCAGCCTGCTAGGTTGAAGCTTGCAAGCAACATGCACAGTCTTCCTAACATTTTCATCATCCTTATTAAAGGCTCTCTCACCTACCTGGAGATTCAAGCCCACTACCTGGAAAGGTCAGGCAATCCTGGAGACTTCAGGCCAGATCTGGAGATCTGGAAACTCTAGCCCCACCTCAAAGGGTTGATTCCTTTGGGACTGATTCACTGGATCCTTTATCAGCAGCCTACTAATCTATAATAGTACAGGCTTTTAGATCTCCCCAGAACACTAACTGTTGCCACAGTCTTGTTGCTGCCGTTTTGTGGACCAGATTTTGCTACTGTTGGAAGGTCAACTCTTCAGGTGGTGGGGTCTCCTAAGAGCCAAAGGGGGGCAGGTTCCAAACCAAATCCTTCCACTTACTGGCAGATAGCAACCTGTTCAGCATTTCTCATGTTGGAAAAGGAGGCCAGTCCTCACCCAAACACATATTTTCTCACATACGTCTAAGGATTTGGCTATGAACTATTCACCAGGCGATACAGATCCTTCTTTTTCCTTTTGTGTATTTTCAGTCATCAACTGAAAAGCAGCATTTTTTTTTTTTAAAAGCCCTATATTATAGATAAACAGGGTAAAATGGTTTTCAGTCTGCCATTGCAGAATCAATCATTTATACTAATGACTCCTTTTCTTTATAGCCTCCTAAATATGATGCTAAAGATCTGGTCCATCATATCATTGGACCCGAAATATTACTTGCTGCTTTGGGACCTTAAAACTAGCTGAGGACCAGTCAGTCTCTCAGACATGTGGGTATTCTGATGCAGTTTATGCTTTTGCCAAACACTTTTGTTTCCCCCTTGGGTAGATGTTGTCTCAGACTCTGACAAGCTGTCTACGTTGCATGGTTCTCCTGGGTACCATTTTATTTTTATTTTTTTTACTGACCTTCATAAAAGGGAGTTGCCTGTGGCTTTGCCATATGTCTTTTCCTCCAGAGCTTCTGTCCTTTTGTATGTAATATTTATGTCATTCTTTTCACCTTCCCACCTCAAACCATTGTTGATCTTCTCGTTTTGAGCAGAAAAAGGTCTTCTGCTATGGCTTACATTTTAACATCTTATGAGGCAAAAGAAAATGAATAAGACTACCAAGGGACACTTGCTAGTTTGCAAACTTATGCTCTGAATTCTGTTCAACAAATATAACTTATATTCAGGATAAATTTTGAAGTTTTCACGGGCAAAACATAGGCACTATTAACTGTGCTGCTCTTGTAAATAAAAGTCAAGCCTCTGAAAGCATACGTTGTTATGGCTGTTGACCACTGCTAAAATGTAGTGAATTTCACTTTTCATGGGTTATTCCTATTGGGGCGTGTACATCTGTATTTCAAATGCAAAGAAAAAACAACATCAGCTACATTAACAATAAGCATAATTCACCAACCCTAATTTAAACATATATATTAATATAAACAGTCAATTTATCCAAATAGGTATTGAAACAAGACAGGCATTTGTAATACATATTTTCAAATGTGGAAATGGCCATTAAATCTTCCGACCATTGACAAGTAGACAGTGGGTATTTAGCCTTCCAGTCTTGAAGTATAAGCCTTTTTGAAACCATAAAGGCTCATAGGATCCATTTTCACCATCATTCTGTTAATCCCCACATCTCAGCAATACAATTTAAAAGTATGTGAGCACCCTCAAATATAAAGCACTTTTTCCAAAACAATGTTTACTTATTAACATGTATTTATTTAAAGTTAATACAAACCATTTCTGACCAGAAAGAAAGAAAGAAAGAAAGAAAGAAAGAAAGAAAGAAAGAAAGAAAGAAAGACAGACTATGGGGACACATATGCTGTCTCGAGTTCATTGTTAGAAGGAAGTTACTACTATTTTATTAATCAGGCGGGGGGAAATGCAGCAAAAATCTGCTTGACTAAAATGTGGAGAGAAAGAAATCTACTGACCATAAGGAGTTGGTTGATTAAGATTTGGGAAGTGGCTTTAATAGAATATATCGCTTCTTATATCAGAGCCAGAATCAATAGTAATCAAGTAATGGTATTTCAGAATAAATGGAAAGCCGACATCTTTTTTCTTGAAATGATCTAGACAATTATTTAGTTTAGAGTAGAGACTACTTCACTAGATGTGGGAAAAATATTTTAGTATTATGTTACTTACCGTATGAATCACTTTCTTGCATGGAATCTTGACATCATTATTAATATATATTATATTTAATACATAACTTCAGTCCTCTTTCTTGTGCATCCACTTATTCCCCCTTTATGTGAAGGTTTGAAATCTTATAGAGCCATTTTTAACCTATGCAAGTCTGGCTAAAATCCTTGCCTGGGAATAAGCACCACTGAATTCAATAGGACTTACTTTTGAGTAGACATGGTTAGGATTGCACTGCTAACTCCTAAATATTTGCTACATGTTTTGCCAATTGTTTCACCATGGTTTGGGTTCCTTTGTCACTCATTCCCTTTCCCCCCCCACCTTTGCAGCAGCTGGATTTGCTACCACCCCCTTGTTCTGTATCTAGTTATTAAACCTCAGCACCTGACCTCCATCTTTGCCCCAGTGACCTTCCATCAGGCTGCACTTCCTCTGGGTTTAGCACTCATCAATACCTCCTGCTGGCCCTCATGAAACTGTACGGCTGGTAGCTGCTGAGCACTGATCAATAATGGGACCTCCAAGCTGGATTCCTATTATGTCAGGCATGGGCTTCCATCTTCCTTTTCTGATTTAAAAACCAGCATCTTCACTTAACATATGAAATAGAGGACAGGGCTCCTGCTCCTTTAATTGCGGTTCCTCCTCACTTATACAGTGCTTTTAATGTGTATGGTGCTTTATAAAGCAGAGAGACAATCACTACCCTTATTATTCTTGAGCACTGAGACATACCCTCCAACATTTCTCTGATGAAAATAGGGTCATCCTATTCAAATAATAATAATAATACCCCACTCATCTGATTGTGTTGCCCCAGCCACTGTGGGCAGCTTCCAACATATATGAAAACATAATAAAACACTAAACTTAAAAAGCTTCCCTATACAGGGCTGCCTTCAGATGTCTTCTAAAGGTTGTACAGTGGTACCTCAGGTTACAGACACTTCAGGTTACAGACTCCGCTAACCCAGAAATAGTACCTCGGGTTAAGAACTTTGCTTCAGGATGAGAACAGAAATCGTGCGGTGGCGGCACGGTGGCAGTGGGAGGCCCCATTAGCTAAAGTGGTACCTCAGGTTAAGAACAGTTTCAGGTTAAGAAAGGACCTCCGGAACGAATTAAGTTCCTAACCTGAGGTACCACTTTATAATTACTTATCTCCTTGGCTCAGGGGTCATATAACTCTATGCCCTCCAACATTTTCTGTGAAGAAAATATGGACATCCTACCACATCCTCCAACATTTCTCCAATTAAAATAGCAACATCCTAAGGACAAATGGGACGTTTCAGGATCAAATCAGAAACTGAGACCGTCCCTGGAAAATAGGGACACTTGGAGGGTCTGCTGTGATGTGGGAAAATGGTAGATTCCACAAAGCAGAAGAAAATGGCACAGTGGACTTTTTCTACATTAGGGGGGTTGTGAGGAAAAGAAAAATCTCAGAAATGTTCCCAGAAGAATGTCGCCTGAGAAATTTTGGCTCAGCAGTAATTGATAATATTTGCATACTTAAAACTCTCACTAGCAGTTAGTTGCCTCTCCCTCCTCCTCAAATCTCCATTTCATGCTCACCTGCCTTACACCTGATGCCTCTGAGGGGTTAACCCAAAGGTTTACTAACTGTGCAGAAGAAACTTGCGCTTTTCTCATCCCTGCATCTGCCGCAATTCCCCACTTTGCTTTCTCAGTCTGGGATTCTGTCCTTTCTGCAATCTTTGCGCCTGGTCAGTCTCACTGACAGGAAGTAAGTTATTTAAATGAAGTCATTTCTCAGGCAAGAAAATGAACTTTAGCTACTGTAAACTGCAGCAGCTGCCAGAGATAGTATAAAGGAGTTGTATCTCTTTTCTGGAGGCAGCCAGGCTAATGCATTGCATGACAGGCGGAGTCCCCAGATCCAGAGCGCCCCCCCCCCCCTCATGTGGAATAACGACTCAAGACAACGTGCTATAGGATTAAATTGGCCACAACTTTATTAAATTTCAAATGTGGGTAGACCTTGGCTCAGGCATTGGGCGTTCTCCCTCCCCAGTCCCCAGCCGGGGACCTAGGGAGCTTCAGGGTTATCCAGTATGTGTGGGGGGGAATGGGCCGGCTCTGGAGAACATATGTTCAAGCAGAGATAGCCGCCCCCGTTACGCCGCCGCCGCAGGGGAGAGCAATGACGACCTTTCGGCGTACGGTCAAAGCCTCCCTTCAGAAACCCCTTTAATGGGGAACCCTGGTATCGCTGCCGCAAAGAGGAAGATGGACTAAAGGATTCCGCCCAAGGCCTGATACCGCCAAAGTTGTGACGTTTTGCTACGGGAAAGGCGAAACCTGCCAGTGCAGGGAAATTCCTTTCTGGCCCTTTAACAGCGACCTTAACGTAGCAGCGCCTGCATACCTGTGAAGAAAAGTTAACCTGCAAAACCTGTGAAGAAAAGTTAACCTACAAAAGAAGACATTAACTGAGGGTGGGTAGGGTGGGAGAAGCTCTGGAGCCAAGTGAGGATTCCCAGGTAAGATCCTCCCTCTATTGTGTGGGCAGGTAATCCCTCCCCTACCTGGCCTGGTCTCCTTGGCAACGCTTCCCCCAGGTGGGATTGGACAACTGACTGAGGTAGGCGGAGACCTCCAGGTATCCCACCTGAGGGAAGGCAAAGCCAAGCCTATGCTGATGGGGCCGCTCCAGATCCAGGGCTGCGCGCGTCCACGCAAAGGTCGCCCCCGTTTTAAGCGGGGAGCGGTCATTATAATTAGAGAAGATAAAAACAGAGAATGGTGTGTGTTTCTGCAGTGAGAGACTTCAAAAGACTTTTTAGGCTGAGAGCTCATACACAGCCACTGACAAATTTCACTGCTTTCCAGATAACTTGAGGTGTTTATAAGAAAATAACCCAATGAAATATTTTTGCTTTCAGGCATAATAATATGACTGAGGTCTTCCCACTTTAAGAAATCTCTGTTTCCTCTAACTTACACAATAAGTGCAGATTTAAAGCTAAATCACCTTTACATGTGATTTTGGAATTTGTGGGGCTGTATTAGGGATCCCTGGATTACCTGATCAAGTGCTCAGGCCTTATTTATTGTAAGCTCTGTTTTTCACAGAATTAAGCCAGTCTGTGTGCTTTGGAATTTATATCCATTTTGAGGAGTGGTTGAAAGGGTGAGATGAGGTTTTATATGTACTTCTAATTCTGGCCTATTGTTTGGGAAAATAGTAGACCACATGGCTGCGTATGTGAATGGGTTGTTAGTTTGGTGTGAATGGGCTCTTATAGTTCTGTTCTAGTTCTAGATGTTGGGTGCAGCTTTCCACCTTCAGTCTACTTACACTGCAGTAAAGAAATTTTCTGAGCTGTTTGTATTTGGCGTTCAAGAGTTTGAAACACTAAACAAAAAAAAAGGAATGGGGGGGGGGTCCACTGACTTTGGCATATACTAAACTAAAGGTTTGCCACGTCAATATTTTTAGTACAGTGGTACCTCGGTTTTCAAACGTAATCCATTCCGGAAGACCGTTAGACTTCCAAAACGTTCGAAAACCAAAGCATTTACTTCCAGAAGCAGTTACTTATGGAAAACTCAATATGGAAACTGCATGGCACATTCTATTTCTAAAAAGCGTTTGAAAACCGAAGCAGTTACTTTCTGGGTGTTTGGCGTTCAGAAACCGAAACGCTCGACTTCCGAGATGTTTGAAAACGGAGGTACCACTGTACTGGCTATTTAGGTACATATCTTTGATGTAGGTAAATAGCATATTTTAAAATAAACTTATTGATATTTTCAAGTAGCATAACTCACAGACATTCATCCTCATCTAGTTAAAAGGGACCCAGCATTTAAACAGAATTCTATGTTTGCTTGGTCAGGAACCTGGCCATAGATCTAATGTGTAGCCAAATGTACATCTGAGAGTGGGTGCCATCAGTTTGCTTTCACAATTGGATGTGCTGTAAAATGTGCGCATTCTTGCCACGCTAGTCACACTTTTAAAAAACCCAGCCCCTTTTAAAGTGCAACTATAACTGAACTGGGAAGCAGCTATAACAACAACAACAACAACAACAACAACAACAACAACAACAACAACAACAACAACATATTTTATTATTTATACCCCACCCATCTGGCTGAGTTTCCCCAGCCACTCTGGGCGGCTTCCAATCGAGTGTTAAAAACCATACAGCATTAAATATTAAAAACTTCCCTAACTATGGATAGTATTATTCCTCTCTCAGAACTCTCCTGTTGGGTTCATCAGTAATGACTGAACAGCACAGTGTGTGCATAATTACATTAAACTGTAAGAATGCACCATGACTCTTAGGGGGGAAAGAAGAAAGGGAGAGAAGAATGCTTGCCAGATGGTAGCTATGTTGCTTCAAGCACTTTTGAAAGGCATTTTCCAGGTCTCTGATGAGAACCTGAATAGAATAGATACAAAAGCAAAGGATGTATTTTGCTTCTTAGGGAATGAGGTGTTCTATACCAAGAAATACTCTTAATAATGTACAGAAAGCTCATGGTTCGCCAGTCAAATAATGCAGAATATAAACAGTCACAGCAATGAGTGAAAAAAGAAATAGTCAAAAATTGCTGGGCAGCTTCCATTCATTCACTTTTTTCTGATCCCAAGGAAAGGAAAATGAAGAGCCTGAGTGTGTTCTTCCTGGCTATTATCCAACCGAGTTCATTCAGACTTAAAGAGTGCAATTCTATGCATGTTTACTAGGACGTAAAGTAAACCTAATACTACTTACATTTAGGATTGCAGTCTTGATGTCAAATGAGTGTTTAGGGTCAGGATGCACAAGTAATTTTCACTTTACATTTCTGTAAGGCAAGCTAAATATTGTTTCCCTACATTTTAGCAAGGGAAGCTTCAGTGAATCCCATTCCACCATTTCACACAACAAAAATGCTCAATCTCATGTTTTTACAACTATTGTGTAGTGTGTGCTATCTACATAGTAGGGGTGTTCATTTGCTACAACATTTGGCTTGCATTCTATGACTTCAGGAACCAAGTCAATCTGTGATCTTTCTGGTTCATTATCTGTTTCAGATCCAAAGCAGCTTATTTAAAATTGAAGCTGTTTCTTACCATTCACTATTTTGGGTACTAAAGCAAAAGCTGTAACTTTTGTTTTGTTTTGATAGAAGTGGGTGAAATTTGTAAATATCACTGCCATTCTAGAATGGATTAAGTGTAGCAAATTACAAGCATATACATAGAATGTAATTGTGGCTGGACACTTTGATTTTTCACAAAAAGGAAACCTCTAACTGGCTTTGAGATTTCACTAGTTATTGCCTGCACAAGCATATTAAACACATTCCTGCAATTTTCAGTTCCAGGAACTTGATTTTAAAAATGAAAAGGTGATATCGTCAAGAAGTTTAATTCTGCACTCAGTCAAACTCTACAGCATTCTGTGCTTTTTTCTGGGTAGCTGATGAAGCCCTCTGTTACACACTTTCTATTACAATCCCATTAGAAAGGAAAAACCTGACCCCAATCTTAAGGACGCAGCATTGTTTCCACTGCCATGAACTCTTAGACAAAATATGCAGAGATCTACTCTTTGCTGAGCTGCCTTGCGAGGGCTTTGCCTTAAAAGGCTGCCAAACATATTTATTTTTTAAAAGTAATTAGAAACACAATTAAAATGAATTACTTTTCCCATATCTTCATTCATCTCTCCCCATATACACTATATATTTAAAGTACTATCATGCCACTTTCAACCAACATGGCTTCCCCCAAAGAATTATGAGAACTGTAGGTGCCGAGAGTTGTTAAGAGAATCCTTAATAGAGCTACCATTCCAAGAGTCACCTGGGAAGAAGGTCTGATGGTTAAAGCACTCAGAATTGTATCTCTGAGTGGAGTAGCAGTCTCTTAATAACTCTCACCAAACTTCCCAGGATTCTTTGGGGGGCTGGAATCTTCATTGTTTAAATTGGTGTGATGCTTCTTGCCCGATTCGTGATAGTGCAGCTTAAGAAGTTTTCAGCCCTCTGAGGAAAACGAAAATGGATTTTAGGTTCCTTCCGAACATTCACTAGGAAAGCCTGGGGAGAAAAGGAATAGTTTCCAAGCTGAACTCATGGATGTCTCCACATCACTAAAGTATCAGTGCCGGTGTGGTTTCCTTGTCTGCAAAGAATACTGTCACTACCAGGTCTCTGAAGCCTGGGTTCACTAATAGGGTTTTGGTTATGTTATCCGTACACACATGAGCGGAAGTGTGCCCCCTGCCTCTAAAGCATTTTGTTATACAAATCACAGCAATGAAGCTGTGAGATTTGCTTTAATTAAGGTTTACAGATACCAGGCCTTTCTAAATCCTCTGTTTCAACTAGCCAGAATAGCGTGGCAGCCTTGGGGGGGTTACAATAAGCAGATATTAATTCAATCTAAGTGACAATGCTGTGTTGGATTTGCATAATTCAGATGAATATTAAAAGACAGCATCATGATGATGTTGGTACATGATGCCAAGGGAATTGATAAAACGGAGCACTTATCTCAGTGCTCCCCACCTTCAAAGCCTATTATCAACATTTGCTGATTATTGAATTCCCAGGGGTCCCTTGCGGGGGTGGGAACCCATAGAATGCCTCCCATTTTACAAATACAGGGAATAGGAGGCACATGTGAATAGGAGGCACATGCCAAATTCAAGCGACAACAATTTCTAAAACGGAGCAGGCTGGGACACAAGATGGCCAGCAGTCCTGTATTTTGTCTTGGAATAAGGGGCTGCCCTGTTGTGAACCAGATAGAAGTGTAGACCGTTAGAAAAAGGCAGCAGATTTGAATTATTATATTCATGCCTTGGAGAGATGTGCATCTCATATGTCTTGTGCTTCTCTTACTGAATAAGAGAATTTATGGATTTGTTAGGAGATCTGTCTGTAGTTAAGTTTTCATCACTGATGACCAATGTTAATGTTCTTGAATGATGATGATGATGATGATGATGATGATGATGATGATATATATGCCACCCATCTAATTGGGTTGCCCCAGCCACTCTGGGCATCTTCCAACAAATTAAGCACAATGAAACACCAAACATTAAAAACTTCCCTAAACAGGGCTGCCTTCAGATGTTTTCTAGAAGTCAGATAGTTGTTTATTTCCTTGACATCTGATGGGAGGATTGTTCCACAGGATGTGGGTGCCACTACCAAAAAGGCCCTCTGCTTTGTTTCCTGTAACTTCACTTATCACAGTGAGGGAACCACCAGAAGGCCCTCAGAGCTGGACAGCACCGTCCGAGTTGAACGATGGGGGTGGAGACACTCCTTCGGGTATACAGGGCATATCTAGCTGTGTCTCCATGATGTTCATACATGGATGTTTAAGGCCACATGTCTACCTTACTGTCTTATGTGTTTGCCACACTGTTACAGTGGTTTCGCTCACACAAAAGCCTGGTTGCTGTTCAAAATGTACAGCCGCCGTTAATTGATTCGAGCCGAAAAAGGTGAATGGAACACACAATTAATGTATATGATGTGGGGTACAACATTATGAAATGAATTATACAGGAAGCCGTTAGCCCATTAATGAGGTACTGGGGCCATCCAAAGATGCGGCAACTGTTTATTTACTCAGTTTTGAGTGGGAGGCAAGTGAGAAATTAGAATGGCAGGAAATTAAGTAGGGAAATGTAATTATCCAAGTCTGGAGTCAAGCCAGGACAATGATGCTCAGTCATGCTAGCATATTCCCCTCCCTTCATCAGTACATTAATACACACACACACACACACACACACACACACAATCCTACGGTTGCACTCATCAAGCAATTAAAAAGGAGTCTGGCCCCAAGCACTCCTAAAAAGTGCTTGCTAACACCATTAAACTATTCAAGTGCCTTGTCAGATTGCCTTAATTCTGATTTGTTTTTAATTTTATTCTGATTTCAGCTGTGCTATTTCTACTGGTAAGAAATGGGACCACAAAATCCATTTCCCTTTGTTTAGTTGCCTGGCCTAAAAGAATGAAACATTTTGACTGAGCTTCTGAGCTTGAGCAAAAACTATGCCAAAACCAAACAGAGCTAGCTAACTTAGGGCGCAGCAGGGATCACCAAACTCTTTTTTGGCCCTGTGGGAACTTTTGCAAACTGGAGAAACTGTTGTGGGCACCATAATATGAATCCAGATTTTAAAAATAAAAATGGCACAGTGATATCTCACTAATGCAGAAGAGTTGTCTCAGAAAGAAGTAATTTAGAACCTTAAATCTAGGTAGATGGGGAGAATTTTAGTAAGCCTGCTGGACTTCTTGAGAATGGAGCCACTAAGAAAGTACTCATCCACCATCCATGTATGAATAATGGAAGGTCTTTTCTTTTTTTACTTTGAAGTTGAATCCTAATTCTGAATCCTCATTTGATTCAATAGAACTTACTTCTCAGTAGACACAGTTAGGATTGTGCTGTTAGTCAGGCTAAGAGTAGCCCAGTTAGTGAAGACTATCTTGTCCCATTGATTTCATTGAGTTTACTCTAAACAATCCTAACCTCACCCAGGGGTGGGCCCTGTTGAATTCAATAGGACTGGCTACTAAGTAGATATGGTTAGGATTGCAGAAGAGTTTGGATTTGATATCCTGCTTTATCACTACCTGAAGGAGTCTCAAAGTGGCTAACATTCTCCTTTCCCTTCCTCCCCCACAACAAACACTCTGTGAGGTGAGTGGGGCTGAGAGACTTCAAAGAAGTGTGACTAGCCCAAGGTCACCCAGCAGCTGCATGTGGAGGAGCGGGGAAGCGAACCCGGTTCACCAGATTATGAGTCTACCGCTCTTAACCACTACACCACACTGGCTCTGTCGGTTTGAATCCAGCCCTTGGTACTTAACTTACTAGTAACTCAAAGTGGCTAGAAATCCCCTGCCGGGGGGGGGGGGGAGAAAGATACCAGTTGGTTTTGATGTCCTTTCTTTGCCACAAGCCATAGTAAAGCCACTGCCTTATATCTCAGGATGATTTTTCACAGTTTCCCTTTCCTCATCATTTCCCTTTCCTCACCATTTCATGCTTTCAAGCCCTCTGAGGAAATCAAAAGGGAGTTTTATAAAGTGCCAAAAGGACAAAGGACCAGGATGCCAGAGCTTTTTTCACGTGTGAACATCACTCAATGGGATTGCTGGCCTCTCTGCCTTAAATAATCATGCCCTGCCTTTGAATGAAGCAGACATAATTGTCTAAAGTGGAAAATGCTGTTTTCAGAGTGTCCTTTCCCCCTAGCTGTGAGACTATTTCGTAGGCAGGCAGACACCAAAAGAAAGATGTTTGTGTGTCCTTTATAAGACCCTTCTCCCAAACCAGCATCTTGTGTGACACATAGTTATGCATGGCTGCCTGTGCCAGAATACACATCTTGATAGCATACTCAATTTTAAAACAGTGCTGGCAGATAACATTTACATGCAGACTAGCACTGGAGGAGTACCTGATTTTGCTTGCCGTTCTTGAGCCAGCAAGTATTTTATTTAAATAAACAAAATAACAGATTTTTTAGGCTACCTTATAGGACAACAGTCTCTCTAGGTGGCTCAAATAACAAAAAGTGCAAGCCCCTGAAATATTTTTTTAGTCCAGTATCAAAATAACATATAAATCCAGTTATTAGAAGTCCAGAACCCAGCAGCAATCTTAGTTAGACCCTCTTAATTAAAAGTAAAAAATAATAATTGGGCTGATATGGACCTCCTTATCTCAATTAGGACATCTGTTTCTAGAACCATAACAATGATTAGAAAATAGAGTTGCCAAGCAATTAAAGGATCTTAGTTAATTAATCATCTTCCTACTAATTGCACAATTAGTGGAATGTAAATAATTGTGCATGCTACTACTCAAACCTCAGTATATGTGCCTTTTGGAGATATCAATCTTTTAAATCTTAAGGATATTTCCCAATATTTTTGGTAGTTATTGTACATCATTTACACCTTATTAATTGATTCACTGTTATTATTTTACCCTAAGGTCTGAGGCCAGGTTACAACAATTAAAATACATTGTTAAAGACAGCTAAAACAATTTACAAATCACAAAAACAGGTTGGGACTGTAAATATACATCTCAGCAATATGGAACATCTTTTGGAAGTACCGTACTTTTCCGTCTATAAGACGATCCCATGTATAGGACGACCCCTATTTTGGGGGACTCAGATTTAAGAAAATGGGGGGAGATGGCGCAGAGTTGTTGAGCTTTTTAAAGGGAGGATTGCCAAAAATTGCTCACCCACACGCATCACTAAATCTGTCTTCCGTCTGTCCCATCACCGGCAGAAGCTGCCAATCACCCTCCCAACTGCCAGAGCATCAGCCAATCAACACCACCTATTGACGCAGCAACCAATAGCATGCACAATAGCCGCAGACAGCCTTGGCAGCAACCAATTAAACATCCACCATATGCACTACCCATGTATAAGACGACCCCAACTTTTAGGCATTATTTTTACGGGGGGGGGGTAATAGTCTTATACATGGAAAAGTACGGTATATGTAAGGTCTATATGTTTGGGTCAGCCTTTGGTGTTCAGAAAAGTTGGGGAAATGTTAGTGAATTTGAATAAGTGTTACTCTTTTTGTTGTGCTTCTGTTTCTTTTTACCTCTGCTTAATGGCAGGGTAGGCTGAGCTACATTATGGGGGTCCTGCATGCATTAAGGCTGCGTTCCTCTTCCCTCTCTTATTCTCACTTGGTCCATTCTGATTGCCCAACAGCACATGACAGTCACTGCACTGGGCCAATTGTGTTGGTTTTGACTTTGTTCCTCTGCTAAACAAGTTCCATCTGCAAGTACCAAAAGTGCTGTCACATGGAGGATGCAGCAAGCTTGTTTTCTCTTGCTCTGGAAGCTAGGGCCCAAAGCAATGGATTCAAGTTATAAGAAAGGCAATTAGGAAGAACTTTCTGACAGTAAGAGCTGTTCGACAGTTGAACAGACTCCAGTGAGAGCTGCTGGACTCTCCTTCCATTTTTAAGCAGAGGTTGCATTGCAGCGGGTTGGACTAGACATTTCTATTCCACCTTAAGGAACAGATGTGTGGAATTATTGCGTGTCACATGTCTGTTTACATTCCAGGACAGCTTGCTGGGAACTTCCATTGTGTATAGCTTTTGCTTTTTGCTGTTCTCTCTGAGATAACATGAGAGAGAGAGACGACATGTTTCTTTGTCCTGATTTATGCTTAATAAATCTGTAGTTGTAGTATGCTTCCACAAGCCTCACACCTATTCTGTGTGTGCAGTTCAATCTGCTGATAGTGTGCCCTGGCTGAGTAAGCCAGGGTCGCTGATTTACATCAGAGCAGAGGTGATGGTCCAGGCCACTGGAAGGAGATGGCCCAGCCGGGGCTAGCCAGCTGGCCTCCCGGCCCTCTGCATGTCGACAACATAGATGACCCTTGGGTTCCCTTCCAACTCTACAGATCAATGATTATACACCTAAAGGTGGTCCCCATATTGAAAGGGGCAGTGAGGCTGTGCCACTGGTCTCACCTCTGCCATTGTGCTACTTCCCCGAGGATGGCTTCATGACCTCACCCATCCCTGTTGTCCGTGTGTTGCCTGTAGACATCTGAGCCAAGGAAGATTGTGTTTGTAGCCCTCTACATGTGTATTTTCCCAATTGAAGCTGAATCTTCAACCACACCGGGATCTAGATCCCATGGAAGCCCATGTATGTCCACATCCCAAAAAGTTGTATATTGTTCAGGGTGGAGCCAGCAGTGCATCCTTACTGCCTCTAGTGAACACAATGCATGAAATGTATTGTGGTCAATTCTGGATTGAGTAGAGGGGAGTTTGCCCACCACTGGTTATACGTTCATGAAAAATGCACTCAGTTTGTTGAATCATTCAGGCTTCTGTTTGGATGATGATCTGCTACCCCCCTGAATATTTTCAGCATTCAGCTCTCAAACGTCCTGTCAGTGTTACATATCTTTTACATAACTGCGTTTCATTTACTGCATTTAATCAAGGCAATTCATTTGACGTTGTGGGGGTTCCTTGATAGGAAGAAGCAGACACTTAAGACAGAGGCTTCCTATCTTCAATGTGGGTCATGGCATGATGTTTCCCTTTTCAAGACAGCCACAGCTGCCAGACTTAGTTGACTAATACGGACACACAAATCCCCAAGCACATTGCTAAGGAGCCAGCTGTTACCCAAAGCATGCCTTCCTGAGTAAGATGGCTTGTGTGCATAGCAGATTCCCTGCTGGCTTGTTACTTAGTTGTCCAAGTGATGGAGGAATCTGCAGCGAGGAGTCTGGGGTTTTTGTGGTTAGCGGTGCCATCTGCACCTGCACACCTTTTGTTTCACGAGCAGCAACACCACAAAAAGCATGTGGATGTGAACATCTTGTGGATGGCAAAATAATGGCAACATGGGATAGATATAGGGGATCATTTCCTATGTAACAGAAGGCTGACAGCATGCCATATTATTTATGGAACAGGCTTAGCTACGAAGATGGTAGAAACTACGGTTGTGCCAAATATGCTTCCATTTTCATTTGCAGTCCCCAAATAGCAGTTTGGGAAAAGGTAGAGCCATTCCCCCACAAAAAGCAAATGCTTTGATTTTGACAATGTTTGGGACCATTCTTCACCCTTTCTGCTGCTGTTCCATTGCAGATACCTTCCCCTGCCTGCTCTGTTACTCCCCTCTTCTTGGACTGGTCACTTGATTGATGATTGATTGATTGATTGATTGATTGATTGATTGATTGCATTTGTTGTTGGCTTCCTTCTGTCTTGGGATGCGGGTGGTGCTGTGGTCTAAACCACAGAGCCTAAGGCTTGCCGATTGGAAGGTTTGAACCCCCCTCAACAGGGTGAGCTCCCATTGCTCGGTCCCAGCTCCTGCCCACCCAGCAGTTCGAAAGCACATCAAAATACAAGTAGATAAATAGGTACCGCTCCGGCGGGAAGGTAAACGCCTTTCCATGTGCTGCTCTGGTTCGCCAGAAGCGGCTTTGTCATGCTGGCCACATGACCTGGAAGCTGTCTGCGGACAAACGCTGGCTCCCTTGGCCTATAGAGTGAGATGAGCGCACAACCCCAGAGTTGTCCGCGACTGGACCTAATGGTCAGGGGTACCTTTACCTTTACCTCTTTCTGTCTTGGGAGAAGAGGGAAAAGTGCACCTTCAGAGGTAAAGTCAAACCATTGGAGAGTTGCAGTGCCTGCTGTAGATACTGTATTTATATCTCACCTGTTTCCTCTAAGGAGTTAAGGGTGGCGTACATGGTTCTCCCCCACCTTATATAACCCCCACAATAACCCTGTGAGATAGGTTAGGCTGAGAGGCAGCGACTAGCCCCATGTCACACTCTGAGCTTCCTGGCTGAGGTGGGATCACGATGACGATGGGTCCTGTAATATGACATTGCTTTCCTATGTTGCCACATTATGTAACCAGTCATATTTGGCATCAAGATAATGAAGTCAAATGAGAGCAAAGGCAGTGATTTCTGGGTGAGGGATGCTGGTTTCATTTTGGCCTCTTGATCCACTTCCTGGTCAAAGAGACTGCCTGGCATATGAGGGTGGTGGTCATTTTCTGTTGTTTTTTTCACCATCATGTTCTTCCTCTTTTCACATTTCCCTGTTTCAGATAAATTATTTCCATCGGGAAAGAGAAGTATTTCATTAAGCAACTAAATCTCCTGTGAAGATTTCTAAGTATGGCTCTTGGATTATTTTTCTTATTGATTTTCTGTATAACAAGTGTTTTTGATTTCTCGTCACCTCTACACTATGTGTAAGCAGCAGGGGAGGGGAGACTGGGGAAAGTTGCTGTACTACATCATTGCAAAGGTAGTCTTTGTGTCATTGTATCTCTTTGATCTGGAAATGGCTTAAATTAGTATGCGGTTTTGTATAATAGAGGGTAATGCTCTGGATTGCTAGTGACCTTTCTCCTTTGCAACTGGTGACAAGTCCAACACTGAAGAGAAAGAGAGTCAAGCACACATTATTATTGGTAGTAGTAATATTACTTAGTACATTTCTTTATCTTGTCCTTCCTATAAGGGGCTCGGATCAGTTTTGTCAGGGAGAGGCAAACGGGAAAAGATGAAAGGACAGAAACCAGCAGTTATAGAGAGCCTAAAGAGATTATCAGCAGCTTGTCGTCTGACAGTCAGTCTGACGTAGAGGAGGAGGAGGATGAGCCTGGGACAAGTCATGCTGTACACAGAGGAAGTAAGGGGAGGAGTTTTCGCAGACTTGCATGCTGGGTGCGGAAAAGGAGGAAGTAACATTAGAGGGAGCAACTGCGCACAAGGGGAAGGAGGTTAATGGAAACGCTGGAGATGTATGTTTGAACTTTGTCAAATAAATCAATTGTTTGGAACTGGCTGGGAGCCTGGAGTCTTATCAATGGCCAGCTGGACAGCATTAAGCCTCTGACAAGTTTATCCTCATTTCCCCCCATAATAACTCTGTGGGGTGGCTCTGTGGTCTAAACCACTGGGCCTCTTGGGCTTGCTGATCAGAAGGTTGGCAGTTCGAATCCCTGTGACGAAGTGAGCTCCCATTGTTCTGTCCCAGCTCCTGCCAACCTAGCAGTTTGAAAGCACCCCAATGCAAGTAAATAAATAGGTACCGCTGTGGCAGGAAGGTAAACAGTGTTTCCGTGCAGTCTGGTTTCCACCACGGTGTTCCATTGCACCAGAAGCGGTTTAGTCATGCTGGCCACATGACCCAGAAAGCTGTTTGCCGGCTCCCTTGGCTTCAAGTGAGATGCGCGTCCAACCCCATAGTCACCTTTGACTAGACTTAACCGTCCAGGGGTCCTTTACCTTTTACCTTTAATAAGAGAGTTGGCGGCTTTCCATTACCCAGTGAGTCTTCATAGCTGAAATTGTATTTGAATCCATTTCTCACACTCTAGCCTTTGCACTGTCCTACTACTACAGTCATACCTCCGTTTGCAAATGTGATCCGTGCGGGAGGCACGTTCGCAACCCGCAGCGTTTGTAGCCTGAAACGCCGCATCTGCACACACGCATGATGCGATTTGGCACTTCTGCACATGCGTGTGATGTCATTTTGTGCTTCTGAACATGCGCGAGTGCCAAAACCCGAAAGTAACCCGTTCCGGTACTTCCGGGTTCGGCGTGGTCCGCAACCTGAAAGCGCGCAACCCACAGTGTTCGTAACCCAAGGTATGACTGTACTACATTGCAGTGCCTATATGTTAGGGACGAAGAGGAGTGGTGGGAGGGATCAGCCAGGGAACCTCCTCCCCAAGGGAAACCTCAAAGGAGGAACGCTCAGAGCCAGGGGATTGGTGGTGGGACACCGAGGAGAGGTCAGCGGGAGAACATTGGGAGGAGAGGCAGAATGCTGAAGGGGCAGCAGGGTTTAGTGAGCAGGAAGAGCCTGTGACAGGGAGCAGTTCAGACTCTTGAGGCTGAAGCAGAGGAGGGGGTCAAGGGGACTCCCTCAGAAGGCCAAGTGCCTGCCCATCTGCATCCTCATGTCACCCTCTGTGCTCCACTCTCTGCAGACACACTCTGCTGCTGGTTGTACTATCTTCCCAACTTGTGGCTTACTTCTTGAATCCATCTCCTGGCTTGCCCTTTGGCTCTTACTTTCCCCTTGATTTGTCCCATGGTTCCTGAATCCTGGCTCACCCTCACAGCACAACCCCAACTCTACATCTCCTGTATAACAGAGAGGTATTGTCTCCTAGCCTCTACTAGGCTGGGGAAAGTACAGCACGAAGATGTACAGCTTTGGAGAGGCAGACTGGGAATGTAGGCATTGCTGGGCAGAAGTTGTTCGGTTCCTGACACAGTATACTTTAATAATAATAATAATAATAATAATAATAATAATAATAGACATACCCCCACCTCAATTCCCTGTGACACATATGCAGTTGATGGACCATTTACAGTGAAGCCATAGATGTATTAATATTCAGTCCAGAAGACCACAGAGGTGAGACCAGATGTGCAGTTGTAATTGGAGATCACCCACTTATAGAGAGGGGGAGAGAAAATGGTGGCTGAAGCTGTCCAGGTCTAATGGAAGAAGGCGACTGTGCTTATTTGATCAGAGAAGCGCTGCAGTGTAAGAATTGCTGCTCCTGGGAGTGCAATTTTTGCACCCCCTGCCGAGAATGTAATGATTACAGAGTTAGACGAGATTCTTAGTTTAGATGAAACAATTTTGAAGAAAAGGTTTCCCCTGGATGGGGAAGCAGCATTTTAGCAATGATAGCCAAGAACAATTTAAGACATCTGTTGGGGTTGCTGTCAACCGTGATAGCATCATTATGGAGCATCAGAGTACAAGACAGGAAAGAAAACAATCCAAGGTTAAGTTAATTGGGGAGACATTCCTCTCCACTTTAACCTGACCCAACCACCTGTCTGCCCATCAAATCTTTCCCCCCTCTCTATGACAGTCATAATAACTGACTGATTCTGCCCCATGGCTTTCTATTTTTAAAAAGCAAATAACTATTAGTCTCCACTACTTTCAAAAGGAAGCCTCTTACTACGATGCCCTTTTGGATTTGCACCTCCTCCAAAATATTTTTATTACGTTTTTCATGTAGCAAGTTAAAACACAAAAGTTGCCATAAACAATAAACCCAATCCAAGTGCTGGGATATTAAAATGTTTATAATATCGGCCAATGTTTGAGTGAGAAATACTGGCAGGTACAGGAAGATTACAGCACAATTAGCCCTGCAAATCAAGGAAGATTATCTTTCCAAAATAATCGTAAAGTAGGGGGCTGAAGCCCATGGCTGTTTTGTGGATGTGAGAGGAAAATGGAAGCTATGTTTCCATGAGTAAGTCCTGCTTTGTGATACCTCCTAAGAGTTTGATGTGAACCAGCCCAGACATTTGTTCATCATCTGAGGCCCTTTTCCATGTGCCTCTTCTGACGGAGGTATGGAGGAGGCCTACACAAAAACAGGCCTTTTCAGTAGTGGCTCCCCACTTGTGGAATGCTCTATCCAGGGAGGCACATCTGGCACTGTTATTATCTACTGCAGGCATAGGCAAACTCAGCCCTCTAGATGTTTTGGGACTACAATTCCCATCATCCCTAGCTAACAGGACCAGTGGTCAGGGATGATGGGAATTGTAGTCCCAAAACATCTGGAGGGCTGAGTTTGCCTATGCCTGATCTACTGTTAGGTGCCAGGCAAAAATATATCTTTTTACCCAGGCTTTTTTGGTCCTTTATATGGAGGACTTTAGGTAAATTTGTGGCCTCTTCCTTGCCTATTTTTTTTTTTTTTTTTAGTGGGGTGGGTGGTAGTAATCTGCCTTTATGCAGTTTTAACTAAAATACACATTTTTACAGGCCATTTCTCCCAATTTTGATGCATTTTTAACGCTATTTTGACTAATATTTATTCATACGCTTTAATACATGCATTTCTCTATACATTGTTTTGTTGGAAAACTTCATCACAAAATTTCGAAAAGCCTGACTGTCAAAGGATAGCAGTGTGTTACCATTTGTGTATTAGCTGGAGATTGCAAACTAGATAGTTTCTCATTAAAATGCAAATTAAGTTTAATATCTCCCCCATCTCTCCTCCTGAGGGCTGACCTGAAAGAAGGACCTGTCAGGGCATGGAAACCTGAGGACTCCACCCCATGGAACTGATAGGCAGATGTGAAATATTATATAAATAGAAAAGCTCTCAGCTAGGCCTGTTTTGGGACGCGGGTAGCGCTGTGGTCTAAACCACAGAGCCTAGGGCTTGCCAATCTGAAGGTCGGCCGTTTGAATCCCCATGACGAGGTGAGCTCCCGCTGCTCGGTCCCAGCTCCTGCCAACCTAGCAGTTCAAAAGCACATCAAAGTGCAAGTAGATAAATAGGTACCACTCTGGCAGAAAGATAAACGACGCTTCTGTGCGCTGCTCTGATTCACCAGAAGCAGCTTAGTCATGCTGGCCACATGACCCGGAAGCTGTACGCCGGCTCCCTCGGCCAATAAAGTGAGATGAGCGCCGCAACCCCAGAGTCGGCCACGGCTGGACCTAATGGTCAGGGGCCCCTTTACCTTTACATTTAGGCCTGCTTTAAAGAAACAGGGATTGTTCAGGAGCTGCCCCCCCCCCCACACACAGTGAGATGATATTTTAAATATCAAAACACCAGCCCTCTTCCTCTTTTCTCACCCTGCCTGGCCAAATCATTTCATTTCTATGAATTCCCTCATTGCCAAAATTATTATTATTATTCATTTTTTTCTCCAAACGGAAGAGGAAATTCCTACTGTTGGTTTTCCACCCGCTGCCAAGAACTGTGGCTTGGCTTCCCCTCCTTGTAAAGGGGAACCATAAGGACTGTTTTCTGATTTGAGGTGAGGGACCCATTTGTTCACAATGCGCACCCCCCCCCCAAAAAAAAGCAGATGAAGAATGTGTCTTGCCAATGCTGAATCTATAATTTTGAAGCAAGCCATATATCTGCCTCTCCTGTTCAGGAAATGTGTGGTAATCTCTTGATGATAATTGAGTAAAACTTGCTCATCATTCAGTGCTTATTTTGGAGCAGCAGTTCACTCCAGAACTAGTGTTCTTTCCAAAGTACCATTGGGAAAGTGCACATTACCTGTGTGGACAACAGAGAAGCCATCAGTTCTTGCTGCAAATGAGCTCTGTACAAGGTTGCACTTTTCAAAGGGATAATGCACAATGTGATGACCTGGGAATCAGATTCAGAGGCTGAACCTGAGGAATCCCAACCTGCACAGGAGTCCCCACCTCCAGGACCGACTGAGCTGGGGTTGGGGCTTGAACCTGAAGGCCCTCACCTGTGCCGGATCCTCAGGAGCAGACGCCAGCTTGAATCCGCTCTGGCTCTGGAGGTGATCAAGGATCCATTGCCTGCAGGTGCACCTCTCTCAGCCCTGTCAGGGGAAGGTGAGGTTGCCTCTGGGTCCAGTAACCCTCCACCCTCTCCGGAGCTGCAGAGGCTCAGGGCAGAGAGGTGGAGGGAACTAAGTTCTCGCAGGAGGAGTGCTCACCTTCAGGCCAAGCGAAGCGAGTCACCTGTGGACCGGGGCCACCCTATGCCTCAGAGGAGATAAAGGCCAGCCAGCCCAGTCCCAGGTTTCGGGAGCAACATTGTTGGTAATCTGTTCCTGCCGGCACCCTGACCTGCTCTCCTGCCAGAGTTCCTGACCACGCTCGACTCTTCGCTTTGGACCTCGCTTCGCCCCTGAGGGACAGCCTCCATACCCTCAACCTCGGACCGGACTTAGACCACGCCGCATGGTAACCCCCCCCCCCTGGGACCAGCACACACAATTAGTACCCATATGCAAACAGGTTGTGTTTGCAGTGTGTTGTTGGCGCGGTTCACACATGTAGGAGTGGTACTCTGAATGGCTGAAGGTTTGGAATGGGTGTGCAATCTCTCCCCTCCATCCCTCACGGGTGAACAAATGGGTTCCTTCCTTTAAACTGGCCACGTTGTATACATCATTTGATGTATGGTGCAAGTGGTGCACACAGAGATACATGGCACTGTGGTCTAAACCAGTGTTCCCCAACCTTGGGCCTCCAGCTGTTTTTGGACTACAACTACAACTCCCATCATCCCTCGCTAGCAAGACCAGTGGTCAATGATGATGGGAATTGTAGTCCAAAAAAATGTGGTAAAATGTGGTTAATTATGGCTATGCAGTGCAGAGAGTGGAGTTTGTTTTTAAAGTAACACAGCAGCAGCAGCAACAACAACATAAAATGCATTAACTGGAGAGACTCAAAGAGTAGAATAGGCTTTGCATAGTAATGCAGCTTCTTCACATGGGTTTGCAATTATAGCCTTTGTTGGTTGCTTGGCAAAAATCGCTGAAGCTTTGCAAATTCTATTTGTAATTATGTTTATAAAGAAATGTCAAAGTTTAAATCTAAGACTAATTCCTCCAATTCCTTGGCTGTTTAGACAAGTTAGCTGCTTATTTTTTTCTGGAAGAAGTACAGAGGAAAGAAATTCCAGTCAATCAAAAATTGAAGCCAAATCTTGTTGAACAACTTCTGCAAAATGTGTACTTATGTTTGTTTTACTATTTTGAGGCTACAGTTTTTTTTGGGGGGGGGAAGTCATGTATCTGTATGAGAAATGCAAAATGTCACTTTCCCTAAGTTTCAAAAGATTATTTTAGTTTAGGCACCTTGCCTGTTGTTGTTGTTGTTGTTGTTGTTGTTGTTAAAACAATCCACAACTCCTCTGCATCCAGTCAATCCATGACAGTGCTTTGTTGATTTGACCTGTATTAAGAAAGCATCATCTTCAGAAATAATCCAGTCCTCCCCATTTTTTTGGTTGCTTCAGCATTTTTCTTGGAGCAGCAAATATATTTGCACCTTAAACAGGATGCATTGCGATATGACAGATCCCCCATTGTACTACTTAGGACTCTGCTACATTGGCAAAGAAAAAGTGCTTTGCTGTGGTCTAAACCACTGAGCCTCTTGGGTTTGCCGATTAGAAGGTCAGCGAACGGGGTGAACTCCTGTTGCTCTGTCCCAGCTCCTGCCATCCTAGCAGTTTGAAAGCATACCAGTGCAAGTAGATAAATAGGTACCACTGCAGTGGGAAGGTAAACGGCATTTCCATGCGCTCTGGCTTCCATCACAGTGTTCCGTTGCACCAGAAGCGGTTTAGTCATGCTGGCCACGTGACCCGGAAAGCTGTCTGTGGACAAATGCCGGCTCCCTCGGCCTGAAAGAGAAATGAGCGTAGCAACCCCATTGTCACATTTGATTGGACTTAACCATCCTGGGCTCCTTTACTTTTATCTTTTTTATATGTAGGATAACACTGTAACACCAGATGGAGTTGTGGAGTTCCATTTTTGCTAACCCTATTTCTCATACAAAGTTTGCAATGTGTTTAACTGAAATGCTTCTTGGATGTGCCTAGATCCAGCTCTAGATGCAAACTCCTTATTGTGCCAAATATTTTACACAGGGAAGCCAGAATAAGATTTATTTAAAGTGTTACCTTAAAAATGATTTTTGCTGTAATGACGATGCTGCTTTGTCCCAATATTGGGAGAGCGCTCAAGCTGCTACTGGTTTCCTGATACACCTGTGGAACCCACCCCCCTTCGCACGAATGCAGATATTCTAACAGCAGTGACACAGTGGTGCTGGGCAATGGAACCTTGTATGTGTGTCTGTGCGCTTCTGAAATTACGTTCTACCTTAGCAACAGAATCATAGAATTGTAGAGTTGGAAGGGACCACATATGTCACCTAGTCCACCCCCTTGCAATGTAAGATATTTGGCTTCAGGAATGAATCCTCTGTATTTGTTGTTTAGTCATTTAGTCGTGTCCAACTCTTTGTGACCCCATAGACCAGAGCACGCCAGGCACTTCTGTCTTCTACTGCCTCCCGCAGTTTGGTCAAACTCATGCTGGTAGCTTCGAGAACACTATCCAACCATCTCGTCTGTCGTCCCCTTCTCCTTGTGCCCTCAATTTTTCCCAATATCAGGGTCTTTTCCAGGGAGTCTTCTCTTCTCATGAGGTGGCCAAAGTATTGGAGCCTCAGCTTCATGATCTGCCCTTCCAGTGAGCATTCAGGGCTGATTTCCTTCAGAATGGAGAGGTTTGATCTTCTTGCAGTCCATGGGACTCTCAAGAGTCTCCTCCAGCACCATAATTCAAAAGCATCAATTTTATCAATTATTAATGCAGTGAAAATAAAATGCAGGCCCCAATGCAGATTCTCTTTTCCCTGTTCATACTTGAGCATTGGAAGGTGGGAGAACATGTCCTTTGCCTCAGGCAGCAAAATGTCTTCTGCCAATTCTGGTATGGTTTGGTGTGATGTCTGACCACCAACCCACAAGAGTCTGCGTACATTTCTGGGATTCAACAGGTCTTTTATTTTTATTTTTTAACACACTAGATCTGACTTCCCCAACCTGGTGCCCACCAGATATTTTGGACTACAACTTCCATCAGCCCTGAACAGTCTTGGGGTGATGGGAGTTGTGGTAATAAACATCCAGAGAAGGCTGTGCTAGAACATGTCAAGGAATGTTGAAAATCATCTTATTTCAAACAAATAAACAACAGCGATACAGGGCTGTGTGAGGGTGAAAGCAAGAGGGAAACAGATGTGTATGCTGGGCAATTATGCATGTTAATTAGAACGGCAATCTTTTATCATGGCTTTAGCTTGCTAATGATCATCTTATTGATTTCTTTCCCCCTTCCCTCACAATGCACCAAACTGTGCTAAACCCTTGCTTGTTGCCTTCACGTTCCTGCTTTGGGCAGGCAGAGAGAGGTGCGTTTCCTTTACTTTTTAATGCATACCTGAATAAAACAACACCTGCCCTGTTGGCATTCGGCAAAGCCCTCAGAACGACATAAGGTGGCTAAAGCGTTGCTGCAGGTTCAAAGAAACAGTGCCGGAACCGTCGGAGTCAACCTGCATTATTCAATGTCAGACACGCTTATGCTCATATGAATTAGTAACTCCTTTGGTTGGCTTGTCTTCTTGGTCTCCATGGCAACTGTTTCCACTGCCATTAGCATCTGCAGGGCCCAACCTTGGTTCACATGTTTCTCTCTTCTAACAAAAGCAATTGCCAATTAATAGCTGCAGTGTAACCATATGTAGACATTTGGGTGACCTTTTGTTTTTATTTATTTGCTTTGAACTGCGTGCCTTTGCATGCCGGCCTTGCTTTCATGGTGTTGATTAGCATTTGATGCTAGAGGTGGCTCAGTGGTGATGTGTTTTTTAAAGTAATTTTGGGCCAAAATGCTACCAAATGACTTGCGCACACATGATGCTGTTTTAAATGTGCAGCACACATGGATCCTGAGGGAGGAAGAAGAAGAAGAAGAAGAAGAAGAAGAAGAAGAAGAAGAAGAAGAGTTTGGATTTGATATCCCACCTTTCACTCCCTTTAAGGAGTCCCAAAGTGGCTAACAATCTCCTTTCTCTTCCTCCCCCACAACAAACACTCTGTGAGGTGAGTGGGGCTGAGAGACTTCAAAGAAGTGTCACTGGCCCAAGGTCACCCAGCAGCTGCATGTGGAGGAGCGGAGACGCGAACCCAGTTCCCCAGATTACGAGACTACTGCTCTTAACCACTACACCACACTGGCTCTCTGAATGGATGAAGAAATGGAAGAAGTAATTCATTTTAGTTGTTTTAAATATTTTTGAAATAGATACCTTTGGCAGCCTTTTAAAGCAAAGTTCTCACAAGGCAGCTCAACAACAAATAGATCTCTGCATATTTTGTCTAAGCGATCAAAAGGTCAGCACAGATGGCAGTGAAGACAATGCCGTGTCCTTAAGATTGGGGTCAGACTTTTAATTAATGGAATTGTAATAGAAATCAGTAGGTGTGTAATAGAGGGCTTCATAAACACATCATCAACTACCAAAGCCCAGGAGGTCAATAGGTTCCTTATGGAGCTATCTATAAAACCCTCTCCTGATGTGCTGACATGCTTGCTGATTTCTGTTATATCTATTGATTATTTGCTGTACTATTATCATCTTTTCTGTGTGTGATATGTATAAAAAGGGTTTGGTACAGATCAAAACCAAGTTTATAGCAAACTGAACACAGTAGATTCCATTGGGTTTTTCTACGAGGAGAGCAGAGTTATCGTTAAGAATGAGCAGTAAAAATGGCAAATGCAATTCAATACTGTATTGTGAGGCGCACCGGGGCAAAAATCCTAATTTCACACAATAAAATCATGGGGATTGTACTGGCAGTAAGTGACCAGGAACTAGACCTTGCAGTTGCTCAGTGAAGGCTGTGACTTCTCTGTGCAGCAGCTGGGGAGGGAGAGAGGTGAATTTCATGCTAGGAAACATTAGGAAAGGGGCTGCCAATATCTCACAGTGATGTATAGATAACCACCGCTGTATGAGTGATCAAAACCTGTGATGGTGATTAATGTATTTAGGGTTGCCATATTTCTGGGAAATCCCAGACATATCCTCTTTCGGGGGGCCTATTTCCCCATTTGGGGGGGGATTTTTAGAAGTTATAGCAATTGTCCAGGTTTGGGGGGGTGGTTGATTTTTTAATTTTTTAATGTGTGTGTGTGAGTGCGAGCACACACACACACAGAGAGAGAGAGAGAGAGAGAGAGAGAGCTCCAGTTTAGGCTGTGATGTGATTGGCCTGGGTTCTGGTTCATGCTCAGACTCTGGTGCAGTGGGCCTTGGCTCTGGTTTGGGTTTGGGTGTTCTGCAGTCCTCAGCTGCTGCCAGCCCGAGCTGGGGCTTTCCCTGGCTCGGGCTGGCAGCAGCTCAGACTTTCTTCTTTTTTGCTCTTCAATATATGGCAACCTACTTCAGACGTAATTTAGTTATGAGCTTTTTTTCTTCTTCTCTGTTTAGGATGTTTGTGTGTGTTCCTTTGATGGAGTTCATTACCTACACCAAACAATGTGCATTTAACTCAGAATGCTTCCTTTCATTTTGAAATCAATATTTTTGCATGTTCTGCCTACCCCATACATCCTCCAAATCTCCCCTTTGGTTCTTACATTATTATGGTTTATAAACCACAATCAATTTACAGCAGCGGGGGCATAATTAAAAATAATAGCCATAGCAGCTGTATTGAAAAATCCCTCCCTCCCTCCAAACTCTTAATGACAGATCTCGTTCTCATTTGAATGCAAGGCATACTCATGCATAGGCCTTTTCCAATATGTAGCAGAATGTAAAGCCATTTATAACTATTTTCCACTGCGGGATTTTGAAAAATGGAGCGAGATCCCCCCTCCTGTCCTTTTGGAAATTGCTTGCCTGATGTCTGGGGCTCTGCAAAATGCAGATGATTTATATCTGTGACAGTGTTTAGGCCCTTGAGACAAAGGAATTGAAAGCTTCATGGGAAGGCCGCTGGGGGACGTGGTACAATTTTCAAGCATGGTAAATCTAGATTTTTTTTAAAGGTATTTACTGCACACCATCTCTGAGGTCCCAGTCAAATTCTGGGTTGGAAGATGAAAGGGAGCCTTAAAAAACCAATCACAAACACCCACAAAAATCTCCAGGCTCACAAGTGGGCAGTTTTGAAGTGAGAGGTGTAGAAAGCTCCATCCAGATGATCAAAGGAAATGAAAGCTCAATGAGCACTCAGACTCTTTTACAAAATCCAAGTTCAGTTCCTTCACTGATTTGGTGTTGAAAATACAGTGGTACCTCGGGTTACATACGCTTCAGGTTACATACGCTTCAGGTTACAGACTCCGCTAACCCAGGAATAGTATCTCGGGATAAGAACTTTGCTTCAGGATGAGAACAGAAATCGCGTGGTGGCGGTGAAGCAGCAGCGGGAGGCCCCATTAGCTAAAGTGGTGCTTCAGGTTAAGAACAGTTCAGGTTAAGAACGGACCTCCGGAGTGAATTAAGTACGTAAACAGAGGTACCGCTGTACAACATAATAAAACACACACAGCTGACCAGGATCCTTTTTAGAGTTTACTAGACTTGAACAGTGGTGCACTTAAATAATTTTAGATTCTGGATCTTATGGCCTTATGATGGAAAGCCAAGCAGAAATCCTTAATTTCACAATTGTTCCTCTAAGTCAGGGGTCGGCAAGGCTTACCGGGCATGGGCCGGATCACTCCCGCGGAGATCCTATGTGAGACGGACTGGCACAGCACGACGTCGGAAATCGCGTCTGCACATGTCTACGGCACGGGGAATCACTTCTGTGCATGCCCAGACACCAGAAATCGCATGCGCAGAAGCAATTTCCAGCGCCGTGGGCATGTGCAGACACGATTTTCAGTGTCTGGGCATGCGCAGAAGTGATTTCTGGAGCCGTGGAAGGGAGTCCCTGCGCCATGCTACATCGGTTTAGCGCAGCGCGTGGGGACTCACCGAGCAGGTGACTTGGTTTGGGGGCGGCTCATGGGTCAGTTAAGTGACCCTCATGGACCACTTCCGGCCCATTGGCCTTAGGTTGCCGATCTCTGCTTTAAGTAGAGGCTCTTGAGAAATATGGAGGCTGCATTTGGATGCAATCAGTTTTCCGAAAACCTGTTCTAGCAGCTGATTGAGATGTATTCAGCCAATATATGGTTTAGAAAGTGGAGGGCTTGGTTCAAAATGGACCCTTTTCTCGGTGACTTTAAATAAATTGTTCAAATTGCTTTGATTTAAATCAATCTCCTGTGTCTTTCAAAGTCTATTTTACCTTCAAGCTGTTTAAATTCCTTAGAGAATGGGAGTCTACCTACCCCTTTGCTTCCAAAATATGACAGAGGGAACAGGAAAAATGCACCACACCTCTTCAAGCTAAAGGAATCATCCCACTGGAATTTTTTTAAAAGTTCTTTTCAAGCCTATTTCAATAGATATGTCAACCATGACACCTTCCCCACAGATGAAATCAAACTTTGGGCAACTACTGCCACAAAAATCAAAAAGAGCAAAGTCTTCACAACCTCAGCTGCAATTGTGAAACTTTGCCTCAGTACCGTTGAAGTCCATCACCGTGCTAAGTGTGTATGGCGGTTGTTATGTACTGAAGTTCTCACCCTGGGCCAGCAGGGGGATACTGTAGATAGTTTACACTCAGGTCCACATATGCAAATAAGGAATTGAAAGTGACGTTCAATGATTGGATAGTTACAGAAAGTTGTTACTGTTGCTTTGTAGTGGAGCTCTATATAAGCAGGATGGCTGAACCCTTCAGTCCAGTTCTGTTCTGGGCCTGTGAATAAACAAGAGCTGTTTGAAGAACCACTGTGTCGTCTGATATGTTCACCCACAACTTAACAGCGGTGGTTATTTTAAGAAGAAATATATAACTAGCATCTGATAAAGCACCAGGAATCAATTGATATCCTTGAGAAATATGCCATAGTTTAACAGCCCTTGGCAGTTTTTCTAAGATGGTCCTTAAAAATGATAATTGTAGATTCAATTGCAGAGTGTTGGCAGTTGATAAAACATGATGGCAGTTTCCAGTGACTCACATGTCAGGGAATTATAAGCGTCAGAGTCTGAAAATGATCCAAGAGTCTTTATTTTATTGGAAAGAAACACTGCATGGATTAGGGCACGTTGAATTTTTCAACATTCAAAGTCCAACACTGAGGGGTGCTAAAAAGTTGTAACATGACTTGGGGATTCGAAAGCTATTTTGTTTAAATCAATATATGATTGGTAAGTAGTTTCCAAAAGCAGTTTACATGCTTCTTCATCAAACGTAGACGTACAACACCAGACTTGAATTCCTCACATCCCAAAACTACTACTACTATTAGCCTTTATTGGCACAGATTAAAACAGTAAAATCATAACATCTTGCAAAGTCATCCAAATACATTGATAATCCAAACACATACAATATATAAAAGACTAGATAGCAACCATTGAACAAATCAGGCAACTTTAGATTTAGCTTTAAAGATCTCGGTTAAGTACCCCGAAACAATCTTGGTAGTTTCAGGAGTATCATCCCTCAACAAATATTGGATTACAGACTCTCTGTAATATTTTGAGCTGTAAGGGAGTCACAAGGACATCTGTGTGATGGGTGTCAAGAAGAGGGCAATCCAAAATTATGTAATGTAGTGTATCTGGTGTTTTCTTATTACAGGAACAGAATCTGTTCTGGAAGGGGATTTTTTTTTAAAACTTTCCAAACAATACAGATGAGGGAATTTCATTTAGACGAGCTAGCATAAAAGCTCTGCGATGCAATGGAGTATCTAAATTATAAAAGTAATTAGGCATTACTCTGTGGTGGGGCTGCAATCCTAAGTAAGCAGATGAACATACAGAAGACTGGGAGGGGTAAAGTTTTTGGATTTTATGGTCTAGTAGGCTCTGCTTAATAAAGGAGAAGATATGTGACACATCTGATAGAAAAAGGGAACCTATTGCAATCCCTATTTGCCTGAGTTTGAGAATAAAGGTAAAGCTAAAGGGACCGCTGACCATTAGGTCCAGTCGTGGACGACTCTGGGGTTGCAGCGCTCATCTCGCTTTACTGGCTGAGGGAGCTGGCATACAGCTTCTGGGTCATGTGGCAAGGATGACTAAGCCGCTTCTGGTGAACCAGAGCAGTGCACGGAAATGCCGTTTACCTTCCCGCCAGAGCGGTACCTTTTTATCTACTTGCACTTTGATGTGCTTTCGAACTGCTAGGTTGGCAGGAGCCGGGACTGAGCAATGGGAGCTCACCTCGTCATGGGGATTTGAACTGCCGACCTTGTGATCGATAAGCTCTAGACTCTGTGGTTTAACCCACAGCGCTACCCGCGTCCGAGTTTGAGAATAATATCACTAAAAAAAGGAGAAAAAGATCAGAAAGGGAATGAGCATGCATCTTGTCTTCAGGGCAGATGTGTAAAAATGCATGCACAGGAATATGGAAGAGTGAGAAAATGCTATGTATTGAATACAACATAGGACTATTACAATTATTGTTTTGTTAGTATTAGCTTACATATAAGAACACAGGAAACTACTAAATTAGACTATTGGTTAATCTATCACAATGTTTGCATTGACTGGTAGGAGATTTGAATCAAGGGGTCTTTCCCTGACCTACTTGAAGATGCTGAGGATTGAACCTGGGCCCCTTTGCATATAACACATACACTCTACCTCCAGATAGGCTTTTCTCATATCCAAAGTACTGCACACTAGAACATACATCACCTATTCAATAGTGGCACAGAGCCAAAAGCTAAAACACTATCGTTCTTTCTTAAGTGTAGAAAATCTTGGAGGCTGTATGAGTATGAGGGACAATATATGGTATTCTTTTGAAAACATGGGTAGGATGCTTCAAAAGTGTTTTTTTTTTAAATAATTTGTACAAAAATGTTTGAAAAATGAATAAAATCTACTCCTACTTTATCACACAATCATCAATTTTTGACTTCCCTCAATTTCTCTGCCAATCTTTTGTTAAAGTTTCTATTGTTAACACATTTCTAAACTTACTATTGCCTTTAGCAATTCCTCTACCTTTCACTTACTTCTTTTTTACAATATTTATTAATTTTTCACAGAGACTCTTCAAAACCAACAAGCGTTGTCTATACATCACATATGCCTTTCAGATACTCTGTAAATCTCCCCCAGTCCTCAATAAACTTTTGGTCTTTCTGATAACGAATCTTCCCAGTCAGTTTATCCAATTCTGCATATTCAGTCAGTTTCATTCTCCATTCTTCCACTGTTGGAATTCCTTCCTGCTTCCATCTTTGCGCCAGAAGTATTCTTGCTGCTGTTACTGCGTATTGGAAAAGTTTGCAGTCTTTTCTATTAATTTCATTACCTACCAATCCTAATAGGAAGGCCTCTGGTTTTTTAACAAATGTATATCTCAACATCTTTTTCAATTCATTATATATCATTTCCCAGAAGCCTTTCACCTTTTTACATTCCCACCACATATGATAGAAAGTTCCTTCTTTTTCTTTACATTTCCAACACTTGTTACATGTTTTATACATTTTAGCCAATTTTACTGGCGTTATGTACCATCTACAGACCATTTTCATTACATTTTCCTTCAATACGGTACATGCTGTAAATTTTAACCTTTCATTCCATAATTTCATCCAGTCATCATATTGTATGTTATAACCGAAATCTCTGGCCCAATATATCATTACCGATTTTATCTCTTCATCTTTTGTATGCCATTCCAGCAATATTTTATACATTTTAGACAAATTTTTATATTCATTGTTCAATACCTCAATTTGAAATTTTGATTCTTTCCCTTCATATCCACACATTTTATAATCTTTTTTAAACATTTCGTTGATCTGATAGTAATGCAACCAGTCATAAACAAATTCTTTCACCTCTTCATAAGTTTCCATTTTCCATTCCCCCCCCCCTTACTATCAATTCTCCATAAGTTATCCACCTCCCCCTCATATTTATCTTTTTCACACTCATCACTTCCAATGGTGAGATCCAATGGGGGAGTCTTGGTTCCAACAAATTTTTGTACCTCTCCCACACCTCTATCAATGATCTTCGGAAGATGTGGTTTTCAAAGCCTTTATGAATTTTCCTCTTTTCATACCATAGATATGCATGCCACCCAAATCTGTTGTCAAATCTTTCTAAATCCAACAACTCTCCATTCCTCAATTTAATCCATTCCTTTAGCCAGCATAGGCATGATGCTTCATAATATTATTTCAAATCTGGCAGGGCAAAGCCACCTCTTTCTCTCACATCTGTTAATAACTTAAACTGGATCCTTGGTTTCTTGCCCTGCCAGATATATCTTGAAATTATTTTTTGCCATTCTTTGAAAATTGATGCCCCTTTAATTATTGGCAGTGATTGGAATAGAAATAACATCCTTGGCAGCACACTCATCTTTATCGTAGATATCCTTCCCCCAAAATATAGCTTCAATCTTCCCCACACCTCCAGATCCCTTTTTATTCCATTCCAAACAGGTAGGTAGTTGTTTTGATACAGATCAATATTCTTGGGGGTTAACCATATTCCTAAGTATTTCACTTTATTCACCACTTCCAACCCTGTCCTTTGTTGCATTTCCTCTATTAATTTTGGTCCATATTTTTAGCAATAATTTTAGTCTTTTTTTTATTTAGATAAAATCCTGCAACTTGTCCAGATTGTTCTATTTCTTCAATAATTCCTTTAACACTTCCCACTGGCTCTTCCACTGTCATTACCAAATCGTCCGCAAATGCTTTAACTTTATACTCATTTTTTCCTACAGACACCCCTTTTATTTCTTCATTTTTTCTTATTGATTTTAGCAAAACCTCCAGCACCAAGATGAATAGTAATGGTGATAATGGGCATCCTGGCTTCCGGAGGCGGCGCGTCCGGCAATGGCTGCCCTCTTCTAACTGTGAAGAGGGAGCTCCGCAGAAACGGGTCATCCGCTACGGCGCAGCGGAGACCCACATCGGAAAACCACAGGCAGCGTAAGCCTGTGGCCGTGGGACTCGGCAGGCACCAGGAGCACTCCCCGAAACGTAGAAGGGACCCCGTAAGAGGGTTGGCGCGGTGCTGTGAGTCAATCGCTCTTTCTGTGGAGTGAAGCCGCGTAGCTACTGTCGGTGAGCGCTGTCCTCTTTTCCTGGAAACATTCGGCTTGAAATCAACAACTCGTGAGTAAGAAAAGAAAGAAAGATTTGGCGGATAAATTGTTGCTAATTCGGCTAAAAGCGAGAGACGAAACCAGGAAGTCCATCTCTTGCCACTGCTTAAGATCTAAAGCAAAGACTTTGATGTTTGGAGCCTTTGAAGAGGTGTCAAAAGGCAATTGATTCTTACATCTATTTAAGTTGCTGTAGGACTTAACTCTTTAAAAGCTTTACTCTAAATACGAACTGTGTTGTACCTGCCCTGCTGGATTTACAAATTGACAAAGAATCCCAGGCAGTCGGACTGCCTAGATAACAGAACTGTCAGATTGCAAGATTTTGATACTTTTGCTGGAGTTATTATTTGCTGAGCTTTACTGGAACTGTTGCATTGCATTGCTACATCCTGCACTTACTGAGACATTGTTATATTTTGAGACCAATTCTGCCAAATATAACTTAGTTGAAGGTCTCTAGGAAATTAAAGGCTGTTTGGATATTGCTTTAAAGCTTTTGAAGTATTGAAGTTTGGAAAAATTTAAATAATTGATATTAACAACTTGACTTCTTCCCTACAATATAAGTGGCTCCCTCTAGAGGATTTTGGAACTACAATCATATGTGACTTTCCTTTCGGTTTCCTCTTCTCCTATTTGGTTGTTTATTTTGTGGGCTTGTGGATTCCCATGAGAACATATTTAATTTGACCTTGACTAGCAGACAGAAGTGGAATGAGCGGCACTGGGAGACAAACAAGAGCGGCTAAAGGGAAAAGACAAACAACTTTGAATCTACTTTCACAGCCGCGCAGATCATCTGTTCCTGATGTTTTGGAACTAGAGGAAAGTGAACATCTGTTGGGAGAAGATATGGCATCAGGTGGATCTGCTTCAGTATTAGACAAAATACTTGAGAAATTGGAAGGACTGGACAAAAAAGTGGATGAACAAATGGCAAAGATTGATCAGACCAGAGATTGTGTTAACAAGTTAACTGAACAAGTTGCTTCGAACGCTCAAGCAATTGGTAATTTATCTGAATCCACTGTAGAAAATCGGAAATTGGCAGAGGAAGCCATTCAGAAAACTGAGGCACTGGAGCAGGAGGTAAAACCACTGCATAAGCAGGTTGGGGAACAACAGGCCTATTTGTCTATGATTGAACTTCGAGCCCGGTAAAATAACTTAAAATTGAGGTTTATACCAGAACTTGAATCCGAACAAGGGAACCTAATTGAGTTTTTAACAAAAGAATTTTCCAAGTGGTGGCCTTTGGAGGAGGAAAAAGACTTTAAAATTGTGACTGCCTTTAGGCTTGGGAAATTCACAAAGAAGGACAAGCCCAGAGATTGTTTGATTACCTTGAGATCCAAGGAGGAAAGGGATAAAATATTAGGACTACACTACGGAAAGTCACTTGAAATTTTGGACAAAAGAGCAGAGATTTACAAGGATGTTCCTAAACAACTTTTGGACCTTAGATCCACCTATCTTGAACTAGTAAGGCTGTTGAGAAGCAATTCAATTATCTTTAGGTGGGAATTTCCACAAGGACTATCTTTTACGTTCAGAGGGAAGAAGGTGAAAATTAAAACAGCTGAAGACAGAGATAAATTTTTGAATACCTACGGAGAGGACCTTCAGAAAGGGATTGAAAGATCTTCAGGGGCTGGACCACAGTCTTTACCTACACCTACACCTGTGGGGCCTGAAGGCCAGGACAAAAAGACACCACCACCAGAACAATAACAGATTTGACCAGGATGTCTCTGCAACTTCTGAGCTGGAACATAAATGGCGCCAATATCCCGGAGAAAAGAAGAAGGATATTTCACATTTTGAAAAAAGAACAATTGGACATTATTTGTTTACAAGAAACACATGTGACTAGGCTACATAGAAAAGTGTTAATAAATAAAAGATTAGGCCAAGAATTTATCTCTTCGGATCGAGTAAAGAAAAGAGGCGTGGTGATATACGCAAAAGAGAGCCTGTCACCAAAATTTTTATTCAAAGATGAACAAGGACGAATTCTGGCGATTGAGATTCAGACTCAAGGAGAAAAGTTTTTGATATTAGGAATTTACGCGCCAAACGAAGGA
This sequence comes from Podarcis cretensis, assembly GCF_951804945.1. Classification (NCBI taxonomy): domain Eukaryota; kingdom Metazoa; phylum Chordata; class Lepidosauria; order Squamata; family Lacertidae; genus Podarcis; species Podarcis cretensis. The sequence goes on from NC_137187.1 coordinate 15,610,521, forward strand.
AAATCGGAATTTTACAAGAAGCTGCACGAGATCATGCTGGACTATCTGAACTATGATAACATCATTATGATGGGAGATATGAATGGGGTGGTATCAACAAATATGGATAAATCGCATAGCCAAAACGTAACAAAAGAAGGCAGACTACCCAAAACATTTTTTGAATTGACTGACAACATGGACTTGATTGACATCTGGAGAACAAAGAATCCTCTAGGAAGAGAAGGAACATTCTTTTCTGAAGCCCAACTGACTTGGACAAGAATCGACCAAATCTGGACAACTAGAGGCCTGGCACCCAAGATAAAAAAAGTGGAAATCTGCCCAAAGACCTGCTCCGACCATAATGCTGTAAAGATGGACATGAGATTAACGCCAACCGGCTCCTTTAGATGGAGGATGAATGACAATTTGTTTAGAGATCAGGAGATCAGTAAAAAGGCCCAAAAAGTTTTGAAGAACTATTTTGAAATAAATTTGAACACTACGGTGGAAAAAAGAATTGTCTGGGACGCAAGTAAGGCGGTTATGAGGGGGTTTCTGATACAACAGAATACGATTAAGAAAAAAGTACAGAATGAGAAAAAGGATAAGATTTTGGAGAAAATTAAAGAAGGTGAGAAGAAATTAAGATCGAAACCGAAATCAAAGGAGATCCTAAGAGAAATTAAACATTATCAAGCACAATATTCAAAATTGATAAATCAAGAAGTGGAATGGAAAGTTAAGTTAATGAAACAAAGATCTTTTGAATCGGCAAATAAATGTGGAAAGCTGCTAGCATGGCAGCTGAAAAAGAGACAAAAACTGAACACAGTAACAAACTTAGAAATTGAGGGAAGAAATATTCAGAACCCAGTGGACATCAGAAAGTGCTTTCAGAGATATTTCAAGCAATTATATACACAAGGGCCGCAAAACGAATCAGAGATAGAACAATTTTTAAAGAAGAATGGTTTACCAAGGTTGTCTCTACAGAACAGAACAATCCTGAATTATAAAATAACACAATCAGAGATCGAAGAGGCCATCCAGAACATGCAATTGGGCAAATCTCCAGGGCCAGATGGGCTTACCTCCAAATACTATAAGACATTGAAAGATTATTTGATACACCCATTAATGGAGGTTTGCAATGAAATCATGGAGGGGAAGAAGGCACCGGAGTCGTGGAAAGAAGCTTTCATCACATTGATACCCAAACTAGAAACTGAAAAGACACAACTTAAGAATTACCGCCCCATCTCCCTCCTAAATGTGGATTACAAAATATTTGCAGACATTTTAGCAAGTAGACTTAAAAAAGTTTTAAATGAAGTAATTCATAAGGACCAGGCAGGCTTTCTCCCAGGTAGACATTTGTTTGCTAATAAAAAGGTAAAGGTACCCCTGCCCGTACGGGCCAGTCTTGACAGACTCTGGGGTTGTGCGCCCATCTCACTTAAGAGGCCAGGGGCCAGCGCTGTCCGGAGACACTTCCGGGTCACGTGGCCAGCGTGACATCGCTGCTCTGGCCAGAGCCAGAGCCAGAGCCAGAGCCGCACACGGAAACGCCGTTTACCTTCCCGCTGGTAAGCGGTCCCTATTTATCTACTTGCACCCGGAGGTGCTTTCGAACTGCTAGGTTGGCAGGCGCTGGGACCGAGCAGCGGGAGCGCACCCCGCCGCAGGGATTCGAACCGCCGACCTTTCGATCGGCAAGCCCTAGGCGCTGAGGCTTTAACCCACAGCGCCACCTGCGTCCCTTGTTTGCTAATACAAGGAACATTATTGATATTTTGGAACTCTTGCAAACAAACATCAATACAAAAGCAGTGTTGATATTTATAGATGCGGAGAAGGCCTTTGACAATATTTCTTGGAAGTTCATGAAGAAAAATTTGGAAGGAATGGGAGTGGGGTGGGGGTTTCAGAATGGGATAGAGGCAATTTATTCAGAGCAAAAGGCAAAACTGATAGTGAACAATGTGGTGACAGAAGAGTTTAGAATCGAAAAAGGTACACGACAAGGTTGTCCTATATCCCCTTTGCTATTTATATCGGTCCTGGAAGTGCTCTTAAACATGATTAGAGGAGACCGGTTGGTGGAAGGTATTCAGGTCGGAGCGAAACAGTATAAACTTAAAGCATTTGCAGATGATCTAGTATTGACCTTACAGGAGCCAGAGCCTAGTACCAAAAGGGTTTTGCAATTGATTTATGAGTTTGGTCGAGTGGCGGGATTTAAACTTAATAAGCAAAAAACCAAGGTTCTAGAAAAAAACTTGACTTCTTTAGAATCAGAAAGGTTTCAGAAAGAGACAGAATTAAATGTGGTTAAAAAAGTAAGATATCTAGGGGTAAACATAACAGCGAAGAACAGGAACTTATACAAAGATAATTATGAAAAATGTTGGTCTGAAATCAAAAGGGATCTAGATGTTTGGTCAAGATTGAAACTTTCCTTGTCAGGACATATTGCTGCTATTAAGATGAATGTATTGCCAAAAATGCTGTTTTTGTTTCAAACTTTGCAGATTGTGGATAAAATGGAGTGTTTTGGGAGGTGGCAGAGAGATATTTCTAAATTTGTCTGGCAGGGCAAAAAGCCCAGAATCAAGTTTAAGATACTAACTGATGCTAAAGAAAGAGGGGGCTTTGCCCTGCCAGACTTAAAGTTGTACTATGAATCAGCAGCTTTCTGCTGGTTGAAGGATTGGCTACTTCTTGAAAATACTGATGTTTTAGATTTGGAAGGATTTAACAATGCTTTTGGTTGGCATGCATATCTGTGGTATGACAAGGTTAAAATACATAAAGCTTTCAAGAATCATGTTGTCAGAAAAGCAGTGTTCAATGTCTGGTCAAAATATAAAGATTTACTGGAAAATAAGACCCCAAGGTGGTTATCACCAATGGAGGCCAAGGCCCCGAAAAGACTCAATATGGAGGCCAAATGGCCGAAATATTGGGAAATAATAGAAAAAGATGGAGACAATTGGAGGTTGCAGAGTATGGAGAAAATAAAGGATAAAGTGCGAGATTGGTTACATTATGCTCAGATTAAAGAAGTCTTTAAGTTGGACAAAAGGATAGGATTCCAGGTGGAAAAATCAAAGTTAGAAACAGAACTGTTAGAACCCAGCTCTAAGATACTTTCAAGAATGTATAACTTGCTGTTAAAATGGAATACACAGGATGAAATGGTCAAATCAGCTATGATAAAATGGGCACAGGACATAGGGTATAACATTATGTTTGCTGACTGGGAAAGGTTATGGACCACAGGTTTGAGATTCACGGCATGTAATGCCTTGAAAGAAAATATTATGAAAATGATATATAGGTGGTACATGACTCCAGTCAAGCTTGCAAAGATATATCATCTGTCTGACAATAAATGTTGGAAGTGTAAAGAAGCTGAAGGAACATTCTTTCACCTCTGGTGGACTTGCCCTAGAGTGAAGGTTTTCTGGGAAATGATATATAATGAGCTGAAAAAGGTATTTAAGTATACCTTCCCTAAGAAACCAGAGGCCTTTCTCTTGGGCATTGTCGGCCAGAGTGTGCAAAAGAAAGATCGAACTTTTTTATGTATGCTACAATAGCTGCAAGGATACTCATTGCCAAATGCTGGAAAACTCAAGATTTGCCCACACTGGAAGAATGGCAGATGCAACTGATGGACTATATGGAACTGGCGGAGATGACTGGCAGAATCCGAGACCTGGGAGAAGAACTGGTGGAGGAGGACTGGAAGAAATTTAAGGATTATCTACAAAAATATTGTAAATTGCATGAATGTTAAGAAAGATGTAAGATTAGTAATAATATGGCTTCAACAAATTAGCTATAAAACAAACAAACATAAATTTAAGTGTAATTGGAAGAAAAGACAAATTTTGGTTAAATAGTATCTTATAATTAAGTCTCTAAAAGGGTGATTCTAAATTTCAAAATTTGAGACTTAATCATGGGAAATTATATTATATGAATGGAATCAACTTAATAATTTGCTAGCAAAATTTATGAGTTTAGAATGCAGGAACAAGAGTTGTGAGGAAGTCCAAGGATGAGAATGAAATGTGGATGTTGGAAAATATTATGTTATTATGTATGTTTTTTATTGTTTAAAAATTTAATAAATATTATATAAAAAAAAAGATAATGGGTATCCTTGTCTTGTACCTTTAGTTATTTTAATATCTTCCGTTGTATAATTGTTTACTATCAGCTTCGCTTTCTGTTCTGTATATATTGCCTATATTCCATTAAAGAATTCTGTACCTACATCCATAAGTTCCAGATTTTTTAACATAAAATTCCATGATATATTATCAAAAGCCTTTTCCGCATCCACAAAGATCAACATAGCTTGTTTCTCATTCCTGGCATTCAGATATTCTATTATATTTATTATGTTATCCTTCATTTGTCTGCCAGGAAGGAAACCAGCTTGGTCCTTATGTATAAGATCTTGTAACACTTTTTTCATTCTCTTTGCTAATATACTCGCAAAGATTTTATAATCAGTATTCAACAACGAAATAGGCCTATAATTTTTTACTTGTGTTAAATCCGAGTCTTGTTTTGGAATGAATGTAATAAAGGCCTCTTTCCATGTTTCCGGAATTTCTCTTTTCTTTAGTATATTGTTCATAACTTCTTTCAGTGGTACAAGTAGGATGCTTCTCAATTCCTTGTAGTATCTAGCTGTAAATCCATCTGGGCCTGGAGCTTTTCCTTTTTTCAATTCACTTATTGCCTCTTTAATTTCTTCAATTTCAATTGGGGCGTTCAAATTATTATTATTTTTTCCGTCGGGATCTTCTGCACTTCTTTTTCCCTTAGAAATCTTTCTATCTTTCTCATATTATTCTTTTCTTTGTTTTTATACAATTTTCTGTAAAAATCCAGGAATCCTTTTCTAATTTCTTTCGGATTTTCTATTTCCGTACCTTCAATGATGATTTTATTTACTGTACTCTGCTCCTTTCTTTTCTTTAACTGCCATGCCAGCCATTTTCCTGATTTATTCGCAAATTCGAAATTTCTTTGTCTCATTCTTTTTATATTCCCTTCTACTTCCTTATTTATTATCATTGCAAATTGTATTTGTAGTGTCTTTATATTCTGTTTAATCTTTTCGTTATTTGGTTTTTATATCAGTTTTTGTTCATTTTCTGTTATTTGTCTCAATATTTCCTTCTTATTCTTTTCTCTATTTTTATTTTTCAAAGCGTTCTGTTGAATAAAAAAGCCTTTCATCACAGCTTTGCTGGCGTCCCAAACCATAGTCATTTTTGTTCCCTTATTGCAGTTGTTTACAAAATATTCCGACAGATTCCTTTGAGCATTTTCTACTACTTTCTGATCATCCAGAAGGTGGTCATTCATTCTCCATCTAAAGGTTTTTTTCTTCAAAACCTTTTAATTCCAGTTTTATTGCACTATGATCCGAAATCACTCTTGGTTGAATTTCAACTTTTGCTATTCTTGGAGTTAATTCATTTGAGACCCACACCTGATCTATTCTTGACATGGCTTGATTCGGTTCTGAATAGAATGTAAATTGTTTCTCCAATGGGTGTCTGAGTCTCCAAATATCAATCAAATTACAGTTCTTTATCACTGAGAAAAAACGTCTTAGGTCGTTTCCCTTCTTTGCTCACCCCTGTTGTTCTCAATCTATCCATTTCCATTGACACCACTCCATTCAGGTCTCCCATTATTATAATTTTCTGATCCATATAATCAAACAGTCTTTCTTCTTGATTTTTATAAAATTCTGTCTTATTTCCATTTGGTGCATAGATCCCGACGATTATTATTTTTTCTCCTTGCCACTTGATTTGAACTGCCATAACTCGTCCTTCTTCATCTTTGAAAATTTGTTGAGCTTCAATTTTTTTCCTAATATACAAAACTACCCCTCTCTTTTTACTCCTATCCGAAGATACAAATTCATTTCCCAGTCTTTTATTAATTACAATTTTTTTGTGTCTTCTTGCCACATGAGTTTCTTGTAGACAAATAATGTCCAAATTTTTCTTTTTTAAATGTTGTTCGACTTTGTTACTTTTTTATCATTAATCCCATTAATATTCCAAGTCCATAGTTTTAGCTCCATTTTCGCCATCTTGGATTCTTTATTACTAATTTTATAATCTGTCTCCCTCTTCTTCTTCTTCCTCTTTCTCTTCTTCTTCCTTCTTTCTCTCTTCCTCTAATTCCTCTGGGTCCACTCCTCCTGCAGCCTCCATTCCTGGTTCCATTTCTTTTGTTTCTTCATCGTCACTTCGCAACTCTTTGTACTTTCTGAAAAATTTTCCTATTTCCTCCAGGCTCGTAAGTCTATGTCTTTTACTTTTGTAGATAAAGGAGATTCCTTCCGGATATTCCCATCTGAATTCTATATTGTTTTTTCTTAAAATCTGTACTGTTGGTTTATATGGATCTCTTCGTTTAAGTAGCCTAATCGGGATGTCTTTAAAAATGATTATGTAGTTTCCTTCAATATTCAGTCTGTTCTCTCTATTTTTCTGGAGTATCAGATTTCTCATCTCTCTATCCTTAAAAGTAATCAGGCAGTCCCCCGGAAATTTTCTTGCCTTGGTCGATCTTATCTTCATTCGAAATGCACTTTGAACCGATCTTGCCACCTCATCTACATTCATCTCCATCCATTGTGCAATTTCTTTTATTAACTTCTCTTTAATATTTTCTCCTTGCCCCTCTGGAACCATTCTCAATCTTAAATTCACTTCTCTCTGCCTGAGTTCATTCATAGAGATCACATCCCAAACTTCCTCTTGTGTTTTGTTTATTTCTGACATTCCCACTCTTATTTTTTCTTCTTCCTTCTTCACCTCTCTCATTTCCAATCTTGTCTTTTTCATTCCCTCTTCCAAATTCTGTGTCCTTTTACTCACATCCTTCAGTTGGCCTTTCAACTCATTAACTGTAACATCTATTTTTTTATCCATTTGTCCCATTCTCTTGTCCATTTGCTCTAATTTTGCTTCTATATTCTTTTCACTCTGCTTAATGTTGGAATTGACCTCAGCAAACATTTTCATAATCTCTCCTTTAAGATCCGTTTCTTGTTTTGATCCTCTCCTCTCACCTGGTGTTCCCCGTTCCCCCCTTTCTTTTGTGTATGAGACATTATAATTACTTTCCAAACACTTAATATACAATCAACAATAATCAATGTTCAATATTCAATCTGAAAATAAAATTATTAAATCAGTTTTTCAATTATTAAATTATTAAATTGTTAAATTATTAAATAACTTCTTCAAAAAAAGCATCAAATAAATAAGAATTTTTCCCTTCCCAGTTCTCATACACTTGAACCTGTATATTAATCAATTTGTATATATCATTTTTTTGCCAAAATAAATTTTACAATTATATACTTATAGGGCGAACCACCAATAGATTTTTGAAATTCCCACTTTTAAATGGCCAATCCCACACCCAGAGTTGACTTCCTTTTTTCTTTCTTCTTGCCACCACTTAGGCTATATCCATATCAACTTCTTATTAAGGAAATATCCACCAGGTAAAGATATTATATTATCTAAATTGTTATAATCCAATAGGTTATACTGTAATGAAAAAATTGTAGTCCAAAAATTATAATCCAATTGATTGGACAAAGTTATTTACAAATGTTGAAAGAGATTCCAAATATATCCAGAATTGTCCAAGGGACACCAAATATATCCAAGAGTAGAGAATAAAGAAGGAATGTCAAAAGAAATCCGAACTCAAGTAATTGTGGAGACTGCCTAAATCTTCTTATTTTGAAATAATAGTTTTAAATTCAATTGTAAAAGCAGAGAGAGAAGAGAAAGAAGAAGAATTTTTGAACTAATCCAATAATAAAAAGGGGGAAAAATAAAAACCGGGAGGTGTAATTAATTCCATTCCAATTATGCTTGAGTCCAAATAAAAAATAATCCTAGAAGCAACCAGCTAGGCAGTTCTTTCTCAGTTCGGTCCGCGGACACACTCAGAAAAACAAAAACAGCTTAAGTAGATAGCCTTCGTTCAAACTCAAATCCTTCTCTTTCCCTTTATTTTTAAACGTTCAAATTTCTTTAAATGCTACCAAAACATAAAATAAAAATTATACTGTCCAAAATTGTGCTTCAAAAGTTTTAAGCCAATGCCATTGCGTTGGGAAGGTTAGAAGGAACCAATGCAGTTGACTGCTAGTATAAAATGATCCTGATATCCTGTCCTTGTTTCACTAACCATAATGATCCTAAGCAAATATTGTGGTAGTCAGTTCCAGTTGCACGTACAGCAAACACACATCCCAGTAGTATCTGGGTGTAAGTTAAAACACTTCGAAGCAGATGTTCACAGTCCAACTAGAAACATCTTGGAGTGCAGATGCAGACTATCTACATACACCTCAGGTGATTGATAATTATACACTAGGCAAGTTTACCATATGCTCCAAGTCAATCAGGATTGCTATCGGCTGATGATGCTTCTCTGCTATTTGATCAAGCAAAAAAGAAAGCCCTGATTTGTCTCTAATGCAATGCCCGCCAAGCCCTTATCTGTCTGTGTTTTGCAGTGTTGGAGGAACTGGCTCAGGCTGGGGCACCTTGGGTGCAGACAACCTCTAGGCTTCTATAGCTGGCCTTTGAAATTCTTCCTAGGCCAAGCTATCTCACCAGGCCTGCTCCATTACCTCCTCAAGTGCTTTTGCTTGGCTGGAATTTGGGATTCAGAACTACAGTGATGTCTCTTGCTTAGGGATGGGGAAGAAATTCATTTTGGATTTTAACAACAACAACAACTTATTTATGTTCTGGGTTAGCACCTCCGGCAATGGCGGAGCTCCTCCGATCAGGAGGAACTTGCTCTGTGGAAAGTAGGGTCTGAACCGCGAAGGCGGAGACCCACTGAAATCACAGGCGGAAGAAGCCTGTGAACTTGGGATTCGGCTGGCACCTTTCGCACCTCCCCTACTCGCGGGGAAACCCTGTTTTGGGGATCCGGAGCGACGTGGGGTGAGCGGCACGGTGCTTTGAATCGACTGCTGCTTTCACGGAGTGAAGCCGCATTGCTGCTGCCGGAGAGCGCTGACTTTTTCCTGTGGACAATTGGACTTTAAACAACAACCCATGAGTAGTATGGAAAATTGTATCTTTAAATACCTTAATTTGACATCGAACGGTGAAGGTTCAAAACAGGAAGTCCGCCTTCCCCTTTTGTAAATAGACTGAAGCAAAGAGCTTACAAGTTAAGGTCTTGGAAAGCCTTATGTAAAGGATTAAACTTCCATCGATTAAAATTATTAGACCCCCCTTGGAAGCAGGAGAAGAGGGGGGAAATTTTGGACTGTGTATCCTGCAGGAGAGAGTGATTAGAATTAAATTGCCACTGCTCTGAATCTGGGAATGGACTGACAGTGATTGACGTTTTGGGAGAGTTCATTGACAGCGAAGAGAACGGATGTTGACAGTCGGTTGAATAAGAGAAATATATTGTTTCCATTGTCCGCTTCTGCGTTTAAAAGGGAGGAAAAGTAATTGAAAATTGAAACCAACTTTACTTTTTGAACTTTCTTTGAAAGGATTGATATAAGTGGAGACTGTTCCCCTCTAGAGGGAGCTTTTGAAACTGTTACAAGAGTGGAGCTGGGAAATCTCCAGCTGCTTGATAAGAAGTGTAGGAACTAGAGATTGACCTTGGACATTCAAGATGTCAACAGAAGACTTAGTAACTGCATTTTGCAAGATAAAGTATTTGTTGGAACAGCTTCATAAAAAAATGGATGTTATGACTACTAAAACTCACATTTTGGGACCAAAAGTGAGCACCAATACAGAAATTATTCAGGATTTGGCACAGGAATCTATTTTAACAGTACAAATTGTTGAAAAGGAGAAGGAGAAAGTTGCTGTTGTCGAACCTAAAGCAATACAAGGGGGAGTCTTAGTCTTACAGAGGCAAATTGAAGACTTTAAGTTGAGGCCCTTTATGATTGAAACTAGAAAAAGTCAGACTCTGAAGATCGGAGCCCGGCCTGGACTGGAAAAGGAAAGTTGGAAAGATCCCTCTATGCAGGGATTAACTGACTTTTGGAATATGGACTTGGGTCAGGAGGAGATTGGAGCTCGGGGGGCCTTTGGAGTTGGAGGAATTTTGAAATATGCCCTGAAATACTTTATGGATCCTAGCTTTAATTGTGGAAATTTGGCTGACCTGTCGAGAGGGAGTGGAGGTGTCGTTGGATTGGAGTTTCCTCGAGATCTGCTCTTTAGCATCAAAGAATATGAAGAAGAACTGCAGAAGGGACGTGGAGAAGAGTTAAGAGCCTCAGACATAAGATCTCCAGGTTGATGGACTGTATGGAGTGGACGGAAGTGTCTGGCAGAGCCCAAGACCGGGGAGAGGAGATGGTGGAAGAAGATTGGAAGATTTAAAGTCTATATATAGAAATATTGTAAAATTAATGAGTGACAGGAAAATGTTGGAATGAATTTTTATGGCCTTAGTAGAAATGCTATAAGGAGTTAAGCTTAAATAAGTATACTAATTTTAATGGAAATAAGATTAAAAATAGGTTAAGATATTTATATGATAGAAAATGGAGAAAGATGGAAAGGAATTGCTGAAACAATTAATGGAAGTGGAATACAAAGAGGGAGGTGAGAGGAGGTCGATGATATAAGGGAATGAAAGTTAGAATATGGAAAAGGTATGATGTATGTTTTTAAATTGTTTTTGTTTTGTTTTGTTTAGTTCATTGTGTTAGACATATTGTATTGTTTTATTTTTTCTTGATCTTCTTGTTTCTCTCTCTCTCTCTCTCTTGTCTCTTTTTCCTTTTTAAAAAGTAAGAAATATTTTTTTAAAAAACAACAACAACACAACAACTTATTTATACCCCGCCCATCTCGCTGGGTTTCCCCAGCCACTCTGGGCACCTCCCAACAGAATATTAAAAACACAATAAAACATTAAAAACTTCCCTAAACAGGGCTGCCTTCAGGTGTCTTCTAAAAGTCAAATAGTTGTTTATTTCAACTGGGAGGGTGTTCCACAGAGCAGTCGCCACTACCAAGAAGGCCCTCTGCTTTGTTCCCTGTAACCTCACAGTGAGGGAACCTCCAGAAGGCCCTCAGAGCTGGACCTAAGTGTCCAGGCTGGATGATAGGGGTGGAGACACTCCTTCAGGTATACTGGGCCGAGGCCATTTAGGGCTTTCAAAGTCAGCACCAACACTTTGAATTGTGCTCAGAAACGTACTGGGAGAAACTGCCAAATTTCCACTTCTGCTGGACTTCTTCCTGCCCCAAACTCTCCCTTCTCACTCATCCCTTCAGCTTCCAGCACTTCTTCCTCCCAGTCTTCTCTCTCTGACCACTCATTGTCATCCCACCACCAATCCCTGGGCTGTGAGCCTTTTTCCCTCTGGGGTTCTCTAGCTGGTGCCTCCCACCATTCCTCTGCACCCAGCCAGCCCATGACACTGTGTTTCAGTGAAAAGTTCCAATTTGGCAGGTTCGCCTGTAAATGCAAACTGAACAAATGCCTCCCCCATCTCTGTTGTAACTTCAGTTTCTCTGCCCAATTTTGTTTATGGCCCTGCCCAACACAGGGTGAAAGGTCACCCACAAAGGAATGGGACCCTCAGGCTGAAAACGTTCCCCCACCCCACGCATAAATCACTTGCTCAAGTTATTAACCACATCTCCAAAATATATGCAATAGATTTGGAAGGCAGTACCTTACAAAGTGACTGAAGTCGTAGGCTCATTGTCCAGCGAATAGCTTCACTACCCCAGCCGAACCATCACAACTGAATACCGTTTGCAAACTACTGGAAGCTGTTTTACAAAAATGTCTTCATCTGCCATGATGAAGACATGAATTTTATTTTCACATTTGAGAAAACAGGACACAAATAGATTGCTTTGGTGTAATTTCTCACATCCCCTTTATATGCTGAGCACAGAAAACGACCACCCAGCAAGCTCACTATGACTGAAATGAAAATAATCCTCATTAACTGAATGCATTTGTTAATTTGACTCTAGTGGATATTAACAAGGGGAGAAGCTGTGGATTTAGACATCTCTCGCTGTGATGGCAGAATGGAAAAGAAATCTTTAGGCTCGCAGTAGGGTCGTATTCCTTTTGACAGGGACGATTGCTTATACAGCAGAATACAGGATATATGCTGCACAGCATTGCTAAATTGCTTCCCACTAATAGATCCTCATTTTTCATTTTAACCCGTACGTTACTAGGGTCTTGTTGCTTGTCTAAGGGCTTCTGCTTGGAGCATGCTTTGTATCCAAGTACGAATACCCAAGTACGAAAGATACATCTATTGTTTGCACCAGTTTATACATGTGGGTGTATAAAGTACAATTGCAGATGGAGAAGAAATTTGGCTTGGTGTGCATTTTTTTTAAAAAAAAAAAATCTATCCAATTTGGGCATTCCAAAACAATATGCGAACCACAAAACACTCACCTGAAATTTTGCGATTTCTCCAAGCAACCAGTGTTTAAAACACAGCATGTATCAGGAGTAAGCATGCATAAAAATAAAAATATTGGTGAAAATAACACACCAACATGCATTATATAGCTTGCAAAAAATGTGCAGATTAGTCAGAATGGCATATAAAAATGTGTTTATCCTGGGAATTGCTGCAAAATGTGAAGAATTTAAATTAAGATTAGAAAAATGTGAAACTTAGAGAACCAAAATTGACAGATCTTTGCAAGCCTAGTTACTACTTTCTTGTAAGACCTACACAGAGCAGCTTTCAGTAGAAGTGTATGCCTAATCCATAATGTGACCACATGCAACAACTTTCTCAGACATGCTACTTTGCACGTAGTCCTAAAATGTTAGAGACATAGCAAAACTTTTTTTACAAATATATTGCACCATCTGAGCATTTTACTAACATTGACCAAACTTGATGTCCTTCCTTTTTCAGTAGACAAATGTATTCTATACATCTGTATCTATGATAGGAAAATGTTCATTTTTCTTTATTGATGCAGTAATTTGACTGCAATTTTGTTTAATTAGGTGAAACTTGCATGTAGCAACTGAGTGAAGATAAATAGATACATTTAAAGGTGAGGATCTGACTCCAGGAGAGTTTTGATATGGCTAATCTAATCAGTACCAATAATCTTTTATTTTCCTTCAAGGGCAGAAAGAGATTATTATTATTTTTTATTTATTTTGGTAACCAAGAAGAGAGCAGCTGTTGTTTTTATCTCTCAGAAGAAGCCCCATCACAGAGTTGCTGAAACATTTAAGGAATAATTACACCAAATGGTGTTGCAATCCTTAATAATGATGTGCATCTGTCACGGAAAGCAGTTTGTTCAAAATTCCTGAACATCATTGCTGAGTCGAAGCCTGGATGGCATTTCCAATTAAGAGATAATTCTGAAAGTGCCCCCTATCCAATGTCATACTTGTAAGTAAGGAAGAGAAAACAGGATGGGGCAAACCAGGTTATTCTTTTGCACGTGTCTAAAAGAATTCCTGTGCTTTTCTTTTTCTTTTTCTTTTCTTTTTTATAAATATTTATTAAGATTTTTTCAAAATACAAAATGCAAAAATAATAAACAATATAACATGAATCATAACACATTTTCCAGAACTTCTTTGGACTCCCTCACGTCTCCCACTCCCACTTACATCGTTATAAATTTTTCCCAGCAATTTATCATCTTGTTTATATTCTTAAATTTTGTTCAATTAGTTTGATCTATTCTCCACAAATTTTATATTTCCCTCAATCTCACTTATCGTCAATTTCGAATCTAATTCAGTGGTAGGCAATTATTTATGATCTAGCATCCTTCTTAGCCTTCAACCAAATTACAATACTTTTGTAGATAAATCTTGAATTTCTTCCAGTCTTCTTCAACCCTCTCTTCTCCCAGGTCTCGGATTCTGCCAGTCATCTCGGCCAGTTGCATATAGTCCATCAGCTGCATCTGCCACTCTTCCAGTGTGGGTAGATCTTGAGTTTTCCAGCTCTTGGCGATGAGTATCCTTGCTGCCGTTGTTGCATACATAAAAAATGTTCGGTCCTTCTTTAACACCTTCTGGCCGACAATGCCCAGAAGGAAGGCCTCTGGTTTCTTAGTGAAGGTATACTTAAATACCCTTTTCAACTCATTATATATCATTTCCCAAAAGGCCTTCACTCTGGGGCAAGTCCACCAGAGGTGAAAGAATGTTCCTTCATGTTCCTTACATTTCCAACATTTATTATCAGACAAATGGTATATTTTGGCAAGTTTAACTGGGGTCATGTACCATCTATATATCATTTTCATTACATTTTCCTTCAGAGCATTACATGCAGTGAAGTTCAGCCCAGTGGTCCACAACCTTTCCCAGTCCTCAAACATAATATTATGCCCAATATCCTGAGCCCACTTTATCATAACCGATTTAACCATTTCGTCTTGTGTATTCCATTTCAGCAGCAAGTTATACATTCTTGATAATACCTTAGTCTTAGGCTCTAACAGTTCTGTTTCCAACTTCGATTTCTCCACCTGGAACCCTAGCTTTTTGTCATTTTTAAAAACTTCTTTAATCTGAGCGTAGTGTAACCAGTCTCGCACTTTATCCTTCATTTTCTCCAAACTCTGCAGTTTCCAATTGTCTCCATCTTTTTCTAATATTTCCCAATATTTTGGCCATTTGGCCTCCATATTGGGTCTTTTTCGGGCCTTAGCTTCCAGAGGTGAAAGCCACCTCGGAGTTCCTGTGCTTTTCAAATGGAAATTTATTTTAGTCTCCCCTCACATGTTGGTGTTTTTCACTGCAAGACTCTGATTTTTCCATGTTGTATTTATCCAGGGAGAGAAGTCAAAGGAAAATACCATATTTTTCACTCTATAAGACACACTAGACCATAAGACGCACCTAGTTTTTGGAGGAGGAAAACAAGAAAAAATATATTCTGAATCCCAGAAGCCAGGACAGCAATTGGGATCGCAGCACAGCGATCCCGCTTGCTGTCCTGGCTTCTGGGATAGCTGCATGCAGCCTCTCCACAGCAGCGGGATGAAGGCTCCTGTTGTTTGGAAGAGGCTGCCAGCAGCTAAGGCTCCCCCAAGTGCCGCACTCTCTTTAAAGAACGCATGGAGCCTGTGTGCGGCTCTTGGGGGCTTTTCTCGGAGGAGGGAGAACGGCAGCCCTTCTCCCTCCTCGGGGAAAGCCCCCAAGAGCCACACACACGCTCCACGTGGCTCTTTAAAGGGAGCGCTGAGCAGATCCTCCAGCCTGCATTTGCTCCATAAGACGCACACACATTTCCCCTTACTTTTTAGGGGGGGGGATTGCGCCTTATAGAGCGAAAAATACGGTAGATAGGTAAATTGCAGAAGTGGATGTTTCACTTGAAAAGGGGCTGCTACCCAAAATTGTGGTCCTGGGTTAAGCTCTTTCCATCTCCCCCAACAACATTAAGACAGACTTTCTTCTGTTGTTTTCCTGTCTGTGCTGTAGCAGCCAGTAGTATGGGATGTGGAAGCAGGGAAACATACAAAGCAGGAATGGGGAACCTGTAGTCCTCCCAAGTGTTGCTCCAACTCCCATTATCCCTGATCATTGGCCATGCTGACTGGGCTGATGGGAGTCTCACAACATCTGGAGGGTCACAGGTTCCTTGTGTATTTCCATGGTATGGTGGAAGAACTCAACACAGCGACCACTCTGGATTGGTGGAAATATCTAGTTCTGTCTGCAAATGTAGGCAAATGTGAGCTTTGGATCACCGGAAGAACTCATTGCAGTATTCAAAATAGATGACCTCAGTAGTGGGATAACTAATTCTTTCACAATAAACAATCCTGTTTGGATACACTTTTGACAATATTCCAGTGTGCACTGCAATGCATTCTACACTCTACAGCATTTTCCCCTTGCTCTACTTTGATATACAGTATATACCTCCCCTCCTTTAATGCACTTGGAATTGACAAATTGTGCCAATTTGCCAGATTAAATTGTATCTGATCCCGGCGGGGGAGGGGACAACGACAGGGAGAGTAGACCGTGCGGTTGTGCTGAAGTTCCACCATCCTCGTAATCGAGATTTTGCAGGAAAAGAGCGGAGAGATAATTTGTCACCCTGAAAACAAAAGATGGAGCAAAATTAACTGAATGCAAATAACACTACCCACCACAACATCTTTTTCTCCATTTCTCCATCTGTATTTGCCCCCATCCTCTTGGTTTTCAAAGCAAATGCTATTAAAGGTGTTGTTCTGTGCATTTTAAAAGAACTAGCTTAGATATGCTTATATTGAGACAGAAGTACAGTGGTACCTCAGGTTACATACGCTTCAGGTTACAGACGCTTCAGGTTACAGACTCCGCTAACCCAGAAATAGTACCTCGGGTTAAGAACTTTGCTTCAGGATGAGAACAGAAATCATGCTGCGGTGGTGTGGCGGCAGCGGGAGGCCCCATTAGCTAAAGTGGTGCTTCAGGTTAAGAACAGTTTCAGGTTAAGAACGGACCTCCGGAACGGATTAAGTACTTAACCCGAGGTACTACAGTAAATCAACTGAAGTCTACCAGATCCTCAGAGTTAGGTCCAATATGTTTTATTTTGTCCAAGGAAAAATATGCATGACCAGTTTGTCTAGTGTGTGTGGAAAGTCCTGAGTACGAATTCCTATTGAGCCGTGAAGTCCATTTTGATTTCTTTACACTTGATGATTGAATACATGAACTGACACCACTGAAAATCCTTGTGGCATGTGGTGGTGAGAACTTTATCTGCGGTGGCATGTTCCCATGTGCAACTTGTTGTCAGGTGCCAAATCTTGGTGTGCTAACATCCTTTGGTAGACTAAAATACCTCTTACGTCTCCAGAAAATCAAGTCCTTGATCATTAAAGCTTTATTCTGAAGCAACTCAATTATGTCACATGATAATTAAGCAGGCTTTCTTCTTGGTTTATCTTGAAAGGAGATCAAAGGGAAATGAACAACAAAGTATTTGTTTTAGGAAAAATTAATGCTGAAGAGTGTTGATGTCCCATCCCGTTCTTTCATCTGTGAAAATATTAATATCCATAGCAATATTAAGATGGTATCTCAATCATGAGATTCTTGGATTCTGCAAAACTGGAGCAGACTGGAGATAATAGGTAGTAGCTAGCTGGGCAATGATCTGGAAAATGAAAGGCCTCTCTGATGCGCTGTTCAGGGTTAGTTTATACTTCTGCAACTCAATTGGCCACACCTTTACTTCACCAGTGTACCAGCCAGTGTGGTGTAGTGGTTAAGAGTGATAGATTCGTAATCTGGTGAACCGGGTTTGCTTCCCCGCTCCTCCACATGCAGCTGCTGGGTGACCTTGGGCCAGTCACACTTCTCTGAAGTCTCTCAGCCCCACTCACCTCACAGAGTGTTTGTTGTGGGGGAGGAAGGGAAAGGAGAATGTTAGCCGCTTTGAGACTCCTTAGGGGAGTGATAAAGCGGGATATCAAATCCAAACTCCTCCTCCTCCTCCTCTTCTTCTTCTTTACTCACATTCCTTCTTTTGGTGAAGCAGAAGTGCAGAAGAGTGGAGGAAAGTTAACTGAATGCAAATAATACAACCTTCCACCTCTATACTGCCTAAACTCCCCTTTGGGGTGAGGGGAAATGTTGAAGAATGAAAGATAAATAAATGTTATAAGCCACCCAGTTCTGGTAGAAAGGTGGGATGTGCTTTTAATAGATCTTTCAGGCTTTTCAGAAAGAGGGTGGCGGTGAAAGGAATTACAGTTGCAATCAAAATTATTTGACCCCCATTGCAAATCAAGTTTATTATCAAAATTTACAGGATTTCAGCTGTTTGCAATGAGCAATTAATATAGCTCAACACAACGGATGCTTCAAGTGGTTTTCCCAAATTCAGTTGCAATTGCAACTTACATTGTCTTCTCCAGTCTCACTATATTTGCCCATTGCAAACAGCTGACAGTCTGCAAATTTTTATAATAAACCTGATTTGCAACGGGGGTTGAATGATTTCGATTGCAGCTGTAGGTTTAAACGGAGATTTTGTACCACTTTTAGTGTCAATGAGAATCTTGAAACACCCCAGCTCAAGGAGGGCTTACAAAGGAACAACCCCTCATTATGCTGCACAACCAAGATGCCTGCTGGGGCATCTTAATATCAAGTCAATTCAGTCGGCGTCTAATTGTGTCTGCACAGAAACTGCGGCATACTTTATCTGCAGCCAATTGGTACTTAAACGAGTGCAGAAGCCTTCCACCGCAACAGATGTTTTAGTATATAATTAAAGGAATGTGGAGCCTTGTCAGAGTTCATTCATATTCACGCAAACAGAAGACTAAGAGACACTGCTACAGATTGGATTCTCCAGAAGCTGAAAAGTTCTCCTGGGCAGAGCAAAGACACACTAGGTCAACCCAAAAATTAAGCATCTTGGTTAGGAAACAATGGGTGGAAACAATGTGCTTGATACAGAACATTATGGGATGGTTTCAACTTGCATTTGTAGAGGAATGGACAAGCACAAACCAGATATATGGTGAACAAACCAGGATAATATCACATGGTATGCAAAGCATAGAAAGCACAACATGATTAAAAATTATAATTCAAAAGCCAAGATTTCCAATCCCCCCTTTCAGGTATCTAAATAGTTATAGACTCCACTGTCTTTTCCATAGACAGACATTCATCCCAATGCTTGCTAATGTTGTGGGCCAAGATTTCTATTTGTATGTTCAGACCTGTATGTTCAGAGACCTCCCCCCTAAATAAATACACATTTGACTCAAATTTTAGTTTTGGTTTTTGGCAGAATTTAGGCCACAACTTTATTGATTACAGAAAAGTGAGTGGTTGCATAGGCTCTGATTCGATTAGCTCCCTGCATCCTTGCAGGTAGCGCTGACCCAGGGCACCAGCATGGGTCAGCCAAGGGTGAACACCTGAGGTAGGTGAAAAGCCTGAGAACAGACTATGTTCACTCCCCAGATGCTTCCCTGGACTCAGGCACAGGCACAACTCCCTCTCGGGGATTGACCAAACCAAGTTGAGTCCCTGGATTCATGGTGTAGTGGTTAAGAGCAGTGGACTCATAATCTGGTGAACCAGGTTCGATTCCCTGCTCCTCCACATGCAGCTGCTGGGTGACCTTGGGCCAGTCACACTTCTCTGAAGTCTCTCAGCCTCACTCACTTCACAGAGTGTTTGTGGGGGGGAGGAAGGGAAAGGAAAATGTTAGCCGTTTTGAGACTCCCTAGGGTAGTGATAAAGCTGGATATCAAATCCAAACTCTCTTTCTTTTTCTTCCTCTTCTTCTTCTCTTCTTCTTCTTCTTCTTCACATAGAGATGGCGAGACCATTCTCCCATCCCTATCACCTGAACCAGTGCCTATCCGCAACCTTACAAGTTGTGACGATTTGCTACGTGGCAGGAGAAACCCAAATGGCAACAGCCAAGTGGGGAAAATTCCTGCCATGCCCCCGTCACAACAATAGACGACACATGACGGCATAGCAAGGTTAATGGCAAAAAACCCTAAAAGCAGGGAGAGGTGGGCGGGTTTTCCGATGCACAAGCCGAAAGAGGAAGCACTGGGTCACGTGCAAAGGTATATATAGGTTCCTTGATCCGTTTAGACTGTACCCCATTGGCCAGATTAAACCCAACAACAAGGGACCTACCAATCGGGTGTTGTGGCTATCCAATATACCCACCCACAACCAGGAGGTCAGTCTCTAGGTCTCACCGCAACGCATGCCCTCTTTTACGGAGGACATGATATATGAGAACAACTTCACCAGCTAAGAATCAAGTCAGCTTCTGCCTGTCCACACCTCCAGAAGAATGAGATAAGGAGAAACTCCTCTTTTTTAAAAAAAAAAAAAAAAAGTTTTATATTATCAGTCATTTAATACACCTTGGCATGTGTCATCAGCCTGATTCTAAAACAGATTGTTGCCAAACAGCCGTGATTCATTCACACCACGCAATGAGTAACTTCGTTTTCATAGCAACTGAGCAGTAAAACAAAAATAACTTACACAGTGAATTCGGCTGCCCCCATGCTCACACACACACAGGCTGGGAGCCTCAATGGCACCTCTCTGGAGGCTTTACCCATGGCAAAAAAAAAAAACCTGGCAAGCCCCCCCCCCCCCAATCTTTAGCTACAGCTCTGCATGACAATGCCCTGGTGACATCCCTATTTTCATCAGATAAATGTTGGAGGGTGTGTGACTATCCTAACTCACATAGGGGGGAAAATTCTGCTTCAGTTTTCCTCTTTTTATTGTGAGGTAAAATTACATGGGTTGTTATTTCTTAAGATCAGCTCTTACTCTTGCCACTGCACATTTGCCACCTTTCTGCAGATGAAAACACAGTTCGAAAAGATGAAGTGACTTTGGCAGGATCAGAATGGAGAATGAGAGCAAACGGGATAGATAAACAGCTCATCATGCCTGTAAACAAAGGCCACAAAACTGTACTGAATTCAGATAGGCTTCTGTTTACACACCCAACTTTTTCCTGTGGGAAATCAATTGGTGTTGTAAAATGTTTCTATGGAAGAATTATAGAAGGGCTTAATTTGGAAAGCAAAAATCAGATGCCATTCCGTTGTTTTCCCCCCCCTTAGGACTGAGAAAACCCTGGTGAGGGTTATTTGGAAATGGCTGTATCTATCTCAAAAAGCCATTGGCATTTCAAGAGGGCTGCCCTCGTGCAATTAAATAAGTTTAGTCAGTTTTGAAATTCTCATTCATAAAAAAAACCCCTCTGTGTGCTCTTGAAAACCTAGATGATTCCTAGCACATAATTAACTCCTAATTTCTATTGGGACATCAATAGAACTTCAGAAGGGTAGTCATTACATGAACAAGTCTGAATAGCTGTACAAATGTATCTTTAGCAATGAGGAATTTGGTGCCTTGGCTTCACAAATGTGGCCTTTCCATTCTGGATCATAAAGGATAGCTGGAACTAGGGATGTCAGAGAATTCTTCTGGTAGTGGGAATGGATGTTGCCAATGTTCGCTTATTTAACCCATGTTCAGGACAGAAATCAACCAGCAATTACAATTGGTATTTGCTGTTTCTGTTGCTTTCAAAGCTGCAGCCCTTCCCTACCCCTACCCCCCCCATTTGCACTGAATTTCCTTTGCGTTGAAAGGAATGGGGTGAAATAGCATAATGACCTTGTAAGTTATATAATTCACGTTATTTTTGTAATTTTAAGTTTGCTTTGAACTGTTTTTAATACTGTGTTTTAATTGTAACTAATAATAATTTATATAATTGATTAAATAAATGACGTAAGTTACATAACTTTGCTGCAGATCTTGAGATGAGTCACAGAAAATGAACGGCAGTGGGACGGAAACATTGCTGCATGAACCGAAAATGATGCCTCCTGGCTTCCCTAACTGGAACAGTTGATTTGTAACTGCACTTGTGAAGATTGTGGCCATGACTTGACACAGAAAATGCCCTTTCCCCCTTTTTAAGGGAGGCATGATAATATAAGCAAGCACTCCACCCTTTATTTCTTCATTACAACTTCTGCAGGTGGTCTTTGTTTTGTTGGGTCCCTCCTTCATTGGGTTCTAGAGAGCAAGAAGGATTTTGCCAAATGCATGGTGTCTCTCACCTTGAAATCAGTGTTATGAAGGTTCGATGTGCCAATGCCAAGAGGCCCACCTCTGCTGATCTTAACACCCTAGAGAGTCTATTGGGTCATCTGTGTCCTTCATCGTGAGAAACCATGATCAATGACAGTTTTTCTTGCAAGTCCCCAGCATGAATGCAATAGGTTGTATATGATTTTCCCTACAGGGGAGTGCCACCAGTCTAGGAAAACCAACATGTGGAAGTTGGTCTTTCCTTGCGCAGCGAATCAACCGAAATGGGAATACACACAAGAACCCGTGTTACATCTACAGGCAGGGATCAATTCAAGATGAAGAAATGCAGTTGTGTTCTGATTCCCAGGCCTGCTTGTACCTGTATGAAGTGCACTGCACCTATCAGATTCTGAAGTCAGTTGTTGTACTCAGCTGAACTACTTCTAACACAGGGCACAAGATCAATCCATTTTCTTGTCTTCCTCCTTTCCCTTGGAGATGTAAAGCAATCAGTACACTTGCAATCCAATCACTCAGAAGCTTTAAGACTCCGTTGAATCCCAGTACTAGGAACTTCTCCGGGGCATTTTCTGTATGTGTGGGAAACAAAAATAGCTGCACGCATCCAACTTGCTTCTAACTCATATCTAGCCTACGTAATTGTTGCTGGTGGAAGCTTGGTAGCCTGTTTGCAAAACAATCAATCCTACAGCCTGACTCCAGATGTCACTTTCTCTTGAAAAAGAGAATGAAGATGTGGAGCAAACTCCCCAGGTCTCTGCTGAGCAGCAGGGGAGGGTGCAATTTGCATCAGAGAAGCAATGGGCATGACGGTGGGCTTAACCCTTTCCATACCCAATGCTTTCCCCATGAAAACCACCTTGCCCCAGCCCATGTTCCAAGTAAATGTTGACTCATCTTGAAGGAAAAGCAGTAGGAGGGTAGAGGGTTTCTGGGAGAAATCAACAGGTGGCAAAGCGGTGAAGTACTTTGCACTTTCCCACTATGAAGTATGCAAGGTCTAGTTGTTTTGTATGAAGATAGAGGTGACATTTTTTGAGTGATGGAACTATCTCAGAAACCCCATCACTGTGATCAGTCCAAGTATCCAAGATCTATGCTTTCTGCAGTCTGGTTCTGCAGATTTGAAGCAAAAGCTAGCTGTTTTTGGTCACACACACACACACTACTCCTTGTTTTAATTTGGCAACAAATGGACAAATAAATGGAGGGATGTTCATCTGACAGGGACTTATAAACATTTGCTAGTGTGCATGTCTGTCATTTCAGGCAGCTTGCAAAAAGCTGGGCTTGTACCACAGCTGAGGGGCACACGCTATGACCAATATCTTCATGCTGTATCTTTCCTTTCATTTAATTAGAATTAAACATTTAGAGGTGGACCCAGGAACCATGATCATTGCTGAGCAGTAGTACAATAGGGAGGCTGCAGTTTCCCCAAAGTTGGAAGCACTCAGTTGGAAGCATACAAATCTGATGCTCTCCTGTTGCACATCTACATTCTGAGCCATGGACCTATCCCTCCATCATTTTTCTCCAGCTTGAATTTCAGTCCAAACCAGAGAAGAACTGGTGCTCATCCACTCCACCCCACCCACTTACCTGTCTGCTGCTCACCTTCAGCAGCATCTCAGGTGCCAGAGATCCTGCAAAGGCTTTATTGATCTATTAGAACATGTACTATCCTATTTCAGTGTTGGCATGCAATTCAAATTAATGCCATAATACAAAATAACAGCTTATTTAAGCTGCTACCGTGACTACTTGAGTACTGATTTAATGCCAGGTTTGCTCAACCTCCTGAACCTGCAATACTTGTGTGGCTTTCCCTATTTTTTTAAGATTAGGCATAACATATATCCAGAGGAAGCAGAAAACGTTATTCGCCTCACTGTGAGCTATTTAGGCACTGTGAAATGTCTTGTATGAAGTATCTCCACCACCGCATGTGTGCCTACATAGAGGAAGAGGGTCAAAATGAATTTATTAGCAGCCGTGAGAAGGAGAGACTATATAGCTGTTATGCAGACGAGTCTCAAGTATGGTATCAAATAGTCTGACCTTGACTTTAAAACTCATCTGCACTTCTGTGGTTGAGGCAGCTGATGGGCTTTTGTGCAGAAAGATAGTCAATACAGCAGCTCTCCTCCAGGTCTGACTTGAATACTTTATGAAGACTTTGATGTACGAATCAAAGGATATTAAAAGTGCACTAGGGGACGGCTGCTTTCATAGTAATCCTGTTGCAAGGTCTACTGACCATCAAGGCAATTCTGGCCCTGGATGCTGCAAGCTAAAAAGTATAGCCATTTTTCCTGCCCGCACCCCGATCTCAATTTTGCTTTGAAAATGTTTTTTACAGTTAAATATGTTTGAAGGACACAGAACCCCTCCTGATGTTGTCTTTGTTGAATGTCCATGATGATTGGCGTTCACGATGGTATCGGAGTGGATGCATAAAATGCTGCTTTCAAGACCATTTGCCCCTGCGGTAGAGATGCTTCTTCATTTCCAACCAGGGCATGTAGTTTCCTGTTGAAACCCTGCAACTTTTCGTACCACAAACGCCCAGGGGATGGGAGGTTGTCCTGCTTTTGTTGCACAGGAGTGCTGGTCTGCCCCTTTAGATGGTGCTAATATGATGAAGGGACAGGGGTGGCACTGTGGTCTAAACCACCCAGCCTCTTTACCTTGCTGATCATAAGGCTGGCTGTTCAAATCCGCACAACGGGGTTGAACTCCTGTTGCTCTGTCTCAGCTCCTGCCAACCTAGCAGTTTTAAAACATACCAGTGCAAGTAGATGAATAGGTACCACTGCGGCAGGAAGGTAAATGGCATTTTTGTGTGCTCTGGCTTCCATCATGGTGTTTCGTGCACCGGAAGCTGTTTAGTCATGCTGGCCACATGACCTGGAAAGCTGTCTGTGGACAAATGCCGGTTCCCTCATCCTAAAAGCAGAGATGAGGATTGGACTACAGCCCTCGTCAGTCACAGCCATTATGGCCGGTAAGCAGAGAAGATGGGTACTGTAGTCCAACACCTTGAAGGGCACCATGTTGCTATCCCAGTTCTAGTTGATGATCCAAATTCATGATGAACAGCTCATCATCTTGCTAGTACATTCATACTTCATGTCGCTTCCGCTTCAGGTTACGTGTTTTCATGTTGCATCCCACGGCAACCTGGAAGTACCAGAACTGGTTACTTCTGGGTTTCACCGCTCGCGCATGCGCAGAAGCGCTAAATCATGCTTTGCGCATGTGTAGAAGCACCAAATCGCAGCGCACGCGCAGACACGACACTTCAGCTTGCGTCAGTTCTGTGTTATGGACAGGCCTCCAGAACGGATCCCGTCTGTAACACGAGGTTCCACTGTACCAGTAATATTGGCAACAGTGATACATGACTCTGGATTTTATATCTTTGCCCTTCTTTTCCAAGATAAACTTGCAGGCTAATCTTCCTTATTAAACGAAATAAGTGGTAGAACAATCCTTTCTCCATGTTCAGTAAAAGTTTTTTCTGTTGCAAAAATATGTTTATTTCAGAGTGTGTTTTCTAAAAAGTAGGTAATTTTTGCCCGGAAAAATAGCTTTGTAGCACTGAGCATGTTGAACAGCAATCTGTGATGAGCCAAAAATGAAACTGTCGATACAACAGGCAACCTCTTTTTTAAAAAATGAAGTCTGTTAGACTGGCTACAAAAGCCTCCCAGTGGTCCATGAAGCCAACAATGGCTCTCCATCTTTGCTGGGAACAACACCCATCTGGCTTGCTGTTTTAAGTTTATGCTTGTTAGCATTTTGTGAACTCTTTGTTCTTAAAATAATGTGAAGTAACTATGGGCAGCATTCAACTTGCTTGTTCCATTGGTGCAAGGAATTTTGGCTGAGCAATGGAGCTTCCCTTCCATCTCCTCTCCCCGCGCACACCCCAAATCTGTTCCAAGGGTTCCCCAATCCTCTGGAACATTTTTGGCCAAGGTGCAGGGTGCGTGCAGAGAGAAGAAATGGGGGGATTCTGTTAACATTTTCTGCAAAAGGCAAAGAGGAATCAACTATGCATGAGCAGACCTCATCTACGAGGTCGTTAGCTGATTAGACTCTGTATTTTCAAACTTATTATCTTACGAGCTGCCTCAGAATAGAATTAGTATGTCATTACAAGCTGCTCATCCAAAATGGATACTTTGATTATGACAGATTTGTAATATCGCAACAAGGCCAGGCAGATGAAAATGAAAAGATAATATTTGAGAGAGAGAATATCAATTTGATTAAGCTACGAACTGTAAGGATTGACTGACTGGCAGTCAAAAAGCACTGCAGAGGATAAAATGACACACATGCTTTTCCTTTCTATGTTACAGTCACATGAGGGTTGTGTTTTGTTTTTAATAATACTGTGTTGAATCATTCACTTCAGCCTTGCTGGCATTGCTTGAACAGAGAATGTAATTGCTAGAAAGGGACAGAATTTTGCCAAGTGAGAGACAGTTTAGGACTCGCTGAATATGTTTATGCTGCTTTATTTTCATATTTTGTGTACATGTACATGTGTACGCAGGTGTTGCTGTGGGTTAAACCACAGAGCCTAGATCAGAAGGTTGGCGGCTTGAATCCCCATGATGGGGTGAGCTCCTGTTGCTCGGTCCCTGCTCCTGCCAACCTAGCAGTTCAAAAGCACATAAAAGTGCAAGTAGATAAATAGGTACCGCTCCGGCGGGAAGGTAAATGGCGTTTCCGTGCGCTGCTCTGGTTTGCCAGAAGCTGCTTAGTCATGCTGGCCACATGACCCAGAAGCTGTACGCCGGCTCCCTTGGCCAATAAAGTGAGATGAGCACTGCAACCCCAGAGTTGGTCACCACTGAACCTAATGGTTTACCTTTAACCATTAAAGCCTTTTTCCTAAGAACAAAATTTTCAACTTGGTGCATAAAGCCTTGTGGTCTCTCTGACTGTGGTTTTTACCCACCCCATGCTTATAAACCAATCCCAACATTAGCTGGAGCTGTTCTTGTGAAGATCCAGAGAAGCTTAGGCACCAGGGGAATAGACACACCTTCCTGGTGGCAGCAGATGGCCATGGGAAGGGAAGGGAAATGAGAGGGGGATGCTCTGTTTGGCCTGATCTCCCTTCTTCACATGGGTCATGGTACATCCCGGGAGCCATGACAATGACCAATGGTTGGTAAGGGGTGATGGGACCACATCCAATGGTATCAGGAGTGCCACAGGTTAACCATCCCTGTTAGAGTATCCTGCACTACCATTGTCCTCACTGAGCAGAGAAAAAGACCTACACTTTGGATGAATGCCAGTCTTGTACTTTCCAAGAGAATACCCACTAAGAATAAAACTGAGGGTCATAATAATAATAATTTTATTATTTAAACCCTGCCCCTCTGGTTGGGTTTCCCCAGCCACTCTGGGCAGCTTACAGTACAGATAAAAACACAGTAAAACATCAAATTGATGTTTTACTGCCCTATTGATACAGGGCTGCCTTCAGATGTCTTCTAAAAGTCAGATAGTTGTTCATTTTCTTGACATCTGAGGGGAAGGTGTTCAACAGGAAGGATGCCACTGCTGAGAAGGTTGTCTGCCTGGTTCCCTGTAACTTCACTTCTCATGGTGAGGAAATCACCAGAAGACCCTCAGAAGTGGACCTCAGTGTCCGGGCTGAGTGATGGGGGTGGAGATGCTCCTTCAGGTACACTGGGCCAATGCCATTTAGGGCTTTAAAGGTCAGCACCAACACGTTGAATTGTGTTCGGAAATGTATTGGGGGGGGCAGCAAAAATACTTTAGGACTGGGTTAAAAGGAAGCTAACCACAACACAGGCTGGTGCACAACAAGCTACTACTTGTTTCCACATAAAGCTGGAGTGTTGTATTTCATACATTGCTGGAAATGAAAATAGTGGCAATTTGTCTTTATATCCAGATAATCGGTTCTTGTAAAACTGAGCATATAGGAGGCGAGCTGACATAGCTGTGTCAGCTCTGCCACCAGCAGACGAGGCTATTAAAGGAAATCAAAGTAATTTTAGCTGCATATTTTTTTCTGGATAGCTTCCCCAGGGGCTAAAAATGGTTTACAATTGTGTGTCTTCTATTAATAGATCAATCCTCTGAAAACCTTGCAAAAGACGCTCTTTACTGCCATCTTCTGCACAGCCCATGTGTGTGTGTTTTGTGGTTTATCTGTATATAGTTGAGACCTTTTGCATACAATGATGTATCAGTGGGAGGTTATCCACCTCTGAAGTCACTTCTGCATATGATTTATTGACAGCTTCTAAGTGCCAGTCTGAGACAGCTAGACTGAGTGCACACAGAGAGGAAAAGAACCACTGAGGTGGTCATTTTATGCACAAGCCCTCTTTTCTGCATCAACGTACAGGAATGAAATATGATTTGAAGCTCTCCCCTTCCCAACTAAGTTGGTTGCCAGCTCTGAAAATACGATGTTCTAAAACCTGAGCAGGGCCTGGTGAATAGAAATTCTCTCTTGAAGGAGAAAATTTGGGTTATTTATACAAAGTTTTGTACAAGATGTATCAATACTTCTTAAGCAGGGAAAGAGCTACACTTTTTTATTTTAATTGGACAATTTTTTTTAAAAAAAATCTCTGATTCAGGGGCCACTGTGAGTTCAGGCATGGCAGTGGCATGGAGGGAGGGGGCACAGGGGTGATTGCCCCAAGTCTAAAATTGTTAGGGGTGCAAAATTTCAACACCCGGTGTTGTCTCGGTACAGTTGCACACTTCCATTGCTGGGCTCCGTTGAAAACAGCTTCTCCATGTGAACCAGGAAGTGACCTCTCCAGACAATGGAACGACTCTTTTTTCTGATCTTTGTGGCTACGATCTCCTGGGTGACACAGACGCTGTTAGGTAGTTGAATGTGCATGCGTACTCCAGTGCTGGCAACCCATGCTACACCACTGAGGCACAGAACTCAGTGGCTTTGGGTGGATCAGGGGGGGGGGGTGGAGTAGCTTTGGTAAATCCTGAATTTGTACCCAGTTCAACAGCTGTTGCATGTAAAAAGAAAATGCCAGTGTGGAGGGGAGAAGGGAGGTCTAACCCTTCATTTTCTTGGCTGCAAAGCAAGCTATTAGATTTTTAAACATCCAGGCTATTTCTTCTTTTTTTCTGGCTGGTTGGCATTGTGGCTGGACTGATTTTTACAGATCTGTAGAGAATGTAAAAGTACTGCCAATGAATGCGTTGCAAGCCTGCAAACTGTGTTTAAAAATGAGGCTGAAATAAAAGTAGCTTTTCATCAGCTCATGTTTGGGTGGTCTAAAAGAGCCACTGAAATGGGAAGGAGCTTTTTTGTTGTGGGGGGTGAGTGCAATCTATGTGAGCGGCAGGCTTGGCTTGGCTTTTTAAAAGCCTGCATTACATTCCCAATCTCTTCACCATTGTTAAAGGATCCAAGAGGTTCCCGAGATCTGTGGCTAACCAGAAGAGAGCAGAAGTTTAGGAGAGAACTACTGGTGGAGACATCACTGATTTTAGTTCCACCTCTCAGCTTGGCTTAAAATGAGTCCATCTCTGAATTAAAATGAGTCCCATCTAGGAGCCAGTGTAGTCTGTCTCATAGAATCATTCCTTGTGACAAATATTCTTCGGTAGTTGCGAGTTTATGTCCTCTGTCAGATGAAACTTCCATATTTTTTCCACCGTAGGGTAACCTCACAACATTCATTCTAAACTGAAGATTAAAAATGAGTACAATTGTGTTTCTTAGACTAGGATGAGAAAGCCACTAGATGTCTCTCTTGCTATGCAGAAAAGGCTTTCTGTACTTTGTAACTTTTATTTGGATCATTTGCATGGATCCATATCATTTCTTAAATATCAACAGCAAAGTATTGTTTCCTCTTGTTGATTTTTATTTAAAAAAACCTAACAAATTATTATGGCATTGGCTTTACTTCCTCAAAAGAAAAATTATGCCATAATAAATGTATCTGTCTTTAAAGTTCCACAAGACGTAACACGGCTACCCCTTTGGAAATTACATTTGGCTGCCTCTCTTATTATGGCTTGTTTTCTACAGGACTTAGGTTTCTCTTGTTGCTCATACCTGTGAGTGTAGACTCCTGAAACCAGTCTATTTGGAGGGCTTCCACTCCAGCTGTTGCCTCCAATATTGACCCTCCTTGCTCACTTATTCATCATTCTCAGAAATCCAGGCTTTTCTTCACCATGACAGTGTTCGTCACTTTCACTGGGGTTCCCTGAACTTATTGCTGTGATGTGTGTGAGGAGGGCTGTTGACCTCCTTCCACCACGGCTGGAATGAGCTACCATGTTTTTCAACAGGCTCTTTCTCCATTCCATAACAACTACTAGTGCACAATCATCACTGAACATTACTAGTGCTGATATAGTGCCTTTAAGACAATGCTTAAAAAAAAAAAAGTCATCTGGAATGCATTTTGAGTGTAATGGACTTCCATTTCTATAAAGCTTTATGTTCACCCAGGTGTGTCCTGTCTAAAAGTAAAGGTAAAGGGACCCCTGACCATTAGGTCCAGTCGTGACTGACTCTGGGGTTGTGGCGCTCATCTCGCTTTACTGGCCAAGGGAGCCGGCATACAGCTTCTGAGTCATGTGGCCAGCATGACTAAGCCGCTTCTGGCAAACCAGAGCAGCGCACGGAAATGCCGTTTACCTTCCTGCCAGAGTGGTACCTATTTATCTACTTGCACTCTGATGTGCTTTCAAACTGCTAGGTTGGCAGGAGCTGGGACAGAGCGATGGGAGCTCACCCCGTCGTGGGGATTTGAACTGCCGACCTTCTGATCGGCAAGTCCTAGGCTCTGTGCTTTAACCCACAGCACCACCCATGTCCCTGAGTCCTGTCTAGAGGTGAGCAAATCTGTCCGTTTTGATCTTTCTCTGTTTCTCCATTTTCCAGTCATAAGTTCAGTTCTCCACATTTCCAGTTCTCCCTCTCTCTCTCTCTCTCTCTCTCTCTCTCTCTCTCTCTCTCTCACCTTGTGAAAATTCACCAGCATTATAGTGTGCATTCTCCTAATATGCACATTTTATGTAATTATGTTATTTTATTCATATATATAGTTATTTTATTTTCACTAATATATACATATCTACACTTTGCCCTAGTATGTGAATTTTTGTACACGTTGCTAGGGTGCAGTATCTCACAAGAGGGGACTGCGATACAATGTTTGGAGTGATGTTATCAACAAATGGTATGCATCTTGCTGTAATGAATGAGGCAACATGATATGCACTCTTTTGTATCATGTATCTGCCTAAGGATTTGTTGTCCCTAAAAGTGAAGCATCTTGAATATACTACGAGGGACCTCTCTGCTGATTCTAACACCTGAGAGCCTCTGAAGGGAAGGGAACGGCCTTTCAGATATTTGGTGCTCAAGTCATTTAGGGTTTTAAACACTAACATGAGCACTTTGAATTGAACCTAGAAATGACATGTGTGCTGATCCCGGGGGGAAGGTTACCGTAGGCGTAGTCAAAGTCCGGTCCTGGGTCACTAGCCTGGAATCAGTCCACAAGGAGCGGGGCGAGGTCCGAAACAGGAAGCCGGGCGGGGACAGGAGCACTGGAGAGTCAGGTCTGGGTCCGGGCAGGAACAGGTACTCAACAACGACGTTGCTCCCACAACCTGGGACCGGGCCGACTGGCCTTTATCTGTTCTGAGGCCAGGGGTGGTCCTGGCCCCCAGGAGACCCGCCTCTCTTGGCCTTAAGGCGAGCACTCCTCCTGGGAGCAACCAGTTCCCTTCGCCTCTCTGCCCTGAGTCTCTGCAGTTCAGGAGAGGCTAAAGGGTTACTGGGCCCAGGGGGAGACTCACCTGCAGGCACTGAGTCCTCAACCACCTCTGGAGCCAGAGTGGGATCACCTGGTGCCTGCTCCTGAGGCTCCGACACAGGTCAGGCGCTTCAGCATCAAGGCCCTGCCCCAATTCAGCCGGCCCTGGAGGCGGGGACTCCTGTGCAGGCTGGGATTCCTCTGGTTCAGCCTCTGAATCGGAATCCCAGGCCATCACAACATGATAACTAGCAACTAGCATAGCTGTTTTAATGCTGGTGTTATATGAATTCTGAATGCGGGTGGCGCAGTGGTCTAAACCACTGAGCCTCTTGGGCTTGCCGATCAGAAGGTTGGTGGTTTGAATCCCCACAACGGGGTGAGCTCCCGTTGCTCTGTCCCAGCTCCTGCCTACCTAGCAGTTAGAAAGCACACCAGTGCAAGTAGATAAATAGGTACCACTGTGACGGGAAGGTAAACAGCATTTCCTTGCACTCTGGTTTCCATCATGGTGTTCTGTTGCGCCAGAAGCAGTTTAGTCATGCTGGCCACATGACCCGGAAAGCTGTCTGTGGACAAACACCGGCTCCCTTGGCCTGAAAGAGAGATGAGTGCCGCAACCCCATAGTCGCCTTTGACTGGACTTAACCATCCAGGGGTCCTTTACCTTTACCTTTTTTTATATCTGAATGGAGCCCCAGCCAGTCACTGGATCACTGCTCTTTGGACAAGTTGACATTGTCTTCAAGTGGAGCCCCATGTGGAGTGCACTGCAGTAATCTAGTCTGGATGTTACAAAAACATGGCCAAGTTGGCTCTGTCCAAAAGGGGCTTTAGCTGGCAACCCCACCCCACCCCTAAAAAGCTGCAAATAGGCAACCTAAAATCCAATGACATTTAGTACCTCCAAGCTACAGACCTTCAACCCCATGCAGAACAGGCCATTTTCTCACCTTCCAGACTTAAGAAGGTGGAACGCATAACATCTCTGGCTTTTCAGGATTCAACTTCCATTTTATAAAATAACAGAACCTGATGATGTAATCCCCGCCCCATTTCTTGGAAGCAAATACAAGCAGTTTCCTTTCCTAAAGTCTTTCATGTGGCATCTGGCACAACATCAGAGAATAAACCATGATAAAACATTATGCACAGGAATATATTGAAAATTGAAGTTCGGAATGGAAAGTTGCTGTCCTATGTTATATTTTAAAAAGAGACTGATTACAATCTGTTCCTTGCAAATAAGGATAATTATTTTAGTATCTAATACTGCAGTTATGGTGGTTCTTCTTCTTGACATAAAACCCGGCTGAATCTATTATTATTATTATTACTACTACTACTATTACTACTACTCTGATTATTACTCACATATCCTTTTTAGGCATATTCTTAGATATGGAGAAAAGCAAAAGTCTGAAGGCAGAAAACACATTTAACACAAATTGTACTTTACCTGTTGAGTATATGACAGATGACAAACCCAAGTCCATTGCTCTGCAAACATTTGGCATGAAACTGAGTTTTAGAAAGAAGATTCTTTTAGAGTTAAGTATTTAAATTTAGAGTTAAGGGCTTTCAACAGTGTTAACCAAGACAGCATCCATGTTGACACAGAATAACCTTTCAGAGTAGTTACTGAGGACAAACAACAAGCATTTGTCCATGTGGTTGTAGTCCTTTGTTGGGAACAGAATTCAGGATTAGATGGATGCTTTGTCAGATGCTCTCATGTACCACCAGAAACCTGAAAGACTGTCTGCACCTTTGTGATCCTGCCCAGGCTTGGCAGTCAGGCTCTGGCCCATTAATGAGATATATTATGTTGATGCTTACTAATGGCAGGGCCTTTTCGGTGATGACCCCACACATATGGAATTCCTTTCCCAGAGGAAAATATGTGTGGCCTAACTTTAAAGAAAATTATTTAAATGTTATTATTTAAGTGTGCTTTTTATTAATTGCTGTGATTGATTGATTGATTGATTGATTGATTGATTGATTAAAGTGGCTAATTTGGTTTTACTTAGATAGTATCATATTGATGATTGTATAAATTTTGTACACTAACTTAAGAGGGGAATTGTGCCCTAAATGGTAGTTTGTAAGTAATTTAATAAATAAACCATTAGTAACATCCATATGACTTAATTAAAGCAACACACAACTGTTTAATCTGTGTTGATAACAATGTTATAGTTTAATTTTGTTTTAAGGGGGTATATAAAAATAATCACAGGGAATGTTCTTAAAATATTCTGTTTTAATAAAATGTATGCACCACTTGATTTAAAAAACAATAACAACTCAAAGCGGTTTACAAAAAGTTAAAACAAGAAAATCAAGAAATATTTACAACGATAGTTTAAAACATACAAAACTTAAGCAAACTCAAGACTTGGCATCTGGGCCTAATTTTGGCCTGTCCTGATTAAGATCTCTTTTCTTTCCCTCCCTCACTGAAGTCTACAAATGGTGACTATGTGTGTAGAATATTAGAACTGCATCACAAATGATCTTCCATTCAGTTGCTGTAAGGGTCATGCAAAAGATAAATATGGAGATAAATAATTAGAAGCTAGCAAGTTCCTCAAACAGTGAACAAAAGGAGTGAAGCATTTATCTAATGGAATGTGTGAAAAGAAGTAGAAAGGACACGTGAAATAATTAGTTGCTATGCTTGCCTGGTACTAAACTATGCCATGAATTCTCTCTCTTGGCAGGGCTCTTGTGATATTGGATGCTGACTGATTTATTGGCCCTGGCAAGTTCATAAAAAGGGACTATAAATTTATCTCCAACGTCAGACAGAGGCTCTGGCAACATTTTGAAGCCAAGGACCCATGTAGCACACAGAGCCGAAAGAACCTCTTGGAAAGAACACATAATGCTTTTGCCCTTCAGAGAGGTTGCTTTCATATTTGTATTAATATTGCGTCTGGAAGATGGCCAAAACGGCAATCCTGATTGGGGAAGAGGCATTATGGATTAGGGTTAAGGACTGTATGTCAGCGTAGCTCTTACAGGAAAAGGTGGTAATCAGGGGTGGAAGAATGTGTCCGCTTTGAATGTGTCCCAGTTTCTCATTTTGCCAATCTTAAATTGAATTGTCCACATGATGCAGCAATTTGTGATTTTTTTTAATAATAAAAAAACAGCATGAAAATTCATGCTGAATTTCTCAGAATAGACACATTTTTATATGCAGTTTTGACCGAGGAACATATTTTTGCAAGCAATTTCCCATAAGATAATGCATTCGTGTGTGTTGTTTTCACCAATATATTCATTTTGATGCACACTTTCCCCTAATGTTGTATACATTTTTTGTAAACATTGTTTGGTTCGAGAACCGCACCACAAAATTAGTAGAAGTGCAAATTTTGAAGGATAGCTGTGTTTCAGTTCTTGTATTGTTTTGGAAAGTGCAGATTTGATAGATTTGGCCTCAAATGACACCTGAATCAAATTTGTCCCCCTTCCCTAGTTGTAACTTGGTGGTAGAGCATCAGTGTTGCATGCAGGAAGGTCCTACATTGAATCCATGTTTGTAAACTAAGCCCCCATCTGGAAACACCCAGAGTCTGTTTAGGACCAAAAGAGGAAGTATGGTGGGCTTCCCTGGGGAGGTTGTTCCAAAGCTGCAGGGCCATCACCCAAAAGGCTCTGTTCCCAGAAGTGATCTTCAGTAATACGAGGCCAGAGGGCAGGGGCTCTGAAACAAACTTAGGGCTCAAATAGGTTCTTCATATGCACACGGAGGCAGGGGAAAGGTCATTCAGATAACCTGGTCCAAGCCATTTGGGGCTTTCATGAAGTGTTCTTCAAACTTCACTCCCCAGAGGTTGGACTACAACTCTACCATCCTTGACCATTGGCTGGGCATGATGGACGTTGTAGTCCAAGAATATCTGGGGACTCAAAGGTGAAATCCACTGCTTGCAAGGTGCTTTAATTTGAGCAAGGAAATGTGGCTGTTGCAGGAACGGTGTGCTATTATTTCAATGCAGAAAGTTTATTCTTGTGATGGCCTGGGACTCAGGCTCAGACTCGGAGCCAGAGGAGTCTCAGTCCACACTGGATCCTTTGCCCCAGGCGGCATCTGAACCTAGTCTGGGGCCTGATTCTGAAGATTCCCAGTCTGCACAGGTTCCCTTGCAACAAGCAGCAGTTGGGCCAAGTCAGGGGCCTGAGCCTGCCCTGGCTCCAGATGCGGGAATTACCTTGTTGCCTTCAGCTGGGCAATCACTTACAGCTGCTCCATTACCAGTTGGGTCAGGAGAGGCTGAGGTTGCCTCTGGGTCTAGTAACCCACCAACATCTCCTGAGCTGCAGAGAGTGAGGTCTGAGAGAAGGAGAGACCTGAGTACTCACAGGAAAGGAGTGCTCACCTTTGAGCGAGACAGGGAGGTGAGTCACTGGGGGATCAGGACCGGCTGTTACCCCAACAGAGATAAAAGGCTGCTGGACCCCGCCCTAGGTTGCGGGAGCGATGTTGCTGTTTGCCTGAACCTACCTGTGATCCTGTGCCTGACCTTGCCTCGTGTCCTGCTTTGGCCCTGTTGGACTGACTCCTCACGGGCCCCTTGCAGATTCGGGACCGGACCTGGACTGCGTTATTTGGGTTACCCCCAAGCCCAGCACAATTCTGCTCAGAGAGAGATAGGATCCAACTCCTAGCGGATAAGGTCCCTTCAGCCCCCCCCAAAAAATATTTGAGGGTGTTGCTCCCTCCAAAAAAAAGTTGGTGGGCATTGACATTCAGATGGTATGTGTGTGTGCCACATCTTGTGGGGCTTTCCTGCCCCCCTATTTTATTCACCTAACTTTTATTCACCCCTGCACCTAACTCTGACTGATATTCAGTTTCTTCTCCGTTCTGGTCTAATAGGTTACTATAACAACCCCGAAACAATCATTTTACTTTCGTTTACATTGGGCCTCCTCCCATAATGAGAAGCTCATGTGGCTTCTGTTGCATCACTTTACAGGGCAAGTGTGGATTTTTCCTCCGCCACACTCTTTCATTTACAGTATGATTATAGTTTGACTCTGTTTATGTTGAGTTTCCATTGTGGCTGCTCTCCTCAGGAATTCAACTATTAAAATGTCGTACAGGATAAAACTGGTCTACATAATCACAGCATGGAAGGGATATTATTACTATTTTACACTGAAAGCTAGTTACTAAAATTTCTAGGATAGAGCTGTATACAATTGTGCATGCTGAGGAGAAGCTGGATAGAGAGAAGTTTTTCCTCCTTTTCTCATAGCACTAGAACTCAGAGCTATCCAGTGAAGCCGAATGTTGGTGCAGGAAAGACAAAAGAAGGCATTTCAGTATACCTGAAGGAGTGTCTCCACCCCCATTGTTCAGCCCAGACACTGAGGTCCTCCTCCAAGGGTCTTCTGGCAGTTCCCTCACTGTGAGGAGTGAAGTTACAGTGAACCAGGCAGAGGGTCTTCTCGGCAGTGGAGCCCACCCTGTGGAACACCCTTCCATTAGTTTGGAGATAAACAACTACAGTCGTACCTCAGAAGTCGAATGGAATCCATTCCGGAAGTCCATTCGACTTCCAGAATGTTCAGAATCCAAGGGCAGCTTCCGATTGGCCGCAGGAAGCTCCTACAGGCAATCGGAACCCATGTAACCCATGTTGGACGTCCGGGTTCCAAAGAACGTTTGCAAACTGGAACACTCACTTCCAGGTTTGTGGCGTTCAGGAATCAAAACGTTCGACTCACAAGGCATTTGACTTCTGAGGCACGACTGTATTTGACTTTTAGAAGACATCTGAAGGCAGTCCTGTACCAGGAAGTTTTTCATGTTTGACATTTTGTTATGATTTTATATGTGCTGTAAACCACCCAGAGTGGCTGGAGAAACCCAGCCAGATGGGCAGGGTACAAAAAGAAGAAGAAGAAGAAGAGTCATGTTGATGATAATAAGAATAATTATTATTATTAACACGGCACATAGTGAAACTGTGCAATTCACTCATACAGGTTGACTTAATGACTTTTACAAAAGATTAGATAAATTCCTGGAGATTAAGGCTATCAATGCTTCTCATTTTGTTGGTTTTGTTCTCCCTCCACTGTTGCTTTTGAATCCCAGTTGCTGAGAATCACAAGTGAGGACAGTTCTATTGCACTCAGATCCTGCTTTTTTAAAAAAATAGCTTTTATTAAAGATTTTTTTATTATACAAACCAAACAGATAAGCAAGGGGAAATACATATGGCATCTCCACTTCCAATTCACAGAGTCTTTTTCCACAGACAGCAATGCACGTGCACATGACAAGGAACCCATGAGTCACTTTCTCCCAGCAGCTAGAAATATCATAACTAGACACGGGAAGGACCTATCAGAAGTGAACACAGACCATTGGTACCAAAATGTATGGGAAACCACCCTACTCAAAAAATTAACCAACCAACTTAAACTAGCATGGGGACAACAAGGGATTCTGCTTGTTGGCATCCCATAGGCATTTGCTTGGCCACTGTGGGGGCCGGGCAGGCTGCTGGACGAGATGGGCCTTTGACCTTCTCCAGCTGGGCTCATGTTCTTGTGCAGTTCCACTTTTCACATTGAAAAGGAGACAGGTGTGCAGTGTATTGAGTATTGTTTGTTGCCCACCATATGAGGATTCCCATTTTGGGGTTCCGTTTGGTGCTCTCAGTTACACGTCTCAAGGAAGTTTCTCCTGCAAGCGTGAAAGTGCACTTGATGAGAGAGAGAAATGATGCAGATTTATTGTCTATTTTCCCCCATTAAATTGGGGGCAGAGGGCATGCAGAGAGAAAGCCGGGGAGCTTCCAGCTATTAAACACAACCACCTGGCATTGGGCAGACACAACAATACAAGAAAGTCCATGAAGAGGAAAACAATTCCATCAGTCACCAACAGGTTTTTGCTTTATATAAAGTGAGAACCTAGCTGCCATTTTCCAAGCCAGTGTCTGGAATACGGATCCAAAAGTGGATTCTTGTAGTGATTTATGAGCCTTTACGTCACACACATAAGGGATGCAGAATTATCTGGGTCCAGGGAGTGAAAAAATGCAAAAGCACGTTAATAAATCAAAGCAGGGGAGAAACGGCTAAGTTCCATTTGCTTGGGCATACAGTGCAATTGTTATCATCTCTGGGGAAAGTGAGGATTCTTTGAGTCTGGGATCATACAGAAAAGAGGTATGGCCCTGGAAGCTGCCTGTTTGCATTGGCAGACTTCTATGGCTCCGGGAGGGGGGCAGGGAGCCTAGTAACATTTGTGTCTCAGATGTGACAAAAATTGTATAAGTTAACTTTGGCACTTCCAATTAATAATACATCTCGTAAGGTAAGTAGCAAGCTGGTGAGGAATATGAGACTATTCTGTGGCAGGCGATGAGACACAGTCTGTTGCCATTGGCTTTTCCTGGCGCAGCTTGGATTTTAATGAACTCTCTTGGATGCCACCAATGGAAATGTGTGTTGGGAACTGCCTACCAAGGCAGTGGGTGCTAAGCCCTTAATGTGTCTTCTTGGCGTAGGAGACCTAGGAGAGTGTGGAGATTCTGTTGGTGCTGAGTGGAGCATGAAGCCCCCATCTTGGAACCAGGGATGGAGAATAGTTTTGGTCAGTCTGCATTTTTAAGCAATCTCTCCTGATCCACACCTCCCAGGCTAACACACAGATTGGCTTGTAATTATGCTTCAGATTTTATATTCCTCCAAATGTTACAATGCGGTTCTTCGCTCAGGAAATGCACCAAGATGTGTCTATATTTGAATATGAATTTTCATATGGATTTATAAAAACACACAGAGAGACCACATACTAATATGCAAATGGGATGGAACAATCTTATAAATGAGTGCAAAATTGGCATAGGCTGGAAATAGACTGTTCTTTCCATCTTAGAAACAGAAAGATGCAATGGGCTAGTAAACCTCATGTAAATTTAAGGTGACCTCAGCAAAAATAAATGTAAAGTTTCATGCATCAGAATCATGAAAGGAGCATTATAACTGTTTTTTATTGTATGTTTATAATATGCCTTGAAACACACATAAAAGGTGGTGGCGGCGACAACAACAACAACAACAACACTTTATATTGGGTATCTTGAACTGGTTTAGGAATTGTAGCATGATTCTTAAAGGTAATCATTGCCTGCTCCACTGCCTACACACATCTTTTTGCTTATCTTGAAATTTGTTGAATATTTTCTTTGAGCAGGAACCTTATCTAAGGGGCTTAAGCTCAGTGGAAGCACATACAATCCCTGGCAGCTCCACTTGAGAGGATGTGGTTGCCTTTACATGAGATCCCAGAAAGCCATTGCCAGTCAGAGTAGACAATGGATGACAAATATCTTGAGCTGGTACAAAGCACATTCCTAGGACCATCGACATTTGCTTGCCTGAAAGCCACCTAGCTTGTTCATGAATGAGATGATATTTTAACTTGGAAGTTCCACTCGCACTCTTTAGCCCAAATGCATGTGTTGAAAAGCTTTCGTATATCACCATTCTTTCCGTTATCTTAACTCTCTTTACAGGCTAGAGTCTTTCCTTTTTAAACAGGAAGGCTGACCTTTGGCCTTTTCCTCCTTCTCTTCTACATATAGAGCTTTCACATAAAAATAGCAGCTGCATTCAGCTACGTTCTTTGGAAGTCTGCATTGTGCATTCCTTCTGCATATCTCTTTAGAGAAGTAGTGTATTGAAAAAGCAGGAGAGGGATACTCAAAAGCAATTAAGGCAAGCATATTATTAGAAGCCCCTTAGCAGAGAGGAATCACACTCTCACTGTCCATGCATGCTCTATTTCTACCCACCACCATGGCGCATTAATGTAAGACAGAGAAGTTGTTGTTCCAGGGAAAAGTGTTAATGGTGGGGAATAGAGTGGTATTTACCAGACCATGAATACCTAGCCTTATACTACAGAGTGCAATGGAGAGTTGCTGGAGATTAATCTATGGAATGAAATGTGAGAAGATGATTAGAAGTAGAAATTTGGTGGGATCTTTCAGTGAGCTGTGAACAAACGTTCCTTCCACTGTCTGAATTATTTCAGAAATGCAGTCCTGCTATAAATCTTCTTTAGGGGTTCTGCAACCATTTATAGTAAATATGCAAGGAGAGGCAGAGGGAATGGACATGCTGGTTCTGCCCCTTCATTGTCATGTTTCTGTGAGCTGGAGGGAGACCATGTGAAGCAGGGAGTCTCTCCTGTGCTAAATGAGGCTCCACTGAAAAACCTGGTTACTGTACTTTAAAATAAGAAGTGGGTGTAGGAAGAGCTCTGCTGGAGCAGACCAAAGGCAGACTGGAAGTCTATGGAAGCCTGCATACAGGATCTGAGTGCATCAGTCCTCTCCCTACTTGTGATTCTCTCAGCTTCCAATCTCTCTTCAGGAACTCTAGCAGGAACCAAGTTCCTGGTGGCAATGAGTGTTATTTTTATTTTTGCAATGGCAATGGCAGCAAAAGTCATGGGGTGAGGTGTCATGGCCAGGAGTCAGCTTCCCCTGCTGAAGGGAGAGAAAGAAGGCAGAATGACTCCACCTGCAGCTGGCCAGCTGTCAAGGACACAGAGAAGAAGGCACTGATGAGAACCAGCTGGCTTCTGCCTTCTTAAACAGGGCCTCTGGCAGCAGTCAGATGCTGGAAACAACACCTGTGTTCCCCAGCCCTACTCCCTTGGCCTTGTGATCGTTTTGATTCCTTGACCCCTGGGTTGTCAGACAATGTGGATGGCTGTTTGCCTGACCCTCGGAATGGACTGGACTTCACATGTCAACTCTGCAGGTAGGCAGGCAGGGAGTTTACCTTTGTGAGGACCTCACTTGGAAAATCAACATAGCTCAGGTGGTCAGAAAGGCCCAAGAGAGACTCCATTTCCTCAGGGT
Organism: Podarcis cretensis; assembly: GCF_951804945.1. Taxonomy (NCBI): domain Eukaryota; kingdom Metazoa; phylum Chordata; class Lepidosauria; order Squamata; family Lacertidae; genus Podarcis; species Podarcis cretensis. Next base: position 15,651,922 of record NC_137187.1, read on the forward strand.
CTTGCGAAAGAATAATGTTAAACAACAACTGATGAAGTCCTTCTACCGGTCCACAGTAGAAAGTGTCCTTTCGTATTGTATCACAGTGTGGTATGCTGGCCTGACAGCCACGGACAGAAAGTCTCTACAGAGGGTGGTGAATACAGCCCATGATATCATGGGCTGTCCCTTGAGTCCGCTAGATGACTTTGCAAGGGATCGTTGCCTTAGGAGAGAGAGAGAGAAACTCACACCCTGGCCATCACCTCTTTAATCTTCTACCCTTGGGCAGGGGATATAGAAGTATAATCAGCCATACCAACAGGCTAAAAAAATAGCTTCTATCCGTGGGCTGTTAGGCTGTTGAATGGAAAATAACATAGCAAAATTGACTTGCAAGGTGGTGTGTTGTTCGATAAGAGATTGAGTGTTGGGGGGGAGGCTCATTTAATTTCATTGTATACAGGTTGTACAATGACAGTAAAGGTATTATTATTATTATTATCTCAGAGACTCCCATCTCCTGTTTGTTTGGCCTCAGTTCCATGCAGCTCTGCACTCCGTTGCTAAGCACTGGGACTTGGACGGGGCTACGGCATCCTGCATCCTTCTGATATATGGAAATTTTACCTCTGGAAATGAGTCCCCAGAATAAGAGACCTGACAGTGTCTCATGGGTATGGATGTAAGAAGGTATTGTTCTCTGTTCTATCCTGTATTTATCACATACAGCACTGTTTCCGTTCTGCTGCTGCTCATCTTCTACCAGAAACTACATTATTCTTCTTACTGTCCACTGCGGTGAAATTATGTTATGTAATTAATTACATGAGTACATGTAATTAATTACATAAATTAACTGTGTAAATGAATTACATTCATTTCAATGCAAAAAAAAAGCAATGCAATTTTTTTTCCGGGAGAGGGGAGGACATAAAGAATTGTTTGTGGACTGAAAACAACTGCAGTGGGCAATGCTAATTATATTTGCCAAATTGATTTCCATTCCAGACATGGGACAAATAAATGAACATTGGGAGTTTCATCCCCCATTTCTATTTTGTCAGAATTCTCCACCATTTGCTCATGAGTAAATTAGTGGTGATATTCAAACAGCACAACATGTGCTTCCCTGCTCCTCCCATCATTTGCATGAGAAATCAGCCTCTAATGAACAATCCCTAATGTATCTCCTATTACAGTCATGGAAGGGGAGAAATCCTAACATATTTTGTCCCTCCAGTATGGTTTTTGCCTGGGGGTGGAGGAATTAGACCAATGCTTAATTTGTTTTTATTTTGTTTGAACTCTTAGCTTGCCCTCGTCGAAGAATTTAACAGGATGAATCATGTGAGATTTAAAAGCAACAAACGACATCCGCTTAAAAGTAACAGGAAATCCAAATAAATGTAAATGATAAAATCTTGAAGCGCTCCAGTCTTATTCTCATTCTTCTACAAAGGCCATGAGGAAAGGTCTTTTCCACTATAACTGAAAATAACTTTCCTTGGGAATGAATGGACAAAAAAGAATGTGATTAAGGGGAAATTAATGAAGTGCTCTAATCAAGGAAGGCTATCTGAATCCCATTTGCTGCGTGCTAATGAAATGACTTAAGGCTCCCCATTCAGTGAACACAGCCTTGGTGATATGCTTCTTCTCCACACTCACTTTCAATGAGCCATTGTGCCCCCTCTCCACTCATTAGCTCCAAATTAATGGCGGAAGTCTTTTTCTCCTTCATTTGCAACTATTGCTCAAAAAGAAGAGAGGATTGAAAGATGACAGCCAGTAGAGACACGCTCTCCCTCAGACAAGGCAGAACAAATAAGACAAGCTCTTTCAGCCCTGCCACAGAACTCTGCCACTGTTCATGTATCCTCTTTTGCTCCTTTCCTTGTTTCTTCATCCATTTCTCAAAGAATGATGCCCTCAGTTCTTGTTGATTGACTCATTAAGCTTTACGGTGTCTATGCAACTTTGATATTGGTCTGAGCATCCCATTTGGGGCCATTTTAGTTCCTGCTTCAACTCCCTCCTCCTCATTATTCAACACCATTGTTAATATTGATGATGCGTCTTTCATCATGGCCCCAAACCAAGAATGGCTACAGGTGAAGGTATTGGCCCTTTAACTGGCAGATGCATCATTCTACTCACTGAATACTCAGCCTGCGCTATAAAGACTTGCCTGTTGTCCCAGGATACCGCTGAGACAACTTGTATGCTCTGCTTCATCTGGTCCTGAAACACACACACGTGTCACTCTCCAAGGTGCTGAACCTGTCTTGCCTTGCCTTCCTGTCTGCCTGGAACTCTGGAACTCCTATCCTCCCTCTTGTTTGGACCATCACCCATGTGCCGTAGTGGGCATTCTCATGAATCTTTTCTAGACAGAATTAATTGTTCCCTTCTCTGTTGGGGGCTGAAGACTAGTGTTCCAGATCTGTTGAGTCCTGCTGTTGAACATGATTTCGCTGGCTAGGAAATAGCCATCAGTTCATTTGAACTGGTGGACATGCAAGAGACTAGTTTTGTCCATGATAGCATATTATGTGAAGATCTCGGGGGGTCAATTTTCAGTTTAGAAACATGTCCATGAAACAACTGCACTGCCTGTGACACAGGAGTATAAACAAGCCATTTGAAAATCTAGACTCTTGCAATACATTATGCATTTGTGATACACTGAACCATATTCCACTGAACAGTTGCGGAAGCAGAACAAGGTCCATTGGTGCAATGGGATTTTCTCACCCCTCTCCACTTTCTCTCTCTGTGCCATCTCAAGTTGATTTGGATGGTTGAGGGAACCCCCAGAACAGTGCACAAGGGAAGTGGTGGTGGGGAGTATTCCATCAGGCAAGGAGAAATTTGGCTCAAAAGAAGAATTATATTGTTGCCAACAGAACAGCTTGTGGTGTGTGCTTGGTTGTGTGTGTGGTGCCTACAACCATTTATCAGGTTTACAACTCCTGTACTAAACAAAGAACAACTTTCAAATGTATAATTATAATCATGTCTAGTTTGACCCTCCCAAAGCCAGGATTGCCCCATCAACCCTCAATCTGGCTTCTGCCAGTGCCTGCTTGCCTACTTACAACCACCTCAGCAAGTGGTACTGTTTGTCAGCTTCCTCCTCCTCAGTCTCAGTGTTGCCTTTATAGAAGAACTTGGCAGGGAAAAGGATGGGACAGATGAGAATGAGTTGGCTCTGTGTGTAATTGGCTGTGGCTCCACCCACTTCTGGTCTCCCTATCTTCTGCACTGCCAGTCCCAATGGACACCAGCCACCACTGATGAAAAGTCTCTGATGTTACTGCTCACACTAGCCTTGTGTCTTCAGAAAAACAGAACTGGAATTCAGCAGCACTCATCACCCTCGTCCTGCTGCCTCACATGGAGGCTATTATCATCCTTTAATTCAAGATCCCCACAACCTTATTTAAGCCTCCTCTGGTTCAGTTCTGTCCTCTTTTGTGTGATACTCCCTGTGACCTCCGCAAGAGCAGCAACAGCTCCGTGCAAGTGTCATCCAAGCCTTATTGCAATGCAGTAATAATAAGTGGACCCTTCTGGCCTTCTCTGTTTTGCTTATCTTATTATCATAACATTGTTTCACTGTGGGGTGCAGCTGTGGAATGGTAATACCTCTGAATACAAGCCAATGAAAATATACAACGCTGAAATGGATACGGTACGAGGACGATAAATCGCAAAGTATATGAGACATTAAAATATTGACACTTTGGTCTCTCATATAAAGGGCAATCATCCCCACATTTAATAAGACTGTAAAAGAAGGCATTTCTGTGTTCTCGGTTCCACTGACATTCTCCGCAGCTTAGACACCATAAGGCAGAGGTGAACAGAGAGATCTGTCACTCTTTGCTTTGGCCTGGGATCTTGGAGTTCGACAAAAACTGCATCTTCTTGGACACTTGGTGTAATTTCCTGCATTTGTGGGTTTCACATATGGTTGAGAAGAGCTACTTGAAGAATGCTGAGAGCCCAACTACAAGTCCACATCTGCACCATACCTTTTCAGCACTATCTTACCATAGCTTTGTCTAAAGCATCCTGGGAACTGTAGCTTGGTAAGGTTGCTGAGAGTTTCTAAGAAACCCCTATTCCCCTCACAGAGCTAAAATTCCCAGAGTTCACTGGGAAGAGAGATTAATTGTTAAGCTACTCTGGGAGCTGTCACTCTGCATGAAGCAACAGAGGTATCCTAAGAGATCCTTCAGCATCCTTAGCAAACTACAGGACAAACTACATGTCATGGCAAAGAATTGAGGAATTTCCAAAGTCAGGTTAGATATAAGTAGAAAGTAAATATCAGTAATTGTCTGCTGCCTATGCCAATCTCTGCCCCCATCTGTCATTATTTTGTAATTGACTCTGCCTCTGCACCACCATTTTGTGACTGGTGGGCAGGAATGTAACAAGGCATGATTTACCATTATGCCCTCTATTCATCGCACGCAGCACCATTTCTGTTCCACTGCAGTTGGTCTTCTGCCAATCACCACAAAATTTGTCCCACTGTTCACTGTGGCAGAATTATGTAACTTATGCAATTAATTATATACATTTCATGAATTATGTTATTTTACCTCATTCATTTCATTGCAAAGGTAACACAATACAAATGTGAGAGAGGGCAACAGCAGTGAATCCCAATACTATTAATTTCAGGCATGGGATGATGAAGCAAATGCCAACAATTTCTGCTCCCATCTCTGCTGGTGGGCCTCAGGAATTTTCAGCTGTGAGAAATGGGCCCTGAGGGTAGAGTGTTTTAGAATCCAGGGCTACAGGTTTTTGAATGAATGAATGAATAAGCAAACAACAATCTGGCAGGGCCTGGGTATATCTCTCAAAGGGTAATAGGAAAAGTTTGCCAACTTTATCAAAAATTGCCATTTAATAATAATTTCTTAAACAATAATTGTATTATCCAACGAAAAGTGCTGAAAGTAGTTGAAGTGAAGGGCAAAGAATGCTGCATTTTAAAAGGTGATTGATTTGATGTAGGAAGTATTTAGATTGCATTATAGATTGGGTTGAAAAACACTGTGTGGGCATTTTGCTGGCTAGTGTAGTGCTGACAGAGATGTCTTAGCACTGTTTGCTACTCTCTCTGTTGCTTGACAGCCACCTTTGTGTGGCATTGTGTATATTCATGTCTTTATAGCAGGGGTAATCAATATGGTGGTCTCCAGATTATGTTGGACCAGGACCACAATCTCCTTGATCCCTGATCATGGACCACATTGGCTGAGGAGAGCTGTAGTCCCACAACATCTGGAGGGCAATATATTTACTACCCCTGGCTTGTAGTTTTCACTGATTCAGCAACATCTACGTACATAGTACTTTACAGCAAGGAGTTCCCGCTTCCCACCAATAGGAATAAAGACACAGGACACCATTATTTTAGGTTAATGGGCTAAAATTAGGCCACAACTTTATTGGTTACAGGTGATGAGCTGTATTGGCTTAGGCATTGGTCCTATCGACTATCCGGCTTCAGCCTGCTTGCTTGAAGACCGGGAAGGGTTAACACCAGCTGCTGATGCACATCAACTAGGCACTCCCCTGGGGACACCGCTCAGGGCCGTGCCTTCGGCCCTGGCCTCCATAGGCTTTGGACGGGGCCACACCCCCGGAATCCTTTACCGAACTACCCTTCAATATGCAGGGCAGGTGATGGTGCTTCTTCCTCTCTACAGTCTACTTAACAATACCAATACCAATGCCTAACCGCCAAAAACCGAGAAAGTTGTGACGATTTGCTACGAGGTAGGTGAAAAACCAAATGGCTGGTGCCAATTTGCCAAGTGGAAAAAATTCCTACCAGGCCCCTTAACGGCGACCAACCGAGGTCCATAGGAAGGTCAAAAGGAGAACACTGAAGGGCGGGCGGGTGGGAAACCCAAGCATCTAAGTGGCCAAAGAGGGAGATTCCCGGCCGCGCTTGCCTTAAATGAGGCAAGCCACACCCCCTGGGCCAGCCGATTGGCTGGCCCGGGGATGACGCAGCCGAGGATTCCCCAGATAGCACGGGGCTGGGAGCCAGCCACCGCACGCGTGTTGGGGGCGTGAAGCCCGCAACACCACCTCCTCCCAAGGTTGGAAGTGGCTTTCTCTGTAATCTTCTGTAGGATGGTCCTGCACAGGTGTTGGAGAAAACAGAGCGCTACTTGGGTTACTGTGGTGGCAGTATTAAGGCCGTTAGACAGGGAACAGATGTGCAACGTGCCATCACCTCTCTTTGCCTACATAGCATGCGCACGAAACATTCCACCAATGTTTCTCTTGCACCTGTCAGGAGGCATATTAGTGGCATCCATCCAACTGACAGCTGAGGGCCAAAGAGCAGAGGATTTCAGGGAAGCTGAGGGAATGGTTTTCATTTATACACAAAACTCTGGAGTGTGACGTGCTGCGAGAGGCAAACATGCTTCCTTTTGATTTCATCTAGGTGAAGTGAGAGCCCACGGTTTTTTCCTCTATAGCCCTCCAGTGTCGTTGACATGAGGGAATTGTGCTGGATTTATTAAGGGCTCTTCAGCGGGAATCGCTAACAGAAGTGTTGCTGGCATTTTAATATTGGGTCAAATTACACACCCGCTTCCCACAGGGGCGGCTCTGAACTCTCACCACATAAGACAGGGATGAGAGGATGTGGCCCTCCAGAATTCACTGTCTGGCTCTTAGGACTCTTCCCCAGCCCACACCTCCTCTTCAGACACATACCCCTCACACAGGTCACATCACTCACTGCTCCTGCTTATAACAACATCCGTGAGAGTTTTTGTCTCCCTTGAACCGAGATAAAGCTTCTTACTTGTCGGAATGTGGGATAGAGAGGGGTGTAGGAGTGTGCATTTGTAGAAACTGGGCTACCATAGGAAAGAAACCTTTACCATGGATGCTCCACCTACTTTTGCCTCTGGTCCTGCCCACCTCTGGAAGTTTGCCTAGAAAGGAATGTGACAATCAATCGGGAGGGAAAGGTTTGCCACCTTGCTTATAGGACATTACAAAACCTTCTGTTCTTTCCCTATCTCCTCACCCCCACCCCCACCCCACCTACATGCCCGTGCATCCAGACATTACGTGGAATGAGATGCCCTTTTGCACCTTTTCTTTCCTCTCTGGTGCTCTACCCACACCATAGGCACCAACTCCTTTGGGTATCTTCAGCTCCCTCAATATTTTTTTTAGCAGGGAGCTCATCCCTAGGGTTTCCATATTTCAAAAAGTGAAAGTCCAGGTACTAAGGAAATTTGCCAAAATCTACACTTCCAACATGGGTTGCCCTATGTCTTGATTTTCCTGGACATTTCAGCGATTTCTGCCTGGACACTGCTCCTGACAACCGAATCCCAGCTTTCTCCTGGAAATTCTGGATGTATGCAGAGGTGGAGCATATGCCCACGGTGTCCAGGGCAGGTGCGCTCCCAAGGTGTGTGGCACAGAGGGTGCCCTGCCAGGCATGGAATAGATGCTCGGGTGCCCAGAGTGGTGTGTGTGCCCTGCAGCTGGGGGCAGAGCAAGCCATTCACAGAGCAGAGCGTGTCACCCATGGAAGGTCCAGGAGAAGGGGGCAGTGGCCCCCACCATTCCTCCTCAGTCCAGTCCCTGACAACACCACTAAGAACCTCAGAATGTAAGGGTTTTTTTTAAAAAAAAATTACCAACAACCAAAACACAAACAGTGAAACCCCACAGGCGGCTGATACATTGGGTATACATAATAAATAATAACATATTCAAATCAACCATTTGTACAATTTTATATACGTTAACACTCCTCCATCCAGAAGGTTCATTTAACTTTTACCATTTTAATTGCCCCCAAATTGTTCAAACCTACCCAAATAATTCGGGGGACGCAGGTGGCGCTGTGGGTTAAAGCCTCAGCGCCTAGGACTTGCCGATCGAAAGGTCGGCGGTTCGAATCCCTGCGGCGGGGTGCGCTCCCGCTGCTCGGTCCCAGCGCCTGCCAACCTAGCAGTTCGAAAGCACCTCCGGGTGCAAGTAGATAAATAGGGACCGCTTACCAGCGGGAAGGTAAACGGCGTTTCCGTGTGCGGCTCTGGCTCGCCAGAGCAGCGATGTCACGCTGGCCACGTGACCCGGAAGTGTCTCCGGACAGCGCTGGCCCCTGGCCTCTTAAGTGAGATGGGCGCACAACCCCAGAGTCTGTCAAGACTGGCCCGTACGGGCAGGGGTACCTTTACCTTTACCTTACCCAAATAATTCACTATCTTCTCAAACCAATCCTCTTCTTCCTCACTGACCATAAACCCTTTCATTCTGTGTATCTTCACAGTTAGATATTCTAAAATTATAATATTATTCAGTTTTTTTCTCCATTGGTTCACCCCTAGCTCTTCTGCATTTTTCCAATTACTCGCTATAACCTGTCTTGCTGCAGTTACCATCAATTTTACCCATTTGCATTCCTCTTTTGTCTTTAACTTGGTGCTACTCTGACTAATAAGAACCATTAATTTAGATATTCCCACCTTCCTACCCACAATTCCTGATATTCTCAGGATGTAAGTTGAGCTTCCTCAAGCAGACCAATGACATCCTGTTGTCACAGTGGTTCACCAGGTTCCTGTGCGAAGGCCACAAGCAGGACCTGGTGCAACAGCACTGCCTCCACCCTGTGATTCTCAGCATTAGAGCCATCACACTTCTGACAGCAGAAATAGAACATGCCATCGAAGTTTGCCCTCTGTGAATTTGTCTAATCCTCTTTTTAAAGGAATAGTTGATGAGCTGGAACCTTCTCAGGTATTTTGGAGGACCCTCCCGTTCAATGTAATAGCTGGTCATGTGGTTTGTCACAGAGTGCAATTGCTGCCTGGCTGAAAGCCAGCAAAGGAGAAGGTTGCAGAGGAAAGATCCTACAATGTATTTTGGTGACCCGACACCCCCCCCCCAATTTTCGGTCAAAATGCCAAAAGTGAAATCTAATCTAGCATTTGGTCTGCAAGGTGGACCAGCAAAGACCCTGCATGTGCAGTTTATAAATGACAGCTTGCTGTTGAGTTCAGTGTTGACTGCTTAGCTGGACAAAAACAAAATTAAAATTAAAAATGCATGTGTTTGCACAAATGTGCAAATATTTTAAATGTAAGCAAATCCAAGTGCATGTAGGTCAAGAAGGAAATAGAAACCATTAGTTGAAGGGTCGTCAGAACAAAAGAGCACCTTTGCCTCCCTTTCATTCCCTGCATTTAATTGCGAAGGGTGTGGCTGGAGACATTGTGGAGGCTGCACAGGCCATTTACCTGCAGGACCTTCCCAGGAAAGACAATTTTTCACAGGGGATTGTCCCCAATTTTTAAATGTAGATCTTTATCCCAGGTTGCTGCCTGCTTTGGATTTGAATTGATTTTTTGTATGTGCTGCTCTTTTTAATTCTAATGCTTTTGAAAATATTTTTTTTAACATGTGGAATGGTTTTGAATGTTTTTTATAGGTGATTGTTTCATATATGTTTACTTATTATTAAACTGCTTTGGGATGCTTCATGGGAAGTGCTACATTAATTAATTTGCTAAATAATATCATAACGTTAAAATAATTTATTATTTATATGCCACCCATCTGACTGGACTGCCCCAGCCACTCTGGGCCGCTTCAAACAAATTATGAAACCACAGTAGAACATCAAACATTAAAAATTTCCCTATACAGAGCTGCCTTCAGATGCCTTCTAAAAGTCACATAGTTGTTTATTTCCTTGACATCCGATGGCTGGGTGCAACTACTGAGAAGGCCCTCTGCCTGGTTCCCTGTAACCTCACTTCTTGCAATGAGGGAACCACCAGAAGGTCCTTGGAGCTGGACCTCAGTGTCCAGGCTCAACGATGGGGGTGGAGACGCTCCTTTATGTTGCCCCAACATGCCAATAGCATCGACCGATCACTTTTTGAGGCAAAATGTGGGGTAGATGGAACTTCTGAGGCAATCCTTAACCCTTAAGTGAAGCGAAGGACAGTAGAAACAGTTTCTGTGACTGCTGGGCTCTGTGCCCTTTTTGTGCTGGCATTGAAATTATTTAAATTAAATTAATAAGAGGCATGTATAGTCCCCAAATGGTGAACCCTTATCAATGAATATCTCATCAACAGAGCTTGAACAGCAGGTTGGGCAAAAAAGCCCAGGCAACCGTCTGGTGCACGCCCAGCAGCAAATAAAATTTGCAACCATGCCTTTCTTTGTCATACGCTTTCCCAAACTCATTATAGTCTAACTATTTGATTTAGTTACCAACATGCAATCTGTTATGTTATTGCATCCAAGGGAAAAAAAGCCGTATCCATTTACTACTTCTTTTGTTTCCGAGCTGTGCTGTGCCACGTTCGGCGTTTGCTCTTGGTACAGGAGACAGAAATCAGGAAGGCATTTTTGTTTTTCTGTTTTTAAAACAGCAATCTTAATGGCTCCTTCCTTGGAATTGGCAAGAGCTGCTGGTGGTAAGATATGACAGAGGAATAACCTGGCGAGCACCACAGCTCAAACAGGTTTACAGCTGAGAAGAACCAGGGAAGCCTCCGCCCGTGAAATGCAGTGAGTATTGATGCGCTCTGCGCGGCGAGCATCCTTTCTCCCTAAGCACGTTTCCATGGTGATAGATCTAACAGGGGCTGATCTAGCGAAGCTGGTAACTGACCTGTTTGCTTTTATTGTTTAGGCATTTGTGTGCGTGTGTATTGTGTCTGTAGAGGAAAGCAGAAAATCAAATACTATTTGATTTGTGGTATCATGTAGATTCCTCCACCCCACCCTCTTTTGCTGAAGCAGACATTGTCTTTTAGGTCTATCCATATGCAGAATTGCTTTCCCCATCTCAGCAGCTCCATTAGGCTGGTATTTCCTAGCTGTTTAGCTGAGGTAACCGCCATTATTTCCCAGTCTTTGCCGTGTCAGCAGCCAACACCTCCTTATCAGCTGTTGTGGTACCCAAACGTGTGCCGGAGTCAAATGCAAGTCATTTAGGATAGCTAATGATGGGGGAAGCGGCTGAATAACTCAATGTTGCAATATGAAATTGGTCCCATAAAAAAGAAGGGGAGCTGTTTTGTTGCAAGATGTAAATAACAAAAATCAACCACATATTTTGTTCTTCAGCGGTTGTTGGCTTTTTTTAAGCCTACAGAAACAGGGGCGTACCATCAGGGAAGTGATATCTCTAGAGACAGGGATGAGGAGTCTGTGATGTGGCCAGACTACATACCATATTGGCCCAAATATAAGCCGCACCTTTTTTTCCAAATTTCAACAGTGAAAATTTAAAGCGTGGCTTATATTCGCGATCTTACATTGCCGGCAAAGCGGTGCGGCTCCTCCCCAGAAAGCAGCTCGGGTATTGTCTTTTTCTCTCCCCCCCCCCTTCAGTTTTAAAGGTGCAGCTTATTTGCAGGTGTGGCTTATATTCGGGCCAATATGGTATTCAATCACTCCTGCCTATTGGCTGTGGGGATGATGGGAGCTGGAGTTCAACAGTACCTGGAGGGCCCCTGGTTTCTCATCCTAGCTCCAGATTGAAAAATCTGTCACTTTCTTGTATCGTTCTAGGTTTCAAGTAATGTGCTAGCATTGTTACTAATGAAACTACAGTGGTACCTTGGTTCCCAAGCTTAATCCGTTCCGGAAGTCCGTTCCAAAACCAAAGCGTTCCAAAACCAAGATGCACTTTCCCATAGAAAGTAATACAAAATGGATTAATCCGTTCCAGACTTTTGAAAACAACCCCTAAAACAGCAATTTATCATGAATTTTACTCTCTATAATCAATGTATTGTATTATAAAATAAATAAGATGTATTGTAAATGATGAAAATGAAAATTAATTTTTTTTCCTTACTTGCTCTGAAGATAGTCATTGTTTGGAAAGGGGACTTTTATCCATTTCCATAGTCACACAATCAATCAATCAGCTGAACTGGGTTCCACATAGTCACGAAAACAAATTAAACGAAAAAGCCCAAAAAACAAAAATGCAAATAAATAGCAAACCCAAAAGCACCAAATACAGTGGTACCTTGGTTCTCAAACTTAATCCATTCTGGAAGTCTGTTTGACTTCCGAAAAGTTCAAAAACCAAGGCGCGGCTTCTGATTGGTGAAGGCACCCTGGAAAAAATAGCCAACAGACACATTGGACGTTTGGCTTCCAAAAAATGTTTGAAATCTGGAACACTTACTTCTGGGTTTTCGGTGTTTAGGAACCAAGGCGTTTGAGAACCAAGGCATTTGAGAACCAAGGTACCATTGTAATAGGTCAGAATGTGTGGGGTTGTCCTAAAGGCTGTTTGGTCCAAGTCATATTTAAAGGGTTGTTCACCAATAATTACAATCTGGGCAGCAGATTGGGCTGGCATGCAGGGCACCCAGTCACAGTCTTCTTCACTACAGTGAGATGTGTTTCTGTTTAAATGAGAGTCATTGTTTCCAAGTTTGCATCGATATATATGCAAAGTAGGGACGCAGGTGGCGCTGTGGGTTAAAGCCTCAGCGCCTAGGGCTTGCCGATCGAAAGGTCGGCGGTTCGAATCCCTGCGGCGGGGTGCGCTCCCCCTGCTCAGTCCCAGCGCCTGCCAACCTAGCAGTTCGAAAGCACCTCCGGGTGCAAGTAGATAAATAGGGACCGCTTACCAGCGGGAAGGTAAACGGCGTTTCCGTGTGCGGCTCTGGCTCTGGCTCTGGCTCTGGCCAGAGCAGCGATGTCACGCTGGCCACGTGACCCGGAAGTGTCTCCGGACAGCGCTGGCCCCTGGCCTCTTAAGTGAGATGGGCGCACAACCCCAGAGTCTGTCAAGACTGGCCCGTACGGGCAGGGGTACCTTTACCTTTTTATATGCAAAGTATATACAAATCTTCATCCTCCTTTGCCCTTTTTGGGGGTGATGGACTTCCTATTTTCTGGCGATGCAGATGGGGACTCAGGTGGGAAAAGGAATGGGACTGCTGGCTGGCCGGCTGGCGTTCCCAGGCTTTCATGGCATGTGGCTTTGGAACAAACTGGACATTACAAAGGACGTGAGGCTGCTGCGCATCTCTTGCACATACCAGAAACACCTAGTAAGAGGCATGCCTGCTGAGGCATCATTGCATTCAGTGTTTCCACAACTTGGATTCACATGGCAGTTCAAATTATTGTGGCAAAGATGTGGGTTGGATGCTGAGCTGCCTTGCCCATTAAAATAAATCAATAAAATTAAATAAATCAAACAATGTGTTGAATACTTCTTTAATAATAATAATTAACAATAAATGAAATAAATAAATTAAATTCATAAACAGGGACAGTTGCCAGGTGTAAGGAGAGCTTGGGAGACTTCCATAGAGTGGGCACTAGAAGAATGTGGCAACTGAGGATGAGTTAGGACAGCCTTTCCCAACCCTAAGCTCTCCACATACTGTTGGACTACAACTCCCGTCATCTCCAAGCATCGGCCAGCTGTCTGGGACTGATGGGAGATGTAGTCCAACAACATTAGGAAGAGCATCAGGTTGGGGGAAGGCCGGTCCAGTAGCTTTCTCCTAAGGTTTTCAGGTTGGAGACTGGAAATTGACACTATGCCAAAGGTGAGCATCCTGTGGACCTCCAGATGTTGCTGGATTCATCCATCCCAACAAGCATGGCCAGTAGTAACCGAAGAGGAACATTTGGAGCGCCACGGATTCTCCATCCCTGTGCAACACTATTTTAAATTAGCTTCAGAGGCAGAGAGTCAACATCTGCCCCTCCTCCTTTCCTTTGATCTACCCTTTTGACTGCTGTAGGGAGCACGAGCCCAAGTGAGCTGCAGAGCTGAGAGGACTCCTTGAGTAGCTTCCTGAACTCTTTGTTTCTCCTGGGTAGCTCTTCTTTCAAACTGCTCAGTATCAAAAGGCATTCAAGGGCACTGGGTCATTCAGCAGGATAACTTGTTCTTTCAAGCTGGCTGCCAACGAGTTGACACTTCATAATAAAGATGTACTTGAAAGCATAATGCCTCTTCACAGTTGTAAAGAGAAAAAGAGGTGTTAAATGGCAGGGCAAGGAAGGAGAATAATCCCTTAACCCACATTCATCTAATGAACTAGAATTCCCTTGGAATTGAGTTTTCTTATGATGACCTCACAATTTGTCCTTATCTGTCATTTTCAATATATGCATGATGAAGAAAACATCATTTTTAGGGATGTCAGAGAATTCTGATAGAAATGGGAGTGGAGGTAGCCAATATTATTTATCTTTCCCATGTCCAGAATGGAAATTAAGCCATTCCTTTGTTGTTGTTTTCAATCCACAAATTATACATAATGTATGGGGGCACATCATGTGATGTGTCATGTGACATGTCATGTGACATGTCCTGTCCCCACCTAGCGAGTACTCAGTTGGAATGCAAGGGCATCCCGCTGCCATGATACTGGCGCTCTTGCAGTAGGTGGGGAATGGAGAGCACAGAGCTGGGCTCTGGGCTCGGCCTTCTCCTCCCCACATGACATCGGACAGGGAGGAGGAGGTGGAGTGGACCACAGGATTTGGGGGGAGCCCAGCCCCCTCCTTGAAAAATTGGGGGCTGGACCCCTTAGCGCTCACCACTTGGCGCACCTGATTGAAATGAATTGTATGGAATAATGTAATAATAAGATATTTAATTGTGTAAAATCCCACCATGGTGGACAGAGAAATGAATATTGTAGTTTTTTGTCAGAAGTTGAACTGCAGTGGAATGAAAACAGCGCTGAACGTGGTTTGAATGGATATTCCACGGAATGGCTCAAAAGTGGCCACTTTAAAAACATGCAGGTATCTGCCCCCAATGTGTGCATATGTTGTTGTTGTTGTTTTAATATCCTATATTTTCCCCGAGAAGCTCAAGATGGTGTGTCCACTTGTCCCCCTTCCCAGTTTCATCCTCACAACAACCGTGTGAGGTAGGCCAGGCTGAAAGACTGTGGCTGGCCCAAGGTCACCCAGTGAGGTTCATGGCTGAGAGGGCAATTTGAACCATGGTCTCCCAGGTCCTAGTCTAACCCTCTAACCACTATACCACACTGTTGTTACAGAGGCTGGCTGAGCATTATTGGGATACATCCAAATCAGCACTCCTAATGCATTCCATGTATTGGTAGCCTTAATGTGCATGCTATAGACCTGACAAATATGCTAAAAGGCAGGTATCTACCCCAAAGAGCTTAAAATGTATTTTTTAACATTGCTGAATGGGAATGGGGAAAAGGAAGAGGCACAAGGGTTTGTACAAACACGGTTTCATGGTACTTAGAATTAAGGGGAGATGAGGTTTGAGGGCATATTTGAAAGAAGAGACGGAGATTGTGTTGTGGAAGGAAGGTTCATGTGTAAAAAAGGTAACAATTTATTTATTGTTTAATAAATTTTCCAGAACATATGCAAAGCAGCATACAATAAAAACTACATCAAACAAACATTACAAGCAACAACATCCAAATCTCCCAAAAGCTGGGGGTTGGGGAACCCAGGAACAATAAAATTAGTTGAGATGTCTCTGTAAACAAAGACATCGTTCTGAGACTTCCGGTGAGGTGAGCAGCGGAGAAAGCAAGCATATTTTAGAAGAGACCTCTATAAACAGGAGGAAGGGCCACGAGTTAGTGTAGCTGATTTCAATTCCTTCAAGGGGCCTCATTTTCAATGCCTTTGGCAAGCTATTGCCTTGGATTTCCTCCAGAGGTCCTGAATTGTGTTTGGTTTAGTGCCATGCTTCATTCCAACTTAATGATCACTGTGGCCCTTATGACTCTCTCTCACTCTCTCGCTCTCTCTGTGTGTGTATGTGTGTGACAATAGTGTTAATTACTTTGGTGCCAGAAAGTTGTAAATTTCAAAACACCAAAGAAGTCATTGTGTTGCTGTAAATACCTTGGCTAAAGACGATATTACTTCTGAGGGATTGCAGCAGTTGGTTTGATTAGTTGACTTTTACGACTAGTCCGGAGTTGGAAGTGTTGGAATGTCCACAATGTGAATGGGGCAACCAGGTCATTCAAGCTTTCAAAAAGCAGAGAAGTATAATTTCTGTATTACAGAGGCCTGAAACTCCATTTTTGTATTTTATACTTATTGAAAACTGAAATAAAACTTTACCAAAAAAGAGGGGCACATACGCTATACAGGATCTGGGGTGGAAGCATTGAATGTCAACAGCCTTGGCTTGGGGGGGGGGGTCACCACACGAGCCCTTGCCATTCCATTACCCAGTATTTGAACCCAGGCCAGCATGCAGGCTGTGTAGGTGATCGTGAATATCCTGGTAGTCTCATTTTGTATTTTTATGTCTTGAACCACCCTGTGATTTTCAGATGAAGGACAGTGTACAAATTTAATTTTTAAAAAATCCTTGTTCTCATTTCATACCAGAGCCCAGTGTCCCTGTAGCCAATCAAGTTGTGTCCTTGTTTATGCCATACACTGCCTTGGCCTGCTCATTGCTCTCTGTGCCTGGTGCACAGACAGTTCCAGGCATTTCTGCAGGTGGCTGAGTTATGCCACTATTTGCAGAAGCACCCTGACCATCATAAGTGGTGTGTTCCGTGCCCTGTTGGAAGAACCAATAGAAAATCCAATCTGATTTATTTACACTGGGGACAGAAACAGAGTTTCATATACTCGAAGGAGTGGTATTCTTTTTTTCCTCCCAAGAACAAATCAGATGGGCATTGGGGTACGACTCACAATAGGCATGTTCTAGCGTGTGGCACTGTGGTCTAAACCACTGAGCCTAGGGCTTGCTGATTGGAAGGTCGGCGGTTTGAATCCCCACAACGGGGTGAGCTCCCGTTGCTCGGTCCCAGCTCCTGCCAACCTAGCAGTTCGAAAGCACGTCAAGTGCAAGTAGATAAATAGGTACCACTCCGGCGGGAAGGTAAAGGGTGTTTCCGTGTGCTGCTCTGGTTCGCGAGAAGTAGTTTAGTCATGTTGGCCACATGACCTGAAAAAACTGTCTGCGGACAGACATCGGCTCCCTCGGCCATTAAAGCAAGATGAGCACCGCAACCCCAGAGTCGTTCGCGACTGGACTTAACTGTCAGGGCTCCTTTACCTTTACCTTTTTAGCCAAAATTAACCTCCCATTGATTTCAACAGGAGAAAGAGAAACATACCTTGGATTTTCACATCGTGCTTTCAAGTGTGCTCTGCTACCTTTAAAAACATAGCTGGCAAATTTATATGAGCTGTTGTTATGATGAGCATTAATCTGTTGCCTCGCTGGGCAGATGTCTTAGATGAAAATCCTTTCACGTAGGAAGACAATAGCCTTTCTCTTGCAGGGCTTATTTGTCTGCAGGCATGATTCCCTCAGAAGAGTGACCCATAAAGGCTCTTTCCACAGAGAGCCATGATCTGAAAGGCTGTCACATTGCTCTGAAAGGCATAGAAAAGCCACAACTGAGGAAAGCAACTGCAGCAGAGCCCATCTCTCAACACTGCCAGGCGAGCTGAGCAGAGCCTGTTCTCTAGCTGAAAGCTGCCCTCAGCCAATCTAAGTAAAGGTTGCCTTCTCTTAGTAGGCTATGGAGAATCCAGCATTAGCTCCTTTAATTACATTAGCAGCAGTTGTAACAGGTTTTTAATATCGTCTCGATGCATGTGCCAGCTTCCCTTGGCAGAAAGACACCTGCCTCTGATGCCTGAGATTGGCTAAAGACTGCATTGTTGTTGTTTTTAATGACCCCTATTTAATAATGGAGGTGGGAAAGCAGGGGGAAAGCTGCTCAGCAGTTCAGATTATATCCGTGTCCGCTCCTGCTGTGCAAAGTACTATTTTCACGAAAAGAGAGTGTTGTTGACATCTATCTGTCTTGAGACAATGGAGTATGCCTTGGAGGTGAAGTAAAACTGCTGTGTTAGCAGCCCCAAAGTGACCTTCTCAAGGTACAAGCCTGGGCAGTGTGTACGGAGGTCCTGAACTGCTTAGGTGGACAACACCCCTCTCTCAGCCTCACTGATGTGGTCCACAGGAAAGTAGAGCAATGTGTTTGGTGTCAGCTTGGCTGCAGGAGCTGACAGGAATGAGGCATACAAGGTGCCATGCAACCGTCTTAGGAACCCCAGCCTTTTCTTCTCCTGAAGATTGACACCACTACACACCAGTTCAGGTTGTAAGGTAAAGGTAAAGGGACCCCTGACCATTAGGTCCAGTCGTGCCCGACTCTGGGGTTGCGGCGCTCATCTCATTTTATTGGCCAAGGGAGCCAGCAGACAGCTTCCGGGTCATGTGGCCAGCATGACTAAGCCGCTTCTGGCGAACCAGAGCAGCGCACGGAAACACCGTTTACCTTCCCGCCGGAGCGGTACCTATTTATCTACTTGCAGGGACCGAGCAGCGGGAGCTCACCCTGTCGCGGGGATTGGAACCGCCGACCTTCTGATCGCCAAGTCCTAGGCTCTGTGGTTTAACCCACAGCGCCACCCGCGTCCCACTCGGGTTGTACATATGTCTAAATTAAACATATATCCTATGTGTATTATGTGCCTCATTTCCAAAGAAAACCCTGGGTGAACACTCACAATCCTTGGAGATTGGGGTGGCATGTGGCAACACTTCGTGCATTGCTCATCTGGAAAGCTGGATAAAAGATTATTTTAATCATGAACTAAATAAAAATACTACACATCTGGGGAACTGTGTGTGCTGGCCTTGCATAATTGCATAGAATCTTAGAACTATAGAGTTGGAAGCAGGGTGGGTTTGATTTAAATCACAATTTAAATCACTAGTCAGTAAGACTTGATTTGAATAAAACATTTTACAGAAAGACTCATTCTTGCTGGTATAATCTTAACATTTACAACCAGATGAAGGTTTCATTTTCGGAATAATAAATTTTCAGAGTAGTTTTTACAGTTATATCAAAAATTACTAATTTGGTTATGCTATTAGAAATACATTGATAGATAATTATGAAATTATTGTTAACTGTTTATATTTGGACAACTTTCCTGCCGTGCTTTATTGGAAGGAGACAAATAATCATTTCCTTAATAACAATTTAAACAATTTATTTAACTAAAACAATAACATTATAGCATATGTATCCATGTTTGTTAACTGATGTGGTTAAGTGATTAAAAAAAAACAAAACAAAACCTTAGACTGAGTTTTAGCACTTTGTTTTAAGAAAAACTTAAAACTTAATTTTTTTTCCTGATGAATAGCCTTTGGACTATAATGTAACTTAGATAGAAAACTATCTTTAGAAAGATTTTTCCTCCAAAAGCATTTTATTTTAAAAATGCAATTTAAATAAAAAAAATCTGATTTAATTTTTTTTTAATCTGATTTTTTATTTTGTTAAAAAAAATCATTGATCTTTATCCACCCTGGTTGGAAGGGACCACGAGGGTCATCTAGCCCAACCCCCGCAATGCAGGGATCTTTTGCCCAAAGTGGGGCTCGAACCCACAACCCTGAGATTAAAAGTCTCATGCTCTGCCAACTGAGTGAGGTCCCACATATTATCTGTCTGTGTGATGACGGCTGGCACTTGCTTTGTCTTCCATCCTCCTCCTGGCTGCCAAAGCAAAATTACTTCCCGCGAAAGAGCTGAGGGTGGAGAGGCTGCAGGCAGGTGCTGTCACTCATCTGCAGGTCTTAAAAGAAGAGGCAAGTTGTATTTCTGGTGCAATGTTTTCTCCTGCAAGAGCACATAAGCAGAGGTTATTCCTTAATGCTTTCTTGTTGCGCATGCCATCCGTCAGCAGCAAATGTGGCGGAGGCTTGGACAGAGCAAGGGTTTTAGGATGGTTCAGACAACCGTGCGATGTTATATTTTCTCCAGTGAATTGATGTATGATGTGTTTTCAGTCTCCAGCACAGTTGTGGAAAAATTGATAGAGTGACTTGCATGTGCTATAAATCCCTCTGTGAGCACGGAAAGCATAGTGGGATGTATATTAAAGTCGTAAATTAGGATTTTCCTGTTTTCACTCAGTGCTCCCCTCCACACACTGATAAATGCCTGAGAGAGAACTCACAGAAGGCTAGAAATAAGTAAGTGTCAGGCTGCTGACAAACTACCGGGCATCAGAAGAGATCCCCACCACCAGATAGGAACGGATAACTGGCAATTGTGATAGAGGCAGAGACTGTTAAGGGCAAGCCTGGATAAAAAGTCATTAGTCTCCAAATATTTTGAAATCGGATGATTCTTAACTTTCTGTATTATATCCCAATATTGTTGTCTACCTGAGATTGCAAATTAAAAAAAGAATAGGCTCAGGATCTGCAGACTGCCTATCTCAGAAAGTGACAAGTTATTCATGCTATACAGTCTTACCTCCGCTTACATATCCCTCTGGATACGTAATATATGGGATGTGAACGGGTTTTGCTGCGCATGCATGAGCAGAAACAGTTCTCCAGTTGCGAATTCCTAGGGATGCAGCCAGACCTCCAGAACGGATCCCGTTTGCAACCGGAAGTACCACTGTACTCCAGCTAGGGTTAGAGTGGTGATGAATTTTCCTGCGAAGGAAAAAATAAAATGAAATGATCAGAAACTCATGCAGAAATGTGGTAAACTGGAGACTGGAAACAAGAGAAACTGTGAGAAATTGAAATTCAGATCCATCCACCCATCTGTAGTAGCATGTCCATGTGCTATTTATTTATTTATACACATCCTGCCCATCTAGCTGGGTTTCCCCAGCCACTCTGGGCAGCTCCCAACAGAATACAGTGGTACCTCGGGTTAAGTACTTAATTCGTTCCAGAGGTCTGTTCTTAACCTGAAACTGTTCTTAACCTGAAGCACCACTTTAGCTAATGGGGCCTCCTGCTGCCGCCGTGCCGCCGGAGCACAATTTCTGTTCTCATCCTGAAGCAAAGTTCTTAACCTGAAGCACTAATTCTAGGTTAGCGGAGTCTGTAACCTGAAGCGTATGTAACCCGAGGTACCACTGTATTCAAAACACAATAAAACATCAAACATTAAAAACCTCCCTAAACAGGGCTGCCTTCAGATGTCTTCTAAAAGTCAGATAGTTGTTTATTTCCTTGACATCTGATGGGAGGGCGTTCCACAGGGCAGGCGCCACTGTCTGGTTCCCTGTAACCTCACTTCTCGCAGTGAAGGAACTGCCAGTAGGCCCTCGGAGCTCCACCTCCGGGCTGAGCGATGGGGGTGGAGACGCTCCTTCAGGTATACTGGGCTGAGGCCATTTAGGGCTTTAAAGGTCAGCACCAACACTTGGAATTGTGCTCAGAAATGTACATATCTGTATTCGATGAGTAATATCCAACTTAAGTAAGTCATACTCAGGGTAGATCTACTTAAACTAATGGACTTAGATCACTTAACTCAGTGAGTCTACTCTGACCATGCCTAACATGGAGTACCACCTTATATCCTTCAGGGTATAGAAAATGAATGACAATCTATGCATGAACAGTTCATGAAGGCTTTTCAGCTAATGAGTTCCACATTTTTTCCATGCAAAAGGAATGGCTTTGGACTCTTTCCCTTTAGCAGATTTTGTGGGTTTCTCTTGAATGTTTTATCTGGTTAAAAATAGATTTGAAGCTGGACGGCAAGTTGGTGGCTGATATACAATATTTCTCTCATTCTGTGAAGCGATACAAATTCCTTTTCACTATAAACAGTTGCCCTGCACCAACACAGACCTGTGTTTGTGTTTCCTTCAGGGCTTGAGTTAGCTTATATCATTTTCTAGTGTATCAAATATAAAGACTATTTTGTGACTATTTCGAATCCCATGGCTTACGTTTAAAGAGACGACTGGCAACGATGCGTAGAGAAACAGAGTTAAAAAATAATGTGAAATTTGTTCTGTCAGAGAATTATGTTGCTTGTATTATTATTTGCCCATCTTGGGATTTTGGCTTCTGGCAAGAGAAAATGAATAAGGCTGTTGTTTCAAGCATAGAACTTGGTTTTATTTCTTCATTTCCCTGATTTACCCAATGTAACATTCAATCTGTTGTTCATGACTTAAAGGGCTGAGTTTTCAGTTTGCCAAGATCCCAAGTGACTATCGCCGGGGGTCCCAGTTATATACAAAGAAAAGCATGGGATCAGCTCTTGAAAGGGGAGAGCCAAAGCCTGCGATCTTCATCACTCAGATTTGTTGACAATGTTTTCTCTCCTTTCCCCAATCTAATTTATTAAGGTATGTCATCATCTCTAACCCCACCTCCAAAAAAAATATGAAAAATTAAGCAGTGCCAGCCAAAAAGTAGCTACTCCTTGCCAGAACTAGCTAAGTAGCTAAGCCCCCTTTTGCAGTGAGATCTGGTTTTTTTTCTCTGTCCAAGAGAGCTGGCCTTTGTGCCAACCAAAAAGACAATGTCCCTTGCCTCGAGTGCTGGAGCCTCATTTCAATAAAATAGCCCTTGCTTTAAAAATAGCATAGGAGAAAAATTCCTCCATATGCGTGCCTCCTATAGCACCATTGAAATCTCTCCGTAAATATCCCCTCAAAACTCCACAATGCATGAAAGACTGTTGAATGAAAAAGTAAACAGATATGATTTTTCCATACCATTCTTTCTCATTAATATAGTACACTGTGGTACACTAGGTCAATATTTTGGATACTGTTTTATTCACATGCTCTGTTGTATCAGATATGCAAGATAATTGACCATTTGGTTTATTTTGTTTATAGTAAAATTAGAGAGAGCGAAGTAGCACACTATCCTTATGTAAAACTTTTTAAATAAAAATAATAAAAATTATTTTATTATGTATACCATGCCCATCTGCCTGGTTTGCCCCAGCTACTCTCAGTGGCTCCCAACACATATAAAAACATAATATAACATCAAATGTTAAAAACTTCCCGATACAGGGCTGCCTTCTTCCTCTTCACACCTGCTCATTTTCTCCCTCCCCCTTGCTTGTAAGTAAATATAAGCAAGTACTGTAAATAGCAGACCTATTTTACCATGACACTTGCTCTTTAAAGGAATACCCTTTAGTCGAAAACCACTGTCATATCTATACTTTGTAGTGCCACTTTCTGATCGGCGTGAGATCTGCTGGCACAGGTTGCATGTTTAAAAAATCCAGTTTCTGAACTATCTCATCAGAAAGGACTGAGGCAGAAGGCACAACCTTGAAATGGTAATTCATTTCTAGCATCCTCTCAAGTCTGTTTCTGAGTCTGAAACTGGTCTTTACAGAGAGAGGATATGCCACAACTGTTCCTTTGGGCTGATATCTCTCCCTTGCTCAAGCAGCTTTCAGAGCTTTAGAAGGTGCTGTTTTTCTCTGGTGATGACAGATGGCATTTGCAGGAACAGCTGAAGCTATACAGCCCTGTGGCATCTCGCTTGGAGCAGACAGGTAGCTATTGTCTTATAGGAGTGCACATGCTTCCCTTTCCAGTAAGTCCCTTGATCCTTTCTGTGTTCTTCTACCTCTTTCCAAGGGATCTGTATGAATAGAAGGGGATCCCTGAGCAAGGAGACCACCTGGATCAGCAATGGGAGTTTCTCTGCCTGTCAAATTTGGCCCATGGGGGCTGAGGGAGATAGCAATCTGACCTAGACTAGACATGGTATATGTCTAGGTCTGTGATGATGCAAACTCCCCCCCCCCAAAAAAAAACACACCTTGCAGAATGTGGCATTGGGTGCATAACGATCTACTTTTAATGTTTCATGTTTGATGTATTACAGTATTTTAATATTTTTTTGGGAAGCCGCCCAGAGTGGCTGGGGAAGCCCAGCCAGATGGGCAGGGTATAAATAATAATAATTAATAATAATAATAATAATAATAATAATAATAATAATAATAATAATTTGAGATTATCTTTAAAAGATTGGGTTTCTACCTCCTGGTGTTTATAGAGAGATGCCTGGTGAAAACTGGAAGCTAGAAGAGTGACTGAACTCAAATTCAAACATGTCACTGTTTTTAACTTGGAACCGTTTAAATTGTATTGTTTATGGATAAATTTTGATGTATTGTTTTTAGATATGGGCCAATGGCCGTAATAAACCAATCAAATCAAATCAAATCAAAACATGTCACTGGAGTGTTCTTGCCCCAGTGACCTACATACCTCTTTGCCTCTCTCCATCACCCACAAAACTAGATTGAATTATGCAAAATAGAAACAAAGCAAAATAAATTATGCAACACAAAAGAAATTGTGCATATCTGCATAATTTATACAGGTCACAGAATTGAATTTTTCCTTGTGTACAACTTGGGTTGCTTCTTGTGTGAGGTATATGAAGTCCTGTATTGTGGCAACAGAGATGTACCTAGACTCCTTTGTGCCCAGAGGTGCCGTTTTGCGCCAAAGATTAAGGGGGCCAAACATGCGTCACATCATGTGCTTGGTGTGTGTCGTGTGAGTGTGACATCATATGAGACCAAGCAAGGAGCCCAGTGTGATGCAGTTTCAATGGCTGGTGGCCCCTCCTCTCTTGCACTCAGGCTCTGCCCTCAGCCTCCTCCACCCCCTCAACATTGAGAGGGCCTGACCCCCTGCCAACTTATATTGAGGGGACTGAAGACACCTCAGCTCTATAGAGTTGGCTCACCTGCTTGTGCCCTTGGCAAGTGGATATCAGTGCCTCCAAAGCTGGGAGAGACCATGGACCAGAAACTCAAAAAGTTTACTTTTGGTCACCTTTTGCTTTTACTGACCGCACGAATGGACTCTGACTTGCCTGGATGAAGGACACAGTGATGTCTGTGTAGAATCTCTGGCTTTTGTGTAACTAATATGCAGGCTATTCTGCAAAGTTAAGAGTCACAACCATTGCCTTGCAAGTGTATTACCAGCACTGACCTTGTTCGGTATTGGGATGCAGTCTATGAGGCTTGACCACAAGCAAAAGTTGCCCGCGGAATGGAAAAGGGCTCATCCCCACAATGCATTTTAAGCTATCTGGTCTTTTGTTCCCTATCTGCCAAGAATTTTCCTATGAAGGAAATGGTCTCTCCAATGGCATCTAAAGAGTGTGCTAAGAGCAGACAAAAACTGCACCAGGAACCATAGCCCATTGGCACTTTAAACCACCAACATTGTTTATAGTTGTGTGATCCTTTCTCTTGTTTGCTCACCGAGGCTGTTGACCTTATCCCAACCAATATAATCTGGACAAGTTGTTTGGGTTGAAATCTGCTCCCCGTCCCACTTTGAAAGTCTGTATCACTGAGAGAATTCAGCAGTCAGCATGTCCACTAGAATTTATAGTTTTGTGTCAAACATACGAGTCTGGCTTGTGTTAAGATCTATCCAGGGTTTTAACTGAGCCAGTTACATTGAATTTTTTTGTTCGTGTGTGTGTGTGTGTGTGTGAGAGAGAGAGAGAGAGAGAGAGAGAGAGAGAGAGAGAGAGCTTGATGTGGGCAGCTAAAGGAAACTGTAATTGTCACTGAACTTAGAGCTAGACATTGCAGGAAGACAGTAATGAAGATAGCAGCCCATGAGCAACCATGCTTCCCATCACATCTAGTAAAACTAAATGTAGCACACTGTGCATTTTCCCGCCTCCATATCATAAGTTGCTTCTGAGGGGAGCAAGAAAACTCCCAAGTGGGATAAAACTACATTGTGCAATCAATTTTTTTTAGTACCAGGGTATCCAGTCTGGTGTCTTCCATCAGCCTCAGTCAATACAGCCCATGGTAAAGGAAGATGGGAGTTGTAACCCTGTTGTTGTTTAGTCGTTTAGTCATGTCCGACTCTTCGTGACCCCATGGACCAGAGCACGCCAGGCACTTCTGTCTTCCTCTGCCTCCTGCAGTTTGGTCAAACTCATGCTGGTAGCTTCGAAAACACTATCCAACCATCTCATCCTCTGTCGTCCCCTTCTTCTTGTGCCCTCAATCTTTCCCAGCATCAGGGTCTTTTCCAGGGAGTCTTCTCTTCTCATGAGGTGGCCAAAGTATTGGAGCCTCAGCTTCAGGATCTGCCCTTCCAGTGAGCATTCAGGGCTGATTTCCTTCAGAATGGAGAGGTTTGATCTTCTTGCAGTCCATGGGACTCTCAAGAGCCTCCTCCAGCACCATAATTCAAAAGCATCAATTCTTCTGCTATCAGCCTTCTTTCTGTAACCCTACAACATCTCAAGTAAAGCTTTTTTTCCAGCCAGAATTCAGTTCTGGCAACTCTCAGGTGGGCGCCATTGCCATTATAAGAGAAAGAGATCAAGGGAGGTGTTAATAGTAAGTTCCAGCACCTTCCCCCCCCCCCCCGAAAGATAGCACTGATCTCAAGGGCCACAACTTCCCCATCCCTTGCCTATATAAATGACTCACAGACCCTCCAAGTATTCCTATTTTCCAGGGACGGTCCCGGATTTACAGAAGCCGTCCCAGTTTCACAACATAAAAAAAACAAAATGAAAACACAAAATACATAAAAAAACAAACCAACAAACCCATAACCCTGCTCCAACAAACACATTTTAAAGGCCACAGAATGTTCAATCAGCCAAAGGCTGATTGTTATAGAGAAACATATGCACACAACCTGGTACCCTGCAGATCATTTGGACCACAACCCCCATCAACCCCCAGCCAGGATGTCCAGTTGTTGGGAGTGATGGGAACTGTAGTCAAAGACACCAGGAGGGCACCAGGCTAGGGAAGCCTGGCCATAGTAGGTCAGCTGAGTTAAATGTTTGGGGATCATCAGCCTGCCAATCATTAGATTTAATAATATTGAGCAAAAGTGTCTTTTCATGTGACACCTTATTGAAAATTCTCATTTCCTTCTTTAGCCAGCATTGGTGTTCATGAATTGATAATCTTATCTTTAAAATTGTGTATTCCTTTCCATATCAGCCAACTTCATCTTAGCATATTTATGCTGCTACATTAGTTTATATTTGCTGCAAAGTGTATGAACTTTATCAGGGTTTACTTCGTTTCCAGAACATATCTGATTTTTTTTACCCCCTTCGCCAAGGATCAAAAATTAAGAATTTCAGGGAGGATCACAGCTACTGTTTTTCATTTGGAAGTTGCCTCATCGGCACCCAAAGCTAACATCAGTGTTAATATTTGCTGCGTTTGATCAGATGAAGGAAAGGAAATTAAATGTTTAGAAGAAGGAAATTATTTGCTAGCCTCCACCTCACCTGGTGAATAGTAACGGCATGCTGTCTGCCCCCTTAGTTGTAGAAGGAATTTGAGAGGCTTGCTCAAACATGTAGACCATCGCCCAAATCCAGATATCACAATGTTGCAGTAGTAGAAATTTAAGGTGTAGCTTTCCTATACCAAACATATGGGCAGGGGAAAGAGTGGACAATTCATTCTAGTAAAGCCTAGAATTACACATTATACCAGCTCAAAGGCTGTTGGAGGCAGAGCTTTCTTGCCAACAAGGGCAACACCAAGAATTTCAAAATGTGTAGACTCAGAAGCAGGTCATTTTATTTTGCATTTTATTTTCCATTATTTGAGCATGCAAAACAGTTCTGTTCTGTTTTGCTTTGCTTTTTAAGGACTTCAGACTTGCTATTCCCCTTGCCATTTGGGTGAACATGAATTGGTTTTCTCAGGTCTAAAGCGTTAATGTCTGCTCAGATAGCACATATAATGTACACGGTGGCATGGCAAATCATAAGTCTCATTTTGGCATAAGCCACTCACTTCCAACCCTTTGGCAGATGGAAGGAAGGCGAGAACTCTTGAGTCGCCTGCAGGCACAGACATTACCATCCACAGTCCTGACGAATTTCCCTGAAAAGCTTTCATTCTTGTTAGGGGAATGCCAAGAGCTGTAATTCCCATTTATAGCAGGTCATCCGTGATTGCTTGCCAGACTCCTTTTCAGGAGTTTATAATTGGCTTGAAAGCTTTCCTAGAGCACACATGGCATCGCTGGGATCTCCTCCAAGACTCCGTTTCAACTCCACTTAAGAGCTGAAACAACATTTCAGTTCAGTTTGAAATTCAACGGCCTACAGTATAAGAAGCAGCAACCTAGATTAGCAGATAAAGTAACTGCTGCTTTGCAGTGCAATCCTATACTGGTTTACTCAGAAGTAAGCCCCACTGAGTTTGATGACTTGCAGCCATGTCTTGCTCCAGAGACATACCACTGCCCTATCACCACCACCTTCTCAGACAGAGATGGCCAAACACCATGGACACTGCACTGTTTGCTATGGGGTAGTGCTAATAGACACTGCTCTCAATTTCTGTTCTAGATTTGGAGCTGCAAACCTGAAAAACACATGAGATTATTCAGTGAATAGCCAGGTAGTGAATATGCTTTGTATTAGGGCATATGTTTGCATTGTGGGAATGTCACCAGACTCTCCAAGTATCCCCATTTTCCAGGGACAGTACTGGATTTACAGAAGCCGACCCAGTTTCTGATTTGATCCATGAATTTCCCACTTTTCCTTAGGACTTCACTATTTTCATCGAAGATAAGTTGGAGGGTATGGTAGGATGTCCCAGTTTTTACTGGAGAAATGTTGGAGGGTATGGAGTTATGCAAACCCCCCCCCCCCCGAGCCAAGGAGATAAGGAACTATGCAGTCTTTAGAAGACATCTGAAGGAAGCACTGTATAGGGAAGTTTTTTGATGTTTAATGTTTTATTATGTTTTTATTATTATGTTGGAAGCCGCCCAGAGTGGCTGGGGCAACCCAGTCAGATGGGCAGGGTATAAATTTTTGTTGTTGTTG
Organism: Podarcis cretensis; assembly: GCF_951804945.1. NCBI lineage: Eukaryota > Metazoa > Chordata > Lepidosauria > Squamata > Lacertidae > Podarcis > Podarcis cretensis. The sequence goes on from NC_137187.1 coordinate 15,680,600, forward strand.
TTTAGTCGTTTAGTTGTGTTCGACTCTTCGTGACCCCATGGACTAGAGCACACCAGGCACTCCTGTCTTCCACTGCCTTCCACAGTTTAGTCAAACTCATGCTGGTAGCTTCGAGAACACTGTCCAATCATCTCATCCTCGGTTGTCCCCTTCTCCTTGTGCCCTCCATCTTTCCCAACATCAGGGTCTTTTCCAGGGAGTCTTCTCTTCTCATGAGGTGGCCAAAGTATTGCAGCCTCAGCTTCAGGATCTGTCCTTCCAGTGAGCACTCAGGGCTGATTTCCTTCAGAATGGATAGGTTTGATCTTCTTGCAGTCCATGGGACTCTCAAGAGTCTCCTCTAGCACCATAATTCAAAAGCATCAATTCTTTAGCGATCAGCCTTCTTTATGGTCCAGCTCTCACTTCCATACATTGCTACTGGGAAAACCATAGCTTTAACTATATGGGATTATTATTATTATTATTATTATTATTATTATTATTATTATTTGAATAGGACATCCCTGTTTTCATTGGAGAAATGTTGGGTGGTATGTTGAAGATGATTAGTAACTTTTCCATCCTAGCCTATAACTTTTGAAGCAATTATTATATGGCATTTAGCTAGTTTGTTGTGAGCCTTCATGTTCCTTTTGGTGCCTACCAGTAACATGGTACTGAACATGGAGACTTGCAGCATGGAGGTCAGATTCTGTGTACTATGTGTGCTGGGTACTTTGTGGTTATAACTTGTCATACTAAAAACATCATCAGCGGTTTTGGCTCCTAGTCAAATTCACTGAAAAACTAGTAAATCACTGGAGTGGAGAATTGTGATCTAGAATCTTTTGTTTCAGAATAATCAATGCTTTTGGAATCCTAGGCTCAGGTTTCTTTTTCTGTAGAGCTCTGAAGAAATATTTCCTGTATTATTTTTTTAAAGAAATAATGGAACACATATACGTATATAATTCTTGGTTGAAAAGAATAACAAACATATCTTTTTAAAAAATAAAGCCTAATTTTATGAGACTAGTATACTGTCTGGAATATGTGATAACATATGGAAAGTATTTGGAATCATAAAACAGGCTTGCCTTAATAATCCTTTTCATGTACACACATTTTTATATATTGCTGCATATAACATATGGCTTCTTAAAAAGTATACAGAGATATTCATTAGGCACATCTCTGGGGTGCTGTATTTCAAAGAGAACTCAGTGCTTATGAAAGCTGCCATACTGACAAGGGTGAAGGTTAACAGTCGTGCGCTATCAACAGTTGTAAGAAAGCCCATGGCAGAGCCACAGATATCCAAACGACAAGTCAAGCCCATGTATACATTACAGAGTGAAAATGGTTTTACTCTTGAGAATGTCTGGAGGTGATTGGAGGATGGATGGCAGCTAACAGATTGAGGTTGAATCCTGACAATACAGAAGTCTTGTTTCTGGGGGACAGAGGGCGGGCAGGTGTGGGGAATTCCCTAGTCCTGAATGGAGTCACTGTGTCCCTGAAGGCCCAGGTGCATAGCCTGGGAGTCATTTTTGAGGTTAATTCTGGTTAGATTAATACTGTGTCTAGGGTGATTCCATCTGGTACGCAGGCAGAGACCCTACCTGCCTGCGCACTGTCTTACCAGAGTGGTACATGCCCTGGTTATCTCCTGCTGTGACTACTGCAATGCGCTCTACATGGGTCTACCTTTTAATATGTAATGTTTTTTACCAAAGGTGTCATGGGCTTTGAGAATACTCAAACTCAGAACGCAAGGGAGAAACGTGCTAAGAGGAAGGTACGCTTGGCAAATTTACACCGTTATCACCTCCCACCTAGAAACCCCACTGTGGAAGGACGTGTGGTTCCAGAATCGGCCTCCACAGTCACTTACAGACTCATAGTTAAAACCGTGTTTATGGAAGACAATCTTACTTGGGTACGAGTGATTGAGGAAGAAGAAGAAGAAGAAGAAGAAGAAGAAGAAGAAGAAGAAGAAGAAGAAGAAGGTTTTATTATGTTTTTATATATGTTAGAAGCTGCCCAGAGTGGCTGGGACAATCCAGTCGTCAGATGGGCAGAGTAGAAAGAATATATATATATATATATATATATATATATATATATATATATAATATTATATATATATATATATATATATATATATATATATATATATTGTGATTATTGTGATCTCTCCCAAAGAGCTCTTGGGTGGGGCTAAAGATCACTGAAGTTTTATTGCTCACACATAGACCCAAGATGTAGGTTTCAAATGGACAGAGACAATGGGAGTTGGAGTCTTCCAACATCCAGAGGCCCCACAAGTTCCTCATCTCTTCACAAGGTAGCTTGCTTACTTCATTTCTTCAGTTTAAGACTTGTTCAGTAGATGACCACAGCATTAGGTGGTAACATGCTTGAGTAAGTCATTACAGAACAAGCACCACAGATAGAAAATTTCTACTATTTGTCATTGCTTAAAATGACAAATGCTTTAAAATGATAAAAAAATTTGTCATTGCTTAAAATGCTTAAAAAGGGACGCAGGTGGCGCTGTGGGTTAAAGCCTCAGCACCTAGGGCTTGCCGATCGAAAGGTCGGCGGTTCGAATCCCTGCGGCGGGGTGCGCTCCCGCTGCTCAGTCCCAGCGCCTGCCAACCTAGCAGTTCGAAAGCACCTCCGGGTGCAAGTAGATAAATAGGAACCGCTTACCAGCGGGAAGGTAAACGGCATTTCCGTGTGCGGCTCTGGCTCTGGCTCTGGCTCTGGCCAGAGCAGCGATGTCACGCTGGCCACGTGACCCGGAAGTGTCTCCGGACAGCGCTGGCCCCTGGCCTCTTAAGTGAGATGGGCGCACAACCCCAGAGTCTGTCAAGACTGGCCCGTACGGGCAGGGGTACCTTTACCTTTACCTAAAACACAATGTTTTTCAGTCAGACCAATGGACAAATTCAGGTATGACTCATGAGGGGATGAGTCATCAACCAGTGCTATTCCATGCATAAACCAGCTCCTTAATTTCCCAGACAACTGGGGACAATCAATATTGGCTTTTAAAGGGCAAATATTTCAAAGCCCAATGTGCCTGCCATTTTAATCATCTCATTTATAGGATTGCAAAAAGTTCTGCTTGGCATTTACTGGATATGATAACAAGATGTAGACAAAAGCAGAGAGATGTTTTATCATTGCTGAATGAGTTAGAGTGAAGATGGAAAGAAATTTTTACCAGATCACATTTGAATAATTAAAGCAACAAAGCAAGGCTACTTCTTATTTAATTTTTGGAGCAATGATTTACTGAAGAAAGCTCAATGTGATGTGTACCTTAGTTGCAGCCTTGAAAATATTGAGCTTTTCTTGTCAGCTTTCAGCTGATCACATTTTTTTTTTCTGAACTAATTATAGCTGCTGGGTACCCCCCTCTGTTGCCAGGCTGGATGCTCTTCTACAATTTTAGCCTTATATAAGCATAAGTCTAAATTTAAGAGACCTCCAGATTACAAGACAGAGAACTACTGTAGCATTAGAGCTTTTCAGAGTAGAAAAAGTGGATCCAGCAAGTGCTTTGTTGAAATGTTGCCTTCATACCATCCAACATTTCTCTGATGAATATAGGGATGTCCTATTCCATAATATAATAACTATTATTTATACCTCGCCCATCTGACTGGGTTGCCCAGCCACTCCAGGCAGCTTCCAACGTATTTAAAAACATAATAAAAGTTTAAACATATTAAAAAGCTTCCCTACACAGGGCTGCCTTCAGATGACTTCTAAAGGTTGTATAGTTACTTATCTCCTTGGCTTGGGGGGGTCGCATAACTCCATACCCTCCAACATTTCTCCAGTGAAAATAGGGATGTCCTAGAGTAGAGTTTTCCAGACTTGGGTCTCCAGCTGTGTTTGGACTACAACTTCCATCATCCCTAGCTAGCAGAATCAGTGGCCAGGGATGATAGGAATTGTAGTCCAAAAATAGCTGGAGACCCAAGTTTGGGAAACCCTGTTCTAGGGAAAAGCTGAACATTCCAGAGTCAAATCAAAAATGGGGAAGGCTTCTGTAAATCCAGGACTGTCCCTGGGAAATAGGAACACTTGGAGGGTCTAAGATGATCAAAAAGAAAATTTCTCTTTTTTGCCGTTCCAACGTTTCTCCGAAGAAAATAGGGACCTCCTAGCCTTTGCCATCATTTCACTATAAGGTTTTTTGGGAAGGCCATTATTTTGGGGTAATAAAACTGAGCTATTTTATAGGTATGTTGTAAGTGTGTGTGTGTGTGTGTGTGTGTGTGTGTGTGTTTTAAAAAATAAACATTTACTTCGTATCTCCATGACAACCCGAGTACTATAAAAACAGAGCAGCATATTTTTTAATGCATTTAAATAATTTTCATACCACTTAACTACAATAATCTCTAAGTGTTTTACAAGGATACAATGTAATTATTTTATTTTATTTTATTTAAAAACTTGTTTAAAGCTATACAATCATACTTTACTTAAAATGCCTATGAAGATGCCAGTTGGGCACCTCGGCAGTTGCAGAAATGATGGTGAGAACACAGATTTTCAATATGTTTGAGGTACACAAGTCATACAAGCTACTGAAAATAGTGTGAGATCACTCCCCATCTGAGGTCAGTTGCAGTGGCCATCCCTGTGGTGGTTTTAAGCAGATGTACTCATACTCATAGCAGATCCTGTATGAAGTGGTCTTAAGACTAAAATGTTGACATAAGTACTTTACTGAACTATCTCAGAAGCAGAAGATGAACTAACCCAGATGTTAAAACTGTTTCTCAGGGTCCAAGTTGAACAATATTCTATCCCCATCTCTCAATTTGGGATTGATTCTCTGCTGAAAACATCCTTATGGCGCTCACAGACACAACTCACAGTTACATTCTCTTGGACCTTGGGGAGGCTTGGAGAATGTGTGGTATTTGGAGACCTGTAATTCTGAAGCATGGCTTGAAGACCAGGTCATGCCAGCTATTGTAACTGGAACCAAAGGCAAGAATCACCTTCATCCTCAACTTGAGCAAGAAAGTAAATTGTCTTAGACATCAGAACACATAGCCCTTCTCATACCTCATGTTCTCTTCTTCCCAAGCCATGTTTGAAAGGTATCACCAGACGGGAGTTGATTCCCGTCTGGGAAAGTTCCAAGGACATTATGTTTCCATAGCTGGATGGCGGCCCACAAAGCAAACACCAAGAAAGTGTGCTTATCCTCCTCATTTAGTACCTGCTGCCAGATCTACTGCTCCTTAATCGTACAAAATTCTGCTTCACTTTGAAGCCCTTGGCTGCATTGGATCAAGCTGTCTCCATATTTCCTTTCATAATTAAGTCTCCTTCAATGCCAGCTCTGTACTGTACTGGCTGCAAATGGTCTAATTTGTAAGGAATGGACGTATCTGATTTCATTGCTTACACGTAGATTTTCACTCTCCATATCAAAGAACAGAGCCTAGCATCAGAAAGCAAAGTTTGAGTCAGTCTAAGCTTAGTTGAGCTGGTGCCAGTTGCCACACTAAGCAAACTATGATCTGATTTTTTTAATAAGTTTTGTGTGTTGTGCAATGCCGAGCACTTGGAAAACTGGAAGGTAAAGGTCCAGTTCTTATTTCCATTGTAAGTGCTTCCTCCAAATACTTAAAGCATAGAAAGCTGTGAAGACTTGAGCTTCTAGGTGGATTATATATGAAACTGAAATACGTTCCAATCAGTGCTCAATTCTGCCACCCCAAAATAGTTTGCTTTTCCATATGGAAGTCATTAATCTTTGAGTGTCGTGTATTTGATTTGCTTTAGCAATGCTAAGACATCGATGCCAGACTGTATTTCTAAATACAGAATTTAGTTTCTGGGCCCAATTCAAAGCGCTGATTTTGACCTATAAAGCCTTAAACGGCTCGAGACTGCTATACTTCAAGGACCGCCTCTTTCCATATGAACTTACCTGGACCCTAAGATGATCTTCTGAGGCCCTTCTTCATGTGCCTCTTCTTCAAGAGGTCCGGAGGGTGGCAACACGAGAACAGGCCTTCTCTGCAGTCGCTCCCCATCTGTGGAATGCTCTCCCCAGGGAAGTTCGCCTGGCGCCTTCATTACACACTTTTAGGCGCCATGCAAAAACAGTCCTTTTTAATAAGGTCTTTGGGTGACCTGATTTACATCCTATGCCCTTTTAAAATGTGGGGGGGGGGTTTGGGGGGTTGGATTGTTTTTTTTTATTTTTATTAGGTATTTTATGGTTTTATATCTTGATTTTATTCTGTGAACCACTCTGAGACTCCTGGGTATAGGGCGGTATATAAATAATAATAATAATAATAATAATAATAATAATAATAGGAACCTGTGGTCCTCCAGATATTGCTGGACTACAAATTCCATCATTCCTGACCATTTGTCCTCCAGGCTAGGGCTGATGAGAGTTGGAGTCCAGCAACTGCTAGAGGAGGAACAAGTTCCCCATCACTGTAGTTCATGATCCTCTGTCCCCATTATCTTTTAGTCCTCATGTTGGAAAGGCAACATGAGCAAGGCAGATGTTTTCAGACTACTGCCATCACTGGGTGGAAAGGGCACCATGTATGTGCTAAGTCCCCAACAAGGAGTTGGGCCTTGCTCTGCATATTTCCACCTGCCCCTTTGCTGGATGCCTTTAGTGGGGGAGATGATAGGATGAATACAAGTGTAAATATGGATAAGAAAGCCAACACAAATATCTTCACAACTGGACTTCCATATATATATATATATATATATATATATATATATATATAGTGAACTCATTATAATTAGCAGATATTGATGGTAATTAGAGCCTTAACTAATTCAAATCCTCCTAATTGCAATTCACATTAGAGATAGTTACTAATATATGCAATTATTGGCAGCATTGTTGATTTCTTTGTCATGTAGAGAATCCCTTTCTCAGATAAGGTGCCAGTTTCCAAAACCGAATAGCTAATCCATTCTCTTCTGACTTTCTTCTTGTCAGCACCTGTAGAAGCCAATCCCTTTGTTCTCTTCTCCTCTGTTCTTGGAGTGCGGCCGGCTGCCAGATCAACAGAAATGGGTGCCATGGCAAAAATTGAATTGGAATAAAGCCTCTCACATCGATCTTGGACAGAGGTCAGGGATGGATGAAAATTTGGATCTGCAAAGGTTGTCCTTGATCTACAGTGAAAGTGGAAATAGATGGGCGCTGCCAGTTTTAACAAACCAGTTGTAGCATTCTGCAGCTACCAGCTTAATATCCAAACAAAAGCCCACATCCAGTGCCAACCAATTCATCTGTTACCATGGCAGCACATATGCCATTCTGCTGTGGCATCTTCATATACTGCCCCAGGGGTGATGGAATCACATGAGCAGAGCCTATGTCATATTTCCTTCAATTCAGATTTGATGAATTTAAGAATCCAAGGATTCATGTATTCCATCATCTTTTTTCCAGAAGTGATTTTACTTGTGGGTGAAAAGAGAAGGCTCTCTTGCCTCACCATAGTACGGTCGAAGCCCACCAATGAGGTAACAAGAAGAGCCCGTCCCAACTTCTGGGACCAGGGATGGTTTGATGGTATGGGAGAAGGCACTTCATAAGGTTCCCATGCACTTATCCTAGTTTTATACTGATCTTTACACAGTAGCAGTGAAAGATTTACTTATCAATTAAGTCCTCAATCCATTTGCTTTCAGCAAATATTGATGTAGAAATGTGGAGTCATTAAGACAAGATACATTTATATGTTTGACCATCTAAAGTCTGTTTCCTGACATTTCTCATCATCACAAGTACCTTTTATGGCAAAATAAAAAAAAAGCAATGTAGCATAAATATACCGTTCTGTCTCAGAAGATTGGCAATATATGCAAGTTTCTAACTTGGGGGTATATGCTATGCTCATGACAATGAGGCAGAACAAGGTGGAGAAATCCATCTCATAGTGCTGCTCTGCTAATCAGAATCAGAATCTGGTTTAGGGCTGTGCGATCAGTGTGCACATACTGGGCGCTGAGCTGAGGGGGTGTCATTTCAAAGCCTGTGACGCTGGGCTTTGAGAAGGAGCCATGAGCCTCTGACAGGGTCCTAAAGTCCTCCCACCTCCTTCCCAAAGCCTACTTAGTGCTTTTCCAGCTTTGGGAAGGAGGTAGGAGGGGTCTAGGACCCTGCCAGAGCCTCACACCTCCTTCCCAAAGCCAGGCGCCTCCTTACCCATCTTTGGGAAGGCAGCACAAGTACTTGGGGTGGGGGCACCAAATTTTGGCCACACTCAGGGCAACCTTGTACCCAAGCCAGCCACTAGGTCTGAGTGATATATTGATATATCATCCAAAACTGGTTTGAAGTCCATATTGTGGTATCAGTCTCAGAATTTTTGACCTGGCAATATATCATAAATCATGAGGTGTGTGTGTGTGTGTGTGTGTGTGTGTGTGTGTGTGTGTGTTAGGCAAAAATCACAATGTGGGGAAAACAATGAGGCCAGCCAATGCTTCTCTCGATTCTTGCAGCCCCTGTTAACTCTGCCAGCTCAGCTTTTCCCTGCCTCCTGCAGGGGAAGCGAATCACAAGAGCAGGAGCCAGCAAAAATCACAACACAGAGAAAACCATGAAGCCTGCCTATGCCTCTGCATAGATCCATCCTCCTCCTTCCTCTTCCTCCTCCTCCTCCTCCTCCTCCTCCTCCTCCTCCTCCTCCTCTTCTTCTTCTTCTTCTTCAACCCTGCCCATCTGGCTGAGTTTCCAGTCATCATGATATATCAGTATATTGTGATGTTTAGCTGGTGATGTATCATGATGTTGAAAGCCAGATATCACCCATGCTGATATCAGAGGTGTTGAAAGAGCTCATATTTGACAGCTGAAATCTCTTGTGTTTCATCCATTAAGGAGATTCATTCAGTGGCCTTTTGTGCTACCCATCTCTATAAGTGGTGCCATAGCTTTGGATCATGGTCCCTAGAGAAGCCCAACTTACCTAGCTGAAGAAAACAGATGAGAACTGATGTGAGAACTGAGTTTTCTGCAGAGAATTCTCTCACTCGGCTAATTCATCAGGCAGTGGCTTTAACTTTACAGGAGAGCTGAAACCTGCTTTTCCTTGCCATCTTGCAGTCAGGAGCACACTACCTGCCCCTGACCAATTCTCAAATATGATGTCAGGTGTGGCGCAAGTGGGCACAGTTTGGAGAAAATGACCCATGGTCCAAATTTGGTCCATGGTCTGCAGGATCCCCATCACTGTACTACACTTTCAGAGATTGTTAGGCTGGGTCTACATTGTTCTTCTAGCGTTATTAAATATGACGTCCTATAACATTTAATGGCAATTTCCCTTTACCGGTGGCTCGCTGCTCAGCATCGCCCTCTGGTTTCACATTTTAATAACACATTTTTAATGTTATAAACCACAAGTGTAGATCCGCCCTTAGTGTCTTAACACGTTGCTCATTTTCAACAAGGTTTGCTTTTGTGTTGATCAGGTTTTATTGTGTGTTTTATCTTCTGTACATCGCCTTGAGTATTTTGAGAAGCAAAGGGCAATTATTAAGTTTTTTAACTGAGTTGCTGTTTTTTAAAAAAACTGACTTAATATGTAGCTCTCGTGATCAGTTTGGTAGATCAATTTCCCAAGAGACTGCTAATCTGATGGAGGAGATGGTCAGCTGTAGGGGCATTGTGTGAAATGGAATTATGAAATGGAAATTGGAGTGTAAGATGGGAGGGAGAGGAAGAATGAGCATGGGCAGTTAAGATCTGATGACTCAGTACAACATGAGCTATGCTATTCGGCAATGCATATCTCTGGGCCCCACAATCCGTTAATCTTTTGCCTTCTGGTACTTTTGTAATTATACACTAAACCTATATTGAAAGGGAGTGTCTGGGGACTAATTTATTAATGTTGCAGCATGTGGAGATGTAGAGCTGCAAGGCAGAACAGTTTTGCAGAACATAATTATTAATTTATATCCCGGAACATAAAAGAAACATTGCACATTAACAGTGCCACAATTGGGAAAGGGAGACGGATGAGGCAATAGATGGAAGGTGCTTGGAATGCACACACAGAGGTTCCCCTTGGACACTGAAATGAAAGTGTGTAAGTCTGAGCCTGTCACAACCCAACCTTTGTGCACATGAGCTGAGAGCACTGCCTTGAACATGCCCAATGACTTTCAGTTGCAAGGGAAGATTTGTATTAGTGGGCATATTTTCATTTAGGAATACTCCTTGACTGTTACTGGCCTCCTCACTAAGGACCACCTGATATGCACCCCAAAGAGCCCTAAGGGATGCCTGAAAAGCCCCAGGTGGCTGAAAAGTAGGGGATACCTGGAGGAAAGGGAGATACGGGGGAGCTAAACACTTTTGGCTCTGACCAGTTTTGATTATGGCCCCAAACAGATTACCTCACAGAAACACAACTCTCAGGGGTGGGATAGGAGGAAGATTACCCATCCCTGCTCTAGATACCATACTTTTGAGATTATGCTTCTCCCTCCACATGCCAACTTTAAAAAAAGAAAAGAAAAGAGTTGTGTATGTTCATTTATGAAAAAGTAATTGAATTCCTCTGTGGAGGTTTCCCCCCCTTAGGACAGATGTTGACACTTAACCATGTAAACGAAGACTAAGCAACAATCAGCTTGGAGTCATGCAGAGGGCCCACTGTTACCTCCAGATGCAAACTTCGGGTGCCAGATGAATCCCAGATGCGCATTCCCACCGCCGGGGTGTACACAAAGAAGACTGTGTTTATTGTCACTGCAGGGCTATCTCAGCAGCAAGCCTCCAATTAGGCCAGGAGGCTCAGTTTCAAGCCGTTTACCCCACAAGGCTTTGACTTATCTGGAAGGTGCTTACGTTGACGGACAAATGAAGGCTATATCTCCCATGGAGGGCAAGAGTTGCAGTCAGTAATGCAGGCCTTGAGTTATTGCCTTGCTTCCCTCTCATCAGTTTCCCTCTTGAAGTTACTCTACGCCTTCACTCAAGTGAATCATGTGAATTTTCAGTGTAATTGTAGACTTGGGACCGTGGCGTTCAGTAGGCCTTCCTCCCACTTGGCCATTAGATCTCCTTTCTTCAAAGGGTGGAATGTTGCAGTTACTTTCCAGGAACACATATCCAAAGGGAAGTGGTGGTGCAAGACAGAAGTAACTTTTGCCCACATCGCATAGCTTCCAAGTGCCCTGATTTTCCAGGGATGGTCCTGGAATTACGAAAGCCATCCTAGCTTCTGATTTGACCCTGGAATGTCCCTGTTTCCCCTGCCAGTGCCACCACTGCTGAACTCAGGGAGAAGGGTGAGCTGGTGCTCTCCTGAGTGACGGTGGCTGTGGCAGCTGTGAGGGAGCATCCCATTGGCTCTCCATGGCTGCCGCTGCTGGCCTTCTCCCTTGGGCAGCTTTTAGTGGCTACTGGAGAGCGGTTTAGGAGGAGGAGAGGCTGCGGCCACTGAGGCCCAGCCCCACATGCACTGGCTCATCGGGGCAGGCAGAGGGCGGGGCTGCCCTGGGCTAGGGTTACCAGACATCCCCGGTTCCTGGGGACAGTCCCCGGATTTGCAAATCTGTCCCCAGGAAACGTGGCAGTGGCAGCCTCAGTAGCCCAGAGCCAGCCTGGTAGCGCAGTTGGCTCTGACTGGCTTCAGGAACTGCTCGCTGCTGTGGCATTGCCATTTTTCCTGCGCCACAGCAGCAAGCAGTGAGCAGCTCCTGAAGCCAGCCAGAGCCAACTGCACTACCAGGCTGGCCCCTCCTGGGCAACGGCCACCCACCCATGACTCCCGGGCCTCCCCTGATCTGTAAAAACAAAGGGGGAAGGAGATTGGGGAAGGCTCAGGAGTCATGGGCGAGTGGCACACAATTGCCCAGTTTTTTTAAAGAAAAAAACTGTGCATTTATGTTTCACAGGGTGCGAAAAAAGGGCTTTGCACCTTTATATGCATGTGTGCTTGGGCCCAGGGTCTTTTGCCTCACCATCCCCACTACTGACTCCCTGTTGCTACTCAGCTTCCCCCCCCCCCAAAAAAAAAGTCCCTGGATTCATTGAAACAAATCTGGTAACCATACCCTGGGCGGGAAGAAAAGAGGAGCTGAGTGGAGTGCAAGGAGTGGTACTCGCCCTTCTTCTGATAGGAAATGTTCTGTGGTAGGGGGAGAACAACAAAAATGGGGGTTGAGGAGGGTCAGTTGAGGGGAAGAAGAAGAAGAAGAAGAAGAAGAAGAAGAAGAAGAAGAAGAAGAAGAAGAAGAAGAGTAGTAGTAGTAGTAGTAGTAGTAGTAGTTTGGATTTGATATCCCGCCTTTCACTCCCTTTAAGGAGTCTCAAAGCGGCTAACATTCTCCTTTCCCTTCCTCCCCCACAACAAACACTCTGTGAGGTGAGTGAGGCTGAGAGACTTCAGAGAAGTGTGACTGGCCCAAGGTCACCCAGCAGCTGCATGTGGAGGAGCGCAGACGCGAACCTGGTTCCCCAGATTACGAGACTACCGCTCTTAACCACTACACCACACTGGCACTGGGGAGTATGCATATCTGGTTCAAGAAGCCATTTTGGCCAAGTAGGAAAGTAAAAGTGGATGATGACTTGCAGAGAGGCAATCTTTCCCAATGCAGCACCGTTTAACAGCTTCCACTATTAAATCGGAAAATCTTCCAACACTTTTGAATCAAACTTTCTACCTGAGCTGTTTGGGGATTTTTTAATATATCATTTCCACAGCAAGATGTATTAATGCATACAGACCTGACCCAGTTCTGTTTCGACACCTCTTCTTCAAAGGCAGCTGCCACATCCCAGTTCTGTGCCAGTTACAAATGCTCAACACTTCACAGTGGGCTGCCAGCGTCACGACAGCATCGACAGACATGAAAGAAGTCCAAAAGATGCAAAGAAAGAAAGTTAGAACTAAAGAGAGTGATATCTGAAAGCCTGAGTTCCATCTACAGAGTGACATGCATCTATAGGGACTCCTTGAATTTTTAAGAAGTTCGGATTGTTCTCCACTAAAAATAAGATCGGAACCCTGTGTGCCAATTTCTATATGTAAATCCTGGTGTGCAGAAGTTTTCTATCTTGCTTGCTAAATTTTAAAGTGAATTGAGTGCAAACACATCTACTTACCTACATGGTTGCACTTGCACTTTGTGCTTTATTTAGAAGGTTAATTCGGCGGTTGGATTTCAGGATCGTGGCCAAAATACGCCGTTCCAGATGAGAATTCTCAACTAATCAGGAAACGGAGCCTGTCCAACATCTGGCTTGTGTTAGTGAGTAGCCGTGTGTCTGATGACGGGGGAGCTCTCAGTGTGGGGGCAGCGGCAGGCCCTGAAAGCACAGCCACTCAATTTTGTGTGGGATTACAGGGCTGGCTAAGGTCGCCATTAATGTCAGAGTGGATCCTGACAGGGGGGGAATCTTGAAATGATGATTTCCTGCTTGAAATTCCTGGACCGCTACTTAGAGACAAGATGCGGCGGTTAGCGCAAAGGAATGACTTGGTGCCTCTGCAGTTGGGTTACTCAGGGTATTCTAGCTTCTATAGCAGGGGAAGCTTAGCCTGTGACCTTCCAGATTTCATAGAATTGTAGAGCTGGAGAGGACCACAAGCGTCATCTAGTCCATGCAATGCAGGAATCTTTTTTTCCCCAATGTGGGCCTCGAATCCACAACCCTGAGATTGAGAATCTCTTGCGGTTGTGCTCCATTTCCCATCAACCCTGACCATCATGGCCAACGGTCAGGGATGATGGGAGTTCCAGTCCAATTATGAGCTCTATGCAGCGCTTCCTTTGAACTTGAGCCAGAAGCTGCAGTTAAGGCAGAATGCTGCAGCACAATTGCTGACAGGAATGAGACCCTGCCAGCATAGGAGACCTGTGCTCCAAGACCTGCACTGGTTGCTGATTTGCTACTGAGCCAAGTTGAAGGTGTTACTATTAGCAGATAAACCTCCTAACTCTTGAAGGTAACTCTTGAAGGTAACTGTCTCCCTGAAACAAATACCGGTGGTCCAGCATTTGAATTCACTTTACTGCCATCCAGGATCACTGAGTGGTGGCTTCCTCTGATGTTAGAAGGTGCTGGATGGAAATCTACTACCAATGAGATATTGCAATAAATATGTGGTTTTAGTGATTAGCTGCATTCTCCTAGGATTCAGAGTATCCCAAATCTGAAGTGCTGCTCAGTGCTTTAAAATGAAATTAGCTTTTAATTAGCTGCCGCTTGCACAAACAGGGAAATTCTTTGCCGAATGATGCAGCATCACACCATTCAGTTCCCCACATTTCCACATTTTAATACAAGTTTCTCCTACACATTTTTTGCAAAAATGCAATGCATTTTCCACTGAAATATGCATTTACCCCACTTTACTCTACTATATGCATCTTTGTGTGTGCTGCTTGGTTAGATAAATGCATTGCCAAATTCGAAGAAGCACAAACTTCACATGATAACTTTGTTTTGTTTTGGAAATGGAGAATTAGGAGGGTTTGCCTTTAAATGCAAACTGAATTGAATTCATATCATATAATCTTGCGTTGCCTTTAATCCAGTGCTTTTCAAGGGTCTGGTCACATGTCAACTTCTGGGTAATCAAGAGATGCAAATGCAAGTATCAACCAGAATTTTCAAGTATTGCAGTTTGATGTGCTTTCCTATTCATCATCTTCCTCTTTATCTGTCTGTAACTTTAAAAAGAAGTTTCCCAGTTTTTCAAAAGGAAAGTTTTGAACAGGACAGCTGCCGGTTGCATAGTATTTCCTCCATTTATCTTGCCTTTTTCATTCCTTTTTTTTTTCTTTTTTTGAATGATAGTTCTCGTCTTCTATAATCCTGCACAGCAACAACTGAAAGATGAACCATTCCTCTCTCTCTCTTGAAGGATAAAGATTTAAATCCAACATCTTTCAAACAAAACAAGCTACAATTTCAACTAACTTTGCAGAAACAGAAACAAAAAACTTTCCAACAACAAGAAAATGAATAGTTAGGGATGTTATAAATCTGATGCTGTTCACCCAGCAAACAAAAAAAGGGAGGTTTTATATCAAGAAGACATGCACATTTTATCCTGGCTTACTTGTGAGAGTGACTTTGGACATATCATGAGTTTATTGCAGGAAGAAGCTCTGCTAGGCAAGTTAAGTTATTTATTTGGATTTATATAGCCTTTTGGAAAAGGCATCAGCCCCACCCCCCTCTATCTCTGTCTTAAGGGCCAAACTATGCATTATGGTTAACCTTAAACATGCTCAAACTGGCCACTTTCCTTTTGAAGAAATAGAAAAAAGAAGCTGCAGGGTCTGATTCCAGAATGTTCTCCCAAGCTGGATCAGGCACCTGCATCAGATTCTTGCTGAAGATCCTACCCCTCCCCCACTGTTTATTTTCAATAAACTGTTTATTGAACAGTGCTATTAAGAAATTAAACAACTGAGGGAAAAGATTTCCGGCAAGAATTTGGTGTAAAAACAAATGGGACTGCACTGTCCCATCTACACTGAGGTAGAAAACTGTCTTCAGGGCTAGTTGTAATTGTGTCTTTTGAAAAATGACTAAAAAGTCACCAAGTAAAAAATCTGAGCAAAACTGGGGCTGTGGTGCAAACCCAGCAAGTCGAATCATGATTTAATTGTTCTTCTGAGAGTGAAATTAGTAAACCATGGTTATCCCTGCACTTGTAAGTCGTACCTTGGAAGTAGAACAGAATCCATTCCGGAAGTCCATTCGACTTCCAAAACGTTCGAAAATCAAAGCACGGCTTCTGATCGGCTGTAGGAAGCTCCTGCAACCAATCGGAAGCTCCGGAAGGCCTGTCGGACGATCGGCTTCCAAAAAATAGTTCAGAAACCGGAACACTCACTTCTGGGTTTTGATCATTCGGGAGCCAAAACATTCAGGAACTAAGCTGTTCGGAAACCAAGGTACGACTGTAATGTAAAGCATGATTTCTGTGCTGGGCTTTTGTTTTACTAGTCTGGTGTTGGTGTTACATGCACTATTACAGTGGTACCTCTGGTAATTCATTCCGGAGGTCTGTTCTTAACCTGAAACTGTTCTTAACCTGAAGCACCACTTTAGCTAATGGGGCCTCCTGCTGCTGCCATGCCGCCGGAGCATGATTTCTGTTCTCATCCTGAAGCAAAGTTCTTAACCTGAAGCACTATTTTTGGGTTAGCGGAGTCTGTAACCTGAAGCGTATGTAACCTGAAGCATATGTAACCTGAGGTACCACTGTAATAGTGCATGTAACAGTAAGCCTGAATGACTTGTGTGTGTGTCTTGCTTTCCTTCCCACTGGAAACAACAAAATTTGCTTAAGTCTGTAGTTTAGTTTCCATCCTTCGCTTTGTCAGCTTCCCTGTGGCTGGATGTAGCAGGCAGATGTGTGCTTTGTGCCTTTCCTCTCTCTGGATGGATTTATTGGTGAGGCCGCACACAGATGTGCAGGCGCTCCTACTTTAAAACATCTGGCATGCCCTGAAAGCACCATATATGGTGAACTACGATGGTGTCTCGTGATGCTTGGGCACATTCCAGTCTTTCTCTTGCAGTGGCTGCGCAGAGCAAGTATCCTGGCTGTTATTAATAGGCCGTCTTAAAAGAGGAGACACTTGATGCTGTGAGATGTGACTGACAGGTCTGTGCTCAGAGGCCCTGTCCTCATAAGGCTGGGATGAAGTGGGACTGTTCCATCACTGCCCCATCGTTATGCTGCCTGTACCTTACAAAGCATGCTGTAGTACAGACTAAACAAAGCTGTCCAGAGAGAGGTCCAATGGAAAGTGATGGAGGAGGGGGGGGGGAGAATCTTATTCATTTGAAGGGAAAGCCTTTTACGCCATTTTCAAAAGGCAAGACTTTAGAGCATTCACTATAAGTGAGGAGTTAATGGTAATGGCTAAATGCTTTTAATACGATACGATACAGTAATCTTTATTGTCATTGCCCCATACAGAACAACAAAATTGAAAAATCTACATAAAACATTCAAAACCCAACAAGCCTGCTATCCCAGCTATCCCAAACTGGTTAGCCCCCTAAAAACTCTGATACCCCATTTTTAAATACAATATACTCCCATAGAGACGCCTTACACTGCGTTTAAAACCAAAATTGCATTTGGGTAGAAACTGTTTCTCAGGTGGTTTGTCCTAGTCTTTATAACCCTGTACCTTCTTCCAGAAGGCAGAAGCTGAAAGAGATCATTTCCGGGGTGAGCACTATCCTGTGCTATCTCTGCTACTTTCTTATGGCACCTGGCAGCATAGATTTGATCCAAGGTGGGAAGAGTGCACCCAATTATTCTCTCCGCAGTCTTTACAACCCTGGCCAGCATTGTTTTTTCCCTGACTGTGCAGCTCCAAACCACACACACAGACCATAATGCACATTTACTCCAACCCCAATCCTGTGAAATGTAGTTGTCCCCTCACAGAGCTACAGTTCCCAGCACCCAAAACCGAGTATAGTTCACAGGTGACTTATGGGGAAGTCATGTGCTTTTAGTGCACTTTACATCTCAGGGTTGTGGGTTCGAGCCCCACGTTGGGCAAAAGTTTCCTATATTGCAGGGGGTTGGAATAGATGACCCTTGTGGACCTTTCTACAATTCTATATGAATATAAATGTACGGTGTGGATGTCATCATTCAGAGTGGGAAGAGGAGGGAAGCGCCATAAAATACTGGTTGATGCCAAACAGTGGGTTTTTTTTTAAAAAAAAAAAAAGGTAAATCACTAGGCAGAGAGATAAATACAGAACTATGTTTCTATTCAAATGCTCATCAACAGACCCAAGTGCTCTTCAACAGCTCCTAAATTGCAGAACTTACTGGCCACCATCCCAGAAGCATGGAAAAGGTTTATGCCTTGCTCAGCAGTTGGGTACAAGGCTGCCTGCAGCACATTTCTCCCTGTGTCTCTCAGAGAGAGAGAGAGAAGACCTGTGAAGGCATGTGGCCAAAGTTAAGCCCTGCTGAGCCCTGTTGAATTCACTGAGAGGTCTGCACATATAAATTCCCCTATTGACATAAATGGGGTTAAAAAGTGTGTTCATTCTTGATTGTGCCATTGCCTTTTCATTTACAGTGGTACTTCAGGTTACAGACGCTTCAGGTTACAGACTCCGCTAACCCAGAAATAGTACCTCGGTTTAAGAACTTTGCTTCAGGATGAGAACAGAAATCACAGCGCAGCGGCACAGCAGCAGCGGGAGGCCCCATTAGCTAAAGTGGTGCTTCAGGTTAAGAACAGTTTCAGGTTAAGTACAAACCTCCGGAACGAATTAAGTACCTAACCACTGTACAAAGAAAGCTGGAAATTCATGTAGGGTGATGTCTGGGGGGAATCAGGCATCCCAGAGGCCCTTGTACCTGTGGCTTTTTATGTGAGGACCCATAGGCAGTATCTAAAAGCAAACTAAGACTCTGAGCTAGTAAGAAAACTTGCAGTAAAACAATGCCTAGTGACCTTTAATTGCTGGTGTGCTTCCCGATAAATCCTAATAGGTCAGCTACAACTCTACATTAGTTCTCTAAATCAGGGATCATCTTCTGTGGGTGCCAGCGCCCCCCAAAGTGGCAAAAGGTCTTCGTAAATATCTACTCAAAAATCCACAATGTACAACACATGGTTTGCTCTTCCTGCTCAGTTCCTGTTAGCACTGACTCAGCCTCTCCTACACGGAACATGCCCCCTTAAACCTGTCCACATTTAGCTAGACACCCACCCTTCTTTTTGCTCTGAACAGGAGAGGTGCAAACAGAGGCACAAAAACAATGATTTGAATGTGTTATAAACATGCAACACTAGATGGTGCCAGAGAGCATAAAATTTTTCCACATGAATTTCCATAATGTTTTTTTTCTTATAACGATCTAATTTCTGACTTATTTATAGTGTGTGTGTCCCCCCCCCCCCCCCCGTTTATAGATCCACCCTGTGAGAGAGGCTGGTGGTGGCTGATGTTGTTTCCGATGTGGGAGGGATTGCTTGCACAATTCTCTGACCCTCTCTCTTTTTCTGCTCTTTCAGATGTGGCAGCCATTATGGCATGCAATAGCGTGAGGTCAGTGGACTAAGGGGACTAGGCTAGTCCCCTAAATGTTCCCCAGCACCTCCTTCCCATAGCCCGGGAAGCTTGGGCCCGGCTTAGGGAGGGAGCTGAGATGCTCTGGGTCCAAGAGCCCACCCAGCTTTGAGAAGGCGGCAGGAGGGCACCAGCATTATGTCAGAGGCCTGGTACCTTCTTCCCAAAGCACGGAAAAGCTTCAGCCTGGCTTAGGGAGGAAAGCATGATGCTCAAACTCGCAACATCGGGACACTGCAATGTTCAAATTGCCCTTGCAAGCTGGTGCCTCCGGTCCTAACTGTTCCCCAGGAAAAATTTCACCGCACACCACTGATGGCATGCTCCCACAACAGCAAAGCTTCTGTTCTTTCTACCATATGAGGACTTTTGTTGTCAGGCAACATAGCGGAACATGTATGTGTTTTTAATTAATCCGCAGCCTGAGCTGCAGTGAAGGATGTTGAATTTTTCAGCAGGTTCGCTTGCAGCCCGGTTTATTATGGTTGCCAACTTTATGTGCAGTTCACAGGACTTATCCTTGTAATATTGAGAAACACTTCTGGAAAAGTTCCAGCCATTGTGCTGTGTGTGTATCCATGCTCCAGCCCGGCGCAACAGTATTTATGCGGCTTGGGGCACACATGCTTTTGTGATATAAGGGGATCCTTGAGTTACATGCTTCTTGGCATAAGAGGATCCTTGAGTTTCACTGTTCACTGGCTCCACTTGGACAAGAAACCGCTTAACAGCACACTTAACTTTTAAATTTACGTTATGAGAGTTTAGCTTTAAACCCTCCAAACTCCAAGCTACCAGTCAACAGCCTTTTGTCATAAATTGCTGCCAAAATATACTTTGTGTAGATTCCCCTTTTCCACGATAGCTTTCCAAAAAGCCTAACTCTTGGCATTTCAAAATGGCTTTAGTCATCTTTCTGATTTTTCTTTAGGTGTTTATTTTATAGGCTGAGTGAGGCCCCATCTGCACTATAAGCAGTATAATACTGCTTTAAAACAGTCATGGCTTCTTCACTCAAAGAATTGTGGGAAGTGTAGTGTCATACTGCCAAAATTTAGAAAGGCTCAGAATGTGAATTTGCCTAGATCTCACTGTTGTTGTTGTTCAGTTGTTTAGTCGTGTCCGACTCTTCATGACCCCATGGACCAGAGCACACCAGGCACTTCTGTCCTCCACTGCCTCCCACAGTTTGGTCAAACTCATGCTGGTAGCTTCGAGAACACTCTCCAACCATCTTGTCCTCTGTTGTCCCCTTCTCCTTGTGCCCTCCATCTTTCCCAACATCGGGGTCTTTTCCAGGGAGTCTTCTCTTCTCATGAGGTGGCCAAAGTATTGGAGCCTCAACTTCAGGATCTGTCCTTCCAGTGAGCACTCAGGGCTGATTTCCTTAAGAAATTGATAGGTTTGATCTTCTTGCAGTCCATGGGACTCTCAAGAGTCTCCTCCAGCACCATAATTCAAAAGCATCAATTCTTCGGCAATCAGCCTTCTTTATGGTCCAGCTCTCACTTCCATACATTACTACTGGGAAAACCATAGGTTTAACTATACATACCTTTGTTGGCAAGGTGATGTCTTTACTTTTTAAGATGCTGTCTAGGTTTGTCATTGCTTTTCTCCCAAGAAGCAGGCGTCTTTTAATTTTGTGGCTGCTGTCACCATCTGCAGTGATCAAGTAAAATCTCTCACTGTCTCCATTTCTTCCCCTTCTATTTGCCAGGAGGTGATGGGACCAGTGGCCATGATCTTCGTTTTTTTGATGTTGAGCTTCAGACCATATTTTGCACTCTTCTCTTTCACCCTCAATAAAACGTTCTCACTACACTAATGTTTATTTCAAGTGTGCTTGGTTGCCCCCACCACTAATAGTTTTCTGCCTGAAATTTAAACTGAAAATATTATGAGTCTACATTTCTCAAGCTACTACCAAGAAGGCTCTCTCCGTGGTTCAATGCAGCTTTACTTCTCACAGTGAGGGAACCACCAGAAGGCCATTGGAGCTGGACCTCAGTGTCCAGACTCAATGTTGCAGGTGGAGATGCTCCTTCAGGTATACTCGGTCGAGACTATTTAGAGCTTTAAAGGTCAGCACCAACAACACCAGTTATGCTCTGAAATGTACTAAGAGCCAATGTAGGTCTTTCAGGACTGGTGTCATATGGTTTTGGCAGCTGCTCCCAGTCACCAGTCTAGCTGCTGTATTCTGGATTAGTTGTAGTTTCTGAGTCACCTTCAAAGGTAGTCCCACGTAGAGCACATTGCAATTGTCCAAGTAGGAGATAACCAGGACATGCACCACTCTGGTGAGACAATGCACGGCAGGTAGGGTCTCAGCCGGCATACCAGATGGAGCTGGTAGACAGCCGCCCTGGACACAGAATTAACCTGTGACTCCATGAACAGCTATGTAGTTTCTAGCAAGGCACCATCATGTATGATGTACACGGAGTTAAAGAAAATATTACACAGTTTCCTAAGCAACATGCAGCCTTTGTCCCACCTTGACACTGCAATTGCTAAGTGGCATTGTGAGAAAGTATCCAGAGAAGGAATTGTACACAAATGCAATAGCACAAGTCAGCTTTAAATTCTAGCCAGGGTCAGGGAGGAGAATCTGTTTTTTAAAAGCATTCTTTGATGCTCCTTATAATTGCTGACCCATTTTCATTTGAGCGAATCTCTGCATCTTGCAGCTCAGAGGCCGGTGGACACATAATGTGTTATGGATCACAGGGAAAGCACTTTAAGTTCATTGTTACATGTAGATTGTCACTAGGATGAATCAGTCTGTTGATGGCCTTTGTCACTTCTGCATGTACATATTCCCCACATTTTATGCATATATGTGTTTGTGTGCTGTGTATTTCTACACACACACACTCTATGTCAAAAGACTTTATCTCAAAAGACACATTTCTAAATGTATTTCCTCTTAAAATACACATGAATATCTTCTTTATTGATTTTTCTTTTAATCAAGGATTTCATCAAAACATTCAGAAAGTGTGAAAGCCACTGAATAATTTAATTTCTGAGCCACATATTAACTGAGGAACGTAATAACATGAGAAGAACTCTGCAGGATCAGGCCAATGACCCACCTAGTCCAGCATCCTGTTCTCACAGTGGCCAACCTGATGCCTGCATTCAGAAGAAGTCCCATCTAAAGAACACGTCACACAAGTGCAAAACAACAGGGAGAGAATGGGGAATAGCAAGCCTGTTGCACCAGTTCTCAAATAGTAGTTTTTATAATGACCAGCTAACTTATTTTTTATATAATTTTTTTATTAGTTTTCAACATACCATTTTCAACAATAATTTAACATCTTATACAATTTTTAGACTTCCATCAATCACATCTGAAAATTTTCCAATCTATTTACTTAATTTACATTTCATATTTTCACTACTACATTTAAATCTCACAACTAATATCTCTCTTCTTTCTCTTCTTTGCAATATTTCAATATATTTCATATATTTCTCCTTACAAAACTTCTTGTAGTCCTACTAGTGCATAGCTGTCAATGTTTTGCTTTTTTTAAGGGAAATTCCCTTATTCCAAATAGGATTCCTCACAAGAAAAGGGAAAAGTTGATAGCTATGTACTAGCGTAATTTGTTGATTACAGTTGCTCTTCAAATAGTTTGTATATTTCTTACAATCTTCTGTAAATCTCTGGTCCCGCAGGTTTCAAATCCTAATGACCAGCTAAGTTGGGGGGGGGATCTACACACAGGAAAAAAACCACTATAAATAAGTCTGAAATCGTTATAGCAAAAGAAAAAGAAAACCTGTATGTAAAATTGCTGTAGAAAGGTTTTGTGCTCTCCTGCGCCATCTGCTGTTGCATGTTTATTACACATTCCTCATAAGGCTTGGTTTCATGTCCTCAATAAAGTCTTCCATTGACCCCATGGTGGCTGGTGCTCATTGGAACTGGTAAGGCAGAGAGACAAAATGAAGACAGAACTAGATGCAATGGCAAACACAGCCAACTACTGCTACTTCCGACCATGTGCTGCTCCCTATGGAGTTCAGCAAAGACAACGCCAAGACTAAGAACGAAGAAGTTGGAAGTGCCACACCCTGGACTCCCTGTTAAGTAAGAAGGGAAGACAGAGGTTGGTAGGGTAGTGCCCCATTTTCCCCAATGGACCAGCCACCATTCATTGGACCCAGTCACAAATGGAAAGTTAATTGTTCTGAAATATATTGGTGTAGTAATGAAATTGTGTTTTGCATGGGGAAAATTAAAAGCCAGTTAGAGGTAAAGGGACCCCTGACCATTAGGTCCAGTCGTGGCTGACTCTGGGGTTGTGGCGCTCATCTTGCTTTATTGGCCAAGGGAGCCGGCATACAGCTTCCAGGTCATGTGGCCAGCATGACTAAGCCGCTTCTGGCAAACCAGAGCAGCGCACGGAAATGCTGTTTACCTTCTCGCCGGAGTGGTACCTATTTATCTACTTGCACTTTGACGTGCTTTCGAAATGCTAGGTTGGCAGAAGCAGGGACCGAGCAACGGGAGCTCACCCCGTCGCGGGGTTTCGAACCACCGACCTTCTGATTGGCAAGTCCTAGGTTCTGTGGTTTAACCCACAGCACCATCCGCGTCCCCTAAAAGCCAGCTAGGGCTTCTTAAAAACAAAACACAACTATCTGCGCTGAAGTCCCCTATACATTATGGTGCTTAAATTATCTGCGGGCCTTTCCCATTGCTCAGTAATGAAAGGTCATCCCAATCTCCTCGTAATGTGCCATAAATATCTCTCAGCCAGCATGAGAAAAGCCACATGAAACGAGTGGGAAATACATAAAGTGCAGTCTGAACAGTAAAAGATCAAAATGATATTTTATTTCACAGGAGCCATAACTGAGGCTAAGTTTGTGATCCACGAAATGCTTACTTTGGCTTTATCCAATTAACTTCAATGGGATTAAGTCAGCTAAATGGTTTGTGGGGCACATACTCTTTGTTTATAAATATGCAAGAACTTAGTGGTTTAATCTAAAGCTTTTCTCTCTTTTTTTTAAGCCTTTCCCACTGGAAAGAGCATCTGGCTCTGGTATGATTTATTAGCAAACCATTGATAAATGGTTAAAGATGCTTGAATCTTCAAGGATGTGAAGAAAACATCAAGCAAGGCCAGGAATGTGTGCCTGTCCTTCCTAGGCATGCCCCTTCCTTTGAACTCTAATCATTATGACTTATAACTAGCCAGTATTGTGCTTCTCCAGTCAATACAGCTGTGTTTATGAAAGCAGCTCTTGAAAGTAGCAAGTCCCATCCCAGAACCATCAATGCTCTTGATCTCATTGATTGTTTCAGGCTCCCTAAGTAGCCAAGTTTGGACCTGGCTCTACCCCCAGAATGCTACTGCAGGTAACTCACATGGGGTTACGATTTGGGGATAGTACGTAAAGCCAAAATCACATATAAGCAATCTGGATCCATGTACCGAGTGAACCTTGCTCCCCACACAAGGGGGAGAGCTTTTAAGCTCCCTGTCTTGCTTATTATAATCATCATCATCATCATCATCATCATATTACAAGGTTCTGGGAGGCTATTGCATGATTTCATGGGGCTGCCTGAGATCTTACTAGATCTCTCGAATTTTCTCCTAATTCTACACGCATTTCTTTGGAAACAACTGCATTGTATTTCAGTGGAGTTTACTTCCTGGGGGGCGGTGCTTAATGTGGCAGGCAAAGTTAAAATTTAAAGCCTGAACCATATTATTCTCTTCCTCCTGATTTTCTCCATTGGATGCCCTAGATGGCTGCATGAGGCAAAAATGGGGAGTTTTTGGCATTCCAAATGTCGAACTATAATGTCCATCATCACTGGTCATGCTGGTTGGGGTCAATACGATTTCAGGAATGTATGGACATCCACGGGTAAGCAGTCCCTGGTGGAAGGTGCCATGCACATGGATTATACACTAGGAATACTGCTTCTTCTACTCCAGATGAGTTTCTGGATCAGTCAAGAGGCAAGAAGCATTTCAATGCATCCACAAAATTTCCAGCACACAACTGGGCTGTGTGCTGTTTCTGCTGCATCATCTCTTATTTATTTTACAGCAGTGCCATTTCTTAGCAAACAAACTTGCCCATCTCCATGAACATTTGTAGCGGCTTGATCCCACCCACCCACCTTGGATAGACAAATTTGTCAATTTTGACTCTCTTGAATTCAGTTCCCCACATTTTTAGCAATTGGTGAGTCTGGGTTTCTTTATCGTCATTAAAATTTGTCAGCATTTTCGTGCAAACACATGAATACATTTTTGTCTTCATTTTTGAATACTGTGCACATCTTTGCATACAGTTTTCCCTCAGAATGCATTTTTGTAGGTTACCTTTGCTGATGTAGGCGTCTTTATGAACCAATATATGCATTTTTCTGCCCAGTATGCAGTTGGAGAAGTGCATTGCAAAATTCAGAGAAGTGTGCATTTTGGTTTGTGTGTTGCTTTGGGAGTTAGCTGCAGATTATGTGGCCTCATTAAAATGAACAGAAAATAGGATTTCTCCTGCATCTCATCTATTTCTGTCTTATCCAAGAAAGCCTTCTCCTTCCACCCACCAGAACCAGCTCTCCCACACACCTTGAACCTTCCGTGAAGGAGGAAATGGAACAACAGAGCAGCCCACCAGCATACAAATCTTTCACATTTATTAGTAGGGCTGCCCTTCACCTGGGTTTCCCCAGACACATCTGGGAATTGGGCTGCAAACCGGCATCTGGGCGGATTTTTGCTGAATCGGCAAAATATCCGGGAAAACCCAGACATATGACAAGTAGGGTGATTTTTACTTTGGGGGATATGGCAACCCTATTATTGGTCAATGAAGGCTTTGCTTGAAAGTTTTTTTCTGTTACGTCGATTCCTAGCACAGACACATGGAATTAATATTTTAAAATAAAATAAAAAATTTCAAGGAATTTGAAGTCCCATCATTAAGTATGCCAAATCCCTAATATGGAGATTTATAGATATATGATCGAGTAATCATAAACTTGAAGGAACTGAAAATGCATATAATTGTATTGTACATCCCATACGATGGACTGGCAAGTGGCTATTCCTGTGTGTTCTTGCATACATTTTATAAGCCAGTTCCTGATCCAATATCATTAGAAGCTGTGGTTTTTATAACGGAAACTATAGAAAGTTGTGTTTCAAACTATTAATACAAAAAAACCCAGTTGTTCTGACTATAAAATGGGAAGCCACCTACTAAGATGACTTAGTTAAAAATTGATTTGAGCAATATTGCATTGTTAAACAACATGCCTTCCCACCCATTCCTGCTGCCTTTTCATTTGATACCAAAAGTCTATTTCCCTTTGGTGGGTAGGCTTAGCAGTTTCAGATATGAATGAGCAGCTTTGCACATACATTCCAGGCACAACATCCCAGGGATTATTATTATTTTTTGGAGAGTGGTGGTCTTCAAAAGCATGTGGGGCTCATTACCATGTTTCGACATATATTGTGCCTCTACATCACACTGCCAGTAAGCAAAATGTCATGTGTGACATTGCTCTTGAAACTTTCAGTCTCATTAACTAGGGTTAGATTAAAGCTAAGTTACAGTTTAGTGTTATGTCCCCTACCAGTGCAGCCACAAAGAGATCTGAAGCACCTCGGTTTGTTGTTTCATCTGAACTAGGAACCATGGTTAGTTTGAAATATGGCCTATCCAAAACATACTGGGATCAGAAATCACTGTTCTCGTCTCAATCAGGCAAATTGTAGTTTGTGCCTTCGGCTAATTAAACAATCTATGACCTTTTAAACTATGTGTGTGGGGTGTTATTATTGTTTGTTATTATGGTATGTATTTTTGTGTTTCTATATTGCAAACAGCCCTTTTATCTTCAAATAAAGAGCGGTATAGAAATTTAATAAATAATAATAATAATAGCAGTTTGTTCGGATAAACCATATTTTGCCCCAGTTTAATAAAACTGCAATTAATTGAAAACAGAAGCAGATGTTTCTGATCTCCTCATAGCCATCCTGCAAGAAGAGAAAGGAGTAGGTTACTCATGAGTCCAGGGCTTCTGAACAGAGCTTTTGTGTCATCGGGTTCATGTCTTGGAAAACTGCAGCTGTCATGTTTGGAACCACTGTGTAAAGATGGTGTAACTTAGAAGAGATCCTGTAACTCAACAGAAACTTCTTATTCTTTTTAAGTAGAAAAGATGCCCTGTAAATATTTTAAATAAATAATAGTGTGGCCTTATGCATGGTTAGGGATGCGGGCGGCGCTGTGTGTTAAACCACAGAGCCTAGGACTTGCCGATCAGAAGGTCGGTGGTTCGAATCCCCGCGACGGGGTGAGCTCCCATTGCTCGGTCCCTGCTCCTGCCAACCTAGCAGTTCGAAAGCATGTCAAAGTTCAAGTAGATAAATAGGTACCGCTCCAGCGGAAAGGTAAACAGCGTTTCCGTGCGCTGCTCTGGTTCACCAGAAGTGGCTTAGTCATGCTGGCCACATGACCCGGAAGCTGTACGCCGGCTCCCTCGGCCAATAAAGCAAGATGAGCGTCGCAACCCCAGAGTTGGTGGAATTTGCTCCCACAGAGCCTGTCATGGCCACCAACTTGGATGGCTTTAGAAGAGCAATAGACAAATTAATGGAGAATAGGGCTAGATATAGCTACTAACTACGATGGTTATGTTCTGAGGCAGTAAGCTTCATAATACCAGTTGCTGGAAGCCAGAGGAGGTGAGAGTGGTGTGCTAAGGTCCTGCTGCCAGAAGAAGAAGAAGAAGAAGAAGAAGAAGAAGAAGAAGAAGAAGAAGACGAAGACGAAGAAGAGTAGTAGTAGTAGTTTGGATTTGATATCCCACTTTAGCACTACCTTAAGGAGTCTCAAAGCGGCATGTGGAGGAGCGAGGACGCGAACCCGGTTCACCAGATTACGAGTCCACTGCTCTTAACCTCTACACCACACTGGCAGACTTCCCATAAACATTTGGTTGGCCAATGTGAGAACAGGATCCTGTATTAGATAAGCCATTGGTCTGATCTGGCAGGCTCCTCTTATGCAGTGTAATCTATGCATGCTTACTTGGGCATAAATTCCATACCCTCCAACAGCCAGTGTGGTGTAGTGGTTAAGAATGGTGGACTCGTAATCTGGACTCTGGTGAACCGGGTTCGCTTCCCCGCTTCTCCACATGCAGCTGCTTTGAGACTCCTTGGGGTAGTGATAAAGTGGGATATCAAATCCAAACTCTACCCCCTCCTCCTCCTCCATATTTCACCAATGAAAATTGGGGCATCCTAAGGAAAAGTGGGACATTCCAGGATCAAATAAAAAACAGGGATGGCATCTGTAAATCCAGGACTGTTCCCAGAAAATAGGGATACTTGGAGGGTTTGAAGTCCAAAATAAGTGTGCTTAAGATTGTAGTCTTAAGGCACTGACTGGTCTGTCAATACACTTTCTTCAGATATTCAGAATTTCCTCACACCACCACAGAATCTTTCCCTATAATTCTGGAGACAATGATGAATCTACCGTATCTTTCCATCATATGTATTTAATTGATCTGAGAGATAAATGGAATTTGTTATGGGGTAGGAATTTGTTGCTGTTGTTGTTCCTAACCATTTTACCAGCACTGCCCTTGAAAGAGAAGAATCGCTGCACTCTTCAGCTGAACCAGACCTGACTATTATTGACTGTGTAACATTAGAGTGGCTTTGTGTGTTACACAAAATGCCACCGGCTGGATGGACAAATGGCTTGTAAATCCTGCAGGCGACACTTTCTTTAATGGGTGAATCCACTCTTCAACTGGAAACTCCCATTCTTTGAATTGTCCTAGATATTAGCTGTATTGTTTATTAGGAGGGTATTTACATCAGATGTCTTTAGAGAACATGTCCTTTGGGACTATAACTGTTGATTGCTAATTTGGTAACTGTGCAAACTTGTAAATTACATAAGGCTCTTTTTATTTATCTTTCAAGGTTTTTCATGAGCATATTTTTAAAACAAGAAACAAAACAAACTGAAACAATACAATATATTGTATTATATTTTTTCTTTTTAAAAAAAAAAACCATAACTGTGTTGATGACATATTGTACTACAAATTGTATCATAATTTAGGCCAATAACATAGATTTATCATTTAAATGGTTGGTAAAATAGAGAAAGATCAGTTTCCAGATTATAATTCTCTAAGTGCATACAAATTTGAATGAACAGTAATTTTGGAAAGCTTTACGGAAGAATGGTTATTAGCATTAGTAGTTTCTAGTTTTGAGGCAGAAGTAGATGTTGAAAATGTGGGAACTAACTTAATTTTTAGTTTAAAAAATGTAGCAAGCAAAAGTTATTTGTATGTAATCGTAAAATAAGAAATATACACCCAAATGTTGCCTAATGCATAAATCATGAAATCATTAGTGTTTCTTATTCAGGCAAAACACCTGTGGGAAACCTGATGAATGTTGCAGTTGTGATAAGATTATCTGCCACTGAACTTTGGCCCATCTCATCTCAACCTTTTTGAAATTTCTACAGATTTGGGTAATTAATTATTTTCCTAACAAAGAGACTGAGTTATCCCTTGTGTCACTTTTGGGAAAATTCAGTGGCAGCCATGGGATAAAATGGACCAGAGACTTTTCACTAAAATTTTAATTGGTCCTGTTCATGTTCAACATCTTTAGGATTTTAGGAAGAGGAAGTTTAATATGGCATCTCTGAGACTGGTGCAACTTCTTAGGATGTTTTTTGTAGCAACAACTTCACTGGAGTCTTTCTAAGTCAGTAACTTTCTGGAAAAGGTCCAGGGTGCATGACTCTTTTTAAAACCAGTAGCAGAATGGTTCTGAGGCAGATCCTGAAAAATTCCTTTGAAACAATAGTGTTACAAATGCATGAAGAATAACACTGTAATAGCATTTTGACAGATAAGGAATAGCAGATTGTATCATTTAACGTAACAAACCAGAGAGGAAGCTGAAGGAAGTCAACTGGAAGGGGGGTGGAATGTAGAATGTATGTTTGGAAATGATTTTGATATTTGTTGTTGTGGCATTTGCCCTCCTAGTTGTGTGACATCATACTGTGTTCATAAGGAAAGGGTTAATTAATTGTAAAATGACTAACCAATGGAAACCCAAGGGGCAGAGTTAACTGTGTATAAGGTTTAAGAACAGAGGTTTTTTGGAGGAGTTAGAGTTAGGGTGGTTGAGAAGACAGTCTGGAGTTAGAAGAGACAGAGAGGATAAGTCTGTGGGTTGAGCTAGTCTGGGGTGAGAGAGTGAGAGAATTTGTTAAGAGGAGTCAGTCAAACAGTTGAGATAATCAGTCAGAAGGTATTTGGATGGTATAGGCCGGTAAAGAAACTAAAGTTAAGATACTGACAGGAATATTATCTGAGAAACCAACTTGTTAATGTTTGTAAAATAAACTTGGGTTTTTTTTGGTTCACTTTTAACAACTGTCTGGACCCAGTGTCTTACCAGAGAGCAATGAGTTGGTGGCAGCAGGGAAGCGAGCACAGTGGTAGCACAGGGATAAATAGACCGTTAAACGTCCGGGGACCCTGTGTGATCGCCACAGTTGTTAGAAAAGAAAACTAATAAAAATTATATATGAAAAAAAGAAACTATGGGGTTACTGCGGAAATTATTCAAGCGTTTTTTCAGATCGGGTTTTAGTGAATGAGCTAGCCCGTCCACCTTGGCCAAGCAGTCTAGTAAACAGGGACGAAACTCTGTTCTATTTCTGACAGGGCAGCTCGCAGAGTTTGAAAGCCAGAGATACAATATCTGTGTTGTTACTATGAGAGCTTGCCATGAAATATGCTGTAATCTTTGCCAGGGGTATGCAGTGCATTCCCCGGAGGATTTCCAACGCCGAGGAGCACTTCAGAGTGCTTAACGGTCTGTTCAGGCTTTACCTTATAAGGCTTTTTAGTTTCAGCACGGGGGGATGACAGCCACTCCAGGAGCCAGCCTTCTGGGAACAGATGACAGCAACCATTGACTCCGTTCTCGGGGCCAGGTTCATTCTGTCTACCTTGAACTGTTAACCTTTTTAGCTCCTGTCATGATAACTGGTTTAAGAATGTGAGCAGGGGAGAGCAGGAGCAAGATGTGATACTCTGGATTTGCTTTTCATATTGTAGTGTGTGTGCACATGTGTGCAGACTAATTTTTACATACATGAAGACTCAGAAGTCTCATGGACTGGGTGCATGTGTCCTGGGCATATAGGTCACCCCTGCAGAGAGACATGCCATGCTCACCCTTTCATATATTCTATATAGTGAGCACTTGGGTTTACATGCAGCAACAGGGGACGCAGGTGGCTCTGTGGTCTAAACCACTGATCCTCTTGGGCTTGCTGATCAGAAGGTCAGTGGTTTGAATCCCCACAGCGGGGTGAGCTCCCGTTGCTCTGTCCCAGTTCCTGCCAACCTAGCAGTTCGAAAGCACGCCAGTGCAAGTAGATAAATAGGTACCACTTTGGCGGCAAGGTAAACGGCGTTTCTATGCGCTGCTCTGGTTTCGGTGTTCCGTTGCGCCAGAAGCGGCTTAGTCATGCTGGCCACATGACCTGAAAAAACTGTCTGCGGACAAACGCTGGCTCCCTCGGCCTGTAAAACGAGATGAGCGCCTCAACCCCAGAGTCATCTGCAACTGGACTTAACTGTCAGGGGTCCTTTACCTTTACCTTTTTATGCTCACTTTACCTCAGCTTATACATTTTCCGTACATTACTTGATTGGAGAACTTTGCTGCAAAATTCAGAGAACTACTATTTTCGAAGGGTGGCTGTTTTTCAGTTCTTGCATATTGCTATATAAAGTGAGAAAAAGGATGATCTGCCTTCAAATGTGAACTGAATCAAAATTCTCCCTTATTCCTCTGCCTGAAGTCGCGCCTGTTTGGGGCCTACTGGAAAATATTCCCAAGCGCTGTAGCTGTTTAAAAAATTAACGAGTGAGCTGTGGTTTAACTCACAGTGTTATTTTAACATGAATGTTGCCGTTGCAGCCAGACCTGATGTCCACACAGGACTGTGGCTTCTTTTACTCTGCTGTCACATTTGTTCCCGCCCCCCACTCAGTGCGTTCTTTGTTTGCCCAGAAAATAATAAGAATGTCCTTTTTGTTCACTTTCCTGTGAGCTTTTGGCAAAGCACAGTCGTTCCAAGAGTTCCAACCACAGAGTCTTGCTCGGATATTCATTTTCCATAATAGATGTGAAGGTTACATGCTGTACGATTGCCATTACCCAGATAAAAGTTGGGGATTTGCGGATTTGACTGCAGGCAATGCAGAGTGTTACAAAGCCATAGAACTAAGCTCTAAACGGTTTGGGACTCAAATACTCAAGGGAAGGTTTCTCGTTATACCAGACATAGGCAAACTCGGCCCTCCAGATGTTTTGGGACTACAACTCCCATCATTCCTACCTACCAGGACAAGTGGTTGGGGGTGATGAGAGTTGTAGTCCTGAAACATCTAGCTGGCCGGGTTTGCCTATGCCTGCCTTTTACTATCCAAAGATCTTCAGAGCAGCCTCTTCTGTGTGTCCAGTGCCAGATTTACATATAAGCTAAACAAGCTATAGCTTAGGGCCCCACTCTTTTGGGGGCCCCCAAAAAAATTAAAGGAAAAAAAACTTGATGTACATTTCCAGAATATAAGAAAAAACACAAATAAAATGAAACCTACATATAGCAACAGTGTTTTGTGTTGTGTAGGCTCCTATGATGTAAGTAATGGGCCCTGCCTGCTAGCCTGCTCCCTAAAATATCACTGGTTTGCTCATTTCTATATATATGGTGCCTACATTCTGCATAGACTGGTTGCATGGCAGCATGTGCAAATGACTTTAGATACCTATTAGGTCCATAAATCACCATATAGCATAAATTTAACACAAAAAGCAGTGACACTTTGTTGTTGACAAAGGACAGCTGGACATATAAAGGGCCCCATTACCTTAAGTAGCTTAGGGCCTCAGCAAACCTAAATCCGGCCCTGTGTGTGTCAGATATGCATTGTGTGGGATGTGAAAAAGGCCTGCTGTAGTGGTACCACAACTGTGGAATCCAATCCCTTTTGGAAATGTACTTGGCGCATAGATGATTTACCAGTCCTTCCTATGAATTTTCAGTGTTTTAGTGAAACTGCAGTTTGCTCTGTGGTTTGTGTTAGAAGCCTCCCTCAGTGGCTGGCAAAATCCAGTAAGATGGGTGGGAAATTTAAATGATGATTGTGAGTCAGCCACCCGATATTGCTCAGAGCGTTGGGGTTCAAATCTGCTGCTGTCACCAGGTAAGCCCACTGATGGTCAGAAGGAAACTTCTAGTAGGACCCTTCAACAGTTTTCCAGCGTGCAGAGGAGTTATATCACTGCATAGTATCATAGTAGGCAGAAAAATGAAACTGAAGTATGTAAACATAGTGGAGTGGCATTCCTAGGGGTATAAATAGAAACTAGGCTGCAAGCTTATTATACCTGTTGGAAGCAGGTTCTGAGTAACTCCTACTTCTGTTTACTCCTCCTGAGTAAACATGGATATAACCCAGCTGCCGGGTTGCAGTTCTATGCACTCTTGCTTGAGAGTAAGCCATACTGTGATTTTTAGAAGACATCTGAAGGCAGCGCTGTTTAGAGAAGCTTTTTAATGTTCAATATTAATGTATTTTAATATTCCATTGGAGCTGTCCAGAGTGGCTGGAGAAACAAAGGCAGATGGGCAGGGTATAAATAATATATTATTATTATTATTATTAAGGAAGAATCAGAGGATTGGACTGCAAATTAGGGTGGGAATCCTGCAATCCTCCAGACAATGCTGGACTCAAATGCCTATCCCATCAACACCAGTTAGTGGTTGGGGTGGTGGAGTCCACAAATATCTGGAGGGCCGCAGGTTCCACACTCCTGCTGTAAACTCGAGTGACATACAATCGTAGAGTTGGAAGGGACACAGGGTCATCTGGTCCAACCCCCTGCAAAGCAGGAATATCAGCTAAAGCATCCATGACAGATGGCCATCCATCCTCTGCTTAAAAACCTCCAGGGAAAGGGAGTCCACAACCTCCCAAGGAAGACAGTTCCACTGTCAAACAGCTCTTAGTGTCAGAAAGCTCTTCCTGATGTTTAGTTGGAATCTCCTTTCTTGCACCTTGAAGCCATTGGTTCAAGTCCTGGCCTACAGAACAGAAGAAAACAATGCTCCCTTTTCCATGTGACAGCCCATGAGATATTTGAAGATGGTTATCATATCTCCGCTCAGTCTCCTCTTTTCCAGGCTAAACATACCCAGCTCCTTCAAGTGCTCCCCGTAAGACTTGGTTTCCAGACTCTTCATAATCTTGGTTGCCCTCCTCTGCACATGTTCTAGCTTGCCAACATCCTTCTTCAATTGTGGTGCCCAAAATTGGACACAGTATTCCAGGTGTGGTGCTATTACTTCCCTTGATCTGGACAATAGACTTCTGTTCATTAAGCCTAGATTAGCATTAGGTTTTGGTGGGGTTTTTTTGCTGCTGCATTACACTGTTGTCTCATGTTAAGCTTGTGGTCCATCAAGACTCCTAGATCCTTTTCACATGTACTGCTAGTAAGCCATGAACTAACACCTGAAATCCCAGTTATGGAGACATGTTTTGTTGTCTTCAACTGAAGCCTTACTAAATATGAAATAACTTGCTGACCAGCACAGTAGGATGTCAGTAATGCAGGAATACGTACAATGGTTTTCTTAAAGGATTTTGTATATCAAAATGCTTCCTTTCTTTTTACTTTTCATTTGTAATCATGGACCTGAGTAAGAGAGCACTGCATACATGTAGCAAGGTAAAGAGAAACTTAAAAAAGGTATAATACCACCACTTCCTAAAGCTTCAGGCTATTGGCATAGTTGCATCATTGCCAGATCTCGATAGGAATTATCTCATGAATTGCAAACTTGCACTACAGGAATTTACATTTTGGAAAGTCAAACACGTAGGGCAAAATTAAACAAGCCTTCGATATCTGATACAGACTCATAGATATGCCATTTCCTGTCCTGGTGGCAGTCCAAATTCAAATGTAGAAAGAAGCAGAAAGAAAAATGTGGGGGGGAAGGAAAGCAGAAACAATAACGTATAGTAATATATTTCCTCCTGTGGGGCAAAAAACAAGTCCGGTTAGGGGTTGATTAAGAATGGGATAATAGTATGGGTTAAACCTCCCCTTGTTGCATTGTAGTCATGATGCCCACAAAGGGGGAGAAGTACAGTTGTATTTGCCCCTTTCCAAAAAAAACCCACAGGTGGTCTGATCACCAATGTTCTGCCATTTTGTCTGGTAGCACTTTTTAAATTTGCAGCCATTCATAAGAAAACGGGGCGAAGAAGCTGAGATTGGCAATTCCATGCCCTCCAACATTCTTCAGGTGAAAATAGGGACATTTCTCATTCCCCCACAACTAACCTTCCTTGGCCCACCATTTTTGGTCCTTCCTCCCCACCCTGTAGAGCATTTCTTATCAGAAGAAGGGCGAGTGCCACCTCCAGCACACCAGTGGGGCACACATACCCTCCGCCATTTTGAGAAAACACCTTAATTCCTATTTTATTTTATATATATTTTTTAACTTTTTTAACTTTTATTTTATTTCCATGCTTATTACATACAAAAAAAGGGAACAATACTGAAAAGGGGGTACAACTTAAGAGGGGAGGGGAAAGGAAAGGAAATGAAATTTATGCAATCTGTTATTAAGATAAAAATTACGAGAAAAATTTATAATTACAATTTCATGTTACAATAAAAGTAAAAAATCACATTATCTTTTATACTCGACTTCCCATTTATTCCTTAATTCTTTTTACATAAATTTACTGCCATATTTTATTTTATTCTTTGGTAGATTTACAGAAATGAAAACACACAGCAATAAATACCTTTTAGAAAGGGGCAAGATTAGATGCGGATGCACAAAGCATCTTCTAAATAATCAAGACTCTTTGCACTCCGCTCCCCTCACACGAGGCTGGGTCTCAGCAGCAGCAGCAGCAGCAGCAGCAGCCTCTTCCTTGCCTGCTCTCCAGCGGCCTCTAGGAGCTGCCCAAGAGAGGAGGCAGGCAGCAGTGGTTGTGGAGAGGTCATGGAGAGGCAACAGAATGCTCCCTTGCCACTACCACTACCGCTCGGGACAAGCGCCAGCCCATCATCCTCTCTCAGCCTGGTGGCGGCAGCACTAACAAGAGAAATAGGGGCATTCCAGGATCAAATCGGAAGCTGGAATAGCTTTCTAATTCTAGGACTTTCCCCGGAAAATTGAGGCACTTGGTGGGCATGGAATTTACGCTCCTGTTTCTGTTTCCATCGTAATTCTCCGGCATCCATATCCTGAAATGCCCTGTGAATGTGACAGGGGGGGAAACAGAAGCCCCTTTCATGGGAGAAAGAAAACTCTCAAGGAATTGGAGGTCAAGTTTCTGCACAGCAGAGTGCAGAGTGCTTGTCCATGGAGAGGCATTCAAAAAACACACAGACACACGTGTGACTGCTTGCTTCTGCTAGCCTTAAGCTCCCCCTGAGTGGGCTTCGTTAGATGTTTAAAGTTGATATAGAACTTGTAGTTCCACCATGCTTGTAGAGGACACTGGCTGCCCATAAAATAACACATCATTAATAACACCAAATTTTAGGGAAGTGCTACCACATGTAACACTTCCCTAAAATTTAGTGTTATTAATGATGTGTTATTTTATGGGCAGCCAGTGTCCTCTACAAGCATGTAAACGGACGTGGGTGGCGCTGTGGGTAAAACCTCAGCGCCTAGGACTTGCCGATCGCATGGTCGGCGGTTCGAATCCCCGCGATGGGGTGCGCTCCCGTTGTTCGGTCCCAGCGCCTGCCAACCTAGCAGTTCAAAAGCACCTCCGGGTGGAAGTAGATAAATAGGGACCGCTCACCAGCGGGAAGGTAAACGGCGTTCTGTGTGCTGCGCTGGCTCGCCAGATGCAGCTTGTCACACTGGCCATGTGACCTGGAAGTGTCTGTGGATAGCGCTGGCTCCCGGCCTATAGAGTGAGATGAGTGCACAACCCTAGAGTCTGGCAAGACTGGCCCGAACGGGCAGGGGTACCTTTACCTTTACCTTTTACCACATGTAAATGGGTGATTTGCCTTTTAGCCACTTTCGCTTATCATTGCTCTCATTTTAGTAGCTCATGTTTTCTTGGGGAAAGATCAGAGGGAATGTGGCAGTGCTTATCACTCAGCTGTTCTGACTAAAGGGCCTTGGGGGATACTTTCCCCCCATTAAAAGCCCATTATAATATTTTGGGAATATTACAGTCTTGCAATGCTACGAGGCTGGCCGGGCTCTTTCTGCCTTTTTGAATAGTAACAATAATTGGATCACCGGATGGCAGCATATATCATACCTACATGGTACACCTTTGCTGAAAACCCACAAATGGGGACCACTGGGGAACTTAACATGGAAAGGCAGGTGGCAATTTTTGAGACAGGAGAGTCAAATAGATAGTATTGCCAACAAGGCATGGGAAATCTGAAGCGCTAGTCTTTGTTGGACTGCATCCTTTTCTGAGGAAATAAGAATTAAACTCCACTGGCATCTTCACCTTCCCCCAAAAGCTGCTGTGCCGTACACACACACACACACACACACACACACACACACACACACACAGTGGTACCTCAGGTTAAGTACTTAATTCGTTCCAGAGGTCTGCTCTAACTGTTCTTAACCTGAAGCACCACTTTAGCTAATGGGGCCTCCTGCTCCCGCCGTGCCGCCGCCGCACGATTTCTGTTCTCATCCTGAAGCAAAGTTCTTAACCTGAAGCACTATTTCTGGGTTAGTGGAGTCTGTAACCTGAAGCGTCTGTAACCTGAAGCGTATGTAACCCGAGGTACCACTGTACACACACACACACACACACACACACACACACACACACACTAAGTGGTGCATGCAACAAAATCTTGCAGTGTATAGTGCTCCTTTTCAGGATTCCAGACAGACATGTATTTTTTCAAGGTATTCTTTTTCTCACTCCCAACCCCAGTTTATCATCCCCAATAGACCATTAGCATTCTGTGCCCACTGAGTAAGGACTGCCCTGCTGAGAGCCTGAGGGTCCTGCTCCTTGCCTCTCCACCTGGCCCAGTATTTTGGGGAAAGTTTTGTGAGGAGTTTCTGCTGCTGTTATTGATATTAATTATTTGTACTTTTATTGTTATGTGGAAATTGATCAGTTTGGTTATGCAGTTTTTGATGTGTTTTATTTATTTTTATGACTACTTTGCTATGGTTATATTTATGTCAATCTTTTCATATTGTAAGCCGCCTTGAGCATTGTTTAAAATGTGAAAAGGCAGCATACAAATAAACTGATGATGATGCTCAGTCCCCATTTGGTTGTACTTTGGGTTCTCCCTTTCCATGCCCCTGGTGAAGTTTTCTTTCTTTCTAAAGATGGTCTACAAATCCAGCAAAACCACATGGTGCAGCTCATGCTTGGATGTTAAGTTTCCAGTCCTCCTGAGGTTCAGACCTTGAAGAGGCGGAGTCCGACTGCTCAAAGGGTGCATTTGGTGTAGTAGGAAGCAGAGCATGGTAACAGCTGGTGATGTATGGAGTGATATATCCCCAGTCTCTCAATTTACCTTTCCTTATGGTTTAATTTTACAAAACTGACCAGTGGGGCCCCAAGACTCAAATGCTCAGTAGAAGAAAAACAAACAGGTGTGGGGGTTGAGATGAAGCTGTATTGTGAAGAAGATTCAGCTCCCCCACCAGCAGCGGAGCTAGCCGTTTGGGCACCAGGAGTGGCACACATGCCCTGCACCCGGGGGGGGGGCAAGCTGCCCAAGGGGGGTGATCGGCACCCAGGGGGTGATCAGTGCAGCGATCTGCCTGGGGGGGCAATTGGCATGGCAATCAGCGCCCAGGGGGGCAGCATGACGATCCGCCCAGGGGGGATTTTGTCACCCCCCTCAGAGATGACACCCGGGGTGAGCCACCCCCACCGCCCCCCTTCCTACTTCTCTGTCCCACACCCTTAGTTGCATTCCTTAAATCACCCACAACCTCCAGTTTATATTAATTTGGTTAACAACCAAACATTTACACACGTTCTGCCACCAATGCATCTAGTTTAGCCCTAAATCTCTAGCCCTTTTATGCATCAGAAATAGTGGCATGGATTCCACTCATTGTTAGGGAGCTCAGCACCAGGTCTGTGGTATGAATTTGGCACCAGTTGCTCTTCCTTTTGCCTGTCCCTCTTGCTTTCCCGATCAGGTTCCTTGTTGGACGCTGAAGGGTGAATAAAACTGTAGCCATTCCAGTGTGTTTCTAATCTCGTCGTTTGTCTGAACTGGCTCTCTGCCACTTGAGCTCCAGCTCGGAAATAGAAGAGTCTAGTATTCTGTGTGGTCACATTTGCTTCTGTTGGGAGAATCTATTGTGTAACTGATTTCCTAGAGAAGGCTGTGCTTTACCAAAGAATAAAGCCAACTAAGCTGTGTAGAATTTAATATCTTGTACTTCTTTATAACTTACCTTCCAAGATTCATCAGATGAAAATAAGGACAATATTATTATTATTATTATTATTATTATTATTATTATTCACCTTCAGTGTTGTTTCTGGCATTTTACAAGGCACATGATTACGGGCCTTGTACTGGGGTACCTGGGATAATAGGGATGCAGGTGGCATGGTGGTCTAAACCACTGAGCCTCTTGGGCTTGCCTATAGAATGTCAGCAGTTCGAATCGCCACAGCAGAGTGAGCTCCCATTGCTCTAACCCAGCTCCTGCCAACCTAGCAGTTCGAAAGCACACCAGTGCAAGTAGATAAATAGGTAACGCTGCGGTGGGAAGGTAAACGGTGTTTCTATGCGCTCTGGTTTCCATCACGGTGTTCCGTTGCGCCAGAAGCAGTTTAGTCATGCTGGCCACATGACCCGGAAAGCTGTCTGTGGACAAACGCCATCTCCCTCGGCCTGAAAGCAAGATGAGCACTGCAACCACATAGTTGCCTTTGACTGGACTTAACCATCCAGGGGTCATTTGCCTGGGATAGCTCAGTTGGTAGAGCATGAGACTGTTAATCTCAGGATTGTGGGTTTGAGCCCCAGATTGGGTGAGGAGGTTGGTAGGGAATGACCCTTCTGGTCCATTCCAACTCTACCATTCTATGATTCTATGATCTTTGGTCTGTGCCCCCAAGTACTTGCTACATTTTGTCCCATTTAAATCAGGCCAAATTCAACAGAATGTAAATATCTTTAAAACCATGTGTTATTTCTTAAACTAGGTTGGCACCCTTGAAGAATGGCCATAACCACCCTGAATCTCCAACCTACGCCTTCCAGATTCTTTGATCAAGGGCATATTTTCAACAAGTTAAGATGTGTCAAATTCTTGTTGCTGAAATATTCCATGTTTAATGCCATCATTTCCCATTAAGGGTGTAGCCAGCCATGTGCCAAGTGTCAAGGAAGGGTGGAGTCAATCTGCCTGTTCCTCTAGCTGGTCAATTTTGTAACAACAAAACCATAAGATTTCAGTTGAAGGATTTCTGGGCAACTATAAGTAGGCACTTTAAAATAAAATTAAAGGGAGCAGAAGGATTATGTTCCTCCAGACACAAATTGCAAAGCCAGGCAAAGCCAAACATTGAGGCCTTGTTCCAACCTTCTTTCCAGTCACTTGCTCTACAGGAGAACCTGTCTTTGCTTATCTGGCATTGCTAAGTGCTATGGGTGACTAAGAGAGACCACCACTTCAAAGTGGTTAACTACTATGCTGTGACATAACTACTTGGTAACTTGACTATCTTGATGAGCCAATGAGTCCACAGTATGCTGACATACCCAGGTTGCCAGAAAATAGGTTGCCTGAATGGTTTGGCTTTTGAGCTATCTTCTAAGAATATTTACAGTGGTGCCTCGCAAGACGAAAATAATCCGTTCTGCGAGTCTCTTCGTCTAGCGGTTTTTTCGTCTTGCGAAGCATCCCTATTAGCGGATTAGCGCTATTAGCAGCTTAGCGGCTAAGCGGCTATTAGCGGCTTAGCGGCTTAGAAAAAGGGGGGAAAGGGGGAAAAACACACAAGACTCGCAAGACATTTTCGTCTTGCGAAGCAAGCCCATAGGGAAATTCGTCTTGCGAAGCGCCTCAAAAAACGGAAAACCCTTTCGTCTAGCAGGTTTTTCGTCTTGCGAGGCATTCGTCTTGCGGGGCACCACTGTATTGATTTCTTACTCATTTAAACATTTATAACCAACTACCCTATAATTTCTCCTTCATGGATCACTGCCTTGCCGTGGCGAAGGGGCTTGAATAACTCAGAGAAGCTATGAGCTATGCCGTGCAGGACCACCCAAGATGGAGAGGTCATAGTGGAGAGTTTTGACCAAACATGATCCACCTGGAGCAGGAACCGGCAAGCCACTCCAGTATCCCTGCCAAGAAAACTCCATGGACAAAAGGCATATAAAAGTTATGACACTGGA
Organism: Podarcis cretensis; assembly: GCF_951804945.1. Taxonomy (NCBI): domain Eukaryota; kingdom Metazoa; phylum Chordata; class Lepidosauria; order Squamata; family Lacertidae; genus Podarcis; species Podarcis cretensis. Next base: position 15,722,270 of record NC_137187.1, read on the forward strand.
AGATGAGCCCCTCAGGTCAGAAGGCATCCAATATGCTACTGAAGAAGAGCGGAGGACAAGTACAAGTAGATTCAGAGCTGATGAAGCAGCTGGGCCAAAGCCAAAAGGCTGCTCAGTTGCGGATATGCCTGGAAGTGAAAGGAAAGTCCAATGCTGTAAAGAAAAATATTGCATAGGAACCTGGAATGTAAGAACCATGAACCTTGGTAAGCTGGATGTGATCAAAAATGAGATGGCAAGAATAAATATTGACATCCTGGGCATCAGTGAACTAAAATGGATGGGAATTGGTGAATTCAGTTTGGCTGACCATCATATCTACTACCGTGGGCAAGAATCCTGCAGAAGAAATGGAGTGGCAATCTCAAAAATGATAGAATGATCTCGATATGAATCCAAGGCAGACCTTTTAACATCACAGTAATCCAAGTTTATGCACCAACTATTGGTGCTGAAGAAACTGAAATTGACCAATTCTATGAAGACTTACAACACCTTCTAGAAACGACAGCAATGAAGATGGTTTGGAAACTTCAGCTGGTGCAGAATTCAGTGGCCAGGTTACTCACTGGGGCAAGATGGTGTGAGCATATAACACTGATCCTGGTCTGACTGCACTGGCTACCAGTTAGTTTCTGGGCCCAGTTCAAAGTGCTAGTTTTGACATATAAAGCCTTACTCAACTCAGGACCACAGTACCTCAAGGACTACCTCTCCCCATTCCAGACTCTGCATTCATCATCTGAGACTCTTCTACATGTGCCTCCTCTACGTGAGGTCCAGAAGATGGCAACACAAGAACGGGCCTTTTCTGCAGTGGCTTCCCGCTTGTGGAATACTCTTCCATGGAGATCTGCCTGGTGCCTTCATCACATATCTTTAAGTGCCAGGTGAAAACATTTCTCTATAACCAGGGCTTTGGCAGATTAAACAACCCATGGCCTTTTAAATGTGTTTGTGTGAGTGGAGTTATTTGTTTATCTCTGATTAAATTTTATTATGTATTTTGTGTTCCCATTTTGTATTTTTATGTTGTAAACCTCTCTGTGATCTTCGGATGAAGGGCGTTAAGCTAATAATAATAATAATAATAATAATAATAATAATAATAATGAATCAAGCTGTGGATGTCAGTTGATAGAGGAGAAAAAATCCACCCTGTTGCCCAACAGTTCGCATGCATTTCAATAGGGCTTGCACCATCCCTGCTAGATTGTGCCCTAAATCAAACTCTGCATACTCTAGCATTTTCCCCCATATTACATATTGCAAATTTTGAATAAACCAAGAGTGCATTACATCCTCAGTCCCTTAGGATAGAGCAGCAAGAAAGAATAATTTTGCTTAAATAAACCACACATTATATGAAGTGCCATGATTCCCCCCCCCCCCCCGCGCTCTGAGTGTGTTTTCCTTTTCAACCCAAAATAGCCTGGGCCAAGTTGTGTCTAAGTGGCTGGGCAGCAGAAGGTTGCTTAACCCTTTCCCCTCTGATCGTTTTTCAACTCAAAGTTGCTCTCCCCAAGTTGATTTTTTTTAAAAAAAACAAAACCTGTAGCAGGAAAGAGATGAGTTCCCCATATTTCTCCCTGGCTCCACATGTAAGGGGGGGAATCAGCAAGTGGAGAGAGCAATTTTGAGCTGGGAAGGGCGGGGGGGGGACAGGAGGGGAAGGGGTTAAGCTGCCCAGATATATAGCCTACTGCAGGCTGTTTTGGCTTAAAAAATGAACAGAGGAAAGAATCACAGAACTCCACTTAAGAGTCAGTATATAGTATGCAGCAATTAGACTGGGCATTCCTGCCTTTCTTTTCTCTTCCTTTCCAAATTCACCCATATTGTAACAGTTTAGAGAGATTCCAAATGGCTCAGTAGCTGTTGACTGGCAGAATGCCACATTCTACTACTACTATTATTATTATAACTCCACCTTTCCCTCCACCTCCACCCTGAATCTCCCTTGCAAAGCTGTGCTGTGTGCCGTAGCTGGGCTGGCGCTCTCTCTCTCTCTCTCTCTCTCTCTCTCTCTCTCTCCTCCCTTGCCGTTTCATGCAGGTTCTGATTACTATGTACGCTGCTGATGTCAAGCCTCCTTGGGTTGACCCAGCACTCCAGAGGAGGAGCGAAGGCACTGCGAAACGGCAAGAGCTCCCCCCCCCCCAGACACCAACAAAAAATTACAGCCATGCGAGCCATCCCCTTGGACTCAGCTGCTTTCAGAGCACATACATACATACTTGTGTGACAGCAACAGTGCATAGAAGCAGCAGCGACAGCAGCAATGAAATGCAGCTAGCAGCAGCCGTACAGCTGGGAGGCAAGAGGCAGGCAGGCACCAGTCTGGTCCCCGTGGTTGGAATTATCTTCCCCTGAGCGTGTCTGCAGTGTCTCTCCAGCTGTGCCTGCTTTTTTATATTATTATTATCATCATTGTTATTACGGCTAGGATCCTGCTCGGCGTTCCTTTCCAAATACTCTTGTGGCTTAACTCGGGCGTGCGACTCCCTGGGTGACTGCAGTGTCTTCTTCTCCCCTCCTCCTCCCTCTCTCCTCTTCTGCTGCATCCTTCTCTCCCAGGATGGCGGAGGCTGAATTGCACAGGGAAAGGCTACAAGCTATTGCAGTAAGTCTGCTTCATTTTCCTTGGCTCTTTTGTCTGTGGGTGGGGGAAAGAGAGAGAGAGAGATTGTGTGATGAGAGAGCAGCAGCAGAAGAAAAGGGTGCTCAGGATTCCAGCACATGCGTCGGACGCAAATGGCAAGCTTTAGATATGCAGGCTCTGGTGAAGTTGTGCTGAGTTCATCTTTCTTTCATTTGTTTACTCCATTGCCTTGTAGCAAACAGATGCCTTGACTTGTCGAGCATGATAGATCGGGTTCTGATGGATTTGTACGTCCCAGACACCGGCTTTCTTATCATGTATCACGGTATGCTTGAAACACCCGTGGAACAGCAGAGGAAAAGCAGGAGGGGGAAATACTATTCACTTCCAGCACAAAAATATCAGTGCACTGTGGAAATGGTTGGCAGATGGCTTGGAATCGGAACAGTGGTCATTCAGGGGGGACTGGCTTATTTTATGTTCAAGACAGGTGCAGGGCGTTGTTGTTTTTTTCTGGATCAAAGCCTGCAGCATTTTGGCTCAAACAAAAACTGTACCACTGCTGTAGTCATGGTCAGAATTTTTCAGCAAAGTCAAATATAAATCGTATTAATGGTCAGTTTTCAGTGCAGCCATAGGCACGCCTCCCCAGAAGTAAGTCCCACTGAGTTCAGCTCCCTAGTGAGCATGTGTAGGATTGCAGACTAAATAGCTGATCTTCTTGACTGTGAATTGTAACCTCATCTGTTCAGCCTAATAGTTTTCATCAGATGTGTTAGGTCAAGTCAAGACATGCGCTTACGGGAGTTCCGAGGGTTTGTTGCTTTTCAGTAGCAAAGACGCCTTTCACAACAGTCCTCACAACCATTTTTCAACATCCCAAAGGTCCCATAAGTGGGAACCTGACATGCCCACATGAGCTGTAAATGCTTCAGCACATTTCAAGATTCTGGAAAGCACATGCCCAGCACACGTCCTCCTGGCCAGAGGGAACCACAATATGGTGTGAACCAGGAAGTGATGGGTCACAATCTTAACATGTATTGGAACATTCCCAGGTCCATTTCCCATGATGAAAAAACAATTCTAATAGAAAATGCAGCCTTGTATATCTTCTCCACAAAAGCACCACTACGTGACTCACTTTTCATTCAGCCTCAAGTGCAAGTTTCTTCACTGACGTTAATGTGAATGGCCCTGTTTGTTTTCTACAAGCGATCATCTCTTGGGGAGGGGAAGAGTAATCAAAGGCGGAGAGTTTGGGCTCCCCTCTTCATAAATGACCACAGTCCCTTTTTATGTGCCCCAAGAAACATCAGGCAAGAGCGACGAAGGTCACTGAAAGGAGATGTGAGCCCACAGTGTGGTGAAATAGCCCCTGAAAGCATTGTTTTCTGCTTAGGCATTTAAAGTCTAAGTTGTACTGCATCACAGTGATTCCAATCTATTTTTGCAGAATCCCAGACAGTGAAATTAATAATCTGACTCTCAGTACAGTATTTTGAAACTGGACTGGCATTTTCATTATTTTTTTTAAATGTCTTTGTCTTAAAATTATTCCTAGGGGAAAACTTTAACTTGAATCAAAATGATTGCAATACTCCCAGAGAGCCACACTGTTGTGCTTTCTGCTCATCGGCTATCCCTTCCTGACCTTGTCCTTGAGGTAGCCCATGAGCTTCATCCAACTAACAGTAGGGAGGCTTTCCTCTGCACTTTGTGGAGCTGATATGCTAAATGGAGCAAAGCTTCAGACTCAGAAGGGCTTGGCTCCGTACATGCAGACGTCTGTGTGTCTCAGGTCTGAAGTGAGAAGGCAGAAAATGACTCAGGCCCCTTGATTTTCAGGAACTCTGCCAGAGTGTTGCCAATGATCAACAGATGTTGTGTTTTACTTAGAGCTGCCCCCAGATGGATTCTATATTTCCTTTGTAGACATAGGAATGGCTTCTGCTCTCATTACTCTGAGAAGCTGTTTTTCTTAGGTCAGTCAGTTAATCCACTAATGCATGCCTTTTAAATTTAAAAATCTGCAGGTCTACTATACATTAAATCCTTTGAAATTGTTCCCGGAAAATATCAAAAAGGTTCCACTGGTTGGGGAACAACAACAAAAAAATGTCTGGTGATTTAAAGTGTTTAATATTTTAGCTTTTAAGAAGTAGGCAAGTGTGTGTGCTTTTTCCTTCTAAAACTCGACGCCAAGTCTCCAAGCCTTATGCATAGGGAACTCACTGTGCTTTAAATTAACTTGTTCAATGTACTTTAATAAGGCACTAACAGGTCGGTCTTAAGGTTTGCTGTGAACAGATAAGCAAAGACCGAGGGCTCTTCCAGACAATCTGTTTATTGAGCGTTCATTCTGATTTGCTTGCGCAAAGCTTCTGCTTAGAGTCTATCTAGTCTTTATTGTGCATTTCTTCTGATTTGTTTGTACAACGAGCATTCGTACATTTCCTTGCAAGGTGTTTACACATCTTCCTGCTAACCATTAATTCATTCCACCCTTTTGAGTGCATTTCCCCATTGCCCTTAACAGCAAAAACTGTGCTTCCTTTTAAAAATTCATTTGATTTGCTAGAGCGGCAGAGCACTGTAGTCCATTTAATTGCACAAACCCAAATTTCTCAGTACACATTTGAATCCCTCCCACAAAATACTGATAGGCTAGAGATGCCTCAGATGTCACAAGTCAGAACACTACTGGTTGGTGGTGGTTGTGGGTGGTTATTAGTGGGAATCAGTAGATGGGAAGCCGTACTTTTGACTCTCCCTCCCCCCGGCACAATTCAGATCACGTTGCTCACGCTGAACTTATCTTGAAATGAATGGGATCCGAGGCCTAGTTCTGCTTGTAGTCCACGTCAAATAGCTGTGAGCAGTGTCTTCTTAGAGAGGTGGTAAGCAGTCATGTGACTACCCCTTTTCTCATACATGTAATATGGTCCTTTCCCCATTCACAAATTGGTGGGTGCTAAAGTTCAAGGGAAGGATCAGCCGTTCATGTATGTCCCTTTTCCATAAGACAGTATCCAAGACAGGTCACATCATAGCAAGAAAATTAAGCATTAAAAATCATAGTACGAACAATTACACTTAAATATGATATCAGTAAGGAAATACAAGAATATCAGCCACGCAACCAAACAATCCATTCAACTAGGTATGAAACCTTACAAATAAACTAACTTATTCCAAGCTTAAAGCCAAACAGAACAGAGCATAAAGCCAGATATGAAAATACCCTAGACAGAGGGCCAACTAGCTCCATAAAAGCAGCATAAAACCATCCACGGTTAACCTACAAGTATTTGTTGGGAATCACCCCTCTCATTTGCTGCATCCTTACCTGCAGTTCTCACCTGGGTCTGCTTTCTCAGTCCCTTCCTCATTTCTCACCTACGGAGATACTGTTCCTCTTCCATGCCCCATATTCACTCACATTTTCAACATCTGACTTTCAATGTCTCCCATGCACCCTTTCCAAAACCGTCTTCCAGGCAACAGGCTTCATGAAGCTTCAGGGCAGTGGGGAAGGGCATAAGAGCCTGCAGAAGATGGAGCCGTCCCTCATAGTCTCAAATCACCCAAGGCCTGATTGGGTTGGCGTTCTTTGACAAAGGCCATTGATGATCCATATTTAATTTATCTACTCTTCATTTCTATGCCTATTTATGCTGGCCCACAGTATGCAATTCGATTCTAATACAGTACAGTAGCTATGCACTTTCTTTCTAGCTTCCCCAGAAGCTCAGTGGTAGAGGATCTTGCCCAGGGTCAATTCTTAGTGTCTCCAGGTAGAGCTGGAAAAATCTCCAGCCTAAAACCCTAGAGCAGCCCTTCTCAACCTGTGGGTCCCAGATGTTGTTGAACTACAACTCCCATCACCCCCAGCTAGCAAGGCCAGAGCTCAGGGATGATGGGAGTTGTAGTCCAACAACACCTGGGGACCCACAGATTGAGAACCGCTGCCCTAGAGAGTCAGTATGGACAATATTGAGCTAATGGGACTAATGGCCTGACACAATATGAGGCAATTTCTGAAGTTCCTAACAAGATTAGGAAAACCTCTATGGATTTTGCTGATGCCTTCTCAGTTCAATTACTGTGCATGCTGGTGTCCTTTCAAAGTGGGGCGGGGGGACGTGAAACAAGGGTTTTTTTTCCAGCCTGAACTCACCAGAACTCAGTTCCAGCACCTCTCAGGTGGGATCCAGCACTTCTCAGGTGGGCACCATAGTCATTCTAAGAGAATGAGGGAGGCATTCATGGTGAGTTCCGGCACTTCTTTGTTCTGGACCTCAGTGTCCGGGCTGAACAATGGAGGTGGAGATGCTCCAGTATACCTGAAGGAGCTTCTCTACCCCCATCATTCAGCCCAGACACTGAGGTCCAGCTCCAAGGGCCTTCTGGCAGTTCCCTCATTGTGAGAAGTGAGGTTACAGGGAACCAGGCAGAGGGCCTTCTCGGTAGTGGCGCCTGCCCTGTGGAATGCCATCACATCAGATGTCAAGGAAATAAACAACTATCAGACTTTTAGAAGACATCTGAAGGGAAGCCCTGTTTAGGGAAGTTTTTAATGTTTTATGCTTTATTGTGTTTTTAATATTCTGTTGGGAGCCACCCAGAGCAGGGTATAAAATTATTATTATTATTATTTATTATTATTATTATTATTATTATTATTATTATTATTATTGAAAAATAAGGTTAAACAAAAACACAACAATGAATGATGCAGTCTTATAGCCACTTATAAGCCCCATTAATCACATTTCCTAGTCTACTCAAAAACTTATATAGGCTTGTACTGGAAAACTTTACTGCCATCTTTGAAGCAGTAACTGCAACGGGGGGGGGGGGGGGTGACATTCCCCTAGTTTTCAGGACACTGACAATGTATTCTCCAAATCTATTTTATCAAAAGTTAGGAAAGGGGGAAGGGAATTGCCCTGTAAATCGACTGAGCATCTACATGCCCTCTGCCATTGCTTCTTGTGAGCAATGGGCATGGGCATTGTTTGGTCATTTCTCTTGTAGGGACCAAACCATATTTTGTGGTTGCCTGAGTGAAAGGAAGAATAATTCCTATGGCCTTTTAAACCCAAAGCAATATGGCTTCAGTCTGCTCAGAGGTGGATTTCGTGTGCAGATAAGCAAACTGATGGCAGGGTGGACAGGTTCAGCCCCATGGCTTTGCAATTTATGGATGGCTTGGTGACCCCGTGAGTAATGTGTATCAGCAGTCATATAAGGATGTTCTGCACTAGGTCCTTTTTTGAAGGATTCTCACAGGAATCAGGGTAGAAGCTGGTGCAGCTCCTCCTCTGATATTTCTCTGGTTTGTGTTCCACTTCCTTGGGTCCCGTCCCCCCCCCCCCCCCCCGCAAACACACCTGAAATTATTAAAGAGGTATAAAGGTAAAGGGACCCCTGACCATTAGGTCCAGTTGCGGATGACTCTGGGGTTGTGGCACTCATCTCGCTTTATTGGCCGAGGGAGCCGGCGTACAGCTTCCGGGTCATGTGTCCAGCATGACTAAGCCACTTCTGGCAAACCAGAGCAGAGCACGGAAACGCCGTTTACCTTCCCGCCGGAGCAGTACCTATTTATCTACTTGCACTTTGATGTGCTTTCGAACTGCTAGGTTGGCAGGAGCAGGGACCGAGGAACGGGAGCTCACCCCATCGTGGGGATTCGAACCACCGACCTTCTGATAGGCAAGCCCTAGGCTCTGTGGTTTAATCCACAGCGCCACCTGCGTCCCTTATTATACACAGTGCTATTTTTCGAGAAAAAGAGGTGCCAGAACTCACCATGAACCATGCACACTGCCTTACCCCTGTGATTGAGGGGGCCTGGGGCTGTGCGACATCAGCATGCCATGCTTGCATGCTCCACAGTGTGCACACATGATGTCAGCACACCCTGCAGCATGTGTGCATGGCATAAGCATGCCCCACAATGTGCTCGGGGCATTGCACATGCCCCGCAACGTGCTGACATCACTCGCACACACTTTGGGGCATGCTGACATGTCATTTGGATTCCCCATGGCTTGCGCACATGACATGAGCATGCCTCACGGCATGCGCACATGGCTGCTGTGGAACTTTGGGTGGGGGGCGCAGCCCATTCATCAGTAATTGGGAGCCCTGGCACTCAGCTCTCCTGAAGTGGCATTGGTGCCCACCTGGGGGGGGGAGCCCTAAGTATGCATTTAGTGCAATGAGACTGGACAAACTTTTATTTTTCTACACTTGTGCCCAGCTCTTTTTGCAGAGCTTGCCTATGGTTCTCAGGTAGACCCCAGGCGATGCTCAAAACCAGACCCACTTAGCTTCAGACGTAGAACTCTTGTCACATGCCTTCAGACCAATCTTTGGGCTCTTTAAATTGTGTGTATTATGGTATTATGAATTAAATCATTATAACAAAGGGGGTGTGCTGGTCCCGGGGGGAAGGTACCGTGATCGTAGTCAGAGTTCACAAGATGAGAGGCGAGGTCCGAAACTGGGAGCCGGGCGGGAACAGGAACGCTGGGAGGTCAGAAGCAGGAGGCCGGGCAGGGAACAGGAATGCTGGAAGGTCAGGAGCAGGAGGCCGGGCAGGGAACAGGAACACTGGAAGATCTGAAGCCAACAACGACGTTGCTCCCGCAACCTGGGACCGGGCTGACTCACCTTTATCTTCTTCTAAGGCCAGGGGCGGTCCCGGCCCCCAGGAGCCCCGCCTCCTCTGGCCTTAAGGCGAGCACTCCTCCTGGGAGCAACCAGTTCCCTTCGCCTCTCTGCCCTAAGCCTCTGTAGTTCAGGAGAGGCCGAAGGGTTACTGGGCCCCGGAGGAGGCTCACCTGTAGCCACTGAATCCTCAAGCACCTCTGGGGCCAGAAGGGTTTCACCTGGTGCCTGCTCTTGAGGAACTGACACAGGTGCAGGCTCCTCAGAATCTAGGCCTTGCCCCAGTTCAGCCGGCCCTGGAGGCGGGGACTCCTGTGCAGGCTGGGATTCCTCTGGTTCAGCCTCTGAATCGGAATCCCAGGCCATCACAGCGGGGGGGGGGGGGGGAACCACTATGTAAAACCGCATAGGAAAGTTTTGTGCTCTACAGTGCCATCAGCGCCATCATGTTTATAACACATTCAAAATGTTTTTTGACTAATGTAGCTGAGTCCCCAGAATGCTACTTTACCTGGCATACCTGCAAACCAAGGAATTATAAAGAGAGATAAATTATAAAGGAGTTTTGGAGAACATATTTCTTATAAGCAGTAGAACTCCATCACCCAATGGCTTTTATTCTGTCGCTCAGTAGTCCCCATTGTGCTGTGCTTGTAGCTGCTCCTGTTCTAAGTGTGCTGCAAATTCAGTTGCCTATAAGCTGCATACCTCAATTGCACAACACCTGAGTGAACTGATGCCTGGTGAGGCAAGAGCAATCTTTGTGAATGAAAAGAGGGCCTGGCCCCGTGGGCCTCAAATCCAGATACCTCTTTGTATCCTTTACTAGGGTGGAGCCTTTCTGATGTGAAGCCGCCAGTCTGACTATGGTGCCTTTACCCAATTGATCAGTTTTGGAGGAGCGAATAACTATTTCAGAGGTTGTTGTTGTTGTTTAGTCATTTAGTGGTGACTGACTCTTCGTGACCCCATGGACCAGAGCACGCCAGGCACTCCTGTCTTCCACTGCCTTCCGCAGTTTGGTCAAACTCATGCTGGTAGCTTCAAGAACACTCTCCAACCATCTCGTCCTCTGTCGTCCCCTTCTCCTTGTGCCCTCCATCTTTTCCAACATCAGGGTCTTTTCCAGGGAGTCTTCTCTTCTCATGAGGTGGCCAAAGTATTGGAGCCTCAGCTTCAGGATCTGTCCTTCCAGTGAGCACTCAGGGCTGATTTCCTTCAGAATGGATAGGTTTGATCTTCTTGCAGTCCATGGGACTCTCAAGAGTCTCCTCCAGCACCATAATTCAAAAGCATCAATTCTTTAGCGATCAGCCTTCTTTATGGTCCAGCTCTCACTTCCATACATCACTACTGGTTCAGAGGTACTCAGGGTTATATCTCGCAGCAAGATGCCTATATAATTAAGATCTTGGAGCGGAGAGTAAAAGCAAGATGTCCATATAATTTACAGCTGAAATCAGCATTTTTGCAGCATTACTGCCACACACACCCTTTTTTTAGAAAAAGGACATTTAGATGGTATAAAGAAGAATGATTTCTGAACAGAAATAAGCCTGGACATGGGCAGAACATGGACTCCCAATACTGGAATCGCACTAACAGATTGATCATTAGAGGTTGTAGGTCAAAGGATGAGCTGCCTTGATTAAATCATCTGTCATGTTGCCGTGGTCAACAGAGACAGATGTTTAATATATGCAAGAGGTACCTTGCAAGACTGCCGTTAATGTTTCAGCAGTAGTAGAGAGTATGCTCCGGATCAAGAACTGTTAAGTTATGTAGATTTATAGCCAGCCTCGCCACCGAAGGCTTGGCAGAGGTAACAACAGATTAAAGATCTGTATAACATAAACTGGGCTTAAATTATTTAACAGACAAAGCACCACAATCCCCGACCCTCTGCTATCTCAGGGTCACATCATACATCAGCCTTTTTTGAGCAAGTTATTCTTAAAACATCTCCCTGAAAATGTAATGGGAATGAGACAAACACTGGAAGAAACTAACTTACAGGGACACTCAATACTACAGGTCAGGCATCAGGTGACACATACAAAGACCATAGAAACCTAGAATTGTTGAGTTGGAAAGGACCCCAAGGGTTATCTAGTCCAACCCCTGCAATGCAGGAATCTCAGCTAAAACATCCATGACAGATGGCCATCCAACCTCTGGTTGAAAACCGCCAATCAGGAGAGTCCACCACCTCTTGTGTGAGTCTGTTTCACAGTTGAACAGCAATTACTGACAAAAAGGTCTTCCTGATGTTGAGTTGGAATCTCCTTTCTTGTAAGTTGAAGCCATTACAGTGGTACCTCGGGTTAAGAACTTAATTCGTTCTGGAGTTCCGTTTTTAACCTGAAACTGTTTCTAACCTGAGGTACCACTTTAGCTAATGAGGCCTCCCACTGCCACAGAGCCGCCGCTGCACAATTTCTGTTCTCATCCTGAAGTAAAGTTCATAACCCGAGGTACTATTTCTGGGTTAGCAGAGTCTGTAACCTGAAGCGTCTGTAACTGGAAGCGTCTGTAACCCGAGGTACCACTGCAGTTCAGGTCCTAGCCAAGGCTTCCTCAAGTTCGGCCCTCCAGATGTTTTTGGCCTACAACTCCCATGATCCCTAGCTAGCAGAACCAGTGGTCAGGGATGATGGGAATTGTAGTCTCAAAACATCTGGAGGGCCGAGCTTGAGGAAGGCTAGCCTGGAGACTGGGGAGCATATAACAAAGGTAAACAAACCAATCCTAACATTTCCTTAAAAGTATTTACTGCTTAGACTAGACAATACATTTACCATATGATCATCTCTCTCATATATATATATATATATATATATATGCACACTAAATTACAGGAAAGTGCTTTACAAAAATGGGCACACCAGTCAAAACTATGTGCAAGAATGTGTTTATTCTGACATTAAAATTATGACATTTTTTTTTGAGGATTTTCAAAAATATAGCAAATTGTGCAGAAATGCAATTGAATATGGGGAAAAATAGGAAGCTGGAACATCAGAACTGAGTGGTTTGCCCATCCCTACCTCCAACTATGAATAAATTGAAGCTAAGGTTCTTTTCATCCAGCAAAATCTTCTAGAATGACAAAATAATGTATTAAAGCCTGCCTCTTATTGCAGATCAGCTGCAGATCGCTCACCAATGTGTTTCCTATCATGAGTGCTTTGCTGCTGGAGTCTTAGCTATGTTTAAATCTATTGCTCTGCATAGTGAATTGCTGGAATACCAGCCTTTCCATCGCCAAGCCAAAAATATTTCAGCAGCTGACAATAAGACATCCCTTGTCTTCTAGGAAAGGAAAGCAGGATCAATAACTGATGCACTGTTGCCTTTTGAGGAATCCTGTTCCATGGCAGTGCAAATCTTGTGTGTGACCTTGGGCAATCCACTGAGTTGCTTTGCAGTTTTAAAGTCCTCCTCTGTAAACCTTTGAAAACAAGTTCTTAACATCACAGGGTAAAATGTTTTTGAGTACGGAAAGATGCTCAAATCCTATAGTAAAGTGAGCCATTAAGTAGCTGTCTCCTCAGAGTCACAAAGCATCCATTGCTGCAGAACGAATAGCAATGTTTACTCCAGTATTTTCCAAATTCAGTTAAGCTGCCGGAGATTTTAAAGATTCAAAAACCAAATTATTTTAATAGTCATGATTTCAACAGCATTTGTAGAGTACTCTACTGCCTTTGCAAAGTTCATAATTTCAAAGTAAGTAAGTATAAAGTAACTGTGCTTATCCCATGTCACAGTAGAAGGCTGTGGCAAAGGTGGCACATGAATTCAAGCCCAACCAAATATTAGCTGGAACTAGGACTATAACTGTACACCTTTAGAATAGTTCTGGAATGCCAGCGTAGGCTGGATCTACACACAGGAAAAAATTAAGTGATAAATTAAATTGTTATAACCAAAAGGGGAAAAAAACTCTATGTAAAATTGCATAGACAAAGTTTTGTGCTCTATAGTGCCATCTGTGACATGTTTATAATGCAGTTATAATTATATAATTGACTGAGTGTAGCTGAGTCCATCATCTAGATCAGGCATAGGCAAACTTGGCCCTCCAGATGTTCTGGGACTACAACTCCCATCATCCCTAGCTAACAGGACCAGTGGTCAGGGATGATAGGAGTTCTGGTCCCAAAACATCTGGAGGGCCGAGTTTGCCTATGCCTGGTCTAGATCCTGTCAGTTCTACCCATGAGGGTCACCTGCTTCTGCTGTCCTGGTCTGTTCCTTACCTGCAGGACTTGCACCAGAGATCAGCCAGGTCAGGCACTGGCCAAGGGTCTCGATGGCTCAGAAGGGGTCCCTCACCAGCCTGGCTGAGAAATTCATAGATCCATGCACTATGGCACTGAATTGTGAGTAAATTAAAGTAGCAGTTGGCAGCTGTAGATGAAAAGTGTGCTTGGCTTCCATTCAAAAGTGGTATTGCCACTCACCCAACATAAAAATACAATGGGAGGGCAGTGAGGAGGAAAATTATAGCTGCCAACATGGCAGCAGTGGCAAAAGAAAATGGAAAGTATAGCCACATTTGTGTGTGTGTGTGTGTGTGTGTGTGGTGTGTTGGAGGAGTGGCGATGTATTTACAACACTGTGTCGTACGCCACCTAAAATTTAGTACCAGCCCATATATCTGTATCAGGCCTTCTGGGGTTTTCCTAGCCCATTCTAGCTCATCAAACTTGATCATCCCTTATCTGCCTGATTTTCCCATGACTCTTACCCTGGACTTTCCATGTTCTGCCTTCGTCCAATCAGATTCTGCTATGACTCTGCTTAATCTTGCTTTGGCCTGTCCTTGTCCAGTGTAGACCAGTGGTTTTTTAAAAAATAGTTAGCCATTCTAGCTAGCTAATGGCCTCTCTTTTCTTGTTGTAAATCTAGAAGTGTGAGATCCATTACTCGGAACAATTTCCTGCTTCTCGTGTTTAATTTCTGACCCTGTGTCATGGGCAAGTTTATTTTTGCTGTGTGATAATTTAGAATTTCCTTGTCTAAAACAAATAAAGGGCCTTTTGTGTTTGTGCTTTGAAGGAGTAGCTAATGTAATCTGTCAAAGCCTTCCTTTGAGGTCGACTGAGATTGGAACGCTAATATCCTTTCCGTTTTTGGCAAATGCCTTCACATGCTTTTAGATATATTTCTTTTAAATAGCTGATCAGATTGTGCAATGCCACTATGGCCCCAGATACTACAGTTCCATTTGCTGTGTGTGGCTTTTGTTAAGGGTCTGGCATTGATTTCTTCTCTTAGGGTTCCAGAATGTCATAGCAAAATGCACCCCAGTGTTCCGATTTGCAAAAAAGAAAACAAGCACACACACCCACACACCAACTCTGATAAAAATTAAGGGCCCCATTATCGCTTTTGTGTATTCATGAAGACCTCACTCCTGTTTCAGGCAGGCAGGTGTTACCAAACCAATTAAATCCTAGTATGCCAGACACTTGGGTGGCGATGGGCAAAAAAGAAGAGAGAAAATGCAACACACAAAAAAGAAAGTCTAAAAGAGGGGACCTACCAGGTATGAGCCACTATGGCTCATCAGGCCTGACACTCCGCCAAGTCTGTGCCATATGCATATGGCATATACAGTAGTACCTCGGGTTACATACGCTTCAGGTTACATACACTTCAGGTTACAGATTCCACTAACCCAGAAATAGTGCTTCAGGTTAAGAACTTTGCTTCAGGATAAGAACAGAAATCATGCTCTGGCAGTGCGGCGGCAGCAGGAGGCCCCATTAGCTAAAGTGGTGCTTCAGGTTAAGAACAGTTTCAGGTTAAGAACGGACCTCCGGAACAAATTAAGTACTTTACCCAAGGTACCACTGTAGATACAAATTTAGAAATAATTGCTGTAATTTAAATAGAAATAGAAGACATCATACTGATAGGGAACAAAAATGCGACTAAGTGTTCTGTGCTGCCTGCTCGTTTTACTGTCCAGTGCTAACTGTTGACCAAAGCCCCAAGTGTGCCTTTTTATGGGTCTTGGCCTTTAAACAGGACTTGATCAGATAGCCCTTCAAATCGATGGCACCTTAAAACAGAGGAATGTCCTCTGACAGCTGCAGAGAAACATCCTCTGTGAAGTAGGACACACGGTCATCCTACTTGACACTGAGACAACAATTGTCAGGAGCAAGCTACCAGTAAAACACATTGTGCAAGTTGGAGTTGACTCTTTTTAGCAAAAACACAATCTGCACAGACTTGGCGGAGCGTCAGGCCTGATGAGCCACAGCAGCTCATACCTGGTAGGTATGGTTCAGTTATTGAGACTGAAAGTCCTCACAGCCATCTCCTCTCCTGGGTTTTCCCCAAGCAATCAGAGACTGAGCCTGTGTGAAGTTAGCCGCTCTTTTCATGCCTCTTCTGGTTCTGGGAGGGGAGCTTGTGCCACTTCACCAGCCTGACTCATCTCTGCCTCTTGGCCTCTCTCCTCCCCTGTTTCAGCTTCTGTTTCTAACTGTGGACTTCTTTCTGCCACAGACTCCCAGCTCACCAAGCCCTGTTACCTCTTCAGCTTCTGACTCTTCCTCCTCCCAGTCTTTTCCCTCTGACCCCTCATTGTTGTCCCACCACCAATCCCCAGGCTCTGACCCTTCTTCCATTGGGGCTTCCCAAGCTTGTTCCTTCCACCTTTTCTCTGTATGGGGCATTTTCAGGGAGAAGCAGCGGACAGGGTGCGGTGTTTAATACCTTTTCCAATAGCTTGTGCCCTCCATTTGGGGTTGTGAACTGGTGGACCTCCAGATATTGCTGGACTACAATTCCCATCCTTGACCATTTGACCATGCTGGCTGGGGCTGACAGAAGTCCAACTTATTCTGGAGGGTCAGGGGTTCTCTGATTGCAAAAGGATGACATTGCTCTTTTTTAAAAAAAACATTTCTGGTCTTGCCAAATCTTGTTAGGAGAGCTTTCCCAGCGCAAATTGATTTTTGCTTGAAAGCTCATGCTGCAGCTCCTGGTGGCATTATAATAGTCAGTGTTCTGCAATCAAAATCAAATCAGAGCACATTTAAAGAATTTGGTGTAAGCTCTTAAGAACCATTGCGAGTCTGGGCTTTGCATGCTTGGTATTCTTTGGGTACAATACTCTAGTAATCAGGTAATTTCTCCCTTCAGGGAAAAATGAGCACATGTACTTAGTCAGAGTGGGTGGTTATTTCAAGAGGCAATTCTGGCCACATTAAAAACCATTTCTGCAGTTAAAAGCTATAGAAGAATTTCAGAGCAGCTTGCATAACAGAGTGTACAAGGTAGTAATTCTCCCTTCTTCTCTGTAGATTTGTGTCTTCACTCCATGTAAGTTTAGTTAGATATTAGATCAGTTGTTTTTATTACCTGTGTGAAACAATCAGACAAAAACTCTAATGGGTTTTAAAGATGGAGAATGCCACAACACATTTTACCATGTGGGTATCTATTGCTGAAAATGTAACTCAGGGCTAAGGAACTTTATACCCTCCAGAAGTTGTTTGACTCTCTCTTGTATGTGTGTTTTACATGTGAGGAAACAGAATGCTGGAATATGGATGTGATTTGCTGACACCATAAGAGAAGAGGGGAAGGACTGATCATAAACACAAGGCTCTTTCACATAAAGCTAAACCATAGTTTAGTGTTAACGTACAAATACAGCCATGATGTACAGTGGTGCCTCGCAAGACGAAATTAATCCGTTCCGCGAGTCTCTTCGTCTAGCGGTTTTTTCGTCTTGCGAAGCAAGCCCATTGACGGCTTAGCGGATTAGCGCTATTAGCGGCTTAGCGGCTTTTAGCGGCTTTTAGGCTTAGCGGATCAGCTGATAAGCGGCTTAGCGGCTTAGAAAAAGGGGGGGAAGGGGGAAAACCCGCAGGAACTCACAAGACATTTTCGTCTTGCGAAGCAAGCCCATAGGGAAATTCGTTTTGCGAAGCGCCTCCAAAACGGAAAACCCTTTCGTCTAGCGGGTTTTCCGTCTTGCGAGGCGTTCGTCTTGCGGGGCACCACTGTATGTTTGTATAGACTTGGCAAAACAACTTGGTTATTGGTAGCTAACATAGGGACCTCCAGATGTTGCTGGAACACAACTCCCATCATCCTCGACCATTGGTTTTGCTGCCTGGGGCTGATGGGACCACCTAGGTTGGATTACTGCAATGCGTTATTCGTAGGGCTGCCTCTGAAGACAGTTCGGAAGCTTTAGCTGGTGCATAATTTGGTGGCCAGGTTGCTCAACTGGGAAAAGACAGTATGACTATATCACACCGATCCTGGCCTGACTGCCAGTTCATTTCCAGACCCAATTCAAAGTGCTGGTTTTGACCTATAAAGCTTTCAATGGGGTGAAGGAAGGCGCCATGACACCTGGATCGGGTGTCATGACGTAGAGCGTATATGCAGCGTCGCTACGTACAACGCATGCGCCACACGTAGTGACGCTGCACATGCGCTGTATAGCGGTTTGCCGCCAGCGCCGCTCCAGCACTGTCTGGACAGTGCTGGGATCCCTCCATTGCCGCTGCAGCTTCAAACGGAGGATCCTCCAAAGGCAGTGACAGCCACAAGCCTCCACGGGGTGACTTCTTGTCACCCCCGCAGGCATGGAACCCAGGGAGTACCCATGCCCCCCGATTGCGACACCACTGTTCAGGACCGCAATACATCAAGGATGACTCTCCCCATATATAAACTGTCCTGGACTCTGCGTTCATCATCTGAGGCCCTTCTCCATGTTATTCCTCTACGTGAGGTCTGGAGGCTGGCAACACAAGAACGGGCCTTTTCTGTAGTGTTTGCCCATTTGTGGAATGCTCTGGCACCTTCATTATATATGCAGGGCCCTCTTAACCATAGGCGCCAGGGGTATGGGGCACCCAGGCACCAGGTTCTCAGAGCCGCCACGCCTAGAGTCCGGGGCCCGAGAGTTGGAGTCCAGGGAAGAGCCCGCCCATCGGTCGGAGCGCCTCAGTGGGCTCTTCTGCTGCAGGTGGCTCCGCGCTGCGAGTTCGAGGGTGAGTGAGCCAGCGAGGCTCTGATGCTGCTGGCCGGCTCTGCCCTCCTGCTTGCCTGGGATTGGTGTAGGGCCATGGAGAGGCTCGCCCAGCGCACACTGCTTACACCACGAGGCACCCGGCTTCGCTCAATCACCAATGCCAACGTCTCGGGCTGGTTTCTTGCGCTGGGCTCTTTAAGTTTCCTGTTTTCTTTTCCTGAGCAGAGATGAGCGTGGTGTCAGCTCCCTAAAACTAGGTTGACAACTCTGGGCACCCTGGCAACGCATATGCTTAAGACAGCCCTGTATATATGTTTAAGCACCAGGCGAAAACATTCCTCTTCAACCAGGCCTTTGGCTGATTAATATCCAACAGCCTTTTAAATGTATATCTGGGAAGGGATCGTTATTGTTTTGTTATTTTGGTTTAATTATTTACTTGTTTTTTATCTAGTATTTTATTCTGTGAACTGCCCTCTTTATGGTAATAAATAAATAAATAAATAAATGTAGATAGGTAAAGGTAAAGGACCCCTGCACGGTGAAGTCCAAAGGTGACTATGGGGTTGCACACTCATCTTGCTTTCAGCTTGAAGGAGCCGGTGTTTGTCCACAGACAGCTTTCCGGGTCATGTGGCCAGCATGACTAAACCACATCTGGTGCAACAGAACACTGTGACGGAAACCAGAGCACACTGAAACACCATTTACCTTCCCGCAGCAGTGATACCTGTTTATGTACTCGCACTGGTGTGCTTTCGAACTGCTATGTTGGCAGGAGCTGGGACAGAGTAACGGGAGCTCACACCGTCATGGGGATTCAAACCGCCAACCTTCCAACTGGCAAGCCCAAGAGGTTCAGTGCTTTAGACTACAGCGCCACCCGCATCCCTTAAATAACTAGCGTCCAGCAATATTTGGATGACACCACAAAAGCTATCCGTATATTACATGTTAGAGACACTATACGGATTACAACCAGACAGATACAGACAGGTGTCCGTATGCAAGGTGGAGCTATAGAGCCATAAAATACCTGCGTCATGCAGATCAGGTGTGTCTTAGCAAATTTGCTTCTCTTTTCCTCCTTGAGTAAGCTGACCTATTTCATCTCGAGGGCTTTTTTTGAAACCTCTGGTGTAGGAAACCGGACACTTTAAAGGTTTCTATGAGCTGTGAAACTTCTGGAATCCAAATTCTTTACTCTGGCCGACATCCTAGAAGGCTGTCTGTGCTTGGGCTTGACATTCTTGAAGTGTCAGGGCCCAAATAGCTTTATTCATTGGTCGCAGGAGATCCCAGCAGTCCACTTGGAATTGCATTGCCTCATAGTGGGTAGCAGTGACTTCCACTCTGTCTGGTGTTTTGACTTCTGGAGCCGAATGGCACAGCTGTAAAGCAGCTGTGCTTCATTTATGTTTGAGAACAAGGCCCTATTGTCCGTCTCAAATATAATTTACCCCCCTCCCTTTCTCCCACGCTCCTCATTCATTCTTATCCACCCTGCTTTCCTATACATTTTTGGCCGCGTACGGGAAAAGTAGCAACGGAGAGAGAAGTTCGCACTACGAAGCCTGACATTCACATATTGTCAACATCTATCAGGAAGAAACTGCAGTCATGTCTGCATTTCTTTTGGCACAAGCCAGAAATACAATAAATTGGCTCAGAAACTGACATAATTGAGAGTGGAGTCCTTTCCGTAAGTTTTCTGTACATAGAATGCATATGTGATGGGGGGGTGTAGTGGCAGGATCTGCCCCACACCCAGTTACTTATCATCAATGTGGAAGCAAATACATGTACACTTGGATGCATGTATTATTGCATCAGGCACTGAAGTGTGCATGATCAGGGTATGAAACTGTGCTCGGCCTGTGTGCATACAGCAAGACAGTGTGTTGACTGTGGTGAGGCCAAGCTATCAGGGATATGACTGAGGGGCCTGGGACCAGCAAGCATGGTCCCAATCTACCCATCACAAGAGGGTATCAGGTGAGAGGGATCAAGTACCCAAATAGAGCTATTGTGCTATATTGTGAATGAAGTTCCTACTGCCTCGCAGTGGCAGAGCTAGCCGCCCGGGGGGGGGGGGGGCAATCGGCTCAGCAATCGGCATCCAGGGGGGCAATCAGTGCAGCGATCAGCGCCCACAGGGGCAGTGCGGCGATCTGCTCAGGGGAGATTTTGTCAACCCCCTCAGGGATGACACCTGGGGTGGGCCGCCCCCCCCCTTCCTACGCCCCTGCCGCCTCGCATCCCTGCCTTCAGCCATCAATTCACTAACTGACTTTAGGCAAGCCAATATCTGTCAGCGTCATATCTGCAATACACAGATGATAGCACAGGGCTTTTGTGTACGTTGCTGAGATACTCTGATGGATAGCTGAGACAAATACTAAACAAGGCTTTGCAATGCATGTGTTGATCAGAAAGGAGGCCCATTGAGTTCAGTGGAATTTACTTCCAGGAAAGTGAATTCAGCAGGCGTGGACTTGGTCTTTCAAATTTCAGCAGCACCCTGTGCAAGGCCAAAATGAATACAGTCGTACCTTGGTTTTTGAACAGCTGAGTTCCCGAACGTTTTGGCTCCCGAACACCGCAAACCCGGAAGTGACTGTTCCAGTTTGAGAACTACTTTTGGAAGCCGAACATCCAACAGGGCTTCCACGGCTTCCAGTTGGCTGCAGGAGCTTCCTGCAGCCAATCAGAAGCCGCGCTTTGGTTTTCGAACGTTATGGAAGTCGAACTGACTTCTGGAGCGGATTCCGTTAGACTTTAAAGGTACGGCTGTAACTTTGTTTTGTTTTTATAAGGTATTAAAAATTATCCCTAATTAATGCTTTTTCTCAATATACTGTTCTGGGGTTATGTGTTTGTGTGTGTTTTAAAATAATCTTGAATGGCCCTTGACCCTTGCAGTGTGCCTTGCTGTTGTGAGTCTTCACCTCCAAACTGTTGAAATCTGGTCCACTTCACACCTTCATGTTCAGAAAGCCACTGGGCTGTGTTCACAAGCAGGATCTATTTTCTGCTGCCTCTGGTTGTCATAGGCACATAATAAATACTATCTTGCTTGCTTCCCCCTCCTCTCCATTTCTTTTTCCTTTTATTTTATCCTTGCCTCACTGAAAGATGAGCCAGCAGTATAAATCCAAGAGTAACAAACCACAAGGCTCTTTTAAAGGTAAAGGGCCCCTGACCATTAGGTCCAGTCATGACCAATTCTGGGGTTGCGGTGCTCTTCTCGCTTTATTGGCCAAGGGAGCCGTCGTACAGCTTCCGGGTCATGTGGCCAGCAGGACTAAGCCGCCTCTGGCGAACCAGAGCAGCGCACGGAAACGCCGTTTACCTTCCTGCCGGAGCGGTACCTATTTATCTATTTGCACTTTGACGTGCTTTCAAACTGCTAGGTTGGCAGGAGTTGGGACAGAGCGACAGGAGCTCACCCCATTATAGGGATTCGAACTGCCGACCTTCTGATTGGCAAGTCCTAGGCTCTGTGGTTTAACCTTAATTTGTGGATTTTCTTAAAAAAATGCAGGTGGTTGGTCACCAGAGCAATATACCTCAGAAGTCCTCAATTCGGGAGTAGCCGATGTGATGATCTCCAGATGTTATTGAACTTTAACTCCCATCTGCCCCAGCTAGCATGGTCAGTGATCATGGATGGGAATGACTGAAAAAAATGCAAATTCTCCCGGATTAAGGTGTGGATTATTTGTCTCCAAGTATTGTCGTAAAAAGAGCCAACTAGATCAGGCCAATGGCCGATCTAGTCTAACATTCTGTTCTTACAGTGGCACACACACCCCCATACAAAAAAATATATCAAATACATTAAAATGCATATCTTATGGTAAAATATATTTAGAAATGCATACATGGATATAAAGAATGCATTTAAATATATGTTTGTGATAAAGCAGACACTAAATATTTAAATACAGTCGTACCTTGGATCGCGAACGCCTTGGCTCCTGAACAAATCGGCTCCCGAATGATTGAAACCCAGAAGTGAGTGTTCTGGTTTTGGAATGATTTTCGGAAGCTGAATGTCTGGTGCAGCTTCCGCAGCTTCCGATTGGCTGCAGGGTGCTCCTACAGCCAATCGGAAGCCGCACTTTGGTTTTTGAACAGTTCCAGAAGTCAAATGGACTCCCGGAACACATTCTGTTCAAGAATCAAGGTACAACTGTGCCTATCTCATTTTGTGCAGGTTTTTGTTTGTTTTTTGTTTTAAATCACAGATTGATGCACAACTATGAAAGATTAAAGTGCAGACATGCTCAAAGCATTTCCCATGCCTTTTTTATTGCCTCTCAAACATATCTAATTGCAGGAGGGATAGCTGGGGTGGGGCGCATGCAGAGATACAACAGGAGATCCTCCAAGTTGCTGAGCAGCATGATTTTTACTGCAGATAAAGTGTTTTATTATTTCTAAGCATGCAGTGATTTATCAGAGATGTCTTTATTATCTAATTCTAGACTGTAGGTTCCTCAGGGCAGCCACCTGTTGCTTTTCTTTATGGTACTCTGTAAAGCACCTTTTAGAATAGGACATAAGAACAATGACAAATCCTCCAAGTGTCCCCTTTTTCCAGGGACACTCCTGGATTTACAGAAGCTGTCCCGGTTTCTGAATTGATCCTGGAATGTCCCGCTTTTCCTTAGGCCGTCCCTATTTTCATTAGAGAAATGTTGGAGGGTATGGAGTTATGCAACCCCTGAGCCAAGGAGATAAGTAACTAACTATACATCCTTCAGAAGACATTGGAAGGCAGCCCTGGATAGGGAAGCTTTCTAGTGTTTAACATTTTATTATGTTTTGATATATGTTGGAAGCTGTCCAGAGTGGCTGAAGCAACACAGTCAGATGGGTGGGGAGTAATAATAGTAATAATAATTTATTTCTTTATAGCCCACCCATCTGGCTGGGTTTCCTCAGCCACTTTGGGTGGCTCCCAACAGAATATTAAAAACACGATAAAACATCAAACATTAAAAACTTCCCTAAACAGGGCTGCCTTCAGATGCCTTCTAAAAGTCAGGTAGTTGTTTATTTCCTTGACATCTGATGGGAGGGCGTTCCACAGGGCAGGCGCCACTGTCTGGTTCCCTGTAACCTCACTTCTCGCAGTGAGGGAACCGCCTGAAGGCCATCGGAGCTGGACCTCAGTGTCTGGGCAGAACAACGGCGGTGGAGACACTCCTTCAGGTATACAAGGCCGAGGCTGTTTAGGGCTTTAAAGGTCAGCACCAACACTTTGAATTGTGCTTGCATTATGGACGTCCCTATTTTCATCAGAGAAATGTTGGAGGGTATGCAATAATTAAGTATTGACGTGAAAGATGGTTTTCTACTCTCTTTGCTGGGTGGCAAATAAGATAGCAGAATCCCTGCATGTGTGGATGGAGATAGGTGTCTACCTGGCCACACACCCCTTTTGCCACATCCACCATTGGTGTGTAAGCTCTGGAAACTTGCCCCTGAGGGAACATGATCCTCAGGCTAAGGAAGGTTCCCCACACCTGACACAGCATGTCACCGGCTAGACATGGCAACAATCCATAACTGTGCTGGTGCTCACAATGTCTCCCTTTACATATGGTGTGTGAGTGAATCACTGTGGTAATGCTTGTAATAGCTGAGAGTCAAGAAAAATGGGTCACCGAAAGGCTCATTTATTTTTACTACATTCATTTCCACAACACTTTTCGTCTTAAGCAGATGTGTCAAGAGTTACTTCAAGGAAATGCAGCAGCGCTTCTGAGGCGGCAGTTGTTTACTGTTCAAGCTGCATGATGATGACACTTCTTTTTTTTTTTCAGGTAACGACAGAGCCATCAGATTTTTAATTGGGATTGTATGGGAGAAGAGGTTTTCTTTTCTTTTAAAGAAAGAATTCGCTGCTAACTGGTTCTCTGTGTCCCCACCCCCGCCCCTTGAAAATGTGACAAGATGAAAATCTATTCAGTGGCTTTAAGCCATGTAAGCTTTAGTCACAGAGAACAAAGAGGCGTGTAATGCCTTTTTTATGTGGCACACTGGAATGTGACGCTGTAAACCCCCACAGGGGCTTTATTATCAACTGCTTCCAGCCTAAGCACTGCAGAAGCGTCAGGTGGGGAAGGATGTAAGTTGGAGCCACAGTTTCTAAGGTGGAGTGGAAGCCCTGATGGGGCAGATGTAGGAACTGCTCTTTCCCAGTGAGTTCTGGGAATCCCAAAGTGGATGTAGTTTAGGGTGTGTCCTCTAATGTGCCTTAAAAGCCATGGAGTTTCCACTCCATCAGCACCCTGGATATTTCAGATCACATGAGGAGAGGAAAACTAGTGTGGCTTGTGGGTTGTGATCTTTGCAAATTTCTTGAGGCCTCTCTTCCTATCCTATGACACCTCTGGTGTACTGCACTGGCAGCAGAGAAGCTCACACCTGTCAATTTCAGTTCCTCTCAGTTTCTCATTTCTCTAATCTTAGTTCAGTTCTGCACAGTTTGGTTCTCAGGAGATCTTAAAGTTCAGTTCCCCGCAGTTCTATTTCAGTTCCTGAATTTTTGTAAGTCTTCATGAAAATTCACCGCAGATTTCCTACAAATTTCTCCAAATAAATAATTTTGTATTTTCAGTTTTGCCGAACATACACATTTTTCAAGCAAATTTTCCCTAATGCATATTTTTGTTTTGAATAGTGGATGGATTTTATTTTTTTCCACACACTTCACCTTGTATATTCATACTTCTGCACAATACTTGGCTGGAGAACGGCATTACAAAATAAGGAGAAGTGCCAACTTCGATGGATGGCAGTGTTTTTGTTTGTGTATTGTTTTAGGAAGTGTAGACTAGATAGATTCCCCTTCAAATGAAAAGGGAATCCCTCATGCCCTCTCTGCCTGGCATGCTGGTGGCCTTATAACAAATAAGGTGAGGTCTGGTGTACCCTGCCGGGCAATACCAGCATGCAGGAGGCCTGAAGGAATGTCTAGAGCAGCCAGGAGGACAGAACTACCACCAGCAGCAGCTCACTTTTCTGCTACAAAACTTCTTCGGCCAAAACAGAGGCTTCACAACACCTGCGAAGAGGTATGGGCATGGCAGACCTCTTGTGCACACTCAAAGCAGATTGAGGAATCTCTTCTGTGTACCACATTCTGCTTTCGGATTTTGGCATGGTGGGATGGATTCATTTCCTGTTCGACCAAAACTTTTTGGAAGGTAGCCTAGCAAGTTCTTTCAGTTTACCGGATAAGCCCATTTGTGAGGATGGGGTGAGAGTCAGGGCAAGTACATGGCGTGGGTTGATACCTGTCCTGTATAATACAAGACTGTCCCATTTTTCAATGTAAAATGTCCTGTATTGATATGATTTTGTCCTGTATGTCAGGTCTTCTCTCTCTCTCTCTCTCTCTCTCTCTCTCTCTCTCTCTCTGCCAAGTTAGGGATCCTCTCCAAATGCAGGTATTTGACAGGGTGTGTGAAAGGTCATGTATTTGATCTCCGGGTAGCCATGCACAGACAGATTTACAAATTCATGTGTATGTGACAAATTCCAGAGGGGCCATCCTGTTAGGCTGCAATAGATTGTAATGTATTGCTTTGAAGTCACTTCAGCACTGGGGGGGGGGGGATCGCCCTCCAACTGCCATGACCTGCCCTGTCCTGTATTTTGCCAGAACAAAGGTGGCAACCATAGTTACTACAGTCAATTCTTCTATGCTGAACAGGTCTGCTACTGTGCCACACGAGAGTGGCTTAACAATCCATCGCTTATCACAGGGAATTCTGGGGGTTATAGCTCTGTAAGGGGAATAGGGGTCTCCTAACAACTCTTAGCACCCTTGACAAAGCCCAGCTTCCAGAATTCTTTGGGGGAAGCCACAACTAAGTTTGCATTGGAGATAAATTGAGTTTTTAAGGAAGAGTTGTTGAGGAGTGGACCTGCGAGTACCATTGTTAAGGGTAGGTGATCGCTTTCAATATTGTGGCCCACTTCAAACTCGATAACAAACTTGTGTGCAAATTGAGAGATTGCAATGACACTGCCGCCAAACTTTGTAAAATGGGTATATTCCCCGGGCCGATCTCCCTCAGTACAGTGGTACCTCAGGTTACATACACTTCAGGTTACATATGACTCCGCTAACCCAGAAATAGTGCTTCAGGTTAAGAACTTTGCTTCAGAATGAGAAAAGAAATCATGCTACGGCGGCACGGCAGCAGCAGGAGGCCCCATTAGCTAAAGTGGTGCTTCAGGTTAAGAACAGTTTCAGGTTAAGTACGGACCTCCGGAACGAATTAAGTACTTAGCCCAAAGTACCACTGTATTACCGTTTAATATTAACAGGTCCCTCCGCCTTATACCCTGGGCTAAAGCCCAGGGGGTATCATGGTACAGTTATACCTCAGGATGAATATGCTTCAGCTTAAATATTTTTGGGTTGCCCTCCACGGCGACCCATAAGTAACGGAGCGTGTTACTTCCAGGTTTCACCACTTGCGTATGCGCAGACACGTCTTACGTTCGCTTCAGGATACAAACGGGGCTCCGGAACGGATCCCGTTCACATCCAGAGGTACCACTGTACTTTAAACATGGTGTGAATGTGGCCTGTGACAAAATCTTGTAGGCAAACATGAAAAGGGACTGGGGAAGGGGAAGAAAGTTAAGTAGCATCTGCATTACCCAATCTTGTACTTTGGCGTCATTTCTGTTTGTTTGCCTCCTCTTGCTGCTCACTCAATCCCTGCCACTTGGGGAATTCTCTCATTAATGTGGTAATATCACAACAGAATGAGGACATATCGCTCTCACTCTGAACTGGCTTTGTGATGAAGCTACGTTGCCAGATATTTTGTGGCAGCATCACAAAGCCAATTCAGCAAGCTTTCTGCCCTCACTCATTTGCTGCTGTGCTGGGTTTCTCCATCAGTTTTGTACTCATCCATACCTTGGGAGTCTCTCAGGCATGTAGTTATGCCCCTTTTGTTGATGGTTGCCCTGCTTTGGCTACAAAGCTATTGGCACGCTGGGACTGAGTTCAACCTTAGAAGGAGTGATAAGTGTCCCAGCAGCTCAAAATCTGTTCCCAGTTTACTCAAACGGTCCATAAGACTTAGTTGAATGGATGGAATATAAATATATTATTATCAGTGGGATTACTATGTCATATATATAGTTTCCCAAAGCATAGCAGAATCTTCCTTTTGTAAGTGTTAAATGAGCCCAGCCAGTAAAGCCCACTCAGCACTAAAATTGCTCTATCATATATATCCATCAGAAAAGATTCACAACTTCCCTTTGACTCATAAAATCATAGAACTGTAGAGTTTTAAAGAACCACAAGTGTCATCTTAGTCCAGTCCTCTGCAATACAGAAATCTTTTGCCCAATGTGGGGCTCGAACCCAGATTAAGAGTCTCATGCTGTCACATAAGTACAATAAAAAAAACCCACAACTATCCTAAGACACATGTGTCCTTCATCTCTTTCTGTTCTCTAGTCTTAGGTCTCCTGTGTGCCTGTAATATCTTATGACATGGTCTGGAAAGTCTCTAGGGATAATGTGGCAATGTGACATAAACAGCAAAGCTAGGGTGAGGCAGAAATCCAAAATGCCATCTAAGTTTCTAAGGTGATGCTGGTGCATTTAGGAACACAGGAAGCTGCCTTTATACGGAGTCCATCTAGTTCAGTAATGGCAGCAACACTCCAGTTTTTCAGGACGAGGTCTCCCTTAGGCCTAGATGAAGAAGCTGGAGATTGAACATACGGCAATTTATATCCAGAGCATGTTGTCATTCTCTGCCTGCCTCCCCCCAAAAAGTATCTGCACAGAACAAGTGTATAAACACCCAGTACTGATTCCTGAACATTTTATTTCTGGTAAAAAGCATTCCAGCCTTCAACATAAACCTTCCCAAGCATTCTGCAGCTGCTGGAACCATTTCTTAAACAAACCTTTGTGACTGTCTTCTATTTTGGCAGCTTGGGTGTTACTACTAGTCTGTGTAGGTGTTACTACTAGTCTGCAAGGTTGCTACTACAAGTCCGCCTACTTTTCTTCTGTGATACACTGAGACTCAAGAAACTGCACCTGCACAAGGGTTTCCCTGCTTTCCTTCCTTCCCAGCCATTTGTTTCTCTGTGTCTCAATAGCTGCTATCCATTAAAACACAAGGAACTGTAGCTTCATCCATTTAAAATTGTTGTAGCGTAAATTAAGCGGAATGTTGTTTAAAATGCTGTTGGTCGTACTGGTGACCCCCTGTGATATATATTTATGGAATGTCCTCCCAGCTGATGTCAGACAGATAAACAGCTATGTGATTTTTAAAAGATACCTGAAGGCAGCCCTGTTCAAGGAAGGTTTTAGTGCTTGATGTTGTACAGTGGTACCTCGGGTTACAGATGCTTCAGGTTACAAACTCCGCTAACCCAGAAATAGTACCTCGGGTTAAGAACTTTGCTTCAGGATGAGAACAAAAATCGCGCAGCGGCAGCAGGAGGCCCCATTAGCTAAAGTGGTGCTTCAGGTTAAGAACAGTTTCAGGTTAAGAACGGACCTCCAGAACGAATTAAGTACTTAACCAGAGGTACCACTGTACTGTGTTTTTCATTGGAAGCCGCCCAGAGTGGCTGGGGCAACCCAGTCAGATGGGTGGCATATAAATAATAAACTACTATTACTATTCTGTTTTAATAATAGTTACTGTTTTGTTCTATTTGTTTGTTAATGGTTGTGAAAGACTTTTTTCTGAAGAAAAAAAAAACACACCAGCAATTCAGTAGGGGCAAATCCAGCCAAAGTTGTGCACATTTAGGCTGCAGTACTATATACATTTACATTCATGGAATTTGATTCAGATTTTAATGAGAACCTTTCTGAAACAACACACGAACTGAAAATTTGTACTTCTCCAAATTTTGTGATCCATAGACTCTTAGAGTTGGAAGGGACCCAAAGTTCATCTAGTCCGACCAAATGATGAGTACAAAACACAGATATTAGGGGAAGAGTTGCATGTTTGGATACAGATATGTGTATATTAGGAGGTAAAGGTAAAGGTAAAGGACCCCTGGACAGCTAAGTCCAGTCAAAGGCGACTATGGGGTTGCACAGCGCTCATCTCACTTTCAGGCTGAGGGAGCCAGCGTTTGTCCACAGACAATTTTCCAGGCAAGATCTGTCCCAAAATGCTGATGAATTTTTGTCAGGATCAGGTAGCAGGGGATGGGGAAAGACTCATCTCCAAGACCCTGGGGAGCTATTGGCAATTCCAGTAGAAGATATTGAGCTAAATGGATAAATAGTCTTACCTGGTGTAATGCAGATTCCTACAATCTTATGCTTCAAAAAGGCATTTCAGTTGTTTTTCCAAGCATATCACATAGTTATGAGATGAAACATTTTTTGGTACTTTTTTTGGAACGTATATGCAGACGTGTGGGGTTGTTGTTTTTTAATGACTTAGAGAAGAGGAGGAGTGGCTTAATGATTAAGACAGTGACTTGTCAATCAATATTAAGCACAGCCCTGCTCCACAGAGTGGAGAGTTAGCATATGGGGCAGCCAATCAGTGCTGTGCAAATCTGTTATCCACTGCAAATCACAGGCTGTACATCTGCCCAATTTGGGGTGAGTGGATTTCCACAGGGCTAACGCCGCATTCCTTTGCATTTCCTTTGAAATGGCGGTGGCTAATTTTAAGCAGTGATTCCAGTTTGTTTTCTTTAATCTGTGTGAGACTTTCAAACCTTCATCGTTATTTGCCAGGAATCCACAGAAGCTCCCACGTGGATTTCTTAGGAGACCTTTACTGATTTTGTTCTCTAAAAGAGCCAGTGAAACAAGGTTTTGGAAGGAAAATGTCATTCTGCAGCAATGCAGGTTCATTAAGTTCCATTGTTTTGGGAGCAAAGCCATGTCGTCTGTTTGTTTTTAAATGCGGGAGTGAGCTTTAATTAAGCAGCCCACATTTGGGTGTGCCAAGACATTTCACCAAGAATTTGCAATTAAGCACGTTGAGTGTTATTGGATCTTCTGTTTCCAAGATGTCAGATAATGATCCAAAGGGCAAGAGTGGATTTAGCTTTCTTACTCTGTATTGATGCCTCTGGTGTTATAGAAAAATGGGTGCCGGAATGGGAACTTTGTGGACAATATCACACATCATATGGAAGCAATCCCAGGCAGGAAACTGAAACCAGTCTTGACTATCTGGTTTGTTTTACCCACCTGTATAATGCACATGTTTCAAAAGCCGAGCTTGTCTCATTCATTCATAATATTATTAGGTATACACCTAAAACATATATTAAAATTTTTTCACTGGAGTGATTTTAGTAGCATAGATCAAGGTGTTTGAATGGGGTCTCACAGCTATCTGTTAGGTTAAATCATTGGTATGTATGTGAGACAACTTACCAAACATTGGTAAAAACTAGACTTCATGACACTTAAGCTGAAGTGGAATCAACTTCACTCAAGGATCTTTTTTGAAAGACCAGTGAGCATAATCTCTTGATTTGCATAATATGGTCAAATTCCTTCTCATTAAGAGAGACTGTCTTGGCACCTATGTTATGTTTTGGGGTCTTTTTTCTGCTGGTCGTTTGAATGATTGCACTGTACCCATTGCTAGTCCTACTCAGAGGAGACTGATTGAAATTAATGTACATGACTAATTAGGCTAATTTCAGTGGGTCTTCTCTGAGTAGGACTAACTTTAGATATAACCCAATGATTTCTAGGAAGAATGGAAGCCCTTTTCAGACTATGTAAAGAGAATTATAATATAATGAACTTGTGAGCAGGATTTGAACTAGGAGCACCAGAAATAATTAGAGACTACTGTATTGTGGATATTATCTGAAAGAGTGAAGATAGGTTTCAGCAATAAGGTAGTATAAGAAAAACACCACAGAGAAAGGGATGGGAAGTCGATAAAGCAAAAGAAAAAATCATTATGTATTGGAATTTTATGTGAAATTTCTGGAAATATAACAATGCTTTAAAAAAAGATATAACCCAATGATTTTGGTTAGATTTGGCTGCATTTTTAGGGGTTTTTTGTTCTTACAAACAAAACGCAAAAAGCAAAAGAATGGCTGGAGTGTACTTACTGTAAAAATCAGTAAACCGAAGCCTCTTGGGCTTGCCAATCAGAAGGTCGGCGGTTCAAATCCCCACAACGGGGTGAGCTCCCATTGCTCTGTTCCAGCTCCTGCCAACCTTGCAGTTCGAAAGCACATCAATGCAAGTAGATAAATAGGTACTGCTGCGGCAGGAAGGGAAATGGTGTTTCCATTCGCTCTGGTTTCCATTATAGTGTTCCGTTGTGCCAAAAGCAGTTTATTCCTACTGGCCACATGACCTGGAAAGCTGTCTGTGGACAAACGCCGGCTCCCTCAGCCTGAAAGCGAGATGAGCACTGCAACCCCAGAGTCGCCTTTGACTGGACTTAACCGCCAAGGGGTCCTTTACCTTTTTATTATTATTGTTGTAAAAATCCACATCCATTGCTTGGTCCACTTTTGCCTCTGAAAGGTTGTCCACAAGGGAGCAAACCTCGCTTGCTGAAAAAGGTTCTCCACTCTATTGTAAGGACTACTGAGATACGTATGTGTAATAACTTGGACATCTGAGACCTATTATATAAAAACAATCCTATACGAAGCTGCCCAGAAACAAGCTTCATTAAACCCAATGGCACTTACTCTCACGTAACCTTGTACTGGGTTGCCCTGTTAATTACATTGAGATGAATTTGCCTTGGGTCTTTCGTGATAGGAGAAATCTAAAAGTCAGGGTAGCATAATACCCAGCTATGATATTGCAAAATAGCAAATAAGTTTTCAGATTCTCTTGAACTCGTCTTCAGGGTGGATGTCAAGCAAAATTATACAGAAACTGAAAAAAAGCAAGGGCATGATGTTGGAAATCAAAAGTCTGCAGTTTGTAGCATTTCTAAGAGAGCGTGGGAGAGGCGCTGGGCAAAATTTAATTAGATCTAATCTCTGCTAGGTGCAAAACAGATTTCAGGTTGAAATAAAAGCTGTCAGTAGCAATAGCAATAGATGCTGTTCTTGAAAACATAGAATTTAGCAGATACTTAGATCTGTCTCCTGGATATGTTAGTCTAACCTGTAAGGCAGGTAGCAGCAATAAAGTGCTCGCCTTTATATTATATTAACAAAGCTGGGGATTCATTCTTTTTTATGGGTTGGAAGATGAAAATCAGCATTAAAAGAAAGTAAAAACACTATTTTCTTTGTTAAGTGGAAAATTCAAGATGATGGCATTGTGAAGTAGAAGAGTTCTAATTCGTTTGACTCTGTGGCAGAAAAATAAATTTTCATATTTACAGTCAATAGAATAAGCACAGCCTGCAGAAATAAAGATCGGAAGAGGCCACAGATATCTTTCAACCAGAGGAGGAGTGTCAAAGTTTCCCCCACCACTGCGCCCGCCTCCTGTGCTACGAAAGCCTCATCGTCATCTCATTTTGACTCCCTCTGCCAGCATTGCAGCATCTATTGTGCTCTGTTTACAACTGTAGACGATGCTCAGAGGAGTCGCATTCTATAAGGAGCTCCCAGTACCAGGCTTCATTGTTGGCAAAGAGTGGCAGTCCTTCTTTTCCATCGCAGTCGCTTACTCTATTACGAAACTAACAGGAAAGGCTCGAATGTACAGGAATGAAGTAGATGTAGTGAATAAGTGAAGCAATCATATTATTTTTTTTTTTAAAAAAAAAAGCACAACCCCACAAACAGTGCAATTCTACGAATGCTTACTCAGAAGTAAGAGCCATTGATTTAATGGAGACTCCAGTCAGAGACTGGGACGCAGGTGGTGCTGTGGGTTAAACCACAGAGCCTAGGACTTGCCAATCAGAAGGTCGTGGTTTGAATCCCTGCGACGGGTTGAGCTCCTGTTGCTCGGTCCCTGCTCCTGCCAACCTAGCAGTTCGAAAGCACATCAAAGTCGATGCATCAGTTGGGGCTTGGTCTCTGCAGCAGCAGCCTCTCTTTCTCCTCACCTGCTCTCCAGCAGCCGCTATGAGCTGCCCAAGGGAGGAGGCCAGCAGTAGTGGCCATGGAGAGGCAATGGGATACTCCCTCACAGCCCCAGCCATTGCTCAGGACAAGCGCCAGCTCATCTCCTCCCCAAGCTCAGCAGCGACAACACTGGTGGCGGGGGAGGATAGGGACATTCTGGGATCAAATCAGAAGCTGGAGTGGCTTTTTGTAATTCTGGGACTGCCCCTGGGAAATCAGAACACTTGTAGGGTATGTTTCCATTGCCTTCCAGTTCATGGAGGGTGACTGACTGAGCAGGGAGTCTTCTGTCCTTGTGGAGACTCACCACTTCAGGCAGCTGCCCTCCATGAATTGGAGAAGGATGGAGTTGTAGAGTTGGCACAGTCATCCCCCTCATATGATTAAAGGTAAAGGTACCCCTGCCCATACGGGCCAGTCTTGACAGACTCTAGGGTTGTGCGCTCATCTCGCTCAAGAGGCCGGGAGCCAGCGCTGTCCGAAGACACTTCCAGGTCACGTGGCCAGCATGACGAAGCTGCATCTGGCGAGCCAGCACCAGCGCCACACACGGAAACGCCGTTTACCTTCCTGCTATAAAGCGGTACCTATTTATCTACTTGCACTTAGAGGTGCTTTCGAACTGCTAGGTGGGCAGGAGCTGGGACCGAACGACGGGAGCTCAACCCGCCATGGGGATTCGAACCGCCGACCATACGATCGGCAAGTCCTAGGCACTGAGGTTTTACCCACAGCGCCACCCACGTCCCCTAAATACACATGTCTGAAGAGGGCTTAGGTGCCACTGTTTTTAAATAAAACATGGGTTGCTACTTGTGCCTTAGATGAATGAACCATAATATGAACACAGGAAAATAAAGTAAAATGGTGATTCCAAAAATGATGATGATGATGATGATGATGATGATGAGACTTGAATAAGCTGATTGAATGAGAAGTAGTTTCTCTGCTATTGTCTTACGAGTAGGGTCGATTTCTTCATAGCAAGGGATGCTGGCATGTTCCTGATGTGGGGTTGTTGTTTTTCCAAAGCCAAAACCTGAGTCAGCAAGAAATTAAGAGAAAACCATTTGAATCTCCTGCTCTTAACCTGCGTCCTTCAGGTATACAAATAATAGCACGTTGTAAATATTTGTATTCGTGACACATTTGAGGAAATGTGTGTTTAAAAGGTAGAAGCTTTACTGAGCACACTTGACTGCAGTTATTGTTTGCACTTGTCAGCAAAATACCACATGCTGTAATTTTCCTTTGTTTGGGCTGTGTTATGGTATTTATTTCATGTTAGCACCAAACATAAATTCTTCCCTGTAGCCCGAGTATAAACTGTAACGTTGTGAAGCTTTCTTAAAAGGAAAGGATCTACAGTATTGTATATGCTTTGGAAAGGTCCAGTGTATGCTACAGATACTGAGAAGACCACAGCAGTGTAATAAATGTCCCTGGCTAAGGGATTCAGATGGCTATTTGCTGAGTGAGAGAACCTATATGCATAGCCTCACCATCCAGCAAATGAATGAATAACTTTCTGTCCCTAGTATTCAGCCACATCACAGAACTGTTGCTGATATTGCTGCTGCTCCAGCCCAAGTCCCAGTATAATTCCCCTCCTGATCGAATCGGGCATCTCTGCATTCTACCAACAGCATAGACACAGCTGGAAGAAACACCAACACATAATTAAGTAGGAAGGGCTGAGCTGTGCACTCTGCATTTTCTGTTCCATTTGTCTATGTGTGCGTTTTTTCAGAAGCTTTCACTGCATCCTATCATACCACTGGGTGCTAAGTGTTGAGATTTTTTACACCGTAGAACCCTACAAAATAATCCACATATAGCCAAGCCTTTTGGATCTTGCCTTCCTTTTCAAGGAGGGCTCCACTATGCTGAATGAAGTCACTTCTGGAGAACGTCAGATGTGAGTCTGTTTGATGATGATTTAGTAAACTTGTTTATTACTGCATCTCCATAAACATATTTATTAATACCTATGCTTCATCTATACAGATACCATTTTCCACTTAGATAACACATTCATTTAGTGGTTAGTTTTTGCTGCTATATGCTTTCCGTCGTTTTAATCCAAAAAAATGTGGATAGAAGAAAAATGATAACCGCATGCTGTTCTTTAAATGTTGTCCAAGAGTTTGAACAGTCAGTAAGTAAATTCTTGTTGTATGGTTTCACTTACTCAGAGGTAGCTGGCCAAAAAGTTGTTTAAGACCAACCCTAGTATGTTGCATTCTTAAACAGAGTCACATGCTAAAGCGTAAGCCTCATTGAACTCACTGGGACTTTCTTCCCAGTGAGTATTCTAGCACTCACTAGAAATATGTAATAGAATCTTAACCTCATATTTAACCCAACATTCAAGACACTATTTTTGTGGTGGTGTTGCTTAGTCTCTGTAAGTCACCTTGATTTTATTTTATTTTTGATGATGATGATGATGATGATTTCATCTATACTGCATTATATTGTTAAGAAAAAACGCTCAAAGCAGTTTACAACACATTAAACATAAAATAAAACAACCCAGAATAAAATATTACTGAAGAAAGTCAAATACAAATTGTACATTCAAAACAACAAAATTAACAGGAAGCTAAAATATTCTCCTAAAGATTTTTAAAAAATACATTATAAAGCAACTACAGAATACACATTTAGCACGGCAATACATATTTATTAAACATTTCAAAAGAAAATGTTACTAAAGGAAGTTGAATATAAAATGCACATTTACAACAGCATGATTAACAAGAGAATAAAATACTATCCAACACAGAACTTATCTGCTGCTGTTGCTGCCCGTCTTGCCAATGGTGGTTCATAGTGAGTAGCATCTCAGACTCACAGACCTGGGTCTGCACTAAGAGACAGCCAGGGTGGTCTCTGGCCTCTTAAGCAGCCTCAGCTTTTGTAGCTGGAGTCAGTCAGGACCTCACCCTCCCAGCCCAGTTGGAAGAAGGCCTGCAAGGCAGGGTGCAAGTCTTCCAGGACTCACAGCCAAAATTAATCCGAAAGTCCAGCCCAAAGCATGATCCTTTTGTTTATTCCATGTCAAATCTCAACAAGGGGTGGTAAAATTCTGTTTTCCTTGCAGGCACTGGAGTGGGGGGCTTTAAACATGAACTTGAGTGCAAAGCACTCAAAAGTAGGGAGTCTTCATAATAAAGTTGATGCCATCTTTCAGTAAATATATTTCTGCCATGGAGCACAAACACAGCACCTAGGGCTGGGCAAAATTCCCCCCAGGTGATGCTCCCAGGTTTTAGTAGTTGGGGGGGTGTTACATTTTTGCATGGAACTGGGCACAGATTCTTTTCTTTTTGCAACTGTAAGGACTGCCAGCTTCCAAGGACAGATCTTGGTGTCTCAAATTTCAGCGGTGCCCTATGTGTGACACTAAAATTTGGCACCCCTCTGCCTCTCGTGCTGCTGTTGGTGCATCCCTGGCGGTACAGTGGTACCTCTGGTTAAGAACTTAATTCGTTCTGGAGGTCCGTTCTTAACGTGAAACTGTTCTTAACCTGAGGTACCACTTTAGCTAATGGGGCTTCCCGCTGCCGCTGCCATGCGATTTCTGTTCTCATCCTGAAGCAAAGTTCTTAACCTGAGGTACTATTTCTGGGTTAGCAGAGTCTGTAACCTGAAGCGTCTGTAACCTGAAGCATCTGTAACCCGAGGTACCACTGTATCCCCAAGAGTCTGCACCCAGTGCAACCGAACCAATCTCGCTACCCTAAATCTGCCTCTGTAGCTTTCTGACACCCGTTATTTCATTTTCCTCACAGCAATCTGGTTAAAGGTGTTGTGAGAAAAACAAAATGGCAGCCACCATGAAAACGGGACGTGGGGAAGGCTCCCCAAACTGTAGCATGGAGCCCTTTTGAGGGAGGTTGCAGCCTATTCCCCTCACAGAGCTACAATTCTCAGAGTGGTCTACCAGTCAAAAGGGAATTGTAGTTCGGGGTGTGGGTGTATATATGAAAGAGTAGGGGCCTTCTAGCAACTTCCATTACCCTGAATAATCTACAGTTCCCATGATACTTTGGGGTAGCCATGACTGCTCAAAGTGGCATGACACTTAAACGTATTGTGCGGATTGGGCCTAAATAAATAAACAAAATAAACCCTGTGAAAACTCGGGCCACCTGAATTCTGCAGGTTGTTTGCCAAGTGGCCACACAGGACCATACTTGTAAGCAAGCCTTGCCGTTCCCCCTGTTTTGTTTGCTTTTTAATCTCTTACGTAATCCTATACTTTGGCTGGCAGCTTCCTGGACACTTGTTTGCTCTCCTGGGGGGGTATCCTTTGCAGTGTTCAAGGTATATAAGGACACGCACGCACATGCACACGCAACAGGGCTGGTGTCCCTTTAACTCGGTTGTTAGGTTGTGTACCCGCCGTTTCCCCCGGGGGGACACTGCTCTCGGTTGCTGCTCCCATAGCTGAGTCTGAGAGACAGAGAGACGGAGACAGAGAGACAGAGAGGGGAGACAAATATCTTCTCTTCCTCAGCAAACAAGTAGCTAGTCCTTAGCTGACATGTTATTTCCCTGGAAGCCTGGCTGTTTTGTGAGGCAGGTGGAGACAGTGGCACAGATGTATCTGGTGGCTTCTGTTCTACAAAGGCTCTGCTTCTGTCTCTCTTTCTAAAAATATACATATAAATTTGTATCTGAAATTCCTTGCTGCTTCCAGCCTCTCTACCTCACTCTGACAGGCAATTTCTCTTCTGTTTTTTCCCCCCACCCACCCTCTTTTGCCAAGGAAAAAAGGAAAAGGCAGACGGAAATAGAAAGGAAGAGGCAACAGCTCGAAGACCAAATACTTCAGCTGCAGCATTTCAAGGTAAGGGGCTGAGTTGTGGGGGGAGCCGCTGGGTTGACCAGAGCTGTTTTGTTATTAGGCATGCAGATCACACGTTGGAGAGCTGCAAAGAGCCTGTTCCGACATGAAGCAGCCTGCTCTGCCAGAGCTGTGTCTGTTCCAGCTAATCAGATCCTCCCCAGGTCTCTTTCTCAGTTACACGGCCCCATGTTTCTGAAAAGGATGGGGCAGAGCAGAGATTGGAAAGGTGTGGAATCTGGGGGGTGGGGGTGGGGAGCGGTGAGAGGAAGACATATGCTGCACGCAGCTTTATTGCCGCAAATTCATTCTTCGTTTTATACCTCTGAAATGCAATGGATGTGGATTTGGGTGTGTTCGCTGCATTGCTTAAATGGTTTGCTTTACGGCTCCACAGATGCTCAGGGGTTTTTTTTTCTGTCTCTTGATTACTATAGTATTTAGTCGTTACATTTTGTGTGTCTGTGTGTTTGCTTCTGTGTATCAAATTTCCTGATCTATTGATCTGAAATGGCACCATGCCATATAGACATAGAAGTCTAATTTGTGTCGACATCCAGAAATTAAGGGATTATGGATTGGAAACTTTGGGAGGTATATCCTGAAACATGGATCAATTTCCCCACCTCACTTACCTGGGTCTCACCAGTCCAGATTTTTCCAAACATCAGATATACCTTGTGGAGGGATCATAGCTCAGGGCAGAGCCTCTGCTTCCCTTGCAGAAGAACTAGGCATCCCCAAAGGATCGTTTTGGAGAAAGATCTCTGTTCAGAATCCTGGAGAGTTGCTGCTGGAGTGTCTAACCTCATGCAGGAGATCTCCCTGCCTTTACACACTCCAGTATGCTGAACACCTTTCTGTTGAAAGCAAACAGAGCCTGAGCTGGGAGTCTGGTGCTGTAAGGATGTTAAAAGCTTAGCAGGGTTCAGCTTGGTCAGTGACTGGATGGGATTTCCTGGGAATCTCCACACAAGTGGCTCTGAATTTCCCAAAGGGAGAATAGGATATGATTGTAAATAAATAAACAAATAGATGAATACACACACAGAGAGAGAGAGAGACTTGTCCAAAGCTTACATGTGATGTGTCCTAATGTCCACTCAAATAGCTGGCAGCTGCAGGCATTCAGCACCTGCTAAGATTGGGACTAGCAATGCATTTCCCCCTCCAGGCAGTGTTGTATTTTTATGCCGTAAATCCCACACATGTGTGTTTGTTGGGAGCAGGAAGAAAGTTTCCATCCAGGGCACTGCTAAAGGAAGGAGGTTCCTGTGTTGTGAGTCAGGTCTACTTCATGGATAATTTTATTTGTAGGTCTGGAAATGGATGCGATCTCAATTTCAGGCCCATGTGGCACCTTTAAGACTAAGCAATTCAGGGTGCAATCCTGTACATAACAGTGAGCAAGACCTATGGAATTCAGTGGTGCTTACTTCTGAATAATATACAGTTTCTTTGGCATGAAGCCGCACTAGAAATTGGGATAGCAGAGACCCCTCTGAACCAAGGTGAGACACTTAGATGCAGTGTTTAAGTGTCTGCTGTTTCTTTGAAAAGAAAGGTGATAGGAGGAGAACCAGAACAGGTGGGGGCACACAACTTTTCTTCCAGCAGAGAAGCAACCGTGATGGCAGGGACTCCTTCTGAACCAAAGTACAGTGGTACCTTGGGTTACAGACGCTTCAGGTTACAGACTCTGCTAACCTAGAAATAGTACCTTGGGTTAAGAACTTTGCTTCAGGATAAGAACAGAAATCGTGCAGCGGCAGGCCCCATTAGCTAAAGTGGTACCTCAGGTTAAGAACATTTTCAGGTTAAGAACGGACCACCAGAACGAATTAAGTTCTTAACCTGAGATACCACTGTAAGACACTTTTCTGTTTGGTTAAGCGCTAACTGTTGCAATAAGTGTTTGCAAGGGAGGAGGACGGGAAGAAAATCACAGCAACTTGGCGATGCCCCATGAACTCCTATCAGCCCCAACAGGTCTAGTGGGCGCCAGCCACTACTACCTATAAGGCAGGTCAGTATTGTTTTCTTATTTCAGATTAGGGGCTCTGCCCTGCTTGCCCTGTTCACCAAGCCAACCTTCTCTCCTTGCCAACTCCCCACCCTTTGCAACTCATGCTGTGACAGTATCATGGCCAATGAGCTTAATATGAAGCATGATTATTGCTTCTTCCATCCCCTCGTGACTTTTTCAACTCCTCCCCCCAATCACCTACAGCTTTTTCCTTCACAGAGCAGCTTGCTAAATTGCTCTGTGAAGCTCCTCTCCTCTCTCCCAGTGTGGTGTAGTGGTTAAGAGCGGTAGACTCGTAATCTGGTGAACCAGGTTTGCGTCTCCGCTCCTCCACATGCAGCTGCTGGGTGGCCTTGGGCCAGTCACACTTCTCTGAAGTCTCTCAGCCCCACTCACCTCACAGAGTGTTTGTTGTGGAGGAGGAAGGGAAAGGAGAATGTGAGCCGCTTTGAGACTCCTGAAGGGGAGTGATAAAGCAGGATATCAAATCCAAACTCCTCCTCCTCCTCCTCCTCTTCTTCTTCTCCCCACCCTTGCAGGCACATTTAAGGGAGGGGCAGGCACTCCATCCAGTAGCTTGCTAAACTTCTGGGTGAAGGGCCCCCACCCCATTAAACAGTTCCTCATGCTACAGTTGGCATAGACACCTATTGGTGGCCACAGGAACTGCAGAGCGTGGCAACAGTCTACATTGTTATTTATATAGGAAGATATAGGCAAGGCGAGGGCTAACTTGACTGAAGCCACTTATCAGGTTCCCAGTAGATGCAATAATCAAACAAAAGGCTTCCTGAGCTATGGTTTAGTCTCTGCACTACAGTAAACCTAAGTCAAATTTCATGGCATAAACAAAACCTGGAATCTGTTGCAGTGCCAGAGTTTGGGTAATGCTGCACACTAACTTGTTTCCATACATCTGATGTGTCTGCAGGTCCCACTGAACTCTATGGGACTCTAAGCCTCACTGAACGCTATGGGACTTACTTCTGTGTAATACTGCATTGCAAATCTCCATCGGGCCATTCTGTATTTTACTGGATACCTTTGTTGTTGCTCTCCCCCAACCCCACTTTTTTTAAAAAACTAAGCATAATGAATTTGTCTGGGTAATTGATTATAGCCTAAGCAAATACTCCATCAGTGTCACTACAGCCCTCCTGGTGGCATATATTGGCTGCTGTGCTATCAGGAAATAACATGATTGCATTTGCATGGTGCTACAGAGTTGCCATTTCACTCAGACCACTACGAGATCCAGGAAATATTTTTCTCCTCTTTCTTTTGAGCTTTCATTTCATAAGGCAAAGGACAAGTTTCCCACTGTTTCTGCAGTCAAGGGTGACATTTCAGCAAATTTCAGAGGAGGAGGCAAAACCAGTAGCAAATGTGGTGCCCCCACTAATGGTGCTCATCAGAAATTGGACAACTAATGGCTGCCATTTTGCCCTCCCAGGATTCCTTAGGGTGAAAGCAGGAAGGATTTCCCTCACTCTGATTGGCTTCACAGTGATGCTCTGTGACAAAGTCTTACTGTTAAGCCAAACTGCAGGAAAAGCTATCTGCTCTCAGTCAGGGGAATTCTGGGAAATGGGAAAGTGGGAAACTGCCACCTGCCAAGACCCTGAAACAGGCAGCAGAAGTTATAATGATAGTAAGCCAGATTCAGGAAACTATTTGCCCCACCTAAATACCCCAAGTTTTGAGTAAAAGTTCTTTCAACAGAATCTTTGCCTGGGAATAGATGAGAAATCCGTTCACAATCCAATGTGAAGTTGCCCAATTACTGCTTTCCAAACCAATACATGCCCCCAAACACAGCTAGCTTTTGATATCTGCACTTCTCCAAACAGTATAATGTCATTCTCCAACCCCCCAAAAAATACATACAAAGAAATTTTATATTCGAATCAGTGTTCAAAATTCCCCATTTTGCTACTGGCATGGGTCCAATTGTGACCATACGGAGATTTCTGGGCTCCAGGTTGGCAACTGATATCTCCATCGAACCAGCTGAAAGGTGTTCATATTATGGTCCTCCACTACCACATGAATCATGGACCCCTTGCTGGGCATCTTAGTCCTCCATCATCACTTCAAAGAAAATAAGTGCAGGGATGAGTACAGATCTATTTGACTGTGCTGCACCCTTTCCACAGGTCACCCAAATAGAACTCAGTTGAAAAACCTCTGCCTTAGTCCATTGTTAATACCATTTCCATTTCCACTGTGTGTTTCCTTCTCGCATGCTGGGACAAGTGAATTGTTGTAAGAGCAAGCTACAGTCAAGCAATGTAGTTGAGATCATAGGACTGTAGTGTTGGA
The DNA here is from genome assembly GCF_951804945.1 of Podarcis cretensis. Taxonomy (NCBI): domain Eukaryota; kingdom Metazoa; phylum Chordata; class Lepidosauria; order Squamata; family Lacertidae; genus Podarcis; species Podarcis cretensis. The sequence goes on from NC_137187.1 coordinate 15,764,838, forward strand.
AGGGACCCGAAGGCTCACCTAATCCAACCCCCATTCTGTTGTTGCGAGTGCAACCTAGGTTTAAGGTACTATTTGGTGCTTAGCTTATATATCTGTTCAGAAGTAAACCATACTGAGCTTAATAGGGCATACTTCCAGGTAAGTGTGCATTGCAATCTTCCACTCCTGAGTTGCCCATCACCCCTGCAACACATCATCCCTGATAATTGGCCATGCTGGCTGAAGTTGACATTCATAACATCTGTATGTATAGGATTGCACCAAGGGGACGCGGGTGGCGTTGTGGTCTAAACTGAAGTCAGCGGTTCGAATCCCTGCAACAGGGTGAGCTCCCATTGCTCCGTCCCAGCTCCTGCCAACCTAGCAGTTAGAAAGGACGTCAAAGTATAAGTAGATGAATAGGTACTGCTGCGGCGGGAAGGTAAATGGTGTTTCCATGCGGTCTGGTTTCCATCATGGTGTTCCGTTGCACCAGAAGTGGTTTAGTCAGGCTGGCCACATGACCCAGACTCAGCCTGAAAGCAAGATGAGCATCACAACCCCATAGTCGCCTTTGACTGGACTTAACCATCCAGGGGTCCTTTACCTTTTTACCTTTATAGGATTGCCCCAGTCTGAGTGCAGTGAACATTTTGAAAACATCATTTCCCCCTTTTTTAGTATTTCTCCATATAGATGTAGTTTTGTAATTGACGCTGTAGGGCAAACTCTGCTCCGGAGGGTCCTATGGCTATAATTTCTGGGTTGAATGAGGAGTGTTTATCCCTAAATTGTAGCAGTATTTCAGCAGCAGTTAATTTTGCACTGGGATGCTATTGCATATTTTTCATAGGTTTGATTAAATAAATCTGATACATTAATGAGGGTTTTGAATACTTGAGTGAGTGTTTGAGGGCAGATAGACAGCAGCAACTCAAAGCTTCTGTGCTGGGTTACCTGGAGTTCTGAACAGTTCACACCCACCTTCAATTGGATACATACCAATTATCCTTTTTTTGTTGTTCGGTTAGTTTTACTCCTCTTAATTACCTACAAAAGGCTATGGTGTAAAGGAGCATCTCCAAGGTGATTTTGATTATTTGAAGAGGATCCTAATAACACTGTGCTGGAAAATTTCTTATTGCTGTAGAGCATTCTTAAATTAATGAGAAAAGAAATTGCATTTGAAAATTATCAAAAGCAAGGGGGGATTTTAGAAAAATTGGCATGGGTGAAGTGTACGGCACTTACCTTATTTTCTAAGCGGTTGAAGGATTTTGTGAGTGTTTGTTATTTCATTCCACAAATAATTTATCTTATTTTTTGTATTCTGCAGCCTTTCTGGGTGCCCACACTTCCTGAAACCTTATTATATCCTCAGCTGAGCTTTCCATTTAGCCCAGTAAGGCAATGTCATGGCCTGGATAGACTCAGAGGGGAACCGGCTGGGGAACCCCCAAGAAAAGAAGGTTCAGGGTTCAGGGATTGGTGGTGGGAAAATGATGAGAGGTCAGAAGGAGAAGAGGGAGAAGACTGGAAGGAGGAGGTGCTGGGAGCTGAAGAGATAACAGGGTTTAGTGAGCCGGGAGTGTCTGTGGCAGAGAGAAATCTAGAGGCAGAAGCTGAAGCAGAAGAGGAGGGAGGCCAAGAAGCAGAGATGAGTCCAACTGGTGAAGAGGCACAGGCATCTCCCACTCCTGCTGTGACAAACTCCCCTCCCTGCTTTTCTTCCAGAACCAGGAGAGGCATGAAAAGGGCAGAGGAGAGGTTAGCGTCATAAAGGCACAGTCTCAGGTTGCTTGGAGGGAAACCCTGAAGTGGAAGGGACTTAGGCAACTGTGATGTGGCAGGGGCCTTCAGTCTCAGCAAGTGCTTCATGTGGGCAAGACCTGCCAGAGATGAATTGCTGAGCTTATTAGGACTGGCACTCCTATGCAGATCCTGTTTTTGCTTACAAAGAGTGAACTCCACTTGATCAGTGTGATTTACTGCTGCCTTGCTCCTCTTATTGTGAAGTATTTTTACTTTTAAACAAATCATTGTGGAACTATTTTTAATAGGTAAAAAGAAGGGCCTTTCTTAAAAACAAAATCATTGCACATATCAATTTCATAATCTCCACAGCTCCCTGCGTGACAGGTAAAGGCCAAAGAAACCTCATTGACTTTCTTAGATCAGGAAACACAGGCAGTCAGAGATGCTGCAAAGCACAGAAGAAATATTTAATAGAAAGAAAAAGGCACCCGCTGCACTCAACCACTTTGCAATGAACTCACTGGGCACTTGGTGAAATTATATATTCAGAAGTGCCCTGTGAATGAGGCTAAAAAATGGACCCCCTTATGTGGGGGAATAAAGCTTTCTAGAAATTAGAGGACAGGTTTGTCATAGCACTATTTGCTAGAAAGGCTTAGAATTTTACTAGAAGTAGGGTTAAATACTGTAAAGACATGGGCATTTACTGCACTTAATAATGCAGTTGCGAAAATACTTTATTGAGTAATGGATGCAATGAAAGGGAACAAACGTTTTAAGGGTTTTGTGTGTGACTGTTCTCAGCTATCTTATGAGTGGATGGAGGAGGAATCTCTCCTTTTTGGATTTCACAGAGGAGTCACCTAATTCGATCTGGACTGATTGCGCATTACCTAGATTGGATCAATGGTCTACTTCAGAATCCACAGCTGGACAGATTCCATTACGAAGTGATCAGGGGGTTTTGTGCTGCTTCCATTCAGGTGGTGGGTGGATATACTGTTTCTGAAGTTTTGAAAGGGAAAAATTGAGAGGGGGAACTAAGGCAGTGTGCCATCCTCACACCACCTCTTAACTTGTAATTACTTTTAAGTATGTGTATCTGGGCAGATTTTAAAAGATTTTTTTTCCCCTTCTGCCTGGAAACTAAATGGGGAGGACTGAGTCATGTCACCTTTGAGAACTCAGGCGGACCAGATTTTTATGGGCCAGCCCCTCCCTAGTTGTGGCCACCATAAATGCTTCATCTTCATCTCACTAAGCTATAAATCAGATAAAGGAACTTGAGTAGGGTTATTAAAGATCTTTGTACACAAACATAGGAGTAAAGGAAGTTGCAGGATGATTTGGATGCTGTTTTTTGCCATTTGACAAAAATGTGTGGTGTTGTGTGTGTGTGTTTTATAGTTTTGGGTTTTTAAACTGTGAATGAGAGCCAGTGTGGTGTAGTGGCCTCGTAATCTGGGGAACCGGGTTCGCGTCTCCGCTCCTCCACATGCAGCTGCTGGGTGACCTTGGGCCAGTCACACTTCTTTGAAGTCTCTCAGCCCCGCTCACCTCACAGAGTGTTTGTTGTGGGGGAGGAAGGGAAAGGAGAATGTGAGCCGCTTTGAGACTCCTTAAAGGGATTGAAAGGCGGGATATCAAATCAAACTCTTCTTCTTCTTCTTCTGAATGGTTCCCCTCCCCCCTTTCATCATTTTACAATCTCATGGAGCTGCCTTGAATGACTTTTGGATGAGGAAAGCTGGATATAAGGGGCAGCAGTCACCAGGGGAGTCTTTAGCATACGCGCCGCTGGGGTGCAAAGATCCACCCAGCACCCCCAAATCATTGAGTCTGACTAGCGCCGCCATTGTGAATGACAGGCACTGTCGCTGGCGCAGCACCTCTTTCATAAATGAGTGTACAAAGTAAAAAGTCCTTTAGTGAAACAGTAGGTATACACTTGGGTAATACCTAGGTATATATGTATTTGGGTTTTTCTAGCTTGATCAAAATTATTTATTATTTCATAGCAGATAGATAGTTAAGAGCTTAGGCAGCTTCAGCAGTGGGCGCCGGGTGCCCCCCAGAATTCGGCGCCCAGGTGCCCTGCACCCCTTGTAAAGACAGCCTTGGCAGTCACCAAATGATTGGAAGTCACCAAATGACTCCATCATTGGAAGTCCTGGATATTCTATTTATCGTTACATTTATATCCCAGAATATCTCCAAAGAGCTTGGATGTTTACATGATCCTCCCCCTCAGCCGCTTCATCCAAAAGAGGTAGGTTAGGCTGAGAGCCAATAACTGGCCCCAGACCACCCACTGAGCTTTGTGGCTGAGCAGCGATTTGAACCCTGGCCTCCTGGGTCCCTGTCCAAAACTCTAACCACTATACCACCCTGAGGGAAATGAATACATTACCTTTCTGTATCCCATCTCTCTCTTGTGCGTAAAGTGGCACAGGATGGAATACTTTACAGTACGTAGTGGAGATGGAAGCATCTGAATACAGGATTTACTGAATCTTGATTAATCTAAATAACATGAAAGTGAAGGTGTTCAAAATGAGCTAAGGGGAACAGGTTGTGTCTGTGTGTTGAGGTATTTATATAATTGGCCCCCAAAACGGCCCTGGAAATATCAGAAGCAGAGTTGAATCTGTCTCCTTGATGAGCTAAACTGTTTATCTGGTGCTTCTAATCTGTGCCTTTTGATTTCACCGGAGCATCATCCGTCTGTATCTGCTCATTACAGGGCACTCCAGTTCCCGTCAGTGATTCATTACTGACGCTTCCTGTCCTAGCACTAGCCGTGATAAAAAGCCTAGAATAAACTAGTGGCAAGAGACATCCACATCCCCAAAAATAGCTTGAGGTGCTCAGCCATCTCCTCCTCCCTGTTGACCTATTATGTGCTTTAAAAAGAATAGGAATGGCCCAGATTCGAGAGAGAGAGAGAGAGAGAGAGAGAGAGAGAGAGTTGTTAAGCAGTATAATTAGTAGAAGAGAACTGACAGTTGATTACCCAAGTTAGAAAAAGAATGCCAATGTGTGTATCAGGATTAGCCCACCCATGAGGCAAAGTGAGGCAGCTGCCTCAGGTGGCTGAATCCACAGGGGCAGGAGATTCCAGTGTAGGTCTTTAGTCTTCCCTTTTCCCTGATGTAGTTATTTACATACTCCTCCTTCCCTAGCAGGGAGGGAAGCACTATTTTGTGGTTCGCCTCAGGTGCAAAAATGTCTTGGGTTAGCCCTGGCGTGTGTATATAGCAGAATAGAATAGAAACTGAGCATCTGCCTTGGCTGGCCTGACTTATCTCTCTGACTGCAGGAGAAGTAGTAGTAGTAGTCTGTCCATCTGACTGGGTGGCCTCAGCCCCTCTGAGTGGCTTTCAGCATATCCAATAACATAAGACATTAAACTTTAAAAACCTCCCGATATAGGGCTGCCTTCAGATGTCTTCTAAAGGTAGTATACTGTAGTTCAGGCATCCCCAAACTCGGCCCTCCAGCTGTTTGGGGATTACAACTCCCATCATCCCTAACTAACAGGACCAGTGGTCAGGCATGATGGGAACTGTAGCCCCAAAACAGCTGGAGGGCTGACATATATCTCCTTGACATATAATGAGAGGGTGTTCCACAGGGAGAGTGCCACTGTAATCTCACTTTTCACAGTGAGGGAACCACCAGAAGGTCCTCGGAGCTGGCTGAATGATGAGGGTGGTGGCGCTCTTTCAGGTAGACAGAGCTGAGGCCGTTTAGGGCTTTAAATGTCAGCACCAACACCTTAAATGGTGTTCAAAAACATACTGAGAGCCAATAAGACCTCAGCAGAGTGACTTCTAGTGATGGGCTGTAGGCTTGGTCTACAGTTGCTAATCTCCCTAGAGAAGTGAAGCAGCAACTGCTAATTGAATGAAAATTTACTGCAGTCGTTTAAAAGTGCCATTGGCCAATGCCTGAACAATCTTAATGCTCTGGTAGCAATAACTAACGATATGCCTATATATTGAATGAAGGTGATTTAAAAGCTCATCAGAGAGCAACAAGGCTGCATCTGTGCAAATACAGGCCAGGCTACATTACCTTTAAATACAAACTCCTGATACATTGAAATAGATACCTTCTAATACATCTATACATCTAATACATCTATACATCCAGGTATGTGTTACAACATTTGTAACACAGTATGAAATCTGGTGGGTAGCTAAATTGCAATCTGCAATTTATGCAAGAGATGTGGATCAGGTTGTTTATGCAGGAATTTGCAAACAATGGGTTTTTATTACTTATTATTATTTATTAAATTTGAACACTGCCCTTCATCTGTAGATCTAAGGGCGGTTTAAATTTTCCAAGCATCTTTGGTTTCCTTTGCAGTCTCTGTAGAAATGAGTGATGTTTGTACCTAAGCAGCCTTTTTTCCAATTGTAGTTTGAAATTTAGCTGGAAAGAAACCTGGGGTGACAGTATATGAGTTTATATGATATGTCTTTGTAAGATATCCCATTAGATGAGTGGTTCCCAAACTCCACCCCCCACCCCCCGGCAGCATAGACTACTTGCTGAGCTTCTTAATGGTTTTTCTGCCTATTGTAGCAATTTAACATGCTGTGCTAAATGTTGTCTGATTTTTAGTTGCATTTTTTACGGCTTCTTTTATATATTGTATTTTCCTGTCTTAGAATTCCATAGAATTCATTGTACACCCCGGGGTTTGCTTGGCCTCAGTGTACAGAAAATGTAATGGTCTGATACATAGTCTTAATTAATTCCCACTCTTTTTGTAAACCATTTAAAGGTAAAGGGTAAAGGGACCCCTGACCATTAGGTCCAGTCGTGGCCGACTCTGGGGTTGCGGCGCTCATCTTGCTTTATTGGCCGAGGGAGCCAGCGTACAGCTTCCAGGTCATGTGGCCAGCATGACTAAGCCACTTCTGGCAAACCAGAGCAGCACACGGAAACGCCGTTTACCTTCCCGCCGGAGTAGTACCTATTTATCTACATGCACTTCGATGTGCTTTTGAACTGCTAGGTTGGCAGGAGCAGGGACCAAGCAACGAGAGCTCACCCCATCACGGGGATTCAACCAGTAAACCAGTTAGAGATGGGTTTTTTAAAAACCCAGTATATAAGTTTTTGGAAACTGTTTTTTGAAACTGTTATACAGTTTTAGAAATAATTTTAGAGGACAAAAATATATATGAATACCTTGACTTAAGCATTTTGTTCACTGTTCCAAAAGAAAATAGCTCATAATTCAATGTTTTTCAAGTTTTCCAGAAAGAAACAAAACAAGGCTTCACAAGGTAGAAAATGGGGGGACCCAATTTTTTCCTGAATTTTTTGTAGTTTCCCCCCCTGAAACTTCATTTCTCTAGCTTGGGACCAGCACTGCTATTTAGTTTATTTAAATATTTCTAAACTACCCTTTCACGTAAAATATCTCAAGGTGGTAAGCAGACAAAAAACAGAGGATTACAATAGAAACACATCAAATTTTGTAAGATGGCTGAAAATGAGCAAGGATGGCTGAACCTCTATTGCCAAGGAGTTCCACAGGGAAGGCCTGCCACACTAAGGTGTCATCCCTCACGGGGATGTGGGACCATTGAAAATTGTCGCATCAGAAGGCCTTGCCAATTGAGGCAGTGCATGTAAAGAATCAGGAGGTCCTTAAAGTACGGTGGGGGCCAAGTTGTTTAGAGTTTTGTGAATTAACACAATAATTTTGAACCTGGCCCAGTCACATGTTGGTAACCAGAGCAGCTCTGGCAGAAGATACTGAGCGATCTACACTTGATCTTAGCCAAAAGGCCGAGAAGTTCCCACGAGTAAAAGCAGTCAAAATCTGTGCCAACTACTTGGTGGAGATCACTGATCCAACCCTTCGGAGAGCTTTCACCATGGCACGGTTTCAAACATTGCCAACTGCTTATCTGACCGGTAGATACACAAAAAACCCAGTTGAACATCATTTATGTCCTTGCCTTATGAAAATTAAAGAGGATCTTACACATTATTTTCTCTCTTGCCCCATTTACTCGGGCTTTAGAGACGCATTGCTGCAAATTACACCCATCTCTATAACCAGTCCTGAAGATAGAGTAAAATTTTTGTTAGTTGATGCAAACCCACGCATTACCCATGTGGTAGCGGTCTTTGTGATGAAGGCCATGAAAGCCAGGGAAAGATTTATGAACGACAATGTAAAGACCCCTTCATCGTCTGTTTAATTCGCTGTTCGTTTTCCCTCCTTTTCTACTTTGTGGGAAGAAGGTTTTGTTGGCACAGTATGTAATGAATTTTAATATTTTTAACTACTGATTTTAGTGTTGATTTTTGTGCACAGGCATGGTCCTCACAATAAACGGATTTGATTTGATTACTGAGCGATCTTTTATTTATTAAGCTGATTGCTTGCTAACCGTCAGATAGAATTAGTTGGTATTGCCTCATTGGGTAGTCTGGGCAGAACTAAAGGAATGTTCCTTGATGGCTGGGTATTCTCTGTCACGCCTCTGGAAAGGAACACCTTTAGCTAGAGCTCATGGAAAGGGCAGATAATTCTTTGGGATCCATTTTGCAATTTGAGCCGGGAACACAGAGAGCAGTGAGTTGGCTGCAAAGCACCTTGAAGTTCAAGAGCCCCCTTTGCAAATTTCATTCAGGAACAATGAGTTTTACCTGCCTGTTGACAAGAACCGCTTGCTTCCATTATGCTCTCCTTATATCTTTGAAAATAAAACTAATACTGTTGGTCCCCTGCTGTTCTCCAAAAGACACTACCCACAAAATTATCAGCATTAGAATTGGGGAGTGCACAGCTGTATTAATTAATTTTTGGCTAAGGTTTAGCAGCTTCAGAAATGAACGCCCAGGTTCAGTCTTTCAGAAGCTTTGCTCCATATTGGCTTATCTGTAACCACTTAACTGTGCTTTTCCATGAACAAATACTGTATCTTTGAACATCTGGATTTGATAATCAACCTGTCATAAACCAGAATGATAGCATAAGCTGGTGCATTGAGATCTCCTTGTAAAAAATACCTTTTTAAGGGGGAAAATACATTGTTGGTGGGGGAAATGAATTCTTAGAAAAGTTCAGGATAGAAATAGTTGAGTAGAAATCTATTTTACCATTTTTTAAAAGTTGTTTGTGTTGGAAGAGGAACCAAACTACTGCCATCATACCCTTCCCCCCCCCCCCCAATCTTCATTTTTAAAATAAAAAGATGAGGCAAAACTATGGCTTTTTTTTCAGGACTATAATAGCAAAATTCATTGACACCTGTGTCTCGGTCTGCATCCAGATCAGCTAGCCATTGTTTTCCCTAGAGAGTCAGGCCCATACAGTCGGTTGCTGATGCCCGGGAGATTATCACTGATAGAGCAGCTCATCACTTTATTGCTCTGCCAGGAGCTACTAACAGCCAATTTAGCTTCTCAGCAATGGTTCTGTTAGATACTCTGTAAACAACAGCAGCTGGTGGGTGAACCTGGCTAGAGACCAGTCCACAAGACACAACTCAACATCTCTTTGTCAACTGTGGAGGAAGGACGAACAAGAACCCTTCAGCATGACTTCATTCTTGTGCTGATTTGATCTTGTTTGAAAGGCTTCTCTAAGCAGGTAGATTCCTTCCGTCTATCTGCACAAGCTAGTTCTGCTCTTTCAGCATGCTCTGTTTTAGAAACTCTTGTTAGTGCCTTTTCAGATAATGGCTTGCCTTTAATACAAAGATGACCTGCCGTGAGCAGATAGCATCTTGCCCTTACTTAGGGATGGGGAAGAAAACCAGTTGAGTTTCATTTTAATGCAAACCTTCAAAGTTGGCACTTTCCAGAACGATATGCAAACAGAAACAAAGCTATCCTTCAACACCTGTGTTTCCAAATTTTGTGATACAGTTCTCCCATTTTCAAAATGCATATATTAGGGACATATGTGCTTCAAAGTAAGTGTGTGTGTGTGTGTGTTAAAATAACAAATGCAATAAATTAGGGGGAATTGCTTGCAAAACGTGTACAGTGGTACCTCGGGTTAAGAACTTAATTCATTCTGGAGGTCCGTTCTTAACCTGAAACTGTTCTTAACCTGAAGCACCACTTTAGCTAATGGGGCCACTGCTGCACGATTTCTGTTCTCATCCTGAAACAAAGTTCTTAACCCGACGTAATATTTCTGGGTTAGCAGAGTCTGTAACTTAAAGCGTATGTACCACTGCGTATGTAACCCAAGGTACCACTGTATATTGGGAGAAATACACACTAATAAGCTGACAAACAGTTGCAGAAATGTGGTGAACTGAATTTAGGACTGGAAGAATTAGAAGCCAGAATTGCCAATTTATTCATCTGTCCCCTCATTGAAGGACATGTGTTGCACAAGAACAAAGTGTTTATTCACACATGACACATCTGTCCTTTCATATATAAAGAGAAGCTAACTTTGACAATGAAACTCTACATGAGTGAGGAGAGCAGGACATTGAACCTCTCCCTATTTTGCTTGGTCCTGCTCTCTCACATCAGGTTTATTTCTGGAGTGCCATCTGGGGGGGACCGAGGGCCCCTCCAAAATTTTCAAGGAGGGGACTAGGCCTGCTCAGAATCCCACAGTGACGTGCACAAGCCATGTGGCATGTGTGTGACATGTCAGCCCATCATGCAGCTCACTTTGGATACCTGATCCCATCCAGGCTTTGAGAAAAATATCTGCAGCAATAGCATATGGTGGGTGAGAAAGGAGAAAGTTTGTGTATCCTGACAGATGCACCTTTTGTTCTTAAGAAACAAAATAGTGCAGAAGCCAAAACTATTCCCACTATGTAGCCAAACCACAGCTTCCCTACCTCTCTTTGTCTATAATAATAATTTATTATTTATACTCCGCCCATCTGGCTGGGTTTCCCCAGCCACTCTGGGCGGCTCCCAACAGAATATTAATACAGTGGAACCTTGGCTCTCGAACGGCTTAGTTGACAAACAAATCAGTTCCCAAATGCCAAAAACACAGAAGTAAGTTTTCGAACGTTTTTCAGAAGCTGACCGTCCAATGTGGTTGCCGGCTATTGTTTCCGGGGCGCCTGCGCCAATCATAGCCATGCCTTGATTTTCAAACATTTTGGGAGCTGAACAGATTAAGTTAAAGAACCAAGGTTCCGCTGTAGTAATAAAAAAGTGATAAAACATCAAACATTAAAAACTTCCCTAAACAGGGCTGCCTTCAGAGGTCTTCTAAAAATCATATAGTTGTTTATTTCCTTGACATCTGATGACAGGGCGTTCCGCAGGTAGGGCGCCACTACCGAGAAGGCCCTCTGCCTGGTTCCCTGTAGCTTCACTTCTCGCAGTGAGGGAAACACCAGAAGGCCCTAGGAGCTGGACCTCAGTGTCCGGGCTAGATGATGGGGGGTGGAGACGCTCTTTTAGGTATACTGCGTCTACATTCCCACTCACCCCCAATCATTTGTGGTGGTCAGGAGAACTCTCAGAACATCACACGACAAGGACCAAATGAGCTATTTTAAAAGTAGTACAACATTGAATGCCACCCTAGTGTAGAATTTCAATCCTTGTCCAATTGATTGCCACTTACAGCAGCAAATCAAAATTACTGCTAGTTAATAATTCAGTTGTCCTGGGATGCGGGTGGCGCTGTGGGTTAAACCACAGAGCCTAGGACTTACCGATCAGAAGGTCAGCTGTTCGAATCCCTGTGATGGGGTGAGCTCCTGTTGCTCGGTCCCTGCTCCTGCCAACCTAGCAGTTCGAAAGCACGTCAAAGTACAAGTAGATAAATAGGTACTGCTCCGGCGGGAAGGTAAACGGCATTTCCGTGCGCTGCTCTGGTTCGCCAGAAGTGGCTTAGTCATGCTGGCCACATGACCCAGAAGCTGTACGCCGGCTCCCTCGGTCAATAAAGCGAGATGAGCGCCGCAACCCCAGAGTCGGTCATGACTGGACCTAATGGGTCCCTTTACCCTTTAACAATTCAGTTACCTATTTACTACATAGAGTATATGTGACACCCAGGTTGAGATATAAACCAGTCCTTGAGGATGGATCCACAATGTTCCGTTTGTGCTGTGCTGAAAGTGCTAATCCGTGTCTTCAAGACAGCCATCAAATATTTAAGAGGAGAAGTCTCTTAACGTCTCACCGTGTGTGCTTTCCCCCCCCCCCATCATCTTCCACCCTAGTCAAAAGCACTCCGTGAAAAATGGTTGCTGCAAGGAATTCCTGCCAGTTCACCAGCAGAAGAAGAAGCCAGGAAGAGGCAGTCAGAAGAGGATGAGCTGAAGGTGAAAAACCTTGAAGGAAACATCCATAGGTAGGGTCTTTTTTTTACATCTTTAGGGCCAAATCCTAAATGCTTTCAAGTCATCAGGGTTTGTCTGCATGTAATGAAATACAGGGGCACAAAATTTATATCACTGCTGATTCAATTACTTGAGCAATCAATCAAGGATTTAGCTGATTGTTCAGAAGAGGGCAGTTTGAGGTGATGAATTTAATCAGCAATCTTGCAGGTTAAAGGCACTACTGGATATCTGACACTACCTAGCCCTGGTGTGTTTGTTAACTGTAACAGGGGGCCCAAAAACAAAAGGTTGCATTTAATTGGGTTTTACTCAGTTGAAATTAATGAATGCAAGTTAGGTCAGGGCTGTAGCTAGGGAGTGCTGAGCTGGGCTCCCATTGCACAGGCAATGGGAAGGTGCAAAATAGGCTAAAATATATGTCCATAAATATCAATTATTGCCTCATAAGAAATGGTTTCAAATAGAGGGTGAATTGAATGGGTAGAGGGGGGCAGGGTTGGAGGAGAGGCAGAAAGAATAGCTAATTTGTTCATGGCTAGGGGGCGCTATCTGGACTAGCTACAGCTCTGCACTAGATACAACGCAGAATATTTAAGATCTCCTAACCCTGTGTGTTCTAAGATTGTCAGATGACAGCTGGCAACAATATGGCGGAGCCTTTTTGGAGTTGGCACCCTAACTGTGGGATTCACTTCCCAAGGTGGCCTATTAGGTTTGCTCTTTGGTCATGAAAGCTTTATTGGTTGGACAGGTTTCTGTATGCCTTGTCTAATTTGGTGATTGGTAATACTGCTGTGTTGTTGTTGTTGTTGTTCATCTTCCTTGGTGCTTTAAAGTTCTGGTGGTTTGTGTTCAGTGAAGTTTTTATTTCACTTCATGTGCATTTGTTGTTGCTGCTTTTCAAAATTTTGTTGCTGCTCATTTTTTAAAAAAGAAATGTTGATGTATAATAATCTAAATCAATTCGTATGTGGTAGGAAGGAGAGGATGGCAGAAAAGTCAGCCCATGTAACTAGAAGTGTACTTTCAAACTGATTCAAGAGGTCAGCAATATTCAGATTAAAGGTAAAGGGACCCCTGACCATTAGGTCGAGTCGTGACCGACTCTGTGGTTGCGGCGCTCATCTCGCTTTATTGGCCGAGGGAGCCAGCGTACAGCTTCCGGGTCATGTGGCCAGCAGGACTAAGCCGCTTCTGGCGAACCAGAGCAGTGCACGGAAATGCTGTTTACCTTCCCACCAGAGCAGTACCTATTTATCTACTTGCACTTTGATGTGCTTTCGAACTGCTAGGTGGGCAGGAGCTGGGACCGAGCAACGGGAGCTCACTCCGTCGCAGGGATTCAAACCACCGACCTTCTGATCGGCAAGTCCTAGGCTCTGTGGTTTAACCCACAGCGCCACCTGCGTCCCAATATTCAGATTAAACCAACCTAAACAGGCCTCCCATCACTTGCGATCTGGAATCATGAAGCTTTAAATCAAGCCAAACAATCTCTGATCTAAACATGGTAGAGGTTAGGAATGAGTGCCAATGTGAGTCAGAGCAAGCTCAAAAGGGGCTTTGCTCGTGCTGAGTAGGATCTGCCATATTTGAGGGGTAGGAGGTTTTCTTTCAAGCTCCCTCCTTTTGAACTCTTACCCCATCTCACTATTTAATAGTGGGCAGTTTCACAAGGGGTGTTAAGAATGCTCTTTGCATGTCAGGAAAGTAGGAGAGAAAGCAGAAGAGACTCATTTTCATATATTCATTACTTCATTTTTAATCCATATATTTATATGATTTTATACAATGCCCAACTTCGTATTATATAAGATCTTGATTAAAAAAATACATAAAACTTATACCACTTTGCAATTGCACTGTTGTAGAAAACATTTTGATCTAATCTAAAGCAGCATGTCAAATGATCATGTGATGAATGTATCTACTGTCCCAATAATGAATGAATAAACTCCAAGGTTGTGCAAATCTATCAAGTTTCTCCCTTCTTTCTTTTACTGTTTCTCTTTACTCTTGTAAGCTTGGTCATTTCTGTGGTGTGCTCATATATGTTTGCTTCTTGTTCTATTAATACTGGGAACTGAATCTTTTCACAGTACCGTGTGTAGCATATTCTTGTGGCTACAGTTATATGAAATATTGATTCTCTTTGCTGTATATTTTGTTGTGTTAGTCAATGAAAAACAAAGCAAGTTCTAAATCTAGTTGCACTTTCATTATTTTCTCTATTATGCTCTCAATCTGATACTTTGTTATTTGCTTTGTTGCACAATTAATGTCCCCTGTTTTGTCTACCATCTCAAAAAGAAGCACAGGGTGTGGTGATTAAAGAATAGCGCCTGTCTTTGGAATGCTGTCCTTAGGGAGGCATGCCTGGTGCCAACTTGACTGTCATTTTGGCGCCAGGTAAAGTTTTTCTGCTCCCCTGGGCATGCAGGCAGCTTTAATGACATTGTTGTTACACTAAAACCTGGATTGAGTAACTGTGTGTGTGGGGGGGGTTGTTTGTTTTGTTTTACAGTTGCTGCTATTGCGTATTGGATTAATGTGTTTTTACCATATTTTGCTGTATTTAAAGGTAAAGGTAAAGGTACCCCTGCCCGTACGGGCCAGTCTTGACAGACTCTGGGGTTGTGCGCCCATCTCACTTAAGAGGCCAGGGGCCAGCGCTGTCCGGAGACACTTCCGGGTCACGTGGCCAGCGTGACATCGCTGCTCTGGCGAGCCAGAGCCGCACACGGAAACGCCGTTTACCTTCCCGCTGGTAGGCGGTCCCTATTTATCTACTTGCACCCGGAGGTGCTTTCGAACTGCTAGGTTGGCAGGCGCTGGGACCGAGCAGCAGGAGCGCACCCCGCCGCAGGGATTCGAACCGCCGACCTTTCAATCAGCAAGCCCTAGGCGCTGAGGCTTTAACCCACAGCGCCACCTGCGTCCCTTGCTGTATTTAGGGTTGCCATATTTCAAAAAGTGATCATCTGGATACAAAAGTTGTTGAGATTTTCTTTTGGCCAAGCTGTTGAGATTTGGGGGCGGGGAGGGGAGGGGGACATAGTTGTTGAGCTTTCTTCTTCTTCTTCTTCTTTTTCTTCTTCTGTTTTGCAAAATCTCCATGAAATTTTTTAAGGTTGCCATACACCTGGCTTTTCCAAGAAATTCCACCAAGACAAATTCCAATGGAAATCCAAGACATATGGTAGCCCTATATTTCGAAAATTGCTTTGCGGCTTTTATCATAATATATGCAATTAGATCAAATAAATCACCCAATATGGAAGTAGCTTCTGACGTTTGACAATCATTTTCGTATTTGTTATGCATTCGGATTGTAGACATGTGGGATGAAAAAAGCCACTGCTAATACAAGCAGCACTTGTCAAATAGCCAATGTGCCGTGCTTAAGAATTTATTAGTCTTCGTTCTCTCATTTTCCATTCCACATTATTCTGCCCTATTTGTTCCCAGCCTCATCTCTTTCACCGAGAAAATAAATACATCACGGTTTTCAACCATTTCAAACTAAGACCGAAAAACACCAGGGCTCTCCCTTCTTCTTCTTCTTCCCATTTCATGTTTCAATTGACATTTTCAAGGACAGCCTTCCCCTATACCAAGGATTGTCATTGTGACGATCACTCGTAGCCGACTAAGATTGTCTTCCATAAACACGGTTTTAACAATGAGTCCGTAAGTGAATGTGGAGGCCAGTTCTGGATCCACATGTCCTTCCACAGTGGGGACATTGGTTTCTGAGCGGGAGTTGATCACAGTGTGGATTTGCCAAGCGTACCTTCCTCTTAGCATGTTTCTCCCTTGCATCCTGAGTTTGAGTGTCTTCAAAGCCCATGACACCTTTGGTAAAGGCTGTTCTCCAACTGGAGCACTCGCCAGCCAGTGCTTCCCAGTTGTCAGCATTTATACTACATTTTTTTTAGATTTGCCTTGAGACAGTCTTTAAACCTCTTTTGTTGACCACCAGCATTACGCTTCCCATTTTTAAGTTTGGTATAGACTGGTTGCTTTGGAAGATGATCATCAGGCATCCGCACAACATGACCAGTCCAACGAAGTTGATGTTGAAGAATCATTGCTTCAACACTGGTGGTCTTTGCTTCTTCCAGTACACGGATATTAGTTCGCCTGTCTTCCCAAGTGATGTGTAAAAATTTTCAGAGACACCGTTGATGGAATCTTTTGAGGAGTTGGAGATGGTGTTTATAAGTGGTCCATGTTTCACAAGCATATAGTAAAGTTGGTAGTACAATACAGTGGTACCTCAGGTTAAGTACTTAATTCGTTCCGGAGGTCCATTCTTAACCTGAAACTGTTCTTAACCTGAAGCACCACTTTAGCTAATGGGGCCTCCTGCTGCTGCCGCGCTGCCGGAGCACGATTTCTGTTCTCATCCTGAAGCAAAGTTCTTAACCCAAGGTAATATTTCTGGGTTAGCGGAGTCTGTAACCTGAAGCATATGTAACCCGAGGTACTACTGTAGCTTTGTAAACAAGCATTTTGGTTTCCCTGTGAATGTCCCAGTCCTCAAACACTCTGCACTTCAATTGGGAGACAGCCGAACTCGCAGAGCTCAGGCAATGCTGGATTTCGGCATCAGTGTTGGCCCTTGTGGAAAGATAAGTGCCTAGGTAGGAGAAGTGATTGACATTTTCCAGTGTTACACCACTGAGTTAGATTTGTGGTGCTGCAGAGGGGTTATTTTGTACATGTTGATGCAGCACTTTGGTTTTTTGGATGTTGAGTGGGGTCTTCGCTGGTGCCTACAAGGCTCCTCCTCCCTCCCCAAATTAGGCATGAAAGGAGCAATTCTATTGTAGCCAGTAAAATTCAGTGTGTGATTAGTTGCAGTGTGTAAGAGGCCCGTGGCAGTTCCTCTGGTATGTAAATGTGCCCATTGATCCAAAAAGATTGGCAACCCCTGCCCTATGGAAGTACGGAAGCAGGCCTTCTCTGTGGTGGCACCTGTTCTTTGGAATGCCCCACCCCACATGTTATTCAGGAGGCAAAGATATTAAATACAAATGTATTTCCCTGCTTGGGCTTCCCCCAGCTACTAGCACCATACCCTTCTGTAATTTGTGGAAAGGTCCTCTGTTTCTCTGCCTGCAGTCATAAACACCACCACCCCCCAAAAAATAATAATAATACTTTAAGGTAAATATAGAAGATAATTTATTCCAAATTATTTCATTGTCCTATTAATTATTCCTATAGCATGTTTTAGTGTATACAGATGACCGGTGTGTTTGTTTGGCCTGCTTCCTGATACAGTGGTACCTCGGGTTACATACACTTCAGGTTACAGACTCCGCTAACCCAGAAATATTACCTCGGGTTAAGAACTTTGCTTCAGGATGAGAACAGAAATCATGCTCTGGCGGTGCGGCGGCAGCAGGAGGCCCCATTAGCTAAAGTGGTGCTTCAGGTTAAGAACAGTTTCAGGTTAAGAACGGACCTCCGGAATGAATTAAGTACTTAACCTGAGGTGCCACTGTAGATAGTTTAGGCTGAGAGCGAGTGACCTGCCTACGTCAGCCAGGTGAACTTTGGATTCTTAAAATTTGGAGTACAGAAGTCTAAGAAATACATGCCTGGATCATGGGGTTATTGCTGAGCTCAGGTTCCTAACAAGGCATCAGGTTGGCCATAGCATCCCACTGTTGGGGTGAATGAGCCCTTATTTGGTACTTTTCTCAAACTAACCTGACCCCATGCTATGAAAAGCAGGGGCAGGGGCTCATTCTCCCTGAGTGTGCATAGTGCAAAAAAATAAAAAAGGAAACCCATCTGGGGCGGGCAGGCAGAGAGGACCTACAGAATACAATCAGCTTCATTCATAGCCAAGCAAGGGAAATCCACACTCTCTCTGTGATCTCATTGTTTCCATTATTCAGTTGCTGCCACTTCTTATGGTGGTGAATTTGTTTCACTGCTGCTGCGTTCAACAGAGCAGTAGGCCAAACGCAACTGGCTTTGTCACTGGAAATATTTGTTAAGTGAAGTACTTGGACATGTGTCCATTTGAACACATTTCTTACCCAAAGTGGTCAAATCCCAGTGGGTTGACATTGCAGCCTGGGACCATGTCTAGTTAAGCAGCTGGAAGTTAAAATTGTGGGGAAACAGAGACCTGCTGTGGTGGGAACTTCGGCGATAAAATCACTCATCCCCATATGCTGTTGAATATGATGATGATGGAGGAGGAGGAGGAGGAGGAGGAGGAGGAGGGTCTGGAAACCAAGCCTTATGAGGAACGGTTCAAGGAGCTGTTTAGCCTTGAAAAGACAAGACAGAGAGGAGATATGATAACCATCTTCAAATATCTCAAGCATTGTCACATGGAAGAGGGAGGGAGCTTGTTTTCCCCTGCTCTGGAGCGTAGGACTTGAACCAATGTTACAAGAAAGGAGATTAAACATTAAGAAGAACTTTCTGACAGTAATAATCCCTTTTAATATCTTCCAGTCCTGCTGAGAAATCCTAGTGTGCGTTGGATTGTTAGGTAAAGTTCCAAATATACATCTACACAGGAGTAACTCCCATTGTACTCCATGGAATTAATATCTGAGTAAACATGGTTAAAGACTGTACTGTTAAGGAAAAGGAAAATGTGGAAAGAAGCAATCACGCTTAGAGAGACTTCTCTATGATTTTGGTCTTGGTCTTGTTTTTAGACAAAGAGAAACATGTGCCACCTAGTGGCTCAACAATGCCATAAATTTCACAGTAGGTATGTGCTTATTTAAACAAAGGTGGCGCTGTGGGTTAAAGCCTCAGCGCCTAGGGCTTGCCGATCGAAAGGTCGGCGGTTCGAATCCCTGCGGCGGGGTGCGCTCCCGCTGCTCGGTCCCAGCACCTGCCAACCTAGCAGTTCGAAAGCACCTCCGGGTGCAAGTAGATAAATAGGGACCGCTTACCAGCGGGAAGGTAAACGGCGTTTCCGTGTGCGGCTCTGGCTCTGGCTCTGGCTCTGGCCAGAGCAGCGATGTCACGCTGGCCACGTGACCCGGAAGTGTCTCCGGACAGCGCTGGCCCCTGGCCTCTTAAGTGAGATGGGCGCACAACCCCAGAGTCTGTCAAGACTGGCCCGTACGGGCAGGGGTACCTTTACCTTTACCTTTAACATTGGTATATATAGTTACAAACAGTGGAGCAATAAGAGGTGTAGCCTGAACGCAGCATCCAGAATGGGATGGGAGAAAGCCACTTGCTGCCACAGAAAACCACAGAAAAAGACATCAGTTTACATCCATAATCACAGCAAATGTGTGGATGGCAGGGTTGGAAAAGGAGTAACAGCCCTTGCATTGCCCGTTCACATGTGTGACAGCACATGAAGGGGCACTTCTGTGTTTTAGTGAGGCTTACTCCTTTGCAATCTTAACATATTATCCATGAAGCAAATACTACTGAATTGTTGTTGTTGTTTAGTCGTTCAGTCGTGTCCAACTCTTCGTGACCCCATGGACCAGAGCACACCAGGCACTTCTGTCTTCCACTGCCTCCCGCAGTTTGGTCAAACTCATGCTGGTAGCTTCGAGAACACTATCCAACCATCTCGTCCTCTGTCGTCCCCTTCTCCTTGTGCCCTCAATCTTTCCCAACATCAGGGTCTTTTCCATCACAAAAAAGCCCTGGAATTCATTGTCCTCACTGCTTACCAGGGACAACAGTGAGAATATTGTGAGAATCTGTATTTGTGGTGCCGTGGATGTGAAAACTTGTCACACACATGCTCTTGTGTTCTCTTCCAAAATTAGAAGGCTATTTTACTGGTTTTGTGCTGAGACCTCTTGGCTCAAAGTATATTGGAAGCGGAGCTGGAATCTGAGTGTAACAGATACGAGCTGACACTCTCTGAAGCTGTGAATGGTATCTGATATGCTACTAAAAGCTTGCCAGTGTCTCTAGCAGTACGTGAGGTGGGGATTGGAGTATGTTGTGAATAGCTGGTTTAACTGCCCTCTTACCATAAGATCAATGATGGGCAGGCTGCCACAGAGTGGTTTTGGAATGGCATGTAAATGGGTAAACTGAGTTCTCTGGCTTCTCGCCCCGGAGCCCGTCAGCTCAGCAAAGCTTTAGGAGGCTCAGTGGGACAACTCTGGTATTGGCTTGTTGCAGCTGCTTTGCAAAATATTCTTCTAAAATTAGAGTGGATATTGCATTCCAGGTGTGGCAGCTTGTAAAGATGTGCTTGAGGATTATCACGCAGATCAACATACCAACCACTCCAGCCACCCAAATAGCATTGTTAGACCTAGGAATTAAATATGTGACAATTGCATGTTTTCATAACCTCCTTTTATGCTTTGACGGCTGTGTAGCAGGCTGTGTGTATGCTGTAACTTTATGCAGAATTCTGGGAACTGTAGTATATTATGGATGCTGAGAATTATGGTTCTGTAAGGGTAAACTACAGTTTCCAGGATTCTTGGGAGACGAGGGGTGTTTTAAATGTGTTACAAATGTTAATCATTCCTAACTATTGTTGTATTGTATAAAGGTAAAGGGAAAGGGAAAGATGGAGGGCACAAGGAGAAGGGGGCGACAGAGGATGAGATGGTTGGATAGTGTTTTCGAGGTTACCAGCATGAGTCTGACCAAGCCGCGGGGGGCAGTGGAGGACAGGAGTGCCTGGCGTTCTCTGGTCCATGGGGTCACGAAGAGTCGGACACGACTAAACGACTAAACAACAACAACAAAAGGTAAAGGGACCCCTGACCATTAGGTGCAGTTGTGGCTGACTCTGGGGTTGCGGCACTCATCTCGCTTTATTGGCCGAGGAAGCTGGCGTACAGCTTCCGGGTTATGTGGCCAGCATGACTAAGCCGCTTCTAGCAAAACCAGAGCAGCGCATGGAAATGCCATTTACCTTCCCGCCAGAGCAGTACCTATTTATCTACTTGCACTTTGATGTGCTTTTGAACTGCTAAGTTGGCAGGAGCAGGGACCGAGCAACGGGAGCTCACCCCGTCGCGGGGATTCAAACTGCTGACCTTCGGATTTGTGGTTTAACCCACAGCGCCACCCGCGTCCCTCGTTTTATATAGGAAAGCATATATCAATAAACAAGGATGTGATTAATACTGAATTTTCACTTTATCTGCTTGGGAATGTTACAGGATTTAGTTCTGTAATTAAGCAGGTCTTTCTTTAAGCACATTTTAGTTCTTCCAAGTATGGCTTAACCAGCATTACATATGGTCTGCTATATATCAAAGCAAGAGAAATTAGGAGTAGAGATAACAGTGCTCCCCTCGTAGTTTGTTGCTTGCCTTAATGCTGTTGTAAGCACTCAAAAGCAAAGCCTATTGGCTTTCGTTGCTTAGCTTGTACAGTATTAGCAAAATGATACCTTCGCCATTAGTTAGCATGAACCTCATCATCCTTAAACAGGGTAAAGGATTGCATTATTGAGGCAGTGCAAAAATCCAAAGCCAGGAAATATACACAGACAGAGGGCATGTCCATCCCTGGTGTAAAATTAAAAGACTGCTGTATATCTGTTTCTCCCCTATGGAAAGAGCACATCCTCCATAATGGATCAGTTTCTATGGCTACACAGTGGAGATCATTCCTGCCCAGCTGTGATACGCTGGACTTTGCTCGCTTCCCCCCCTCCCCTCGTCCTGTTTCTGTATTTTGCAGTTTCTGTAAAATTCTTCAGGCGACACCTGTTAATCTGTGAGATTTCATATTAAAGATGGGCCAGAGTCCTGCCCTAAGTGGAATTCAAGCTCCCCTGCCATGTGTATGCTCCTAGCCCATATTTAGAGACCTCCAAGTAGCCAAGAAGAACACTCTTTGCAGAGACATCAGTGCATAGGAGAAGACTTTGCAAGGGTTGTTCTAGGCTATACTCCCAGAAGGCTAAACAGGTGGTGTTTGTTCCTACCCATGCTTCAGCGTGCTAAATGCCCCTGGGCATGTGCAGGTGTCTGCAGGTCCCTGGAATCCATACTGAATGATGCAATCCACTCCAGACTTTCTGGAGCAGAGTGCATTGCTTCTGCTCATCTCTACAAGAACAGGATGGTAGACTACAGTAGATGAGCCACTGCACAGCAGAGCCGGTGTGGTGTAGTGGTTAAGAGTGGTGGACTCATAATCTGGTGAACCGGGTTTGCTTCCCCGCTTCCCCGCTTCTCCACATGCAGCTACGGGGTGACCTTGCACTAGTCACACTTCTTTGAAGTCTCTCAGCCCCACTCACCTCACAGAGTGTTTGTTGTGGGGGAGGAAGGGAAAGGAGAATGTTAGCCGCTTTGAGACTCCTTAAAGTAAAGGTAAAGGTACCCCTGCCCATACGGGCCAGTCTTGACAGACTCTGGGGTTGTGCGCCCATCTCACTTAAGAGGCCAGGGGCCAGCGCTGTCCAGAGACACTTCCGGGTCACGTGGCCAGCGTGACAAAGCTGCATCTGGCGAGCCAGAGCCGCACACGGAAACGCCGTTTACCTTCCCGCTGGTAAGCGGTCCCTATTTATCTACTTGCACCCGGGGGTGCTTTCGAACTGCTAGGTTGGCAGGCACTGGGACCGAGCAGCGGGAGCGCACCCCGCCGCAGGGATTTGAACCGCCGACCTTTCGATCGGCAAGTCCTAGGCGCTGAGGCTTTAACCCACAGCGCCACCTGCGTCCCATTTGAGACTCCTTAGGGTAGTGATAAAGCAGGATATCAAATCCAAACTCCTCCTCCTCCTTTTCTTCTTCTCCTTTTCTTGAGACTCCTTAGGGTAGTGATAAAGCAGGATATCAAATCCAAACTCCGCCTCCTCCTTTTCTTCTTCTTACCTGTGTCTGGCACCTTCATTATGCACCTTTAGGTGCCAGGCAAAAACATTCCTCTTCAACTAGGCCTTTGGCTTATTAACATCTGATACCCTTTTAAATGTGTTAGGGGGTGTTATCAGTTTTTTGTTTTTATTGTGTATTATGTGTTTTCTATCTTCTATTATTGTGCTGTGAGCCTCCCTGGGATCTACGGATGAAGGGCGGTATACAAATTTAAATAATAATGATAATAATAATAATGTTCTAAAATTCAAGCTTCAGTTCCCAGGATTCTGTTAAGGTGGTATAAGAGTACTCTAAATGTATGGTGTGGATGTGACTAGGGCTGGACGATATATTGATATATCATTCAAAACTGTTTTGACGTCCATATTGTGATATCAGTTTCATTTTTGACCTGTCAATATATTGTCCAAAACTGGTTTGAAGTCCATATCATGGTATCAGTTTCACAATTTTTGATCTGGCAATATACTCAAATCACGGTGGCTGGGTGTTACACAAAAATCATAATGGGGGGGAACTGTGAAGCCAGACAATGTCTCTACATAGCTCCCATTAAGGGGCCAGGCACCCACAAATTTCAGTGCTGGGGCCATGCATGCTGCATGGCACCCACAGCCCTGGGCACCCACGGTCATGGGGCCAAGTTGGCGCCCCTCTATATTGCAGCATTTAGCTGATGATATATATTATGATATTGAAAACCAGATCTCGCCCATAACTAGATGTGAGCAAAGATCTAAGTGGAAGAAGTATTCAGGATGGTCTGCAAACAGTACTGCCTGAGGTGGCAAGGGGCTGTAGAGGTTGTCTAACCAAGATTATTTGACCACACCTGAACAAAGCATCATCTGCAGTTTTGGGGTAGAGAAGGAGGCACAGGTGTATCCAACAAGATTGTGATGAGGAGAGGCTCAATGTTTGGCTGCTGGGTGCATAGTAACACAGCATCGCCCGCCACTTGTTCTGTCCCCTTGTTTTTCTGTTCCTTTTCTCCCGAGTATGAAACTCTTTCCTAGCACACCCTGAAGGTCATTCAGAAGGCACTAATTAACTCTGTCTGCCAGGCTGCATGTTCGCTGTTGCACATAAAACACTGGCTGTTGTTTCTTGCATGCAGCCTCCTCTGCTGCTGAAGCACAGGAATCAGCTTGGCAGGGAGGGGCACAGCCATCAGTACACAGTCTTACACCCAAAAGTCCAACTTGAACCCATCATAGCTGTTGTGAATATTCACTTGTATTTATATTTATGCTTTGAATATATTGCAAACTGACATACAAGAGATGCAGCTTGTTATGTATTAGCTGTGTGTATATATGTGTATTAGCTAGCTGCATGTATCTCATAAAGCTATCTTTGGGAACTCGGCTAGTCTTTACAGTGCCCCAAGATTCCTTGTAGATATATTCCTTGGTATATCGTCCAGAACTGGTTTGAAGTCCATATCTTGATACCAGTTTCATAATTGTTGACCTGGTAATATGTCATGAATCATGGTGTGTGTGTGTGTGTGTGTGTGTGCGCGCGCGCTGCGCGCATGCACGCGCAAGTGCAAAATGAAAAAATCACAAAGCTTCTACATAACCCCATCCTTATTTCAGACATCGTGATATATCAATGTATAGCGATGTTTAGCTGGTGATATATCACAATGTTGAAAACCAGATATCATCCAGCCCTGCTTAGAAATAACCTCCTTTATGAATTGGTAAGTCCTTATATCTTGCAGTGCAATCAGAAGCAAATCCTGTTGAGTTCAGTGGGCTTTAGTCCAATGTAAGCCCTAATAATTCCAGCCAGGTCTGTCTCCTTCCATGGTTAGATTACCAGATCCTCCAGTGTCCGAATGTGCTCTCAGTGCCTGCAGTCCTCCAGTTTGATGCCCACTGCAGAAATGAGAATGCCTCACTGTATTGAAGGAGCTGTTGACATTCAGTATTTAGGATGAAGTAATCTGTAAAATATGCCCAGATGAGCAATTGGATCAGCTTTGGCTGGCAAGCTGTAAATTAAATGCCAACAGTTTGTCACAGAATCTCAGAGTGATTTAACAGTCAACCTCTCTTCTCAGAGAACTCTGGAGACCGTAGCTCTATGGGGGAAACAGAAGTCTGCTAACAATTCTCAGCACCCTTTGTTGTTGTTGTTTAGTCGTGTCTGACTCTTCGTGACCCCTTGGACCAGAGCACGCCACACACTCCTGTCTTCCACTGCCTCCCACAGTTTGGTCAAACTCATGCTGGTAGCTTCAAGAACACTGTCCAACCATCTCGTCCTCTGTTGTCCCCTTCTCCTTGTGCCCTCCATCTTTCTCAACATCAGAGTCTTTTCCAGGGAGTCTTCTCTTCTCATGAGGTGGCCAAAGTATTGGAGCCTCAGCTTCAGGATCTGTCCTTCCAATGAGCACTCGGGGCTGATTTCCTTATGAATGGATAGGTATGATCTTCTTGCAGTCCATGGGACTCTCAAGAGTCTCCTCCAGCACCATAGTTCAAAAGCATCAATTCTTTGGCGATCAGCCTTCTTTATGGTCCAGCTCTCACTTCCATACATCACTACTGGGAAAACCATGGCTTTTACTATACGGACCTTTGTTGGCAAGGTGATATCTCTGCTTTTTAAGATGCTGTCTAGGTTTGCCATCGCCTTTCTTCCAAGGAGCAGGCGTCTTTTAATTTCGTGGCTGCTGTCACCATCTGCAGTGATCATGGAGCCCAAGAAAGTAAAATCTCTCACTGCCTCCATTTCTTCGCCTTCTATTTGCCAGGAGGTGATCGGCCCAGTGGATCTTAGTTTTTTTGATGTTGAGCTTCAGACTATATTTTGCGCTCTCCTCTTTCACCCTCATTAAAAGTTTCTTTAATTCCTCCTCACTTTCTGCCATCAAGGTTGTGTCATCTGCATATCTGAGGTTGTTGATATTTCTTCCGGCAATCTTAATTCTGGCTTGGGATTCATCCAGCCCAGCCTTTTGCATGATGAATTCTGCATATAAGTTAACAAACCCTCAACAAATCCCAGGATTCTTTGGGGGGACCCATGACTGTCTAAGGCTGCATGGTACTGCTTAAAGAAGTGAAGATGAAACCTCTGTCTCTCTTTACAACTGTTCCATTTCTCTGAGGTCTCTACACAATGACAACAATGAGGAGATAGTTTTCTGACTGACAGTTGCTACTTCCAAACAAGGAATAGCTTTTCCAAGGCTCTCCTTCTAATTCCAATTACACTGGAGCAGCGTTTGAAACTCATATACAGTGGTGCCTCGCAAGACGAAATTAATCCGTTCCGTGAGGCTCTTCGTATAGCGGTTTTTTCGTCTTGCGAAGCAAGCCCATTGACAGCTTAGCGGATTAGCGCTATTAGCGGTTTAGCGGCTTTTAGCGGATCAGCTGATAAGTGGCTTAGCTGCTTAGGAAAAGGGGGGGAAAGGGGGGGAAACCTGCAGGAACTCGCAAGACATTTCGTCTTGCGAAGCAAGCCCATAGGGAAATTTGTTTTGCCAGTCAGCTCGAAAGTCGTATTTTTCAATATGACTTTTTGGTTCCTGAAATTCAATCTGATGGTGCAGATGAAATATCATGGATAGAATTATTAAGGATGTGTTGTTAGTGTGTGAAAACAGGCAAGATCCAAGGATCCCCAGGCATGCACCTCCAGATGGTAGAGATGTCAGGCACAATCCTAGTGTCTGCATCTTCACTTTGTTGCAAGTGGCCAATAAAGGTAAAGGTAAAGGGACCCCTGACCATTAGGTCCAGTCGTGACCGATTCTGGGGTTGTGGCGCTCATCTTGCTTTATTGGCCGAGGGAGCCAGCGTACAGCTTCCGGGTCATGTGGCCAGCATGACTAAGCCGCTTCTGGCGAACCAGAGCAGCGCACAGAATGCCATTTACCTTCCCGCCAGAGTGGTACCTATTTATCTACTTGCACTTTGACGTGCTTTCAAACTGCTAGGTTGGCAGGAGCGGGACCGAGCAACGGGAGCTCACCCCGTCACGGGGATTCGAACCGCCGACCTTCTGATCGGCAAGTCCTAGGCTCTGTGGTTTAACCCACAGCGCCACCAAGTGGCCAATAGCCAGGTGTAAAATGCAGCTGGTGGATTTTGAACGCTGCACTGAAATTTTGAACTGTCATCCACTGGCAGCCAGCTTTCTCCAAATGCTTAACTACCATATCCCACAAATAGCCACCTCAAGCACCTTTCTCCTTTCAGTTTGATTGTGTTTGTTTCTTCCAAACACTGGAGACCAAACACCATGGAAGCTAAATCTGATGTGAAAGTCAGCCTGGCAAAACTGAGAATATGTATCTCTCTCAATGCCCCCTCCCCCCCCCCAATTCTTCGGTTTCTCCAGTGGCGTAGCGTGGGGGGTGCAGGGGGGGCCGGCCGCACCGGGCGCAACATCTGGGGGGCGTGCGCTTGCCGCCTCCGGAGTCGCCGAAGAGCCTCGGGCACAGGCTGTAGCAGAGCCCCTTGTCTCGCGGAACCGACGAGCTGTGCGCGTGTCTGGGCTGAAGGCGTCCAGCAGGCAGCGGCTCTCAGCGCTCGCCGCGGTCCCTGCGCATCAGGGCCGCGGAGGGCGCGCCAGGCAGCCCCTTCTCACAGCCCCGCCGCCGCCGCCGCTGCTGCAGCTGCTGGGCCATGTTGCATTTTCCTCGTCTCTCTGCCCTCCTCCTCCTCCGGGCAAGTGGCATCGTTTGGGCGGCAGCGCCAGCGGCAACTCGCCTCAGATCACCTGACACGGACCCGCCACCGCCGCCATGGCTACCTTACCGTAAATACCCCAGCCCAGGCAGCAGCAAGAAGAAGCTGGCAGGTTAGGGGTTAGGGGCGCAAATTACTTGCCTTGCCCCGGGTTAGGGGGCGCAAATTACTTGCCTTGCCCCGGGTGCTGACAACCCACGCTACGCCGCTGGGTTTCTCCACCCCCTTAGATCCCTGATTCAGCACACATTCCAGTTTTCCTTTGCAACAGCCAATTTCGCCACTGTCACCAGATCAAATATTGAAGTAGCTGAAATGCTAGTCTTGCATTTCCTGTGATGTTTAGCCATACGTATGCAGTGGTTTTAAACATGGCTCAGTTCCAAGTTATGACTATTATAAAAGCATTCTGGAATTTCTTTTTAATTTCTGAGTGTGCGTGTGCATGTGCGCGCATGTGCCTATTCTCACAGATGTGCTGTTTAAAAAACAAAATACCGGCATTACATTTCTTTGGATCAACTTATTTTGGACCATTAATTTTAAATGCCTTTGATCTATATTCAAATTGTTTGTACAATGGTGTTTCTTTCTGAGACATGTATTTGGCTTAAAGAAAGTCACTTTAGTAACTATTTTACTGTCCTGGCTTCATTGTAAATTACGCTGGCGTTTAAACAGCTGTATAAATATATCTATAAATGGGAGAAGTACGTATGACTTTTAAGGTCTCTCGTGGAAACTGTAAAACTCTCCAAATGAAAACCAACTGTGGGCAGATTTAAAAGCATTTCTGTTGTACTCCCTACCCTCACAACTGCATGCACACAATTTGGTATTGTAAGGAGTGATATATTGAGACCTTGGGGAGGGGCAGGGCATGATACAGGTTCATAAAATGATCAACAGTGAAGTGGAAGTGGAGAGTAGGGACGGAAGCAGTGGTGTAGCATGGGGGGACCAGGGGGGCCATGGCCCCAGGCACAAAATTCTGAGGGAGTGCAACACAGGTGCTAGCTTTCACAGGAATCCCTGCCCCGTCCGGGTAAAGGCAGCAGAGCAGCTCAGGCCCATGGTGAGTGGGTGCACACAGAGGAAGGCAGGCAAGGGGTGACCCCAGTGTGGCCCGGCCAAAGGCTGCGTTTGCTGGCTGGGCTTCCCCCTGCATGGGCAGGCAGGTGAAGCAGCATGGCCCTGCCTGTCTGTGGCTTGCCTGCGCCGGGCACTGGCACCCCACGCTACACCACTGGATGGAAGGATCTGCCAATTTCAGTTCTCTGGTTCACATTTTCCCAATATTAAATTCAGCTTTCCACATTTCTGCAGCTATTTGTGGTTTTTGTTTAGTTAAAAAATCATCCCATAAATTCTTCACGATGAGTTTTCTTTAAAAAAGAAAAGAAAAGAGCACAAACTGATGCAGAAATATGGAGAACTATCCTTGAGACTGGACAAATGAGAATCTGAGAGAAACCAAAATGGAGAGATTCATTGATTCCTAGATGGAACAAAGCTGAGCAGAATCAGCCCCCGTTTCACCCCCAGTGCAATTGCAGGAGCTTAAATTTGCCATCCCATCCAGTTTCCCACCTTAATATATATATATATATATATATATATATATATATATATATTAGTAATTGTAGTACTGTATTACTATTGTTTGACTTCTTGTTTAAGGGATTTCTCACTTGCCCTTAACCACAAGGTCCCAGGGTGCGTTACAACAATATAATCATACAATATTAAAATCCACAAAGCCAGTTTAAAATAAACCATGGAATGTACACCAATCTCGCCAAAATCACTAATTATTAGCCTTTTCTTCTTAATATTATTTGCTGCTTTTCACTTCCGTTCCTCTGTTATTGTATCATAGTCCAGCATTTTCCTTATATTCTTCTTTCCAATGTTTTAATTTTAATGAAACGATCTAAATTCATATTCTGTAATCATCTCTAGGGTGTGAGCCATATGACGCACACAAACAAAGACCTTAGGAAGAGCACAGATAAAATGTACGGTGTTTTAGATGCGAAGGAAATTAATTTGCCAGACACATCGTCTGTCGCGCAATAGTAGGTCAAAATTCATGCTTTGTTGGCTACTGTGCATGCAGTTGACTGCTTCGTATTGATAGTTAAACTATGGGCTCTGCTGCCACAGGTTTTAGAGATGGCCACCAGCTTTGATAGTTTTAAAATAGGTAGATCTGTGGTCCATCAGGTTGTCAGTGGTTGTGAGCCACAATAGCTATGTTCTGCTTTAACTGCCAGGTGCAAGGTACCTCTGAATGGCAATTGCTGGGAATCACAGATAGGGAGAGCACAGTTGCACTCGTTTCTTTGTTTGTGTGCCTGCCACAGGCATCTGGTTACAGGGAACCAGGGAGAGGGCCTTCTCGGTAGTGGCACCCACCCTGTGGAATGCCCTCCCACCAGATGTCAAAGAGAAGAACAACTATCAGACTTTTAGAAGACATCTGAAGGCAGCCCTGTTTAGGGAAGCTTTTAATGTTTAACAGACCACTGTATTTTAATACTTTGTTGGAAGCCGCCCAGAGTGGCTGGGGAAAACCAGCCAGATGGGCAGGGTATAAAATTATTATTGTTGTTGCTGTGAGAAAAGGATGCTGGATTAGACAGACATTTGACCTGATCCCGTACAGCTCTTCTTATATTCTCAGACCCTCCAAGTGTCCTTATTTTCCAGGGACAGTCCCAAATTTGCAGAAGCTGTCCCAGTTTCAGTTTTGATCCCAGAATGTCCCGCTTTTCCTTAGAATGTTCCTATTTTCATCGGAGAAATGTTGGAGGGCATGGAGCTAATGAGATAAGTGACTATACAACCTTTGGAAGACATCTGAAGGCAGCCCTGTATAGGGAAGCTTTTTTAATGTTTAATGTTTTATTATGGTTTCATATATGTTGGAAGCCACCCAGAGTGGCTGGGGCAACCCAGTCAAGTGGAAGGGGTATAAATAATAAAATTGTTGTTGTTAGAAAAATGTTGGAGGGTATGTTGAAAGGTATGTTTCTTCAATATCACCAGAACGTAAGAAGAACTGGGAGGTGTAGCTGTTCCTGGAAGCCCCGAAACAAAGCATAAAGGCAACTGCTCTCCCTTGTTGCTTTTCTGCCCCCCACTGGTATTTAAAGTTACATCTGCCTTCAAACATTTTACATGTCTTGGCTAACAGATCTAACCCTCCCTATCTAGTCCAGCAAATATCGTTGCAGCCTATGGCAGTGAACACCACAACCAAATAAACACCATATGAGCATGTATGTTCTTGTGTTTGTTCTGAAGCTTGTGCCAATAAATTTCATGGGTAAGCCCCAAGATCTACTATTACAAGACCAAAATAAAAATCCACTTTAACTGCACAACTTGAATTTGTCAGCATGACATTGAATTCTGCCCCCCAAATTAGCAATACCTGGAAGCGCCCATGTTCTGCCAACAAGCTGCAGCCTTTCAGAGCAGCCTAGACATTATTGAATATAAAAACCAGCCTGAATCCAGCTAAAATTAATTAAGTCCCTTAAAATTAATTAAGTCCCTTTGAAACCACAACCAACTTAATTCACCATTAACTTAAGTCCCATCGCTTTCCATAGGACATAGCTGTGACAAACTGGACTTGGGTGATTTGCTTGAGTTACAGAACTATGCCCCCCCCACCCCCCGAAATATAAAACTGTGCTTTCCATCTATTAGATAGAGTCTCCTAATTTGGGAGAGGGCGAAGGACCTCCTTCATTTTTTATAGTACTTGCTATAATATCGGTGTCCACTAGATGCCCCCCTGCACTGTAGTAAAAAGAAGCTTTTGCTTCAGAAATTAAAACTGAACTTCTTTTCTGATCTTTTGTGGCCTAATGCCATTTTCAACCAGTGTGCCATGGCACCCAGGCATAGCTGTCAACTTACAGATTTGAAAATAAGGGACCAGCAGCCTTGAAAATAAGGGACCAGCAGCCAAAATAAGGGACCTGCAGCCTCACCTGTTCCAGGCACTCCAGTCTTCCTGTCCTCCTGCAGTCTGGTCAAACTCATGCTGGTAGCTTCAAAAACACTGTCCAACCAACTTTGTAACCAGAGGTTCAACTGAATAGAATCTGAATCACATGTACCACAAGGCCTATGCAGCCTCAACTTAAGATGGCTCCCCGGCCTGGCTTTGCACTGCAAAGTTTGCAGCAGCACGTGCAACAAAATGGCGTCCAGCATTCAAAAACCGCCTCAGCTTGCATTAACTAGCCACACACGAGGCATGCAAGCTCCACCCCCCAGTCGTTCTTAGACTTATTTTTGGGTGAGCAACACAGCCAAGCAACACAGTTGGAGCCTCCCTCCTCCCTGGCCGGCAGGGAGGGAGGGAGAGGAGCTGCTTCCTTTGAAATTTAAGGGACATCATTTAAGGGACATTTAAGGGACATCTATCAATAAGGGGGGACGCAGGTGGCGCTGTGGGTTAAAGCCTCAGCGCCTAGGACTTGCCGATCGAAAGGTCGGCGGTTCGAATCCCTGCGGCGGGGTGCGCTCCCGCTGCTCGGTCCCAGCGCCTGCCAACCTAGCAGTTCGAAAGCACCTCCGGGTGCAAGTAGATAAATAGGGACCGCTTACCGGCGGGAAGGTAAACGGCGTTTCCGTGTGCGGCTCTGGCTCGCCAGATGCAGCTTTGTCACGCTGGCCACGTGACCCGGAGGTGTCTCCGGACAGCGCTGGCCCCTGGCCTCTTAAGTGAGATGGGCGCACAACCCCAGAGTCTGTCAAGACTGGCCCGTACGGGCAGGGGTACCTTTACCTTTTATCAATAAGAGACAGCAGTGGGACATGGCACTGGAATAAGGGACTGTCCCTTCAAATAAGGGACACTTGACAGCTATGCACCCAGGGGTGCCTTGAATAATGGTCAGGGGTGCTGCAGGCAACAACAACCCTTTCCTTCCCTCCCTCCTCTGATGCCCTCTTGTGTGTCTGCCTCCCCAAGACTTGCAGAGCTGTTTGTTGCAGCAGCCCCTGGCTACAAGCTCTGAAGGCAAATGGTGTCTCTGGGGCTGGCCAGGGGGTGCTCCCTAGGCCCTTGTGGGGCAGTGTGAGGAGGCACCTCTCTTTGGGACTCAGAGCCAGGGACGGAAGCTGCAGCTGCCCAAAGGAGTCCCAAAGAGGGGAGAAGAGAGGAGGCTGAGGGAACACTCCACAAGTGAGGGTGTTTGAAAAAGGGCGAGAGGCTGCCAGCTCTGCAGGCAAGGGGTGACATAGCTGGGCTCTTGAGCTCCACAGGGGTGCTGCAGAAACAATGTAGCTAGTCAAAGGAGCCATGGACCCAAAAAGGCTGAAAACCTCTGGCCTAATGCATTGCCACAACTTTTGCAAGAACTGTAGATATAGTTCAAGTATGTAAACAAGTCATCCATAGAGTACAAGATTTATATAATGAATGAATATAATGAATATAATGATTTATATAATGAATGATGTAACAACCCTTTGTCTGATACCCCAAAGGGCTCATGCCAGGTTGGTACTGAGCTCCATGGACAAATATCTGACCTAATATGAGGCAGATGCCTAATTAATCTCCCCACTTGAACACAAATTTGGGGGGGGGGGCAGGAAAACACCCAAATATCCATTACCAGCTTGTATATATAAATAGATGCCACAAAGCATTGTTGTTGTTGTTATCCCTTCATGTGCACCCCATCCCCTTCCTAAATCTTCATTGGAGGGTTGGGGAAAACAGAACAGATTTTGGAGTCAGGGTTTTTTTTAAAAAAAATGTTTGTATAAGTGGTGTGTCTTTGTTTCTCAACTTGATCGTTTTACAGTGGTACCTCAGGTTAAGTACTTAATTCGTTCCGGAGGTCCGTACTTAACCTGAAACTGTTCTTAACCTGAAGCACCACTTTAGCTAATGGGGCCTCCTGCTGCCGCCATGCCGCCAGAGCCCAATTTCTGTTCTTATCCTGAAGCAAAGTTCTTAACCTGAAGCACTATTTCTGGGTTAGTGGAGTCTGTAACCTGAAGCGTATGTAACCCGAGGTACCACTGTACATGGTTTTGTATGGTGGTATTTTATGCATTTTATGCATTGTGGCTTGCGGTTGTTTTTATTGATCATAGTTTAGTAATGAATTATTGTAATTGTTGAGAGTGAATTTCTGTTTACCGGTATGTAGCTGGTAGTGGAGGTGGGACGCAGGTGGCGCTGTGGGTTAAAGCCTCAGCGCCTAGGGCTTGCCGATCGAAAGGTCGGCGGTTCGAATCCCTGCGGCGGGGTGCGCTCCCGCTGCTCGGTCCCAGCGCCTGCCAACCTAGCAGTTCGAAAGCACCTCCGGGTGCAAGTAGATAAATAGGGACCGCTTACCAGCGGGAAGGTAAACGGCGTTTCCGTGTGCGGCTCTGGCTCTGGCTCTGGCTCTGGCCAGAGCAGCGATGTCACGCTGGCCACGTGACCCGGAAGTGTCTCCGGACAGCGCTGCCCCCTGGCCTCTTAAGTGAGATGGGCGCACAACCCCAGAGTCTGTCAAGACTGGCCCGTACGGGCAGGGGTACCTTTACCTTTACCTTTACTAGCTGGTAGTGGACTGAATTGAGCATGGTGGGTCAGAAGCAAGACTCTCTTTTTTCGCAGCCGGAACTCACCAAAACTCAGTTCCAGCACCTCTCAGGTGGGCACCATTGTCATTAATAATAATAATAATAATAATAATAATAATAATAATAATAATAATAAATTTTATTTATACCCCGCCCTTCCCGGCCAGAGCTGGGCTCAGGGTGGCTAACACCAGTAAAATTACAGGAGAAACATAATGGGGGGGGGGACAATTTAAAATACAGGTTAAAATGCAGCCTCATTTTAAAAGTAGCCCATAGATCAAAACCGTAAGGGGAGGGAAGACATAAGGGTCAGACTGAGTCCAAACCAAAGGACAGGCAGAACAGCTCTGTCTTTCAGGCCCTGCGGAAAGATGTCAAGTCCCGCAGGGCCCTAGTCTCTTGTGACAGAGCATTCCACCAAGTCGGGGCCAGTACTGAAAAGGCCCTGTCCCTAGTTGAGACCAATCTAACTACCTTGAGACCTGGGACCTCCAAGGTGTTGTCATTTGTGGACCTTATTTGTGGACCTCCGTGGGGCATACCAGACAAGGCGGTCCCATAGGTACGTGGGTCCTAGGCAGCATAGGGCTTAGAGAACAAGGAAGGTGTTCGTGGTGAGTTCTGGCACCTCTTTCTCTAGAAAAACAGCACCGGTCAGACCTGACCTGATACAGGCCTGACCTGGATTGTGTAAACATCAAAAGGGAGGGAATTGGTTTGCTTCTTGCTTTTTCTACAAAGGCTCAGGAAAATCAAAATACTTTTGTGAGTTCAGTGCTGGGTTAGAAGCAGTGACGATGGTTGCTTGGAAATCTTTGGTGCTCCTTAAATTTACAGATCAGTCTTTCTGATATCTGGAAATGACCAGTCAGGAGTTCTACACATGATCCAGCCATAAACTATTTCATGCGAAATCCCTTTTAGGTCTCTGCCAAATGTCTGGGTTGCAGGTGCTGCTCTCGCCTTGATTTTTACCCCTCAGATTGAAACAGTCCAGATGGCTGAGATTTTCTTTTTCTTTTTCTTCTCCTACTCTTGGAACTTCCACACTGTTCTAAAGGCCCCTCAGGGTGAAGCAGTTCACCCAACTTGACTGAGACCCAACCCGTCCAGGCAGGAAGTCGTCAGCTGACTCTTACTGGAAATTCTGGGAAAGAAACCAGTGTGAAATCTCTTTGCTTCCCACAGCTCAGTCCTCTTGATTCCAGCATCCCATGAGGCAACAGGGGATTTTCTGCCATTATCTGTGTGGTTGCTTTTTTGTTTTCCTAAATTGACGCTGTGGTGCTGTTAAGCATGCTGTCCTTCTGGCTTGAAAGCCATCTGGAAACGAGACAGTTATGACTCAGCTTGAGTTAGCTTCATTTGATGTGAGCAAAGGATCAGAAATGCTCCTCCAAAACCCTTATTTCCTGTCTTTGCAATCATTGATATGTACAGCTTCTGACTTGGATGGCTTTGGAAGTTAAGTACACTTTTCCTGGGCTGATACCCATTGGTCTAAGTCTGGCCCCCAGTGGCATAGTGTGGTGGGGCACAGAGGTGGTTGCCCTGGGTGCAAAATTGTTAGGTGCTGGCTCAGTACAGTTGAACACTTCGGTTGCTGGGCTCTGTTAAAAACAGCTTCTCCATGCGAACCAGGAAGTGACCTCTCCAGACAATGGAACAACTCTTCTTTTCTTATCTCTGTGGCTGCAATCTCCTGGGTGATGCGGACTCTGTTAGGCAGTTTGAAGTACATACTCAGAGTCCTGTAGTGATTTCATGCTCTTTATTGCAGTTTGTAACACAGTGATTGAATTGCTCCCCAAACCTCAGAATTTTATATACATTATTTACACAATGAGTCCCGTCTGATTGGCTGATTCTGCTTCCCTCCTGGAGCCTGATTGGTCTTTTCCTGCAGGCCAACCAGTTGTTGCATTCTATGATGCTACCAGCCTAATAGGCTGATTAACTTCCTCCAGGAGCCTGATTGGTCTTTTTCTGCAAGCCAATCAGTTGTTGCATTCTAGGATCCTACTTGCCCATTGTTCTAGGAGCCAAGCTTAGTACATAACACCGTTGAATGTGCATGCATACTCTGTCCGTTTCCCTTCCTCCCACCCAACTCCTCCATGCTGCCTCGGGCAATGGCAACCCACGCTACGCCATTGCCTGACACAGTGCAGACATGGCTTAATGTTGCCTGATTGTCCAGCTGTCATTAGCAGACCAGGCAACCTTTATGTATTTATGGTTACACCACCCTACAGCACCATAGTCACAGGGTGGTGTACAACAAAATAAAAAAGCAACACATAATAAAACCATTAAAACAAATTCCCATAAAATACCTATGTCATTAATACAGTGGCAGTGTCGTATTTAGAAATGACTTCACCCATCACACCTCGCCACCTCTAAAAGCCTGACGAAAAAGTGTGTCTTCACTTGTCACAGAAATGAATACACTGTAGAAGCAAGGCATACAGCACAATGCCTTTTTAAAAAAATCAGTATTTTATTATTGAAATCACCATCATGGAGAGTAAGGTCTAAAGGCAGGTTTTTGGCAAGGATTCATTTCCAGGAAGCCCCCAGCATTATAATTAGCAAAGTGTTTCATGTTTTACTGTGTTTTGTTGGAAGCTGCCCAGAGTGACTGGGATAACCCAGACAGATGGGTGGCATATTATTGGTGGTGGTGGTTGTGGTGGTGTTATGTCAAGCAATGGTTAGCCTACACTTTCCAGTGTCTTTCCTCATATCTGAAGGAGCATCTCCACCCCCTTTGTTCTGCCCGGACACTGAGGTCCAGTGCCGAGGTCCTTCTGGCAGTTCCCTCACTGCGAGAAGCCAAGTTACAGGGAACCAGGCAGAGGGCCTTCTCGGTAGTGGCACCCGCCCTGTTGAACACCCTCCCATCAGATGTCAAAGAGGAAAACAACCACCAGGCTTTTAGAAGACATCTGAAGGTAGCCCTGTTTAGGGAAGCTTACTGTATTTTAATATTTTGTTGGAAGCTGCCCAGAGTGGCTGGGGAAACCCAGCCAGATGGGTGGGGTATAAATAAATACATTATTATTATTATTATTATTATTATTATTATTATTAATTATTATTATCACTTTATTGCAAAAAAAGTCTGATTGGTGGGGTGCAACCTGATTTTTCCCCCCTCCGGCATATAATTGAATCCCACCCAAATAAAAGTAAACAGTCTGGAAGCACTCAGAAAGATAGAGCATCTCATATTAAAATTCTGAACTTGGAGCTGCCTGCTGCTGCCCTTCAGCACTTTCTACTGATAAGGAGGCAAATTCCATTCATCTTTTGACAGCCAGCTTTCATTCTCATCTGTCTGAGCATAGGCAGGAGAAGGAACAAGTGTTGGCTGGCTGGCTTCTTCCATTCATTAATCACTGCCAGCCTCTCTTCCCAGAATCTGCCTCTTGTCCTGGGAAATGGCAGCCTAAAGCCACATTGAAAGAGAAGCCAAGAGCTTTTCAGTTTCACTTCCTCTGAAATAGCCCCTCAAATTCCCCTAACCGAAGGTAAGGGCGGCAACTCAAGAGGACTGACACATCACACTCATTTCAGAGGCATTTGTAAGAACAATGGCAGGAAACACTAAAGGGTGGGAACAGTAAATGGAGCACAGAGTCTGCGAATCGTGGAGCTTCCTGATTGGCTTGATTTACAAGGGACAAGAGCACTTGGAATAACCTTGGAATTGTTGTCCCACTGGAATGAAATGGCTTTTAATGAAAGCAGAAATTTTTACCACGTGAGAAATTGCGTTAGGAAAAGGTCGATGTCCAGAAACTCTAAGGAAAAATCAAGTTAGTGGAAGGGAAGCAGGATGCTGTTGTTGATTCTCTGGGCTGTTCTTTGGAAGGGATGGCTCCACATAGATGCAAGAGGGAGAAAGACCCACCCTTGTCTTGAGTTCAACTTGGGTGGCTTCGAAAGAGGATTAGACAAATTTTGTGTGTGGATAAGCCTTTCAGTAGCTGCTAGCTAAGTGTTGTACCTCCACTGTTGGGTGCCAGTTTTTGGGAATCGCAGGTAAAAAGGCTGCTGATGTGCTCATATCCTGCTCTCAGGCTTCACATAGGCATCTGATTGGTCAATATGAGAACAGGATGCTAGTCTAGATGGGGCATTGGCCTGATCAGCAGATTCTTCTTGTGTTCTTAATTTTTTTTAATCCAGCTGTGTGTTTTTGCTTTGTATTGCAAGGTAAAGGTACCCCTGACTGTTAAGTCCAGTCGTGAACAACTCTGGGGTTGCGGTGCTTATCTCGCTTTATTGGCCGAGGGAGCCGGCGTACAGCTTCTGGGTCATGTGGCCAGCATGACTAAGCTGCTTCTAGCGAACCAGAGCAGTGCACAGAAACGCCGTTTACCTTCCTGCTGGAGTGGTACCTATTTATCTACTTGCACCTGACGTGATTTTGAACTGCTAGGTTGGCAGGAGCAGGGACCGAGCAATGGGAGCTCACCCTGTTGCGGGGATTCGAACCTCCGACCTTCCGATCGGCAAGCCCTAGGCTCTGTGGTTTAGACCACAGCACCACCCACGTCTCTTCGTGTTACTAGCTGGCCATTATTTTACTGGTCTGAGCAGTATAACTGCAGGGTATTGATCCTACCTTGGTTGTTCTCATGGGCCACCAGACTTCCATCCCCTCCAAGCTTCCCTATTTTCCAGGGAGAATTCCAGATTTACAGAAGCCATTCTGGTTTCTGATTTGATCCTGGAATGTCCCACTTTTCCTTAGGTTGGAGGGTGTGGGCTTAATTCTTTTCAATGAGGCATCTTGAGCAATAGCCCCTGAAGTACAAATCATCAGGCAATGCTATGCTCGCAGGTACATCGCACCATTGTCTGTATTCAGCTATTCCAAACAATGGATGTATTTTAGGAAGAATAATATTTACATCCCAACTATTTACTTCCTTAAAATAGGAAATGAACCTGCTCTTGGGGATAGGGTTGTCTTGGAGGACAGAAAAACCACTCATTACACTGAGAGGCAGGTTTAAAAAAACCCACAAATGAGTACTTTGGAAATGCCATTGGGTAGAAAAGAGGCTTCAGGATTTTGTTAGGTGAATTGTTCCATCTGCATTTTTAAATGAACAGGCCTGAATCTCACTCCCTAGAAAAGAATGGGAAAAGAATCCAGCTACCCTCTCTTAATTTTGTGATACACTGCAGTTGTTAGCTAGAAAAAAGTACCAGAAATGTGCAAAATGTGTTTTGTGATAAAATGCTTACAAAAAACCAAATGTTTGCATGCTTTTAAAATAAAAATGCAGAAACGGAAGTGACCAGACTTACAAATGAGCACATCTAAATGGGCATTGACCGAAAACAGACTCAATCCTTCATCCTCAGAAGTTAGATCATCACATGTGGCTGAGACATGGGATGGCAGGGTGGTCCGAGGCTTTTCTTTCGTTTTTTTCCCTGGACAGAAAAGGCATTTGCACATGCAAATGAACTGAAGCGGATGGATTTGATCTAGAAGAGGTTTGAGGTGTAAGAAAATAGCAGAATACAGTGGTATCTCTGCTTGAGAACGGGATCCGTTCCGGAGGCCTGTTCGCAACCTGAAAAGAACGCAACCCATGTCTGCGCATGCACGGGTCGCAATTTGCCGCTTCTGTGAATGCGCATGACGTCATTTTGCGCATCTGCGCATGCGCGAGTGGCGAAAGCCAGAAGTAACCCTTTCCGGTACTTCCGGGTCGCCGCAGGATGCAATCTGAAAACGTGTAACCTGAAGGAAACGTAACATGAGGTATGACTGTATGTTAAGAAGCATGTTAGAGAGGATGGAATTACAGTGGTACCTCTAGTTGCGTTCACCTCTGGCTACGTATCCTTCGGGATATGTACACGGCAAACCCGGAAGTATTTTTCCGGGTTTCGCCGCACATGCAGAAGCACTAAACCATGCCGCGCGCATGCGCAGAAGCAGCACCTCCCATTGCGAATTCCTCAGGATGCAGCCGAACCTCCGGAACGGATCCCATTCGCAACCGGAGGCACCACTGTAGATAAGATGGAACCTCAACAATGTAATTGTATGCATTTGGGTTATAAACGTTGATGTTGGGGGAGCAAGAAGTCACTAGTTTTGTTGATTTGGAGTATAATTGTGGAGTAACAAATATAACTTTCAATATGGAAAAAGAATAAAATATTACTCTTTAAGAAATAGAAGGCATTAATGCAAAGCACCATTTTTGTTTTGTTTTTGAAAAAAGAAACATTTATATTTATACCCCACCATTGTTCCATCAAGGGAGTCTCCCATACAAGCACTGGTCAGCTCCTGACTTGCTTAGCTGCATCATGTCCCCTCAGGCCAGTATAACTGTTTATACTGTTTATCCTCAGGAACAGTTGGCCCTACTGAACTTTCTCCTCTACATAATGCAATATGGTCCCCTACTGATATTTTACCCTTGGGACTTGAGAGTGCATTTTTAAGTGGTGGCTGATGCATTACTTCCTGGTGACTGTGCTTGTGTGACTATAACTATACAACAAAAGTCAGCTAGCTTTCTATCACAGATGAATTGAACTTAAAAGTCATTCACCATGGGAAAGTGCTGAGAAAACCCTTCAACACTTGGAGGGTGTTGTTAACAAGATACATTTAAAACTCGGGAATGCAATGTTTTCGTGGGAGATACACAGATGTCGATAAGTTTGGTCACACGTGTTGATGTTCTTCTCAAGAGACTGAACAGTTATCAAAGGAATGACTATCAAGGCATGAGTTCGCATGGACTAAAGCCATCTTAAACAAGGAGCAGGGCCTGTTTGCACCATTCTTTCTCTCGAGATAAGATTGCTGAATTAATGGGTCTTCGTTCTGGAGACTTTCCAGGCTGCCTTGCTGATTGTCAACATTTACTAATAAATGATGCAATCGGAATTGAATTTCGGTCATTTGAATTGTGACTAAATCAAAGCAGAATGCTGTTTCCGATGGCCTAGGGAAATAACACCATTCTGAGCAACATAATATTGAGTGATGCACATCCCCAATATTGCCACCATGGATTGAGAATTTCCAGCACATGTGGAAGCCATCAATTATATTGTTGAAGTAAGCAGTGGTCCCCCTCCCATTCCTGCCAGACCCTCGACCTTATGCTATTATTTCCTTCATCCACCAGTTTAAACTAGCAATATAGTTTTGTTTGGGATTAACTGGGCCTACATTTCTCTGGATAGAATTATTTCTGATAATGGAGGATATTTGGTGAAAATGTTGCATCCCAATTTTTTTGCTCACAATAGGGTGGAGCATTCAGCTCTAAGAGAGAGAAAAGGAGACAGAAAGGATATTTAAAGCATCTTGGAGTGTGAAGGATCAGAGGCAGAGGTATCAGCAGAGGAGTGCCTGCTTGCTCATTCTACACTCTGCTTCTTTATTGCTGACCTAAAAATTAGTTAGTAGCGCTGACTCAAATTTTGCAGGGTAGACAGAGGAAGGAGGACTGAAATCCCCCAGAACAGTTTTCATTGTAGGGGTGTGAAATTCACAGGAGCTGAAACTCACCACCACTCCTAGAACATATAATAAGGTCCCCACCGTATTATACCTACAAGCCTTAGTCAAAGTGATGCTGTATCACCGTGGAGCTTCACTCCCAGTGCTTTGGGAAAGTTTAGCACTCTTGGTTAGAGTCTTCTGCCAGTTCATCAAAAAAGGGACCACTGATGGGCATCTTTCTAAAGCATCTTCTGGCAAAAGGAAGCTGCCCAGAGGTGAGAAGAGAAAAGACCAGCTCTTTTCTTTTTATTGTGCATGTGCATTGTACAGCATGCAACCACCCACAAGGGCCCTGCTTCTGCTCTTGCAGAAAGGAATACCCCTTCCCCCATGCTTTTGGAATCAAATCAGTGCAACGTGAAAGCAGCAGCGACACAGCTGGGTGCATCTAAAGGATCGGCAGTGAGAGGCAATCTGTCAAGAGTAAGCTTTTCATACATTTTCCCAAGAAAGAAAGAAAGAAAGAAAGAAAGAAAGAAAGAAAGAAAGAAAGAAAGAGGACCTCTTTTTCTTAGGATCACCTAATCAGGTTTTTGCATCTGGTGCAATGCTCACTTAAAGTAACATCTGGAGTTTTCTTTCAGCGTGAACTGCAACAAAGAGCTGGTGCATTTTTAATATTCTTCCGAGCACTGCAATTTTTTCACAACATTTTTTTTTCCTATCCAGTGCTATTTTGCTGTGTTACCTTGGAGTTCATTGGTTGGCTTCTGCCATTTAATATGAAGCGCATGATTTGGGATTGCCACCCCATCAAGAGAGAGAGAGAAAGAGAGAGAGAGAGAGAGAGAGAGAGAGAGAGAGAGAGAGAATAAATTGAAAGACAGTAACTGAAATCGATAGAACTTGACTTTCAGGTAAAAAACAGAGAATCGCAATGAAGTTGTTAGAATCAAAGGCAAACGAAATAATGAAAACTGGGTGTGTGTTTTTTAAAAAAATCACATCGGATTTCAAAACCTACATTTAGCAAATACATTTGGATCTCTCTGGTTTAAATATTTGTTAAGGGAAAATGAAAATGCAATAATGGGCATGTATATATTGCAGATGTGTATCTGATTTA
This sequence comes from Podarcis cretensis, assembly GCF_951804945.1. Taxonomy (NCBI): domain Eukaryota; kingdom Metazoa; phylum Chordata; class Lepidosauria; order Squamata; family Lacertidae; genus Podarcis; species Podarcis cretensis. The sequence goes on from NC_137187.1 coordinate 15,807,665, forward strand.
ATAGTCATTTCCTCTCACAGGGAAATCCTGAGAAATGCAGTTCCTGGACAGGAGCTAATGGGAAATTCTCAGCAACTTCACCCAACGATGATCCCCAAGATTCTCTGGGGGAAACCATTGCAGTAAAAGTTTAATACAGTGGATATAACTGTTGTACAAGTAAACCAGTCAGTAGATTAATTTGTAACACCAGAGAACGAAGAATTCAGTTTTTTTCTGAGCTCACTGGCTTATTCACAATGCTTCAAGGAATCCTTTGATGGTCAGTGTGATGAGTTCCTTTGTTATTTTTTATTTTCCAAACTTTTTTTTTTTAATGCTTACAGGTCTCTGTTCCTTTCGTGCCACAGGTCATCTTGGTTCACTGAAGGCAGTCATCCTGCTCTAATGAGCTATAGCTTATGTCCGGAAGCAACGCTAAAGGCTTTGCATCTTGCGTTCTCTCCATGTCAAAGGGCACCCAGCTTTTGCTAGTGTTTCTTTGTGAAGTATGGAAGGCGCTGACTCCTTTTACTTATTTCTTCCCTGCTGTACTTCCAAGATAACAGCAATAGAGACTGAGGGAGTGAAAAGGAAAAAAATATAACCTTACAGATGCCTTCAAAGTTGTAGCCATTCAGTTTCCATATGAATTTGACTTCAAACTTTCTCCAGGAGTTCTTCTTCAACGTGATTTCAGTGTAGGATCCCAACAATATTGGAACTATTCCCCTGCCCCACTCCTTATAGTTCATGTATTGCATCTGAAGTATGTACCTGAGGGGCACACTAAATGTGAAGTTATGAGCTCCATTATTAAACTCCTGGGCTTGTACCAACTAAGTCATTGTGCAAGCTGAATGACTTCTGCTTATGGTGCAGAACTTCCATTTTCCCACACACCCTCTCCCCCCCCCCCCATCTGCTCTGGAAGTTTCCCCTGTGAAAGATTTTGCAGTCAAATCTAACAGTGCATATTCTTGCTAGTTAGCATGAGAAGGGGTTAAGACCATAGAGCTGTATTGCTGATAGACAGACTCAGATCATAGAAATGTAATTGACAGAGAAGGCTCTGTGTGATGTCATTTCCCCTTGTCTTCTGGGAGGGAAGCAGCAAAGAAATAGTTCCTGTTTCTTTCTCTCTCTCTCTTTAGGTACATGCCTGAGACCGTTTCTGCTGTAAATACAAGGATTTTACCTGCATATATTTTTATCACTGTTGCCGCTAAGGATGAATGCTTGACTGTTTTAAACTTACTTTTCAGCCTGTAGCCTGTTTCTTTGATAAACGGGGTATCAAAAAAAGAGAATTCAACCAGTGACTAATTCCTATGCTTTCAATTAAACTGCTTAAGATGGGATTTAAACTCTGCTCAGCCACAAGCTCTTAAATGTAAGCTGATCCATTTGTCTCAACCCACACATGTGGGTCTGCAGATGGATAAAATATAGTTAAGTAAGCGTAATAAAAACCCATCACCCTCAACCTTCTAGAATAGATTTGAGGCACATGAGGAGGGGAGCAGGAGGGCAAATTTCAATGGGCAAGCAGAAGTCATCCTGCTCATACATGGACTTTGTTGGCTTCACACACCCTCTTCTTTTATAAAAAGGGAAAGGCAGGCTTGAAGGCTATACATTTGATGGCAGCTATGGCACAGGAGAGGGACGCGGGTGGCGCTGTGGTGAATTTCACACCCATACAACGAAAACTGTTTGGGGGGATTTCAGTCCTCCTTCCTCTGTCTACCCTGCAAAATTTGAGTCAGCGCTACTAACTAATTTTTAGGCCAACAATAAAGAAGCAGAGTTGTAGAAGGAGCAAGCAGGCACTCCAGCAGCTGATACGCTGCCTCTGCCTCTGATCCTTCACACTCCAAGATGCTTTCAATATCCTTTCTGTCTCCTTTTCTCTTCTCTTGGAGCTGAATGCTCCACCCTATTGTGAGCAGAAAAATTGGGATGCAACATTTTCACCAAATATCCTCCATTATCAGAAATAATTCTATTCAGAGAAATTTAGGCCCAGTTAATCGTGGCACTGTGGGTTAAACCACAGAGCCTAGGACTTGCTGATCAGAAGGTTGGCGGTTCGAATCCCCACGATGGGGTGAGCTCCTGTTGCTTGGTCCCTGCTCCTGCCAACCTACCAGTTCGAAAGCACGTCAAAGTGCAAGTAGATAAATAGGTACCACTCCGGCGGGAAGGTAAACAGCGTTTCCGTGCGCTGCTCTGGTTCGCCAGAAGTAGTTTAGTCATGCTGGCTACGTGACCCGGAAGCTGTACGCCGGCTCCCTCGGCCAATAAAGCGAGATGAGCGTCGCAACCCCAGAGTTGGCCACGACTGGACCTAATGGTCAGGGGTCCCTTTACACCTTTACCTTTATGGCACAGGAGGTGGAGGAGGTACCCTTTTCCCCATGGTCTCTCTGTGATCAGAACTGAACTTGTTCTCAAAAACTGAGAGGAAATGGTTAAGCACCCTCTACGTCCAGTGTTATTATTCAAAAATGTGGTCCTTGCATGCCTGCATTGTCCATTAAAAAACAAACAAACTCCAGGAGAACGGTCATAGATTTCCCAGCATAACTTATAATTTTGTGCTACGATGTTCTCAGGGCCATATCTATCAGTGTGTGTGCATAGAATGCATGTATCGGGTCCCGATATTGTGCTTCCCATAAGCATCTGGTTGGCCACTGTGTGAACATGATGCTGGATTAGATGGGCCACTGGTCTGATCCAGGAGACTCTTCTTACGTTCCTGCCCTGTGCCCCTCGTTGTGGAACTGGAGTTGGCTGCCAGTGTGAGAGCCAGTGTGGTGTGGTGGTTCAGAGCAGTGGACTCGTAATCTGGTGAACCGGGTTCGCTTCCCCACTCCTCCACATGCAGCTGCTGGGTGACCTTGGGCTAGTCACACTTCTCTGAAGTCTCTCAGCCCCACTCACCTCACAGAGTGTTTGTTGTGGGGGAGGAAGGGAAAGGAGATTGTTAGCCATTTTGAGACTCCTTAGGGTAGTGATAAAAAGCGGGATATCACATCCAAACTCTTCTTTCTGTTAATGGCAAACCTGGTTTTGCTGCTACAGATAACGGTGCAAGTCTAAATTCATGTCCAGCAAAGCGTTGCTAGTCCGGGAAGCAGAACGTGATGCACTGCGCCAGCCACTCAATACGTTTCCTTAGCACAGCATGCTATTAGCCACTGTGGCTATGCTCCCTTTCCACTATATTGTGCAGTATTCTGGATGCCAGTTGCTGAAAATTGCAGGCGGGGAGAGTGATGTTGCGCTCAGCTTGTGAGCTTGACATAGGCATCTGGTTGGCCACTGTCAGAACAGAACATTAGACCAGGTGAGCCTTTCGCCTGCCCCAGCAGGGCTCTTCCTAAGTTCTGTGCCTTCCGTCCTAATTTCAAACGCTTTAACTCAATAGACACCTACCTAATGCTGCTGACGAGGGTTACCCCTGTTGTTGTGCATTAGAAACGAGCTCCATAATTCTGACTTATGTTTTGTTGCAAATGCAGAATTCCTATTTTTGAAAAGGCTGCCTTCTATTACGCATTCCTGGCATATACTGAAGGCGGATGATGCAAATTCTTTAAAATTATTTCCATGTCCTGCTGCTACTTGCTCTATTTATAGTGCACAAAACGCCAGGTCCACGACGTATTAAAAGAAAAATCAGGGTCCCCCACCTCCTACACTGTACAACTACAGCAGATGCAAGTTAGTACCAGAAATGGGTAGATATGTCGTTTTTAATTTAGTTAGTTATAACCAGTGCTTTTTTCTGGAGGTACACAAAGGTACACAGTACCAGCACCTCACATACACACCCCAATGTTAAAAGTGTGGCACTTACTGTAACAACTTAATGGTGAGTACTGCTAACTTTTTTTTCTTTAAAAACATCACTGGTTATAACTGTCCATAGATATATGCATTCATATTTAGGTACTTTCAAAAATATTAATGATTTTAACACAGGGCGAATATAAGCCAGCAATTGTTCGTGATGGTCTCCAGCTCTCAGAACTACTAATATCACCACCAAGAACAGATAGCAGTTCAAGTGCAATGTGGCTGCAAACCTTGGTTTAGCAATTACAATTCTGTTTTAATGAGGGTAGCAAAAAACAATCTGTGTTAATATGATTAATGAAATTTGAAAGCCAGCAATAGCCCTAAGGCTCATCAATTCCCAGAGTGGTCCTCCACACTGAACAGGCCTCCCACTTCTTTATCAAAACTAATTTCCCTAAATGGTATTGAAAAGGAGGGTGGTCTGGAGCCCATTTTTTTAAAGGTTGCATCCATTTGCTAAGAGAAAAGGGGAGAACTCCCAGGCTTTGGGATCATAGAATGCAGTTTTGCTATGGAATAGTGTAGGGGCTAAGAGACCAAGTTTCTGAGGGAAAATCCTGAACCTTATCTTTGCCAGTGGCAACAAACTCCTGACATACCTATAATAATAATAATAATAATAATTTATTATTATACCCCGCCCATCTGGCTGAGTTTCCCCAGCCACTCTGGGCGGCTCCCAATCAGTGTTAAAAACAGTACAGCATTACATATTAAATACTTCCCTGAACAGGGCTGCCTTAAGATGTCTTCTGAATGTCAGGTAATTCTTTATCTCTTTGACATCTGATGGGAGGGCGTTCCACAGGTCGGGCGCCACTACCGAGAAGGCCCTCTGCCTGGTTCCCTGTAGCCTCACTTCTCGCAATGAGGGAACCGCCAGAAGGCCCTCGGCGCTGGATCTCAGTGTCCGGGCTGAATGATGGGGGTGGAGATGCTCCTTCAGGTATACAGGACCGAGGCCGTTTAGGGCTTTAAAGGTCAGCACCAACACTTTGAATCGTGCTCGGAAACGTACTGGGAGCCAGTGCAGATCTCTCAGAACCGGTGTTATGTGGTCCCGGCGGCCACTCCCAGTCACCAGTCTAGCTGCCGCATTCTGGATTAATTGCAGTTTCCGGGTCACCTTCAAAGGTAGCCCCACGTAGAGCGCGTTGCAGTAGTCCAAGCGTGAGATAACCAGAGCATGCACCACTCTGGCGAGACAGTCCGCGGGGAGGTAGGGTCTTAGCCTGCGTACCAGGTGGAGCTGGTAGACAGCTGCCCTGGACACAGAGTTAACCTGCGCCTCCATGGACAGCTGTGAGTCCAAAATGACTCCCAGGCTGCGCACCTGGTCCTTCAGGGGCACAGTTACCCCATTCAGGACCAGGGACTACTAAAAGCCAATTCACCCTATTGATATACAGTGGTACCTGGGTTCTCGAACATAATCCGTTCTGGGAGTCCATTCGACTTCCAAAACTGTTCGAAAACCAAGGCGTGGCTTCCAGTTGGCCGCAGGAGCTTTCTGTACTCAAGCAGAAGCCACGTCGGATGTTTGGCTTCCAAAAAATGTTCACAGACCGAAACACTTGCTTCCAGGTTTGCAGCGTTCAGGAGCCAATTTGTTCGGCAGCTAAGCCGTTCGATTACCCAGGTACAACTGTGTGTGCTTTCCTGTTTTGTAAATGGACCAAAAGAAGGGTTCATCAGTAACACAGGGTAACAAACTGCTCTTGCATGTTAACTGGGAGACCCTTTGGAGTTTGGGATTTCATTATTCCATTCTGGTTAAATCCAGTCCGTGTGTTACCAATTTATACAATGTGTGTACAGAAATACAACATTTGAATCAGCTCACAACCCTGTAGATTTAGGACTGGGAGGAACCGACCAACATAGATTTTAAAGCTTTTTTACAGAATGAAAAATGACCAGTGGTTCTGGTCCTGTGGAAATGGAAAAGACAGGGAAAGTTCCGAGTTATATTTTCTCTCAGACAACTACAAAAGTAGATAACAAAGCAATCCTGGCTTTGAAGACAAAAGCAGGAGCCTTAAGCCAGAGAGGCTAAGCCGGATGACATGGGAAAGCAAAGCATGGACGCCACAGTTGCTTAAAGGGTCTTGGGGAGATAGAATCCATCTAAGAGGATTTATGTCAATTCCAAACCAAAGAATATTCTAAGAAGGGTTACTCCGTGGACAAATGCTGTCCAGTATATATAAAGTCCTTACATTCTTCATCTGCCAAAGGGATAAGGCTAGAGTCCTGGTTCTTCGACTGAGTGCTAATTCAACAGAATTACGAGCCATCAAAAACACTTTTGTGTGATGGTACTCTTCACAGGAGCCATCACTTTTGAAAGAACTGCGATGTGAAGAAAAAGGGTGCAGACTCAGAGGAGGAGGAGGTATCAGAAGCTGAAGAGGTAACCGGGTTTGGTGAGCAGGAAGGGGCTGTGGCAGAGAGCAGTCCAGAATCAGAGGCGGAAGAAGAGGCTGGGCCAGAGGCAGAGATGAGGCAGGCTGCTGAAGAAGCCAGGGGGTCTCCCCCTCCTGCTGTGACCTGCTCCTCTCCCTACTGGTCTCCCAGAACCTGGAGAGGTATGAAGAGGATGGAGCAAAGACAGACAAGGCATCAGAGTCTCAGATTGCTTGGGAAGGACCGGGGGGAGGAGGAGACTTAGGGAGTTGTGGGGAGGCAAAGACCTACATTCCTTGCAACAGCCTCCTTGGGCCAAGATCTACTGGGAAGAGTTGTTGTGCTCGCCAGGCCTGGCCTCCTGTACTGTTTGTTTCTTTGAATAACACTGTGTGAGTTTTTGCTGGTCCACTCCTGACACCTGTCCTGACATCAGGGTGGATGGCAATTGTAATCCAGCAATATATGTAGTTGCCAGAGTTTCCTTATCCTTGCTTTAAAGCTCCCTGGAGCTTGGGAGCTGGGTACTTGAAAGACCACCTGTTCCCATACCAACCTGTCTATGTGCTGAGATCATCAGTGAAGGCTCTTCTCTGTGTGGCATGATCAACTGAAGTATGGTGGGAGGTGATCAGGGGAGGAATCTTTTCAGCGGTGACACCTTGCATATGGAGTTTGCCTCCCATAAAGGCTTTTCAACACCGGGCAAAAGTTTTCTTCTCCTCCCAGTATTGTTGAGCTTTAAACTGTTTTAATGGCTGCTTTCCAGTGTAATTTGATTTTGGAATATGGGTTTTGTTGTTTTGTATCTGATCCCGGACCACCCTGGAAACTGTTTGGCTGAAGAGTAGCAAAGGTATAAATCTATTTCACATGCTGCCCATTGCTCTGTTCCTCACTCGGGTACTCTCCAAGTCTTGATCAGTCTCTGAGCTCAATCTTGGATTGTTTGGCCTGATTGCTACTCGTGTTTGAGATTTGGGCTTGCAATGCACTCAAGAGACAAGAACAAGGAAATGGCTTCCTTGTCAGGTGTCTGGTGACAATTACAAGACAGGAGAGGAGGAAGGAAGGATCTGTACAATACAATGTTTTTAAAGGCTGTATTCCAAGTACAAACAAAAGGTATGTCTACTGTGCAAGGGCCAATTACTCCTGAGGTTGTTTATGGTAGTGCATTGCAAGGTTGTGCTTCTTTTACAAGTTAGGTTTCTAAGACATTGTACATAGCACATAGGTTTCTAAGACATTGTACATAGCACAAGGTAATTGCTGTTGATTACTGTTCCCCCCCCCCCAGAAGTTCACAAAAGAAGATAACAAACATCAATTTAATCAATCCTGGGTAGTGGGTTATACTGCATTTCATCACTTTTCCTGCCACTTCTAGAAGAAACCTTTTAACCTGGCACCTCTTGGGGTCAAGAAGGAACTCAACAGTTATAATATTGCTCCAAAACCTGCATTCAGATCCTCACTCAGCCAATGAAGCTCACAGGGTGACCTAATTAATGTTGCAGGGTTGTTTGGGGAATAAAATGAGGAGCAGGAGAGACCTCCTCAAAAGAAAGTAGAATAGACATGCAATAATCAATCAATCAATCAATTGTTAACTATAATATCGAATGCTGGCTCGCATGTCTGTGAGCCGTGTTGGGTTAATCAGGCACCAGTCATTATATTTAGGAATTGGTCTTTAAGAAACCAAATGATGTACAAGACTGTGTAAATTAACATTTTTTCAGGAGGCAAGCTGACCCCTGACTGATTCATCTAACCCTTTTAAAAAATTAGCCTTGATGGAGAACTTTTCACAAAAGGTTGTAAGATGTATGTGGGCAAAAGTGAACATCCAAAGAAACTGTTTTTCAGCTAGGAAGCCAAACAAAGAGCATAAGATGAGATGTTTTCCCCAGACAACTAAAACGTTATTTGATATATTTTCCAGGTTAGAACAAGAAATAGGAAAACTAGAAAGTGAAGAATCCCAAATATCTGCCAAAGAGAAAATCATCTTAGAGAAACTAAAGGAAACGGAGAGATCCTTTGAGGACTTGCAAAAGGTAAAAGCATTTTTTTAAAATTAAAAAACAACAACCTGATCATCTACAAATAAAGTATGAGATGTTGAAGCGAGAGGTTTTTCTTTTGAAAAAAATTATGGGCTTTTCCATGCTTGCCACTTATAGTAGAGTAGTTTGTGGGTTTTATTTGGATTTTTTGCATGCTGCTATTTGACGTTGGCATCATTCAGCTAGTATTCTGGAATAGGGTACTCAAAAACCTGCTTTTCCTTCTACAAAAAATGATTTATGTGAAAGATCCGGATTCTCAAATATTTCATGTGTGTGGAATGCGTACAAGCATCGTCCTGCTTTCTGTGTGGAGGGAAGTGGGTGGGCGTGATGTGGAAGACATTGGTTTCATGCCACTTTCTTCTGACCTGTGCATGCTGCCAGCCTGTTTGCAAGCTCGGCTCAGATGAGAGATGCAGCTTATAGAGACGTTGGCATTGAGGCAAAGTACTCCCCATGACAGGAGTAACTGCAAACAAAATGTCACCGCAATAACCAGGTTGTGAGTCGAGTCCCCACTCGCCGCTTTGTGATGAAATAAGACACATGGACACAAGCATTTTAGGTTAACGGGCTAAAAAAGGCCACAACTTTATTGGTTACAGAATGTGAGTGGTATTAGCTTAGGCACTGGATCCAAACAGACTATACAGTGGTACCTCAGGTTAAGTACTTAATTCGTTCCGGAGGTCCGTACTTAACCTGAAACTGTTCTTAACCTAAAGCACCACTTAAGTTAATGGGGCCTCCTGCTGCCGCCGTGACACCGGCGCATGATTTCTGTTCTCATCCTGAAGCAAAGTTCTTAACCCAAGGTAATATTTCTGGGTTAGCGGAGTCTGTAACCTGAAGCATATGTAACCTGAAGCATATGTAACCTGAAGCGTATGTAACCTGAGGTACCACTGTACTTGACTCCTGCCTGTTCTGCAGGGAGACACGCAAGGGTTAACAATCTGTAGGGGGAGCCTGTTGATGCAAATCAACTGGAAACTTTCCCCTAGAGTATGGTTACCATATTTTTTTCAATGAATCCAGGGACACCTTTTTGTTGTTGTTGTTTTTGAAACTGGGTAGCAACAGGGAGTCAGTAGTGGGGATGGTGAGGCAAAAGACCCTGGGCCCAAGCACACATGCATATTGTATAAAGGTGCAAAGCCCTTCTTTCGCACCCTGTGAAACATAAATACGCAGAGTTTTTTAAAAAACTAGGCAACGGCGCACCGTGCGCCTGTGGCTCCCAAGCCTTCCCCAATCCCCTTCCCCCTTTGTTTTGACATATCAGGGGAGGCTCGGAAGTCACGGGCAGGCAGTCGTTGCCCAGGAGGGGCCAGCCTGGTAGTGCAGTTGGCTCTAACTGGCTTCAGGAGCTGCTCACTGCCGTGGTGCAGGAAAAATGGCGGGCGGCACAGCAGTGAGCAACAAGCAGCTTCTGAAGCCAGCCAGAGCCAACTGCACTAACAGGCTGGCTCCGGGTTGCTGGGGCTGCCGCTGCCACATTTCCCGGGGACAGGTTTGCAAATCTGGGGACATCTGATAACCCTACCCTAGAGTCATCCAAGGGTTGTGCCATGGCCCTAGCCACCACCTGGGCATCGGACAAGAACCACGACCACCGGATTCCTTTAACAGAATACCCTTCAATCTCCCCTCTGACACACAACGCATTTTCCAATGCCTAACCTCCAAACCTTACAAAGTTGTGACAATTTGCTACAAGGTAAGCGAAAAACCAAGTGACTGGTGCCAATCTGCCAAGTGGAAAAAATTCCTACCAGGCCCCTTGGACAACCAAGGCAACCAACCGAGGTCCATAGTAAGGTCAGGTACAGAAGCAAAACCTAGAGGGAGGGAGGGCGGGTGATCCGAGGAAGCCGGAACAACAAGACAGCGCTCATGTGCCAGCAGCCATTTTTAAACAGCTAAACCATGCCCCACCCCCAGCCAGTTGGATTGGCTAGCTAGGGTGTGTGACGCAGGCACAGGACTCCAGTGACGCAGGGGCCTGGCCACGTCCCCCCCCCCCCCCCCCCCCGTGAGCGTGGGGAGCGATTCCTGCTCACAACACTTCCCCTCGGGGAAGAGGAGAGGCTTTCAATAACCATATATCAGGTGGACACAGAGTTCCTCTTCTAATCACTTATACTCTCACAAGATCAGTATTCCAGAATACTAGGTGTTAAATACCCTGCCCGCCCCCGCCCCCCAAAAAAAAAGTTGTGGAAGGGCTTTTCCAATGCACATGCTATGAATGCTTATATTTGCTGGCTGGATGAACATGAGTATAGACTATAACTGCAGAAAGCTCTGAGATATAGCAAAAATGATGCTGCCCTACTTTATAGGACTGTTGTAAGTATTATTGATGTAATGCATACCAAGCATTCTTGAACATGTAAGAGTTTTATATAAATGCATATAACGTGAAGAAAAAATTACTAATTCCAATATTTTTCATTTTTCAGAGCTTCTCACGCCAAGATGGAGGTAAATGTTTGTCGGTACTTATAACAAGTTACACTGTTTTTGCTCTGCATCCGATAATGTTCTGCGTAGTTGTTCTGATGTAGAAGTGATTGGCAAAGCAATCTCAAGCCTCTGAATCTGTAATGACTAGCATTCTGTAATAGATCACCTACAAAATGTTTGCCTTAAAATGCCTTGCAAGAGTAGCATCTGAGTAGCATCATGACTGCCTTATTTTCTAGGTCTTAGTGGGTTTCCAGTGCTTATGTGACACACATTACCCTGTAGTAAAGTGTAAGATCACAGACTTTGGGTTTCCAAAGAGATTCTGGAACTCAGCCGTGAGTCATGACTTGAACATTTATTGACGAGGTTCCCTCAGAATTAACTGCAAAAAGGGGGCATTTTCCTGCCAAAGTAATCTTGTAGAACACACAGCAGCTTGTTCCACACATTTGCTCAGTGATGGCAGACAATGGTGTTGCCATAAATAATGGCTATGTGTCTGTTTGTGGGAGCAGTTTGTAAGGCACAACACACAAAGGTCTGCTTCTTAGGTCTTTTAGATTAGTATGTGGAAGCATGATTTTAAAACAGAAACATAAACCAGCAAGGTACAGTTTAGTTTATACTCATCATTAGTTTATGCTAAAAGCCAGGCTGACTGGCTTATAAATCAACTTAAAGAAACTGGTTTTTTTTTTTGGGGGGGGGACTATACAGAGCTGCGGAAAAGATCTAGGACACCACATGGCCCATTACACAAAATAAAGACTTTAAATGGTGTGCTGTATTATTATATTTTAGCTTCCTGTTTATTAGTGAGGTGTGTGTTTTGTGACTGGCTTCCTTAGAATAAGATGAAAGTCAACCAAAAGGTTTCCAGGTTACCACTTCAGAGAGAGAGAGAGAGAGAAAGAGAGAGAGAGAGAGAGAGAGAGAGAGAGAGAGAGAGAGAGTTGAGGGATGTATCTCCAGCCCTTCAGTAACCATCATGGGATGGTTTACAACATTTCAAAACATGACCAAACAATTTTTGCAATAAGCATATAAATTCAAGTTGGATGGAGAGAATCAGAATGCAAAGAGGCTTCATCTGAAATCAGGCTAGATTTAAGCTTGTTGGTGTCTCTGGTATCTGCTCTCTATTTCATCATGGATGTTGGCTTATTTTTTGATGTGTTATGTATTATTTTATTAATACTATTGTTAAAAGTTTGTCATAGCTAGGACAATAAACTTATGAACTTGTTAAATTAAAACTTTAGTTACAGAATGGTTGCAGTAAATACTTTGCAATACCACACACACACACACACACACACACACACACACACACACTTTAGCTGTAGAAACAAATTAAACACCCAATAGCTTATGAACACAAAACCATAACTAAACAAAGTGTTTAATTACATTGGGAAAGATACGAACTCACACTGGCAATAAAAGCTGACAGTTGTAAAATTGATTACCCCTGTTGTATAATGGTGATTGCTTTTTTAAAATTTTATTTCATGTTCAGGGGTCACTGACCTGCTAAAATCGAGAACCTCCTGACACATGATTATGTGCACGTACAACTAGAAAAGTTTTAGTCATCTGGTCTTTCTCTCTCCAACATCAGCTAGTCTATTGAATGGCAGTCAAAGCAGGGTGACTCTGCATTTTGCTTGCTTTGATGCAATTATCTGTCACAAAGCTTCTGATGCCTATTGTTTGGGGCGATAAGTTAGGAACTCTGCTGCCTAAGCGGTGAAGCCTCTGGGGTCCATATGGCTGTACCTAACTGTATTTCCTGTTCCCTGACAACCAGATGCAGTAAATTACATTTACTCCCAGCTCCCCGAACTCACAACCCTCTATTCACGAACAGCAGAGCCGGTTCCCAGGAAAGACGGAACAAACAGGGTAACTGGTAAGTCTCAGCGGAGCATGGTTTCTTCTTTCAGCCAATGTGGCAGACATTATCTTTTCAAAAACATAGTCGATTCCCTGGGACTAATGCCCAGCTATACTTGAAACAGGAGGAAACAGCTCATGACTTAGCAAGTAACCAGTAAGCAAGCTAAATATGTGTTTTTCTATGTTATATCTATTTTTTAAAAAAATCAAGGGTGATTAAACGTTAACCGAGATATTGTAAGAAGCGAGTTATTTCTCAAATGTAAATATGCAGTCGGAGGGGGATATATTTGAGGGTCTGGCCTTTTAAAAACTTACACAGCAAAGACATTTATGTTTGTGAGCAAAAAAATGAATAAATAGCATCAACCCAATTCTGGAAGTAATTGGTGGTAGACTGCAAATGCAATCCAGCGAACATGAGATATGGTTAGAATTCATGGACCATTTACACAAGTCAGTGCTTAAAGACACAAGTCAGGCCACATTTGCACCATAACTTTAAAACACATTTAAAGTACATGGCTTCACCCAAAGAGTACTGGGAACTTTGGTTTGTTGAGTGTGCTGGGAACTGTATTTTTTTGTTAGGTGTGAGCTGCAGTTCTCGGTATTCTTCAGAGGAAGGCAACACTCCTTAAATGAAGGGTGTAGATGTGACCCAAGTACAGAATGCAGCCTATCCTCTGTTTCACTGAAACTCTGTGTCTTGCATGTAAAAAGAAGCACCAGCATTACATAGAGCCTCTCTTTAAAAATACATCTGGACTGGAGAGGATGGTTTTCTGGTTTCTAAACAGACAGCATTCTAGCTTCTCCTATTTTCCACACGTAGACAAAAATACAGCCTCATGAGGGAAACTGACACTTGTTTTCTGATTAGGATTCTAAGCAAGATGTTGAGTCCAAATGTTTGGGGTTGTTTTTTGTTTTTAGTTCACTATACATTGCAAATGTGCGTGTGGGAGATTGCTTGAAAAAATTAAGAAACCTATAAACACCTATTTTAAGAGATGGAATCCAGGTGGGACTTCATTCTCATGAAGCACTTAAGCCGATCATTATTCTTTCACTGCTCATCTGTCTACTAAAGCCCCATTCTCTGGGATTTCTACGACACCAACGGGAGAGATTAGTAATATTCCAAAACGATGCAGTGTAACTGAAGGGGTCCAGGGAAAAGATATTAATAGAGGTGGTCTTCAAATGTAGCTGTCACATCAACACAATGCAGATTAATGGATGGAGTCAAATAAATGGACCTGATTCTTTACAAGTATGCATTCTTCCATATAAAAGCAACACAGCGAGTCTCTATTGGAGTTTCTTCATGCAACCTTTTTGTTTTCAGGTAGGTGGTAGGGGCAGTGGACGAAAGGGCCTGAGTGCTGGTTATGGGCATGGTGCCTCTATTTGAAATTATCTGAAATGTGAGGTGAATTGGGTTTTAAAAGGAGACCCAACACCTCTTGCTTATAACCCTTCCTCCACAAAACCTGCTTAGATCATCTGTTTACAAAGAATACAGTAGGAAATAGGAGAAAACTCTGAAATGGCTGAATATGAGTGAAACACAAGTCATTTTAAAAAGGAAAAGAGCAGAGCTCAGAGCTGATTAGGGTGGGGGGGAGGATGCAACATTCTAAAGCAAAGGGATCACATCTGTATATAATTTTACTTTTGCATGATCAAATCCCAGAGCTGCATACGGACCCTGCAAGCTTCAGATAACACAATGTATGTATGTATGTAAAACAATGTTGCTATTGTTCGAGTGTGCTGCAATCTTACAAAATCACATTGACTCAAGTCCTCATTTAATGGCATGAGGGGGATTTTTTTATTAAAAAAATGTTTGAAGATATTTAATCTGAGAGTGAGAGGAAATTTCATCACATGAAAGACCTTTGGAATATTTAAATTGCAGCTGTAAAAATTGTACACTAGGAAGTAAGTTCAGTTGAGCTCAGTCGGTCTTGTTCCTTTCTGCAGTAAGCATGTCTGCGATGGGATGCAAGGTTTGCACCATTTTGTTGTGTTGACAGAATCAGCAAAATGTTGCCCCTAGTAGTGTTCTGTGCTCTGGGGCAGAGAAGCAATGAGTGAAAAACCAGCCTTCTCTTCTGAGAACCAGATGTTGCCGTTGAACAACAAGGGAGCATCTGTCTTCATCATACACAACTTCTCAGATTTCCTGGGTCGTCTGACTTCCGACAGTTGGAGTCAGTGTACTAGATTCAGTGCAGACCTATTACCTGAACCAGCAAAAGAGATTCTATGCATAGGTACAAACTGCAATACAGGGATGGACAGTTGCTGGCCTGCAAGCTGGATCTAGTTCTTGAAACAGCCTCATCTACACCCTTGTGCAAATTAATTGAAACAAAGCATGTTTTCTATCTTACTCGTAATCCTGTACCCAAAACAAACACAAAAAGTCCGTTGATCATTATGGTATCGGAAGCCTGCAGCCAATAGAAGGAATGATGCGATCGCCACAATATATTGAGGTTCTATGAAAGAGAGTTATTCCAGAGCTGGAAAAGAGGTGTCCTGATGGTACTGGGATATTCCAGCAGGACCTAGCCCCCTGTCACACATCAAAAGTGGTGAAGAAATTCACGACAGAGCAGCAAATACAGGTACTTGATTGGCCAGGGAATTCCCCAGATGTAAATCCCATTGAGGATTTGTGGGCTATATGCAAAAGTCGCCTCCGTGCTGTAGACTGTACGACTATGGAGAAGCTCATTCAGGCACTGATTCAAGTGTGGTACAGGGATCAGAAAATCAACTGTGACTGTTTGAAACTAGTAGACCCCATGCCAAACAGTTTTCAAATGCTGCTTAAAAATAGTCATATCCATTACTAATGTGAGTTTTGTACATGTATATGTGAGTTTTGTACTACTAAATTCATTGTTTGTTTCAATTAATTTGCACAAGGGTGTATCCTAGCAGTGATCCTAGCAATTTCCAGCCAATCAAAAAAAACCCAACAACCCAGAGTTACTCACAGTTTCAACTGAAAGGAAAAGAAGCAATGAGGCTCCACTTGGGATTTTATATAAATGCTGTCTTGTTGCTACTTTGCGAACATTCTGAAATTGCAAAGAATCATTGCTAACCATCAAGGGATGTTTCAGGAAGCATGGTCTTTCCTCAGCTCGACAGTCAATGAGCATATGCCATCTAAACCCATGTGCCTAGGTAGGGATGCACGGAACAATTTCTGGTCTCTGCCACTTTCACATGTGGTTACTCATGAGGGTGTCCCATTCCATGTCCACATTAATCTGCAATTAAAAAAAATTCTGCACCCCAAAAAAAATCACATCTAAATAACTTTTTTGGAAAGTATTTTCTCTTAAAATTCCCATTTGCTGCATAATCTATCTCAAAATATGCATTGTTAAATGCATGCCAATACAGTCATACCTCTTGTTATGTTTGCTTCAGGTTAAATCTTTTCAGGTTGCGTCCCGCAGCAACCCGGAAGTACCGGAAAGGGTTACTTCTGGGTTTCACCACTCGCACATGTGCAGACACTCAAAATGACGTCACGCGCATGCAGAGAAGTGGCAAATCGCGACCCGCACATGCACAGATGCAGGTTGTGTTCTGCTCATGTTGAAAACAGGGCTCCGGAATGGATCCTGTTCGCAACCAGAGGTACCACTCTACAGTGGTACCTTGGTACTTAAACGGCTTGACTCTCGAACAAATCGGCTCCCAAATGCTGCAAACCCGAAAGTGAGTGTTCTGGTTTGTGAACATTTTTCAGAAGCCGAATGTCTGACGTGGCTTCCGCAGCTTCCAATTGAGTGCAGGAAGCTCCTGCAGCCAATCAGAAGCTGCGCCTGGGTTTTTGAACTAAATTTGAGAACCAAGATACCACTGTACTTTTTTTGAACCAAGAACTGTGTTGCAACATTTGAAAAAGTGTGGGAATGTGATGGATGGCTGTGTTCTGATCCACAAATCAGTGTAGGAGGTGAGGAACAGGTCAGCTCATGCTGAAATATAAACAAAATTCTTCAAGCACCCCCTATTGCTAGTTGGTTTTTATTGTAGAGTTTTGGAACCTATAGTATCCCATGGGAATACAGAATTTGGCCAAACCCCCAGTTTGGAATATGTAGCTGCTGGTGGGTCAAAGAACCACAATTAAAACTAATGATGTGATTTATGTTCAGTATTCTTTTTAAAAAGTGCAGCGGAACTAATAAGACTCAGCCGAGGTATATGCTAGCTACATCAACAATGTTTTGTTCCGATTCATTGTGGCCAATTTCATTGGAACTTTCATTTTAAAACTGTGCTCAGTTAAACTGTTGCCAATACCAGAGTAGTCATTATGGTTGTTTGCTAGAAAACAAGGGAGAGGGGTGGTGAAATCTGTTGAGGAGCCAAGATGTTTGAATCAACATATATACAGTATAACAAACCCTTAATCAGTCTGTTACTTGTAGTAATGCCATAAGTTTTTGGTTTTTTTACAAGTTCTCTTTGGGATATCATGGTACATTCCAAATCAGACCTCTTTCATAATAATAGACTGTGAAGACTGCCTCTCTCTAAACTTTTATTACATTGCCAATATATTCTTTGTTCTTAGAAAATGGTTTGCAGCCCGATCTTATGCCTGTTTGCTCAGACGTATATGGAGTTCAGTGATACTTACTTCCAAATAAGTAGATAAGATTTCAGCTTGTAGCTGGTCCTTGAGCGAGAGCTTATACAACAAATGTTTACTTCTTTCTAAGTACCGTATTTTTCGTTCTATAAGACGCACCAGACCATAAGACGCACCTAGTTTTTGGAGGAGGGAAACAAGAAAAAATAATATTCTGAATCTCAGAAGCCAGAACAGCAAGAGGGATCGCTGCGCAGCGATCCCTCTTGCTGTTCTGGCTTCTGGGATAGCTGCACAGCCTGTATTCACCCCATAAGATGCACACACATTTTTCCTTACTTCTGGGGAAGGAAAAAGTGAGTCTTATAGAGCAAAAAATACGGTATATATAGATATAGATGGAAGGAAGGCCTTGAGGAAGTCAAACCAGAAGCATAAATGTTAATTTACCCAGAGTGCCAAAACTGCATCCAAATTCCCTAACACTAGTATTTGAGGTTTTGAAATGGGTTGCATTTAGATCCTAACCTGCCATGAGTCAGGGACCAGAAGCCAAATTCAGAAAATTAAATTTAAATAAACAATATATTGAAGTGTCAGTAGATGATCAGAGCTGGGTGTGTGTGTGGAAGAATTGCTCAAAGTTTATGCCACCTACTGCTGCCTTCTTCCTATGTGTACCAATTGATTCTGTTCTGTTTATCCAGCTCCCAATTTTCTAAAATCCTATTAAGGTCTCCCTTTAATGGCAGTATTTCATGAATGAGGAGTTGGGTTGAGATCAATCCTTGTATTGTAAAAGGCATTCATTGGCTAGGTTATCATCTGTCAGCTGGAGAGGAAACTTCATACTGGGACTGAGGCCTAGCCTGAACTGGCAGTACGGATCCTGCAAAATACCAATGTGTGTTTTGCTCATCAGAAACAGTTGTATGATATGGCTGTTTACAGTGTGAAGTACATGCACATTCCTGCCGCATGCATCCCAACCTAGCTGTCATGTGCATCTTAGGGACAGTTTATACATACATGCATGCTTGCCATTCGATAACATCTCAAGAGGTGACTTCTGCACATGGACTGCCACAGATCTGCTGTCATAGAAAGAACTTTAATACTTTCTTGTAGCAAAATGCAGTACGTTCAGTGGAGTCAACATGTGTGTAGTAATCCTATGTACACTGAGTGCAAATGAATCAACTGTTGTTGTGTGCATGTGTGAGCCAGGCCTTGGATGGATCAGGAAGTGGAAGCTGCATTGACTATGAATTCTGCATCTTCTAGCTGTATTGACTGATGATGCTGTGAAGCTGGAGGCCAATTCCTTGCTACTCCCTTGTGGACCTTTATATTTCAGGCACACTAAGCCTCCTTCTTCTGTTTCCTTTTGATCTTTCCCTGTTTTCACCGCTGGGTTAAGAGTGATACGTGAAGCCAAACTTGCCCATCTTTATTAGTTTTTGTAAACCTTATGGAAGACCGTTCAAGCTCCCCCCCAGATTTTGGTAGGCTAAGCAGGAAAAGTATCTAAATCCTTAGTGGGAATATTTGTACACGGAAGCATAGAAGCTCATAATTTATATTTCAGACGCAGGTGGCGCTGTGGGTTAAAGCCTCAGCGCCTAGGGCTTGCCGATCGAAAGGTCGGCGGTTCGAATCCCTGCAGCGGGGTGCGCTCCCGCTGCTCGGTCCCAGCGCCTGCCAACCTAGCAGTTCGAAAGCACCTCCGGGTGCAAGTAGATAAATAGGGACCGCTTACCAGCGGGAAGGTAAACGGCGTTTCCGTGTGCGGCTCTGGCTCGCCAGAGCAGCGATGTCACGCTGGCCATGTGACCCGGAAGTGTCTCCGGACAGCGCTGGCCCCTGGCCTCTTAAGTGAGATGGGCGCACAACCCCAGAGTCTGTCAAGACTGGCCCGTACGGGCAGCGGTACCTTTACCTTTACCTTTACTCTCAGGAAGGCCTATCTATGCTGAAATTTGCAGCATGCATAAGTTAAGTGGCTCAGTCAGATTTGCGTTCTTTCTTTTTATTCTCAAAATGTGTGTACATGACTCCGAAGCCCCAGCTAATGTAAATCTCATTGAGCAACTTGCTGAGCATTGGTTTCTGAGATTGTATCACCCACACCCATATCTTTTCAGGACTAGAGAACGGCTTTGTTAGCTGAAGCTGAGATTCTCAGGGAGCTGAATTTTGTACCCCTATTACCACATTCTGTAGCTTTTCTGCAGTCTTGCAGAATCACGGCATACACCCTAATCTACACATCTTTATGTATCCCATGCTCCCTGACACTTCCTCATGGTGATATGATACGCTCTGGATGTCTTCTCCTGATAAAGTGGAGGTTCTCCTGCACAAAAAAACAAAACAAAACAAAACACCCAAGGGAATGTCTGACAGTGGTGAAGAAACTCCATATCTGTTGAAATTCTTGATTGACTTTCAGTGCTATCCTCATTATCTAGATCAGTCAGGTGAGCATGTACACTGGTCCTAAGAGTTTGAAGTCATTTGGCCATGGAGACATGGTGGTAGACCTGCTTGTTTGTCACCTCCCTGATTTAACAGAATCCCTTGAACACAGGTAATATTAGGAAGCTCTCTGCTCAGGTTGATAGAGGATATGGCTCGCACCATGTCATTGAGCACTGTAGGTTAACAACTGCTTTTCTTCACAGTATGCACCACACCTCTAACATAGATCGCTTGGCGCTTTAGGCGACACCTTACTGGGGGGCAGGGCAGGGCGCAGTTGTCTGCTTGTCTGTTTGGCAATTAACCATTCACATGCTTCTTGTTGTTGTAACATGCACTTCCTCTCTTGTTTCCATTCAAGCTTTGTACAGCATGGAAATTAATGTGGAGAAAGACAAACAGACAGGAGAGACCAAGATTCTCTCTACATCCCCCATTGGCCCAGAGGCTGCCCTTCAAAGAGGAATCAAAGTCTATGACGATGGTACCAAAGTAGTCTATGAGATGCACTCTGGGGGTGCGGTGGTAGAAAACGGAGTGCACAAGTTGAGCTCAAAGGATGTAGATGAACTCATTCAGAAGGCTGGACAATCAAGCGTAAAAGGAGGGACTGTGTCGATAGCGGACGGAAACCTCAGTCATATGAAGGAACAGATGCTTTTCAAGGAGGCCAAACTAGAGATGGTGCACAAATCCAGCAAAAGGCATTCCGAGAACCCACGACACCAAGCGAAACTTTCTGGGGATGAAGTCCCAGAAGCCACCACAGATCACCCTGTAACAATGATATTTATGGGTTACCAAAACATTGATGATGAAGATGAGACAAAAAAGGTGTTGGGCTATGATGAGACAATCAAAGCCGAACTGGTCCTCATCGACGAAGACGATGAAAAGTCGCTACGAGAGAAGACTGTGACGGATGTCTCAACCATGGATGGAAACGCCGCGGAGTTGGTTTCTGGGAGGCCCTTATCGGACACAACTGAGCCCTCCTCACCAGAGGGGAAGGAGGAAAGTCTACCAATGGAAAAACTCCCAGGTACAGAAAAGAAAAAGCGCTGTCAATGCTGTATTGTCATGTGACCACCTCTTCCTTTCTTCCTCTTCTTCCGAGCAGCTCGTGCTCCATCACTCCCTTAGACCTCACTGTATTTTTCTAACTGCAATACTGTGAACTGGAAGTGACTGCCTCCATTGCCTTGCAGTTGGGTTTCTCTGGTTTTTTCTAGTTCTTCAAGGGAGATGAATCGTGAAATTGTGATTTCTCACCAAATGCACTGTTTTAGGATTATTTTTTAAAAAGGGTGAGACAGAAACGGAAAGTGAACACACACAAAATCACTTTCGTATTTGAAACAGATCTTATCTATATCTATATATCTATATAAATATATAATATATGAATATGCATTGATGGCTGTGTGTGAATATGCATATTTATATATTGCATATATTTATGAAACTTATAAATGTATATTAAGAATTTTACTTTATATATCTAGCAGGTATGATCAGCCTCCAAGGATGTTGCAGGACTCTTTTAAGTTTCACATACATGTGAGCCTTAAACTGCATTTTAATGTGAGTGTGTGTTTTCTTAAAAAAACAAACAAAAAACCCCACAAAAAATTGGTTTTATTTTTTACTGGTGCAAGGGGAGAGCACATGATCATGCTAGTATTTTGATATTACAGCATTTGGGCTCTTCCTTCCCCAAAAAGCTTCACAACCTTTGTTTTGTTCTAGTAGTTTTTCAGCAAGACTTGCCCCCATAAAACCTCCAACATAACTGCTGGGGCTTGTGCTTAGCGGGTGGGTCACAAACAAGTGAGTTTGACTCAGCAAAGCACTGCTCCTGTGCAACCTCCATTCATTTTCATGGGGTTGTGTGCCAGCTTCACTGCTATGAATTAATGTTCCACAGTAGCTACAGAGCTGTAGCTACTCCTTGGGCTCCTCAGAAGAGAGTTCAATGTAGGTGGTATCATTGGCTTCAATGGGACTTGTGTGTGTGCAGCTGTGTGTTGGCCAAAGCAGCATCCAACGACCTTGCGCCATCCAGATGTTTTGGACCACAACTCCCATCAGCCTCAACCAGGACCATGGCTGATGGGGCTTGTAGTCCAAACCATCTTGAAGGATACCGGGTTGGCAAAAGCCGTCTTACAGACCTGGAGTATATTTTACAACAACAGAAACACAACATGGTTCACGCCAACAAACGCAGCTGACAGTGAAATGGAATTCTTTTTCTGCCTAGAGAATTGAGAGTGATGGTTTTGGACTTGGGTTCTGGCCTTCCCTAAATCTTCCAGGTTACAGTATTGTGTACCTGCTCCAGCTCCGTACCTTAAGACGGAAGTAGGCATGTTGGGGGGAACAGATCCATGATTGAAGCACAGGCACTGATTTTAATGACTTGCCGTTTGGTAACAGTGCCTCCATATTTTTTATTTTTTATTTTTTTGTGGCCTGCTGTAACCCTGGTATGTGAAAGATTCGTTTGCAGTTGACTTAAGGATATGATAACGATTGCATGGTTTGATCACTGTTCCTATCAAAAGCGGTTAGGAAAGCTGCAGTTTTCCCTAACGAGAGAAAAGGCCCAGTTCTCAAGTTATTAGATAAGTTTCATCTAGAGTACGTTGTCAAGTTTGTCCCAGAGGACAAAGTGGGGAGCAAAGTGAGGAAGCTGATGCCTTCAGATTGGAGTGAGCTCTGCTTTTGCGTTCATGTAGCCTCAGAGCATTCTCATAGAGTATTTCTTCAGGAAGAAATGAGAGTAAGCCATAAGGGTAGACCAAATTGAGGTGCTGGTTTTTTGTATCACTGGAACGGTTTTCAAGAACATTGCGCTTCAATGGCTGGTGACCAAGAGGAGGCAATTAGGGACCCATTCACCCAAGGTGACTCATAGTCCTCCTTGTTTTCCAAAAATTCAGCAAAATAGCCTTTCGCTCTCTCATTTCGTCATGAAGGAATTCTCAAAGGTCGCAGAATAACAGAGGGTCCTTCCCTACTTTGTCTCATTGGGCATAGACATTATTTTTCCCTCAGGATAGCAGCTGAGGGGAGAGGACAAGACTGGTTATTGAGTTCACATGATCCTTTTATGTTACTTTCTCACTGCAAGGAAAAGTGAAGAAAAAACAGAAGATCCCATGATTGTTTGACTGTGAGTTCTCTTCTGACCTTAAAAGATGCTACCCTCAAAATCCAGAGGATTTGATCTCTTAAGCTTATAAGACACCCCACATTCAAGCAACAGTGGGATCTCCTGTTTGGTCATTCATGTTTCCCGCAGTGAATTAAATGGCGGAGCTGTGGAGATTGTGTGAGCCAGAGGCCTTCTGCCACTCCCTCCTTGAAGGCATTTGAGCTGGCCCATTGTTTCAAACAAGTATCTCACGATCAATTATGATGATGACGATGATTAACAATGAACCTGTGGTGAACTTACACATGTACCGATACAGCTTTTTTCTATCTGCACTCTTGTAGAACTCCCTTTCGGAGTCCATTGGGGTTCTGCGGTGGTAAGAATTTCAGAATTACTCATTTAAGCCCATGACACCCAGTGGCAATTTCTGACTAATGCAGGTGATAGGTGTCCTCTTCAAGGCACCCTTATATGAAAAGACAGCCTGTTGATGAAGTCTCAAACTGAAAGGAGGCACAAATGAAGCCACTATAGTAATTTGAGACGGATGGAAAACATCTGTACCCTTGCTTAGGCTCTGTATCCCACTAGCTATTTTTTCAGTGGAGATATTTCTGGTTGATAGCTACATGTGTGACATTCAAATTAGAAACAATATTTTCTATAGGCATTAAAATGATTTCAACCAAGGAGGAATTTCATTTTTTAGAACGATGGCAAAGCCAGCATCTGAGGTTGTTTCTCACAATGTACCTGTTCTCTCTCTCTCTCTCTCTCTCTCTCTCTCTCTCTCTCTCTCTCTCGTGGTGCTTTCACTGTATTAACTATTAGCTTTAAACATTGTGTTGAATGATGTTTCTGCTCTTAACTCTTTTCTTTCTGTGCCATGCATGGTAACTTTCATGTCGGGAATACCAAACGACCACAGCAGGATTTGCAGGATTATATCATATCCTGGTCTTAAACACATTTACCTGGTAGTATGTTGCCCTTGATATCAATGGAACATGCTCCCACATAAGTGTGCATTGGATCACAGCCTTAAAAAGATCTCTTCGAAGGATGGTCTCTCTCATGCAGCTATTTTATTTTCTGCTAAGAGGGGTATGATAATTTTTAAACCAATGCTGAATATCCAAACTCTACATTATAAACAATACAATAAAATAAACTTGCAGAAGTGCAAAGAGATTAAGCAAGTTTTACAGCTGATCCCTGCATTTCTAATGGATAACAGCTTCCATCTACTTAAAAACTAATTATTAATATTCATATTCTTCCCTCTATTTTTGGTTTGTTAGGTTAAGTGTGGCATAGCCCATAATTTCCCACACAGCATCCATCTGGTGTCTTCCACACCCTAGCAATTCCATTTTTGCCAGTTCCAAACAAATCCAATGCCCTTTTTAGCTTCAGTGTCCTTGACGTCGCCCAGTTAGAGAACTAAAGAATTCCGTTGTATGTTATGTCTCACATGGCAAAAGGAAGATAAAAAGGGTAACCATTTGCAGCTCTGACTTGCATAGGTAGCATTGGGAAATATTATTAGGTTTAGGTATTTGTTTTCAAGTTGCATAGGTATGGAAAAGGTTTAGGAATTCATTCATTTAGCATCAAGATGCTTCAGATGACATTATTATAAGATATAAGGGCACAGAAAATTTAATCCTTAATGGTTAGAAAGAGAGCACAAAAGCAGACTCCTCCCCCCACCCCCCGATACAGAAAACTGAGTTTCATTCATTGCAGTTTAAGCCCTGAAAAGTCATCTTCCTGGGCTTCTTCTTGTATGCCGTCAATGTTAAACCAGGGGGGGAAATGGTCAATTTAATGGAGGTATCTACAATGGCACCTTTAAAATATATGAGAGACTAGATTCCTACCAAGCACAACCTACAGTAAACATGATTCAGCTAAGCACACCTGAACTGCATTCAAGTCAACAGATGGGTCTTGAGCTATATGGGTTTACCCCTGCTGGCTTCTCAAAAAGTATTAGAGCATCCCCTCGTATCCAAGCAAAGTTAGTTGAACTTGGGTCCCATTGTTCAAAGGGAAATCAGTTCGAATAACTTAGTCTTGCTTCCAAGCCATAATATCTGATCAACTCTGCAGCCCAAAATAGTCGTGTTTACATGAGTGAATATATTGGCTGCACCCCAAATTTTTAACAGGGTCCAATGTACGCATGAACCAGAGGTGATCAGAGGCCATCCCATTCAGTTGTACATCAGGCAATGCTCTTTGCATACATTTGGAGAATCTACCCACATGAAAATGAATGAAGCATAGCAAAAATGTAAGTCGCTTTGGGCTGGAACTAACAAATTTAGTAAATATAATAATAATAACAATAATAATAACTGAATCATCTAGATTTGGGCATGCATATTGTTCTAGAATAACTGAGTTTCGAGGTGGAGGGGGGAGTGTTTTTAAGGGAGGGACCATATAGCTCAATAGCTCAGTCGTAGATCACCTGGTTGGCATGGCAAAGGTCCTGGCATTTTCAGGTAAGGACAGGGAAGAAACGAAGGAGAGCTGCAGCCAGTCAGAACAGACAATACCAGGCTAGAAATAGAACAATGGTCTGATGTGGTATAAGACATATTCCTATGTTGCTAAACTAATTTTATTTCAGTTTTTTTTCTTCTATGCTGGAAACAGGATAGGCCTGGAAAGTAAAGGTTTAAAAAAACAAAGAGCCTAGGCAGTGTAAGAACCAGAGAGATAGTCCCTGCTGAGTTTTCCTAGTGGTCGTTATCACTTAGATTACACATTTGTGTCATTTTTACAACCTCAGTGACTTCCCTCAAAGTATCCTGGGAACTGCAGACTGGGGAGGGGACTGACAATTCCTTTTCAATCTCTCGTGCCCCTCACAGAACTGCAGTTCCCAGCTGCAAGTCTGTAACGTAGATACACCCTCAGAGCACCTAGATGTTCTTTCAATGATTGCTTGTTTGCAATTCCAGCACAGAAAAACACTTTTCTTTAAGTAAATGTAGGCAGAAAGGATTAGCTTCATGACTGGGTGGCACAATTAATGTTTTCGCCTTAACTTTTGTAAATAAATTTTAAAAATACACAAGGGAGAAAAATCTTCTCAGCATGTTTTCATAGAATTAAAAAAAAAAAAAAGGTAACCTGTACATTTTTTTTATATTTTGTATTTTCAAAGTTTCTACAAGTTCACCTAAGTTTTCTTGAGGACTCCCCTGTCCCCATCCTGGCAAAAATCACTACATCCTTATCTGATTATTATTTTTTTTAAAGAAAGAGATGTAGAACAGAACCACCATACTGACCAAGCATCCCCTTACAGTTAAAGGAGTATCAATACAGAAAGAAAAGAATTACAGGGTTGTTTTTCTCTTTTGGTTTCCTGTGGCTGATGTACTGTATAGTATATGTTTACATTACTCCTCCAGTTTGCCTTTGTGATATTATCTAAATGAATGACAAAATCTAGGTATGATGTGCCATTGGACAAAATGCCTTAGCACTCTCTTCTTTCTCATTCTCTCCCGGAGACTTCCAGCAATGCAGGCTGCGCCCCAAAGCTGTATGAACACAACATTTGCTTTTAGTCTCCTATTCGATCCAAAAAACGGCATGATGTATCTCATAACTAATATGGCACGGTCTGCAAATCTGGGGCCCCTATGTACCTGTGTTTCTCATAGTGCGGTTCTGACTTTAACTGCATCCTATATAGTCTCACAAGTCGATCCTCCCAGCTGCATGTTGGGGCATTGCAGAATTCTGATATAACAATGGGGGGGGGGAGGGAAGCTAGGCTATACAACAGATTGATCCTTATTCCAGTCAAGAGGGAAAATGTGGGCAAATTGTGACCAGCGCTCAAGCATAGAAGCGCTTTTGCATGATCATTTATCAAATATTATTTATTTTTTAAAGGCCTTTTCATTTATAGATGGTTAACAGAAAACAAGACAGTGGCCCATTGGGGCCTTGAATAGTGCATCTGGCAATTCTGGATGCAGAGAGAATTGCATGGTTGTTTTTACTTTCTGTCCCCTTCACAACAGAGGTTTAGGATTACTTGCTAGCAGTGGTGTAGTGTTAGGAACTCATCATGACACACACACCCCATCAGCATCCCAGGAGAGTTCACAGCCATGGCCTCAAGGAAAGTCTAAAAATGCAGGCAGCAGCTGAGGTGATCATGCAATATATATATATATACAGTGGTACCTCGGTTTATGAACTTAATCCATTCTGGAAGTCCATTTTTCAACCGAAACTGTTCTTAAACCAAGGCGTGCTTTCCCTAATGAGACTTCCTGCCGCCGGTGTCCTTCTACCGTTCGGATTCCATTCTTAGACCAAGGGAAAGTTCTCAAACCAAGACGCCACTTCCGGTTTTGCAGAGTTTGTAAACCAAATCGTTCTTTAACCGGACTGTTCTTTCAACTTGTTAGACAGGTTTAACAAAACATCTTCAGCTAGCTGAATAGCAACAGTCAGCTTTTAATTAGAAAGGCAAGCAACCTTTCAAAGAAGTGTTACCATTTAAACTACTAGTATGAAGCAGGAATCCCATCAAAGAAAAGTGACGACATACCCAGCCTCTTCTTCACTGTTTTCCTCATTCTCTTCCTTCCTCTATGCTAATCTGCACAAACTTGGAAGTTTCATTATCTGTCTGTTAATTATTCTGGCAGATTGTTTCTGATCTGAAAAAAACGTACTGGAACTACATTCCTCCGTGTTCCCCTTTCCACTGCACTTCTTCCTGTTAAGAAAATAGTAAAATGATGCAAAGTTTAAAGTTAGTGGAGGTTCAAGCAGTGAAGACATTACTTACTACTAAATGCTGAATGTTGCTGTTTTTAGATGGAAGCTCATTGCTTTCAGATGTTTGCTTTTCCTTGCTACTGGATGTGATTTTGAACTAACTGACAAAAATCTCATGCAATTCCTCTCTTCTAGATTGTTTCAGGGTTCCTTTGCAGTCTGTGCCCAAAATAGTACAGTCAGGATTCTGCCATCTTTAACTACAATTATCTGCCCACCTGACAGCAGGCTCTGCCAAAGTCAGTAAGACATTACATGTAGGAGTAAACACATATAGGATTCCAATGTTCCATCTACCATCTCTCACTGCATAATGTGTAGAACCGCTCTAACTTTCAACTGACTATGCTCCCTCTCTCTCCCTCTCTCTCCCTACCCATCACATCACCCACCCATCAAATTTGCACCTTCCAAAACAATAGGGAAACCAAAATTCACACTTATCCAAACTTTGCTTTCACCAACCAAACAGTGCTGGCGAAGTGCATACATTAGAGAGAAATGTGCATAAAACTAATGCAATGGTGAAAATAACACACTGAAATGCATTCGGTTATGAAAAAAAATGCTTGAAAAAAGATGTACATTAGTCAAAATTGCATGCAAAAATGTGTACATTAGGAGAAATTTGCACTTAAACGCTGGTGAATTTTCATGCAGATTTTCTTTTTTAAAAAAACCAAACCACAAATTGCTTCAAAATGTGGAAAAGTTAAAGTTAAAGCTGGAAATAAGAGATTGACATAAACTTCCATCCCTAATACACACATCTTAATTCATAAATATTATTGAGCATGTAACAAAATATCTCTCTGCTGTAAATAACCAATCTTATTTACGCATAATATCCACCTGCTTTTATAAGAAGACTTTTCCAAGTCCACTGAGAGAGAACTCCTGCATGCCAATAAAAATTGGGATCCATTTAAATTATACTCTGAAAAGAAAATCTTCTGCAAATCGAGCTTTTCAGATTAACTGCATTCCAAATGAGGCTTTTCAAACAGCAATTTGTTAAGCCTTTCCAGGTCAGCAAAATATGCTGATCTAAAGTATCTTGACTTTAAAATGCTACGGCCCAATCCTGCCAAAGTTCAGCACTTCAAAAACCCATTGATGATGGCAAAATTGGTGCGATTTTAAAGTTGGGTTGGATTGAACTCACTATTCATTTAAAATACAGGAACTTTTGTTCAGATGCCCTTCAGTCAACTTAACATCCTGACCTTATAACATTCATTTTGTAAGATAGCATACTTAGAGTGCAGCAATAGCTGGTTAACTGATGTAACTTTAAGCACATGAGCTATCCCTGGTGATAGGCAAATAACATACAGCACAATCCTAAACATGTTTGCTCACAAGTCCTGTTTGTGGGAATATTCAGGGAGGCAAGAGAAGATATATTGTTTATTAATATCCTTAGCAGACTTTCACATTCCCCTTATAAACGCACAGCGGACAGTATTGAATTGTATGTTCCTGGTAAATTCCCTTTTAGTCCATCTTAAAAAGAATAAACATGCCACAATCTTGTTTAAAGTATATAAAAGAAGTTTACTCACATCATCAGTTCACAGTTGGATCCCTAAAGGCAGACTTGGTTATAAATTATATACATTTGGATTTACCCCATATGGGGGGGATAATCCCAGTGACTACAGACTGGCAGTCACTGCAGTTCACACGACGAAAGGAAGATGGAAAAAGAGTCGAAAAGAAGGAAGTGTGCTGTGTGCCTTGCCCTTTTGTTACCTAGGCAGGTAAGGTCACGCCCACCTCTAGTCACATGCAAGAGGAAGGATGCTCCAGGCCAGGAGGAAACAGGAAGTTTTCGACTGGCTGGACCAAACATTCCCCCGCATGTCTTCTCTAGGAAAACAAGGAATGTTGTACTTGACTGCTACTTATGTATCACATCCCACACTGTTGAGTTCAGTGAGGCATACTCCCAAGCAAGTACACATGAGAATGTAGTCTTCAGCACATAGCTAGGCATTTATGGGATCGAAACTACAACAGGATCAAGCATTATATACAGTTTGCATGTCTTCTTTCCCCCCCTTAAAAACGTATCAGTTTGCAATGGCTTGACTGACAGCTTGATTCACAATCCAGTTAAGCCACGCCATCTTTGGAAAAGTCCCCTGTGCATAAACAAACACAAGACTGCAACTTCTGCCCTCCCCAACTGATAGGGCAGCAAGTTACATACCCTCCAACACCAGAGTGAGGCAAATTGGGACACAACCTCAATGGAGGCCACACACACCCCCTTGCTCCACCCCCGTCCCTGTCACTCATGCCCCGCTCCCCTCTCTGGGCTCCCACCCTCACACCTTCGCCTGCCACTGCCGCAACCTCCCCTGCCGCTGCTTCCGTACTTTCGGAAGCGGAGACCGGCTTCTAGAAGTAAATTGGCTGGAAGGCTGCAGTGGAAGGAGGAATAAAAGTGGGCAGCACAGAGGGGGCAAGGTAAGTTGGTGTGACTTTGGGTTCCATTTTTATTTTATTTTTATTTTTTTTGGTCCTGTGCTCTGATGTGAGCCAACTAACACACATGACAGTGCAGGACCAAAAAAAAAAGGCATGTCTTTTGGTCCCATGCTCTAGTGCAGCCAGAGCAAGGGAGCCAAAATGGGATATCCAGGATTGGAATTGGAAGCCAACGCAGCTTCTGTAAATTCTGTAAGTGTCCCACTTAAAATGGGATAGTTGTATGGTTATGCATCACTGGAAAAGTGGGCAAAAGATGGCAGGTTCGGTATAAAATTTTGCATCTGCTAATTTTATATGTGTATATATGCAAATTTAGATATAACTACTGCAATGTAAACAAAAACATAACATTGCTTCCCAGAGCAGACTCCCAAGTAAGTATGCATAGACTTTCTGCCGACCACTACATTTTTATTTGTAAGTCAGTCCCACTGAATTCAAGTGTTTAGCTTGGGAATCTCTGGTTCTCCAGATGTTGTTGGACTCCAATTCTCATCAGCCCCAGTCAGTATAGCCAGTGTTCAAGGATAATGGGAGTTGTAGTTCAGACACATCTGAAGAACCTCATGTTTCCCTTCCCAGGTTTAACCAAGTCCTCCAGTTTGGTTTCCCAGATGTTTTGGATTATAATTCTCATTAGCACTAGCCAGCACAACTGAGGTTGTACACACTGTATAGGCCAAGGCAAGAGACAAATCCATTTAAAAACTGTTTTTCCTTTTCATCAGCAAGTACAAAGCCAGGTCAGAAGAAGGGCAAACACCTAACTTTTAAAATATTTTCTGTGTGCCATAAAGATTTGAATTTATTTTTATTTTTACAAAGCGGGGCTCAAGAAAATGTTGTGTGAGATACAGTTTTCTGGTGAACGTAGAGTATGGGTGAGATTTTTCTTTTTTAAACACGCCCACTTTCTATGTGAGCAAAGGTTTAAAAGATCCCATTTTGCAGAGGAGAGAAAGAACGACAATAAACTGCTGTGCTAACTACTGGATTAGAATTGCTGAAAATAGCTGCTGTCCTTTGTAACCTGAAGTGTACTTTTTGAGACTGTATATGCTTTTTTGTTTTGTTTTCTTCAGATAAAAAAAAAATCAAAGACAGACAGACAAAAAAAATAAAAAGAGATTTCAGAACACTGCCAGCAACAGCCATGCTGTATCTGTGGCTACTTTCTGGGTTTGGTTTTTGGTTTTTTTCCTTCTCTCTGTATAGTATTACAAGTAAATAAAACTGCCTTTTCACTGCACCTATTTCTGTGTCTTTGTCCTCTTTTTACTCTGTAATTCTCACTCCTCCAGATGCTCTATAATCTCCCGACAGTTTTGCATCCAAACATTTCTCCACCCCACTCACTAAAATATCAAAGTACTAACTTGCATTTCTCCCACCCAACTTGCATTCCTGCTGCTGCTTTATTTCTACTCATCTGGAGCCCCGCTCAATGCTCTCACGCCTAATTAACCCTTCACCGGATTTGATACTCTTGCAATCTTTTCCCACTCCCCAATCCCTTCCCCAGGGGTGCTCTGCATAACACACTATGCAGCTCCTCTTGCCACAGTGATGATGTGCTGGAAGTGGGATGGAGAGCAAAGGAAGAGTGAGCAGGAGCAGTCAGAACAGTGAAAGACAGGAGTGTGTCAGCAACCACCCCCGCCCCTCCCCCCAATTTATTTTACTTTTTGGTGTGCACCTAAGATTTGTTCAGTGCAAAGCAAAAAAGACAACGTTACAACGTTACAAACGTTACAAACAGGAACGTTACAACGTTACAAACAGGAATTTGAAGACTTGTATATCACAGAGGTGTACTTGCCAAATTTAGAAGAGGGCTGCAGTTTCCATTGAGGATACACCCAACAGCAAACTTGAATTTGTTGTTGTGTATAAAGTGTGGACTGCCCCACAAATACCAAATAAGACTACATGAGGTGCTTCCAGATGGATTTGCAGATGGATTCCTGAGACATTGGAGATGGGTCATTGGCAAAGGAATTGGGTTGGGGGTTTTTTACAGAATTTTCATTGGAAAGCATAAATTTGGATTAAATGTGGGGGGTATCGACTGGCGTTTTTATGCCAATGAGGTATTGCAGATGCCAGGAGGCGCGGGTGGCACTGTGGTCTAAACCACTGAGTCTCTTGGGCTCACTGACCAGAAGTTTGACAGTTTGAATCCCCGTGACGGGGTGAACTCCCGTTGCTGTGTCCCAACTCCTACCACCCTAGTGTTTCATGATGGGCGTAAAGCCGAATAAACATTTGATTGATTGATTGACACCCTAGCAGTTCAAAAACATGCCAGTGCAAGTAGATAAATAGGTACCGCTGCAGCGGGAAGGTAAATGGTGTTTCTGTGTGCTCTGGCTTCCGTCACGGTGTTCCATTGTGCCAGAAGCGGTTTAGTCATGCTGGCCACATGACCCAGAAAGCTGTCTGTGGACAAACGCCGGCTCCCTTGGCCTGAAAGCGAGATGAGCTCCACAACCCCATAGTTGCCTTTGATTGGACTTAACTGTCCTTTACCTTTACCTTATTGCAGATGCTACAAAATGCTGGCATGTGTGAGGAGCACCCATCTGGAAGCACCCTTAATCCAAAAATGAAGAGATGGTTACGAACATAAGAATTGCCCTGCTGCATGAGATCTTTCAAGCACAGCGTTCTCGTTCAAAGAGTCACCATCTTAGATATCTCGGGGGGGGGGGGGCAGTCAAGAGGCTGGTTGTAATCCTGATCTGGATTAGGAAGAAAGGTTTAACTCTTTCCCCTCACCCCTTTCTTGTCGCATACCATCCTTGAAGCTATTTGCTGCAAAGAAGATTTACAGGTGCAAATAGCCCCTTCTTGGGACTCCATACACACTGTGCCTTTAAAGCACATTCGAATAACATTTTCCCTCAAAGAATTCTGGGCACTGTGTTTAGTTAAGGGTTGCTGGGAATGTGCTTCAAATGTGCTTTAAAGGTATGTGTGTACGCACGTGTGTGTGTGTGTGTGTGTGTGTGTGTGTGTGTCATTTTTGGTGGTGCAAGAGAGAAAGGGTTAACCCCATCTTCCCACTCACATCAGAGTGAATCAAAAACAGCTGCAGAAAAAGTTAGGAACAGCAACAACAAAAAGACAGCTGCACAAATAGAATTGGTTCCAAATGTGTTTGGAGAAAACTCTTTAATCAAAAAAAAAATTTAATGCTTCATGTCAAAAACTGCCTGGGATGCATTTTTCCCTCGAGCTCACCTAAGTGAGCCAACTCTCATCTGTGCAGCCATCATTTTTGGTTCCTGGCATCTCCCCTTTGCAACCACCCCCACATTCAATCAGCCCCTCTCCAGCTGCTTTTTCACACTTAACATAACACATAGTTGGGCTTAAGATTTTTGATATAAACTAGGAATAGCTTAAGGGACATGGGTGGCGCTGTGGGTTAAACCACAGAGCCTAGGTCTTGCTGATCAGAAGGTCGGCGGTTCGAATCCCCGCGACAGGGTGAGCTCCCGTTGCTCGGTCCCTGCTCCTGCCAACCTAGCAGTTCGAAAGCACGTGAAAGTGCAAGTAGATAAATAGGTACCGCTCTGGCGGGAAGGTAAACAGTGTTTCCGTGCGCTGCTCTGGTTCACCAGAAGCGGCTAAGTCATGCTGGCCACATGACCCAGAAGCTGTACGCTGGCTCCCTCAGCCAATAAAGCGAGATGAGAGCCGCAACCCCAGTGTCGACCATGACTGGACTTAATGGTCAGGGGTCCCTTTACCTTTACCTTAGGAATAGCTTGCTGAAACCTTAGATCTGGTTGAGGAAGAGCCCATGATCCCCAAAACCAGCACATGCACACACACACCCCATCAGCTATTTTCTCCAGATCTAGCTTGGTGGGTCACAAGCTATAAAGCAGAAGTAGCCAACATCATGCCTTCCAGATGTTGGACTCCAGTTCCCATCAGTCACCATGGTGATGGGAGTTGTGCTCCAGCAACAACTGGAAGGTGTTATATTAGCCATCCCTGCTCTAAACCCAAATGCATTAAGAGTGCAAATAGAGATTTTTCTTCTTATTAGTTTTGTTTAAATTTACACCTTCCTCTAAAGGAACCCAGATTAGCAAACATGTTAGTGCTAAAACAATACACTTCAAACTTCTATAAAGAAGTTTAAAAACTCCTAAAACTCCTAAAAATAATCACCTACTGTCAAATCTAATAATATCAGGGTTACCAGGGACAGGTCTTTCTGTCATCAAATGCCTGGATAGATTAAAAAAAAGTTTTTAAATTCCAGCTTAAAGTTAATACTGAGGGAGACTGATGCAGCCAGCTATTTTGCAAAATATATTTCAAAGAAGAAAACTTAAAAAGGAAGTTGATAACAGCTGGATTTTTTTTTTAAATGCACTCACTACGTGAAGTTATGCATCCCACCCGTAATTCTAATTCCCACAACAAACAAATTTAACAGTACAGCACATGTAATTCTAAGTTTATAATCTACTTGATCCAGCTCAAGGGGACCTGACTCAATGGAAGGTACACACTTCAAAATGACACCAAAGTAAAGAGGAGCAGTCATGTTCTTTGCATATATGTGCAGAAATATAGTTTAGATTGATCTTCAGACCAAGGTCATCTTCCCATTGCCCATGCTGCTTGCAATAACTGAGATGCCACCAGTATGTTCAGTGGCTCCTTAGAGGACAATATGTGTGGCCTGCCCACAGAAGACAACGGAAGGTAAGATGGAAGAGAAACAAATGCCACATGCAGACTCCTTGTTGAAAAAGAGGAATACCATATTTTCCCATGTATAAGACAATGCTTTTTTTGGGGGGGGAGTCAAAAATTGGGGTCATCTTAGACATGAATGGTGAATGCACAGGGGTAAAAAATAAAAATAAAAACCCACTACAGTGGTACCTCTAGTTACAAACTTAATTCGTTCTGGAGGTCCATTCTTAACCTGAAACTGTTCTTAACTAGAGGCGTGCTTTTGCTAATGGGGCCTCTTGCTGCCGCTGCGCCACCAGCACACAATTTCCGTTCTCATCCTGGGGGAAAAGTTCTCAAATCGAGGTAACTCTTCCAGGTTAGCGGAGTTTGTAACCTGAAGCATTTGTAACCTGAGGCATTTGTAACTCGAGGTACCACTGTACTTAGCTTCCTGCGGCTGCCATGAAGAAGCTGCTGGAACCAGTTCTGCCAGCCATTTAAAAGCGGGTCGCTGGGGGGATTTTCTCATTTATTATTATAATATATATTTTTTTGCAAATACAGTGGTACCTCGGGTTACAGACGCTTCAGGTTACAGACTCTGCTAACCTAGAAATAGTACCTCGGGTTAAGAACTTTGCTTCAGGATGAGAAGAGAAATCGTGCAGCTGCGGCAGCAGTTGGAGGCCCCATTAGCTAAAGCGGTACCTCAGGTTAAGAACAGTTTCAGGTTAAGAACGGACCTCCAGAACGAATTAAGTTCTTAACCCGAGGTACCACTCGGGTTTGGGGATTGGGGCTTGCATTATGCCCACTCGTCCATTTGCCCCCAAAAAGCTCAACAACTCTCCACCTCTGCTACTGCCCTTCTGGATTTCCACTTCTAGAGATATGGCAACCCTAAAATATTGATTTCTTAATTCTAGGTTAAAGGGGGGGGGGGGAGGTTCCATCTTATACACAGAAAAATATGGTATATCAACCAAACTGAGGACGAATTTATACATTCAGCCGACTCAAGTGGTCAAGCTTTGGCTGGACTCTTCCACATATTTTGGCCAGACTGATCCATGAAGGCTACACTATGGGGCCCAAGTTCAGGGCTGTATGCTGCACAGCTCAGCCTCTCCCCAATCACCACCCCCCAAAAGCCCTCTGCGACAGGAAACAGCAGGGATGTTCTAGGAAGGAAACTGCTGGGTTGCAGCCAAGGCACTAGATGCCCATGGTCTTAATTTAAACCTTTCCTCAAAGAGCAAGAGTGGCAGCAAGCTCAGCCAATCAGCTAATTAAGTTAACATGGCGGGAAACATGGAGGGGTATTGACTATCTCAGCACTTCCCCTTGCATGGTGTGGTAGCAAATAGGCTTGCTGGCCCTGGAGAGAGATCAGTGTGACCAAGATGGCAAGCAAAAGGTAAGGGGGGAAAGCCGGTAAGTAGCAGCAGAGAAAAGAGTGGGGCAGTCAAGGCAGGAGGGCACATGGCAGCACCTCTGCAGATAGCTATATAATTTTAAGGGCTTTTCTTGCAGATGGTAGTGAATTCACCAACGACATTGAGAACACAGCATGGAGATAATGAATTTCTAAGTTTGATGACTAAGGCGAGAGTCGTAAAAATGGGTGTCAGCAGACACAAGCCTATAAAAAGTTCATATATATTTTATTGCAACATGTTTTAATGCTGTTGGTGATTTTGAAGAGGGAGAGCATTGTTTCTGTAATAGATATAATGTAGCCAGGTGTCACTTATCAAAATACAGCCCTTGACAATGAAGGACAGCTTACATAAGTGCTCAAAGAGGGAAAAGTAGAATTGATCTCTAACTGAGGGAGGCAGAAGTATGCTCCAAAGTATTCAATATGAAAGGTTTGCTCTGAGACCAAGGGGGTTTCTGTTACTCATTTCACAATGTTTCCAAGAGAATAGCAACGGAGGCAGCATAATTTCATTTATAAACATAGTTCTTTCAATCCAAGTTTATCCAGAGTCTAAACTACCATGCAGAGTAACCCTAGGCATGTTGACTCCAAAGTAAACCCCACTCTGCACCTTGGGGCTTACACCTAGGAAAATGGACATAGGATTGCAGCCTCAGGAAATGAGCCTCAGAGCATTCTGTATGGAGTTTCTATCATTATGCTGCATAAATTATGTTATTAATGTTGTATACCATCCTGAGATCCATAGCTGTCAAGCGTCCCTTATTTGGCGGGACAGTCCCTTATCCCAGCGCCATGTCCCGCTGCTGTCCCTTATTGATGATGTCCCTTAAATTTCCCGGGTTTCAAAGGAAGCAGCTCCTCTCCCTCCCTCCCTGCTGGCCAGGGAGGAGGGAGGCTCCAACTGTGTTGCTTGGCTGTGTTGCTCACCCAATAAGGAGTCTAAGAACGACTGGGGGGTGGAGCTTGCATGCCTTGTGCCGATCAAATTGACCGCATTGCCTGGGGACTCGCCTTTGCTCAGCGCTTCCCAGCGGAGAAGTGACTGTGGTTTTCCTTGCTGCGTCCCCTTTGCCGGGTCGCTGCGCTGTGGGAACCACTACTTGAGGCTTCATTTGGCTGCTGGTTGACTAAAATCCCTTATTTTGGCTGCTGATCCCTTATTTTCGAGGCTGCTGGTCCCTTATTTTCAAATCTGTAAGTTGACAGCTATGCTGGGATCTTTGGACAAAAGGTGGTATATAAATCAAAATAATCCATGCTATTTTTCTAGACAAGGAGTTGCTGGAACTCACCATGAACTTCTCCCTTGTGGGGAAGTTTAAATGGCTGCTGTGTCAGTGAGTCTGTTTTCACCAACTTGGCAGTCCTTTCAGTACTGTTGCCGCTTTCGGGCAGATGGTCCTATCCTGACAGGAGCCTGGGCTTTCATGGCAGCACATCATTGTGGGGAAGGTAGGATTTTGGCTGTGTTGGGGGCTGCAGTGCTCGTATCAGTGTTGCAGGCCTTCAAAAAATAAAGGGGTTTGGAGGCCCAATGTCACTAGTGTTGGGCCCCATCAAGGTCTGTGGAAGGGGTAGCAAGGCCAGAGGGTGATCCAAGGGGAGCAGGGAGCAATTTGTGGGGTTTTGTGCCTCCCTCGGAGTCCGAGCTGGACAGCAGCACCTAGCGGGTTTCAGAGCTGCAACACTTGCTCAGGTATGCTGCATGCTAGTGCCAAATCTGATTCCCCA
The DNA here is from genome assembly GCF_951804945.1 of Podarcis cretensis. Lineage (NCBI taxonomy): Eukaryota > Metazoa > Chordata > Lepidosauria > Squamata > Lacertidae > Podarcis > Podarcis cretensis. Next base: position 15,845,848 of record NC_137187.1, read on the forward strand.
TTTCAATTCAACAGCTGAGGCTGTGCCCATGTTGCCCTTAAAAAATGAAAGAAAGAAAGCTGAACGTTGTTGGGGTATACATGCAAAAATTGTCCCCACTGCCAGCAGTCCCTGCAATGTATAGGCCCATCATTGGTGAAGACCATAGCTCTAGCACGGTAAGGCATTTCCAAGTAGACCTGGGTTGAAACCCTGAAAAGTGACTTCTAATCATTGTCAACGACACTGAGTTAGATGGAGCAATGGTCGGACTCGGTCTAAATCGCTTCCTGTGTCCTTATGACACATACATGCAACTCTCGTCCTCACACGGCAGTCATTTTGCTAGTCACCTAATCCGCTTGGTCTGTTCTGTAGTTGCTGAAAGAAGAAAAGTAGATCTTCTGTGCACGAGATCTCATTGCTAAAACACGCTAACACATAATGGCTTTGAAATAAAAGGAAGCAACCGTTATCGTGGCCCTTTGTGGCCACTTGATGAACTGAAGAGGCAGGTTTTCAAAAGATACTCAGCGCCATGAATGCAGGGATCCTTTCAGAGGGTATTTTCAAGCCACAGAAATACTTCAAAAGGGTTTCCCTGGCAACTTCTCTTTCTTTTCTTTTCCTCCGCTTGCAACGCCTTCGGAAAGAATAAGCAACTCTATAGTGTGCAGATTATCTCAATTGCTGTTGTCAGTAGCTCTCACTGGAGCAACAGCTGCAATCAATATCTCTGGCCAATAAATATAGCAGGTAATGCTGTTGTATTATCAATGGAGTAGAAGCACATTTCATTTTACAGTCACAGAATATTTGATGGTGTGATGTCATTAGGTGCCTGGTTAGACCCCAAAGCATTTAAAAAATAATAATCTTATTATTAGTCACATAGTGCTTCTGAGTGTTCAAAGCATTTCACACTTGTTTTCTCAGTGAACCTTGCAGCAACTCTGTGTGAGGGTTCAGAGACTGAATCAAGGGGAGGCTATGGGAGAGAGAGGCTTGCCTAAGTCATCTTCATGAGCGCATGGCACCAGTGGCATTTCATGTGTTAAGCAATAGTAATTAAGAATAGTTTTATTATTTATATTCCGCCCAATGGACACCCCCATGACAAATAATTCCAGCCAGCTGAGAGACAACCAGTAAGAAAGCCATGCTCCATGGAGCAACTTGCTGTATCTCAACCAGTGGTAGGAAACTTTGAAGATCTAAGCATGTATGTGGGGTCTTAAGGGAAGAGATAAACATTGGACTATCAAAATGCACTCTGCGTTGGGCTATCTTTGAAAGTGACTCTGAAGGCGGCCCTGTTTAGGGAAGTTTTTAATGTTTGATGTTTTTATATTTTGCTGGAAGATGCCCAGTGTGGCTGTGGAAACCCAGCCAGATGGGCAAGGTATAAATAATGAAGTTAGCAGCAGTAGTATATTCAGGTTGCAGGTTACTTAGGGCAAGGATGGGGAACCTGTAGCCCTCCATTGTTGGATTATCACCTCTGGCTATTGGCTGTGCTTGCTGGAGTCCAACATCTGGAGGGTCACAGTTCCCCCCCCTCCCTGGTTCAGGGTATTAAAAGTAAATTCCAGTACTTGGCTCTGAAGTGAGTTGCAGGTCAATGCAGACGCTATTATAAAGGTGTCTGTAGTCTTAAAAAAGGAAGCCCTTGTGACCATGATGTGAGGCAGGAAGTAGAGAGTTACCTTCAACCTAGATGTTCCTCCATTGCTAGGTGCTTTCTGCAGTAGACTAGGGATGTGGGTGGCACTGTGGTCTAACTCACTGAGCCTCTTGGGCTTGCCAATCGGAAGGTTGGTGGTTCGAATCCCTGTGATGGGGTGAGCTCCTGTTGCTCTGTCCCAGTTCCTGCCAGCCTAGCAGTACGAAAGCACACCAGTGCAAGTAGATAAATAGGTACCGCTGTGGTGGGAAGGTAAACGGTGTTTACGTGCACTCTGGTTTTCTGTCACGGTGTTCCGTTGCACCAGAAGCGGTTTAGTCATGCCGGCCACATGACCCAGAAAGCTGTCTGTAGACAAACACCGGCTCCCTTGGCCTGAAAAGTGAGATGAGCGCCGCAACCCCATAGTTGCCTTTGACTGGACTTAACCATCCAGGGGTCCTTTACCTTTACCTAGACTAGGCATGCTAAAGGGCTTGCACTCTCTGATCACTCCACATCGCTTGGTTTAGCTTATAAACCAATATCTAAAGTGACAAAGCTGCTGGATTTCTTTTTAATAAGTTAACTCCTTACACAAAAGTCTTCTGATGAAATCTTTGATATCATAAAGGTAACTGCTGATTGAGCCTTTGGGAAGATCTCATCAGACCCTCCAAGTGTCCCTATTTTCCAGGGACAGTCCCGGATTTACAGAAGCTGTTCCGGTTTCTGATTTGATCCCAGAATGTCCCACTTTTCCTTAGGACGCCCCTATTTTTATCGGAGAAATGTTAGAGGGTATGGCACCATGCAACCCCCAAGCCAAGGAGATAAATAACTTTTTGAAGACATCTAAAGACATCCCTGCATAGGGGAGTTTTTTTTATGTTTATAACGTTTTATGATGTTTTTATATATGTCGGAAGCTGGCCAGAGTGTCTAGGGCAACCCAGTCAGATGGGTGGGGTACAAATAATAAAGTTGTTGTTGTTGTTGTTGAATAGGACCCTCCCTATTTTCATCAGAGAAATGTTGGAGGGTATGATTCTTCTTGAGTGTGTCCTGTGGAGTGTCTGGAGTACATATGATGAGAACAACATGACTGCATTCCAGTCCAGCTGAAATATCTGAATACTCATCAGCAAACACACCTTTTCAACATTTATTGGTATAAGTGGTGTTGTCCACACATACATAAAAATCATAGGGTCTGATGTGTCACAGGCTTGTGTCCATTTGCTCTTAGGATAAATTATGTTTGGTGTTACTCAGTGGCGAGGGAAATACACTCTGCACCTGCTCAGAGGCATCTCAATCTACTCTTAGTTCCTATGTGGTATTGTTGAGCTTTGGCACTGAAATAGATGCCAGGTCTTAAAAGCTCACATCTTAGGGTCAAAGCTCTTGTGCCTATTTGGCTTAGCTCTTCCATCCTTTGGATGTCACAATTGACCCCAAAGGAGTATAAATAAAACTTTCCCACTGTACTTCACCAGCAGTATATAATCCTACCCAGTAAAGGATTGTTTGATGGCGTTTGAAGACAAACACACTTTCAACGTTTGATTAAAATGACCTTGGAGACAATTAGGACCCAATTAAGGTGAATGAGCAGGTGAAAATCAACTTGCCCAAGGTATTTGGGTAGTGAATGATCCCCACGTGTTTAAAATTGCCCTTAAATGACACACTTGCTGCCTTATATTGATGTGGAGAAGGTGTTGTCCTTTGTCTTTTTAAATAATAAAAATCATCCCTCCCAAGTGATTTGAGGGATGTGCTTCAGGAAAATATCAGCCCCCCCAATACCATCCTTGTATTATCAACAATAGTGTTACAAATTCCATATTTTTTTTAAAAAAATAATAAATCTAATGTTGACCCTCATATATGTTTAATAAAGGGAAGGGGTTGTAAGCATGGGAGTCAGATCTGGCCAGTCCTCAGTCTTAACTAGCAGGCTCCTTGCCCTCTTATTGGGAATCTGCTTTGCATTTGAGGAGATAGAATCATAGAATGGTAGAGCTGGAAGGGACCACAGGGCCATCTAGTCCAACCCCCTGCGATGCAGGAATCTCTTTGCCCAACATGGGGCTTGAACCCACAACCCTGAGATCAACAGTCTCCCGCTCTGCCAACGGAGCTGCTACTACCTCAACTCTGTTTCCATTCTGTTGTCCCCTCTCTCTGATTGTTGCTGCCCCATCAGCCATCCAAAGCACTATTCAGGGCTGAAATCAACAGTGAATCAAATGAAACAAGTAAGTCAGCAGTGTGCTCAACGTAAGGGAAGCTAGCGAGTATCAAAAGCTGCCCAGCTAGCTAGTGCTGATTGAGCTGCCCTACAGGAGCTACGCCTCATTTAATTTCCCTGCAATGTGGCCGGATGAAAAGAGAGCTGAAATTGACATCAGTAACATGCGCTGGTGCTCGTTCAGCCTGCAATTTTTGAAATTAATCTGTTTAGATTTCTGATTCTATGGTCCATGGTACAGGTGTTTGTTTGTTTGTTTGTTTGTTTGTTTGTGTGCTTCTACCAACTTTAAATTTTATATGCTTCCTTATTTTCCCTTAAAATGTTCATTACAAGTTATAAAAAGCTTACAAAGGTTTTTGTAAGCCTTTTAATGCCAGACTCTCCAAACCACAATTGAAAATAGGACAAATAAGAGTTGTGATGAATGAAATAAAGGCCATATGTTAGGCTGTTTTATTTCATTTTCTGGAATAAGTTCCATTAGAGTTTATAAAGAGAGGTGCAAAACTTAATACCAAATATATGTTTTTATCCAACGTTAAATATAATAAAAACATGGAGGAAAAGAGGAAAAGAAAAGGGAAGGAGGAGAAAAGAATTTAAAAGAGAGACTAGAAAAGAAAAAATACAGAAATGAAAGAACTTCCCATTCTTCATCTGTCTGCTATATATAAACAATTGTCACTTCATCTGCCCCAATATAACACCCAACAAAACCATTTTCTATAAACCACATTATCTTCAGTCCCCAAATCCATATGTAAGGGTTGCCATGTTTCAAACAGTGCAGTCTGTGCATTTTAACAACCATGCTTCCATTGTTGGTAATTGTGAGTCTCTCCATCTTTCTGCATACAATAGTCTCACTGCCGTAAACATATATTGAAACAAAGTTCCATAGTCCTTTTCTAATTATCTATCCATAAGAACGAGCAGGAAGAGCTCTGGTTTGGGCATACCCTGTGCAGCTTTCATCCTTTTTCTTTTGCACAGCTGTGTCCCATGCATACCACATGACTAACCTGGTTTTGAAACTCCCCTCCCTTAAAAAAAAAAAAAAAGAGCTTCATGTAGATTTGCAACTGCTGCAGTTTGAGAAACTGCAAGTCTACAGCTATCATGGCTGTACAAAACTAGTACAGTGGTACCTCAGGTTAAGTACTTAATTCGTTCCAGAGGTCCGTTCTTAACCTGAAACTGTTCTTATCCTGAAGCACCACTTTAGTTAATGGGGCTCCAGCTGCTGCTGCGCCTCCGGAGCCTGATTTCTGTTCTCATCCTGAAGCAAAGTTCTTAACCTGAAGCACTATTTCTGGGTTAGCGGAGTGTGTAACCTGAAGTGTATGTAACCTGAAGCGTATGTAACCCGAGGTACCACTGTATAGTGCTTTGGATAAAGGCAGGCCATCATAATTTTTGGGTCAGCCCAACATATCTGCTAATATTACTCATTCTGCTTGTTTTTAATATGTACTACTGATTTCTGTTGTTGCACTGCTGATTTCTGTTTGGTTTTTTAATGGCCTATGAATAGAACAATTTTTATCTTTAAAAATATATATTTCTTCACAGAAACTAAGGGATTTAATGTATGGCCTGAAGAAATAACGGAAAGCACTGAGGTGGAAGTGGAAGCCACGGTGAGTTGATATGAACCTTCTTGTAAGTCTATGAATGTACTGTATGTTTTCCTAAATGCCCTATGGCAACCAGTATTGAGTAAGGGGCATTTTTTTGCCTTGTAGCTTCTATAATATTACAATCTGGATGTTGAATAAAGAGTTAACTTCACTGTCAACAGAGATCTGCTGACCTGCGTGTGACTCCAGCCCTGACAGGGTTCCTATTTCGGTTTTAGTTGTGTTTTATATATATTTGCTGTTTTTGTTTTGAGCTGCTTTTAATGATCTGTAGTGTACATCGCTTTGAGCAGGTTGTTTAGAAGGTGATTAATAAATCAATGATGATGATGTTGATGATGATGATGATAGGGCTTCTGGCACTCACGGCTTTGATAAGACATATATCTCCTTCCTCTCTCTGTAGATGTGGCCCAGAAGTTTTAAGAGGGAAGCACAATTGTTCTCTTGCCCTTCCTGCAGAACAGCCAAAGCCGCACTCACACAAACATCCATTTGCAGGGCACACAGTGCTGTCAGTTCTCAAACTGCTGATTGCTACCTGAGATATTTTAAGTGCTCCACTTTTTCTCTGAAGGGAAACAACTTGGGAATATTGCCAGCTACTGGTTTAAGCCTCAACTATGAATATCAATGGAAGTTAGATGCCCTTCAAGGGCGTGATGTGAGCTGTCAAATGTGCTAACGTTTTCCAATTAGTTGAGGGGGGGGGGAGTAAGTTTTTCGAAGCCAGCCGTGAATCGCAAATTAGTGAAAAGTATTTCAGTTATGCCTCCCATACTCCCATAAAAAGGCAGCTGAAAAAGGAGGAGGGGAACATCAGCACATTCACATGCCGGGGTCTTTTGCTGGAAGGATTTTCCCTGTTTGTTTGTTTGTTTTCCAAAAGTGTCGCTTTTTAATAAAGAGCAGTTATTGAATAAGGAGGTTTAATTACATTGGCAACACTTTCCAATAGGGAAGCTGACTCAGTGTTATTCATGTGATGTGAGCAAAATCAGCAAAACACTTTTGTAGAGAAAACAAACAGAATAGTGGAGCAACTACAGAGGCCTGCTAGCAAACCAAACCCTCATTTTAATAATGATGATGATGATGATGATGATACAGTGGTACCTCTGGTTACGAACTTAATTAGTTCCAGGGGTCCGTTCTTAACCTGAAACTGTTCTTAACCTGAGGTACCACTTTAGCTAATGGGGCCTCCCGCTGCCACTGCCGTGCGATTTATGTTCTCATCCTGAGGTAAAGTTCTTAACCCAATGTACTACATACGGGTTAGCGGAGTCTGTAACCCGAAGTGTTTGTAACCCGAGGTACCACTGTAAAGTTACTCAGATCAACCCCCAAATTTGCATGCCAACAGAGTGATTTTTCATCTACGATATTACAGTCTAATTAACTGTGCACACGTTATGTTGAAGAGGTTAGACCACATTATCCAGCAGATCACGCCTATTTAACATGCTGTTGTCATTGTTGTTTGGCTTATCAAACAACTAAATTGATGGGCTTTGTTTTTATGGAGAAACATTGATGCCCTTGACATGGATGCATGTGAAATGCTGGATACAGCAATAATTTTAGCAGCTAGATGACATTTGCATGTGGATGGAACTGTTTTCTTTTTTTCCTCCGTGTGCCACAAGACATCCATTATGCCAGGGGTGTCCAAACTTTTTTCAAAGAGGGCCAGATTTGATGAAGTGAACATACGTGAGGGCCACCCAAAGAGCCGTTTCTTTAGGATTGAAGCTGTTGAGCTTTTTTTAGGATTTTACCATTCTTCTGCCGGTGCCACTGCAATGTTCAGAGATGGCCCTGCCATTGGGTATAGTGAAGTAAGGGGACTATGGCCCTTGGTTGTCCCTCCTAAGGCCCCTTGGTCAGTCCCCTCTATTGCTCCCCAGAGTTAGTAGCTGGGGTGGGGCTCGGCTGCAGCAAATGCCTTCTGGCGGTAGCATCACTGCATACCCTCCAAATGTCCCGATTTTCCAGGAACAATCCCAGAATTATGAAAGCCATCCTGGCTTCTGATTTGATCCCGGAATTTCCCTTTTCCCCTGCCAGTGCAGCCACTGCTAAGGAAGCACTCTCAGGGGTAGAGGAACCCCCTCCGGCACCCGGGGCAGTGCAGCCCATACGGACTGCGCATGTGCGGCATCCCGCGTGTGCGCAGTCCATACGGGATGCCGCTTGCACGTGGCGGCCGTACAGACTGCCACGTGAGCAGCATCCTGTACGGACGCCTGTATGGATGGCGCGTGAGAGCAGCAGCCTGTATGGACTGCATGTGCCCTTGGTCGCTCTACAGCTGGGGAGAGGCAGGGACCATCTTGTCACCCCTCCCAGAGTGGCACCTGCCCCCCCTTCCCAAATTTCCCAATTTTCATCTGAGGAATGTTGGAGGGTATGTTACTTGTGTTTACTAGGAGGGGGAAGCGGGCAAGTTTGGGGTTGTGCAGCACACCAGCAAAGCCAATCTGATTGTCCCATGCTTGAACGCATGTGCACCACACTGGTGACACTGATTCAGCTTTATTGAAGACCACCTGTTAAAGCAAGCAGGGGAACCAGCGACCTTGCAGATGTTGTTGGACTCTACTTCCCACCAGCCTCAGCGAGGATGGTTAATGGTCAGGGATGATGGGAGTTGTACTCCAGCCACATCTGAAAGCGCACAGGTTCCCTTTCCTTGTGGGTAGCAAACTGTACTGCTGGCCTGTGGAACACTGTCTGCAGAATATTGATACACCCAAAGACAGGGAAATTCACATTCCCTAGTTAAATTCAGGGATACCGTTTTAGGCGCTGTGATGGCAGTTGAGTGATGGAGTGGTATTGACTGAAGATTGGCTGTTCAGGGCAGAAGATTGTATTTATTTTCCCTCCTTATACTTCTTCCCCTGCTGATCAGCTGGTTGGCAGCGTTCAGAGCATCTAACCCAGGAGATTTGCTTGTGTAGGTTTGGATTTGGGTTGTCGTATTAGCAATTCATCTTTCATTTCTTGAAGACGGCAAAAGCTACAGTTCAGAAACAAGGAAGGAAACTTGTAGGCGATGCATCGCATCTGTTTCAGTTATTTCATCCCTTCTTACCTACTCAATTGGGAAAGAGTGAGTTAACACACGCCTCTGCCATAGTGTCTTGGGAATCCTCAGTTTATGAGACACTAAGCTAATTTCATTGTGTGCTGCCTGCTATTTCGGTTGCGGAACGGAAATCTAATCTGTGCCTGCCTGAGATCAGAAGAGAGAGGAGCACACAAGAAAAAGCCTCTCACTCAGAGATCATATGATGACCAGTAGATTTACTGCATTCCAACAGACTGCGCATGCATAAACCACATGCTTCATCCCATCACTCTTTCTAGGTCCCACAGTTATGATTATAGTGGATGCCTTTGAAGTAAATGGCACTCCCTGTCTCTTTCTGGTTGCTGATTTTTGGACTTTGATTTTTCAGTGGCAGTTTCAGGGCACTGAAGAAGTTACTTTAAGTCTAATCTATCTAAACAGCAATGCACAAGCATCATTTTCGTTGTCATTAGATGTAAGCTGTGAACAGGGTGGTACTTCCTACCATGTCCGTCCCCCAATTCTGCTAACAATTATTATAAGAAATTCTCTTCTCGGTATTCATTTTGGAGGTGGTGACATCTGCATTGGATGAGATGGATTCATCTAATGCAGTGATGGCCAAACTTGGCCCTCCAGCTGTTTTGGGACTACAACTCCCATCCTCCCTAGCTAACAGGACCAGTGGTCAGGGGTGATGGGAATTGTAGTCCCAAAACAGCTGGAGGGCCACGTTTGGCCATCACTGATCTAATGGGTTTCCTCTTTTTTTTCCCCAAAGGCTTTAGCAGACTGGAGAAAGAAGGAAGAGCTTGCTATGAGAATGAAAGGTTATTTTCTTTCATTTACAAAGCCTACCTTTTCGTTGTTATGGGAGAATGTGAGGAGGTAGCAAGGGATGGGAGACTTTATTCGACATTACCAGACAATTAGGTAAAGGGACCCCTGATCATTAGGTCCAGTTGTGACCGACCCTGGGGTTGCAGCGCTCATCTCGCTTTATTGGCTGAGGGAGCCGGCATACAGCTTCTGGGTCATGTGGCCAGCATGATTAAGCTGCTTCTGGCAAACCAGAGCAGCACATGGAAACGCCGTTTACCTTCCCGCCGGAGCGGTACCTATTTATCTACTTGCACTTTGACATGCTTTTGAACTGCTAGGTTGGCAGGAGCAGGGACCGAGCAATGGGAGCTCACCCCATCGCAGGGATTCGAACCGCTGACCTTCTGATCGGCAAGTCCTAGGCTCTGTGGTTTAACCCACAGTGCCACCCGCAACCAGACAATTAGCCAGCATTTATTGTTGGGGTGGGGGTGGTTTGTCATTGCAATTGCTCTGGGTCAGGTCAGGTGGCTGTCAAGGCATCCAGTGACACTGAAGTAGCGCCCCCTCCCCAGGATCCAGTTTGGCACACTTGCTCTGTTACTCCACTGACCAGACCCTGCCAAGACACCTCCACAGGGCTCACGACATCAGGCAGCAATGGAATGGTGAATGGAAGTTAGTTCAAATGGATGCACACTGGGGTGAAAGATCCCAAAGATCAAATCAACTCAAGGGCTGTTACATGGAAGAGGGCACAAGCTTGTTTTCTCTTCTGGGGGGTAGGACTCGAACCAATGGCTTCAAGTTACAAGAAAGGAGATTCCAACTAAGCATCAGGAATAAATTTCTGACAGTAAGAGCTGTTCGACAGTGGAACGGTCTCCATTGGGAGGTTGTGGAGTCTCCTTCCCTGGAGGTTTTTCAGCAGAAGTTGGATGGTCATCTGTCATGGCTGCGTTAGCTGAGATTCCTGCATTGCCAGAGGTTAGACTAGATGAGCCCTGGGGTCCCTTCCAATTCTACAATTCCAACATTCTATTATTCTGACTAGCCAGCTAGGGAGGCTTATACTCAAAAGTAACTTTGCCTTGAATTCCTTCAAAGACTTCATCCTAGCAAGTTATAAGCAAATGAAAGAGATTGGAAGGGAGCACCTAAACTCTCCACGGCGACACCTGTTACAGCAAGGAGCAGCTGTTCTTTCGCCTACAGCGGCTTTTATAGGGACCAGCTGTCCAAGGGAGGTTTGCCTTCAGCCACATGTCAAATAAAGGCGTGAAAAGATGCCAGCTGTTTGTCCATTTCGAAGAGCCCTGTTTTCTTCCTTCCTTTTATGTTCTCAAATTTGGGGATACGTGAATTCTTAGTAAGCAAAATCACCCTTGCCACTTTCTTACCCTGACTTAGGGGGAAGGCTGTTGCCTTGTGATCAGACGCCCCATGTCATATGTTGGTTACTGGGCTGCATCACTTTTGGAACATGCAGAGACGATTAAAAAAAACAAAACACCATTAGAGACCATTCAAACTTCTAGGCGGCAATCCTTTACCTACTTAACTAGGGTGAATCCCCACTCACTCAGTGTGAGTAGATATGTTGTATGCAGTGCTTTTTTTCAGAAATGTACCTGAGTGCAGTTCCGGCACCTCTCAGGTGGGTTCCATTGCAGGCCAACATTCCCCCACCGGCTTCTTGATTTTCCATACTTCTGGGAAGCCCAAAAAGAACATTTCAAGCCAAAATGGAATCTGGCCAACATGTGCGAGTCTATACTTTGTTTTTAGATCTATGACCTAGCTCCTAGCCATTCCTAGTCGTGATTAGTCAGGGCAGGGCCAATTCGTATTTCTTTTTCTTCAGTCTGTCTCCCATGTAGCAGTGGCAGGCTTTAAGCATTCCAGCCAAGCTTCTACTGTTGCACATGTGCATGTCTCCACAAGGGCCCTTCTGAGCTGCCCTAGCCATCTGCCTGAATCTAAGAGAACGAGGGAGACGGGGGCGCATTTATTTGACCTGCACCAGAACCAGGTGTGACCTCCAAACCAGCTAGAGAAACAGATTGCTGTAGTTCTAAGCACCTCTGCGGTCAGTGAACGCGGCTTGTTGTAAAACAAGCGGCTATTCAGGACTGCCCTGAGTCCCCTGCGACTTACTGGAATAATGTCATGGTGAGTTCCAGTACCGTATTTTTCTTGGTGGTGGTGGGGAACCACACCACCACTTCTGTGTATAGGATTTTGCTTGTAGTTGCTCACCTGCAGCCTGGAGAATTGGTACAACCAGCAATAGAGGCTGCATTTTGCCTCTGGGGTTGCTAAGCTAAGCATACGCTGCCTTGTAAGTTCTGCTGACTATAGCAACATTTCCACATAATTATGTATTTAGGGCTGGGTTGTAAAAGTCACAGCTGGGAAGTGACCACCCCCCTAGAGAGAATCCTCACATCTCTACAGAATTTATTAATGAATATGTGGTGTCCTTCCAGAATCTCCTGCCTCCCATACTGCTTCTCTTTTACCAGGCTACCCTGCGTGCTTGTGATATTAGATATTCCTATGTTGCAATGTAAAGTGCGTATGAAGGTGACCTCCACATTTCCCACAGCTCTGCTGTGTGACTGATGGATTGCCTAGGTTCATTAGACTTTCATGAAACACACAAAGAATGCCTCCGAGTTCTGTTTCCTTCAAACATAAACATTTCCGCAAATCCTTGTGTTCCCTTTTCCACATAATTGTATCCAGAGAAGAGCCTAAAAAGGAGATCTCTAAATTTCCATCTCAAGTATTCATTTATTTTTGCAACCAAAATATGTCCCTTGTCACCAGTGAAGATGAAAATAATTGTTCAAATATGTATGTTAAGATACGGTTGCTTTGCAGAATCAGACCATGGTCTGCCTTAGGAAACTCACAGAATATGATGACTATGGTCCACCCCACAGCTTGTACTAGCATCTGACACCCACAGGTATACTGTTTTTGCACATGGAGGTTCTGCTAAGCTACTATGCTGCTGATGTAGCATAGTAGTTTGCTGATGTTGCTCAGGATTCGATAAAGACATGTGGGGGGGGGTGATTCTGAAGAACCCGCACATGGAATGAACTGAGTGGATGGGCAGTAAAATGGCAAAGTGTAAAGATACACATGTTTAGGCAAAGATATCTTAATTTCACATATACAGTTATGGGGTCTGAACTGGTGGTGACTGACCAGAAATGAGATAGATGATAGCTCTATGAAGATGTCAAGCTGGTGTGTGGCAGCTGTGAAAAAGACAATTCCATTGTAGGGATCGTTAGGAAAGGAACTGAAAACAACACTGCTGATATCATAACGTCGTTATACAGATTTATAGTGCCGCCACATTTGGAATACTGCATATAGCTCTCATTGCCTTGCCTCAAAAAGGATATTGTAGAATTGGAAAAGGTTCTGAAAAGAACAATCAAAATAATCAAGGGGCAACTCTCCTGTGGGGAAAAGCCGAAGCATTTAGGGATTTATAGTTTAGAGCAGAGGTTTTCCACCTTTTTGAGTCCACGGCTCCCTTGACCAACTACATTCTTTCTGTGGCACCCCTGTGGGGCTCAGGAGCCCAGTTATGTCACCCCTTGACTGCAGAGCTGGCAGCCTCTCACTCTTTTTCAAACACCCTCCCTGGTGGAGGGTTCCCTCAGCCTCCTCTCCATTCTCCTTGGGAGTCCTTTAGGCAGCTGCAGCTTCTGCCCCTGGTCTTTGAGCCACCTCTGCTCCTGGCAACCAGACCCTTTAGCCAGCCCCAGAGGCACCATTTGCTTGCAGGGCTTGTAGCCAGGGCTGCTGCAACAAACAGACGTGCAAGCCTTTGGGAGGCAGAGATGCAGGAGGGCATCAGAGGAGGGAGGGAAGGAAAGGGAGACAGAGGCCAGTTGTTGTCTGCAGCACCTCTGACCATCATTCAAGGCATCCCCAGGTGCCACGGCACACTGGTTGGGTTTAGTGAAAAGGCAAGTAGGAGTGGACATGTCAGAGGTTTATAAAATTATGTATGGCATTGAGAATGAGGGTAGCCGTGGGGAGGGGTGTTATCCCTCTCTTGTAGAACTCATGGACTTGTCATGGACTTTGAAGACACTCAAACTCAGGACGAAAGGGAGAAACGTGCTAAGAGGAAGGCACACTTGGCAAACCCTCACCATGATCAACTCCCGCCCGGAAACCCATGTCCCCACTGTGGAAGGATGTGTGGATCCAGAATTGGCCTCCACAGTCACTTAGGGACTCACTTTTAAAACCGTGTTCATGGAAGACAATCTTACTCAGCTACGAGTTATCACCAAAGAAGATGAAGAAGGCATCTGGTTGGTCACTGGGAGTACAGGATGCTGGACTAGTTGGGTCATTAGCCAGATCCGGCCAACTTTTCTTACATTCTTAGTGGCCACTACCATGTAGACCTGGAAGAACTGAAGCCTTTGAGTTTTATGCAGGAAATCAGCTGATTGCTGCACCCTGCTACATGCTTCAGATATCTCTACATGCTGATTTGTGTCACCTATGAGGGGGACATGTATTTTGCAGATCTGAATCCTTAATAAGGAATAACAACTGTCAATCATCCGTTTTCCATAACTTACCTAATTTTGCATCTGCATTCCTGCCACATTCCAGAATGCTTGGTTCTTAATATGATCCAGGAATTGTTCCATGTCTCTGCTTATTTTTCAATGCATATCCAAAAGCAAGACGTGAACATTAAGAAAATGTATCTTTATTAAAAAGCATTTAAGACAAATTTTGTTCCACTGCTGCAAGTATTTTGAAATGCAAATCACAGGCAGAGCAAGACTTACTAAAATATGCATGATAAAACAGCACTTGATTTCCTCTGTGACTTATTAATAGCCTCCTACCTAATTAGTATTAATTAAACACACCCTCACATAGGAAATAGTAAAATTGGAACATGGGAGATAGCTTGCTATGTTGTGTGGGCCAAGAAAGAAGCACCACCAACATTAAGTTCTGATAAACTGGGGAAGTGGGTCATAGAATCATAGAACTGTCTCATATGGGGATTGAATCTGCAACCTTGGTATTATCAACACCATGCTCTAACTCAGGCATGTCCTAAGTCCATTTCAGGGGCCTAATCTGGCCTGTTGGTCAGTTTAATAAGGTTTAACCCCTGTGGCAGTTTATTTCCTGGGGTAAAATCCTTAAAAAAAAACCTCAACAACTCCAACCCTAAAAAAAGCTCAACAACTTCAATCCTAAAAAAAGGTTATTGCCTTTGGTCAGCCCTTTGATCGACCCTCACGGTCCTTCACTTAATCAAATCTGGCCCTCTTTGAGCCAGATTAGGTGGCGCTGTGGGTTAAAGCCTCAGCGCCTAGGACTTGCCGATCGAAAGGTCGGCAGTTCGAATCCCTGCGGCGGGGTGCGCTCCCGCTGCTCGGTCCCAGCGCCTGCCAACCTAGCAGTTCGAAAGCACCTCCGGGTGCAAGTAGATAAATAGGGACCGCTTACCAGCGGGAAGGTAAACGGCGTTTCCGTGTGCGGCTCTGGCTCTGGCTCTGGCTCTGGCCAGAGCAGCGATGTCACGCTGGCCACGTGACCCGGAAGTGTCTCCGGACAGCACTGGCCCCTGGCCTCTTAAGTGAGATGGGCGCACAACCCCAGAGTCTGTCAAGACTGGCCCGTACGGGCAGGGGTACCTTTACCTTTACCTTTTAACTGAGCTATCCAGTGATCAAATAGTTGAAGTTTATTAATTAGGTGATCTCCCTGCCATTGAAGACAGGGGGGTAGCGTAGGGAGGACTTCTGGGGCAATTGCCAAGCCAGCCCTGTCTCAGTCTTGCAAAGCCACTCAGCATGTGAAGGCTGCAATCAAAGGCTGTTGCATCCTTTTCATGCACCAATAGAGCCTGCTGCGCCAGGCCAGCCCTCACTGCCGAAGTGAAACCAGCCCCAAGCGGCACCTTCTGTCTTTGGCAACAGATTTTGAATGGGAGGTAGAGTTGACCCATAGCACACAATTCACTAGGAAGTCATCTTGTGCATTCCCTATTGGAAATGAACAGGAGCTGCCTAGTGCACAACAGTGCTGTAGCAGAGCTCTCCTTCCTTTTATCCTTTATATCCTTTGACTTGCCCTTTAAGGACGGGCGTCACATGGCCCCATTGCGCTGACCCACTCTGCAACATAACAGCCTCCTCCTCCGTTAGCTGCAGCCTCTGGACGGTCATCAAGGGCAGCTCCAGACAGGCTGCATTCCAGTAGCCCAGGGGAGAGGTCACAAGAAGCAGGGGCAGTTGAGGCCAGGCTTTCCCAGTCCGTAACTTAAGCTGGGCATAAAGCACCCTTAGCCATAAAAATCACTTGAGACGGCAGGGGCAACAGGAGTGCCAACTTGAATAATATATTGGAGGGGGTGTGTAATAAGTCCCGGCCCACAAAATTGATCACAAAGATGCAGCACGTGCACACCATTTGAATGGCAATGGCCATCAATTGGACGAGGTCCCCTCAATTATTTTATTGGGGGGCTAGTTCTTCTTCTTTGGCGATCACTCGTAGCGAAGTAAGATTGTCTTCCATGAACATGGTTTTAAAAGTGAGTCTGTAAGTGACTGTGGAGGCCAGTTCTGGATCCACACGTCCCTCCACAGTGGGGACGTAGGTTTCCGGGCGGGAGTTGATCGTGGCGATCGTGGTTTGCCAAGTGTGCCTTCCTCTTAGCATATTTTTCCCTTTCATCCTGAGTTTGAGCGTCTTCAAAACACACGACACCTTTGGTACAGGCTGTTCTCCAATTGGGAGGGTGTGAGGGTACCCCAGCTTCTAGGAGTTGGATCCTTTTGAGTGGCAAGCTGGTACCCACAAATAACCTTTCTATTGGCCTATGCAAGATGATGGATTTTATTGGGGGTGCCAACTTGAATAAAATATTGGGCAGCTGGGTAAGCACCCAGCCGCACAAAATCGATCACAAGGTGTAGCACATGCATCAACACTGAAGGGGCCTGGCTCAATTATTTTATTGGGGGGCTCCAAAGCGGGGGGGGGGGGCGGCGAGGGGAACCCAGCCTCTAGGAGTTGGAACCTAGGAACGATTTTGCCCTAAGATGGGTTTTATTTTATGTCATTTTTCCCCCTGGTGGCCCACCGCGGCTGCCTTGAAGGCTGGCCGCGGAGCCTTTTCGTTGGCCTTATCCCCGCCATGGCGGGAGGGCGGAGAGCAGCAGCAGCAGCTCTTTCTGCAGGCGCGGCGCGAGTCTCGAATGGATGCTGAGGTAACCTGAGAGGAGGCGGAGGCGGCGGTTGCTGCTGCTGCTGCCTCCCGCCGCCCCCCACCCCCACCCCCACCCCCACCCCGCCCCGGCTGCACGGAGCGAACGAGGCCGAAAGCAGCGAGCTCCGGTTCGCTTATTTATTTATTATTCAGCAGCAGAGGCGCGAGCCTGAGAGGAGGCGGCGGCGGCGGCAGCGTGGCGAGCTGGCAAAAGAGAGAGCGCGCGCGTTCGCAGCCGGCTTCCATGTCCTGCGGTGCAGCTGCCTCACAACACGCCCACCTCCCTTCCTCACAGACCGGAGAGTGTGTGCCGTGTTACTGCCGCCGCTGCAGCTGCTGCCGCCACACTTCCTAAACTTGGAAGCGGCAGCCGGCCACGGAGGCAAGCCGGAGAAAGAGGAGGAGGAGGCGGCGGAAAGCGGCGGCTGCTCGCGCGCGTTATCCTGCTTCCCTCCGCGCGCGCCGCCGCCGCCGCCGGGCTGAGAGACTTGGCTCGCTTGCTGGAGAAGCCGGCGAGAGGAAGAACGGAGGTAGCTCCTGCTCCTTTCCCTCCGCCTGGGCGCCCAACGCTGCCGCCTCGTGCTCTTCGCTTCGGGGCTTGTTGTGGGGACGCGGCGGAGGGGGGAGAAACGGGGACGGGAGGGGAAGGGAAGAATTGCCCCGCGTCCATCTTTCTCCTCCGCGTGGTGGAGCGGAGGGGTCTGTGCGCGCGCAAGGGAGCAATTGCTGCCTGCAAAGCTCTCGCATGCAGTGGGAGAAGGAGGGTCAGGGCTGCTCTCGGGCTTGGCTTGGCGTGGCCACAGCTACAGAGCTTGTGTGTGTGTGTGTGTGTGTGTGTGTGCGCACGCGCGCATAGGGGTCGAGGTCCCTTCGGCCCCCCCTTTAAAATATTTGAGAGAGCCAGCCCCCCCCCAAGTTGATGGGCATTGCCATTCAAATTTTGTGTGTATGTGCACTGCATCATGTGATCGATTATGTGGGAAGGGGCTTACCTGTCCCCCAATATTTTATTCAAGTTGGCACCCCACTCTGTGTGTGTGTGTGTGTGTGTGTGTGTGTGTGTATGAGTATGAGGAGGGGGGCGATTCCTGGGCTCCTGATGGGAAGCTGTGCTGGAGAAGGGGGGGTGCCATTTCGGTGCAGTTCCACCCCTCTCTGCCATCACCCCAAAGGCTCTGTGGCTGCCTCACACTTCTCACACACTGAGATTGACTCGCAAGGATGTGCATGCAGGGCCTTGGAAGCCTGTCTGCATGGAAGAAAGCTGCATTGAGCTCAGTTCGACTTGCTCCGTGGTAAGAATTGCAGCATTAACTGATAGGCACGTATCAGGTATGCATGCCAAAGGTACAAAACCTTTTACTTTTCTTATCTTTTTTTAAGAGAGAGAGATGTGTGCATGCTCAGGCATCAGATAAACTCTGTCCTATGTGGATGACCTTGCCATAGTTATCATGAGGGGTAAAATAATTGTGATCACATCCGCTGTGAAAAAGGACGCACACACCCCTTTTAACCTTGAGTGCGCCCAAGAATAAGTCGTTCAACGCGGCTGCTTTCCTCTCGGCCACCCACATGCAAATATGGGGGGTGGGGGTGGGTATGAACACTTAGGGGTCCAAATGTAATAGGTTGGATGGTGGAGGGAACTGTGTACGTAGTAACTGCAACTGCTTATGGGAACTGTGGGGACACGCAAGACTTGAGTGGGCTGGTGGAAACATGACTTGATCCTTCGCAAGTCAACGTGCATGGAGCAGTGGCTTCATGGGCTGTGAACATTACCATGGTTCATTTAGACTTTGCAACTGCATTGGCCTCATCCCCATCAGATATGAGGGGAATTGTGAGAAAACCGCATCCCCCTACAGTTCAGAGAGAGCACAGGTAACTAGAGAAGTAAGGTGAGATAACTTGGGTGCTGAGGAGGTAGCTGGGATTCTGGAAGGGCATCTGATGCTTGGGAGTATCAGAGTCAACTTGACAGTGTATGTATGTATTTGTGTGTGTGTGTGTGGTCACTGAGGATCACAGTTTGAAGGCTTTGGTTGTGGTTTGCAGGGTTCAGGAGGTAAGGGAGATCTCAACTTCCATTCTCAAAACGGGGAACGTATATTTAAGGTAGGGGCAGTGCTTTTTGGGGAACCTTGCATTTTATTTTTTCTTTAGAGGGGAGAAAGAACAGCAAACGGTTCAGAAGTGCTCAGTATAAAAAGGACCAGGACATTGCCTCATCTCTCCGCATGAAGCGAACAGGGAAATGAAGGACAGAATGGAATGCAAAGCACTTCCTCTCTGTATAGAATGCCATGTCCACAGATACTAGCGTATTTGGGTGCCGTTTTCCCAAATCCTTAACCAGTTGGTTTGAAATAAGAAGCATTTAAAAAGCGAAGGTTGTATCTGGAGGTTTTCTGACCGTTGCAAATTCCAGGCAACACCTGCAGTTACACGGCTTGTCCCTTCTGAATGTCACCACTAGATCCCACTTGCTCCCTGTGTTGCTGGCGTGAAGTGAGCACAACAGTTAATTATTTTTTGTTTCATTTAGATATTCCTGCCTCTTTAAATTATTGAGCAAGCAAGTCGCCTTTCCTTTCTTCGCCTCTCGGAAAGGTGTTAGAATGTGAGCCAAAGGGCGGGTTACATACAGCTAAGTCATTGTAGCCCCTAAGGGCCTTTCTAAAAGAGGCAGCAGGTGAGGGATGTGTAATCTTTTCTTCCCTTATCTCTTCCTTGCTCAGGTTCCTCCTCTCAGTAGCTAACACCTTCCCCTGCCCATGGACAAGGGTAGTCTCAGGAATTTCTCAGGGTGGGGGCAACCTGAAACACTGAAAGAGGAAGCAGGCTGAGAGAATCACACACAGAAAGAGAGGAATCATGCCTTTACTTTTTTCCTCCTGTCTCAGGTTCTACAAATGCTAGAAACTTGCTATTTATTTATTTTTAATGATATCTGGGATCTGGAGAGTATGGTTCATCTGCTGAGGTGGGGGTGCAGTTGCCCCACCTTACCCTTGGAACTCCAAGCCCATGGGATTTGCAAGCATGTGTGAACCCTGAAGAGGGAGCTTCTGAGCTCATGGGTTGCAAAGAAGTGGCATGAAAAGGATTATGTGCACCATCAAATAGCAAATTAATTAGCAAGCGAGTAAGAAAACTTACTAGAATATTTGGAAACTCTGAACAGTTTGAAGAATAATGTTTCTGTCATTTCCATTTATTGATGGACTTGCTTCTATCCCATGGTAATTTGCTTTACCTATATCCCAAGTTCATTGCCTTTTTAGAATTTCTGTTCAACAAGCTATGTTTTATTTCCAAGTCTGACTTCCCTTTAAAACCTTTTAGGTTTGATAAATTAGCATCAGGAACCTGAAAATAATATAGACTTCACTTTTATTTCTGCGTGTACTTTTACACTGCAATCTCATACATGTCTATAAGAATTAAATCTTATTGAGTCCAGTGAGGCTTACTCACAGGTAAGTAGGAATAGGATTGTACCCTTAGAAAGGTTATTTAATTCAGCCAAAGCTGTCAGCATTTTAGTGGTCAGGATTTAAGCAGGTGCTTGACTTTGGGTGGCTGCACCTTAAAAATCTGATGTGATTTAAAGACCTAAAACCAGAGTAGTTTTTTTTCAGTGGGATTGCTTTGGAGTTCATAGGCACAAAAGGAAAGATAAGGGATTGTATCGCATCCCTAACTATGTGAAACCACATTCCTGTTAATAAATATTGCCGATCTGAGGTTCACCGTGAGATACAGCAGCTACCCTACAGCCACAGGAGTGAGTTCATGGCATGAGGCAATGTTTAACCTGGCGATTTCCTAGCTCAGAGCTCAGTCTGTTGACCAGACAACTTTATTTAGTCTATTAAAATTTTCTAGCACTCCCTTGAACCAAACAGCTCCCAGGATGCTGTACAGTAATAACAACAATCAGAAAATGCACAAAAAAACATACAAAAAGAATGATCAAGCCAAAGTTAAGTACAATTAATTCCAACTAGAGATATTTAAGCATGTGCTTAACTCCTCTTTCAAATTAATGCCAAACGAGTAACAAATTCCAAGACCTGTGGATCTCTAGTACCTGTGTTCTCTGCAGATATTGAAATTGAAATATTGAAATACTTTATTGTCACTTGCACACAGTGAGATTACACGAGCACAAATATTAAGGTTGTATCGGCTGTGTTTAACTGAACACACTGTTTACCAAAAGGCTTGAAGGATTCCTTAGAAGCAGACCATCTCTCTGAAGTTTTAAGATCTTCCAAGGAAACCCTGCTGTTAATTCTTTGGTGGGGACATGGAAACAGTGACACTATGGAAGCAGACTTCCTTAATGGTGTCACTCACCCTTTGAAATACCCTTTTCTGGATAGTTCAAGAGGTAGAAACAGGAATCAGCTTTAAATGCCACTTAAAAGACGAACATGTTTGCCCAAGCTTACCTGGATTCTGATTCCTAATTCTTAAAACTATTTCTTTTTCTTTTTGTGCATTGCTCATTGTTATCTATGGTACTGTATTATGATGTCATTCGGATTTTATTTAGCTTTTGAAAAGTTTCATTTGATGTTCTGCTTTATATGACTTTACTTTTCCTGTTACATTTTACGTAAGCAATGTAGTGGTTTCCTGTTACATTTTACGTAAGCAATGTAGTGGTTTGTTTTTTATATTAAGTGTTTTTTAAATATAAATTTAAGTTAAAAGGAGAGTTGCACATTAGTGTTAAAATCCTTACCTGGAATGGGCACTGATGATGTGAATTTTTTATTGTGGTCACACATTAACTAAATCACTTTAGCTCTGGAACTTGGGGTGTGGGGAGAGATTGAATACCTCTGTGTATATAAAATGACTGTTTAACAGAATGGAGATAGGAGATTGTTGTCTTCTGTATTGGAAAACCTGATTAACATTTCAGCATTGTGATGGAGCCCATTTGAGATTCCAGCACTATCTCAGCGCTTGGGCATGTGAATTGGTATTCATCCCTAGTGAATGTTTTGCAGAGGCTTCTCATATCTGTTAGGGATTTATTTCATTCTCACAGCTGTATTTTGTATTGACTCGACAGCCAAAGGAACAATGCCCATTCTACGAAAGTATTTATTCTGTTGCTTAGCCACTCCTAACCCAACCACCCCATTTGGGGGGGGGGTGCACTATAATACAAATATTCCTAGTTCACAATGCATTTTAAGTCAATGCATGCAGAAGTGGCTGAAATGCTGGTGAGGTATGCATTTAAGATGTTTAGTATTCGGTGTACATATTCCGAAAAGTCAATGCATAGACTGCTTCCTACCCTTTTTTAAAAAAAAAAACCAAACAAACCAAAAATACTTTTATCTGAACTTAAACATACAACAGCCAATTATTAAATAAATAAATAAATAAATTTATTACAGTGGTAGCTCGGTTTAAGAACAGCCCTGTTTAAAAACAAACTCTGCAAAACCGGAAGTAGTGTCCCGATTTGCAAACTTTACCTTGGTCTAAGAACAGAATCCGAACAGTGGAAGGGCACTGGCAGCAGGAGGCCTCATTAGGGAAAGCACGCCTCAGTTTAAGAACGGTTTTGGGTTAAGAATGGACTTCCAGAACGGATTAAGTTCTTAAACTGAGGTACCACTGTATTCAGTTAATTAGTTTCCTATAATATATTTCTATACCATGTAATCAAGGTGCTGCACCTTTAGAGATATATTTTAGAGAAACCACAAGCTTCTGCAAAGTCTGGAAAAGGGACCTCATATTGTTAAAAGTGGGGCGGGGGTTGGGGGGAGAGGAGAGGGCATGCAGAAGAAATTGCCATATTTTAAGTTGACATGCTACCTGTCCCAAATTTATTCATACTCCTCACTGACTGTAAGAAACACTTAAAAAAAAAAGCTGAAGTTATTTTTGTAGCCACGAGAAATAACACAATCAGTTATTTAAGCAATAGAGCTAATAGATCTCTGTTTTATCAAACTGGATCTATTGGAGTAGCTATGCAAGTTATATTGAGGATTGAAAGAACTATTTAGACTCACAGATAGTGCTTATTAAACTTACTTGGGGCAGGTATGGGGAATCTGCAGTCCTCCAAACTCTGGGCTCCAACTCGTATAATCTCTCCCTTTTATACCTGACTTAAGGTGTTGAGTTCCTGCTTTCAGACCAATATGTTCCAGATCAACTAACAGTGTTTAAACTAACAGGGTCATGACAACAGCAAAATACAAAAGCACAGTAAAAACAGAAACAGAATGACAATGTTGGTACTGACCTTAAAAGCCCTAAACGGCCTCAGCCCAGTATACCTGAAGGAGCATCTCCACCCCCATCATTCAGCCTCATACTGAGGTCCAGCTCCGAGGGCCTTCACTGCAAGAAGTGAAGCTACAAGGAACCAGGCAGAGGGCCTTCTCAGTAGTTGCACCCACCCATCAGATATCAAGGAAATAAACAACTATCTGACTTTTAGAAGACATCTGAGGCAACTTTAGGGAAGTTTTTAATGTTTGATGTTTTATCGTGCTTTTGATGTTCTGTTGGGAGCTGCCCAGAGTGGTTGGGGAAACCCAGCCAGATGGGTAGGGTATAAATAGTAAATTATTATTATTATCATTATCATTATTATTACTACTACTACTACTATGACGCCGACGACAGTGTCCAAGCAGAATTTAATACCCAAGTGAAAGCATAAAGATGTAAAACACTTATGTGAATGAAAAGGCCTTTACCTGATACCCAAAAAAGGTTTGGACCTAGTGCCACAACTGAGAAGATCCTGTTCTGGGCTGCCTTTGAGGAAGTAATGGCCTGCCCTGGCTCATGTAGGAAAAGAAGACGTTATCCTGGTCATAGCCATCTGGGGCTTTAAAGTTACGAACCGACACATTGAACTAAGCCTAGAAATGCGCTGGTAACCAGTACAAATATGTTGAGACTGGTGGTATGTGCCCAGTGCTGTTCAGTAATTTAGCAGCCATATTTTGTTCTGAATTTATAAAGTAGGCTCACAGGCAGCCCCAGATACAATATCCAAAAAGGATGTTGGCAGAGCAGTAATAATTGTGGCCTAGGTGACCTTAGTAGGCATTGGTGGAAAGAGTTTTGTGACACTGAGGTTACGTATGCTTCCAAAGTAGTTCCTCCCCAACACATGCACAGAAACTGCAAATCTGATCCTTAGGGGGAGGCAAAATCATTTGAGCAGATAACCCTCCATATCGCAAACTGTTTTTGGAGTGCCCTCTGTTTCAAAAGCTGGGCAAAATTTGTTGCTTTTATTACCATGTTCCTCCTATTGAGAAAAGTTTAAATGTCTGCCAGAACTTCAGATAATATACAATTGGTTAGCCATGGTCTATATCCCAAGTTATAGTCAATCACATCCAGGTGTCCAGTTATATGCAGTTGAAGGGGAACTACCTTTTTTCTTGTTCCTGGGCGGTTGCAAATTTGTTCAGTGATCTTCCAGTAGAAACCACATCTACTTTTTTTTCCAACTCCTGGGCTGGATCTAGACACATCAAAGAAGCGTTTCAGTTTTAAAGCGTTGTAAATTTAAACAGGGGAAACCGGTAGAGAAAAGCGGGACTCCATGTCGCCATCTGGTGGCACAATGTTATATTGCATATACAATGCATATAATGTAAATTGCTTTTTCTTTACTGGTCTAATTGAGTCCCTAGACTATGGGGCTTCATTGATTTCAGACAATTGTGGAGATCAAGTGATGTAACTGGTGATGATGCTTCATTGTAAGCTTTTGCGAACCATTTGGGGGATATGGGGCTTAGCAGAGGATGCTTTTGCCCTTAATGTTGTTGCTCTGTAATTGGAAGACTAGACCAGTTACACCTTTCTTCCTTTTTAAGATAACAGTTGTGTTTCCTGTTGGGTTTTAAAGCACCTGTCTTAATTGCTGTTTTAGATCATCCAGGTGAGCTGCTAAGTAAATTAACCATATTTACACATTCCTTTAAATAGCACAGATAAGCTGTACAAGTTCATTGGTTCAGCATGTACAGACTTCTTTTCTCCTTCAAACGTGTGTAATTTCAATTGCAGCTTAAACTGGACAGGTTTGAGTTTGCTTGTATGATAGGAAGGGGCACTGATGGGATCAGTCGAGTACTAGAACAGTATGTGACTATGGCAAGATGGAAGAGACATAAAGCAAGAGACTTGTTCAAGTGTATCTAGAAAGCATTAGGTGGGGTGTCAATGTTTATTATGCTGGATAGAAATATGAGGAAGTGCCAGAGGTCCTGAAAATCTCAAGAGCTTATTCACGTGTAGCAGTAAAAATTTTGCTAGTAAAATTCTAGTAAAAATACTGAGCATTTATTTATATAATGCTTACATAATATTTAGTTTTCTTCATATACATTACTTGAGTAATCCTTACAGTAACCCTATAAGGCAGGTCACAGTCATTATCCCATAATGCATATGATAGGAAGGGAAGGAGAGAAAGAGAGAAAAGCTGAGATGAACATTGCCTATGGTCACCCACTGAATGGCAAACTGAGGTTTTCTGCCATGTCATGTGTGAGATTAGAACCCAGGACATTCTGCTTCAGAACTATTATCATTCTATGCTGTAATAGCTCTTTGGCCCTGGCAATAGTTTTTCTTCAGGTGACTTACTCCCTGTGGCAGTGGTTTTCCCATGGGCCCCTGGGATGCCTTGAATGGTGCTGCGGGCAACACTGGCCTCTGCCCCCTCTGATGCCCTCTTGCATCTCTGCCTCCCAAAGACCTGTGCAGCTGTTTGTTGCAGCAACCCTGTCTACAAGTTCCTCAGGCAAATGGTGCCTCTGGCGCTGGCCAGGGGGTGCTGGTTGCCAGGAGCTAAGGGGACCTCAGAGTAAGCAAGCAAGTCAGTGAGTGAGCGCAGCCAGCTGTTGGGAATGGTTTGCCCCTGTGGGGCACCTCTCCTTGGGGCAGGGGCAGCTCAGAGACCAGAGGTGGCGGCAGCGGCTGCCCAGAGGACTCCAAGGAGAGGGGAGAGGAGAGGAGGCTGAGGGAACCCTCCACAATGGAGGGTGTTTGAAAAAGGGTGAGAGGCTGCCAGCTCTGCAGGCAAGGGGTGACATAACTGGGCTGAACCCCACGGGGTGCCATGAAAAGAATGTAGTTGGTCAAGGGAGCTGTGGACTTTACCCGTGGGATAAATCAAGGAAGTTGTTATAATGTGTCAGTTCACATGTAACTTCAAACCATGGTTAGGCACTGCATGACTGAACCTTGAACCCATGCCATCCCCCTCATCTCTTCCCCTTGTACTGGCCTTACATAGCTACTTCCTTGTTTGTCAATACACCTGCATTGGTGAGTTGTGGTTGGTGCTTGCCCTGCAAGCTGTGATTGCAAACCAGAAAATGGAAACCCTGGTTTGCTGTTTTGGATGCAGTGGCAAACTGTGGTTTGCCACAAACTAGAAAGTACTTAATTAAGCAGATTATAAGAAAATGGTCAAAAGTGATAACTGAATTCTGGGCCATGGACACACTGGGCAGGTTCTCGCTCTGTAACTGATAAAGCCTGTTGGGATTCCTTAGCCAGTCAGTGTGAAATTTTAAACAGGGAAAGGAGTCGTTAATTTAAGTCTTACTTATTCAAAGCTGTCTCAGCATTGGGAGTCAGTATGTAAGTTGAATGCACAGCTTTGTATTAGTAGGCTGTGCGTATACTTTATTTATGGCAAGCTTCACTGGAAAATGACATGCCTTTGTAACATGCAAAGTGCAATACCCACAATTATCTCTTCTATTGCCACTTTCACTGTGATTTTTCCTTTTCAACATTCCCTTGGAAATACCGATTTGCAGATAGACAATTCAGGCACACCAGCAATTAACTCATTTTCAGTCACAAAATGAGCAGTTTTGTTCTGGCGTCTAACTATTGCAAGCTTCTGTTTATTTCCTTTTAGATGTTGCCTACCATAGCTTCCAGTTTATTTAACTTCCTCACATATGCTAATATAAATAAAAACAGTACAGGTCCTATCTACAAATGCTGAACAAAGCAACAGTAACAAAATTGTTTTGCTTTATGTGATCTTAGTAATACATTTAATCCCGTGTAAAAAAAGAGAAAAGGAAGGCGAATGTGTTTGAAGTTGCTGGCTATGGAAATGTCTAGAACAATTACTTTTAAATAACTTAGAATAGCTCAGTTGGTAGAGCATGAGACTCATAATCTCAGGGTTGTGGGTTTGAGTCCCATGATGGGTGAAATATTCCTGCATTGTAGAGGGGTGGACTAGAAGAACCTTATTGTTTCTTCCAACTCTACAATGCCATGAATCTATGAACATGTTTTTTAAAAACAACAACAAATACCACCTACAAATTTCAGTAGGATGCAAACCTCGTTCCTAAACCTGATTGAAATCTCACCTAAGAGTGCAGTCCTAAACCCACTTACCTGGGAGTAAGCCTCACAGTTGGATTTACTTCTGAGTAGACATGTTTCGGATTGTGCAGCAAATTCCTTTTTACCTGCAACTTTCCTTTTATGCTTCAGTGTAGTCAGAACAATCGCAACACCCCTACCATACAATGAGAATTCAGCTAGATCGGTAAAGAAAAAGCAATTTACAGTGGTACCTCGGGTTACATACGCTTCAGGTTACAGACTCGACTAACCCAGAAATAGTACCTTGGGTTAAGAACTTTGCTTCAGGATGAGAACAGAAATCGTGCTCCGGTGGCATGACGGCAGCGGGAGGCCCCATTAGCTAAAGTTGTGCTTCAGGTTAAGAACAGTTTCAGGTAAAGAACGGACCTCCAGAATGAATTAAGTACTTAACCCGAGGTATCACTGTATATGCACATGTGTGGCGCTGTGGTCTAAACCGCTGAGCCTCTTGACAGTTCAAATCCCCGCAATGGAGTGAGCTCCCGTTGCTCTGTCCCAGCTCCTGCCAACCTAGCAGTTCGAAAGCACGCCAGTAAAAGTAGATAAATAGGTACTGCTGTGGCGGGAAGGTAAACAGTGTTTCCTTGCGCTCTGGTTTCCGTCACGGTGTTCCATTGCGCCAGAAACAGTTTAGTCATGCCGGCCACATGAGCCAGAAAGCTGTCTATGGACAAACACTGGCTCCCTTGGCCTGAAAGCGAGATGACCGCTGCCACCCCATAGTCGCCTTTGACTGGACTTAAATGTCCAGGGGTCCTTTACCTTTACATTTTATAACATCGTGCCACCAGATGGCGATGTGGAGTGCCGTTTTTCTCCACCTGTTTTCCCTGTTTAAATTTACAACGTGTTTAACTGAAACACATCATTGATGTGTCCAGATCCAGCCCCAGTTTCCAGGCTATGATTTTCTTATACTTGGATATATTCAGGAGTAGGAAGAAGCAATTCATGGAGATAACTTCTTTCAGTGGCTATTGACCATGATGGCTGTGCTCTGCCTCCGTAGGCATTATCCTTCTGAATGCCAGTTGCTGGAAACCACCAGAGAGGGTTGTGCTCTTGCACACTGGTCCTGCTTTTGGGCTTTACAGAGGCATCTGGTTGGCCACTGTGAGACTAGCATGCTGGACTAGAAGGGCCATTGTGGTGTAGTGGTTAAGAGTGGTAGACTCGTAATCTGGTGAACCGGGTTCGCTTCCCCACTCCTCCACATGCAGCTGCTGGGTGACCTTGGCCAGTCACACTTCTCTGAAGTCTCTCAGCCCCACTCACCTCACAGAGTGTTTGTTGTGGGGGAGGAAGGGAAAGGAGAATGTTAGCCGCTTTGAGACTCCTGAAGGGGAGTGAAAGGCGGGATATCAAATCCAGACTCTTCTTCTTATTTACCAGGCTCCTCTTACGAAAGATCTGTACAATATTATGTGTGGTATGGAGAAAGTGGGGAGTGAAACATTTCTCTCGCTTTCTCACAATACCAAGAACTCAGGGTCATCCAGGGAAGCCAAATACAGTCATACCTCATGTTACGTTTGCTTCAGGTTACGTTCTTTCAGGTTACATCCCGCAGCGACCCAGAAATACAAGAAAGGGTTACTTCCGGGTTTCGCCGCTCGCGCATGTGCAGACGCGCCAAATGATGTCACGCACATGCACAGAAGCAGCGAATTGCAACCCGCGCGTGTGCAGACGTGCCACTGCGGGTTGCGCTCTTTTCATGTTGCAAACAGGCCTCCGGAAAGGATCCCGTTCGCAACCAGAGGTACCACTGTATTGGTAGATTCCGGACACACAAAAGGAAGTACTTTTTCACACAGAGCCTACAGACATCACTGCTAGAAGGTGCAGTGATGGCCCCCAACTTGGATGGATTTTAAAGGGGTTAAGACAAAGTCTGTCAGTGGCTACTAGTCATGATGGCTGTGTACTGCATCTAGTATCAAAGATGCTATACTTCTGAATGCCAGTTGCTTTGGGACACAAATGGTTGCCAGGGTTTGAAATTAGCCAGGCACCAGACATGTTGTGCACCTTCCTTTCGATGACTTGCAGCCAAGTGAAGATGCCAGGGTGGCGTCTGACAGCTCCACCACCTTGGAGGTGCATGCCTGGGGATCATTGGATCTGGACTGTTTTCACACACTAATACCCCACCCTGTAGAATTCTATCAGTTATGTTTTATCTGCCAATTCAGAATGAATTTCTGGAACCAAAATGCTTTTTCTGTGCTGCCTGAGCAGGAGCAGCCACCATTAAGAAAAAGAGGTCGGAATAAGCCAATATATGTGGACTGTCCCTGGACCAAGTGACTTTTCTTCTTTTAAGTTCTCAAAGCACTTAACCTAGCTCAGGGTTGTCATCTTAACTAGCCAGATGTTTACGGTAACTGAGAATCAATCACAGCTGTCATTTGAAAAATAAGACTTTAGAGCAGCCTTTCTCAACCTGTGGGTCCCCAGATGTTGTTGAACTACAACTCCCATCACCCCTAGCTAGCAAGGCCAGAGCTCAGGGATGATGGGAGTTGTAGTCCAACAACATCTGGGGACCCACAGGTTGAGAACCGCTGCTTTAGAGCAACTAAGCATTCCATTTTGGTGGCTATAATCATGGTTTAAGGAGCCATTTGGCCCTTAGCTTATATATCTGAGTTTCTAACACTGCATTGGTGGAACTCACGTGCTACTTGTGGTCTTCCCATTTGCATCTGATTGGCCACTATGAAAACAGGATGCACACCTGTAGTACACCAATGCTGCCAGCCTGGGAGCTCCTCTGACATTGCCACCATCCCACCCTGTCCCAGTGAGTTCCAGCATTTCCATTCCATCCATCTCGCACATTACTGCTGTTTGCCCCAGTTTTCCCGTTAAATTTAGAAAAAGGGCACACTGGGGACTGAGAGCGACCTGAAAAATAACCGCTCTTCCTGGTGCACTTCAGGATACTTCCATCTCATTCTGCTGCATGTGTAGTCAAGGCTCTGGTTCTATACTGAAGTGAAACTAAGGATACCCTCTAATGCCAGGCAAGACTAGTGGGGAAGTTCAAGGACCAGGCTTGCACAGGCAATATGGCCACTAAAGTAAATTAGATGGTCAGTAAATTGGTCGCAAAGCCAGCGTAGCTGCCATGTTCACCAGAACCTCGCAAAGAAAATATACACATTTCCTGGCCACCAGATAGATACCGTCTTTTTCGCTCCATAGGGCGCACCTGACCATAGGGTGCACCTAGTTTTCAGAGGGGGAAATCAAGGGGAAAAAATATGATCCCCCCCCCAGCTTTGGAGCAGCGGACAGGCTGTGCGCAGCCTGTGCACTTCTCCCAGACCTTCTGCCTGCTATTGCGGGAGGTGGGGGAATTCCCCCACCTCCCGCAAAAGCCCACAGGAGCTGTGCTGCTCCTGTAGGCTTTTCGACCAGGAGGGAGAAGGGACTGACACGGCCAGTCAGTCCCTTGTCCTTCCTCGGGGAAAACCCCCAAGAGCGTGCGGCTTTTGCGTGCTTTTGCGGGAGGTGGGGGAATTCCACGGCTCCTGCGGGCTTTTCTACGAGGAGGGAGAAGGGACTGACTGGCCACATCAGTCCCTTCTCCCTCCTGGGGAGAAGCCCCCAAGAGCCGCGGGGGCTTTTTCTACCTGCTTCCCCGCTGCATTCGCTCCATAAGACGCACACACATTTTCCCTTACATTTTAGGAGGGAAAAAGTTCGTCTTATGGAGCGAAAAATACGGTAACTCCTTGTGCAACTGGCATCTCCATACAGAAGCTCAGTTGGGCAGAGGTTCTGTTTGTACAATTTAAAAAGAAAGGAAGAATTGCACAGATGTGGCATAGCAGGGTACAGAGACTGTTCCTCTTATTCAGCATTCTGATTTTCTGCTCATCCCTGCTGGATATATGAAGCAGGGCTATCTGAAGCCATTTTTGTATTTTCACATCCTAATGGATGTTTCGGATCTTTTCAGAGCAGAACCCTGATAGTAGGGGTGGATAACCTTTTGGTGCTCCAGATGTTGTTTGACTCTAGCTCTCTCAACAGCCCCAGGTAGCATGGCCAAATGAGTGTGTAGTCCAGCAGCATTATGTAGGGCTACAGGTTTGCCACTCCTGATTTATGATGCCCTTCGATAATGGGAGTAATGGATCTTCGAACAAAGCTCTTAATATTTCATTTCAGTCCAGAGGTGCATGTGCACCACAAGGCATACATAGAGTTCCTCCATGCACAGGCCTTCCACATTCATTTCAGTGCGAAAAAGCTGAAAACAAAGGCATACATGTATAAAAGTGAATTAGAAACAAGATGGGCTTGGGGACTTCGCTCTGCGTTGCATCTTCAGCCTGTTGCTAATCACAGGGTTGTTTAGAAGCACAGAATGAGAAAAAAGGCTATATAGCTATCTTTTGTTTGATCAAAATATCTGCTCACTGTTCATTAATTCTGAATTCCTAGTTTAATTTCCTGCTCCTCGAGTATTTGCCTTAGACTCAACTCTTCTAATCCAAGCTATAACTGCTCTAAAAACTCAAACTCATAACTTGGAAGTGAGGGGAGGGACAGTTGCTATCATTCAAAGAAACAATAGTAAATATATGCATTCTATAAAAAAAAACATTTTTGGAAGGTGAGAATAAAGGAATTTCCTCCTCCACCCTCGCTATTGCTAAGCTGTAATCTAATATTGTCGAAAAGGCATAGGAGGGAGGAAGGAATAGAGAGGTCTCACTTATCCTCAGGATATCGCTTTGTGTTTTCAGTCTGAAGCTCCTAAGGTTACAATTCTTGCCAAAAGCATTTAAAAAAACAAAACATGGTTGTAGCTGAATGGTTGGGGATTTATCTTTTTTTACCAAGAAGCCACTTGAATTGGATGGGCACATGCTACTGTTAATTTTAGAGTGTTTGGTTACTTATCTCATGCTCCAGTGCCAATTAAATATTATATTTATGCTCTTTATGTCCAGAATTTCATAAAATCACATTTTGATAGAAATAATTAACACTATGCATTTATTTATTTTTTAAGATGTCTAACAGGGGTATCCCAATTACAGTTCAATTCCATCTCCTCATCTTAATACCAAATTACACAGGATCCTGTTGCAGAGTTCACCAGGACCCAGGGTTTGAAATTAGCAGGGTGCCAGACTCATTTTGCACCTGAAGATTCTCTATTTGCATGCACCTCAAAAAGCCTGGGTGCCATTTTTTGCACCTGGCTGGCACTCAAGGATTACTGAAATGTATGTGCTTTGAAGCCTCAAAGTATACATTTAGGATAGACAATATGTTAAGGAGTTTAACAATAAAGAGTAGAGTGTTTTGAAAACTGAAGTACGGTACCAATATTTTTATTGTAAGCACCAAATTAAACATGTATTGAAAAATTCTGCTAAAAATGTGATATTAACAATGTGTCACTTATGTGAATCGTATATTAGTTCATGCTTATCAAAATAATAAGTAAAAAGTG
Organism: Podarcis cretensis; assembly: GCF_951804945.1. Classification (NCBI taxonomy): domain Eukaryota; kingdom Metazoa; phylum Chordata; class Lepidosauria; order Squamata; family Lacertidae; genus Podarcis; species Podarcis cretensis. The sequence goes on from NC_137187.1 coordinate 15,878,501, forward strand.
TTGCAAGGAAATACTAAGTTATAAAATGTCAAAAAAGGGAAATATGTAAGTTAGGCAGAGCAAGTCCAAAACATTTTGCTGCCTGAGGCACACAAGATTCCCACCGTTGTACAGAAGCTGCCTAAACAGCCACTAAGTCTTTACTTCAACAATGGCATTGGGAAAGTGTATCTGAGGGAAGCAAGCTCACTTAGAGGGTGCAGGAGGTGCTCTAAGACCTTACTGCTGCTGCTCCTTCTTCCCACCACCCCACATCTGCTCCTGGAGATGACTGCCTCGGTCTCCTGCCATTTGGTACTCAGTGAGGAATCATAGAATCATAGAGTTGGAAGAGACCACAAGGGCCATCGAGTCCAACCCCCTGCCAAGCAGGAAACACCATCAGAGCACTCCTGACATATGGTTGTCAAGCCTCTGCTTATTTTTTTTTTAATGATATTTATTAAAGTTTCGAATAAACACATATAAACACAAACACAAGCAACAATAAAAACATACATAAACCAACAAACAAAACAAAAACAAGTATAAGTTCAAACCTTATTTTCTAAACCTAATTTCACCGACCTCCTCACACCTCCCCCTTCTGTATCCTAATCTCATTTATCTTATCAGTAAATCCATTCCCATTTTTCCCATAGTTTTTAGTAGTTCTATTCTTTTTTCCTTAATCAACGCCCCTGCAAACCTCTAATTTTTAAACCCATATCTTTTTAGCCTTCATTAATTTTATAATGTTTATTAAGGTAGTCTTTGAACTTCTTCCAATCTTCTTCCACTGTCTCTTTGTCCTGGTCTCGGATTCTGCCAGTCATCTCTGCCAGTCCCATATAGTCTGTCATCTTCATCTGCCATTCTTCCAGAGTGGGTAGATCTGGTGTCTTCCAATACTTTGCGATAAGAATCCTTGCTGCTGTAGTAGCGTACATAAAAAAAGTTCTGTCCTTCTTTAACACCACATGGCTTACCATACCCAGGAGAAAGGCCTCTGGTTTCTTCAGGAAGGTATATTTAAGTACCTTTTTCATTTCATTTCCCAGAAAGCCTTAATCCTTGGGCATGTCCACCAGAGGTGAAAGAATGTACCTTCATTTTCTTTACATTTCCAACATTTGTTGTCTGATAAGTGGTAAATTTTTGCAAGCTTGACTGGGGTCATGTACCACCTATAGATCATTTTCATTATATTCTCTCTCAGGGCATTACATGCCGTAAATTTCATACCGGTGGTCCACAACCTTTCCCAGTCTGTCAAGCCTCTGCTTAAAGACCTCCAAAGAAGGAGACTCCACCACACTCCTTGGCAGCAAATTCCACTATCGAACAGCTCTTACTGTCAAGAAGTTCTTCCTAATGTTTAGGTGGAATCTTCTTTCTTGTAGTTTGGAACCATTGCTCCGTGTCCGCATAGCGCAGAGGTTTTCAACCTTTATGAGTCCACGGCTCCGTTGACCAACTATGTTCTTTCTGTGGCACCCCTGTGAGGCTCAGGAGCCCTGTTGTGTCACCCTTTACCTGCAGAGCTGGCAGCCCCTCACCCTTTCTCTCCCCCCTCCCCTTGTGGAGTGTTCCCTCAGCCTCCTCTCCTCTCTCCTTGGGCCCTTGGGCCTCTTCCTAACACTGCCCCACAGGGGCCTGGGACTTGTCTGTTCATTCCCAACAGCAAGGGCTGGCAGACTGGCTGGCTGGGCTTCCTTGCCTGCCTGCTTGTTTGCTTGCTTGCTTGCTCCGAAGCTGCCTCTGCTCCTGGCAACCAGCATCCCCTGGCCAGCCCCAGAGGCACCATTTGCCTGAGGAGCTTGTAGCCAGGGCTGCTGCTGCTGCAACAAATAGCCACACAAGCCTTTGGGAGGCAGAGATGTGAGAGGGCATCAGAGGAAGGAGGGAAGGAAAGAGGGACAGAGGCCAGAGTTGCCTGCGTCACCCCGACCATCATTCAAGGCACCCCATGGGGCCACGGCACACTGGTTGAAAACCACTGACATAGTGTGTTTTTACAGTTGTGACTAGGTATGGCATGTTGCTTGCACTGGATGCCCCTCTGAAGCTGACTGACATGGCATCAGAGTGGCATCTTCTAACGATAGAAGTTTGTGGTTAAATATATGTCTCTGAAGTCTGTTGTGTATTGCTTATCTTGGGTTAAAATCTGCACATTGCATTAGTTTAATTGTAATTTTATATGCTAATAGGTATACCTTTCCTTCTGCCATGCCTGATTTCAATTCTTCCATGCCTTGCTTCTCTTTTAGTTAACCTTCCTGTATCTCCCTTTTTCCTGATACTTTACCAATCCATTAGAATTTGTTCACTTTTGTCCTACTGGGACTTACCTTGTGGAAGTTCATCAGATCTTCACTCGGGAACCTTGCTTCTGATCTCAGTCCAATAAAACATGATTTATTAGACTGAGAACGCACAATTTGCCTTCTTCACCTTCTCACCTGAGGAACTGTGGTTCAACTCCCAACAGCAAACCAGGCTACCCAATCCACTGGTTGATTCTGATATTCAGACTTGTAAGAAGAAATTAAACTACAGTATAATTTCCTGCCTTTGATGAAACACGAAACTATGGTTTAATAAACCTCTTAAAATATTTTGTGTTGTTCACCTGCTAAACTGTGGCAGGTGAAATTTGATAACTGTTTTGCAAAATTGAGCTGCCATGTGAGAAATATGGTTGTGTGTGTGTGTGTGTCAGTTCTCAGATTGCAAAATCCAATAGGAAAGCACCATTGCATGCCAACTTCTAGCATATTGCCAACATCAAATGGTAAGAGTTCTGAAACTTTCATGTAAAAGTTGCTTTATTCAAGAAGAGAAAAGTAACCCTTCGGCCTCTTCCACCGCATTAAGACAGGATTTCTGTTATCTTTTCAGCCCTGAATAGTGGTCCCCCAAGTCATCTTTAATGAGGGTGGGAAATCACTTTGCTACAATTAATTACCCACAGCCTCTGGACATATAGAAAAGCCAACTCACAACCACTAGAGAATTATGCTTAAAATTTGCCTTTTGTACTGCTTGAAATAAATAGTATAGCATGGTTTTTGTCCAGGGGTGTGTCTGTTGTCACCCAAACAAATAAAACGCTTCCTCCGTTTTGGGTGGAGTACCAAAGAAAGGCCTTCTGCAGATGCAGAATTAATGAGATGTTGTTGATTTTGGGTGGTGGAGGGGAGGAACCGAATTAGAGGAAATGTGAGTGTTTCCTTGCACAGTCTTGGATGATGACGACAGGAAGCAACTGTTTTGGTGACCGGATTGGATCATGTAACTCTATGTACAAGGAATCCGGGAAGAGAGGCTGAGAACATTCCACATCACAACAGCACGGGATCATGAGACCAACTACATCCCAACCTTTAGTCCCACTGGCTGGATAATTGAGTTATATAAATAAATGGTTAAGTTATCAATGCCTCTGATGCAAATGTTTAAAATGTACAGTGGTACCTCAGGTTACATATGCTTCAGGTTACATATGCTTCAGGCTACACACTCCACTAACCCAGAAATAGTGCTTCAGGTTAAGAACTTTGCTTTAGGATAAGAACAGAAATCGGTCTCTGGCGGCGCAGCGACAGCAGGAGGCCCCATTAGCTAAAGTGGTGCTTCAGGTTAAGAACAGTTTCAGGTTAAGAACGGACCTCCGGAACGAATTAAGTACTTAACCCGAGGTACCACTGTATTTTATTTTGTGCTAACTTTTGCTAAGTTTGGATTTCCCCCTTTTTAGAAAAGCTATCCATCTTAAAATAGCTCTCTATACATGCAGGGATTTTGTATTGTTTTGTTTTGTTTCAAGAGGCATATGTTTTTAAATGATAATGTTGCTGCCATTTATCAGGGTGGGTTTTTGTTTTGGTTTTAGCTTTCTGTATGCATTGTATTTTCATGACCTTGTGAGCTGCCTTGAGTCTGCTGTGCCCTAAAAGGCAGCCTATAAATGATTTTATAAATTATAGCCCCACCACAGTTATGCTGAGAGACAGCAACAATCAGAGGAATTTCAAGAACTGGACAGCCAAGACTCTGTAATTGGACATATTCAGACTTACGCATGCAGAGAAAAGGAAAATAATTAGAGCACCTCATTTGAAATCCTATGGAAAGATAGATAAGGCATTAACATGAAGAGTAATCACTAAAAATGCAGCTTTTATCTTAATGATTAATATACCAACTGAAATGTAATTAGATATGAATAAAAATATGAACCACAGCAATATAAGAACTAGACAGAAAACATTGATCAAGGAGTGTGGGGAACCACTTTGATTAAATTGTATACATTTGGAATTAAAAGGAATTATTTTGATATTATTTGGAATCTGTATAATTGGCAAAACTGTAGTATTATTGAGTAAATATTGGGAAATTAATAGAAAAATTAAAAAATAGAAACAATTTTATAAAATAAATCACAAGTGTCTGCAATACTGTACGATCTGAGCAATTAGAGCAGAGTAGCATAGGGGAATTCCTTCATGGTTAAATCTTAACTTGATTTTCTATACCTACACTGACTTTTTTAAAAAAATAATAATAATATGGTTTTATATGTGTGCAGTCTAATCTATTAAGATGCATATGGTTCAGTTTTCTATAGACAACCAGGATTTTAAAGTTCCTTTAAAGTTTGCAGTGCTTTATGGAACCAGATGTGGCTTTCATCAGTTTAGCTAGTTGGTTCAGCATTTGTTTGTTTCGTCTGTAAATGCAGCAACTTCAATGGACAATGAAACGTTTTTGGTATAGAAAAATGCTAGCTAAGCTCAACCCACCTTAGTAATTTTCAGAGGGTTAAGGAAAGTGTGAAATGCATCATAATGTGATGCCTTCCTTGAAGATTGACACAGTGGAATGAAAGCTCTTGGGGATATTCAGAACTTCATTTTGTCTTTCAAGTATGAACCCCAGCTTGACCTTCATCAGTGATGCAGTTCCAGGGGGGAAATCCTTTGGACTGGGAAATTTTGTACTGTATATGCATCATGAAATTTTCTAGGTAATTCTAGAGGAATTATCTAAATTAGCATATTTATTTTACTTGCATTTAGTAAACAAAGCTAAAGCTTTGACACTCCCAAGCTTACCTAATATCATACTTGTAGTTGGCATTCGTTCATTGTTACTAAGGAACTTTAAAAGCTGAATTTTTTCCACAGAAAGATAAAGCACTGGGGCGGGGGAATCCGCCCCCATATCGTTCACCCTCATATTCAGAGGAGAGAAAACTACAACATGGATTGTATATGCGAAACAAGTCCTCTTGTAAACGTCTGCTTTGCTAATACAATGCTAATTTTTTCGCTGATTTTAAATATAGTGAATGAACTTAACTAGCTTAATCTTTTAAGTCCCAAATTCTGTAAAAAGATTCTTTATCAAATTAGATTTGGTGACTTTGAGAATATGCTAATTAAACATTTGCATAGGAATTGAAAGAGCAAATAATTCGGCTGGCGGCATTAAATGTGAAAGGCTGATCCAAAATTATGCTTGCCCTATGGAGATTTAAGCAGCCCACTCTTTGGTGAGGAGGAGGTCACATACCAAAGACATAAGCTCAAGGGCAGTGGAAGAGGTTTAAAGTGCAGTTAATTTTGTCTACAGATATGGCACCAATTCTTTCGTTAGGGTAGAACTGGCTGGCTGTTAAATAACCAATTTGTGGCTTAATTTGTGGCACATTGTTTATTTTCATAATTTATATCCCATCCTTTCAACAACCATTTCATGCTAACGTGTAGAGGCAGAACAAAAGATAACAGTGTTCAAAAGATCTAAAAGCTTTTTATTATAATCATCATCATCATGGCATGGGTAGCTCAGTTGGTTACAGCATGTTGCTGATAATGTCAAGGTTGCAAGATCGATCCCCACATGGGACAGTTGCATATTCCGGCACCTCAGGTGTTAAATAGTGGGTAGACATAGCAGACGACTTGTAAGCTGGAACAGAACTGAACAGCAAACAGCTCAGCTGGCCTGCTTTTATAGGCAGCCGGCTGTCAACATTGTAGCAACACCAACCCAGGGTTTCCCACCTAAAATAACTGATGTGGACCTGAGTGAAAACTATATACACAATACTCCTAGTGGCCAGGGTGAGAACTTCAATACATAACAGCAGGGGTTGGGTTAGATCAGGGTTATTCCAAACTTGGGTCTCCAGCTGTTTTTTGGACTACAGTTCCATCATCCGTTACTACTGGGATGATGGGAGTTGTAGTTCAAGAACAGCTGGAGAACCAAGTTTGGGAAACCGTGGACTAGATGATTCTCAGGATCCATTGCAACTCTACAGTTCTTTGATTCTATTAATCTAATTTAGAACAGAATCACAAACCTGTTTAAAAGTTCAGAAATTAGTTGTTCAAAAGTTTAAGAAACATGCCTAAAATAGCACTGTTAAGGCAATTGGTTCATCATCTTACCCACTGCTGTCTGCTCTGGCTGACAGTGGTTTTCCAGGGTCTCAGTCAAGGGCAGGGGTCAGCAAACTTTTTCAACAGGGGGCCGGTGCACTGTCCCTCAAACCTTGTGGGGCCGGACTTTCATTCATTATTATTATTTGAAGAAAAATAATAATAATGAACTAATTCCTGTGTCCCACAAATAACCCAGAGATTCATTTTAAATAAAAGGACACATTCTACTCATGTAAAAACACGCTGATTCCCAGACCGTCCGCGAGTCGGATTTAGAAGGCGATTGGGCTGCATCCAGCCCACGGGCCTTAGGTTGCCTACCCATGGTTAAGGGCATTCTCAGCCATGCCACATGAGTTGCTTTAAATAAGATGCTAGGGAATGAACATGGAACCTTCTCTGTGCAAGTTATGCGCTATGCCACTGACCTGTGGTCCCTGTAGTGGCCTTCCATTGCTCGGAGGCGGGGGGGATTTTTCTGTAAATGTAATTAATACCTTGGCAGAAATACATTGTCATCTCATGAGACAGAGAGAATTCAAACATTTTTTATTGCAAGTAATCAAACCTTAGCATACAGAAATGTTGCTGAGATCCATGGATTTTTAACATGGAACTACTGGGTTTTTCTTGGGACTCAGCTATATGGGCAAAGAAAAAATGCTTTATATGTGTTGTTTATGCATACTAACACTCCGACACCAGATGGCGCTGTGGAGTTCCCATTTTGCTAACCCGATTTCTCATACAAAAGTTTGGCAACATGTTTAAATGAAACACTTATTTGATGTGTCTAGAGATCCAGCCTTGGTACGGTGTGGAGAACAACTGTAATTGTAGGCATAGTCTTAGTTCTTCCCTCCCTTGACGTGTGGCCTTCCATATAACCATTTCTTGTTAATATTGCTCCTGGCATTTACCTTTTAAACTTAAATTTTCAGTTTGACATTTTGCTTTTGTTCAGCTCTAATCTTTAGCTCCTGCTGCTTCACCTGGAAATTCCTATGTTCACTTGTCTGTAGCTCTGCCTCCAACTTATGCTGCAGAAAATGTCAAGAGAGCAGGTGGAACTAGCAAATACCATTTCCTTTCTATGCAGAGGAGAATAAAATGTTAAATGGTTCTATACATGAAATGTTTGCTTTGCAACTTTCTCCCACCTTCTGGCATCAGATGTGAGAAACAATAGGCTACCTGCATTATTATTCTACCACAAGTTATGGCTTCAGGCTAAGGGAGAAATGACATTCTAAATGAACCCGTATGTGTATGGCTCCCATGCTCCCCTACATGAGCACCAGCGTGCATGGCCAATAGTCAGGGATGATGGGAGTTGTAGTCTAGCATCTTATGGTAAACAAAGGTAAAGGACGCCTGGATGGTTAAGTCTGGTCAAAGGCGACTGTGGAGTTGCAGCGCTCATCTCGCTTTCAGGCCTAGAGAACTAGCGTTTGTCCACAGACACCTTTCCGGGTCATGTGGCCAGCATGACTAAACCGCTTCTGGTGCAATGGAACACCATGACGGAATCCAGAGCGCACGGAAACGCCGTTTACCTTCCCGCCACAGCGATACCTATTTATCTGCTTGCACTGGCGTGCTTTTGAACTGCTAGGTTGGCAGGAGCTGGGACAGAGCAACAGGAGCTCACCTTGTTGTGCGGATTTGAACCGCCAACCTTCTGATCGGCAAGCCCAAGAGGCTCAGTGGTTTAGACCACAGCGCCACCCACATCTTATGGAGGGCCACAGCTTCCCCACACTTGCTCTACAAGAGGCTTATAATGCACCCTTTGGAAAGTACTGATGTACTCAGTACTTGCATTTTGTCAAACTTTCAAAGGAATGGCTTGAGAATTGCAAACCTATAGTGATCTTAAATTAGAATCATAACCACATCTAAGGTGCAGCTGATATAGAGACAGCTTGTTGCATAATGCCATAGGGAAAGTTATTGTGTGTTCGCAAAAGTCGGCATCTATATCAAAACACCAATATATAAATAGCTGAGCTACATTGAGTTACTGTCAAAACATGGGGTGTTTGTAAGATTGTTGTTTCTCCCCAGGTTTACACAACTTTTACACCGTTCATCATCTTTAAGGAATCTAGACCCATCTAAAAGTTGCAAAATTCCTATTGACGCAAAAAGTGGAACAGTCACGATCTTACAGGAGAGGCGGCAGGATTATTTCAAAAGAAAATAATCTCTGAATGATGACATAGCCAAAATAAATTTAAGTGGGGAAAAAGATAGCTTAATGTGTTTATATGACCTTAAGGTGTTTATTTGACTCTTACATGAGTTGTACAGCCCATCCCCTTTCTTGGCTGGAAATGCATAATGATATTCTTGTAAAGCTCTCCTATAATAAATATAGGTTAGAGGTCTGTTTCTAACCATCAGAAGAGTGAAACTCTGAAACACTTTCAAATAATGGAGCATGTGTTTTAATTTGATGGCACAGTGTTGGTTTTGTAGGCCGTAACTTCTTAGAGAAAGACATGGCTGGAGGGGTGGATAAATGATGGCGTGGATTGTGCTTTTAAAGAGCTGAGAACAGTTAATATTCCTTTTTGTAGGTGTGTAAATGCTTGGGTCAGAATTCTTTTCTGCCAGGATGTTAGCCTTCTTCAGGCATTCAGCCAGATTAAAAAGGTAAAGGGACCCCTGACCATTAGGTCCAGTCGAGACCGACTCTGGGGTTGTGGCGCTCATCTCGATTTATTGGCCGAGGGAGCTGGCATACAGCTTCCAGGTCATGTGGCCAGCATGACTAAGCCGCTTCTGGCGAACCAGAGCAGAGCACGGAAACACTGTTTACCTTCCCGCCGGAGCAGTACCTATTTATCTACTTGCACTTTGACTTGCTTTCGAACTGCTAGGTTGGCAGGAGCTTGGACCGAGCAACAGGAGCTCACTCCATCATGGGGATTCAAACCACTGACTTCCTGATTGGCAAGTCCTAGGCTCTGTGGTTTAACCCACAGCACCACCCGCGTCCCATTCAGCCAGATTACTTAAGGGTAAATATACCCTTATAGAGGGATGGGAGCACTCAAGTCATCCCTGTCCCAATGGCACTGGACATGTTCCCTCCACTCTCTTTACCCCCATATATATATATATATAGAGAGAGAGAGAATTTCCATTTCAAATTCTCATCTGTTCCCACTCCCTCCAATACAATTCCTTTATCATTTTTTTCCTTCTACTACGCCTATCTCGAACCCTGCCCACGATTTCATTTGTTTTAAGTTCTATTCCAAGTAGTCCAAAAAGGGACTCCATTCTTCCACAAACAGTTCATCCTTTTTATCTCTTTATATTGCTGTCAGCTTCGCTGTTTCTGCATAGTCTGCAACTTTTAAAACATTTCCCTTCCCTTGCGGCCTTCATGTGTTAAGCAGAGAAGTCTGAAGGGGGTTTGTAAGCTGGTTTCCTGACATTGTAAGGGTGATTTTAAGCACATTTAGGCGAACACCCTTACAAAAACTCATCAGGCCTTTGTGCTAAACATGAGAAGATTGAGGGTGGAGGAGGCACTAATGAAGAGTTTGGAGTTATTGCAGACAGGCATACCCCCATCCCTCTCCAAACTTTTGCCCTCGTGTGTCCGAGCTGAATGCCTGAAGTGAATTACTGAGAATCCTTGATCTGTAATAGTAGTGTCAGGTTTCTGCCAGAAATTATACAAGTGCCTTTCTCAGAACATTTCTTTTGTGTGTGCATATACTCCAACATTTCTCCAATGATGTTGATTATGGTGGTTTTACTGTTTATACTTCACCCATCTGACTGGGTTGCCCCACTCTGGGTAGCTTCCAACATATATAAAAACATAATAAAACATTAAACTTTAAAAAAAAAAAACCTTCCCCATACAGGGTTGCCTTCAGGTAGCTCAGGGGTTGGATAGCTCCATACCCTCCCAACATTTGTCCCATGAAAATAGGAAAAGTGGGACATTCTGGGATTAGATGAGAAATCAGGACTGCTTCTGTAAATCTGGGACTGTCGCTGGAAAATAGGGACACTTGGAGGTCTGTTTTTGTGGCTGGACCTTGAGGCAGAATGCCAGCCTATTGGCACCTGTGGGTAAATTATCCTAATGTAGGATAGCTGAAGAGGGTTTTCATCATGGCTATCTTGGCAGCAGGTAAGCTCCATGTAAGTGTGTCCATGATTGTAGCTTGTGGCTAGAATCTTGTGCACAGATTCCTTGAGGTCTGTGAGATAATATTTCAGCATATGTAGATGGGTTTAGGATTGCAAGCCTAACAGGCAGGGATGATGGGAGTGTACTTAAGTTTAAAGAGTTTGAGAAGGATACTTCACCCTCCCCCCTTTTTTTTTGAAGGGGAGGAGAAATCCCCAGTTGGGATTACGTGCTGAGAAATGTGTTCATACTGCAAGGTTTATCTTGTTTTGATGGTATTTCACTTGAATCTCTACTTAGAAACCAACAGAGCACTTCCTCTCTGGCTCTGCAAAGCTATTCTTAAACAATGCTAATCAACAAGTGGCAGGATTTTCCTCATAAACACATCTTCTAGGAAGTAAAGTCAGGGCACTTAGGCTACACAGCACAGATTCCAGCTGCAAAGTCAATAATTGTTGTAATCCTTTCCCCCCCTCACAGGTTTGCTTTCAAGACAGACATTTGGAATAGTTCAAGTATTCGGCCTAAATGATCAAAGTGCAACATGTTTTAATTGTGCACTTCTTTTAAAAAAAGTCAAGTGTGTATGTGTCAACCATGTGCATCACATAGTTCATCTGCCCAATGTTGGCTTCCTGCTGTGTCTTCCTGTCGGCTGGCTTTGCTTCCACATAATGTGTGAAATGGCCCTCGAAAATATGTGATTGATTAGTCGCTTTGGGAAATGAAGAAGCAAGAGCTGACATCTGGCATTTTCCTTTCAAGACTCATAGCATAGATGCTTTTGGAATCTTAAGTCTCCAATAAACTGAATGCCCACCAATGTGTGACCTGGGCTGGGCCACTAGGGTGGGGTAAGGAAAGTCCTGGTGCAGCCGCCACACGGCCTGAATGATTGTGGCAGACCTGCCTGTTGCCCTGATGTCTGACTGGCGAGTGCAAGAAAACAATCACACATAATAAATGATGTAACGAATGCCAGCCCTAGCTATGGAGCTGTTAAGGGAATTATTCCATTACTGGATCCCCAGGCTGCTGTTAATGCCACTAATACTCCCATCCATGAAAATAGCCCTTATCTTAAGTCACAATCTTTGGCTGTAGCAGCAGCAGCGGTTGTCAATCCTAATTGAAGTTGCTGGCGAAGCAGAAGCAATGGAGAGTTGAATGGTTACAATGCCTGGAGCCATGATTTAAATACACAGTTCTCTGGTGGCTGGGGGGATGCTGTGAGCCTGCTCAAACTGCACCCTTTAGTTGCTCCTTAAAACATGAAATCTGGCACAAGGGAACACCCGCACTCGATAGCAAATTGATTCTGAACATGCATCTGTTATTGTACTCCTAGTCTGGACACACTGCATGGAACTAAGTGTCATGAATGCAGTTCTGCTCTTCATAGCAGCCCCAGTCAATAAGGAACTGTGCAGCTCATTCTGAATTTCAAGCAGGGTTTTTATACATGTTTGTATGTTAACCCGTCTCCCTGACATGCTACTATTTTGCTTTAAGGGAATGTCGCCTCTCCCTGGTCCCTTTTGCTTTCAAATGTGCAACACTCTGCCCACACAACTTGAAAAGGTGTAGTCCAGGAAAAGCAATGCTACTTTCTTCTGGTGAATGTATAGACTGGCTCTGAATGCATGCAATAAAAACTTGCTGTAAAACATTGCCAAAAAGCAAGGCAGGGAGAGGGAGTCTGTGGCCCTCCAGATGTTGTTGGACTACAGCTCACATCATCTCTAACCATTGGCCATGCTGGTTGGGACTGATGGGCATTAGACTTCATCTGTCAGACTACTAGCTCCCCACTATTGATTTAGGAGATGGGGTTGTTGTTTAGTGCGTAGATTGATTATTTTATTTACACTGTACCTTGAACCATCCAGGCAACTTCATCATGTGTACTGTATGTTCTTTGTTGTTGTACACTATATATTTTATATATGGAGTGTGTTAGTGTTCAGAGGGGCAATCGGTAACGGATTATCTTCTTAAAGTGCAGGACATACAGAAGTATATGACCAGGGGCCAGCAAACTTTTTCAGCAGGGGGCCAGTCCACTGTCCCTCAGACCTTGTGGGAGCCAGACTATATTTTGAAAGAAAAAAAAATGAATGCCCCACAAATACCCCAGAGATGCATTTTAAATAAAAGGACACATTCTACTCATGTAAAAACATGCTGATTCCCAGACTGTCCGCGGGCTGGATTTAGAAGGCAATTTGGCTGGATTCAGCTCCCGGGTCTTAGTTTGCCTTAAAATAAAGGGGGGGAGGTAAAGGCCTTGGTTTGCCTACCCATGTATATGACCACAGTGTTCCCAATATTCCTATGATCTTAAGCATTGTATTTTTTATTTTTTTATTTTGATGTTCTGGCTCCCAATCACATAGGAGCCTAGGTATGAAAATATGTGCATGTTTGAATTTCAGTGCTCATAGAAAGATTGGCGTATGTGCTTACTTGTATTAACCCATCTGTGTCCTGTTTATTTCAGGTTTTACATTATTTGAGATTTGCCCTGGAGAAGACAAACTGGTGTGTGTGTGTGTGTGTGTTTATTTCTTTGCGCTGCCATTTAGTGCCAAGGAAATGAGCTCCAGGAATTTGGCTCAGGCAAAAGCTCTGGTAACTGTATCCAGGGCAAACGGTAGCACAAGCTGGTGCTTAATCATTCATTCATTAGTGCTGAGTACTTTGTGCCTGAAAGGCAGATAGAGGGTAAGAAATGGTGTCAGTCTGTCTCAGAGGAGCACGCAGAAGATGAATTGGACAAGGGGAATGTCACTTTCTTGCATTTATCTTGTGCTGCTTCCTTAGCGTACAGCTGCTGCTCCCATCAGCTTGGGAGAAAATAGTAGCATTCTGACTTGCCTTTCTGAAAGCTCTCAATTGTCTTAAAATAAAAAGTTAATATGGTGTTTTAAGAATTTGCAATAAATAATAATAATGAACAGGAACCGACACAGTTCCACCTCAGCTAGAGCACTAATATTGTTCTCTGCCGTGTGTACTTATGTACTTTATATACTAAAGGCCTTAAATGGCTAAGGGACTGCAATACCTCGAATCAGCGCTTCTCCCCATATGAACAGACCAGGGCCCTGTGATCATAATCTGAAGCCCTTCTTTCTCCATGAGAGGTCTGGAGGGCGGCAACATGAAAATGGGCCTTTTTGTGGTGGCTCCTCCCCACTTGTAGATGCTCTCCCAAGGGAGGCTTCCCTGGCGCCTTCATTACATGTCTTTAGGCATCCAGGGAAATAACATGTCTCTTCTCCCAGGTCTCTGGCTAATTAAATAATTTATGACCTTTAAGGGGGGGGAGGGGAGTATTGTTTGTTTGTTTGTTTGTTATTGGGATATGTATTTTTCTATCATAAACTTTGGATGAAGGGCGGTTTAGAAATTTAATAAATAATAACAATGCTTTAGAGCAGTGTTTCCCAAACTTGGGTCTCCAGCTGGTTTTGGACTACAACTCCCATCATCCCTAGCTAGCAGGACCAGTGGTCAGGGATGATAGGAACTGTAGTCCAAAAACAGCTGGAGATGCTGCTTTAGAGGAAGGGCTGCAGCTCAGAGGTGGAGCATCTTCTGTGCATCTAAGAAGGTTCCAAGTTCAATTCCTGGCATCCCCAGGCAGGGCTTGGAATGTCCCTGTATGTAACCGTGGTGAGTTGTTGTCGACCAGTGTAGACAATACTAGGCCACATTGACCAATGTTCTGACTTAAAACTTGTCAACTATAAGCATACGATTTCCCCCTCTTGTCTTTGACTTGCCAGTGGATTGTCCTTTCGACACTGTCAGTATTTCCCTGGGCTCATATCTCCTTAATACAAAATTATTTTGGTGCCCCAAAAGAACTCCAGCACCCACCCATAGCATAAATTTCATTTGGAAGGCATACCATGGTGGACTCTTGAGTCACTGGGTTTCATAAGTTTAGCAGGGTCAAGATAGGAAACCACCCAAGGAAAACTGTGGTGTGCAAGAAAGGTTACTGGTGATTTAGAGTCCAGCAACTCTCTATTCTTCACGCAAATTACAGGTAGCGTGTTGGTTTATTGGGGAGAACAATCTCAAAGTAGCAGTGGGGAAATACCTTTCTAACAGCTGGTCTAATTATGTTGCACTAAGGGCTACTGGGGGAAAAGAAGTTATAGGCAATATTGGACTAAGTACGTAGATAAAAAGCTGTTGTTCAGTATTGTTATGTAGTGAAGTTTCACCCTGGGCCAGCAGGGGGATACTGTATATAGTTTTCACTCAGGTCTGTAGATAGTTTTCACTCAGGTCCATGTCAGTTATTTTAGGCGGGAAACACTGGGCTGTTGTTGCTACAATGTTGACAGCCGGCTGCCTGTTTGCAGTCAGTTCTATTCCATCTTACAAAATAAAGAGCTACTTGGAGAAATCGCTGTGTCGTCTGCTATGTCAACCCACAACTTAACAAGTATGGTACGTGTTTCTCATTTATAGGCACACACACACACACAGAGAGAGAGAGAGAGATTGATAAAATGTTATTAGTAGAGATGTGATATTTCTTTAACCTAGTATTCTTTCACGTAGTATTTTTGGGTAGCAGATGGTGAAAGCAGTAAGAGTCTCTCTGACCAATATTTAATCTCCTGTCCCTCAAAAAACAAAAACAAAAAAGCAGTGAAATCTAACTTTATCCAGGCTGTGTGTGTGTGTGTGTGTTGCAGTTCTCCGCAAGTGCAGAATGTAATTCTGAATATAGAATTTACTTTCCTTCTCTAAGTTTTCATTTATTGTTATGATTATTTTTTTTAAAGATTAAAAAACAAAATTAAAAACAAGCCCTCCTCGTTGCAGAGTATATAGCGACTGATTTCTTCTCGCAAGCCACACCGTTTCCCAAATAAGATTATAAGTGGTAGTGGATCAGGGTCCCTCTTAGCTCCTTGTCCTTCCCAAAAGTAACAGAAGAAATTGTGTTAAGTTTACCAATGCAGGTAATGGAATTCAGCTTGGTGCAGTATTTAGGTTTCTTTGGCACAGATTTTTATATGCACATCCTCGCCTCATTTCTCAGTCTGTTTGCAGTTCTGTTATGGTAACTACTGCTTGTAATCTGCCCTTCATTTCATACTGTGACCCAGCTTAATACACACATGGCACGGATGCTACATGGAATAATAATACTTCCCAAATCAGGTTGGGCAACATACAGACATGTTCTGTTGTGTTACCAAATGAGCTGAATTTTGCTTCAGCCATACTCACATGTATGGCTAGTGCAGTGTGGTGACTGCTGCTCCTATTTTTATTGTAATTTGTTATTGCTCTGTTTTTCGTGATGATGTGTTAAGTATAAAAATATTACAGCGCCGGAACAAAGTGTATGGCTCATTGCTACTTTATCACAGGAGCGCCATATGTTGGTTGCATTCCAAATTGTGTCACTGTGGTGGAACTTCTGAATCTTGGAATTGCCTGCACTTGTTCCTGTTTTAATTCTGGTTTCCCTGGGATATCTGGAACTGTTGCTGGATTGTCCAGCTGTAGTGAAATATGATCCAATGCTGAATAAAAAGATGGAAAATACAAACTCGACCGACAGTTCTAGTGATAAGCTCACAGCAGTAAACTAGGTAGCCAAGTGAAAATGTGCGAGAAGAATTATAAATATTGGTTATGGGAACGCTGATGCGAAAACCACGTTTTTTGTGTGTCTTTCTCTCATTCTCTCTTCTAGTTTTAATATATGTTTGGTAATGTTACATCTAGGACCCACCTATCTGCATGGCATCTGCATGGCATCTTCTTTCCTTTGGTGCTGCCCCAACTGATTAGAAGTACACACACAATTTGGTTGCAGCACCAACATTGGCACATGCAAATAGCACCATAAGAGAGAAGCTGCCAAGGAGTGTGTGAAGAATTATAGTTGTATGATATTGCCAACCTTCAGAACAGGAGGAGGGGAAGTGGATCTGGCTGGAGGACTTCCTCCTTAATTCCCACCCACCCATCTCACCTTGGCAGACCATCTTTGACAATTCAGAGTTCACAAGACTTCCGGGTTAGCGTCGGAGGAACGGGCTCCGTGGAAACTGGGTCTTCCCACCGCGGCGAAAGTGGGGACCCGTTAGAAATCCCAGGCGGAGAAGCCTGGGAACGTGGGGTTCAGCAGAGCACCAAGAGCGCCTCCCCCACTCGCGGGGAAACCCCCTTTTTGGGGCTCTGGAGCGGAGTGGGGTAAGCAGCGCGGTGCTGCGAACTGACTGCTACTTTCACGGAGGGAAGCCGCACAGCCATCGCCGGAGAGCGCTGACTTTTTCCTGGTGACAATTGGACTCTAAAACAAGTACCCGTGAGTAAAAATGGAACAGAGTTCACAAGAGCTTGCTGTAATCCCTGATCAGTGCTGCCAATGTCTTTGTCCCATTGGCTTCAGTAGGGATTTGCTGATGGGCACCTCCTTTGTGTAGCTAATCCCAGTGGGGCCTGATGCCGTTCAGCCCTGCTTCCAAAGAAACAATTGGGAACTCACTTTCAGAAGCCATTGTTCCTCTGTAGCCATGTCTTTCCCTGTTGCACACCTGACATCACAGATGGCATCAGGTGTGGGGCAGGGGTGTGTGGTTTGGGAAAATGACCTTGTGGACCAAATTGAGACTTGTGCCAGGATTAGTTAGGCCCACTAGCCAGAAGTTCTGTGCCTTGGATTTACCTGCTCTACACTAATGCATTTTTGCTGTGTATTTGGCAGAGAACACTATATTTGGTAAAAGTGGGAAAATACCATACAGAAAAGCCATGATGAACTTTGAGAACAGTTGCTTGTCTTAGCAAGGTCTCAGGTACTTTCACCCGCCCTACTTAAATTAGTTTTACAGTACTTTGGTTTATGCAGATTTTAAGTAACAAGTTTGGTAGGGTTTGATAACAATGTCGCTGCTTAAGATTTCCATTTTTGAAACAGCTGGGGAAGACACTTCCTCAAATAACCAATCCACATATCAAATCAGTTACCCAAATAACTGGTTTTGGCATAATTGACTTTTAGGATCAAGTCTTAAAGTCACCACTGTGTTTACGTGCTGCTTTCTAATTGAAGGTTTTCTTTAGAGATACGCTAGTCATTATTTAAGAAGGGTTGTAGCTGAAATGGCTTGTTATGTGAAGCATAAATAATAAAAGTGTGTGCTCTCTTTTCAACATCAGTTGTTTGTAGTCCAAGGCAGGAAGTGGAAAAGGAAAGGCTCTGCCTAAGTAAAATATCCAGTTGTTGATAATGTCTTGTTCTTTATGACTTCATACATTCATAGAAATGCTGTTGAAAGAGCTACACTTGTACACAGCTGTTGTGAGGGGTGTTTGGCAAGCTTCCCTCCCCTCTCCTATTTAGGTTTTGTTCTTAAAGCTAGGCTGAAAACTCATGTGTCCCAGACATTATAAGTAGTGTTTGTAGAGTAGTGTTCTTTTTATATATGTGAAGCTAGTTTCCTTTTCCATGTTGTTTGTTCTCTTTTGGAGTATATCGACTGCTATGTTTCTTTGTCAACCATCTTGAACATTTGGGAAAGGAAGGGCATAAATGTTTTAAATAAGAGTGAGGTTTATGATTGGATGGTTTTGATGCGTTCATTATAAGAAATCTATCAACACTATAGGCGTTTTTAAATATGGGAGGGTTGGGTTTTGTTTTTGTTTTTGTTTTTTAAAAGGCATATTAATGGGTGGGGCCTATTTTCCTAATGGCTTATATCCCCTTACAGTGGTACCTCGGGTTACAGACGCTTCAGGTTACAGACTCTGCTAACCCAGAAACAGTACCTCAGGTTAAGAACTTTGCTTCAGGATGAGAACAGAAGTCGTGCGGCAGCGGGAGGCACAATTAGCTAAAGTGGTATCTCAGGTTAAGAACAGTTTCAGGTTAAGAACGGACCTCCGGAATGAATTAAGTTCTTAACCCGAGGTACCACTGTATAAGGGAGAGTTCAGCCCAAATGGATGGGTATACCAACCAGCATGCTGAATGCTTATAATTCATTGAATCATAGATTTGGAAGGGACCCTGAGGATAATCTAGTCCAACCCACTGCGATGCAGGAATATACAGTTGTCCCATTTGGGAATCG
Organism: Podarcis cretensis; assembly: GCF_951804945.1. NCBI lineage: Eukaryota > Metazoa > Chordata > Lepidosauria > Squamata > Lacertidae > Podarcis > Podarcis cretensis. The sequence continues at coordinate 15,897,223 of NC_137187.1, forward strand.
AACCTTCAACCTTGGCATTACCAGCTCCATGCTCTAACCAACTGAGCTATTGCTTGTCAAAACCTAGGCCATTTAGAGCAAATCTTCCTTCCTTAAAGTTAAAGAACGAAGTGTCTCATCCTAAAGACCAACAGATTTATTGTGGCATAAACTTTTGTGGGCTGGCACCCTTGTCTTAAATGTTATTTGCTAAAGAGTGTCACAGTATGGTTTGCATTTCCAGGGACAACAAACATGTTCCTTCAGCAGTTAGAGGAGTGTGAATACAGAGAAGAACACTGAACTAAAAATGCCTTTACAGACCCAGCATGGTTTTTTTAATCGTTCACTGGCGAAACGTTCAGCTAGTATTCCTTACAGCTGTCCATGCATACCTAATTGCTTGGCTTGTAAACATGGAGTTCAAGACTGGCAAATCCGCAGAATGGAGAAAAATGGCAAGTGTTCCATAAAGCCGCGCTGAATAAACAGATATGTTATGGGGTTTACTCATGCTCCTCTGCGTACATTCATATGTATCTGTAGAGGCTATCATATTCAGAGGCACAAAGGCAGGCACCACTTCCTCTATGCCATTAATCCCAAGTTCGCAAATTGCATAGGAAGAATGATGAACCATTATCTACTCATCTATCTGCACAGAGAATCAGTGCACATTATGTTTCTCTACAACTGCTGGCTTGGCATCTGTAGCTTTGCATTCTGGTAAAGGAGGGTCACCATGTTTTGAGCTGTTTGGGCAATGGAAGTTAAGCAGTGTGCACCCCAGATAGCAAAGCATGTTTTGGCTGAAACCCTAATCCAGGGGTCAGCAGACTTTTTCAGCAGGGGGCTGGTTCACTGTTCCTCAGACCTTGTGGGGGGCTGGACTATATTTTGAAGGAAAGAAAATGAACGAATTCCTATGCCCCACAAATAACCCAGAAATGCATTTTAAATAAAAGCACACATTCTACTCATGTAAAAACACCAGGCAGGCCCCACAAATAACCCAGAGATGCATTTTAAATAAAAGCACACATTCTACTCATGTAAAAACACGCTGATTCCTGGACCATCCGCAGGCCAGATTTAGAAGGCAATTTGGCAGGATCCAGCCCCCGGGTCTTAGTTTACCTTAAAAAAAGGGGAGGAGGTAAAGGACCCTTGACAGTTAAGTCCAGTCACGAACAACTCTGGGGTTGCGGCACTCATCTCGCTTTACTGGCCGAGGGGGGCCAATGTTTGTCCACAGACATTTTTTCCAGGTCATGTGGCCAGTCATGTGCCTAAGGTAAAGGTAAAGGTACCCCTGCCCGTACGGGCCAGTCTTGCCAGACTCTAGGGTTGTGCACTCATCTCACTCTAGAGGCCGGGAGCCAGCGCTGTCCGCAGACACTTCCAGGTCACGTGGCCAGCGTCACAAGCTGCATCTGGCGAGCCAGCGCAGCACACGGAACGCCGTTTACCTTCCTGCTGGTAAGCGGTCCCTATTTATCTACTTGCACCCAGGGGTTCTTTCGAACTGCTAGGTTGGCAGGCGCTGGGACCAAGCGACGGGAGCGCACCCCGCCACGGGGATTCGAACCGCCGACCATGCGATCGGCAAGTCCTAGGCGCTGAGGCTTTTACCCACAGCGCCACCCGCGTCCCTAGTCATGTGCCTACCCATGCCCTAATCTTATAAATTAACTCAGTGGAATACTTGGTCTTGTTCCACCAGCATAGTACAGTGCCTATGTCTGCTGTTGGCATTTCAGAATCCAAATAATTGAATTGGTCACCAATAAAAGGCGGAGCTAATGCAGGCAGCTATGTGCTGTTGTTAGGAAGCCTTGATCTTTATGGTAAATGGATCACCAAGAGAATGGTTGCTGCAGCCCCTCCAGGCAACACTGAATCTTCCAGCATTTCAAAGTCTCAAACCACATCAGGATATAGTATGCAGATTTGCCAAAAGAATGAAATACATTGCAATTATCAGTTAAGTGTGTTCATCCCCAAGGTAGGGAATAACTACTAAACTTGTGACTGTTACCCTAAATAAATAGCCAAGCTCAGTAGTTATGGGTTGACTGGAAGAAGAAAGCAGATGCAAGGTACCATTACAGAATGCTAGCATTGATATGCCCCTTAAAAGTTAAGATTTCCCTTCAGGCATTTTGCATAACTGCACCACAATAATCTAAATTTGCAGAACCACAAGATATGCATGTGCTTTTTTCTGGATGTGTGCTAAATGCAGTTTTGAGTGCTGATTGTGATGAATCCCCTCTGTTGTTCTAAGCTTATACCTAGTTTATGCCTATGCCTAGTTTATGCCTATGCCTAGTTTATGCCTATGCCTAGTTCTGCTCAGAATGATCATCTTGTATTGTTCATGATTTTTTGTGCAATATTTCAAACAGCATTTACTACTGTGCATTTGGGGTTTAATTCTCTTCAAATAGGATAGGACTCTGTTGGGCACCTCATTGTTGATTTGGAGTGTAACCAATGTTGGACACACCTGTAACATGTACAGTAAAATTGCTCTAAGCATTGAGGCCCAGTGCAGAGAGAATTGGTTTGGCTGTAACTATCCAAAGTACTCAAGATTAGTAACCATGCTTTTGATATTGCTTTGCTTAGACAAACCACAGTTTGTCCCAGTTTGACCAGAACCCTGGAGGTACTCCCAACCTTTTTGCCCTGGTTGAGAGTGTTGCATACACTTCCATCTTCATGGGAATCTGTGCATAAGTATAACATATATTTAACACAAGTAGCCCTGTTTGCTGGAACTTGTACAGTCAAACCTCGGTTGTTGAACGGCTCCGTTTTCAAACGTTTCGGCTTCTGAACGCCGAAAACCTGGAAGTAAATGCTCCGGTTTTCTAACGTTTTTTGGAAGCCGAACTTCTGAAGCGACTTCCACTTTAGTGCAGGAAGCTCTTGCAACCAATCGGAAGCTGCACCTCAGTTGTCGAATATTTCAGAAGCCGAATGGGCTTCCAGAAAGGATTAGTTCGACAACCAACGTTTGACTGTATAATGTTATAAGACTTGCCTGCTGAATCTGGGAGTTTCCTTGTGTTCTCACAATTTTAAACTTCATAATCCATAAAAGCACATTATTTTTGTGTGTGTTAGTTATTGCTGAGCTTTTAGTTCAATCGCTAATCTGGCAAGCAACATGAAATGCTTGGCCTATTCCAATTTAGCATCTAGTCCCTTAGTATTTACTTTAGCGTGTGGCTTGTCCAGAGGAAGACACTATCTGCCCTTTCCCTTAAAAGGATGGAGATGAGTCAAGAGGTCATAACAGCTGCATGTTCCTGTGGGTAAACAGAGAGATGGGAACTGCTTCGGACTCTCCCCTCCATTCCTTGCATAGCAGATGCTTGAATATCATGCTGATGAAAATAGCCAGAGAACATTTAACAACTTGACCCCCAAGACCGTGGCTAATTTCTCCCACCATCAGTGCTATCTTAAGCATCCATTTTACATAAACAAAAGCATGACTTGACCATCCATAATCTGCAGATACAATGTTTGGGCTGGTTATAAAATCACAAGAAGACACCTGTATTTTTTATTTATTTATTTTGCTGTAATCAACACTCCATTGCCTAATGATCACTTTGATTTTTGCAGTCATATACACTTGGAGAACCTTACTTTAAAAATACTATGAATACAAACAATTCTTTACTTATTTTTGATGCAACTGTGAGGGCTACTGATTTTCTTTTTAAGTAAAGGAAAGCTAGGAACACTGATGCAGAAGTGCTCCGTGAAGGCGCATTGCTCGCATCTGTCTTCAATAATGAATAGGCTGGCATGGAATGTTGTCTCTGTAGTGCTAAGAATGTCTAAACTCTTAACCAGCTGCTGCTGCTAGATTAGGGTGTTTATTACCGAGCTATTTCTAAAAAGGAAAAGAGAGAGAGGGGTAGTCGTCTTTTAACAACAACAACAACCCCAAACTCAAAACTTTTTTCTAGTTCTGTTTCAGATGAATCTGAATTAAGTGAGAGAGGAGGCAGGCACTGCATAAACTGCCATAACGCCTTTCAAACTCACAGTTATCCAGTTATCCAGACTTTGCAATGCAGTTCTCTAACCAACCAGTGTTTACAAAAATGCATATGCTAGGTAGAAGTGAATATATAAATGAATATATTAGTGAAGATAATATATGAAAATGCATTATATCAGGAAAAATCGCTTAGGGGAAAAACATCTGTGCGTTACTACAACTGCGTACCCAAAAATGCATTTAATAGGAGGCATATGCACTAAAATGCTGAAGAATTTCCTTGAAGATTTTATTTAAAAAGACAATTTGCAAATTACTGTAGAAATGTGGAGAACCGAATTGAAGACTGGGAAAATGAGAAACCGAGAGAACCAAAATTGACAGATTTTTTCATCCTTACTCTGCAGAGACCTCTTCCCTGTTGCATAGCAAACGAACCTTGTTGAACCCCAACAGAATGTTCCCTTTACTGAAAACAGCCACTGGTGGCATTCTGGGGAAATGCTTTGAAACAGGAACTGAAGAGAGGGGAAATGTTATTTGCTCCCATTGCTGTTAGAGATGGAAGGAAGTGTATCTATACTGGGATCCATGGGGCAGTAGGGGCAAGGATTTTATGCCATGCAATTCAGGATATTGTTTCCTGCATTCATAATGGATAGGATTGTCTTGAGTTCTTTTCCCCCCTACCCCCGCCTAAAAAAAAAAAAAAAAAAAAAAAAAGATATCTTAACACAGTTATCACTTCGGGAGAAATACTATTTGTCATTCTTGGTAAACCCCACCCCCTCACTAACTAGCTGTCTTGTCCAGTCCCACTTCAATACTACCTCCAAAACTAAGGTGAATTCTAGCCTATTAAGATCTTAGAACCATGGGCCAGACCCAAAACTTACTCAGACTGTTAAGTTGTGGGTGAACATATCAGACGACACAGCGATTCTTCAAACAGCTCTTGTTTATTCACAGGCCAGAACAGAACTGAACTGAAGGGTTCAGCCAGCCTGCTTATATAGAGCTCCACTAGAACGCAACAGTAACAATTTTCTGTAACTATCCAATCACTGAACGTTACTTTCAATCCCTTATTTGCATATGTGGACCTGAACTATCTACACTATCCCCCTGCTGGCCCAGGGTGAGAACTTCAGTACATAACACATACTCTGGCCTTTCTCTGTACCAGAAAATGTACATGAAGTTGTATAGCAGGTATTGCCATAGTGCCCGAAAAAAAGTCTCTGTAAATATCCCTCACAATTGGATTGGATATCAGGGTTGGAGGAGAGGTGCCAAGAGTTAGTTTCTCTTGAGTGTGTGCAGCAATGGCTTTCCCCATTGATGGGGTGGCTTGTTCAAATGGTTTGTTCAAATAAGTCAGCTTCATAACCCAGAGTTTGGACTTGGCTTGTTTGAAGCAAACCATAAATTAATATTAACTACAGTTTGGACCAAGGGACGCAGGTGGCGCTGTGGGTTAAAGCCTCAGTGCCTAGGACTTGCCGATCGAAAGGTCGGCGGTTCGAATCCCTGCGGCGGGGTGCGCTCCCGCTGCTCGGTCCCAGCGCCTGCCAACCTAGCAGTTCGAAAGCACCTCCGGGTGCAAGTAGATAAATAGGGACCGCTTACCAGCGGGAAGGTAAACGGCGTTTCCGTGTGCGACTCTGACTCGCCAGAGCAGCGATGTCACGCTGGCCACGTGACCCGGAAGTGTCTCCGGACAGCGCTGGCCCCTGGCCTCTTAAGTGAGATGGGCGCACAACCCCAGAGTCTGTCAAGACTGGCCCGTATGGGCAGGGGTACCTTTACCTTTACCTTTTACAGTTTGGACCATGGTGGAAAAGGAGTGGGAAGATTGCCTGAGCTCGAGACTTGGCCACAGCTTATCCCCATCAAAAGGAATTATGCTTTATCATGATATCCAAACTGGCCCATGCAGTCTATTGTCAAACTACAGCTTGGAGAAGTGGGAGCTTCAGAGGTTATCATCCTATTTTTGCTAATTGAGTTTGAGCTAAGCTCTTCCCAGGAAAAAAAAGCCTCTTAGTGAATTACTTATTCAGTTCCTCTGGGTGCAAGTGTGATGGTTGTTACTGCAGCTTATAATTGAAGCACAAGAGACCTTTGAGAAATATAACTTCAGCTCTTTTCCTTGTGTTAAATGTTCCCAATGAAAACCAAACCAAGTAGCTGAGAAATTCAGTGTGCCTTTTGCCATTTGTTTGGTGAAGTTGCCAAAGATGTTTAGGTACACAGCGCCATGGCAGGTACTCTGCCTTTCGATGGAACAAGATTTGAGGGTAAGAAAATAATTTGCTTTGTGCTGTCTGAAATCACAATATTTTCTGAATTATGAGAAACATTTGTTGGCCTGTGTTGTTGTTGTTGTTGTTGTTTAAGAATGTGATGTATGATAACCAGTTTTCTTTCTGGTTTTCATTTTGCAATAATTATATGTTTATATAATATCACTGATTATGCACATACAAGCAAATACATCTACTGACAAAACTGTGATCCCTATCTGAAATGTAAATGAGGAACAGTGTTATTAAAGGGGAAGAAGTTTTAATCTAATACTTTAATTTTATAATTCATTGTGCCAAGGATTTAAACAAAATGTTTCAGATTCCAGAACAGCATTGCACCCCCCACCAGCTCTGATTATTGCAAGTTTTTATTATGTTCTGTTGGTTTCAACAGAGAAATCTCTATCATTTTGACAAGTAGGATCTGTGTCAAGTTTTCATGTGTTAAGGGGATGCTGTGGAGGGTGGGCTGTTGTGCACAGAGACTCATGGAACATTGCACCCCTTGTTACTGAAAGCCAGGCCATCCTGTGTCTGTGGAAATAACATATTTTGTCATTGCCCATGCTAGCATCCCCAAGTGCTTTACGCACACCCATAGGAATAACCAGCAAGTATTCACTTACGTAAGAGAAAGTTAAGGGGTGCCCTTGTGGACAATGAGACTTATACTAGCTACCTGACCCTGGTGGCATTGGCCATTTGAGAATCAATAGCCTGCTGATTTGTGTGTAGCATCACCTTTTCATCTGCATTGACCCATGCAAGGTTCTGTTTCTTGGTCAGTTTGCAGTGTGACAGAATGTCAAGAACTATCATTGGTTGGCTGGTTGTTCCCTGCAGCTCAAGAGAGGTAAAAGGTGAGATAAGCCAATGGCTGTTCATGCCTAGGAGTTTTGTGCAGGAGTGTACTGGTGATATTCCAGAGCATCCTTCCCCCAACTTGGTGCCTCCTGTTGTTTTGTACAATTCACATCATCCCCAGCTGAGGCCGATGATGGCGGTACAATATTCCAAATCATCTTAAGGGCACCAGGTTGGGTAAGGCTTCACGGTGCCAGTTGCCAAGAGTTGGGTTGCCTGGGTTGTGGCAATTTCTGCAATTCCGAATGGAAGACTAGGGAATAGCAAGATCAGCATTGTACTTCTGAGAGAGCACTCCAGTGCTCATTGGATTCTTCTTCTTCTTCCTCTTCTTCCTCCTTCTCCTCTTCCTCTTCTTCTTCCTCACTTGCTTTCTCTTGCATAGTTTACTGCTACAGTGCTCCAGACAGGGGAGATGGGTGGAGCAGTAGTCTGGAAAAAACTCCTGAGGCACTGCAAAGTCTCCCATTCCAGTTCACACAGCATGGCAGTGTCTGAGAAGGGAACACTTCTCAGTTCCTTAAATTGTTTAATACTCCATCCGCCTTCTAAATCAGATTACCTTGAGGCCACGTGGATGAAAGATATATATTGCAACAGTAGTGCTGATATATATATATATATATATTTAGAATAGTGGGAGAGCAGGAAAGTTTGGAAAAGTCTTGATGTTTAATGTGGTGAGTGACTGGGAGATCATGTGGTTAACTGTGCAGTCCTATGCTAGTCTGCTCAGAAGCAAGTTTTACTCCCAAGTAAAAAGATAGTGCTACTGTGGTTTTATAATTTGTTGGAAGCCATTCAGAATGGCTGGGGCAATCTGGTCAGATGGGTGGCAAATAATTCATTGTTGTTGTTGCTACTGCTGCTGCTGCTGCATAAATATAATCTGGGAGATCTGCAGTTCACTTTTTCAACCTAGCTTAGAAATCACTAGATAAGTAAGTGGCATACTTCCTTTGGGAAGTTCTTGGCCACACTTTCTGAGTCTCCCATCTGTAATACAGGCCAACCTTATAGGGTTGTTGTAAGGAATACAGTGAGGATGCCCTGACCCAGCCGTTGATAGGGGTTGACCGGGAAACAGCTTGGATCCAAAGCCGTCTCAGTCCCCCTTACACCCACAAACTAGGGAGAGATTTAGACCAGCTTAATGGAAGTTCATTGATTTAACTGGGTCTGTTCTGAGTAAGACCAATATTGGGTACCACCCAATATATTTTACTTAATTTGTTTCAAGCATGGTTCTAGTGACCTTCATCGTATCAGATTTCAGGGTGGTGGTGTACAACATAAAACTTGCTTTTAGTTCTTTTCATCTGTTTAGATCCTACCTTGTTTGTGTATGCTTCATTCATGTTTTTAATTAAAGGACAATGCAATTAATTGATGGAGCATATGGGGGAGGGTGCGGATAGAATAGCTGACATTAACCTGCTGCTATGATTAGGCAAAAGGGACGCGGGTGGAGCTGTGGGTTAAACCACAGAGCCTAGGACTTGCCGATCAGAAGGTCGTGGTTCGAATCCCTGCAACGGGGTGATGGCCGAGTTTGGGGATGCCTGGTGTAGACAATACTGAGTGAGATGGTCTGACTCCATATAAGTCAGCTTCATCTGTTCTTGATCTCTGCTGCTCATAACCTGTTCAATGAACAAATGAGAGGGTTCGGCGGTTCGAATCCCCATGATGGGGTGAGCTCCCATTGCTCGATCCCTGCTCCTGCCAACCTAGCAGTTCAAAAGCACGTCAAAGTGCAAGTAGATAAATAGGTACCACTCCGGCGGGAAGGTAAACGGCGTTTCTGTGTGCTGCTCTGGTTCGCCAAAAGCGGCTTAGTCATACTAGCCACATGACCCAGAAGCTGTACGCTGGCTCCCTCGACCAATAAAGCGAGATGAGGGCCGCAACCCCAGAGTCGGTCACGACTGGACCTAATGGTCAAGGGTCCCTTTACCTTTACTATGATTAGGCAAGGAGAACATGTCCTATGCAATTCTTTAGATATTACATGTGCAATAAGAAGTAGCTCTTTTTATTTACTTTTAAAGTTGGCTTAGTGTTTTTAATTGTTTTTAAGTGTTTTTAAGTGTTTTAAGTGTTTTTAGTGTTTTTAAGACTTTGAAAAGTCTTGGAAAATGCAGTTGGTAACAGAAGTGCAGGACTGCAAAGATTATTTTATTTATTTGTCTTCACAATGGAGAATAAGTTATATTTCTGAATGTACAACAGCAGTGTAAATCAGGTGCAATCTTTTTCACTTTCTGAGAGAAAGTGGGCACTACATGCCACATACCAATTTGTTTCCAGAGAGTTATAGGAGAAAATTCTTTCCCCCCCCAGAGAAGACGAAAGAGGAAATGGGCAGGCAGGGAGGGAGGAACCATGATGGGATGCAAGAATGGGAGAGGCTTTTTGGAAACATCAAGAGCCACATAAAATGAAGCTAGGACTTCTTGTGGTTGCTGAGGCACAGGTTGCCAATCTGTGGTCTAAATAAAAGGATGACTTCTTTCTCTGTAATCCGTTTTTGTTTTTGTTTTGTTTTTTGTTTTTGTTGTTGCATTCATTCTTTATGGTGATCTCTGCCGTGTAACTAAACAATGCATTAGTCAATCAACACATTCAAAGTACTTGGAAAAGAATTGCACTGGAAGCGTCAATGAGTGCAAAAAGGAACTTGGATGCTATCTTTAAGTTTCTGTTCAAAGAAGCTCTCTGGGGAACTTCTGCTGCTGACTGAAAACGTGATGTCACGTGCCCTAAATGTTTTCTTATCTTGCAAAACACTTTGCTTTGCTAGATATTTAGTTTCTCTTCAGGCTAGATGAGTGCCAAGACCCATGAGTGGTACTATGTGGAGGACTAAACCTCTAACGAAGTAGGCTTAAGGAAAGGAAAGTAAAATTGTGTTGTGAATCAGGGTGGGTTGGAGGGGGGTGTCCCTTACTGGACTGCTCCTTTTTCTGTAAATGGGTTTCCCCAAAGCAAAACAAAATTCCAGTAGCTTGCCACCAGACAGGACAAACCTCCTGCCATACCCATGTCCATTCAGCCATATGGGGGAGTTTTTGAGTCCTTTCCCCCAGGTCCTTGCCTTCCAAAACCAGCTCTAACATAAATAAACAATGAGAGGAGCTTTGGACTTAAGTTCCCAGCCCCAAACCATCACCAGAACTTGTGAAGTGTCTTTAGGACACAAAACGTAGACTAGTCATGCCATTTTAGCACACGGGGGGGGGGGGGGGATTGATGAGAAGTTCCAGATATTTGCCTTTTAAAATCACTATAGCCAGATGTCTAAATATAAATTACATTGGGAGGGGTTAACAGTAGAAGTTTAATAGAAGGCAACAATTAGGCTTGTAAATAAAATTACTAAAGCCAATCTAACTTAGCTGGCAAAGTTCCTTGCAGAGACAAATTTCTGAGAGGGAACCATCTTGGGACTTCTGATCACATGCTTCCCAAGAATGCAAAAGCTTGAGGGTAAAACTTCACATATTTATGGGAATCTGAAGCCCATAGGAGCCAGTCTACTTCCTAAAACTGATCGGCGTTTGACCTGATGGCAAAATGAGACACATGTCTGATGGCAGTCGTTTCTTTGGCCAACCCAAAAATTACTGTGAGCCTAGTTGCACTTTCCTAGTGACTCTAAACTTACACTAAAGAAGGCTTGGCAGGGTCAGCTCTGTCAAGCCACTGGATGGGTGGAGATTCAAAGGCACAGGACAGGGTATGCTTATTCATTCCTCGTGGCTGTATCAGAATATAGGGGCTTCTCACAAGTTGGGTTCTCTGGAATGGTGCAAGTTTCACACCAACATTCTATGCAGCAGTAAATATCCATAAAGTGCTTGCTGATTTCCTAGACATGTAGAACTAAAAGCAACTACATTTCCCCACCCACCCATAAAACCAGAAATATTTTTTTCCCCTTGAATGTACTGTTGACCTGGGAAGAAGAAATTCCTGTTAGAGTGAATGTAGCATGCTGCTATCATATTGCATAATCAGAATATTAGTTTGCACTGATAAAATAAACACATGAGACATATGGGACGGGAAACGTTTGTTTTAGTTGAATGGATCACTTTAATAGCATATTGTTTTACAATGCTTCTTGTGGCTCTTTGTACTTTCGGTTAAGACAAGCAAACAAAAGCTAGAGCTTGCCAAAATATAACTCACATTATAAGAAAATTTCTGCTTGGCAGTTATTTGCCTTCCCTTCTTCTTCATTGTACAAGTGTGTTGGTGAAAGGTGCTCTTCATAGCCTGAGTAAAAAATGTAATAGTCCTGTTTATGCTACAAATGAAATTATATGTTACGATAGAAAGAAGTAGGTTCGAAAGCTGGAACCGAAGATGTGCTTGCATGGTAGATGGTGATGGAAAATCCAATGTGGAAGGTTCTTTTCTTTTATTTCCAGTGCAGATAACTGACTCTAAAGATGTGCTGCTATGTTTTTGTATTTTTAGGATTTTAACATTTCTTATTGCACTATATTTGCACCACATTTTCGTTTCTCAGTTTCATCATTATCGATACGGTATTTATTATTTTGTAAAACACTTAAGTTACTAGGTAAAGGTAAAGGGACCCCTGACCATTAGGTCCAGTCGTGGACGACTCTGGGGTTGCTCATCTCACTTTATTGGCCAAGGGAGCCGGCGTACAGCTTTCGGGTCATGTGGCTAGCATGACTAGGCCACTTCTGGAGAACCAGAGCAGCGCACGGAAACACCATTTACCTTCCCGCCGGAGCGGTACCTATTTATGTACTTGCATTTTGACGTGCTTTCGAACTGCTAGGTTGGCAAGAGCAGGGACCAAGCAATGGGAGCTCACCCCATCGCGGGGATTCGAACCACCGACCTTCTGATCTGCAAGTCCTAGGCTCTGTGGTTTAACCCACAGTGCCACCCATGTCCCTCCTTTAAGGTACTAATCGATGTATATTTTAAAAATGCAAATTTATATTTTAAAAATAAATATACAAGTGATGCTAATTCAAGCTTTCAGTTGGTTTTAGCACCACCACCACTAATAGTAGCTGACTTCATAGAGTCATGATCTGTTGCCAATCCCATTTTAAGGCACATCTTGCCTTCAGAATGAATAAAAGCTGCAAGATGTCAGTAGCAGCAAAAAAAAAAAAAAAAAAAAAAGTTTGGGAACCACTGCATTAACAACTTGGGACTGGTTCATCAATATTGACTAGTATTCAATTCAGCTTAAGTTTTACACAGAAGTGGACATCTTGAAATTATATATCCCGAGTTAGTCATGTTCATTAATTTCAGTGGGTCTACTGTGAATAAACCCAATTAAATACTACCCAATAATAATATTATTTTCCCCTAAGTAGCAGTACAGAGATTTTTTAGTGGAAATTAACCTGGATGCTCTACTATCCTATCCTGTCCTGCCCTGTCTATCCTATAGTTACTGTAGGTTTATATAACTGAAGCATTATCCCTGATACCCTAATTTTCTATGTGCAGGGAGGTTTCCCCCCAGCTCATAGCCAAGTATTCAGCCTTGAACCTGAAGTAGGTCATTTCAAGAGAGACTTTAACATTCAATCCTGCTGAGTGTTCAAACTAACACACAACTTTAGAATGTAGAAGAGAAGGCAAGTGTTGGCCAGAAGACCAGTAAATACTTGCTCACACAGCAACACGTCCCATTGAATTATGTGCGGGTTATTAAGACTAAGTAACTGTGCATAGAATCTCAGCCTAAACATTCTATAGCTCAGAATAACAAGCAACACTGATTGATACCTGATTATAAAATGAAACATTTTTTAAAAAAAATCTAAAAATCACTCTTAGTTAATGTGTGATATGTCTCCATCTTGCTTTTTCAGTCCTGAGATTAGATTTGATGTCCATGTTAAGAGAAAGACCATATAGGATGCTGCAAAATATGTCTATTTATAGGGAAATCCTATTATTCAGTTAATGGTTCCAGTGGTGTTTTTGCACAATGTATGCCACATTTCATTCTGAAGACGCTAGCTCTCCATACATGTGCTTTTTTACTTGTATGAATGCCATTTCAGATTCAGTGCAGATAGACTGATTTGTAGAAAAGAATATACTGGGACAATTTCTCTTTCTCCCCTCCCCACCCCTCAAAAATAATGTAGCATCTACAGCTATTCTTTAGAGGCTTGTGTTCTCCAGTCTACCCCATAATTGCATTAGCATGTAAATGTCTTGATGGCCTGGTTTCCTGTGCCATTAAACTGACTTCAGGCACCTTAGGATGCTTGCAATCGAGGGCAGTTCCTTTTTGGAAAACACCGTTGCATTGGATTGTTTTGCCTGCCACCCCAGACCGAGGTGAGGAGTTAAAACATTGTGCATTTCTTATGCCTGAAAATGAGCAACAAATAATGGGCACTGAAAATAAAAGGGAATGTTTTTTGTTCTCTTCTGAACTTGTATTTATAGCCCAGGGATTTCACATAATTGGTTTTGCTAGATATAAATTATTGGAACACACTGCATTGTGTGAACTACACTTTCCTTAGGAACAATGAATGCTTCAGTTTCCCTCGCTATGATGAATTGTATAGCCTATATTTTCAAGCAACGGTATATGCACACTGTTTTGCTCATCTAGCTGACACTCGCTACAGATTTAAATTGGTTTTGATATTCGTTCCCTCTCCTCTGGGAAACCTGGGAACTATAGTAAAGTTGGAGGGGCAGAGAGAAGATACAGCACTCAGCACGACTACATACAGTGGTACCTCGGGTTACAGACACTTCAGGTTACAGAAGCTTCAGGTTATAGACTCCACTAACCCAGAAATAGTACCTTGAGTTAAGAACTTTGCTTCAGGATGAGAACAGCAACAGCAAGAGGTCCCATTAGCTAAAGTGGTGCTTCAGGTTAAGAACAGTTTGAGGTTAAGAATGGACCTCCAGAACGAATTAAGTTCTTAACCCGAGGTACCACTGTATGTAGATATGCCCTCATACTATGATTTGTATACACCTGTTTTATCGTGTTTTTAATATTCTGATGGGAGCCACCCAGAGTGTCTGGGGAAACCCAGCCAAATGGACGGGGTATAAATAATAAATTATTATTATTATATCATACTAAGTTAGGTGCCCTGATAACCATAAACTGAGAAGGGTTCAGGTGTATAAGTTGGGGCTTTCACCTTTTAAAAACACATAAAAGCTGAGACCTCGTCTTTTCTGAGTAACATGGCCCAGTAGGAGGAACCAGCATTATTATTTTTTGCCAATCTCCACTCTGCACAGTTGCTCTGAATTTTGAACAGCAATTACAATTTTGTATGTTGATCTCTATCATGATACAAAGTTGCATGAGGAGTTACATTTAAGTGGCAATCCTAAATATGCTTACTAGGAGTAAGCTGTATTTGAACAGGGTTTCAAATATTATTATTAATGTAAATATTATTAAGACTTATATACCGTCCTTCATCAAAATATCTCAGGGCAGTTCACAAGACAAAAAACTAGATAAAAGCACAAATACAGTTCTACCTTGGAAATTGAATGGAATCCATTCCAGAAGTCAGTTTGACTTCCAAAACGTTGAAAAACCAAAGCAAGGCGGAAGCTCCTGCAGCCAGTCGGAAGCCCTGTCAGACGTTCGGCTTCCAAAAATAGTTCGCAAACTGGAACAGTCACTTCTTGGTTTGTGGCGTTTGGGAACTATGCTATTTGACTTTCAAGGAAGTTAAAGCAGAAGCAACAAAACAATGCCACCCCAAGCACATTTAAAAGGCTGTAGAATATTAATCAGCTCAGGGCCTGGTTCAAGAGGAACATTTTTGCCTGGCACCTAGAAATAATGATGATGCCAGGTGAAACTCCCTGGGGAGAGCATACCACAAATGGGGAGCCAATACAGAAAAGGCCTGTTCTTGTGTTTCCGCCCTCCGGACCTCTCATGGAGAATTATTATTATTATTATTATTATTATTATTATTATTATTATTATTATTATTATTATTATTTTATTTATTTGTACCCCACCCATCTGGTTGGGTTTCCCCAGCCACTCTGGGCGGCTTCCAACAAAGATGAAAAATACACTAAAATGTCACATATTAAAAACTTCCCTGAGAAGGCACATGAAGAAAGGCCTCCGATGATGAACACAGAGTCCAGGTTGGTTTATATGGGAAGAGGCGGTCCTCTTACATGCCTTGTAAAAAAGCGTCCCTCAGTGTGTTAAAATAATGACATTAATATTTCTTTGCTTCATATGCTGCCACCACTTCTGGGTTATTATTATTTTTTGCATTCAGCCTGCATCTTTCCTTTCCTTTTTACATCTTTCAGTACTGTGTACGTTTAGGATCCTCGTACAATCTTGCGAATCAGGGCTGCAACAGGATAACTCTGCAGTTGCACCCCCATGTCGCTTTCTAAATTTAACATAACAAAATGATGTGATTTTTGTGGCTGCAGTCCGTTTATACATGGTAACATCATGCTTTCTGACAAAAAAATAGAGAGACTTGGGCTTTCAGTGGCATCACAAATTCTAATTGTGGGGCTAAGCAGGTTGGTTGCTTGGTTGGTTGCTTGGTTGGTTGATGGATTGATTTCTAGACCGTTTAACACATAGCCTTCCAAACTGTGTGTCACGACAGGTTAGTGTGTTGGCTGCAGTGTGTAGGTGTGTCGCCATGCAAACACTCCCCGTGCTCCTCCAGGGGCTGGAAGGTGTTTAGTTTAACCTCTGGTTTGCTAGCAAAACTTAATTACTGTGTCGTGAAACAATGCATGTCTAAAAAGTGTGTCACTGACATGAAAAGGTTAGAAAGCTCTGGTTTAACATATTAAAAGTATTTCTAAGTTGTGTCAGGGTAGAATGTATTTGTATTCAATAGTGGACATAGTTGTTTTGTTTTATAACATAATGTTTCATAAAGGTGGCAAAACCAGTGGTAGGTCACTGTGAGCAGATACAATCTCCTGTAACTACAATTCCCATCACCCTCAGCATGGCCAGTGATCAGGGATTATGGGAGTTGTAGTCCAACATCTGGAGGATGCCATGCTGGCTGCTCTTGCTGGACAGTTTGCACCACTTGCCATCCTGAAAACTGAAGCTGATACTTTCAAACTTTGAAATATTATGGTTTGGGTTTTATTTCAATTGTGTTTGGTTACAAATGGAGCTGAAACAACTGCCTTTGTGGGAGGTGGAAAGTGATGTCAGCGGCAGAGTGAGCCTTGCTAGAAGTTCCTATTTTGCTATACAGTACTGCAGAGACTCAGCCTGACATTTACTTTCTAACATTTCTTTGTATGAATGGATTGAAGGCGGGGAGCTTGTGTGTGCTCTCTCCCCCTCTCTTTCCCTTTCTATAAACCAGCCCCCAGCCTTCTGACATCACAGTCCCATAAGGAGGCAGAGAAGGAATTTGATTTCAATGAGCTAAAAAAAGGAGTCTTTGTAGGGGGTGGGGGGGTGGGAGAGGCACGCGTCTGCTTCAAAGATCCTGGGCATCAAATGAGGTAAGCTCCTGTTTCTTATTCTTTCCTTACTCTAGACAGCACAGGTTGTCCTGTCGTTAAGTGTTTTGTTCCGAAGAGTGCGTTTTATCATAAAGGCTGCAGGCAGCGTGGTTGAGGTTTAAAAGAATATGTGGCTCCCGTCTGCTGCAAACTATGCGGTAACGGTTGCAAATGTTATGTTTCCTTTTCCTGCCTTAATAACTTAAGACACTTCTTGCTTGTCCCAACCAAAATTAATCAGTTAGATGAAGTTAGCACGAGTGGAGGAAATGCTCTGCGCCTTTGCAACATGCAGTTTTCAGAAGTAGCCTGTAATATTTTAGGAGAAATAGGTCTCTAAATGATTGCAGACCCATTTCTGAGCTACTCGGAACAGCCTCCTTCTCCTGCTGCTGCAGTGCAGTGTAATGTACTTGGGGTTATCAGCGGGATCATGCAGCTTTCTCCTCCTTTTCAAAGGGCTATTTTAAAACACAGCTTATACTTTTCTGCTACATGAGACCTTCTTGAGTACAGCAAATGGATACTGGAGAAACACAATAGGGGTAGCTAGCCTCTTGGGTTTGTACAGCACTTGTGAGGTCTGTTTCTCCTTTGACTTCTCTCTCGCTCTCTCCCTTTCTAATAATGCACCCATTGATATAGAGAGTGTGTTTAATTGTGTCTGAAAAAGCAAGCATAGAATGGTGCCTTTATATCACCATTCTCCAAGCTGCCTCACACTGCTTCGCTATTTCTTTTCGTTCACTTAATTTAGTAGTTAAAACACTATTTAGGATTGTTATCCCAAGTTCTTCTTGTTACCACTTAACTTGTTCACCGATGATTTATCAGTTTGTCTGGGAAAATTATTTATCTCTCCTCTTTCCTCCCTCCCCCCCAGTTGTTTTTAGTTCTCCCCCTTCTCACTTTCTTTAAATAGCATCTGTCTTGAGTTGTTTCTTGTTGTATGATATTCTGGAAACTAGACTTACCGTCTACAGTTTTAAAAAGTGCGCATCTGTCTTAACACAATTGCCTTCGAAAGATTAGACCATTTATTTTTATATAACCATTTTGGTGTGATAATATATACTTCAAACAATTTTTCATTTTGCTGGTTTGGTGTGGGGGCATCTTGCTTTCAACTTACACTAACCCCTCCAAATTTTCATATATTACCCTACCAGACTTTTAGGAGATTCTTGTTCTGAATAGTTACTTTGCAACATGCTTGTTGAGTTTGTGCCTTCCTTTCATCATCCACCTTTTCTGCCTAATGCAACATTGATGAAAATGTGTTAATCAAATAAGTACCTTAACATAAGCCAGATGTGCTGCTTCTGACTTCATTGATGGCTTTTCATCAGGAAATGGAGAATCGGTGGCTGCCGGGAGGGAGCAGCAGGAGGAGTGGGTTGGAGAAGGGAATGTCTTATTCATTAGGATTCCTTTGGTTCCTTTTGTCCATACAAGGAGGAGAAGAGCAGTTTCTAAATCAGGCTTCCAGTGAAATGAGCTGGCCTGGGGAATGGTTGGGCGAATGGTTAAGAAAACATAGGGAAATTACTGAGCTTATACTGCTAGTTAGTCGTCACATGGTAGGTCATATGTTATAGCCCAGATACACCAATGGCATGTAAAGAATTTGACGGCATCCTGTTATACTTCCTTCTTGAAAGCAGTGTTGGAAGTCATTCTTTATTAACCTTTCCACACCCCAAAAGAAATAGCTGGTTTTGTACTTCAGATATGAGTTTTTCACTAACAGCCACTACCCTTCAAAAATGACAAAATGCTTTGAAAACCACAGTGAGATCCCAAAGGACTTCGTGACACAGGATGTGGTCTGCTTTTCTCTCTTTTTTTTACCCTTTCAAGAAAGAAATGATAGCACACGCAAGCTCTTTAGCATGCCCAAAGTAGCTGTTTATGCCAATTTGCTGAGTTCAGCGTCCAGCAGATCTACTTTGCTTGTTTTGCCAAGACTCTGGGCTCATCTGCACTTCCATTTGTCCCATGATTTCTTCAGTTTGTCTTGTGATTTTATAGGCGTGGGTCTGAACAGTTTTCAAAATTAGCCAGGCGCATTTTGCACCTGGCTATTGGCCACTTGCGACCATGTGAAGATTCCTGGGCGCCAGGATAGCACCTGAGATCTCCACCATCTGGAGGTGCATGCCTGGGGATCATTGGATCTGGACTGTTTTCACACACTAGCAACACATCCTGTAGAATTCTATCACTTATGTTTTGTCTGCACAATGAGAATTAATTTCTGGAACCAAATTGCTTTTTCTGTACAGCCTGAGCAGTGAACAACGTTATAGTCAGTTATTGTAGTTTGTCTTCAGTTACCCAACCCCACTGCCCTGCTCACAGTTGTAAAGAGTATTCTTACATTATGAATGGTCCATGTCACCAATTAAAAAAGAGAGGTTGGAATAGGCCAATATATAATGTGGACTGTCCCTGGATCAAGTGACTTTTCTTTTTTAAGTTTTCAAAGCTCTTAACCTAGCTCAAGGTTGTCATCCGAGCTAGCCAGATGTTTAACTGAGAACCAATCACAGTCAATCCATCATTTTAAAAGTAAGACTTTAGAGCTGTCTTCCTCAAAATGGCAACTAGACATTCTGTTTTGGCGACTGCAGCCTTGGTTTAAGGAACCATTTGGCCCCTAGCTTACATATCTGAGTTTCTAACCCTGGGCCTGATAGGTTTTCCTTTTGTCTCACCAACTTTCCCTTGGGGAAACCCACTGTATACCTCTGAAGAAAACCTGATTGGCATTTGTTACAATTCAACAGTAAATAACAGGTTTTCCCAGGGAAAGTGACAGGGCAAACGAAAAACCTCTTGGACCATTTTTCCCATGCTGGGACTCCCAATACCAGAAGTGACTGAAGACAAAGGGGCTTGGCAAGAGATGCTGAATGGAGACAAGTCATGAGAGGGGAAGAGTTTAGCTTCCTTCACCCATGTACCCATTTTGCTTTGAAGGCTGGATGTCCCTCATCCTATTACTTCCTGGCTGGGTCCATTCTGGAAAGCACAACAGTTTGGCCTTAAGGTCCCAAATGTCCAAGCAGCGGATTTTTTCTTCCATCCTGATCACTGGAAGTTCCTTCCAAAAATGTGGCCCTATTGAAACAGTTGGATGCATTTGCAAGACCCAGGTTACACAGGTTCTTGCATGACAAGAGGTTGCAAGTAATTCAAAGTTGTTGGCTGTTTTGCTTTTTGATCCCTGTACTACCTCTGTTCTGATTTCCATACAAGCTCTGCTTCTCAGACACTAAACATTTTGTGGAATAGGAATTCCAAGAAGTGGGGGGTGGGGGGAATGTGCTAATAGTTTTCAAAAGCCACAAATAGTTGCAGTTTTACTCAGTGGCGTAGCGTGGGGGGTGCAGGGGGGGCCGGCCGCACCGGGCGCAACATCTGGGGGTTAGGGTTAGGGATAGGGTTAGGGGGCGCAAATCCAGGGTTAGGGGGCGCAAATTACTTGCCTTGCCCCGGGTGCTGACAACCCACGCTACGCCACTGGTTTTACTACAGTACATTGCATAAATGTCACTGCTACATAGCAGCTGGAATCAAAAGGCAAAACAAGGCATGTGAGTGTGGAATATGCTACACTTACTAAAAATAACTCCTACGGAGTTTTAATTCTGATTACTTCAAGATGGCATCAGTAGAACTTTTGAGCACTGAAGCTATATGCTAATGTAGTGAAACTAGTCTGTTTGCATGATCTGTTCAGAGGGGAAGGTGGATTTCCATTTCAGGAATGGGCTCCCGTAAGGACAAAAAAATAAGTCTGATTAAATTTTTGTTTGTTTTACTATCACTGGCATCACTTTTTAACTGATGGAAAGGAAGTGTGGACTCTCAAAAGGGACTTTCGCCCCCATTGACCTAATTAGTAATTACAAGCATGTTCAAGCATGGCTTTCTGATACATTATTCAAGCCTCATCCTGTGTATTCTCAAAAGTTTATATTATCCCTCCTTCTTATTCCTATGGCAAGAGCACCCATGCTCTAGAAAGGCTGCTATCTTTCTAGATACTCATGGTCCAACTCTAGAGTCTATGTGACAGTGTGAAAGAGAAACCCTAACTGTTGAATGAGTGTCTCCACTCCCATCGTTCTGCTCAGACACTGAGATCCAGCTCCGAGGGCCTTCTCGGTAGTGGCGCCTGCCCTGTGGAATGCCCTCCCATCAGATATCAAGGAAATAAACAACTACCTGACTTTTAGAAGACATCCGAAAGCAGCCTTTTAGGGAAGTTTTTAATGTTTGATGTTTTATCGTGTTTTTAATATTTGCAAGTAGATAAATAGGTACCGCTCTGGTGGGAAGGTAAAGGGCGTTTCTGTGCACTGCTCTGGTTTTGCCAGAAGTGGCTTAGTCATGCTGGCCACATGACCCGAAAAACTGTCTGCAGAAAAACTTCAAGGCATATATATATATATATATATATATATATATATATATATAGCAGAAGCTGCTTTAATGGTGCTATAGCTGAGTTCTGATTTACTATGCAGAAGTAATTCTCATTTATTTTACTGGGTTCTAATAGCTAATATTAGGACCTATTTTTCTCACTTTACCTGGTATTTATTTTGACCCAATAATATGTCACATTTATATGGGGCATGGTCAAGTCAGACTTAAATCTTTCCCATAGAAATCTATGAGACATCACAATGGCTAAGCATGCCCTAAACACTCCCATTGAAATAAATGACATAGAAAACTCTGGTTGCTTCATGTTTGCTTTTTTAAAAACCAGTGTTTTATTTATTCATTCAACTTCTGTATCTGCTGTTTTTAATCTTGTGTTGGTTAGAGGCTTCTGGGCAACTATTTTCATTAGCCTCTTGTACATCTGGATTTGTAAACATATGTTTTAATTAAAAGGATGGTCACAATGGCAAGACCTTCAGGAACTGTGTAATGCCATAATTGCATGTCCTGATTTTAGGGTCTAAAATTTAGGTAGTCAGATGTGTATGAGAAAATTATGTAATGGGAATATTATCAGTATGAGGTTTCTTCTCTAATTATTTCACTAACTAGTAGTCAAACTCTTTTACCTTTTTGCTTTGTGTGCTAAACACAGAATAAGTTGTGAAATGACTGCAAAGCATCATATTTTAGTAAGGCAACAAGAGCAATCAGGGAAATGGAACAAGCTTGCAAAGCAACATCTGTTTTATTTTAATAGTTCATATTGCACCAAGACTTCAGTAACAGGGCAGATGACCTTTTCTCTGTGAACAGAGTGGCCTTGGCTTCCCATTGTTAGGATGAAACCACGTATTACATGGTTGTTTTTCTTAGAGAAAATATATTTCAGAAAGAGGCAATTTTGAGTGGAATGGTGGTCAGGGGAGGTTCCTCCTCTCCCCCCCTCCCTCCCTCTCTATCTCTCTCTCTCTCACCATGTATGTGACTTGTAATTCTGTCAATGTAATTATTGAGTGTAGTGACACCGACAGAGAAGAACAGTATTCGGCAGCGGTAGGCAACTTGATACCCTCCAGTTGTTCTGGATTATAATTCCCATCCTCCCTGTTCATTGGCCATATTCGCTGTGGCTGATGGGTGCTGGAGATGAGAACATCTAGAGGGTGCTTATGGGAAAAAAGACATAACATTCCAGATCACCCCCACGGATAAGAGATTGGGAGTGGGGTGCAAGCTCCCTCTCTCTCCCTCCCTCCTCCCCTTTCTGGTGTGTAATGGTTATAAGGGGTTGCTTGTGCGTAAATTACCGCCACTCCTGGCTAGGTAGCCTGGTTAAACCTGTTCTGGCTGGACAGCCCTTCACTTCGTGGCTGTTCAGTCACTAGCAGAATCCGTCAGTGGGCGTTTCTTGAACTTCTTCCAGCAAAGAAGTTCTTTGACGCCAAGTCTACGCCTACTTTCCCTGCGTGGAAGTCTTCTGCGCAGGGTGGGTGTGGGTAGCGAAGGACCCGTGCTCTCCCCGCTGGTCTCCAGCGAAGAGTCTTGGAGACCCCTCCCCGATTCTGCCATCTGCCCTCCTCTATCCCTGGTGTTACGCTGATTTCCTTCCCCAGCCGATGAGCTCCCTCTCTCCCTGCTGGGCCCCTCTCCAGCATCGCTTGAGAGCCTTGCCTCCACCTCTGGCTCCGATGTCAGTTCCCTGACATGGTGTAAATTCTCTTTCTGCTTCTTTCATCACCTTTACTATGATTTATCGTTATGTGTGCATGTGCTTATTCTGAGCAAAGTCCTTTCTCCTTAGCCAGAACTGGAAGCCAGGGTTTTAAAGCAGGGTTAGGACTGAACCATGGTTAACTGTACCTAACATCTGCTTCAGCTGCTTCTCCTGTTATAAGGAGTGCTTCCACAAGTCCTTTGCCACTGCCTACACATGCTGTGTCTTGTCTATGTCCATGCTACGTATGAACCACCAGTTGGATTCCACTTGTCCATAGAAGTCCATGGGAGTGGCCACCGAGACCTTATAACTCCGGTCCTGAAAGACCTTCATTGGCTCCCAGTACATTTCCAAGCACAACTCAAAGTGTTGGTGCTGACCTTGAAAGCCCTAAACGGCCTCGGTCCAGTATACCTGAAGGAGCGTCTCCACCCCCATCATCCAGCCCAGACACTGAGGTCCAGTGCCGAGGGCCTTCTGGTGGTTCCCTCGCTGCGAGATGTGAGGTTACAGGGAACCAGGCAGAGGGCCTTCTTGGTAGTGGCGTCTGCCCTGTGGAACACCCTCCCATCAGATGTCAAGGCAATAAGCAATTATTTTACTTTTAAAAGACAACTGAAGGCAGCCCTGTTTAGGGAAGTTTTAAATGTCTGATGCTGTATTGTTTTTAATATTCAGTTGGAAGCCACTCTTGCAGGCAGAGTCCATTGATATGTCTATATAAGCAAACCCCGAAGCCCTTCATGAAAATCATCCAGTGTTTTTTTGCAGGGAGGAAAGAAATCTTGAGAAGCATCTCATCTAGTGTCCTTAGGTAGTGATATTACTGGCCAAACAGTAGGCAGCAGAGGGAATAGCATTCATCACTTCTTTTGCTCAGAGAAGTAATGGGTTACAGCCCAGTGCACATTCGCCTTTGCTGCAGTGTGTTCAAGCGCTAAGGAAGCATATTTTTTTTTCCAGCTTGCAGTGTGCCTGTTCTTGATCACTGTTCTAAACTGATGAGAGTTTTTGTTCTATATAAACAATGGTCTGATAGCTTTATTGGCCAGAGGCTAAGGTGATGTTTGATGTGTCACTGGGAGATCTGCGAACATGTCAAAACTGTGAATGTTTATACGGAAGCACGTTTGTCTGTAATGCAACATATCCAGGAAAGGAGACAGGGAAATAACCCCTCATGGTCCTGTGTAGTCGTAGTATCTGTAGAAGCGTCAGAACTCTCAGATCTTGCAAGACTATATATTCGTTATTATAGAAATCACAGAACACTAGAGTTGGAAAGGACCACAAAGTTAATCTCTTTTCAACCTCTCTTTCACTCAAAGTGGGGCTCAAACCCACAACCCTGAGATTAAGAGTCTCGTGCTCTACCAGCTGAGCTATATGAGCAGCATTCAAACTGATAAAAATGGCTCTGTTGCAATAAGCGGTGGCAGGGGAACCTCCCTTAAAAGCTCCCATTTGCACTAAATGCAGCTTTTTTCTTATGTTCATTGCAGAGGGGGGATTTTTGTCAGGAACATGCCTAGGAAGGTTAAAGCCCCCCTCTCTAACACCGTTGTCCTAACGAGAATCTTCCCTCAACACTACAAATAAAATTAAATCCCAGACATGGTTGCTAAACATGAAATAAAAGTAATGTCCTTTTTAACTGTTAGTTTGCTAACTGTCGCTAGATCATAGCCATATTTGGCATCCAGTATCTAAACTGGGGGGAAACCAAAGAATGTGACTCCTTACATGCGGTTTGCATTCACAGTCCCTACTATCAATGGGCCTCATTAAAGCAAAGAGTCTAATTGGCCAGCGCCTGAAAGACATTGAACGGCAAAACAACCTGACCATCTTAAAGAAACTGTGCCCATGGTATACCTACTTTCCCCCTTCTCATTTTGACTCCCCAGCCTCATATTTGTCTAAATTAACCATCCCAAAATACAGACGTGCCTTTACATTGGCTAGATGGGATGTTCTTCCTTCTGCCGTACTCGAAGGTCGTTACCAAAAGACTCCATTTGAAAAACGACTCTGCCCATGTGGAGATGGTAACACGGAAACAGTGTCCCATGTCCTTCTATCCTGCCCTATTTACAAAGACCTAAGGAATGAGATTATTACTCCACTTATTCTCTCCAACCCCGGCCGTTCACCAGACATTACACTGTATTTTCTCTTATCTGATACGGATAGTCAGATAACAGAGAAGGTCGCGAGGTACATCGAGAGAGCTGTGAAATTGAGGGCCACCATCTGAGTGACAGACTTGTTCATCTGACGGACCCCCTTTTGCCTGTTCTTTTCTTCTTTTTATTCTTATTTTTATTTTATTTTTAATTCTTGTCTAGCTGTGGCCTGTTGGCTTTGCTAATAAAGTTTTGATGATGATGATGATGACAACTGCAAATTGAATATTTTAAATGCAAACACAAATTCTGCAATTGCAGGGGTTTTTTCCTTGATTTGTTTTGGTTCTAATTTCAAGCCGCATTTTTAGTTTCGTTATTTTGCTTGTAATAAAACTTTTCAAAAGAGCAATGTTTAATTTATGTCCTGATTTCTGCAAGATACTGCACACTTTCAACATATAGGTCTTTCATTCATTGCCTTAAAAAAAAACACCAACCACCCCTTCCTTTCTATTTAGTAGGGGCATAAGAAATCAAGGAGAGAGAGTGTGTTTTTCAGACCTTGTGCCATATTTATTAATAGCTACAGAAGTTGCAGTTCATAATAAAGAAGCTATTGTGAATCAGCAGTGTGGTTCACAGTCCTAACTTGTCATTTTAATTTTGAAACCTTTTAATTCCTTAGCCATGCCAAATTCCCTCAGGATGTAAATAGATCTGTAGTGGGTTCTAAACCTTTACACTAAAACATTAATTCTTTTTCAGCATGTGCTATTTTTCAGTTATATTTGAGTGTTTATCCTGATCTCATATTTCTTCCCCGAACATCAAAATGCAGTATTTTCAATACCAGTCTTTCAAATAAGTAAACAGATGTTACCAGCCCATTAAAAAGTTTCATTAAACCAACTCCCTACCTATACTAAATTTAATCATTTGTAGCCTTAAAGAAGGAGAGGAGTGAATGAATAGAATTTTCCTGCTTGGTCACCTGGAGACTTTGTTTTTCACCACAGGTGACCAGATAGGTGAGTGGTTGCAATGCATTCTATCTAATTGTGCCCTTATGTGAAAGGAAAAAGTCTTTCCATAAACAGAAAAGCTTTTGATTTAACTGAAAGGGGAAGTGATATTTGCTGACTTCCTCTGCAGACTTCTACACCACCTTCCACAATCCCATGAAATTGGTTTTCAGGGTCTGGAGGAGGGTATAAGGGGAAGGTGAATGTGAAAATTACCTCTCTCTTGCACAATGCCCTTCCATTCACAGAAAGGGACAATTGGATCCCACCCTTTATCCAGTATTCTGGAAGAATCTCCTTATTTGTGAAGTGTAAATTAAGGTTCTAGTTCTGAGGAATCTTCTAAATCAAGGTTTCCCAAACTTGGGTCTCCAGCTGGTTTTGGACTACAACTCCCATCATCCTTGACCACTGATCCACTTGCCCAGAGGAGCTTTCCTTGAACAGCAGCCCAGCAAGCCATATTTGAAATTTGCATGAATGCTCAAAAGTGATTGTGATTGAGTTTGAGGTGGGAGGGAGAGAGAAAGATAGAAGTCTGTTGCTTAAAGAAAGTGTTCAAGAATTTGGTTGTGCCTAAAGTGGTACTGTGGGTTTTGGCCTATTGTATTTATCCAAGCTATGACGCAAAAGTTCAGAAACCCAAGTTGTAATTTCTCAAAGTGACAATACCCGAAAGACTGCCCCCCATAGCCCTGTAAGATCACACATATCTTCTGGTGAAATTCTCTTTGTGGCACTGCACCCTACAGAATAGGGACATGGGTGGCACTGTGGTCTAAACCACAGAGCCTAGGGCTTGCCGATCGGAAGGTCGGCAGTTCGAATCCCCACTACAGGGTGAGCTCCCTTTGCTCAGTCCCTGCTCCTGCCTACCTAGCAGTTCAAAAACACGTCAAGTTCAAGTAGATAAATATGTACTGCTCCAGCAGGAAGGTAAATGGAATTTCCACGTGCTGCTCTGGTCCACCAGAAGTGGCTTAGTCATTCTGGCCACATGACCTGGAAGCTGTCTGCGGACAAACACTGGCTCCCTCGGCCTATAGAGCGAGATGAGCACGCAACCTTAGAGTTGTCCACGACTGGACTTAACGGTCAGGCGTACCTTTACCTTTACCCTACAGAATATTAAAGCAAACCCTTCAAGCGTTCCTATTTTCTAGGGATGTTCCTGGATTTACAGAAGCTGTCCTGGTTTCTGATTAGATCCCGGAATGTCCCACTTTCCCTTATGACATCCATATTTTCATTGGAAAAATGTTGGCGGGTTTGGAGTTATGTGACCCCTCACCCAAGGGGAAAGGTTACTATGCAACCTTTAGAATTCATCTGAAGGCAGCCTTGTATAGGGAAGTTTTTTTTTTAATGTTTAATGTTTTATTATGTTTTTATAAATGTTAGAAGCCACCCAGAGTGACTGGGGCAACCCAGTCTGATGGATGGGGTGGTCTTCTTCTTCTTCTTCTTCTTGAATGGGACGTTCCTATTTTTATTGGAGAAATGTTGGAGGGTCCCGTAGTTTTCCATGCATAAGATGAGGGGTTTTTTTACTCTAAAAGATTGTTAAAAATGGGGGGGGGGGGTGTTCCGTCTTATACATGGATAGTGCAGAGTTGGGACAGGTGATTGCTTGCAGCCCTGAGCAAGAGTTTTTCTCTGGTGATCTGGGTGAATGGTGTATGCAGCCAGGGCTGCTTTGGACTGGCTGCTGCTGTGGCAGTTGGGTGGGTTATTGCGTGCTGCGTCAAGGGCTGCTGTGTATCGGCTGCCATTGCTGCCAGTGGGCGTGCGATTGGCGGCTGCTGGCTGTGATCTTGCAGGTGGTGGTGTGTTTTGCAGCATTCTCCATTCGTGTGAGTGATTATCTGCATTCCCTCTCCCCAAAAAACTCAACAACTCTGGGCCATCTCCCCCCACTTTCTTAAATTGTAGTCCCCAAAAACGGGGCATCTTATACACGGGGACATGTTATACACAGAAAAATATGGTATGTTGTAGGTGGTGATTTGAAAACTTGCATTTCCTGTTATTGTTCCTGTACTATGGGGTGTGTTTGCCTCTACCATACCTAAAACATCAGCTGCTTCAGGTCTCTTTTGGAGGCATATTATTTTGCCCAGGCTTTCCCTGATCCATAAGAACAGGTTTTTCTGCTTTTATATGCTTTTTATACTGCTGTTTTAACAATTTTGTGCTATGTTTCTGTTTTAACCTTTTTTATTGGTTTAATGTTGTATACTGCTTAGAGGTGTGTTGTTGTTGTTTTTTAAAAAATGAGCAGTTTATAAATGCCTTTAAATTAAATGAATAAGGGGGGGGAAAGTTGCCTTGCATCTCACTGGGCTTTCTGTCACTTTAAAACAATGAACTGTGTGCATTTCCTCTTCCTCACCTGCAGAACGCATTTTAATTCACTGCGTCTCAAAAATGCTATGAAATATTGAAATGCAAAAGTCAACTGTTGTTGTACAGTTCTTTGTTTTTAAGTTGGTCAACACCCTCATATCGGCACTCAGTGACAAAACAAGCTGTTGCACCTAGCAATTAGTAAGTAGCAGCAATAACGAGCGCAGGTGGGAGATAATGAAGGTGGATATTTTACTGGATTTCAACTGTGGCTATATAATTATTATAACATTTTGCATGTACAGTGGTATCTCTGGTTACGAATGCATCAGGTGACAAACTCTGCTAACCCGGAAGTAGCTGCTCCTGGTTGCGAACTTTGCCCCAGGATGCAGACAGAAATCACACGCCAGATGTATGTACGCAGTGGCCCCATTAGCGAAAGCGCGCCTCAGGTTAAGAACGGTTTCAACTTAAGAACGGGCCTCCAGAACGAATTAAGTTTGTAACCAGAGGTACCACTGTATATGTGAAAAGCATATTCTCTTTCTTTTCTAGAAGAATTTGTTTCCCGTTCTCATATAATGATTTACAGGGGGTTTTTTGCTGGGGGTGATGGTTGCTTTAGGCATTTTTTTGCATTACAAGGAATCTTATTTTTCCACAGAACTTCATGGTTGCTTCCCCCTCCCTTTCTATTTCCTCTATAGAAATCATCTAGACTCTCTGAGGATGACATCAAGTTGAGAAAAGAGACAGACCGATATCGTGCCAATTTCCTGGACCCTGCTGGTGTGCATGCGGCGAAAGGAGAGAGGATGGAAATAGAAGCCCTGGCCTCCGAACGTAGAAGCATCACAGTAGGGACTTCAGCGCGCGCAGTGGACAACCAAACTCACTTTGCTTCCCCTGCTGCAAGCCACAATGGACTTAAAGACAGGCACGAATCGTTGGACAGTGAGGTTGCTAAAGAGATCAGGTACCTCGATGAAGTGCTAGAAGCAAACTGTTGCGATTCGACTTCTGATAACCCCTTTAATGGGATGACTTCCTCCTCCCCTGAGCCAAGTGCATCCATTGTTGTGGATGGCTCTGGTCCATCTGTTCACCTTGCTAATGATTCCAGAGCACCCAACGAAAGCAGCACCATTGTAGTTCGTGGGCAAGCAGCTCCAGTCGTGGAGCACAGTGGAATAAACATTGCGCCTGGGAAGCTTAAGCCAAATGGCCACTCCATGGGCATCCTGCAAGAGGAACACTGTGACAGCCTGAAAGTGCCAGTGAGTCCATGCTCTTCCACAAGCTCGAGGTCTTCCAAGGATGGAGAAGCGACGTTGGCCACCATTAAGAAAGAGGCTAAGTTTGAGCTTAGAGCGTATCATGAAGACAAGAAGCCATCAAAGCTCTTTGAGGAGGAGGATCCAAGGGAGAATTACAGAGTGCGTAAAGTGAGGCCCTCTGAGGAAATGATGGAGCTGGAGAAAGAACGGCGGGAGCTCATTCGAAGCCAGGCTGTCAAGAAGAACCCGGGTATAGCAGCAAAGTGGTGGAACCCTCCCCAGGAGAAGACGCTGGAGGAGCAGCTAGATGAGGAACACCTGGAGTCTCACAAAAAATACAAGGAACGCAAAGAGAAGCAACAGCAGCAGCCACCAATGCCTGTGAAACATGCCTCACATTTGTCTGCAGCACCTGATCCAGCTAGCAGTAAAAAGGTTGATGTTGTCACAGAGCAAATAGATTTTTCAGCTGCACGGAAGCAGTTCCAGTTAATGGAAAATTCAGGCCCGCCAAATAACACAACAGCAGCACCCAAGAGATCAGGGACCCCCAAAATGTTCACCATACAACCCTTCTACAAACCAATAGGTCCATCTCAAATGGACCGGCGAACAGCCTCAGTTACAAAGCCTGTCTCTCCGTGTGGGCAGACTTTGCTAGTTGGTAACAACGATATTACTGTTGTAAAAGCTGAGAAGGTGTCTTGCATCTTAGATGACAATAGCGTTCAGAACATCTCTGGTGACTCGGTAAGAGTCTCTCCATACAGTGATGCCACGAAACATGGCCATTCTACAAAGGGATGGTCGGATGATGGCGAGTTCATGAGTGCAAAGGCAGTCTTTACAGTGGTGAGAGATGATGAGCAGGGCACCTTAGATCAGTTCTCGAGGTCAGTCAATGTGTCTTCCCCTCCAGAGGAACTGGACTCTGGGCTGGATGAATTGTCAGTGAGATCTCAGGATACAACTGTTTTGGAAACACTTTCCAATGACTTCAGCATGGACAATATAAGTGACAGTGGTGCCTCCAACGAGACAATGAATGCCCTTCAAGAAAATTCACTCACCGATTTCTCCTTGCCCCAGACCCCTCAGGCTAACACTCCTTCCGACTGTCGAGGAGATGGTATTTTCAAGTCACTTAGCGACCACGGCTTTTATTCTCCATCTTCACCGTTACTTGACTCCATGCTCATTGATGAGCAGTTAGAATACCAGGCTGGCCTACTGGTCCAAAACGCCATTCAGCAAGCCATAGCTGAGCAGGCTGACAAAGCAAGTTTTAAGCAATCCGCTGCAGAGCAAAAGAACCTCCAGGTCAAGGAACAGGAAGAGGAGGTGGTCAATGCACCATGCTCTGAGAAACGGCACAATCCAACATTTCAGCCACCTCAGGTGTCCTCTCCTGTGCAAGAAAAGCGAGATTCAGCACCAAAGACTTCTGCAGCTCAAGACTCTGTACTCAGGGAAAGGCAAGTTCCACAGCCATCTCCTGTTGCTCACACCACCAGACCAGTCACTGTGGAGGAAACCAAGCCAGAAGTCAGCTATTTCAGCAAGTATTCAGAAGCTGCTGAGCTAAGGAGCACGGCTTCCATTCTGGCTATGCAAGAAGCGGAGGTGACAGTAGGGCCTTTCAAACTAAGGTCAAAAAAGCAGAGGACTTTGTCTATGATAGAAGAAGAAATCCGAGCAGCCCAAGAAAGAGAGGAAGAACTGAAAAGACAAAGGCAGGGTATGCAGCTGGCACGCAGCCCTGTTGCAAAGAGTGCGCCTCCTCTACCCACCAGAACTGTGTCTTACAGAACTGCACCAGGTAAGAGCCTAACTTTTTCCTTAATCAACAAAATAGATGCAGACCAGTGACAGCCGACGTGGTGCCCTTGATGTGTTTGTTACTGGACTCCAGTTCCCGTCAGCTCCAGCCAGAATGGCTATGTATTCCTCCAACATCTGGGTTGGGGCAGCAAATTGGCTATCGCTGGTGGAGACTAGGTTGCGCTCAGACTACAGCCTTTCTGTTTGGTTGCAAACTTTCACCCTAATGAAAAACTCCTCTAGCAGAGCAAGTTTTGCTGGATCAGACCAAGGGTCCCATCTATTCCCTGCATCCTCTTAGCAAAAATGGCATCCAGGTGCTTCAGGGTGCACATGACAGAACATGACATTATTTCCCCCTTCTTATTTGTTTGTCTCCATCATGTGGCCCTGATCCTGCCATTCTGTTGAGTGATCATGGCTAGTTGCCACTGATAGATCACTGCATTTGCTTTTGTTTTTTGAAGTCACCCACTGCATCTTATGGCAGGGAGTAGGCTAATCTGCAGTGGGGTGGGGGAATCTCTTTGAGTTCCCTAGGAATAGGAATTCCAGAGAGTCTGTTGCGTACTGCTGGATATCTTGCCTGTATGAATGATGGAACTGCAAGAAGAGCCTCAACTGAATATATTATGGCATGGGAAGGTGCATAAGGGAAAAGCACTTTATATCATTGCCTTCTGCTTTTGAAATGTAAATAAGTGGTGGTCCACCATCTCAATAATTTTGGGTACTTTTGTTTCCTTTGATTCCAGTAGGGGATGGAAAGCATGGGCGTAACTTTCCTATTGATATCAGTAGATCTAATAACTATCTGTGGTACTTCCTAGAAAAGATAAATGATGTAGATGTAGAACAATAGTGTACAATGTAGATCAGATGATAGAGGGGAGGGAAATAGGCTACAAAGGAATGGGTGTGTCTTCAAAGTTATTTTTTCCATGTGGCATTCACTCCTGACCTTAATGTCATCTGTTGCAAGATGTCAGCCTTAAGGAACCTCCAGAAATTGGAACTGTGAGCTTCTGAGTTGAGAACAAACCTGATTAAAAGTGGACAAGCTGGCTGGCTGCATTTCAATGTCAGCAACTTTGGAAAGACTGCTAGATCCATCTTCAATAGCATTTCCAAACATGTGCTCGCATCAGTGCCGGATTTACGTATAAGCTAAACAAGCTATAGTTTAGGACCCCACTCTCTTGGGGGCCCCCAAAAAAATTAAAGGAAAAAACAACTAGATGTACATTTCCAAAATATAAGTTAAGTTCAACCTTTACTTTGATAAAATACATATTCCGTTATGTGCAAATGGCTTTAGACACCTATTAGGTCCATAAATTACCATATAGCATATATTCAACACAAAAAAACAGCGACAATTTGTTGTTGACAAAAGGCAGCTGGACATATAAAGGGCCCCATTACCTTCAGTAGCTTAGGGCCTCATCAGACCTAAATCTGGCCCTGGCTTGCATTATTCTTCTAAGCTAATAAATATTCTCACTCTATTTCACAACTTTGCAAGAAACAAAGAAGGTGAATAAATCATCTTTTTTTTTTACCCTGGCAAATGGCTAACAATAAAGCCTCATACATCTCTTTGCTAGTTGGGAATGGAATTTGCTGCTCAGTCATATTTTCAGGTTTCAAGAAAGTGGTGAACTGCACAGATTATGTAGGTCAGGGAAGGGTTGTTTTGTTTTGCAATTTGCAGGAAACCTAGATGCTAGTAAAATGCTGGTGAAATGTGAGATACGGTTGAAAGGGAGGTAAACCTGGATTCATCTTTATTTAGAGAACAGGGAAGGTTCTGGGGAAAATATACAGGTTGGTTAGAAAGACAAACCTAAATAGGATGAATGCAAGAGTGAAGTGAACAGATAAGTAATGTATGTATTGGTGGGTATACCTCTGTATTTGGTGCTTTTATCCTTCTCCCTCTGTAGCATTCCTTAGAAGTTCTGTGCGACACAGGGAAAAGACGCTATAAATAAGTCAAAAATTAGACTGCTATAATCAAGGGGGGAAATCCCTATGGGAAATAGCGTATAAAAATTTCCTGCTCTCTGTCGCCATCTGGTGCTGCATGTTTGTAGTGCATTCAAATTGTTGGGTTTGTTTTTTTTTACTATTGTAGCTGAGTCCGTAGTCGTTCACAGGCCTGATTTAAATGTTATGCTGGCCATGTTTAAAAAAAAAACTTGCTGGAAGCAACACTGAGAAATTGGATACTAATAATGTTGGGTGTAGTATATATTCTAAAATTTACTGATATTGTTAAACATCAAGAAGAGAGACAAAGTAATAGAAGTTTTGATGTAA
Organism: Podarcis cretensis; assembly: GCF_951804945.1. Lineage (NCBI taxonomy): Eukaryota > Metazoa > Chordata > Lepidosauria > Squamata > Lacertidae > Podarcis > Podarcis cretensis. The sequence continues at coordinate 15,931,028 of NC_137187.1, forward strand.
AATTGTCTTTGTTATGCACTGGGACAATAAGGTACAAGCTTATTAGAAATCTTGTGAATCGCTAGAAATTATTGTTCTTTTTGTGTGCGTCTATTATTGCTTTCGGGATGGGATTTATAATTATTTTAGAATACTTAATATCTAGAAGATGTTATCAAGTGCATTGCACTGTAATAATAACCAAGTGCCTTTTGGCATCTAAAGGCTGGCAAATGTATTGAAAGATGTTTTCATGGACTCTCGTGACACTTCTTCAGATGCAGCTTGAACTACTACAACTTACAACTCAAACACCTTGACTATTTTAGTATAATTTTCTACAGAAAACCAGATAAGCCCTTATTTCATTTTCAGTTCTTTGCTGCTTTTAGTGCCTTGCTCTTATTGGACTACATTTTACAGTGTCTATAGAGTTCTCACCCTCCAGCTAACCGCATAACACACCTTTGCTGCTTTCTCTGATCTTCGTATTATTTTCTTCACAGATATAACTGAGCTGAGGAAGAATTTACTACCCTGTATTCTTTTGTTACACTCAGGGCATTGTGCAGCTTTCAGTGAGGGACGGAACCATCCATGTGTACCAGATGTCTCATCTGTGAACACCAGGAAATTCCTAACAGGAAATGACTGATGCCTCATGGCAGCTGTAGCTTTCCCCAAGCCTCCATTTATGACCCCTATTAGTGTTCATGAATAAACAGTTGCTTCACAAAGACAGAAAGCAGGTTGCCGTTTTCGCTTCGGCTTCAGCTCACCCCCCATGTGTACATACATCTAAGGCTGCAAATCCTATATACCCATTTTACCTGGGAGAAAGCCCCACTGAAGTCAAGCATGCATACTTCTCAGTAGACATCTATTGTACTATAAATTAATTAATTGACTGGGGAGAGTCCTGAGGCCCCTGGGACTGCCATTCTCCATCCCAATAGATCAGAGATCAAAGGATGTGAGTGGAAGGTGAATTCCCAGAAGGGTCTTAAAGGGACAGGGAAAAGATTCTCATTATTTTGCCAGGTAACTTAGGTGTGCATTGAACAAACCAGCTCATTCGGCCATAGCTCAACATTATTTTTCTGCTGCTGAAATTCCATTCTTGCTAGGTTATTTTGGTATGTAAAGTGATGGGAACAAGTTCACTTCCCCCTTGCATGCATCTTTCTTTGCCACAGAGGTGAGCTCAAGGTAGATTTCAGGCCGTTAGTAAACCATGCACAGCCCTCTGTTTGCTGGGATTCTTGCAGAGAATACTGGCCTAAGCAGACCTTGGTCTGATCCACTGCAGTGTTTCTTAATACCTTCAGCAAGAGTTGCATACTGTGGACCACTTAAATGCAGATTTGTTTCTGCCTAGACTGTCAAGACATTCTAATTACGTATTCTTGCTTTTTAAGGATAATGCCTATCAGTGGATCATGATGATACTATGCAAAAGTACAGCACAGATGGGGAAACTGGCCCTTCCAGAGGTTGTAGGAGTTTAGAAATCCTAGACAGTATGGTTGATGGTCAAAGCTTATGGGAGCTGTACCCCAGAAACATCTGGAGGGCCACAGGTTCCCCTTACCATTCAACACCAAAGCTAGACTACTTCTGTTCTCCAAGAATCCCAGCAATTAGCAAGAACTAGGTGGTCCTCCAGTGGTTGATCTCTGCATTTTTTGCCAATGTGATACACATCTTTATTGCATTTTTTATCCTAGTCCCAGTGGAGACAATCCATTTCAGGTTGAACACTTCAAAGTTTGGTTAATTTCAGTTGGAGGAGGAAACAAAGCATGAACTTAACCCATTGAAATCTGTGGCACTTGAACATTCTTAACCTTGGCTAGATTCTGCAAAAACACAGATATAATACTGGCAGAGTATAACAGACAATTTTAATGGCCCAAGATCTCTGTAAATTCAGATTTTCTTTTGTGTCGATCAAATTTAATTTAATTCCCAGGCAAATCTTCTAAAGATATTGTACAAGTTTCCTCCCAGGATGAGTACTATAGTAGAAATGCTTGCTTTGTTTATAATCCATTTATTGTTTTGGTGGGGGGGGGGGGGAGGGAGGAGATGACATTTGCAGTTCTTCTGGTAGCAAAATTTCAAAAATCTGTAGCAGGGGTGGGGAATCTTCGTCCCTCCAGATGTTGCAAAACTACAACTCCCACCATCCCTGGCTATTGGTCATGCTTGCCAGGGGTGATGGGAGTTCCTCAACATCTGTAGGCTCTCTGTATCTGATCTACAAACTCAAAAATAAGCACGCTTGGTCTCCTATGTAATTCAAGGCTGCATTACCATGGTATTTGCTAGTTCCAGCCAGATTATCTGAAACCTTATATCAATGTAGCTGAGCTCTTCCCATTGTGGTAAATAAAAGCAATGGACCTCAGCTGTAAGTCATGTTGATATTCACTTCTTTCTTAAACCGACTATTCATTCTAAGCAGATATTTCTCTGTTTCTGCTCTGTCCCTGACCCCTAGTGGCCATAGTCATTCTGGCTCATTGGATGAGCTTCTCTTAAGATTTTTGTGTACGTTGGGTGCATAGAGATGAGGAAAATGTAGCCTGGGTATTTTGTTAACCTATTCAGATAGCTAGATAGGTAGATGTCTGCTGTTGTCTTCAGGGAAATGTAATGGAAGCTTTCCTTTTATCCCTTTTTGATCATGTGAACTACTAATCATGTTGGACTCTAAACTCGTTTATCAGCTGCAGACACCATGGCCAGTGGTGATAGGAGCTGGAGTACAATAAGATCTAGAAGGTCACAGGTTTCCCACCACTGATGCAAAAGCTGATGACCAAGGCAATAGGAGCACCATATTGGGAAGTGGGAAGAGTCTTTCCCTTCTGCTTCTTTCAGACTCAATTCCTCAGATATACCCGCATCTCTACTACTTATTTAAAGAGTAGTAGCATGTTGTTTTAAATACATTGCAATTTGTTTTTGCAATTTAGCCTTGCATATAAACAACATAAGGCAAATAAACCTTGCTAGCAAACTTGGCCTCCCCTACACTGAAGCCAATGAACCTAGCAAGCAGTTATTATATGCTCAAATGCAAAAAAAACACACAAAATCACATTCAGTGTCCTATCCAGGAAGCATAATTCCACAACAATCCATCATTTTTAGAGCAGTGAAAATACTGTAGTGGTGTTTCCCCTGCTGTGATAAGATCAGCAGTTTTTGTTGTGGCATTTAAACTTGTTCAACCTTGCTGGCAGAACTTCACTTCTATCCATTTGTGGCTGTGTACATTAGACTTTACTGTGACTGATATTTCCTAGGTTATAGCAGTGGTAGCCCACTTTCCAGGCAGGCATGCCAAATTCATTGATTGAGAGGGCAACATCTAGTGCAGAGTCCAGTGCATTCTGGTATACAGTGGAACCTTGGTTCTCAAACTTAATCTGTTCCGGAAGTCTGTTTGACTCCCGAAACATTCAAAAACCAAGGCACGGCTTCCGATTGGTGCAGGCATCCTGGAAACAATAGCCAACAGCCACATGGAAGGTTCAGCTTCCGAAAAATGTTCGAAAACCGGAACACTTACTTCTGTGTTTTGGCATTCAGGAGCTGATTTGTTCGTCAAATAAGCTGTTCGAGAACCAAGGTTCCATTGTACAGTCAAACCTCAGTTGTCGAGTGTCTTGGAAGCTGAACAATTCGGAACCCAAACGCCGAAAACCCAGAAATAATTGCTTCCATTTTCGAACGTGCCTCCGAAGTTAAATGGCTTCCAAGGCCCATTTTTCCTTTTTTCCCATTGACTTTGTAGCCAGCTCTTTCATCCTTGGTTTTCGGATGTCAAATGGAACAGATTAAGTTCAAAAACTGAGGTTCCACTGTGTATGAAAGTTCATTGGAACAGTAGCATAGTACTTGAGAGGAAGGCAGGAGTGAAGGCCTGTATACCATAACCAACTCCAAAGGTAGCCCTACCTCTGACCTAAACTACCATAAGCGTCTGTCAAATTTCACAGAAACGTTTCTTAAATAAAAAAAATAGTTTGAGAATCTGAATGCAAAAATTCTGTCCTGGCCCTTCTTTCTTCTACCTTGACTCATTAATTATCTCTTCAGCCCATGCTTAATTTCAGTTCTCTTTCCTTTTGAAAGTATGGTGGTGGTGTGGTTTTGGGGATTTATTTATTTTTCCAGAATCTTGCTTGCGAGTCTGTTACCTAGAGAAGGAAATTCTGATTGGGTCTTTGCAGGTAAAATAGAGAAGATCAAGCCACCTCCATCCCCAACCGCTGAAGGCCCCCCCTCGCATTCCGACTCAGCATCAGACGAATCGGGAGGATCCCAAAGACCCAAGAACCTGATGCAGACTCTTATGGAAGATTATGAAAGTCACAAAACCAAGAGGCGGGAGAGGATGGATGAGAGCAGCGTAAGCATATTCTGTTTCCTCCGCCCCCAATGCCCCCCCTTTTTTGCACACAGTAGGTTTTTTAAAAAAAATTAAAATTAACAAGTTTCTAAAACTTTTCTAGATCACCTTTCCAGAATTCAGCACAAGAAGGCAATGTGCAAGGCCAGTTTCAGGCACACTTATTATGGGCTCCGTTCTGAAAAGGGTCTTTTTAAACAGTGCCCTTTTGTTGGGAGCTTTTATAAAGAAAAAGCAGTGATAGCACTGATACCTGAAAAACTTGCCAAGGTTATTGGACGTTGCTCTTAATCAGAGCCATCTCCTGCGGCTGTAGGATCAAATATGAATTTATTTGGTCCTTTAACCATACCTTGCAGCATGTCCACAAGGAACCCTTTTCCTTTCGCTCCCTCTCAGAGATGAGGAGTGCACATTGAATATGGCTGGGACCCCCCCCCCCGGATTGTGTACTTTTGTGCAGGGCAGAAGGGGGTCCTAGCAGTAACACTGTGTTCTCCACTGTCCTCATGACTCCACTGTGGAGCTAAAATGCCATACTTAGATGCAGACGGATCCTCTCGCTTAGATGTTTCTGTGAAATCAGTGGGGCGCTTGGGACCGAGGCACAAAGCTACGAGACCCTGCCGTGAGCAACATAACTACAACACAAATATTGTCTGTTTACCTCCTCCCAAACAACCCTCCTGTTTTATCATCACAGCTTGTACCACACCCAGGGTTAGGTTCAAGGCAAAATTCCATAGAGATGGCCTTTTTCTTGAAAGCTCAAGTCGAAAACTGCAGCAGAGCCATTGCTGACCTTCAGATTTACTGTACGCAATCCGTACTTATGTTCTTTATTCTCGAGCAGTAGTTAAAGACTGTGGAGGGTTTTGCTGCATGTTCCTTGCCTTGTGCAGGCGCTGATGATTTTTTACTTGTAGGAAGTTGGCTTTTTATGTTGGCAGAATGACAGCGAATTTTCTGAACAGTGCCAACTGAAGTCTAGTGAGTACAAAATCAATGGCTGCCCTGGCACAGGGAGCTTCAGAAATTTGCTCCTCGTGGACGTTAGTGGAACTGGTGAATCTAAATGCTTCATGGGATGTACATTTTGAGATGCACCTGAGAGCTGGGAGCTCATGTGCCAATGCCTGTGGCTTCCCTGGGCCATGCCCATCCACCAGACCCCCTGTTTATATGTGCTGTTCAGTTAGAAATAACAGCTGTGGCACAATTAGCGAAACCAAGAATATGTTTAGCACCAACTGGATGCAAAACACATACTGGACATTTGAAACACTTCCATAGCTAAAGGGAAAAGATCTCTTCCTTTCTCTGCCTGCCTTTTCTGGAGGAATCAGATAAAATGGTACAAGGGATATTATTATTATTATTATTATTATTATTATTATTACTACTACTACTACTATTACTATTACTACTACTACTACTACTGTTATTATTATTTCAAATAATGAATAGACTAAACTAATAAATTTAATTGTACCAGAATTCATCATTTAGATTACCAAAACAGTTAAAGCAGTGGTGACTGACAAACAGCTTCCTTGTTTTGTTTTTATTCTTAAATTGGCTACTATTTTGCTTGGCCAAGCAGGATTTTTTTTTAGGTTGGGGTTTTTTGGGGGTAACAATACAGGCTGCAATCCTATGCATACCAGGGTGTAAGCACCACTTAACTCAGTAGGATTTACATCTGAGTAGACGTGAATAGGATTGCACTGTAAAGCTAATTGAGCTGAACTGTGAGATAGATGCCAGTTCTCAGTTTAATTTGAACTCTCTCTGTCTTTTCTTTATGAACTAATGATGGTCTTTTCCTTTTCTGGCAGTACACCTGTAAATTACTGTCTAACAAGGTTACCTCTGAGGTACTTTTCACGCACTTGCCTTTGCTTAACATCTTTTTTTATTTTTGCATGAGGATTTCAAATGCATGCTGCTGCAGTTCGCTTTCCATTGCTGTTTGCATAACCACTGAAGTGATGGCTTGAAAGATGAAGGCCTTTGTTTTGTCCAAAATACCGTTCCACCACCACACCGAGCATTTTCACCCAACTGGGCCTTAAATTTCTTTTCTTTTTTCCCCTTTTTTGTGACTAGGCAATGAATTTGAACAAAATGTGTGATGGGAAGTGCAGCTGGTTCCCAGGTATAACTGCCCCTAAACCAGGCATTAGGGACCTGTGGCGTTCCAGATACTTGGACTCGGACTTCCATCAGTCCCAGCCAGTATGGCCAGTGGTCAGGAATGATGGGAGTTGTAGTCCAACAACCTCTGGAGGGCCACAGGTTTCCCATGTCTGCTGTAAACGATGATGGCAACTAGTACCTAGCCTCAGTTTTGGGATTCTGTTTACGATGGGGCAAGAAGAACATAGGACCACTTTCAAGATTCAGATCACAATATTTGAATTATGACTATGACTGCAGTCGTGTGGTGTGCTGTGGTGTTCATCCTCATGACTTAATGTGGGGAGTGGTCAAGAGTGATGCCCTCCTTATGCTCTGAAATACAATTACTATCATTCCTGGCTATTTGATTGTCATACTGGCTGGCGTTGTTGGAAGCTGTAGACCACAGCAGCTGGAGGGCACTGCCTTGATTTCCCCAATTTAAAGCGAGGGGTGTGTGTCTGTAAACTGTGCACTAGATTTACAGCCCCATGTGTACCATCCAGCGAAGTAATTAAAGTGTTTTCAGCTCCAGTGTTGTCATTGCGATAGTGCTTGAACTTGATTGCATTCCTACCGCAGTGTCGTAGCAATCACTGATGCTGCCATGCTAATGGTAGCCACCCAGAGTGGCTAAGGAAACACAGCCAGATGGGCAGGGTGTAAATTATTATTATTATTATTATTATTATTATTATTATTATTATTATTATTATTACTAATGGCTGCCCAGCCCTTATTGCAACATAGCTGTCCTTAAAAGGGCAAGCCGTGTGGCTCAAGCAGAAGATTTTTGCACTTCACTTACATAGCATCCTGGCAACCCATAGAAATGAAGGAGGTAGGGCTGAGCACCACTTTTGGACAAAGCTCAGCGTCACCAGGTCTGGTACCTCTCTGCTCTCAAAAGTTCTCAGCAGGAGTAGCAACTCTTCAGTTCTGAAACTGAAATGCTGCATTGCTAACTCATGAGTTTTTCAGATTGTGTAGGTCCATTTCCTCTCTGTGATTTACTACAGTAACTCTGGTAGGCTTCACATATATGTGGGCAATGGAAAGGCAGAGGTCTGGGGGGGGGATCCTGAACTTTCCAGTGGAGTTTGGTGGAAAAGCCTATAAGCCTCTGCCCCAACCTAAATTAGATGGATTAAGTTTGCAGCATTTCTTCAAATCGGAATCCCCTAAACCTCAGAAAAGGTATAATGACAAACGACTTTTTAATCGGGCCTCAAATATCAAATTCCATATTTTTATTTTTCATAACCTGTTGGACTGCTTTGCTTGGGTGGTGGGGGTATATGTTTTGGTTTTTTCCACCACCATCGTTCATCTGCATTGTCTCTGAACTGCCGCCAGGCAACAGACTTGAAAAAAACAACCTCTTGCAGTTTGTTTGAGCAATATTCTTCTATCTCGTTCTTTCATTTGCGGAAGCAAACTGCAGGGCACGGCACAAATATGAATTTATGGCCAGTATAAAGGGTAAAGGGACCCCTGACCTTTAGGTCCAGTCGCGAACGACTCTGGGGTTGCGGTGCTCATCTCGCTTTATTGGCCAAGGCAGCCGGCATACAGCTTCAGGGTCATGTGGCCAGCATGACTAAGCCGCTTCTGGCGAACCAGAGCAGCGCATGGAAACGCCGTTTACGTTCCTGCCGGAGTGGTACCTATTTACCTACTTGCCCTTTTGGGGGTACTTGCCCTTTGGGGGGTACTCCTGCTAGGTTGGCAGGAGCAGGAAACGAGTAACGGGAGCTCACCCCATTGTGGGGATTCGAACCGCCAAACCCTCTCATTTGTTCATTGAACAGGTTATGAGCAGCAGAGATCAAGAACAGAGGAAGCTGACTTATATGGAGTCAGACCATCTCACTCAGTATTGTCTATACCAGGCACCCCCAAACTCGGCCCTCCCATCATCCCTAGCTAACAGGACCAGTGTCAGGGATGATGGGAATTGTAGTCCCAAAACATCTGTAGGGCTGAGTTTGGGGATGCCTGGTCTACACTGACTGCTAGTGGCTCTTTCAGGGTTTCCAACAGAGGTCTCTCACAGCCCTGCCTGGAGATGACAGGGCTCGAACCTGTTCTTTCTGAATGCAAAGCAGATAATTCTGCAACAGAGTTATGGCCCTCCCTCTCAGAAACATTTCTGCTTGCTGTTGAATTTTTAACTGAACCTTATAGTTATTTGCATTAGTTTTAGAGCTTATCACATACAGTGGTACCTCAGGTTAAGTACTTAATTCGTTCCAGAGGTCCGTTCTTAACATGAAACTGTTCTTAACCTGAGGAACCACTTTAGCTAATGGGGCATGATTTCTGTTCTCATCCTGAAGCAAAGTTCTTGACCCGAGGTACTATTTCTGGGTTAGCAGAGTCTGTAGCATCTGTAACCTGAAGCGTATGTAACCCGAGGTACCACTGTATAGTAAGCAGTAGTATTCTTTTGCTAAATGCAGCATTTTGAAAATGTAAAACAACAGCACATGAGCACAATTCAGCCAGATGTAAGCACCATTGATTGTAATGGAAGATATTAAATGCATGCATTTACTTCTGAAATGAATGGGACTTCATTCATTGCTTAACTGTGGCTGGACTGCATTGCAACATATGTAGAAGATAGCTCAGTTGGTAGAGCATGAGATTCTTAATCTTAGGGTTGTGGGTTTGAGCCCCATGTTGAGCAAAAGATTTGTGCATTGCTGGGTGGGGGTTGGACTAGGTGACCATTGCGGCCCGTTCCAGCTCAACAATTCTATTGAGTCTTCTAGCCACAAGCTATAAATGTGATTTCAGTGAGATTTCGCCAGGTTTATTGCTTGACCAGAGATGATCACACCACACGGTATCTTTTAAGATACTAACAGTGCAATCCTGCAAACGTTCACCCAGATTAAGTTCCATTTTTAAGAACTGCAATCTTGAAAACCATTGTCGGTCTCCTGTTTTTAAAAAGCTGTTCTCAATACAATAAGCTGCCCTAGAGAACTTCCCTCGCAGGAAATTCCCAAGAAAATGCCAGGGTGTTGTGTCTCAGGGGTGTGTAACATTTATAACAGAGCTATTACAGGCAACATCCCTCGTTCTCGTTTTTACCTGTTTTCGTATCTTGGGATCCCGTGGACTCCAGCCCTCATCCCAACTCTTTTCTGCTTTGTTGCTGGCTAAAGTGAGTGGCCTGATAATAGGAATGAGAGACTACCAGAGTTTAAAATGGAATTTCCAGAGACAAAAAGGCAAGTGCCTGTTTCCATCCAGCCAAGTGTTTAGACCACAATAGTACTTAACAACTTACATGGTGCTCTGAAGTGTTTAAAGGACTTTAGGTACTGACTCAGTAACCTTCACAACTACTCTGTGAAATAAGTCAGTGGGTTCCTCCCGCCCCCGAATTACAAATGGAGCCAGGGCTGAGACTGAGGAAATAGTAGCTTACCTAAGGCCTCCAAGTGATTTTGTGGGTCAAAATAGATTTTAAGCCAGAACTTTCCAACTTCTTAGCACTCCTCACACACTGGCATGGCATTGCCATGCCCCTTACCCCCTCACTTCCCATGGGGCATCCCCCTGACGCCATCATTCATTCGTACCCACTGGGTGCCAGGAGGCTGTGCCCCTGAAAATGGCAAATGGGGTTAAAGACCCACAAGCCAATGAGGACCTTTGGTACAAGCAGTTCCTTGCTGGATGGTGAGTTTTGGTCCCACCAACCATCATTTTTAGAGATACAGCCTTTTCCTTTCCCATATAGACAAATGGAGATGTGTTAAGAACTCCCACACCCCCCCCCCTGCAATTAAACATTGCCAGTCTCACTTACCATCACGTTTCAGTAAAGTAGTATTTGGGCAGTACAGTAGTTAAATATTTTTTTAAAAAAATTAATAGTCTCTTGCAGTATTCTTTTTTAATGGCCACTCAAGTGAATTAGACCTCCCACTTTCCAGCCACAGCCGATATTGCCCACCCATTGGCATGGATGGAACATGGAACATAGTTGTACTCAGAGAAAAAGTACAGCACCCCCCAAATAGCATGGAAGGTCAACTGCAAGTCAGCTTTAGTTTGCAGCAGAAGAACAATAATTAGTTATGCTAGTAGGTGCCCATCTGCAAACAGCTCAGCTCTCCTCTAAAGTGTGTAGACGCAATGCTTGCTTGCTTTTTTGTCCCAGCCTCAGAAGTTCGTTTCATGGTTTAAAAACAAAAGCAACTGTGATCATCAAAAAAAAATTGAGCATGATTAAGATCTGATCGAGTATTTCCAAAAGGCTTTGTAAAGTCACAGATGGAACAGGGGAGAGAAAAGCCTTCTGCGGTTCTTAGTCTTGGGCTTTGATCATCTGCGGATGAAGTGCATTCATTGTATATTAAGGCCACAGCAACTCTGGGTTCCTCTTCGAGCCTGTCGCTGCCACAGCCCTACCATTAGGCAAAATGAGCTGCAGACCTCAGGCAGCTTTTTTTTGAGTGTCAGGAAAGGGGAGCCAATTTTCAAGTTACTTAAATATATTATTATTGCCTTTTACAGCCGGGGAAGAAGAGAGGCATTTGTTAGCTGTTCTGTCTCAGGTGCCAAAATAACTTGATACGGGATCGGCGATGGGCGAGGGTGACATTTGCTGTTCCACCTCAGGCAGCAAAATGCCTTGTGCCCACCACTGCTTGTGTTGTTTCACAATGAAATTGCAGTTCATCCCAATGTTGCTGTGCTCTTCCTTGCATGTTGGCTTTTCCATTGACGTGCTTAAATTCAAACGTTTTAGCCTGTAGCTGTGCTGACATGCTTTTTTCATCCCAGGGAGAAAGAAATGCAGAATGCTGCAAGGTGGATATGTCTTTACTGATGCAAACTTTTTAAGTGCACAGAACTGTTCAGTGGCTGCCCTTTTCAGGAGAATTTGAGATTGGTAACCGAATAAACTATTCTGTCTCTCTCTTTCCCCCCCTCCTCAGGTCCTTGAGGCTACGAGAGTCAACCGCAGGAAGAGTGCCCTGGCTCTGCGGTGGGAAGCAGGCATTTATGCTAACCGAGAAGAAAATGAATAGTTCTCTTGGCAAAATAAGAGAGCAGTTAAAAAAACAACAACAATGCAGAGACGAAGAAACCAAATAGAAGAACAAAATTTTAATTTTTTAAAAAGGAAAGCTTCAGCATTTTAATCCGGTATTTATTACAAGTGTATCGATCTCTGCAACCCATGTTTAAACAGAAGCAGTTCATATATGCATAGATATACGCACAAAACACGCAGAAAAGTTATACTAAGGAAAACCATCTGCTACTCCACCCCCCGCACACACACCAAAAAGAAAAAGGACGTGAAGAAGCAGCAGCAGCAGCAGCAACAACCCAAGAGGACACATTTCAGAGCGAGCAGAACGAACACGTGTTCCTTTCTGAATATTGTCTTCTTCCCAGCCTTGTATGTGGAACAGGAAGAGTTTGGCCTAGACAGTATTTCACCACAAGATGGCACCTCACATGGAAACAAACAATTGTTCAAGCTATTTGTTTGAGCTTGATAGCAGCTCGTCATCATCCCACGTGTAGCGCTGAGAAGAGGGCTATTACTCTGATATATCCTAGACAGCCATAATATAGCAAGGTTTATTTTTATTTTTGCTGTTAACAAATGGGGGGGGGATTCTGAAGGCTTTCTGTTAATTTAAAAGTTTTTGTTGTTTTTTTAGAAAGCAACAAAACAGAGGCTGTTAACTTGCAAATGTGAATGTACAATCCCATACATTTAGCCATAAAATACGATGTATTTTTTTTTTTTTTTGCTGTTTATTTTTGAAAGTTTTTTGGGGGGAGATTTTTGTTGAAGATTTGCCATCCCATTTATTCCTCCTCACATAATCAGTATGCTTAATAATGTTTCCTTTTAACAGTGCTGCACAATCCATAGGTAGCATAGAAGAGAGAAATGCCAAATAAGGTTATCTTAGTTTTAGTGGGTCTATATGCTTGAAGTGAGCAGTTTGGCCTCCTCTTTGTTTCTCAGCGCTTACTGGCATTGTCATCTGTGTTTAACATGAAAAGGACCATTGGAAGAAGAGTTGGGCTGAGTCGGAAAGATATGGGGAGCATCTGAACCATTGAAAATATTTTTACTTGAGGCAATAACTGACACATTGAGTCAGAATGTTACAGAGAAGGAATGAAAGAAAAATAATGGTATCTTTAACTATATTTATGCTATGTAAAGGTCTTAGTTAATAGAGCGGGAAGGGCAGAAATGTTTTGCGTGACCAGGAAAATGAAAAGTTGGAGAAGGTAACGGAGGGAGTTGGGAAGAGGGGAGCCAGGGCCAAAGGACTATTTTTGCTGTTCAAACAGTGTTTTCAGAGCTAAAAGATAATATTGCAGCTTTAGTTCGAGTGTAAGGTGGGAATCAGTGACAAAGGAATATGGAGTGGTTGTGAGTGTGTTTGCTTGTGTGATTGTGAAGTAGAATGGTGAAGACAAAGAAATGTGGGTGTAGAGATTATTTTCTCCAAAGCTGTTTGCCAGCTCTAGGGGTATAAACGTGTGTGTTTTTTTCTTTTATGAAAAGGGATATAAAAAAGGCACTAAAACTGATGCAGTATTTGTTAATAACTAAGCTGAACTGACATGGTATTTGCATGAGTTAACATTTCCAAAAGTATTGAACAGTTTTGTAATCTTGACATTTAGAAAAGAAATGCGGTATTTATTCTTATGCTTTGCCATCTGGCGTAGTGTTAGAAGCTGCTGGTTTTCTCTTGTTGTGTCAAGAAATGCAGTAGAATGTGTTTAGTGATGGAATCCCAAAAAAATTCTGGACTAGAGCTTGTCACATTTTAGGCAACTCAAGAATGGTACATGCATCTTAACTAAAAATTACTCTTCATTGATTTGTAAGAGGAGGCAAAACAAAAAGCCAGCCCTCCACAAGTTTCTCTTCTGTTTCCATTTTATTTTATGTTTCATGTTATGAACAGGACCTCTGTATTCTGCTGTTTAGACGAACAAGGAGATTTCATGTTGAAATACATTAATTTCCTCCTGGTAAATGTCTAAATATAAACAGAGTAGTATGAACACAACAGCCTTGGCAAGGATTCTGTACTGTGTGCAGAATCTAAAGTAGAAATATTTGGCTATAACACAGACCAGCTGCTTGGATAACATCTGTACCGAATTCTGATGCAAACCTCCAAACCAAGCTCCTCACGTATATGGAGGAACCAGTCATAAAGAATTGAAGATAAGAGTTTTGCGTATACAATGGGAGCTTTCCCTGCCAATAGGAGAATCCACATTCTGTGCATCGGCAACACTCCTGGGTTTGCTTATCCTCTGCTTACCTCATTAGAAAACATGGTGGATCCTATTCCCTTTGCAGATTTTGTAATCAGAAAATCCTATCAGAAAATATTTTACATAAATGATCTTTATATTACTGGTTTGCACACTTTTCTGATTACTTTTTTAAAAAAATGAGAATTTGGGGCACAAACCAGCCAAAGTTAGTTGCTGTTGTCCTATAGATTTCCATGGAACTACACATTTAGCTGTTGCTTATTTAAATCAGCGGAGGGTTTTGCTTTGTGTTTAATTTTGGCTGGGTTGTGCAATAGGTGTTTTCCGAGGCTTAAATGCTGCACAGGAAAGATGAATCCAGCTAATGGGATGAAAGGAAAAATAGGTATGTTGAAAGAGAGAGGGAGGGAGATGCAACACAGTGGATTCAAAACCAGAAAAGGCCAGAGGCCAGAATTTAGAAAATTCATTCTTTCTTTCTTTCTTGCCTGCAAGGGCCACCCAACATTTTTCACTGTTTTCTGAACCTTTTAGCAGAAACTGCCTGTACAATCAAGTTGGGATTTATTTATTTTTTTACTCCAAAAGACTGTGTCTTTCAAAAGTGAGGTTACAAAAAAAAATATCTCAGGATTATGACGAAGCAGGTGGATTCTGTGCTGAAGATGTTTTTAAGCCAGCAGTAGGCAAAATGCTCTGAAAGATGGAGCGTGGAGAAGGTGGGTGATCAGCTTAGATTACACACAACCCTTGCTGAGAAATGGTGGTTTTCTTACAGGGGAGGTAAAGCCAAAGATATAATACATTTGCTTGGAATGAGATGCTTTCTCCTCCTTTACAAGGTTGTAGTCAACTCAAGGTGAAAGAGCAAGGAGTTGTTATGGGAAAATCCCCTTTTTTTCTAGAAGCAAAAATAAAAAAGCCACTTCAAAACATACATTTTGTTTGTCTCTACGTATCTTGTTCCAACTCCCCCCCCCCCCGGTGTTTTCACCCCAGCAGCAAAAATCTGAGATGGGTATCGTGGCATCATGGGATAACTTTGGTAAAAGGAAAGAAAAGCTTGATTCATTATGCTATTCCCACAACACAGTTTTTGATGGTTATTATTGTAAACTACTGACAAATAATGCTTTGATAATGGAGCAATGGACTCGTCTCTTCATTATTCCCACCACCACTGCTTAATGTCTTTAAATATATGCCAGTACATGCGAATATATTCAACAACAACAACAAATTAATGCAGAATAAGCTTTGCTTCCAGGCACATACAAAGAGTTAAGAATTATTACTTTTTTGAAGCAAATACTGATAAAATTGAACTGTGCATTGACTAATAGTTAAGGATTGCAATTTTGTGATGATGTCCAGGATTCTATCCCCAAAATCTTAACTGCAGAGCAGTTTCCTCAGACCAGTTCTGACCATTTCACTCCCAGTCCAGAAGGATCCATTGCAGAATACTGTGGCAACTCCGTTGTTGCAAATGACCAACCACTCTCGCTGCAAAATAACGTGGCTTCTTGTATATGTTTAACCACTTCATTGCTGTACCCTGCTTCTGTTTTATAGTGACTGTGAGGCATACAATGCAAGTATACACTTATTTTCTCATTAAAACTTAAACTTGTCTTGTGTTTCTTATCTGAAAGCAAAGGGGGTTGTGGGGTTGTGGCATTGTTGGCAGTGCCCTTCGGATCGAGTGTTTGCCATGACTTTGGCTCAGAGTGGACTGCTGGCAAGCAGCCCATAGGCCAGATTAGGCCTGCAGAACTTGTCTTCTCAGCTACCTCCCCTGTGACCCTGTCATGCTTCCATTGAGATGCGGTAAAGATTTCGCCCCCATTTTCAGCTGGAAAGGAAATCGGCTTGTTTAGAAAAGCTGGGAGGGAGGAATTCCTCACTTTATATACACAACATATGCTCGATATATATGGAGACTCCATTTTCTCAGGGTCTGGCGAAAGAACAATGTTAAACAACAATTGATGACCTCCTACCGGGCCACAATAGAAAGTGTCCTCTCATATTGTATCACAGTGTGGTACATTGGCTTGACAGCCACAGACAGAAAGTCTTTACAGAGGGTGGTGAACACAGCACATGATATCATGGGCTGTCCCCTGAACCCGCTAGATGGCATTGCAAGGGATTGTTGCCTTAGGAGAGCGAGAAAAATTCTAAGGGACGATTCACGCCCCAGCCAGCACCTCTTTAATCTACCCTCGGGCAAGAGATATAGAAGTATAATCAATCATACCAACAGGCTAAAAAACAGTTTATATCCGTGTGCTGTTAGGCTGCTGAATGGAAAATAATTTGTGCAGCTGACTTTCGAGGTTGGTGTGTTGTATGACAAGCACACAGAGTGCAATGAGATTGAGTGTTTGGGGGGGGGCAGGCTCGGTTAATTTCATTGTACACAGGTTGTACATTGACAACAAAGGTATTACTACTACTACTACTATCTTATGAAGCCATACCCATAAAATGGGGCCTAAAGCAGCCTCCAAGAATATAGACGTTGGCCGCCCATGGGCTACTTGTGAATCAGTGTGAAAAGGCAGTGCTATGAAATCCTCGCGAGCAAACTGCTGTTTAGTCTTTCTCCACCTACCCCTTAAAATAACCTGGAATTCTGGCATGCAAAGCCAATTTTGTAAGTGTAATTAAGCCTTCAAATAACCACACAGACATGGGCATATTTTTCCCCATTGTAGAAGGTGGGTGAAAAGATGAGCACTAGACTTTCAGTCCATACCTGAGGCAGGCTAGAGGCAGCTTCATATTATGGGAAAGCAACAAAACCAATGTGCTTCCTCTTTGCTCATTGTCCTGTCTGTGGTTGAGCAGTGGAGAGCCCTGCACCTCTCATGTAGGGAGGTGTGTGCTGCTTATTTTTTGTGCCGATGCATTCACCCACAGAGGAAGGCCTCATGCCAGCGGGTGGTGCTGTGGTCTAAACACTGAGCCTTTTGGGCTTGCCCATGGGTAGGCAAACTAAGGCCTGGGGGCTGAATCCAGCCCAATCGCCTTCTAAATCTGGCTCGCAGATGGTCCAAGAATCAGCGTGTTTTTACTTGAGTAGAATGTGTCCTTTTATTTAAAATGCATCTCTGGGTTATTTGTGGTGCATAGGAATTCGTTCATTATTTTTTTTCCAAAATATAGTCTGGCCCCCCACAAGGTCTGAGGAACAGTGGACAGGACCCCTGCTGAAAAAGTTTGCTGACCCCTGGGCTTGCTGATCAGAAGGTCAGCAATTTGAATACGCATGACAGGGTGAACTCCCATTGTTCTGGCCCAACGTCTGCCAACCTAGCAGTTTGAAAGCACGCCAGTGCAAGTAGATAAAAAGGTACCACTGCAGCGGAAAGGTAAATGGTGTTTCAGTGCACTCTGGTTTCCATCATGGTGTTCCATTGTGTCAGAAGCGGTTTACTCATGCTGGCCACATGACCCGGAAAGCTGTCTGGACAAATGCCAGCTCCCTCAGCATGAAAAGTGAGATGTGCGCCGCAACCCCATAGTCTGCTTTGACTGGACATAACCGTCCAGAAGTCCTTTACCTTTTTACCTTTACCATGCCAGCAAAGGTAAATCATGCTACTGTTCCATGAAAAGCTCTGGGATATAAATTAGTTGTGACTAACCTATTTCCTTGGAGTTAGGCTGCAGTCCAGATGTACTTATTCTGGAGTAAGCTCCATTATGTCACATTGGACTTCTTTGGTTCCTGTTTTTCACTTAAGATTTGGGAGCATGGAAAAAGAAGGCCTCACTTTCCCTTCCTCTCTCACATACTGTGAGGCCAAGCCAAAAAGCTTTCATTTCTTGTTTCTAAGTGCCCATAACATCCCTGCGAGGGCAGCTTCTTTTGATGACCCATATACTGATGCAACAATAGGTCAAAGAAAATACAGTTTTCCAACTGGAACGTTTAAGAGGGGAACTGCTCTTGTAGGATACACAAGTTTGAATTGGGGATTTCAGATGGATGCATGTGCTGCAATGCCACCTAGGGCACAATTTAAACAATTCCTCAATTATACAATTGGTCTCATAGCATCAAACCCTGACTGAAGCAGCAGCTCCCCTCCCAAATTGTGGCGGGAAAACCGCTAATGTGCTAGATGACAGTTTGTTTTCTCATATATCGCCAATTCTCCTTTTTCTTTTTTGCGTTTCATAGGTGGTTAGCAGACAGTTTTTGAAAAACTAAAGCAGTTTAGTGGTCAGTGTGAGCCCAGTGTCCTCCACCCACAGAGGAGCTGCCCATTGAGTATCTGCATGAGTCACTGCTCTTACCAACCCTGTGTCTTCTCAAAGTCTGCTGGGCAATAATAATGCTAACCTGTCTGCTTTGACTGAAGTTGGAGCATTTATACAGGGACACAGCAGAATTGGTCACCCCCTGCACCCCTGCTTGTCTCTGCACGAGTCACTGTTCTAGATTTGCCTCCTTCCAACTAGGAGTGACACACAGAGGAAAAAATGGGAGACTCCTCTGACGTTAGGCCATTCTTCTGCCACACCCTCTGCAAGTCAACCTCTTTAAGCACAAAGCATGCCTGTGATTCAGAGTAACCCTATCAGAAGTTTGGGAAATACTGGCGCCTGCCCAGTTTCCCTCTCAGCCAGTAAAGGTGCTTGTTCTCTGCATCAGTTTAACAGCTTCTGCTTACAGAAAAGAGCCTTTTTGCTGGCTTGAGTGATTACAGCTAGTAGTGTGCTCATGGGCCTCAGCCTCAGCTTGGCTGATAAGAACAAACCCAGCCTATTGCAAATGGGATGATGCCCTGCCGCCACTATGGAGAATCACGAGTGCAAGGGAAGCCCCACTAGCCAGGTGAGAAACAGGCCTGTGACCCAAACCTAGAGTGATAACCCGGGGGGTATCTATTGTTCCTTAATTTAGCATCACCAGTCCTATTTTTTCTGCTGTATGTGGCTTTATTGTGTGATGGTTCCAAATTGGAGTCCAACAAACTCCCTATCCCTGAAGAAGGTGAGGAACTCAAGCAGCAACCCGAAGTGTGAGAAGGGCTCAGCAGTAGAGTATATTATCAGGCATAGGCAAACTTGACCCTCCAGGCGTTTTGAGACTACAATTCCCATTGTTAAGTTGTGGGTGAACATATCAGACGACACAGCAATTCTTCAAACAGCTCTTGTTTATTCACAGGCAAGAACAGAACTGAACTGAAGGGTTCAGCCAGCCTACTTATATAGAGCTCCAGTGCAACGTAATTGTAACAACTTTCTGTAACTATCCAATCACTGAACGTCACTTTTGATCCCTTATTTGCATATGTGGACCTGAACTATCTACAGTATCCCCCTGCTGGCTCAGGGTGAGAACTTCAGTACATAACACCCACCATCCTGGCCTGTTAGCTAGGGATGATAGGAGTTGTAGTCCCAAAACATCTGGAGGGCCGAGTTTGCCTATGCCTGATATATATCTTGCAGGGGGAAAGGTCCTCCCAGATTCCTGGAATTTCCAAGTTGCCCTGGGGAAAATCCCTGCTTGAGACCTTGAAGTGCTTCTGCCAGTCGGAGCAGGCAGGATTGGGCTCAGGTGCTCAGTTAGTCTGACCTTTTGAAAACCACCTTCCTATGTCCCTAGCAGCGGTGTTTACAACTGCACAAGGAACATCCCTTCTATTCGCCTGTAATACCTTGACCACAGACTTGCTTCCCAGCGCCTCCTTGCTATTCTTGGAATCACCCCTCCCAGATGATAAAGCACCAGTCATCTCTGTTTGCTTTTAATCATCCTTCAGGTATGTTACAGCTCATTGCGATCCTTATCTCTGGACACAGTTTGGGAATTGCTGGTCTCCCAAGTATATATGCCAGGGCCTCTCTCTTTAGTCCCACGCCTTTGCCCTGTTTGCAAAACTGAATGAGGTTGATTGGTAAAGGTGCTTCTCCGTTGTGCAATTCACTCACCCCAGCATTACTCAAGAGGTTCTTTCCCGTGTTTATGGAGCCAGGTTGCAGGGGGTGCTTCTAGGACAGACAAGATAAATGGGCTGAGAGCAGCAATTGATCATCAGACAGTGCAGCAAAGACAGCTATTGATCCAGAAAAGAAGAGAGGGAAAATAAGGGTCAGTGTTTCCTTCTTCTTCTTTTTAATGAGACAATTGATGTGCATGGAGGATGTTTGAGGGCTATTTTGCTACACAGTAGGTATGGAAGCAGAGTTAGCTCTTTGCTGTGGAAAGCCTAAGGGATTGGGCTGAGCGGTCCCTGCCAAGTAGTTATGTAAGGATCTTAGAGGAGAGAGGCTAGTTTGGAAGATGCACCCCTGTGTTCTGTCTAAATAGCATTTTCCACTCCACAAGACTGTAGCAGAAACCAAATGCCCTGTAAGGCTGATGGACAGGTGTCGCCAAGAAAGGTCCCTGATACCTGGTGCGATTTGCACTTTTTTAAAAATGTCGTTTTTATTATAAATAAGACAACAAGCAATTTATTTATTTTTTTAATGACCGAAATGGTTAAGCGTCAGCATGGGAAGGCCGAGAGAACATTTAGGGTTTTTTTCTGGAATGCAAGCCTGCCACTTCTATTACAAAACCGAACTCTCTCTTTTTAATACAGTTTTATTTATTCTGCTAAAGAGACACACACACAAAATAACAGAACATATCCAATCGGAAATTCCGACAAATCAATAGACGTAAAAAAAACACCAGTCAATACAAGATGATCAAACTGTAGATACAATCATCATCATTTTATTTGTATGCCGCCTTTCCATAGTTAAAACAATGCTCAAGGCAGCTTACAACATGACAAGCTTTACATCAGGGGGAGGCAAGGTTAACCTCGCCTGGGCTGTTGTTGTTTAATCATTTAGTCGTGTCCGACTCTTTGTGACCCCGTGGACCAGAGCACGCCAGGCACTTCTGTCTTCCACTGCCTCCCGCAGTTTGGTCAAACTCATGCTGGTAGCTTTGAGAACACTGCCCAACCATCTTGTCCTCTGTCGTCCCCTTCTCCTTGTGCCCTCCATCTTTCCCAACATCAGGGTCATTCCCAGGGAGTCTTCTCTTCTCATGAGGTGGCCAAAGTATTGGAGCCTCAGCTTCAGGATCTGTCCTTCCAGTGAGCACCCAGGGCTGATTTCCTTCAGAATGGAGAGGTTTGATCTTCTTGCAGTCCATGGGACTCTCAAGAGTCTCCTCCAGCACCAGAATTCAAAAGCAGTGAACTCGCCTGGGCTAGTTCACTCCAGCAGAGATCCCTCCATGGGCCAGATGATGTGTGCGCGTGTGAGTGGCACAGCCACGATTTCCGGTGTCTGCGCAGACATGATTTCCGGCGTCTGCACAGGTGCGATTTTCAGTGTCTCAGTATGCGCAGTCGCAATTTCCAGCACCGCGGAAGTGAGTCCCCACGCCACGCTGTGTCTGTCTAGCACAGTGCAGGGACTCGCTGAGTGGGCAGCTCGGTTTGGGGGCGACTCGTGGGCTGGTTAAATGATCCATATGGGCTGCTTGTGGCCCATGGGCCTTAGGTTGCCTACCCCTGGTTTACATAATTACCAACATAACAAAAGTCATAAACAATAAATTATAAAACATCAAAAGGTACACAACCAAATGGAAAACAATTTCCACATAAATAATAAAATCTAAAACTAAAAATACAACATTAATATCAATAACAATTTAATATGACATAGATAAAAAATAAAAGCATTTGAAAAAAATACGCCTAATGTGTGTGAAATATACATTTGGGTAGGCTTGCCTAAGCAAAACAAAAAACAAAAAACTTTTCAGTAGATGTTGAAAACAACACAACAAAGGAACCTGCCTAATATTAATGGATGTCTTCATGCTAAAGACTTGACAAATGACAATATTCACTCCACCTGCTTCTCTCCCTCTGTCTAATTGTCCCTTTCACTTACCTCTCAACTATGCTGGTACAAGCCTGCTTTGGGAACTATTAGAGAAAAGTATCTGCTGCTGTCATTATCTATTTTTTCATCCGTGTATGTATGTGTGTGTGTTTCCAAAGAGCCTTGTAATCCTACCCTATCACCCAGTGCCCTCAAACATACACAGAAAGTGCCATGGTTGTAACCAGGATTTCGGGGGGGGGGACAGGACTGGGGGGGCAGAACCAATGTGGTTGGTCAGTTAAGTATTTCTATTGTTTTACTTGATCTAGGGAGGTGGAAGCTGGCCCCTGCCTGCCCCCTCTTGGCTAAACCCATGGAAAGTGCCCTGATTATTTGGCTGAAAAGAAACTGACCAAACTGCTTTCACTTCCTAAAATGAGAAGGAGAAATTCCCCAGGCAGGGCCATGTGACCTCTTGAAGCCACACCAGGAAGAGTAAGATAGTGTAGGCGGACTCCAAACAGAGAGAGAGAGAGAGGTGAATGTTTGTCTGTGTGGGATGAGATATCGTAGAAGCAGTCTCTGCCCTGACTCCTGAACAGCCCTCTGCCTCTGAAGCTAATATAAGGAGTCTTGCTTTTATAACGAAAATCAGAAACCCTGAACTGGCTCCCAGCCTCTTTTTCTGCCCTAAGCAAAGGAATCAACAAGCAGCAGCTTCCTGTGACCATGCTTGGTGGGATGGAGATGAGGACCTGGATTGAGCCTGTTGTTGCCGGGGCTCAGCTTGCGAGTTCTTTCTACGACACCGGGCTGCTTCTAGTGGTGAAGAACTACTACAACCAGACCAACTCTTCAGCTCACTCCAATGAGAATTCTCAGCAGAAAGCCATCTCCAACTTCTTCATCATCTACAAGCTTCTTGACGGCTTGACGCCGCTGCTGTCGGCTTACGGCCTGGCTAAGCTGGGCGACCTGAAGAGCAGGAAGATCTCTATCTGCGTGCCTCTCCTGGGCTATTTGCTCTCCCGGATCCTGCTGCTGCTCCTCATCCTGCAAATGTGGCCCATCGAGGTGATGTACGGGGCTGCTGTGTTGCATGGGCTGTCTGGAGGCTTCACAACATACTGGGCCAGTGTCATGGCTCTGGTGTCTAAAGGCTCTTCCGAGAGCAGGCGGTCGCTTCGCCTCATCGTCGTCGAGCTCATCTATGGCATAGCCGGCTTCGTGGGGAGCATCGCTTCTGGGCACCTCTTTGTCAGCTTCCACCTCAGCTACCACCATGGTGCAGTCCTGGTTTCTTGCAGCGTTGCCTTATATGCTTTCTGTCTCCTTTACAGCCTCTTTGTCCTCAGGACTGCAAGGTCTTGTCCTCTTGCATCCACAGAGCCAAACCATCTGGACATCAAGCTGGCTGAGGATGATGGCGGAGAGCCTCACTTCCACGAGAATCGCTCCTCTATGGTGCCTTCCAGGCTCATCATTGCCATGCTTTTTGTGGCCGCCATAATGTATGACTCAACTGTGGTGGGAGCCATGGATGTGCTGCCATTTTTTCTCCTGAAGGAGCCCCTGAGCTGGGGGCCGGTATATATTGGCTATGCCAACGCTGCTGGCTATCTGATCTTTATCACCAGCTTCCTGGGAGTTTTTACGTTCTCTAGGGTTTTCAGAGACACCACCATGATTATGATGGGGATTGTGTCTTTCTCCGCTGGCATCCTCATCATGGCCTTTGTGCGATGGACGTACCTGTTTTACGTTGGTGAGTAGAGCCATCCTAACTCAGTGGGTTTATTGTGCTTCTATTCTGATGTCCCTTGTGAATTCTTAGTATGGCTTACATGAGCTACGCAGGATCCTCTTTAGGCACTGACCAGGCAAGTCAAATTCTGCATCGATAAAACCTCAAGTTCTGAGGTTTAGAGATGCACACAATAGTATATTGCACACTTCTTCTAGGTTTGACGAAGGAGCTGTGCAGGCCCTCAGAGCATCACCACCAGCTCTTGGCAGTCTTGCCCACCCATCCCTCTTGCTTTTGAGATTCCATCAGGCATTAACCATACACTCCCAAGCATGCCTTGAGTAATCACGAGGGCTAGTAACTCTAAAGCTAAGGTTGCCATGATGCCAGATTCTGCCTCTAATTCTGTCCTGTTGTTAGGAGGTGGAGCATTAATTCCCGTATGCAGCAGAATAAGGCAATAAAATATATATTCATAATATTTATTAAATTTGTATACCGCCCTATACCCATAGATCTCAGGACAGTTCACAACACGGAAGTGTTTCCCAGTTCAGATTGCAGGTTGGGGAGCAAACTCCGGCTTTTTGCCGACACTGAGCAAAAAGTAATAATAATAATATACAAGAATATAAAGAGAAAGGGAAAAGAGAAAGAGTACATGTTGCATTCGTTTGATGCATGCAGAAAGTTGTGATGTAGCGTGGGTGACAGGCTGCACTGATAATGGGCATCGTCAGCCTTGGTGGCAGAAAATATCCTTGCTTGTTATGTCTCTCTGAAGATCTCAGAGCAAAACATGTGGGTGTAGCTGAGCCAAACCTGTTTCCAAAGGGTATCACATAGCAACCACAACCATGCACTCGTTCTGGTATTCTGCACTACGTTGGCAGAAAGCTATTAATACCTTCCTCAGAAGCATTGCTCAATGCTAAAAGGCGCTTCCTTGTCCTCCCGTTCCAGTACAACCTGTATTGTTCCATTTTTGCACACCTGCAGGGACTGTGTGTAGAAAGTTAATGTTTGCAAGATTCCCAGAGCACTTACCTGACGGAAGAGATCTTACAGCACAATCTTCTGCATGTGAGTCCTGCTGAGTGGGGCTTACTCTCAGAAAAGTGTGTGCAGGATTGCAGCCACAATTAAATAGGCTTTAATAAATGAATGAGCTGGTGGCAGATGTATAAAAGTTCACACAATGTTTTCATAGAATCGTAGAGCTGGAAAGGGGCCACAAGGGTCATCTACTCCAACCCCCTGCAATGCAGGAATCTTTTGCCCAGCGTGAGGCTCAAACCCCTGTCCCTGAGATCATGAGTCTCATGCTCTTCCAACTGAGCTATCCAGTGAGGAAAAGCAATGATGCCTCCTTTTTAGATTATGCACATGTGCGCAATGTTCAGGGATGATGGGAGCATAGTCCAGATTAACATCTGTAGGGCCACAGGTTCCCTGACCCTGCCTTAAGATGAGGCAGTCCTTTGTATGAGAGAACAAAAAAAAGTGACAATGTGATGCTTGCCATCTTCAGCTTTTATTGCAGAGAATCCTTCCAACTCCAGAATTATATGATTCTACAGGGTGGGGGAAGGGGTTATTGTTTTGTTTTGGCTTTGTTCCTGTTTTTATTATGTATTTTGTGTTTTCATCTTGTATTTTTATGTTGTAAAACCACCCTGAGATCTTCAGATGAAGGGCATCTACTACTACTACTACTACTACTAATAATAATAATAATAATAATGTACAAGGCAACTTTTTAGTTTAACTATAATGATAAAGGGGTGTGGGTGGTGCTGTGGGTTAAACCACAGAGCCTAGGACTTGCCAATCAGAAGGTCGGCGGTTGGAATCCCCACGATGGGGTGAGCTCCCGTTGCTCGGTCCCTGCTCCTGCCAACCTAGCAGTTCGAAAGCACGTCAAAGTGCAAGTAGATAAATAGGTACCGCTCTGGCGGGAAGGTAAATGGTGTTTCCGTGCGCTGCTATGGTTCGCCAGAAGCGGCTTAGTCATGCTGGCCACATGACCCGGAAGCTGTACGCCGGCTCCCTCGGCTAATAAAGCGAGATGAGCGCCGCAACCCCAGAGTCGGCCACGACTGGACCTAATGGTCAGGGGTCCCTTTACCCCTGCTAGGCAGTGTAAGTTTGGTCTGATGATTACATGAACCCTCTCCTTTCCATTCTCTTCTGCTCCAGCCCGTGGTGTGATGTTGCTTGCCCTCATTCCCTTGCCGACCATCAGATCTTTGCTGTCGAAACACATAGAAGGAACTTCCTATGGTAAGTTGCTGCTTTGAACATCTTGGCATTGTTCATCTAAATGCAAAAAAAAAGTTTACTTATTTCGTTCAGAATAAGGCTATGAAGACAGACACATTTCTATCATTTTGTGTAGTGGATCTAAGAAGGATAGATTCCCTCGCCTCCCTCTTTCAAATATAATCATCTCACATGACATAGGTGATCGATAGATTAACTTAATGGTACAGGCATCTAACTTGGAGCAGACCGAATTAATCAAAGGTCTCTAAGCAAGCTGCCTGATGGTACTAGATGATAAAGCCAGGCTTGGTTCCTTTTATTAAAGATTTTCTTGGGTTACAAAATCCCTTGCCTGCTGACCAACAGAGTGTCTCTCCCCTCCCCTAATAAGTAGAACTACGTACTAGCAAATGTATTTTTACAAAAGTTGGGTGCCATCCCCACTCTCCCAAACAATAGCAAGATCCCAGGGGGTTCCAGGCACTCACCCCGGATCTGTGTTCCTTTGGAGAATTAAGACATGGTGGAGACTGTCGTAGCTTTTTTAAAAAAATAATAATGGCTTGTTCACCTGTTTTCACCTTCAGTCTGCATGGATGGGTTTCAGGTCTTACAGCATGGTCATTTCAAGAGGGGCTTGTCCCCCACAGCAGTGCAGCCAGCCTTCAGCCAACCTGCCCAAGATGGATCCCAGTCTTTTCTCTCTCTTCTTCCTAGAACACCTTGTTCAAAAACTCTTTTCCTGTCACCTCAAACACACAGCCTTGGCAACACCTGTCTCTCCAGGCCAAAGGATTCCTCTCAGGTGGTCCATCGACCCCTTTTATCATGATAAGAGATCTGCTGTTTGCAAGGCCAGCCAGGCTATTTTTGCATAATCCAGCCCAGGAATTCCTTGTCTGGCACAGTTCTGAAGCCTGTACTTTCATCCATAACCCAATTAATTAAAATCCTACCATTTATCAATTTTTAGGATTTAAGCCCCACCCCCACCCCCCAAATCTATAATGGTACTGTGTCCAGGTTTCTTTTACAGTCACTTTTTGGGCTGCAACAAATTCTGAACTCCCGTCTGCTGCCAGGTAGCAGAAATAAGCTGTTTATTATTTATCGGCTCACTTTTCAGAAGCCAAAAGAGATGCAATTTTTAAAAGCCCTTAAATACTCAGGGGCTCTTTAGCTCACTGTCAGCATGATATATCTCCACCTTGGCCATCTTTTAAAAATTTAGAAAGCTGGGAAAGTGATAAATAAAAAGCAAAGCTGTTTAAAGTGGTCGCTGAGTGTTATTTTATTGTGTTCCACTTCCACTCTTGTTTCTAGGAAAGGTGTTTGTCTTGCTGCAGCTTTCACTGGTGATCACAGGTGTTGTGACCTCAGCTGTCTATAACAAGATCTACCAAAACACCTTGGAGTGGTTCAGTGGGTTCTGCTTCCTGCTGTCATGTGGTGTAGGATGCCTGAGCCTCATCCCTATCAGGTAAGCAAGGCAAAAGGTAAACTGCTATTCTGAAAGCCTGCCCTTTCATAGGAACATAGAGTTGGAAGGGACCCTGAGGATCATCTAGTCCAACCCCTTGCAATGCAGGAATATACAGCTGTCCCATATGGGGATCAAACCTGCAACCTTGGTGTTATCAGCACCATGCTCTAACCAACTGAGCTATCCAGGCTCAGAGAATTGTTTTTTTATCTATGTGTGGCTCATAAAAACTCTTTTATTTGATCAGGGGTTTTATTGAACTTTTAGCTCTTGTTTATTATTCTAGGTCTGCTCTGTGTTTCTGTGTGTAATTGGTATCTGTCAGAGCTGCCCAAGGTCCCAGCTCACAAAGGACCAACGCCAGGTCGTCATTATATACAAAAGTCTTTATTGAAGTTCAGTTTCCATTCCAAAGCCGTAGTGCGCAGCTCTACGTCTTAAACCTTAGACCGCCGAAGTTCCGTCTGAATCTCCACCCCCCTGACACCAGTTTAAGATTCTCGCCCTGCTCCACCTCTTCCTCTGCTCTCTTCTCCTCTGGGTCCTCCTGTCCGCTGGGGCATTCCCCTTTCTGGACTCTTCTGACGCTGAGTCCCCTGACTCCTCCCCCTGTCTCTGGCGGGCTTTAGGACCCGGCTCCCAATCCTCGTTCTCTGCTGCCCCGCGCGCCTGTACTTTTGAACTTGGCTCTCGCGCCAACCCAGTGACCTTCCTCCTGACCGTTGCACTGCTTCTGTCACTGCTTCCCTCTTCCGGGATGCTAGCCGGACCTGACCTCCCCTCCGTTGCCTGACTCTCTGATGGAGGCGTGGTCAGCCCTGATTCCTCTTCTCTCCCTGCTGGGGGAGACGCTACCCCCGATACCTGGGACTCTTCCCCCCCACTATGCTCAGGTGGGGAAGCTGGTCCTGATCTCCAACTGCTGCTCTGGGAGTCCCCACTGGTGCCTTGCTTCTGGAGTGTCCCCCTTGGGACCCCCCTTGCCCTGGCCACCAGCGCCCCCTTCTGTGAATCTTCCGATTCACTGGAGAGGCTCATGGAATCTCTCGGGCCACTGTCATCTTCTCCTACGCTGCCCTCAGATTCTTCCCCTTCGCTCTCCATCTCCCCTCTTCCCTGTGCTTCTGCTCCTGAGCCCCTGACAGTATCTTTCAGTAGGCTTGCTGTTTTCAAAACAATTACCGTATTTTTCGCTCTATAAGATGCACTAGACCACAAGACACACCTAGTTTTTGGAGGAGGAAAAACAAAACAAAAAATATTCTGAATCTCAGAAGCCAGAACAGCAAGAGGGATCGCTGCGCAGTGAAAGCAGCAATCCCTCTTGCTGTTCTGGCTTCTGTGATAGCTGCACAGCCTGCATTCGCTCCATAAGACGCACACACATTTCCCCCTTACTTTTTAGAAGGGAAAAAGTGAGTCTTATAGAGCAAAAAATACGGTAGTTTTGCCTGTTTTAGAAGTGATTTTTTTTTCCATATAGAAAGTTACATTTGCTACTCAACAATTATATTCCAGTTCAACAAAACTAATGACTTCCTGCTCGCCCAACATCAATGTTCATAACGCAAATTGCATACAATTGTGTTTTAAGGTTCTGTCTTATCGAATTCCATCCTCACCAACATGTTTCTTGATACGTTTGGCTATTTTCTTACATTTCAAACCCTGCTGTGGCCTTCAAGTATGGGAAATAAATTTTCATGAAGACTAGAAAAGGTTCCCAGTCTTCTTTGAAATATTCTTTTATCAGACGTGATGAGATATTGAGAGGGGCACAGAGTGCTCCAGTAGCTGCCCCAAACTTGGTGCCTTCCAGCTCCCAACATTCCCAGCCATTGGTCTCATACAAGTTGGGTTTGATGTGAGTTGTCCTCAAGAAACATATTTAGGGGAGAGCTGCTTCAACTGCTATCTGAGGACTGGGGGGAGGGGCAGGTTCAAATCCTCACCCAGACATGAAGCTTACTAGCCAAACTTCGGCCAGTTGCTATCTCTCAGACTAACCTACTCTATAAGGCTGTTGTGATTGGATCCCAGTACGTTTCCGAGCACAATTCAAAGCATTGGTGCTGACCTTTAAAGCCCCAGCCTTGGCCCCTTATACCTGAAGGAGTGCCTCCACCCCCATCATTCAGCCGGAATCTGAAGTCCAGCTCCAAGGGCCTTCTGGCCATTCCCTCCCTGCAAGAAGTGAGCTTACAGGGAACCAGGCAGAGGGCCTTCTCAGTAGTGGCGCCCGCCCTGTGGAATGCCCTCCCATCAGATGTCAAGGAGTTAAGTAACTATACAGCCATTAGAAGACATGTGAACAGTGGCGTAGCGTGGGGGTGCAGGGGGGGCTGGCCGCACCGGGCGCAACATCGGGGGGCGCGCGCGCTTGCACTCACAGCTCTCTGCCCCTACCTGGCTCACTCAGGGTTAGGGGGCGCAAATTACTTGCCTTGCCCCGGGTGCTGACAACCCACGCAACGCCACTGCATGTGAAGGCATGTTTTATTATGTTTTTCTATTTGTTGGAAGCCACCCAGAGTGGCTGGGGTGACCCAGTCAGATGGATGTGGTATTATTATTATTATTATTAGCAGTAGCAGCAGCAGCAGTATCTTCTTTGCCAAACACCTTTGTAAGTTTTACAAGGTGGCAATGGCTGGTCAAACTGCCAAATTGTGAGCATTTGCCCTGTATAGTGGGCTACCCTTGAAATTTGGCAGAGGCGCCATCAGCTTGTGCCCCAGACTAGCTCCCTAGTACAGTGGTACCTTGGTTCTCGAACTTAATCCATTCCAGAAGTGCATTCGACTTCCAAAACCATTTGAAAACCAAGGCACCGCTTCCGATTGGCTGCAGGAGCTTCCTGCACTCAAGCAGAAGCCGCATCGGACGTTCAGTTTCCGAAAAACAGTACAGTTTTGCAAGGAAGTCCACAAAAGTGAACAGCTCTTTTTGAAGCATGGGTTGCATGGTTACCCAGAAGTCATGCTGTAGCAGTGGAGTTCCTGTACTGACAAAGGGTTGCACTAGAGGATCTATCGATCCCCCACACATTTATTTATTGCCAGCCGGCCTATGCGTGACGTCTTGGAGACGATTCTTGCTCATGCATACAGCTAGGCTGCATACAAGGTGTTACTTCTCAATGTGCCAGCAGATGGAGACACCTGCTACCCTTTTCTCAGCCACCTTTGCCAACGTTAAAGTCATCCTCCACAGCAGATTCTTGTGAGCTGGAGAACACCATCCACGCATAAGGGAAAGGTTTGCAGAAGTACCAAAATAAAAAATGCTGAGGGTTGTTAGGTGGTCCAGTTCCCTTCACAAAGCTACAGTCCCTGGGGAGAGGGATTGATTGATTGATTGATTGATTGATTGATTGATTGATTGATTGATAAACCACTCTGGGAA
Organism: Podarcis cretensis; assembly: GCF_951804945.1. Lineage (NCBI taxonomy): Eukaryota > Metazoa > Chordata > Lepidosauria > Squamata > Lacertidae > Podarcis > Podarcis cretensis. The sequence goes on from NC_137187.1 coordinate 15,961,673, forward strand.
CTGTAGCTCTGTGAGAATTGAGGTTGCCTAAAAAAACTCTCAGTGCCCTTAACAAACTACAGTGTGTCTGTTTAAAGTATCATCCTAGTGTTTTAAATGTGTTTTAAATGTGTTTTAAATGTATAATGTGAGTGTGACCTTGTTGCAGGTCTCACTTCCCCCTAATACTTTCTGTTTTATAAGCCATCTGATCACTGATTATGCTACTTTGGTTTGGGGCAATATTTTTTTTAAAAAAAGATATGACTTCCAAACAGAAAAATGGTACATTTCAATCCTATTCTTGGGATTAAGAACAGGCACACTTATCCCTTTGATTTTACACATCAGTTCCTCCCTGTGTTTTGCTTCTTTCTCTCTCCCCTACAGTATTATAGCATGGAAGCAAAAGGCACCATCTGGTTCACTTGAGATTTTGACGGACTGAGAGCAGAAGGAAGTGGCTGTACCTATTTCAGAAGCGGACGTACAGATCAAGAGCATGACTTGAGGGGCCCAGCAGTTGGGCTGCTTGAAAGATGGCCTGCATCTTGCAATTACCTGCATGGAGAGAGATGTTCGGTATCCACTGACTGGTCTCCATAGCGTTTCAAGGGGATGGTACTGCAGGTTAAAATCAAGATGCACCTACAGAGAAGGAGGTGGCATTGACACTGTAGCATGATTCTCTTTCCACCCAAAACGGTTGCCATCGCTAATGCCAATTCCCTTGTCCGCATCACTCCAGCTCTGAAAGCAAATGTCCTCCCCTCCGTAAGCAACAAGGGTCTTGCTACCCTCTTTCTAGATAGAGCAGAACATGCCACACTAGAGGCCTTCAAACAAAAGCAGGTCAGAAGCTCTCGATTGCCCACACTGAGCAGTTGGGTTAGACTATATGGCTTCCAATGACCCCTTCCAGCTCTATTCATCTATCTCACTGAAGTCGCAGAAGCATTTGAGGTCCAGCTCTGAGGGCTTTCTGGCGGTTCCCTCATGGCCAGAAGTGAAGTTACCAGGCAGAGGGGTTTCTCAGCAGTGGCGCCCTCCCTGTGGAACACCCTCTTGTCAGATGTCAAGGAGATAAATAACTCCACAACTTTTAGAAGAATCTGAAGGCAGGCCTGTATAGGGAAGTTTTTTAAATGTTTGATGTTTTATTATGTTTTTATATTTTGCTGGAAGGGGCTCTGAGTGGCTGGGGCAACCCAGTCAGATGGGTGGGGTATAAATAATAAAATTGTTGTTGTTGTTAGCTTTCATAGTATGAGTTGGAATGTTTAAGGGACCACAGACTGCTACTGCTTCATGTGCATGTCTTCAATGTGCGACTTCACATTCTTACAGATGTCCTTACAACAGGATCCAAGGAGGGGGGAGAGCAGTTGCTCACACTTCCTTGCTAGGGGAATAGAAGCAATGTTCTATAATCCTCTTAACAGTGACTGGACCAGCCAGTCAGCAATTCCACTCAGGTGTGAGTATATACACTTTGGCAAGATATATCTATCTATCTAATGGTTTCTTTCCCCCAACAGACTATTCATCACATTGTGCTGCAACTCAGCAGGGCTTTGCTCCATTATACCCTTGTCTAAAGTCACCTGGGTACCATGATTCTGCCTCTCTTACACCACTGCTTGGATTATTGCCATTTATCTATTTGGGGGGCAGGGGTTGTAAACATGGTGCGGGAACTCACAACATAAAACGAGGACAAAGAGGTCACATCTACACCGTGCATTTAAAGCACAAAGCTTACCTACCCCCTACTGAATCCTGGCAGCTGTAGTTTGTGAAGGGTGCTGGGAATTCTAGAGGTAAACTATAGTTCCCACAACTTCTCCTTTGGCCATCTAATCTATGTTGGTGCTGTAAGCAAGGTCCTAGGTGCAGGGTTTTTAGTTCACCTGTTCCATTCAGAAGTCAGTAGGATGTAAAAATCATTCTGCTTTGGCTGCAATGATGCCTGGTGTCAGAAAGGCAAAAGGGTTTGGGGGGGGGTGTCATCACAAGTATTCAACCCTTCAATTCTCAGGCATCTTATAAGCAAACACAACACACACCAAAAGCATCGTATTTACTGGTAAAGCAATTTAATCCGTTTATTGATCCAGTCCTCTTTTTTGTCATAGAAACCATCCTTATACACACAAAGAGTTTATCAAGCATTATAAATTATTTTGCCTTAAAAAAAAACACCACTACAGAATCAACACAGCACAGTACTTATTATTTTGTACATAGGCATATAAAAAAAGATAAAAGTGAGCAGACCACATGCTAGCACCTGAACAGACCTGGAGAACCCAATTCACGGGGAAGCTCCCTCAGAAAGCCCCACCATGCACAAACACAGCTGACTTTAGCCTTGGTAGGGCATACAGAGAAGAACTTCCTGCTGGAAATATCCTGCCTGTCTCCCAGAACAAGAAGGGAAATGGGTTCATCATGTGCTTAGTTGATATGTAAACTGGAAGTGCTGGGAGAGGAGAGGAATAGAACCAAGTGGTCACCTGCAGCTTCCATTTTGGCGGTCAAATTTAGCTCACAATACATACACATTCATCCACACGTAGTCTATGTTTGGGATGGCTGGTGTGTTTTGCTGATGACTCATCGAAAGCTGCCACTTTGGGTTTGCAATCCTTTCCTTGGTTTGGCTGTGAATATTTATTTTCTTCCTTTTTACTACTGCTTTCACTTTAGCTTTTAAAAAGCACAGATGGGGATTGAAAGACTGCAAGAACATATCCCATGCTATTCATCATTGGCTTAACTTCTGCCAACAGTTACTAAAACACAGACAAAAACTGACTCCGGCAACACACTCCGCGTGGGTCTCTAGCAGATGAACTGCAGAAAACACTTGACTGCAGAGACAGTCTAATCTCCCATCCTCCCTTCCGTGCATCAAACCATTTCCCTAAATAGCAATCTTTGGAAGGGGGTGGGGAAATTGTGGCCCTCCAGATGCTGTGGACTACAGCTCCCATCAGCCCCAGCTAGCATGGCCAACAGTCAGGGGGGTGAGAGTCCAGCAACACCTGGAGAGAACCTCAAGGCTCCCCGTTCCAGAGTTTTGCTCTTTCATCTTGAGCTTGCATCTCTTTTCAGACACTGGCATGGCTCAAAACCCATTCAGAGAGATGCTGCTGGGTGCCATGATTGCGTCTGTCGCTATAGCAGGGGTGGGGAACACATGCCTCTAAGAAGTTGCTGGACTCCAAGGAATTCAACATCACACTAGGTTGAACATTCCAGGATGCCAGCTTAGCAGGCAGAAACATCCCTCCCTCTCCTCTCCCTGTGCATCATGGGGGGGGGCAGGGTTCTCCCAACCCCCTCAAGTGCAGGGAGGAGAAGCAGGAGAGGTAAGCCTTATTGCGCAAGCGGAAGCCCCTACCTGCCTGCTCACTGTCTCAGCAGAGTGGTACATGCCCTGGTGATCTCCCACTTGGACTACTGCAACGTGCTCTACAAGAGGCTAACTTTGAGGGTGACTCAGAAATGCTCAGCTGCACCTAGAGAATCTTTGAGAAAAGCTTAGAGATACATGTTAAAACGGGAAGCCAGTGAACCCAACTTTTAAATTTTGGACATTAAATGCAAGTTTAAATAAGCAACTTTTGAATACAGTGGATGCTCAGGTTGCAAATGTGATCTGTGCGGGATGCATGTTCGCAACCCACAACATTTACAACCCACAGCTGCGCATCTGCGCACACGTGGGTTGCAATTCGGAGCATGTGCGACCGCTGAAACCCAGAAGTAACCTGTTCCAGTGCTTCTGGGTTTTGGCGGTCCGTAATCCGAAAAAATACAACCCGAAGTATCTGTAATCTGAGGTATGACTGTATACCTAAAAGTCTAGCTATGATAGGAAGATGGTCATCTAAAACACCTTTCTGTTTTGCTCCAAATTGCACTGTGTGCAAATTAGTGTTTGGAAAGGGAGAGGCCACTATGTTAAGAATGCAACTATTTTTAACGCTGATCATAAAGTGTCTGCAAAATGTTTTGACATTTATATGTTTACTGATTCCATGAGGGCGGAGAATTGCTCTGATTCCAAGTGTACAAAAATATTTGGGCAAGAGCAAACAGTTTGCCTTTAAAAAAAAAGAAAAGAAAGGGCAGTTATCTTTGTGAAAAGACCTTTAATTGTTCAGAGTAAGAAAAAACTTGTCAAAAAACAGCTAATGGAACTAAAATGATTTATATTATGTGTGGGGCACTGAATATGTAAATCTAAAACTGACACCCCAGTATAGCTTTATAGGATCTGAAGTGCTTACTATAATTACAAAAAGCTAAGGCTTTTTACGGGACGCAGGTGGCGCTGTGGGTTAAAGCCTCAGCGCCTAGGGCTTGCCGATCGAAAGGTCAGCGGTTCGAATCCCTGCGGCGGGGTGCGCTCCCGCTGCTCGGTCCCAGCGCCTGCCAACCTAGCAGTTCGAAAGCACCTCCAGGTGCAAGTAGATAAATAGGGACCGCTTACCAGCGGGAAGGTAAACGGCGTTTCCGTGTGCGGCTCTGGCTCTGGCCAGAGCAGCGATGTCACGCTGGCCACGTGACCCGGAAGTGTCTCCGGACAGCGCTGGCCCCTGGCCTCTTAAGTGAGATGGGCGCACAACCCCAGAGTCTGTCAAGACTGGCCCGTACGGGCAGGGGTACCTTTACCTTTACCTTTAAGGCTTTTTACACTACCTGTCTCAACTTCGAAACAATCAAAGTCAAGACACCCTTTCAGAATGCGTTGGAATCATAAGTGTGTTTGGTTCCATATACACACAGATGGATTCACTGTCCAGATCGTCAAATGCGACAATGGGCTACACACGGCTACTGTGCCCACTAAACATTACCACCTTCCTCTCTTTTCAGAGGAGGGAGACCTGGACGCAGCAATACAGATCACCTCTCCAGGTGGCAGTGGTGTAGTATGGATGGGGCCACAGAGATAGTTGCTCTGCATGTAAAATTCTTACTGGTGCAAAATTTCAAAAGAAAACAAGAAGAAAGTAGTAATAATAAATAAAGAATAGTGTGCCCTTGCCCTCACAGAGAAAATCTCCCAGTGCCCACATGGGCAGACTGAGGAACAGATCTGGGTGGTGGCCGGTTGCTAGAACGTCTTCTGCATGGGTTTTAGAAAGATACCCGCTCCTGGCCAATCCCCTGTCCCACACTCCATGGGGCGCCGCAACTGCCACTAGGGTAGGTCGCTGAGGTATTGCCCCTTTGTTCCAGCCTATCGGGCAGTGTCAAGGATACTTGCCTTGCCCCAGGCACTAGCAACCCATGTTACATGACTGCACGGTAGTGAGAGTCGGAGCTTTGTTAACTCTTCTCTCTCTCTCTCTCTCTCTCACACACACACACACACACACACACACACAACTCTCAAGCACAGATCAGTAGCCAGGCCTCCGTGCTACATGTACTTAAAATGGTCATGACCTTCTTCTAAACATGAAACCCAATCCATATGGACTGTAGCAAGAGCACTTTTCAATACACAATGCAAACTGTACGATTGCCTCTGTTCAAAGCTTTGCCCCTTCAGCCTGATAAACAACAGCTTCTACTCCAACTGCAAAGAAAGGAGCTCCTAGTATCTTGCCAATTGTGCCCTGCTGCCTGCAACAGGCTTTTTTTAGAAAGAAAAAAAATCATACAGGAGGATATTGAAACCGAGAGAGCAAGCATTAAGGTGTTTGATTTCAGAAGTGAACACAGCCAACATTACAATCTAAGTTTCGTTTTCTCATCAACAATACAATCTATTGAAGTGCACGCATGTCCTCTTAACATCCAATTTCTGCATGGAGAAAATTGTAAGACATTCAATTTGTTACGTGAGCCTTTATGATAGAATGGGAACTCAAAGCAAAACACCTTATCCATTCAATAAAAATTAGACTTGTTATGTCTGTGTTTCAGAAAACATTTTTCTTTCTTTCACCCACAGATTCCAGTTACTTGTGATCTTGGAAACAGACAATCCAGTGCACAATCTCTCATTTATTTTAGAGCTTGCGGATTCTCCATGGTGTCAAAATTGGAAGGCGATGTTTTGGGAGATCAAAAGAGATTGAGAGCTGGTAGACTGCCTTGGAAGGTGGCAAGTCACTGGAAGTGTCTAAGCAAAAGCTGGATAGCCATGTGTTGGGGATATTATATTGCAGATCCTGGATTGAGTAAGTGGGGTTGGAATGGGTGGCCTCTAGCATTCCTCCTAGTGATCATGTCTCTATCATAAACCCCATTAGACACAGCCCATACTTCTTATTCCTTCCAAGGTATTAAGTTACATGCTGGCAATTTCCATGTTTCTATATATTCTTGATCCCACAAGTTGACACAAAATCAAAGTATTGCTTGATACTTTTGAACACCACCAGTTCTGGAACCTTTGCTAATCCAAATGAGAAATAACTCCAAACTATTGTACATGTATCTACAGAGAGGTAGCAATTCCCTTTCCCCAAACTAGCTGCTGCTAATAAAAAGACTGTTTCTAAGTATTAATTGCTAACATCTATTTTCAAAACAGAGTCTCGGTTGCATCCATTGAGTGTTTATTGGAACAGATGGCAAGTGCCAGGGATTTTAAAAATAAAAAATAACACATTTAAAAAAATAAATGCACAAAATTGCTCATTGTCACTCCCCAGCACAAATGGGGGGAAACTTGTAAAGCTGAGTAAAATCCCCTTAGTACTTTAAAAAAGGCAGTCTCCACTCTGTCAAATAATTAGCACTTATTTAGTGCCTTTTAGAGTCAACAGCTTCACATGCAATCTCAATATCCCTTCTAGTCCCTTTGCAAGGTAATTTAGTATTATCCACTTATTAAAAATGAGGGGTACAGTGGTACCTCGGTTTACAAACACCTCAGGTTACAAACACTTCGGGTTACAGACTCCGCTAACCCAGAAGTAGTACCTCAGGTTAAGAACTTTACCTCAGGATGAGAACAGAAATCGTGCGGCGGCGGCAGCAGGAGGCCCCATTAGCTAAAGTGGTACCTCAGGTTAAGAACGGACCTCCGGAACAAATTAAGTTTGTAACCAGAGGTACCACTGTACTGAGAGGTAGTGGCTAGCAAGTTCATGGCAGGCATGAAATTTGAACCAGAGGTTTGTCAGTTCATAGCTCAATCTCCCAGCCACAATACTAGGTTTCCGCACATAATGGTACATACACAGCCATCCTAATGAAAGGCAAGGGAAAGAAAACGGTTGCTTGTTGTGAGAAGTTTCTCTTCAGCTACACTCCCCTTGGACAGTTTCACTGGCTGTTTTTTTGTTTTTTAATGAAAGCCCAAGGTGAGAAGGATAAATTTGGTGAGACTTGGGGATCACTATGAAACAACATCCATCACATGGCAAACACTAGCATTCAAAAAATGCAGAAAAGGTTCAATTATTATTATTATTATTATTATTATTATTATTATTATTATTATTATTTAAGAAAAGATGAAGAGTTTCATGTACAGACTTTGGGAGGCACACAACACCCCACACAACTTCCCCCATCCCTAGTAAATGGCTCAAAGGCTCTGGAACCTAACTGCCTACATGCCATAGCCACAAGACCACCTCTGAAATATTCTGCAGGTTTCCTGTGCATTGTACCAAGACCGTACCAACTTTTGCCCTGTAGACCTAACCACCTTCCCATGCACAAAGCCCAAGTTAATTCAAAGAGACCTTTGAGAATCCAGCAAGCGTCTTCTGTCAGCCAAATTCCCTTTCCACATATGGAGGGTGGGAGGAAGGGGGAGAAATCCAACTGATTTTGAAGAGTGAACACCTGCCATTTCATGGTCAACCACTCCTTACTAAACTAACAAGAAAAAGGAAGGACAATAACGATGTGTTGGCACCTTGCATTTTAAAGAGTCCTTTATTATTATCATCGTAATTATCATCACCATCATTATTATTATTTGTAGTGTTCCTTGTATCAACTTCATTCAATATAAAGCGGTCCAAAAGGAGAAAAGTCCCTGTAGTTTCTTTGCCGTCAGCCAAGGATCGTGAGTAGGAGCATTCAAGGCCAACTCGGATGGTTTAATAAAAAGGTGGCACAAAAAATGTACAGTTTCAAACTTTTTTCAAGTTGGATCAGTCCCGAGGTTCAGCACAGGTAGTTGTTCCTCCAGGGGGTGGGGTGGGAAAACCCAAATCTGACACCAAGTCGTGCATAGTGTATCTCCAGTATGTTTAGTGGTACCGTCACTTGGTCAGAAGTCCGTGGTGCAGGGAGGAAAAGGGTGGGGAAAGATGCGGTTTCTTATTTGGTCTCAGGCTTGTCTTGCAAAAGTGGTATAATAGATTCCCACGCCGTAAGGCACTGTTTGAAACAAAGACACAGAACGGCAAACCCATCAGTGCTTCCATTTAAAACCAGCCACTTCCAGAAGCCCCTAAAGAAAGGACATTGCGGTTGAGAGAGGTGCTCTTTTAGGTACCCAGGGGCCTGCGGTGAAATGTTTCACAGAGGAACAGAGCGGACCAGAGGCACCACCTTGCGAGCGTGATGGAGAGGGGTGTCCTGATGTCACACTCAGGAGCATCGCACCTCCCTTCCTAAGCCGGGCAGATACTTCCTAGGCTTTGGGAAGGAGGCCCCCATCAGGGAATAGCCTGGTCCCCTCGGTCCACTGACAACACGCCACTGCCTGGGCCTCAAACCACTGAGAGCTTTGTATCCATCTGCACCTTGAACTGGGCCTAGTAGCTCACTGGCAGGGAATGCTGCTCTTTCAAGACCAGTGAAACATGCACCATTGTGCAGCGCTGCTTACCAAAACTGCAGCAGCTGCAAAAAATTTTTTCCAAAACTGTTTTCATTGACAGATTTTACTCGATGACGGAGGTACATATAACGTCTCTGTTTACAATTCGTAGAGTCCTATCTACAGGTCAGTTACATTCAGTGTGAGACGCTGCTATCGTGGGCATTTTGAGGTTGTGGGGGGAGAGAGGTGGGAGAAAGAAGGGGGAACAATGATTTCTCTCTCTCTTTTTGCACTTTATGCATTATGGCTTTTGTGTCAGTGTCACATGGACAGGTTATTCATCTATGCATTTATTAGGTTTCCTTGGTGGTGAGAGGGATTGAGGAGCCCAGGGCATATTAGTAGGTTGCATTCGGTTGATGGCAGTTGCATTTTAGACAACCTTTAGGACGGTGGTACATGCTAATAAGAAAGCGTTATAAGAATTAAAAGACAGATTCCAGCCAGGCAAAAAACACTCAAGGAGGATGTGGAGCAAGGCTGGCGAGGGATGTGGCCTGAGGAAAGAGGTCAGAGTGGCCTGGAGAGCTACATTTTGCCCCTCCATTTAGTCCCCCATCCCGGTACGAGAACATTCCACATAAATAGTGACAGTGTGAAAAAGCTAAAACTCGATGGTGGTAAGCAAGAAGCGTGAGCCTCTAAAGCATTCAGCTCTGCTAAACTCTCGTTATCGGGAGGTTCCACAGTCTTTTCACTACATAACAGCGACAACCTTAGAGAATTACCTTCTCGTAATATTGGATGTTTTTGTCTGCCATTCCCATCAAAAGCTGCCGAAAGTCTTGGCGCTTGTTGTTCTGCCACCGGTCCATATCTGCCTTCAGGTCTGCGTTGAAGCATTCCACGCGGTCCTGACACTTTTCGACCTCAGTGGGCACCTGGGGAGAGAGCGAGAAAAAGGAATCCCCCAATGCTGTTGCAGACACAAGTTAAGGGAATTTCTTGGACCAGAAGTCCTTTTATTATTTTATTAATTTTCTCAACAAACAATCATTACACTGAAAAAGGAAAACACAAAATAAAAAAATTAAAACATCTATATTCACTCTTAATATTAATCCATATTTTGGGATTCATCAAATCCCGACTTCCCTCCACTCCCTCCCCTTGTTCCTTTGTGTTTTTTCATTTGTGCATGTCAACATAATTATTTATTATTTTACTATTATTATGTTATCCTTCTTTAGTTTTTTATTTCTTTTCCTCTCGCTTTCCCTTTCTTTACGTTTCTCTTTTCCTTGTCTTTTCTTTCTACTTGGTTCTCTTTTAGACTAAGTAGCTGTTTTATCTCAGTATATTATAAAAAAAGATACTATGGAATGGGTATGTATTTTTGTATTTCTTTGAAAAAGTATCAACTATTATTTATTTTTTTAAAGAAAAAGAAGGCACCATATTTGCTTTCCACGACTTAAGCCCTCGGGTGTTCAGCTTCGGGAAACGATCATTTGAGACAGAAGCGATGGGGGTCTGAATACACCCCTTGCACCAGCCACTTCCCGATGCCACCCCTGCATTGGGGAAATACCTGTACCAGGGCAGCTGGGTGAAAATGCCTAGGCTGTCCCGGTGAGCTGCAATGCAAAGGAACCTTTAGGGTTGTGGCTCATAGGGAGTCTCAATGTTGCATCTGGGAGATTGCCATGCTAAAGACCCACCTCCTAATGCAGGAGTAGCTTGGGGGGGGTTGGTACAGGGGTGCACGCAGGGCAGATGTGCCTTGGTATCCTGCATCATGTGATTATAGTCACGTGAGACTTAACACCCAAGTAGGGTTTTAATGCTGGCAGTTATGGAGTAGCACGGGTGGACCAGCTTCTTGGACAAGTGTCAAGGGCTAAAGCTTTTATTCCCAAGAATCTACACTGGCTCCCAGTATGTTTCTGAGCACAATTCAAAGTGTCAGTGCTGAAGTTTAAAGCCCTGAACGGCCTTGGGCCAGTATACCTGAAGGAGCATCTCCACCCCCATCATTCAACCCAGACACTGAGGTCCTCCTCCAAGGGTCTTCTGGTGGTTCCCTCACTGCAAAAAATGAAGTTACAGGGAACTAGGCAGAGGGGCTTCCCAGTAGTGGTGCCCTCCCTGTGGAACACCCTTTATGTCAAGGAAATAAAGAACTGCACCACCTTTAGAAGACATATGAACACAGCCCTGTATCAGGAAGTTTTTAATGTTTGAGGATTATTATGTGTCTGTGTGTTGGTAGCTGCCCAGAGTGGCTGGGGCAACCCAACCAGATGGGCTTGGTGTAAATATATTATTATTATTATTATTATTATTATTATTATTATTATTCCAAGGCCATATTTCCTTTCGGCTTTCAGCTGGGGAGACAACAAGAGATCTTTGTACAGTGGTACCTCGGGTTACATACGCTTCAGGTTACATATGCTTCAGATTACAGACTCCGCTAACCCAGAAATATTACCTCGGGTTAAGAACTTTGCTTCAGGATGAGAACAGAAATCGTGCAGTGGCACAGGAGGCCCCATTGGCTAAAGTGGTGCTTCAGGTTAAGAACAGACCTCCAAAACGAATCAAGTTCTTAACCCGAGGTACCACTGAATAGCCACTGGTGTTGTGGCTACACAGTGCGATGAATTTGGACCAGAGTCACCTGGCTTCAGATTTCTCCCAACACAGCTACAAAATTCACTGGCTAGCCTTGGACCAGCCTTTCAGTCTACAGGACTGTTCCAAGGTTAAAACACAGTTCCTAATACACACTGTCCTGAATACATTTGAAGAGCAGTGGAGCACAGACAAGATAAATCCAGAGCTTAAATTGTTAATTGTTCTATTAGCTTAAACAAAAGACGAAGTGGAGAGGCTCTAACTGGCAAAGCAAACCTATTAGTTGTCACTGCTTTCAAATAAAATTGCATTAATTAAAGGAGGCTGTGCCTAAGATGAAAAGAAAAAGATTAACTTCAAAGTGAATTAGTATAATTACTAATTTTTAAAGCTTTTAAATATTGGTGGCATGGTGGATAAGGCCTCTGCTGCTTATTCATCAGTTAAGGAATCAATGTGCATTCAAGCACCAACACTAAGGTAACAGCTTCTATTCTCCAGAAATATAGTGACAAACGTAGTTAGCCCACTAATGGATAGCTCAATTCAATCTATGTGAAAAGAACCTTAACATAGGTTCTTTCATAAAACCTTAAATTGAGACCAGGAATGGAAAACCTATGGTTCTCCAGATGTTGTTGGTCTCCAACACCTGTCTGCCCCAGCCAGCATGGCCAATGGTCAAGGGTGATGTGTGTTCCTGTCCAAAATTCAGAAGGCCAAAGGTTCCTCATACCTGCCCAAAAGCCAGCCAATATATTTTATTACCCCTTGTCACAATTAAAAGCATCAGACCACCAATTGGCCAACCTGGGATATTCAATTGTTTGTGGTACTGGGCAGTTTTGTTTCCTTGTGTCCTGAGGACCTCTCCTACCCAAACAAATGATCTTTTCCTCACCAAAGATCAAATCCAAGAATCCAGTTTGCAGTCCAATAAATTGCTTTTTAGTCACCAGTATTTACTGCCCTTTTCAACGTTCCACAAAAGCTTTTTAATCTTTCTGAAGACAATGCAGTGGGTGACTTAGCTGTCCAAGAGTGGTTCCAAAGAGGACTAACCTTGGGGCGGTCTTCTCTTTTTAAGACCACAGCTTCCAGTTTGGCTTCATATTCTGCTTGAACTTGATCTCTTTTCTTCAACACATTCTAAAGGGGGGGGGGAGGAAAGAGACAGGATGCAATCAGAGGAGATGCAAGGGTTATGTCCACACACGCACCAAGGCAGCTGTAATCCACTTGAAACCAGCACTACTTAGGTGTCAGCAGTGGAAGTCTATTGGCTAGGAAGGGTGATGGCAGTTGCATTGTCTTCTTGCATTAGACCAGCTATGGGAAACCTATGGCCCTCCAGCTGTTGCTGAATCACAACTCCCGTTGGCCAAGCTGGTTGGAGGCTGATGGGAGTTGTGGTTCAGCAACATCTGGGGTCCTCAGACCACCAGTTGGGAACCACTGTTCTAGAAGGTCAGAAATGAAGGTCCAGGTTCATTTCCTGGCTGCTGGGGGGCAAGTTCAGTAGCCAGCAATGGGGAGAGCATTCTCCTAGTGTTGCGACCCTACCTGCTTGCGCAGTGTCTTCCCAGAGTGGTACACGCCCTGGTCATCTCCCACTTGGACTACTGCAATGTGCTCTATGTGGGGCTACCTTTGAAGGTGAACCAGAAACTACAACTAAACCAGAATGCGGCAGCTAGACTGGTGACTGGGAGTGGTCGCCAAGACCATAGAACACCAGTCCTGAAAGACCTACATTGGCTTCCAGCACATCTCTGAGCACAATTCAAAGTGTGGGTGCTGACCTTTAAAGCCCTAAACAGCCTCGGCCCAGTATACCTGAAGGAGCATCTCCATCCCCATCATTCAGCCCGGACACTGAGGTCCAAATCTGAGGGCCTTCTGGCAGTTCATTCACTGCAAGAAGGGAAGCTAAAGGGAAATAGGCAGAGGACCCTATCTGTAGTGGTGCCCGCCCTATGGAATGCCCTCCCATCAGATGTCAAGGAAATAAACAACCACAGTGGACCCTCAGGTTACGTTACCTTTAGGTAACGTAACATTGTCGACTTTTCAGGGTACATAAGAACCCCCGGAACAAATTAAGTTTGTATCCAGAGGGTCCACTGTATCTGACTTTTAGAAGACATCTGAAGGCAGCCCCGTTTATGGAATTTTTTAATGTTTGATGTTTTATTGTATTTTTAATATTTTGTTGGAAGCTGCCCAGAGTGGCTGGGGAAACCCAGCCAGATGGGCAGGGTATAAATATTATTATTATTATTATTAGTCTTCCAGATTGCAGAGGTAGACTGGAAGGATCACGACTATTTGAGTCAGTGAAACAATCCTTATTTCAGTGCAAGATCATCATCATCTCCCTTCAGAAGGGATAGGGAATCTTGGATAGTATTTGCAACACAGTGGCTTGGTTGTGAAAAAGTTCAAAGTCATCACTCAGCTATGAAGCTCACACATTTTAAGCCTCTTTCAAGAACAGCAGGACAGAGATCAGAAATCATTTCATCCCGGCAAAACAAATTTGGCAGGACTACAGAATGCAGCTCAAAAACTTACAAGCTACAATCATTTTCAGCCTCGAGCAAATCCTTGCTCTTGTAGCAGTGTAAATCTGTTGTAAAAATTAACTACTGGTCATCCCCCCACACCCAAGCACTACAAACTGTATTAGTACCTCCAAAACATTTGATTACAGCAAGGCACTCTATTTAAATCTGCCTATCCCCCAAACTAAATACTTAGCTTTGAGATATCAAGCACATCTCCTGAAAGCAATTCTGAATGGCTGGTGCTCTCAGGTTTGCTACCTACCTCAAAACTTTAAAGATCTGGTGAGGGTAAGATCTAGCAAGCAACATATGAATCAGATCGCATATACAGGCAGCCCTGTCTAGCAGCTATCACTGAAACGATTCCAAGAGGCTTTGCGGTTACAAGGTTTGGTTTTATTGGCTTGTGGGCAGGAGAGGCTTCAGCAAATGTGCAGAACAACTTGTTATTTGCCCATCAAAACCCATTTCACCCAGTTATGCTTTTCAGCAATAAATTTCATTGGAAACCATTTATATAAAGGCAGCGGAAGGAAACCGTTTTTAAAAAGCACTTTTTCATTCATGTGAGCCAGCAAATTGCAGCGCAACAAATAAAGGGCAGTTATTTCACAGCCCTTTTTTGACATCCTATCTGACAATGACATCCCTAACCCAAACGGAACTTTTCAGTACTCCAGTGATGCCAAAGTCTTTGTTCAAATGATGGGACCATTCTGATCAGATACATTAACTACAGGGGATGTTTTTAGCTGTTCTGTGTGCAAATCTGACACTGAAAAGGCAGGCAGGCAGGTAAATCTAGTGTTGAAGTTTCTTTAAACCTGGCCATAATAGCACCTACCAATTTTGTGATCCATTCAACAGCTGAAAGATAAGCACTTATCTGCTGATGTGATCCAATAACTTAGGATGTGTGACACCTGCATCATGCATGCTTTCTGCAGTTTAAAAGGCACAGCTTTATTTGCTTTGGGAGAATCACAGTGATGTGCAACTTTCTCCTATAGTTATTAGAGAGGTAGATAAGCCCTTCCAATGGAACAGGTATTTCTGCTTTGGTGCAGCTATGCAAAAATGCTAATAACCTAGTTGCCTTCGGCTAAAAGAAATCTGCCTGCAGAATATGTGGAGATTCAAACTTAGAGTTTAATCATTAATATATTGCATTCGAAAGGCACATGGCTAGCAAACAGACAGGTCTGGGACAATACATATTTGTTTGCCAACAGAAAGAAAAGGTGAAGAATGATTACGTCAGTTTCTGGAGAAAGAGGATTGATGTTGCCTTCTCTAGAGTCCTACACAGGTGATGTGCTGCCCTCGTGTGATTACACATAGGGGAGATGGGTTTCACTGGCTCTGCCCCCCATATTTTATGTCCTCATCACCCAGTCCCACTGCCATCCACACTTGGAAGTGGAAAGGTCTCGAACAGGGATGCTGTTCTATGAATGTACATTCCTCAGTTTAGAACTTTGACTACACAGGAAGTCTACATTTCAGAATTCTCCTCCAAGGAGGCAAGGCTGGCGAGAGCAGGAGCAAGCAAACACATCCCTGCACTTTCCCTCAGACTATGGTAACGGCATGAGGGCAGAACGCCTGTATAGGGCTTAATTTATTGTCTCCCACCCCATCCCGTACCACTGAATGCTAGCTCAATATTCCACCCCATTAATGGAAAAGAAGCATGCTCAAGTCCATCTCAAGTTATATGCAGACCTCTATTTTTAATCACACACACAAAATTCACAGGTTCTCTTCAAAAGTTAACCTCCAAGATAAGATTAAAGAGGACTGCTGATATAGGCTCAAATTTACTAGTGATTAATATTCTGCATTTCCCAGAGTTCTTTGGGGGAAGCCACGACTGTTTAAAAGTGCTTTGATACTGCTTTAAATGCATAGTGCAGATGAGGCCTTCCCCTGGATGCAACCTGCACTTAAGCAAACCTTCCTTTCTTTTTATATTTTTAAAACACGTTTGCAGTACTTCCTAGTTTCTTCTCTCTCTTTTTAAGTTGCATAAAATATCAGGGGGGCAAAAAGTTCTCCATTTAAAAACGGAGTTTGTGTTTTGACCTGGGCCAAGGACTTTAGCCATTTCTTACAGTAAAGAATACAGAAAATTAAAAAGCTCTGCAAAAAAACCTCGATGGTTACATATTATTCATTATATGTTGTTCTACAAGAAGAAAAATTGAAGCCGATGCATTAATACAATGGTAGGGGATTTCTTAAAGCTGCACAAAGTTGTAATTTCTCAAGGGACTGGAGACGGCAGCTGACTGCTGCACCCACATGAGAATTCATCTGCATACTTTCAGCTGCTCAGGCATATATAAAAAAAAGCCCAACCGTTAACTCCATTTACCTAATATCAAAACATTCCACGGGGAACTGTTTGTACTAACTGTGCGCAGAATGCTTTATATCATCTCAACAGTTCCTACTCCTGCTTTTCTTTTCTTGTAAAAGCAAGTCAGCATGAAAATGATACATAGCAGGCCCTGAGGCCCTTCCCACAGCTTATATATCATAATTGGTGCATCAGAGAGACACATTTGGGCAACCCCTTTCATACAGGGGCCACAGGCGACTTCTCAAAGCAGTGAAGGCTGCATCATGATGGTTATCAATTACAAGGCATGGGGATATGCAGGCTTGCAGAAGAAGGTAATGTCCCATCTTCATGGCTAATCAGTCCCCATAACACCTGGAAGCAGCCTGTTACACCCAGTGTTCGAAACTCCCATTGTTCTAGGCGTGTTTTGCGACAGGGAATTTCATTACTGCACACAGTTTTTAAGCTTTGGGCACAGTACTGTGCCTAAGATTTCAGATTAAAGCTGCGGAGTGGAAAGAAAGGAGGACTTTTTTCTGCCTCCCTACTTCCAGCTACTCTCTTAAGAATATTAGGGGAGTGGGGGCAGGGGAAGGACAAGACCATGTGAAAAATGAACATCATCTTTTAGCTGCAGTTCATTCGTTTTCAGCTTTGTATTCTTGTTATTAAAAAAAGCACAGCCGGACATTCCGTTGTTGCACCCATAACCTAGGTTTAAGGTGCCATTTAGCTTCTAGCTTTCCTAACTCAGTTTCTAACACTGGTTACGCCTATTTAAAATCCTGCAGACAGCTAGCACCGCCATGGATACACACGGACACAGGTATACCCTGAAAGTAAGGATTTTCAAGTATTTGGTATGCTAGCGAACTCACCTGTCATCTATGGGGACTACGCATTGCCCCCCTGCTAACCATGCTTAGTCAGAACTGAGAGGCAGCACCTGCAACCTGCCTTCCATCCCACACCTAGAAAAAAGATTATTACATCTTCTACCCTCAATCACAGCTAAGGGTTCACTGGCACCAACATTACTACTACGTAATGTGCTCGTACCCAGATTCATCATGGTTAGGGCTAGCAAAGTGTGGCAGTAAGTCAGGATCTGAAGAACTGCAGGATGAAATCAATTTCAGAGGCTATGCTGAAGGAACCCTAAGTTAAGAACACTGGTGGAATCCAACATCACACTATGGCAATCAGCTTGCCAGACAGGACAATCCTGCCTCCCCTTCCCCAACACGCTGTTCTGGATGGAGTTTCTATAAGTTGTCAGTGTGTGTGTCCCAGGCCACAGAGAGGTTAGGCTGGCCTCAACTAGAGCCAGGGCTTTTTCGGCTGTGGCTCCAATCTGGTGGAACGCTCTGTCACAAGAGACTAGGGCCCTGCAGGACTTGACATCTTTCCGCAGGGCCTGCAAGACAGAGCTGTTCCACCGGGCCTTTGGCCAGGGCACAGCCTGACTCCCTCCTTTGGCAATCTCCACAGAACTTTAGCTTAATGGTTGCCATCAATTTGATTTAAATTAATTTTTATAATGAAATGTTTTTAGAATGTTGTACTGTTTTATTGTTGTTAGCCGCCCTGAGCCCGGCTTCGGCTGGGGAGGGCGGGATATAAATAAAATTTATTTTTATTTATTATTATTATACCTTCAATTTAACCCAGTAGCAAAGCAGCAACCAGAGGAGTTCTTTCAGTATCCATGTTACATGGTCCTAACTAGCTGAACCATTCAATAGCCAGAAAGATGGAGTCAAATGTCTGCCATATTAAAAGAGAGGTGAGATTTGTTCCAGGGAAGGAAGCACATCGTTTCTGGGAATAGTTCTGACTTGCTAACCAGGATTAGCAGGAAGCCAGCGTTACATCTGCATGAGCTTCATGATTTTGAAAGCTTGGGGTACTATATATATATATATATATATATAAAATTTCTGGAACCATTTTGTGTCAAAATGACAGCAGCAGGTAGAAGAGGTCACAGAGACATCTTCTGAAGGGGATGCAGTAGTTTTATGCCCACAAAATGTCCACACGCTGGCATTTCTGGGAAAGCTGTTTTCCTAGATGCAAACATCTGCCTGCCACAAATCCCATGTTACCTTCATGGACTCCGAGTACAGCATATACTCTCTTAGGACAGGAAGAAAGTCTTCGGTCATGTCTTCGCTCAGTTCCTCGAGTGCCGTACAGCAATTCCCAATGCAGGCAGATACTCCTTCAAGAGGCTCCGACAGCTCTTTCTCTAACCCACTCCAGGTTGAGTAAACAGGACCATACTCTCGGAGCTCCACAAGGTATTCTGCAAGAGAACGATGCTATGAAAATAAAAGGCAGGAAAGTTCTGGTTTCTGGGTTTCGAGAAGGCGCCAGAGGGTTTGTGTCTTTGTTTTTAAAGTCACCAAGCCTAACTTTCAGATCGGAAACTTCTCATGACAAGGAAAATACCAATAATAAAAGTGTCAGAACCTACAGAGGAAGGTCTAGGACCTTTGGGTAATTGCTGTAAGCATCTTGTTACAACTTAAGATGCAGGAGAACAAAGAACAACAAAGGAATTTAGCCATTCTGAACGCACACTCAACACATTTTTAATTCCCCCTTTTCAACATTTTAAACATATACAATCCAAACACAATTTCATCTCTTCTCAAATTCATCAACTTCCCCGTTTTCCATGAAGTTGTTTTTTCTCACCTTCTGCTACACTATCTATTAAATCATAACAACAATAGTGTTTCTGCTGCACTATCTATTAAATCATAACAACAATAGTGTTTGTGGCAGAATGGACTTTATTTTCCAGACTACTAAATGAAATATTCTAGTATGATGAACTCGCAACAAGATTTGAGCTATGAGCAACAGAAATAATTATATTTTTGATTCCATATGCAACACATATTCTGAAAATGGGTATACTGGGGATGGGAACCTATGGCTTCCCAGACATAGCCAGGCTATAATCCCCATTATTCTCGACCACCAGCCACTTTGGCTCAGCTGATGGGAATTGGGAGTCCAAGCATTTTCTAGGGGGCCGCATGTTCCCCCACCGCTGGCATCCAGACTTGGCTAGCGGAGCAAGAATTAGAGTTATAAAGAAAAGCTGCACATACTACTCACCTACTTCCTCCTTGATAATTCGCTGTGCTATTCTGTCAATGGTTCCAAGCTTCAGAGAAAAAGTATCTAGGTAGTCACCAATGGCAGCAAACTCCACCGGTCGACTTCTGAGTTTATAGCTTCCTGTGACATATTTTACTGATTCTCCCATCTTAGAAAGCAAGGCCATTCCCTGCTTTTTATAAGCATGAAGATCCTATGGGCGACAAGAGCAGCCAATTAGCTTTTAGATTATGTTTATGTCTTCCAAATACAGTCGTACCTTGGAAGCCGAACGCCATGGGAGTCAAACGTTTTGGCTCCCGAACGCCGCAAACCTGGAAGTGAGTGTTCCACTTTGTGAACATTCTTTGTAACCCGAACATCCGATCCGGCTTCCTGTAGCCAATCAGAAGCTGCGCCTCAGTTTCTGAATGTTCTGGAAGTCGAAAAGACTTCCGGAACTGATTCCATTCGACTTCTGAGGTACCACTGTATATTTGTTCAACAACGAACTTGGGGAAAGTAGAGTTTCAGTCTATTCTATTCTGAGGACCGCACAGGCCCTTACAACTTGTGTTAATGCTCCAAAACTCCTGTTAAGAGGAGTTGTTTTTTGTTTATTCCAAAATAAAAACATTTGCAGAAGTTACACTCTTAGGGCTGTGCCAAACTTAGGCCTCATCTGCATTAGTGGTGATGTATAACAACAACCAGAATACAAGCAGAAGTCACACCACTGCAGTAACATTACACAAAGTAGATATTTATAACAGGTGAGGGAAGGAGGAAAATAAACTTTGTGACTCCCTACCACAACATGTAGGGGCGGCTGCCACGTTAGATGACTTTCTTGTGGGCTTCTCAAATAATTCTGTTTCATCATTGAGGGAAACCAAATTCTAGAGTAGACAAGCCTTTGGTCTGTTCACAGTAGGATATCTTATTTCTGTTTGCTTCTCCTACCCACCCACAGCCAGTCTTCTCTCTTTCTTGAAAGCAAACTTCTTAGTTTCCCCTGTACCCAATCTCTGTCCCAGCTGTTTGTTTGTTTGTTTGCATTTATACCCGGAGGTCTCAGGGTGGTTCACAGAATAAAAACAAAATATAAAACCACAAAATACATAATCAAAATAAAAACAACGGAATAAACCTCTCCCCCCCAAAAAAACCCCCACATTTTAAAAGGGCATAGGATGTCAATCAAATCAACCAAAGGCCTGGTTGAAAAGGAACGTTTTTGCCTTGTGCCTAAAGGTGTATACTAGGGACGTAAAAGGTGTAAAATAGGGACGCGGGTGGCGCTGTGGTGTAAACCACAGAGCCTTGGGCTTGCTGGTCGGAAGGTCGGCGGTTCGAATCTTTGCGACGGGGTGAGCTCCCGTTGCTTGGTCCCTGCTCCTGCCAACCTAGCAGTTTGAAAGCACATCAAAGTGCAAGTAGATAAATAGGTACCGCTCTGGCGTTTCTGTACACTGCTCTGGTTTCACCACATGACCCGGAAAAATTGTCTGCGGACAAACGTCGGCTCCCTCAACCAGTAAAGCAAGATGAGCGCCACAACCCCAGAGTCGTTCGCGACTGGACTTAACTGTCAGGGGTCCTTTACCTTTAAAGCTGTATAATGAAGGCGCTAGATTCTATTGTGCTCTTTCAAATGCTAAGCTTAAGGCATACTGAAAAAGATATACCATATTTTTCCGTATAGAAGATGCCCCATGTATAAGACGCCCCCTATTTTTGGGGACTCAGATTTAAGAAAATGCAGGATATATCTGTGTATAAGATGCTCCCTAATTTTTGACATTATTTTTTAGGGGGAAAACCTAGTCTTATACACAGAAAAATATGGTAACTCAAATACTGGCACCCAAAGTAGCTGTATAACATGAGTGGTTATCGGACGAATTTGATGGTGCTATTTAAAAGCATGTTTAACATTGATAAGCAATCTTTCATCAGATTCTAAACAAAGGCTTCCACCTCTAAACACAGCCACTGAAACACAGTTCTGCATGGGTTCGCTTTACTTACTTTGGCAGTAAGAAACACATGAAAGTGTTCGTTAAAAGAAAGCACAGGATGATCAGCAATCCTTTTCAAAAATTTATCCAAGGCCTTCCTCCTCGTCTCAACAAATTCTTCTGAAAAGCGATCAACAACTCCTTTGACCACAAATTTCTCTGGGAGAGGCTGGAAGGGAACAGGAAAAAAATCTCAGGAGCTTATGGGGACAAGAAAATCTCTATCCTCAAGCTTCGATGTTATAGAAAACGTGCACATTCAAGTTTTTCTTCCACTACAATAGTAAACAAAAGTTTTAAAAAAACCAAAGCAAATATTTTGTAACAGTATTTTCATAGTTCATCAGTGTACTGAGAGAGTTGGAGAGCACAGCACAGATGCTACGAGATATCACTGAGCCAGAAGAAACTGCTGACTTGCAGCTTTTCACCTAAAAATAAGTTTAAGCAGTAATTGTTTCTGAAGGGAAGTCAAAGTAGTGCTCACCCATTCAGAGGAAGCTTTTTTGAAAGATGGATTTTTGAAGCTTTGCGGTCTCTGGATGCATTTTGAGTAACGTCATGTTGTTAGAGAGATCTAATGAAATAATATGCAGAATAAACCCACTTAAGTAAATGGGCTTAAGTATTTTAGGTCCATTGAATTCAATGGGTCTACTGTGGGTACAATGAATGTTTGATATCAACCAGTGAACCCAAATTAGGCAAAAATGGAGCACGAACACACACAACCCGAAAGTGTTGGCCAGGTAGCTTCTAGTGGCTTGTTACCTGTGCAAGTCCCTCCCAAATGTATTTTTTGGAGCATCATACCAGCAGACAATTCAGGAAGAACTGAGAAACATTTTTTGTGATGGAGCAGGTCTTTGAATCTTAGCCCACAAGAAGTGAGTGAAGGTTCTACATCAGAAAAGGTAATGTTGATCTAACATGCTGTTTCAGTAAATTTTTATCTGTTATTGTGGACTGTTTTCTGTTTTTATTAAATGCTACACACAATACTTCTGAAAAATAAAGAGGTTTTTAAAAATTAAAAGATTTTTGTTGTTGTTCAGTCGTTTAGTTGTGTCCAACTCTTCGTGACCCCATGGACCAGAGCACGCCAGGCACTCCTGTCTTCCACTGCCTCCCGCAGTTTGGTCAAACTCATGCTGGTAGCTTCGAGAACACTGTCCAACCATTTCGTCCTCTGTCGTCCCCTTCTTGTGCCCTCCATCTTTCCCAACATCAGGGTCTTTTCCAGGGAGTCTTCTCATCTCATGAGGTGGCCAAAGTATTGGAGCCTCTGCTTGAGGATCTGTCCTTCCAGTGAGCACTCAGGGCTGATTTCCTTCAGAATGGAGAGGTTTGATCTTCTTGCAATCCATGGGACTCTCAAGAGTCTCCTCCAGCACCATAATTCAAAAGCATCAATTCTTCAGCGATCAGCCTTCTTTATGGTCCAGCTCTCACTTCCATACATCACTACTGGGAAAACCATAGCTTTAACTATACGGAACTTTGTTGGCAAGGTGATGTCTCTGCTTTTAATTAAAAGCTACCACCACATAAATGCCATAATGGATGTATAACCTACACACATTATGATATTAATGTAAAAAAAAAAAAAATAGCTATTAGTGATTTTTTAAAAAAATAAATCATGTTTTTGTTCTCATTGAAGAAGTCAGGTTTAGCCACAGAGTACAGTTTCTAAGGATCAGAAAACAGTGCAAGTAAGCAGCTGTAATGCAGACCTATAATGTCAGAATATATGAAGTAATAAATTAGTTCAGACAGGAATGTTTTGGAGTGTTCTGTTTTGCATTTCCCCAACAAAATAATTGAGGCAAGTGTTTTCTTTATCTCTCTTTCATTTTAAACACACCTCAAATCCATTACTGCTGAAAAAGCAGAAATGTGCACTTCTTATAAGTGCATTATTTATTCCAACAAATAGTGGCCCCGACTTACTACCTACGGGAATGAGATGAGTGGGTTGAGATTCCTCCAGTTTATTCCTGAGCCAGTCAAAATCCTGGTATCTTCGGCGCATGGAATACTCTGGCAAGTCAAACTCTGCACGTGTGGTCTAAGAATAAAAATGAAACGAAAGGGGGAAAGCGAGCAAGAGAAATCAGACAGGGCAAGTAAAAGAATATATGCTTAAGTCACTAGTCTTTGCATTCTCTGTATTATTACTAATTTTCTTTTACCAAACGTTGACTTCTTTACTGGCTTGAAGCCAAATGTATCAGCCATACCTCAAGCCGAGCCATTCAAGCATTAGCAAAGAAACAAATTTTATTTTCATATGCCTCTGGCAACTTAAGATGCACAACCTGGGAATCAACTCCATATTGAACTTGGACAAGTGCCCCTATTTTGAAAGCTCTTTTTATTAAAGCTTGGGGGGAAGCAATATACAAAAGTTAACATCAAATATCAAGCATTTTTTAAAAACATAAAAACTAAGGGACAGAAAATAAAGAGGAGAGGAGGGAAGGGAAGGGAAGGGAAGGGAAGGGAAGGGAAGGGAAGGGAAGGACTTATTGGACAAGTGTGTGATGGATATGTCAACTTTTCGTTATTTGAAGGGAACATTCCTTGAGGAGTGGAAAAGGTAAAAGACAACCTTAACAAAGTAACTGAGCCTATGAATTTTTTGTATCTTTGATGGATGCGCTCCCTTTCTTTGTTCTGGAAAATTAACACGTAGGGTTATACCCCAATGAAGCTGTATCGTTTTAGCACAAGAACTTTCCCTGTGCAATGGGAATTCCTCTCTTTGTATCCCCTCTTAGCATCTCTATGTCTGACACTAAATTTGTGCTTTGCTGGGAAAAACAAGAGCCAGCACAACACATTTGACAAAGCAAAAAAAACAACCCCACACCACTGTCTCTTCGTGTTAATCTTGTTTCTATACCAATGGTTCTATCCAACATCAGTCACATTTGGACTTAACCCATTAAAATTAAAAGACATGACTAACTTAGGTCCTTTAATTTCAGGGGGACTCTTCTGAGTAAAACATAGTTGGATACAACTGAAATCGAAGTATTTCACCCATAGTAGAGATTGCAGTTTTTCAGGATAGATGGCAGCAAACCTGCTTCCCCCATTGTTCTACCATCAAACTGGGCAGAATTGTTCAAAATGTATGGAAGAATTTATATGGGAAGATTTCTGAGGTGAATGCCAAGATTCTCTACTCTCTCTTGCTTATGCACACACCACCATCAAAAAACAAGCATACCTTGCTTGTGAGTTTAGAGGCATTATCCAATACAAGGCACTGGTACTCATTTCACACAGAAGTATGCAAGCAATAGAAATATTCATGAAGAGGGAGAATCGCATTCCACAAACTACAAATGAATGCAAGACCTTGGAACACCAGCAATGGCAGCACGACCTGGAAAATTCTTACATTCTTGTGGCAAGAAGCAGGGAGAGTGAAATAAGTTGTGTGCTCTCAACCATAGACACCCATAGCCCACGCCTATGAGAGAAAACTCTCTAAGCTAGTGAGTCAAGAAAACTGTGGAACTTAGAAGTCAAAGAACTATCTTCAGCAAGAAACACAGCTCTGCAAATGTTATTAACCACACAATACAAAGCAAGTTCTCAGCACTATGAGAAAGCCAAGTGGGTTTAATAAAACAGATGACTAAAGCTCTCCCCAGGGATTCCTTGAAACTAGGAAGAAATCTGGAGATCTAACAGAATTTTTTAACACTTGTCACTTTAGACATTGGATTTTCCAGAGAAGCCATGACAGCTAAAGGCATACAATACAGATATTAAGCCATAAAGTGGGCATGACAGCTTCCTTTGATGCAATGTGCTAACCCATCCTAACTTGAATGGATGAGAGGAGAGGCCTGTCGCAAAGTATTTGGAAGTAAATGTGGACTACACAAAACATCACTGCATGCACACACACAAACACGGTCCCAATCTCAAATAAGGCATATGAACAAGAAAGGAGATTCCAATTAAACATAAGAAAGAACTTTCTGACAGTAAGAGCTGTTTGACAGTGGAACGGTCTCCCTCAGGAGGTAGTGGACTCTCCTTCCTTGGAGGTTTTTAAGCAGAGGTTGGGTGGCCATCTGCCATGGATGCTTTAGCTGAGATTTCTGCATTGCAGGGGGTTGGCCAAATGACCCCCCCCCCGTATCCCTTCCAACAATTCTATGATTCTATGAACCACAAATAAGGTGTGAGCTCCAACAGCATATGAATCAATATGGCTAACCTGATTCAAAAACACACACACACACACCCACTCAGACACGAAAACAAAGTTCAACACAGACAATCACAAACAAGCAGCCGCACCCTAGGCCAACCACAATTTCTCTCACCACCAAAGGAACACAAGCGAATAGCAAAGAGAACCTGCACAAACGACGCTGACACAAAAACCCACACATATATTAAGCAAAATAGAAATATCGCCTCCCGACCCCACCCCCACCCACCATGGCCCCCTCCACCTCTTCTCCCCTTTTTTCTTCCTAGGTTAAGGTAAAGGGTCCCCTGACCATTAGGTCCAGTCGTGGCCGACTCTGGGGTTGCGGCGTTCATCTCGCTTTATTGGCCGAGGGAGCCGGCGTACTGCTTCCGGGTCATGTAGCCAGCATGACTAAGCCACTTCTGACAAACCAGAGCAGCGCACGGTTTCCCTTCCCGCTGGAGCGGTACCTATTTATTTACTTGCACTTTGACATGCTTTCGAACTGCTAGGTTGGCAGGAGCAGGGACCAAGCAATGGGAGCTCACCCTGTCGCGGGGATTCGAACCGCCAACCTTCTGATCGGCAAGTCCTAGGCTCTGTGGTTTAACCCACAGCGCCACCCGCGTCTCTTCTTTTTCTTCCTAATGTAACCCTAATGTAACTTGAAAAAAGAGACATTGCACACACCTTTGTAAACCAAGAAAACTTTAATAAAAGGAAAGAAAAAGAAAAAAACAGAAAAAAGAAAAATGTGAGCTTACTGTGTAAAGCCAGTTGTGCAAAATAACCTTGAATGGGGTGGGTTTCATAAGGCGATCAATACAGAGGGAAAAGAGAAATATCCTGCAGGAAACACTTGATTTAGCAGTATATCTCAACCATGCTGCTTAGCAGTTCATGTCAGACAACCCACTTATCCTTGGTAATGCTACAGAACAGTATAATGCTGCCTATTTGCAGTTTGCACTCCATGAGATAGAAATTGCTTCAGCAATAGCAAGGTTACAAGCAGAAAAGCTGCTTAACTCATATGCTTAAAGGCACTTCAAACATTAAAGATGGGCCACTGAAAAAATGTTCTCTAGGAAAACGCCTCCATTCAAGGCTCTTTACATCTGTTTGTCATATAAATATGTATTAGGGCTGGGCGATATCTGGTTTTCAGCATCGTGATATATCACCAGCTAAACACTGTGATATACTGATATATCACGTCTGAAATAAGGATTGAGCTATATGGCATTGGCTGATTTTCCCCACATTGTGATTTTTGCATAGCACACACACACATACATCAGGATTTGAAATATATTGCCACGTCAAAAATCATGAAACTGATACCACGATATGGACTCCAAACTGGTTTTGGACAATATATTGATATACTGCCCAGCCCTACTAGTGCCTGAACACTCTGCTACAGAAGAAGAGTGACTCTACTCAGTGAGGTCTCATCCATGCACAAAAGATTCCAGCTACTAGTCTAGAAGAAGAGGGACGCGGGTGGCACTGTGGGTTAAACCACAGAGCCTAGGGCTTGCCAATCAGAAGGTCGGCGGTTTGAATCCCCGCAACGAGGTGAGCTTCCATTGCTCGGTCCCTGCTCCTGCCAACCTAGCAGTTCGAAAGCAAAAGTGCAAGAAGATAATAGGTACCACTCCAGCGGGAAGGTAAACGGCGTTTCCGTGCGCTGCTCTGGTTCGCCAGAAGCGGCTTAGTCATGCTGGCCACATGACCTGGAAGCTGTACGCTGGCTCCCTCAGCCAGTAAAGCGAGATGAGCACCACAACCCCAGAGTCGTCCGCGACTGGACCTAACGATCAGGGGTCCCTTTACCCTTTACCTTTAGTCTAGAAAACTAGTCTAGACCTGAAACAAAACAGGGAACAGAGCTAAAAGCCACAATGCAAAGGGAGAAAGCAACATTGTATTACCTTGGTTGTGACCCTGTACGTGATATAAGTCTCCATCGTACAGACATGTTTCTTGGGATCATCAACAGTGACAAAGAGGTCTCTCATCTCCCCATCCAAGTCATCATCCAGCTGCAGTCTGTTCAGAAGTGAGGAAGAAGAGGCTGGGCTTGAAGTGTCTACAGGAGTACCATTGGGCAGACTGAGGTCCTGGAAAAAAAGCAAAATGGCAGGTGTGAAGGAGGAGGAGGAAGAGGGAAACCAGCAGCAGAAAGAATCCATTTCTGATTTTTAAAAGCATCACCCACAAAGGCAGACTGGGTAAGTGGTTCAAAAAACCAATTCATTTTGCTTGACTAGCAGTACTTAGCATATATATGCTTCATTGTTCAGCGCTATAGAGCAGTGGCGTAGCGTGGGTTATCAGCACCCGGGGCAAGGCAAGTAATTTGCGCCCCCTAACCCATGGATTTGCGCCCCCTAACCCATGGATTTGCGCCCCCTAACCCGTGGATTTCCCTAACCCCCAGATGTTGCGCCCGGTGCGGCCGGCCCCCCCTGCACCCCCCACGCTACGCCACTGCTATAGAGCATGAGGCTCCTAATCCCAGGGTTGTGGGTTCGAGCCTCACATGGGGCAAATAATTCCTGCATTGCAGGGGTTTGGACTAGATGACCCTCAAGGTCCCTTCCAACTCCACAATTCTATGATTCTATGAAATCATAGAATTGTTGTGATCCTTACAATGACTCCCCACAACAGACTGAGGCAAGTGAGTTCATATTGGAGGAGAGTCAAACTATGTACTGCCTGCTTTGAACCACTACACTATGCAATACAGTGGTACCTCTGGATGCGAACGGGATCCTTTCCGGAGCCCCGTTCGCATCCAGAAGCAAATGCACCCCGTGTCCGTGCATGCGTGGGTCGTGATTTGCCGCTTCCGCGCATGCGCATGGCGTCATTTTGACCGTCTGCACATGCGCGAGCGGCAAAACCCAGGAGGAGCGAGCTCCGTTACTTCCGGGTCGCCGCAGCGCGCAACCCGAAAATACTTATCCCGAAGCTACTTCAACCCGAGGTATGACTGTACAGAAGTTCACAAAAACAAAGCCCAGGTTTTTTAGGTACTCAGTTCTTGCAGCCCCCTTTTTATGGCCTTCCACCATAGCTGGGGAAAGTAACTGGATTTTCAGAATGCAGTATATTTTACCAAGTCCTGCTGTAGTATTTGCTGCCACCCATTCTTAAATTCTGCAAGCCTAGCATTAAGCCTTTCAAGCTCTGTTTGCTGAATTGAAGCCAGCATTTTTGAGAAAGCACTTCAGTATTCCCTGGACACATCCGAAAATGCATTTTATAGCCACAAATGCAAGCAGCACCCTCTCTGAAGTACTCTGAGTGCGTGTGTCAGATCTTTCATACTGAAGAGCCAAAACAGCCAATATTGTGCCTGCCCTATGCTGCTGAACTCCGACTCCCATCAGTCTCAATCGCCATGGCAAATGGGGTGGGGCATGATGGGAGTTGTAGTACAGTAACATCTGGAGCAGTGCTGGATTTACATATAAGCTAAACAAGCTATAGCTTAGGGCCCCACTCTCTTGGGGCCCTCCCAAAAAATTAAAGGAAAAAAACAAGTGGATGTACATTTCCAAAATCTAAGATAAAAAACAAATAAAATAAAATCTACATACAGCAACAGTGTTTTGTGTTGTGTAGGCTCCTATGATGTAAGTAATGGGCCCTGCCTGCTAGCCTGCTCCCTAAAATATCACTGGTTTGCTCATTTCTATATATAGGGTGCCTACATTCTGCATGGACTGGTTGCACGGCAACATGGGCAAATGGCTTTAGATACCTATTAGGTCCATAAATTTCCACACAGCATATATTCAACACACACGCACAAAAAGTGACAATTTGTTGTTGACAAAGGACAGCTAGACATATAAAGGGCTTCAGTAGCTTAGGGTCTCATCAAACCTAAATCCGGCCCTGATCTGGAGGGTACCAAGTTAACTACCCCTCCTGCAGATTCGTTGCAAGATGTTAAATCATGGTGTCTCTCCTCTGTGCTACCTACTTGTGTACAAGTTAAGTGGCGAACCTCGACATCTCTGGCATCTTTATCAGTATCACCCACAACAGTTTCTGCAATTCACTCTTCTGCGACAGGAACTCCCAGGTCCCACCCCACAGCAAAACCTTTATGTTCTAGAAGTTCAGAAGCACAAGTTCTTTGAGACACAACAGCTCCAGAGCAAAACACACTTACGAGAGTAAGCCCCTTTGAGCACAGGCCTTCTGAGTAAACAAGCTTAAGGATGCACTGAAGACCTAGTACTTAGTAGTCAATTTTTTATTAAACTTTAAAATCTTAACATATATATTCCAGAGTCCAAATTTGGTATACATGTCTCTTTAAACTTTTGGCTTCCTGCCTTTCCCTCCGAGATGTTCTTAATCCCATCCCATATACATGCTGCATCCTAATAAACATTTCTCCGAAGACGCATTCTTCTGTTTCAAATATAACCTTCTACCGCTGTTCCTATTTCAAATCCTGCTCGCGATTTGCAGTATGTTTACAGCAAAAAAACAAGAAAGAGTCTGAAGCCAGTTGTTATTTAAATTAAGCTACCCAAGGTTCAAATGAGGACGAGAGAAAAAGCCTCACCAAGTTATGTATTCTTGGAACACACACACAAAAAAAGATGGTCTTTGCTAAACAATAAACCACAAGATAAACTTTAAGGACAGCAGATGCTTATCACTCATGTATTTATAGGCTGTGTCCTTGTCTTCATGCTATCCCTATTAAGGAGTGTGCAGTTTTTCTCTGCCACAAACTACCCTCATGCTTGGTTTTCCACAAAAATAATGCCCTGAACTGCAGGAAACACTTGATCAGAAGCTGCCATGTCATTCAAACTTTTCCATTTGTGAACTTAAGGTAAATATAAAGGGACCCCTGACCATTAGGTCCAGTCGTGGCCGACTCTGGGGTTGCGGTGCTCATCTCGCTTTATTGGCCGAGGGGGCCGGCGTACAGCTTCCAGGTCATGTGGCCAGCATGACTAAGCCGCTTCTGGCGAACCAAAGCAGCGCACAGAAACGCCGTTTACCTTCCCGCTGGAGCAGTACCTATTTATCTACTTGCACTCTGACATGCTTTCGAACTGCTAGGTTGGCAGGAGCTGGGACAGAGCAACGGGAGCTCACCCTGTCACAGGGATTCGAACCGCCGACCTTCTGATCGGCAAGTCCTAGGCTCTGTGGTTTAACCCACAGCGCCACCCACGTTTGTAAACTTAAAGTCCTGCAAATTTTGAATTCTAATTTTAAAACCTGCTGAATCAAAATGCACAACTGACATTTAAAATGGCTATATTTCATCAAGTGAAGGTGAGTTATAGAATTATGCATCTTGCATTGAATTGCACTGTTAGTAGTTTATTTCAGTACCAGTTACTTGGGGGGGGCTGCACCTTCCCCCCCAAAGTAGGAGAAAGCCATACTTGGTATGCTATTGAAGTCACAGTGCTCTCTATATTAATTTAGCACATTCTGTAAGAGGGTAGCATTACCACCCCATTTTGGACAAACATGCATGATTCAGATTTGACCCAACACTTCTTAGCAGTCAACTGAAGTAGGTGTTTTTTCTTTAATATTAATGAATTCTTGGACCTGCTTGTAGAATTTGGGTGTTTTCTAAGTACAGTGGATGCTTGGGTTGCGAACGTGATCCATGGAGGAGGCACGTTCGCAACCCGCAGCATTCGCAACCTGCAGCGCCGCATCTGCGCACGCTCGGGTTGTGATTCAGTGTTTCTGCGCATGCGTGAGCGCGAAAACCCGGAAGTAACTCGTTCTGGTACTTCTGGGTTCAGCCCGATGCGCGTCCTGAAGCGTCTGTAACCCGAGGTATGACTGTAATAAATGGCATAACTACATAGAACTGCATGGGGAGTACAAAAGGATTATTCTTCATGTCTCAAAACACATACCTACAATTTTTTCCTGGCTCTTGCAAAAGATAGAATTATCTAAAAAAAAAACACAAGTTGTTTACAGAAAACGAGACAAGATAGAGATGCATGAAAGTATTTGTTATCAGAACATGGAGTGTTGTGACAACAGGAATGGGAAGGAGTTCAACTGGTCTTTTCTGACTTTTATTTCCTTGTACTTCTCTTCTATAAATGCCAGCTCATCTGAGAATTTATAAATGATGCAGATGTGCTGCTGTGCTGTATACATGTGCTATTAATTTTTAAGAGTAAATAAGCTTCATTTTTAGCACAGCTAGGCAAATAAGGCCAAAAGGGTTTCTAGTCCATAAGGTATTCATTGTTGGGTTGCTTTAAAAAAACCCTCAAACTATTCCACCTTCCCACACAATCAAATCATGTATGGCCTGCCAGCAGCCTGAAAAGAAAAGAAAAACTGCAAGCACTCTTCATTTATAAAAGCTTTCCATACTGGGATAGGAGTGCTGGAAAAAAAGTTCACATCTGGAAACCAATGTGCCCCTTTGGATTCAGATAGTACATGGGTAAAGGTAAAGGACCCCTGACAGTTAAGTCCAGTCGTGAATGACTCTGGGGGTGCGGCACTCATCTCGCTTTACAGGCCAAGAGAGCCAGCTTTTGTCCACAGACAGTTTTTACGGGTCATGTGGCCAGCATGACTAAGCCGCTTCTGGCAAAACCAGAGCAGCGCACAGAAACACTGTTTACCTTCCTGCCGGAGCAGTACCTATTTATCTACTTGCACTTTTTTGGGTACTTTTGAACTGCTAGGTTGGCAGGAGCTGGGACAGAGCAATGGGAGCTCACCCCGTCATGGGGATTTGAACTGCCAACCTCCTGATCGGCAAGCCCAAGAGGCTCAGTGGTTTAGACCACAGCGCCACCCGCGTCCCATAGTACATGGGTAGACGAGTCTAAAAACCCTGGGACACAAATTTTCACAGCCCTCTAACAGCCTCATTTATCAGAAGTAATGTATTTCATATTAACTCTGGAAGTGTATACTTGATTCTGACTAAAGTAAGCTTTCGAAGAGATTTTTCCTCTAGGAGGCTTTTGCTCTAGATCAGGCATGGCCAAACTTGGCCCTCCAGATATTTTTGGGACTACAATTCCCATCATCCCTGACCACTGGTCCTGTTAGCTAGGGATGATGGAAGCTGTAGTCACAAAACATATGGAGGGCCAAGTTGGGCCATGCCTGCTCTAGATCATTGTTTACCAACCCTGGGTCTCCAGCTGTTTTCGTACTACAATTCCCAGCCTTCCTGGCCACCGGTCTTGCTACCTAGGGGTGATGGGAGTTGTAGTCCAAAAACAGCTGAAGATCCAAGGCTGGGAAACACTGCTCTAGATCAGTGTTTCCCAACCTTGTGCCTCCAGCTGTTTTTGGACTACAATTCCCATCATCCCTTGCCACTGGTCTTGCTAGTCAGGGATGATGGGAGTTGTAGTTCAAAAACAGCTGGAGGCACAAGGTTGGGAAACACTGCTCTAGATGACCCTTCTGGGCCCTTCCAACTCTATGATTCTAGGAACGCTCTGCACTGCAACATTTTGTGCCAGCTTCTGCTTGTATTTCAGAATCCTTAACTGGGCCTTTGGAATGTTGAGTGCCTCTGCTAATCTAGAAAATCCTCCCAATACAGCCAACACCTTCTTTTGAGAAGTGCATATATAAAAATAAAACCCCAGCACATACCCTGGACTCTTCTGAGTTGATTAGAATATCCCAAACTTAGTTACACAATTGTCTTTTTTTATTTGGCAGATGAAAAAGCATACAAATCTCCCTATTCAAGACATTTGAAGAAAGAAATGCCAGCTGGATTTTTTGCATCTGCTTAGCCCCAATGTGCACTCTGTGTCTCTTAGCAGCTAATCTTCCCTCCTTCCTCCCAACCATTATGGAAGAGTAGATGTGGGAGATAACCAGCAGGATGAGAAATCCTCTACTTCAAACTCTCTAGCTACCTATAACCCCCAGAAGGCAACACTGCAAGTTCAGAAGGAGCGGAAAGGCTATTTGTCATATGCTAAGTGCAATGTATTTAACATAACTCCAAGCACAGAAATAACTGTTTCATAAGAGAGCATCTTCTATTAAGTTTTAAACAACAAAACTTACCCCAATTTCTCACTGTGGTCACATCAACACCATACATTTAAACAGTGCTATTTTTCTAGAAAAAGAGGTGCCAAAACGCACCATGAACAACTCCCTTGTTCTCTTATAATGGCAATGGAACCCAACTGAGTGATGCAGGAACTCAGTTCCAGCTGAGAAAAAGCCCTGCATTTAAAGAACTCCTATAGGGAAGTGGGTGGTGCTGTGGGTTAAACCACAGAGCCTAGGCCTTGCCGATCAGAAGGTTGGCAGTTCGAATCCCCGCGACGGGATGAGCGCCCGTTGCTCGGTCCCAGCTCCTGCCAACCTAGCAGTTTGAAAGCACGTGAAAGTGCAAGTAGATAAATAGGTACCACTCTGGCAGGAAGGTAAACAGCATTTCCATGCGCTGCTCTGGTTCGCCAGAAGTGGCTTAGTCATGCTGGCCACATGACCCTGTACGCCAGCTCCCTCGGCCAGTAAAGCGAGATGAGCACCGCAACCCCAGAGTCAGCCACGACTGGACCTAATGGTCAGGGGTCCCTTTACCTTTATATCACTTTAACAGTCATGACTTCCCTCTCAAAAACCTGGGAACTGTGGTTTGTTAAGGGTGCTGTGAATTATTAGGACACCAGGCTTCTCTAGAAAGTAGAACTAAACTCTGGTAATGTCCTGCTCCTGGGCGGGCACACATGAAGCAGGGGAGCAGCATGCATGCCCAATGCTATGTTCAAACTCACTGAGAATTCTCTATGTACAGTACTACTAAATCATGGGTTAGCATTGCACGCAAATAGCACCTTAGTTTGTACCTGGCCAATAGGAGACAGATTCACTAGTTTTACATCTAATATAGGCACAGGGTCGCCCTAGGTTCAGAATTTCCTGGACGTATCCGGAATACTGCAGTGTCTCGGAAAATCAGGACATATGCCAGCCCATGTCAGCAGTGCTGACTTTTCCTTAGAAATAGCTCAAAAACATCCCTCTCCCTTTTTTTTGCAATTTCACTCAAGAACATGGGTAGGCAAACTAAGGCCTGGGGGCCGGATCCGGCCCAATCGCCTTCTAAATCCGGCCTGCAGACGGTCCGGAAATCAGCGTGTTTTTACATAAATATAATGTGCCCTTTTATTTAAAATGCATCTCTGGGTTATTTGTGGGGCATAGGAATTCATTCATTAAAAAAAAAAAAATCAAAATATAGTCCGGCCCCCCACAAGGTCCCGGCCCCCTGCTGAAAAGGTTTGCTGGCTCCTGCTCAGGAGCTTTGCCAAAATAAGCTGAACAACTTTTCTGTCCGGATTTTCAATGTTTGAAATATAGCAACACAAACATAAACAGTTCCAAAAGATCACAAATTGTTGCCTTGCCTCGGTGCTGCATGCATCAAAAATAATTTGGTACCACAAACTATGGAACTGATGTTCAGCTTCTTCCCTTAGCTCCTATATTAATTGCAAGTTTGAATAACCCTTTTCACATCACATGTAGCTCATATGCTCCCTTATTTGAGTACTACCACCCCTGCCTTTTCTGGCTCATGCGTAGGATTTGTCAGCCCTCGACTGCCCACATTACGTAAGTTATCCCAGAGGTTAGCAGATTTGCTGAGAAGAAGAAGAAAAAGCCCATTTCTCCAAAACAAGCACATGGGGAGAGAGGGATTGCAGTGTTACCCTGAAATCCTTTTATTAATAGAAAGAGGATTCTGCCGCAGTGCTAAAACGTTTGCATCCGTCACATACAATCCTTCAATGACACAGGCAGACTTGACACTCATTAAATACCAGGCAGAGGCTGCCATCATGCCACCTGGCGTATTGCTTTGGATTTAAGTGGCAAAGAAGAACATCAGTCACAAATGTGCGAGATTCTCTTCACTGCACCCATTTCTATTCTACCACTTAAACCTTGTGTTGACAGCTGCTACTTTTAAAAATGATGGCCTGGATGACAGATATTATTTTATCAGTTGGATTCCTCCTCAGGCAGGACTGCCATCCATCCATCTGCCTGCTGCTCCCCACCATTGAGGAGCCCAAAATAAATAATAATAATTTATTATTTATACCCCGTCCATCTGGCTGGGTTTGCTCAGTCACTCTAGGCAGTTCCCAACAGAATTAATGATAATGATAATGCAATAAAATATCAGAGCTTAAAAACTTCCCTAAACAGGACTGCCTTCAGATGTCTTCTAAAAGTCAGATACAGTGGATGCTAGGGTTGCGAACATAATCTGTGTGGGAGGCACGTTCGCAACCCACAGCACATCTGCGCATGCGCGGGTTGCGATTTGGCGCTTCTGCTCATGAGCAAAGCGTGATTTAGTGCTTCTGTGCATGCGCCAAAACCCAGAAATAACCCGTTCTGGTACTTCCATGTTTCGGCGCGTCCATATCCCAAAAACACGCAACCTGAACCGTCTGTAACCCAAGGTATGACTGTAGTTGTTTATTTCCTTGACATCTGATGGGAGGGCGTTCCACAGGGCAGGTGCCACTACCGAGAAGGCCCTCTACCTGTTTCCCTGTAACCTCACGTCTCGCAATGAGGGAACCGCCAGAAGGCCCTCGGTGCTGGACCTCAGCAGGGGGTTGTGTATGAAACACTAGGAGTACCTCCCTGCCATCTTAAAAAAAGTGCAACAGGAAATGAGAAGCCACTCCTCTTTCTAAGTTGGCTCAGTCAATAGGGCATGATACTCTTAATCTCAGGATCGTGGGATCAAGCCTGACGTTGAATGAAATAATCCTGCATTGCAGGGGGTTGAACTAGATGACCCACAAGGGCCCTTCCAACTCTATGAGTCTACCATCGAAGAGGGAAAGTTCCAATGGACTGTTTCACCCAATGGGTGACATCAGCAGTCATGGAAATCTGAATATGTGCACCATCTTGGGAAATCCCTTTCAAGTACGAGATATCTCTACTAAGAGTGTTAGTTTATTTTGCCCCCAAGAACAGTAAGGCTGCAATAGGCTTAAGCAAAGTTATTCTTATTATGCAGATTTCCCCTGGAAAGCTCCCAGATTATAAAAGCAGCAACCTTCCCCGTTTGTCCACAGCATTTGAGCTTAAGATGTGAACTACCTCTGAACAAATAGGCTACATGTCATGAATTACCGGTAGTCTACTTTTTGTCCAATTTCACAGTCAGTATCATTGTTATCTTGGGACACGACGGGGTGAGCTCCCATTGCTCTGTCCCAGCTCCTGCCAACCTAGCAGTTCAAAAGCACACCAGTGCAAGTAGATAAATAGGTACTGCTGTGGCGGGAAGGTAAACGGCGTTTCCGTGTGCTCTGGTTTTCCATCACGGTGTTCCGTTGCGCCAGAAACAGTTTAGTCATGCTGGCCACATGACCCGGAAAACTGTCTGTGGACAAACGCCGGCTCCCTCGACCTGAAAGCGAGATGAGTGCCTCAACCCCATAGTCGACTTTGACTGGACTTAAACATCCAGGGGTCCTTTTCCTTTACCTTATCTTGGGACAGTGAATTTTGTAAGTTGATTTTGTGTCTGTGAAGACATATCTGTCCTGGCTTCCCTTATCAGTCATTTCCACCAGGTGATTCTGAATTCCGTTGTTATGGGTGAAAACTGTTAACTCTAATAACACAATTAGAAATCAAGCTCCGCTGCAATCAATGAAACGTCTAAGCGAATTATTTAAGGAACAGGATGTAAAAACCAGCATGACTTTATTGAAACATTACGAATGAAGTGAAGCAGAATAATGTGCCAAGCAGTTCCACGACATAATTTAAGCTTTGTCAAGATTTTCCTAAGCCTATTACACAACAATTTGCACTTTAAAATGTCCAGTGAAAGCACCTCACATCTTTTTCTCCCATGATGGACTAATGGTCTCACAACTCCATCCCAAATCCAAGTAGCGGGAGGGGAAGCAAAGCTGTCTTAGCCATTTGGTTAAAGTGAAACAAGCTGTGAAAGGCAATGGTCATTAAAAAAAAATGTATGGCAGTGAATGAATTGCTCCAGATGAGCAGATTTCAGTCACCAATCATAATATCCCTAGAAGTTTAAGGAGAAAACATGCGCCACATGGTTCTTAATTTATTCCAACATATCCACAAGATTAGGTTAGGCTAAAATATCATCACTCGTTCATAAAGCTTCATGAGGTTTATGTTCAGCCCAGATTCATAAATCACCTCAGCAGCCTGGTGGCTTCTGTAGAATTATGCCTCTGTGGCTGAATCTCACGATGCAACAAGAGTTTACAGATCGCAACTAGTTCAGATGATGTGAGTACTTTCTATGCTTGTCTCTCCACCATCCAAGCAGGGCTCCTGGTGCCAGTATGGGAAATAATCCACCCAATATATAAATCCATTACCATATGGAACAGGAACAGTTCTGCAGTCTGATATCAAGCCACATCCAAATATCATCCACTTCACTGCAATAAACTGGAGACTCATGGAGATTCAAGCTTACTCCTATTTGGGAAGCCAAAAGTTCTTCATAATTCTTTAACACAGGCTTCCTCAACCTCAGCCCTCCAGATGTTTTGAGACTACAATTCCCATCATCCCTGACCACTGGTCCTGCTAGCTAGGGATCATGAGAGTGGTAGGCCAAAAACATCTGGAAGGAGGAAGGTTGGAGGTTGAGGAAGCCTGCTTTAACACCAGGACTGAAGCGGACAAGACCAGTTAGGGTGTTCATTTAAACCAGTGTAATGACACAACCACCATTCTGAAGCATCTTAGAAGACCATTCTTCAAAAGAAGCCTCAAGTTTTTCAATATTTTTTTAAAAATGAAATTATGTAGTGCCACTGCACTTACATAAAAAGATCCATTTTCTTGTAACGGGCCCGCTTCAATGCTTTTATTCCACAAGTCAGGGGAAAACCCTTAAGATATCCCTACGGCTTTTAAAATTATAGATCTTCCACTGGACTGCACCCAAGAACAATCTGCAGTTAATCAACTTTATCCTCTTTAGCCAATATCAATATGGAGGAAGCTACTGTAACGTTTTAAAGGGACAGGGAAGTAATTCAACCTGATAAAAGCTAAGCAGCCAACCTTGACAGCACATGAATTATCACTTTGCCTAACGCACAAGCCAGTCGCTGCTTTGTATCTGGCTCCTAATCTCACATCACAGACAACTGTATGGAGCCTTGGAGGTTGATGCAATAGCTATTGGATCATCAATTGTCAAAATGCCCACTACACAAAAGAAACTTGAAGGAGTAGGCAGTATTTTAATTTCACATGTGAAATTCTAGCCTGCAAGAATGTAACAGCCCTGCTGAATCAGACCAAATACCCACCTAGTCCAGCATTCTATTTTCATAGCATCAACCACATACCCTTTGGAAAACCCATAAGCAGGTCTTGAGCACAGCAGTACATGCCCTCTCATTGGCCAACTGGCATTCCAAGGGAAACTGACTGCTACTAGATGATATATTGTTATCATTAGTAACAACTGACAGCCTGTATAAAAGTGAGTGGGAGAATTAGCCAGAGTGCTTATTCAGCTAAATGTGCAGCTATTTTGTGCATTTGATTAGAAATACAGCAATCGCGATATTTAAGTGGCTGTCAAGTCTGTGGGCATCTTAATACCTGTGTAAAAGAAGGGCATTAATTTTATATTGTTTAGGACAGACCTGTAAATAAGCGCAAACTGTATTCAACTGCTCCAGTGTTGGAAATTAGCCAGGCGCCAGGCGCACTTTGCAACTGGGGATTGCCAGAATGTGAACACTTTGAGAAGCCTTCTTGTCATGTATGGCGACTGAGACTCAAGAATAAAATTGCTGAGGGTACGGGAGGAGAAATGCCTCTGTACTTCCCAGGTAGGGTTGCTGCACCACTTCCCAAGCCATTGCATAAGTCACACCTGTAAAATGACAAAATGGCGACTAGACTTTCTGTTTCTGTACCCATAACCAAGGTCTTAGAAGCAAATAACAAATAGCTTTTCTATCCTAGTTTCTAATACTTCTTCCCCACATCCCCCAAATCACTAGCCTGCTGCACGGAGGCATGAAACCCTTTCCACACTGAATGTTCAGGGCTGGGCCTTCCTGCCTGTTACAGCCCAGTGTCTATGCTGGGTGCAGAAGAGGAAGAGAGATTGCTCCACTCCTCCTCTTCCTCCATCATCCCCTTCACCTATACCTAGCCTAGGACTACCAGGCCAGCACGTAAATACAAGGCCTCATGACATTACAAAAGTACAGTGGTATCTCTGGTTACATACGCTTCAGGTTACAGACTCCGCTAACCCAGAAATAGTGCTTCAGGTTAAGAACTTTGCTTCAGGGTGAGAACAGAAATCGTGCTCTGGCAGCGTGGCAGCAGCAGGAGGCCCCATTAGCTAAAGTGGTGCTTCAGGTTAAGAACAGTTTCAAGTTAAGTACGGACCTCCAGAATGAATTAAGTACTTAACCCGAGGTACCACTGTAGGGGACGCAGGTGGCGCTGTGGGTTAAAGCCTCAGCGCCTAGGACTTGCCGATCGAAAGGTCGGCGGTTCGAATCCCTGCGGCGGGGTGCGCTCCCGCTGCTCGGTCCCAGCGCCTGCCAACCTAGCAGTTCGAAAGCACCTCCAGGTGCAAGTAGATAAATAGGGACCGCTTACCAGCGGGAAGGTAAACAGCGTTTCCGTGTGCGGCTCTGGCTCGCCAGAGCAGCGATGTCACGCTGGCCACGTGACCCGGAAGTGTCTCCGGACAGCGCTGGCCCCTGGCCTCTTAAGTGAGATGGGCGCACAACCCCAGAGTCTGTCAAGACTGGCCCGTACGGGCAGGGGTACCTTTACCTTTACCTTTACCACTGTAGATCTAAACTCTTCAATAAACAACATACTGCTGACACGCAAGTCCAGGGAGATTAAACTCCCACAAACATATTCACCAGAAAGGTTACATGCGGTGTTTTGGTGTG
This sequence comes from Podarcis cretensis, assembly GCF_951804945.1. NCBI lineage: Eukaryota > Metazoa > Chordata > Lepidosauria > Squamata > Lacertidae > Podarcis > Podarcis cretensis. The sequence continues at coordinate 16,002,320 of NC_137187.1, forward strand.
GGTTTTTCTGACAGGGAATGTACACTTAGAAAGCAAAGGATGAAATAAAAACCCTAAGGATGTTGCCATTCATCATCATGCCTTGCAGTTGCTACAAGTTCTTATGAGTACGTGGTCAGCTACAGCAAGTCTCTTGGTAAGCCAGACACTAGGGCTGTGAGTGGCAGCTCACCACAAGACACAAGCCCATTTCGCAAGTTGCCTTCATGCTTATACTAAGTGTATGGAGAGGAAGTGGGGGCTGTGGGTCCTGGCTGCGCCCAGACATTCTGCACTCTGCAAACCCCACTGCTGCCTGTTTAGCACGATAGCGCAATCTTGCTTCCCTTTCGCATGATTAGGAGTAGACATGCAAGAAAGGCCAGTACAACTCAGCATTTGCAGACTGCCTTCGATCAGAGGTTTCAAACAAGCAGCTCATGGAATTGAGCTCTCACGTGGGTGGTCTGTAGAAAAGCTGCAGATAATTTGTTTCAGTATTTTGCCCTGCACTTAATCCTTTTTGCCAATGGAGATTCAAGGCCATTTTGACAAGGTTCAATTTTATCCGACAGAGTGGCTAGCAAAGGACCGAGGGCTTGTGATTTTTCACATTATGCTGGCGCTGTCTACAATTTTTTCCTCTACTATACAGCAGTTCAGAGAGCCCTTCTCAGCACTCTGTCCTAGGGGGTACAAGACTTTCCTAATGCTGTGCTGGTTTTGATGATGATGCCACCACTGGAGAAAGAAGCTAATTAAGAGATGCGCCAAGGCTCCCAGCAAAATTCAAGTGGTGCAAACATACAGACACTGAAGTCTGGAAACGGCTGCATTAGATACTTCAGAGCATTTCACAGACATGGTCTCATGGCTCCTTGGAACAATTCAGTAAGGTGCACCAGTATTTTTGCCCTTATTACAGGTGGAGGCCAACAGAACAGCTTGCTGAAGAATAGCTTGCAAGTTTGATGGAAATGCATTTGAACTGGGGACCTCCCACTTCATGCATGAGTTGCTAAATGCCGCTGTGCTACACCAACTGAAACAAACTACTTGTTTCAAAATCAGCCATGGAAAGGATGGGAGCGTATGTACACATACTGTACACTTGACATGTGCAAGAGACGGCAGGTATCTCAGTGCTGTTGTATACGTATCCCTTGTACACACCAAGTTGCTCCAGAACAAATTGCTCCTCCCTACCAGTTTCCACAGGACAGAGACTTTCCCAGAAGTTAGCAAATGGTTGGCTGAGGGTTCCTTCAAGCCAGACACCTTTGTTTTGTAGGTCATCATGACTATTAGGAGGTTTCTTGGGGGGGGAAATACACTTTTAACACACTTAGAGATAACCCTAGCCTAATAATGGCAACGTCATTGTCCCATGAATATTATTTGCAGTTTCCAAGACAAAAACAACAGGGGTGAAGGGTTCCTCAATCCTAACCATCAGGACTCCCACCAGCCACTTCATGTCATGTGCCATTTTACATCTTTCTATGCAGCCTCATAACATAAAATTCCCTGGGTGAATTATAATAAATAAGTAAAAGACACAAAAATGTCAAACAGTTAAAAAAAATATATATGTGCAAACACCATCACAGGTTACAAAAGTTACAAACAGATTTTTAAAAAGAAAAACAGGGTCAGAATACAGAGCTTATTTAAAACGGCTAGGTGAACAAAAAAACAACAAAAAACACCCTGGCACCGAACCACCATCCAGGCAAAGCTTTCTGAAAAGCCTGTTGCATAACTGAGATGCCACTACCCAAAAGGCTCTGTCCTTGGAGGTTCACCCACCTCTCTTTATTAACTTGGAGGACTCCGAGTAGGGCCACTAAAGAGGACCTTAAGGTTCAGATAGGTACATAGGGAAGGCAGCAGACTTTCAGGTAACCTAGTCTCAAACATTTGGGGCTTTGAAACATTTGGTGACTGGGAGTGGCTGCCAGGACCACATAACACTGGTCCTGAGAGATCTGCATTGGCTCTCAGTACGTTTCTGAGCACAATTCAAAGTGTTGGTGCTGACCTTTAAAGCACTAAACGGCCTCAGTCCTGTATACCTGAAGGAGCATCTCCACCCCCCATCGTTCAGCCCAGACACTGAGGTCCAGCTCCAAGGGCCTTCTGGCAGTTCCCTCATTGCAAGAAGTGAGGTTACAGGGAACCAGACAGAAGGCCTTCTCGGTAGTGGCGCCCGCCCTGTGGAACGCCCTCCCTTCAGATGTGAAGGAAATAAGCAGCTATCTTATCTTTAAAAGACATCTGAAGGCAGCCCTGTTTAGGGAAGTTTTTAATATTTAATGCTGTATTGTTTTTAACACTTGATTGGGAGCCGCCCAGACTGGCTGGGGAAAATCAGCCAGATGGGTGGGGCATAAATAATAAATTATTATTATTATTATTATTATTATTATTATTATTATTATTCTTATTCTTATTCTTATTCTTATTACCAGTCCTTTAAATGGGGCCTTGGAGGCAGAACAGATGATAAAGCGCAGACATAGTAAGGTAATAAGGTCAATGTACCCAGTTCCCAGCGGCTGAAATGTAGCCTGCTGTAGAAAAATCAGAGTTATATCCATTGCTCCACCCACTCCTTGCCTCTTGGGCATGAAAGAATTCATCTCCCTGGCTGGAAGAGGTTCCCCATCCCTGCTATACATGATACGCTCTTCAGGCTAAAGCATATTTATGGTAACAAGATCTGAGACAAGGTCAACATCAAGCTTCCACCACCCAGATTCCCAGCAGTACGAAGCTGGTGCTGATTATCTAGGACCGATGCCTTCAAGGAACACTCACAGTCACATACCAACCAAGTGTAGAGAAACTGGGTGGCAGCACATGAATGTTGCTTGGCTGCTACACAAGGATTCTTCTAATGCCAACCTCTTAACAATGAAGGTGCCATGTTCCAAAATGCATTGTGAAGACCAAACCAAAAACCCCTACCCAACTCTGCTTCTCAGCAGGTATGGGCCATAACAACAGATCTCAATGAAGCTTCCGCAGTCCACACATTTCAAGAAAGAGAGGCACAGCATTCAGGTCCAAATCCCGGGAAGAGGGCTTGAACAGACCTTTTTACATGCAGGCCTAACTGGATAGCTGCTGTCTCTCTATATTAAGCATGCTTGCAAAAACTGCTAAATTGTTGTCAAACACAGTCGAGATGTCAGTGTGTCTTCAAGATAGGGGGAGAGCAGGGTTTACTTCAAGCCACAGTTGGAGCCTTTATAAAGATCTATTTTGATATCAAGGTTCAGCTTCTGGTTCAGCAGCAGTTAATGGCTGCTAAAGACATGCAAAGTATATTTCCCTAAATAACCTCTCCATGGGGAGTGGGTTATGGAGCTTCTGGCCAGGTTTGACCCCAAACCCCTCGCTCAGTTCAACTGCCTGTTGTCCCTTGTCTCAGCACAAGGTACAGCAGTGACCCAATAAGTCTGGGGCTAGTAAAGTGTCAAGAACTCAGATATACAATCTAGGTGCCAAATGGCTCCTTAAACCAAGGTTGCAGTCACCAAAATGAAATGTCTTGTTGCCATTTTGGGGCAAGACAGCTCTAAAGTCTTATTTTTAAAATGATGGACTGACTGTGATTGATTCTCAGTTAAACATCTGGCTAGTTCAGAGCTAGACTGAGAACTCTGAGAACTTAAAAGAAGAAAAGTCACTTGGTCCAGGGACAGTCCACATTATATACTGGCCTCTTCCGACCTCTTTTTCTTAATGTTGACTGCTCCTGCTCAGGCTGCACAGAAATAGCATTTTGGTTCCATAAATCCATTCTGAATTGTGCAGATAAAATATAACTGATAGAATTCTACAGGATGGAGTATTAGCGTGTGAAAACTACCCAGATCCGATGATTGCCAAGAATGCACCTCCAGATGGTTGAGATATCAGGTGCCATCCTGGCGCCCAGGAATCTTCACTTGGTTGCAAGTGGCCAATAGCCAGGTGCAAAATGTGCCTGGCATCTGGCTATTTTGAACACTGCCGGTGCAACCTTCCTGTGCCGGTTAAAGCTGAAAGCTCCAGATCAGGAAAAGGCCAATACTGGGGGTCAGCAAACTTTTTCAACAGGGGCCAGTCCACTGTCCCTCAGACCTTGTGGGGGCTGGACTATATTTTGAAAAAAAAATATGAACAAATTCCTATGCCCCACAAATAACCCAGAGATGCATTTTAAATAAAAGCACACATTCCACTTATGTAAAAACACCAGGCAGGCCCCACAAATAACCCAGAGATGCATTTTAAATAAAAGGGCACATTCTACTCATGTAAAAACATGCTGATTTAGAAGGCGATTGGGCTGGATCTGGCCCCTGGGCCTTAGTTTGCCCACCCATGGCCAATTCTCACCTTGCACATCAGCAACTTATCTGATGCAGCACTTCCAACGTTATCCGAGAGGCACAGGTGGGACAATTCATGCAGCAGCAGCAGCAGCTCCCACACCACTAAGAAAAAGCAGGCTGTGGAACTTAAATTGACCCTTCATGACCAAAAAAGGAACAAGCAGGGATCCTGACCGGAGCTGTCCCACAAGAGTCCTTTGGAAGGCAAGGATGAAATGGGTCCCTGAAAGTAGGCGGCTTGAAATCCACTGGCTTGCTGTCAACAAAGCAATGCAGCCCAGGGTAACTCAATCCTTCCATCATCATGTAGCCCAGGTATAAGGAACGGAGGCCTATTGTTTGTTCACACACCTGGTACAAGATTGATACCTCATGGGAAGCCAATTACATGATGTTGTACCATGCGGAACTCCCGCTTGTGTAAAGCTCTCAAGGTGGTTAATTACTACACTGCCCCCGTGTGCAGCTGTTAAAACCAAAACAGATCTGCAGAGTTTTGGGTTGGTGTGTGGAACACACACAAGTTAAGGTGGCTCTCCTCTAGCGTATTTTGCAGAGTCCCTTCCGATGCGTCCTGAGAAACCAAAACCTCAAAACCAATACATTTGTTGAACGGTTGCACCTGCCAGATTTCTCAAGGCAAGCCACAGACTTTCCCATGCAGCCTGCAAACACATGACCTCTCTTGATAGCAACACCTGGGGGAAAAAGCTATGAAGCTAGGCTGCTTGCACTTATCTCTTTTCGGGTCACAACGCAGCAACCAACTGTGGTACTCAGGAAGGAAGCAAGCACTGGAGACTGGTGCACAGGGGCAAAAGAACCTGCCTGCCTTCTTACTTGCAACTCGTCCAGTGGTGGCTCTGCATGTCACCAGCTCCAGCTTCATATACAGTCCCTCTTCCCCTGCCTTCTGCCCTACGAATCTCAGGAGCAGCATAGGAAGACCCAGCTGAAGTGAGGTACTCAGAACACAGGGGAGGAAAAGTGCAGTGGCTTTTGGAAAGGGAGCAAGGCCAATGCTCTTGACTTACTTCCAGGAATTTGTAAGCTGCTCTGTGGAGGGGGTTGCTCAAAAAGCTTGTAAATAAACTTGTAAATAAATAAATAAATTCAGACCACTGCTATGCCTCTGGTTGCTTAAGGCACAAATATTTTGCAGCTCAAGTTATACAGTTTTACACAGCTCAAGCTATGCTTAACTGGGGCAGAATCTTCTCTCATGCCAGATATAAGATGTTGTCAGAGCCTCAGACTATAGTATCTTGAGCAGAGGTCAGCAAACTTTTTCAGCAGGGGGCCGGTCCACTGTCCTTCACACCTTGTGGTATCTACAGTGGTATCTCAGGTTAAGTACTTAATTCGTTCCGGAGATCCGTACTTAACCTGAAACTGTTCTTAACCTGAAGCACCACTTTAGCTAATGGGGCCTCCTGCTGCTGCCATGCCACCGGAGCACAATTTCTGTTCTCATCCTGAAGCAAAGTTCTAAACCTGAATATATTATTATATTATATATTATATAATATTATTATTATTATTAACCTGAAGCAATATTTCTGGGTCTGTAACCTGAAGCATATGTAACCTGAAGCGTATGTAACCCGAGGTACCACTGTATATTTTTTTTGGGGGGGGGATGAGCGAATTCCTATGCCCCACAAATAACCCAGAGATGCATTTTAAATAAAAGCACACATCTACTCATGTAAAAACCCCAGGCAGACCCCACAAATAACCCAGAGATGCATTTAAAATAAAAGGACACATTCTACTCATGTGAAAACACGCTGATTCCCAGACAGTCCGTGGGCTGGATTTAGAAGGCGATTGGGCCGATCCAGCCCTTGGGCCTTAGTTTCTCTACCCATGGTCTTGAGTATTCACTATACGTACATCCAAGAGGACACCTGTCTAAAATGAGGACAGGAACTTGCTTAATGCCTGGGGATCTGTACCAAGCTCTTTAGTCAATCTACCATTTGGGGCTCCGAGAACCAACTTCCAAGACATTCACATGCCATTTAAATTCAGCTAAGAATATCCCAAAGTGCCAGCAAATACAGGCCTTGATCATCTCTGCACTTCTTCAATTGTCCTAAGTTGGGAATCGAAGAGGTAAGCGATGAAGTTTCTGAGAACCTTTCCCAACAGGTAATGGCTTCTGGTGGACAAACCTAACTGGCAGTAGTGTTGGATTGTTCTTAAATATACTGCCGACTCCCCCAGGGAGGACTTGTCTTAAAGGTGGAACAGAGGCAACTTCAGAAAAGGAAGCCAACCCATTTGGGTCATCAAGGTCAGGTGCACAAACCAAGACACACCAAACTGGCAGATAGGAAAAGAGCCTGGCACGGAGCCAGGGATTGCTTCACTGCGCCCCACGCTTGCAACACAGCCTGCATTTGTGACAGCACTGCAAACCCAACCTCCGCACAAGTGTCCTCCACGCACTTTCAACACGGATGAGTCAACACACCATCACAAATTACCGTGTCCTTATTACGAGCCCAAAACAGAAGTTGCTTTGTTGTTTTCCCATTCTTGCCTTGGCTGTGTCGGAGCCAAAATATACTCAGATGGGTTGCTTACACACAAACACAAACAGGAGAGGACAACAGGCAAAAAAGACTGGAAGAGGACTTTAAAAAAAAAGATTCCCACCATTTCACCAACTGATCCAAGGGGGCAAGATGTTGGTGGAAGGCTGAAGTCCAGGGGTGCCTACTTGAATAAAATATTGAGGGGACTCAGGTAAGCCCCGCCTTACACCATTGATCACATGACGTGGTGCATGCACATCATTTGAATGGCAATGCCCATCAACTTTGGGGGGGGGCTCAAATATTGGGGGGGGGGCGAAGGGTCCTCGGTCCCAAGGAGTTGGCTCCCACGCTGAAGTCCCTCTTGCACACATGCCCCCTTGCTTTTTGCACGTTTCCTACACTGCAGCTTACTCTGTTGCAGCCCTGAGCGACCCAGCTGTCCAGGCACGGCAAAGAAACGCATTCACACGACCCAGATCGACCACGCACGCCCGGAAGCCAGGAGAAGAACCGAGCCCAGCCCTCGCCCTGGCCCCGCGCAGGCCCCACCGGCGGCCGCTACCTTGTCGGCGATGCTGCGCGGCAGCTGCAAGTCCGGGCTGGGCGTCAGCTCGGCGCCCGCCTCCTCGCTGCTGGAGGCGGCCAGCGGGTGCGGCATCTCCCGCAGAGACTTGGGTCCCGACGAAGGCAGCGCCTTGGGAGTGCCCGCCCCGCCGCCGCCGCCGCCGCCGCCCGCGGCTGCGGACATGGCGGAGGCGGAGCAGCGAGGGCCACGGAGCCCGGCCCGAGAGGAGAAGAAGCCTCGCCGAGCCAGCGACCGTCCGGAGGCCGCGCGGACGCTCCGCTCCTGGGCTGGCCGGGAAAGGGGCGGAGGGAAGCGGCCGTGACGGGCAGAGCCCCGCGCGCCCGGAGCCGCCCCGCGCCTTTCGCGCGCCCGGAGCCGCCCCCGGCCCGCCCCGCGCAGGAAAGACTCGACGTTGCAGCAGCAGCAACAGCGGCGGCCGCGGCTCCTCGGAGCAATTTCCCCCGGAGAGGCTAAGCGCCGAGGCTCCGCCCTCCCCGCGCCGAGAGAAGGAGAGCAGCCATAGGCGGAGCAGGGACCTGCGGCGCCTGCTTCCCTCCTCGCCCGCTGCTGCTCGGCGGGGCAGCCGCCCCTCTTTTCTCTCTCGCTCTCTTTCCCGGATGATCCCTGGGAAATGGATTTCTCTCGCGCCCGCCAGCGCGCATCCCTGTTTGGTGGAAGAAGCACCGGCTGCCTTGTTATGCTGCTGGTGGATTCTAACCCCGCTTACCCCAGGACACTCAACAGGTCTTACTTCTGAGTAGACTGGGGTTAAGGTTGCGCAGTTCCCGTCCCTTTGTTTTGAGAATCGTAGAATGGTTGGAGGGGTCCCCAAAGGTCCTCTAGACCGACGCCCCCCACAACTAGGGCTGCCACCTTTGTTCTGGCAAAATACAGGGCGGGGGGGGGCGATTGTTTTTTTTCTATCCGGTGCTGAAGTGACTTCAAAGCAATCCATTTCAGCCTCACAAGATGGGCCATCTGGCATTTGTCACTCATGCACACACGTTCACGTGAATTTGTAAATCTGTCTGTGCTGGGCTACCCGGAGATAAAATACATGACCTTTCGCATACCCTTTCATGTATTTGGAGAGGATCCCTAACTTGGCTGAGAGAGAAAAGATCTGAAGTGCAGGGCAAAACTGTATCAATACAGAATGTAGCATTTTATATTGAAATACAGGACAATTCTGCATTATACAGGACAATCCTGAGTAATACAGGACACGTGGCAACCCTACCTGCAACGTAGGAATGTTTTGCCCAAGGTGGGGCTCAACCCCACCCCCCTCCTGCTCTGCTGACCGAGCTATTCCCTGAGATGTTCTTAAATGTGTTGTGTGCATTCAATTTGCTGGTATGGGGGGCGTGCGGTTATTCTCCACCCCAACCCCATTCCATTGTTGCTGGTTCCGACATGCAGAGCACCCATGCAGTGATGGTGTGTGTGTATACATGCGAATACCAGGGGTGCCCAAACTTTATTCAAAGAGGGCCAGATTTGATGAAGTGGAACCATTGAAGTTGCTGACCATTTTTTAGGATTGAAGCTGTTGAGCTTTTTAGGGTTGCTAGGGTGGCAGTTTTTGAGCTTTTTTTTTAGAATTGACCTTTTTGAGCTTTTTTTAGGATTTGACACCAATAAATAAACTGCCAGGGGGCCAAATAAAACCAGCCAGGGGGCCAAATTTGGCCCCCAAGATGGACTTTGGACATGCCTGGAATAGACCATCACAGGTATCCTGGAGTGCCTACATTTTAGACCACTTCCACTTTTTCAGTGAAGTCGCTTTGCATGTGCAGCTACAAGCCACTAAAGATCTTTGGGGTTTGTCCTTGGGGGTGGGGGGGGGACATGGGGATTTGGGTGTGATGGCCTTCAGCGGACTTCCCATCTCTGAGCAGGTTTGCATCCCTCCTCACCATTGCTACCACTGTCCATTTGTTTGCCCCCCCCCGGCCCCACCAGCAGCAGCAAAAGCTTCAGCCATCTCCCCTGCATCCTCCAGTCACAGTAGCTGCTTTAATATGATTTGACATATACATGCTTACCCGTTTTCACTGCTTTCAATAGATATATTAGCATTATACACACACACATTTAATAAATCAAAACAAGGAATAGCTCGTGTTTTAAACAGCACAGGAGGAATAATAGTTTCTTACAAACAGCACATCGCAAAATCTCCAAGATCCATTAACTCTGATTTATTTTTCCTGTGAATAAAGCATATCTGACATAGTGTTCTCTCTCTCTCTCTCTCTCTCTCTCTCTCTCTCTCTCTCTCTCTGTTTTTCTGCTTGCTAATCTTCTCTGGCTTTCATTTGATTCAAATTGTCCTCTCTGGGCCTCGTCTCTGATAAACATCAGTTTTATCTTTACATTTGACACTAACTGCATCAGAAAAAGATGTTCCTTGATTCCAAATGCCAAGTGACAATAAGCTATGTATTCTGCAATGTGCAGACAGGAAGGATAACATCTTGCTAAAGTGACTGAGGTGACTTTAAGACAGGAGACCTTTCCTTACAGGTCATCATAGGGATGCCAATCAGCCAGTATTTTAATGGTTGTACCCATTAAGCTGTATTTCCAGGTTGGATAACTTTTGGGCCTCAGATGTTGGACTCCACCGCCCACCACCCTGCTCAACATGGCCTGTGCTGCCTGGGGCTGATGTGAGTTAGAGTCTGTCAACATCGGGTGGGTTATAGATTCCTCACTCCTGCTGTATTTGATCAGATAAGTAGCAGGATGTCTGAAAAGCAAGTGAATTCGAGATTCTGCCTTGGCTCTTCACCTGTAACCAAACAGGTTTCTATTTCACCTTATCCAGGACTACCAGGTTCCATCATGACTTCACTCTTGACCCACCAAGTTCTGTCCTGGTTTTAAAACTCATCCATGACCACCAGATTGTGTCAAGGTTCTCTCCACCCTGACCTTCCTCTTGGTCCGACACAAGAGCCCAGTACTATCAAAAAACAAAGTTGATAAGCGGCATGGCCACAGAAGCAGACTCATCATAACTGCATCAAGAATCCAATGCTTTTCTATATTTGCATTTGGAAAGCAGAATTTGGGCTTGGCCCAGAAACAGCTACATTATATGGGGCTCCTGCACCTTTAATAGCTGTGTAGAAGTGGGGATTTCAGCAGGTGTAGCTTGCATGACAAAATTCCCAGCTAAAATCGTTACACCACACTTAAGGTGCAGGAACTCTGCCTCTATGACTCAATGGCATAGCGTGGATTGCCAGCGCCCAGGGCCACATGGAGAAATGGGAACAGATGGAGAACACATGCACATTCAACTGTCTAATGGCATCTGCATCACCCAGGAAATCGCAGCCACAGAGATAAGAAAAGAAGTCATTCTGTCATCTGGAGAGGTCACTTCCTGGTTCATATGGAGAAGCTATTTTCAGTGGAGCCCAGAGATGGAAGTGCACAGCTGTACTGAGGCAGCACCAGTTGTTAAAAATTTGCACCCCTAACAATTTTGCATCCGGGACAACCGCTCCCTTGGCCCTTCCCACGCTATGCTACTGGCTACCCTGGTTCTACCCCTGGAGTGCCACAACTGTGAAGATCTCTGGTGGCTACCTGTCTAAACTCCGGTTCCCCTGTTGCCATAGATCCAGCTTGGACAAGTGCTTCTCTTTGCACCTCAGCAATCCACATATAAAGCAGGAGTAAACAGTGATTGATCGGACGGATGGTTGCAATGAGGCTTGCGCTATGGAAAATTTGTCAATTATATATGGAAATAATTTGTCTATATTTTCACACTCTCACAGCTTGCCTTTCTTCCCCTGTGGAACCCAAGATGTCAGGGAAGCCAAGAGGTGGCGCCTCCATGAGCAAAGAGCTCACCAAAATCACGCAAGATCTCACTGAAATCTCATTAGATATCACAGAACGCAAGAGATCTTGTAAGACGTTGGTGAGATCTCACAAGATCTCTTTGGAAGCCACTGGCATTGCTTCACATGCCCCACAGTGCAAGTAAGGGAGGCAATGCGGTGGCATATTCACCTCAGTTGGCAAACAGGAAGCGCTGCATGTGGTTTCCATACAATCACCTTCCAAGCACTAGCCCAGGGGTCAGCAAATTATTTTAGCCAAGGGCCGGTCCACTGTCCCTCGGACCTTGTGGCAGGCCTGAGAAGTGTCACAGGGGGCAGAGCTGGAATAATAATAATAATAATACATTTTTATTTATATCCCGCCCTCCCCAGCCGAAGCCGGGCTCAGGGCGGCTAACAACAATAAAATAATACAACATTCTAAAATCATTTCATTAAAAAATTACTTCAAATCAAATTGATGGCAACCATTGAGCTAGAGTTCTGTGAAGATTGCCAAAGGAGGGAGTCAGGCTGTGCCCTGGCCAAAGGCTTGGTGGAACAGCTCTGTCTTGCAGGCCCTGTGGAAAGATGTCAAGTCCCGCAGGGCCCTAGTCTCTTGTGACAGAGCGTTCCACCAGATCGGAGCTACAGCCGAAAAAGCCCTGGCTCTGGTTGAGGCCAGCCTAACCTCTCTGTGGCCTGGGACCTCCAATATGTTTTTGTTTGAAGATCGTAAGTTCCTCTGTGGGACATACCAGGAGAGGCGGTCCCATAGGTATGAGGGTCCTAGGCCGTATAGGGCTTTAAAGGTTAAAATCAGCACCTTAAACCTGATCTTGTACTCCACCAGGAGCCAGTGCAGCTGGTATAGCACTGGGTGAATGTGATCTCGCAGCGAGGACCCCGTAAGGAGTCTTGCTGCGGCATTCTGCACCCGCTGGAGTTTCTGGGTCAGTCTCAAGGGCAGCCCCACGTAGAGCGAGTTACAATAATCCAGTCCGGAGGTGACCATCGCATGGATCACAGTGGCTAGGTCAGGGCGAGAGAGGTAAGGAGCCAACTGCTTAGCTTGGCGGAGATGAAAAAATGCTGCCTTTTGATACGGAGGGGGGGGGGCATGTCTTCTTCACCTTCTTCTTTGCTACAATATATCAATTCATTTCCAATTGTCAATGTCAAAAGGGACTAAAATCTATAAAATCCATAGAAAATCAATGTGCCAATTTGCTCAATTTCTCTAGGACTCCATCACCCCTCCCCTGTCCTCCATAATCCCTCAAGTAAGGTGTCAAGACCCTAATCCTGTCAAATCACTCTGCCAAACCTTTCCTCCGGGCAATGCCAGGTGACAGACTATGCATACATGGACCATTGTCTTCCCATCACCGGCACTCAGGAAGCGCTTATCTGTGCATATCTCCAGCTCTGCATATTCCCCCCTCCCTCCTCCATATGTTAATCCGGTGTAACCCAACCTTTCCTTAATGTATTCATGATGTAACTGGGATGTATTTTGCACTGTATTCTGGGACATGGAGGGAGTTTCAAAAGTTCATGTCACCTCTTTCTCGCTGTTCAATCTCGTCTTGAACCTGTTGCACAATAAACTTGGATCTTCTGCAGTTTGCTCCTGTGCCCGGCTGAGCTCATTTTCTTCCGCAGGGACCCGCGGACACTTAGTCTGACGAGCTGGGTGGCAGAGTAGCCCCGCACCCAGATTTTAGCCGTAACACTTTGTTATAGCTGCAATCTGCGCCTCCATGGAAAGGGAGGTGTCAAAGATTACACCCAAACTCTTAACGGACGGTGCTGGCACTAATTGCACCCCCGCAAGAGATGGGAGTTGCCCCCTCAATCCCATATCGCCCTGTCCCAGCCAAAGGACCTCTGTCTTCGAAGGATTTAACTTCAACTGGCTCCCACGTAACCATCCAGCCACAGCTTCCAAACATCTGATCAGTGTGTCTGGGGCTGAGTCAGGATGGCCATCCATCAACAGATAGAGTTGGGTGTCATCAGGAGAGGGGGGTCAGCTGCTGTGCTTACCTTCTCCAGGACGCGATCCATAGCGTATTTCATCTCAGTGGGCTTGAGCAGTTCTTCAGGCACTGAACAAGCGGCCTTGAAACGACTGCAGCTTACTTGCGAGTATGTGCGTCCTTAGGCTCTTAGTGCCCATGCATCCAATGGCAGAGCAGGGTACAGTTATGTTCCGAGACGCAGCGTCTCCTGGCGGTCTCCTGGCGGTGCAGGTGGAAGCTGGCAGGGAAGGGAAAGTGGACTTCCAGAGGTGGCAAGGTGAGACGAGCCAGAGCCGGTGGTGGGCGCTGCCTTGCTTCCTTGTGATGGGAGGAAGAGGCCGAGCAGCGGTGGCTCTGCCAATCAGATGCCATGCCTAGTTTACCTCAGTGCGGCACGGGGATGTCTCTGCCAATCAAACGCTGCTGAGGTAAACCAGGTGTGGCGATTGAGTGGCAGAGCTGCCACCGCTTGTTTGCCAGGAGTCTTGGCTTTGCAGCAGGTTCCGGCTTCACGGCGCGGGGCGCAGGCCTGATTTATGACCCAGGTGCACACCTGATCCAGCCTGATCCAGCCCTCAGGCCTTAGTTTGCCGACCCCTGCACTAGCCAGTACCAGACTCCCATGCCTTCAGACCACACTCTAGCACTAGCAGCAGCAGCAGCAGCAGCAGCAGCAGTGATACAATTCTGCTCAGTCCTGATACAGTATATTTAGCCCACCCGAAACACTGACTCTCATGTCTCTTGGAACAGCAAACCTTCTAGAACCTTCCTCCCAAAAGCTATTCATACATTTCATGTATTTTACTACTTCTGTTTTTATTTGTGGATAGATGCACGTCTCCTTGCAAAGGGCAGCTGGCAACATTTGTGCTTTTCTATATTTCCCTGCTAAGTCTTTGTGTTCTTCTGCCTCTTTTTATCTCTTCTTGTATTCCGCATCTTCACAGATTCTGCTAATGGGAAGGTTTATAACTGCCGTGGCAAACAATTCAGGTGGAATGCTCATTGTCATTATAACCTCCCTGTAAATAAATCAGAATGAATGCTCAATAAAGACCAGGCATAGCCTAACATCCACAAAAGCTTTGAGCAAGCAAACCAGAATGACTGTTCAATAAACAGGTTAGCAGGAAAAGTCCTCTTTCTCTTTCTATTATTGCTCCACAGCTGCAGATCCCTTTACCAGCTGATATTTATTTAACGGCTTCTTACACAAAATGCCTTAAGATTAATTTTTACAAGCACTAGGCTGTATCATTGCCAGCTGGTCTGCTCCCATCCCCTTCATGGGGTTGGAAAGGCAGAAATCAGCAAGTGCAGCTTTTAATGGCATGGACCTAAACATTATGACTTGCTAATCATTGTAATTTAAACTGCTATTCAAGGGAGGGTTCGAAAGCTAGCAACTCCATCTGGTGAAATAATTTAAAACTATTTCTAAATGCAGAAACTATTTCTGAAATCACGTGCTATCATAGATTAAATGAGGACTAACAAAACTACTGACACCAGCGGTGAGAGAGAACATTAAAATATTCCTGAACACTTCCTTAGCAGTTAATTCTGTTGAAATTAGGGTGATGGGGGGGAGGCTTCTGCACCTTTAATATTGCAGAAGAGGCAATCCCATGCCACAGGCACTTGCTGAAATCCCCTCTCCTGCACAGCTATTAAAGGTGCAGGAGTGCTGCCATCTTCCACATCCGATTACCCTCATTTAAATTAATGAAAGCATTCATTCCAGCGAGTTATTGGGGTTTGTGCCTTCACTCTATGAACAGTCTGTATAACTACAGATACTTGTCAAACTATTGTCTATTAAACAACATTTCCAAAACACTAGGTGGGGGGGGGGAAATAACACAGCATTAACATGGTAGAAGCATGCCATTTTAATAAAAGGGGGCTTTTATGCTCAGCAGGGCCTGGGTCAATTGCTGGTAACATTTTGCACTGATGGGAAAATATCCACATGGTAGTATATTTTCATATTCCTTGTCAGGAGCTATTAGCTAGCATGGAAGTAAAAAAATGCTGCTCTGCTATTACTGAAGATCGGTTTGTGTCTTGAGATGTATTTTTATCACAGTCGTTGCATTTGCTCAATAGGGAACAAGATAACCTGTTACTTTGGTGTTGGAAATTCTCTATTTTATTTTTTAATACTTGCATCTGTTGGCAACTGTGTTTGGGAATGAAAAGCCATTCAAGACCATTCTGTGGTTCAATCTCCTTCAAAAGAACAACCAAAATGCTATAGTTTTTCTTGCATATACATAGGGAATCGTAGGTATTTCCGTACATCCAAATTTCCCAGATAAACCCAGCATACTGCAGTCATAAGCAGTGTCCGGGTGGAAATCAGCAAAATGTCTGGGGAAATCTGGACATAGCTAAAAAATGTCAGCAACACCCCCCCCCCCCTCCGCCCTGCCCTGCAAGCTCAGCAACTTTTGTGTCCAGATTTTCACCTTTTGAAATATAGGAACCCTAACATAGAGGATTGGCTCACAGTCTGCCGAATATAGTGAGAAAAGCTGGATAATATTGCAGTGTGCCTTCCCATTAAAGTGGCTACCTTTATTTATTACCATCCCTTGTTCTTGTGACTTTGTCAGCTGTTTGATTTGTCAGGATTAGAAGATGGTAATATTTATCTCCAGGCCCCGAAAGCTTAACCCGCTACTAATTTCTGCCACTCATGGTTCTTTAAAAGGCACAGGAGCAAGTATTTGGGAGCAGCTGGCAAACCTGTTTTCAGTTATTGTGAAACATTTCTACAGTATCCTAGGATTTTCATATTGCTTGGTTTGTACAGCTACGTTTCAAATTGTGTTTGGCTTTAAGGATTGCAGAATTTTATGGCAGAAATCACTTTGGGGCCTTTGGGGCAAAAAGCAGACTACACCTTTTTTTATAAATCAACAGCAATAATTATTTTGGTACATTTTCTTTAAATCCTTTCTTAACATAACCCTGTTTTTAGACTCCCACACAAAGGGAGTATGAAGGCCCAAATGTTCTTCTTCACATGGCAAAACCTAGGATATATGTTTCAGAAGAAATGGTTGTCATTTCCCCCTCTAATTGTCTTTAGGGCTAGCACTACCATTAGGCAGGGTGAGGCAGCTTCCTCAGACAGCAGACTCTCAGGGCAGAACATCCAGTAGCCCTCTGTTTCCTTCTGCCACCCAACCTAGTCTATGGGCAGCATCTCATCCCAGTGTTGAAGCAAGATTCTGCTGCCAGTTGGATTCTAGAAGTGGAAGGAGAGGGCGCCATTTTGTTCTTTGCCTCAGGCGGCAAAATGTATTGCAATTGTCCTGCCAGCCAGAAGCTGAGGCCTAATAGTTGATGCTAGTCAGTGTGTGCTTGTTTGTGATTGTAGTGTTGAAATGTCATTGTTGCTTGCTTGCTACCCAGACGTCTCCAGGAGACTTATAACACATTTGAAAACAAAAGCAGAACTACATTACAGCATTAAAAACATAAAAACACCATTCATATTTTTCATACCCTCCAACATTTCTCCGATGAAAATAGGGACGTCCTGTTCTATCACCTTCATATTATTATTATTATTATTATTATTATTATTATTATTATCAATTATTTTATTCACATAATATACATTATTTACAACAAACAACTCCAAAATAAACAGACAAATCCAAAATAAAACCATATGTAACAAAACCATAAGTCTCGTGTTTCCATTTACACTGATCTCCTCTCCGATACCTTTACTTGATATTTCTTGCTGCTTTCTGCTTTCCTTATAGAATCTTTATGAAAATTTAAATCTCTTCAAGAAAGGGGGAATTAGAACAGAGAACTGATGGCAGAGGAGGCTTAACCCTTTGAAAGAGAAATTCAGGGGAAGTCACCGAGGAAGTAACACAATGGAAAACACAATTTCTTCACAAACAAACACCCCACATGTATCTGCTGAAAAATCAACAAACCCCCCCCCCCCAAAGCATTTTGCTGACACAGAAGTGGACACCCAGGATTTTTGTTACAATACATGTATTGTATGATGCCTTTCCTTAGCCATCAGAAAATAAAAAAATTAAGCATTAAATACATTCATAATACAATATTTCCTTTGCTAAGGAGGCCAGGATTGAAAGCACAAACAGCAACGGGAATTGCATTAATTGATACGTGCATCCACGACACGCAGATCTGTTTGTTTTTCCTACAGCTCCCCGTGCCTAAAGGCACATTCCCCATCTACTCCAGTAACACGCATAATGAAACCATAGCATGGATGAGCAGCGAAGCAGCTGCCTTTGAGCTGGTTTAAATCCTTTATGCACATTGCCAGAAGGAGCACATAATGGGACCCAAGGTATGAATGGGAGGGGTGAGAATCCCAGGTGCCGAGGCATAGCAGGTGCAGGTGCAAATCAAGGCCAAACAGAAAGAAAACACAGACGCAATACATAGCAGGCTTAATGAATAAAAAGAAGGCCAGGGTAATATTAAGAAAAACAATGCCCAGGTTGCTAAGGTAACTGTCACATGTCCTCCATTGTGACATTTCCCCCTGCTGGCTCACCTGTCAGATAACCAGAGGTCTTTTATGAGAGTAAGTGCTTGATGTTTTTTTCTCCCATTTTGTTGACATCCCCCCCCCCATAACTGCTATATTTTGAAGATGTACTAATAGAACAGGAGACTGAGGTGGTGCATATCTAGAAAACTCCACAAACTGTAAAGAAGGTCTTATCACCTGCTGATACTGAACTCTCCCCAAAGCTGAGGTCCTATTGAGGAGCCCCTAGAGCAGGCATGGCCAAACTTGGCCCTCCAGATGTTTTGGGACTACAATTCCCATCATCTCTGACCACTGGTCCTGTTAGCTAGGGATGATGGGAATTGTAGTCCCAAGTTTGGCCATGCCTGTGGCCTAGAGGAACAGATTAGGTTGAAGAACAAAGGGGATAACTGAGACAACAGCCAATGATCCTAACGCACAGAACACGCGTGTGCTTTGGACTGATTTGTCACATCAGCAGAAAATTGTTTATGGGGGGGGGGTTACATACTCCTTGATCGTAATAAAACCTCAAAGCGGTTTACGGAAAAGTAAATTTGTCAATTAAAAGCGGCTAAAAATAGCCTTATAAGAAAAAACATTCAACAACTCATTAAAATCAACAATGAGCTAAAAACAAATTAAAACACATGAAACTACTAAATGTCTGGATCGGTTTGCCGAAATAAAAAAATGTTAAGTAAGCCCTGGAAAGAGTATGTTGTGTCTTCAAATAAATAAATAAATAAATAAATAAATAAATAAATAATTGCTTATAGAGAAAAATACAAAGCTTAATATCTTTCCCCCTTTTTAACTAAACTAAGACTTCTATCTCGATTATAATAAAAACACAAAAAGAGGAGGAAATAAAGAAAAAGGAAAAAAAATAGAAAACGGGTTAAAAGAGAGAGAGAGATGAATAAGAGACACCTGCCAGATATCAATAAGCAGAGAGTTGTAAAGTGTAGTTGGTGCCACACTGAAAAATCAGTTTGAAATGATGTACATGGGGATTGTGTGTTCATGTCGGATCACATATAGTGGGAATATGGGGGTTGCATTTGTTCCTGATTTGGCTGGTGGCAGCGATTTGTTCAGTCTGAAAATACTTTTGTTTTCTAGACCTTGACCAGGTGATTAAGAAGCCTCCAGACAACACTTCTTGAAGAGAGTGAATGTGACAGGGGGGAATTCGATATTCAGCGATGTAAGTAAGATTTCTTAGCAGCTCTGTACTCTGGTTCTAACACTATACATTTGGAATGGTCCTACCATTGGGCAGAGTGCGGAAATTGCCTTAGGCGGCAGGTGCCGGGGAGCAGCCACAGCAGCCTCCCTGCCATTCCCCAGTTGCTGTGTGAGAGCCATACATATTATGCATCCTCTACACTACTCTGCTGCCCTCAGATTCAGCCGCTAGTCCAACTGACTTGCCAAACTCCCTCAGACAACCAAATAACATGAGCCAGGCCTGCTATAGTTCAGAGCAGTTCTAGGGAATTCCTTCCTCCCCAGCCATGGCAGGGTTTATTTTCAAAAGACAGACCTACCTTCAACGGTTCAAGTACAGTCATACCTCGCGTTGAGTTTGTTTCAGGTTGAGCGTTTTCAGGTTGCGTCCCGCAGAGACCTGGGAGTACCGGAAAAGGTTACTTGCGGGTTTCGCTGCTTGTGCATGCACAGATGCTCAAAATGATGTCACGCACATGCGCAGAAGTGGCGAATCGCGACCCGCGCATGCGCATGCACAGACATGGGTTGCGTTCTGCTCAGGCTGCGAACGGGGCTCTGGAACGGATCCTGTTCACAACCAGAGATACCAATGTACAGTAATACCTCTGGTTACATACCGTCCTCCTTGCGAATGCTTCGGGTAACGAGCTCCGCTAACACAGAAGTAGGCGCACCTGGAAGCGAACTTAGCCCTGGGAAGCAAGCGGAAGTTGTGCGGCAGTGGCATGGCAGCAGCGGGAGACCCCATTAACGAAAGCGCGCCTCAGGTTAAGAAAGTTTCATGTTAAGAATGGACCTGCAGAACAAATTAAGTTTGTAACCAGAGGTACCACTGAAAATAGCCTGCTTTTCTTTGTGTTGTCACTTACTAGCCTTCAGATGGTGGGAGCACAGGAAGCAAGGCCTCCAAGGAAGATCTCAGCAGCTGTGGGCACTAGGTTTGCATGGGAAGAGGCCAGTCTTGCGATGTTCTGGCCAATGGTCAGGGATTATGAGAGATAATAATAATAATAATAATAATAATAATAATAATTCATTATTTATACCCCACCCATCTGGCTTGATTTCCCAAGTCACTCTGGGTGGCTCCCTACTGAATATTAAAAACACTATACAGCATTAAACATTAAAAACTTCCCTAAACAGGGCTGCCTTTAGATGTCATTTAAAAGTAAGATGGGAGGGTGTTCCACAGGGCAGGCGCCACTACCGAGAACAGTCTTTGCCTGGTTCCCTGTAACCTCACTTCTCACAGTGAGGGAACTGCCAGAAGGCCCTCAGAGCTGGACCTCAGTGTCCGGGCTGAACGATGGGGGTGGAGATGCTCCTTCAGGTATACTGGGCTGAGGCTGCTTAGGGCTTTAAAGGTCAGCACCAACACTTTGAATTGTGCTTGGAAACGTACTGGGAGCCAATGCAGGTCTCTCAGGACCGGTGTTATATGGTCTCACTGGCCACTCCCAGTCACCAGTCTAGCTGCCGCATTCTGGATTAATTGCAGTTTCCGAGTCACCTTCAAAGGTAGCCCCATGTAGAGCGTATTGCAGTAGTCCACTCTGGTGAGATAGTCTGCAGGCAGGTAGGGTCTCAGTCTGTGTACCGGATGGAGCTGGTGGTCCAACATCTTATGGAGGGCCACCGGTTCCTCATCCTAGAGGGCTAAGGTACACTAAGCTCAGCTTTCCCCCACTCTGTTCAAGGTTGGGAAGACTGCGGGCCCTCCTTTCAAGTAGGAACACCAATGCTGCTCCAACGGAAGAGGAAAGCGTAAGTGCTCCCGAGAGAGAGCCTGATGTTTCCTTGGAGACCCTTCCCAAGGGCAGGCCATGCACAGCCTACCACAGGATGCAAGCTGTGGGCCCTGAATCCAAGGATCAGAAGAAAGGGCCTTCCAAATCCTGGAGGTTTCGGCTTTGCAGAGCACACAGGGATGTTTCGGTAGGGGATGGGGGAAACAGAAGACTGCTCTGGGACTGCTGTGGGAACTGCAAGACCAGCCCCCAAAGCTTTAAACCACTACAGGAGAAGCAAGACCCAGTAATGGAGAAGAAGCAACCCAACGTTGATCGGCTAGATGTCCGTGCCCTGACAACCCACAACTCACTAGTACTTGTGAGCACCACCCCAGAGAGCACAAGTACAATTGGGGGTACTATAGGTAAGGGGGTGCCTGGAGGTTGTTCAGACAATAGCCAAGAATTTGGTGAATTGGGTCAGTCACAAAGACTGAGGCAGAGGGGTGGGGCCTGGTTGCCAGGGGTTTTTCCATTGCAATGATGGCACCAAATGGGCCAGTTCAAGGAAGGGTTGTTTTCCCAATGGGCAGGGAGAAATTAAATATCTATACTTCTACTTCTTCTTCTTCTTCTTCTTCTTCTTCTTCTTCTTCTTCATTTATTACAAGAATTTCATTTATTTAAAAAGTGGTAAAAAGAAAAGAAAAAGAAAAACATGAATGAAAATTAAAAAAAAGTGACAATTTGTTGTTGACAAAGAACAGCTGGATATATAAAGGGCCTCATCAAACCTAAATCCGGCCCTGGCTGCACCCCTTTTTGATGAAGTATGGAAATACTGGTTTTCCAGTGCTGTTTTGACATGAGTGCTGTGGGTGCCAGCATAAAATGACTGCCCTGGGCAGCAATAAAAGAGAGAGGTTCTGGTACTCCAGGAGTACCCACTAAAAAGGCCCACTAGTCTGCTTCTACCATATCTTTTGCTGTAGTTTCGTCATTCAGTACCTTGGAATCTACGATCCAGTCGATGCCCTCGATCTATTCAGAGATGGGGAACTTATCAGATCTTGACATCATTGTTAATATGATGGAAACACCTAATTGTGAAGAACAGGTACAAACTTCCCCTTCCTTCCTTCCTTCCTTCCTTCCTTCCTTCCTTCCTTCCTTCCTGCCTCCCTGCCTCCCTGCCTCCCTCCCTGCCTGCCTGCCTGCTTTTGAAGCAGAACTTGTGTTTGCAGGATCCTGAGCACATGGGCACTCCCACACCATGCACTGAATGATGATGATGATGATAATTTTATTATGTATATCCCACCCGCCTGGCTGGCTTTCCCCAGCCACTCTGGGCAGCTTACAGAACACACACAAAATTGTAAAATGTACACAACTGTCATAGACAGGTAACTGCAATTATTGATCTCAGTTATATATATATATATAAATACAGAGTTCATCCACACTTCTGCATATGGTGTGCCTATAAAGCACAAGTCCTAGCAGTTTCCCACTTGACCCACACTTTCTCAGCATCGGTCCAGGGAGTTTTCTCTTTGTCCTGCTCCTTTCCATGGGAAAACCTGCTCTTCAGTGATATATCAGAAAAAATAGCAATCTGGGGAAAACCCAAATTCCTGTTAGCTCCGTTTGAGCACTAAAGAGCAGTACTCTTATACCACTTTAACAATTGTGGCTTTCTCCCTAAGAATCCTGGGAATTTCTTAAGGGTGACAACCACACAGAGTCAACAATAACTTACCAGTAAGAAAGACCACCAGGATAAAATACTGTTTTCATTCCCCATCAACCCATCCCTTGCATCAGAAATATCCCAGGACCCTTAAGAAACTGTGAAAGTGGTGAAGCGTAAAACCTAAAACAGATATTGGGAAGCTTTGGTTCCCCCAAATGTTGCTGAACTATTTTTCCTGGCCGTTGACTATGCTTGCTGGGACTGGTGGAAGTTGAAGTTGAGTCTTCAGGGCTGCAAAAAAAGTAGCTAAGCAAAAAAATGAAACAAGGATACACTTTCCAGACATATTGCTACTTTCTCTGATAGTGACTCCAGGAGCTCAGTGCCAACAACACTGCAGCTGAAATGGAGCCACTGAAAAACAAAGGGGATGTCTACACATTCTCAGGGGGACTCTGAGAATTCCAGGAATGCTGAGAGCTTTGCAAGGTGGGGAGGGCAGTAACTCAAGGTGGAGACAGAACAGCTTGCTGGAGAAGGCATGGCTAGCTCCATTAGGAAGAGCACTCCCATTAGGAGGTGAGAGTACAGTGCAGTATTTTGTTGCAGGCTCTGCTTCTCATTATATATTGTGGAAATGCAATGTATCAAAGGACAGGGTTTATAGTGAGGGGGGAAGAGAACTGGGAGGGAGAGGATTGCATCTGGCAACCAAAGCACCCCTTTGGTTTCAGGTAGTACAAGGGTAAAGGTAAAGGAACCCCTGACCATTAGGTCCAGTCGTGGCAGACTCTGGGGTTGCGGTGCTCATCTCGCTTTACTGGCCGAGGGAGCCGGCGTACAGCTTCCGGGTCATGACTAAGCCGCTTCTGGCAAACCAGAGCGGTGAATGGAAACGCTGTTTACCTTCCCGCTGGAGCGGTACCTGTTTATCTACTTGCACTTTGACGTGCTTTCGAACTGCTAGTACATGGGTAGACAAGTCTAAAAAGCCCATGGCAAACGTTTTCACAGCCCTCTAGCGTAGAGCTTTCCAAGTTGTGTGTTGCAACACATTGGTTTGTTGGCTGCAGTGGGCAGGTGTGTCATGCAAACACTCCTCACACTCCTCCCGGGGTTGGAAAGGGATTGGTTTAAGCTCTGGTTTGCTAGTGAAACTGAATTACTGTGTCATAAAATGATGCATGTCTAAAAGGTGTGTCGCCAACATGAAAATTTTGGAAAGCTCTGCTCTAGTGGCTACGGTGGCTCATTTATACTGGATTCTGACCAAACTAAGCCTCCTGGTGTATATTTTGCTCTAGAAGCTTAGTTTGGTCAGAATTGAGTAACAGCAACTCAGCTGTTGGGTGGTCAGGTGGCAGCTGTTGCTTACCATGCCAGCAGCTCCTGGTTCAGGCTGCGATTGCCATAGTTTACATAGCCAAAACAGCAGCATCCACACAGAAGTTAGCCCCAACATTTACCAAAGTACAAAAAAAAGTTTTACAAAAAAACCACACACCCTAAGGCAGGCTTCCTCAAACTCGACCCTCCAGACGTTTTTGACCAACAACTCCCATGATCCCTAGCTAGCAGGACCAGTGGTGAGGGATGGTGGGAATTGTAGTCTCAAAACATCTGGAGGGCTGAGTTTGAGGAAGCCTGCCCTAAGGGGATCCCCCTACTCAAAAAAACAGCCCAATAAGGATACAGCATGCTCAGTGGCCATGGAATGATGACTGAGATTTGTGGGTGGAGGAAATGGAAAATGGGAGAAGGGGAATGGAATGGAGTGGGGTGGTGGGAATGCTGGACAGTGTCGCTCTGCGCTGCAAGGTTTTGTTGCCGTTCCCACATAGGAGTAGGGGCAGCTTGAATGAATAATATTTTCCAGAATATCCTGGACAACAATGAGGAGAAAATTAGCTTCCTCCGTGCCATTTCTGCTAGTTGCATGGCTGCGCAGAAAAGTGGCAAGGACACCTTGGATCTCCCGTACACGAAGAATGAATTGGCGGAAGCACTTCTGGTAAGTGAGATATCTGGCACCAGGAATCCTGTGGGGCAGATGGGCAGCTAAAGCATTGGGGGGGGGGGGGGTTGGACTCAATGTTGAGCAGTACAGAAGAACCCAGGGGAAGGGAGGAGATGTGGCTGTGGCAGAAAGGAGAGAAGTGTGCAGCCATATTAGAGCAGGATGGCCAACTCTATTGTAAAAAATAATAATAACAGTGATATCCTGAAGGTGTAATGTCGGCTTGGAGGTTTGGGGAAGACGACTAGATGGAGAAAAGTGGCAAATACAGCTGAGCAGTGGTGTAGCATGAGGAGACCACAGGGGCAGTTGCCCCGGGCATAAGATTGTTAGGGGATGCAAAATTTCAATACCTGGTCTGCTTCGATGCAGCTGTTTACTTCCATCATTGGTCTCCATTGAAAACAGTTTCTCCGTGCAAACCAGGAAGTGACCTCTCCAGACAATGGAACAACTCTTATTTTCTTATCTCTGTGGCTGCGATCTCCTGGGTGATGTAGATGCCGTTAGGCAGTTGAATGCACATGTGTATTCCATTTGTTTCCCTCCCACCGTACTCCTCATGGCCCCGGGCGCTGGCAACCCCTGTTACACCACTGCAGCTGAGTAATAGAACCTGGGAGGAAACTGTTACACAGCAATGACTCTCCCCTTTCGTCCTACACTCCCAGATGGTGATGGAGACGCTGCCTGTTCACTCTGTGCCATCGTTCCTCCTATCCTGCTCAATGCTCACAGTCTACAACCTCAGGTACCAAGTCAACCTATGACAATGACATCCAGGCTGGCTCTAGCACTGGTATTTCTCAACTGCATCATTGGGGAAGGGGGGATTTTTCCCCCAGTTGCATTTCTCACCTCCCACACCATTGCTGGAATAAACCCAGAAATCCTTGGCTCCCCCTCAAATTACATTTCACACAAAGTTCTATGATTCCCTCCTGTTTGTTTTAAAAACCAAACGGGTTTCTGGTTGTTAAGGGTACTGGGAATTGTAGCTCTGTGAGGGGTAAACTACTGTTTGGGGAAACCCATGTGTTTTAAATATGCATTAAATATATGGTACCGATGTGGCTATGTGCTTCTCTTCATTGCTTCCTCTTTCAGTCAGTGTCCCTTGTGACTTCTTTGGGTTTGTACCATCACTGTTATACTGACGATATTCAGTTCAGATTTTCCCATGCCTTTTCTTGCTTTTTTATGGTCATGCTCCAGTCTCCTCTTGGATGATAATCTTTAAACTATAAATGTGCACTAAAATAAATTATTTTTTTCTTACACCCAAGCCCTTTGTGTTGTCTGCTCCTCCTCTTTCTTCCGAGGACACTACTCTAAATTCTTCTTTGCAACTCCCAAGTTTTCTCCTATAGCTCATATTCCCAATCTAGACAAATCCTGTTGATTTAGAATGCCCTGAGCATTCGGTTTTTGGCGCCTGCAACATGGGTGCCTCATTTAGAATGCTTGAAAGCAGGACTGTGCTTATCCGGGTTCTGCAAACCTCCTCCTTCCCCAGCCCACACCACAGCAACTTACTTCAGGGCAGGAGACAGGCAGAGAAAACTTCAGGCACTTCCAATCCATAGGATCCTCAGCCAGGAAAGTGATGCTCAGCATATAGTTCTCATTAAGGAGAAAACCCCATGTGCCTTTTTCTTGGACATATCTCAGTTGGTTAGAGCGCTGTGCTGATAATGCCAAGGTTGCAGGTTCGATCCCTGTATGGGATAGCTGCATATTCCTGCATTCAAGGACTAGACCAGGGGTTGTCAACCTGGTTCCTACCACCCACTAGTGGGTGTTTCAGGATTCTAGGTGGGCAGTAGAGGGCTGTACAGCACAAGCTGAATCCTGCTTCCATCAAGCACTGGTGGGTGGTAAGGAAATTTTACCATCAAGAAAGATGCATTAGTGGGTGCTAGGTATGAAAAGGTTGACTACCCCTGGACTAGATAATCCTCAGGGTCCCTTCCAACTCTACAGTTCTCTGATTCTCAGTGGAATTTGCAGACAGAGCATCATGATCTTTGGTGAGAGGGCTGAAACTTGCCATTTCCAGGCACGTGCAGCATCTACATGACATTGTTAGCTTACTTAGGAGAACATGGAGGAAAAGACTCCTTGGAGGAAAGAGGTGCCCCCCACTTTTAAAGGGAGAGCAGAATTTGCATTTTTCTCTATTTCACAGCCCTTCCTCTCAACCAGCATAATAACCAGTTGCTTTATCTTTGGTCATGCCAGCAAAATGAAGCCCCCATTTGATCCTGAGCAACTGTCTGGTATCTTGCGACTGGCTCTCCATGGCATTTTTAACATGGATACAGATTTGGAAAATCCTCACAGCCAGGTAAATTCAAGGTTTCTTATAAATACCGGGGAAAGAGAATATTCTTTTTCTGGCTCCCTTTAGTTTTGCTCATATTGCTGAGAGACAATCCATCCTCAGGGCTACAGCAGGCAGATGTACCGGTAAGTATCAGAAAAACAAGGATGGGGACTTGTTCCATCTTGTTATCCTGAATCTGCTTCCCAAAGAAGGGTCTTCCTTGGACAGGCTGAGCTACAAGGTTTTCTGTAGCCTATCTGCATATATTTTTCAACTTGAACTACTGCAGACTTCTCTTTTTTTGCGTCTCATGACATTTGAGCCCACTGCATCCAGGTCATGGGTAGGCAAACTAAGGCCTGGGGACCGGATCCGGCCCAATCACCTTCTAAATTTGGCCTGCAGGCGATCCGGGAATCAGTGAATAGAATGTGTCCCTTTATTTAAAATGCATCTCTGGGTTATTTGTGGGCCTGCCTGGTGTTTTTACATGAGCAGAATGTGTGCTTTTATTTAAAATGTGTCTCTGGGTTATTTGTGGGGCACAGGAATTCATTCATCACCCCCCAAAAAATATAGTCTGGCCCCACCACAAGGTCTGAGGGACAGAGGGCCGGCCCCCTGCTGAAAAAGTTTGCTGACCCCTGATCTAGGTTATACCTCCACTGCTGAAGGCAGTGTGCCTCTGAGTACCGGTTTCTGGGAGGAACACTGCTACACTCAGGTCCTGCTTGAGGGCTTTCCATAGGCATCTGGTTGGGAAGAGGATGCCAGACTAGGTGGACCTTTGGTCAGCTCCATCAGAACGCATCTTATGTTCTTACCTGCCAATGAGGACAACCTTTCAAGTATCTGATGAAGTGGAACTCTGGTCCACAAAAGCCACAGGACTCTGTTGTTTCCCCTGCAACATGGGTACTCCTCAGGAAGTGGCAGTCTGATTATCATCTTATTTGTTAGTGGGCAAAGGAATTCAGTCTGTACACCAGGAGTGGCTAACCTATGGTCCTCCAGATCATCTTGTTGGACTACAACTCCCATCGTTCCTCGCCATTGTTCATGCAGGCTGGGAATGTTGGGAGTTGAAGTTCAGCAACATCTAGAGGGACACAGGTTCCCCACTCCTGCTCTACACATGAGCCCAGGTTTTCCCAAACTTGGGTCTCCAGCTGTTTTTGGACTACAGTTCCCAGCATCCCTGACAAGTGGTCCTGCTAGCTAGGGATGATGGGGGCTGTAGTCTAAAAACAGTTGAAAACCCAAGTTTGCGAAACCCTGCACTAGCCTTTGGCTCTCTTTCCCTTCAGGCTCTCTACCAATCGTCTGCAGACACAATGGAGATCATGCTGAAGGGTTTGCTGTCTGAGGTTCCAACTACAAGCCACCTGCTGTTTATTTTGAAGGTGAGTGGGTTAAAGGGAAGAGAGTGGCACTTTATCTTGCCACTTATACGATGGAGAGTCTGGCAGGGAAAGCATTTATGAATATTTGCTTAATGTATTTATAGCCAGCTGTTCATTGTTCACATAAATCCCAGAGAGAGAGAGGGAGGGAGAGAGAGAGAGAGAGAGAACGAGAACACAATAAACAATGTTTCATGTAAATACATCTCATGGGAATATAGTTTTCATCGCAGTAGGCATTCTTTTAGTCAGCAGCATCACCCGCCAGGCAACAGTACAGAAACCTGGCTTAAGACACAGTGGTGTCCAAACTTTTTTCAAAGAGGGCCAGATTTGATGAAGTGAAGGGCCGTAAGGGCCGACCAAAGGGCCAGCCAAAGTTGTTAACCTTTATGATTTTACCCCAAAGTTGTTGAGCTTTTTTAAGGGTTTTTTAGAATTTTACCCCAGAAAATGAACTGCCACAGGGGCTGACCAGCAAGCTGGATTAGCCCCCAAAATGGACTTTGGACATGCCTGGCTTAAGGGATGCAACAGACCAGCATCAGCTTGACGAATGCAGAGTCCATTTAGAAATTTTCAGGATTTAGAAATGACAGGGCAGAGAGGAAGAAGAGATGTTTGTGGGGACACAGTTGTCAATGAGTGGTGTGTAAGTCTCAGGCCAGGTGCTGCAGTCATTCTGAACTGCTGCTTCCTTCCTCAGCACATCAACTTCTGGATTCATTCCAACGATCCCCAAGAGAGATGTAGGTCTGTCCTCTGCAGCACCACTGTGTTGCGACATGCTCTTCTGCTGCCAGATTTCAACGTGAGTACCCCCAGAACCTGGCTCAATACAGCAGCCCCAATACGAGTTTGATGTTTTATTATGCTTTTATATTTGTTGGAAGTCATCCACAGTGGCTGGGGCAACCCAGTCAGATGGGCGGGGTACAAATAATAAAATGATTATTATATTATTATAAGTACTAGGTGAAGCAGGTCCAACCTGTCATTTCCCCTTCTCCATGTTCATGGGAATGTGTCCACAGCAAAGATTCCTGCTAAGGACCTGTCTTCCTCACAGGCTAGGATGTGAAAAGTAGAGATCAGCTGAAACAAGGGGAGAAGCAGACCACAAAATATGAGTGAAGATCTCTGTTGTCTTATGTCCCTGCAGAAGTCCGCTGAGCTTCCTGCCTTGGGACACCACGTGGCACAGTTTGGAATCTGTATCACAGATACGATGGAAGATGTGAGCAACCAGGCCAGGTTGACCATCAGCTGCCTTTATGAGCTGCTGCTTGATCAGATGGGTAAGTTGGTTTGAAAACATGAGACCAGCAGCCCCTTGTTGGGAGGCCACATATTGCTTCCAACAACTGATAATACAGTGTCATGAAAATCCATATACAGGGTCTCATCCCTTTAGAACATTTTCCATTAAGGATGTATCTCCTCAAGATGTTTCAAAGAGAGTTGGAGATGCATCTGAACCATGGACATTTTTATATCATAATTTTGTTATAAATCATAAGTGTTGTGTGTATTGCAATTTTATGTTGTGAACTGCCTTGAGATCGACAGGTGAAGGGCGGTGTGCAAATTTTACACACACACTGACCTAGTCAAGGCTACTCAAATTATTTTGACACTAGAGGTTGAAAATCCCACAACTGTCTTCCTAGGAGTTAAAAGCACAAGTTGTAAATTAAATAGCTAGCAGTTTCATGACACCCACTACCAGTTGCCTTGGTGACCCCCTCACTCTTCTTAATAGTAGGACCTGTTTCTGACCCTAAGCCCCCCTCCCCCACCTTCATCTATCCTACCTTCACCTACCTGTGCTTAAGGTAGGGCAATTCATGCTTATCACATCTTATAAACTCTTTCCAGGCTTATTGTTTCAGTACTGTAAAGGTACACCTGACTGTTTGGTCCAGTCGTGGACGACTCTGGGATTGCATGCTCATCTCGCGCTATAGGCTGCGGGAGCCGGCGTTTGTCCACAGACAGCTTCCGGGTCATGTGGCCAGCATGACTAAGCCGCTTCTGACAAACCAGAGCAGCACACAGAAACACTGTTTACCTTCCTGCCGGTGCGGTACCTATTTATCTACTTGCACTTTGACGTGCTTTCAAACTGCTAGGTGGGCAGGAGCTGGGACTGAACAACGGGAGCTCACCCTGTTGTGGGGATTCGAACTACTGACCTTCCGATCGGCAAGCCCTAGGCTCTGTAGTTTAGACCACAGCACCACCCGTGTCCCATTCAGCACTGTAGCATTGAGCTAATCTCCTCACCCATGCTGAAAAGTGTCATTGTTCTAGTTTCTCTTAACTTGTTCTAGTTTCTCTTAACTTGTATAGATCCCAGAGGGCAAAGTATCCCACGGGGATTAGGACTTAACTGAAAAACGATCTCCCTTCTTTTCACATATTAATTCTTCCATGAGAAAGCTGATACCTGGGGAGGGGGGGAACACACAAAAAACTCCAAAAACCTGGCAGCCTGCTCACTGTTGTGTTTCATGCTGTCCTTGTCTTCTCCCATAGGCCACACTCCATATATAAACGTAAGCGTAGCAATTAAGGCCACAAAGTATTTGACATACCTTCTCCTAACCCAGATGCAAATCTTTATTTCTCAAGTCTTGCTTCGGACCACTGCAGGAACAAGTGGGATTGGGCAAATCCCCTTGTGGGGAAATCTTAGGATACCTCACAAATCCTTGCACAGATAGCAGTTATCTTGCGAAGGGGACAGAAAGATCCCAGGTCGTATTGTCAAAGAGACCCATTACATAGACAGAAATAGAGGTACTTCTGCTGTCTCCCTGTCAGGGCTGAGCGTGAGTGAGGCTGAAGAACTGTGGTGCCACAGTTACGAAGACCAGAAAATGCTGGCTTACGTGGATTCCTGCAGGGTGGGTGAGGTAAGAACATACCTCTGAGGCAGCATTAAATATGGACAAGTTCACACCCAATGGAAATGCCTCAAGCTTTCCCAAAATTAGGCTGGTGTAGAAGAGGCTCATCCATACTTCCACTTTCCCCTGGGGAAAACCCACTCTTTGGAGCTGAATCGGAACAAACATCAGTCGGGTTTTCAGTGATTGATATTTGCCCTGATTCATCGCTAAAGAGTGGGTTTTCCCTGGGAAAGCCACAGGGCAATGGGAAACCACTCGGACCCATTCTAAGAATGCATAGGACAAGCTGAAGACCACTCAGACCCATGCTTTCTAGGCTCAGGACAAGCCCAAGTGTGGACAAGCCCTCAGTATTGGTGGTGCTGGTAACAGAGTCCTCTGACCACAGCACCGTTCCTTTCAAGAACGATCTTAGTGGCCCTATGCCATAGTTTCCCAAACTTGGGTCACCAGCTGTTTTTGGAAAATACTTCCCACCACCCCTCATTAGCAGGAATGATGGGAACTGTAGTCCAAAAACAGCTGGAGGTTCAAGTTTGGGAAACCCTGACCCCTATCCTCTGGAAGCAAACAACATCCTGCAGGATGCATCTCACCCGGGATACAGTCTGTTTGCACTACTGCCTTCTGGCAGGAGATATAGAAACATCAAGTCAAGGACAAATAGACTGAAAAATAGTTTCTATCCAAGAGCTGTGGCCTTTTTGAATGCTGTAACTCGATAGTGTGACCTGGGAGTTTGATGGGTGTGGGTGTGGGTGTGGCTGGAATGTGGTTTGTTTGGTTGTTGTTGCTGTTTTGCTTTTGTTGTTTTTTTAAGGGATGACATCCAATTTCGTTGCACTGTGCAATGTTGCACTTGTGTAATGACAATAAAGAATCTATCTATCTATCTATCTATCTACCACTTTGGCAGCAAAATGGGGCCACCATGGACAAGACGATGGTTTATGCACACTTGAGGGACTCTCTAGATATGTAGAAATGTATCTGTTTACAACCTGAGAGGGAGACTTCATTTTGACTGGGCATGCTTAGTAGCACCCAGGGCCCACCAGGCTTTGTGGGTTCTGGTTGTGGGGAGGGAAGAAAGGGAAAGGGAGTTAGCCTGCTTGAAATAGAAACATGGCACCTACCTTCCCCATACTTTAGAAACCTACCCCACCCTTACAAGCTTGAGCAATAATATACTCAGATTTGAAAGTAGCAGTCATCCTTAAACCAAAGCTCTTCAGACTTATTTGGAAGAATGGGGTAAGTTCTCCCAAGGATGGGGGCTAGGAAAGAAAGAAGTATGTCTTTTTCTTCCTTTCTTCTCATGATACTCTTCCCTGCTCAAGCCCAACCAGTGCTACACAGCTCCTAATTCCAGGTTGGGTGGAGCCCTTCACAGGACTCCTGTGAGGGACACCAGATCCCTCCAGAGATCCTTTCCATTCATGATTATTTGTGCTCATGAAGCTATTGGGGTGGTCACACATACCCGCTTGAAGGACTGTTTGCAACTGCAAAAGTTTTGGGGGTGTCACACTGCTCATTTCCAGTCAGTGCACACCCCACAATGTCTTGCTGAAATTCCATAGCTTTCTATACCACAACTGTCCTGGTTTCTTGTTGTCCTGCTTTTGTTGCTTGACAGCAATCATGTGGTGGTACTGAGGAAGCATCGCAGAGCAAGCTATAGCAGAATAAACCCACCTCCCTTGTCAAGAATAATATGTCGCAGAATACAACCACAATGACACCCATTTGGAGGGGCCTTAGGAAAAGAAGACACTGTAACTTTTGTTATAGATCTCCACGTGTTCCATTCAAATGCACACACACACATATATATACATAGACATATATACATGTACTTCTGCCACGCTATCTTTAAAATGTGGACACTTTTGATTTTAGCTGTTCAGAAACATCTTCACAGAAGATCAGAAGAGAACCTTTCTGGAGACATCTTTGCGAGCCATTTATAATCCTGAGCTAAGGATAAGAGAGGCTGGGATCCTCCTAGTGTTTTCCCACCTGGGGAAGGCCAATGAGATAATGGCGGATAAGGTGAGCTACCAAGATAGGCTTTACCTATCTTGCTTTACCACCAAGACATCAGTTGGGCCCTGGGTATCCGCAGTTGTGGGCGCAAGATGGTGCCACTGGTGGCTGGACTGTAGCCTACTAGGGTGTATGAGGGGGAGGGGCAGTACCTCTGGTCGATGACACGCCTTCTTCTGGGGTACAATGTCCACTTTTGGTCCCCACCCTGCACTCAGCTCTTACCTGTGGCTCCTAGAATGCGACAGTGGCCACATCCCGGAAACCAGATTTGAGTGGCTGGCTAAACCAGGTGAGGATAGCCAAAAGGTCTCAAATCATCAGTGAGTTAGGGACTTCCCCTGCATGTGAACACATTCTCTGGCAGATTGAGTAGATGAAACCAATAGTTGGTCCAGCGGTCAAGAAAGTGGTTTCTGCATGTGCTGTAGAGGGAAGTGAGGAACACGTGAGTCTCGTCCACCTGGGGAGGGGGGCCATCTAGGACAGGCTTCCCCAACCTCGGCCCTCCAGGTGTTTTGAGACCACAATTCCCAGCATCCCTGACCACTGTTCCTGCTAGCTAGGGATCATAGGAGTGGTAGGCCAAAAACATCTGGGGGGCTGAGGTTGAGGAAGCCTGATCTAGGAGAAGGAAAACTCTGATCTTCTGCTGCCTTGCAGGATATCTTTGGGAGAAGAAAAGGTTAAGGAGTAAACCCTACACAAATCCAGAGTGGAGTCCCTAAGATGGTTAGATGGCACCTTGTATGTCTCCCTCCAGCAACTCCTACAGCCCATGTTTTGCTCTGCTTTCCTTTGGACCACATCAGCAAGCATGAGGTCTTATCATCTAGCCCAGGCTTGCACCCTGATGAGGTCAATTCAGTGCTGCTAGCTCAACTGTTTGACTTCACCCCCAAAGGCTCAATCCTGCAGACCCATCTGTTGCCCCACCCACTATTGGCCCGGAAGGTTGTCTCTGAGGCAATGTGGCCCTCAGGCTGAAAAAGATTCCCCACTCAAAGCAGGAGAAAAGAGAGCTCATGTCAGAGCAGAGAAACCTGCACCCTTTTCTGCCCAAAGGTAGCCTGATGCTTGCCGTTGTTTCATCTTTCCAGGCAGAAGACGTAGCGGAGAAGATCTACCAGCAGATCTATAAGCTTCAGATACTCAGAGAGGTGCCAGAAGCATTGGCAAGGCTTCTTTCCAAGTAGAGGTAATGCTACCAGACTCAAGAGAGAAGGCCAGAGCATATACTTAGCTTGGAAGGTTCAGCACTCCAACCCCCAACATTTCCATTTAAAACAGAGTTTGATAGTAGATAATGGGAACGGCCTCTCTCTGCACAAGAGCTTGGAGGCCTGGTGGCCTTCAAAGCAGATTACACTGTGCTACCTAAGCAAATATTATTGCCTGGTAAACAGCAGTTTCCAGTCCATAATTGGGAAATTGGGAAGCACAGTGTCAAGCTAAGAGAATCACATGATAGTTTACTTGTGCGGTTGGGATTTAAGGTCTGCTTGGACTTCAGTGAGCTGTGCTTATGCAGCAAGGATTCAACAAGACACCCAGAATTAAACAGGAGCGGCAAAAGGTTGACATTTAAACATAGGGATATTTTGTTTCATGAAGCTTCATTGCATTTGAGAGCCTAACTACATGTGAAGCTGAATGAGCTGCTAGCAGTCACATCAGCATTGCTGTTTTCTGTTAATCAACCAGGGTGGAGGGCTTACTGCAAATTTATTATGCTGTTTTTGCAATATAGTAGGCTGTCTAAATTGTGTATTGCTTTGTAATGATCTGTTGGGTCTCTGGACCGTAATAAAGATTGAATTGAACTGAATATAGAAATGGCACGAGAAAACTTGTTCTGCTTATTTGTATCATTTATTATTCCCATAATCCTTGTTTGTGGCTGGGGAAACCCTGCCAGATGGGGGGATATAAATAATAAAATTATTATTATTATTATTATTATTATTATTATTATTATTATTATTATTATTTCCAATAAAAGTTATCCCCCCCCCAAAAAAAAAACAAGTCTGGGGGCAATTTTCATCAGGACTGTAGTGTATAGGGGAGGAGATGTTTAACCCTTCCCCACCAGCTGCAAAATTTACACATATATACAGACTGGGGGCCCCCAACATGTGTGTACACACACACAGCAACAGGAAAAGAGTTTCCACTGATCCCAGTGTTACAAACTGCACCTTTTAATATACTGTAATTGCCACTAGATCTACATCAAAATTTCAGTATAATGGAAAAAAAATATTCTTTCTTATAAAAGACCTGCAGCAGGGATGGGGAAAATGTCACCCTCCCAATGTTATCTGACTGCAATTCTCATCATCCTTGATGCCTGGGTTAGATAGATAGATAAACTTTATTCGCATTAGCCAACGGCCATAGCAACATAAAACAAACAGTATATACAATTAAAAAGACAACAATGGGTAAAAAGGGCAATCAAATGACCAAGATTATTGTTCAGATAAAAAGGTAAAGGTACCCCTGCCCGTACGGGCCAGTCTTGCCAGACTCTAGGGTTGTGCGCTCATCTCATTCTATAGGCCGGGAGCCAGCGCTGTCCGCAGACACTTCCGGGTCACGTGGCCAGCATGACAAGCTGCATCTGGCGAGCCAGCGCAGCACACGGAAAGTGGCCCTTAATCTCATTGCACCCTCGATAAACCTAGCAACCTTTGCTGTTGTCTGATCATTTTGATCTGATAAAAGAAAGGACAATGTGGCCGCAGATGGGCGGCCTGGGATGGTAAGTAAGAGTGGGGTGATGATCTCATTCCTCAGATCTTTATAAAGGGGGCAGGACAGGAGAACATGAGCCACTGTTTCCAGATTACCATCTCCACAGGGGCAGAGTCGTTTCTCAGTTGGAATCTTTTGGTATCTGCCCTCAAGCCTGAGTTTGATGGGCGTTGTGGTCAGACAAGAGCTGATGAGCCACAGCTCCCTCTGAGCCTGAACTTGCAGCCTCCCCTAAACCAGTGTTTCCCAACCTTGTGCCTCCAGCTGTTTTTGGACTACAATTCCCATCATCCCTTGCCACTGGTCTTGCTAGTCAGGGATGATGGGAGTTGTAGTTCAAAAACAGCTGGAGGCACAAGGTTGGGAAACACCTAAACAATGCCTTCATGCTTATCATATTTAGTTAAATCCTAGCTTGAATAATTAAGTCTCCCTGTTCTACTTGTTTTTCTGTCCAGGTGAAATGATGCCCGAGAGTGAAAAGGATGCACCATAATATTCCTTCAGGCAGGAAGGAGAGGACAGCAGCAGATCAGACTTCTCCTCTGTGTGTTTTCATTCGGCCTCTTCTGCAGAGCTTGTCTCTTCAACCCCAGCCACTGCGGCAGAAAGGCAAAGGCAGCTGCCTAGGAACCGAGAGTGACTCCAGGGATGGCTTCTTCCCAGAACCAGTGTTGTACCGGATCTCAGAGCAGCACTGGCTATAAAATACACTTGGGAGCTTGAGGCGGGGGGCATATTGCTGGGCGCAGTGCCAACAGAGAGAGGGCAGACAGAGAGGTGCACCTGCTGGGCACATACCCAGAAGTGATCCCCAAAGCATGACACAAACTACTTTTACTTTTTTTTATTTTTACTTTTTTACAATTAACTGAGCATTAACGATTCCTTTCTCTTGTGTGTACTGTATTTTGCTGTGAATTGTTTTTGCTTAGGCTGGAATTTATCTTGTGTTGCACCGAATTGTTTTTTGTGTGTAAGCCAGTTTGTGTTACTTTGCAGAACAGGCATGATTTAAATCAAACACTGGTTAATAATAACAATAACTATGTTGTTCTACTCAAAAAAAGGGGGAAAAAAACACATGTAAAAACAGCCCACTGGAGGGCAGGCAGGGGAATAAGAAAACAGGTGTGAGTATATGATATTTTTATTTTAATATTTATATTTATATTTACCCTATGTTTGTCCTTGGTGGCCCTTCTCAGCATGCACCCTCACACAGGAGGTGCGTCTTAAGTGGCAGCATGAAACATAGGCAGTGGTTCCCTGCTTGCAGAATCCTCTCCCAAGGAAGGCATGCCTGGTGCCATCGTTATCCATTTATAGGTGTCAGGCATTAAATATGTTCGAATTCAATGGTGAGTGTAAGAACAATAAAGCTGATAGTTGAACCACAATGCAGAGAGGCACAAGCTTGATTTGCTTTCTGTGCTGGACCCAAAGCTATGGCTTTGGGTGTTGCTGTCCCCACACTCCTCAAAAAGCCAATGGAGGAGCAAGACCTGTTGGATTGTTAATGCCTGGAAACGTCATCTTTTGCTCAGCCTGTATATCAGACCCCCCCCCCCAAAGGACTCAGCTATACATCTGCAAATATAACGTTTTAAGTGTGTTTTAAGTGCATTGTACAAATGTGACACTAGATGGCGATGGTGAGCTTATAGCAAATTCAATATACAGTGGTACCTCTGGTTATGTACTTAATTCGTTCTGGAGGTCCGTTCTTAACCTGAAACTGTTCTTAACCTGAAGCACCACTTTAGCTAATGGGGCCTCCTGCTGCCACCATGCCGCCACCGCGCGATTTCTGTTCTTAACCCGAGGTACTATTTCTGGGTTAGCGGAGTCTGTAACCTGAAGCGTATGTAACCTGAAGCATATGTAACCTGAGGTACCACTGTATATTTTTAAAACTTTTTTAAAAAAGCATTTTCACAGCATTTTTTATATGTGTCTAGATTCCACCCAAGTGTCCCTATTTTCCAGGGACAGCCCCAGATTTACAGAAGCCATCCTGGTTTCTGATTTGATCCCGGAATGTCCTGCTTTTCCTTAGGACGTCTCTATTTTCATCAAAAGCAAGTTGGAGGGTAAGGAGTTATGTGCCCCCTGAACCAAGGAAATAACTAACTACACAACTTTTAGAATACATTTGAAAGCAGTCTTGTATAGGAAAGTTATTTAATGGTTTATTATGTTTTTATATATGTTGGAAGCTGCCCAGAGGGGCTAGGGCAATCGAGCCAGATAAAATTATTATTATTAATATGATGGAATAGGACGTCTCTATTTTCATCGGAGAAATGTTGGAGGGTATGGTATGTATATGTAAATAAATGATATATCACAAAGACACCACTGTTTCCAGTGACCTTCATTTGAAGGAAGCCAAACCCAAGATATGCGGAGAACCTTTGGGATCTTTCAGTGTGGGTTGTGTGTAACACTCATGTTCCTTTGTATCCATTGCCATTTCCTGTGCTACTCTCAAAGTGCTACATTAACACCTCAAAATGCAACACTGAAGCAAGTGGGGGTTATTCTGGCAACAGCGTGTCATTGGAACACTGATACACTCTTCACTCATTGATCCACCACAGTGCATCAAATCCTGTGAAATCACCATAAGGAATCCTACAGGTGTGCCTAAAACACATTCAGGGCAGACAAGAGAGAGTACCTTTTCACATAATAGTGGTATTGTAAGCAGCTGCATGTAACCTTCTCCCAATTTTATTTTTTAAAGCAGCTTTGAGAAGAGGCACGTTTAACACCACAGTCTTATGTATGGCTGTTGTTGTTGTTGTTGTTTAGTTGTTTAGTCGTGTCCGACTCTTCGTGACCCCATGAACCAGAGCACGCCAGGCACTCCCGTCTTCCACTGCCTCCCGCAGTTTGGTCAAACTCATGCTGGTAGTTTCCAGAACACTGTCCCACCATCTCGTCCTCTGTCGTCCCCTTCTCCTTGTGCCCTCCATCTTTCCCAACATCAGGGTCTTTTCCAGGGAGTCTTCTCTTCCAGTGGCGTAGCGTGGGTTGTCAGCACCCGGGGCAAGGCAAGTAATTTGCGCCCCCTAACCCGTGGATTTGCGCCCCCTAACCCGTGGATTTGCGCCCCCTAACCCGTGGATTTGCCCTAACCCCAGATGTTGCGCCCGGTGCGGCCGGCCCCCCCTGCACCCCCCACGCTACGGCACTGTTCTCTTCTCATGAGGTGGCCAAAGTATTGGAGCCTCAGCTTCAGGATCTGTCCTTCCAGTTAGAACTCAGGGATGATTTCCTTCAGAATGGAGAGGTTTGATCTTCTTGCAGTCCATGGGACTCTCAAGAGCCTCCTCCAACTCCGGCTACTCAGAAGTAACTAACAGATGACCCCCCCCCCCATAATGATAAATTGGGCCAACGGCAACTAACTGCAGGCTGTTCATAATTCCATGGATTTCTTTGATATTATTTGAAATAAAGAACAATCAAATAGACAGTCAATGGGCTTACTCTCAGGAAAATAGGTATACAATTGCAGCCTATGCAGAGAAGCAGCTGTGGGGGGGGGGGGAGAGGCAAAGGGACTGCAGCCTTAAACATGTTTAGTGGAGTTTTGCCTTCTCAGAATCCCCCCAGCTTGATGCTTCTAGGCCATTTTGAACAGAAAAAATACCTTGAGGGAAGCGCATTATGCAACCTTGCCCCCAGTTTATTTTTCTACCCATAGCACAATGAGTAGTGGTAAGGCAAGCTTGCTTTAAAAAATAAATAAATCACACAGGAAGACATTAGTTTAAAAGGCATGACTTTGCCTTTGCTTCTACTTTTTGGGGTGACAGGGCAGTGGAATGGAATAACCATATTTTTTAATTTATATCCCGCCCATCTGGCTGGGTTTCCCCAACCACCCTGGTCGTCTTACAACATATAAAACACAACAAAGCACCAAATATTTTAAAAAAAATATCCTATATACAAACAACATATAAACCAATAAATCAGTAAAAACCAATAACAATAATAACAACAACAACAAACAGTTTACAGTTATACCCCATAATTAAAGTAGATGCCAACCTCAACTAAACATTTAACCAACACCAACCCAACAAAAATTAAACAGAGGAACCAAAATTCGGGGGGGGGGGAGAATACTGCTATACTGTACTTCTAGGAAACACAAGGGGAGGGGGGAGACTGTGCTATAGAACTCTGAAAGTATAAAAAGAAAGAGGGGAAGTAGGTGATATTTGTATGTTCCCGTTGCTAATTTAGGCAAAGGGAAGGCAGCCACAAAAAGCCATTTATAACAAAGCAACAGGGACAAGTGAGGAGTGAACGAGGAGTGATATTGCCACACGGCTGCAATGATAAACTCCAGGTCTTCTGCATTGTCTCTTATGAGCACCTGTTACTTTTACCCTTCAAATATGCAAAGCACATACATAGGAAGCTGGCCTTCACTGAGTCCACACAGCCCAGTGTTGACTGGCAGCAGCTCTCCAGGGTTTCAGACCGAACATCCCACATCGACTGAACCTGGGACCTTCTGCGTACAAAGAGATGCTCTGCCCAGCAGGCACAGGGCATCAAAAGTAGCCACAGAATTCTGCCCATGAGTGAAGGATGTATCGGTCTCTACCTTTCTTGCATCTATGTTACCAATAGCCACTTTGCTCCCTGTTTTTTGCACTCGCTTCCTGTTTCATTGCCCTGCAGTGTCTGTCAGTGTTATTTCCCACAGACTTACAAAAGATAAAGACTCGACTTCCATTGCTTGGAGTAGAGACTTGCAAGCTTCTTCCGATTCCATTTCTTTTGAAAACTATCCGCCAGCATGGACAGCAGTGGACCATGGAAAACACATGGGCGTAGCCAGGAGGGGCAGCTGCCCCCCCCCAATTCAAGTAAATAAATAAAAATACTTAACTAAAAGTAGAAATTGTAGAAAGATTTGAGATATCTTTTTTCTGAGCACTTGGGGTCAAAAGAAAGTCATAGAATCATAGAGTTGGAAGAGACCACAAGGGCATTAAAACATTTCATCCCGAATTTGTTACCAAACTTGGGGTCTCCGGGTGTTTGGGGGGGGGGTTACATCTTCCATCATCCCTGACCACTGGTTCTGCTAGCTAGGAATGATGGGAGTTGTAGTCCAATAACAGCTGGAGACCAAGTTTGGGAAACCCTGTACAGTACTAGACAGAGCCAGATAAAGGATGATGACAGGTGGGTTTCCTGCCCCCCCCCCATAAATCCTGACTACGCCCATGGGAATACAGCAGAGAAATTCAGAAACTGAGAGTGCCTTTGAGTGGACAGCAATGTAACATCCCCCACCCTATCAAAAGGTAGAAGCAGATCTTATTTTAATGTGAAAATGTGATTTTAAATTTCAGTTCGATCTACCTACCTACCTACCTACCTACCTACCTACCTACCTACCACCTACCTACCTACCTATCATTTTCTGCAAAATGCAAATCTATCGCTATTACATCCGTTTTACAAGTTGCGGTTGTGTGTGCAAACGTCGTGCCTAAGAGAGAGTGGTTTACAACAGCCGCGCAGTGTAGTCCGGTGCAACTATGCTGTTAGAGACCTCCAATAAATTAAAAAAATACGTATCTAGTCCTTAAGAATAATAATAATTGAACAACAGTTGGGATTCTTCAACAGCGCCGATTTGGATTTCCAGCCAGAAATCCCACTCACGGAAAAAAAACAGCAGCAAAGATCTTCTTTGCTAACATTGCCCCGCTCGGACACGTTTGTCCTCATCAAAGCATCACGTGAAAGTTCCAACTCAGCTCGGAAGCTGGCAGACGTGCCGCACCCCTACACTTTTTATAAGTCTTCAGAGAGGCTAGAGCGTTGATTCTAACCTTTTCAGACGCCGCTAGAGATCAAGCGGTGGGAAGGAAAGGGTGGCGAGTTTCCTCTCGCCGCGCGCACGCGCAGACGCGGCGAAGCGAGTTCATCGCTCCTTCATCGGGAACGTCAAGTTCGGAGGGAGCATCCCAACCGAGGAAGAGGGGGAGCCGCGGGAGAGCCCATCTGTGCAAACGGGGGTGGGGAGAGCAAAGGAGAGAAAAGGGAGAGCAAGCAACCAACGTGAAGGATAGGAATGAATTGGGACTCCCACCTGCCAGGTATTTTAAACTGGGGCGGGGCTACTGATTGATTGATTGATTGATTGATTGATTGACTGACTGACTGAACATATCAATCCGCTAGTCTCTGTCCCCTCGCCTACCCACTATGCAGACTTATTTTTATTTTTTAAATAATGATTAGGAGATGGTAACCCTCCTTGTTCCTGCTTCAGTGCAAAGGAGTCTAAGGAAGGGAGGGAGGGAGGGAGGAGGAGGAGTCAGGGCTACCAAATAAGAGCAGAGAGGAGCAACAACTTTGGGCATAGTAGAAAGTGTAATAAACCATTGTTAAATTAATGCAGTTTTCTGCTGGCCTGCTCAAATAATGCGTCGACTAGCTTTGTAAGTCTGATGGGATTTAGTCTCAGGTAGGTGGGTATAGAATTGCAGCCTTTTTGTGGGTTTTATTTTCTTAAAAAAAGCTTGTCACAAGGTTGTGCATATGTATTTAGCAAGTCCCACCAGGTTCTCTGCTCCACTCTCTTCTCAGCTTTGACTGGTTGAGAACAGTAAGGTTGCCTATTCTTTTTCTGGGCAGGACAGCTTGGTCATTATTGCCTGCGTAATAAACTAAGGAAGTGGGGGCCTTCTCGGTGGTGGCACCCACCCTGTGGAACGCCTTCCCATCAGATGTCAAGATAAGTAATGATATAACCTTTAGGAGACACCTGAAAGCAGCCCTGTATAGTATATAGTGTATATGTTGGAAGCTGCCCAGAGTGGCTAGAGCAATCCAGTCAGATAGATGGGGTACAAATAATAAAATTATTATTATAGTCTTATTGCCATATCTCATTCTAAGAAGAGCTTTACCTACTGACAATTGGCCCATAGGTGTGTGCAGGATGTTTCATAAGGGTGTGCACTCCCCCCTCTCTCTGACCACCCTAGATATCAAAATTTGGGATGATCTTTGAAGAAGAGATTGGAAACATTTTGTTTGTTTGTTTAACTGCACTTTATTGTGTTATCTAAACCTTAAACTGAGGTTAACCTGAGCTGTGGTTTGTTGAAACAAACTGACTTCTGAGAGTTTCTAGTGGGATGTTCAAAATGAGCCAGTATTTTTTTGCCAGCTTAACTCTCTTCTTCTGAGCAAATAGGTGACCAGCTGCCACTGAGCCTTGGATATCTGGAACTCCAGATTCCCATTGGTCCATTTAATTTGTTTTAAAGCATTTTTATCCCATCTTTCATGGAGAGAAAAAAAAAAAAACAAGGTGGGTTGCAATGAGTAAAAAATAAAAGCTGCAGTACCATACACATTTTGGGACATGGGTGGCACTGTGGGTTAAACCACAGAGCTTAGGACTTGTCAATCAGAAGGTCAGCGGTTCAAATCCCCATGACGGGGTGAGCTCCCATTGCTCGGTCCCAGCTCCTGCCAACCTAGCAGTTCAAAAGCACGTCAAAGTGCAAGTAGATAAATAGGTACTGCTCCAGCAGGAAGGTAAACAGCATTTCCGTGCTCTGCTCTGGTTCGCCAGAAGCAGCTTAGTCATTCTGGCCACATGACCCGGAAACTGTACACTGGCTCCCTCGGCCAATAAAGCAAGATGAGCTCCACATCCCCAGAGTCGGCCACGACTGGACCTAATGGTCAGGGGTCCCTTTACCTTTACCATACACATTTAAAAACAAGCTACTAAATAGGAACAGCAGTGGGGGAAATAACCGTAGGAAGCGCCCCGTTTAATCAATTTTACAGCACAGTTAAAAGCAAAAGGCCGTTCTGGAAAAGGAAGTCTTCCCTCAGGTGAGAGTTTCAAAGTCAGGGCACAGCTGCTGACGAGCCATTTTCCCTGGTACCAATGAAATGCATTTCAGTGGTTGTTGGCATACACAGGATGGGAGACTTCCAGTGATGAGATCAGAAAGCAGGCAGGTTCATACCTGTGAGCCTTCAGGTATCCTCGTCCTTAGCCGTAAAAGGTAAAAGGTAAAGGACCCCTGGATGGTTAAGTCCTGTCAAAGGCGACTGTGGGGTTGCGGCACTCATCTTGCTTTCAGGCCGAGGGAACTGGTGTTTGTCCACAGACAGCTTTCCGGGTGATGTGGCCATCATGACTAAACCGCTTCTGGCGCAATGGGACCCCATGACAAGTGCCAGAGGCCACGGAAAGGCTGTTTACCTTCAAAGGACTTTTAAGACCATTACTAACAAATCAGTGCAGCTGTTTCTAAAAGTGGGCTGATAGCTTGCAGGTAGCAGCTCCAGTAACAACCTGCTGGCCACTGGCGGAGGAAGAGGAGTGCAGGGGGAGCACACTGCCCCTGGCAGCACAATCCCAGTGGAGTGCCATTGCGGCTGCCCCCCGCCGGCGGCGCTGGGAGCCACGCCCCTGCAGGTGGCAGGCCACACCCCCAGGATGCGTGCCACATCCCTGCGGGTGACGCACCACACCTTCAGAACGCTCACCACATCACTGTGGGTGGCGCACCATGCCCCTGGGATGTGCCCCAGCCCTGCCCCCGCATGCTCTCCGCCCCCCCCCTCCCGGTGCTGGAGCATGAAGCTCTGCCACTGCTGCCGGCTGCAATTATGTGCAGGTTTTCAATGCAA
The DNA here is from genome assembly GCF_951804945.1 of Podarcis cretensis. NCBI lineage: Eukaryota > Metazoa > Chordata > Lepidosauria > Squamata > Lacertidae > Podarcis > Podarcis cretensis. Next base: position 16,047,054 of record NC_137187.1, read on the forward strand.
TGACCTTTTTTTAAAAAAAAACAAACTGATCTTTATACAGTGAAAGCTTATGCTGCAATAAACCTGTTAATCTTTGTGTTTGCTATAATTGTCTTTTACTGTTTTAATGGTATTTTATATTTTATTGTATATAATGTTGCAGCCTGCCGGCTTATATTGTACAAATTGGCAGCGTTGAAAATACCGCTATAAAGAAATAAAACCAACCTAGCTTCTACTTTGTATTGTTTGCAACCATTCCCGAGAGTTGTTGGTTGTTGGACGAAGCTATTGCTGAGCTTTGGAGTTGTATGCCTTTATGTTCACACATTAATTTCTGTTCATTTTGATAGGTTTTCACATAACAGGTTATAGCTGCTTCTTGTTAAATTAAGGGGAAACCTGGCAAGATGGCTTCCAATCCTCCTGGACAAGGTAAATGTTGCATTTCCGTATAACTAGGACCACAGATTCTCTTTTATGTGGAAAAACATGCAATATCCCTGCTAGCTTAGAAATCAGCATTAGAAATAATTAGAAAGCAATGTTAAAAATGTCCTGAGGCAGTAAATCACCCTGGGTGAATTGGCTGAAAAAATAGGGAAACTGATAGGTGGATAAGGAAATTCTACTGTCATTGAATATTGTATTACATGAAGCTTCTGAATGTGTAACTTGACTGTTATGGGGAAAGGTTGTGGAGCCTATACCCAGGGATCAGTTTTGTAAAATGAACTTTTCTCTCATCATCAGTGCTTAAAATAATAATAATAAAGCATTGATCTGTTGGTTGTTTTTGCTGTGTGAGAGTATATAAAAAGAGAACCATTCATGGATCATTTCCTGTTTCTGTAATATATGTTAATATAGAGTTGACTCTTTTCCTTATTAAACTATCCTAAATGTGGTTGCCAGACCTCCAGGTCTGATCTGGAGTCTCGAAGCTTACCTGGCCCCCTCCTGGTGGCTGGGGAAGGGCTTGAGTCTCCAGGTGGTTGAGAGTGTCTTAAAGATACAGTGGTACCTTGGGTTAAGTACTTAATTCGTTCTGGAGGTCCGTTCTTAACCTGAAACTGTTCTTAACCTGAAGCACCACTTTAGCTAATGGGGCCTCCTGCTGCTGCTGCTGCTGCGCCGCCAGAGCACGATTTCTGTTCTCATCCTGAAGCAAAGTTCTTAACCTGAAGCACTATTTCTGGGTTAGCGGAGTCTGTAACCTGAAACGTATGTAACCTGAAGCGTATGTAACCTGAGGTACCACTGTAGATAGATAGATAGATGATAGATAGATAGATGATAGATTAATATTAAGAAGACTGTACATGTTGCTTGCAAACTTCAGCAAACTGACAGGAGCTGGCTGCAGATTATTGCATTGGGGAGTTTCTCCCCTCCCCTTTCCCCTCCACTCTCCCAATTAACCTCCATCACCAAAGCCATCAGCAGGGTTGCCTCGGGTCTCAAGAATGGGCCCTGAAATCTCAGGGTCTGGGATGCTCCTGACCTGGCAACCCTAATCTAATTTAAAGTCACAGTACATTTCAGAATTGTGTTATTCTTTGTGAAGGGTAAGGACCGGGACCTTTTTATTTAGCATTTAAATCACTAGTCCTAATACATAGCCTGCAACTTGAGGGCATTAATTAGTCTTTATGTGCAGATTTCCCCAAGGACACCACATCCTTAATGCCTTGCATTATTCTGTCTATGTGGTCACAGCTATTGGAGGCAAGTAAAATATTCATACTTTAATAATTCAAAGGAAATCTAATAAGCGACATGAATTCTCCTTAATTGTTACTGAGCATGTGGGAGAATACATCAGAATGTAGTTTGTTGTAAGAAAGAAAGAGGTTGAGAGAATTGGCTTGTAGATGGTAATTGTGCAAGACGCAAATAGGTTATTATAAGTGGTGCAGTAATCACTTATGCCAACCTTCCCCAATCTGGGGCCCTCTAGATGTTGCTGGACTCTGATTCCCATCAGCCCTAGCCAACATGCCCAATAGCCAAGGATGATGGGAATTGGCAGTCCACCAGCACGTGACGGGCACCATGTTGGGGAAGGCAGGGCTACTGTATTCTGTTTCTAAGCTTTGCTAGTCTGTGTGTGGATGATTATTGAGGTCCAGAATTTGGTGCTCTGGTTCAGAAGGGCAGGATCCCTACCGCCAGGAGAGACCCTAGCCTGCCTTTCTGAAAAATAGCACGAGGGGGCAGAACATCCTCCGTAAAATTCTGCAGCACCCTGGAAAGTACATGCATTCTTCCTCTCAGCACAAAGTCCAAGTCAAGCCCATTTCTTTTGTTTATCATAGTGTAATTTTATGTGGTGAACCGTCTCGAGATCTACGGATGAAGGGCGGTATACAAATAATAATAATAATAATATTTAAATGGTGCATAATCAAGTGTGTCAATCCCTGACTCTGAGGTGATCATTGGAGGCTTGGACTGAGGAGGAAAACATCACCTCCTGTGCTTTCTCCTTGGTCCAAGGCAAGCTTCCAGAGCAACAGAGAGAAATCTTGGAGACCTGTGGCCAGTCAGTATCCCTTACTGACTTAGTGGACCATTGGTCTGATTTGGAATAAAGAAGCTTCCAGTAGGCACATGTGTGGATATTGCTTAGCTAGAGTACAAACTTGGTAAAGAGACTTTGGCATTCAAAACCAAAACAAAACAACCTCTCTTTGTCCTGCAATATTCCTGCATCGTACGGGGTTGGACTACATGACCCCTGTGGTCCATTCCAGCTCTACAATTCTACAACTCTGCTTTTTTGCCATGTTTGGGTGCTTGGCTCCTTAAACAGGCATTACTGGGAGAACTGTGTTCTCATGTATTTGTACATTGACTTAATGCAGGGTTTCCCAAACTTGGGTCTCTAGCTGTTTTTTGGACTACAACTCCCATCATCCCTAGCTAGCAGGACCAGTCGTCAGGGATGATGGGAACTGTAGTCCAAAAACAGCTGGAGACCTAAGGTTGGGAATTACTGGTCTAACGGAATACTGGACCGTCTCTTGAGTCAGTAAATGTTTGGTGTAATGTCTCTAACAGCAATTAGCTTGTAAAGGATGGAGTGTTCTGAACAAGCCCAAAGGAGGGTTTGTGGGAGCAGCTGGGTGCAGGGATGCCAAAGGAGGGTGTCAAAAACGCCAGCGCGATCAGTTCTAGTGTTTTCATAAAAGAAAGGTGTAGACTGACAGCAAGTCAGCCTGCCAGGTCTCTCAGCCTTTACAGATGCATCAAGGAGATGGCTTGCTTGCACCCAAGCAAACATCTGAAGGCAGCCCTGTTTAGGGAAGTTTTTAATGTTTGATGTTTTGTCGCATTATTATTATTATTATTATTATTATTATTATTATTATTATTCTGTTGGGAGCCGCCCAGAGTGGCTGGGGAAACCCAGCCAGATGGGTGGGGTATGAATCATCATCATCATCGTCATCATCATCATCATCATCATCATTACTTTTACATTCTTTCTACACAAAGCAGCGTACGTCACTTTGGCCAGGCCTCCCCATCACTTCACCTCCCCAGATGAGGGCATAGGTGGCAAATACCCAAATCTTACAGATAGTTCCCTTTTTGGGCTCAGAGCCCAGCACCCCAAGCCCACAGATAAGGAAAACATCAAAGCAAGTCCATTAGCTTATATCAAAGCAAGTGGATATAAGCATCAATGAGCTCATGGTGACAACCACCACCACCAATTAATTGTGGGGTTATATTGAGTACCAAGATGGCGTTTGCAGAGTTTCCAGAACAATTCACCTTTGGTTCACTTTAAAAGTAAAATATGTATGTCTCATCCCACATTCCCACACACCAAGGAGCTCAAGGTCATGCATGTGAGCTGCCTCCCTCTTCCCATTTTATCTTCACAACAACTATGGGAAGGATGTCCAGCCGAGCAGCAGTGACTGGCCCAAGGTCACCCAGTGAGCTTTATGGCTGGGTGGGCATTTGAACCCTGGTGTCCTGGGTCCTAGCCCAATGCCCTAGCTACTACACCATGACTGGCTCCAACAACCAAAACTCTGAATCTTAAGATTTTATCCTGTTCCTATGAGTGGCAGAAGAACACAGACACATATATATGCCTGATTTTTGCCAAACCTTATGCGATCAGCCATGGCACGAGTTTCACACATAAATTATTCTGGCCACAAATGTTTGCCATTTATAGACTGAGACGGTTGGAATTCAGGAATCTATGCTGAGGTATTTCTAATGGAGGAAGCAGTGCTGTTAATACCAGAAACCTTCTTGCAGTGTAAAACAGACAGCTCTTGAAAGCCAGGCTCGAGATTAAAGACTTATTTAAATGGTTAGTATGGATGACATTGTTAGGAAGGTATTTCATGTTGTTAATGAGGAGAGGAGAAAGGAAAGTTATAAATAGACTTCAAGGATTGTGCTCGTTGGCTCTGAAGATTAATATATTCATCATTGATATGTATTCATCATCATTCGCTTGGGAGAGGCTTTAAGCCAGTAGGGTTACAAGGTGGCTCAGAGAAATAGGATACATCAGTAACATTTTACATTCCTCTCACTCTTCCCAGGCTTTCAGAATAAGAACAGGGTTGCGATCTTGGCTGAGCTCGACAAAGAGAAGAGGAAGCTACTGATGCAAAACCAGTCTTCCACGAATCACCCCGGAGCCAGGTACAGTATGTTTAGAGACCTGTCTCTTTCTTTCAGTCTTGCTCTCAGATCAAAGAGGAAAGCCACATGCAGCTTTCTCATGTCAGCTGCATGTTCATCCAATAAGCCCGTTTCACAACAGAGTTGTGCACTAGTTGTTCCCCAAAAATGTAGCTTTGAGGAGGGCAGCCAGCATGTGCCTTGGATTTCTGTCTTCTGACCCTCTCCCATTGCTCTTTCCCTCTGGAAGAGGAGAAGTTAAATACAGTTGAGGTTGCCAAAACTGATTGGGCTTGTGAATGCATTTGCAAACCAGATGAACTGTTGTGAGCACAACGCACAGACAATAGAATGCTTTTTTCAAACTGAATTTCAGCACGGGGAGGGGACCCTGTAGGCACCTGGGAATGTCTTTTTGGTTGCATGTGTGCCCCACACACTAGCAACCCCGATTTTATTTTATTTTAAATCTATTTTCATCCACTCCTCAGACAAAGGTGGCTCTCAAAGGCAGCTAACACACTAAAATCAGTGCTTTTTTTTCCTTTTAAAAAACATTTAGGGGTACTCTCATTTTCTTATTCATATTGAAATATGAGGCCAAACTTAGATTCACAATATGTTTAGGGGTCTGTGTACCCCCAGAAAAAAGCACTGACTAAAACACACTGATCTTAATAACCACAACACCATATAGCTTTTGTTTATTGTTTGTTTGTTTGTTTGTTTGTTTGTTTGTTGGCTGGTTATTACACCCAACATTTCCTCTTGCTGGCACCCAGAGTGGCTAACGTAAATCTCAATAAAATGGCAATTGAAATTATCAAGCAGATCAGTAGCAGCTAACCTTTAAAATACAATACTGCATATCAGAAGTACAAAGCACTACAAGTACATCTTTGTGTAGAAAATTGGGGTAGAAGTTATCTAGATAAACGAGCAAATTATAAAAATGCAAACACCGAAGGCTGCCAGCAGTAGAAGATGAGAATGTTAGAGCACATATCAAATTCCAGCAGAAGAACCTCAGTAGGTTCCTGGAACCCATCAAAACCAAACATTTTCCCTCTGTGTTACTAAATCTGGGTCCATCTAACTGATTATTGTCTCTGCCTGACTGGCAGCAGCTCTCCACAGAGTTTCAAGAAGAGCACATCCCCATCGCTACCTGGAGATGCTAGACATGGAATTGAGAGCTTTTGCAAACAAGGGAGATGCTCTGCTACTGAGCTACAACCCTTTCCCAGTATTTAAAAACCTTTCAGAATATTTTTTTTAAAGAAAGCATAAGTTGTTCATTTCCACACTTAAAAAAAACCACACCAGTCTTCTTTACAGTTTTATTCCTTCTTAGGTCTATATGCACACAAACTCAACTTAGTGAAGTGCATGCGATTGTTTGATTTCTTAGGTGCTCTATTTCAGCACCAAAACAATTTATCAGAGAACTAGGTGCAGAAAGCTTCTTCCGTCCCTCTGGCTCTCTCTATCTTTCAAATATTTGTTATAAAATGACATTGAATAGCTCACAGGAGCATTTGTGTGTCTGAACACTTTTATTGCCTATGTAGACATTCAGTTTTTCAGAGCAGTTGGGAAAGCCTCGCAAGGTGAACGTAGATTTCATCTCTTTATTAGGAGTGCCAAGTTGTCAGAGATTGATTGCCAAGTTGTCATTGTCAGAGATGCATTTGTATTTTGCCTAGAGAGTACCCATAACCAGCTATTTCAGGGCACTTTCCCCCAAGAAAGTAGCAGAACCTCACAGCGGCCAGTCCACACCTTTTCACCATCACCTCCAAACCTCCCCTCCCAGATGTTGGACCTTATCATAGTTTTTCTAGACCTGAGATTTTACAGTAAGCCACTGAGATGTTTAAGTGGAACCTGAAGGGAACAAGGAATAAGTGTGACACTCTCTTATATCAGTTCTTCCTCTTTCCCATACCCCAAGAGTTTAGCCTAGAACTTGATTTATTGCTCATGGTGTAGTAGTAGCGTTTTTGTGCACTGTTAACTTGTCAACATGTTGACTATGGAGAGACCTTGTCCGGGCTCGATCTCAATGGGAAACTCTTTTCCTGCATACAGAGTTCTGCAGCCACTCTTCCAAACATATGAACTCCCCATCATGAAGACTATGGACCCCTGGTTAGTAGTGCTGTTTTATTCAGGTATCACTTAGGCAAGTCATTGGGTGGCGCTGGTGAACGAGCAAAAACAAACAAACCCCAAAATGTGCCAGGGGTTCCCCTAGCATCATTCTGCTGCATGACTTCCAGCTGACTTCCTTTTGGCTTATTCTGGGGCAGGGCTTTCCTTTCCATTTGACTTGACCTGCCTCCGCTGGGGTGAGTGTACCAGATCAGAACGGTCCGCCTGGTGTGTGTTCACACAAACACCGTCTTGCATGTTCGAATCCCCCCCAAAATTTCAAGCCTCGTATTTCCAAGTAGGAGATCATGGAACTTTCTTGACTCTGAAATGCCCACCCCACCCATGATCTCGTGGTGGTTGTTTCCTTTGCTGCACTTGTGTGACGCCTCATTTTCCCCTTCCTTTCTGTTGCTTGTAGCATCTCTCTAGCTAGATCCTCCCTTAACAAGGATTTCCGCGATCATGCTGAGCAGCAGCACATAGCGGCGCAGCAAAAGGCCGCTCTGCAGGTGAGTTGTCCCAGTCACATAAGACTCAGGTTGGCAGGATCCGTATTTCGTAGTTTTGTTTTTTGTTTTTTTGGTCGTGGTGCATTGCGAGAAGCAAAGCTACAGGGAACCAGGCAGAGGGCCTTCTCGGTAGTGGCGCCCGCCCTGTGGAACGCCCTTCCAGCAGATGTCAAAGCGATAAACAACTACCTGACATTCAGAAGACATCTTAAGGCAGCCCTGTTCAGGGAAGTTTTTAACGTGTGATTTTACTGTATTTTTGGTTTCTATGGAAGCCGCCCAGAGTGGCTGGGGAGGCCCAGCCAGATGGGCGGGGTATAAATAATAAATTATTATTATTATTATTGGAAGCTGTTGCTCCTAAGGACCTTTTTGCATGTGGTAGGGACCAAAACTATCATGCATCTTGCAGCTTTATGACTTGCACAGTGATAACATAGTTTTATATCAGAATTATTTGTGATGTGGTAATAATAGCATTGGTGCCTGGCCATGCTGTACCACAGGCAGAGGCAAACTCAGCCCTCCAGATGTTTTGGGACTACAACTCCCATCATCCATAGCTAACAGGACCAGTGGTCAGGGATGATGGGAATTGTAGTCTCAAAACATCTGGAGGGCCGAGTTTGCCTGTGCCTGCTGTACCACATCGTTTTTTTCATTTTAGATTCAGGCTCATTTCTCCCCTGCATCCTGACAGGCTGGAATTCAAGCAGCAGAGGATGCAAAGGCAGCCTGAAGAAATTATAGACAATCCCATAAGCATTAGTGCCTGTCTTTTACATTGAATTCCAGATTCTGACTCTTAAGAATATTTCAGTTGCAGTGCCACACAGAATTAAATCCCATAGATGTCAAAAGGATTAAATCAATCCAACTGTGTTCAGGATTGAAACCTCCAATATAGATTTTTTTAAAAAAAAAAAACAACAACCAACCACCACCAAACCACCTCTGAATCTGATTTGTGTTTTTCATGCCCTCCTATTGCTTGGCTAGCGCCATGGGGAGGCTACTCTTGCATGAGTGTATTACATGTGCCATTTCCCAGATGTTGTCTCTTCCTCTTCCAGCATGCTCATGCACATTCTTCAGGATACTTTATAACCCAAGACTCCGCCTTTGGAAACCTTATTCTCCCTGTGTTGCCAAGACTTGAGTCAGAGTGAGACAGAGAGCCCTTAGAATGAAGATCATCCACTACTGCAGCTGCTGCTTCTCCAAACTTTCAGTCGATGGTTTGTGAAAATACGAGAGGACTCAAAACTGATTTCTTTTTTACTCATTGTAATGGCTTTCATTTTTATTTTTTTATTTTTGGTGGTGGCATTAAACTACTTAAAATGAATTCTCAGGCACCCTGTTTTTCTTTCCTTCGGTTTTCAGAGTTGGATATTACTATTTTGTACTTGAGTTGTGGTTTTCAATCTTTCCTTGTTCTTTTAGTTCAGTTTACCACATGCCCATCAATCTCATTAAGTAATACACTCAGTATAGCCTATCAAATAATTCAATAGAGCACACTGAAGCATCTCAATGCTCTACTTGCATTATTTCCATAGTTGTTGCAAAAATCTTTTAAGATAGGTCAGTATTGTTATACTGATGTTCCAGATGAGTGAGTGTGAGTGTGTGTGTGTGTGTGTGTGTGTGTGTGAGAGAGAGAGAGAGAGAGAGAGAGAGGGTGTGATTTCCTTTCAGCCACCTAGGAAATTGATATTTGTGGTGAGCTTTGAACATTGGGCTTCCAGGACCACAGATCACATACTTAACCAACATTAAAGTGACTATTACATCACCAGCCTACCCTGGGTTTGAATATTTTCAGATGTTAGTATTTGTGTGACATGTGTGTGTGTTTCAGTATCTGAAGACTGGGGTAAAAGACAACATTTGACTCAGGTTATTGCAGCAGCAGCAGCAACAACAACAATTTATTGATATGCCACCCATATGGTTGACCTAGCCTCTCTGGGTGGCTTCCAACAAATCAAAACATCAAACACAGTAAAACAGCAAACATTAAAAACTTGCCTAGTTAAAAACTTGCCAGGCAAACATTAAAACATTAAAAACTTGCCAGGCAAAAACTTGCCTGGGCTGCCTTCAGATGTCTTCTAAAAGTCTGATAGGTGTTTATTTCCTTGACATCTGACATCAGCCCATGATAAACAATTTGTCTGCCACCCTTTCATATTCTTCAGTGATTCCCGCCCCCCCCCCGAAAGAAAGGCACATGTGTATATAGTCATCACATAGAAGTCTTAAGCAGGTGGCGCTGTGGGTTAAAGCCTCAGCGCCTAGGGCTTGCCGATCGAAAGGTCGGCGGTTCGAATCCCTGCGGCGGGGTGCGCTCCCGCTGCTCGGTCCCAGCGCCTGCCAACCTAGCAGCTCGAAAGCACCTCCGGGTGCAAGTAGATAAATAGGGACCGCTTACCAGCGGGAAGGTAAACGGCGTTTCCGTGTGCGGCTCTGGCTCGCCAGAGCAGCGATGTCACGCTGGCCACGTGACCCGGAAGTGTCTCCGGACAGCGCTGGCCCCTGGCCTCTTAAGTGAGATGGGCGCACAACCCCAGAGTCTGTCAAGACTGGCCCGTATGGGCAGGGGTACCTTTACCTTTACCTAGAAGTCTTAAGCAGCACACTTGCTTAGTTGTGTAAACATTAACAACAACAATGACAACTTTAAAGGAACAAGGTAACAAATGCTGACAATTTCATGACAATTCATGACGAGATTCGAGAATGGAAGGTTGTGTGATTAGTGACAACCGTACAATTTCCAGTTGGGTCCTATTACTTACACCCTATTCAAGATAACTCTGCCTGGGGTGTGGGAGATTGTTGCATTTTCTTGAGTACAAAACAATAGGCTTCAATTTTTAGGGAACAGAGTGCCCCTGCAACCAAAGTGCAGATTCAGGAGTGAAGTTTTTAAAAGAAGTGAAGTCATCAGGCCCATGTTGCAGATTTCTTAAAATGAACCACGTTTCAAATTTTGACGAAAGCTCATACCAATAACAAACTTAGTTGGTCTCTAAGGTGCTACCGGAAGGAATTTTTTAATTTTGGTTAGAACTGGGTTCTTAATCATGTTCTGCCACAAGAGGGAGTCTGAATAAAAAGAAAAAGAAATACGGCCATATAATCTTCAAGACTGGCAGGACCATAGCTGTGAAAAGAAGATCACCTATATGTCTAGGCAAATGAGCTAATCTCATGTCTTCTGTCCACAGAAGATTGTGTTGAAAATATACATGACCACACAACCCAGACCAGTCCAGTTTAGCCCTGATCCAACACTTCTTGTTGCATCAGTTCCCAGTTGTGCATTCATAAACCAACATTCCTGTGCATGTCCCCCCGCACCTTGCTGGATTGAAATATTTGGATAAGCTTCCATTCACTTCTTCATTTTTGTCATTGCTCATCTCAAAATTGCTCATCCAAATGTGGTTGGCTTCCTACTTCAGTTAGCCCACCCTTAGCCGGTACGGCTGAGGACGCAGGTGGCGCTGTGGTCTAAACCACAGAGCCTAGGGCTTGCCAATCAGAATGTCGCGGTTCGAATCCCCATGACAGGGTGAGCTCCCGCTGCTCAGTCCCTGCTCCTGCCAACCTAGCAGTTGAAAAGCACGTCATTGTGCAAGTAGATAAATAGGTACTGCTCTGGCGGGAAGGTAAACACCCTTTCGGTGCACTACTCTGGTTTGCCAGAAGCGGCTTAGTCATGCTGGCCACATGACCTGGAAGCTGTCTGCAGACAAACACTGACTCCCTCGGCCTATAGAGCGAGATTAGCGCCACAACCCCAGAGTCATCCGCAACTGGACCTAATGGTCAGGGGTACCTTTACCTTTAGCTGGTACGGCTACTGGTGAAATATAATAGGAGTTTTCATTCAAAACAACTGGTGGGCACCAGGGTGGGGAAGACCATTCTAAGCCATGGGTCCACAAGTCTGGAACCAGCCATGCTCAAGGGGCAGTTATGTTCAGTATGAGTCTTATCTTTTGATAATTTGAACACTTTTACATTTCATAGAAGGGACGCGGGTGGCGCTGTGGGTAAAAGCCTCAGCGCCTAGGGCTTGCCGATCGGAAGGTCGGCGGTTCGAATCCCCGCGGCGGGGTGCGCTCCCGCTGCTCGGTCCCAGCGCCTGCCAACCTAGCAGTTCGAAAGCACCCCCGGGTGCAAGTAGATAAATAGGGACCGCTTACTGGCGGGAAGGTAAACGGCGTTTCCGTGTGCTGCGCTGGCTCGCCAGATGCAGCTTTGTCACGCTGGCCACGTGACCCGGAAGTGTCTCCGGACAGCGCTGGCCCCCGGCCTCTTGAGTGAGATGGGCGCACCAACCCCAGAGTCTGTCAAGACTGGCCCGTACGGGCAGGGGTACCTTTACCTTTACCTTTTACATTTCATAGAATTGTAGAACTGGAAGGGGCCATGAGAACAAATCAAGATTTAGAAAGGCTGCATGACTTTTATCACAGAGAATTGTAGAGTTGGAGGGACATTGAGGGTCATCTAGTCCAGCCCACTGCAATGCAAGAATCTCAGCTAAAGCACACAGGACAGATAGCCATCCAGCCTCTATTTAAAACCGCCAAGGAAGCTGAACAGTTCCACTGCCAAACAGCTCTTAATATCAGAAAGTATTTTCCTGATGTTTAGTCAGAATTTCATTTCTTGTAACTTGAAGCCATTGGTTCAAGTCCTACATTCCAGAGCAAGAGAAAACAAGCTTGTTCCATTTCCCAGGCAACAGCCCTTGAGATACTTGAAGATGGCTGTCGTATTTCTCAGTCTCATCTTCTCCAGGCTAAACATACACAGCTCCTCCAAGCGCTCCTCGTAAGGTTTTGTTTCCAGAACCTTGATCATCTTGGTTGCCCTCTTCTGCACATGTTCCAGCTTCTCAACATCCTTAAATTGTGCTGTCCAAATTTGGACACAGTATTCCAGGTGTGGTTTGATGAAGGCAGAATGGAGTGGTACTATTACTTCCCTTTATCTAGACAGTACAGTGGTACCTCGGGTTACATATGCTTCAGGTTACATACGCTTCAGGTTACAGACTCCGCTAACCCAGAAATAGTGCTTCAGGTTAAGAACTTTGCTTCAGGATGAGAACAGAAATCGTGCTCCAGTGGCGCAGCAGCAGCAGGAGGCCCCATTAGCTAAAGTGGTGCTTCAGGTTAAGAACAGTTTCAGGTTAAGTACGGACCTCCGGAATGAATTAAGTACTTAACCCGAGGTACCACTGTATACTTCTGTTGATACAGCCTAGAATAGCATTAGCTTTTTTTTTTTTTTTAGCTTTTTTTTTTGCTTCTGCATCACACATATAGGAGCTCAGGTGCTCTCTGTCATTCACCTTTCATGGGATTTCAGGACTCTACCTATGTAGAAACGTTTCAAAATTCACACTCCAGAACTGAACTATTTAGGTACAAAATTCACTGGGGTTTTCTTCAAAACTAAGGAAAATCTAATGCTCCGGTGAATGACATGCTTTTTTTCTTTGTCTGATGTTTAAAATTGTTTCTAAAATGGAAACATTTTCTCCCCCCTCCTGTTTCTGACACTATTTTGCTTCTCATGATCTATTTGCTGTCAAATGGATTCCAGGCAGCCATAAGTTAATATACTCCTGGGCTCGCCTAATGCACACAGCCCCATATAAATTGTGAAATCTTCCCATTTGACAGCAAATGGGAGGGAAATTTGCTGTAAATAATTATTAACAGTGAATTACAAACTGTATCCTACAGTCCCACCATAAATATGTCAGCTTTCTCAAAACAGGGAAAGAGGCTTTTATGAGGAACGAAGCCAGCATTCTGTGAATCACTGTCAGATCTTTCCTAGGTGGGGTGCAATTTATTATTTACCAGCTAACAGCAGCAGCAGTGTTTTTGAACTGTGCAATATTTGTTGTTTACATTCAGGGATGTAATTGTGTCTCTAATCCCTTTGTAGTCTGGCGTAGGTAAAAGAACTGGAAAAAACAGCTGGCAGCAGGAAGAAGTGGGAGAAATACCCTTAGGAAATCAAAGCTAGGTAGGAACTCCTAGGCATGCAAATCAGCTGCAATATTTTGCCATCATTAAGTGTCAGAGGAAGGCAAGCCTTGCATAACACGAGGCTGCATACCCAGCATACACTGAATGCACAACCCCCCCTGAAGAATGCTGGGAACTGCCCTTTGTTATTGGTGCAGGAAATTGTAGCTCTGTGAGGGGACACCTGTGACCCATTCAAATGTGGTTGACTCAAACTCTCGTCAGTCCCAGCCAAGATGGTCAATGGTCAGGGACAAAAGAGAAGGTAGCATTCACAAACATCTGGAGGGCAAAAGGTTAGGCAACCCCTGGTGTACACGATTGTGCTGCAAAACATACTATTTGGATCCTGGGCTTTCAAACACTAAATAGTGGGGTAGGAGAGGTGAAAATTATGCCAATACATCTCACATCTGGCAACCAATGTGCCACTTTGGTTTCAGATAGTACACGGGTAGAAGAATCTAAAAAGCCCACGGCACACATTTTCAGAACCCTCTAGCAGTTATGGTGGCTCATTTAGCAGAAGTCATGTATTTAGCATGAACTCTGGAAGGGTATACAATGGTACCTTGGTTTAAGAACAGCTTAGTTTATGAACAATTTGGATTCAGAACGTTGCAAACCTGGAAGTAGGTGTTTTGGTTTGTGAACTTTGCCTTGGAACAAGAAAATGTTCCGCTTCCTGTTCAGTGTGTTCCATTTGTAAATTGAGTCCCCAGCTGATATGGGAAAGCACGCATTGGTTGAAGAACACTTTGGTTTAAGAACGGACTTCTGGAATGGATCAAGTTCGTAAACCAAGGTACCACTGTACAGCCATACCTTGGATCTTGAACGCCTTGGCTCCTGAACAAATCGGCTCCCGAATGATCAAAACCTGATGCACAAGCTGCAGGAGCTTCCTGCAGCCAGCGGATGAGGAAACCGCTTGGGTGCCTGGGGCAATGCGCCCAGGGGTGGGGTGAGCTGCCCATAGGGGCGGGGTGAGGGCAGGGTGAGCCGACCAAAGGGGCGGGCAAGGGCGGGGCAAGCCACCCATAGGGGCGGGGCACACCATGGGGCCTCCAGATTCTACCTGCCTCCTCCCACTCAGCCACCCTACAGCTGGGGGGGGGGGAGGCAGCGGGCAGACGGTTTGGGCAGCGTGGAGCCTGCAGGCGCTCAAGCCACTGTGGCTTGGGACACGTGGCTTGGGCGCGCTGCAGGCCCTGTGGTGAGTGCCGCCCAGCATTTTGTCACCCCCCTCAGTGGTGACACCCGGGGCGGCCCACACCCACTGCACTCCTTCCTCTGCCCCTGACTTTAGCCAATCAGAAGTCGTGCTTTGGTTTTCGAATGTTGAGGAAGTCAAACGGACTGCCAGAACAGATTCTGTTCCACTTCCAAGGTACGGCTATATTCGATTCTCACCAAACTAATGCTACTCCACTGAAAGACACCTTTGCATATTTATGCGCAAGCTGCTAAAAAGCATGCCAATATTAGTTTGGGATGACCTGCTTTTTATGTGGCAACCTCATGCTGATGCAATCCCTCGCACAACTTAAAGGGCACACACTATGACACAATATAAATGGCTGACTCAAACATTAAAGCATCATTCAGCTTATTACTCATAAAAAGTTGCCAGTGAAACTTTAAAGGCCCCAAACAAATGCTCTCTCTTGCCCCCCCACGCTCCCCTCCCCATCTCCCTGTCGCAATCTCCGCTCGGCCAAGCTGATAAAGCTCATTTTCCGGAATCGCCCTCCCGACTATAATTAACAACCTGAGCCTCTGATAAGGCTCCAAGGCACGTTCCCCCATTCAGCAGAGTTTCCAGCAGCATGCGGAAGGATGAGAGAGTATGAGCTACATGGTTAAAGAGTTTTATTATCTTCTACACAGACAGCAAAGAAAAATACATCCTCTCTCTATGAAAGCAGAGAGCAACTGAACAAAGGAACAAAGGAACTGGAAACCAGTAACGTCACATCCGTCTCTCGTCCCATGAGACTTCCAACAGTATGGAATGTGTCTGGAATGTAAACAGAGTCCTGTGACTCTAAGCAGCTGCTCAGCGGCAAACAGAAACTAACACTCCCACCCTAACATCAAGTGCTGGCAGCTTGGTCATCCTCTTGTGTTATTCATTCCCTAGCCAGTGGCGGAGCAAGCTGATTGGGTGCCTGGGACGGTGTGTATGCCCTGCGCCCAGGGGCGGGGCCAGCCGGGATAGGACGCTCCATGGGGCCTCCAAGCCTCCTCCCACTCAGCCACCCTATAGCTGAGGGGGAGGCAGCAGGCAAACCATTTGGGGCAGTGTGGAGCCTGTGGACGCCCAAACCACTGCATCACTCCCAGGAGAGACGCTTGGCTCGGGCACGCTGCAGGCCCCGCGGTGAGTGCCGCCTGGCATTTTGTCACCCCCCTCAGTGGTGACACCCAGGGAAGCCTGCCCCCACCGCACACACCCTTCATCTGCCCCTTCCTTAGCCTCCCACTATGGAGGAATTATTATGCTGAATCAGGGGCACCGGTAACAAAGAGCGGAGATCAGATGGCAGTCTTATTAGATGGAGCAGAAGTGGGAAACTCCAGCCCAGATCCAGGACACCCCTTTAGATCGAGGGAAAGTGAGCATGAGAGAGGGAGAGATAAGTTGCAGAGAGAAAGTGTCGCCTCAGTGTTTGCAAGAAGAAACAATCCTTGCTTTGTTTTGATGCTTCACATCCAATGAAGAGGCTGGAATAAACTAACCAGCATAAACCAGGCAGTTTTGGTTTCACACAAAAGAACACTTGATGGATAACTGAGGTGGTGAGTCTAGGAAGGAGAATGTGCACAGAAAGGCACACACAAACACAGTTGTACCCCACCACCGCTCATATTTCATTGAACTACTTACTGAGGTAGCATGGTGTAGTGGTTAAGAGCGGTAGACTCGTAATCTGGTGAACCGGGTTCGCTTCCCCGCTCCTCCACGTGCAGCTGCTGGTTGACCTTGGGCCAGTCACACTTCTCTGAAGTCTCTCAGCCCCACTCACCTCACAGAGTGTTTGTTGTGGGGGAGGAAGGGAAAGGAGAATGTTAGCCGCTTTGAGACTCCCTAGGGTAGTGATAAAGTGGGCTATCAAATCCAAACTCTTCTTCTTCTTCTTCTTCTTCTTCTTCTTCTTATTATTATTATTATTACAATTACAATTATCATGAGCCTAACCTTTCCTCTAGGTAACTAAATTCAATTCTTCCAGCCACCTCACCCAAAGTGGAAAGTTTCCTTTGTGTAACGCTCACCATCAGATTAATTTAGCGGATTCCTAGGAAACAAAGACAGATTCTTGACCTTGGTATGTCCCTGCAATGTTACATTTATCAGTTGTTGACAGCTAAAGCCTCAGAATTTTGGAAATGGCTATTTTTGCCCCCATCCCTTAATCATCAAAAGAATTTGTTGCCTAATTGACGGTCCTGGTGTTTCGATATCAGAGACATCCTAGGATGTTCCACATCTGACTGTTGCACTTGTAAGAATAAAGAAATGGCACCAACTGCCTAAACTTCAAAGGGTAAGAGGGGAGACAGTGCTGTGACTGAAACGGTGCCAGCAGTGTACTGAAATCAACACACCTTATATCTCAAATTAAATTAGCTTTTGTCTCTTGTCGCAAATCTGAACCTCTCAGGAGGGTAGCCACAAAGACTGTGTGAAAATAACAATCCTTTTCCAAGTAATTGGCTCCCAGCTTCTTTCTCTGCAAAAGGTCAGGTTTTACAAGGGATGCTTTCAAAAACAAAGTCTCAGGAGTCCAGTAATGGCCACTTAATATATAGCAGAGTTTACTCTTGCTGCTGATAGCTTTCCAGAGAGAAAACACTAAATAATATATCACTGGGAATGCAGATAATAAAGGGTCTAGAGAAACCAGAAACTTTTGATGAACTTCATTGTATTTACAATATTGTTCTGGACAATATTGTTTGCTGGTTTCCCCTCAATTTCAGACCTTACGGTATATTTCCATTGCTGGACTGTTGTCATTCTTTTACAGAAAGGATACGTCACCTCCACAAATATGCCTACAGAGTTCCCACGACAAACTAGATGGCATACATAGGAGACAGCTTATGACTTGTGCTTGTGTAAATATTATCGCATATATTTTGTTTTAATTGGTGTTTATATCTCCCAAAACATTTGTGACTCTTCACCCTAAGAACAGATTCAAACATGCTAAAACAAATGTGGTACAGTCCTCTTATGAGATTGTACCACTTCCAGTGGTGTAGCGTGGGTTGTCAGCACCCGGGGCAAGGCAAGTAATTTGCGCCCCCTAACCCGTGGATTTTAGTAGGGGAAGAGAGCTGCGAGTGTGAGCGAGCGCCCCCCCAGATGTTGCGCCCGGTGCGGCCGGCGCCCCCCCTGCATCCCCCATGCTACGCCACTGACCACTTCAGAATGAACTGGAGAGATATTCTCCCCGCCCCCATTTTATTAGAACTCAGGATCACCAAGCAAAACCAACTGATAGGGAAATCAAGAAAGACAAAAGGAAATTAGGCGCAATGCATAAAAATTGACTAAATTAATTCAGTGGCAAAAGAAGCAACAGCAGGTGCAGTTGAACCTCCACATCTGGAGGCAGTATACAGTGGTACCTCGGGTTACATATGCTTCAGGTTACATACGCTTCAAGTTACAGACTCCGTTAACCCAGAAATATTGCTTCAGGTTAAGAACTTTGCTTCAGGATGAGAACAGAAATCGTGCTCCGGCGGTGCGGCAGCAGCGGGAGGCCCCATTAGCTAAAGTGGTGCTTCAGGTTAAGAACAGTTTCAGGTTAAGTACTGACCTCCGGAACGAATTAAGTACTTAACCCGAGGTATCACTGTAATCCTGTTGATCAGATGCTGGTGATAAACAACAGAGGCAGTGTTTTTTTCTGGTGGAATGTGCTGAAACACAGTTGCAGCCTCAGCCGTACCCCCGTTTTTGGTCACATCTGCTCACCTTCCATTTTAATTTTTTTATTTTTTATGAGAAGCCTTAGACCTGGCATTGCTTGGGAAGTCTAAGGAAACTCCACCATCAGTACAGTTTTGAAAGATTTGGTCTGCCGCCTTGATTCAAAATGGCAGGACCCTTTCTTTCCCTTAGGAACCAGTATGCAAATTTGGTAGCAATATCTTTAGAAGTATCCAAATGCATAGTGAACGGACAACATTCCAAATATATATATATTTTTAGATGTATTTCTTAGAAGCACGCCTATGCTACTTTTTCAGCAAAGTCCTCAGGACTCCTCGTCAACAACTCTCAACAATGCAATGGGGGCATTGAAAATCTTTAACTTTTAAAACAAAACGAAAACTTGTCCAGACGGCCTGATCTAGTGAAGCCCAGAATGGAGAGTTGAGGTAATTGGGAAAGAATCAAAAGTGAATTCTATGGGGCAAAGATAGAAAAAGAGGAAAAGGCAGTGGAGAGTTTCACTAAGAATACGTGAAAAAGAAAACACTGTGCTGACAGTGTGACTACCAAAAATTTTTTAAAAAAAAAATCCCCACAGCTAACATAGCCATGCAGCCCATTTGAATTAATTCTAATGTAAAAGTAGACCTCAGAGAGATTTGAACTGCATACCCTTGGAACAGAGAACATAACAATACTCAAAAACCCAATCTTGCATAGCCATTCATTCCAAGAAATGAGGATTCTTTTACCAGATAGCTCATGAATATCCCTTTGTCCTTTTAAATGCCACTGAAATGCTACACCAGAATAATGTCCTACTTGGTCCTTGTTGGGAAGTGACAAAACTGAGCCTATCTGTTCTACAAGTTGTGCAATACTGGATCCCCGTGCAGCGATGAAGTTCACTGAATTCCCTCGGGCATATCTCTGTCAGCCATGCCTACCTGACAGGGTTGTTCAGAGGATAATATGAGGAAAATTCCATTTCTTTAATTGAATGTGTACTCATTCTGTTGGCCCATTTAGGAAGCAATCCTATATACACATTGAACATTGAACTTAATGAGACTTTTTGAATAGGCATGTATGGATTGCATTGCTACTAACTTTCATTAAAGAGCTAGCACATGGAATTTATTTTGTATTCATGAATCCAGAATGAGAGAAAGAGAATGTGATATTAAGAATGCTTTTTCACATCCTACCTAAGAGCCTTATGGGAAAGGACTTTATTCATTCCAAGTTATTCTGGTCTTCAACTTAATGTCTTTAGGCCAATTAATTGGTTGATGATCAATTTTAAAGGTGAGGGAATTACCTTGCGGGGGAAGAATTTGGTATATATTTAAATCTTACATTAATATCGTGGTTTTCATACTGTATGTTCAAATGCTGGATTAGATTAATTTAATGATGTAATTTAGAGCCAGAGTATTTGACATGCCTTGAAATGTATGTTATAGTTTAGAAGAAGGAAAGATCACAAAAACTTGGAAAACAAAGGATATTGAATTCCATCTGAAGAATATGGGATACATTTGAAGGGGAAACTGAATCCATATGTTTTACCATAAGTCTCAGTAATTACACACACAAACATACACAATTTTAATTCCAGATCTGTTCACTCCCAGTCTCTGAAATTATTGTGCTCTGATATGTCTGCCTGTCTTCCTATCCATCTATCGTTTCATCCATCCATCTATTGCAGAGCATAATTTCAAAGATGGGGAATGAGGATTAACAAGATATAGATAGCCAACTGTAGCCAAAACAATAGCTCCCTCAGAAGAAGGCGTCAGAGCCAAAAATAATAAGAGCCAAACATTCTATCAATACTTACTAGGGTCATATTTATCATGTTTGTTGGGGAAACAGCACGGACACAATCAAACTCTGATTTTCATTGGTAAAATATTAGACTTACGTCCCCTGAATGCCAAAGACAGGCATGTGTCTGAAGGGCAGAAAGAGGAGGCAAGGGGAGCAGGAGGATGATCCAAGGGAAGGGGGCAGTGATTTGTGGGGTTCTGTGCCACCCATGAGGCAGCGGAAGAGGAACAGGTCAGGCCATCAGAGACAGGAGAAGAGGAGGCAGAGGAAGAGTTTTAGGAAGGCTCAGAGAGGGAAGAGACAGTCCCAGAGAAAGTTGGGCCTTTAGAATCTCCTGCATCGCCTTCCCCACTATCTCCATGGATGGATAAAAAATGGGTAACCAACATTCCTTTATTTGTGATTGTTCAAATCATTATCTATTAACTTCACGGTCCATGTGGGGGGAGGGATAAGCCTGGTTTTGTGATGTAATGAACAGGTAGGTGGATACACCTGCAATTCAGAGGAACATAACCTTCTTAATGCCAACCACAAGTGGAAACGACTTCTGCTTCAAGAGAAATTAGCCTTTAATTGTGAAAAGTCTCTCATTCCAAAGACGTATCTCTAGAGTTACAAAATCTAAAACAGCATAGTAGAAAATATAATTCGTAAGTCACGACTCCCATCGATTTACCACACTATTCCAGTCTCCTGGAATTGCCTCAGATGGAAAGGCAATAGAGCAAGGATAGAAAAATCTGTGCCCACTTCTCCCTGAACTCCAACTGCCATCAGCTCCAGTCAGCATGGCTATTGGTTAGATGATGGAAGTTGTAACACAATGACATTTGCTAGGCTACAGATCCACTCATCCCTGCAAGAGAGGAATGTTTTAACCAGAACTAATTAATGCCAAAGTAATTTTTCCCCACAAAATACTTACAAATGAAGAAAGCTATGAATGGATGTTCTGTAGAACCAGAGGGTGGAATTAGGTGTAGCCCGAAGTAGGGTATATGTTTGGAAAACGAGGTCTGCTTGAGCAATATTATTAATATTTATTTTCATTATTTATTAAATTTGTATGCAGCCCTGTACTTGCAGGTCTCAGGGCAGTTACAACATAAAATCACAAAATAAAAACATAAAATACATAATAAAAACAAAAACAACCCAATAATCCCTTTCCCCATAGGGCTTTCCCTCCCTCTCTTCTCATTGTGTACCCCATCAACCTGCACTGGAAATTCTCCCAATGCTCCAGAGCAGATTTAGGGGTTGTGGCAGCACATAAAGTAGAGGGAGAGAATCTTGTTCCGTGAATACATAAACTCATTTGAACCCTGCTCAGAGCCTACCCTGGATAGAAAATATCAAACTTCTCCAAAACATTTAATCTATGGAAAAGACTCTGGCCCGATTCAGACGTAACACCTCTCTGCCTAGGTTTTAAGTTGCAAGCATCTCCTGTTAACCCTGGATAAAATTAACCTGGGTAATTCTGAATGTAGTAATTAAATTACAATCTCAAACTGAAGAGGGTGTTGTCATGAATGCATCAGGCTCAGCACATTAGCCGCAGTTGCACACAACACCAAAACCTGATGAAAATGTTTTGCAACAGTCATATATGATGCTGAATGAGGATAAAGGAGAAGATGCAAGAATGAGCACACAAGAGGGCAGAGGCAGAGGCAGTCCATGCAGGATCCTGAAATACACTGTACCACTGGAGCGGTACCTATTTATCTACTTGCACTTTGACGTGCTTTTGAACTGCTAGGTGGGCAGGAGCAGGGACCGAGCAATGGGAGCTCACCCCATCGCGGGGATTCGAACTGCCAACCTTCTGATCAGAAAGGCCTAGGCTCTGTGGTTTAGACCACAGCGCCACCCGCGTCCATATATCTCCATATATGTATATATATTCTTGACATTTACAAACAACCTACATTGTTGTTGATATAATAAAGCTACTGGGCTACTGAGCCTCTTTCTCTTGATCAGTTGGCTTACAAAGCCTACTCTAAAAGGCACTGATAAATCAGACTCCCAAAGCAATTTTACTGCATGTAGAAGCACAATGTCCTAATAAAATATCAACGTAGTTTAGGGGTAGATCTCAGTTTGTGTGAAGGTGCAACCACTTCATTAACGAAACATCAGCAGGTCATACAATATACAACTGCTTAGTAACATTCACACAACAGCCAGCCTGCAAGTGTGCAGACTGAAAGAGGCTCTTGCTGCTGTCCAATTGACTTGGAAGTGTTAGAAGGCTGACATGATGTTAATTGAGTGGATGTAATTAACTTGCATTTTTTATATATATATAAAAAGTAAGTAGCAGCAGCGGCTGGAGAGGCTGAGCAGCATGGGTGGGTAAGTTTAACCCTTTCTCCCCTTTTGTGAAGTTGATAAAAATAGACCTCTCCGCCGCCGCCCCCTCCCCCCCAGCTGCTATTTGCACATGGAGTGAAGTTTTCCTTCCAATGCAAAATGAAGCATCAGGGATTGGGGCAATTATCACTGGGACCATAGCAGAGGAGAAAAGACTACAATACCCATCACCTTCAACATCCATGCTGTTCAGCGTGTTCTCACCCAATCTCTTTACAGGTTTTTATAAAAAAATTAAAAATGCAGAGCAATTGCATTCACGCAATTAACTTCACACCTAGTTTGGCCCTTACTGATAGGAGTTCAGAGAGCCAAACTTCCGGGAGGCCTGGGTGAAGGAGATGAAAGTGAAGTTCTCGCAGTGGTCAAGCTTGACCTTTTTGGCCAGCTTTGGGACGACCCCCCTCAGTGACCGCAAGCCCATCCTCTGCTCCTCATACCAGACGCTGCCCATGCCAATAGTCTCCTTCCGAGCAGTCAGGTAGAAAGGGGACTTGCCTTCCATTTGCGAAGGAGGCCGGTGGATGTACATGTACTTGTAAAGGAGGCAGTAAGGACAAACCTTGTGCCCTTTGGAGTGGTCGTGGTATATCTGGCCGTAGCACACTCTGTTTGAGCCCAGCCTTTTCTCCCGTTTCACATTGTCTGTTCTGGCAAAAAAGGGCCGGTTCTGTGCATCTTTCAGCAGCTCAATGTCACCGTACATTAAATCAGCATGTTCCTGAAGTGTCCTCATGTTGAGGTACTGGCTGTTGTATTTTACCACAGTGGACAGCAATGCTATTGGGCTCCCGTCACCCAAGCATCCAATCCTCCACATCTCTTCTTCGTCGGAAAGGGAAAAATAAATGATGTTGCGAGAGCGGGCACCAGACATCCCAGCCTTGCTGAGCACCCTCAGCTTCTCCTTGAGCTTCTTGGTGGAAGAACCAAAGCTTCCGCTTGTGATGGAGAAACCAATCCCAGCATTCTTCAGGATCCGGTCTAACCCTCGGCGGATAGCATGAAGAGAGGTGGCCAGGAAATCAGAGCCGTCAGTTTTCTTCACGGTGACATAGAAATCTTCAAGGAGCTCGTTCAGCTTCACCGCTGGGATCTGGCTTGCAAGGAATGGGAGCGTTTGCATTAACTCTCACAGAACGATTTCCCCTGCCCACCATGACCACCTTTTTTTGTTTCTTTGGTTGTTTAACAAGAGCTGGGTCTGAAAAATTGAACTGAGCTAATGTATTAGCATTCAGACAGTGGTGTAGCATGGGTTGCCAGTGCCCGGGGCAAAGCAAATATCCTTGGCACTGCTCGCCAATAGGCTGGAATGAAGGGGCAATAGTTTAGTGGCCTATCCAAGTGGTAGCCACAGAGCTCTGCAAGTGTCAAGCACAGCAGAAAGCGGGAAGGTGGATTAGTTTGGAGCAGGTATCTTTCTAAAGCCTTTGCAGAGGACAATCTAGCAACCAACTGCTCCTCTGTCTACCCATGTGGACATGGGAGATTTTCTGTGTGATGGGGAGGGTGCACAACTATTATTGTTTTTATTACTACTACTTTCTTCCTTTTTCATTTGAAATTTTGTGCCCTTAAGAATTTTGCGCCCAGGGCAACTGCCCTTGTAACTCCGCTCATGCTACACTACTGCACTCAGAGCCAAACCAATCTTTTGCAGAGAATGGACCATGAAGATCCAAGGACTACTTGTGGTGGCAGCGGTCTGGATCTGCTACCCAAGGCAATGGCTTCATCCTGCCTTATGGGTGGGCCAGCCATGCTACACTGTCTGGCAGAGGCTCTCCATGAGTCCTTTCCCCCAGTCTTACCAGGAGATGCTGGGGGTTGAACTTGGACCCTTCTACCACTTACTTACTTCATGGTTCCAAGGACCATGGCAAATTCCTTATTCACAGAGCTGGCCCAAGACATTTTGCTGCCTAAGGAGGAGCAGAAAGAGCACTCCCCACATCTCGTCAAGGTGTATAGTACCCAAGGCCAGCCAAGTTATTTTACAAGGCAGGAAATTCCAGAATTGCCTCTCCCACTTCCCCAGCAGTAAAAACATAATAATGATATGTTAGATAACTATCTGCTTGCTGTCTTTCCGTGGCACCCCAAATTCATAGCTGGAGGTGGCTCCATCTAATGGAAAGGATATCTAAAGATTCTCTGTGCAGGAGGGACTTTGTCCCAGATTTTATCTTGCAAAAGTGCCCTGAGATCTTTTGATGAAGGGTGATATATACCATATTTTTCGCTCTATAAGACTCACCAAACCACAAGATGCACCTAGTTTTGGGAGGAGGAAAACAAGAAAAAAAATTTTGAATCTCAGAAGCCAGAACAGCAAGAGGGATCGCTGCGCAGTGAAAGCAGCAATCCCTCTTGCTGTTCTGGCTTCTGGGATAGCTGCGCAGCTTGCGTTCACTCCATAAGACGCACACACATTTCCCCTTACTTTTTAGGAGGGAAAAAGTGAGTCTTATAGAGCAAAAAATACGGTAAATCATCATCATCATCATCATCATCATCATCATCATCATCATCGGGCTGGTCCTGCTTATTCCCTAACTCATGTCTAACAATCATCAAATTACCATGCTGTAGCAGAATACAATGGTGCCCCACAAGACGAATGCCTCGCAAGACGAAAAACCCGCTAGACAAAAGGGTTTTCCGTTTTGGAGGCGCTTCGCAAAACGTATTTCCCTATGGGCTTGCTTCGCAAGACGAAATGTCTTGTGAGTTTTTCCGACTCCCCCCCCCCCTTTTTCTAAGGCGCTAAGCCGCTTATCCGCTTATCCCATAAGCCGCTAAAAGCCGCTAAGCCGCTAATAGCGCTAATCCAGTAAGCCGTCAATGGGCTTGCTTCACAAGACGAGAAAACCGCTAGACGAAGAGAATCGCGGAACGGATTCTTTTTGTCTTGTGAGGCACCACTGTACAACGCTACCTGAACCAAGGAAAGGAAGTTGGATGGAACTGAAATGCCCCAGTCAGAATTGCCTTAGGGTGACTCATTCCCAGTCTCTGACCAGTCACCAAATCTGGGGGCAGGAAGGAATTTTCGCCCAGATCAGACTACTGCCGACCTTCCATATAGCCCCTTCCCTGCGCTACCTGTGGCACATGGCTTCCAGGTTTGTATCATCTTCAACTGTTTGTTCTGCAAATGCCTTTCTGCAGCAGCAGCATCTCAGTTTGTGGCACACTGAGGGCCAAACTTGCCCCAAGGTTCAATGCACCTATGCATTTAACATGCTTGTTTGTAAAGGGCTAAGGGCAGACGACTGTCCAGAATAGGAAATTTAACCCCCTCCCCTTTCCCAACCCCTGGGGTAAATAACTCTTCTAACGCTAGAATTTGCTTTGAGGGAAATTATCTGTTGACATCTACAGCACAAATGCTAGCTTCCGTGAGGGTTTGTCCTCAGTGGCTCAGCAGGGGAAGAAAGGGTTAAACTCTCCCTCCATGCCTGCTATGATATTACCAATCTCTCCCCAGCTGATGCTATTGGCATTTCTGTTTTTTAAAGAAGCTCTGCACATTGACAGGAAAAAACATATATCGAACAATGTGTCTAATTTGGCCCTGAGATCTATAGCCTGGATTTTTCCAGCTATTAAATAAACAGCTGTCCAGCTCTTACATTTTCCCTGTTGCACCTGAGTAGCAGAAACTTCCCATCCTGCCTTGCCACTCAGATCTACTTACAGCCTCTATAAAGCTCATAATTAAAAGGAAAGCTTTAAGCTGGTTATAATGAGATGCTGGCATAAACAGGAGGAAGGCATGAATAACATTGCCTTTGATGCTGAAAGCCATGAAAGTTGCAAGGAGCCATTTTCTTTGTGTTGTCTCATCACAAGATTAATTTCGGCTATCTTATTTCACATCTGTACTGAGGCATCTAATCATAGCCTGCATTTTTATTAAGGCTTGATCAGGGCCTGTATTTTAAAATGAGCTTAAAGATTTTCAAATGTTCATGCCAGGCAGAAGACCAGCTGGCTAAGAACCTTGGCAAGATGTTTATTCTCCTGGACAAGGGGGCCCCCTGATTTATAGCAGAAAACAATTCTCAAAGTCAAAGGGAATTACAGGCTGACAGCCAAGGTTACACTGACCCTACATATTACAGAAGATATAAGAAGGCTGAGAAAACATAATTAAGAGTTGATAAATAGTAAAATAAAACCATGTGCCTCCCATTAAACTTGAGCCATATTTTCCTAAGGTTGAAAGGTCAAGAGCAGTGAAAAAGGCAACTGGCTTGGCTGGAGAAGAGAGGTTTCCTTTCTATTTTATTTTGAGGCTGTAAAATGTTCCTTCCTTTTTTACTTTGAAAAGGTTTATTCTTCTAAAAGGCTATCTATGTTATGTATTAAATATATTGGCTTAAATGTAATTATGCAAAGGAATTAGAAGCTAAGAAATGTTAAATCCTTATGCTAGATTCTTATTTCATATAGTTGGAAGAGATCACAGGGGCCATCAGCCACCAGCCCAGCCCCCCTGCCAAGCAGGAAACATCAGTAGAGCACACATATGGTTGTCAGGCCTTTGTTTAAAAGACCTTCAAGAGAAGGAGATCTTTCAATGATGATGTGAACTCAAGATCCTTGACATCTGTTTAAGATAAAAATTTAAGATTAAACCATTTGTTTTGGAGGGCAATAGGGCGAGGTGAGCTGGTAATTAAGGTTCCTTGTTGAGACACATGTAAGATATATTACTACTTATTTGTCATTTATAGATAGAAGAATATATATCTTTTTGATTCCCATAAAAGGGCAAGAGAAATGGGTGTATCTTTTGTGATTGGTTCTAGCAAACAGCCAATAGGAATTTCAACCAGGCTGATTGGACAGAGGCAGCCACAGGAGGAGCAAGGGGGCTGGATTAAGGAAATATAAGTGCTGGCCAGAATGGCAGGAGGCCAGGCCAGAGCTTGGTAACCATATACCACTGTGCCTCTCATTTATTTGTCTGACAAATAAATTATTATTTTAATTTCTCTATTGCTGCGTTGAATATTTCATTCCAGCTAAGCGTTAACCACAAGCAGGGTGCTACAGTACCTCAGGCTTTATTAAGCTACACGGAGACTTCTCGGGCCTGTAGCCAGAAATTTTGCGAAAAACATGGGGCGGTGGCTAATGATAGATCAGGAACGAGGAGAATCAATGCAAAGCAGCCTTGAACACAGGTAGCCTAATATATTAAAGTGATTTACTATCAATAGAATAAGCCATACATTTACCAGCAGGAGCAGATTGACATATTACTTAGTAATTGGGTAGAAATGGGACCTGCATGTTTCCTCTCAAACCTCTATCAGTAAAGCTGGTAGAGACTTCATGGTGTTGACCCCACACACTGAACGTTCTCTGAATACTAGCAGAATGGTGCTTTCTCAAACAGTGGTTCTTGGGCCTACTTTTAGCCAGGCCTTGGTGCCACAGCCTGCCCTCTGCCTCCTCACTTGCCTGCCATCCCCCCTAGCTATGCCATCGCCAGGGGTGCCAACTCCTGGGGGCCAAGTCCATTTTGGGGGTTGGTTCTGCCCCACAATGTCCCAAAAGCGTGGAGGTGAAGCACAGAGCCAAGCACGGCACAGCTCCAGTGGTCATCTACTTCTTCTCCTGCTGCTGCTCCTGCAGACAGGAAGGTGGGTTGAAGCAGCTTCCTGCCAGTGACAGCGTCAGGAAGAGGACGAGGATGGGCCACCAGCCATTGAAGCTGTGTGGCCACTGCATTCAGCTTCTCCCTCCGGCTCCTCCTGTCATCACGTGTGCATCACATCAGGACACTGCACATATCTGACATCACACGTGCAACGTTGGCCCCTCCAATCGCCCTCACAAGCTGGCACCTCTGGCCATCGCCTATTGGTTAGACAGCTGCCAGCACCACCAACTCCTTGCATGCTGAGTAAAGATTCCTGGGAGATTCTCGCTCAGTTCAGAAACTACCTGTGTCAGATAGTAGGATATTCCGCAGCTTAAGCACCACCGCTAAGATAGGAAGGGCTGCCATATTTCAAAAAGTGAAAATCTAAGAAATTCTGGACGTATGGCAATCCTAACAACCTCACATTCCCCCTGCTGTACTTCAGAAGCCAGAACAACAACCAACTGGGCTTCAAATGCCAAAAAAGAAACAAACACAGGGAAGTTCAGACAGAAGGAGGTTGTCCTTGAGATATCCTGGTCTCAGGCCATATGGGCAGTAAACATTGAGACCAGGACTTTGAACTGGGCCTGGGAACAAAGGAGAAGCCTACAGAACCCTTCCTCAGTTGGTGCCCTCCTGCTGTTTTGGACTACAACTCCCATAAGGCCTTAGCATTGGTCATGCTGGCTAAGGCTGATGGGAGTTGTAGTTCAAAATACCTGGAGGGCACCAGATTGGGGCAGGTTTCACCAGATAAATAAGGCTTCTGCCTTGCAGATTTAAGCTAGTTACAGTACACCATCAGAACCAAGGCCACTCACCTTTGTAATGTCCATGTAATCTTTCAGGCCTTTTGTCATACACCAGTATCGCCACACATTCAGAGCATACAGAGTTGCTTTTGTCGTATTTGGGCTCACCGCACTGATGCAAAAGTACTTCAAGTCATCATCAAAATTGAAGATGGGGAATTTATTGAGCTTTGTTGAATAGGCTGAAAAACAAAGAGGAAGGGAAATGCAAAGTAAATTTGTCTTGCTTCTATAATAATATGTCTACTGAGAGCTGTTGTGCCAAGAATGTAAGGCATATTAAGAAAATGAAGATGCAATCCAGCTCCTACTGAAGTCTTTAAAACAAAATAAAAACAACTCCTATTCCTTTTAAAGGGGCAGGATTGCAGCCCCCATGAGCCAACACAGGGAAATCTCACTTCAGCCATTAAACACACATTTATTATTGAAGCTTTCGGCTCAGGGAAGTGTTTTCAGCACAGCTCATATTGAGATTGTCTCAGTGGTCTCAGCGATGAAAAATATTAAGCACTATAAATTTTGTAGGTGAAAAAATACACGTGACCTTTTTGCATTGAGAAAAGATCTAAGGAAGACCCTTACTTACTGCTGCCAGGAGGGGGAGAACTCTATTAAGATAATGAATGTGTAGGCTATTTATGCTCAGCATTATAACCGATTTTGTTTCTGCATCCCTATATGTAGTTTTTTCACATTCTGCTAGAAAATCTATATGGTAATGCACTCAGAGATCATGCACTTCAAATGCTCTGGTGTGGGAAGTGACTGACCAAGCTGCCCTGAAGTCACAGAGGAGAACCATGGGCTTCTTGCTCTCCTTGGCAGAGCTGCTCAGATCTGGAAAAAAGAAAACTTGACTTGGGGCGTGTGTGTGCACACTCCAGATGACCCGTTTACTGAGCATTCATCTTGATTTGCTTGCACAAAACACACACAGAGCTTAGACTATGTCCAGTAATATTAATACTGATATTTGTGTTGCAGTTATGAAACTATGAGCATTCCTCCTAATTTGTTTGCAATGCATTTATTCGTCTTCTTGTTAATCATTTGCCTGCCCCATCGCTTTCCAAACCGCAAAAAAGTCTGGTGCATTTTGTTGTTGCTTGCTTGCTTCTTAAGTGGATCTGAGATACAGAGCACTTTAATTCACTTAAATTGCACAAACCTAAATTTCAGACCCTCCATGTGTCCCTGTTTTCCAGGGATAGTCCCGGATTTGCAGAAGCCATCCTGATTTCTTATTTGATCCTGGAATGTCCTGCTTTTCCTTAGGATGTCCCTATTTTCATTGGATGAATGTTGGAGTAACTATATAACCTTTAGAAGACATCTGAAGGTTTTTTTTTTTAATGTTTCATGTTTTATTATGTTTTTATATGTGTTGGAAGCCACCCAGAGTGGCTGGGGCAACCAATATTGGGGGAGCTGGGCCCCCTGATTCAAAATGTGGCTCCGGTGCTTCAGCTCTAACTTGTGGTAAGTTAGACAGTGTTGCAAATAAGAGGATAGGGACCCCTCTTGCCCCCCCCCCCCATAATTTGAGTACTGGCAGACATACAGTCTTCTGTTGTTTTCACATTCAGCTGAGTGGACAATGAAGACCAGTGCTTTTTTTTTCTTTTAAAAAAATGTTTAGGGGTACTCTCATTTTCTTACTCATATTGAAATACTGCCTCTCAATGAGGCCAAACTTAGATTCACAATAAGTTTAGGGGTGTGCGTACCCTTGCGTCCCCCCAGGAAAAAAAGCACTGCCTAAGATTCACTACCACAGATCCTTGGACACTGGACTGCAGCTGTTATGAGAAAGCCAGAATAGCAAATGTGCAGTGATGTTGCAATGTGTATATATGCTGAAAGATAACTCACGAATTGGGAAAGGGCTCTTAATAACTCTTATGAAAGAGCAGTATCTTTTTATCACTGCACTGTAATTTTATTGCATATGCTATACTTTCAAATATGCTTTATACTGTTATGAGTTAGTGGGGGCCCAGGCCACCATAATCTCCAGACCCAACAAGTGTCAGGATTTAATTAAGACTTAGGGTGCTAAACTGTGTGCCCGACACTTTTAATCCTTGGGTCTACAAGAGTCACAAGCTAATTAAGCCAGGCTAGTCTCCTGTGTTGTGGCAATTGGCTTCGTTACATATCCAGAGCATTTTTGTGTCATTTTCCTTATTGTGAAAAATTTGATCCTTTGGGGAAACAGATTCGTTCCATAAGTGCTACCAGTTGATTGTAAACACACAAACTTAGAATCATAGAATTGTAGAGTTGGAAGGGGCCACAAGAGTACGGTAATCTATTCCATGGATAGGCAAACTAAGGCCCAGGGGCCGGATCCAGCCCAATTGCCTTCTGAATCCGGCCTGCGGACAGTCTGGGAATCAGTTTGTTTTTACATGAGCAGAATGTGTTCTTTTATTTAAAGTGAATCTCTAGGTTATTTGTGGGGCCTGCCTGATGTTTTTACATGAGTAGAGTATGTGCTTTTATTTAAAATGCATCTCTGGGTTATTTGTAGGGCATAGGAATTCATTCATATTTTCCCCAAAAATATAGTCTGGCCCCCCACAAGGCCTGAGGGACAGCGGACCAGCCCCCTGCTGAAAAAGTTTGCTGACCCCTGATCTAGTCCGACCCCCCTGCAACAAAAGTATCTCAACACGTGCCCCCCCATCCAATTCTAAACCATATCAAACCCTGTTTTGTTTTGCATAAGTGCTAGCAGTTTTATTCCTGGTATGTGATTGAATCCCACCCAAAAGTAGCTACAGTTTGGAGGTGCCCTTAAAGTCTTCCTCTGTTTACCAGTCCCAGTAATAAATAAATAAAACTGCATCACAGCAAGCGTAAGAATATATCACAGATTAAAATGCTTTCCCCCCGAGTAGCTAAAGCACTGGCAGTGATTTGCATGGGGCTCAGATCTACAGTGGTTCATGGTACATGAAAAAACGAGAAAGAGCGCTGTACTCAACAACAGGAACATAACTCAATTAAGAGCATAATAGAATTAGTGGTTGTTCATAAGGTTATATCAGGCCAAATACAGAAACTGACTTAATTTAAAAAATGAATTTCTGATCTGATTTCATGTGAAAATGCTGTAGAAACTTGCATTTGTTTTCTGTTTTCAAAGTATTCCTCCCAGTGTGCTACAAAGCAGCTCCTATTAATGTTACTATCTGTAATTATAATATTAATATGTGCAATAACAAACAGGGGAGAAAGAAACAGGGGTGAGAAAATCATTAGTTCTTCTTTATTAAAACCCCACACGCCTTTCCAGGGAAAGCAGCCAAGTTTCATTTGTTCTTGGCAAGAATTATAAAGCAAAACAAGGGTTCCTTTCCAACTGCAGTGAGAGTTTTGCTCTGGTCTGCATCACGAGAGTCACTCCCTTGATCGTATCTGAAGAGGCAGCGTGCCAGAGCTTGAGCTACTTTGAGGTGAATTAAAATGAAGTCATTTGAAGACAGGGTGGCTCTGAAACTTCCATAACAAGAGTCGGCGGAAGAATACTGGAAGAAGTTTAAAGACTATTTACAGAAATATTGCAAAATTAATGAATGTTAGAACGATGTTGGACAGAAATTAAGGGGTTTCCAGCTGTAATGCTTAAGAGATATGAAAAATAAGGTTTAGAAATAAGTAAAAACTAAATGGTGAGGATTTGCTGAACTAACAATTTGAATTGGAATACAAGAAAGGGAGGTATGAGGAGGTCTGGAAAATAAGTTAAAAGAAAATAAGTAATGGAAATTCTATGTGTTTTTAATTATTTTTGTATTTTTATATTTTTGTATTTATGTTATTTTTTCTTTTTTTATTTCACATTGTATTATTTTTGGAAAACTTTAATAAATATTCT
Source organism: Podarcis cretensis (assembly GCF_951804945.1). Lineage (NCBI taxonomy): Eukaryota > Metazoa > Chordata > Lepidosauria > Squamata > Lacertidae > Podarcis > Podarcis cretensis. The sequence goes on from NC_137187.1 coordinate 16,079,961, forward strand.
ACAGAAAAAAAGAAGAAAAAAAAGAAACTTCCATAACAGCAGGAGAAGTAGTGGGTTAGTTTTAACGACTGGAATGTCGTCATAGTTTATGGCTGATGCGTGTACCATCTCTATACCACTTAAGAACACTGAGTACACTTTCAGTGGCTGCTCTGTACTCAGATTATCAGATTTTTATTCCACCTTTCCCATAAAGAGCTTAGAATAGCACATAGGGCCTCTAGGCCTTTTACCTTCATAAAAAAAAACAGTCCTTGTGAGCCTGAGAGAAAATCATGGGGTGGCTATTACCCAATAGGTTTTGTAGATGATGGGGGACTTGAACTTAGTTCTCCCTGGGGTCAGTCTAACACTAACCACAACACCACACTGGCTTTCACGTGAGGCATTTCATGCTCTTACAGCAAGGATGGAGAATCCATGGCTCTCCAGATGTTGTTGGACTCCAATTCCTATCAGTCCAATCCAAAGGTCAGGGGTGATGGGAGATGTAGTCCAGCAATATCTGGAGTTTGCATTTCTTAGTGTAGATCTGATGTGTAGAGATCTTTACTATTCTGATTAATACAGGAGGATTCAGGAAGCTACTGGAAGTTTTTCTCCTCTGTGTGAAAGAAGGTTCTTGTTTTGGTTATTCCTTCTGAGAAGCTGAGTACAGCTGCTTTAAACTGCTTCTGTTATCTCTTCTGCAAGGTCATGCTGACTATAAAAGGAGGCCAGAAGGAGCCTCTCTGTTGTCTCTCTTGTTCTGGTCTGGTGTTCTGTATATAGTATGCTTAGTGTTAAGGTTTTGGACATATTATAAGTTCTTGTAAGTTTGTTAAGTCTGCTGCAACTGGATTTCTATGGACTGTGCCAATCCTGAATGTATTGTATTTGTGACCATTATGCTTATTTGCCTTCAGCACCAGTAAAAGCTCTGCTGGATGAAATTGCCTCTGTTGTATTTTTTGGGAACCGTGCAATGTGTTTAAGTTCTTCCTCCACATGTATGACAAGGTTCCCCATCCCTGACACAAAAGCCCAAGCTATTTGATAGGTCAGAATAAGAGTAGGGTGGATAGAGAGCTGGAAAACCAAGCCTAATACTCAAACCATGATGCTGCCCTGAGAAACTGGGAAACCATGAAGAAAGGAACTCAACGGCTAAGTCCCTGATGGGTGCAGTTTTCTTGGTGACTAGGACATAGCCAACTTGGCAATAAGACCTGGATGTCACTGATGCTGGAGGAAGGGGCTAGAAGTAACAACGTAAGACCAGCCTGCAGGATCAGGCCAAAGGCCCACCTAGTCCAGTATCCTATACGCACAGTGGCCAACCAGGGCCTGCAACTGGTACTTAAAGACACGTAGCCTCAGATACCGGGCTTTGCCACAAGTAGCTGCAAGGACCCCATTCCTGGGTTGAAGAATGAACACTCCAGGGATAGTTCCAGGTGTGGCAGCCTTGGCTTAGCCCTGCACGCAGCCCATATTTACTGGTCCATGTCTTATGAAAGGCCACATGGCAGTGCCCATCACATAGCTGTTTCATCACATGCTAATGGACTTTGCACAAATTCCACCCTGCCCATATCACCAGCATGCTAATCTGGTTGTACGAGTGGCTTTTTCTTTTTAAAACCAAAAGAAAATATTTGTTTTGATGTGTTTAGGTTTAGGATCATGGTGCTGAGAGCTTCTTTCTGAAAGCAATCCACTGAGATGGCCAATTAATTCTGTGTTAGCTACACATGCCATTAGCCGCAGTATTCTATCTGTGCCTAGGTAGGGTGGCATGTTAACTTAATGAACTGTTTTCTGCAAAGCCGGCTGCCTTCTTTAATCACAGGGAAAGAATTTGCCCGTGGTTTTGAAGCACGCTGTAGACACAACACAGGCAAAGGGAAAGACTCCTGTTGGAGCCTCCATATGATTTGTATTTTGCCTGTCTGCCTTGCCTTAGGCCTGCAGACTTGGATCTGTGATGTTATTGCATTTGCAGCCCTTCTTTCTTCCAGAGAACTCAAGAGTGGTGTTTTGTCCTCCCAGCCCAAAACATGAGAGAGATGGACTACCCTTGGTTATCCAGTAAGGGTCATAGATGACCCTTCATGGATTTGATCCTGGGTTTTCCATGTGCAAAACTAGGCCTGTACAACCTGTAAACCTATTGTCATGATGGCCTGGGGGTCTGGGTAGCCAAAGGTCCTTAGCAGCTTTCTATTGTGCTTCTGATGTGCTTTAAAGTTAGGAAGCCATGAGCCTCAGAGGGGAGTTGTTGCTGTTACTGATTTGATGGCATCCTTGTCCCTACACTGTTCAGCCTCAGGACTAGGGAAGGAAGTCAGAAATAGCTGGTGTTAGCTGGCCTTTATCACCAGTGGGACACTTAGCAGACTTAAGCGGGCAACATGACAGAGGCATATACTGTTACGCACTGTGTGGAGAAAATGGAGAGGGTGTTTCTCTCCCTCTCTCATAATAATAATAATAATAATAACAACTCGAGGACCAACTGAGGGGAGAGAGAGTTTCTGCTGATCATAAGACAATGCTTTTTCCACCTGCCTTGCCCCACCCCCAAGCCTTGGGAGTCTTTCCTGCAGAGGCAGCTGGGAAGACAGAAGAGGAGTTCAGGGATATGTCCTTGGTTTTCAATTTGAATCTTTAACATGGTTTTGTATGTTTTGTGGTATTTTATGCATTGTGATTTGCTGATATTTTTTATTGATTATAGATTAGTAATTCTTTGTTGTAACTGATAAGTTACAACTGATAAGTTTAATGATTATTTGCTGGTGTTTAATTTTACTGTTTACTATTGGGTTCTAATGGATTTATTGAATATTGCCTTATCTGATATAAGTTGTTTATTTTAAAGTTTTATATTGGATCATATTGTATTAATGTTTGGTGTTTTATTATTTTTATGTGTGTTGGAAGCCACCCAGAGTGGCTGGGGAAACCCAGCCAGATGGGAGGGGCATAAATAATAAAATATTGTTACTAAGTTATTGTTGGCAAGATTCAGGACAGGCGAAAGGAAGTACTTCTTTGCACGGTGCATAAACTATGGAATAAAATGTGGTCTTCCGCATCTATGCGAGCCCAAATTATAGGGAAGAAGAGTGCGATACAAATTAGATAAAGAGCAGAACCTTCTGAGCATTACTCTACTCACACATATTTTAAAATGATAAAATGCCCCTCAACAGTTGTCAACACTGTACATCCAATGAAATTAACCTTTCAAAAAGTCATTTATGAAACTTTTTAATACAATCATGGGCAGTAAACAATGACATTAAATGTTTCCCCCCACTAAAACATCAGAATTGGCCATTGTAAAATACAAGCTCTCACCTAAAAAAAAAAAAAAATCAAATTAAAACACTACATTTTTCTTTTGAGAATCATATAATTGCCTGCATAAATGAATCATAGCATAGCAGAATCATAGCACTGTAGAGTTGGAAGGGACCCTGAGGATCATCTAGTCCAGCCCCCTGCAAGGCAGGAATATGCAGCTGGTCCATACAGGGATTGAACCTGCAACCTTGGTGTTATCAGCACCATGGTCTAACCAAATGAGTAATCTACTTTTTTTAAAAAAAAAACTTTCACTTTTTCTATGTATATAGCTCTTCCCTGTTTTCCTACTAAATTGCACACAATTTGCATGAGGATCTTAAGGGGTCACGGATATTTCTCAACCAATACAAGTTGAGGGAAGGGAGCTCGTTTGAATCCCCAGAGTGCCCCAAATTTCCTTCACCATGCAGATGTCCCTGTTTGCTATCAGATTTAACAGCAGGTGCCTTTTCTTTTGTAACAAATTTAGCATTTAGAGAGCTGAGCGTCACATGGGAACACTGTGGATTGGGAGCACATAACATCACATTTGAAGTGGCTGTATGTGTCTTTCTTTCACCATATGCATTGCATGCACGCTGGAGCACCGTAGCTGAATTGCAACTTCCGACCTTCAACGTGTCATGGTGAATCTCCAAAATATGGCAAATAATGGCATTCACATATGAATTTGACAGCCCCAGATAAATGTTGGCATTGTTCGAAACCAGCTGTTCCCTAGCTGCAACACACAGAACTGACCACAACACTGATCAGAGTTGAGTCTCCATGCCACATCCAATTCTGCTCTGCTGTCTAGGTGGCCACTGAGAGTCACGTGGAATCTCACAAGTTGCTTTGTGGTCTTGATACATTGCATTATGGCTGGGGTTGAATAGTTCACTGTAGCTGTCTGATTTCAGTAGCATCCCTGTGGTAAGATGTAACATGCATTTCAGGTCTCAGGGCATACATACGCCCGGCAAGAGGGCTCCAGCATCCTCTCAGAGCCTTGGCACCTTCTTCCCAAAGCCCGGAAAGTTTCTGCCTGGCTTAGGGAGGGGGGCATGATGCTCATGCTCATGACATCAAGATGTTGGAATGTGTCTCCTCCCCACCCTGCAATCTGGTGTCTCTGGCCCCAACTGTTCTCCTACAGAAAAATTCACTGCAGACCACTGATGTTTTAAGGTTTATCTTATGCTCCTTCCACCTTCCAGATTGCAAAAGGAGCTGAAAATAAACCCGGGTCAATGGGAAGCAAATTCAGTTTTGCAGATTTGTGACCTGCTAAATTGAATGCCACTCAGCTTCAGAATTTCTCTAGCACATAGGAAGCTACCTTAGACAAAAGTCAAACTGTTTGGCCACCTGGCCCATTCTTACCGTATTTTTCGCTCTATGGGACGCACTTTTCCCCCTCCAAAAATTAAGGGGAAATGTGTGTGCGTCCTATGGAGCGAATGCAGGCTCCTTGGCTTCAGCGATAGCAACGCGAAGCCTCCAAAGCGTAGAGGGAAAGCTCCCCCCGCGTTCCGGAGGCTTTGCGTTGCTCCGGGGGCTTCTGGCAGCTATCCGCAAGTCTTCGGAGCGCAGCAGGAGTTCCCGCTGCGCTCCGAACACTTGCAGATAGCCACCTGAAGCCTGGAGAGTGAGAGGGGTCGGTGAACACTGATCCCTCTTGCTCTCCAGGCTTCGCTTCGCTGGAGAGGCAATGCACAGTTTTCCCTCTCTGTGCAGCGCCCCTTCAGTGAAGCGGGAGGAGAAATGGAAGGGGCTCCATTTCTCCTGCTGCTTCACTGAAGGGGCACTAAGTAGAGGGGGGGAATATTTTTTTTCCTGTTCTCCCCCTCCTATGGTCTGGTGCATCCTATAGAGCGAAAAATACGGTATATAAAGGAAGGGCCATAGCTCAGACATAGAGCATCTGCTTTGCATTCAGAAGGTCCCAGGTTCAATCCTCGGCAACTGCAAGCAGGGACAGGAGACACCCTGGCCTGAAACCCTTGCAAGCTGCTGCCTGTCAATGTAGACAATACTGAGCTAGATGAACCACTGGTCTGACTCTGTACTGGGCTGATTGCCTTGCTCTGTGGACTCCCCTACAGAACCAGGACAACCTACCCAAATCAATCATCAGATAGGACAGAGTAAAGTCAAAGAAACAATTCATTATGTCAGAACTGAAATATTTATTTTAAAAGTCTTCCCTAACCTGGTGCAGGACGCCGGTGGCGCTGTGGTCTAAACCACAGAGCCTAGGGCTTGCCGATCAGAAGGTTGGCGGTTTGAATCCCCGCGACGGGGTGAGCTCCCATTGCTCGGTCCCAGCTCCTGCCAACCTAGCAGTTTGAAAGCACATCAAAGTGCAAGTAGATAAATAGGTACCACTCCGGTGGGAAGGTAAATGGCGTTTCCGTGCGCTGCTCTGGTTCGCCAGAAGCGGCTTAGTCATGCTGGCCACATGGCCCGGAAGCTGTACGCCGGCACCCTTGGCCAATAAAGCGAGATGAGCACCTCAACCCCAGAGTCGTCTGCAACTGGACCTAATGGTCAGGGGTCCCTTTACCCTTTTTTAACCTGGTGCACCCCAGTCATTGGCGTCCCAAGTTCTGTCAACCCCAGCCAGCATTGCCAATTGTCTGGGGTAGCAGGGAGCTGTAATCTAGAACACTCAGGGGGCCCTTCCCTTCTTCTCAAGGTTCAAGTTGTCTTGATATCCCTTTTATTTTATTGGAAGGGATAGACCAGTGGGCTTATACCACCAAGTCACCATATAAGTATGCAGGTCTTCAGGACAGAGTACAACAATTGCTGTTTCTGCATCTCATATAAGGTGCTGTTGTGTTACTTTTGCAATGTTTATTTGCACCACAGTTTTTGTACTGTGTTTGCACAGTAGTGTTGCACAAAACGTTTGAGCAGCACAGAACTGACTAGGAAAGGGACATTTCAGGGACCTCCATTGAATCTATCCTAAAGCCATACTAATGATCAGCCACCTAGCGTCTTATAATCAGATTGCAATTGGCATGGACCACGGTGAGACAAAGTGGACCTTCTGTGCTTTGCCATCATTGCATTGTCACAGATACATATTTCCATTAAAAGGGGGGGGGGGAGAGAGAAGAAAATTATTGAATTAAAATAGGCTTGTGCAATTTATCATATACCAGGTTGAATGCATCCCATCAGTCATGTATTGTGAGTTGCCACTTGTGTCTGATGGTAACTCCTCTAAAAGCATGCCAAGGAAGCTGGAGGTGATAGTGCTCAAAGCCAAACATGCGGAGGATCTGATTGCCAACCTACTTTAATCTCTTTCCTTGACAGCTGCTTTCCCCTAAGTATTAAAAGAGATAGGAGCAGGGGAAATTAGCCTCAAGAGAGAGAGAGAAGCAAATATGCTCCTTACGTTCTGCATATTTGACTGCCATTTGACAGTGGAGAAGCCTTCAGAATTCTCAACAGGCAGAGCTGATCTGCTCTCACACAGCAAGTGCAATGTGCCATTCATACATTCGTTTTAAAAGTATCTGGGGTGGGTTTTATTGGGGGGGTGCTTTTACCTATTTCTAAACTGTTTTCTGAAGATCATGGCCACTGGTCCCATCACCTCCTGGCAAATAGAAGGGGATGAAATGGAGGCAGTGAGAGATTTTACTTTCTTGGGCTCCATGATCACTGCAGATGGTGACAGCAGTCACAAAATTAAAAGACACCTGCTTCTTGGGAGAAAAGCAATGACAAACTAAACAGCATCTTAAAAATCAGAGACATCACCTTGCGAACAAAGGTTTGTATAGCTATGGTTTTCCCAGTAGTGATGTATGGAAGTGAGAGCTGGACCATAAAGAAGGCTGATCACCGAAGAACTGATGCTTTTGAATTATTGTGCTTGAGGAGACTCTTGAGAGTCCCATGGACTGCAAGATCAAACCTATCCACTCTTAAGGAAATCAGCCATGAGTGTTCACAGGAAAGCCAGATCGTGAAGCTGAGGCTCCAATCCTTTGGCCACCTCATGAGAAGAGAAGACTCCCTGGAAAAGACCCTGATGTTGGGAAAGATGGAGGGCACAAGGAGAAGGGGACAGCACAGGATGAGATGGTTGGACAGTGTTCTTGAAGCTACGAGCTTGAGTTTGACCAAACTGCGGGAGGCAGTGGAAGACAGGAGTGCCTGGCATGCTCTGGTCCATGGGGTGACGAAGAGTCAGACATAACTAAACGACTAAACAACAACAAAACTGTTTTCTGCTGTTTTTACTGCACATCACCCTGAGAAGCTTGTGACCAGGAGCTTTTGCACTTCATAAAACTCCCATTTTAGCAAATAACTCCTAGTGATTCCTGCATGAGCTGGATCAGCTTTTGGATGGAACAAAAATAAAAAAGAGTCATGCACATTGCAATTAGCTTTTTTAAAAAAATTAGAACAAGGTCATCACGAAAATAATAAAGTAATTTGCAAGTCTTTTGTCTGAAGGTATTGCTCTCCAAATTATAGCTTCACTACTGATTTATTATACAAATGATCGTTCTATTCCAGGAATAAAAGGTAAAGGTAAAGGGACCCCTGGATGGTTATATCCAGTCAAAGGCAACTATGGGATTGCGGCGCTCATCTCACTTTCAGGTTGAGGGAGCAGGTGTTTGTCCGCAGACAGCTTTTTGGGTCATGTGGCCAGCATGACTAAACCACTTCTGGCACAACGGGCCACCGTGACAGAAACCAGAGCGCATGGAAACACCATTTACCTTCCCGCCACAGTGGTACTTATTTATCTACTTGCACTGCCGTGCTTTCGAACTGCTAGGTTCGCAGGAGCAGGGATAGAGCAATGGGAGCTCACCCCGCTGCGGGGATTCAAACCGCCGACCTTCTGATAGGCAAGCCCAAGAGGCTCAGTGGTTTAGACCACAGCCTCCTTTACCTTACCTATTCCAGGAATATAGGAAATGGCCTTATACCAAAACAGACCATTAGCCCATCTAGGTTGGTAGTGTCTACACCAGGCATACCCAGACTCGGCCCTCCAGCTGTTTTGGGACTACAACTCCCATCATCCCTAGCTAACAGGACCAGTGGTCAGGGATGATGGGAATTGTAGTCCCAAAACAGCTGAAGGGCCAAGTTTGGGGGTGCCTGGTCTACACCAATGATGGGAAACCTATGTTCCTTTGGACTACAACTCTCATAATCCCTGACCATTGGACATGCTGCCTGGGGCTGATGGGAACTGGAATCCAACATCTGGAAGGCCACATGTTCCCCATTCCTGGGGATTGAACTTGGCGCCTTCTGAATGAAAAGCAGGTGCACTACTGTGGAGTTGTGGCTCTCCGTGAAGCTTACTAAATAATCAGATAAAGAATTCCACAAAATCATGTAACTAACCGGGATCCAGAGTTCCTCAGTTAGCAACTTCCTGTTTCACCAGCCAAGAATCCTTTGCCATCAAGCACCTAAACTTTTTTTTTTTTCACTTTTATGTTATTTAATTTAGGGGAAAGACCTCAACTGCTTATCTGGTTTCCATTTGCAAAACTGAGAGCTTGTTAGTGGCCAACTCGCTTGGTGAGATGACAGTCTTTAAATGATGTTGTAGACACTGTGAAGGGTTACAGCACCTCCCATAAAATACACTGCAACATTGTGGGGGAAGGGTTTACGAAAATTTATTAGGAACTATCTTGGTAAAGATAAAAGGTAGTCTTTCCCAGGGCCAAAGTTTCACTAAAACCTTAGACTGTGAATAGCTGAGAATTCTGTTATATCTTTAGCATCCCCCCTCACAGTTACAATAGATTTTTTTGGTTCCGTGGGAAAAAGAAATGATTGCTAAACCAGTTAAAGTCTGTCATCTTGATGCACCCTGGGAAGCCACGGTTTCCCCAACTGTATAATGAGAATCATAGTGACCCACCTAGGACATTTTAAAAGTGCGATTTAAATGATTTATAATAACAATATAAAGTTGGGCCCAAAATAACACATTAATTATTTGTTTGCCCTGGTCACAGACTGGATGTCTTAGAACAGCATGACTTGAAAATTTGGCACGATTTATCAACCACAACATATTATATTTTCCTTCTACAGAAGGCACTAGTATGAACTCCAGATTAAAAAATATATAAATAAAAAATAAAAAAGATACAAGTTGTAATGTCACACATAAAACTATTAACTTGCACAGCCCTCACAGTAAACTGTACCATTTCCCCCCATTTAACTACAATAAATGGTTATAGCAGCAATGGTTAACAATCCTACAAAGATCACAAATGCATTGATAAAACATGCATATTTAACAGGAACATCACTGAATTACACAATGCATAGAATTTTTTTATTTTTTGGCAAGACAGAGATTTATTTATTTTTTAGAAGCAAATTACTCCTCCCCTCCCCCCCCAAAAAAAAACTGCTTAAAAAGTTGACTTCAGTTGGAACAGGGAATTGGTTAGAAGAAAACAGGGACAACCAACTTCCATATTCCCAGCAGTCAAGGGAAGAGGGGAAGTATATTTTGCTGCACAAACTGATCTCTACACAAATGGGCAGGTTCTGTACTAAAGTTGATGACTTCTAACAATAAGAGTGCTACAAGTTAAGGGGCAATGTGCTCAAGCAAAGCTGGAGCATTATAAACTCCCAAAGAGAGATGCAACTAGTATGGAATGGCTCCTGTAACATGAAAACATTTTTTTTTATCCTTATGAGTGGAAATATGGGCATAGACTATATAATAGCCTTGGTGGCCAAATGAAAATGTAGACAGGGCTATTGCACCTTAAGCAGATTGTGATGCTGAAATCCCCTCTTCTACACAGCAATTAAAGGTGCAAAAGTCCTAGCTGCTCTTTCATCTGCCCCATACATCAGGCACAGACAAAGGGCTTCCAGATCTGCTTTTAGGCCCCACATGAATAGTTGGTTATTCTTGAGTTAGAAAACATCAGATGCATAGGGGCCAACTCCTATGGGCTGAGGTCCCTTCTCCCTCCCCCCATAAAATATTTGAGGGGCCTGTCCCCCCCTCAAAGTTGATGAGCATTGCCATTCAAATGGTGTGCATGTGCCATGTCTAATGATCAATTATGCATTCCTGCCCCCCATATTTTATTCAAGTTGCCCCCCGATCAGATGTTACTGCATGAGATTTAATATACTATAAAAAAATTCGCTCAATAGAAAATTGTTCTGTAACGAAACAATGCAAATTTCCTAAAATATGTGATGGGAGAATCAAATCACCAGGAGGATTAAATGTGGCATATAGATCAAAAGTCCCCCGGCCCCCCGCTACAGATTTCCTAGTGCTGAGTTGTATATAATGGAATATGGGGCCAGATCAGCTTTCCTCAATCTGGTGCCCTCTGTACACACTGGTAGTGTGGCAATCTGTAAGAATCACATACAGTTGTACCTTGGAAGTCAAATGGAATCCATTCTGGAAGTCCATTCGACTTCCAAAACATTTGGAAACCAAGGTGTGGCTTCCGATTGGCTGCAGGAGGTTCCTGCAGCCAATCGGAACCCGCATAACAAGCGTTGGACATTTGGGTTCCAAAGAGCATTTGCAAACCAGAACACTCGCTTCCGGGTTTGAGGCGTTCGGGAGCCAAAGCGTTCGAGTCGCAAGGCATTCAACTTCCCAGGTATGACTGTATTGTAAAGGTAGCCAGTGTATTGGGAAGATGCTTCCAGACTACAACTCTGATCATCCTTGGTCATTGGCCATGCTGGCTGGTGATGATGCAATCTGGGAGTCCCAAAACCATATGGAGGGCCCCACATTGGCTACCCTTGATATACTGTACGGCAGGTAAACCCTGCTGCTGGGGAACAACTGTGCTTGAGCCTTGAAAAAGAAAGCCCAGTTCTCTCCAGATCTAGCCAGGACAAAGACTCCAAAAAGCATGTGTGTTTATTATGGAGCATCACACAACAAGTGTGCTTGGAACTTAGAGGGGCAGGGAGGTCTCTCTGTTTTCATGTTGATTCCCTAGAAAAATCCCCCCCATTAAAACAACAACAAAATGAGGTTTGCGACTGTACTCTCAGCTTTTCATGGTTTCTGGGAGATGGGGGGGCATTGTTTTTGCTGTTATTGCTGTATTTTATCAAGGAAATACAAATGCTGGCCACAATTTAAGCAACCTTATAATTCTGTTTTGCATTGTGGCTGCTTGGTGTAGCATCTAGAGCTGATCTTTGACAGTATATATATATTTTAAAAATGACTTGTCACAAAAGTGCTAAAACACTGGTTTTCAGCTAGGGAAAGTTAAGATTGTTTGTTTGTGTAACAGTCTAGCTTTTTGCCATGACACTTGTTTTTGCATATGGATAAATATTATACTTTTTTTTTACGACCACTGTTATTTTCCACTTTGTTGATCATTATCATGTCTTCCCCACCCCACAAGCTGGCACAACTGAGACACAAGGAGCAAATGAAAAATAGAGGAAAAATGCTCCAGTAAGCTGCATCCCATTTTCTTTGTTCCTTCTCTCCCCCTTAAATCAGGCTGGAAAAGAACCATATTTGCTGGCAAGAAAGAAAATAGAAAATTATCCCTCTTCCTTCCACACACAATACTGAATTCATGTCATATTAACAGCAAACTTTCAAAAGACATGAAGCATCAAGGGGAATATACACTCATTATTTTTTAAAAAACCAAATATGTTTAGGTGCAAGTGATGCGTTTTGGACATGATTTAATTACAACATCTTCTGCACAAGCTCAAAGGCAATAAACAGGAGGTGCAGAAAAGCACTTTGGGGCACCAATATTGGGCACGGTGTCCCCAGTGCTCAGTTCCCACTTGTGAACCATGTTGTCTTCACAGAGGGTCTTCTCACGATATGGCTGTGTTACAACTGACTTAAGTGCGTAGTGTTGCTTGCTTCTGCCTAAAGACTATGGCCTGCCTTGTATATGCCTGAAAATTATTTCCCATTTTGAAAATCTACCATTATATTAGCACCCTATAAGTAGGTTTCACTCCCCCCCATATCAGCACTATAAATACTATATAAGTTATACTAAACTATTTCTATTCACGTCTTTGTAAAAAGAATATATATTTATATTTATATTTATATATTATTTGTTTTAATAAAGTGAATTAACACTGGGGAAAGGTGAGTCAGGAGGGTAGCCGTGTGGAATCACAACTGATGCGTGTCCCTGGGCACAGACCCACAGCTTCAAACACAACATGTTCCCATCTTGAGTCCTCTCAAGCCGTGTCTGAAGAAGAGTCATAAGATGCAGACACAATGAAGTTGCCAGAGCCAGAATGGTTCGCCATGGACTGAGCAGCCTGCTGGCTTAAGTTGTTGCAAATCAGAACCAGCTGGTTGCTTTGAGCTTCGGAGAGTGTGCTGCAGCTCTGGTACACGCTGAAGTTGGTCTTCCTACCAGGGATGTTCCCCTTCTCGCACATCGTCTTGACCATCTTGGCCAGCTTATTTTTACCTAGGGCTTGGCAATTGTACCAATGAAGTGCAGCTAGGTTAACAACTGGCTTGATGGACAAGTAGAAGGGAGCGTCCTCATACCGCATTGCAGGGGGGCGCCTTTGTGCGTACTCCTTGTAGTCTTGCACGGGGCAGGTCTGTGGAGCGTGTTGCGTTGCGTACACTCTGGAGTCCGTGCCCGTCCTCTTGGTTTTGGTGCTCCCATCGCCGCTGTCTTGACCCATCCATTCCAAATATTCCAGCCCTGTCTCTGTCACCCGAAGCCTAATGTCCCCCCATTTGAGGGTGGAGCCGTGGAAGCCGGTACAATGGCCAAACGCCTTGGTGTTGTTAAGCCAGACGAGGTTCAGCAGTCCCTCGGGGTTGTATCGGCTCAGTAGGCCTCTCTTGCGTAAGATAAGCTCATCTGCAAAGGTAAGCTTCATGGACTTGTGCGGCTTGTTGCCTTTCCCTTTGCACCTCAGCTCTATCTGCTTCTGCTTCAGGGCTTCTTGAGACCTCTTGAATTCCTTGTCCCTGGTAATGCTGTATCCGTATCGGTGCTCCTTGAGATACCTCTCCAGCCCACATTGGTAATTGGCCAAACTATTTGGCTCGTATTCTGAACCATCCTTCTGCCGGGCATCGACAAAGAACGATGCTAAGTAAGCATCCAGCTCTTTGCAAGGAATGATGTAGATCTCCCGGGTTTCTGAGGGATACTTAGAGATGAGAAACTCCCTGAAGTTTCGGAGGGCTGTCTGGGTACTGCGTATGGTTTTCTCATTTTGCTCTCTGCTCAGTTCTGCAGCTCTCTCATCTTGGTCTGGGAGAGGCAAAAGAAGAGATGGGAACGGAATGAGTTTAGGAGATAACGCTTTTTTCTCAAATTTAAATTTTTCTTTAAACAAAAGGGGGGAAATTAATGTTCACAAAGTTCGCAAGGGTATTACGTATTACATACCTGCCATGTTTGGAAAGCCAACTTCAGTTTCACAAATGATGTTATCAAGGATATGAAAAACTAAATAGTCACTGGCTCACATTTTTTGTGCAGGGAGATTTGTAATAGGCGTGGGGTGGAATATGAGATTTGAGTTGGTCTGCATTTTGAAAGAAGCTAGAAAATAGAAAAACTCTCCACTGTTCTGTGCAGACGCCCAATTAAGAAAGGTAACCCCCATTCTCAAACCATTTCATTTGTGAAACCAGAGGTTGCGCTGGTTCCAACAACAACACAAAACTAAAGCCACATTTAATACATCGAAAACACTTTTAATGAAATGCACTTTTCGGCGTGGTAAATCAGCTGTCTCTTTCAGCATAATACATATTTTTGCAATACAGTATGTTAACATACCCAGAGCAAAATGTTTTAATTGCAGTGCAGTTTGCTACAAGCGGCAAAAATATAGTGATACGTCTACAGCAGGGATGGAAAATCTGAAGCCCTCCAGATGCTACAGGGATCCAACTCCCAACATCCCTGACATTGACCATGCTAGTTGGAGCTGATGGGAGTCCAACAACATCTGGAAGGCCGCAGGTAGAGATGGGGGAGAAATCCATCTGAATTTACATTTAGAGGCAAACCTACCTAATTCACACTTCCTCCCCAAAAATGCACGAACTAAAACATAGCCATCCTTCAACATTCACAATTTTCCAAATTTTGCAGTGCAGTTCTCTAGCCAAATAATGTGTACAAAAATGTACAAGTGTGTATAAAAATGCATATATTGCTGAAAATAACTTATAAAATGCATCGTATCAGGCAAAAGTGCATTGCAAAAATATGAATCTTAAGCAAAAGTGCATGCAAAAAGATGTCTATTAGGAGAATGCACTAAAATGCTGATGAATTTTCATGAGGACTATCTATCATCTATCTACGTATCTATCTATCTATCTATCTATCTATCTATCATCTATCTATCTATCTATCTATCATCTATCTATCTATCTATCATCTATATCAAACTGATGTGGAAATGTGGATAACTGGATTTAAGTGAGAATCTGAAAATTGACCAGAATAGGAGAAGACCCAATCTGAAACAGACTGACATCATGTGACTTCAACATCATCACCTCTCCATACCTTTAGAAAGGAATAGTTTTGTTTTGATTGATTTCAGTCTCTTAAAATGTGACCTGGGTCTCCAAATAATAAAGAAGTTCCATGTCAGGCTCTTCCGGGTTTGGTCTGAATGCCAAGTGACCACCTTGCCTGCAGATGGCAAGAGCGACTGACTAGCGATAGTTTTCTTCTTTTCACTCAAGGCATTTTGTATAAATAAAATTGAGTGTAACATGGGGGGGGGAGAGAGAGAAGTTCCATGTCCTATACCTCCCAGAAAATCAGCTTCAGTGAAGCCAGGGGGCTGAAAAGTTTGGTCTTTCTGATGAGATTTCTAGCACATCCCTCAATCATGGTTCCTAGCCAAGTTAAAACCAGCAATAAGTAAAAACCATTATAAATGAGCATAGCTATTACTTCCAGCTTTTTTCAATAACATGTATCCCCTTCATTCTTCATATTTGCTTAAACATACATTCATCTGTCAGGAACCTTGACCCCAGATTAGGATCATAATTGGGATTTATAGAAGTAAATAATCCAAGCCAGCTCATATGTTTAATTCTCTTTTCATATAAATTGTTAACAGACTCCATTTCCTTTGATCATGATCTCTGTTCTTTAACATGCAAACCTTTGAGAGAATATGAGTTTTGGTGTGTGTTTGTTACTGTATTATAACTGTATGATGATTACACTGTGAAAGGGGTTTTCATTGATACTTTACTATTACTACTACTAAGACTGGGAACGCAGCACACAGGGAGCGGTTTTAACCTTATTAGCATGCCACTTTCATTGCACACACCCCCTCACAAAAAAACAAAAGAAGCTACTAAGGGTGCCAACTTGAATAAAAAAGGGGGGTAGATAAGCCCCACCCCACATAACTGATCACAAGAGGTGATGCACACACACCATTTAAGTAGCAA
Organism: Podarcis cretensis; assembly: GCF_951804945.1. Taxonomy (NCBI): domain Eukaryota; kingdom Metazoa; phylum Chordata; class Lepidosauria; order Squamata; family Lacertidae; genus Podarcis; species Podarcis cretensis. The sequence continues at coordinate 16,095,784 of NC_137187.1, forward strand.
TGCACATCAACGGGAGGGGGGCTCAAATATTTTATGGGGGAGGCAAAGGAACCTCAGCAGCCACTAGGAGCTGATAATAATAATAATAATAATAATAATAATAATAATAATAATAATAATTTTATTTATACCCTGCCCTCCCCAGCTGAAGCCGGGCTCATAGCAGCTAACAACAATAAAAGTAACGCAGTTTACATAAAATCACAATCAATTCATTGAAATGTATTCTAAAATCAATTCATTCTAAAATCAATTCATTCTAAAATCAATTCAAAATCAAATCAAATTAATGGCAACCATTAGGCTAGAGTTCTGTGAGGATTACCAAAGGAAGGGGTCAGACTATGCCAACGGAAGCTGCTGTTAGCTCTTGGTTGAAGATTCCACAATAAGGAGACAATTTTGATTAGGACTGCATCATGGGGGAAAGGTTAAAAACCCCTCCCCTGAAACAACAGTGCATTGTTGAAGGAAAGAGTGCAGGCTATATGTACAAAATGTGCACCTGTCACATGAAAAGTGGTGGCCCATTAGCTATTTCTCTGCTCTGTCTGATAAAGTCTCCAGTATGCTGGTCTAATCCCACACCAAAAGAACTTGGCCCAATAGAGGCTGCAAGAGGAGGAGGAGGAGGAGGAGGAGGAAGCAGTGTTTTGGAGTCTCCAGTCGTATGGGATGCAGGAGATGAGGTGCATCGTCTCTCCACCCCCATACAACTAAGAGATCAAGGAAGACCTATTTCAGCAATAACAAGGATCAAGAAACACCACTGGGTAGTGACTATGTGGCAACCATATACCTTCCTCCACCTCGCTCTGAGATATTCTTCATGTGCCAGTGAAGTGTGTGCACTGCAGATCAACTCCCACAAAGGTGATGTTATGAAAGAAGAAAGACCATTCTGACTTGCTCTTCAAGTGCCCTGGTTTCCCCAGCAAGAAAGAGGTGTGTGTGTGTGTGTGTGTGTGTGTGTGTGCAGCTGACTTCATGCTCATTGTGAAATGCTGACAGGCATACAACTTGCATGTCAGCTGTTTTGACACGACATCATATTTAATGTTGATCAGTGACAAGGACTAAATGTTTTCTAAAATGAAATTAGCCCATGCAAATGAATTATGATCAAGGGCTGTGACTAAATGGCTTGAGGAGTTTTATTGTCCTATTTTCAATGCAAAAAAGGCTCTCTGTATTATTATGTATCCATGTCCTCCCTCTTTCTGCTGTATGATTCCGTATCTGTTTGAAATATATATAAAATAATGTTTTCCAGGTTTTGGTTTGGTTTTAGATGCGGTAAAGGAAACCTGTATTGTCTCCAGTGCTCAGCAAAGGCACTGATTTGAATACAATATTGGGTGGTGCCCAGGTAAGCCCCACACCACATAATTAATCATATGATGTGGTGTACCCACACCATTTGAATGCAATGTCCATTAATTTTGGGGGGGACTGACCCTGACCCCCCTCAAATATTTTATTGGGGGTGAAGGGACCTCAGCCCCTAGGAATTGGCTCCTATGCTCTCCACCCCTTCACCTGCAGCTGACTGCCTTATCCCATATCACTTGGGAAGACAGGTGAACAAATGCCAGTGTACTGGAAGAAGCAGAGATCACTGGTGTCGAAGCAATGATTCTTCAACATCAACTTCATTGGACTGGTCATGTTGTTCGGATGCCTGATTACCGTCTTCCAAAGCAATACTCTGTTCCAAACTTGAGAATGGTAAGCGTTATGCCGGTGAGCAACAAAAGAGGTTTAAAGATGCTCTCGAGGCAAATCTTTTTTAAAAAATGTAGTTTAAACACCGACAACCGGGAATCACTAGTCTGTGAGCACTCCAATTGGAGAAGAGCCTTCACCAAAAGCGTTGTGAACTTTGAAGAAGCACAAACTCAGGACGAAAGGCGGAAACGAGCTAACAGGAAGGCACGTTTGGCAAACCCTCACTGTGATCAGTTCCTGCCCAGAAACCTATGTCCCCACTGTGGAAGGACGTGTGGATCCAGAACTGGCCTCCACAGTCACCTACATGAAGACTGTTAAGACCATATTCATGGAAGGCCGTCTTATTCAGCTATGAGTGGTCACCAAAGAAGAAGACACCCAGTGGAGGTAGGTAGGTAGGCCTGAAACTAGGTAGCCTCCATCCCAGTTTAGGAAACCTGAGTAAACAGAGTGGAGGAGCCATGGAGCCCATCAAAAGCCCCACCTAGAGTCTAGCTGGAACTAGGTCACACAAGGAGGGGGTGGGAGATAGTGATCTGTCAACAAAACAATGCAGGTGACATTGCCAATGTCTTTATTGAACAGTATCCAGGTTGGAGAAGATTGTGAACAGAAAGATACACAGGGAGAGTTGCCAACCAGTTGCCCCAACAGGATTTCTGTGCTCAACAGACAGCAGGTCCATTTTTAGCACAAGCTCCATGCTAGGAACACCTTCACCTGTTGCATAACTGCCTGTCATAAAGAGATTTTCAAGGGTGCAGGAGGTCACCGCTACTTGTCATGGGGTGGGTCTCCTTTGTGGTCAGCACAGAAAGGGGGTGTAGGGCAGATCCTGCCCCTGTGGGAGAGTGGCCTGTGGAATGCAAAGGGAGACAGAGAGAGAATAATGAACAACAGCAAACAGCTGAAACACACGGTCCCTGGACTTGGATGCTCAGTTGTTTTGTGAGATGGAAGGAGAGCATGTTGCACCTGACCAGGCTAGATTTGGAATCACAGGACTATTAAAGTGGTAGGTGAGTGCTTTCAATGTATGGTGTGGATATGGCCATGGTCTACCAGTGACAGGTTTATATTCTGGTGGTAGCATGATGTGGTTATGAGTGGAGCTACCTCCTAATGTTCTCCTGGTTTTGCTGGACTGCAGCTTCCATCACCCCCAATCATTGGTCATTTTGGCTGGGGTTGATGGGGATTGTAGTCCAAAGATACCAAGGGCACCATGTTGTTGAAGGCTGAGTTACACTCCATGGCTATCATGGATACAATCCCCCCCCCCCAAAAAAAAAAGTCAATAGGAGGGATTTTTTTTTTTTTTTTGCACCAGGCCTAGGGCTGGTGCAAGATTAAGGCATCAACAGGGGCATTTGTGTGGATTAAAAGGGTGAGATGTGGTGCCAGTTATGCCCCTTCTTTGTGCTGTCTCCATCCTGCCCGTGACTTTGCTCTGTTTCATTCATTCTAAATGGTTCAGGACCGCAATACCTCAAGGACCACATCTTTGCATATGAGCCAATCTGGACCCTGAGATCATCCTCTGAGGTCCTTCTTTGTGTGCCTCCTCCTTGAGAGATCCAGACGGCGGCCACCCAGAATGGGCCCATTTGTGGAGGCTCAGGGAGGTTTGGCTGGCGCCTTCATTACAGTGGTACCTCGGGTTAAGAACTTAATTTGTTCTGGAGGTCCGTTCTTAACCTGAAACTGTTCTTAACCTGAAGCACCACTTTAGCTAATGGGGCCTCCCGCTGCTGCCGCACCGCCAGAGCATAATTTCTGTTCTCATCCTGAAGCAAAGTTCTTAACCCGAGGTACTATTTCTGGGTTAGCAGAGGCTGTAACCTGAAGCATCTGCAACCTGAATGTCTGTAACCCGAGGTACCACTGTACACACCTTTAGGTGCCTGGCAAAAACATTCCTCTTTAACCAGGCCTTTAGCTGATTGGCATCTAATGCCCTTTTAAAATGTGTTGAGGGGGATTATTGGGTTGTTTTTGTTTTTGTTTTTATTATGTATTTTGTGTTTTATATTGTGATTTTATGTTGTGAACCGCCCTGAGACCTAAGGGTATAGGGCAGTATACTACTACTACTAATACTAATACTAATGATAATAATAATAATAATAATAATAATAATAATAATAATATACCGGTGTACCTTTGACAATGGAATGTTCCGATTTCTGTATTGTAAGATTCTGATACTATGCACTCTCACCTAGGGGTTAACCCCAATGAACACATTGTGACACACTTCCAAGTAAACATGCATAAGAATGTGCTGAACCCCTGCAATTCTATACACTTGAATTCAGTGCATGCCCATGTAAACACACATAGGACATTGAGCTCAATGGGGTTAACATCTGAGTAAACATGTGCAGGATTGTTCTGTTAATGTCTCTTCCATCGCTGATGTCACCGTCTCTATATAAGACATTGATCCTGAAGCTTCAAACACATTAGTTTCATAAGAAACCTGCACAACGGCCCACCTCACTGACAAATGCCACCTAGTTACATTGGGAGTGGGGGAGTAATCTGCTATAGCAACATGAAATTGATCAGCCACAATGTGATCATTACAATCACAGATTTTCAGAGGCTATATTGTGCCAGTCTTCAGAAAATTACTTCTACAAAAATAAGTAAAAATAATGCAAATACTAAATGATTGATTGATTGAATGAATGAATGAATGAATGAGTTCAGTATAGAATAAAGGAACTCCAGTTTAAGCCACTCAGAGTGACCATTCTTCAGGGTAGGTAACACACACACTCAACAATTAGAACTTTCCATGTCGGCAGAATTTTGACTGCCAACATACCATACCAAAAAAGCCTCCTGTCTATGTCTAGACAGTCATCCAATTATTATAGCAGCGCTTGTCACAACATAAGTCACATGGATTATGGGTTTCTTAATTCTTGCATGAGGAAAGTGAATGACAGCCTGCAATGAGGCTATTATGCTATTATGAACTAAGAGTCTCATCAACTCTTCCAACATTAGCAAATATAATAAATGCTCTTGGAGTTATATAGCCACTAGACATGGTTTAGGGATCTGGAGTTTGTTGAGTGACAGGTTCTGAGTTCAGAAATAACCTTCACCAGAATTTGTTGGCCCTTAACCAGGTATGATGACAATCAGCAGCTGAAGCGAGGGAAGAGGGAAATCCCTCTTTAAGATCAGAAGAGAGCTGTCAGGGTTGGTTTTACCGGCAGGAAGTGTGAGCAGCATTCTTCAGGTGGGAGATTTTGCATGCCATTACAGGGCAGGCAAGCCATCAAATCACTTTGCTTATTTCACTGGTTTTTTTACCAACCTTGGGCTGTGTGAAGAGCATTATCTGCTGCTCTAAGCACTAAAAAGTCACCAGTCATTTCTGGGAAGGGCAGGAAGAGGAAGCTGGTTATCCTGTGTTCCAGTTCCAGTCTCTGACCCCTGATTGGCTATGATATCCAAGTTACAGCCTTTACATTTATAATAATAATAATAATAATAATAATTTATTATTTATACCCCGCCCATCTGGCTGGGCCTCCCCAGCCACTCTGGGCGGCTTCCATAAAAAGCAAAAATACAATAAAATATCACACGTTAAAAACTTCCCTGAACAGGGCTGCCTTAAGATGTCTTCTGAATGTCAGGTAGTTGTTAATCGCTTTGACATCTGCTGGAAGGGCGTTCCACAGGGCGGGCGCCACTACCGAGAAGGCCCTCTGCCTGGTTCCCTGTAGCTTTACTTCTCGCAGTGAGGGAACCGCCAGAAGGCCCTCGGCGCTAGACCTCAGCGTCCGGGCAGAATGATGGGGGTGGAGACGCTCCTTCAGGTATACTGGACCGAGGCCGTTTAGGGCTTTAAAGGTCAGCACCAACACTTTGAATTGTGCTCGGAAACGTACTGGGAGCCAATGTAGGTCTTTCAAGACCGGTGTTATATGGTCTCGGCGGCTGCTCCCAGTCACCAGTCTAGCTGCCGCATTCTGGATTAGTTGTAGTTTCCAAGTCACCTTCAAAGGTAGCCCCACGTAGAGTGCATTGCAGTAGTCCAAGCGGGAGATAACCAGAGCATGCACCACTCTGGCGAGACAGTCCACAGGCAGATAGGGTCTCAGCCTACGTACCAGATGGAGCTGGTAAACAGCTGCCCTGGACACAGATTTGATCTGTGCCTCCATGGACAGCTGTGAGTCCAAAATGACTCCCAGGCTGCGCACCTGGTCCTTCAGGGGCACAGTTACCCCATTCAGGACCAGGGAATTCTCCACACCTGCCCGCCTCCTGTCCCCCAAAAACAGCACTTCTGTCTTGTCAGGATTCAACCTCAATCTGTTAGCCGCCATCCATCCTCCAACCGCCTCCAGACACTCACACAGGACCTCCACCGCCTTCACTGGTTCTGATTTAAAGGAGAGGTAGAGCTGGGTATCATCCGCATACTGATGAACACCCAGCCCAAACCTCCTGATGATCTCTCCCAGCGGCTGCATGTAAATGTTGAAAAGCATGGGGGAGAGGACAGAACCCTGAGGCACCCCACAAGTGAGAGCCCAGGGGTCTGAACACTCATCCCCCACCACCACTTTCTGAACACGGCCCAGGAGGAAGGAGCGGAACCACTGTATGACAGTGCCCCTAGCTCCCAGCCCCTCAAGACGGTCCAGAAGGATGTTATGGTCGATGGTATCAAACGCCGCTGAGAGATCCAGCAGAACTAGGAAACAGCTCTCACCTTTGTCCCTAGCCCGCCGAAGATCATCAACCAGTGCGACCAAGGCAGTTTCAGTCCCATGATGAGGCCTGAATCCCGACTGGAAGGGATCCAAATGGTCCGCTTCTTCCAGGCGTGCCTGGAGTTGTTCAGCCACCACTCGCTCAATCACCTTGCCCAAGAATGGAAGATTTGAAACTGGGCGATAGTTGGCCATCGTGGCCGCATCTAAAGATGGTTTTTTAAGAAGCGGTTTAATAACCGCCTCTTTCAGCGGGTCTGGGAAGGCTCCCTCACGGAGGGAAGCATTCACCACCCCACGAAGCCCATCGCCCAGTCCTTCCCGGCTAGCTTTTATAAGCCAGGATGGGCAAGGATCCAGGAGACAGGTGGTTGGCTTCACTCGTCCAAGCAGCCTGTCCACATCCTCGGAGGTAACAGATTGGAATTGATCCCACTCAACTTGACTAGACAGAACTCTAGCACTCTCCCGCCCCGGCCCTGCTCCCACGGTGGAGTCTACTTCTTCCCGAATCTGAGCGATTTACAGAAGAAATAGTTATTATTCTGTTTTTTGTTTTGTTTTGGAGAAGAAAAAGTCTAAAGATGACAGACCAGATTTCAAATGGTATAACTCCTCTCTTAGATTCACTGACTCTAGTTTACTTACATCCACTAAGAATTTGGTTGGATTCCCAGGTGCCAAGTTTCAATAATTGTTTCTATTCTTGCTTGACCTACTTCAATTAATAAATCAGAGCAGAGGCTCATGCTATAAAAAGTTCATTTCCTGGTCCAGCGCACATGACTTGGCTTTTGAGAGACAATGGGCTATTCTGGACTGTTGCTATTCTGAGGTGTGATACAATCACATATCGAAAAGTTCAGGCTCTGCAATTCAAGTTGATTTGGTGTTCTTGCACAACAAGCCCACTCCCCACCCACCCCTTCAAAAAAGTCGGGTTTTTTGTGATAAGCGAAGTAACAGGAAACTGCAGTGGAAAGTGTGGGATGAAAATTGCCTGATGTGATGCCTTATAATCTTCTGCCAAACCAGTCAGAATGAATGAATACTCAATACGCTGGTCAGCATTGAAGAGCCTTAATGCAATGACTGATGGAGCCTGGTCCACTGTCACCCAGTGAGCTTCATGGATGAGCAGGGATTTGAAACCTGGTCTCCCAAATCATAGTCTAACACTCTAACCAATACACCACACTGACTCTCAGTATATTCCAGCACTTATATAGGCAGGGTGTCAGTGGCACAGTACAAGAGCATATTTATGACTTATTACATATTCCTACAGACCATCAGTAGTGCAACTTCACAGCGACACAAGACCTGGTGCAAGAAATTTCCCTCCCTTTGACTTTGCAGCTTGGAAATGGACTTCAATGTGATGACAGACTGGCATTTACCTGCCTCACCCGTGATGTGACATACAATATTGGGGGTGGGGCAGGTGGGTGTGATTTGGGGATAAAGGGCCTTGGGAGCCAAATTAGGACCCCTAGAGGCAGCAATGGCCAGGATGCTTCCAGATAGTCCTCTGTAGGGTTGTTAACCTACTTGCTCTAGACAGGATTCTGAGTCCTTGGAATCTCCATGGCAGACAGTTATGCAAGGAGTGAATGCATTCCTAGCATGAAGCTAGTGCCATATAGGGACACTTGTACCTGCTACCCTACTATATATCAAGCCACTGCCCAACACAGATGCTTATCTATAAATGGGTTTTCGTATTATCATGATCACCTGGATAGCTCAGATGAATAGAGCATGGTGCTGATAATGCCAAGGTTGCAGGTTCGGTCCCCATATGGGACAGCTGCATATTCCTACATTGCAGGGGGCTGGACTAGGTCAGGGGTAGACAACCTTTTTATACCTACCACCCACTAATGCATCTTTTTGGATGGTAAAATTTCCTTACTGCCCACCAGTGCTCGATGGAAGGATTGAGCTTGTGCCATAGAACCCTCTAGTGCCCACCTAGAATCCTGAAACACCCACTAGTGGGCAGTAGGGTTCAGGTTGACAACCCCTGGACTAGATGATGCTCAGGGTCCCTTCCACAATTTTATTATTCTATGTGTTTATCAGTAAAGGGTCTTCCCTATCATCATGCATTGAATGATTGCTTCCGTGTTTGGGGGGTATGTGGACAGCGTCGCCAGCACAATTCCTGATTGGTAGGGTATGGCAGCATTTCCAGGGATGCAGAGGGTGTTGTTTTCCAGTTTTTCTTTATTACATACCACCCTTCATCCAAAGATTAAAGGGTCATTCACAGCATAAAAACACAAAACGTTCCGGTTGGGTGCCTTCCCCCTCCCATGCATAGGATATGGTGGTAATTCTGTCAATGTATCTCCTGGTCCTGACATAATACATATATAGAATTGTTCTGTTAGTGAATTGTCTTGTACCCTTCGTTATTTTACATTTTTCAGTTGTCATGTTATTCACAATCAGCATGGCCTGTTGGTCTGAATAAACTGCGTCAATTCCTCTACAGAATGATTCTCCAAAATTTATCATTTCCATTGTGTGTGTTTTTCATAAATAACCATGAAACGTTGTCAAAGGCCTTCTCTGCATCTATAAACACCAGCGCCGCTTGTTTTTCATTCCTGACCTCCAGATATTCTATAATGTCAATTATATTCCTTATATTGCCTTTCATTAGACAGCCTGGTAAAATGAATTAATATGGTGTGTCAGCATTGCATAACATGTGGGGACAAGGATAAGAGGAATTGGTACTGATTTCAACCTTGTTATAGAGTATATAGCAGGCCTTTTCAGGGGTGTTTCAAATATAAGCGATTTCACTTAAATGCACAGTGCCTTGGAACATAACCCCTGCGTAAATTGGGAGTTGCCTCTACACTACATGCTTTATGCCTGAATAGGGCAGACGCATATTGTTGCCATCGCATCCAGTCTGGCCTTGGTAATGTGATGCTACAATTTTTGTACAGGCCTCCTAAGTAGGGCACTAAACAGAGAAACAAAGAAAAAACAGAATATGGAATAAATATTTTATTACATTAATCATAATAAGCTGTGCTGTATTCCTAACCAAAGAATATTCTTAAATCAACTTTGGAATGCAGTTGTAATTTCAGGCTTAGCAGCACGAAGCCACAAGACTGTAATTAATATAGTAAATCACACTCTGGAGTTTTCTGTAGAACCTGACAGTACTCAGGTGATATATTGCTTATAAGACAGTCCACACAGTTCTTAGGCCCTAAGCAGGATTTCTTATATTATTATATTGCCAAAGGTAGTGAATCACAGATGCTCTGTTCTGATTTATGTGTTATATCCACTGGAGATGTAAAGATATAACATGTGAGCTATTGCTGTCAGCTTCTAATAGTGCAGAGAGAACCCATACAAACTGCCCAGAGAATCTCATTTTCATGGTGTTCTCACCTTGGAATGAGCATAGCTACAAAAAGACTGATTTTACATGAATGTTCCCGTTTTCTTTTCAAATTTTGCATCAGATCAAGTTTCTGACTTTAAAAAAATAATGTGCCTCCCGTTCCCCCAGCTTGCATTCTTTCTGATTAGGCACAATATGAAAACTTAGAAACCTCCCCAGTGAATGCTGTTGGCAATTTGGGGCGGGGAAAGGGGGTAAAGCCTTGCCAGGAATAAAGGATATCCAAAATCAGGAGCCATTGCCATCAAGATCAGGCAGATACTTGTTCGTATCAGCAATTTCTGAATTTCCAGGGGACCTATTATTTATTTTATTTAAAATATTTATAGCATGTCTCTCCCTATAACAGCTCTAGACAGTTCACAACAAAAACACAACAAATAAAGATCTGGAAGCAGAGCAGTGGGCTACTTTTTCATTGGTCAGCTGAATACCAAAGCTGCACTTTTTCTGGAGTAGATTCTAATCTTTAGTGGGTTTATGAACTAGGGTTCATAGCTTAGTGGTAGATCTTGTGGTTTGTATGCAGAAGGTCTGAGGTAAACTGAAGCACACCCAAGTATGGCTTCAAAGGACTCCTGCCTGAAAGTTGAGAAAGCTGCTGTTTCATCATTGTTGATGATATTGAGCTTAGCTCAGGGTTTCCCAACCTTGGGTCTCCAGCTGTTTTCATACTACAATTCCTATCATCCCTGACCACTGGTCCTGCTAACTAAGGATGATGGGAGTTGTAGTCCAAAAACAGCTGAAGACCCAAGTTTGGGAAACCCTGAGTTAGATGGAACAATGGTCTGACACAGCATAATGCAGCTTCATACTTTTATATATTTCTTAATTATCTATGCAACCAGGAGTATATTTATTTACAATGTTTACCCTCACTTTTGGGACTTGTTCACATTTGAGCTGGATCTCACTTGGAATCCATGTTTTCTCCATTCAAATTTGACTTCATCAGTCCACACACATGTTGACTGTGGAAATATATATGTCTGTGAACATCCAAAACATGTAAATTGGTGGCAGTCTGAGTTTCATAAATTGTGCTAGTGAACATTGGCCATAACCATTACCCTCCTTATCTAATTAACTCTGGACTTGGCTCAGCTTTTCTTCTTCATACATAAAAAGGTAAAGGTAAAGGTACCCCTGCCCGTACAGGCCAGTCTTGACAGACTCTGGGGTTGTGCGCCCATCTCACTTAAGAGGCCAGGGGCCAGCGCTGTCCGGAGACACTTCCGGGTCACGTGGCCAGCGTGACATCGCTGCTCTGGCGAGCCAGAGCCGCACACGGAAACGCCGTTTACCTTCCCGCTGGTAAGCGGTCCCTATTTATCTACTTGCACCCGGAGGTGCTTTCGAACTGCTAGGTTGGCAGGCGCTGGGACCGAGCAGCGGGAGCGCACCCCGCCGCAGGGATTCGAACCGCCGACCTTTCGATCGGCAAGTCCTAGGCGCTGAGGCTTTAACCCACAGCGCCACCTGCGTCCCTTACAGCGCCACCTGCGTCCCTTGTATGTATGCGTCTCTTCATACATACTTGCTATTAAAGGGCAGTGTTTGTGCATATCCCCAACGTAATTGTGCAATGGATATTTTTCAGCTCGTCTCCCCACTCCCTTCCTCCCATAATTCTTTCTGGACTCTTAATAGCACAAACTGAATAATTAAATTCTGGAGAGGAGGGGGGAATCACCTCAGATGTTTTTAATTCATCATTTTGAAAGGGAGACATTTACGATTGCCTTATGTTATACATAATCTGTTTTGCTGTGTGGTTTTCAGATGCCTCCTTGCTTTCCTGTAATAAATATTCACACTTTTGTTTAAGCCTAAAACTGACAGTAGGCTTGTTGCATGATTTAGTTGGGGCTTCATTGTTTGACAGCTATCATAAGCCAGAAGACAAAATGCAGCAGAATGAATATATATGTGTGTGTGTGTGCGTGTGTGTTTATGTATATCTGTGAATGGAAGCCAAAACAAACAGCATATGCATGCACAGCTGAAGTGAGAATGCAAAGACCGACCTTTCTGACTCTTAATTTGTTTTCCCAGAGTTGCAATTAAATCAAGTGAGCTTCACAGGACAAACCCCAAACAATACAGGAGGCCGGGGAGCAGCGTGTCTATTTGAATTTCTATGGAGCCAGACTACAGAGCAAGAGGAAAGAAAACAGAAACTTGGCACATAAACATATCTGCTCTAGCAACACCATGTTGTACTGGGTGGGGAAGACAAATGCTCTGATTGTTGGGTATGGGAGCAAACAGTTGCCAGGGTGCCATAAGGAAATCCCAGCACACAGAGCCATACATTTTTCTGTCAGTACTTACTGGCAGTAATATAAATAGATGGACACCATGATAGGGACAGCATGATAGGGCAGGGTGGGGTGGGGGATAAAGCAAAGATCACCAGTGCAAGGAAGGAGTGTAAAGCATATGATTTATAATTCCTTTTCTGCAAATGAATCTGCCAGCACTATCAGCTTTGCAAAAACAAAAACAAAAATCTGAAAGTTCATTGCAGAGGAAACAGTATGCAACAAATGAAATCTGAATTCTTCCCATCTGCCCTGTGAAAGGGATGTCACATATTTTAAATTTTAAGCATTGCCTATTTTAAGCATTCTGACTTATCACAAATCCACAGAATACAATCAGCACTCTCCCAGCTAGTTTTCCTGCCTTCACTCTGCCCAATGAACAAGTAAGTACTTCAGGGTTTGCAAATATCCTTTGATTTTGATTTTTTTTAAGGTGTAGAACTGAGCAGGGCTGGATTTAGGTTTGATGAGGCCCTAAGCTACTGAAGGTAATGGGGCTCTTTATATGTCCAGCTGTCCTTTGTCAACAACAAATGGCCGCTGTTTTTTGTGTTGAATATATGGTATACGGTAATTTATGGACCTAATAGATATCTAAAGCCGTTTGCACATAACAAAATATGTATTTCATCAAAGTAATTGTTGAACTTATCTTATATTTTGGAAATGTACATCCAGGGTTTAAAAAAAATTGGGGGGGCCAAGAGAGTGGGGCCCTAAGCTATAGCTTGTTTGGCTTATACCAGAGATGGCCAGACTTGGCCCTCCAGCTGTTTTGGGACTATGACTCCCATCATCCCTAGCTAACAGGACCAGTGGTCAGGGATGATGGGAATTGTAGTCCCAAAACAGCTGGAGGGTCAAGTTTGGCCATCACTGGCTTATACATAAATCCGGCACTGGAACTGAGGCAGAAAGATGGCCAGCTATCCTACATTACAGAGGAGAACCTTCTATTGAAAGGTCATCAGAGTACAGTTCTGTACAGGGAGCCCTGTATTTGAAGGCCCAGGTTCAGTTTAATAACAAAGAACCATAGGAAGGATGACCAGCAGGAGCTGGGAGTTGCCCCCTAACAGACAGCACAAAAGGCTGAAAGGCACACAGGTCTTCCCCAGAAGAGAGAGGAAATGTATTGTGCTTTCCCTTTATATTATAGCAATTACTTCTAAATATGCACCTATGCTTATAAATTAGCACATGCAAATTGGTGTTCTCTTTTGTCTTTATTTTTTTTTAAGTGTTGCATTTCCTCTTTTTGGGCAGTGTGCAGGTAGCCACAGGTCTGACCTCATATATACCCACTGGTTTTGTAGCTAACCCTGTCCCAATGGCACACAGTACATTACATTAAAGCCACAAGTTTGGACATTTCTTCAACTGAAAATGGTGTGCCAGGAGATCGTGTTATATTTAGCTCAGCGGCAGAGCTAGGCTCCATTTTTTATGCTGAATGGCCAGTGGCCTCTGAACTCCTCTTTATTTCAAGCAGGAAAGAGAGAGAGGGCATCTGATTAATCCACAACAGTAGTTTAATTGTTCATTTGACCACTTCCATCTGGATGTGACCCTAGAGGCTATCTGCAGAAATCGCCTTAGCCAAGAGCTATAAATTCTGTCATGTAAAATCAGAGCTCAATTTGCCGTAGTGGTTGAGAGCTCTGAATCTTAAGTTAAGGTTCTGTAACTTTCTCTGCAACGCATGTATGCATGTATGTTTTGATAATTCGTTTGTTAAGATTTATGCTAGAAAAAGCCTAGCCCAGTCCTGGGGGCTTAGGATAGATGATATATGGTACTTCTATTAATCATGCAAGCAAGCAAGCAAATTTTCACATCACTTGTGATCAGCAACTGGCATCAAAGACGCAACTGGCCCTCATGCAATGGAAGACAAAACTTGTGCACCTTTAGTGGTTATACAGAAGAGGAAATTTCAACAGATGCAGCCTCTGTTGCCCCAGCACATTCCAAATCACTATCTAGTGGTGCACTCAGATAAGGACAGGGCTTGTTCTGTACCTGAGGAATGAATAGCAGTAGGGCTGGTTTACCACATTTTGAAGTAACTAATACACATTCGCATCTAAAGACAGGGGTCCTCATAAGACCATTCGGTCCGGTTGAGACAGGGCTACAAGATCATTCCACCCAGAATCAAAAACTACCCTAACTGTACCACTGATCACATATGTTTGAACCTCTTTAAGTATCTATTTCTCCAGCCAACATGCTAGTTCTGCACACTGCATGCATATTATTATAAAATATTAATTGGGTCCATGTACAAGGCAGAAACCACTCTCCTTTTTTATAAAAAAGAAGGATGTCACTGTTAAGCAGTGCTATATTGTTAAGTTAGTATATTGTTAAGTCACTGTTAAGTCAAGTGTATTGAAAATATCCCGCAATTGTATTAATATTGTTGAATTTAAGTTTGAATGATGTTAATGATGAAAAATTGAAAATAAAATTTGAAAAAAGAAAAAAGAAAATATAGTTATTATGAGGCATTAAAAAGTAGGAAATGTTCACAAGCAATGTTCTTTGCAATCTTGTCTTTTTCATAATTTAATTTTAAATACATCAAAAGGAAGCTTGGGGGAGCCCTATCTGAATCTTGCCCCTGCTCTCAAACCACATCTAAAATCTGCAAGGTAAGTTGTCTATGGTTTACATACGCATAGCGCTAAAGGACTGGAATATGAAGGATTCCCTTTGGTAAGTCTTTTGAGTAGAGAGGATTGCAAAGGACAAAATTTAAACCTGTGTTTAAGTTTAATATACTTTTTGCTACATAGATAACCAAGGTTATAAAACTGGTGAACAAGTTTTTATTTTCAGCATTAAAAGGTTTATAATGGACTTTGGCTAGCCAGACTTCTATTTAGGACGAATAAACTTTTTTTACCATTAAAGGATTGCAAGGTCCATATAAAAGCACTCAACAGTTACAATGAATCACTATTTATTCAATAAAATCTAAGTCTTAGCAACATTCAGATACAAATACTCTAAAGAAATGTTCCCTTTTGTCAGCAAATAAAGCACCTACTGTTTTAAACATCTCACATTTTGCTGCCAATTGTCTTTGCACAACAAGGGAACTATATACAAGATGCAGTATTAAAAATACTATTGGTTCAAAGGCAATAAAACTTTTAGAAGGTTCTGACGTCAAGTTGCAACATTAAAAAAATAAAGAAAAGCAAAGCACATTTCAAACTTCACTTCATGACATTCCAAAACATAGAGAATGTTAGACTGAAACCAATTGTGAAATAGTTCATTAAAAAGGATTTCCAACAAGAAGCGAAGAAGAAAACCTATTGACCAGGCAAGAGCAGAAATCTAGACTCCTAGCATATGTATCAGATTGCTTGGCCTAATACAAATAACTTATAGAGCTTTCCAATCACATCTCTGTTCCCTTCCATGCCTGAAGAGGGCTTTGGGACCAGAGCATATATACAGTCTGGATAACTCACTAGGCTAGACCCCAAGCTTAAGCCATTGAAGTCCTAGATCTACTGATCGACAAAACCTACAGAATTTTGGATTAACATTCAAATTGTAACTTCATTAGTTTTAACATGACAGGGGTTGATTTTGTTTTTGCTTTTTTTATAATAATTTTTATTAATTTTCCAATTTTAAAACAAAGCAACAACAACAACATAAAAGCATCAACCAATACAAACAAACACACAAATATAGATTCTTAACCTCCTTTTCATAAGCCTCCTTTCTCGGACTTCCCCATACCTCACCCTTTTTGCATCCTTATTTTACAGTTTTTCAGCAACCCTTTTAGCCAATTAAATTTAAATTTATTAAATTTCTCAATTTCACCTTAAGTCATCAAACATTTTCAGCTGTAATTCTGCATCTTCCTTCCCCTTGACATTTTAACACTGATCAATATTGTAACAGTTCTTAAGGTAAGCTTTAAACTTCTTCCAGTCTTCCTCCACCGTCTCTTTCTCTTGGTCACGGATTCTGCCAGTCATTTCTGCCAACAGGGGTTGATTTTGTTTAATGGGTTAATACTATAGTAGCCTTTTTTTTTTTTTTTGGAGTGGGGGACAATAGCAATTGATGCCAGTTACAGCAACCCTTAAGTGCTGCTGGGTTGCACTTAGTTTATACACTGGTATCGCTCAACCCATAGCTTTTGATCTTCAAAAGTCAAAGTATGAGAATGAGAGCCTCTTCCTGTACTATATAGTCCTCTTGTTCCTCAGAAGAGCTTAGCTGGGGTCCTGCTTGGATTATGCCTGAAGTCTGACAAGAGGCTATCACTAGCCTTCTCTGTAGGAGCTGTAGAACTCTTTCATCGCGGAGTTCCCTACCAAGTCTGGTTGACTCCCATTTGCCCTCCATGAAATGCAAGGCAGTCTTTTCTGTTCAGGAACAGAACACCATCACGTTGCAATTTCTGCCCATCACTGCCAGAGGTTGCCCAGGAACTAGCCCTGATAAAAATCCCTCCCTCTCAGAAGGCTCACCTTCTAAGAACCAGGCATGTGTCCCCCTCCACATAAGAGACAATTTATGATGCAGCGGCTTGGCCCAGCCATTCTGCAGAAACAAGCCCCACTGAAACACTGGGTCTTACTTCCATTTAACTGTATTTGACTGCCATGACGCATTGAAGTCTGTGCCATGGCACAGTAAACAAACCCCTTTAGTGATCTCTTTGTGAACTAACTTTGCAGGAACCATCATACTTATTCTTTACCAATATGTTAACACATTTTCTTCTTTTTTTAATGTGACCTATAATCAGTGTTCCCCCCCCCCCCGGGGGGAGGAGTGCTAGCGCTCACCAACAAGCAAGGGGAGGAACCAGCAAACAGGGGAGGGGTGTGGCCTGACACCAAGGCTGGGAGGTAAAGGCGGGTTAGCTGATTGGTGCTACCTTGCCCACCCACTCACCTACTGGGGTGCTGCTGCCCAGGTGAAGAGGCTTTCCCAACCTGGCTTTGTGAAGGAGGTGGCAGGGCTCTGGGGTCCTGTCAGAGCATAGCACCTCCTTCCTTAAGCTGGGCAAATGCTTCCCAGGCTTCGGGAAGGAGGTGCAATTCGGGAAGGAGGTGCAATTGATCACCAGGGCTAGCTGGCTAAATTAGTCCTATTTGGGCCAGCAAGGAGACCAGGGGAGAATTAGCTGTGGGATCCCAGAGTGGGTAATCTTCATAGAAAGGGGAGGGGGAGGGAAGGAAGGAAGGGGAATACGGTCCAAGAGCCCTCCCCCCTCCTCCCCTCCCCAAAGGTGGTGGTACTGCATACTGATGCATACTGCCAGAGAAAAAGCACAGCCTGTAATATGACCCATACTTGCACTAAAACTTTTACCTTCAAATAATAATAATAATAATAATAATAATAAATTTTTATTTATACCCCGCCCTTCCCTGTTCAGAAAACCAGGCTCAAGGTGGCTAACAGCAAATTTAAAACACTTAATTGATGCAACAACAAAAAATAGCATAAAATACAGTATAAAACATGAATAACAATAAATTCAGAATTCAAACATCAATTTAGGGGGGAAATCCATCCAATAAACATTGATCACCAGGGCTAGCTGGCTAAATTAGTCCTATTTGGGCCAGCGAGGAGACCAGGGGAGAATTAGCTGTGGGATCCCAGAGTGGGTAATCTTCATAAAAAGGGGACGGTGAGGGAAGGAAGGAGAATAAAAGATCAGGCTAAGTTCAAATGGAAAGCCAGGTGGAATAGATCTGTCTTACAGGCCCTCTGGAAAGAAGTTAAATCCTGCAGGGCCCTGGTCTCATGGGACAGAGCATTCCACCAGGTCAGAGCCATCACTGAGAGGGCCCCATTTTAAAATACCCCCCCCCAAAAAAAAACCCCAATACATCATGAGAAGCATTCCAAGTATTGATACCTGGTATTGTCTGTGCCATTGGCTCTGTGGTGATGGCAGGAGCTGTGCTTGGGTGCTGCTGACTGGAGCTAACTTCTGGCTCTGTGCTAGCAGAAGGAGACAATGCTACATCGCTGGGAACCTGATTTGGCACAGGCTGGAGGGCATCTTCTGAGGCTGCTTGCTCCTCTTGCCCAGGGAGTTGCAAGGCTGATAAAGGAATGCTTAACGGCTTGCCAGCATTGGAAGTGCTGGCAGGCATCTGCAGGGCTGCCTGAGAGTTGGCAGCCAGGCTGCTACCAGGCCCTTTACTTGGAGAAGCCAGAGTTACTTTGGGAGGCTTCTGGGAGGAGGCAGAGATGTTCTGCAAATCATATTCAGCAATGAGTGAAGGTGGCGAATGAGGGGTGGATTTAGATGGCACAGGGTAGGAGGCTGCTGGGTGAGCTTTGGGTTTCGACATCTGTGTCAAGGACAACGCAGGGCCGTCGATGCCGCCAGTGATCTCTGCGTTAGCCACAATGTAATAATCCTCGGGAAGTTCTTGCTTGATTTTTTTGACGGACACATTGCTGCTGTTCTCGTCGACGACCTGAGAATGGGAGCCTGGATGGAACGAGGAGGCGGCGCCCGGGGCTGGCCTTTTGCGGGAATTGGTCTGAGATCTTTGAGGGCGAGGTTCAAAGTCGCTATCTTCATCTGTCACCGAAGACTCACAGACCATGTCAAAAAGAGTAGCTTCATCTTCATATTCCTCCACGGTTTCGTCTAACTCTGAGGGCTCACTGCAGTAAGAGAAATCACAGGAGTCTCTGGTTCTGTTGCAGTCCAACTTTGCTTTCCCTGGCCTCCCAGAGTAGCGTTCCACTGGGCTGGCTTGTGTGTCCGAGGGCATGCCCATGAGGCTGGGGCTGTCCGAGTTGAAGCTCCTGTTGTCCTGGAAACATACTCTTTCCTGCGAGCCTGCTCTACAGGTTGCCGTCAGGGGCCAGTGATAGGCATGGCCTGCACTGCAGCCCCACATAGCTGTCAGGTTGCCATGTGAGCCCTCTGAAAGAAGGTGCTTCAGATTTGGAATGAGGGTGCATATGGTCCCATGGCTGTGGGCCCAGCTAACCAGCTTGGAAAGGTTTTCGGAAGACGTGTGAAGGCAGTCCTCCATGGTGCAGGCTCAACAGCTCTGTTCCTAGAGGAGACACAAGAAAACTTTACACTGGAACCAAAGTTTGCAGTTGAATTTGACTTCACATTTTACATGTGTGTGTTATATATGTTTTCCTCGCACAAAAGAACCATGTAAAATAGTAAACGCAGTAATCAACAAGTTTTAAAAGGTATTTCTCAGCACAGCCATTTATTTCTGCAGAGGTTCATTTTTAGTTGGTTAAGCATTTGGATGTAGCAAAGATATTATGGAGCCAATCCATATGTTGTTGTCTTGCTCAAGGCTGCAGTCCTATGCAAATCCACTTGAAATCATTGTGGCTTGCTTCTGAGTAAGCATGTTTGGACTCAGGCTGAGATTCATGCTGTAATCAAATGGGCTTAACATGCATCTAACTATGGGCATGACCCTATCAAAGTGAAACAATTTTAGATCACAAATTAGGCAATATATTAGCTCCATGTTTGTTCCCTTAAGTGCAGAAACTGATAGGGATCAAAACTCTAGCATGAGGGGTGAGGACTTGAAACCTCTATCACTCCCTATAGCAGGGCTGCCATATGGCTGGGTTTCCCCAGACATATCCAAGATAGCGTCCAGGTGGAATTTCCGAAAATCACGCAAGTGTTTGGGGAAACCCGGACACATGGCAACCCACGTTCTTTTAAAATAGCCCAGAAACTTCAAATTTCTTTTGAAGTTCAACAACTTTTGTGTCTGGATTTTCACTTTTTGGAATCTGGCAAAATTTTCAATTCAGATTGAAGTGCTTGAAGTTTGCATGTTGGGTGGAGGGCAGAATCCCAATTTGCTTTAAGGATTAACCCCCTCTCATGCTATGCTCCATGTGGAACAAGGCAATCCCACAAGTAAAACTGGATACTGGTTATGGCAATGCATTCTATGGGGGGCTTCCCTTGCACAGTTTCCTTGATGGGTGTAAGGAGGTTGCAGTATGGGACATAGCTGACAGAAACCAATAACCCAGGGCCCTAACACTGCGGTCATCAAAGGGGCCAGTTTAGTGCCCGACACAGTGATGTCCTCAAGTAGCACTCCAGCCGTGGTAGTCACCATGAAGGCTTAAATGCTGCCTTTGACCTGGCACCCTCCTTTGGCCCTCCTGGATTCTCTATCTGTTCTCCTCAGAAATGGTGGGCAGGAACATCTGGTTACTCCCCATCCTGTTTGACTTTGTCACCTAGCCATGGAACAAAGAAAGCTTTGAGCTGTCTTCACCCTTGGCCTCCTACTTGCATCTGCCATAGGCACACATTGCAATCTCATGAGAGTTCCTTGGCTCCTCAAGAGGCTTGCTGGACTTCTTAAGGAAGAGTTGCATTTCTGCCACCAAGGAAATGGGGGCTCCCTGTCCCTCACTTGTGACCTTGAAGGATTCCACAGCTCCTTCAACGGGCTATGCATGCATTCCTGCCCTGCCATTTCTCCTGATGCATGAGAAGGTGGGAGGATGGGACAATCAGGGATGTGGAGTTTGGATTGGCTCCACAGAGGATGTACAGGCACAGTCCTGGAACAACATCCCTAGATCTCTGCCACTTAAGTGAATTGCTGCTTTTCATTCCTATTGGGATAAATGTTGCGCCTGGGGATAATGTTGCAGTAGAGGCTGCAGGTGACCCTTGAAGGACTGAAAGGAACAGAGGACTCAAAATGACAACCTCTTATATGGAGAGTGACTTGTAGAAGGACTATCCAATGAAGATCTCACTTTCACTGTCGGGGACACCATGGACAGATGCAATACACAGACACATAGACGCACACACCCTCTGCACACCTTATCTATCATAATGAGGACACACTTTGAGAGAACATCATTTTGGGACCAACTCACATTGTGTTTAGTACAAATAAAATAACATTGCAGTCCCAAAATATTTTCCTTTGAAGCTTCTCAGCTGCATTTTATATCGAGTTCTTTGCTCTTGTGAGAATTAATTACTGTTCCGTTTCAGTTTTATTGCCTCACACAGTGCAGCAACTGTTTGAAAATTCGTGCTGCCTCTATTTATATACAACACAACCATAACTGCAGGTTAATTGGGGGGGGGGATAAGTTGCTTCGCCGGTGTAATGGCGTTAACAGAAGAGGATTTTAATACTGGTGTTTTGCTTGTTTTTGTTTTTAAATCAGGAGAGACTGCTGTAGCAATGCAGTATCACCAGCAGGTGATCTAATAAACAGTGAACCATTTTTATTAATATATTTTGTTCTTTCCAGTTTACTGCATTTTAATGAAGGATTTCATTTTCCATTTGCTTAAGCCATAGCACAGCACCACATTCCTTCTAGTCATCTACTACCATTCTGCTACCGTTGGCAAGTCTTCTGGGGGGAAAGTTGCTTTGCCAAGTATAGCATGGCAAGACTTCAGCTACAACTGCCTGCTCAACAGGTGCTGAACAGACTGCAAACAGATTGACTGGTAAAGTGCATTCTGCCATCTGAAGAACACTGAAAAAAGCCCTGAGAATACACACAGTGAGCAAGTACCTTTTTCAAACTGTTTTGGGATAGTGTGTGGGGTGGAGATGAAGGCTGAAACCCTGTGCACACTTCCAAGGGAGTCAGAACCATTGAATCCAGTAGGACTTTGCATCTGAATATACCAGTTTAAGGGAGCACTGCACATGTATCACCAAACACCACTACCCTTTCAATCCCTAGCAGAAAGGCTGGTTTTAATTTTTTTATATACGGATCAAAGTTACATTGCACCTCAAAGAACCAATTTAGGGTTCACGATTGCACTAAAACAACAGGAAAAGTTTTGAGCCTGCCTTTGTGCAGAAAGGTAAAATAACACCTGTTCTGCTTCCGCAACCAAAATACACAGTATTCAGTTGATAGTGGCATCAGATGTCTGCTGAACATTTACATCAGATACAAAAAATAATACACACCTAATGAAAAATAAAATCCATTTTATTCTGTGACTGATTTCTTGAGATTGCACAACAATCATTACTGTGTTGCAAACTGAATCTGACCAAACTCATAACTGGAGAGTGAATTAAATGTCCTTACCAGTAATGCTATTATATGTGGTGCATGTTTATCTGGTGCTGCCTCTTCAGTTTCCTCTCCTAAATGCCTGGAAGATGTAAAAGCAACAGAGTGTACTATTCCACCCACCCTCAAATACTTTCCAGTAAATAATTGTAATGAATGAATGACGTGGAAACGATACGGTTGTTTTTCCTTTGCCAACCTCCTGAAAACCCTGTCCGAAGACAAAAAGAAACTGTTTCTCTACTAAATATATATTATAACTTGATTTCCGCTGCTCTGGTGCTGTATGAAACTCTGTACATTACAATTATGTGTGTGGAGAAAATGATATTGGTGAATTAGCTTTCAGAATTTACTATGCACTTTCACAGCTTGAGCAGGCAATTAAGGACAAAGCAGAACAACATTTGAATAAAGTCACATGCTAAAGCAATGCCAAACCCAGCATCTGTAACTGAAACTTGAGTGTTGTGTTGAGTTAATTCAGTATGAAAGTGTAACTTGACCTGATAGTACAATGTCTTATATTCTACATTATACTAGCTACAGTCATACCTTGGAAGTTGAACGGAATCCATTCCGGAAGTCTGTTAGACTTCCAAAATGTTTAGAAACCAAGGCGTGGTTTCCAATTGGCTGCAGGAAGCTCCTGCAGCCAATCGGAAACTGCATTGGATGCTCGGATTCCAAAGAATGTTTGCAAACCAGAACACTCACTTCTGGGTTTGCGGTGTTCGGGAGCCAAAATGTTCAACTCGCAAGGTATTCGACTTCCGAGGTACGACTGTATACTATAAGAAAATCCCTTCTGGATCAGACCAAATAATGATCTAGTCCCAATATCCTAAGTCTTCCAGCATACTTTCCTACTCAAGCTCTTCCTTACAACTTGCCAGGATACTGAGAACTGCTGTCATACTGCCCAGGTTAGTGTTACACTACGTAAGATTGAACTTCCACTAAGAGCAAATTCAGCTGGTGAATACCAGTAGAACTGTAGCCAAAAAGGGGCCACTGAGAAACAAGAAGATACCATCATGCTTGAATTAAGCCTGTGGTTTGTAAAAGTACAAAAAACCACAAAGTGAAGCCAAAGATTGTTCTTGGGTTTCCAAGCATGCTATGGTTCACTTAAATGTGCAATGATGCCTGGTTCGGATCCAACCCAGGGACCACAGTTTGTCACTCCTGCTCACAATAGGTGAAGGAATAAAGTGGGAGCAATCTTCATATTTATTCACAGTAAAGCATTGACTATGGTTTAAAACAATGTGCAAACTGGGTCATAAATTTAGTATGCTTTCATCTCATTTTTACTTGCGACATTTCAGTTTTGCAGCATCGCAATATCACTGATAAAAAAATACTTTCTGTCTGTCCAAAAGCTACATTCAGTCGAAACAACATAAACAGAACAATTCTGTTAGTAGCTGAGAGAACAGGTGGCAACAGAATTTGAGATATGTGGGTTTTTTAAACTCAATAGTTTACCTTTATGGGGTCAGCTAGCCAGTACAATACTGGTTACTTATCTAAGCAGTTAAGTCCAAAAGGGTTTAGTTCCCTTTGAACTGCAAAGGATAACCTTATTTTGATTCATGTATTGCTTCAAGAAGTAGGTGGCTTCTCGTTAAAATGAAGACAAAATTGAATTTCTCCCTACTCCCTAATTGCACTTATGCATTTTCCCACTCGTAGTTTTTAGGGGAACACCTACACTGAGCAATTGGTATAGAAACAAAATATTGACTTGCTTTTGCACCTGCACATTGGCTCTACTCCATTAGTAGGCAAACTAAGGCCCAGGGGCCAGATCCAGCCCAATTGCCTTCTAAATCCGGCCTGTGGATGGTCCTGGAATCAGAGTGTTTTTACATGAGTAGAATGTGTGCTTTTATTTAAAATGCATCACTGGGTTATTTGTGGGCCATAGGAATTTGTTCTTTTTCCCCCCTCCAAAATATAGTCCGCCCCCCCTCCAGGTCTGAGGGACAGTGGACCGGTCCCCTGGTGAAAAGGTTTGCTGACCCCTGTTCTATGATGTGCACACTGGCCAGGCTCCTCCTCTGCTGGCCACATGTTTGCCATGCATGAGAAGGAGCCCTCTGCACATTCTGATGTACACACCTAGAGCATTTCCACCAAGGGGAAGGGTTCCTGTTTGGCCCCAAATATGCCACATGGAGAAGCTAGCAGTCACAAGTCACATAGCTGGTAGATACAAGTCCACTGCCCGCCTCAACATAAACAGAGGTGTTTATTTTAGTCTGCCTGTTCAAGAGTCAATGTTGTCATTTGTCTGCCCCTCGTATTAACTGAAAGGCATCATTTTTCAGAGACAGGGAAAGTACCTTCCTGCCATTAGGTCCCTTTTGGGGAACAACCAATCACCCCAGGCTTATTAAGCAACCAATCTACTTAATAAAATATGGTCACCCAGCAGATATACAGTGGTACCTCGGGTTAAATACTTAATTCGTTCCGGAGGTCCGTTCTTAACCTGAAACTGTTCTTAACCTGAAGCACCACTTTAGCTAATGGGGACTCCCACTGCCGCCGCGCCCCCGGAGCACAATTTCTGTTCTCATCCTGAAGCAAAGTTCTTAACCTGAAGCACTATTTCTGGGTTAGCGGAGTCTTTAACCTGAAGCGTATGTAACCTGAAGCGTATGTAACCCGAGGTACCTCTGTAATAATACCATCTTTATAATACAGTACTAGCATTTTTGTTTGGCCTTGGCTTCTGATTAAAGTGAACAGATTTTAACCGTCCTTCAGAAATTGTACATATGCACACAAGATGTGTCTGTAAAAGCAGGTGCAGCTTGCTGAAAAGGGCTCAATTAAAGTGTAACATGTTTCTTGTAAATTAAGACCCTGTTGAATAACAACCTCCCATACAAATGTTTCTGTTTCTGTATTAGAGCAAAGCTCTACTGCTGTCATGCATAGCTGGTTCAGAAAACACAAGCTTGGCATAATGGAGTATTTGTCATGCCAAAGGGAAATATAAAAATAAAATTCCACTTCGTACATTATCCTATGCCAGAGAGTTCTCTTTGATTGCACCCAGAAGGTGGCCAACCTTAATTTTCTGCAGATTGGCGTATTAGAATGCAACGCAATGCTTCAGAATAGTTTATTTAGCAAGACGCTAGCTGGAACAGAGGCATGGTGAGAACTGCAAACAAATTTGCAGCAGGGAGGAAACATGACATAACTACATATATTTTGTTGGAACTAGGTGGATTCCAAATGCTATGTCAGAGTGAAAAAGGTACTAAACCTATGGCAGTTCTGAACCCATACTAGGGCATTCCAAATCAATGTAATTGCTTGCAAGCATATAAGCAAATATTTTTTCACCTTCGCTTTACAGAGGCAGTATAATTGGCTCCTGCCAAACAAGACAGCTGTTATCCAATTTCATTCAGAATAAAGCTACTGATTTGGCATGCATTACTGAAACCTGGCTGGATGATAAGGAAGACCACATCTGGCCAAACCAGTTCCAGTCAATATTCAACCCAGAACCATCACAGAGAAGGACGAGCAGGATATAGCATCATATCACCCTACAAAGATACTACCACTTTACCAAGTATCCAGTGCAAAATGCAGCCAGTTCATCTGTGACTGTATGTGTGGCATTGTAAATCAGGGACAAGTTAGGAATTCTCACACAGATTGCTGATGAACTGATTATTACCTAGTAAAGGCTCCCAAATCTTTGTAAGGATGGATGGCTAATTTGGATGAACTCTGTCTCCTGAGACATAAAGATTCAATTGGTTGCCAGAACATTATGTGAAAGCAGCTTCCTGGTTATGACAACAGCTGCTCTTTCAATAGCCCGACTGACCTGTGGAATGAGAAACTCTCTTACTGTGGATCTAATCTGTCCTAGGCACTTTTCTTGCATTCCTCTGCTTCTGGGTAAGTCATTGATCTACTAATATGCTGAAGTAGATGGTAGAAAACTCTAACCTGTACCAGGAGGAGGCAAGATGATGCACGACTGCTTCACCATACCACGGCAATGGTGATGGTAGGATCATTTTTTCCCCTTCAAACACTAACAGCACAGAAAAAAATGGATCTCAGCTTGTGAGATACTGGCGTCTTTAGACGCACTTTTAAAAGCAGTACCAGTTGGCTCGCTCAGGCAGAGGTCAACAAAAGAGAGCAGACGCGATCTCTCACTAGGAGAGTCCAAGGTCAGCTCTTCTGGGAAGCCGGGCAACCAGCATTGACTTCTTCAGGCAGCTAGGTCCTAGTAGCCTCCCTAAGCAATCAAACTCCTCCCTTGGCCTCATCCCTCCTCTTCCTTTCATATTATGATTTCCAACCACACCTGCCTAGGACATGAGTAGGTCTTTGCTTCTGAGAAGACTATTGCTCGTGGAGCTATTCTCCCATGGCTCCAGGAACATGGTCAACTGTGGAAGCTAACAACTCGCTGCCACTGCAACAGGTTAGCTGCTTCCTATGTCTTTCAGCGTTCCATCTTATTCTGCTGCCCCTATCATGCATCTTGGGCTATGTCAGGGAAGAGCTGGATAGCTTTTCTCTATGTACTTTCTCTACACTTGTATCATTTTATTATCTCCCCTCTCTCTCACACACACAGTCCAACTATAAAGTCAAAAAAAGCATAAACCTTTCCCTGTACGCAAGGGGGTTAAAGCCTTGTATCATTTCAATTCACCTTCTCAAGCTGTACAATTTAATAACCTTTTTGAGATGAAGCAACAGGAACTGTACACAATATTCCAAATGTCGTTGCACCATAGATTTATGTACAGTGGTGCCTCGCAAGACGAAAAGAATCCGTTCCGCGAGTCTCTTCGTCTAGCGGTTTTTTCGTCTTGCGAAGCAAGCCCATTAGCGGATTAGCGCTATTAGCGGCTTAGCAGATTTTAGCGGCTTAGTGGCTTAGCGGATAAGTGGCTTAGAAAAAGGGGGGAAAGGGGGGGGAGTCGGAAAAACTCGCAAGACATTTTCGTCTTGCGAAGCAAGCCCATAGGGAAATTCGTCTTGCGAAGCACCTCCAAAACGGAAAACCCTTTCGTCTAGCGGGTTTTTCGTCTTGCAAGGCATTCATCTTGCGGGGCACCACTGTAAAGGCATTAAGGCAGCAACAGTTTTATTTGCAATCCCTTTCCTAATAATCCCTCACATGGAATTTGCTTCTTCACCCACCCACTGCCACACAATGAGTTGGCATTTTCATTGAGTTATCCACCACTGAACTCACTGGGGTTAACTTCTCAGTAAAAGCACATAGGATCAGATTGCACATAGAAACTGAATCCAATGAATTATGAGCTTATTGTACTGCAGGCTTAGGGCGCATGAGCAGTACATATTATGTATGAGCTTATACCTTTAGATGCAAGATCTCTCAAGCAGAATAAATATTTTGCATTATTTACGCAGGAACTTTTATACAATATATCACTCTGTATATACCAGAAATATAGTCCCGTAGGTGGAAGATTTCCATTTTTCAGTGTAATTTATCTTTGATAGCATGTGTTTGAATAGTCATATAAACAAGACCTTGTACTCACATCAAGACACAATTACTGAGCAAGGCAATATACACAGTTGCTAGCAGACTGAGCAACTCATTATGGAATCTGTGTAGTATATTAGTTACCAAGGAAACATACTTGAGCACAGATACATGATAATTTCTGCCTTACAGAATAATTCATTCAATATGGCTGATTTCCTTTTTTCTTTTACCCACAAAAAAAATCAACATTTTGAACAAAGGTCAATAGAAGTATAATTAAGGTCATTTTAAGCTGCTGCTCCAAGGTCATTTTATGAAAAGTTTGTCAGTTAACTTTGGACCACTATTACATAGGTACTGTATGATAGAGTGCAGAGTACAGTAGTATTGTGCCAAGGATGCATGAAATAATTTTTTGTTTTTTGTTTTTAATGTCTTAGCTTTATGTTTTATTATGTTTCTGTATATACTGGAAGCTGGGGCAACCCAGTCAGATGGGCAGGGTACAAATAATAAAATTGTTTTGGTTATTGCTAATTTTTCTTACACTTTTGGCTAGAAAGGCTAACACTGCATGATGACTGTGTAGGGAAGGAGATGATTTTGCCCTTTTCACATTCATAGGAGACGGAAGGGTGCTGCAAGTTCATGCATCTTCTCCTATCACAGGTCATTTTATGCTGATCTCAGTCAAGATGTGTTTCCTCTTTTGCATCTCTTTAGTCTGCCATTCTCTTTAGCCAAATGCACATCGCTTTAGGGTAGAGAACTTTATTCAGGTTGTACAGGCATCCTTGTACAGCATCACTGCGGACCTGATAGAGAGGTAAAGGTAAAGGGACCCCTGACAATTAAGTCCAGTCGTGAATGACTCTGGGGTTGCGGCGGTCACCTCGATTTACAGGCCGAGGGAGCCAGCGTTTGTCCACTTCCGCAGACAGTTTCTCCGGGTCATGTGGCCAGCATGACTAAGCTGCTTCTGGCGAAACCAGACCAGCACATGGAAATGTCGTTTACCTTCCCACCAGAGGGGTACCTATTTACCTACTTGCATTTTTGGTGTGCTTTTGAACTGCTAGGTTGGCAGGAGCTGGGACCGAGCAACAGGAGCTCACCCTGTTGTGGGGGTTTCGAACCACCCACCTTCTGATCGGCAAGCCCTAGCTTCAGTCGTTTAGACCACAGCACCACCCGCATCCCAGTACATGGATAGACAGGTCTAAAAAGCCCAGGACACAATTTTTTACAGCCCTCTGGAAGCTATGGTGGCTCATATACCAGAAGTAAGGCATTTAGCATTAACTCTGGTAGTGTATACTTGATTCTCACCAAACTAAACCGCCTAGAGCAAAAGACTCCTAGGAAGCTTAGTTTCATCAGAATTGAGTACAAAATTCCAGAGTTAATGCTAAATACATTGATTCTTCTTTTTTAAAAAATAGTATTTTTCCCCATATAGAAATTTACATTTACTCAACAATCATACTCCAGTTCAACAAAACTAATAGCTTCCCACTCACTTAGCATCAATGATTATAACCCAAATTACAAACAAGTGTGTTTTAAGGTTCTGTCTTATCTAATTGCATCCTCTCTGACATGTTTCTTAATATATTCTGCTACATTCTTATGACAAATCCAAGTTTACTTTTGCATAAAGCAGTAAACTACTCTCAAAGACTGGATCCTGTCTCTTAGGCTCATTATGACTAGTATGTAGTTAAAAAGTGGGGGAGGCTATGGCAAGGCATCGCATTACTATAACTTGTCAGTTTTCTGCTCAATTAAAATTTGCTCCATTGCTCCTTTGAAGAAACTAATTAAAGTAACATCAAGAGGAATTTTTAAAGCAAACCATAATAAAGTACATTTGATCACAATAACTTATGAAATGGTAGCAAAGTCAAGCGATTCTTCCAATCAAATCTGATACTATATTTAAAGACAGTCTCATTATACATTGTTTCATTTGTAACTATTTTGTGTATTTTTGTGTTTTTTATATTGTAAACCATCCTGTGATCCTTGGATGGAAGGCAGAATATAAATGTAATAAATAAATAAATATCAATAACGTATAATGTTGGAAGAGTTACACAAAGAGTTTTTGCTAGCTGAGATGGACATTTGGCAAATGGCTAGGCAATTATTTAAAGAATGTGTGTGCCATCACAAAAACTTTGATAACTTTAGGTGAACATTATTTCATATTGTGCTGTTTTGCTTGGACTTTCCATGAACCTTACAAGTTTGTAATTTGAGAACTCATAAAAGATGCCCATCACCAGCCAAAAAGTAATCTAATTTCTAGCCATGCTAAACTTTAATCTCCAGAAACAGAGGTCTAAACCAAGAGCTAAGCCAAACTTTTATGCTCCGAATGCCCTTTTTTGCCTGATGAAGAATTCAGTGAAACTAAAAATTCTAATATGTCTTTGGACAAGTTGGTTAATCTAATAAAAGACAGTATCTCATACAGCTGTCTGTCATACAGACAGTCTCTCATACAGACAGCTGTCTGTTCTGGGAAATAAGTTGTGAGATATAGATGTAGTTACCAGAGTTTCAAATCAGTGATGCTGGAAGTTGGCTTGAAGAGCTGCTTGCTCAAAGCTTGGAGGAGCCAATATGAGTTCAAATAAAAGAAACAACTGAATGTATACCCCTAGGTGTATGCCAAATGAAGAAAGTGTTCTATTTATCATGGAAGAATCTACAGTACTCACTGAGTTTGTCATATTCTTTTCCTGCCCTTCCTTCAAGGAAAACAGAGCAGCATGCATAATGTCCCTTTACATTATACTCGCAGCAACCCTATGGTTCATATTAGGCTGAGATGTAAGTCTTCTTCAGGCATTAATGTTTCCGTATTCAGTTAAGACGCAAAGAGGGTTGTGAGAATGAATGCACTAGCTCTGTTGCCCTCCACGTTGGAGGAGGGTGACATAAGGATCTGACATAAGGAGCCTCCTTGAGTACAACTGTCTCCTGCTTTGGACCTTCACCAAAAAAAGACAGTGATGTGGATCAGAGCGAGCGCATTCATCCCTGCCTTACTTGTTAACATGGAAACAAAATACCTGGAGAAGGTTATGGTCAATGGCCCAAGGTCATGCAGTGAATTTGATGGGGGCAGGGGAGTTGAATATAGGTCTCCCTGATGCTGAAATCCAACATTCTAGTACAATCGTACCTACCTTGGATCTCGAATGCCTTGGATCCCAAACAAATTGGCTCCCAAACAATTGAAACCCAGAAGTGAGAGTGTTCCGGTTTTCAAACTTTCTTTTGGAAGCTGAATGTCTAGCAGGGCTTCCTGCAGCCAATTAGAAGCCACACTTTGGTTTCTGAACATTTTGGAAGTCGAACGGACTTCCGGAACGGATTCCATTAGACTTCTAAGGTACAACTAGTGACTCCATTTCTCGGTATAACATTTTGCCACACATATCCTTCAGCTACTGTGCTTTAAACAAACAAAATCTCTTACATACCTGTTTGGCTAGGTTCCAGAAAGTGTCCCAAATAACAAATCCATGGCTCATAATATATTAAACAGCAACCCAAACAACATAACTGTTATTTGCATACTTTTTTCTATTACTTATATTGTATATCTAGTTTTAAAAGTCTTGTCTCTTTGCAATTAGCGTGTAAGTATGACAACCAGTTCAGTAAGCTGCTTTACTTTTATATTACACTTCAGAGAGCCTAATAATTTAAAGCAATACAGTTCTGTATTGTAAACAAACACATTAAATAGGATCCTGAATTTTAATCCAAAAGGATACACAGAATCAGTGCCAAAATGTAAATATGACTCATACTTTTTTTCTTCAAAAACATACAAATATTTGTAGCCATGTAGAGCCCACAAGAATGAGAGCCACAAAGTGGATGAAAATACATTGTTTCATCTACTCTTTTTCTTTCCTTACTAATGCAACTTTATTGTTAAGAGTCAATAGCAAGAGCTTATATAAAAACAACAAAGCTTACTGTGGAAACTTAAAAGACAGATTTATTGTGGCATAAACTTTGTGGACAAGAGCCCATTTCACCAGAAACTCTGGTCCAGAAACTCTGGGCAAAAGAGAGATGACTTCAGAGTTAGCGAAGGTGACTAAAATATGTGGATCTTGGGGGAAGGTGAAATTCTGCTAATCAGCTTTCATAGAAAGATATGAGAATATACTACATACACGTTTACCAACTATCACTTTTCAGACTGAGGGCACTTCCGGACCATTGCAATTTTCAGATGGGATTCAATAATTTATCAGAAAACATTTATCAGGCTATGCAGCTAAAGTTGATTTGGAGGTCTTGCACAACAAATCACTTCCCCAAATGGTCCAACTTCTTGCAACAAGGAAAGTGACAGGGAAATGCATTGGAAAGTGTGGTATAACACTTGACTGAGGCAACATTCTCTAACCTCCCCACAAAACAAAGCAGAATGCATGCTCAATTAACAACCACTTTTGCCCCTGCAAACACTAAGGGTGAACGCTCAGTGAATGCTCTGGATGCAACATATAATGTCCTGCAAACGTTGATAAGACAACATGGGTGTTTGGTGGGGGGGGCAGAACCTCAGTTAGCTATGTATTTTTATTGATGTGGGAGCTGCCCCTCCCTGCCCCCCCCCTTGACTACGCCCATGGATAAGGAGAGTGATAAAATAGTGAAAGCATCCTAGGAGAAAACATCAGGGCCTCTGTTAACAGAGGTTTCGGTATTTGTCACTTGAATCTCACCTTAATTTAGGATGAAAAACTAACTGGAATTTAGAATTACTGAGAGAAGGGTGCTAATACTTTTCCATGCTCCCCTTGTGTTGCAGGGAAAGTAAATGTGAAGCAGAGAGAGAGAGAGAGAGGGAGGGAGGGAGGAGGAAAGCATTTTCTTCCTTCAACTTCTTGCTGGGACTCCAAGCCTTTAGTTCTGCTAGCAGTGCCTGGCTTTGACTTCTGCCATGAACACTGTAATTCTGTACATGCCTACTCAGAAGTAAGCTTCAGGGAGTTCAATGTGTTTATAGAATTGTGCTTTAGAGGACTGTAATGGATGCATTTGCTACCAAAATCAACGAGGGACACCTTTCTACAGCCTTTCTGCTGTTAGGGAACAAGCCGCAAGCAAACGTGCGACACCCTGCAAGAGAAACGCGCGCGCGAGAAAACTTCCAACCAACTAGAGACTCTATAGAGAAATGCTGTAAACCCCCCCCCCCCCCCACTTAACAAAGCAGAAGGCTTTTCCTTGCAGCTCGTCTTGCCCCCCCTCCCCTCCTGCTTCTCCTTTTCGTCTTTTTAGGTCAAAGTAAAGAAAGGCTGATTTCTGAACGAGGAAATTCCAGGATCAGGGCATAACGATTCTCGTGTGCCAGTGCGGATCCGTATTAAACAGAAGAAGGGGATGAGCTCTTTCCGAGTGGAAAGAGTCCTTCACCCACTTACCTGGGTGCAAGAGAGGTTGAGCTCGATGGCTCTTACTTCTGAGTAGGCATGTATAGCAGGGCGCCGCTTGCCTCAAAGAGAGACACTTCATCCTCCTGTCCCGCCACACCTTGCCCCAGCTTTCTTACTAAATACTATATATAACATAGGATTGTTACACGAACCTGAGGATCATCTAGTCCAACCCGCTGAAACGAAGGAATACGCAGTTGTCCCATACGGGGATCGAACCTGCGACCTTGGCGTCACCAGCACTCTGCTCTAGCCAACTGCGCTATCCAGGCTGATAACGCGCCCGCTAATAACTGGAGACCCCACGCCAGAAGCGCGCCTGAGCCTCCACTCCGGCCGCGTACAGCGACGCGCGCGGCCCCGTTCCCTCCAACCCCACAGAAAACGCGCTTTCCCCACGACCCCCGCGACACACCTGCCTCGCGCGCTCCGTGCCCACTTCTGAATTCAGCCATCTCTCGACTCGCGTCCTCAAAGCCTCTGCTTTCCCCCCCCCTTCGCTAGAGGAGGAGGAGGAAAGAGAGCCAAACGCTCCGTTCCTTTCATGCTCTAATAAACTTGCTTGTGCAATAAATGCCGGTCAATACAAGCCCCCTCGTTAAGTGCGGGGTCGAGGGCTCGAGCTTTCCAAAGAGGCCACCCCAGAGACACAGTGTTTATTTGTTTGTTTGGGGGATTTTTTTTTGGGGGGGGGGGGGGAGACGCTCCTCACTCATATCGCCTCCTTCCTCCATTCACTAACTGCCCTATCTCTCGCACACGCACACGCACGCACCTCTCTCGTCTGAACGCTAGCAGCCTTCCCGCCCCTCTCCCGCCAAAACGGCAGAGCGAGAAGAAGACTTTCCCCCCTCTCAGGTCCCCTCAGTTGTCAAAAGTACTCCGGAGCGGCCAGCCCCCCCCCCTTTCGCAATGTGCGCGCGCGAGAGAGAATAGAACATACGCGCCCCTTCTACTGACTCGCGCCATTTCGCTTCTGCTTGCCCCCCCTCCCCAACTCCAACACTCTCCCCCCGCCGCCGTGGCTCTCCTGTCCACCTACCTGCACGTGCCTGTCCATAGGAATGCGGGGCGCGCGTGTCGCGAGGGGCGGGAGGAACCGGTGCTCTATTCGTGATATTGAATGGCGCGGTTGCGCTCCTGACCGTCATATATTGTTCGGACTAGGAAGGAGAGTGTGTTTTGTGTGTGTGTGTGTGTGTGCTTGAGGTGTCTTTCATCCCCGCGCTCGGTCTTCCTCCACCTTCTCCTCACCTCACACTGTGCGCGCGCGCGCGCGCGTATGTATATATGTGTGTGCAGAAAGCTTTCCCTCCTCCTTCCCCCTCAGCGATATTATTAAACTCTCCGTGCGAGCAGAGAGGGCTCGTATCAGCTACCGGAAATCGAAGCCCTGGCCATAAATATACCACAGGAAGTCACACACACCCAGCCCGGTTACACACGCGTCGCCAGCCCCTGCCGCCGCCGCCTCCCGCTGCCCCAACACACAGAAACACAGGCGGAGACCTCCATGCTATATATCCCTGCCTCAAGCCCTCAGCTACAAAGAGATGGTGATGGATAATCTAGGAGTGGCGGAGAAGGCATCGCCGCCACCGTACTATATTCGGGGCGTTTGTGTGCCAAACC
This sequence comes from Podarcis cretensis, assembly GCF_951804945.1. NCBI lineage: Eukaryota > Metazoa > Chordata > Lepidosauria > Squamata > Lacertidae > Podarcis > Podarcis cretensis. Next base: position 16,130,751 of record NC_137187.1, read on the forward strand.
ATTATTATTGTTGTTGTTGTTGTTGTTGTTATTACCCCGCCCATCTGGCTGGGTTTCTCCCGCCACTCTAGTATACAGCCATCTATAGGAGTACAGTCAGTCAATACACTTGGCGTCTCGACACAGCGTTAGTGCATACGGTGTAATATGCAACATCTGTCGGATCAATACATAGACGCCGAGCATGTAATATATATCCATAAAGAGATGCGCAAGCGAAAGCCAGTGCGCGCATTTTTGAAGCATTTTCAAAGCCTTTTATGAATGTGTTGGAGTGTGCTGTAGCCGTGCCCCCCACCCGCCACGTTTTCCCCCCACACCCTGCTGAGAGGGAAGCGGGGAGCAGATGAGAGAACATCGTTGCCATAACTAGTTCTGCCATAACTGCAAAAGACACCCCCCCCCCGTCACCGGTCTTGACAAATTTTCGCATCCTATTAAAAACGGCAGAAACCCTGCAAGCGATTCTGTTTTTTTTAAGGCGTTGATTTGCGCCGAGATAAGGCGGGCTAGACGTGTCGCGAATGCCAAAGCACTTGCTTTGAGAACGTGAGCATTGCGAAATAATACGTGTCAGCACCGAGGGGGGTGTCCTCCGCTTCCCAGGCACATATAACACGGCTTATATGTGTGTTAAAAGACACGGATCATTCAGAGAGAGAGAGAGAGTGTCCAGAACGGGCGCTCTCCTCATCCTTTCCCCGTTTCCTTCATTTTGGATTCTTCTCCGGCGTTTATTTCATAGGATATCCTGGTCAATGGCGAGCGAAGTCCCAAGAACGCAGTTTCAAGGGAGCGACTGTGAAGAATTGTAATATAGCACAACAACAGTACGCCTTTATTCTCGTTGCTTTCCGGGGACCGCCTTCTCATAGCGCAGAGAGGGGCGCCTAATCTGCCTGAAGAGGGAGAGGGAGGAAGATGGAGGAGCGGGAGGGAGGGCGGGAGGGAGGGAGCGTGTTATTCAACGGCGAGGCAATAAGCAGCACGTTCAATACAATGTCGAAGCAAATGTCCGCCTTCGGGAAAAGAGCCGGGCGGGAAGAGCTCTCTCCGCGCTCTCTGTTGCAGAAGTAGCACAGAAAGCAGCAGCAAGGGGGATATTTTCCATCACTAAATCGACAGATCTCTCGTTTGTCTTGTTGGTGTGAGGTTTGTACTGTAATTGTTGTTGTTTGGGAACTAGGAAAAGCGGGGCGGAGGAGAGAGAGAGAGAGAGAGAGAGAGAGAGCGAGCCGAAGTGACGCGCTGGGCTCCTGTCGTCCTCCGCCCCCAACCCAGTTGTTTCTCGACCAGGGAAGAGTATTTTCTGAGGCACGGCTGCAGCTTGCTGGAGCCCGTGGAAATTGCAGGAGATTTCCATAGCGTCAGACTCTCTCCACGCTTCGTAGTAGGTTCCTGCTTCTCTCCAGGAAAACATCAAGTGTGGGTGGCAGATTCTTCTCTAAAGACACGCATCTAAGGGCCAAACTGCGGATTGGGCTTGGCTTTTGCAGCCCATCAAGTGACTGTGTATGGCCTTCCCCCGCCCCCAGTCAATTGTGGGTCAGAGAAAAATGGGTGGCAGAAGGGATCCAGGGAAGAAGAAGAAGAAGAAGAAGGAGAGGAGGAGGAGGAGGAGGAGGAGGAGTTTGGACTTGATATCCCACCTTTCACTCCCCTTGTTGTTTAGTCGTTTAGTTGTGTCGGACTCTTTGTGACCCCGTGGACCAGAGCACACCAGGCACTCCTGTCTTCCACTGCCTCCTGCAGCTTGGTCAGGCTCATGTTTGTAGCTTCGAGAACATGTCCAACCATCTCGTCCTCTGTCATCCCCTTCTCCTTGTGCCCCCCATCTTTCCCAACATCAGGGTCTTTTCCAGGGAGTCTTCTCTTCTCATGAGGTGGCCAAAGTATTGGAGCCTCAGCTTCACAATCTGTCCTTCCAGTGAGCACTCAGGGCTGATTTCCTTCAGAATGGAGAGGTTTGATCTTCTTGCAGGCCATGGGACTCTCAAGAGTCTCCTCCAGCACCCCTCAAGGAGTCTCAAAGCGGCCAACAATCTCCTTTCCCTTCCTCCCCCACAACAAACACTCTGTGAGGTGAGTTAGGCTGAGAGACCTCAGAGAAGTGTGACTAGCCCAAGGTCACCCAGCAGCTGCATGTGGAGGAGTGGGGAAGCGAACCCTGTTCACCAGATTATGAGTCCACCGCTCTTACACCATCTTTATTTTTCTGTTGCAAAAGAGCCCACCCCCCCACCCCCTTGCAAGGAGGCGAGGACACAGGACAAAGGTGTGCAAGAACTTTTAAAGACTTTAGAAATTGCCTGGCCCCTTAGGCAAAGACTACCCAAAAAGCATCATCCATACATCACAGAAAGAGGCAGTCCACAACAGAAATTGGAGAGTGCTGCTTCTCTCCTGTCTCCCAAGATCCCTGATAATGTTTTACTTGACTGCATTGCCTGGGCTGTCTAGCCCTTCTTTTGAGATGGTCAATAACTTCAGTTCTTGAATCCAGGTCACAGGATTTGAAGGATTTGTAAGTGAAAGAACTCTGGGGAACGGTTTCTCCAAGACATTTCCTTCTGCAGGGGAAATATTTAGAGTCATTAATTAGGAGAGCCAGGTTGGCTTTTGGGATTGTTCTGTGTGCTAAAATAAAGTGTGGTTTTTCTCAGGGGATATTTGCTGAATTTTGAAGGGTGAAGAATTGGTTTTCTATGGAGTGTGTGTCTGCTATGTGTGTGCACGCTACAATTTTCTAACAATGTGGTATTAAGTGCATCTTTGAAATTTATATTTTAAAAATGCAAATTGATTTTGGGTGGGCAATAATTAATGGGGGACCAGAGCAGTGGTGGAAGGGGAAATAATAATTTTCTTCCCTGCCAAGGGTCTAAGGAGCATCTCTTCCCTGAAGCCATTTATGGGAGTGGGGTGTTGTCCCCTGTCGGCTCCAGGGTCCCTCCCCCTCAAAAAGCAAATATTAATTTTAGAAGAGGTATTTGAGCTTGACAGGACTTACTCCCGAGTAACTGTGTTTGGGAATGCAACCTAAATTTCTTGCATCAAAGTAAAATCTGACTGCTATTTCTGGATTGTAGAAACAGGCTGTCTCTGTCTGAAATTCTCCCCCATTTTATTAGCACATTGTATCAAATATCATAGAATCATAGGGGTAGAAGGTTAGAATCCACAACCCTGGGATTAAGAGTCTCATGCTCTACTGACTGAGCTATCCTGGCTAACTCAGGTGTAAATATGTGTGAATAAACCACATTTCATAAAGACACCAGTCTCTACTGTGCCTCATTTTCCCCAAGAAAACACAAACCCTGACTGGGCAAAAAAATGTGGGTTATAATATACAATTTAACTTATGGGAGAAGTTGTGGAAAGAGGACTTAAAATTTACTTAAAATTAAAAGAAAACTACATGAAGATGATGTACCATTGGTATTTCACTCCAGTAAAATTAGCAAAAATGTATAAAAACACCTCCAACTTATGTTAGAAGTGTAAAGATAAAGAAGGTACTTTTTACCACATGTGGTGGACATGTAAAATAGTAAAAGACTTCTGGGAAATGATATATAATGAATTGAAAAAAAATATTTAAGATAACTTTTATCAAAAACCAGAAGTCTTCTTACTAGGGTTAACAGGAGATTAAATACCAAAAGATTTACAAAGACTATGTATGCAACAACAGCCGCAATAATGCTACTTGCCCAAAAGTGGAAGGAAGAGAAAGTCCCAACTGAAGAAGAATGGCTAACCAAGATACTGGACTATGCCAAAATGGCAAAGATGACCATGAGGATCAGACACCAAGATGATAAGAAATTCAGTCAAGAGTGGGAAAAGTTTATAGAATATCTGAAAGACCACTGTGTATACTTAAAAACGTTACCAGGATTGTTGTAACACTTATAATGTAATATGAGTCAAGGTAAAAAAGGAGATCAAATGGATTAGAAAATGTAATTAGATGCAAATATATATATATAGGGGGAAATTGGAAACCGGGTGGGCTGGGCTGGGGGAAGTCCAAGGGATCTAGGTAGATTGAAAATGATGTGAATGTATAAGAACATTGTTTAAAAAATGAAAAATTAAAAAAAGAAAACACAAGTGCCAAGTCCCCTGGAATTTGGGGATGGCCTGTAACAATATAAATAATCACTGAAGTGTGTGGTTGGTTGATCGATTTAAACCACTGCAAAGGCCTGAAAAGTCTCCCTAGTTGAGACAAATCCTCTCTCAGAAGCAGTACTTTTTTGTGATGATACTCTTTTCTTTCTTTCTTTCTTTCTTTCTTTCTTTCTTTCTTTCTTTCTTTCTTTCTGTCATTCATTTTTGCTGCCCATGGTAGTCTATTTGTGCTGGCTTCCAATGGCACTTGTATCAAAATATGCATCCCAGCACCTCATTTCCTACCAAAACACTCTCCTGAAGTATTACTGATAAAGCGAAACCAAATAGTTTATACGTGTCTGGATCATTTAGACACACGCACCCCAGCACTGTGAATGTGTAATGTTTATAACAGAGATTCTAATAAGCCACAAACACTTGAGCCCATAAGGGAAAAGCAGTTGAAATACCACAGCACAATCAACCCCTTTATTAACAGGAGACTACACAGGGCATGAAGTGGCAAGGTTTAAAAAGATTTTTTTTTTTAAAAAAAAATTAATTTTGAATTCTGTAATATCCCTAAATACAAATGAGGGTTACACTGGGATTACCTCCAGAGAGTTTGCATCTCTCCAGGGGGAAAGCAGCATAAACAGTTAATTAAAGTACCAGAGATGCTGTTTTTTGCTTCAGATGGGTCCCCACCACATCCCTTGTGTTATATCAGTGTTCCCTAAACAGGGAAAGGCTCATACATCATCAGCTCTACTCGCAGAGTAATACATGTAAAAGTATCTGTTATAAGAATTTTAAGGTAAAAGTGGGAAACCTCCCCATTGTCTCTTTCCTCACAAATCCTGTCTTAAGGGCACATTCAGGATATGAACAGGGTGTGAGCCTGTGACCTGTGACCTAGATTCAGGAATTAAGTAGTTAAAATAACAAGAGTGGCCAAAACCCAGATAATGCAATCAGGTAACATGCCAGACAGGAGATAAACAACGCACTCAGATTTCTGTTGTAGGCCGCCTTTTCTGTGATGTAGGTATGATGTATCTGGGGGGTGGTCTTGGGCTACACCCCTTCTGTGATGTATGTATGATGCTTCTGGGGGTGGTCTGGAGTTTGAGGGTGGGCAATTTTAAAAGTCTATATAAGGGCAGGTATACCTTTGTTCTGGGTCCCTCCTCCCTGCTGAGTGTGGTTGTGAGCACCCTGTTGCAACAGCTTTAATTAAGATCAGGCTTACTAGCAGCCTTGCTTCTCAATATTCTCTAGTTGGCCTCTGTTATTTTCTCCTGCCAATAGGGAACCTAAAAAGAGGACTCTTGGGTACTCCATAAAGGAAAAAGAGCAGCTTTTTCTTATAACATATCATAGATGCAAGAAAAATCAGAATAGGTTCATTTCAGTGTCAAGACAAGGCATGTATGTCTTGCATAAGACATTCGGGAGCTACGTGCTTGTATAATGATTCTAGCTGCAAGAAGAAATTATGTTATAGTTGCCTAATGCTGTGTAACACTTACCTGGGAATAAGCCGTACTGAACACCATGAGAGGTATTTCCAACTACTTATGAAAAGGATTGTGCAACAGACACACTGGCCCTGTGTGAAGTGGCAGTGGAGGCGTTTTGTTGAAATGGCTCTTCTCTGTAGAAAGCAGAACACGATAGAGACTTTGCTTTCTCGACCTGCAGATTTCTTAAGCCCATATGGCAGCTCATATGATAAGGCCATAAATAGGTTGTGCAACTAATTTTAGCCACAATTTATTCTCACAATTATAAGAGATGAATAAACCCAGGAAAGCAGGTGACCTAATTAGAGAGTAGGTGGTTGAATGGAATTATTAACAATATATGGAAAGGCATTTTTAATTACCTGAGGATAACACAGTGTATTTTCTGGATACGTTGCAAAACCAAAGAACACATTGGGCGGCTATTATAAATGTAATCTTCACTTTTCAGGATACAGTACAGTATTATTTTCACTATGCAGTGTCCTAGATTTTTACATCTTTAACTACTTTTGAAGCAATATGCTTCTGTATGTATTAGGACAAAGATAGTCCTGTTCATGAACCCTTTATTATTCACTTGGCCGAAATCCATTTTCTGTCCAATTCCTCAGGACTGCTCTTATGCTGTTGTGCCAGGTTCACAAAACTTGAATAGACTAGCATCTTCCTGAGATCTGTAACTGTGACACTAAAAATGATACCATACTTTAGGGTCCAGGTTGATAGAAGAAGAAGAAGAAGAAGAAGAAGAAGAAGAAGAAGAAGAAGAAGAAGAAGAAGAAATTATTTGTACCCCTCCCATCTGGCTGGGTTTCCCCTTCCAACAAAGATTAAAAGTGACTTCCGGGTTAGCGCGATCTGGTTAATGGCGGATTCCCTCCGAGCTCTGGAGGGAATCGGCTCCGCTGGAGAAGGGTTCTACCGCGACGGCGACGCGGGGACCCTCAGAAACCGCAGGCGCTGAAGCCTGCGGACTTGGTGACTCGGCGGGCACCTAAAGCGCCCCCCCCGACCCACGAAGAGCCTTTTTAAAGGCTGCGGAGAGGGTACGGGGAGCGGCGTGGTGCTGTGAGTGGACCGCTACTGCAGTGGAGCGAAGCCGCGAGCCATGGCCGGAGACCGCTGACTTTCTTCCCTGAAATTCGGACTTTAATTAATCCGTGAGTAGAATGGAATTTGGACTTTAAAATTTCTACCTTTGAATTCGGTACGATCGGGGGATGTGCTAAAGGGAAGTCCGCACCCCCCCTGCTTACAGAAGATTTAAAGCAAGGATCGGAGAACTAAGGTGGAGAGTTTTTTCTTTTTGGTGTTTTTTAAAAGATAATATTTTCATGAATTTGACAGAAGAAGATTTGTGCTGGAGAGTAAGAGTGGAATTTTAGAAGCTTTTGTTTAAACTCCCCCCAGACCCGGGAGTGTCCTGTATGTGAGCTGGAGAAAAAGGAACAAGGAGTTTGACAGCTGTCAAAGGAGCTGTCAAACGGGCAGTGAAAGTTAAAAATCTTATTATTTAACACCTTTCTGGACTAAATTTGTTATATTTGAATTAAAGTGGTTGGGAACAAAGTAGTGAAATAACAAAGTAACGGACTGTTGGGAAAAGACTATTAAGTAACCAGAATCCCCCTAGGGGAAACATTGAAACACTGCAATGGCTGCAGATGGAAAATTACAGGCAGAGATAGAAAGAATGTTTTTTCTCGTGGGAAAGTTGCAGGAGCAGACTACGGCTATGAATAAACAACTTATAACCTTGAACTCTAAAATAAGTGACTCTGCTGAATGCACAATGGACTTGACCGGGAAAAAATCTGCAGCTGAATTAGAAGAGATAACTTCGGAACAGGAGGAGAGGGAACAAGGGCCAGTACAGATGGAGAGTACCAACCAGAAGCCTACGTTGTCAGAACACAAAGAAGAAGACCTTTGGATTACAAATTTGCGAAAGATGCGAAAGAGGAGGGAGGAAGCCCCTGGAACACTTGGAATATTTGAATTTAAAAGAAATAAGAAATATGATTGGGGCTTCCTCTTTGAGTATGGATTAGCTGACCTTTCGCAGCAGCTGGTATCAAGTACTTTGGATGGAAGAAAATCTGATGAGACTGAGCTAGAACTCCTTCGAGACCCGAGGACCAACAAAGAGGGCTACCAACAAAATCGGCAGAGAGAGACTGACAGAGATTTAAAGGCCTCAGATGTGAGGAATCCAGGCTAAAAACTGTTTTTGTGGACATGGGGACATTGGGAAGGGACAGAAACCGGGGCGGGGGGGGGAAGAATTTTTAAAAATATGTTTATGACCTTTGTGTTTGATTATTATGACCTATTTTTAAGATAAAAGGGAAATTTGTGGAAGGAATTCGAGTCGACCTTAGAAAAGGATTTAATATTTATAAGAAAACTGGATAAGTAAAATTTGGCCAAGTAATAAGAGTTAAGTATTTCTTTAAAAATATATATATATAATAATAATATGTAAAGGATGAGAGATATGAACTTGCTGAGCTAATTTAATTGAATTAGGATGTATGAAGGGGGGTGGGGGGAAGTCAAGAACTGGGGTTAGGAAAGTAAGGATATGAAACTTTATATGTGTTGTCTTTGTCTGTGTGTGTGTGTCTGTGTTTATAAAATGTGAAAACTCAATAAAAATTTTATATAAAAAAAAAAGATTAAAAGTACATTAAAACATTAGTCATTCCCTAAAGATGTCTTCTAAATGCCTTCAGGTGTCCTCTAAATGTCAGATAGTTGTTTATCTCTTTGGCATCTGATAGGAGGGTGTTCCACAGGGCGGTACCTTCTAGCGAGAAGGTATGTTCAATAAAAATTGAACAAAAATTTCAATAAAAATTGAACATACACAGAGGGGGGAAATACAGAAGCAATAACCCACAATCATGTGAAGATTTAAAAGTACAATGGTAACCAGTATGAGATTAACTTTTCGGGGAAAACCCTAGACAATCTGTGGCTCTTGTAATAGTTATACAACAGTGTTTCTTCGTAGAGACCGAGCCTATTCTCAGGGGCATCTTTTCAGACTCTTTGTTGTTGTTGTTTAGTGGTTTAGTTGTGTCCAACTCTTCATGACCCCATGGACCAGAGCACGCCAGGCACTCCCGTCTTCCACTGCCTCCCGCAGTTTGGTAAAAATCATGCTGGTAGCTTCGAGGACACTATCCAACCATCTCGTCCTCTGTCGTCCCCTTCTCCTTGTGCCCTCCATCTTTCCCAACATCAGGGTCTTTTCCAGGGAGTCTTCTCTTCTCATGAGGTGGCCAAAGTATTGGAGCCTCAGCTTCACAATCTGTCCTTCCAGTGAGCACTCAGGGCTGATTTCCTTAAGAATGGATCGGTTTGATCTTCTTGCAGTCCATGGGACTCTCAAGAGTCTCCTCCAGCACCATAATTCAAAAGCATCAATTCTTCGGCGATCAGCCTTCTTTATGGTCCAGCTCTCACTTCCATACATCACTACTGGGAAAACCATGGCTTTAACTATGCGGACCTTTGTTGGCAAGGTGATGTCTCTGCTTTTCCTTTGTTAGGAGAGGCCAAAGGAAACAGATGTGCCTTATCTCTTGTGCATATGCATTAACTGTGCAATCCTAATCCTGTGTACTTTATAAAAAGTTAGTCTTATTGAATTCAGTGAGGCTTATTTCCACATCAGTGAGGTCAGGATTGCAGCCTGGAGACTATGAAGTGACTGTCCTTTCATAAGCAGCAGCTAATGATGTTTCTGAATGAATCCTAAATTTATCACCAGATCTTTATCTGTTTTGCTTTCATAAACAGAACTAGAGCAATACAAATTTCGAAGGTGCTATTCAAATGAAGTTTCCCAAAGCTCTCACCACTTCAATTCAGTGCCTTTTTCTTCCTATGAATCACCAGTATGCTTGTGAACATTTTTTATTTTAATCACATGGAAATAACAATTCTATCAAGATTCTTTTGCATAGGGTGTTCCTGCAATTCTGAATTTAATTCTGGAATTCAAGCATACAGTTGGCCGCAGCTTTTGGTTTCTTCAGTTATTTTGTATATATATATTTCTCTTCTATGGTAGCCATGCACTTGTGTAGATCAATAATGCATTATGCAAAAAGAATCTTGATTCAAGCATACATACATTGATTTATCAATGCATATGAATAACAGAAGGGGGAGGGAAAGATCCCAGTGGAACAGTGGAAGGAACAGAAAGTTGCAGCAAATTGCCCATCCTCCAATTTCAGAATTATGTTTTGGAGACTCTCCAAGCGTTAAGCAGGAATTCGGGAGTGGGAAATTGCAGGACAGAGCAAACTCACAAAATTCTGCCAATTACTAGCTGCAGCTGGTGCAGTTCGTTTTGAACTGTTGATAATATATTGTAACCAAGCATGTTGTTGTGGTAGAGCCTTCCCCAACCTGGTGCCCTTCAGATGTTTTGTAGCACAAATCCCATTAAGTTCCAGGCAGCATGAAGCATCTGAAGGGCACCAGGATGGAGAAGTCTGTTCTAGTGAATCTTTAACAAACAGAACAAAACTTCACTTTTAAATCAGGTTAAAACTCTATTCACTTTTAAATCACTCCAGAGCAAGCTATAGCAGAGTAAATGAATACTGCATGTAGAAGTTGTAGTAGTACATTCAGCAAACAGGGGAATAGGTTCAGGCACTATAGCTTGGTGTGAAAACAGGGGTGCAACATAAATGAGTTTCTCTCTTTCCACCTGTGAAATGCTGTAGGCAGGTTCGCTCTGTATTGGTGACAATGCTATACTCTAGTTGCTATGAAGTATTAAACAACTATAGTATAGCATTGTCAACAACACAGAGCAAACATTCCTCTCCTCTCTTTTTTTGGAGAGAGAAAAGGGATTTATGCCTTTGGTATGCATTGTTGTTGTTGTTGTTTAGTCATTTAGTCGTGTCCAACTCTTCGTGACCCCATGGACCAGAGCACGCCAGGCACTTCCGTCTTCCACTGCCTCCTGCAGTTAAAACTCATGCTGGTAGCTTCGAGAACACTGTCCAGCCATCTCGTCCTCTGTCATCCCCTTCTCCTTGTTCCCTCCATCTTTCCCAATATCAGGGTCTTTTCCAGGGAGTCTTCTCTTCTCATGAGGTGGCCAAAGTATTGGAGCCTCAGCTTCACGATCTGTCCTTCCAGTGAGCACTCAGGGCTGATTTCCTTCAGAATGGAGAGGTTTGATCTTCTTGCAGTCCATGGGACTCTCAAGAGTCTCCTCCAGCACCATAATTCAAAAGCATCAATTCTTCAGCGATCAGCCTTCTTTATGGTCCAGCTCTCACTTCCATGCATCACTATTGGTATGCATAAGCCCATCTAAATTAGCAAACTAGCCAGATATATAGGTGCCAATGAGGAAAAACAAGGGGGAATAATAGCAGTTCCCCAGATCTGCTCTGTCCATAGTTAGTAATGTAACAACCTGACTGGCAACATCAGCAGAATTTTTTTTATCCATAAAGTATTAGGACATAAAATGTTCTCTTGTGGGTTCAGAGAAACCCAGCCTACTGAAAATAACTCAAATGTGTTTGCAGCAACACCTGGTGTTTGCAATAGGTTTATTCAGAGATCTATCCATAATTAATTTCTCCAAATGCCCTTTGAACTTATTGGTATGTTTTGTTTTGTATTGTTTTGTTTTGTTTATTTAAAAATTAGCCTGCCCTTATTCATACATGGTATCGGAGTGGGATAAAGTCAAAATATTAAAAGCATAAAGACAATCACATTTACAGAGATAAAGGAGCAAATAATATCATAATGCAGGAACAGCAGCTGAGCAATCAGAACAAGGCTCAGGTAATTAAGTCACTCTAAGGGCCTGGTGGAATAAATAGGTTTTCACCTGTTGCCAAGATCTCAAAAGAGCAGGTACCAATTTGCAGTCAAAGGAGAGGGCGCCCCATCCTTGGGACACCACTGCAGAGCAAGCCAGTGTGGTGTAGTGGTTAAGAGCGGTAGACACGTAATCTGGGGAACCGGGTTCGGGTCTCCGCTCCTCCACATGCAGCTGCTGGGTGACCTTGGGCCAGTCACACTTCTCTGAAGTCTCTCAGCCCCACTCACCTCACAGAGTGTTTGTTGTGGGGGAGGAAGGGAAAGGAGAATGTTAGCCGCTTTGAGACTCCTTAAAGGGAGTGAAAGGCGGGATATCAAATCCAAACTCTTCTTCTTCTCTGGTTGTCCCATTCTAAAGCAGAGTACACGTCTTGCATTTTACCTGAAAGATTGAACCCTGGTGAAGATTCCAGACTCTGTTAGAGCTGGAAGAAACCACTAAGTCATTCAGTCCAACCCCCTGCGACGCAGGAATTGTTTGCCCAACATCAGGCTCAAACCCACAACCCCGAGATTAAAAATCTAATTCTCTAACTATACTGAGCTATGGTCAGACTGAAGCCTTTGTCCCTAATGTTGTGTCCCTGAGCCCCCAATCCTTCTCACATGTTATTAGGGCTTTTTTCCCCTGGCCAGAACTTGCCGGAACTCAACTCAGGTCCAGGGCCTCTCAGGTAGGCGCCATTGCAATTCTAAGAGAACAAGGGAGAAGTTCGTGGTGAATTCTGGCACCTCTTTTTCCTAGAAAAAAAATAGCACTACATATTATGTTCAACTTTAGATCATGCTCATCATTACAATACCTTCTTCCTCCTCACTTCTGAATAATATTTTTTTCTGGTAAAAGTGGATTAATTTTTCCAAGGCAGCTCTCCTCCCTCCATAACTGGTCTCCTTAGGTCCAGAATTATCATATTTAAAAGGTATGGAGTAGAGTTAGGAAACTCAGGCAGGCAGTATAGAAGTTGCAACAAAAACTCTTACTTCTTATAAATTTGATGGAGTCCCACCTAGGAGGTCTGCAGGTGGGTGGGTGGGGTGTAATTATTCCTTCTTGCCTTTTCTTTTTTTCACTGCATCTTTCCACTGACCTCCTTCTAAATTCACATTGGTATGTGCCATTTTCTTTTATAATCAGGTTTAATATTGAAGAGGGAGACGGGGGTGGGGGTAGATAAATCCAGCAGAGGACAAAACGCAGAGGCAAAACCAGACTGCACTTTGTCTTGCGGTTAATGTGGAAGTTGCTAGGCTGTGTGAAATACACAAAATCACAGTGGGAGTCTGAGCATACATCGCTGTGTGTGTCGCTTTGAAAAAGGTCACTGCTATTCTTCTGGCAAACATGAAACGTTCAGAGTACATAAACATCACATGCGTAAGTTACAAAAGGCTTATTCACTGGGAAAACGGCTACTCTTTAGAGCTCAGAGATAATCCCTCTGAACGAGATCTGCTTCACAACTTTATTTGAGAATATATTGCCACAGGCTTTTACAGGCCTATATGGGACCGTGGAAGTAGCATGAAAATATAAAAACCAGGAGAACAAATAAAAACCTGGTGCTCTTCAGTGTTGCTTTGCAAACTTCTTACTTTCAGAGAATCCTTTCTGCATGTAAAAATTGCTATGTATCTGCCATAGAATCTTAGCGTGTTGGAGAGGTTTCAGGGCAATGCTGAACCATCATCATCCCTCTTGAATGATGAGTGAGGCAGGCAAGGAGAATAAGGCATCTTACAAAGAATTATCTGGCTGTTACTGATATTTTTCATTGAGGAGGTCCTGTTTTACTAAATAATAATTACCATACTGTTCCGTGTATAACACACCCCCATGTATAAAACGCCCCCTATTTGGGGGGACTAAAAATAAAGAAAATGGGGGGAGATTGCACAGAGTTGTTGAGCTTTTCTTTTTTGTCAATAACCACTCACCCGCCTGGCCGACGCTGACACTCGTGTGTGTCGCAACAGCCTCCTAACATCTATCGCCTATTGCCCGCCCAATTGCCACAGCAACATCCAATCAACACCACCCCTTGCCACAGACACCAATAAGACGCTGCAGACCATCTCCGGCTTGCGGCATCAACCAATCCCACGTCCCTCCCAGGAACTACCCATGTATAAGAGGACCCCTGATTTTAAACAATTTTTCAGTAAAAAAACCCCTAGTCTTATACACAGAAAAGTACGGTATATGTTGCATTTGTATAGCACTTTCAAGTGTTCGAAATGTTTCAGAACCATTATCTAGTTATAATCCCAAAAGCAACTCTGCAAGGCAATTCAGTCTTATTCCTCACAGTACAAATAGAGAAGCTGAACAGGCTTGCTTAAGGTCTCCTCATGAGTTAATGGCAGAAGTGACAATTGGAACTTCCCAATCCATAGCTGAGTCTTTTAGCCACTATACTAGGGCGCAATCCCCAAACCCTGAACCAGCAATGCTAAACTAGTTTTGTTTCATTTGCACTGATTATATATTGTCAACCATAGTGTATTTGATAGGGACACTGTGCTGTTTGGTTTAACAAATTTGTCCTTCAGGCAAAAATAAAAATAGGATTCTGAACATCATTCTTTTGCAGTTACATGTGTTTCTAATGTCTTTAAGCTTATGGAGCTAACTGAAAATTAAATAAAAGCTGTCATGCATTATTAGAAGAAGAAACAAGAGACTTTTCATTTTCAATGCCCTCTTAATGTTAACAAATCAAAACAGCCTAAGAAAAAGCATATTGTGAACTCACAAAGCCCCATCAATAAAAATGTGCCCTCTTTAAAACAGAGCCTACTAATCTAATACACTAATGCTTTAATAAATTAATCTAGCAATTAAAGTTTGCAGCCCCAAGAAAAAGGAGGACGGGGAGAGAGCAAGTTGTGGACTTGATTCCCCACCCCCCCGCCACTATCCCTCGTTTCCATTTTAGATAAAAATAGCAGGAAATTGTGATGGCAGCAAAAACAGGCCTAGTCTATACATGCAGTGCATTGAGGTCACAGAATTCCAAGGTGGTTCAACAGATCATAAAGGTAAAGGTAAAGATAGCCCTGACCATTAGGTCCAGTCATGGATGACTCTGGGGTTATGCGCCCATATTGCTCTATAGGCCGAGGGAGCCGGTGTTTGTCTGCAGACAGCTTCCGGGTCATGTGGCCAGTATGACTAAGCTGCTTCTGGCGAACCAGAGCAGCACACGGAAATGCCGTTTACCTTCTCGCCGGAGCGGTACCTATTTATCTACTTGCACACTGACGTGCTTTTGAACTGCTAGGTTGGCAGGAGCAGGGACCGAGCAACGGGAGCTCACCCTGTCGCGGGGGTTCGAACCACCGACCTTCTGATTGAGGCATCTAATCATAGCCTGCATTTTTATCAAGGCTTATATTTTGATCAGGGCCTGTATTTTAAAATGAGCTTAAAGATTTTCATATGTTTTATGCCAGGCAGAAGACCAGCTGCCTAAGTACTTTGGCAAGATGTTTATCCTCCTGGACAAGGGGCCCCCCTGATTTATAGCAGAAAACAATTCTCAAAGTCGTAAAAAGGGAATTACAGGCTGAGAGCAAAGGTTACACTGACCCTACATATTACAGAATATAAAAAGCTGAGGAAAAAAACATAATTAAGAGTTGGTAAATAGTAAAATAAAACCATGTGCCTCCCATTAAACTTGGGCCATATTTTCCTAAGGTTAAAGGGCAAGAGCAAATGGAAAAAGCAGCCAGCTGGAGAAGGGGGGTGTAAACAGAAGAAGAGGCTTCTTCCTATTTTATTTTGAGGCTGTAAACTGTTCCTTCCTTTTTACTTTGAGAAGGTTTATTCTTCTAAAAAGCTATCTATGATAATGTATGAAATATATTGGCTTAAATGTAATTATGCAAAGGATTTAGAAATTAAGAAATGTTAAATGCTTATGCTAGATTCTTATTTCATATAGTTGGAAGAGACCACAGGGGCCATCGAGTCCAGCCCCCTGCCAAGCAGGAAACACCATTAGAGCACACATATGGTTGTCAGGCCTTTGTTTAAAGACCTCCAAAAGAAGGAGATCTTTCAATGATGATGTGAACTCAAGATCTCTGACATCTGTTTAAGATAAAAATTTAAAACTATTAACCATCTGTTTTGGAAGGCAATAGGGCAAGGAGGGCAAGAGGTGAGCTGGTAATTAAGGTTCCTTGTTGAGACAAATGTAAGATAAATGACTACTTATTTGTCATTTATAGATAGAAGAATATATAGCTTTTATTTCCCATAAAAGGCAATAGGAAATGGGTGTATCTTTTGTGATTGGTTCTAGCAAACAGCCAATAGGAATTTCAACCAGGCTGATTGGACAGAGGCAGCCAAAAGAGGAGCAAGGGGGCTGGGTTAAGGAAATATAAGTGCTGGCCATAATGGCAGGAGGCCAGGCCAGAGCTTGGTAACCATATACCACTGTGCCTCTCATTTATTTGTCTGACAAATAAATTATTTTAATTTATCTATTGCTGCGTTGAATATTTCATTCCAGCTAAGCGTTAACCACAAGCATGGTGCTACATGATCGGCAAGCCCTCGTCCCTCAACAGATCATAACAGCGCTCAAATTGAAAGGTGTCTCTATGCACAAGGCCCATTCCTCTGACTCATCCTCCTATGGTTCAATTAAATCATGGCCTCCGAGAATGACAGCTAGTCGAGAGGGGCCATGCCTTTTGTATCTTTTCTGCAATTTGAACACTGAAATGTACAATGGACGGCATTATTGGAGGATTTTATTTTTATTCTTTAAAAAAATGCTTTTGGATGGGTGGTGGGAATTTCCATGCAAATAGAAGACTAGCCCTGTAGAGAGCGGGCTAGGTTTACACTTAATCTCCCCCATCTCCCCAAATTGGCATGCTCTGCTTTACTTGCAGAGCGGGTGATCAATAAAAATTGCTTCCCTCAAATCAAATTTTCTGCAGATTAATCTTGTTTTCTACGTGCAGCAGGCTTTGCTTTTGTTTTCCGGATGGAGAACAGCTCATGCAAAACCACACCTGCACTCTGAAGTACTGAAGCTTCAACAGAGACAGAGTGCCTCGGTGAATTTATGGCTCAAACGATAGGTGACGTTAATCGCCTGCACTCTCCCCCCCCCCATATTTCCCTTTTTTAGCTAATGCAGCTGTTTGGGCTGCAATCTTGAAAAGACGACCAGCAATTTTGGGAGGTTGGGGGAGAAACACACACACACACACACACACACACATGGGGGGGGGGGAGAGAGAGAGAGAGAGAATGCAACTGACACTTTAACCACTTCATTTGGTGCTTTTCTTTCTCCAGAATTACCCCTCCATGCATAACCTTTTCTCTTTTCCTCCCACTATCATCCAGCCTAAGAACAGCTCTACAGTGATCTGGAAGCTGAAAACCAGAATAAAAGATTAAAATGACCATCTCAGCTCCCCTGATGTGGTCTCCCACTAGAGGTTGCAGCTTGTGTGACCGTTACAGAAAAAAACAAAGAAAATGAGGGCAGGGAGGAAAGAGGACAACACACATGCAGACTTTGAGCTCAGTATCACAACCCTATGCATGTTTACTCAGAAGTCTGTATCCCAGGGGGAATATTCCTTAGTAACTGAGTTTAGAAGTGCAATCTTAATCTGCGTTTCCAGAACTATTTTCTACCCTTGCTTTCAGCCATTTGGTTTTCAGGGGAATCTTAAGAAAGAAAGAAAACACTTCTGCCCAGCTCCAAGATTACGCCATTTCAATTGAGTAGCATCTCAAACACTATCTACAGGTTTGTTTGTTTTGCCATAAAACAATGGAGAGCTTCTGGCCTGCAGTTATTTGTAGATAGGTTTCCCAGATGAAATAGTTTAAATTGTGGTGAAACAGTTTTTTGCAAGTATGAAATCCCACTAGCATTTCTGATTTGAACTCAAAAGCTTACCCAATCAAATTACAATTGCTTGGAATGTCTGTGTGAATGATCCATCTATATTACCAGTCGGGACTCTCTTTGCATCAAAGATATTACCTTAGAGAAGATCTGTGTAGTAAACCTGGAGACATGTGGACTTTTCATCTTCCCTTTACCTAGGGGTGGGAAACTCCCCCCCCCCCCGGATTAATAGTCATTTAGTTAATCAGGGCCTGCAGCTAACAGTAGGTGGAGTCAAAGCCCCAAATGGGAAGTTTGCAACACTGTGAAGCGCTCTCTCTCTCTCTCTCTCTCATGGTGTCCCTCAAACTTTTAAAACCCACGCCCCCATTTAACTATCATAAAAATCCCACGCTCCCCCTCAAATATAACTCCCTCAATTATTTTACTTGAATTTTCAAAATGATTGAAATATTGTGACTTTAGTTTTGACTTATATTGTACATATTTTTGGGGAAAACCCTTGCCTAAATCTTCATATGCACACCTCATTGGGTGGGTAGGTGGGCCTCATTGGATGAGAAACACAGTTGTGGAGTCTAAATCATAATAACTTTTTAAAAAGGGACTCTACCTGCAGCCTGAAGTAGTCCAACTCATGCTACCTCTTCATTCTGCCAAATGCATAGGCGTATAGACGAACCCTTTTTTAGATGAGACTGTAGTAAGGTATACTATCTTTGTCACAAAACACAAGCACATTCCCAAGGATAGTGAATATGATTGATGAGTGGGGGGAAGCGATAGAAAGCCGGGCTGCAAAGAATCTTATTAGCTATCAGCAGTGTTCCAAGGTTTCGTTATTGACATGTAAATCCCTAAACAACATGGGACCAGAACCTCGGAAGTCGAACAGAATCTGTTCCGGAAGTCCATTCGACTTCCAAAACATTTGGAAACCAAGGCACGGCTTCCGGTTGGCTGCAGAAAGCTCCTGCAGCCAATTAGAAGCCATGTCGGACGTTCGGGTTTCAAATAACATTCGCAAACATTGCAGTGTTCAGGAGCCAAAATCTTCAACTCGCAAGGCGTTTGGGATCCAAGGTGTGACTGCACCTAGCAGACTGCCTCTCCAGGTACCTGAGGCCAAGGAGAATGTGACCAGCAGGTTGTCACTCAGCGACAATGTAGGCGCAAGTCTTCTTTGAGATAGCAACCCACACTATGGAATATTTTCCCTCAGGTAATTTGTGAGGCAGAGACGAAGCTTGTCTTGACCCAAGCTTTGCCGGTGGCATTTTATTTTATTTATTTTCTAGACTGCTCATTTTTGCATGTTATTTTGCTTCAATATTATCTTTAGGAAATTTTATTTAATGCTGCGATTTCATTGGCTTTTTGTAAACTACTTAGAGGGTTTTTTTAAATTCTGTTATGTGCTGGGATTGCTTTATAAATAAAATGGGGGGGGGGGGGTAAACGTGACAAGGATTATGCAAGAAGAAAACACCTACCTGTTCATACTTTGCACAGACTGCATAAGCACCTGCATTCCCCTTCTGCTGAAAACAGACTACCCACCTGTCCATTATGTCAAGAAGAAGAAAAAAACAGGACCCTTCAGTACAGTGGTACCTTGGTTCTCAAACAACTTGGAACCCAAACACTGCAAACCCTGAAGTAAGCGTTCTGGTTTGCGAACGTTTTTCGGAAGCCGAACGTGCTCTGTTTTGAGTGTTACACTTCCAATTTGAGTGCCACACTTCTGTTTTGAATGTTATGCTGAGGTCTGTTTGTTTTTGCTGTTTATTTTGCGTTTTCGCGGTTCTTCTTTGTTTTGTTTTTGTGACTGTGTGGAACCCAGTTCAGCTACTGATTGATTGTGTGACTGCAGTACATTGTTTATTGCTTTCATTTTATAGATCAGTGGTCTTGTTAGATAGTAAAACTCATGTTAAATTGCTGTTTTAGGGGTTGTTTTTAAAAGTCTGGAATGGATTAATCTATTTCACATTACTTTCTATGGGAAAGCGTGCCTTGGTTTTAGAACGCTTTGGTTTTGGAATGGACTTCCAGAATGGATTAAGTTTGCGAACCAAGGTACTTTTCCACACAAACGCCCCCACCACCCAATGCTGAAGCTCCAAGTGTCAGGAAACATTTTTGTTTTGTTTTTGCACTATACATAGTATGAGAACTTGTAAGCAAAACAGACTTGTCACACAAAAAGATACATTTTATTTCAATTCTCTCTCTAAATACAGTTTGGCAGGATCAGTTTTTCACAGGAGCAAATGTATTAAAAAATATTTCATTCCAAAATACTACTCTCTGAGGTAATATTATAGGCACTTTCGAGTAGACATAGTTAGGATTCTGTTGCAAGGCACATATATCTGCCCCCTTTTAAAAAATAAAAATATTTGATCACTGATCTCGGTTTAAAAATTCTAAGGAAAAAGTAATTATGTAACTGAAACACAAATCTTTTTTTTAAAAAAAATAACATTAAAAATAAACCATATAAATCAAAATGTCAGTACTGACAAAGAAAAAGACAGACGTGTATTTGAAGTACCGTATTTTTACATGTATAAGACTAGGTTTCCCCCCTAAAAAATAATGTCAAAAATTAGGCGGAGTCTTATACATGGGGCCATCTCCCCCCATTTTCTTAAATCTGAGTCCCCCAAAATAGGGGGCCTCTTATACATGGGAGCATCTTATAGACGGAAAAATATGGTAATTTAATGGGCAATTCTAGCCTGGTGTCCTCTGCTGAAATCAATGAGCTTTCATACCAAATGATTCTATGGGGTATTCTTTGGGTTTCGAAAAGTAACAGGATTTAGGATCAAGTTTTCCTTTTGGGGAATGAAGGCCTAACTCATAGCCACCCCAAATCAGTGCAATTTACTTGTTGTATTCACTGGTGCATGGGTTTTAAGGGAACCCAGGCCCTGGAACATGGATACCTCAGAAAAGGAAAATGCCAACATGATCTAAGCCAATATGGGGGTTCACAGTGCCACCAAAAGGGGGAAATGTCCTTCTGCAAATTTATGGTGAATTGATTTTTTGAAAAAAGATGTGTTCCACGCTAATCTAGATGCACTTCTTATGAAATACATCTCACTTTAATCACTAGGATTTTCATTCCAAGTAAACAAAGTTAAAAATTGGTGCAGTTATTCCTACAAAACGTCATATATTCAGGAAGCTATAGATTAAGAGTATTTTAAACAAGAGCAAGGATTAGTTATCTTGAAACAGCAAGGTAACTGAATATTTATTGAAAGTTCAACGTGACACCATAAACCGTCACAGTTTGGCATTAAACTGACCCATCAGTCTTTCCAACTTGATTGCTAAGGCCATATCACCCTTGATTGCCAGCTTTCCAGACATGAAAGCCAGGGTTGGCTTTAGTTTGCCTGAAAAGAGAAAAAAAATGGTTTAAAGAACTACAAAAGAGTTGCAAATTGCAGTGCTTCTGCCATGTTTTTCAGTTAAGCAACCTCTCTACTCTTAAGACCAACAATGACATGGATAGCTTTAAATGTGATGTTGCCACTTCCTGTTTTCATAAAAAAGTACGGCATTACAGGTAACTTGTTTAAGGCGTGAACGATATGTTTGCAATTGCACACAGCGCTGAACCCGGAAGTGACCCAGAAACGTCATAACGACATCACTGAAACGTTTTAATAAAGTTTCGTTTTTAAAAAAGGACTATGCTGAAATGGCAAAGTTAACAGCTGAAACACGAGAACCTAATGATGACTGTTTGTGGAGGAATGGAAGCCTTTTTCGGACTACTTAAGGAAATGGTACTGTACGAAGAACTCACAAGCAAGATTTGAATTATGAACAACAGAAGAAATGAGAGACTATAGTATTGTTGTTATGGTATAAGTGATAGAAGGTAGGGTGAGGCAGGAGAGGAAAAAAACCACCATGGAAAATGAGGTGGGGAGTAAAAGAGAGAGAGAGAGAGAGAGAGAGAGAGAGAGAATTATTATATATGTTAAACAGCAGAAAATTTAATAAAAATAATTATTTTTTAAGAAAGACGTCACTGAAATGTCACTAAAAGGACGGAATGGGGGCGGGGTGGAACAGAGCTTTTTCAATGGGTTTCCGATTTCACGCAAGTTCACAATGACCCGGAACGCAAGCCCCGTGCAAACGGGAAGTTGCCTGTATTCTCATTCCAAGTGAGTAAATATAGGGTCACATGCGTGGTGAGGAAGCAAGATCATGCCACACATTGTCCAACAGGCCTCCCCCCCAAAAAAGGCTCTGCACCCCGCAAAAATCGGGGCTTTCCTGCTTTGACCTGAACCCCCCCCCCCACTGCCAGTTTTTAACTCTGCGAGTAGATCGCAGTTTTGCCGCTTTCTGTGCCGCATAGACCTCCCCACACCTCATGGCTTCTTGTGTACTTTTACATGTGAGGAAGCTCCTGTGAGCTCGGTGAAATTTAGTAAACATGCATTTGATTAAATTGCACTGGCCCTGATGATCTGCATCATCCTACCACTTGCTAACTTTACACAGGGGGAGGGGGGTAGCAGGTTTGTTGTAAAATGGTGGTGGTGAAATGGTGAAGAACTTGTTGGCATCCCAAATGTGGAATATTTCCACCAACACTCTTCTCTGCTAGCTCACTTCTAACGCTTCCCGTAGACGGCATCCTATCTACAAGCAGAAAAGAAGGTCCTGGACATATAGGAGACTTTGCTAGCGGTTTCTTCTCAAAGGGTAGAATAAAGAAACTGGAATGAAATACCTAATTCTACACACTCCTGAAAATTTATCAAATGCAAGCAGCTCTATGAGCAGATATATTTAAGATTAGCAAAAGTCCAATGGAATAGCTGAACATGAATACATTTGGCTAAATGAAAGGAGAGTTTTTCCCAATACCTACCTGAAAACATTTTTACAAAGTCAGTGCTGGACATGCTCATAACCACATCAACTTTTCCTGGTGGTTCTCCGCTTCCTACACTGCCACCTTTGTTCTTAAGATCAATATACCATGTTCCTCCTCCTTCACCTAACACAAGAGTAATGCCAAAATTATGCCACGTAAAATTAGACACATTCATTTCTAAGCTGAACAAATGTCAGATAAGGAGCAAAAGCCAATTAAGTCTTTCCAAGAGTTAATGATCCACTGAAATGAATAACTGGAAGTCCAGTGATTTCAGTGGGTCTTCCCAGAGTATGACTAATGTTGGATACCACCCTTTGAAGTTTAAAATCAGTTTCATTATAATCTTTTACAGTGGTATCTCCGGTTACGAACTTAATTCATTCCAGAGGTCCGTTCTTAACCCAAAACCATTCTTAACCTGAGGCGCACTTTCGCTAATGGGGCCTTCCGTTGCCACCGCGCCACCAGAGCACGACTTCCACTTGCATCCCAAGGCAAGTTTCGCTATCAGGAGCATCTACTTCTGGGTTAACGGAGCTCGATACCCGAAGCGTTCGTAAGGAGGACGGTACATAACCCGAGGTTCCACTGTAGTGACATTTCTTTCCCTTAATAAAGGCACTATGCTCCCCTATAACTTCCACTGCCAACCCAGCTTATTCTAACCACTAGAGAAAGAGACTGACTGCTACCTTCAAGAACAGTAGCACACCTGGTAGTAAACAAAACTTTCGTCCCATTCATCACAAATGACTTTTGCTCAATTTTGGTGTAATTGCTATTTTGTTGTAACAACCACATCCCTGTTTTTTATGTAGATGCCCAACCTCTTCAATTTGTGTCCATGTGAACATTCACAAATAAAACATACCCGTGTGTGTGTGTTAAGTAGATTGCCATATTTGTCTTTTCAAAATATTTCAGACAGCACCGAGTGTGAATTGTTTGAAAACTGCCACTGCTATAGGTGTTTTGGCATCTTTTCTGCAAAGTACATGTGCTGGTACTATTGAATGCAGGCCTCTTTCTTAGCAGTGATCCTAGGCCCGCCCAACATAATTTCAGTAACTCTTAAACAGGTATAAAGATTCTTACCAGATAATTCAAACCGATAAATTCCTTGGGTTGACTTTACAACTTCGTCACTGATCGCACCTTTTATAATTTTAAAAGTTTCTGCTACAGGCCCCCCTGATTTCTCGGCAGCAAAATGCACGTGAAGCTTTCCTCTGTCGGGACCTTCAGGTTTAGTTTTGTCAGGACCTTCATGCTTGGGAAGGTCTTGTTTTTTCCCTTCTCTGAAGGTTGGAGTAGCTCCTGTAGGACCAACATTGACCAATAGAGTCAGCAGTTACAAAAGTGTGCACTCAGGAACTCATATCAAACAAGGAGAAAAAGGTTGGCGGTCCTGTGCACTAAAGCAGGGAAAATACTGGAGCAAGGAGTCATAGCTCGGGGGTAGGGGACATGTTTTTTATGCAGGTCTCACATTCAATCCACAGCAAAAAATGACCAATCAGTGAGCCTTTCCCTTGGAGCCTTTCCCAGTGAGCCAGACTGGTGACTGGGAGCGGCTGCCGAGACCATATAACACCAGTCTTGAAAGATCTACATTGGCTCCCAGTACATTTCCAAGCACAATTCAAAGCGTTGGTGCTGACCTTTAAAGCCCTAAATGGCCTCAGTCCAGTATATTTGAAGGAGCGTCTCCACCCCCATCGTTCTACCCGGACACTGAGGTCCAGTGCTGAGGGCCTTCTGGCGGTTCCCTCACTGCGAGAAGTCAAGTTACAGGGACCAGGCAGAGGGCCTTCTTGGTAGTAGCGCCCTCCCTGTGGAACGCCCTCCCACCAGATGTCAAAGAGAATAACAACTACCAGACTTTTAGAAGACATCTGAAGGCAGCCCTGTTTAGGGAAGTGTTTAGTGTTTGATGTATTGCAGTATTTTAATATTTTTTTGGAAGCCGCCCAGAGTGGCTGGGAAAGCCCAGCCAGATGGCCGGGGTATAAATAATATATTATTATTATTATTATTATTATTATTATTATTATTATGTTTGAATGTGATGGAATTCAAAAGAAGAGACATTTAACATTCACCAGGTGCTATACCAGCTTCACTGGCTCCCGGTGGAGTACAGGATCAGGTTCAAGGTGCTGGTTTTAACCTTTAAAGCCCTATATGGCCTAGGAGCCTCATACCTATGGGACCGCCTCTCCTGGTATATTCCCACAGAGGACCTTACAGTCTTCAAATAAAAACATCTTGGACATCCCAGGCCACAGGGAGGTTAGGCTGGCCTCAACCAGAGCCAGGGCTTTTTCGGTTGTGGCCCCGATCTGGTGGAGACTAGGGCCCTGTGGGACTTGACATTTTTCCACAGGGCCTGCAAGACAGAGCTGTTCCACCAGGCCTTTGGCTGAGGCACAGCCTGACCTCCTCCTTTTGTAATCCTCATAGAACTCTTGCCCAATGGTTGCCATTAATTTGACTCTGAATTGATTTTAGAATGAATTGATTTTAGAATGTATTTCAATTAAATGATTATGATTTTATGTAAACTGTGTTATTTTTACTGTTGTTAGCCGCTCTGAGCCCAGCTTCGGCTGGGGAGGGTGGGATATAAATAAAATTTTATTATTTATTATTATTATTATATTTCCATAATCACAGAGAATGTTAGATAAGTAAGTTTGGAAATAATTGTCTAGTTAAATATGACCTCCCAGCCTCTTTGTAGGGCTGTCACGTGCCTTGGAATTAAAACAAACAAACAGAAAAGTCTACTGGGGAAGGGGAACATTTGCAAACTTGAAATGAAAGACTATTGTTATAAAAGTATGGATTTTTAAAAATTGGCATCTGTATTTTTTATGTAGAGCTGTTGCTACAATTTTCGTTACACAATATGAGTGAAATATACAACATCTGTGATTCATGAAGCCCTGTCAATTAACAATGGGTACTTCTGTTCTATTTACTTGGCATAGAAAGGTCTGCAGCCAGGAAAACTGTTCAGGGGGAGCGTAAGAGGCTTTGTTCTGACCTCCGATTTTAGGCCCAACAACATCTGGGTGGGGTGGAGGCAATTATGTGCTTACCTTGTGCTTCCATTTTCATTGCTAGTGTTTCGGGATCCACATCTAAAAAGAAGTCTGGTAGCAAAGGATGACCTAAAAACAGAGTGAAACAATAAATGAAGAAGTCCGTATTTTGTAGAGCAGCATAACGCTATGCAGTTAAATAGATGTGAATGAAAGGCTGAGGGCATCCCCACACCTTAGCTGTTGGTGTTTCCTAGCACAACTGAAGCACAAACATGAAGACAGACTTAGGACTTTACATTATACGTAAGATACCAGAGTACACTTATTGTGTCATAAATGGGACATCTGGGAAGACTTAATACACTCATGGTATTGCAAGCACAAAATACATGGTTTACGGCTATATATTTGTGGACCAGCAAATACGAATGCAATATGCAAGAAAATAAATCTAGATTACCTGGGGCAACCGCATATACATCAAAATTCTGAATTCCTTCTTCTCTCAATAAAGTTTCATCAATGACGAAGTTTCCGGTGAAAGTTTTGGGCTTTGTTAAAATGCAGTATGCGGCATCTGCAAGTATATCTGTTTTCCTGCACTGTTTCTCTACACCAGCTCCTCCCAGCATATCCATTGCAGAGGTATATATAGCTAAAGAAACACACAAAGGAGAGAAGGGATAAGTTAGCAATTATTTTACTGCATCATGCAAGGGGTGAACTAGATGGCCTATACGGACCCTTCCAAGTGTATGATTCTAGACCAGGGGTTGGCAACCTAAGGCCCATGGGCCAGAAGCGGCCCATGGAGGCCGTTTAACTGGCCCACAAGCCACCTCCAAACTGAGCCACCCGCTGATCTATAGCCTTTAGATCAGGGGTCAGCAAACTTTTTCAGCAGGGGGCTGGTCCACTGTCCCTCAGACCTTGTGGGGGGCCAGACTATATTTTGAAGAAAAAAATATGAACGAATTCCTATGCCCCACAAATAACCTAGAGATGCTTTTTAAATAAAAGCACACATTCTACTCATGTAAAAACACCAGGCAGGCCCCACAAATAACCCAGAGATGCATTTTAAATAAAAGGACACATTCTACACATGTAAAAACATGCTGATTCCCAGACTGTCCGCGGGCCGGATTCAGAAGGCGATTGGGCCAGATCTGGCCTCCGGGCCTTTGTTTGCCTACCCATGCTTTAGATATCTGAGGTGGTGGAAGGATCGGTAAAGATTTAAAGTTTATAAAATCTTGAAGTCTAGCCATTGCAGATAATGGGCCAGAAATGTTTAATATTCCATGGAACCGTCACATTCTCTCTCTCTGACCTTGTTCACACATAATGCTAAGCCAAACAACTACTTAACAAGAACCAGCAAGTGTTCAGCTACAGAGAGCCAATATTGTGGTTGTTTCGCTCCTCCTCTGATACGGCTGCTAGTGGAACTACCTGGAGCCAAGCCATGTGCAAATGCAGACACATGGCAGGCACTATTTTCACTCAAAAGCTTGGGACGCGGGTGGCACTCTGGGTTAAACCACAGAGCCTAGGGCTTGCCGATCAGAAGGTCAGCAGTTCGAATCCCTGCGACGGGGTGAGCTCCCGTTGCTCGGTCCCAGCTCCTGCCAAACTAGCAGTTCAAAACCAAGTTAAAGTGCAAGTAGATAAATAGGTACCGCTCTGGCAGGAAGGTAAACAGTGTTTCTGTGCGCTGCTCTGGTTCACCAGAAGCGGCTTAGTCATGCTGGC
The DNA here is from genome assembly GCF_951804945.1 of Podarcis cretensis. Lineage (NCBI taxonomy): Eukaryota > Metazoa > Chordata > Lepidosauria > Squamata > Lacertidae > Podarcis > Podarcis cretensis. The sequence continues at coordinate 16,157,896 of NC_137187.1, forward strand.
CACATGACGCAGAAGCTGTACACCGGCTCTCTCGGCCAATAAAGCGAGATGAGCGCCGCAACCCTAGAGTCGTCCAGGACTGGACCTAATGGTCAGGGGTCCCTTTACCTTTAACTTTTTACTCAAAAGCTTACAGTACTTGTTCTCACTAAGCCATAGTTTGGCTTAGCATTAGGCGTGAACCAGAACACACACACACCATTCTCTTTACATATGTATTAACTGGGCTGCATATTAGGTTTTCGTGGCATGAGCAAACTGAAACTATGAAGCAAAATATGAATTTCTGATAATACCAAGCATAAAAATTATCCCCACCACACATAGCAGACTTCTGTCTGAATTTACATAAGAATTATGAAAGCGCTCTCTGCTGAACATAGGGACATTATATTCACACAAAAATGTCACCCCAGGGAAATTATAAGGAAAGGTAATCTTCCTGTGACTGCTTTGGTCCCTCTCCACCTCATCCTGATGGCAGATGTGTAAATTTCCCCAGTTAAGTGTTAAAATAATGGGCTAGTTAAGAGTAGTAACACAAACTCAGATCTGCTCTTCTCATTCTGTAATAATACAACTTAGGTTTATCACAATATAGTTAACAAAATTAGATTCAGATATGATGCAGTGGTAAAGTACATCTGTTAAGCAAAAAAGATGAACTCCTTACCAAATGGGTATACTGTATATATAGGGGACGCACATGGCGCTGTGGTCTACACCACTGAGCCTCTTGGGCTTGCCGATCAGAACGTTGGCAGTTTGAATCCCCACAACAGGCTGAGCTCCCGTTGCTCTGTCCCAGCTCCTGCCAACCTAGCAGTTCAAAAGCACACCAGTGCAAGTAGATAAACAGGTACCGCTCTGGCGGGAAGGTAAGCGGCATTTCTGTGCGCTCTGGTTTCCATCACAGTGTTCCGCTGCACCAGAATCAGTTTAGCTGTGCTGGCCACATGACCTGGAAAGCTGTCTGTGGACAAACACTGGCTCCCTCGGCCTGAAGTGAGATGAGTGCCGCAACCCCATAGTTGCCTTTGACTGGACTTAACCATCTAGGGGTCCTTTACCTTTTTACCTTTTACTGTGCTTATACTGTTAACCTAAGGCTTTGGTCCTATATGCACTTAGTTGAGAGTAGTGTTAGTATTGTAATGTCTCATTCTCACATTGCATAATGTTGTGGGTTGCCTTTAATTACTTAGTTGATGTATGAGTATGGGAACTATTTAAAAGTCTCCTCCCTCTCTCTGCTCTCTCTCTGCTCCTCTGCCGAAGAAGATGGATGTGAGAGTCGTCTTGTTGTTTTGTTATTTGCTTTATAAATAAAACCTTTGATGTTACTATTCCAACCACAGTTGATTGGATGCATTCTGCTGTAAAGGACCGAGTTTACTATCTGCAATTGGGCATTTAATGCTCAGAAGTAGGTTCCACTGGAGTCGATGGAATATGTTCCCAAGTAAACATGCATAGAATTGGGTTGCATCTAAAATAAATAACTATTTTGAAAAAGGTTAATTTCAGTGTGTCTGCTTTCCAGTGTCAGATGGGAGAAGATCAAGCCAGAGCAGCGGTTCTCAAACTTTCTAACCCCAGAACCCAGCTGGGAGGGTTGAAAATTACTAAGTCCCACCTGTCACAAAATGGTGGTGCAGGGGCAAACTCACTGTTTAAGAAACAGTGTCAAAAACAATGTAAATGATAATAATAATAATAACAACAACAACAATACATATGCTTCAGAAGTCTTGAATATTGAAGGGAAACTGCGTATACACTTGAAGCAAATGCAAGACATCATATTCTCTGAACTCATTGAAACAAGAACTAAGCTCAGTCAACCCATCAAAAACATTATATATTTTTAAAAGATATATAAACCTGTTTGAGGCCATAATGCATTGACTGCAACTTCTCCTCTAAATTCTTCTGCCATTCCCAGCACGCACATGGACATTCCATATTTAGAAATTGTATAAGCTAGAATAAGATGGAAAACTAGATTTAGACATCAAAAATGTTCCCTCCTATATGCAGTATGAATTGTTCATATTTCAGAGGAAATCTCTTGTAGCTGGATAGAGGATTGCCAAGAAAGAGACAGGCATTTGGTTGGATATTAGGGGAAACAGATTGCTGATGTAGAGCAAGGTTTCCATTATGTTCTTATCTAAATTATGGTTGTTTTTTCCAAACAGTTTCACAATCTGAATGTTGTAAACAGATCAATTATCTCATAGTCCAACAATGCATTGTGTGAGAAGGACAATGGGACACCTTGCGTCAAAGAACATCACGGAAACCCTGGTTTTGTAAGTGGTGTTAGAAGATTGTCGCTAATATCTGGGCTTGATGTACAACGAGAGAAAAGGGGCTGTAGCTTAGCGGAATAGTGCATTTTTTGCATGCAGAAGGCTCTTATTTAAAAGGATCAGGCAGCAGGTTGTTATAAGAATTTTAAGGTCTCAAATACAGAATAAATATTCATAAATGCACACATATCTAAATATATGAACCATGTGTCTGAAATAGTATCGGGGAGCAATCCTGAAGCCATTCTGACTCTTCCAGATGACCTCAAATATTCCTCTGCAGTAAGGGAGGCAAATGGGGAAAGCCTACCCATTGTCCTTTTGCTTGCAAATCCTGTCTTCAGGGCATTTTTGTGTATGAATAGGGTGAGCCTGTGACCTGGATTCAGGAACTAAAGTATTAACAATCACAAAAGAATGGCCAGACTGCCCCGGTAATGCAATCAGTGACTATTATCCTGGAAGACAGGATTTCTGTTGTAGGCCGCCTCCTCTGCTGTAGACCACCTCCTTCTGTGATGTATGTATGATGTTTTAGGAGGGTGGTCTTGGGCTACAGGGTGGGTAATTTCAAAAGTCTATATAAGGGCTTGCACACCATTGTTCAGAGTTCTCCTCCCTTCTGTGTGTGGTTAATGGGACCCTGTTGCAACAGTTAATTTCCTTTACTAAAGATCAGGCATACTAGCCAAGCCGCTTTGCTTCTCAATATACTGTGGTTGGCCTCTGTTTTCTTCTACCGATAGGGAACCCTTTTATCTATATGGGCTTTGGAATACCCCATAAGGGAAAGGGAGCAGTTTTTTTCTTTAAATGGTGGAAGGGAAAGTTTATCTGCCCAAGACCTAGGGAAGCTGCTGCCAGTAAGATCTGACATTACTAAGTGAAATAGACAAATAGGCCAGATAGCTTCCTTCATCTCCCTCACCCCAATGAGAATCTCTTTCCTACCTTTGTATCTAATGCATGATCTCTCCTGCTCCCCCCATCCCTTATCTCACATTTCTGCCTCTTTTCATGTATTGATAGCAACAGCCCTTCTATAGTGAAGGAGCTGAGAAACTGCTTTCTGAAGTGGCTTAAATCAGATTAAAATTTAAAAATAAACACAGGAACCACTTGAGTGCCAAGGGCCACCGGTTGGCTATTCCTGTTGCACACGAGCACCTGATTGAGAAATAAAGCTTGCCCTTGACATCCAGCCATGACCTAGGAATTGTTTCTGCAGAACGCCATGCAGTTAATGGGACGCACCTTCTGTGGCACTGCATGCCTCGTGTTTCTCCCTGTTAGGCTGGGGGGGGGGGGGAGAGAGACATGTTTCTTCAGCTCAGTCCAAAAAAGGAATGCAAGGTGTCACTATATTAGAACTGGACGCGGGTGGCGCTGTGGGTTAAACCACAGAGCCTAGGACTTGCCGATCAGAAGGTCGGCGGTTCGAATCCCCGCGACGGGGTGAGCTCCCGTTGCTCAGTCCCTGCTGCTGCCAACCTAGCAGTTCGAAAGCACGTCAAAGTGCAATAGATAATTAGGTACCGCTCCAGCAGGAAGATAAATGGCGTTTCCGTGCACTGCTCTGGTTCCCCAGAAGCGGCTTAGTCATGCTGTACGCCGGCTCCCTCGACCAATAAAGCGAGATGAGCGCCGCAACCCCAGAGTCAGCCACAAGTGGACCTAATGGTCGGGGTCCCTTTACCTTTTTAAGGACTATTTGGGGATTAAGTAGAGAAGCTGCTGATGTGAACACAAGGTGCAACGATTTAAAGATTATTTCCCCACAAACTTTCAGGATGCAAGTACAGTGTTACCTTGGTTCTCAAACGCCTTGGCACTCAAAACACCTTGGAACCCAAACACTGCAAACCCGGAAGTAAGCGTTCTGGTTTGCGAACCTTTTTCGGAAGCTGAACATGCTCCGTTTTGAGTGCCACACTTCCATTTTGAGTGTTACACTGAGGTCTGTCTGTTTTTGCTATTTAATTTGCGTTTCTGCAGCTTTCTTGTTTTGTTTTTGTGGCTGTGTGGAACCCAGTTCCGCTACTGATTGATTGATTGTGTGACTGCAGTACATTGTTTATTGTTTTCATTTCATGGATCAATGGTCTCGTTGGATAGTAAAATTCATGTTAAATTGCTGTTTTAGGGGTTGTTTTTAAAAGTCTGGAATGGATTAATCCGTTTTGCATTACTTTCGATGGGAAAGCGCATCTTAATTTTGGAATGTTTTGGTTTTGGAATGGACTTCTGGAATGGATTAAGTTTGAGAACCAAGGTACCATTGTAGAGGAAAAGAAGGGGTAGAAGAGAGACAGCCTTTACACTTCCTTGAGTTTGGAAGAATTTCAATATAAATGAGCATTTAAAACTATACTTACCACAGTGATTTTTGAACCAGATAGGGTTTAGGTTAATCGGTGGGCTAATATTGAGGATATGGCCAATCTTACTCTTTTTCAAATAAGGGAGGCATATTTTAGATCTGGAGAAGCAAATAAACACAAAGGAATAGAGTCAGATTTGCTTGTACTTATATCATGAGCTCTGGTCAGATTTTGGTTTTCATGTGTGTTTCTCTCACTCATTCATTCACTCACTCACACACACACACACACACACACGCCCTTTCATATACAGTCTGGGACTTACAGAAGGCATAATTTTTTATTATGTTTCCATCCCACTTATGAATTAAATTAAATAATAAAATAATAAATAAATAAAACACCCAGAAGTCAATCACTATGAAGGTTATTAGTAAGAGAGGTGGGTGTGTTTAAACTCTCTGCTATTAAACCCAATGGGATTTCAAAAGGGCATAACTCAATACAGTGGCGCCTCTCAAGACGAAAAGAATCCGTTCCGCGATTCTCTTTGTCTAGCGGTTTTTTCGTCTTGTGAAGCAAGCCCATTGACGGCTTAGCGGCTTAGCGCTATTAGCGGCTTAGCGGCTTTTAGCGGCTTAGAAAAAGGGGGGGAAGGGGGGAAAGTCGGAAAAACTCGCAAGACATTTAAGTCTTGCGAAGCAAGCCCATAGGGAAATTCGTCTTGCGAAGCACCTCCAAAATGGAAAACCCTTTCGTCTAGCGGGTTTTTCGTCTTGCGAGGCATTCGTCTTGCGGGGCACGACTGTAATTCTCTTTAGAAATAATGGTTTTTTTAAAAAAAGTAATGTAAAAAGTGGGGGTGTAGAAGCGTCATACACATTGCTCCAGCTGTCTGATTGCTCCAGCTTCACTTTTCGCTCGGTGCGAACAAGATCAACAAACCAGGAAGCCTCAGCCTCATGCTACATCCAAACCAGCGATTGTGGTTTATTGTGCCCCAACAATGCAAACGTGATCACTACCCAACTTGAAGCCATGGTTTGCCATCAGTTTGCTGATTGTGACTTCTTAGAGAGCAACCAGCCACAATCTCTGGTTCAGACTTTATGCAAAGCCACAGTTTCTTGCTTTGTTTACTTCACTTACACCTAGAGAGCTGCAAAGCAGAAGTGGCCAGGCAGCGAGCATCAGAGCATGTTGCTCTTTCCAGATAAACCACAAAAAGCTTGAAGTCCTGGCTTATTGTTATGTGAAAATGCAGCCACAATCAAAACAGTATCAAATTGCTCTCTTTGGAAAGGCACTTCTCTCAATAACTCAAATAGCTATTTTCCTCATTTAACATATTGCAGAATTAAGAGCAAAAAACCCCCAAGATGTTCTCCATAAATGAGAATTGGAACTATCAAAACTGCCTGCATATATTGGTCAGAGATAATGCAACTAAGCAAATAATATATGGAGAAAAATGTCTCTTCCACCAAGAAACCAGTGGACCCAATACATCTGAAACATATCATCAAAACATTCCTCTACGTGTTATAATGTCAAAGGCATTTGCTTTACTGGAGAATTTTGCATGAAGTTCTCTTTTAAAGAAATACATGTTTACAGCTATAAAGGCACATTTTAATGAAACGTAATTAAAAAGTGGAGCAGGGTTAGTAAAAGATATGCCCTGAGCTTCTAGGCTTTCTAGTCAACCAATGAATTTAAGCCATGAGTGATCTTAATAATTAAAGGTGTCAAGGCACAGCTCTAGAGCAAGAGTGATAAGACACAAGAGTTTGCTGAGGACTGCTTCAATGGAATGTTTCAAGAGTGAGAAGGCTCTGTTTTTTGAGCAAATTCTCACAAAAGGAATACTGAAATTCATGGATCAAGTTCTCCATTTAGCATGTCAGTTTTGGATGCCAGTTAAAACTGCCAGATACAGCCTCATGAAACAAACAGTGTCTACATGGCTACATTTCCCCACAACCAGCTACCTACTTCTCAGTAATTTCAATTTCATTAGGGTGGAAATGCTTTTTATCTCTGCAGATGGCAGAACAAACAAAAGTAGTTCTATAGGAGCTACAGGAATGCCTTTACAGACAACCCTTAGGCAAGTATTTTCAAGTTCATAAATGCTGTTGAGCCAGCAGCACACTGCAGAAGCAGTTTACAATGCAGTGATAATGATGAAATGTATTTAGAAACCGATATAGAATTAAGAACATAAAACAGTATTAAAAATGTCAGAGATCAGAAATGAACAGGAGTCACTGAACACTCGACTGAACAATATGGCTGTTGCGTGCTTAGCTTCTCTGCACAAGGGATTCACACAGGTGGGTGGCCACACCCATCTTTCAATCATGTGACACCATAATTGCGTTGTGTGACTGCCAAGTGGGTGCCCCCCCCACCTGCCAAATTGGGCTTGCAACGTCAATCCTGATAAGGATCTAGCCTAGGAAGCCAAAAGGGGTTCTCTATCCCTGGTTCCGAAAGCATAACCTGGAAGCAGACCAAGCACCACAACAGAGGCCTTGGGACAAGAAGGCTGTTCCCTCTAAAATGTTTAGAAGTCCTGGTATGAGAGTTTACCCGCTGTTCCCTCTCACTGTCAATAATGCCAGGCAGTAGCAGTATAAACTCCATTAATATCCAAGGGCTAAAAGGAATAGAGACACAGCTTCCTAACCCCTTTACCCAGGGACAGTCAATGTGGCGGCCTCCAGACGTTCTGGACTAAAACTCCCATCATCCCCAACCATGCGCCATGCTGGCTGCGGCTGATGGGATTTGTATTAGAGTACAGCACCTGGAGTGCAATACGTTGGCTACCTGTGCCTTTCCTCTTCTGCAATAACAAAACTGGTAGCCCAACCTGATGCTCCAGAAATGAGCACCTTTTTCAGTAGCAGCATCCCAGTGCTTGTGCGAGGAGGAGGGGGAACCTTGCTGCTTGCCCCAGTTCAGTTGGACTTGGTCACAGTGATAAGACTCTTAGGATACTGATGTTCCGTTCCACCTTAAAACAGATGTGTGGATTGTTGCATGTCACATGTCTGTTTACACTCCAGCACAGCTTGCTGGGAACTTCCGTTTGTGTGCATAGCTATTGCTTTTGCTGCTTGCTCTTGGACATGAAAGGGAGAAGACATGTTTTTTCATTGTCCTGATATACGCTGAATAAACTGCCTGTAAATATGCTCTCACGGTCGTCTCTTGCCACTTCTGTCTGCGCAGTGTTATTTACTCTGCTGATTAGAGTGTGCTCCAGCTTCTGAAGCTGCAGGTTGCTGTTTCATGCTGAGCCAAGGACAGGAGATCGCTAGGCTACCGGCTGGTGGGCTGGAGCCAGCTGGGGGTTTGCAAATTGTCCCCGTTCCCTTGGAAGCATCCCAACAAACACAACTACGATCAGGAGCAAAGGAGACACAGAGAGAGACTCAAGAGCAGCAAGGACACTGGGAGGGTAAATAAGTGTAAGGTGGGGCCCACAAGAACAATATTAAATATCTAGTTGGATCTGAAGAAGACACTAATTATACAACTAGCTAGCAAAACCGTCATCATCGTGACAGATGGGTGTCTGTGGAGGAAGGTCTTGCAATGGTGCGAAATTAATAATAATAATAATAATGCGCAAATGGACACACTGTTCCCCTCTGTTAGGGCCTTCTCATTGTGCAGGGCTCTGCTCACTGCAGTTATGTCTCCAACTGAGCACTTTGTCATTTCTCCCTGGGAAGAAAAGTAACCATCCATGTTTTTTTTTAAATGCAAGACAGTATACAAGAGGGTACTTGGGGACACTGTGTGGTAGTGACTAGTAGTCATTGCCCCTGGCGACCCCAGCTATTGGGAAGCCAGTCTGATCCTATCTGCACAGGTGCCACCAGGGTTCTGCTTCTTGGCCACTGTGGAGTGTGACAAGATTGTTGAGAACTTGCATATGATGGGAATGTAAAAAGGTGAAATGCTTCTGGGAGATGATATATAATGAGTTGAAAAAAATGTTGAAATATACATTTATAAAGAAACCAGAAGCATTTCTCTTGGGTATTGTTGGAAACGATATAAATAGAAAGGAATGTAAGCTTTTTCTATATGCAGTAACAGCAGCAAGAATACTATTGGCCCAAAAATGGAAGCAAGAAGAATTACCAACAATGGAAGAATGGAGGATGAAATTAATGGACTATGCGGAACTTGATAAACTAACGGGAAGGATCCGAAACCGGCGGGACCAGAAGTTTACCAAGGACTGGAGTAAATTTACGGATTATTTGAAAAGTATTTGTGACGACCAGACGATGTTTGTAGGTTTGCAAGAAGTTCTGTGAGGAATAATATTAGAAATATTGCAAAAATGGAGGAGGAGACATGATATGTTAAGAGATGTAAAGGCAATATTAAGTTAGGAAATGCGTAAGAAGTGATTAAGACGGAGGATTATCAGAGGTGCTGATGGAAGTCCAATAAGAATGTATTTGTGATAAATTGTGTGGTATGTTTTATAATTTTGTATGTTAAAAACCAATAAAAATATTATTTTTTTAAAAAAAGAACTTGCATATGAAAGAGCATTTAAATTAAGGGGGTGGGACAAAGACACTAACTGCTCTCATATCCACTATGGTAGCACTCTTTGAATATCCTTTTCCTCCTCTTACCTGCTAACGCACAAACATTCTGAGCTCGGCAAAGCGAAAGAAAAAGAGGAACATTTTACGGTGCCAAATTGTGTCTGTCAGCTGAGCATTGCCTAAGAAAGGCCTGTGTTACTGGATATACGGCAGTTATCAAAAGAAAGCGGGTGGGGCTGCTGAAAGGCTCGACTTGCGCAAGGTCCCCTCTTACTGCACAAGCCTCTGTGCTGCTCCCACTGAGCCAAGGGAACAGCAGCAGGCCTGGGAATGCGTTTTCTGCACAAGCCCAAGGAAAAGAGCAAGGCAGAAGGAAGTTCAACAAATGAAGCAAGACAAAGAAGATAAGAAAAATATCCTTGCTACAAGTTAAGTTCTTAAAGCAAAGGATTTAAGACTCTCTAGGGCTGTGATTACCCAATCATGGAGTATGACCTCTGTACTAGAAACTGATAATTTCCACAGTACAGCGGTACCTCGGGTTACATACACTTCAGGTTACATACGCTTCAGGTTACAGACTCCGCTAACCCAGAAATAGTACCTCGGGTTAAGAACTTTGCTTCAGGATGAGAACAGAAATCGTGCTCCGGCAGCGCAGCGGTAGCAGGAGGCCCCATTAGCTAAAGTGGTGCTTCAGGTTAAGAACAGTTTCAGGTTAAGAACGGACCTCCGGATCGAATTAAGTACTTAACCCGAGGTACCACTGTATATCTTTGAAAGTAATCACTGCCTTTTATTTTATTTTTTTTAAAAAATCAAGCAAATTTCTACACTTCATGGTGGGTACGGAAGAGAAATGAGAGGAGTTTCAGCAAATGGCAAAAAAAAAAAAGACAAATTTGTATAGGTAAGGCTTTTTACTCCTAATGCCTCCAAGACCACCAGGTACAAGCCATACCTTGGAAGTCGAACGCCTTGCCAGGCAAACATTTTGGTTCCCAGAAGTCACAAACCTGGAAGTGAGTGTTCTGGTTTGCGAATTTTCTTTGGAACCCGAATGTCCGTCAGGTCTTCTGATTGGCTGCAGGAGCTTCCTGCAGCCAATCGGAAGCCGCGCTTTGGTTTCCGAATGTTTTGGAAGTTGAACGGACTTCTGGTTCGGATTCCGTTTGACTTCCAAGGTAGCACTGTACTGTTGTTCCTAGTCACCACATTCTGACTTCTAATTACCCATGCAGAATTTAGCTGGATTCGTTATAAGAATTTAAGGTCTCAAATATATAAAATAAATGGTCATAAATGTACCAGGCAAACATATATACAAATATATAAACCACATGTCTGAAAACAGTTCAGGAAATCAGTCCTGAAACCATTTTTATTCTCCCAAATTGACTTCAAATGTTTCGAAATGGGAAAAACTCCCCATTGTCTCTTTGCTCACTAATCCTGTCTTAAGGGCGTATCTGTGTATGAATAGGGTGAACCTGTGACCTGGATTCAGGAACTGAGTATTTACCATCACAAAAGAGTAGCTAGACTGCCCAGGTAAAAACAATCAGTGACCATTATAAGATACCCTGGCAAACAGGAATCTGCTATAGACCGCCTCCTTCTGTGATGTTTCAGGGAGGTGGTCTTAGGCTACAGGGTGGGCAATTTCAAAAGTCTATATAGGAGCTTGCACACCAATGTTCTGCGTCCCTCCTCCCTCCTGGTTGTGAGCACCCTGTTGCAACAGCTACGGTAGTAAAGATCAGGCTTACTAGCTGCTTTGCTTCTCAATATTCTCTGGTTGGCTTCTGTTATTTTCTCCTACCGATAGGAAACCTACATAAAGACTCTACATGGGCTCTTGGGTACTTCATAAGAGAAAAGGAGTGTTTTTTCTTATAATGATTATCAAATTCAGAATCTTTCTCTCTAAAAGGTCAACAGACTCTAAAGCATCCAGGATTGTATTTTGCCCATAATGTCTCCAATTTGATCCAGTGAACGAAGAATTACTGAGTATACAGAGCTATTTTTAAAGATTCGTTATCCACAAACACTTACGTGAGGTAGGTTCCCCTTGTGTTGGCACTCATCATTAGGTCCACTTTTTTTGTAGGCGTATCCAGTGTGCCAGTTAAAGAGATAGCACTTGCATTGTTCACAAGAACATCTATCCCTGATTGTTAAAAATAAGACATTTACGCATCATAAAAGTCAACCATTTAAAACAACATGCTAATTATTACACAAGGATTAGCCACTTTGAAGGTTGGGGTTTTAAAAAAATATTCAAGCAGGTATATAAACTTTTACAAAATAAATAATTATTTAACACAATTGTTTTGTTATTGAATTAAAAAAAAGACTTTTAAACTGTATAATTAGTGATTACTACACTCAACATGGGACGCGGGTGGCACTGTGGTCTAAACCACAGAGCCTAGGGTTTGCCGATCTGAAGGTCGGCGGTTCGAATCCCCGCGACAGGGTGAGCCCCCGTTGTTCGGTCTCAGCTCCTGCCCACCTAGCAGTTCAAAAGCACATCAAAGTGCAAGTAGATAAATAGGTACAGCTCCGGCGGGAAGGTAAACGGCATTTCTGTGTGCTGCTCTGGTTCGCCAAAAGCAGCTTAGTCATGCTGGCCACATGACCCGGAAGCTGTGTGCGGACAAACGCCAGCTCCCTTGGCCTATAGCGCGAGATAAGCATTGCAACCCCCGAGTCATTCGCGACTGGACCTAACGGCCAGGGGTACCTTTACCTTTACACTCAATGTAAGCTGCAGAATTTAATTTACCTCCAAATTTCTGGACAGCCTGATCCACTGCATCGATAATTTGCTCTTCTTCTCTGACATTGACAATGCATGCTAAAGCCTTTCCTCCAGCTGCTTCAACTGCAAAAGAAGGGCATCACTTAAGTTAAAGAATAGCATACACAAACTAAATACAAGAATACCTCTTTTTTAATATTTAGTTGGAAGCAGTCCAGGGTGGCCGCGGAAACCCAGCCAGATGGGCGGGGTATAAATAACAAATTATTGTTATTGTTATTGTTATTGCTGTTGTTGTTGTTATTATTTTTACTATTACAGTGGTGCCCCGCAAGACGAATGCCTCGCAAGACGAAAAACCCGCTAGACGAAAGGGTTTTCCGTTTTTGAGGCGCTTCGCAAGACGAATTTCCCTATGGGCTTGCTTCGCAAGACGAAAACATCTTGCGAGTCTTGCGATTTTCCCCCCTTTCCCCCCCCCTTTTTCTAAGCCGCTAAGCTGCTAATGGCCGCTTAGCCGCTAAGCCGCTAATAGCCGCTAAGCTGCTAATAGCGCTAATCCGCTAATAGGGATGCTTCGCAAGACGAAAAAACCGCTAGACGAAGAGACTCGCGGAACGGATTCTTTTCGTCTTGCAAGGCACCACTGTATTAATATTAATAATATCACCACTCTCTGCAAGTGAACAGGACCATGGGTGGGAACTGGCACCAGAAATATCCATGGCAAGGTTAGTTACTGGATGCAGCTCTCAAAGGTTGCAGCAGATGGTGGCACTCAGATCATAATCTATGCACCTCTCTCTTGCAAGCTTACTTTCTTCTGCAGCAGTGTAGATAGTTCCTGGAAGTGTGCGATGCGGCACTCCAGTCTTGGCAGCTATCACAATATTTGCCCCATCCTTGGCTGCCTTCAAGGCTATCGCTTTTCCAATCCCACGGCTCGCACCCGTAATAAAGAGAGTGCATCCTGCCAACCTCCTAAAAAGAAGTGATAAGACAAACAGTTATCTTTTAACTACTGAGGATAAATAGAAGAAAATGCAGGATTAGAATCACCTGAAATTGGCAAAGACCTGAAATTCAGTGGAAAACATGCTCTTAAATCCTATTAACTAGAAACCACAAATAACATGACTATAGCTTTATAATTTACCAAGGAATAACATGACTATAGCTTTATAATTTACCAAGGAATAACATGACTATAGCTTTATAATTTACCAAGGAATAACATGACTATAGCTTTATAATTTACCAAGGCTGCCTAGGTAAACGGACCCCTGACTGTTAGGTCCAGTCATGGACGACTCTGGGGTTGCGGCGCTCATCTCGCTTTATTGGCCGAGGGAGCCGGCGTACAGCTTCCGGGTCATGTGGCCAGCATGACTAAGCCGCCTCTGGCGAATCAGAGCAGCGCACAGAAATGCCGTTTACCTTCCCGCCAGAGCGGTACCTATTTATCTACGTGCACTTTGATGTGCTTTCGAACTGCTAGGTTGGCAGGAGCAGGGACCGAGCAACAGGAGATCACCCCGTCGTGGGGATTCGAACCACCAACCTTCTGATCGGCAAGCCCTAGGCTCTGGGGTTTAGCTCAGAGCGCCACCCGCATCCCAGGCTGGATCTACACAGCTATTAAAAAATGCTACCGGGGGGAACATTCTAAAAGCTAACAATGGAAATTATCACTGACTTTGGATTTCAGCTCTACAGAGCCATCTGGTGACACATTGTTATAACGTTATAAATCGACTAGTGTAGCTGAGTCCCCAGTACATTCTATTTTGCATACATTGACTCAATTTGCATAACTGAGTTTATACAATTTGTTTTAACTGCTGCATGGTAAGAAAATGATGACACTGTAGCCCACAAGTCACTTCCAATTCCCAATACTATTCTGATCTTTCCCCTACTCTGTACTTTTCTCAATGCCACTAAGTGCAGGAATGCCACCAGGTACCTCCTCTTCTGGCAACTTAACTTCATCCCAACTGTGGCATCTAAGGCTCACACACAAAGCGATGAAGTTGCTTAAACCAAGTTAGGCCATTGGCCCATCAAGGTCAGTCATGCCCCTTCCTGAAGATGCCAGGGACTGAAACCAGGATCCAGTGGCGTAGCGTGGGTTGTCAGCACCCGGGGCAAGGCAAGTAATTTGCGCCCCATAACCCTGGATTCGCGCCCCCTAACCCTATCCCTAACCCCCAGATGTTGCGCCCGGTGCAGCCGGCCCCCCCTGCACCCCCCACGCTACGCCACTGCCAGGATCTTCTGCATGCAAAGCATGAGCTCTACCCAGTGGCGGAGGAAGGGGGAACGGGGGTGTGGTCCGTCCCAGGTGTCATCACTGCGGGGGAAGTGACAAAATGAGGGGTTTTTTTAAATTGGGTTAACAGAACTTTTTAGGAGTGATGTGGTAGTTTAGGCTTGCAGGTTCCATGCTACCTAAAACAGCAGTGTGGGACTTGCATCTGCCTGCTGCCTCTCCCTCAGCAGCTGAGTGGGAGGCGTTGCAGAGGCTCCAAACGTCGCAGAGGCTTGCCCCACCCCCATCGGCATATTGCCCCGCCCCCATGGGAGTGGATCGCCTCGCCACCCGGCTGCAGGACACACCCCCACACCAGGCACCCAAGCAGCTAGCTACGCAGCTGGCGCCATTGTCGCCTTCAGACAAGTAGATTGTCTATGGTTGCCTGACCCACATGTGAAATGAAGCAAACTTTCTATTATTATTATTATTTATTATTATTCACAAATCAGAAAACACATACTCTTTCAGCTCCTGGAAATAACAACCGAATCATGAATGAAAGATGAAAAGAAAGCTGCAACCCTAAGCACGATCACTTGAAAGCGAACTCCATCAAAATCAGCTGGATTTATTTCAGAGAACATATACTTGGGATGAGAGCATTAACATGAAACATTACCGCTATCTCAGAAATCTAACGTGTGGCAAAGCTCACACTGCAAAAGTGTATTTTGTCCCTTCTGTGCAATCTCAATATTTTTTTTCTGGTGCCTCCACTTTGACTCGTAGTGTGATGGCATTTGTTCATTCCATCCAATGGCTCCCAGACACAATACAAACTGCTTAACACCTCTTTAGAGCAGCAGCTTTGCCAATATATAGAGGCAATGGGGTTATTCAATTAGAGTTCTTACCATGTTGGAGTTATTTAATTTCCATTACCTTGGATGAATAGCAATTCATTTCCTCATTTGTCTGAACTGGGGTCTAATTGATTCCAGTGCCCTTTCAGTGACACCCTCCCATTAACACACACACACACACACACACACACACACATATGGGGTGGGAAGTTAAAACACCACAGGACATCCCACCCTTTTATTACGGGAGAATAAATGTAACACAACATGAGAGAGGGAGGCAATTGGCCTTCCAAGTAAGTAATTTTAGTTCTTACGTATTCACTCGGCAGAGCAGAACCACACTTCCATTTTAAAAAATTGGCAAATGGTCTGAGAAAATTAGTCTCATCCTTACTGCATGTCTCGAAACTGAAGTAATTTTTTTCCCTCTGTTATTGGTATGTAGCAATCCAGAAGTCCAGCAATAGGAGCAGGCAATTAAAAGATTAAATTTGCCTGTTGAAATTCTACTGGCAGCTCAGTCTGGATTCTGCAACCATACAGATGACTGCAACAGTAGGGCTACTTGTAACAATTTGCAATGTGGACAAAGCAAGCCACAACAGGATTCAACCTGTGTTCCGCACAAAATTCACTCGTAATCTTTATGAATGCAGATCACTTGAACTGATAACTGCCGCTCTTCTTTGAAAAATAATTCCTACGCAGTGAGCTCTTTCAGTCAATAAGGCCACATACTTCCCAACTGCTCCATCTTCTCACACTTTT
Organism: Podarcis cretensis; assembly: GCF_951804945.1. Classification (NCBI taxonomy): domain Eukaryota; kingdom Metazoa; phylum Chordata; class Lepidosauria; order Squamata; family Lacertidae; genus Podarcis; species Podarcis cretensis. The sequence continues at coordinate 16,173,776 of NC_137187.1, forward strand.
TGCAAGCTGGAATCTTTATAGTCCAAGTGAGGGCAAGACTCCTTATGGCAGGGGTAGCCAAGATGGTGCCCTCCAGATATTGTTGGACTATAACACTCATCATCCCTGGCCATTGGGCCATGCTGAGCAGAGCAGATGGGATTTGAAGCCCATCATAATTGAGGGGGACAGACCAGAATGGGGAATGCTACCGCTGCATTGTTGAATTTTTCACTTGTACCACACACAGTTACACACAGCAGTAGGCAAACAGGCTGCAAAGATTAAATTCTGCAAATCTTTTTCTTATGTACCGCATAACACATCTGTAGGATAACTACTGTGAGATCTGAAATAGCTATGTGTCATGTGCTTAGAGCTCTTAAGTAAAATGAGTGCTACAGTGGACTTGTTATACTTCATAAGGAAGCTCACACAGATAAGAGAAAAATCAATTCCTTAATCACAGAAGAAGAAGAGGAGGAGGAGGAGGAGGAGGAGGTGCATGGTTCTCAATAATTTCAAATAAACACTTCAAGAAGGGGAAATAAAGTACAGTGGTACCTCTGCTTACAAACGCGATCCGTTTTGGGGTGCTGTTCGCACCCTGAAAAGTCTGTAAGTAGAGTGCCGCTACTGCATGTGCGCAAAATGCGATAGAGCGCTTGTGCGCACGTGCAAAGCGCAATCGCTTCTGCACGTGTGGTGAACCCGGAAGTAAACACGTTCACCACATTTGTAACCTGAAAAGCCGCAACATGAAGCAAACGTAACATGAGGTATGACTGTAGTTTCTCATAAAAACTGCTTGGGACAATTTTTTTGCAACAATACACCTAAATAGTGACACGTTACATTGTTGCATGTGGTATGTTACTTAAATGAGATGGTGCAACACAAACTATGCACAATGTTCTAAATACAATTATACCGTAGATTTATATAAATGCATGACAACACTTGCTGTTTTAGCAATAGCCTCTTTCTTAATCACCCCTAGTACAAGAACACACCTTTCCACCAGTGGTGTCGACTGTTTGGTTGCGATGCCCACTAAAAACCTCAAAATCTCCTTTCCGATTCAGGTTCTGACTGCATCAGTATATATGTAAACAAGTGATTTGTTTATTTATTGCCCCATGCACTCCTTTAGATTTTACTGAACCTCATTGGCCAACTTGCTATCCAGTTTGGAGAAACCACTGCAAACCTCTCCACACTTCTGGAAAATCCACCACTGCGAATAGTACTACTGTATGTCATCTTACTAACATTTGGCTACCCGCGCAACTATGAAAGGTTTGCATTGCTGTTTGCAGTATGGAAGGAAGGAGGATGGCATGCTGCTGACAAAGGTTAGGCACACAAGGTCAGGCACACGTTACAGACAGAGGCCACCTACTTGGCTCTGCGTCCTCTCTCTCTCTTTCCTCCCAAGAGGAGCCAGGGTAAGCTGCCGCTGGTTTAGCAGTTGTCAAGTTTTGAGCCTCTGCGCCCGCCCCCCCATGTCTTTCAACAACACCTTGACCTACAGGTCCAGGACCATCTGTTTTGCCCCATCTCCGACCTGACCAGCCCAGGTGTAAAAATGCCGATTTGGGGTTGCCACCTTTGATCTGGCAAAATACTGGGCAGGGCAGGGCAAGTTGGTGGACGGTATTATTATTATTATTATTCCCATTTCTGGGAAAGCTCAGTCGGTACAGCAGTAGACTCTTAATCTCAGGGTTATGGGTTTGAGCTCCACATTGGTGGAGATTCCTGCATTGCTAAATGACCCTTGTGCTCCCTTTCCAAACAGTTCCATGAGTCATGACAATCAATTGCAGCCTAACAGGATGGCCCGCTCGAGAATTTGTCGCACACATACATGAATTTGCGCACCTGTTCAATGCATGACCTTTCACACGCATGCATTTCGAGAAGATCCCTAACTTCGCAGAGAGAGAAAGAGGGAAAAAAGACCTGCAATACAGGACAAAGCTGCTATCAATACAGGACGCAGCATTTTGCATTGAAATACGGGGCAAATCCTGCATTATACAGGACAGGCTGGGGGGGGGGCGACGACCCTAACTGGGGGCGACAGCGCGTGGCGGGAGGAGAGCGGGAGCCCCTCGCAGCTTACCCTGTGTTGGGCAGCATGGCCGGGTCCGGAGGAGGAGCGGGGCGGGGGGGTCCTCTGGGCAGGTGGCAAGTAGCAAAGCCCAGGCCCGGGCGGGAAGGCGCCTTGGTGCCTCGCTCAGGGGGCGCAGCGCCTCGCTCGGAACGCTCAGCGGCGGAGCAAAAGGCGCAACAATCAATCGCGCCAGCTCACTCCGCCCCGCCCTTGTTCCGCGCCCGTTCTAGGACGCCTCGAATCCGCTCTCTATGGTCCCCTCTCTCTTCCGCCAGACGGCGCGCTCGACCGGAAGCCCACCCCTTCGCGGCTTCCGGCTCTTTTTCGGCGCTGCCATAGCAACCACGCCACGCTCTTGTTTGCGGCCTGAGGGCTCTCTGTGTTTGAGTGACAGAGATAGAGAGAGAGAGAGAGAGAAATGAATTTCGCTTTTCCTGACCTAGTGACCCGTTAGAGTCGGCGCTCTTGCGCCCCCCTACCCTACCCCACACCCCGCAACCGCCATGGACGGACTCTCCGCGCGCCCCTCCCGCTTCCCTTTCCCTCCGAAATGGAGGCAGTGAGAGATTTTACTTTCTTGGGCACCATGATCACTGCAGATGGTGACAGCAGCCACGAAATTAAAAGACACCTGCTCCTTGGGAGAAAGGCGATGGCAAACCTAGACAGCATCTTAAAAAGCAGAGACATCACCTTGCCAACAAAGGTCCGTATAGTTAAAGCTATGGTTTTCCCAGTAGTGATGTATGGAAGTGAGAGCTGGACCATAAAGAAGGCTGATCGCCGAAGAATTGATGCTTTTGAATTATGGTGCTGGAGGAGACTTTTGAGAGTCCCATGGACTGCAAGAAGATCAGACCGATCCATTCTGAAGGAAATCAGCCCTGAGTGCTCACTGGAAGGACAGATCCTGAAGCTGAGGCTCCAATACTCTGGCCACCTCATGAGAAGAGAAGACTCCCTGGAAAAGACCCTGATGTTGGGAAAGATGGAGGGCACAAGGAGAAGGGGACGACAGAGGACGAGATGGTTGGAGAGTGTTCTCGAAGCTACCAGCATGAGTTTGACCAAACTGCGGGAGGCAGTGGAAGACAGTAGTGCCTGGCGTGCTCTGGTCCATGGGGTCATGAAGAGTCGGATGTGACTAAACAACTAAACAACAACAGTGTCAGGCGGAGGAAGGGGGGGTCAAGCAGGTGGGCCTCAGGGCACCGGTTGGCGTCGTGTCTGTGGATATTTCAGTGCCGGATCTACGTATAAGCTAAACAAGCGATAGCTTAGGGCCCCACTCTCTTGGCCCCCCCCCCCCAAAAAAAGGAAAAAAACAACCTGGATGTACATTTCCAAAATATAAGATAAAAAACAAACACAATAAAACCTACATACAACAACAGTGTTTTGTGTTGTGTAGGCTCCTATGATGTAAGTAATGGGCCCCGCCTGCTAGCCTGCTCCCTAAAATATCACTGGTTTGCTATTTTCTATATGTAGGGTCCTACATTCTGCTATTTATAATTATTAGTAGTTTGCATTATATATTTATATATATTTTATATATATATATTTATATATATTTATACTATTATTATTTCATGTTATAACAAGTTTTTAGAGTCTTTGTAAATTGTGTTTCTAAAGGAACTTTTGTTGTTGCCAAATGCCAATGTGTTTGCATTATGAAGTTTGTTATGAGTAAAAAAAAAAAAATCATTTTAAGTTAATTATTTCACTATTAATATACTTCTTAATTGTATTTCAGTTCAACAATTACTCTGATAAAATAAATATTTTGTTATGTGCAAATGGCTTTAGATACCTATTAGGTCCATAAATGAGGGACGCAGGTGGCGCTGTGGGTTAAAGCCTCAGCGCCTAGGGCTTGCCGATCGAAAGGTCGGCGGTTCGAATCCCTGCAGCGGGGTGCGCTCCCGCTGCTCGGTCCCAGCGCCTGCCAACCTAGCAGTTCGAAAGCACCTCCGGGTGCAAGTAGATAAATAGGGACCGCTTACCAGCGGGAAGGTAAATGGCGTTTCCGTGTGCGGCTCTGGCTCGCCAGAGCAGCGATGTCACGCTGGCCACGTGACCCGGAAGTGTCTCCGGACAGCGCTGGCCCCTGGCCTCTTAAGTGAGATGAGCGCACAACCCCAGAGTCTGTCAAGACTGGCCCGTACGGGCAGGGGTACCTTTACCTTTACCTTTTTTAGGTCCATAAATTACCATATTGCATATATTCAACACAAAAAACAGCAACAATTTGTCGTTGACAAAGGACAGCTGGACATATAAAGGGCCCCATTACCTTCAGTAGCTTAGGGCCTCATCAAACCTAAATCCAGCCCTGATTATTATTATTATTTGTTGAATTTATGTACCGCCCTACACCTGGAGGTCTTGGAACAAAATCAAAATATAAAACCACAAAATATATAAGCGAAATAAAAACAACAACCCAATAACTACCCATCACCGCCCCCAATTGTCTATTTGGATTTTCTTCCCCCCCCCCCCACCACCACACCACTTTTTAAAAATCATCACGGAGACTCTCCGCATCCTCAGCCTGTTACGGTAATTGAATGCTTCTAGCAAACTTCTGGAAATCACTTCTCCCTTCACCAAGTTTTGGAAGTTTCTTGGAACTATTGTAGAAGGGTAGAGCTGGGAGGGGTCTGAGGGTCATCTAGTCCAAACCCCCCCCCCCCCCAGAGTGCAGGAAATGTGTTTGCCTGACTGGGGCTCGAACCCACCACCCTGAGATTTAAGAGTCTCATGCTTTACTGACTGAGCTGCCTCTGCCGATAAAGGACGCTTGGCCAAGAATATAAGTCACAAAGTGCTGTGCACGCTTGCATTGGGGGCAGAGGCATAGCCAGGATTTATGCTGGGGTGGGGTGGGGGGGACAGGATGCCCACCTGTCATCATTCTCTGTCTGGCTATATTTTTTAAAAAAATTGGTTGCCATCCGTCTGTCTCAGGAGACAGTGGAGGAGTGTGCTTTAGGACGTGAAATCTTAACTTTTGGATGGCTACAACGCCTGCTGTGACTGTAGAGACCAAGACGGCAGAGATATGTGTTGTTACATAGCTACAAACATAACAAAAGTAGTCATAACCAATAAATAAAAATGAAAAAGTACACAATTTCCACTTATTTCATACGATCCAAAATAAAATACCATAATAATAATAATAGCATCAACAGCAGCAATACTGCAGCAGCCCAAGATTCTGTTCAGCAGCCTCCGCTTTTGTAGCTGGAGTCAGTCAGGGCCCAGGCCAGGTGGGGAAAGGCCTTCAAGGCAGGGTGCAGGTCTTCCAGGACTCAGCCAAGATGACACCTTAAATGAAAAACAAGTTACAACATCAGAGAGGGACTTTTTTCAAATAATAGAATTCTACAGTTGAGTTTGACCCCAGGAGTCATCTAGTCAACCCCCCTTTGGCAACTTCTCAGTCTCCCACATCAGAGCAATTTGATACAGTTTTGATGTCCTGGAAACATGATATGGCAATGTCTTCTTGTGTGGGTGGGGAGGGATTTTCCATTTCAGTAACAATGAATTGCCCCTCAGATGCTTTCTTGTGTGCTTGAACCATACAGATAAAGATTTGGATATATAGATATTTAAATAGACATTAAATATAAGACAGATGAAGTTGCAAGAAGTGTGTGTGTGTGTGTGTGTGTGTAAGGACACTGCTACAGAATCACTGGAAATCTTAGTTTCATCAGGTGGCCTGGGTAGAATCAGCTTTTGCAAAAGAAGCTGACAAGATCTGAAAATTGTCTACTATCTTTACCCTTTAGTCAGTGGATTGCCGGACTCTCAAATGCATCCCATCTGTATTCTTAGAAGGAATAGATGTGTTTTTGTCAGTGAACTGCCACGTGAGGTTTTGTTACCATTATATTGTTGCTATTTTATTTTTGATTTGGCTGTTTTCCTTCACTAAATCAAGAGGCATTAACAGAATCTCTCAATTGCTTCTCCAAATAATGGTTTTCAGGCTGAGCAGTGTGCAATTCAGCAATACATTAGTAAAGAAAGGGTGAGGTGATGAGATTGAAAAGATACATCACATTAATATCACTCCCACAGACTTTTGGGAAAGCTGCAAATATTCAAAGTGTAAGAAACACATAATGAACAATTAGCTGCCACACATCAGATCAGTGAGTCAGCTGGGCTTAGAACACTTGGCATCAAGTTTTCTTCTCATGCCACTAATCTCAAGGGAACAAAGGCTAGAGCAAAGTACAGCAAAAATCTAGATTTGCACCCACCATCAATGATTGTTTTAGCAATATCTGTTACAGCTAGCATAATGTACAAAAACACACTGCAGCAGACAGCTTGAAAGTCTGTCAAGGCTCTTTCAAATTGTTGAGACTGATACAAGGAAAATATTGCAGCAGAGCCCATTGTTAACGTTACAAGAAAGAAATATTTTTTTGTATTGGTGAGAGTGATACAGTATCCTCCCAGTGAAATCTAGGAGAGAGAACATCATTCTGGGGCACAAGCAGTGTTTCAGCTGAAATGTCAAAGGAGAATAGCCAAAAAAGATGTATGTGTTGGGGATTCTTACAGTCTTGTCCCCTGACCCATTTTACACGTTCAAGGAAAATAGCTCAATACTATTAAAAAGAATCCCACAAATAAGTGTCTTTGAAGCTACCACCTTCCATATGTGTAAAACATTTAATTAATAAAACCAATAAGAGCCTGTGTGGTCCAGTAGATAATTGTATTGAACAAGGACTAGGCACATTGGATGATCTTATAGAATCATAGAGTTGGAAGAGACGCCGCAATGCAGGAATATGCAGCTGTCCCATACAGGAATTTAACCTGCAACCTTGGTGTTATCAGCAACACACTATGATCAATTGTACCAATTGATAGCATTCAGTATGACCTACCTCAGACTGCAGTAAAGACAACAGATAATATGCAGTTATGTCCTTATAGACTCCTTGCAAGAAGGGTGGGATAGAAATGTAACAAATGTTTCAGGATGTAAAACTTAGTTCTTGTCCAGATGAGTGAATGTGTTTTCCAACCATGTACTCTTCTTGTGTGCAAATTTTGCAGGCCCCCCAACAAACTACCGTATACGGGAGTGGGGGCGCCTTTGTACTTGGGTAATATCTTGACTTCAAAAAGAAGTAAATATATGTGTTCAGACCCTCCAAATATCCCCATTTTCCAGGGACATCCCTGATTTTGAGAAGCCATCCCAGTTTGTGATTTGATCCCAGAACATAGCTGTAAACTTTTCTCTTTTCTTACGAGAAATCCTATTCAGAATAAGGGAATTTCCCTTAAAAAAAGGGAAACGTTGACAGCTATATCCCAGAATGTCCCACTTTTCTTTAGGGTGTCCCTATTTTCATTGGAGAAATGTTGGAGGGTATGGAGTTATGTGACCTGAAGGCAATTCTATAGAGGGAAGGTTTTTTTGATGTTTAATGTTTTATTATGTGTTTATAGTGGTACCTGTGGTTACAGACGCTTCAGGTTATAGACTCCGCTAACCCAGAAATAGAATCTCGGGTTAAGAACTTTGCTTCAGGATGAGAACAGAAATCGTGTGGCAGCGGCACTGCAGCAGCAGGAGGCCCCATTAGCTAAAGTGGTACCTCAGGTTAAGAACAGTCTCAGGTTAAGAATGGACCTCCAGAACGAATTAAGTTCTTAACCCAAGGTACCACTGTGTATATCTTGGAAGCTGCTCAGAGTGGCTGGGGCAACCCAGCAAGATGTGTGGGGTATAAATAGCATAGCTGTCAAGTGTCCCTTATTCCAGTGCCATGTCCCACTGCTGTCCCTTATTGATGGATGTCCCTTAAATGTCCCTTAAATGATGTCCCTTAAATTTCAAAGGAAGCAGCTCCTCTCCCTCCCTCCCTGCCGGCCAGGGAGGAGGAAGGCTCCAACTGTGTTGCTTAGCTGTGTTGCTCACCCAATAAGAAGTCTAAGAACGACTGGGGGGTGGAGCTTGCATGCCTTGTGTGTGGCTAGTTAATGCAAGCTGAGGAGGTTTTTGAATGCTGGACGCCATTTTGTTGCACGTGCTGCTGCAAACTTTGCAGTGCAAAGCCAGGCCAGGGAGCCATCTTAAGTTGAGGCTGCATAGGCCTTGTGGTGCATGTGATTCAGATTCTATTCAGTTGAACCTCTGGTTACAAAGTTGGTTGGACAGTGTTCTTGAAGCTACCAGCATGAGTTTGACCAGACTGCAGGAGGACAGGAAGACTGGAGTGCCTGGAACAGGTGAGGCTGCAGGTCCCTTATTTTGGCTGCTGGTCCCTTATTTTCAAGGCTGCTGGTCCCTTATTTTCAAATCTGTAAGTTGACAGCTATGATAAATAGCAAAATTATCATTATGGAATGGGACATCCCTATTTTCATCAGAAAAATATTGGAGGGTATCTGTGTTTCATTGGGGAAGAAGGGATTCAAAATATTAATAGCATAACATTCTACTAAGACATGCAGTGGCCCCTTAATGAGAATAGGGCATTCAAGTCTATCTCTGGCAGTGATTGGGCCTCAACAGGTCCATCAAAACTAGACAGAAAGCAGAAGTAAAAAAACACGTGGTATTTATATTCTCAGACTCCTACTACTTCTCCCCAGTATAGTGGGATGCAGTTTGTGATCTTTTTCATAGGGTACAAACTAAACTACGGTAATCTGAAAAGAGCTGCCTGAATCACCATCATTTCTGTAACAGATTGCAAGTGGCTTCTCCCATGACCTCTAACAGCAATATATTTTTCTCCCCCACCACCATTTCTTTCTTTTAATGTTGAATCTGAGGAAGAGTTCTGTGAAATTTGAAAAGCAGTGCACTTCTTCTTCTTTTTTTTTTTAAACCTGTTTATTGTTCTTGTTTGGATTCCTCACCCCCATAATAAACCCAAACAGCTGCTTGCATTTTAGTGTCTATTAATATTAGCTTCGCTCTGCTTGGCTTAGAAGCAGTGGCAAGACCAATCAGATACTATTCCCAGAATAACGGAAAGATGCCATGCAGCTTACACAGGCTAATCCTAAATCTCTATTATTTTTATTTTAAAACACTTATTATTTCTCTGATTTTCCCATTTTTGTGTGGATGCTGTTCACCTGTGTGTGTGCGAAACTGGGCTTAGCTTTGACTTGGAAGAGACATACCATCTGTGTTTCCACAGGCAGAGACAAGCCTTCTTTCACACTAGAGCGCTCGTCTCCTTTGCTTGACCCCCTAAGGGCTCTGATGGATTGACATCAAGTTTTTGAAAGGCTAGTGCATGTTGGAGTACAAAGTAGACTTCAGAAGCCTACAGTGATCTAGGTATCCCCTTTTTCTAATGAAAATCAGGTCCATTATAAACACGATGCATTCCTGCAGTACTGATGGGGGCAGGGAGGTTAGAGTATGTGCACAGAAGATAAAATGTGCTGATTAACAAGTTTCTGTTGTAAATCAAAGCAAGCAAATAAATGTCAAGCATGCAACCTTGACAGCAATAAATTCTAGATAAGGGTAGCTGGGTAAGGAAAAGTATCGTCTCCACAGATAATTTAAACATCATTCTGAACCAGAAAAGACCCAAACTTTTAAGCAAATTGCAAATATGCCCTTTTGCCTCTGTTTGGAACACTCCAATTTTGTATCATTAGAACCCTTTAAAAAGAATGCTTGGTAGCCATTGTTTTTCTTTTGGATATCAGATTTCCTAAGAGAACAATAAATATGCAAATATAGGCAACAAGCAAGAGAAGCCACTGACGTGGCAAAAACCCTGAGAGCAAATGGAAATGTATTCAGATTACATAAACGTGCAGCTATAATGTATCTCTAACTCTCTTTTTTCCTGAGTGAAGTAGGTTGCCCCAAAAGCATACAGGCGATAAATGGGCAAAAAATTAAACATGCCCTTTCTTGTGTTTTGGAATGTGAAATCATACAACTACAGGTTTTTAGCTGGGATGGCTGCAGCCTTTTAGCTACATCACGTGGAACAAGCAAAGAACGCAGCAGAAGGAATCTCACTGCCCCAAGCAATTACTTGGGTGGCTAGGTGGTTGAGCTTGCTCTGATGGAAACAGAGCTGTCCTATCTGTGTACAGTGTTAAGCGTTCTGCAGGCATTTTGATGAAAAAATAATTAAGCACATACTTAGGGTTTGTGTATTAAAGATGTGTGGTGGTTACAGAGAACATTTAATTTGGGTTGAGTAACAAAGCAGAGGGAAATGAACAATCAGTTAATGAGTATTTTTTTTGGGGGGGGGGGATCTAATGCAAATTTGAGCGATGTTCTATCCGTAGTTTGAAGCTGAAATAAATCAACCAGAGAAAAGAGATGTTCTTGTAATTAATAAATGCCAGCAGGAAAGCTATTGTTCTTTCCAGCTTGCTGCTATATACAATTGATTTCATCAATAGGCCTCAGCAGGATATGCATTAGAAAGCTGTTGGTGCACACTTTGAGGGTGCTGTTGAGAAACATCCTGAAGGTTTTACCTTCTACCTGACAAATGCTCCAAGCTAACATTGTAATTCTATGTCCATCTGCTCAGTGAGACTATGTAAGTGGGTATAGGATTGCAGCTTAGTTGTTCTCTATAATATTTTAGGGAAACAAAGGGAATTGTTCATCATGAGGTGAATTGCACACATGGAACATGGTGGAAATTTGAAGTGCACCATGCCATTTGCTAGTAAATAGGACGCAGAGTAAACCACAGAGCCTAGGGCTTGCCAATAAGAAGGTTTGCAGTTCGAATCCCCGGAATGGGGTGAACTCCCATTGCTTGGTCCCTGCTCCTGCCAGCCTAGCAGTTCAAAAGCACATCAGAGTGCAAGTAGATGTGCTTCCTGCTCCGGCGGGAAGGTAAACGGCGTTTCCGTGCGCTGCTCTGGTTCGCCAGAAGTGGCTTAGTCATGTTGGCCACATGACCCAGAAGTTGTATGCCAGCTCCCTCGGCCAATAAAGCGAGATGAGCACCACAACCCCAGAGTCATCCGTGACTGGACCTAATGGTCATGGGTCCCGTGTGCATGCGTTTCCTTTACCTTTAGGACTGGTTAAATTTATCCAGATTTCTTCTTTTCTGTGATGGGTACAGTTCTTCGCAATGGATAAAATAGTAATTAATTGGGGGGAAAGTATTGTTGAAGTGTCTAAAATATTCAGGTTCTTCTTTCTGTCCATAAACACAGGAGTTGGTGGCTTGATCAGGAACATCTACCTTCAGTCAGTACTCATTAAATTTAAAAAATGAATTGTTGTCCATATATGTATGTCTTTTTGTATCTTCTGGCTTGATTTTAAAAAGGTACCCAATGTAGTGTTTTGCAGATGGGAATATATGTGGTTCTTTGCTGTTTCCATTAGTTCTATGGAGCAGAGGTTGCAGACTTCAAAATGATTGTAAGAGAGCATAACCCCCCAAACAAGTAACTAGATGTTCCTGAATGCCCTTTGCTTTCTTCAGTGCAAGTGGGTGTTTACGTTTTGGCACTGTGGGAAATGAAGTGTGCTGTATGGAGGTACTTTCAGAGAAAATCTCTCCCCTGCTACGCATCAGTTTCACTGTGTGACATCTAACAGAAACATTTTCAGCAGTATTTGGAACATAATGTTTAGAGAATGACACAAATAGGCATACTTTGAACCCACTCTCTTGCCTGTAAATAGTTTTAAAGATAGAATGTTGCACTGTGCTATGAAATACTGCCTTGGTTTTATTGCTTTTTGGGTGCTGATAGTTGTTAGTTTCACGTTTTTTAATTTACATAAGGGGTAGGGAACCTCAAGCCTGGGGCTGAATGTCCACTCTTTGGCGCTCAAGACTCTTCCCTTACCATGCCTCCTTCTGAGGCCACATACCCCTCACCTGCTCTGATCCACACCCTCCTCAAGTGCTTTGTCAGACTGGATTGTGTCCCTGAAATGTGATGGTGCTTCTTTGACTTTGGCACAGCTGAAATGTGGGCAACTGTACAAAGGTAAGAGGCATATTTCGTGCTCTCTCCCTCTTTTATATACTCTGGCTCCACGCACTACTGGCATGCAGTCCCTGGAAGATTTTCTATGATGAAGTGTAGTCCTCTGGCTGGTATTTATTTGCATTTCATCTATCATTTTCACTAAGGGACACAGGTGGTGCTGTGGGTTAAACCACAGAGCCTAGAACTTGCCGATCAGAAGGCTGGTGGTTCGAATCCCTGCGATGGGGTGAGCTCCCGTTGCTCAGTCCCAGCTTCTGCCAACCTAGCAGTTTGAAAGCACATCAAAGTGCAAGTAGATAAATAGGTACCGCTTCGGCGGGAAGGTAAACGGCGTTCCCGTGTGCTGCTCTGGTTCACCAGCAGTGGCTTAGTCATGCTGGCCACATGACCCGAAAGTTGTCTGCGGACAAACGCCAGCTCCCTCAGCCAATAAAGCGGGATGAGCGCCGCAACCCCAGAGTCGGTCACGACTGGACCTAATGGTCAGGGATCCCTTTACCTTTACCTATCATTTTCACTTAGATGCCCTTTGAGAAAATAGGTTACTGATTTCTTGCATTCTTGTGTCTTTCAATTAAGGAGACTTCACAGTACAACGTCAGCACAGGGTTTCAGATGCTAAGCTGTGGAAGCCATTTGCAGGAGGAAGTTGGCAGGCACATGCAAGGTTAAACACCCCCTCCTAAGGCAAGTACTGCCTGCCTGTATTTCCTTACAAACCTTATCTTTGCATTTGTGTTATTTCAGCCAACACAAGTTTGGGGTCATGTATTTGCCATGGTACCATGTAGTTCTGAGTTGGTAACACATTGCATAAAATACTCATTTAAACAAGCTCTAAAAGATAACTCCTCATATTAGTCTAGCATTTGATGGTCGATTTCAAATGACTAAAACAGCTGCAAATTAGCCATTACCAGCAGATGGTTTTAGCTGTTAGTTAAATACTATAATCCTGTGCAGCAGGAACTCTGGCCAGGATTTACTTTCCATGCTGGCTGCCTTATTTGAATACCATGGGCCAACCCCTCTCTGTCAACGTAATGAAGATAACTCTTAAATTAGTATCAAGATATAAAGCGTTGATTCTTCCTACGTCATTTTAAGCACACACACCATTCATATGTTAGCATATTAACATATGCCAGGGAGATCAGAAGCGTTGTTCACAATGACAGCTAAATGATCACATATACATGACTGAGGAGCTGAAATAATATTAAGTGTCTGCCATATGGTCTTTCTCCTGAACTGTAGAAAATAAGGTAACCCATCTGCTAAACTGTTTTGCTGCCATCGGGGGGTGGGTAGGGGGTGGGACGTAATGCTGCATTTTGCTCACAGATATTATGTTAAATGTTAGCATGTCCTGAAAGCATTTCTACAATCCCAAGCAATAGTAGTGGCACCCACAAACTGATCTTGAATATAACAAAATGCATCTCAGGTTATGTCCAGAGCAAAATATATATATATAAAAATAAATGTCGAATGTTTCTATGTTGAGAATTGTAATGTACGGTGTTCATGTCACTGGCATTAAACAAATTATTTTCAAACTGTGCTTTAAAAAACAGCTCAGGGGGTTTCTTGAAATCCCATCAGGCATTCCTCATTGAGAAGATCAGCAATGGCAGACAAACTTTCCATAAAGAAATATTGGCTTGTATCCAAAGTGGTACTGTGTCATACCATCAGTGCAAGAATTTCTGCTTGTGCAACAGAACTTTCCTCCCTTCTCCCCCTGCACAAACCTAGGATCTGAGGTTTTCCCTAACCCTCTGGAGCAAATTTGGGAAAGGCACACATGGAGGGAGGAGAGAGGGGAATTTTTTCCAATGCACAGGTGTAATTCCTTGCACTAATAGAATGAGAGCATTGGATACTTTCTGTGGTCACTGCTCCACTTTTCCTCTGTTCACCGTGTGCATTCACATGCAGTTCATATGCTGATAGAGTCCAGCAGGCCTGGGAGATATTCAGCATGAACTTACTGTGTGCTTAACATATGTCAGAATCTTATATGACACATAAGGTTCCGAAGAATATACGCAGGGCTTCCCAGACAAGAAGTCAATGTGAAAGTGTCCCCTGAAGGTACATTAATTAAACAAAATACAATTAGTTCTACATAGGTAAAACATTTTGGTTTATTTATTATGCTACATATGATATTGTTGTTATGAGTTTACGGGTGCTAGATCTGTATAATCTCTGCATTGAGCTAGTATTAGAATTTAATTGAGGATTTGGGTGTTACAACTGGGTGCCAGGCCTGTGTGTATTAAGTTGTGTGCTAGACAGTACTAATCCCCTGGAATCAGCAAGTGTTAAAAGCTAATTAAGCCTGGCAAGTTTCCTGATGAAGTAATTGCCTGGGGTGAAAGGCCATTAAGAGAACAGAGGATCAAAGCACTCAGTGTCAGATGGCAAATGGGCAGAGCTCATAGCTGTCAACTTTTTCCTTTTCTTGCGAGGAATCCTATTCGGAATAAGGGAATTTCTCTTTAAAAAAAGGAATAGTTGACAGCTGTGGGTTAAAGCCTCAGCGCCTAGGGCTTGCCGATCGAAAGGTCGGCGGTTCGAATCCCTGCGGCGGGGTGCGCTCCCGCTGCTCGGTCCCAGCGCCTGCCAACCTAGCAGTTCGAAAGCACCTCCAGGTGCAAGTAGATAAATAGGGACCGCTTACCAGCGGGAAGGTAAACGGCGTTTCCGTGTGCGGCTCTGGCTCGCCAGAGCAGCGATGTCACGCTGGCCACGTGACCCGGAAGTGTCTCCGGACAGCGCTGGCCCCTGGCCTCTTAAGTGAGATGGGCGCACAACCCCAGAGTCTGTCAAGACTGGCCCGTACGGGCAGGGGTACCTTTACCTTTACCTATGGCGGGGCTGCTCTCTAAACAGATTAAAGCCAGAGTTCAGAGTAGAAAGTTATGCGCAATTTGTTTTAGAGTTAGAAGTTATGCTGGCTTGCTGATCAGAAGATTGGCAATTCGAATCCCCATGACAGAGTGAGCTCCCATTACTCTGTGCCAGCTCCTGCCAACCGAGCAGTTCGAAAGCACACCAGTGCAAGTAGATAAATAGGTACCGCTGTGGTGGGAAGGTAAATGGTGTTTCTGTGCACTCTGGCAGTTACCACTGTGTCTTGTTGCACCAGAAGCGGTTTAGTCGTGCTGGCCAGGTGACCCAGAAAGCTGTCTGTGGACAAATGCCCAGCTCCCTTGGCCTGAAAGTGAGATGAGCACCGCAACCCCATAGTCGCCTTTGACTGGACTTAACCATCCAGAGGTCCTTTACTCTTTACTCTTTTTTAGTGGTGCAGCTTGAGCTAACCACAATATAGGATACCATACCATCTGCATAGTGCTTATATAACGCATAAGTTACATATGTGTTAACTCCTGCAATTTCCCAATATTTTGTAGCTTGAATGAACAAAGAAAGCCCTTATGCTAAACTGAAAGCTACCCCCTTATATTATATTATATTATATTATATTATATTATATTATATTCATGCACTGTTTTTAAAAATATCCTGAGCGTTACATGTTTATATATATTTAATGGCTAAAACACTTGTATGCTAGTGTAGCATGGAAGGTGAGCTTTACTCTACAGGTGATAGCTGCGGATCCATGTGTTTAAACCTGATCTACAGCACTCACATAGAAAGCAGGACTGAGCTGGGTGTTCCCATTTTAAAAGCTGAGAAGGACTGAACCTCCTTACCTGGCTTTGTGATTGCTTAAGATAATACATATGAAGCACTATATACATGCTAAATATTTTTATTAATACGTCATTTATTTTATATATGATATCCTTTATTAACGCTGTATATGAGCAGGCATGTGCTATTATTTCATGAGGAAGCAAATAAATTCAAGGGCAACTGAAATAAGACAAGGAAGGAGAGAGCAATGGCAAGTGGGAACTGGATTGTGGTCTATCTATTGAGGAGCAGGCGCTTAGAATCCACCAAAGAAATTTAAGGATGATGGAAAGCTAGATAACGTCACAAAATTAAGTCTCATTTCCCCCCTTTTTCCTCTTCACAAAACAACAGTGTAGCACAAACTCAGGCTTTTGCAAGTAGTCTGGAGTATAATTAAATTAAGAAAAAGTCCCAAAGCAGTTCAAATAGGGAGAAACAGCCAAACGTTAAACAGGGGGCACAGGGAAGGTGTAGAAAGAATCAGGTTAAAACAGTAGTAAAGTGGGACCTCGGGTTACATACGCTTCAGGTTACATACGCTTCAGGTTACAGACACCGCTAACCCAGAAATAGTGCTTCAGGTTAAGAACTTTGCTTCAGGATGAGAACAGAAATCGTGCTCCGGCGGCGCGGCGGCAGCAGGAGGCCCCATTAGCTAAAGTGGTGCTTCAGGTTAAGAACATTTTCAGGTTAAGTACGGACCTCCGGAACAAATTAAGTACTTAACCCAAGGTACCACTGTACATGTTCAGCACAACAGTGCCATAGGCAGAGGTTTGTTGCCTTACAGCAGCCAGCACAGGGGAAGGAAGTGTTAATTCTTTCTACTGCATGCCCCACATTCCTATGGGGCTACTAATAAGAATTTGTTGTTGATGCAGGATAGCAAATGTAGGCAAGAGTTTAACAGGAAATGTTCATTTTTATTTTTGGCCAGTTGTCTCAACTTCATCTTTGATTTGTTCTCAGACTGCTTGCATCTGCATTGCCAGGAAGAAATTTGTAGAAACAAGGGGCGCCTGGTCACTATATATTTTCACCTTTTTGCACCCAAATGACAGCAGCCATTTTTTGTGCCTAAGAATATATCAGTTTCCAGAACTATGTTAGTATGTTGCAGCAAAACAACAGCATGGGAAAACACTATTCTAAGGCCTAATAATATCAGCCACAACATCCAAAGGGTTCATTCACTAGCTCAGCTTCCAGTGTGTTTATAGATCTGTGCTTTTTTAATTTTCTGCCACCTGCAATTCACTCCAAGTGGTTTCATAACCTCCTTCTAGCTGGTATAGTAGGCTTAGGCATGAGATGGCAGCCAACACTCAAGACGGGATGAACTTTTATTGGTTTGTTAAAGGGATGCTACATACATATTTTTTTTAAAATAATATTTATTAAGAGTTTAGAAATTACAGAATAAAAAAAAGAAAAAATTAAACAAATCAATATAATACAAAAACAAAAACAAAAACACTACATAAAACATTGAATTAACAAAACAAAACAAAACCAATTAAAAACACTTCCAATGTTTTCAATCTTAACTTTCATACACTTGTTTCATTGACTTCCTCACGCCTCCCTTTTTGTATTCCACTTCAATTAACTATTTCAGCAATTCCTTTCCATCTTCCTCTATTTTCTGTCCTGTAATTAATCTTAACATGTTCTAACCTTATTTTGTTCCCCATTAACAATCTATCTGTACCTAATTCCTTATAACATTTCTGCCAAAGCCATATAACTTCATGGATGCTACATACATAAATGTTCATTGAGTTTTCTGCCAACACTTACTATTTTTTAGGTTGCCAAACAAAAATGTCCAATTTATTAAACACTTTAGTATCCTTTTTGAGGTGTCTGATAGTACTATAGTGTTTGAAACTGTGTGTGTTCATGCAGATAAAGGATTTCTGCCAATCTTTTATTGCCAAGTGATTTTTCTCTAGCCTTTCTTTCCTTTGACTATTTCCTGTCCATGTCAGCATACAACAGGCTCTTTAGCCCTATTATGCCAAATCTCCAAAGTGTCTTCTTGTATTTTATTGTAGCCATTAAACAATGTAATAGTACCTACAACCAGAAGTCAATCTGGTTTTCTAGCAAGACAGCATGGACTACAAGGCCACTGGCCTACTTTTTATATACCAAATATAGAAATATCCTGTAAGTCAGACTTTAAATTTAGCTTATAATAAGAAACATCTGTGCCCATCCATAAAAATGTGGGGTCTTTTCAAAACCTCTCAGGGAGATATTTTTAAGGACACAAAAGGAAATCACTTTTCTTTCTCCCTTTTGCTGATATCAAAAGCCCAGTTTTTGAGAGAAGGGGCGCTCTGGAGGGGCAGGAACAAAATAAAACCCCTGAAACGAAATTGATACCTCTTCAAAAAGTGGTATTTAATGGTGTGTTCATCAGTAACCGCAAGGCTTTTAGGTTAATAGATAAAAATGCAGTTCCACACATTATTTGCCTTCTATAGTTGGTACAAGGAACCTTGTGGACCAATGATGCTGGATGAAGGTAGTCAACCAAGCAGAACTTGACCAGCTTACTCGACCAGAACTCCTCCCCACCTGTTCAAGGGAGAGGGAAGCTTTCCTGCCTTTGGCTCATTTTCCAGCACTCTTAAAAAAAATATATTGTATGATTGCAACTTGCATATGCAGAATGGCAGCATGCATGTTGTAGCTGAAGAGATAACTGACAGTGACATATCTTGTGTGCAAGCAGCTGGTGCCAGCAGTGAAAGAAATCAAAGTGGTCCACCACAGTGCCAGTAGTGTAGGAAAGCAGGGGCTGGGTGTACCGGGTGCTGGAGCCACTGTCCCTCCTGGATGCCTGGCTTGGGCAGAGCTATCCCTCCCCCCCAAAAAAAAGCTTAATAACTTTGGGCAATCTTGCAAAAAAGCTCAACAACAGTGCCCCTTGGGCTGCGTCTCCTGAGTCCCATTTCCCTCCCAATTCCTTCCTATGGCCTAGGGTCCTCAGCCTCTGTTGTTCCCTATATGCTTTGGGTGAGATGAGCCTACAAACTAGCAGTAAATGAAGATGGTTTGGAGAAGCCATGCCACAGCTGCTCTGGCTGCTTTGTTCCACTCCTGGCTTTCCTGAGCCAGTCACTGCCAGCACTCCTGCTACCCACGTTGAGCAACCTGGCCCCAACCCTGCCCCAGCATCATGTTTTCCAGCCCCAAACAGAAGGTGAGATGGGGCAGAAGTGGAATACAGGATGACAGAAGGGTCTGTGTATGAATGCAGGAGATATTCTTGTTGGTAATGGAAGGGGGTTGTGAATGTCTTTGCTTCTCCGTGTGTTATGAGAGGCAAAACAAGGTATGCATGCAAACAAGGGGTAAATGTTTTCAACGAACTTAATTCTTTGACATGATTCCTGTTGTGACAACTTGTACCATCATTAGGTTGACTCACTTTGTTGGTTGATCTGCTTAATATTCTTCACCATGTTTTCATTGCTTGTCATTTGGGCTGTCACTTAGCACCAGTGTTTTCCATATGCAAAGTGGGTAAATTGTTTGGGGGTGTTTTTTGTTGTTTTTTTAGAACATCTTCTAATTCCTTAATAATATACTGCATATACAGTATGTCTTAATAATCTATGACTCTGGCTGTGATCTTTTTGCTCTTGCTTTGTGCTTGTGACACATTTAAGAGTTTAGCCTTGAATCATGTTTAGATGTACTGCTTGGAGGCAGAGGACTTGTAAACAAATCCTTGGTGTAGCAGTATACCTTAGATGAGCAGCTGCACTCTAATCCAGGCAAAGGACTCCACACCTTTGATGCAAGGCCGTACCCTAGGATACAAGGCCTTGCACTTTATCTCCTATCACTGTTTTTGTGATTACAATTTATCACCTGCCCTTCACACTAAGATCCCGTCCTTCAACCTGTTGAGTCCTGACTCTCTGAGGTCCCACTGCCAGGGCCACATTCAGGTTTCAGAGTTGTCTTTCAGGAGTTGGCAACCCTGGGGACTGCGTGTACTCATATCTCATGGCCTTATTTAGGCACAAAATAGGAGCATGCAATATAGGTCTCTGCAATTGTTAGGTAGCATTTTGTTTCATTTATACATTTAAAATATTTTTATACAGTGCTACCTCGGGTTAAGACCTTAATTCATTCTGGAGGTCCGTTCTTAACCTGAAACTGTTCTTAACCTGAGGTACCACTTTAGTTAATGGGGCCTCCCGCTGTCGCTGAAGCACGATTTCTGTTCTCATCCTGAAGCAAAGTTCTTAACCCGAGGTACTATTTCTGGGTTAACGGAGTCTGTAACCTGAAGCGTCTGTAACCTGAAGTGTCTGTAACCTGAGGTACCACTGTACCACATTTCATCTCAGTAGGGAGAGCATTCCAGATGGTGGGCACAACAATGTATAAAGGAAAAGTATAAAGCAAGGTTTGCCAACCTTTTGTGGCCCGTGAGCACATCTGCACACCAGAGGAACTGTTGTGGACATCACACACACATACTTAACCAAGCACACACCACAACCTATTCCGCTGGCTTTGATAGAATGTTTATTTCAAGCCCAATTTCAACAGAGGAAGGGTGCCAGGAAGGTCTCTGAGGGTCTATGTGTGCTCATAGGCAGGGGCATAGCACGGGGGGTGCCAGCAGGGCCATGGACCCAGGCACACAATTTTGAGGTGGTACAAACCAGGTGCCCCCATGCAGGCTACTCCAGCATGGTGCTCCTCTCCGCAGGTGTTGGGGGGATTTGCCCACCCATGGCCACGTTTGCCGGCTGGGCTCCCCCCGCCCATGAGTGGGTAGGTGCCACAGTGTGGCCTTGCTTGGCTCCAGTGGGGGTGGTCACTCCAGCGGCAGCGGCAGTGAAGACTGGGCTAGCGTGGTGGGCTCCGTTCAGCCTCCATGCCCTGCCACCTGGCATGCCTGTGCCTGCCCCAGGCTCCAGCAACCCACACTACGCCACTGGTCATAGGCACCATGTTAGTAAGTCATGGAAGAAAGCTGCTGAAATTTGGATTGTCCAGGCATAAAATAGGTGCTAGTAGCCTGTTCCATGGCTCCCCAATAAAGCCGTGCTTCATATTGCAGTTTGGCACTTTGTGCTTCAGCTTTTTGCAGGACAGCAACTGATCTCGGGCTGTAGTGCCTACATCCAATTCAAGTATGGTCTCCTACAGGTCTAGTCTGACTCTGGCACTGCCATTCAGATGGTACCACTTAAGTCAAAGTAGTTATGGGCTTTGTGTGCCCCAAATATATGACTCTCTTATTTGAAAAGATGTAGAATGTGGCCTGTGTAAAGAATCTGAAACAGAAATATGATTAAAGATTTAAAAATAATAACATGGGGTGGAATCCAACTGTTACTCAGAGTAGACCCACTGAAATTAATAAACATGACTAAGTTAATTTTGATGGGTCTAAACTGAGTAAAACTAAGTTACATGCCACCCTTAATCTGCAGTGATTCAATGGCATAAGCCCAATGGGGTGAATGAGACTTTATGCTATCATGGTGCTTTTGAGTATGAGAGCCTAATAGGATGTAAAAAAAGAAAGGCTTGGCTCACATTTTTATAATGCTTGTGGCTGGGCATTACTGAGCTCTAAACATCCTGGTGGGAAAATACTCTATACTAAAATGCAGAGTGTGGGGGAAATTCAAGGCCCAGTTCTCCCAGCCCTTACATAAAAGCTTAGGCATCTGTTATCAAAACAAACAAAACTGGCAGCTTTGACAACTGACACTGTAAAACAGGGTTTGAGTTTCAAAGACTTGAACAACTCCCTTAGATTTCTTCATTGGCACAAGGCAATCTATCTGGGTTCTGCTGTCTACGGGATTCTCCTGTGCATGTGGAGCTCTTCACTTGCTTCCGATTACCATATCCTGGGTTCAAACAACAGGGGGTGCCATCATGCTGCATTTGTGCATTTGTGAGCCTTCCAGAGACATCTAGCTGGATGCAGGTGATAGAATTCTGGACTAAATGGGACCTTTGGTCTCATTTCCCAAGGAAGTACTTAAGCTCTCAGAAGAGTTTATCTAAAATTAATTTCAATATGGATCAGCTCTGTCCACTAAAATCAATAGTCTGCTTTAGATTGCATGGCCAATGACAACACCCAGCAACAACTGTTGGGTGTACAGAATCCATCCAGGGTCAAGAATTGTTTAAGTAACCCCAGACTGAGCTGTGGATACAGTGTGATCCCTAAGCCACCATTCCTGCTGCTCTTCAAAGCTGCAATCACTTATTTAGGGGGCAAGTCAGTTTTATTTTAGTGGAGCTTAATTCTGAGTAAATGTGTATAGGATCACACTGCATGTGTTTAGAAGGCCACTAACTAGGGTGAGTCAAGGACAATGAAAATTATACAAACTGTGTGCTCTTTCTGGTGGAGGAGGGTTAGGGTTGTTGGGTTATTTTTTTGCATTTTACTCCTTTTGGAAAGTTTCCTTTTGTTGTACCACGGCAGTCTCAATCCTGGTCTTGGACAAATGAAAGCCTGGTATGGCTGCTAATTAGATTCCCTCATAGTCATCTGTAGAGTGGATTACCTTGGTTCTCAGGTTACAGAATGGAAATGCAACTGAAAGTCCAAGGTAAAATAATGGAAGATGAACTTTCAGTTTCCTTTCACGTCAGTAACTTGAGGACTAGCAACAACTGCCTCACTTCCAACCAAGAAAAAAATCTAAATAGGAGCCACACCCAAATATGGTTTGCTGAAGCTGAAATATAAAATGGACATACAGTGTGCAGTATTTTAATGAAATCTGTTCTCATTTAGCCTGGCAAAGACTAGGAGTTTACCTGCTATGTCTTTGTATGAATGACTAGAACACTGGCTCAGAATAGAGATTCACATGGCACGCCAGGTAATTCTGACACATCTTTGAATTGGGTGTGAATGGATAATTCAGTCTTTCTCCTGGATGCAGAGACAACTGCAGAATTACCTGTCCTTAGAAGAGGCAGATACTCCCAAGAGCCTTTAATTATGTTTATTCCTAGCAGCACAGAAGCATTTATTTCTTCAGACTGGTATGGCCCTGCCCACAGATGGTTGTTCGCTAATATCTCTCATTGCATGCAAGAAGAGCTTTCCCATGGATTGAGAAGAATTAACATTTTACCTGTACCTGTAGCAATTTGGGGAACCTCAAGTTATCAGTGTCTCCAGTCCTGGGGTGTGAAAGCCAGGTCACCCTGCCCCTGTAATATGGGCTTTTTGGAAAGCTTTTTGGCCACTGTCCAATACAGAGTTAGGAACATTTTACAATGCAATCCTATACATGCCCAGAAGTTCCATTGCCTCCAATGAGGTTTTCTTCCAAGTTATAGGAGTGTAGCCTATTGAACTCAACATGGAATTTACTTCAGAGCCTGTAAGCTTAGGATAGTGTTGTTAAACACACTGCCTTACTCGGTTGGTTTGTAGCCCACACATAGATATTCCTACTGCTACATGTTCAATGGAAAATAACCCTTGCACTCCGGGAGCTGCTGGACGTTCCCAAAATGGCTTTGGTAGCAAACAATCCGCCAACTACAACCCGCCCTGCTTTCTGTCTTCTACGTCTGCCATTAGGAGGGCAGAAAGGCGCTTCTCAGTGTTTACTCGGAGAAAGCTTTTTCTTTCTCACTCCCCCCCCCCCCCATTATTATATATGCGTCCATTTTAAGTCTGGCTAAACGAGGCAAGGAGTACCGGAAAACTTTGAGAACAGGTCCGGAACCGTTGCGAATACAGCAGATTATTTTCTCTCGTATTATTGTGCCATCCACCCCGCGTGCCGACTCTTTCCCACGTCTCTCCCCCCCCGCCCCGAAAAACATTCCTGGAGAAATGGACTTGCCGAGTCTGAGGGGAAGGGCAGCGCGCGCGCGCGCCCCCCGCCCGCGGCAACAGCAGCAGCAACAGCTGCTGCCTGTTGTTATTGCCGCCGAAGGCTCGCGCCCCGAGATCTCCCGGGGAGCCGCGCGTGTTCATTTGCATGCGGGCGCGCGCTCTCGCTCGCCTCTCCCAGGCAAGGCAAGAAGCCTTCGAAGCCGGGGGGGGGGGGACGCACGCGCACCTTGCCGTGCCCGCGTGCGCGCCTCCCCCGCCCCTCTCCAGCTGACGCTTGGGTGTGTCCCGGAGCCTCGACGAGCTGGGCGGCGGCAACAGGAGGAGGAGGGAGGGGCGGGCCGGGCCGGGCCCAGCTGTCGCGCCTGCGCGCCGCCGGCAGCCCCGCCCCCCCGCTTCGCCCATCCTTTCTCGTTTTTCCTTCTGTGAGGCGGCCGCTCCGCTCCCTTTCCCTTCCCTCCCCCTCGCCCTGTCCCGTCCCTCGCCGCTTCCTTCCTCCTGTCTGTGCCATGGATGGGTAAGTACCTGCCTCGCCCCGGCGGTCGCGGACGGGCGGATTGCACCCGCCTGTGGAGGCGAAAAGCGGGGGGGGGGTGTCTTTCCCTTTCCAACCCCCCCTCCCAATCCCTCCCCCGTCCCCACCTCCCCGGGGCCAGTGGCTGCTTCGCTTTGTGCACACTGTTATCTCTCTACCTCTGGGGTTTTTTTTGCCAAATATCCCGGCTTGGTGGAGGGGCGCCGAGGGCAGCGGCGGGGCTGGTGGGAGCGAAAGAGGAAGCGCGGGGTGGGGGGTGGAGATCGGCGGCGGCGATAAAAGGTGCGGTCACCCGGGCAGGTAAGTAGGTAGGTGGGGTGGGGCGCATAATACGTAGGTGGGACAGGAGGGAAGGGCGGCATCTGGCGCATGTGTTGGGGGATGTTGCTTCGAGCCGCCTCCTTTCGGATCTGCGCGCCCGCCCCTCCAAAATCCGGTTCTTCGCATTCCTTCTCCTCGCGTCTTTGGGTGGGGGGGGGGGCGGAGGAGAAGAGGGGTCATGGGTTTGCAGCGGGAGCTGCTTCTCGGGCATGTGAAGGCGAAGGAAAAACAAGCTGGCCCGGCCTCCTCTTCCTCTCCCTTCCCCCGAACCTGCCGGGGTGGGGGAGAAGGAGGAGAAAGAGCGAGCGCGCAACTTTTCCCCCAGGTACGGCGTGACGAGCCCGCCTCGAAAACTTCTTACGTCTTGTTGCGCTCGGGAGCCGTGCAGCTGGCTGGGGCGACTTTCTAAGTCTCTCTCCGTCCCTTCCTCGCTGGCCATTGTTGGATCTTTCTTTCCCCCCCCTCCTCCTTCCAAAAAGGAAGCCTCCTACAAGAGCAACAGATTTCTCCCCGTCCCCACCCCGCTCTCTCTTCCTCTTTCTCGTTGCGACAGCAGTAAAGGAGACGAGCCTAAGTTGCAAGGCTTGCAAGGGCGGCGTTTTGTTTTGCTTGCTTCTCTCTCTTTTTGCAGCTGCTGCGTGTCAGGTGTGGGGGGGAACTGGAGTTTTCCCTTGGCGCGACGAGGAAGGAAAGCGTGGCGAGGTTCTTGGGGAGGGAGGAAGGCGCGTCGCGCGCGGGGGAGACGGAGCTTGCTGGTCGTGGGGAAAGGGGGGTGAGCGAGAGCAGGCCGCGGGAGGAGCGCTTCCTCGTTGAGCCCGGGGAGACTCCCACCAGAGGGGGTGGTTGCCGGAGCGCATCGTGGCTTTTCCGCCGCTGCGCAAGAGCAGAACCAGGAAATGGAGAGCGCCGCCTTAAGTTAAAGGTTGCAGACGCGCCCGCTTCTAACATTGCATCGTGACTCGCGGTGTTTCTGCCCCCCTCCCTTCAGATTTCTTTCCCCCTCTTCTTAAGCAGATACTGTAGTAGCCCGCCGCCTTGTAAAGCGCAGTCATCAGCAACAACTGGAGAAGCTTATCGCTTTAATCTCTACTTGGGACTGGTGAAGGCCATTAACTAATTAATTGGAACTCTAGTCTCACGCAGTAATGAAAACAGACCCCGTCGTGTTTGCTCTTCAGGTGTTTAAATCAGCCTCTGGAAAAGTCTTACCTGTACCTTCTCTCTCTGGATGTTGCCTTGCGATGGTGGTTTTCTCAATTGCAGCTTTTTCTGTCCCGACTGTAATGCAAAATTCAAATGTGTGTTTTAAGTTTCATGGGTTGGTGCATTTCAGGTTCTGATTAACACCCCAACCCCACCACATGCTATTTTATCCTGAAATACAGGGCATGTGAATATTATGGAGACTCTTATTGTGGAAAATATTTACACACACACATGTGCATACTATATTATGGAGAATATATTGGTTGGTACTGTGTCTGTGCACATTGATCATTTGATTGTTGGCTATCAGTGTGGGTGCTCATTCTTTGGACCATTGTGTGCAGATCAAGAGTATCTGCCTGGTGGAGCATGCATGAAAAGTTGGGTGGTATTTAGTGATGAAGATCAGATAAAAGTGTTCATATTTTGCAGTATGTTTTCCTGCACTGAAAGTTTCTGCTTTCTGTTACTGTAAACAAGACTCAGACTGGCATTTAAGTTAAGCATATGTACTTTGAGAAGGCTCAGTGCTCTTATGCATAACTGTGAGTGGGTTGCTTCATAAAATTAGTTGCTAAGCCCAGATTTCCATTACCTTTTTTGGAAGTATACTTTTGTTTTATCTTTTTGTAAACCTCTTTGAGGGCTTTCAGCAATCAAGCGGTGTGCAGTTTAATAAATAAATAAATAGGTAATAAATGATACGGGATTATGAATAGTACAATTGAGTGTGCAATCGTGATTCACTACTGAGTGAAGCATATCTACTGAGAAGTAATTCCCATTGAGGTCAGTGTGGTTTATTCCCAGGAATTTAGGTACAGGATTGCAATCTTCACCTCTAACTTGAATATCAATGTTTCTCTATGGCGAACGCATTTCAGGATTCTGTTACTTAATAACTCTTAAAAATATACTTTAGTAGATTTCATCTAGACATGACATCGTTGGGGTTAATCTAACCTTTATACAACATGATTTATCCCCACTAATAAGTGATATTGTGGAAAGCTGACTTTCATACTGTTATACCATAGGTAGTTGAGCACAAGCCTTTTCAGAAATTTAAAGTGAATCAGTAGCATGCAGTGTAGATGCACGATTTATACCATGTTTAGAGTGCACATTTGTGTATCGTTTTCAATAAAAACCCCAGTATCTTGAATAAAAGCAGCACCTCTCCTTGTAAGCTGAATAATTGATACTGCTAAGCACAAGTGTTCCAAATGTGTTTTTCCATCTTCAAAACTGTGAAATGAAAAAACAAATATAATTAGCCTACATTTTTAACCCTTTCAGGTAAAGGTAAAGGTACCCCTGCCCGTACGGGCCAGTCTTGACAGACTCTGGGGTTGTGCGCCCATCTCACTTAAGAGGCCAGGGGCCAGCGCTGTCCGGAGACACTTCCGGGTCACGTGGCCAGCGTGACATCGCTGCTCTGGCGAGCCAGAGCTGCACACGGAAACGCCATTTACCTTCCCGCTGGTAAGCGGTCCCTATTTATCTACTTGCACCCGGAGGTGCTTTCGAACTGCTAGGTTGGCAGGCGCTGGGACCGAGCAGCGGGAGCGCACCCCGCCGCAGGGATTCGAACCGCCGACCTTTCGATCGGCAAGTCCTAGGCGCTGAGGCTTTAACCCACAGCGCCACCTGCGTCCCTACCCTTTCAGGTACTCTTTTGCAAATACATGGGTTGTAGCACATTTCAAACAAAGGAAACCGATATTCTCAGGATTTCAATAAGTGTCTGGTGGTCTTAGTTGCATGTGTCCTATTTGTTAAAAGATGTAATTCCTACTTGATATAAATTATACACCATAGTTTATAGTTCTACGCTGTATGAAGAGGTTGGCCAGAAGACAAACTTCAAATCCCCTTTTAGGTGTGAATTTGGTTCTACCAGCTTTGCTTAGGTGCCCACCTTTAAAATTGAAATGACTAAACTATGGTTTCTGAGTTTGCTTTAGAAGATTACACGAAATGTGCAAAGTACTTTATATTTACTTCACTATATAAAGTAGGTATAGGTTTAACCACTTCCTAAGTGTAAAACAGGGACGCGGGTGGCACTGTGGGTTAAACCACAGAGCCTAGGACTTGCTGATCAGAAGGTCGGCGGTTCGAATCCCCGCGACGGGGTGAGCTCCTGTTGCTCGGTCCCAGCTCCTGCCCACCTAGCAGTTAAAAAGCACGTCAAAGTGCAAGTAAATAAATAGGTACCACTCCAGCGGGAAGGTAAACGGCGTCTCTGTGTGCTGCTCTGGTTCGCCAGAAGCGGCTTAGTCATGCTGGCCACATGACCCGGAAGCTGTCTGCGGACAAATGCCGGCTCCCTCGGCTGATAGAGTGAGATGAGTGCCGCAACCCAGAGTCAGCCACGACTGGACCTAATGGTCAGGGGTCCCTTTACCTTTACCTAAGTGTAAAACGAAGCTTTGAAATTTTGGTCTGTTCGGTAGAATACCAGCATTGAATTTGGGTTTAAAGTCATACTTAGCCATGATTTTTTAGGCAGTTTTAAGCTAACGATTATCAGCCTGATGTGTACTTAATACAAAGGCTGTAATGCAGAAGGTCCACAATACTTCTCAGAAGTTGTCACTGCAACCTCACCCACACCATATTTAAACCCTTAAAGCATACTTCTGGCTTGGACATGAGATTTTTATAGGTAGACTAAGGAGAATAATTTTCCTTTAACAAACACAAACCACCCATCTTGTGCCAAGTTCCCAATCCACCATAATTTCTGCAGTGCTTAGACTGTTCTAAGCTCTGTACTTTGATTAAAGATACGAGGCAGGCTATGCCCACAGGCATAATGTTTATTAGACGTATCGTATTAAAGGAAAGAGGAATGAAAGCAATAAAGCACATTCAACGCATCAATTCTTAAAGTTAGTCTAGTTCAACTTGTAGTGACCAGTTGAAATGGCTGCTGAGGAGGCAGTTCTGAGAAACAAGGAAGCAAAATGGCAGTTGGAGCCAGCTAACCTGATGGAGTCAGTTTTGCTGCCTCCTCAGACACAGTCACCAGGAAAAGAATCGGAAGCAACTTGGTTACAGGGCAGCTTCTTAGAAACAAATTGGAACTATGGTCATATTGCAACACTCTTAGCAGGCTGGCAGTTTAACTCTATATATGTTGATTCCGCTGAGTTCACAGGAGCTTGCTTCTAAGTAGACATACAGAAAAGTATTACATGCCAGTCATTACAACTATCTTGTGATCTCACTCCCCACCACAATCACTTCACTTATAGTGGGCTTGCAGTTTGTCCTGGAGGCAAAGTAAGTATTAAGAATGAAATATAATGTGTCTCCTCTGCCTGTGGAACAGACTTCATTGATACAATGGATTTCCCATCCAGTCCCCGAGACTGACCCAAAATCTGCTCTGGAGGTCTGGGAGGCTCAGCAGAGCAGATGGGAAGGGGAAGTCTGTGCAATAGTGGTGTCCTAAGAGTGTAGGAAATTGGTTCAAAGGTGCAAGTTTTTAACACAGAAATGATGCTCAAGTCATGCTGTAAATGGGTGTCTGTGTGCTTAATTCAGCTAATTACAATGAGGCAAGATGTCTGTTGGTATGTGGCTTTACTTATACTAAAGCTGCAATGTGGGTGAGGTGTGGGTTGTGTAACAAAAGTACAGTGGTACCTCGGGTTAAGTACTTAATTCGTTCTGGAGGTCTGTTCTTAACGTGAAACTTCTTAACCTGAAGCACCAGTTTAGCTAATGGGGCCGCCGCGCCGCCAAAGCACGATTTCTGTTCTCATCCTGAAGCAAAGTTCTTAGCCCAAGGTAATATTTCTGGGTTAGTGGAGTCTGTAACCTGAAGCATATGTAACCCGAAGCGTATGTAACCCAAGGTACCACTGTATCTAGAATGCATTAATACATGGTGCTTAGGAACCTTATTTGGTAAGTTTTAGGTACTGGGGTGTTGTGTAACATTTCTGCTTAGTTTTAGTTTGTTGAATGGCTGAAGGAAGTATTCCCCAATTAAAGTTAATGAAAATTATATACGGTATCTTTTATATTGATGGATAGGGTGAACAATTGCTAAGAGGCAAATAAATAACCCTTTAATTGTAAAAAAAAAATGAATGTTAAGTATTTTGTGATATAGAACAAACAAATCTATATTTTTAAAGGGATGTAAATAATTTACTTTGATACCTAAATAATAGAGCTGAATGTTTTTTTGTTCTGCCTTTCAGGCAACTGATATATCTACGTATCACCAAAACATCAACACAGATACTTAGCAAAACATTTACTAAAAGCTATCATTCATTTTTAGAAGAAAGGTGGACTTGAATGTGTTTTGTTCATTCCCAGTGGTGCTAATATGCTGGAAATAAAATGACTTCAAAAGTAACTTACAGCCTTAAAGTTTAAGATTGCCCACACTATTGATTGATTAATGCTTTAGTTGATTAATCGGCTAATTAATATTTACAGCCATACTAACAGCATTCTTTTAAATGCTTGCAAATATGCGTCGGGCACCATACACCATATTGATTTAATGTTCATGTCTATAATAAAATAATTGGATAGCAACAAATGTCAATATGTTTATTTATGAATTTGTTGTATTTCTCACAAAACCAATTAGATCTGTAAGTAAAATGACTTCAGATTAGGATGCTTCTGCATAGGATATTTGTGTTTAACACCTCCCCCCCAAATCAAACCTCTTTTGGGGAAGAAACAAGTGGGTTTTCATCCGTGATCATTGCAATATTTGAATTAGGGGAATGACTGCTTGGCTATGTGGATATGGAGAATCCAAGATAGTACATTTTATTGGGATATGGACACATAGTCTGGAGAGCCACGGTGTGGCTTTGTGTGGCAGCATTATTAGGAATAGGTTGAGTATTTTTATTGTCAATGAAGCTGCTGGGGAGAGCAGTGCTGTTAGCTGAATATCAGGTACAGTGTGTATGTATTCAGGTGACACTGATGTGGTTCTTGTGGGGCATTTCCTGACCTTTTTTTTTTGGGGGGGGAGGGGGCATTCTCGCGTGAACCACTTTACTACGTAAAATAGTAAACAAACCTACAGAGGGATTGTACACTGGAATTTGCAAAAACTTCCTAATTTGAGCTCAATCTAGTCTAGGGCTGAGCAGTGGCTGGTTTTCAACATCAAGATATACCACCAGGTAAAGATTGCAATATACCAGTACAGGCAGCCCTCCATTTATGTGTGGAATACGTTCTGATGCATCACACACATCAGTAAAATTGCGTATAATCGAAACCCATTGAAAAAGCCCAGAAACCTCCCATTCCGCCCACAACCCACCCTTTTAAGTGACGTTTCAGTAATGTCTTTATGACGTTTCCGGGTCTCTTCCGAATTCAGTGCAATGCACATATATACGGTTTCACACATTGAATGCGCATAAACGGGGGGCTGCCTATATATCACAATGTCTGATGTAAGTACAGTGGTACCTCGGGTTAAGTACTTAATTCGTTCTGGAGGTCTGTTCTTAACCTGAAACTGTTCTTAACCTGAAGCACCACTTTAGGTAATGGGGCCTCCTGCTGCTGCCGCGCCGCCGGAGCACGATTTCTGTTCTCATCCTGAAGCAAAGTTATTAACCTGACGTACTATTTCTGGGTTAGCAGAGTCTGTAACCTGAAGCATATATAACCCGAGGTACCACTGTATGTAGAGGCAAATAGGGTGAAGTCCTGGCAA
Source organism: Podarcis cretensis (assembly GCF_951804945.1). Classification (NCBI taxonomy): domain Eukaryota; kingdom Metazoa; phylum Chordata; class Lepidosauria; order Squamata; family Lacertidae; genus Podarcis; species Podarcis cretensis. The sequence goes on from NC_137187.1 coordinate 16,205,247, forward strand.
CTGCTACTATTTTAGGGGCCTAAAACTGATACACCATTACTTACCTTTAATGTATTGTTACAATTGTTATTTTATAGTACAGAGCAGCAGTAGGAAACCTAAGGCCTGTGGGCCGGATTCAGCCCAGTTGCCTTCTCAGTTTGGCCTGCGGACTGCCCAGGAATCAGTGTGTTTTTACATGAGTAGTAGGTGTCCTTTTATTTAAAATGCATCTCTGGGTTATTTGTGGGGCATAGGAATTCGTTCATTTTCCCCTCCCCCATATAGTCCGGCCCACCACATGGTCTGAGGGAAGGTGGACCGGCCCATGGCTGGAAAAGGTTGCTGAGCCCTGGTACAGAGAGACACTGTGGCAGAAATCACGAAAGAAACAATGATTGGCTTCACAGTTGTTACCACATCACAATTTTTTACATACCGCGCTCACACACATTGTGATTCACAATATATCACCATGCCGAATATTATGAAACTGTTACTACAATGTAGACTTCAAATTGATTTTGGACGGTGTGTTGATGCATCACCCAGCCATAGTCTAGTCATTGAACAAAAACATTAAATATTATTGTGACCTGATTTGACCGTTGTTCTTCTTCCCATATTCCCCTACTGTTGTTCAAGTAAAAGAACTAGGTTGCACAGATGAGAGGAATCTTGTTAGTATACAAATGGATTTGTTCTCCTATTGTTGTCTCAAGAGAATCTACTTTAGTTGAGTGATCTGTGAAAGCAATTTAAAACTACTGCATATTTTGATTCTTTGGCCTGTACTCAAGCTGATGACCCGCGTTTTCTGGTAATTCCTGACATTAAAAAAGTTTCTGATGAATAGTGTCAACTGAACCTGCAAGTGCTTAATAGGACAAATGACCTTATTTATTAAGTTGAACTTACCAGGTGTATAATTTGGGTGTCCCATCTTGCTATGGTGGCTTGAGCAGACCGAAAGCAGCCTTCCCTTTGGTGCTGGAGCCAACTGTGGTTATTATAACATGTACTCTGGTTTGTTTGCCAGACATCCTCCCATGGCCACTACATCCCACTCCATTCTGCAGAGTCCCCCAACCTTTTGGGGGAGACTTTTTGGTGAACTGCTGGGGATGAGCATGCCACTCTGCCAGCATTTTTCTGGATCCAACCATTCTCTTGTTGGCTTGAGAGCAAACATTCTTCATCAGTGAAAGTTGCGGCTGAAAATGTGTAGTGCTCGTGCAATGCAAGGGTCTTGTTCGGTGTAAACTTGAAGTATTGCTTTGACATAGCAGTTCTACAGCTGCCCAGATCTTTGCAATAGCTTGCATGTGTTGTGCACAATTTGCATCCAGAAATCATCCAACAAAAATCTAGATATTAACCTTGCACAATGTGCCTGCTTCCTTGATTATGTCAGTCTTCATGTCAATTAATAGAAAAATAATACAGTATTAATAGTACTAGAAAGAACAAAGAAAACAAATGCAACATATTTTAAAATGCTGCTCAGAGACATAGTTTCTCAGAGAGGCATAAGTTATCTGGTTGTATTCCAAATCGGACTCAAGTTTGCAATAACTTTATTTTGTCTTTGTCCTGTTTCCTTTATCTCTGTTCTTTCTTTCTTTTAAAATCAATTTCAAAATTAAAGGAAAAACCCAAAGTTCATCAATCATTTCATTTGCATTGAACTTTAGTATTTTTACTAGGGACATTCATCTCTGTACAGTGAGCATACTTGAAACTATCACATATGAAACTAATTCTGTATCTATACTTACCCAACTGTTCTGTATAGTTTAATAATCTTTACAATGGGTTGGGTGTTATACATAAATATTTGTATTCTGGTTATGTGTTTTTTCATTTATTTTTGTTTTATTTACACATGGCTAGCATAAGAAGTTAATGCTACGTGTGATACTGATAGATGAAGCAGGTCCTATCAGAAGTGGTTTGTAACCTTAGAGATTTGGGTGTGGGTGTGTTTGGCAAAGGTGAAGATCTCTATTCATTGTATCATTTCACTATCTACCATGCATCTATGAATTTAATAAACTTAAGGAAGCGGTAATTTGATTAATGTTGCATCACATTTTCACAAATCAAATAACAGTCTTGCTCAGTTTTAGCTAGCAGTTACAGTTCCATACACCACAGATTATCTTGCATCTTTCAGCAAGAACAAAAGTATTTTCTATCATCCAAGCAAGAGCACACATTCTGCCTAGCATGTGTTATCCCTCTAGCACTTACAACATTGGTCTGCATTACATAGGATCACAGAACATCTCATCTACATATAGGAACAGCCTGCATTTTGCTCCTCTCTTGATATTTGGCAGGATATTTAGAAGAAAAGTGTTGTCTGTTGCTTATAGAATACAATACAGTGGTGCCCCGCCAGACGAATGCCTCGCAAGATGAAAAACCCGCTAGGCGAAAGGGTTTTCCGTTTTTGAGGCGCTTCGCAAGACGAATTTCCCTATGGGCTTGCTTCGCAAGACGAAAACGTCTTGCGAGTCTTGCGGTTTTTTTCGCCCCCCCCCCTTTTTCTAAGCCGCTAATAGCCGCTAATAGCGCTAATCCGCTCAGCCGCTAATAGGGTTGCTTCGCAAGACGAAAAAACCGCTAGAGGAAGAGACTCGCGGAACGGATTCTTTTCGTCTTGCGAAGCAGCACTGTAATAAGTCTGCTTGCCAGAGTGCCCAGTAGCACACATCTCTTTCTAGAGCTCTTATTTGGGCTGGAGAAGGTGAGAAATAACAAGTAGTTGCTCACAAGCAGCAGTTTTAATGAATGTGAAGTTGAGACATAGATGAGATGAAGAGGAGATACACACCCAGTTTCCATTTCCCAAATTCTTATTTGTGGGGGAGCAGGTCTGATTGCTGCGGTGAATTACTGGCCAGATGCTGTGGCTTTAACTTCTACTCAATGATAGTTAGGAAGTGACATGGTGGGATTGTATTCTTTAGAATATATTGAGCTTAAAGATGATAATATTTAGGGAAGTTAATAATATTTAATGCTGTATTGTTTTTAACACTCGATTGGGAGCCGCCCAGAGTGGCTGGGGAAACTCTGGGAAATTGTTTGATACAGTAGAGTGTAGGAAGAACAGAAGTAAACGATTAGTTGTTAGATTAATCTCAAGGTAGTTTAAATTTCACTTAAATTTTGCCTTCATTTGGTTCTTGTTGAAATATGTTTCAGGGCTTGGGCTTGGATGCCCAGGGTTATATTTTGTTGTTTAGAGAAGCTATGGCCCTACTGCAGAACAATCTCCTTGAAAGATCCTATCCATCTGTTTCTCAGTGGCTTCTGTCTGCTGTATCATCTTTAGGATGAATGGCAACGAAATCCCACAAATGGACTGGGCATGGAAAGGAATATGAGAGAAGTGGAACTACTTTTCATAACTTTACTAGACTTCATTACCCTTAAGGAGGCAATGTAGGATGTGTGGTCTTGTTCTTGTGTTTTATTGTACAGTACAGAAGCAATAACTGCTATAGGAGTATTTCACTTTTCCTGGTTTCATACGGTTTCCCACCCTAAAAAGCAGTAGAAATTTAATCCAAATGTGTCTGGCTTGTAAAGGAAACGTCTCCACTACTTCCTGTGTAATAGATGTGTCTAAAAACTCCTTTAATGAGTTGTGTAAAGGGGTTTTGTTTTTTGTTTTTACTACATGTTCTAACTAAACTTTCCTTTTCTCACACTGTGTGTTACTAAACTGTCCCATTTCTTTTGCAAAACGCTCCACAACTCATTTCATTCTTATATTTTTTCTTCCTTAAGCTTTATTTACCACTGCCTGTGCAATAACTATTTTTCTAACTTTTCCATTTTCTCCCATTTTTTTTCACACAGTGTTGTTACAGATCTTATAGCAGTCGGTTTAAAGGTAGGCATCTTTTTCTGTCCTTTCATATGCACTTGTTACTCCATTTTTATTTTCAGATTTGGTATTCATACGCATCTTTTGCTTTTGTGGCATTGCTCTGTTTCAGTCTGATTCCCCTCCCCTCCCAAAGAAGTCTCTACAGTTTTTTTTTTTACACCTTTACAATTATGTTTCTTCCAGTTCAGCTTGCTGTCATTTGTAGCCCAGAGATTAAAGTGTTTTTGTTTGCTTGTAAGTTGTCAAATGAGAAAAGCAGATACTTAATACCAATGGTTTTGAGTCTCCATACTTTGGTTGTTTTCAGATCCTAATGACCAAAATGCTGTGTTTAAGAATTAGTTCTTAATAATAACTATCTAAAGCATTGTACTCTAGACCTGTGCAGGCCATATTAATAAAATCAGATTGTCAGAAACTGAATTTTAAAGGTCAAGTGACTAATACGTTATAGCAGTCTCTGAACTTCAGTTCTGCTAAAGACTTCTAGCTAACCCCCTAGCTGCTCTGTGCTCTTTAGATGTTTGTAAGAACAGCATTTTTATTTCTTTGTCTCATAAAATGAAGGCTACCATGTAATTTGTAGTCTTGGAATATATTGGGTTGTTTCCAGTGCTCCAGTTGCATAGTTCCACTGTTGGAAAGGAACTTCTGCCTCCTCTCATGCCCCTACATGCCCTCAAAATCTGCTCTGGAGGATTCCCCAACCCCAACCCCCCCACTTGATTTTGAGGGTTCACAGGAAACTGCTCCATTGTGCCATTGTAGCTGCTGCATTGGAAATGGCTTGTTGTGTTCACGATCAATACTGAGACATACTTTTACTGTACCATCACAAGGCTGTTGAATGCTACAGCTTCAAAAGAAAATTGTAGTCCACGTATGCCAGTGAAAGATAGTGCTCTAATATTATGTTCCTTACAGCTCAGTACGTACCTCCGGTTGCGCACGGGATCCATTTCGGAGCTCTGATCGGATCCTGAGGAATTCACAACCAGACGTGCCTGTTCTGCGCATGTGCACGGCGCGGTAGAGCGCTTCTGTGCATGCGTGCGCGGTGAAACCTGGGAAAATACTTCCGGGTTTGCCGCGTGCGTAACCCGAAAGATACGCAACCAGAGAGGTGTGTATCCAGAGATCCACTGTATCTACTCAGAAGTCAGTCCCTTTACCTAAAAGGGACTTGCTCCCAAGTAAGAATACAGGACTCGAGCCATAGAAAACGTAATTGCTTTGTTCAGATAAACAAGTAGAAAAAATATGAAAACTTTTTATGCAAGCCTCTGAAAATAGACAAGCTAACAAAAGAATAAAGAAGTCATGTCTAATTTTTTTTTGGGGGGGGGAATAACATGCAATATTTTATACATTGAACTACATTGTATACTGTTTTCTGAAGAGGTAAACTTTATTAAGACATGGAGATCACTCTTTAGGAATAAAAGACCGGTTTTAGACTTCAGGGTTTAAAAGACCTGATTTGGATCAAATTTCGTTATCGGTTGAGTCATTGCTTTTACTTAACATACCAGAAGATTTAAAGACAAAACGGAAGTGAACCTGGCAAAATATTATAGTTTGAGGTCAAAAGGAAGCCAAGCTGCATGTTATGAAATATTTATAAGAGATTATTGGTCTCGGGGTTTGTTTGTTTTTAGTTAGGCAGAACCAATTCTGTAATAGGACTTCTGATAAATATCTTGAATATTTGTACAATATATTTTCAATTATCTGCATAGTAACCCATTTTTACAGAAAAATGGGATGCAGGTACACATAATTGGAAAACATAACCAGTCTTAAGGATACTTAAGTTTTAAATAAGTTTAGTGCATGCTTATGCTATACAGATGGTATCTATCATTGGGGCTGTATATGATAAAGTGCAAATTAAATTTTGTGCCAGGGTACGCAAATTCTGGCATCTGAGTGCACACGGTCAGTACTCTTTGAAGTATCCCCCCCATTAGTCTGAATTGTCCATCTGATGCGGCAAGAAAATATCCAGCTTTATGTTATATGGCCTCGCAAAAACTCTATGCTCCCTGCTTGTTCTGTGTACAGTTCATAGATACTATAGTGGCATTTCCAGAATCTCTCCATTGCTTTTTTGTCTGTTTGTTGTTTTCTAGCTGTTGTACTGCTACTGGCTATCTCTACATTTTCTTTACTCGGTTGCAAGTGGCTAATTTCGAACACTGTTGGAAGTACTTCAGTCACACAACTCTCCATGTAGCCAGATATCTACGAGGCTTGATACCAGCATATAACTAGAATGTCAGGAGCAGTCCTGTGTCAACTTCTAAGAGTACAATAAGAAGTAGTGCATTTTAGTCCTCTTCAAATGGTACCTGAAGAGAGAGCTAGATTTGCCAGAGAACAAATACTGTGATTTTTGGTTAAGGGGCCTTGCCCTCTAGTTTGTTCTCGAGTAATTCTTAACACCTCAGTGTTTCAAGAAATGTATTAGGTCTTTTCTTCCTATTATACTGTATGCTGCATTATGATTTGGGTACAATGCATATGTAGGATTTTGTAAAGTCTATGGAAGGGGAAGGGAAGAAATAATGACTTTTTGTTTTGCTGACACTCTCCTTGAGCAGTTTGAATGTGTGAAAATTCCATGACTCCAGAGCAGCTTAGCTAGTAAGTTTCATAGACTCTACTTAATCAGCACCACCAAATTGCATGCTGTATTATAATATAGGTATCTAGTAACTGCAGGAGGTTGGTTAATATAATCTAGTGTTGTTGTAGCCTTTTGAGATTTGGGAGGCAAGTCTGTTTAATTCAATAATTAACAAAGCTGTTGGAGTCTAAACGTCTCATGAATTAAGAGAGAGCAAAGAATTGGTTCAGATAAAGCATGTTATATGGCTCCAACTTGTCCCCCCCCCCCCGCTCACCTTGTAATTTTGTAAGCTATGAGGGGCAGTCCATTTTGCAGCTTAAAGGTAAAGGTACTACTCTGCGGTTGCGGTGCTCATCTCGCTCTGTAGGCTGAGGGAGCCGGCGTTTGTCTGCAGACAGCTTCTGGGTCATGTGGCCAGCATGACTAAGCCGCTTCTGGCCAACCAGAGCAGCGCACGGAAATGCTGTTTACCTTCCCGATGCAGTGGTGCCTATTTGTCTACTTGCACTTTGACATGCTTTCCAACTGCTAGGTTGGCAGGAGCAGGGGCCGAACAACGGGAGCTCACTCCATCGTGGGGATTCGAACCGCCGACCTTCTGATTGGCAAGTCCTAGGCTCTGTGGTTTAGACCACAGCGCCGTGGGGTTGAAAGGGAAGGGGAAGCCCTCTAGCACTGCCCCTTCTTGCTGTCCATGTCACCCTCCGCTTGCGTAGACTCCCCATGATTACATCCCAGTTTTTCAGAGTCCTAAATCAAATGGGAAGCCTACACACGTTGTGAAGGTTCCCCACGGCAGAAGTTATCACTTCAGCTTGTGAAGGACAACTGACAGGCAATAGTAGCAAGCTTGTCTTTGCTTCCCCCTTGTATGTTGATTAAACATAGTAGAACACCTGAATAGAATTGTACAGTGATAAGAAAGAAAGTCTTACACAGATTGCATATATGTTATCTTTTTGAAAAGTTATCTTTTAGGACTCCTTACTAATCAGAATCTATACAGTTTTAGGTTCAGCACCAGAAGCATAATAAAGAAATTTTTCATTAGTTTGAAAGTTAAGAAGTAGCACTCACCTGTTGAAGTCCGACAGCATTTGAAATTGTTGGGTTTCTTACAGATGAATTGCACATTTTAATTCTGGATTTTACTTTCTCTGTTCAGACCGTTTGTGGTCAATTTAATTTTTTGAGGTTGCTTGTAGAAAAGAGGTTGATTGAGAAAAGAGGTAAGATTGACAGCTGTTGGAACACTGAGCCTTCTAACAGTTGCCTCTTTTCAGTTGCTAACAGTTTACTAACCAGTTATAGAGGCCTAATACCAATCTATTGCTCAAATTTATTGTGGTCACCTCCCAGGCAGAGTTCATTTTCATACCAGACAGACTATGTAGCTAGATCAGTGTTATTTCAACCTTGCCATCTTTTTGGAATAATTTCTATACTTTTCTGAGAAGGGATCCCTGCATATTGTAGATGATCCTTTGTGCATGCGGTCAAGAAATAATAGTGCATTCTGGACCATGTCTACTCAGAAGTAAGTCCTATTGAATCCAGTGGGTCTCCCCCACCCCTGGTAAATGGTGTTATGATTGCAGCCTTGGAATGCAAACACCCAACAGTGCAAAAACAGTCTTGTGGATGCACATTGACAGGGTATATGGAATACAACTTATTTTTTTCATAAATCTAGTCTAACAGTTTTATTGTTGGATTTCTGAGGAATCTGTAATATGCTTCCAAGGAGCCCTAAGACATTCTAATATGGTTTGAAAAGTTCTTATCCAGAGCAATTCATTTCTAACCATAGAATCCAGAGCAATTGTTTTGTTGCCTTAAGAACTTCTTGCTGTTATTTCAAGTAAGTCAGATCCATAATTAGCAGGACATCTTCATTCCAGGATACAACCAATATGTTTTCTAGTTACCTCACTTTCACAGTCAAGGTTTCGACTTGTGTATTCCTGGGTGGCATACTGTACAAGTATGTTATTAACCAGATGCAATGTCAACCTAAATTTCTTCAAAACAACCATGATACCCCCTTCCATCCCTGGAAGTTTTCTTAAGGTTGCTAAGAGAAAAACAATAGAGTTGTATATCACAATATCGCTTTCAGCCAATTGTCAGCTAGGATTTTTCTTTCTTGAATGTAATAATGCTTGCTCCTCTGGCAGGATCTGATAACTTACTCTTGCAGAATTCACTTTAAGATGGAGGAAATGTGCCTCCTAGTTCCTTTTTTGCTCATTTATTTTAACATTGTTTCCTTAATTGCCATACATTTTCTGCTTTGTGACACTGAGTAGTCATTTGTCATTTAAAATTAGTGTTGTAATTTCGGTGTCTGTGGGGGATCACACGAGTTTTCTAACAGGACTGACTTAGCTAATAAGACTTCCTGGGAGATAATAGTCCTGAATGTTCTTAACTTCATCCTTTTTATAGTTATATATGAACAGTTCCAAGTAGTATATAATAAGCAGTGTGCAATAAGCAGTTTACATAGGAAAGAAGCAGTTGCTCCCATAGTACTTCTTATTATTCAGTATAGGCCATATCGTCAATTTGGTTTCCATGATATTTAGAATTTAAATACTGTTGGGTTAGGTTGGCACTTACTAACTTTATTTAAGTTTAGGGTTAATAACCTTTATTGCTTTAAATAACTAAGTATTGATTTAATTATTGAGTTATTAAATTACAATTTTAGTCAACTACTTCAAGAATGCCTATATTCATGGTTGGAGCGGTTGGTTAAATGCACTGTTCATGTTTGGTTGTCCTAAATATGTTGTTTGTTTCTAACAAAAACTACAATTGGGCATTTCCTTATGCATCTCAAACTTGCTTGTATTTTTGGTAATACAGAAGCCAGTTATTTAATTGGTTGAATTGTAGTTTAAGGGTGCTTTCTTTAAATATCATTTGACTATGAAAAAAATACAAGTGACTCATACATATTCTGGTTTTATGTAGCCACTAACTCCACAGCTGTGTGTGAAAAGTCCAAGATTTTCTGCATTTGCAGTTTCTCAATTGCTTATTTTTCACTTTGTTAGCTGAACACTTTGAGACTGATTTTCACATTGTATATGTTGCCCAGGAGACTTCAACTGGAATGGCAAAAAACCACATATTTCTAATGGAAATATGTAGGTACAAGATAGGAAAAAACATTGGTCACAACTGTACATTATAGATGCAGTGGTGGACTGGATGTTTATCAATAAAGTGGGGTTGAATCTGGAAAAGATGCAGGCCATGTGGGTGGGTGATTGCCGTGTCTGGGAGATAGATCTGTTGCATTCCCCCTGAAGGAGCAGGTACACAGTCTGGGGATGCTCTTCGATCCATCTCTGTCACTTGAAGCTCTGTGACTCCTACATCAGCTGTAACCATTCCTGGACAACACAGTAGCCTGACCACAGTGGTCTATGCATTGGTAACCTCAAGGCTTGATTATTGTAATACACTTTTATATGGGGCTGGCCCTGTATCTGGTCCAGAAGCTTCATCTAGCACAGATGCAGCAACCAGGTGGATCACAGGAACAGATAACTGGCAATGTGGTACCCTGCTGCTGTTAGAGCTGCGCTTGTTGCTGATTTACTAAAAGGCCAGGTTCCAAGGTACTTGTGTTAATTCACAATGTTCTGAACAACTTTGGCTCAAAGTACCTTAAGTATTGTTACTGTTGAAAATTTGCAGTAGCCCGTGCACAGCGGAATGATGAGGAGTACGTGCCACATACTCTATATTACTTTATTTACACTTCAAAGCTGGTAGATTACAGAAAAACATCTTGCCTCTGCCGGAGCAGAGAAAGCATCCTCTCTCCTCTAAAGCACGGAGAGAAACTCAGTGTGAACAGTGAAAAACAGGAAACCAGTGTACGTCACATCCAGTCTCCTTTCCCGTGAGAAACTCCAACAGCACAGACTGTGGAATGTAAACACCTGTCTCGTGACAAGCACTTCGCTGCACAGTGAAGAGAGCAGAAACCAACAGTTACATCCCTCCTTGATCACTGAGATCCGGGTTCCCCACGACCCTCAGGTTTGGCTCGCCTTCACTAGGGATCAAGCCTTTAGCATGGCATGCCCTGCGCTTTGAAACTCTACTCTAGCAGAGGTTTAGCAGAGGCCTGTGCAATATGAACTTTTCTCCTTTAACCGATTAGTATTTATTGATGTTTTGTTTGATATTTTTCACTGATTTTATTCTTACATGTTGTATACCACGATATATTGTTAATGAAAGTGCAGGTTATAAATACATAAATATAAAGAAATGTACCCCACCCCCACCCCAATTTAGCTTGCTATCAGATACTGTGTACAGTTGGCCATAGCTTGGATCCTGAATGCCTTGGTATTCAGACGTTTTGGCTCCCAAACCCGGAAGTAAGTGTTTTGGTTTGCGAACATTGTTTGGAACCCAGGCAGTCAGAAGCTGCGCTTTGGTTTCCAAACGTTTTGGAAATTGAATGGACTTCCGAACAGATTCCGTTCATCTTCCAAAGTACGACTGTATTGCTATTGAGGTAAATTTCCAGACCCAAACATTACTGGTGCCCACTTCTCTGTTCCTTGCAAATTTCTGCTGCATTTTACGTCTTTGCAGAATAGATAAGGGGCAAACACATGGGTACAATTCATGAGCACAGTTTGTCCAGGGCAGGAGCTGGACTTAGCACACTGTTCACATTTTCCTGGTTGGGGAACCAAAAGCTGTAGGATCATTGAGGCCACCCCCTGAACTTGAACCTGTACTTGAAAGTGGGTTTTTTTTTAACATGAAACCTTTCTCAGTCAAAAATTACCACCAATTTCTCAAAGTATAGTCTCATACTTTAACTTGGTGAAAAGAGAATTCTAGAAATATTCTAAGGCCTTTGTGAATGAAGAGTCTCTTGAGCTTTAGGTATCTTGATTTTATTATTCCTTGTAGTCCTTACATAGTTGCTGAAGCCATTCCTTCAATTATAGGCATCCTTTCCACTGGCTCTTTAATTACAGTCTTGTGTGCCTTTTGTTAGGCCCATAGTATCTTGTTACTGATCTAGCAGGCAGCCTCAATAATTGATACATGAGACAATGGAACTAGCTGCATGCTAACTAACTGTGCCAGTGAGAAGGCAAGGCTGAAACAGCTGCTCCCTCTGTTAATTTAACAGCCCTGTTTCTAGGGAGATTGCTGATCAACTTGTTGGACTAGTATTGGAATGGGACGTCTTTGTTGTCAGTGAAGCTTGTTGCTATCTCATTTAGGTAATTTGGCATCATGAAATGGTATGTATGTAGGGCCAACACAACCACGATATTTTGCTTCTAGATTTTCTCTGTCAGATTTTTTTACCATCTGAGGCCAGCTTTCCGTGTCAAAGCCTAAATGGCTCTTCTTCTTTACGAATCAACATTCACATCTGCATTTCTGCATTCCTGCAAGGAGCTCAGAACAGCATTGTAGCTTCACATAGCTACCCTGTGAGAGTGGCTTAGGCTGAGGCGGACTTGCTCAAGGCTTCATAGCTGAACGGGACTTTTGAACTGAAACCCAACCCTCTGGCTACTGCGCCACACGGACTTTGTTTATACTGGAAAATGGAAATCTTGGCATCTATGTAAGTGACACCAGAAGCTCTTTTGCATGTGTTAGGTTACTTCATTCTAAAGAGTTTCCAGCTGGAACTAAAATAGTACCCAAAAAATGTGACGATAGTTATTTTGAATTCATCCCAAATTTCAGTATTGTTTCCTGCTGTTTTTGCTCTTTTCACTTGAGGTGAAAGATTACCAAGCAAGCCCACCCATCATTTGGCACTTTTGGAAGGGGGTTGCCTAATGGCATTTTGTACAAATTTTCATCAAGCTTGTACTAATATCAAAAGGCTGAAATTGAAGTTCTGTAAAGTAGCAGGCAAGTGGAACATGTTCTAGCAGGACTGGGGAAGATTACCAAGGGTACTTCTCTCTCAGCACCTATTGTTATTGTTGTTGTTGTTGTTACTTCTCCGTTTATGAATTGCATCTCACGAGGCACCTCAAAGCAATTTACAATATGACCTAAACATTAAACATGATTAAAACAGTTTTATATATGTAGCTTACCTATATGTTTGCTTGTAGAGTAGAATTTTATTCCGCCCCCCCAAGATAGGTGACTAGATAAATGTTTGAAAGCAATGTGAGATTTGTATATCAATATTAATTTTGAAATATATGTTTTAATATAATAGTACAAGACCCTTGTTTCTGATTTCCTATACACTTGAGTATAAGAGTCTTAATGGTTTGTGTTCATTTTGTAATAGAACATGTTAGTGCAGAAGCTCAGGTTACTAATTTTTTGCTCACTCTTGTCTAAATAGCTGTACTTGCATGAACCAGGATATTCTAGTCTCGTTGAACTTGAATGTCAGCTATTCACATAAAATGTGCCAACAATACGAAGATCTTCTTTGGAATCACATAGTGAAATCTAAATGTTGAAACATCTGAGATATTTGAAGCTACCACTCTTATCATTCCAGATGTATTGCAGAATCAATGACTGTTTGTGATAATGCCAGGTGGCTGTTAATGTGAGACTGAAACAGAGAATGGGGGAGGAAGCATGAGCCGTAACAGTGAACTACACATCTATGGCACTTTTAAGAAATAAAAATTGACAAACATTTTGCCTCATTTTGAACTAAACGTAAAACATACATCTATTAAGGATGTGCTGCCGTCTGGTTTGAAATATGTTTGATTTAGATTATTTAAAGTAAAAAGTACTTCTAACTCTGGTGCATAGCTATTTAGGGAGTGATTAAGGCATAATATAGACTTTACTAGATTATGGTGAAATTGGAAATTCGACTCCTGTGCCTCAAACTAGAGGGATTTGCTTTATGACAGCAGTCAGTTAATCAAGAGTGTGTGCATATGAGAAACCCAATCCATTTATTTTTAAGAGTTAGTCATATGAATTGTGTGACGCATACTTGAAAGCAGTCCCCACACATTTATTGTTGATATTATTTTTTGAATTTTCAAAATACACGTTTTACTGTTTTTACTGATAATTTCATTGTATTCTTTTTGAGAGAAGGGTTGAGGTTTTATTACAGTCAGGACACCCTTCGCTGACTTAACCCGTGGGCCCTTAAGGCCAGCCCAAACAGGTCTTCCAAGGAGGCTTTATTTTATAGCCTGCAAAAATAAATAGGATTGATTAAATATTTGTAGTCTGCAATGAGTTTAGTTTCTATTGGAAATCCCACTCTCTTCTATTGCCTGTAACTTTGATGTTTTCCGGGCAAATGATATGAAATGTGCAAACATTTTGAAGTATTATAATTGGCAAGTGCCAGGCAGGTTAAGCAAAGGGTTCCTGTCTTAGTAGTAGTTAAAAGGGGAACATTGTGTAAAGTCTGCTCTTATTTTTAGCGGAAGACCTAAGCAATCTGCCCAAGTAGCATGATACTACTACAGGCAGAAACTACTACTTGGCTAGGACATCAGAACATGCTAGATTGGAGACAGATTAGAGAGGTCCCAATTAAGAGGAAGTGTGCATGCACATTCTATAAAATTCAACCAAGTGGCATTGCAGGGAATGCCCGGGGTACCAATGAAGGCCTTTGCAAGCTCCACAGTGCCTATGGGCACCAGGTTGCCAGCCTTTGCTCCAGGAGCACAACTTGATATGATCTTAGATTCACTATGCTATTCTCTGAAATAGTGATCCATTTACTATTGCTTATTTGTAGTATGGCCCACTGGACCAAGAATCCTCCCATTTAACACAGATGTAACCTCATACTCTGCCCAAATCATTGACTGTTTAAATCTGGGGTATTAAATGTGGTTAGGGGGTAAGTATTCAAATTAATTGGTTTGAGTTACGGTACTTTGTGAGTAAGGGAAGTATAATTTTCTCAGACATGGCACCTTTGTGTATCCATAGGAGGGTTGCCCCCTCCAAAGTTAATGAGCATTGCCATTCAAATGGTGTGTGTGCACCTCATAGTGATTGATTCTGTGGGGCAGAGCTTACCTGCCACCTGCCACCACCAAATACCGTATTTTTTGCTCTATAAAACTCACTTTTTCCCTCCTAGAAAGTAAGGGGAAATGTGTGTGCGTCTTATGGAGCGAATGCAGGCTGTGCAGCTATCACAGAAGCCAGAACAGCAACAGGGATTGCTGCTTTCACTGCCCAGCGATCCCTCTTGCTGTTCTGGCTTCTGAGATTCAGAATATTTTTTTTCTTGTTTTCCTCCTCCAAAAGCTAGGTGCGTCTTGTGGTCTGGTGCGTCTTATAGAGGGAAAAATACGGTAGTTTATTCAAGTTGGCACTTCTGTATGTGAATTTAAAAATGACAGAGCAGAAGCAGAGAGTGTCATGCAATGTGTGAACCACCTGCCTTTTAATTCTCTGCTGTTCCATCTAACTGCTGCTGATCTCGGCAATACAGATATTGAACCTGCAAGTATCGCCGTGATGAGCAGCTGCAGCCCAGGAATTTTTAGACCCAAGAAAGCGAATTCCTTCTGATTTTAATTCCTTCTGGCATGTGAACTTAAGTATGTGCTTCCAGACCTGTCAAACTCCACTCTGTCGGTTTTCTGTCCTGCTTACAAAGAAGAGGTGTGTGAATACAACGTAGCAGAGTGTTTAAACAGAGCTTCTGTTCCCTACACATTTTTCTGAACTTGATTTAGAGAAGACTCCCACTTGCTGTTGAACTAAAATAACTGCAGAACAACCAACCTCCAGATGTTTTGGGCTAAAGTCCTTCAGCCACATCCTGTGTTGCCAATGGTCAGGGATGATGGGAGTTTTGACTCCCAACAATATGTGGAAGGAACTACGTTGGAGAATGCAGTTGTAACAGTTCTGATTACCTCTATAGCCAATGCACTATGAAGTTTTCACTAGCCTTGAACAATACTTTTTTCTCTTCAAAGAGAAGAGGCATTGAGGGTTATAGTGAAACTGCTTCGTGCTAACCTGCATGCTTGTCAGGCTCTGTTAGTTAGTTAAACTGCAACCCCCCATTGTTAAAAGATCTGTAGATCTAAGTGTAATACAGTTAAAATTACTTGACTGTTACTCAACTAGTATTTCAAGTCGATCCACATTTTTGCTTAGTCACAAATGGGGTTTGTTATGGCAAATGGTAAGCAAGATCATGACTGGAATTGCAAGATCCCATTGCATGAATAGAAGGAATTTCTGCATGCACATGGCAGTAGTGTTCACTGATTTCCCCTATGTCTGCAGCCCCTTAAAAGCTGGAAAATCCTTATCTTCTAGAGTTGGAATGTTTGTGGGGGAGTGTCCTTCAAGGAAAGGAGAAAAATTGAGCCCCCATCAGCAGAAGTATCTTCACACATAAATGTTCAGAATTTCATGTTTTGCAACAATATATGGTGTTTCAGCAAAGGACATATTTTTGCTTCCACATAATAGCCTGATTTGCACATCACGTTATGCCACATGATCCCTTGGTACAAACATATGAGCTGGGAGAAGTTACCACAGCTGTATTGCTTCTTCCTGACCATTTGTTGTTGTGCTCCAATGAACTAAGTCATAGTTTTGGTTGGTATGTCTTCTGAACTCTTGGCTTAGATCTCCAGGACCAACCATAAGCTATTAACAGGCAAACCTTGGTTCCTGCTCATGGTTAGTCTGGAGAAAGTTAAACCATGAGTTCAGGTGGATGACACACTAAGCCAGTGTTTCACAAATGGTGGGCCCCTGCCTCCTTTCAGGTGAGTCTCAGGGCCACAACCTGCCCAGTGCTTCCTCACTTGCCTAACACCCCACCCCCTTTGCTGTGCCATAGCCTTCTTGTTGGAACAATACCAGCTTCAACATCTCCCCACAAACTGGTGACTAGAAGACAACAGTTCAGTGTGGGAGGAAAGCGAGGTATTCCTCTTAAGGGGAAAGGGGCAGAGCAGGTGTCAAATATATTAGACAGATAAACGGTTAATGTGTATTAATAATAATTGGGAATAGAAAGGAACAAGCCAAGAGAAGACAAAAAATGTAAAAGCTGCAATGAGGAAGGAGGAAAGAAGTAGTTTAGAGAGCCAGTGTGGTGTAGTGGTTAAGAGCGGTAGACACGTAATCTGGGGAACCGGGTTCGCGTCTCCGCTCCTTCACATGCAGCTGCTGGGTGACCTTGGGCCAGTCACACTTCTTTGAAGTCTCTCAGCCCCACTCACCTCACAGAGTGTTTGTTGTGGGGGAGGAAGGGAAAGGAGAATGTGAGCCGCTTTGAGACTTCTGAAGGGGAGTGAAAGGCGGGATATCAAACCCAAACTTTTCTTCTTCTTCTTCTTATGGGGAAATAGAATACAAGTTAAGTGTGAAAGGGGAAGGGGAGAATAAATGACAGGAGATGTGTAAAAATATTTTAAGTGACATGTTTGGGAAATGCAAAAATAAAAGGTATTTTCCACCTCTGCATTGCCTTTTTGTGGCTGGTGGGCCTCAGTAATTTTCATACTTCTTAAGTGGGCCCTGGTGGGGGGGGGGAGAACCCCTGCTATGGATTAGCATGGCACAATGCAGCAACAAAACTGGGGAGGCCCAAAACAGTTGTAATGTCCTTTCTGGGAGCCCACATGCTTGCACATTTGTGCTAATCCACGGTTTGGCCTAGCAAACCAGGTCAATCAAGGTTTCATGTAGAACACAAGTTTGAGGGTTGTTTTATTTTCAGGCAGCGGGGCATATTTTAAGGTTCTCATATTTTATTATTATTGGGTGTTTATTTTATTTTTTAAAGCTATCTACCATTGTCAGCTTTTTAGAGCCAAGAGAAAGAAATTTAAGCATTATGAAACCATTGTTGAAGAGGAAAAAATACATTAGTTGTGAAAATGCAGCTGTGGTTCATAGCAAGCCACTCTTGCATTGAAATATCTCATTATACCTCATAATTATTTCATTTTTGGCATGCCAAGTGGATAGGGCTGTTTATGCTGCACAGCCTGTGGAGCTTCAAAAATCTCCCATGTGTTTGGTTCCAAATCCTGCCGTTTTTTAAAGAAACCATAGTTCCTGGTTCCCAAAATGGGAAGCTGTGGTTAACTGTGACTTTCTGTTTTTTCCTTTCTGTTGAACAAGTATATGAGACCTCAACAAGAATGTGTAGAGATATGAATGATAGTTTTGTGAGAAATGTGAGAAATAAAAAGGGAACCTTATATTAGATGTATATATGGGAATGCCAGCTTGAGTGAGAGTGTAAAACAGACTAGTTAAATAAGTGGAAGCCTGTGAGTGTTGAACCCATCTAAATGTTGGTCTAGTATTTGTTTTCGGATGGTTGGTAGGGTGGATTCTTTTCTTTGTGCAATATGTTGAAACATTTTCATTGTGCATAAAATGATAGGCTAAAATAGTGGTTTTCAATCCACAATAAAACTGTTTTTTTAAAGTAAAACTTTGTTTTTCCTTCAACAAAAATCTTCCTGTTATCAAAAGTTTCTGAAATACATGTGTTAAAATAAAACTTGAGGCGCAAGTATTTTTACATTTTACTTTTATGGTATTTTTTCCAGCGTGGATCTGATGAGCTTCTTCCACCTAGTTTCGCTTACGGGCCTTTTACCATGAGCAATTCTACTCCTGCTACAGGTATGATTGTATGATTAGAGAACACACCTTGCAGCAGGTTTGCAAATAGCCCCTCGCCTTGTTTCCTGTGTAAAGTTCAATTTTTATGAGCTGGTCACGTCTGAGGACTTATTTGCAAAGCTATTCTGCAGTGTGTTAACGTAAGTAGAGGCAGACCCCCAAGGATTGCTGCCACCACCCCAGTTTGATCAGTGTGACAACTTTCCATGGGACTTGTGCTTGTAGCAACAGTGGAGGGTCTATCACATGGCTTATTTAAGAAAGGACCCATGGGAAGTAGATGAACACGCCTCCAATGATCAAGATAGCTATTGAATTCCCATTGCCTTATATTGTAACTCACTCATAACACGTTCTTTAGTTTAATGCTGCCTAATCTAACCATGGTTAAAACTGGGAGTCTCCCCAGACTCACACGCTCCTCCCCTCTTGTGTGAGCATTCTCTCTTACTCCCTTTAAGAGATAACTATGGTTAATGTAACATCTGCATAAGAGTTTTCCCTGCGCATAATTGGCATGGAATAATTTGTAATCAGCTTCAAAATGAGAAGGAAGAGGAAGTTTGGGAAAGTTCTCAGACTCTGCTCTGTGGACCACCAGTGGTCTATAAGGTTTATTCAGGTGGTACACGGCTTGTCTGTAAAAATACAGATAAACCGTACAGCATCTAGCAGTGCATTCCTATTCCTAAAACAAGACACTCAGCAGTTTTCAAGTGGTCCATGGGGAAAAACATTTGGGAACCACTGGATTCCCCATGGAACAGCGAACAGTGTTCCAGTGAACAGCCTTATTTATGTAGATAGCCTTCCATTATCAGCTAAAGGTATGAAATGGTGAATTTATAGATGCTGTCAAATTATTTTAGCTAGTTAGGTCTAAAAGAGGCTATGAAAGATCTTGAATTACCTGTAAAGCAGGCATGAAAGTATCATTTATTGCTCTTACTTAAAAAAAGTGCACTAAGAACTGCTTTGATGGTTTTCTGCAATCAAGCGGTGTATAAATTTTATGAAATAAATAAAATAATAAACCATTTGCAGTTAATTTTTGAATTATCTCAACGGTCAGTCAAAGGTTTTCTTCAGTCAGCCCCTTGCCCTAGTAATTTCAAAAAAGTTTTCTCAAAACTTGAGAAAACAGTAATGAATTTGAGAACAACCTTTCCAGTTAAGCAAACCTCAACAGGCAGAGCTGTAAATAGCAAAGGAACGTTAACATAATACTTTGCAATTGGTCGTTTTTCTCAGTACTTGAATATTGTCATTCTGGTTTCCATATTGGGGAAAAGTGACGTAGCATATCTGGAGGAGTTGCAGAGAGAATCTGCAAAAACGGAAGAGTTGAAGCAGAGGAATGGAGAGTCTTCAGTCCTGACCTGCGTGCTTCCTTCAGGTGTACCCCTAAAATCCACCTCTGAAGAAGTGACTTGCATAGAGATCCGCTACTTCCAAAACAGCCTGATATATTCACCCCAGGCAGATCAAGCTTACGCTTATGAGCACATGTACAAACCGCCTTTACGCAATAGGCTTCTGCAATAATTTACTGGTGATTGGTTTACTGGCCCATTTCCCATGGCTGGTGAGCTGGCAGCAGCAATGGAGGCTTCCTCACTTCGTTCAGGATGTCTGTGTGAGCAGATAGTGGACTCACCCACTCTTTCCCTTCCTAACATAGTCAGTCCATGGCTACTGTGCATGTGCTAGTTCAGGAATCTAGGGTGGGGATCAGTGATCCTCCTCTTCCATTTTTGGCAAAGCTAAAATATATTTTATTGACACTTAAGATCCTCTGTGCAGTACTGTAAATTGGTTGTCTGCAGAATCAACCAAGATGCTATTAGTGCATAGATTAGCAAAAGGTCCATCGTCAAAACAGGCTGTAGCATTGTTGACTCTCATGCTCTGATTTTCTCACAATCTCCCCTGGAGCGCTGATCTCTCCTGCAATACCTTTCTTGATGCTTTTGTATGATGTTAGGGGGCTTTATTACTCTTATAAAGTTCCAAAGCAGCCAGTAGCTGGGTAATATGCTTATAAACCTCTCTGTGAAACATGCTCAGTAACAGGCCCAGCTGCTGAAGCCCTTTTGGTTGCTGTAGAATTAGTTACCATGATTTCCTAGAGTGTCTAGTGAGCCAAAAGAAAAATTCCCGAGTTCTGTGACTGGAATAAACCCGTACAGACTTTATCTAAAACAGAATTAGAACCTTCCTGTGATTAGAGATTAGTGAACAAACACAAATGTCATAAGGAAACAAAAAGCTTGTTATTGCTTAGTACAGGTGATTTGATGTTGTGACCCGCACTGCAAGCAAAATTTTTAGCAATGCTATACATTTTTATCTGAAGTGTTTCTTTATATCTTAGCTAATGGGAATGACAACAAAAAATTTAAAGGAGACAGATCTCCCTGCTCCCCTTCTCGAGTCCTTCATCTTCGTAAAATTCCAAATGACGTCACTGAAGCGGAAATAATTTCTCTAGGTCTACCTTTTGGCAAAGTAACCAATCTCTTGATGTTGAAGGACAAGAGCCAGGTATGTATATACTTTGCAGTAAATACCCAAAATACAAGAAAAAGTAGTTTATGTAGCGTATGCTCTTTGGCTAGTATTCAGTGGAATAGTTAAGAGTTGAGCAATTCAAATCTCCCAATTGTCTCACAATAGTTTTGCCTCTAAAATTAGCCAAGCATGTGCCTGAAACCAGGAAGTTACTCAGATTATCGCCTAGCCCACACCCAGCCCCCAAAAGGCTATTGACCATGATTCCTGGGCTACAAAGAAGTTCTCTGCAGTATCTCTCCAGCCCTTCAGGGAGCTGCCTGCCATTTGCAGTCCAAGAGCGCAGGTCAATAGCAGGTGTCCTCAATCTTCAGCTGCATGAACCACGAAAGTGTAATTTTGTATCGTAGCTTTGCTCTCAGACCATAGTTTTAAACAAAACACATGTCTCAAAATTTGGACCTGGCTTTAATATCAGAAGTGGAAGCTTTCAATCCCTTCTTCTCGGTGTACAAAAGAGGTAGAAGAAGGGAACGTGCAATTCTGAGGCGCGCTCTTGTAGAGGAATATTCTTATTATTATTAAATTTGTATACTGTACTGCCCTTCAACTGTAGATCTTAGGGCAGTTCACAGCATAAAAAATACAAGATAAAAGCACAAAATGCATAATAAAAGCAAGAACAAAACAAACCAATAACCCACCCCACCCCCTCCCACAAACACATTTGAAAGAACATAGGGTGCTATTCAGCCAAAGGCCTGGTTGCAGAAAAAGATGGTTTTTCATCACATCTGAAGCTGGTCACTGTATAGTTGTGAAGTTAAAAAAAAAAAAAAAAGCTTTTGGGGGAAATCACTAGATATATAGAAAACTTGTGTTATTTAAACAAAAATATTTTTATTTGTTTCTTGCAATGTCTTTAGCAGTTATAATGGTATTGGGTGTTTGGAGAATGCACTCTTAAAAAACTTATATTGGGTCACACATTGATAAATGCCTGTCTATCTCCAATTTGTGAAATAAGGCACCTTTACGTAATAAAAATAAGGAACTACTTGAAGTAAAAATAAATAAAAAATGCAATGTTTTCTTTTGTAAATAGATGTGTTTTTAAAGTACATAGCAAATATAAAAGCAGCAGTCTGTGCACCGTTTTTTGTTCGTTTGTTTGATTGTTTGTTTTCAAGCAAAAGTGGTTTTACAATCATAACGTTCCTCTGTTTGTGTTAATTGCAGGCTTTCCTAGAAATGGCTTCAGAAGAAGCTGCCGTTACTATGGTGAACTACTACACTCCTGTTACTCCTCACCTCCGCAGCCAGCCTGTTTATATTCAGTATTCCAATCACCGAGAACTTAAGACTGACAATCTACCCCATCAGGCTGTGAGTATGGTACTTTTTTGGGGGGCGGGGTGGAATCCATAATATTCATTAGAACTATTAGTACGTAAATGATTTTCAAACCACTTAAATATCCTGTTTTTATAAGCCTTCAGTTTACTTTCCTGAAAGCAGGCCAGTGCTTTGATTTGGAGCAAAGGAAGTTGAACTTCAGCTACTTTTAGTTAGCTGTTTAAAAACTTTCGTGTTTTGTTACTAGGCTGGACAGTACAGCTAATAGATAAAGTCTGATGGTGTGCTGACTACATATGTGAAGGTCAGAGGGTTGCGGGAACTGTGGTAGGAGAGGTTTTCTCCACCCCATGAGGACTTCTCAACTTTTCCATTGGAAAAATCCGGAAGGGGGTGTGTACATTGGGATGGGGAAACACCTGGAAATGAAACATCTTTTGAAGGAGTGAAATGTTGCAAAGGCAAGGTTTTGCTCACTCATAATATTTATTCCGTTTATTAAATCGTTCCCAGTGACGCACTCTGAAGCAATTTACAATATACTATAAAAACAGTAAAAACAATTGCATATATAAGAACAATTACGTTGTAAAGATTTTTACACAAGACAGTCAACAGCAGGGGTGGGGAAGCTTTTCTGCTCCCCCCCCCCTCTGATTTTCTCTTGACTGCACCTGGTTTTTTGGCACTTCGAGTGCTGTGCCAAGGACTTTTGACAGGTGCCAGACACCTGACACACTAAATTCCTGAAAACGAGCTGGCTTTGCAAGCCCTACGCTTGGTGTTTCAGAAGCATTAAATACAGAATGGGAAAATTGTAACCTTCACTAGTATGTTCTGTACATCAGGGGTAGGCAACCTAAGGCCCATGGGCCACAAGCAGCCCATGGTGGTTGTTTAACCGGCCCACGAGCTGCGCCTGAACTGAGCCGCCCACTCAGCGAGTCCCCGCGCACTGTGCTAAACCGGTGTGGTGCGGGGACTCGCTTCCATGGCACTGAAAATTGCGCAGGCGCCAAAAACCACATCTGTGCAGGCGCCATAAATTGCGGGTGGGTGCGCTCATGTGCGCACGCATTCCGGTCCATGGAGGGCTCTCCGCTGGAGTGAACAGGCCCAGGCATGGTAAACCTTGCCGACCCCTGCCGTAGATGAACAATTTGCCCACTGGGTGCAGTGGAGAGAAAGTGTAAGGTTATGCTTTGGGGGCACATAGATCCTTATACCTTGTAACTCTTTAAATAACATGTGTGCAAGCTAACAATGGCATGTACAATGCACAAAATGTTATGTACTGAAGTTCTCACCCTGGGCCAGCAAGGGGATACTGTAGATAGTTCAGGTCCACATATGCAAATAAGGGATCGAAAGTGACGTTCAGTGATTGGATAGTTACAGAAAGTTGTTACAGTTACGTTGTACTGGAGCTCTATATAAGCCGGTTGGCTGAACCCTTCAGTTTAGTTCTGTTCTGGCCTCTGAATAAACAAGAGCTGCTTGAAGAATCGCTGTGTCGTCTGATATGTTAACTCACAACTTAACACAAAACATTTCCATCCTTTCTTTCCACCCCCTCCTTAGAGAGCGCAAGCTGCGTTGCAAGCAGTGAATGCGGTGCAGTCCGGAGGCTTGGCCCTTGCAGGTGCTCTTGCGACTGAAGGCGGACTACCTCCTGGTCAGAGTTCTGTTCTTCGAATTATAGTTGAGAATCTCTTCTACCCTGTAACTCTAGAAGTGCTGTATCAGGTAAAAGACTTTAACATAAAAAAAACCAATTACCGTATTTTTCCGTGTATAAGACCCTGTTTTGGGGGACTCAAATTTAAGAAATTTGCACTGTGCACTATCCATGTATAAGACGACTCCCTCTTTTTGGCATAATTTTAAAAGAAAAAAACCTAGTCTTATACACGGAAAAGTCATTCCTTTTTTTTTTACATTGTTGTATTTGGTAATGAAAAACAAAATGTCAGATGCTTATTCCTTCACTACTTCCTCTCCAGGGCTGATCTTTCATAGTGTTGGGCTGGTCATCTATTTTCTGACAAGGGGAGGGCATCTGGTGATGATTATTTGCCAAAGAGAGTATATGCCTATAGCGACTGGAGCGAACAGCACCGGTTATCTGGTCACTTGCATGCATTCAGAGCATAGCTGTCAACTTTTCCCTTTTCTTGCGAGGAATCCTATTCAGAATTAAGGGAATTTCCCTTTAAAAAGGGGGAAAGTTTGCAGCTACGATTCAGAGTGCAGCCTGTTTCTCTCCCTCCAAAATAGTGACAGATGCATATGGGTACAGATCGTTCCCCTCAATTGCTCTGGAGAAACCTGTTTCTTCATGTCAGTTGCTTTTGCTAGACTGTGACGATAAGTTTGGCCAAAAGGGAAGATCTGAACCTGGAATTATATATTTAACTCAAGATTAATAGGGACGCGGTTGGCACTGTGGTCTAAACCACTGAGACTAGGGCTTGCTGATTGGAAGGTCAGCAATTTGAATCCCTGTGACGGGGTGAGCTCCCATTGCTCGGTCCCAGCTCCTGCCAACCTAGCAGTTCAAAAGCACGTCAAAGTGCAAGTAGGTAAATAGGTGGTTGCTGAACAACTCCAGGCAGCCTGGAGGATGCGGACCATTTGGATCCCTTCCAATTGGGATTCAGGCCTCATCATGGGACTGAAACTGCCTTGGTCGCGCTGGTTGATGATCTCTGGCGGGCTAGGGACAAAGGTGAGAGTTGTTTCCTAGTTCTGCTGGATCTCTCAGCGGCCTTTGATACAATCAACCATAACATCCTTCTGGACCGTCTAGAGGGGCTGGGAGCTGGGGGCACTGTTATACAGTGGTTTCGCTCCTTCCTCCTGGGCCGTGTTCAGAAAGTGGTGGTGGGGGATGAGTGTTCAGACCCCTGGGCCCTCACTTGTGGGGTGCCTCAGGGTTCCATCCTCTGCCCCATGCTTTTTAACATCTATATGAAGCCGCTGGGAGAGACTAGGTGTCCATCAATATGCAGATGATACCCAGCTCTACCTCTGTTTCAAATCAGAACCAGTGAAGGTCCTGTGTGAGTGCCTGAAGGCGGTTGGAGGATGGATGGCAGCTAATGGATTGAAGTTGAATCCTGACAAGACAGAAGTACTGTTTTTGGGGGACAGGGGGCGGGCTGGTGTGGAGGACTCCCTGGTCCTGAATAGGGTAACTGTGCCCCTGAATGATCAGGTGCGCAGCCTGGGAGTCATTTTGGACTCACAGCTGTCCATGGAGGCACAGGTCAATTCTGTATCCAGGGCAGCTGTCTACCAACTCCACCTGGTACGCAGGCTGAGACCCTACCTGCCCGTGGACTGTCTTGCCAGAGTGGTGCATGCTCTAGTTATCTCCCGCTTGGACTACTGCAATGCGCTCTACGTGGGGCTACCTTTGAAGGTGACTCGGAAACTACAACTAATCCAGAATGCGGCAGCTAGACTGGTGACTGGGGGCAGCCGCCAAGACCACATAACACAGGTCTTGAAAGACCTACATTGGCTCCCAGTACGTTTCTGAGCACAATTCAAAGTGCTGGTGTTGACCTTTAAAGCCCTAAACAGCCTCGGCCCAGTATACCTGAAGGAGCGTCTCCACCCCCATCGTTCTGCCCGGATGCTGAGGTCCAGCGCCGAGGGCCTTCTGGCGGTTCCCTCATTGCGAGAAGCAAAGCTGCAGGGAACCAGGCAGAGGGCCTTCTCGGTAGTGGCACCCGCCCTGTGGAACGCCCTCCCATCAGATGTCAAAGCGATAAATAACTACCTGACATTCAGAAGACATCTTAAGGCAGCCCTGTTCAGGGAAGTTTTTAATGTGTGATATTTTAGTGTATTTTTGGTTTCTATGGAAGCCGCCCAGAGTGGCTGGGGAAGCCCAGCCAGATGGGCGGGGTACAAATAATAAATTATTATTATTACCGCTCTGGCAGGAAGGTAAACGGCGTTTCTGTGCGCTGCTCTGGTTCGCCAGACGCGGCTTAGTCATGCTGGCCACATTACCCGGAAGCTGTACGCCGGCTTCCTTGGCCAGTAAAGCAAGATGAGCGCCACAACCCCAGAGTCATTCGCTACTGGACTTAACTGTCAGAGGTCATTTACCTTTATCTTTTTTAATAGGGGTTACTTATGTATTCATTTAAATATTCTTAACAATTCTGTTGTGCTCTAGCTGTATGTATGTAAGCAATCATTCCCTATAGAACAATTAAATGATTGAGTGGAGTTTGCTTCACTCTGCAGCAAGAGTAGTAATATAGCCAAACAATTTCATTTAGTATAAGGCACAGCTATCTAGCTATTTCACTAGATTTCACTTAATGATTTTGTTATATTTACATGTGGTTCTTATGACAGAAAAACATCTCTGTCCACGTGGTTAATAAGTAACATTGATTATTTTGCTGGGGGTCGGGTACACATGAAGTTTGCTTCTCAAAACTTTTCTGGAAAGTATTGAGGTGTGAATTGGCTACCTGCATTTTTATTCAGATCTTCTCCAAGTTTGGGACAGTCTTGAAGATTATCACTTTCACAAAAAACAACCAGTTCCAGGCCTTGCTTCAATATGCTGATCCAATGAATGCACATTATGCCAAAATGGTAAGGGCAAAACTATACACCTGATAAATTTTGGATATTGACCATGTTAACAATTTGCTGCGTTTGACTTTGAGTTTAACATGCATCTTAATTTTCCAGTGTTTTGTGTCACTAGTATCCCATTTGGAGTTGCTAAAGGAGGTCCATAACCGATATACATTTGTGGCACATACCGGTGCAGTGATTGTCTACACAAACCTGTCATAGCAGGCTTTGTTTCTAGATATTTAGTCAAGATTTTTAAAGTCAGATTTAAAACTACTTTATTTAATGGTGGATACTGAGTCTTTTATATGTTTTATGTGTTCAGTATGTCTGGATTACTAATGTTTTATGGATGGTGAGTGTTCGTTGTTTTTTTTAAAAAATGATTTTACTGTGTAAACTATGCCAGTGAAGGCTGAATGAATGAATATTACCTTGTCCACCTAAAAGATGTTGCATAAAGGGCCCAGATAGTTAATGTTGGGGTTGGATGGGCATAGTTGTAAAAATCTCTTCTTTGCATGTTAAGAAATTACAGAGCAGTCGTCCTTTGCAACTGTCATAAAGTATGACTGACAACCGTAACTTACAGGTACTCTAATTGGAAAAGCATTAATGATACACCATAAGCTTGACCAATGCAGATAATAAAACAAAATGCTTATGGCATTTGGATGTGTGTGCTGCTTACCTTGATGGCATGTGGTGGTAATATTGTAAGGAACTGTATGAATGATGCCGTTCTTTAAGACTGTAGTGAATATTAGAGAATGGACTTGGAAAAACATGGAGGAATGGCACAAGAAATGTTCACTAGCTGCTTGCCCCTTCTGCTCTACGCAAAGCATGTTCAAGATTGCTAAAAGGATTATCTTGCATATATCAGTATTGTAAAAGATTAGGACTTCATAAACTCAAGTCAGCTCTTCTATCATCTTTACAGGCTCTAGACGGTCAGAATATCTACAATGCTTGCTGCACTCTTCGTATTGATTTCTCCAAGCTAACAAGCCTTAATGTAAAATACAACAATGATAAAAGCAGAGACTTTACTCGTTTAGACCTTCCTTCAGGTGATGGACAGCCTTCCCTTGATCCCACTATGGCTGCTGCCTTTGGTAAGAACGCTTCATTTCTCTCTGTGTGTTTATTTTATGTACCAATTTTCTAGACTGTCCTTCATTAAACAAAGGAACTTAGAGCGGTTACCAGCATCATATAGTACAGCAGACAATGTATAGCAATAAAATATAATCCTTAAAAATAATAGCTAATAATATAAGCAGTTCCAGGGGGGCGGGCGGACAATATCATTGGCAACATCAACAGATTTAATCCAAGATTTCCAATATTTATAGACAGCTTTTCACCACAAATTGAAAGGCAGCCCACCAGTATTTGCATACTAGAATTCTTGCTAATCTAGGTAAAAATGGTGGGTATTGTATTTCTGTGTTTGGTATCAGTATTCATGCAGGTTGTGTCTGACTGAATAAGTGCTTTGTTGCTGGTTGCATGTATAATGAATTACAATGGAAATTGGAATTGTGAATAAATGATTAATACCTATATTGCCAATAGTAGGAATGGTACCAATCCATGTATTATAGGTGTTTAATATATGGTGTTTTTGCTGTATTTGTGTAACTGCCATATTGTCACTAAAGATAAGGGGTGAAGGAAGCTGCTGAGTCTGTTTAGATTGGAAGGACAATTTACAGCTGTTTATGTAGCAATTTGCATCTAATTAGGTTAAGTATCACAGTTCAAGTGTGTGAGTATACTTCAGGAAACGTAGCTTGAGTTTCTCTGATCAGGACTATCTGCATATTATAAATCCCAAATATTTATCGTCTAGCTTTTTTATATTATGCCTCAATTTAGAGCAATAGTTCGACCTAAACATTCAAAGTTATTTTGCTGTTGGATTTTGCCCTAAGTAGTAAGAGCTGGGGAAACTATTATGATTTGGCTGAAAATATATAATAGTCAGATTTTTCTTTCCTTCCCTCATCACAATTTCAAATCTGCCACAGAAAAGGAACAGCATGATTTGGACTGCTGTATGACAAAAAGGAACACTACCACCTGTTAAGCTTATTTTTAGTGCATTGTTGATTTTAATTATATTTTGTTCCTAACTGTTTTTACGGATAATTTCATTGTTCTTTTTGTAAACAGCTTTGGGGTTTTGTTTTGTTTCTTACAGTCAACAGTATATAAATATGCAATAAATAAAGTCATGTAACTTAAAAAAATAATAAGACAAAGGGCTGGTGTACAAAGCTGATTCTTGCGCTAGATTTTGGATCTTTGTGGCGCGACCTTATACACATCTACTCAGAAGTAAACCCTCGACAACAACTTTATACTGTGTAAGCCACTCTAGTGATCTTCAGATGAAAGGTGGTATATAAATTAAATGAATAATAAAATACACTTATAGCTAAGTGAATATAGGATTGCGAGCCAAGTTGTGCAAATTGCACAGCTGCTATTGATCCCATGATTGCTGTATCGTCTTGAAGTAGGAGCAACCAGCACAGACACATGTAGGCTCTAAAGCAGGCACCCCCAAACTCGGCCCTCCAGATGTTTTGGGACTACAACTCCCATCATCCCTAGCTAACAGGACCAGTAAAGGATGAAGGGAATTGTAGTCCCAAAACAGCTGGAGGGCCGAGTTTGGGGATGCCTGCTCTAAAGTGACTAAAAGCACTGAATGTGTGTATCCAACTCCTGAAATAAGTGCCAGGTTAATTTAGCAAGCTTTAGAGGAATTGAAATTGCTTTCTGTTTTCTCTAGCAGTTAATCTCTTGCACTCTCATTTAATTTCTCTTTTTTAGGCACTCCAGGTATCATCTCCTCACCATATGCGGGGGCTGCTGGTTTTGCTCCTGCCATTGGGTTTCCTCAGGCAGGCAAGTCCTTTTCTGTATGCGTAAACCCTGTCTGTTATTGGTCTGTCTGTTTGTTTTTGTTTAAACAAATTAATTAAAATGGGCACTGGAGTAGACGAAGGACCTAGCACGCCTTTGTGTATGTAGGCCATGATACTGTCAGAAAGCAGTGTCTTTTATACTTTTCTGCACTTAATTTTAGTTGGAGAGCTTGGGGCATTGGGGAATTCATCTATCTTTGGACAGGAAAATGTTTTTGCCATGTTAAAGTGAATCATTGTAGTGGGGCTGTTCTTTTTGTACCTGTATTTAACAACTAGCTGGAAGTATGAGAACTCAAACCCCCAATGTATTGAAATAAATCTTAACTCATCAAGAAATGGAAAATCCGTAAGAACGGGATGGTACAGTTTCGGTTTGTCTTATCAAGATAGGCTGCAAAGATTTATTTGTGGTATTTTAACCAGGTGAGGAGGAATAAATGGCAGGCCTTTGCTTATTTATGAAGCATTTATTATAGAATGTTTCGCTCTGAGCTTGTGCTTTAAAATGAGAGATAAAAATTGAACTGCCATGTGCATCTTCTGAAATATTTCTATAGATCTATTTTGACTTTTCCAGGTCTTTCCGTCTCAGCTGTTCCCAGTGCACTTGGTCCTCTTGCAATCACCACCTCTGCTATGACTGGGCGAATGGCTATTCCAGGAATGACTGGAATGCCCGGAAATTTCGTTTTGCTTGTTAGCAATCTCAATCCTGATGTAAGCCTCATATATAGTACTAAAGTTTATAGCATAAACATAGTTTGCAGTTAAGTTTATGACACTTAACCCAAAATTTAAACTAAAGATTGGATAATAACCAGTATTATCAATGAAAAATATAACTGAAATAACTTTTCATGATGTGTATATAGATATATATTTGGAACATTCTGGGGCAGGGGATGTTTGAAGTAATTTTACTTTAGAAGAGCACTTTGGTTTACCTAATATTGTATTTCACTATCTATTCATGCACTTGCTACCTGTTAAGGTTCTCTGGCAATCCTAAAATAATTGACGCACCTTTTCTTTTTAATACGTTATGCTTGGTTAAAAAATATTGCCTTGTGATTTTTTCGCAGGCAATCACACCAGATGGACTCTTTATTCTGTTTGGTAAGTTGGTTTGTGTACAACACCAGATTAAAATAAGAAAGATATTAGCTGAGGGACTGGTTTTTCAAATTGTGTTGGTTTTACATTCTGCAGAGTTGTCTACATGTGGCGATTATTTAACTGTTAGGCAGTAGTTATATCTTAGAACAGGAGTGAGGAAGCTTTTGGAGCCTGAGGGCTGCATTTCAATCTCATCAACCTTCTGAGGACCATGTGCCAGTGATAGACTGGGCAGAATTGGGCAGGGCAACAAATATGAATTTTACCTTTGTGAATGAGGCCACTTTCTGCACACTGATACATGCCTTTGTATTATCTATCCAGACAAGAAAGAGGCATTATCAGAGGACATAGTCATGCAAAAGAATTTGGGGGTGAGAAGTATGGGTGGTGATGAATGTGGTCTGAGGAAATGGGGCATATATTGGGGACAGTTACAAGGGCCAGACGCGGGTGGCGCTGTGGGTTAAACCACAGAGCCTAGGACTTGCCGATCAGAAGGTTGGCGGTTCAAATCCCCACGACGGGGTGATCTCCTGTTGCTCGGTCCCTGCTCCTGCCAACCTAGCAGTTCGAAAGCACGTCAAAGTGCAAGTAGATAAATAGGGACCACTCCGGCGGGAAGGTAAACGGCGTTTCCGTGCACTGCTCTGGTTCGCCAGAAGCGGCTTAGTCATGCTGACCACATGACCCGGAAGCTGTACACAGGCTCCCTCGGCCAATAAAGCGAGGTGAGCACCGCAACCCCCGAGTTGGCCATGACTGGACCTAATGGTCAGGGGTCCCTTTATCTTTACATTTACAAGGGCTGGGTTGTATTTTTGCTCCTAGACTGAGGTTCCCATTGCTGTTTTAGAATAATCTGTCTCCCCAGTAACTAGTAAATGGATATGTGTCTAGATTCTTTGCTAGTTCTTGCTGCATTCTCAACTGTATTCATTGCAAACACTGATAATCAGATGCACATTATGTGCTTCTTAAACATATATGTACTGGGCCAGGTAAATGATTACTTCAGGATGGAATAATTGAGCTTAGGATAAAACAAACTCTGGATCTATGCATTCATGTGGAAGATGTATGTATTTAGTACACTCATCATATTTGTGCAATGTCTGGCTCTATTTCTAACAAGCTTCACCAGCTTCCTGGTTGTTGTTTTAAATGTTCTCTTTGAAATGATCCTTAGCATGACGTGGACGTGATACTCCAGTGTTGCATATAAAGGGTTGCATTCAATTAAGTTTTACTAGGAATAGAGATATTGAAATTAATAGAACTAAGTCTTGGTCATTCGTTCCATTGGATCTACTTGGTTAAATAGTAGCCAATAACTTGAATGAGATTGGTGCATAAGGTGTGTTGAAAAATACTTGTTTTGCTTTTGCAGGTGTTTATGGTGATGTCCACCGTGTAAAAATCATGTTTAATAAGAAGGAAAATGCCTTAGTTCAGATGGCAGATGCAACCCAAGCCCAACTAGGTAATAACAGTGTCATGTTACAGTTTACACAGGTCCAATTGAAGAGCGCCTACTGCTTTTGGAGTCTTCATTAATGGGAGGGGGAGGGGATTTTTGCTGGTTCCTCTGTGTCACCTTCTCTGTATTCTGGGGATTCCCCCAAACTAGTTGAGCAGGTTTTCAGGGGAAAATGAGTCTCTCCACCACCTTCCGTTAAGGGGGTCTGCTGTGAATCAAAAGCCCTTTTGAAAGCGGAAGGGACCAAATGGATTTGATCCATTATTTTAAGTGTCCACGATTAATTTGAAAGAGGTATTCAGTCATAGTAGGAAATACGCTTGACGGAAAATAAAAGATGTGCTGGAGTAGCAAGATTCTGTGCTTTCAGCAGCTCTCTGCAAATCAGAACTCCTGAAATGTGCAACTGTGACTGAATATAAAGCTGAGTTGAAGTGTGTCTACTCCTCACTTATTTGATAACTGGGGCAAGCATTTTGTAAGCACAGATTCAGTGGAGTAGCTTTCCATCTGTTCTCTTTCTTTTTCTAGCCATGAATCACTTAAATGGACAAAAACTATATGGGAAGGTGCTGCGTGTCACACTCTCAAAGCACCAGACAGTACAGCTTCCTCGTGAGGGACAAGAGGATCAGGGTTTGACTAAGGACTATAGTAATAGCCCTTTGCATCGCTTCAAGAAACCCGGCTCAAAGAACTTCCAAAATATATTTCCACCATCTGCCACTCTGCACCTATCCAACATTCCGTAAGTATCTAAATGTGAACAGAACTAGCCCAAGTGACTTTTTCTCCTCTGCAATCATATAACAATAATTAATTTAAGTGGAGAACAATTTGCTGCCCTTCCATGACACCTGAAATCCCTTGCCCAATGGCAGGGCTGGCCCTGGACATGAACAACTGGATTTGAGAGGCGAGAAAGAGCATGGCACATCTCAATTGCAGGACAGCTCCTCTAAACCACTTGTGTTCTGTAACAGTCTGCTGCATGACTTACAGGTTTTGTTTACATGACAAATAAAACAAGCCAGCTTGTAGGCCATGGCCTATATACAGAGAAGCCATTTGCTCATGGGCTCGAAATAAATTCTTTTGTTCCAGCAGCAGCAGCTTGCATCAGCAGATGCTGAAGAGTTGCTTCAGAATGTCTGCATCCTGGGTGGAGTTTCTTGTGCAATAATTCCATGGATTTTTAAGAGCATCTCAAACATTTATGTACAGTCATCAAGAACAGCAGAATTCTGAAGTAGTCTAAAACATGTTGTATTGTGTTTTTAATATTTGGTTGGGAGCCGCCCAGAGTGGCTGGGGGAACCCAGCCAGCTGGGCAGGGTATAAATAATAAATTATTATTATTATTATTATTATTATTATTATTATTATTATTATTATTACATAATTCTCTATATAGCATTGGTTTTCAATCTCTGATCTAAACTGGTGCTGGATTATGTCTGATCAATTGCTCAAGGGAATTTTAGATTCCTAATACTGGGTGATACCCTACATTAGTCATAGTCATAGTTAGTTCCATTGTAAACAATGGAATTAAGTTATGTCTGTCTATTTATTTCAGTGACTCTGCTCTGAGTATTATTTAGTTACGAATCACCCTGGAGTGGGTGGGATATTAATGGCATAAGCAAGGTTAAAGAAAATATTCAACATTGAAAAAAGTAAAAACAGCAAGCCCACATTCTTCCACAATAGTACATAATAAAAAGACAGCCCTACAACCTGTCAGAGCTAAGAAGGTTACATCATTCAGAGGCATTGAAGTTAAACAAAATATTACAAATTCTGCCAGATAAATTTGCACGTAAGAGGGGATAAGAGCCCAGAAAGGTTGGTTGCTTACCCTTTATTTGTGATGCCACTAGAATATAAGAAACCCAGATTGTCTGTGAATTGGGAAAAAGCCAAAAGGGGGGTGTTGTTGAGCTCTGTTTCTGGACAGGTAGCCATGGTAGTAAGTTACAGCAACACACTAAAAAGCAACACACCTTAAAAGCTAACCAGTTTATTTTGACATAAATAAAAAAATGTGGTGGTTTTTGTTGTTGTTGTCATCGAGACCTGGATATTTAGCTAACACGAGGGATTTAATCTATTACAGACCTTCTGTCACAGTAGATGACCTGAAGAATCTTTTTGCTGGTACTGGATGTATTGTGAAAGCCTTCAAATTCTTCCCGTAAGTATCCACTGTAAATTAAGTTTTTTAAAGCAAGGAATTCATCCATTGCATTCATACAGATGGAAAATACAGATGGAACATGACATTCAATACTGGGACTTAATCCGGGGTGGGGTGAGGATGTAATTATATGAACTTGCACCACTTAAATAGGTCCTTTCTCTTACACATAATTTCCTGTAAAGAAAGCTGCAGAAGCTGAGAAGCTATAGCTGGAAGTCTTTGGTTCAGCATAATCTTGCACTAAGCAAGGCTTTGGAAAACTGATGTGTGGAAGGAAGGGAGACTTAACCAGCTAGCGGCTGAGCTTCTTGGTGTTCATATCTTGAGATGAAGGCCAAATAAAAGACCATACATGAAATGCCTACAGATTGTACCATATCATACTGTGTGTTTGGAATTGTCTTGTGGTTCTGTTTCACTGATTATCTGTCAGAGATCAAGCTGAGGAGTGCTGCTCTGATGAGGAATGGTGGGAACATCCCCCTCCCCCTGCTCCTGACCAGGATCCTGAAGCTGCCCAGGAGCAGTATAGATTTGGAACAGTGGTTTGCAGAGGGGCATAGTTCTGAAGACAAAAGTTGGAATGAACTGGGGTGTGAACAGCAAAGTGAAGAAGAACTGGAAGAGAGAGAGCTAACAGACTCTCTCTTGCTGGATAGTATTCAGCATATCAGTCCAAGGTCAGGCATGGAGCAGGCATGTCCAACAGGTCGATTGTGATCTACCAGTCGATCACGAGATGTCCATGGTTGATCCTGGTCGATCACATGATCATTAGTGATCGCCCCGCCCACCAAAAAAGAAGCTTAACAGGTTTGCCTGCCCTAAAAAAAAGAAGAAGCAGCTCAAAAACTTTGGCTCCCCCCCCCCCCAAAAGCACAACTTTGCCTGGCAATGACCATGGGTAGATCACAGCCAGTATTTTTATACTGTGAATACAGTCATACCTCATGTTACGTTTGCTTCAGGTTGAGCGTTTTCAGGTTGCGTCCCACAGTGACCCGGAAGTACCGGAAAGGGCAAAATGGCGTCACGCACATGCGCAGAAGCGGCGAATTGCAGCACGCACAGACGGGGGTTGCGTTCCTTTCAGGTTGCAAACAGGCCTCTGGAACGGATCCTGTTCGCAACCAGAAGTACCACTGTAGATCGCATTTTCTTGGGAGTTGGACGTGCCTGATAAGGTGGCTATACAAAAAGCATGGTGGCTGCGAGATCACTTTGCAAGATGGAAGTAACTAGGAGGGAAGTGGGTGGAATCCTTAATTGGGAACACCTTTATTCCGAGAATGAATGCTTTGTTCTTTTGCTGTGATCATTAAAAGACTCTTTAAATGGTAAGGGACTCTTCGCTTTGTCCTGCTTATCTACGGCCAAAGGGGAGGAGGAAGCTGGGTCCCCGGAGCCTGACATTATCCTGACACTTAGATTTTGGGAAGTGAAGAAGTCTTTAAGATGTGGTTGGGATTGACACTTTCCTTTTCACTTTTAGAAAAGACCGCAAAATGGCTCTCATCCAGTTGGGCTCTGTGGAAGAAGCAATTCAGGCTCTTATTGAGCTTCATAATCATGACCTTGGAGAGAACCACCACCTCAGAGTTTCCTTCTCCAAATCTACAATCTGACACTTCTGTGACCTTTTGCTTTTTAAGACTCTACCCACAACTACCAGTAAAATTCAGACAAGAGACTGGAGTAGCCAAAACCAACGCTGCGTCCATAAACCATTAAACTTGTGTGGCTCATGTGTATTACTTTACACAGTAAATGAATCAAGGGATGATTTTTCATATCTTCTTCTGTTTAAATGGCTAACAGTCCTCCATGAAATTTACTTCTGTAGTATTTAATAACGCAACATTTTCAGTAGAAGCCCCTCTTTTGTTTTTAATTATTTCAGAGGCATATTTTTTTGGTTTTTATTCCAAAACAATGTTACACAACATTTCTGTGTCCCGTTAAACTATCTTAACAAAATAATGTTTTCAAATAGATCTAGTGGATTATTTTAAGCACATAGAGTGTTCTGTGGGGGATTTATTTGACCCCTTAGCTAATAATTTTAATCAGTACCTGTTGAACATATTGGAGGAAAGGCAGTGCCTTCTTTTTCCATGGAGCAAAGTAAATTTTTTCAAATAAATTGTGTAAGTGGCACAGGTAAATTATTTTAATGTGATCATAGTGAATTTTTAAACCTGGTATTGAATCATGGTGTAAGAGACCACTAACTTTTATTACTATGAAATGCTGTGTAATAAGATTTTGGAGAAAATGAAAGAAGAAATATGTCCTGATTTCAAGTTTTGTACATTTCTTTCAGAAAAAAAAAAAATGTTTACACTCATAAGGAAAAAAATTCAGGTCTGTCATATGGTTTGACAAATTTTTAGAAAGGTTATTTTTGGTAAGGTCTTGTTTAAAAATATAAAATTAAACCTCAAGGGTTTTTTGTACCACTATAATCTCTAATACTTAAATCAGAATTACTGTGTATTTACTTAATTTCTTACGTGCCTTATTATGTGCTTATAATGATACAATAGTTAGAGTTTTATCTGAAGTATCTTTAAACTGTATTGTGGCTTGGTGAGATTTTTTTTTCCTTTGTCCTAGTTTTTAAACGCTTGGTGATTTAAAAAAAATGTTTTAATAAGTAATAGTCAAATCAGATTTTTGGTGCTTTGGTACAGGGGTGGTGGTGGGGGACTAAAGATAACTCAATGCACATCCTTATAGGCCTCACAATATTTTGGAGGTTGCAGTTGAGTGACACCACTGTTGGGTTTTAAAGAATGTTCTCCAGTTTCTGCATGATATCTAACCTGTAGAGCCATTGGCTCTTTGAGAATATTTTGCCTCAGGATTCCTTTTCACCCAACAGTACTTGCTTGCTGTACTAAATGTGGACTGGCTTTCCTCCATAAATATCACAACTTCAATACTGAATGTTCACTCCTCTTTGGAGAGCAAGATGAGATGCAATCTTAACTATTTTGTGTGAAATCTAGGCATACACAAATTATTTCTATGATTGTAATACAATGTTTTTAGAGGTGTCTCAAGATGTTACGTCTACTGAAATTTTTCATTGTTTTGTAAGGTATTCCTCTCAAGTATAAGGGTTATTAATCCTTAAATTGTGTTGAAAATGGACACAGAGACTTAAGAAGTGAAATGGAGTGTAATGATTTGTAGCTCTCATTCTGCTTTTGGATTTTTTTAGCAAGTCAAATTGCTCTGTGAAGACTGGCTGTTGGTCAGCAAAAAGAATTCCATAGCTTTAGATCTAGTTTGAAAGCTTCTTTTAAAATGGTAACTTGGTAACTTATCTTTGAGATGTCAGCTTCTTGATAACATCACTGTAGGATGAAAGGATAGTCAGTGAGACATTTTTGCAACCTTATTTAGCTATATTTGTGTCAGCTGGCTGATAAATCACCTTTGGACATTAAATGAATGTGTTCATTTTGTCACCCGATAAGAGTGTGTGTAACGCTAGACTAACGTCCAGTAATAACTGATCCCATATTCAAAGTCCACCACTGCTTTGCAGCTGTTTGAAAATAGCATTTTAAAACACCTAGAATACCAATATCCTCTTTTGTTTTAGCAATGCAGTTTAATTGGTCCCAAATTCCAGCCTAAATGGTTCTTCTTCATTCCATGGAACCATGACTTGAAGTAAGCATGTTCAAGATGACAGCCCATTTAGGTGTGTAAATTAAATAGCTTTTTGGATTTATATCCCCAATCAATATGGCTCCTCTTTAGAATAATTTGCTAAGTTACCTTTTAATCTTGGTCACCATGTGTTTAATGCTGCTACAAAGGGGACGTTATTGCAGTTGATGAATGTACCTGAAGTAGGGGAAAAACAAGTTCTGAGAATGAGCATTAGCATGTATAATATCAAGGGTGGGGAGTGTGTGTGTGTGTGTGTGTGTGTGTGTGTGCGCACACATGTGTGCTGTGTGAAGTTTCCTATATGTATGCTAATACACATTACAAGCATTTAATTTATTGACTTAACTAATCTAAAAACAAAACGTACCTTCATAATGCTTAACAGAGAAGTAAATGGTTAATCCTAACATGAAAGACAGCTTCACTTAGTCCCTAGAAAATGCCCTTTCTAGCCAACGTGTCGTTGTAAGTAGTCATTTTTCGACTACTTTTGAGTTGTAGGGCGTACAGTTTATATGCTGGCAAACTTTTTTTTTTAAATTTTATTTTGGATATACTCAACATATTCTGTGTGGTCTTGTCATAATTATGTTATATTCTGTATTGATCATCTTGGTTGTAGTGCATGTGTGTTGGGTGGTTGATTTCCTTTTTGAAATTGTTTCTCCATGAGGTGCAAATACGAGAAATGGCAGTACAGTACACACTTTGTTTGCATTTAAAACAGTAATTCCATTTGCAGCAATAGCTAAGCTTGATGTCCCCCCTCCCCATCAAAGCAAAAGAAACTTAGTCCCACAAAGGCGGCACTTTCTCACTTTCTGACCCCTTTATTCTTTTGTTGCAGAACGCTAGCATCTGTTCTGTCACCATTTAGCAGATCTACAGTGAATGTCCTGCAAGATTAAGGTGTTCAAGAGGATGCTGTTAGCATCCCTTTGTGAAAAAATATTTGACAAGAAGTTTCGTGCAGAGGAACTTACTTTTCCAGACTTTGCTAGCATTCCTATTATCAACTGAATTTTCTCTCGCCCTAAAGCGGTTGTGATTTTAAGCTGCGAGTGGCCCTTGCTTTCAAAGTGAATTCTGTTTGTGTCACCTGCGTGCCAGACATTTCTGTCACCTGTAGAGTATTGGATATGTGTTTAGGGCTTTGGCCAATGAAGTCTTTGAAGAGTGCTGGCTTTTAATAACATTTAAACATTTTTGCTCAATATGCAACCTCAGCAAAGGTTCCCTTTTAGCATTTTGGGCAAAGGAAATATTTTTCTCAATTGGAAGATTTGCAGTTTCGTTCATTGTAAGAAAGAAATGCTAACAAATCAAATTAAGGGATATGTAACACCACAGGAGCCAATGTGGTTTATAAAATAAACCAGCCTAAATCTCCTTGGTGTTGAGAGGCCAGATTTAAAAATGGTATTTTAAGTTACTTAACTGATTAGTCACCTACAGTTGCCTATGATTCTTACTTCTAGAGGCTAAGCCATTATAGCTTTCACAACCGAAAGAAAAACTGCTGCTAGCTTTTGGATATAAACTGGAAAGGAAAACTGGCTCAGGAAAGCCAGAGTGCATAGTTACAAGGCTTCATGTCTTGCAGTCTTTGCTTTTTAGCCCCACAATAATCTGGGGAGAGGAGCTTTTAATACTCTAATGAATTTTTTTATTGCACCATTGAATCAACTAAGCCCATCCAGACACTTTTTGCAAGTTACAGAACTTCAAAGATACGTTCATTTTAAGCCTTGCCCCCAAACTTGGTTGCCTTTCGTGTCTCCCACCAGTTGCACGGTTACTGTGCTTGGAGAATTTATTGAGGGCTCGTCGTGCCTATATCTATCTCCGAATGTAGCCTTGAGTTGTCCACGTGACACCTCTTTTTCCCAGACAGAGAGATTGTGCAGTGGAATCTTGTTGCTGTAAAATAAAGCAGAGCGTGTGAATTTTACAGTGAACGAGCCTATCTAACTGCTACACTTTTTACTATGACCAAGAGAGAGACAGCTGGATATGGGCTTTTTTTCTGGGAATGACAAACCTGAGATGTGCTCTTTCAGTCTTCATCCTGTTATATATAATATGTACTGCTATTTTCAAAGGAGAGGGGCTGAGTAGTTTACTGTATTAAAGCCATTTTTATTTGCCTTGACTTTTTTTGTGGACTGGTAACTCTGAACAAAACTGTCAGATTTAAAACAGTTGTGCTGAAAACTGTTCAGGTCGCACAGAGATTTTCTTGAAGCAAACTAACTCCTAATTGTCTTTGCAATTATCTGTCTGTGGTATATGAGACTGTTCTTAATTTTTAAATCAAATCTTAACAATTAGGAATTATTTGAAGAAATTTAAAACTTCGAAGATTTAATTTCAGGGTTTTTACGAAGAAGAAAACAATATGGGACCAAAGTTTATGTGCCTTCAGTAGTCTTGTGTAATTTTTTTGCTATCTCTTTCAGTCTTTAGAATAAATACTATTGTTTTCAAGAAAATGTGTATTTATATAGTAAAAAAAAACACACCAAATGACCCATGAACTATCCATATGTGCAGTCAATTGCTAACTTTCATTTGGGTTTAGTATCCCTTTGCTTTATACCATTATAACATGAATCAGGCTGCACCACACAGGAATTCATGTTCAACTCTAGGCATGTGGCTCGTGGTTGTCACAGTAGCTTGCAACTGGGACATTATTAAATATTGAGGATCCTTGTATCCAGAAATCCTCAGTTATAAATGAAGAGTGCATGCTTTGGTAGAATTTTCAATTCTTGGATCTATGTGCAGTATTAGGAATGATAGTGAAAAGTCTAACCAGCGATGTACTTAGATTCATCTCTCTTTGACGATGTTTTTTGCTGTTTTCCAAATTCATTCTCCTGTTCCTGAAAACAACTCATCCCAGTCTCACAATACAGTTGCTGACCAAGCAAATTGTTGTATCAGATTTGTCACCTCATTGCAATGACCAAAGATTGTCTGCTCTGGTTTTACTGAGACATCTTGCCAGTTCTCTCTCTTTCTCAAGCGATTTTTTCCCCTGAAAGACTCGGTGTAAAGTGGCCTTTTATATGAATGTTACTGGTGAATGGACTACTTAATGGGAAATTAGATTTTTTTAAAAAAGAAAAAGAGAAAAGCAAACCAAATGTAATGGCATAAGGCAAGAGGCTGATGGAAAGAGAGTGCTGTGTTAAGAGAAAGAACGGTGCGCAGTTACAAGAGTCAAAACATTCCCTTTTCATGTCTTCACAAATCCCTTTTTAAGTTTGTAAAAATATTCATCTAACACAAGAAAATGCTGTAAATATTTATAACAACATTTTTTACCTGTCAAAAAAAAAAAAAAGGTTTTTGGGAACAAGTATAAAATGGTTTTTATATTTTAAAAAAAACATCAATTATCTTGTATATTTTGATAAGCAACAGTACCAGCTTTCATTTGTTAAGCAGCTTGTGGCAATTGGAGGGGGGAAAGGATTTCATGTTGTTGAGATGACTTGATGTTATAAATGCAAAGAAGTTGAAATATTAAAGAAACCTATTTTCTAACTGCGTAGTGCATGGTTAATTTGAACTTCTGTACACTGCCGGATGCTCCATTCCTTTTTAAGTTTTGTGTATTTGATTATTACTTGAGTATCTATACTTAACTCTTTTTCTAACAACTCTAGTTGTAGCATGCCTCTTAATAAATGTCATGACATCTGTACTCTCAAATTTTTCTGCGTTCTTGTCTATTACTTTGGGTTCCCCCCTCCCCTCTAATTGTAAAGCTAATGTCTGTCTCTCTTTTGTGTTCCTTTCTTCTATTGGCCATCTGCACTTGCTCTCTCCAGATTGTGTTTAAAGTCTGTGACAAGCTACATTTTCACAGAGCATCCTTATGTTTTAAGTAACATCACATAATTTCAAAGAAACAAGAAGAGGCTGACTCTTGTTTCTCATGCACGGGCAAAACAAGTCTTTCAACAGTGCTATCCAACAAAGGCATTATGTAAGCAGAATGACTTCCACTTGGGCAATCACTTCTTCCCCTTCCCCCTCATATACCCCCCATCTGCTCTGGAAGTTTAAGGGGAACCCTTGGAGCATATTTGTGTGTGTGTGCATGCAGGACACATGGGAAGGGGAAATTCTACTTCAGGAGCTGAAGTCATTTGTGCTTACTTTATTGGCTATAACCCAATACGAACAACTGAGCAGCTTCAATATTTTACAGAAGTCAATTTTCCAACATTTTATGCTGAGCCACTCGCCATGACTCTTTAAAGCAGGGGTCAGCAAACTTTTTCAGCAGGGGGTTGGTCCACTGTCCCTCAGACCTTTGGGGGGGGGCAGACTATATTTTGAAAAAAATAATAATGAACGAATTCCTATGCCCCACAAAAAACCCAGAGATGCATTTTAAATAAAAGGACACGTTCATATAAAAACACACTGATTCCCGGATTGTCCAAATTTAGAAGGCGATTGGGCCGGATCCGGCCCCTGGGCCTTAGTTTGCCTACCCATGCTTTAAAGTTGAGCCTTGTTGAGATGCTTAAGAAATTGCACTACCTTATTTGTGCCTCTTATTTAATCTAAACATTTATTTAATAGATTTTTTTATTTAAAAAAACTACATACTCCCACCTTTCTAAGATGCATGAATTACATGTTAGCTCACATCATGTAAAACTGCAAATAAAAATATCACCAAACTCAGCGGGAAGAAGCACGACACATCACAAATAGTTTTCCACTGTCAATAACCCTGCCTTGTAAAAACTTTGTTCTGGCAACCTTTTGTCAAACACTCAAAAGATGGAGCCATCTTTGCCTCCTGAGGTATGGCCTTCAGATTATAATACTGGTACAACCACCAGGAAGGCTGTATTTCTTGTCCCAAGCAACTGTACTTTTCCACAGCTGGCAGGATACCAAAAAGGGCATTCCTGCAAGATATGAATAAGTGGGCAAGTTGATATAGGAGGCAATACCCTGTACCTGAGCCAGGTAGGGCTTTACAATGTACAAAAACACTTCAAATTATTCCCGGAAAGAAACTGGTAATTGGTGCAGGCATTGCAGGGCAGGTGTTCTGTGAGCCCATGGGGTAATCGGCTGCTAACATCACTGGAAAGTACATTGCACGAATCCAGTCTAGATGGGGATAGAGCATCTTTTGTTCTAGTTGAGCCAGTCCTCGGGAACGGGCACAACTATCACACCAGCCTGAACAATGCAAAGACACATCTGGCCACTGGCACCCCTAGGAATTCTCCAATTCTTCAGAGGCACTGCCACCCCACCCAAAGCAAGTTGAATCCCTAGTCCATCTTCCTGATTATGGGAAACTTCTGTCTTGTCTGGTTAATAATAATAATAATATATTTGTACCCCGCCCATCTGGCTGGGCTTCGCCAGCCACTCTGGGCGGCTTCCAACAAAATACGGTAATGCATCAAACATTAAGAGCTTCCCTAAACAGGGCTGCCTTCAGATGTCTTCTAAAAGTCTGGTAGTTGACATCTGGTGGGAGGGAGTTCCACAGGGCAGGTACGACTACCGAGAAGGCCCTCTGCCTGGTTCCCTGTAACTTGGCTTCTCGCAGTGAGGGAACAGCCAGAAGGCCCTCAGCTCTGGACCTCAGTGTCCGGATAGAACGATGGGGGTGGAGATGCTCCTTCAGATATACTGTACCTGCAAGGAAGTGGAAGCATCATCCCTGCTTCTCTTTGCCCTGCTCCTGGATTGCCGCCACCGAAGATGCTTCCTTCCGGAAGAAGGCACCTCGGGCATCAGCAAGTCATCCCCTGCAGGAGAGGCAAGCTCTGGAGGCATCTGTAAAGGCACCCTTTCAGGATATCTGCAACTTCTCTGGCAGTGGATGAAAGAAGAAACAGAGCTGTGTGTTG
This sequence comes from Podarcis cretensis, assembly GCF_951804945.1. Classification (NCBI taxonomy): domain Eukaryota; kingdom Metazoa; phylum Chordata; class Lepidosauria; order Squamata; family Lacertidae; genus Podarcis; species Podarcis cretensis. The sequence goes on from NC_137187.1 coordinate 16,249,220, forward strand.
TCATATTGTTGACCTAAAAGCATCATAGGTGAGAACCTTAAACCCCGAGGGACACAGAACGCCAATTGCCCTGTGTCTAACTAGGTTCGCCTCAGCATCACCACCTGAAAATGATCCTTGAGAAACCAAGCTACCTTAAGAACCAAGGGAAACCAAGGGCTGCTTGCTAACTATTGTCTAGCAACAGTTTGAAATCACTATACTGTAGTAGACCCATGACTTAATGTGCCATAACTTGGGCGCATTCAGCTTTGCACACTTGGGAGGGTTATAAAGGGGGAGGGCATCTTGGGGTGGGGACTAAGGCAATCCCACATGCCGTTGCACCCAGTGTGTTTTGACTATATGCAGTTTTGGCTTTGTGCACTTTCCCCAGAACGTAACCTCCACAGTCTCTATATATTCATTTGTACCCCACACCAGGCCTTTTAGATGAGGGAGTTACTGGAGTGGCTTGGGATTAGTTGGAAGTTGCAGATTCTCTTCCTGATACTCTTGAATGTAAGGCGATTCTATGCCACTCTGCTTTTAAAGCTCATGGGGCCCTGTAACAGAATGTTGCAGCGAGAAGTGCTGTCGGGGTTTCATTCTTTCTTCCCCCTTCCACCTGCCATTATTCTATGCCCTGTGAGAATGCTCAGTAATCATTGGCTTGTTTGAGGTGGATGAAGATTCTCCATTTCAGGAGTTTGGGTTGCTGTGGAGAGTGCTGTATTCTATCCCCACTACATTAAAACATTGTATTTCTCCACTGATGTATATGGGCAGCTCATTGTGCTGTGCCTGGGTACATTTTAAAATAGCTTCTCAGTGTGAAACATGATGTGCCCTAGTTTCTACACTTTTTGTTTCTGTGTGTCTTCTTCCTCCGCCCTCCTCTTTTCCTTCTCTAACCCACGTTTCTGTTTTTCTCCCCGTAACAGTCAGCATTATATGTCAATTGAACACTCTCAGTCCTCATTGTTTTGGCAAACATCTCCCCCACCACACACTTCAGCTTTATTCACAGCCGTGTGAATTTTCCATTCGACTGTGCCTTCAACTGCTAGGCTGGGGCGCACTGGGGGAAAACATCAATAGGAAACAGTGGCTATGCCTCCTTCATTATCTCTGTTCTCAACATTTTCAAACCATGTCTTCTGCTTTATCTTCAAACTCTCCCACCCTACCTACAGCGATGAACATCTGAAGTTAGATGCTGTGGCCAGTGTACTGATAACCAGACATTTCATAAGATCATCAGACCAAAGGCCCATCTCGCTTTGCATTGTGTTCTCACAGTGGCCAGCCGGATGCCACAAGCAGCACATGAGTCGTCCTTGTGACTGACCCTTAGCAAGTGGTATTCGGGACCACAGAAGCATCATCTTCTTAACAGGATTGAGGGGGTGTCAGGATGCTGTCAGCAGCTCCTGGCTGGTGGCCCAGGAAAGTATTAATGGGCTGGGTGTCCATCAATATGCAGATGATACCCAGCTCTACCTCTCTTTCAAATCAGAACCAGTGAAGGCAGTGAAGGTCCTGTGTGAGTGTCTGAAGGCGGTTGGATGATGGATGGCGGATAACGGACTGAGGTTGAATCCTGACAAGACAGAAGTACTGTTCTTGGGGGACAGCAGGCAGGCAGGTGTGGAGGACTCCCTGGTCCTGAATGGGGTAACTGTGCCCCTGAAGGACCAGGTGTGCAGCCTGGGAGTCATTCTGGACTCATAGCTGTCCATGGAGGCACAGGTCAATTCTGTGTCCAGGGCAGCTGTTTACCAGTTCCATCTGGTATGCAGGCTGAGACCCTATCTGCCTGCGGACTGCCTTGCCAGGGTGGTGCATGCTCTGGTTATCTCCCGCTTGGACTACCAGCCACGGAGCTCAGTGGGTAACTTTGGATCAATGTTACAGATAGGTAGCCGTGTTGGTCTGCCATAGTCAAAACAAAAAAAAAAAATTCCTTCCAGTAGCACCTTAAAGACCAACTAAGTTAGTTCTTGGTATGAGCTTTCGTGTGCATGCACACTTCTTCAGATACAGTGTATCTGAAGAAGTGTGCATGCACACGAAAGCTCATACCAAGAACTAACTTAGTTGGTCTTTAAGGTGCTACTGGAAGGAATTTTTTTTTTTTTGTTTTGGATCAATGCGCAGGCTTGGTGAGGAAAAAACAAGAGTGGGGGGGGGGGAGAAATGTCAGGCACTTGTATTCTTGCTACAGCATGCCATTTCCAATGGCTGATCTCTTGCATTCTGCTGACAAAATGGAAGTTACAGTGAGGCCGGCTGTGAAAAAAACTAACTGCACTATGGCGCAAATGTAGTTGTGTTGGGTTCCTGGCTGTAGCTGCAGTGATTTAGTAACAGCATCCTGTTTTGAAAAGAAACCTGCATGTTAGGCAATGGTCATGTAGATGCTGCTTTAACTGCATAACTTGTGAGAAAGTCCTTTTGTAGTCAGCACAACAAGACATCTCTTAAGGCAGTAGTTTCCAGTTGTGTGCTCCAGGGCCCACTTTTGTGCTCTTAAGGAAAATTAAGTTGTGATATTGCATGCATCCACCACTCAGAGCAGCAACACCCCCTTTTGCACTAACAACCCACTTGCTGGCTCATATACAGGCAGTGGCAGCTGCAGATAAGAATGTGAGTACAGCTAGCCGACAAGTATGGGGGAGTCCCAGATGAATCAGTGTTGCCCAGAAAGCACATTCCTATTCCTGAGCTGGCCTAAGTGGACAAAAAAATGATGGTGGGATGACAGGAGGCAATAATAAACTGCAGGGTCCCCTCATTCCTAAGCAGTATGCATGCTAGAGTAAAACAAAATTTCTGCAGCAAAACAATCCCTAGTCTGGTGTGTGTGCGTGTGCGTGCACAAACGTGTGTGCATATGTGTATAGTGTATCAGGCCAATTTGTATATGTATCGTGACTTATTCTGATGTCAATGAGCTATGAAGTCCTGATCTATCACTGCTATTAATTCTCTTCCAGCTTTATTTCTGCCCTCTCTGCTTTTGCCATGCGCAAAAGATAAATGCAGGTGAAGCTCTCCCTTGTTAATGGACACAGGAGTCAAACTGACTTAAGTTGTCACATAGCCTCTCTTCCTTGCAGAGGGGAGGAGTTGTGAGGGGGACCCGTTTCCCGCGTTGGCAGGGGGCGTTTCGGCCCCTGCCCAGCTGTCCTGGTTGCCGCGCCATGCCCCCGGGTGGCCAACCAATCAGGTGGAGGCTTGGGGGCGGGGTTTCCCCACTCAAACACAGCCATGGCAGCGCTCCCCATCCATTGCACTGCTGGCTTTTGTCGGATCACCCACCCACCCTCCCTTTAGTTCAGTGCTTGATTCTTGACATTACTATGGACCTGCGGTTGGTCACCTTGGTTGGCCAAGGGGTCTGGTAGGAATTTTTACCTAACTGGCAAATTGGCACCGGCCACTTGGTTTTTCGCCTACCTCATAGCAAATCATCACAACTTTTGGTATTGGTGGTTAGGCATTGGGATATGTTTTTGTATTGGAGGGCAGGGTGTGGCCATCACCTACCCCTCCACTTTATGGGTATTCCGGTAAAGGAATCCGGCGGTCGTGGATCCTGTCCAACGCCCTTGCTGGTGGCTAGGGCCATGGCACGACCCCCGGTGACATCAGGGGGAGCTTTCAGTTGTATTTGCATCAACAGGCTCCTCCCACTGGTGGTTAACCCTTGATAGACTCACCCCTCTCTGAGGGGGTGGAGTCATGCTTTGTTGTTTTATCCAATGCCTAAGCCAATACCTCTCACATGCTGTAATCAATAAAGTTGTGGCCTTTTCTTAGCCCATTAACCTAATATAGCGTGTGCATGTGTCTTTCTTATCCTCAAGCGGGTGGCGGGTCCTCGAATCACAACTATTTTTAGTGGGTGTTTCCAAACATATCACCACCCTTAAGGGGCTTTGTCCAAGTTGCAGAAACCAGGTGGTGGATTCTGCCATGAGGCAGACCTCAGAAATATTCTTAAGTAAAGAAAAGGCTTTGATGAAAAACAGCACATAGGCCATACTTAAGAGGCCCACTCATTCTCACTATTACACTGCATGAACATAGACGTTGAAGCCTTCGTTTTAGCTAATAAAACACAAAGCAAGCATTCAGCAAATAAGAGCATACTTCTCTAGCACCATCATAACCTATGAGTGTGCATAAACACATAATTTATAGAAGTTAAAGAATATTATACAAATTATTGTCATCCGCACTTTGGGGATATGCTACCGCAGTGAAGTTTGTAACAAGACATACAATATATAAGCTGCAAATCTTTTTTCCTGCAATGTAGACAGACGGTCTATTGCAAAGAGGAAAGAAACATATTTTCTGTGTCTTTATGAATTTCTTTGCTCATACTCTACTTTTCAATCCATATGCAGTACTTGCTATCTTTTGGTAAGCTCATGAAGAGCCCTGCTTTTAACCTTCAGCCGTGTTTATCAGTCTAGGGAAAGGTATGTATTTGGGTTAAAAGGTTTTTAATACAAAAAAACCCCCTATGTTGTATGCTCTAGTTGCAAATGTGCCTTCTCATTCAGGTGGCAAATGTTTTCACTGCAGAGAAATCCACATCTCATAGAAGAGTATAGTCCCTTGAGGGGGTACTATAAATTATCTAAACATAAGGAGTATGTGCTGCATTCAATTAATATTTGAGGGGGACCATTTCCTTTCCCCACAAAGGTCACTATTATTCTACATCTGGATATGTACAAGGAATAAACAGCACATGCAATTGGACTGATGAAATGTAGGATGGAATTCAGCGCCACACTGTTACAAACACTGTGTCTGCATGAGTGCACCTGTGAAATATTATTTTATAACACCTATTTCATAAAATTTATACACCACTTTTTGGGGGGGAGGGGGGAACCCATCAAAAATATAAAAACAATAAAATCATGAAAAAAAAACCTCTGGTTACGTAAACTTTGGGATGCGTATGCGGCAAACCTAGAGGTATTTTACCAGGTTTCGCCGTGTGCGCAGAAGCGGTAGATTGCTTCTGCATGTCCTCAGGTTGCAGAAACCTCGGGATCTGACCAGACCTCCAAAACAGATCCCATCCACAACTGGAGGTACCAATGTATATTAACCTTCCCCTCTCTATACTTCTATAGTGGTAGCTGTGTTCACATGTGTTGGTTTTCTTGTTCTGTTTGTGTATTTTACGCTTTTGTGAGTGAGGAATCACAAGAAATATGAACTTAAGAGGCACTGCCAACACCATCAGACTTGAGTGATAGCATGTTTTCTTCGCAGTGAGTGTTATTACAAGAAAAACACTTAGGTGGCACAATAACCACTGAAGCGTTTTGATGAGAATTAGAGAACCCTGGTCTGGCCAGCTATTTTTCAGTCCCACTTTATTGCTTATGCTTGCCCTGTCATGTAATGGGAGAAACAGGAGGAATTGTTAATTAATCTGATTTGCAAATAGGCCAGAAGGACAGTATTTGCTCCCCATGCGAGGCACGAATAGGCAGCCCTCCATCAAATTCCATCAACTCTCATCTCAGCTGGTCAGCAGGCAACCAACAGAGCATATAAGAATAAATGCAAGTTGCATTTTGAATGGGTAATCCATATTCACTGAGCTTACTTCCAGGTTACTGAAGGGCAACTTTCATTATATATATATATAAAACCTGCTACCAAAGCCATAAAAGTCCTTCATATTTATTTGCTGTATTTGCTGTCTATATTTATGCTTGAAAGAATTGAAGAGTCTGTTGAAAGTATGCTGCATAAACTGCTGGCGTACTTCTAATGCAAGGCAGTTGAACCTTGTAATACTTCTCAGGACAAAAGAAAATACAGTAGCTTGATGGGAAAGTAAATTGTTTCTAACTTGCGACCTATTTTCTAACATCAAGCCCATTTTCACGACTGTCTCCGTTTTTCTTTTTGTAATATTATTTTTAATTGCTGATCACTTCTACAGGCCCCTACTTGTGATTCTGTGATCCTGAAAGGTTTTTGTGTTCCCCTGACCTTCCCAAAATTTGTTGTTTGATTTTGATAAAGTATTTGCTTATTTTCACTTTCACTGTGTATCATGCTGAAAACTGAATGATACAAATGATTTAAATTTGTGTAGAAAAGCTTAATGGGAAAGTCTTCTGGAGGGCAGCCATAAGAACTGCAGTTCTCGCCCTGCTAACTTTTGTAGTTTGATCACACTTGCTTTTACATGTCTGCCCCACAAAACAAGCAAGCCAGCCAGCCAACCAGCCAGCCAACCAACCAACCAACCAACAGTCTACTACACTGGTAGTAACTAATACTAGTCTACTACACTGGGAACTGATTGTGAAAATGGGAACTCAGTTATGCTTTGAAAGACTACAGCTGCAATCCTAACCCGCCTTTCTGGGGAATGCACCCCACCACTGAATTCATCCGGACTTACTTCTGAGCAGGCATGGTTAGAATTGCACAGTACAGCTCAGTAACATGTTGCAACAGACCTTTTGGTTTCCCTTTTTAAAATCCCATGTGCAGGGTAGCATATGACCAAGGAATCGACTGAAATGCTGTTGAAACAACTTCCAAAATGTGAGGTTCTTGCTTCCTGACCATGTTTCCCGCTACAAGCATTGCAAAACACACTGAAGTGTGTGACAAACTATAACACTGCGCAGCCCTTATGATCTCAAACATTGTAGCTTCCAAATAACTATCTCTGTCTATACTATTCTTATAATTTGGGCTCATCAGGTAGATAAGCAGATGTTCATTTACATGTGACATTTGTTTGCAACCCTGTAACATAAAGTTATTGGGATGGCGTACAAGAAAAAAGCCAAAAGGAAGCAAACAATTGATTTATAGCTATTTTGCTTCAAAGCTCACCCACTGCTGGTTTTAATTAGGTGAGAGAGGTGACACTGGAAAAGGCTTTGTTTTTAAACTCTGTGCTGTTATCCTGACCTAAATTATACTTGTTAGCTGTCCTGCTATGAAAAAATACAGGTATTTTTTGAAGATTGCGACTGGATTTTTCAGATGCTTTTTTCAGACTGTAACTACATATTCCATTTAGAAAATATGACTTTTCAGTTTGAACACGAAGAATAAGGGGATTTACAGAAACAAAGAATCACCATTTTGGCTGCTAGCTGAAAATAACCACCGTTTCGTAAAGACACAAATAATTCTTATCAGTACGGCCACTTGTGTGTTTCAAACAGAGACCGCAGCAAGGGTGGCATATGGAAAGAAGATAGGCAATATTCAAGGAATAATAGCTCAGGACTGAAACCCCAAATGTCGAAACAAAGCCAGAAACATAATTCAGAGTTGGGCTTAGTCATTATGACACGGGCTTAAAAGTTGTTGCTGTTACACCTGGCCAGCGGCGTAGCGTGGGTTGTCAGCACCCGGGGCAAGGCAAGTAATTTGCGCCCCTAACCCCTAACCTGCCGCCGCTGCCAGCTTCTTCTTGCTGCTGCCTGGGCTGGGGTATTTACGGTAAGGTAGCCACGGCAGCAGCGGCGGGTCCGTGTCAGGTGATCTGAGGCGAGTTGCCGCTGGCGCTGGCGCTGCCGCCCAAACGACACCGCTTGCCCGGAGGAGGAGGAGGGCAGAGAGGCGAGGAAAATGCAACATGGCCCAGCAGCTGCAGCAGCAGCGGCGGCGGCAGGGCTGTGAGGAGGGGCTGCCTGGGGTGCCCTCCGCGGCCCTGACGTGCGGGGACCGCGGCGAGCGCTGAGAGCCACTGCCTGCCGGACGCCTTCAGCCCGGACGCGCGCACAGCTCGTCGGTTCCGCGAGACATGGGGCTCTGCTACAGTCTGCGCCCGAGGCTCTTCGGTGACTCCGGAGGCGGCAAGCGTGCCCCCCCCCAGATGTTGCGCCCGGTGCGGCCAGTCCCCCCTGCACCCCCCACGCTACGCCACTGCACCTGGCCATGGGCGTTGCCAAGGGAAGGTGGGCAACTGCCCTCCCCCCAAATAAATAAAAATACATCGCAAACTGAGGTTCTGCGCCCCCACCAAAAAAACCCTGGCTGCTGCCCATGGCCTGGCACCTGGCCCTGCCCCTTCCTAGGGAATTTTGCTCGGGCACCCCAGGGAGTTGGCACCTATGGGTGGGTACTAAAACAGTAAGCGAAGCCGCCTTCGCGGGCAGGAACCGAGGCTTCGGGCAGGAGCCCTCCGCTCGCCGCCTGGCGGCCGAGGGGGCGTGGAGAACGAGCCCCAGGCGCCCTTCACCCTCCGGGCCTCAGAGCTGCGGGGAGACGCGGAAAGACGGACCTTGGAGGCGCCATGAGCCCGGCGGCGGAGACGCGACGGCAGCCCCCCCCTCCGCCTCCGTCGCTCCTGCTCCTTCTCCTCCTGCTGCTCCTCTCGTCCCCTTCAGGAGGAGAGGCGGACCCGGGTAAGCGTCGCCTCGGCCTCGCTAAAGGGAGAAATTAGCGCGCGTTTCGGATCTCTGCTGGAGCAAGAGGGCCTCTGGCCATGTGCAGAGGGGAGCGCGCGGAGGCGGAGCTGAGCTCCAGCCACCGTGGAAACAGTGCAGAAGAAGGACGCGTTTCCAGCATTCTTTCTATAACTTTTTTCTAGCCCACCTTTAAAAAGAAGCTTTAAGCTCGAGGATGGGGGGGGGCGGGTAGCACCGAAAACCAATTGTTGTTCGTATGAGTTGTGTGATTCTGTGTTGGCTGCCATAAGAGCCGAGGTCCCTTTGCCCCCCACCCCCAATTTTTTTTTGATTGGGTCAACCTACCCCACCCCCAAGTTGATGCGCATTGCCATCCAGACGTTGTGCATGTGATAAATTATATGGTGCAGGGATTACCTGTCCCCTATTAATTAAAATACTTAACTAACTGACCAACTGCATCACAGATAACTTGGTTCTGTCCCCCCCCCCCAACATATAGCCTCCCCCCAAATAAATCCTGGTTATGCCAATGCCCCCCTCCTCCTATTTTCTTCAAATTCGCACTTTTAGTGGCTGCGCATATTCTCGCTCTGGGATGCTCCCCTTTTGGAAGCGCTGTGTGCAGGACATGTGCCATGATCCATATCTATCCTGTTGTTCGTGGAGAAAGATGCCTGTTTGTTGCATTTCTCCTCCAAGCAGCTTCCACTGGGTTTGGAAATTTGATCCACGTTCACTTAGCAGCCGAGGTGTGTGTGTCGAAGACAGCCGTTGCATGTGCACAGATGGTGACAGCTTTCACGAAAAGGGGTGGTTTTTGGGGGGTCTGGGGTGGGGAGAACCAGGGAAAGAAAACAGGTTTAATGCACACCAGGTGAGGACATCCCTGCCCCCTCTCTGGTGTGTACAGCAATACGTAAATATGATGGGGGGACGGACAACCTTGCCGCGTTTTAAGATGCTAATGCGTACAAATGTATAAATAGCAGTTCTCCTGAAAACCGCCCACATTTCTGCAGGGGGGTTGCCCGCTTCCAGGTTTTGTTTTGAGCGCTCAGCTGTGCATTTTTAGCATTCCGAGTAGAATTCCTTTGGGTTAATGTCTGCATTTAGCCTTCACTTTTCTTAAAAATGCAAATAGTAACCACTCATGGTGGGTAGACTAATAATTATTGGGATCACAGTTGGTGTTGTTCAAGATGCTAACCATTTCCTCCCTTGCCGTGGCCCTGAAAATTGCTGCTCCGAAACCAAGAGTTACTTGGGGCCAACAGAGTAATCCTCAAAGAGTACTGGCCAACATTTTTTTTTCAGTCCCCATGCCTGTGTTTGGTAGTTTTGCTCCTAGGCTGGCAGCAGCACAGAAATGAGGGCAGAAGCTTAGGCCAAGACTCAGTGTTGTAACTGGACTGTGGATTGCCCTGCTTTGGAGCAGGTATTGTTTTATTTAAATTCATATGTTGCCCTTGCTTTCAAAGGAGCCAAAGCAACAAACACATCAGTGAATAAAACAATACAGTTAAAAATAAAGTATAACAAACATCTGAAAACGTTAAAAAAACATACAAAATAATCCAGGGGTGCTTGTTGCCACAATCAGGCTACCTCTTGGTGGTTCAGATTTCCTTCTTTCCACCACTCTGAAGAATTTCAGCTTATATTAATTAATTATTACAGTGGTACCTCAGTTTATGAACAGTCCGGTTTAAGAACAATTTGGTTTACAAACTCCACAAAACCAGAAATAGTGTCTTGGTTTGAGAACTTTGTTGTTGTTGTTGTTTAGTCGATTAGTCGTCTCCGACTCTTCGTGACCCCATGGACCAGAGCACGCCAGGCACTCCTGTCTTCCACTGTCTCCCGCAGTTTGGTCAGACTCATGTTTGTAGCTTCGAGAACACTGTCCAACCATCTCGTCCTCTGTCGTCCCCTTCTCCTTGTGCCCTCCATTTTCCCCACCATCAGGGTCTTTTCCAGGGAGTCTTCTCTTCTCATGTGAGGTGGCCAAAGTATTGGAGTCTCAGCTTCAGGATCTGTCCTTCCAGTGAGGACTCAGGGCTGTTTTCCTTAAGAATGAATAGGTTTGATCTTCTTGCAGTCCACGGGACTCTCAAGAGTCTCCTCCAGCACCATAATTCAAAAGCATCAATTCTTCGGTGATCAGCCTTCTTTATGGTCCAGGTTGAGAACTTTACCTCCGTCTAAGAACAGAAACTGAACGATGGAAGGGCACCGGCTGCCAGAAGCCTCATTAGGGAAAGTGTGCCTCGGTTTAAGAACGGTTTCAGTTTAAGAACGGACTTCTGGAAAGGATTAAGTTTGTAAACCGAGGTACCACTGTATTAAAATTTATATACCGCCCTATACTCGGAGGTCTCAGGGCAGTTTACAAAACAGATCACAATACAGTGGTGCCCCGCAAGACGAACGCCTCGCAAGACGGAAAACCCGCTAGACGAAAGGGTTTTCCGTTTTGGAGGCGCTTTGCTAAACAAATTTCTCTATGGGGTTGCTTCGCAAGATGAAAAAATATTGCAAGTTCCTGCATTTTTTTTCCGCTCCCCCCCCTTTCCTAAGCCGCTAAGCCGCTTATCAGCTGTTCCGCTGATAAGCCGCTTAACAGCTGATCGCTAAAAGCCGCTAGACCGCTAATAGCGCTAATCTGCTAAGCTGTCAATGGGCTTGCTTCGCAAAACGAAAAAACCGCTAGACGAAGAGAATCGCGGAACGGATTCTTTTCGTCTTGCGAGGCACCACTGTATATAAAATAAAAACAATAACCCAATAATATCCCCCCCAAAGAGCCACATTTTAAAAGGGTATAGGATACTGATCAAGTCAACCAAATGCCTGGTTAGAAAGGAATGTATTTGCCTGGCACCTAAAGGTGTATAATGAAGGCACCAGGTGAACTTCCCTGGGGAGAGCATTCCACAGACGGGGAGCCACTGTAGAGAAGGCCTGTTCTCATGTTGCCACCCTCAGAACCTCTCAAGGAAGAGGCACATGAAGAATGGCCTCAGAAGGCAATCTCAGGGTCTGGGTAGGTTCATATGGAAAGACGCGGTCCTTGAGGTATTGTGACTCTGAGCCATTTAAGGCTTTATAGGTCAAAACCAGCACTTTGAATTAGGCCTGGAAACTAATTGGTAGCCAGTGTAGTCGGACCAGAATCGGTGTAATATGCTCAAACTATCTTGAGCAACCTGGCCGCTGAATTCTGCACCAGCTGAAGTTTCCGAACCATCTTCAGAGGCAGCCCTACGTATAACGCATTGCAGTCATTATTAATCCTTAGCTTTTTGTGGGAATGAGCCCATCTAGGCCTGTTATCTGGATAGAAGAAGGCTTGTGTCATTATGTCTGCCTTGCTTCTCTGCTCCTTGGCTCTAGAAGCACATGGTGCTGGTATGACAACTCACATTATCTTGTGTACCTGTGTTGCTGTTATACTTGAGTGTGATTCATTGGGAGGCTGAAAATGCCCCAAATGTTTGTTGTCCAGTGCATTTCTTGGTAATCCCCTAGTCCTAATTCACAGTGCTTTATTTTTATAGATGCTACAAGTGCTTTACCTTCTGACGTGTGCGCCACTTGCCATGCTAATGCCACATGCCAGCAGCGAGATGGCAAAAATGTCTGCACCTGTAATTATGGATTTGTGGGCAATGGGAGGACTTACTGTCAAGGTAGGTGGACATTTGTGATTCCTTGCAACTTCACAAAGGCATGCGTGGAATAACAATTGAACTGTTACAATTTAGGATTTGTTATAACAACGCAAAGGCCTCCAGGGGTGAATGGCGTGACATACTGCTGCTCACGCAGAACTGCTCAGATATACTCCAGATATTAATAATATGCCTTTACTGAACAAACTGGGGTTGCGGGTGGTGCTGTGGGTTAAACCACAGAGCCTAGGACTTGCTGATCAGAAGGTCGGCAGTTCGAATCCCCGTGACAGGGTGCAGTGGCGTAGCGTGGGTTGTCAGCACCCGGGGCAAGGCAAGTAATTTGCGCCGCCTAACCCGTGGATTTGCGCCCCCTAACCCTAACCCCCAGATGTTGCGCCCGGTGCGGCCGGCCCCCCCTGTACCCCCCACGCTACGCCACGGACAGGGTGAGCTCCCGTTGCTCGGTCCCTGCTCTTGCCAACCTAGCAGTTCGAAAGCACGTCAAAGTGCAAGTAGATAAATAGGTACCGCTCCGGCGGGAAGGTAAATGGCATTTCCGTGCGCTGCTCTGGTTCGCCAGAAGTGGCTTAGTCATGCTGGCCACATGACCCGGAAGCTAAATGCCGGCTCCCTCGGCCAATAAAGCGAGATGAGCACCGCAACCCCAGAGTCAGCCACGACGGGACCTAATGGTCAGGGGTCCCTAAACTGAACAAACTGAGCCCCATGAATCGTTGCTTGCAACTTTCAGTTTGCTCCGCTTCTTCTCTGTGAAAGTTTGTTCCCTTAAAGAGATAGACACATCTACTAGAACATAAACCTATACAGTCATACCTCAGGTTACAGACGCTTTGGGTTGTGTGATTTCGGGTTGCGCACTGCGTCAAACCTAGAGGTACCGGAACAGGTTACTTCCGGGTTTCAGCTCTTGCACATGTGCAGAAGCGCCAAATTGCGAACCGCCTGTGTGCAGACGCACAGGTCGCGGGTTGTGAATGCTGTGGGTTGTGAACATGCCTCCCGCACAGATCATGTTCGCAACCCAAGTGTCCACTGTATAGATATAGGACGTTAGAGTGTGGCAAGGCAGGTTTTGTGATGTGGGAAGCTTGCCCCACCAGCACTATCCTGGCATGCTAGGTTGTCTTCACAGATAGGCAATGCCGGATTTACGTATAAGATAAACAAGCTATAGCTTAGGGCCCCAGTCTCTTGGGAGCCCCAAAAAAATTTAAAGGGGAAAAAACCCTTGATGTACATTTCCAAAATATAAGATAAGAAACAATTAAAATAAAACCTACATACAGTTAGAGCTTAATAATTATTTCACTATTAATATACTTCTTCTTAACTGTATTTCAGTTCAACAATTGCTTTGATAAAATACCTATTTTGTTATGTGCAAATGGCTTTAGATACCTATTAGGTCCATATAGCATATATTCAACACAAAAAACAGCAACAGTTTGTTGTTGACAAAGGACAGCTGGACATATTAAAGGCCCCATTACCTTCAGTAGCTTAGGGCCTCATCAAACCTAAATCTGGCCCTACAGATAGAACCCCCACAGGGGCTCACAGTAAATTGGGTGAATTATCTGAACAATGGGTTGTATACATCTAAGTTCTACTTAGAATAGACCCACTGAGACCAATGGACTTTGGTTAGTAATGTTCATTAATTTCACTGCGTCTATGCTGAATACGGCTGAAATAGTCTTCTTCCCAAGACTACCCTGAGCCGTCGATGTGGTGTGGGTGGGTGGGACAAAAAAATTTCCGCACCAGGTACCACCTGACCTTGCTACGCCTCTGATGGAATCAATTTTCTTTTAACAAATTCTCTTTTTAATGATGTGTAGGTGGTACTTAACCCCAGTAAAACTAGCAAAGATTTACCACAACAGTGATAATCTTTGCTGGAAATGTAAAGAAAAAGAAGGCACCTTTTTTCATATGTGGTGGACCTGCCCCAAGGTGAAAGACTTCTGGGAGAAGATTTATAATGAATTGGAAAAAATGTTGAGATATACATTTATTAAAAAACCAGAGGCCTTTCTTCTTGGGATAACAGGTCTGGAATTGCCCAGGAAAGATGTTAAATTATTTTTGTATGCCACAACGGCTGCTCGAATTTTACTAGCTAAGAACTGGAAAATACAAGAATTACCAACTGTGGAAGACTGGCAGATGAAGATGATGGATTTTTCAGAGCTAGCTGACCTGACTGGAGGAATCTGCAACTGGAAAGAAGAGGAATACCAAGATGATTGGAAGAAATTAAAAGACTATTTGAATAAATATTCTAATATAAAAAATTAGAAATCACTTGAAAGTACCAAATAGGCCTAGGATTAAAATAGGATTTACTAAATAAATGGGGTTTAGGAAGTAAGAAAAGTGAATAAGCTAGATAATAACTGGAAATATTTTGGTTTAAGAATGATATTGGAAAGCTGTTACATACAGACACAAGGCAATTCAGAAGGAAGGGAATGGAGGAAGTCAACCAATATGTAAATAAGTATGGGCTTTTAAAGGATTAAGTTCGCTCATATTGTTTATCTCTTTTATGGTGGTGGATAAGATGTTTATTGTACTGTTTTCTTTTTTGATGCACTCCCCCCCTTCCTTTTTGTGTTATCTGTTCTGTTATGTGGTATAATTGTGGAAAACTTAATAATTTTTTTTTAAAAAAACCCAAACCAAAACAACTTCTCTTTTTAAATGGTAGAAAATAATTAGAGAATAATACTGATATTTAATGGTTTGCTTTAACCTCTGCAATTTTTAAAAAATGTTTTGTCAGACAAAAACGAATGTGATATTGGGGCAAGCAAGATTTGTGGAGAGCATGCTTCATGCCACAATACACAAGGAAGCTTTTATTGCATTTGTCTAGAAGGCTTCCAGGCTTCCAGTAAAAACAAGATATTCATTCCCAATGATGGCACAAAATGTATAGGTAAGTACAGCAGCAACAAGTCATAAGGAATTTTTACTGTTTTCCTTTATGTTCTTTTTAGAACACACACACACACACACACACACACACACACACACACACAGAGTTTTAGTTTCCATCTAAAGCTGTTTCTCTCTTTAATGTATGTCCTTTCCACTACTTGAGCATGTCTAAATTGATACTTTTCATTTTCAAAATTGTTGGGAGCTGTAATTGAGGAAGATCAAACCCATATTTCCACATAGTTATGTAGGAGAGGGGGAATTTTCTGCTATATATTTTTGGCAGAAAGTATTTCATTTTTAGAAATGCATTGTTTCATAAAATTAATAAGATACAGGAGTGACTATCATGCTGATTAAGCTGACAACTAAAATATATACCAGTCAAATCTAAAATAAAAGTTGTAGTTATTATTATTTTTAACTGATTTAGAGAAGCCTTCATTCCCCCACCTCCGAAACCTAATTAATGTTCAGGGAAGGGAATATTTGAGTCTGCAATAGATTTACAAGTTTCCCAGTAAAAATAATTTCCAGGTAAAGCTTTGAATTTGTTGCGATATATACATCTAAATGTGCTATATTAGTGTTTTTTCATGAGACAAATGGGAAACTGTTGAGATCCATGCTTTCTAAGGCACAGGACAACTGGAAGTGTGGACAAACCTTCTGTTTGCCCCACTTGCTTTCCCTGGGAAAACCAGCTCTTTCGTGCTAAATTGGAGCAAACGTCAATCCACAGGAAATCCAATTGATGTTTGCTCCGGTCCAGCAGTAAAGATTGGATTTCTACAGGAGAAAGTGGCAGGACCAAGCGGGAGTCTGCATGAGCCCTTATGGACTCTGGAGGCCCCAATTCAAGGCTGGCATTGGTTTCTGTCACCCAGGCCTCTCGTGCTGCTGGTCTGACAGATCACCCCAGCCCCTCTTCATCATAGTCCAAGTCCAGGCTTACTGTTCTACGTATTTTGCATCTGTTTTCTCCCACAGCTGATAACATAGCCATTGTGTTTTGTACTCTGATATCTGAGGTCTTGTGTATGCAAGCTCGTGGTTATTACTTTCCATGTGGGAAAATTGCTTCAGTGCTGCAATATGTATGTGTGCAGATGTGA
Organism: Podarcis cretensis; assembly: GCF_951804945.1. Taxonomy (NCBI): domain Eukaryota; kingdom Metazoa; phylum Chordata; class Lepidosauria; order Squamata; family Lacertidae; genus Podarcis; species Podarcis cretensis. The sequence continues at coordinate 16,265,387 of NC_137187.1, forward strand.
GAGACTGACTTCTTGAAGGGCACATAGCAAATCAGTGGCAGGGGTAGAATCAGGGGCGGAGGAAGGGGGTGCAGTGGGGGCAGATCGCCCCGGGTGTCACCACTGAGGGGGGTGTCAAAATGTCGGGTGGCACTCACCGCGGGGCCTGCAGCGCACCTGTGCCACATGTCTCTCCTGGGAGTGATGCGGTAGTTGGGTGCCCGAAGGCTCTGTGCTGCCCCAAACAGCCTGCCCTCCCCCTCAGCTGCAGGGCAGCTGAGAGGGAGGAGGCAGGCAGACTCGGAGTGTCCTGCCCTGGCTGGCCCTGCCCCTCGGGTGGCTGGCCCCGCCCCCACACGCACGCTGCCCTATGCACCCAATCGGCTTGCTCCGCCACTGACAGGGGTAGAACTTGAGTCCAAGATTTCCTGATCTAAGTCCAGCTGATGCCTTTCCTCAGATCTCTTTACTGGCTTCCCATCCCCTTCCATGCCCAGTGTTAACTGTTTGCCCTTACCTTTGAAACTTTGGTGTGAGCTTGCCCCAGTCTTATCTATTGACATGTCTCTGATCTGTTGATATTTCCAATTTCAGCGACCTCAAAGTCTCCTGCTCTCTTAAATAGCCCTGCCCTTTCCCCCTTGCACCCCCTTCTCCAAATACTTGCTTACTGCCATCCTCCTCTTTTTCTCATTTATTTATTTATTTGGTTTTCCAGACTAACATTTTACAGTCACATATCCAACATACAACATAAAAACAAGATTCCAAGGAATCTCTTGAACTCCCCTTTGTGGGTCCTATTGTTAATCATTTCCTCCTGCATCTTTTATGATAATCCAAAATCTTTTACATCTCCATTATGGCCAAAATTCACCATTAAACTACAAGTGTTATTCTAAACCTACTGACGCTTTTAGCTGTTTACAATGGTTTTTATGATAAATTATAAATTCCCCCCATTCCTTATTAAGATTTTGGTCTTCCTGATTTCTGATTCTTCTGGTCATTTTAGCCATTTCGGCATCATCCATCAACTTAATCTGTCATTCTTCTCTGGTAGGGACTTTCCCCTCATTTCTTTCAACAAGTCTTTGGCTTAATTCCATAGTCCTCTTATCATTTGAAACTAAGGGTGGGATTCCCCTAATGAGGCACAAATATTTCTGCTTGTGCAGTGGGGCTTCTCCCCCCCCCCTGAATTGGCTCTGGGGGCATCAGGAGCAGGGGTGGAGGAAGGGGGGTGCGCTGGAAACGGATCACCCTGGGTGTCTTCGCTGAGGTGGGTGACATTTCCCGCGACTTCCAGCCTACCCCGAGCCGTCAGGGGAAGGGGGGAGCTGCGCCGCTTTGCCGGCTGCATCCCCCCTTCCCCCTTCATTTTGACAGCTGGGGGAGGCTTGGGAGTTGTGGGCAGGTGGTGTGCCGAATGTCCGCCATTGGCGGCTCGCTCCGCCCCCATGGGCGGCCCACTTGCGCCACTCTGTGCACCTGAGCTGCTATCCCATGCCTGGGAGGGCACCCTCCACGTCCCTCCCCCTTTGGGAGCGTGCCTGCCCTGGGCAGCATGGGCATATGCTCTGCCGCTGATCAGGAGAAACCCCACAGCAGCTGGAAGGGATGGGGTTTTTTTCTGTCGGGCAAATTGCAATGCTTGTGTTCACAGAACAGTCATAATATTACAACACTGGATTCCATCCTTAGTCCATCTTCACACACCCCAGTTATACTTCCCTCTTCATTTCTCCCCCTTCCTTTCTTGTTTCCCTCACTGTTGAAAGCCCCCTGACCCAAGGACTAGTCATTTTCATGTATGTTATAGTTTAAAGCACTATGTGTGGTAGTTGCTCAGAGCAGGCCCACTGAAATGAATGAACATGGCTAAGTTAGGTCCATTAATTTCAGTGGGGCAACTTGGTGCTAGGTAAGCTCTAAACAATAATTGTTGCTGCATGTTGGCTCTTGCCTACCAATGGGTTCAAAATATTTGAAGCAGTCTTCATAAAAAGACGGTCACAATTGTATTACATTTTCTAGATCTTGATGAATGTGGAATCTCAGGCATCTGTGGCCTTGGAGGACGATGTGTGAATACATTAGGAAGCTATGAGTGCTACTGTATTGAAGGATATCGAACAGAAAATGGAGTGGAACCATTTCATTCGCGTACAGCAAATACTTCGTGCAAAGGTGAATGCTTGTATTTTTAAAAAGAGTACAGTTTTAGGCCCCTTTAGGTATTGAAATACAAGGGAAAACATGTCTGTATGCTCTGCCCAATTGTACAGTAAGTGGTAAACCCATCTTCCAGTATTCTAGCTGATGAGGCACCGGGATGATTGACAAGCACTAAATTCCAAGGTTGAATCCCTAGTACAGTGGTACCTTGGTTCCTGAATGGCTTAGTTGTCGAACAAATCGGCTCCCGAACACCGCAAACCTGAAAGTTAAGTGTTCAGGTTTGCGAACATTTTCCCACAGTGTTTAGTGGGACTTACTCCCAGGTTCACAGGCATAAGATTGCAGCTTACATGATAAATAGGAATGTGGGTGGCGTTGTGGTCTAAACCACTGAACTTCTTGGGTTTGCTGATCGGAAGGTCGGCTGTTTGAATCCGCACAATGCTGTGAGCTCCTTTGCTCTGTCCCAGCACCTGCCAGCCTAACAGTTTGAAAGCATACCAGTGCAAGTAGATAAATAGGTACCACTGCAGCAGGAAGGTAAATGGTGTTTCCGTGCACTCTGGTTTCCATCACAGTGTTCTGTTGCGCCAGATGCAGTTTAGTCATGCTGGCCACATGACCCGGAAAGCTGTCTGTGGACAAACGGCGGCTCCCTCAGCTTGAAAGCGAGATGAGCGCCGCAACCCCATAGTTGCCTTTGACTGGACTTAACCATCCAGGGGTCCTTTACCTTACATGATAAATCCCTTCCCTTAAGACAGAGCCATGCTGATGGTAAACCTTGGTATCATTTTGTTATCAGTTTTGACCAGCTCTTTAATAGTTACTACGTTACTGAAAATGCTTCATTTTACATTGCAAGTATTAGGCAATTGAATTATTACTCATAGTGAAAGTAAGATTCCATTTTTTTACTAACGTAAAAAGCAAAACACTGAATGGTAGAGCTGTGTTGTTTAAAGTATTTTATACCCCCACTTTTCCTCATATATCTCACAGTGTCTTACGAAAACAAAGCAGTAGTGCATAAAATGAATAAATGCAGCAATGCATTTATTTATTTCAGTAATTAATTTTTTTCCGCTCTGTTTAGCTGAAAAGAGAGTGGCTTAAAAAAAATGAAATCGGTAGTAAGACAGCCCCTGCCCTCAGGCTTAAAAGACCTGAAATGCAAAGAATAAGAGATGGGGTGGGAGGAGAAAAAATATATCCTTACGTGCTAGTTTTTTACATTAGAGATATTATAACGACCAGCTGCAATGAAAAAGTTCAGGGAGCTTGATGGAATGGTTGCCACTAGGTGACAGCTGCGGAAGGCTGAAAGGCAGTTGGCCTCTCAGCAGAGGTGATAGCATAACTCTCCTTCTTTTCTTTACCAAGGCAGTGCTTGGTGTAGTGGTTAAGAGTGGTGGACTTGTAATCTGGTGAACCGGGTTCACTCCCTGCTCCTCCACATGCAGCTACTGGGTTACCTTGGGCCAGTCAGACTTCTTTGAAGTCTCTCAGCCTCACTCACCTCACAGAGTGTTTGTTGTGGGGGAGGAAGGGAAAGGAGATTGTTAGCCGCTTTGAGACTCCTTAGGGCAGTGATAAAGCGGGATATCAAATCCAAACTCTTCTTCTTCTTCTTCTTTCCCTCTGCCTTGTGGTCTGCAGTAAAACAGTGTAAAAACAACCATGTTATGCGCTGCTAACAAGAGAAAGGGGAGCAGGAAAGTCTGTCCTAGATACGACTCAGAAAAAATGTAGCTGCGCCTACACCCATAAAACAGCCCTCTGCTTTTTAATTTCTGTTTTCTGGAGCAGTTCGGTTTAAGACATTGTCGCTTGTGTGTTGTACGATTGTCTGGGACCCTAAAAAGAGGAAGAACACACAGAATTTAACTGCCAAGTTCTGTCACTTTTTTCTCTGTGAAAATGCCTAGCACGATAGTTATCTCATGGGAAAATATATAATCACAGTGACTTGTGTTTTCAGGGGGGAAATGTAAAGAAATGAAAGTAATAACAGCAGCACTCCTGCAAGAGTCAGGAGCTTTTACCACTTTGCCATGTGGAGTTGGCATAATCTTCGGATGACTCATTTTAAATAAGATAGCAGCACCTCCTGAGAACTGTGCTTTGGCAGTCATCGTAATAATATAGTAGAAATAATCATTATAATAATGATCATAAAAAGGCAGAATACTTCAAGGAGGCTATATAATTGCTTGAGTGCAAGACTCGTTGTACCAGCGCACAGGCTTTTGATGAGCCATGCCAGTAGGTGTGCCAGCACATTTCAAAAGGCGATGCTATGCAGGCATCGCAGTGGTATTATGGCAACATCGCAGGCAGGCGCGGAAATGTTTTAGAACTGTGGTGAAAAACATCCAGTGCCTCTACTAGGTACCTAATTCAACCGACTCAGGGCTTATGTGAAGTATGGGATTTTAGAGAGATGATGGTCCCATGTGCTGCAGCATGGGCCTAGAGGATCTGATAAAAGAGGGGATAGTTCCTGCCCTTGCACTAACACCGATCTGACCTAAATGCCACACCTAAAGTGCAAAAGTGTCAATCTTCTAGAGTAGTTAGTAGCAGAGCTGGAGATTCACTAAATGGGCTTTGAAATCTCAATGTTTTCTTGTCTTTGTTTTCTGCAACATTTTTTTTTTTTTTAAAAAAAGAGGCTTCTGCTGGAGGGCAGTTTTGAGCAGAGAGCAGAGATGTGAATGGGGAGAGGTGCTTAGCTTCACCTGTCATTTCTTTGCTACAGATTATCCTCATGTTCCTCTCATCTTTCAAATTAGATGTTTTCCAGTGGTTTCAACCCATTGGGGAGAGAAAGCTGCTTGGCTTTGTGATTCTGAGCAGGAAAATATGGGAAAGGGTTTTAGCACTCTTCGCCTCCGCTGCTTTTCCCTTTTAAATTGGCACATCACAAAGCTGCTCCCATCCCCCATCCCCTGCCCAACCACTCCCAAAAAAGTATGGCATCAAAACCAGTGGCGTAGCATGGGTTGTCAGCACCTGGGGCAAGGCAAGTAATTTGCGCCCCCTAACCTGGGGCAAGGCAAGTAATTTGCGCCCCTAACCCCTAACCTGCCGCCGCTGCCAGCTTCTTCTTGCTGCTGCCTGGGCTGGTTGGGTGTGGTTCTCTCCCGCGCTCAGCGCTGCGCTGGGTGGACGCTGCACTGTCCCTCCCCCAGATAGTCCCTCCCTCGCTCTCTCTCCGCTCTGCACCGCAACGCACGCCTGGCACCCTCCCCCTCCACAGTGGGCGGCGACCCGGCAGCTCGGATCGGATTCGCACAGCCAGCACTGCAGTGAGAGAAAATGAGTGAGCCAGGTAGGGGCAGAGAGCTGCGAGTGCAAGCGCCCCCCCAAATGTTGCGCCCGGTGCGGCTGGCCCCCCCTGCACCCCCCCATGCTACGCCACTGATCAAAACTGTAATTATTCTCATTAGTTCCTTAACAGTATTGTTATGGGTTTGCAGGGGGGGCAAGGATCCCCTAAAATTTCTGGGTGCCAGTGCTCCCCATAATGTCTGAAATCAGTAAATGTGGGGTTTGGTCAATGGATTTAGCAAGGCCTACAAGGGAAGCAGGTGGCACTATGGTCTAAACCACTAAGCCTAGGGATTGCCGATCGGAAGGTCGGCGGTTCGAATCCCCACGACGGGGTGAGCTCCTGTTGCTCGGTCCCAGCTCCTGCCAACCTAGCAGTTCAAAAGCACGTCAAAGTGCAAGGAGATAAATAGGTACCACTCTGGTGGGAAGATAAACGTCGTTTTTGTGCGCTGCTCTGGTTTTGCAAGTAGCAGCTTAGTCATGTTGGCCACATGACCCGGAAAAACTGTCTGAGGACAAATGTCGGCTCCCTTGGCCAGTAAAGCGAGATGAGCGCCGCAACCCCAGAGTTGTTCGTGACTGGACTTAACTGTCAGGGGTCCTTTACCTTTTTACAATAGTCAAGCCAGTTTCCTCAGGAGACTAACTTGCGAGAGGTGCCATCAAAGAACAAAACAGGCGATGGCATAGTCTTTACCCATCGGGACATTCAGTGGCAGACAGGAAGTGAGGTGGAGTCCCTCCCCCAGCTGTGTGCCAGTTAGCAAAAGCCAATAGCAGAGCTGGGATGGGGAGGTTGCCAGGGCTACAGCGGGTGTGATGTCACCACAGAAAAAAGTGTCCTTTTTGCATGAGGCTCAGGTTGTGTTTTAGCAAGGGTTTGGGGAAGAAGAACGGTGGAGAGAGATGCCATACAGCCTGAGGGATAGACATGGTATGGGGGGGGAGGGAGACTTAGAGATGGTGTTTGGGCTGCTTTTGAACCCAATGGTGTGCTGCTGTCGGGAGCAAGCCCCTCGCAATTTGTGATGCTCAGAATCCTCTCTCTATCCAAGCTCAGGTGTAAATATGTGCAAATAAACCATATTTCATAAAGGCGCTACGGTCTCCATCATGCCTCATTTTCCTCAAAGGAAACACAAACTTTGATTAAATGCCGAGATCCCTGGAATCTTTTGCTGCTCAGCAGAGATTGGAGTGGCTGGCAACAGTAAAGACATATACCGGTAAATGTAGCAAAATGTGTTTGTAAATTCATGATTTAAGCAGCTGGAGTTGTCTCAGTTCTGTGTTGTGTACCCTAGGGCTACATACACACAATATATTTAAAGTACATTTTTCTCACCAAAGAATCCTGGGTACTGTAGTTTGTTGAGGGTGCTGGGAATTATAGCTTTGTGGGCTAAGCAGCAGTTCTCAATATTCTTTGGGGTGACGAATGTGCTTCAAATGTGTGATTAGTGGCAGCCATTGTTACTTTAAGAAATTGGGCCTTGCATGTCATAGTGCCTTATAGTGTCTTAACTTATTCTCCCCCCCTCCTTTGGTGCAGTTGTGGACTGTGGGCTCCCACCTTCTGTTCCAAATGCATATTCTGCAGTCAACAAAACAACTTATGGAAACAAAGTTGTTTATACTTGCCAGCCTGGTTATGTCATTGAAAGTGGAAATTCCACTGCAGTTTGCAGTTCCAGCGGACAATGGAAGGAAGCTGATTTTGTATGCAAAGGTAAAGAAAACAATTAAAAAGCTTTAATGATTGCAACATTTATTTCAACAAAGACTATTTGTTACATTAATTGTAAGCATATCTTTAAAAAATTAGGCACTCTTAAATTGCAAGGAAATCAAAGTTTTTATAAATTAAAGTAAATGGGACTTAAGTATGTAGTTAAATGGCTTGGTTCTCTTGATTTCATTTGGTCAAAGTGCTGCTTCACAAAATACTCAGCAGAAAATATTTTACTGATAAATAAATATTAATGGGGAAACCGTTATCTTAATAATGCTGTCATCTTTCTCTTTCTTTCCCATTAGAAATCGATTGTGGAAAACCATGGTGGTTTCCAAATAATACATATATTATCTGGAATAACAGAACAACTTTAGGAAGCACGATATACTATAAATGTAGGGAAGGATTTCAGTCTTTTGGAGAGCATAATTTTTCACAATGCACAGCATCTCAGAAGTGGGGAAACATCACTTTTGAATGCAAAGGTAAAAATATCATCTGTAATCTACATTAAAAACGCTCATTATTTATGAATGAACACCACCATAATAACTATCCTTTGTGAAGAAGAAGAAATGTTTTCCTGAAAATCCCAAGGTTCTTACCTCTTCTTAATAATGGCAAAATGATTTTTAGGTATCTTGACAAGTACTAGAGGTTCAGGTTCAGACTAGTTGAGAAGTTAAACAGCATCCCTGGAAAAAGCTCCACCTCTCATCTGCTCAGATGGCTGATTCTTGGTTTACATTTTCTATTTGGTTATGGAAATTGGAGAACACGGTATACGAGGCACGATGGTCATATGCCCTGTATTGAGAATTTTTTTATGCCTGATGTTTTACAATATTTTTATACATGCTGTAGCTGGGGAAACCCAGCCAGATGGGCGGGGTATGAATAATACAATTATTAATATTATTATTATTAAATATTCATATTCCCAGTTCTATCCCATTGCTGCTTGACAAGAGGTTTATTATCTTGTAGTCAGGTTTCTACCCTATTGGGGACACAGGTGGCGCTGTGGGTTAAACCACTAAGCTTCTTGGGCTTGCCGATCAGAAGGTCGGCGGTTCGAATCCCCGCGACGGGGTGAGCTCCTGCTGCTCTGTCCCAGCTCCTGCCAACCTAGCAGTTTGAAAGCATGCAGTGCTTATATTTGGGCCAATATGGTAGATAAAAAAGGTAAAGGGACCCAATTAGGTCCAGTCGCGGACGACTCTGGGGTTATGGCACTCATCTCACTTTCAGGCTGAGGGAGCTGGTGTTTGTCTACAGACAGCTTTCTGGGTGATGTGGCCAGCATGACTAGACTTCTTCTGGCGCAACAGAACACCGTGATGGAAACCAGAGCGCACAGAAACACAGTTTACCTTCCTGCCACAGCGGTACCTATTTATCTACTTGCACTGTGTGCTTTCAAACTGCTAGGTTGGCAGGAGCAGGGGCCGAGCAATGGCAGCTCACACCATCACGGGGATTCGAACCACCGACCTTCCGATTGGCAAGCCCAAGAGGCTCAGTGGTTTAGACTGGGATGACAAAAAGTCTATAGACTACTGCAGTTGCATTTCTGAATTAAAACAGCTTCTGATCCCATTTAGAAATAAAATGTGGCAAACCTCCTGCCATACATCACTCCAACATGATATGGAATGGGATATCAAAGCCGGGAAGCCTTGTGGAATACAGATGTGTCAAGGGCTTCTACAACACGAGCATGAAAAAACATTCATTCTGTACCAAAAATGGATCGTGGGAAATCTTGGATCTAAGATGTGAAAGTAAGTGCATGATGATAATCCTAGCACAGACGTTGTGGGCAAGTTCTAACTAAGGGACACTGGAGTTGTTATTGCTCTTGTAGCGAAGTGAGGGCACTATCCCTTTGGCAGGTGTCTACGGGTTAAGAACCAGAGGAGGTTGTTTGTTGGAATCTCCCTGGATGAGGAGAAAGGGTTAAAGTGCTCCACTGCCTCCTGCAGTTTGGTCAAACGCATGCTAGCAGCTTCGAGAACACTGTCCAACCACCTCGTCCTCTGTCGTCCCTTCTCCTTGTACCCTCCATCTTTCCCAACATCAGGTTCTTTTCCAGGGAGTCTTCTCTTCTCATGAACTACCCTCTCCCATGCTGTAGAACTTTCAGAGAGGACTCTTGAAGTTTTTGGAGCTCTGAGTTTAACAGAACAACAGTGGCATCCAGTGGATTTCTTTGTTAACAACATGCATGTGACAAATATAGTAATGATGATTGATCAAAACTGGGTTCAGCAAATAGGCAAGATGTAATATGAAGCGTTAGCAGAAGCCGTAACAGGTCTCATTCTAGAGCAATGATATGGCAGTTCCCTGTATTGTTGATGGAACAAGGTAAGTGATGATGGCAAAGAATGACTGCCCTTTCCCTGTCAAGTTGCAAAGTTTGTATGATGAAAAAGCTGGATTTAGATTGCAGCTGACCACTACTAGATCCTGCAATCGAAACAGCGACAAGAAGAAACTGGCTTTTACATGCCATTCAACAATGGGAAATGTTTTCGTTTGTTATTTTTGCAGAAGTTAAAGATTTTGTCGGTATTGCACTAAATAACTCTTGTTTGACGTGGAGGAGGCTTAATGGAAATACAGCCATCAACGAGACTTACCAAGTGCGTGAGATATTTTAAATCTTTTTTTGTACTAGAAAGATAAGAGGTTCTTAGCTTTCTAGTGGGGGACAGGCAGGTTTCTGTAAGTACGGGAGGATGTATAAACATTTTAATAAAATATTGCTCAATAACATCTGCAAATGTTTTTTTAAAGGATGTGATTTGATTGCTCACCATTTCTTCTAGATGCCATAACATCTAGACACAAAGTAAAGCAGAAACAAAGAACTTCTGAGCTGCCTGGAGACATTTGCAACTTGATAAATATATAACTGCTTCTTGATTGGCCAGAAGGGCTTCTGTTCTGGCCAAGTCAGTTATGTCTTTAATGCTGATTAACTGTCTTGGCCTGTCTCCTTTCCATCTCACAGTTATTCTGAGGGTATATACAAATCTCGGTAAATAGGATTTGTGGAATGATCTCCCCAGGGTGCCTTGCCTGGCTGCCTTCATTACATATCCTTAGGTGCCTGGCAAAAACATACTCTCCTCTCAGGCCTTTGGCTATTTAAATAATCTATGGCCCTTTAAACACAGTGTGGGTGTGTTATTGTGGGCTTTCGTTACTATGTTGTATATTTTTGTGTTTTTATATTTCAAATGGCTCTGTGATCAGTGCCGGATTTACGTATAAGCTAAACAAGCTATATCTTGGGGCCCCACTCTTTGGCCTCCCCCCAAAAAACTAAAGAAAAAAACCCTGGATGTACATTTCCAAAATATAAAGATAAAAAACAAATAAAACCTAAAAATGATTGTATTAACTACAATGGCATTGTACAGGTTATAACACTTAATTTCATATTAATAAAGCTATTTATAATTATTAGAAGTTTGCATCATATATTTACACCTATTATTATTTCATGTTATAGCAAGTTTCTAAAGATAGATTATGAGTCTTTGTAAATTGTGTTTCTAAAGGAACTTTTGTTATTGCCAAATGCCAATGTGTTTGCATTATTAAGTTTTTCTGAGTAAAAAATCATTTTAAGTTAGAGCTTAATAATGATTTCACTATTAATATATGTCTTCTTAATTGTATATCAGTTCAACAATTACTTTGATAAAATAAATATTTTGTTATGTGTAAATGGCCTTAGATATATATTAGGTCCATAAATTACCATATAGCATATATTCAACACAAAAAGCAGTGACAATTTGTTTTTGACAAAGGACAGCTGGACATATAAAGGGCCCCATTACCTTCAGTAGCTTAGGGCCTCATCAAACCTAAATCCGGCCCTGTCTGTGATCCTCGGATGAAGGGCAGTATAGAAATTTAACAAATAAACAAATTTGTACCAGCTTATCTGTCTTGACTTCTTCCCCAAAGACTCCTGGAAAAACCCATGTGGTAAAAGTGTGGCCTTTTCAAAATGAACATCTCCGGAGTTCTTTGAGGAGACAAAATGGATCGTTAACCAAGTTTATATTATAGCTATGCCCTGAAGTTTTGTTTCTGAGAACTGACTTCCCTTTCATTTCCCATGCAGCTCACAATGAGAATGCTAGGGAATGATTCGAAGAAAACTGTGGCTGAATCAAAGATTAGCTATACCACAGCCGAGGAGGCTATAAAGATATGCTTGGAGCTACGTCAGGATGCAAACTACAGTGTGGAAGTAACTACAGGATCCACCAATTTGGCTTTAAAAGTCCGAATAATGCACCCAGTAGTTGGTAGGTGCTGCAGTTTGGCAAATCATCAATACTGATAGTTAGGAAATTTTACCTGAAAATCTTCAGTGCTGGTGATGACACAAAACAGTGTTCTTAAACTGGTGGCTGATAATACTGAACTGGAGGCCACTGCTCATGAGGAAGGCGCTAAGATTGGCTAAGATCTGGCCATGCATCTCGTTTGCAGCAGATCATAGCAGCAAAAGGCTGCTTTACTAAGTACTAAAGATGCTTGCCATGAAGGAATTGAATAAAAGTAAGACTGGAGAAGCCAGTATAAGTTGCAATTTCAGCTGAATTTGGGGGAACCACTTGAAGCATCCATTGTGTTGAGCTATTTCAATTGATTTGCTCATTGCAAACAGCTGAAAGTCTGTAAATTTTTGATAATAAACCTGATTTGCAATGGGGGAGTTGAACATAGCTGTCAACTTTCAGATTTGAAAATAAGGAATCAGCAGCCTCGAAAATAAGGGACCAGCAGCCTCAAAAATAAGGGATCAGCAGCCTCAAAAATAAGGGATCAGCAGCATAGCTGCCAACTTTTGGATTTGAAAATAAGGGATCAGCAGCCTCACCTGTCCTGGAGACAGTCTATGGGATATCTAACAATCTGGGATAGCAGTGGGAAGCAGCAGGAAATGGCACTGAAATAAGGGAATTTCCCGCAAAAAAAGGGAAGGTTGACAGATATGGAGTTGAATAATTTCGATTGCAACTGTATGCTAAAGATTCTGTAGCACAATGGGCTGGTGAACCCTTGTGATAATGATTAGTGGATTAAAATGAGCCAAAGAACCAAATTGGAAAGCTACATATAGGGCCTAGAGACATTGTGTGCTTTGGACCAGGAGGGCAAGCAAGGGAAGGGGTCAAAAGAGAGTTGGGTTGCAAATCAGGAATTATGCCAACTGTGTCTTCTGCAGTAGCATTGTGACCTGGCTACCCAAAAATAGCCATGGCAGTCAAGAAACAGGTGAGTGGGCCTGAATTTTGCATACTGGATTTGCTCAAACCAAGCTGTTCTGATTGCAGGCAACTTCTTTGTGTTGCGTTACCTGTTATTATTAATAACATACCAGCATAGCATAGCTGATTAAGAGTTTCTCTTCCCCGTCACACTTCTCCCCCCCAGAAAAGAAAGCTGCATTCAGCAACATCTCCATATTTAATGACACCTGTATTAAATGGCAAAGAGAATCATCATCTGAGGAAAACTATGTAGTAAGTGATGTACAGTTTCTGATTACAGTGGGAAGTACTGGGACTAAATCTCATGTTGACATGCGTGTTTCAGAGTGTTGACAGCAGTACAGCATCCATCCCATTGTCACCCCTGATACAAGTTTTGCAGATTTTGGGTGCATTTCAAAGAAACGGTTTGATCAGAGACAACAGGGATCTCTACTTATTCAAGAAAGTCAACAATGCCATTGTTACCGGGGTGGAGAACTTAGGCCTAGGGGCCAAATGCAGCCCCCTAGGTCTCTGTTTCACAACTGGAATTCTTCTCAGGCCACATCTGTCAGCAGCCTTCCTTCACACACACCCTTTTGCCTGGCTGCGGTGTCCCCTTGAACTCTGATAACACTGGGGAACAATATTTTTGTTGCATTGACACCTGCAGTTGTTCTAACCTAATTTTGACGTGTTGATTTCATATCTGAAGGTGGTTTTGTTCTGTAAGCTCTAGGTTTTTTTTGCAATTCATGTTTTTCACTTTTCACCATAATCTTTGTTTTTCACAATACTAGAATTCAATATTTTATTAAACACATAGCCAAAGTAGTACAATATGAGTATAAATGTAAGTGACTTATATAGCATTGAACATGACATGTATAGCATTGAAAATGACATGTATATCTATGTACAGTTGGAGGTATGCAAAAAAATGTATTCCCTTGTGATACACAGTATACTGGGGAACAAATTTCGTTTACACATTTTGGTCTACTTGAAGAAGCCATGGTCTGATCTGAAAAATACAAATATTTAGGTTACAAAACTATAAAAATAAAGAAAAATTAAGTTTGCAAAACAATAATTACCATGTGGTTAGGGTAGATCAACGTGTCAGTGTCCACTTATCCCCAGTGTAAATATGACATATCGTCAAAAGTCAGAAATTGCAAGATAACTATAGCATGTACACGAAAATCGATTTCAGATTTGAAATCAGCATTAAGAGAACATATAAGAACAGTTGAAAAATCTCATGCAACAGAAAATGAAAAAAAAAAAATGTTCCCCAGTGTAATGCCTCGCGGTTGAAAAACATACCAGATATAACCGTTGCAGTGACTGATTAGGTAGTGTGTAGATTTGCAAGCAAACTGCTGAATTTTTGTGAGGGACTTGTGTGCCATACATTCTTATTTGCAACATATTCTGAGGAAGATCATGTGGACATATGATTTCTGTATAGTCTCTTGTGTGTTAGCACTCCAGCCGTGGAGATTATCTGCCCCCCTCATTAAAATTCAGGCCCCTTTCCTGGAGTTCCATGTTGCTTATCACTCTTTTTAAAGCCAAACAGCCTACCTAATGCAGAACGCTTTGGGGGAAGAGAGAGGGCTGTCAGAACTTCTTGATCTGAGAAACCAATTGCCAGTCAACAAAACATGCAAACCTTTATATTGTGGGTAAAGACCAGTGCTGTTTTTCTAGAAAAAGAGGTGTCACAGCTAAGCTCCGGTGAGCTCCACCTGGGGGACAAAAAAGCCCTAGTTAAGACCTTGCTCTGACAGCTCATAGAATGCTACGTTTGTCTCCACACACAGCAGGCCTTCCCTCAGGACTCAAAATGTGAATCCTGGAAATCTGGTCAGGCTGGATGAACTTGCAGGTGTGACTCAGCCGATGATGCTATCTGAAACCTGGTCTGCACAAGCTAAAGAAGGAGGTGGGAATGAGATGGTAGAAGTGGCCCAGAGGTGGTTGAACGGATTGTACCATTTCAGACTATAAGCAGGAATTCACTTTTTTTTAACAGGCCCCGACATAAAAGACTCTCTGCAAATACCAAAGCTAGTACAGCAGGAAAACAGGTTGTTGTTGTTTAGTCGTCTTAGTCGTGTTTGACTCTCCGTGACCCCAGGAGCCAGAGCATGCCTTGGAAATTCTCACTTTCTTCTCAAAGCTTCTCCTTTTTTTTATGTCCATGGAGTTTTCTTGGCAAAATACTGAAGTGGTTTGCCAGTTCCTTCTCCAGGTGGATCACATGTACTCTAAACTCTCGGCTATGACCTTTCTGTCTTGGGTGGCCCTGCACAGCATGGCTCATAGCTTCTTGAAGTTATTCAAGCGCCTTTGCCACAACAAGGCAGTGATCCATTAAGGGGAGGAAACAGGTTATGTTAAAGGTTAAAACACTTCTGTCCTGTTGTGCTAGTTTTCCATTTTCAGAGAGCACTTTACAGTGGGGCAGCTTTCAAAAGTGGTTTTGCACTTCCTTTCTGCTTCATTCTGCTGCACAGGCACTCCCAATAGATGGAGGACATTCAGACCAGACAAACGTAGTGTATTCTGCTTCCTGCTGCAACCACCAAAACGTTTGCTTAGTGCACTTAAATTTAAGAGGCCCCACTAGCTACTAATATGTGCCAAATGTTTAAAGTGTTTCATTCTCATCTGGGTCACACACTCCATTTGCAGCTTCAGATAGAGGGTCTACGGTGGTATCAGAAACAATTCCGTGATAACATGACCTATAACTTCACCACAAGTTCTCAGACTCCAGCAGTGTGCCTTGACTTACTGCCGGGCACCAATTACACCGTTAACATCTCCACAACCGATCTCAACCACAGTGCTCTCATCTACATGAGAACCCCCATCACTGGTAAGGCCTTGCTTTGTATTTTTCTCCTAGTATTTTGACAAGGTTGGAAAATTAAAAGTGCAGGACGTCACTTCAGTTGATTTTTATACCATCTGGAAGAAAGCCATAGAATTTACAGTACTACCTTTCACTTTTCCATTTTTGCTAAGGAAGCCCCTCCCTTACTTGATCAAATAATTTTCTATGCCACTTACCCTACCGACATCACAATGACTTAGCAAGATGTAGAATATGAAGAGTGAGGTTTAGTGCTTATGTTGAGTCTTACTGCATCAGAGGCACCAGCTCTTGCCATGATGGAACGAGAGCTACCTTTGGACTTGAGTACATAGGTGCCACTGTGGTCTAAACCACAGAACCTAGGGCTTGCCGATTAGAAGGTTGGCGGTTCAAATCCCCGCGACAGGGTGAGCTCCCATTGTTTGGTCCCAGCTCTTGCCCACCTAGCATTTCGAAAGCACATCAAAGTGCAAGTAGATAAATAGGTACCGCTCCGGCGGGAAGGTAAACGGCATTTCCATGTGCTGCTCTGGTTTTCCAGAAGCAGCTTAGTCATGCGGGCCACATGACCCGGAAGCTGTCTGCGGACAAACGCCGGCTCCCTCGGCCTATAGAGCGAGATGAGCGCTGCAATCCCAGAGTTGTCTGTGACTGGACCTAATGGTCAGGAGTACCTTTACGTTTACCTTTACACCTAGATTCAAATACAGTCGTACCTCGGAAGTCAAATGGAATCTGTTCCGGAAGTCTGTTCAGAAACCAAGGTGCGGCTTCCAGTTGGCTGCAGGAAGCTCCTGCAGCCAAATGGAACCTGTGGAACCCGCGTTGGATGTTCAGGTTCCAAAGAACATTCACAAACCGGAACACTCACCTCCGAGTTTGTGGCGTTCGGGAGCAAAAACGTTTCACTTGCAAGGCATTCGACTTCCAAGGTACGACTATACATGTTTTCCCAATAACCTGCTGATTGCTGAACCAGCAGTGATGATGACAGGTACATTTTGTTTCACGTGCCATTCTTGTTCACTTATGAATAGGGTGTGTGTGTGAATGGGTGGGTGGTGATTCTCAAACAGCAAAAGAAGCTTGCTGATCCCTCCCCATTCCTTACCTCCCCTAATTTTGTTGCTCCAGCCACTTTTTGCATTCTGGGCTCTTTTCTGATATCAGAACCAGGAAGAGAAAAAAATGGTTATAGCAACCAGCTGCAGGAGAGATGAGGCCCACGAGGGAGAGGGTTCAAGTCTCCTCTCCTGTGTGCTCCTTTTACGCCTCTCATCCCTTGCTTTCTGGAGTGCCAACTAGGCCCTGTGACTCTGAGTGCCCAGGACCGTGGGTGCCATGCAGCATGCATGGCCTTGGCACTGAAATTTGTGGATACCTGGCCCCTTCATGGGGAATTTTTATGGGTGCTTGGGCAACCAAGATCCCAGGGAATTGGCACCTGTGCTTGCTTTAGATATGAATGGGGTAGATATGTGAGTGGGCTTGGAGAAGTTACTGACTGAATAGCTTCTCTGTATGGAACACCATACAGTCTTGGTCATTGTAATGTTGCATAAACTTGAAAAAACATCCTCATTTCTCATGCGCTGTGTGGAAAGAGGACGAGACATTGCCATTTCTCATGCACTTTGTGGTTACTCTGTCTGCTAACCAGAAGAAGGCAGTCTTTGCAATTTCTTTACATTTCTCCCCAGTCTGTAATCATCCGCTAGGTGAAGCTGTTTATCTTCGGCAGATAAATTGTTTCAGCGTCTTCAGCTGTTCCTTCCTTTGTTAGGGTGAAACAGAGAAGTCCCACCCCCCTTAATAACCTCAACTGCTCCCATCCTTCTTTTCTTCTGCCTGTGCACTGCAGCTGAGCTTAAAACATAAAACACAATCTAAATTTTTTATTCCGATTGATAGTCATGTGCTGTATTTGCCACATATTGTGGATAGTTCTGTATTTAAAATAGCTCAGTAAGGATCCTGCTGCTGTTCTTGTCCACCAACTCGATATAACCATCTGCTGAATTATTCATCTGCCTGTATTCCAAGCCTTCAGAATTTGTGACTCACCAAGCAAAATTCATCATCATCAGCCATTCATTGTGTTCTTCCAGCTGCCTGATGCCCCCATCCCTCCCTCCATAGTCCCTACATTCCCAGGCAGCATAAACAGGAGATGTGCTGAGCTGGACTGAGTTCAGCTTAGGGCTCAACCAACTGGGTTTTCTGCCGATTGCCGTTTGTGGTAGAGTGGGTTTTATGACAGGAAGCAGTGGGGCAAGGCAGAACTGCTCAAACTTCTGCCTAGAGAGCACAAGAGAGGCAGGAAATGGGTCAGATTTGTGCTTTCTAGGCACTAGTCAAGCGGAAATGTGGACAAGCCTACATTGCAAGGATGCACAGGCTGTGCTCGTTTCCTTTTGCAGCCCATGAGCAGGAAACTTCCTTATGCTGTCTGCCGGTACCCCAGTCTTTCAAATTACTGGTGCTCCCAATTCAAATACCTGCTCTTTGGGTTATGAGAAAGGGATTGATGGGCAAAACCCACATGCTAAACAAAGCCCTGATACAAGTTTTTGTAAACAGACACAGCTTTGAGATGTCGCAGTTTTGCAGGGAGACGCAGTGGAGTTTGTGGATGTTGAGGACGTGCGGAATCCTTTCTTCAACAGCTTTTCTCCCACCTGCAACTTTCACCATTGCACATCTTTTCCCTTCGTACAGAGCACTAGTTGTATGTTTACCATTGCAAACAGGGTGGGCTAATGGACAAAGCTTAAAATATAGAAAAGAATATCTTTTTAGCTGTTTGTAGAAAAAGCAACGTTCATAATTCCAGAATTGAATGAATTACAGAGATTTAGAAAGGGGTAAAAGGTAAAGGTAAAGGACCCCGGGACGGTTAAGTCCAGTCAAAGGCGACTTTGGGGTTGCGGCGCTCATCTCGCTTTCAGACCGAGGGAGCTGGTGTTTGTCCGTAGACAGCTTTTCGGGTCATGTGGCCAGCATGACTAAACCGCTTCTGGTGCAACGGGATACTGTGATGGAAACCAGAGTGCACGGAAATGCTGTTTACCTTTCCTCCACAGTGGTACCTATTTATCTACTTGCACTGGCGTGCTTTTGAACTGCTAGATTGAAAGGGGATAAAATATTTGGCAGCAACATTTAGCAGCACCGTTTACTTACCTAAAAAGGTAGCCCAATTAATTGGGAGCAGAATCAATAATTTTAATAGAAATACTTATAAAAATTAAAGGTGGCACACATAAGCCTTCAGTTTATTATCTTTAAAACGGATGGCAAATAATGGCTTTTTAAAAAGTGTGTACAGAACAGTATAAATGGTCGTGTAACACATGCCTGAAGGACTAACTTGCCCTGCTTGTTCCTCTGAACATCAGAGGCTTTGTCCTGGATTTCCCAGCCAGCTGAAATGCAGTGTTGGTCTGTGAGGACCAGGGCCGCCTTGGTTGTGGCACCAATATAAGGAACACCCTTGTTCTGTTACTTTTTTGGTTTTTATCATTGCTGTTGATACTGCCGTGCATTTGATTTTGCAAGTTGCTCAGCTTTCTTTGTGAAGAAGACCAGGTTATGATTTTTTTTTTTTTAAAAAAAAGTAACGCATGAATAATACCATTGTAATAAGAATGACATGTTGTTTGCTTTTTAGATCCATCATCTCCGGAAGTAGACTTTGTATCAGTACAAGGTTCTGCACCATTATTCAGCCTGAGGAAGGCAGAAGACAAAAATGGACCAATAAGGTCTCTGGATTTTTGCTACACATTTAAGATACTCCCCAAACACATAATACTTACACTTCAAACTTTATTTGCTTAGATTATTTTTTCCCTTTCAAATTTCATTACAATTCAAAGGATTTAATTTCCTCCATATCTGAATTTACTTTCTATCGCATATAGCTAACTGCTTTTGGACCCAAAGATGCAAAAATCAACCAAAACACAGAATCTTGTGCCATGTATGCAAGATTTATAGCCCTTACAGTCTTCTTTATTTAATCTAGACAAACCCCCTCAGTTCCATAGCTATAGTCCATAACAGATTTTGATCTCCATTTCACCATAAGTAAGTACTCATTCCGTAGGTTCATTAGTACAGTGGTATCTCGGGTTACAAATGCTTCAGGTTACAGACTCCACTAACTCGGAAGTAGTACCTCGGGTTAAGAACTTTACCTCAGGATGAGAACAGAAATCGTGTGGTGGCAGCGGGAGGCCCCGTTAGCTAAAGTGGTACCTTATCTTAAGAACAGTTTCAGGTTAAGAATGGACCTCTGGAACGAATTAAGTTCTTAACCAGAGGTACCACTGTATGGGGAAAAGATAATAAGAGATATCTAATTTGCCTTAGGGCCGGACAATGGAGGTGAAGAGGCAAGCTTGATTTACGTGGCCTCCATGGAAGCAGGGAAACCTCACGGTTGCGTTACCCAAGACTGCTAGAATAGGGGCTAGCCTATTTTTCAAAGCGAGGGGATGGGTTTAGCTGTCTTCACCCAAATGGTCCCAGACAGTACTTTCTTCCCTGTAAATTAGAAGCTACCATTTACTCGTATGGATTAAGGCATTGGATGTAGCATCACCTGTCCCTAATGGTTGTTGCCTCTGTGTTCAGTGGAGAGAGATGCTTAACAATAGATGGAATCATAGCTGTCAACCTTCCCTTTTTTTGCGGGAAATTCCCTTATTCCAGCACCGTTTCCCGCTGCTTCCCGCTACTATCCCGGATTGTTAGATATCCCGTAGACTGTCCCCAGGACAGGTGAGGCTGCTGATCCCTTATTTTCAAGGCTGCTGATCCCTTATTTTCAAATCTGAAAGTTGACAGCTATGGATGGAATGGATCTCTCTATGTGGAATGCCAAGAGACACACTACATTCTATTGAGATCCCTGCAGTATATGCCCCTCTTTCCCAGTTTCCCAGCATTGGTAAAGTAAGCAATAAAGCCCCCCCAGTTAACTTGCTCTTTTGTAAATCCAGTGCTCTGAATAGTGTGGTTTAGCCTAGCGTTATTGAAGAAAGCATAACAATTTAGGATTACAGGGTTTTTTTATAAAATAAAATACAGTACAACAAGCCATTCAGTGATGGCCAGTGATTGAGCGCTTTTAAACAAAGCAGCACGTTGAAGAAAATCAATGCAGAAATCAAAAGGCAGTTGTGTATAAATCACTTCTGACACTCCTTGATGCTCTTCCATCTCTTTCTAGTTCATACCAAGTGATTGTCATTCCCTGGAGCCTACAGTGCAACTTTGATTGTTACTCCTTGACTAGGCTAGACTATTTCAGCAGAGGCACTGACTCAGAAGGCTATGTGGCAGCAGAAATCCCAGCCAAGGTCGTTGCTGACAACATTCGGATCTTTGCCCTCGGAGACAGACTTTACTATGGGGATTTTTACAATGCTCCCCTGAAACAAGGAAAAGATTATTGTGTTATACTGAGGACAATCAGTAAATGGAATGGGGTAAGGACGCAGGCCAAAATTCTTCCTGAACAAGAATGATGCATTTATTGATTTGATTTTATACCCTACCTTTCAACAGATTCCCATGATGACTTACAAAAAGTTAAGCAAATTAAAACGAAAACATGAACATTGCAATCAGTGCCAGATTTACGTATAAGCTAAACAAGCTATAGCTTAGGGCCCCACTCTCTTGGGGGCCCCCAAAAAAATTAAAGAAAAAAACACCTGGATGTACATTTCCAAAATATAAGATAAAAAAATAAAATAAAACCTACATACAGCAACAGTGTTTTGTGTTGTGTAGGCTCCTATGATGTAAATAATGGGCCCCGCCTGCTAGTCTGCTCCCTAAATATCACTACCACTATTAATATACTTCTTCTTAATTGTATTTCAGTTCAACAATTACTTTGAGAAAATACATATTTTGTTAATATGCAAATGGCATTAGATACCTGTTAGGTCCATAAATTACCATATAGCACATATTCAACACAAAAAACAGTGACATTTTGTTGTTGACAAAGGACAGCTGAACATATAAAGGGCCCCATTACCTTCAGTAGCTTAGGGCCTCATCATACCTAAATCCAGCCCTGGTTGCAATCCTATACATGTGTTTTCAGAAGTAAGTTTTATTGAGTTGGGGATGTCAGAAGCTGCCTTAGATGGAGTCAAATCATTGGTCCACCCAGCTCCTCATTGTCTACAGGATAGACCAGGTACATTCTCATCCCTACCTTGAGATGCTGGGGATTTAACCTGAGAGCCTCTGCATGCAAGGGAGATGCTCTGCTACTGAGCTACAGAAGTCAGTCTCACCCATGAGGCCAGGTGAGGCGACTGCCTCAGACAGCAGGATCCACCGGGGCAGCAGGTTCTGATGTCAATCTATCTCCCCTCCCTTGTTCCTAGTGTAGATCTTTCCTTGCCAGGGAGGGGGGCAGCATTTGGGGGTCCATCTCAGGTGACAAAATGTCTTGGGCTGGCCCCAACTCCCATTGAACTGAAAAGCTGTAGATCAGTGGTGGAGCATCTGCTTTCGGATGCAGCCTAAAAGACTACAGTCACACCTTGGTTCTCAAACAGAATGCGTCCCGGGAGTCTGTTCAACTCCTGGAACCATTTGGAAACCAAGGCCCGGCTTCCAATTGGCTGCAGGAGCATCCTACAGTCAATCAGAAGCTGTAGAAGCAGCACCGGATGTTTCAGCTTCCAAAAATCGTTCGGAAACCGGAACACTCACTTCTGGGTTTCGATCGTTTGGGAGCCGATTTGTTCAGGAGCCAAGGCGTTCGAGATCCAAGGTGCGACTGTATATTGTAAATGCAGTTAGTGGAACTAAAAAGAGACACCAGACGGCATAAAATACTTTGTTCAGAAGGTTAAGGAACTTGGGAAAATAATAATGATGATGATAATTAAAAGGTAAAGGTACCCCTGCCCATACGGGCCAGTCTTGACAGACTCTGGGGTTGTGCGCCCATCTCACTTAAGAGGCCAGGGGCCAGCGCTGTCCGGAGACACTTCCGGGTCACGTGGCCAGCGTGACATCGCTGCTCTGGCGAGCCAGAGCCGCACACGGAGACGCCGTTTACCTTCCCGCTGGTAAGCGGTCCCTATTTATCTACTTGCACCCGGAGGTGCTTTCGAACTGCTAGGTTGGCAGGCGCCAAAATAACACCCGCAAGGATCCATGTAGAGAGCACTTCGCAGTTGGACTATAACTGTGGAATTGATCTTTGTGTACATGTAGAGATAAGCAAACCTTCAGGCATCCTAATCCCAAACTGATGGGTTTTATATGGAAAAGTTGGTCTTTTATAACATGATATTACACATTGTATATAAACATTGTATTAAATAACTTTACAGTTTTTTAAATATTTAACATTATAACTTCTATACCCTAGTTGTCCAAAACAAATTCAAGATTTCCAACAGAAATGCCCCATAAAACTCCTAATCTATCAATTTTTTTTAAAAAGGTATCCAAGTGCACTATATCCCCTGTGTGAAAAGAGAACTTTCATTTATTGAAATGTCTGGTTTTCCAAATTCTTCTCAAGTCACTCACCCTTTTCAAATGAAGAAAGCTTAAGTAGTGCTTTCAGAAATCCTCGTCACATGAATAGACATATCCTTTTATATGTTGAAATAGGATTAAAAATAGAAACTTAAAGCAAAAATGATCCCGTGAGGCACATGTACCATATCTTATTAACAGTGGAATTAAAGTTGTGCATATTTAGTGAACAGTAGTTGGTTATTGTGTGGCGTATTCTTCCAAATTGTTTCATTCCAAGATGCTGTTTTCTTTAAAGCTTTGCGTTCACTTCCAACTGTGGACAGGAAATTCAATCTTTGTATCAGGACAGGTTTTTTCCTTTAGTCATCCCAAAGTATAATTCCGCCAGGCTAAGCCATTTGTTTTGCAGGCCATTCTGTGTGATAAAATATTTTCCTCAAATCACATCAATGATACATTTGGGTTTTTCCTTCCAACCAGGTAGGAAGTAATTACAGGTAGGAGTTAGAAGAGAGACTGAGGTTGGTGGGACAGGGCCCCATTCATCCTTATGGATCAGTCTTCACTGCTTCCAACAGCAGTGAATTTTTAGACAAATAGTCTAAATCAGATTTAGGTTTGATGAGGCCCTAAGCTACTGAAGGTAATGGGGCCCTTTATATGTCCAGCTGTCCTTTGTCAACAACAAATTGTCGCTGTTTTTTTGTGCTGAATATATGCTATACAGTGGTACCTCTGGTTGCGAATGGGATCCGTTCCGGAGGCCCATTCGCAACATGAAAAGCCCGCAACCTGAAGGGCTGTATCTGCGATATGTGAATTGGTGCTTGTGCGCATGCGCAAAGTGTGATTTAGCAATTCTGAGCATGCGTGAGCGGTGAAACCCAGAAGTAACCCTTTCCAGTACTTCTGGGTCGCCGCGGGACGCAACCTGAAAAAACGTAACATGAAGCAAACGTAACATGAGGTATGACTGTATGGTAATTTAAGGACATAATAGATATCTAAAGCCATTTGCTCATAACAAAATATGTATTTTTCAAAGTGATTGTTGAACTGAAATACAATTAAGAAGAAGTTTATTAATAGTGAAATACAATTAAGAAGAAGTATATTTGGGGGGGTGGGGCCAAGAGAGTGGGGCCCTAAGCTATAGCTTGTTTAGCTTATACGTAAATCTGGCACTGGTCTAAATGAAACAGCAGAACAGTGAGTGCTATTAAGCAGAACAAAAATGTTGGCAAACACCAGCGCTCTTGGCAATTAGAAACTTGCTTTGCTCATTTATGCATTGTCATAAGCTTCAATCACTCCCCTTCCCAACATTATTAGCCAGTGTAAGAAACTTGCTCAGTTGTTACTTTTGTTTCTTGTAGCAGCTTCATTTATCCTAAAACCCTTTTGCTTTTCACCACTGGCTTCTTTTAAAGAAAAGATATTAGCTAAACACTAGTAATCCCTTCTGTGACTGCTATCCTTTCCCATTCAACTAAATGAGTAAACACACAAAGGATTGCATCTTGTTGTTGTTTAGTCATTTAGTTGTGTCCGACTCTTCATGACCCCATGGACCAGAGCACGCCAGACACTCCTGTCTTCCACTGCCTCCCGCAGTTTGGTCAGACTCATGCTGGTAGCTTCAAGAACACTGCCCAACCATCTCGTCCTCTGTTGTCCCCTTCTCCTTGTGCCCTCCATCTTTCCCAACATCAGGGTCTTTTCCAGGGTGGCCAAAGTATTGGAGCCTCAGCTTCAGGATCTGTCCTTCCAGTGAGCACTCAGGGCTGATTTCCTTCAGAATGGATAGGTTTGATCTTCTTGCAATCTCCTCCAACACCATAATTCAAAAGCATCAATTCTTCAGCGATCAGCCTTCTTTATGGTCCAACAGGACAATAACTTCAGTATAAAACTTCTGTGGATTAGTGCAGCCTAACTAGGTCCATCATGAACCCAGATGAATAAAGATATCTCAAGTTGCTGGCGACTGAAGCGCCACAGTCAGGCCGCTGTGGAGATGGGAGTTCCACTGCCAAGAACAGCCCACCCAACCTTCCCACAGATCTCAAAACCTAGGCTCAAATAATAGTACGCAGTGGATACTTGCCATGGCCCTGGATTCACAGAACAATGTAACTAGTTCCAGAAGTCCAAAAGAGATTTTGGATGTGGTTTCTGAGCAGCCCCATCCCCAATGATGCATGGCAAACTTCATTTGAAGCCAAAGGGTGTTTCAAAAGTCGCTTATGCTTCAGCATAGGGAAAAGGAATAAAAGAAAACCCCACAAAGTATGTCCAAACCCTAGGTCGCAGCTAATGGACCTTAGGCATTATACCTAATGATAAATGCCATTAATGGATACAATACATCATACTCAAACCTCTGAAAGAAGTAGGCTGTAGTCTAGCCCATTGATGTCAATGTAGCTAGCAAGCAGTCATTGATGGTGTGCTGGGTTGCAGTCAGAGATGGATGTCACAGTAATGCAAGGGTGGCAAACCTGAAACCCTAATTCCTATCTTGTTCTTGAACTGTATTAATTCGGACTGCAGGCGCAGCTCACGTGACAGAATTTTCCTCCATACAATAAATAAATAAAATTCCCTGATAGGTTATGAAGCAAGGCTAGAACACTTCTCCTTGACATGCCAGCTTTCTGTGTTCAGGAATTTTATTTTTCTGTGTGGAGGAATATTTAGTGCTCCCTCTCCCCACTCTGCCATCTAATATAATGCAGTTCAGATATAGATTACAGAAAGGCTTGACCTTGTGCCTATGCTAGGAAGTTATTGGCAAATATCTATTTTATTCTACCAGCCTTTTTGATACCTTTGGTTCAGTGCATTTTAATCCCCTTGCTGGGTTTTATTGTTTTTGCAATGGTTTTATGCTATGTTCTTTTTGTTTTGATATTTAATTGCATGTATTGATTTTGTTTGTATTTGCAGTTTATTGGTGAGCCCCCCCCCCCAAAGTGTCCAGAAGACCTGGCAATTTGGTGATATATAAATGAACAAAATAAATAATTATATCTGTGTGAGCTTTCAGCCTTTGTCCCTTAGGAAAGCAATGATGCAGGTTGTTTTGTTTTTTTCCTCAGGTGAAAAAGCAATCCTGTGTAGTCTGGGCTCAAATTAAAGGTAAGTTTTCTGTTGACTGAGGAAGCAACAACTAACTTCCAGTTGCTCCTGTTATGAAAATAGCAATTCATGTGGCTGTTGCTTAACGAATTTATATTGTTACAAAAGTCAGATGCCTTCCCCCTCCCTCTGCTGAGCGGTGGCAAGAGCCCATGGAGTCCCAGGTACCCACACAGCGTCTGTGCTCCTTTGCAGAACTGAAGACACAGCAGAGACAGTCGTGGCTTTCATAAATATGGTTTATTCACTTATTTACACCTTCAGTCTGCATGGAGGGAGTCCAGATCTTACAGCATGGCTAACTGCAGTGCAGGCAACCTTCAGCCTGCCTGCCCAAGATGGATCTCAGCTCTTCTTCCTCTTTCTTCCCAGAAACTCTTTGCCTGTCCCCTCAAACCTTGGTAACAATGGCCCACCAACACCTTTTGTCATGTTAATAGGTTTGACCTTCACTCAGTCATCCAGGCTGCTTTGCATAAGCCAGCTCAGGAATTCACTGAATTCCCTATCTGGCACCGTTCTGTACTTTAATCCCTATTCCAATTAATCCAATCCCTGGCATTTATTAATTTCTAGGGTTCCGGGGAGGTTCCCCCTCTTAAACCCATAACAATATGTCACACTATCATGCTTCAGAACTAAAGAGATGAAGGACTAGAGCAGATGGGTGAATGTGACAAAACTCTCAAAATGTAGAGAAAGGAAGTCCATTCACTCACTCTGCTGGGTGCTATTGCAGGCTGGCTTTCCCCTGCACTCTGGGAAGTCCCAAGGACTGTCTCTGGACCTTAGAAATCAGCTGGTCACCATTGCATGCAGTTAACAAGATCTACCTTTGCTTGAATTCATCTATCTTGTTCAGCATCCTGGGGATTCCTATAAGCCCCAGGATAAATGGGGAAGTTTGGGGATCACCACATTACCGTAAAGGAAGACAAGAAAGCCATGGGTAAGAAGTACAACTGCTTTTGAGAAAGACAATTCCATGTAGTTCGTGTCATTTCTTCAGTTGGGTGCTGGCTACTGTCTGGTTGATGTCTGGAGAGAAAAAAGCAGGAAACCCAGCATTTGAGCTTTGTTACAGTACGTAAACTTCAGTCCCTTCTGACAATGAATCACAAGACTGAACTGCGTCATTTGGTGGGCGCCTACTTGAATTTTAATTTACTTTTCTTTCAGATTTATCATCCCCGCCACAGCGTCTGACTATTGTTTTATTGGGGTCAGTTGCTGCTCTCTGCTCCATCCTGTTACTGTTGCTCTCTGTGGCATGGTATGTGGTGCTAAGAATTCACTTTGGTAACCTTCTTCTTGTCTGCTAGACTTAACTGTGTACAAAAGAATGGATAACACAGTAAATTTCTTGGAAGCTAAGAGGGAGACTGATGTAGCATTCTGGAGGGCAGTTACAGGAGACCTTTGCCTGCAATGTGAACCCACTTTGAAACTTTTGTTACAGACATACATATGAGGGAGCTGAATGCTCCTCCAGCAAGTTGCCTCCCATTCCACAACGTTGTGCCAGCCCTCAGTTGTCTCCCCTAACCCCAAATTATGTTTTGGGCAATCTGTGTCCTTTAAAAGAAAAAAGCAGCACTGCACATGCACACAAAACTGATACCTTTCACCTTCATCTTGCAAAGCTAATTTGGGAACTAGGGAACTGGGACAGGCAGTGAGGTTCCTAGTGATGTCACTGACACTATTCATAAGGCTCTTAGCACCATCAGGTCAAAAAGACTCAGAGTGGCATTCAGTTAAACAATTGCGCAAGCAGAAGTACTTCCGTTTGCACAACAGGATTTCCCCATATGTGCCCTGCGTTGTCTCCAGATCTGCTCTAGAGGGTTGGTGGAGCAAATTTAGAACAAATCTAGGAGGGCATGGGGAAAGGAGAGGGAGGAACCTCCCACTGCACAATGAGAAATCCTTGCACTGATGGAACATGCACCTTAGAACTGTGTTGAAAATCTCGCGCTGGAAAATCTGCGGAGCCTTTCAGTGACAACCAAAATGTGGCAAAGCTGTGGTCCTTTGGATTTGCAGCTCCCTTCATCCCTGACCATTGGCTGCAACTGATGGGAGTTGGAGTCCAACCACATCTAGAGGACAATGTGGTTAATAGTATCAGACCACCCCTGTCTCTATTACTGAGCCAGTTGTTTTGATCAAGGGAGAGAAACAGTAATTGTTTCATGCTTAAAACGTATTTCAAGGCTAAAAAAATATGGGCCAGTTCAGACATAATGCAGAACCACAATTTCCTGCTACACGAATGACCCTCAGGTTCATACATTTCTTCTTTCTCTCTTCCTGTTTGGCCACAAGGAGGATATCAAAAGCTTCAGCTTTTAAAGAAATCATTTCCCCTTTATTCTGTCCACACAAAAGGAAGTTTAAATTGTGCTTTCTTAGAACAAGCCAGAACAAGCCGGAACCATGATTTGCTCCTGTTTTGTTTTAACAATCTACAGTTTAAACAAACCACAGTTCCTGGGTTTCAGACATAATGGAGAACTGTGGTTTGCTTTAGGGCTTATTCACACTTAGCTTTTGCCCCGCTCTTACCAGGCACAGGTCCATGTGCCCAACAGCATTGTATTTATTTTTTTGCTGTGGAGCTTTTCCCATGAAAACCCGTTCTTTAGTGCTCAATCAGAGCACCCATCAGTTTGGGAAAGCTCCAGATCAAAAAAAGGATGCTCAGACACAGAGCTTCAAAGTGCGGACTGTGTCTGGGAAAAGTTAGTGTGGATAAGCCCAAAAATAAGCGAATGCTTCAGATACCATCCTCATGGCCACTCAAAAGGAGGCAGGGTAAGGAGGAAGTGTGCAATCCTGATTCTTGTTCAAGCTCTTTTACGTAATCCATAGTTTCCCATTACGTCTGAACAGGCCCTCTTTCTTCACATAACCCCATTCAATATATAAGATCCCCTTTGCCACTTAGCTCTGCCTGTTTGGTAATTTTAAATACGTTTTCAACCAAGAGGTGTGTTTGTGGACACTTTATTTCTGTTCTCCTGTTTCATGTCTCACCCGAGAGGCAAATGGCCTGCTTATTTTTGCTTAGGAACTGGGAAGATCTAGTCAATTTAATCTGCATGTTTGGCATTCAGAATTGCACGAGAGATATTTGGAGAGAGAGGGAATAATGAACAAGGAGGGTTTTGCTTTGGGGATGGGGAGTTAATTAGATTCTCATGATTCAAATCCCAAAGCAAAGTTTTCCCCAATAGTGCCTTTGTGCTCCTAATTGGTAGTTGACCAGGGAAGCACTGATACCTGTTCCCTCCTGACTCTGTAGTGTATGATAAATCTAATGTAATTTTAAAACTCCCAACTGAGTTTTTGTTTAGAATGATAACTATCTGGAGTAGGTATTTATTTATTTATTTTACTGCAGAAGGCATTTAACAATAAAGATGATAGCAGATTAAGATAGGATTGTGCCTTTATTAGAAACGCAGGAAATTGACTTGATGTGTTGAACGTGAGGGGACTGCTAGGGAGCCAGTTGTGGGGGGGGGGGGGGAATTGGAAAGCTTTGCAACTTTGCCTTCTGCTCAAGGGCACTATTCAGCAATATAATTTATACCCAGTTTTGCAGGACAATGTGTACCTTTTTTTATCACGGAGTCTTGGCTAAACAAACCCTGGCCCATTGCAGGGTTGGGTAATTATGCACTGGATAAATTCCAGATACTGTATATTCTGGGAAGTGGCCAACTGTGAATCAGATTCTTCTCTATGCAGATTTTGTAGCTCAATGCACAGAGTATTTTAACTTTAACTGTTGTTGTTTTTCCTCCCTCCGTCAACTCCTTTTCGTGGTTTCTTATCTGTACAATGCAGCACGACACAGCACATATCTACATCTTCACTGCCCAGAAAAGCATTTTCCAACGATACTGGACATTTTTCAATCACTGTCGATATTGCCAGGAAGAACATTGCATCGTCTTCTTCTCCCATGCTTCAGACTGTCTCTCTTCTCTAATGTGTGCATCCACCAATAACCTGTAAAGAGAGAATCATGTTTTTAAAATGGTAGTCCCTGTCTTGGGTGCTTGGAACAAGCAAATCCACCCACAGAATGCCAGCTACGGTTTCCACATTAGGAAGCCAAGGGATATTTTCTGGTTTGGTACCTCATTTCCTTCATTTGCTTTTCATTTCTGAACTGTGTTGGGGGAAAAGTTCTTGAAATCCTTAGCAAGTGTGGTAACTTACCCTCAGCCTCTGTTTGAGGCCGTTTTTTGGGGGGTGGGGAGGTAAATTCTCAATCCAAAAACAAAGGGAAGCATTGCTTTTACATTCTCCAGTAAAAAGTATATATGAATAAGGAAATACTATCTCATGTTTCAGCTGAGCTGGTCTGTTGCATCAGGCTGCAGTCACAAAGCACTGAGCCATCTAAGTCTGAGGCTTTTTTTTATAATAATACATTCTTCTGTACTTTAGATACTGCTACATGCTTTTGATTACACTGCTGTCACTGGAAGCCTCTTCAAGGCAAAATGTTTCCAAAGCTACACTGTTCACTTGGGAATTAAAAGAAGAAAAGCTTTTATTTTTCACCTTGTTGTCTTTTT
Organism: Podarcis cretensis; assembly: GCF_951804945.1. Taxonomy (NCBI): domain Eukaryota; kingdom Metazoa; phylum Chordata; class Lepidosauria; order Squamata; family Lacertidae; genus Podarcis; species Podarcis cretensis. The sequence continues at coordinate 16,296,059 of NC_137187.1, forward strand.
TCACTTTAAAACTTGCTTTGGTTCCAGTATTAATTGGAGTGAAGCTATATATTAAAGGTAAAGGTAAAGGTACCCCTGCCCGTACGGGCCAGTCTTGACAGACTCTGGGGTTGTGCGCCCATCTCACTCAAGAGGCCAGGGGCCAGCGCTGTCCGGAGACACTTCCGGGTCACGTGGCCAGCGTGACATCGCTGCTCTGGCGAGCCAGAGCCGCACACGGAAACGCCGTTTACCTTCCCGCTGGTAAGCGGTCCCTATTTATCTACTTGCACCCGGAGGTGCTTTCGAACTGCTAGGTTGGCAGGCGCTGGGACCGAGCAGCGGGAGCGCACCCCGCCGCAGGGATTCGAACCGCCGACCTTTCGATCGGCAAGCCCTAGGCGCTGAGGCTTTAACCCACAGCGCCACCTGCGTCCCTGAAGCTATATATTACACCCAAGTATATAGAACTGTTAGTGATGTATGGAAGTGAGAGCTGGACCATAAAGAAGGCTGATCGCCGAAGAATTTATGCTTTTGAATTATGGTGCTGGAGGAGACTCTTGAGAGTCCCATGGACTGCAAGAAGATCAAACCTACCCATTCTTAAGGAAATCAGCCATGAGTGCTCACTGGAAGGACAGATCGTGAAGCTGAGGCTCCAATACTTTGGCCACCTCATGAGAAGAGAAGACTCCCTGGAAAAGACCGAGATGTTGAGTGCCTGGTGTGCTCTGGTCCATGGGGTCACGAAGAGTCGGACACGACTAAATGACTAAACAACAACAACAAGAACAACATATAGAACTGTAGCCTTACAGTTTTTATCATACTGTTTTAGAAAAGTACATGTAAAGCATCATTAATTGTTGTCTTTTGTGTTTTAAAACCTATTTTTAGTTGAAATTTATATGAAAGGTCATAAACAAACAAACAAATAATGTGTTCTTAAAATAAATGAAGAAAATAATAATTTGAAATGCCACTTTGGGCAGGAGAAATTAAGAAGGAAGAATCAGCAAGAGCGGGATCACTTAACCCAGGGGTGGAAATCGTATGACTCTTCAAGTATTGCTGGAATCCAACCACTTTGATATTTTTTTAATAACACAACTGATTGTGTTAAACATTTGTAGAGCCACGGATTCCACACTCCAGGTTTAACCCTTTATCTACCTGCCATTGCCCCGCTCCAAATTTCAAGCATACGTTTGCAAGCAGACCTTCGTGGTGCTGAAACTTGGAGCAGCATTCATTTCTATGCAAGTGAGAGGGACTGAGCTTTCAGATGCCCCATCTCTCCTATGTCGTTTCTCCTCCACCACCACCAACCCCCACCACCACTTTGAATGCTGCAGGTTGGTTGTAGTACAGCGTTGTGCCTAAGCTGGAGTATTAGAGATGCTCTGCCAAGCATCCGATTGGCACCCTACTTGCACTGGAAAAAGTTCCTTATGGAGGGCACAGGACTGTTGATGCCAGAATACCAAAAGTGCCCACTTCACCCGTGCACAAGGCAGAGCTGCATGCCAGGGCCAGAGTGAGGACATCTCCAGAACGATGTGCTGCTGGTTCTGGAGAACGCAAATACATTTGTCTGCAGTTCTTCAGCCAGAAAGCCCTATGTAAGGACCTAGTTGTATGTTAGGCTGCTGCCGCTTCCTGTCTCTTCCCACTTGTCCCTTGCAGTTGTGTTACCTCCCTGTGTCTGAGTAGGAATGATTTCTCAGAATCAAGGCCAGCCACATGGAAATAGCTATGTCCATCTATCAAGCTTGTGGCATAATGAAACAGTGCCATGGCAGTCTTAACTGCCCTCAGTTTCTCCTGCTTGTCTCTAGTACGGATCCAGAAGTTAATGTGCTCAAAATCCTTTTAACATCTGCAGTGGCATGGCAGCTGATGACTGTGTTGACACTCTGTTGTGGTTTTCACTCTATTAATGCTGCAGATACAAACCCTTCTTCTCCAGCCTGAAAATAAATCTCAACGAACTCTGTTCCAATTAAGTTCCTGGCTGTTGTCCATCCAGCCATTTTCTCTTACGTTGCAGTCTAGTGGTTTGTTTGATTCAGAAGGAAGCTTTCTTGAGGACACCCTTAACTGCAGTACATGACAAGTCAGAGAAAAGTCAGGCGGCCATCCTTTTGATGTGGGAAATACCCCAAAATTGTTGGAGAAGGAGGTGAGCAACGACATGAGGCTTAGTGGGGATGCGGGTTGGGACCTGGTTGGAGTCATGGGTCATGCCCAAACCCAAATATCTCTGCCACAAACGTGCTGTGGGTTGTCCTGCTTTTGTTGCACTGTTTCAGAAGCGCCCCTCCAGGCAACACTAATGTGGCAACACCGAGGAAGCATCACAGAACAACTAATAAGTGGAACAACTTCATTATTCCAGTACAAATCCACCACTCACGCACTATTATTGTGCCAGTGGCATGTTGCAGTGTCCACCTGAGGAAAAACCCAAACCATCTAGAGGGGCCTGTCGTTTAAACTGGCAGTTAAGAATAAATATGGCATTCTTTTCACCTCTGTGTTAAACAGCTTGCATATATTTTATACGCTCTGTTTTGTTTCTCTTTGTTGCTGTTAGGACAGAGCACTGGGGCAAGCTAGAAATAAAAAGTTGGGATATCAGCCAGAAGTTTGGAGAAGGGGTGGGGTGGGGGAGACGGCTGTTTTGCCTTCCAGCGATACATGTCTTCTCTGAAGAAAGCCTCACTGAGCTCCACTGAACTTACTCCTAGGGAAGTGTGTATCCTATAGGATTACAGGCCTGGTTATATGCCTGAGCTGAGAAAGATGGCATTTCTCCTCATCACCACTAATAATGTGATTTGAGCTTTTCAATTTTAGGGTTTGAATATGATCTTGTCTGTTCTGGCAAAGAGGTGTGTGTATCCTTAAGAGAGGTGTGTGTGAAGTTATATGACCTTTTGGTTTTAAGAAGGGTTTTCAAGCTTCATCAAAAGACCTCTGATGACAATGGGAGTGTCTCAAACCTTTGCACAGAAGAGTCTCAGACTTCAGCTTAAGAAATTCTTAAGGATGCCACCCTGGCCACAGCAATCCTTGGTGGTTTGTTCCAGGAGCTATTTCAAGTTGAACCTGTTTTGAGTTATTATGTTTTGTAACACAAATGTCGGGGCATTTGTTCAACAATTATTGAAAATCTGTTTAAAGATAAACAGATTCAGTTCAGTTCAGAGGCTTCCACAGATGATGGAATCCACAGTTTTTCGCTGGATTATTTTTCAGGATTAGGGATAACTACTGCAAAACTGGAATTTAAAAGTAATTTGCGAAATGTATACAAATCTGTTTCTTTTGGCCAGTGCCAAAGAGGCATGCTATTGTGACGTAAGTTAGCTGGTTATTTCTTTATTCAGTAAAAAGCTTGTTAAGAATATTGAATGGGCAGTTGATATCCTCTTATGGGCTTGTTAAGTGATGCATAGCTCCTAGATATAGAGGTATTTCTTATGTGTTTTGAATGGAAGATCCATCAGAATTATGGGAAGGTGATTCACCTCCATACCAGCTCGATGGAGGGGGCAGGAGTGTGTGTGTGTGTGTATAGCGACATACAGAGAAGCAAACTGAGATGTGAGTTAGCTAGGCGCTATGAGTTAAACCACAGAACCTAGGACTTGCTAGACCCAGAGTGTTGATTCTGGTCGCAAGACAATTGCAAACCATAGGTTATGAACTGGTTTGTGTAGAGCAGGGTTTCCCAAACTTCGGTCCCCAGCTGTTTATGGACTACAACTTCCATCATCCCTGGCCGGCAGGACCAGCAGTCATGAATGATGGGAATTGTAGTCCCCCCATTACTGGCTTCCAGCCTGATCTAAGGTGGGTTGCAAGTTGCAACAGCAATGATAGCACCATAAAAATACAAGGAAGGAAGGAAGGAAGGAAGGAAGGAAGGAAGGAAGGAAGGAAGGAAGGAAGGAAGGAAGTCTCTTTGGGCTGAAAGAGGTCTGAAGAGGTCGAAGACTAGTGAGTTAGAGTTACCTGCAAATGTGAGTTCTCCAATCTCCGCAATTCATTTGTAGTCTTGGACACTTTAAGGCATCATATATACTTTTAAAGTTGCTTTGAGTTTTTTGCAAAATAGCTGTTTGGCATTATATATGCATTTATTGGTTACTTTTTGTTAAGTAATATTCATTAAGTAATAACGGAGTGGAGGAGAACCATGTACCCCGTTTTGAGGTCCTCAGAAGAGAAACAAAGAAACGGACATCCAGTGTAGCCATTAAAAGGTATAATACCATAAAATGATCCCAACAGTATAAAACGCCGGCACTGCCTGATCGCTAAAGCGTACATGCTTTATATCAGACTTCCAGCACATCCCAATAATAAAGACCCCCTACCTATTATTTATCTTAACACCACACACTCACAAGAGCCAAGGTATAACAGCTCAAATTACTCCACTGTGAATCGCAACAAGGACTTTCTCTTACAGTATAGACCTCAAGGAAACACGATCTGAAAGAGAAGGGGTATCGATTGGACAGAGCCTCTGTTGCTACTCCTTGGGAGAAGGGGGTGAAAGAACGCTTTGAGTCAGTCAGTGACTGAATCAGCAGTGCCAAAGTCATTTGCCCTTTGTCCTTTGCTGAGCTAAGAGATGGATAACCTTTTCCAGCACTGCCCCATTGTAACCCCTGTGGGAGGCTAGGGGCTGCCAGAGGGCAGGGCACAAAAGTGGGTGTAGCCCAAAGGGATGGAGGAGGAATCTGCCTTGCTCACCTGGCTGATCCTGGTAGGTGAGATCAATGGACTACTTCAGAAGCCCACCCACCCACAAACGCTAGCCACTCAGGCTGTGGGTGGATGAACACACCATATCAGATGTTTTAAAGAGAAAAAGTTGGGAGGGGAAGGAAGCAGGGTGCAACCATTGGACTGCCTTGTTGATTTGAGCTGTGGTGAAGTAAAAGATAAAGCTTTTGAACTTGAACTCAGTTGCGTTGGAGAAATAACCAATAGAAAAGATGAAGGTGTCCCAAAAGAAATTAAGGAAGAAGCAGAGAAATATGCTAAGGAATCTCTGGAAGAAGAAGATGAATCAGATGATGAAAATACAGTGGTACCTCGGGTTAAGTACTTAATTTGTTCCAGAGGTCCATTCTTTACCTGAAACTGTTCTTAACCTGAAGCACCACTTTAGCTAATGGGGCCTCCTCCTGCTGCTGCACCGCAGGAGCACGATTTCTGTTCTCATCCTGAAGCAAAGTTCTTAACCTGAAGCACTATTTCTGGGTTAGCGGAGTCTGTAACCTGAAGCGTATGTAACCTGAAGCGTATCTAACCTGAGGTACCACTGTACGTTACTTTAAAACAAAGGTTTTGATCTATACTGCAGACCTGTGCATGCGTTTTCCATGATGTATGTGCTGGAAGACTATTTTGAGTGACCAACTCACACTAAAAAACACCAAAAACTCCAATTGATGTTATTTTTTAAAAAGTGTGTTGCTAGGCTGATTTTTAAGGTACCCAATGGTATGGACACAGGGCTCTCCCAGACTTCCTTTCGTGTCACATATATAGGCATAGGTCTGTGTTTTTAAGCTCCTGTGGCTTTCTCCAGACCCCCCCCCCCCGCTCTTTAACACTGCGGAATTGTTTTCAGTGGTAAAAAGATTTTGGCAGGGAAAGCATCAGGGCAAAAAAAAAAAAAAGTATTCAGACATGGACTGGGAATGCATGGATCTATTCCTACAAAGCATGGGCAAAAGGTAAGTTTGCATGAACCCTTTTTTTTTTTAAATAATTTTTTATTAACCGGCCAATAAAATCAAATTAAATCACATCACATAAATTCCGAATTACAAAGCCGAATTTTAAATTTTTGTTGGGGGGACCCATATTTCAAGATCCGAAGGGGGATTCTGATCATCTTCTTGCTACTGCGTTAATGTCCAAATCAATCCAAATCAGTCCAAACAGAGTTCATAATTCTATCCAGTCTTATCTTGCTGTTTCCACATCACATCTTGTTCATATATTTTCTCTTTTTTCTTTATGATCTCTTCTGATAGTCTCCTTAAGCCGATAAACACCAATAATAATCCTGTGTGAATTTTTCCGTTCTTCCAATCCTCAAATCGAGATGGTTTCTGTTAAAAGTCTTTGACCAGACCCTCAGTCTCTGCGTTAGAGATGTAGTTGATGCCGGTGACTTTCAGGCCGAGGGCATCAAACCAGTCTAGCCCTAGGAGGCTTGGCCGCTGACCTTTGGCCACCACCAACCGGAGCAGGCCCGAAAAATCCTTGAAGGCGATCCGGAACCAGCCAACGCCTACCACGGGAATGTCGTTTCCCTGGTAGTCTCTCAGGTGTACGCGGTGAGAGTCGAGTTGCCTTTTGGACACTCTGGGTACCAGTCTTTTGATGGTGCTCCAAGACATGATGGACAGGGCAGACCCGGTGTCGATCTCCATGTCACATGGAGCTCCTTCAATGAGCACCGTGACGTTCAGCTTGCGTCGCGTAGGCGAGCCGGTTTGGCCAATCGTGGTTCCAGACAGGCAGCGGCAGTTGGTGAGAGCGAAACAACTTTCCTTGGCAGACTGGAGTGAAGACTTGGACTTGCGAGTCGGTGAAGGGGGGGTGTCAGACGGAGCCGATCGGCAGACCTTAGCGATGTGGCCCCTTCTGGAACACTTCCTACAAATGGCGTCTCTGAATCGACACTTGGCACGGGAATGGTTGCCTCCGCAGCCGGCACATTCCGGTTGGCCCTTGGACTTCTGTTGGAACTTCCTGCGCTCCCGCTTTGTCTGGTGCACGTCATCGTCTTCACTGGAGGATGCCTCATCACTGCTGGCCTCTTCATGATGCACCGGAACTGGCTCCCTAGCAAGACGCGGGCTGCTGGACTTGCGGATCTCCTGGGCGGAGCGTTCAGCAGCTTCTGAAGCCACAGCCTCCTCAATGGCTTTCTGTAGCGTGAGGTCTGGCTTGGCGAGGAGACGCCATTGCAGATGGATGTCCCGGACCCCGCAGACGATTCGATCCATCAGGGCATCGTCTAAGTCTCGGAACTCGCAGTGCATTGCAGCCTGTCGCAGGGCGGTGGTGTAGTTGTTGATTGACTCCCCCTCTGCCTGGTTCCGGTGGTAGAACGCATGGCGGGCAGCAATCTTGGACGGCTTTGGTGCGTAGTGGTTGCGGAGCTTCTCTTGGATCGTGTCCCATGGTGTTGCCTGGACTGCTTCAGGCGCAACCAATGCTCGGGCCGTCTCAAACACCTCAGGCCCACAGAGGCTGAGGAATAGGCCCCGCTTCCTCTCCTTTGATACTTCTGTCAGCTCGTTGGCTTGGAGGTAGCAGTCGAACCGAGCGAGGTAGGAGTCCCATGATTCAGAGGATGGCGCAAACGGCGGTAGAGGCACAAGTGAAGCCATGATTCCGATGCCGGCGTGAAGGGCGATGGATGGAACACAGTGCTCTAGCCAGAACAGTCAGCTCTGAATTGGTTCTGTCCAGTGATTTCGCTCAGTGATTTCGCTCTGTGATTCAGCTCAGTTCAGAGGCTGGCCGCATCTGGCTGTGCTCTGATGTCCATCAATCCCATCCTCGTCGCCAGTGTTAAGTTGTGGGTTGACATAGCAGACGACACAGCGATTTCTCCAAAGCAGCTCTTTATTTTGTAAGCTGGAATAGAACTGACTAGCAAACAGCTCAGCCGGCCTGCTTTTATAGGCAGCCGGCTGTCAACATTGTAGCAACAACAACCCAGAGTTTCCCGCCTAAAATAACTGACGTGGACCTGAGTGAAAACTATCTACAGACCTGAGTGAAAACTATCTACAGTATTCCCCTGCTGGCCCAGGGTGAAACTTCACTACATAACAGTGCCTAGTGCCCCCATCCCCACAAATTCGGGGGTGGTATAGGGCACAGCAGGGAAGGGCAGTCCCCCCCCCACCATCCTGGGGGCGATAGGGAGGCTAATTACTCCCATCATAGCCTCCAAATTACCTCGCGTGGGTCGGAGAGATGTTATTGTCAGCCATCTTCTGATGCGCCCCCTAGTGGCCCCCCAAGTTTGCATGAACCCCTTGTTCCCCTCTGACAACTGGGAACAAACTGGGCTTTAATGGAGCCCTGTACACGTTACACATGTGCAAACCAGCCCACACACAAATATGACTTAGACATTTAACTAAAGGAGTTAATTAGAATTGTTAATAGCTGAAGGCGACCAGGTTAACGGAGAGCGTGGACTGAAATGGAACGCTAGCTTTATTTGCCTCCCCCTTTCTCCTTGCCCGGGACACGGGTGGTGCTGTGGGTTAAACCACAGAGCCTAGGACTTGCTGATCAGAAGGTTGGCGGTTCGAATCCCCGCGATGGGGTGAGCTCCCGTTGCTCGGTCCCTGTTCCTGCCAACCTAGCAGTTTGAAAGCACGTCAAAGTGCAAGTAGATAAATAGGTACCGCTCCAGCGGGAAGGTAAACGGTATTTCCGTGCGCTGCTCTGGTTCACCAGAAGCGGCTTAGTCATGCTGGCCACATGACCCGGAAGCTGTACGCCAGCTCCCTCGGCCAATAAAGCGAGATGAGCACCACAACCCTAGAGTCGTCCATGACTGGACCTAATGGTCAGGGGTCTCTTCTCCTTGCCCAGTTGGAGTTTATATAGCTAATACCACAAAGACAGCTTCTGGGAACAAAAATATTTTCACCTTTTTTGAGAGGCACCTTCAAGAAAATGACTTGTGGGTCATTCCAAGGAAGGATTTCCAAAGAATCACCATTCCGTTCTGAAAATCCACGCAAAGCGTTCCGTGCTTTAATCACGCCCTCACCTTAATTGTCTCCTTGCCCAAGCTAAGGGAACCCTGCCCTTTTCAATCTTGAATTGTAGTCTCTTTTCAAGGACCTGGTGGTTGGTATTGTTCTCTTCCCTTATCTCTAAAAATGGATTTTTTTATGACATTAGCCGCTCTGAGCCCAGCCTCAGCTGGGGAGGGCGGGATACAAATAAAAAATCATTATTATTATTATTAAAAGCTTTATACTCTTGTGAAATGAAATGACAAGAACTGCATTAAGTGCACACAGAGGACTCCGTGTGTCTCTCGACATGACGATATTTCTCTCTTACTACTTTCTATCCTGTCACCAATCTCTTAATATTCCATTACAAAATCTGGGACATTGTTTGCTATACTTTGAACCAATGAAATGCAGAAGGCCGGCCGGAGCCGTGATCTCTCCTTGTTCTGTTCTGACACATGTTTTGAGCCACAGGGGACGTGCCAGGATGCTACAGACTCATCGGTCCAATGCTGAGTTAAGGGAATGAGGTCACTGCTGTCTTTATCTCTGTACTGGGTGCAGACATCACTGCCTTTATGTTTTGTTTTGCCAGCAAGGACGCTTGGACAGTCTTCCGATGTATGCCCCAGCAGCTGTGCTTTAGTTCTCCATGAGAGCATTGCCAGGTTCTCATTTACACTGTAGGTCGGATCATGTCTCCCACACTAAGCAAGTGGCAAGACGTAAGCCAAGCTTCCTCTGGGAATCTGACCAGACTTTCTCCCCAGCCACCTGTGCCTAGGGATGGGTGACTGAATCTCTCCGTTTTGGTTTCTTATTCTCCCAATCAGTTCCACCTCAGCTGGTTCTTCCCCCACCCCAAAAGGTTCTCATGAAAATTAGCCAGCATTTTAGTGCTAATTTCTCGTTGGTTGGCACCCATCTGTCTTGGGAGACAATGGAAGACTCCACCTTCGGGGGTGAAGACAAACCTGCTGTAGCTGTAGAGGGACATGTTTTGTTGCAGTTGGGGCAGATGAAGGCGTCCGGTTGTGAGAATGGGTCATTGGCAGCTACCTGATGGTGCTGAGTTCTAACACCAAGACAGTGAAGACATATTTCAAAGGAACAATCCCTCAAAAGCATTACATAAAAGCATTGCTCTTGTGCAAACATACTCGCTTTCCCAGCAGAATCTCTGGGATGCGTTAGCTGTGCAATGACAATCTTACTGCAAAATCTGGGCGTGGGTCAGACTGAAATGGTAGAATATTAACCCGACCAGATGTCTAATACTGCTTCTCACCGTTGTTGAACGAAAGTCCCCCACACAGTCTGTGATGACAAGTCCTGTGTCAAGTCCCGTGCTTCAGTGCTTTACCACGTGAATGAGAAATTCCTCTTGTCTGCGGCTGCTATAAGAACCTCCTTTCCGCTCTGGCTTCATCACGGGAATGTGATGTTTATTTTCAAAGTCTCTTCTTTCTTGGCTGGGTTTTCATGTCAGTTTTTTTTTTTTCTTTTTAGCCCTTGAAATCACTCCCGACAATAATTGGTTGCAGTGAGTGAGAGGGGTTTTTTCTTTCTTTCTGGGACTGATTAGCATGTGACACACATTCCAAAGTCTTATAACATTGCTCTGACAGATTTGAGAGTCACACTGGGATATTTGAGAGAGTCACACTGTTAAAAGGCTCCTTGATTCTACTTAGGAAACTTTGCCACCAGGAAGAAAGGCAGAGATCAAAAGCAGGATAAGCACACAAAAGAAGCTTAAACAGATCATATACATAGTTTCTGCTTATGTGATAATATTCACATATTATTTACTTTCTTTGGCTGTTGATCAGCTGGCCCTCAGTAACGGGACACGATGGGTGGCATATAATTTAAAAACCAATACAATTAAATCATCCAAACGATAAAACCACAGAATCATATTAGCAGCCAGGTATGGTGTGGGGCTGACCTCTTTCTTCCTAGCAGGATTCTTACCTTAAATCTGAAATCTGAAATTTCTGAAATCTGAAATATCTGAAATCATCACTACAGTTTCACACTGGCGGAAACTGCACCAGCACATTAGAATAGCCTACCTGTGGTGAACCTGTGAAAAGATCTAGTTTTTTGTTAGGAGAGCTGGGGGTGGTAGCAATCCTTCAAGTAGATGTATCTATGCTCCGATTTCTTCAAACAGAACCTGGACTTCAAAGCAGCCATTGTCAAAGTTTTACTTGCAAATGGAGAGGAGCAAAACTCCATCATACGTTAGACAGACAGTGCTTAGAGCTGCTGCTTGTTAACAATGGGATGTGATCCAGGTTCATTAATTTCAGTGGGCCTACTCTGAGTAGGAATTAATTGCCCACAACCCCAAGTCCTCATGGGAAAAGCTTTAATTTTATTTTAGCTCTAAAAGAGAAATGTATTTTTGTTTCTATAAAAAAGACCCCTTAATAAATGCTTTCTGTCAGTATTTTTTTTTTAAATTATCTCTTATCAGAGTTGTTAAAAAAGTATAAATCAAATGCCTTTCTTGGCAAAAGATGCTAGTTGTTGTTGTTTTTAAATGTTCACTCCACAGAATATATGTCCATTCCACTGAGTCACTGAGGTTTATCATGGTACTGCTGCTACTCTCATGCAGCCATCCGGCCGTGTACCTGCTGGAACATTCAGTGTCCTTGTCATCTAATTTCCTTTCTCAGTGAAGGGTGATTTGTTGACAAAGGAGGGGGAGCACTTTTTAGAGTTAAAGCTATGATCAGTATGTAAAAAAAAAAAAAAGCTATGAATTATAAAGACCCAGTCCATCTACTAAATTGGTAGGGCAAATATCAGAATTTCAGTTTATCTCAGTTTTTCCACTATTAAATTCAGCCCCCCCCCCCAATATATATATCCCATGGAAATGCATCAACATTTTTACGACAATTTGTCTTAATAGACATGTTTCCCCTAATTATATTTTTTGCAGTAATATTTCCAGTAGAATAATGCTTTGTTCGTGGTTTTCATGACTATACACATTTTTATGCTCATATTTACCCCAGCAATATGCTTTTTTTTTTTTGCTTAGCTGGCAGTTGTGTTCCTCTGTGAAGCTAGTGTGTTGGCAGTGAATGACAGGGCCTTTTCTACAGTGGCCCCCAGGTCCACTCTCCCTAGCTTCATCATTGTATACATCTCAGTGTCAAGCCAAGGCACACCTTTTTGCACTGGCCTCAGGGGATGGAGAGTGAGTTCAGAACACCCTTCCCAACCGATGCTTAAAAAGGTAAAGGGACCTCTGACCATTAGGTCCAGTTGTGGCCGACTCTGGGATTGCGGTGCTCATCTCGCTTTATTGACCGAGGGAGCCAGCATCCATATTGCATAAAAAGATATTGACCCAGACTTCACACTCACCTACTATGAAACCTTGGGCCTCTTCTAGCTTCTTAGACTGGTTTTTGAGTCAAAGTAAGTTACTCCAAAATTTATTCTGGATTTGCAACACACACTGGCACAGAGCCAAAGTAAACCTTTTGGTGCAGCCTTGCGTAGAGCTGTTTTGGGGCAGACACATTGACAAAGCAACTGACATGTATTGTTAAGCATTTTCTTATCACAGGCTCCAGCTGCAGGAGAGTTGCATCCAAATATATTTATTAGGCTGACAGAATGCCAGCTTCCCTTCTCTGATTCTACATCCATCCAATTGATAGTACATATGTACTTACATGTAAGAGAGTTTGGATTTGATATCCCGCTTTATCGCTACCCAAAGGAGTCTTAAAGCAGCTAACATTCTCCTTTCCCTTCCTCTCCCACAACAAATACTCTGTGAGGTGAGTGGGGCTGAGGGACTTCATAGAATAGAATCATAGAATCATAGAGTTGGAAGAGACCACCCCCCTGCCAAGCAGGAAACACCATCAGAGCACTCCTGACATATGGTTGTCAAACCTCTGCTTAAAGACCTCCAAAGAAGGAGACTCCACCACACTCCTGGGCAGCAAATTCCACTGTCGAACAGCTCTTACTGTCAGGAAGTTCTTCCTAATGTTTAGGTGGAATCTTCTTCCTTGTAGTTTGGATCCATTGCTCCGTGTCCGCTTCTCTGAAGTGTGGCTAGCCCAAGGTCACCCAGCAGCTGCATGTGGAGGAGCGGAGACGCGAACCCGGTTCACCAGATTACGAGTCCACCACTCTTAACCACTACACCACACTGACTCTCTACTCCTTTCAACCCAGCTGGGAAGCTGTATGTGATTTTTTAAAAAACATATGGGGTGAGTGGTGGGGAGAGGGATCTTTTCAGTCATCCTTAAGCTAAAATATTCCGGGAAGTGCAGCTCCTGAGCAGTAGGGGACTTTAAGTTTTAAAATAAAATAAAAAATGGGAAAGTCTTCTCCACCTTGTAAGGGTAAGGAAACGGCAATCCCCTCCCCAAAATTTTTTTTTGGGGGGGAAACCATCTTTCCTCTATGTTTGTTTTTGCTAAGCTTTTGGTTTGTCCCCAACCGTCCAGCAAATATTTGAAAAAGATATGCACCTCTGCTGGGCATTGTATTCTGTTACACCTCCTGCCCTTGAAACTATCATTACATACCCTCAGTTTAGGGAAAGGAATAGAATAAAAATGGGAATGATTTTTATTGTTATTATTTATTTGATCTATATACCACCCGTTATCAAAATATCTTAGGGCAGCGTACAACATTTTCAAACATTTTACGGAGGTTAATTATAAAACACATAAAACAAAGCATAGTATTAGACAGCATACTAATAAAAATGGTCATAATAATGGTCCCCCGCCCCACAACTTTAACATTATTCAGATTATTTAATGGTTGGAGGCCTGGGAAAAGAGGAACATTTTTGCTTGGTGACTAAAGACCTGTGATGGTGCCAGGTGAACCTCTCTGGCAAGAGCATTCCACAGATGGGGAGCCACCACAGAAAAGGCCCATTCTCATGTTGTCACCCTTCAAACCTCTTGGGGAGTGGGTACATAGAGATGGGCCTCCGATTACAAGCAGAGGGTCTGGGTCAGTTCATATGGAAACAAACATATTAGCATAAGTTATCCAGCGATATGGCTAGTAAAAGAGACGCGGGTGGCGCTGTGGGTTAAACCACAGAATCTAGGACTTGCCATTCAGAAGGTCGGTGGTTGGAATCCCCACGACAGGGTGAGCTCCCATTGCTCGGTCCCTGCTCCTGCCAACCTAGCAGTTCGAAAGCACATCAAAGTGCAAGTAGATAAATAGGTACCACTCCAGCGGAAAGGTAAATAGCGTTTCTGTGTGCTTCTCTGGTTCGCCAGAAGCGGCTTAGTCCTTCCGGAGGCGGCGCGAACGGTAATGGCGGTCCTCTTCCACTAGTGAGGAGGAAGCTCCGCGGAATTGGGTCGTCCGCTACGGCGAAGCGGAGACCCACTTTGGAAACCCACAGGCAGCAAGAGCCTGTGGTCTTGAGACTCGGTGGGCGCCAGAAGCGACCCCCAAAGCGCTGAAGGAACCCCGTAAGGGGCTCCGGAACGTGGAGGGGTAGCGGCACTGTGAGTCGTTTCGCGATCTGCGGAGTGAAGCCGCGCTGCTGCTGCCGGTGAGCGCTGACCTCTCTTCCTGAAAACTTCTGATTCGAAAAAGCAACAACCCGTGAGTAAAGAAGGACTTTATAAAATCTGAGACTAAAAACTACTGAATTTGGCTGAAAGCGGAGCGACGTAAAAACAGGAAGTCCGTCTTCCGCTGTCACTGAACCTCAAAGCAAAGAGCTGGAGGAGTGGAGGCAAAGAAAGAAATTTTTAACTTAATTGATCTGAGCACCCATTGAATTTTCCTGTAAGCAAACAAGGACTTTAAGCATTTGATTTATGCTCTTTATCTGCATTGTGATACCTTTCTTCTATTGGAAATATAATTTGAGTAAGAAACCCAGGTGTTGGAGCTGCCTGAGCAACTGAGCTGTCAGTTTGCAGATTTGGACACTTTGAATTAAAAATTGCAACAATCTGAGGGAGTTTGGACTTGCTACTTTGAAGTAACATTTGGAATACCAGCATGCACTGTCTGAAACAATTGTGACTGCCAATATTAACTCTGCTTAAAACCTGTTATTGAAGGTTCCTGGATTTTAAACTTGACTCTAGTAATTTTACCAGAACTGATCTCTTTCCTAAAGACATTTTAAGCTCCCCCTAGAGGATTTGGGATTTATAACAGTGACATCATTTTACTTTCCTTTTCCCGGCCTCCTGTTTGATTGTTAACATCTGGGCTGTTGCTTTCTCATGGGAACAACTCAGCTTGACCTTGACTTTTAGATAACTCTGGAATGAGTGGCGCAAGAAAAAAGGGACCAAAAACTAGACAAACAACTTTAACAACTTTAACCTCAGCCTCACAGACACGTAGATCATCTGTACCTACTCTGCCTTCAGAGGAAGAAGCTGCTTCTCTGCCACAAGCAGGGGAGGGAGAAATTGAGCAATTACAATTGGAAGATATGGCCTCAGGAGCAACTGCTTCTATATTAGAGAAAATTTATGAAAAATTGGAATCTTTGGATAAGAGAGTGGAATCTTTGGATAAGAAAGCTGACGAACAAACAGCTAAAATTGACCAAAACACAGAATGCCTAAATAGATTAACTGGTCAAGTATCACCGAACGTACAAGCAATTGGAGAACTGACGGAGGCCACAGTAGAAAATCGGAAATTGGCTGAGGATACTAGCCAAAGACTTGGAAATTTAGAACAAGAGGTAAGACCACTCTGCAAACAAGTAGGTGAACACCAGACCTATCTCTCTATGATAGAACTGCGGAATAGGGAGAGTAACCTAAGGATAAGGTCGATACCAGAAGCGGAAGAAGGCAACTTAGCTGAGTTTTTGACCAAAGAATTTTCCAAGTTTTGGAATTTAGAGGAAAATGACTTAAAAATTGTATCAGCTTTCAGGCTTGGAAGACTGGCAAAGAAAGAGAAGCCCAGAGATTGTTTGATAACATTGAGATCAAAGGAGGAAAGGGATAAGATTTTGGTCCTACACTACGAAAAGTCACTGAACATTTTGGACAAAAGAATTGAAATTTATAAAAACATTCCTAAACAACTGTTGGATCTTAGATCTGCTTACTTGGAATTGGTCAGACTGTTGAGGAGCAACTCAATTATCTTCAGGTGGGAATTTCCTCAAGGATTATCCTTTACCTTCAGAGGGAAGAAGGTCAAAATCAGAACATTGGAAGATAGAGACAAATTTCTGATTGCACACGGAGAGGACCTTCAAAAAGGAATTGAACTACCTCCTGGGCCTGGAGCACCGGCGGTACCTGCACCTTCGGAACCGGAAGATCCAGTGAATAAGATACCACCCCCAGGAAATTAACCAGATTTATTCAGGATGTCTCTGCAACTTTTGAGTTGGAATATAAATGGCTGTAACATCCCAGAAAAAAGGAGGAAAATATTTCATATATTAAAAAAAGAACAATTGGACATTATTTGTTTACAAGAAACACACGTGACTAGGCTCCATAGAAAAGTGTTAATAAATAAAAGACTTGGCCAGGAATTTATATCTTCAGACAGAGTAAAGAAGAGAGGTGTGGTGATATATGCAAAAGAGAGCCTGTCACCTAAATTTTTATTTAAAGATGAACATGGAAGAATTTTGGCAATTGAGATACAGCATCAAGGAGAGAAGCTTTTGATATTAGGAATTTATGCACCTAATGAGGGGAAATCGGAATTTTATAAGAAGTTGCATGAGACTATGTTTGATTATCTGGACTACAACAACATCATTATGATGGGAGATATGAATGGGGTCGTATCAACTAACATGGATAAGTCACAAAGCCAAAACGTCACAAAAGACGGCAGACTACCAAAGACTTTTTTTGAAATGACAGACAATATGGATCTGATTGACACCTGGAGAACAAAGAACCCCTTGGGAAGAGAGGGAACATTTTTCTCTGAAGCCCAGCTGACCTGGACAAGAATCGACCAAATATGGATATCTAGAGGTCTGGCACCCAAGGCCAGAAAGGTGGAAATCTGCCCAAAGACCTGCTCCGACCATAACGCAGTAAAGATGGATATGACACTATTACCAACCGGTTCCTTTAGATGGAAGATGAATGACAACTTGTTTAGAGATCAGGAGATTATTAAGAAGGCCCAAAAAGCCTTGAAGGATTACTTCGAGATAAACATGAACACTACGGTGGAAAAAAGAATTATCTGGGATGCAAGTAAGGCTGTGATGAGGGGGTTCTTGATACAACAGAACGCTGTAAAGAAAAAGATACAAAATGAGAGAAAAGATAAGATCTTGGAGAAAATCAAAGAATTAGAGAAGAAGTTAAGATCAAACCCGAAGTCACAGCCGATTCTGAGAGAAATTAAACTTTATCAAGCTCAATATTCTAAATTGATAAATCAGGAAATAGAGTGGAAGGTTAAACTAATGAAACAAAAAACTTTTGAATCGGCGAATAAATGTGGAAAACTGCTAGCTTGGCAGTTGAAGAGGAGACAAAAACTAAATACAGTTACAAATCTAGAGATTGAAGGAAGAAACATTCAGAACCCGGCAGACATTAGAAAGTGCTTCCAGAGATACTTCAAAAAATTATACACTCAATGGCCGCAAGATGAGGTTGAGATTAAACAATTTTTGGAAAAAAATGGACTACCAAAATTGTCACAAGAAAATAGATTAATCCTGAACTGTAAAATAACACGACAAGAGATTGAACAAGCCATTCAGAACATGCAACTGGGCAAATCTCCAGGGCCAGATGGGTTGACCTCCTAGTATTATAAGACATTAAAAGACTACTTGATACAACCATTGATGGAGGTTAGCAATGAAATTATGGAGGGGAAGAGGGCGCCGGAATTGTGGAAGGAAGCCTTTATCACATTGATACCAAAATCGGAAGCTGAAAAGACACAACTTAAGAACTATCGTCCCATCTCTCTTTTAAATGTGGATTACAAAATATTTGCAGACATTTTGGCAAGTAGACTCAAAAAAGTTCTAAATGAAGTAATCCACAAGGACCAGGCAGGCTTTCTCCCAGGTAGACATTTGTTCGCCAATACAAGGAACATTATTGACATTTTGGAACTTCTGCAAACAGATATAAATACAAAAGCAGTATTAATTTTTATAGATGCGGAGAAGGCCTTTGATAATATTTCCTGGAAATTTATGAAGGGAAATTTAAAAGAAATGAGAGTGGGACAGGGTTTTGAGAATGGGATTGATGCAATATATTCAGAACAAAAGGCCAAATTGATAGTTAACAATGTGGTTACAGAAGAGTTTAAAATTGAAAAAGGAACATGACAAGGCTGCCCCATTTCCCCTTTGCTTTTTATTTCGGTCCTGGAGGTGCTCTTGAATATGATTAGAGAGGACCGGTTGGTGGAAGGAATTCAGGTCGGAGCGAAACAATATAAACTTAAAGCTTTTGCAGATGACCTAGTTTTGACCCTGCAGGAGCCAGAATCTAGTACGAAAAGAGTAATACAATTGATTCAAGACTTTGGTCGGGTGGCGGGTTTTAAATTAAACAAACAGAAAACTAAGGTGTTGGAAAAAAATTTGACAGATACAGAGTCAGAACGGTTTCAGAGAGAGACAGAATTAAAAGTGGTTAAAAAAGTAAAGTACCTAGGGGTAAACATAACAGCAAAAAATCTGAGTCTATTTAAGGATAACTATGAAAAATGTTGGTCACAAATTAAGAGAGACTTAGATAGTTGGACAAAATTGAAACTTTCCTTGTTAGGCCGAATTGCTGCTATCAAGATGAATGTATTGCCAAAAATGTTGTTTTTGTTCCAAACACTGCAGATTGTGGACAAGACGGAGTGCTTCCGGAAGTGGCAGAGAGACATCTCTAAGTTTGTCTGGCAGGGCAAAAAGCCCAGAATTAAGTTTAAGATATTAACGGATGTGAAAGAAAGAGGGGGCTTTGCCCTGCCAGACCTAAAGTTGTATTATGAAGCCGCAGCTTTCTGCTGGCTAAAAGATTGGCTACTTCTCGAAGACACTGACGTATTGGACTTGGAAGGTTTCAATAATGCTTTTGGTTGGCATGCATACTTATGGTATGACAAGGTTAAGATCAATAAGGCCTTTAAGAACCATATTGTCAGAAAAGCAGTGTTTAATGTCTGGACAAAATATAAAGACTTATTGGAAAACAAAACTCCAAGGTGGCTTTCACCTCTGGAAGCTAAGGCCCGAAAAAGACCCAATATGGAGGCCAAATGGCCAAAATATTGGGAAATACTAGAAAAAGAAGGAGACAATTGGAAATTGCAGAGTTTGGAGAAATTAAAGGATAAAGTGTGAGACTGGTTACACTACGCTCAGATTAAAGAAGTTTTTAAAAATGACAAAAAGTTAGGGTTCCAGGTGGAGAAATCGAAATTGGAAACAGAACTGTTAGAACCTAAGACTAAGGTACTTTCAAGAATGTATAACTTGCTGTTAAAATGGAACACACAAGACGAAACGGTTAAATCGGCTATGATAAAGTGGGCACAGGATATTGGGTATAATATCATGTTTGATGACTGGGAAAGGTTGTGGACCACTGGGTTGAACTTCACTGCTTGTAACGCTTTGAAGGAAAATGTAATGAAAATGATATATAGATGGTACATGACCCCAGTTAAACTTGCCAAAATATACCACCTGTCTGATAATAAATGTTGGAAATGTAAAGAAAATGAAGGAACATTCTTTCACCTCTGGTGGACGTGCCCTAAAGTGAAGGCTTTCTGGGAAATGATATATAATGAGTTGAAAAAGGTATTTAAGTATACCTTCCTTAAGAAACCAGAGGCCTTTCTTCTGGGTATTGTCGGCCAGAGGGTGATAAAGAAGGACAGAACTTTTTTCTTGTATGCAACAACGGCAGCAAGGATACTCATCGCTAAATATTGGAAAACCCAAGATCTACCCACACTGGAAGAATGGCAGATGCAACTGATAGACTATATGGAACTGGCTGAGATGACCGGCAGAATCCGAGACCTGGGAGAGGAGAGGGTTGAAGAAGATTGGAAGAAATTCAAGATTTACCTACAAAAATATTGTAATTTGGTTGAATGTTAATAAGGATGCTAGATCACAAACAATTGAGCACCGCTAAAATAGTTGGAATTAGGATGATAAGTGAGATTGAGGAAAATATAAATTTTTTGGAGAATTATTAATTATATTTAAACGAGCGGGACATAAGAACGCAAACAAGTTGATAAATTGCTGGCAAAAATTTATAATGATGTAAGTGGGAGTGGGAGACGTGAGGGAGTCCAAAGAAGTTATGAAACTATGTTATGAAATATGTTACATTGTTTACTAATTTTGCATTGGTATTTAAAAATCTCAATAAAATATTATTAAAAAAAAAAAAAGAAGCGGCTTAGTCCTGCTGGCCACATGACCTGGAAGCTGTACGCTGGCTCCCTCGGCCAATACAGCGAGATGAGCGCCGCAACCCCAGAGTCGGCCATGAATGGACCTAATGGTCAGGGGTCCCTTTACCTTTTTATGGCTAGTAAAGGCAGAATTCACAGAGCAGTTTACGTATGGCAAAAATAGGGAACCTGTGGCCCTCCAGATTACAATTCCCAGCATTCCTAATACTGTCCATTCTGGGTGGGGCTGATGGGAGTTGGAGCCCAACAACCGATTCAGAGACGTGAGTTCCCCATCTTGGCCCTATAAATGGGAAATGTGGAAGGTAGGATGAGGCTTTCTCACACAGTGTCCTGCCATTAACCACTGCTTCCCTTATGTGATTGTTGACTGAGAGCAATAGTAAAATTCATAAACAAACCAGAGAGGGGAAGTTAGAATCATAGAATCATAGAGTTGGAAGAGACCACAAGGGCCATCGAGTCCAACCCCCTGCCAAGCAGGAAACACCATCAGAGCACTCCTGACATATGGTTGTCAAGCCTCTGCTTAAAGACCTCCAAAGAAGGAGACTCCACCACATTCCTTGGCAGCAAATTCCACTGTCGAACAGCTCTTACTGTCAGGAAGTTCTTCCTAATGTTTAGGTGGAATCTTTTTTCTTGTAGTTTGGAACCATGGCTCCGTGTCCGCTTCTCTGGAGCAGCAGAAAACAACCCTTCTCCCTCCTCTATGTGACATTCTTTCTATGTGTTGAAAGAATGACCGCATTGAGCACATGATGAGTCACTCTGGGTATTCAGCAACCTTGAGATGTTGATGTGGCTTTGATATGCTTTTAATCGCCAACCATTACTTCTTTTACAGACTTTGGAAAGCACCGCCTTTAAAACAAATCTTCCCATGCTCTGTTGGAACGAAGGTCACAAGTACCTCATATATAGCTTCTATGCTTTGGTCTACAAGGCTTCCCACGCAGAGGGTGTGCATTTATGTGCCTACTTATGCTTGGACATATATTATGCACACAACCACCCATCAGAGGGATATAAAACAAGACTGAGTGCTGGAACTCGATCGATGTAAACAG
Source organism: Podarcis cretensis (assembly GCF_951804945.1). Classification (NCBI taxonomy): domain Eukaryota; kingdom Metazoa; phylum Chordata; class Lepidosauria; order Squamata; family Lacertidae; genus Podarcis; species Podarcis cretensis. The sequence continues at coordinate 16,317,366 of NC_137187.1, forward strand.
GGCCAGTCTTAAACATACGTTCTAAGGCAGGCTTCCTCAGACTTGGCCCTCCAGATGCTTTTGGCCTACAACTCCCATGATCCCTAGCTAGCAGGACCAGTGGTCAGGGATGATGGGTATTGTAGTCTCAAAACGTCTGGAGGGCTGAGTTTCAGGAAGCCTGTACTAAGGAGTAAGCCCCACTGAATTCAACTGGATTTGTTGTTGTTGTTTAGTCATTTAGTTGTGTCCGACTCTTCGTGACCCCATGGACCAGAGCACGCCAGGCACTCCTGTCTTCCACTGCCTCCCGCAGTTTGGTCAAACTCATGCTGGTAGCTTCGACAACACTATCCAACCATCTCGTCCTCTGTCGTCCCCTTCTCCTTGTGCCCTCCATCTTTCCCAACATCAGGGTCTTTTCCAGGGAGTCTTCTCTTCTCATGAGGTGGCCAAAGTATTGGAGCCTCAGCTTCAGGATCTGTCCTTCCAGTGAGCACTCAGGGCTGATTTCCTTAAGAATGGATCGGTTTGATCTTCTTGCAGTTCATGGGACTCTCAAGAGTCTCCTCCAGCACCATAATTCAAAAGCATCAATTATTCGGCGATCAGCCTTCTTTATGGTCCAGCTCTCACTTCCATACATCACTACTGGGGAAACCATAGCTTTAACTATACGGACCTTTGTTGGCAAGGTGATGTCTCTGCTTTTTAAGATTTACTTCTGAGTAAACATGAACATGCTTGTAGTGCATATATTGATTTGCATGTCACATGTAGTCCTATGCTGCTCAGATCTTTCGTCGCACTGATTTATCAAGAGTGCCTATTCTGGAAACTCCTGAGAGAAACAAAGCTTTTTAAAAAGTCATATTTGCTTGTTTTTTTTCTGGTACACAACCATTCCTCAGTGCACTCCTGTGCATGTTTACCAAGAAGTAAGCCCACTTTTCCCCTTCATGGATCACTGCCTTGCCGTGGCGAAGGGGCTTGAAGAACTCAGAGAAGCTATGAACTATGCCGAGCAGGGCACCCAAGATGAACAGGTCATAGTGGAGAGTTTTGACCAAACGTGATCCACCTGGAGGAGGAACCGGCAAGCCACTCCAGTATCCCTGCCAAGAAAACTCCATGGACAAAGACAACAGGCATATAAAAGTTATGACGCTGGAAGATGAGCCCCTCAGGTCGGAAGGCGTCCAACATGCTACTGGGGAAGAGCGGAGGGCAAGTACAAGTAGATCCAGAGCTGATGAAGCGGCTGGGCCAAAGCCGAAAGGACGCTCAGTTGCGGATATGCCTGGAAGCGAAAGGAAAGTCCAATGCTGTAAAGAAAAATATTGCATAGGAACCTGGAATGTAAGAACCATGAACATGGGTAAGTTGGAGGTGGTCAAAAATGAGATGGCAAGAATAAATATTGACATCCTGGGCATCAGTTAACTAAAATGGACGGGAATGGGTGAATTCAGTTCGGATGACCATCATATCTACTACTGTGGGCAAGAAACCCGTAAAAGAAATGGAGTGGCCCTCATAGTCAACAAAAGAGTGGCAAAAGCTGTACTGGGATGCAATCTCAAAAATGATAGAATGATCTCGATACGAATCCAAGGCAGACCTTTTAACATCACAGTAATCCAAGTTTATGCACCAACTACTGGTGCTGAAGAAACTGAAATTGACCAATTCTATGAAGACTTACAACACCTTATAGAAGTGACACCAAAGAAGGATGTTCTTCTCATTATAGGGGATTGGAATGCTAAAGTAGGGAGTCAAGAGATAAAAGGAACAACTGGCAAGTTTGGCCTTGGAGATCAAAACGAAGCAGGGCAAAGGCTAATAGAGTTCTGTCAAGAGAACAAGCTGGTCATCACAAACACGCTTTTCCAACAACACAAGAGACGACTCTACACATGGACATCACCAGATAGGCAGCATCGAAATCAGATTGATTATATTCTCTGCAGCCAAAGATGGAGAAGCTCTATACAGTCAGCAAAAACAAGACCTGGAGCTGACTGTGGCTCAGATCATCAGCTTCTTATAGCAAAATTCAAGCTTAAACTGAAGAAAGTAGGAAAAACCACTGGGCCGGTAAGATACAATCTAAGTCAAATCCCTTATGAATACACAGTGGAAGTGAGGAACAGGTTTAAGGATTTAGATTTGGTGGACAGAGTGCCTGAAGAACTATGGATGGAGGCTCGTAACATTATACAGGAGGCAGCAACGAAAACCACCCCAATGAAAAGGAAATGCAAGAAAGCAAAGTGGCTGTCCAATGAGGCCTTACAAATAGCGGGGGAGAGAAGGCAAGCAAAATGCAAGGGAGATCGTGAAACATACAGGAAATTGAATGCAGATTTCCAAAGAATAGCAAGGAAAGACAAGAAGACCTTCTTAAACAAGCAATGCAAAGAAATAGAGGAAAGCAATAGAATGGGAAGAACCAGAGATCTATTCAAGAAAATTGGAGATATGAAAGGAACATTTCGTACAAAGATTTCCATAATAAAGGACAAAAGTGGAAAGGACCTAACAGAAGCAGAAGACATCAAGAAGAGGTGGCAAGAATACACAGAGGAATTATACCAGAAAGAAACGGATGTCTCATATACCCCAGGTAGTGTGGTTGCTGACCTTGAGCCAGACATCCTGGAGAGTGAAGTCAAATGGGCCTTAGAAAGCACTGCAAATAACAAGGCCAGTGGAAGTGATGGTATTCCAGCTGAACTATTTAAAATTTTAAAAGATGATGCTGTTAAGGTGCTACACTCAATATGCCAGCAAGTTTGGAAAACTCAGCAGTGGCCAGAAGATTGGAGAAGATCAGTCTACATCCCAATCCCAAAGAAGGGCAGTGCCAAAGAATGCTCCAACTATCGCACAATTGCACTAATTTCTCACGCTAGCAAGGTTATGCTTAAAATTCTACAAGGAAGGCTCAAGCAGTATGTGGACCGAGAACTCCCAGAAGTGCAAGCTGGATTTAGAAGAGGCAGAGGAACCAGAGACCAAATTGCAAACATGCGCTGGATTATGGAGAAAGCTAGAGAGTTCCAGAAAGACATTTACTTCTGCTTCATTGACTATGCAAAAGCCTTTGACTGTGTCGACCATGGCAAACTATGGCAAGTTCTTAAAGAAATGGGAGTGCCTGATCACCTCATCTGTCTCCTGAGAAATCTCTATGTGGGACAAGAAGCTACAGTTAGAACTGGATATGGAACAACTGACTGGTTCAAAATTGGGAAAGGAGTACGACAAGGCTGCATTTTGTCTCCCTGCTTATTTAACTTATATGCAGAATTCATCATGCGAAAGGCTGGGCTGGATGAATCCCTAGCCGGAATTAAGATTGCCGGAAGAAATATCAACAACCTCAGATATGCAGATGACACAACCTTGATGGCAGAAAGTGAGGAGGAATTAAAGAACCTTTTATTGAGGATGAAAGAGGAGAGTGCAAAATATGGTCTGAAGCTCAACATCAAAAAAACGAAGATCATGGCTACTGGTCCCATCACCTCCTGGCAAATAGAAGGGGAAGAAATGGAGGCAGTGAGAGATTTTACTTTCTTGGGCTCCATGATCACTGCAGATGGTGACAGCAGCCACGAAATTAAAAGACGCCTGCTTCTTGGGAGAAGGGCAATGACAGGCCTAGACAGCATCTTGAGAAGTAGAGACATCACCTTGCCAACAAAGGTCCGTATAGTTAAAGCTATGGTTTTCCCAGTAGTGATGTATGGAAGTGAGAGCTGGACCATAAAGAAGGCTGATCGCCGAAGAATTGATGCTTTTGAATTATGGTGCTGGAGGAGACTCTTGAGAGTCCCATGGACTGCAAGAAGATCAAACCTCTCCATTCTGAAGGAAATCAGCCCTGAGTGCTCACTGGAAGGACAGATTGTGAAGCTGAGGCTCCAGTACTTTGGCCACCTCATGAGAAGAGAAGACTCCCTGGTGAAGACCCTGATGTTGGGAAAGATGGAGGGCACAAGGAGAAGGGGGCGACAGAGGACGAGATGGTTGGATAGTGTTTTCGAGGTTACCAGCATGAGTCTGACCAAGCTGCGGGGGGCAGTGGAGGACAGGAGTGCCTGGCGTTCTCTGGTCCATGGGGTCACGAAGAGTCGGACACGACTAAACGACTAAACAACAACAAAGCCCACCTTTGTTCAAGGGGGCTCACCCCTCTGCAGCAATGGAGAGTTTCAGTCTCTCTGCTTTTTCTTATTTCTTCAATCTTAGGTTCCCTTCACCACATTTGTTATATTAAGAAAAATGCAAACAGATGCTTGAAATTGAACTTAATAAATGAGAACAACAACAACAACAACAACAACAACAATTTCTAGGCCGCCCATCTAACTGGGTTGTCCGAGCCACTCTGAGCGGCTTCCAACAAATTAAAACATCCAACACAATAAAACATCCAACATTAAAAACTTGAAATTGACAGATCCACCCAATCCTATCAGGGAATGAACCCCGGTAGGATTGGACTCAAGCAAAAAGAATTCTCAGAACAATTAGTCCGCTTTTTACTGTGTATATATCTTCTAATAAATGCATTTTTCAAGTGAACCCTGAACAGCCCAGCGAGGACTGAGCGTGCTCTGTGGCCACGAGATGCCATGGGCTGGATTAGTGAACGAGAGTCTTTTTCTATTCAGTGGTCTGTGTTTGCCTGAGCTTGAGACTGGACTAAGGATTCTGAGCCCCTGTGATCTGATTTGATACATGATATCCAATCACAGAACATTTCAGGATTTGGGCCTCTGCCATTGGCCCTTAAACTCTGAGTCATGATTTGCAGCTTGGGAGTTTAGGCAACCAATCACGTTGAGAGTGGGAGTGGCCCAGGCCTTGTGAAATGTATATAAGCAGTTACTTTGGCCCTGTTGTCCGGTTCTGTTAGGTTAGTAAAGGTTCCTGCTGTTATCACTTGTCTGACTCAGCCATTCACGAACGGGTTGCTGTCAGAGACGTTATCTCCCCCATCGTCCAAAACATAAAACTTTTTTGTTCCTCAATAGCACATGAGATTGAAAGTGCTTGTCTGTAGTTGGTTCCGGGTAGATTACCTGCTTTGGTTTGTTCAGCATTTTAAAGAGCTTATTTCCCACAGTCTGTTCAAACCTTGAAATCTACTCTGATAGGAAGGGGAGGTGGTTTCAAGACTGATATAAAATGGCTACCCCCAATCCACACCGGCTCTGATAGATTTGCTTCATGATTGATACAATGGCTAGCAGGTCTGTGCTGTGGAAATTTGTTTTCTGTTCTAAACTAGAAGAACAGGCTCAACTGAGTCCAATCCTCAAAAGACGGCTTTACGCTTATCAGATATGTGATGGGTATACTTTCACATTGGGCTCACAGCTGAACTGATATATATATCTGTATGCAGCCTTACTAGCAAACATGCTAAATGAAAACTATTTTTTTAGAGACTAATGCACGCCTCCTACTTTTTAGTTTGGAAACAAAGTGTGCTTCAGCAGTCAGAAGTTCGGGAAATGCTAGTCAGACTAGGATATATTTGTTCATTTCACAGGAAGCAGTTTAAACACTTTTTTTAAGGGAGTGGAAGATTGAGAATCTATCACCCGGACCAGTGCTATTTTACTAGAAAATGAGGAACTCACCATGAAGATTTGCCTCATTCTCTTAGAAGGGCAATGGCGCCCAAATGAGAGGGGTTGGAACTGAGTTCCGGCAAGTTCCGCCTGGGAAAAAAGCCCTAACCCTGACTGATTTTCCAAAGAGCAATTTCCCCCCCAGAAAGTTTGCTGATGGTTTGGAATCACGTGGGAGAATTCTGGGACAAGGGAGTTCTCATCGGAAAAAGAACAATAAACATTTTTCTCTGCGTTTCAATGCCAGAGGAGAATTTTTGACAGGTAAGTGGGAGATTCACAGGATGTTAGTTTGCAGCTGCTTTTTGGAAAACATGCTCATCATTCTGTTAAAAGTGCACAGGACTCTGTCCTTGTTGGCTGAACAAGCAGGGGTGTGAACTTCTTCTTTTTAAAAAATAAAATAAAAATTTGCTCCTTAATCTAAGTACCTTTACGTTCTCTAAAGAGTGCCTTTTATTTCTGAAGGGAACTGGTGTCTGCAGAAATGAACCCAAGATCACAGTTCCTCTGAGCACACACAAAGTGTCTTTCACCTCTGATAGACAGCAGCAGCAGCAGCAGCAACAACAACAGAGTAATAGGGATGACCAACCACTCACTCATCACCAAAACAAGAGAGGAAACGAATCGCCAAAAACAAACAAACCAAAAACCAACCAAGGACACAGATTTCAATAAAGTTTGCAAATTCTAATTGAGCTGCATTGATGTAAATTTAGAAATAATTGCTATGATTTAAGTACAAATGCAATACATCTCACCACCGTTGAGAAAACTGAGCAGGTGACCTGTTGATGAGCAGCTTTAGAGCTTCCGCCCCTCTCCCTTCTTTATCTTCAAACCAGATCTTCTTTATCTCAAAACCAGACTCCTTCAAACAGAGCACTATCCTTTGTAAAGTAGGACACATGGCCATCTTTCAAAGCAAAACCTTTAATGGTTTTCAGTTCTGAAAGGGTACTTTCATTAAAAAAAACCCCCAGAATTCTTCAATAGAACATTCAGTAAAATATTAATAAAAAATAACACATTTATCGGTTTGTTTCTTGCCTGTTCTCAGCATGAGGGACAGACGGCTTTGAACCCTCAGCCTCCAGGCTATCCTTGCATGGGGGAGAGGCAGTGTGGTATAGTGTCTATAGCATTTGCCTAATCAAGCAGAACTCCCTTTGCATTCCTATTCAACTATGAACTGAACTGTTTGAGCTTAAGTCCACAAGCAGTCATCTCTCAGTCACCAACCCAGGACTCTGTGGCAGGAGGTGTCATGGCGATGGCTACATCTATATGGAACCCAACATGGCCATTTCTCTCTCTCTCTCTCTCTCTCTCTCTCTCTCTCTCTCTCTCTCTCTCTTTTATAGAGATGGCTATTACATTACTTCCTTTGTACTTCCACTTCCACTGATTATGATGCTCACAACAACATACATATTTTCATGCCAGATAAAAAATAAATTAAAATTATTGGTCCTAACAAGAGCAAGCAATAAAACTATCATCGCTTCACCCATGAGCAGAAATTATAACAAGAACCTTACAGAAGGATATATTTGATCATTCCTACCTATTTTAGTCCCAAATTATAAACACACCAGGAGCACGGTTTCAACATTTTGCTAACATTTTTCAAAATAATAAAGCATATCTATATCTACTTACCATAAGGCGCCATAAATTTGAAACCCATTATCAACTTTGCAAACCCATTGCTTTTCCGTATGTTTTACTATGATAAATAAACTTCTGCCATTTTACCAAAATGTGTTATCTTGTCTCTTTCTTCCTTCTCGATATATTCTCAATTTGTCCATAACTGCAAAATCCTGACGTTTATCAATCCATTCTTTGATTTTAGGTATAGTTTGTAATTTCCAATATTTGGCATGAATAATTCTGGCTGAGGCAGCAATATAAGAAACTAGTTCTTTATTTTCTGGTCTAGCCAACTGTTTCATATACTGTAGGTTAGTAAAAAGAAAACAGGGTGAAGTAGTACTTCATATCCCAAAATGCTTGTGACTTGATTTTTTTATTATCATCTTCTAATATTTTTGACAGCTGACATTTCCACCACAGGTGGAATTACCTCTCCTTGACAAAGATGGGTAATTTCTGTTAACTTCATTTATCTTTGCTGGTGTAATGTACCAGTCACTCATAACTTTGCAGCAATTTTCTAGATTACCCATATTGAAGGGAAAATTGTGAATCTGATATGCATAGATTTCCCCAGGTGTCCAAAGGAATATTTTCTCCAATACTTTGTGCCCATTTCACCATATATAATCTTTGTTGGAAGCCACCCAGAGTAGCTGGGGAAACCTAGCCAGACGGTGGGGTATAAATAAATTGTTGTTGTTGTTGTTGTTGTATTTGATTTTTTCTGGTTCAAATTCTGTATCAAATTTGAGCAGATTTTGAGTAAATTCTTTTTTCTAGTCTGTATCTTTTTTTTTAATAAGCACCTTTGTAGAATGGGAAATGTATACCTTTTTTGAGAGGGGGAGTATGGTAGCAAGAGGAAATTTAGATGAAGAGATGTATAACAGTGGTGTTATGTTTCATCAGAAAAAGAAAATTCTTGCAGGAATGATGCGCAGTGTCAATTGAGCCTTTTGTAATTCTGCCTGGTGATTTCCAATTCATGTTTGGACCAATGAAGGCTAGAAGCTTATTTTTAAAACATCAAAGATTGCGAAAAGAGTCCGAATCCAAGTTTTGAAAAATAAAATAACAATAAAACCAAACTCTGCTGAAGAATTCAGAATAAACTCTCACTGTTTCAGAAGCTGAAATGAGGGGACCACAGTTTCTCTCCCACAAGTGTGCAGCAATGTATTAGAGCTGTATAGTCTTGGTGTATCATTTCTTATTTCTTTGCCTTTGGGGGTGGGGGATAGCTGGAAACATTGCCCTGCTTTTGCATCTTTTGTGAAGCGGAAACTTGTATTTCCAGTGTTGACAGGTTATCTGCTTTTAGTGTCTCTTTTTCCTTGAACAGAACCTATAAGATGTTGCTACAAGTGATGACAAAGTTGCTTTTACTTTACTCCTTTCAAGGCATCCTGTTGTTGTAGATTCGCCTCACAATCTGCCAGGAAATCCTTTCGCATGAGTTCCCCTTTCCCTTCCTGGCTGATTTCACAAAGGCGCAGGAAACCAAGGGTTAAAACAAGGCAGACATTGTCTTGGAAGCCATCTGGGTGGGAACCTGTCTGATCAGCTGTTGTGGGAAATGGGACACTGCACTAGATTGGCCTTTGGTGGGATTAAGCAGCAGTGGAGTGCGGTCAGTAGACTAGATCTGAGAACCCTCCCGCCATTTCCCCAAAGCTCTCCTAGTTTGGGCAAACAGGAGACAGCAGAGCTCCAGCATTCTGTCAGAGGCCTGGTATCTCCTTCCCAAAGCCTAGGAAGTTCCTGTCCTGTTTAGGGAGGGAGGTGCAATGCTCTCACACTCAATGTTAAGACGTCACAAAGTCACACAAACAACCTGCAATCGTCCTCGCAAGCTGGCTCTGTTCCCCTATGGAAAATTTCACTGCATGCCACTCTCCAGCAGGGCTCCTATACCCTCCAATTTTTCTCCAATGAAAATAGGGATGTCCTATTCAATAAATAATAACAACAACAACAACAACAATAATAATAATACCCTGCCTATCTGACTCGATTGCCCCAGCCACTCTGCGCAGCTTCCAACATATATATAAGAACATAATAAAACCTTAAGGAACTTTGCTATGCCGAGCTGCCTTCAGATGTCTTCTAAAGGTTGTATGGTTACTTATCTCCTTGGCTTGGGGGTCAAATGAATGAATAAATCTTTATTTGTGTCAGCCATTGGCTATAGCAATAAAACAACAATACGATATACAAAGAATAGAAATAAGTCAGTTATATAAAATACATGTTAGGGTTTTGAATCAATAGTCAAATAGTGGATCTTATTCTGATCGCCCCAGCTAAAAACCTTGCAGCCTTTGCTGTCACCTGCTCATCTTGATCTGCCAAGAGAAAGGGCACTGTGGCAGTGGTTGGGCGACTTGGAATGGACAATAAAAGAGGGTGATAATTTCATTCCTCAAGTCTTTATAAAGAGTGCAAGCCAGAAGGGCATGAGCCACTGATTCGGTACTGCCATCTCCAAAGGTACATAAGCGTTTTTCGTGTGGAATCTGTTGGAATCGTCCCTTGGGTACAGCCGAGGGCAATGCATTCAGTCTTGGGGGTCACATAACTGCATACCCTCCAACATTTCTCCAGTGAAAATGGGGACACCCTAAGGAAAAGTGGGACATTCCGTGATCATATTAGACACTGGGGTGGCTTCTGTAAATCCAGGACTGTCCTTGGAAAATAGGGACACTTGGAGTGTCTGGACTCCTCATAGGTAGACCTGCCCAAGCATATAGCATGCCTCCACTGTGAGCTGCCTCTAGGAGGCAAATTGATTTTTGAATTCTGAATTTATTGTTATTCACATTTTATACTCTTTTATGCTGTTTTTGTTGCATCAATTAAGTGTTTTAAATTTGTTGTTAGATGCCCTGAGTCTGGTTTTCTGAACCGGGAAGGGCGGGGTATAAATAAAAATTCATTCTTCTTATTAAGCAAGTGAGGCAGGACACTTGCTGAGACTTGGAAGGTTATGTAAGCAACCCCGCCCCCCAAGCTGAGAGCACAATGGGATCTTAAAGAGCACACCAGCAGTCCGGCAGGAGTGTGTCAGAGGCAGGATGAGTCCCATGAAAAGTGAGAGTCCCCTCTCTGTTCATGACAACCAGGACACTGTCAATTTGCATGTCTTTGACCCTCCTCCACTGGCGAGGAACAACCAAATCCTGCTGCCTGGGGAAATCCTAAAATCTGGGGACAAAGGCATCCTGGTCCCTCTCCTCACACCAAATCCAAGTAGAACAGCCAGATGCAAAAGAGAACAGGGTACCTGCACATTTTATAGTTGTGCGGAATAAATCTATTCTACACAACTATGATTCTTAAAAAAAGACTATTCAAGTTAAAAGAATCCTGCTTTGATTTCACCTGGCCACCCTAAATGGCCTTCACTGGTGCTGTTGAAAACAGCTTGGGTTTTAACCTTTAATTCAGGTCTCTGGCCATCAAGATGTTGCTGAACTACAACTCCCATCAACCTCAGCAAACATGGCTAATGACCACCTTGCCAATAAAGATCCATATAGTTAAAGCTATGGTTTTCCCATTAGTGATGTACGGAAGTGAAAGCTGGACCATAAAGAAGGCTGATCGCCGAATAATTGATGCTTTTGAATTATGGTGCTGGAGGAGACTCTTGAGAGTCCCATGGACTGCATGAAGATCAAACCGATTCCATTCTGAAGGAAATCAGCCCTGAGTGCTCACTGGAACGACAGATCCTGAAGCTGAGGCTCCAATACTTTGGCCACCTCATGAGAAGAAAAGATTCCCTGGAAAAGACCCTGATGTTGGGAAAGATGGAGGGCACAAGGAGAAGGGGACGACAGAGGACGAGATGGTTGGATAGTGTTCTTGAAGCTACCAGAATGAGTTTGACCAAACTGTGGGAGGCAGTGGAAGACAGGAGTGCCTGGCATGCCTGGTCCATGGGGTCACGAAGAGTCAGACACGACTAAATGACTAAACAACAACAACAACAACAATGGGAGCTGAGGTTCAGCTGGAGGACCAACGATTCCATACACCTGCTCTAAACTCACTAAGGAGAGTTGAGCAAGTGCAGTTCTCCCATTTACAGGAGCGGAGAGAGTTAGGATCTACCATAAGTTATAGAGACTTAACACATGATTGGGCAATTGAAACAACATCATTATATGAGCAGGGAGCATCCAACATGAATTTTATGATTTTAGGGTTTTTAAAAAAATTAATATTGTTACCATCCTTTTTTTATTAAAAATATATATACACCCAATTAAAAAAATATATACACCCAAATGAGCTGGAGAATGCAAAGAGCTAAGTAATGACCTTCAAATCTCTTCCAATTCAGAAAGCCACTAGAATATGTTCCAGTAGATGGTGCTCAAGAACACCAGCATGGTTTCAAGAAATTAAACTTCCTTTCCACTGCAAGATTTTACTCATGGTGCTCATAATAATTCCAGCCAAGGAGACATGCTGGGGATGAAGCCAGTTTATCAGGGCAAGCAAAGTTCAAGAGAGTTGTTTCTATGCAAATATTGTTCCTTTTAAAATTGCAAAGCTATTAAGACAGTCTCTGTAAACAGCTTATGGGGGAAAGTGAAAGATTATGACTGCAATCCCTTTATACACACTTACCTGAGTTAAGGACAGGATTGCAATGTAGGACTGTAGTTTATGTACTTATTCCTTGGTGCAAGCTCCTCTAGGATTGGGGTGGGCTTCTTGTTTGTAAAAGGGGGCAGTACAAGTGAAGGACATTCATTATTTTGCTTTAAAATCAGAACAAACAGCGGCTTTATTCTGCTTTGTTCTAGCAGATTTCAAACCACAGAATTTAAGAGGGAGGGGAGAGAGACAGCTGCATACCCTCCAACATTTTTCCGGTGAAAATAAGGACGTCCCATTGCATAATGATAATTTTACTATTTATACCCCACATGTCTTACTGGCTTGCCCCAGCCACTCTGGGCAGCTTCCAACATCTATAAAAACATAATAAAAACATTAAATATAAAAAAACCCTTCCCTATACAGTGGTACCTCGGGTTAAGTACTTAATTCGTTCCGGAGGTCCGTACTTAACCTAAAACTGTTCTTAACCTGAAGCACCACTTTAGCTAATGGGGCCTCCTGCTGCCGTCACGCCACCGCAGCGCGATTTCTGTTCTCATCCTGAAGCAAAGTTCTTAACCTGAAGCACTATTTCTGGGTTAGCAAAGTCTGTAACCTGAAGCATATGTAACTTGAAGCGTATGTAACCCAAGGTACCACTGTACAGGATTGCCTTCAGATGGCTCAGGGGTTGGATAACTCCAAACCCTCCAACATTTCTCCAATGAAAATAGGGATGTCCTAAAGGAAACGTGGGACATTCCGGTATCAAATCAGAAACCGGGACAGCTTTTCTGAATCAGGGACATCCCTGAAAAACAGGGGAACTTGGAGGGTCTGCAGCTGCACTAGACGCTGTAGTCTGCTAACCGTTCTAGCAAATCCCACTAGCCATAGTGGGACACTCATCAGGAGACAATGCAAGAGGTATGTGGGTTATTTAGAAGTAGCAGTTATCGTGAGGACGTGTAATCTTCTAGTTATATGTTTACCGTTCTTCCCTTCCTGAAGAACAAGGGATCCTTTCTTCGCAGTGCAAAACAGGAAAACACAAACATTCGCAAAGGGTAGCTCTCGGAGCAGGTAATATTCCATCAGCAAACACAAAGCACAGAGAATCCATTCGGTTTCATGCTCACATTAAAAACAAAAAACTATATCCAGGATGGAAGAATACGAAGCTGAGACTTTCTGCCACTTTTGTTCTGCTTCTAGGCATGCTCCAGGGTTTCCTTATTTATTTATTGCCTTTATAATAAGGCAAGGCACCCAAGGCACTTTGCAATCTTAAAATACTAAAATAAGCCAGTGCAGCAATCTGACAGCTGCCTTTGCCTTCCTGCCTCAATCCCTGCCTTGCTCTCTTCTTCCTTGCCACAGGGCCAATGGTGTCTGTTGCCCTGTGGTGGAGAGGGCACAGTGTGTCTGGATCAGGGCTAGATGATGTTGCTCTAGCCTCCCTCCCTCCTTCCCTGCCTGTCTTTCCTCCATCCCACAGGGCTGACGATGTACATTGGCCAGGATGGGGGCAGTTTGATTGGAGCAAAGAGGGAAAATTCCCCTTGCCACCCTCCTTCTCTCCCTCTCTTCCCGATTCATTTTTATATTTTGCATTTTGCATCTTCCTTCCTTGGTAAATTTATCTGGAAATTCCGAAACCTTTCATCTTAAGTATCTTCTCGAATATATGACAAATGATATTACCATGTATACTCGAGTATAAGCCGACTTTTTCAGCACATTTTTAATGCTGAAAAAGCTCCCCTCGGCTTATACTCGAGAGAGGGTCCTTTCAGGCTGCTCCTTCCTCCTCCGCCGCCTTTGCCACTGTCGGCAGTGGCGGAGGAACCATCAGCCCGAAAGCAGTCCCTTCAGGCTGCTTGTTCTTCCTCCGCCGCTGCCACTACCACCAGGTTTGTGGTGTGGTGAACCGGCTTATACTTGAGTCAATAAGTTTCCCCAGTTTTTTGTGGTAAAATTAGGTGCCTTGGTTTATATTCTGGTTGGCTTATACTCGAGTATATACGGGACTCTGGCCGTGGCAAAAGTTCTCTCAGAGATAATAAGAATTGGAAATTAACATGCTCCTGATCAGTGGCGAAACTGCATGCTCTGGCACCGGGGGTGGAGAGCAGACAAGGGTGTGGCTGGCGCGCGTTCTGGGGTGTTTAAAATTAAACAATTTTGTTTTGTCTTGCATCAGCAGAGGGGCAGAATGCTAATGGGATCGCAGTAAGCAAAGGAGGAGATTTCAACCCTTTCCTCGCTAATGCAACCCTAAAGAAAATATTTCCACAAGCTAGTTTTGTTTTGTATTGAGGGGATATCCCCTACCGACACCAGTTGGTCCTAGTTTGAGCTCTTGGATGACCTCTCTTTGCTTTGGGAAGCTTTTCTTGCATGAAGCAATATTTTCACTCTGGTGCAAAGATGTTGGTGCCCATGAGGACTTTTCCACCAAAGTCTCCTAGCTCTCTCTCCCTGTGTGTGGAATCTCCACTCCAATCTTGGAGGGAGGTGAAGAGATAAGCCTCATCTGCCCATGCAGGTGCCTCCACAGTAAAGGTTGGGCTAGGAACAAAAGATATGGAACTGCCTGGTATGCAGTGGCATAGCGTGGGGGGTGCAGGGGGGCCGGCTGCACCGGGCGCAACATCTGGGGGGGGGGGGCGCTTGCACTCGCAGCTCTCTGCCCCTACTAAAATCCACGGGTTAGGGGGCGCAAATTACTTGCCTTGCTCCGGGTGCTGACAACCCACGCTACGCCACTGCTGGTATGCACTGTACCAAAGCACACATCTAATTTGGCTGTAAGCTCGTTGGACATTGCATGTTAGTAACTGTATGAGCGCACAGCTCAATGATTTGTGTACACAAGTGTACAGATTGTACACTGATTGCTAAGGCCAGCCCAAGACATTTTGGCACCTGAACAGGAACCATACACAGCCCGGAAGAAGGGGTGAGTGAAGATCTACATCAGGCATAGGCAAACTTGGCCCTCCAGCTGTTTTGGGACTACAATTCCCATCATCCCTGACCACTGGTCCCGTTAGCTAGGGATCATGGGAGTTGTAGTCCCAAAACATCTGGAGGACTGAGTTTCCCCGTGCCTGGTCTACATCAGGAACAAGGCAGGAATAAAGATCTACATCAGGAACAAGGGTGGGAGGTCAGCAGCGCCTTTTTCCCTAAGAGTCTACTGTAGCATTGGGAGCTGTTGCTGAGGAGGGAGCAGCAATGGGCAATGCATTCCTTGGAGGCTGGATCTGCTATCCCTGTGGATCCTGCCGCCTGAGGCACTTGTCTCACCTTGCCTCATGGGTGGGCCGGCACTGCTCGTTTCATGTAACACGTGGGCACTCCTAAGGCAGGGGTGCCAACTTTAATAAAATATGAGGGGGCAGGTAAGCTCCACCCTGCAGAATTGATCAAATGACACGGTGAGCACACACCATTTGAATAGCAATGCCTATAAATTTTTGGGGGGGCAGCCCCCTCAAATATTTTATTGGGGGGGGCCAAAGGGACCTCGGCTCCTAGGAGTTGGCTCCTATGGGTTGCTTATTGCTGAGAATCACACACAATTAAAAGGGAAAAGAGCCTGGAAGAAAACAAAAGAGAAGAAGTGCAAGTCTTCACTACCTGGTTTTTGCAAAACCAACACAATCCTTGAGGAAGGGGAAACACAATTGTCCCAAAAACTGTTCTTTATCAAGTCAATTTTGGGTGGACTTTAGTGAGCGGGATTCTGGTTCAACTGCTTTATGTTCTAAGAGGAAGAAGCTGGATATTTTCACCATTTGAAATAATAATAAGATAGATAACCCTGAAAAGCTGAGTGTTGTTCTTTAAAGGGCAGTGACCCGACATCACTCAGGCGTTTCTGCGATATCAGCCCCATGTCTCTGCAGGGACCTCAGCCAGCTCTTCCAAGCTTGCACTCTGGTAGATGAGCCATTGCAGCCCTGATCAGCACATGAGGCCAGATTCTGTCTGAGGAGCACACTGCTGATCTAGCAACTTCAGAAAGACATTTTCCTCATTCTTCCAGCTGTTCAGTAAACAACCCAATCAGCAGCCAACTGACATCTTTGAATAATATCTAGTTTCCTTCAAGCTTCCTTCCTGATTGCACGAGGTCCCAAAAGGGCAATAATTTAAACATTTCGTGAAATTGAAGAGGGTGGCTTTTGAGAGATTCAGCTGTTAATTCCAGATGATTGCTGTCAACGATCCCTCGTAAATGCAGTTGCAGCTGATTCGCCACCTAGTTTTTGTCCTCCATATTATGCAGACCTTTTAAACTCCTAGAGAAAATGTTCCATCTGTCAAGGCAAGCTTGCAGCATTCTTTGGCAAATGCATGGATGGGACATTGAAGTCTGGTATATGCATGCAGCAGAATGAGGAGTTCTGAGGTACTAGGGCAAACAGTATCATTTCAGACTGCAGGGAGTGACATCAGTTTTGAAAGCTCTCTCGTGTAAAAAGAACTCCCTACATATAATTACAATTTGCAAATTAGGGAGAGAAGATTTATCACCTCAGAAGTCTCTCCCCCCCCCACACACACCTAGGGATGCAAGGGGGGTGTTTTAAAGGCAAACCTACATAATTTGCACTTTCCAGTACAATATGTGAACCAAAACACAACCATATTTCAAAATCCACACTTCTCTGAAATTTGCAATGCAGTTCTCACAGTCAAATAATGTGTACCGAAATGCATTGTCTAGGGTAAAATGCACACACACAAAGGCATACATTAATGAAGGCTGATTCGCCACACAGAATTTTCACTGTATATGAGGAAATTGCTTTGCAAAAATGAGTATATTTGGATTTTTACTGCTGAAAAAAAGGAAATTTGACAGGTTCCCTTAATGTACACCAGATCTTTCTCTGTCAGATATTGACAGGAAAGCCATCAAAGGAATAAGGTAAAGGTAAAGGTACCCCTGCCCGTACGGGCCAGTCTTGACAGACTCTGGGGTTGTGCGCCCATCTCACTTAAGAGGCCAGGGGCCAGCGCTGTCCGGAGACACTTCCGGGTCACGTGGCCAGCGTGACATCACTGCTCTGGCCAGAGCCAGAGCCAGAGCCAGAGCCGCACACGGAAACGCTGTTTACCTTCCCGCTGGTAAGCGGTCCCTATTTATCTACTTGCACCCGGAGGTGCTTTCGAACTGCTAGGTTGGCAGGCGCTGGGACCGAGCAGCGGGAGCGCACCCCGCCGCAGGGATTCGAACCGCCGACCTTTCGATCGGCAAGCCCTAGGCGCTGAGGCTTTAACCCACAGCGCCACCTGCGTCCTCATCAAAGGAATAGGTGATATTAATTGGCTTGCTGTTAGGGAGACTTCATGAAATCTCCATGCCCAGGAATCCTGGGCAGCTCCACCACATATGATAGAAGGTACCTCTCGCTCCACATCCTCTCCAGCGTAGAGGGCTAATAGTTCTTGTGGTTCTGCTAAGGATGTAGCAAGCTAGGTAGAAGAAGAAGAAGAATTTGGATTTGATATCCCACTTTATCACTACCTTAAGGAGTCTCAAAGCGGCTAACAATCTCCTTTTCCCTTCCTCCCCCATAACAAACACTCTATGAGGTGAGTGAGGCTGAGAGACTTCAGAGAAATGTGACTAGCCCAAGGTCACCCAGCAGCTGCATGTGGAGGAGCGGGGAATTGAACCTGGTTTTCACAAGATTACGAGTCCACTACTCTTAACCACTACAGCCTACTGCTTTCTTTCAGTGACTGATGTTTGCTCTAATTTGGCTCTGTTTTATTACTTTGGCTATAGCATCGGGGCTTTATTCTAGGATTGTTAGAAGATGGGTTGCATGGAGAAATTCCTTTGTCTTCTAAGGTGTTCTAGGAACTGGGGGTGAAAGGAGTGGCCTTTGAGAAGTATCATCTGATGTATATGTTTCAGGGCTTCATAATATCCATTGATGCAAAAGGAACCATCCATTGAAACGGAAGACAATCCAAACCTTCATATTAAAATCAGCAGCTCATAACATTCCCAAACCACCTACTCCTGTTCCTCTTTTGGAGTGATTTACTTGCTGGAGTATCTCATACCATAAATGGGGAGAGTCACATTTTATTTTCAGTTCTTCTCCTAGTTATCCCTAACATGGAATTTGCCTTTATTGGAGCTGCCATCTCTGCTCAAAAATTAAACTGTCACATTGAAGTTTGGAAGGAAGGAAGGAAGGAAGGAAGGAAGGAAGGAAGGAAGGAACATGCACTGGTTTTATTAATGTGAAATACCTGAAACCTGGTCTCTCTAGGCAAACAAGTTTCTTGCAAGATAGTTATAATTTTTGAAGAGCTATCCTAAAACAATGACACCCCTGCATTCATGAATTTCCATTGCATCTATGAACCAACCTGCCCCTCCTCTACTGTCTATTATAAAGAGATGAAAGGAAAAGGTACCCGTAAGATAACATGCCTAAGAAATGGGAATTTCTCATGAAATTAAGACCCTTGAACTCAGGACAAAAGGGAAAAATGTGCTAAGAGGAAGGCACACTTGGCAAACCCTCACCGTGATCAACTCCTACCTGGAAACTTATGTCCCCATTGTGGAAGGACGTATCTGAAGAAGTGTGCATGCACACGAAAGCTCATACCAAGAACTAACTTAGTTGGTCTTTAAGGTGCTACTGGAAGGAATTTTTTTTGTTTTGACTATGGCAGACCAACACGGCTACCTATCTGTGTGAATCCAGAATTGGCCTCCACAGCCATTTACGGACTCACTTGTCTATAATAGAGAGATGAAAGGAAAAGGTACCAGTAAGATACTATGCCTAAGAAATGGGAATGGCTTCTAGGCCAGTGAAACAGGCCTTGATGTGCACTGACAAAGGCTTGCCATCTGGCTAGCCTAAACTTGAACTGACCTTCTGGTTCCGTGATGTGTATTTTGAAGCTTCATTTCAGTTGGGATGAGCCAAATTGTTGCCCCCTCATGCAAGTAGAAAAATATCAGCCTATGAATGAGGTGGCAAGGTAGGGGAGAGTATATCTTGGGTTAGCACTAATTAGGTACTTAGCAGTTCTAAAACTGCACTCATACAAATAAAATACAAAGAAAACAAAGAAAAGAATGTGCCCAGCATTAACTGCAGGGTAGTAACAGGTAGAGAGATTTTGCTAGGAGACTAAAAAATGGGCTTACATTTTTTGGCTAGTGAACCTTGGATGTGAAGATATATTTCCCTGGCTAGGTAGGATGGGAATCTTTGTCTAAATGCAAACTTTCAATTTGCACTTGACAAAGAAAATGCACAATGCTGGTGTTTTCAGAGTCTGAGAAACCAGGGAAGTGTGTGTTGCAGTTGGACTAACATTAATCACTCGCTGAGTTGCCATACATCATTGTCTCTTATTAGCTTACAGTTTGGTGCCCAACCTGGGAGATTTCTTGAGATAAGAGACAATGATTGATGCTAGCTCATAAGGTGATGAACAGCAACGGTGTCAGTTATTTTGGTTATCAAGTGATAGCTGCAACCATCATATGAACAAGGGAAGTATGTGAAATTGCTGTTATTTTTTCTTAAAATGTCTCACACTGGGGGTTGTGAAATTCCTACCTACTGGATAAAGTCAGGTCAGGTGATAGACAGACAACATAGGAAGAAGCAGGTCTAGAGGGTAGATAAAACAGATGAATGCCTTTTTCTCTTTCAAGATTTTTAAGCATAATGTTTTTGTCTCTTTGCCACAGTCCTGACAAACATTATTTCCCCAAAGCTGTTATTTTAATTTACCTTGCAGTACAATGGGTAAAACAAACATCATTAGCTGTACAAATGTTTAATGGTTATTGTATTTGTTTAAAAACCAGTAAGATTTCGTTTGTTTGTTTTAAAGCTGCTATTTTCATTTTCAGCAGAAGCTCCCACTGATGTCAATGGAGGCTTCTCTGAAATGCAAATAGCAGCTTCAGAGAGGTTATTTTGGTGTCAAAGAGAGAAATTATTAAACTCCCCACCACTACCATCCTGTGGCTGCTCAGGCCTCCATGCAGCTACTATTTACGTACGTAACAAAAAAGGCAAAATTTAATCACATTCAAGCAATAATGTCATATGTATTTGAACGATCCATGTTCAAATACTCTGCTGATTGCTACTATACATGGTAAAATTAGTAAAGAGGTCTGAAAAGCAATCAAATCATTGAAAAGTCACCCTCCTCAAGATTTTAGACAGGGAGTTTCCGGCAAAAACACTTTCCCTATTACAAGCAATGTGATGCATTGAATATGCTGTTCTTCCAGGCTTCTGGCAGATCAAGAGGCAATGCTCCCTGGAGTCAGTGGGGGACTCCTTTGTAGACATCTTAAAGTGTAAGTTTAGCAAATTTCAGCCAGTTTACAGGGGATCCTGGGCATGTGTGTTGGGGATAAAGCATTGCATTTTGGAAAAGAGATATGGCTCACTGAATTACTTTCTGTGCAGGAGGCATAAATATCTTCAGGAACAAAGAGAGAGAGAAAGAGCTCTCTGTGGTCCCAGGGAATCAGTTGAGTGATGGCCCCTTTGTAAAAACAAGAAATTCTTTTACCAGCCTAGCTTGTTTTCAGCAGTTTGGGGAATTTCCCTTGGGTCTGCCAAGTCTCCGAAGCTTCACTATTCACCTGTATTCAGGCAATTCTTCCTTTCCTCAATTCCTTTGGCAGCAATGTTATACCTTTCTGTCTCTGGCTGCCTGATCAAAATTGTTGTCTCTTGCCCCTCAACTTGCTGTTCTGTGAAATTCCACGATGCAGGTCTCAGTGTGATCTTATGGCTTTCTTGAGTAACATACGTGGCATTTGATGTTGACTTCAAATCTTTTATTTTATTTTTAAGACAGTGTTTCTGCACATTACAATGAATTCAAAGGAAAATTACAGTATATATAACCTTGGCTTCAGTATATGCTGGAATTACATCTTGTCATAATACAGGGACATATTATTTATACTGTATGCAAAACTCTTGCCTCTGATTTGCAAAACGATGAAACTCTTTGACCCAGATTTCCCTCCCTACTGCTGATCATCCTTTCAACCAGGGCTTTTGTTCTGGGGGGATGCAGGGGTACGCATACCCCTAAACATTTTGTGAGTCTATGTTTAGCCTCACTGAGGGCATAATTTCAATATGAGTAGGAAAATGAGAGTACCCCTAAACATTTTTTTTAGAAAAACAACAACTGCTTTCAACCTTTTAGAAATGACCGCTCCCCACTTAAAATGGGGGGCGCCCTTTGCGTGGACGCGTGCAGCCCTGGATCTGGAGTGGCCCCATCAGCATAGGCTTTGCCTTCCCTCAGGTGGGATACCTGGAGGTCCCCGCCTACCCCAGTGAGTTGTCCAATCCCACCTGGGGGAAGCGTTGCCAGGGAAACCAGGCCAGGTAGGGGGAGGGATTACCTGCCCACACAATAGAGGGTGGATCTTAATTGGTAATCCTCACTTGGCTCCAGAGCTTCTCCCACCCTACCCACCCTCAGTTAATGTCTTATTTTGCAGGTTAACTTTTCTTCATAGGTTTTGCAGGTTAACCTGTCTCCACAGGTATGCGGGCGCTGCTACGATAAGGTCGCTGTTAAAGGGCCGGAAAGGAATTTCCCTGCATTGGCAGGTTTCGCCTTTCCCGTAGCAAAACGTCACAACTTTGGCGGTATCAGGCCTTGGGCGGAATCCTTTAGTCCATCTTCCTCTTTGTGGCGGCAATACCAGGGTTCCCCGTTAAAGGGGTTTTTGAAAGGAGGCTTTGGCCGTACGCCGAAAGGTCGTCATTGCTCTCCCCTGCGGCGGCGTAACGGGGGCGGCTATCTCTGCTTGAACATATGTTCTCCAGAGCCGGCCCATCCCCCCCCCACACACTGGATAACCCTGATGCTCCCTAGGTCCTCGGCTGGGGACTAGGGAGGGAGAACGCCCAATGCCTGAGCCAAGGTCTACCCACATTTGAAATTTAATAAAGTTGTGGCCAATTTAATCCCATAGCATGTTGTCTAGAGTTGTTATTCCACATGACGGGGGGGACCACTCGGGATCTGGGGACTCCGCCTGTCCACGCAATTACCGAAAAATAGATGTTTGGTTGTTGTTGTTTTTTTAAAAAATATTATTCCTTTTCTGTTTTAGAACACACAGTTATATGGCTCTAGGTGTTCCCAATGAATGGCCGTTTTAGCTTGTGTGCACCTCTTTTACAACCATTAACCTTTTCTCTTTCTTAATGCATGTTTTCTTTGCTGCCTTCTAGCAGCTAGTTTCATTGCCCTTCAAGAGATTGCCCATGAGATTCTTCCAGTGGTTCTTTGCTTTTGCAGGTGGGGTTAGGGTTTCTGTTGTTGGTTGTTAAACACTGCAGCAAATTTGTTTACAGAAAACTATCACTGCTTCCCATTCAACATACAGGGGTGGCAAGAAGTAGTCTGGCCTACTTACTATGGAAGAGGTTCCTTGGTCGGCCTGTTTGGTTCCTTAGCATTTCACTCCTTTTGCTCAGAGCTTGGTGGTGCCACATGGGTCAGTTTTTCACTTCATATCTCTTAGGCTTGGCTGCAAACTTAAGTTTGTACAGAGAGTTGGACATATCTCACTAAGCCTTAGTGACTAAGGCTACATTGAGGTCTTCACTTTTGAATAGCCCCCCCCCCTTTTCATTCTGTTTTCTCATTGTGCTTGTTTTTCCACACAGGTATCTATCAATCAACTATTTTTTAATTGGAAGAGCTGCAACTAGATTGCATAACAAGGGAGAAAGACATACTAGAATCTGTTTGTGTGCTCCCCACCTCTATAATCATTAACCTACTGCACTTTATAAAACTTCTCTCAATTTCACTGACCTTCATGGGTGCCCTCTGTTCCATTGGGTGATAGGATACAGACAAGAATGATCCCGGTAAATCATTTAAAGGTTTTTAAAAGGCAGCATACCTGTGTGAAATGGACCCAGGAATAGCAAGTAACCCTCTGTGATTCCCTTGCCTTCCAAGCAAGTACTTCAACCTAATATCTCATTCAGAAATAATTGTGCAACTGGAAAATGGATTGGAGGAGCATTTGGTGCAATCCAGCTGGGCTCTTCTTACAGAATCATAGAGTTGGAAGGGGCCACAAGGGTCATTTAGTCCAATCCCCTTCAATTCAGGAATATTTCATCCAATGTGGGGCTCGAACACAAAACCATGAGATTAAGAGTCTCATGCTCTACTGACTGAGCTATCCCAGGAGCATGGTTACCATGATGAATTAAGGATCTGAATACTTTAATTCAGGCTACAATCCTATACCCATTTATCTGACAATAAGCCCACTGAATTCAGTAGGCCTTACTTCTCAGTAGGCATGCCTAACATTGCATTGCAAAGCCCTAGGACCATGTGACGAAACAGTGATGAAATCAGGATAGAAGAACCACCACAGTTTCTGGAGTGTTTCAGCCGGGATCTTTCTTTGAAATTATCAACACAATTTTTGCTGGCAGCTGCCATTCCCTCCATAATTCTTTCTTGTTTAGTTGACAGCTGGGAAAAGTGACCAATACCCCTCCAGAACCCCAAATGTAGCTCTGGTGGTGCTTCCAATTACCATATATAATGTATAGGAAAGAGGTAAGTTCACTGTGGGTACATTTCCCCTTCTAATTCAATATGCCATTGTTCATTGCACAAAACTGCTTTCAAATACTCTGGAATTATTAACATAATTTGCCAAGGGGACTAATGAAGTACCCTAATGGTGACACCCTAATAATTTAACATTTTTTTTGTAGCACAGTCGTCTCTGAAGTGCCATAGGGTATGTTGTTGCTTTTACTGGACAGCCTTTAAAAAAGCAAAAAACTAAACAAGAAACCCTAAGCATTTGGAATTTGGCAGGTGCAACTTGCTGAAGCAGAAATATGAGAAGATAAAGTAGGGAGTGCATCTCCAGTCTCACACGCTTATCCTTTGGGATTGTAGTTACCATGCGAAAACATAGTGGGAGCTGAGGGACCTATTCTGTGGTATACCTTTAACTGTGAGGTCATCCTCCCAAATGGAAACTTTTTTGGGGAAAAACACAATGCCCCTAGTGGAAATAGCATTCTAAAAAAACCGATCCCGTTTCCCTCCCTTAGCTCCCTGGCTTATATAGTATCCTTGTTAATGAATTCTCCATGGGCCCATAAACAGCACTATACTTCATTATTTCCTTCTTTTGGACATGCGCCTGCTTCAGGCTTCATTAACAAAGATTATCATTGCGAACCATGACTAACTAATCCCAAAGTATCTCCTTCTGTCATGATCTTTCTCTATCTCTCTCTCTCTTTTCCTTTGGAAAAGTTAAAAATAATTGCAGCTACCTAACTTTATTAAGAGTGAAGTACAGTGGAAAGCAGAGTAGAGCATTGCGAAGCTTGTCACATGCTGATTCTTTTGTTATTTATTTCATCTATATCCTGCCATATTTCCATCATGGAACCCAAGGAGGAGTCATGGGGTCTTCAGGTGGTCTCTTGCCCAGGCACTGATCATGCACACTTAGCTTCAGCAACGTGGTGGTCTCAGGTGCCTTCACAGTAGCCTTTAGGGCAGATGCCCCACTCAGAATGAGCAAGAGAGGTCCCCAAGACAGCAGGGTTGGTTTATCATAGTTCGAAGCAATTGAAAGAACATCTACAGAAGAGGGACTTATAAGACCATTGGAAGTAAGTGAGACCATAGAAAGAATCCTCCCCTCTAAAAACATTAAGTCTAAAATTATCTGAGTGTACTGCTGCAAGCTGAAGACAGACATCACATTTTAAGAACAGTGAAGGAACCCTCGCTGTGTTCAGAACAAACATGTTTTTCCATCACAGGAGGAACTCTGAAAAACTGGTTCTGGATGTTTTCAGTGTGGTTGAACTAAGGGGTGGGGTGGGGAGACCAAGTATGGGAAGGACCTATTTGCTAACACCTGTAACACCAACAACCCCGCTTTCCATTCGTGGAGCTGTTTTGCAACGATGTTGTGCAACCCTTCCCCAAACTTTTATATGGTGAAGGATGAACATCTATGTAGATCTAGACATCTGCAAAATGCTAAAAGCACACACACACAAATATGCATGCAGATAATCTGAGGAAAGAAATCAGGGAATCACTTCTTTTGGGGGCAGGGGGTGGGCAGCTCAAAGACCAGATGTGGAAGCTGCAGCTGCCCAGAGGACTCCCAAGGAGAGGGGAGAGTAGAGGAGACTGAGGGATCAGTCCACAAGGGAGGGTATTTGAGAAAGGGTGAGAGGCTGCCAGCTCTTCAGGGAAAGGCTGACATAGCTGGGCACCTGAGCCCCACAGGGATGCCACGAAAAGAATGCAGTTGGTCAAGGGAGCTGTGGACTCAAAAAAGTTGAAAACCTCTGGCCTATGCTATAGCTGCCTTCTCTGGCTGACCACAATGACCTGAACCAATTGTTCAGAGCAAAGCTAAATTGCACACTGACTGGAAGGGCCTACACTGACCTGTTTAACATTATTATAACAATATTAGATATATTGTTCTAAAGCGTTGCAGGGCATACTTATAAATTAAAGCGTTTCTTGCCTTTGTTGTTGTTGTTGTTGTTGTTGTTGTTGTTGTTGTTGTTGTTGTCAAAATGCTGTCTCCCTACTTCTGGTTGCTGGTTGTTCTGCAGTGGCCTCTGGTGTCAGATTTTAATAAGGCATTATGAACATTAAAAGTAGGCCATTGTGTCTCCAAATATGTTATGAAAACCATTCCTTAACCCTTCCTTAATGTTAAAAACCATGATGTCTAGATCCGCCCATAGTCTTTTTCAGGGCTCAAATGAAGTTCCATCTTCTTGGTAACAGCCAGGAGAGAGAGAGAGAGAGAGAGAGAGAGAGAGATTGAAACCTCTCTACCCAGCCTAGTGTGATGATGGGGACCAATGCTGGTTTTAAACAAATGATAAATCCTTGTGTGGAAGGCCAAATATGGCTGATGACCTGTTAGCCACCCCTAGAGTCAGGCATGTTGGGGTTCTGGCATTATACCATGGTTGAACCACTCAATGCAAATTCTGTTTAAGTAATATGTCTGTCTATCTACACACACAGATTTTTAGGAGGAGATAGTTTAAGTTGGCAGAGCCTTATGTGGATGGAAAACAGAGGCCGTCCGCTCTAGCACCTATGCACCAAGTTGCTTTGGGAACAATACGTGCCTACTTGTAAAAAGCGCTGGGAGACAAAAGAGAGATAAACAATTATTAACTCAATTTCAGTGCGGCATGGAAAACTGTAACTTAAAAAGGTTCTTTGTTTGTGCAGCTTTCCATCAGCCTAACATAAGCCTGTCTAAATATAGGCCAGAATCAACTATTCTCCCTCCACCACCTTCAAAAACATATGTTTGTTATTCTCTGTTCAGATGGAAGGTGGTTATTTTTAAATGCAGCCAGTCTGCAGAACAGCTAGATGTGCCTGTGATGTAATCCAAGGGAAACCTAGCTGTGGTCTTTCCAATTTGATTTCATAGCAAAGAAATGAGGTGTATTCATTGCTGTGTGCGTGCTACATTTTGGTGGGAGCAGAGAACAGCTCTGAATGTTATGTCCACCACAGAATTCAGCTACTAAGTATGTCAATTTTCATTATTATTTTTTCAAAAAGAGCAAATTACTAGCCATTATGTTTGCAAAGACACACTTGAAAATGTATATAGGCAATGCCTTGTGAGATCTCAAAAGCGGGAGGAGTTGCCAAAGGACAGAAGTGATTTAGGGTGCTATTCAATCACAAACCAGCAATTTCAGGTTGTGCAGA
The DNA here is from genome assembly GCF_951804945.1 of Podarcis cretensis. NCBI lineage: Eukaryota > Metazoa > Chordata > Lepidosauria > Squamata > Lacertidae > Podarcis > Podarcis cretensis. The sequence goes on from NC_137187.1 coordinate 16,344,107, forward strand.
TAAAGTTCATTTGGCAATGTCCTGCAATATATTCACTTTTTCAAAAATTGAATCTTTGCAGTAAGGAAAGTGATATGGAAATGTGTGAGATCCCAACTACTCGATACTGTGTTGTATAATTTCCCTGCAAACTAATCAGAATGAATGCTCAGTAAACAGCAGACTTTTTATAATCTCCCCACACATTTTATGCAAACAAATCAGGACTAATACTATAAAAAGCCGGTCATCTGGATTTGGAGGGCAAGGAGTTCATTTCCTGTATAGCTCCTCCCCCATGACTGTATGGAAAATAGTAAAAAATAAATAAATGTATAATTTGTTTTTGAAAATAAGACAAACCATGCACATTTCTTTAATATAGAGCATAGTATTCGTTTTCCTTGTGACAGAATTTACACTTTATTGTTTGGGGTTGTAGAACAAATTACAGAACTCTGGTAATATAACCCCAGAAAGAACAAGTTCTAAAAGGCAAGACCCTCCAAGTATCCCTATTTTCCAGGGATGTCCCTGATTTAGAGAAGCTGTCTAGGTTTCTGATGTGATCTGAGAATGTCCCACTTTTCCTTAGGATGTCCCTATTTTCATTGGAGAAATGATGGAGGGTATGAAGTTATCCAACTCCCGAGTCATCTGAAGGCAATCCTGTACAGTCGTACCTCGGAAGGTGAACGGAATCTGTTTCAGAAGTCTGTTCAACTTCCAAAACATTCGGAAACCAAGGTGCAGCTTCCAATTGGCTGCAGGAAGCTCCTGCAGCCAATCGGAAGCTGTGGAAGCCCTGTCAAACGTTTGGGTTCCAAAGAATGTTCGCAAACCGATACACTCACTTCTGGTTATCGATCGTTCAGGAGCCGAAACATTTGACTCCCAAGGCGTGTGGGAGCCAAGGTATGACTGTATAGGGAAGGTTTTTTTTTATGTTTTGTTTTTTTTTAGATTTGTTGGAAGCAACCCAGTAAGATGTGTGGGGTATCAATAGTAAAATTATCATTATGGAATGGGGCATCACAGTGTTGGAGGGTATGAAAGACCCATTAAAAAATTTATTTTCATGCCCATTTTACAGTTGTGCTCAGCAACCTGCAGAGATAAACTACTGTTAGCCTTTTCCTTTGCACAATTCGGCCAAGGAGAAAGCTATAGAAGGTTGCTGGGGTGAAGTTGCCCCTGATGCAGGAATTTATTAATTCAAAAAGCTCTTGGGCATAATAAAACATTTTGACACTTCATTCTTGGGGCCTCCCCCCCCCACCCAATCCTGTGCTTTTAGGAGGGCTTGTATCTACACAGGGCCTGTGTGTTAATTTTTACGAGGTTTAAGCAGAAATGTGGTGAAACCTGTGTCAGGACTTTGTGTTACAGTTTGCAGCTTGTAACTTCCTTTTTTTGTGGATTTGAGAAATTTTACTCTGGGGGTTTCACAAAGATGCGGAGTTCACATTGCTCATGTTTTAATAGCCTATCTAGCTGCTACCTTTATTCCTAGAGAGTTGCTCCCTTTCTCTTTCTCCATTCATTATAAAATGCTACCACAAACTCCCCAGGAATTAGGGAAGCCAATGCTGTTACTTTAGTACTGCCATACAGTTCCCAGTTGCATCAAGGTTTTATGAGCAGATGGAGATGGAGAGGATAAAATTGGTGTTCCTCCCAATTATGGCTTTGTTTGGGTTCTTCCTAAGGAAACAGCACAACTTTGGGAATAAAACAAAAGATTTTAAAGTTAGAGATGTCATAAGGATGTTCATTTGGGATGGTTAGAATTACCTGGGCCTGCAATTATTGTTATTATTACTTTGAATATTGATCAAAAGTATACAATGCATTTTAACATGTGGAAATTTGCGGGGAGAACAATTTGGAATATATAAGGTAAATAAAGCTGTATTATAAAGGCATTGCAATCATAATTGTTAAACATCCAATATGTTAAGAGCAATCTAATTCTCTGAGTCCAATCCATGCAATACGTTTAAAGCAGTATTATGCCACAGAAACAGCTACGACTTTCTCCAAAGGATCCTAGGAACTGTAGCTTGAAAAGGATGCTAGACTTGTTAAATTCAGCAAAGGACTAGGATTGGCCACAGCTTCTCATTGAGTGTATACTTAGGCTGCGTACACACAATGCTTTTAAATCCCATTTTGAGACCTCTGTTTCCCTCAAAGAATTCTGGGCACAGAAGTTTACCCCTCACAGAGCAACAATACCCACTAACTCTTAGCAAACGACAGTGCCCAGAATTCTTTGAGGGAAAGATGTGCGTCGAATGTGCTCTAAAGGTATTGTGTGTGTGCAGCCTAATTCAAAGCCTTCTGGCAGGGAGGAAAAACATTCTGATGGCCTCTTTAAATTTCATTTGAGTGTACAGAATCTATGGGACAGTCTTCCTCTTAGGACTTTGAAAAGACAGTGCTACAAATCAGTTTCAAACTCTTGTTTCTTTTCACATCACCCACAGTTAATTTCTGTGGGCCACTGGCATTGTGTCTAATCCCTTTGTGTTATGTCAACTCTTTAAAACCACTCAGCCATTCAACCACAAACCTGTCCTGGCATGACATACACTCCTATGTCCCCACCAAGCAGTGGCAATGGCCTCATGGACTGTTGCCTTGAAACAAGTATGTTGGGTAGATATGAGGTATTTTTTGACATTAAATACTCGGTGCAAGTACGTACTATTGGTGGGATCTCTTCCAACACTGACACACACCAGCTTTTTCCCCTGCCAAATTGTCTAGCTTTCTTTTTGTGTTTGTGTGTGTGAGAGAGAGAGGGAGAGCAAAAAAACCAACAGGTGTAGCCTGCTGATTTGGTGCTATTTTCTTTGGTCTACTTCATCTATTTGGGGAATGCCAACTGTGCAGCCTTTCTGAAAGGAAACTTTCAGTGCTGCTCTTTCATTCAAATCATGAGGGGAACCCTGCGTGCAGCAGAGATCAAAAACAGCCTTGCTGTCATTCTCCAAATAAAGACATTTTCAGTCCTTATCCAGTGAGGACTGTTTAAGAACCATGGCCCAGCAGCACAGCATTTAAGTGAGGGGAACAAGAATTTCATAATATGTGCCACTGAACTGAACACAAAACCCATTGGTTGAAGAACAGCACATTTCTCCACAACCTTCTGCCACTTATTGTAGCCCACCATTGCACCACAACTTAAGCTTAGGTTTGATTCATACATTACCTTAAACATTTGGATAGATGCTCTCCCTTCTGAGGAGAAGAGGGGACATCTGCTGACCAACATTTAGAGCAGTCAATTGGTTCAGGAGAGGCTAACCAAATTACTGTTGTGGTCATGACTACAGGAAGATGTCTCATACTGAGTCAGACCACTGGTCCATCTACCTTACTATTGTCTTCACTGGGATGGAGAACGTCCAGCCCAGAGGCTGTGGGTTGAAAGTTCTCCACCCCGATTCATGATTGTCAGGGGCTCAGGAGCAGAGGCACAGGGAAGAGAGGAGATGGAGAGCGAAGGGGAAGAATCCGAGGGGAGCGTAGGAGAAGAGGACAGTGGACCGAGGGATTCCATGAGCCTCTCCAGCGAATCGGAAGATTCACAGAAGGGGGCGCCAGTGGCCAGGGGTAGGGGGTTCCCAAGGGGAACGCCCCAGGAGCAAGGGGGCAGCAGGGACTCCCAGAGCAGTAGTTGGAAATCAGGACCAGCTTCCCCACCAGAGCAGAGTGGGGGGGAAGAGTCCCAAGTATCGGGGCCAGTGCATTCCCCACCAGGGAGAGAAGATGAGGCAGGGCTGACCACGCCTCCATCAGAAAGTCGGACAACGGAGGGGAGGTCAGATCCGGCCAGTATCCCGGAAGAGGGAAGCAGTGACCGAAGTAGTGTAACGGTTAGGAGAAAGGTCACTGGGTTGGCGCGAGAGGCAAGTTCAAATGTACAGGAGCGCGGGACAGCAGAGAATGAGGATTGGGAACCGGGTCCTAAAGCCCGCAGGAGGCAAGGGGAGGAGCTAAGCGACTCAGCGTCGGAAGAGTCCAGAAAGGGCAATGCCCCAGCGGGCAGGAGGACCCAGAAGAGGAGAGAGCAGCGGAAAAGGTGGAGCAGGGCTAGGATCTTAAACTGGTGTCAGAGGGGAGGAGACTCAGACGGGACTTCGCCGATCTAGGGTTTAAGATGTAGGGCTGCGCGCTGTGGCTTTGAAATGGAAATTGAACTTCAATAAAGACTTTTGTACATTACGACAGCCTAGCGTTGGTCCTCTGTGAGCTGGGACCTAGAGGCAGCTCTGACAATGATATATCGAGAACAGAACAAAATCTACAATGTTTAGCTCTCTCTTCTCCAACCATCATATTTAGTACAACTTAACCTGTGTCCTGGGACGCAGATGGTGCTGTGGGTTAAACCACAGAGCCCAGGACTTGCCGAACAGAAGGTTGGCGGTTCAAATCCCCACGACAGGGTGAGCTCCCGTTACTCAGTCCTTGCTCCTGCCAATCTAGCAGTTCGAAAGCACGTCAAAGTGCAAGTAGATAAATAGGTACCACTCCGGCGGGAAGGTAAATGGTGTTTCCATGCACTGCTCTGGTTTGCCAGAAACGACTTAGTCATGCTGGCCACATGACCCGGAAGCCGTACGCCGGCTCCCTCGGCCAATAAAGTGAGAGAGTGCCGCAACCCCAGAGTCGGCCAACCTTTTTAAGTATCGGTTGGGAGGGGTGTTCTGAACTCACCCTCCAGCCCTGGAGGGTCCCTTTACCTTTACCTTTACCTTTAACCTGTGTCCTGTTATCATTAGCCTGTCTGTTTTTTCGTCCTTGCCAGCAGCAACCAATTTTGTACAATGTGAGAAGGAAACACAGAGTAATACGTTGTCCTGAAACATGACTGAAGAGGCATCTAATAATGGGCACTGCTGTTTTTGGGCGGCAGACCCTGTGTATTTCCAATAGTTATTTTCCCAGGGGTGCACCTACAAACGTAAACTTTGAATGCATATCTACATGTGCATGTGTGTGCAGACCCTCCAAGTGTCCCTATTTTCCAGGGATAGTCCCAGATTTAGAGAAACTGTCCTGTAATGTCTCTCTTTTCCTTAGGATGTCCCTATTTTCATTGGAGAAATGTTGACGGTTATGAAGTTATCCAGTCCCCAAGCTGTCTGAAGGCAGTACTGTATAGGGAAGTTTTTTGCAATGTTGAATTATGTTTTTACATATGTTGGAAGCTGCCCAGAGTAGCTGGGGCAACCCAGTGGGATATAAATAAAAAAATTATTATTATGGTGTTATGTACTGGGTTGAATAGGATCCAAACTGCAGCAGTCTGATTGGCCCTAGAACAATAGGATCCAAAAGGCAGCAGCCTGATTGGTCCTAGAACAATAGGATTCAGAATGCAGCAGTCTGATTGGTCCTAGAACAATGCAGCAGTATGATTGGTTGGCAGGAACTACCCAATCATGCTCCAGATAGAAGTGAATCCACAACCTGATTGGCTTACAGTAGAATTCCGGAATTAGCCAATCATGTGCAGCCCATTGTGTAAATAATGTATATAAAGCAGATACCTTGAGGGGACTTTCATTCATTCCTCCTCACCACTATGAGCTGAATAAAGAGCATGAAATCACTTTGCGACTTTGAGTATATTTCACTGGCGACGAGGATGGGATCCCGCTGAGCTGACTGCCACACACAGCACCGCAGCACCGCCACCTGCCGCATCGCTGCCTCCCACCGTGTATCCAGGCTTCAGCTCCGGGACACAAGGAACTCAGAATGGCAACCAACAGCAGCTTTTCGCCGTTCAACCCAGCATCTGGAGACTGGGAAGCATACGCCTCCCGTTTCACCTTCCTCCTAGAAGCCAAAGGGGTCACCGATGATGCCAAGAAGAGGGCAATATTCTTCAGCGTCTGCGGAGAGGAGACGTTTGAAATCGCCCGGGCTCTCCTTGCGCCTGAAGACGTCGCTACTGTTCCATACAAAACAATAATGGAACAGCTGAAGGGGCACTTTTCGCCGCAGCCCTCAGTGGTGGCTCGTCGAAATGCCTTCTACGCAAAGCGGCAAGCCCCTGGGGAAACCATAACTGGGTTTGTGACCTCTCTCCGCCAAGCCGCCCGGTTCTGCAACTTCTCAGAGCTGGAGAACATGCTTCGTGACCGCCTCGTCGGTGGCCTGAGGGATGAGAAGCTGCAACGACGCCTCTACGCTAAGAAGGACCTAACGTTCCAGGTCGCTCTGGAGGAGGCCCTGGCAACGGAAGCTGCCGAGAGGTCGACGCAAGAGGCACGGCCGAGCCTGCCATCCCAACCGAGGGTCCACCACGAAGACCTCACCGACGACTCAGGATCCAACAGGGAGGAGGTGCACCGAGTACAGCAGCGCACTCAAGCAGCCCACATACCACAGCTGCCTCGACGAGAAGGAGGGAACTGCGCAAGCTGCGGAGAAAGTCACGAGAGGAGGACCTGCCGTTTCCGCAATGCAGAGTGCAGGCAGTGCAGAAAATCGGGACACATCGCCCGGGTGTGTCGGGCTCGGCCCACCCGACGCCAGGCATCAGATGACCAATCCAAGAGCCCCAGGTCCCGGGGCCCAACGCACCAAGGCAACTCGACTGAGCTCACGGACTTCCAGGTATACCAGTTGCCCCACCCCAACGTAGAGAAAATTTATGTTGACGTACAGATAGAGGGGGCCCCATGCCGCATGGAGCTTGACACAGGTTCAACTCTATCCATAATCTCGGCAAGGACCTTAAGGAAACTGTGTCCTACTGGGGGTCCCAAACTCAGGCCGGCCCCATTCACCCTCCGGGACTTCCAGAAACGTAAGGTCCCCACAATGGGGGTGGGGACCTTCAGGGTGCAATACCGAGGGCGGACGCGGCAACTGGAATTGCTGGTGGTCAAGGGCCCCTACATTAGCTTACTGGGATTGTCATGGTTTGGACCACTGGGGCTAGCCGTCACCGGGGTGAACCACACTAGCTTACAAGTGGACGTGGACGCCATATGCAAGGAATTTCCGGGGGTTTTTGATGGGAAATTGGGACAGTATACGGGCCCCCCCATTGCTCTACAGCTTGACCCCGCAGTACGACCGGTCAGGCTCAAGGCCCGCCGGGTCCCGTTCGCCCTGAAACCCCGTATAGACGAGGAATTGGACCGGCTTGTGGAGCAAGGAGTGCTGGAGCCGGTGCCTAATGCCCCCTGGGAAACCCCAATTGTCACACCCGTCAAGCCTAATGGTTCGGTCCGCATCGGCGCAGACTACAAATGTACCATAAACAAGGCCCTTACGGCCCATGCATACCCAGTGCCAGTGGTCAGCCATGTTCTTGCCACCCTGGCTGGGTCGAAAATTTTTGGCAAGCTGGACTTGGCCCAAGCATATCAACAGCTGCCAGTAGATGTGGCCACAGCAGAGGCACAGACGATTGTGACGCACAGAGGAGCATTCAGGGTAAAGCGGCTGCAATTCGGTATCAGCGTGGCACCAGGCATATTCCAGAATCTAATGGACTCTCTACTTAAAGGGATTCCTGGCGTCACCCCCTTCTTCGATGATGTGTTGATTGCCGGGCCCACACCAGAGGAGTTTGAGGACCGCCTCCGCACCGTTCTGCACCGTTTCCAGACGGCGGGTCTCAAGGTGAAGCGGGAAAAATGTCTACTAGGAGTGCCGCAGGTGGACTTTCTGGGATTTATGGTGGACGCAGAAGGGGTCCACCCGACTGGGGACAAGGTACGGGCCATTTGTGATGCCCCAGCGCCCAAGAACAAGACTGAACTTCAGGCCTTCTTGGGACTATTGAACTTTTACCATTCCTTCCTTCCCCACAAGGCGGCGGTAGCGGAGCCCCTACACAGACTCCTGGACAAGCGGGCCCCTTGGGTGTGGGGCCAGCGCCAGGAGGCCGCATTCCAGGCAGTCAAGGACTTGCTTGTCTCAAACTCGGTCTTGGCACACTTCGACGAGAGGCTGCCGGTGGTGCTAGCATGCGACGCCTCGCCCTATGGAATTGGCGCTGTCCTGGGACACCAACTCCCGGATGGAAGAGAGGTACCAGTGGCATACTTTTCCCAGACACTCAACGCAACCGAGCGGAACTACTCGCAAATCGACAAGGAGGGTCTGGCAATCGTGAAGGGAGTAAAAAAATTCCATGATTTCTTGTACGGGCGGCCCTTCACCGTGGTGACTGACCACAAGCCGTTGCTTGGCTTGTTTGCCCCTGAAAAGCAGACCCCCCAAGTGCTGTCTCCTCGCGTCCTCAGGTGGTCAATTTTCCTTGCCAGCTACCAGTATGCACTGATTCACCGTCCGGGGAAGGCAATGGGCCATGCGGACGCCCTCAGCAGGCTACCACTACCGGAAACAGGCCCCGACCCAGCACCTGCACAAGAGGTTATGAGCCTGGAGCTGCTTCCTGACCGCCCCATTCAGGCACAAGAAGTTGCACACCATTCCAAGAAAGATAGGGTCATCTCCCGGGTCCTGGACTGGGTGTGGAGGGGATGGCCCAGCAGCAGCCCCGGGCCAGAATTCGCCGGCTACACAACCCGCAAACATGAACTGTCGGCCCACAAGGGGTGCCTGTTATGGGGAAGCAGGGTCGTTGTTCCCCAGCCCCTCCGCAAAAGGGTCCTCACAGCCCTACACGAGACACACCCAGGGGTAGTAAGAATGAAGGCCCTTGCCAGGAGTTATGTGTGGTGGCCAGGGATCGACGGAGAGATAGAGGCCTGGGTCAAACACTGCCAGGCCTGCCAAGAATCCCGCCCAGATCCCCCAAGGGCCCCGGTCCAGTCCTGGGAGTCCGCCCGAGCACCATGGTCACGCCTGCATGTGGACTTCGCTGGCCCCTTTCAGGGGAAAACATTCTTCATAGTGGTGGACTCCTACACCAAATGGCTGGAAGTCGCACTGGTACCGTCCACTTCTACGTCTGCAGCCATCCGGGTACTACGCAGGCTGTTTGCAACCCACGGGCTCCCTGACACTCTTGTCTCAGACAACGGGACTGCATTTACGTCAGGAGAATTCCAAACCTTCACAACGCAGAACTCCATCCGCCACATCCGTTCGGCGCCATTCCACCCTGCCACCAATGGCCAAGCAGAACGCATGGTGCGGACCACCAAGGACACCCTTCGCCGTATGACACAAGGGGATTGGGAGTACCGCCTTGCCACATTCCTTCTAGCACAGCACAGCACCCCCAGCTCAACGACTGGCCGGAGCCCCGCTGAACTACTAATGGGTCGGCGCCTTGCAATCAGATTGGACCGCCTTCACCCCGATAGAGCTCAGGATGAGGCAGTGGTGGGGGAAGGCAAGAACCCCCGGACCTTCGAGGCTCAGGACCCAGTGTACGCAAAGAATTTTGGGGCAGGCCCAGCATGGGTACCCGCCACAGTCACCAGGGTCACTGGCCCCGTGTCGTATGAGGTGCTAACGGATGGGGGGCAATGCTGGCGCCGCCACTGCGACCAGATACGGCGACGATTCCCAGGAGAAAACCAGGAGGAGGAAAGGGCAGAGGAGTCCCAAGGGAACAGAGGGGCAGTGAGGCCCATAGAGCACGAGGGGCCAGCAGGAGAGGCAGAATCAGTAAATACAGAGAGGACCTGCGAGGCCGAAAGGACACCGGAACCAGAACCACGACTGAGTGAGCCGGTTGCGCCAGACCAAACAGCCCCATCACAGCCAGCATCCTTGGAACACGAGCCAGAACCTGAACCCCGGACCAGGGGACACCCCAGGCCGCAACGCACACGTAGGCCGCCGGCGTACCTCGAGGACTATGAATGCGACCTCCCGGGCAGGACTGGAACTTAGAGGGGAGGGGTGTTATGTACTGGGTTGAATAGGATCCAAACTGCAGCAGTCTGATTGGCCCTAGAACAATAGGATCCAAAAGGCAGCAGCCTGATTGGTCCTAGAACAATAGGATTCAGAATGCAGCAGTCTGATTGGTCCTAGAACAATGCAGCAGTATGATTGGTTGGCAGGAACTACCCAATCATGCTCCAGATAGAAGTGAATCCACAACCTGATTGGCTTACAGTAGAATTCCGGAATTAGCCAATCATGTGCAGCCCATTGTGTAAATAATGTATATAAAGCAGATACCTTGAGGGGACTTTCATTCATTCCTCCTCACCACTATGAGCTGAATAAAGAGCATGAAATCACTTTGCGACTTTGAGTATATTTCATATGGAATGGGACATCCCTCCTGCATTAACCTATGTGATAATGGCTGCTGGGTTGAGGGGGCGGGGTGGGATTTCCTTCCCCACTTCCACCTAACAGGCTAAGCACCAGCGATTTAACCAGTCTGCCGGGCTGTGCAATCCTGAAGCGCCCTGTGTATTGCAAAACAGGTTTTGGAGTGCGTAGACTGGTGGAGAGGGAGTTCCCTAGGCAACAGCAGACCTTGAGAGAAATCGCACGCTGGATATCCATCTGTTAGCTCTGTGTATCTATTTTCCATTCACAGGTTGCTCAGAGAGCTGGCTGGGTTATTATTAAGCAGGCTGTGCTCCCTGGGATTTTAAGCAAAATAAATAGGAAGGAGCTATAAATTACCAGACATTCAATTAGAATTTCTACAGACAGGCTCTTCTTTTCCATTTCCCCCCTCTCTCCCTGTTGCTGTAGACCTTTCTCTCTCTTTTTAAATCTTTGTTTGAACAGTTGAATAATAAGGGTCCTGTTCCAGCATCTGCTGTGGCAAAAGAGCCTACTCAAGCTCACTTAATGGGGATTAGTTACCCCTTTGCATGCTGTGACATTCCCACCCCACCCTGTCATTCTCACAGGCAGGGTGCGAAAAAAGGCTCAGGAGTCTGGGGGAGGGGGGGCGAAAATGCATCTGTCTTTAAATGCATGAGTGTTTTTATGGAGTGGGGGAATAGCACAAGGAAAAGGCTATTATTAACAAGGACTGGATATAAAAGTGGGGGGGGGGAGGATGAAATTGCTTATAAAGGTACGCTGGTGTTCTAAGAATTCTCAGAATTCCAAACAAAGTGAAGTGCTTTAATCTCCAGCTGACATCAAAAGGATTTAAAAGTGCATGCTTAAATGTCATCCATTGAAATCAATAAGGCCCTGTTAGCATACCCTTCAATATTTCTCCGATGAAAATAGGGATGTCCTATTCCATGGCAGCGGCGACGATTTTATTATTTATATCCCACCCGGATTGTTATAATGGATTGTTCTAATTTCCTAATTTAGGATTTAGTTTTTGGATATATATATATTCAGTATGCATAAGAATACTTCCAGGTAAATCAATTAGACATGATAAGATACTGCAAAAATATATTAGTTTTTGAAACACCATGCTATTTTCAGTTGAACTTAAACCTAGATGATACTCTGACTGATGATTCATAGTGTGACGTATACCTGTAGTCCAAAACATCTGGGAAGAAACAGATTGAGGAAGGCTAGTTTACTGTATTCATAAAACACACGTATCAACATGAAATGGCAGTGGTTTTCAACCAGTGTGCCGTGGCCCCCTGGGGTGCCTTGAATGATGGTCAGGGGTGCCACAGGCAACACTGGCCTCTGTCCCTCTTTCCTTCCTTCCCTCCTCTGATGTCCTCTTGCATCTCTGCCTCCCAATGGCTTGCACAGCTGTTTACTGCAGCAGCCCTGGCTACAAGTTCTGCAGGTGAATGGTGCCTCTGGAAAGAACCTCTCTTTGGGACAGGGGCAGCTCAGAGACCAGGGCAGCAGCAGCGGCTACCTGGAGGTCTCCCAAGGAGAGGAGAGAGAAGAGGAGGCTGAGGGAACATTCCACAAGGGAAGGTATTTGAAAAAGAGTGAGAGGCTGCCAGCTCTGCAGGCAAGGGCTGAAATAACTGGGCTCCTGAGCCCCACTGGTGTGCCACAGAAAGAATGTACTGTGGTACCTCGGGTTATTTACTTAATTTGTTTCAGAGGTCTGTTCTTAACCTGAAACTGTTCTTAACCTGAAACACCACTTTAGCTAATGGGGCCTCCTCCTGCCGCCGCACCGCCGGAGCACAATTTCTGTTCTCATCCTGAAGCAAAGTTCTTAACCCGAGGTACTATTTCTGGGTTAGCGGAGTCTGTAACCTGAAGCGTCTGTAACCTGAGGTACATTGTAGTTGGTCAAGGGAGCTGTGGACCCAAAAAGGTTGAAAACCTCTGTGATATGGGCATCAATTGTATATGTAACATTTTTTGTGTCAAATGTTGCATCTTCAGCATTTGCCAAAAGCTATACAGTGGACGCTTGGGTTGCAAACGTGATCCGTGCGGTATGCACGTTTGAAACCCACAGTGTCCGCAACCCGCAGTGGCACGTCTGCGCACACGCGGGTTGCGATTCAGTGCTTCTGCGCATGTGCAGCCGCTGAAACCCGGAAGTAACCCGTTCCGGTGCTTCCGGGTTTCGGCGGTCCGTAACCTGAAAAAACGCAACCTGAAGTGTCTGTAACCCGAGGTATGACTATATTATGAAGGTGGAAGATACTCTTTTGTGGGAAGAGAATTCCACAACTTAGCAGCTACCACAGAGATCAGAGAATGCCTTCTCTCTGTCTTTTTCTGTCTTTTTCTTTCTTTCTTTTTCTGTCTTTTTCTTTCTTTTTCTTTCGAGTCAGGGGTGTTGCTGTTGCCTATTGGAACACCATCTTTTTATTATTCATTTATCATTTTTGATCATAAGGAGAAAGAAAACCTTTCACAAGCCATTCAACAGTAATTCTAATGTTTTGAACCTTGACTTCCCTTCCCCTCTTTCTGTGGTTCCTTAAAATTATTTTCATCTTTCCCCGCATATCCCCAAATTGTCTCATTCTTTTAATCATCTGTTATATATATATTTAGAAACTGCAAGTTTTTACAGTAGTCTGTCCTGCTAATGCCTTGATCTGTTTGTAGTTTGTTTGTAAATATTCAATGCCTTCTCCGGGGGGGAAATAAAGCAAAGGAAAAGATATCTATTTGAATTTCCATCCTGCTTTTCAAACAAATATTGTCTGTCAAAATACTCACATCACTGAATTGAGAGAGAGAGAGAGAGAGATTGGGGTCTATATATAGTATATAGCTAAAAATATATATAAACGAGGGATGCTAGATGGAGAGCCTTTTTCTTAGAAAATAAAAGACAGCTATTGGGTGGGACAGTGGGAACATCATGTTCCCACTGATGTTTTTGCTGACGTTTTTCCTGGGATTTGACTAGTGTGAACATAGATCATTCTCACCATTCCCTTGGGCCCTTTTTCAAAACATAAATTGAAATCTTCCATTTCCATGCCTTCTCCAAGGGGTCCAGTTATGTAACATATGGATTGGCAATTCCTGCAAGAGGCCAAGTGTTTTTGTTCATTTGTTTGCTTCAATCCCCACTGGCTTCTGTTAGCAAAAGGGTGAAGAATGCCAGCCGCAGACGGAAGTCACTACAGCCTGAAGAGCTGATTAATGACAACAAACCTGCAGTTCACCTTGGGCTAACAGCTGTCCTTGGTGGTCAATGAAATCTATTCAGGAGAGTCCCATGTGCCTGGAGTTTTCTCCATTAATGACTAATTAAGAAAAACAAAACGCATCTTTAGGGTAAACCATTTACTCACAGGACTTTGTTAGCCAGCTATTTCAATATACTATGGTGGGAAAGGGCTCAAAAAGGAAACAGATACGGTACTGCTTTATAAATAGTGCTGCATTAAAAACTCTGGGAAACCACTTTGATTTTTCGCTCAGCAGCAAGTCCCATTGAGTTGAATGGGACTTGTTATCTACTGAGTTGAATAGGATCCAAAATGCAGCAGTCTGCTTGGTCCTAGAACAATAGGATCCAAAATGCAGCAGTCTGATTGGTCCTAGAACAATAGGATTCAGAATGCAGCAGTCTGATTGGTCCTAGAACAATGCAGCAGCATGATTGGTCTGCAGGAGCCACCCAATCCAGCTCCAGATGGAAGTGAATCCACAATCTGATTGGCCTACAGTAGCGGATCCACCACTTAATACCACCTATTAATAATGTGGCAGATCCAATCCTGCCAACTGCCCCCAATTAAATATAGTGCACCCACCTCACGGTACACCAAGTACACAAATTTCTACAATGTACCATGGATTATCTAGTGGGGGACTTGTGTGAGGGAGAACGTAATGATTAAGAGTCTTAGGCAGAAAATAATCATACAAACAAGAAAAGTTAAACAAAAAGAAGTTTATGAAACAAAGTGGGTCAGGAAATGCGTTCCTCTGGGTAGAAGTTAACTTGTTTATATTAACTAGCTCATTTAACTAGATTATTTTAACTGTTTCAGGCTTAAACACAACACTTTAGGCACAGCTCTTCTTGAACTTCAGTTATCCATTGATACACTTCAGGTGGCAGACGTTCGGCTTTCTAGAATAGATGGTAAAATGCTTTCAACACCATAGAGCAGGCATGTCCAAAGTCCATTTCCGGGGTCTAATCCAGTCCGCTGGTCGGTTTAATCCGGCCCCTGTGGCAGTTTATTTTCAGGGGTAAATCCTAAGAAAACCCCAAAAACTTCAATCCTATAAAAAAAGGTTAACAACTTAACAACTTTGGTTGGCCCTTTGGTCGGCCCTCACGGCCCTTCACTTCATCAAATCTGGCCCCCTTTGAAAAAAGTTTGGACACCACTGCCATAGAGTTCCCTTCACAACTTAATCCTTTGGTTCGTAACCAGAGGTACCACTGTACGTAAATCCAGCACTGGTCTCAGGGTGAGTGCAGACACAGACAGGGAGAAATCAGAGGGTACACCTGCCATCCCGCAGCAGGACAGGTGTCAGTCCTTCTGGCTCTGTTCTTCTCACACCCCACTCCAGCAGAGTCCTGCATGTTGTCAAATAACAAGCCAGACAGACCAGGAGGAGTCTCCGTCTGTTGGGAAGGGCTCCAGAGTGAGAGGCTAAAGGTGGGTTTGGAGCTTTCTTGCAACTTCTCAAGCTGAAGGAGTCGAGCCAGGGAGACCTCGCTGTGCTACTTTCTGTGAATAAAAAACAAATTGCTCTCCAAGCCTCCAGCCTCTTCTTGACCCATGGGGGCCCAGCACTTCAGCCCCCGTGACACATATATAGCAAGTATATAAGACTGCAGTCTTAGTAAACTGTATCAACACCCGGCGCATATAAATCCGTGTAGCACCAAAGCACTAGTCCTTAGGCTTTATTGGCAATAAGATTTTGGTAGCATCAACAATTAATTTGTCGAGCGGAGGTTTATTCCCCCTACCTGTCACTTGATGATTTATTTCTTGGAAATGATCACAGTTAAATATGTACTCCCTAATTACCTTAATTGCTCATGAAAGTAGATGTACTGCTGATCTGATTATGATGATTGAGTTTTTTGAGATTGTTGTGAAAAAGGATCCTTTGCGGTGCAGTCTTCCAGCTGGTGGGTTGCATAACCTAAGAAGCACCTTTTGAATAAGGAGGGGCACAGCATTCATCAAAACCACAATAAGGTCATTTAAAAGTCTACCAACACAACGAGACAATCACACAGTGCCGGGATAGGAATGCCTAGATGATTGTACTGGCTTCAGGGTTATTTATAAAGCATAGATTCAGAACTCTCCTTGGCCATAAGGCTCTCTGTCTTGCCAGGGGCTTCTCTCACTCTGCACCCTTCATCGCAGTTTAATTGAGAGTATAATACAGAGCAGCTTCTATTTGTGCTGCCCCATCTCCTCTGGGTGACGGACAGGTTTCAAATGTGATGCATCAAGTATATAAAAACATAATGATGGCTGTAACAAGGGAAGCAATTGTGGGATAACCAGCCTCACATAGCCAACATGCTTAATTAATGCACGAAGGGAATAAGACCATAGAGTAAGCTGCCCTGCCAGGCTTAGCTAGGTCATACCTGCTCAACTTGGGAGGAAGGGTTATCAAGTTCTTTGTTCTTTTATTCTACCATGTGCACACCTACAAGTAAGGAGGTCTGAGCTGGTTGTTCCAAGCTCAGACCATGTAGCTTGTGCAAGCCATCCTTCCTGTTTCTATACAAATAATTTAGAAACTGTCACCATTTTGGAACCTAAGTTTTACTGCCTGTGCTTTCTGGCTGTTGTATGGAAAAGCACATGAATCTGACCTTTAAAGAGTTTGTAAGTAAACTATGTTTAATTTACCAAATGTGTAGCCTCTTTCTAGGCTAAGGAATAGGGGGATTTTGGAAGCAACTTAGATAGGCATATTTTAAAGGTCCAACAACCTATATTTTTCAACACTAACACTTTACTTTATGGAAATATTTTATTAATGATAAGGATATTGTTATTATATTATCAGGATATTAACAACAACAACAACAACAACAAACAACAACAATTTAAAATCTCTGCTGGGGTTCTCTTGCCAAAAAGTACTTGCCCAAACCTGGTTCTTGGTATTCAGGAAATTCTCATTTTTATACCTATATATACAGTGGTACCTCGGGTTACAGACGCTTCAGGTTACAGACTCTGCTAACCCAGAAATAGTACCTCGGGTTAAGAACTTTGCTTCAGGATGAGAACAGAAATCGTGCGGCAGCAGGAGGCCCCATTAGCTAAAGTGGTACCACAGGTTAAGAACAGTTTCAGGTTAAGAACGGACTTCCAGAACAAATTAAGTTCTTAACCCGAGGTACCACTGTACCTATATTTATACATATATTTTTTCTTTATCCATACCATTGTGTTTGCCTCTGTAAGTTTACATACTTAGGCAAAATTCCTCCTGGCATAGGTAGCATTGCCTATGAAGCTATACATAGTTTCCAGAATGACACAAGAGCTTGAGAACAGGGTGGCGGTCATCTGTATCAGAAAATAGGAAGTTTCCTGCCCTCCCATTTCTCATATTAGAAAACACCCATGTGTACATAAAAACATAAGAACAGCCGGCAGGATCAGGCCAATGGCCCACATAATCCAGCATCCTGTTTTCACAGTGGCCAGCCAGATGCTTGTGGGAAACCAGGGAGTAGAATGTAAGCACAAGATCATTTTCCCAACCCATGGTTTCTAGCAACTGGTATTCAGAAGCACTGCTGTGGAGATGGAGCGTGGCCACCATGCCTAGTCGCCATTGATCACCCTCTTCTCCATGAATTTGTCAAATCCTCTTTTAAAGCTATCCAAATTGGTGGCCATCACTGCCTCCTGGAGGCTCCAGGAAGATGTACATTCTCTTATCTGACCTGGATCGTCCATCCTTCAGCTTCACTGGATGTCTATGAGTTTTAGCGTTAAGGGAGAGGGAGAGGAAAAACCTTTCTCTAGTCACTTTCCCCATGACGTGCATGATTTCAGAAACTTCTGTCGTGTGTGAGTTCCAAGGATTAGGGCTGTGTAGTTTAACATTTAGACTGGGCCATAACTCTTTTAGATAACAGTTTATTTTTCCTCAGTCGAAATATTTATGTGATTGTTAAGATACATGGCAAATTATATACACACAGAAACTTATTTTAATATTCTTGGAAACTCCCTCCAAACAAACCAGGTCCCCTTGGCTCGCTGACTCAAGTTCCCAGTTGAAAAAACTCTCTCTTCTTGCCAAGAACTGCCTTGTCTGTAGGATGAGAACCATTTTGACCATACCCTTCCTTTCTCCAGCTCCATGCCTCCTGCATCACCCTCTGTTTGCTTCGGTTCTTGCTTTTCTGCTACCTGAAGGAGCGTCTCCACCCACATCGTTCTGCCGGACGCTGAGATCCAGCGCCGAGGGCCTTCTGGCAGTTCCCTCATTGCGAGAAGCAAAGCTACAGGGAACCAGGCAGAGGGCCTTCTCGGTGGTGGAACGGCCTCCCATCAGATGTCAAAGAGATAAACAACTACCTGACATTCAGAAGACATCTTAAGGCAGCCCTGTTCAGGGAAGTTTTTAATGTGTGACATCTTAATGTATTTTTGGTCTTTGTGGAAGCCGCCCAGAGTGGCTGGGGAAACCCAGCCAGATGGGCGGGGTACAAATAATTATAATTATAATTATAATTACCTTTAGCTACCTTGTCCCTTGGCCAACTTTCCTCCTGCACGCGATATTCTTTCCAACGTACAGCCATTCCTGATCTCAAGCTTCTTCATACCCTCTTCTAGAGATGCCTAACGATTCACTTGGCCAGTATTTTACTGTCCTGATTCACCTTTCCCAGACCAATACAGAGATTGGAGTCCAGTTATCCTGTTTTTGTATCTCTCTACTTTTGTAATACTGTTCTTGGCTCAAAAAAACCACAAAAAAATTACAGGAAAATGTGCAATAAAAAGGCAAATATGCATACACATTTTTTAATTTAAAAAAATGCAGAATGTTGCAGTGATGGGATGGAATGGACTTAATGAATTAAATCATCTGCAACATTGACATGAACCAGAAATGGACTGACCTGTCCCTCTTTTCTCATGAGTTCTTCCTAGCCTTCATTTGATTAATTTATTGTATTCCTATGGCACTCTTCATTCAAATGAATTCCAAAGTAGCTTACAAACAACAAATAAAAATAACATAATGGAACATCACAATTACAGCATAAATCATACAAAATAATTAAAAAGTCATCAAAAAAACAACTGCAATATATAAAACACTATTGACAAAGCACCAACTGAAAAGTAAGCTAAGCATCACAGTTACAGTAGAGTCATATTGTCTGATTAACAAATCAATATGGTACAGTGGTACCTCGGGTTAAGTACTTAATTCATTCCGGAGGTCCATTCTTTACCTGAAACTGTTCTTAACCTGAAGCACCACTTTAGCTAATGGGGCCTCCTGCTGCTGCCGCGCTGCCGGAGCATGATTTCTGTTCTCATCCTGAAGCAAAGTTCTTAACCTGAAGCACTATTTCTGGGTTAGCGGAGTCTGTAACCTGAAGCATATGTAACCTGAAGCGTATGTAACCCGAGGTACCACTGTATTTATAATCTATAAAACAATATTAACAACGTAAACAAAATAGTTAACAAAAAACTAAGTTGTTACACTTCTGGAGTCCCTGTTTGCAACATACACAACAATATGACTTGCAGACACGCAACCTAGAGGTATTTCCTGTGTTGCATTGTTAAAGCCTTTTCAGCTACCCGTGCCTCAGATTCCTGTTTCCCAATACATTTCCTGTTCTGTACCCTTCCTTCCAAAACCTTACCGCAGGATTCTCTTAGCTTTCCAGCCTTCTGTATAAGCCTTTCCCAGATGTTATTGGACTACAGTTCCCATAATCTCTGACCATGGGGGGCCATGCTTAGCTGGACCTGATGGAAGTTGTAGTACAACAACTTCTGGGGGTACATGGTTGGGCAATGCTGGCCTAGATTATCTCTTCCAAATCCTTAGTCCTTCCTCCAAAACCATTCCTGTTCCTAGGCTTTGTAAAGGTAAAGGGACCCCTGACCATTAGGTCCAGTCGTGACTGACTCTGGGGTTGCGGCGCTCATCTCGCTTTATTGGCCGAGGGAGCCAGCGTACAGCTTCTGGGTCATGTGGCCAGCAGGACTAAGCCGCTTCTGGCGAACCAGAGCAGCGCACGGAAATGCCGTTTACCTTCCCGCTGGAGTGGTACCTATTTATCTACTTGCACTCTGACATGCTTTTGAACTGCTAGGTTGGCAGGAGCTGGGACCGAGCAATGGGAGCTCACCCCGTTGCAGGGATTCGAACCACCGACCTTCTGATCAGCAAGTCCTAGGCTCTGTGGTTTAACCCACAGCGCCACCTGTGTCCCTCTTAGGCTTTGAGTGAGGTTTAATCCCAGTCAAACTGTCAATTTCTCTTCCCTCATACAAACGCACCTGCAAACATTGACTGTTTCCTGAACAACTTAAATATTCAGACTGTGAACACTCTGCACATCACACCAGATCAGCTAACCAGAGGTGCATTGGTTCTTACTAGCTGTGTCAGACTGAGCTCCATCTGCACACGAGAGCCATTTTTGTAAGCACTGTTCATAATGGGAGAACACTTTCCCTGTTGGTGTGCACAGGACTAATGTTGGCTTGGCACTACAGGGCCCGTAAATTTTGGTGAGCTTGCTCTGAGAACTCTAGCCTTGAAGAAAGCAACGGAGAGAAACTGCCCTTTAAGTCAGTTGTGAAACTTCATCAAATGGTTCACACCAGCACATGGCAGGGCTGGCACTGAACACAGAAAAACATAAGCAGTTTACTGTATTTAGCTTTCAAAGTGTAAAAGGGGAGGAGGGAGCTCTTGTGGCAGACCCTCCGAGTGTCTATATTTTCCAGGGACAGTCCCAGATTTACAGAAGCTGTCCCAGTTTCTGATTTGATCCTGGAAAGTCCTGCTTTTCCTTTGTTGTTGTTTAGTCATTTAGTTGTGTCCAACTCTTCGTGACCCCATGGACCAGAGCACGCCAGGCACTCCTGTCTTCCCCTGCCTCCCGCAGTTTAGCCAAACTCATGCTGGTAGCTTCGAGAACACTATCCAACCATCTCGTCCTCTGTCATCCCCTTCTCCTTGTGCCCTCTATCTTTCCCAACATCAGGTTCTTTTCCAGGGACTCTTCTCTTCTCATGAGGTGGCCAAAGTATTGGAGCCTCAGCTTCACGATCTGTCCTTCCAGTGACCACTCAGGACTGATTTCCTTAAGAATGGATAGGTTTGATCTTCTTGCAGTCCTTGGGACTCTCAAGAGTCTCCTCCAGCACCATAATTCAAAAGCACCAATTCTTCGGCGATCAGCCTTCTTTTCAGTCCAGCTCTCACTTCCATACATCACTACTGGGAAAACCATAGCTTTTACTATACGGACCTTTGTTGGCAAGGTGATTAGGATGTCCCTATTTTCATTGAGTAAATGTTGGAGTGTATGGAGTTACATGACACCCGAGCCAAGGAGATAAGAAACTATACAAACTTTAGAAGACATCTGAAGTTTTGCCATTCCAAGAGAACAAGGGAAGCTGCCTTATACTATGTTGGACTATTGGTGCATCAGGTTGAGCATTGTCTATGCTGACTTATGGCAGCTTTCCGGGGTTCAGACAGGGATAAACCTCCCATACTTGCACTCTGCAGTCCTGGTGATAGGTCTCCCCATTCCATCTCTGAATTATTATTATTTTTAAGAGCAGACATCACTGTATTCTGCAAATCCAGCATCGCATGTGGTTTAGCCCTTGTTTTCCTGCTCCTTTGAGACAGAGGCATAGGAAGGTCAGGTGGTACCCGGTGTGGAAAATTTCTTGTCACCTACCCCCCCCCCAACACACATTGAATTTATTTATTTATTTATTTATTTATTTGCCTGCAAAAATGGTTTGACTTTATTTCATATTTTCTTACAAAGGAATGTGGATTCTGGGCCTCTGATAACAAGTAGGTGACTGTGGACAGATACTTAAATCTACAGGATGGATTGTGTTTTGGCTTGTGTTATTTTATTTATATTTATTGTTTATTTATTTAATAAAACGTATTTTTTAAAAAAACCTGCAAAGTAGTTTACCAAAACAAAAAACACCACAGAAGTAAAATCAAGAAAAATTAACAATCTTGACCCTGCTCCACTGAATTGAAATTTCAGCCTTCAAGACGTACGAAAATGGCCAAGTAAACAGCTTTTTTCATGGAGGAGGGCCGAGATATTAACTGATAAGCATGAAATTTCATATATAGCTATGTAATCCCTAGTGTAGTCAGATAAGAACTTTGGAGCAGGCATTTTTTTAAAAAAAGTTTTTTATGAACCACCCTAGTAGGGCAGTAATTGTTCCTTGATAATTTGTCACCCCCCGTCCACTATGGCACCTGGGGCAGACCACCCCCCCTTCCTACGCCCCTGCTTTTAGATTCTTTGTCCCAACTTCATACAGAGACTTGACGGTGTATCTGGCAAGACTTTGGCCCAGCCACATAAAGACCTGCCTTTTATTTATCGTTGTGTCACACAGCTATTGGAATGATTGGCTGAACCCTTCAAGAGCTTGTTTTCTTCTTAATCCAGGAGGGCCAAAGTTTAATGGGATCTCTGTCTTTATTTACATGCTTTGGGAATGAGAAACAGATTGCAGAACCAAGCAAGAAGCAGGCAGGGAATGAGAGAAGAGAAATCGCAGAACTGTCACCCGTTTGTGCTGGAATACACTCCTGACATTATACTATGGACATTTCTGCGTCCTTGTAACTCCTGTACTGAATTACCTGGGAGAACCAGAACGCAATTCAACTTATTTCCTTACACGTATATATTGTTCCTGTCTTCCATCTTGCAGCTCAAGGCAGTGCATGGGTGGTTGCCAGGTCATAGCTGTCAACTTTTCCCTTTTCTTGCGAGGAATCCTATTCCTAATAATAATAAGAAGAAGAGTTTGGATTTGATATCCTGCTTTATCACTACCCAAAGAAGTCTCAAAGCGGCTCACATTCTCCTTTCCCTTCCTCCCCCACAACAAACACTCTGTGAGGTGAGTGGGGCTGAGAGACTTCAGAGAAGTGTGACTAGCCCAAGGTCACCCAGCAGCTGCATGTGGAGGAGCGGGGAAGCGAACCCGGTTCACCAGATTACGAGTTCACCACTCTTAACCACTACTCCACACTGGAATTTCCCTTTAAAAAAGGGAAACGTTGACAGCTATGTGCCAGGTGATCACCTCACCTAGGCACAGACCAGACAGAGGCGTGCTTAAATCCAACAAGATGGAGGCCTCATATGCTTTCACATAATCCTCGGGTTATGTATAGTTTCACTTCTCTTTCTGTTACTCCTAGCTTTCACACCTTTCCTTCACCCCATCTTTCAGGCATACAGGGCTGAGGCCATGTAGGGCCTTAAAGGTCAGCACCAACACTTTGAACTGTGCTCTGAAACGTACAGGGAGCCAGTGTAGATCCTTTAGGCCTGGTGCTATATAGTCCCGGTGGCTGCTCCTAGTCACCAGTCTAGCTGCCACATTCTGGATTGGTTGTAACTTCTGAGTCGCCTTCAAATATAGCCCCCCAAACTGCACATTGCGGTAGTCCAAGGGGGAGATAACCAGAGCACCTACCCCTCTGGCAAGACAATGCGCAGGCAGGTAGGGTTTCAGCCAGCATACCTGATGGAGCTAGTGTGTTTTCCTGAGCTAGCATGGTAACAAGTACAGTGGTACCTCGGGTTAAGAACTTAATTCATTCTGGAGGACCGTTCTTAACCTGAAACTGTTCTTAACCTGAAGCACCACTTTAGCTAATGGGGCCTCCTGCTGCTGCTGCACTGCCGCTGCATGATTTCTGTTCTCATCCTGAAGCAAAGTTCTTAACCCAAGGTCCTATTTCTGGGTTAGCGGAGTCTGTAACCTGAAGCGTCTGTAACCCGAGGTACCACTGTAAAAGGGAAGACAATTAGAAACATGAGCAAGGAACTGGTTAAAGCAAGTCCAGGATGAAAGATAATTTAAAATTGAGAGAAAAGTGGCAAGGGGAGTTCCTCTGCTACTGGGATGGGAAATCTCCCAAGCCCATCAACCCCCAGCCAGTATGATCAATGGTCAATGTTGTTGTTCAGCAACATTTGGGAGACCCCAGGGTCCGACCTCTCCTATGTGATCGGTCTTGGGATCTACTTCGTTCAGTCTTTCCATTGGTAACACTGACAACTAAGGAGAAAGTCCTGTTGGAAGGGAGAGACATTCACTTCACAGGCAGAGGTTTAAAATTAGCAAAACAGAATGTAAAGGCGCACTACCCTAATCTTAGATTTGCATTCAACAGCTATACAATGGGAGGTAAGTTCTGGTGCAATGTATTTCCCACTGAACATGGTTAAGACTCTGCTACATTGCTAATAATGATCTTTGTGATCTGCTGGTGAATCAGGGGCACCGTGTGAAAAACAGGAAGAAAGGGGGAAGAGGAGCTATGAGTTTCCTTTTTTAAAAGTAATTTTGGAATGAGGTGTGCTATGTGCGTGCAGGACAGATACGGAATTGTTTGCCGCTTCGAAGATGCCGGAAAGCATTGGAATACTGTGTTTAGTTTGGGTCTGTGTTCAAGAATACAAACAACTAAGAGGAACAGCTAATAAGGAACAGATTCTGTAACTTTAAAAGTACTGTAATTGTGTAATAGTTCTGAGAAACATTGAGGTTGCTTGGAAGCTTATCAGACGTTCCTCAGCAGTGGAAGTCATCCCCTTGCAAAGGATAGCTCACCAGCAATTTTCCTTGCAATACATAGTTGCAAGGAAATTCTGGGCATGTTCTGGAATGCGGGTCATGTGCTGCAAAACTCTGTTCAACCGGAATCCTCTGTATCATGTAGAAAAGTCAAAGTGGAAAAGGTTGCAGCTGCACCATGAATCTTTGAAGACTTTCCAGTAATGGGTCTAATCCAAAAAGAATATAATACTCTGCAAATACAGTAGGCTTGGAGAACTTACAGCATAACCTTATATCCGTTGACTCAGCGACAAGCTCTGCTATGTTCAATAAGGCTTGCTTTCCAGATAAGCAAACATAGGACTGCAACCATTAGCAAGGCTGAAGGTGAAAGTCAACACAAGTACAGATTAACATAAAGTGGTGGTTAATAAAATTCCGAACGGAAATCAAGATGGTCGTTTCTAATGCTCGCATGGATAGCACGTGGGACTATGCTCGGAAAGATTATATAAGGTGAACCTGTAATAAATGAATAATAAAACGTTATCTTTGGAGTCCTGGTGGACAGGTCCAGCCAGTATGGTTAAGGGCCTAACTGACTCTTGCCCTGCGGTTTGCAGAAGGGATTGTCCCCCAGATCAAACAGGCTGGTGGCTCTGGTGGTTTTTCAAGTTCTCCTAGAGCACAAGGCACAACTTGCCAGCACGTTGGTGCACATTCCTTAACCTCTCTATGATCCTTGTGTGACAGAGAAATCTACCTCTGACATAGCTCTCCTTTCAGCAGGGGTGGAGGGGAAACTTGATTCTGTATGCATTTAAAGTCAAATCTATCAAATCTGCACTTTCTGAAACAGTATGTGAATTGATATGGCTGACCTTCGAAATTAGGAATTATCTGAATTTTGCGGTGCAGTTCTACCAGTGTATATATTACAGTGGTACCTCAGGTTACATATGCTTCAGGTTACATATGCTTCAGGTTACAGACTCTGCTAACCCAGAAATATTACCTCAGATTAAGAACTTTGCTTCAGGATGAGAACAGAAATCGTGTGGCGGTGGCGCGGAAGCAGCAGGAGGCCCCATAGGCTAAAGTGGTGCTTCAGGTGAAGAACAGTTTCAGGTTAAGAACGGACCTCCGGAATGAATTAAGTACTTAACCTGAGGTACCACTGTAGTGGGAAAGTATGCTTAAAAATGAAAGTATTAGTGAAAATGATGTACACTGATACATATGAGGGAATGTTGTAAATAAATGCGACTTGTCTCAAATTTTACCCCTGAAAAAGAGGATGTGTCCTGGAAAAAGAGGACGCATGGTAACCCTCCTTAACCACCACACCACACTAGCTCTGTATTCTCACAGGGGTTTACATCATGCTCCTAGTGGTTGTATAGCACATTAAAGTGTTGAAAGCATTTCAGATAAGTGATTTCAGCAATCCCTCCAACCCGATAATGTAAGTCGGCACAGTATTACTATCTCCAGATTGCGCGGAATGAAAGCAATTGAACACCTTGCCAGGGAAAACAACTCTCAGTGTTTGCCTTTCCAATCTGTTTCTCTCTCCCTTCCTCCCTCCCTTCTCTTTCACCAGCAGGACTGTTGTTCACCACAGCTCTTCCTTCCTTCTCCAAATATCATGCCTACTGTATTGACATAGAAACCATTTTGGAAAACGTTAGCAATACACTGGTTGACTCTCTGAACCAAAGCCCAGGAAAATGTCTTCCCTCAGCACTGCCAGACTTCAGGATGTACAGAGAGTGTGGAAATCAAGATATTTGCTCCATTTGTCCTTTGATTTCTCTCTGGCTTTGACCCAGAATCACATGAGAGGCTTTCTTTTCGCAATCCCGGATGTGTTTTGTGCAACTGCAACCTTGTTGTTCCTGGTGCAGTCTGCGAAATTTTTGCAGATGGTTGTGGGTGGGGGAATTTCCAAATATCTCTTAGGAAATATTTTCTGCGTCCTGAAGTTTAATGACTAGCTAAGAAAATAACAACAACTCTCTATTCCCTTTCTTTTCCCCTCTTTTTAATCAATAAGCCCCTGGAATATTCTCCATGCCCTCTAAGGGTCACTTCTAGCAAAACTATCTAAACAAATTGCTGCTCTCTGAAACCTATTTTGCAAGTTTATCTCTGGGATCTGAGACTGTGGATCCCAGGATTGGCTATTTCACGTACTATTTATTTAATGTAATTTATGAATTGCTTGCCATGAGACTTTATGCATGTATCGATTTAATTCATATGCTGCCTTTCCTGCTAAAGGAGCTCAGGGCAACAAAGAACATGTAATGAAACAATAGAAATATATTAAAAAGCATTAAAATATAGAAGAAGACTGGGAAAGGTCTCAGTTGGCTTATTGGGAAAGGAAGGTCTCCAGAAGGCAACAAGGAGACAAAAGAGACCGTGCATGTCTAATGTTTGAGGGGATGGGATTCCAAAGGGTAGTTGCCACAATACTAAATGCTCTGTTTTGTTCAAAATGGACCTTGTGGTGAGAGAAAGAAGGCCTCCTGCAGATATCAGCCTCTTTCCCTCAAAACCAGGGCTGGCTATGCCATTAGGCAGAGTGAAGCAGTTGCCTCAGGTAACAGTTGCTAATGGGTATGGAGGTGCTGGAGGGCATGGCTGGATATGGACCTGCCTCTACACCTCCTAAACTATCCTGCTCGCCAGGTACAGTGGAGAACGCCCTGCAGATATATAGCTGTCCTGTCACCGGCATTGATGTAACATATAATTGCCAGTTGGCTTTTGTTATATAGAAAGGGGGAAGGGGCCGCCATCTTGTCTTTCACCTCAGGCAGCCAAATGTCCTGCTCGAACCTGTCCAACGTCACAGGGTCTGTAGCGCCAAGAGTGGCCAACTTCTTCCCTGTCCATCTGGCTGGGTTGCCCCAGCTACTCTGGCTGGCTTCCAACACATTTTAAAGCTTAATAAAACATCTCTTGCTGAAGTGGAAGAGAAGCCAGCTGCAACTTCCGCCATTGCCCTTCATGTCCCTGCTGTTTCCCTGCCTCTTCACCTAGAGCACACCTGGAGACTGCTAACAACTGCATTAATTGACAAGGAGGTAGAAAACTGGACTGTGCTGGAGGAACAGCTGGGAAGGAGATGTGGCCTTCAAACAGTCATGTCTGAGCACCGTCAGGTTTCACCACAATTTTGTTCTCTTTGGAAACTTCTTTTTTTTTAATGATTTATTTCCTCTTCCTCAAAGGGTGTCTTTTATTAGGTGCGGGACAAGAACAGGCAAGTTCTGAACCAATGAGCGTTTGAATGCAAGCATTCAGTGAGCAAGCCAATTGTTTTTCTTTCCTGTTTGGCAATGCTATTTAGTGAGACTCAGCTGGAGAATCTCTGCTTTAGGCGTTATGAGAGAAATAGATCATAACTTTATAGCATCACTGGTACAGCTTTCTAACAGCAAGAGCAAATAAAAGATAACTGGGTCAAGAACCTGCAGGTGCTTATATTCAGAGACCTTCCTTTGCAGAAATGATGGGGAACCACTGAGACTTTTAGACACTTTTATAACACTGCCGTAAATATATGTGTGTGTGCAGAATTTTTTTTACAACATTGTAATAAGACTTGATGCAACCTGAAATTAATATCAGGCTAAATGGGAAAGGAAATTAGATGTGAATATCCTAAATGAAAGCTGGACTTCACTATGATGCCTTGCAGATATTACAGTATGCTTAAACCTTAGAGGAAAGCTGTTATTAAAATCCCAGTGTCATTGGCATCTCATTTCATCTTGATGGAATAAAACTATATTTGCATTATTTCAAGTACAGTGGTACTTCGGGTTAAGAACTTAATTCGTTCTGGAGCTCCGTTCTTAACCTGAAACTGTTCTTAACCTGAGGTACCACTTTAGCTAATGGGGCCTCCTGCTGCTGCCACTGCGCCATTTCTGTTCTCATTCTGAGGTAAAGTTCTTAACCTGAGGTACTAATTCCGGGTTAGTGGACTCTGTAGCCTGAAGCGTCTGTAACCTGAAGCATCTGTAACCCGAGGTACTACTGTACAGGAAAACAGGTGAAAGAATGTATCCATGTCTTTGGGAATGTAAAATTTACAAATGATAAGAAATGAAATATCAAGGGAGTGTGAATATCAGCTTTCATTAGGACCGCTTTCTGTTCTTTAACCTTGATTCATCATTGAGTTGGCAAGTCCCTTTGCTTTCTGATGGCTGGTACGTATCTCTCTTTGGCTGGGATTTCCTTATGGTCTGTTCATTGGTTCAACATATCTGTTTTCTTCTTGAAGTGCCCTTGTGAGCATGGAAGCACACCAGGAGTAGAATGGCCGTGGGCGGGTGGCTGGGACTGCCATGTTCACTGAGCAGGGAGATAGCAGAACATTAACAAAGTAGGAACTCGGCCAGAAACTTGTTCAGGCAAACCAAAATGCAGCTTCCTCTCAAAAATTCACACTATCTCCAATGTTGCGATGCAGTTCTACAACAACAACAACAACAACAAAGTATTAAAATGTATACATTAGGGGAAAGTGTGCACAAAAAGCACTTATCAGCTAAATAACATACACGAGCTACTATATATTATGGAAAGTTGCTTTTCTTTATGCATTTGGACACCTCTTAAAGACCTCCTAACCAAATTTTTCAGGACGATTCCTGAGATGAAGGAGCAAGATATAATTGGAACCAAAATGACAGACCAAGCCTTTCAAAACTGAACTCATTTTAAAACTGCACTGATGTCAGTTTCTTAGAATTCCTCAACAGCATCTGGTATCAGCCTGCAAGTGCATTGTAGCAGGCGAAATTGTTTGTGGAAAACGTTTTTTGTTTTTTTAAAATGATTTTAGATTTCAAGTTACAGAACATACCAACAGAATGAAAATAGAGTAGTAGCTTAGTAGTTGTACATAAAAAGAAAGAAAAATAGCCGTTAACAATTGTAGTTTTAGACATTCCAAGAAAGGGGGATAGTTGGGATAGCAGACTTGTTGGTTTTTGAATGTCTGATGTATATTTTTCAGTTTTGTTGTTCTGTATGGGACAATGACAATAAGGATTATCGTATCATATCGTATCATATCATCATATCATATCATATCATATCATATCGAAAGGCAATCAAATAAAAGTGTCTCTCTGTAAGGTTCCATAAGTTGATGAAAACCATGTTTGATTGCCTTAACAAAGTCAGTGAAAGGAAACCATATTGTACAGAAGGTGTGAACCCCCTCCTCTGATGGATATGCCTTTTGTGAAATCGTTAACTTGTCCATAAGCACAATGTCCCATACTTGCAGCCTCTGTCACAGTTCGTACTGGGATTTTGTTGTTGTTGTTTAGTCGTTTAGTCGTGTCCGACTCTTTGTGACCCCATGGACCAGAGAACGCCAGGCACTCCTGTCCTCCACTGCCCCCCGCAGCTTGGTCAGACTCATGCTGGTAACCTCGAAAACACTATCCAACCATCTCGTCCTCTGTCGCCCCCTTCTCCTTGTGCCCTCCATCTTTCCCAACATCAGGGTCTTCTCCAGGGAGTCTTCTCTTCTCATGAGGTGGCCAAAGTACTGGAGCCTCAGCTTCACAATCTGTCCTTCCAGTGAGCACTCAGGGCTGATTTCCTTCAGAATGGAGAGGTTTGATCTTCTTGCAGTCCATGGTACTCTCAAGAGTCTCCTCCAGCACCATAATTCAAAAGCATCAATTATTCGGCGATCAGCCTTCTTTATGGTCCAGCTCTCACTTCCATACATCACTACTGGGAAAACCATAGCTTTAACTATACGGACCTTTGTTGGCAAGGTGATGTCTCTACTAGAAGCAGATCCCACTGTGTTCAAGGGGGGGGGGGACTTGCTCACTTGCAGGGACACATAAACAAGAGATCAAGCCTCACAGATTTCTCACTGAGTCAACAACATGCAGAGGATTGCTCTGGTAAAAACTCCTCAGATCACATGGGAAAATGCAGAATTCAGACTCAGCGAAGGCTAGCAATTGCCCAGTTTATCTGAAGTTAAACATCCACACCCATATGGAGGCCCATAGTCAGGGTGGGTCCAAGACATATTGCTTCCTGAGGTGGAACAA
Organism: Podarcis cretensis; assembly: GCF_951804945.1. Classification (NCBI taxonomy): domain Eukaryota; kingdom Metazoa; phylum Chordata; class Lepidosauria; order Squamata; family Lacertidae; genus Podarcis; species Podarcis cretensis. The sequence goes on from NC_137187.1 coordinate 16,374,336, forward strand.
AAAATTGTGCCCACTTGACCTTAGTCAAGGTGTATCATACTCTAGGCTGGTCAAGTTATGTGAGGCAGAAAATCCCACAAACATCTCTCTCCCCATCCTTCTAGTTTTCTGCCTGTAAAGACGTGCCACATTCGTAATTTAAATAACCAATGATTTGCTGCCCCTTGCATGACACCCAAAAATCAGTTACCTGAGGTGACCCTCTCATATTCAGCTTAATGCTAGGGCTGACCCTGACTGTGGTACATTTTTCAATGATTCTCCGGCTTCCATCGTTTGATCTTTTTTGCCTTTGCAATCAGGAACAAACCCTATACTTAGCTTACAAAATGTCTGCAGCAGACATGGTGGTTATTATATCATCCTGGGGTGGGTATTTTGGGAACAAAGTCACACAGTGCCTGACTTCAGACTCTGGTTAGCCCTGTCGTGTGAGAGTTTGCTCCTTCCAGATCTAGAACCATTCGAGTGTGCAACTGAGGAATGCATCAGTCTCTCCAAAGTGTCCCTATTTTCTTGGGACAGACCTGGATTTACAGAAGCCGTTGAGGTTTCTGATTTGATCCCGGAATGTCCAGCTTTTCCTTAGGACGCCCCTATTTTCATTGGAGAAATGTTGGAGGGTATGGAGTTATGCCCCAATTTAAGGGGGCCAGGCCCCTCCAAAGTTGATGAGCATTGCCATTCAACTGTTGTGTGTATGCCATGTCTTGTGATTGATTATGCAAGGTGAGGCTTATCTGCCCCCCCCCCAATATTTTTTTCAGGTTGGCACCCGTGGCTGCTGCTGCCTCCCCTTAGCTTCTGTTAAGTTGTGGCGAACGTATCAGATGACACAGCGATTCTTCCAAAGCAGCTCTTTATTTGTAAGCTGGAACAGAACTGAACTGAGGAGTTCAGTCAGCCTGCTTATATAGAGCTCCAGAACAACGTAACTGTTGCCATTTTCTAAAACTATCCAATCACTGAATGTCACTTTCGATCCTTCATTTGCATACAAACTATCCAATCACTGAACATCACTTTCGACCCTTCATTTGCATACAAACTATCCAATCACTGAACGTCACTTTCGATCCTTCATTTGCATAACTATCTACAGTATCCCCCTGCTGGCCCAGGGTGAGAACTTCAGTACATAACAGCTTCCTTCTCTCATTCCATCAAATGGTATGGAAGGATGCAGCCCCTTTCCTAGCCATCATCTTTAAGAGTGGTACCTGCACTATAAGGAGGAAAGGTTGTCGCCCACTAATTTTTCCTCGCAATAGGCCCATAGAAATTGATGGTGGGGGGGATATGAAGCATATGTGTATTTGTTTGAACTGGCTGCAGAGCATACAATGTGCCATTTCAGACATTCCAAGTGTCCTTATTTTGCAGGGACAGTCCTGGATTTACAGAAGCCACCCCAACTTCTGATTTGATCCTGCTTTTAATAATACAGAGCCTAGGACTTGCCGATCAGAAGGTTGGTGGTTTGAATCCCCACAATGGGGTGAGCTCCTGTTGCTCGGTCCCTGCTCCTGCCAACCTAGCAGTTCGAAAGCATGTCAAAGTGCAAGTAGATAAATAGGTACCATTCCGGTGGGAAGGTAAACAGTGTTTCCGTGCGCTGCTCTGGTTCGCCAGAAGTGGCTGAGTCATGCTGGCCACATGACCTGGAAGCTGTACGCCGGCTCCCTAGGCCAATAAAGCAAGATGAGCACCGCAACCCCAGAGTTGTCCACAACTGGACCTAATGGTCAGGGGTCCCTTTACAACAACAACAACAATAATAATAATAATAATAATAATAATAATAATAATAATAATAATGTATTATTTATACCCCACCTACCTGGCTGGGTTTCTCCAGGCACTCTGGGCGGCTCCCAACCGAATATTAAAAACACAATCAAACATCAAACATTAAAAACTTCCCTAAACAGGGCTGCCTTCAGATGTCTTCTAAAGGTCAGATAGTTGTTTATTTCCTTGACATCTGATGGGAGGGCGTTCCATAGGGCAGGTGCCACCACTGAGAAGGCCCTCTGCCTGGCTCCCTGTAGTTTCACTTCTCGCAGTGAGGGAACCGCCAAAAGGCCCTCGGAGCTGGACCTCAGGCTGAACGATGGGGGTGGGGGCGCTCCTTCAGGTATATGGGGCCAAGGCCATTTAGAGCTTTTCCTTAGGATGTTCCTATTTTCATTGAAGATATATTGGAGGGCAATAAGACATCCCTATTTTCATTGGATAAATGTTGGAGGGTATGTCATGGCAGGGGGGCACATGAGAAATAAAAAGACAGTTTAAGGTCTTCAGGCCTCCTCTTCTAAGTCAATACTGAATGACAGCTCCAAGATAACATCTCTGTAGAGGAGGAAAAAGCCCTTCCCAAGGCACTTGTTAAACTGCCCCAGCTCTCCCAAACTGTTTATCAAAGGAGTTGCTGTTCCTTTCTCAAAGCAAAACAAGAACTGGAAAGTCTGACTTCTCTCATTAATTTATGACAGCTCTCATTTTATCGTGGTTAAAAAGGAATGACCATAATTTTGCTTTAATGAAAGAAAGCAAAAAACAGGCTGGGAGTATCTAGTGATAATAACATGTTCTCACAAGCCCTTATTTCCACCAACGCTCTTTGAAAGGAATGTCTGTTCACCTGCAATACTAGCAGCAGTGAAATTTTAATAGCTCCTTAAAAGTGAAGCTGTAAGTTCAAGAGGTATGGATTTCTTTTGTGTTCCATTCAGCCGATGTGGATCGTTGACACAGTTATGCCATGTTAGACTCTGGGCTTGCATCACTTTTCAACCTTACATTTAAAATGCTACTATGCCACTTTAAGCAGCCACGTTTTTTCCCTATGCACCCTGGGAGCTGTAGTTTGTTAAGGGCGCCATTCCCCTCACAGAGCTATAATTTTCAGAGTTCCCTGGGAAGAGGGATTTACTGTGAAATCTCTCTAGAAATTGTAGCTCTGTGAAGGGAATAGGGGCCTCATAACAACTCTCGGCATCATTAACAAACCACAGTTGCCAGGGGTTTTCTTTGGCAGTGGAAGCCATGACTATTATTTAACTTATTTTGATTTCACATTGTTTATATACTGTTTAATTGTAATAAAACCTCAATGCTGTTTACCAAAATAGTAATACAATAAAATTACAAGTAAAAAGAACTATTTAAAACAACTATTTAAAACAAAAAATTAAAATCAGCCATCAGCTAAAAACCAGATTAAAACATATGTCAACATTCTGCATGTCTAGATAGCCTTGCCTAAATAAATGTTTTTATAAAGTGCCAAAAAACATACAGTGAAGGCACTTGCCAATAAGCAGGGGATTTCAAAGCTACACTAAAATATCAGTTCATTACCAATGTTTGTGGTATAATAGCGCTTTAAATGTAATCTGTGGAGGTCACCTTAAAATTACTGTGAGGGGGCTCCAGTGGATTTAAATGGAGTTCTGGGGAACACTTTTTAAGATGGAAATAAAGTTCAAAATATGGTGGTTTGGTCCTGCTGTGTTTTGAGGCCCTCCTGCTCATACTGCTGAGTGGGGCCATGAACATCTACCCCAGATGTTCCTCCCCAGATGCTACCACTGGTGTGGATGCCCTTCTAAATGCTGTATCTGTGAGAACTGTGTAAGGTATTTTTAAACCTGCTGTCAGTGTCTCTGCTTAAACACAGTATTGTGTTACTGTTTTGTTTCTAGATAGAATTCCTTTGAGATCTTCATATTTGTAAGCCGCCCTGAGTGTTGCAATTGGGTGGGGAGGTATAAATCATCTTAATACATATATAGGTGCATAAAGAAACAGATAATTTTAACTTAGGAATGCCACTTAGAAGCACACATTGGAACATAGAAAGCTGCCTTATACTAAGTCAGACCATTCATCTATGTAGCTCAGTATCGTCCACGCTGATCAGAAGTGATTTTGGAGAGAGAGTCTTTCCCAGTCATATCTGAATATGCAAGGCACTGAATCGGGAGTCTTTCACATGTTAGCAGATACTTTACCACTGAGCTTGGCATATAATTTTATTTATTTGTTCATACATACATACATACATACATACATACATACATACCCCACCCATCTGGCTGGGTTTCCTCAGCCACTCTGGGTGGCTCCCCACAGAATATTAAAAACACAGTAAAACATCAGACATTGAAAACTTCCCTAAACAGGGCTGCCTTCAGATGTCTTCTAAAAATCAGATAGTTGTTTATTTCCTTGACATCTGCTGGGAGGGCATTCCACAGGGCGGGCACCACTACCGAGAAGGCCCTCTGCCTGGTTCCCTGTAACTTTGTTCCTTACAGTGAGGGAACCGCCAGAAGGCCCTCAGCACTGGACCTCAGTAGTGGGGGGGGGGGGCACAGAGGCGGTTGCCCCGCATACAAAATTTCTACACTCGGTGCTGCCTCAATACATTTGCATGCTTCCATCTCTGGACTCTGCTGAAAACAGCTTCTCCATGTGAACCAGGAAGGGACCTCTCCAGACAATGGAATGACTCTCATTTTCTTATCTCTCTGGCTGCGATCTTCTAGGTGACATGGACACTGCTAGGTGCAGTTGAATGCACATGCATACTCCATCCATTTCCCTCCCTCCCTTCCACACCACCCCCTCCATGTGGCCCCGGGCACGGGCAACCCATGCTATGCCACTGACCACTGAGGCGAGGCCCTTCCCCAATGGCCACCTCACAGGATATCTTTTTGACAAGTAGATATCGCATCTTCATGTCCCTTCCCTCCATAATGCCATTACATTTCTGCTAGGTTCTTATTTATTTAATTAAGGTTACTCACTTTGTTGGCCCAGAACTAAAGGCTGTTTATTGATGAACACGCCAAGACACATCAGCATAGCAAAACGAGTTTTCTCCGTGTCACACGACACCATCACATTGTACATTTCCATGCTCTTGCCAGAGGCAGCCTGTGATGTGAGCATGGGCCTACAAATAACTGGGAAGAAGTAGAGCATTTGCTGTGGCAATATGGCTCCCTGACAATATACACAGGGGCTTAAAGATACATGCATTTATTACGCCCGCACATGATGTGTTTACTGCAGGAGACAGTCTTAATGTGCTGAGTTTATTCATGTGTTTATCCAGCTTCCCGACTGGTAAAGAAAAGGAGGCTTTTGTACAGAAGTACATTTGAGATATCCAACTGCTCTGCTGACATTTTTTTTATTTGCAACTATAATGTACAGCACTCAGTCATTTAAAAAGAAGAAGAAATGGTAGGGGGAAACAGCAAGAGGGGAAAGGAAGAGTAATCGCTTATACAGTGGTACCTCAGGTTAAGTACTTAATTCGTTCCGGAGGTCTGCACTTAACCTGAAACTGTTCTTAACCTGAAGCACCACTTTAGATAATGGGGCCTCCTGCTGCTGCCGCGCCGCCAGAGCATGATTTCTGTTCTCATCCTGAAGCAAAGTTCTTAACCTGAAGCACTATTTCTGGGTTAGCGGAGTCTGTAACCTGAAGCGTATGTAACCTGAGGTACCACTGTACAAGCACAACGTATAAAAGGGTGTTACTCTCTTGCAGTTAGCTATTGTTGACCTTTCCATGGAGGATGAAACTGGATGTAATGTGGGAGTTGCAGAACTGGAGCTCCCAGGAGGCCTCTTTGTGTCGAAAAAGCAGCAGCTGAGTGGTGGAAGGAATAGAGCCAATGTGCAGGTGCAAAGGCAAGTCAATATTTTGTTTCTATACCAATTGCTCAGTGTAGGTCTTCCCCCAAAAACTATGAGTGGGAAAATGCACAAGTGCAATTAGGGAGAGGGGAGAAATTCAATTTTGTCTGCATTTTAACGAGAATCCACCTAATTCATACTTCTTGAAGCAATACGTGAATCAAAATAAGGTTATCCTTTGCCATTCACTCTTCTCTTAATTTTGCAGTGACGTTCTCCACTCAAACAATGTATAAAAAAATAGCATCTGCACATAAAAATGCATACATTAGTGACAATAACATACAAAAACGCCTTTTGCTTGCAAAAATGTGTATCTTAAAACTATATATAAAGTTTTGTGTGTTATTTTCCATAATCTAGGCATCTATATGCACACTTTACCCTAGCATATGCATTTTTGCACACATCCCTTGGCTGAAGGGCTGCATTTCAATCTGCACATTGCTTTGGAAAGTGCAAATTAAGGGAGGTTCATCTTTAAATGCAAACTGAATTGAATTTCAGCCCCATCCCTAACCACCAGCTATGCTGGGGCCCTGGCAGTTGTCCAAGATTGCCTGGTGCTGACTTTGGCCTTGGCTAGACAACTATTTGTGGCGTCTTTGCAATGTTGTCACCTTGTAATTCATAGGACTGTGTCTGTTTTTCTGGGCTGCCTTGTTTTCCTTACCCCTGTTTTTGTACATGCAACACACTTGAAATACACCTGGGGGGTGTTATTGGGTTATTGATTTTGGTTTGATTTTGTATGTTGTGGTCTTGTTTGTGAACCTCCCTGAGACCTCCGGGTATAGGGCGATGTATAAATTGAATAAATAATTATGATGATGATTCTTTTTGCCTAACAGATTCCATCTGTCATAGTCCATCATAATTATCAATGCAAAGGGTGCTATTATTGTGGATTTTGCTGCAGTGCACAATGTTTATGAATCTATGAGGGTGGGAGGAATTAATACATGAATTGTATTTTTATTTGTCAGGACGAAATAGCTAGATCTAAAAAACCTTGCAACCTATTCTGGAAAGGAAAGAACAAAAAGGCAGCTGTATAAGAAAATTCCAGAATTCAGTTTGGCAATACCTTTATTAGGACAAAAAAAAAAAAGTGTTATAAAATACTGAGCAAGCTTTTGCAATACAGTGGTACCTCGGGTTAAGAACTTAATTTGTTCTGAAGGTCTGTTCTTAACCTGAAACTGTTCTTAACCTGAAGCACCACTTTAGCTAATGAGGCCTCCTGCTGCTGCTGCACCGCCGCTGCACAATTTCTGTTCTCATCCTGAAGCAATGTTCTTAACCCGAGGTACTATTTCTGGGTTAGCAGAGTCTGTAACCTGAAGCGTATGTAACCTGAAGCGTATGTAGCCCGAGGTACCACTGTATCTAGAAATGCCCAGTTGGATTGTGATATATAATTGCTCATGTTATTAATCATTTAATGAGGCCATCCAGCCAGAATTAAACCCCTTCTAAATCCAATTAAATTCAAGTTAAAAGTTCTGCATGTACTTAACTCTCTCCAAAGAGAGCAACTGGACTTTGAAAAGTGCTTCATTTGGTTGGGATCATGCTTGATAATAATATTAGCCAGGTAATAAAACAAGAAGCAAAAGAATAGAACAAGCAGATCAACCTGCTTATGATCCGGGGAAACCCAGCCAGATGGGCAGGTTATAAATATAATAATAATAATAATAATAATAATAATAATAATAATAATAATAATAATAAAAAAAATCATCTACCGCTGTAAAAGCATTAGGAATTCATGGATCGGTTCTAGTGGACTGGTTGGCAGCTGGCTCTGGGTGATATTACATTATGCAGAAAGACTTCAATTATTGCTGGTCTCTTCCCCCCCCCCCACCTGAAGCTGTAAATTATAGGAGCAGATGGACAGTCTGGGCTGATTTCCAGAGTCCTCTACACTCTGGAGTCCTGTCACAAACATTTCTGGAAATTGAGTACTAAATATGCCTCCTGAGTTCATTGTGAGCGAACCTTCAACTCCACAAGAAGAGGGCAACCAACCCATGCCACAAAGCCAAGTGCAGTTGTGTACACTAGCCAAATATGATAAAAAAGGAACAGCTCTTCATATCTACCCATATCATCATTTCCTGTTATGAAACAGATGATGTAGTAGATCTTCCCTGAACCCAAATTCAAAATACTGTCAAGTATTCTCCCCCCCTGCTGACACCTCCTTTCAGAATACTGAAATGACAAACCAGACCTTTCCAGACTGTGAAAAAAGACTGCAAGCGTGCTTTGAGAAATTAATTGAATTGATTGTCCCTGTGAACCCCAAATATCCAAACACAGAGTGGAATTTCTGTTACATCTTTGTCTGATCCACAGTCCTGACTTTTCTCTCCTTCCAGCCAGCCTCTGCTGATCATTGTAATTTCTGCATCGGATGTAACTGGCTCTGTTCTTTCTAAGGCTAGTGGTGTAGCGCAGGTTCTCAGTGCCCAGGGCATGGATTGTGGACACGCAAGCCCAAGTCCTTGCTACCACCTGCAGTGGTCTAAGCCAGCGGTGACTGAAGCGAGACGAGGGAGAAGAAGCCTTGAAGCCACCCCGTGACAAGGGCAGACCTGAGGGCTGTGGTGTCCTGTTCTCAAAGGAGGAGATGACTGCCAGAGCCTCTTGCCTCTCCTCGGTGGTCAGTGGTAGTGGCACCTTCCCCTCCCTCCCTCTTGGCTGCCCCACAGGCAAGGCACACACAGGTGTCCCTTCGGCAGTGTCCGGCTTCAGGGAATCCAATCCCCTCCAGGGTGGCAGCCAAGAAGCAGAACAAGAGTAGTTCTTACCAAGTAATTTATGTCATAATTCACAGAGAGAGATGAAGGAATGCAGTCTCCCTAAGATAATGGCGCTGTTCCAAGTAGAGTCCCACCCTCTATGTCTCTACTATTCTACGTCCCCCCTGTGTCAGCTAATCTGAGCTTTCTGCCTCTGAGCTTTCTGTTCTACTACTCTCAATGCCCGCCTGGTCCTGGGAGAGGGGGGCTCAGGAATGCTTTCCAAAGACACTGAATCTGTCAGCTGTCTATCCCTCGGTGGTGCCTCTTCTTCCTGCTGCTCCTCTCCCAATATTTCCCAGCTTCTCCCCTCTGCAGCCTCTGAACTACGACCTTATGCACCGCTGTTCTAAATCTATACTGTCCTTCTGTTCTTGGCAAGGTTCAGGAGAAGGGGGAGCAGTCCTCACCATTCCTCCTCAGTCCAGCCACTGACAGGCAGGCATGGGGAAAGGGCACTGCCACTGCCCCAGCCCCAAAGCAAATGGTGAGTGAGAGAGGCTATCATTGGGGTGCCTTGCTGCGCCACCTCACGCCCTTTCAAAAATCTGCACCCAGGGCCACACCCCCCAGGACTCCCTGTGCTTTACCCCTGCCTGAGGCATAAGATGGCTGTGGTATTCTCTGTGCTCAGAGGAGTCCACATGTTACATCTGTGCAATATTGTAGTAGAATTTTCAAGATACAGTGGTACCTCAGGTTACAGACACTTCAGGTTACAGACTCCTCTAACCCAGAAATAGTACCTTGGGTTAAGAACTTTGCTTCAGGATGAGTACAGAAATTGTGCGGCGGTGGCGCAGTGGCAGTGGGAGGCCCCATTAGCTAAAGTGGTGTTTCAGGTTAAGAGCAGTTTCAGGTTAAGAATGGACCTCCAGAACGAATTAAGTTCTTAACCCGAGGTACCACTGTGTTCCTTGTCTTCCAGAAAAAATATGGGCACCAGTTTCTTCCAAAGAAAGCTATATAACACTCAGATGCAGGGCCGTCTTACCCATAGGCTCTGGGGATGCAGGGCACCCGGGCGCTGGGCTCTCAGGGGTGCCAGGCCAAGAGTCTGGGGTCCAAGAGTTGAGTCCAAGGAAGAGCCTGCCTGTCGGTCGGAGTGCCGCAACGGGCTCGTCTGCTGCAGGCGGCTCTGCACCGCAAGTTTGGGGGCGATCGAGCCAGCGAGACGCTGAGGTGGCCGGTCGGCTCCGCCCTCCTGCGCACCTGGGACTGGGCAACCTGGGGGGAGATACCCGGCGGATCTTTGCACCCCGGGGCTGCATATGCTTAAGACAGCCCTGCTCAAATGTCCACTGTTTCACCATGTCCCCATTCAGCAGAAGCCGAGAAATGAAAGTCACACCAAGGACTGAACACAAGCCCATAAAATGGCTATATGGGTCAGCTCACAGGGAGTGTACATTGCCACCATTTTATGAATGCCAGCAGAGCAGTGGCAATTTGTGCCCAACCTGTGTTTATCTCTTTATTTGGAGCCTTGATTTCCCACTTAAATCTGCAAAACACCCCTTCATCGGCCTTGCCGCCTTGCCACTGCCCTCGGTTTCGAGCCCTTGTTTACAAAAAGAAACAAACAATGTGGGAAGACCGTCGTGCACCTTCATCTGGGAGCTTTCAATTAGAGGGAAAGCTTATCGCAGAGCCCCTGAGCTTGAGATCTGTTTGCAATTTCAGCTGAACAAGCAACTGGGAAGATAATGGAAAATGCTGTCCGGATGTTTCCTACAGGTTCCGTCAGCTGGCTTAATCCCTCTTTCTTTTATCATGAGTTTAAGCTTCTGGTTTTATGATGGTCGGTTATGACCCACACGAGGGACTTGCGATAGCTCAAGGTGAGCTGCACCAACAGAACCGTAACAAGGGGACGAAACAAGAGAGGAAACGAGAAAAGACACAGGGGAGGAAGAGAGATGAGGTCTGGATAGGTAGAAATATATTTATATAAGCTTGCTTTAGGAAGTTCAGAGTGGTTTATATGGGTCTCAGATCAGTCTTCCACCTGTGCACTATATATATTTCAAGTTAGGATTAAATATGGTCCTTGACTCAGGATATAGGTGACTTGTGCTTCAGTATATTGTCGGTTTAGTTGCATGTTTCCCTCACCCTGCACTTTATTCTCACAACCACCCTGTAAGGTAGGCTTAGGGTTGCCACCTGCCCTGTATAATACAGGATTGTCCCATATTTCAGTGTAAAATGCTACACCCTGTATTGATACAGTTTTGATACAGACCTGTATTTCAGGTCTTCTCTCTCTCTCTCTCTCTCTCTCTCTCTCTCTCTCTCTCTGCCAAGTTAGGAATCCTCCCCAAATGCATGTGTTTGAAAGGTTGTGTGAAAGGTCACATATTTAAGCTCTCAGTGGCCAAGCACAGACAGATTTACAAATTCATATGCGTGTGGCCACATGCGTGTGTGACAAACTCCAGAGAGACCATCCTGTTGGCTGCAAGAGATTGTAATGGATTGCTTTGAAGTCACTTCAGCACCAGATTTTTTTTGGGGGGGGGGCAAACGCCTTCCAACCGCCCTGCCCTATATTTAGACAGAACAAAGGTGGCAACCCTAGGTAGGAAAGAACCCAATCATAGGGCCTTCATGGCTGTGTAGGGATTTGAACCCAGGTCTCCCCAACGGTGGAGCATATGCCCGTGCTGCCCAGGGTGGGCACGCTCCCAAGGACGGCATGGCACAGAGGGTGCCCTCCCAGGCACAGGATAGCCACTTGGGTGCCAAGAGCAGTGTGCGCGCCCTGCAGCCTGCCAGCAACTCCCAAGCCTCCCCCAAGCTGTCAAAATAAAGGGGGAAGGGGGGAATGCCACCAGCAAAGCAGCACAGCCCCCCCCCCCTTACCACGATGGCTTGGGGTAGGCTTGGGCTTCGTGGGCAGGCAGTGCACTGAATTTCATCCCCCTCAGTGAGGGCACCTGGGGCGGCCTGCCCCCCTTCTTACGCTCCTGGGTCTCCCTGATCCTTGTCCGACACTCTGACTGCTATAATACATGGCTAAGATTTCTTCTGTTACGTCATCGCTGTCAACGCCTGCATTGTCATCAAGCTGCGGTTGATTTCACAGGCACTGCATAAATCAGCTCTTTGCGTTTCCCATGTCCATAGCCTTAAATGCAAGGCCTACATTGGGTAGAATGTACACCGACTCTGCCACCTTCACCATTCATAAATGGCTTGTGCCAGACCTTAAGGTGCGCATGGAATGTGTTTCTCTTAAGAGAAGACGCATTTCCCCTCCCTATCCTAAGCTGTCCCTCTGTCCATTAAGGAGATTCAGATCTGTTTTGGAAGCAGTGGGCGGGGGGGGGGAATAAAACTGCTGTTTCCTGCAGGTTCTGGTAGCACCTGGAGACATCTCTCCTGGTACATATCAAACTGAGAATCAGGATAGAAACTGTGAAACTGTACAGATTGTTCCGCCCCTGAGCACAAATGTTGACCCGCAAATATTCCCTTCCTTCTTTTAATGGGCTTGTGACAAGTCACTCACATCAACACATCAGTGGCAAAAGATACACAAGATATAATCGTGATGAAGCACAACTGGACTGGGAGGTTTGGTGGTGCTGGTGGGCGTCTTCTTGCCTTTGTAAACAGCTGCTATGTCAATCTCAGCTGAACAAGCAACTCTAAACAGGCAGGTAAACATGTCAGTGTAGAGTCTTAGGAATCTTTCCTACCTTGGGCCTATTCATGCTCATTTACAGCATGTTCCAAATTGGTGCAATGGCCGGATCCCCCCCACTCCAAAAAGACCCCTCGAGACTCCATTTGTGGCTCATTGTTTTGTTTAACTAACACTAACAATGGCTTGCTAATCTTTTAGGCCCATGAGCACCTTTGGATTTTTGAGTGAGAACCATGGGCAGCCTGACTTCTCTCCCTGGAACAGCCCCTCACCACACAGAGACGACCCATGGGCTATGCATGCTTTGCATGCAGAAGGTTCCAGGTTCAGTCCTCGGCATCTGCAGGTAGGTGTAGGAAAGATTCCAGCCTGAGACCCAGGATTGCTTGTCAGTGTAGACCAGGGATAGGGAACCCTTTTCAGCCTGAAGGCTATGCTCCTTTCTGGGCAATCTTCAGAAGGGGCACACAACAGAGGCAAAAGTGGACAAAACAACAAATGGGAATTTTACCTTCGTTCCGTAGGCTGGTTTCCACACACCCTTCTCTATCCTCCATTCAGGATACTAGCAGTGCTATCTTTTCTAGAAAAAGAGGTGCTGGAACTCACCATGAGGTATAAAGGTAAAGGTAAAGGATCCCTGGATGGTTAAGTCCAGTCAAAAGTGACTATGGGGTTGCAGTTCTCATCTTACTTTTAGGCCAAGGGAACCAGCGTTTGTCCACAGACAGCTTTCAGCATGACTAAACTGCTTCTGGCACAATAGAACACCATGATGGAAACCAGAGCGCATGGAAACGCCATTTACCTTCCCGCCTATTTACCTATTTATCTACTTGCACTGGTGTGCTTTTGAACTGCTATGTTGGCAGAAACTCACCATGAACACCTCCTTTGTTCTCTTGGAATGGCAATGGCGCCAACCTGAGAGGTGCTGGAACGGAGTTCCAGTTAGTTCTGGCTGAAAAAAGCCCTGCTTACTAGCCAATCAACCTATCCTTTGTGTTCAGTGCGTGGAAGACTGCCAGCTACCATATTTGCATACAGTAAGGTCTTTGGGACAAAAGAGGCCTTGTCATTTGAACTGTGTGTGTGTGTGTGTGTGTGTGTGTGTGTGTGTGTGTGTGTGTGTAATGAGAAACATGTGGTTCCTGTGGCTAATCTATGTTTGCCATCTGATATAGGTGCCTATGGTTCGATTGTCTGGTTTCGCTTCCCTCTTGGTCAACACACCAGTGCAGCTGCTTGCCCTGTGGGAAATATAATAATAATTTATATAATAATTTATTATTTATACCCTGCCCATCTGGCTGGGCCTCCCCAGCCACTCTGGGTGGCTTCCAACCTAATATTAAAAACAATACAGCATCAAACATTAAAAACGATTCTAAACAGGGCCACCTTCAGTTGTCTTCTAAAAGTCAGGTAGTTGTTTATTTCCTTGACATCTGCTAGGAGGGCGTTCCACAGGGCAGGTGCCACTACCGAGAAGGCCCTCTGCCTGGTTCCCTGTAACCTCACTTCTCACAGTGAGGGAACCGCCAGAAGGCCCTTGGCGCTGGACCTCAGTGTCCGGGCTGGATGATGGGGGTGGAGATGCTCCTTCGGGTATACAGGACTGAGGCCTTTTAGGGCTTTAAAGGTCAGCACCAACACTTTGAATTGTGCTCAGATACGTACTGGGAGCCAATGAAGATCTTTCAGGACCGGTGTTATATGGTCTCGGCAGCCACTCCCACTCACCAGTCTAGCTGCTGCATTCTGGATTAAATGCAGTTTCCAAGTCACCTTCAAAGGTAACCCCACATAGAGTGCATTGCAGTAGTCCAAGCAGGAGATAACTAGAACATGCACCACTCTGGCAAGACAGTCTGTGGGCAGGAAGGGTCTCAGTCTGCGTACCAGGTGGAGCTGGTTGGCAGCTGCCCTGGACACAGAATTAACCTGTGCCTCCATGGACAGCTGTGAGTCTAAAATGACTCCCAGGCTGTGCACCTGGTCCTTCAGGGGCACAGCTACCCCATTCAGGATCAGGGAGTCCTCCACACCAGCCTGTCCCCTGTCCCCCAAGAACAGTACTTCTGTCTTGTCAGGATTCAACCTCAGTCCGTTATCCGCCATCCATCCTCTGACCGCCTCCAGACACTCACACAGGACCTTCACTGGTTCTGATTTAAAAGAGAGGTAGAGCTGGGTATCATCCGCATATTGATGAACACCCAACCGAAACCCCCTGATGATCTCTCCCAGCAGCTTCAAGCATGGGGGAGAAGACAGGACCCTGAGGCACCCCACAAATGAGAGCCCAGGAGTCTGAACACTCATCTCCCCCACCACTTTCTGGACACGGCCCAGGAGAAAGGAGTGACACCACTGTATAACTGCCTCTAGCTCCCAGCCCATCAAGACGGTCCAAGAAGGATGTTATGGTCTATAGTATCAAAAGCCGCTGAGAGATCCAGCAGAACTAGGAAACAGCTCTCACCTTTGTCCCTAGCCCACCGGAGATCATCGACCAGCACGACCAAGGCAGTTTCAGTCCCGTGGTGAGGTCTGATTCACGATTGGAAGGGATCCACATGGTCTGCATCCTCCAGGTGTGCTTGGAGTTGTTCAGCAACCACCCGCTCAATCACCTTGCCCAAGAATGGAAGATTTGAGACTGGGCGATAGTTGGCCATATTGGCCAGGTCTAAAGATATTTTTTTTAAGAAGCGGTTTAATGACCGCCTCTTTCAGTGGGTCTGGGAAGGCTCCCTCAAAGAGGGAAGCCTTCACCACCCCACAGAGCCCATCGCCCAGCCCTTCCCGGCTTGCTTTTATCAGCTAGGATGGACAAGGATCAAGAAGACAGGTGTTTGGTTTCAGTTGCCCAAGCAGCCTGTCCACATCCTTGGAGGTAACAGATTGAAATTGATCCCATATAACATGACTAGACAGGACTCCGACACTCTCATGCCCCGGCCCTGCTCCCACGGTGGTGTCTACCTCCTTCTGAATCTGAGAGACTTTATCTGCAAAAAACTTTGCAAAAGATTTGCAGGAGATCTTGGGGTTCCTACCAGGCCCTGCTGACAAAGGTTGTTCTGATAGATTGCGAACCACCTGAAAGAATCTCCTGCTGCTGTTTTCTGCAGATACAATAGAGGCAGCGAAGAAGGTCATCTTCACCGCCGCTATCGGCACTTGGTAGGCTCGACACTGAGCTCTAACCCGTGTCCGATCCGATTCAGAGTGAGTTTTCTGCCAGCAGTTTTGTCATCTTCCCATTAGGTGCCCACTGACTCAAGCCCCATAGTTACCACGCAATCACGCATATGCTTCACTACATACCCAACTGCATATGGGTATCCAATGGAATCCAAACACTGAATGTGCCAATCTGGTGGTGTAAATCGACATCTGGTTACTCCAGTCATCCGTTTCTGTTTAAAATTGTAATGGATTTTAACGAGGTGTTTGGAATCAGTTTGGAATGCTTTTGCTCTGATCAATGAGCCATCCTTATGACCAGGCCTGACATGGCAGTAGTTGCTTGCGCTTCCTTTGGCCATTGTGCCACATGTAGAAGCAGCTGTGCTTAAGGGTGATGGTATGGAAAGTTGTGGTCTCCAGATGACCACAGGATATACATGATATACAGATAGGTTCTCCTGCATTTATTTTCAGATTAGGTGTGGGGCATCTGTTCTGCCCAGATGCGTCACAGGTGCTGCAGTTCTTGTGTTTATTCTCTTCTCAGTTCCTATTTCCCACCTCCAAAGTACATTGAGGCTCTAGGTGGCTTCGACAAGGACTCCATTATCATTGGAGCATATATTTCAGACTTATTTGCTTGGTGCAATAGCTTGTACCACCACTGATTTGCCAGCTTGTTGGCTATATTTTCCTCTGTGGATCTTCAGTGCCTACCTCTTTTGTTTTCTGCATCTTGTTTCTTTTCTTTCTTTCCTTCTCTTCTTTTCCTTCTCTCTCCTTGTGATGCTCCGTTGCTGCAGCTGTGGCAAAACTCCCATCACCGTCCTCACCTTCTGTCTTGTTCCCCTTCGGACAGTAATGGCAGAACATGTGGCCTTCCAGTTGTTCTCCCACCAGCCTCAGTCAGCATAGCCAATAACTGGGGATGATGGGAGTTGTGGTCTATCAGTAAATACAACGTGGGCTGATGGGATGAATTAAGAGCATGGCCATGTATGCTGGAGAAATCAATTGATATTAAGCGAATAGTTTGCTGAAAGAACGGATGGCAATAGTGGCATGGTGTAGTGGCAGGATCTTCAAATGTCTCCCTGCTTCAATCCCTCCCCTCAGTTGCTTTTCTGTTCGCTGAGCTCCAAGACCAGAACAAAACCCAGTCAGAAGAAAACCAAGCCGGAAGAGGATGGGATGTAGAGGGGAAAGCTGGAAATGGAAGATGTTTTAGCATCATCTGCAGTAGGAATGGGAGAGAGAAATGATTCAGTACACATTTATAGATAGACCTATCTAACTCTCCATTCACAAAGCAGAGATGGGAACCTAAACGCAGCCTTCCTTTGAAATCTGCACTCCTCTGGATTTTGCGGTGCACTGCCCTCCAAGCGGGGCCTCCGACTGGCCCATTCAAATTAGCATTCTTTGGCGGGAAGGCCACCCCTTAATACCACCGGCCGAGGGGAATTCCTCAACAATGGCGGGTGGGTGAGCATGCTCTGGCCTCCAGGGATGAAGGTGGAGTTAAGGGGCTGCAACCTTCACCCCCTGAGTGGCCATTTCTGCAGCCAGCAATGCATATACTAGGGGTCAAATGTATGATGATGATGATGATGATGATAATTTCTGAAAATAACGAACAAAAGTGCATTAGGGGAAAATGCTTTGCAAAGAACTGTATTTTAGGCAAACCTGTGTACAATGGTACCTTAGTTTACGAACTTAATCCGTTCCGGGAGTCCGTTCTTTAACCAAAGCGTTCTTAAACCTAGGTGTGCTTTCCCATAGCAGCGGGGGACTCAATTTACAAATGGAACACACTCAACAGGAAGCGGAAAGTGTGCTGCTTCCAAGGTAAAGTCCACAAACCAAAACACCTACTTCCATGTTTGCAGCGTTCTTCATCCAAGTCGTTCAAAAACTAAGCTGTTCTTAAACCAAGGTACCACTGTACAACATTAGGAGAAAATCGCATTAAAAATGCTGGTGAATTTTCATGGTCCCCACCCCCACCGCCACCCCCACCCTGCAAATAACAAAATGATGTTGAACTGTTAAGAATTTGAAAACTGGAATAATGAGAAACCGAGAGAAACAGAGAGATTTGCCCACCCCGATCCTTCCCCTCCATTTTTCCACCTCAAACTCCCCCCCCCCCCTTTGTGTTCTCATTTTACAGCCGCTGAGCTTTGAAGTTTGAGTTTGAAGTCACGGGTCTACCCCCTTCCCCCACCCCACCCCACTGCCCGTCATCAAGTCTACTTCCATTGTTAGTCAGGCTCATCACAAGAGCCAGCGGCTAATTTCGCACTGGTAGCTGTTCAAGGAGCAGGTTGTGGGGGCGGGAGAAGGTCCAAGCCAGACTGGGCGCTTTGGTGTGTAATTAGATTTCTTGTCAAACAGTGGCAAGGCAGCTCGCCCCGCAGGTAACCTCATCAGTACTGATTGGCTGCTCTGGCGTAAGCTGCGGCCACATTACAGGAAACGAGATGTTCCCACAGATGTAATTGGACACATCAGGCCACCAGCCTCCCTGCTGCTCTGTCACTCAGGAAGCAGGTGGCTTCTTGGAGCTGGGGACCTCCCTCTCGACACAAAACAAGGCTTTTGTTACACGGTTGGCTGTGTTGTGGGCTGTTTCCTTAGCATATAATAGAAACACCTTAGTGGAAGGCAGGTTGAGCAAACTCTCGAAAAACAAGTTTGTGTTCTGGAGCAGGGGGAAAAGAAAAGTCACAGTTGCAGACACGAGAATGCGATGTGCTTGTTTTGCTGTTTAAAAAATGTTGCTGCTGCTGCTATGTTTCCAACCACTTTCCCCTCCCAACGACCTCAGGGTAGAACATGGGACTCCCTCCCCAATGCATGCTGACAACAACCCTGTGAGGTAGGATAGGTTGAGAGACAGTGACAGTCACACGATGGGCTTCATGGCCAAGTTTGATGCCTGGACTCCCAAGTGCTTTAATCCAGCACCCATAACCACTGCTGAAGACAGCCCTGTTTAGGGAATGTTTGATGTCTTATTGTGTTTTTAATATCCTGTTGGAAGCTGCCCAGAGTGGCTGGGGAGGCCCAGCCAGATGGGGGGGGGGTGTAAGTAATAATTTATTATTATTATTGGTTCTTTTCTTTCCATATGTGTGGAGTGTGCTGCATCCTTCCACTCTGCTGCCCTCCCTGCCCACAGACTGTCTCACCAGAGTGGTGCATACTCTAGTTATCTCCCGCTTGGACTACTGCAATGTGCTCTATGTGGGGCTACCTTTGAAGGTGACCCGGAAACTACAACTAATCCAGAATGCGGCAGCTAGACTGGTGACTGGGGGCGGCCACCGAGGCCTCATAACACCAGTTTTGAAAGACCTACATTAGCTCCCAGTACGTTTAAGAGCACAATTCAAAGTGTTGGTGCTGACCTTTAAAGCCCTAAACGGCCTTGGCCCAGCATACCTGAAGGAGCGCCTCCACCCCCATCGTTCAGCCTGAGGTCCAGCGCCGAGGGCTCCCTCACTGCGAGAAGCAAAGCTACAGGGAACCAGGCAGAGGGCCTTCTCGGTAGTGGCGCCTGCCCTGTGGAACACCCTCCCATCAGATGTCAAAGATGTCAAAGAGATAAACAACTACCTAACATTTAGAAGACATCTGAAGGCAGCCTTGTTCAGGGAAGTTTTCAATGTGTGACATTTTAATGTATTTTTAATCTTTGTTGGAAGCCGCCCAGAGTGGGGAAACCCAGCCAGATGGGCGGGGTATAAATTGTTGTTGTTGTTGTTATTTCTGCTCCTCACTGCATCTCTGTGATGACAGAGCGCGTCTCGTTCACACCTTGCTATGAAACAGCATTGCTTTGTACTCCCCGTTTACCTGAACATCAGCATTTGACAGGGCTGGGTCAGGAATTAGCATCAGAGACTTTTGTGATATGTTTATTTGCAAAGTATGCAAGTTGCATCAAGGGTGCTACTCTGCAATGCAGCACCAATGGCAACAAGGAAACTTGGAGCCCTACTGGGAGTCTTTCTTCCTAGACAGCAGTAAAACTCACTGGCTATGGTCCAGCTGCCAATGTTTCTTCCTAGATGACGCCCAAGCAGGCAGTGAGTAATAGGTAACCAGTAGCTGTCAACCATTAAGAGCCATCAATGCTCAACTGAGCAATCTTCTTCTATTCCATGGAAGAAGAAAGTTCAGCCAGGACAATATTTTTCCTGAATACATTTCAGTAGAATTGTTCCAGTGAGTATTATGTAAAGGAAAGATTTACACACACACACACACACACACAGAGAGAGAGAGAGAGAGAGAGAGAGAGAGAGAGAGATTTGTTCTATTTAAGAACTGTTTCTAAAACTGGAAGAAGATACTCAGTACAGTGGTACCTCGGGTTACATATGCTTCAGGTTACAGATTCCGCTAACCCAGAAATAGTACCTCGGGTTAACAACTTTGTTTCAGGATGAGAACAGAAATAGTGCTCTGGTGGAGTGGCAGCAGCGGGAGACCCCATTAGCTAAAGTGGTGCTTCAGGTTAAGAACAGTTTCAGGTTGAGAACGGACCTCCGGAACGAATTAAATACTTAACCTGAGGTACCACTGTACCAGCATCTCCCCTCCCCAGTGTTGTTGTTGTTGTTGTTGTTGTTGTTGTTGTTGTTGTGCTACTCATCAGACTTGTTTACCCCAGCCACTCTGGGCAGCTTCTAGCATCAAACACAGTAAAACATCAATTAAAAACGTATACAGAACCGCCTTCAGTTGTCTTCTAAAAGTCCAATAGTTGTTTATTTCCTTGACATATTATGGGAGGGTGTTCCACAGGACGGACGCCACTACCAAGAAGGCCCTCTGCCTGGTTCCCTGTAACCTCAATTCTCACAGTGAGGGAACCACCAGAAGGCCCTCGGAGCTGGATCTCAGTGTCCGGGCTGAGCGATGGGAGTGGAGACGCTCCTTCGGGTATACTGGGCCGAGGCTGTTTAGGGCTTTAAAGGTCAGCACCAACACTTTGAATTGTGCTATGAAAAGTGTGGCATAACTGTAACAACTTAATGATGAGTACTAGCACATTTTTTTTCTGTTATAGCCCTCTTTTGTGTGAAGGGATTGTGTAGCAACAGTTCTCTTTTAACATTCAAGCTTGGCTAATATAGGGACAAACGCTTCCAACTTTGCTCATCTTCTGTTCACACATCAACATTGGACACACGCCTCTGAGAGATTCCAGGGCAGCATTTTACAGAATCACCTTCCTTTACAAGGAACAAAAAGAGAAGACTTTACTATGCCTTTTGTAACAAACTGTTTAAAAATGCATAGGTTGAGCAGATGGGGAGGGAGCAGGCTCACAAATAAGGACAAACCCTGATAACTTAGGATCTAGAATCTGCTTCTGCCAGCCAGATGCCTTGTAGCAACTTTGCCCAGGGAGTTTCAAACTCAAGACCCTTTGTCTGGAATAGCTCAATTGGCAGAATGTGAGACTCTGAATCTCAGGGTTATGGGTTTGAGCCCCACGTTGGGCAAAAGATGGCTGCATGGTCCATTCCAACTCTACAGTTCTATGATTCTGCCTGCATTCAAACTGCAAAAGATTGTTCTTTCAACATCTGCTGACATAGGCAAAATACGATACAAATCCTAGAAGCTGGGAGTAGCCACTAGCTAGCCAAGGTCATAAATCAGGATGATCTGCTCATCCAGACCACCTCAATATCATGCTATGGGGAAAAAATATCTTAACAAGGGGGAGCCATTTTGTATAATCAAGCAGCCTACTTGCAACACAGGGAAGTGAAGAGGCCGTTTCAGTGTGTAAAGGTAAATGTTTGTACACGTGCTGGTTTTGTCACTGTTCCCTGGAATTTACTCATGGCTTGCTCAATATATGTCATTAAACACCTTTGACAAGATGCCTTACAGCTGTGAAAATGTGTATTTAATAACTCGAATCACACTTGAATAAAACAGCCAAAAAAGAAAGAAAAGACTTGGGTCCACATTGTACTAGGGAACACAGAGGCGCACAGACGGTCAGGTGGTAAATCTCCAGGGTCTTTAGGTCACAGGTGTATTTCTCTGGCTCCTCTCACACTTACGGTATTGTCTTGTCCTCTGACACATTTGGAGCAAATTATTTCACTCAAAGAATTCTGGGCACTGTAGTTTGTCCCTCACCGAGTTACAATTGCCAGCAGCCCTTAAGAAACTACAGTTCCCAGAAGTTGTTGAGGGGGAAAAGGTGCTTCAAAAGTGCTCTAAAGGTATTGTGTGTGTCCAGCCTTCTGGCAGGGATGCAAAACATTTTGAAGGCCTCTTTAAATTTCATTTGAGTGAACAAAAGCTTCCCCCCTTCCCATGTGCTGTGCATTGTTTTTAGTTAACCTAAATGCCAAATTTAAACTTTTAGTAATAGACCATTTCCCTTTATTTCACTTTATTGGAAATATTAAATACTCAGTGTTAATTTATTTTACTGCTAAGATGTTATCACCATTTGCTTTCTGGCTTTGATGGTCACAACTTAATATTTATATGGAAATAGATATAGGAAGCTATTGTTTGAAAAATGGGGAGTTGACTCTCTACAAAGCTTTTACAAGTTTCTGCCAGCGTCAATGTGAGGAGGTGCTCTCTGTCCTGAACAGAAGCAAATTACAAGATAATGTATAACCACCTTTTGGCTGTTGCTGTTGCTAAAACAATTATAGAAAATTCATAATATATGTTGGTCTTCCATCTTGATGCTGAAACATTTATTTTGAACAATCAGTCAAAATGATTGATGATCCAATTTTAAAATATTTTTTTAAAAAGAAATTAATGTCTTTGGGCACTGTTATATTTCTCTTTTAGCATGCAGGCCTCTATTTCATTCATGTCATCAGTCATTCTTGGGTGACCCTGTCACTTTGCATGCAGGTATATACAGAAAGCCCTTTTAGGAAAGCTATTATCGAAAAGGCCATTTCACCCAAATAGATGCTGTACTTTGCCTGTGCCTGGAAAATTAGTCTAAGCCAATAACTAGTGATGTGAGAATCTGTGTTTGCATACATATTTTCTTCCTGAGCCCTGTTATTTACTCTTCTGTCAGGCTGTGGGACAGGCTTTCACAAAAAATAACCGTAGTCAAGAGAGCCTGGCGTACCAAATGGCTCTCCATATGCAAGTATCAGTTCCCTCCTAGAACATGACAGCTGTTCAATGTGCAGGAAATGAAGATCAGCCTACCTGACTGAAATTACAGAGAGAATTTGAGGCACGAGAGTTTGGTTACCAGGGCTGGGAATGTGGCTGAACACCTGGTGCAGTGGAGGGACTACAACTCGGCCTCCAACTGACTAAATACGGGGTTGATCCACACTTCTGTTTGGCCCATTGCTTTCTCCCAGGAAAACCCATGGTTTAGCACTGGATTGGAAATGACGACAATTGGATTTTCTGCAGATGCATTCTGATTTAGCACTAAGCAGTAGATTTTTCCAGTGGAAAGTCATGGGGCAAATGCAAAACTGATTGGACCCATGCTTTCCAGGCACAGAAGCAGAATCACGGAGAAGCCCTTAATCTTATAGCACAAGGCACTGTTGCCTTGCACCGTGCCCAAACCATGAAAGCTAGGGCTGAGAGTACTGGCCTCCGTGGTAGCGTTGCTGTTGTGCATGTGAAGGAATTTCTTCTCACCCAGTTACTTGACAACCTTCCAAATGCCCAGGCTCTGTTCATACCCAGGGCAACGGAGGAGGACAGTTCTCTTGCCTTGCAAGTGGCCCTCAATGGCCCTGTATTGTTTCTTAATGGCTCTAGCTTGGCCAGGTTGCTTTGCATAGGCTAGCCCAGGAAGTCCTCTGCAGCCCTAATAACCAAAAGCCTACCATTTATTAAATTCTAGGGTTTAGCCACACACACACCTATAACAATACGTTCAGCAGAACCAAGCCATTTAATGGATGGAGGGGGGATTGTCCCATGTTTAAACACTCCTTCATGGTTAAACCTCCCTCAGCTCGTACAGTGAACTGGTGGTAGATTCCGAAGCGTAATGCAACTGTTGTGACGATCTTGCGTCTGTGAAGAAGAATGTGATTGTTGCGTTGTTCCACGATGCAATGGACAGCACAAGAAGAGGAGGAACATGACATTCCTTCTGCTCACTTTTCAATTACTGGAAAATGCAACCGACACTGTAAAATGACCCTTTCTCAGGGCTGCAATGCATTTCCACGTTGCTGTGAGGGGGAATTCAAGAGTGTTCTTTCCAGTACTGCTGACTTATTGGCCACAGGCAATTACAGTAAGAGCAGGAGTAATGGCATTGCTATGCACTCTCTCTCTCTGGTTTTCTCAGCTGGTCAGCAACAGCTGAAACACCACAGAGGTTTTCTACCAACATTCTGGATGGGGATGAGTCACGGCGAGAGTTATCGGAGGGCTTGGTAAACAGGAATGGAGGGGGAGATGAGAGATAGCAGGGGCTAAACAAAACTTTGCTGCCACTTGACCTCTAACACTTGGCAGGAGTTGCACTTATTTTATGTAAAGTGAACCCCAAGAATTCATAGTGAACAAATCCACTTCATTGGAACTGGTGGCTGACAAATCTTTGGCATGATAATTTCAGGACTGACATCCACTTACAACATGGGATGGGGGAGAAATATGATTTGGTGCTTTCTTAAAGGCAATTCTGCCTGATTTGTACTTTCCAAAACAGTACATGAACTGAAACTCTGTTATCCCTCGAAATTTGTACTTCTCCAAATCTTGCAATGCAGAACAACATTCTGTACACTAAGATAAAGTATGAATAGAAATGGGTGTGTTAGCGACATTAACAAGCAGAAATGCAATATATTGTGGGAAATATAAATATTAAAGAACAATGCTTTGTAAAGTATGTATTTATGTATATACATTTTGTATAAATATTAATGTGTGTGTGTGTGTGTGTGTGTGTGTGTGTGTAAATGACATAAAAAAGGTGCCTACTACAATAAATCTGCACTAAAGTGCTGGTGAATTTTGCTAAGGACTTTCATATAAGGCCCTCAACTGGAAGTATCTATTCTGACTGTGGCTACTCTTCAAGGGTGCTATCCTGCTAGCTCATTCCATCAGTGCAAAGATTTTCACTTGGGCAGCAGAAAATCCCCCCACAACAAATTTAGGGGGCATTGGGTGCAGGAAGGAGAGGGGAGTTTCTGTTGCACAAGCAGAAATCCTTATGCTGGTGGAGCAAGTTAGTTGGCTTCTACCCCATGACTTGAGATGGAGGTCTTCTCAGCCCTTCCTCTACTTGTGATTTGCCTGACATGACATGAATTGAACCTGAGGCTTTCTAAAGCAAAGCATGCATGATGCCACTGACCTATGACACTTCTGGTGGCAATTAAAGGATCCTTCCATTGCATTTATCTCTTTTTTATGCTATCATTGCGGAACACAATTTTGTTCTTTACGTCGTTTCCCATGCCAGCCTACCACGTATTGCATGCTTAGCTCGCTGGAGGTATTTGGTGAGACTTTGACGGCCTCCGTGCATAATGAAAGCAGGTCCAATTAGAATATCAATGTTCCCATGCTGCACACTGGAAATAGTGGCTGGGGAAAGCATTGCACTCATGTTCAAAACTAGTGGTGCAAGCAGTTTCACTCATCGCAGTCGTGGATAATAAATGTCAACTGCAATTGCCCAGCTGAGCAATTTGTTGAATTATGACTCCTGAGATAAAGACAGAGAATTAAAATTCAAAGGACATGCTGCTAGAAAGCTGCACAAATCTGCCAGTGTAGCCAAGTTAACTTTGTTGCGTAAACAAAAAGGCCAGCCTTATATTCTCTTTGCAACACTGCCCATGTTTTAAAGCTCCATCTCTGAGCGCCCTTTTCTTGGCTCTGGAGCTTTCTCCAATATAGGAGTTTTTCAGACAGTAGAAAACAAGACAAACAAATTTGGTCTAACATAATGCTTCCAGGAGGGCAAAGCAATCAACCCAAATAATAAATCTATTTCCATTCTTAATTCACACTTGAGAATCTTATGTTACCCATACTAAGTAAAATGATTATATGGGGAGTGGCGAGGAAAGGCCTGTAAAGGTCCAATTTTTGAACTGATGGTGGTGCTTTGGCACATCATCATCATTATTATTATTAATTTAGATTTTGGCATCCTCGCAAGAAACTATTCATGCACACAATTCTTGACATCAACTGTTTTAGAGACATTATTAAAATGCATACAGCTGAGCTTTGATCCAACAGCCAGCCTTAAAACAGACAACAGAGCACGGAATTTTCATCTGAGGCAAGGAGTTCATAACATTGTTTCCTAACCTGGAAGTGAGTGTGATGTTTCTCCCCGATTTCAAACCGGAGGTTTGCATCACTCTTCAGACCAAACTCCACTCAGTATGGGAAATCTGCAGTTGGATTGCTTGACTTGTTTTGAAACTCAAAAGCAGTCACAGACTCCCCACCTTGTATGGCAAGGAGATGTAGCACTGCAGGATAGGCACTTAATCTTTCCCCTTTGCATTGTTTTCCTGGTTGAATTTGCCCCAGAAGCTGCAATTTACCTCTGCGGGGTTGATGTGTGGGGAGATGCATGTATGGTGCTCAGCTTTGTAGCCCAATGCACAAGGTATCATTTTTATCACTAAGAGCATGCAGGAAAGGGGAAGACCCAGCCTCAATCTGATTCAGGATTTGGTGTTGTTGTTTTTAATGATAGGAGATTCAAGCCTGGCTCTCACACCTTAAGTTAATAATAATAATAATAATAATTTACTATTTATACCCCTCCCATCCTGCTGGGTTTCCATAGCCACTCCAGGCAGCTCCCAACATAATATTAAAAACACGCTAAAATATCAAACATTAAAAACTTCCCTAAACAGGGTTGCCTTCAGATGTTTTCTAAAAGTTAGGCGGTTGTTCATTTCCTTGACATCTGCTGGGAGGGTGTTCCACAGGGAGGGAGCCACTTCTGAGAAGGCCCTCTGCCTGGTTCCCTGTAACCTCACTTCTCACAGTGTGAATGGGTGAACCTGTCATTTTGCCTTTTCCTTTGCTCACATACAAGTCTCCCAGGTCAAATGCTGGGTCAACCTTGCCCCTTCTTTTACGAGTGATCACCAAAGAGAGAGAGAGAGATTCTTTCCTCCCTGGGCTTCATACAGAATGTCTGCCCTTTAACACACACACACACACACACACAGAGTGGCAGATGTGCATTTGTTCATTTATATGCAAATTCCTCATCATTTCTAAAAAAAAAAAAAAAAGACACAAGGTGCACTTCAAAGACAGTTGTAAAATTGTTCCAGGTATTGCAGAGCTTGTTTGTGACATTTCGGGTGCTTCTCACACACCATGGTTGCCTTCCAATAAGCTGGAAATGTACAGAACTGTGTTGCCCCTTTAGAAGGCAGTGGATGTACATAAAAATGGCATTGCTGTCATCATCCACTGCTAAACCAGTTTAAGTCTGTTTATCACACCCTCCAACCAGGATACATGTTTGCTCAACAACTTTTCTGTCTGGCTTTTCACTTGTAATATGGCAACCCTACCCTAGACCAGTGAATTTCCCTCAGTGACAAAAACACATAATTGGACATGTAAATGCATGCCTAAATAGTTCCTGGAACTTCTGCATCATGTAATGCAAGTAAACACCCTTCATTCAGCATTAAATTAATTCTGAGAAGTTATCAAATAACATCATCTAGCAAGCACTTTCACCTGAAAGCTGGATAGCCTAAATTTGCATCACCCCAATGGAAAAAAAAGAGTTATATCCTAACTGCATGCTGCGATTAGCCCAGAGACTTTTTACAACCTCCTTGACACTCTCCGTTGTGTGATAACACACAGCAGCTCACTACCAGTGAGCGCCAGTGTGGTGTAGTGGTTAAGAGCGGTGGACTCGTACTCTGGTGAACCGGGTTCGCTTCCCCGCTCCTCCACATGCAGCTGCTGGGTGACCTTGGACTAGTCACACTTCTCTGAAGTCTCTCAGCCCCACTCACCTCACAGAGTCTTTGTTGTGGGGGAGGAAGGGAAAGGAGAATGTTAGCCGCTTTGAGACTCCTTTGGGTAGTGACAAAGCAGGATATCAAATCCAAACTCTTCTTCTTTTACCTGCCTTTTATCACTATGACACTTCTACTCAGCCCCATCCTGAACCAGATCACCCCATTGTTTCTGAGCCCACACCCTTCAAGAACTTGCTCTTCTTTAACTAGAAATTTCACAACCCCTCCATTGCTCAGCTATTTCACCACCAAGGCTGTTCCCACCCAGTCCCTCAAGCCTTCTGCCCAGGAGATTGCTCCACACACCTCTTTTCCAAGATGCTTCACAGCCAAATACAGTTGTGGGAGCTATTCTTGCCCCTCTTCCCTGTTCCCCTACCTCTAAACCATGCCTGTTGTTTACCATTTCTCAGGAAGCGCAAGCCAGTCTAACCAGAGAATATCACCCCCGACTTAGTCTTAACCGTATTAGGAGGGTTTCTAGCAACCCAAGGAAATTAGGCTTGGCTTGTATAACCCTAAGTGAGCAAGCGAAGTCTGAAGGCTGCCTGGATGTTCTGAGCAGTAAGCAGAGAGGTATTAAGCCATCTCTGCTTCAGTGTCAGGAATACCACCACCCAAAGAAACAGCCAGCCAGCAACCCAACAATGACAATGCACCTTTAGGTCACTGTGGACACCTAAACGTAACTTCTTGTCTCTGTTCCTCCTTCCTCAGGCCAGGTAACGAGAATCTCACCCAACTACAGCAATCCTGACAACTGCAACTCTGCTATTTGTATCTGAACTTGTTTGTGTTATTTCCATTAATAAGTGTGTTTTCTGTTCACTTTCCCCTAATAGGCACATTTCTTGGCAGGAGAAGTGCGCTGCAAAATTCAGAAAAGTGTGAATTTCAAAGCATAACTGTGTTGGGGTGTTGTTGTTTTTTACTCAGTGGTTTTAGGAGAGCTTGTCCATTTCCCTTTCTATCTCTATGTGGGAACAACCTAGAAAATTTACAGAATGAGCCTGGAGTGTCACTGAAGTCGCCTGTCTTGTCCTAGCTATGGCAGCAGGTTTATTTCTGCACATGGCCAGCTAAGCAAAGTTCCACAGAAAGGTAACAACATCTGGCCTATGAGATTGCCAGTGAACTTTTCCGGGAGTCTTTCTTAAAAGCGGACAGCTCCATTTGGTCCTGTGGTCTCCCAGAGGAAATAAGACATTAATAATGCTCCAGCCTACCGTTTAAATCCCTTAACTTGCCAGGAGCCTTCACACTTCTGCCTCCAAGAATAAGTAGAGCAGCAGCGGCTGCCGCCGCCACAGGATCCAAAGTTAAATTGTTACAACTCCAGATCTGAAGGGCACCGCCAGAGGCATCAGCTGCAAAGGGGAACGGTGGCATTGGCTCTGCTGCCTGCCTTTTCCCAGCTGCCTCCCCAAGGCAACACAGATTTCACAGCAAAAGCAGATTTCTGCTTCAGCTGCTAGCTCAGCTGTGGAAACCAGGAGAGGAAGGAAATGCAGAATGAGGAGTCAGAAGGGGCAAGGCGGGTAAGTGTCTGGAGAAACAAAGAACACAGCAGGGAAAAGGGCTAACACAATGGGTTGGAGTCTTTCAACCCTATGGATGGGCTCACGTATGCACATCACTTGACTGCAGGTGCATGCACATCTACATGTAATTGTTATAATTAACAAAAGGGATGCGGGTGGCGCTGTGGTCTAAACCACAGAGCCTCTTGGGCTTGCCGATCAGAAGGTCGGCAGTTTGAATGCCCGCGACAGAGTGAGCTCCCGTTGCTCTGTCCCAGCTCCTGCCAACCTAGCAGTTTGAAAGCATGCCAGTGCAAGTGGATAAACAGGTACCACTGTGGCAGGAAGGTAAATGGCATTTCCAAGTGCTTTTGATTTCTGTCACAGTGTCCCATTGCACCAGAAGCGGTTTAGGCATGCTGGCCACATGACCCAGAAAGCTGTCTGTGGACAAACACCGGCTCCCTCGACCCGAAAGCAAGATGAGCACCGCAACCCCATAGTTACCTTTGACTGGACTTAACTATCCAGGAGTCCTTTACCTTTTTTACCTATAATTAATATTTGGATCACTGACTGCTGCATGTGTGGACAGATGCAACTGGAAAACCGTGCATAATGTGTTTTATTTACTTACTTATTGAGATGTTTCTGGATTTTCTTTCAGGGTCACCCCCTCTCAAGGCAGCTCACGTATTTAAACACAGTCTATAACAAACTTTAGATCATAAAAAAGAGCACAGACTTAAAAATATGCACTTATACGGTCTTTTAAAAAAAGAAAAGAAAGAAAAAAGGTGCCCATATTCACTATGAAGTTGTTACAGTAAGTGCCACATTTTTAACGTTGGGGGGCGGGGTGGGGAAGGTGACAATACTACGTACTCTTGAGTACCCCCAGAAAAAAGCACTGCGTTTCTAAAAATGTATATAGTCACAGCAGCAGGTTTAAAAAAAAGGGAGAAGAGTATCAGCAGAATCAAATAGTACAAATAAGAGAACATGAAAGATCTGCTTGCGGTGTTATATGGGTGACGGCCTACCCACACATGAGTTTGTCAGGAAATGAAAGAGACTGTGTGTTGATGGGTCAGGTGATGCTACTAAATTTGGAGCGCAGGCTTCCACACCACACAAATCATCAAAGTATGAGGCAGAAGCCATTTCCGTGTTTACATTATAGGGGAGAACATTGTTGTTGTTTAGTCGTTTAGTCGTGTCCGACTCTTCGTGACCCCATGGACCAGAGCACACCAGGCACTCCTGTCTTCCACTGCCTCCCGCAGTTTGGTCAAACTCATGCTGGTAGCTTCGAGAACACTCTCCAACCATCTGGTCCTCTGTCGTCCCCTTCTCCTTGTGCCCTCCATCTTTCCCAACATCAGGGTCTTTTCCAGGGAGTCTTCTCTTCTCATGAGGTGGCCAGAGTAATGGAGCCTCAGCTTCAGGATCTGTCCTTCCAGTGAGCACTCAGGGCTGATTTCCTTAAGAATGGATACGTTTGATCTTCTTGCAGTCCATGGGACTCTCAAGAGTCTCCTCCAGCACCATAATTCAAAAGCATCAATTCTTCGGCGATCAGCCTTCTTTGTGGTCCAGCTCTCACTTCCATACATCACTACTGGGAAAACCATAGCTTTTACTACATGGACCTTTGTTGGCAAGGTGATGTCTCAACTTTTTAAGATGCTGTCTAGGTTTGCCATCGCCTTTCTCCCAAGGAGCAGGCGTCTTTTAATTTCGTGACTGCTGTCACCATCTGCAGTGATCATGAAGCCCAAGAAAGTAAAGTCTCTCACTGCCTCCATTTCTTCCCCTTCTATTTGCCAGGAGGTGATGGGACCAGTGGCCATGATCTTCGTTTTTTTTGATGTTGAGCTTCAGACCATATTTTGCTCTCTCTTCTTTCACCCTCAATATAAGGTTATTTAATTCCTCCGCACTTTCTGCCATCAAGTTTGTGTCATCTGCATATCTGAGGTTGTTGATATATCTTCCGGCAATCTTAATTCCGGCTTCGGAATTATCCAGCCCAGCCTTTCGCATGATGAATTCTGCATATAAGTTAAATAAGCAGGGAGACAATATACAGCCTTGTCGTACTCCTTTCCCAATTTTGAACCAATCAGTTGTTCCATATCCAGTTCTAACTGTAGCTTCTTGTCCCACATAGAGATTTCTCAGGAGACAGATGAGGTGATCAGGCGCTCCCATTTCTTTAAGAACTTGCCATAGTTTGCTGTGGTCGACACAGTCAAAGGCTTTTGCATAGTCAATGAAGCAGAAATAGATGTCTTTCTGGAACTCTCTAGCTTTCTCCATAATCCAGCGCATGTTTGCAATTTGGTCTCTGGTTCCTCTGCCTCTTGTAATCCAGCTTGCACTTCTGGGAGTTCTCGGTCCACATAGTGCTTGAGCCTTCCTTGTAGAATTTTAAGCATAACCTTGCTAGCGTGTGAAATGAGTGCAATTGTGCGGTAGTTGGAGCATTCTTTGGCACTGCCCTTCTTTGGGATTGGGATGTAGACTGATCTTCTCCAATCCTCTGGCCACTGCTGAGTTTTCCAAACTTGCTGGCATATTGAGTGTAGCACCTTAACAGCATCATCTTTTAAAATTTTAAATAGTTCAGCTGGAATACCATCACTTCCACTGGCCTTGCTATTTGCAGTGTTTTCTAAGGCCCATTTGATTTCACTCTCCAGGATGTCTGGCTCAAGGTCAGCAACCACACTACCTGGGGTGTATGAGACATCCATATCTTTCTGGTATAATTCCTCTGTGTATTCTTGCCACCTCTTATTGATGTCTTCTGCTTCTGTTAGGTCCTTACCACTTTTGTCCTTTATTGTGGTAATCTTTGTACGAAATGCTCCTTTCATATTTCCAATTTTCTTGAACAGATCTCTGGTTCTTCCCATTCTGTTTGTCAGGGGCTCAGGAGCAGAGGCACAGGGAAGAGAGGAGATGGAGAGCGAAGGGGAAGAATCCGAGGGGAGCGTAGGAGAAGAGGACAGTGGACCAAGGGATTCCATGAGCCTCTCCAGCGAATCGGAAGATTCACAGAAGGGGGCGCCAGTGGCCAGGGGTAGGGGGTTCCCAAGGGGAACGCCCCAGGAGCAAGGGGGAAGCAGGGACTCCCAGAGCAGTAGCTGGAAATCAGGACCAGCTTCCCCACCAGAGCAGAGTGGGGGGGAAGAGTCCCAAGGATCGGGGCCAGTGCATTCCCCACCAGGGAGAGAAGATAAGGTAGGGCTGACCACGCCTCCATCAGAAAGTCGGACAACGGAGGAGAGGTCAGATCCGGCCAGTGTCCCGGAAGAGGGAAGCAGTGACCGAAGTAGTATAACGGTTAGGAGAAAGGTCACTGGGCTGGCGCGAGAGGCAAGTTCAAATGTACAGGAGTGCGGGACAGCAGAGAATGAGGATTGGGAACCGGGTCCTAAAGCCCACCGGAGGGAGGGGGAGGAGCTAAGCGACTCAGCGTCAGAAGAGTCCAGAAAGGGCAATGCCCCAGCGGGCAGGAGGACCCAGAGGAGGAGAGAGCAGCGTAAAAGGTGGAGCAGGGCTAGGATCTTAAACTGGTGTCATAGGGGAGGAGACTCAGACGGGACTTCACCGATCTAGGGTTTAAGACGTAGGGCTGCATGCTGTGGCTTTGAAATGGAAACTGAACTTCAATAAAGACTTTTGTACATTACTACAGCCTAGCGTTGGTCCTCTGTGAGCTGGGACCTAGAGGCAGCTCTGACACTGTTGTTTTCCTCTATTTCTTTGCATTGCTCATTTAAGAAGGCCTTCTTGTCTCTCCTTGCTATTCTTTGGAAATCTGCATTCAATTTCCTATATCTTTCACTATCTCTCCCACTATTTGTAAGGCCTCGTTGGACAGCCGCTTTGCTTTCTTGCATTTCATTGCAACTGGGGGTTAAAGAGACACAGGAGAGATCGTAAACAGAAGAGAGGCTGCAGAGGAGGAAGGCGATTAAGGCAATTAAGGTTGAAGACACAACATTATAACTTACCGCTTCCCAGCATTTTCTATGCGAATGTGAGATCTTTGGTGAATAAGCTGGAGGAGTGGAGATTGTGGATAGCAACTGAGAAAACTGTGAGTGAATGCTGTCTCCTGCTGCTTACAGAAACTTGGCTGACACCAATTATTCCTGACTCAGCCATAGAACTAACAGGCTATACAGTGTTCCGCCATGATAGAACAGAGGACTGTGGTAAAAGGAGGGGGGGAGGTTTGTGTGCATACGTAAATAATAGCTGGTGCACAAACCATGCTGTGATAGCTAGTCATTGCTCCCCAACTGTGGAATTTATGACGCTTAAATGCAGACCAATATATATCCCCCGAGAATTTACAGTAGTACTGATAACTATAGTATACATTGCACCTGATGCGAACACCAATGAGGCAATGGGTCTTCTGCATGATGCCATTAGCAGACAACAAGGCAAGTATCCCGAGGCTGCATTTCTTGTATGCGGGGATTTTAACCAGGCAGATTTGAAAGTGGCGCTACCCAAATTCTATCAACACATAAAGTGTGCAACCAGGGGAGAAAGGACTCTGGACAGGCTGTATACAAATGTCAAACAGGCCTATAAGGCCGAACCACTGGCACATCTAGGCCAATCTGATCATGTGTCCCTGCTCCTGACTCCTGAATATATTCCATTGAGGAAACGGACTCCAGCTATAATGAGGGATATTACAATATGGCCAGCTGAAGCATCCCAACAACTACAAGACTGTTTTCATGACACCGACTGGGAGGTATTTGCCCAACAGGATGTAGAGACTCATACTGAGCAAGTGTTGGACTATATCAGGTTCTGCACTGACAATGTAACACAGAGGCGCCGGATAAAGATCTACCCAAACAGGAAGCCCTGGATGACAAGGGAGGTCCAGCGGTTGCTAAAGGCAAGAAATACTGCTTTCAGAAGCGGAGATAAGTCGTTGTACAGCTTAACTAGAGCGGATCTAAAGAGAGGTATCCGTGTAGCAAAGGAGGCGTATAGACAGCGGCTGGAGAATCATCTACAAAGCAACAACACCAGGCAGGTGTGGCAAGGCGTACAAGAATTAACAGGGTATAAATCCAAGGATTCCCTGGCAGACAAGGGAGGGGCATCCCTCGCAGAGGATCTGAATGCCTTTTTTGCCCGTTTTGAAGTAACATCTGCAGCAACACCTGCTGAGGCTTTACCACCACCACCACCACTCCCTGTGAAGGCTTTGCCACCATCACCACCATCGTCATCATCAGTACAAAGAAATGTGGTAGTCTCTGTGGAAAAAGAAGAGATGAGGAAGGTGCTGAAGGGAATCAACCCAAGGAAGGCCACAGGGCCAGATGGGGTAGCTGGAAGGGTACTGAGAGACTGTGCAGATCAACTAGCAGGGGTTTTCACTGGGATTTTAAATCGATCCCTAGCCCAGGCTATTGTTCCATCCTGCCTAAAGTCCTCTACTATCGTTCCAATAGCAAAAAAATCTAACCCGAAAGATCTGAATGACTTTCGTCCAGTAGCACTCACACCTATAATCATGAAGTGCTTTAGAAAAGCTGGTACGAAATTATGTCATAGCTTGCCTACCAGAGGGACTGGACACATTCCAATTTGCTTATAAAACGAAAAGATCGACAGAGGACGCTGTGGCGATTGCCCTCCATGCCGTTCTTGCACATTTGGAGCAGCGGGGGGGTTATGCCAGACTGCTTTTTTTAGATTTCAGCTCGGCATTTAATACCATTCTACCACAACGTCTGATGTCTAAACTGGAAGATCTGGGGCTTCCATTATCACTTTGTGGGTGGATATTGGACTTTCTGTCAGACCGCACCCAGAGGGTTCGGTTGGGCCCTTATACCTCTAATACACTTAAGACTAACACAGGAACACCACAGGGATGCGTACTTAGTCCGCTCCTTTATATTCTCTACACGTACGATTGTGTCGCTGCTCACCCTAGTAATAGGGTTGTCAAATTTGCAGATGACACAACCGTGATTGGGCTCATCTCTGAAAGGGAGGGTGAAACGGACTATAGAGATGAGGTGGAGCAGCTGACAGAGTGGTGCAGAGCTAACAACTTGCTCATAAATACAAGGAAGACAAAGGAGCTTGTGGTGGACTTCAGGAGACAGAAGAGCAATGTCCAGCCACTTTTGATTGATGGGGTCTGTGTGGAGAGGGTAACAACGTTCAGATTTTTGGGTATTGAATTACAAAGGGATCTGTCCTGGAGTGTCAACACAAGGGGGCTTGTGAAGAAGGCGCAGCAGAGACTGTACTTTTTGAGAATCCTAAGGAAAAACCATCTTCCACAGAAACTGCTGCTTGCCTTCTATCACTGTGCCATTGAGAGCGTGCTCACTTATGGCTTATGTGTGTGGTACGGAAGCTGTACTACCCAGGACAGGATGGTGTTGTGCAGAGTTGTTAAGGCAGCAGAGAGCATTGTTGGCTGCCCACTCTCCACCTTAGAGCAGATTTATGCCACAAGGTGCCATAGGAAGGCACTGGACATAGTAAAAGATCCATCACATCCTGGTCACTGTCTCTTCGAGCTCCTGCCGTCGGGACGGAGATACAGGACGATGAAGACAAGAACGAGCCATCTCAAGAACAGCTTCTTCTCCAGAGCGATCTCGGCCCTGAATGGGAAACCTGGACTTTGAAAGTCATCTAATCTTCCTTGCTGTATTATACGATATTGTTTTAATTAGTGTTTTTATAGTTGTTCTGATTTTGAGTGGAGTGCCCTACTGGGTGGATGGAGCAGCCAAGTAATTTCGTTGTTCCCAAGAGGGGGCAATGACAATAAAGATATTATTATTATTATTATTATTTCTTTTTCATTGGGATGGTTTTAGTTGCTGCCTCCTGTATAATGTTGCGAGCCTCCACCCATAGTTCTTTAGGCACTCTGTCCAGCAAATCTAAATCTTTAAACCTGTTCCTCACTTCCACTGTGTGTATTCATAAGGGATTTGGTTTAGATTGTATCTTACCGGCCCAGTGGTTTTTCCTACTTTCTTCAGTTTAAGCTTGAATTTTGCTATAAGAAGCTGATGATTTGAGCCACAGTCAGCTCCAGGTCTTGTTTTTGCTGACTATATAGAGCTTCTCCATCTTTGGCAGCAGAGAATATAATCAATCTGATTTCGACGTTGCCCATCTGGTGATGTCCATGTGTAGAGTCGTCTCTTGTGTTGTTGGAAAAGCGTGTTTGTGATGACCACCTTGTTCTCTTGACAGAACTCTATTAGCCTTTGCCCTGCTTCATTTTGATCCCCAAGGCCAAACTTGCCAGTTGTTCCTTTTATCTCTTGATTCCCTACTTTAGCATTCCAATCCCCTATAATGAGAAGAACATCCTTCTTTGGTGTCACTTCTATAAGGTCTTGTAAGTCTTCATAGAATTGGTCAATTTCAGTTTTTTCAGCATCAGTAGTTGGTGCATAGACTTGGATTACTGTGATGTTAAAAGGTCTGCCTTGGATTTGTATCGAGATCATTCTATCATTTTTGAGATTGCATCCCAGTACAGCTTTTGCCACTCTTTTGTTGACTATGAGGGCCACTCCATTTCTTTTACGGGTTTCTTGCCCACAGTAGTAGATATGATAGTCATCCGAACTAAATTCGCCCATTCCCGTCCATTTTAGTTCACTGATTCCCAGGATGTCAATATTTATTCTTGCCATCTCATTTTTGACCACATCCAACTTACCCAGGTTCATGGTTCTTACATTCCAGGTTCCTATGCAATATTTTTCTTTACAGCATTGGACTTTCCTTTCGCTTCCATGCATATCCGCAACTGAGCATCCTTTCGGCTTTGGCCCAGCCACTTCATCAGCTCTGGATCTACTTGTACTTGTCCTCCGCTCTTCCCCAGTAGCATGTTGGACACCTTCCAACCTGAGGGGCTCATCTTCCAGCGTCATAACTTTTATTTGCCTGTTGTCTTTGTCCATGGAGTTTTCTTGGCAGGGATACTGGAGTGGCTTGCCGGTTCCTCCTCCAGG
Source organism: Podarcis cretensis (assembly GCF_951804945.1). Taxonomy (NCBI): domain Eukaryota; kingdom Metazoa; phylum Chordata; class Lepidosauria; order Squamata; family Lacertidae; genus Podarcis; species Podarcis cretensis. The sequence continues at coordinate 16,411,323 of NC_137187.1, forward strand.
TGTATCACGTTTGGTCAAAACTCTCCACTATGACCTGTTCATCTTGGGTGGCCTTGCTCGGCATAGTTCATAGCTTCTCTGAGTTCTTCAAGCCCCTTCGCCACGGCAAGGCAGTGATCCATGAAGGGGTAAGAATGGATAGGTTTGTTCTTCTTGCAGTCCACGGGACTCTGAAGAGCCTCCTCCAGCACTATAATTCAAAAGCATCAATTCTTCGGCGATGAGCCTTTTTTATGGTCCAGCTCTCACTTCCATACATCACTACTGGGAAAACCATGGCTTTAACTATACGGACCTTTGTTGGCAAAGTGATGTCTCTGCTTTTTAAGATGCTGTCTAGGGGAGAACATTAGGGGGCTCTTGCCACAAGCCCTGCTTACCCAACTCCCCTCTCTCCAATTTCATTCAAATCATGCCTTCCCTTGTAGTGTTCTAAAAATGCTGGCTAAGTTGGCCAGCCCTGTAGAATCCCGTGGGAATTCCTCACTGTGTGAAGAAAACCTTACAATGGATTTGCCCTAATCTCGGGAAGTTGTATTTATTTATGAACAACGGAAAGGCAACTGAGCCTAGCAGCTAGAACTTGCTAACCAGGCAAGACTAAGGTTCCAAGCAGTTCCCCCCTGAGGTATGAAGGGAACCACACTCAAGAGAAGAGAGGGGAGTAATAAATGTATTAACAACAACACATCAGGTATGTCTCCTAAAGAGACTGCAATCACAAAAGTCCCCTCTGCTCCACTTGTCTACAGTGGATCTTCCCAGGGAACTCTGACAATTGTAGCTTTGTGAGGGGAAGCAAAAAACATGGAATTTGGGGAAGGGATAGGGCCAACCCAGACTTTTTTGCTGCACAGCAAAGGGGCATTTCCCCCTACCTGCCCCCTTAATCTTCTGCCTTGATCAGGACACTTGGGTTACAGATGCAGTGCTAGGTGTGCTGCTCTGTCAAGTCTCCCTGCTGCTGTCCAGAGGTTATTATTGCAGCATTAGACTTTTTGCAGGGCAAACTGCTGGCAATAAGGCAACCTGTGCATCTGTCATCACCACTCAGAAGCCAGTCCCACTCTGTTCAATTGGGCTATTGTGGCTTGCCATTATGAGCGAGCTCTTTCAGATAGCATCGTTTCTGAAGTCTGTGTTCTCAGTTACCTAAGATTCTTTTTGTGGCTACAACAAAGGCATATTGGAAGTGAATGATTAATATTCAGGCTCTCAATTCCTTTCCGTTTCATGCACTGAAAGCTGGAGCCTTAAGGTGCAGGAGCTGTAAATGCAACTGCTGGTAACCCTTCAATCGCCTTCCCATGGATCACTTTGCTTCACATACTGTACTTGCTAGTTATCAGTCATCTCTAAAGCCTGGCTAGCAGGATTACCTGTATCACATGGAGAAATGATAAAAAAGGTACATGGAAAAATGGAGTGGGGGGGGATAATGGTGCACATACGATGGTCATGCTTTTGTAGTTCAATTTGTTCTTTTCTGGCTACAATCAATACACACGTTCTTCACCTTTGGTCCTGCCTCTTCTTTAAAGAAACAAGCATGGAAAGACTGTATAAATGGCCCTTCAGGCATCACAGGTTTAAGAAGGTTCTCATCTAACTGGAATGGGTTCAGAGGAGGGCAACAGAGTTGGCCAGCAATATGGAAAACAAGGAAAGGCTGGAGGAACTGGGCATGTTCAGCTTTGGGAAGACTGGGCAAGGAGGGGATAGCATTCTTTCAAATACCTGAGAGCTGCCATGTAGCAGAGGGCAAAGACTGGCTTGTTGCTGCCTCAAAAGTATGGAGTTAGCTCTCCATGGGTTTAAGTCACTGGAGGTTAGATTCCAGTTAAATAGGAGATGTTTGTTCCATTTGGCAATGGAACCAATTGCCTAGAGGGTTGGTAGGCTCTCTTTCACTGGAGACGAAAGAAAGGGGAGCCTATACCGCTCCAGCATCATAGCTAGCATGAACAGAAGCAAGAGTGCACTGGAGAGCCAGTGTGGTGTAGTGGTTAAGAGCGGTAGTCCCATAATCTGGGGAACCGGGTTCGCGTCTCCGCTCCTCCACATGCAGCTGCTGGGTGACCTTGGGCTAGTCACATTTCTTTGAAGTTTCTCAGCCCCACTCACCTCACAGAGTGTTTGTTGTGGGGGAGGAAGGGAAAGGAGAATGTTAGCCGCTTTGAGACTCCTTAGGGTAGTGATAAAGCGGGATATCAAATCCAAACTCTTCTTCTGCTGCTGCTTGTGGCTTCCCATAGGCCAGCCACTGTAGACTAGACGAGCCTTTGGTCTGATCAAGCAGAGATCTTTTAATGGTCTGCATCTTCTGAGGGGTTTTCTCTCTCGATTTATAGCATTAAAAAGAGGCAACGTCGGGGAAAACAACTGTGCAAAGCCGGGAACTTTTAAACAAAATTTTGTTTACACAGTGGTTACTCTCCCTTACAGGCCACTGCTCACCCAATAGTTCATAGCTTCCTTAGCTCGGGGCAGGGTGGACGGGGAGAGAATGTCACTGAAAGCTTTCAGAGAAAGAAAATAATGCGTCTCAGCACCTGGCAGTCATAAGAGCCAGATGTGATGCATAAACACACATTCTCTAGAAAGAGGAAAAACCAGGAAGGGTTAAACTTTCCCCAGAAGTCATTTAAGTCCCCTCAGAATTCGTTATCATTTAAAAGCCATTAAGAAGAATGTTTTAAACACAACTGAAAGCTTCCAGTATCCAGAACAGTATCTTGTTTCCCTTTAAAACTTGAAGGAAAAAATTATCCCGACAGCTCTTACTGCATGTTTCCAATAAAGCGTAGCTGGCTTGCTGAATGCCCAAAATAATGACAGTCTGACTTCTATAATGCAGCCGTTCACTAGCTAGATCTAAGAACGGACACAGAAGGCCTCATTGTTATAGGCAGAATGTAACTTGGACAGATGTTAGGAGGGGTATTGTGTAAACGAAAAGCCCTACAGTACTTTAAGAGACTAGCAAATTGTATTATGGACTAGAGTCATGAAAAAGCAAGTAAGGTGGGACAAAGCTTTTAGCAGGGGAATTTTGCAAAGAGACAGACAGCCAATATCCAGAAGAGCTTAAGATCTCTCTTTTTCATGGCACCAGTCATATGATAATAGGTGCACAGGTTCCCTGTTTTTCTTTCACTAACAGGTGAAATGATTTTGTATGCTTTCAGGCCATGGATGTGGATTTCTCCAAGTTGCGTGCTGCTTTATGGCCAGGGTTCTGGTCAGTCTTCACCCTGTTTCAAATTAAAAGGAAATACCAAAGATACGGCGTTTTCTTTACCTATTCCATAAGCCCTCCAAAACTACTATTGTCCTATGTCGGTTTGAATTTTGTTACTGTTCCCTATTGTTTGTAATTTGTTTTATCGCTTTCATACATTATCTGGTTTCATTACTGGTCATCACCAGCTTTAAGTTGCAAAGCCCTCTATATGCTTCATAGAGATACTGGGCTCAGTTCCAAACCGAGAGTGTTCTGCTCTCAGCCTTGACCTGCCAATTTACATCCAAGGCCAGCCAACCCTCTGGAGCAGCCCTGCAAGACGCAAGACGGTCCTCATGAGGAAGCACTTTCCACTCAGGCACATCAAGGTTGTATCCCAACTATATTACTGGATCCCAGCATTGCCTCTCCTTGGCATCCTCCCAGAAACAAGTGCAAACTTTTAATTAGGTGGGCTTTTGATGCTGGGATAGCATGAAGTTGTCCCAACTGCAGCATGGCTTTTTACGGTTGCAGATTGAAGACAAGGGTCCTTGATGTACCAGGCTTTACAATATAGTAAAGGTAAAGGGACCCCTGACCATTAAGTCCAGTCGTGGCTGACTCTGGGGTTGCGGCGTTCATCTCACTTTATTGGCCGAAACCTGGAAGTAACCCGTTCTGATACTTCTGGGTTCAGTGCAGTGCGCAACCCGAAAACACGTAACCTGAAGTATCTGTAACCCAAGGTACCACTGTACACAACTTTTAGAAGACATCTGAAGTCAGCCCTGTATGGGGAAGTTTTTAATGTCTGACGTTTTATTATGTTTTTATATGTGCTGAATGAGACCCATAGTGGCTGGGGAAATCCAGCCAGGTGGGTGGGGTATTCTTATTCTTTTCATCATCATCATCATCGTCATCGTCATCATCACCATTCCCTCTCTTCCTCCCTGGTACTCTCCCCTACCCTCAATTTGCTCCAAAGGGTTGGAGGACTCCAACAGAACAGATTTTGAGGGTGCACAGGGAAGAGAGAGAAAGGGGAAGTCCCGTTGCTTGGGTGCAACTCTTATGAGTGCAGTGCTGGGTATAATGCACTTTAATAGATTTGCTTTGCTGCCATGAGTTACAGCAGGCAAGTTGCAACACCATTTCCAGCATCTGCACCAGAAGCATGGCTATCCAATATGTTGCAACGCGGCATTTGATGTCTTTCACAAACACAATGCTGACTAGTCAGCATGAAGCAATTGTTAAGGAAGACAAGCCACTTAGCTGAAGGAAAATCCATCCTCTGTGCTGATGTGCGAATGTAAGTCCAGGCTGATGGAACAGAGCATGCCTTTTGTTAAAACTGTGTGTGCCCTTTCAACACGGATCAGGTCTTCTAGGCTCAGCCCCATCAGCCTCTATGAGGAGTTTTAAAATAAACAACCCATCTCAACTGCAATAGCAATTTCAAATGTTAAAATACAAGGGTGTGACTAGAGCCAAAATTGATCTGAGACTGAAAAGCTACTGAATTATATTTCATTTCTTTTTCAAAAGCTAGTGAACTGTCGTTCATTTTATATCTTTCCCAGTCATCTTTCTCCCTAGCATAGCTCGATAAAAGGAAGATGACTGGATATTCAAATACCAATTCAACCACAGCAGTCATTGAGTGGCTTTAGGCAAGGTGTCATTGTACTTTATTTAGAAATTACCTAACAGGTCTCTAGGTACTGTGTACAACCAAAAATTAACAAAAACTACAGGACCCTGCCGGCAGGCTTACACTCTTCTCTTTGTGGCAAATCTTAGTAGAATGTTTTGCATCCTCCTCAAACCATCCCCCCCCTTTAAAGATAACCATATATTCTTCAGCCCTTATCTCTGCATCATGGACTTGTAAAGATAATACATGTTTGCTCCTTTGAAACCTCAGTCATGCTGCTACTTCCTTGAGATGCAACAAGATAAAACCCCACAGCATTTCACCTGATGCTTAAATCAGAACGTAGATAAATGCCAAACTATGGAAGGACACAGAATTAGAACAGGAAAAATATCCACTATGAATCCCAATTAAGTGCAGATATATATTTAAATATAACAAATTAAATTAAATAATTGAAGGTGTGCCAATTGAAATACATCTCCCAGACAAGGTATTCATGTGTTAGTATGGTGTAAGAAGATCAAACCTATCCATTCTGAAGGAAATCAGCCCTGAGTGCTCACTGGAAGGACAGATCCTGAAGCTGAGGCTCCAATACTCTGGCCACCTCATGAGAAGAGAAGACTCCCTGGAAAAGACCCTGATGTTGGGAAAGATGGAGGGCACAGGGAGAAGGGGATGACAAAGGACGAGATGGCTGGACAGTGTTCTCGAAGCTACCAGCATGAGTTTGACCAAACTGCGGGAGGCAGTGGAAGACAGGAGTGCCTGGCGTGTTCTGATCCATGGGGTCACGAAGAGTCGAACACGACTAAACGACTGAACAACATGGTGTAAGAACAATAAATCATGTTTCTGTAGCAAAGCTACAATGGTCCACCCATTCTGCAGCTGAGATGGGAAACAAGTGTATTCAGTGAAACTCCCAGAGTGCAAGATGCTTGTAGTGACGTATTTACTTGTTTCCAGCTTGTTGGGCTTCTAAGGAACTTTGAAGTTTTAGAAACAAACTCCTTGTGAATGGATATTAAAAACCCTAATTAGGTATCAGAAAATGTAATTATCCGGAGTGCATTTTTACAGAACAATGTAAATGATACAAGATTGGGGGGGGGGGGAGAGACACTAGGTCTTGGTCTTCTAATGAAACAGTCACACACATGTTGTATATGAAAAGCATTTAAAAGGCTGTAATGGGGAGAGAGAAAGGCGATAAATAGATTTACTTTCTCAAAACATTTGATTGTATTCAAAATTTATTTTTAAACAAAAAACAAGACAATGATTTTAAATAAACATGGTATTCTTAACATGTTGACAGACAGTTTAAATTAGCCATTGTGAACCGTTGCTCTGTTCTGTCACAGTGCCGTACTACAATATTTTCAAAGTATTTCCATTTCATAATCAACCCGGACTTCTTATATAAGAAATCAAGTTGTTCATCTGAGTGAAGCATCAGTTTCCTTTAATTATAAAGGTTTCACTAATGCAAACACACATATACACACACGCACACCTATTTGACACAATTCTTCATAGTGACAACACACACGCACACGCACACACACGCTGAAGTCTGTCAGGCCTTTTTGGTTTTTCTGTTACACTGCTGACATGGTGATTAGCATCAAGCTAGACCAGCTAAGCTTCACTTTAGCAGTATAGTGGATGGCATCAACCAAACTTCACACAAAATAACCCCACACAAACATTATAAGCAAAATTAATCAAGACAACAGTGATAAAACAATGAAGATGACAAAAACGCAACTTGAGTGGGTCATAACTAGACTAGTTTGCTGTGTGCAGCCTTCCTCGGGAATTTCTTCCCAATTCACATGTAAATAATGGCACACACATTAAAAAGCCTCTGTTTGTGGAAATAAGATGCCCTTCAAAACATATTCTGTAATGTCATAAGGCAAATAAAGAGAATGCAGGATGAAAGGTTTTGGTCTAGGGAATGTTTCATAGGATCTGTCTACACACAAACATGCGCGTTCACACACGCACATTATTATATTACACGGTGTGTGTACAGGACAATTAAATGGACTGGCTCAGTAAACTGGAAAAAATGTACTTCTATAAATGCTCAGAGTTATTGCTAATATGCTACAGAGTAAGCTCTTTGTCACAGAAGTACCAAAACTTAGGATTTAAAGCTGCCATACTGGAATACACATACTTTTATGGTGACAGCATGCCATGCCCATTTGGAGGAAAAAGCAACATAAATACGGTTATAAAAAGAAAACAAAGGCTTATGTTGTGCCCCTCTCCATTTTGCTTTGCAACCAGAGTCTGTTTTAAACAAGTCCAGTTCACCACATTAACAGCTACCCCACAGTGAAAAACAAGCCAACAGGAGGAAACAGGGTAAGAGACAGCATGCATTTACAACTTGCTTATAACCTAGTCTTTTCAGTTGTTACAACTTGAATATAAAAGACCCAATTGAGAGACCAGATTAACTAAAGGAAGAAAAAAAGCCTAGAGCGGACCTAGTTTGATAGTTAAAGCTTACCATTCCATATCAGTAACAGCAAACTCATCTTGCATTTTATTATACTGACAAGTATCTATTGCAATCAGAGATTTAAGGATGACTAGTGTAAGAGAGAGACCTATGCCCACTTAAAAAAAGATACTAAATACCTGCATCATGAAATTACATTCTTAAGAAGACACAGTGTGTAAGAAAATAGCTCATATGTGAAATGTTTCTGAAATGCATTCCCCCTCTCCCCATAACTATCAAACGTTCACTCACACAAAAAAACACAAAAAACCCCACCCTTTTAAAAAAGTCAAAATGGGAATGAAGGAGATTAGCTTGGCTAATTACAGCACAGTGATTTAAAATGGTTCAAGACAGAACCGATTAGAGTTGGCCAAAAAATGCCCTCTAGGCATAGCTAACCATTAATTCATCCCACCCACAACATCAAACTCTGTCCACTTTTGGCTCATTGCGGCGAGACCAAAGTTGTTTAATATATATATATCTATATACATACACACACATAGATACAAATTTCCAGCTTCAACTTGTAAGGCCTAGTTACCTATTTATACTTGCTCTGCAGCAACTACAAGAGGTAGGCATAGATCATCTAAAAGGCTTCTCTCCTTGTGCCCCGCCACTTGTGCTTCCCAAAGCTAACTGCACTTAAATAAAAATGCTGCTAGCCTTTCAGTGGATAAAATCCAGTGGCCAGAAGGCCCTTGGGGACAGAGTCATAGCTGCGCTCTTGCACAACTCCCTTTCATTTCCAGGGGACTAGTGTAGAACTTATTCCCAGTGGATTATGTCCTTTGATTAACAAAGAGTAGCTTTTACTATACTGAAGGATACTGTCTTTAGAACTTGCTGCACAACATTCCCAAGAAAAATGAATCCTGAAACCAATTCTCTTGATTTGATTTTGTACATAAAAACAAGATACCATTTGGCCAAGACTACAGATGTACTTTTTCACAGATGCAAGTGCCATGCAAAATAAATTAAAGAACAGATATGAAAACATACAGGTAATAAAACTATTGAAGGTAGATTTTTTAAAAGCATTTTATATAAACATAATTTATAATACTTTCTTTTTTTCTCCTTTTTCTTTTCTCGAAATACACAGTCACAAAGCTGTGGCTATACATCCAGAATTTCCTCTGCTGTGCCCCCACAGCGTAATCTGTAGCGTCCTGTCCTCCAGCTAATAGTAGGATCCCACAAGGCCGATAGGAAAATGTATATCGTCATAGACTCTCTGATGAACCATGCCACTGCATAGTCAAGTTTTGAAAAACACAGAGCACCGCCCTGGGGAATAGACAAAACAGATGTTCACATTTAGTGATGATGCCAACAACTAAAATAAATAATTATTTAATGAACATAACTTAATCAAAAATAACATTACTTTAACATAGAAAAACTTAAGCAATTGCTCTTTAGCGCTGCAACATTATGCTGCCACTATTCCATGCAAAACCCAAGCTAACACTTGAGAAACATAGGCTAGTTCACACATCACACTAAGCCAAACCATGGCACAGTGCGAACACATGGGCTCTGGAAGAGGAGACTACAATAATAGAATCACAGAACTGTAGAGTTGGAAGGGACCCAGAGGGTCATCTAGTGCAATGTAAGAATCTCAACTAAAGCATCCATGACAGATGAGCATCCAACCTCTGCTTAAAAATCAGAGACCACCACCTCCCGAGGGAGACCATTCCGCTGTCAAATAGCTATTACTATGAGAAGGTTCTTCCTGATGTTTAGTCAGAATCTCCTTTCTTTTAACTGGAATCCATTGGATTGGGTCCTAGCCTCCAGGGTGGAGAAAACAAGTTTGCTCCATCTTCCATGTGACAGCCCTTGAGATATCTGAAGATGCTATCATCTCTCTTCTCAGATTCCACTTTCCCAGGCCAAACATACCAAACTCCCTCAACCATTCCTCATAAGATTTCCAGACCCTTGATTATCTTGCTTGTCCTCCTCTGCACACATTCCAGCTTGTCAATATCCTTCTTAAATTGCGGTGCCCAAAATTGGACATAGTGCTCCAGGTGTGGTCTGACCAAGTGAAAATAGAGTGGTACTATTAATTCACTTAACACCACACTAGACACTAGACTTCTGTTAATGAAGCCTAGAATAGCAGTAGCTTTTTTCTGCATTATACCGTTGACTCATGTTAAGCCTGCTAGATTCTTTTCACATTTACTACTAGCAAGCCAGGTGTCCGTCCCCCCCATCCTATATTGGACACACTGTCTTCCCTGGCCATTCTACTGCCACACTGTTATGGCATGGCTTATTATGCTGTCTGAACTTGTCTGCCAGACAAACTATATGTCGTAACCCATACGATAAATTTTGGCTACATATCATAGTTACTCTGGAGAACAGTAAACCATAAGCTTAAATTTGGATGACACACAACGGCATCAGCACAGCAACACAACGGCAGTGGAGGATAGCAGCCGCAATCTTCTCTCCCAGATCCCACACACTGACATGTTTGCAGTAAGCTATGGTTTGACTGAACATGACATGCAAATCAGGCTAAACTCAATTTGATAAGGAATCTTTCCAAGGGCATACATGCATTTCATAATTGATGCTTACTGATTCTCCTTAGGAATAAACTATTGGTTTTTCTAGTTCAGAACTGTTCACTCTGAGTTGAGGTCTTCAAAATGCTAAATACTAGTCTTTCAATCCTGCTACCAGAGATTCCTCTCAAATGGTGATAAAAAAACAACTGGATTTGGGACCTTCTGCATGTATTCAGAAGTAGCAGGGCTATGGCTACTCAGAGCAGCTAATCCTTCTATTGTTAGCTGAAGGTGAAGACAACAGGTGCCTGTACAGTTTTTCTAGTCAAGTAATATATAAAGCAGAGAGAAAGTAGGTGAAGAAGACATGAAGCTTCACAAAATTGTGTCAGAACTAACATCCCAGAGGGGTATTGGCATAGTTGAAGCAGGTATTATGCTTTCAACATTGTTTCAGTGAGGCCTGCCAGCAAATTAATTTATCACTCTTGAAGTTTAAATATACTCTTGCCTGTCTAATGAGCATACCGTGTGGTCAGCCAGCCAATTCATTCAGTGAAAGCATTAATTACATAAGAGGCTGTCAGCGCAGTTTCCTCCAAGTGATGTCAGACTACAGCTCTCATTACCTCTATGCACAGCTATTTACAATACGTCTTCTAACCAGGATGAAAAAGTTCTAACACATTTTTAAAAAGTTACGTCAATGATTTCAGTTAATTTAGAACAGTACACATGTTAAATATAATGCTCTGATCAATACAACCTACCTGGACACCCCTGAGTTGAATGTAGTCAAATATAAACCATGCCAAACAGTGACACATAAAAAACACCATTATATCCCATCTGAACACATGGTGAACTGCCCATCCAATTATCAAGCTTGCAACAAAGCACTCCGATATCGGCTCACAGATTATTGTGGCTGGAACCATGTTGATCCGTAGCTTGGCCCATCTATAATTAAAAAGGGGGAAATGTATTTTAAACCTGACAATACTTGTCTAGTTATATTAACAAGATGCTATTTTATTTAAGATCATTTATAGAATGCGTTTCCATTGCAAATACCAAGGTTGTTAACAAAATAAAATCAACACAATGCAGCGATATACAAACATATCCAAAGTTCAGTAGTGTTGGTATGAATGATCAGTGCCCGGAAATGCCTGCATGAGGAGTTAGGTTTTTACCAGCCAGCAGAACACCTGCACCTTATTTCCCCATTGCATTTCTGTGTTTGGGGACTGAAGGCAATAGCTAACCTAGTATTTGGCATGCACAACACAAAAAATATCTGGGATGTAGAGACAAGCCAGGGAAAATGCTGGTACAGACTGCTAAACAAGTGAAGGAAAAACAGCTGGAATTCTACCACTTTGAGCATACAAAGGAATCAATATGGAAGAAGAGCTACTCAAAAAGAATCAACATTGTCTTTTTGAATGCCAATGTTACCTAGGAGGAAGTGAGAATAATAATTGAAGAACCAACAGGAGACAAATGCCCTAGTTTTGTTTGGTTTAATAACTGTTAAAAAGGACTTAGGCTGCAATTATGCACCCACTTTGTTGAGAAAAAATCCCACTGAACACAGTGGGACTTGCTTTCAAGTATATTTATTCTATTTAGAAGCCTTCTCATAAAATATTTTATCCAGGAGGAGCATAAAAACCCACTATAATAAAAGCACAGTCAACATAAATACCCGAATGTAAAACTGGCACAATAAAGCCAGCAAACAATACTATATAGAGAGTACAAAGATAAAACGGCTCTCAAATACCTATATACACTGAAACCACCAACAGTAGCACAGGATTTAACACAGCATCAAAAAGATGTTAATGTGGGTACCAGCCAAGCTTCTCTAGAGAGAGCATTTCAGAGTTGTAAGGCCATCATCAAAATGCCTTCTTTTTTGTGTCCATCCTCTGAGCTTCAGATTGAGAGAGGATACAGAAGGGTCTTTGCACTACAGGTAGGTTCATACAGGAAGTACTAAGTTCCCATACAGTGCAGGGCTTTATATGTCCAAACCGGCACATAAACTAGGCCCAGAAATGAATCTGAAGCAAGCGCAGGCAAGAAAGGACCAGTGAGTTGCATTCATCATGCCTGCTCATGGGTAACATGCTCACTGGCATATTTTGCACCAGCCGAAGTTTCATATAATACATTACAGCAATCCAAGCCATTACCAAATCATGCATGGTGACAGGTATCCACCCCTAAATACCAGCCTAAGATGAGGATACCTGAGCCTCTAATGACATATTTCAGAGAGATATTTCAGAGAAGGTACGACTCCTCCAGAAGAGGTTGAATCCCACTCATGCTGAGTGGGAAGCCCTTAATTTATCATGGGTGAAAGCATCATTATTGATTAAGATGTGTTTCACTCCTAAGTAGCTGCATGACCCAAACACTTTCTCAAGGTAGACATTTATAAAACAGATGCTTTCCCCATTTTGTCTTTGAAAAGGCGTCATCTCTTTTGAAAAATAAGAGGATCGAGAAGAGTGTCCTTTAACTTATTTCTCTCTCTCTGCTTTAAGCTGATTCATTTCTAGACAGTGAGACTTTGCAAGATGGCATAGGTATATATCCACTTTTTTCAAGTGAAAATACCATTATGGCTATGGCACTGTCTCCTAATCAGTGGTAAAAGAGGAAATGGTCATTATGATACAGCATAACTATCTACAAATTAGGTTAAAATGGATTAAGATAGATTTTAAAAAAGATCCAAAATTATACAATGTATTTTTATTAAAGATTTCTTGGTTTACAAAAGTATGTGCAATGTCTCTTTTTTCAAGTTACATTTTCTACAGACCAGTTTCATTTGTTGAGACATTAGTGTTACATTAAGAAATAAAGGGGGAATGAGGCGGAGGGGGTAATGGTGAGTGGGGGTGGGGTCGGGTGGGGGTGTTTCTATTTTACTTAATGTATGTGTGGGGGTTTGTGTCAGCGTCGCTTGTGCAGGTTCTCTTTACTATTCACTTATGTTCCTTTTGAACAAGACAAAGATCCCAAGATTACCCAAGATCTAGTAAACTAAGAAAACTCATCACTTTGACAATGTCAATATTAAGAGTGTGGAACAAAAACAAGGCTACTACCACTCTGTGAATCATTGTAATAGATCAGGCAGGATAAACTATTTCGAATAGATGACACCACCATCTATCAATGCACTTAATTGAAGAAGGCAGAGTTACCTCATCAAGAAATAAGTGATTTCCTGTGTTCCAATTCTTGAGAATTGTTTACAAAATAAACTAAACAAGGGCTCATTAATGAAACTGAATTGATTTATCATTAGTTTAATGACTGCTACAATTTTAATCACGCTATATTGGAAAAGACAGAAAAACCAGCAGGTTGGCAGTCGGAAATTGAAAACTGATTGTATTTATATGCCAATACCAAGCCTTCCCGTACTCATGTAGCCATACCACCACTAATACATAATAGAAAATTACTAACAGACTCAAGGTAACTCTGACCTATGCCCAAGTACAGAAAAATCTGCCAGAAAAAAACTGAGGGGAATCTCAAAGACTAGCCCCATGCCCCAATACCAGTTGCTGGGAATCACAAGTGTAGAGAGCACTGTTGCACTCAGATCCTGTTTGTGGGCCTTCCCACAGCCATCTGGGCAAGTCTTTCCACACAAACACGCACCCAAAATGGATTCAAAAAATGATGACTCAACGATGACTGAGATTGCTCAGGGAGCACAGAATGCTACCTTGTTTAGGAGGAGAAGCAGGAATGTGGGGCGGGGACAAGGAAGGGGCTACAACCTCGAAGAGAAGCACTCCATGCTGCAACAGTTGCTGCAGGGCCCAGTTTGTAATTACTTTGCATTAATGTTTCAAACAATCTCTTGTTCTATATTGCTTTTAATGCTAATTCCTGCATAAAACATTGTGTGAAATAGTAAACTGGTATTTAGCACTGTTGCAGATTGGATCAAAACTATGATCTACAATTGAAGATACCAGAAAACAAAATAATAAAAAGTTCAAATTTTTACCTGATCATTCTGGATTGAAACTGGGAAATTGAATAGGAACCAGAGTTCTGCATTGCAACTTGTGTGGCCATTCCAAATTTCCAGCCCCTGAAAATGAATGCACACCAAGAATGTAACCAAGATAACAGGCAACAGTTCTTGTGACAATTTTATTTCTGTACACTTGTCAAGGACAAACACTAAATTCATTTCTGAATACGTCTCTTAAATGTTTATTACAGCTGTTAACAGTGCTTCTGAATGTAGCTTACTACTCTGTTATTAGGGGTATGCAAAGATCAGAAGATTCTACTTGTATCTTCTGTTAAAGATTAATTTGTTCTCCTTCCCATTCACTATAATGGAGAATTTATAAAGCAGCTATAACTTTTCTTTTCACAGAAGCAGATATCGTTTGCAAGTGTAGCAGCCTCTCCAAAGCAGATTTAATCTGCAAAGTTGTAAGCAGATACGCCCAGGAGTTTTCTGGTGAGCTCAGTTCAATGTGCTGGTGATGGAATTGGGCTTGGCCAGGGAACCAGATGATTATCCTCCCCCACCCTGTGGGCCAAACTTGATGGGTGGGTGAAGCCACTCACTTGCCAGTCACCTGACTAGTTTGAAATCAAAGTGTTGGTAAATGCACAGCCTCACAAAGTGCTTTTCAAAGCACTCTGCAAGTTTGCAATCATCTCCGCAAGACCCAATAATTAGCTGATTGCAGTGGGTTTCGCAAGACTCCATTGTGGAACGCTTTATCAAGCTGTGATATTCAGCTGATTGTTGAATGTTGTGAAACTAGTTTCAAAGCATTCTACAAAACCAATCGTCTGATTGTAGCACCTTTCACATGGGCACTTTGCACATGGCCTGGTGGGCCAAATAAGGCCTGCAGGCCAGAGGTTTCCCACCTCTACTTTAAAGACATACAGTCATACCGTGGAAATCAAACAGAATCCATTCAACTTCCAAAACGTTCAGAAACCAAAGTGCGGCTTCTGATTGGCTGCAGGAAGCTCCTGCAGCCAATCAGAAGCCCCGTAAGCCCCGTTGGATGTTTGGTTTCCAAAAGAACATTAGCAAACCAGAACAATCACTTCCAGGTTTGCAGCGTTCAGGATCCAAAATGTCCAAGTTCCAGGGTGTGGAATCCAAGGTATGACTATATATTTTGAACTAAGTTAGAAGAAAGAGCACCTTCACCTGTGTAAACTAGCCCATATGTTAATATTAGCTTTGGAGGCTCCGATTATAGGGCTGACAGCAACATCAATTTAAGCTGGCAGACAGAAGAGAGAAAGTCTTTTTAGCTCTTGTTCCTTGGTTACAGAACTCCCTCCCTGCCAAATTATGTGGCCTCTTCTGTACAACTGTTTAAATGGGCTTTAAAAATGCATTTGTTCTTTGTCTTGAAGGTCTTAATTGCTGCTGGTTTTGAAACTGTTGATATGTTTAAATTATTTTTATATGAACCAACCAAACAAACCATTTGCTACACTAGTCAAGAAGTTCATAGAATTATAGAATTATAGAATCGTAGAGTTGGAAGAGACCCAAGGGTTGTTTAGTTCAACCCTCTGCAATGCAGGAAACTCAGCTAAAGCATCCATGACAGATGGCCAGAGAGTGAACTCTTATAAATAGGTTTAGAAGAATGGTTCACTAGCTTCACTGAAGATAGAATCTTTATTTAATAGCTTACAGATTAGTATATTGATTTGAGTCAATTATTACTCGTTCACTCCCTTTAACACTGGTAACTGTGCTCCATTGTACTACTTAGGCTTCAGAAGTCACTGGGTTGTATTCAAACAAATATTCAACAGTAGACCTGCTGAAATCAATGGACAAGTTAATCACGGATATTCATTTTAATGGGTCTACTCTTGAGAATGGATACAATCCAATAGGCAAGAACCACACTAACATGAAGGCTGTGGGTTATGGCTGGGCTTGACTACGTATGCAAAGAAATTTAAGCAAAGCATGCAGTCAGCTTGAAATAATGTACTCCAAGGAGAACTTTATCTGAATATCATCTTACCTGTCAGCTATCGCTTTGGCCATAAAGTAATCCTCAGCAATGTACTGTGCAAAAGCTATGAGTCCTCCAGCCTGGTCCAAGACATCTTTTCTCATCAAGCAAGACATTCCTGTTACACATTTGAAACCAGTTATGTGGGCAGAAATATATGTCCTTGGATGGGAAGTGCCAAAATATACCTGTTAAAAGAAAAAGGCAGGGCTAAGTAATCATCTATGGTTCTCTCCTATCATGGCAGTTTTCTTTAAGACTTGCATTCTTTGCTTACCAATCATTATGAATTCTAATCAGTGCAGAGACAGATGCATAATTAGTCATCTTGAAATTCTGCAACTGTTTGTAAAGTTTTTCTCTGAAAAGAAACATCTTACCCTTATACAACCATTTATAGCTATAGTAACATCTGCTGCAAGCACTGCAGGAATCCCAAATGCAACTTTCCTTATTCAGGAAATTTCCTTCTACGATCCATAAAGCTAGAGCATCAAAGATCTATCACATGCTAAAATGGCAGGTATAGATCTATGAAGGTCAACATTATTCAGACAGGATAGAAGCTGTAGAATCTGCTACAGTAGCCGGAGCAGAATTTCTATAACAAGAGTTTTCTAGTAGAAAAAATGGAGAAGGATGACAAGGGATAAGATGAGGAAAAGAGGTATGATAGATAGAGTTGGATGCAGACAAGGAAAGAAATGCCTCAGAATGTTTCTTTTCACTTAGTAACATTCATCCGAAATTACACTAAACAATACATTGTTTGACATAACGTGTCAGGTCCGAAACAGGCTTTCCATGGCAAAAAGTGTTAAGACATAAAAGTTAGAACAGCAACACAAAAAGCAATGAAACATCAAATCAAGCAAGCAACAAATGCCCTGTGATTAGACTAGCAGCCGCTAAAGAAACTTTTATTCCTTTACTGCTTCATGCCACTGCACATAAATTAAGTCTAGTATATATTTGCCCCTGAGCAAAATCTCAGTCATGTCCACAAATATAACAATTCACCTAAAGGAAATGTTACAGGCTTTGTAGTACTAACTACCAGTAGATCAGAATTCAAGAGTGTAGACTAATGGTCTCTCACCCCATATATTGCTTACACAAAAATACAGGCCGCAGAAGAACAAAACAAACGACATGTGGACAAGAGAAAAAAGACAACTTCTAATGGATTTCTCACTTAAATGTCATTTGAAAGCCCAGATAAAAGGGCTGCTGCTATTATCCTTTTTCTATATGGAATTGTAAGCAATAAAACATTTCAATGTGTTTATTCTTCAACGATAACAAGTAATCTGGAATTTGTTGGAATTTGGGTTACAATAGAAGTGAAAAGACCAAAAACCTGTTATTAGTCTTGCACATTTTTCCTACTTCTATACTTTTTGAGCTTGAAAATGTGACTAGCTCATGGAAATTAAGTATATAAAATAGGAGGAGTGGAACAATTTGGAAAGAAATGAAGAGGACAAAAAGAAACTCACCTGTTCTAGAGTGGCAGCAAAGCCCTGTCTATCTGCAACATAGGGCAGGCCATGGACCAGTCCAACTTTTTCAGTCATTTGATTGGCCATATCAGTTAGTGTATCTGGCGTTACTAAAAATGAAATGTGACTGTGGTTTACATCCATGGATTAATGTTTTTAAAAGCTTATGGATTTACATCCCAATTGTGTCTGTCAACTGGCAGAAAGCTTCGGTCCACAGAAGGTAAAGGAAGCCATTTTCAGCTATTCCCTATTCTTAAATTTGCTCTGAAGGGAATCCACCCTCTGCAGAAGATTTAAGGGGGGCCTCAGGTAAGAAGGGAATTGCTTAAAGTGGCTTCCCTCCCATTCTGCTGATGGAAGATTTACCATCAGTTGAGCAACACCACTAGATACAATCCTTATATGTTTGGTAAAATATTGGTCTTCTCAATAATATCCAAGTTTTCAAACAGCAGTAGACTATTACATATTGTTTGCAAAACAGTAACAGGAAAGAGTGATAATTTCAAGAAATCCTTTACTCTTTGTTTATAGTTGGTTACAATATTCTGAATATGAGTATTAGGTTGAAATCACGGGGTGGGGGGAAATACTAGAATCAGGGTTGGGACCTGGATCCTTACCTCCCCCACCCACCTGTCAATCACCTGACATAATAATGTCAGGCAACACTTCAAAAGGGATCACTCTTGGCATCAACTACTGATCAGTGCTGACAGCATGCTGCTTCACAGGTATGCTGTCAGCACCAATCAGCTGACTGACAGTGCACATTTAAAGGCCCTCTTTGAAGTCCATCCTCAGGCACAGTTTGGATTCAAACTGTATCTGCAGACAGACATTTTCCTCTGTTTACAGGCATGGTTTGAATCCAAATTACAGTTGCAAATGGACTTTAAGGCAAGCACTGATGATCAACTGATCTGTGGAACTTACAAAACCCTACTCTGCTTTTTGTAAGCACTGCCAATCACTGATCAGCACCGCTTTAGCCTATGTTTCCATGTCTCTATCTGCCCACACCTCAAATCCAATTTCAGGTGCAGGGCAGGTGAGGAGGCATGTGGGCTGGAGGTCTGTCCCCCACTGCAGTAGAAGATAAAGACAACAATTACAGACACTTCAATTTTAAGAGTAAGAGGCAAACTCTAAAATTCAAATTCAACTGCTTAAAGTGTTGCTCAGGCCTGGAAGTGATGGATCTAGAAGACTTTGTCAGATAGTTGGTTAAGTAATGTGTCTTCCAAAGCTCTGGCCAGCCTGCTGACACCTACCATAATGAGATCTTGATTGAAACAGCAATACTAAGAAAGGAGGAAGCTTGCTGTTTATTTCTGAGGTGGATTTCAGTATCCCAGTAGTTACAGCAAAACACTGGGCCATAAAAAACATTTCACAAGATGCACCCGCTACACTAGATACAGCAAACAAAAGGTGCAAGATGTTCTACTCTAATGCCGATTCAAGATAATATAGTTTAATTACTCAAGCTTCATCCAAGTGTAATACATAGAGCAAAGCTGGCAGCAGAACTAATCCGTGCTGTGAATTGAGAGAACTTATTTTCCGTTACATGCCATTCCTTATAATACCAGTTGCGGACGACTCCGGGGTTGCACGCTCATCTCGCTCAATAGGCTGAGGGAGCCAGAGTTTGTCCACAGACGGCTTCTGGGTCATGACTAAGCCACTTCTGGCAAACCAGAGCAGTGCACGGAAATGCTGTTTACCTTCCCGCCGGAGCGGTACCTATTTATCTACTTGCACTTGATGTGCCTTTGAACTGCTAGGTGGGCAGGAGCTGGGACCAAACAATGGGAGCTCACCCCGTGTGCGGGGATTCAAACTGCCGACCTTCCGATCAGCAAGCCCTAGGCTCTGTGGTTTAAACCACAGTGCCACCTGCATCCCTAAAGTAAAATATTCTAATCTTTACACAACTTCACTTGTTCACATTGGAACCACGCTATTCTTGCTTTTCCCTACCCCTGTCTATGCCCTACTATTCTAATTCTAAATTCTGCTCTTTTTTACCTGTCTTACTTTACTCTGTCAAGTGCTATGTACATGGATAGTGTTCAAACAGCAGCAACATCTTTAAGAGCATATAATTAGGAAACATTTTTTAAAACCTACTACTGCTGATGGTACACACTTACCTCGTATACCACTATCACAGATCCATATGAGATCATACTTGGCAACTTCATATGCTGGCATTAAATTGTTGATCTTTGGGTTTATTCCAACCTTCTTCCCGCCTGAAAAATACAAAATTTTAGTTATTTGCACAAATCATGCATATGTTTTCAGAATATACTGCTCAGTAGTGCAGTGAGGGCTGAAAACTACGGCTGAGGTTGGGAGACCTCCTAAATTACCACCTGGAGTTTGGCATGTGGGGACAACAGCAGACAGGCCCTGCACCAGCAGCTCAGCTGACACTAGGGCCCACCAGGACTACAGCATCCTTTTGTTCTTGCATAGTCAGAGGCAGCTGGTCAGCTATGTACAGAATTACAGGTGCTCGTTTCATTCTTTTTGCTTTAAAATATGCCACCCTTTTCTGCAACAAAATGGTGCTTATTCTCAGGTAAGCATATTTAGTACCAGGCAGTGCTTTTTTTCTAAAAATAAATGCTTAGAGGTGCTCTCATTTTCCTACTCATACTGAAATACTGCCCCCCAATGAGGCCAAACTTAATTTCACAAAAATGTTTAGGGGCATGCGTACCCCTGCATCCCCCCCAGAAAAAAAGCACTGGCATCAGGGCACCAGGAGCAAGTTCCAGAGAATCAAGCAAAGGGCCTTCTCGGTAGTGGCGCCTGCCCTGTGGAATGCCCTCCTATCAGATGTCAAGGAAATAAACAACTATCTGACTTTTAGAAGACATCTGAAGGCAGCCTTGTTTAGGGAAGTTTTAAATGTTTGATGGTTTATTGTGCTTTTAATTCTGTTGGGAGCCGCCCAGATGGGCAGGGTATAATTATATTATTATTATTATTATTATTATTATTATTATTATTATTCTGTAATCAAGATGGTGCTCTGATTTAAAATGTGAAACTTTTTCTTTCTTTTTACAGGGTTAGCAAACTGTTTTACATTTCTTTCTTTCCTCTAATATATGATGGTGGGGACAGGGTGAGAACAGAAATGTTAAAATTGTGCTTCACAAGCAAACTAATTAATATGTACAGCTATCTAAATCACCACCACTCAACAAAGCCATTAAGTCCTGGTTTAAAATTCCCCAGTTGCACCAGTGACACTACTTTGCAAACAAAAATGGAGATGAAAGGATACTTCTCAGCTCAATGTTAAGGTGCTCTGCTATCTGACCAGGTTCTCAACCTTAATGTTACATTTTGATCTAGCTGAGGAGACAATAGTAGGTCGATTCCTAACATCAGCGTAAAGATGGGTTGAGTAAGACTGGGATTGGCAATCAGTGATACGAGCTCTAGGATGTTTCTGCATAATCTGCAGATGTCTATGGATGCCTGCAGCAAGTAGCACAGGGACATAAGCATGGATAAGATAGCATCTTGCTAAGTGCATCCACATCTCTTAAATGGTGCTCCTATGCAAATCAAGCCCATCATCTTCTATTTACTAAACAGCTCAGCTGATACTACAAGCAATAAGGGGCACGGTCAACTTCTCTATTTTGCCACTAAGTGTATTTTGTTGGAAAGCTGAGAATAATATCATCCTTTATAGCAAACATGTTTGCAAACACCTTTGCTGCATTTCCACAGCTGATTTCCACATATACTTGCAAGACATTTTACAAAAGGAGTGGTTAGAGAAGAAAAACTGCAGATCAGGTTCCCTCCCTTTCCCTTTACAACAGAGAACTTGCTGATACAAAACTTAAAGAAAATTTAAAATGTAAAGAAAGCAGCCATTGTCAACGGAGATCCAGAATTGTTACTGCTACATGGATGCTTTCCTGAAAACTCAATTTCCCTTAAAAATTGTTTTGTACTATTTTAATTATATGATTGTACTTTATTGTTAAATCTCACTGTGAAATGTCCTGGGATATATTGAAGGAAGGACAGTATACACATACAAGAATGGATGGATAAATACGGCATTCAAGCTATTTCCATTTGGAACAGTGTATTACAGAGATACATTTCGAAATGGTAGGAATCTTTTAATTCTAGATTTATATGGAAGGAGTCACCTGCACAGAAAAGTTATTTTCAGCGCTGTTTGAATTTGATTTACTGATCTTCAACTCTGCAGCAAGAATGCTTTACATACTTCTTGACCAACAGTACTTGCATATTAACATATTAAGCTTTTTTTAAAAATCTTTTGGGTTCTGTGCCAACTGGTCCAATCTATTCAAAGGCAACAGCATGACAGAACTCTTTCCTCACTCACCTATAAATAGTCTCGCATCAACATTGGGATATTTGCCAAGGAGCTTTTTACACACATCAATGGCAGGATCATCATGATCTTGTACACAAAGAAGCACTTCAAACTGTGAAAAGAGATACAGTGCAAATTGAGATATATATATATATATATATATATATATATATATATATATATATATGAGAAAACAGTTTAATGTTTAATGACAAGAATAAAAAAGGAGAAGGGTGTAAGATGTAAGATATTAGATATTACACTATCTTGTTTGTGAAAGCAATATTCTTAAGCTTTCCCCATGAGAAGATAACATTTGTTTCCTCTAGAAAACCTTAAGACATGAGCTTTTCTATAAACAGAAATGGAACTTCACAGAAGGTTTACATTTCTGACAGGAGTTCTATGTGCGCTACTGCCATAATTTGCCCAACAGTTTCCCTAGTTGAATAAAAATAAATAAATCTGTTTTCCATCAGTCCTATGCCACAGATATCCTAGAGCAGCAGCATTCAGATAAGTTGATAGAAAACATCCATTCTATAAAACAGAATGTGCCAGTGCTTCTCTTTTCTTCTTGATAATATTTCATTTGATGGTTTCACAAATTCAGCCACTAATAATGCAGCCATCAAGCCCTTTCCCCTTGCCCTCCAGAAACCAATGAAATTCATTCATTAATTTCAGGATGTGACTGTATCTTTTGTTCCAATTAGGAAAAATAATAACGAGACATGGAGTAATAGTGCAGACTTAATTTTACTCAGGATATACTGGGAATTCAACTACTTTCCCAGAAGAGAGCTGAGGTGAGTAAGATTTTAACATAAATATCACTATACAGTTCCTGCTTACCCAAAAAGCTTCTAAAAAAATAATAATCATACCTCAGATGGGTAAGCTAACGAGGCTAGATATATTCTACATAAAGTATATACTGCAAATTATCCTTCAGTCTTGATTTTGCATAAATGTGAATGGGGATGAGGAAGGTTGATCTTAACAATCTGAATCAGCATTTTTGATAGCAGACAATAATGTTTAACTGACACACCTTTCTAAAATTCTACCATTACAATAAATGTCACCGTCACTTGGATTTGAACTTAGGTCCAAAATACCTTAAAGACTGCTTGGGCCCTTCTATCTTAGCTCAGTCACTGAGATTATTTGGAGGAGTGCTGTTAGTCCCCCCACCCCCCAATGTTACAAAGGCCCAATTAGCCTCAGCCAGAAGCCAGTAATTTAAAGTCAACAGTCCCATACTGTGGAACATTTTCCCAGGAGATTTAGGAGAAACCATGCATTTGACTTTCAAGCATCTTTAGAAGACTTTATGCTAACAGGCAAATATAGCTGTTTGAGTAGCCAACCGTTTTAATTATTGTTTTCCATTGCTTTTAGTGTTCTTTTAAATGTTTTTTATATAGAGGGCATTATATAAATACTTCCATTTAAAAAACAACAACCCTGAAGAATGTTGTTCTAAGAATGTTGATTCTTACATTGCAGGGGGCTGGAGTAGATGACCCCTGGGGTTATCTACAATTCTATGAAACTATGAAATTCTATGTGATGTTATACAAAGCTGCAGTAAATAAAAGTTTAGAATCTGGGCCAAATATAATACAATATCTAAAAAGAAATAAGTATGGCTCTTCTCATACTGCACTTATTCAGATTAGCTCTTCATGATATTAGGACTTTCCCCCTTCTCTTAGGAAACAAGCCAATCACTGCTACCGCAATTTTAAGCACTAGAGAAAACCAAGAAAAATAAAATTACAAAGCAAGGGGAAAGACAGATGAATTTAAGAACAAGACATCTGTATCCCAGAAAATGAATTGAGGGATTGTCAGATATTGCCAAGATTCCGGGTAGCACATTGTAACTTTATATGCTACAGTGCTTAGCTCATCCAGGGGAATTCCTACAGTTCATATAGGTCAGTTCCAGCTAAGACAGATGTGAGTAAGAGCACTTGGCCAGCAAATTAAAAAGTTTTATGTAGTAAGGGAAACAACTGACCCCATACTCACATCACAAGTTCTGGGAAGACGCTGTCAACATCTGTGAGCTTACATAATACTGTACTTATATGGAATTTATTCATCTACAACATTAGCTATCTTATCAAGCACAAATAAAAGTAAAACATGGATTTCTGGTGCATAAAGTCATTAAAATTCACTGATCACTTTTGCCAGACCCACTGAAATGAACTGGAGCTGAGCTGGCAAAAACTCTACTCCTAGTGCTTCTGCCAAAGATCTTTCTGAGAAACACAGTATTCTGTACTGGAGGAGAATACTTTAATGAAAGTAGCTCAAGTCCAACAAACCATGCAGGAACAAGTGTAAGCTTGTTATGCACTCTGACCCCAAATGGCTGTTACCCTGCGGGGCATAGAAAACAAATCGTTCAGTCCATTTATTGGTATGGAATTAGATGCATGCTACAACCTATTTTGGTTATCGTTACAGATGCAAAACTTCTGACAGTAATCCGCAAGGGTTACAGGACACACAAACACACACAATCTCTAAAGCAGCCATCCCTACCTAGTGTGGTGCCCTCTAGATGTTGCTGAACTACAGTTTGCACCAGCCCAGCCCATTGGCCACACTGGTTGGGGCTGATGGGAGCTGGAGACCAACAACCATTGGAGGGCACCAGGTTGGAGAAGGTTGCTTTGAAGTATTATGCATTTTAATACTCCATTAGGCAAGAGAGAAGACCAAGAGGATAGCTTTTAAAAAAAGAAGACTGTTGATACATACTTTGGGATAATCCAATTCAAAGAAGGTTTCCAAGTTGTTGATAAGGTTTGGATCAACACCCTTTAAAGGCTTCAGAAGTGAAACACCAGGAAGCTTGCTATATGGCTGTTTGTCTGTCGCTTTCTTGTTTAGGTGTAAGTGCCTAAAAAAAGAAAAATGCTGGTTAGGAACACTGGTTATTTAAACATTCGTATTTTGCTGTTCATTTACAGTTTGATGTAATTACAGTTAAGTTTCTGTAGTGGAGACTGCATAAATAGCTTTCTGCATGCTGGTGTGCTCTAAATAGCAGGTTGGGACGCAAGGGAAACACCATATCCAACAATTCTACAAGTTTATGTACAGCATGCACACCTGACTGCACTTATCTGACTAGGACCCCAAAGGACAGAATGGATGCACAGGACCAGTCGAGGTCTCTCTTTTTTCAGTGCCCACCAAGCTATAGAGTCAATCAGTGCTATGGGACCATTGCTCTTCGGTCCCAACAGCTGAAACAGGAACTGTTTGCAGAAATAAGAACTGTGTTTTGCAGATCACAGTTGTTGTCCAAGGAGGTAAGAATTTAAAACCAATTAGCTTGCTCCCATGTTGAATCCCTCCTCTGAGTTTTTTACAGCAATAGATATTTTCTCTCTATACAGTGACAAATTTCCCCAAAAATAATTTCTACTGGTTTCAGAAAAGGGTTTTCCCTCAAGTCTTTAAGCATTGAAGAAAAGTGTTAAATTTCCTCTCCACACCTGCTCTGATAATTAATTATCAGCCATCTCCAGCTGGCAGGTGCTTTTTTTTTTTTTTAAAAAAAAATGCACTTGGCATTTTATGTCGCATCTAGTTTGATACAAAATCATCCTAGCGATTATATTAATCATGAGTTATTAATCCATATCTATACTTTACTTTAAACAGGCTCACACTAAAAAAAGGAGATGTTTGTAAGTCCTGTGTTTTTAAGTTGCATGCACAGAGGCTGGTAACTTTCTAGAACAGAGCACAAAAACATTTGGGGAGTTGCCATAAATTAGATGTCTGTAGAGTTTATACTGCAAAATAACTGTTGAGGTTTCCTTATAATGTAGCAGAAGGTTAACTATGAAAGGACCCGCAAACCCAACCATTAATTTACCCCCACCCCTTTTACACACTCTCCCTGAAGTTATTTCTACAGCTAAGTCAGCTTTCCAATAATATTTTCCAGCTGCTTATAGAAACTCATCTAAAAAAATGGCTTTATCACAATAATGTACACATTTATTAATTTATTTTGGCTTTCAGAACAGCTGAAATGTGGAAAACAGAATCTGAAACTGAGATACTAGTGCCATTTCCCCCCTCGTGGCCAAAAGAAGGTAATTCTGTGCCAGATTCATGAGATGGTCTGTTTTTTAAAGTATTTTATGGTGTTTCTGATACAGTTTTATGATTTTTATGATCTTTCATATTACGTTATTTTTGAATACCACTTACAGATTTTTAAATAAGTGTTTTAGAAATGCCTTTAAATAAGTAAATTTGAGGCAAAACTGTTCCAGAAATTTGGGATGCAGAGAGCTGATGGAGCTTAATTAGTAGACTTGCAAGTAGGTTCACAAATAAGCTTAGGTTACAAACATTTTTAGCAGTCCTCCCACATATTTCTGCCTTAAAGGATTTGTGTGCTCTAAAAGAAAAGAACCAAGTTTCATAAAGCTTCCATCACAAATCACGAAAACCAGCAAGCGCAACATTTAAAAACCTTCCATTCGGTGGTTGGAATATCAACCCTCTTTCATGCACTCTTTGTAGCAATGTCCCTGCCAGGAGCATCTCTTTCCACAAGGCTATCCAAGAGGAAAAGAGTAGCCACATCCTTGTCCATTTACCGGTAAGTCAGCATTAAGTGGCTGGTCATTTATTCAATGTGCTCAATATGTTTTGGAGTGGAATTGTAGATCAGAAGTGTTTGATTAAGAAAAAAAAAGTTGCTAAAATATTGGTGACGAGAAATGAAGCATTTGTCCCTTTTGCCAATCTCAAACACACATTAATACACTTTTCCCTAAGGTCCACTGCAAGGGCCAGGAGAGATTAATGCCAGAAAAGAGTTTTAGAATTAACTAAAACTCCCTCATTTCTAGGTTTGCCATTACTTGGGGTGCCTTATTTAAACTGACTATCTACTCCTAAATACAGGGTGGCCCAAAAGTAGATATGCTGCTTTAGGATCCACTTTCTTTGTTCTTGACTCAAGTTCGCTGTCATCATTCACAATATCAGTTACGAAAAATAATCATTTTATCTGACTCTACCATTCTTTCCAACTGCCAGACTGAAATTTAACTGCCACTTTGTTGTGTGTCAGTTATGTGTACATCTTTTTAAATGCAGTTTATACTGAAGAATCTGTTTATCTTTTCTTATACTGTACCGATCAACGGCCAAGTTGCAAAATTCCTAAATGCAGCTATTTCACTTGGATAATCAAATATTCCCTTTTGAATTTGCCTTTTGATTCCCCACCCCCGCCTTACAACTTTATTTTATTCGTGGTCAGCTGACCATAAATAAATTATTTTTAGATTGAAAATAAATATGGTGCTCAAATGGCCCATCACAAAGTTTAGAGTGCAGGCATGTTAAGGTGCTAGAGGTTCACCTTCCTGATACATTATATAAATGGAAAGCACACATTATGGTGAGGCAGAAAATAGCAATAAAAATCACTTACACCTATGGAGTTTGCATTACTGTTCCAATTCTCCAAATAAGTCAGATTTGTACACTATGAGAAATGATGGAAGAAACTGAGAGAAAGCACAGGAAGACTGGCTAATACTTGGATGATGTAATGTGGATGCCTAATAAACATGAGGTGCAGCAGTTCCACACAAAACACTAATAGAAGCATAGCTACTAATGAAGTTTTGTTTAGACAGGCTGTTCTAACAACAGAACATCTCATATTTCTCTAAGGATTGGCACATTGTTTGCACAACCATATTATCCATGCAAAGGGGGCAGTATTTCAACCAAGTTTACTTCGAGCAGATTCACTAAAATGAATGTACATGGCCAAGCTGTGTCCACTAATTCCAACAGGTCTACTCTGAGTAAAACCTATATGAAAACCATTCATGGTTTGTAACCTCAAGATTCTGCATTTTAAGCATCATCTAAATTTCCAAACATCAGCAGTTCAGCCATGTTATGAAGAAGACAATGTTCCATTATGTGATGGAAGGACTCCTCAACACAAAAGTTAATAGGGCACTTCTTCCCTTGTGTCCATACTGTACATGCCATTGCATTGGGAGTGAGTGACCATCAGACCAAACCTAACTACAGAAAGCAGCACTTAGTTACTGCTGTTCCAAACTCTGTTGAGGAGGAATTTGAAATATACCACCATTGGTGTTGGCTAAGTTCCACTGCATTGCTAAGTCATGTCACAGAGCTGAAAGGGTTTAAAAACAGGTGCGCTCCTGGCCCTACCCACAGAATGCCCTTTCAGGAATCAAGGCCATGTTCTGCCAGTGCTCAGTTCCATTGAATGAGCTAAGTTAAGGGATTTATGCTATTTTAGCCCCAGTTTAGCCAGGCAAGCCCAAGACCCAAATACAAACTCACTCATCCTGGCAGATCTTGGGTTTGGATTGCACTGAAAGACTCAAAAAAAAAGGAATGTTCAAGTCACCACCCTATACCCTATTATGGTATATTCAGAACAGCTTAATGAGACACCCAAGTACTTGCCATCATTCTGCATATTGTGATGACCACAGTCCAAAGTCAAGTGACTTTGTGAGTGTGTGCACACCTTTATGATAAGCAGGTTAGCCCACAATTAAAATTATTTTAGCAAACAATATCAGGGCCTTTTCTGTGATAGGATTTAGATTTGAGATGGGCTCCAAGATAAAGTGCAGGAATGCACTTTTCTCATTGAAAGATATGCAAGACTTAGCTGGCCAGCTTTTCCAAGATTTGTATGGTTCATGAAGTTTAATTTTAAGCATTATGTTTGCGATTGCTTTTTATTATGTTACTGTTAATGATTTAACAAGATGCACTGAGCAGATGGGGAAGGCATTTATGATCTCATCTCACTTGCACCATATTTCACCCACTACAGAGATATAAACAATTTTAATCCAGCTTATTTTTCTTGCTAGCAATTTTGGCTTTGCATGACTAAACTGAAATCCTGTGTACTAAGATGATGTTGCAAAGTGTACAAAGGAGGTGACTATCACATCTTTTCACCCACACAAACTTAAAACAAATCCTGTCTGGATGACAATACATACAAAAAAGACCTATATTTTGAAAGGTTTTTTAATTAAAAAAATAACCCTGTTTCCAACTAACTTTACCTAAGGGTCAGCTGGAAGAGTCAGTGGGAAATGACCCATTCCTGTAAGTAACCTCTTGAGTAGCAAGGAGAGGTGGAACCAAAAAATGTTCTATATCGGGGTGGGAAAACTATATCCTTCCAGATTATATTAACCCCATTTCCCATCAGTCTACGCCACTGTGACCAATTGTCAGGGATGATAAGAGTTATAATTCAATAACATCTGGAGGACCACAAACTCCCCACCCCTGCTCTGTAGCTTGACTAAGAACCTTTGCATGAGGGACTAAGGTTGTAATCAAATGCTTATTAGTAGTAACAGTATTTCTTGGCCACCCTCCTCACCTGAAAAATCCCAAGGCAGGTTACAGTTCATAAAAGTACAATATAATTAGAACAGCAGCAACCACCCCCCTCAAATGTAATTCCATACAAAACATTAAAGGGAGGACACCAAAATCAATGTTTAATTCTATTCAGAGGTAAGGCCCATTAAATCATAGGGGAAGGGCTGTGATTCAATAGTAAAGCACAAACTTTGCATTTTTCAGAAAACTGGCATTTTTTCCACCCTACTGGACTAGGAGTGAGGACAAAGGGAAGCAAACATTTTAGGCTTAGCTGAAAAGGGATTATCTTTTAAGACACCTATCGAATGCTCCCCAAAGCTTTCTAAACTGTAAAGGACCAATCCCCTTCAAAGGTTAAGAGCATTATTGGAGATAAAGTTTTGCCATAGAGGATCAGTCCATCATAATCTGTAAACTACAGCAGGGCATGCCCCTTTAACCAACAGGTGAGGTGGATAGCATTGATCAAAGGTGAATTTCGTCCAAGGGCAATTTCTCCCTTAACCAATGCTGTTTTCCCAAGGATCCTCACTGTGTACTCAAAGCTGCCAGATATTTATAAATAGCAAAACAGACACAAGTGTACACAGGTGCATTTTTCTTAACCGCACCTATATTGGAAAAGAGAGACATGTTCAAAAGAGCCCAGGAGAGTTTCAGAAACAATTTGTGTCACAGCCTGAGGACACAGCATTCCAAAAAGGGAAGAAGTGCCTATGGGGTCATGTTAGCCCTTGATGTGATCTAATGCAACTCTCCAATTGGTATTTAAAGACAACAGCTATTTCATGCAACTTTGGTGCATATATAAGATATAAAAGGAATGGCATAGATATAAAACACGACAAGTGGTAGAATAATAGAATCTGGAATCTCAACACGCTGTCAGCCAAACTGAGCCCCCTGAAATTTTTACACTTGCATTAACACCAATAGCCTAGGATGGTATTACAGAGGTTTGCAAACTCCAAAATATTGTTCTAAAGCCCTTATGCTGCTTCTTGATATTCTGGTAAGTAGATCATACTTAGGGTACATGTGTATGAAATATGCAAGCATAATTCCATTTTAAAAAACTTCCTAAGCAGCGGGTTTCTGTAGAAAACAAGCTCATCTTCATTATAATAATTTTCCATAGAGCTGGTGCATGCAAATGAGGAAGTCCCTAGTGAAATCACTAGGGAGCTTAGGCAAGCCACTATTCTCAACCTCCTCTCCTGATTTGCAGCATGGGGGATAGTAACAGTAATGTATCTTATGGGATTTTAGTAATGCATGTGAAGCTATTCTGAACGTCTGAAAGCACTATATAAATTATATTGTTATTGTATAAGTTGTTTTCAAAAGGTCTGCCAGGTTTTGAATAAATCTATATTTGAAGCTGCACATGCTAAATTATACCCACATGGAAAATTACAGCATAAAACTAATGCAGTTAGGACTGGAATCTTTTTAATTATCTCGAGAGAAAATGTTACAGAATGTGGAAAGAATGGTACAATACTGGGATTTATCTAGTGGGAAAATATCTTCCCAAAAAGTATTACACTACCCAAAGGCCAAAGTTTAAAAATAGTGTTTAAAAATATGTGTTTAAAGTGTTTAGAAATATGCAAAAACAAAGGAAGAGACTAGAGAA
Organism: Podarcis cretensis; assembly: GCF_951804945.1. Lineage (NCBI taxonomy): Eukaryota > Metazoa > Chordata > Lepidosauria > Squamata > Lacertidae > Podarcis > Podarcis cretensis. The sequence continues at coordinate 16,442,348 of NC_137187.1, forward strand.
TATACTGGATGGTTAGGTGAACTGTAGGGAGCTGAAATGCTGAAAAGAATGAACAGTGGACTCTCACCTACTTTGGTTCATCCTTTACAAAAGAACACTAAGAGAGAAGCAGATGATCATGAAATGATAAGGACATTTGCATCAGGAAAATCTGAATTCATTTAAATTGGAATCACTATTATGTATATATGATACCTTAAAGAGTCTCAGGAAAGGGTTTTAAAAAGAGAAAAGCCAAAAATTGCAGACTTGGTAATTTTATTTTACTTTAGAAGATACAAGGGAAATATTAATATTCAAACACTGGATGAAACTGAATACTAGTAATCAATACCATTTGATGTGACAGACTAGCCCATTTAACTTACTTGGAAAAACAATTGGTCCATTATGCAATTCAGTTCCTACAATGTGCATAGATCCCAGTAAGTTTTTTTTATTGCAGTTCCAGATACCATTCTCATAAGCAAGCTTGAGAAATTACAGAGCTGACCAAAATTACATGAAGATGGAAGTACAGAATGTAATACACAACAAACTGGGAAAGATGAATGTGGGAATATTAAGGATTCAATGGTATTCAGTATCCTTACCAATAACTTGTTGAATTAATTAAATGATGCTTGCCAGACTTGCAGAGTAAAAGTTAGAAAATGAAGTGTAATATCTAAGATTATCTTTTTTAAAAAAATTAAAAAACACCTATCTTGGATAGATTTGCAGACAGTAAAAACTATACAATGGCATTAAAAGGAAAACACCAAAATGCACTAGGAGAGAACTAAAAGCCAAACTGCTCAATTTGTGGGAGCAAAATCAGCTATCTAATTTTGCATTTAGAAACAACTTTGAAAGCAGCCACAAGAGTATGAATTTGACTGGAGCAATAGTGCTGAGCAAGAGTGTTCAACCGTTCAACCTTTCCCTGATGCTGTTTTATGAGTGTAAATAAATTCCAAAACTTCCATTAGCTCAGCAGCAGAAAAACAGAAATAACTAGAACCATAATCCCATCTCAGAAGGAAATAGAAACTGTACAATAAAACCTGAAAATATGTTGCTCTCTTATGCCACAGCATCCTAGAAGACACGGGAAGCCAGGAAGGAATAGAAATGCCAGAAGTGCACAATCCTACTATAGAGAGAGTGTACAACCTTCTATTCTTACAACCAGGGAAGGAGACAGAAAGCAAAATATAGCCATCCAGGCCTTTTTGTCTCTTTCACTCTAGCAGGAGGTGAGAGGCAGAAAGAAATAAAGCAGCCAGCTCCTCTGTGTCTGTCTGACTGGGTGAACAAGTGGGTCTGGCAGAAATTGCATCCTCTTTCTGCTCCTATTGCAGGGATGGAAAAGGAAGACAGTCCTGCCAGTTGGCATATTGTATGTAGAATTCTACTTAAAATGGAGCTCTATTCTGGAGGAACCATGTAAGAACATCCCCATCTTCCACAGCCCAGAATAGACAGAGGGAGCAAGCCCTTTATGCAATCTTCAGGAGGGACTCTAAAGAAAACTCACTTAGTTATTTCTCTCACACTTGCAAGAAGGGAAACATTCTCACCTACCTAATCCAGAACATATATCTGTGTTAAATAGGACTAAGACTATCCTCCAGGCAGTTCCCCCATTTCTACAAGGGGGGCTGGGAAACGGGGGGGGGGGGGGGGCTGCACAAGAGCTATCCCACTTGGCCACCTAGAGAAAATTATCAGAAGCCTCCAAAGCAGTATTAGAAACTAGATATATAAGCTAATCACCAAATGGCACCCTAAACAGAGTTTGTGGTTGTCACAATAAAATGTCTAGGCACCTTTTATTTTTATTGTTATTCATTTGTTTCTATACTGCTTTATATTCTAAAGGAAAAAAATCTCAAAGTGGTTTTCAACACATTAAAACATCAAATAAAGCAATCCAGAATAAAACAAATTCAAGCTTCAAGAAAAAATATTTCAGATCCTTCTCCAAGGGACATTTTGCTTTCTCGATATTTATTTACCTGCTTAATTTATATAGCTGCCCCATAGCAGAAGAACCCTAGGAATCCAGTGTGGTAGAGTGGTTAGCGTGTCAGGCTAGGACCTGGAAGATCAGCCTCAACCTCACAGAGTTGTTGTAGGGATTAACTGCAGAGGGGGAGGGGTGAACCATGTACTCCTTGGAGAAAAAGATGGGATATAAATGCAATAAATAAGCTCTTCTGCTTAAGAAAGCTGGAGAGGCCAGCCAGATGGAGATGTCAGTTACCAACCTGGCATCCAGAGATCTCCATATGGTCGCAACTGGACCCACACTAGTCACAAAGCACACCTTGCTAATTTCTAATGCTGCTCAGAGGGCTAGGCAGCTATTTGCAAGCCTACAATACTGCTTACTCAACACAAGTAAGATTGTCACTGAATTCAGCTCAAGGAGAGTTTATCACTGGTGGCCAAAACTGTTCAGCAATACTTTTTAGGGTGATGAGCAGGACTGCTCCTCTCAGCCCTTTGGATGCTATTCTGAGACTCTATCCACCTTCTACCTCCTCTACACCAAATAAAGCCCCTTGCATAGTACGTGTGCAATAAATGTAACTTTGGGGTATTAGCAGCAACACATGCTGCTACAGAGGAACAGATCAGCTCAAAGGATAGCAGCAAGGCACCCCCAGCACTGCAAGGTAGGCAACCAAACTCTGCTACCTTATTCATTCACTCCATTCCCACCCTCCCTTTCTCCAACACTCAGAGCAACAACTAAAAATCAGATGCTTTAAGCCTCTAGACTGAACATAAATACCTTTATGGGGGGGGGGCTATTTGCTATAGAAAAAAATCAGAGGGCTGTTCACAAGTCCCACCTTAGCAAGATGTTATGCTCAGAAATATAGTTGTTTTATGAAACTAGTGATGTTGCAGTATATTACAGAAATCAATGTATTTTATGTAGGGAAGCACATTTTCCTTTCTTACAATACATTAGACATTCATTTAATGTTTCAAGCGCTTTATTGTTCAGAAGCATCTCCTGTCTGTATTAACAGCCTTTTGAGTCTGATAAATTAATATAAGTACCATTCTGGGTTTTTTAAAAATCTATTCTTCCTTAAAAACTATTCTCAAGCATTATTAATGCTAGGAGAGTTACCATTTTTATTCGGATTTCCTCCTAGATTTATATCAGCATTCACTTATTTGCCATCAGTAATTACCTCATAATGATAGAGAAATATTAACTGTAAAAGAAAACTGCAAGAGCAATCCATATGCTTTTTGACCAAATGCATATAGTGAAGCATAAACCCTCCACTTTTCTTAAATGAGAAGCTGATGCAGGAGAATACAATCCTGAACAGAGTACCTTTGGGCTAGGGGCTCTTTCTCTCCAGGTGATTTTTTTCCTGCATAAATTGCATGCCTTTCAAGCTGCTTATCTCTAGTCCCCACAGGGCAAAATACACTAAGATCTGTTATCTTTCTCCTACAGGGAAAAGCAACTGAGGGATAATACTGAGCATTTAAATGGCCTTAAGAGAAAGGATTAAGTAAACCACCTTCCCTTAACACTATTCTGCTGTAGACAGTAATCACTACTAGCCACTTTTCATTGTTATTTTTTAAAGGGGGGGGGGTCTCATTTGGAACTAGAGCTACTATCACCCCAATGTATAGTCAGCTCTGACATCAATGAAGGAGGATAAGTGGGATGCTCCTCGTATCCCAAACAGATCAGTACTGCAAGCGCTTCTGATCAGCATGCATGTAGAGACCCAGAGCAAAGGGGTGTATCCATTCCTACAAAGGGACTACAGATGAGTGTTCTAGAATTCAATTGTCTTTTTAGTATCCCTGTCCCATATTTTGTTTTAATTCAAGCACTTCCCCAATCTGTTATCAGTGAATCATAGTGTTAAATGGAATGAATTCTGTATAAAGACAACCCTATTTTTACTTGCACACATCCTGTAGCTTAAAGTGCACAAAACTGTATGATGGTGGTTTTAAATGCAGCTTATAGGGCTGTGTTTATGTCATCTGCAAGCATGGTCTCCCAATTACCGGTATGCTGTTTAATGACAACACAATCCATGCACTATTAATATCAAATTAAAAGGATTCCAAAATGGGGTGACATTTAGAAAATGCAGGATCAAAAGGGTAGATAATACATCTAAATACATACAGTATAGAAAGAGTCACAATTTCGAATAGACCCACTATATAACTTAATATGTGAAAAGCATTTAAAACAAGTATTAGAAGCCAATATTTTTATTCCCTGAGCATTACATACCCATTTTAGGCCATTGTCCTACACCTGAACAACAAATTTATCCATTTTATAATAGAACCATTAGCTATTATAGTATGAGAGTGCTATGCTACAAATTATCTTAAAGGTGTTCAAATAAGATACAGTTTTTGCTACAGTACTTGGCTGTATTATTGCAACAACCATTATTTCTGGAAACATTGTGCATATGTTTCTTCCTTGTAGACTTAAAGAAAATTCAGCAGAAGCAGATTTGTTTTTAACTTTCAAACTGATTGATAAACTGCTGAAGAAGTCACTGACAGGACTTTAGAACTAATAATCCTTGAAAGCAAATCATTTAACAGTAAATGGTCAGTACCAATACTCAGACATACAGGGACATATGCATTTTCATGCACAAGTTTATTTTTGTGCATTACACAAACCTAGTATGCTAGCAGCTACCTGCCCTCATATGACCACCATGCATAGGTTGCTATATACATGCTGCTCAAGGAAATTTCAAGCATGCTAAAGAGGGAGTAACAAACCCACTGGAATAGTTGTTTGTATGGCAATTCCTCAACTGCTTTCTGCAGCTGTACTCATATATACACTGCATGATAATTGGAGTCATCTAAGATGTTTGATGATTATGGATATTTTTGTTCACAGTGCATTAACTTTTATTAGTGTGTCATACACACCAAATGAAAAGGAACATTTCCTTCCTATGAACACCACACCAAAAAAAAGTTCATAATTAGCAGATCTGTTTAATGGCACCCTGTTGTAATTTTGCAGCTTAAGTCCTATTGCCTTTCACAGCAGGTTTTAGCAAACCAAAAGGGAAAAAAGAGAGAAAGCTTTGGCAGCACTTTTAAGGCAATAGCCAACAACACACCATAGGCTGCAACAAGACATTCCTCCCCCTCCCCCCATCACCTCTGGCGGCCTCCCTAACCCTGCAAAACAAATTTGGGAGGCACAGGAGGCTGCAGAAGAAATTTTATTGCACAGGCAGAATTCTGTTGCACAAGAAGGATGACAATCCTTATGCTAAAGTTTATGACAGAGTACAGAGGAGTGTGGTGTATTGCATTTACATCTGGAGGCTTCCTGGGAAAACCAGAGAGATCTGTCACAATCACAGTATTAAGGCTCATAAATAGGCTTACAGTTCCAAACTAATTATTGCTTTATTATCAAATCATTACTACTTCAGTCTTGTAAACACACACATACAGCCATATAATTTTTCAACAGAGTCCCCAAAAAGGTCAAACAAGAGAACTTTAGTGACACTGGATTCATTACAATACATCATGTGTAAGTCAGGAATCCATCTGTAATAATTAGTGGCAGGCATGAGAAATCCAGTGCTTCATTCAAGTAAGAATCAACACTAACAAATAGTAATCTCTCAATCTTTTTTCCTATATGCTATTTTCTTCCTCAAACACACCACCAAATCAGTTTCTCAAGAACAAAACATATTTTACCTCATAAAATATTCTAGCCACTTTTTCTCTCAATACGAAATTAATTCCATAATGTATCAATATTCCAACATTTGCTTACACCTCCACTGAAACATAGCTAAGAGTAGCAATCTCTTCGGTGATAAGCCAAAAAAAGGTGTCATGTATATAACATTGCACTGTCACATCTTTTTGGCTCCTCACTGAGAAGCAGAACATGTCCTACTTTGAAATCATTTGTTCTATTTCACACTTTGCTTCTGCAAGCTGAAGCAAGCATGGAAGGACAATGAACACCTGTCTTCACAGAATACCCCTAAACGTATGTATGCACAACGAATCCATGCAAGGTTGCAGTGAACATTAAGAGTGAAGAACACACACATGCCTGCAATATTAGCACTAACAAGGAAACCAGAAACAAGTTGTCAGCTATAGCCTTTACTGCAAGGGGGGATGAATACAGGCACTGCCTTGAGCATCTAGGAGGAAAGACAGGCTACCAATACAATGACAACATAAAATTCCACTGAACAGCATAAGTATTGGGAAATGGGAGTTAAGAGGTAGGCTTGCAGTTGAGCACTGATCATCAAAGTCTGCCATGGTTGTTCCATAGGCAGACAGGTAAGACAGGTGAACAACAAAAACAACAACAAAGCACAGTATCATAAAATTGTTAAGAATTCATATGGATAGACAACCTACACTGCAGTAAAGGCAACTGTGTAGGTGGCCATCTGGACAGACGCCATAAGGAACAGGTTCAAATAACTATGTACATTGTGATACAGGAATGAGCTGAGCTGGCAAACAAGACGAATTGAAAGGGACTATGATTATGACTATCACCATCAACTTGTTCCTCTGCTCTTGCTTAGCACAGGCTATGTTAATCCAAGGGACAGCGCGACTACAGATACACTGAGCACAAGCGAGGTTCACTGGTGTGTGCAAAGCATGCGTGTGAAGGTGGGAGGAGAAAGCCGGCTTGAGGTATGTGGCACTTTAGGGGGACAGCCATGGGACCCAACTCCTAGGGTCCCAAGGTCCTTTTGGCCCACCTCCCAATAAAACTGTTGATGGGTGTTGTCGTTCAAAAGGTGTGCATGTGCCACATCCGTTATGCAGGCTGAGCTTACCTCCCCACAATATTTCATTCACCCTGCACCCCAGGACCCACATGAAAGTGGGTGACTTTCGGTGATGGCCAAAAACACGAAAGACTGGCAAGGCAAGGGGACACGCCTACAGTTACAGGGCAACATTCATGCCTTTATCAGTATTATGGGCTGGGTAGGGCAGGGCGAAGCAGGTGCCTCAGCTATGTAACCAGAGAGGTAGGAAGAATGCATGGAGGTTTCTGAAGAGGGAGGAGGGAGAGGGAGGGCAAGCACACCGAGATCCAGAAAGCTCAATCCCCCCCCCCATAGGAGCCTGGGGGCACATTTCCACCTTCGCCCACCCCCAAATAAAATATTTGAAGGAGCCAGAGAGCCCTCCCCCCCCACACACACAAGGGGATGGCCATTGCCATTCAAATGGTGTGTGGCCTTGTGATCGATTATGCAGGGCGGGACTTACCTGGGCGACCCCCCCCCACCCCTCAATATTTTGGCACCACCCCAAATTCTCCCCTTCCTTCCTTCCTTCCCACCTTTTGTGGAAACGGAGGAGAGACCCTCACACCGGGGAGGGAGGCCTCACTTACGTGTAGATGATGGACATGAAGTGCATGAGCCACAGCACCAGGAAGAGCATGAGCCCGAAGATGGCGAGTCCCTCCAGGGCCAGATCCAGCACCGCCATCCCCGCCGTGGGCCACACGCGGGAGGAGGAGGAGGAGGAGGAGGAGGGAGGAGAGGGAGTCGGTCCTCCTCAACACGAGCAGCGGAAGAATCGGCAGCGAGGAGGCCCCTCCCACTCGCCGGCTGCCCTCACGTAGCCCCTCAGGCGGACGCCCACCCGCCTCCTTCCCCCTCTGCCTCGCTCCTTTCTCCCGCTCCTCCTCCTGCTGCTGCTGCTGCTTCGCCTGCCAGGCCGCTTCCTCCCCTGACGGCGGCCGCTTCTCCCTTCCTCTCTCCCCCTCCCTTCGGGCTCGCTCGCTCTCGCCCCGCCGCCGCCGCCTCCCGCTTAGCGCTACTGCTACTCCTGCTCCTGCTGCAGCCCGCTCGCTCCCGCGCGCAACTGACTGCCTCCCCGCTCAGCCAAACGGACTTGCCTCGCGCCCTTCGCCCCGCCCCGATGCTGTCAGCCTCCGAAGCCACGCCCCCCTCCGCCCCTCCCTTTCTTTTCTTTCCCCCCCCCCTCTCTCCGTTTAAGTTTCTCTTCCCCAGGCGATGCTGACGTCATCGCCGTCCGCTTCAAGGGAAGCCCCGCCCTCCGCCGCGTCACAGGGAGCGGCGGGGAAAGGCCACAGAGAGAGAGAGAGAGAGAGAGGATGAGTCACCGTGGGCGGGAAAGGGGGCGGTGATGTCATCCGCCGCCGAACTGGGCGGCATTCAGCCCCGCTCGCGTGGGGAGGAGAGAGGGGGCCGCGCGGGAGGGGAAGGACAAGCAGGAAGGGCTTTGGTGTGCCGTTTTTTTTTTGTCCTTTCCGTCCGTCACAGTGCCAGGTCTCCACCGCCCCACCTTTCCCAGATTTTACACACATGCACACACATTTTAATATATCTATACACAAACACGTACATGCACACGTGTGTGTGTGTAGACACATATACTCATGGGAGTAGCCAGGGGTCGGGAGGGCTCAGCTGCGCCCCTGAGTCAAGTAGATAAATAAAAATACTTGTGGAAAGATTTGGGCAGATTTTTCTGGGCACTTGGGGTCAAAAGCGTATGGAAGGAAGCACTTGTGTTTTTTCTTTCTGTCCGTCACAGCGTCATGTCTCCGCGCCCAACCTTTCCCTGATTGTACACACATAGACACATACAAGATGGGCATAACGGGGGGGGGAGGTGCTGACCCCCCCCTAAATCAATACAAATCTGAGGTTCTCCCCCCCCCCACACACACACAGAAAGCCTGGCCCTCCCTAATAAAAATCCTGGCTATGCCCATACACACACACACACACACACATGTATTTTATATATACCCACACAAACACATTCTCTTGATGGCTGTAGTAACACAACCCTATCTGTTGTAGCAAGAGAGCAAAGAGCAAAAGGAAGCACCTGTGCCGTTCCAGAAATTAACAGAAATCCCACAAATCAATTAAAGGAGAAACCTCATATTGCACTGTAAAAAGTCTTGAAGGGGGCAGACAGGAAGGTGAGCTGGTGGGTAGTTTTTAAAGCAGGAAATCCCACACCACACATGCAAATCCCTCATTATGTCCTCTGTAAGGGAACCCTTTCCCGCGCAGAGCCTCCGACAAAGAAAAAGTGGATTGTTTGCTGTAGCAAAACTCATGGTGTTGCAATGGCACATTTAAGCTTAGTGATTAATATGGGTGAGATGCTTTTCTGGAACCCCTCCTTCTTCAAAAGATGTGGCAAATGGGATAGGATGGTAGATAAACCTGGTGAACTTAAGACAAGCCTGCTGGCTTTGGTCAATGGCTTGTCTGGTTCAGTTCCCCCATACATCAGGCTGTGAGGGGTGTATGTGGATTAGGTGTCCTTTCATCAGGGCTTAGCCAATCTCCTGCTGGCTGCCAGACATGCAGGCAGAAGGCTCACTGGTGCAGTGATTGCTTCCAGATAGGGTTTGACCCTACTGCCATCTTGTCTTTTTTTGCCATGGCTGCCATGAGCAGCAGGCAAGTGGATGGAGAAGTGTTTTTTCCAGCAAGAATGGGAGTTAGAATCACTTCCTTGGTCATGCTTAGCAACAGACCCACTGAAATCAATGGAACTTAAGACTGAAACCCTAAGCCCACTCACCAGAGAGAAAGTTCCACAGAAGGCATGCCTAGGATTGTGCAATAAATTGGTCATTCTAAGCATAACGATAAGTCTAGATTCAACCCGCTGAACCCAAGCTGTTTCCTTATCATTGTGTTTCAAAATCAAAAAATGTCTGAAATATCCTTTGTGGTTGAAATAGAGAGGAAGACAATCATCAGTTTCAGACTCCCACGTTAAGCAATAGCTTGCTTCTAAAAGGACAGAAGAGAAGAAAACCACACAAGTTGCATTCAACAGCAGCCAGCTTCTGGAACACACTGAGTTAGTAGAGTAAGACTGAAAGTCCTTATCCCGTTCTTTTTTTAAAAAAATGATATTTATTCCAATTTTAAAGGTTACAAAGAGAAACAAAAAAGAAAAGAAAACAATACATAAAAAAGAAAAACAGATAAAAAGGGGGGGAAATACATACAATCAAAAAAAGAACAAATCAAACCTTTACATAACTTTCTTTCTTTAACTTATTTCCTTGACCTCCTCACACCTCCCCTCTATGTATTCTAGTTCAGTTAAATATTTCAACAAATCCTTCATCTTTGTTTTTATCCTAATAATTTATCTTAATATACTGTAATTTTACATTCTCTTCTTTCACCAATTAACCATCCATTTTTACTTTATTTAATCTTATTTCTCATTAAAACTAATATATTTGAACTTGATCTCTTAAGACATTTCCCCTAGGGTCATAAAAATTTCATTCCACAATTTTTCCATCTCTCATTAATTTTTTTTTTTTAATCTCCATATATACACTTCAAATTCCCAATTTTCTTCCACCGTCTCCCCTCCCCGGTCTCGGCCCCTGCCGTCAGTTCCATCAACCTCCAACAGTCCATCAACCTGGAGATCTTATATCCGAGGCTCTTAACTCTTCTTGATGTCCCTTCTGCCGATCTTCTTGATAATCTTTGATGCTAAAAAGCAGATCTCGGGGGAGCTCCAACCCAACGATGCTTAGATTCCTTCTTAACAAGTCCACCAGATTTCCATAGTTGAGGCTAGGGCCCACAAAGTATTCCAAATCTTGTTTCACAATTCCTCCAAGTCCAAAGGCCCCAAAAGCTCCAAGCTTCTCCTGGCCCAAATCCATATCCCAAAAGTCGATTGATCCCTGCATAAGGGGATCTCTCCCACTTTCCTTTTCCAAACCAGGCCAGGCTCCCATCTTTACAATCTGGCTTTTCCTAGTTACAGTCATATAGGGCTTCAATTTATAATCCTGCATTTGCCTCTGTAAGGTTAAGGCTCCCCCTTGTATTGCATCATATTCAACAAGAGCGACTTTCTCCTTCTCCAATTCATCAATTTGTTCAATTAAAATAGATTCCTGTGCCGGATTTTTGTCAACTTCTGTACTGCTGCCCACTTTTGTTCCCAAGATATCAATATTGGTAGCCATGACATCTATCTGTTTATGCAACTTTCCCAACAAATAGATTGTCCTATTCAGTACAGAGACTACTTCTTCCTTAGCCGACATTCTTGAGATGTTCAAGGTCAAAACTGGTTTCCCACAGTCTTTATCTTTGCAGCTGCACTCTTGTAACAATGTCCCAAGGCTCCCTCTAGAGGAAGCCAGACTTCATTTGTATCAATCCTTTCCAGCACAATTCCAAAAGTAAATTTAGTAACAATTTTTAGTTACTTTTTCTTCTTTTTAAGCGCAGAAGCGGACAATGGAAACAATGTCCTTCTTTTAGACTAGCTGTCAAATTTATCCTGTTCACTGTAGATGGGCTTTTTGCAAACCGCTCCCAGGTTCAGATACGTGGTGCTTCAATTTTAAATTTTCACCTTCTCCCACAGGTTCTCCCCCCGCTTCCAGGGGGGATTAAATAATTTCAATCAGTGGAGTTTTGGTCCTTTACATAAGGCTTTCCAAGACCTTAGTTAGCAACTACTTTGCTTCAGTCTATTTACAGAAAGGGAAGGTGGACTTCCTGTTTGAGCCTTTCCCGTTCGGTGCCAAATTAACTTATTTAAAGGTCCAATTTTCCATTCTACTCACGGGTTGTTGTTTAAAGCCCAAATGTCCACAGGAAAAAGTCAGCGCTCTCCGACAGCAGCAATGCGGCTTCACTCCGTGAAAGAAGCGGTCGATTCAAAGCACCGCACCGCTTACCCCACATTGCTCCGGATCCCCAAAACAGGGTTTCCCCACGAGTAGGGGAGGCGCAAAGGGTGCCAGCCGAATCCCAAGTTCACAGGCTTCTTCCGCCTCTGAATTCTGGGGGTCTCCGCCTTCGCCGTGGCCGCCAGACCCTATTTCTCACGGAGCGGGTTCCTCCCAATCGGAGGAGCTCCGCCATTGCCGGAGGCGCTAACCCAGAAGTCCCGTCCTTATCCCATTCTTGTTGCATCCTCTAAAAGGATTGCTCCAAAGGAGTCAGGAGCCTTTATGTATATGCTTCCACCACCACTACTATGGCTGTTGTTAACAACATACTGTGGTAAGAAGCGGGAAGTTTCCTTGTACAAAGCAGTTATAGATCTCCAGTTTCAAACTGTAACCCCTTCTCTGAACTCCAGTGCTGCTTTTTTCCATTTGCTTCCCACTTTCAGCTCAAGAAGTTTAGACAGCAGCTTTAGAATTTTGCAGAGACAATTTCTAAAAAGGAAATGGCATCATCAGAAAGATGGGAGAAGGAGGGTCCAGGGAATTGTGAGTTGTGGGTTCTGAGGATTGAGTCTGACGACTGTGGAAGAGCAGGAAGAATGGTGGTAGGATGGTTCACAAAACACCTTATCAAGACAATAATTTTGAGGAAGAACTTGAAAAGGGAGGGGAGGTATGAAAGATAAGAGATTGGCTGTTGCAAGCAGAAGGAGCACCAGAACAGAAAAAGGAGTTGGCGTAGAAAGAGGAGGCAAAGTTCCAATTATAGATGGGGGGAAAGAGCAAAACAAAGGCAAATTAGAAAAGGTGTCCAGTACTACAAGCCAAGAGAAAGTTCAGAAAACGGGCAACCAAAATGATTAACAGGCTGGAGCAACTCACCTATCAGGAAAGGTTGCAAATAGGAATGGGCAACTCTGTCATTTTTAGTTTCTCTCAGTTTCTTGTTTCTCCTATCTTAAAAGTTCAGTTCTCCACACTACCACAGCAATATGATTCTTTTAAAGTCCTTACAAAAATGAACCAGGATTTCAGTGTAAGTGTCTCCTAAGGTACACATGGTTGTATGCATTTTTGCCCAATATACACATTTTTGCACAGCATATTTTCCCTAATATTTACATTTCCCATAGTAAAATGCATTTCTGCATGTGATTTTCACTAACATATATGCATTCTATGCACACTTTACCTTAGTATGTTTTGGTACATATTGGCTGGAGAAATGTATTGCAGAATTTGGAAAACTACTAATTTTGAACGATGGTTGTTTTGGTTTGCATTTGTTTCAGGAGGTGTGAATTGCGTAGACTGACCTTTAGTTGTGAACTGAATCAAATCTCTTACTCCCCCCCCCCGCCCACAACCCATAGCTGCAACATGTGGGACTTTTTGTTTAGAGAAAAGGGAAGAAAGAGGGGACATGGAAGTGGTATATAAAACTATGCACTGTGTAGAGAAAAGAGATAGGGAAAGGTTTCTCTCCTTCTCCCATAATACTCGAAATTAGGGACATCCAGTGTTGGAAAATTCGGGACAAACAAAACAAAGCACAGTTGAACAATTCACTCCTATAAGACATAGTAATGACCACCAACATGGATGGCTTTAAAAGAAGATTAGACATATTCGTGAAGCCACAATGGCTATGTTCTACTTCCACTGTCTGAGGCAGCAAGCACAATAAAGCACAAGACTCTTAATCTGAGGGTTATGGGTTCGAGACCCAGGCTGGGCAAAAAGATTCCTGCATTTCAGGGGGCTGGACTAGGGGATCCTTGTGACCCCTTTCAACTCTACAATGCTATGATTCTATGGTGGAAACGGCAAGTGGGGAGGGTGCTATTGCACTCAGGTCATGCTTTTGGGCTTCCCATAGGGATCTGGTTGGCTATCTAACATCATTTATACTCCCGATACTGAAATCAATTATAAAACTTATAAAGAAAGAAATTAAAAATGACTTCCAATTAATCTCACTGTATTTTATATTTAGTCATACTAATTTTGTTGTTTCTTATATTGTGGTTGTTTGACTTCATTATTTGTTTGTTTGCTTGCTTGTCAGTTTTCCCATAAATGTATTTATTTTAAATCAATAAATATATACTTTAAAAAGGGGGGGGGGGGATCTGGTTGGCTATCATGAGAACATGATGCTGGCTCGATCCAGCAGGGCTCTTTTTATGTTTTGAAGAGAGGAGAAACAGTTCTGGGCTGGGGAACTTTGTTCACTCTTGATGGGAAATCTAAAGTCAGTGTCACAGATATATCAGGAATAGCCACCGACTTACTGATATATCCGAATTGCATGTCCAACTGCATACCATTTTTGTGACTGTGACAGATGCCAATCTGTAGCTGGTAGAGACGTCTTAAAATAGAACACTCTTTGAGCCTCATGTTGTTACCAAGCTGACGTACTGCTTCATAAAATAGCCGTCTTCTAGGCCTGTCCTGCTGCATGGCTCAAGGAAGGGTCACCTGACCACCAACCCTTATGGATGAATCCATGCAATCCAGATCTCAGGTGGGGGGGGGGGACGGACGAGAAGGCATTATGTTCTTGCCAACTCAAGCAAGCCAGCAAGCCAATGTATTTCACTACGCAAAGCACACCCCTCTGCCTATCTAGGATGAATTAATTCGTAAATCATCTAGAATGCAATTCTTTCCATCAATGAATACCAGCATCACTTTATTTGTATGCTACCTTTTCCACACACACAAAAATTCGGCTCAAGTGGCTTACAACACTGAGACCGATACATCACAAAATCTACCGTGAATAATTTCATAGTAACAGCAGTAATAAGCAGCAATATATTCAAAATGTAACAGCATACAACAACATTTCAAGACTAAAATGTAGCAACGTTATACCTCCTGGCAGTAGCAAAAATAATAAGGGAGGTTCAGCAGTTGTACCTGAGTCCTAAACATCCTAGTGTATACAGTCTACAAGTCTTCTGAGCACAGTCAAAATCCATCAAGCCTTTTCTTCTTCTTCTTCTTCTTCTTCTTCTTCTTCTTCTTCTTCTTCTTCTTCATTTAGTATATTTGCATCTTATCTAAAATTGTTTCAAAAATGAAAAGGGAGACAAAGTATCCTTAAAAGCAGCTAGCTCACTATAATTTATTCACAAACTAGTTCAAGAGTGCTTTTGGTCTTCTTAGCTAATTTTGTTTTTAGTTCAAAAGGGGAGAGAGGGAGATAACACCCCCCCTTTCACCATCTTTGTCCTCCTGGCAGTAGGGGCACTCATACTTCCCATTTCTACTGGGTGCTAATTCCCCCATCCCCCTTATTTTTATATGGAAGATGCAACAATGAGGGTGGGAAACACTGAAGGCATCTTCTGGGTAAATACATAAATAAAAAGAAAAATAGCAGTAGCAGCTAACATGATGGATGCAAATGCTTTGCCCCTATTCACATTCACACATGAAACATTGTCTGTTAGTGGTAAGTGTGGTGAAGTGTGTGTTTGTGGCAGGCGGAGGTTGACAGCAATTTTTAAAAGGCAGGGTGACCTTCCCTGCTTTGAAGGGCCCCAGACAGAAGCATTTGCCAACGATCAAAACTGTTCACATTAAGAGAAAAGTTTGAATGCCAGGAAACATAATGTGCAGAAGTAATTCCACTATATTTTGTGTTGCATTTGCAGAGCACTTAGATCAGTGAAGATTCAGAGACTGGAAAGCAGGAAAGAGCCTGAGAACTAGAGTATTTGTTTTCAGGTCCATATACAAATTTAAAATATGAATGCAGTGCATTCATATTTGCAAACACAATGCACTCTTCAGAGATCCAGAATTAATTGCAGTTCTCTGTAAAAACTTGCTGCTATGTCATGTAGGAAACTGCCCTCGATTGTTCAAACTTTGGGGCTTTCCAAACAAAGATAATTTTTCTATAGAGATCATTATGTTTTCTCATTTTACTGATAGCACCATATAATGGAATTCTTTTGTCCCTACATAACAGAGGAGGATGAATATTTTAGATGAGAGCCTCATGTTTTACAAGATTGTAGATGGCATCAGGTTATGGTGAGCATAAGACAAGGTTACGCAATATGGTGCCCTCCATAGATGGTTGAACTACAGCTTCCATCAGCCACAATCCAATCAGCATAGCAAATGGTCAGGAAAGATAGGAATTGTAGTCCACTGACATGTGGAAGGCACCAGCTTGGCAGATCTATGGGGAAAAGTGGGGAAAGGAAGGACAAAAGAGCTTATCATTTCAGAACCATTCACATTGGTGTGGGGAGGGCAAGGGTTACCTTACAGTGATGGGTAGATTAGAAATATTTTTTACCTTGCTTCCCTCTGTTCAAAATGCCTTGCAAATGGATAAAAAGCCAAGATAGGTATGCAAGTTAGCAACAAAAAATGGCAGTGCATGGTGTTGATTGGCTGGCTCCTGCTTCTTCATCAATACACCCCTACTCAATCCATAACAGCATAGGCTCCAACTGCCCCTTGCAGGACCAGGCATTGGACTTTCCATAGCCCAACCCAAATACAGTCATACCTCATGGTACATCCACTTCATGTTACGTTCTTTCAGGTTACGTCCCGTGGCAACCCGGAAGTACAGGAAAGGGTCATGCATGCACAGACGCACAAAATGATGTCACGCGCATGCGCAGAAGCGGAGAATCGCAATCCGCGCATGCGCAGATGCGCCATTGTGGGTTGTGTTCTTTTCATATTGTGAATGGGCCTCCGGAACGGATCCCATTTGCAACCAGAGGTACCACTGTAAAAAGAGACCAATGAGACTGGTTTTGGGTCAAAACAGGCCACAACTTTATTGAATACAGATGAAAGTGATGTGTTGACCACACATCCAGGTGGGGGTTCCTAAGACCCAATAGGGAGACCCCCGCAGGGACATGGCCACTCCCCCAGGATCCCTTTAACGGGATACCCCAGCATTTGGAGGGGTAGGCGGAGACTACAACCTTCCCTCCGTCCAAAACAAAGGATTACCCCATTGCCCATTATTATTAAGGAAATGATTATTTTTCTCCTTCCAATAAAGTACAGCAGAAAAGTTGTGCAAATAGAAACAGTTAACTTCTTAAACATTGCAATAATTTCATAATTATCTGCCAATGTATTTCTAATTGTATAATCAAATCAGTAATTTTTTATATAACTGTAAAAACTACTCTGGAAATTTATTATTCCAAAAATGAAACCTTCATCTGGTTGTAAATATCAATATTATAGCAGCAAGAATGAGTCTTTCTGTAAAAAAAAATAAAAAAAAATTAAATCAAGTCTTACTGACTAGTGATTTAAGTCTTACTGACTAGTGATTTAAATTGATTTGTTTTAAATCTAATCCACCCTGGCACAGCCAGTTTGAATTCCCTCATCAGGGCCCCAGGGAAGCCTCCTCTGTTCTGCAATGCCACCCGCATGAAAAAGGTGAGCTGGCTTCTTGCATTTCCTGATCCTTCATCCCTGGCTAAACCACTGTCCTTGTTTTACCCCTATTTTGTCTCTTTGGAGAAGACTTAGGGGAAAAGATGTGTGGCCACTACACTAGAGCAGTGTTTCCCAAACTTAAGTCTCCAGATGTTTTGGACTACAACATCCATTGGCCAGGGATGGTGGGAATTGTAGTCCAAAAACAGCTGGAGACCCAAGTTTAGGAAGCCCTGCTCTACAGCTCACGCTTCCCTTTCATCATCATCCCATAACCACCTGTCAAGACAGGAAACATTGCTGAGCTTGTGAGCTATAGCTATTCTGTAATAGCACAGGTTCAGTCTCTAGCCTAGCATCTTCAGTTAAAAGTAGCAGCCGATGGGAAACTGTGGCTCAGACCCTGGACAATAACTGCCAGAGTTGACAGAGCTGGACTAGATGGGCATAGTTTGACCTGGTTTAAGTCAGCTTCCTATGTTCCCTTTGCATCGTAGGCTGGTGGAGCAATGGCATTACTTCACACAGTGTTTATGTCTAAGGGAGGGAACACAGAGAGAACATATATGGCGCAACAGCAGCTTTCTGCTTCTGATAGGAACTAGTTTAGCTCTGGTGTGTGTGTTTTTTGTTTTTTTTTGTTTTTTTGTTTTAATCGTTTACTGTTTTGTGAAAAAGCCAGATTAATCTATCTTTGTATAGTTAGAGAGAGGAAAAAGTTGGCTTGTATATCTTGACGCTTTTTTTTTTTGTTATAATTTTTTCTTTTGTATTTGTTTGTATGTTTGTTATGTGCATAACCTTAATAAAAATGTATTTGGGGGAAAAAAAAAGGAACTAGTTTAGCTCTGAGTTAGCAGCCTGAGTAAACTTGCTGGGTGATGTCATCTTAATGGTTCAGTGGCAGCTATGCAATCCGTCCAAGGAAAATACAGTTTCTGGAAAGGCCCTTAGACCTTCCCCCCAACCTTATTTTTGAATTAACTGGGTACTAGAGATTGGAAAGGGACGCGGGTGGCACTGTGGGTTAAACCACAGAGCTAGGACTCGCCGATCAGAAGGTCGGCGGTTCGAATCCCCACGACGGGGTGAGCTCCCGTTGCTTGGTCCCAGCTCCTGCAACCTAGCAGTTCGAAAGCACGTCAAAGTGCAAGTAGATAAATAGGTACCGCTCCAGAGAGAAGGTAAACGGCGTTTCTGTGCGCTGCTCTGGTTCGCCAGAAGCGGCTTAGTCCTGCTGGCCACATGACCCGGAAGCTGTACGCCGGCTCCCTCGGCCAATAAAGCGAGATGAGCGCCGCAACCCCAGAGTCGGTCACGACTAGACCTAATGGTCAGGGGTCCCTTTACCTTACCTAGAGATTGGAAAGTGTTTTTCATTCTGAATGTATTTGAATAGTTCACAAACTAGTCGCAGATTATGCAAAACCCAGACTTTGATTATTTATAAACACCTTGGTCTTATTAAAAAGAACTCTGTTTTTGCTTCTAGTTGGAATAACTGAACGTTTGAAATTAATGGGGGAGGGTGAAATCAAAGAACGATTTAGGTAAGTTTTGATATTACCTTTCCTTAAAAAGCATGCTAATGGGAATGAAGGTTCTCATTCATCAAAATTGTGCATGCAGGGGAAAAATAAATATTAAACACAGGTGTATGCTAGACCCTCCTTCCTCCTCTGCAACCCCCACCTGTAATAGTTGTACAGGGCTGTGATAATATCAAAGCAAATGTATAGTCTTTCTAAATGTATAGTCTTTCACCCTTTCTGATTTTTGAAATGTTTTTTGTTACGGCCTTTCGAGAATCAAATTCATATGAATATATTGAGTTTCCAGTGGAAAAATCTAAACCACAAACTCTTAATGCCTTTCCTTTCTCAAAGTCTGCCTAGCAGTTCTAAAAGGCAACAAACGCTAGCTCAGTTTCCACCTAACTCTCTCACATCACACATATTTCTGGTGCTGCTCTTCCAACGGTTTCTACTCATCAACAGCACAGTTAGGAGGAACTGTGAGATCACCTCAGGAAAAAATAACTGCCACAACAACACACAAAAAATGATGCTCTGAGCCCTGGTGCCCACTTTCTTTCCAGAGCTTTTGTTTTAGTGCACAGCTTCTAGAGTTAGCATATCCATGTGAGTGTGTGGAAATGCCATGCAGGTATCACGGCAGAGGTATGGAAAAGCACAAACCAGAGGAGATTCTTAGAACAAAAATACTTAGATAATGCCTCTGCTATGAAGTATGATGTCATGTGGTTGGTCCAAAGGTAATGTTATCTTAGGTAACATTATCTTAGAGACCAATGAGTAGCTTTGTGGGACACACTTTATCTTATGGACAGGAAAACTGTTGCCCTCCAGAGCTTGTTATAAAAGGTAAAGGTAAAGGACCCCTGGATGGTGAAGTCCAGTCAAAGGCGACTATGGGGTTGCGGCTCTCATCTTGCTTTCAGGCCGAAGGAGCCGGCTTTTGTCCGCAGACAACTTTCTGGGTCATGTGGCCAGCATGACTAAACCGCTTCTGGTGCAACAGAACACCAGAAACCAGAGCGCACGGAAACACCATTTATCTTCCCGCCGCAGCGGTACCTATTTATCTACTTGCACTGGCGTGCTTTTGAATTGCTAGGTTGGCAGGAACTGGGACAGAGCAACGGGAGCTCACCTAGTTGCAGGGATTTGAACTACCAACTTTCTGATTGGCATGCCCAAGGGGCTCCGTGGTTTAGACCACAGCGCCACCCGCCTTGTTATATTACAATTCCCATCACCCTTGACTATTGGTCATGCTGGCTGAGTCTGACAGTGTGGAAAGGGAGGGCTTCTGCTAGAAATCACACACACACACACACACAGAGAGAGAGAGAGAGAGAGAGAGAGAGAACACTTGATCCTTTCAATAGATTTGCATATCAACACCTGTGGTCCGGAGAACTGAAATTTCAGAAAGTTTTGAGTATGTGGTAACTTTCCACTGTGTATGTGTGACGCAAAGGAAATGTTACTTCACTTTATATATAAAAAAGACACAACTTGATGCTAATTTCATCACATCCATTAGAATGTCAAATCTGATGTGTGAACCTGAGACCTGCTCTCAGTCACCAGTGTGACTCACAACTAAGATGGCGCTATTTCTTCATCAGGTTGACTTTTATTGCACACCTGGCTCTCTCTCTTTTTAATTCCTGCTTGTGTGTTGAGTAACATAGATTTCTTCTTGGATATATACGTGCCTTTCAAACTTTTGAGATTTTCATTGAAACGTATTGTAATTGTACAATCACAGCACGTAGGTGACAAACCAAGGCTGCGTCCACATTAAGGTGATAATGTGTATGTGGTTCAATTTTTCACGTGCACCTTTGTATGCTTTCATCTAATTCTATGCCTCCGAAATCTATTTCAATGTTTCCTGTCCACACTAGTGTTCACACTGTGTCTTACTGTCCCCTTTCTTCAGTTAGTACTTCTTCATCCTCTGGAAGTTCTAGAAAACCAATCTCCTTCATGAGCATGTACCAAGATATTTGTTTACCTGTGCACGTGCACCCCTTTTTAAAAAAATGTCAATGGATTTGCACAACAGTGAAGTTCAAACAAAGCAAACATTTCAAGAATGTTTCAAGGTGGACAAAACAGTGGATTTCTTCCTCTTTTTTTAACAAACATGTTTTTCAATTTGCTGGTTCCATATAAAACAACAGTTTCAAAAGTAAGACTCTGTGTTACAGCTGGCTGAACAGCAACAGAGAGGCAAAGAACAGCCAGTCAAGAGTAGGCGTGACTCCAATTTCTACACACTCACCCAGCACCAACAGCTTAGAGAAGAAAATCAAAAGTACATTTCTGTCAGGGACTGGGCAGAGGAGGAATGGTGGAGACCACCTCCACATCCTGACGCTTCCAGGGAGGAGGAAGAGGAAGACAGTACAGTGGTACCTCGGGTTAAGTACTTAATTCGTTCCGGAGGTCAGTTCTTAACCTGAAACTGTTCTTAACCTGAAGCACCACTTTAGCTAATGGGGCCTCCCGCTGCTGCTGCGCCACTGGAGCACGATTTCTGTTCTCATCCTGGAGCAAAGTTCTTAACCTGAAGCACTATTTCTGGGTTAGTGGAGTCTGTAACCTGAAGCGTATGCAACCCGAGGTACCACTGTATATATTTACAACAGGGGTTTGTGGGAGGTCATAGCTCAGGGGCAGATGAGGGGGAAAGTTGGGAAATAATGGGAGAGGAGGAGAAGGAGGGGTGACAGCTGACAAATATGGTGTCTTCAGATAGCATTTCAGACCTTCCTCCCCCAGAACCTGGCAAGCCTTGGAAGTAGGAAAGCAAAGAGCTCAAAGACAGAGGGCATGTAGCAGCACCCGTAGAAATGACGAATGAGGAAGTGGGAGAGACGGAGGGGGTGGAGATTCACATGGGACAAGGCCATTATTCCAAGAGGCTGTATCCCCAAGCCTCTCTCTGTAAATAATGAAATAAAAAGAGGACAGTAAGAAACCTTCCCTTGTCTTGATACTTTCCTGGGCAACCAGCCGAGAGCCACTGACAGCATCCTGACAATTTCTCACATAGCACGCATGTCCAAGGCAGGACAGGGAGAGCAAATGAGATGGGGGAACAGGGGCATGAGAGAGAGTTTCTTTTCCCACCTCCTATACCAGCTGATTCTTCCTGAAGTGTCAGTTTTATTTCCCGACTAATTGAAACTGGAAGTAGGGGGCGTGGTGATAGACAGTACCCAATGAAAGATTGCCACATGTAAAAAAAAAAAGACGGCCCACACAATGTGCTTCAGTGATACGAGATTTGAAAGGGGCTCTCTGTAGCTAGCAATCAGGTGATTGGTAGTCACGGGGTCCTTCTTGACGGTGTGCCCACAGGGCCAACCAGCTTATTGGTGCTGAAAGCATATCTGCAAAGGAGGTTGCTGTAACCTCGGTGGAACTTTGCCAGGTATCAGTCACTTGGTGTGATTGATGGGCCAGGGGTCCCACCCAGTGGAGTCACAACGGGGAGGCAGTGCGCCCCAGGTGCCATGTCTGGGGGGTGACAAGAAGGCACCCCGCAGGGGCACACGGTGGCGCAAGCAGCCACCACAGCCGCATGTGGAGGATCCTCCATTCGCAGCTGCAGTCACGAGCAGAGGATCCTGGCCCCAGCAGCCAACCGCTATGTACAGCATATGTGTGACGTCACACGCATGTGCTGTATGTAATGACGCCACACATGTGCTGTACATAGCGGTTTGCTGGCAGCGCCACTCGAGTGCCGAACAGACAGCAGTGGGATCCCTCCGTCGTCGCTACAGCCGCATGTAGAGGATCCTCCGTTCACAGCTGTAACGGTGACAGAGGGATCCCGGCATTGTCCGCACAGTGCTGGAGCAAACCATTATGTACAGCACATGTGCAGCGTCGCTACTTACGGTGCATGCATTGTACGTAGCGCCACAGCACATGCGCCCTACGTAGCGATGCCCTGCCCCGGGTGTCATGATGCCTTTGTTCGCCCCTGGTCCCACCCGTCTGTCAACTGTGGGAGGTAGAGAAGATAAGTTTCTCACCACTAGATTAGGCAGACGAGGCAGCTGCCTTAGGCGGCAGATGCCGGGAGGAGGAAGTGCAAGCGTAAGCTGGAGTGCAGAACTGCCCAGCCTGTGGTGTGTCTCCAAAGCTTGACACCTGCTCTCAGATTTTGTGGAAGACACTGTTCTCTCCCCATTGTTGAATTCAGAATTAATTCCAGTCTAATTTACTTAAGGACATGGAACATGAGAAAGTGATATCCTGTACTTTGCCTCGGGCAGCAGAGTGCTCGAGCTGGCTGGCCCTGAATTTCCTTTCAACTTTCTCAGAGCGTAAGGAAAGCCATGGTAGTTCAAACCAAAGGCCCGTCATGGTCCAACATTCTGTTCTCATTAGGTGCCTATAGGAAGCCTCTAAGCGGGACCTGAGTGCAACAGAATCTGGTATTCAGAGACATACCAGCTCCAACTGTGAAGCTAGAGCAAAGCCAGCAAGGTTGTGTGCATATGCAAGAGACTACACACTGGCCATGCCCCCGAGCTGAAAATGGTTTTGTTTAGCTTCCTTAATTTCCCTTGTGGAGCTTTCCTGCTTCACTGAAATAACTCCACGGCTTCATTCATGGTCCTTTTGGAGTTTCTCACTATCCCTTTTTGTTTTAACTATCCTGAACAATTCAGTATCCGGAGCACACTTAGCCAGCTCACTGCTCAGCCCTAACTCTAGGCCATTTATGAATCACACCCCAAAATAGCAATAGTTTGGAAGTGCCCTGAAAGCCAGTAAAAGGAATCATCTTGGTTCTTTTGTCCTTCTTATTCCCTGGAGCCAATGCTACACAGGCTATTCAAACACATGGAAAAGGTCACTCAACTTATTGCTTCTCGCTGCTCTTTTCCGGGAGCAAACTGCAATGAACACCTTAATTAAAGTGTCTTGACTGATGGCTCCTTAATTAAGCTGCTATATTAAGACTTAATTGTATAGGTAGGTAACTCACAATTTCAGAAAGTCCTCTATGCCTGGCAGTATGCATGACTTTGAATGCAACATTAATGTTACACGGCGTGAAACGTTAATCGAAATCCGGTGTTCTTTATAGTACATTCCAGTGTACACATCATGCATACAACTGGAGCTTGCAGCATACAACAAGCACACATATTGGAGTGGCCCTGTTCTGTGTGCCAGCCAGCCAGCTGGCCAGCGGCCAACCAGCCAAGCCTTCTTTCAAGATACTCCATTGCATTCCTTTTCTCCCCGTAGTTTTCCAGGCCCCCCCCCCTCCATTGAAGACTCAGCGTTCTGTGGCCACTGAACAAATTCAGCTCTTATTAGACTGCTTTTTGGGGGCTGGAGTTGCTCCCTTGGGGTGTTTTTTTTTTTACTCAAACTTTTCAACTTCTGCAGGTAGAATGGCTTTGACTCGTCCCCCAGGACAGAACGTAGCAGTTGTAGGTGGGAGAAACAGCAATCTGTCCCACCCTTGCAACCAGAGCTTGACACTGCAAACAATGGACTGTCTCATTCTCATGCAGGGATAGGGAACCTATGGCCCTATGGAAGCGCTTGGACTCCAATTCCCATCCTCTCCGGCCAGCATGGCCAATGGCTAGGGATGATGGGAGCTGGAGTCAAACAGCATCTAGGGCCACAGGTTCTTCTAAGATGAGGTGGGCAACCTTTTTTTGGCACACAGCGAGGCTATTTCTCAGTCACAAATCAAATTTAAGAAGCCTAACTGGAAGCAAGATTCTAGCCAAATAATGTACAGTGGTACCTCAGGTTGCATACGCTTCAGGTTACAGACTCCGCTAACCCAGAAATAGTACCTCAGGTTAAGAACTTTGCTTCAGGATGAGAACAGAAATCATGCTCCGGCAGCGCAGCGGCAGCTGGAGGCCCCATTAGCTAAAGTGGTGCTTCAGGTTAAGAACAGTTTCAGATTAAAAACGGACCTCCGGAACGAATTAAGTACTTAACCCAAGGTACCACTGTACAGAAATTATGGAAATATACCAGGAAAGATGCTTGATAATCATGTGATTTGCATCTAAAGCCTATTTGCTCAGAAGTGTCTCATTGTTTTCAGTAGAATTTCCAAATGAGTGCTCTTGGAGTCACTGTGTTTCATTGCTGACATAAGCACCACACATCGAGTGCATCATCTTACATGAGACCCAAGTATTTCAGACTGTATCTGTTAGTGTCAAAGATCGAAAGCAATCACGGGCACATGTAGCAACGGTGATGGATAACACACAATCAATTCCCATCCTGAGGACATGCAAAAGCATCGCGAGGAGGAGAAATTAAAAACTGACTATGCTAAAACACGGACTTGGATGCATCAGGCAAACAGGGATGCCTGTAAGGGTTTGGGCTGGTTGCTCTTGTATCTTTTAATCTATCACAACAGTAATCTAGTTCACTCCCTGCCCAAGGCAGAACTGTGTTACCCACAGGCTCCTCCCACCATCAGCTGCTTGCCATCCAAACCACAGCATCCCATAAGGGAAGAGCAGGAGCCTTGCAGAAGGATCTCTCCCAGAGTAAATGGCTCAGGGTATTTAAAGTACCGTATTTTTTGCACCATAAGACTCACTTTTTTCCTCCTAGAAAGTAAGGGGAAATGTCTGTGCGTGTTATGGAGCGAATGCCTACGGATGGCGGGGGGATCTGCTGCAGTCGTGAGCAGAGGATCCATAGTTCCCCTTCCTTCCCTCCTCCGTGGCTCGCTTTGAAACAGCAAAGCGGGAGAAGAGCCGCTGAGTGGGGAGGAGAGAGGGAAAGGGAGCCTGCTTGCTTTGAAGGAGCAAAGCGGGAGAGGAGAGGAGCCGCTTACACGAGTGTAAGCGGCTCCTGTCCGGTTGGCTCCTTTAAAGCAAGCAGGCTCTCTGTCCCTCTCTCCTCCCCACTCAGCTTGCTAAATAGCAGCAAAGTTTTTCAGCTCGCTAAGCCGGGGAGGTGGGAGAGAAGCAGAGCCTGCTTGCTTCAAAGGAGCAAAGCGGGAGAGGAGAGGAGCCTTCTCCTCTTATACCCCTCGCCTGCATTATTAGCAGCATCCTTCTCCACCCACCCCACCTGTGTTCCTTCTCCCCTTAAACCCCTCGCCTGCATTATTAGCAGCATCCTTCTCCACACACCCCACGTGTGTTCCTTCTCCCCTTAAACCCCTCACCTGCATTATTAGCAGCATCCTTCTCCACACACCCCACGTGTGCTCCTTGTCCCTTGAGTGCTTTTCCTTCCCTCCCCACCTAAAACATGTTTACAAAGCATGGATCCACATGGATCCTCAGGATTTTTGCATTGGGCTACCCCAAACTCATCGTCAGATCACATGTCTGTGGCCACAGCATGAACCACAAAAATCATACATCCACTGTTTCTTTTAGAATATTTTGTTTCTTGTTTTCCTCCTCTAAAAACTATGTGCGTGTTATGGTCGGGTGCGTGTTATAGAGCGAAAAATAGGGTAACTGCTTTTCCTTATTGGGATGTCCCCATATGCCACCATCCGCTTTCAGGCATGATAGCGTCCCCCCCCCCCCAATCTAGCTGCACCACTCTGAATTTTTTTCTTGGCTTGTGCTTGTTTCAGCTACCTTCTCCAGTGCTCAAACATATGTGTCCCCATAGTTTTAAGTGAAGTTCTGGGTTTTAAAGGAGGGGGGGAGCTGGAATATTTGAGCACATCTCTCATCTTACTTCTTTTTCGGCCTTGAATACAGTTCAGAACTAGGAATTGATTCCAGTTGTCTCCTGTACTGTTCTTTTCAGCAGGTGCTACTGCCCAGCTGATTTGTTGCAGGGTAGCAGTAGTTGTCTGCTGCAAATTTGTACATGTAACTCACAGTATATACATAAAACTATTGCAAGGGGGCTGGGGTGGATAGAGGAATATTGGCAGCAAACAGAAAATAAAGACGAGGACCTTCGTTCACACCCAGAGGTACCATTCAGCCAGGGCAGGATTTGTTAATTATTTAGTCATACTATTGAAATCAACAGACTTATCTATCAGTATTAGTGGGTGTACTCTGAGCACGACTGCCTGTAGTACCACAGAGTTTGGGGGGGGCGTAATCTCCAAGCCTGATGCAGCAACAGGCTATTTCCACAATGGCTAGGGCCACTCGGGAGAGGTCATGTTTCCTGCCTTGGACATCCTGCCTTCCTCGCACCCCATTCCAGATGTTTGGGGAGGTAGGTGTCGCTCAGCCTGTGAAGGAAGGACACTTTGCATATCCTGAGATCCCCATTCTCAAAACACATTCCAGTCACATTCTGTTGGGAGCCGCCCAGAGTGGCTGGGGAAACCCAGCCAGATGGGTGAGGTATGTATAAACAAACAAACAAACAAATTTGTTGTTGTTTTTTAGTCGTTTAGTCATGTCTGACTCTTCATGACCCCATGGACCAGAGTACGCCAGGCACTCCTGTCTTCCACTGCCTCCCGCAGTTTAGTCAAACTCATGTTTGTAGCTTTGAGAACACTGTCCAACCATCTCATCCCCTTCTCCTTGTGCCCTCCATCTTTCCCAACATCAGGGTCTTTTCCAGGGAGTCTTCTCTTCTCATGAGGTGGCCAAAGTATTGGAGTCTCAGCTTCAGGATCTGTCCTTCCAGTGAGCACTCAGGGCTGATTTCCTTAAGTATGGAGAGATATGTATAAACAAACAAACAAATACTAGAACCAAATTCCAGTGAGGAACTCCAGAACAAAGTAATTAAGCCCTTCTTCCTGTCTCTTTCCGATTCATCCCTTGCTGCACCTTGCAACATCGGCTTCTGAAATAATAGTCTGCTTTGAAAAGCAAACCCTCTGTTAAATGAGCACATGAAACAGGAATGATTGCAACTCTCAGTTGCACAAGGGAGGGGAGTTTTGCAGCATCCTTCCCGTACGTGATAGTTCATAACCTGATGCACCAGAAGGCTTTTGGAAACAGTTGTTGCAAGAGTCTTGAGTCACTTTGTGTATCTAAGAGTGAGTTGTACAGACTTGTTCAAAATATCAGAGATGACAATTACGATTGCCCTGTCTCTGGAAGCAGCACAAACACAAACATTGATTCAACACCAGGATGTGTCTAATCTAATGAAACATGAGTGCTCCTCCGCATGGTGCAAGGAAGCTTGTTGTCTTGACCCCTGCTGCCGGACGAAGAACTTGGACTCCTGTACTCCCCCCCAACCCCAATCCCCCAAAAACAACAACCCCAGAGTCCTTTCTGTTGGGGATAATTCAAATGGAAATTCCCAGGTGTCAAAAAAGGTTATTTATGCTTGCCACTACTGCGGCCCGAGTTTTGTTAGCCCCCAAATGGAAAACGAGTGAGGTCCCAACTAAAGAAGAATGGCAACTTAAGCTGATGGAATATGTGCAGTCTGCGGACTTACCATTTAGAATAAGGGGGGAGGACATTCATTTAAAGGAGATTGGAAAATGTTTATTGTATATATGGGGGGGGACTGTGTACACTTGAAAACGTTGGCAGAATTAAGTTAAATTCAACAGTGTCTTGATGGATATAATAATGGAATACCGAATGGTTTAGTTTATGTAAAATATGCAGGGATTTATGATATGCAAAATGAAGCATAGAAGAAGAAGGGAAGTCATTGATATTTTAAGGATGTTTAAATGAATATTCTAAATTGTAAAACAGAAAATTTAATTTGAGAGAGAGAGAGACAGAAACAGCGACAGGGAGAGAATGAACTCGGACTCCCAGTTTGGTTTCTGCCCAAGCCTTTAATGCCCAAATCATATCAGTACATAGACAAGGTGCAAGTTACAAGGTGCAGCAGATACCATACGTAAGAAGCACAATTTCCCCAGGGCAGACATTAAGCTTGGTAATTTCCCTGGGTCCCATGAAAAAAAAAATGGTGCTATTCTGGCTATTTTCCATCCATGCCATCAGTACCTAGTGTATTGTCAGTATTTATTTTATCTATCAGGCCTAGAATTTCATCTCCTGTCACCACTATGGTTCATCAGACTCCCTTTCTGCAAATGTTAGTTCAGCCACTGGGATCTGCCTTGTATCTTCTACTGTGAACAAAGATGCAGAGAATTCATTCAGCTTCTCTGCAATCTCCTTATCCTCCTTTAGCATACCTTTGACTCCCTTGTCATCTAAGGGTTCCACAGCCTCCCTAGATGATCTCCTGCTACTAAGATATTTGAAGAACTTCTTAGAATCACAGAGTTAGAAGGGACCCTGAGGATCATCTTGCCCAACTCCCTTCAATGCAGGAATATGCTGCTGCCCCATATGGAGATCAAACCCACAACCTTGATGTTATCAGCACCACACTTTAACCAACTGAGCTTGTCGTTGGTCTTAATGTTCCTTAATGCTCCTCAAATTCTGTTTCAGCATCTCTCATTACGCTGCAGTGTGTCCATTTGAAACAGATGTAGGTGGCTCAGGCAATGTCAGGTGTATCCACACCTGCCCAATAACACTGCAGGTGGACATACGGTATACCAGGACCCCAATGACCACTTCCTTATTCATTCCCCCTGGGTATGTGCAGGGAGAGAAAGGCATGGATAGCCTAATCGAGGGGAGGGTTTTCACACACATATCAAGTACCCCCACCCATCCTTGTGGACAGCAGGATCCAGTATCAATCTAGATTGAAAGTAGCATGTTGAGAACAATCATGGGTGATTCCAGATTGAGAAAGGCTACATTTTTGTGCTACAAATGAATTAGTGTGTATGCAGCCCTGGACCCCAAAGCTATTAAGTCCTTCTGTACCTCAGTTGGTCATCATTCTTTGTCTAAAGATATAGAGAGCTTAAGCATTTGTGGCAGGACACGTTGCAGTGTCTATATAATATGGATTAAAATCAAGGCTGAGGATCAGGCTGGGCCTCTAATGAGATGGAAGTAACAAGCGTCTAGTTTTCACTGAAGAGGCAAACATGCCTCACCATAGTCCCACTTCAGATTGAAGGTATAAATAAGTATATATGAATATTTAGCAGGGGGAAGGGGTAGGGAGCAGCCCCCATATATTCTGTAAACTGCCCAAAGTGGCTGTGGAAACCCAGCCAGATGGGCAGGGTGTTCTTCTTCTTCATCATCATAATCATCACCACTGAGCTACAGTCCCCCACAACAGATTCAATTTAATATTTGGGTCTGATCTGTCTATTCCCCCATCCGCCGCAAAAAAAGTTTAGAGTGCTGTAGTCTGAAAATCACAATAATAATAATAATTTATTATTTATATCCCGCCCATCTGGCTGGGCCTTCCCAGCCACTCTGGGCGGCTTCCATAAAAACCAAAAATACAGTAAAATCACACGTTAAAAACTTCCCTGAACAGGGCTGCCTTAAGATGTCTTCTGAATGTCAGGTAGTTGTTTATCACTTTGACATCTGCTGGAAGGGCGTTCCACAGGGTGGGCGCCACTACCAAGAAGGCCCTCTGCCTGGTTCCCTGTAGCTTTGCTTCTCGCAATGAGGGAACCGCCAGAAGGCCCTCGGCGCTGGACCTCAGCGTCCGGGCAGAATGATGGGGGTGGAGACGCTCCTTCAGGTATACTGGACCGAGGCCGTTTAGGGCTTTAAAGGTCAGCACCAACACTTTGAATTGTGCTCGGAAACATACTGGGAGCCAATGTAGGTCTTTCAAGACCGGTGTTATATGGTCTCGGCGGCCGCTCCCAGTCACCAGTCTAGCTGCCGCATTCTGGATTAGTTGTAGTTTCCGAGTCACCTTCAAAGGTAGCCCCACGTAGAGTGCATTGCAGTAGTCCAAGCGGGAGATAACCAGAGCATGCACCACTCTGGCGAGACAGTCCGCAGGCAGATAGGGTCTCAGCCTATGTACCAGATGGAGCTGGTAAACAGCTGCCCTGGACACAGATTTGACCTGTGCCTCCATGGACAGCTGTGAGTCCAAATGACTCCCAGGCTGCACACCTGGTCCTTCAGGGGCACAGTTACCCCATTCAGGACCAGGGAATCCTCCACACCTGCCCGCCTCCTGTCCCCCAGAAACAGTACTTCTGTCTTGTCAGGATTCAACCTCAATCTGTTAGCCGCCTCCAGACACTCACACAGGACCTTCACTGCCCTCACTGGTTCTGATTTAAAAGAGAGGTAGAGCTGGGTATCATCTGCATACTGATGAACACCCAGCCCAAACCTCCTGATGATCTCTCCCAGCGGCTGCATGTAGATGTTGAAAAGCATGGGGGAGAGGACAGAACCCTGAGGCACCCCACAAATGAGAGCCCAGGGGTCTGAACACTCATCCCCCACCACCACTTTCTGAACACGGCCCAGGAGGAAGGAGCGGAACCACTGTAGGACAGTGCCCCCAGCTCCCAGCCCCTCAAGACGGTCCAGAAGGATGTTATGGTTGATGGTTTCAAACGCCGCTGAGAGATCCAGCAGAACTAGGAAACAGCTCTCACCTTTGTCCCTAGCCCGCCGGAGATCATCAACCAGTGCGACCAAGGCAGTTTCAGTCCCATGATGAGGCCTGAATCCCGACTGGAAGGGATCCAAATGGTCCGCTTCTTCCAGGCATGCCTGGAGTTGTTCGGCAACCGCTCGCTCTATCAACTTGCCCAAGAATGGAAGATTTGAGACTGGGCGATAGTTGGCCATTGTGGCCGCATCTAAAGATGGTTTTTTAAGAAGCGGTTTAATAACTGCCTCTTTCAGTGGGTCTGGGAAGGCTCCCTCACAGAGGGAAGCATTCACCACCCCACGAAGCCCATCGCCCAGTCCTTCCCGGCTAGCTTTTATAAGCCAGGATGGGCTTTTATAAGCCAGGATGGGCTTTTATAATCCAGGAGACAGGTGGTTGGTTTCACTCGTCCAAGCAGCCTGTCCACATCCTCGGAGGTAACAGATTGGAATTGATCCCACTCAACTTGACTAGACAGAACTCTAGCACTCTCCCGCCCTGGCCCTGCTCCCACGGTGGAGTCTACTTCTTCCCGAATCTGAGCGATTTTATCTGCAAAAAACTTTGCAAAATCATTGCAGGAGAACATGTGGCCCGTACCAAGATATGGAATCTATTTCCCAGAAAGTACACTGTGAGCATTGTGAGACTTTGCAAAGATCTACCAGTCAGCCACTGCAAGTGCTTAGGAAGTAGGCAGCTGAATTTTGAAACGGCCGATGTTATGTCACAGCTGGAAGTGTGTTATTTAAGTAAACAAACAACTGAATTGTCACAACCAAGTTTGAATCCCGAAAGATTGTTCACTACTTCCCAGCCCCCTGAAGACTGACTATGATTTGGGGGAGGGTGTGTGTTCTTCCTGGCATGATTTATCTAAGAACTAGTTAGGAAAAGAATAAATAGGCTCGCTACATCAGACGAAAGATCCACACCCTCCAACATTCTGCTTTCTGTAGGTCTTGGAAAGATGCCTCTAGTGGTTCGCAAGCAGCGAATGAAGGCAGTAGCTCTTCCTGCTTTTAAATCTCGAGCACCCGCCAATCAGATGAATAAGTGAGACCTGCAATGAAACATTGTGAGTCTCTGTGACGGACCACCTGAATCAATCTCAGGGACCACTAGTGGTCCATGGACCACACTTTGGAAACTCCTGTCTTTAATCACACCAAAAGCTTTGAAGTCCACTAGAATTCCTCACCATGCTGGATGCTAAGCAAAGTGGGAGCGGAGAATATCTGCACTAGTCAAAAACTCATTTTTGTTTTATAGTTTTAGAAGGGGGTGGCTGTGGGGATGTGGCTATGGGAACTGTCATGAAAAGCACCTACACAACCAAATTTACTATCATTTCTTATAATGCATTTGCCTGAAGGACAGGTATATTTATGCAGGGTACTGACAGCTGCATTTTGGACTAATTGTAGTTTCCGGGTCACCTTCAAATGTAGCCCCACATAAAGCACATTGCAGTAGTCCAAGCGGGAGATAACCAGAGCATGCACTACTCTGGCGAGACAGTCCGTGGGCAAGTAGGGTCTCAGCCTGTGTACCAGATGGAGCTGATAGACAACTGCCCTGGACACAGAATTAACCTGCGCCTCCATGTACAGCTGTGAGTTCAAAATGACTCCCAGCCTAAGCTTGTAAACCACTTTACAAACAAGAAAGATGAGTGAGAAGAGTTTTAAAGTAAATAAGCATGAAAACAAACATTTTCTGTGCAGGTTAAGGTTGACATCTTTTAAACTCCCTCTTGTATCTTTCATTGACCTCATTTATGACATTTTGATCTCTCTGGACATGGTTTAGGCTTGAGGGGATAGCTGCAGATCTTGGCTGCAATCCTGCAATGCCGAGGCTGGAGTACAATTAGGTGCTCTCATAGCTATCAATGGGACGCGGGTGGCGCTGTGGTCTAAACCACTGAGCCCCTTGGGCTAGCTGATCAGAAGGCTGGCAGTTCGAATCCCTGCAACTAGGTGAGCTCCCGTTGCTCTGTCTCAGCTCCTGCCAACCTAGCAGTTCAAAAGCACCCCAATGCAAGTAGATAAATAGGTACCGCTGCGGCAGGAAGATAAATGGCGTTTCTGTGCGCTCTGGTTTCCATCATGGTGTCCCATTGTGCCAGAAGTGGTTTAGTCATGCTGGCCACATGACCCAGAAAGCTGTCTGCGGACAAAAGCCGGCTCCTTCGGCCTGAAAGCAAGATTAGAGCAGCAACCCCATAGTCGCCTTTGACTGGACTTCACCATCCAGGGGTCCTTTACCTTTACCTTTTATAACAAGCTCTGGAGGGCAACAGTTTTCCTGCCCATAAGATAAAGTGTGTCCCACAAAGCTACTCATTGGTCTCTAAGATAATGTTACCTAAGATAACATTACCTTTGGACCAAACACATGACATCATACTTCATAGCAGAGGCATTATGCTAACTCTAGAAGCTGTGCACTAAAACAAAAGCTCTGGAAAGAAAGTGGGCACCAGGGCTCAGAGCATCATTTTTTTGTGTGTGTTGTTGTGGCAGTTATTTTTTCCTGAGGTGATCTCACAGTTCCTCCTAACTGTGCTGTTGATGAGTAGAAACCGTTGGAAGAGCAGCACCAGAAATATGTGTGATGTGAGAGAGTTAGGTGGAAACTGAGCTAGCGTTTGTTGCCTTTTAGAACTGCTAGGCAGACTTTGAGAAAGGAAAGGCATTAAGAGTTTGTGGTTTAGATTTTTCCACTGGAAACTCAATATATTCATATGAATTTGATTCTCGAAAGGCCGTAACAAAAAGCATTTCAAAAATCAGAAAGGGTGAAAGCAAGAGTAGAGTCAGATTTCGAAATGTACTGGATGTACTGCATTTGGTTTTTAGAAAGACTATACATTTGCTTTGATATTATCACAGCCCTGTACAACTATTACAGGTGGGGGTTGCAGAGGAGGAAGGGGGGTCTAGCATACACCTGTGTTTAATATTTATTTTTCCCCTGCATGCACAATTTTGATGAATGAGAACCTTCATTCCCATTATAGCATGCTTTTTTAGGACAAACACCAGCTCCCTCAGCCTGAAGAGAGATGGGTGCCACAGCCCCATAGTCGCCTTTGACTGGATTTAACTGTCCAGGGGTCCTTTACCTTTTTTATAGCTATCAATGAATCCCATGCCATACCTCTCCATCTTATTATAAAGCACATGCATGCACAGTGAACTAAGTCATTTCATTCCTACATCTGGGACAGTTCCGAAGCTTCTGCATAGCAGCAGTAGGCACTATATTTTCACTTATTTAATCAATTTATAGACTGCTTAATATTAAAAATCCAAGAACCTCAGACTTGGTTATCCACAGCACCTCTAGCAGCACAACAAGAGGGTACCAACCCGCAAAAAGCATAAAACTTCTCTTCTCCTTTTGCAAAGATCATTTCACTGAGACGAAACCACAAGGCATGCCTCAAATAAACATTCAGCTCGAGAACCTCAAGACAAACTCTGTTCGCTCCAAACACTGTTTAGCTTTCTCCTTACGAAGTCATAACAAAGAACTTCACAAAATGCAGCCTTTCCTTGTGTGCACGAAAAAGTGCTCGTAACTGAGTGATGGATATGGCTGGAGGTTTATAAGCAAGCAACGCGTCTGTTTTTAAATGGGATTAACGTAGACAGATTTGCAAACACACCATTCTCCCAAACCTTTATTGCCTTTTAAGCTTTTTTGGCATGTCAGCCTCCGATTCCTATTTCCTAACCATGACAGCTGAGGAGTCCTTCCCAATCTTACATTCATGATGAATTCTTCACTTAGTGGCTGAGAGGTGAGATAGGATCAGGTGC
The DNA here is from genome assembly GCF_951804945.1 of Podarcis cretensis. Classification (NCBI taxonomy): domain Eukaryota; kingdom Metazoa; phylum Chordata; class Lepidosauria; order Squamata; family Lacertidae; genus Podarcis; species Podarcis cretensis. Next base: position 16,477,369 of record NC_137187.1, read on the forward strand.
CTTTAGCACTGCAATTAAGGGAACATTCATCATCTCATCTGGGCAGCAAGTCTTTAACTTCCTATCTACAACTAAGGCTGCAGTCAGCTGTGCGTGAGTGAACTTCTTGAAACACCCTGGAACTGACTCCTTTCTGTCTCAACATGCATAGGACTGCACTGCAAGACTGCAGTCTTATGCACTTACTTAAGAGTAAGTTCCATTGAAGATAGTGGGGCTTGTTTTAGAGTAAAACGATACACAGGACAGAATTCAACTAATCTGTTGCCTATGTTGTAAATAAAAATATGCCCTTTTCCCTTATGAGGTATCCAAGAGCCCATATAGAGTCCTTACATAGGTTCCCTATTGGTAGGAGAGAATACCAGAGGCCAACCAGAGAATATTGAGAAGCAAAGCAGCTAGTAAGCTTGATCTTTATTGATCTGTTGCAACAGGGTGCTCCCCTCACCCGCAGGAGAGGAAGAGGACCCACAAAAATGCTGTGCAAGGGCTTATAAAGACTTTTGAAATTCCCATCCTGTAGATCAAGACCACCCCCAGAAACCTCATACATACATCACCGGAAAGGTGGTCTAAAACAGAAATTTGAATATCTCCTTGTTTATCTCTTGTCTGGCAGGTTACTTGATTGGATTGCCTGCGGAGCCTGGCCAGTCTTTTGTAATGATAAATACTTAGTTCCTGAGCCAGGTCACAGGCTCACACCCTTATTCAAACACTTGTTGTTGTTTAGTCAATTAGTCGTGTCCGACTCTTCGTGACCCCATGGACCAGAGAACGCCAGGCACTCCTGTCCTCCACTGCCCCCCGCAGCTTGGTCAGACTCATGCTGGTAACCTCGAAAACACTATCCAACCATCTCGTCCTCTGTCGCCCCCTTCTCCTTGTGCCCTCCATCTTTCCCAACATCAGGGTCTTCTCCAGGGAGTCTTCTCTTCTCATGAGGTGGCCAAAGTACTGGAGCCTCAGCTTCACAATCTGTCCTTCCAGTGAGCACTCAGGGCTGATTTCCTTCAGAATGGAGAGGTTTGATCTTCTTGCAGTCCATGGGACTCTCAAGAGTCTCCTCCAGCACCATAATTCAAAAGCATCAATTCTTTGGCGATCAGCCTTCTTTATGGTCCAGCTCTCACTTCCATACATCACTACTGGGAAAACCATAGCTTTAACTATACGGACCTTTGTTGGCAAGGTGATGTCTCTACTTCTCAAGATGCTGTCTAGGCCTGTCATTGCCCTTCTCCCAAGAAGCAGGCGTCTTTTAATTTCGTGGTTGCTGTCACCATCTGCAGTGATCATGGAGCCCAAGAAAGTAAAATCTCTCACTGCCTCCATTTCTTCCCCTTCTATTTGCCAGGAGGTGATGGGACCAGTAGCCATGATCTTCGTTTTTTTGATGTTGAGCTTCAGACCATATTTTGCACTCTCCTCTTTCACCCTCAATAAAAGGTTCTTTAATTCCTCCTCACTTTCTGCCATCAAGGTTGTGTCATCTGCATATCTGAGGTTGTTGATATTTCTTCCGGCAATCTTAATTCCGGCTAGGGATTCATCCAGCCCAGCCTTTCGCATGATGAATTCTGCATATAAGTTAAATAAGCAGGGAGACAAAATGCAGCCTTGTCGTACTCCTTTCCCAATTTTGAACCAGTCAGTTGTTCCATATCCAGTTCTAACTGTAGCTTCTTGTCCCACATAGAGATTTCTCAGGAGACAGATGAGGTGATCAGGCACTCCCATTTCTTTAAGAACTTGCCATAGTTTGCCATGGTCGACACAGTCAAAGGCTTTTGCATAGTCAATGAAGCAGAAGTAAATGTCTTTCTGGAACTCTCTAGCTTTCTCCATAATCCAGCGCATGTTTGCAATTTGGTCTCTGGTTCCTCTGCCTCTTCTAAATCCAGCTTGCACTTCTGGGAGTTCTCGGTCCACATACTGCTTGAGCCTTCCTTGTAGAATTTTAAGCATAACCTTGCTAGCGTGAGAAATTAGTGCAATTGTGCGATAGTTGGAGCATTCTTTGGCACTGCCCTTCTTTGGGATTGGGATGTAGACTGATCTTCTCCAATCTTCTGGCCACTGCTGAGTTTTCCAAACTTGCTGGCATATTGAGTGTAGCACCTTAACAGCATCATCTTTTAAAATTTTAAATAGTTCAGCTGGAATACCATCACTTCCACTGGCCTTGTTATTTGCAGTGCTTTCTAAGGCCCATTTGACTTCACTCTCCAGGATGTCTGGCTCAAGGTCAGCAACCACACTACCTGGGGTATATGAGACATCCGTTTCTTTCTGGTATAATTCCTCTGTGTATTCTTGCCACCTCTTCTTGATGTCTTCTGCTTCTGTTAGGTCCTTTCCACTTTTGTCCTTTATTATGGAAATCTTTGTATGAAATGTTCCTTTCATATCTCCAATTTTCTTGAACAGATCTCTGGTTCTTCCCATTCTATTGCTTTCCTCTATTTCTTTGCATTGCTTGTTTAAGAAGGTCTTCTTGTCTCTCCTTGCTAATCTTTGGAAATCTGCATTCAATTTCCTGTATGTTTCACAATCTCCCTTGCATTTTGCTTGCCTTCTCTCCCCTGCTATTTGTAAGGCCTCATTGGACAGCCACTTTGCTTTCTTGCATTTCCTTTTCATTGGGATGGTTTTCGTTGCTGCCTCCTGTATAATGTTACGAGCCTCCATCCATAGTTCTTCAGGCACTCTGTCCACCAAATCTAAATCCTTAAACCTGTTCCTCACTTCCACTGTGTATTCATAAGGGATTTGACTTAGATTGTATCTTACCGGCCCAGTGGTTTTTCCTACTTTCTTCAGTTTAAGCTTGAATTTTGCTATAAGAAGCTGATGATCTGAGCCACAGTCAGCTCCAGGTCTTGTTTTTGCTGACTGTATAGAGCTTCTCCATCTTTGGCTGCAGAGAATATAATCAATCTGATTTCGATGCTGCCCATCTGGTGATGTCCATGTGTAGAGTCGTCTCTTGCGTTGTTGGAAAAGCGTGTTTGTGATGACCAGCTTGTTCTCTTGACAGAACTCTATTAGCCTTTGCCCTGCTTCGTTTTGATCTCCAAGGCCAAACTTGCCAGTTGTTCCTTTTATCTCTTGACTCCCTACTTTAGCATTCCAATCCCCTATAATGAGAAGAACATCCTTCTTTGGTGTCACTTCTATAAGGTGTTGTAAGTCTTCTTAGAATTGGTCAATTTCAGTTTCTTCAGCACCAGTAGTTGGTGCATAAACTTGGATTACTGTGATGTTAAAAGGTCTACCTTGGATTCGTATCGAGATCATTCTATCATTTTTGAGATTGCATCCCAGTACAGCTTTCGCCACTCTTTTGTTGACTATGAGGGCCACTCCATTTCTTTTACGGGTTTCTTGCCCACAGTAGTAGATATGATGGTCATCCGAACTGAATTCACCCATTCCCGTCCATTTTAGTTCACTGATGCCCAGGATGTCAATATTTATTCTTGCCATCTCATTTTTGACCACCTCCAACTTACCCATGTTCATGGTTCTTACATTCCAGGTTCCTATGCAATATTTTTCTTTACAGCATTGGACTTTCCTTTCGCTTCCAGGCATATCCGCAACTGAGCGTCCTTTCGGCTTTGGCCCAGCCGCTTCATCAGCTCTGGATCTACTTGTAATTGCCCTCCGCTCTTCCCCAGTAGCATGTTGGACGCCTTCCGACCTGAGGGGCTCATCTTCCAGCGTCATAACTTTTATATGCCTGTTGTCTTTGTCCATGGAGTTTTCTTGGCAGGGATACTGGAGTGGCTTGCCGGTTCCTCCTCCAGGTGGATCACGTTTGGTCAAAACTCTCCACTATGACCTGTTCATCTTGGGTGCCCTGCTCGGCATAGTTCATAGCTTCTCTGAGTTCTTCAAGCCCCTTCGCCACGGCAAGGCAGTGATCCATGAAGGGGTATTCAAACACAGACATACCCTTAAGACAGGATTTGTGAAGGAAAAGACAATGGGGAGGCATTTCCATTTTGACCTTGCAGAGAAAACATTTGGTCAGTTTAGGAATCAAAATGGTTCCAGGTTGGTCTTCCTGTGCTGATCTATGTATGTGCGGTTATGAACATTACCATATATCTAAGACCATAAAATTCCTATCACACCTACATGGAGCAAGCTCACCTCGACCAACAGAACTGTTGCCTCCCTCTCTTCCTCCCGCACCCCCTAAATCTGTCCTGCAAGGCTAGAGGAACCTCCTGAACAGGTCTAGGGGCACATGTAATAATAATATGTAATAATGTAATAATATGTAGTAATAATAATATATTATTTATACCCCACCCATCTGGCTAGGTTTCCCCAGCCACTCTGGGCGGGTTCCAACCAAATATTTAAAACAATACAGTATCAACCATTAAAATCTTCCCTAAACAAGGCCACCTTCTTTTAAAATAATTGCTTATTGCCTCGACATCTGCTGGGAGGGCGTTCCACAGGGCAGGCACCACTACCGAGTGTTGGGAAATTTCCATTCCACCTTTAGTTGCAGACATGGAACTGTTGCACGTCACATGTCTGTTTACATACCAGCACAGCTTGCTGGGAACTTCTGTTGTGTGTATAGCTTTTGCTTTAGACTCTCTCTCTGAAGAGACGGCAGTGAGAGACGACATGTTTTCTTTGTCCTGATTTATGCTTAATAAATCTTTAGCTGTGTGTTTTCGCAAGCCTCACGCCTGTTCTGTTTGCGCAGGATGCTCTGATAAGGTAGCGTGCTCAGGCTTTTAGAGTCTGAGTCGCTGATTTACGTCGCACCAGAGATCGGGGGATCATCATGGCTGGAAGGGCATGATCCAGCTGGGGCTAGCCAGCTAGCATCTCAACCCCTGAAGGATGCCGACACCGAGAAGGCCCTCTGCCTGGTTCCCTGTAACCTCACTTCTCGCAGCAAGGGAACTGCCAGAAAGCCCTCGGCACTGGACCTCGGTGTCCGGGCTGGACGATGGTGGTGAAGATGCCCCTTCAGGTATACAGGGGGAGGAAAGTCCTGTTGCACCAGCGGACCTCATTCCCCACACAGATACCTCACAGAAATATGCTGAATTCCACCCATAGGATTGGTCTGCACATACCAGAGAGTAATTGTGGACGGTATTTAAAACAAATCTTGAGTTCCGCACCCTTGCTACTCCTACATGTGAAGTTTTATTCAACGTTATGCCAAGCAGGTAATCTTGTGGTTTTATTGCTCTATTCTATTTGAATGCACCTGCTGTCGGGAAGAGTTATAAATTACAGTCCACCATCCAATTACAGGCATCAGCCCATCAAAGTTAAGCATTTCAAAATCCCAGTGATTTAAAAGAAGGGTTTAGGGTTAAACTACACATGGCACGCAAATACATGTAAGAAAGTCCTTCCAAAGGGAAGGGGTGCTTAACCCTCTGGTGCCAGCCATCTTCCCTCCCCCTTGACAATAACCCTTTTAACCCTCCAGATGCAGGGTTACTTTTGAAAACATCTGAAATGGTGTGGGGTGGTGGTGAAAGCAACTTGGAAAGTGCAAGTTAAGTCATCCCTCTCACCCATCAATAATCTCTTAATAATAATAATAACAAATTTTATTTATACCCTGCCCTCTCCGGCCATAGCCAGGCTCAGGGTGGCTAGCACCAGTAAAATTACAGTAAAAACATAATAGGGGTGGGGACCCAATTTAAAAAACAGGTTAAAATGCAATTTAAAATGCAGCCTCATTTTAAAAGTAGCCCATAGATTAAAGCCATAAGGGGAGGGGAACGTAAGGATCAGACTGAGTCCAAACCAAAGGCCAGGCGGAACAGGTTCCTTTTCATATATATACCATATATATATCTCTCTCTCCTTGTGGAGCTTTACATGTTAAAATGTTGGTTTGCCCCAAAGCAACTTAGCAATTCCCCCAGCGCAGTGAAAGGTGCTGAAATATGTCAGTTTTATGAACAATAGTAACAGTGCCAAAGAATAATACCTGCTCAGACACTCCCCCAATTTTCACACAGGGTGTTTGCTGTGCCAAAAAGCTTGAAGGGGGAATTTTCTAGCTATTCCTAGAAAACACAAGATATAATTAAATCTATTTATTTAAAAACACCCGGGGCTTCAGGTGTTGCTGGATCCAAGCTCTCATCAGCTCCATTAGCCTGGACAGTAGTCAGGATGATCAGAGTTGTAGTCTAGAAACATCTAGAGGGCCACAGATTCTGCATCTGACATGTATAATGTCACTTCATCTGGAATTATTGACTGCAATTTGATTTTCCTTACTAAAATTACCCCTGGCAGCATAATCCTCATCCCTTCCAACTCTACGATTCTATGACTCATTAAGCCTCAGGTGCCCTTCTTATACAACTTCAGTTTTAACTGCAAGTGTTAAAAATGTTCTTCAGTCTTCAATGTAAAAAAAGAGAAATTCAGTTTTTAAAATGTGTGGATGACACCTGAAATATCTGTGTAGCTTTTGTTTGTTTGTTTGTTTCAATTGGTCTCTGTGACTATATTCAGGTTGGCTCCTACTGGAGGGCAACAATCATTCACTACAAAGTATGTTCTCATTGAGACAAGCAAGGCCAGATTATGTTACGCCTGTGTTATTCGAGGTCATTCACTCCTCCTAACTGGGAAAAGCTCCCATTTCACTCTGACAGAGCTTCCTTCAGATATGCAAATAGGAGACACACCAAAGCATCTAACGCTGGGTGGATCAGCAACTCTAAGATTATTTCCAAGCTACACTGTGGTAATTTAATTAGGAAATGCCGGGACTGAACCTGATCTTTTTTGCACGCATGGTGCATTGTATTGTATAGCCCCTCTCCAAGTTGTCCTTAGTCACATTCATGCCACTATTCTTTGCCTAACCTGCCAGCAGACCCAGCCCAGCCATTAGGCAAGGTGAAGCTGCTGCTTCAGGCAGCAGAAGCGCGCCCCCCCAGGTGCTCCACCACCGGCAGAAAAGTACTGCTGCAATTGACACTGATTTGGAGCAAGATCACATCCATTCTGGGCAAGATATCAGCCCAAATTGGCACGACCTTCCCCCAAATGGTGGTGCTGCTTCTCCGACTGCAGTGGATTCAGCTGCAGCAGAGGAGGCAGTGGCGGGAGCAGGCGGTGGGAGCAGTGGCAGGGCAAAGCCACAGTTCCCGTTTTGCCTAAGTGGCAAAAGAGGACGCATGACCCAGGTGTAACACCATGTACATCACCCCGCACTCTTTGGAGAACGGGCAGGATACAAATTTAATAAACAATCTTCCATTACATGTTGACAATACACACATTCCTAGCGCATCAAAGAGAACACTTTAGCACAGGAACCTTTTGCAGACCAGCAGCTGCATCCCTGCCTGAGCAACTGTCCGGGGGCTTCATGCCAATGTACTGCTTTGCAATGGAATACTGTTTACAGTGGTACCTCGGGTTAAGTATTTAATTTGTGCCGGAGGTCTGTTCTTAACCTGAAACTGTTCTTAACCTGACGCACCACTTTAGCTAATGGGGCCTCCTGCTGCCGCCGCACCGCCAGAGCCCGATTTCTGTTCTTATCCTGAAGCAAAGTTCTTAACCTGAAGCACTATTTCTGGGTTAGCAGAGTCTGTAACCTGAAGCGTATGTAACCTGAAGCGTATGTAACCCGAGGTACCACTGTATTCAATTTGTATCCTGCCCTTTTCTCCCAAGAGCTCAAAGTTAAATACAGTGGTACCTTGGGTTACATACGCTTCAGGTTACAGACTCCGCTAACCCAGAAATAGTGCCTCGGGTTGAGAACTTTGCTTCAGGATGAGAACAGGATGCTCCGGCAGCAGGAGGCCCCATTAGCTAAAGTGGTGCTTCAGGTTAATAACAGTTTCAGGTTAAGAACGGACCTCCGGAACGAATTAAGTACTTAATCCGAGGTACCACTGTACATGGGATCATTCCAGCTCATCTTCAGAACAACCCTTTCTGGCAGGCAGGGGCAGTGCATTCCATTTTGCTGCTGGAGGAGAAATGAAATGTGTCACTTTGCCCTGCCACTGCTCCTGCCACCACCTATCTGCTCTTGCTGCCACCATGCACCATGCCCCTTGCCGTGCTCATAGGAGAAGCATGTGGCCCTCGTGCCTGAGGTTCCACACCCCTGTCTAGTGCAACCCTTCGCCCCAGATGTTCTGCTTTAGTACATGTCAAGAGTTTCTTACAAAGAAAATATGGCAGGCAGCCTGTTTACTTGCATCGTGAAGTGGTACAAGCAGAATTCTACCATCACCCCCTGATTTCTGAAGTTCAGAGAGAAGTTCCATTACTTATGTATGACTAAAATGGGAACACCCGTGAGGGAGATCTCAGAGAGCAAGAGGGAAACCACTAGGTTTGCAGAAGTACAATCTGAGAAGGAGCAGTCAAATGAATTCTGAGCATGCTCAGTGTCGCCAAGAAATTGACCAACTGGGGGACAGGGAATAGAAAACCAGATGGGCTGGGGAATTCAACCAAGTTTTGGAGAGAAAAGCATGGATTGCTAGCTGCCTGGCATAGGGAAGAGCAGCCAGGTCTCAGTTGCCCTATTCTATTACAGTGGTACCTTGGGTTAAGTACTTAATTTGTTCCGGAGGTCTGTACTTAACCTGAAACTGTTCTTAACCTGAAGCACAACTTTAGCTAATGGGGCCTCCTGCTGCCGCTGCGCCGCTGGAGCCCAATTTCTGTTCTCACCCTGAAGCAAAGTTCTTAACCTGAAGCACTATTTCTGGGTTAGCGGAGTCTGTAACCTGAAGCGTATGTAACCTAAAGCGTATGTAACCTGAGGTACCACTGTACCTGATTCCACAAAATGTGTGGAATGTGTTATTTCTTGCCCTAGCAGTGCCTGTTTTTATCTGACTCCCCAACTAGGGTGTTGTTGTTGGGTGTTTTTTAAAAAAGAAAAGCAAGACTGACAAAGCAAGACACCTCACCTGCAACCTGGAAAGAGGGCACCGCATAAGAGAATTTCTGCGAAATGGATGTAGGAAGGAGGAAGACAGGTTTGGGAGCATAAAAGGAGAGGGAGTGAGAATGGGAGTCTGGATGTTGTTGGAGATTATTATCAAATATTTGCCCTAAATAAAAACGAGACCAGCTTGGTGCCCATCCCAACTCAAATAAACCCATCCCACAGTTATTTGATTATAGGTCTCAGTAGGTGGCAGCCCCACACGTCCACCCCTGGCTTCAAGCCACTAGTTAAAAGTTGTGGGTGGATCAAAGCGGCCTTTCCCCCCCCCCATCACCATTTAGTCTTGAATTGTCCCTACATGATGAATATCCATGTGTTTCCATGCCAGTGGTTTTCAACCAGTGTGCCATGGCACTGTGGGATGCCTTAAATGATGGTCAGGGGTGCCACGGGCAACACTGGCTTCTGTCCCTCTTTCCTTCCCTCTCTCCTCTGATGCCTTCTCATGCCTCTGCTTCCCAAAGGTTTGCACAGCAGCCCTGGCTATAAGGGCTGTGGGGGGAGGGGCAGCTCAGAGCCCAGGGATGGCAGCAGCAGCTGCCCGGAGACTCTTAAGGAGGGGAGAAGAGGCTGAGGGAACAATCCACAAGGGTGGGTGTTTGAGGGTGAGGGGCTGCTGGCTCTGTAGGCAAGGGCTGACATAACTGGGCTCCTGAGCCCCACACGGGTGCTGCAGCAAGAATGAAGTTGGTTAAAACCTCTGATCTATGCCCATTCAAACTGCCAGTCATTTCATGAATGGCAACTTCGAGAGACAGATTCAACTGTATGCCAGGAAATTAGGTTTGCACAGTTAAGGTGGGTTAAAGTGTTCTGTTGCCCCAGCTCAGTCAGTAGAGCCCAATACTCTTAACCTATGATTTAAATCCACTTTTTTTTAAAAAAGAAACTGACTTTTTGCTGATAGGAAAGTGACAGGAACATGCATTGAAAAGTGTTGAATGTATTAATGGTTAATGGCAAGACTTATAAAAACCATGCAAGCAAATCAGGATGAATGCTCATTGTTGCGTGGTCACCCTGCAAATTTATCAGAACAAATGAACATTTGTTCAATCAAATCAGGATGATTTGCAGGCTGTCTGTAGAAGCCCTATGAATGTTTTTAATGTGTCTGCAAACACAAGTTGTCCCAAACATGTATAGAACCAGCTTCTAGATCTTGGAGACACCTGCACATCCACCTTGGAACTCTAAAATGGTTATCTCACACAGGAGATGTCTTGTTCATAACTAGTGATATCAACTAGAAAAAGCGGAGCTGGAACTCACCATGAACGCCTCCCTTGTTCTCTTATAATGGCAATGGCACCCACCTGAGAGGCGCCAGAACTGGGGGCCACTAGGGGGCGCATCGGAAGGTGGCTGACAATAACATCTCTCCGACCCACACGAGGTAATTTGAAGGCTATGATGGGGGTAATTAGCCTCCCTAAACCCCCCCCCCCAGGATGGTGGGGGGGACGGCCCTTGCCTGCTGTGCCCTATACCACCCCCAAATTTGTGGGGATGGGGGCACTAGGCACAAAGCCCTCCTGTGGGATTTCGGCACTCCTGGAGGCCGTCCCTGATTCGCGCCACTAGCTGCAAGAACTTCAAAAGAAACAATTTGGAACGAGGCAAATGCACATATTTCAAGGAAGAAGGGGGAGTAAAGACTGCTAACAGAAGAGATCTCTGATAAAACAAGACAAGAATAAAACATGAGAAGATACGCTAAGACACGGTATGGCAAATGACTGATGGGGGAGGGGGAAAAAACTTTCCTTTCTTTTCTTATGTGATTAAACAAGAATCCCCTCCCCTTATGAGTCAGAAATGTCGTTTTAAGGACTTAAGCTGAGGATTTAAGGCTGTGTGGAGATAAACTTTCGAACCAAAGCATGTTTTAAGAAGAGCGTGGAATGCCTAAGAGCTTTGGAATGATGCAGTTAAAAATGCCGTCGCCATATTGGGAAGTTCTGTTGGAGGTCTTGAGTCTGGGAGGAGAAAGAGAGAAACAAAGCTGTTTATATATTGTGGATTAAACTCCTCAGTGGGACTTAAGAGCGACAGTTTTGCGAGATTATGATGGAAAGAGCGATGTTATCTATGAAGGAGATGATATATGGAAACCATCTTGATTTGAGGATTGGAAGAACGGAAAATTCACACAGGATTATTATTATTATTGGTGTTTATCGGCTTAAGGAGACTATCAGAAGAGATCATAAAGAAAAAAGAGAAAATAATGAACAAGATGTGATGTGGAAACAGCAAGATAAGATGGGATAGAATTATGAACTCTGTTTGGACTGATTTGGACTGATTTGGACATTAACGCAGCAGCAAGAAGATGATAAGAATTCCCCTTCGGATCTTGAAATATGGGTCCCCCCAACAAAATTTAAAATTTGGCTTTGTAATTCAGAATTTATGTGATGTGATTTAATTTGATGTGATTGGCCAGTTAATAAAAATTATTTATTTATTTATTTTAAAAAAGAGAGGCGCCAAAACTGAGTCCCGATGAGTTCCGGCGGGGGGGGGGGGAGCCCTGGATATCAATACATCCCCACAACACTTGCACAACTATAGGACTAGCAGCGCAACAAATGAGATAGCTGGAAAGAGCATTTGATTTTCCCAGGGACAACACGCAGTTTTGCCTATTGTGAAAACACCAGAAAGACTTCCTTGAAGATGAAAGTTATTGAGTAAGGGACTAGATAACTTAGGACAGACATCCCTTCAAGTCTGGCATGCTCACCTGCTCCTAAGTCTGTCCCTGAAATCTGGGACATAGCTGTCATTCATCACTCTGTTCCAACCAGCAACATGGGAACCACTTGCCACCTCCTTTCTCTGTGTGTTTCTCCTTCCTTCCTTCCTTCCTTCCTTCCTTCCTTCCTTCCTTCCTTCCTTCCTTTCCATCGTTCTCTTTTTTCTCATTCTCTTTAAAAAAAAATAACAAAAATGAAAACAGTGATCATAGGCGCCAACTCTCTGGTGCCCTGGGTGCCCGAGCACCCACAAAATTCCCCATGAAGGGGCCAGGCAACCACAAATCTTGGTGCCAGGGCCATGCACCCTGCATGGCACCCAGGTACCCACTGGGTACCCACTGTTGCGGGGCCAAGTTGGCACTCTTGACAGTGGTGGTGCAGTTAGCATGGTACCACCACATGTCAGAAGCTGACCCACTCTGCTGCTATTCCATTGGGGTTGGGTGTCACATGTGCACAAAACATTCCATCCAAAAGTTTCCTTAAAAGGGAAGTGCAGGTTTCCTGGTGGGTGATCCTGATCTCCAAGGAGCATTTCTGATCAAGTCATGTGGCCTTGTCTATCTATGTTTGCCTGTATTATATCATAACGAGCATCAAATGCTTGTCTCATCTGAGCTTCCCAAATCTTGCACACCTTTCCCCAACTGCTAATTATACAATGTGCCTTTAAAAATGTTCTTTAAAGAAGACTGATAAATCTTTGGTTGCCTGGGTGTGCATGTGTGTGATGTTTATTCTGTTACGCTATGTTCAGTTGCAAAATAAAATGAAAGCTGGGTGCATTACTCACATCCATTTGATGAAAAGGCATTCTCCTCAGCATTTCAAAGTTTCTCAGGCTCTTATGTAAGAATTGATCGCAGGAACTGGAAATTAAGTGCCAAGCCCTAGTCAAACACAACAGACTGGGTGAAATGATTGCTTTGCCTTTCAGAGCATTGAAGGAAGCACGTAATTGTCCACTGCCTTTCCCCACAGTAAACTACAGGTAGGAAAGGACATTGCTTGACATGTCTCTTCTTGCTTGGTGATCAGGAGGCGGGGGATGGACAGACCCATAGCGTCTCAAGTTCTTGCTCAACAAACATAATGGCATTCCATTCATTTCCACAACAAGTTACAACAAGTTACAAGTTACAAGTTACCCACTCACCTGGAAGTATGTCCCATTAAATTCCATGGGATTCACACTTGAATAGATATGCATGGGATTTTCTCTCCTGTCTCTCCCCCCACCCCGGCTTCCTTTATATTTTATGCAACTGCTTCCTTCTCATTTCAAATGACTCAACTGCCTTTTGCCTTGTATTCTTTTCCTTTTCATTCTTTCCATGTTCCTTTATGGTTTTGCTTTTCTTTTTGCTTTTGCGTTCTTCTAGCCCTCTTCCTTAGGGACGCGGGTGGTGCTATGCGTTAAACCACAGAGCCTAGGACTTGTCGATCAGAAGGTCAGTGGTTTGAATCCCCACAACGGGGTGAGCTCCTGTTGCTCGGTCCCCGCTTCTGCCAACCTAGCAGTTCAAAAGCACATCAAAGTGCAAGTAGATAAATAGGTACCACTCCGACGGGAAAGTAAACGGCATTTCCGTGCGCTGCTCTGGTTCACCAGAAGCGGCTTAGTCATGCTGGCCACATGACCCAGAAGCTGTACACCGGCTCCCTCGGCGAATAAAGTGAGATGAGTGCCGCAACCCCAGAGTTGGTTACGACTGTACCTAATGGTCAGGAGTCCCTTTACCTTTAGCCCTCTTCCTTATTTGTTGCTCATTCTCACCCATTTCCTCTGGAACAAGCCCTGTGGTACGGTCTCCCACCTGATATTTAGAGGATTCCCCTTAAGAATGGAGAAGAACTGAGAAAATAAGACGCACATAAGTGGTGCAGCCTAATTCCATTACATATCAATTTTGCATGCATTCAAATAAAACCCATGTTGTTCCTGTTTTTGTGAAAAACTTACATTTAAATAGCATGCACTGTTGTACACATTTCCTCCTAAAATACCTCCTAAAATTGGTAGAAATTTCTCTGTAACACATGTATTTTTGAACTGAAACTGAATCACAAAATTTGGCAAAACAGATTGTGAGCTGCATTCTGACCCACATATACATCGAATTAGGTTGGTTCACTTTAAAGTGTGGACAAAATGAAATTCTCCTCTATTAAGCAATCAAGATGTTCTCAAACTACAATGCAAAGTAATACTTTCCTCCTCCACTTTCCATTTCACCTTCCCTGCCTCTTTATTGTTTTGGTCCCATGTTTTGTAGACCGTACTTGGTGCCAGATTTACGTATAAGCTAAACAAGCTGTAGCTTAGGGCCCCACTCTCTTTGGGACCCCCCCCCAAAAAACAAAGAAAAAAATGGGTGTACATTTCCAAAATATAAGATAAAAAACAAAATAAAACCTACATACAGCAACAGTGTTTTGTGTTGTGTAGGCTCCTATTTTGTTATGTGCAAATGGCTTTAGATACCTATAACGTCCATAAATTACCATAAAGCATATGTTCAACACAAAAAACAGCAACAATTTGTTGACAACATAGGGCAACTGGACATATAAATGTCCCCATTACCTTCAGTAGCTTAGGGCCTCATCAAACCTAAATCCGGCCCTGACCATAATAGGCCTGCAGCTGGCCTTTGCCCCTAGTTTGGCTAAGGAGCCCATCCATCAGACAGCATGGAACTTCTTAGGCTTGTTGAAAACAGCTCACCTTCAAGGGATCAAGTCTGAAGGAAGACTCAGTTAGGTGTGGGGGTTTTTTTGTCCAGGTCAAGTCGCCTTACCTTCACAGTAGGGCTCAACAACTTTGAGTCTCATTTCACCTCCAAAAACTTCTAGAAATATGGCAACCCTAATTTTATTATTTATACTCTGCCCATCTGGCAAGATTGGCCAATCTCAGGCAGGCGTGGAGGCAGGGTCCCCCCTGGGGGTGGGCCTGACAGAGCAGGGTAAGGTTTCCTTACCCTGGCCCTGGCCCCTGGTTTCTTCCTTGTTAGCAGAACCCAGACCCGGGCGAGGAAGGAGGAAAATCATGCAGTATGATGACGGATCCTGCTAATGAACGGCTGCGTGATTCAGCACCCAAATATCACTTTTGATAAAGAGACTTTTTTCAGGCCCAACAGCATCCTTCTCTCAGCACAAGGAAATGGAAGGAGGCAAGTTCAGAGCAGTGGCTCATAAAAAACATAAGTATCTTCTTAGGGCAACTACATCTAAGGCAGGTATGGAGAACTTGTGATCTTCCAAATGATGTTGGAGTACAATTCCCACCATCCCAATGGCCACACTGCCTGTGGATCATGGGACTTTATGTCCAACAGCATCAGGAAAGTCACAGGTTCCACATCCCTTGTTTAAAATGTCTCTAAGTCAGGAGAAACTGAATAAGTCAACCATGTGATGGATTTGATACCATGTATACAACTGGTCAGGGACGTGGGTGGCGCTTGCCTAGGGCTTGCCGATCGCATGGTCGGCAGTTCGAATCCCCGTGGCGGGGTGAGCTCCTGTCTTTCGGTCCCAGCTCCTGCCCACCTAGCAGTTCGAAAGCACCCTTAAGTGCAAGTAGATAAATAGGTACCGCTTTATAGCGGGAAGGTAAACGGCGTTTCCGTGTGCTGCGCTGGTGCTGGCTCGCCAGAGCAGCTTTGTCACGCTGGCCACGTGACCCGGAAGTGTCTCCGGACAGCGCTGGCCCCTGGCCTCTTAAGTGAGATGGGTGCACAACCCTAGAGTCGGACACGACTGGCCCGTATGGGCAGGGGTACCTTTACCTTTACCTTTATACAACTGGTCATCCTCTTGCTGGATCAACAAAGCTGGATGGTGTGCTCCAATATCAAGCACAAATCCAGCCTACATTAGCAAATGATATCACCTAATTTGCCCTAAACCAGATGAATGTGCAAGAAGATTTGAGTGCACAGAGACTAACCTGATGGATAAGGGCTATAGTAAGGATAATGGTGTACAAGCCAACCTTTTCGTGCAATGGCGTGCAGATTTAATGATGGAAAAGAAAAAGGAATGCCTCATATTCACATTTCACAAATAGAGGACATTTGAAAGGTGTCAAATAAATGACACAAATATTTAATTGTGAGGTTTCACAAAACAAATAGTTCCATCCTGTTTCATTTCTTAAGAACTTGGACAAGTACATTTACCTTGACTTTTGTTTCCTCGCTTATCAGCTGCATACATATGTAAAATCTGTTTCCTAGCTTTGATCACCATGACATTTAAACTAGTGGTTAAAAATAGCTGCTTTGAACCCTTTTTTCCTAACAATATTTCTTAACTTTATTTTTGGATTGCTCTAGTCTAAACTGCAATCAAATTCCTTAACCTGGACCTTCACACTTTTATTCATCCTGTCCGGAAAAAGGTGAAAACAAGAGGAGAGGAAAGGGTTTTCTAATGAATTGCAGCCTTGCTTGTGAGCTCCAGAAACAGGCTGCTAATTATAAAAGTGTTTGATTATTTAACAACATTATATACTGCTTGTTTGAAATAACACCTCAAAGCGGTTAAATGAAAAGATAACAGTATCAGTAAAAACAGTTAAAAGCAAGTATTTAAAACATTTAAAAATAATTAAAACAGACCCTCCAAATGTCCCTATTTTCAAGGGATGTCACTGATTTACAGAAGCCGTCCTATTTCTGATTTGATCCCGGAATTTCTTACTTTTACTTAGGATGTCCCTATTTTCATAGGAAAAATGTTGGAGGGTATGAAGTTATCCGACCCCCGAGCAGTCTGAAGGCAGTCCTGTATAGGGAAGTTTTTTTTCAATGTTTAATGTTTTGTTATGTTTTTATATATGTTGGAAGTTGCCCAGTGTGGCTGGGGCAACCCAGTAAACTGTGTAGGGTATAAATAGCAAAATTATCATAATGGATAATGGATGTCCCTATTTTCATCGGACAAATGTTGAAGAGTATGATAAGATAGACTGAGAAGGGGAATGGCCTGTGCAGAATCCAGATGGCCAAATAGGCTTGAAAGGTGGCATTCAGACACTAGGCTTGAGTTTCTACATCCCTGCTTTAGATATTAATATACCCCATTATTTCAAAATGGGGTAAGGCAGCCCTGGCACAGCTCTGAACCTCTGCTCCAAAGTCCTATCTAACTGCCCCACAGGTTTGGAAGAGACCTGTTAATAGTACAACCGAAAGATGGGGGAAAGAAGACTGGGTAAGGTCCAAGTCTTTTTTGAAATTTTGCATATTAAATACAGTCGTACCTCAAAAGTCAAACGGAATCTGTTCTGGAATTCTGGAAACCAAACGGTGGCTTCGGATAGGCTGCAGAAAGCTCCTGCAGCCAATCGGAAGCCGTGGAAGCCCTGTTGGACATTCGGGTTCCAAAGAACGTTTGCAAACCAGAACACCCACTTCCGGGTTTGCGGCATTCAGGAGCCAAAATGTTCAACTTGCAAGGCGTTTGGGATCCAAGGCACGACTGTAAACAAACCCCAGCACATTTAAGAGCATTTATTTTGATGTGATAGTAGCCCACAAGAATTACAACCGAGTAGCACCACAAAGATAGACATCTTTTTCTTCTTCTTTTCTGTTATAAAAGGAAGGATTTCTGTCTTTGGCCAAGACGCATACCTTGCATGTAACCCTACATCATTAAAACAAGAGCCACTCGGGGCCACACGAAAAAGTTGTGTGACAAACGATGCCTGTGATGAGAGCCTCCCTTTTCATAAGCAAGCAAACAAAAACGAATCCAGAGGTTGCTTTTAAGATGGGGAAGGGAATATGACTCTCCAAGGACCCAGGAAAATGCAGGGAAAGCATTCCAAGGCAGAGAATACTTTAGCATCAGCAAGGATTTGAAGTCAAGCCTACAGAATCTTTCACGGCTGCCTGACCAGGTTCAGCTTGTGCGTTGGAACGACTCCATTTTCTGATAGGTTAGCACTGCAAGAAAAACATGGAAATTCTGGATTGATGAGGGTCTGACAGGAATGGATCCTAAACAGGAAGAAAGCTGAGGTATCAGAATACTCGGGTTTGCTGAAGTCTCTGTGTTTATATAAAACCGAATGGGCAATCCCCCTCTCCCAGAAAAAAAGGAAAGAAAGAAAAAATCAGTCCAATAAGGACTGAGCATTTTCAATAGCTATAGACTTTCCAAGTGTCCCTATTTTCCAGGAAAGGTCCCAGATTTACAGAAGCCGTCCTGATTTGATCCCGAAATGTCCCACTATTCCTTAGGATGTCCCTATTTTCACTGGAGAAATGTTGAAGGGTATGGAGTTATGCAACCCCCAAGCCAAGTTTCTTAATACAACCCTGAAGCCTCTGAAGGAAGCCCTGTACAGTATGGGGAAGTTTCTTAATGTTTAATGTTTTATTAAGTTTTTATATGCTGGAAGCCTCCCAGAGTGTCTGGGGCAACCTAGTCGGGGGGGGGGGATGTATAAAAAAATAAGATGATGATGATGATGCTACTGATGATGATGATGATGGAACAGGGTGTCCCTATCTTCATCAGAGAAATGTTAGAAGGTATGTAGCTGCAGAATGTCAAATAACAGTTGAGAAAGAAAAATGGGATGGAGAACGGGACTGACCTTTTAAGGCCCAGGATGGGAACATTTGGCAAGGGCCATCGATGCCACTTACGAAGAGAGACAGAAAGAGAAAGCGCATGTGTAGGATTGCCCCCCCTTTAAAGATCAAGGTAAAAGTGAGATCCAGCAGAATTAATCCGAGCCTTGAGAAGCTCTGTGCACTTCTGAAGGGAGATAAAGGTCACAACCTTCAGCATCTCATGACAATGGCCACAATGAGGAGGAGCGGGGCTCAGAGTCTTCATGGACACCACCAGGGAGATACCCCAAGGGCAATGTCGTGCCCTTGGGCGGCAAATTGGGGACCCCTGCCTTATGGAACAGAATATCCTGGAGGAGGCAATGGCTGGCTGGCTGGCTGGCTTGGAACCCTGAACATGAACATTGGAAACAGCCTTATATTGAGTCAAAGCTGGCTGTCTACACTTTCTACACTGAATGGCAGTGATTCTTCATGGTTCAGGCAGGAGACATTCCCAGCCCTAGCTGGAGATACCAGGGATTGAAGTTGAGACCTTCTTCCAGTGACTTATGACCCTGTTAGGCGTGATAGTGCACTGCAAGGGGTTTTTTTTTTTGCTGTAGGTCCCACCTGTGGATTTTTAAACATTACAGAGTTGAGCTCTGGGAGTTTTGAGTCCTTTTCTCTGGAGCCCTTTCCTCAGTCTAAACTGGGGTGTGGACTCTGTGGTCCTCTAGGTGTTTGCTGGACTCCAACTCCCATCAGCTCCAGCCAACAGAGCCACAGATTGTCATCAGGGATGATGGGAGTTGTAGTCTATCAACACTTTGATGGCTTCAGGTTCCTCACCTCTGATCTAAACCCTCCACCTCCCACCGGCTACTATTTAGGGAGGGAGAGAGGCACAAACACATCTCAGTGTGTAAGAATAATAATTAACACATAAGATTGTTTGACATCAGAACTGACATAGTGGAATATGATTTTTTTGGAGTTTTCGTTTCAAGATGTACCAGAACACTTGTTGCTGACAAACAATTATTCATGCCCATTATTGTTAGTGAGCAGGGCACTAAACATTTTGAAGAGGGAACATTTATGAACCTACCATTAAATTTATAGATATTTAGCACCTTAATTATGGCAGAACAAATGGAAAGATTGAGGTGAAAGTGGTGCTGTGGTTTTGTAGGCAATTATTATGCTCAAGTATAATCATGTGGTGCTCTTACGCACATATATAATTGAAAGTGCTCATTGGCCGACACAAAACACTTTTAAAAGCATGCTGGGGAATATGTTAAAAGGGTGTTGCCAAGTGAGATACCCTAAGATGGGCTTCCATGGAAATTAAATTATGAGATGCAAAGATGAGAAGGTTAAGTGGTGTATTTTCTTGTGCTTAGTTTAGGTCAGGAGTCAGGTCAACCACTTTGGGCCTATGGGCACATTTGGGAATTTGAGAGGATGCTATTTGGGTGTGTTCCCGCCTCTGGTTGCTTCTTTCTCCCCACCCAGAGCCACTCTCTGTCCCCAAGACAAGAGAGAAGTGAGTGAAGATGATGGAGTTTATGGATCTGGCTGATCTCACCGGGAGAATCCGTGACCAGAAAGAAGAGGAACATCAAGAAGACTGGAAGAAATTTAAAGACTATTTGAATAAGTATTGTAATATTAAAGATATGTAACCACTTGAAAGAAACAATTAGGCCTAGGATCAAACTGGAATTAAATTTATAAATAAGAAAATGTACGATAAGGAAAGTTATGTAATATGATTAGGATTGTGATATGGTCTTTTGAAACACTGATATTGGAAACTGCTAAGAAATTCGGATGGAAGAGATTCGAGGAAGTCAAATACTATGTTTATGAAGATGGAAGGTACTTAATTTTAATTAATTAAGTGGTAATATGCTGTATGTATCTTTTTTCTTTTTTCTCTTTTTCTTTTATTCTTTGTTTTTATTATTGTTAATCTTTTTTACTATGTTTATCTACTGAAAATAATAAATATTATTTGAAAAAAAAGAAAAGAAAAGAGAGAAGTGAGTGTGTGTGAGGGAGAACATGCACACCTTTGCTTTGGATAAAGGTTGGGCAAAGTAGAATTAAAATGCATCCTGCACCCTGTCTTTACACAAGGTTCCCCGCCCCCCCCAAAAAACCTGCCACCATCAAATCAAAACTTATATTGGTAGATGGCACAGAAAAATCACAACCCCAGTGCCCGCCACCATCACAATAACATTAATGCAAGTCATAGATCTTCAGGGATCTTCCACACAAGCTGGCTGGCACCTGCCTGTCTCGGGAGACAATGGATGAGTTGTTGGGACTCCAGCTCCCATCAGCTGCAGCCAACATGACCACGTCAAAAGAAAGTTGGAAGCTGAAGTTCAACAACATCTGAAGGGCACCAGCTGAGCAACCCCTGGAATGAAAGCTGAAACAGACATGTTTTAACCATTATAGCAATCAGCACGCACACTTATCCAGGAAATATGACCTTTTAAAAATAATAAAAGAATTGTAAACTTGTTCTAAATCAGTTATTTAAACTGGTGCTCTTTCTGGCAATCTAAATTAAATAGCAGTTAACCACACAGTAAAGGGAGTTTCTCGTATCTACTAAACAACATACCCGTTTCAGATACACTGTTTTTATTAGCAGACTCTGAAGATACCCCATTAAGCATTCTTTTTTTAAAAAAAGGGAAATAAAGGCCCTCTCCCACTCTTCCTTATTTACATCCTTCCACAAAGTGAGCTGTTTTTCAACCAAGGAAAATAGTGGCTTAGTCCTAGCATTAATACTAGGTTTCAGAGGGTCAACAGGTACTGCAAGCAGCGTGACTTTGCATAATAACTTGCTCTTATCCGACTTGTTTGTAAAGGTTCTCAGATTGATAAGATCCAGACAGCTAGCATTATTCCATGGGCAGTCCCACACAACCTTCAAAATATAGTCCCCGATCCTGGTCAAGGAAGGGCCAGCATACACATGTCATTAAATATGTTTTTGTAGCTAATATGTAGGTTTTTTAAAAAAATGCACATAGCATCAGCTGGCGGAAATGACAATTAATGGAATCAGAGCAGGCCTGGAGAGAGAATATTTCCAAACGTGGAGTTTTTCTCAGCTACTCTGGAGGAAAAGGTTTAATCCCTCCACCACACCTACTCTGGTTTTATTAATTATCATGCACCTCCCGCTTGATGCATAAAAACATTGGCACAACGAAAATAACATTTAAAAACCTGTGCATTAGATGCAAACCCATATTTCTATATTCCTGTCAAGATTGACCCTGAGATTTCTGCTTAGAGGCAATGTATCTTAAAAACATTTGAGCATAATTAAGCCATATTAACTTTTGTGAATAGGGAATCAAGAGATAAAAGGAACAACTGGCAAGTTTGGCCTTGGAGTTCAAAACGAAGCAGGGCAAAGGCTAATAGAGTTCTGCCAAGAGAACAAGCTGGTCATCACAAACACTCTTTTCCAACAACACAAGAGATGACTCTACACATGGACATCGCCAGATGGGCAGCATCGAAATCAGATTGATTATATTCTCTGCAGCCAAAGATGGAGAAGCTCTATACAGTCAGCAAAAACAAGACCTGGAGCTGACTGTGGCTCAGATCATGAGCTTCTTATAGCAAAATTCAAGCTTAAACTGAAGAAAGTAGGAAAAACCACTAGGCCGGTAAGATATAATCTAAGTCAAATCCCTTATGAATACACAGTGGAAGTGAGGAACAGGTTTAAGGATTTAGATTTGGTGGACAGAGTGCCTGAAGAACTATGGATGGAGGCTCGTAACATTATACAAGAGGCAGCAACTAAAACCATCCCAGTGAAAAGGAAATGCAAGAAAGCAAAGTGGCTGTCCAACGAGGCCTTACAAATAGCGGGGGAGAGAAGGCAAGCAAAATGCGAGGGAGATAGTGAAAGATATAGGAAATTGATTGCAGATTTCCAAAAAATAGCAAGGAGAGACAAGAAGGCCTTCTTAAACGAGCAATGCAAAGAAATAGAGGAAAACAACAGAATGGGAAGAACCAGAGATCTGTTCAAGAAAATTGGAGATATGAAAGGAACATTTCGTACAAAGATTTCCATAATAAAAGACAAAAGTGGAAAGGACCTAACAGAAGCAGAAGACATCAAGAAGAGGTGGCAAGAGTACACAGAGGAACTATACCAGAAAGAAATGGATGTCTCACATACCCCAGGTAGTGTGGTTGCTGACCTTGAGCCAGACACCCTGGAGAGTGAAGTCAAATGGGCCTTAGAAAGCATTGCTAATAACAAGGCCAGTGGAAGTAATGATATTCCAGCTGAACTATTTAAAATTTTAAAAGATGATGCTGTCAAGGTGCTACACTCAATATGCCAGCAAGTTTGGAAAACTCAGCAGTGGCCAGAAGATTGGAGAAGATCAGTCTACATCCCAATCCCAAAGAAGGGAAGTGCCAAAGAATGCTCCAACTACCGCACAATTGCACTCATTTCACACGCTAGCAAGGTTATGCTTAAAATTGTACAAGGAAGGCTCAAGCAGTGTGTGGACCGAGAACTCCCAGAAGTGCAAGCTGGATTTAGAAGAGGCAGAGGAACCAGAGACCAAATTGCAAACATGCGCTGGATTATGGAGAAAGCTAGAGAGTTCCAGAAAGACATCTACTTCTGCTTCATTGACTATGCAAAAGCCTTTGACTGTGTCGACCACAGCAAACTATGGCAAGTTCTTAAGGAAATGGGAGTGCCTGATCACCTCATCGTCTCCTGAGAAATCTCTATGTGGGACAAGAAGCTACAGTTAGAACTGGATATGGAACATCTGATTGGTTCAAAATTGGGAAAGGAGTACGGCAAGGCTGTATATTGTCCCCCTGCTTATTTAACTTATATGCAGAATTCATCATGCGAAAGGCTGGGCTGGATGAATCCCAAGCCGGAATTAAGATCACCGGAAGAAATATCAACAACCTCAGATATGCAGATGACACAACCTTGATGGCAGAAAGTGAGGAGGAATTAAAGAACCTTTTAATGAGGGTGAAAGGAGAGCGCAAAATATGGTCTGAAACTCAACATCAAAAAAACGAAGATCATGGCCACTGGGCCCATCACCTCCTGGCAAATAGAAGGGGAAGAAATGGAGGCAGTGAGAGACTTTACTTTCTTGGGCTCCATGATCACTGCAGATGGTGACAGCAGCCACGAAATTAAAAGACACCTGCTCCTTGGGAGAAAGGCGATGGCAAACCTAGACAGCATCTTAAAAAGTAGAGACATCACCTTGCCAACAAATGTCCGTGTAGTAAAAGCTATGGTTTTCCCAGTAGTGATGTATGGAAGTGAGAGCTGGACCATAAAGAAGGCTGATCGCCGAAGAATTGATGCTTTTGAATTATGGTGCTGGAGGAGACTCTTGAGAGTCCCATGGACTGCAAGAAGATCAAACGTATCCATTCTTAAGGAAATCAGTCCTGAGTGCTCACTGGAAGGACAGATCGTGAAGCTGAGGCTCCAATACTTTGGCCACCTCATGAGAAGAGAAGACTCCCTGGAAAAGACCCTGACGCTGGGAAACATGGAGGGCACAAGGAGAAGGGGACAACAGAGGACGAGGTGGTTGGACAGTGTTCTCGAAGCTACAAACATGAGTCTGACCAAACTGCGGGGGGCAGTGGAGGACAGGAGTGCCTGGCGTGCTCTGGTCCATGGGGTCACGAAGAGTTGGACACGACTAAACGACTAAACAACAACTTTTGTGAAACTTGCTTCAAACGAGCATGCTTAGTGTAGTCATATAATTGCAGGCCATGCTGAACTCCTCAGTTGAATACTGTTATCTCAGATCCTTCAGCTAGGGATGTCAGGAATTGAATAGGAGACGGTTGTGCCAGAAGAATATTCTCTACATCAAATGCAGGTGAAAAACAAGGCAGTATATTTCCTAAGCTCCATTTTTGAGGTAGGCCTTAAATAAATGGAGAGAACTGCTGTAGTATGGAATTTTGCCTTTATTATTGTGTTCATTTCATAAGCTCCCAGGATTTATCTATGAACACAGCTTTGTTGTACTAGCTACCAAACAAACAGTGCAGTTGATAGTCCCTTCTGAATATATTTGTAGTGTGCCCTGACACCTAGAGAAACACAGCGTACACATAGATATATTAAAATCGAAGGCATGAGAATACCTTGAGGAAATAACATGCCTTTCCCACAAAGTAGCTCTTGCATTTACTAAAAATGAATTCTGATCACTCTCCTAACCACAGCATACTCAAGAGTCTTTCTTTAAGGGATCCAAAATCCACATGATGTTTTTCTCCAGTTTTCCTTAGGCTTAGATTATTAGTATTTGCTCAGCTGCCGGAAAAATCAATATACAACTCAATAATCTTATTCCTCTTGGCAAAAGCAACAGGACTCCGAAAGAGCTTAGTGTAAAGATGGCTGCCTACATTTACACACTTTGGATACCAGCTGCCATCTTCTTTCCTTCAAATGTGGACGTTTTCAAGCTAATATTGCACTTGCTTTGATTAAATTTAGTGTATTGGGGTTGTGGGGTGATTGTTATGACACTATGATGTCGTTGCTGTTAATGCTCCTCTGCCTGCTTTTGACTGTTAAGAATCCTAAACAATGTGTGATTCTACAATTATATTTTGATTTTGCTGTTTTACTGTGTTTTTGTTATTTGCTTGCGAATGGCTTTGAGTGGACCAGCCATCATGAAAAGGAGCAAATGATTACTTAGCAAACAAACGAGTGCATTTAAAAGCCTGTTTCCTCCTTGAAGTTTAGACCTCTCAAACATTCGATTCCTGAAAGTGAGACCTGCTCTATGGAACAAGAAATGCTCAAACTTCAGGTGAATTTTTGCTTCCAAAAAGTGTTCCATTTTATCTAAAGGTAAAGGTAAAGGGGCCCCTGACCATTAGGTCCAGTTGTGACCGACTCTGGGGTTGTGGCGCTCATCTCGCTTTATTGGCCAAGGGAGCCGGCGTACAGCTTCCGGGTCATGTGGCCAGCATGACTAAGCCGCTTCTGGCGAACCAGAGCAGCGCACAGAAACGCCGTTTACCTTCCTGCCTGAGCGGTACCTATTTATCTACTTGCACTTTGAGGTGCTTTTGAACGGCTAGGTTGGCAGGAGCAGGGACCGAGCAACAGGAGCTCACCCTGTCGCAGGGATTCGAACCGCCAACCTTCTGATCGGCAAGTCCTATGCTCTGTGGTTTAACCCACAGCGCCACCTGGGTCCCCTCCATTTTATCTAGTAGGTCATTTAACATTATTTAGCCTGTCTTAGGAACGTAAGAAGCAGCCTTATACTGTATAAGACCATTGGCCCATCTAGGCCAATATTGTCTACACAGCAGATGGAAAACCTGTGGCTCTCCAGATACTGTATCAGTAGACCACAGTCCTCACCATTCCCGAGTACTGGCTGTGTTGCCTGGGGCTGATGGGAGCTGAAGTCCAAAACTTCTGGAGACCACTAGGTTGGTGAAGGCTGCTGTATATACTGTACATAAAGGTAAAGGGACCCCTGACCATTAGGTCCAGTTGTGACCAACTCTGGGGTTGCGGCGCTCATCTTGCTTTATTCGCCAAGGGAGCCGGCGTACAGCTTCCGGGTCATGTGGCCAGCATGACTAAGCCGCTTCTGGCGAACCAGAGCAGCGCACGGAAACGCCATTTGCCTTCCCACTGGAGCGGTACCTATTTATCTACTTGCACTTTGAGGTGCTTTTGAACGGCTAGGTTGGCA
Organism: Podarcis cretensis; assembly: GCF_951804945.1. Classification (NCBI taxonomy): domain Eukaryota; kingdom Metazoa; phylum Chordata; class Lepidosauria; order Squamata; family Lacertidae; genus Podarcis; species Podarcis cretensis. The sequence continues at coordinate 16,503,524 of NC_137187.1, forward strand.
GGAGCAGGGACCGAGCAACGGGAGCTCACCCCGTCGTGGGGATTCAAACCGCTGACCTTCTGATCAGCAAGTCCTAGACTCTGTGGTTTAACCCACAGTGCCACCCACGTCCCTTTTCAGTACAGTACATACTTGGTAGCAAACCTAATTGAACTCAATGGGGCTTAGTCATGAGCAGCAGTGTATAAGTTATTTCAAAAGTGCACAGTCCCTACATGATGGCCACCCCTTTCTAAGATTATACAACCTTCTGATACAATCATAACAAGCTTCTACTCTCTTTTTTCATATAAGATATTTCTTTTTGAGAATCAGCAAGGAGACAATGATAGAGTAAAGGCTTTGCTCTTGTTTTTGCAGCCAATAAATTACAGCTTCTGCTCCTGTGCTTCTGCTCCTGAACCCCTGACAGTTATTATTATTTTGTTAAATTAATTTCCGGGAAAACCATCTCCCCAAAAGAGCTGCTACCATGTGTGGAACCATGTGTGTGTAGCCAGCATTTTGGGGAACAGATTGGGATTAATATGCAAAAAAATCACCAATGTATAGCACCACCTAAAAATTATTTTGATAGTAGATACTTGAGTCTTTGCTGAGATTCAGCTCCAGCTCTTCCACAAATAGTGTCTACTCAATAAAGCTCTTCTTTTATTTTACTAAAACATTTCTGTTTCAGATTGCAGCGACATAAAAGCTCAAATCAGCAAGTCAGAGGGCCACCAGGTAACTTACACCTTTGAAGGTTTTCTCTGAGGCCAAAAAAGGACAAGATTTTTAATTCCGCCGCAGCCACCCTCCGACAAACATTTCTGTAGGCCAATATTGTGTCATTTCTGTTTGGAAGATTTGGCAGCATTGATACTATACTGTGTAAAGTAAGGTCAAGTTATTTTCCTAACCCAGCCTTCAACATTTCTTAGGGCAAAGGTATGTAAGAGAACCCCAGCTGATTTTTGTTTTGAACAGGAAAAACACCCCTTTGGGAAGAGGAGATTTTTAGAGCTGAGAAGCAGTGGGGAAGGAGGGGTGGCTAAATCTTTCCTTGGCTTCCCCAAGCTACTCACCCTCCCCTATGGAATTCCAAACAAATGTTTGTTCTGTTCTGTATATTTGGGTGTAATGTGCAGTTAAGCACTTGGGCTCATGTTACGTGCCAGACAGCATGTACACGTGCACAAAAGCAGGCATGGTTCCTTAACTCTCAAAGTGAAGCTACCGTATCTCCAGACTAGGCATGCTGTGTAAACATTTGCAAAGTTCACGTTTTGGCTTGTTACCTGTTTCCATCATGCCCGACCTTCATTTCTCTCTCTCTCTCTCTCTCTCTCTCTCTCTCTCTCTCTCTCTCTCTAGGAAGAGTAACAAGAAGTCAACAATACAAACATTCCAAAGATTTTGACCTAAAACAGGTTTACATCCAGACCATACAAGTCATGTAATAGAAATCAGTTCTCAAGGACCACTTACCTTCAGTTGATGGGGGTGGCGATTGCAGTCTGGCATGGGCCATGGTGGCGTCAAAGGTAGTCTGTTGGCTTCCACGTGGCTAGTAGAGGACATCACTTCCCCCATTGGCGATTTTGGCTGCCGGGGCTGGACCCAGCACTCATTTGGCAGTTGGATTCCCCACCAATTCTGAACATACTCCAGGGCATGGTCCTCTTTCAAAAAAGTCTTTAGGTCTCAGGGCTGGCCTACTCCCCTCACCCCCTGCTCAGGAAGAGGATGTTCTGAAATACCACATGTCCATTAAGGAACAGGAGTTAGCCACCAAGACCATGTCCTTGCATGTAGTTGCTACCACCGTCTCCAGCAAATTCCAATGGTTCCCCAACTCCTGTGATTGCTTCCACATGTGCAGGCTGCTAAAGGGCAGCCTTGGCTTCCATCACCAGGAAGCCAATTACAGGCCCAATGGAGTGCACCTGTCACCAATGGGCAATGAGGTTTGGTTGCTGCATAAGTGCAATGGTCTTCCGGATTGGTTGCTGACGTGAGTGGTTTGGCAACGGGCTGTCAGGGATGGACCGACAAGTCATTGAGTGGGATCCTTAGTCAAGGTGGACAGAGGGGCTTTGGGAGCTCTTCCAAGGGATCAAGGTACCCCATTCAAGAAGTCCAGAGGAAGGTACTCCTGTTGGGATGCCCAGGCGGGGACTGACAGGCCACAACAACCCCCAAATGGTATCTTGGAGGGGCCATTCCAATGTGATGATCCTTAACCTAGGATTAACCCTGCCCAATAATCAACCAGCAGACAGGTTGGACGATTCAGGGTACACACCTAATGCTCACGCCGAAACCTACTGACATCTGTCATCAGTAAAGTGGCCCATTTTAATCCAAAATTGATCGGCCTATTATTACTGCATCTTCTTGTGTTCTGTCCCCCACCATTTGTATCTTCACTGCACCTGGGGCTGCAAGATGGGTGCTGTAGATGGCGACTCCTGGTAAGTTCTTCATTGATAGAGCCTCTCCACAAGCATTCTTGAGGAGCAGGAGAAGGAAACAAGCCTTCTCCTTTATTGACGAATGCAATGAGAGGTGGCCACAGCTCACCAAAGTTATCTCTTTTAGTGACCCCTTTTGCTGCTGTTCTGTGTCTTGCGAAGCGATCTGATATATCCACTTCCCATGCATTATTGATCTGACTGCAAAAAGGAATTTTGGTTTTCAGTTTCCAATGCTGTGCAATTACAAGACGAGCAGTGGTCAGTAAAAAGCATAATAATTTCTTGTGCTGAAGAGGGTTATTCATATCAATGTCTAGAGAAAGAAGTGCCAGGTTGGGTTTGAAGGATTGGTTTGCGATTTTAGCAATTGTTTTAAATACATTGTCCCAGAACACACCTACTATCTTGCACCCACAACCAGGCACAGAGAAATAAGCCCATGTCGCCATATTCTGCCCAGCACATAGGGCAGATGATATTGCTAATTTTAGCAAACCTAGATGGGGTCCAGTGCCACCTGAGAATGACCTCAAGGGATGCTTTTTGCAGTCTCATCAAGATCATTCTCATGGGGGGTATGGGCGGGTTGCCTAGCCAGATCCCATCCCATTTGTTTTCATCAGTGATTTCCACCAATGCCCACTTCCCATAACTATCTGAGACCTCCAGGGTCCCCATAGCATGATCTATGACAGTATTGTATATCACTGCGACTACCCTGTTCAGGGTCTATTATAGAATGAATTAAAAAATATAATTGGAGTTGGTGCTATCTCTCGCTAGGTGTTTTGCAAACCTTAAGCAAGCGAAACCAGCCAGTGCCTCTTAGTTTCCCCTTGAAGTCCTGCCTTAGTGGTAGCTTTACTGTTGGGGAGTAGTTCATGAGTGCGATAAAACCCATTTATTTCCCATTTTCTAAGCCAAGAGTATATCATGCCCAGCTTTTGAGAGGAAAATGTTTTTTGAATGTGCATTACAGATACAGTGGTAGCTCGGGTTAAGTACTTAATTCATTCCGGAGGTCCGTACTTAACCTGAAACTGTTCTTAACCTGAAGCACCACTTTAGCTAATGGGGCCTCCTGCTGCCGCTGCGCCGCCAGAGCACATTTTCTGTTCTCATCCTGAAGCAAAGTTCTTAACCTGAAGCACTATTTCTGGGTTAGCGGAGTCTGTAACCTGAAGCGTATGTAACCTGAAGCGTATGTAACCCGAGGTACCACTGTACAGCATGTACACAGCATTGGGACTATGAAAACAGGGCAGGGGGTTGTCAAGGTCATAGTGAGTTTCACCCTGAGGTTGGTTGACTCCATTCAGTTTGATGAGTCACGATTTGTGGCAGCCTCATCTATGGCAATAGAACCTTGTTGGTACTACGTAGCAAGTGGATGGCAGAGCCAGTGTTACTCAGGACTTTGACCTTGTATCAGGTGATATCAATGCATCAAGGCAATATAATGCCTTAGTGGCATATGACATCAGGTGCGGGGCTGGCGGAAACACAAGGCTGCAAAGGAACTCCCAAGTACAGCTGATGCCAGCAGGGCTTGCTGGCTGGTACAAGCCCTGCTTTTGGCAGGGATCAGCTGCCAGGAGCTCAAGTGGAAACACTCGAGTGCAGTGGAATCCCAGCAGAGCTTGCAACCAGCACCCATCAACTGGTCAATGCTGGCTGCCAGCCTTGCTTGCCAAGGAATAATCAGGAATGCATTTTAAGGCTCCTGATTTTGCAACTGCCGTCATGTATGGGGCAGCTGGACTTTGGACTCATGGGCCAAATTAGAACTGCATCTGGGCCTAATTTGATAGCTCTTTCCTACCCCAACCCTGTATATTGGTGCTGCTCTTATATAGGGTAGGTGGGACTTTCCCCCCTTCACATTATCAGTTTGGCTAATGAGAATGCCCCTGAATATGGGAGGGGTGCTGTTCCTTGCTCATTTTCTCATGTTTGTTTATTTATCGATCTGTCAGCTGCCCTTCGGTTTAGTTAAACGCCCAGGGTGGTTCACTAGGTAAATAAAAACTAGTACCTATTGAGTAAGCACAGCTAGGTCACGTGGTATACTAAAGAGGGCTTTGACATGAAGTCCAAACAACACTCACCTTTTTACACATTAAATGGTGCCACCACTCCTGGGCGGTTGCTTAAGGCAATATAAAACAAAGTGTGGCATTTCTGGGGTGGCGGCAGAGGAAGACTGACTGCTGTGAGTAGCCCTACTGTAAATGTGAGAGAGCTAAGCTACAGAAAGACCCACAGAGAAGGGTCCTTTTAATTCCTGCGGCTGCAAACAGAGGCCATTAAGAGCTAATGCATGTGAAGCTCTTTTACTTCTTGCTTTTGAGGCAGTGTCAAAGCGTCGTTTCTTAATCTACATCTCTGGCATCCTTCACATACTGTGCAGCCCCCTTTCTGAAGCAATATTTGGTTTTGCTTAGCACGGCAGGAATAGTGGAAAGCCATGTGCTGCATAGCAGCATGTTGCCCTTCAGGCAAAAAGCTACTGGCAATTATATGATCTCAGTGCTGAAAGAATCCAGGCGTTTGAAAGCTCCCCGGTACTAAGAGCCACCAGGAAGCAGTTGCTCGGCCCTAATCTGGTATCTGCAACCTGAGTATTTGGGTCCGTCCCATTAAGAACACATTAACAGCGCAGATTCCCGCAAGAGTATGCCAGGCTCCCTTCTCTGAAGCTCTTCCTCCTGAAGGTCTTGCTTCTTGTGGCAATACAAGAAGCTGGTTTCAAATGTAATTTTTCACATGCTCACTTTTCTAAGGGAGTCAGTGACATTCAAGGGTTTCAGTCAAGACAATTTCTGCAATGATGGCTTATTATTAATAGCCACCCATGCTGTAAGACAGAGATGACCCATGGCCCAGATGCAGCCTCAAAAACCACTTTAGTTGGCCTCCATGTCAAACTTTAAACAAAGTACCTTTTTAAAAAAGCTTTTGGAATAAAGCTTGGTCAGTGGTAGCCATTGTGGTGCCTTCCGTATGCTGGAGACCACAAACCCCATAATCCCTGGCCGTTAGCCACAACTGGTCAGGGCTGATAGCCCAAAAAATATCTGGTGATTACCATATTGTCTACTCCTGTACTGGGTAATAACCTAGTATATGCTGGTATAGAGAGAAAGAGAGAGAGATGCAACAAAGTAAAGTATGGAAATATAGACTGTAAAACCTTTAAAATGTACCATTCCAAGTAAGTTCCAAAATGTCCCCTTAAAAAGTTCCTTTCCAAAGTTTTCCTCTTCCTCCAGCACAGGAAAAGACCACATGTTTGGAAAGTTTAAAAATGGTTTACTTACAAACTCTCCAAAGGTCAGATTCATGTGCTTTTCCATATACCAGTTAAAAAAAAAATTGCACAGGCAGCAAAACTTAGCAAAGTTATGTTGGCAAATTGTGTTTTGGAAGTTGGTGTTAACTATGGATAGCAAAAAACAGGAAGCAGAGGAGAAAAATCCTATGCATTGGAGGGATGCATAGTTCAGGAGTGTTTATCATTGACCAACATTCTAGGGGCTGCAGGACAGCAGTGTGTGTAACTACCTACATTCTATTACATGTGAACCACTTTGAGGGTCCCCCCCCTCTTTTTTACAATCAAGTGGTATATACATTTTATGAAATATAAAATAAATATGCACACATAAACAGGCACCCACTCACCCAGGTAATCCATGCAAGCCAACTAAGGGAAAGGGGTATACACCCCTTGCTGGTCATCACATAATACGGGCTTCCTCAAACTCGGCCCTCCAGATGTTTTGAGATTACAGTTCCCATCATCCCTGATCACTGGCCCTGCTAGCTAGGTATAATGGGAGTTGTAGGCCAAAAACACCTGGAAGGCCAAGTCTGAGGAAGCCTGATATCATATGCCTGTCTGTTGAGGTTCTTTTGCCATTGACTCCAAATTTGGTGGGGTCTGGGGCAGGGGCTGATCTGGCTCCAATGCCTTGGGTTTAACCACCTCTGCCATAGCGGCACTCCAAATTGCCAAACCACAGTTTTGCATTATACACAGAGCCATAGTTGTCACTGTCACAGCTCTGAAATGCATATACAGTTTCTGTTGCTTGCGCAGTCTTTCAAAAGCGAAGCAAAAGCCATGCATCTATATTTAACTCACATTATAGTAAATGCGGTTTCCATGCTAACCTGATTTCAATTTTCTTTCCTGATGAGCTTTTTAAAGCAAATGTGTCAGCCTCTTGTACAGAGTATTGGGAAGGATAAAGAGGATTGAAAAAAAAAACACTCAACAGAAAAAGTAACAAGCGGTAGAATACTTTATAATATAAATGATTGGTTTACATAAAGTTCTTAATCACATTTTCTGTAAGTATGTGTGACATGGTGGTGGTATTCTTATCACTGTAAAATGCCCCCCTATGGTTGAAAACCTCCCTCTCACATGTATGGATCATGTGCATTCTTCCCAAAACAATTCCACCTCTTGATCAAGTCCACTGATGCTCACAGAAGCACATACCTGATCTTGTTCATCCACATAAGGGGCCATTTTCATATTGTGATGTGGAAGCCAGCCACAGGGCTTAGCTGGTAGCCAAACCACCAATGAACCAGGCCAGTGATGGGTTTTCAACACTGGAAGACTTGAATTATGTTGTCTAGAAATTTGATGCAAATGTTGAAACAAAGAATATTCCGCTGTAGTTGTACATCTAGATTTTTGGACTACAGTTTTCTTCTAATCCCATGGTTTGCACATAGTACTAAACCAAATGAGCAAACATTTGGGCGCATGGTGTAAAAATTGTGCCTGCTTCACTTGTCCTCCAACCTGTTGCTGACATTGTACCCAGGGCTAAACCTGTATACAACTCCAAGTCCATGGTTTGTTGCGCTCCAAGCAACCCATGAGCTGTAGCAAAACATTTGTTCATGGTTTACATTTTGTAGTTTTCTTGGAGGAGACAAACCAAGAGCCCAAGTTTGCATGTAATGATAAATCAAACCATGGTTTAGCTATGGGTAGTGCAGTGGCAGCAGGAACGGGGGAGGAGCAAAACAGCTGTGATTCTGGCTCTCTGTCCACTTGTCCACTCACACCTAACCATGGTATTTCTCAATGTTACCTGCAAGCAAGACTAGTGTTGTGATGTTGCCTCAAGGCTTTAGTGACCTGCTTCATATGATTGTTGTGAGGTAAATTACTGAGTCAATTTCGGAGCTAACATTACCTTCAGTCTTGCAAAGCTGGAAAACTATAAATCTAAATAATTACTCCACATCTTCCAACAACAGCCAATACTTGACCTGTTTTCTATTTTTGTGTGGGAAGGAACTGAAGGGATGAAACAAATATCTGCAACCCCCCCCCCCCCAAAAAAAATGGGTTTGAGTGTAGAGTAAGTAAGCCCTAAGTTAATTCCTGTTAATGGTTAAGGGCAGAAAAATGTTTTGCCTTGTTATTGTCCATCTTTTGTGGAACTTTTGAATCCTGCTTTTATTGCAGAGCTCATGGCACTGGCCAAAGATTTATAGTGATGAAACACAGAATTGAAGACATTTGCTTATGTAACAATGCAGTAAAAAGCACAAAAGCAACTGTAAAACTTCACACCAGAAAACTTGGCAAATAAGTCCTGAGACCTTAAGAACTGAGCATGCTTTAATTTGGGACAATGGATGGAATTCAGTTTCTTGCTATGACACTTATTCCATCAGTGCAAGCATTTCCTCCCCCCCCCCCCCCCCCCGTTTTGGGGGTTCTCTTGACTCTCCAAAGCAGATTTGGGGGACATACAGGGAGAAGAGTGGGGCCCCACTGAGTTAGAGGAAGTTTTTGCACTGGCATACATTAGTGACCCAAATCTGGCCCAGATAACTCAACAGCTCCAGAACCTATTGGCTGAATTAAGGCCTGGAACTTCTTGCCAAGGCAGTTCTTCTTATTTCAGAAAAGCTAGAATGACCAAGCTTTGGCCAAACGACCCTAGATTTTGCAGCACTATTGCTAAACACATCATGAAATAAGCATTACATAAGCTGCTACAGTTTTCTGTCACAAAGTCCATGGGGGAAGGCTGCCAAGATATTGTCATTTTGGATGGAACTCTGCACATAATCAGGTTCATGAAAATGAAAATGGATTTATAGCCAGATATCAATAGGGCCAGATGGTTGCACTTAGATCTTTATGGTGCTTCCTGCTACATTATCTGTCTCAGATAATGGCTTAAAAAGGTAAAGGTACCCCTGCCCGTACGGGCCAGTCTTGACAGACTCTGGGGTTGTGCGCCCATCTCACTTAAGAGGCCAGGGGCCAGCGCTGTCCGGAGACACTTCCGGGTCACGTGGCCAGCGTGACAAAGCTGCATCTGGCCTGCTTATCTGTCTCAGATAATGGCTTAAGACTTGGCTAAACATGATTTACACTTCTGGATTGGCTTCTACAATAATCTCACACGCAGCCGTTGAACATTTTAGGTGCTTTCTTCCCTGCTGCAATCCCACAGGGAATGCATGAAGATGACGCAACCACATGGGTAGGGCTCCTCCCACAGGTTTTTCTCTATTGCCTCACTATTGCTTCCCAGAAAGGTCCTGATCATGCATCTCTGTGTGTGGTGGGGGGGGGGGGGGAGACTACATAATCTGCTTTGGGCAAAGGCAGCACTCAATTGTACAGGACTGCACCACAGAAAAAGTAGGTATCACACGACGGCAGCTCCTTTCTTAGTCATCTGCACTGAATTCCAGCTCCAATTGATGCACATTAATGCTGATGACATACCAAACTTAGTGCAGGTTGGATTTTTTGCCCCAAGCTGCTGCCGAACTCTCTTTTTGAGCATTCTTTGATTTTGGGGATGTAGGATGGGGAATGTGGGTGTTATTAATGGAATGGCAGTTCAAATATGGGCAGAGAGCTGGAGTCCTGGGCAAGAAGGAAATTTTAATGTTTTGCTTAGCGTCTTACAAAATGGAGGAATTAACTATAAACCAACTGAGATTGGTAAAAATGTTCTCTCCTTCTAAATGAAGGAGAGAATTGTGGGAAATTCTCCATTACAACGTCTCCCTATTACAATTTTTCTTCCGCTGCTTTTATCTCAAATCCTGCCCACGATTTCATTTGACTATAGTATTTTTCTTTTAATACTCCACAAAAGGCCTCCATTCTTCTATAAAAAGTTCATCGTTTTGATCTCTTAATTTCACTGTCAGCTTTGCCATTTCTGCATAGCTCATTGCTTTCAAAAGCCACTCTTCCTTTGTTGGAACTTGCTCTTCTTTCCATTTCTGTGCATATAATGTTCTAGCTGCTGTTGTCACATACATCCATAGGTTGGTCATCTTCTTTGGAACCTCTGTCCCTATTATGCCTATAAGGAAATATCCTGGTCAGGGACTGGGCAGAGGAGGAATGGTGGGCAGAGGAGGAATGGTGGAGACAGCCTCCCCATCCTGACCCTTCCAGGGAGGAGGAAGAGGAAGACAGTATAGATTTACAACAGGGGTTTGAGGGCAGTCACAGCGCAGAGGCAGATGAGAGGGAAAGTTGGGAAATCATGGGAGAGCCAGAGCAACACCTGGCTGACACGTTGTCACTAGAAAGCATCCCTGACCCTCCATCTCCTAGAACCTGGTGAGCCTTAAAAGTAGGAGAGCAAAGAGCTCAGAGACAGAGGGCACGTAGCAACACCCGTAGACGTGACGAATGAGGAAGTGGGAGAGACGGGGGTGGGGGTGGAGATTAACTTGGGACAACGCCATTATCCAAGATGCTGGGTTCTATAGCCTCTCTCTGTAAAGTTTGGGATAAAAAGGACTGTAATAAACTTTTCCTTGTCTTATACTTTCCTGGGCCACAGACAGCACCCTGACAGTTTTTTGGGAAGAGGGGTGCATTACTTTCTGAGGGGAGCAGCATATGCCAGGGGTGGGCAAGGCCACAGGCAAATGTGGGGGGAGCAGCAGATACAAATTTAATCTTTATATGGTAGGCTAATTTCATGCATGCTCCATCCAGACAAGCAAGATAAAACTATCAGAGTCCAAGGGTGCTTTTCAGCCAGGCACAAGCCAAAAGCACCCAGTTGAAGGTATGAAGCAGGGCTGGGGAAGGGTGTGAAAGTCACAAAGGCCACAAAGAGAGGCGTGGAGGGTTAGTGGAGGGTCACATCTGGTCTGTGAGCATAGGGTTCCTCATACCTGCTTTGAAGCACCACAATATTTCTTTTCTGACTCTGCTGAAACTGACTACATCACAGCTAGTGGGAGACAGACTTTGCATTGTTATTGTCATCACCACCACTGTTTTAGTTTAGGATTCATTCAGCCCCTCATTCAACTTCCTGTGGCCCTTACGAGCCATGTCATCATCAGTATGCTGATGACAACAATCAGCCTTACTTCCCATTGGTCCTAGATAAAGCTCTCTCTCACTATTTCTGCTGCCTGGCAGAAATAGAAACCTGGATGCAAACCAGTTGGCTCCAACTTGGCTCCGGCAAGATTCAGGGAGATTGTTACGGTAAATTCCGGGTGCGGAGTTGCCCTGCCACCCAGCTCGTCGGACGGAGTCCGCGGGTCCTAGCGGAAGAAATGAGTTCAGCTGGAGACGGAGCAAGATGCGGAGATCCGAGTTTATTGCACAATAGGTTCAAGATGAGGTTGAACCCCGAGAGTGGGGCGACATAAACTTTTAAAAGTTCCCTCCAGGTCCCAGAATACAGTGCAGAAAACGTCACGAATACATCACAAGAGGTGGGATTACACAGATCAGCACTTCAGGAAAGTGGGTGGTGGGTTTACACAGATCATCACTTCAGTAAGGTAGGGACTACATAGATCAGCACTTCAGTAAGGTAGGCAAGGTAGAGGTTGCATAGATCAGCACTTCAGTAAGGTAGGGACTACATAGATCAGCACTTCAGTAAGGTAGGGATTGCACAGAGTAAAGAGATATGCATAAACGTTTCCTGAATACAGGTGATGGCAAGACAATGGCACAGCTATGCATCGCCCATTACCTAGCATTGCCCGGAGGAAGGGCTTGACTGGACCATCTGACAGGATTAAGGTTTTCCTGGGTACGTGACCTGTCGGTTTGAGGATTATGGCGCTGGGAGTAGCATCATGGAGTCCGGAGGGAATCGAGTAGAATGACGTTAAAATGGAGAAGATCGAAGCTTTGGCTGATTTTATATTATTTTCTGAAGTTTTCAGCTTCTTGCCGGTCAAGTGTATATTGTATATTAAAAGCGGAAACAAATGGATACAATATAACAAGACTTTGACAGTTTTACGAGGTCGCTAGTTTCGGTTCCATTGTTCTAGCAGCGGGGAGTCGTCAACAACTTGTCAGGAGGTTAAATGAGGTGTGCAAGAACTCCCTGAGCTAGCTCCTGCAGGGGAATGCACGTTCTTGATTGGCTAAGGCGCAGCCATTATGGTCAATGGGGAAAACAGTACGATACGGTCTACTCATGTTAGAAATAGGGCGAACAAGACTTAAGGAAAGGCTTATTTCGCCCGTATATAGAAGGAAAGGATATATGTAGAAGGAAAGGATATTATTTATAAAGTCAAGGGGTATAGTGTGGTGCTTGTGCAACAGTGTGGGGGTTCAGGAGTCACGGCAGAGCTGGGCGCCGTCGAGGTCATCGCCTCGGGCCCCTTACTCAAGAGGAGGAGGAGTGAGGAAAGGTACCCCCCCTCCTTCTGTATCAAGATGGTGGCTGGAATAAAGAAGCACTCCAAGGAGCTGGGAATCAACAGATGTGGCTTGCCATCCTTCAGTGCTGCTGGCTGCTATCTTGGAAGCATGCTGGCTGCAGCCTGACTGCCCGTTAATGACCACAATGAGAAACACTTTTCAGCATGTTTAAGAGGGTTGAGTGCTTTCCTGGAAGCGGCAAAAGTTCCTGCCTGTTTTCTACATCCAGTGGAGTCCAAAATAGACGTCAGCAAAACATTTTAAGATAAAAAGAACTGGGTAGCATACCGCCACTTAGAGATAGCAGAATATAGCTCTCTACCTCCTAAGACATCTCAGCAAGCAATCCCCGACATCAACAAAATGAAAACAAATGCCAAATTCAGAAATCTGGCTTCAGGGCCCCCCAGTGTGGAGCTCATCACAATTAGCACATGGCAACTCTGGGCACCTACCAGGGTCCCCGTGACCTGTTAATTCTCTCTATCTTGTCTGGTGTTCCAAGCAGCATCAGACTGATGCATCTAGCCACTCTTGATTTCCTATAATGCCCCTGACTTAGTATCATTCTGGGGCATTCTGGGAAATTCCAAGGGACTTTACAATGGGTAAAGTTCACTGAACACTGTTGCCATGTAGCACTGCTGCACTTCACTGGGTTAAAGGATAATGGGAAGTAGCTAAAGTCAACGGAACTCTGCCCCTTCGCTAACCCTGGCTCAGGTTGACATCCCTTAAATATTGACTCACCAGGGACTTGCCACTTGTTTACAGTTTACATTTACATTCCCATGGGTGAGGTCCCATTTGCATCTCCTCTTGGATTGTCAGGAAAGTCACATTCTTGTAGGGCGTGAGAACTATGTAAAGAAAGAAACATTTGTCTTTGGACTAGGCAACCTACACATCACACACTGTTTGCAATGGAGAGTGTTCACCCAACACAAAACCATGGCTAGTCTGCCAAGAAGCATAACACTACCTGAAGCTTGTATGCAGGCATTTTTACATGTCACTGGAGGGAAATTAAGCTACTCCCTTGGCAAAATAGAAAGAAAAATAGATAGTTTCCACCCCCTTCCCTGCAAATGACTGCCAAACAAATGGAGTCAGGAAATTCAAAGATGGTAACACCACAGCACTGACTTAGGTCTTACTAGATGAGACAGGGAAGAGAAAAGGAGGAGACACAGGATTCTCTGGGGGCACGTGACACCCATAACTCTAACGTATAATTATATTACAGAGATTTTACTTTTTGCTCATTGCAAAAAACAATGGTTTGCTGCTTACAAAAAGATATGGCAAGCACTAAAAGGGCTAGTTATTTTGACAATATTTTGTGAGCTTCTGTTGACATGCCCACTCCCTTCCACCCCCCAAAAAAGCACAAGTAGTATATTTGACAATGAAAAAATGTGATACATCTGGAAAAAGTGTGTGTGGGGGGGGCTCCGTCTGGTTCAAAAGAAGCTGTCTCAGGTGTCCCATGTGCACTTTCTGCACACCTGTGTAAATATACTCAAGGACAGCAAGCACACAGACATCTGTTTTCCTGCATATACATGCACTAAAAACCCCTGAGTGTCAGTTTGGATATGCAAAAGAATGGATAGACAAGAGTCTAATAACTGTATATGAGATCCAGACAGAGGCTGTACCTAGTGTCAGTCCTGCTCAAAGCAGATGCATTAAAAATCAACACGTCTGACTTAGGTCCATTTAACTGCTGTTTTAATTGCTGTGTTGTTTTAATGGGATTGTTTTATTGCCTATTTTAAACATAGTCATTTATGTGCTAAAGCTTTAATGTGATTGTTTTATTGTGTATTTTCACTGTGGGGTATTTTTAATTATTTTGTATGTTAACAGGGTTGTACAATCAGTTTTTATGTTTTGTAAACCACTTCAAACTGGTTGCACTCTGAGTAGAATTTAGTTGTGTACAAAGAACAGTATCGACATTTTTTCCTAAAACTCTGAGATTTTCTGACATTCAAAATTAACAAACAAAGGCAGGAATTGGGATTGTGCTTACAGACTGTCCCCCTGAGCTTTACACTTTCAGTGAGCCATTTGCACAGAACCTGTGATCATACTACCCTGGATATGTATGGGTTCATACACATACAATCCATATCCTAACCAAAATAATGTGTCCATGGGAGCTTATGACCCAGCACCTGCCAGCTTCCAAAGCCTGAGAGATGGGACTTTCTTGGAAGAGGTAAGGGAACTGGAAGGAGTTGCCTCTATTCAAGGCAGCTGCTACTTAGGACACTCAACCACTGGACCTCCATGATATATATCTTGCCACAGGTCTAGGCTTCCTCTGTGCACCAGGACACCCCACCACCACCAGTTATCATCTTCTGGACCCCAAGAACAAATATGATGAAACACTTGGATAGAAGCCATCATATAAAGTACAGTGTTTGTATGACACATTTCACTACCTTTGGTCCCAAGGATGAGACCTGATTTATGTACCTCTGGGATCAGAGCCTCTAATAATTTATTAGAAAGGGTATGGCTGCAAGGCTTAATACAGCAACCCTCAGTTGCTGCCTGGCTGGTGCAGCACCCAATATATCCAGTTTCTTGGTCTGTGCTTTAGTTACCTTTGTGGGCAGCACTACTGATGTTTCAGCAATGGTGTCGGGGACCCTGGCCTCAAAGCTAGCCTTCTCGCCTAGTTGGACAGCTCCTTTATGTCCTCATAAGCCCATGACTTCAGGCCTACTAGCTCTTGTTTTGACAGGAATGGGGCAATGGTGTACATATGTCGGCTCTGTGCAAAAACAGCCCTTGCAGGCACAGGAAGTGAGATAGGTGGGATCAGTGGGCTTGATCCTGAGCTCAGGTTCCACATGTTTCTACCTTAATCAACGCCTGAAGTAGGCAGTAATGTGTCCGGAAAAGTTTTCTGTGCAGAAAACTCAGTGCTTTCTGTGTTTAGGTAAAAAGACGGGCTTAAAAAAATGTTTCTCATAAATAGCATTTGAAGCAGACAATGCTCATCAGAGCACAGTTTGCACAGCAAAGGTTGGGAGCCCTTTTCTATTCAAGGGCTACATTTCCTTGAAGACAACTATCAAGAGGCAACATGGTTGGAGCCAAAGGGAAAAAATGAACAGGTCATGCATGTGATTCTTACCTTTTTACAGGAGGCTGTATTCCAGCCATGGGGGGAGGGGGGAATCAGAGGTTGATACATGCATACCTCCACCCTGTGATGGACAAATGGACAATCTATGTCAAATCAGCTGGTCCAGCTCTGGTCTACCTTGCTCTGATCCAGCAACATACTACTTCTCTTTTTATGCAAGGGTGCCTTTGCAGGATCCTTCAGCTCATATTCATGATGCCTTGCCTATTATGAAATCCCAAGTGTGCAGTCTTGATTTGTAAATCTAAACACGTTGGTAGATCATAGCATACCTAGGATTTTTTGGCAGGGGATGTATGTTTTTTTCTAAAGGTACATGAAGCAACAGAATACTTAAAGAAGAATTGCCTAAGACTGAGGGATGACTCATGCTGGAAGAATGCATAAGTCAGGGATGTCTGGCATTGGAATGCATGGTGCTTGAGCATTTTTGCTTCCAAACTGCAAGAGAAGCCGCCTATACCTGGATTCAGATTTCTTGTGCAGCCATGAAATTTACTTTGTTTGCCTCAAGTGAGAACTCTCTCTCTCTCTCAGCCAAACCCACTTCACAGCAAAGCAGGTACATGGATTAGGCACCTCAGTCGAACAAATGTAATACAGATGATGAGAAAAGTTAGAGTATATTGCTCTAAAAATATATAATCATAAAGTAATATCAAATGCTGGTGCCAAGAAGCAGAAATCTGTGAGGTACAGCTGAAATTCACTACCACAATGCACCAACTTGGGTGGATTTAAAAGAGGATTAGACAAATACATAGATGATAGTAATGACTACTAGTCATGATGTACTGCAGCAGCAATTCATTGTGCACTGAGGCTCTGCCCTCTGCAGGCCACTGAAGTTCTGCAATCAAAACATCTACTGGAAACTGCTCAGTGAATTCTGCGTTTCAAGATTTCACCAGGCATTGCCCATACCATCTTAAAAGGGCCTGAAAAGTGTCGACCCTTAAAATGTTTCATAAGGTATCGAGTGCTGTTAAATACTAGGTTTTGTCCTTGCACAGTGAACAACTGTGGTAAAAATGGTAAAAACAACCACCACCACCACCTCTCTATGTTACTACAGCTTGATCAAGTCTTATCGTAATTATTTCTAAATCTGTTTGAGCTGATATGGAGCACTTTTGAGCCTCAAGTGGAGGACATGCAGACAGGCAAAAGAGCACTGATGGCTTTTCAGCGCTGGGAAGACTGTTTTGTTCTTCCAGGCCTTTAACATCACTTTAATATTTTTGACATCTTTAATATCTTTTAAATATTTAGCTTAATATTTTGGTCTCTGCTTTTATGGAGGTTGGGATATGTTTGCTCCCTTTTATTATTTTACAGAGCAAGCCAAATGCCTGATCCACTGTGAAGGGCAATTTGGATGGGGTCTGGAGGGGTTCCTCTGCCCTGCCCGGCTTTAGCCAGCAAGGAATGTCACTGCTGTGGCCAACACCCAGCCCGAAAGCAAGGTAATTTCCCAAGACTTGGGCCCTAATTGGCCCATTTGAACCCAGCTTATGGGCCAGGAGGTAATGCCCCTATGGTTGCGATGGTTGAGTGGAATTCCCCATTGGCCGCCAACCACATGGGTCCGGCTGACCGGGAAGGAGGCTGAGAGCGAGGGTCTGCAGCCGGTGCCCACCGGGGAAGTGGTGAGTGTTTAGTTCATAGTCCTCCAGCTGAAAGCATATTGTTTCAAACAATACATGGTTAAGCTTAATCACAATTTGTCAGGTTGAGACGAAATGCAAGCTGCAGCGAACTGAAAATGAAAGTGAAAGCTTCCAAACTGCTCCTCTCAACTGCACTGCTGTGTGAGCCAAGGCTGACATTGGCTAGTTTTCTTCATGATAAATGATAAGAAGGATTTGTTTAAAACAAACATCAATAAAACAATCTATTTCTGCATCACTTCTGAAAACAAGCTAAAACTTGTTCCTACAAACTGTATAAAGCAGATGTTATATCTACCTATAAAGGCTTCCAAGCTGTTAAACTGACATGATAGTGCTTATGGGCTTCCATTCTTCTTCTTCCCATTATTCTACTGTACTTTAGAAATACTATTTATCCCAAATATTTTTTTTCTTTAAAGGTCCTCTTGGTCAGCAACATTGACCAATATCAACGCTCATGGTGCCCGGGGCACTGGGGGGGGGAGGCACATACAAGGGGGGGTACACAGGGTGAAGGAGCCCATTGCAGCACCTCAGCTCCCGCCACTGACATCGCTGGAGTGACACTGTCCCGCACCAGAGCAAAGCAGGGCTCCGCTGCACCTCCTGCCTGCCCATACAGGGGGAAGCCGGCCAGCTGACATGCCACTTAGCAGGTGTGAACCAGGTGCTCCCACAACAGCACCTCCAGTGAGGCCTAGCCAGATGCTCCTCTCTGTGAGCGTTGGTTCCCCATTACACTTGCCTGGGGGTGCCAGCTTTGGGCCCTTCAAAAGTCCACACCCAAGGCCGGGGGCCCCTCTGACACTCCCCCACTACGCCCCTTCTCTTAGTACACTTCTTTAATAAATAATTTTCAAGAAAATCACATCTTCTGAGGTTTGCATTTAGCATGGACTTTTATTTGTTATTCCATGAGGCATACGTTGCCTTTCCAGTTTTCCTCAGGTGCTAAGAAGTGTTGTTGATGAAGAAACAGTCCCACAGTCCCAACTTCTATGGCTACTGCTGTCTATTCAGCTGAATACATAAATGGTTGTTGCACATGGTAGAGAGGACATCGGGATACCACAGTTAATATTACTCTGTGGCCAGAACTTTCAACACAACACATGTCAACATACATGCATACAAAGATACAAACCAGACATGCTTCTGCAGGCATCAGCTAAAAAAAACAAAAGGACACACTTTGGTTTGTGCAGCATCAAAACTGAGCGTGAGGTTTCCGTTCCGAATACAGTTTTGTTGCCACGTAAACCAGCGTTCTTTTGTTTTCAGAAGATGACTGATTAGGAAGACTTCTGGTGTTGGCAAGATGACAATGCAAAAAAGGCTTTCATAACTGACTGCAGAAGTAGAACGGGTACCTCAAGGCTCTGAGATGGCATTTGAGACACAGAGCAGAAACAGTGCTCCGGGCTATATGAATTACTTTAACAAGTGCATTATGCATTATTAAATAAACATAAATTGAGGGGGGTGGGGAGAGAAGAGAATATGAGAACAGATCGGCTTGTTGTTTTAAATGTAACCAGCCCTGGAATCTGCTGCTGAAGGATGGGTAGCAAATCCAATATAATAATAATAATAATAATAATAATAATAATAATAATAATAATAGCCAACTACCAAACTAAATAACTTTGAACATATCTACACTCATCCATTCTATTCTAGTGTATGTTTTTCTTTGCATTTCTTCTCCTCTGTCAACTGCTTTGACCCCAGAAATGGCATTTATTCATTCATTATTATATTTCTATCCCCACTCACCTAGTGGGGCGGAGCCACAGCATACCCTGTTGGCAGCCCAACTGTGCATTTGCACAGCCCCAACCTCACTGCTGTTACCTTGCTTCTCCCAGGAGGTGGTGGTGATGCTGCTGCTGCTGCTGCTGCTGGGAAGCTCTCACTGTGGCTCTGACTGACCAGGAGAGCCACTCCCAAACCCAGGTTCATGGTTTGTTTCCTCTAGACAAACCATGATCTATAAACCCAAGAACTAACTTTGCTTTGTCCAGAGCTGCACAAGCCACAAGTCCCTGACTCAAACCATGGCTTAGCTCACTGCAGCAAAAGCAGCAGGACTGGAGGGAGGAACTCAGTGGTGACAATATTTTCTTTGGGGACCTGCATGTTCACTCTGAACCATAATTTGACTTCGTGTTATCTGCAAACCATCTCATAGCCTTTTACAAGCTGCATAACTGAATTATTAAATTGAAAGGTGGGGAATAAATACTACAAGCAATAGCTATCGTCCAGATACCGTCTGCCCCACCACCACCATCCCACAAAGTAAATAACAGCTTCAGGGGTCAATTTAAAATAGAGAGGGACTTTTTTTTGCTTGGTTTTTTTAAACAACAACAACAAAGCAATGCAGAAAAAAGGGAGGTTTCAAAACAAATTATTTGCAAAAGCACCCCAGTTTTCTATTATTACGCCTAAGGCATTCTGAATGTACGAACTCTTCTGTTGGAGGCGATACTCAATTCTCGATTCCTGGATTTTGTTTTAGGGAACCAGACAACCTTTAGGGAACCAGACATCCTGACAGGATGGTAGAAAGATTATTTGTCACTGAAGGAGCATTCATTCTCATTTGTTGTTAGGGAGGTGAGATGGCATTGTGTCACAGCAATTATTACGCCCACACTTGCCAGTGCATTTTCCTGTCACTTTCCTTACACAAAATGTGTGTGGGTATGTTTTGGGGAGGAAGGGGAAGTTTTGTGGCACAAGAGGGCCAAGCCAACCTTAATTGTGCAACCTGAATTTGCCAGCATGTGACTGAATCTCACCTGAAAATAGCAACCATCTTAATTGCCACAAGCTGATTGCTTCCGCTGCCAGCATCTGTAGATAGCATGAGAGCAGTAGACATTAGTTGCCTGTGTGCCCTGCTGGTTTAGGGGAGCACAGCTTAAAAAAAACCACCCAGAATTTTCCAGCATGCTCGAGATCTCCCATGTCTGTAGGGATTCCCTCCTGCTCTGTCTTTTCCCCAGTTTGCTGCCCTACACCAGGAGTCGGCAACCTAAGGTCCACGAGCCACAAGCGGCCCCCAGGGGTCATTTAACCGGCCCCTGAACCGAGCTACCCACTCAGCGAGTCCCTGTGCGCTGTGCTAAACCGGCACAGTGCAGTGCGGGGACTTGCTTCTGCGGCGCCGGAAATCGCATCTGCGCAGACGCTGGAAATCACGCGCACGCACGAGATCCGGCCCACGGAGGGATCTCCGCTGGAGTGAGCCGGCTCATGTGAGGTAAACCTTGCTGACCCCTGCCCTACACTTCCATAGGTATGACTACCACTTCACTAACAGCGGCAACGAGGAAACAGCAGTAAAAGCTTATGCAGATATGGATGACAAATAATCTGGAAAATCAATTTCCAGACATCAAGCTGCTGCCCAAGTGATATCAGGAGACTTCAGCTTAAGATGAAATCAGCCAGACCAAAGAACGTGTCAGAGCAGTAGGTCTGTTTTATTAATACAAAGAGGACAAATCTCATTGGAATTCATGTATCTACATAAGATATCTTACTGCAATGTGGAAAAGGGAAGACGATAGGACACGCTATTGTCTCTGCTAATACTGATTTAATGAAAAAGAGGGATTAGCAAGCTGACTGAAGCCTGGGCAGCATTCTAGATATTTAGTATTATACAGCAATTGATATGAACAAAGCAAAAAGCATTCTAACCCTGAAACGCTATTGACATCTGCATGTTTACTTATCGCTGTAAGCACTAGAGATAAAAAAAAGTTTGCTTATAGTGTATAGTGGTGATAATAAAAGTTATATGTGTAGGTCATATTTGATGCACAATACACTGAAACCTGGGGACGCAGGTGGCGCTGTGGGTTAAAGCCTCAGTGCCTAGGGCTTGCTGATCGAAAGGTCGGCGGTTCGAATCCCTGCGGCGGGGTGCGCTCCCGCTGCTCGGTCCCAGCGCCTGCCAACCTAGCAGTTCGAAAGCACCTCCGGGTGCAAGTAGATAAATAGGGACCGCTTACCAGCGGGAAGGTAAACGGCGTTTCCGTGTGCGGCTCTGGCTCGCCAGAGCAGCGATGTCACGCTGGCCACGTGACCCGGAAGTGTCTCCGGACAGCGCTGGCCCCTGGCCTCTTAAGTGAGATGGGCGCACAACCCCAGAGTCTGTCAAGACTGGCCCGTACGGGCAGGGGTACCTTTACCTTTACCTTACACTGAAACCTAGTTATTACAAAAACTTAACCTAGATCTGTCTAAAACTTAACATAGAATTCTTAGTGTAGAACTGCCCTTGAACGCTACAGTATTAGGAGACATTTTGAGAAGGTAGTTTGCTAGGAATACTTTACACCTGTGTTTCAGCATCTGTACTACTTCCCTGGTGTCTGAATAGAACTTTGCTTTAACAGGACAAACAGCAGCTGAGGAGAGAATTAACTCTCCTCCCCCAAACAGTAGCCCCAATCTATATCAGAGTTCCCACTGACTGCTTTTTATGCAGGTTTAAAGAGACAAAGGACGCAGGTGGCGCTGTGGGTTAAAGCCTCAGCGCCTAGGACTTGCCGATCGAAAGGTCGGCGGTTCGAATCCCTGCGGCGGGGTGCGCTCCCGCTGCTCGGTCCCAGCGCCTGCCAACCTAGCAGTTCGAAAGCACCTCAAGGTGCAAGTAGATAAATAGGGACCGCTTACCAGCGGGAAGGTAAACGGCGTTTCTGTGTGCGGCTCTGGCTCGCCAGAGCAGCGATGTCACGCTGGCCACGTGACCCGGAAGTGTCTCCGGACAGCGCTGGCCCCTGGCCTCTTGAGTGAGATGGGCGCACAACCCCAGAGTCTGTCAAGACTGGCCCGTACGGGCAGGGGTACCTTTACCTTTACCTTTAAAGAGACAAAAAGATCAAATCACAGATGTCCGACATTTTAGGTAGTTTCGGCAGTTTCAGCCCTTTGTTTATTACACAGGAAAACCTATAAATAGAAATCTGGAATTGTGATTTCTGCTACAAAGCAAGGTAGTACTGAAAAGCAGCCAATGGGTTTGGCGTAGGAAGCCATTTTGGAAGCCACTGGACTTTGCTAGTCCTTCACACTGTTAACTGGGAATGATTTGCTATCATTGTGGAAAAGAGAATGGTTGGCACTATTTCTCCGCAAATAAATGAGGCAAAGGTCAGGATAGTTATGCACCAAGTTCTATTTTGTCACAAAACAAGGTATCTTCTATTCTAAACCATTTCATTGACATTAAATAATTCTGACAAAAACAGCTGTGAGTTTTGTGTTTCTCATTTCACCCCACACCCACCGTATTTAGAGTGAGCCAGCAGGCTTCACTGTAAAGAAATTAAAAGTGGACTATACTAATTAAATTCAATTACAGTCAAGCAAATGTTATGGTGGGGGGGGGAGACAGTCTTGTGAGTGGGGAGGGGGGAAGGCTGCTTAGACTTTTAAAGTTCTACAGGACAAAACACAACTAAGATGACACCACATATCTAGACACTGGGCATTTGAGTTTGTGAAAAAGAAACATTCTGGACTTAAAGGGGTGTAACCCTACAAGAGGCAATAATGTACAATGTGCATTTGAACGTCCATTTTCATGATTGCAACCTTCAGCACTACTTTTAATCTCCTGAGCATAAAAAGTAAACTTGACAGTTCAGCTAACAGAACTGCAGAGGAGATAAAATCCACAGAAATTTGGCACATGCAATCATGAAAATTGCACCCAAAGTTGTGCTGCTGTGGTGTTGTTTTTTAATAATTCAAGAGACTAACCCAGAGTTGCTGATTTGTGAATAGTCTAATCTGCTCCATTTTAGAAAAGACTATGAACACAGTATGGTTTTTTTCAGCTTTTATCCCAGAATATATTAGTTCTACCCCAAGACAGCTGTTATCTGTCCCCTACTAGGTCAATGCTATCGGAAACAGAAAAGCTATAGTTGTTATCCATAGTAAACTCTTTTCCCTCTTCAAATTACAGGTAACTGCAGCTTTCTGGAAGTAATCAAAGCTGTTATGTTTCAAGGAATAAGGGATACTGCATCTACAAGATTGAAGACTCCCCAGAAATGCACTTAATCCTCAAAGCATTTTACTAGGGAAAGCTTCATGATAGTATAATAATTTAATACCTGAGGTTCTGAAAGCTTCCACACTACAAGTGACGATTCTTGACTGTGTGAGCAGTGACTTGTATGTTCGTTTCAGTTGGTTTATGAGATAAGGTTACCAGATGTCCCTGTTTCTCAGGGACAGTCCCCAGGTTTACAAATCAGTTCCCTGACAAAATCCATCTATTTAGCAGGAAGTTGAAAAGTGTCCCTGGATTCACTGAAAAAAAATCTGGTAACCTTATTATGAGAGGAGGAAAAAAATGCAAGCCCTTCATTTCGAACTCATAAAACCTATGGTATGTTGTCTACTGTTGTTCATCTTGTGCATGCATTTAATTACGTTTTTATCCTGCCCTTCTCCAAGGAGCTCAGGGCAGTGTACATTGTCCTCCTTCACAGCTATCATGGGAAACAGGCCACAACAACCCTGTGAGGGGAGATAGGCTAAGAGATGGCAACTGGCCCAAAGTCACCTAGTGAATTCATGGCTGAGTGGGGATTTGAACCTGGCACAACCAAACCATACTTTGACAGTAATCATTACAGCTATAGCTTGTCTCAACGTGACTCAAAATGCCATTTTAAAGTCCATTTTAAAAATGGAACTAATAAAGCCAGTGCAAAAGTAAAACAGAGCAATATACATACAGTACGCACAAACACAAGCATACATGTGAATCTATAGCTGAAATGTACTTAAGAAAATATATTTAATACTCTAAATTATTCTCCCGAAGTTGTTGTATTAGTCCAAATACAGGCTGCATTCCTCCTCAAAATCTGGCTTGTATAAGCCTAAGTGTGGCCTAAAGTAAAGGTAGAGAAACTGTAATGTAAGATGATGACTCAGGAACCATGCAGAACTTTGATATACTTCGGTTGTTTTTGTAAAAGAATCACCCATCATTCTTGACAGGTGGCACTAGTTGCCTGGTGAGTTATTCATCGTGTGAGGTAGCACGTGTTTTTAGATAGTAAAAATATGGGTGTCCATGTCAGGGGAAAACATCTATCAGTTGGGGGCTGAGTCGTGACAAATTTCAAAATGGCAGTTATTAACTATGCTGAAGCGACAAACAATAGAGAAACAGGAAGGAAATATGGTGCTGATAAAAAGAATGTGTGTCATTGGAGATCAAAGAAGAAAAAATTCAGAATCCCATCTCCATGCAAAAAACATTTCGAGGGCTTAAATGTGGTCGACGTTATGAGGTTGATGAGTGTGTACTTTCCATTGTAAAACAACAAAGAGAAAATGGAATGCCAATCAGCTGCAAAGCATTTGAATTGGTGCCGGGATATTTGTGCAAAGAAGTGGCTTCTTACTTAAATGTGGGACATCATTTGCTCAGTGGTTGTCTTCCAGTTTCAGTGAGAAGTTCGTCCAATACCAACGGCATGTCCTTGGCCTGAGGAGAAAACACAACCATTATCTTAGCCAAATTGGAAATGCTGACAAAACTCCCATGTTCTCTGATATGCCAAGCAACATGATCATGAAAAAGAAAGGAGTGAAATCTGTCCTTGTGAAGACCATGAAGAATGGGCAGGGAGGGGGGGGGATGCACCTTACAGCAGTGGTAGCTGTAATAGTTGCATGCCACCCCAATCTCAGAGCGGTGTGATATTCCAGGGGTTACGCAGGGTTTGTGTTTCCTTTGGAATGAGAGAGACTGTGGACAGAGACTTTGGACAGGAGAGGCTGTGGTGTCTTCACAGCATAAATACCCCAAGAGGGACTTGCTTCCCCCATAGTCACAGCCATGAATCCCAACAGAAATCAAGCATAGCTGTCTCCCAGCTGTCCAGCCTCCAGCCTGTCAGCTTCTAGTTCACATAACTCAACTGTCAGCTCTACCTTTGTCTTTCTACCTACCAGTGAGCTGAGAGAGGAGGGCCCACCCATTTGATATCTGGCACAGAGCCACTTCCTTTGTTACCTTAGTGGCCCATACATTACCTCACCAGGAAGCTAGCCTGCCTGTTCCAGGAACTAAATCCACGCTGGATCCAGGAATTAGGCAGGGCCAAGGCATGCAGCCTACTCCCCCACCAACTCATCGCAATATGTTATACAGTGGTACCTCAGGTTAAGTACTTAATTTGTTCCGGAGGTCCGTTTTTAACCTGAAACTGTACTTAACCTGAAGCACCACTTTAGCTAATGGGGTCTCCTGCTGCTGCTGCACTGCCAGAGCATGATTTCTGTTCTCATCCTGAAGCAAAGTTCTTAACCTGAGGAACTATTTCTGGGTTAGCGGAGTCTGTAACCTGAAGCGTATGTAACCCGAGGTACCACTGTACTGAGAGGGAAAATACTTCCAAAAGAAACATTCCCCGCCAGAACAGTTGTGGGATGCCCAAAAAGAGGGTGGATAGTGACTATTCTGTAAAAAAAAGGGGGGGCAATGCTAGTGGTAGATGCATTTAGATGGCATCTTACCCCAAAAGTTAAGAAGATGGATAATCAAAATCAGATTTAGTAGTTGTTCCAGGTGGAACGGCATCACAGCTACAAGCCCTTGATGCGGTTGTGAATAAGCTCTCCAAAGGAAGGACTCTGATTTGTTTTTGTCAGGAAATAATGCCGTCTCACCGAGCATAAAAATTAAAAAAAACCATTGGTGAATTTGCTATGCCACTGGATTTTAACTGCATGGCAAAGAATATCTCCTGAATCTGTGGCTTCAAAAAGTGCTGCCTTTTAATTGCAGCGGATAGTAGTGAAGGCGACATATTGTGTGGAAACTGGGAAGACAGTGACAACTAACGTGACAAAGATGAAGAGAGCTGTAATAATTAAGAATCTCTATTTGACATGAAAAAGTTTAACAGGAAATATTTTTAAAAAATATTTTCCGTAATTATTTTTCAGTGCACACTTATATCTATTTTTTTCTTTCTTTCAAAGAGCTTTCAAATTTGGACCAATTAGGCTATGCATAGTTTAGTAATAATTGTCAGGAATTACAGTGTAAGGCAAAAACTACCTATGAGAGGAATGAATATATGCTACCCGTGAAGCATATTGCTGAGATCATATTTGTTCTACTTGCTTTGTTTTTCTGCATGGTTAGTCAGCTTTTTTTGCAGAGTTGCCTCAGAAGACTAATCTGCTTTTATATTCGATGTATTAAGCCTGGTTTGTGCACATGATGAATTACTCATAAAATATTTACATATATTCACGCTTCGGTGGATGTTCTGGTTAACTTGCATTAGGACAACATACAAATCGAGGGAGCAAACCAGGCGTAAGTCCTCTATATGCTGTCACATCTAAGGAAGGCTTTATGCAGATGTTTGCAATGTGCACGTGGTCCAGAACTGTGATCAAACTGGTCCACCCAATCAGCCCATGATCTCAATTGATGATCACATGTTTGCAATGGAGCCTGCAATGAAATCAGTTGTGAAGAGTGAAGACTTTTGGTGGGAACTCACAGCACAACCCTAACCATGTTTACTCAGAAGATAAGTCCCATTAAATGCAATGGGGCTTCCTCCCAGTCCACATAAATTAGTTTAGCATTACAGCCTATGTGCAAACAATTTAATCTGCATCCAACCCACCGAGCCTGCATTGGTTACAAGTGATCTACAAAACCAAAGTGTACCAGTGGCATGGATCTACCTGAGCTGGGCTCTGAACATGCTGGCACCCATGTAAACATAATATATAATGTGCAAAATTGGGCAGGAACACAGGAAAGGGAGGATCCTGCTCTCCCATCAGTCACAATGTCTTTATAGGGATAAAGTAGATCTTGCACTGATATCTTCACTCAGTAAAATCTGTTGAGAAACTTGTCCTAAATTACAAATTATGTCTACGATCCAATCAATATTAAATCACCTGAAAGACTTAAGACTGCATACCAACATGCATTTATTTATAAGTGCTCTTGAACTCAATAGATTTATCTCCAAGAAAACATACACTGGAAGAATGATGTTCCATGCAACAATCCCATTCCACACATAAATGTGCACTGAAAGAGTGGCGGCGGCGGGGGGGGGGGAGAGTCATATACAGTACAAAAGAGTTAAGAAAACTTCTAAAACAGCAACTAATCTGCACAGTTTTACTTAGATTAGGCAATCCATTTTTAAAAAAACTGTTAGGAGTGCTAGGTGCTGGCTTTCCCCCATTTTCTTCCTCTTTCCATGGAAAGAAGAACAGCATTCATCAAAGAAGAAGTTTGTGTATAATTTACGTTTCTTAACTTCTTTGTGCAGGCCGCAGATTGTGGTTGTAGGGAAATGACGGTAAACCCTGAGAGCAGGGCCTGTCGCAGGCTGCAAAGGCCTCTGAATTACTGTGGTTTGGGGTTTTAAATACTGTATAGACATCACTTTGCAAGTGTCATACCTGCACGCTATGTGGGCAACATCTGTACACACAGAGGAAGTGTCCTCTGCGGCTAGTGTGCATTAAGTTTCCTTCCTACCTCCCCCTTTCAACGCCCACATATCACAGGTACAGTTACTTATCTTGCACTCTACGTATGCCCAGGGGCTTCCTTCCCTTGTACCATGCAGGCAATTTCATGATGACGTTATCTCTTTTCTTTTGTCAAGGAACTCCCAAGTATGGTATGTTCAGAGGCTGCCTATTCTGGTGTGATGCATGGCTAATTAGATTGCACAGTCTGTTTTATTGCATTCATTGTACGGGATGCTGAGAATCTCTGTGTGCTGGCAACAGGCAGGCAGGGAACAACACAAAAGTTTAATTTCTGGAATCCAGAGAGTTGTTTTGTTTTTTTAAAGGCACTTCAAGGTTTCAGAACATCTCCTATGTTATACCAATTAATTCCACTGCAGTCATGATGGTTTCTGTAAAGGCAATGCACCAAACTCATATACCGTACCTCTGATCTAAACACTGCCACCATAACAGATCATATGGTTCTTGGTGGGAAAAGCTTATAGCAATTATAACAGTCAGTTGGATCCAAGCTTTGGGATTTCAATAAACTGGAGGGGTTACTTTAAAAATCACAATAGATGCTAAAGTGGAAGCCAGCCCCTTTCCCAACTGTGTTTATGTACAGACAAAAAGAGTTCATGGTGAGGCTATTTTCTTTAAAAGAGCACAAACACTTAATGGAGGCTGTTTCTGCAAAAACATTAGTGATTCATATGCAACTCTCAAAAAACAGAAATATCAGTATACTGGTGAGATACAAGGATATAATAAAGTATTATATACTCTATTATTTTCAAGTTGGTGCGGAACACTAAATAGTGATCATTACCAAATCAAGTGAAAACAGCCTGGTTTTCCTTGACCTTTTCTGATCCCCCCCCCCCAAAAAAAAAAAAATCATGGCCTTGGAACTGTAGTTTACCCCTCATAGGTCTACAATTCCCAGCGTCCTTCGCCAGCTAGTTCCCAGGAATCTTTAAGAGAAGCTATATGGTGTGAAATGCAACTACTGGCTGAGGAGCACAGAGAGAAGCCAAACCTCTGGCATTATATGACTACAGAATAATTTTATTTTTTTTTACTCAGAAAGCATTTTGGCGCCACTCTGCAGGAAAGGCCGGATTTAGGTTTGATGAGGCCCTAAGCTACTGAAGGTAGTGGGGCCCTTTATATGTCCAGCTGTCCTTTGTCAACAGCAAATTGTTGCTGTTTTTGTGTGTTGAATATATGCTATATGGCAATTTATGGACCTAATAATAAGCATCTAGAGCCATTTGCACATAACAAAACATGTATTTAATCAAATGCATGTATTAATCAAACATGTATTTAATGCAGTCATAATGGTTTCTGTAAAGGCAATGCACCCAACTCATGTACCCTACCTCTGATCTAAACACTGCCACCATAACAGATCATATGGATCTTGGTGGGAAAAGTAATTGTTGAACTGAAATACAATTAAGAAGAAGTATATTAATAGTGAAATACAATTAAGAAGTATATTAATAGTGAAATAACTCATAATCTAGTCTCTAGAAACTTGCTATAACATGAAATAATAATAGGTGATATATGATACAAACTACTAATAATTATAAATAGCTCTTTTAATATGAAATTAAGTGTTAGAACCTGCACAATGCAATTGCAGTTAATACAACCATTACTTACATCATAGAAGCCTACACAACACAAAACACTGTTGCTGTATGCAGGTTTTATTTTATTTGTTTTATTTATTTATATTTTGGAAATGTAAATCCAGTCCCCCCCCCCTTTAATTTTTTTTGGGGGCCCCAAGAGGGTGGAGCCCTAAACTATAGCTTGTTTAGCTTATATGTAAATCCGGCACTGTCTGCAAGTATTGACCAGCTGTCTTGACCAGGCCATTTCCACCTTGTGTTCCTTCCTGAGAATTTTTACCTTTTAACAACAACAACAACAACAACATCGCTCTTCCCCTTCTAGAAGAAGAAGAAAAAATCCCTCTGCTGAGGGAAATTTCCTTCAGGCTGTAACATTTACCTGGTTGAACTTGGGTGCGACAGATAAGTGGATGAGCTCCCAGCTTACGGTCAAAAAAACCAAAATGGCTTCTGCTTCCAAATCCTACTTAATTTAAGACAACACGTTCCTGCCTGGTGTGAGGGAGGCTTCAAAAAGCCCCCTGTTGGCCTTTTTGACTAGTTAATAAAGAAAAAGAGCATGCTGGGGCCTAATTTTTATTTGTTCGCTGTGAGGAAATTCACCCACCCACTCCATTTGTGCTAAGGAGAAAAGGGGTGAGGCGATGATATGAAGGTCCCTTTTCAGGTATACGCTCCACTATTTCTCTCAGTAATACAAATCGGAACAAGGAGATTTCATTCGGTCATCCAGGGGACGGGATGGGAGAAGCGCCGCTCTTGTTCCCGTGTGCAACAAGAGAAAAGGAGACTTTGGTCACCTTTTGCAATATGGCGGATGTTGGGCGCTCCAAAATGGATCTTCTGGGTTGTGGTTCTTCTCCATTTTGCGCTCCTTCAGCTCTGCACCCGCTGTGGGCCCACAGTGCCCAATATCCAGCTCTGAGAAAAGGAGGCCGCAGGGGTGGAGATTGCAGCGTTGAGTGTTCTTTTAAGGAATTGTTTTGCTTTCCATATATATATATATATATATATATATATATATATATATATAGTTTATTTTCCATTTAATACATCATCATTATCCACTATACCGCCCTGGCTCTTAGAGCCTATCAGCTTCCTTCCCTCCCGCCTCACGGCTTTCAAAATTAACCTTTATATCTTTGCATTTTTTACATTTTCCAATTCTAATTACACTCATTAAAGATAGGAAATTTCTCATTACAAGTCTTTCTGAGTAAATTTATGCGATATCTGAAAGATTACTGTAAGCAATTAACATCACTAGCAGAGTTGTCTGAAGACTTGGAATTGTTTTGTTTTGCTTTCAGGCAGCCAAACTTTTGACCAGAAAACATCATGTTTTCAGCCTTGAAGTACCATGCAGTAGACTACTTACATGAGGTACAATGGCTAAAGCTTGACATTTTTTGCTCTCTCGGTAGTGTGATAGCTGCGTTTAAATATAAAGACCACTTGTTAAGTCACAGAAAGCAAGTATTTGGACTGTTTCAATTTACTTTTATTTTATTTTGACAGCATGGGTTTAAAGAAATAAAACAAATAACTGCTCACGTTTCATACTGTGAGAAATAAAAATGTTGCTTTTTCGAAAGGTCGCAAGGTTGCAGTGGCTAGGTAACCGCAGACTTGCTTAATACTTATATTTAGAATGGCTTATGGGTAGAACGCTCATTAATAGGGCAGCTTGCAACTGAAATACGGCTTATTATTATTATTTATTGAATTTATATATTATCTGTATGTTTCAGCAGATGTAGAACTAAGTTACACCTGCTAGTGGTTACGATGTGGCTTTATCGCTTAAGTCGAGGCATAAAAATAACACAATTATCTGAAAAAACCAACAGTCTGAGGCAGTTTACTGATTTTTAATTTTTTTTTGCTAGATTCCTGCGTGCACATAAAATCCATTTTTGCAAAAGGAATACATTTTTGTGGTTTAGTATGTTTTACAATTTACTTAATTTGACTTTTAATGTGCACATAGTGGTGTTGATTGTAATAATAATAATAATAAAATAATAATAATATGCTGCCCATATTGCCGGAGCTACTCTCTATGGCTCCCAACAAAATATTAAAAACACAATAAAACATCAACCATTAAAAACTTCCTTGGCATAAGTGAATGGATTTGCCAGCAGCATCTGATGTGGTTTTTGAAAACTTTTCAACCTGTTTTAACTTGTTTCATTTCTATTGCTTTATTACAGTGCCCCACTATGGCATTTTGCAGTGTTTAATGATTTGAAATAAACAAAACAATCCAATTAAGGTTAAGAAATCCCTATAAAATTCAGTAGGAATGTTTAGCATGTGCTCAGGTCTCTTCTATTTAAATCAGTGAATCTTTGCTTGAGTTTTAGGAAGGTAAAATTTGAAAATGTAGGCGTTGGGTTTTTATCAGTTTAAATGTGCATGCACGTAAAGAGACTGTATACTAGGGAGAATAGAATGAACTCCAAATAAAACCACTGAATAGTTCCAATTGGGAAGCCATGTACTACTTAATATGAGCAAAAGTGGAGTACTGTAGTTGCACTCATAATGATATGATACATTTCTCTTGTGCAGAAAGTGGCTAGACAGAGATTTTCCTTTGAATTGTTCTCAATTCACATCCCTTCTGGTTTATATCAGGATAAAAATTATTGTCATAACGGAAACTTGGCTGATGATACATACAGGAGACCCTGGACAAAAGGTATGTTGTATCTGGCTTTCACATTTAAATTAAATTTTTAAAAATTATACAATCAGCTACAGATGAAAAAGAAGGATAATGAGAACTTGGCAAAGTTACAAAATGTATGTGGACAACTGTTTTGTGTTAGAAATACATTAGCCATTGTAAGCATCCTTTTGACTGATCACAGCAATTCAATACAATCAAATGATCAAAATAATTGTTCGCACACCATAGACATAATAGCTATCATACCCATATTGTGTTGTATTTGTGGCAGTGAACACTGATTGATTTAGCTAACTGAATGGCACAGAATGCTATTCACAATCAATCCAATTATTCAAATAAGGTTTATAGTCCAATTACTGTATGTGGAGGGAAAAGTCCAAGTTTTTCCTAAAGCAAATCCGGAACCAAGAAACCAAGGATTTTTCGTAATGATTTTCATACTGTTTCTTAACTGTTTTTGTTTTGTTTTGCTGTAGTTACACCTGACCTCACTCAAATTGCTATGGATCGTCCTGTGCTTGATCTCTGGAATAAATATCTTGGCACAGAAGACTTCTTGGAGGAGTGAGTCCTCTTCGTTTATCATTACGTAGTTGTTGATGTGCTTGTATCCAAGTAAATGTGTTTAAGATGGGATGCATGGGCTTTAAAAAACAGAGTCAACATTACTGCCTATCTTGTGTGTCTTAAAGTAGTGGACCTTGAGCTGTGCAGTATGTGTTCACTGTTCTGGAGGTTGACTGCAGTGTATCATCTGCAAAATGCAGATAATATATGACATCTGCTTTTCAAGGAAAAATAAATTTGAAGTCCATCTTCTTCTTTAATTGTGCTCTGTTAATAACTGGAAAACAGAAAGCTCCCCTGTTGTTAGTGTAACAATATATACAGGAGCGTAATGAAAAAATACCTTGATGCAACTGAAATTTCCTGGTGTGAATGTCTTGTTCCTGCAGTTTTCAACTAAATCACATTCTGTGAAAGACTAGATGAGTTTCTGCGCTCTTTAAGAAAAAACTAATCAATTTCACAAACTATTTTTTTCACAAGTTAAATGCCAAGGCCAATTCAAGACAGCTTGGTGTCTGAAGCAGAGCCAAAAGTGCAATTGATTCTTAATGGACCTACTGTAATTTCAATGGGTGGACACAAAGCAAAGCCTAGTTGAATGCCACCCATAACCTTAATCTCAGGGTCATGGGTTCAAGCTGCACGTTGGGTGGAAAAAATCCTGCATTGCAGGCGGTTGGACTAGATGACCCTTGTGGTCCCTGTGATTAATTTCAGTGACTCTAATCTGAGTTGAATACCATCCCATATAAGGAACTTGGACAGCAATAATTTGTTTCAAATCAGAACCAGTGAAGGCGGTGAAGGTCCTGTGTGAGTGCCTGGAGGTGGTTGGAGGATGGATGGCGGCTAATGGATTGAGGTTGAATCCTGACAAGACAGAAGTACTGTTTTTGGGGAACAGGGGGCGGGCTGGTGTGGAGGACTCCCTGGTCCTGAATAGGGTAACTGTGCCCCTGAAGGACCAGGTGCGCAGCCTGGGAGTCATTTTGGACTCACAGCTGTCCATGGAGGCGCAGGTCAATTCTGTATCCAGGGCAGCTGTCTACCAACTCCACCTGGTACGCAGGCTGAGACCCTACCTGCCCGCGGACTGTCTCGCCAGAGTGGTGCATGCTCTAGTTATCTCCCGCTTGGACTACTGCAATGCGCTCTACGTGGGGCTACCTTTGAAGGTGACTCGGAAACTACAACTAATCCAGAATGCGGCAGCTAGACTGGTGACTGGGGGCGGCCGCCGAGACCACATAACACCGGTCTTGAAAGACCTACATTGGCTCCCAGTACGTTTCCGAGCACAATTCAAAGTGTTGGTGCTGACCTTTAAAGCCCTAACGGCCTCGGCCCAGTATACCTGAAGGAGCGTCTCCACCCCCATCGTTCTGCCCGGACGCTGAGGTCCAGCGCCGAGGGCCTTCTGGCGGTTCCCTCATTGCGAGAAGCAAAGCTACAGGGAACCAGGCAGAGGGCCTTCTCGGTAGTGGCGCCTCCCCTGTGGAACGCCCTCCCATCAGATGTCAAAGCGATAAATAACTACCTGACATTCAGAAGACATCTTAAGGCAGCCCTGTTCAGGGAAGTTTTTAATCTGTGATATTTTAGTGTATTTTTGGTTTTTAATCTGTGATATTTTAGTGTATTTTTGGTTTTTATGGAAGCCGCCCAGAGTGGCTGGGGAAACCCAGTCAGATGGGCGGGGTACAAATAATAAATTATTATTATTATTATTATTATTATTATTATTATTATTATTATTATTTGTTTGCTTGTTTATTGCATTTATATCCCAATTTTTCCTCTAAGAAATTCAAGGTGGTCTACATGACTCTACACTTCCTCATTTAATCCCCACAACAACCCCCTCCATACACACACAGAAGGCAGGATGCGGTAGATAAAAGTAGGAAGTGTGAGGAAGAAATAAACCAGGTTGGCTTCTCCTCCTTGTTCATCACATTTGTCTTCCTGCAGTCCTGTCCTTCATGTGCATAAGGACTGAACTATATCCTGTTTTGCTGCTTTGCACTGTTTTCCTCAAGAACCATTTATATCATAAGTTTTCCACATAATTTTGTACAAAGAAAGCAAACCCAAACCAATGTACATTCTCTTATGTTATAGTATAGCCCCAAAAATGAAGTGAGGCACCACAGAAATAAATGACTATTATTATTATTATTATTATTATTATTTACCCACCCTTCACCCTAAGGTCCCAGAGCACATTACAACATTAAAACATTCCACAGGTTGACTTTGTTCAATGAAATATAATGAAGATATATTTAATGAATGAAATGAAGTTTTCTTAGATGGGGGACAGAATCTTAATCAGTATGTTAAAATTACATTACAGAAAGGTGCATTAGGGGTTATCCAACTTTGTCATTCATGAAAAAGCCTTTTTATGTCTTCAGGTTGATACCTTTTAGTTTGATATATGAGAGACATGTTATTTTATAACATTCACATAAGAGTCAGTTAATGCTTTTCATAGGATGACCTTGTTCCTTTTGTCTCCTGCATTTAGTTAATTCTAGAGATTGTATTGACTTTCTGCTGACACTATTGTTATAAAGCCAAGAGTTTACTCAGAGAGCCAAGTAAATTAAGTTTCAGACATACAGTGATAGAAACAGGCAAAGTCAGTAAAAGAGGGCAACTTTAAAAGGAGGAGGCGTAGTCTTTAGATCAGATTCTTAATTTAGAAAGCGCAGAGGCAGAAAGGCACATTAAGTCATCACTACTGTGGCCCCATTCTGTGCTGTGGGGTTATGAGACACATACATTTTTCCTCTTCAGCAATTTGGCATTGGTCTAATGTCCTTAAAATAACTATGGACAATGACTTAATTCTGTCTTCTTGCTGTGTGTCACCCGCAGCCTCTACTAGCACAAGC
Organism: Podarcis cretensis; assembly: GCF_951804945.1. Classification (NCBI taxonomy): domain Eukaryota; kingdom Metazoa; phylum Chordata; class Lepidosauria; order Squamata; family Lacertidae; genus Podarcis; species Podarcis cretensis. Next base: position 16,538,911 of record NC_137187.1, read on the forward strand.
CTCAATGAATGATACAGTCGTTGCAATAAAAGCCTGTGCTATGCATGAACATAGGAAATCTTACCCTTCTCTGAAATACACATCCTAGCTGAAACCACTATTTTCCCCTTGCATCTTTCTCTGGACTAAGGCCATGGGAACATCCCTAACAGTAAGATAAGGTAAAGGGACCCCTGACCATTAGGGTCCAGTCGTGGCCGACTCTAGGGTTGCGGCGCTCATCCCGCTTTATTAGCCGAGGGAGCCGGCGTACAGCTTCCGGGTCATGTGGCCAGCATGACTAAGCCGCTTCTGGTGAACCAGAGCAGCGCACGGAAACGCCGTTTACCTTTCCACCGGAGCAGCACCTATTTATCTACTTGCGCTTTGATGTGCTTTCGAACTGCTAGGTTGGCAGGAGCAGGGACCGAGCAATGGGAGCTCACCCCGTCGTGGGGATTCAACCTTCAGATCGGCAAGGAAACGATAAAACCAACAAAACTGGAGTACTACTGGCAACAGTCTCCAACTGCATATAACCTTATATACGGTGTCCACGTGTCTTTATCCCTCCAAGCGGGGATTGGGTCCTTGAATCACAAAACTGGAGTACTACTGGCAACAGTCTCCAACTGCATATGGCCATGCGCAAACAAAGTCAAGCTGTTCATGTGAAAGTCCCAAGTTTGTCCTGATGATACCCCTTTCTCCCTCTAGCCCCAACAGAAAAGAAACAGTGACCACAAAGTATTTCAGACAGCCTGCCCTCTCCTCCTCCCACCAGGTTCCCATATCCTGAGTGAAAAAAGGGAAAGCTTATATTTATGACAGCTCTCCTTCTGGATGTCTCAAGGCAGGAACCTAACAAGGACCTCTTGACAACTGATCAGCTTGCTGCCTACTAGAAAAACCCCATAATTGGTGTCTTTTTATCACAAGTGACCATGCACAAGGTTATAGTGGTTTTTCCTGTATGTCTCTACATAGAGGCTTTTTTGGCTGTTGAGATAATGCCTAGACCAGTGGTGGCCAAACTTGGCCCTCCAGCTGTTTTGGGACTACAGTTCCCACCATCCCTGACCACTGGTCCTGTTAGCTAGGGATGATGGGAGTTGTAGTCCAAAAACAGCTGGAGGGCCAAGTTTGGCCATACCTGGCCTAGGCAGAAGGACTATCGGAGCCCCCCTTCTACTAGTTAAGAGCAAGTGACCTTATGTGAAATTACTGTGCTGCAACATGGGACATGTGATTAGTTCAGCAGCACATGACAAGTGTTTGGGTCCCAGCCCCTTCTGTAGCAGGCCATAGTAGCTGACCAATATGGATATATATATATTTTTCCATCAACTGAAAAGTATTAACTTTCCACTTTTCAGGAAACCCACTTCAAGCACTCTCTTCCATGTCCATAATGAAGATATTGAAATTGTTCCAAGTTCGAATCCTGGTTCGCCTTTAGACATAGAAGATGCTTATGTGCTTATGAAGAATGAAGACAGTTATTTAAATCCTAAATATGCTCCAGTGGAACTTGAAGAGCCGGAAGAAGGTAAATGAGCATTCTGTACTTCGCATACTGCATTTTTTCAACTATAAGACACCCCCATGTATAAGACGCCCCCTATTTTGGGGGGACTCAGATTAAGAAAATGGGGAGAGATGGCCCAGAGTATAAGGTGCCCCCTAATTTTTGACATTTTTTAGGGGAAAAACCTTATACATGGAAAAATATGGTAATTATCAATACAGTGCTATCTGTTGCAGAAATGTGAAAATTGCACATGCCAGAGAACCTGCTCACCCATGTGTTATATATCAGTTACTATGTGGCTAAAAAACGGTGGAGCTACCTGTCTCGAAAGCTACTGCCGTTGTGTAACTTGCCTTCTCTTTTGCACACCTCCCCTGCCCTGATTTCATGCAAATCCAGGGTTGTGGTGAGACAGTCAAAAGTCTCTGGTGGGGGCTACACTCTGACTTTATGCAAATCCAGGTATGTGATGTGGCGCTACAAATCCTACAATGGGGGCTTCGCAATGATGAACTAGTGCAAATGCAGTATAGAGAGATATAGATTTCTACGACACTTTTCAGGATAGGAATTGATCTGCAAAGCTATTTCATTACTTACTATTGTATTTTTATTTCCATTTCTAAAAAGGTTTTTATATTGAAAATGAATTTGTTTCGATGGACTATTTAGCCCAATATGCTAAACATCTACCTACTCCGCATATGCTCTTGAGCCGAATAAACAAATTCCATGTACAGAAACCTTTCAGTGTACAGGAACCCCTTTTAAATTTTCAAGGAGAAAAGATAACGGAAGAGGACATCTTCAGGTACTATGTAACTAGATGTTGTGCAATAGGTGATATACATGATTGATATCTTAATATCTGGCCACAAATAATTTTTGTGCACATATTTATTATTACTGATTTTGATCTTTTTAAACTAAGCTCTGACTTACATAAGCTTAAATTTATCTCATTGATCTTTCCACCCATAATTCACCAACTTTTATAAAACTGCCAAGAACAAACTGGTTTTACATGCTTATCTGGTTTTGCAAGGGGGGAAATGTGTATGTGTTATTTAGTTGTAAAACAGAAAACTAAAAGGCAATTACTTGTGCTTTGATTTTAAAAGAGAGTGTTTTGCTTTCAAAATGAATGTGACATCTGAAATGAATATGAAATCTGAAGCAAAAGGGAAAGTACACCAGGAAAATTTTGGTAAAGTTTCTTTAAAGAATGAAAAGGTATGTAAGTGTGTAAGTTACTTTATTTAATCAATGGCATGTTTATCATCCTTATCAAACTGCTATGCAATGATTTTGAAATTTACTCATGCAAACTATTTACAATAATTTGCCATGCTTCCAAAGATACCTTGTATATATATATATATGGCTTCTGCCTGCCTTTGATTAACCTTACATGATAAAAAGGTTGCATTGAAGAGTAGTTTATAAAATCCTATGCACTCACATATTCTAAAGCTCGATGTGCAGCCAGAAGCTGGTGATAATGTTGAGCTTCACAGCATACAAAGCAGAGGTAGGGAACTTTTTCATCCTGGTGGATAGGATCCTGTGTTCCTTCATCCCTAAGGTGGTGTTGGATCAGCTACACTCCTCAGTTGCCTACTGGAAACTCTGGAGTGAAGCCAATCCCAGTGGGGCATGAAGTCTCAGCTGATCAGCACTGACTTGAGGCCCTGGTTTTGGCGGGGGTTGGCCACACTCTGTAGTTACCTAATCCAAACATAACTTGTATTTGTTGCAAAATTTAAAAGGTGCTGGCACAAGTCCCACTTGCTAAGGGACAATCTAGGGTGACTTTTAAGATTGTTTCCAGCTGTGTCTTTACCTGGCCAATATGGAATGCCATAAATGCTGTGAGATGTAGGATGTGTTGATGTTGCTAGGGAGGAAACGACCTTGAAGGCCAAATTAGGACCCCTGAATAGGCCTGCAGTCCAAGGCTGATGGGAGGGGTTAAATCCTGCATTAGGTGCATGTGACTATTCCCAACAGGGAAAAGGCTCGCGCAAACCAAAGCAAGCAAGATTTCATCCCCACTCATCCTTTTCAGTTTAAGCAGCCCAGCATTCCTGTTTGAGCTCTTGACAATTGGGACTTAAAAGGAGAGCATATCCTGATGTCATAGCGATGTCAGATGATTAACAAGTAGGTGATTCTACCCACCAGTTATATTTTGCCTGCCGGTGGTTGAGGAAATAGTAATCTGGGCTTCAGGCCAGGAAAGGTTTTCTACCCCTGGGCTACGCCACTTTTCCTGGTCAATTGGCACCCATAAAAGGTACTTAGATCTATGTGCTGAGGCCATTAGATTTGTTTTACTTCTGTGGTAAAACTAATAAATAATGCTTTTATATTGAGGTAATATATAACACTATTGAATAATTTTATACTTATCCAAGATTCTTTTAAAAATACTTTGCTAGTTCAAATATAAAACTCTTCAAGCTGCTTTGAGAAATATTATGTATGAAATAACTGTTTCAGGTTTTTTTAATCTATCTAGACAGATAGTGAGAATCTCACATGCTTGGGGCTAATCTCTTCAGAAATTCAGGAAATTATAGGAAATGAAAATGAGAATCTTAAAATAATCAGCGAAGGTAAGGATACAGAAAATGGTGTTCTAGCCCCAGTTCTTGGGTTTGATATTGCCTAGTTTCATTATTTTATTGCTGGTCATTTTAACTGGTGAAAACAAAATAATCAATTTTCATTCTTTGTATTCTACAGAGAAAGACAATTCTTTCAATTTCATGATAATATCTTTTTCAGACCTTGAAGTGAAAATTACTCCTGAGACAGAGAATTTGGAATCTTGTCCCCCAAAAGAACTTTGTGCCAGTCAGAGCAGAAGTGTACTGGAACTCAGCAGGCCAGGTAGGACTTTCTAGACAGGCAAATCTGAGACGGCTGAGATATTTTGGAGAATAGCTATAGATCTATAGCAGGGACGTCCAACTCCCAAGAGACTGTGATCTACTCACAGAATAAAAAACTGGCAGTGATCTACCCCTGGGGGTGGGGGGAGATCACAAACTTGTTTGCAAAGTTGGACATCCCTATAGGATCCCTATAGTACCCTATAGATCTATAGTACACCTATATCTATAGTACATCTGAAGGACCACCTGCACCCCTTCGTTCAGCCCACACACTGAGGTCCAATTCCAAGGGCCTTCTGGTGGTTTCCTCACTGTGAGAAGTGAGGATACAGGGAACCATGCAGAGGGCCTTCTCGGTAGTGGTGCCCACCCCGTTGAACGTCCACACATCAAATGTCAAGGAATAAACAACTATCTGACTTTTAGAAGACATCTGAAGGCAGCCCTGTACCACGAAGTTTTATAGTCTGATGTTTTACAATTTTATATAAATGCTGTAAGCCACCCAGAGTGGCTGGGGAAACCCAGCCAGATGGGTAGGGTATAAATAATAAAAATATTATTATTATTATTATCTTTTATTTTTGCATTCTGAATATCTGGAGGGGGGCTGACAAAGAAATGTAATTTAGAAATCTTTGGAACTCTGCCTGTGGAACTCTAAGGCTTCATATAAATGTAACTAGAAATAGTGATTGTTCTCAGATATTTTTTGTTCCTGCTGCAGAGTGATCTTAGCTTCTCTTCAGATTTTGCAAGGGAGAGAGCAGGTGTTCCAGGTCTCACAGCAAAGATGGTTTTTATATACCTTTGCCTTTATATTAAAATGTGCATTCTTTCCCTTAATACCTTTCTCTTCTTGTAGGAATTAAGGAGAATTGCATGTTTTCCCATTTTTCACAGAGCATCAGACTTCCGTACCTAAATGTCAACAGCTTTCGGCTATAGAATCTCAACCCGGCTACTTGCAAGGAGGTAACACCTCCATGGGTGAGACGGCCAAGGGAAATTCCCCCTTGGCTGGTGACCATGTGGGTCTGGTTGGCCAGGAAGGAGGCAGAGAGCAAAGGTCCACAACCGACGCTCACCGGGGAAGCAGTGAGCGTCCATTGTCTGCACATGAAGACATATTGGTGTTCAGCCACCTGGAAAAAGATGACTGCACTAATTTAACAGAAACTTGTGCTAGACCATGTGTTTTAGAAGAACTGAACACAGATTTAAGCCCTGGAGACGAGGTTCTTCATACCAATGTTGAAGTGGTCTCAAAAATGTCTACCTCTCAGACGGACAGTAAGTATTGGGCATTTTGTCAGGTGTTGTGGTTCGAGGACCCGACCCCCGCGAAGTAAAATGAAGACACAGGGACACGTGATATAAGGTTAATGGGCTAGAAAAGGCCACAACTTTATTGATTACAGCAATGAAAAGGTATTGGCTTAGGCATTGGATCGCGAAACAAGTGGGTTTATTCACCAGGGGTTCATCACCTGTTGATGCTAATCCAACTATAGGCTCACCCCTGATGTCACCGAGGGTCGTGCCATGGCCTCCCGCCAAGCAGGCTTCGGACGGAATACACGACCGCCAGATTCCATTAACGGAATACCCCTAGAAATTGAAGGCATAGGCGATGGCCACACCTAGCACTTCGACACACCACAACACATTATTCCAATGCCTAACCTACCCACCAATACCACCAAAAAGTTGTGACGATTGCTACGAGGTAGGCGAAAAAACCAAAAAGCCTAATGCCAAATGGAAAAACTCCTACCAGGCCCCCCGGGCAACCGGGGCGACCAACCTAAGGTCCATAGCAAGGCCAATGACCTAAGCCCTAACTCAAAGGGAGTGGAGGGTGGGTGACTCGCCCAGGACGACAAAGAGAAATGAGGCCGGGGGGGAGGCTGGCACTGCAGCATAAAGGCTGCTGGACACGCCCCCCATGGCACCTGGTTGGACAGCCACCGGGGGGGGCGTGAGTGCCAGCCAGGTGTGCTGGAGGCAGGGGGCAACGCCCCCTGCTAGGAGCGGTGCTCGGGCTCCCGTCCACAACCACTCCCCTCTCTTTCAGGGAGGAGAGTCTTTGTGGTTCGAGGACCCGACCCCCGCGAAGTAAAATGAAGACACAGGGACACGTGATATAAGGTTAATGGGCTAGAAAAGGCCACAACTTTATTGATTACAGCAATGAAAAGGTATTGGCTTAGGCATTGGATCGCGAAACAAGTGGGTTTATTCACCAGGGGTTCATCACCTGTTGATGCTAATCCAACTATAGGCTCACCCCTGATGTCACCGAGGGTCGTGCCATGGCCTCCCGCCAAGCAGGCTTCGGACGGAATACACGACCGCCAGATTCCATTAACGGAATACCCCTAGAAATTGAAGGCATAGGCGATGGCCACACCTAGCACTTCGACACACCACAACACATTATTCCAATGCCTAACCGCCACCCGAGCTAAAGGCTCGCCGCCAATACCTTCAAAGCTGCAACCAATCCCAGATGCTTTTGCTGACACTAGCTAACCAAATGTCGTTCCCCAGATCCGATAAGTGGATGCCGTCATTCCGGTATGAAGCTTGGTCGCCGATCCGGATACGGTCATGATAAATGACTCGGCCATACATAAAGCGCACCCAAAGGGCTACCGCCCGATTTACGAGTTTCCTGGTTCTTATAATGGCCATACCAAACAGTTCTTTTCAAGAAGGAGGACCAGAACACCGTTGTTCTGGGACACAAGGCTGCAAATGCATTCAAGTCTCTTTTTATGCTCCACAACAAGTCCACACCCAACGGGCTACCGCCCGATTTACGAGTTTCCTGGTTCTTATAATGGCCATACCAAACAGTTCTTTTCAAGAAGGAGGACCAGAACACCGTTGTTCTGGGACACAAGGCTGCAAATGCATTCAAGTCTCTTTTTATGCTCCACAACAAGTCCACACTCCTTCTGTTAGCGAGGTCATTCTCCCCAAATGAATTGCAAGGATGTCGGGAGGGCCGAACTTGGCTACTTTCTCTCACAGCAATGGCATAAGCTCCTCCCAACACATGCCTCTTGTCGACAACCAGGAAACTCGAACACCATGTGGAAGGCCAAGATTGTGTGCAAGGCCGCAGCTCACCGCTTGTACGCGGGCCCAATGAACTATACTGTGGCCGCAAATCCACACACTTCTCCTGAGCATAGCTGGGGGTAAAAGACAGAAAAGAAAAGGCGGATAAGTAGGGTAAAGCTGCAAGTCGCATATTAGACTTATAAGCATTGGATTTCCCACCGGCCCATTTCTTTGATCCTGTACGCCAGTAGCCCCAGGTGCAACCCAGGCCGTGGTTGCAGCGCCAATCCTAAATGAATGTGCAGCGTACTCCTGGGAGGATAGACCACAAGCCTCAATAGCCTTGCGAAGTACTCTGGTGAATTGATGCCTCAACAAGGGTGACCCATCTTCATGGACCAAAAACGGACCCGAGCTGGGCGGTCTGAGGTAGAGGTACCGCCTAGTGTCCTCTACCAAGCATGGGCCCTGCTGTGCCGACGCCGTGAGCTTAACTAGGACACCTTTACTAGCCTGATCAGTCTTGGACTGACATATATGCACTGTCATGTTAGAATCGGACAACTGCACGTCCTCGCACAGGAGGCCGCGTGTTGAACCTCGTGCACTAACTTCAAACACCACCTCACCAACTCTAAGCGTGCCAAAAAGGCGATAGCGTAGCAAATTGACCTGAGTTTTATGCGTATCTGTGATAACAACTCGGAAGAAATCGGCTTACGGCCCTCGGCCCTGTGAGGTTGTAACCTGCCCCAACCCTCAATGGCTCTATGGATCAAGAAGTCGCTACCCGGGTCATGAGCAAATGTAGCTTTTGAAAAGAAGCTGATGGCGGCTACGTGAATATTTAAGGTTTTAGGAGCACGTCCCAGATCATAGAGATGGGAAAGGTACTGCAAGACAGCGTCAGTGGTAGGAGGTACGTCATGTGAGAGCCCAGATAACCCAGACCTGAAACCAAGGAAATCACACCAGGCCTTCTTGTAGGACCTGAGAGTGGAGGGTGCCACGGACGCCAATACTCCCTGTATCACTTAGCGTCTCCCACGTTCCACAGGTGCTCCGGAAAGGCAACAGTTGTGCTCCAGGTGCAAGCAACCGGAAGCGAGGTATCGGAAATCGAGACAAGGCATCGGCTATGTCATTATTGGCTCCGGGTACGAATTTGGCTTTAAGTATTATGTTGTACTCAAGGCACCGGAGGACGAATGCCCGCAAAAGGGGGGAGATCCTCTCAGACCGAGATGACTGCCTGGCTAGAATGTTCACGACCACCAGGTTGTCGGTCCAGAAGCACACGCGGTGATCTCGAAAATCTTCCGTCCAGATGTGAACGGCCACCACTATTGGAAAGAACTCAAGAAAGGTGAGATCCCGCGTGATGGCCTGACCTTGCCATGCCGTCGGCCATTGTAGTGCACACCAGCGCCCCTTGAAGTACAAGCCAAAGCCTAAGGACCCAGCCGCGTCCGATTGGACCTGGAAGTCTGATGACAGATTCAAGACATCCTGCCATAGAGATACCCCATTGTAGTTCTACAGAAAAGTCGTCCATACCTCCAGATCTGCCTTGACCAACCTGGGGAAGCAGACCCTGTGGTGCGGGTGTCTAAGACCACTGACAGCCTGGCTAGGCGGGCACAGAAGGCGCATTGGAGTGGGCCTGGAAATCAGAGGCTAAATTAAGGATTTCCAGCCATAGGGAGACTCCGTTGTGGTGTTCCAGAAATCTGATCCCTATCTCAAAATCCGCCTTGACTGACTTGAGAAGTCTTACTCTATTGTGTGGATGCTTGAGGCCCGCTGACAACCTGGCTAAGCGGGAGTGAAATGGGCGGCCTGGTGAAACTACTCTACATGCGAAGTTGAAATGATCTAGCAAGGACTGGACCTGTCTAAGAGCGACTTTTTATTATTATTATTATTATTATTATTATTATTATTATTATTTCAGGAAGGGTTTGACGAATTGTTTCCTTAAGGGCAACCATTTTCCCCACTGGCAGGCGGGCGGATTGAGCTGCTGTGTCAAGCTCTATACCCAGGCAAGTAAGATCCGTTGATGGTCCGCCTTATCTGCTGTGAGGGGAACTCCCAGCTCCTGGGCCAAAGCTGAAAAGGCCTCCAGAAGGGAGGCACATTCGCCAGTATTGGGCTTCCCAACGAGTAGAAAGTCACCGAGGGGAACTCCCAGCTCCTGGGCCAAAGCTGAAAAGGCCTCCAGAAGGGAGGCACATTCACCAGTATTGGGCTTCCCAACGAGTAGAAAGTCACCGAGGTAACGTGTCACCTTGCCAATGTAATATTTCCCTTGAAATTTTAATCCCAGCCAATGAGAGTCATTGGGATGAACTGGCAATAGACAGAAGGCTGACTCCATGTCACGCTTTGTCAAGAGTGCCTCGTAACCAAAAATCCGAATAAGTCTTAGTGCCCAATCGAAGACTTCAATCGAAGAATGTGGAGAGGAGGGAGCAGGATCAGGGAAAATGCTAGACCCGGAGGGTCCCTATCGTCTGTTCCCTGCTGCGGGGGCTTCCCTGGCACTGGCACCCCGCCTTCCCTAAAGGGCTGCTGCCTTCTGTAACACACCACGGCTGGAAGTACCCCTGCACAGCTCTCGCACTCGTGCAGATACCTACAAGACTGCCTTTGGCATGACCCCTTATTGAATTCCCAACGTACCTTGACCTTGCGCTTTGGCTCCCTTCTCAGGTCCGGCTTACCAGTGCGATAAGAATCTAATGGCTTCTTCTCAACATACGGGACGACCACCACAGACCAGGTGCCATCTTCAATTAGATCCCAGCATGCTAGATGGATCCTGGAAGCGGGCTGCATATTCTGCAAAGAACCGGAAGAACTGGACGCAACAGGGTTATTGACACAGGCCGGCGGCCTCCGCACAGGCGACCCAATGCAGATTCTGAGGGCCAGAGGCCTAGTTTTCACTGCCGCAGTTACTGCCAGAGAGCTTGGGCCTGCGCCTGAAAACTGAGAAACGTTGAAGAGGGCAGCAGAGGTGCCTGGGAGGTCATCAACCTGGGTGAAAGGCAGGCTCTCCGGAACCACCTGGGAATCTAGTATCATATCAGGGGTAGCAGCGGAGGGCATGGGGTTAGGGGTTGCTCGAAAAAATGCTGCTCATAATCACCAATGAACGATCTAAAGGCATTTAGGTAGTGCGAAATAGGTTTGGTGTTATTATCCTGTCCATGTGGCACCCATGCAGCCTGAGGTGTGAGCTGACTCCGCCGCAGAGCACTTCCTCTTAGGAGCCATGGATAACGCGCTAAAGTTACTGCCACAAACACGTGCTGCTGTTTACAAGCGGTTGTACAGGCACCTGTTATAGATTCTGAAACGAATGTACTAATTAACAATTGATTCACTTATAATAAATAACAATTTTTTCCAATTATTTGGTTAAATGTTCAATAGTTTATCCAATTAGCATGTGCGGCGTGCGTGTGTTATTTATTAAGAAGATCAAACCTCTCCATTCTGAAGGAAAACAGCCCTGAGTGCTCACTGGAAGGACAGATTGTGAAGCTGAGGCTCCAGTACTTTGGCCACCTCATGAGAAGAGAAGACTGCCTGGAGAAGACCCTGATGTTGGGAAAGATGGAGGGCACAAGGAGAAGGGGGCGACAGAGGACGAGATGGCTGGATAGTGCTTTCGAGGCCACCAGCATGAGTCCGACCAAGCTGCGGGGGGCAGTGGAGGACAGGAGCGCCCGGCGCTCTCTGGTCCATGGGGTCACGAAGAGTCGGACACGACTAAACGACTAAACAACAACAAATATATATATATATATATATATATATATATATATATATATATATATATATATGTGTGTGTGTGTATTAAAGATGCTTCCTACTTCATATTATAATATCTCGTTCAATATGCAGGGGTCCCATACAGGGATCAAACCAGCAACCTAGGCATTATCAGCACTATGCTCGACCAGTTGAGCTATCCAGGCTCTCTAGAATTGTGTGGGACCCCGAGGGTCATTTAGTCCAACCCCTTGCAATGCAGGAATATGCAGTTGTTCCATACAGGGATCAAACCACCCACCTTGGCATAATCAGCCCCATGCTCTAACCAATCGAGCAATTCGGGCTCTCTAGAATTGTGTGGGGCCCCATGGGTCATTTAGTCCAACCCCTTGCAATGCAGGAGTATGCAGTTGTTCCATACAGGGATCGAACCTGCAACCGTGGCCTTATTGTCACCATGATCTAAGCAACTGAGGGTTCCGCAATATGTCAATTATTTATGTTGAAGTGGTCTCAAAAATGTCTACCTCTCAGACGGACAGTAAGTATTGGGCATTTTGTCAGGTGTTGTTTTTCCCCCACAGCATGAAATGACAAAAACAATTGGCTTAATAGACAGTCTTACGTTTTGTAGTTGATAGTAAAAACAAAATAATCAATTCTCATTCTCTTTATTCTACAGAGAAAGACGGTTCTTTCAATTTCATGATAATGTCTTTTTCAGACCTTGAAGTGAAAATTACTCCTGAGACAGAGAATTTGGAAAATTGTCGCCCACAAGAACTTTGTGCCAGTCAGAGCAGAAGTCTACTGGAATTCAGCAGGCCAGGTAGGACTTTCTAGGCAGGCAAATCTTAGTGATGATACAGGGAACCAGGCAGAGGGCCTTCTCGGTAGTGGTGCCCACCCTGTTGAACATCCACCCATCAAATGTCAAGGAAATAAACAACTATCTGACTTTTAGAAGACACCTGAAGGCAGCCCTGTACCAGGAAGTTTTTAATGTCTGGTGTTCAGCCACCTGGAAAAAGATGACTGCATTAATTTAACAGAAACTTGTGCTAGACCATGTGTTTTAGAAGACCATGTATTTTTGCATTCGGAATATCTGAAGCGGGGCTGACAGAAAAATGTAATTTAAAATCTATGGAGCTCTTCATGTGGAACTCTAAGGCTTCATATAAATGTAACTAGAAATAGTGATTGTTCTCAGATATTTTTTGTTCCTGCTGCAGAGTGATCTTAGCTTCTCTTCAGATTTTGCAAGGGAGAGAGCAGGTCTTCCAGGACTCATAGCGAAGATGGTTTTTATATACCTTTGCCTTTATATTAAAATGTGCGTTCTTTCCCTTAATACCTTTCTCCACTTTTAGGAATTGATGTGAAATGCATATTTTCCCATTTTTCACAGAGCATCAGACTTCCGTACCTAAATGTCAACAGCTTTCGGCTATAGAATCTCAACCCGGCTACTTGCAAGGAGGTAACACCCCCATGGGTGAGACGGCCAAGGGAAACTCCCCCTTGGCTGGTGACCATGTGGGTCTGGCTGGCCAGGAAGGAGGCAGAGAGCAAAGGTCCACAACCGACACTCACCGGGGAAGCAGTGAGCGTCCATTGTCTGCACATGAAGACATACTGGAGTTCAGCCACCTGGAAAAAGATGACTGCGCTAATTTAACAGAAACTTGTGCTAGACCATGTGTTTTAGAAGAACTGAACACAGATTTAAGCCCTGGAGACGAGGTTCTTCATACCAATGTCAAAGTGGTCTCAAAAATGTCTACCTCTCAGATGGACAGTAAGTATTGGGCATTTTGTCAGATGTTGTTTCCCCCCCCGCAGAATAAAATGACAAAAACAATTGGCTTAATAGACAGTCTTACGTTTTGTAGTTGATAGTAGCAGGCAACAGGGCTGGCATCCATGGTGATGTTGGGTACAGGGCTGTTGTGTGCCTACATTGGTTGTTGAAGCACAGTTGAATGAACATCTGAATAGAGTTACAGATACAAAATATGGGAAACAGGGAGAAAAACTTTATATATATATATATATATATATATATATATATATATACACACACACACACACACACAGTGGTACCTCGGGTTAAGTACTTAATTCGTTCCAGAAGTCCTTTCTTAACCTGAAACTGTTCTTAACCTGAAGCACCACTTTAGCCAATGGGGCCTCCTGCTGCCACTGCGCCGCCAGAGCCCGATTTCTGTTCTTATTCTGAATCAAAGTTCTTAACCTGAAGCACTATTTCTGGGTTAGCGGAGTGTGTAACCTGAAGCGTATGTAACCTGAAGCGTATGTAACCCAAGGTACCACTGTATTCTTCTTTTTAGAATGCCTTGAAGAGACAAGTTCCTTTGCTAACAACAGAATGGAGTCTTCTAGTGTCCCTGATTGTAGTGAAACAAAGGGTTCTTGTTTGTCTCCTCAAAAGAAAGAGAGACTTCTTCCAATGCTCTTGGAGCCTGCATCAGGTGTCGATCTACAGCACACAACATCAACTGTAGGTGACAACAGTGCACCTACTGAGGAGAACATCAGGAAAATGAAAACGCAGACTGAAACAAGAAAACCAGGGCATTTTGGAAACCCAGAAGAGGAAAATGATCAAGTCCAACTTGTCAGTTACAAGGAGGCATCTACTGAAGCAAAGAATGCATTAGGAAATAACATGCCTGGTGGATTTGATCTGCCTAGGAAATGTAGAGATGATTTTGACCTTTTGAGCAACTTTATCATGCTGAGGTCTCAACGTATGATCATGCAAAATGAGGAACCAAACAATGTGGATATTCAAGCAGAAGGTAGCTTAAGGCAGTGATCTGATGGTTTCGGGCTGGAGGGGGAACCAAGGTGGTTTAATCATGTCATTCAACACCTTGCAAGGCTCTGATGGCAGAGCAAAATTAGATGGGGAGAATGTTCCTCCACTGGTTTCTGGAATTCAAAAATACTTTTTAACAGCTTTCCTTCCCATTGTTTCCAAGGGAAGAAAAGGCTGAAGGGGCAGACTTAGACACACTCAGAAGTGCTTCTAAATTTTTACCTGCCTTGGGTACATGACACGAGACCCAGCGACTTTAGGATGCTTGACTCCTCCTGGCATTTTCCCTTTCGGGCCCTTCTGATGTCAGAGATCTAATTTGGATTGAGCTAGAGGGTCAGACAACCTGTCCCAATGGGAGAGGGAGGCTCCCAACCTTCTCTGATGCTAATGCTCTTTCTCTGTCCGATTGGCAGATCTGATCTGTTCTGTGACCCCTGGGATGCCCTTCCAAATAGCATAGGATTGCACCCGAAGTGCTCTTTCACAGAAGCCATACTTGACATAATTCTAGGCTTTACATCTTTTCCATCAACCGAGAAGTTAGTATATTTCTACAGAAGAAGATAGAATTAAGCAGCAATCCTATAGCTACTTATCTGGGGTGTACTTCTGAGTTGGAAAGGATTGCATTTTTACATAGCATACACTCTCTATTTTTACTTTAGCTCCTCTCTTCCCAAAAAATGTTGCCCTGTGTTGAAAAACCACTGTTAAAATAGAGCTTTCTAATCCAGAATAATTACATTTCCCCCCTCCAAGTTTTAAAAATATTTTTATTTAATCAAACTTAGCAAAGTTAAGCATCAGTGCCCCCCTTTCTCCTTTATCTAATAAAGCTACATCCGGGTATAGCCTGTGTAAGCCAGCATTTTCAGAAAGAGACATACAGTGATTGGAGGCAGATACCACTTAGGGCATATCTACACTACAGGTCTAAACAGCCAATCCCTTGCCAGAGGAAACCCTTCAAGCTCTAGTTATATTTGGAGGCAGGAGAATTAGGGGTCTCTAACAGAATTCTCAGTACCCCAGCAAAACTACAATTTCTGGGAGTCTTTTAGGGGTTGGGGGCAGGCTAGTAGCCATGAGAGTTATTCTGATATTATCCTGTACGACTTCTTGCTGTGTGCCTGTGTTGGGAAACCACAACCAACCACAACTTTCAGTGGCATGCACACCAAATGAAAAAGCTGTGCATGTGATTATCACATCTGATCACCTAAATGTGGGTCACACGTCACTTCCAGTATGAAAGTGTCTTAAAATAATACTTTTTTGAAAGGGGTGCAATGCACTCTCTGCCCTATATCTGTCGTTGTTGGGCACAGTCATGCTCTTCTGACTGGATCTTGTGGAAAAGCAATTAATGAATAATAATAATTAATGAATAAGGCCTTTCACCTTTAATAACTTACAATTTGCTTCCCTTTAATGCTTTGCAAGAATCTGCTGCCTGAAGCAGCTTGCCTCACTTAGTCTAATGGCAGAGTCAATCCTGCCCTCAGCAGCAGGTAGGGTGTGAATTCCCATTCAGATTATTCTGATGCAAGCCTGAAATTTCTCCGTGGATCTCCTCCTCACCACGCTTAATTCCCATTAATCACAGCTTCAGTGATTAGCCTAGCTAATAACCTTACCATATGACTGGAGTGGACTGGCTTATAAGTGCATTGGGAATGATGCACCGGTTGTGACAGCGCATGCTTTACAGGAATTTGTAACAGTTGATTCCACAGAGTAGTGAGTGCGGGAACTTGAGCTGGATCATAAGATCTCTTACTGTGTCATTACAAGCCGCAAGGAGAGTAGGCAAGGCATTATGATAGCATGTTGTTGTTGTTGTTTAGTCGTTTAGTCGTGTCCGACTCTTCGTGACCCCATGGACCAGAGAACGCCAGGCACTCCTGTCCTCCACTGCCCCCCGCAGCTTGGTCAGACTCATGCTGGTAACCTCGAAAACACTATCCAACCATCTCGTCCTCTGTCGCCCCCTTCTCCTTGTGCCCTCCATCTTTCCCAACATCAGGGTCTTCTCCAGGGAGTCTTCTCTTCTCATGAGGTGGCCAAAGTACTGGAGCCTCAGCTTCACAATCTGTCCTTCCAGTGAGCACTCAGGGCTGATTTCCTTCAGAATGGAGAGGTTTGATCTTCTTGCAGTCCATGGGACTCTCAAGAGTCTCCTCCAGCACCATAATTCAAAAGCATCAATTCTTCGGCGATCAGCCTTCTTTATGGTCCAGCTCTCACTTCCATACATCACTACTGGGAAAACCATAGCTTTAACTATACGGACCTTTGTTGGCAAGGTGATGTCTCTACTTCTCAAGATGCTGTCTAGGCCTGTCATTGCCCTTCTCCCAAGAAGCAGGCGTCTTTTAATTTCGTGGCTGCTGTCACCATCTGCAGTGATCATGGAGCCCAAGAAAGTAAAATCTCTCACTGCCTCCATTTCTTCCCCTTCTATTTGCCAGGAGGTGATGGGACCGGTAGCCATGATCTTCGTTTTTTTGATGTTGAGCTTCAGACCATATTTTGCACTCTCCTCATTCACCCTCAATAAAAGGTTCTTTAATTCCTCCTCACTTTCTGCCATCAAGGTTGTGTCATCTGCATATCTGAGGTTGTTGATATTTCTTCCGGCAATCTTAATTCCGGCTAGGGATTCATCCAGCCCAGCCTTTCGCATGATGAATTCTGCATATAAGTTAAATAAGCAGGGAGACAAAATGCAGCCTTGTCGTACTCCTTTCCCAATTTTGAACCAGTCAGTTGTTCCATATCCAGTTCTAACTGTAGCTTCTTGTCCCACATAGATATTTCTCAGGAGACAGATGAGGTGATCAGGCACTCCCATTTCTTTAAGAACTTGCCATAGTTTGCCATGGTCGACACAGTCAAAGGCTTTTGCATAGTCAATGAAGCAGAAGTAAATGTCTTTCTGGAACTCTCTAGCTTTCTCCATAATCCAGCGCATGTTTGCAATTTGGTCTCTGGTTCCTCTGCCTCTTCTAAATCCAGCTTGCACTTCTGGGAGTTCTCGGTCCACATACTGCTTGAGCCTTCCTTGTAGAATTTTAAGCATAACCTTGCTAGCGTGAGAAATTAGTGCAATTGTGCGATAGTTGGAGCATTCTTTGGCACTGCCCTTCTTTGGGATTGGGATGTAGACTGATCTTCTCCAATCTTCTGGCCACTGCTGAGTTTTCCAAACTTGCTGGCATATTGAGTGTAGCACCTTAACAGCATCATCTTTTAAAATTTTAAATAGTTCAGCTGGAATACCATCACTTCCACTGGCCTTGTTATTTGCAGTGCTTTCTAAGGCCCATTTGACTTCACTCTCCAGGATGTCTGGCTCAAGGTCAGCAACCACACTACCTGGGGTATATGAGACATCCGTTTCTTTCTGGTATAATTCCTCTGTGTATTCTTGCCACCTCTTCTTGATGTCTTCTGCTTCTGTTAGGTCCTTTCCACTTTTGTCCTTTATTATGGAAATCTTTGTACGAAATGTTCCTTTCATATCTCCAATTTTCTTGAACAGATCTCTGGTTCTTCCCATTCTATTGCTTTCCTCTATTTCTTTGCATTGCTTGTTTAAGAAAGTCTTCTTGTCTCTCCTTGCTAATCTTTGGAAATCTGCATTCAATTTCCTGTATGTTTCACAATCTCCCTTGCATTTTGCTTGCCTTCTCTCCCCCGCTATTTGTAAGGCCTCATTGGACAGCCACTTTGCTTTCTTGCATTTCCTTTTCATTGGGATGGTTTTCGTTGCTGCCTCCTGTATAATGTTACGAGCCTCCATCCATAGTTCTTCAGGCACTCTGTCCACCAAATCTAAATCCTTAAACCTGTTCCTCACTTCCACTGTGTATTCATAAGGGATTTGACTTAGATTGTATCTTACCGGCCCAGTGGTTTTTCCTACTTTCTTCAGTTTAAGCTTGAATTTTGCTATAAGAAGCTGATGATCTGAGCCACAGTCAGCTCCAGGTCTTGTTTTTGCTGACTGTATAGAGCTTCTCCATCTTTGGCTGCAGAGAATATAATCAATCTGATTTCGATGCTGCCCATCTGGTGATGTCCATGTGTAGAGTCGTCTCTTGTGTTGTTGGAAAAGCGTGTTTGTGATGACCAGCTTGTTCTCTTGACAGAACTCTATTAGCCTTTGCCCTGCTTCGTTTTGATCTCCAAGGCCAAACTTGCCAGTTGTTCCTTTTATCTCTTGACTCCCTACTTTAGCATTCCAATCCCCTATAATGAGAAGAACATCCTTCTTTGGTGTCACTTCTATAAGGTGTTGTAAGTCTTCATAGAATTGGTCAATTTCAGTTTCTTCAGCACCAGTAGTTGGTGCATAAACTTGGATTACTGTGATGTTAAAAGGTCTGCCTTGGATTCGTATCGAGATCATTCTATCATTTTTGAGATTGCATCCCAGTACAGCTTTTGCCACTCTTTTGTTGACTATGAGGGCCACTCCATTTCTTTTACGGGTTTCTTGCCCACAGTAGTAGATATGATGGTCATCCGAACTGAATTCACCCATTCCCGTCCATTTTAGTTCACTGATGCCCAGGATGTCAATATTTATTCTTGCCATCTCATTTTTGACCACCTCCAACTTACCCATGTTCATGGTTCTTACATTCCAGGTTCCTATGCAATATTTTTCTTTACAGCATTGGACTTTCCTTTCGCTTCCAGGCATATCCACAACTGAGCGTCCTTTCGGCTTTGGCCCAGCCGCTTCATCAGCTCTGGATCTACTTGTACTTGCCCTCCGCTCTTCCCCAGTAGCATGTTGGACGCCTTCCGACCTGAGGGGCTCATCTTCCAGCGTCATAACTTTTATATGCCTGTTGTCTTTGTCCATGGAATTTTCTTGGCAGGGATACTGGAGTGGCTTGCCGGTTCCTCCTCCAGGTGGATCACGTTTGGTCAAAACTCTCCACTATGACCTGTTCATCTTGGGTGCCCTGCTCGGCATAGTTCATAGCTTCTCTGAGTTCTTCAAGCCCCTTCGCCACGGCAAGGCAGTGATCCATGAAGGGGATGATAGCATAGAGTTGCACTAATCCTGTTTTTCCTTTGCATCAAAAGGCTCTGGTGCAATGCCATATCCACCCTACTCTTTCCTGCCCTATGGAGCCTTCTCTGAAACACCCTAACAAATAACACTGGCATAGACTAATCCCTGTTATTAGGTGTTGTTTCTGCCTAGATGATAAGATAAATGAGTGTATATAAAAGTGTAAAGGGAGATTGCTCACAACTAACTACCTCTTTGTGACCAAGTTTGAAAGTGGGATTAGCTAAGTATGTGCATATGTGCACATATGCCATTTTAATTAAGATCTGTTAACATTCAGAATCAATTACCGTATTGCACTTTCCTGCTTTTTAAAATATCATTAAATGCAGAGTCACAGTAACTGATGACCTCTGTTCTATGCATACCAGAGTGGAACATCTGTACTTGGTTCCTGCATCATCTAGCAAGCTCAAGCTGAAGCAACATCTGCATATTGATTGTTGCCATTGTATCAGTGTTTTAGGGCTTCTTAAGATGTTAAAGACAGGGACGCGGGTGGTGCTGTGGTATAAACCACAGAGCCTAGGGCTTGCCGATCAGAAGGTCGGTGGTTCGAATCCCCATGACCGGGTGAGCTCCCATTGTTTAGTCCCAGCTCCTGCCCACCTAGCAGTTCGAAAGCATGTCAAATGCAAGTAGATAAATAGGTATCGCTCTGGCAGGAAGGTAAATGGTGTTTCCGTGTGCTGCTCTGGTTCGCCAGAAGCGGCTTAGTCATGCTCGCCACCTAACATGAAAGCTGTCTGCAGACAAACGCCGGCTCCCTTGGCCTATAGAGTGAGATGAGCGTCGCAACCCCAGAGTCGCCCACGACTGGACCTAATGGTCAGGGGTACCTTTACCTTTACCTTTAAGATGTTAAAACCTTCCTTACATGATAGGTGTCCTACTATATAGTGTGTGGGGAACTTGCTGAGTGAGATCTAGTCTGTTCTTGTAGTCTGCCAGTTGGATTAGCATAGATCAGTCTGGGATTCATCATAGTCCCCATGTGGCTTTCCAGATTTAAGGTATTTTGAATTGGTTCACCTGACAACTGCACCTGGAAGTGTTCTCCAAGAGTAGGCTGTTCAGAGATTACAGTATGATTTTAACAGGAGGTGTGGGGGGAGTTGCCTTTTTGCTCAATTCCTGAATGTGAAATAGTAAAGTATTCAAGGTAAGGGATTGAATTGTCCTCTAGCTTGTCCTATAACACTTGTGGGATTTTCCCCCCTGTTGTTGTAATTCTTAAGTTCTGGATGCTAAGGAGAAGAGCCCAACACTGGAAAACAATATCAGTCCTCTTAACGAAGCAGTTCCTATGGAAAAGCAAACAAAGGAAAATGAAGAAATAGTTTCCATTCAGATTAAAGCATCAGGTACTGAATATTTTAAGATACCTGGTAGTTAAAAGATTATTTTATGGGTGGTATTTATGCTGTGGTTTTCAGTGTTCCAAAGAATTAGAAGATCAACAATGGCAAGTTAAGCTTCCATGAAAGGTAGCTAGCTCATCACTACCAGTCTTTAGATACATACTTGGGTGTATTCTGCTCAGTAGGGTTGCTATATATCAGGAAGTTGTTGAGCTGTTTTTAGGAAGCGCCACTTTTTGGAAATCTCCCTGGACATCAATTCCGCCTTTGAAATCCAGGTGGGCTCCAGGAAAATACTGTTCAAGCTACTTAGCAAAAAAATAATCAGCATAGAAATGGTTCCCAGAACATAGAAAGACTGAAAACCATTGGCACACTAGTATATAATTCACATTTATGAAGCACCATAATTGCTTGTACTGATTAATGCTAGGAAGCTGGTGTTCCTATGTGCATATTTTATTAGACAGTTAAAAGGTGTCATGACGGTGATGTTGTGAAAGACTTAAGATAGAGAAAAGCTTGTAGAAGGTAGAATTGCCATTTTTATGAGTTAAAAGATGGCTATATGGACATAGAAAGCCCATAGAGGTGTGGATAAGTCCTTTGCTTACATGTAGCATGTCCAACCTATGACATTTTGCTGCTTGAGACAAAGGACAAGATGGTGTGCTTCCTCATGCCACCTACAGAAGCCCTTCAGACTAGAAGTTGCATCTTACTTTAACACAGTACACCTGCAGGCAACAGGCTCACTTAAGAAGACTTGCAGTTGGCTGTGTGGCACCAATAGCTCTGTCCTCCAACACTACTGGTGCTCTCCTATTCCCACAATCCCCTGCCTGAGGGGGCAGCTTCCCTTTGCCTAATGGTTGGGCTGGTTTTGATGCAGAGCCTGTAATATCTCCATATGTCTAAAGTGTCTGCATCTGAAGATGCAAAGTAAACTTTGGTAGTCCTGGCACGAAGGTAAAAGATAAAGATAAAACTGAAGCAAAATATTTCTACTGTACAATGTTCTACATTTGTTCTCTAAAAAGGTATCAATGATGCCACCTAGTGTTTATCTACAACAAAAGGCTTATTTGGAAAATACTGTACAGTATTCACTAAATACAACATTAGAAAATTTAAAAAGTCTGTGATTTAAATTCTGTATTGTGGGCTGTTAAAACATTTTGCATTCTCATCAGACTGTACATTATTTAACCATGTTCTGCCAACCTGATTTTTTGGGGGCGGGGTTTGTTTTCTCCAGAGAGTCAGTTTCAAGCATATCGTATCCTTGAAGCTGCAGTGACTCCAGTTTTGAAAGAGCTCGTGAGTTTTGGCGTGCCTAAATGGAAATTTTGCACCCTTAATTTTGACACCACCAGATATTTTTTAAAACAGCAGGAGAAAGTGATCAGTGATGCTTTTAAACAAGGTGTGACTGGTAAGGACAGATTCATGCTTTGTTTATGGCATTAGCAGGGTTCTTTGTATTACTCAGGGATAAATGTAATGGTTTATAACTTAGCAGACGGGGATAATTGTCCTGGCAACTATTATTTGGGGTTTCTTTCTGAGAATCTTCTACACACAATCATTTTAATTCATGTTATTAGGAACTGAATTGAAATTTCCAAGGATGCTGTAATAGCCTCTTCCGTCAGAATGGGCATCATTTGTTCACTTGGCTCTTAGAGAGAATCCAAATGATGTTGCTGCTAAACTGCAGCAATCTAGTGTTTTCTGTATTGTCTTTTTCACCAGATCTGGAGTCATTTTTAAGACAATTGCAGTCATGTAGCAGTTCATTGATGTTGTTGTTTTTAAAAATATTATAGAAAATATGCAATTGCAATAATACCAAAAAAGATACAATTACTCTAAATGCAAGGAGGAAGCAAGTAATGAAAGCTCTTACCCATAGAGTAGGAACTAACTAATGAAAGGGGCAATTCAGTGCCCTGAGTGAATAGGAATAAGTTAATTAATGTGTCTGTTGCCAAGAAACAGAAACCACTGTAAAAGAAAGGGGCAAGGAGGAAGAGGGCAATAAACCAGCCAGGAAGAGGGGGAAACGGGGCCTTGTATGATCATGCCAGTAGTGACAGGCTGTGGAATATTAGTATGGAGAATATAGGGGAATGTGGCTGTATATGAAATGCCATGTGGAACCACCATTTTAATTCTTCTTGCAACTGCAGAAATGTATTGTAATGACTCAGTAGCACTAAAGAGCTGTAGTGTGGAAGCAATCTAAGGGCCTTAAATGCCCCCCCCCCCCATATAGAGCTCTGTCATTAAAAAAGGGTAAGAAATGCTATTCCCATATTTACCAAATAATTCTAATATGTATGGGAACACTCCTATGTAAACTGTACATTTCTGTGCCTTTTTAATAGGTATCAAAGAGGGGAGAGAGATTGCAGTATTCAAACATGCTGTTGCTCTTCATTTACTGGTAACAGTTCGAGACCTGTTACTAACATGTAACTTGAACACCGCATTAGGTTAGTTTTTTATATAAATAATAATAATAATCCTTTGTAATTTTAATAAAACACAGCATGAAAATACCTGAACACTACTGTAGATCGTTAAGGCACTAGTGACGTTGTAAAAATCCATTCATATTTTATATCATTTTGTTGACAGATCTGTATGAGAATTCAGTTCTTCATTATTGTTCCAATTCCTCACTTTTTTAAACATGTAAATATTTGTGGGGGGCGGGGCAGGGAATTGCTGTGAAAATGTCTTGAATGTAAATTATTTTTTATTTGTTCATTAATGGTATCATGGAAAAATTATATAGGTGGTGGAAGTCTAGTTTCCTGTTACTGGGAGTAGAAATCTAGCTATCTGGAATTTGTCTTTTGTATGGATCTGTGGTCTAATCCAGCTGGCGGCAAGGAGGCACAAGCAGCTGGGAAGTGCCCTGGAACTGTGATTGCCTTGCCAATTACTGCTCAACTCCTCTTTGCTTGCTGTTCAGGAGGGGATAAAAGGGAGCCACCATGGGGACGGAGAGAAAGGAGCACTTAGGGGAGCAGGTCTTCTAGTAGGAGAAAAAAGGCAATGGGAAAGGGGGGCTACAGCCGCTCAATCTCCCGAAAAAGCATCACTCCTTCAGATTGTCCAGAGATAGCAAGGACAATCTGCTGAGAACTGTATTGGATGGGTGAGCTATAAGGTGAGGTCCCCTCTTCGCTGCAACACCTAGAGACCTGGTGAAGCTCTGGGTATCCAATAAGTTTTGGCAATAAATTTAGGACTTTGCTCTGAAGCTTTCAGGGACTTTGCCCTGAGGTTTTCTTCATTAGCCCCACATCCCAGTTCTAATGAGGGTGGGACCCAGCATATCCTTTGCAGAGCTAGCCCTGTATCTTCTTCTAAATACATTTCAATATCATATTCATTTCATCAGAGCCTGAATTAACTTAAGGCTGTTACTCGTCACAGAAGTACTACATTTTGTCCTAGCATGGTACATTTCCCTCCTCCAAAATATTTCTAAAGGTTGAAAGGGAAGAGTTAATATATGTTGAGTCTGGAAGATTTGGGTGAGGGTGGCTGGTTCAGCACTACAGAATGCAGTCTTTAAGGGCGACATTGGCCTATCTTTAAATTACCAGTAAAACTATCATGGGCCATAACAATGTTAAAAGTCTGTGGCAGATGCATACATTGTATTTTTGGTTTATTTTTACAGCATTACAGTGTATGTCACCTCCAAATGAATCAAGTATTTATATGGTTTGAGGAAATATGCTTATTATGCTTAGGGCTGTTTCTGTGCTATATATTTTTCTTTTGGTGTTGTTGTTTTAATGTTAAACTTGACAGTTGCTTTGTTATTGTTTCGTATTGGACAATAAAAAGAAACAAACTACTAGTTTGTTACTGTTGTTAATGATGATTTTGTAAAGCATGTGATTGATGTAATTAATTTTAAATAGGATATTTGTTCAACGCAAAAGATAGATATAAGGACTTCCTGGACTCCAGGCTGGATAATATTTGGAGATTGTTGGAGATTGTGCAGATTTCCATGCAGAAGCAAGAAGTCAATCCCAAGATAAAAGAACTACATCATCAAATGTCCAAATGGGTGCAAAGTAATAAGAATGATGATCAGAATAAGGTAAATAATATCCAAAGCTGGCATATCTGGTGAAAACCAAGACTGCAATTATTATACAGAATTTTTAGCATAGCATGAATTGCCAGGGAAGTTAAGTTCACCCACCTATCAAAGTGTTGGAGAAATAATTCCCCACCCTTGGAGTAGGGGTAGTATGCTCAGCAAAACCTAGGACTGAGCATCTACAAATAATAGTTTTTGCATAGCCTTGCTTCTTATTTTTTCTACATCCATTAATCTACTTTCACATTTAATCTAAATTACTCTTGCTTCTTGTGATTAATCCTCAAGTCCTGAAAATATTTCCCACTCAAATTATTGTCAAATATTTTAAATATCAAATACAGACTGATCATTGTGTTGTTGTTTTTAAAATGCATATTTTATATTTTTTTTATGATGTGCCAGGTAGTAATTGTGACTAGAATGGGTTTTGATGAAGAAACAGATGTACTAATCAACACCATCAGTACAGTGCAAGGTAAATGTTATTTTTCGTATTGCTTGGAAACTGTATATACCCTAATATTTGCATATTTGCTTGCATAATAATAATAATAATAATAATAATAATAATAATAATAATAATTTATTATTTATACCCCACCCATGTGGCTGGGCCTCCCCAGCCACTCTGGGCGGCTTCCATAAAAACCAAAAATACAGTAAAATATCACACATTAAAAACTTCCCTGAACAGGGCTGCCTTAAGATGTCTTCTGAATGTCAGGTAGTTGTTTATCGCTTTGACATCTGCTGGAAGGGCGTTCCACAGGGCGGGGGCCACTACCGAGAAGGCCCTCTGTCTGGTTCCCTGTAGCTTTGCTTCTCGCAATGAGGGAACCGCCAGAAGGCCCTTGGCGCTGGACCTCAGCATCCGGGCAGAATGATGGGGGTGGAGACGCTCCTTCAGGTATATTGGACCGAGGCCGTTTAGGGCTTTAAAGGTCAGCACCAACACTTTGAATTGTGCTCGGAAACATACTGGGAGCCAATGTAGGTCTTTCAGGACCGGTGTTATATGGTCTCGGCGACCGCTCCCAGTCACCAGTCTAGCTGCCGCATTCTGGATTAGTTGTAGTTTCCGAGTCACCTTCAAAGGTAGCCCCACGTAGAGTGCATTGCAGTAGTCCAAGCGGGAGATAACCAGAGCATGCACCACTCTGGCAAGGCAGTCCGCAGGCAGATAGGGTCTCAGCCTGCGCACCAGATGGAGCTGGTACACAGCTGCCCTGGACACGGATTTAACCTGTGCCTCCATGGACAGCTGTGAGTCCAAAATGACTCCCAGGCTGCGCACCTGGTCCTTCAGGGGCACAGTTACCCCATTCAGGACCAGGGAATCCTCCACACCTGCCCGCCTCCTGTCCCCCAAAAACAGTACTTCTGTCTTGTCAGGATTCAACCTCAATCTGTTAGCCGCCATCCAACCCCCAACTGCCTCCAGACACTCACACAGGAGGCATATTTCAATTCAAAAGTCTTGGATCAGAATCTCAAACTTCTATAATATTATTATATATTCTGCAGTTCTCTGAGCAATGATGAGTTCTCTGTTTTAGTTTCCTTTTGGACAAGATAGAGACACCTGCATGTATGGAAAACAAAGGCTCATTCATATCTCATTAAGACAACAGATGATCATCTGAAGTTGCCCTTTAAAGATTGATTGATAATAACTTGGTGCACAAAATGTAAAAAGAACAGAAAACTTCCCAGCACATTTATATAAATATTAAAGATAAAGTAAATATCATTACTATATGCTGGTATTTTTCACACTCTCTTGTCTGATGGAACCTGACAAATGTTATTATTGGTTATTATTGGCCGTATGACAATTTCCACAGCTTCAAATGAACCTTTTAACTTGAGTCACTAACTTGTAGCTCTGTCTTCCAACAGGCTTGAAAATTGTGTATTTAGATTCTGAGGAAAGAGGGACTTTTCTAGAGAGCCAAGATGTAATAAGTAGGTGAGTATACTTCATTATTAGAAAATAGACTGGGATCTTGATTATTACAGAAAAGATTTGTAGGATGTAACTGAAGGTCGTCATCCTAAAACTCCCCCATCTTTGCTTCGTTTGCAGTTTGGAAAGATCCTCTTGTGTGGTTGTATATAATCAGAACATTGGACCTGATTTCCCTTGGACTCATTTTTCATTAGTGGTGGAGTATAATTATTCAGAAAAATCCTGCTGGCTTGATATTTGCAAAAATCTGAATGTTTCTTACATAACTTTCATAACCACTGTTCCGGAAACATTTGGAATCGGTAAGTGAATGTTTAAATACTAAATAGATGATAAAAGTCAAATAGGTTTGGGCATGCTTCATAAAAAGTGATCAAATATCTTTTCAAATGGTTATATAAAATTGACTCCTGGAAATGAAAGTGGCATAAAATCAGATGGTGCCCAGGGTTTCCTCCCCAGCTATACAGCTGTAAAGGCAGAAAAGAACTAGTGCTGTGCTCTGATCTAATGGGAAAACTAATATATAGTGTTAATATAGCATTTTAAAAATATATTGCTTTGTGCTAGTCAAATGGGGTTTTTAAAAAATATAATTCAGCAATCTTAATCTTTTCCTTATACATTATTTCAGTAATCCTTACAGCAACCTTGTAAAGTATGTCAGTATTCATAGTACAGATTGGTAGCTGAAGGTGAAAGACTGTAGTTTGCCTAAAATCAGGAGATTTTATTCCAGGACTGCTTGACTCACAGTTCACTTAAAAGCAGCATGAGTATGTGCATATCTATAGTGTCTCCATTATATATCTTTAGGTGCAAGGCAATAACGCTCCTCTTCAACCAGGGCTTTGGCTGATTAATATTCTAAAGCATTTTAAATGTGTTTGTGGGAGGGGGGTTGTTGTTTTCTATTTTAACTACTCAATTGTGCTTTTATCTTGTGTTTTTATGAACTGCACTGAGACCTTTGGATGGAAGGTGGTATAGATATCTTAATAACAATAATACTAATAATATTCTTTAGAAGAGGTTTCTCCAGATAATTTTGGGTGTGTCCTCCTGGAACTGCCAATTCCATATGTTTTTCTGACATCTGAGGGCCTTCTCAATACCCCAGAAATTCTTCAGTTACTGGAGTCCAAGTAAGTAGTGAGCATCTTGTATTCTCTTTGTGTTTCCATTGTCATAGCTTGCAATTCCTCCTCAGCCTGTTCTCTAAGGATTGAATGTTAATAATCAGTTGCAACCTATTTCTCAATTAAATGTGGCCAGTTGAGGATGAAGGAATCTGTCAGTTTAGGTTTCTCACAGCTTTTCATTTTTCCAAGACTAAATTCACTTTTCCACAATTCCTCAGCAATTTGCATTTTAAAACATTGCCAGCGTTTGGGTGCAAATTTATCCTAATAAGCACATTTTCCTATCGATTTTTTCACTAATATACACATTTTTGCAAGCAGTTACTAATAATATAATGCATTTTTGTATGTTATTTTCACTAATATATGTGTTTTTATTCACATTTCCCCTTAATATATGCAGCACGTAGGTTGGTTGTATTGCAAAATATGGCAAATGTGAATTTCAGATGATGGCTGTTGTCTGGCTTGCATATTGTTTTTGGAAGTATGAATTAGCCCCCCCCCCCCCGCACGCCATTAAAATACAAGCAAAATATAATTTCTTCCAGTTGGGGTGGGGTGGGGGGTTGTATGCCCTAGCCTTTTGTCAGGTAATTCAGTAGCAGGCAATGAACTGGCAGAGGTGTGGGGTGCATGAGAGGCGAGGAAAGTCCTCTTAGAACTTAGCAGGGCCAGATGACATGGGCAAAGGAAGACTACCATGAGAAATAATGCTGGGACATTCAGTGCAGGAAGAGCACAATTTTAAGTATTTCAGTTGGGTTACTGAAATGTACACAGCTGGTCTACTAACAGGGACTAATCTGTACAGGTACAATATTACATTTATTGAGAGGAAGTGCTGTGAGGCATTACAATTCTTTGGAAGCACGGACCGTTACATCGTGATGACTGTAGATGAATGCACTGCTATCGTTATTCAGGTAAAAATATGTGGCAGTTAAAGATTTTTCCCTTGCGTATATGCATAGTTTTATGCTGTCCTGGACACTGAAGGAGTCTAAGATGTTTCACAGCTTAGTAATAAGTTAACATGAGAATATGTCAAATAATACGTAAATCTTGATAATCTGTTAGCCAAGGGGGGATTGTTCTGTTGTATACCTACTATATATATATCGTGTATTTTGCTCTATGATCCTGTGCATATCTACTCAGAAGTGAACCTTATTGAGTCAGTGAAAATTGCTGCTGGATAAGTGAGTCCAGAGATGGCCAGATACCCTGCTCTGGGTTGTCAGTGTTGGCAGCCCCTCACAGGTTGTCCTCCATTTCCCACGTAGCAAGGAATCACATCCCAGCGGCCGACAGTTGTAAAATCCCTCACTGGCCACATTACAGGGCAGAATAGCCCACCAAGGCTAAAGTTTAAATTGCCCAATCATGGGCTGCAAAGGGGGTGGAGCCTGGTTGGCGGACTTGAGCACAGAAGTTCTCACTCTGGTCTGCCAATTAAGCGAGTACAGAAACACAGCTTTAGATCAAGTGGGTGATTGGTACTCAAGGCATAAACTTTATAAAGTGAATTAATGAAGGTTGTCAAGCAGATTTTTGAGCCTGTAAAATTACAACCCTCAGATAAACGGAGGGGTAATAAGTATAAGATATTCCCATGTATAAGCCGACCCCTATTTTTTTGAACCCAAAATTAAGAAATAAGTATTTCTTGAGTTGTTGAGCTTTTCTAGGGGGAGCTTACCCTTGAGTTGTTTAGTTATCCATGTATAAGATGACCCCCAATTTCTGCCTAATTTTTTAAAGAAAAAAAACCCATTGTCTTATACACGGAAAAATATGGTAATACTCTAATAGGTGGAAGCAAAAATATTGGTAGTTCTTTTTTTCTTCTAATCCACATTTTAATCCTGCATGAATTAGTTGCAGAGTTTAAGAGATTCGTGACATTTTAAACATTTAAGGCACACTCACTGATTCTGCTACGATTTAATAGGCATCTGTAATATGAATCTCAAAACACACGTTAGCTTAATTATCCCTGTTTTATAGAAAGTGAAACTCACTTTCCAAATTAGGAGTGAAATCCCGTGCTTCAACCATTTTCGATGATAGCTATAGTCTTGCATATACAATCAGCTCCTTGCTTTATACTTATTTTGTTGCAGAACATGGAAGAACTTGGTTATGAAAAATCTTCTGATAGTATTGTGTTAAGACTTGTGGTGCTGTCACTCCAGTACAGCGCCTGTTGGATTATTTTCTACTCCCAAGAAAGATTAAATTCAGAGTAAGTTCATATCTTTTGTTTGACCCTAGTCCATGAGGTTTAGAAGAATGCCATCTTTTTTTAAGATGAAAGCTCAAAGTGAAAGCTCAAATTTGCAATATTTCTGCCAAGGCTGTAGCAGTAATGGAGGAGATCCTCTAGACCAGGGGATGTCCAACAGGTAAATCAGCTCCTTTTCCTTTGCGTTGGCCTAAGAGCATCCGGCCGCTCCCCATCCCTCCATTTTCACATAACTGCTGGAATGGAAGACGGAGTTTTTACTCGTCTTACATTTTGCTCTTAATAACGGGGCTCTCCTCCCTAAAAAAAGCTCTTTGATCTGAACCCCTCCAAAATGGAATTGTCCTCCCTATAAAAAGCTCAAGAACTTTGACCTGAACCTTCCCCAAAAGGGGTAGATCACTGCCAGTCCCCCCATCCCATGAGTAGATCACAGTCTCTTAGGAGTTGGACATCCCTGCTCTAGACCTTTCCCCTGAATGTTCAGTATGGAAACTGTAGTTTACCTGTTTAAAACATACCTGTTCCTACCTTCCAGCATTCTGGCAAATGACTGCAAACACTTTGATATAGCAAACACTAGACACTTACTCTAAAATGTTTATTTTATTAATATCTCATACAACGGAATAACCTTAAATATATTTAACTATGTTATGGTTAAGTTATTTATCCCAGTTCTGTGTATCCTCAGTTGCCCTCACCACAAAATTGTTGATTACGGGTCTGATTGCTGCACATGCCTTAACAAAAATGTTTTGACTGCTGCTGTTCGGGAGCTGGATAGCAGCACGTTAAGAAGTGCAGGCCTCTTAAAAATGTTGCAGCCTAGCCAGTCATTATAAAGATGTTATTCCTCACTAATTATTTACAAGAGAACAGGGTCATTTCTGCATCCACATTCACTTTCCTGGTGCAGTCTGACTTTCTTCAGATCAGACAGAAATAGCTACCTTAAATGCTCTTTCCTTGTGAGGTTATGGAGAGAAGTCTGGGTTGTATGAATGCTACCCATTCTGAGATATCTTGCTTTGATTCTCGTGGATGAGATCCAACTAAGTTTTACTGGGAATTGACCTACTGAAGTTCAGGTAACTTAATGTTCAATATTTCATAGATTTTGAACACAAATATTGATTAAGAGTAATGAAATACTACTTTATTTAGGTATAGCCTAGCTGGAAAGACTCTGCATCACCTAACCTTGATTTATGGAGCCTTGGTGTCATTTGCACAGAAGTCGGAAGACTTTGACGTAAAGGTAGTTTTCGTAAAATATATTCGTTAATGTTGCTGATGAAACTCTATTAGCAGAATATTTGGTCCTTCATGCACAGAGAAAAGATAGGAAATTGGTTAGATTTTAATATCTGCTGTAAAGGAATCTCAAAGGATGTGTGGGATCTGATAGTAACTTGGTTTGCATGAAATGCTAAGATAAGGTCTGTTTGCACACCCAAACCTATCCTCACCAATGAACTATGACTTGCTAGTGATCAACAAATTGGAATATAAAACCACTGTTTGAAGTTGGCTTATGAATTGTAGCTTGTGCCAATCATGGTTTCTTGTTGCATCTAAACTCACTATGCAAGCATAATCCTGGTTAGTGTTGGTGCCCTGCCTCAAGATGCTCACCCGTCTAGAGAGAAATGTGGCAAAAGTGATTAGCAAACAGAAACCAACACTAGGTGAAACAAGACTCCAAATATTGACCCTGCTTTGTTAAACAAACTATAGTTAAGACAAACTATAGCTTTGTGTTGCAAATGAACGTGGCCACAGTTTTCAATGGAGTCTGTATAAAGCTGTGTTTCTTATGTCATCACTTGGCTTCCCCTGCCCCAATAATTCAGTTCTCATTTGCGGGGCTGAAGGCTTAGAATGAGAGTACCTGATTCCTGGAGTGCTGGATTTCTCCCTTTTTTACATAGCCAGTTGGCACCAGTGCAGATTGAATTTTCTTGTGACATACCCTACATTCCCAAATGTGTGCTACAAAACACAAGCAGAAGTGCAGGAAGAAGGCGCAGATGGAATCCAAAGGTATACTCACTCAATAAGTTAAGGTACAGGGCAATTCTAAGCCCTGCTCCATTCTGCTGGTGGGAGTTAGAATGTAGCAGAGCTGACCTCCTGCCTTGGTCTGCTGGGTTCTTCCACTGACGTACTTGATGAAAGGGCAGTGATGTGCACACTTCTGTTTGTGCTTTCCTACCAGTAGCAGTCTATGTAAGGTCCCCAAATAGGGCATTTTGGAGTTGGGGCAGGAGCCAAAGCTCGCCCATTTCCTGAGTGCGGGGGGAGGAGGAGAAAAAGAAGGAGGAGGAGGAGGAGGAGGAGAAAAATTGCCCTGTCAACCATCTGCCACGGCCAGTATTCTAAAATCACTGTACTGAGAAATCTTGTGGCAAATTTATATCACACAAGCTTCTGCTATCTATTGTCACAAGTATTGCTTGTTTGCACTGCCCAGGCTCTGTCCATTGTAGCTGGCACATGATAAGTTTCAAATAATTCTGGCATGTGACAGTAGGAAAAAACACTGTGGTCTGAACAGAAGTACCTAATGCCATGTTACCACTAGAGGTCAGCAAGCTCAGTTATCACAATTAAGCAATCCATTATTAATGTAAATTCTCTAGGTTTTTCTTCAACTTTTTAAATCCTGATTAAGCTCCTGATG
Source organism: Podarcis cretensis (assembly GCF_951804945.1). Classification (NCBI taxonomy): domain Eukaryota; kingdom Metazoa; phylum Chordata; class Lepidosauria; order Squamata; family Lacertidae; genus Podarcis; species Podarcis cretensis. The sequence continues at coordinate 16,571,663 of NC_137187.1, forward strand.
TTCTGCTTGGAAAATAAATGAAAGCAAATGTAAATTCTTAGTTCAGGCTGTTGCCCAAAATAGCTGGAGTAGAATTTTTTAACCGCATATAGAGCTTACTGGAAAATTGGTAACTGAGGCCTTGATTATCTTAATGTTGTGTCTAGGCTGAGATTGTTAACATGCAGCATCAACCTGGGCATTAAATTGCCAAGGATTCTTGTTGTTTTGTTCCATTTTATGTAATCTCTGTTCTGAATGTATAACAACATTTTAGGTGGTTCTTACACCAGGAGTTGAAGAGACAGCCCTTTTGGTTCGTCAGATTGCTGACCACATTCTGATGACTTCTCAAAGACATCCTCAGGAATGGCTAGACAAATCCTGGCTTTCTGTCTTGCCGTCAGAGGTGTGTTTCTCTTAAACAAATAGGGAACCTGTGGCCCTCCCAAATGTTGCTGAAGTACAACCTCCCAGCCTCCCATCATCCCTGACCATTGGCAATGTTGGCTGGGGCTGATGGAAGCAGCAGCTGGAAAGCCACCAGTTCTCTTCTCTCCTTACAAGGGACAAGCAGTTCCTGTTCCATTGCATTTCTTTTATCCTTAATGTGTGTAGGCTACAATAGCAGGAAACACTATTCAAATGCAGCTGTTGCACATGAACGGATCTTCCAGAGGATAAGGACTGCAACCCACTTAACATGGTAGGCTGCGGTCCTTCCTTGCTAGTGGGTCTTCCAGATGGAAAAATGCAATCTGCCCATCTCTTATGAAAGAAAGGAATGAATCGCTGTATGCTGCTGGCTGGCTAAAAGCCATCCTATTCGTAAATAAATGTATGTTTTATATAATGATGTAATTACTTTCTGGAAGGAAAATCCTGAAGCAAAACACACATAAATGAGAGAAGTGACCAGACTGAGATGTTCCCTGCCTTACCTGATCTTGGTGGACACTCCAGGAAAACATGGCTGGAGGCACTGGCACACTCTGATTTCGCATGGCAAATGAATCTGATTCATCCTCTTTCATTACTGTTGCTTTCAACATGGCAGATGCAGGCAGAGCAGAAAGGGAACAAGCTGTTTTTAATGCCTTGTTGAAATTGTAATTTATAATGTCTCTTTCACAATGCCAGCTTCCTGGAAACTGGTTTAATTATAATATTGTTATGCTTGCCCCAGTTTCCTGAGTGGTGAGAAGTTCCAGGAGCTCAGCATGCATCTGGATTTTGGTTTCCTTCTAAGTGGAGGGACTTAAAATATTTTGTAATATTTGAATTTATATTATTTTGGGCATAGGTGGAGGTGCAGTTTAACTCCTACAAATGGTAAACTCTGCTGCCCTACATCGAATTCCCAGAAAGGCAGTTTTCAAAAGACACTTTCTAAAAATTAGCCCTTTGCTTCTTTCTTTGTTCCATTCAAAAGCCCAGTCTTTGCTTATTTCCACTCACAAAGGTAGGTAACATCAGCTTGAGCAGTGGAAAATAAAAAGGATTGCCTTTGCCAAAATGGTTCTTGCCTTCCAGAGGCGTCTTCAGCTATCTTTTTACTTGTAGCCTCTCTAACAGCAGATGTGCCTGCCAACTTGGCCCGCTAACCATTAAGGTACATTTGTAGGCATTCTGGCCCCAGGAAACCTCTTTTATCCTACTTTGCAGCAATCAGTTAGCGAACTCATAAGCTATTACCTTTGAACTCAAAACAAAGCAAACATCACTTGCAACTGTCCTTGAAAACATAACAAAGTTAATTCTGGTTTTTCCCCTCAGGAAGAGAAATCCTTGTTTACATTTCCATGCATGAATCCTCTAGTGGCTCAAGTCATGTTAAAGAAAAGCTCTTCACTGGAGTGGCTTCTGTCAGCAACTTTTGACCAGCTTCATGCGCTTCTGCCTGAAGTGCCTGAAAAAGTTCTGAAGGTCAGATATTCAGGGCACCAGCATCTCCTGTGTACCGTGTGTGACTGTGTTTATGCAAGAATCCAGTACTTTAGGTGTGTCCAATCAGTGGCATAGCATGGGTTGCAGCGCCCAGGGCAAGCAAGCCACTGACACCACCAGGGTGCCTCACCTGAGTCAAGCGGGGCCACACTGCACTGTACTGCCTGCCCATGCAGGTGGGAGCCTGGCTGGCCAACATGACCCTTGGCAGGCGAATCCCCCTAATACCCACAGAGAGGAGTGCTAGGCCAGGCTGCACTGGAGTTACCCCTTACCCTCCTCCCTCCATTAGTGCTGGCTCATTTTGGGCCTGAGCTGCTCTTCTGCCTTCAACAAGGTAGGGCAAGGATCCTCATGGAAGCTGGCGCCTGTGTGTGGATGCCTGGATGGTCCCCTTAAAATTTTGCACCTGGGGCCATGCCCCCATGCCCCTCCCCCCGCTATGCCATTGTGTCCAATTGATGCACAACCACTGTGTGGGTCCTTTTGGATATGGAAGAGGGAGGAATGGGGGTGTGGTAGAACAGGTTTATGCACTCACTGCTGACACACACAGGGCCCAGAAATGCAACCCTTGTGCAAAACGGTTGCCGCCTATATAATTTTGAAACAGAAGGGTGACAAGAAAAATTCCTGACATTGGATTTATTTTTTTACAACTTGATCCATATTATATGTGTATCTATAATGCAAGCCATCTGCAGAAACCTGCGATTTAAAGTAAATTGGCCAAGACTGTTCTGCGAATGCTGCATATCCCTTGCCAGGGCCGGCCCACCCATGAGGCAAGGTGAGGTGACTGCCTCAAGTGGCAAGATCCACAGGGGCAGCAGATCCAGACTCCAATAAATGTATTGGCGGTGGCTGCTGCACACTCTTTGGAGGCCGGATCGTTTGCCTTTTTGGCAGGCCCCCTCTGAATGCTGCCTCTATAGCGGCCCCTCAGTCTCCTTTGACTCTAGGAAGGAAATGGTGAGGGCTGTCCTCTGGGGGTCTCTTGAGTCCGCACCTACCCAGCATGAGCGGGCTTCTTCTCCTGCCCCTGTGATTCCCACTTCAGCCATCAGGTAAGGTTGATCTGAAACACACACACACACACACACACACACACACACACACACACACACACACAATTTCCAATGTAGATCTTCACTCACCCCTTCTTCACTGGCAGCAGCGAGACACTGTTTTGTGATTCACCTCAGGAGCCAAGATGTCTTGGCCCAACCCAGCCCCTTGCAAACCCATTTATAAAAGGTTCCATATCAAAAGTGTAGACATGCACTGATATAAACCTAATTCTGTGTTGTTCCCATAGTTTGGTTGCCACTGAAAAAATTGCCACAGCATAATTAGGCCACAATAGTAATGTTTGTAATTTCTTGTTAATATTGTTAACAAGACATCTCCCCCACCTGTATTGGTAGCCCTGATGTACCTCATTTACTACATCCTTTTTACTGGGTTATGGATGTTGCCATTACAGTGTGGGTCTTCAGCTGTGACTTCCCAGTGGCAACTATACCACAATGAGATGTTGCCATTACAGATGCAAGCAGTGATTTATCCTGTGGCAACTATACCAAAACTATACCGTTTTAGGCCATAGTTTTAGGAATCCTGCAATTGTCTTGCTCTTTTTCTCATGTGTAAATGTTTAATGCGGTAATGCTGCGTTGCATTTGCCAGACAGCTGCCACCCTAATGTTAGTGGATATTTCAAGATGAAATCCTGCTTATACCACCTTAAGATGTTCTAATACACCAGAACTGTGTTCAAAATGCCATCCTAAGTCTTGATTTGATAGCCAATAGAATTTTATACTTGAACTATAGCATTAAATCTTCATATGAATTCAGTTTCCCCTTTAAGGTTTGGATGTTGATGTCATTTTTATGCACATTCAGATTGGTGTATTCCCTATCACTTAATAGTTGAAAAAGCTGTGGCGATAAAAGCTTCATGTCTTTCTAGTGGTGTAGACTTGAATCTGCTTCTTCCATTCCAGCACTTTAGTGACATCACATCACTGTACATCTTGAACCCTCCAGCAGAGCCAAAACTTCCAGAAGAAACTGTGTCACTTCAAAAAAACATAAAGGGCACTATCAGCTCTTGCTCTGAAATTCCCTTTTACAAGGCGGTGTTATCTGGCTTTCAAGGACACAGTCCCTTTACTGAATATTTTGGAAACTATGGTGAAGTACAGAACAGCAAAAATTGTTTCCCAGTTTACTACCAAAATGAGTCCTATACTCCTCTGAAATCAGGTGGAAAGCACAGCAGCTTAATAGCACCTTCAGTACCATACCAGGAAAAAGTTTGTTTCTTTCAGGATAATACAGGCATAGAGCGGCAACAGTACATCCAGTTTGCAAAAAAAATGGAAGTGGAAAAAAGAACAACTTCATCACTGCTACCACCAGATTATCTGAAAGGACGTCCCCATATTAACTTTGAAGCTACAATGCCATATTTAGTGTACAACCTGGGTGGAACAAATATGTATCTTGAAAATATCACGCAAAACAGAATGTACCGTTCAAAAGCTGCAGGCCAAATGCTTGCTCATCAAGATATTGAAAATGTACTGGAGGTGAAAAAGCAGCCACTTGTAAAGCCATGTGAATCTAGCAAGGATTCCAAATCTTCTTGGCATCTTGTCTCTAGCAGAGAAGATTGTCCAATCCAGCAGAACTATCAGAGTTTTCTAGGAGAACTTGATGTGACAGGATATAGTGGTCAAAAATTTCAGTTTGAGGAGATGTTTTGGGGTAACCAGTCATCCGTGCTAGCAATGGATTCATCTCCCCATGATTCAAGTTTCAGCAAAGAATTATCTAGTCCAGATAGATTCTTTAATTTGGACTTTCCAATAACAGGAGAGTACACAAGAAAGAAAAATCCCAATGTGTTATCATCTAATCCAAGAGAATGCGTTTCAGCAGGTAGAGTAAAACCATAAAGCACTCTTTCCTGCCACTCTTTTCTGATTAAGTGAAAAATAGCTTTTCCTTACTTTTTTTTCTTACAGCTCCATGCCCTTTCACCTGCTATTGCTCAAAATTACGGAAATTTTCTCAGAACCATGAGCAGTCCTTTTGTTTAATGGGATATTTGGCCATTCCTACAGAATGAAATGCTGGACCTAGTCTTAACTCTTAACCTGAATGTGTTTGATTCTGTTGTGTTGATGCTTTAGGGCCAGCTCTCAGTTTACTGCTTCAGGCTTTCATTAAAGGAAGCTTCCTCTGAACAGAGGAAAAGTTAATTGAAATCTGTGGTGTTGCTCATATTGTTGAACCTTAGGGAAATTAGGGTGATTATGAGAGAGTTGTAAACAATGCTTTCAACTGGCCCTCGTGGATTAAAGTTGAGATCTGAGTACCTCGGGTACCTCGGGTTACATACACTTCAGGTTACAGACTCCGCTAACCCAGAAATAGTACCTCGGGTTAAGAACTTTGCTTCAGGATGAGAACAGAAATTGTGCTGCGGTGGCGTGGCGGCAGTGGGAGGCCCCATTAGCTAAAGTGGTCTTCAGGTTAAGACCAGTTTCAGGTTAAGAACGGACCTCCGGAACGAATTAAGTACTTAACCTGAGGTACCACTGTACTGTCTTTTTATACTTATTTTCTACCTAAATCTACTGCTTTCTTGAGTGTTGAAATGCTCAATTATAATTCACATTTCTTTTTAAAAAATTGAGATCTGTGGAATGACCAGACATTAATTAGGTGTTTAACCATGGAAAATAGTCTCTTATGACAAAGCCTTTAAGGATTCAGCCAGTCTGACATTCTTACTGTGCTTCACTGTTTCCTTGCTTCTCTGGGCATATTAATCTTAACATGTTTCCTTTTGATGCATGCTTCCACATGTGAGGCTGTAAGCTTCATTTTAAACATTTCCCCCTTAATAATGTTGAATCTGTGCAGCTGAACACGTTAATAAATCTGGTTAAAAACTTTTATTTACAAAGGAATATATCAGTTAATGCCTTAGAAACACTCGAATGCTGCACCATTGTTGAAAATTAGCAGACGTGGGAGTCCATGTAAGCAGCTCTGAGCTTTGTAAAGGAAGAGAAATAACTTAAAGAAATGAATAGTATGGTGTTAAAGCCCATAATTACACAATCCAAGATGCCATTTCAATGTTGTAACCTTGTCTCCATTTTAAGCTGTTACACACCATTGCTTTAGCAAGCAATTCCTTTTTAAGACAGAAATTCAGGACACCATGTAGCCAACAGTAAGCACTTTAATTAATCCAATGGGAGTTAAATAGAAGCTAAACCCTCTCAAACTGAAATAAATGGAACTTAAAGTGCTCCATTTTGGCTAGATCACGCCTTTAAATGCCTAAGCATGCAGACTTTTTCTTACTGCTGGATGGGATTAATGAGTTAGATCTGCATAATGCCTACTAGGTAATTGCTCACTTCTACACATTTTTTTCCCCTACAGCAGGTTTAAAATGCACCCAGTTACCACAGCTGAAAAAAAGACGTCTAACCTATGAAAAAGACCCTGGGAGAAGCGATGGTCAAACACGTCTCAAATTCCTTTAAAGGAAATGCAATCTATCTCACCTTTCACACTTCTGTTTATATGTGATATACTTTAAGCAGTTTTAAAACAATGTTATAATTTATTGTATACTTACTTTTAAACAGTTTTTAATATTTTCTTGTAGTGCTTGTTTGAGGGTGGGTTTTTTGGAGATTGTAGAAAATAGGTTAGATAAGCCTGGAAAATTATTACACAAAGATGTGGTATGACGATTAAAATAAAGCACTGCATACTTATAAAGATGATGTATAATTTAACTCATTTGGAGCATCTCTAGAAAGGGGGGGGGGCTATATTTTCAACTCTGCCTGCAGAATTTGGAACATCTGTCAGGGACAAATGGCAGTTGTCCTGATTTGAGGCCAACAGACCAAGTTGTCACCCGTAGCTACCAGTCGATTGCTGCTAAGTCCATATTTCAAGACTGGACGGGAAAGGGGCACTTTCTTTCTAGGCATCCAGGAAGAACGAGAGGAGAGAGGAGGCTCCCAGTTGATGTAGACCTCCTCCCTTTATTTGAGGCTGAAGGGGAGATGTAAAGTGGTGGTTGTCGTGAGAAACCAGCTTGTCACCCCTGCCCAGGGCAGTCTTTTTATTGGGCCATAAATAAATGGTCTTAGAATATGTCAAATATCTCGGGAGAAATTCAGTGTGGCACTGTGCCAATTGTTCTGACAGTACAGGCTTTTCAGCTTGCCAGATGGAATGACCCTCCCTCTTCTCCGTGTTCTAGTACTTCTCCTGTCCTCATGCCCCCCCCCCCCCAAAATGAGCCAATTTCAGTTTGGGGGGGAGGGGGAAAGTCCCATTGCTTCCGCTAGCAGCACTAGATACAGTGGTACCTCGGGTTACAAACACTTTGGCTTACAAACTCTACTAACCTGGAAGTAGTACCTTGGGTTGAGAACTTTGCCCCAGGATGAGAACAGAAATCGTGCACCAGTGGCGCGGCAGCAGCGGGAGGCCCCATTAGCGAAAGCGCGCCTCAGGTTAAAGAGCGGTTTTGGGTTAAGAACAGACCTCCAGACAAATTAAGTTTGTAACCAGAGGTACCACTGTAATTGAATCCAGCCTCTGAAAAATATTCCTACAGATCTACAGTATAGGGATCATTGCTTTTAAAGGCCATTGAAGTACAGTCATACCTCATGTTATGGCTGCTACAGGTTACGGGTTTTCAGGTTGTGGACTGTGGGAAACCCAGAAGTACCGGAATGGGTTACTTCTGGGTTTTGCCGCTTGTGCATGCACAGAAGTGCTAAATCATGCTTTGCGCATGCGCAGAAGTGCCAAATCATACATGCGCAGATGCGGTGCTTCAGGATGCGAATGCTGCGGGTTGCGGACGTGCCTCCATCATGGATTACTTCCGCAACCCGAGGTTCCACTGTAGTAATAAATAATCATAGCAACTTATATTCACAAGCCTGGAGCCGTCACTATTTTGGGTCCATTTTTGTGGTCTCTGAACAGCAAATTTTCCATTCCCACAGATTTGGCAGGGTTCTTCTGCTGATCTCAGGAATTTGCTATTTCAGAGTTAAGAGATACCAAATATAATCATAACCAGCCACAGGGTGGGAATATGTTTCAGCTTTCTTAATTTCGCAGTTTAAGAAACATTCCTGCTCCTTTTCCTCGAGTTCACCCTTATTATGCACATATCAGAATTGTAGTCCAAACCTATAAAAAGTACATGAAGGGGGGAAAGGTTTAAAATATTGATATAAAAAACAGCTTAGGGGTTGGTACATTTTTAAAAAATGACAAGCATTTTCAGAGATTTTTTAAGTTTCTCATTTTGACTCATCCTCTAAACAGATCCTGCAACTTACTTTCCAAAAGGAACCACAAAACAAAAACTGGCTTTCTCTCCTGTTTGAATTGCAACAATGTTATAATTCAGCAATGTTTTTAAATCCACATAATTAGTACTTCTTTATTTGAAATACAGGGAAAAAGAGAATGTCATGTGTGAGGAGAAAACAAAAATAGTTTTTTGAGAGATTTTAGATGCCCATAAGGGTTTTTTATCTTAAACATATTATGAAGGAATGCTGTGACTCAAACCGTTTCCTAGTATTTTCTGAGGTTGTCTTCCTTTCCTCACCAAGTGGAACTGCCTTCCACTTTTTTCATCCCTGTAAATCATAGGTAGGAATTTTTTTTCAGCCTGGTGGACCAAATCCTTATCTCCACCAGCCCTGTGGGCCAAGGGTAGCAGGTTGGCAACAGTGCATTTGAAGTTTCCAAGTGGAAACACATTTCAAAAGTGCTGTCTCTTAGCCCCAATCATCTGACCACACCTTTACTTGCATCCCACCTGAAATCACATCAGATGCAGGGCAGGTAGGCGTGGTTTGAGAAAAACGGCCTTGCAGGCCAAAGCAATGTAAGGCAGCTATCTCGGGTGACCAGTTTTGGATGACTTGAAGGGTTGCAGAAACAGGTCTGACCAGGGACAACTACTGGGAAATTCTCTTGTACAGGTCTCACTGAAATATTGTTGTGTGACCACGCACATGGTACAAAAATCCAAACTCGGCTGTTGGCATGGAATGCTTTCAGATGATTGACCGATACTGGAAATCAAAAGGAATATCACCTTCGGAAGGGCCTTGTTTTCTTTCTCTTCTGCATGCATATTAGGAATTATTACTGCATTAATTACCATGAATAGGATAAAGCAGGCCACTTGCAAATAGTCATTTGCTGACACCATTAGGATAAGAAAGAATTGGATTTTATGATTAAATTGTTCCACTTTGAAGCTGAATAATTTTTTAACAGGAGAGATTTTAACATACATACTCGGGAGTATGAGTGAATTTCTCCTGGCTTTAGGGGCATCCAGGGGACCAGCTTTGGATTCAAACCATTTCCTGGGACACTTCCACCCATCCCCTTTTTGATGGTGTTGGAAGAGGGAGACGCCAGCAAAGGATCACCCTCCAATGTCGGAGCTGTTTCTCTGACGTTTGGAGGGTAAATCTTATGCAAGGACACCCTGCCTGGGCTATAGTTGAGAAACAAGCAATCTTATGCACACTTTCCGAATTCCTTCAGTGGATATCAGATTTATTTTACACTGAAAACTTCCCCATCAAAAATATTTCTGTTTGTTACCCAAAATGCTTCCTCTTTCCATACAACAGAGTGTCCCAAATAGTTAGGGAAAGAAATTTTTATTTAAGCTTCTAATATATTAATACAAACAATGGTGTGTAAACAGAATATTCTTTTTTTAAAAAGTAAACAGTCTGTGTGTGTGTAAAAGTGCTCGCTAAACAAAAATCAAAGGCACCCTACCCCAAAAACACATTTGTACAGGTTCCAATAATGTTGCAAGCCTTGAAAAAGTGACATATAGAAGTGTTTATGTAGTGTAGTGTAGTCTTCTTGTCTGTAATTACCTGCCGAGACATTTCAAAGAAACAGTTTTCTGTAGAAGCACAATAAAAACTAAAGACACACTAAACCTAGTATGGGGGATTTTTGGAATTCTATCAATGTGGCAGATGGAACCAGCTATTTATGTATTCTCAATGCTTTCAGGAATAGCAAAAGAGCAATGTTTTATAAATAATATTTCTTTCCATACTGGTTAGATGGGCACTCTCACTAAAATGGGTTCACTCCTGCCAAAATTTAGAACTTTCAAGTCTCCAGTTTCAAAAAGGAAATTAAGAATGTCCCATTGAACATGTCCCATTGAAATTAATGGGAAATGGAGCCTGATCCTATGCATATTTACCCAACAGGAAGTCCAAATGTGGTAAATATGCACAGCATTGCTGCATGAAAAGGATTTACCTTTGGCTGGGTCATGCCTAGTGAACATTTTTATCAGAAAACACAAAGCGGCTACTAAGGAGGTACCTAGTGAGTGTCTCATTCAGGCACAACAACAGATCAAGAAGTCATTTGGTAATTTTCTTTTCCAGAATGTAAACATCTCAGGGGAGTAAGTGTAGAAAAGAAGCTGATTCAATTACAAAAGGAAAGCCTCTTCCTTAAAAAAATGCTTTACACAAGTATTAGTAAAAGATCTAGTCAGTTACAAAGATAGTCAAGCAGACTAATAAATATCTAAAGATACTGTTTTGGCCACACAGAAGTAAGGGCATAGACATGTTTGTTGAAAAGAAGGCTGCCAGGATTTCCTCTCACGTCTGAAGAGAACTTTTCAATAACCTTCCCTGCAATATAGGAGGGGGAAAAGCTTTATCAAAGGGTTGTTTTCCGCTTCACAAGTTAATCACAGCAGTAAGAATCCTATCACTACAACAGACAAAAGTTTGTGCCCATGAAACAGCATGCAAAACATCTGCCTGCCCTCAGAGACTCACAGTGCACCACTCGCGATATCCCTGATCATTTTATTTAAACATAATTTGTATGCCATTTAATAAAAAAAAACAACCTTAAGTGGTAAACAAGGACAATCACATATTGAAAACAAGTATTGAAAACAAGCTAACATGACATTTTAAAACACAGATAAAATCAGCAATCTTAAAGCTGTTATACATGGTAAAATCGCAATCTAAAATTAGATGCATAAAATGTTTTTGGCAGGTGCCAAGAGCGACAGCAAAGGTTCCTGCCTATTATAAATGGGCAGAGAATTCAGGGGCTGCCACACTGAAGGGTTGATGCCTTGCAAGTGTGGAACGGGCATTACCTGGCGCTTGTAAAAGTGCGAATTCTGTAGATCTAAGTGACTGAGTGGGGCTGGGTTGCTCAGTGTCAGGGACGGAGAGTATACTTTGCTCTCCGTAAGACAGGATCCCCAACTGCAGTGGTTTACTCTCCCTGCTTCCTGCCCCCGTTATATGAGCAAAAAGGAATCGGCCAAAGTTGGGAGAAATTAATAGTGCACTCACACACTCTGGGATGTCAGTGGGAAGACTCTAAAACCTGTTGCCTTCCCCTGCTGACAAGCCTCTGAAGATCAAGCCATGTCCTGCCTGCATCATCTCATCTTGGACTGAAGTCCAAGGATGCTTCCTTGCGAACTGCTTATTCTCCCCTATTTATTTGCAAGGAGATTATACGATGTTGGCTACTTAATGAGCATTAAAGACCAGTCTTTTGGGGATGTAGGTTTGTTGCACAGCAGCTCCAAACCAGCTTTAATTGTGCAACGTGAATTTGCTGCTATGTGACTGAACCCAACCTGAAAAAAGTGGCCATCTGGCAGCACCCAAGGGTTCTTAAAACTTGCTAAAGTCTAAGATTCTGAACCAAGCTAGAAGTAAATTGTTCGTCTCAAATTGAATCCAGTGTATGTAAGAGTTACATACATCAAGCCCTACACACTCTCAAGGAGAAGGTAAGATGATAAACTCATTTCCAGACTGTACTGCTTTGGACTGCAGAGGTGAGCTCCTCTACAATGACACTATTCAATGCATATTTTTTAAAAACCCAAACTACCAAGTTATGGGAGAAATGATAATTTCCTATATGTAGGGAATTGTTTTGTATGGAGGAGCAAGTCATTTTATGAGCTTCCACCTGCTCTCTGAAATGGTACCTTTTAAAAAACAGGTTTTCTTCCTCATCCGAGAACTGCACACTTGGTTGCACAACTTGGGAGTAAAACGCTGTACCCTAATGTAGATTCTAAGGATACGGTTTATGCCAAAGGGGTGTGTGGCTTCTGGGATTTTTATTTTTGTCTTCTTTGATCAGCAACTGCTTGTGCCACATTACAAATGGTTTGTGTAACTCAAAAAGTATTTTGCAATGGCTTCTGTAACTTTAAAAGTATTTTGCAGCATGGGCATAACAGCTGCCCCTCACAGATCAAGTAAAACAATAGAAATATTTAACTAACTGACCAATCACATCAGTTCTGCCTCCCCCCCACAAAAGGCCTGCCCCCCCCAAATCCTGGCTACACCCATGTTTTGCAGTGCAGCAATTTGGGTGTGCCTGCTATTTTGGGAAACAGAAGCCCCAAAACTTGTCTATTTAGTTTCATGTTCTCCAGAGTTCATTGGATCCTGCCCTATGCTCTTAAGAGAGATGCAAGCTTCTGCAAGGATCACCATACCTGTCTTCAGAGCAACGCACAGGACCTGGGCTCTCGAAATGGGTTGCTCCCCGCAGGAACGCCCACAAGCAAGGCATCTTTGCAAGCATTCTGCATACAGTACTGCTGAAGCTCTGCAGCTGCCTGAGAGACCTGGACGAGAGAAAAACACAAGAGAATGTAACAAAGGGTTCTTCTTTTTTAGAAGTCGCCGTGACATTGTTTCACTGCAAATGTAAGATGCAAAACCTGAATGTCATTCGCGGAAACTGAAAGGCAATAGGTTTGAGGCGTTATTTCCTTGTACACCGTGTTATAATTACCTGCGGATTTTATTGCTGCAGAACATAATGACAGTTATTTAGATAGATGCTTAGGACTAGTTAAAAAAATGAAGGCTAAGTAAGTTTGTCTGTTTATTCCTGGCAGGGCTCCTGCAGCTTGAACAGCTGTGAGACCACTGAATGCATGTGGAGCCCTGCTATTCATATAGTTTAGCACCCTGTTTCCAACAGAGGTCAGCCAGATGGCTCCATGAAGCACAGAAAGAGGGTATGAAGGCAATAGCCCTGCCTGTTCTCCCCAGGACCCAGCAGTCAGAGGTATACAGAGATATTGAATTTAGCTTTTGTGCCTAATAGCCTCTGACAAGAGTTGAGGTTTGCAATAAAAAATGCAACCACTCCATTTTATTCCGCCTCCAATTTTTTCATCTCCCCTGCCAAACAGCCAGTCAACATTCTGCAGCCACTGAGCATGCTCAGTCTTCATGGGTTTCTCTTATATGCCCCGCCCCCAACCTTCCGCAAACGTCAGGGTTTACCCAAGCCTGCTGATACCTCCCCTCTTTTGCACCAGTGGTGCTTCTTTTGGTACAGTAAGCAACGGCACCTGCAGCCTGAGTGCTAGGAATAGGAAGAATGACAGAAATACCCAACCAGAATCGGTCTAACAATGTCATTGGCTATAAAAGCTAAAGGAGAACTCTCGGAATTCTGTTTGGGACATACAAAGCCTGTTCGTATTGGATTTGGGATGCTTCCAATGCCCGTGGTTTAAAAAGGCATTGCAATTTTATAGTCTTTGCTTATTTTTATGCATATAATTGTATTTTAGGTTGGTTTTATTCTTGTTTTATTTCTGCTTTAATCATTGTTTTTAAAAGCTGTGTTGAGTTCAGCTTTTCAAAAAAGTGACTACTGTAATAAATGAAATAGCATTTTCTTTTTCACACATGTTCTGGTCCTCATCAGAGGAGCTCCAGGCAAGATAAGGAACACTACTAAATCCTACCTTAGTGCCTTAGAACATTGCCCCATTAAGGGTAGGAGCTGTAGCTTTTTACGAGGACAAAAGACAAGCCTGAACTGTGTTAGCTTGGGAGCAGGTGGCAAAGTCCCTGGAGCACGCTGAAAATAAATTAATAACCCTCAAGCTCTGTCTGAATCTCTTAGCAGATGGCTGCATTTTAGCTGCAAAAAGGTTAGCAGAAGGAGAGTGTGTGAAGTGCTCCACTGATTAGCAAATTATTTTACTGCTTTGCACCTGGCTGAACTTTGCGCAGGTATTGGAGGAAATTAAATTTTAATACAAGGCAAACGGAAAGCTTTGGAAATTTGCGGTAGGGAAAAATCCTGCCACTCCAAACTCCCCTCCCTTCTATTCCAACACCTTGAATTTGTTTTATATGAAAAAAAGGTTGAATAGGTGTTTTTCCAAAAATAAAAACAAACCAATAACACAAGAAATGAGCATGTCTCATTGCATCCAGCTTTTCTGCAGGGAGAGCTTGCTTTTATAGTCAAATGCCTGTGTGGACTCACATCAGAATTCATGGGGATCTTCTGTGTTATTTACATCGCAATCTATGTCGTTCTGTTTCCTCGTGAGCCACAGTGACATGGCGCATGCCCTCCAGTCAGAATTCAAAAAATTTACCCAATGGCTTATTAAATTCCACCGCCCAAATTCTTCCTAAAGTGAGAGTTAACCTGTAATAAAATCTCATTCCACAGAACAGCAAGACGAAGTACACTGTTCATTAAATGCTTCGTATTACAGTGGTATTTTGGTTTAAGAACAGCCCTGTTTACGAACTATTCGGTTTACGAACTCCGCAAAACCAAAAGTAGTGTCTCGGTTTGCGAACTTTACCTCGGTCTAAGAACGGAATCCGAACAGTGGAAGGGCACCGGCGGCGGGAGGCCTCATTAGGGAAAGCGTGCCTCAGTTTAAGAACAGTTTCGGTTTAAGAATGGACTTGCAGAACAGATTAAGTTCGTAAACCAAGGTACCACTGTATTTTTTATTTCATCATTATCTACACAGCAGCCCTGGTGTACTTGGGATCCCTACAGGGAGCATGAGCACAGGCAGGTCTCTGCCCTACAGAGCTCGCCATCTGAAGTTTGACTGTTGGGAAGGAGAAACAGAAAAAGGGGACGGATGGCAGAGGCAAGATGGGGTTGTGCATGTGAGTCAACCAATAAATATTTCATGTTAATGAACTATATATAAATGATTAATAATAATAAAAGACAACCACATCCTCCTCCTGACTACTACAACCTAGTTGTGCAGATACAGGCAGTTCCACTTTCCCAGCGGCCTATTCAAAAGCAAATGACTGCCTTATTCTACATCATCCTGCCAGGCCAAATCAAAGCTGAGTTTGTGACATCTCAGCATCCCCGGGGCACAAAAACCTCTGAGTGGAAGGTGCATTTATTAATAAGTCGGCAAAACTCACACAGCTTACAGCAGCACTTCCATGCCAACTTGTGCCTGCAGAAATAAGAGGATGGGCCGTCGGCATTCATTGTGCACCATGAATAGCATGGCTGAGCAGCTGAATATACCACTGACAACAGTTCAAGCTAAACATAGGAAGCTGCCTTATGCAGGTGACTCCTCACTCATGCAGGAGTTACATTCCGGCACCCCACACGCATAAATGAAAATCGCCTAAGTGGGGAGACCCTCTCTGCTGCTCTTTCTCCAAAATGCTACTCTCCAAAAATCAAAAACGCTGTACCAAAAATACCTACAACTGGAATTGAAGCTCTGGGGCTGGCAGGAGGCTGGAGGAAGAGCAGGAAGGCAGCAGCTGCTGCGCTATCACACACATCAGCTGTTAGGTGGGGAGGCGGAGCAGCCTAAACAAAGCCCTGCTGCACCTTCAATCTCTTCTCCATCAATTGTGCACAAGTGTGGGAAGGGGATGCCTGTACCAAGTTAGACAATTGGTTCTTCTAGCTCACTATTGCCAGTGTCCTTCAACCTTGGGTCCCCAGACATTGTTGGACCACAACTCCCATCATCCCCTGCTAGCCTAGCCAATGGTCAGGGGTGATGGGATGTGTAGTCCAACAACATCTGGGGGACCCAAGGTTGACCCAAGATTGACTGGCCAGTGGCTCTCCAGGGTTTCAGACAAGGGGCATTCTTAGCACTTCCTCAGAATCTCTTTAGAGCTTGTTTGCGTGTTAACAGAGCATTTAAAAGTGGGTTTGCCTTCCTGTTTTCCTCACGCCAAGAGAAATTAAAATCAGAAATCAAAATGGAGGTATAAGCAGTAAAAAATAAGTGTCACGTATCAACTCCATTTGGATTGTCTCTTTTAAAGCTTCAAAACCCAAATGTGCTACTGTTTGTATCCCCATTTTATCCATTTCTCTGAAAAAAGTATGGATTTTTGAAACTATCTGGAGTGGAGTACCCTCTTTTGAAGTACCGTGTGACTGAACGTCATGTAGTACAATTCTATGAATTCAATGGGACTTACTCCTGAAACACCCAGAGGGCAAAAACTGCTGTGCTGATTTACCTAGTAGTAAGTCCGGAAGTGTCTCCGGACAGCGCTGGCCCCTGGCCTCTTAAGTGAGATGGGCGCACAACCCCAGAGTCTGTCAAGACTGGCCCTTACGGGCAGGGGTACCTTTACCTTTACCTTTAAGTCCCATTGTATGCAGAGGCTGGTGAAGGCTGATGTGTAAGGTTCAGCACTGTAGGCAAAACTTAGCAAAGATACAGCTGCTTTCGAGATTTCTGGGATCTGCTGCTAAAAAGTAAACTTTGCAGAAGGCGGAAGTAAATAAAGCACCAGAATGCCATCAAATTCCTAATCAAATGGAGGATCGTTCCCACAAAGTCCACTACCCTGTCTCACCCTGATACATAACTCGGAACTGACTCTCTACCTCCTGTTTTATTCAAGTAAATAATGTGTTTGAAAACTTAGGCATGTCTACTTGGAAGTAAACCTCCCTGAGGGGCCAGGGTCCCTTTGTATAGCAAAAGAACTCACCTCTCTCTGAGACCTCAAAAGAACTGTTGCAAACTAACAGCAGGAAACATTGGGGCTAATGTTTGTGTGACCCAGTAGTATCAACCATGTTTGACAAGGACTAAAAACTAAGTAAGGGTACAACCCTGAACAGGACTGAAAACCTATCAGCTATGTGTTGGAGAACCCTGCTGAATTTAGGAAACGTATACGCAGCCTAAACAAGCCTTTCAGGATCTGGTACCTTTCAGATGTTTTTGATTACAATTCCCATCAGTTCCAACTAGCATATCCAATGGTCAGGCATGATGGGAACTGGAGTCCAAAACATCTGAAAGGCCCCACACTGGGAAGGCTGAAGTCTTCTCTTTTTAGATGCTGCTGAGAAAGAGAGAGTGCTTTTCAGAGTTCAATTAGATTTACAGAAATTGGTTAATATTACCAAGCAAACTGCAAGGCTAGGATTTTGCTCCTAGCTGTCATTATCCTCTCTTTGAATCAATTTTGTGTCACTGATGTGCTCCCATCCAACTTGACACAGTCTATTCCTTTGCCCTGTTTTATTATCAGTTTTGAAAAGTTTACTTTATGGTTTTTGTTCTTGTAATTCTAAGGGAGAGCTGGTCTAATAAAAGCTCTCTGAGCCTGTGAAAGTATCCACTCAAGAGGGCATTTACACAAAGGCCGTTCCTGTTGACAAAACACTGCGAGCCTCTTCTGTGATCGCAAATTAGGGGGCGCCACATCTCATTCCTACTATCCACAGTGCGCCTCTTTGGGAACAAAGGCGTATTTCAAATAGCGGAGCCAGAGTGGCAGCCAAAAGAATTAGCAACCAGGCAAAAGCCTTAAGCTCAGCTGCTGCCAGAAATGAAAAGTATAATTCTCAACCTCCTTAAACGCTACAGAATTTATGAGATGATCTAGAATGGGCTTCAGTCGCACATTCTCTCAAACATATGATCACAAGGGTTGTCGAAGATTAAACCATTGTTTGTCAATTTTCAGCATTTCCCACAAATATTCTGTGCCCAGAGTATTTCACAAAATGTAAGATTTAAATGCAACGGCCACAACCAATTACGGTAAATAGTTCAATACAAAACTGTACAGTAGAACACTGACAGCTGTTCGTTCAAAGCAATAAAACCCTGATAAACAGATAATTAACAGTGCGCTAAAAACACATCAAAAGTTTCCATGGGCCGAACGCATACGAGCAAGTTAATTAGCAATATCCAGTACTAAATAAACACCAGCGTTAGATCCACGTTTAGCAATCCATCTGGCAATTCATAGTAGGAAAACTAACCAAGATACCTCGCCCATTTATTTATTTTTAAACTAGCAGCGAGAAAGGAAAATAAAAAACGCTACGAAAACAAAAACCCTTGGAAGCAAGCCGAGGGAGGCCTAACTCTTATCAGTTAAGGACGCCAAATAAAGCCCCATTTTTGTCAGACGAGACCCCCCGTCTGGCTCTCTCGCTCTCGCCAGCTGCGAAAGTGCGCGTTTTGTTGCAGGCCGAGGAAGATGCCCCTGCCCCTCTGCGCCATCGGAAAAGGACACAAAGCTTCCCGATTCCCCGACGGCCTGATTTGCCATTCAGCGGCGATGGGAGAGCGCTGTCTCCTCCCTCCACTACACCGAGGACAAAGGACGCCTCCGGGTCTGGAGAGCAAACGGAGCCGCCGCGCGTCCGGCTCTCCGGACGCCAGCCAAGCAGCTCTGCTCACCCGGATCCTCTCCACGCCGGCCTCCAGTTTCAGCTGCTCCACCAGGCGCTGCATGGTGCTGAGGCTGGAGTTGGAAGACATGCTGGCGGCGGCGGCGGCGGCGAGGAAGACGCGAGCGCTCGGGGTCTCTGTGGCGCGCGGCGCCCGACTTCCCTTGCAGTGCCAGCGCCGGCCGAAGCTGCGCACCCGACGCACCAACCGAGCGCCGAGGGGGAGGAGGCAGCGCCCAGGCAGGCTCCCCCCACGCACCCCCCCCACCGGCCCGGATGGAAGGCGAGCGCAGCCGCTTAGTGCTTGGAGGGGAACCCTGGGGTCAGCTAGCGTATAGTGTACTACTACTACTAGTAATAATAATAATAATAATTTATTATTTATACCCCGCCCATCTGGCTGGGTGCCCCCAGCCACTCTGGGCGGCTTTCAACAAAACACTAAAATACAACAACCTATTAAACATTAAAAGATTCCCTAAACAGGGCTGCCTTTAAAGGTAAAGGTACCCCTGCCCGTAGGGGCCAGTCTTGACAGACTCTGGGGTTGTGCGCCCATCTCACTTAAGAGGCCAGGGGCCAGCGCTGTCCAGAGACACTTCCGGGTCACATGGCCAGCGTGACATCGCTGCTCTGGCGAGCCAGAGCCGCACACGGAAACGCCGTTTACCTTCCCGCTGGTAAGCGGTCCCTATTTATCTACTTGCACCCGGAGGTGCTTTCGAACTGCTAGGTTGGCAGGCGCTGGGACCGAGCAGCGGGAGCGCACCCCGCCGCAGGGATTCGAACCGCCGACCTTTCGATCGGCAAGTCCTAGGCGCTGAGGCTTTAACCCACAGCGCCACCTGCGTCCCAGGGCTGCCTTTAGATGTCTTCTAAAAGTTTGGTAGTTATTTTTCTCATTGACATCTGGTGGGAGGGCGTGCCACAGGGCAGGGGCCACCACCGAGAAGGCCCTCTGCCTGGTTCCCTGTAACTTGGCCTCTCGCAGTGAGGGAACCACCAGAAGGCCCTCGGCGCTGGACCTCAGTGTCTGGGCAGAACGATGGAGGTGGAGACGCCCCTTCAGGTATACTGGACCGAGGCCGTTTAGGACTTTAAAGGTCAGCACCAACACTTTGAATTGTGCTTGGAAACATACTGGGAGCCAATGTAGGTCTTTCAAGACTGGTATTATATGGTCTCAGCGGCCGCTCCCAGTCACCAGTCTAACTGCCGCATTCTGGATTAATTGTAGTTTCCGGGTCACCTTCAAAAGTAGCACCACAAAGAGCACATTGCAGTAGTCCAAGCAAGAGATAACCAGGGCATGTACCACTCTGGCGAGACAGTCCGCGGGCAGGTAGGGTCTCAGCCTGCATGCCAGATGGAGCTGGTAGGCAGCTGCCCTGGAAACAGAATTGACCCGACTTACAGACCCGCCAGGGCACGAGTCTAAATTGCATGCGCAAAGTGGGTTGAAAATTGAGAGGGCTGCCCTTGAAAACCCAACCCGCATTCTCTCATCCCAGGAGTTTGGGGTGAGTAGAGCAGCCAACTTGATTAAAACATTAGGTGGGTGGGTGTCACGGGCGTAGCCAGGATTTTTGTTGGGGGGGGCAGGACTTTTGTGGGGGGGGGGCAGAATCAACTTGATCCATCAGTTAGTTAAGTATTTCTATTGTTTTACTTGCTTTAGGGGGCAGCTGCCGTGTCAGGTAAGCGCCCCCCCCGCCCCACATCATCGATCACAAGATGCAAAACAGACATACCATATGAATGGCAATGCCCATAAGAGCATAGGCATAGCCAGGATTTTTGTCAGGGCCCCCCCAAAAGTTGTTCACCTTTTTTGTCGGAGATGGCAGGCAAAAATCCCTCCCCAAAGAGGATTTTGCAGGGGGCAGGCTTTTGTTGGGAGACAGAATCTTAGCATTATTTAGTGCTTTTCAATAATTTTTGAGGATTTGGGGGGGCAGCTGCCCCCCTGCCCCGCCCTTGGCTAAGGCCATGCATAGGAGCCAGCTCCTCGTTGCCAAGGTCCCTTTGGCCCCCCAAATAAATTATCTGAGTGGGCCAGACTCCCCAAAGTTGATGAGCATTGCCATTTAAATGGTGTGCGCGGGCCACATCTTGTGATCTACTATGCAGGGTGGGACTTACCTGGCCCCTCCCCAATATTTTATTCAAATTAGCACCCCAGGCAATGCTCATCAACTTTGGTGGGGCCAGCCCTCTCAAATATTTTATTGCGTGGGCAAAGGGACCTTGGCCCCTAGGAGTTGGCTCTTATATTGGGGAGAAATGTAAACCTGCTGTCTCAAAGATGTTGGAGAGTAGGGACTTGGGGCATTGGTGACCTTAAAAAGGTGTGTGTTTCTGGCATTTGTAGAACCTGAGAGATGAGGTAATAGGTACTGGCACTCTTCTTCTCAGTTCTGATATGAGAAACCAGCCCCCTTTCATTGTTTCGACCCCACCCTCCCAAAAATTACTGTAAACTCCCATGGCGGAGGTTCTTCCCATCTGAGCACGGCAGTGTGCATGAAACCCAAATCCCATCACCAGGAAGTAGGCTCCTTTGAAAGCGATGACTTTGTCTGCACCAGAACAAAATGTGGATTTGCTTTGGCCTCTCTTGCCATTAATAATTCACATGGCACCCTCACCATCCCAGTCCAGGATTTCCCCCTTTTCTCCTTTGGTTTACAGCTCACAAGCTATAGGTTTGGAAGACACTACCCTGCCCAAAGCAACAGGACTGAGGTGCAAATCCGCCCATTTGTACTAAGCAGTGGTTTGCCTTGATGTTATATGCAAACCAGCTCGCAGGGAGCGTTTTTCCAGCAGACATTTTTGGAAAAGACCATCCAAACTAAACGAATTCCTTCTCAAACTACTTAGGCTAGGGGATACTCTCAGGTGCAAACACACAACGCAATCACTGGAGTTGCAGCAAGCTGCTTCAGGAGATATAGCTCTTTAGAGAGAGATCTCTGCAGGCAAGAGTGCTTTAATCTCCCACTCTCATTCCCAAAGTGCAAGACTTCTCTGCCTGCTCTTTTATCTCCCATTCTGTGCGCTAAGGACCACAGCGCTAAGATCAGAGGTAATGCTGTTTGCCTGCTTTCTTGCCATGCCACCACTGGCAAATGTGTGGGCTGAAACGCTGAACAGACAAGCAGCTTTATCTCGGATATTAGCACTGCAGCCCTTAGCAATAAGAACAGGAGGTGAAAGAACCCTCTGCTGTTTAGAGATCCTCTCAAAAGGGAAGCCAATGGAAAAGGCCGTTTGCAGCCAGCACTAGCAGGGATACGTGGAATGCCGATAGTTTTAATCTGCATTGTGTATATGGCGCTATGCGAGTGTGCATGCTGTTTATGTGGTGCATGTGCAATTCATTTGTACAGTTTGTGTACGAGGGCATGCACAGGCATACATTAGCCATCTCCAACACTGACATGCAGCTGTCATCGTGGGTGGGGTGCAGAGTATCCATCAGTGTGGTTCTTGGATTGATATAAAACTTAGCCAGCCTGGTGTTCACTGTACACACCTTTTCTGGAGCTTTTTATAAGGGGATTTTGACTACTACAGCAGCGGGGAGGCCTGCTGAAAAGTATTTCTATTGCTTCATCAGCACTGGAAATTCATCTTTGCCACCTCAAACTGGCAACCACATGAACCTGCCAGGAGGCTACAATCTTTCAACTTCCTATCACACAAGAACGATTGAAGCCTCGTGACAGCCTCCAACTTTGAGCTTTGGGGCTGTACACAAGAAAGGCAAAACAACATGGGCATGGCTTGGATGGCTGATTTGGCTCCTGCTGCCAAATAGGGCCACCTATGTGCCTGTTACATTATCACATTTACATGAAGACTCTTTAGGAGATCCATTGTCAGGCTTGCTTTTAATTCAACATCAAGTGAACCATGGAGCAAAACAATTAAGATTGATTAGCAGATTTCCTTTTATTTTATAAAAATCATAAAATTGTACTAGTTTTCTGCCTGATTACTTCCTGAGTTTCAGAACATTGCTGAGACACAGCAGTTAACTCTGAACTTTTTAGGTATGAATTTTTCTTGCCAATCATCACTGGACCGTATAAGTTACAGCAAGTGTCAATCATCAATAAAAGTCAGTCTTCCAGGTCCTTCATTTCTCATCCACCGCCTGTATCTTTTCCATCGAGGGTCCGATGCCATTTTTTTCTTCAGTTCTTCCTCTTGCTCTTGTTTGTAAAGCTAAAAGAGAAGGAAAAATTTAACTGAAAGCAACATCAATCTTCACTGTGCTTTAGCAACACAGATTCTTTGACAGTTTCACTGTGGACAGGCCAGTCCCAAAATGCAGATTCCCCAATCTGACATTGAAATGGAGCACTGGATTGCATAAAAGTAGTTGATCCTAAAACTAATGTACTTGGGGGATACACTGAAAATGTGCCATAACGGGCTAAAGAGCTAGATACCATGCAGGTGGGTAAAAAAAATAAAAAATACAGCTTTAAACTTTAATAGTCACATTTGAGTCAATGCTAATCCCGCTCACGAGTAGACTCAGTGAAATTAACCTAAGTTAGATATGTCCATTGACTGCAATGGTTCTACTGAGTAGGACTAGCATTTGGCATCTATTTTTAAAGTACATTACCAATAGTTAAGGTGACACATTAACTGAGTATCAATTAATATTCAAATTGATATTAATTGAAATATTTACAAACTCACGCTCTGCAGAATGAAGCCAATGTTTTCCCACTTCTGCTCTCTACATAGCATATGAGGCACAATGGGTTGTAACGGACCTAAGTTAGTTGTGCCTATTAATTTCAATGCTTCTGCTATGAGCAGGACTATCATTGGATACAACCTAATACTACTTGTATGGCACTGAAAGGGACAAGGCTGGTGACAGCTCTCTCAGTAGACTGGAAATGCCACACTGCACCAAGACTTTGCCAGTATGTTGGGTTTTTTAAAAATGGCGCTAGAACAACAAAGAATGACAGCTCTACCTGCTTTAACACAGACAATTATTGCGTTGTGGAAGATAAAATGGTTCTTCTCCTTCAGCAGAACTTCTAAGCTGATTTACTGCTGGGTTCCCTGATCCTAGAACATATATTCCCTGATCCTAGAACATATATTCCCTGATCCTAGAACATATATTCAGAAGAGCGTTCTGTGACTGTTTCTCACTGGGCCTTCTCCATCTCTCGGTCTTTGTAGCATCCTCTCTAAGGAATGTCATTTCTGGCCCTCCTCTGAGATTCAGATGACAATTACGGTCTCCATTTTACAAAGCCTACACCATCTGCTGAAAATCGAATCTGAGCAGTTTTTTTCTAATGATAGTCTTGTTAACTTTAGTTTACCGCATTGTGTTTTGCTTTTGTGTGTTGTGACTTGCTGTGCTGCTTTACTGATTTGTACTGTAAGCTGACTTGAATAGCACATTTTTAGACAGGCATTTTTTTAAAAAAACAACAACAATGCCACTCAGCCTCTAATAAACATAACGAAGAAGTTCATTTAAACACTGAAGTGAACCATCTACTGTGTTAGTATACTGCCCATGAGTCTTAAAGAAGCATGGTAATTATGCAACAGCCCAACCAATAAATAAAGGCTGGGGAAGACTGCTACAAAGACAGTAAGTTTGGACGACCGTAATATGAAATACCTGGTGTATTTTAGCTGCGTATGGGACACTGATCACTGCTTGTGACCCCAAGTTCATGAACCAACACTATGGAACCGCACAAGCAAGCGCCTTCGCTTAGGTGTGGTATGAACATAATTTAAGAAGTCAGGATATGTTAGGTTCTTTTTCCACTTCCTGTGTGCCAACGCCGCTCACCTCATAGTTCTCTCTTATCCAGAGCTGTCGCTCAAGAAAAGTCTCTTTCTGGTGATCTTCCAAAGTGTCAAACTGAGACTGTGACATTTTCATGTACTTGCGTATAATATACAATTTCTCTTCTTCCCCATACTCTTGTCCTTTGATGTTGAAACAATAAATCCACCAACAATACCATCCTATGTACTTGCACAGATAAAAAGGTGTTAAAAGGATTTGGAATAAGAGTATGTCATATATTTGGGGCTTCTGATAACCACCCTTGATATCTATTTTGTTTTTTATTACATCTTTGATTATTTCCTCCTCCTCCTTGCGGATTTCTTCCTTGGACCGCCTGTTCTTGCCCTTTTCTTTGGCTCTGTTTAGTAGCCCTTGTTGCCTGGCAATCTCCATGGCTTGTATACGATATTTTGGCATGGTTGCTAGGTAGTTGATAGCTTCATTGTAGCTACTCCACCAGCTGAAGAACTAAAATATAAAACAGTAAGCAATATTAGCCTTAGATAATAAGCAAATTACCCTTCCCTGTGGTACTCAAGACTATATATATATAGGATGCAGTATATCAAACTTGTTCTATTGTTTTCTTTATTTGCATAGCTTTGCATTCATAATTACTCTCTTTTTTAAAAAAAATCCCCTTTCCATGTATTGTGTCCAAAAATCTTAGGGAAAGCTGATGTGATATTTTTAATATGTTCCTTATTTTGCAGGTAATAAGTTCAGGCTAGCCACCTCCTTTGCTTGCATAATATTGAGAGCAGACAGCACTTGATCACACAAAGGGAAAATATTTGTAAGAAACCAGCCATGTTACATTTTGTCTTTCAGTATTTTCCAGGTCAGATGGTAACAATGGAACAGTTTGTAGACAAAGATATTTACCTGAAAAACAGAGATGGCACAGACGGTGACTAGAATCACGATTCTGACATCTACCTTGGGTGCCAATCTTCTACTATAATAGTGATAGTAATGGCTGTAATACTCCTCAGGATGATCCAACATATAATCATAATCCTTACGAGTTTCTTCATCCTGCAAATGATGATTGGCAGGTTTTCATTTGGAAATATCCCATATGTCAATGAACAAAAACAACCACCATCCGCTTAGTTTAAGGAATTGCTTTTGGTTGTATTTATGGCAATTATCTCTAGTTGAACACTTAAATTTTCAAACATAAAATGATCAATAGTATTTATACAATAGGAGTAAAATAGAAAAAAGTAAAGGTGTTTATGCTTTATGCTTCTGACGCAATACACTTGACAAAGGTAAAGGTACCCCTGACCATTAGGTCCAGTCGTGACCGACTCTGGGGTTGCAGCGCTCATCTCGCTCTATGGGCCGAGGGAGCTGGTGTTTGTCCGCAGACAGCTTCCGGGTCATGTGGCCAGCATGACTAAGCCGCTTCTGGCGAACCAGAGCAGCGCACGGAAACGCTGTTTACCTTCCCGCCGGAGCCATACCTATTTATCTACTTGCACTTTGATGTGCTTTTGAACTGCTAGGTTGGCAAGAGCTGGGACCGAGCAATGGGAGCTCACCCCATCGCGGGGATTCGAACAGCCGACCTTCTGATCAGCAAGTCCTAGGCTCTGTGGTTTAACCCACAGCGCCAGCCGTGACCCATACACTTGACTACTTACAAGCTATTCTTCTCAAAGGAGTTATAAGCAAACACATTAAACTAATGACTGAAACTAGTTAGGCAAGGCATACTTGCCGTTAGCAACCTTGGTTTAATGGGCCAGTTTATTTTCTCTGTCTGACATATACAGTGGTACCTCGGGTTAAGTACTTAATTCGTTCCAGAGGTCCGTTCTTAACCTGAAACTGTTATTAACCTGAAGCACCACTTTAGCTAATGGGGCCTCCTCCTGCTGCGGTGCTGCTGGTGTGCGATTTCTGTTCTCATCCTGAAGCAAAGTTCATAATCCGAGGTACTATTTCTGGGTCAGTGGAGTCTGTAACCTGAAGCGTATGTAATCCGAGGTACCACTGTATACACAAACATCTTGCATATTATACAGCACAATAATATATTGGTGTATGCATATAAACTGCAAGCCCTGTTTTCACACACTAACACCCCACCACGTGGAATTCTATCAATTATATTTTATCTGCCCAATCAGAAGGAATTTCTGGAACCAAACTGCTTTTTCTCTTCAGCCTGAGCAGGAGCAGTCTCCATTAAGAAAAAGAGGTCGGAATAGGCCTCTGACCCTTAACCAACCTCAAGGTTGTCATCTGAACTAGATAAATGTTTAACTGAGAATCAATCGCAGTTGGTCCATCGTTTGAAAAATGACTTTGGAGCCGTCTTGCCCGAAAATGGCAACTATACATTCTGTTTTGGCGACTGCAACCTTGGTTTAAGGGGCCATTTGGCACCTAGCTTATATATCTGAGTTTCTAACACTGTCTAGAAGTGTGTTGTGGAGGGAGGACACCCCACGAAGTCAGACCCTCCAAGTGTCCCTATTTTCCAGGGACAGTCCTGGATTTACAGAAGCTTTCCCTTAGGATGTCCCTCTTTTCATCAGTGAAATGTTGGAGCGTATGGAATAATGCAACCCCTGAGCCAATGAGATAAGCAACTAATTGTATACAACTTTTAGAAGACCTCTGAAGGCAGCCCTATATAGGGAAGTTTTTTAATGTTCCATTATGTTTCTATATATATATTGAAGGCCACCCAGAGTGTCTGGGGCAACCCAGTCAGATGGACAGGGGTATGAATACTAAAAAAAATATGATGGAATAGGACAATGTCCCTTATTTCCATTGCAGAAATGTTGGAGGTTGTGGCGTTAACAGATCCAGAGCCTTCTGAAGGCAGCCCTGTATAGGGAAGTTTTCTTCAATGCTTAATGTTTCATGTTGTTTTAATATTATGTTTTTATATACAGAGCTGAAAGCAGCCCTGTACGGGGAAGTTTTTCCAATGCTTAATGTTTCATTATGTTTATATATTATGCTTTTACATACAGGACTGAAGGCAGCCCTGCATGGGGAAGTCTTTTCAATGTTTTATTACGTATATACAGTATATATTGTATCCTGTATATTGGAAACCATATGGAATAGGAGGACACCCCTATTTGCATGACAGAGAAATGCTGAGAGGGGGATGCGAAATGGGGGACCTTGTTCAGAGCCCTCCCGGCGCCAGCCGCTCCTGTCACCCTCCTCCCCGCAGCTGCTCCTTCTCCTCAAGGGAGCCAGGGAGGTGGGTGCTGTTGGGAGAAACTGAGCCTGGGTGCGTGGGGGGGGGGGGAGGAGGAGGGTGCGGACGGCGCGTGTCTTACCGGAGGGGTCCGGCCGGGGCGGGCGGAGGGAGGGGGCGGCCCCGGCCCCGCTCTCTCACCTTGAGGGTCTCGTAGGCGGTGGCGATGAGCAGGAACTTCTCCTGGGCGGCCTCTGCTCCTTTGCCGTCCGGGTCGGGTTCCCGCGGTCGGCGGTCCGGGTGGTAGCGGAGGGCCAGCTGCCGGTAAGCCCGGGCCACTTCAGCCTTGCTGGCATCCCGGCTCACGCCCAGCACGTCGTAGCAGACCAGCTTCCCGCAGTAGAGACCTTCCACCAGGGCCTCCGCCGGCCGGGGGAAAAGGCACAGGGCGGAGACCCACACGAGGAGGAGGAGGAGGAGCGGCGGCGGCGGCGGAGGCCGCAGCCCCTCCGGAACCCCCGGAGCCGGCCGCGCCCACGCCATGCCCGTAGCCAAGGGCGACCGCTCGCCGCGGGAGGGGCCTCGCGCGCAACGCCGCCGCCACCACGACGACGCTTACGCTGCTGCCGCCGCCGCCGCCTCGCGAGCTCCCTCGCGCCGCTCTCGGCCTCGGGAGGGGCGGGGCTAGAACACATGGACGCGTGGACAGAAAGCGAGGGCGCTGACTGGGTGGGCAGGGAAAGCAGGAGGAGCAAGGCGGGCACCATACGTTACCCTGCTGTCTAACGTCAGGCACAGAGAGAGAGAACGCAGGGAGGAGAGGTCGGGATTGGAAGAGGAGCGGCCAATCAAAAGGAGCTTGGGGAATAGAGAGGCGGGAGGGTTTTCTGTTCACGTCAATCATTGTATATTGGAAAGGGAGCGGCCAATCAAAGCGAGAATAGGGGTGGGGAATGGGGAGGCGGGAGGGTTTTCTGTTCACGTCAGTCAGGAAGAGAGGGGAGGGACAGCAGCGGTCGGGATTGGAAAGGGAGCGGGCCAATCCAAAGGAGGCGGGGGAATAGGGAGGCCGGAGGGCCGAGACGTGGCGCGGCACGCAAAATGGGTGGGAGGGGGAGACGTCGAAATAAGGGACGTGCAGGACGACGGAGACGTTGCGACGGGAAGGGCCAATGAGAGAGGAGGGTGGGCGGGGTTGGAGGGGAAACACCAAAAAGGGGAGGGAGGAGGATGAAGCGGCGGGGGACCGAGGACGTGTATACTAAGCGACTCGGCTGCGGGGTTGTCATTTCTCCGCCCTTTATATTTTATTAAATTTCCACACATTTCACATATACGTACATCCCGATATATAATTGAATTTTGTTTTGTCGACTTCCCACCCCATTTTCCAGGGGTTCCCCCCTTTCTGCACCCCATCTTCTCTCTCTCACAGCGCTTTTTAAAATAGAAAAATAGGTGTAGGTTCTCACCATAAAGTTACAGTAAGTGGAACACTTTTTAACACAAAAAAGAGCTGTAGGTTCTGTGTACCCTGGAGTACCCCCTGAAAAAAGCACCGCTCTCTTATGACAATAATGTAATAATCACTAATTCCTTCTGTTGCTCATAATTCAAATCTTGCCGGTCAATGCATCGTACTATAATATTTATATACTCCAAAAAAGGCTCCCATAAAACAATCATCAGGTTCTCTTACTTTACCTGTTAACTTTGCTGGTTCAGCATAGTTAGGGTTTCTAATTTCTTAATAGGCGATGCATGTGACTTTAAGTCACTCTCAGTCAATTAATTTGCAATAAAACGGCTTTTCCTATCACTCTGGATTCTGACGTGGTTGCTTGATGCCTCTGGTCCAAATAATAACTATTATTATTATTATTATTATTATTATTATTATTTCTATACCGCCCTTCATCCAAGGATCAGAGGGCGGTTTACAATATAAAAACACCAAAATACATTTATAAAGTTTCACACCCTTTCTCCACTACTGTACTTGTTACACACTGTATATTTAAAGACACCCCCTCCAATAACAATGCTGGGAACTGTAGTTTAACCTGCACAGGTCAGTGTTAAAAAGGCTGGAGGATGATTAAGGGAAGACACTTTTTTCAAGACTCTGCTGGACCACAACTCCCAAAAACGCTTGCTGTGTGAACAGAGAACCCAGTGGGATGGAAAATACAGCCTAGTCAGAGCTAGAGACAAACTGCCATTGTCTGCAGAGGGCAGGAAGACCCTCGGGAGGGAAGAGAGGCAGGTTAGGGTTGCCATATGTCCAGAATTTCCTGGACATATCCGGGATCCAAATGGCGAAATTAGCGTTCGGGGGGAATTTTGAAAAATTGGCAAAATGTCCAGGGTTTTGCCATCAGAATCAGGAAGTATATGTTTGAGCATCTATTTTTTGTGGTGCAGCACCCCTTTTGCTTGTATTTATTTTTTATTCAGATTTGTCATGACCACTGGCTAGTATAATAAAATTATTTGGATTTGGAGTATCAAATTGGATTTGGAATATCACCCTTTTGGGGGCAAATTCCCCCCAAAAGCTCTCTTCCCACAAAATGCATTTTGAGTGATCCCCCGCAAAAGCTCAAAAACAGTTGGTTCCAGCACCTCTCATGTTTCACCATGCATGGGGCTGGGAGAGTAGCCCAACCTGGAGGACCACCAAACACATGGTACAGGTCAGGTGGAAGCCCAACACCAAGGGTGGTAGTAACGTGTGCAGACTGTGCACATCAGTGGGTGCCGGGGGGGGGGGCTCTCAGCACTGCAAGGGTGGCACAGATGGATGAGAAGGGAGTGAAGGGAGTGTAGAGCAACAGCAGAAAGCCATGGCAACATTGAGTACCTGGGTGGTGGGATGAGGGCCAGCTGAAGGCAACATGTGTGAAGCTCAGGGACATGGAAGGGGGGGATATAGGTAGGCATGGGGAGAAGCAACAGAGGCACATTGGCGTGGGCAGCATCATGGTCTGAAGAGCTCCATGGCACACTCAGCTTCACCCACAAACCAGCCCTCCTAATCTGGCCACAGAGGGTCCTGCCAATCAATATGCACAGTCATGACCAAGTACCACTGCAGCACCATGTTTTGGACCACCACTTTTACCACCTCTACATTTATTCCTATGGAGAAAAACCATGAAACAGTGGCAGAAAAACCTAATCTGTATTCCTGTTGAGTAGCCTGGCCCTACTGAGTGAGATCATGCAGGTGCGTGCATGCATCGCACAGTATGTTTTAGCGTGCAGAGTGCATGGAGTTACACTGTGCTCTAGCCAGGAGTCTCTTGAAATAGGCAAGACCTTCCTATGCACAGACAGACAGAGAGATAATAATAATTACGGGCATTTTGGGAGTATGGAATAATTTGCACACCTTGATTTCACATTCACAGCCCATTTCCTTCATTCAAGTGTCTTGAAAATGTTGGTTAAAAATGGCATCTTTCACCACCCTGACAGCATCATGCCCTCCAACATTTCTCCGATGAAAATAGAGCCATATAATAATATTTATATCCCACCCATCTGACTGGGTTGCCCCAGCCACTCTGGGAGGCTTCCAACATATATAAAAACTATAATAAAACATTAAACATTAAAGAACTTCCCTAATACAGGGCCACCTTCAGATGTCTTCTAAAGCTTGTACTGTATGTTTACTTATCTCCTCTGCTTGAGTGTCACATAACCTTCCAACATTTCTCTGAGGAAAATACGGATGCCCTAAGGGAAAGTGGGACATTCCGGGATCAAATCAGGAAGGCTCCTGTAAATCCAGGTCTGTCCCTGGAAAATAGGGACACTTGGGGGGGGGGTCCTAGGATTTGCAGGTGGTTTACTTAAGTCTACATCTGGGAATTTCTAAAACAATGAGCCACGTCGCTCAAAGACCTTTCGTGGCAGAAACAATCCCGACTGCTACAATCACCTTCCGCAGATAGGGGGAGAAACTCTCCTTTCCTTTTTATTTGTTAAGTGCTTTTGGTTTTTGTTTTCCCACCACCACCACCACCTCATTTAAGACGGGGCGGCGGGTCAGCGAGGACAAGAGTAGACAGAACATCACTAAGCCATGGAAGTCAGCATGGAGGCAGGTCAGTTTTCCTTTGCCGTCTTGTGATGAGAATGCACATGGGGGTCCCCCCCAAAAAAAACCCAGATTTCGCAGGGAAAGGAACAACCACCACCACAACAGGGTGTCCTCACCTAAGACTTATCGTAACCTTGAGTTCATCTCCGCGTGGAGCAATTGGGGCTTCCCTGGGCCAGGGAAGAGAGCGCCTTGGAGGAGGAAAACGTGGGGCGGCAAATAAAAGAAAGAGAGCAAGCTGGCGGGCTGAGCGACGTACACAGCCTTTTCTAAATATAAAACCCGAGCAGGGTGGGGAAGGGTGTGCAAGGCAAGCGTGCGAGGCACATGCACACGCGGAGGGGAGAGTCGCAGGGCATCGAGCCCCGCCGTCGCCTCGACGGTGGTTGGCGTTTCAGGGGAGAGGCACACGAGAGGGAGGAGGAGGAGGAGAAGGAGAAGAAAAGCAGCCCTTTCCTCTGCCTCTCTTTCTCTTTCCCTCCGCGGGCTCAACTCTCAGCAAGAGAAGCTCATACGGGGGTGGGGGGGAGCGGGGTGACGTCGGGGAGAAGGAAAGGGGGCGACGGGTGCGGAGCCCGGAGGGCGACCGGCTAAGCCTCCCTTCTTCTCCTCCCTTCTTTTTCCCACACCCCCCCAGCTGACAACATGGCTGCGGCCGCTAACGCTGCCCAGGACGAGCTGAGTAAGTGGGGGGGGGCTCTGGCACAGAGAGGAGTTTGGGGCGAGGGATTTTTTTTGGTGGGGGGGGGGAGAGGTGGGCTGACAAGTTTTAATTCCCCCTCCCCATAGTCTTCTAGTGGCTCCCTCTTTTTTTTTGTGGGGCCCCCTGGAGCAGGGGAGTGGTCGGGCCCTTCTTTATAGGGTGGGCGCCGGAGGAGGGTCCTGCACCCCGCTCGCTTTGGAGATCCTTGTTTCGCACGGGGGGGGGGGCAAATGTGGAGCCGGCAGAGGGGCAGGAGGAGGGGGTTTTGCCCCGAAAGGATGGGGGAGAGGAAGGGAAGGAGGGAGGAGGAGGAGGAGGAGGAAGCCGGGCGCCTAGGCCTCTGTTGTGCAAAGTCATATTAGGAAATTGAAAGTAACGCATCGCGGCGGAGGAGGGTTGGGGAGGGGGCGCGCAATATACTGTATATATCTATCTATATCGGTGCCCTGACACCCTTCTTCTTCCCACCCTGCTTTTTTAATATATATAAGCCCTTCTTTTGAAGAATCGTGTGTACGTGCGCTTCGTTATTCTCGATGGAAACGAGGCATGCTTGCCATAGATATGCTCCCGTTGGGGATTTGACGAATCCAAAGCCGCCCTCCCCCCCTTATATTCTTCTGGGGCAGTAAATCCAAAGCGCCCCCCCCCATAACCCCCGGTTGATTTGATTCTTCCTGTCTTATCACTGTGAAAAGTGCAGGCCGGGCGGCAATAATGACTTTGCTTTTCCGGGTTAGCATCCGGCTCTGGGGAGTCTCTTGGATCTACCTAGAATTGGGATGGTTTTTTGGGGGGTGGGGAGCTGGGGTGGGGGAGATCCTGTTAAGGGTCACCTTCCTTTCACACACACCCTGACTTTCAGACGCGGAGATGTTGGGGAAGGGAAGAGGATGTTGCCAGCGGGCGAGAAGCTTTTGATTTCCCAACGTGGCTTGCCTGGTGCAAGTCTCCTTCACCCCCACCCCCCATTGCCTTCCAAATTTAGTGCTTCTCTCTCTCTCTCTTTCATCCCCCCCCCCATGTTAAAGGGACCCAAGCCTTGCTCTGCTGGGGCGTGGAAGTAATTCTTTGTGACAGGAAATGCCTGCAGTTTATGGCACTGAGGCAAGCTGGGAAATGTATTTTTCTTTTTTGTCTCATTGAAAATGGTTCTTTCACAATCTCCGCATGTTCCTGCTTCGTCCCTGAAGAAGAGATCCTAGAGGAACAGTGATGGGACTTGGTAGAAAGTCACGTTGTGCAATGTAATATTTATTTTGAGCAAAGATGCAGAGGCTGGGGCTGTAATTGTGATTTCTGTGGTGCTTGGGTGAAACATTCCCTTAATAAAACCTTCTGATCTCCGTTTCCTCCTTCAGGATATGTAATCCTGTCTGATCTTGAGTAAGCCTTCTCCGTGCCCCAATCCTTTGGTTTTCTTGGGTTTGAAATGACACGATTTGTCTCTGTACTTGTTCCAAAATGTTGGGAGGTGAAATGATACAGTACTTAGAAATGCTTAGCTCGTGAAGTATTCCATTTCTGTTATGCTCCTCACCAGAACAGCTGACTTAAAGCATAAGTAAACTTTCTCTGCCTTCTGCCTAATTTACCTTCAGCAAGTATTTTTAAAAGCAGTCTTAGCTAATACTTGATTTTGGAGACTTAGTGTAACAAAAATTATTTGTACATTTCAAACGTGTAAAGCAACCCACATACATGCAGTTCCCATCTGTGGCCTGGTTGTCACCTAACTTAACAGGTCCACTTAGCATGTTACATTAAGCCAAATCATGGCTAAGTGTGAAAGAGAAACACTGTGGGTACACGGAACAAAAATCTGAATCATTTTGCTCCTCTCTGGGTCTTTCTCCAACCGTAAGCTAAGCCATAATTTTGCTCGGTGTGATAAGTGAAATTGGACCCATGGTTTGTCTCACTTCAAACAAGCTGTGAGTTGTAGCTAAGGTTTGTTCTTGACCAGTACTGTACTCATGGTTTATTTGGGGGGGAGACAAACTATGTGTGTGGGTTTGCACATACCTAAACCTCCTTGTCTTATTTCTGCATAATGCAGCAGTAGCAGGACTGGGACGGGAGTGAAGTGGCAGCAGTTTTATTTATGAATACCTGCCTGCTTGCTTGTTCACACTTAGTTTTGGTTTGGCTTAGTCCAAGAGGGGATGCATTGCTTAATGCCACATGCAATGTATTCAGAAGACTTTTACTGGGAAGTGAGACCTACTAAGTTCTGTAGAAATTACTGTACATTCTGGTGAGTGTGCTTAGACTTGTAGTCCCTATGAATCTATGACAGAGGTTTCAAAAACAACAGATGCTGCACGATTGTTGCAATTGTTTTGTGAAAGTCCATGATGATGCTAAGTTTGAAATGAGGAATCGTGCCAGCACTCGAGTGGTGTGCACCTATCGCATGCGAGATTTGGAAAGTGTGCGTCACTGGCACCATTTGGTCAGTACTCTTGACATCTCTGATGAAAGGTGACACAACATCTTTTGACACGCCACCTCATGATTTTTATTAATTTTTAAAATTCCTTCATGAAATAGTGCTGACTGTTAAGCTGTTGAAATATTAAGCAGTTTATAAATGATAATAAAATAAATAAATACCAGCAATACTTCTCTTTCCTAGTGTGCCCTGTAATTTAATTATCTGTTAAGTCTGCAGTTCAGGAAGGTTTGCAGCACAATTTCTTACTAAGGCTATCAGTGGTTACTATTATTATTGTGATTGCATTTATTTCCTGCCCTACACCAGCAGGTCTTAGGGCAGTTTATAACAATTTAAAACAGTTAAAACATATTGCATTCACGAGTATAGGGTGGGTCCTGAAAACACACATCTTAAGTGCTGAATGGCTGTACTTTGCTTCCATGGTTGGAGGCAGTATACGCCCTGAGTTGAGTATACTGGGTGGTGCTGTGGTCTAAACCACTGAGCCTCTTGGACTTGCTGATCGGAAGGTCAGCGATTCGAATCTGCATGATGGAGTGAGTTCCCGTTGCTGTGTCCCAGCTCCTGCCAACCTAGCAGTTTGAAAGCACACCAGTGCAAGTAGATAAATAGGTACCGCTGTAGCTGGAAGGTAAACGGAATTTCTGTGCGCTCTGGCACTTGTCGCGGTGTCGGTTGCACCAGAAGCGGTTTAGTCATGCTGGCCACATGACCTGGAAAGCTGTCCATGGACAAACACCAGCTCCCTTGACCTGAAAGCAAGATGAGCGCCACAACCCCATAGTCGCCTTTGACTGGACTTGACCGTCCATGGGTCCACTTACCTTTATCTTACTACCTGAGTACTAGTTGCCGGAAACTGCAGGTGAGGAGGGGGTGCTGTTGTGCTCAGGTCTTGCTTGTGGCCTTCTAGTTGGTAACAGGTTGGCCATTGTGAGAACTGGAGTTTGGAATAGATGGGCCATTGGTCTGATTCAGCAGGCTCTTCTTGTATTCTCATGTTCCTGTGCTGCCTGGGTAGCATGAAGAGGCATATGTAAATAGAGCATCCTTCAGTGCCTTCCTGTGCCTGTGTAGCTTCTTCAGGAAAATTGTACAACACTGTTGTAGGAAGGAGCTACCCCATGGGGTCAAATCATGTGTCTTGGGGCTTCTCACATTGGTCCAGGAGCACAGAAATATTGTGTTGTACTAAAACAACCTTTGGAGGTCCATTTGTATCAGGAAAGTTCATTCGCTATTGATGCCCATCGTCCTCCACCCCTCCCTCCACCTTTCATGGTAAAATAAGTGTTTATTTTACCATGTTTTTATTTTATTATGTTTTTAAACATAGAAGATGGGTAGAAATGATGATGATGATAATAATAATACAAACAAGGATTACTAAATTCATCTCTTTCTTCCTGGCAAATGTGCTCTTCTAACAAGGTTTTGGGGAGAAATCAGTACACCTTACTCCTTTGAAGCGTTTTAAATTATGCTGCCTTTAAAAGCTGGATTCTCAACTATGATTACAGTGTTTAAAGTTTGCAGTGCCCTTGCAAATTGATGTCCTCACTTTGAAATTGGATGCAAGTCATTATCCCAAACCACCTTGCAGAACATTACTGTTGCAAGCCCTGTAGTTGAAAATTCTGTTGTGTAAAAGGCCTGTTCTTTGTGGCAACATTCCACAGATAATATTGTGCTGACTAGACTTACCCTGAAATGCATCTGGCTTGGCAAGCCCCTGACACACGGCTGCCTCCATTCTGTAGTCAGTGTATCAA
Source organism: Podarcis cretensis (assembly GCF_951804945.1). Lineage (NCBI taxonomy): Eukaryota > Metazoa > Chordata > Lepidosauria > Squamata > Lacertidae > Podarcis > Podarcis cretensis. The sequence goes on from NC_137187.1 coordinate 16,608,291, forward strand.
CACAATGTAGTGAAAGTATCTGGATGTGGTACTATGAAAATCTTATCTAAGGGGCATTTATATGCCATTACTTTCACTGTTGGGGTACCCCTTTCTTATCCAGACTTTGAGAAAGTGATACAAGCAAGACATCTGCACACATGTTTACTAAATGGAACAAGCTACCGTCAAAAAAGAATAAGTTTGAAATTGGGGTTCATATCTGAAAAGAGGAAGTTACAGTTTTAGAAAATCAATAGGGTACTTATTTCACTCTGGTTGTTGTTGTTTTTTTAAGTGCTGTGTGTATCAGTTTTCGGTGTCATTGTGAAAAGCTGAACCTGTGCTAGTATTGTATGGCTAGCCTGCTACAGGGCATTCATTTTAAAGTATTGAAGGAGGGGAAGTCACAGAAGTTCAAGGAGCCAAAAGCTACGAATATGATTACGATATCTTTATTGTCATTGTCCCATGCAGAACAATGAAATTGTGAAACAGGTGCTACATTCTAATAAAGTAGGATTTCTTATTTGGGATTTCTTCCAAATTTTTACATGAATATAATCCGCTCAAGGGATATGGAATATGGATTCCCTTTCTTTCAGACTGGTCCTTGTCTTGTTCCTCCAGACCCCTAAAATCACATTTGCTGACATAATAGCTATATGATACGTACAAAGCTTTTCTGCAGACCAGTGTCCTGAGGCTGTGTTTGGAGCCATTGAGCAAGCAGCTCATTCATAGCAGAAGCGCTTCATTACAGCAGGATTTTAGCTCATCCCTTCTTGTTGGATGATTTGTATTAATTGTTTTGCCATTTTATGACAATCTGTGATTAGCAACTTACATATAGAACCTGAAAAAAGAAGTTGATGGAAGTGCTAGTATTGTGTTCAGTGTAACATAGCACACAGGACCAGAAAAATGTAGAGATGCCTTAACGTAAGGAATATATGTATGACTACATATTACTGTGTGCAGTAGTATAGGAAAAAACCTATAAGAAGATAGGAAATATTATTTGAATGGCTTAACGTTTGAAGAGCAAGGGGTGTAGATAATAATATTTCACTTCTTGTCTTGTAGAACTGAAAAACTTAGATGAGAGTAATTTTCACTTCAGTGTCCCAGAGAAACAATAGTGTACTGCAAAGCAGTATGTTGATAAGGAATGTGATAAGAAATAAGTATGACAGTGATTAATTGATGAATCACCTGTTAACCAATTAAATCATAAATGCCTTCAGAGATAACTTAAACTTTAATAAAAATGCTACCTTGTTGTGTTGGATGATCAGTACACCAGTACTTTAAAAAATGAAGTGTGTCCTTAATTTATTGCCTAGCTGATTATAATTGTTAATCAACAAGTGCTTTAGTTCATTGACATCCATTAAAACTCTTATTGCAATTGTTGAATAGGCCATCATTTGGGCAAAAAAATGAAAGCTAGCACATGATGTAAAAGCAGTTTAACAATATTTTCTAGGAAGCTAGCGTTCTAGATGCCTGACCCACCTGTAAATGAGCCATTCCAAAAGCCTGTACTTTGGAAACAGTGAAAGATGCTTTTCTTCATTGGAGCTTTTGGTATCTACTGTTAGTTATGGCTAGACCCATATGCGTGTAGGTGGAGGTTGTGTGTGTGCATATATATAATTAATCCACACTGATTTATTGAGATCTGGCTAGCTACAAAGTAAATCAAATAAATCAAAATGGCCATTGGTGACCTTGTTGCTGACACAAATATTCTTATGTGGTAGTGTGAGCTGTAAAATTGTCTGTGCAGTGGAAACACTGGTTACTGATATCGGCCCCCAGTTTGTATGAGATATTTTGCTGGCATTCTTGCACTGGGATAATGAAATAAATCCATTCTTGACAACCAAAGAGCTTTGGTTAAACAGTACTATAATGCAGTTGGTCCATTTTATTTTAGTGGTGGGTTGTGTCCGTTTTGCTGTTCGTCATAGATTTTGCTAGTTTTTAATTCGTCTTCCCCCTTTCTTTTTCATAGATCAGCTTGAGCGTGTCTTTTTACGTCTTGGCCATGCAGAAACGGATGAGCAGTTGCAGAATATTATATCCAAATTCCTACCGCCTGTTCTTTTGAAGCTTTCCAGTACACAGGAAGGAGTACGTAAGAAGGTATGTATAGACTCCCTGGGCACAGAAGCACATATAAAGACAATGATTAAAAATCCTCCCATATGTTAGTTTTAGATGCATGTAATTTATTCTGTTTGGAGCCTGCTCGTGTAGCATCACATCAGATTTGTTTTTAAAGTCAAACTTTTATTTTGGGCTGGCAACCTGAATATTATTCAGGGATGTGTTCTGGGTCAAAAAAATCTAAATGTTTGGTTCATTTTGGGGGGTTCGGGTTCAGATTGTCTCTCTGGCTCAATAGTGCATGCGGGCGAAAAGGATAACTCATTGGACTCATTCTTTTAAAAAAGATACCATATGGGTATTGCATTCACTTTCCTTTGGTATTCTAGAAATTATTAGCTCATTATATCTAGGACTTTGTCAATTGCAGAACCCAAATCGGTCAGATCCAAGATGATTATTTCTCTCTTTCAGGTTATGGAATTGCTTGTTCACCTGAACAAACGTATCAAAAGTCGCCCCAAAATCCAGCTGCCGGTGGAGACTTTGCTGGTCCAGTACCAGGATCCTTCCGCAGTGTCCTTTGTTACAGTAAGTGACTTCTTTCAAAAGTTGTCGGCTGGTGAATTATGAGGGCTTATTATAGTTAGAAACTTCATCCAGTTGTCTTAACTATTCTGTCATTTCAAAAACTCAAATAGTTATGTCACTGAAAATGGATGGAGGAGACATGCATTGAATTAGTAACATCAGTAGATTCTCATGCATGACCTTTAACATTCAAATAAGACCCAGACTTGTCAGGAAGCCACTGGTCGGTCTTGCCCAGTCTTGTCTATTCTGACTAGCTGTGGTTCTCTCAGGGATTCAGTTGGGAGTGTTTTCCAACCCTACCTAGAGATGCCAGGGATTGAATTTGGGGCGTTCTGCATTCAGAGCACGTGCTCCATCCCTGAGCTACAGCCTGTCCTGTTGACTTAGAAGATATACAAACACATAGTTAAGAGCTTGATAACCTAAACTTTTAGACATTAAATACTAAAGATAGATAAATAGATTCGTAGACTTCCTGGATTTTTTATCAGAATCTTGAGTGCTGATGATTGCCTGTATTCGTTTCTTTTGACTGCCTGCCCCATTCCATTGCCAAAATTATTCTCAGATTTAAAAAAACAAATTTCAGGGTGAGGCTGAAACTTTGGCAAGTCAGTGCAGTAGTTGATTGACGTTGGTTACACAGCCACCCAAATGTCTGTGTAAAAGCTCAAAGATGGTTTGGAGGGCTTTTTCTAGTTGATTGTGGCAGGACACAGAGGTGGACGCAATCTCTTAGGTTTTAATGAGCACTTTCCATTAAGGGCTTTAGCAGTCAAAGCTATAACCTTGAATTTTGCCTGGAGTGTTGCTGTAATGTGCTCCTAGCAACCTACGTCTGTTAGGAAATGGGCTTCTGCAATCAGCCCCATTAAGAGCACATCACTCTTGTTCAAGGTGAATCAGGTTATAGTACTTCTGATGAACTGGACTGGTTGACTGCCAAATACAGCCCTGCCTTGGTACTCGTACGTTTTGGCTCCCGAATGCCAAAAACCCGGAAGTAAGTGCTCTGGTTTTCGAACGTTCTTTGGAACCCAAACGTCATGATGCGGCTTCCGATTGAATGCAGGAAGTTCCTGCAGCCAATTAGAAGTCACACCTTGGTTTTCGAACATTTTCGAAAGTTGAACGGAATTCCGGAACGGATTATGTTTGAGAACCAAGATACAACTGTATGGGGATTGCGATGGCGTTTGCCAATAAGAGGATTATTCTGCACAGATTTCTTAAACCTTTGTGGAGACATTGCATGTCGCTGTTGCTTTGAAGTGGTTCTATGTAGATTTATCTTGTACTTTTGCAGAATTTCACCATAATATACGTTAAGATGGGTTACCCTCGTTTGCCTGTGGAAAAGCAATGTGAGCTTGCTCCCACTCTCCTTACTGCAATGGAAGGAAAACCTCAACCCCAACAAGACAGGTATGATGTTCTAAGCATACAACTTCTTTTGTATTGTCTTAATTTTAATTCTCTTCCCACTCCGAAATCTTTGATGTCCTTTACTGGGTCTGACTGCATTTTAGACTGCGATTACATGTTGAGGAAAAGTCTTGCTGTACAACCTTTAGGGGGCTCTTCCACTTCAAGATTAGACATTGGGACTTCCGGAGGCGGCGCGAACGGTAATGGCGGTCCTCTTCCACTAGTGAGGAGGAAGCTCTGCGGAATTGGGTCGTCCGCTACGGCGAAGCGGAGACCCACTTTGGAAACCCACAGGCAGCAAGAGCCTGTGGTCTTGAGACTCGGTGGGCGCCAGAAGCGACCCCCAAAGCGCTGAAGGAACCCCGTAAGGGGCTCCGGAACGTGGAGGGGGTAGCGGCGCTGTGAGTCGTTTCGCGATCCGCGGAGTGAAGCCGCGCTGCTGCTGCTGGTGAGCGCTGACCTCTCTTCCTGAAAACTTCTGATTCGGAAAAGCAACAACCCGTGAGTAAAGAAGGACTTTATAAAATCTGAGACTAAAAACTACTGAATTTGGCTGAAAGCGGAGCGACGTAAAAACAGGAAGTCCGTCTTCCGCTGTCACTGAACTTCAAAGCAAAGAGCTGGAGGAGTGGAGGCAAAGAAAGAAATTTTTAACTTAATTGATCTGAGCACCCATTGAATTTTCCTGTAAGCAAACAAGGACTTTAAGCATTTGATTTATGCTCTTTATCTGCATTGTGATACCTTTCTTCTATTAGAAATATAATTTGAGTAAGAAACCCAGGTGTTGGAGCTGCCTGAGCAACTGAGCTGTCAGTTTGCAGATTTGGACACTTTGAATTAAAAATTGCAACAATCTGAGGGAGTTTGGACTTGCTACTTTGAAGTAACATTTGGAATACCAGCATGCACTGTCTGAAACAATTGTGACTGCCAATATTAACTCTGCTTAAAACTTGTTATTGAAGGTTCCTGGATTTTAAACTTGACTCTAGTAATTTTACCAGAACTGATCTCTTTCCTAAAGACATTTTAAGCTCCCCCTAGAGGATTTGGGATTTATAACAGTGACATCATTTTACTTTCCTTTTCCCGGCCTCCTGTTTGATTGTTAACATCTGGGCTGTTGCTTTCTCATGGGAACAACTCAGCTTGACCTTGACTTTAGATAACTCTGGAATGAGTGGCGCAAGAAAAAAGGGACCAAAAACCAGACAAACAACTTTAACAACTTTAACCTCAGCCTTACAGACACGTAGATCATCTGTACCTACTCTGCCTTCAGAGGAAGAAGCTGCTTCTCTGCCACAAGCAGGGGAGGGAGAAATTGAGCAATTACAATTGGAAGATATGGCCTCAGGAGCAACTGCTTCTATATTAGAGAAAATTTATGAAAAATTGGAATCTTTGGATAAGAGAGTGGAATCTTTGGATAAGAAAGCTGACGAACAAACAGCTAAAATTGACCAAAACACAGAATGCCTAAATAGATTAACTAGTCAAGTATCACAGAACGTACAAGCAATTGGAGAATTGACGGAGGCCACAGTAGAAAATCGGAAATTGGCTGAGGATACTAGCCAAAGACTTGGAAATTTAGAACAAGAGGTAAGACCACTCTGCAAACAAGTAGGTGAACACCAGACCTATCTCTCTATGATAGAACTGCGGAATAGGGAGAGTAACCTAAGGATAAGGTCGATACCAGAAGCGGAAGAAGGCAACTTAGCTGAGTTTTTGACCAAAGAATTTTCCAAGTTTTGGAATTTAGAGGAAAAGAACTTTAAAACTGTATCAGCTTTCAGGCTTGGAAGACTGGCAAAGAAAGAGAAGCCCAGAGATTGTTTGATAACATTGAGATCAAAGGAGGAAAGGGATAAGATTTTGGGCCTACACTACGAAAAGTCACTGAACATTTTGGACAAAAGAATTGAAATTTATAAAGACATTCCTAAACAACTGTTGGATCTTAGATCTGCTTACTTGGAATTGGTCAGACTGTTGAGGAGCAACTTAATTATCTTCAGGTGGGAATTTCCTCAAGGATTATCCTTTACCTTCAGAGGGAAGAAGGTCAAAATCAGAACATTGGAAGATAGAGACAAATTTCTGATTGCACACGGAGAGGACCTTCAAAAAGGAATTGAATTACCTCCTGGGCCTGGAGCACCGGCGGTACCTGCACCTTCGGAACTGGAAGATCCAGTGAATAAGATACCACCCCCAGGAAATTAACCAGATTTATTCAGGATGTCTCTGCAACTTTTGAGTTGGAATATAAATGGCTGTAACATCCCGGAAAAAAGGAGGAAAATATTTCATATATTAAAAAAAGAACAATTGGACATTATTTGTTTACAAGAAACACACGTGACTAGGCTCCATAGAAAAGTGTTAATAAACAAAAGACTTGGCCAGGAATTTATATCTTCAGACAGAGTAAAGAAGAGAGGTGTGGTGATATATGCAAAAGAGAGCCTGTCACCTAAATTTTTATTTAAAGATGAACATGGAAGAATTTTGGCAATTGAGATACAGCATCAAGGAGAGAAGCTTTTGATATTAGGAATTTATGCACCCAATGAGGGGAAATCGGAATTTTATAAGAAGTTGCACGAGACTATGTTGGATTATCTGGACTACAACAACATCATTATGATGGGAGATATGAATGGGGTCGTATCAACTAACATGGATAAGTCACAAAGCCAAAACGTCACAAAAGACGGCAGACTACCAAAGACTTTTTTTGAAATGACAGACAATATGGATCTGATTGACATCTGGAGAACAAAGAACCCCTTGGGAAGAGAGGGAACATTTTTCTCTGAAGCCCAGCTGACCTGGACAAGAATCGACCAAATATGGATATCTAGAGGTCTGGCACCCAAGGCCAGAAAGGTGGAAATCTGCCCAAAGACCTGCTCCGACCATAACGCAGTAAAGATGGATATGACACTATTACCAACCGGTTCCTTTAGATGGAAGATGAATGACAACTTGTTTAGAGATCAGGAGATTATTAAGAAGGCCCAAAAAGCCTTGAAGGATTACTTCGAGATAAACATGAACACTATGGTGGAAAAAAGAATTATCTGGGATGCAAGTAAGGCTGTGATGAGGGGGTTCTTGATACAACAGAATGCTGTAAAGAAAAAGATACAAAATGAGAGAAAAGATAAGATCTTGGAGAAAATCAAAGAATTAGAGAAGAAGTTAAGATCAAACCCGAAGTCACAGCCGATTCTGAGAGAAATTAAACTTTATCAAGCTCAATATTCTAAATTGATAAATCAGGAAATAGAGTGGAAGGTTAAACTAATGAAACAAAAAACTTTTGAATCGGCGAATAAATGTGGAAAACTGCTAGCTTGGCAGTTGAAGAGGAGACAAAAACTAAATACAGTTACAAATCTAGAGATTGAAGGAAGAAACATTCAGAACCCGGCAGACATTAGAAAGTGCTTCCAGAGATACTTCAAAAAATTATACACTCAAGGGCCGCAAGATGAGGTTGAGATTAAACAATTTTTGGAAAAAAATGGACTGCCAAAATTGTCACAAGAAAATAGATTAATCCTGAACTGTAAAATAACATGACAAGAGATTGAACAAGCCATTCAGAACATGCAACTGGGCAAATCTCCAGGGCCAGATGGGTTGACCTCCAAGTATTATAAGACATTAAAAGACTACTTGATACAACCATTGATGGAGGTTAGCAATGAAATTATGGAGGGGAAGAGGGCGCCGGAATCGTGGAAGGAAGCCTTTATCACATTGATACCAAAATCGGAAGCTGAAAAGACACAACTTAAGAACTATCGTCCCATCTCTCTTTTAAATGTGGATTACAAAATATTTGCAGACATTTTGGCAAGTAGACTCAAAAAAGTTCTAAATGAAGTAATCCACAAGGACCAGGCAGGCTTTCTCCCAGGTAGACATTTGTTCGCCAATACAAGGAACATTATTGACATTTTGGAACTTCTGCAAACAGATATAAATACAAAAGCAGTATTAATTTTTATAGATGCGGAGAAGGCGTTTGATAATATTTCCTGGAAATTTATGAAGGGAAATTTAAAAGAAATGGGAGTGGGACGGGGTTTTGAGAATGGGATTGATGCAATATATTCAGAACAAAAGGCCAAATTGATAGTTAACAATGTGGTTACAGAAGAGTTTAAAATTGAAAAAGGAACACGACAAGGCTGCCCCATTTCCCCTTTGCTTTTTATTTTGGTCCTGGAGGTGCTCTTGAATGTGATTAGAGAGGACCGGTTGGTGGAAGCAATTCAGGTCGGAGCGAAACAATATAAACTTAAAGCTTTTGCAGATGACCTAGTTTTGACCCTGCAGGAGCCAGAATCTAGTACGAAAAGAGTATTACAATTGATTCAAGACTTTGGTCGGGTGGCGGGTTTTAAATTAAACAAACAGAAAACTAAGGTGTTGGAAAAAAATTTGACAGATACAGAGTCAGAACGGTTTCAGAGAGAGACAGAATTAAAAGTGGTTAAAAAAGTAAAGTACCTAGGGGTAAACATAACAGCAAAAAATCTGAGTCTATTTAAGGATAACTATGAAAAATGTTGGTCAGAAATTAAGAGAGACTTAGATAGTTGGACAAAATTGAAACTTTCCTTGTTAGGCCGAATTGCTGCTATCAAGATGAATGTATTGCCAAAAATGTTGTTTTTGTTCCAAACACTGCAGATTGTGGACAAGACGGAGTGCATCCGGAAGTGGCAGAGAGACATCTCTATAAGTTTGTCTGGCAGGGCAAAAAGCCCAGAATTAAGTTTAAGATATTAACGGATGTGAAAGAAAGAGGGGGCTTTGCCCTGCCAGACCTAAAGTTGTATTATGAAGCCGCAGCTTTCTGCTGGCTAAAAGATTGGCTACTTCTCGAAGACACTGACGTATTGGACTTGGAAGGTTTCAATAACGCTTTTGGTTGGCATGCATACTTATGGTATGACAAGGTTAAGATCAATAAGGCCTTTAAGAACCATATTGTCAGAAAAGCAGTGTTTAATGTCTGGACAAAATATAAAGACTTATTGGAAAACAAAACTCCAAGGTGGCTTTCACCTCTGGAAGCTAAGGCCCGAAAAAGACCCAATATGGAGGCCAAATGGCCAAAATATTGGGAAATATTAGAAAAAGAAGGAGACAATTGGAAATTGCAGAGTTTGGAGAAATTAAAGGATAAAGTGTGAGACTGGTTACACTACGCTCAGATTAAAGAAGTTTTTAAAAATGACAAAAAGTTAGGGTTCCAGGTGGAGAAATCGAAATTGGAAACAGAACTGTTAGAACCTAAGACTAAGGTACTTTCAAGAATGTATAACTTGCTGTTAAAATGGAACACACAAGACGAAACGGTTAAATCGGCTATGATAAAGTGGGCACAGGATATTGGGTATAATATCATGTTTGATGACTGGGAAAGGTTGTGGACCACTGGGTTGAACTTCACTGCTTGTAACGCTTTGAAGGAAAATGTAATGAAAATGATATATAGATGGTACATGACCCCAGTTAAACTTGCCAAAATATACCACCTGTCTGATAATAAAGGTTGGAAATGTAAAGAAAATGAAGGAACATTCTTTCACCTCTGGTGGACGTGCCCTAAAGTGAAGGCTTTCTGGGAAATGATATATAATGAGTTGAAAAAGGTATTTAAGTATACCTTCCTTAAGAAACCAGAGGCCTTTCTTCTGGGTATTGTTGGCCAGAGGGTGATAAAGAAGGACAGAACTTTTTTCTTGTATGCAACAATGGCAGCAAGGATACTCATCGCTAAATATTGGAAAACCCAAGATCTACCCACACTGGAAGAATGGCAGATGCAACTGATAGACTATATGGAACTGGCTGAGATGACGGGCAGAATCCGAGACCTGGGAGAGGAGAGGGTTGAAGAAGATTGGAAGAAATTCAAGATTTACCTACAAAAATATTGTAATTTGGTTGAATGTTAATAAGGATGCTAGATCACAAACAATTGAGCACCACTAAAATAGTTGGAATTAGGATGATAAGTGAGATTGAGGAAAATGTAAATTTTTTGGAGAATTATTAATTATATTTAAACGAGCGGGACATAAGAACGCAAACAAGTTGATAAATTGCTGGCAAAAATTTATAATGATGTAAGTGGGAGTGGGAGACGTGAGGGAGTCCAAAGAAGTTATGAAACTATGTTATGAAATATGTTACATTGTTTACTAATTTTGCATTGGTATTTAAAAATCTCAATAAAATATTATTAAAAAAAAAAAAGATTAGACATTGGTTTGGTTGTTTCCCAATGTGGAAATATCTCTTGTGTGCAGAAAACTAATAGGAGGAAGGCTAAGGGTAGAAATCAGAATAGCACTATGGAGATCATTCCGTCATTTCTGCTTGTCTAATGGAAACGTCTCCCCTCTCCTGTCCCCATATGCTGTTCGCCCAACCCCCACACAACTGTTTTGTGGAGAACTTGAGGAGAGGAGGGGGGGGGGAAAGACCTATTGAACTCGTGGGAGTCAATATGCTAGTAGCACAACTTTGTAGTTCAATACAGAGTTTAGTCTAGAATTATCTCCTTTTTCTCAGTCAGGAAATTTTTGTGGTGGTTGTTGTTGTTTTGAAGAGGCATACTCAACTTCTGCATAATAGGCACTTCTGGAAATGTGGACTTTAGAACTGATTTTGCTCCATTTGTTAAGCAACATTTCTACCTATATGGATTAATCATAATCTTGGTTATGATCTTTTGAGTTCCAAATGGCCATTGGATTGAGTTAATTTCAGTGGAGTTTTGAAAATGCAGTTCCACTGGGATTAATTGTTCTGTAGAAAGAGAAGCGTAATTTTTATGTGGGCTATATTTCTTGAAGCTCCTGATTCTAGATTTAGAAAATGCACATAAAGCAAACTAAGAGCGGTTTTTAAAATAGCCTCTGAACACTCTCAGCATTTGCTTTCACTCTCAGTGTTCGTTGTGATAGGTATCAAGTGAAAACTAATAGATCATGAAGGCATGTTTCACAGTGGCAGTAAATATAATTGTTTTTCAGCCTAATGCACCTTCTAATACCAACCCTTTTTCACATGAAATACCCTGTTGAACCTCTGAAAGCAGCTTCTCCGTTTAATCTTGCCGAGAAACCAAAGACTGTGCAGCTGCTCTTGGATTTTATGCTAGATGTCCTCCTTATGCCTTATGGGTAAGTAATGTTGCAGTTCAGCCTTTGCTGTTTCTGTTCTCATACAAGTGTATGGCCAGTATTGCCAAAATCACAAAATGGGCTGGGGTTTGAAAACTCTCATATTTAAATTGCTTTCCTTCACAGTGTATGGTTAAAGACTATATAGTAGTTGAAGAGACTATTGCATAACAAGAGTTTTCCAGTTTCTTGTTGATTAACTACTCAACAATGAATGCTCTCTAAAACTTCACTTTGAAATAAAACTGATGCCTGATAACTTTTAAGTTTATTTATTTATAGCAATGATATTAATATTTTGGAAGAATTGTTGCCTTTTTGTATACATTGTGCTTGTTTCTGAGCTGTTTAATTACTTTGCAGTAGGGTTTTATGGTAACACTTGGTATATGTAAGTCTCTTTTCTTGTTTGCATTTTCATTCATTAGACAAAAAAGTAGGCTCTCTAGATGTGTTTAAGTGATACTTTCTTCCCAAAGGAACATGGAATAAGTTCCTTGGAGTTTGCTGGAGGATGGGACCGCTGGCCTGTCCCCTGCTGTGTTGCAGGTGACACAAAGAGTCTTCTGAAGTTGCCTACTCTGGCGAAGTTTTTCCATCTGAGCAACTTGTTACTGGCACAGCCTGTGCCCGTTCACTGGCTCACCAGCCCTGACCTGGGAATCCAAATTCCCCCAAAAACGTCCTCACGTGTTTCCCTTCTTCCTCTAGATACGTGTTGAATGAATCCCAGAGTCGCCAAAGTGTCCCAGCTGGACAGGGGTCTTCTTCATCAAGTGGTTCTGGAGGTTCTGGGATCCCTCAGCCTCCTCCAGGAATGAGCTTTTACGCGGCCAAGCGGGTAATCGGGGACAGCCCATGGACGCCGGAACAGCTGGAACAGGTAAAGCAAATGCGTCGCAGTGCAAGTCTGTGTCTGAAATTGGTGCAAATATCGCCAAATGCATGCATGCAAACTTGGGAGCCTGATATTTGATTGCATTCTCTTCCCCCGAACCTGGCTTCGCATTCACTCATGTGAGATCTAACGGCAGGGGGAATTTGAAGCCATTTGAAGCCTGGCTCACTCGTGATCTAGTTACAAAGGTGACCATATAAAATACAAAAGGTTGTCTCCAATGTTAGCTCTACCTAGCACAAATATATTAAAATGGATGGACACAGCTAACTCTCAAGCCCATGAATTTCACTGGGCTTAGTTTGGTACAACCCAAAATATCAGAGGGACAAAGAAACAATAGTGCATGCATGCGGGTGGCGCTGTGGTCTAAACCACCGAGCCTCTTGGGCTTGCCAGTCAGAAGGTCGGCGGTTTGAATCCGTGTGATGGGATGAGCTCCCGTTGCTCTGACCCAGCTTCTGCCAACCTAGCAGTTTGAAAGCATTCCAGTGCAAGTAAATAAATAGATACAGCTGTGGCGGGAAGGTAAACGGTGTTTTTGTGGACTCTGGTTTCCGTCAGTGTCCCGTTGTGCCAGAAGTGATTTAGTCATGCTGGCCACATGACCCAGAAAGCTGTCTGTGGACAAACACCGGCTCCCTCGGCCTGAAAGCAAGATGAGCGCCGCAACCACATAGTCGCCTTTGATTGGACTTAACTGTCCAGGGGTCCTTTACCTTTTTTATTTTAAACCTTATTATGAGAAAGAATGTTCAGAAAGCCTTCCTGCTTATCTGGTAGCTGCAAATCTAGCCTAAACCACCTTGCCAGTGCTAATAATAGTACTTTACTTTCACTGGGGGTATTTTATGGTTTACCCCATTAACACTCTCATAGCATAGCCTATGATAAACTGACCATCCGCCCTTATCTGGCTCTACCATCCTGCAATTAAACACATAAAAGAATCTCAGGCCTCATTATTGCAATTTGAAGAACATGTTCCTCATTAGACTAACGGATTTCCCTCCTTTCCCTCTCTCTGCATTGCCGGGCAGTGTAAACTGGGCATTGTGAAGTTCATCGAAGCTGAACAGGTGCCTGAACTTGAAGCTATCATACACCTGGTTATCGCCTCCAGTGATACAAGGCACAGTGTAGCCACTGCAGCAGACCTTGAACTCAAAAGCAAGCAAAGGTAATGGCTTGGAATTTTTCTTTTAAAAATAGGAACCAAAGCTTAAATATTAGGTATCCTTCCTTTCACCGATTGCAAAATTGTGCTTATTACCATGGCATTCATTGACAAATGGTATTTACTAAGTTTTTGATGCTGTTGTATTGTAGGACCACCCCCCCTTTTTTTTAGCTGGGTAGTTTTAAACTTTCTGAAGAAAATAAGGCTGGACAAATTACAGGCGTATGACTATTGAGAGTTTCTTCTCTATATTGTTACTTGTTAAACTTGTATCTATCATTTCCACTTAAGGTTGCTCAAGGCAGCGAACAGCAATAATAATTAAATTAAAACCAATGTAGTGTTGAAAACAAGGCATTTGAGACATCACTAAAAAAAGAGCGAGTTGCTACACATTTACATGTCAGCTTGTAAACCAAAGGCGTATCTAAAGAAATAAAAAATGGCTTTGCCTACCCCACTAAGCCAGTTGTCAGCGCTCCTTTAGAACTCATTTGACGTAGGAAAGGGAGCTCACAGCAATTTCAGACTCAGTAAGTGTGATATTTAAGTCTGCTTCTGGAAGGAATGAAGGCAGGAGGAATGAAAAGTAAATGTTGTGTAATCATCATTAATCCTATGACCTTACCAAATATTTATCCTTTTTTAACATTTAGTTTGATTGACTGGAACAATCCAGCCATCATCAACAGGATGTATAAAGTGTACCTTGGGGACATACCACTAAAAACCAAGGAGGTAAGACTTGCTTTCCTAGCTCCACGTTCCTTTTTTGATTCCTGTGAACTAGACATTTCCATCTAGATACAAAAAGCAAGCCATTAAAGACATTGCCGTTCCCTATTAAGAACGTCACGTCTTTGAATGGAGGTTTTGCATGTGTGCAAAGAACCAGATGCAAATAAAGCACTATGTAAGCCGCATCCGTTGCCGCAAGAAGAAAGTTAATCCTTTAAAAAAAAAAAAGATAATAATTTGTCACGTCCCCATGAGTTTTAAGGAAAGGTCAGAACTCATGAGATCATTTTGCAGTTTAAAAGGATTTGATACACAGTACACAAGAAATAGAAATTACGTCTTCACACAAGGCACAATTGATTTTATGGAATTTGGGGCCGCTATTAATTTAAATGGCTTTGAAAGAGAATTTGACAAATTAATAAGTAGCGGCAGCTGTTGGTCGTAATGGAAGTGCCAAGTTCAGAGTGACTCTGGGGAAGGGCTGTTACTTTCACATACTTCTTGTGTGCTTCTCTGGGCCTAAGTCATGGCTGCTGGTGTGTTCACAAGATTAATAAGTAAATGAGTGGAATTTTTCACACCAGCCTCTAGTATGGAGATCGCTTAAAACTGTTGTGAATAGAAATTCATGGAAGCATTTTGCTGCCTTGCTAAGCATGCTTACTACAAATGAAGTCCTACAGTGGGAATTACTTTTGAGTAAACATACTTAGGATTGCCTTGCCGATCAGTATCTTTATGCCTTTCCTGAAGTCACCCGTAACCCCATATTTGTTCATAACAGGGAGCTGTTCTGAAACCAGAATTGAAACGTGATCCAGTCAGCACACGGGTAAAATTAAAGATAGTCCCTCATCTTTTGCGCTCCAGGCAAGCTGCAGAAACATTTCCTGCAAATATTCAGGTAATGTCTTCACCTCATAATTCTCAGCCTCTTTGAATCCAGGCCTTAACACTCTGGCTTTCCATCATGGGCTATGGCGATTACCGGATCATTTTGTTTTGTTTTTATTTTATTTATTAATACATTTATATTCCACCTTTCCTCCAAGACAGCATGCATGATTCTTCCCCGCCCCATTTCATCCACACAACAACCATGTGAGAGAGGTTAGGCTGGGAGACATTGAGTGGCCTAAGGTTGCCACCCTTTGAGGCTGAGTGGGGATTAGAACCCTGATCTCCCAGGTCCTAGTCCAGCCCTCAAAGAACTATATCACACTAGCTCAAGGAGTGTGATACTTGGACTAATGCTGTACAATAAAGCTTTTTGGGTACTGGATCTGAGAGCACTTCTATGCTCAACAAGACTGGGTGCAGTGAAGCGTAGCATACAGGATACCTTTCTTAAGAGCAATTTATCTTAGATACTGTTTTTCATGAACTACTACTGATTTTTTAAAAGAATAAAAAATAATTTGATAGAATATGATCTTCAGTGAGACACAGAAAACTTTGAGAGGATTTTTTTAGTGTCGCTCCATAAACATTCAGTTCCTAATTATGCCTCCTTTCATAAATAGGACAGATAGGTTCAGAAAATAACTGGCAATAATATCGACTGTTTCTAATGAGCTATTTTGTTCTGTTAGGTGGTCTACGATGGACTTTTTGGTGCAAATACCAATGCAAAACTGAGAACCCTGTCTCTTCAATTTGTGCATCATATTTGTGTAATGTAAGTACTTTAATATTGGTCATGCCGCCATATGCAGAAACATATTAATGGGAAATGGAATATAGAGATAAGCCTGAAGATTTATGTTTCTGAGGGTTTTGTCCTCTTGAGCAACAATACGGCACTATGCCACCAGGAGAGATTTATTACTATTATTTTAATATTCTATTTTATTTCATACGCTTCACTTTTAGTCCTGACAAATAAGAAAAATAAAAGAGAGTATATTAGTTGGATTAAAACTATGTTAAGGTGGAGAGTAAAGCTTAGTTGGATACAACCTGAAAACCAAAACACAGCAAAGCAATGTAGAATATTAAAATAACAAAAACACATGAAATTGGCAGAAGGATACCTAAAAACTGTCACATTAGTACAGTGTTATCACCTAAATGCTTCCTTGGAGAGTTAGCTTTTCACTGGCTACCGAAAAGTGAGCAGTCACTGGGGCCAGTCAAGCTTTCATTTGGGAGGGCGTGGCACAAGATATTGTTCTATATCAGGGATGTCCAACAGGTTGATCTATGTGTCGATCCCTGGGAGGTTTTGGTAGATCGCTTTCAATTGCTGGCTTCCCCATCCAGCCCCGCCCCCTTGCCCCGCCCTCTAGAAGCTCAACAACTTTGACCTGAAACCCCCTTCCCCAAATGGAAAGCTACCGTATTATTCACTCTATAAGATGCACCTAGTTTTAGAGGAGGAGAACAAGAAAAAAAAATTCTCTCCCTCTCTGCGCAGCGCCTCTCCAGCGAAGCGAAGCCAGAACAGCAAGAGGGATCGCTGCGCAGCGAAAGCAGTGATCCCTCTTGCTGTTCTGGCTTCAGCGATAGCTGCGCAGCCTGCATTCGCTCCATAAGACGCACACATATTTCCCCTTACTTTTTAGGAGGGGAAAAAGTGCATTTTATAGAGTGAGAAATATAGTATTCCTAAAAAAAACCTCAACAACTTTGACCTGAACCCCAAAAGAAGGGGTAGGTCACTGCCAGTTTTTAATTGTGTGAGTAGATCACAGTCTCTTGGAAGCTGGCCATCCCTGTTCTATATCAAGGATGGTTATAAGGATGTCTTATTTAAAAATACATCAAAACCTTTATTCTTCCATGTGTTGCATTTCAGTTGCCCGGATGGTAAGATAAAGCCACTGGGCCCGATGCTCCTGAATGGATTGACAAAACTGATTAATGAGTATAAAGAGGTGAGTTCAAAGGCTATTTCTAAAGAGGGACTTCAGTCGCGGAATCCGTCAACATGCCCGTCTTTTTCATATCTGGGGAGTTACTTCATATTTGCTGTTGCTAGAACTAAGAAAGAGAACGAGGGGAAGCCTGCAGTGCAACAATTCAGTGTGTTCTCCCTAATAAGAATGTTCCTCTTTAGGGTTCCAGCCATGCATTCTCTCAAAACAGGCCATTTGCTCCCCTTCCCCCTTTCTGTTTTTTGCGCATTCATCTTTCTATAGCTATGGAGCATACTCTGTCTTCATTGGGCTGTTGATTTTTAATTGTTTCTTTCCATTTTGGCTCCATTTCTTTTGGCTGCCACCACCTGGATTACCTAGTGAAAGTAGGTTTGGGGTTTTGTCCTGGATTTTACAAATGGACTGACAAGGGCATCTTTTTCTGTATTCCTGGGTATGGTTTGGCTCACTCAAATTTCACTAAAAAAATAAACATGCTTTAAAGGTAAAGGTAAAGGTACCCCTGCCCGTACGGGCCAGTCTTGACAGACTCTGGGGTTGTGCGCCCATCTCACTTAAGAGGCCAGGGGCCAGCGCTGTCCGGAGACACTTCCGGGTCACGTGGCCAGCGTGACATCGCTGCTCTGGCAAGCCAGAGCCGCACACGGAAACGCCGTTTACCTTCCCGCTGGTAAGCGGTCCCTATTTATCTACTTGCACCCGGAGGTGCTTTCGAACTGCTAGGTTGGCAGGCGCTGGGACCGAGCAGCGGGAGCGCACCCCGCCGCAGGGATTCGAACCGCCGACCTTTCGATCGGCAAGTCCTAGGCGCTGAGGCTTTAACCCACAGCGCCACCTGCGTCCCTAAACATGCTTTACACTAATGTAAATAGCCCGTGTTTAATACCTGCAGCCACAATTCCACAGGGTGTTTTCAGCTCTGGTGGCCTCCTCCCTTGCAGCAGCACACATGTGTGTAACACCATCAAACCCAAGGGGTACTTGGAAGTCATTTCCTGTCCAGGAGGTTTTGACAGCTGGGCAGAGCAGATGCAGAATCTCCAAGCCACCCATCTGTAGCCTGTGTTGCATGGCTAGGGGTGTTAAAGTACTCTGCCCAATCTTCTCATGCATGGTTAGGGAATAATAGGATAAACTACCTGCCCTGTTTCATGGGTATGGTGCTCCCATCTCTGAGATTACCAGAGATCCACATGTCAGTGTAGTAGTAGTAGTAGTAATAATAATAATAATAATAATAATAATAATAATAATAGTGTATTTATAGCCTGCGCATCTGGCTGGGTTTCCCCACTCTGGGTTGCTCCCATCATCATCATCATAAAAAAGCGATAAAACATCAAACATTAAAAACTTCCCTAAATAGGGCTGCCTTGGATCATTTGAATAGTGTTTCTTCTATCCAAATTATACAAGTGATTCCTGGATTGCACTGCCCAAACCTACGTTCTGTTTCAAGCTCTTGCCATGGTGCCTTATTGTATCTGCAATTTTCCACTTGCCAAGGCTCCTTTTTCCTTCTTGACAAATAAAATTAAAGGAACTAGAAGTAGTTTCACTGCCATATGTTGTGATTTTTCATCTCTGCGTGAAGAACACAGTCCCATCTGTTCCTTCACTCAAATGGCTTGCTGTAGATGATTATTGTATTTTTGGAACTTTTGTGTTTCTGAAACTTTACTTGTTAGAGAAAAAGTGGGAAGGATGATGTAAAATGCAAGTGTAATAGTTGGGGATAAAGGGCAATGAAAACCTGATTGTGTATTGTTTCTTTCACTTTTATGCTGACTGGCTTTTTTTTTATATAATTCAAGGACCCCAAATTGTTGTCAATGGCCTATTCAGCTGTTGGAAAACTTTCCAGGTAACAGAAATGCACTGAAACATGTAAGATGTTGGTTGATTTTTGCAAAACGATTTGTTGCTCTGACAGTGGGCAAGCAAGTTAATTTACCACATCACATGACAACTCATAATGGTGTGTAGAATGTGGAATAGATAATGATCTTCTAACTGCACCACAGCTGTTCAGTTAAATTGGTGTGGAGGGTGGTTATTGAATGCTTGGGCTAATCCACTTTCTTAAAAAAGGGCATTGTTGAAAATCTATCTGTTTTTGACATAGCTTAAAACTATGTTGGGTAGGTAGTCGTGGAGCAAAGCTTGTGATGGCATGCTTCATAAGTTCTGTGTATAGAAATTACCCTTCAAATGCCCTATCAAAATTACCTCTAAAAAGGGGAAAGATTTGTACGATCTGAAGAGATGCCAACAGTGACTGATCAAAAACATCTCCAAAAAAGATACCTTTGACACGCTCTGGTCTCCCCTTTTCTCTTTTACTGAAGAAGAACAGGATATTTTAATGCCACCGTTACCACAGAGGTGTCTGTGGAGGGAATATATTGGTTGAAAATGTATTGTAACTTTTGAATAAATGTTTTTTGAATTAAAAATAATAATTCCTATTTCTATAACTTCTTGATTTTTTAAAATGATCTCTGGTGGTTATTAGATAAAATAAACTTTTACCAGTAGAGGCAGGCAATTTAGATCTAGCCTCTGATTACTTATAAAAGTAATTACCTGCCCTGCTTAACAGCTAGTGTTGCCTAGTGGCTAAGACACTTAGGTATGAACCAAGGCATTTTTGGTTGAAATCTTACCTCTGACATGCGTTATGCCAGTAAGTGCCCTAGGGTGCAATTGCAAACACAGTTACTAGGGAATAAGTTATACTGAACACAGTGGGACTTGCTTTTTCAGTACCTGTGCATAAGGGCAGCAATACTGGGCTACCTTACAGATCGTTCGTAAGAATTTCAGCGATACCATCATTATTAGAATGGCAAAGCAAGCTCTGTGAGTTTGTGGAAATGGCAAAATTGATGGCAATCATTAGAGGCCATTCAAATCAGAGAATAATTAAAGAGTGGGATGGAGTGAAGGAATACATGAAAAAGTATGGTTCTGGAACTGGAATATCAATAGATAGTGTGTAAAATGTGCAGGGGTAAACAAGGAAATAATAAAAGACTCAAATGAATAATTATTAAACTACAACAACACAACAAGATGGAAGAAGTTAAAAATAAAAGAGATCACACATGGGTGAAGGGGAGTGGGGGGTATAGGGGAATTTATAAACATTTCTAATATAATATTTCTAATTGTGTTGCATTTATATATAGCAATTAGGTATATTTTAATCTAGTCAACTATGTAATAGGCTTATGTTCCAAAACCAATATGGATTTTGAATTTGATGTTTGTAATTCTTTTTCAGTTTTGGAATAAAGTTTTTTTAAAAAAAGAATTTCTGTGAATAGTTGCATGTGGAGTGGTTTGAAGCTTCTAAAGCAGTACACAAATACCAGGCAACATATTGTTATTTTATAGAGATGTTAACTGCAAGGGTATATATTTCGCTTCAGTCTCAAAAACTGATCTTTTAAAATGCTGACGTTGTCTTTCAGCCGAATACCTCAGCTGTTCACCAAGGACCTGGCACTAGTCCAACAGTTTTTTGAGGCTCTTTCTAAGGTTAGTAATTCCTTTAATAACATGCATGCACGGACATAGGTTGTCTAGAAAATTCTCCTTGTTTGTAAGGCTGGGTACTAAAGGATGTATCTCATTTCAGGAAGATCCCGACACCAGGCTTGCTATTCAAGAGGCTTTGTCCATGATGGTTGGGGCCTACACAAATCTAGAAGGAGCCCCGCGTACTCTTATGGAGGCCCTTGTGGCCTCAAACCTAATTAAGGTATGTCAACAAAGGAGTAGAGATATAATATGACTGAACCTCAAGACTTGAAAGTAGTGTGTTTAGAAATATCCAGTGTTTCTGTTGTGAGAGATTATTCAAATCCAGTTCTGTAGCAGGTGAAGACTGCAGAGAGTAGTCACAAAGTTTGCCTATTAATGATCCTGTTTACCTTTACTTTTAGCAGGACCTTAAAAATATTGATTCACTGTCGTTTCAAAATTGAACACAACGATAAGCAATTACAGTAGAAATTTAGAATTTATTTTTAAAAACCCCATAGAACCTTCTTGTACAAGCTGAATTATTTACATACGACTGTGAGAAAATTCAGTATGGTTGTTGTTCTACAAGAGAGTTCATGTATTGCAAATTCTGTAATTGGATAGAAAATATGAACATTGGCATACGATCCAAAAGGTTGAACATTATTGCAAGACCATATGGTATCTGTCTTTATGCTAGACACCTGATGTTGTACTGTGTTACACTTTGTAATACCAACACTTTTGGTGATATTTTGCTTTCTGGCCTCTATAAACATTTTACTGGGCAAAAAGGGGAAAAGTGCTCAAGAAATGGCAGCTTGTAGCATTTTTTAATATCTGGAGTGCCTCTGCTCCACTGTTTTCCACCCCCCTAGTAGCTGCCTTTCTGCTTCATGTTTATTTCATATAAGCACCTGCATTTTTAAACAACTTGGATGTGATTTGTGTAGTCTTCCTAGAGGTGCAGCGATAAAACTGCTAGCACATTTGCAAAGCTAAGCAGGGTGAAGTATGGTTTCAAATTAGATGGGGGAGAACCTTGTGTTGAGATTCCTTCATTGAAGTGGGTTGGACTAGATGATCTCGGGATCTCTTCCAGTTCTATGATTTCTTCTTTTCAGCCTCAAGTCCAAGTACGTCAGGTGGCTGTAAAGTTTGCCAGCACGGTGTTCCCTTCAGATCACATTCCTTCAAGATACTTACTTCTTTTAGCTGCAGGAGACCCGTAAGTTTAATGTTACACAGCAGGTCAGATCTATAAGGAGAGATTTACTGTTATAATAAGTGGTACACTTAAAGGGCGTAATTGTCTTCTGTGGCTGGCATCCAGCAGGCATCCAGAAAACAATGGGTTAATTTCCCCCATCCTTCTAGGGACGGACATGATCACATGACAAAGGTTTGTATAGATTGGCCAACTGATGTGCCTTCAACTAACTTCCTTCCCTGTCTCACCTTGGACAGAGAAATTGCTTTATCTCTTCTTCTGTCAGTTTTCTAGTTCCTGCATTTCAGCATTTTTCTATACAGTAATCTCATTCCTACTTACCCTCAACTACTAGTCTCTTATTGTTCTTACTTTCTTTTTTTTTTAAAAAAAAAAAAGAAAGTCTGTTTCTTTCAAAGATTTAGTTAAAAGAGAATGGGGAGCCCCCCTTCAGTTCAAAAAGGCTTCAGTAGTGGCACAAAAATTCTACATGTTTCCAGATCTCTTCGAAGTTTCACTGGCTGACACTCTGATAGTGGCTGCTGTAATCCGTGCAGCGGTCTCTTAGGACTGATACATTCCTCCTTTAAAGATACGGTACCAGCCTACCATTTGGTCCTAGAACTTTTACCAAGAGCATCTCTGCTTAAAGGGGATTCTACCTGTCTCTTCTCCAGACTGCATTTTCTTCTTCTTCTTCTTCCCTATTATTTTCCACCTTCTCTGTCTTTTGCTAGGACATGGTTCAGAATTGGGATGTAGGCATAAGAGGCTGGTCAGTCTGAAAAAATGTTTGTCAATTGGGATGTAGGCTGTTATGCCTATCGGGTGGTTGCTCAAGAGCGCACAGATCCCTCACTGGTCTTTTCAAAGGCTTTATTATTGGTGCAAAGCATTTACAGTGTAGAACGCCTAAACTCCATGTCTTCCTCAGTCACTAGCAGAATCTGAGAGTGGGCGGTACTTAAACTTTCCCCAGCAGAGTAGTTTCTTGACCCCCCACCCAACGCCTCCCCTCTCTGCGTGAAAACCTACTGCGCAGGGAAGGCTTGGGTAAAGGGGGACCTGCCTCACCCCCGCTTTGCTCAGGCACGATGTCCTGGCTCTTTCTTGCATCCTCCGAGCCCTGCAGCTCTTCCCCACTAGAGGCGGGGCCTCCCTCCTCCGCTGAGGAAGTGCTGCTTCCCACGATCTTTAGGGGCTCTCTGTAATCCAGCTGCCTTTCCACCTCTCGCCACTGAGCTGATGGCAGTTCCCTGACATAGGCATAAGAGGCTGGTCAGTCTGTAAAAATGTTTGTCATTTCATCCTGCAGGCAAAGGCAAGAAGGGAGGATGGCAGCCAACGGCAGCTTTATTGTAGCTGCACATCGTGGCTAGATGGTATGAGGGGGTTAAACCAAAGATTTGCAGTTGGTACGGTTTTAGAGAATTGGTCTTGCATTTGCCCTGTTTTATTAAGACATGCTCTAATTTCAATAACAGAATGCAGAGTGAAACAGATTATAAATATAAAAGACCATTAAACAGACCTTTGTAAACAAACCTTTTCAAATACTGTTCAGTGTATAAAAAACATTGGCAATAAAAGCAAGTCTAAAAGGAAACTGTCATCTTGATAAATTCATCTCCGTTTAAGGGCATTTGAAACTGATTGGTCCCAGCGGTTCTCAACCTGTGGGTCCCCAGATGTTGTTGAACTACAACTCCCATCATCCCTGAGCTCTGAGCTTGCTAGCTAGGGGTGATGGGAGTTATAGTTCAACAACATCTGGGGACCCACAGGTTGGGAACTGACAGGGCAGTCCATGCTTTCTTTGGTGGGAAAATTTCTCAGATTTGTGGCCATCACTGAAAAGGCTCTGCATTGCTCTCTCTCTCTGTGTGTATGTGTGCA
This sequence comes from Podarcis cretensis, assembly GCF_951804945.1. Lineage (NCBI taxonomy): Eukaryota > Metazoa > Chordata > Lepidosauria > Squamata > Lacertidae > Podarcis > Podarcis cretensis. The sequence continues at coordinate 16,631,968 of NC_137187.1, forward strand.
CAAACTGGCTTTCCCCCCTTAATTTTTGAAAGACGGGAAGAAGTACATGGAGAGGCACAACGCGCGCTGAGAACGATTCCCGGCAAAAATGAGAAGGAGAGCGGTGGTAAACAGATGCCTTCCTTCCCAGAAATGGTCCAGTATATTCAAGAGAAGGTACAGAATTTCAGCTTAACTCCTGTTGACTAGTAAAGTCTGTGCAGAATCTAGTCATAATAATGCAACTTACACAGCCCACACACAAAAAAGAGAGAATGGTGTGAAGACTGATGCTTAAGCTTAACATGTCTGGTGCCATAAGCTGCCTCGATGGCTGAACACCTGGCAAGCCTTTCTGAAGAAGATAAATATAACACCAGCCCAGTAAATATTAAGCAGAACCTTGAGAAATACCAATGAAAGACAGCTGTTTCTCTTTCTTAGTGCTTCCTGGACAAGGTACTTTGAGATAATTGTGTTTCTCTGCTACCTTTTGGATACCAGCTCTGTTCCGATACTAATAATAAAAAGAGCAATTTGCATTAGTCCTATGGGCCACACCTCATTTGTTAAGGTCTTCTGGGGAAGTCCTTCATTGGGTGTCTTCTCTGTATGTGATTAGGCTAGAATTAATTTTGTTAGAAACTAGTCAAGTATGTGCTTCTGTTTTGCCTCCCTGCAAGGCTCAAATGTTGTTGGGCGATACATTTTAATTGCACAGGAATTAGGTTATGGTTGTTGAGTTGTTGAGCACAAGCTGCCTGGACATCTGTTAGATATTTTGTTCCCCCCCCCCCTGCTTTAGGCTTCTCACAGAATGAAAACACCTGCTAAATATATGACAGGGACTACAGTCATGCCTTTCAACCCAGCTGCTTTTGGAGAGGTATGTGTATCACTTTCGCAAAATTTTGTGTCCGTTCTGATAGCTCTAACCATATACCTTTCTCCCACATGAACCTGCCTGAAATTTAAGATTTGCGTTGATGTCCTCTGGCTTCTCACATTGGATTGTTAGGTGGGAGATGGCATTCCTTTTGTGAAGCTCTGTTGCCCAACAGGTGAGGGAGGCACCAACTTTATCCTTCAGAAGACAAGCTGTGTGGTTGTATAGAGTTCTGACATGAACATTGCCCTGCGCATGATGCAGTCTACGCTAAACAAATTAAAGTCCTATTGATTCAGCTGAATGGTTCAGCTAATTTTAACACATTCCCATAGAAACAACGAGGACAACACTCTTCTGGAATCATACTTAGACTAACATTTGAGCTGCAGGCTGCTTAACCAATTTTGCAGGCGTTCGCGCCAAGGCACTATACAAAATGTTGTTTTTCACAGTTGCAGTTCTTGCAGAAATGCACATATTGACTTTTTTATTTGTTTCTTTAAAAAAGAAAGAAATGCCTGAATTTGAGTGCTGGAATAGTGTAGTAACCAAGAGACTTAATTAGAATTGGGAAGTCACCATTTGAATCTCAGCTCAAGCTTTGAACTCACTGAGTGGCCTCACGCAAGCCACGCTGCCAGCCTCAGACTCCATGTGCAACTCTGAGATAATTATACTGACCTACCTTACAAAGCTGAGGCAATATATTTGGGGTGCTTTGAACTTTCTGAAGCTCTATAGGAATGCTAGCCAGTATTACTAAATTGGGAATCTTGGTTCAGGGAATGAAGCCTTCTGACCGATAGTGATTGTTGTTCCCAATGCCAAGTGGCCTGTTTCCCTAACCTTTTATCTTGTTTTCTTCTGCTGCTTAGATCGTCCTGTACCTCCGAATGTGTCTTGCTCACAGTTCTGGTGTGGTGCCCACCTCTCAGAGCTTAGCCGAAATGCAGGATCATGCTCCAGCTATTGGCCGTTACATTAGAAACCTCCTCTCTGGACACGTCATAACATCCTCTTCCTCAAAGGGAGGTGAAAGCAACCCTGTGCAGATCTATATAAGCCTTCTTCAGCAACTGCTGTCTGGCGTTGGAGGTGAGAAACAGCGCTCTGCGGAGGTTGAAAGAAAAGACTCCACTTGCTATCTTTTCCTTTCTGATTTAATCTATTGAAGGTTTAAATGAAGGCGAGTACAAAAAGTGAGTATAGAATAAGAAGGAACCCCCAACCTCCCCTTTAATCCAGTAATACTAGGTCCACATTTTGTAGTACAGTATGAATGCAGGAAGGGGGAATAAAATTAGTAATATAAAACATATTCTCTAAACTGCGGTAATACATATTACAATGCTGTTCCAGATTGGGGCTTCAAGAGAACTCTAATTATACCAAATTTATATAGACAATACAACTATCTAATAATAATAATAATAGTATTTATACCCCGCCCATTTGACTGGGTTTCCCCAGCCATTCTGGGCAGCTCCCAACAGAATATTAAAAATAGAATCAAACATTAAAAACTTCCCTAAATAGGCCTGCCTTCAGATATTTTCTAGAAGTCGGATAGTTGTTTATTTCCTTGACATCTGATGGGAGGGTGTTCCACAGGGCGGGCGCCACTACCAAGAAGGCCCTCTGCCTTGCTCCCTGTAACGTCACTTCTTGCAGTGAGGGAACCGCCAGAAGGCCCTCGGAGCTGGACCTCAGGCCATTTTGTTTACGTAGTCTGAAACCCCCTGCCATTGGCCCCCTCCTATATAAATCCATGTTGTTACCAAATTCATTAAAAAGTCTTAATGAATGAGCACTGAAAAGGTCAGTGCAGTGACTGCTGTCAGTCACTAGGTCAGCAGCAAATAAATTTGCTTCCTGAAAACATAAGAATTGTTTTGATCCATCAGGAGGACAATGCTCATGTGCTCTGGCATTCTGTTTCCATTGCCAGCCTGCGGTACTCATGAGCAGGGCATGAGAGCGGTGGGCTTTCCCAGTTCGCTGTCTCCACTGTTTGGTATTCAGAGGTATAGCACCGTTGTACATAGAGGTTCAATGTAGGTATCATGGCTAACGCTCATGATTCTGCTTCTTCCCCCCTGCCTACAAAAATGCATCTTATGTTTCTGGCCATCATCACATATTATGGAATTCCGTAAGTTTAATTCCCCTTCCTTGCTTTAAACTATCAAGGTAACGGTGTGTCTTAAAAGAATTCTGGATGTGTCACCTTAAGCTAGGTGTTAGGGCTGGGGAGAATATGGAGACGTCTGACTCCTAGAGAAGAACAAGGAGGAGTGATTACTGTTTTTTTATGCGTTGTCTTGTGTACGATGCCTTTTAAAAAAAACAAAACAACTCTTTTCTAATCTTGCCTTTCCACCCACATAAGCAGAGTGTGACCCTTTTGTAATTCCACCGTTCAGCATGTCTTCCATTTCCTCCTAAATCCTGGGCTTTCCCCACTCCCATCTTACATCACTTCCTCTCATCACAGCGACACCGGAAGTGGCATCACTTCCAGTATCGCGGGATTTCAGCAGCTGTGCCGCTCACTCCTCCATCTTTCCTGCTTTCTGGTTCTGTTTGGGTGAGTCTTTGGTGGCTTGGCTTCCCAAACTGCCATGCGGTTTTGAGAGAGTTGCATTCAGATTTCTGTCTTCGTTTTAAGAGAGGAAAAGGAAATGCAATTTGTTTTGTTTTTTTCCTTTTCTCCACAATTCATGATTTTTTTAATGCATTACCAAATTACCATCTTTGGCGATAAGCATTTTCCAGTTTTCAGCTATTGCGCTGTTTTGGAATAATCTGTTGTATCTCAAGGTGTACCTCAGATTGACACCTTATGGCATCGCTTTCTGGACTCCAGAGGCTGGCGATCCTGTCTAGTCTCTGGGTTGCATTTCACTCTCTTTGGCTTGGACTTGGGTGAGGTGCATGTCATGAATGGTCGCATTTGACTTGGTTTCAGCTTCTTGCTTCACTTCAGCTGCCTGAAACATTTAGGAGCATCAGAAGTGACTTGCCAGCAGTGCATGTGAAATTTCAGCCCATGGGTATTGCGTTGCTCTTGGGCAGAATGACTCTTGTGTTCTTGTAGCATCCTGATGTTAGAAACACCTGTTGGCGCTATGCATGCGAGATGCTACACCTCATCTTTCTGCTAGTCATTATTTGGTACATTTGGCACGCTTGAGTTCTCAATGCTTTTAGGGGACCAGCAACACAGTCCTAACCATATCTAAAGGTAAAAGTAAAGGTAAAAGTAAAGGAACAACTCTGGGTTTGTGGCACTCATCTTGCTTTACAGGCCAAGGGAGCCGGCATTTGTCTGCAGGCAATTTTTCTGGGTCATGTGGCCAGCATGACTAAGCCGCTTCTGGTGCAGCGGAACACCGAAACTAGAGCAGTGCACAGAAACGCCATTTACCTTCCCGCCGGAGCGGTACCTATTTATCTACTTGCACTTTTGGCGTGCTTTCGAACTGCTAGGTTGGCAGGAGCTGGGACTGAGCAACGGGAGCTCACCCCGTTGTGGGGAATCGAACTGCCGGCCTTCTGATCGGCAAGCTCAAGAGGCTCAGTGGTTTAGACCATAGCGCCACCCGCGTCCCAGTGCCACCAATTCTCTTGACTTCATTGGGTCTTAAACCCAGATCAGTGGGGTTAGGATTGCAGCCTAATCGACTTTTAATTTAGTATTCCAAGAATCCTAGATTTATTTATTTTTTATGTAGTTCCTGACAAGTTTTCAAATGTGATGGCAATTTTCTTTGATAGGAGCTTTGGTGTTAAACGGTATTCTTATTTCTGCCAAATGTTTTGACATGCAAAGTATATCTGTAAAAGAAAATCAGCCTTGGTGTTGCTTTATATATTTTGTTTTCAATGTTCTTGGCATGTTTACTTTGTAGGCAGCAAAGGAGAGAGCATACCAAAAGCTGCTATGTATTTGTACTGACTTTAAATAATATGTCAACTTGCCACTTCTCTATTTTTGTTTTTATAATACTGTGTAGGTTTGCCAGTGATGTACTGCCTGTTGGAGGTTGTTTCCGTCTACCCTGAAAAGCTAGCTGCAAGATTTGTAGACAAAATGGATTGGATAAAGGTATGTTAAAATACTACGAAAATTGTGCATTTCCCCCCCAGGAAATGATGCATTTTGCTCCAGTTAGACAGACTCTTTTGCATGACTCCCAAAAGATGGAATGCATGTTTTCCAAGCTTGGGGCCTGGATTTGTTGACAACGGTTAACATGCAACCTGTGTCACACCCGTGCTAGCCCGGTATCTGTTTATGGCGAGGCATCAATGTAAATCACTTAGGGATTCATTTTAAAGGTCTGCCATTGGGAAATTGGTATGGCATTGCCCTTGAAAATATGATAATATTAATGTTCTAAACAAAGTAAGGATGAAATACAAAAGGGGATTATGACAATTTCTCTTTAAGGAAGTCGTTCAAAAATGACTTTCAAAGGCAAAATGGTACAGTGTCCAGTTCTAGAGCAATTAAAACAGGAATAGAATGACTTCTCAGGGATTGGGTCTGTACTGATTACTTATATTGTCTAGGCTGTCTTTAGTCTTCTTGAACTTGGTATTCGGTCTACCTGAATTGCACACAGGTATGGTATTGGAACAACTTTGTAGGTTTGGCCAACTTACCTGTAGAAGTAATGTTGGTGCACGGTTCTTTGATTCTGCTTTTTTTTTGGGGGGGGGGTGCTTTTGCAGTTACAACTCTGGAAAAAATGCCATTCAGAAGTAGTAGTAGTAGTAATAATAATAATAATAATAATAATAATAGTTTATTTATACTCCACCAATCTGGCTGGGTTTCCCCAGCCACTCTGGGCGGCTTCCAACAAAATATAAAAATACAATAAAACACCAGATATTAAAAACTTCCCTAAACAGGGCTGCCTTCAGATGTCTTCTAAAAGTCAGATAGTTGTTTATTTCCTTGACATCTGAAGGGAGGGCATTCCACAGGGCGAGAAGGCCCTCTGCCTGGTTCCCTGTAACTAGTCACTAGTCTCTATGTGGTACATATTGTCCTAAGAACTGTCCTAAATCGAACCTTTAGGTCAATTGGATCAGTGTTTTCATTGTTGAAATTCTAGTGAAGTTTTTATACATACTGTAACATGGTTAAATTGTATATGTATCTTTCATTCTCTTTTCAGAGCCTTATGAATACCAATAAGGAAGAGATGCGGGAGCTGGCTGCTCTGTTTTATTCAGTAGTATTGTCGACAGTGTCAGAAAACGAATTTAAAACATCAGTTCAGCACCTGATAAAAACAGCAAAAGACAATCATGTAAGCTTAGTCTTCCTTGTCCGTTATTTTGTGTTAACTTTTATTAATGACTGTGACAAATAGTAAAGGTACTGTAGGCCCCAGATGATTTTCTTTTAATCTAAAGAAGTTGAACTAACCAATATTTTGGAAAGCAGTGATTTGTCTAATTAAAATAGGCAAACAAATTGGCGGGAGGGGAATCATTTTGTTATGCAAGTTATGATTTGAAAAAACAGAATGCATCATGTCACTAACTTGAATTTAATTTAATTGTATACCAGATATTTTAAAATATCCTTACAATTCTGTTTGTAACAGATAATATTTATTAAAGGGTTTTAAGTGTTGTTGAATTAATGGAGGATGTCGTTTTAGATGAGTTAGATAACCAATAGAAAGTCACATCCCTGCTTTTATTTGTATGGAGAGCTTATGATGCCCTGGTAGATATCCTTTAGTGATTTACAACTACTTTAGTGAGATTGTTGCTTTTTATCTGCAGAATCTGGAAATGCAACATGGATCCTTGTTGGCTCTGGGATTTACAGTTGGACGGTATTTGTCAAAGAGAAAAATGAGGATGGTGGAACTGCATGACTTGGAAGATCCAAATACCATTGTTGCCCCAGAACAAGACCAGTTGATAAAGTCAACGACAGAAACAATCGGTCAGTTTATACCTTTTGTACTTTGCCTATATTCTTGACTTGTTTGGTTCCATTTCTCTAATCCACACTGTGTGGACAAACAGGGGGCTGTGCTACAAAGCTCTCATTACACGTTAGCAATCTTAAACCCACTACTTAGGAATGGGCACTATGTTTTCTTTGTTGCTTTGGCATGTTGCCTGGTTTGCACATTGCACTAAACCATACACTGGTATGAACTTGCTGGAACTTCATCTTTCCCCAGTTATTCTGCTGCTGCCCTGAACTAAGCCATTAAAGGTAAAGGGACCCCGACCATAAGGTCCAGTTGTGGCCGACTTTGGGGTTGCGACGCTCATCTCGCTTTATTGGCTGAGGGAGCCGGCGTACAGCTTCCAGGTCATGTGGCCAGCGTGACTAAGCTGCTTCTGGTTAACCAGAGCAGTGCACAGATATGCTGTTTACCTTCCCGCCAGAGCGGTACCTATTTATCTACTTGCACTTTGACGTGCTTTTGAACTGCTAGGTTGGCAGGAGCTGGGACCGAGCAACGGGAGCTCACCCTGTCACGGGGATTCGAACCGCCGACCTTCTGATCTGCAAGTCCTAGGCTCTGTGGTCTAACCCACAGCGCCACCCGCGTCCTGAACTAAGCCATAGTTTGGCTTAATATGTCATCTGAATTTGGGCTTTTCATGTAGCTTTCTCCAGGCTAACCATGAGCTTTATATGTCCTATGGTTTACAGCCGTGAGCTAAACCACAAGCCTGGATTTGGACAGCACACAAAGCCAACCTATGGTTTAGCTCAGTAGAGCACAGCAGCAAAACTGAGGAGGAGCAAAGAGACTGTAGATCTTCTCTCCCAGAACCCACTTCCCTGTGCATTCATGCTAAGCTATGGTTTGGCTTAGCGTGAGGTGCAAACTATAACCAAGGTTTCTCCAGTTGCAACCAAGATATCCACATAAAAAATTCCAGTTGGAAGAATTCTAGAAATGAGAAATGTATCATTATTTTTCTAGACGTGAGACTATGACAGTGCTCATTATCTGTGGCTACAATGGCGAACTAATTGGTGCTCCCCACTTTATGCAATTTCACTTAACGCGTGTGGGGGCCCAGAATTTAACCCCCATGTAAGTGGGGGGAAGGCCTGTACCGTTAAAATATAAATTGAGTGGTCCCATGAATACAGAAATTAGCCTTCTGTCATCTGAGATACTAGATAAAGAAGCGACTCAAGCACTGTAGATGTAATATTCTTTTTGCACATAAGCTGTTACTTCAGTTTTGGAGATTCTGACTAAACATGAGGAAGAACTTTCTGATAGTAAGGGTTGTTTGACAGTGGAGCCGACTCCCTCGGAACATGTTGACTCTCGTTTCATTGGAGGTTTTTAAGCATAAGTTGGATGGCCATCGGTCGGAGATTCTTTAGTTGTGATTCCTGCATTGTAGGGGCTTGGACCAGATGACCCTTGTAGTTCCTTCCAGCTCTACAGTTCTGTGATTCCAGACCAGGCACCCCCAAACTCTGCCCTCCAGAAGTTTTGGGACTACAGTTCCCATCATCCCAGACCACTGGTCCTGTTAGCTAGGGGTGATGGGAGTTGTAGTCCCAAAATGTCTGGAGGGCCGAGTTTGGGGGTGCCTGTACCAGGCGAATATTTTGACTTCGTTCTTGATGATATCTGTTGGAGAAGACTGGAAGTCTTACTGTCTTTTAGGCCTCCTTAAATTTTTGAATTACCATCTTTTTAAAGGAGATATTCAGTCGACATGTTTGTTTTTATTTTAGGTTCTTTTCTGGATAGTACCTCACCCCTCTTGGCAGTAGCTGCTTGTACAGCACTGGGGGAAATAGGCAGGAATGCGCCTCTGCCCATCCCGAATGAAGGGACTGGATTTACAAAGCTTCATCTTGTTGAAAGTTTGCTAGCCAGAATTCCCTCAGGCAAGGAAACTAATAAGGTAATGTTTTGCAACGGTTCATTGTTTCTTTATGCATGTGTGTTTATAGGTTTGCTCATGGGAGGCAGAAAAATAAAGCCCATCTTCTTATGGATAAAAGACTGACTTTTATAAAACTTATGTCCAAATAAAAAAAGGGGGGGGGTTATGTTGTTATTTTTATTGAGAGCAAATCAGTTGAGCATGGATTTAGAATAATCTTTTGGATAGGCAAATTGTACAGCTCATGGCAAACACACATTTCTGTTGGCTGTTCATGCATCTTACAGTATTTGCACAGGACTCAATGTTTTGTGCAGAATTTGTGATCATTCAGCTAGCTTGATGTACTTCTGAGGTTAGGAGGTTTGTCTTCCCATCTATATACATGGACAGGTGTTTTTAAAAAATTCCTTTGATTTCTTTTAGATGAAGGAACGAGCTATACAAACGCTGGGTTACTTTCCAGTAGGGGATGGAAACTTCCCCCACCAGAAGCTACTCTTACAAGGATTGATGGATTCTGTAGAGGTAATGCTCTAATGTTATACATTAAATATGAAGGGTTAAGATTGGTATTTAGTCATTTGTGTCACACTTTCAAAGGGGTATGCTTTAGCATCTTAAATTTTATTCCTTTTTTTAGATAAGTTGGTGTAGCAGGCTTGCTTTCGTATGTGTAGATTTTGAATAATAATAATACAACAAAATATTAAAAGCATGATAAAACATCAAACATTAAAAACTTCCCTAAACAGGGTTGCCTTCAGATGTCTTCTAAAAGTCAGATAGTTGTTTGTTTCCTTGATGTCTGATGGGAGTCGGCGACCATTTCACATGGTTCCCGGCCCCTGCAACTTATATAAGCGTGCTCCACCTTGTTTTGCCTCGCCCTTTGAGTGACATGTTTTGTGAAGTTTTCGGTCACTTAGAAGTTTTGTTAGAGTGTTAGCTCCCGAACACAGGAATGATTTGGCAGATCCTTCAGAGCAGTTCAGCAAAAAAGGCACGCCTCCCTTTGCACTCTAGAATAGCCAGAACTTTCATGTTGCCAATGGAGAACTGAGCAAGTTGAAATGTAATTCCTGTTTTGTGTGTGTTTCTCAGGCCAAGCAAATTGAACTGCAGTTTACTGTTGGTGAAGCTATTACCAGTGCTGCAATAGGAACTAGCTCTGTAGCTGCCCGGGATGCGTGGATGGTAGCTGAAGAAGAATATACTCCTCCCGCTGGTAGGTTTGGGGATAAATGACCGTGTGTGTATGCAATCCTTTATCCCCCTTTTCATCAGTTCAGTGCCAGACCAGTATCAGTGGAAACTAATCTCTTCTGTTCAGTTTCTCTCCCCTCCCCTTCAGATGCTGACTTCACACTCAAATGCTTAATAGCCACCTGGGATTAAGCCTGTCTCCAGCCCCTTAGCCTTGTACAGTGGTACCTCGGGTTAAGTACTTAATTCGTTCCGGAGGTCTGTTCTTAACCTGAAACTGTTCTTAACCTGAAGCTCCACTTTAGCTCCTGTTGCTGCCGTGCTGCCAGAGCACGATTTCTGTTCTTGTCCTGAAACAAAGTTCTTAACCTGAAGCACTATTTCTGGGTTAGCAGAGTATGTAACCTGAAGCGTATGTAACCCGAGGTACCACTGTAATAGGATGTACAGTGGAACCGCAGGTTGCGAATGTGATCCGTGTGGGAGGCACATTCGCAACCCGCAGCATTTGCAACCTGCAGCGCCGTGTCTGTGCACGCGCGGGTTACGATTCAGCACTTCTGCCGCAAAGCGTGATTTAGTGTTTCTGCGCATGCGTGAGCGCCGAAACCCGGAGGTAACCCAGTCCAGTACTTCCGGGTTCGGCGTGGTGCGCAACCCAAAAACGCATAACCTGAATCGTCTGTAACCTGAGGTACCACTGTAATATCTTCAGTTCATAATTGATAGGAAAAGAGCACCTGCAGTTAAACATACCTGGTTTTCCTAATTTGTGCCGAGCCTTTTTGTCTCTGCATTTTATTCTGAGTTTGGGCCTTTTGAATTCTCGCTTGATGCTGAATGTACCTCGGCGAGGCCTTAAGCCAAGAACATTGACCCACCAAAGTCATGATTTAGATCCCACTCTAACCGTATATAGGGTATGTTGCAGATTTTCCTAAGCACAAGCCTACAGGAGGTTACCTGAACATGGACAAAAGTCCAGTAAGGGCCCAAATGCTTCTAATTTGAAAACATTAAGTGCTAGCCGATGGACCAGTTTGTTTTCCCCCAAATTCTTTTGTTTGGAATAAACTTCTCTCCCCTTCTCCGTTTGTTTAATTAAAATAGATGTGAAAGTTAACGACGTGGTTCCCTGGGTCTTGGATGTCATTTTGAATAAGCACATTGTCAGCCCCAATCCTCACATAAGACAAGCATCCTGCATCTGGCTTTTATCACTGGTGAAGAAGCTCAGCACCCACAAAGAAATTAAGGTATAAAGACGAAGCAAATTTCCTCTCTCTCTCTCTCTCTCTCTCTCTCTCTCTCTCTCTGGTTTTGACAATCTTTTGTGCTCTCTTTTCTCATTGGCCTGGTTTGCATGTCATGGTAACTCAAACCATGGTGCAGGGCAACTGCACAGGCTCCGTTGTGGAAGTCTTCCTGTGGCCACACTATGCTGAACTGGCTACACTATGCCGCACGTTGCATGGCTCAGTGTGATATTTGAACCCCGACTTTTGGTTTCGCTCTTCTGGACAAACCATGAGCTGTAAACTGAAGGGCAAATCTTGATTGCTGCTCATGGTTAGTCTGGAGGGAACTAAACAGCAAGCTTGGGTTTGAACTTAGTGCAGCAGCTGAATGACCAGGGAGAAGCAAAATGGCTGTGATTTTCTCAGTCAGAGATGGCCTGCTTAGGTGTTTTTGACTTAGTGTGACATGAGAACCAAGCCAGCTCCTTTTGCCTCTTTATGTATTATGGATTTCCGGCAAAAGATGATTAGAAGCAATAGCGCCTTTTGGTTTTCATGTAACTTTTTTCAAAGCTCATTAGACTGTATAAGGGCTCCTTGTTGGGGTCCCACATCTCACCACATTTGAGAACTGATGCCATTGAGTCACAGAAGAATTGTGATTACAAAGTGAATGATTGATGTGTCTCTGAGATGTATTCACACTTCATGGGGTTGGTTTGACTTGAGGAAATATTCTCTTTGACCCTGGTCAGATGTTTCTTTCATAAAAGGCAACACATTAACATAGGGAACGAGCCTTTGTTTCCTGTATCCTTTCCTGTCACTGGCAAACCAGGCCGTACTAAGTTCATACACAGCCTTGAATTTCCTGCCCTGTGATCTAGTCCTGTCCCCCCCCCCCCCATGTGCAGATGGGATATTGGGCACGGGTTTTCTTCTTCTTTATTTTAATGGAAAACTTTTTCAGATACTCTAGTAGGAATGAGTCTAAGAATGTGAGAAAAAAGCTGCCTCCCCCCCCTTCTTTTGCAGTCTCACCTCAAAGAAATCCAAACTGCATTTGTAACTACTCTATCTGACAGTGACGGTAAGTAGAATTGTACTTGCTTTCCTCTTTACATGGTTTGTTTTGCACTTCTCCAGCACAACACCAGGGTGGCTAACAAAGTAGTAAGAAAAAAATAACATTGCAGTTTTAGAAACCCTATAAAATGAATCATGCAGACTAACATTAGGGTCCCCCAACATGGTGCCCATATCAGCCCAGTGCCAACAGACACTGACATTCTCCTTGGTGCTGTCAAGGCTCTCTTACTGTTTTGTTTTGTCTTCTTTTCCTGCCTTGCCTTGCCTCGGGGAGCAGTGGGCTGGCTGTGGTTTTGCCTGATTTTTGTTTGTTTGGTAGGAGTGCTTTGCCATCTCCCTACCTCCTCCATTTTGTTTTGTTGGGTTCACAAAGGTAGGAAGAGATGGTTATTGAGCATCCATCCTCCAGCAACAGCAGGCAAAACTTGCAGCTGCAAGGAACCAGTAACAATAAGGCAAACAATAGTGCTTCTTAAAACCCTGGGGGGAAAAATCTTACTGACTTATGGCAGTGAGGGCTCCAGATAGGACTCTGTGGGGAGGCCCTACTAATTCTTACAGTCTTTCCTCTTGATTAAAAACCTGCTGTTCTCTATTAGATATGGAAACCATTATCAGGTATTGTCGATGAAGGAAAAAGCTGACGCAGTGCAAGTTATTGCAAGTTAAACAACAATTGCATACAGTTTACCTGGGAGTATCTTCCATTGAACTCAATAGGAGTTGTTACTGAGTAGAGTTGCATTCATTTTATCTTTTTTGCTGGCTTTACACTTTTAAGAATAAGTTCAAAAAATAAACTGGACTATCGAAATTGGGCGCTTTTTTTTTTTTAAGCATAGCCTTCTTGGAATTCAGATTATAACCTAATTTTTGTTTATTACTAATTTTTGCTACAAATATTGATACAAGTAGAAGAGCATTATCCAAACTGTTATTCTTAAATCCAGCCCTGTATATTTGTTTCAGTCCCATGTAACAGTAAAGTTTATCGTTCAGCAATGTAGTGAAGTAAAGCAGCTACTGAATATGAACAGAGAGTGGAAATTAAAAATATAGACTGCTACTGACATGCTGGTTTCAGAAAATTAGTGCTGTGAGATAGACAAAGTGATACTTTCTGTTGGATCAATGTGTAAAGCAGAGACTCTAGCTGACCACCATGACCAGAACGGTGGTCTGGGGGAGAAGTTTGTGCACAGTAAACAACATTTTCAAAGTTTTTACTACTATTGTACCTAGCTAAGCAGGCAGCCACAGGACATGCAGTGTTCCCATTCCCCCTGCTTTTCTCCATTTGGCAGTCTAGATCCTAAGGCGCTGTCCTCTCCAGTACAGTCGTACCTTGGATCCCGAACGCCTTGGTACTCGGACGTTTTGGCTCCCGAACGCCACAAACCCGGAAGTGACTGTTCCGGTTTGTGAATGTTCTTTGGAAGCCGAAATTCCGACACGGTTTCCACGGCTTCTGATTGGCTGCAGGAGCATCCTGCAGCCAATCAGAAGCGGCAATTTGGTTTCTAAGCATTTGGGAAGTTGAATGGACTTCCGGAACGGATTCCGCTCTACTTCCAAGGTACGACTGTAGTTATCCCCAAAGCCTTACACCATGCATGCCCTTCTCCTCCAGAATGCACTATGGCATTCTGGAATTGCAATCCAAGTGTGCAAATGCTTTCCCCCGCAATCTTCTATCATGTGCCAGAAGCACAGTGTGGAATTGTCATGCATCAAGGCAACATTCCTTTGCATGAGAGAGGGCCCCCCATAACTTGTAGGACTTCAGACTGTCCAGCCTGATTTTCTGGATCACGATGATAGCTAGTTCAAGGTTGTGGTGGTGTTTCAAACACTCAGCTCGTTTGCAGAGCTTCTGTACTTTTTATCTTAATGTCATCATTATTTTGCTAGAGCTCTAATTCTTATTCCCTATTCATACGATTTTGTTTTCTGTTTCTCGAAGAACTCAGTCAAGATGTTGCTTCCAAAGGCCTCGGTTTGGTGTATGAGCTTGGGAGTGAGCAAGACCAGCAGGAGCTGGTTACTACTCTTGTGGAAACTCTTATGACTGGGAGAAGGTACTTGTTTGCACCTCGTTGTGTGTGGTATCTGTGTCAGAGAAGAGGAGAGTGTGGTTTAAGAGACAAAGCTTTGAAAATAAGGGACTTAAATATAAAGAGTGGTATTCCAGTAAGTTTTACTTAGAGTAAGACACATTGAAATTAAATAACTTGATTAAGTTAGGTCCATTAATTTCAAAAGGATTATACTGAGTAAAACATGGTTGAATACCAGCCACAGATAGGGTGTTAGCTGGTGTCTTTGAAAGGAAGTCCTGAAGCCCCTTTGCCTACATTTGCTGTATTTTCTAAAGGGAGGGCACCATTTGTGAATCACGAGTGTGAAATATTTCACTTAAATCCCCAGGTATGTTTGGGACATGCTGGTTATCCACCATATGCTTATTAGAGACTGCAGTTTGGATTGAATGTGGGCTTCCTTGGTGTAAAACCTTTTTGCACGGTGGCCCAATCCTAAATGTGAAAATTCTGGTCTGGGTGTAGAGGTCAGGACTGAATGACCTTGTAGCTCCATCTATCCTGGCATTGGCGTGATTATGAGCTCATTTATAACATTTGTACAAGTTGGTGTATTCAATGTACATGCTGTAGACCCAAGTCTTATCAGAATAACTAAAATACCGCCAATCAGGTGGGGCAGAATTTAGAGAATAATAATAATAATAACAACAACAATAATAATAAATAATTATTTGTATCCCGGCCGAGGCCGGGCTCAGAGCAGCCAACATCATAAAAACAACACAATATGCATTAAAACAGACATCAATTAATTAAAATGCATCTTAAAATTAATTCAGACAAGTTAAAATCTAGGCAGGTGGCAATTATCAGGTTGGAATTGAGAGTGGTTGATACTTGCCAGGGCCAACTGTTTCCACTGATCATACAAGGACATGTGAGCAGGTTGGGGGGCGGGTTGTCTGACGAACAGACTTTTAAGCATTTTCGAAACTGTCTTGTGCACACAATCTGTTATATAATAATAATAATAATAAATTTTATTTATATCCCGCCCTCCCCAGCCGAAGCCGGGCTCAGGGCGGCTAACAACATTAAAACAGTGTGACATTATAAAACATTATAAAAATGAATTAAAATCAAAATTGATGGCAACCATAAACTATATGAGAGGGGGGACTCACAGATGCGGGGTCCATTAGTTTTTTACCCTCATCTTCCTTTCTCATTTTGACAGGTGGGTGTACCACTTCACTCTGCCTGACAAGTGAAAGTGAAGTGGGAGTCCTTAAAAGCGAATGTGATCTATTGTCCATTATACATGCCCGCTTTCATGATAGGTTCTTTTGTATGCTCAGAGCTGATACTATTTTGCTGGTAGCAAGAGTCCTATGTAGTCCATAGTCCTGTTCAGGTTTTCTAAGCAGCTCACGTAACGGGGGGGGGGGGGGGGGGTGCATGGATGGGTACACAGTCCCCGCCCTTGCTATCGCACATCATCCTCCACAAGTAGGAAGAATTAACTTCTGAAGCAGGGAGTTTTTAACCACGCAAGCTTCCTGTGGAATTTGGAACCTTGGAAAACCAGGTTCTAATTCAGGCAGGGGATTTGCATGTGTTGAGAAGACCCCCCCCCCGCCAAAGTGGACCCCTCCAATTTATGGAGAGCGATGGGAATGGGAGCGGAAGAGCTGATGTGCTCACTCCTACTTGTTTCGTCATCACATGATGGATTTCAAACGCTTGAATAGTTCTCTTATCTTTTAGGGTTTGGGTTTTTTTTAGAAC
This sequence comes from Podarcis cretensis, assembly GCF_951804945.1. Taxonomy (NCBI): domain Eukaryota; kingdom Metazoa; phylum Chordata; class Lepidosauria; order Squamata; family Lacertidae; genus Podarcis; species Podarcis cretensis. The sequence goes on from NC_137187.1 coordinate 16,648,107, forward strand.
TATAAAAGCATACTTTTTTTTCCAGAGCCAGGCATGAAGTGACTGGGGAGACAGTGATGTTTCAGGGATCAGGCCTCGGCAAGACTCCAGATGGGTAAGCTCATTGACTAATTGCAATGTTTGGACTCTGAAAAAGGCTTCCTTGGGTGTGCCCCCCCCCCCGCTTCTTTCTCTAGAACATGGGTACACAAACGAAGGCCCAGGGGCCGGATCCGGCCCAATCGCCTTCTAAATCCGGCCTGCGGATGGTCCGGGAATCAGCATGTTTTGACATGAGTAGAATGTGTGCTTTTATTTAAAAAGCATCTCTGGGTTATTTGTGGGGCGTAGGAATTCGTTCATTCCCCCTCCCCCCATATATAGTCCGGCCCCCCACAAGGTCTGAGGGACAGTGGACCTGCCCCCTGCTGAAAAAGTTTGCTGACTCCTGCTCTAGAATGAAGAATACACTAAATCTGAAGGTGTTGGTTTCCTCATTCAGTTTTATCGGGAAGTTTTCCCGTTTAAGAGTTTTGAAAAAGTACTCTACTGTCCAATAGCTGTTATTTAAATTGACGCCCAGGATGCGACTTCGACAATATAAAAGTCCCATTTCCTTGTAATTTTTCCTAGTGGGGGGGGGGGGGTTGGGGGGTTTTTTTAAAGCGGCATTAATTTTTCACTCCTGTTTTCCCAAGCCAGGGTCTTTCTACTTACCAGGAGCTATGTTCGCTCGCCAGCGACCTCAACCAGCCGGACTTGGTGTACAAGTTCATGAATTTGGCCAATCACCATGCAATGTGGAACTCTCGGAAGGTAATGGCGTTTAAGGCTACTAAAAGTGTGAACGGCGGAACGGAAGAAAACAAAAGCCTGTCATAAGGGGCACATTCCGGGTCACGTTGTCGGAAGTTGTTCCCCTTTTTTGAACTGTGACCTGAAACCCAGCATTGTAGAATTTAAAAAAAAAATTAGAAGCGATAAGAACATAATAACACTTTCTGCTGGTTGAGACTAGTGGCTCTTCTAGCCCAGAATCCGGTTCTCAGCAGCCAACCAGGTGCCTATGGGAAGCTCAAAAGCAGGACAAGGGCTCAGCAGCATTGCACCCATTTGTGATTTCCAGTAATTGGTATTCAGAGGCATACTGTTTCCGACAGTGGAGGTACAACATAGCCATTGTGGCTAGTAGTAACTGGTTTTTTTTTTGTTTTATATATCATCATCAATCTTTATTTCGGTCCAGCGACCCAACAAATCGTTACAAAGCAATACACAATTCATACAGTCTACCTCCAGATTAAACAAGCATTTTGTTCAGAATATAGGGATCATGGGTTCTTGCAACCACCGACAAAAACTTTGCCACTGCTAATGTTCTAGCGTTTGTCCGGTCTTCCAATAGGAACCTGACATAGTGAGCCTCTGATTTTCCCGGGAAAGGTACCAGCAAGGGTAGTATCAGTTCAGCCCTGGCTTGCTCATATTTTGCACAGTGCAACAAAATATGTTTTATGGAATCGATGTCTTGAGCACATGAGCAAAGTCTGTCCTGGTAGGGACCTCCTCTCAACCTGCCATCCAACACTGCAGAAGGAAAGACGTTTAGTCTGGCTTTGGTGAAAAGCCTTTGATAGTTTGGTACTGTCAGCTTTTAAATGTAAGATGTTAACTTTATATAAATATTTTCAGTAATTCATTTTTAATTAAAAGAAAATTAATTTAAAGAAAATTAAAAATGAAACATAAAATAAATACTATTTAATACTGGCCTCAGCCCAGTATACCTGAAGGAGCGTCTCCACCCCCATCGTTCTGCTCGGATGCTGAGGTCCAGCGCCGAGGGCCTTCTGGTGGTTCCCTCCCTACGAGAAGTGAGGCTACAGGGAACCAGGCAGAGGGCCTTCTCAGTGGTGGCACCTGCTCTGTGGAACGTCCTCCCTTCAGATTTCAAGGAAATAAACAACTATCTGACTTTTAGAAGACGAAGGCAGCCCTGTTTAGGGAAGTTTTTAATGTTTGATGTTTTATTGTGTTTTTAATATTCTGTTGGGAGCCGGCCAGAGTGGCTGGGGCAATGCAGTCAGATGGGCTGGGAGCAACATAAAAATTACAATTGGTCGTAGCATTAGTATTATTAAGATGGAGGTATTTAAGTTATTGGCTTTAACCGTACTTTTTTTGTTTTCTCAGGGAGCTGCTTTTGGTTTTAATGTGATCGCAACCAAAGCTGGGGAACAGCTCGCCCCTTTTCTCCCCCAGCTTCTTCCTCGTCTTTATCGTTACCAGTTTGACCCCAATCTAGGGATCCGGCAGGCTATGACCAGCATTTGGAATGCGCTTGTGACAGACAAATCTGCAGTAAGTAACGGAAAGCCGTTCTCTATCCCTTCTTTTTGTGATGGTTGTGGCAACTCATCACATGTAAGAGAGTTTTAGATAGCTGGATATTCTTTTAAATGGGCAAGACACTAAGAAAATAGTCCGTGACGAGATCAGATAAGGCACACTTTGCTAGATGCATGCGTACACACGCATGCTGTGCAAAGTACAGGAAAAAGCATTTCTGGATACAGTGGTACCTTGGGTTACATACGCTTCAGGTTACATACACTTCAGGTTACAGAGTCCGCTAACCCAGAAATAGTACCTCAGGTTAAGAACTTTGCTTCAGGATGAGAACAGAAATTGTGCTCCGGCGGCATGGTGGTAGCGGGAGGCCCCATTAGCTAAAGTGGTGCTTCAGGTTAAGAACAGTTTCAGGTTAAGAACGGACCTCCGGAACGAATTAAGTACTTAACCCGAGGTACCACTGCGTAGGGAAGCTGTTAATGTTTACAGTTCATTTTCATTTGATCAGGTGGACAAATATATGAAAGAAATCCTTGATGATTTAATAAGCAACTTGACCAGTAACATGTGGCGGATCCGAGAGTCCAGGTATGTCTTTCTGAAACCATTTGTCTGCCATGTAAATAGAAAGTTTGGTGCTTTTGGAAGGTTCAGGGCTCGACTTGTAGATTTCCAGCATTGGATGATTTATTTATTTTTTAATCTCTGAGCAACAGGCAGGAGGAATAAAGGAATTTGCTGTTAAATTTGCATCACTCATAAGCACCACATAAGCACCTGCTATCCTAAAGCCTCTTTTTGTAGAGGGAAGGGAGTTTTAAAATAGGAATGAAATATATTTGAAGAGATTTGGGTGGCTAGATGAGATTTTCCCCCCAATGAAATTAAGAGGTCTTTTCCCCATAGGCATTACTGTTTGGAAAATGATCCTTCTAAGTTTTCTTTCTTTCTTAATATTATTGGTTTTGAGAAACTTGGTGTTAATAAAGTATAATGACTAAGCTCTTGCCATAGCTGTCTAGCATTGAATGATTTGCTAAGAGGAAGACCCTTGGACGACATTATTCATAAACTTCCAGAAATATGGGAAACTCTCTTTAGAGTGCAAGATGACATAAAGGTACTAAAGTTTTTTACGTGTCTAGTATAAATCGTTCCGTTTCTACAGGACATAAAAACAGGCTTTCACAAACAGTTTGCTCCTGAGGACTTGGACATTTCCTTTTCCCAACTGGAATCACTCAGAGAATTCCAGCTGGTTCTTGGTGTCAGTCAAGCTCAGATCCACTGTTGAGAGTTTGCTTTCCCCTGAATATAGATAGTGTGATGTTGCATACAAGACCTGTTCCTCCACTCCACAGCAAGCACAAATTTTGGGTGATTTTCAAGGCCTATAAAACAAAAACCACAAAGAATCTTAATAAAAGCAACACTTCAGGGATATTTACCGCACATACTATTTCTAGTTATCTGGGGATACAGTTTTGAGAGTATAACGTATCAGAGCTTACGTCTTAACTTTTGAAGCATCTTCGTATTATTGGTAAATAGGGTTTGTCTCCAATTACATTCATTCATTTTTTAAAGTTTGGTAGAGCCAGGGTCAAGCTACCCTGGACAGATTAAGTGAGAAGATCAGAGGGCCTTCTCGGTAGTGGCACCCACACTGTGGAAGGCCCTCTCATTAGATGGTAAGGAGTAATTATATAACATTTAGGAAACACCTAAAGGCAGCCCTGTATAGGGAATCCTTTTAAGGTTTAATGTTTTGCTATGCTGGAAGCCTCCCAGAGTGGCTGGGGCAACCCAGTCAGATGTGCGGGGTACAAATAATAAATTTTTATTTTTATTTTGATCTCTATATTTTTAATTTTGTACATTAATAAGGGTAGTATCATCAAACGTAATCAGTTGTGGTAATACAGAAGGGAGGGGGCTTAAACCTTTCCATCCTGTTTTAAATACCCCTCACCCCAGGTTGCCATTGCAACCAGAGGCCTGTAATTTTTCCACTGTGAGGCTTAACAGCTTGCAGCATCCCCTTCCTGCCCCGCTCCTCCCCTCTCCACCACGATTAGTCTTGCAAAGAGTATAAAGGGCATTCTGCTGGAGGCAATGTGATCTTTTTTCAAGCCTAACTGTGATGGTGGTTACAGCTGGGACAGGAATGATCTTGCCATGTACTGTGACACTCACCTCTTCCAGGCCAAAAAACACTTCTGCTCGCTGGAATTAGGCTTTGGGGGGGGGTAGTCTATTGACTTGAATATACAATTTGCCCCCTATCAGCCTAATGGTTGCTGGAGGTCAGGATGTGATTTTTCTGTAAAGGGAAGAGTTTAAGACTTCCTCCCTAGGTTCTTGGGAGACCAGGATGATCATTCCCCTCTAGCATTTAGGCTTGCAAAACAGCCAGATTTCTTTTTCAAGCCTAATTGCTGGAGTGAGCCGGAGAAGATTGTGGGTGGGTGGGGGGTTGCGCGGGGAGCCACACCCACTTTCCCTTGCTGCTGATACGTGATTCCCAGAGAGTTGACCAAGAGGAAATGTGATGCTCGCCCCCCCCCCAAAAAAAGGTTCTTCACTCCTGCCCTACTGAATCGCACTTAAGTTTTGTACTCATACCATAGATGGTTAGTGAGCTTGATCCTGTAGCGTGCCTGTGTCTTACCTGTCTGTGCTGTGTGCAGCAGGGTTGTTACCGTATTTTTCGTTCTATAAGACGCACTTTTCCCCTCCTAAAAAGTATGGGCAAGTGTGTGTGTGTGTGTGTGTGTGTGTGTGTGTGTGTCTTATGGAGCGAATGCAGGCTGCGCAGCTTTCGCTGAAGCCAGGAGAGCAAGAGAGATCGGTGCGCACCGATCCCTCTTGCTCTCCTGGCTTCACTTCGCTGGAGAGGCGCTGCGCAGCTCTCCCTCTCTGCGCAGCACCCCTTAAGCGAAGCGGGAGGAGAAATGGAAGGGGCTCCGTTTCTCCTGCTGCTTCGCTAAAGGGGAGCTGCGCAGAGAGAGAGAGCTGCGCAGCGCCCCTTCTGCGAAGTGGGAGGAGAAACGGAGCCCCTTCCATTTCTCCTCCCGCTTTGCTGGAGAGGCACTGAGCAGAGAGGGGGAGAATATTTTTTTTCTTGTTCTCCTCTAAAACTAGGTGCGTCTTATAGAGCGAAAAATACGGTAACACCTGAACTCTACATGCAAGCCCTTACATTTGCCCTATGGGTCATCTCCCATACTGATTCAGGTAATGCGGTTCCCAAAATGAGCAACGCAGGTTAGGACAAAAACATCAGGATGAAATTTCATAGTGACTTAAATTACATAGAACAGCTTAAAATCAAAAACTTTTCCCCCTACCCCCTTTTTTTCTTTTGCAGGAATCTGTACGGAAGGCAGCAGAGTTAGCCCTGAAAACATTAAGTAAGGTAAATTTTCATTGAATCTGCATGGACCAAAGCCATTCCACTGACCTGCAGAATTTCCCCTCCCATCACAACCTGACCCCATGTATTCTTGGTGGAGGCTTCTTACATTCATCACAGCAACACACATGTTCATTCAAGGAGCAGAGCTTGCAGAGGGTCACACTGGAGTGTCTTCCTTTTATTTTTGAGGTGTGTGTGAAGATGTGCGACCCGTCCAAAGGAGCTGCAGGCCAGAGAACAATAGCTGTCCTGTTGCCATGCCTGCTTGATAAAGGAATGATGAATACTGTGACTGAAGTGCGGACTCTCAGGTGCGTTCTCACATTTTCCCATTCTCCCCAATTGAATACCTTGAGTATATTCAGCCAAAGAATCTTTCTTCTGGCCTCCATATGTTCTTAACTGAGATGAAATAGACAACCCCATCTATGGATATACTTACTTAGGGGAAGACACTTCTGCACTGTTGTTGTTGGCATCTGTCTGTCTCAGGAGACAATGGAAGAGTATGCCTTCGGGGGTATGCCTTTCTTCCATCCTTATTCTCTGTACCTTTTGCTATAGCATTAACACCTTGGTGAAGATCAGTAAAAGTGCCGGGGCCATGCTCAAGCCACATGCACCCAAGCTCATCCCAGCTTTGTTGGAGTCTCTGAGTGTGCTGGAACCCCAGGTCCTCAATTACTTGAGTCTGCGTGCTACGGAGCAGGAAAAGGTTAGTGCAAGCAAATGCACATATATAAGCAAATGGACATCAGTGGTTATGTGTTTAAAGCTTTTGCGGCCATGGAGGAATGAGATGGTGGATTTAATGGAATTAAACATTGTGATGCATTTTATTTTTAAAATGCCACTTTAATTTGAAAGGATATTGAACCTGTGCCCCTCCCAGATGTTGCAAAACTACAATTCCTATCATCTGTAACCATTGGGCATGCTCGCTGGGTCTGATGGGAGTTGGGAGTTCAACATCTGGAGGACCACAGGCTCCCCACCCCAAGTTAAAATATAAATCTCAGGTTAACAAAACAAGTGAAATCTTGAGTACAGTCAAATACTTCTAAATCCTCCTCCTGCTCATGGGACTTTTGTTCCTCTGACTCTCCAGACGCTTTTAATATTACCCTTCTTGCTTGGTAACCATATAAAGGTAAAGGGACCCCTGACCATTAGGTCCAGTCGTAACCGACTCTGGGGTTGCGGCGCTCATCTCGCTTTATTGGCCGAGGGAGCCGGCGTACAGCTTCCGGGTCATGTGGCCAGCATGACTAAGCTGCTTCTGGTGAACCAGAGCAGCGCACGAAAACGCCGTTTACCTTCCCGCCGGAGCGGTACCTATTTATCTACTAGCACTTAGACATGCTTTCGAACTGCTAGGTTGGCAGGAGCAGGGACCAAGCAATGGGAGCTCACCCCGTCGTGGGGATTCGAACCACCAACCTTCTGATCGGCAATTCCTAGGCTCTGTGGTTTAGACCACAGCGCCACCCGCGTCCCACGGTAACCATATACACCTTCTGTTTTCTCTTGCTGCTTTCCTAACTTCGGATTCTGGTTATACACATTTTTTTTCTCTGTGTCCTCCAGGCGGCAATGGATAGTGCAAGACTCAGTGCTGCTAAATCCTCCCCCATGATGGAGACTATCAACATGGTAGGTAACTCGTGTTCACTTAAGAATCATAGAATCTTAGAGCTGCAAGGGACCCTGAGGGTCATCTCTTCCAACCCCCAGGCAATGCAGGAATCTCAATCCGATCATATATGACAGATGGCCATCCAACCTCTGGTTTCAAACCTCCCAAGGAAGGAGAGCCCACCACCACTTGTGGGAGTCTGTTCCACTGTTGGAACAGCTCTTACTGCCAGAAAAATCTTCCTGATGTTTAGTTGGAGTCACCTGTCCTGTAACGAATCCATCAGTTCAGGCCCTAACCTCTGGAGCAGGAGAAAATAAGATAGCTCCATCCTCCATGTAGCGGCCCTTTAGATATTTGAAGAGGGCTATAATATCTCCTCTCAGTCTCCTCTTTACCAAGCTAAACATACCCAGTTCTCTCAACCATTCCTTATGAAACTTGGTTTCCAGGCCCTTGATCATCTTGGTCCCCCTCCTTAGTACATAGGTCTCCCTCTATTCTTCTGCAGTTAACACCCAGACTGCCCGTCCCAGATCTAGCACAACACAACTAGATTGTCCCTGAGCCTTTTGGTGATGTGCTAGCAAGCAGCTTATGAACAGCATTTTTTAATAATGGCACCAGCATTCTTTAATAATGGCACCAGTCTTGTCAGTCTTTTGATTTTCACCTTTTGATTTTTCCTTTCTATAGTGCTTACAGTATTTGGATGTTTCTGTTCTGGGTGAATTGGTTCCCAGGCTGTGCGAACTGACTAGAAGTGGACTAGGCGTTGGCACCAAGGTATAATTATTTCTCTAGGAGGGTGTTTTGCAAGGAGGACAGAGATGGAAAACACAAACTAAATGGCCAGGAAAATATGTATTGTGTCTGCCATATAGCTCTGTGATCGTTTGATCTTAAGATGCGATAATGAGCTGAGCCCTCAGGTGGGGCAGCAACTGTCAATGTGAAGAAAAGCACATGGACATGTGTACACGTGTGTGTGTGTGTGTGTGTGTGTGAGTGTGAGAGAGAGAGAGAGTGTGCAATCCAACCCCTCCATTGTGCATAGATTCTCCAAAGTTTCAGGTACCTTGGGTGAATATAGAAACCGCAAGTACCATTAGAATGAATGACTGTCCGCCCAATCCTATGAATATTTATTTCAAAATATATGTTCCGATGAATTCAGTGGGGCTTATTTCCAAGCAATTTATTTATTTATTTAACAACAGTTTGCATAAATAAGTTAATAAAGTAAACTGTAAACTGTAAAGTAACTGTAAATAAGTTAATGAATATAATATGTGCGTTAAAATTGTCGATGAAAATTGGCTTCAAACCAAGTTTTTTGAAAAGCAAAGTGAATGAAACCCAACAGTCAAAAGTATGCATTCTAAGCTGAAGGTAAATATTAAAATGCACATCAACTTCCCATGACTGGTACATGTGCATAGGCTTGTAACCTGTATCTCACCCAGAAGAGTAAGGTCATAACTGGATTTTGCTTTTCAATCTTTTCAGGGCGGTTGTGCTAGTGTAATTGTATCACTAACCACTCAGTGCCCTCAAGACTTGACACCGTATTCAGGTGGGTGTGGTTCCCCTCTCCTTACGTTTTGGTTGTTTTTTGTATTCCTTTGTTTCTTAGCAAGAAGCACATTTCCTAATTATAGACACATTAGTTATCTGTGCTTGAATAATCTGGTTTTAACAAAGATGGCGTTTAGGTTGGGATAGTGGGCAAGTAGTGCTGCTAGTTGAAAGGTATGGTAGCTTGACTGTCACATTGGTATCAGGTGTCTGACTGTTTCACTGAGATCCTGGGAGATGTGAACATTGAGTGCTGTAGTCTCTAATCTGTCCTCCTTCAGCAGTGTTAATAACAAGAGAGGCTTTGTCACAGCCTTTCCATAAATCTTGTGCATGTGCCAAGGGAGATGGCAGTGAGCAGCTGAGATTCCTGAAGGGAGTCGCTTTGCTGCAGCCTCAGTTGTTTTGCATTGTGAGAAATTGGATTAAAGCCGGGGTCGGCAACCTAAGGCCCATGGGCCACAAGCGGCCCACGGAGGTCGTTTAACCGGCCCATGAGCTGCCCCTGAACCGAGCCACCCGCTCGGCGAGTCCCTGCGCGCTGTGCTATACCAGCGCGGTGTGGGGACTCGCTTCTGTGGCACTGAAAATTGCGTCTGTGCATGCGCAGATGCCAAAAGTTGCATCTGCACAGACGCAGATGCCGAAAATTGCAGGCATGCGCGACCCAGCCCACAGAAGGATCTCCGCTGGAGTGAGGTAAACCCTTTTGCCTGGGCTGCAGTTTATGTAGGACTGACTCAGTGAACAGAGAGCCAATGTGGTGTAGTGGTTAAGAGCGACAGACTCGTAATCTGGTGAAACGGGTTCGTGTCTCCGCTCCTCCACATGCAGCTGCTGGGTGACCTTGGCCAGTCACAGTTCTCTGAAGTCTCTCAGCCCCACTCACCTCACAGAGTGTTTGTTGTGGGGGAGGAAGGGAAAGGAGAATGTTAGCTGTTTGAGACTCCTTCGGGTAGTGATAAAGCGGGATATCAAATCCAAACTCTTCTTCTTCCTTCTTCTTCTTCTTCTTCTTCTTCTTCTTCTTCTTCTTCTTCTTCTTCTTCTTCATCCTGGTCTTTCAGTCCTTCCCCGTATTAAAAACATCACTGCAAACAAATTAAAATTATTAAAAAATAAATCACTGCAAACGAATGGTGTAAAAGTGTGATTGGGGAAAGGGATGCTTCTATAATACAGAACTAGCCAGCTCTTGTTTCTGCTTTGTGTGTTTTTACATTGAAGCATTTTAAATAAAAAGCAGTAAGCACTCTGTGGATTAGCCTAATGTAGGGACAGCAAATCTTTTGGGCTGCGTAAACCAGATCTTTACCTGGCCCCCACCCTAGTGGGCCGACTTTGGCAGCTGGGTGGCAAAACCCAGCTGTCAATCACAGGGTGCCATTATGACATCACACGATTGGCAGGTGTCAGTCTCACCAACTGGTCAGTCCCTTACGTGGAACTGATGGGAAGCGCCAAGCATTAAACTGGAAAAGTGCTTCTTTCGCCTGCCTATGAGCTGATGCAGTGGGGAGAGGGAGGGAAGGAAGAACTGAATGGAAGCTACTTCATCTGACAGTTGGAGCGCACCTTGCTCCAAGCAAAGGAATGATCAGGAGCTCAATTTATTCCCCTGATTGTTCCTGTGATGCCATAGCTGTACTTGGCAGACATATGATTCCACATATGCATTAGGAGTGTGGCGGATGAGCAAGGTTTGCAGGGAAACGTGGGCCAAATTGGGACTTTTGGTGGTCCCAGTTTGGCCTTCTGGCTGTAGATTCCCCACCCCCTAACCCGAAGAGTGCTATATTTGGAATAATCATAATTTTAGCAAGGAAAGGGGCTAGCCCACAAAGAGCATAGGCTTAATTTAGGTTCTGGAACTCCGTTTGCCCTGGTTGTCAAAGCTACCATTTTGGCTCATTTTCTTTTTCATGCAGGCAAGCTCATGAGCGCTTTGCTCAGTGGCCTAACTGATCGAAACACCGTGGTGCAAAAAACTTTTGCCTTTGCCATGGGACATCTAGTCCGGGTGAGTGGAGCTTTGGTGCCTCCTCAGTTTTATATTTTATTACTTCTGGGTTTTTTGCGTTCAGATGTTCCAAAATGATTTGAGCCTTTCTAATTTTGTTTCATTTAAAAAGACCTCACGGGACAGCAGCACTGACAAATTGCTGCAGAAGCTGAACAGTTGGTACATGGAGAAAGAAGGTATGTTTGTGTGTGCATGTGTGTATGTGCATTTTAAACCTTGTCATTTCATGAGATGATAAATACCGTGAGACAGGAAAAAATATGACTGTTCTTTAGCACAAAGGTAATGCTGGTATTCCTTTTGACCCATGCTCCCAAATCATCTTAAAATGAAACACGGAAGGGTCAAGATGTACCTTTCTCTGATAAATTCACCAAATAGTTGATGCTAGTGCCTCTCTCTTCATTGCTTCTATGATATAAGTTTTTTAAAAAATTAACTAGAAGTGCCATGCATCCATATTTATTTGTGCCCCTACCTAAGAGCAGACAACTCCTCTGAATTGAAAGCCAGGTGGCCACACCTATAACTTTGTTCTTTACTTCAGAACAAGTCTATAAAATGGCCTGTGCATTAACCATCCATGCCATTGGGCGCTACAGCCCAGATGTACTGAAGAATCAAGCCAGACATGTCTTGCCCCTGGCGTTCCTGGGCATGCACGAGGTCCCTGAGGAAGAAAAAGGCGAGAAGGAAGAGGGCAACCTATGGACTGAAGTCTGGCAGGAAAATGTGCCTGGTAAGTTGATCTAATGAGTTGTAATTGAATACGATTAACCCCCTTGAGCTGCTATTAATGAAACAGAAAGGGTGGGATACAAATCCGAAAGTACATACATTAATTTTAATAGTAAATGAACACAGTCCTCAGTTTTGGCCTCGGAGAATTCCTAAGTCACAAGATGTTTTCTCGGTAAAGTTTAGAGCAGTTCTCCTAAAGCTAACCTGGTTCTGCTGCTCTTTACTCACCCTGTGAATTTTGTGTGTGTTTTGAAACCTAGGTACCTACGGTGGCATAAGGCTTTATATGGAGGAATTGATAGCAATCACCCAGAAAGCTTTGCAGTCCCAGTCTTGGAAGATGAAAGCTCAAGGAGCAGCCAGCATGGCATCCATTGCAAAGCAAACTGGCTCCCTGGTCCCTCCGCACTTGGGCATGGTGCTCTCTGCTCTGTTGCAAGGCCTGTCTGGGAGAACGTGGGCAGGGAAGGTAAGGAACGCAGTTACTGTGCAATGCATTTTAAGGGAGAAGGTGATTAGCCCATACTTAAGTAGATGGGGATAAAATACATCACAAGCATTTGTATCTTCCTTTTGCATGGATGCCTAATATTTGGATATTGCTGTCAAGCAAAGAAAAATTCTGATCTATAACGTGAAACTGGATGGGGCCTGAATATTGTTAGACCTGAATCTTGCTTTGGCAAATCTTTTCTCTCTATCCCTTGCTCTCTCCTCCCTGCTTTTTGCTGCTGCTGTTCACAGCCAGGTGTTAGTGTATGAAATGTACAAATCTGGTTGGCTACAAAGGATAATCCTTGGGTGATGTGAGGGGGAGGCATTTTAAAAGTGCTTTGTAGCTAGGGCATGAATGAATTAGTATTTTTGTGGGCTATATCACTTTTGCATGTGTTCCTTTGTCTTGTTTCCATATTAATCTTTATTTTTATTATTAAAAAAAAACCCCACATGAAAAGTTGCATTTAAATACGTATTTCTGAGCTTATTTTATCTCAAGATAGGTATTTCTAAAGATAAGTTTTTCAGCTGAGGCATGTTTGAACATTCAAAACAAGAATTGTTAAAATTGGCGGATAGCTAAGTTCCGATCTGCATGTTAGTTTAGGAAGTGCTGATTAGGCCAGTCAGTTGGTATTGGAATTTCTTAAAGATGGGCTTGCTCAGGCTTTGCTATTCATAACATTGTTCTGCAAACAGTGGTCCCTGGACCCTGTACTTGCCCATAGAACCATATTTTTCATGGCTTACAAATAACCGTTGACAAGCAAAATAATTTTGAGGCTCAAGACAGCCAGTATCCTTTTCTTTTATATTTTTAATGATATGGCTTGGTGGCCCAGTGTTAAAATGTATTGGAAACTATGTTACTATTGTATGGATCATGGTATTTGAAAGTCTCCGCAATTTCTGCCCTATTCAGAGTAGTTAAGAACTCCTAAGTAACCACTTTCTCTGTGCACTTCAGAAATCCCATGCTAAAAATTCTTCCCATTTCTTGTTTTGTGATAACCCTTTTAGGAGGAGTTACTGAAAGCTACTGCCAGTGTTGTCTGTTCATACAGGTAAAAAAGTCCATCTTTTACTGGTTCTGAGCTGTGAGCTTTATCAAGGTCGACACTATTTAATAAGGTGGGCAAACAGTGAGTGACCAAATCTGTGTTTGCTGTTGGTGTTTTCAGCACGGAGTTGCAGAAGTCTTTACCCAACCAGCCCAGCGTTGACGACATCCTACAGGCCTTGCTGAAGGAGTGCCGGAAAGAGAACCTCAGGTATAAGATTGTGGCTCTCGGGTGCACCGCTGATGTGCTCAGGGCCACGCAGGAGAATCGGTTCAAGGAGCTGACGGACATCATCTTTCCAATAATAAAGAAGGTGAACTTTCAGTCCATGTTGCTTTTGAATAGCCCACTAAGAATGAATAATACCACCCTTTGCCCATTGTATCAAACTCTGCAGACCATTCACATATATTCTCAGCATTCCTTATAACAGCTCTGTAAGGTAGGCCAGTGACGTCATTCCCTTATCGCAGATAGGGGATGAAGCTGAGAATTAGCTGGCTTGTCACCTGTTGGCTGAGTCACCCGTTGAGTTTGTGGCAGGACCAGGATTTTAACTGATGGCTTCCTATTTTGCTGCTCAGTCTCTTCACAACAATATGCTTTCTGCCGCTAGCACTGGCCGAGGGGGAAACCAGCAAATCTTAACCTTCTGCAGATTCTTTTCTTAAGTACGTTGTCCTTCTGTGAGAGAATTAAATGGAGCAGCACTCATTTTAATACATGGGCTGGGATGTCCAAACAACGTCATAGAGTTGGAAGAGATCTTGGAGGTCCTTGTCTGTATCATCTTGCTCCATGCAGGTTCCTGGAGGCACCTGAAGCATCGCTGAGAAGTGGATGTCCAACCTCTTCTTAAACACTTCCAGCAAAGGAGTGACCAGCAGCTTTCAAAGCAGCCTGTTCTAGTATGGACCCAGATCAAGCCCTTGGGAAGCTTTTCTTAATGCTATGCAATAAATAACCTGCATTCTTCTTGTCTCTCCTTCCTCCTCCAATCCTTTCCTCTGGTACCACTGCAGAACTGCCCTGAGAACATGGGGGCCAGTTCACCACAGAACGACGATGAAGATGAGAATGAAAACGAGAAGGAGCTCCAGATGGAATCTCTTCTCTGTGCCTTTGAGAGTTTGGGGAAAGCGTGGCCCAGAAACCCAGAAACGCAACGTAGGTTTTTTCCTTACAAATATTTATACTAATTTTGTGCAAACTGTTTTTGAAAATCATTATCATCTCTGTAACCATGTGGTCTACAAATCTTGTAAAATAAATATAAATAATTGAAAGGTTTAATCCCCAAAACTCAAGCGGCATTTCATCTTAAAAAAAAACCCTCTCCAAAAAAGAATCAGAAAATGAGAAGAAACTTGAGGACACTCTTTCAGAGTATTTATTCTATTAGTTCAAATTGTTATTCTTAAAACCCCCCAGCTGCTTTGATATTTAGTGATTTCATTGTAGTTTTATTTGTTGTATTGTTCCTTATTAGTTTTGTTACCCTATTGAAAGGTGGGATAAATATATATATTTAAAGACAGGAAAATGGTTCCCAAGCAAGCTATTTGATCAAGAGTGTTTTGCTTTTTTTTGGCCCTGAGTACTGGGATGGGGACAGTAAATTAATACAATGCAAAAAACAAAACAAAATGCAAAATGCATTTACATTCATTGTAATAATAAAAGGTGTGAATATTGTTTGTGTTTAATGACATTCAGCAGGAGATAGTTAGAATCAGACATTTGTGTTTAATGCACAGAAGTCTGCCCCCACTCTAGATGATTGCCCTCTACATCCTTTTAACCCAGGGAGGCAGTGGCGTAGCGTGGGGGGTGCAGGGGGGGCCGGCCGCACCGGGCGCAACATCTGGGGGTTAGGGGTAGGGTTAGGGGGCGCAAATCCACGGGTTAGGGGGCGCAAATTACTTGCCTTGCCCTGGGTGCTGACAACCCACGCTACGCCACTGCAGGGAGGGTCAGGCAAACATCTGCACAGGGGTAATGTAGTCCTGTCTAAATGTAATGAATGGGACAGTGATAAAGCAGAGTGCGTCTGCAAGTACTTTTGCAAAATATAGGAGGCAGCTTTGAAGCGGGGCAGGGAGAACTTCCGGTTAGAATTAAGATCCGGCCTTGGCTGCTGTGTCCTAGTCTCTCTCCTCCTCCCCCCTCCCCACCAACATAGCTTAATTGGCAGGTTGCTAGGATTGAACCCTACTTAGAAATGATGGCCTCTGACTTAGGGGGTCCTTGCTGCAGGTCCCATGGGGAGCAGTATGAATGGGAGGAGGGGTGGCTGTGTTTTCTTCCATTTCAGCAGTCCAGTGTTTTAGGTGTTTAATTCCTTCGAGCACCTGCATTTTTTTAAACCCCTGGTGATAATGTGTCTAGAGGACAGGGGGAGAATGTAGTTGTTTGCCTTACCTTTGTCTTGATTCTCTTGAAAACCTTTTTTTTTGCCCCAGGCTGCTATCAACAAGAGGTGTGCAAACTAATGTGCGACCGGCTGAAACTCAGTACGTGGAAAGTGCAGCTCGGAGTACTCCAAGCTATGAAAGCTTATTTTCAAGGGTAATTTCCCTCCAGGTGCTGAACCTGCTTCTTCTCTGCCTTTTCCTCCTGTGACATTTTGTGCCTCCACGTGTGGTTGCGTCAAATCTCGCAAACGCGCAGTGTGGCTCCCTCTGATGTGAACAGAGACAGCAAAGCGGTAACTTGCTTAAGTTGTGTTTGCAAACACCCGGTAGGCACTGCCGCCTGTACTGTCTCCACATTTGGGGAGGAGAAGGCTGCCTTCTACATCACGTCAGAGAGAAATCGAGAAATGGGGGGGGGGGGATCTGTTTGGCCTAGATAAGTAGGATAAAGGTAAAGGGACCCCTGACCATTAGGTCCAGTCATGGCCGACTCTGGGTTTGCGCTTTATTGGCTAAGGGAGCCAGCGTACAGCTTCCGGGTCATGTGGCCAGCATGACTAAGCCGCTTCTGGCGAACCAGAGCAGCACACTGAAACGCCGTTTACCTTCCCACCGGAGCGGTACTTATTTACCTACTTGCACTTTGACGTGCTTTCAAACTGCTAGGTTGGCAGGAGCAGGGACCGAGCAACGGGAGCTCGCTCCATTGGGGGGGATTCGAACCGCCGACCTTCTGATCGGCAAGTCCTAGGCTCTGTGGTTTAACCCACAGTGCCACCCATGTCCCAGATAAGTAGGATGCACCTTTGTAAATGATAAAAACCTTTCAGTGGGGCAGTGCGAATGATCAGCTTCAAAAGTGGTGGACATTAAGCCCCACTGTGATTTGGTCATCTTCAAATGGTGCTTCTCTCTGGGATCAGCTAATGTAGTACATTTCTCCTCTGCATTCCATGACTTTATTCCAGTGCAATGTTAAGTAACCATCAGTAAAAGGGCTTCCATTTGTGCAACAGAACCACTCCCCCTCTCCTTCCCCCATGTGGAAGCCCTGTTGTCCCCGGATCGACTTTGGGGGAGGGTTGGTGGGAAACACCCAGAATGGAATTTAGGGGGTACACAGGAGGAAATGAGTAAGTCCTTTACGTCAACAGATATTCTTTTGCTGAAGGGACAGTTACTTAGTGCTGCTTTGGCTAAAAGCCTATATGTTGTGGGCTTAAGCCCATAACCAATCCTCTCTAGCTAGGACTAATTGGTGCAGGCTCTGCCGTTTGCAGACTTACCACTAGCCAAGACTCAGAGAGTTAAAAGGGAAATGGTTTCCTGCCTCTTCCAGAGATACTTCCCATGTGTCCTACAGTTATCTGTGATAGCCCTAAACTGGGCAGCTACTGTTCCGATATTGTCAGCAAGCTCCTTTTGACATAAGGCAATGGTGCTGTTCTTCCTTTGGGTAGGTTACTGTTGCTTGAAGCAGAACACTCAGATCCTGAGGCTTTGAGAAGAATACTCTTTGAAACCTGTTCCTCTATCACCCATTCTCTAGGTAAGTAACTTGTCAGTGGTGCACCAGGAAACCCATTTTAAAGCTTTAAATGACTAGCTTTCACTAGCAGAAGAGAGTGAAGCCTTTTGCGCTTTTGGAATTTCTTGTATCCATCGGTATTGAACCTCTCTTGGAGACAGATGGAAGGGCTGTAGGAACTAAAGGACTGATGCATGACTGAAAGAGACTCCCCACTTCTGACTTTTGTAGAGGGTGATGGGATAGAGGCGGGGGTGGGGTGGACATTACTTTTTTTGTCTTTGTTCTCCTCAACAGAATCCTACTCGTGTGGGATTATAACATCAGAAGATATTAGAATTCTGCCCTGTAGCCTTTTAGATATGGCAACAGGGAAGAGACTCATTTTTGAATGCTCCATATTTTGTGGGGAGGGCAGTTGTGAACTTGTGGTGGGTAAGACAGATGTATTCCCATTAACTATATGCATCTGGGTCATTGCATTAAATCCCATAAATAAATGCTGGGTTCTGACAAAAGTTCTTCCCTGGCAAACATTTTGTTGTTTCTTTGAACAATAACAATACAGTGGCACCTCGGGTTACAAACACTTTGGGTTACAAACTCTGCTAACCCGGAAGTAGTACCTTGGGTTGAGAACTTTGCCCCAGGATGAGAATGGAAATCGCGCACCAGCAGCATGGCAGCAGCAGGAGGCCCCCACTAGTGAAAGCACGTCTCAGGTTAAGAATGGTTTCGGGTTAAGAACAGACCTCCAGAACGAATTAAGTTCCTAACCTGAGGTACCACTGTAAATATGTGCCAAAATTGGGGTTAGAAGAAATTAAGAAGTGCATGTTTCCCTGCAAGATGCTTAAAAGGTGTATGTGGTCCATATGCACCTCTGGCATGAAGTTACATTTCCCTCAGATTATATTCACTCTTGACTTAATGTTTGTTCCCTCAGAGAATAGAAGCTACACCTCCATAAGAACTGAAGCCTTGTCAGTGATAGAAGTACTGCTTACAAAACTTGAAGGCAAGTTTTTTCCCCATGATTTTGGAAATGTTGATCAACCAGATTGTCTCTTAACTCCAGAAGGCTAAAGAATGCTGCAGTTCAGTGCTAGTCTAGACTGATTTTAAAGCAATAATTGGTATAGATTTATTGGGGTGAGTACTCTGCTCTTTTTGCTTTGCAGGGTAGTTTTGGCCAGGCTGCTTCACAATTTGTATTATGGAAGCTCGGTTTCTGTGCATGAACTGCATAAGAGTCACACCAGTTGTTTCTTTGACATAAACTTACCTGCTTGTATTTGCTTTATTGTGTATTTACTCATTTTTGTTGGGAGCCGGCCAGTAGCTAGGGCAAACATATGGGCATATAAATTATTGTTGTTGTTGTTGTTGTTGTTGTCGTCGTTGTTGTTGTTAATAATAATAATAATAATAATAATAATAATAATAAACTTTTTGATGTTTGAAAACCACATTTCGTAAAAAACAAACAAACCAAGGAGTATCATTATGGGGATAAGGGGAAACCTAACAGATGGCTTTGGAAAGGAGCTTGAGACACAGAAGTTCTGCCACCTAGGCTCCTGTAGTCATTTCTAGCCATTGTCTTGTATGGTTTTCAAAATGCCACTAGGATATGTTGGCAAATGCCTTTGCAGATAAAGGGTAGAATTGTTATTTTGGGCTTGTATTCCTACAGTCCCTGTTTCCTGCTATGAAGCACTTTACATTGCCCATGTGTATCTGCTTCTCAAAACCAAGCTGAACATCTTATTGGCTTCGTGTGTTTGGTAACATCAAAACTAAACCTCTGTGGTGTGTTCCATGTGTTGGGGCTGCCTTTGAAAGTTCCTAGTGCAGCAGCTGGACCCAGAAGTAAACACTGTGATGGACTCCAGAACTTGATGGACTGCATTTCCCATCAGCCGAACTTCCCTTTGGCTATTCTGGCTGGGGCAGACGGCAGTTGGAAGTCCACCATCGTTGGCTCCCGTTGGGTAAGCCAGCCACTACATTAAGTTTAGGAACACCTTTCAAAGGCAGCCCCACAAATAATGCACATGACTCGAGGGACCATATAACCCCAGTCCTGAAGGAAGTTACACTGGTTACCAGTTAGTTTCTGATCTTTCAAGCCATTAGTGATCTGGATATCTGAAGAAGCACTTCTCCCATGTTTGTCCATATTTATTTCTATTTATTTCCTTGATATCATCTGAAGGCTTTTTCACCGCCTGAAGATCAGTGGATGGTTCCCAGAGCTGCCTTCTGACTTGTCACTATCCAGAACCCATTGATGCTTCTTACTATATTTTAACTAATCTTCTTATGACTTTTTGTTGTTTTTATAAGCTATTTTTGTGGCTTGAAAAGCCCAGTAAGTGGGAATGCATGAAATGACATGATGATGTCCTTCTGCCTCCTTCTCCTTATGTAGAGTCCAGACAGTGGGAAAGCCTGAACACAGAAAGCAGAGAACTCCTCACTGGCTCCTTAACAGCCCTGATGTTGGACAGCAGGCCTGAGCTACAAGAGAAAGCCACTTTGTTAAAGAAAACCTTAGAAAAACTTGATTGAATTGACAGCCAACCAAGTGCCATGTGAAACGAAACAAGCGAAAAGCGCGCAGTGAGCTCTGAATACAGAGAGGGAACGTAAAGACGACTCTGTAGCATGCATCATTCCTTGGCTAAAATAAAGAACACCTTGAATTCTGTTCCCCATTAATTTTCTCCACCTCCTCTCTTCCCCCCTCCCTTCAATTTTTTGTAACCATTTCAAGCAGTTTGGCTAGAATGAAAGCCTCGAGCGTATTAAAAAAAAACCCCAAAAGCACACAACCATAAACCCAAGCTACGTAATGAATTTTTGGGAAATTTTCCCGGCCTGCGTGCAAATAAAGGAGGGGAAGAAGCACCTCATTTGAAAAATTAACACCAGCCAATATCTTGGGTGTGTACCTGGAAATGATGTTTGTAAGAATTATCAAAAGGTGTTCATTGGAGCACTGGAGATCAAATACTCTGGCCTGTATCTTTCATGTGGAGTAATTATTACTTAGTGTTGTATTGGTAGGACTCTGGCTCTTTTTAGGACAAGGTAAGCTAATGCTAATATGGTCCACCTTCTGTTGGTTTAGCCTGACTTCCCTTTTGGAATCCCCTTGATGTGTTCTGGTCCTCCTGGTCCGCATACTGCCACGTCATCCGATGTAAAAATGGAGCAATTGCACACTGGAAAGCACTTTAATTAGCTGTCTGGAAACAAGGGTGTACTTGGTTTTAAACAAGCAAAGTAAGAGCACTGCCCTTTCCCGAAATAAGTTTTGCATGACACTCAGTAATAGCAAAGCCCTTATCCAAAATAATGGTTTTCAAGAGTGCTCTGCATTTTCCATGAACTATCTCATAGCAG
This sequence comes from Podarcis cretensis, assembly GCF_951804945.1. Lineage (NCBI taxonomy): Eukaryota > Metazoa > Chordata > Lepidosauria > Squamata > Lacertidae > Podarcis > Podarcis cretensis. The sequence continues at coordinate 16,668,746 of NC_137187.1, forward strand.
GCTTCCTTTCCTCAGGTTTGTAACCCCCGTCTTGATTTGAAAAACTGTACGTGTTTTAACATTAATAAGAAGGTACAATTAAATAACAGCGTTATATCTGACATGGCATATTCTGGTTTATAAGAAAGTAATTTTGTTTTTCTGGGTAAGGCTTAATGTTGCATCCATTTAAGAGAGTGGAAACGCATTGCATTAAGCAGCCCCCTTTTCTGTAGTGGCAAAAGCATTTCTTTGGGGGGGGAGGGGGAAATGACATTTGCTCCAGTTTTAATAAAGGCTCCCTAGACGGTGCAGTTAAAACGTTTTAGAACTTCACAACCCTAATTTAAGGCTCATCGCCATACATCCACAGAATACCATGTAGGAAATAACTTGTGCTACCTACTAACAGTTTTGTCGTGTGGTGTCCTTGCCCGTAAGATGTTTGTAGGATCTGTTTCACATGAAGATCTATATGCAGGTAGCACATTAATTCCTACATGGAAGTGCCTTCTGCGTAGGAATTTTGCAACGTACAAAACTGACCGCTGGTTCTGCTTGATTGGCATCCCCCCACCCAATTGCCCTGTGGCACCTTGGAGGGCTGCCTGACTCAGCCAGGATTACTTGGATGTATCAGTTATATGAATCGACCCTCCCGCAGTGCAACAAGCCCCTTTCAGGTGCCTTTGATCACGAACCATCGGCATCTGCGTGGATTGCTCCCTCACAGAGATACTTCATACATTTGGTACATACATCCCGAGGTGCGAGGGCACTAGCTGTTTGTATATTGGCCTTTTTAGGGAGATTCAGGACATTTCACAGAAAAAGGAGGGGGGTGTTTAGGGCTGCTTCACATTTAATGGCCACCCAGAATTCCTGGGGTGGGGTTACACGCCTGTATCCTGAGGTTACAGGTTACCTCAAAATGGCGGCGAGAGGCATGTTCCTGATGTGCTGCCACATTTTGAGGACTCCTGGCCATTGTTACGATCTCGCTCCGTGGAAGTCTACTGAGAAATTAATGACTGGTGTGTGTGTGTGTGTCTCATGTGTGTCGTCAGACTCTTTTGTCTGTTGGTTAAAGGCCTTTGTCTTCTACCTAGCACTGCCCCGTAGCTAAGGAATAGTAAAGCTGGTCTAAAAGATTTTAATGTATTACGGAAAGCTGCTTGTTGTTTACGCTGAGTTTGAATTTGCCAAGCACATCTGTAAAACGGAATGTTTGTAGGCATAAGATCTTTGCATAACTTTTAACAAAATAGCCCATTTTGTCTCGCAGGAGCTCTCTCTCTCTCTTTTTGTATTATGCAGAAATGTCAAGTGTTGCTCTTTTTCTTTCTTTTTGCAACAGTCGTTTTGAGTGTTTTAATAGAACCTGTGACAACCATATATATATATATATATATATATATATATACACATACACGACATGTGCTAGGTCTCCGATATGACTCTTCAGCAACGGCTTCAGTATTTTGAGGTGGAATCTAAAAACTTGAGTTTGGAACAGCTGCTGTAGTAAGTATTTCCAAATGGAAATTTATATTAACCGTACTGAATACTAAAATTCCAGAATAAGAACTACCTGGAATGTGCAAGTTTGGTGAATAGCTTCTCTGAATAGCTTTTTTTCTTCTAAATTTAGATTATGAACTTACCAAACAAACATGTGCCTCTATGAGAAACCTACCTGCAAAAAAAATAAGTTGACTTAGAGGTCAGATACCCGTCCCTCTTTTAAATTTGTTGACTTGATAGGAAAAAAGTGGCCTTTGGAGAGTTATGTTTTCCTCTGAAAACAATTGCACTATAAAACACTGTTGCCCAAATGTGGGCGCTTGTGCTGCTGTTTAATGCTGCTTTGTATACCTGGATTGAAGTGTGTAAATTTGACACTATAGCACCCGCTGAATTTACAAACTTGTTTTGTGTTTTAAAGATTTCTAATGTTGCAAGAAAAAGGTCTCCATTAAATTCACTACATTCATTTTCTGTATCTGGATGTCAAGTTATGTAAGTGGATTGACCGAAAGAAACCTCCCCACCAAAAGGGTAACATTAAAATAAAGGCACATGACCTCATCTTGGATAGAACTGGTAATTCTGTTGGCGGTGGAGGGTGTACAGATTGGGCTATCTGCTCCCATTTGCTCTTGAGACAGGGCTATGCAAATCCACCAGGAGGAAACCCATCCCCATTTCAGCCCTCCCTGCTACTTGGAGAGTCACATGACCTTTGGGAGCCCATGGAGTCACATGACCTTTGGGGAGGCCATGGTTGGGTATTTCCTGCGGGACGAAAAATTTCCCCTCCATTCTAATCACGGGTAGGAGCTGGCCTTTCATTCTTTCTGCAAGTCAGAATCACCGATTATAGTGGTACCTCGGGTTACATACGCTTCAGGTTACAGACTCCGCTAACCCAGAAATATTGCCTCAGGTTAAGAAGTTTGCTTCAGGATGAGAGCAGAAATCGTGCTCTGGCGGCGCGGCGGCAGCAGGAGGCCCCATTAGCTAAAGTGGTGCTTCAGGTTAAGAACAGTTTCAGGTTAAGAATGGACATCCAGAACAAATTAAGTACTTAACCCGAGGTACCACTGTACATATTAAAATTTTCTCTCCTGCCCTTCCTCTCAAAAGGAGCCCAGGTGGCAAAAACACAAAGCGATAAAACAAATACTCTATTCAAAGGGCTTGTTGCAAGAGGAAGTTTGTCTCGCAGTAGCACTGGGAAGACAACAGAAGCAGTGCCTCTCTAACACGAGGGAATGCCAAAGGGCAACACTAAAGGCCGGGTTCTTGCATTGTGCAGAACAGACCTGATAAGATGATACTTGCAGGAGGCCTTCACTTGCAGAAGGCAGTGATCAGCTGGCTATATGAAGGGTGAGATGATCTGTCGGGTATCCTGGCCCCAAGCAGCATAGGGCTGCATGCACCCAAACCAGAACTTTGGAAAAACAACAACACTGAATTTAGCTAATTGACAAATGCAACAATGAATGTGCAGCTGCATAAGCTGCTTTTAAACCATCTTCCAGGATTATCCCATCATAAAACCGATCTCAGATATACACACCGTTATCTTAAGATTTCTGACTGCAACCCCTTATGTTTATCACTTCAGTAACCTGGAAAAATATCAACTGTCTACATATTCTGTGTCATGAGTCATAAAGAGAGAAAACACCCAGGACTGTTACACTCAACAGTAGCGGTATTTGTGGCTTCTTGACTCTTAGTGTGTGTGGCATGCCATCGGAGCTATTGCTCCAGCCATTCATCCGAGGACTGACATAGTTGCTCACCTGTGGCAATATTCTGCACTGAGCTAAAAGAGAAAGAGCTCTCCACCTTTACTGCCCCCTTCCCTTTCTGCCCATACAGCTGAATCTATTTTAGTTACCGTATTTTTCGCTCTATAGAACACACTTTTCCCCCTCCAAAAATGAAGGGGAAATGTGTGCGCGTCCTGTGGAGCGAATGCAGGCTTTCGCTGAAGCCTGGAGAGCGAGAGGGGTCAGTGCGCACCGACTCTCGCTCTCCAGGCTTCAGGAAGCTATCCGCAAGCCTTCTGAGCGTAGCGGGAGTGCCCGCCAGGCTCCCAAGGCTTGCGGATAGTAGCCTGCAGCCTGGGGAGCGCAAGCCTTCTGAGCGTGGCGGGAGTTCCCGCCGGGCTCAGAAGGCTTGCGTATAGCAGCAAGCTCTGGGAGCGAAGGCGAGGTTGCGCGCAACCTCGCTGCCGCTCCCGGACCTGTTCTGGGGGTCGGGGTCAGGGGAAACGCAGGCTTCCCCCGTCCCAGCCCCGCGGCTAAAAAGAAAGCCAAGACAGGGAGCGGGATCCATCCCGCTCGCTGTCTTGGCATCTGCTAAAGCTGCGCGCAGCTTCTCCTGGCTGGAGAAGTTGTGCATGGCTAAAGAGGAAGCTAAGACAGCCAGCGGGATGGATCCTGCTGGCTGTCTTAGCTTCTTTGCTCTTTGGGGCTGGGGGGGGGGGAATAATTTTTTTTCTTTATTCCCCCCCCCAAAAAAAACTACGTGCGCCCTATGGTCCGGTGCGCCCTATAGAGCGAAAAATACGGTATTTTCCTTGGCATCATTATTTGGTATTTTGACACAACTTCACATGTTCATGAAGTTACAGGCCATGATCCAGAGAGCGGCAGGACTGTGCTGCAAACATAGCTTCACTAAAGCAGACTGCTTATTTTACTAAGTGGGAAAGTTTTGCGCTCCTATTTTCCCAAGATGCAGATGTTAAAGAGGAAGCCCACCCTCAGAGCATATGGGGCTAAACTAAGCCACCACACTTAAGTCATACACAGCATACAATACACAAGAGGTTTCCAAGAAAATATTATTGTTGTAGAATGCTCAAGAATGGCTTTTAAGAAGACAAACCTTTGTCAGATGTACTTAGGTTTTCACAAAACAGTAAATTTCCCTAATCGTTGAGGAACACAAAAAATACTGCACTTGGAACGAAACGTATCAGCATTTGGCAAACAACAAATCAAAGCAACAGTTGAACAATGAAATAAAAATAAAACCGCAGCACACACTGAAAAGATCTCAGGCGCAACGTGACATGGAGATTTTTACATGTTTACTTTGTAAACCTTGCACGTTAGAAGGTGTATGAATATTTCCTATTATAGAGATGGGAAAAGTGGAAAGTTTATATTTTGTCTTCTTCCAGTGTAGGAAGAGCCAAGAGACAAATATATTGGAGTTAAAAGAGATAAAAACAGTTTGCCACTAGTATTCCCTCAACTGTGTTCTGTACGAAGTTTGGCTGTAATCGGTGCCCACCCCAAACTCTTAAAGAGCAACAAGGAGACATAGTGCATTTATATTGCTTTTATTCATCAGGATAAGATTGGCAATTATTCAGCCCAGCAGACGTACCTTGGAAGTCAAACGGAATCCGTTCTGGAAGTCTGTTCATCTTCCAAAACGTCCGAAAACTAAATCGCAGGAAGCTCCTGTAGCCAATCAGAAGCCGCGGAAGCCCCGTCGGACGTTCAGCTTCCAAAAATAGTTCACAAACCGGAACAGTCACTTCTGGATTTGCGACATTCAGGAGCCAAAACGTTTGCGAACTAAGTTGTTGGAAAACCAAGGTACGACTACTTCGCTTTTTCTAATTTACACTCTCATGATCTGCAAATATGCTAGCCATTTAAGTGTGCAGCATGCATGATGGTCTTAACACAGATAGGGGTGAGGCATCTCTGTGATGGGGGAAACTCCCATTTGTGGTTCAGAAAACCCCATTAGGCTGACATTTACCCTACCCCCCCCCACAAAAAAAATTACTCTGACTATAAGTGAAATGGAGCCTTGGATGCATGTCTAAGGTGAAGTGACTTGATTACAAATAGTACTCCCTGCTTTTTTCTGCTGCAGAGGCAGTTTTAGGGCTCTTACAGGGTCCTCATGTCCTCCTTCCCAAAGCTGAGCAAATACTTACAGAGCTTTGGCTTTTCTTTTAAAAAAGGTAAAGGACCCCTGGATGGTTAAGTCCACTCAAAGGTGACTATGGGATGTGCCACTCATCTCGCTTTCAGGCTGAGGGAGCTGGTGCTGGTCTACAGACAGCTTCCTGGGTCATGTGGCTGGCATGACTAAACCGCTTCTGGCACAACAGCACACTGTGACGGAACCCAGAGCTCACAGAAACGCTGTTTACCTTCCCCACCGCAGTGGTACCTATTTATCTACTTGCACTTTGACATGCTTTCAAACTGCTAGGTTGGCAAGAGCTGGGACAGCAATGGGAGCTCACCCCGTTGCGGGGATTCGGACTGCCAACCTTCTGATCGGCAAGGCCAAGAGGCTCAGTGGTTTAGCCCACAGTGCCACCCGCATCTACAGGGCTTTGGGAAGGAGATGGGAGGCCTCTAGGGCCATCCAGAGCCCTCAGGCCTCCTTCCCAATGCCCAACACCTTTTACCCGGGCCGAGGGCTGGAGAGGGTGTCAGCTTTTTAGCCTCACACATGGCATCATATCACCAGGGTGCCCAGGGACCAAATACAACTGGCCCTCTGAGTCCTCCTCAGGCCACACTCCACACTGTCCACCATTTGGAGGATAGAGAGGGGTGTTTGAGCATGCATAGATGCTACCTTAATGTACAAAGCAAAAAGCTGCATTCATAGTTCAAACCACTTCTGCTCCTGGTCTCCACCAGAAGCATGTGACCCTCAGAAATTTGATCCTGGCTGAGAGGGGCTTGTCACTCATGTTTCTTGTCATTCTGTTGCGTCGGGAGAGCAGAGGAACGTCACATTCCCTTCACCGGTGGCATCTTTGAAAAGCGCCGTGGAGTTTCACCAACCCACACTGGAAAACGTCTTTAAAACGACAACAGGACATCGCGTTCCTGCACACTGGTATAGAAAGGCTGGCCAAAGAGAAACGAATGCCAACCAGGCTTGATCTTCTCAGCTAAAGCCATCACTACGTACAGATCGCCCTCTGCTTTTAAATCCAGGTCTATCTCCAAGTTCCGGAGTGATTTCAGAGGCTTTTTCCCTTTTTGCCTGTGGGATGACAGGGAAAACTGGTTGAGCGGAATATTTTCATTTCAAACCATGCCAGGGTACTGAACACACTGCTTCTGCAAGCTCCTATATACTTACGTATCGTCTTCTACATATTTGATGAGAGTTAAGGCTTTTCTGTGGAGGACCAACAAGAATTGGGCAAGGAACACCCTCCTCAGAGACAATCCAGGTTTCAAACAAAAGACCTGTTAAAAAATGGCCACACAGGAAAAATCAGCAAACGGTCTCATCTACTGCCATTTTCTCATCAGTTATATTCTAGCAAAATACTCATTGTGATGGGAGGTGGGTGAGCTTGTGCGCTGCAGGGACTCTGGGGGAGATGCAGCACATCTCTGAGTGCACGACACAAACAGATGCATTACAAACAAAATCTACCATTCATTTTGAAAGCATGAATACATCAACATGTTTTTACAGTTATATGCATTGCCCTTTCTAATCTGTTTATGCGCTGGTTACATTCGGAGCCTATGTATAACACGATATGTATTATGTGGCGTTATAGACTTGGTAATATTTTTGCAGAACTTGTAAAAAATATATATATTGTCAAGATTAAAGAGCAGGTCTGAATTTGTAGCTCTCGTAACTTGGTACAATGCTGGGAACTGGCTTTTACAAAGAAATAGATGGGAGACAGACCCACTCATGTTTAGATACTCAGTCTTAACAATAATGCTTTTATTTCTACACCTCTTAAGTACACTTGAAGCTTTCCCTCAGTTTCTAGACATATAGTATACCACCACTTGAATTAACTTCAAAGTACAGAACAGAGAGAAATCTTCTTTAAAACCACTGTTAAATTACTACACAAAAGAAATCACTTGAGATTTTTTAATACATATATATACAACTACACAAAAAACTACTTCAGTGTTTTTTTTTAACATGCTATGTATTAATCTGCTTTCATTTGAGTGAATAGTCACCTGATACAGGAAGTCTTTTACTAGAGTTGGTGCAGGACATCTTGGAAAACATTCCTGGAAAAAATACAAACAGGGGAAGCATGAAGCAATATGCTGAATTTCCCCACAAAACCAAGTTAAACTGGTGGCTGTCCACTGTAACTGTATTTCTTCCTATGTTCAAAAACGTTGGTTTGGGATTGCAGCCTTGACTACATTCTTACACACACACACATGTGGGAGCAAGCTCCACTGAATTTAAGTGGGGGCTTGCTTGGTCAGGCCTGAATTGTAAGACTTCAAGCGCTCTCCACAGAGAATTGGGGCTACAACCCTAACCTGCTCCTGTCTTGAATTCAATGGGACTTTCCTCTGAGTAGATGTGGTTAAGGCTGCAGCCTCAGTGAAACACCTTTCCATTTCAGTTCTGAGATACTTACTCGACTCCTTTTATGACTTTATTTAACCAAATGTTTGTACTGCCTGAATTGTTTCCCAAGAAATACTTAAAGCGTCAGTGAAAATGGTGGAAAGCAAATAATTAAAGCATTCCAAAGGGAATAGACAACAGAGGGAAAAGAGACTGAAACCTGTCAACATCTACATGTCTTGGATATGCTGGTCCAATTTAAAAAAACCACACACTTAAAATGCTTATGAGAAAACATGGAATGATGACCCATGAAAATGAAAGAGACTGCAAACTTTTGATTCAAGCAGCATTATCACTGGAACTTTCTTTCTTTTTAGAAACACAATAACCATATGATTTGAAGTTTCAGTTTGAGGCTGGCTATGCTTCTCAACTGCTGATGCATGCCTTATTACAGAGACAGGAACCCTGCGGTGGTAATGCAAGTTTCTTTCAATCCCCATGTCTTGTCAGCATTTGAACAAATTGCTAGGTTGCTTCTCCATTCCTTCCCAACTAATTCAGGATGTGCAGCTGATCGGCCACAAACACGGTACAATTCCTTCCTTCTGACAGAACCACAACTGGCCCATGAATACTTACCCCTATCAGAAAGGGGGAAAGAACTGAAGGGTTTGCAGTTTTGCTCACTACCACGACTGTTTGTTCCTTAAAGTACTCTGAGATTATTTGGCCATGGGTGCTTCTAAAGGTACCCAGTGAATCTGGACTGCCATAGTTGGCAAAATTAAACTGATTCAATTTTTTAAAAAATGATTAAAGATTTCTAGAATATAATGGAATTAGCTGCATATTAAATAGGGGTCTTTCATGCTAGTAAGCAGTATGCAAATATTGTTGAGTAAATAAATCAAAATAATTATCTCAGTTGCAAAGCTAACTTTCACAATACATTCCCATCGTTTCTGAATGTGAGAAGGAGAGGAGAGGGGCGCAAATTTAATATTTCTTTGTATTGGGAGAGCAAACAAGGAAAATACGCTTTTCCAAGAAAGCAGCACTAAGCATGAATTCAGATTAGCACTTAAAAATTATGCTTTCTTAGCAGTGACGTAGCGTGGGTTGTCAGCACCCGGGGCAAGGCAAGTAATTTGCGCCCCCTAACCCGTGGATTTGCGCCCCCTAACCCTAACCCCCAGATGTTGCGCCCGGTGCGGCCGGCCCCCCCTGCACCCCCAAGCTACGCCACTGTTTCTTGAGCTTGTTTGGAGGTTCTAGCAGGGGAGCACAGCTATCGTATACCCTTGACCGAAGAACGGTACACTCCTTCTATCTGGGATGGTCGTCCTCTTCCACCGAGCATGCAGCTTCGGGAGGGACGCACATGGAGTGGTGAGGGAGGAAGGGGACACCCGCCTAGCCAGCCAGATCAGCCGAATCAACCCTGGCGATCAATGGGGTGACAGATGTCGCAGCCAGATCGCCCTGTTAGTTGTGCTGGATAGACTCCCTTTAACTTCCTCATTCGGAGGGGTGGGGAGCCCGCTCAGCGGCCTGCCTACCAAAATATCTAAGTGGAAACCTTCATTTTTACCTCAAAGGGAAAATACAAAAACTGCCTGGAAAATCTTATACCCCTAGAAAAGACATCTAGTCAGAAAGGGGACAAGGTAGACATCATAATGACAAAGAGATAATTCAAAAGCTTCTCAATACAACATTACTTCTTTTCATTAGAAACGAAGGAGCCAGTGGCATTTGGGAGAATTTAGCGGAGGAGATCAATGACCTTACCTTCAGCAATCCTTGCACAAAAGACCCGACTTGTAATGAAAGGAGGTTTCATTTTTGCAAAGCCTCGAACACTTCCTCTCTGTTAAAGTGAGAAAGAGGCACAGTGCGCATACCATCTGTAATACAACATCATTTTAATAGTACAGGCAGTGAAGTTTAGCCAAGAGAAAAATCGGCAGCGGTTATATATTGCACAGGAACTGGGGCAATTCTTTTAGGGATCCACATATATTTTCTAACATGTTCCTCCAGCATATTTTCTATATGTTCCTCCAGCATGCAAACTGTGAATTTTGTGGCCAGAGTGATGTTCTTCCCCCCCTTCCAGCTTGGACACCCACCTCCATCGGACTGTCCAGAACATCACTAGAGGAAATGTCCAGCCCGGATGCGAGAAGCCCTGAGCCTTAATCATGTTTCAAGCAAGTCAAGAGATTTCAAGGGCGGGAAACCTTTCTCAGTCCAACGGCCACGCTCCTTCATGGGTAATTTCCCAGGTGGCGCATGCCACAAGTGGGCAGAGCTCAGGGCAAAAGTGTGCAAAGAAATCAATATAATTTTTTTACCTTTGTGCAGTAGGCTAGCCTCTACACCAGGAGTTGACAACCTAAGGCCCATGGGCCACAACCGGCCCATGGGAGTCGTTCAGCCGACCCATGGGCCCCTGCCACCTGCTCAGTTGGCTCCCATGAGCCTTGCTAAACCGGCGTGGTGCAGAGTGGGGACCGCCTTCCACAGCGCTGGCCAGCTTCCCATTGGCTGCAGGAAGCTCCTGCAGCCAATGGGAACCTGCATACGCCTCCTCCGCGCCGGAAATAGTGTTGTGCATGTGTGAGCACTCCTGCCCACCGTGGCATCTGCGGGACCATGAACCGGCCCAAGCCACAAAAACTTTGCTGACCCCTGATCTACACACACTCTATCCTTTCAATCTGGGATGCGGGTGGCGCTGTGGGTTAAACCACAGAGCCTAGGACTTGCTGATCAGAAGGTTGGCGGTTCGAATCCCTGTAACGGGGTGAGCTCCCGTTGCTCGGTCCCTGCACCTGCCAACCTAGCAGTTCAAAAGCATGCCAATGCAAGTAGATAAATAGGTACCACTGCGGCGGGAAGGTAAACGGCGTTTCCATGCGCTGCTCTGGTTTCGCCAGAAGTGGATTAGTCATGCTGGCCACATGACCCGGAAGCTGTACGCTGGCTCCCTCGGCCAATAAAGCGAGATGAGCGCCGCAACCCCAGAGTCAGTCATGACTGGACCTAATGGTCAGGGGTCCCTTTACCTTTTATCCTTTCAATCTGGGAGACAAAGAGTCATTATTAGAGTTCATGGCCACATTCCTGCCAGGTCAAGACACATCAGTAAAAGACATTCCAGGATCCTCAAGATCCTACATTATGGCATGTCCCTATTTTACGACCAATCACTTTTTATAAACCTTTGCATGTAAACAACAACAACAACTGCATACAGTTTTGGTCAAGTACAGTTAGAAAATGATTTCAAGTGCCGTTATGCTTATGAGATGGAAGCTGGTATTAACTGGGCACTCCCGAAAATCTAGAAGTATTCTTATTTACGATGTGTAATTTATTTTACCGAAGGGAGATCAAAACGGAGAAGAATGGAAGGGCTGTTTCCTTTCATGATGCAGCTAAGATAAGGGCTTACATCTATGTCTTCTGGAGCACTTTGTGATTTCATAGATGAAAGGAGTTCCATTATAGGAATAACTTCCCCCGTCAGCATTGGAATGATGCTCTGGCCCTAGGCAATAAATAACATTTTATGAAATAAAAAAAAGCAGAGCATGCACTTACAAAACGTGACATGAAAGGACTGGGAGGTTGTTTTTTTGTTTTTTTAAGAGAACAGAGTAATAGGGAAATAGTCAAATACTTTATTTTCCAGGTTTGTTCCAACATAACCATAACCAATAGAAAGATAAGCAAATAAATGAAGAAAAAAAAACTGAATGCAATTTTAAAAACTTGATTCATGATCTTTTTATTTTAAGACTGTTGAGTGAAAGTACCTGGGACAGATCTAGGACTTAAACTGCAAAAAGATTAAATGCAGTTAACAAATTTACTGCTGCATTTAACACTTCATCAGAAGAAAAGATATGGGGTTTCATTCCTTGTTAATTACTATTCCCCAAGTGTCCTCTACAATAACCCCCCCTCTCAGCCAGATATAGCTTAAGAAGCTTGCATTGTTAGTTCTTTTGCCTGACAAACAACTAGTATAGAAAAACCTTCCCTTTTTTGTAATACTATTTTGTTTTTTCTGTTTAGAAAATTACATTTGTTAGGAGGTTGATAGTAGTCAATCTGAGGAAGATACTACCTTTTTTTAATAAGAAGACTCAAAATTCATCTAAACTGCCTTATATAGTGAGAATAAAATATTAATCAGATTTCTACTTTGCTCTAAAATAGGCAGGTGTGTGTGTGTGTGTAGGTTTTTCAGTTTCCTCAGAGTTCCTATCACATCTTCATAGAAATTGTTCTCGTATACAAAACTTCCAGAATATCCAGGAGAATCCAGAGTAGCTCCTTCTTCGGATGGGTATGATGCAATGGGAAAGGAGCAAAGACACTCATAACTTACTGAAATCAATGGAATTTGCAATCCATGTTTTGCTGCACACAATGCTCCTACCTCGTCTTCCAGTCTCTCCGCAAGTAGATTTGAGCCAACGAGGCATGAGCTCTGCTGTTTCAAATCACTGTGCCCTAATAAAACCACTTCTGGGATTCAAAATTTAACATGTACACAGTTAAGTGAAGAATCATGAACAGTAGTACCTTAGTTTTTGAACGTAAAACATTCCGGAAGACCGTTCGGTAGCCTTTGATACAACTCAATTTTTTTATATGTATTTTTTTATATGTATTTGTTGCATTTGTGCCCACAATGTTACCATTGCCCACTTGCCGGCTGAAGCTGATGGGAGATATAAAAATGTAGTGTAAACACCAAGAACTGGGAAACACTGGCCTGTAAGCGCTCCAGTTGGATAACAGCCTTTACCAAAGGTGTCATGGGTTTTTAAGACGCTCAAACTCAGGACGAAAAGGAGAAACGTGCTAAGAGGAAGGCACGCTTGGCAAATCCACACCATGATCAACTGCTGCCTGGAAACCAACGTCCCCACTGTGGAAGGACGTGTGGATCTAGAATTGGCTTCCAGTCACTTATGGACTCACCGCTAAAACCGTGTTTATGGAAGGCAATCTTACTCGGCTACGAGTGATTGCCAAAGAAGAAGAAGATGGGAGATATGGTACTTTAACAACACCAGGAGGGCATCAGAGTGGCAGAAAAACAGGTTGCCTGCCCCTCAACCCAGCCCCCTAACCAGTTCCTCTCCTGTGTTACAGATCTATCCCCATCGGTGTACACACCATATATTTAAAGCACATTCCCCGGTCCTACTGAAGAATCCTGGGAACTGTAGTTTGTCAAGGGTGCTGGGAGTTGTAGTTCTCTCTGGGTGCAAGGAACTACAGTTCCCAGGATTCGTTTTCCCGGTCAATGCATGCTGTGAAAGGGACCCTCAAAGGGAGACACTGCTGCAGCTGCCCCTGTTAGGCAGTCACTCACCCTGGGACTTCAACGGGGGCGGGGGCGGGGTGCTCACCTGGAAGCGGCTACTCTGTAACTACTCTGTGCTGTCTCTGGGACTGCAAAGCTTCAAGGAGAGGGGAGGGAAACCCACTCCTGTGCGTGCGCGCTGTCCAAGGTACTGCGCATCCCAGAGATTTGCTCGCGCGTTTTAAGAAAAAAAGGGAAGGAAGGAAGGCAAGCAAGAGTAAAGTATAGTGTCATGCACCTCTCATTTCCGGCTCTACAATGCATTTTTTTATTTTTATTTTTGCATTTTCTGCATGCGGTCAGATGCAACACAGAACAAGCCTGCATCTGTTCGCGGCTGCTAAAGCGGCAGCAGCCTTTGAATTTCTTTTATTTTTGCATCTGGCAAAAAAAGAGGTGGAAGAATCGAAAGAAGCAGCTCCGACGCAGCGCGCAGAGGTTTTTTTTTTTTTTGCAATAATCCTATCCCCGATATAAGTAACAAAAACCGAGGATATGAGTTTTTCAGGACCCTCTGCTTGTCCCTGCCGTCGTTGGAGCTGCTCTGCATTTTCAGCCTTGTAGCACAAGGGGCAGACATTCAACAGATATAGTTGACAGAGTAGCGCATGGGTGCAGCTAGCATTTATTTTAAAGCAAAGGACCTTCCAGCTCCGGATTTTATTTTTTTACCCGTTGTAACATTTCGGTTCACTTCCACGCATGCAGGATCCTAGGATCTGTATTTGAGAGCCGGAAGTCTCCATCGAAAAGAAAGCCTTACCTCTTAGGCGTGACACTTGTCTATCCAGCACTGCTAGAAGCACGCAGGCGCGAAAAGTGGTTTGTTGCTTTTAAAAAGTGTTTCAATCTCTGGTCCGGTCCACCGGTTTCATTCAGGTGATCCGTGGTACCTCTCCCTCAAATATTCACACTGCTTTTCAATTGCATTTGCTGCTTCTTTTATTTCTCATATTGCATTTTGTTATATTACAATTGCAACGCTATGGAATTCGAATTGCATTGCAGCACAGCACAATGCACGAAGTAAGGGAAGCAATAAAAACGCAAGCAAAAACCACGCAGCTTTCTAGCACGATGCATTGCAACAGGGAGAAATATCAGTGCACGTTTCACCAAGCCCGTCAGCAATTTTCAAGTGGCCCGTGGTGAGTTTGGGAACCACTGCTTCTAATTTTATATCATGTTTTGCTTCAGTGGCTTCTTAATGCTAACAGGGAATGTTTGCCTGTGTGGGATGCTTCCAACAGGTTTAGTGCTGACGAGGCCTGACACACACAAAGAAAGCAAGCTTTCATGGCTTATATACAGTGGTACCTCGGGTTACAGATGCTTCAGGTTACAGACTCCGCTAACCCAGAAATAGTACCTCGGGTTAAGAACTTTGCTTCAGGATGAGAACAGAAATTGCACCGCGGCAGCGCAGTGGCACCAGCAGGAGGCCCCATTAGCTAAAGTTGTGCCTCAGGTTAAGAACAGTTTCAGGTTCAGAACGGACCTCCAGGACGAATTAAGTTCTTAACCAGAGGTACCAGTGTATAGTGAATGGGACAACAGCTCACATTTCCAATTCCAGTGTTCACAAAATGCTACCTGAAAGTCACTCCATCACTTTTATATCTCTTCTATAGACTGAGAAGTTGTGGGAGGCAGGAAACTAAATTTCCAGCACTTGAGTTGATTTAATACAGTACTTGCATTCCGCTTTTCTAACAAATGTCGAGCTCAAAAGTGGCTCGCAATAATCCCAATAGCATTAACAAATGTTGCAGTCACTAGAATATCAAACGCTATAGCATGTAAAGCAAGCAACAACAAAATAACCAGTGCAATAAAGTCAGTGTAATTCAGAGAGTTTTGCCATGCCAGGATACTTCCTAATCACATGGAACCTTTACTCCAGAGCCCCTGTCCACACAAGGAACATCCCTTTCTGGGAACACTCCTTTCTGATTTCTTGAGATTTTGTATAGAATTGCAGAGTTGGGGTCCAATCTGAAACCATGCTGGACCGTTGCTTAGCTTTGCAAATACGCTAGCACTTTTATTGCTGCACCACTGTGAAAATCACTTGCTTATTTTTTTTTTAATGAGAAAACTGTGCACTTGAAACTGCCCAAAGCTTAACATCCCAGTCTATACAGTATCCATGTTTGTTCTGAGAAATGGCTGCCATCTGTTAACAGAATTCTTGAGTACGTTCGTGAATCCCTGTGCCTGTCTACTCAGATGCCAGCCCCACTGCATCCAGTGAGACTTACTCCCAGGCAAATGTGTAAAGTCTTGTAGCCTGAATCTTACTGAGATAATTCAGTTATGCTGAGTATCTCATTTTGGCAAGCCTGCTGAGTGACAGTAAACTGAACTAAGCCAGATGGATTGCAAAACAAGCTGATACTTGCACAAGCTTTTGACAATTTAATTTTGACAAGGCTGAACTAATATTCAAGACAAATATTGAAAACGCATTAGGATAAAACCAAACACTATTTGCTAATTGCCAAAAATTACTATAAAGAGAAACAGAAATGATTTTTACAGGATATACTCTTTTTTTTTGGCAGTTGCTCTGCTTTTACAGCTCTCCATGATTTTTTTATTTTTAATGAAGACAAGAGGAGGGTTATAACGTGATCTTATAAAGCTAGTAAGATATGGAGCCAGCTGCATTTAGCACACCCTGTACAGAAATGCTGGCAGATTGCTATGTAAGCAGATCTTATTTCAAAACAGAAAATACAGCTGGCAGCAAAATGTGAGATGGGAAATTCATGTTTTTTATTTTTTTAAAAAAACGCAAAACAAAAGAAGGGGGCTTAACTGAGCCCACAGCCCAGACAAAGAATTAGTCATGCCCATTAATTTCAGTAATTTACTTTGAGTAAAACTTAAGTTAAATGCCCCCCAATAACAATAAGATAGCAACAAAACAACAACAGATTGTTAATTTATTTTATACAGTGATTTTCTAAACCACTTAATCAAAGAGCTCTGTAAGCAGTATACAAATGAAATGGTTGATAAAACACAGCAAAAAGCCACAAAACAGTTCAAAAACAATTGTACTCAAAAAACAATAATCATTAAAACACAGAGCAAAACCACAAAACTTTTATAACAAATATGGACAACAAAATTTGGGTCTGGGTAGGCTTTGAGACACAGGTGTGGACTTGTTAGTCTAATCCAGACATGGCCAGACTTGGCCCTCCAGCTGTTTTGGGACTACAACTCCTATCATCCCTAGCTAACAGGACCAGTGGTCAGGGATGATGGGAATTGTAGTCCCAAAACAGCTGGAGGGCCAGGTTTGGCCATGCCTGGTCTAATCTGTAATTTTTTTCTGCAAATCAGCCAACAATGAACTCTAAAGAGCAGGGGGAACCGCACAGCAAACGTTATTTTATAATACATTATCCTTGTCTCCATCGGGAGACAAGCCTTGAACCCTTGTTACCTGTGATCTGTTGACTTCCACTATCATTCCCAACATCAGGAAAGTAGTGAGTTTCAAGGACTATTGCTCCTAGACATTTTTCTGTGTGTGTCTGTGAGCTTACGGTATTTCTAAGATTACGGGTAGCAAGCAATCACCATAACTCATGAAGGCAATCTGTGATTTTGGACAGCGCTTCAGTATAATTACCAATAATAGTAATGAAAAGAAGCCTTACACCTGACTCCTTTGCAAACCTCCTTTTCAAAGCGCATCGCCTCTCCCTTGCTATAATGTGCCATTTGGTTAGATTTATTAGGCCATAATTATAAGCATCCAAATCTAATTTGACTTGGATGTGGGAATAGATTTTCTTTCCAACCTCTCCGGTTCTAGAAAAGAAGCCATTTATTATGTTCAATGAGGATCTGTTATTTGCATTTCCTGTTGTGTCCCTTCAGCAGCTGCTGATTTGAAAAAGCATTCCTCTTAACCTTGTCCAAAGCCCATTGAATGCTTTCCAGCAACTTCCAAATCAAGGCCCTATTAGTGTCAAATGATGGCGGCAGCTGTGGAGCAGAACTTGACAGATAAGACAGGAGAAGCTTTGTAGGTTGAAGACGGAGAGAAAGAAAACAAAAAGCAAATAGTCAGATGCAGAAAACAATTATTTAATAGCTGTTGTTGGTGCTGGGTTTTCCTGCTAGTTGTGGGGGTGGAGTTGAATTATTATTGTTATTAATTATTATTTATTAAATTTGTATACAGCCCTGTACCCACAGGCCTCGGGGTGCTTCCCAACACAAAAATTAGAATAGAAAAACACAAAATGCATAATAAAAATTAAAACAAGAACAACCCAATACCACCCCCCAGCACATTTTAAAAGGACAATGGATGTCAATCAGCTACAGGCCTGGTTAAAGAGGAATGTTTTTGCCTCGCGCCTAAAGGTGTAAAATGAAGGCGCCAGTTGAACCTCCCTGGGGAGAGCATTCCACAAACAGGGAGTTAAAGGGCAGATCCTAACAGGATTAGGGGTAGAGTTGGATGAAGTGTTGGCAGATCCACAAGGGGATCAATCCTGATACAGGTATTTGAAGCTAAGTACTCCTGACAGTACTTAGTACTTCTAGGGATGCAGGTGGTGCTGTGGTCTAAACCACAGGGCCTTGGGTTTGCCGATCGGAAGGTCACCAGTTAAAATCCCCACGACAGTGTGAGCTCCTGTTGTTCGGTCCCTACTCCTGCTCACCTTGCAGTTCGAAAGCACGTCAAAGTGCAAGTAGATAAATAGGTACCGTTCCAGCGGGAAGGTAAACGGTGTTTCCGTGCACTGCTCTGGTTTCGCCAGAAGCAGCTTAGTCATGCTGGCCACATGACCCGGAAAAACTGTCTGCGGACAAATGTCAGCTCCCTCCACAACCCTGGAGTTGTTCGCGACTGGACTTAACTGTCAGGGGTGCTTTACCTTTACCTTTTTACTCCTGACATTAGCTACAATCCATGTGTAGCCTGTAGCTTCATGAGAAATACTGCTTGTAATGTGTTTCCCCTCAAACCAACTTCCCTTCTATCTGGAAACGTAAGCTGCAGTTAAGCTGAGGTGTGTCCACTTCAGATAGCCATTGCACATGCTCAGATGACGGCAGATGAATTGGAGTCTAGGGGGTTGCAGGCATGGGGAAACAGTTCCAGTAATGTGCATGGGGGGGGGGGGAGGAGAGACTTGTGACCCTTACTTTTACAGCAAAGTAAAAATGTGCTTTGAAACAACGATGGGAAACATTGGGAACCTTGCTGTGTTTCAAGCTACTGCTAATTTGTGTACATAGCCTAAGTCAGAGAATGGGCCTTTTGTGTGGTGGCTCCCCAATTGTGGAATGCTCTCCCCAGAGAGGCTCACCTGGCACCATCACTGCATGTCTTCAGGTGCCAGGCAAAAACATTCCTCTTTACTGAGGCCTACGGCTATTCAATAATCTATGGCCTGTGAAAGTGTGGGGAAGTGGACTGTTATTATGATGATTATTTTACTATTAGGCTGTCTGTGATTATGGATTTTTATTATGTTTTTATCATTGATGTTCTATAATGTGTTTTTAATGTTGTACACCGCCCTCGGATTTTCTGATGAGGGTGGTATATAAATTGAAACAACAGGAATGGTCAGCTCAGCACCAATTGTCAGGAGAGGGAATGAAGAATCCAGTTTTCTTTCTTCTGTTAAAAATGTCAGATCCTGAACAGGGAGATATTCTCGGTGATGGACCTTATTTTAGAGCATGGGTAGGCTACCTAAGGCCTGGGGGCCAGATCCAGCCCAATCGCCTTCTAAATCTGGCCCGCGGATGGTCTGGGAATCAGCGTGTTTTTACATGAGTCCTTTTATTTAAAATGCATCTCTGGGTTATTTGTGGGACCTGCCTGGTGTTTTTACAAGAGTAGAATGTGTGCTTTAATTTAAAATGCATCTTTGGGTTATTTGTGGGGCATAGAAAATCATTCATTCCCTCCTCATATAGTCTGGCCCCCCACAAGGTCTGAGGGACAGTGGACCGGCCCCTTGCTGAAAAAGTTTGCTGACCCCTGTTTTACAGCCACGAAGGACGCCAACTACAGGAAGCAAATGACTCTGGGGCGATGGTTCTCCTATCTACCGTGCGTCTGTTTTAGATCTTGTGCCAATGGAATACAACATCAGCTACACTGATCAAGAGGAAAATTCAGAGAAAGAACTACTTATCTATTACCAAAGGATATAAGCCTTGCCTTACTGGATCAGACAAACTGTCCAGCTACAATCTTGTTCAGTGTTTCCGCTTAGAACTTCAATATTAAGTCTGTTTCTTAAGGAGCAAGTCCCACTGAACTCAGTGAGATTAGCTTTTGAGGAAAGAAGCATAGGTTCAAGCTATCTCCCAACAGTAGCCAGCCTGTTAGGTTTAGGAAACACACACGCTGGGCATAACCATAACTAGCCATATCCTAGATGAATCTCCCTTTAAAGCCAGGGGGGGACAGGGGGTGGGCGGGTGTGGGGGACTCCCTGGTCTTGAATGGGGTAACTGTGCCCCTGAAGGACCAGGTGCGCAGCCTGGGAGTCATTTTGGACTCACAGCTGTCCATGGAGGCGCAGGTAAATTCTGTGTCCAGGGCAGCTGTCTACCAGCTCCATCTGGTGCGCAGGCTGAGACCCCACCTGCAGACTGTCTTGCCAGAGTGGTGCATGCTCTAGTTATCTCCCGCTTGGACTACTGCAATGCACTCTACGTGGGGCTACCTTTGGAGGTGACCCAGAAACTGCAATTAATCCAGAATGCAGCAGCTAGACTGGTGACTGGGAGTGGCCACCAGGACCACATAACACCGGTCCTGAGAGATCTGCATGGGCTTCCAGTACATTTCCGAGCACAGTTCAAAGTGTTGGTGCTGACCTTTAAAGCCCTAAACGGCCTCGGTCCTGTATACTTGAAGGAGTGTCTCCACCCCCATCGTTCAGCCCAGACACTGAGATCCAGCGCCGAGGGCCTTCTGGCTGTTCCCTCATTGCGAGAAGCGTGGTTATACGGAACCAGACAGAGGGCCTTCTCGGTAGTGGCGCCCGCCCTGTGGAACTCCTTCCCATCAGATGTCAAGGAAATAAGCAGCTACAGTGGTACCTTGGGTTAAGTACTTAATTCGTTCCAGAGGTCTGTTCTTAACCTGAAACTGTTCTTAACCTGAAGCACTACTTTAGCTAATGGGGCCTCCTGCTGCCACCACGTCGCCGGAGCACAATTTCTGTTCTCAGCCTGAAGCAAAGTTCTTAACCTGAAGTACTATTTCTGGGTTAGTGGAGTCTGTAACCTGAAGCGTATGTAGCCTGAAGCGTATGTAACCTGAGGTACCACTGTATCTTATCTTTAAAAGACATCTGAAGGCAGCCCTGTTTAGGGAAGTTTTTAATATTTAATGCTGTATTGTTTTTAACACCCGATTGGGAGCCGCCCAGAGTGGCTGGGGAAACTCAGCCAGATGGGCGGGGTATAAATAATAAGTTATTATTATTATCCTTTCTTTCTTTCTTTGGTGATTACTCTTGGCCGAGTAAGAATGTCTTCCATGAACACAGTCTTAGTGGTGTGTCCATTAGTGACTGTGGAGGCCAATTCTGGATCAGTATGTCCCTCCACAGTGGGGACATAGGTTTCCAGGCGGGAGTTGATCACAGTGAGGTTTTGCCAAAGGCGCTTTCCTCTTAGTTCGTTTCTCCCTTTTGTCCTGAGTTTGTGCTTCTTCAAAGTCCATGACACCTTTGGTAAAGGCTGTTCTCCAACTGAAGCGCTCTCAAGCCAGTGTTTCCCAAATTTCCATACTTACACTGCACATACATAAGCACTGTTTGTGCTTATGTTCACATACCTCTGAGCACTGATGTTTCTTCTCACCTGTTATGGCTTCTCACCTGTCACCCCTAAACTAGAAGTCTCCCAATTATGGCACCTGAAAGTCTATTTTGTCTAAGCACCCCATGGAAGTAAACTCTGATGTTTAAGGTCTTGCTAATATTTCATGCAACATGGGCTTAATGGAACCCATATATCAGCATTTTGTTGTATTGTCTTTTGCTCATCAGGGTGTAAATGGGCTTCAAGGTAATTTTTAATCTATATGGAAATTAGGTGTTATTACTGCAGCCACAATACAAATCAGTCAGCACAGGAAAAGGAAAGAAGGATAATTTGCCGAAAAGCAATATTTATTGGGGAAAGAAGACAAGTTGGCTCTTAATAATTAGTCACCTGCAGATGGAGATGGATTTGATTTATTTTAGGAACACTTTTGATGAATCTGTTAACACAGTCATGTGGGTTCTGTTTACAGAATCTGTTTCTCTGTGTGGAAATGGGTGCTATTCTGATTATTCCTGATATCTTCATTATGTACCTTCCAGTGCATGCAATTCAAGATAGGACTATAGGCTATGAGCAGCTTAAGTGTTAAAACAACAAAGAGTCCTGTGGCACTTTAAATGCTAACAAATATATTTATTATGGCATAGGCATCAGTGGACTAAAGCCGGGTTTGTCAGATGCATCTGACGAAATAGGTTTTAGTCCAAAAAGAACTTATACTATAATTTGTTCCAGGCATGAGGCTGCTACCTTGCTAAAGCTCTGCAGGTTATGGTCTGGTTAGCATCTGGAAGAAAAACTGCTCAGGAACCACATACACAACACCTTGGTTTCCATGAGGGTTATAAATGTAAGGAAGGGGATAAATGAAATATACTGTGAAAATACATTTGTTAGTCTTTAAGGTGACACAGGGCTCTTGCTGTAATGTATTAGCAATGCTATTCTTCTAGATATTGTTGCAACAAAAAATAATCTGATTGCGCTATAACTAGAGCTCATATGAATGAGCAGAGTGTACTCTGTAAATGCTAAACGTTGCAACCAGGAAATTCGGCACCTATATTCTGCTACAGGTGATACCAGGCCTAATTTACAGAGCGTTCTAGTGACTGCACTGAAACAAAAATGTTCCATATTCAAGCTGCATGATGAAAGCTATTTGCAAATAGAAAATTATCTGGCCACTTTCATGTTTATTTAATCTATATTATTATTACATATGTTTATATGCCATTTTTTGTCACAAGTGACTGCAAAACAGTTCTCATAAATAATCATATTAATACAAATCTCAGAACACAATCAAGATAACAGTAAAATATCACCAACATCAATAATAAAACCACAAAACCAGTACTATAAAACAAAGCGTAATCTAGGCTCAAAAACAGTCTAATCATGACCACCAAAAGTTAGGAAAAAACCAAGTAAATTTCCATTGAACTCCCAAGGAGCATGTGGACATTCAGAACTGTTCCAGACCTGGTACCAGCACGGTACTAGAGCCATTGTTCTAGAACCCAAGGTCTGGATTTGGTCGCTGGATTCAAGCTTCCCCACTTCTGCGGTAGAGTCCAGAACATTCAGTTAAGCTTTCTGAGGGTTATACTTAACAAAGCCTTTTTCTGTTTTCAAAAGATTAACAGCATCCTCGTCTTCAAAATATTACAGTTACTTTTTTTTTTAACGTCTCTGTCGCAGCAGGAAGACCTAAATCTACCCTGATAACTGTAAAAAAGTATATTAACTTCACCAAAGTTGCTGCTGTCTGACAGTGATTTGGCTAGGCTATAAGTCACTGCGGAGCATTGCTGTGTACATCAGCCGACAGCTGCAAAAATAAAAGGGCCAGATGTAAAAGTTATATATTAATGTAGTCTGAAGTGGGGGGGGGGGAGAGAAAGAAGCCATCCCTCAACGCTTTAAAATAAGCAGCTGTACTTAAAGTGACATCGTCAGGTGAAATATATTATGAGACGGCACCTTGACATCGACGCAGAATGAGCCCAGTGCGGCTGGGATGAAACAGTCTGCAAAAGATGTAAAATCATGAAACTGGGGAAGAAGAGACAACTATTAAGGAGGAAGAGCAGGAGATGCTGCTATCTCACACTCCTCCATAGCAAAAATGGTTAGAACATGGGAGACTGCCTTATACCGTACTTCTCATTGTATAAGACTATGCTATATTCTATAAAAATCATGCTAAAAAGTGGGGGTTGTCTTATAGCCAGTGTGGTGTAGTGGTTAAGAGCGGTAATCTCGTAATCTGGGGAACCGGGTTCGCGTCTCCGCTCCTCCACATGCAGCTACTGGGTGACCTTGGGCTAGTCACACTTCTCTGAAGTCTCTCAGCCTCACTCACCTCACAGAATGTTTGTTGTGGGGGAGGAAGGGAAAGCAGAATGTTAGCCGCTTTGAGACTCCTTCGGGTAGTGATAAAGTGGGACATCAAACCAAACTCCTCCTCCTCCTCCTCCTCCTCCTCCTCCTCCTCCTCCTCCTCCTCCTCCTCTTCTTATACATGGGTAGTGCATAGGATGGACATTTGATTGGTTGCTGCCGAGACTGTCAGCGGCTATTGTGCGTGTTATTGGGTGCTGCATCAATGGGTGGTGTTGATTGGCTGATGCTCTGGCATTTGGGCAGTCAAATGGCAGCTTCTCTTCTGCCAGCGATGGGACAGACGGGAGGCGGATATAGCGATGCATTTGGGTGAGCGATTTTTGGCAATCCCCCCTAAAAAAAGCCCAACAACCCTGAGTAATCCTCCGCAAAAAAAGCTCTGTGCCATCTCCCCCCATTTTCTTAAATTTGAGTCCCCCAAAATAGAGGTCGTCTTATACATGGGGGCGTCTTATAGATGGAAAAGTTAGTCCGACATAGAGGTTCATACAGGAGTATTTGTCAGGAGCTCATCCTACACTCGAGTAGGACCCTGGCAGAGACACATGCCCGACTGGCATGTTCTTTGCCTCCTGGTTGATTGTTCGGGAGCTTCAAAAGCGCTCTTCTACCCAAACACCACAGCGACTGATGCCAACAGACATCAGCACACTTAGGGATCCACAGAGTTTGGGCAGCTTGCGTAACAGACCTCAGCAACTCAGCATTTTGGCTAATCTACTTTATTTACATATAAACACACACGGAGCACTGCAACATGGCTCCCTCCCTCTCTAGCATCAGACAGCAAAGAGAGAAAGGACAATAGTCCAACTTCACAGAACACAGTAACACAAACATCCTGTCTCCGTCACTTCCCACTCCATGGAGTCAAAACATATCACCGTCATGTGATAGACAACAATCCCATGGCTGCAATCTTGGAGCAGGAATTCTAACAGTATTTCTCTGTACCTGGAGATGTTGTGGATTGAACCTGGGGGCATTTCTGTTCACTCAGGCTCTTTAAAAACATGCTATGTTTCATAGCTTGGGCCTCTCCATTCATAAATACATTCACGGAACTGCCAAAGCCAGAACAGCAATTCATTTTTGGTTCGCTTGTTCCTTTTTCGGTTTGTTGAATGAAGAATGGAACATGTTAGGAAACAAAACAGGAAAAGGCTGGGAAAGGGTGACCTGTGACAGGACTCACAAATAGTCATTAAACCCGCCATGCACAGTAGAAAGAGAGTGAATTACCATTGTATAAGCTCTAAACCACTGAGCCTCTTGGGCTTGCCGATCAGAAGGTCAGCGGTTCGAATCCCTGCGACAGGGTGAGCTCCCATTGCTTGGTCCCTGCACCTGCCAACCTAGCAGTTCGAAAGCACGTTAAAGTGCAAGTAGATAAATAGGTACCGCTTTATAGCGGGAAGGTAAACGGCATTTCCATGCGCTGCTCTGGTTCGCTGGAAGCGGCTTAGTCATGCTGGTCACATGACCCGGAAGCTGTACACTGGCTCCCGCGACCAGTAAAGCGAGATGAGCGCCGCAACACCAGAGTCGTCCACGAGTGGACCTAACGGTCTGGGGTTCCTTTACCTTTAAGCCCTTGGATAACAGACCGTGGGTCTGTCGCTCTGGTACCACATTCCCTCATCCTTACCCTTTTGCTCGGAACATTCTTTTGCTAAATTCTGCAGAGTAAAGTTTTCAACATTCCATTAGGTTACATGTAAGCAGCCATTAAAAAAAAAAAGTTTCAACAGGCAGTCTGCAGGGAAATCCCTTTTATGTAGAAATGTTCGCAGCTGCTGTCATGGAAACATGACTTTCTTCCAAGGACCAAGAAGAAAGAAATGCATTTAACAACTCGGTCCCCAATGGAATGATGCACTCTGGGTTGCATATGGAGTGCCAAGCTAACCATGAATTTTCATGTCCACCCAATGGGCCCGTAGCTCTTTGCAGTGAATAAAGTCACTAGATAGATAGACAGACAGACAGACAGACAGACAGACACATATAGATAGATAGATAGATAGATAGATAGATAGATAGATAGATAGATAGATATAGATAGATAGATAGATAGATAGCACAGCAGATAATCAAATATCTCTGCATGAAGAGTAAATGCAATTTTTATTAAGCATAGGCTGAAAATAGTTATAACACCTTAAGGCTGCAATCTTCTACCTATACCTAGTTGTTGGCATCTATCTATCTCGGGAGACAATGGAGGAGTGCACCTTTGGGGGTGAAGTCAAATTGCAGGACGTTTGCAGGGCCTACTGTGGCTGTGAAATGGGAGAGACATGTTTTGTTGCAGCTGGGGCAGATGAAGCTCTCCTCTTGCAGTGTTGGGAACAAGGATCCGTGCCACAAGACATGCACGACTCCAACATTCTTGACCACAAGAACAAAGGCAGCCACCTTGGCTGTAACAACTACTGTGGGATCTTACTTCTGAGTACTGTGGGGAAAGCCTTCGCTCAGCAGATTACCTGAAGGTCTATGGGGAAAGCCCACTTAAATCGTAATGGGCATTAATTTATTCATTTCAAAATCTAGTAAGTTAGTCCTGGTGCATTTGGGAACCACCCTACTCACCCTGCTGAGTGGGCCCTGGACTTTTGCACAAAATACCTGCTCTGATTTAACACTGTCATGAAATCAATGGGCCTTTAAAGCCCCATGTGGTCTCTTTCACTTCGTATAAATACTCAGAATCACAGAGTTAACCTTTTTGTACTGAAAACCAGTTGCTCTTGGGCTGTGCTTTAAACCCAATCAGTATTTGTATTCTGTTTCTTGCAGATTGCTTCACAGATAATCACAGCACATACTTACCATACAAATTTATATTTGTTTTGTACCACTCATGGCATTCCCCTGGGAATGCTGCTTTGGCCAAGGTGCAAATAATACTGCTGGAAAAAAACAGACAAATATTTCCCATGCAAGAAGGAATGTGTATTTAAGTCTGTGTTGTAGACAATAGATCAGCACGGGCAACAGTAGCTGCTCCTATCCTCTCAGTAATGGAATGAAAGGAAGGTTGTGAGAGTTGATCAATGTCTCAGTGGGATGTGAAATGCTTGGAATAGATTCATTTTCATCAGCAAACTTAAGCAGATCTGAAAAGCTCTTATATCAAAGCCTGCTAGGCAATAAAGCAATAGGAATCAAGAGGCTAATAAGAGGCATCAAAGTGGCATTCTAGCAACACCTGCTTTTGTTTCATGAGTTTGGTTCTGGGGAAAACACATCCCACCTCTGAGTTACAAGTGTATGTGCAGATTACTACATATAAAGCTGTTGTGAGTACTGTGCCAAGGGAGAAAAGCACAGCTCCGGACATGTCAAACCTGCCTGAGGTAGGAATATTGAATTTCAGCAACAACATGCTTCCTTTATGTACCTTAAGCCTGACGAGAGCTTGAACTGTGTCAGGTGATCAGTGGCTTTATGCTGGAGGGTTAAAAACTTAGCAGTTTGCTGAGAGTTAGAAAACAGCTGTATCTTACGTATGTACCACAGCCTTTTCCCCCAGAAGCTTCTGTGCAACTCTAGAAAGCCAGATGTAAAGTGCCCAGCAAATGTGCTTTAATAATAATAATAATAATAATATTTTTTTATTTATATCCTGCCCTCCCCAGCCGAAGCCAGGTTCAGGGCGGCTAACAACAATAAAATAATACAACATTCTAAAATCATTTCATTATAAAATTAATTAAGCGTGACTTGTTAAGGATAATGATTTCATTTACTGAAATGGGCTGTTGTTACTGGAATAACAGTCACAACAGAATGGGATGCCTCTCTCATGTCACTCACAGTCAGCCAATCACATGAGAGCTACTGCCGGGGGGGGGGGGGGAAACACCATGTTAACACAGTAAAACATTCTTGTGTACTTTTAACATTATATTCAATCCTCAAATCCTAATGTCATTATTTCTTTTTCTTTTTCATGCAAAAAGTCCATGAGAGGATTCTAATAAACATGTGGCCTAACTCAGTATAAAAGGGACGCGGGTGGCGCTGTGGGTTAAACCACTGAGCCTAGGGCTTGCCAATCAGAATGTCGGCAGTTCAAATCCCTGCACGGGGTGAGCTCCTGTTGCTCGGTCCCTGCTCCTGCCAACCTAGCAGTTCGGAAGCTGTACGCCGGCTCCCTCGGCCAATAAAGCGAGATGAGCGCCGCAACCCCAGAGTTGGTCATGACTGGACCTAATTGTCAGGGGTCCCTTTACCTTTACCTTTAACTCAGTATAAAGAGGTTTCTTACATTCTTATGATTGGCATCGTTGCATAATCACCACAGTTTTCTCAGCTTGCTGGTTTGGACTGGCTGTGAAATTTACTTCCAGCCTTTGGACTCTGCCTGGAAAAGTGAAAATAGCTCTGCTGGCTTTGTGGTTTCAAAGCATTTGCTGTCATGTTCACAACTTGAACTGTCCTGTACAATATATTTCCTTTTCTACCATGTCTCTCTTAGTCCTTCAATCTCCCAGACAGCATAGAGGGAAGCAAAGAGCAGGCTGGTGAGATCACAACACTCCATTTTTGCAGCTGTGTGCAGACAACCACAACAGGAAGCTAGTTGTTCAACTGGTCGCTCTAATGAAAACAGCACAAGCAGTGCTTTGAATATAGAAGTTTAATATTTTGTTTGTACTTTGTAAGACAAGTTCATCACCAGCATTTAGGTAATACCACAATCTCAGAGCAGCGCAAGATTGCAGGGGTTTCAGGCACTCAC
This sequence comes from Podarcis cretensis, assembly GCF_951804945.1. Classification (NCBI taxonomy): domain Eukaryota; kingdom Metazoa; phylum Chordata; class Lepidosauria; order Squamata; family Lacertidae; genus Podarcis; species Podarcis cretensis. The sequence goes on from NC_137187.1 coordinate 16,696,972, forward strand.
CCAGGGATCGTGTTTCCTTTTGGAAATGAGGCACAGTGGGAGCTGGTGTCTTTAGGATATATAGATTCTTCGTCTTTGGCAATCACTCATAGCCGAGTAAGATTGTCTTCCATAAACACGGTTTTAACAATGAGTCCGTAGGTGACTGTGGAGGCCAATTCTGGATCCACACATCCTTCCACAGTGGGGACATTAGTTTCTGGGCGGGAGTTGATCACGGTGTGGATTTGCCAAGCGTTCCTCCTAGCACTTTTCTCCCTTGTGTCCCGAGTTCGAGTGTCTTCAAAGCCCATGACACCAACTGGAGTGCTCGCAGGCAAGTGTTTTCCAATTGTTGGTGTTTATACTACATTTTTTTAGATTTCCCTTGAGACAGTCTTTGAACCTCTTTTGTTGACCACCAGCATTACGCTTTCCATTTTAAGTTTAAGAATAGAGTAGTTGCTTTGGAAGACAATAATCAGGCATCCACACAACATGACCAGTCCAACGAAGTTGATGTTGAAGAATCATTGCTTCGACACTGGTGATCTTTGCTTAACCCAGTACACTGATATTAGTTCGCCTGTCTTCCCAAGTGATGTGTAAAATTTTCCGGAGACACTGTTGATGGAATCTTTCAGGGAGTTGGAGATGGCATTTATAAGTGGTCCATGTTTCACAAGCATACAGTACGGTTGGCAGTACAATAGCTTTGTAAACAAATATAGATTACAGTGGCACCTCAGGGCTGATGGGAGTTGGCTTCCAACAACGTTTGGTTCCCATCCCTGCTGTAGGCAGTCAATCCAATGCTTGCTAATAATTCATTCTCAGGAATGGTAAGGAAAACCTGCAGTGATGTGAACTTCATGACATCAAAGCTGGGGCCATCATTACAGTGGTACCTCCGGTTAAGAACTTACTTCGTTCTGGAGGTCTGTTCTTAACCTGAAACTGTTCTTAACCTGAGATACCACTTTAGCTAATGGGGCCTCCCACTGCTGCTGCGCCGCTGCCACCCGATTTCTGTTCTCATCCTGAAGCAAAGTTCTGAACCCGAGGTACTATTTCTGGGTTAGCGGAGTCTGTAACCTGAAGCGCCTGTAACCTGAAGCATCTGTAACCCGTAGTAAAAGTAAAGGAACTCCTGACCATTGGGTCTAGTCGCGGACAACTCTGGGGTTGCGGCGCTCATCTCGTTTTATTGGCCGAGGGAGCCGGCGTACAGCTTCCAGGTCATGTAGTCAGCATGACTAAGCCGCTTCTGGCGAACCAGAGCCGTGCACGTAAATGCTGTTTACCTTCCCACTGGAGTGGTACCTATTTATCTACTTGCACTTTGACATGCTTTCGAACTGCTAGGTTGGCAGGTGCAGGGACCGAGCAACGGGAGCTCACCCTGTCACGGGGATTCGAACCGCCGACCTTCTGATCGGTAAGTCTTAGGCTCTGTGGTTTAACCCATAGCACCACCCGCATCCCGTAACCCAAGGGCCATCTGGGGTCCAAACCCATGCAATGCAGGCATCTTTTACCCGACGTGGACCTCGAACCCACGACCCTAAGGTTAAGTCTCATGCTCTACCAAAACGTAATTTGTCTTAAACTACAAAGTATTGAGATGAAATTAGAAGTACAAACAGCTAAGGCCTTGTTCATATACCTTGTCTCAGCTGAAGTATGAACCCAGGTACGTTGAAGCACACTAGGTTCAGTAATACAAAAACCAGCAGGGACCAAATTGCTTTGTGGATTGAAAATCAATTAGGTAATTCTACAGGAGTGTCTATATATAGACCAAATTATGGGATATAAGATTCCCGCTGATCTTCTATGAATTCTTTTGAACGACCTACATTCTGAAGACACCAATCTAGAAATGATTAACTTCTTGATGGCAGCTAAGATTACAACTGCATTACACGGACAAAAAAAATTATGTCACTATTATCTGTTGAGTTCAGTCTACTATTGGATGTGAACATTGTGTCTAACCTAAGAGACATGCGTTTGAAAATTGCTTTGAGGAAAGTTGGTCCACATTTCTTAGGCTCTGCATAAATTCCAGGATGACATCAGAACCCATAATTAAAATACATAGTAAACCAACTACATTAAAACATCCATAATTAAAATATACAATGAACAAGCCAATTCAAATAGTTTAACAGCTAAAACAACAATCAAAGCAGAAAATCAGGATGGGCACACAGAGAGGAAGGAAGAGAGGAAATAAGCACAACGGAGACTGCAGGATATATGGTCTGTTTACACAGATATACAACCTGAACCTATAGTGGAGGGGTTCATAGCATTAACACCCCAAGGGGGTCTTGCTTCTCCCATAGCCACAGCCTTGGATTCAAGCAAAAATCAGGCCTGGCTGTCTGACCCTTAGCTTGCTGCTTTCTCTTCTCTCTCCCATCACGTGAAACACTGCCCTTTTGTCTTCCTAACTAAGACAGTTGGGGGAGGGAGGCAAACCCACTTGTCTTCTGGCTCAAAGTCACTCCCTTTGTTTTCTTAACGACCCATCTTTAGCTGGTTACTACAAGGCTGGCCTGGCTATCCCAGCAATTGAATGCATGCTGGATCCAGGAATTCGAGGGGGGGGGCAGGCATATAGCCTAGTCCCCCTCGCAAAAAGCCTCTTAACAATATGATGTGGGGCAATGGGTTTCCTGCTGCTGCTCTGTTAGTTTATATGCTGTTTTATGCTCAAGAGTGCTGTGGTGACTACCATCACTAAGCTGCGTATCATTAATAAACTCAAATATTGCAGAAATATCTTGCATCACCAGTGCTCTCTCCTCCAAGGAAACCAAACTCAAGGAAGTGCTACCCTAGAATATGTCATTGTTTGGGAGAAATGGGACACATTGAATATGAATGTGGCAAGGCCTCCTTCCAGCTGCTTTGCCCCACCCTCTGGCCCTAGGAGTCCTCAGAAGAAAGCTGTGCCTGGAGAAAGAACTGAGGGGAGAGACTCCATCAGGCAAGGCCTCCTTCCACCTGCCTTGCCCCACTCTCTGCTTCTCAATGTGTATTGTATTGTTTTATGTACTGTGGCTTGCTGTTGTTTTATTGATTATAGTTTAGATATTATTGTAACTGTTGAGTGGATTTCTGTTTAACTTTTATATGTTGATATTATTATTTTATACTATTCTAATGATTGTTGAATGTTACTTTTTGGATGGAGGTTGCCTATTTTAAAGTTATGTTTTATTATCACATTTTTGTATTGCATTAGATTGTTATAAGATGTACATTTTTTGTTTCTTCAGCTTGTAAACCGCCTTGAGTATTGTAAGATAGAAAGGCGGTATACAAATTAAAAATGATGATGATGGTGAAGAATGTGCATTCATGGCAAATTGCCTTCTGTGAACATGTGTACCCATGGCCAGTGGTGTAGCATGGAGGAGGAGGCGCACAGGGACGGTTGCCTGGGTGCAAAATTACTAGAGGTGCAAAATTTCAGCGCCTGGTGCTGCCTCAGTACATCTGTGCACTTCCATTGAAAATGGCTTCTCCATGTGAACCAGGAAGTTACCTCTCCAGACAACTAACGGACCTTGTTTTCTTCTCTCTGCGGCTGCAATTTCCTGGGTGATGCAGATGCCGTTAGGCAGTTGAATGCGCATGCATACTCCATCTGTTTCCGTCCCTCCCACTCTGCCTCCGCGTGGCCCTAGGCAGTGGCAACCCACGCTACGCCACTGCCTTTGGGCAAATTGTTTTCAAGGTTTTGAGCTCTGTTGTCTGTGAAGCCTTACATCATAACAGTGTTTCTATAACCGCAAAATGTAACCTCCTGAACCAGTTACTGGAAACAGAATATCTTCATTAGTTAGTACATGGATATGCTTTCATCATTAAACGTAAAACATAAAATGCAACTCTTCTTATCTTCCACATTAGTTACAGTTGTAAGAATAAATTAAGCCTGTTTGAGGATGCAACATTATAATCATCCTCCCTAATTGGTTTTGGTGGCTTCAACATGGTCTGCCATTCTTTTTCCACCAGCTGTAAATAGTTCTCTATTGAGCAGTGTAGACCACTTGTTACTGAGACTTCTGGGTTAGCGCGATCGGTTAATGGCGGATTCCCTCCGAGCTCCGGAGGGAATCGGCTCTGCTGAAGACGGGTCTTACCGCGCCGGCGACGCGGGGACCCTTAGAAACCGCAGGCGCGGAAGCCTGCGGACTTGGTGACTCGGTGGGCACCTTTAAGCGCCCTCCCCGACCCACGAAGAGCCTTTTTAAAGGCTACGGAGAGGGTACGGAGAGTGGCGTGGTGCTGTGAGTAGACCGCTACTTCAGTGGAGCGAAGCCGCGAGCCATGGCCGGAGAGCGCTGACTTTTTTCCCAAAATTTGGACTGGAAAACAAACAACCCGTGAGTAAAATGGAATTTGGACTTTAAAAATTTTTTTTACCTTGGAATTTGGCACGACTGTGGGATGCGCTAAAGGGAAGTCTGCACCCCCCCTACCTACAAATGATTTAAAGCAAGAACCGGAGAACTAAGGTGGAAAGATTATTGTTTTTGTGGTGTTAGACAAAGATATTTCCATGAATTTGACAGAAGAAGTTTTTGTGCTGGAGAGAAAGGGAGGACTCTTGGAAGTGTTCGGGTAAACCCCCCCCCCAACCCGGGAGCGTCCTGAGCGGGTGCCGGAGGAAAAAGAATAAGGAGTTTGACAGCTGTCAAAGGAGCTGTCAAACGGGCGGTTAAAGTTAAGTGCTTTGCTACTTAATAACTCTCAGAACTAAAGGTGTTACATTTGAATAGAGGTGGTTGGAAACAAAGTAGTAATAAACAACAAAGTGACGGATTGTTGGAAAAGGACTATTAAGCAATTGGAACCCCCCTAGGGGGAACTAGAGACATTACAATGGCTGCAGAGGGAAAATTACTGGCAGAGATAGAAAAAATGTTTTTTCTCGTGGGAATTTTGCAAGAGCAGAGCACGGCTATGAACAAAGAACTTTTGACCTTGAATTCTAAAACAAACAACTCTGCTGAATGCATAAAGGATTTAACTGATAAAGAATCTGTGGCTGAACCAGAAATGACATCTTTGGAATCGATGGAGAGGAAAGAAGGAGCGGAGAAAGTACAGGCGGAAAATACCAACCAGAAATTTATATTGTCAGAAAAGAAAGAAGAAGATCTTCGGATTATAAATCTGAGAAAGATGAGAAAGATGAAGAAGGAAGTCCCTGGAGTACTTGGAACACTGGAATTTAAAAGAATAAAGAAACATGATTGGGACTTCCTTTTTGAGTATGGGAGAGCAGCTGACCTTTTGCAGCAACTGCTTCTAAACATTTCGGATGGAAGAAAATTTGTTGTGACTGTGACAGAACTCCTTCGAGACCTGAGGACCAACAAAAAGGATTACCAACAAAATCGGCAGAGAGAGACTAACAGAGAGTTGAGGGCCTCGGATGTGAGGAGTCCGGGCTAGGAACTGTTTTTGTGGACATTTGCTTGGGAAGGGACGGAGACCGGGGTAGGGAGGGAGGGGAGAATTGAATTTCAAAATTTTATGATTTTTGTATTTGGCTATTGTGATCTATAAGTAGTATAAGAATGGGAGAAATTCATGGAAGGGAAGTTAGGTCGACCTTAGAAAAAGGATTTAATGTTTATGAGAGAATTGGATAAGTTAAATGTGGACAACTAAAAAGAGCTAAGTTTTAAAAATAATAACAATATGTTTAAGATGATAGACAAGAACTTGCTGAACTAATTATTGGAATTGGGATGTATGAAGAGGGGGTGGGGGGAAGTCCGGGAAAGAGGGTAAAGAAAGTAAGGGTATGAAAATGTATATGTGTTGTCTTTGTCTTTTTATGTGTGTGTGTCTTTATAAAATGTAAAAACCCAATAAAAATTTTTATATAAAAAATAGACCACTTGTTACTTATTTCCTAAGTGAATTATGGTCTGGTCTGCAGCACTGTAAATAGCTCAGCAAAAATATATTTATTGGCTGCAGTCTAGTTTGAATGTCTTTACATTCTTTTAAAAATATTATATTTAAAAATGTTGAAATACCTGGAACTGGTCATTTCGCTTGCTGTGGAGCTTCTTGTGTTGTTCCCGGAAGGCCAAATAGATTGTGTTCCTGTTTTAGCAAAACACTTAACGGAGATTAAATGAAACAAATGATCTCTGTAGATCATGCTGTTTTAGCAAATTTATTTTTTATTTAAAGTATCTGATTTCTGCTGCAGACACAAGGTATCCCACCATGCTAATCTACAATAAAGGTAAAGGTAAAGGGAACCCTGACCATTAGGTCCAGGCCGACTCTGGGGTTGCGGCGCTCATCTCGCTTTATTGGCCGAGGGAGCCGGCGTACAGCTTCCAGGTCATGTGGCCAGCATGACTAAGCCGCTTCTGGCGAACCAGAGCAGTGCATGGAAATGCCGTTTATCTTCCCGCCGGAGCGGTACCTATTTATCTACTTGCACTTTTGACATGCTTTCGAACTGCTAGGTTGGCAGGAGCAGGGACCGAGCGACGGGAGCTCACCCTGTTGCGGGTATTCGAACCGCCAACCTTCTGATCGGCAAGTCCTAGGCTCTGTGGTTTAGACCACAGCGCCACCCGCGTCCCAATCTACAATACCCCCCCCCCAAAATACCCATGTAGAATCTCTCTCTCTCTCTCTCTCCAAAATACAGGGTGATATTTAACATTAGTCATTGATTAATCCAATGATTTCATCCTGTTTATTTTAGTCATCCCATATCACAGTACAATGCACCCAGCTGATCACATCAGCCAGGCATCATTTTATTGCTGAAACACCCTCTCGGATTGGAAGGACTGTAAAAACTAAAGGCCATCTATTTAACCCAACATGTTCTGGAATGTTGTTTCATAGTTTGGGGGTAGTCCTGGCTGTTACAGAATTCCCTTCATGTAATTAAGATTTTTCTGAACAGAGTTCTACTGTAAACCAGGGGTGGGAAACCTGGGCCCTCTAGTGATGTTAATGTACGACTACCCTGATCATTGACTATGCTTGTTGGGGCTGATGGGAGTTGGCTTCCAACAACGTTTGGTTCCCATCCCTGCTGTAGGCAGTCAATCCAATGCTTGCTAATAATTCATTCTCAGGAATGGTAAGGAAAACCTGCAGTGATGTGAACTTCATGACATCAAAGCTGGGGCCATCATTACAGTGGTACCTCCGGTTAAGAACTTAGTTCGTTCTGGAGGTCCGTTCTTAACCTGAAACTATTCTTAACCCGAGGTACCACTTTAGCTAATGGGGCCTCCTGCTGCTGCCGCGCCGCCAGCACATGATTTCTGTTCTCATCCTGAAGCAAAGTTATTAACCTGACGTACTATTTCTGGGTTAGCAGAGTCTGTAACCTGAAGCGTCTGTAACCTGAAGCGTCTATAACCTGAAGCATCTGTAACCCGAGGTATCACTGTATTTTTATTCTAACACATTTCAAACACCTGAAAAAACATCAAAGCAGCATACAAACTCAACAGTTTAAAACAGAAGGTCTAAAAAGGTTGGGCAGATAAAGAAGAAGTTTGACTAGTACCAGAAGGCAACCAGAGTTGGAACAAGGCAAACCTCCCTAGAAAGGACTGTCCAAAGACAGGGCAGCTGCGCTGAAATGACCCTCTCTCAGATCACAGAGCTACAGTTCCAAGCACCCTTAGCAACCTACAGCTCCTACGATTCATTAGGGGGAAAGCCATGACTGTTAAAGCTGTATAAAAGTGCTTTAAATGTTAAGTCTCAGTGAACAAAGCATGCATGCATAGATCAGGGACTGTGACAGGCTTCTAGAACTTTCCAGAAGACAAGGATAGTGAATACTGGATGAAACACTGTTTCTCTGTGAGGTAGGAAAGTAACAGCCATGCTGTTGACATAGTAAACCCACAGGAATCCATAAAATGAAGGGGAATAAAGTTTGCAGCACTCAGGTATTTGGAGTGCAGAGAATAGGATCTTCCAGGTGAGTTACAGGTGGATATTTCCAGCAATACACAAGATTACAGTGCTTGTAGAGACTTGCTAGTCACTGGGACATATAGGAAGTCTTCAATTATAGATACAATACTGTACACAACATACTGTATCATTTATAATGTGCAACTTTAAAACTTAATGCTTCCCTCCTTTACATAGAAAAGAAATCAGTATATTTGATGATTGATTATCATGATTCAGTTTTCGGTATAGGCGTTTAACATGTTTCTATTAAATCTAGATTTCCTTTGAAACCAGGTTATTTCTTACAAAAGGATTCTTTCAAATCTGTTTTTTTGAAAACCAATAACTTCATTTCTAGCCATCCCGGGTAGCACCTCGAACACTTTCAGTCCATTATAGCTTGATTAATCACGTTGCTTCTTTTCAGGCAGCAATTCTGTTCCCATTCATTACTCCCCCTTCCTTTTTTTGGGTGCTCATTATTTTAGTATTTGCTTTCTGCAGAAATGAAAAGGGGTTCTACTCCACTCAGGTCACTTAATTACAGCAAGCACACTCCCCCCCTCCCCCCAAGAAGGTGAACTTTTTGCTGAATCATGGAATTATGATCAGCTTGAAATGACTAACAAGCACAGCCTGTTCTCAGACCTCTCTTGCTTTCTTGAATGCCAGCACATCATTGATCATAGCTTCTGTCTATTAAAGGTTCAAGTTTAAGATCTCTCCTAGCACTCCTGCACATTTTACAAAATAAATAAAAAACCAACACTTTTATACCAGGAGTGGGAAAAGCTTATCAACCTGAGGGCCACATTCCCTTGAGGGGGACTTTCTGGGGTCCAGAGGCAGAAGTGAGTAGTAGAGCAAAAGAAGAAGAAGAAGAGTTTGGATTTGATATCCCACTTTATAACTACCCTAAGGAGTCTCAAAGAGGCTAACATTCTCCTTTCCCTTCCTCCCCTACAACAAATACTCTGTGAGGTGAGTGGGGCTGAGAGACTGCCCAAGAAGTGTGACTGGCCCAAGGTCACCCAGCAGCTGCATGTGGAGGAGCGGAGACGCGAACCCTGTTCACCAGATTACGAGTCCACTGCTCTTAACCACTACACCACACTGGCTCACTGGCTCTACATTACCATTGTTCAGTAAGCTGCATTGCATCCATGCAAAAGCAGGTATGCTGCTACTGAGCTCTTATATATTTATTTATTGCTTTTTTATTTCACCTTTCCTCTAAGGAGCTCCTTTTATCTTCACAACAACCCTGTGAGTTAGGTTAGGCTGAGAGTGAATGACTGGCTGAAGGTCACTCAGCACAATGGAGATCTGGAACCTGGTTTCCCAGGTCCTAGTAATAATAATAATAATTTTATTATTTATAACAGGGATCAGCAAACTTTTTCAGCAGGGGGCCGGTCCACTGTCCCTCAGACCTTGTGGGCAGCAGGACTACATTTTTTTTTAGGAAATGAATGAATGAATGAATGAATGTGCATTTTAAATAAAAGGACACATTCTACTCATGTAAAAAGCACGCTGATTCCCGCACCACCTGCGGGCTGGATTTAGAAGGCGATTGGGCCGGATCTGGCCCCCGGGCCTTAGTTTGCCTACCCATAATTTATACCCTATCCATCTGGCTGGGTTTCCCCAGCCACTCTGGGTGGTTTCCAACACATATAAAAACATAATATAACATCAAACATTAAAAGACTCCCGATACAGGGCTGCCTTCAGATGTTTTCTAAAAGTCAGATAATTGATCATTTCCTTGACATCTGATGGGAGGGCATTCCAAAGGGAGGGAGCCACTGCTGAGAAGGCCCTCTGCCTGGTTCCCTGTAACTTCATTTCTCGCAGAAGGCTCTCGGAGGCTCAGAGCTGGACCTTAGTGTCTGGGCTGAATGATGGGGGTGGAGGCTTTTACAGGGCTGAGGCTTTTTAGAGCTTTAAAGGTCAGCACCAACACTTTGAACTGTGCTCAGAAGCAAACTGTGCTTGGAATTGTAAAAGGTAAAGGGACCGACTGAACGTTAGGTCCAGTCGCGGACGACTCTGGGATTGCAGCACTCATCTTGCTTTACTGGTTGGGGGAACTGGCGTTTGTCTGCAGACAGCTTCCGGGTCATGTGGCCAGCATGACAAAACCGCTTCTGGCGAACCAGAGCAGCGCACAGAAAAACCATTTGCCTTCCAGCCGGAGCGGTACCTATTTATCTACTTGTACTTTGACATGCTTTCGAACTGCTAAATTGGCAGGAGCAGGGACCGAGCAACGGGAGCTCACCCCGTCGCAGGGATTTGAACCGCCGACCTTCTGATCAGCAAGCGCTAGGCTCTGTGGTTTAGACCACAGCACCACCTGCCTCCCTTGCTTGGAATTGTGCTTGGTTCTAAATCAGCAGTGGGATTAACTATTCCAATATAAATAAATACGGCATACAATGGAGAAAAACATCAATATGCAAAAGAGCCAGAAGGCATGTGAGAATAAGGATGTAAGAGATAGCAAAACAATACTGAAAGGAGTGTCCCTATTTTTGTATGTGAAATGTTGGAGGTCATGAATACATTATGTTGAGTGTTCACATCTCTCTTGGCTTCTAGTCAAGAGATCAAAAGCTGATCTTTGGAAGGGGCTAGACTCCTACTCAAAGTCATGGAGGGCTCCAGTGATCCATAAATAACTCACAATGAAATGCAAACTCTCCTGCTTGTTGCATTGAAGGCACAGAAACCACAGATGATATTATAGAACAATACTGTATATATAAAGGGCTTGCTTAAGTGAACAGCTCAAAACTCCTAGCTAGAAATAAAGGAAAAAAGAAAATTAAAGCTTAGCACCACAGAGCAATTAGCAAAGGTGTTAAGTCAACTTGCTAGGCAATCTGTGATATCAGACATGCAATCAACATGGGAGACAATAAAAAAGACACTGTAATTAATGATTAAGTGGCACTGCAGGGATATAAAGCACAGGAGGTTCCTGAATAATTGAATTTGAGAGAGGTCTGATCTTTTCACAACAGTGTGTTTTCTGAAATCCGTTTGTTCTTAGATATATATAATTGTTTTTTGATCCAGAAAGCTTTTTTTGGTGTGAGAAATTTATTTCTGCTCCAAAGCTCTCATTTGTTAATGGTATTTTGAAGGAAATCTTTATGTAGGCCTCTGAAGCCTCATTCTCAAGATCATACCCAACCACACAATTTTAGATTAATCTGGAAGGGGTCCTATACCTTGAATATGGAGTCAAACCTCCACCTCTTCATCAGGTGGTATGTGTCTAAAATACTGTGGGAATGTAGAATTTCATATCGGGTAGCTTTTTGAGAATCTCAGTATAAGAATCTCAGTTTAAAAAAGGAAAACAAAATACAACCACCCAGGTTTCTAGCCATGATTTCTGGAAAAATATGCTTGAATTTGTGCAGGTAACACCTACTGTAATCTCAAAAGCCAAGATGACTGAAATAGATTTGCAGTGGCTGAGAGTGGGGAGTCAATACTCTGCTTTGTTCTTTGCTTCTCCCCATAAATAGCAGAATAAGAATGTTGCAGAATAGGAATGATTTTGAAAACGCACTTGATTTTACTAACATGATGGCAAAATGCAATTTTTTTTGGCACAGAAATCAGGTGGCAAATTTGGAGAAGGGAAAAATGGGGGGAAAGAGCTTCCATTTTGTGCTTGTTGTATTCAGCGGTGGAGCAAGCTGATCGGGCGCCTAGGCGTCATGCGTGCCCTGCGCCTAGGGGTGGGGCCAGCAACCTGTGGGGCGGGGGAAGCTGGGGCAGGACGCTCCGCGGGGCCTCGGAGAAGTTTGCCTGTCTCCTCCCACTTAGCCACCCTGCAGCTGGTAGGGAGGCAGGAGGCGGATTGTTTGGGGCAGCACAGAGCTTGCAGGCGACCAAGCCACTGCGTCACTCCCAGGAGAGATGTGTGGCTCAGGCGTGCTGCAGGCCCCACGGTGAGTGCCGCCTGGCATTTTGTCACTCCCCTCAGTGGTGACACCTGAGGTAGATCGACGCCACCACACCCCCTTCCTCTGCCCCTGGTTGTACTGAACCAAACCGGACCCATGTAAGTTTCCTAAATCCGTAGGTTCTGCTAGGAGACAGTCCGACAGGGCCAAGGCAGGACACCAGGCAAGGACAGGTACAGGATCTCAGGCAGGGTCTGGCATACAGCAATGTTACTCCCAGAACCTGGGGCAGGGTCCGACAGCCTTTTATCTTTGTCAGAGTAACGGCTGGTCCTGATCCCCCCCGGTGACTCACCTCCCTGTCTTGCCTGAAGGCGAGCACTCCTCCTGCGAGTACTCAGGTCTCTTCTTCTCTCAGACCTTAGTCTCTGCAGCTCAGGAGACGTTGGTGGGTTACTAGACCCAGGGGCCGACTCAGCCTCTCCTGACCCAACTGGTAGTGGAGCAGCTGTAAGTGATTGCCCAGCTGAAGGCAACAAGGTAATCCCTGCATCTGGAGCCAGGGCAGGCTCAGGCCCCTGACTCGGCCCAGCTGTTGTTTGTTCCAGGGGAACCTGTGCAGACTGGGACTCTTCAGGATCAGGCCCCAGACTTGGTTCAGATGATGCCTGAGGAAAAGGATCCGGGGCAGACTGAGATTCCTCTGGTTCCGAGCCCGAGCCCGAGTCCCAGGCCATCACACAGTGGAGGGTCAAAGTCTTCCCTTATGAAGACTATGATTGAAGATGGTGAAGGGTCCCAGGGGCTGGCAGCTGCAATGGAACTGCTGTATCTGAAGTCTGTTCCACCTACAAAGCAGAACCATATTGTTGGAGAATCCTACCTGAATGCCTCCTCTGGTCTTCCTTGGCAAAAGCTGTCCTCTCCCTCTCCACCTTGTCCTATAAAAATGCACTGAGACTCTGGCAACCCTCATTTAGACTTCTTGTTAATTCTGCTTTGTTTTCCCAGCACAGTATTTCATTATTTGTTTCATACTGCATTTTAGTATATGCTTGTGTGTGCGCTTTGTGAGCTACCCAGAGATGTTACGTGGTGTCTATACCAGTCCATTAAGTAAAAGAAAACAAACAAACAATTCCTTATGAATTTGAAGAGGAATTCATGTGGCCCAAATCCTTGCCTTTTTACGTTTGCCTAAAAGAAGAGCCCTGTAAATCTTGAAAGCTTTGCACCTCCCCTCAACAGCTAAAGGTGGCCTGCAAGAAGATAGTCAACCTCCTTGGGTTGTTTTTTTTTTGTCTCTCTGTAGTGGAAATGCATATATTTTTCCAAAGCACATCTCTTTCTTCCGCACTGTCACCTTCTCCCTGAGAGGAAGTCAAATGCACAGCCTATTAGACAAGATGGAAAGGCAGGCTTTTGCAGAGATAACAAGGAAGCAATAATAGCTTTGCAGCCCCAACAAGTATTAAGAAGCGGGTGCTATCTGTGATATACTTTTTTCCCTTCCACTTTTCACAGTAAAAGGGAGAGGGGGGAAGGGAAATATCTGAACTCCACATAAAAAGAAAGTTGTCTGTTTAGAAACTAAGAAGGGACAAGATCCTTGTACAGATATTTGAAGTACCACAGGTCAAAAAACAAATCCCGTTGGAATTCTATGCACATATTCATGGTGGGTCACAGAATCCATTCTACAAGGAACTCTGTAAAAGCTTTTGTAAGCGAAATGAAGTGATTCAGCTCTTCCTGGTTGCCAGTGAGTGTCTTCCCTCTTCGTAGGCTTCAGAGTGAGGCCTGAAAGCATTGCCCTCACTCTGATCGCTTCATGACAATGCCATGAGATGATGTCATGAAGCCAAAGCGGAGTAAGGGCAATGCTTCTTGCCCTCATTTTTAATACTTGCAATTTAATAGTAGGAGTAGTAGTGATAGTAATAATGACACCACTGGGAGTGTGATCACTACCCCAGGACCACATGTGGCACACAAACCCAGGTGGCTTTGTGGTTGCTGTTTAGCCCCAAATCGAAACATTCCCACCCACTCACCCCACTCCAGACCAAAGAACTTTAGCCTCAAATTTGTTTATACAGTGCAGATTCAGTGCAGGATGCATGCGGACAGCTACTCTGTAGTAAAGACCTGTGCTAAAACCTGGGATTAAATGTCGGTTCAAGTGTCACCTACTCGTGTAAAAGTTAAAAGATGTAGGCATTAACCGAGGGCAGAGTTAGGTTATGCGTATGAGGCTGAGCACCATCAATCTGAATGTACAGAGGTGGCATTTAGAAAGTGCGAGCTGTGTTTATTCCTTCTGGACTGGGGAGTTTAGATACATGGGAAAATTAAATGCTTATGCTGAGCCAGGGCGCCATTCTACTGCTAAAACTTGTTTGACATTTTAAGACTGTTTTGAGTCACCTTCTTGCACTTTGAATTTGGTGAGCCAGCTCTGGCGGATTTCAAGACCATTGGCACCTGCCTCACCAAGTGTCCAATGTAATAAGAGCAGACAGACCCGGCTTTCCGCAGGCCCCTGTGTAATTGGCAGGTCGCCAAGCGTCACCCCATGCAGAATCTCTCAGGAGGCTTGCATAAACGAAATTCACTACCTTTTAAAGAGGACACGTTGTCGATGGAGCTTTCCGTGCAGACAAAGACAGATCGCTCCGCCAAAGCCATATGGATGGAGCGCAAGTGTATTCTGATGGAACGGGAAATGGTGATTCGTTTCCATTATCTGTCAACATTATTATACCCAAGGAGTGGTTTATGGCCTGAAATCGCACCTCTGTTTGCAAGTGTATGCGGCACATCAACAGACTCTATATTGCTTAGGCTGGGCCTGTAGCTGAACTCTAATGATGCCTGTTAGAAGTGCCATTACTGCATTACTTTGGGTCAGCATTGCTGATTTCATGCAACCTGTTATAAATATTATTACAGGTCGGAATTAATGGCATTGTTGTCTCTCTTCTGACTTTCATCCTGCCTGGTGCTAAGGTACTCTTCCAGTTGCCTAGACAACAGACGGATAATGTCACTGAACTATTGCTTGTATATTTGAGAAACCTGTAGAAATTCTGCTCCCTCCCCCTCCCTTTAATTTGCCTGCAACTAGTTGTAGAGGTGAGCATATTGTGCAAAAAGCAAAAAAATGAAAATCCAAATTGCAAATGCAAATACAAGCTTCATTGTACTGGCGAGAAGGATTGCTGGGGGTGTGGGCATAAGGAGAGGGCTGTGCATTATGTTACACCAATAAAGAACTGCCTTCTTGCACAAGCTCCTCAGAATCGTATTGGAAGAGGCAGCAGGGGCAAGCAAGGCACTCACGGGGACCCCGTCCTGTGGGATTTAACCACCTGAGGCAGCAGTTTCAGTCTACCTCATGGGGAAGTGGCTCTGACTGGCATTTCACCAGTCAGTAATCCCAGAGTAATCCCACCACCAAGTAATCCCAGAGACTATTCCCACATCCTTAGGAAGCAGGAGCAGGGCTCTCGTGGCTGATGGCATAGTTTTGGGCAAAGTTGGCCCTTGGACTTTTCTCCTTTGAGAGGTTTACTGCCAGACACTTTCTCAGTACAGATAACAAGTCCACACAAGTCCTGTCTGACAGGATGAGTATGTTGTAAATTTCAGATGAGGGGTGGTATACAAATTTAAATCATTAAATATACCTGAAGGAGCATCTCCACCTCCATCCTGCTGCCTGGACACTGAGGTCCAGCTCTGAGGGCCTTCTGGTGGTTCCCTCAAAACGAGAAGTGAGGTTACAGGGAACCAGGCAAGAGGGCCTTCTCGGTAGTGGCGCCTGCCCTGTGGAATGCCCTCCCACCAGATGTCAGGGAAGTAAACAACTACCTGACTTTTAGAAGACAGCCCTGTTTAGGGAAGTTTTTAATGTTTGATGCTTTATTGTGTTTTTAATCTGTTGGGAGCCGCCCAGAGTGGCTGGGGAAACCCAACCGGAAGGGTGGGGTATAAATAATAAATCATCATCATCATCATCATCATCATCATCATCATCATCATCCCTGACCTCCCAGCCAATAAGCCTGCAGTGCAAAAAGTTATGCAATTTCACCCATCTTTCACTGGGACCCAGAAAGGAAAACAATTATTGGACCAGAATCAGTGCTGTCCAAGGCTGGACAAAAAGAAGTCTTTACAAGCTAGTACATGGCACAAATTGCCCTCAACACCCAAGCCTTTGCCTCCTGCCTTCCTGTTATCACCTTGAAGTCACTCAAGTATAGTCTGTGCACATTTGTTCTATTACCGTGTATCACAATGGCCTGGAGAGGAACATTTTACTGCAGAGGACATTGTGTGCTTGCTATTAGCAGCCAACTCTCTTTTCGCACATAGCCTCGCTTTCCCAGACCTTTGAAGAAACCCTGAACAGCCAGCCAAAATGATTTTACGCAGCCATCTATAATGAACAATTATTTCCTCCAATTACCTATTCAGTGTTTTCCATTCCAACCACTCCAGTAGATGGAAATTAACAAATAGGTAGCACTTTGAAACCTATTTACACTGTATGCTCACACAGCTAAAATCCCATTTGCAAAAAAGCAAAGCTGAGAGCTAAAAGAGGACAGACGAGAAAATTCCGTAAGACCACATCAGTGACAGAAAGAAAAGCCGAAGTTTGTTTTGACTTCGCTGGATGACAGAATAGTTTAGACTGTTGTACTGTATCACATTCACATGACTGATTTGCACTTGATAATTATGAATTGCTTTAGACACTCCTTTATGGTAGACAAGTAATACAGAAAAGATATGTGCATTTGTCTTTTTAAACCACCAAGTTTTATCAGTTCATGATGAAAATAGAAGAAAATTAAGGCCTTTTCAAGAGCAACCGCTGGTGAAAATGAAAAGAAAATTCAGTTCCTTCTGCAATCTGACACCAATAGCTGTCCCCTGGTAATTATCTGAGTCAGATGTTCCTTTGAGCATCTTCTGAGGCAGTCGATCAAGAAAAGACATATGACCAAGTTTCTCTCTTATTGGTCCAACCAGCCTTTTCTGGACTTCCAGTTGCTCTTAAATGGTGAAATGTGACTCTCTTGTTTAAATAGCCCATTGGGCTGCCTAGAATGGAGTGGCTGCTTCTGCAATGTATTTGATCGTTTCCTTAAGATTACAGTGGTCTTGTGGTGGTGTCCCAAAGGGCCACAACGAATATGATAATGTGAACCCCTATACATCCTTGAGTGCGCTTCTAATAGAGAAGTTATGGTAACCTGTTGCATTATGAAAGTGATGATTTTGCAAGTTGCCGCCCCCCCCCCCAATTGGGGCAGAAGTACAGCTAATATGTGAATCATGAAGATACAGCTCATAAGCTAGAACATAAGTTGATACATGGTGCAAATGGCTATGTGTAACACAGCTCCCCAACATGCACACTAACATAATATAACAGAAATTAGTATTTTAACAGAGAGCGGTGGGAATCAGAGCTGAATCAACAGAAATTGCTAACGCTTATTGTGCCTGTGTATTAAATATGAAATGAGTTAATGATGTACATGATTGGTAAAAATTGAAATCCTTTGTTTGAAATATTATAAATACCACCTCCTGGGCCCTTGGGCCGGGTTGCAGTTTTGCCAAACAACTGTAACTTATTGCCTAGCAATAAACAACAATGGACTCCTAACTCCTCTTGTCTCTGAGTTTTATTGGTGTAAACTCAGAAGGTAAGCCATTTTGGGCTTACAACAGTCTTGTGACACTTAAATGACTATGGTTGCAAATGAAACCCTACACATTTCTGGGTAGGCATGGTTAGGATGCTGCTCCAGCAGAAGTTCATGCATTTAATAGTCACCCAAATCTAAATAGATCGGCTTTCTCAACCCATTCTCATAAACCTATGTGTTCCAATATGGCACTTCAATGAAGCATTGGCACATTTATTTAAAAAAACCACTGGAGGCATCATGGATCATGGCTGGCTTTGCCATTGGCCAACATAATTGACTGCTATACAGGTTGTTGAGAGACCCTCTGCAAAAGACAATGTATCATTTTTATTATTACATTTATGAACCTGTTGTTTTAAGGCATGACTCTATCCACTTGCCCCATATAATCTAAATGTTGAATGTACCAATGATTTTTTGTCTCTATTCAGATGAACCACCCTTTCGTTTCAGCCTTGGTCCTAGTACTGAAAGCCACTTTGTACCCCATCACCCATTTGTTGGTGTCTTAATGCAAGGTTCTTGCTCTCCACCGAGGAGATCTTGCTCACCATTCAAGACTCTGCTTATGACCCTTCACATAACCCCAGTGGTCAGATAATATGTGTACCAATTGGAAAGCAACTGCTATTGTGATGATGCAGCGCTATGCCTTCCTCAGTTGCTCACGTGTGTGTGCATGCAGTGGGTGACGGAAATCTACATTACGCCACTGTAGTGGAGTCAAGGTCCCATTGGGTGCAGGCTATTTTATCCTCAAAATGCTTTACAAACAAGTCACAGCAAGCTACTGTCAGTTCTGCCACCTCCTTTCTGCCAGAATGTAAAAGGTCCTGCACTACCCAGAAGAAAAGGAATGCAGGTGGCGCTGTGGGTTAAACCACAGAGCCTAGGACTTGCTGATCAGAAGGTTGGTGGTTCGAATCCCGACGGGGTGAGATCCCGTTGTTTGGTCCCTGCTCCTGCCAACCTAGCAGTTCGAAAGCACGTCAAAGTGCAAGTAGATAAATAGGTATTGCTCCGGCGGGAAGGTAAACGGTGTTTCCGTGCGCTGCTCTGGTTCGCCAGAAGCGGCTTAGTCATGCTGGCCACATGACCCGGAAGCTGTACGCCGGCTCCCTCGGCCAGTAAAGCGAGATGAGCGCCGCAACCCGAGTCGGCCACAGCTGGACCTAATGGTCAGGGGTCCCTTTACCTTTACCTTTACCCAGAAGAAAAGCTCTGCTGGACGGCACAATGAGGATGCAATGGAGGCTGTCTTCACTACTACTAGGTAAGCTCGATGAGCAGCCCTCACCAATGTTCAATTGCATTTGACTGGTGTTTTCCTCCCCTTGTGTTTGAGCCATCTCCCAGCATGTTTTCTCACCCTAAGCTCTGGAGCGTACCAGGGAGCCAAATGAGCTCCATGAAGTGGGGGGACGGCGTTCAGGAGTGATCATGTCAATGGCCCGAGCTATTCCGATGTCTCAGACATCAGCCAGGGCCACTGTGAACTGTTGGAATGAGATTGTAGTTAATACACTGCCTTAGTGGGATGGATCTGCACTAGGGGTCAGCAAACTTTTTCAGCAGGGGGCCAGTCCACTGTCCCTCAGACCTTGTGGGGGGCCAGACTCTCTCTCTCTCTCTCTCTCTCTCTCTATATATATATATATATATCTATATATATATATTGGGGGGGGAAATGAACGGATTCCTATGCCCCACAAATAACCCAGAGATGCATTTAAAATAAAAACACACTCTCTACTCATGTAAAAACAAGCTGATTCCCAGACTGTCTGCAGGCCAGATTTAGAAAGCGATTGGGCCAGATCTGTCCCCCAGGCCTTAGTTTGCCTACCCGTGGACTAACCCTTAGCACTAAGCACCCTATGTACAGGAACAGAAACACCACACCAGAAGGAAGAGAGAGAGAAGAGAAAACCCGGGCTCCTTTTATAGTCAGCATGACTCTGCAGAATAGAGATAAGAGAACTAAGTCAAAGCAGCTTCCCAGAAGGTATAACCCAAACAATCATTAACCTTTCTGCCTCTCCTTCTGTCACACAGAGAAACTTCTAGTAGTTTCTTGTATCAATCAGAATAGGAAAGATCTTTACACATGATATCAATACTTTCTGCACTAAGAAATGCAAACTGACAGGATAGGTCTCACAGTGGCCATGTTCTATCCTCCCTGTCAAAGGAAGTGTTCCCCCTGAATGCCAGTTGTTGGAAATCACAGGTGGTGAGAGGGCTTTTATATTCTTGGGTTCTGCTTGTTGGCTTCCCACAGGCATCTGGCTGGCTTTTGTGAGAACAGGATGTTGGCCTTTGGCTTGATATCCAGGAAGCCTCCTATCCACTGGCAGAGGAACAGGAGTGCGGAGGGAGCGGATCGACCCTGGCATCACTATTCTGGTAGGATGCCATCGTGGCGGCCCCCCTGGACACGCGTCTGGCCCCCCCATGCGCCAGGCACCACGCCCCCACAGGCGGTGTGTCACACCCCCAGAACGTGCGCCACACCTTTGTGGGCAGTGTACCATGCCCCTGGGATGCGCACCGTGCCCCCACAGACGGTGTGCCATGCCCCCAGGATGCGCGCCAGCCATGCCCTCACCTGTTCTCTGCCCCCGGTAGCGGAGCATGCTCCTATCCATGCTAGTCATTTTCATGTTCATTTGTCTGCAGTACTGAGGACTATGAACCTCTACCAAGGAATTTCATGTCTTAAAAGATTCTGGGATATGTTATAAAACACACACTGGCTCTTTGGGCCTCACCACCAAGCCAAGTGCCTGGAGAGCATGAGCTACAACACATCCCATGCTCTCCTGCAGTTGCAGATTGGTAACGCAGAGCAAGCCGTCTTTCAGAGAAACTTGACTAGCACCGCTAAGGAAACTTGAATGAGTGTCTGAAGAATCCCATAATTCCCTGAAACACATGAAAACTGCTGCCATAGCTCTTAAGCACAATTATATCTGCATTGCAGCCTACATGCAAGTGAGTTTCGTTGCATTACTTTTGCTGGCCAAGAGAGGGTGCAAAAGAATAATAGATGCTCTTCTTCTTCTTTATAACTGTGAGAAATTACTTTTGAGACCTCAATTAAGGTCACACTTTACAGTGGCGTATTTTAATAACCACCGATCCATTTCTCTGAATCAGCCTTGTCTAATATTCCACTGGTCTCTTGTACTGCTGTCTTACCTCCAACATATGGCTTGTCGTGAATAACTCTACCATTATTTGCACATCTGTTGAATAATATTACATTAAACTGTTAAATGCACAATTATGTTCAATTATTTTAAGAGAATCCACTTTGCCTCGTGCTTATTCTCCAGGGCTTACTGCGTTCTTAGTTACAGGAAGTTAGCGCAGGCTAGCAGATGGTGCCACGTAATCTCTCCCAGCTAATAAGTTTAACTGCCAAGTACGCCGTGCTAATCACATACAGATACACACATGCATGTCTGTCCAACATTTATGTGCATCCTTCCTCTGTGCGTGTACTGTAATGCAGCAGTTGCAGTTTTGCGCTGTAAATAGTCTGATATGGAACTGAACTTGTCTTTGGGAAAGGGGTCTTACTGAAGTTTTCTAGCTGTGAAGTGATTTGGACGTTTCTGCTGGCCTTCTGGGCAGCAAAGGTGTGCAGGCTGGCTGGCTTTTGTATACTAGGCTGATTTGCTTATGTTGCCTATTTTATCATTCCGGACCTAGAACGTTCCTTCTGCTCACCTAGGGCTGCCCTACGTGTGGATTTTTCCGGACATAGCTGGGATTCGTCCTCTGAAAACGGCATCTGGGAACCTGTTAGATGTCTGGGGAAACCCTGGCATATGGCAGCCCATATCGGAAGCGTTGAATTTTTTGCAAATTTCCAAAAAAATACAGAAAAAATAGCTTATAAACTAAAAAGCTCGACAATTTTTGTGTCTTGAAATATGGCAACCCTAAGTTCACTGTAATGACTGAGAACTGGTGCAGGCTTCCACTATTGGACGCTGAGGGTCTTTAGACTCCCCAGTGCCCCCTCTCACACTGTTTTTGAGAGATCCTTATCTGTGTGGATTTGGAGGGGAAATGCGGGGGGCTTCAGAGGAAAGGGGAAGAGGATTATCCAGAAACTGCTTAAAGGAGACTTCAGTTTGCAGTTTCGCTGCAGGCAACTCTGGATCCAATCCGCAATGATTTGGTTCTTTACACCTGTCCTCCTAGAGACTCAGGACAGCACATGCAGTCTTCTCTCCCCTCTTATTCCCCTCCCTCTCGTAACAGCTCTTGCCAGGTGGGCTAGGCTGAGAGATGGTGACTGGTCCATCCAGTTCCATGGCTGAACAGCAATTTGAAACCTGGCATGCCACAGTTTAGCTACTAAACCATGCTGGCTTTAAGATTTTGTTTTAATTGTTTTGTTGTTATTGCTAGGTGAGCCTTTCATCACTGCATTTCCAGAAATCAATAAAACTCCATGACTGCCTGTTGGGATAAAGGGAAAACAAACCTATAGCAACCTCTTGCTAAAAGACTGCACCTTTTCCATCTGATTTAGTGCTTTTAGGTGTGTTGTGTGGTATAGAGTTGGCTTTGAATGCAAAGGCCCCGGGTTCAAGTCTTGTCGTCTTCAGGTAGGGCTGGGAAGAACCCTCATCTTAAACTCTGGAGAGCTGCTGCCACTCTGTGTAGAAAACACTGAGTTTAAATGAAGCAATTATTCATTTAAGCACTCACCTAGTTGTTGTTGTTGTTATTTAGTCGTTTAGTCATGTCCGACTCCTCGTGACCCCATGGACCAGAGCATGCCAGGCACTTCTGTCTTCTACTGCCTCCCGCAGTTTAGTCAAACTCATGCTGGTAGCTTCGAGAACACTATCCAACCATCTCGTCCTCTGTCATCCCCTTCTCCTTATGCCCTCCATCTTTCCCAACATCAGGGTCTTTTCCAGGGAGTCTTCTCTTCTCATGAGGTGGCCAAAGTATTGGAGCCTCAGCTTCAGGACCTGTCCTTCCAGTGAGCACTCAGAGCTGATTTCCTTCAGAATAGTACCTGTAACCTAGTAGTTACCTGTAACCTAGTAGTTACAGGTAACTAGGAATTACCTGCAGATGGTTTAAGTTGGTTGGTGGTCCTCTCCATCTTTCCTCTGCATTCAACACAGAAGCCAAGTTTGTTTCCAGCAGAAGGAAACCTAGCATAGGAAGGCAATGGGTTGCTGCAGGAGGGCCAAACTGCCAACCCACTAGCAGGCTAGTAACTCTTTTGGGCTTATTTGCAAGGCTGTTTAGCAGTTTCCTATGTTCTGATGGTCTTCTCAGACTCTTAGGATCCAGATCAAAGGAACTGAAACCAAAGAGTCTAATCTTTTTTTCAGTCTGGAAATTGAGAAGGGTAAATGATGTCAAAACTGATGGAGTTTTCCTCTGACCTTGACAGTTTCAATGGAGTCCACAGATGGGGAAGGAGCTGGCAATGGGTTAGGCAGAATGGAGAAGCTATAAAGCCCATTTCCTGCCATAACACATTTGATTGCATAGAAAGAGCAGCTCGATTAGAAGGGACTTGTTCCTGCCAGCAATACATTGTCAAATGACACAGTGTAAGGCTCAGAGAGAAGCCCTTCATGTGGGATAATGAATGAATGAACAAATATTTGGAGTCATGCACAGCTTCCAATGGGAAAGTGATTAGCAATAGGATTTGCTTAAGAACTCCCAGTAATTTTACATCTTAGAATATGGTAATTGCAGGCCTACTGCTAACTTGGTTATGGACTAAGAGACTGAGGTTTATCCCTCATCTGACGCCTTTATTTGAAAGATTATTCCCAGTAATTCTGTGGTTGAAAGGGCAGCCCAGGCAACAGGACTGAGCCACTAGGGATAATCAGTTTAAAGTGAATTGTGATTCGAGGACCCGATCCCCGCTTGGGGAATACAGACACGTGGACACAGAATGTAAGGTTAATGGGTAAGGTAATGGCCACAACTTTATTGATTACAGCATGTGAGAAGGTATTGGCTTAGGCATTGGACCACGGAACATTAG
The DNA here is from genome assembly GCF_951804945.1 of Podarcis cretensis. Classification (NCBI taxonomy): domain Eukaryota; kingdom Metazoa; phylum Chordata; class Lepidosauria; order Squamata; family Lacertidae; genus Podarcis; species Podarcis cretensis. The sequence goes on from NC_137187.1 coordinate 16,720,641, forward strand.
ACTCCACCCACTCATAGAGGGGTGAGTCTGAGGAGGGGTTAACCACCAGTAGGGGAAGCCTGTTGATGCTAATCCAACTATAGGCTCTCTTCCTGATGTCACTGAGGGTCGTGCCATGGCCCCCCACCACACGGGCATCGGACAGGATCCACGACCGCCGGATTCCTTTAGCAGAATACCCAAAATTGTCGGGGAGGGCAATGGCCACACCTTGCCACCCGAAACACCAACAACACATTCCAATGCCTAACCGCCACCCGAGCCAAAAGGCTCGCCGCCAATACCCTCACAGCTGCAACCAATCCCTAAGACTATTGGATATGTTAGCCAGCCATATGTTGTTTCCACAATCTGAAAGATGAACACCGCCATCCCGGAATAGGGTCTGGTCGCCAATCTGGATATCATCATGAGATATAACTAGGCCATTCATAAAACACACTTTGCGCGCTACCGCGCGATTCAAGAGTTTCCTGGATTTCTCAAAGGCCATAATGTTATGCGCACCGCGCCAAACCTTTCTCTTCAAGAGAGAGGACCAGAACAGGGCTGTTCTGGGATTGATGCTTGCTCAGGGAACCTTCTTCACCCTTCCTCTGCAGAGGGGTTACGACTCATTCTAGCTGCTTCCCCCCAACATTTCCTGATTCCCCCAACTCTCAGGAGAAGGTTTTTGGCAAGCACACAAGGAAGCAGTGGGAAGGAGGACAATGGATTTCCCTTTGCCTGAAGGTCCTTGTGCTTGTCCAGCACTGGACACAGTGAAGCTCAGTGTTGTTTTTGCGCCGCAATATTGTCACTAGGAATTGATGAATCAGCTTCGGTTTTCCTGAACCGAGTTTCTCTTTCCCCCAACCTTATGATTATTTCCCCATCAGATTGTGAGTTTTATTTAAGAGAGTCCTCATAAGAATTCACCAGCATATTTCTCCACATTTCTCCTAAGCCACAGGTTGGTAGGTAGTGTTACCTAATGTACACTATTTTGCAAACCCCTCCCCCATGCATCGCTTTCATGGCATTTCACCAATGTACACATTGCTAGGCAAACTTTGCCCAAGCATACAGTGGTACCTCGGTTTAAGAACTTAATTCGTTCTGGAGGTCTGTTCTTAACCTGAAACTGTTCTTAACCTGAGGTACCACTTTAGCTAATGGGCCCTCCCGCTGCTGCTGCGCGAATTCTTGTTCTCATCCTGAAGCAAAGTTCGTAACCCGAGGTACTATTTCTGGGTTAGCGGAGTCTGTAACCTGAAGCATGTGTAACCTGAAGCATCTGTAACCCGAGGTACCACTTTATGCATTTTTGTGCATGTTTCTTGCCTGGAAAAATGAATTTTTAAACGTATGGATTTTAAAGGGTGGCTGTGTTTCAATTTGTGTATGGTTTCAAAAAAGTGCAAATTAGGTATGTTGGTCTTAAAATGTGAACAAAATTGAATTTCCATTCCCTCCCTAATCTCCATGGGTGAAATTCTGTTCAAGGCCAACAGAATAGCTGCCCTGCAAGAGGTCACAATCTTTCTTGGAGGCAGCCTGGGGAAGACTGGATGGGGAGCAAATGGCTGTGGAAGGCAGAGCTCTACAGAGATAACAGCTTCTAAAAACTATGAGTGGGTTTCACTGCAAGCCTATCGCCTTTGCCCTTTGAATCATTTTCACCCTGCCCCCTTCCCCCCATTTTGGGATATGTCTGAAGCACCCCACCTCCCCAAAATGCACACCACCCCTGTGCACACAGCCAGTGTTCTCCAACGAGTTTGAAAGGGTAGCACTCATCTAATTTTTACTCAGAGCAAACCTATCAAAACAAATGCATCTAACCTCATGGATTTGAATGGATCTGCTGTGAGCAAAACTTAGCTGAATAATACTTTCAAGGTGCAGTTCACATCTCTTGTGCAAGGGTGGGTTGGAGGGGGTGGAACCTCACTTTATTTACCCTTTGTGTTAATAGACACCTTTTTGTAGCATGTGCACATCTTTTAAAATGGGGCTGGGGGTGGAGAATAGGTTGTGCCAATGGGGATGCTCAAGGTGTTAGAATAAGCTAATCTTTCCCCAGGTAGGACATGCAATAGGGAATGACCAGCAGTAGCGCTAATGGTCTGTTAGGATGTGAATGGCCGAAGTGTCCAGTGATGCTGGTTGTAGCCAGAAGATGGAGCTGCTACTCTACCAGTCTTTGAGAGCCTGAATAGCCCTTTTGGCTCCACACAGATAAGGAAGTTGCATTTCAAATGAACAATAAAAAGAATTATGGATGCCTGTATGAGGGATCGGCTGGAAAGAAGAAAAAGGCATTGTGTCAGTCAGCAACCAGCTGCGTGGATGACCTTGGGAACCAAGAGATACACGACAAGAACAAAAATGAGGATGGGTGGGCAGTGGGGGAGAGGTAGGAAGAATAAAAAAGACTTATTCCTGCATACCTACGTATTGAAATAACTCTAACAGAGAATCCATTGACAGTAATGCAGTGAGATAGCTCGGTACATGAAAGCATTAGGCTTAATGCACACTGAAGAGCCCGCAAAATCATCCATGCTGTTAATTTGGTTTATTATCTCTCATTTCTCTCTCTCCCAAAACTTAACACTCATGAGAGACACACAGACTTTTTTTTCAAATTTTTTATTTTGGTACTCCCTAAGAGATTTTCCTCCCGCCTCCCAAATCCCCAGGGCAATGAGGTTATTGTATCAGGAGATTTAACTAGGAAAGCCTATGAAAGCAGCCTATTTCCGTCACTAGTCAGCATTTTTGTTAGCGGCATGCATTTTCTGGTGAGTAGAGGTGAGGTTAGGAGATTGTGAGGCACAATGTGATTTCTTACATGGGCATCCTCTTTTGCATGGGAAAGCAGGATGTGCAGGCAGGTCTGTTTTGCACACGTGTGACAAAATTGACACATTCGAGATTGTTTTATAGTCTACCGTGTATCTAACAATAGGAGTTACCTTGCAGGACCAGCCCGAAATCTATCTAGTCAGGCATTCTGTTCCTAACGGTAGCCAGCCATATGCCTCGATGGGCTCATAAGCAGGGCATGGTTGCCATTTGACTCTGTAAACTGTATGGTGCAGGTTCCAGGCAGCAACATTGTGTAATAACTCTTGACAAAGCTATTGTCAGGGGTTCAGGAGCAGAGGCACAGGGAAGAGAGGAGATGGAGAGCGAAGGGGAAGAATCCGAGGGGAGCGTAGGAGAAGAGGACAGTGGACCGAGGGATTCCATGAGCCTCTCCAGCGAATTGGAAGATTCACAGAAGGGGGCGCCAGTGGCCAGGGGTAGGGGGTTCCCAAGGGGAAAGCCCCAGGAGCAAGGGGGCAGCAGGGACTCCCAGAGCAGTAGTTGGAAATCAGGACCAGCTTCCCCACCAGAGCAGAGTGGGGGGGAAGAGTCCCAAGGATCGGGGCCAGTGCATTCCCCACCAGGGAGAGAAGATAAGGCAGGGCTGACCACACCTCCATCGGAGAGTCAGACAACGGAGGGGAGGTCAGATCCGGCCAGTATCCCGGAAGAGGGAAGCAGTGACAGAAGTAGTGTAACGGTCAGGAGGAAGGTCACTGGGTTGGCGCGAGAGGCAAGTTCAAATGTACAGGAGCGCGGGACAGCAGAGAATGAAGATTGGGAACCGGGTCCCAAAGCCCGCCGGAGGGAGGGGGAGGAGCTGAGCGACTCAGCGTCGGAAGAGTCCAGAAAGGGCAATGCCCCAGCGGGCAGGAGGACCCAGAGGAGGAGAGAGCAGAGTAAAAGGTGGAGCAGGGCTAGGATCTTAAACTGGTGTCATAGGGGAGGAGACTCAGACGGTACTTCGCCGGTCTAGGGTTAAGACGTAGAGCTGCGCGCTGCGGCTTTGAAATGGAAACTGAACCTCAATAAAGACTTTTGTACATAACGACAGCCTGGCGTTGGTCCTCTGTGAGCTGGGACCTAGGGGCAGCTCTGACAGCTATCAACCAGCGCCAGGGCTTTTTCAGCCATGGCCCCGATCTGGTGGAACGCTCTGTCACAAGAGACTAATGACCTAACTAGTGTCCATTTCCGTAAGCGATCCATTCATTGTATGGAGTGCTTCTTGCTTTTGTTCCTAACTTCTGTGTGTTGGATCAGTAATGCCAGTGGGTAATATCAGTGGGTGATGCCAGATACCAGAATTAGAGAGGGAGAAATTTTTCCCCTCTATCCACTGTAAACATGAAGTTTAGTTAGCGATGCTTGAGGATTTCATTTTTGTGTAAAACAGCCTGATTCGCACTTCCCGGACTAACACATAGACTGGAACAGAGTTATAATTTTTTTTTTTTTTTGCACTTCTCCAGATTTTGCAGTGCAGTTCACGGTTCCGAAAATAGAAGAAGAGGAAGGAAGAGGAACCGAAATGCAAATAGAAGCCCCTATTTTAGGTTAAAATGTGTGCAAAATTCACATACAAAAATAATGTGCTTTTTCGTGTGGTTAAAAAAACAACCACCCCAAACATTGGCAGGCTAATGTAGAAAGGGGAAAGCATAGACACATGTGAAACTGAACCAGACTAGAAATAGACCAACTCTGCCTTGTATAAACTTTTAGTATTTCTTCCCACATTTCCATTTCCCCCTTCTAAACTACATGGGACTTTCCTTATGCATAATGCTTTCTTACACAAAAGTTAAAAGATGAAAAATTCTTTTGTGAACAAGCCCCAGGGAAAAGAAAACAAACCACCTGGTGCAAAACCTGAAGGCTGACCTACGGTGCTTTCTCTCTTTCCATTTTCTCCCAGTGCATAATGAGTTCATTACAACCTATTTGTGGACTTCAAAGGAAAGTTTCTGCTTTCAAATGAGAAAGACTAGTTCATTTCTGGTTCAAAAGGTTCATGCGCTGAACAGTGTGCGGTAACTGTTTCACAGAGTTCAAAAGATTTGAATGGAGCTGGCTCAGTGATGACAGCCATGGATGCATAATAGCTTGTAGTGATTTTGTGGGCCAGTGAGTCATGTTCAAAAGTACCTGAACATGATGCAGTATAAGAAGTGGAGAAATACAGGCAAAATAGCAAGTTAGAATCAAAGGTGGAGAACGTTAGCCTGGATTCTGCGCCGTTGTAGAAGGCAAAGTGCAGACTTGGGGAAAGGTTCAGCAAGTGCGTGTGCAAGGGATGTGGACAGGGCCAGATTTAGGTTTGATGGAGCCCTAAACTACTGAAGGTTATCAGGCCCTTTATATACCCAGCTGTCCCTTGTCAACAACAAATTGCTGCTGTTCTTTCTGTTGAATATATGCTATATAGTAATTTATGGACCTAATAAATATGGACCTAAAGCCCATGTAGAATGTAGGCACCCTATATATAGAAATGAGCAAACCAGTGATATTTTAGGGAGAAGGCTAGCAGGTGGGGCCCATTACTTACATCATAGGAGCCTACACAACACAAAACACTGTTGCTGTATGTAGGATTTATTATTATTATTATTATTATTTTATAGTTTGGAAATGTACATCCAGTTTTTCCCCCTTTACATTTTATTGGGGGGCCCCAAGAGAGTGGGGCCCTAAGCTATGGCTTGTTTAGCTTACATATAAATCCAGCACTGGATGTGGAACAAAAGATGGTGCTCCACTTGTTACTTAGAACAGACCTATTGAAATTAGTGGACCCAGCTTAGTCCTGTTTGTTCATTTCACTAAGATACTCTGAGTGCAACTAAGCTCAATACCATTGGTCCATCTAAGTCAGTGTTGTCCTCATGGACTGGCTGCAACTGCCCATGGTTTCAGGCAGGGGGCATCCTCCTCTGACCTGGAGATGCCAAGATTGAATCTGGGATCATCTTCATGCAAAGCAGATGCTCTACCATCGAGCAATCATCAGTCCTTTGCTTTAAGAAGCACTGAAAAAACATTATTGTACAAAACAGTTCTATAATTAGAATTCCCATCTACTTCAGTGAGGATCCTCTTGTAGGAGAACAGAGAACATGTAAAAGCATAGTTATTGTTTGTATAGATGGTATTTAACACCTAATAAATAGGCTAACAGGGACGCAGCTGGTGCTGTGGGTTAAACCACAGAGTCTAGGACTTGCCGATCAGAAGGTCGGCGGTTCTAATCCCTGTGACGGGGTGAGCTCCCGTTTCTCAGTCCCTGCTCCTGCCAACCTAGCAGTTTGAAAGAACGTCCAAGTGCAAGTAGATAAATAGGTACCACTCCGGCTGGAAGGTAAATGGTGTTTCCGTGTGCTGTTCTGGTTCTCCAGAAGCGGCTTAGTCATGCTGGCCACATGACCCAGAAGCTGTACGCCGGATCCCTCGGCCAATAAAGGAGATGAGCCCCGCAACCCCAGAGTCGGTCACGACTGGACCTAATGGTCAGGGGTCCCTTTACTTTTACCTTAAATAGGCTAACATGTATAAGAATGTTCCTAATAACTGCTGGAACTGTAACCAGATAGATGGATCCTTTTTCTTTTTCCCCCACATATGGTGGGATTGCAAGAAAGCGAGGGCCTTTTGGGAGATGGTATATGATGAGATAAAATAGATGTTCAAAATGACTATAGGGATAGAAGTCCCCCAAAAGATGATTAAGTTGCTTATGTATGTTACAACTGGATTCTCTATGCACAGAAATGAAAAGAAGCAGAAATACCCACTAAAGAAGAATGGATAAGCAAGGTGATGGATTCTGCAGAACTGGCAAAGTTAACAGCTAAAATTAGAGAATTTAGCAATGAAGATTTTGTGCAGTGCTATTTTTCTAGAAAAAGAGGTGCCGGAACTCACCACAAACACCTCCCTTGTTCTCTTAGAATGACAATAACTCTGCCTTTATGTTTTTTTAAAAAACAACAACAACATTATTTTTATTGATTTGCCTAACCCTGTTTTCCTGAGGTCCTGTTACATATCTACTGTGAGTGAGAAATACATAATAAAAACCTTTTCTTCAACTTCCCACCCCTTTTCCATGATGTTTCTGTTTCTCTCTCTCCTTTGCACCCTGCCTTCTATCTCTTAAACCTTAACAAAAGTACTATAATCTTTCATCTCTTCTGTTGTTCATAGTTCAAATCCTGCTCATGTGTTCATCATATAATAATATTCCTTTAAATAATCCGAAAAGGGTTTCCATTCTTCCACAAAACCAGGGCTTTTCTTCAGTCAATTCCAGCACCCCTCAGGTGGGTGCCATTGTTCAAAGGAAAAAGGGGTTTTTAAGGAATTCTATGAGCAGGACGCAGGTGGCGCTGTGGGTTAAAGCCTCAGCGCCTAGGGCTTGCCGATTGAAAGGTCGGCGGTTCGAATCCCTGCGGCGGGGTGCGCTCCCGCTGCTCGGTCCCAGCGCCTGCCAACCTAGCAGTTCGAAAGCACCTCCGGGTGCAAGTAGATAAATAGGGACCGCTTACCAGCGGTAAGGTAAACGGCGTTTCCGTGTGCGGCTCTGGCTCTGGCTCTGGCTCTGGCTCTGGCTCTGGCCAGAGCCGCTTCGTCACGCTGGCCACGTGACCCGGAAGTGTCTCCGGACAGCGCTGGCCCCTGGCCTCTTAAGTGAGATGGGCGCACAACCCCAGAGTCTGTCAAGACTGGCCCGTACGGGCAGGGGTACCTTTACCTTTTATGAGCAGGCCATCAAGGTTTCTCTGCTGAGGACACGAGTCATCCTTTGTTTGATATTTTGCTGATTCTGGAGAAGGAACAAAGAAAAACTAAAATGACATTTCAGCCACTCCTTAAAGCCTGGATCATGCAGTGCCACAGTTGTGTGAGTGCCACTTCACCAGGTCTGCATTCAGTCTCGTTTATATCCAAGTGGGAACTATGATAAAATGCAGCACCTCCTCAGAGTCATTGTTCTTGTTCACGGTTCCAGCCAATCACATCCTCCTCCAAGATCTTATTTGGTGATCACTCATAGCCAAGTAAGATTGTCTTCCATAAACATGGTTTTAACAGCGGGTCTGTAAGTGACTGTGGAGGTCAATTCAGGATCTACACGTCCCTCCACAGTGGGGACACAGGTTTTCGGGCAGGAGTTTATCACAGTGAGGGTTTGCCAAGCGTGCCTTCCTCTTAGCACGTTTCTCCCTTTCATCCTGAGTTCAAGCATCTTCAAAACCCACAACACCTTTGGTAAAAAAAGGCTGTTCTCCAATTAGAGCTCTCGCAGGCCAGTGTTTCCCAGTTGTTGGTGTTTATACTACATTTTTAAAGATTTGCTTGAGAGAGTCTTTAAACCTCTTTTGTTGACCACCAGCATTACGCTATAAGTTTGGGAAAGAATAGTTGCTTTGAAAGACAATAATCAGGCATCTGCACAACATGACCAAGAGACCATAAGTTGAAAGAGGCTCAAGTAGGAAAATTTATTCCCCTCCATCCACTTTTCTTTTCTAACAGACATCAAACATTTCACGACTCTTGGATTCCCCAGTTCTCACAAGGCCAGCTTTCTGGTGGGGGCAAAACTTAGTCCATGAGGGTTGGTGGAGATAACAATCTGGCCCTCCTTGCAAATCTAGTTCCCTGCCTCTGTTTTAGAGAGGAAAAAGACATTTTTTAAAAGATGATAATGTACATTGCTGCATTATTCTCTCCCCCAGCCTCCTGCCTTGCCCTGCCACAGTCACAGCAGAAGGTGCAAATGACTTTCCAGCTTCTAATATCATTAACACCTTTCCCAATGCTGAAGAATATCACTTAATATATTTCCCCTTCCTTGTACCACATCTTTGCTTTTTTCAGCTCCCGAAAGCTGTCTAGCCATATGGACTTTTCCCTTTCATTATTATTTATTTATATATATAAACAAACTCAGTTTTGCTCGTCAAAGGAATTGAATGGAGCCATATTTGTTTTAGCTACATCCCGAAACAAAATTTCTGAAGTTTTGTAACATTTAAAAAAACTAATTATTCAGAGTAAAGTCACCCTGGAGACAGACCAAACTACCCATAAAAGCACTGCTATTTTTCTTTCCGATTATGATGAAGAGCAACAAAACTTTAACAGCAATGAGTAAAAGTTATTCCCTGGAGGGATTTCTGTAGAGATTGGGAATTCTGGATACATGAATTTAGTTGGATGACCACCAAATTAGGCCTACATACAAATCAGGCCTGTTGAGTGCGTAGGATCATCGAATCATAGAATTGGAAGAGACCACGAGGGTCATCTAGTCCAGCTATCTGCAATGAAGCAATCTTCTTCCCAGTGCTTTTTTTAAAAAAAAGAAAACAAAGTGCCAGTACTCCCGATAAAGCTGTTACAGTAAGTGCCACACATTGAAAAGATGAGTATGAGTCAAGAGAAGTCAGAGTGGGGTGAAGAAAGGGTTAAATCCACCCTCCCCATGTACCACTCTTCAGATTGGGTTCAGATGCCTGCATTGTTGCTTTTCCAGGAAAAAACAAAGTGTACTTAACGTAACATTGCTCTTTGACATTAATGCTGCGCACTTACACCTGCCAACGTTTGATAAGGAGCACACATGCATTTTTGTCATTAGATAAGTATACAGTGGTACCTCACGTTACAGACGCTTCAGGTTACAGATGCTTCAGGTTACAGACTCTGCTAACCCAGAAATAGTACCTCGGGTTAAGAACTTTGCTTCAAGATGAGAACAGAAATCGTCTGGTGGCGGCACGGCAGCAGCAGGAGGCCCCATTAGCTAAAGTGGTGCTTCAGGTTAAGAACAGTTTCAGGTTAAGAACGGACCTCCGGAACGAATTAAGTTCTTAACCCGAGGTACCACTGTATATCCATTTTTAGCACATCAGACTGGTCACTGGCCTTCAGTATAGAATAAAAATATATGTGAAACAATGGGAATTCAGTTGTCTACATTTCAGCAAAGTATAACTACAGTTCCTCAGGTCTGGAAGAGCCCACTGGTTTTTTTAGAAACATTTTTAGCAGTGTTGGACATTTCCCATTTTGACATTTTTTACTCCCTTCATGAAAATGCTCACCTGTCTTTATACATTGCTCTTATACTTACCGTAGTTTATTTCACATGTCTTCAGCCACATCATTACCCAGCCAAATCTGTGCTAAATGGAAGGGGGTAATTACACATCAGACTAATCAAGGAAGGAGGGAAACACCAGCCACCACTAGAAACAATGGCATTAAATGGGATTGGGAGTATTCTCTGGGGGATGAAATAAGTCTTCTGCTGAAATCATTATTTTTGACCTGAGCATTAAAACTGGATAATATTCTTTGTTATTTATCCATGAATGTGTGTGGCTTTAAAAATCCCACTACGCCCGCACACAATTTATACCTAAACACCTAGGCACAGAGGTACACATGCTCTCTATTCCACTCACCCTATCACAGCCTTGGTAATTATCACCCCTTCTTCCTGCTAGCAAGAATCCACATCCTCTTGGTTCCTCCTTCTCCTTGGGGAAGGAGGAGGAGGAGGAGTTTGGATTTGATATCCCGCTTTGTCACCACCCAAAGGAGTCTCAAAGCGGCTAACATTCTCCTTTCCTTTCCTCCCCCACAACAAACACTCTGTGAGGTGAGTGAGGCTGAGAGACTTCAAAGAAGTGTGACTAGCCCAAGCTCACTCAGCAGCTGCACTTGGAGGAGTGGAGACGCGAACCCGGTTCACCAGATTACGAGACTACGGCTCTTAACCACTACACCACACTGGCTCTGTGGGAGAGAGAGAGAGATGGAGAGAGAGAGAGAGAGAGAGAGAGAGAGAGAGAGGAAAAGAGAGCTGGAAAAAATTTCACATCTGGCAACCAATGCACCCCTTTGGTTTCTTTCTTTTTTAAAAAAAGAAATTTATTTATTTGGTTTTTCAGATTAACATTTTACAGTCACATATCCAACATACAACATAAAAGCAATATTCTAAGGAATCTCTTGGACTTCCCTCCTTCCCTTTGTGGGTCCAAATGAGAGATAACTAGAGCATGCACCACATGTAACATTTTTCTACTTGTTATGTGCGATTTGGAAGACCATCTCTCTGAGCATGAATCGTTACAGCTTATGAATGATCTCTCTGTATGATTTTACTACAAATTTACAAGGCAGCTGAGCAAGTCCCCCCTCCTCTGAAAATTCAATAGAGTTGGACTAAAGTTGTAGATGTTGATCACCCTGAGCATTATTATTTAGGACCAAGATGTTAGCTAAATTCCCCTTTTGCGTATCACCAAAGCAAGCATCTACCTACCTACCGATCTATAGCAAACATAATATATGGTAACTCAAATTCTTGTCTCAGCGGTTGTGTCACGCAACACCAAACAGGAAAACTAACACTACTGCTCTTGAAAGCTAAACACAGATATTTACTTGCTGGATTTATTGGTAATCTTTATACTGTTCCAGCCTACAAAATCCAGTCTTCCCCGGTCACTGAATACATAATTAAAGGTGCAGCTGACTGTTGGGAACGCTTAAAGTAATGGTGTCCTTGTAGCCGTTAAACTTTTATAGAAAGTGATTGCTATGCTCTCTAGGTTAATGCTCTGTTTTATGCCAGTTGTACGACACAAGGAATAATCTACAGCAGGTCCACACAATGTAATGCCTGTGATTTGATTATGGCTCCTGCGCAGAACATTTGTGCCCCTCATTTCCTTGGGTTCCAGTCCCTCCTTCTATGCGCCCATAGGCACCAAACACTCTTCTCACCCAACACTAACCAACCTGACCTGTCATCAAGATCCTCTGTGCTCTCTGTACTTATGTTGGCTCCCATTATGGTATCCATTAGCACTTGGTAATGTAGTTTTCCAGCAGTTACTAACATGGCTTGCTAGCACTGGAAAAGGACATTTTCCAGCATGCCTTGCATTTGACATGCCAGAGAATGTCTGACATGGGGAGGGGGGGGGAAGAGAATGCTGGAGCAGCAAAAAGAAAAGAAAAGGCAATGGGGGGTTTGGCAGGTTGGAAGGAGAGAAGGCTTGAGTTCTTCCCCAGCACAGATATTCATCTGAGTCGGAGAAGAATTTTTCAGGCAAGTACTTCTTGTTTTATATTTAGAGGAGAATTTCTTTAGGGAATTTAGGGGAGATTTGTTCAGTTGGGGAAAAATCCAGGCTGGATCTGGACACATCAAAGAAGCATTTCAGTTAAATGACTTGTAAACTTTGTATGAGAAAATTCTAAACACCAATTGTTTGTAGCCCTAAACATCAGTGTTTGTGGGAACATCAGTGGTCCACATATGCCCATCAACAAGGATGGTGAAGATGGCAGAGCACAAATCACCCCATGGGTGAGGTAATCACAGGTACATGGTCAAATGAGCCAGTTGCTGTGGTAACAGCTTGGAGCCCTGGCTATATCTGTGATTAATGTATGCCAGCTAGTTCAGCAGTGTTGCGTCTTGGTTAGTTTGTGTTAGTTACAGCAGCCGTCTGAAAAGCCTACAAGCTGGAACTTCTTTTTCTGTCTATAACTTCATCCTGAACTGTTTGCTGAGCCCATTACTTCCATAACAGTAAAAGATTTGGACATCACTCTGCTTCTGTGTGGTACTGCAAGCAAAAGCCACACTTCTTGCAGGGGTTGTGGATCATGGGGCGTTTGATAATTTATATCGACTTCATATTTAGTTTGGTCCTCAATTTTTTTAATTTTTTTTTTTTTTAAGCAGATGTATGGAAGACTGGTCTACCAATGGCTGTCAGGCATTATCACTCAGATGCCGGAGAGTTGCATCTGACACTGGTGAGAAACAATAGGGGAGGCTTTCTTTATATATAATTACCATATTTTACAGTATTTAACAACAACAAATGGTTTTTGGGCCTCTTACCTTGATAATATTGTTGCTTTCATGTCCTACTTATGGCCCTCTGGGAGGTTTCTGGCTTAGTACTATAGTTGACAGGATGTTTGGACTGGATTAGAAGGAATTTTGGTTCAATCCACCAAATCTCTTCTCAGGGTTTAGATGATGAGCAGACAAACCTGCAAGATGGCTGAGATGGGGTTGTGAAGGGCAGAAAGACAGGAGTAAAAGAGCAAGGGATAGTAGGGAATGGGTTAAATGGCCCTCAGAGCACATTGATTTGTGAGCCATTGGTATACAGCCAATTTGTAATCATGTTTTCTTTACAAACACTCATGGTAGACCCCTCCCCCAAAGAGAGAGTTGGATATTAAATTAAAATACATAGTTTGCTGTCATTGGGAGGGGAAAAAATGAATGTAGAATTTGATGCAAAGTTGTTTCCCGACCTTGCAATGAATGAACAGCTAGCTGCCAAAAGGAATTCCCAAATTTCTCATCGTTAATAAAAGATGTATTCTTCTTCAGTAGGCGTTTACATTAATAATTAAGACAAATGCACTAGTAGATCCCACCAGAAAGCAGACGCTTCAGTAGTAGTTAATATTATCTAGTCAGGAGCCTTCAGCTGAATCCACGTCATGTCACTGAGCGAAAGCAGAAGGCCTTCAGCTAGCACTACCGAGATTCATCAAAACCAATAACGAATGCTTGCGTGTCTACGGAGCATTGCAGCAGAATCTGTCTTTGAAAGGAGCAGGGGAGCCCTATGTGATTGGCTTCTTTCTTCTTCCTGGTCTGTTGTCCTTAGATATGCTCCCTCAGAGCATGCCAAGAAGGGCTTAGACTGAGAAACGTCAGGTGTCCAGGAAGGGCCCTCAGAGATTAGGATTCCAGTCCCTGGCGGTCTAAGCCTCCTACCTTAAACACTCACCAAGGGCGATTGTGCAGCACAGTCCAAACAAATCAAGCTCAAGCACAGGGAATCAGTCCAGGTCCAGAGGTAATCCAAAGACAAGCTGAGTAAGGTCAACACTGCAGGAAGTCCAAACATAGTACCATAAGGCAGGGAGATGAGGTTCAGGAGAGCTGTGATGTTTCCAGCAACTGGAAGGTGCAACAGAGAGGCCTTATACATTCTGGCCTCCCAAGTTCAGCTGCTGGGGATGGTGTTGCTTCAGAAATTGCTTGCTCTCAAGTGGTACGGCAACTCAGGGTCCATAGAGGGTCCATACTCTTTTGGCTTGGACCTGGAAGTTTCTGGTGCTGCAATACTCATGGGCTGAAAGGAGTAGCTTCTCCTCTGAGAGCACCAAGGCTTCTTCAGGAAATCTCCTGGAGGAGGGTCACTCAATGGGATTCTCATTGCTGTTTCCAGGGGACCTTGCCTGCTGCCCTGGGTCTTTGACCTGTGGGGAGTTTGGTTCATCCTCTGAAGATTCTGTCTCCAGTTCAGGGTCAGAGCTTGGCAAGACAGTGGTCAGAGACAGAAGCACGGAATCAGAAAGTACAGCCTGACACTGGATCTCTAAATTGGACCCGGGTGGGGTTGGGGGGTTGGGAGGCTATCATTTACCAAACAAGCATTCCATAGTATGGCAGTGAGTTAAAATGAAAGCCCCACTTTCACAGTGCCTTCTGACATAGCCTGCCAATTTTTGAAAGACTAACCATGAAACATATATTTCCCCAGGACATCTATGCTTCACAGTAAGTATTTCAAAAAAATCCTGGAAGGCCATGCTAGTAGATTCCCGTGAGACTGGTGTACTCATGGAAGTGGCTGTAACAGAAGCCTGAGGTTTGAAGAAGCGAACTTTATTCAGTCTACCGCAGAACTGTGCTAAAAATGTTTCTTCTGGAGAAGTCAAGCTCATCAATAAAACAATGGCACTAGCTAGCTACCTGCAAACAGCCTGGGTTTTGAAATGACACATTAGAACCAGCTACCAAACAATTATTTTGGGGCTTCCTTGGCATTCCTTGACACAGAGTATCTCAGCTTAAAACATGGTCCCAGGAGCTCCTGGAATCTGCATGTGGCTGCCCCATGTGGTGAACCACTGAACTGCAGCTCACAGCTCGCAGCTTTTGCAGTGAAGAGCCTTCAGGCCCTGGGGTGATTCCACTGACCCATGTTGGACATTAGAGCCTTCTGGGCAGGAAGGAGTAGGATAAGGATTTTTTGTTTTAGCTGAGTTAACGTGGTCTTTTTGTATTCTTGTGTGTTCCCCTATCCTTGGTCCGTCTTACTAATTTTGGTCCCAACTCTGTTTTTTGGTCCCAACTCTGGCATGCCCCATGTTGAGGTCGATGATTCCCCCCCTGCATTTAAAAAAAAAATGCTCATTACCAGAAGTAATGTATTTATAACAACGAAATCTTACAAATACATATTTATTTTTTAAAAATAAAAATAAATCTGTATTACAGAAAAGTAAAAGTGAAACAGATTCAGAACTCCCATAACATAATATTGCAGTCTCCAGCCAGTGATTGGGAAAAATATTATTCAAGGAAGGTCAACTGAATCAAAAATCCTGGAATGTACCACCTCTACTGGAAGAGAGTCAGCTCTTAATGCATAATCAGGGTTGTATTTGGTATAGGTTCTGGCTGCAGTAAACTCACTGAAATTAATAGAGATGGCTAGCTGAGGGCCATTCATTTCAATGGGTTTAATCTAAGTAAACCTTAGCTGAATGCAACCCACCGTGTTGAAGCACACTGTTTAATTGTGGGAGCCTGCATCTTTTCCTGTCTTGGGCACCAGATAACTTTGCTACTACTTAGCACCCCAGTGAGCAAAGGTTTGAACTAGGCACTTCTGAGCTCATGCTCGTAATTACACAACACCCGTTTCACAGCAATCACTGCAGATCAAAAAGCTCACCAGGGAAGGAGCAAGCTACATAGAATATCACCCAGTTACTACCTGTGCACACCTCCACAAAAGCACCATTTCCTTAATTTTGGATGCTGATCTCACGCGATCATTCACTGCACCTAATTGGCTTCTTAATTGCCTCTCTTTAAAACCCGATACTTCGTAGGCTCCAGCTAGTGTGGAACAATCTCCCAACCAAATGCATTTGCCTATGCACAATCGTTTATGGAGATCCCAGTAATGGAGTCACTGAGACCATTTCCATCAAGGACTAACAAAGCAATGCACTGGACGGCTCATTGCCCAAAGCATTTCTCAGGCTTAAAGGAGGCCACTTTGTGATTCACATTAGAAAAGAAGCTTCATCAAATTAAGCCAGCGGGGCGAAGTCATGAATACTCCTTGAAGGAGACCGTTCCCACCCCCCCTGACAAGAACGGACCGCATCCAGGGCAACCATTCTACCTTGACATTCAAGAGGCAGTACTGGCTGACAGTAGTTTTATGACAGCTACACGCAGTTGCTGGTAATGTTACAGGCAGGTATCATGCTTTATAGGTCAAAGATATCCAAGTAGGTTACTTAATCAACCAGAGCCGGTCCAATCATGACACAGGGCGAGGCAGCTGCCTCAGATGGTAGGTTCCCTTGTAGTGGCTGATCAAAGGATTGGCTTGCTGTGAGCTGCTTCCACAAGCTGTTCTCCTACCACCTATGGCCACCCATGGAACTGGCACCGCAGTTGGAGGGGCTGTTTTGGTGGCGGCTGTTCCTGTAGGCCGAGCCACTGCTGGCACTCTTAGTTTACTCTCTGGGTTTTTTTTTAAAATAAGAAGTGCAGTCTGAACAGTGCACACCTACTGCGGGTGGTGCTGTGGTCTAAACCACTGAGCCTCTTGGGCTTGCCAGTCAGAAGGTCGGCAGTTTGAATCCCTGTGACGTGGTGAACTCCTGTTGCTCGGTCCCAGCTCCTGCCCACCTAGCAGTTCAAAAGCAAGCCAGTGCAAGTAGATAAATAGGTATCTCTGTGGCAGGAAGGTAAACGGCGTTTCCATTCACTCTTGTTTCTGTCAAGGTGTTCTGTTGCAGCAGAAGCAGTTTAGTCATGCTGGCCACATGACCTGGAAAGCTGTCTGTGGACAAACACCGTCTCCCTCAGCCTGAAGAGTGATGGGTGTCACAACCCCATAGTCACTTTAACCATCCAGGGGTCCTTTACCTACCTTTGGGGGGGGGATTGCTTATGAGAGTGAGAGAAAGCTCATGTGGAGCTTGTGTGTTCTCATGGTTTCCTGTTGCTGTAAGACAGGAAGATAATCTGGGGAAGGCAGAGTGAGGACTGGGAGGAAGACTGAGTGGAGATTATTTAGGTGTGCATGGGGAGGGGAGAGCATTGTTTAGGTGAATAACTTGGGCCATCCCTAGCTTAGCTGCATAAGTGACGTCACACAGTTCTGAGCTGCTGGTCTTTCCCCGTTTGGCACAAAAAAGCAGCAGGAGGCAGGAGGGAAGGGAGAAAGAGCATGAAAAAGCATGCACCTAAATTTTTCGCTCAGTGTTTTCCCCAGCTGCTCCTCCTACCACCCTTGGCCACGCCAGCCCCCAGCAACACCCCAACACAAGCACCAGGGAGACCAGCATGCTGCAATATCTGAATTCAGATCACAGCCATGCAGCTTAACATGACAAGCAGCTCACTCAACACCCCTCCCTTCACATCTTGATCTTTCTGGTCTCTCTTCTCTCCTTCTCTTTCATCCAGGGAGAAGCTAAAACCATCCGTAGGATTGCAAACATAGCTGATCTTCTGACTGGTGTGGGTGGGGGTTGAGAGAGATCAGCCTCTCTTATGCAAAACATTAAGGAAAATAATTTCACTTGTCATGCAAGGCTATAGAAATAGTTCAGGCTTTCTTTTAAAAGGCTTCTTTTATATATGGTGAGGTAACCAGCAACACAAATACAGATACAAGTGTGTCCCTGTGCCTATGTCCAAGAGCATCTCTCTCCCGCCCCCCATGAAGTGGGACTCTTCTATTTTCTCCCCTGCCTCTGGCTCTGAAATGCATGTTTACTAACCGTTCTTCTTAAAGGTAAGTTACAGAGACCTTCATCACAGGGGGCATAACCATTCCAACATCTGACAAAAATAGGTGGGCCACATATCAAGGGATCCTCAGACATGGAATTGGGCTCTAAAGAACTAAAATGTTCCCATTAATCTTGGAACATACCTTGGCTCTTTTGAACCTCCCTCCTAAGTCTATTTCAGACCCGGTTGCCAATGTTTGGATCACAACAGGTTCCAGTCCCTCCTTCTATGCACCCATAGGCACCAAACACTCTTCTCACCCAAAACAAGCCAACCTGGCCTATCACCAAGATCCCCTGTGCCCTCTGTACTTATGTTGGCTCCCATGGTGGAATCCATAATGAGTAAAAGGAGAGGGATAGCTCTTTCCTTTTTTCCTATGGGACTGCCTCTCCCGATATGCCCCATGGAGGACCTTAATGTCCATAAATAGCAACATTCTAGAGGTCCCGGGCCCTAAGGAAGTTAGATTAGCCTCAACCAGAGCCAGGGCCTTTTCAACACTGGCCCCAGCCTGGTGGAACGCTCTGTCTCATGAGACCAGGGCCCTGCGGGATCTGATTTCTTTCCGCAGGGCCCGTAAGACAGAGTTGTTCTGCCTGGCCTTTGGCTTAGAATCAATTTGACTCCCTCCCCATCTTTCTTTCTTTTTTGATTTCTCCTCCTGTGATGAGGCTGCATTTTAATGTTTTAATGTTGTATTTTAATCTTGTTTTTTTAAGTTGTATTTCAATCAACTTGTTTTAATTATTGATTGTTAGCTGCCCTGAGCCCGGTCTTGGCAGGGGAGGGCGGGGTATAAATAATTTATTATTATTATTATTATTATTATTATTATTATTACTATTTCCCACTCCCCTTGCTAATGTCTGGCATGCTGATATGGGTGTATGCCAGGTGCAAGAAGCACTTGGTAATGTAGTTTTCCAGCAGTTGCTAAGATGGCTTGCTAGCACTGGAAAAGGAACATTTTCCAGCATGCCTTGCATTTGACATGCCAGACATTCTCTGTCATGGGGAGGGGGGGTGGAGAGAGAATGCTGGAGCAGCAAAAAGAAAAGAAAAGGCAATGGGGGGTTTGGCAGGTTGGGAGGAGAGACGGCTTGACTTCTTCCCCAGTACAGATTTTAATCCAAGTTGGAGAAGAATTTTTCAGGCAAGTACTTATTGTTTCATATTTAGGGGAGAATTTCTTTAGGGAATATAGGGGAGATTTGTTAAGCTGGGGGGAAATCCGGGCTGGATCTAGACATATCAAAGAAGCGTTTCAGTTAAATGCACTGTAAACTTTGTATGAGAAATCGGGTTGGCAAAAACAGAACACAGCGTCATCTGGTGTCATAGTGTTATAATGCATATACAACACATATAAAGCGCTTTTTCTTTGGCAATGTAGCCGAGTCCCCAGTCCTTCTATGGACCAATGTAAGCACTAGACTAGAAAGGGGAAGGAACTTTCAGGAAGAGATACAGTCATAACTCGGGTTGCGAACGCCGCGGGTTACGTGTTTTCTGGTTACAGACCGCTTTGCACATGCGCGGAAGCACTGAATCGCATCACGCGCATGCACAGACACGGCGCTGCGGGTTGCAAACATGTCTCCTGCACGGATCACATCCGCAACACGGGGTTCCACTGTAAATTAGTCCTGTGTCCTTCTTTCCCTTCATTTTGACAGCTTTGAGCAAGCATAAAAATGTGGCTGGCATACTAGTTTAGTGAAGAAGAAGAAGAAGAAGAAGAAGAAGAAGAAGAAGAAGAAGAAGAACCAAACAAATTATAAGCTATTGTAAGCCTTGCCAATACAATGCTGGCACAATATATCTCCTGCCTGTCACAGATGACAGATTTCAGACTCCTGCCTTTTCGTGGGTCTTTCAGAAAGGAAGAAAGAAAGAATCCCTCTCTGATGAGCAGATTTCCATTCTTGCACAAACAGAGCAATTAACAAGCACAGGTGAGTTGGTGGCATTACCAGATGACAAGGTTCTCTTTCCTGCCTACATAATTATGCATATGTGTGTGTGCGTGTGTGCACGTTCCTATACATCTCTCTGCAACATCTTTCCTTGGCTCTTGCCCAGCGTTCCCCAGGAAGAAAATATTTTGTATACAACATAATACTTTAATGAAGCTTTGGTTAAAGACATGCTAGATCTGCTTATAGCTCCAAACAGGTGTAACGCAAGCAGGTGCAGCTCTTTGGAATGCCTGTACGCTAGAGATTATGTAAATAGCTCACCAGCCTAGGGACATCTCCCTTTCAGCTTTAACTGTAGGTTTCAAACTCTGTTTAGGAAACATGTTGCGTATCATTAGAGGTTTCAATGGAAATAGACAGAGGATGGGAATGGAGGGAAGATGCAATATTTAAAGATACATCAAATATGTTACGGTTGGGAGACAGAATACTGTATTGGCCCAGTACCTGATAGTTAGCCACGCTCGAGTTCCACATAAACAAAATTAACGATGAAGAAAAGAAAGAAAAGAAACTGAAATTAATGGGACTGAAGTTCACCTTGGCTAAGTTATAATATTCAGCACATCTTTCTCTGGATGAATGGGGGTTGCCTTGTCCCTGTTTCCAAAATACGGGCATCCAAATTGGTACAGCATGCAATTTTTATTCTTGTTTTCATTAAAAAATGTTTAAATATAAATACACAAATCCAACAGGTATGCACACAAATCAACTGTGCTCGAGGCTTCTGTATGCGATTGATTTGGGCTAGGAGGTTGCTGGAGGGAACAGCTGAACCAAATATGACTTTTCCTATAACCTGATGCGTATTCTGTATGTGGAATTTGTGACTGAAGATCCAGACGGCTTCAATTGTACCCCAACCTGCAGATTCATTTATTTTAATATCTTTATTTATTCATTCCATTCATTAGTTAAAGGCATTTCCAAACCACTTAATATGTCAAAAATATTTCAGCAGTGTACACTATGTACAATGTGAAAAGAATATCCATTAAAACAAAAGTACAGCCTGAGATCGATAAAGCAATATAAAAGAATGAAAGCCAATGAAACAGACCAAGGGGATTCATACACATAAATTAGGCTCTAACCTTATTAGAGGCAGGTGGAACAAGCCCTT
This sequence comes from Podarcis cretensis, assembly GCF_951804945.1. Lineage (NCBI taxonomy): Eukaryota > Metazoa > Chordata > Lepidosauria > Squamata > Lacertidae > Podarcis > Podarcis cretensis. Next base: position 16,741,495 of record NC_137187.1, read on the forward strand.
GCCTGATGGCCAGCAGAGAGACCCATTCCCCTCGCAGTTTTTCCTCTTGCCTTAGAATGGACAGTCGAATTCTGGATCATGACAACACTTAACAACTTGTGCCTCTGAACATAAGGTATGAACAAGAAGAGTCTTCTGAATCAGGCTGAAGGCTCATCTGGTTCGGCGTCCTGTTCCCACAGTGACCAGTCAAGTGCCTTTCAGAAGCCGGCAAGCAGGACCCGTGTGCAAAAAGCACTCTTCCCACTTGCAGTCCCCAGCAAGTTGTGTTTAGAAGAATACTGCTCCTACAGGGGAGGCAGTTTTGTGAGAGAGGGATAAAACCATCTCCCTTGTCCGATCCAATTTCTCCACACCATGCGAGGGAAGGAGTGGATTTTCCCCTTTTCCCTTTCCAGTCTTGCGCTGTTATTTCGCTGCGATTCATTTCATTCTCAGTTCTAACAAGCGACCTATCTCTCCCTTTTCTAGCGATCTGTGGATCAAATGCACAACTGAAAGCAGGCAGGTGCATACAGAGGTCACCTAGTTCCTCCTGAAAACCTACTAATGAACTACAAGCCATGCCTGACAGCATCCCTAATCAAGAAGGCACTTAAAAGCGCCATTTCATATCTGGCTGAAATTTAAGTACATGCACTTAAAATTCTTCCCCAAAGTGAGGTCTGTCTTGATGTAAAATTGGCTAAGAGGGCTATTACTATTCTATTATGTCCCAGCCACAGCATCTGACAAGAACTGTAACTGCAAAGGTTTGCAATGCTAACAAGAATGATAAAAAAATAGTTATGTGTCAGGGAAGAAAACCCCTATAATGGAATCCTGTAATGCCACCAAGTTTCTTTCTCAGGGGCTAAATGTTGTTTTCTTGCAGCTATGTAACCTTGCATGCAGGGTATGGCGACTGTAGCCCGTTTTCCTTTACAATTATCGTTCCTTGCAGCTCAAGACGGACACAATGCAAAGGCCTGATTTGCAATTAATCTCACAGCTAGCGTAAAGCCCTCAAGTTAATTTTGTATGTATAACCACGGAGCCTGATGAAACCACATTTAAACTTGGCTACATTCTACACTAGATTAAACAACAGTGCTGTACTCTTGGTTCAGTGAATTGTACAAGAAATAAGAAGGAACAGGGGACTATTCCTGAAATCCCACAGCTCTGCAGCATTCAGTCGACAAATGGTCTTCTTGTGTTGCAAGGCCATAGAGGCAAATGTTCATACCAGTTATGCTGTTAAAAGAGGTGAAAAGCATTCCCATAGGCTAGAGAACTAGGTGGAAATTCTACCCTGATTGAGTTTCATTCAGCTGTGTTTGAGTAGGAGTCCTTAGCTGTGTTCACAGAACAGTGGCCAGGGGGAGGGACTGGCTCTGCAATGCAAGTTCAGCACCCTTAGGTTATATTTTCTGTGAGAACTCCCACAGATCTCTCATGACACAAAGCAGGAATAAAGTGTTGCAGCAGCAACAATACTGCTCCAACCAGGAGTAGCTCATGCCAGCATCATTCCATATTTAGTGTCACTTCTGAATAGCATAACTTGCAGAATCGTGGAAAACGGAAAGTTCTCTTCATTTTTTCAGCCAAATTTCCAGAACCCAGACCGCAACGTTTTGCTGCCAGAGGTGAAGGAGAAAATTCTGCCCCTCCCTGTTCTACATTCAGAAGTTGACTGGGCTGGCAGATGAATCTTAACTCAACACTGGCAATGGGGCAGCATTCTTCTCCACACCTGAGGGCAAAAGACTACCTTAGGACATACCAAGTTGCACATGGCTCTGCCCCCCAACACCTCACTGCCACTGCCAGGCTGCATCTACCGTCTGAAGCAACCACATCACTCTGCCTAATCCGAGCCCTATAGATTTGCTAAACAAGGGGAAATTCCTTGCAGGCTGAAGAGCCAGAAACTGCATAGTTCTATACAGTGCTCTCCCCCCCCCCTGTGGGTACGCAGGGGTACGCATGCCACTAAGCATTTTGTGAATCTAAGTTTGGCCTCATTGAGGGGCAGTATTTCAATATGAGTAGGAAAATGAGAGTACCCCCCAAAATTTTATTTTAAAGAAAAGAAAGCACTGGTTCTATAAATAGGGTGGCCACATGCAGAAGAGGGCAGGGCCCCTTTCCCTTCAGCAGCCATGTACACTTGCTGAAATTTCTCTTCCACACAACTATTAAATGCACAAGAGGCTACCCAAATGTTAAATGATTCCACAAGGAATCTTTTCACTTTAAATTGCGGCATGCACTTGTATTTTGAGGGGCTAGATAAAAGGTCCCTGAGGTATTTGTGGCAGAGCCACATTTCCCAGAACATGGTCCCACTCATTAACCTGGCCATGCTTCTTCTCCGTAATACCAAATAATTATAATATTTTAAAGGTCTGTAGCTTGCACAATGCATAAGAAGATGCAAATGCTACCTCTGTGCTATATAGCTTCACTATAGCTATTACTCCACTGTGAAATGCCATTCAAGGATGCATATCATCTTAATGGTGCCACTCCAGGAATATTACGCTCATATTGGGCATTACTGTCGCCTACAAGGAGCCCACACATTCAAAACAATCAGCTGAGCAGCCATTTCAGCTTTAATTGATATTTCCCTATACCAAACAGTTGCCCTTGAAGTGAGATATAATCCTTGGCATCTCCATCCATTTTAAAACAACCTCCTACGACATTCCTACCTATCTATGGCTGCCTACTGACTCAGAGTGCAACCATCTTTTAAAAATATTATTAGTAGGCTGTCTGCCTCACCGCAGAGGATGAAATCATTCACTAAGCAGAAAGACGCTAAAGCAATCTGCACAATAATTTGCTAGATGTCCATAAGCAAAAATTATGAACAAAGGCTGGAATTCAACATTGCACTATTGCAATTGTTCCAGCAGCACAATGAACTCTCCCCCCCACATGCCGGTCTGGGGACTCTTCTGACCCCCCCATAAAGCTGACTGGAAGGGCAGATTGGGGGAGGAGAGAATGGAAAGCCCTGTTGTGCTAGAGGAACTCATTGTGCTAGCTCCTGCTAGCACAACTGTTTAGTTGAATCTGGCCCAAGGAATTTTACTTGGTAACTTTGGGGTGAAACACTGGGTGCTTGGAAATTGTGCATTGTATCCAATTGTGTTCATTGCAATGATGAGGCTCTTTGATCCTGTAGAGGATTCTGCAAGTGGAATGGGAAGTATGAGTAAGGCAAGTTTTGGTTATTTTCCCTCCTCCTCAAAGCCCCTGTAAAATCTGTCCAAGATTTGTTGGAACGCCATGGGATCTGCTGTGGAAGGTTGCCGGGAGGAAGTTCTGCTAACATAAATCTCTCCTGGATCAAATAGCTTTTCATAAGTGTGAGGGTCACCACTGGAGACAAGCCTAGGATTTAAAACAGTAGCTGAATCCAGAACAGGCAAGAGCATACTAATTTGCTATCAGGCCTCCTGAGGTCTCCATCTCAATAAGGGAGGATGCCACAATTGCCTTCAGTAGTTACCCTTAGTAACTGTCACTTTTGATTAAAACTATGTTACTGTGTTTGGTCAGGACACATTTTGCAGACCATTTCCCCATCTTCAGAGGAAAAGGTCCTTCTGGATCATGAACAATTGGGGAAAAGTTAGCTCAAAAGTGCTACTGGAACCATTTCTCATTGCAACTCGGGCTCTGTTCTTTGCTGTCTGTGTTGCTTGCTGGCTTGGAAACTAGCACATTTTTCAAGCACTCAGGAACACCATGTGAGTAACTTTAAACAGTTTACTTGAGGTAGCAGAGTGCTCTTGTAAGGTCCACAGAAGAGCTAGAGAGAAGGTATCAGAACATATTGAAAAATAATGACAAAATGGCAGTTTAATAGTTAGTGGTGAAGGAGGTTGTCCCAGAGATGGGAGGCAGAAAGGGGAGAAGTGATGCTGTGGCAAATATGTACAATGGATGCCTTCTGATTCTGAGAAGTGGAGAAGAGGAGTAGAGAACTATAGGTAACAAAGAATCCCGGTCTGCTGCCAAAGATGTATCTGCATATCAACTTTCCTTTTTTATCTCCATAATACCTAGTTCAGGCATAGGCAAACTCCAGCCCTTCAGATGTTTGGGACTACAATTCCCATCACCCCTGACCACTGGTCCTGTTAGCTAGGGTTGATGGGAATTGTTGTCCCAAACATTTGAAGGGCTGGAGTTTGCCTATGCCTGATCTAGTTCAACAGACTCAATGTCTTGATGTAGTTATGAAATGCATTTCCCTGCCAACAATGGCGCAGAGTTGACTTTGTCATCTGGGTATCTCCTGATGCTTTTGGGACACATTCAGGATGGCCAATGACCAGCGATGATGGGGGTACAAAACACCTAGAAGGTGCCAGTTTGGGAAAGACCTGTGTAAGGTGAGACTGGTATATGGTCTAGTTCATTGTACTTACTTTTTTAATCAAAACAACAACAGCACAGGGCTTCTGCTCAAAATGGTAGACCTGTTTCACATTCCCACCACAACAGCTGATGTCTGTAACAGAGAATAAAAGTACAATGATCTATAAAGAAATATATTGAACAATAAGGCAGTTGGGTTGTGTTTTTTGGTTCTGCCCTCAGCCATTCAGTTAATCCAATTAGAGTTGTGTTGCTCAGAAGGGATTGACGGTTTGAGCCAGACGGAACTTCAGCGATTACAATGAAACTTGGCGTGAGTTCTTCCTTCCGTGGCACAGCTTTTTCAAGAGCTGGGACCATGAACAGCAACAGGTCAGCTACAGAGACCGAAACAGCAAGTTGTTTTAGCAGCCATTCCTTTGTGCTTGCTCTACATGGTTGCTAAGAGGAGCTGACCTATCAGCAATTTGCCTTCCATTCATGAAAGTCAAGGAGTGTGCCGTAAAATGAGCCAGAGTTTCTGCCAGAGACAATACTCGATTTGCATTGAGCTAATTGAGCAGCTTTACACTTTTCAGATGAGAACTGTGACTCTAACACTCAGTTGCACCTGGAACAATTTTCTCTTTCTGACCAGACTACATTAAGTGTTTTTGTTGGCAGCAGAGTTAGTGCTGGGGTCCGCCATTATGCTTCTGTCCTTTTTGATTGGCAGACCAAGAGGTAGTCACAGCAGCAATTATCACAAAGCAATGTCTAGAGGTGATTCATTAGAAGCAAGAATAGGATGCCTGTACATAGGAACAGGAAGCTTATACAGAATCTGACCACTTTTTCATCTAGTTGAGTGCTGTCCACACTGACTGGGAGTAGTTCTCTGATAACGGTCTTGCCCAACTAGGTGTTGAAATGGAGCCGGAGAAGGGCTGGATAGGGGCTAATAAACTGAGGCTGAATCCTGATAAGACAGACATGGGGGGGGGGGGGCTGGGGGGCCACGGCCCTGGCCGCATTTTTGAGATGGGGCACGACCAGGCGCACCCACACAGACTCACTCAACTTGAATAAGGGAAGGATAAGGTAATCGAATTGCCAGGAAGCCACTGGTCAAAAGTTCAATGCATCTCAGTTTGGGAAAGGTCTGTCCAAAACACAGCTCATCTAGGTGATAGCAGAAAAGTATGGCGACAAGCAGGCTATAAGAGATACACTAAATGAAACCATTGCCCAGCAGTGACATACACGCTGAAGCACACAGCTCTGAGCATTTCATTGTTTGATAGTTCCAGACGTAGATGTTCCAGGCAACTTTTGATGCTATACCTACTGTACCTCCACGTCTGGGGGATAAAAATAACATCTGCCTGTTCTGACCTCAGCACACATTAGGTGGTGTGGGGATTCTGTCAGCTAAACCCTAATCCAATCCAAACTTTCACATAAATCCGTCATCGACTTTATTGATAAGTAGTTGAACTTTGCTGTTCAAGTTAACTGTATAATAGATTGAGTCTGACTGAGATAAAAGAGGTGAAAAGACAATGCAAGGTCAAGCGATCCAGGCTGCAATTTAAGACTGACAGAGAACAAGTCCAGAGGCAGGCTCCTCTTCTTCTAAGAACTCTTCTAATCAGGATTAGATATTCTACACAGGCACAACCAATCAATGCATAATAATAGATATTAAGGCTTGATCAGTTGCTAACAACAGATCAACAGTGGCAAAATTAAAGCAGTTCTGAATACAGAGATTAGAGGGCTATAGCCAAATAACACAGTGCCACTTGTAGAAAACAATGGAGAAAATGATGATATTAGTGTTGCTGTGATTTGCGAGGAAAGTGTTCTTCACCACTCAAAAAAATCAAATTTAAATGGTAGAAGCAAATACAGCTGCCCATAATAGTTCCAACTTAGGTCTTGCTGCGTGTAAAAATGTTGCTGTTGTTATTTTAGTTTTTATTAACCATGTCTCTGCCAATATATATAAGAAGCACAGTTCATAACCATTATCCTCAGTGGCTTACAACTGTCCTGTTGTTATTATTTTCCTATTGCAAGAGGGTGAAGCTGAAAAGAGAGCAGTTTTGCAACAACCCTTCAATGCAGTTCATTGTTATTACGTACTCTGCAGTAACTGTAACAATGCCCTGTTGTCATTTTTAATACAAAGCCACTTCCGAACTAGAGAGGAGGTGGGGTTGCGGGCTTCACTCCCTGCCCCCATGCACGCGGGGGCTGGCTTTCAGCCCCTGCGATACCAGGGAATCCTCGGACGCGTCATCTCCCTAGCCAGCCAATCGGCTGGCGGGGGAGGCATGGCCTACCCTATTTAGGGTTGGCGCAGCCGAGGATCCCCCCTTTCCCCGCTACAGCTGAGCAGGTTTTCCCACCCACCCACCCATTAGGTTAGGCTTCCTGACATTGCTATGGACTACGGTTGGTCACCGTCAAGGGGCCTGGTAGGAATTTTCCCAATTGGCAAAATGGCTCTAGCCTTTTGGTTTTCGCCTACCTCGTAGCAAATCGTCACCACTCCTGGGGCATTGGCGATTAGGCTTTGGTAGGGGTATTGTTATGCAGATGTGAGGGGGGGAAGGAAGCGCCATCACCTTCCCCCAAATCAAAGGGTAGTCCGGTACAGGATTCTGGGGGGCGTGGCCTTGTCCCAAGCCTATGGAGGTGTGGGCCTACGGTGACCCTGGGGGGAGCTCCCAGTTGATGTGCATCAGCAGGACTCCCCCGACTGGTGGTTAACCCTTGCTGGTCCTCAAGCAAGTGGGCTGAAGCCCGTTAGTCGTGAGGACCAATGCCTAAGCCAATACCGCTCAATTCCTGTAATCAATAAAGTTGTGGCCTAATTTGACCCATTAACCTAAAATCCAGTGTCTCGCATCTTTATTTCCGATGGGGGGAGGCGGGAACTCGTCACACAACAACCAGGGTTGGCAAATAATGCTTGGAAAGGCTGCAGTGAAAGTTATTCCTTCTCTTGGCCATCTCCTCATCATACGGCAAATTCCCACATTCTGAAAGTGGCTGTTCTGGATTTACTGGATAAACTACCCCGTTCCCACAAACAAAAGACAGTAAAGGCAATTCTAGTTAAAATTGCCAACTCCATTGCTCACACCCAGACCAAACGCAGTGCTCCATTAACCTTCATGCAGACATATGATGCTGTGTGCAGCACACAGTGGGCTGAGTCATGGTCAACATTCTGAAGTGAGCCAGGAGTTGGAAACCATGAGTTAGTCAGAACTGGTCAGAACTGATGAGCATGGCAGGACCAACCATGGGACAGGATTGAGGGACGAGCCAGGAGCCAGGACCAAGGAGTTAGTCAGGACTGGAGGAGAAACAATGAAGCAGAACTGAAGAACAAGAAAGGAGTCAGGACTGAAGAGCAAGTGAGGATCACAGGGCAAACTAGGATGCAGAACCAAAGGCCACCCAAAAATTAAAGGGCACACCATAACTATGTGGAACAGCTTGTTTCCTCAGGTAAGACTTGGCTTAAAAAAGGAAGCCTTTCATATTTTCCCTACCCAGAATAATTGGGTCGTCACTGAGAAGGCTACTGCCTGTACCTCTTTGTCTCTCCATATGGGACAGCCACATATAGATTCCAGCAGCTTCTAACAAACTGGAAATTGTAGCAATGGGGTGTGTAACCATGCCTCTTCTTCTCCCATGCCTAACCAGGTAAAATAGAACAAATTGTCCTAGTTGACCTTCACAGGGATTCCTTAATAATACAAATAAGGTCTTTAAACAACTGTGCCCCAATAAGGAGAGCACTCCAAGTGGTTATAACTTCATATACCATGTTGTTGTTTAGTTGTTTAGTCGTGTCCGACTCTTTGTGACCCTATGGACCAGAGCACACCAGGCACTCCTGTCTTCCACTGCCTCCCGCAGCTTGGTCAAACTCATGCTGGTAGCTTTGAGAACACTGTCCAACCATCTCGTCCTCTGTTGTCCCCTTCTCCTTGTGCCCTCCATCTTTCCCAACATCAGGGTCTTTTCCAGGGAGTCTTCTCTTCTCATGAGGTGGCCAAAGTATTGGAGTCTCAGCTTCACGATCTGTCCTTCCAGTGAGCACTCAGGGCTGATTTCCTTAAGATTGGATAGGTTTGATCTTCTTGCAGACCATGGGACTCTCAAGAGTCTCCTCCAGCACCTTAATTCAAAAGCATCAATTCTTCGGCGATCAGCCTTCTTGATGGTCCAGCTCTCACTTCCGTACATCACTACTGGGAAAACCATAGCTTTAACTATACGGACCTTTGTTGGCAAGGTTCATATACCATAAGAGCCCCAAATATTGAACAACCTTTGCTTTAAAAAACAACAAGAATCACACACAAAATTGAAAGCCCACAACTAAATCTATGAGGATCTAAGTTTCAGCTGCCAAAAGATGCGTTAGACCTAGCTCAGCCTAGTTTGATTTCCACTGATAAGTAGCATGCAGATACGGTAAGCGATGATGACTGATTGCTTACATATGGGAAATGGGAATCTTCCATCTGCTATCCTGTGACAGATGCAATTCTTCCTACATGGGAAGTATAACATCAAATGGTCCCTCAAGGAGTTTTAAGTGAACAGAATTGGCAGTGGGGAGAGAATCATTTCTTTGAGTTTGCTTCAAGTTCCTTCTGTCCTCATCAGAGTTTCCAGAATGATGAGACAGAATAGTGAAGATTCCAAGAAGGGCTGAGGCCAGACTGGTAGGCTGGTAAGTACTATAGAACAGTGCAAAAAGCTATCACAAGTGACATGTGAGCACCCGTTAAACATCACCCATCACTGCAAACTTCTTTTCTGATAGAACCTAACCCTCTCTGAAATGCTGGATAGCCATTGTAAATCTTTGTAGAGAATACTGAGCTAGATGGAGCAATGACCTGACTCAGCATAAGCCAGTTTTTAGGTCCCTCCAACTAATGACTAACAAGTCATTTTATTAACAGCCAATGACCAGTATCAAAACAAAAAACACCAATTACCGTACAAAATTTAAAAGCTCAAAGCAAAATAAAATAATGTAAAATCACATATACATGAAAAAGTTCTGGGTGGTCATTTATCTGTCAGAAAGGAAATCCTTCTAGCAATGTCATTGTTCGATATATTATACAGTGGTACCTCGGGTTAAGAACTTAATTCATTCTGGAGGTCCGTTCTTAACCTGAAATTGTTGAATAAGTATTATCTTTCCTTCACTCACGCTAGTAAATGATGTAGCAGAGCAGATTCCCCTCAATAGAGCTGAAAACTAGTTTGCAGATTCATTTGAATCTCTTAATTAAGATTATTTCCTGGTGTCCTCTTTAATCCATCCTAAAAGAATAAAGACACAAGAGTAACAAAATTTTACTCACATTTCAGTTCACAATTTGATCCCTGAAAGGCAGGCTTTTCTTAGTAGTTTCACAATAAACTGTGGGTTCGTCTCATATGGAGACTGAACATGTGTTGCATGGCAGCAAAAGATAGAACAAGACAACAGAAAGACAAACTTTATGAGACTGAGAAAATGGCTGCATGGCTTGGCTCTTTTATGGAAAAATTTCTAGGGAAATAAGGAATGTACATCCCACAAATCTTGTGTGCTAAATCATTGTTCGTTGTCTTTTAATTAATGTACTATGGCATAAGTTTTCATTGACCAGTATTTACATGTGTGCAATTTTTTGTGCAGATTTAAAAAACAAAAAGGAATTTTCAGATAAATTCTGAAACAGGATGGTGTGAATTTATGGGTAAAAACACTAGAAAGCGACACAGACCAGAAAACGTGACAGTAACACCAATCAGAAATAGAGAGATTTGCTCTTCCTTTCCTCAGACTTACAAAGCTCAATGTAGCCCACCAACCACAGACATTGGTCTGCCAAGTATTTCAGAACCCCCCTCCTCAATGTTTGCCAGTCCAAGCTGGCAGCAAAGTACAGGAAATTAAATTGATGGTGAGCTGCTGCCATACATGGTTTGTGGGTCTTTGGTTTGGTGAACTCTACCAGCTGGATTAAGTCTAAGTGCCATGTCTAGTGCACATTAGTAAACATTTTGGCACAGGTTATCATTTTGTACTCGGTATGCATGCACAATTTGGAGCAGCTGTTTAAGCTACCTGATCTCCACAAACCCTTCTACAAACAATGGCAGCATCTGATAAGTAACTAATCAAAATGTAAATGGCACAAACAGGAACAAGGTGCGATTACCACTCGATCCTAGATACTCTACGGCTAGACACCCTCACAATATTATTAATCAGCCTAACTATGCTAAAGGAAGACCTTCATCTCTGTCATGCAGCCATTCCTGGGACAGATTGTAAGTGCCTTGTAGTTAACAGGCAATCACTCAGCCTGCCCTCGTTCATTAGCTCGGATGCCTGATGAATTACCAAGTGATTTAAGTGGTGAGAAACGCCATAGCTCACTGCTTAAACTTTCTCCTCTCTTAACTCCAGCAACTGTCTCTGAAAATGGCAGCCAGTGTATTAAATGTCTATCCCAGAACTACTTATGCAACAGTTCTCCCTCTCTTTGTCAACAGTAGGAATACAATACAGGTAGTAGGCGACAGAGTAGGGGGTCAAGTTAATTCTGGGCTGATTGTCACTGTCACATTTGTATTCATGTGCAGATACCCAAATACAAAAGAAGGACCTCTTGTCAAATCTGGAGAGCCCCTTTAAAATACTCAGAAATGGAAGTCCTATCCTTTCTCATGCTTTCGACCTCCAGGTGCTGGGCTGCAACTCCCATCATCCCTGACGACTGGCTGTGCTGGCTGGGGCTGATGGGACTTGAAGTCCAGCAACTTCTGGAAGGCATTAGGCTAGAGAAGGCTGTTATTAAAAGACACATTCCAAACCAGTGCTGGCTCCATCAAACATTTAAAACTTCCCAATACAGGGCTGCCTTCAGATGTCTTCTAAAAGTTGTGTAGTTCTTTGTCTCCTTGACATCTGATGGGAGGGCATTCCATAGGGTGGGCACCACTGCCGAGAAGGCCCTCTGCCTGGTTCCCTGTAGCTTCACTTCTCGCAGTGAGGGAACCTCCAGAAGACCCTCAGAGGTGGACCTCAGTATCTGGGCTGAACGATGGGAGTGTAGATGTTCTCCCAGGCAGTGCATTTTTTCTCCCAGGGGGTACTGAAGGGTATGCAGGACCAGTCCTCTTTTTGTTGTTGTTAAAAAGTGTGGCACTTACTGTAACTTCATGGTGAGTAAAAATGTCAACATAGGTAAAGGTAAAGGGACCCCTGACCATTAGGTCCAGTCGTGACCAACTCTGGGGTTGCGGTGCTCATCTCGCTTTATTGGCCAAGGGAGCCAGCGTACAGCTTCCGGGTCATGTGGCCAGCATGACTAAGCTGCTTCTGGCGAACCAGAGCAGTGCACAGAAACACCATTTACCTTCCTGCCAGAGCGGTACCTATTTATCTACTTGCACTTTGACGTGCTTTCGAACTGCTAGGTCGGCAGGAGCAGGGATCGAGCAATGGGAGCTCACCCTGTCGAGGGGATTCGAACTGCCGACCTTCTGATCGGCAAGTCCTAGGCTCTGTGGTTTAACCCACAGCGCCACCTGTGTCCCATTGTCATGGTGAGTACCGGCACCTATATTTCTAGAAAAAAAGCACTGCCTTCAGGTATACAGGTCCAAGGCCGTTTAGGGCTTTAAAGGTCAGCACCAACACTTGGAAGCCATCAGTAGACTCCTTTCTTTCTTACCACCACCATCAATTTAGTCTTCCTTTTCCTATGACCCACTCCCTATGTCCATCCAAAGTAGGAAGGAAGCACATGATCAGGCAGTGACTTGCTTTCTAACCTTCTTCCTGTGGGATGTTGAGAAAGAGACAGTGAAGGGTGTCAATGGGAAGGAGCAACAGCAATAGTACCAGGGGCACTTGGTAGTTAGCAGTGACCCCACTGTTGAGGTAGGGACCTTGGCAGATGCATGACGGTGCCCATCCCTGGTGATCGCCCTCTGCCAACAATAATACCTGTCCATGCCATTTAGATGTGAGAACATAAGCATGTTATTTGTTCGTTTTCTGTGTGCATATGCTTCCCCTAAAACCACCTTCTCAGGGTTACAATCAGAATGAAAACAAATCTGAAAAAACACATATAATGAAACAGATCAACAAGAAAATATATAAAGTAAGATAAAAATAATAATAGCAGAAGCCATTTAGAGCCGGAAGGGATTAACAAGCTTGGGAAAACTAAATCTGATCTTGATGGTGGTGTGGGAGCTGCTGTGGGGAGCTGCTGCATAACTGTAGTGTCACCACCCAAAAAAAGTTACCCCCCCCCACAGTAGCCATCTGCCACACCACCCACAGAAGGGATAAAATAAAAGCAGTTTTGATTTAAAAGCAAAAAGAAAACTACAGCGGGAAAGAGTTAAACCCCCACGTCCCCCACCAACACCTGTGATCTGATCAGATTCAAAGCCCGCTGTTCCTATTTAAATGAAAATGAAGAATATCGGAAGAGTTAATCAGGATCTCCAGGGTACTGTGTAGTTTGTCCCTTAAATGTCTGTAAGCCAGAAGGTGGGATACATATTGCCTGGGGGACGAACTCTGGAGCTTAGGTCATGGACGACACACCACCAAGGTGTGGATTCCTTGCTTCTCTAAACCTTCAACTTCTTAAGTACATGGGGAATAAAGTCTCCAGGCCAGTTGGATACAGTGGTACCTCTGGTTGCGAACGACATCTGTTCCGGAAGCCCATTCGCAACATGAAAAGCTTGCAGCCTGAAGTACTGTATCTGTGCATGTGTGCTGCGCAATTTGGTGCTTGTGCACATGAGCGAAGCGCGATTTAGTGCTACTGCGCATGCACGAGCACCGAAACCCGGAAGTAACCCTTTCCAGTACTTCCGGGTTGCCACGGGACGCAACCTGAAAAAACATGACATGAAGCAAACATAACATGAGGTATGACAGCAGTACCTTGGGTTACATACGCTTCAGATTACATACACTTCAGGTTACAGACTCCGCTAACCCAGCAATAGTACCTCGGGTTAAGAACTTTGCTTCAGGATGAGAACAGAAATCACGCGCTGGCGGCGCAGCAGCAGCGGGAGGCCCCATTAGCTAAAGTGGTGCTTCAGGTTAAGAACAGTTTCTGGCGAAGTACGGACCTCCAGAACGAATTAAGTACATAACCAGAGGTACCACTGTACTTCCTTTTGGAGAATGGGAGAGGGAAAAATGATTTGGATTTGGTTTAATATTCAGACAGTTGGACGTTTGCAAGTTTACTGAGCAAGTGGTGGGAGGTGCCAGCTGGGAAACCCCCAAGGAGCTCCCTGAGAAGACAGCTCAGAGCCAGGGACATTGATGAGTGGTCAGAAGGAGAAGAGGGAAGAACAGCAGACTGCAAGGAGGAAGGGTCATACACAAGGGAGGTAACAGGGTTTAGTGAGCAGGAAGAGTCTGGAGCAGAGGACAGTTCAGACTCCAAGGCAGAAGAGGGGGTTGGAGAGGTGTGGGACCAAGAGACAGAGAGGCAGGATGCTGCAGAGGCCAGGGAGTCTTGCCCTCTGGCTGTGCTCAGCTCCTTTCCCCCTTCATCTCCTAGGACATGCAGGGAAATGAAGCGGGCTGAATTGAATTCAGTTGTGTGCAGGCACAGTTTGAGACTGCCTGGAAAGGACCTGGGGGAAGAGTAGCATGAATGGGCACTGGGAAGGCAAGGACCTTCAATCTTCTTGCACCTGCCTCATCAGGGCAAGACCTGTAGAGAGGACTTGCTGGGACCACTAGGCTGGAGTGCTTTTGTTTCACTTTGAATAAAGAGTTAACTTTACTGACTTCCGGAGCTCTGCTGTTTTTAGTTGCTGACCGATGCCTGACCCAAAGCAAGGGAACATGCCACTTCTGCATATTGTACTGACCCAGTACATTCTGAAGCAGGAGCAGAGAAAACTGTGGCCCAAGAAATGCTGCTGGACAATACCTCTAAGCATTCCTTACCATTGGCCATGGTGGGTGGGCCTGATAGAAGTTGGGACTCCAGCACTACGGACAGCTCCTTTGCGTGAAGCATTATACTGCTAGGAACAAACCGTTGTAGTAGTTAACTAGGTTTTGTGTAAATGAAAGATTTTCTGGTAATTGCCTCTAAAGTGTCATTTTGCTGCTAAAATTTAGACTGCTTTCCTATTAAAAATACTGAAAGCGATGAGCAAATTAACAACAGAACATAAAAATAATTTAAAAGCAAGTGAAAAGAAATGGAGCAGGAAAAGATCAAACAGTCTTTCTCAGAAGCCCATGTCAACACCTTGGGAAAGATCCAGCCAAAATTAAACATAGAATTGGAATGGACCCTGAGGATCATCTAGTCTAACCCCCTGCAGGAATATGCAGCTGCCCCATACAAGGATCGAACCTGCAACCTTGGCATTATCAGCAACATGCTCTAACCAACTGAGCTATCCATGCACAATAAAAGACAATTAAAAAGCCTGGGCGAATAAAAAGGTCATCGCCTATAACGAAAGCATCAGTGCCTTCTGCTGAGAAGCTTTCTTGAAGGGGGAAAGACTGCCTCATTCCATGTGATTCATGGAGAAAACTCTCAAAGCAATTTCCATATAGACATGGGTGTGATATTGCATGCCTCCCCCAAAGCGAATAGCCTTCAAAATAGTACAGTTTATCTAGATAGCTTTGCAACAGACAGATGTCTACAAAGAGCTAAGCATTATTCATTTAAACTATGCAGATTGAGGCTGTAACAATGTAATGGAAAGAAATAACTCAGAACACACCAAATTAAACTGTTCTTCAAGAATAATTTAAGCTTCCTGTAAATGCTAGCAGCCGTGCTTGCAATTCAAGGCGTGAATGAAGTCTAACATATAATTGCTTAGCACGTGAAAAATTGTACAGCTGATCAAATTCTTTAAACTATGCTCCATATTCTTTAATATAAAGTGCTCCCACCTTCACTTTTTGGATTTGTTAAGAAGCCACCTCCAACTAATCAAATAACTAATCTCCTGCCTAGAGAGAGGTGAATTTATGGTGCGACCATCCCGTTGTTTATTAGTGGATTTGCTTGCAAAATGGAACAGGACAGTCCCCAGAGCTCATTTTTGCTCGATGCTGGATTTGTTTATTTATTTACTTACAATAATGTATAGACTGTTAAAGCAAGGAGTTGCCATACATTAAAAGTAAGGCAAAATATAAAAGATCAAAGATGGTATCTGCAAATCTGAAGGGTTTGATTTTTACCTGAAGATGCAGCAGAGGACAATGGACATCAATGGGCTCCATTAATGGGCTCCACTGGGGATACTGATGGGCATATGGTTCATACCTGTTCCCTGCTTCTCTCCTTGCAAGAAAGAGGTGTCCCTCTATATCCATTTGAGATTTTAATCAAGGTTAAGACAAGGAACCATGGTCAGCATTAACCACAGTTAAGTATCAGAGCAAGCATAGCGTTGCCTGATTGCCTAAAGTGAACATTATGTAGGCAGTGGGCCAGAGACTGCACTCTTCTTTTTTAAAAAAACAAACAAACCGAAACACGAGTCAAAAATGGCAATGGTTCTCCTGATGTGACTCACCTGATATTAGAGTCAATTACTGGCCCCAACCTGCTAGGAGAAGACCAATGAATTAGACTGACACTCACAAACTTGGTCAGATTCCACCCGTCAGTTAGCATTGCTTGTGTTCTCCAACTCTTTCATGCATCCTGGCAGGAAAGAGACCGCTGGCTTTCTAAATGCCTTGCTGAATGCTCAGATACACACAGTGAGTAGCTGTCCAATTGTAATCTTAAGCAGAGCAATGACTCTCCGACTAGTCTCCTCTACTTGAGGGAGAGGGACAAAAGAGAGGTTTTTCCTTTCTAAAAAGAGATTCTATTAATAATTGAAGTGGGAGTGCAGCGGTTCGTGCAACAGCACCCCTTCTTCATTCTTTCGAGTATGTATTTAAAAGCTCTCTCTGCTGGTTCTCATTAATATCATTCAATCCCATGGATAAACCTTCCTCCACTAATTCCGAGGGGGAAAAAAGGGCTGTCCCTCCTCTCACAGGACTCAACTTGCTTTCGTGGTCTAATAACTACATTTGCTGCCAACAACTTACAGTATTTCCCTTCCACGCCACTATTATATATTTATTTATACCCTGCCTTTTACCGTGACTGAGACAAGACAGGTGCCAGCAACTCAAGGCAGCTTGCAGATAAAAACAAGAACTGCTAAAAACAGGGGCTCCAAGATAGCACAACGCCCTCTTTCTGCCATAAGAATTAGCACTTGGGGTTGTTCACTGAAGCAGGAAGGTAGTAGGTTCAAGAAAGAAGTGGGAAGTAGCATTTCATAACTATGAAAGAAAATATGGTAATAGCCACTGACTTAGACAGCTTTTTTATTTTTAATGTGATTAGGCAAAATCATGGAGGAGGAGCATCTCCACTCCCAAGGTCCAGCACTGAGGGCCTTCTGGCGGTTCCCTCACTGTGAGAAGTGAAATTACAGGGAATCAGGCAGAGGGCCTTCTCGGTGGTGGCACCCACTCTGTGGAACGCCCTCCCATCAGATGTCAAGGAAATAAACAACTATCTGACTTTTAGAAGACATCTGAAGGCAGCCCTGTTTAGGGAAGTTTTTAATGTTTGAGGTTTTATTGTGTTTTTAATGTTCTGTTGAGAGCTGCCCAGAGTGGCTGGGGAAACCCAGCCAGATAGGCGGGGTATAAATAAATCATCATCATCATCACCATCATTTATCAAGGAATCTTTTAGGCACGGTAGTTAAATGGCATCTTTGCGGCATTTTAATTCTGAATGCCAGAGGAGAGCCATTGCCTTTAAGAGTTCTGCTTGTTCCTTTGAGATTGTTTTCTCCACCATTTTAATATGTTTATTTCCTCACTTCTAATTCTCTTTTGGGGAGGGGGCTTTATCTGTTGTAAAGATTTTCTTTCTTTCTTTCTTAAAAAGCAGTATACGCGTATTGCAAAAAACACTAATATTTTGTGGTAAGTTTCATCTGATGCGTTCCATTTTGTTAACGTTTAGGACTTGTATAGTTTATAGTTGATAAAAAAACAGATATTGTATATATCTCAATTATCCTCCTAGACTTCAATACCGTCAATATTTCTGCATCTCTAGTTCTTAATTGGGCACTGTTTCTGGCTTGGATTATCATATCTGACTATGGCTGTAGAAGTAAGCCTTACCTAGAAGTAAGCCCTACTGAAGGTTGTTGTTTTTTCTTTCTGAGAAGATATGCATACAATTGCACTGTATACACAAAAGCAGATCATGTGTTCACAGGCATCTGAAAATAAATAAATTTCTAAATGAAAGTATAACTTTTCAAATTTTTGAAAAATGACTGCTCAAGTGACTGGAATAAAGTTGCCAAATAAGAAAATAATCCAACTTCCCCCTTTATTCAGAACATATTGCAAATTACTTAAGCACATTATTTCACTCTTGCTATACATACAGCTCACTCCAGGAGAGAAGCATTTATGCTGCCCTCATAATTAGCACAACTGCTCTAAATGTAAAAGCAAATTATACACTGGGAGCTCAGAAATGGCCTCTGAAGGTTGGTGGTCACCTATAATTACAGGGGATAAATCAGGCTACAGGGAGGCTAAGGGAAACTTTGGAGGTCTAAGTTCAGATGTTTTAAAAGGGGATTTGGCATTCGAACTTGGTTTTACTCAGTTGACCGAGTTTTCAGAAGCAAAGGCTTTAATGAAGCCAATGTTACTGTTGGTAATTAAGTACAACAAGCTACTGCGCTGCAGGATCGTGTCCAACGTTTTTCACTTCTCAAAGGATCAACAATGGACATACGTAATTAAGAGAGTTCAACCCCATTTGGTTTCATTTAAATCAAATACCTCTGCATGAGTCAAAAATTATCTGCTTAAATCATAATGAACTTTGCCCTTTCCACTTCTATCAAACCTGGCTACAAGCTGGGCATTTGCCAACATGCCCTCTCTAAGATTCTCATTGCCCTGTGTGCTTTCTCTCTTCCATCTTGTCCTTCCTTTTTAGAATAATTCCATGGCCTCTGCTAATAATTGCTTTTCCAACACAACCTTTGGAATAGCGGGGACTATTTAAGGAGGGCAGGGGGTAATCGTCTCCTGTGCTGCCATCCTGAAGCGATTATTCATCAGCAGTACCTATATCTGTGGCCAGCTTACCAGTTCTACAGACAAAGTCTATTGCAATAAACAATCAAGGCTTCACAGAGACCTACATAGTTTGCATAGTGAGTTAACTGTTGGTCCACACAAACACACACTCATCTCTTTCTGGCCTAGAGACAACCTTCCTAAGAGGATTCAGCTCAGGAGCAGCCAGTTCTTCCTGTTTTCTAGCAGAAGCCATTGCACCAAATGCTGACTGGTTGGCCATCAACCATCACTGCCAGGAAGAAAAGTTTCAAAATAAATAAAGAAATGAAACAGATTGGCTTTTTAGAAAAGGTGCCAAACAACTATTTAATTAGTTAATATGCCGGGCCTAGTGTGTGTGTATGAGGAATCAAAGCCAAAAACTTGCCCAAAATATGGAGACCGGTGGGTGGTGGCGAATGTGTTCTTGATTTGGAGCCAAGTGTGCATTTCAATAGAATGATGCAGGAAGACAATGAAAAAGCCCTAACTGGAGGATGTAGGGCACATCTATATGTGTCCTAAGGTAGGTAAAGGTAAAGGACCCCTGGATGATTAAGTCAAGTCAAAGGAGACTATGGGATACAGCGCTCATCTCACTTTTCAGGCCGAGGGAGCCGGCGTTTGTTCATAGACAGCTTTCGGGGTCATGTGGCCAGCATGACTAAACCACTTCTGGTGCAATGGGACATCATGACGGAAGCCAGGGCACACGGAAACACAATTTACCTTCCCACTGCAGTGGTACCTATATATCTACAGTGGTACCTCTGGTTGCGAACGGGATCAGTTCTGGAGGCCCTTTTGCAGCATGAAAAAAGTGCAACCCGCAGCGGCGCGTCTGTGCATGCGTGGGTTGCGATTCGTCACTTCTGCGCATGTGCATGATGTCATTTTGCGCTTCTGCACATGCTCGAGTGGCAAAACCTGGAAGTAATCCTTCTGGGTCACCGCAGGACGTAACGTGAAAGAACGTAACATGAAGCGGACGTAACATGAGGTATGTACTTGCACTGGTGTGCTTTCAAACTGCTAGGTTGGCAGAAGCTGGAGTATACCAACGGGAGCTCACCCTGTCACGTGGATTCAAACTGCCCACCTTCTGATCAGCAAGCCCAAGAGGCTCAGTGGTTTAGACCAAAGCGCCACCCACATCTCCTAAACCAGGGTTATTGCACAGACAGCCTGAACAACTATGCCAGGTTCCCTACTCTGAAAGATGATGATGCCAGATACAGGGATGTGACAGAGGATGAGGGGCTGGTCCTCACTGTTTCCCTCAGTTGATGGTAATCACACAAAGAAGCAAGGCCTGGTTCAGGCAGCCATGAATTATTTCCAGTAGGCCTTACTCTAAATGCTTGTTGATGCCAAAGTTGTTTTAATAAAACCACAGTCTGCTGTGGTTTCCCAGGACTCTGGAGACTATTACTCATCTCCTTGTGGTTTGATATTAACACACTGGAAATCTCCAGTCAAGCACACAGTTGCTGTAGGAAACTGCAGCACTTTCCTTTCATAAACATATAATCGGGAAGAACATATCTACAATCTCATGCTTATTCACTTTGTTCCTTATAGAAAGCACAGGTTTCTCCCTATTGACATTTAAGGATCTTCCTCTGGCTGCTTCACTCCAGGCAGACATCCCCATCAGTATCCTGAGACGTTTCTCTCAGCAGCCATTCTCCCTTCCTCACACATACACACAGAGAGAACAGAAAGCAGTTAAAAACGACAGTTACTTGAATAACAGTCACAACAGAATGGAATGCCTCTCTCATGTGACTCACAGTCAGCCAATCACATGAGAGATACTGCCGTGTTAAAAATACACAGCAATTCAACATAAGCAAACATTCCCATTGCAGGAAATTAAACCATTTACCTTAATAGTTCCATGCCCGGGGGTGTTTTTCAAAGTTATCTAGCTGCCATTTGGAACTGTGCAGTAGCATTTTTCCTCTGTGGCAACCACACCCAAGTTCATGAAACATGAGGGATTTCATGGATTTCCTTTAATGCTGAGCCCCCAAGACCCTAAACAATTAAGTAAGCAGCTCATTTAAGACTGATTTTATTCAGTGTCAGGACCGATACAATTCATTCTGCTGCTTCCGTTGAAGATGTGGAGATACTGGTTGTAAGCAATGTGAGACAGTTAACAAGGGCACACACATTTGTGTCTAAAGCAGAGTTGTTTCTAGTTGCATTATCTTCAGGTACGGATTTCTCCCTCTTTCATTCCTAAATTGTTTCACAGGTTCTTTGTAAGTATCACAGCCACCAAGAAAGCCATCAACATTTTAAAAGCACCATAAAAAGGTGCCTCTGTGCATGAAGTACACACCAGGTGGGCTTCATAAAACTCTTTAACAGAACACTGCAGAAGAATCTCACACAGAAAGCCTTGTAACATCTGCTTTGTAGAAGTGGCAGAAACATAACTGAAGTGAACACATTTCCCTTATATGCGCATGCATCACCCTATGGTTTTGAATTCCCCCTTCTCCCGCATTACAAAAACGGTCTTTAAACATTCAAATAATCTATGTAAGTTTAGGCGCTTGCCAGTAAAGAGCAAGATTATGAAACTGTTTATGACGGGGGTTGT
The DNA here is from genome assembly GCF_951804945.1 of Podarcis cretensis. NCBI lineage: Eukaryota > Metazoa > Chordata > Lepidosauria > Squamata > Lacertidae > Podarcis > Podarcis cretensis. The sequence continues at coordinate 16,762,716 of NC_137187.1, forward strand.
AGGACTCTTACGGGTTCTTACCGACTTTCCCAGGGAATGCTTTCCATTCCTCAGAGGATAAAAAGACAGGTGCTGGCCTTACATTCACCTTTAGCCAGTCTCCGTTGGGCCACTGAGGCTGGGGACATCCTCTTCCCAGGCCCTTCAAAAAGGATGAGAGGATGTTGGCTCTGCAGGTAAGGGTTGACATAACTGGGCTCCTGAGCTCCACAGGGATGCTACAGAAATGATGTAGTTGGTCAAGGGAGCCATGGACTCAAAAAGCTGGAAGGGTGAGCATTTATAAACTCAAAGAAGGAAACCTGGAAAAACTGCCTTGAACTATCTGGTCCTGGGTTGTGTCTCTCAGCTAGGGGTGGAAGGATCAGTCATTTCTCCCTCTCCCTTTCTAATTTTTTCCAATCTCAGATTCATTTCTTCCCATTTCTGCAGCCATTTGCAAACAATCATCATCATCATCACCTTCATAAACATTCATCAGCATTTTAGTGTGAATTTCTCGTACTGCATACATAGTTTACATACATACATAAATTACATACATAATTTTATCTGTAGGTCACCTTTCCGTAGTTAAAGCCGTACTCAAGGTGGCTTACAACATGAAAAAGTTACAATTTCAAGCAAAGCAAAAGTAGTCATAAACAATAAGTAAATCATCCAAAAGAACACAACCAAATTAAACAATTTCCACAGAAATAAAAAGATCTAAAATAAATACACACAAAAAATGCTCCCCCGCCCATACAGCAGAAAAAAAACCCCTAAACAATACCCCAACCCAAGAGTCTGTTCAGTTCTCCTCAGCTGGAGTCAGTCAGGGCCCCAACCTACCAGGCCAGGTAAAAAACGGCCTACAAAGCAGGTAACAGGTCTTCTAGGACTCATAGGGTCATGACCTTACAGATGACTCCCATTTTTTCACCCAAAGAGTACTGTTGGATTGTATGTGTGTGGTTTCTATTGTAATGGCCATTGCCTTGAGAGGCAACAGTGGCAGCCTGCCTGACCGGCCTCCCACTTGTCTGTCCATTCCCAACAACAAGGGCTGGTGGGCTGGCTGGCTGGGTTCCTGTGCCTGCTTGCTTGCCTGCTTACTCTGAGGCTGCCTCAGCTACTGGCAGCCAGCACTTGCTGGCCATCCCCAGAGGCACCATTCAGCTGCGGAGCTTGTAGCCAAGGCTGCTGCAACAAACAGCTGTGTAAACTTTCGAGAGGCAGAAACGTGAGAGGACATCAGAGGACGGAGATAAGGAAAGAGGGACAGAGGCCATTGTTGCTCACGGCACCCCTGACTATCATTCAAGGCACCCCAGGGTGCCACGGCACACTGGTTGAAAACCACTGCCCTATGAAATACAATCCACCTTATCATCTAGCCAAAGGATAGTAAGTGGCTGCATTGGGCTATAAATCTGGCAGTTGTGTTCTGATCACTGTTAAATTGGATTAGCTAATTAAGCGAAATGCCTCACCAGTCTGTAGTTTCTCGTATTCACAATGCAAGAATTTAGACTAGTAATTTTGTGTTCAAACAGTCACTGGGTGATTAGCCCCAATTGTTTGCATTTAAGGGATTTAACTTTCCCCTCCTGATGAAACCACTCTGGCTCTTTGCTGAGCAAAAACACTTACAATTTTGCCTCAGTAAATTGCTTTTATTTGCCTCTAATTAGGATAGCTTATGGGCTGTATTGGTGCACTTAACATAATAAACAATTTTCTTTTTCTCTTTTTTCTTTTAAATCAGCGTTAGCTTCAGGAACACGCATTTAAGCATGGAAATAACTCTTCTCTCTTGAGTGAAAACACTAATAATTGAGAAAGTTGAACAAATTGCCCGCCTAGGTTTTGCTAAATAGCCAGGTATTATCTTTTTACATCAAAGAGAATAGAGTGGTGGAAACGATATAGCCACAGGGTGCGGAGGGAGAAGGAAGAGGAAAGGAGAAAATTGGTCCATTGATCATTTCGTCCAAAGCTATTAGCTGATGAGGTCTGACCTTGATAAACACAGTTCAGCAGCAAGCAATACAAATTCAATTTTCTTATAATCAGAAAACAAGTTGTTCCTTTTCATACTGTTGGGTGAGGCAGGACACAGGGATGAAGTCAAAAACTGTAAATTAGGACATGTTTACATGGAAATAATTATGCTAAGTTGTTTATCATTGGGCTGGGCGAGAAACACCACCACTCCATTGTGACACCAGAACTTAATCATGGGAGCCCTACATCCTGGGGAAAAAACTGCTCCTGTTTTCAACATGTGGGCAGAGCCAAATCTGCCTACCTTTCATTGAAGGAATGGGAAAATACATATGGGTCATTCCATGCCAAATCACCTGGTGCCATGTGCTCTCACGAACCAGATTTTCTTCAGTTTTTAAAAATGTGTAGTATGCGGGAAGGTAAACGGCGTTTCCATGCACTGCTCTGGTTCACCAGAAGCAGCTTAGTCATGCTGGCCACATGACCTGGAAGCTGTACGCCGGCTCCCTCGGCCAGTAAAGCAAGATGAGCGCCGCAACCCCAGAGTCGTTCGCGACTGAACCTAACGGTCATGGGTCCCATGGCGAACCAGAGCAGTGCACAGAAACACCGTTTACCTTCCCGCCAGAGCAGTACCTATTTATCTACTTGCACTGCGTGCTTTCAAACTGCTAGGTTGGCAGGAGCTGGGACTGAACAACGGGAGCTCACCCCGTCGCGGGGATTTGAACTGCGAACCTTCTGATTGGCAAGCCCTAGACTCTGTGGTTTAACCCACAGTGCCACCCATGTCCCCTATCTCATACATACATTTTTAAAAAAGAAAATCTGAGTTGTGAGAGCACAGTTAAGTATTCAAATCAGGTGATTTGGCATGGAATGACCCATATGTAAGCATAGAAGGAGTTAGCCTGAAGAGTAGTGTCTCAATTCATGCTACTTAGCATTCACTGCACAAGATCTTAGAAGCACATGGGGTCACCACTGAACTTGCAGCCATGGTGGTGACCTCATGAGGTGTGTAGATGTGGATATTGTAACCTGCATGGTCATGTCATGGCAGCTCAAGGAAAGGCCATCACAATTATACCAATCATGGCAGCACATGGAGAACCCTCATATGCAGGTAGGGATTACATGTTATGTGGGAATAAGAAAAACTCTGCCTACAAAAACTCCTCCTTCGATACCACTGTTGAAGATACCTAATCTGGAATATTTTTCACCCTCTCCTTATTGGCTGTGAAGGAATGTTGCTTCATAAATTAGCATTCATCCATGTCAGCCCTTGCCATTAGACTGAACTGGCATCGTCCAAATTCCAAAGAAAGGTTCATCACCTGAGCGAAACAGATGTACCCAAGTTGTTAAGGCACTGGAGCAATTGCTTTCAATGCAAAGAAACACACCAAATGGCTGTTTGTTTTGTGTCACTGTAAAGGGTCGTCTAACAAGCCAGATAATCTTTGTGTCAGAGACCAGGCTGAGGAGTACAACTCTGATGAGGAATGGTGGGAGCCTACCCTCCCTTACCCTACCCTTGCCAACAAAGGTTCGTATAGTTAAAGCCATGGTTTTCCCAGTAGTGATGTATGGAAGTGAGAGCTGGACCATAAAGAAGGCTGATCGCTGAAGAACTGATGCTTTTGAATTATGGTGCTGGAGGAGACTCTTGAGAGTCCCATGGTCTGCAAGAAGATCAAACGTATCCATTCTTCAGGAAATCAGCCCTGAGTACTCACTGGAAGGACAGATCCTGAAGCTGAGGCTCCAATACTTTGGCCACCTCATGAGAAGAGAAGACTCCCTGGAAAAGACCCTGATGTTGGGAAAGATGGAGGGCACAAGGAGAAGGGGACGACAGAGGACGAGATGGTTGGAGAATGTTCTCGAAGCTACCAGCATGAGTTTGACCAAACTGTGGGAGGCAGTGGAAGACAGGAATGCCTGGCGTGCTCTGGTCTATGGGGTCACGAAGAGTCGGACACGACTGACCAAACTGCGGGAGGCAGTGGAAGACAGGAGTGCCTGGCATGCTCTGGTCCATGGGGTCATGAAGAATCAGACACGACTAAACGACTAAACAACAACACCCTTCCCCCTGCTCATGGCCAGGATCCTGAAACTCCACAGGAGCAGTGGAGTAGTGTTGATTTGGAACAATGGTTTGCTGAGGGGCACAGTTCGGAAGACAATAGTTGAGGTGGCTTCGCAAAAGGCTCAATGGTTGCGAGATCAGGTGGCTAGGAGACGAGAGGATGGAAGTGACTAGAGGGAAGTGGGCGGAATCTTAATTGGGAGCACCTGCACTCTGAGAACAGTCGCTTGTTCTTTTGCTGTGTTCATTAAACATTTCTGTTACTGGTAAGAGATTGCTTTCTGTTTGTACTGCTTATCTATGGCGAAGGTGGGAGGAAGCCGAGCCCCCAAAGCCTGACACTTTGCAATGATGAGAAGCAAAGGCATGATACAGGATTGAGACCCAGCCTTCTCTTCAACATGCTACTTTCCTGGGTAGGAATATTTCTTCATGGGTGAGAATACAGTCATATGATCGCTTCCCAGAAGTTTGAAGTGACGTAGTCCACAGACGCACAGCTTGACTACCTCAGTGAGACATGCCTGTACCTGAATTTCACTTAAGCCCTGCAGAAATAATCCCGAATAGGCCAGAAATAAGCCTCTTTTCATTTCGGGCTCTGAGATAGGAGTAAGTTGTGTTCATCCTATAATATCAATGATGACCTTGTCAGTTTTTCTGCCACTGTTTTACTCCAAATCCCTCTACTACCAAACTATGTTTCCTTTGTTAAGTTCCCATTTACAGTGTGGGCCTAGCTTCCGAATCGCTCCTCTCAGATTCCATCTATTCCCTTCGTTGGCTTGATCCTTCTCCGCAGCAATTTGCATTTTTATCGTCCATGTTGTGTCTGTACGTTGCTGTATTTCAAACTGTGCACTCCATATATTTAGAAGATTCATTAAAATGCAGAGCCTGTGTACGGCACGGCCTCCTTATTAAATAATGAGCACACGGCATGAACAACTCCCACACATCGGCTTCTGCATTTGTCAGAGGCAGCCATGGGGAGCATTAGTAAATTTAATAAAATTGTTATTGCATATTTGCCATCAACTTTTTGTGAGGGAGGAGGTGGGAAAGCCATTCATGTTGTGCTACAAGTGCACAATGAGGATCAAGAACAAGGATCAGGAAATCCACAAGGCCTCACTTAAGGAGACTTTATGAGACCGCTGACTGCAAAATGTCCTCTTGTTTATTATGTTTCCAGTCAGCACACAAGTACTTGTTCTGACTGATGAATGCATAAGTTCTCCAGTACAGTATGCCGAGGTTTTGTGGGAATAATAGTAGTAATAATACATCTTTGAGGGCTTTGGCTACAATTGCTCCAAAGTGAAAAGGGGTGGGTTGTGTTTCTCTCTCTCCAAATGAGGCAATTCTATGGGTTAGAGTGCATAATTAATACAACAGAGTGTCTTTTGCAGACAAAGATGAAACAATGCACAGTAGCATTTAACAGATGTGCCTGAGTTGTTAAGGCACTAAAGCTACTACTTGCAACACCACAGTTAGGTGTTGCTAAGGAACACATGTCAAATAGCTGCCTTTGTTTCACATCCTTGCAAAGGGTTATCTAACAAGCTGGATAACCCTTTGCAAAGATGTGAAACAAAAGCAGCTGCTGGATATATAGGCTTCCTCATCCAGGCAGATCCTAAGCAGGTTAGCACTAACAATTTAGTACTCTGGATTATTGTAACTCTCTCTACGTGGGGCTACCCAGAAACTCCAGTGGGTGCAGAATGCCACAGCGAGACTCCTTGCGGGGTCCTCGCTGCGAGATCACATTCACCCGGTGCTATACCAGCTGGACTGGCTCCCGGTGGAGTACAGGATCAGGTTTAAGGTGTTGGTTTTAACCTTTAAAGCCCTATACAGCCTAGGACCCTCGTACCTACGGAACCGCCTCTCCTGGTATGTCCTACAGAGGAACTTACAATCTTCAAACAAACACATCTTGGAGGTCCCAGGCCATAGAGAGGTTAGGCTGGCCTCAACCAGAGCCAGGGCTTTTTCAGCTGTGGCTCCGATCTGGTGGAACGCTCTGCCACGAGAGACTAGGGCCCTGCGGGATTTGACATCTTTCCACAGGGCCTGCAAGACAGAGCTGTTCCACCAAGCCTTTGGCCAGGGCACAGCCTGAATCACTCCTTTGGCAATCTTCACAGAACTCTAGCCCAATGGTTGCCATCAATTTGATTTGAATTAATTTTATAATGAAATGATTTTAGAATGTTGTATTGTTTTATTGTTGTTAGCTGCCCTGAGCCCGGCTTCGGCTGGGGAGGGCAGGATATAAATAAAATTTTATTATTATTATTATTATTATTATTATTATTATTATTACTCTGAACCCACTCTCTATATTGGCTATACCAGTTCATACCCATTGTCTATGACAAGCCTTTGAAAGAAATGTGTTAAGGTGGAATCCACAACAGCCCTAGGCCATATTTATATAGAAACTGGAGTGGGACAGCACTTTTAGCTCCCACCCCCAATGGTTGGGGATGACTGTCTTTATAGGAAGCGCAACATTACAAATGCCTCCTCATGTGTAAGAATTCTATGTGTTTGGGACCTGGTTGTGTAGCTGTCCTGGTTGCAAGGAGCCCAATTGCATGTGTGCTTGCCTGCTGGCCTTCCTATACAGACAGCCATGCTCAATGCAGGGTTGCTAAAAAGGAAGAAGATCCAACGCTGGGGGTGGTGTTAAAAGTATGGATCCATTCCGATCTCCACTTAAATAAGCCCAACAAAAAAGTAATGTGTGCAAAAGGCTGCTTAGGAGCTAACATTAAAGAATGGCCCATACAGTGTAGCCATATTCCTACCACTAATGTGCCAAACAACTATGACCCAGCCACACATTTGCGGCAGGCAAAAAGAAACTCTATATGGGCATAGATCTCCTCCATGTGAGCAGACACTTGACCATTCAGGATCTCTATCAATGGTCGCCCAGATGTGGCTGAACTCCAATGGCTACCACCCCGGTCATTGGCTATGTTTTGGAGGGGCTGATGAGTGTTGTAGTTCAACAACATCTGGAGAGCCAAATGTTCTATGCACCGGAAGTAGAGTTACTCTGGGCAATGCCAGAGGTCACAGAAGATTTGGATTTTCTGTATTGGGTGTCAAAACAACTTGGGCTGGTCAGAGCCATTGTCTCTCTGGCATCAACTCTTTGAAGATACAAGGAGCACAAGGGACTTTACAAAGAACAGTTTAGACAGGGAACACCATAGAAAGGCAGGCAGGGCAAGCAGGGGGCATAGAGATGATTTTTTAAATCACACCTACTTCTTTCTAGTTACAATAGGGTATTCATCACAATAAACCTCCCTCCATTTGTAGGCGAGCAGGGTTTCCATTTTCACACGAGGCGTTTTCTGCATCGGCTGACCTTTTAATATGTTCATTATTGCTTCTGGTATCTAGAGCACATCATGCTGCTCCCAACAGACTTTGAACAGGAATGTTAAACTATGTAGGATTGTGCAGTGGAGAGCAAGCAGAGGAATAGGACAGCTCCCTACAGGGATTACCCGCTGCAAAGAGTAACATTGCTGATTCTTTGTAATAGTACCGCACAGGGAAAAAATGTTAATCAATTAGAGCAGGCAAACTAATTAAAAAGCATGCATTATACATCTCTGAGAACACATTATTCGTTACCATAGAACCTTCCCATTATAAATGCATGTCACAGTGAATCACAAAGGGAAACTTAAATGGATAACAAGGGCAACAAAACCAAAGTCCCACCCCTCCCAACCCACTTTTTGCTGCTGACCTGTATCTGTCCTTGACCAATGTTTGCCATGGAACATGAGATTTGTTCAAGAGAGTTAAGCGCTTGTTAAAAACAATAAACAAGGGAATATCCTAGGAAAGGTTGAACTCTATGGCTTAACTATCATGGATAGTTCACAACCTGGTCAAGTGTGGCTCCTGGAAATTTATGAAAAAGACTCATGGTTGACTGTTCCTGATCTTTTGAGATGTACCCTCAGGGCCAGCCACAGAGGGAGGTGGCCACCTCTGGCAGCAGATGTTTTGAAGGTGGGGAGTGGCAGCAAGGCACTGAGTGGACAGAGCTGTCTATGCCACAGAGCCTTACCCCTGAGCTAGACTGCGACTCTTGTGTATGGTGGTTGCATCTCATAGCCAGTGTGCAATCTGAACTGAATTTATATCTTTCTGGCAGCTGGGAAGGAAGCCCTTATGGGGCTATGTCCCCAACATACGTCTCATGGCCAGAAAGGGATGGGAGAAAAGTTTGGCTCGCATTTCAGGAGAGGAAAGACCGAGAGAATGCCAGCTCTGGCACTGAGGGGAAAAGGCAGACCAGAGCAGGGGTCGGCAACCTAAGGCCCATGGGCCACAAGCGGCCCATGGACCCCACAGCCCACTCGGTTGGCTCCCATGCACCGCACTAAACCAGGGACTGCCTTCTGTGATGCTGGCCAGCTGCACACGCCTCCTCCACACTGGAAGGAGCACCAGAAATAGCATTTGAGCATGTGTGCATACGCTCCGGCCCACCATGGCATCTGCAGGACTTTGAACAGGCCCAAGCCACAAAAACTTTGCCGACCCCTGGACCAGAGCAATCACTCTGTGGTATAATTCCTGAGGTAAAAAAGGTGGGAAACACAGGAAGGGCTCTAAGAAACCTTTCGGTTTAATATGTACAGTACTTGCACTCCTCTCTTGCCTCCTGTGTGCTCCATTTACTACTGGATGCCATTTTATGGCTGCTGCTGTAGAATTCCATGTCAATATTGCCAGAAAAGGGGTCACAGTAGCTGAGCAGCTGCCTGGCCTTGCTTCCAGGCCTGCCGCGCAGGAAGCTTCAGGAGGCACGAGCTGCAGCTCAACAGCAGCACCCACCAGCCTGTTTTGCTGCAGCGCCAGCTGCTTTTCCACTGTGATGAAAAGCCAAGAGCAAGAAGCTCTGTCAGCTGTGTCAGAGAGGAAAGCCATCTCTCCTCGGGAACTCTTCAGACTCTGGGGTCAGAGCACAGTCAAAAACTCCAGCTGCGCCCCGACCTGTGATGGCTGCCCTTCCCCTTTCAAAAGAAATAAGCTGCTTATGTAACACTTGAAAAACCACTGCAAAAGGCTGGAAGCAGGCAAAGGCCAAGACCTCTTGCTTGCTAACTAGAGAGGGTTTGGTTGGTTGCTGAAAAGCTTTCTACTTTCTGAGGCAAGTGAACTTGTTGGAGTGGCCTTGATGCCTGAAGTTTGAAGGGTGGTGGTGGAGGAAACCCTTTACTTGATATCTGGATCATAAGCATATGCTCCTGGACTGTCATGAACTGGCAGGATGACAAGGAGGAAGAGGATCATGGTGAGGGGTGTAGCCAGGACTGGGACACACTGGGGCAAGCTGGGGATAGGGACAGAGAGGTTGCAGGGCAATGGAAGATGGCGAGGGCATGGGGGTCGGTGCACAGGAACCAGAGCAGCAGGACCCATCAACATAACCTCTCTCCACAAACATGGTGGGGTCTGAGGCATAGGGAGAAGTAGGAGTGGTGATCCAAGAGGCCGAGACAGGCAAGGGCCCACAGCCCAGCTCCCAGGTGGGGCTCACTAGCTTTGGGAGGACGTGTGTGATTCCTCAGCTGGAGGAGGCTCAGGACAGGTGAGAGTCTCATGCCTCATCAAGCCCAGATGCTGCAATCTGTACAAAAGGGGGACAGAATTGAGTTGCTGTGTCTGCTCAACTGCCCATGTTAACAGACCTTGGCTTGGATGCTCCTGGACCCCTATGGGACTGTGCTTCAGGTTTGACTCTGGACTGGATCCTCACTGCTGGACTTGGCTTATCTGGATTTAGCCTGCGCTGCCTTTCCTGACCTTTAGACTTTCCTTGTGTGGAGTGACCCCTGGACTTTGAATTTTGGACATCATACACTGACTCACCATCAGGTAGGCCAGCAGTTCAGGACATGGACTGATGAAGCCATTTTTCCAAATTCTCTTATCAGTGCCACTCAGCTGAAAAAACGCTGGGTGAAGTGTCTTGACACCAGTCAACTGGGGTCAGAAAAAGGAAGCAGGGACGTTTTTTTTGAGGGGAAAGAGTTTTCTGTTTGGTTCTGCTTTCCATTTTGGACTTTAGTATTGTAAGTGAATTAGTGCTGCCCCTACATAGCTGCTCTGCAGAGCTAGGCATTTATGTCCTGCAGAACTAGGTCAAAAAAGTTGGTATGGTGACAACCATGAAAATGGGACTCCCATGCTTAAAATTTAGAGACATCACCTTGCCAACAAAGGTCCGCATAGTAAAAGCCATGGTTTTCCCAGTAGTGATGTATGGAAGTGAAAGCTGGACTATAAAGAAGGCTGATCGCCGAAGAATTGATGCTTTTGAATTATGGTGCTGGAGGAGACTCTTGAGAGTCCCATGGACTGCAAGAAGATCAAACCTATCCATTCTTAAGGAAATCAGCCCTGAGTGCTCATTGGAAGGACAGATCGTGAAGCTGAGGCTCCAATACTTTGGCCACCTCATGAGAAGAGAAGACTCCCTGGAAAAGACCCTGATGTTGGGAAAGATGGAGGGTACAAGGAGAAGGGGATGACAGAGGATGAGATGGTTGGACAGTGTTTTCAAAGCTATGAACATGACTTTAACCAAGCTGCGGGAGGCAGTGGAAGACAGGAGTGCCTGGCCTGCTCTGATCCATGGGGTCATGAAGAGTCGGACACAACTAAACAACAACAATGCTTAATATTGCCCTTTTTCCAGGACTAGCCCAGGAGTAAGGCCTCAACTGGCAGCCAGACTGGATTCTTCTCTGTGTTGGAGACCTGGCCTTATTGCCAGCCAAGAGGAGGCTGCTTCTTGTCTTGTCCCCTCATCAGAAAAACTTGGAGCAAAACTCCTCTGTAGGTCAGGGCTGGTTACTTCTCTACTCAGAAGAGTTGACTCCGCTGTGAGCCAAAAGTGGGGAGCAATTTCTCCCCAGCATGGGTTGCCTTGCCAGATATCCGCCAGGGAGGCCATTCTTCACCTTCAGTGAACCTTCAGCTTCTGCAACAGAAGCTTTCCTCAACAAGAACAAACTTCTGACTAAAAACAAAAGATCCCTCCCTCAATTCTTATGACGAGGGCATTGTGGGTCCTTTTCAAATCTATAATTCTATTATCTCTTTAAGACTGAAGTCATCACTGCTGTGGCCACCAAGCTGCTAATTCAGTGAGGGAATTTGGAGAAATTAACAAGGGGGCAAAGATGGATGCTCACTTACCATTGTTGCCGACTGGCAGTGGACAAGGTCTCTCCTGTGGAATCTGTGGATGGATTTGCTGGAATGCAGGCTCTCTGTGTCCCCTTGCTGAAGGATGTTATTACAGGATGTAGCCTGTTGGTTCCTTTGCTGAGCACAGAGCCATCTTGCTGGGAGGAGATCTCCACACTACCCTTCATAGCAAAAGACTCTGCAGATTGGAGGAACATGGATTGTTAGGCGTCGCCGAAATGCCAAGTCCTCTAAATAGACCTATTCCTAAGCAGCAGATAAGGGGATGTGGGTGGCGCTGTGGGTTAAACCACTGAGCCTAGGGCTTGCCAATCAGAATGTCGGTGGTTTGAATCCCCATGACGGGGTGAGCTCCCGTTGCTTGGTCCCTGCTCCTGCCAACCTAGCAGTTCAAAAACACGTCAATAGATAGGTACCGCTCCGGTGGGAAGGTAAACGGTGTTTCCGTGTGCTGCTCTGGTTTGCCAGAAGCGGCTTAGTCATGCTGGCCACATGACCTGGAAGCTGTATGCCGGCTCCCTCGGCCAGTTAAGCGAAATGAGTGCCACAACCCCAGAGTCATCTGCGACTGGACCTAATGGTCAGGGGTCCCTTTACCTTTACCTTTAAGCAGTAGATCAGGAGCAACAGAGCTGTCCTGTTCTTCTCTAGATGGTGGTGCTAAAAACTGAATCTGAAAGCTTCCTCCTGTCCTGGAAGAAAACCTCCCACCCCAATCAACCCTGCCTTCTTCCTGAATCTGGACAAGCCAGATTGAATTGCATATTGTCTTAAGAAACTCACATGAGTTTGCAACCTGTTTTCTGCTGTGTAAAGGGGAATGCACTCTGCTAAGTAAAGGAACTTGCTAATGCAAGTTAGGAAGGATATTAATAAACAATATATCCTCTCCTGCCACCCTGAATGTTTCCACACTAGATGCTGCTCATCTCCCTTCCTGGGCCAGTCCTTTCCACAGCCAAAACCAAAAGCCTCTCCTTAGCTGAATGACAGGCCTCCCTGGAAGGGCTGGTCCAAAATATTTGCCTGTCTGAGGCTGAGGAGCAAATCTCCTTGGCTCTTGAGGCATATAGTGCCCAAGGTTATAATTTACTTGTGCATGGATGACTCCTCTATTGCTTGGCAGGGAGGTAGTGGCAGGAGAAGATGACTTTCATGCCTGTGGGATTGAACGTTCACATGAAAACATGCCCAAACATGAGCATGCTGATGCACACACATGTACTCCGTCATACATTGAACATCCACAGCTACCATTCTGCTTTGTTTAGCTGTCCCTGGCAACTCTTTCAGGGTTAGGCTCTTGGACATAACTCGAAGACAACAACAACAAAAAAAATCCCCGAAAGTTGCAAAGATCCCCTTCATGAAGCAGGCTGCAGCAGTTCAGCTTCCATCCAGTGGGGTAGTTAAACGAAAAGATCACATGAATAATTCATGCCTTATTGTAAAGATAACAAAAAAACACAGTGGGGGAGGCCAGCCTTGTCACTATTTACCATGCAGATGTTTAATTGGAAATCTAAATAATGTATTAGGCTCTCGGCTTTGGAATCAGTCGCTGACGCTCTGCTGATCTGTTTCTGGATCAGCGAAGGGTGAGATGAATTTGCAGAAACAAACTCCACAATTGCTTTGCTTTAACGCTAAGGCAAACATAGTTAACATTTTGCTTGTTTGTTAGCACCACAGAACCAGTGCTTTACTCTCGGGCACTGCATCTGAATGTGCTTATATTGAACAAAATAAGGAAATACAGAAAACACAAGGGTAATTCAACAAACACACCACACATTTGGACTTCACCAAGGGATACAAAGCAGAAAGAGAATAGATACCTTTCATCTGTTGATTTTTACTCATTTTTATTTTTTGTAAACTTGGCTGTGTTTTTTTTTACATTAAGCATTTTTAACACAAACCTTTTTATTGTGAACAGTACAGTCGTACCTTGGTTTTCGAACAGCTTAGTTCTCAAACATTTTGGCTCCCAAACGCTGCAAACCTGGAACTGACTGTTCCGGTTTGCGAACTATTATTGGAATGTGAACATCTGACGGGGCTTCCACAGCTTCCGATTGGCTGCAGTAGCTTCCTGCAGCCAATCAGATGCTGCACTTTGGTTTCTGAACATCTTGGAAGTCAAACGGACTTCCGGAATGGATTCCATTCGACTTCCAAGGTATGACTGTATTTTATATTCTTTGTAAACCATTTAGAGGTTGTGCTTACATTTAAGTGCTATGCACTTTTTATTAAACGAAAATAAAGTCTCACAGTGACCCCACTGGGATTAAGGTGAGGCTGATAGTAGGAAGGAGAGGCCTTGATCCAACTCCAGAACAAGTCCCGGAGCAGCACATTGGGGAATGAAAAGAAATCAGTCCATTGGGCCATCTTGGTTCGTGATGGAACAATCTCCTTAGTGCTATGATGTTAGCATAAGCCCCATAGGTTGTGTTCCTTAATGGTCCAGGTCCCAAATATCTGAGATAACACCTTCTCTTTCAGCCAGCCTGTGTATTAAGATCAGCGGAAAAGGCTGCACTGGATGTTCCTGCATTATCTGAGATGTGTAACATGATGGCCCATGGGAGAACTTCTCCCCCTAAGTCTTGCCCTTAGGGATGTGACTAAGAACCAAGTGCATGCACAGTGGCAATCCAACAGGGGGCACAAGCATAGCTGGGGACATGGCTGTGGATGTGGGAGATAAACCCTAAAATCTAAATAGATCAGCTTTCTCAACCCATTCTCATAAACCTATGTGTTCCAATATGGCACTTCAATGAAGCATTGGCACATTTATTTAAAAAAACCACACACACAGAGAAGAATAATTATTTCGTTTTTATTAACCTTTATTTTTGTAGGAAAGTATTTTTCTTTTTGCGTCTCAACAGATGAAATTCATAACCTTGTTTTCTGGTAAGACAATTCAAACATACAAATCAATTACAACAATGTGCTTTTCAGCTTTTTTTGTCATTTAAATAACCAACAGTTTTGAAGGACACAGACAATAGGGCTTTAGCAGAACAATGGTACAATTAAAACAGTGTTCAGTGAAAAGCAATGTTCAATAGCTGAAGGGACAATGAGGAAGAGACTTCTATTATTTTTGGTTCTTTTCTTAGCAAAACCTGGATTGGAAAAAAATTAATTCTGGTGAAAGCAAGGGCAGTGGTTAGAATTCTTGTTTGTAGGAAATCAGGAAAGTATATTTTACATTGAAACAACAGGTAGTAATGAGGGTGGCAGGCAGAAAGGAATAAATTCCTCATAATAAAGTATGTCAGTAAATCTCCATGCTCACTTTTTCTTCACAGAGTAAAAAAGGCGCTTTTAGTATCACTCTTCTGTTTCAACTTGCTAGTATCTATTACGTCCCTTGGTTAGTATTTGTTCAAACATTTCCCCCCGTAGATAATAATGGGAAAAATATGTTTCATACACATGACATTTGGGCTTAATTCAGTCTTTAAGCGGAATATTCAAATATCTAGTACCTTTAATTGGCCATGGTCTTCATAATATCATTGAGAGTAGGCAGTACTGCATATCCATTTTAGTACCTATAGAGTACCTATAGACTCTTATTCTCTCTCCTGTGCACCCACACATACACAACTAAACTGAAAGCACACTTTGGAAATTTCCTGACACCCTAGCACAGACAGTCTCAGTTGGGGTAGGGGAACCCTGTCCATTTTGGTTTCTCTCCATTGTTAAGTTCAATTCCCCTTATTTCCACATCAGTCTGATTTTTAATATTATATATATTTTAAAAACTCTTCAGGAAAATTCACCAGCATTTTAATGTGCATTTCCCCCCTAATAACCACATTTGTATGTCATTTCCCCTAATATGCACATTTTTGCAGAGCGTTTCCTCCTAAAATAATGTATTTTTATATGTTCTTTTCACCAACACATGCATTTTTTAAATGCACACTTTACTCCAGTATAGGCATTCTTATAGTTGCAATGCAATACTGGAGAAGTGTGAATTTTGAAGGATGTATATGCTTTGGTTTTCATATTGTTCTGGAAAATGCAAATTAGGTAGATTCACCTTAATTTTTTAAATGAAATTGACTTTGTCTCCCATCTTGGCCCTCAAGATACGCTTGCCCAGTTATAACGTACAACATTGAGATCCTCAGATATTCTGGGTCCTACATCACTTAAAGGTTAGGTCTTGGTGAGAGACCTCCATGACAGAGGAGCTACATGAGAAGCAAACCAATCCACTGAACTAAGGTGTTTCTGGCTTGTGGGAGTCAGAGGCATTTCAAAAGGTTGTGCACACAGGGAATAATTTATTTATTTCAATGAAGGAAGAAGTGAGTGACAAGGCAAACAAATAAGGACAAGCAAGAAGTAAAAAGCTAACAAAACAACCACAAAAATGGCCAAGAAGGCAAGACCCATGCTAAGCTAACCTGAGGCAACCTGAAGGGTTGAGGGTGGAATGGCTTTTCCCCTTCCTTCCTTCCTTCCTTCCTTCCTTCCTTCCTTCCTTCCATGCCACAAAAGCAGCCTTTCACCCTCACAGATCTCTCTTCACAAAAGATGGCAAGTGGATATAGGACACACTCAGCATGGGGAAGATGCAGATGCAGGCAGAAGAAAAATCTGGAAGGGATTTGCAGCTTCTGCCTATGTCTGTCTCTGGAGGTGGCCTTTTCTTCTTCTGCCTCCATTGATTTGTGGTTGGGGTTTTTGTTTTTTTTTAACATTAGAATGTGGCTGGGCACTCCTGACACACCCCTTGAACAACCCAATTGTTACTGGAGTTACTGGAGTTCTATTATGTAGTAACACCTTTCTTAGGCTCTGACTCAGCAAACATGGAGTATTGAGCTCGGTTCACACAAATCGGCTAATGAGGAAGTTACAAGTGTTTCAGGACTGTGGAAGATTGTGTGGTTTTCCATGGGGGGGGGAATCCCTGCATATGAATGATGAGCATATCAGGGGGAAAGCCTGACTTTGCATTAACATTACTTTTCTGCATTACATTGGTTTCTGGAAAGATGCAAGAGGGGAAAAGGGATCCCCATCAGCTCTATAAAGAGACTCAGATGAATAGTAGTTCTACTACATCATGTACTGTTTGTCTGAACTAGCCATGCAAATTAGAGGACTGCTGCCATGTCCCATGCTACTTCCTTTCTTTAAGACAATCTAACCTCTGAACAGGCATGCTTTTTCTTGAGGGGAGAAGTTGCATGATCTTGCGAAATCAGTGGCGTAGCGTGGGGGGTGCAGGGGGAGCCGACCACACTGGGCGCAACATCTGGGGGGAGGGCGCGCTCGCACTCGAGTGCTAAAATCCACAGGTTAGGGGGCGCAAATTACTTGCCTTGTCCCGGGTGCTGACAACCCACGCTACGCCACTGCGCGAAATGAAAAAGTAAACACCCATTTGCTTCTGTTTCCCTCAGGCTCAATGCTCATAGACATCCATGTGGATGGCCATTTGAAATGCCGTTGCATGAAGGCTGCTTCATATGGCAAAACTATTTGTATGAAAGAATGTCTCTTGTAGGTTTTGCAATTTTCACCATACCACCAGCAGCTCTCTCCTTTTTCTCTTTTTTTGCGGGTTGAGATCACACGGAGGAAAAGGTCCAGACAATATGGAGAACCACCAACATAATGAGGTTTGCAAACATTGCAAATAAGTCCATCAGCATTACTTGCACATATAAATGCTGATTAGCCCTTCTGCTATATACTGAGTCAGACTATTAATCTATCTAACTCACTTTCATTGACAGTGGCTGGCAAAAGATCTCCAGGATCTTGGAAAGTAGTCTGGCCTAGCCCTTCTCAGAGATGTCAGGAATTTGATCCAGCCCCCCCCCCCCATGCAAAACATATCCTTTACTACTGAGCAACAGCCTTTGCCCATATATCAATATGGACTTAGTATAGCCCATAAGCGAAGGCAAAAATGTTTTTTTTTTAAAAAAAACCCAATTCAAATATAGGATGTTACCTGGAGTCTTGAGAGAGAATTTGTGATAGTTAGATAATTTGGAATTTCATGAGGTCACCCTGTCACAAGGAAAGCTCTTTAATTAATCACAATAAGTCAATATTTGTTCACTGGAGATAGAATTTTGTACGTTATTCAGACCAAGTTCTTTATCCAGTACAATACCTACCTAACCACACAGGCCACTACTGACATTATCTGTTGATTATAGGCAGTGCTTTCCCCCCTTAAAAAATGTTAAAGGTACTCTCATTTTCCTACTCATATTGAAATACTGCCCCTCAATGAGGCCAAACTTGGATCCACAAAATGTTTAGGGGTATGCGTACCCCTGCACCCCCCCGAAAAAAGCACTGATTATAGGGCAACAGAAAACAACATGGATAATATCATACGACAGGCAAACCAGAACAACCAAGTCCATTTGCAATATTGTGTTCCTGTGGCTACTTGAATGCCAAGCTAGATTGATCATTGGTCTGACTCCTTATACTTGTTGCATTCTTAATCACCAAGGTAAAGCAATGCGGGGCATGGGAATCCATTTGATAGTAGAACTCATCTTTATGCCATGATGATTGTTGGAATGGGAAAAGAAAGCTAGTCAGGGAACTTTTAAACGGCCCAATGCCATCTACAGCTAATGAAGGGAGATTGAAGGAATCACTAGTCATCCAGCTTATTTGGAAAGAACAATGCTGTGTTGCAGTAGATCAGCTCAACTTGGAGGTTTTCAAGACTCATCTTTACAGCTTGAATAATAGTGCATTCCTCCACCACATACAATCCTTGAAACCACAACCTATGTGACATTCATTCACATGGAACATTGCCTCTAACTTTTAGGCCTGGAATCTTCTGCTGAGCTCTGTTATTCTGCCCCTTGTCCCTGACCCAGTTAATTTCCTTCATGAATAGCATTGCCACTCCTTAATGCCAAATGAGCTTCTGCATCCTCAGTAGTCCCATGGCAGGGGAAATGTGCCTATGTACCAAGGCTGTTGTTGGCTCCATGTGCTACAACACATATGCAGAACACACCTACACAAGCATGTATGGCCTTTCAAGAGACCAGGTAGATGCAGGGCTCATATGGAGGTTTGAAACAGTTAACAGTTGTCAATACCCCTGCATACTGATTGGCTGGTCTTCCTTTTGTGGGCAGGCCCAGTTAACAGCCGCAAAGCAGGGTGAGCACATTCATGTGGACTTTCAAGTTCAACCTAGATGCAACATTAATTGCATGAATGCATGAATTGCATGAATTAAAGTGTATGCTTTTGGTTGCTGTTTTTTTTAATTAAATAGTTGTGGGTAGGTGAGGAGGTTTCAACACTGGGGCTGTATGGGATGGGGAGGACATGTTAAACCCTTTCCCCTACTGCTGTGGTCTCAATGAAACTTTTTCCCTCCCAGAGGCTGCTCTTTACTCAGGAGAAAGTTTCCATTGGTGCTGATGCAGTTAACAGCTTGGGAGGGGGGAGGCAGTTTTCATACAGGAAGGAAATAGTTAAATTCTCTCTATCTTCTCTGGCACCCCTGCAGCTGCTATTTCCATTTTAAAACATGCATGCTAATTGCACCCATGCAATTCATGTAACATATACCTTGGTCCTTAGCCCTATCATTTTTGAACTTGCAAGGATGTCACATTATTTGTTTCAGAGTTCAGGAAGGATCCTGACTATGTCCCTCCTAGAAATGAGCCAATGCAATAGGCATATTTGTCCATTGTGGTCTCTCTTTTCACCATGTTGCCATAGCAGGAAAAGCAGCTCTGCCTGAAACGCTGTTGCAATTCTTGAAAACACAAATGTTTCTTTCCGAGCCAGCCAATCACTAAAATCCGCATAAAAGTCTCGCTCTTGTAAATCAAAAGGCTATCTCTGTCATTATAAACTCTTTGCATGCCGTTGCTTGCTCTTTCTGCTCAGAGAAAGAATTCTCCGGAGGGCAATAAAGTAGATGTATTGCACAGACTTCTATAAAACACAGCTATCTTTTTAAAAAGGAAACACTGTTTCCTAGTGATAGCCAAACTTTGCATATAATGGATGTAACCTATTAGTCTTTGTACACTCAGCTAATAGCTCGTACCAACAGCAATAGATTGTGGAGCTGCTAGCACTGAAGTCCTATAAAAGTTTAAAAGACGACAGAGGAGACAGAGCCCGTGCCATTGCTTGTCTTTCTGAATAATACAAATAGCAAAGTTCTTGGAAAATAGCTTAGAAAAATATAACTTCCCCTTTCAAAGCAATGAGGTAAAATAAGCCCTTCCAGCTGGTGATTACAGCTCTAACTAGCTAAATGAATCCCTCAGGTATCAATTACTGATCCGGCTCTTGCAATTCGAATACAGACCCCCAGGTACTCAGTCAAGGTGTTAAGCAGCCCAATGTTGCATCCACTTTTGCAGAAGATTCATTTCCATTTCCTCATTGTTGTCAGAGCGGGGCTGGCACTATCTTGCTACTCAGTTACACTTTCTCCTTAATTACATGGGCAGAAATCCCACCCCACACCCCACTTCCATCATGGATCATGCCGGAATGTAGGAGAGAAGCGACGAACACCTTATCTCAAGGAAAGGAAGGAGGGTCTGCTCTGTAGTTAACCGAGGTAGCTGATATTGCACAAACTCATGCACACAGAAACTCATGGTAGCCCATGTGCTTCTGCCACGGCATAAAGAGAACCAGCTGAAAATGTAACGTCACACCTTGCCATTTGTTAAGTCCAATGTTAATGTGCTCATACAAATGATCTCATGAGAATCATATAAGGTATCTCGTACCGGAGTAACTGCAACCTGTCATAGCCAGATTACTCACTCAGTTCATTGTTAATTAGACCACACTGATAGTTTCTAAGAATGGACACTGGACCTTCCATATTCTGGAGTCTGCATACCCTCTAACATTTCTCCAATGAAAATAGGGACGTCCTACGGAAATGTGGGACATTCCGGGATCAAATAAGAAACTAGGACAGCTTCTGTAAACCTGGAAAATAGGGACATTTGCAGGTTCTGGTACTGTACAAGATGAAGCCTACTGGGTTGACTATCGGATGTTCCAAAGCTATACAAGGCTTCTCCACAATCCATTCTAGACCGTTGGCAGAGCAGAACGAATCCATTTCTGGCTCTGCCAAATGTTCTTGGAGAGAAACCAAGCAGTTAATCCAAAGCAGTTTCATTTAATAGGACCAATTACACCCAGAGGGAAAAATGCATTGGAGTTCCTCAAGGATCTGGTATTGGGTCCTGTGCTTTTTCATTTGTTCACCATAAGCTATCTAGAGTGAGCAGTGAGGTGGCCATGTTTGCAGATGATACTGAATGGTTTAGAGTCTTTAAAACAAAAAAGGGATGGATAAGAGCTCAAAAATGACCCCTCCGAACTGAGTGAATGGGTGGTAAAATGGAAATGCAATTCAATGTAAACAAATGTGAACTGATGCATGTCATGGCAAATAAAATCATTTCTTTTTTTTAAAAAAAACAACACCTTAATTTTACACATACACTCTTGAGGTTTGAACTGGCAGTGAAAGACCAGGAGCAAGACCTTGGGGTCTCGGTGGATAGCTCAATGAAGATGTCAACCCAGTGTATGGCAGCTGCGGAAAAGGCAAGTTCTGTGCTAGGGATCACTAGGAAAGGAATTGAAAATAACACAACCAGTATCACAATGCTCTTATACAAATATGAGGGATGACTGCATTTGGAATACTGGTTGTTTCATCTCAAAAAGGATATCGTAGAGATGGGGAAAGTTCAGAAAAGGGCAACCAAAATTATCAAGGGGATGGGGTGACGATGAAGAAAGGTTGCAGCGTTTTGGACTTTTTAGTTTCGGCAAGTAAGAAGTGGCATGATAGAACTGTTTAAAATTATGCATTGTATGGCAAAAGTGGATAGAGAAAGATTTTGCTTCGTGTTTCGTAACACTAGAACTCATGGACATCACATGGAACTGAATTTTGGAAGATTCAGAACAGGCAAAAGAAAGGAATTCTTCACACAGCACATAGTGGTGGAACTATGGATTTCTCTCCGACAAGAGGCAGTGATGGCCAGCAACTTGGATGGCTTCAAATGATTAGAGAAATTCATGGAGGGTAAGGCATTGTTTTTTATTTTTAAATTTTTATTTATATCCTGCCTTTCTCCCATTGCAAGACCCAAGGTGGCTCACAGCATAAATCAAAAGAGACAACTAAAAACACACACAATAATTATAAATATTTAGAAACAAATAAGTAACCCTATTAAAAACAGCACTTTAAACCATTCCAAAGCACGCACACATGCACAAAGTACAACGCTCAGCCTCAGAAGACACTGCCACAACAGCCAGTTAGTGGGCAAAGGCCTGTCACAAGAAACAAGTATTTGCCTGCCAGTAAAAGGAAAAGTGTGTGTACCACGATTTGGAAACAGGCACCAAGAAGGCCCTTAACTGTATCATAGAGTGTCTTGTCATAATTGGGCCAGTTATATTTAGGAAAATGTTTCTATTCCCCATGATTTGGAAAAACGATGAAAATGTGATTCTTGTCTGTGCATTCTAAAGGTCCATAGTTAGAAGGCCAATATGTAGGAACCTGAGCACAGAGTTTTGCCATTCCTGTGCTCTTGTTTCTAAAAACAATCTCATTGGCTTTTAATGGACCAACTCAGTGGTTTCTGAACATATAAAACAGGCAAGAGTCAAGCTCTTATTCACTCATTGCGCTTCTTGCAGGCAGACCTATCTTCCTTCTCTCTCTTACTTGGATATTAATGACTTCACAGTCTTACCAAATCCTGTGACAGTCCCTTGTTTTGTCCCAGATATTATGTGGGGATGCAACCTAATCTCTCTGAAATAGCAGCATTATAGATCCGTACAGTAGTGCAACGTATCTGAGTCTATAAAGGCTGTCATGTGGAATGGACCTGCTGTTCTGGATACTGCAGTCTAGGAGGGATATTGGCAAGCTGGCACATGTTCAAAGGAGGTTGACAAAGATGGCGAGAAGCCATGAGAAAAGTTCTATGAGAAAAGGCTGAAGGAGCAGGGCAGCCTGGAAAAGAAGGCCTGGGGAAGAATCCCAATATGATAGCCATCTTCAAATATTTGAAGAACTGTCACATAGATGATGGAACAAATTTGTTTTTGGAGAGCATGGGACCCAAACCATCAGGATATAAGAAATGCCTGCTGGATCAGACTAAATCCCATCCTGTTCCCATAATGACCAACCAGATACCTCTTGCAAACAGGACCTGAGCATAAGAGCACTCTCCTCCTCCTGTAAAGGTAAAGGTAAAGGGACCCCTGACCATTAGGTCCAGTTATGGTCGACTCTGGGGTTGTGGCGCTCATCTTGCTTTATTGGCCGAGGGAGCCGGTGTACAGCTTCCGGGTCATGTAGCCAGCATGACTAAGCCGCTTCTGGCGAACCAGAGCAGCGCACAGAAACGTCGTTTACCTTCCTGCCGGAGCGGTACCTATTTATCTACTTGCACTTTGACGTGCTTTCGAACTGCTAGGTTGGCAGGAACAGGGACCGAGCAACGGGAGCTCACCCCGTCACGGGGATTCAAACCACCGACCTTCTGATCAGCAAGTCCTAGGCTCTGTGGTTTAACCCACAGCGCCACCTGCGTCCCTCTCCTCCTCCTGTAGTTTCTGGCAACTGGTATTTAGAAGCATTCTGTCTCTGACTATGGATTCAACCAAGAGATTTAACTTAAAGGAACTTCTTGATGGTTTGAGCTGTTTGACAGTGGAACAAACTGAACATAAGAGCCCAGTTGGATCAAATCAAATATCTATTTAATTTAGCATTCTGTTCTCATGGGAGCCAACCAGATAAGAACAGCCACACTCTCACCTACATTTTGTTGTAGCAAATGTTATTTACCTGTTCACAGTGTGAAGAAGAACTAGCTTCTGTCTGGCAGGACTTTGAATTAGATGACCTTTGAGGTTCTTCCCATCTCTATGGTTGCTGCTAACAGAAGTGGTTGCAACACCTTCCTTTGCTGATTATTGGCTTCCAGAGCAGACTTATGTCCTGGTCTGATAATACATTATGTTCCAAAGTACACAGTCCTGTAATTTTCAATGGTGGGGGCAGTGATGAAAACTTGCTTTGTCTCCTGGCTATTCTGCATTTTATGGATAAAGTCTTCCTTGGAATAATTATAATGACAACAAAAAGTGGAACATTTTATTGACTCTGCCAAGGGTAGCTTTTCATCTTCTTTGGTCTATCAGAGGGGAAAACACAACCCAAATCCTATTATAGGCTGGCAGTTTATCAAAGCACCTGCTTGGGTAAAATGAAGAAAGAAAGAAAAAAAGAGGGCAGGGGAGGAGAATCCAGAAACATTCAAACTTACAGATTGTTCTCAGCATGTGATTGTCTCCGAAGCAAGGAGAGATGTGCAAAACCTGGCTGGATTCTCTCTCCATAGGGAAGTCCCCTCAAACCTATCATACATTTTATAAGTAAAATACTTTTATAGAGGCTAAATTTCTTATGGGCAAATTGGGTCCTGATTTGCTATCCTAAAATACTCCTGCTGAATGTGAAATTCTTTCATGGGGTGCAATGCAATTTCACAATGTCCATGGTGTTTGTGTGTGGACAGATGGATATATGAATATGAGAAGGGGACAAATACTGTAGGACTTTTAAAAATCATTTGAACCATGCCTTAATTCACCCTCCTCCTCAGATCTTGTCAGACTACAACTCCCATCTTTCCTGACCATTGCCCACACTGGCTGGAGCTGATGGGAACTGCAATCCAAAACCTGGAGGGCATCAGGTTGGAGAAAGCTGCCTTTATTGAACAAAGTTCTTTCCATCTTTGTATTGCGCTTATCCCTATAACAAGCCTACCTGAAAGGGGAGATGAATCAGAAAGATCCAATGCCAAGGATCCAGAGCAGATTAGACAGTACAGGGCTTCTCATTCTGTCCTGTGAGGAGAGAAATTAAAATGCAGCCGTGTATAGATAAGATATTTTCCATCCAACTTCTCACTTTCATTGAAGAGAATGGGAAGCTTGTCTGAATGACAGAGCATGCAGTACACAAACTGGAGCAGAAAGAGAGTCCATGGTTGGTCTAGATCAGGAGTAGGGAAGCTACCTTAGCATGTTCATACTGCATATAAAAAAATTCTCCCTTGGTTCTACTGTCTACACAGGAATGGATTCCATCCCTGCTCCATTTGCTAATGACAGGTGTCATTTCCCTAAGAATTTCCTGCACCCTCAGCATTCTTTGGAAACCAACAGATCTGCATTACTGAAAAAGGAGAAAGCCAAAGGATTTAACAGAATAAGCTTAAACTGATTTAGGTTTGGTTAAAGGTAAAGGGACCCCTGACCATTAGGTCCAGTCGTGACCGACTCTGGAGTTGCGGCGCTCATCTCGCTCTATAGGCTGAGGGAGCTGGCATTTGTCCGCAGACAGCTTCTGGGTCATGTGGCCAGCATGACTAAGCCACTTCTGGCGAACCAGAGCAGCTCACGGAAGCGCCTATTTACCTTCTTGCACTTTGACGTGCTTTAGAACTGCTAGGTTGGCAGGAGCAGGGACCGAACAACGGGAGCTCATCCCGTCGCGGGGATTTGAACCGCCGACCTTCTGATCGGCAAGTCTGTGGTTTAACCCACAGCGCCACTCGCGTCCCTAGGTTTGGTTAGTCACTTTTTAATGTAGAAAGGCCTGTGGCCAGCTGCAAGGATTTAAATCCCAACAGAATACAGCATGGTTTAGTTATTTTTCAGATGCGTTGGGGTCCAAAGAATATTTCCAGCCCCCTAAAAGTCACATATGAGGGGGGCCACCAGGGGGCGCATCAGAAGATGGCTGACAATAACATCTCTCTGACCCACACGAGGTAATTTGGAGGCTGTGATGGGAGTAAATAGCCTCCCTACCCTCCCCCCCCAGGATTGTTGGGTGGGAGTGCCCTTGCCTGCTATGCCCTATACCACCCCCAAATTTGTGGGGATGGGGGCACTAGGCACAATGCCCTCCTGTGGGATTTCGGTGCTCCTGGACGCCGTCTCTGATCCGCGCCACTAGCTGCAAGAACCTCAAAAGAAACAATTTGGATGAAGCGAATGCACATATTTCAAGGAAGAAGGGGGAGTAAAGACTGCTAACAGAAGAGATCTCTGATAAAACAAGAAGAGTCGAAGGAGCAAGTATAAATCACGAGAAGATATGCCAAGACTCGGTATGGCAAAGGGACTGATGGGGGAGGGGAAAAAAACCTTACTTTCTTTCTTATATGTGATTAAACAAGACCCCCCCCCACAAGGGGGGGGGGGAAAGAGCGCTGTTATCTATGAAGGCGATGATATATGGAAACCATCTCGATTTGAGGATTGGAAGAACGGAAAAATTCACACAGGATTATTACTGGTGTTTATCAGGAGACTATCAGAAGAGATCATAAAGAAAAAAGAGAAAATATATGAACAAGAGATGATGTGGAAACAGCAAGATAAGACTGGATAGAATTATGAACTTTGTTTGGACTGATTTGGACATTAACGCAGTAGCAAGAAGATGATCAGAATCCCCCTTCGGATCTTGAAATATGGGTCTCCTCAACAAAATTTAAAATTCAGCTTTGTAATTCGGAATTTATGTGATTTGATTTGATTTGATTTGATTTGATTGGCCGGTTAATAAAAATTATTTAAAAAACAAAACAAAAGGCACATATGAAAATTTGGTAAAACCAGAGGGCCAGAGAAGAAAAGAAGAAACTGAGGAAAGCCAATTCTATTTTCTGCTCTTCAGAATACATTCATATTAAAATGAAGAGATAGAATATATCCAAATGCCAGGGTGACTTTGAAATACCCTCTATTTTCTTCAGTAACCAGCCATATAATTAATTCTACTACTGTTAAGGAGTGTTATTCCCAGCAGTGTTTATTCAGTCTTTAACCCTGCCACACAACTGGTCAGACCTGTATAATTTCTCTTGTTGCCTATTTCACAGCACTGAGAAGTTTAGGACATGTTCACAACAGTGAATGTGTGATTAGGGTGGACCTAATGTGAGTCCAGGTGGAGTGTACTACCCCCCCCCCCGAAACAAAAAGAGATGTGGTGGTCAGAACTCCTAATCCATATTCAACTAGATATGATGTGAAAGATCTGAGATGAGGACTTCTTGCAAACAAACAAACAATGTAATTCAGACGTGTAAATCAGATCAATATACAGTAGATAAGGTCCTGGGAGACCTGCACCATTTCCCAATTAAAACTGCATATATGCCCCAAACTATTTGCTCAATTGGGTGAAAGTTACACGTATCATACAATTCCCCCCCTGTGCAGCCTTTTTTTTGGGGGGGAGGGGTGCGGGGGCAGTGATTTTCAATCTGGACACCAGCACAGAAAAAAAGGTAAAATGCACAGCTCCAGCATCATTATTCCATTTTTATTCTACCATTATTCCATTATTACTGGAGGCAGACAGTTCCAGCTAAATTGTAGGACTGCTGGAGGAACTGTTGCAGATTTATAAACTCCAGTTTACAAACGTGTTTCGCCAGACAGATTTACTGGGAATGTATAAACAGAAATGCCAACAGTACAACTAGCCCTAAAAATAACTCCTCAACATCCCCAAGGCTTCTGTTTTCAGTTTTAGGGAGTATAAATTATTATTTTTGCAGTGAAAGTTTCTGCTCTACACATTGTGCAGCTGTCACTTTCTCAACAGCTAGACCCCACAACACTTCAGTCACACGAGGATTTCCCCCACACAATCATCTCAGTCCTATGGGCTGCTAGGATGGGTTTGGTGTGCTCAATAGTACTTTTGTGGACTCCCATATGAAAAGGTTGGGTTTTCTGAAGCTATGAATGAGCTTCAGACGATGGGTAATCAATTGCTGGTGTTTGGGGATAGAGTTTTTCCAGTGGAAAGTGACCACTATGGTTCCTGACATAGCAGCCAATGCAATTGACCAACTTTCAAGGAGGAAACACTTTTACCAACCAAAAGGTGGCAGTGCTACTGGACACAGAAGAGCTGGAATGAATTACAGCAGTTTTTACTCATCTGCCTTTGCATCACAAAATGTACAAATAGCACCTTGCAACTGCCATGTTCTGAGAAGCTGGCATTTTTAAAAATGAAAAAAGCTGTTTGCGTTCCAGACATTTCATGCTAGCTCAAAGAATAAAGGTCACAGTTAGCTTTTGAACATCTTTATCCTAATCATATTTATACAACAGTACAGCCCACTGATTTTTTAATAAGAGCGACTTCCTAGTATATATGCTTAGGATGGCAACGTAAGTTCAAATGAGTGGAATCCCAAAGAGGTGGATTTATATCAGAAACACCATCATAGTTTTTATTTTATAATAATATCTTATGTTTTCAAAGCAGCTACATACATTATCTCAGCAAACCTTAATGATGAGGACCGTGTCATTATTCCCATACTGCAGATGGTGAGACAGAGAGAGGTTGACTTGCCTAACACTACCTAAATATTTTTGTCAGGGGTGAGATTCTAACTGAGAGTTTCCTGGTTGACAGCTCGGTCTCTTCAGCTGCAGTTCTAACTCCATTTATCTGGGCGCAAGACCCACTGAATTCAATAGGCTAGGATTGTGCTATTAGTCACTATATATACAGTTCCATGAGCCAATCTTGTCCTATAGACCAGGGTGGGGAACCTCTGACCCCAGGGGTCCAATTAGGCCCATGAAGCCATTTATCTCAAACCACACTGACCTGTCCATCAACTGACATCACTAGAGGCATGAGCTGATGCACAGGATAGGGTTAACTCCTACATTGACAGCGCTTTCCTGTTCCCAGCAAGGAACAAGATTGTGCAGTCAAGGTAGCAGAATTCAACCCCTGCTCATCAGTTTAGTGTGGATTAAGGACTTGCACAAAAGCACCCTTTGAAGCAGCCGTCTCATGCGAGCTACTTCAAAAAGGC
Source organism: Podarcis cretensis (assembly GCF_951804945.1). NCBI lineage: Eukaryota > Metazoa > Chordata > Lepidosauria > Squamata > Lacertidae > Podarcis > Podarcis cretensis. The sequence continues at coordinate 16,791,081 of NC_137187.1, forward strand.
TTTTGCAAAGACTTTAAGACAGCCCTTGTGTTCTTGTTTCATGGAGTCACAGATTTGAAAGGAATCCAAAGGGTCATCTAGTTCTGGAATGCAAGACTCACAACTAACCATCCATGACAGAGGGCCATCCAACCTCTGCTTAAAAGCCTGCAATGAAGGAGAGTCTACAACCTCTCAAGGGAGTCTGTTCCACTGCGCAACAGCTCTTACTGCCAGAAAGTTCTTCCTGATGTTTAGTTGGAATCTCCTTTCTTGTAGGTTGAAACCATTGGTTCATTTCCTACCCTCCTGAGCAGCAGAAAACAAGCTTGCTCCATCCATGTGACAGCTATCAGATATTTGAAGATGGCTATCATATCTCCTCTCAGTCTCCTTTTTTCCAAGTTAAACACACACAACTCCTTCAATCGTTCCTCATAAGGCTTGGTTTCCATGATTATCTTGGTTGCCCTCCTCTGCCAAAGTTCCAGCTTGTCAATATCCATCTTAAATTGCAGTGTTCAGAACTGGAAACAGGAGCACAGGGTTGTTTTAAAACCTTTAGTAAGCCTCCTCCACTCCCCCTTGAAGGCCCTGTAAAACGGCAGTAAAATGGAAAAATACTCAGGAAAGCTGGCCAACATATAAAATACTTCTAAAAAATGAAGATAACCAAATAAAATTAAAAAATTTGAGGAAATAAGAGAACACGTTTCAGACTGGTTACAATACCATCAGTTATTTGAAAAATTTAAATCTGACAAACAAAAGGGGTTCTCAGTAGAAATTTCCCGATTCGAATCTGATCTTGTAAATTCTAAAAGAAAAACTCTTTCCAAAACTTACCGACTCCTCCTTGACTGGACAGTCAAGGAGGAGGAAGTAACAGTGGCAATGGTGAGGTGGTCCCAGGATTTTGGCCATTCAATAACCATGGCCCAATGGGAAAATTTATGGAAGATCAATTAGAAATTCACAAACTGTTACACGATTAGAGAGAACTTTCAAAAAATGCAACACTGATGGTATCTAACACCACGGAAACTTTCAAAAATGTATAAAAATGTGTCAGGTAATTGTTGGAGATGCGGAGACTCAGGAACATTCTACCATATGTGGTGGACATGTAGGAAAATACAGGTATTCTGGGAGAGTATACATGCAGAACTGCAAAAAATGTTAAAGATCTCTTTCAATAAAAAACCAGAGGCCTACCTCCTGGGAATAACAGATTTGGATATTCCACAAAAGAGGGAGGGTATCTTTTTATATGCGACGGTGGCAGCAAGAGTTTTGATCGCAGCAAAATGGAAGAGTAATGAAATCCCCTCTATACAAGATTGGATCCAAAAGCTGACAGAATATGCCGAATTAGATGGTTTATCAGAAAAAAATAAAGAATAAATCAAAACAGGAATTTGTTTCTAAATGGGAAGTTTTCAAAGAATATCTGAAAAAATAAATATAGTAGTTTAAATTCTGTTGCAGCATTCGAGGAACTTCAGTAATAGTTGCTAGGTAGATAGAAGAAATTAGATTTATTGAGAATAAGTTTAATTATGAAAAAAATGTGTATTGGCAATAAGTAATATGAATTTGAAATATGGAATAGACGGGAAGTTGGGTCTTTAGTGTTAAGACCAATAGATGTTTTATTGTTTGCCAAGAAAATTATGTGTCTATGGTTATTTTTATAATTTGTGTGTAATTTGGTATTCGTTGTTTTTTTGTGTTTTTTTCCCTGTTGTATAAATAAATATAAAAAAAGAGATGGTACTACCTGAAGGCATTCTTCCCTTATGCTCTTGTTTCTCTGTATTTCCTATCAGATATTTCCCACTAAGATTAAAAGCCTTCATTGAACTACTACACTATCAAACACCAGACCAGCAAGCCAATTCATAGTGATAATCTCCTGCTTGAAAGAAAACACACCCAACACAAAGCAGACACAACCATCCATTGCATTTCACGAGGTCCAAATGCATAACCAGGCCACAAGGATGTACCTTATGCTTGTGAAATTTTTGGATAGGCTTACCTGTGTTGCTGTATAACTACATGGAACTCTGGACGTATCAGTGAAAAACATAGAATATAAGATAAGATTCCTGAGCGAAGTCCAAACAGAGAATAACAATGTGCAAGAAGATTACAGAAACAAAATTGGAACAGGCAAGGAATAAAATATTACCTATGGAGAATAAGAAAGCAATAAGTATCATAAGGTGTTTTCTATGAGATGTACTACTGTTTGGTTTTCCAATCATCACTATGCACCATAGCTTTTGCCACCCTATTGATGACATTTCATTTTAAGCTGCAACAAAAACTGAGTATCCTCACAGCAGAAAAGCATATTTCCATTTCATGTAGGCATTATCTTGTGTGGTTCAACAATTATGCGTATGGTTTTGTTTTTTTTACTGACACAGCTTCTCTTTCATCCTATTGTTTCTTTCTCCCTCTTTTCAATGCAATTTAAAAGTAGAGAAAATAGATATTCCATTTGGATTTGAGTAAGTTTGCCTTACTCAATTTAAGAAAAAAAAACTTTATTGTTTGTAGTCAGTAAAGGCATTGTCACTAAAAAGAGAGAGAACGGGGTCATTAGTGGCTAATGATAATTACAAGGGAGAAGTAAATGAAATATCTCCAGATAGCTATTCAGCTATCTTTTCCTTTTGTCTTGCTTATATTAGTTATCTATATGAACGTACAATACAGAAACCCTGCCATGTTAGTCTTGAAATTAATCTCTCATTTGTCAGCATGTTTATTTCAGAGTCATTTAGCATTATTAAAATTCCACAATGTCTTAAAAGCATAGAAGGATATCAAAGGTCTCTGGGGTGGGGAAAAAACAAAACCATTGCTCACAAAGGCAACCTCTGGAGTCCTCTACTTGCTCTCTGATGTCACATATATTTGTTATGTAAGCAGCAAACACAGAATCCAACAAGACCTTGAAAGAGACCTGTCGCCATGATGCATCCATTCCATCAGATATTTGCTTCACTGTGGGGGCTCACTTAAAAGTCAGGACCTAAAAGACTGGTGGCCAATCCTGGAAGCCATGTCATGGAGGAGCAGGAGGGGAAGCACAATATATCATGCTTCCATTCTCCCGATTCTCGTCCTGTACCTCTCCTTGCAGTGAAATGCATGAGCTGTCTCTGCCTCTGGAGCTCAGAGGTTCAAATTCCAGTTTGATGTTTTGAGAGGAAACATAGAAATAAGAAGTGTAAATTGTGTGTGTATTCTGTCAACCCTCTCCCAATTTTGTAGCATCTAGAGCCACTCTTAAGGGCAATTCACACTAACTCAACAAGGGTGCGGGTGGAATTTTCTCCATGACATCTTCCCACCCTGCTCCAAGAACTTCTGGATACAGGCACCTTCTAGGTGGGGCCAATTAGACAGCTCTTTCCTTCCTGGCTGTTCTCCTCCTTCTTTGCTGGGTGATCAGCTGTGGAAGAACCAGCTGTAGTGCTATTATCTAAATGATCCCTGAGAAGTGTGGGGAGAAGTTTTGGATAAGCAGCTGTCAAGCTGCTCTTATGTGTGAATTGGGCCTAATGGCTCGTTCTTACATTATACAAGTAGAATTGTTACTGTTCCCTCATGGCTGTTTCCCATGGTGCTCTCATACTCTAAGACTATATGGGAAGGACCAATAGCATGATTGATTCCCACATTAAAGTTGCCCACCCCTGGCCCTTTCCGCTGTTATGTTAATGCTCTAATGTTGCGTTATTAGTGGTGTGGGGATATAGATGGATGACAACACCACCACGCCATAATGTAAGAACATGCTGCATCATCATGAATATACTAGGATGGGATGTAAAAAGAATTTTGCAGATACAACTGTACAAAGTGTAATATAGGTATATATGCTGGTTTGATACTAAATGATGGGGTTGAACATACCATCTACTGATGTTGAGAAAAATTATATAAATGCCCCTACCTTGATTTGAATACAAAGTTGTAAATGAAATGACACAACCTATACAGTGGTGCCCCGCAAGACGAATGCCTCGCAAGACGAAAAACCCGCTAGACGAAAGGGTTTTCCATTTTTCGAGGCGCTTCGCAAGGCGAATTTCCCTATGGGCTTGCTTCGCAAGACGAAAACGTCTTACTAGTCTTGCGAGTTTTTTCCCTCCCCCCCTTTTTCTAAGCCGCTAAGGCGCTAATAGCCGCTAAGCCGCTAATAGCGCTAATCCGCTAAGCCGCTAATAGGGATGCTTCGCAAGACGAAGAAACAGCTAGGTGAAGAGACTCGCGGAATGGATTATTTTCATTTTGCGAGGCACCACTGTATTATTGCCTTCAAAATCCCATGAATTTAGAATGTGTGTGTGTGTGTGTGTGTGTGTTGTGTGTGTGGCTGATCCCTTAAATCCCTTAAAACTGCCTTGAAATCTCAACTGTAGGCAATATGACTTGTTGGGCTCCTTACATTCATTGAGAGATCAGATTTTGGGGGAGGATATTGTTATTTTATAGATGTGTTTCATGAAATTGATAAATCTTTTCTGTAACTTCCTAATCCTGTTGGACTCCAACTCACACAATTTGCAGACAGCATGGCCAATGGCCAGGGATGATGGAAGCTGTAGTCCAGCAACATCGAAAGGGCTAGAGGTCCTCCACCTCTGTACTAGAAAGTTGGGATGGTCAACAAGAATCAGATTCTCCACCGCCTCAGTTGGTCATACCAGCATCATATCACATTGCAATAGCAGTCCAACTCCCACAGCCCCTTTTGCAAGATCTCGAGAGGAGAAACAACAACAGCACTAGCAATTTTACCACACACATAACTATTCCCAGTCCGCAGTCCTCTCCTGCCCACAATGTATTCACTCTCATCATGGGTAAAGGCAAGACAACCGAAGTACAAAAATAGCAACAAGGAACAGTTAACGCAATCATTGAAATTATAAAGAACCGAGTGATAGACATTCATGGATTTTTGCTTTTACCTTTAGGACAGCCAGTTCACACAGTAATATAGTGCCATGAAGATGTGACAGGTGTGTCTGTTTCACAGCAGTTTTCAAGATGCGGGGAGTTCTTTTTCGAAGCATTATGGTCACAGAACTCCCTGCATAGTATAACTTTGCCTACCACCAGTTCCCAATTTATTCTTTTCCACCAGGGCTTTTCTTCATAGATGGCAGCCATTTTCAGATCTGATGATTCTCAGGAGCACCTGTATCTCACTGGAGCCATCTTACTGCTTATATAATCGATTAAAATGTATGCCAAAACCACAACCACCTTTCCACATTATGTGCATTTTTCGTCTTGTGTTGTATAACTGGCATACAAATTACCGTGAGGTATTAAAAACACACACAAGAAATGCTCTTAAAATACACTGGGTTTTCTTATATTTAATGTATGACATATCTTTTGCAAGCAAGCTCTTTGCTCTTACACCATCCTGGAGTCTGAAATGGTGCCTCTAGGGTTTTGTTCTTCACACGATCAGGCTGCCAGGGGTCATTTCTGTGAGAATAATAATAATAAAAAAAACAGCAGCAAAGGACTGTATAGATTAGCCCAGTGTTTCTTGTAAATACAAAATGGACAGTGGCTTGAAGTTTGGCAGTAATTTGGCCTTGTGGAAGCTATTGAGTGGGGAAGGGCTTTTGTTGAGTGGCATTCTCATCCATAAATAAAACTCTGATGGCACTTCACTGGAAATATGGCAGAATGCATTAACCTGGTTCTTTATCCCAGCACACTGACATCTTAACAATGGATAAGAAATTAAAACAGAGGGGTGAGTGGGGGGAAAGAACGGTCATCCAGTTAATTTGCCAGTGTTGGTGCCAACCATGACTAGAAAGTTGGACCTTGGACTCTTACAGTAAACGGGTCCAACCTGATCTCACAGATACTTTAAAAAAATATTCCATTCTATATCAAAAGTAGGCACATGCCTTTCTTTCCATAAAGAGAAGAGCAAGGGGGACACAGTAAATTCTGCCTGCCTCAACAGTTTCTCTCTGGTCTTTGATGTAACGTTAGGCACAAGCCACAGCATCTTTCATTGGTGACTACAGAGGTCTGATTTGGGAATTTGGCTGTAGTTATGGAACAAGTGACATCACACTTGGGTCACTTACTGTGGAAGGAACAAAAACGTCTCATTTGTATTGCTTTAAAATGTACACAGTTAAATATGTATATTAAAAAAAAAATACAGTAATACATTAATCTTTGTGGTGTCGAATCAACTAGAAGGTATGTATGATGCGAGGATTTAGCAAATGATATCTATAGATACAAATTTCACTGCAGAGTTATGTTGTAGACAAACGTCTCTCTCTCTCTCTCTTAAATATGTAAATCCTACACTGTAGGGTTTTTTTCCCTTTATTTTTTTATTTTTGTAGTGGTAGAAAATGTTTTGAACACTTGTCCGTGAACATGAGCCGACAGTTTGTTACTGAGATCCTCAGAATGGCAAAAAATTTGCAATGCAAACAATTAGTACTGTATGCCAACTCTGCAAAAAAGCCCTAACACACACACACGCAGCCTCAAAACAAGAGGCTTTGCTGTACAACCTCAGATAGTCTTCCTGGTTTCCATGTACCGTTTGACACCGCGACGGCCGAGAGCCTCTAGCATGGCAATTCCTAGATACCAAGCTTGTTGGATTGGTCAGAATGCCACAGGAGACGGGGGCAGGGGAAGAATTAATAATTCTAGCAGCACACAACCATCAAATCATTTTCATATTGAACCTGCGTGGTCCCGGGACCTCCCCTTCCACAACCGCACCATTGTTCTTACGGGGGACGTACTCAAGGTCAATGTTGGTTTTATGCTTGCCTTTCCCTCGGCTCCACACAAAAAGTAGTAAGAAACAAAATAAAACCACCCCGAGGAATGTGAAGCAGCCCATGGCTGTCGACACCAGTATTGTCTTAAGGTCCAGGGAAAATGTATTCATATTGGTTCCATTGGAACTGGTGTCATTGGAATCTGTCATGTACATAGGAGTCCTGTTGGCATAAAGGAAACGATCCGAGGCAAACCCTTTGACGGTTAGGGTGGCTGACAAGGTGTCGTTCCCAGCAGCGTTGCTGGCCACACAAACATAGATCCCGCTGTCTTGATCTTGGGCAAACCGGATCTCCAGGGTGCCATCTCCCAGCACCGTAGCTCTCCCATTCGATTTGGCGGTGACCAGTCTCCGTCGCGGCGTCAGCCAGGCAACGGTGGGCTGAGGGTCGCCATCTGCACTGCACTGTAGCTGCACCGTTTGGCCTTCCTCGATCACCAGGTATTGCAACTTCTTGTCGCGTATCCTGGGCTTCTTGCAGGTGAAGTAGAAAGAAAGGGCGGTGCTGTGGAAGTCTTTGAAGGGCCTCTCTTTGACGCTGTCTGGGCCGGCGCACATTGGCTGCTGGCCCCCAAACTGCAGCGTGGGCTGCCTTTGTAAAATCCAAAGCAAGCGGCAGTCGCAAGCCAGTGGGTTGTTGCTTATGCAGAGGATTTCCAGGGCTTTGGTGGAGTGGAACACGTTCTCTTCGATGGTTTCCAGCAGGTTTTGGGACACATTAAGAACCCGGAGGAACCGGAGTCCTTGGAATGCGTGGGGTTCGATGGTACGCAACTGGGCCCCAACTATGTGGAGCTCTTGGAGGCGCACCACATCGGCAAGCATGTCTGACTCAATGGTGCTGATGGGGTTGTAGGAGAGATTCAGGTGGGTCAAGTAAACCAGGTGCTTCAGGGCAGAATAAGGGACAGTGGACAGGTTAGTATTGGTGATGGAGAGGGAAGTGAGGTTCAAGCCATATAGGCTGTTGATAGGGATCATGTCCAGCATAGGCCAATAGTCTATTTCTAGGTTTTTCAGGTGGAACAATCTCTTGAAGGCATATGCAGGCAGAAGGTTAATATTGAGATGTCTCAGGTGTAGACTGATGAGGTTGTGAAGGTGAGAAAGGGCTTCTGTTGGTACAGCTGTTAGGTTGCATTTTTCCAGAGTTAGCTGCTCCAAACTGAGCAGTCCGCTGAAGGCCCTGTGAGAGATATAAACCAGATCGTTATCCCCAACCTCGAGGGACTTGAGGTTGTGCAGATCCTGGAACATGTAGTCCAGCAGAATGACAATCTTGTTCTCACTGATATCTAGCTTTGTTAAGTTTGACAGCCCGGTGAAGACCCCTAAAGGGACCAGCTTCAGACGGTTCCCTTTCAGCCGCAAGGAGCGCAAGTTAAACAGATTGTTAAAGGCTCCAGGCTCGACGTTGGCAACGATGTTGTCGCTGAGATCTATCTCCTCCAGCAGAGGGAAAGCTGTGAACTCCTCCGGGTTGACACTTTTCAGCCTGTTCTTGCTAAGATCCAGGATTTTCGTCTCAATGGGGATGCCCTCGGGGATGGCAATCAGGCGCCTCCGGTGACAGCTGACAGACTTGTTCTGTGCTGAGCACTCACAGCGGGCCGGGCAGCCTATGGTGGAGCCCATGAAAATTAGCAACACAGCCAGACCTAGAAATGGCTGCCAGCATGATATGGCTGTGTGAAGCATGACTCCACTGATGTTGTCTAATCCTCCGTCACAGGCCTGCCAAGACAGAGAGAAGAAAACAAGAGAGTTAGCTTAGTTTAAGGAGAGTCTCACGCTAAGGCAAATCCCATTCATTTTCAGTTAAACCACCAGCAACAAAGCTTATGAACCTGTTTTCCCAAGCACATACACCCAGTTTTCCTTTGTTCTCTTTTATTTATTCCCCCAATTTTATTTATTTATTTTGTTTAAGTAAGTAGTACAGAGAAATAAAACAATAACAAAAAAGAAAAAAAGTTTGAAAACAATCAAAAACATTGAAAGCAAATATTACATACTTATATAATACTCTCCCCCCACAACCGCAGCTTCCCTCCGCCACAATTCAACTTCTTTGAATCTCTATTTCCACCTTTATCTTTGCATTCTCCAAATGTATCATTCTTTGTATTTCTTTTATCTCTTCTCTTTTCCAAAGCATACATATACTTTACATTTTTATTCTAGGCATAATGTTTAATATGGGTAAAAGATTGGATTATACTGGAGAAAACTAACATAATGTTTAATAAACATTATTTAGAACAAGTATAAATTATTTACTCCCTTGTTCTCTTTTAATGGCAATGGCACCCACTCGAGAGGTGCCGGATCTGAGTTCTGTCGAGTTGCAGCTGAAAAAAAAAGCCCTGGTTTTCCTGAAGGGATGCACCTAAATATTGGTTCTTCCATTTTCTCCACAACTGATGTCTGAACTGAACATGTGGACCAGAAAAGCCTTACATGGTCAGGTGACCTCCAAATCTTATTGAGACTTCCATCTCTCATCAGGCTCAGCCAGGATGGCCAATGATCAGGAATGATGGGAGTTGTAGTCAAGTACCAAGCAGGGGAAAGGTTTAACAGTAGTAGTTTAACAGGGAAATTCATTTTGCGAAGCGCCTCCAAAACGGAAAACCCTTTCGTCTAGTGGGTTTTCCGTCTTGCGAGGCGTTCATCTTGCGGGGCACCACTGTAAAAGATCACAAGGAAATCTAGCACGCGATTCAATCAATATTTGTCACTTAAAAGAATCCAGTTGACTTTAGGGCTACCATAATAGGATCACTGCATTGGCAAATGCTTACAAATACATTTTATGCAGGTATCATGTCGTGTGGGTAGCAGGTAGCAAGGGTATCATGAGGTCATCAGCCAATTTTTGCAAGCACATGGGATAGAATAGTCTAGCATAAGGAGAGAGAGAGGGTTATAAATGGGGGTGGGAGAAAGAGAGAAAATGAAAGCTAAGTGAGTGAGTACTTCTGACCCAATGAGCTCCAGTTGTGTTGACTGAAGATGAAGCTTTTGAGAACTGTCTCAACAACGCTGCCCATTTCATTGGGGAAACTTTGTCCTGGACTGGCCTGGAAAGGTGTAGGACTCACTTCTGCCTGAAACTTGGGTGGACTTGCCATCTCCCTTTGCCCAAAGGGTAACTTTGGTTGCAGTGAGCCATCTTTGAAGGACAATTGTATCCCATTATGGTGTAAACTGCCTCTCATAACTGCGGGAACATGCCTCAACCTTGACTTGTCCAGCTGTTTGATTCTCCTCCTGGGCATCTTCTAAGACGAGGCTAATAATGTGTGGCAGGTTGTGTGGTGGCACTCTGATCTAGCCTGGGAACGCGAATGAAGCCTCCTCTTTGTTATGTGACCCTGTGAGATTTCAACACTGTCTGAGAAGAACAGACTGCTGAGACTCATTTAAGCCCCCCTTCCTTTCTTCAGCTAAAGCTTTGGAAGCCAAAGAATTGCTACCGGTGTCCAGCTGTGTCAAAAACTCACCAAGCTAAACTTCACTTCATTAGGAATTAAGTTACCACTGAAAACCTATCAGGCCCTGTGATTTGGGGCTTCTGATGAAAGGAGCTTTCAGCCACTCTGATCATTACTTTCAGAACGCAGCCTGAGAGGGGAGCGCTTTCGTACTGATATTCCTTCCGTGCAGGGAATTCATTTCCTATCTCATCCATCTAATATATGAAGCCGAAAGTAAACAGGTTCAGAGGAAGACGAGCACACCCCACCCCCTGGAGTGCTCATTTTAGTTGCAAAAGTGTGAAAAGCTTGACTGCAGACTTCCGGGTTAGCGCGATCGGCTAATGGCGGATTCCCTCCGAGCTCCGGAGGGAATCGGCTCTGCTGAAGACGGGTCCTACCGTGCCGGCGACGCGGGGACCCTCAGAAACTGCAGGCGCGGAAGCCTGCGGACTTGGTGACTCGGTGGGCACCTTTAAGCGCCCTCCCTGACCCACGAAGAGCCTTTTTAAAGGCTACGGAGAGGGTACGGGGAGCGGCGTGGTGCTGAGAGTAGACCGCTACTTCAGTGGAGCGAAGCCGCGTGCCATGGCTGGACAGCGCTGACTTTTTCCCCAAAATTCGGACTGGAAACAAATAACCCGTGAGTAGAATGGAATTTGGACTTTAAAATCTATATCTTTGAATTTGGTACAACCGGGGGATGTGCTAAAGGGAAGTCCGCACCCCCCTATCTACAAACGATCTAAAGCAAGGATCGGTGGACTAAGGTGGAGAGTACTGTTTTTGGTGTTAGATAAAAAATATTTCCATGAGTTTGACAGAAGAAGTCTTTGTGATGGAGAGAAAGTGAGGAGTTTTGGAAGCTTTTGTGTAAACCCCCCCCCTCCCAAACCCGGGAGCGTCCTGTGTGTGAGCCGGAGGAAAAAGAACAAGGAGTTTGACAGCTGTCAAAGGAGCTGTCAAATGGGCGGCTAAAATTTAAGAACTTTGTTATTTAATAACTTTCTGAACTAAAAGTGTTGCTTTTGAACTGAGGTGGCTGGAAACAACGTAGTCATAAACAACAAAGTAACGGGCTGTTGGAAAAGGACTATCAAGCAACTGTAATCCCCCTAGGGGGAACTAGAGACATTACAATGGCTGCAGAGGGAAAATTACTGGTAGAGATAGAAAGAATGTTTTTTCTCGTGGGAATCCTGCAAGAGCAGAGTACGGCTATGAACAAAGAACTTATGACCTTGAATTCCAAAACAAACGACTCTGCTGAATGCATAAAGGATTTGCCTGATAAGGAATCTGCAGCTGAACCAGAAAAAACTTTTTTGGAACCGGTGGAGAGAAAAGAAGGAATGGAAAAAGTGCAGGAAAATATCAATCAGAAGCCCATATTGTCAGGAAATAAAGAAGAAGATCTTTGGATTACAAATCTGCGAAAGATGAGAAAGATGAAGGAGGAAGTCCCGGGAGCACTTGGAATATTGGAATTCAAAAGAGTAAAGAAATATAATTGGGACTTCCTCCTTGAGTATGGGAGATCAACTGACTTTTTGCAGCAACTGCTATTAAGTATCTTGGATGGAAGAAAATATGATGTGACTGAGATAGAATTCCTTCGAGACCTGAGGACCAACAAAAAAGGGCTACCAACAAAATCGGCAGAGAGAGACTGACAGAGACTTGAAGGCCTCTGATGTGAGGAATCCGGGCTAGGATAATTGCTTGGGAAGGGATGGAAACTGGGGTAGGGAGGGAGGGGAGAACAGAATTTCAAAATTTTATGATTTTTGTATTTGGCCATTATGACATATAATTAACAAAAATACAAAGGGAGAAATTCGTGGAAGGGTAATTAGGTCGACCTTAGAAAAAAAAAAGATTTGATGTTTAAAAGAGAATTGGATAAATTAAATTTGGATAAGTAAAAAGGATTAAGTTTAAAAATAACAATAATATGTTAAAGATGGGAGATAAGAACTTGCTGAACTAATTTTTGGAATTGGGATGTATGAAGAGGGGGTGGGGGGAAGTCAGGGAAAGGGGGTAATGAAAATAAGTTTAAAAATATATATGTTTTGTTTTTGTTTTTGTTTTTGTTTTATAAAATGTGAAAACCTAATAAAAATTTTATAAAAAAAAGAAAAAGAAAGTAAACAGGTTCAGAGGAAGACGAGCACACCCCACCCCCTGGAGCGCTCATTTTAGTTGCAAAAGTGTGAAAAGCTTGACTGCAGATATCTACAGTACATTACACCACCGCCAACAAAAGAACTCTCCTAAGTAGTGTGAAGTTGATGATAAAAGATGACAGGAGGGAGTTCTTTACTGTAGCTAGTTTGGGTTAAAAGCGGGGAATTAATGCTTACCCTGGTTCCTAACAGTAATGAGCACAGGCTTGCAACCAAGAAAATGGATAATTGGGGCTGTAATCCTAACCCTGCTTACACAGGAGTAAGTCCCCTCTGAATTCAGTAGGACTTATCTCTGCATAGATGTAGTTAGGGTTACTCTGTAAAAGGGTTTTTTGAGGGTTATAACCAACTAAATCATTGCATGCACAGAACTGTGAGGACACTGGAATGTCTCACACTTCTCTCCCTGTGCCCCTTCAAATCTGCTCTGGATTTTCCCTAAATGCAGGGGTGTATTGAGGTCAGGGGAGACAGAAGGGAAGATGCATTGTGCTTGTGGAAGTCAGATTCGACTACCGTATTTTTCGCTCTATAGGATGCACCTTGTTTTAGAGGGGGAGAACAAGGAAAAAAATCTCCCCCTCTCTGTGCAACTCCCCTTCAGTGAAGCGGCAGGAGAAACGGAGCCCCTTCCATTTCTCCTCCCTTAGCTGAAGGGGCACCAACCCTTCAGTGAAGGCAACCCGAAGCCGCGGGAGTGCTCCCACTGCACTTCAGAGGCTTCACGTTGCTATCGCTGAAGCCAAGGAGCCTGCTTTTGCTCCATAAGACGCACACACATTTCCCCTTAATTTTTGGAGGGGGAAATGTGCGTCTTATAGAGCGAAAAATACGGTAAGTCTGATTCTACTTAGTCCTTTATGGGATTGTGGTAAGGAGATCTATGTGGAGCACTAAATATAGAACCTGCCGCACATTAGACCTCCCCCACAAACTCATGGATTGGAAAAAGGGGAGGCAACAGAGAGCAAAAGTATCAGCAGCACCTCTTCTAGGTGGTAACAATTTATCCCATGCCTTGTGGCAGAGATGGGGATTTGATAACTATTTTCAAGTGCATGAATTTGTCTTAAGGAATATAGGGATCACTGGTTCTTCGTGACTGTTGGCATCAAGATGAATTTTTATTATTAAAACACCCTATCAGTTCTACTTGCAACTCAAAAAGTTGGCTTGCCTGTTGGTTTCATGAATTTTGTATACCGCTTGGTAATTAAAAACCTCAGTGTGGTTTAGGGTAGATGTTAGAAACAGCTTTCTTCTTAAGCATACATGATGGGAACCAAGAGTACATGATGGAATCTTCATCACCAGAAGTCTCTTAACAGAAGGTTAAGAAACAGTTTGTTGAGTCAGTTTAGGGGAATTTCATTCTTGAGGGAAAAGGATTCAATAGAGGCACAGAGACCTTCTCCAGCACAGTTCATCTATCAAGTGCATCACCTCAATCCTTGATCACTTATTGATGACTCATGGATGAATGAATGAATTTCCTCCACTCAAAAGTACTGCATAGGAGGGATTCTGAAGATACAGGAGATGTGTCCATTGATGGACTGTGGCAATTTAAACTGCATGGACACAGAAGATCCTGACTAGCTTTCTACTAGTTTTGAATCTAAGGAGACCATGTAAAGGAGGAAAGGTTTACCCGGTCCATTAATAATTGTAGCTTCAGGTGAGATCCTACTTAGGGCAGAGCACTCAAATTTATGACTGCCCCTCCACAAGCTCCAACTCTAGGTTTGGGGGCAGAGGGGTGTGATTTCATCTGTCCCATTTTCCAGGCCAACATAACAACAACTTCCTATTTTTCTTTTTCTTTTAAAGAAAAAGCAAAAGAAGAATTGGATTGATTTCTCTACTTTTATCCTCAGCATGAATGCTGGGTACAGTATACAGTCCTGCTCATCGAGGGAAACTGTATTGTTGGGATCTATGAACACATAAAAAGACTGCTTGCATGTTTCCTTTATGAGTATCAGTTATTTTTACAATTATAAGTCAGTGTGGGAAACAGCTGGAGATGGAATACAGGATTTAATAAAAGCATTTAATGTGAAATTCCTAGCGCTGCAGAATCTTTTGTCTCTCCTTGTTTCTCCTGCTGACCATCTCAATCGCAGTTGGGTGCCCCATCCCATCCCATTTCTGTGTTGTTAAGAGAGATGGCTACTGTCCCCCACAAACTGACTGGTGCAAGTACATAAAATGTAAGGAGAAGATCCTAAACCCTCTTTGTAAAAACTTTACAACATAATGCCATAGGATATATACTCTCATTTTGACTGCTGTTCAATATTTCATTGTTTGGTTTTGCAGAGATATTGAGAATCGTTTCAGCTCCTCTGTCTACATAGGCATTATTTTTATACTGAACCTCAGTGTGGGAAACAGCAGGAGTCGGAATACGGGAAATGTGTACTAGCAATGACTATTTTGTTTGTTCTTTGTTGCTGCACTAATTAACACCATTTGAATAAATTAACTGGAAAAACCACAAACCAGTAGGAGGCCTGAGAATACAGTTTTTAAAAAGCAAATGGATCAGAGTGGGAGGTTTGGGGAAATATTGGCTGCAGGTAAAAAGTTGAGAAAGGAACAACCTGTGGCACTTACGAATAGGAGGGGCTGGTTGGTGTTGGCAGGAAAGGAGAAGTTAGAATGTGGAAGATGGCAGATTTATGGCTGGGGGCAGAACACTGAAATAAACTATTAATAAAATAAAAATAAAAAGCAGAGATATGCACAGACCTTTGGCCCATGCACATGCAAGTATTGGAGTCTCAGCTTCAGGATCTGTCCTTCCAGTGAGCACTCAGGGCTGATTTCCTTCAGAATGGATAGGTTTAATCTTCTTGCAGTCCATGGGACTCTCAAGAGTCTCTTCCAGCACCATATTTCAAAAGCATCAATTCTTCGGCGATCAGCCTTCTTTATGGTCCAGCTCTCAATTAATTAATTAATTAATTATTATTAAGTAATAGCTACCATAACCCAATAGCCCTGGAAAGACTGAGGTTAAATAGAGTTGTTATTTCTCTGCATGACTGTTTGTATAGCACCATGAATGGGAGATGACACAGATGAGCTCCTAAGCTACCTGCTGTTGAACAGGGGAAAGACCAAATAAATATATCGATGCTGAATATGAATTTTTTTTGAGATACATGAGAGTAATTATGTTATATTTAAAATATGAACGTCCAAAGAAAATGTGGACATGCAAAATTGTCATTTGTAGCCAATGGCTACTGCTTATGCTGGTTATTTGCATCCTCCTGGTTCAGAGGCAATATCACTCATACCCAACACCATTGCCTTCATGTTCTGCTTTTGCATATCCGTTGGCTACTGTAGAAAACAGGATGCTGGAGTAGATGGACCTTTGGTTTGATCCAGCAATGGAGTCCTCATATTATTAAGTACACATTGGGGCTGGTCCCAGGAATGATCTCTATGCCTGAATACCTTCAATGAAATACTTTACGGCTAACCTGGATGCTTTTTGTGCATCCCTACGGCAATATAACACAAACATTTTGAATTCGGGACCACCCATGTAGACTTGCTGTACCTTCCAGGATCTGTTGGATTTGCAACCAACATAGGTCTGGCATATTAATGTGCTTGCGTCTCACTGTGAAAAGCGAGGATCTCCATGTGTCCTACTTTATAAGGGGCAGTCCTCTATTAGAAGATGTCCAGTCCAAGTCAAAATTAGAAATAAAGAGTTACAGGAAGGGGGATCAGGGCCATTAAAGTTTCCCAACAACATTTAACATTTAATACCTGGATAGCAGTCTGAGTAGGCATACAGGTGAAATGTGTTGCATTTCTATTTATATTTTAATAATTATTTATACATTTGCATATATACATTTTTTGTCAGTCTGTGTCCCTTTCTGTCCTTTATTCAGCACCCCAAGATTTGGCCAAATCCTACCCTATCCTATTATAGTGTGCGTGTGTGTATTTGCAATTCTGAATTACTTATTTTCAGGAAAGTTTTTTTCTCCCCTTTAATAGATCTGCAGGGAAATATGTGTACATTAAGAGGTATGCTCTATTGGTTTGCCTGTGTTACAGGCTAGTAGGAAGGGTGTACATTAACGTTTATAGATGCTATGATTTGCCAAACCGTTAAAAATAAAGGCTAAGTTCTACCACGGAGGGCAATTTTAGTTTAGGGCATTTGAAGTTGAAGCAAATTAAAAGCAATAAATCACCTCTAATGCTAAGGCAGGCATTTTAGCACTTACGAAAGTCATTCTGCTTATGAACATTTAGCAAGACTATTACAGGGAAGCAATGACTCCTAGAAGATATATATGTGAAACAGTGCCACATACCCATGCATGGTTGATTTTGGTTGGTTGGGGGAAAAGAAAATGAAGCAGTACATAAGAACATAGGAAACTGCCTTATAGTGAGCCAGATCAGGGGTCCAGTAATATTGTCCACATTGATTGGCAATGACTATTCAGCGTTTCAGACAAGGGTCTCTCCTAGCCTACCCAGACACATTCTCTCCCTGAAATCCTTATGAGGAGCAGCTGAAAGAGCTGGGCATGTTTAGCCTGGAAAAGGGGAGATTGAGAGGAGCTAGAATAGCCATCTTCAACTATCTCAAGGGATGTCACACGGGAGAGGGAGCAAGCTTGTTTTCTCCTGCTCTGGAGAGTAGGACTTGAACCAATGGCCTCAAGTTACAAGAAAGGAGATTCCAACTAAACATCAGGAAGAACTTAATAAATAAATTGTTTAGTAGCACCTTAGAGACCAAAAAAATTGTTTAGTAGCACCTTAGAGACCAACTAAGTTTGTTCTGGGTATAAGCTTTCGTGTGCATGCACACTTCTTCAGATACACTGAAACAGAAGTCACCAGACCCTTTTATATAGTGGGATTGTGGGGTGGGTTTTTTCTCAGAAGCGCAGTAGGAGATGGGTGATTGATTCAATGGGTTTGGTAAACCTGTTGATGACTGTTAACGACTGCAATTAGTACTACAGGAAAAAGCAAGGGATAGTATGCAGATGACCAAAAATAGCTTTAGCATATGTAATGGGACAAGAATCCAATATCTCTATTCAGACCAGGTCTCTCCATAGTTTTCAGTTTAGTAATAAGTTGTAATTCAGCAACTTCTCTTTCAAGTCTATTTCTGAAATTCTTTTGTAATAAGATAGGCTTTGAGATCCTGTATTGAATGTCCTGGGAGATTGAAGTGTTCTCCTACTGGCTACTTTGTCTTGTGATTCCTGATGTCAGATTTATGTCCATTTATCCTTTGGCATAGGGTTTGGCCTGTTTGTCCAATACAGAGAGCTAAGGGGCACTGCTGGCATTTGATGGCATACACAATGTTAGAAGATGAGCAATTAAATAGGCCTGAGATGGCATGTTTGATGTTGTTGGATCCAGTGATGGTGTTGTCTGGGTGTATGTGACATTACATATGCTAAAGCTGTTTTTGGTCATCTGCATACTATCCCTTGCTTTTTCCTGTAGGACTAATTGCAGTTGTTAACAGTCATCAACAGGTTTACCATAGCCACTGAATCAATCACCCATCTCCTACTACACTCCTGAGAAAAACCCCACCCCACCCTCCCACTATATATAAGGGTCTGGTGACTTCTGTTTCAGTGTATCTGAAGAAGCGTGCATGCACATGAAAGCTTATACCCAGCACAAACTTAGTTGGTCTCTAAGGTGCTACTGGACAATTTTTTATTTTTATTTTTCGACTGCATCAGACCAACACGGCTACCTACCTGAATCTAGAACTTTCTGGCAGTAAGAGCTGTTCAATAGTGGAATTTTCTCCCTGGCAGGTGGTGGGCTCTCCTTCCTTCAGAGGTTTTTAAGCAGAGGTTGGGCGGCCATTTGTCATGGATGCTTTAGCTAAGATTCCTGCATTGCAGGGGGTTGGGCTAGATGACCCTTGGGGTCCCTTCCAACTCTACAATTCTACGATTCTACGAATAAATGAAATGGCTGCAGTAACTCCCTTCAGTTTTAAAAACGGCTTTGTTATGTGGCATGGCTGGGCTGGTGTTTGAGAAATGCAAAGCTGCACAGGGCCTGCAAAACCCGTGTGACTTTTTTTGGATTCTGGCCATCAATCCCATCAGTTATGTGGATTCTCTCCCCCCCCCCAAACCTGGACAAGCATGTTAGCAGCTGTTCTGTCAGTAAGTCTGTGTAGCAATTCTGTCAGTCAAGGCAAAACACACGCTCACTAGGGACACCCTTCCTTTGAACTGTCAAAGCAGAACCTCTTGTGTATTTCGCAGGAAGAAAGCTGTTGACCTCCCCTCTGGGCGCTGCTGACTGTATCACACTGGGGAAAGATGGAGAGCATGTGAAACTGTCACCATCCCATTTGTTTTCTGGTTCATGCATTAAGATCTGGCACAGCATTGCACATTTATGAAGTCCTTAACAGACTGCACAAATAGTTAACGGGCACAAAAGCATTTCTGAAATTATCTGTGGATGCTTGGAAGTTGAAGAATTTAAACGCCAGCTTGCTCACCTCCAGCAGACCTACAAATCACAGGGGCGCTTGAGCGATGGTTTCAGTGTCCTGATTGTTCCAAACTTGTGACCTACCGAACTGGATGCAACCCATCAGACATGCATTACGGCCTGGCAGGTGTTTAACAAGTTTCACTCCATATTTCACCATCTTTCTTTGACAGGCAGTAAAATGAGGAGATTTGTTGATGCCCTGGAGCAGATCACAACCCAAGGTTAGTGGGCTGGGTTTGGCTTGGCAGGTCACAAAGTTGTTCGGGCCTGCTTCAAATAAATTGCTTCTTCCCATTGGGTGAGTGCTTAGCTAACTGTGGAGCTGGAGTACACAAATGAGGTCAATCAATTGCTATACCCTTTTACATTGGCAGGATTCCCCCTTAAAGGGGGTGGAGGTCCTTAATTTGTTTAGTTCTAAAAATGCTGAACAACATAGCTCCCATTTTCCTTTTGGCTATCCTGAAACTGCCCCAAATTGATTTTTTTTTTATGCTTTCCTTTTTCTCAACATTCCCAGTGCTGGAGTTGTTGATAAGAATTCAAATGGGACTTGGGCCTCTGTAGGGACCTTCAGAGGATATTATAAAAATAACAACTTAAAAGAAGAAGAGTTTGGATTTGATATCCTGCTTTATCACTACCTGAAGGAGTCTCAAAGCAGCTAACATTCTCTTTTCCCTTCCTCCCCCACAACAAACACTCTGTGAGGTGAGTGGAGCTGAGAGACTTCAAAGAAGTGTGACTAGCCCAAGGTCACCCAGCAGCTGCATGTGGAGGAGCAGAGACACGAACCCAGTTCACCAGATTACGAGTCTACTGCTCTTAACCACTACACCACACTGGCTCTCCTGGCTCTAAAAGACCAAGATCAGCTGAATCCAGACTCTCAAAACCTGGCAGATCTTGGGTTTGGATTGCACTGTAAGTGCATTTAGTTGAATGTGCTTTGAAGTCTCCTTGTGGCTGTGAGGTTTCCTGATTTTCCTAGAGTCACAGGATTGTACAGTGGTACCTTGAGTTGCAATAACCTCAGGTTACAAACACTTCGGGTTACAGACTCTGCTAACCCAGAAGTAGTACCTCAGGTTAATAATTTTACCTCAGGATGAGAACAGAAATTGTGCAGCGGTAGCAGGAGGCCCCATTAGCTAAAGTAGTACCTCAGGTTAAGAATGGTTTCAGGTTAAGACCGGACCTCCGGAACGTATTAAATTCATAACCAGAGGTACCACTGTATAGTTGAAAGGGACCTCAACTAGGGCCAAGGCCTTTTTGGCTTCGGCCCCAGCCTGGTGGAATATAACCACATGTCTGTCACAGACTGGCATCCAAAAAAGGACATTACTTCCAGAAGTCAAAACAATATTGAGCAAGTATTTCTCCATGGACCTTCAAATGAGGGGCTTTGAACAGGTTGTTATCAAATGGCAGAAGGCCTTAAATGCCTTACAGGCTACCATAGTAACTTGCTAGAACAGGGAGCTCCTGGCTTGCTATTTGCTGCACCGCAGTGCCAATTCTCCAGATGGCTAGTGGGACATATTGCAGCATTCAACTCAGTAGTACTGATTCAAGGGATTAGTATGATTTCAACTCCTGCTATACAACTTTTGATTCCACCTCAACTCCTTCTCAGGCTGAACAGTTTGATGCTCAGGTATATATCTGCTCTCAAATTGCCCGTCCCTGAGGACCGCCCATTTGCTTGCCAGAGTTCAACACCTTGGTTGGTTGAGTCATGCCCCTTTCCACATGGCCAGCCATAAGTGCTAGCAAGTTTTATGACTTAATTTCCTATGATGAAAGACTCATATGTTAAACTCCATGGTTTGGCCTCCTAGTGATCAAGTTCCAAAAGGCACCTTGTGTCAATTCTCTCCAAAGCCATTCACATAAAACTCAGTCTAAACAATTAGAAATTCACATACCTGCAAGCTCACATGCTACCAGTGACAAACATGGCAAGTAAGCACAGGAATCAATGACTATTTATTTGAGTATATTGAGTGTGGATGATTGTAATTACTTGGTAATTGACATTTTCTCTTGGGGCTGTGTCCTCACTTAGCCCTAATTATTACAATTTTTCTTGCTGTTCCCAAGCAAAGAAAAAAACAAAAAACTACAATAAGCAAAATATGGGATGTGATTCAAGCCAGTTTTCTACAATCTTTGGGCACGTTCCACAAATCATCTATTCCTATTTATTTATAACGGGGCTCCACTTTTTCATGCTGAGTTGTTTCTGAATCAGAGCTATGACGCAATTGAAATAGATTTCATTGGCGAGGATCCAAATCCCACCTTTCAGGACTTAATTGGGCCCGGTGAGTGAGTTTGAACCCTAGAGAGCAGTTGAGCCACTGCATTTTGCACCAGCTGCATGTTTTTGGGTCAAGCTCAAGAGCAGTGCCCTGTATAACACATTGCAATAATCCAGTGGTAAGGCTATCCTGGTCCAGAAACACCCAAAAATGTTTTACCAGATGAAACCGGTCATAGGCAATTCTAGCTACAGTCGTACCTCGGAAGTTGAACAGAATCCATTCCGGACGTCCGTCCGACTTCCAAAACATTCAGGAACCAAGGCACGGCTTCCGATTGGCTGGAGGGAGCTCCTCTAGCCAATTGGAAGCCGTGGAAACCACAGTGGACGTTCGGGTTCCAAAGAATGTTTGCAAACAGAAACAATCGCTTTACTGTACTGAGGTTTCCTGGGCCCCTAGTAATAGAGATGGACCCAGGGGCACCCCTAGATTATGAACCTGCTCCTTCAGAGGAAGTAAAGTCCATCCAAAGTAAGCAATTAACCAATTATCCAGAGTAAGGAACCATTCACTCACAATGCCTACATCTTCCCAGGATTCAGAGTCAGTTGCATTGTCCCTCATCCAGTCCACCACTAAATCCAGGGATTGCGTAGCCCTTCCTCATCTAGATGTTACAGAAAAGAAGACCTAGATTTATTATGATACTGATGACTTACTTTAACTGAAGCAGGTTGTCTCTAACTTAAGTGTTGCCCATGGGACATGTACAAAATGGAGCTGCATCATGGTTGCAGTTTCTGTGCTAAAAGCAGAAACTGCCAGACGGATGCTTGCTTCCTGCTTGGTGGCAAGTGAAGGAGTGATAGATCAAGAGACACAACATGCAATCTGAAAAGAGGAGCAATTATATTTCTCCTCTTAATGCCAAGCCAGAGCTGGTTCTAAGTTATGGCCTCCTTTTTTAACAGAATCAGTGAACAAAGCAGTCACCCAGGTCTTCCCTTTTGAAAAGTCTATTCTGTCTCTTATCAAATATACAGTACAGATTCCGTCACCTTTGAACTAACTCATGCTAAATGTTAATGGGAAGTCATAAACCCTCCAATAATCTCAGTGAGGGAAAAACAAAACAACCCCCCCCCCCCAAAAAAAAACCCTTGTGCACCTGAGCAGCTCACAGAGCTTTCAGTTCTGAACTGTAAATAGTAATTGATGTACTGTTGCTTACAAAATAAGATTTATCAAAGCCATCATGTTCGGTCTGTTCCTCGCTGCAGGCAGTACTGCCAAATTTGGCGTTTGTACTTGAGAAACCAAAGCACTGTGCAGATTTCCTTATATGGTGGCTGACCAGATGAAACTTGGACACCACTTTGGAAATTTACAGCTTAGCAAATTCCCCCATAAATTCCAAAATTTGTGAATTTGCATGCATTAATCAGATGCATAATATTGCTTCCTCCTCTTCCCTCTTCCTCCCCACAGTGCTAATTTTGGCTTGGCCTAGGTGTATAAAAAATGTGCTGTAATGCCACTCAATGGAGAATTTGCTAGCATTTGAAATGAAAGGAGGAGGAAAAAAAAAAGAGGGGGGAAAAGAGCGAAGAGCTGACTAGAACTCTTCTCATTACTGAAAGCAGCTGGTGTGGGAATAAAAAGAGTGAGAATCAAACACCTGAAGGGCTATCAAGATACCGTATCTCACTAATTACTGTTGAATGGAAAGATTCCAGGTGCGGCAGAAAATGTGGTAGGCCTGCACATTTTTGTTTCCCCCTCCCCGTTTCAAAAGAAGGAACAAATAACTCAAACTGCCCCCGCTTCCACCGCACCCACCTGAGTTATCTGCCACATACAAGAAAATTTTCCTTTGGCTCTGCCAGCCAATAAACGTGGAGTTGAAGCTATTTACACAATTCCAGTCGACTGAGTGAGAACAAGGTCCCCCCCGCTTCTTCTTTGTCACTTTCTTATTTCTGCTCCAAAAAAATGATTTACTTTGTTCACTCATTTCCAGAACTGAAAGGGAAATCACTGGATGTAAGAATCAGTGAACTTTTGAGGGAATGAAGGATAAGGAATGCCAAAGCCTGTAAACTCAGTTTCTAAAAAATAAAATAAAAAGGTTCATTTTCAAGAAGAGTCCTATGGCATGGGAGCTGTTAAGCTACGTAGCTTGTGATATGACCAAAAAAAACAACAGAAGCTGCCATTTTTTAAAATTATAACCTGCTCCTATTCCTGTGCCTTGAATAGCAGCTTGATCTACAAGCATTAACAATTGCAAATGTTGATGTCCATGCTGTGAACAACCTCCAGCTTTTCACACTAATTTGTATGCATGGGTAAAATAAAGAAGGAATGATTTCTTCAACTGAATTTACATTCTAGCCACTGTTGGCTGGCTATACATTTATGTGAAAATACCTTTTGCTTTGCTGCTTAGTTGGGCATTCTGTGAATATCATAAGAGTTTATTGAGAGAATGGGATATTGTCCTAGGCCTCCAGAGAGCTCTCACAATTGAGAGGTTGTCAGTATCGTAGGGAGTGGCAACTGGTGACTTAGATTCATTCCTTTAGAGAGCAACAGTTTGCCTCCTCCACAGTTGCTAATCCAGAGAAAAGTGAGGTGTGTGGAATGAGACACACCAGAACCAGAAGGCAGTGCTTGTTGGAAATAGGTGAGGATCCTTTACTCTACTGATTCTCTTTACAAATCAATTTGCTGTTCCCAGAACTGGTTAAGCAAATTGAGGCACAAAACAAAGTCCTCAGGATAACTATCCTGCTCCATTCAGAGCACCGTCACTGGCTTGCTCATGGGTGGAAGAAAATGGCTGGAAGATTCTAAGCATATTAGTCCCTTTTCTAGAAAGGACAAACCAATTTTTTTAAAAAAATAATAATTAGGGACACATTTTTCTCAGTTGATTGCATGGAGGAAAGAATCGATTTGCTGGCTTGGTGATTTGGAGGGATGACGACGACCAGCCAAAAATGGCAGCATGAATTCTGAATCCAGTTCCCTTCAGAAATGAGTTCTTGGATGTTAATTTGACTGAACAGTATAATTTGGGATTTACATATACCTCTAATGGAAGAAAACATGGACAGGTAAGAAGGGACAGATTAAACAGATGAATCTCTGATCTTCCAGCTGCTTCTTCTTCCCTACACACTATTTGGCACTGGTGGTGGAAAAGACATCAGTTTGCACCTTGGGCTACCTGGAACAGCCTTCCTACAATCTTTCTGCTTCACAGATTTCGTTTCTCGTTTAATAATCCTGGCAATTTCCTCCCCTTGTTTATAGCTTTCAGTTACTTTCTCTGCATTATCATCTCTGTAATGGCTTTACTTAGAACTGAAAGGCAGTAGGAATGCTATTTTACTGAAAAAGGTCTCACGGTTGTTACTATTGAAACTTGCACCCATGTGGCTGGTTCACCATGTGGCTACCGAGACTTTGGTCCAGATTTCCAAATGGTTTGGACAGTTTGTGTGGTAGTACCTATGCCAATGCTACTGGTGCCCAAGGCAATGTGTTTTCCCCCAACGTATACACACTTTTAATTGTTTAATGTTTAGTTTTTCATACTTCACATTGCCATAGCACAGAGTGGCATAGCTAGAAGTTTATATTAGGATGTCCTGAATGCTGCTCTGTACACTGCTGCAAGGGCACATTCTCCGGCAACAAAACAAACATGGCACAGGTGTTGCAGGTCACTGAAGCAACTCCCTCACCTTCCATGCCCCTTGGTTGTAGACACAGCACTCCAGGCCTCCCATCAAACTCCCCCAATAAATGCCCCTGTTTGTGAGTCCTTTTTGCAAGCTCTTGTTTGCAAGCTCCCGGAAGCTACAACCAGCTAAGTTTAACCACTGCTGGCTGCTAACTCCTCCCTCAACTCACTTCCGCATTCAGCCTGGCTTCCTCTCAGCAATAGCTGCTCCCTCTCAGACCATGTGATGCAGCAGAGCTCTCTGCCATGCGCTCAGGCAATCAATCAAGCCTGCAAGCCGCTCAGACAAGGAACCATCTTTAATCCAAAAGACACAAGCTCACATTCTTCAATCTCCTCAAGATCCCATTACTGTATTTTCCGCTCTATAAGATGCACCAGACCATAAGACGCACCTAGTTTTTGGAGGAGGAAAACAAGAAAAAAAATATTCTGAATCCCAGAAGCCAGGACAGCAAGCGGGATCGCTGTGCAGTGATCCCGCTTGCTGTCCTGGCTTATGGGATAGCTCCGCGAAGCTTCTTAAGGGCAGCGGAAGGCTCCCCCAAGAGCCACACTCCCTTTAAAGAGCTTGTGGAGCGTGTGTGTGGCTCTTGGGGGCCCATACGGCTCTTTAAAGGGAGCGCTGAGCAGAGCCTCCCGCCTGCATTCGCTCGATAAGACGCACACACATTTCCCCTTACTTTTTAGGAATGGGAAAAGTGCGCCTTATAGAGCGAAAAATACAGTAATTCCAATGGGCTTGCATAAGATAGCTGTTAGTCAGCGGCAGAGCACAAGTATGCAGAGGTCCAGTTGCTAGCTTATTTGAGTAGAGGTGGGAAAGCTGAACCACTGGAGAACTGCTGCCATTTGGACAATGCTGAGCTAGTTGTTAGGGAGCATCTGCTGTTTGCTCATGGACTCTGTGTTTGTGTTTATTCAGTGCTAGGGCAAGAGCAGCAACAAACATTATAGACCTCAGGTCAGTGGCTGGTTTAGAGTGGTGCACAGCACTGTCTTTAGCATATGTGCCGCTGGGGTCCAAAGATCTGCCCAGCACCCCCAAATTTAGTTTATCCCCCAAATTAACTTTTTTTATGCTTATGTCAGACACCATGCTTACGCCTTATCTCTTGTTTACGAAAGAAGGGAGGGAAAAGAAACAAACTTTTTTATTTCCTTATTGATTTACTTAAGCATACAACACCACCAATCTTAAACTTATAAGTATTGTTTAGGCATCTACAGTGGTACCTCACAAGACGAATGCCTCGTAAGACGAAAAACTCGCAAGACAAAAGAGTTTTTCGTTTTCTGAGTTGCTTCGCAAGACGATTTCCCTATGGGCTTGCTTCGCAAGAAGAAAACGTCTTGCAAGTTTGTTTCCTTTTTCTTAAAACCCTTAAGAAAAAGGTGCATTCAGGGGGTGCAGTTGCGACTTGACTTTGAGAAGCAACTCATAGCACGTGGTGTGGTAGCCTTTTTTGAGGTTTTTGAAGACTTTGGTGATTTTTGAAGCTTTTCCAAATTCTGTGCTTCGCAAGACGAAAAATTCGCAAGACGAAAAAACTCGCAGAATGAATTAATTTCGTCTTGCGAGGTACCACTGTACTTAGGAGAAACATCAGTCGTGTCAAAGGTGCTGCTGACCCCCTGCTGCATAGCAGCTCATTACAATACGTAACATAATATTTTGATGTAAGAGATAATTTCATGTGCACGGCGCCATTGAGAATGACAAGTGCCGCCGCTGGCATGGCGCATCTTTGGTAAATGAGCGCACAAAGTCAAAAGTCCTTTAGTGAAACAGTAGGTATACATTTTGGTAATAGCTAGGTATACATGTATTTTGTTTTTCTAGCTTGATCAAAATTATTTATTATTTCATAACAGGTAGATAGTTAAGAGCAGGGGTAGGCAATCTAAGGCCCGGGGGCCATATGCGGCCCAATCGCCTTCTCAATCTGGCCTGCGGACAGTCCTGGAATCAGAGTGTTTTTACCTGAGTAGAATGTCTCCTTTTATTTAAAATGCATCTCTGGGTTATTTGTGGGGCATAGGAATCCGTTCACCCCCCAAAAAAATATAGTCTGGCCCACCGCAAGGTCTGAGGATGGTGGACCAGCCCACAGCTGAAAAAGGTTTCTGACCCCTGGTTAAGAGCTTAGGCAGTTTCAGTGGCAGCTACCAGGCACCCCCCAGAATTCATCACCCGGGTGCTCCGCACCCCTTGCACCCCCGGGTAAAGATGGCCCTAGTGGTGCAGACAGTTCCACCACACAGGGTGACAAGCCAAGGGGATGCAAAATTGAGAAGATCCATAATTGAGAAGATCCATTTGGGCATTTCAAATTTTGGCCTCACACAGGGCACCATATTACAAATGATTACCAAAGTCTGCCCTGCTCAGACTCCATCAAGGAAAAGGAGAAGCAGACAGATACCGGAAAACAACAACCACAAACTCCCAGAGACCAGGACAAACAAGCAAGCTTCCTTCCTTCCTTCCTCTCCTACCAGCAACACTGCTTTGTGTTTGGGTGCTGACCTTAGCTTGGAAAACTAGAAACTAGAAAGAAAAAGTGAGAACGAGTGATATTCCTTCTACTTCCTCTCTCAACTCTGTGATGCCGATTCTTCTTCTGAAGGCTGATAGTGGTGGGTTGGGGGAGTCATCAGGACTACACAGGGGTTAAAATCAACACCCCCTGCTGTTAAAATGTTTAAACATGGATGCAGTTGCTAGTGACGCATTTAACACATCTACTGTAGTTTGCCTCTAAGTATATGTTTCAGAAAAACAAATTTGGAAGACTCACTGATTCCAACATTAAGCATTCCAGGCAAAGGTAATCTCAGAACTAATGCAGAAACCCAGCAGAGGCAGATTCTGTAAGCAGCCCATTACTGTCACATCATCCCAGTGTCCTCCTGTTCTTGAATACCAGAAAACCAATCCTGTGTCAGGCAAAGTCCCCAGACTTGCTATACTCCCTCAAGTCTTGGCAACAGATGATTACCAGACCATCACTGGGTGTCACATGAGTACTTGTGCCTGTCTGTCTGTCCCAGGTACCTGCAAGCCCCTGGGCTCCCTCGACAGACTAGTTTTTCATTGGTTAAAACCAAGACTGGGTATCTGTGCGTGCCAGGGAGATGTAGCAATGTCATGCTCACTGCAACTATTTTTATTTTCCAGAGCAGGCCTGGGCAAAGTGTCTGAAACAGCTAAAAAAAACCCCCACCCAGTTAAAAGTATGGTGTTACATTTGATGGTTTGAGGTTTAATCAATAAAACTGACTAAGAGCATGTAACAGAAACCTCAAGAGCCACCTTTGCATGCTGCCAGCCAACTTGAGTGATGTGATGAATTATTCTTTGTTCTGCGCCTTTGTTGTATAGCCCTTTTAAAAATCAGAAGCTTCCCCTTTTCTCATCCCAGATTTTTTAAATTGCAGCTGCACGTCATAATGAAATGCACAACCAGTTTTCCTAGGCAATTATCACACTGAAGTGCAGGGTCTTTAACTGAGAACGAGTTTCTAATTAAAGCTTTGATCAGGGGGTCAGCATTTTATAGATCCACATCTCAGGCACGTCCAGCAGGTTGCATCTTGCTGGGTTTGCTTGGTGTAAAGATAAGAAAAGGCTCTCCTGGAATACCTTTGTGCTAAATATCAGAGAAAGACAATGTGATGCCCCTCAGATGTTGCTGGATTATAAATTCCATCATCCCAACTGTTGTCCATGATAGCTGGGGCTGATGGGAGTTGTAGTCTAATAACCATCTGGAAGGCACCCTAAAATAGGCAAAGGTAAAGGGACCCCAACCATTAGGTCCAGTCGCAGGCGAGTCTGGGGTTGCGGAGCCCATCTCGCTTTACTGGCTGAGGGAGCTGGCGTTTGTCTGCAGACAGCTTCCGGGTCATGTGGCCAGGATGACTAAGCCACTTCTGGTGAACCAGAGCAGCACATGGAAACACCGTTTACCTTCCCACCGGAGTGGTACCTATTTATCTACTTGCATTTTGACATGCTTTCCAACTGCTAGGTTGGTAGGCGCTGGGACCGAGGAATGGGAGCTCACCCCATTGCGGGGATTCGAACTGTCAATGGGGTGATCGGCAACCCCTAGGCTCTGTGTTTTAGACCACAGCGCCACCCGCATCCCTAAAATAAATATTCTTAAAAAGGTACAACAGATAAAAAGAGGGGCCTAATTAATTTTTCACTTAGTGTATACATACCCTCCAACATTCCTCAGATGAAAAGAGGGATGTTTCTCACTCACCCACAGCTGACTGTCCTCAATCCCCCCCCCCACTTTTCCATCACCACTACACCAATGGGACACAGCACAATTCCTACCTAATTTGGACTCTCCAAAACAACACATGAAGTGAATCAGAGCCATCCTTAAAAAAAATTGCACTTCTCCAAATTTTGAGATGCAGTTCATCAGCCAAGTTATATGTACCAAAATGCATATACAACGTGTAAGGTGTGTACATGCGTTAGTGAAAAATACCATGCAAAAATGTGTGTATTAGGAGAAAATTGCACGAAACTGCTGTTAAGATTGGGTTGGGGTGGGGGAAGTGAAATAGAGAAAAAACAAGTGGACCATTGATTCCTAGTTTCATTTCTGGACAGGCTGGACTCTTAACACAAATGAAGATGCAAAATCAAAATGCTGACAAAACCTCTATATTAGTTTACTCGTGGCAGCAACTGCAACTCTGCTGCACCCAAGAGGGGTAAGGGGACTTCTCATGTCACCTGGAAGGAGCCACATTGCAGTGGCTTCCACACTTCCATTTAATACGAAGCAGCAGCTTTGTAAACAAATGACTCACTCATTTATTTATATGAAAGAGCTGAGAGTGCCTGCCTGAATGAGTCTTATCATTGTGTCTTTGATCTTGCAAGGTAGGTGAAGGCTTCAGCATGGCTAGGAGCACTCTTTTAAAAACAAATAACCCAGTGTTAGGTTTTTAAAAATTTTCATCTTGGTTGAGCACGTTCCTGATTTTTCTCCTTGCGTCTGGCAGAGAGACGGGGTTCAAAACACAGAAAAAGCAACCATCTCCTCCTCCTCCTCCATGGAAAGGCATTATCAGCCAAGACACTAGAATCAACTGTGCATGATATTCCACCTTCACCTAGTTTGCAACCATGATCATTACAAATCGATTTACCGAACCCAATTGCTCGCCAGCCTTTGCTGAGGAGGGTGAGCCTCAGCAAGCCAGAGTGTCAGAATCATAAGGTGATGTCTGCATGTGTTGATAAGCAATTATCACCGGAGTGAAGGGAGACCAGATAAGGTCTGGGCCTATCAGAGGGCAAAGAGAGTAAGATTTACTTTCTGCGTTATCAGTATTTCATTGCAGTCGCTTCTGAGGAACAAGAAGTGAGAGCTTGGATTTCTTGGAAGTATTTATCTATCAAAACAGGGAGCCTGAATGCAAATCGAAAACACTTACACAAAGAAGAGAGCTCTACCCTCTCCTTCACTGGCGTCAACAACAAACACAGCACTGCTTTCAAGGAAGGCTGGAAACACAAACCATGTGTGTGGTTGGTTTTTTTTTTGCTTCTTTTCTTTTAAAGAGAGGAGTAAAATCCAGACTACATGAAACAGAAGCCTTAACACAAGAGAAGAAAATGTGCAAGGAAATTCATGTGACACAGAAGGGGGCCTTTTTAAAAAAACAACCACACAAGCCAACCAAGAACAACTAACCAACAACAAATGATTTCGGACTGAAATACTTCATACAAGCCATGATTCTGACAACAGCTACAAGCTGGGCCTTTGACAGACCTGGAGAAAATGGTTTGGATTCCATCAAAGCCATGTTCAAATGGTGCATAAGATCAGCTCAAGAATCTCAGCAAGGGTTTCCGTGTGTGAGAAAATCAAAAGCCGGGCGGAAAACACATTTTTAACACCAGAGAAGATTATACAGCTGTGTGTTAATTCTGCAACTGCTTTTAATGTGGCATTTTAAAAATGAATATTTTTCGTTGCCTTTCGTACATATATATATGTATATGTATGTATGTGTATCTATATCTATCTATCTATCATCTATCTATCTATCTATCTATCTATCTATCTATCTATCTATCATCTATCTATCTATCTATCTATCTATCTATCTATCTATCATCTATTATCTATTATCTATCTATCTCTATCTCTATCTATCTATCTATCTATCTATCTATCATCTATCATCTATCTATATCTATCTATCTATCATCTCTCTATCTCTCTATCTATCTATATCTATCTATCTATCTATCTATCTATCATCTATCATCTATCTATATCTATCTATCTATCATCTCTCTATCTCTCTCTCTATCTATCTATATCTATCTATCTATCTATCTATCTATCTATCTATCTATCTATCATCTATTATCTATTATCTATCTATCTCTATCTCTATCTATCTATCTATCTATCTATCTATCTATCTATCAATCATCTATCATCTATCTATAACTATCTATCTATCATCTCTCTATCTCTCTATCTATCTATCTATCTATATCTATCTATCTATCTATCTATCTATCTATCTATCTATCATCTATCTATCTATCTATCATCTATCTATCTATCTATCTATCATCTATCACCTTGAAAGGCAGTGATAGAGAGATGCAGTTAACAAAGTCTACATCTGACCTTGCCTTTGGATGCTGTCTTTAGCTTTACTTCCACTCTCATGGTAACTACATTTCTGCAGGTAGTCTTGTTTCAATGTACAGTTGCTCCCCAATATCACAATTTTCTCCTGAGATGTAGCATCTAACACCCATTTGCAATGGGAAAGGGAACATCCCTGCCCTGGTGTGATTGAAGCTTGACTCTAATGATTTATACTGAGTCACACCATTGGTGAATTTGCCCCAGCATCTTCTTCTCTGACTTTCAGAGTCCTGCTACATGTCATGGACTGGCTGGATGGGGAAGAATGGTGGGAGCCACCTGCCCAAGAGCCCCCCTGGGAGGACAGGGAAGAAGACTTAGATCCCAGATCGTGGTGGTGGGGATGCTGAAGAGCAGTTTGGGGGAAGGGACAAGTTGGGAGGTGCTAGAAGGGGGTGGTGGGGGTTGAGCAACCAAGGGGGCTCAGGAGAAGGAGGGCCTTCCAGGATAGGTTTAGAGGCTGAGAGTCACAGTGTGAGCGCAGACTCAGACAGAGAGGAGTCAGAGGTTGCCCTTGCTACCCAGCAGAAGGACTGTCCCAGTCCGGCTGGCTCTCCACCCCCTCTGACACCCTGATCAAGGAGAGTCCTGCACATTGATGAGCAATGGGCCAGGCAGGCCCAGAGGAAGAGCCCACCCCTCGATAAAGCCTTTGCCTTTTTGGGAGGGATTCAGAGTGAAAGGCTAGAGGGGGAAGAATGGGACTAGTGGTCAGTTTCAGCAATGTGTCAGCTGGATTAAGACGAACCAGAGGACTCTGTCTTGTTATTTTTTTTGTTAATAAAAAGCTAATGGCATTCTATGCCTCCCTTGCTTCCCTGCCGTGTGGTTGACCTGGGCACACTTGATAGCTCCTTGACACTGCCTAAGTCCCTTATAGACATAGATGCAGGGAACTGTCCATGGTACCTTTTGCATGTAATGCTTGTGCTCTGCTGCAGTTATTATGCCTCCTCTCCCAATTTTCACATCATAAATGATGCACTATATTCCCATTTATGCAGCAGTTGGCCATATTAGATATGATGGCCCAGCTTTTCTGCAGCAAAGGTTACAATACATGGTTGTCCTTTGGGCGCCAACTTAAGATTCCCCTGTTCTTCCGGGCCGTTTCAGATCACGTCAGTATGGCTGGATGTCAGTATCTCATCTGATTTGTATTACATTTTATTGTGTTGGTCTTTCTATATTATTTGGGTTTTATGCTGTCTTGGATTTTTATGTTTCACAGAGGATTTTTATTGCATTATTGCAAGGTTTTGATTCGATTTGCTCAACACCAAGAGGCATCCAGGAAGTACCATAAATATTTCTCCGAATCAAAGGTTCAAATTGTCACGTGCCTCCTTCCCTGGTGGACTAATAGCTGTCTAAGTGAAAACTGTAACCCCCCCAGCAACAAATTAGCTTCTTTTTCTGATCTTGCCACACCCTCTCTGCTGCATCTGTGCCAAAACAGGGCTCTCCAGATTCCCTTTTGTTTTATAAGAGTTCTTTCCTAAGGCTTACCTTTGCTTTGTTCCCAAAACAATATCCTATTTCTTTGCTTCCTTCTAACTAACATCTTAATCTACCCATCTTTTCTGTCTGTGCTTTTAAAGACCCACAATGACATCAAGGAAGCCAAAAGCCTTTGCTGAGAGAGATGCGAAAACACAGCAAAAGGGGTAGGTTGACCCAGGACTTGCATGCTAATCCTGCTATTTGTTCTAGCAGAACAAAAATCAATATGTGGGGGAGTTTCTCCAGGCCAGATGCCTCATTCACCATGAACTTCTCCCTTATTATCTTAGAATGGCAATGGCACCCACCTGAGAGGTGCCAGAGCTGAGGTCCATTGAGCTCTGGTTGGGGGAAAGAAAAGCTCTGCTTAAATTATAATTGTTTTGTAAGTGTCCCTTACATTTTCAGATTAGAAGTAACCAACTGAGTAAGACAGATGAGTAAGTTAATTATTATATAATTACATAAAGTCTTGCGTGGATGTGTCTATAATGGTTGGGGTCTTCCAGGGTTCAGAAGGTCCACCCTGGACCTGCTGGACTAAACACTGTGGGTTGTAGACAAAGTTCGTCCTACTCAGAGTAACTTATGACCATTAATTCCAAGGCATCAATTCCGAGGAGGACTTTGTCTGCCATAACCCCGTGCAATACTTTACCAGCAACTCCAGGGAGCAACTCTGAAATATTCATAATTGCATTTATTAACCTGTTAATTGTTCTTAATAAACATAAGCCTATTTCCTGTTGCTGTGTTAAGTATGTGCCATATTGCACTCATTAGCACCTTTCCCTTTGTACAGGTGACAAGTTCAGCCTTACATCAAATACACCCCTGGTAGGATGGTTGTTAACAATTATGAAACGTCTTTTATTCTTAGCCAACACTGGGCTACCACAGCTTAAGTGCCGCTTTTTATGCTTTAGTTTGGGAGTCATTGCCAGTCAGGTGGATCATAACATCTGGCATTCATTATCCTCCTGTCTGCTTATTAACGGTACCTTTGCTGCAGCAGAAAATTAACTTTAGTACCCCACATGATCAGAAGAAAAAAGTGTTGTGATTGGCCAAAGGATTATACGGGCTTGAGTAGTTTTCCAAGCTCCTTTAAATAGAAGGCAGCTCCTAAATTATCCTTAATCCTAAATTTCAAGAGTTCAGGCTTCTAGGTCTGTTGCTTGATGGCCATTTCTTCGTAAGAAACATACCTACATGATAATGCACATACTTACACCCATATGCTGATCTAATTTGTGTTACTTTATTAGCTGTGCACTTGAACAATAATAGGTTACACTTTTAAAAAATAGAATAATAGAATTGTAGGAAGAGACCCCAACAGCCTTGGTCCAGTATACCTGAAAGAGTCTCTCCACCCCCATTGTTCAGCCCGGACACTGGGGTCCAGCTCCAAGGGCCTTCTGGCGGTTCCCTCACTGCAAGAAGTGAGGTCGCAGGGAACCAGGCAGAGGGCCTTCTCGGTAGTGGTGCCTGTCCTGTGGAACGCCCTCCCATCAGTTGTCAAGGAAAAAACAACTATCTGACTTTTAGAAGACATCTGAAGGCAGCCCTGTTTAGGGAAGTATTTAACGTTTGGTATTTTTAACATTCTGTTGGGAGCCTCCCAGAATGGCTGGGGAAACTCAGCCAGATGGACAGGGTATAAACAAACAAACAAACAAACAAACAAACAAGCAATAATTAGGGTCATTGAGTCCAACCTACGGCAATGAAGGAATCTCAACTAAAGCATCCACGACAGGTGGCCATCCAATCTCTGCTTTAAAAGCACCAACATGTGATCTACTGTGATCAGATTGTGCCCATCTGGCAACCAAGACAGATTTGTGAAGTGTTTTTGAATCTCTGCCTAAAAACTGATCTTTTTAGAAATTCAAATGCATAGCCCACTGTCCTAATGACTTGCGATCCTGCATTCCCCAAATAAACAAGTGGGACCTGCAACAAAATGTTGGAATGTGGAGTGTTACTGTATCCTGTTCCAGCAAGTCTGCCATCGTCTTCTCTAGGATACTCCAAGGGACATAGGAAGCTGCCTTATGGTGAGTCAGACCACTGGTCCAACTAGCTCAGCAATATTTGCTCTGACATAGCTCAGCATTATCTACATAAGCGATGGCACTCACACCTGGACATTGGAAAGAGAAGGAATATCATAAAGAGTCTTCCAGGACCTTAACTGAAGTTCATGCTCTAAGTTCATGCCCTCCAGAATTGCAAGATGAAAAAGGAAATGTGCTTCTAATAACCAGTTCTAATGCCAAGCTCCTGCCCCCTACCACTAATACACATTGACAAAAACTCTGTATCTTCTGTATTTATCTACTCTGCAATAGCCCCTTGCCATTGATTTAAAACCGAACGGCGGTGGATGCCCATTTGGCTAAATCTGTATCCCACAGTATAATTCTTTGCAACGTGTTGTCAAGACTTCGAGAGAATATACCTTATGAGTTGCAGTGCCTGAAATGTCGGGCTGTGCACCGCGCGGGGGTCTTCATGTTCATGTGCCAAGTGAGCACATAAAAAACTCAAATGCAATTGAGGAACTGGCTTTCCCTGCTAGTTAATGAGCACTGAGCAAGCTGATCTAGCATTCTGCTAAAGTGAGCAATGGAGATATATTAAAAAAAGGACACCACATCTCCCCATTCACATTCCAGGCCTGCAGTATGCCAACGCAGCAGAGAGCACACGTTATCTCACTGCGACTGCCCTCTGGTTTGTTGTTACCAGTAGATTTCAAGGCCGCCTTACGTTAATGGAATGCATTAAGCGTCCAAATCTCAGAACATGATTGCTCTTTGCTAATCAAATGGCACAGAAGCAGAAGCAGCATCGTTCCACAGCATGGAGTGATGTACAACAGGAGCACTCTGTCAAGCCAGGGGAGAGGAATGCGCACTGCTCAATGCGCCGCAGCAGATTTCAGTTCTGGGGGAGGAAAAGGTCTAAGCATGTGAATGGCAACAGAGGACAAAGGCAAGGGGCTTCAGAAGTGAAATCTGCTGGGAATGAAAAGTAAACCGCACAGGATGTACTCTGCACACAACACACCTGTGCTATCCATGCCTGATTGCGACAGGTAGCATGAGAAGCTGTTTTTTGTGAAAATGCACCAGAAAGGTCATCCAACTTAAACATTCCTTTGCTTAACAACACAAGCAAAGGCCTGTTGGGTCAGATCAAAGGTCTACTGTATCTAGTAAGAGTAATCACTCGATTCAGTCAAATCCCAGGGAAAAGCAGGGAGCTTTTGAGGAATTCTGAGCCGATCAAGGGCAAAGCCAGATCTCTACAAAGTAGCACTAGTGAAAGCAGGAGCTCTGCTGTTTGTTGGTGGCCTGACAATTTAGGCATAATAAAATGAAATGCTGCAGACAAGTGTCTGCTGAAAGCCAAAGGAATGTTTCCAGGCTGACCTTAAAATCAGGCAGTGGAGGTACGTGGGGCTGCAGGAGACAGGAGAGGAAGGAGAAGTAATATTGTGTGAGCAGAAGACTGTTCCATTGGTGGATGGACACTGCTGGAAGTCACCTGGTGCCTGAATTTTCTGGCTGCTAATGTAGTTTGTTTTATGATTGTGTAAGTCACCTGGTAAGTGTTATGCCCGAAAAGGGGGGCTTCAGTAAGTATTTCAGTTATCAATATTGTGCATCTGAAAACAATAGGATGAATAAAAACTGATTCTTCTTGGAATAACAATAATAACAACAACAATCAAGGGGTCAAAAAAAATGGATGTACCGTGCTATATTAGAAGCAAAAAACAACAACTTGTTTTGATGAATTGGAAGAGCCGCAAAAAGATTCCATTGAGCACATGGATTGATAATATGGACAGACTAGCTACACACAGTGGTACCTCGCAAGATGAAATTAATTCGTTCTGTGAGTTTTTTCGTCTTGCAATTTTTTCATCTTGCGAAGCACGGATTTTGGAAAAGCTTAAAAATCACCAAAGTCTTCAAAAACCTCAAAAAAGGCTACCACACCGCATGCTATGAGTTGCTCCTCGAAGTCAAGTCGCAACTGCACCCCCTGAATGCACGGTTTTAAGAAAAAGGAAACAAAGCTGCAAGACAAAGGAAACAAACTTGCAAGACATTTTCGTCTTGCGAAGCAAGCCCATAGGGAAATTTGTCTTGCGAAGCAACTCAAAAAACGAAAAACTCTTTCGTCTTGCGAGTTTTTCGTCTTACGAGGCATTCATCTTGCGAGGTACCACTGTACGAACAAATTGCATGTCGAGGTAAAATAAGAATGGATAAATATGAAGAAATCTGGAAGGAATATTTAAGCGATAAGGCGGATAGTGGTGGGAAGTAGGGGAAGGAAAGAGAGAGGTGGGAAAATATTGTTTAAAAAGGTGTAGTCATAGGTATATCAGTGTATTCAAATCTGAATTGTCAAATTGTGTTTTTATTGTTATTATGGTTTTTGTTGTATGTGTCTTTTGCGGTTGTTGTTTGTATCAAAAATTGATTAGATAAATTAAAAACAACAACAACAACCAGGGTGAGGTGATGTGGGAAGGAAGAGCAAGGACCAGCATCGGAAAGTACGTGACTGGCAGCCTCAGAAACAGCTTCCTTCTTATTTAAAAACAGCACATGGGGGGGGCGTGGTTCCTATATGTAGTTCAGCCAGAGCATGTCATATATCTTTCCACTTTTGCCAATCAACACAAACATGGATCAAACCAGAGCCACACCCACTGGGGCAAACCAACCCAAGCAAGTTTCAAGAGGGGAAAGTGGACCGTTCCATTACGGTATCCTTAAGATAAATTTATTAGAGCACGTTATAGGTCTCCTGGAAGTGAGAGCTGGACCGTAAAGAAGGCTGATCACCGAAGAATGCTTTTGAATTATGGTGCTGGAGGAGACTCTTGAGAGTCCCATGGACTGCAAGAAGATCAAACGTATCCATTCTTCAGGAAATCAGCCCTGAGTACTCACTGGAAGGACAGATCCTGAAGCTGAGGCTCCAATACTTTGGCCACCTCATGAGAAGAGAAGACTCCCTGGAAAAGACCCTGATGTTGGGAAAGATTGAGGGCACAAGAAGAAGGGGACAACCGAGGATGAGATGTTTGGACAGTGTTCTCGAAGCTACCAGCATGAGTTTGACTAAACTGCGGGAGGCAGTGGAAGACAGGAGTGCCTGGCGTGCTCTGGTCCATGGGGTCACGAAGACTCGGACATGACTAAACGACTAAACAATAGGTCTTCCAGCAGAAACTGGACATAAATCTGCTGGTCTAGACTTCCTGCACTGAGGCAAGGGCTTTGACTAGAAGACCTACACGAACCCCTCTGACTCTCTGATTCTGTTAAA
This sequence comes from Podarcis cretensis, assembly GCF_951804945.1. Lineage (NCBI taxonomy): Eukaryota > Metazoa > Chordata > Lepidosauria > Squamata > Lacertidae > Podarcis > Podarcis cretensis. The sequence goes on from NC_137187.1 coordinate 16,829,737, forward strand.
CTGATTGGTTATCTGCATTCCTGAGCCATGACTGGCTGAGAAAAGAGGGCAATACTCACTGGCCTTTACTGTAAAAAGGTAAAAGGTAAAGGACCCCTGACAGTTAAGTCCAGTCAAAGATAACTCTGGGGTTGTGGCGCTCATCTTGCTTTACAGGCCAAGGGAGCATTTGTCCAGAGACAGCTTTCTGGGTCATGTGGTCAGCAGGACTAAACTGCTTCCAGCACAACAGGACACCAGAAACCAGAGCGCACGGAAACGCCGTTTACCTTCTCGCCGCAATGGTACCTATTTATCTACTTGCACTTTGACATGCTTTTGAACTGCTAGGTTGGCAGGGACCGAGCAACGGGACCTCACCCCGTCGCGGGGATTCAAACTGCCAACCTTCTGATCGGCAAGCCCAAGAAGCTCAGTGGTTTAGAGCACAGCACCACCCACATACCTTGACCTTTACTGTAGTCACAAGCAAAACACCTGTGCATTCTCTCCTGGGAAAGGATTGAGAAAATATGCATGCAGAATTTTCATTTTAGGAATGAAGTGCACCTCCACCATAATAATTTTTGTAAGGTATCCCTACTATCAAAAGTTTAGCAATGTATTTTAGCCACCCAGATTGTTTATATTTACAATATTTTAGATTTTTACTGCTACTCTAAATGAAAACCAACTTCTGCACTTTTAACTGCACAACTGAGAAGCCTCACATCTTATTTTCTAAGAACTACAGCAAAATAATCTCACTGGAATTCATAAATCCAAAAGGAACTTCCATCTGTTTTGGCATGCTTTTATCTTCACTTAATAAACCTTCATTCAATTTGCAGCTGGTACCCCAGTGATTTTTGTCACCAATGCATTCATGCCAGTAATCAGATCCAAGAATATTTGTGTTTAATGGATCTGATTCCTGTGAAATGCTAACAGAACCGGCAGGAGCACAGAATGCAAATGTGAAAACATTAAGAAAAAGGGGCGGCACCCCTTAGACTTTCAGAGAGATTCAACTGGCATTAGGACAGCTTCTTGCTTTAGCGCGACGCACCCAGCAGTTCTTAACCAATTAGAAATTTCACAGCCATCTTTTAACACAGCTCCAGGAGGCCACGACAGGTTTCATTTCCCGTTTCATGCTTTCCAAACACTATTAAAAGTATTACTTGTTTGTTCAGAGCTGATTTTATAAAAAGCGCCACGAAATACAGTGGTACCTCGGGTTACATACGCTTCAGGTTACAGACTCCGCTAACCCAGAAATAGTACCTCGGGTTAAGAACTTTGCTTCAGGATGAGAACAGAAATCGTGCTCCAGTGGCGCAGCGGCAGTGGGAGGCCCCATTAGCTAAAGTGGTGCTTCAGGTTAAGAACAGTTTCAGGTTAAGAACGGATCTCCATAACGAATTAAGTACAGTGATACCTCAGGATGCAAACAGGATCCGTTCCGGAGCCCTGTTCGCATCCTGAATGGAATGTAAGACGCAACGGAGCGTCTGCGCATGCACGGTCGCATTTTGCCGCTTCCATGCATGCGCGTGATGTCATTTTGAGTGTATGCACATGCGCGAGCGGCGAAACCCTGAAGTAACATGCTCCGTTACTTCCGGGTTGCCACAGAGCACAACCCAAAAGCGCTCAACCTGAAGCACATTCAACCAGAGGTATGACTGTACTTAACCTGAGGTACCACTGTATTGAGAAAGCTCAGCAAACCTTCGAATGCAAGGGCAGTTTCTCTTGCTCAAAATTCACAGGTAGGTCTTGCTCTCTAGTACTTGAGAGGGGAAAGCTGGCTGAGTCTGCATAGTGAAGCACACTGTTCCTTTTTGTGTGGAACATGGCTCATCCCTGGAGCTTCTTAGTTGTGCTACTTACCCTCCTTGAGGTTCCTTGTTGTTTCTCCCTGCTTAATGGGGAACATGGGGGGGGGGTGGCCCCTTCATTGAAACTTCTGGGAAAACTCTGGCCCCTGAGCCCTCCCTGCTCGGTGTTGGTGGGAGCCATTTCAATCAAAAAGTTTGAAGGCAGGCAGCTGTTGACTTTCAAATAAGCCTTCTTGGGAGGTTTCCTGATGCCTAGCAAGGTTGATATCACTGAAAGATTTCACTGTACATATTGGTGACAGGTAACAGTTTGGTGTACTAATGTGAACTGGTTTCATATACAGGTAGTGACACTTAACTTCCTCCAGAAGCCTGCTATATCCAGCCTCATTCCAATTTAATTGTCAAACCTTTTGCTCTGCTGAAAATTTTATATGATGTGAAAATTACCTCAGGATATGGCTCACAACACCTGAACCTCTTCCTCTGTTATTCCTTCTTAACATGGCAATTGCTAGACAGCATGAAACTCAACACCTTTGTTTACAAGGCTATCGTATATTGGGCAGGGGGTGGAGGGTGATGGAGAAAGCTTTGCTAAAAAGCTTTAAAATAGCAGTTTTCAGGGCACTAGTAGATAGGATACTTGAGTTTTATTACAGGTTTTTTGTCGCCAATGCCCTGTGCAAAATCTCATCATTTTCAAAATGGATTCCAGGTTCTTAAGGTTCGTGTTACAATTAGGGCTGGATTCCAAATAAAGACCAGAAGCAGAAAGGGTTACATCAACCCAAAGTGGAAACAAGATTTAAAAAAAACATCTTAAGGTGCTACATAAGACTGTTTTAATTTTTAGCAAATTGCCCAATGCTGTATATAGTGGCCTGGTAGGTGCTTGACAGCCCTACCTCCTGTTGTTGAAGACTCAGGCAAGCAACAGAAACACAGAGCTTGCTGAACTCCTATGGGCTGCCATCTGAACTTCACCAGTTTTACTTCTGTGCGCCCATGGCAATATTGTAGATATCAAAATATGCCCCCCCCCGCTGGTATATCAAGGTTGGGGGACCCCCGGCATATTAAGTCTTCTCACGCCTACTGTATGAAAGTTGCAGACCCTCCAAGTGTCCCTATTTTCCAGGGACAGTCCTGGAATTACAGAAGCCATTCCGCTTTCTGATTTGATCCCAGAATGGTCCGCTTTTCCTAAGGACGTCCCTATTTTCCTCAGAGAAACATTGGAGGGTATGGTAGGACGTCCCTATTTTCATCGGTGGGTATGGAGTTATGCTTATCTCCATGGGCCAAGGAAATAAGTAGCTATACAACCTTTAGAAGGCACCTGAAGGCAGCTCTTGTATAGTGAAGTTTTTTAAATGTTTAATTATGTTTTTATATATGTAGGAAGCTGCCTAGAGTGGCTGGGGCAACCCAGTCAAGATGATGATGGAATAGGACATTCATCAGAGAAATGTTGGAGGGCATGAAACTGGAGTGACGAAAGGCAAATAATAAAAAAGCTACACCTGCTGTAACATTCCTTCTCCCACATGACTGTCAGAAGGGAAAGTGTCCTGTATTCCCTGGCAGTTTATCACTCCAGAAATATCCTCCTACATAGTGTTTTCTTGCTTAGTAGGTCCACATAGTGAAGAGAATTTATTTAGTTATTATTATTTTTTATTTACAGCTTCCTCAACTCCCAAGAGTATGTGGGGGATGCTTTTGTGTTTGTGTTTGTGTTTGTGTTTGTGTTTGTGTGTGTGCGTGTCTGTAAAAAATGAACCAGTGCTACCTGGCATATATACTGCTGAATCCAACAGGCCTATGTGACTCACATTCACATCAGCAGCCACACCAAGTGTCCTGTGGGTGTTTGGGGCCTCATCTGGCACTTGTTAGAATCTCACCAGTTTCCGGCACTGTGCGCTTTGCACACAAATACATTGAATTAATGGGGGAATGGGGTGGGTGAGCGGGGAAGACACTTGAGACGTGTTGTAAAGGCAGCTTTTATGTTTTGTTGGATAAACTTTGGCAAAGCCCTGGGAGGCTGTCTCCCTGCCAGGCTACAAAGCTCCCTTCCCTACGCTTGTTTCTTCACACAGCACCAGATGATGCTCGGCTTCTCCCGTTTCATCTCTAGCTGGATACAATGGCAGGATCACACTCCCCGCCACTTCCTCGTATTTTCATATTCTAAACATACAGCTGCTAGTTTTTAAAGCTCAGTCACTTAATTTCATTTTCTCCTGGAGTGGGGCTCTGACAGTGCAAAGGCACTCTGTAATTCATGTTCAAAATATCTGATAAAAAGAATATATTCTGAGAGGTCCTGATTTTCCAAGGTCTCTGCAACGATAGCTTAAAAAAGAGGGAGAGCGTCATGAAAGTCAAATGAATTTTCTTGTAATAAAAACAACCTTAGTCCAATCATCCAGACTTATGCTGCAAAGTGGCTCATCAGCATTTTGCTAATGAGTTTATCACTGGATTTTAAATTCTTCCAATTTTTTTTTTGCAACATCCACTTCCCATTGTTTCTGACATCCTTTTTTGCAAGTTTAGTAGCCTGCTGTAAAACGCCTACCATTTTGGAACTGATAACCAACCATTTTGCTGTCATTGTGCTAACAGAAGGCACCATTTCAATTAACTGACCAGCAATTCACAGAACAGTGGTACCTCGGGTTACAGACGCTTCAGGTTACAGGCTCCACTAACCCAGAAATAGTACCTCGGGTTAAGAACTTTGCTTCAGGATGAGAACAGAAATTGTGCAGTGGCAGCGGGAGGCCCCGTTAGCGAAAGTGGTACCTCAGATTAAGAATGGACCTCCAGAACGAATTAAGTTCTTAACCCGAGATACCACTGTACAGTGATATCTGGTCAACATTCATCTATAAACACCATGAAGTACTCTATAGAAGGGCTGGGAAAGCTATAGTCCTCCAGGCTTTGTTGGACTGCAATTCCCATCCACTCCCAGTGAGCAATGGCAGAAGTTGTATTCCAACATGCAGAAGCCAAAGGTTCCAGAATCCTGCTCTACAGAGAAACCTTATTGATTTACTCATTTCCTTGAGGAGCTCTTCATTATCCCAAGCTAGTGAAATGGAAAGAGAAAAACTAACCAATTTTGGAAAGAGAGGGGACCTCTCTCTTTACACCTAATGTGTTTCAATTATAATTGCTGTAATGTCCTCAGATAAAAGTACTAATTGGGATTAATGCTTGCCCTTGTTCCATTAGATGCCCTATTTTCTAGGCAGCAATGGAGGTGTCCACAGACAAGTGAAGTCTGGTAATTGTGCTGGATGGATATAGGATTTGAGAGAAAATTCCACAGTGGCATGCTTTCCTGTTATGCAAACAACTACATTTGAAAACAAAAGCACTAATTGGAAGGACTTTTCCAGTGACAATGAATTCTTGCAGTTCCTTTAGAAAATGAGGCAAAATAGAGGACACAGAAAAGGCACAAATTCACTCTCCTGTGAGTATTCACGACTCCACATTTTCTTAAGTCTGTGGGTAGCATCCAATGTTGCACAAGCAGATTTGCACAACTGTACCTCCTCTTCCTTTCCATCCCTTCTGCAAACCACTGTGCTTCCCAAATCTGCTCCAGAGGATCCCCCAACCCTTTAGAAAAGATTTGGGGAAGATTTGGGGAATCTGTAGGTAGGAGAAGAGATGGAATGTGTTCCACCAATGGCATCTCTTCTACTGGCAAACAGACACTGTTTGATTTCTTTCCACAATTATATCTGTTACAGCTGATCAACACAAATCTAGAAACCAACTACTTTGTTCCAGACAGCAAGGCCACCCAGGGAAGGACTTTCTAAAGATGAGTTTATGTGTACAATCAGATTAAAAAATGAGTTGCTGTGGTAGTTTTCAAAGATCAGCAATCAAGTGCAAGCATTCCCATTGTCACTTCAGAGAACATTACCAGTTGTCAGTGCTGAACTATCCCTATAGTGTACAGCTACAAGAAAGCAGTGGGTATGATCCAGGGTGTGCACTCCAGGAATGGGAGAGTGGCCAGTAAAAAGATAAAGGTAAAGGGCCTCTGGACAGGTACGTCCAGTCAAAGGCGACTATGGGGTTGCGGCGCTCATCTTGCTTTCAGGCCGAGGGAGCCGCCATTTGCCCACAGACAGCTTATTGGGTCACGTGGCCAGCATGACTAAACCACTTCTGGTGCAACGGAACACTGTAATGAAGCCAGAGCACACGGAAGCACCATTTACCTTCCCACTGCAGGGGTACCTATTTATCTACTTGCACTGGCTTGCTTTCGAACTGCTAGGTTGGCAGGAGCTGGGATAGATCAACGGGAGCTCACTCCATCACAGGGATTTGAACCGTTCACCTTCTGATCAGCAAGCCCAAGAGCCTCAGTGGTTGAGACCACAGCGCCACCTGCGTGTGACCAGTACACCTCTGCAATCTATGTGCACTCTGGGAACACACAGGTATTTCTCTGTAGAGAAAAGGCAATGAGAAAAGGGATCTCTGAAAAAAATCGAAAACCACTGGTCTGCCCCATTGGGTTTTTGTAACGAACTTTGTAATGTGTATTCAAAGAGCCAGACCAATGATCAGTAATAACGATCGGTGTTACAAACAGCCTTTTAATTCTTGGCAATCCAGGAAGACTACATGCATATCATCAAAATGCCTGCTCAGTAAGTCATAGTTAAATCCATCACAGGGATTTGAACCGTTCACCTTCTGATCAGCAAGCCCAAGAGCCTCAGTGGTTGAGACCACAGCGCCACCTGCGTGTGACCAGTACACCTCTGCAATCTATGTGCACTCTGGGAACACACAGGTATTTCTCTGTAGAGAAAAGGCAATGAGAAAAGGGATCTCTGAAAAAAATCGAAAACCACTGGTCTGCCCCATTGGGTTTTTGTAACGAAGTTTGTAATGCGTATTCAAAGAGCCAGACCAATGATCAATAATAACGATCGGTGTTACAAACAGCCTTTTAATTCTTGGCAATCCAGGAAGACTACATGCATATCATCAAAATGCCTGCTCAGTAAGTCATAGTTAAATTTATGCCTTGCTCCCCCTCCTCAACATCTCCATTCCTCAGCAGCCAACCCTGTGGACAATCCCATGATTCAATTATTTACTAGGGGGTTACATGAGTTGCTAATGATCCTGAGCGTGTGCATTCAAGTAGGCTGCTCTCATTTGTTCTACTGCTTAGCACCATCACAATGAGAATGTCATTGTTTATTATGGCTCAAAGGCAGTAATCATTTTCCATAATGTGTGGATTTTTTTCACTCAATTACTCTCATGCTTTAGGCCGATGAGAATATATAATCATGCAACAATTACTTGTACCTCTACAGATGATGCTGAGAGCACAGCGGGTCAAATTTTTCTTTAATTATAGTTTTGTGCACTTTTACTTGCATTTTTTAAAGTACAGACCAAGGAATCCAGCATATTAATCAGTGGTGTTTCCCTTCCGACAAACCTGCATTGAAATTAAATACTTAAGACGTTTTTAGCGCTATCCCAAAGACAGAAAGAAGTCAGATTTATCACCAGGAGACAAGAAAGATAAAGGCTGAGTCAAACAAAAAAGGTGCCTGCGTATGTAAAATGTGTGTCCCAGGAACACAGCTACAATTATTGCATCAAACCAGCAATCATGGATTTGGCATACAGATTTACAAAGTTGTAAGGGACCAAAGGCTCTTTGATTTGGTGCTTTAAATAACAACTAGACCAGCAAGTATAAAGGCAGGGAGGGGGAACCTGTGGCTCTCCAGATAGTGTTTGACTTCAGTTCCCAATATCCCTGACCCCTGACCATTCTGGATGATGCTGATGGAAGCTGGGATGCCAGCAATATATAAAGAATCAGATGTCTGTTAGGATATGTGTAACGTGCTAATTCTCCTTATCTACCTAATATTATAGACAGCATCTTAAAAAGTAGAGACATCACCTTGCCAACAAAGGTCTGTATAGTAAAAGCTATGGTTTTCCTAGTAGTGATGTATGGAAGTGAAAGCTGGACCATAAAGAAGGCTGATCGCCGAAGAATTGATGCTTTTGAATTATGGTGCTGGAGGAGACTCTTGAGAGTCCCATGGACTGCAAGAAGATCAAACCTCTCCATTCTTAAGGAAATCAGCCCTGAGTGCTCACTGGAAGGACAGATCATGAAGCTGAGGCTCCAATACTTTGGCCACCTCATGAGAAGAGAAGACTCCCTGGAAAAGACCCTGATGTTGGGAAAGATGGAGGGCACAAGGAGAAGGGGACGACAGAGGACGAGATGGTTGGATAGTGTTCTCAAAGCTACCAGCATGCGCTTGACCAAACTGTGGGAGGCAGTGGAAGACAGGAGTGCCTGGCGTGCTTTGGTCCATGGGGTCACGAAGAGTCAGACATGACTAAATGACTAAATAACAGCAACAACAACAACCTAATATTATAGGTGCAGGGCTGAAAACTCCATTTTTGCATCCGTATCCAAAGTCAGGTTTCCCATAAATGAGTACATGGTGGCTCCTCAAATTATGTCATCATCACAATCCTCTGAGCAACATTAGCCTGAAAGAGAGTGAATCGACTGAGGTCACATTGTGAGCTCCATGCCCAATGGTGGACAGGAACCCCGCTTTCCCCAGTCATACTCCAACGCTCTAACCACTACACCATGCGGCCTCTCTAGTTGCCATGTCATGGTACTGAGTACTGATTAGATGTCTGTCAAAATCGAAATGATCAAGAGTATAAGCCATTCTTTTGTTAAGGAATGAATTCAGCTCTGAAGCTGAATTTATTTTTTTTGATACATTTTTGAATATTTGTTTGAACTATGCTATGCCCACAAAGAAGGGACACGAGTGGCATTGTGGGTTAAACCACAGAGCCTAGGACTTGCTGATCAGAAGGTCGGTGGTTTGAATCCCCACAATGGGGTGAGCTCCCATTGCTCGGTCCCTGCTCCTGCCAACCTAGCAGTTTGAAAGCATGTCAAAGTGCAAGTAGATAAATAGGTACCGCTCTGTGCTGCTCTGGTTCACCAGAAGCGGCTTAGTCATGCTGGCTGCATGACCCAAAAGCTGTACGCCAGCTCCCTCGGCCAATAAAGCAAGATGAGCACCACAACCCCAGAGACGGTCACGACTGGACCTAATGTCAGGGGTCCCTTTACCTTTATGCCCACAAAACAAATCACTCTTCCATTGATTATTGGTGATTGTTTTCTACTCTCTTTGTTTCTCTCCTAACCACTACTGCCTTTCCCTTCACATTCAATTATTAAGCAATTTGTTGCATATACAGGGCCATCTTAAGCATATCCGATGCAGTGCTGCAAAGATCCCTCTGGCGCACTGGGGCTGCAAACCCGGCGCAGAGGCACCTCTGCACTGACGGCCACCTTGCTGGCCCCCGATGCAGTGCCTGCAGTAGAAGAGCCTGCGGTGCTCGAATGGGCTCTGCTCTCCTCCCCAGACTCTCAGGTTGGCGCCCTTCAGAGCTAGCCGCCCTGGCGCCCTGAGCCACTTGACCCACCAGGTAGAGACGGCCCTGTGCACATAGGAAATAATGGAATGACCAAAGTTTCCAAGATTTCTCGGTCAGGATGCAGGAGAGTTAAAGCAAACAGCAACATAGAGCTGTAAGTCAAATCGATACATCTTGAGTAATATTAATGATAAGAGCGTTGTCAGAGTACTTGCAATAGAGGAAACACAGCAAAAGGGGGTAACTTGTTAGTGTGGTGAAACCAAAGTTTGGAGAAGCGGAGTTCATTTGCTTGTGTCTCTTAGGGGAAGAGAGAATGGAACCTTCAGTACCATTTATGAATTCAGCCCATTCAGTCAGATCATGATTTGCAATTCTGCCCCAGAGATCCACCCTTGCAATGCATCTAGTGATTCTTTGGAAAATTGATTTCTGTGAAATCCAATTTGAACTAACCTGATCCATACCTGTGAAAAGCTTTGGAAAATTCGGAAAGATGCTGAAGGCTCTGCATTAGGGATGCAAGGATCTGCCAATAACATTTGTCTCAATTTCTCATTTTTCTGATCTTCAATTCAGTTTTCAACATTTCTGCAGCTCTTTGTTGTTGTTGTTGTTTGTTGCTGTTATATCCTCATGGAAATTCTTCAGCACTTCCATGCTGCTTATGCAGTTTTGTCTAATGTGCAAATTTCTGCAACCAACTTCTCCAAATATAATGCATTCTGGTATGTTATTTTCAACAATACGTTCATTTTTAATGCACATTTTGCCTCAGTATATGCATTTTTTAAAGACATTGGTTGGAGAGCTACATCGCAAAATTTACTCGAGTGCAAACTTTGATGGATGTGTGTGTTTTGGTGCACATATTGTTTTGGAGAGTGTGAATTTGACAGATTCAGCTTCAAACGCCAATTGAATCAAATTTATCTGCCATCCCTACTTGACACACTACTTGGTAGGTTTCAATCCAAACAGTTGCTTTCTGCCATGCAGCCTGTGTTGGTGGGGTTGGTTCATCTTTTTGCTTTCTAGCCTGGAGTGCTCTTGAAATCTGTGGGTTGAAATTCTACTCGTTTTCACATTGGGTGGCTGTCTTGACACACAAACACCCCACCTTGGTCCCTTGAGCAGAGATAGCTGTAGATAATAGAATAATAACAACATCCACCCACTGCTCAGCATCACTCTCCTCCAGTGTTTGACATTTTACATTTACCGGATTATTTTCAGGCTTTTATTGATGACCTTATAGTCTAGAAACATAACTATTGCCATAGTTATATGAAAGTCAAGGTTGTCAAGATTATGGAATGATTTTAGTGCAGCATCTAATGCTAAACAATAAATGTGGTCCATATTACTGCAGAATGACTCAATCCATTACATCCCATTCATAATGGCTTCTTTATTTTTACCATTGTATGCCATCTTGCATACAAGGCTGGAGAACATAGAATAAGTGCTTTCCCTTCCTGTAATAGGGTTTTTTTTTTTTTTTTTTTAAATGCACTCTCCAGAACATGATTAAGGAATATGAAGTCCTTATGTATTAACCAGCGCAAGATAAAGCAAGCTATTCTATTTGCATCTTGGGAGAGATTCTCAAAATTCATTTGGCTGCCTTAATCTACAGTATTTCTAAAGTACTGAAAGATAACCATTACCATCATGAAAATTCATTTCCCCTCTCATTCCTAATTTAACTTTTTATTCTAAAAGCAGATTAATTCATTAAAACTCAGGAGAAAGTTCCCAGCTGGATTTCAATATTGTGCCATCAACGGCTGTTACAAAACTACATTCCCATTACAAACAGTATTAATTATCTTATACAGGAGACATACATTTTTCATACATTTGAACAGCAAAGTTAAAATAAGATTTCTAGGGGGGGAAATGTCACACACACACCTATTTCATTTGGCTACCAGATTGATAAATGTGTGTCATTATTAGCACTATTGAACTCATAGGCAATTGCTAATGCACCGAGTCGTTTAAAAATAAATTATGCTGTGGACAGTTGAAAGGTTGCATAGTAAGGAACCTGCTCAGTACTATTTGCAATCTATTCATGTAGAATTGAAAAAAAGACAAAATCAATGACCCTTGATTAATGTGTTTGAGAAGTAAAAATATTGCATCTTTTAGACACACTTGCATGCATACTTTTCCAAATCTGTTTTCACCCAAATCTTTATCTAACACCCACCAAGAACCAGAAAGTGTGAAAATTCATACCAAGAGGCACACATGCCTAAACCATGTTAACGATTTTAGTGCACAAGTAAAAACATTTGCTATGAAAAGGCTTTCTGATATCATGGCTTGATTTTTTAAGAGTTTGAATATTATTTAAATAAGGTACTTGTAAAAGCAAATTGTTTTCTTGGGGAGGAAAGCAATGATGGGTTTCAGGCTGCCATTCCTGGAAGAGGAGAACCCAGACCAAGAGATCACCAATGGCCTGAGAGAATTCTGTACGTTTCTTAGTTATTTTGCCTTTCTTAATCATTAAGTTTCATGGCTTCATGAAATTAAAAAAAACAGGGAGAAAAGAACTAAATTCAATTCACAGCACACCATTTTAAAACCTGGTTGTTTGGAAATCCAGCTTCTGGGAAGGGCCAACGAATCATTGTGACCAGTGCAATAAAGAGTGATTAAAGATGCTGAAAAGGAAAAAATATATGTGTGTGCACATGTGTTGAAGATAAACAAAATCCCTTTCTAGGGCAAGTACTAATTCAACAATCAATTCAATTCCCTCCTCAGCAGGATCCAAGATCCCATTCTAGCAGCAAGCAAGGAAATAAACAAAGACATCCCATTTTGGCACAGCCAAAAAGGAGCAGTTCTTTCAACAGGCAAAATCAAACACAAAAGGCTCATTTCACAGCAGGCTGACTAAAGAGTTCATGTTACTATAGCAGGAGGGATGGGATGATAAAGAGGAGAGGAGAGGAGTCTTGGCATCCTGCCACAAAAAGCGCAGAGTCCACTATCTGTTCTGCTTGCTCAGTGAGAGCAGAGAGGCTCTTCCAAGACTATTTGCCAAGACCTGCTCCCACTTACCCAACTTTACTGTCCAAGCCTTGTACACAGATAAAAAGCAGCACAAGAGAGCAAGGCAAACTTTTCCCCATTGCAGCTCTGCTGGTTTTTATACTGTAAGATGGTGTCTTAACAATGGCAACTTCTAAGAGTTGAATAGGGACGCAGGTGGCGCTGTGGGTTAAACCACAGAGCCTAGGGCTTGCCGATCAGAAGGTCAGTGGTTTGAATCCCCATGATGGGGTGAGCTCCCGTTGCTTGGTCCCTGCTCCTGCCAACCTAGCAGTTCGAAAGCACGTCAAGTGCAAGTAGATAAATAGGTACCGCTCCAGCGGGAAGGTAAATGGCATTTCTGTGCGCTGCTCTGGTTTGCCAGAAGCGGCTTAGTCATGCTGGCCACAGGACTCGGAAGCTCTACGCAGCTCCCTCAGCTAAAAAAGCGAGATGAGCGCCGCAACCCCAGAGTCGGTCACGACTGGACCTAATGGTCAGGGGTCCCTTTACCTTTACCTTTACCTAGTCCCACTAGCCCACTGACAGCACACCACTGGTACAGAGCACATGGTCTCACTCTGAGGCTGGATGAATATGGACATAAGAAGCAACAGAGTCAGATCTGCATAGCTTAATACAGTCTACACCAGGGGTCAGCAACCTTTTATAGCCATGGGCTGGTCCACCATCCCTCAGACCATGTGGTGGGCTGGACTATATTTTGGAAAAAAATATGAAAGAATTCCTATGCCCCACAAATAAGCCAGAGATGCATTTTAAATAAATTCTTACATTCTACTCATGTAAAAACATGCTGATTCCCGGACCGCCTGCGGGCCGGATTGAGAAGGTGATTGGGCCTCATCCGGCCCCTGGGCCTTAGGTTGCATAACCCTAGTCTACACTGACAGGCATTGACTCTGCTCAGTTTCTGATTTCCCCAACCCTTGTTGGAGATGCCAGCTACTGAATCTGAAATCTTCCACATGCAAAACAAGTCTTTTTACCAGGAGCCCTTTTATTAGGGGCTAGTTTAGAAAGTGGGCAATAAGAGCTTTTCAGTTCACAGAACTGTAAGAACAGCCCATATGAAATTCACAAGCAGGACCTCAGGGCAACAGCACTCTCCCTACTTTTGATTCACAGCAACGGGCATCTAAACGCATACTGTCTCTGTCAGTGGAGATCAGTGCTTTATTTCTACGAGAAAAGTTACCGATACGCACCATGCCTCACAATGCCTCATGGCGAGGCTGATGGGAGTAGGAGTTGAGGCTGATGGGAGTAGGAGTCCAACAACATTTGGATCCCACCTCATCCCTGCTTTCATTGCCCCAATGTCACAAATAGCACCGTGCTCTTAGGTTTGGCTTGGCATCGAGCACTAAAATTATTTGAATTCTGAGATTCATGAGCAATGCTTAAAAAAGGAGAAGCAGCAGCAGCAAATATTCCTAAAATGCCATGAGCTGTTGAACAACACCTTTTGTGGGAGAAAATTTGATTAGTGGCTTTGGAATCTTTAAATAGCAACAGACATATAGATAGTTCCACGACATTTCATTGACTTTCATATAATCGCACCCGTGAAACGGGAACTACAGGTGGACATAAAACTTTCTGAAAGCCACTCTTTTCAAGTGCGGTAAATGAAAAGCCATGCACTTCATGGAGGCTTAACTCTGTGGCTCGCATAACATTCACAATATTTGTCTTTATATCTAGGTTTTCAAAAGGTGTGACAGCGAAACAGCTGCTATCCGGAAGAGAATGCTTCCCCCCTATTATGTGGGTGAGTGTGTGTATGTCTGTGTGTCTATGTGTGGAGAGTGTCGCATTATTTTATTTGCTAATGAACCCATCTGCACAAAACACTGAAGTTTCATGGCAAATGAGGAAAACAACCCCCCTTCCTGCTCCAAACCCCACCCCAGAAATTTGCAGCGGAATTAAAGGCAATACTTTTCCCTCTCGTTATCTCTCTGTTTGTCATCTTCTTCTTCTCCTTCCTTTTTAGCTTTCAAACCCGCATGAAGATTGGCACACCAGTGGATTTTCCTCTTACAAGGAACTGGCAAGTTGCCACTGCAGAGCTTAGTAAACAAAAGAAATGAAAAAGTCATAGGCATCCAAAGGGACTCTGCTGTGATGTGTAACAGAGAGATTGTACTGTGAATATTGATAATGAAAGGGTACCTGGTTTATTCATACAACTCTAGGCAAACACAATAGCCTTAGAAGGAGAAAGTGGATTTGTCTGCCTACGGACAAGACCACCTTTCTTTCTGGATAAAAAGGACATCTTAGGGATGTTTTAATTAGACCCCCCCTCCTGTGAAAACTTTCCATATTTAAAACAGACTCTCTCTAGAATCCTGAGAACACAATGTATTCTGCACATTTGCCATTTTCCACAGTAAATAACCTCTCTTTCTCTCTCCCCTCTCTTTCTCTCCCTCACTCAACAAGTACCAGTAATTACATGGAGGACTATTTTGAATAAAATTGTGAAGATGGCACTAATTAAAGAAATATTGCTGGCTGTCATTTCATCAGAGATGGGTTAGTTAATTACATGGTTCAGTAGCACAGGAGGAAGAGCAAGAGTGGGACTGGTGTGGATGTTTCTACATTATCATTAAGAAGAAGAAAAAAATCTGGTGAGGTTTCAGTAATGTGCATATGGACCTGTGTTTTGAACTTCCACCTGGCCATGAGAGATCATTTTAACTTATTGCACCAACAGAAAGCTTCCCCTCCGCCACAGAAACCTCTATTTGTAGCCAGATGGCGTACACAGAGACCATTTCATTATAGCCTTCCTAAACCCTGGTGCCTTACAGATGTTTCGGACTTCAATTCTCATCAGCCCCAACCAGCATGGCCGGTGGTCAGGGATGATGTGAGTTATAGCTCAGTGTGATTCAGAAGGCACGTGATTAGAGAAAACTGTTGTAATTTAAAAGGTAGATTAGGTAGATCTGAGATACGCTATGGAGCAGTGACTGGTTCAAGGTTGGCCAGATAGACTTGGGTAAACATGTGTTCTAGGCAGAACAAAGGTAACATTTCTAGATACCCTAAAAGATTGTGTCCTGGAACAGTCAGTCATGCAACTGAGCAGAAAGGTGATGGCCCTGGATCTTAAGAGGTGACCAAGACTCACTGTAAGATGTAAGTGTTGCTGAACTTACTGAGAACAGTAGCCACAGTACTATCAGAGCTAACATATATGTAAGTTAACAATTGACAAGTAAATACAATGCAGTTACATTTGACTTTGAAAGAGGAGACTTCTAAAAAAAACCCAGAGGACTGGTAAAAAGGAAGTTGAAAGTGAAAGTCAAGAGGGTCGAGTCTCTGCAGACTTTAGGGGGTTATTCAAAAGCACGACAATAGTAACTCAGCTGGAAGGCATACCACAGATCAGAAAAAAGTACCAGCATTGCCAAGAGCAGGGGTCTGCAACCTTTAAGACAAAAAGAGCCACTTGGACCCGTTTCTGAAGAAAAAAAACTGGGAGCCGCAAAACCATTGCGACATTTAAAACAAATATAACACTGCATATATTGTTTCTTACCTTAATGTCCGATCTGACAGCGGGTGGGAAGGTGACGTCGGAACGGTGCGTGACTAACGCACGCACCGCCCCATGCAACGTCACAGCCAGTACAGCGCCCGCCACAGTGGGGAGTGTCGGGGCGCACAATGCGCTCCTCCCCTCGCTAGTATCCGCCCCGGAGCTGCGGCAAAGGTGTAAAAGAGCCACATGCGGCTCTGGAGCCGCGGGTTGCAGACTCCTGGCCAAGAGGATGCCAGGGCTCTTAATGAGCAGAGTCAAAGAAACTATTAAAGGAAAGAAAGCTTCCTTCAGAAAATGAGAGTCTTGTCCAAATGAGGAGAACAAAAAGGAACAAAAAGTTCGGCAAAAAGAAACACATGCAGACAATAAAGGGTGAAAAAGAACGAGATAAAGAAAGAAGGAGAAAGAATTCAATGAACATATCACTAAAACGTTAAGTTTGACAGCAACAAAAATATTTAAGTACATTAGAAGCAGGCAACCAGCTAGGGGTATATTCCAACGCAGGCGACAGCAAACGTTTTCAGCAGGGGGCCGGTCCACTGTCCCACAAATAACCCAGAGATTCATTTTAAGTAAAAGGACACATTCTACTCGTGTAAAAACAAACTGAATCCTGGACCATCCGCAGGTCGGATTTAGAAGGTGATTGGGATGAATCCAGTCCCCAGGCCTTAGTTTGCCTACCCATGTTCCAACCAGATGAAAGCTGAGAGGTGGAGCACATCCAATAACAGGCATAGCCTGAGGGGCTGGGGAGCCATGGCCTAAGGAGAGTGACAAAGGCTTAGAGGGCCACATTCAGCTCTTATGACTCTGCTTCCTGACTAATAGCAAGATGACAAGTAAACCCTCAGAAACCTTTGTGTGTGGCTTGTTAAACATGTTCACTGAATGGTATACAAGATGACAGGTCGTGCTTCGAAACTGTATAGCCGCTTCCTATCTGTCTACATTCATATAAGTGAAGCCCAAGATGAGTTCTGAAATGCTCATCAATAAAAAGTGGGTGGAGAGAAGCCTAGCTTTTTGCATGTTTAATAGCATGAGTAGAATGACAAAAAAAGGGGGGGAAGTTTAATGCACATGGGAATCAGAACTGGTTATTACTTCATTTCTTTTTGAAGTCAGTTTCTCATGTTAAACTTCAGAGACTTGAAATTTATTCTAAGGCAATCTTCAAAAAGTCTCATTATTATTTATCAAAATAAACAAGTCTTCTGAATGAGTCTTACATCCCCCCTCCCCATGATGCAAATTTCTAGAATCTGGTTTCAGCTGGGCTAATATATTTTAAATAGGATATCACACAAGAATATCTTGCAAGGGTGATGTCAGAAAACCTCTGCATGGTCACAACCAGTCTGAGCCCATATATGAGAAACCAGCCAGACCTAGGCCCTTTTCAGGCATTCCCCTGTACGTGTGTGGGCTAAAAGTGGGACAGGAACATGCAAACATGCTCTGCCCTTAATGTCCCCACATGTGCTAGCTCCACTTTAGACTTTGCAGTGAGAGAGGAGGTCTGGAAGAAGATTCCAAGCAAATTCGTCTCAATGCACTACAAATCCTCCCCATGTTCCGTAAATCTGCACTATCAGAGTTTGTGATTACAAGGAATACTCTAAGTGCACTTCACTTCCCTCTACAGCACATGAAGAAACCACCTTCTTGACCACTGGACCCACTATTGGTCTTAATCCGCCAGAGACTGCCTTTGCATGCAAGGGAAACCTAACTCACTGAAGAAGAAGAAGAAGAAGAAGAAGAAGAAGAAGAAGAAGAAGAAGAAGAGGAGGAGGAGGAGGAGGTGGTGGAGGAGGAGGAGTTTGGATTTGATATCCCACTTTATCACTACCCGAAGGAGTCTCAAAGCAGCTAACATTCTCCTTTCCCTTCCTCCCCCACAACAAACACTCTGTGAGGTGAGTGAGGCTGAGAGACTTCACAGAAGTGTGACTAGCCCAAGATCACCCAGCAGCTGCATGTGGAGGAGCAGAGACACGAACCCAGTTCACCAGATTACAAGACTACCACTCTTAACCACTACACCACACTGGCTCTCATGCATTGACTACCTTCACCTGGTCAGTCCCAGGGTGTGGCCACTGTCACATGCTGACAGCTTCTAGGAGCCACAGGTGAGAGCTTAGTGCAGGGTAGGGACCAAAGGTGGACAGACTACCAGAGAAGGAACATGCCATGCCCAGCCCCATCAGAGGTACTACCCCTCTCCTAACACAGCAGTGATTTGCATATGTGTGAATGTGCCATCCGAGATTCAACATCACAGATTGCATCACATCATTTCAATCCTGATGCTTTTCAGTGGAATCCATTCACAACTTCAGTAATCAAAGGTTGATGGACAAACCAGTAGATGTCCAGACCAGTCTTAACTGTGGCAGTCTGTGTAACTCTGGAAAAAGTCACATTTCATGCATTTACAGTGGTACCTCTGGTTGCGAATGGGATCCGTTCCGGAGGCCCGTTTGCAACATGAAAGGAATGCAACATGCAGTGGTGCGTCTGCGCACGCGCAGGTTGTGATTTGCCGCTTCTGTGCATGTGCATGACATCATTTTGCACGCATGCACGAGCTGCGAAACTCGGAAGTAACCCTTTCCGGTACTTCCGGGTCGCAGCAGGATGCAACCTGAAAAAACGTAACATGAAGCAAACGTAACATGAGTTATGACTGTATTCATTGCACAACCTCCCTCCATTTACTCCTCCAAGCCCAACTAAAGTTGGGTATATCACCACTTGGGTTCAAATATTTTTTTTTGTGAATGTAACTTTGGTGATGAGCTGAGGAGAATAAATAAGTCTCGCAGCAAAGCCACACTCATTTCAGCTCATCATTCACGTGTATTCATAACTCCAAGGCCTTGAAGTATGCATATGAGCGGCGAGTTACATTATATTCTTTTAAAAATTTCAAGAGCGCAGTCATTAAATCCAGTGGCTCTGAGCTCTAATGTGTAGGTTAATTGAAGCAATCCAGCATGTAGTCCCTCAGGTCTAGAGTACTAAAAGTGCAGGGGGGAGGAAGAGAAATGTACTGCATAAGGAATATGTTGTTCCTTCAATATAAAAACAAGGACATTCCTTCTCTGAGCTCCATTTTCCCTGTCAGCTTTAATCTACTATGATTCTCCTTGTTTGCTCCTTTGAGAGGCCACACTACTTTGTGAAGTGAATATGCTCTGAGCCTTAAGATACTGTTACCATGTGCATTGTCTGTGTTGCCTGGAAGGGCAAACAACATTCCTTATAATTGAAATATAGGGTTTCCCTGCAGGGTTGGACTAACATTTGATTTAATTCTTGATTTGAGTAAAAATAAATCAAATACAGCACCTCCCTAAGGGAAAATATACTTTAATTAAGGAATATTCCCACAAGAATTCCCTTAAAACTTGTTGGATCTGACTTTCTTGGAAATATATTTCCAATCGTATTTGGTAACCCCTTTGCCATCTGGAAGCTTATCAACAAGTATAAAATGATCATGCTTTTGGAAGGAGGAGTCTCTACTCTCTACCCCGTCGGACTGTAAGAGGGGGAAAGGGAGAAAATTCCAAATTATCAACTGTCCACCATCCTAGAGACAAAACCATCATCTCTGTGGCCAGAATACACCCAGTTCTGAACCTTGCAAAACCCAACAAATCTAGCAGGCTCTTACAACCTAATGTTCCTTTTCAACTTCTGCAGTGTTTCTGAAATTAGTATTGTTGTTTAGTTGTTCAGTCGTGTCCGACTCTTCATGACCCCATGGACCAGAGCACGCCAGACACTCCTGTCTTCCGCTGCCTCCCGCAGTTTGGTCAAACTCATGTTAGTAGCTTCAAGAACACTGTCCAATCACCTCATCCTTTGTCGTCCCCTTATCCTTGTGCCCTCAATCTTTCCCAACATCAGGATCTTTTCCAGGGAGTCTTCTCTTTCAATGTCTTTTCCAGGGAGTCTTCTCTTTCAACAAGCTATAGCTTAGGGTCCCACTTTCTTGGCTCCCGCAAAAAAAAAAAAAAACTAAAGAAAAAACAACTGGATGTACATTTCCAAACTATAAGATAAAAAACAAATAAAATAAAACCTACATACAGCAACAGTGGCAAATGGCTTTAGATACCTATTAGGTCCATAAATTATCATATAGCATATATTCAACACAAGAAACAGCGACAATTTGTTGTTGACAAAGGATAAAAAAAGGTAAAGGTAAAGGACCCCTGACAGTTAAGTCCAGTCACAGACGACTCTGCGTTTGCAGCACTCATCTCGCTTTACAGGCCGAGGGAGCTGGCCTTTGTCCGCAGACAGTTTCCTCTGGCACAACGGAGCACCGAAACCAGAGCAGGGAACAGAAATGCCGTATACCTTCCTGCCGGAGCGGTACCTATTTATCTACTTGTACTTTTGGTGTGCTTTCAAACTGCTAGGTTGTCAGGAGCTGGGACCGAGCAATGGGAGCTCAACGCCGTTGCAGGGACTCGAACCACCGACCTTCCAACTGGCAAGCCCTAGGCTCAGTTGTTTAGACCACAGCGTCACCTGTGTCCCTTTGACAAAGGATAGCTGGACATATAAAGGGCCCCATTACCTTCAGTAGCTTAGGGCCTCATCAAACCTAAATTTGGCCCTGGATGCATTCCACACTGAAAGGGAGCATTGAACACTGCAATGGTTTGTTACAAGTTTCCTTGGTTTAATGTGTTTTGTGATCAGTATACCCTGATCTTTTATTTTTATTTTTTTAAGTAGTTACGGTTTGGAACTCCAAATCTGATCAAATTAGGGATGCTGAGGAAATATAGCCATTTCCCAAGTACTGCTTTTGCAATCTAAATTGCCCCTTCGAGCTGCCATTCATGATGGGGTGAGGTAGGGGCAAAAAGTAGTGTTACCTCAATTAAATAACACTTGGAGGTACACTTTGGTTACTCGTACCTTTATTTCCCTACAGAATATGTAAGAATGAGTATTACCCTCTAGAGAGGAGTCTACTCCCTGTGTATCTGTAGGTCAATTACAGCCAAGCAGAGACTAAGGACGCATTCAAAGATACAGGAAGAGGTACCTATCTTTTGTGAATGGGTGCTTTGGCTCATAGGACCCTCTAAATGTTTCATTTACTGATTTCTCATTGTGGCTCCATCATGGTATACTAATTTACTTGGCACACGCTATCGCTGTGCTTGTGATGGTTCGAAGCACAACGGAACCAGTAATTATATACATATGAAACCAAGACAAGGCACATCAGCAGGATACAGCTGAAAGCTTTTAAGAGAACTTGAAATGCAATGGCCTTCCAGATGTTATTGGACTTCAACTCCCATCAGCCCCAGCCACCATGGCCAATAGTCAAGGGTGATAGAAACTGTACTGCAACATCTGGAAGGCGACAGATCTCTCACCCTGGTGTTCACACTCTCTCCCTCACGCTTGTCTGTTACAGGTTCTTGAAACATGACAAAACCCAGTACAGTGGTACCTCGGGTTACAAACACCTCGGGTTACAAACACTTTGGGTTACAGACTCAGCTAACCCAGAAATAGTACCTCGGGTTAAGAACTTTGCCCCAGATGAGACCAGAAATTGTGCACTGGCAGTGCGGCGGCAGCGGGAGGCCCCATTAGCTAACGTGGTACCTCAGGTTAAGAATGGTTTCAGGTTAAGAATGGACCTCCGGAGCGAATTAAGTTTGTAATCAGAGGTACCACTGTGTATACAAAGGGTGGCTAACCTTTGGCCCTTTGGATGTTGTTGGACTGCACTGCCCATCATCTCAGGCTTTTGGCCATGCTGCCTGGCCAAAATTGATATCCAATAAGACCTGGTTAGCTATCTCTGCTGTGCATTCTGTTCATCAGAGACCATAAGGGGATCATTCATAGCCAATTATCCCTCCCCCATATTATGTTCCAACACACTGGAAACTACTATTATCTACCTGCAGCTGTGGTGGATAATCAGAAAAGCTGGTGGGAAAAGAGAAAATCTGGTTGGTAAAGAGGAGTAAATAAGGTGTCAAAGTAGGGTCTAGACCACTACTGTATATAAACACTAACCTAGTAGCCAAAGACAACAAAGAATTGCATGCAGGAGTGTGAGAGAGTTGACAGAGGAAAAACAGAAGGGCCCAACCCTTCTGTTTCCTGTGGAGTTCTCCATCCATCCTCTGCCAGTCCCCAGCAAGCTAGGTTTTTCCTTCCTTCCTTCCTTCCTTCCTTCCTTCCTTCCTTCCTTCCTTCCTGCTTGCCTGCCTGCCTGCCTGCCTGTACCGTAACTTTTGTGGGCTTATTCACAAAGCTGTTCATCTAGCCAAAGTCAAGCAGTTTAAATTCCCAGTAATTTCAAGGGGACACTGAAACACTTGCTTAAATCTGTCCGACTGAAATCAGTGGGGCTTTAAAATGCTTATCCATGGCCGGGTCATTAACTTGGCTGCCTCGTGCATTTCCTGCTCCCCATACTATGGATGCTAGGAGTTACCTAACTGATAAATTAAGCTGCAGTTGTCAGAATTTTTTCAGGCGCTGCCCCACGCTGTGTTAGAGAGCGAGAGCACATTTCAAGATTTGCAGTGCAGTTGTTACAGTATAGAATTTCCAGCCCTGCTGCGTCCTAATTGCATCTCTACAGCTGAGATCATATTCCCAGTTCTTACTGGTTGCAAATGGTTTCTGATGTCAAAGGAACTTTTCACAAGGACCTTTAAACCATGAAACTGTGGATGACTTCTGACAAGCAGAGCTGCAGCTGCTTCTTGCGTGGGAACAGTCCCTTGAGATCTTGCCTATTAAATATCTGTTGCCATATTCTTATGAATAATGTAAAGTGATATGTTATTAACTGATGAAAAACAGCCAAGAAAGAGAGAGCGCGTATGCTATGACATCTGAATTTCCTTCTCTATTATCCAGAAATAGCTTTATACTTTCTTTGTTTGCCCTGAACAGCTTGGGCCTCTTAGATCTTAGAAAGTGCTTTCTCTAGAATGTTCCACATATCCCCACAGATCCAGAGCTGAGAACCCGCTCTGTATCACTTTATTTACCGAGGTAGAATCTCAACCTTTTGGGTTGCAAAGATACTTCAAGGCTGGATGGGCAAATGCCTATAATCTATTGCTTAATAGTTTGAAGATCCTGCTGTCTTTTCGAAGTTTGAACATATATCCCAGAAGTCACCAACGTCTGGGGGTGAATGAGGACATCTAAAATTTTGAAAAAAAAGTGATGTGGGAGAGAGTCATAAAATGGCTGCTGCACGGACATGGCCATTCACAAAAGGACCACCGTGGGAATTGAAAATGGCTGCCTTGGGGTGTGGCACAATGCAAAGTGGCTGTTGTTAAGGCATGGCATAAGGATTCCCACAACAAAAAGACACAGGAAAACAAAATGGTGCAGGGGGACCTTTTTAGTCCCATCAGGGCAGGGGAAAGGTTTCTATGTCAGACAACACTGCACTCATTCACAGATAGAAGCTTTTTGCACACCTACACTATTAATATGGATGGCAGTATGGGCATGCAATCCTGACATGCAAAGAAATATTTAAGGGGACATGTATAGTATAGGAGAGTCTGAGCTATTGCAAACAGGAATAGAGCATCGTAGATTTCTGAGGGAATATTTATTGAGACTTTTTGTGTGACCATAGGAGGTACTGTTGGGCACCCATGGGCACCGCGTTGGTGACCCCTGGTATATCTTATAATCTTCAATCTCATTTGGATACCAATTTGGACTTATGGACCGTTTATATTAATATCTATGCTTATTGTTAGTGCGAGCTGACAAAGTTTCTTCTTGGTTTTTGTTATATTTGCAAAATTAGAGAGAGAGAGAGAGGCAGAATTGGTTGGACCACAAAGAATATCTTTTTCTATAGTGTCTCTCCTCCTTGGAATTCTTTGCCTTTGCCTTTGTGCTTAGTCTCCATCCACATTACTAAGGATCCGGAGACAGGTGAAATCTTTTAAAATTTAAAAAGGTTTGAAAAAAGGACGTATAATAGAATTCAGTGGGATTTACTTCTGTGTAGATACACACAGGAGTTGATGGTGAACTGATTACTGTGATATAAGCACTTCCATGCATTTCTGCTATGCTAGATGGCGATGTGGTCTAAACCACAGAGCCTACGGCTTGTCAATCGGAAGGTCGGCAATTCGAATCCCCACGATGGAGTGAGCTCCCGTTGTTCAGTCCCAGTTCCTGTCAACCTAGCAGTTCGAAAGCATGTCAAGTGCAAGTAGATAAATAGGTACCGCTCTGGTGGGAAGGTAAACGGCATTTCCGTGCGCTGCTCTGGTTTCGCCAGAAGTGGCTTAGTCATGCTGGCCACATGATTCGGAAGCTGTCTGCGGGCAAACGCCGGCTCCCACGGCCTATAGAGCGAGATGAGTGCCACAACCCCAGAGTCATTCGCGACTGGACCTAACGGTCTGGGGTACCTGTACCTTTACAATTAGATTTTTTAAAAATTCAATTATTCAATTAATTTACACTTCTTTAAACTGTGAGTTTTGTAAACAGAAAATAACATAATACATTTCATCACCATTATTAGTGTTTGTTCCAGGGCTTTTTTCCCAACCAGAACACAACAGAACTCAGTTCCAGCCCCTCTGAGGTGGGCACCATTGTCATTCTAAGAGAATGAGGGAGGTGTTCATGGTGAGTTCCAGCCCCTCTTTTTCTAAAAAAAAAAACAAAAAACAGCACTTGTTTCCTCAGTAAGGCATTGCTGCTTATTAGATGTCACTTCCTAGCATCCAAGAAAGTATTCGCCACTGGCATTTCTGGAATAATAATAAGGGGAGTTAAGGAAGGGGGTGGGATGAGAAAATACTCCTGACAAAAACCAGTTCAGGTTCAGGTTTATAAAGCGCACATTTGAGATCTAGAATTACAGTACCAAAACCTTAGTGCTCAAAAATGTCCAGCAATTTTATTTTTTTTGTCTTGGCTTCTTTCCAGTTTCTAGCTCAGGCTCTTAACTACATTGCTATGTGAGTCCTCAGATGTAGTGACCAGAAAGACTTCAGAAGTTGTAACTAGACTCAGCAGGACTTAAGGGTCGGAGCTTCCTGTGAAGATAACATTTTCTCTTGGAAGTCTGCCATTCCATGCCCCAGACACAGTCAATTTATCCAGACACCATACTCTTCTTTCCTTCCATTATCCATCAGTTTTCAACAAGAGTGGAATACCCTCTTCACAGAGGTTTGCTGTTCATCTTGCAGAATCAGCAGGAGACTGGCTTTTTCATGTTGAACAGGGCTGGAGTACTTTTGGCCTTTCAGCTGTTCCGAGGTTTCTTTGAGGGGTGTGTGTTTAAATGAATGATTGCATTTCATTGCATTGTAGATATTCTTTTCTTTTTTCCCTTTTAGTGCTAATTGATTTATATATTGTTGTAATTTGCCTGAGGTCTTAGGACTAAGGATGGGAAATAGGTTTTTTAAAAACAAACATCTTTTAAAAAATCTAAATAATTTAAAAACCTTGGATCTTTATAAAGCAATTTCAACCAGAGTTAGATTTTACTGCTGTTTAGATTGTAGTATTTTTTTTAGCTCTGGCTCTCTCCATTTGTTGTTATACTGTTTTTAGCCTAGGAGCATTATTTTCTTTTATTTATTGCATTCATTCATATATATATATATATATGAGAGATTGGATTCTCACTTTTTTTGTTTTGTTTCATTTTAGATGCTTTCCATTCAGAGAGAGGAAAATGTGGGTGCTACATTTCATTCTAAACAAATAAATAAATAAATAAATGGAGAAATAAATAAACCCAGTCCCGTGAACCCCCGTGAGCAAGTACTACACTGATTGGGACAATTTACTGCAGCTGCACAATAAATGCAGTCTCAGAGCAGACTCCTGGCTAACTGCAGAAATGCTAATGGGAATATCTGCCCATCTGTAGGCTCTGCAGTCGTGGTTCTCTCCTTAGCAGACATTCTCTCAAAAAATATGAGACTCAAATGAAACTTTAATACACGGCATGATAAAAGCCTGTCATTTTATCAGGACGAGTTTTTTTGTTTGTTTACTGCTTTAACAATTGTTTTCTCAAAATTTATCTTCTGTACCATGAAAATAAATAAAAACAGTATTAAATATATATATATGAGACTGGATGTATTTCTGCAAGCCATTGCATGGGCTTCATAGTGGTGGCTCCTGAGGGATGATTCTATTAAAGCATTTGGGTACTGGGTATTCCTTTATTTTATTTTTTTAGCAGTGATTGTGATAGCTTGGCCACTGCCCCATGCCATCTTCAAATATCTGAAGGGCTGCCACATGCAAGATGAAACAAGCTTGTTTTCTCCTGCTCTGGAGGGTAGGACCTGAACCAATGGATTCAAATTACAAGAAAGGAGATTCCAAATAAACATTAGGAAAAACATTCTGATGCTAAGAGCTGTTTGACAGTGGAATGGATTGCTTCAGAAGGCGGACTCTCTTCCATTGGAGGTTTTTAAAGAGAGATTGGATAATCTGTCAGGGATTCTCCTTCTGCATTGTAGGGGAGATGGACTAGAAGACTTGGGGATACCTTACAATGCTACAGTTCTAGATCCTCTGTTTTCACATCCACAATAACTAATGTAAGAGCTATGGGAGCTAACTGCACTGGTTTGGGACAAATTGCAGAGCTGAAGGAAATGTGTTTAAAATATCTTTCCTCTTGCTTCCCATCTCCAGAAATCTCTCCCTCTCTCTCTCTCCTTGTTCTCCCCTGTGGCTGTGGAAGGCGGGTAGTGACAGGCTGATGGTGACATAGTACACAGCTCCTTTTCTCTAGCACTTTTGGATAATGGAAACTGAAGGTAACCTCAATAAATTAATAGGAGCGACTGGCCCCAGATTACCCAGTAACAGGATGCAAGTTGGCATATTATTTCGTATGCTACGAAGACCCCTGGTGTTTTCAGCATGGCTGGGTGGGGAGAGAACTGAGGGTGCCCTGTCCCTTCTCTGCATGCTCAGGGAAGGAATTAGTGGGAAATAAAGGACCCTGTACATATTTTCCTGCACACTGATCAAAATTCAGGACATCTCTCTCTGCCACTAATCATTGCAAGTTAGAGAAGGTCCCCTGGCATTACCAGCGATGACTGAGTGGGGGAAAGGAGAATGCACCAAATGCTCTCTCTCTCTCTCTCTCTCTCTCTGTGTGTGTGTGTGTGTGTGTGAGAGAGAGAGAGAGAGAGAGAGAGATGGAGAAAGGGAGAATAGATGACTAGGCTGTATGAGAAGATAACATTGTACCAAGGGAATTGTGTGCACCGCGGTTTGTTCAAGCAAAGTTTAAATATAGAAGCAGATCGTAATACAACAACGACAATGCGGAAGCATCAACAACAGCAAAGAAATAGTAGTGGCATGGGTGGGGCTCTCTCGGCTTCCTGACACAGTCAATCACTGGTGATTGCTGAGAGGGAGAGGAGAGAGGACCCTGCCCTTGTGTGGCAAGCACAAAGCAGCATGCTATCGTTGAGCAATGAAGTGGGAACATGCAGGTGATTTTGACTGAGAGGTCAGCTTGGTGTGGTGTGGCACATGGTGGAAGGAGTGTTGGATTGGCTCTATTATCGCATGTCGCACCACCTCAAGCTCCCTGTGCCTTGCCTCTCCACTTTCAGTTAGCATCAGTGACCCATTGTGCTGGGAAGCCAAGGAAACAATGGAGGCCTACCTGTGCTCCAACAACCACTAATGAAAAAAAAGCACAACAACAACAATCACCATAGCTTGCAAACTTGATAAGTGGACAAATGCTGGGCGAACTTTTAAAAAAGTGCCTTTTGGATAAAGTTGCAGGCGTTTTGACAAGTGCAGCACATTTGATTCTGTTTTTGGAGATATCCATTGCGGTTGGAAAACAAGGCTTCTAGGCATGCCAACCACACGAGGCTCATTGCAAGCAGCAGCAGATATGTCAGTTCACAAAGGTAAAAGGTAAAGGGATCCCTGACCATTAGGTCCAGTCATGACTGACTCTGGGGTTGCGGTGCTCATCTCGCTTTATTGGCTGAGGGAGCCGGCGTACAGCTTCCGGGTCATGTGGCCAGCACGACTAAGCCGCTTCTGGCGAACCAGAGCAGTGCATGGAAACGTCATTTACCTTCCCACCGGAGCGGTACCTATTTATCTACTTGCACTTTGATGACATGCTTTTGAACTGCTAGGTGGGCAGGAGCTGGGACCGAGCATTGGGAGCTCACCCCGTCGCGGGGATTCGAACTGCCAACCTTCTGATCAACAAGTCCTAGGCTCTGTGGTTTAACCCATAGTGCCACCCACGTCCCACGTCAGTTCACAAAGCAGAACGCAAATGATATCACCTGCTCTGGATTTTCTAGGTACAGGAACTTAAGGTGCTCATGAATGTAACTACAGTGGTACCTCTGGTTAAGAACTTAATTCATTCTGGAGGTCCTGAAACTGTTCTTAACCTGAGGTACCACTTTAGCTAATGGGGCCTCCTGCTGCTGGTGCACAATTTCTGTTCTCATTGTCACAGTCTGGTTTACGGGCGGTTGAAGTCCTGGCGGAGAACATCGGGACTGGGGAGAAGACAGTGGGGTGGGAGCAGGAACAAGAGTCCAGAAGCTAGGAGTCCGGAAGCCAAGGGTCAGAGAGCCAGGAGTGAAGAAGCCAAGGGTCCGGGGATCAGGAAGCAAGGAGTCAAGAAGCCAAACGCAGCAAGGCAGGAAGCGTGTTGCTGTGGCAAAGAGCCAAAGGGAAATGCTGTCCTTATATCCCTTCCTGGCTCTTGCCACCAGGTGCTGTGAGTTACCAAGCGGCCTCACCTGTGCAGCCGTGCCTTGCCTCTCCAGAACAAACTTAGGAAGGCCCCAGTCCTGCGAAGCCCTACCAGTCACAGGGCCTGGCTCCTGCACGCACTCCTGACACTCATCCTGAGGTAAAGTTCTTAACCCGAGGTACTACTTCTGGGTTAGTGGAGTCTGTAACCTGAAGCATTTGTAACCTGAAGCGTCTGTAACCCGAGGTGCCACTGTAATACCATTAATATTGAATATGCTCTTGTTTGCTCTCAGTAGTGCCTGTGCCCTTGGGTTTTTTATTTTAAAGAACACACACACACACACACACACACACACACACCAAGAGGTCTTTTGTGGTAGAAAGATTTGGGTGCTATGCAGTGCTTTCCCCAAGGGGTACTCAAGGGTACGCAGTAGTGGCACCTCTTTTTGTTGTTGTTAAAAAGTGTGGCGCTTACTGTAACAACTTCATGGTGAGTACCTGGCACCTATTTTTCTAGAGGAAGAAAGCACTGGTACTACGTCATCTTTGTAATTAACCACTGGGGGAGTTAGTGACTGGCTTCTCTTTTTACATCATAATGGCTCCATCAGGTACAATTAGTGCTCAAGTGAAACACTAGCTTGCATGAAAAATAAACAGTGGCTAGTCCTGAATGGGGGCTCCCTCTCTAATTAACCCTTTGAGGGCAGAACTATTGGACTTTCCAAATCAAGCATTTTCTACTCTCTGCATCATTGTTATTTTTTTAACCCTCATAGCCATGACAGCCGTAAATGCCAACGTGCAATTTAATGTAGGCGTCCTTGACCAGGCAGAGTCCATCCAACCAACGAAGCAATCAGCAAACAAATTCTTAGGCCCCTGGGGCATACCGCACAACTTTGGTGCTGCACCATTCCTGTAGGTATCATGGGAGCATGATGTAATGGCGCCAAGCATTCATGGCGACACAGTATTCCAGAAAGTATTGCTATAGGGGAAGTTCCATTTCCAGGAACTATCACAGCTGATTCACCACCAGCGGACACATAATGGTTTCAGGGCAGGTGAGACCAATGGGTGAGGTAATGTTCAGAAAATAGCAGTGAAAACAAGGAACACATCCGCATTTGAAAGAATGAGTATGCTTGATGTGACATTTCATGCCTGTGTGTGTAAGCATCAAACACAGGAGCCTTAAGCTCAAGTCAATGACAAGCATTACAAACAAGAATGACACTGCTGCTTTGGGAATCGATTAGGAGGGAATCGATTTTCATGGCCAAAGCAGGAAAGAGAACCATTCCTTCGGATTATGATTAAAACAATTCAAGATTGTCAGTGTCAAAATTGGTCCTATGGTGGTTCTGGAAAATGCTCAGGATTAGCCTCTACTAAACCTCAATGGTAAGGAAGTGTCAGTACTGCAAATCTCCAAGAACAGTTCTGTACATGCTTTCTCTGACTTATGGATGGAATCATCTCTATACTGATGGACTCACCACAAGGATAACTGGCCTTTAAATTTGTCGCTTCCTCTTCAGATGCCAAATATCTAAAGATATACACACACAGCTTTCGAAAAGTGAAATGATAAAATAGCAGGTAGCATGGATTCCAAATTCCCACACCACAGAAATACATCCATTAATTTCAACAGGAATTGCTTCCAAGCAATTTTAGGATTACAACCTGAAATAGCCAACCGGCTAGTCTTTCTCAAGAAATGGAAGAAGCCAGAGCTGATTCAGATATATTGGGTTGTAGCCAATGAAATTGTCACATTAGCTCAAGGACTAATGGGGATGGAACATGGAGAGGAAGTCCTCTTACAAGGATGGAAATCCCTGTGCTAATGGGACAACTTCTTTGGCTGTAATCTATACTTGTCACGTAAGGCAGTTTCATTTACACAAAATGGCAAACCTACGCCATAGCTTATTCCAAGGCTCTACATATCTCTCATTTTGTGGAATCTAGGCCCTAGTCTTCTGCATATTCCATAACATTGTACTAGTATTCAAAACTGAATATGGTATGTGGGTTAAATGTGTTTCTGGTACTTCGTGGCTAACTATTTCAGGCCAATTTCAGCACTGGAGCTGTCCATAAAATTCCCCTGGTGACGATAGAAAAAGTATAAGAAGCCATTCTATGTCTGTTGCCATATGGTTTACTAGTAACTTTCCCCCCCATCCAATAGTGGGAAATAGGGCTACACCTTCCCTCTCATGTTAAAACAGAGCAACACCCCCATTTGTTTGAGTTATAGATTTAGAGAGTGTCCCTTGAGAGCAGCAGGATTTAGGTCCCCTACTTCTATATCATAAAATTCAAAATCATCACTTCATATGGTGCGGCTACAACCCAAGCCATTTGTTTGCACATTACATGTGGCAAAAACAGAATAGGCAAATGAGTATGTTTTCCCTCGCATGTTGTAAAGTGTGATAGAAGGCTTGCGTTCATATTTCGTGAGGACCTTCTCATAATCCCAAAGTGTCTGCTAATGTAGAAGGATACTCTCCAGCAACCACATAAGAGAAAGTAAAATGTGAAATGAGTTTCTGCACATTGTGGCACCTTCCAGATGAGGACAGGCTGTGTGATTAGAGGCCTCTGATCTCCAGATCCTGTTAAGGCTGTTACACTATGCCCTGCCTTGCGAGTTTCCTATAATATCAGTCTGCCAATAGCCAGGAAAGAATACCTGATTAGAAGGACCTTCAGTCTGGCTCAGCGAGATACTTAAGCCAAACACTTTTTTTAAAAAGGTGTGTTTGTGCTTTGATTATCTACTCAAACATGGCCTGAGAATATTTTTCTTTCTTGGCAAGTATCTGGGGAACACACCATGGCAATAAATATAGTCCACCATGATGTCATAGAATAAGGTCTACATGGAATTGCTATCTCTGTAGGCCTCCCACGAAACAGTCATCAATCTCTCACAGGGTTTTAAGTTGAAAACCTGATCAGGATAGTACTCAGGCTCTCTCATACACATAACCATGGCCCTATTTGGACAATCATAGCTCAGTTTAATCAGGTGAGCTATGAACAAGGTTGAAGTGGTTGTAGATCAGTAGAAGCTTAATAATAATAATAACAATAATAATAGTAATAATAATAATAATAACAACTTATTTATACCCCACCCATCTGGCTGGGTTTCCCCAGCCATTCTGAACGGCTTCCAACAGAATATTAAAATACAATAGTCTATTAAATGTTAAAAGCTTCCCTAAACAGGGCTGCCTTCAGATGTCTTCTAAAAGTCTGGTAGTTGTTGTTCTCTTTGACATCTGGTGGGAGGGCATTCCACAGGGCAGGTGCCACTACCGAGAAGGCCCTCTGCCTGGTTCCCTGTAATGTGGCTTCTTGCACCGAGGGAACCACCAGAAGGCCCTCGGCACCGGACCTCAGTGTCCGGGCAGAACGATTGGGGTGGAGACATTCCTTCAGGTATACTGGACTGAGGCTACATTTTGCATGCAGAATATTTAGGTTTTATCCTCAGCATTTCCCTGCCTGAAATCCTTGAGAGTCACTGCCAGTAAGCATTGACATTACTGAGGTAGATGGACCAAGGATCTGACTCTGTATTTATTTATTTATTTCACAAGATATATATCCAACTTGATTGTAACAAAAATTGACAGCCTCAAAGTGGTTTACAATAATAATATAAGGCAGCTTCCTAACAAGAATGTTGCCAATGCGTGGAGCCCCTCTGCTCATTTTTCCATGTGAATCTCAGTTAAACCAGGAAGTCTCTAATTAACCCGAGTTTCAATGTTTCATTCAAACCAGGCAACTATGGTTTACTGGCTTCAGTTGGTTTAATTCCTAGACCTGTTCCAAAGCTGGTAACCACAGTTTCCCTGTTTTGATGAAACAGGAAACTATGTTTAATTAAAGGGACCTCCCGGTTTAACTGTGCTTCCTGCAAAGAGAGACAAGCAAGGACTGTGTGTGCCAGCAAGACATTTGCTCGTATCTCACCATGGGCTCCTTGGGGAGGAAGGGCAGGATATGAATTTGATTAATAAATTAAATATATTAAAAAATTAAGCCGAGAGACTGCAGTCCAAATTCAACTGTTATCAACGTTTCAAAGAGTTGTAAGTCTCTCTCCCTTTCCCTGTTTCTTATCTGACAGCTTAACAAAATGTGGATTAAATGCTCTTCTCCCTTCTTAAAAGCCAGTTTGGGGTAGACCCCCTTGTTTCCCCAGTGCCTCACAGCACTCATTTTTGTATGCCCATCTAGCCCCACTGTCACAGAACTACCCAGAAGCTCCTTCAGTTCCCTCTCTTTGGTGTCATTCAGTCATCATGCTGTTGATTCAGTGTGAACAATAATGTATTATTCATTTTTTCCTGAGTTCATCAGTGTCTCAGCTTGTTATTCTTACGATTCCCCAGAATAATAGAGCTTAGTGAGGCAATTTATCCTCAACTATGGCAGTGTGTGTAGGTAATAGAGTCTATTCAAGAATGTTAGGAAGAGGGGAAAAAACAACTATGTTTAATCACCACCATTCCTCTAGAGATTTGGGACACAATGAAACTCTCGGAAGCTCTCCTAACTTACAAGTTTTAAAATACAACCTTCCAGTGAAAAATCGCTAGGACCCAATGGCTTCTGAATCAGAAAATAATGGAATCAAATCCCAACTCAGCCATTACTAGTTTGGGCAAGTTGCTGTCCCTCAGTTTCCTACCTACAGAAGATTGTGATGCATGAAATATTGTTAGCCAAGATGCATCAGGTAAGATGCCTGAATAAGGTCAACATCCTACATGGTAGCTCTACAGCTTTTCCTAGCCCCTGACTCACTTGTTCCTGATTTTTTCACAAATCCATTGTCTCTCTTTCCCTAGGTAAAAATTATGGTCTGCCTGTGCTTCACACCAATGAAAAACAAGAATACAATAGCCCAAACTATATCAAGTTACATGTTGTTATATGATACAGGATTTAGCAGTCTTGCCATATCAGATTTCAAAAGCAAAGAAATTTCAGTTGGGGAATGTAGGTGAGGGGTGGTTGGGAGAAGATTCCTAACAAAGTTTAAGACCCACATTTGGATTGATTTAAAAATTAAATTGCAAAAGAAAGAAAAATAGAATTTGTTGCAGTTCCTTCTTTTTGAACACTTTGTAATAACTACAACAATAGCTACCAACATGGGCAGTTGCTGGTTATCACATAGGTGTCCCTGACTGTCTGACCAGGACACTGAGCACACATGGATACTGTTAAAAGGAAATTTCATCTCATGCAGACAGTGCAGTAAAATCAGAATGAGGATAGTGCAGCATTGTAAATAAGCTCACATACATTTCTAGCCTCTATTTTTCCAGTAGCTTGTACACAAATATATCAGCCAACTGTGGTTTGAAAGAAACAAAAGAACCAAACTTCCTAACCTGGTCACCTGGAAGCAATTCCATCTTCCCACAATGTGACCAGTGAGTAGCTAGTATGTACAAGCCTGAGATAATAAAACATTGTCAAGAAGCTGGTCTCAGTGATGGTTCTCACAGCACAGCTGATTTTGAACTTCTGCCCCTATTATAACAGAGTAGATAGAAACTTTTCCCTCACAATATTTTACCAAAAAAATAAGCACACAGAATGCAGTTGTAGCATAGAATTCTAGGACTCTGCCAGAGTTCTTTTGTCTGCCTGGCAGTGCTATTCCAACAATAGTAAAAAAAGAGCTGTAGATCCCATATGTGATTTGGAAAGCGTTAAGCCTTACAGTAACTGTGGAGTGGAGAATGACGGGTGAATAACACCATGAAAAAGAGGACAGTACTTAACATAACACTGTACAACCACCCCTTCTCTATAATGCTGTCTAAACAGGGATGGTGGAGAAATTTGGTATACTTTGCACTCGAAGCTGAAGTTAACATATTTGCATTTTCCAGAATACTATGAGAATTAAAAATCCAGCTATCCTTTGAAATTTGTACATATTCAAATTTCGCAATGCAGTTTTCCAAACCACACAATGATACCAAAAGTGCACAGATTAGGGAACCGGATGCATAAAAATGAGTTTTTTAAATAACCCCCACAAAAATGTGTTGTATTAGGTGAAATTGCTTACAAAAATATGTAACAAAACTGTATATAATATTTATCAGGAAAAAATTGCACTAAGATCAGTGCTTTTCCCTCCCTAAAAAATGTTTAGGGGTACTCTCATTTTCCTACTCATATTGAAATACTGCTCCTCAGTGAGGCCAAACTTAGATTCACGAAATGTTTAGGGGTTTGCGTACCCCTGCATACCCCCAGAAAAAAGCACTGGCTAAGATAGTGAAGAATATTCATGAGGATTTTTTAAAAGTTGCAAACTGAGGCAAAAATGTAGAGAACAGAAATTAAGACTGAAAGATAAAGAGAACTGAAATTGACAGATCTTTCCACCCCTACTTCTAAATAGTTCATCTGAAAGAGGAAATGCCTCACAAATGAGAATGGACAAATAAAAGAGCACAGTCGATGGAGAAAAATATCCCAAATAAATATTGGCAGCTGGGAAATGGAACAGTAAATCTGATAAAAGGGGTGAGCCAAGAGAAAGTTGATGTGTGGTATTGCAGCTAAGCAAGCTACCTGCCCCCCCCCCCAATATATCTGGGGTTATGCAGGACAGAATGAACTCGGTTACTTTGATTCCCTCAGGCCGTGACATGGCACATACAACACAGATGCAGACTGGATGGATGACACTAAAACAGCTCATATTTCAAGATTTACCTTCTGCTTCTGCTTGAGGTAACACAAAATCCAATTAAGAAGCAGCAATTGCTGATGATCCCTCATTTGCCAGCCTTTCCCAACCAGCCAACTGACCACTCGCATTGACGGGAATCAAAGCAAACGTGAAGCCTCCTCTTAAAATAGTTGTTGAAACTACTGTCGAGAGGACCGTGTCCAAATGGCAGTTTGTTGGAAGCCTCCCTACGACATCCTTATTATGCAGAGAGGAGGAGGATATGCTTATCTGTACATAATAGTGCCTCACAATCAGATGAAATGCACTTTATACCTATGAGATCATCTCTCTCGAGACACAATGCTAAATGCTCCAGACACAAAGACCTTGAAGAGTTATTTGTGCGAGTACCAAAAAATATCTTATTTATTCTGCCAAGGAGTTATCAAATCATGTAGGCTCATTGATTTATATAGGTGCATTAATACACTGAAAATGATTTATCTGAAGTACCTGCTATGCTGCATTATGGCAGCGAAGCCACTTTGATCTTGATGCCTGCAAAAGAGCTTATTCCAGCATCGAAAAGGAATGATGCTAGTCTTAATATTACATTTCCTATATACCCGAGATGCACTTAATGTTGTTACATTTCAAGGAGCCAAAATGAATACATTTGGCCTCTATTTCCTTGCCCTTAAGTTTATGAACAGGATTTACATCCACATCCCAAATACAGAAGTCCACACACCAGATTCTGAGTGTGGACCCTCCATGTGTCCCTAATTTCCAGGGACAATCCCAGATTTACAGAAGCTGTCCCGGTTTCTGATTTGATCATGGAATGTCTTGCTTTTCATTAGGATGTCCCTGTTTTCATTGGAGAAATATTGGAGGGTATGGAGTTATGCGACCACCGAGCCAAGGAAATAAGAAACTATACAACCTTTAGAAGACATCTGGAGGAAGACTTGTATTGTTTTTTAAAATGCTTAATGTTTTATTATGTTTTTGTCTATGTTGGAAGCCACCCAGAGTGGTTGGGGCAACAAAGTCAGATGGTCAGAATATAAGCATTACAACTACATGGGATGCGGGTGGCGCTGTGGGTTAAACCACAGAACCTAGGACTTGGCGATCAGAAGGTCGGTGGTTCGAATCCCTGCAACGGGGTGAGCTCCCGTTGCACAGTCCCTGCTCTTGCCCGCCTAGCAGTTCGAAAGCACATCAAAGTGCAAGTTGATAAATAGGTACCGCTCTGGTGGGAAGGTAAACGGCGTTTCCGTGCGCTGCTCTGGTTCGCCAGAAGCGGCTTAGTCATGCTGGCCACATGTATGCCGGCTCCCTTGGCCAATAAAGCAAGATGAGCGCCACAACCCCAGAGTTGGTCACGACTGGACCTAATGGTCAGGGGTCCCTTTACCTTTACTTACTACTACTACTACTACTACTGCTACTACTACTACTACTGAACAGGACATCCCTATTTTCATCAGAGAAATGTTGAAGGGTACATGAGTGTGGTCAGTTTTTTTTGGGGGGGGCATTTTGGACATGACGGTCAAAATTGGTTTGATTCCCTAAGAGGCCTTCCTGCCACTTATTATGCTGAGCAACAACACTGGTACATGAAGGAGCATAAAGGCTGATTCTTAATGAATTAAATAACAAACAAATCCAAATCTTGGATTAATTAAGAATCAAACTAGAGTAGGGGGATATTCGCCCATCATTCCATATGGAAGAGCTTGATGTAGGTGACTCCCTGCCCCCTTTTGTGTTCTTCCAAGTATTCCCTCTTTTGCACAGAGGACAGTATAATGTGGGATGGGAAAGAATTCAAATCATTTTCAACAGCTTGATTATTTCTGGAAAGTTGAAGAAATGGACAGCAGACGAATGCCTGCCAAGCTAGGATACACTGATGGTTCCTATACTGTTCTTTTCCATTACACTCTCTTATTTTTCGGGGTTTATAGCTCAGCAGTAAAAATCACTCCACTCTGAAACTCAGAACACAAACGTCGAGTCCTTCCTTAGAATGGATTTACACCTTAGACAGTGACAGTTCAAAAATAAAGTATTTGGGCCTGGAAGGTCATTTCTCAGTTGCCACCAGCTGGAATCTTGAAGGCCCCCTCCCCAAATTTTCAATCTCGACCAGCTATAAAGGGTGTTAATAGCTCCTCTCAAACCACTAGGGGCAAGAGCATAAATAATCCCATCTGAAAATCACCAAACACACATTTAACCCAATGGGCCATTTAATGGGTTTTGTAGAAAAATATAGGGCAAGAAATACAAGGACTTTTCCTCTTCCAAGCTTTAATAACACCAACGTTTAAAGGGAACAAGATTTCCAATCCCCAAAAAAAGAAGCAAGTACTTTCAGTCTTTGCTTCAACGGTTGTGGTGACCTTAGTACATAAGGTATACTGAAAATTTGCACATATTACTTAACACATGCTCTGTTACATTTAATACTTCAGGTTCTTTCTACTGCTGTCTTAGTATCTGGGCTGAGTTTTCAGGTATTGTGAGACTAGACATTATTTTTATTTATTTATTAAGATCTTTTTAAACGACCCTAAGCAGTGCACAGACAATAATAAAATTCACCACTAACAATAATAAAAAAAAAGGATGGGAATGAAAGAGAAAAATTAGCCTTGGGATACATGCTGGGGAGATGAGAAAGTGGTTGTGCTTGAAAAAGGTGTGGCTATTTTGTATGGCTATCTGAATGTCTTGTTATACAGCTTAATGTTCCTCTGTGCCTTCTGATGAGGATGGATCTGGCCTGTTCTTTAAAGCATTGATTGGGGGGGGGGGGGACTGAAGCTGGCTCATGTAGACTAGCCAATGTGGAGGAGGTAGGAATGATGCCCTCTTCAACAACCACCCTCCAAAGTTTGGCAGTGTGGGGTTGTCCAGTTGTCCAAAGGGACTGAGAAGGGCATGTATTGCATGTAGTCTACCCTCACTGAAGGAGCATCTCTACCTCCATCGTTCTATCCGGACACTGAGGTCCAGCACCTAGGGCCTTCTGGAGGTTCCCTCAGTGCGAGAAGTCAAATTACAGGGTACCAGGCAGAGGGCCTTCGCGGTAGTGGCACCCGCCCTGTGGAATGCCCTCCCACCAGATATCAAAGAGAACAAGTACCACACTTTTAGAAAACATCTGAAGGCAGCCCTGTTTAGGGAAGCTTTTAATGTTTGATGCATTACTGTATTTTAATATTTTGTTGGAAGCCGCCCAGAGTGGCTGGGGAGGCCCAGCCAGATGGGCAGGTTATAAATAATAAATTATTATTATTATTATTACCCTTGGCTTCACCTTTTTCACCTACCTTATACTGCTGGCAGGATGAAGGTTTTAATTTGGGTCAGATCTGCTCATTTATTGCTCATGTCTAGGCCAGTCAGGTGTGCATTGGAATGGATATTCTGGTGAGCATACCATCTGATTATGGTCCCATGGGGGGGACCCCACTGGGCAAGGCTGCAGCACCTGCTGCAGCACCACGGACAGCTCTTCATGAGCCTCTTGCTCTAACTAAGATTGGAAGACAACAGAGTGCTTTGAGCCTTGGCCTCTGTCTCTCCTAGGATCCACCCCCTTAAGGAGAACATGTGCCTCTTAAAGGGCCAACCCTCTGACCCAAAGGGAAATCTGTCCTACTCTTCATGGTGTCCTGCCTGGGGACTTCTCTGTCATGTTGGGCTAGTGAGGAAGTGTAGGAAGACTCATTTATCAGGGCTGGCCTACATTTCTATGGAATCTAGTTTGCTGGGCTCCTGTCTGCCAGACGTAGGTCCAATGACCTCCAGAGTTGTCGGGGAATGGTCTGAAGATGAGGACAGGGGAATGCATTCTATGGCAGACCAGTTTTTCTCCGGTGGAGAGCTGGAGAGGGAAGAGTCACCCCCCCCTCCACAGCATGTTCAGAAGCAGAGAGACAGAAGCTGAAAAGCTTAGGGAAGAGTTACCCAGTTATGAGATAATGACAAGGGAGCCAGAAGGGAGGGGGCAGCTAGTCAAGACGTCACTTAAGAGTGTGTGTGACCCCCCCCCATCACCATGCACTCAGAGGTCTGAACATATCAGAGAGCAAAGGAGTCAGAGGGAGGGAGGAACTTGCAATTGGTGCCTTAAATGCTGGAGGGTTTAGAGTAGCCAACTGCCCTCCTTGCGGAGAGCTGTATATTTGTGCTTGAAACATGATGCTATAATAAAAGGACTATAAATATATCAAATGCTTGTTAATTCTTATCTGTGAAGTTACTGAAGAGAGAAGAGGACTCTCCAAACCTGGCCAGGCTCCTCATCCATTGATACTGTAGCCTCCAATTTGGCAATCTGGTCACACTTGAGACACCTTAAAGGTAAAGGTGCCTATCCACTAACTTTTAGCTCTGGGGAAATGGGAGAGACTCCTTTCATCTAAGACTGGCCTGCGAGGGATGGGGGATGCAGTCTGAGGTCACCTTGGTATTCTTCAAGGGTGACTAGAGATGAGAAGCATGGGTCAGTTAATGGACTAATCTGCTGCTTAGAGTAAGTGTCAAGTTGCCAGTTTAAGGTTCACAGTGGGATTCTAATTTTGATACAAAAAATAAAGAAAGAATACAAAAGAAAAATCAAACTTGGAAATATTTTTCAGATGTAAATTAAATTGCCACGTAATTTTTGATAGCAAAATCCTACCACTTTAGAGGTTACAGCTGAACATGAATAATAACTGAAATCCATTAGAAACTTGAAAAGATCACACTGAGTATTTATATCTGAACTAGTCTCTTGACAGTGCATAAGCTACAAAATCAGCAGATAACCTATTATCTTTTTTGTTGTTTTTCTTCTTCAAAAAGAGAGAAAAGAAACCATTTGCTCTTTCCTTTGTTTTTATACGTGTCAAAATAAATATGTTTTAATGCTGCATCTTGTGTGTGTGTTTAAAATAATGCAATGTATTTTTGCATAAGTAAATGCAAGTACCTTATTGTTAAAAAGTCACAGACAGGTTGAGATAGTAAACACAATGATTTTCTCTTTTAGTGCATTATAACTGTTGGGATAATTGTCATTGCTAGCAACGTACATTTGTTTTAAGATGAATAATAACACAGCCCAGAAAGGTTGCATTAAATCTCTTTTTTATTCAAGTCACAGAATTGGTTTGAAAAGAGCTGAATGTAACTGGAAGAAATTCTGTACAAAGAGCTAGCAATGAGAGTTAGTCTTAGCCAACTTGAATATTCTATATGTAATAGGATAGTGTACTTGTTGAATATGAACTCCTTTCTTCCAATCAAATAATGTATTCCTTGTGGGTCATTTTCAGGCTTTGGGCTCTTGATATTGTATCCTATATTACACTTATACAGTTGCGACAGTGGTCTGATGAACACCAGGGGGCACAGGGGCTAGAGCAGAGAACCTTTGGGTCTGCCTTACTTTGCAGTGAGCCACTCAAAGCTGGAGGTCAAAGGTGTCTCTGGTCTATGATGCCCTCCTCAACTGCCCTCCTAACTCTGTCTATGAGCTTTGCCTGAGCAAGCATAAAAACTTCCTATGATGTACACTATGTTTGTCTGGTGACAGATGTGATGGCAGCAGATCCATACATTTATTTATTCCATTTATAACACACTTTTCTTCCATCAAGTATATCTGAAGGAGCATCTCCACCCCCATCATCCATCCCAGACACTGAGGTCCAGCTCTGGTGGGTACCCACTTTGAGAAGTGAGGATACAGGGAACCAGGCAGAGGGCCTTCTCAGTAGTGGTGCCCACCCTGTAGAACGCCCTCGCAGCAGATGTCAAGGAAATAAACATCAATCTGACTTTTAGAAGACATCTGAAGGCAGCCCTGTTTAGGGAAGTTTTTAATTTTTGATGTTTTGTCGTGTTTTTAATATTCTGTCGGGAGCTGCCCAGAGTGGCTGGGGAAACCCAGCCAGATGGGCTGGGTATAAATAATAATAAATTGTTGTCGTTGTTGTTGTTGTTGTTAGTTACCCATATGCCTAGCCTCACTGGTTTTTAAAAATATATCTCTAAGAGATTTGACTAGTTATTTTCATTTTTGCCTGGAGAAAGGATGACCAAACATGAAACTTTGGGGTAGCCACAGCAAGGAAGTTTTAACTTTATTCGGATTGGCTCTGCCCTGCTTTGTATAACCACACTCTGGTCATGCTGATGTTTTTCTCATTATTTGAGCAATAGTTTAATTATACCATCTAACTGCACACCCAGACTTTGGTGCTTTGTGAGCCTGGTGGCAGCAGAGCAGCACCATTCCAGCATGACCATTGCCAATATAGTCATTTAACAGCTGCTAGTCTATCTTAAAGATAGGAACCCATCCCCAAAACTCTGTTCTCTGTTCATTCCACAACAATGGCATCTCTAAGGTCCCCTTTCATGCCTTCTTCTCTTTATCATGTAGGGAGAAAAATGCACCAGGTAAAATGTGAGCTAGAAGAGTGATCTTGAGTTAGTATTCAGTTAGACAAAGAAGTCTATATCAGTAGAAGTACACTGTCCAGATCAAGGGAAGGAATAGTACCACTCTATTCTGCCTTTGTCAGACCACACCTGGAATACTGTGTCCAGTTCTGTGGACCACAATTTAGGAAGGATGTGGACAAGCTGGAATGTGTGCAGAGGAGGGCAACTAAGATGATCAAGGGTCTAGAAGTAAAACATCACCACCACCATCACCATCTCCTGCCAATCTGGCTGGGTTTATGAGGAACAATTTAAAGAGCTGGGTATGTTTAGCCTGGAAAATAGTGTCCTGGGACCTTAATTTAAAAGTTCTCCGATCACACAAAAAGATGGTGTATCCCAGGCACGTCCAACTCCCAAGAGACTGTGATCTACTCCCAGTATAAAAAAGCTGGCAGTGATCTACCCATTGCCATTGCCAAGAACTGCTGAAGTTTTTTGGGGGGAGGATTGAGGAAAGAGTGCCCAGAGATGTTGAGCTGTTTTTGAGAAGGATGAACCAGAGTTCACTTAACTTAATACCGTGATCGACCTGTTGTACATGCCTGGTGTATCCCACTGTATAAGTGCAAGGGACGTACCTGTTAGGGGACATGAAGATTTCCCTCTTCCCCATTCCTGAGTCACTTCCAGTGTCAGAGCCCCAGCTAGCACAATAGTGCACAGAGATAGGTGCTGCAGTCAGGCTAGGTGCGAGTTCTGTGCCCTTCACCCATGCCCCACTCTTGCTTTCAAATTGTCCACCTGCCTATCTTTCTACATGATGAGATGCAGGGGAGAAGTGGCAAATTGAAACATGGCCCTGAGTGAAAGTCAAGCCACAGCACTGGAACAGATCTTAGTTCCACGACACTGACGATGACAAGTCTATCAAATGAGATGCCTCCTTCTAAGTCAGCCTGCAACTCAGAGTCAGCCTTTACAATGCATCCATCATC
This sequence comes from Podarcis cretensis, assembly GCF_951804945.1. Taxonomy (NCBI): domain Eukaryota; kingdom Metazoa; phylum Chordata; class Lepidosauria; order Squamata; family Lacertidae; genus Podarcis; species Podarcis cretensis. The sequence goes on from NC_137187.1 coordinate 16,872,721, forward strand.
TCCCACTGAATAAAAGATTCTGACATTTACATGGCTTAAATAGAGCTGTTCAAGGCCTAGAAAGCTGACTGCTGCAGGTTTTCATAGAGAACGCTACCAGCATACCAGTCTACTTTCCTATCGGGCTTGCCTCCAGCAATATGAACCTAAGCCACCTCCTGGTCAACAAAGATTGGTTGGTCCTCTCTTCACATGAGGTAAATAAAGGACTAATGGGCAGGGGTGAATCTCACTCCCTTCCCTCCCTGCCCTAACATCACCTTAGGAAGGATTGACAGTCTGCATTTAAAGATTCAGCCCAATGACTGATTCCTTCCCAAGCTACACTTTAAATCAGGGACAGGACAGGATGACGGAGAGCACAGAGGATAGCGAATCATTGATAAATGGGATTAAGAACTAAGAGCAAGTTATCTCTTACAAAGCACATTATAATCTATAGTTTCTACCGGCCCTAGCTGTTAAAAGACTGGCATCAATTTAATTTCAAAGCAATTGTGTTTAATTAGCCAGCAGCTATTTTATCTTCTTTTGACCTCCAGGAAACCCTTTGATATTGTGAATCCAAAGGGTGGTCAATGCATCCTTGCGGGAAGGAGTGGTCCCAGCCAACTTGAAAGAGGTGGTGATTTGACTGCTCCTGGAAACAGTCCACCCTGGACCCTCTGGTTTGTGATAACTACTGCCTGGTCACAAATAGCCCCTTTCTGGGGAAGATGATTGAGAAGATTGTGGGGCAACTTTTGAATGAAACAGATTATCTCAACCTATTCTATGTGGGGCTGGGTCCACAGAAAAACAACATTATTCAGAGCTAAAGAAAACTATGAATGGAAATGTATAGCTACAGACAGGTACTTAACAAGACCTTTTAAAAATTTCATTCATAAATTTTATATATATACACACACAGTGCTTTTTTCTAGGGGTACGCAGGGGTACGCATACCCCTAAACATTTTTTGAACCTTTGTACTTTTGTCCATTTACTATATTTATGTTATTCTAAAGCAGCAATGCTGCAGCAAGCAAAGGCTATAGCAGCCAAGTCAGCTGCTTGTGGCTGGAAAGCCAAACAGGATGTGTGTGACTGTTGCCATGGAAACAAAGGGGCAGTCCATTCTGTACTGAGCACCGGATGTTAGCTCAGTGTGTGTGTCATATGACCTGTACAGGATGTACATGGGTGGAGTTTGGAGTTTCTCTCTGTTTGTTGATGAGAGCAGACATGTTTTCTCTATATGACTGCTGAAGACAGGAATAAAACATGTAGATACATTTCTGTCTGTGTCTGATTCCCCTCCCTGGGGATATGCGGAGAGCAGGGAGGAGGAGAAGCAGTTTGGTGTGTTTTTCTCACAGCCTGAGGAAAATCGCCGGAACGGACCTCGTGTATTTCACCTGCCGGGAGTCGCCGGAGGGAGGTCAAAAGAATTCAGCCGGTGCCTGGAGAGATAGGCACATACCTCTGACCGGCCCTGAATTCTGACATTGGTAGCAGTTGACGGTTGCTACGATCCATGGGAGTCTGCATCAAGGAGACTGTATTCATCCCTCTCCATGGAAGCCTGAGATGGAAGCTGATTCTCTGCAGCTAGAAGCTGACCAGAAGAAGCTGAAAGCCAAGCTACGGAGCCCAGGTATGAGATTTTCGGGCTTAAGAGTGTGAATGCAGATGGATTAATTCTCTGCTTCATGGGAGCAACGTTTGGGAAAAACAGCTCCGAGAGAGAAGAGTCTGCATTCCAAACATTCCTGTGGTTTTTCCTGTCCAAGGAAAGGAATGTGGTTGCTTAGCAACGCAGGCCAGTTTCAAGATAAGGGCTGGATGCCAGGCTATGCTCGGAGAAGCAAAAACAGCTGGTGTTTTGACTAGGAACTGTGAAAGGGACTTTCCAAGCGGCTAGTGTTATTGCTGCCAGGTGCACAGTGTGTAAACAAGCCAGCTATTGGATTTTAGAGGCTTGTGTTTGAGAGTCAATGCAAGGACTCAAAATGGATGCCAAGAAGGGGGGAGGCCTGCCTTCTCCACCCCTTTTGACCAGTGACAATTATGCATCTTGGTCTATTAAGATGAAGGCCTTGCTGCAGAATCAGAGACTGTTTGAGGTGATTGAGAACCCCATCCCTGCAGCACCAACGCGTGCTTGGGAATCACAGGATGTGAAGGCCAGAACCGCTATAATTCTGTGCGTGTCGGACTCTCAGCTTATTCATATACAAGGTTTACCGCACGCGAAAGATGTTTGGGACACGCTGAGAAGGACACATCAGAGAGATGCAGGTTCTTCAGCGTTGCTGTATTTTGAAAAGCTGACCAACCTGAGGCTTGCGCCTGATGGAGATGTTCAAACGCACCTGACGGAAATGAAATTTCTGCGTCAGCAGATGGTGGAACGCAATTTCCGTCTGCAGGAGGAAGTGTTTTGTTTCATGGTGATCAACAGCCTGAATCGGACTTACAAAACGGTTGCCAGTCAGCTGGGGTCTCTCCCAGCGCAAGATCTAACGTCGGACAGGGTCTTTGCCGTGGTTCTGAACGAACATGACAGACTTGCTGCCCTGGAAGTCAAGGACAGGGGGAGGGAAGAACGGAGTTCAGACACCCCCACTGCTGTAGCTACTGGAGAAAATGCCGTAGCTTTGAACGTTGTCCGATGCCACAATTGTGGACAGACTGGGCATCTTCAGCGGAACTGCAGGAAGCCACGTCAGAACAAAGGAGCCAAGGGAAGCTCCACGAAGTCTGAGGCGTCAGGCAGAAGTCATGCCAAGTCACAGGCGAAGCCTGCAAAGGCTTTGATGTCCCTAAAAGCCACACCGGAAGCGGGGAATTTCTTTGCCCTAGACACCGGGTGTACGCAGCATATGTGTCGACACAGAGGACTATTTTCGTCGTTTAAGAAGCAAAGCTTCGTTGTACAACAAGCCAACGGTCGAGAGCTGGAAGCCACCGGAATTGGGACTGTGTATCTTAAAAGTCTGAACTTGACTATAAACGATGTTTATTTGGTTCCAGAGTTGAAGTACAATCTGCTCAGCGTTTCGCAGATTGCCAAGAAGGGACTAAAACTGTCCTATGATGATCAACGCTGCGAGATCTACAAAGATGGAGAGTTGTATCTTTCTGCCGAAGAGAAAGATGGACTGTATTTGTTGACTTTTGATCAAAGTGATTACATGGAATGTAATTCTTGTGATTCTAACATGATTTCTTTTGCAGGTGTAGCTGAAAAGAACGCCAAGCAGGTCACCTCAAGGGTCGACAGGGCATTTCAGCGGGTGTATGCTGATGTGATTGGTCCTTTAGCACCATCTAGAGGCAATGCAAAGTATTACCTAATTTGTGTTGATTCTTTTACAGGTTTTGTCTGGATTTATCTTTTGGAGAGACCGAAAGAAGCCTTAGAAAGGTTTAAAGAGTTTTGTGACAAGGTTAAGAATATGCATGATGCTGACATAAATTGTCTTTGCACAGATGAGAAGCCAATTTTTCTCTTACAGGATTTCCAGAGGTTCCTGAAGAAGAAAGGGATAAGACACAAAATTGCAGCTTCCGAAGAAGCTTGGAACAGATGTGTCTGTGTTAGAGTGAACAAAGAATTGCAAAAGGGAATGCATGCGCAATTGCTTAGTTCACATCTGCCACATGAGTACTGGGCTGAGTCGCTAATGTCATATTGTTACACGTGGTTGAGAAAGGTTTCAAAAGACTTGGGATGTTCTCCCTTTGAGAAACTGTTCCACAGAAAACCTTCTGTTGCCCATTTCAAAGTTTTTGGGTCTCATGTGAGAACAGAAGCTCCGGGTGGAGTAAAGAATGCCAGAGGCGTTTTTGTGGGTTATGAAAAGGGTCTCTACAGAGTAATTTTGTCTGAATCTGGTAAGGTGATTCTCACAAAATTTCTAGAGAGTGCTCCTGAACAGGAGCGAGTGATTGTTCACACTTTTCCCACAGGTGATGATGATGATGATGATGATGAGTTTGATCTTATTGAGTTCAGTAGTACTGATGATGACAGCGATAGCTCAGACAGCTCAGTTGTCACAGTCATTGAGAAGAAATCTCACACAATGACTAGACCCTCAGAAGAGGAGGATGAACCACTGATTAAGCTTAGTACTGGTTCTCCAGAGAGTTCAGAGGCTGAACCAGAAAGCAAGGGAGAGCAGCACCTCTTACGTAGGTCTGAGAGAGCAACGAAGGGTGTACCACCCACGAGGTATTCAAAAGAGTTTGCCAACCAAGCTATTGCATATGTTGCTGTTGTAAACGACCAAGGTCAAATTGAAGCTGTGTCTGAGTCAGAGACAAAGGCACAACAGAGAGTTGCTAACCAAGGTAATGCAGAAGCACTCATTCCTTGGAAGTCACACAACCAGAGAGGTACATTGGTAAAACCAGTGGCGGGTAGTTCCAAGGGTGGAACTGAAACAACAGGGGAGTGTTATAAGTATAACAACTGTTTGTTTTCTTCTCTGGATGACGCTTTGCTCGCAGCACGCATTGATACTTTAGGGGGAGTATGTTATTCTAAAGCAGCAATGCTGCAGCAAGCAAAGGCTATAGCAGCCAAGTCAGCTGCTTGTGGCTGGAAAGCCAAACAGGATGTGTGTGACTGTTGCCATGGAAACAAAGGGGCAGTCCATTCTGTACTGAGCACCGGATGTTAGCTCAGTGTGTGTGTCATATGACCTGTACAGGATGTACATGGGTGGAGTTTGGAGTTTCTCTCTGTTTGTTGATGAGAGCAGACATGTTTTCTCTATATGACTGCTGAAGACAGGAATAAAACATGTAGATACATTTCTGTCTGTGTCTGATTCCCCTCCCTGGGGATATGCGGAGAGCAGGGAGGAGGAGAAGCAGTTTGGTGTGTTTTTCTCACAGCCTGAGGAAAATCGCCGGAACGGACCTCGTGTATTTCACCTGCCGGGAGTCGCCGGAGGGAGGTCAAAAGAATTCAGCCGGTGCCTGGAGAGATAGGCACATACCTCTGACCGGCCCTGAATTCCCCCCCCCCGATTTGAACTATAAAATGGTGATTTTCTTGAGTCAAAATGAGAGTATTCCTAATTTAGAAAAAAGCACTGTACACACACACACGTCCATTTGAAGATGATTTCTGTGTCCACCAGGTAAGTTCCCTTGGTTTATCTAAAGGACACATTTCCAAATGAGCAAGAAACAAAACATTGGGATAGAGATCGATGTGCTGAGAGAGCAAATATTTTGCCATACATTGCTAGCAATGCTGTTCCAGCCTTCAGGTTTGGCATGGCGTCAGAGAGGCTGCCTCTGAAAGTTGATCCACAATATTTTTCAAAGTCTCTCATGATATAGAGGTCAGCAGCGTTGCTCATCGTTGCTAGTTTCATTTCCACTAGCTGCTAATAAAAACATCATGAGGTAGTTTGCAAACTAACAGGGCGTGAGTGTGCACATGTATCTATAACCCTACAATTTTAATTCTCTCTGATTTCCTCTTGATATCCTTTCCTTACGTCTGAGGATCAGGCTGCTCCAGCACCTCAGAATCCTTCCAGCTTATTCACAGCTGCATGTGTAGAGCAGGCTGCTGAGCCTGACAATTTGATCTGAGAAGCTACAAACGGGTGTTATGTTTTTCCATGGTTTGTTGTGAGCAACAATGTGCCATTTCTGGCCTGCTGAGAGGTGGTTTTTCTTCAGTCAAAAAAGACCCGAAAAGAGACATCTTCCAAAATGTTAAGAATTCTGTTTCTAGCCTGTTGTAATGCACTGAGTGCCTTTACTGCAATGGAACATGGTGCTATGCTCCCTTGGCCTCAGGAAAAAAAAGATAAGGAGATTTAGCATCCCACAGGAGGGGCTGCTTTGTACAGACTTTGCAGAGTGACTATGCAGACAGCCAATCACTTGTGATCTCCACCAGCATGGTCCTTCAAAGCAAATATTTATGCATTTGTTTATACCCCACCTTTTTCTCTGAGGAACTCAAGGTGCAACCCTGCAAATTAGGTTGGGCTAAGAAGCAATGACTAGCCCAAGGTCGCCCATTGAGCTTCATAGCCAAGCGGAGATTTGAACCCTGGTCTCATAGGTCTCACGATGACGGATTTCCGGCATCCTAAGCATACAGTGGGCTTCCTCCCCTTGTGGATGGTGGAGGAGGGGAGCTGGAGGGCTGTTATAGCAGAGCAGGCCCCACTCTCTCCTTCCACCCTAACTACAATTGCATGGAGGGTAATGCCTAAACAGAGCTACACCGTAGATACGTGTAGATATACAGATATGCACAGCAGGCCATATGTAATGGTGACAACCTAATCACAGTAATAAAACAAGGAACCATACGTTTTTTACATCCCATGACCCATAACCTTTCTTTATGTATACAGAAGAATATGAGATGTTTTATGACTCTTTGTTTGCTGTATTTGAACTACTATATAATCTTCGTTCTGATTTGCAGTCTTTCTAACTAGCAGTTCTGCTTAGGGCTGTCCTATTGTGATGGTTTTAATAAACTGGGTCCCTACACGATGTTGTTATTCTCTGATGTCAAGGAACGGCCAGGTAAAGAGTGGGGGAAGCCATGTGCCCAAGACTGCCCCCCCCCCGGGAAAGTACAGAGGGAGAGGATTTAGATCCTAGTTCCTGGTGGTGGGAAACTGACCATACCCCAGAGGAGGGGATGAGCTGGGAAGTGCTGGAGGCTGGGAGCTTGAGAGACAGTGAAGAGGTGGAATCAGACAAGTGCCTCAACACAGGGCAAGGACAGGAGGAGCCAAACAAGGCAGTTCTCCCTTTGACAGCTTTTCTGCTGACAGCTTGCGGCATATTGCCGAGCAGAGAGCTAGGCAGACACAGAGAGCGTCTCTTGGAGCTTGCCGTAGATAGAGGGAGGGGCCTGACACAGAGGGCTAGGGAGTGCAGGGGGAGCTACAAGTCAGTCTGGACAACAGCTTCACTAAGACAGAAGCAACCTTAAGAAATCTCCATGTGTTCTTTGTTCTACTTTACTTAATAAAGAAATTGCAGTCAAACCTCGGCTCCTGAATGGCTCCATTTTCAAACATTTCAGTTCCCGAACGCCGAAAACCCGGAAGCAAATGCTCTGGTCTTTGAGCGTTTTTCGGAAGCTGAATGTCTGATGTGGCTTCCATTTGAGTGCAGAAAGCTCTTGCAACCAATCAGTAGCCATGCCTCGGTTGCCGAATGTTTTGGAAGCCAGAATGGATTGCGTTTGACAACCGAGGTTTGACTGAAACTGCAAGTTAGCCAAATGTTTCAGTCCTTTTCTCTGATTTGAAAATAATAATAATAATAATAATAATAATAATAATAATAATAATAATAATAAATTTTATTTATATCCCGCCCTCCCCAGCCGAAGCCGGGCTCAGGGCGGCTAACAACATTAAAACAGTATGACATTATAAAACATTATAAAAATGAATTAAAATCAAAATTGATGGCAACCATAAACTAAAGCTTTGTAAAGATTGCCAAAGGAGGGAGTCAGGCTGCGCCCTGACCAAATGCCAGGTGGAACAGCTCTGTCTTGCAGGCCCTGCGGAAAGATGTCAAGTCCTGCAGGGCCCTTGTCTCTTGTGACAGAGCGTTCCACCAGGTTGGAGCCGCAGCCGAAAAAGCCCTGGCTCTAGTTGAGGCCAGCCTAACCTCTCTGAGGCCTGGGACCCTCAAGGTGTTTTTATTTGAAGATCGTAAGTTCCTCTGTGGGGCATACCAGGAGAGGCGGTCCCGTAGGTACGAGGGCCCTAGGCCGTATAGGGCTTTGAAGGTTAAAACCAGCACCTTAAACCTGATCCTGTACTCCACCGGGAGCCAGTGCAGCTGGTATAGCACCGGATGAATGTGATCTCTAAGCGAAGACCCTGTAAGGAGTCTCGCTGCGGCATTCTGCACCCGCTGGAGTTTCTGGGTCAGTCTCAAGGGCAGCCCCACGTAGAGCGAGTTACAATAATCCAGTCTGGAGGTGACCGTCGCGTGGATCACAGTGGCTAGGTCAGGGCGAGAGAGGTAAGGAGCCAACTGCTTAGCTTGGCGGAGATGAAAAAATGCCGCCTTTGTTGTAGCTGCAATCTGCGCCTCCATGGAGAGGGAGGTATCGAAGATTACACCCAAACTCTTAACGGACGGTGCTGGCACTAATTGCACCCCCGCAAGAGATGGGAGTTGCCCCCTCAGTCCCATGTCGTCCCGTCCCAGCCAGAGGACCTCTGTCTTCGAAGGATTTAGCTTCAGCCGGCTCCCACGTAACCATCCAGCCACAGCCTCCAAGCATCTGATCAGTGTGTCTGGGGCCGAGTCCGGGTGGCCGTCCATCAACAAATAGAGTTGGGTGTCATCAGCATACTGATGGCAGCCCAGCCCAAAACTCCGGACAAGCTGGGCGAGGGGGCGCATAAAGATGTTAAAAAGCATCGGGGAGAGTATTGCACCCTGAGGCACACCACACACCAAGGAGTGGCGGGATGACAATTCCCCCCCAAGCGCCACCCTCTGTCCCCGACCAGAGAGAAACGAGCGCAGCCATTGAAGGACTGTGCCCTGGATCCCCACGTCGGCAAGGCGGTGGTCCAGGAGTTCGTGATCGACCATGTTGAAGGCTGCTGACAGGTCTAGAAGAATCAGCAGCCCCGGCCCGCCTCGATCCAGCTGCCTGCGGAGATCATCTGTTAGGGCGACCAGAGCCGTCTCGGTCCCATGACCAGCGCGGAAGCCGGACTGGAATGGATCCAGAGCTGATGTTTCATCCAGAAACCTACCAAGCTGTTCAGCAACCGCTCTCTCAATCACCTTACCCAGGAATGGAAGATTCAAAACCGGGCGGTAATTGGATAGATCTAAGGGATCTAATGATGTTTTCTTTAAGAGCGGGCGCACCACTGCCTCCTTCAGTTCCCCTGGGAATGTCCCGGTGCCAAGGGACAGATTGATGATATCCCCCAGGGGGGCCCGCACCTCTTCTGGACACGCTCTAATCAGCCAGGACGGGCACAGGTCGAGAGGACAGGTGGTGGGCTTTCCAGCTCGGAGGAATCTGTCTACATCAGCTGGGGATATCCAGTCAAAGTGGTCCAATACTGAACCCGAGGACAGTCGAGGGGCCTCCAGTTCCTTTATTGTATCCAAATTGGCAGGGAGGTCATGGCGGAGCAACAAGACCTTCTCCGCAAAAAAGCTCGCAAATGCCTCACAGCTGTGTGTCAAATTGTTATTTAAATTTGGCTGTCCTTCGAGGGACGTTAAAGACCGAATTATACTAAATAATTGCGCCGGGCGAGAGCTAGCGGATGCAATGGAGGCCGAGAAGTAGGACTTTTTAGCGGCCTTCACTGCCATCTCATAGGTTTTCATAAAAACCCTATAAGATGTTCTTGAGGCTCCGTCACGGGCACCCCGCCATACTCGCTCTAGCCGTCTGAGGTCCCGCTTCATTTTCCGGAGCTCCTCGGTAAACCAGGGAGCCCGGTTTCTGCGGGGTCGCAGAGGGCGCTTAGGTGCGATCTCATTGATGGCTGCCAGGAGCTGGGTATTCCAGGCCTCAACAAGCTCAGTCAATGAGTCGCCAGGGGGAGAAAGGTCCCGCAAGGCTTGACGGAATCTATCAGGGTCCATCAGCCTCTGCAGGCGAGCCCAAATTGGCTCGCCACCCAAGCAGGGTGGGGGTGGAACGTCAATCCTGGCTTTCAGAGCATAGTGATCAGACCATGGCACCTTCATCGAAGGAAACATGATCACATCTATACCGACGCCAAAGATCAAATCCAGCGTGTGGCCTGCTTGATGTGTGGGGCCCGAAACAAACTGGGAGAGCCCTAGTGTCGCCATGGAAGACACCAGGTCCAGAGCCTGTGAGGAGGGAGTGGCATCAGCATGGATGTTGAAGTCCCCCAATACCAATAGGTTAGGGAACTCCAAGGCCCAGCCGGCCACCGCCTCCAGCAGGCCTGACAGGGTGGCTGCTGGTGCGCTAGGTGGCCGGTACACCAGCCAGACAGCCAAGCTCACCTTGGAGCCCCACACTAGGCCAACACATTCAATGCCGGGGATCTGCTCTCCTTGTCAGCTCTCTGACATCTTGGTTCCATGTTTTATTTAAAGGTGTTCCCTCACCTGGGTAAGAACAAGTGGTGGAGAAATTAATTCCCGCCACAACTGGATGATGTGACAGGAAGGACCTGTCCTTTGAACTGGAGCGCTTGGTTGCATGGCCCTTTGGAGAACTTGAGTTCAGGCACGCAACACAAGGTGGCAAAGAATCTGCTGCCTCTGGGTTCACAGAAACTGCCTTAGTAAAGAGCGTCCTGCTGGCTTCACCAAGAAAAAAGGTAGCGACTGAGGCAGCTGCTAGCTTTCATTATCAGCTGGAGGAAAAATGCTGGGCAAGGGGCCAAGTACTAGAGAGAGGCAGCCCAGAGAATAAAACAGTGGAAGGAACGAAAAAGCCATATCACTCTCTCCCCCTGCTACCCCAGTCACCTTTCTGAGCCTACAGCACATGCCCATTCTCATTCGACATCCCTCAGCCACAGGATCCTGTAGAGCGTAAATCAGTTGTACTGTACTTACCGGCAGCACCATAGGAGAAAAGGAAAATGCTTAACAGAAGATTGCATGTTGTGTCAGAAAATATGGCGCTGCATATTATTCACACTTCAATTGTTGCAGATGAGTGTATAGAAAAGCAGTATGAAAGGCAGGTCAACAGGAGCCAAAATCCCATTTTCTTTATAGATATTAGCTGGTTGACTTGCCAGCTTCCTACAGATCAAAATGTCACTACTCGGTATTGGAAAGATTTGTGATTTCCCGTCCAACTTTAGGTCGGATACTAAAAACAAATGCATGCATTTTTTTCCTTTTAAGCTGACAACAAAAGAAAGAATAATTTAAGATGCTACAAAATCAGAATGGAGAGACTATGACTCACTGTTTATAGAGCACCGTCAAGGCATGCAGTGCATTGCAGAGTTCTGTAAGCAAGAAGGAAGTCAGGCCCTGGTTCCAAGAAGCTCACAATGTCAATGTTGATAGTAAGGGAAGGAATAGGAGGAATTGTACAAGATGGAGCCATCACAAGGAGCAGAGCTCTTCTACCTAAATCTAATCCCAAGAATTGGTTCTGTGCTTTATTTTTCAGTATTCAGTATTCAGTAGGCATACTGTATTTTGGTAAATAAAGAATAGCACATCCCTAGGATCATCCATGAGCTTGCTCAGAAACACTCAGAAGAGGAGGAATCTTTGGTCCTCTACATGTCATTGGGCTTCGACTCCCATCATACCCAGCCAGTATGGCCAATGCCAAAGGATAATGGGAGTTGTAGTCCAACAACACCTGGAGGGCCATTTGCTGTACACCATTGCTGAATGGAACACTGTCTCTTTCTCACCCTTTTTGCTTATGTTGCTCTGCAGGACAGCATTTCCACCATGAATGCTATAAGATCAGTGGCACCTTTCTCCAATTCCTCAACATTTCTTCCTCTGTGAAACAGGCTTCCACTCTTCTGTCTCAGTGCAGGTTTTAGAGTTTACTCTAGTGTTTGCAAGGTGGCCAAGGGAGATGGAAATTATTTCCATTTGCAGTAAAAAGGAAAACAAAAAGTCCTTCAGTACTCTGCAGCCTCCCTGGCTGCCTCATGCTTCCTGATCTGAAAAAAGCTCCAAAGGAGGAATTACTCCCCCTCCCCTCTAAAAGAAAAAAACAACTGATTGAAATGCAGGCAGTTTGCAACCTGGGAAGGCTGCAAATTGCAGACCACTGGAGAGATGATTTGAGGAATGAAAGAAATAATACTCAAACTTCCCTTGGCTACTTTAGAAGTAAGGTAAGTGCATCAAAAGGCCATATATCACACCCACAAGAATGTCAGACATTTTCTCTCCCCTTTGATAAATACAATTTATTTTCATATTAACTGATGGAGAATAGCAAAAGGAAATGCAGTAATTTTTTTGGGTACAGCCCTAATGTAAACATCACCTCCAAATGAAATTTTAGGTGTCAAACTTGGAGCTAGTTGATATGGATCTCCCCCCCCCACAAGAGAATCTAAGCATGATTCAAGTGACCCTGACAATGGTCTCTGCATATGGCTTGACCAGTACTAGACTGCTGAGCTGCACAAAAAAAGTCTGTAGTGCTTTAAAGTTCTCAGTTGTAAAAATCTAGATCAGTGGTTCCCAATTGGTCTTCTACGTAACCCAGTAGGGCCTGTGGCACCATTCACATGAGAAAAAGTACCATAGAGATATCTAAATTTCCAAAAATAGAAGTTCAATGGCTTCGCTTTTGAAAAACAAGGGTCTGCAGCACTTGGCTAACTGGCAACCACTGATGTGCCGCTGCTGGCAAATTGCATGCTGAGCGCTTTGCAGGGTCTCCGTAAAATCACCAGAAGGGGGAGCTTTCCTTGTATCCTGAAAATAGGACGCTCAACGTCCTATTTTCGGGGTGGGCTCAGCTCTAATTATATGGCAGGGTGGATGTGCTGCCTACAGCGCTCTTGTAAATATTTAATTTAACCCTCCTCAGGGCTAATGTCTCTCCAGCATTTTGGATCACATTGACAGTTCCAGAGAAGACAGGGTGAAGTGGCTGGGTTTCTCCCCCTCCCCTTTTGATCTTTTTCATAATCATAACGCAATTGTTCTTTGCTTTCATCCTCTGTCATACTAAAGCATGATGAATAGCTAGCCTGAGAAATGTTCTACAAGGAAACCTGATTGCTGAGAGCAGGGGGTTTCTTTGCGGGGTGGGGGTGGGGTGGGAATGTGCTTTTTTAATGGTGGGTTGGAAGATGTGCCATAGCAGGCAGGTTTTTCTGCTTCACCGGGGCTCTGAAAAACCAACCTCTTCTTTAACGCGCGCAGGATGCCTGCCTTTCTCGCTCCTCGTTAAAAGAGCTAAGTGGAGTGACAACTTCAGAAAGCCTCCCTAATTTAAAAAGAGCGAGACTTTGACATCCTTGATTAACAATGCAGCAACTGGAAGGAGACTTGACAGAAAAGACAACTGAGGCTATCCTCTCAGAGAAACAAACAGCTCATTTACAAATTGCACTTCATTAGGCTGCCGCAGATTAATCCAATTGTAGATGGCAAAATGTAACTAATGCTGCATAATTTTGGATGGAAGTACCAGTAAAACTTAATTTTCCTTAAAATTACATCCTTTGAAAATGAGCGTTCTTGCATCTTTCTGCTGCTCCCCGCTTAACCAGAAACTACGGGAAAGTATTGAAGCTGTCTCTGGAGATGAGAGACAAATGCTGTTTGGCTGTGAGGCAAAGGATTATAAACCATTCCAGCAAAAAGCTTCTTTAAATTTCAGTATTTATTTCACCAAAAGACTCCAAATGTGTTGTGTTTGAGCTCCTGGACATAAATGGCTCTTAAATCCAAATTAGTTTGCCAACATCACGTTGAATCTATTTTTATTATTTGTTTTAATTTCTTTACTGCATTTATATTCCACCTTTTTCTTTTTTACCCTCTTTAATCCCCACAACAACCCTGTGAGGTAGGGTAAAATGAAATTATGGAATAAAATTTAAAAATATGTATTAAAATGATAGTCTTGAATGATTTTTTTGCCAAACAGGTAAACTGTGATGCAGTGAAAGGCCCACGGTCACCTAGTGAGGTTCATGACCTGATGGTGATTTGAAATCTGGTCTCCCAGGTCCAAGTCTGACACCACACTGACTCACTAAACAGATCTGGTCTAACCCAAAGAGCTTCATGTTTAGCCTTTAATTGCTGAGGCAGTTAGGATTTCCTAAGCAAACAGAACTCAGACAAAACTGAGCTGATCCCATGCTGTCGCTTTGAGATCACACCCAAATAAAAAATTACTGAGCAGCACAGAGGACCGAAGAACGGTACACTCCTTCTATCTGGGATGGTCGTCCTCTTCCACCGAGCGCGCAGCTTCGGGAGGGACGCACATGGAGCGGTGAGGGAGGAAGGGGACACCCGCCTAGCCAGCCAGATCAGCCGAATCAACCCTGGCGATCAATGGGGTGACAGATGTCGCAGCCAGATCGCCCTCACATCCATGAGCAGCACAGACTGTGGATACCACTGGAAAAGTCAACTGCATCCCCTCAGCTTCACTGGCAGTCAGCATGCTGAAATGGTTATAGAGCAGGGGTCAGCAAACTTTTTCAGCAGGGGGCCGGTCCACTGTCCCTCAGACCTTGTGGGGGACTGTATTTTGAAAAAAGAAGAATGAATTCCTATGCCCCACAAATAACACAGAGATGCATTTTAAATAAAAGGGCACATTCTACTCATGTAAAAACATGCTGATTCCTGGACCGTCTGTGGACCGGATTTAGAAGGCGATTGGGCCGGATCCGGCCCCTGGGCCTTAGTTTGCCTACCCATGTTATAGAGCATCGAGCTAGGATCAGGGAGACCGGGGCTCAAATCCTGAGTCCACTCAGAATGAGGGTAAAGTATTTGAGGAGACCATGTTCACTTAGCCTGAGAAAATACAGTGGCACCTCAGTTTTCAAATGTAATCCGGAAGTCTGTTCGAGTTCTGAAACGTTTGAAAACCGAAAACTGAAAGTCTCAATAGGGAAGCCTCAATATAGAAAACTCAAAATGGAAGCCACGTTTCCTGTTCGACTTCTTTTTTTTTCATTTCCCGAATACATTTTTATTAAAGTTATACACAAAACAGACATATAAAAAAGAAATATATATATATATATATACACACAGAAAAGATTACAAAAAAGGGGTCACTACAACAGAGATATACAAGCCAACTTTTTCCTTTTTCCAACTATACAAAAAAAATAATTTAGCTACATCGTGCAAAAAAAAAAAGAAAGAAAGAAAGAAAGAAAGAAAGAAAGAAAGAAAGAAAAAAAGAAAGGAAAAGAAAAGAAAAGAAAAACACCCTAGACTCCCTTCCACCCTTTTGGTAAGTATCGAATATCTACTTCCATTACGTATTTGATTTTTAATCTATAATCCTAAATTCACTCGCTGGTAGTATTGTTCTAACCCCGCCAGTTCACATTAGACATTTATTCCAATATAGTTCCAGTATTTACTCCAATTTTTCAGAAATTTCTGTTCATCTTGATCTCTTATTTTACCTGTTAATTTATCAAGCTCAGCATAATTTACCATTTTAATCTGCCAGTCATTTATGCTGGGGATGGTTTCCACTTTCCAGTATTGTGCCAACATAATTCTCGCTGCTGTGGTGGCATAGAGGAATATCGTCTTGTCTTCCTTTTTGATTTCTTTGCCCGTCATTCCCAGCAAAAAGGCTTCAGGTCTTTTGGGAAAAGTGTACTTAAGTATTTTTTTAAGCTCATTATAAAGTGATTCCCAAAAGCCTTTCACCTTTTTACATGTCCACCATAAATGATATAGATCACCCTCCACCTCACCACACTTCCAGCATTTCTTATCCTTTAATCTATACATTTTGGCCAATTTCACAGAGGTGTGGTACCACCTATATAACATCTTCCAAACATTTTCTCTCAGTGCCATACATGCTGTAAACTTTATGTTACAATTCCACACTTCCGACCACCTTTCGAAATCGATGTTATAACCAAAGTCAATTGCCCATTTAATCATTGCCTCCTTCACCTCCTCGTCCTTTGTATACCACTCTAATAGTATATCATAAATTCTGGATAGGGTTTTGTTTTTGCCTTCTACTACTTCTATGTTAAATTTTGATTTTTTATCATCAAAACCCAACTTCTTTTTATCCTCTTTTAACAAATCATTCACCTGGTGGTATTGCAACCAACCAGTGAATAAGCTTTTTATCTCTTCATAAGGTCTGAGTTTGGGCCCTTGGTCTGTTTTTCTTAACATTTCTTCATAGGTGGCGTTTTTCTCCTCCATGTTTGTTTTCTTGACCGTTAGAACCTCTATTGGTGAAATCCACCAGGGAGTCTTTCTTTCAAGAAGGTTTTTATTCCTTTCCCATGCTTGGTATATCGGTCCCCTAAAAATATGGTTTAAAAAGCTCTTATGGACCTTCACTTTCCCATACCAAAGGTACGAATGCCATCCGTACCAATTATTAAAACCTTCCAGGTCCAATAGGTCTCTATTCTCCAGTTTTATCCAATCTTTTAAACCAGAGTATGCAAGCCGCTTCATAGTATAGACTTAGGTCCGGGAGAGAAAAGCCCTCTCTTTCTTTTTTATCTATCAAAATTTTCATTTTTATCCGTGGCCTTTTCCCCTGCCAAATATATTTCGCCAAGGCTCTCTGCCACTCTTTACATTGTTTTAAGCCTTTAAGTATGGGGATAGTTTGAAATAGAAATAGCATTCTAGGCAGAATATTCATTTTAACAACAGCTATCCTCCCCAAAAAGGAGAGTTTCATCCTCCCCCAAATTTCCATGTCTTTCTTTATACTCCTCCAGGTGACATCATAACTGTTCGACTTCTAAGGCGTGTTTGAAAAGCGAGGCATTTATTTCCGGGTTTTCAGCATTCAGGTTCTGAAATGTTTGACTACGGAGGCATTTGAAAACTGAGGAACCACTGTAGCTTTCTAATTTCCCAACCTAATTTGACCCCTGTTAGCTCTTCAGTAACACAATCAGCAATGTGATAAGCTCAAAATCCCTCTTTAAGCCTCTGTGAGCATTCTGTGAGGCTCCTGTGGCAGTGGAGGTGCAAGGCCTGCATCCTTTCCCTGGATGCAGTGGCTGAGGGGGCAGAATTTCCCAGCATCTAAAGAGCATGATCCCAGCAGCATTGCAGGCACCTGCAAGGGATGAAGTGAGGAAGGAAGGCATTTCCCTCTGCCCACCCCCCCACAGTCAGATAATGGTAGAGGAGAGAGTGGCTAAACAGTTGGAGATGTAGAGTGTTTGATGATGTCAAGAGCGATGGGAGGGAAAAGTTATTAATGGATCAGATTGCCATCAAGGCTAACAAACCCATCTGGGAATCCATACAGTCTTTGGGATGCAGCCAAGCGTTGCTAGTTGCCAAGCTTCATATTATGAACGAGGAAATTGGAATTATGAACTTCAGCATCCCCGCTAGTCATAAGGTGCATTATCCAGGTGGGGAAAGACCTCTCTGACCGACCAACAAAGCATTCATAATGCACAAGGGAGCTCAGATCTTGGCTAGACAGAAGGGTTGAGGCAGTCTCGCTTCAGACATACTGAGGATGAGCTGTAAAGAGGTATATGTGTTAAACCAACGCCTTGAATTGTGACATGTCAAGGTTCCCAAAGGCTTTTCAATGGTGCATGCATGTTTTCCTTTTTGGGGAAGCCATGTAGGGGAAGCCATGTAGCACATTTTGGGTAAAGAGTTAAAACAGACCCTCCAAGTGTCCTTATTTTCCAGGGACAGTCCCAGATTTCCACAAGCAGTCCCAGTTTCTGAATTGATCCTGAAATGTCCCACTTTTCTTTAAAGGTAAAGGTAAAGGGACCCCTGACCATTAGGTCCAGTCGTGGCCAACTCTGGGGTTGCAGCACTCATCTCGCTTTATTGGCCGAGGGAGCCAGCGTACAGGTCATGTGGCCAGCATGACTAAGCCACTTCTGGCGAACCAGAGCAGCGCACGGAAACGCCGTTTACCTTCCTGCCAGAGTGGTCCCTATTTATCTACTTGCACTTTGACGTGCTTTCGAATTGCTAGGTTGGCAAGAGCAGGGACCGAACAATGGGAGCTCACCCCGTCGCAGGGATTCGAACCGCCAACCTTCTGATTGGCAAGTCCTAGGCTCTGTGGTTTAACCCACAGCGCCACCCGCATCCCCCCACTTTTCTTTAGGACGTCTCTATTTCCATCAGATAAATGTTGGAGGGGATGGAATTGGACATCCCTATTTTCACTGGTGAAATGATGCTTATGCTACCTGAGTTATGAAGTACAGGTTGTGCTGTATCAGTGAGCTATAAGCCCCCCTCAATCTGAGCAACGGCCCTCATGCCTAATCTTCAGCAACCAGAGCACTCTGGCCCTCAAAATCCCATACATAACACTGCTCAGTCATTGCAGCGGCTTTTTTTGACAGAGGTTTTATTAAAAATAGGAAGACATGCACTTGCGAGATTTTTATCCAAATAATCTCCCAGACTATTACAGAGAAAGGCAGATAATGACTCTAATAGCAAGGAAGATCCAGAGGTAGGAAGAGAAATTACTGGTTTCAGCTCATTCAATGAATCTGATATGACAGAAGGTTATTACTACAATTTGCACCAGGAGCTGATATGGATATCACCCCTTTCTCCATTACTTCTTTGCCTTCATGGGTGTATACACAGGTATAATTTGCATGTTATAACAGTGAGACGCTACATTCTGTACCTTCCTAGCAGTTATTTCTCTTCATAGTTGCATTAAATTACCCAGTTTCCTATCTAACACCATATCTGAGGATTACAATAACCCTCCCAAATTACTCTACATTCTGTACTCTTTGACTTTAAAGAAATGGGGGGCCTGAATCTCATGCTACCCCCCCACCTCATCGCCAACTTTCCTTCTGTCTCTGCTGCACAGCAGTAACCCAAGTGATCTCTGTCCTTTTCACTGTCCTTTAGGGGTCCTTGAAAATATTGCAATGGCTTTGAGGCACTTCATGATACGAGCTTTAGATGTCCCTAATCTTCAGATGTCCCTAATTCGTGTTTTTTTTCTTCCCCTGCAAAAAAAATGCCCATGGGTAATTCAAAAGTAGTACTTTGCAAATAATGCTAAAAGAAAATCTTATTTTACATTTCTATAGCATCTGTCAGCCTAAGGGATTTCAAACTACTTGATAGGCTAGGGCACAGAAATTCACAGACATGGGCTCTGAGCCTATGTAATATGCCATGTCCGAAGCAATTCCTTGTGCCACAAAGGATATTGTCCCAAGCTGTGGCTTGTTTGGATCTGGTAGACATATGACAGGGCCTGATACATCCCATTTCCCTTACCAAAAAAAACAAGAAAAGAAAAGAAAAACATACCCTCCAACATTTCTCCGATGAAAATAGAGATGTCCTATTCCATCCTCATCATCATCATCCTCATCATTGGGTCCAGCATATCTTAAGGACTGCCTGGACCCGAGTTGTTAAGGGCCTTTTAAATTAATGCAAGAAACTTGAATTTGGCATGTATGGGCAGCCAGTGCAAGCTGCCTTAAAGATGCAAAACAGACCCCATATTAGTTTTGTAATGCAAAGGAACATCTCTGCAGTTCTGAACAGCTTACATTCTTCACCTCTGTGGAATTTTCTAGCCCTTTGCTTGATCCATCTGGAATAGGTTGTCATTTTCTTTCCTCCCCTCCCCGCCCTGTATCTTCCCCTTCCGAAACTCTCACATGAAACCTACTGACCTGTGCTAAACAGCATTGAGAAGGGCAACTACTTTCTATTTCAACTCATATTTGTGGGCACCTCAAGCTTGCTATTCATTTTGGCAAGCCAAAAGCTATAATTCACATTTCATGAACAGCAGCTTTGGGAGCTCAGGCAGGAATCTGAATTCAAATCACATAAACGCTACAAAGTCTTGCTGGTCGTGAAGTTTGAGGAGGAACTCTTAGAGGTACCTACAGCAGCTTGCACCCAGTTTTCCCCAAGAACCACAAAAATCAAGGCAGTAAAGACCTTGAGTTCTCACGTTGCAGCTCCCAAGACTCAGAGTTACCTCAAATGTCTGATATGCATTTGACTGACAATTATGGATGGAAAGAAATCCTTAGAGGGTTGCTGCTGGCTTCAGCAGAACCGGAACTGCAATTTTCACCTCTTTGTTGAACTTTAGCTATTTTTATTTACTTATTTTTGTTTATTCTGGTTCTTGGGTAACTTACATTACAAAATACAAACTGTCTGTCTGTCTGTCTGTCTGTCCGTCCGTCCATCTGTCTGTCTGTCTGTCTGTCTCTCTCTCTCTCTCTCTCTCTCTCTCTCTCTCTATATATATATATATATATATATATTGCACACCCCAAAACGTGCCAAGAATGGAAAACAGAGATAAGAGCAACCAACGGATTTGTTAATACAGTTCTAAAAGCAACTCCATTTCCCCTCCCCTCTAAATATGCACCTCATAACTGGCACAAAGCAAACCAGTCTGTGTGCCTACCAGAACATAAGAAGGATAACAGGTCACGTGCCAGAGAGGAGAGAATTTCTTTATATTCAACAGAAGGCATCTCATGCCTGTGTATGTTGTGAGCCAAGTCCAACATATAATGCTAGCCCGGTGTTATGGTCTGTGCAGTTTCTGTAGCCCCAGGAAGGAAACAGGAGGCTTATCATGCTGTTGGTGGTCTGCCATCCTCATGCATATGACTACAAAGCAATAACAGAACAGCATTGCTGATTCTACACCCACCCACCCTGATTGTGTACTTTTGAATAATACGCCAGTCAAGTTCTCTCCATGTTCTAAAGAGGAGCAAGATTCTTATCCATTCGCATGGATCAATTTCAATTAGTGTTGCCTCCTAACGAGGACAGTAAGCTAGGAGGGATGACCATGAATGACCATTTGCAAACAGAAGTCCATCTTGGCTGCTGAAATCCAGCCAGGAAAAGTTGAAATCAATATTAGCTGGATTTATCAATGCCTCGCAGGGACGCTGGTTGGCCTTAAATCTGCAAGAGTTTGGCCTGAGCTCACAACAAACAACTCATGACCTAAATAATTCACTACTATCTCATCTCCAACCTCCTCTTTTTTGGGAGCTGTTGTCGAACTGATTACTACCATGAAGTTTCACGCACACCTGGAGGCTTATACAATCCTGGGCCTGTCAATCTTCATTTTAAGCAGAGTATATCACTAAGGCTGCACTTGTGGCCCTAGACAACAGCCCCTGCCTGGAGACTGAAAAAGGGAAATGTACTGCTTCTGGTTCCTTTAGACATTTCAGTACCCTTTGATACTGCTGACTGCAAGGTGTTGGCGAAGCATCTGTGAGCTGTCAAAGATTTCAATAGAGCTTTTGACAGATTCAGTTTGTGGGTTTTTTTCTGTTTCATTAACAGAGGTGGGTGTTGTTGTTTTTAGTGTGTGTGTGTGCCTGTGTGTGTGCGCGCGTGCCTGTGTGTGTAAGGCTAATATTCTTCCAGAATTACAGGTCCTCTTTCCTCGTTCTTCATGGCCTAGGACCCTCGTACCTATGGAACCGCCTCTCCCGGTATGCCCCACGGAGAGCCTCAAGGTACAAAAATAGCAACACCCTAGTGGTCCCAGGCCCTAAGGAAGTCAGATTAGCCTCAACCAGAGCCAGGGCCTTTTCAACTCTGGCTCCAGCCTGGTGGAACGCTCTGTCTCATGAGACCAGGGCCCTGCAGGATCTGATTTCTTTCTGCAGGGCCTGTAAGACAGAGTTGTTCTGCCTGGCCTTTGGGTTGGAGCCAATTTGATTCCCTCCCCCTCTTTCTTTTTTCCTTTTCCTTTCTCCTCCTGTGATGAGGCTGCATTTTAATATTTTAATGTTTCAATATTTTAATTGTTGTACTTTAATCTTGTTTTTAAGTTGTATTCATTCAACTTGTTTTTATTATTGCTTGTTAGCCGCCCTGAGCCCGGCCTTGGCTGGGGAGGGCGGGGTATAAATACAAATTATTATTATTATTATTATTAATATCCATGGTACATACATGATGCTCTTCCCAGAAGTAGTTTAGAGCAAAATATATGTCGTGGTTATTTTGTTTTTTGCGCAGTGTTTTAGTTCAGCAGCAGGCAACATTTTGGCAAGTCAAGTCCAAGGTGTGCAATACTCTAGTGGAGAGGTGGACAGCAGGTCGAGACCTACTGGTAGATCCCTGGACGATTCAAAGTAGATTGGCAGGGATTTCTGGCTGCTGCTTGTTCAACAATAGCAGCAACGAAATGACTCTTTCCCCCTAAATTGTATTGCTGAAATGAAGAAACCTGGGAAGTTTGTGCAGCCAGGACTGATTTTATGTGTGCAAGGATGACATGTTCACTTCACATGAATAACTTAATTTATGAATCAATTAAAAAAAAATCTGTTCTTCAAAATAAAACCCTGGGCTCAGAAGTCTTTAATTCTCTGTATTCCTTTTGTACCAAACTCTGATGGATGGATTTTGGAGTTTTAGTAAAAAACAAACTAGGTCCCGCAAGTCAAAATCTGCCTACTTCTCCACAGTACACAGGAATCTTGCACTACCAAACCACATGCCTAAGATAAGTTTTTGCTGTCCATCCAGCAACTTTTACAGCCTCAGAGACCCCGGAGGTATTGAAGCAGTTGATTAATTCTTATCCAACAGAAAACCTGGCCGTCAACATATATAAATCTTTGTTATTAGCAAACCAATTTGATATACAGGTATTGAGGGAAGAATGGAATAAAGAAATAGAGATATCAATATCGACCACACAGCGGTGAACTGTTTTAAGTGCTATAACAAGGTTGTTTCTGGACCTTAAATTGAGGCTCCTTCAACAATATTCAGAATACACTGGACCTCATTACGTTTGTTTAAAAAGGGGCTATCTAAGGTAACTAACTGTTGGAGATGCAATAGGGATTATGCTTCTCTAAAACATACATTTTTTCACTGTCCTATATTGGAAGGTTTTTTAGCAGAAGGTAACTGAAACTGTCAACAGAACTGTATGGAACAACCTTACATTTACAGAGCAAAATATCGTTTTGAATTATATGCCCACCACATGGAACCTTACTAAAGGACAATATGAGTTGATTCTCCATGCCCTTACCACAGCAAAAAGACCGATACAAATGAATCCTTCTTGCCCTTAACTTAGCTTGCAAAGGCAACACTTGTCTCTCTGGGGTGACACCACAGTTATGAAATCTCACTGCTTATGTTAAGTTGTGGGTGAACATATCAGACGACACAGCGATTCTTCAAACAGCTCTTGTTTATTCACAGGCCAGGACAGAACTGAACTGAAGGGTTCAGTCAGCCTGCTTATATAGAGCTCCAGTACAACGTAACTGTAACAATTTTCTAAAACTATCCAATCACTGAATGTCACTTTCGATCCCTTATTTGCATAACTATCTAAAGTATCCCCCTGCTGGCCCAGGGTGAGAACTTCAGTACATAACAGCTTAAGAAAAAGAGGCGGGTTTTTTTTTGCCTCCCCAGCACAATATTGGGCTGGGAAGAGAGGCTGGTCTCCTTTTAGCTCAGTATGATGGGAAAGAACCCTCTTCAGCTCCTCCTCAGAGTGAAAGAAGTGGTGGTTGTGGGCTGTTTGTGGGCTGGTGTTTTTGTCTAGCTGACTATACATGTGTGTGTGTGTGCCTGCCTGAATGTGTGTGTGTGTTCATGTCTGAATGTGTTTGCCTGTTTCTGCCCATCCCATTGTGTGTGCATCTCTCTGCCCAATCTCTCTGTGTGTGAGAGAGCTGAGTTTCAGTTGCACAAGTCACTTATGCACCTTGAATATTATCAACTTTAATTGTGGCAACCTCAGCAGTTTTACTGCTTTAATTCGAAGCATTAACATCCCTTTGACAGATATCAGATGCAAGTGGGTTGTGAGCGTTTTTTCTTTTGCTTCATTATGGACATTCTGCTCACCCTTCTTTGCCCAACATAGTTTCTTTGGCTAAGTGGCGTCTCCATCATCACGATGCAATGCCCTCCTTTGCACAGTTTCTGGATACAAGTGCCAGTATGCTTGTCCTCTTGTGTCTATGTGCTTGTCCTCAAATGTGTGCTTTGAAACTGAAATGGTGTACTAAATTTTTTAAGCACCCTGTGGGACAGACTCCTTCAAAAGAGCATCCATAATGATAGAGCTAATGAGCATGGCCTGAAGTGACTTACGCATTTGTAAACAGATGGAGCAAAGTGCCGCCCAAATCTTACTTGAACTTGGTTCATCTGGCTTCCTGATGAACTGAAGCCTAATGCTTACTGCAGCCTAGTACTAAATTACCTAGAAAGGTCCTACTCCAGGCATCCCCAACCTTTGGCCCTCCAGATGTTTTGGCCTACAACTCCCATGATCCCAAGCTAACAGGACCAGTGGTCAGGGATGATGGGAATTGTAGTCCAAAACATCTGGAGGGCCAAAGGTTGGGGATGCCTGCCCTACTTACTGAGGCCCAGTTCCTGAAGCTTGTTCACCATTTCTTACTGAAGCTTGTTACCACTTCTTACTGAGGAGGTAAACCTGTTGCTTCAAGGAAGTTGAAAGGACAACAATGAAGGCCATGGACCATTAGCTAAGAGTAGGCACAGGCCATGCTGTTCACTCAGGAGATAAATACTGACATGGAAGAGCTTCTTTCCTTCCTCATAGCAATGACAGGTACCATGCAGTGAAACCTAATGCTGGATAGGGTTGTTAAGTATAATTGGTTTAATTCACACTGAAATGAAAGTGTATGCATATTAATGAAGGTTTAAAATGGAAAATGTCTAAATGTGTATTACTGAAGGGTTGCTAACATGGGTCCCCCCCCATGTTGTTTTCTAAAGGACTCTGAGCTCCTTAATGAGTTCATGAATAACTGCTGATTGTTTTCTGCTCTGTGCTGACAGTGAACCTTTGATCATGTGATGAAGGTACTGAGTTACAAATCTCCATTTTGAATGGGGATGATGATGTAAATGAAGCTTTCCTGAAGGGACAGTACACAGCCTAAGGCCAATGGAGGCTGGGAAGTGGGTTGTGGGGAGAGACAAACTTCTGTTTCTAGGTCTGTTGGAATTGTTTCATATGTTGTAGGATGCTGAGCCTGTGTAGGATAGCACAATACATTGTATTGATGTTGTGGTTGTATCTTTGATGTTCATGTTTTGTTTTGAAGAGTTCTGCCATTAAAACTTTGAGTACAATTTTTGTGGGTCTGGACAATGATTTCTTCCAAAAGGAGTTAGTTCTTATGCTTCCAGTTGCTTCAAACTGCATAGTATTAATATCTGCAACAAGGGTAGCCATGTTTCCTATTTTACAGAGGAAAGTCCTCTACTTGAATGGCTGTCAGTCTCTAACATTGCCCAGTCATGGGAGAGCAAAGGACCTTAAAACTGACATGAACATCTGACTATGCAGGCACACAAGTCATCTGGTTACAGTCATTCCCACTATGGTGAAATACATTGTATGTGTCTATTTAAATTATACTGATTACTCTAAATTTGGATTTAGGCATATAAATTAGCACATGCAAATCAATGCCCTCCTTTGTCTTCTTTTTTTGGCAATATAAGTGGGCACATGCAATGCAGACAGGAGTAACTTGTTTTCTCTGTTGGGTCCCCTGTTATACCAGTTGCAGACCCTCCAAGCATCCCATTTTTCCAGGTACAGTCCTGGATTTACAGAAGCTGTCCCAGTTTCTGATCTGATCCCAGAATGTCCCACTTTTCCTTAGGATGTCCCTATTTTCATTGGAGAAATGTTGGAGGGTTATGCAAGTTGGCACTCAGCTCAGCTGTGGGCTGACCCAGCCGTAGGTATCCATTTTAATTTTTCACAATGCTATGTCAGGGGCATTGTGATAAACTTAAATGTCTGTTTTCTATTGCTATTGCCAGGTAAGCTCACATCTGGATGCCCAAATCTGGCATCAGCCCAGGTGGGCTCTGTTAAGACTCTGAGGCTCAAGAGCATTAGCAAAGTGCCTGCTTGCCTCCTTTGAGCTCCACCTGTGTATTTGCAAACAAACTGCCTGGCGTTACAAAGACATTGCAGATCTCCAGAACATTCTTCTCAGAAATAAGCTGACTGTGAAGCAGCCCTAGAGCAACGTCGGCTACATTCCTGTGAGTTTCAGATCACATGCAATTAGTCCTTACAATCAACTGTACTCTGGCCACCCATGGGCTCTGTGTATATGGAGTTGCTACTGCTACAGAAGCAATTAAATGGGCCTATATATTAAGTGTGCACATTAAAGATACAAATTCTTTTTGCTTAAAAAGAGAGGACTGTTCTGTTTCAGTAACGCTGCTGCAATTATGAAAAGTAGCCGCAACAAATTCTCCTAAAACATACTGCTTTTTGGGTGCATGATTTACATTTGTCATCTTTGAGTGACTGTCAGATGCCACAGGGCTCAAACTGAGAGGCTGTTCACTTGCATAAGAACCCAGAATTCTCCTGGTCCAGGGAATCTGAATGCCATACGTACAGAAGCTGTAGTCCCCATTGTCTCCAATCAGGTAGCTGGTGATGCAAAGATCCAAGAGAGGTGCTGGTCGTCTCAAAAGACAACTTTGTGCTAAAGGGACAAATAGAAGGCAGTTTTGTATGTTCATATGACAGAAGATGGCCAATCCTGGGCCAGTTTCTGATATAATTTAATAAATAATTATAATATATTTTAACCAGACCTTTGACTGATTTGACATCCAATGCCCCTTTAAAATGTGTTGGGGAGGGGGGATTATTAGGTTGTTCTTGTTATTATTTTTATTATGCATTTTGTGTCTTTATACAATCATACCTTGGTTTTCAAATAGCCCAGTTCTCGAATGTTTTGGCTCCCGAATGATTGAAACCCGGAAGTGACTATTCTGGTTTTCGAACATTCTTTTGAAAGCTGAACATCTGCTGGGACTTCTGCGGCTCCCAATTGGCTGCAGGAGTTTCCTGCAGCCAATCAGAAGCCGTGCTTTGGAAGTTGAATGCTTTGGAAGTTGAATGGACTTCTGGAATGGATTCCATTTGACTTCCGAGGTACGACTGAATTGTTATTTTCTGTTGAGAACTGCCCTGAGATCTGTGGGTATAGGGCGGTATACAAAATAATCAATCAATCAATCAATCAATCAATCTTGCATTTATCTGTGTGTGCCTTAAGCCTTACTGTGAAACTTGTTTTACCCCCTCCCCTGAAAGGGCATCCTCTGTAACCATTTGGGTTATGGAGTCCATTGCTTTCAGCAGTATTTTCTTAGAAGCAGGGTGAGTCTCAGGTCCAAATACTGCCCAATAGTGGAAACGAATTGACCAACAGGCTTTGGGAAGCACTTGAAACCCCAAAGCAAGTAATGCAGTTCACCTGACAGTCTCCAAAACCAAACTCTCTAAAGCCAAAAGCAGAGAAATCCCCAAAGGACCGGTTCATCTCAAACGTCGAATGACAGGCCAAAATGAAGACTAAAAATATACAACTCGGTGTGAATTTGGGTAGAATAGTCAGCGTCTGTTCAATATACACACATGCTTCATTAAAGACAAATCATCTGAAACAAGGTCAGATTGGAAAGTGCATATATATTCATGAGGCTTCTGTCAAACACATTGTTTTTGGCAAGCAGGGTTGGAAAAACCTGCTCTAAAACACCTGAATAAGCTGGCAACCATTTTTCATTAAACCAACTTACTTTTCATTTAAAAGGAAGTAGGGTTCCCCACTTTGCTTTCCACTTTTTTCGATGCTGATAAATCTAGAGGGGGGGGAGGGAACCTGCAAAACCCACCCCACCCCGTTTGGAAATGCAAAGTTACTTGACTATATGGAGGAAAACAGACCCACTTCATTGCACATTGCTAAATCAAATTAAAGCCCATGGTCTTTTCCATTTTAAACATTAGTTAACAATAAATTCAAAATGAAAGAGACATTACATACATAAATGCACTGATAAGTGAGTGATGGAGAACAGCTGCACTTTGCTCAAAGTGACAGATTCAAAATTTATTCCCCAATGCTCCCAGCTTGATTCCACACTGTCCAACAAATGTGGTACAACAAATGCTCCTTTGCCCTGCCACATTTCCCCTTCTCTCCCTAAAACCTTTGGATACTTCAGCAATTCCTGGGTCCTAACATATGTGCCATAGTGTATCATGAACAAGTTACTTAAGTGATGAAAAACTGCTGTGAGCTCATTAGAGCAACAAACCTCAACTTGGATGTACAGTCATACCTCACGTTACGTCTGCTTCATGTTACGTTCTTTCAGGTTACATCCCATGGTGACCCGAAAGTACCGGAAAGGGCTACTTCTGGGTTTTGCCACTCGCACATGCGCAGACGTGCAAAATGTGCAGAAGCGGTAAATTGCAACCCGTGCGTGCGCTGATGTGCTGCTGTGGGTTGCATTCATTTCATGTTGCGAACAGGCCTCCGCAATGGATCCCGTTCGCAACCAGAGGTACCACTGTACACAAACCAATACAGTTTAAACTAGCAGGAGCTAACCAGGAAAGAGCTCTTGGAGCTGTGTAGATTGCACATTGGAAACACCAATGCAGCATGCAGCAGTGGTGGAGAAAGAGAGACAAACTTAAGGCTAGAGATCATTGGGACTGAAAATAAGGAGGGCAGAATTATAATGCCTTTCATGTTGTGGTGTAATTGCAAGAGGAATATTGCATGCACTTCCAGTTGCCTTGGCTTGGAAAGGACATTGTAGAGCTTGAAATGGTGCAGAAGACTGGATAGAATTATGAACTTTGTTTGGACTGATTTGGACATTAACGCAGTAGCAAGAAGATGGTCAGAATCCCCCTTCGGATCTTGAGATATGGGTCCCCTCAACAAAATTTAAAATTCGACTTTGTAATTCGGAATTTATGTGATGTGATTTGATGTGATTTGATTGGCCGGTTAATAAAAATTATTTTTAAAAAAAGAAAATAAGAAAATGAAATGGTGCAGAAGAGGGCCAAGGCTGCCAAGAGATTAGACTACAGTCATACCTCGGGTTGTGAACGCGATCCGTGCAGGAAGCACATTCGCAACCCGCAATGCCGCGTCTGCGAATGCACGTGATGCGATTCGGCGCTTCTGCGCATGCACAATGACTGCTCCCCACATTAAATGGGGGTGCCCTTTGTGTGGTCAGGTGCAGCCCCCTGGACCCTATGTGGCAACATTAGCACAGGCTTGGCTTCGCATTCCCCAGGTGGGATACCTGGAGGTCTCCGCCTACCTCAGTCAGTTGCCCAATCCTGCCTGGGGAGGCGTTGCCAAGGTGATCGAGCCAGGTAGGGGGAGGGACTACCTGCCCACACAATAGGGGGAGGATCTTACCTGGGAATCGTCAGTTGGCTCCAGAGCGCCAAAACCCAGAAGTAACCCATTCCAGTACTTCCGGGTTCGGCGCGGTCCGTAACCCATAAACATGCAGCCCACAGCGCTCACAACCCGAGATATGACTGTACTTTCCTCATGATGCAAGGATGGGGAACCTGTGCTCATCCATACAACATTGGGCTCCAAATCCCCATGAAGCTCCAGCCAACATGGCCAATGATCATGTGAACTGTTACCCAACAACATTTGGATGGCGCCAGGTTCACCAACCCTGGTGCTAAAACACTTGAGGCCTTTTAATTTAGAACCCTTTTTTCACATTTTTCTTCTCTTCTTAGTTTATGCTTCTACCGCCTCCTTATTTTTATTCAATGCCCCCCACCCTAATTGCAACCGAGACTACTACTGCCCCCTGGATTGTTCCAGCGACCCACCTGGGGGGCAGTATTATCCACTTTGGGAATCACTGGCTTAATGGGACCCACATTTTAGAGGCCTTTAAAAAGCCAGTGTTCCCCCCACAAAATCAGCTCATTTCACCCTCCATATACATTTGTACTTGCCCTTCCTTACCCATTCTTGATATTGTTGCAATGACAGGGGCACGAAAGCAGAAGAAACATATCAATAAATGCTCCTTTCTGTTGTTGTTCTTCCATTTCTTAAGCTTAAAGGCACGTCTCTTTTCTACTAGAAGCAGAGATATTTGGCATGGCAAAGATCAATAGGGAGAAATCTGAAGTCCGATCTCACTAGGCCTTGGCAGGTGGTATAACCTTCACCACTTTCAGAACTCTGCAGACATCATTTCTGAACATGTTGAAGTTGTGTGTACATGCACACACAGCAAGGATGAAAATATTTATGATGGTGACCTGCTCTTCATCTCTCTCAAACCCTCCTCACTTTGTGAATGGCTTCTCTTGCCTTAAACATCTTCAGGATATAAAATGATTGATTTTCCAGGCAAACCCAACCAATTATCATGCCCTGACCTATGTTCAAGAAGGAGTGACTTTTTAAAGAAAACCAGCCATGGTAAAACTCTCTATTTTACTGTCAGCATTCTCAGAGAGAGAGAGAGAGAGAGAGAGAGAGAGAGAGAGAGAGAGAGAGGCTGTCCAACAAAGGCAGGAGAAGTTGTTAGGTAAGATGCAACTAGGAAAGTTAGAGGAATGAATTATTTGTGAATTTCAGTACTAATTGACCTGATGTGCATCAATTGGAATCAAAACTTAAGTTATACACAGATTTTCACACTTCCTGACTGTTCCTGAATTGCAGTTCCTGGCAATTAAACTTTTTTTTGTTTTTAAAGGCTTTAAAAATGTGTATTTTATTGGGGGGGAAGCATTTAAAAAAATAATTTCAGTCATGTTATGTTATTGCAATTTGTTACCAAAAACATTATTTTAAAATACATTTACATGTGTATTTAAATCCAAATTTATCTGTGTGAATTAAATATAGTTCCACATTTCATGCAAAAACTGGATGGGATGGACTCATAGGCAAACGTTTTCAAAAAATTCAGGAACCAGTAATATTCATCCATCCCTATGTGCAAAACTGACTCTTGCCAATTTTACTGCCACAATAACTAGTCCAAGGTGCCATTTCTAGTTTTGCACAGAAGGGCAGGGAGAGAGCTGCAGGAGAATTTAGGGTGGGATGTGAGATACCAGCAAGGTTTAACCTCCAGCTCTTGAAAATATTCAAGATTAAATTGTAAAAGCAAAAAAGCATACAGTGGTACCTTGGGTTACATGCGCTTCAGGTTACAGACTCTGCTAACCCAGAAATAGTGCCTCGGGTTAAGAACTTTGCTTCAGGATGAGAACAGAAATCGTGCAGCAGCGGCATGACGGCAGCAGGAGGCCCCCATTAGCTAAAGTGGTGCTTCAGGTTAAGAACAGCTTCAGGTTAAGAACGGACATCCGGAACGAATTAAGTATTTAACCTGAGGTACCACTGTATTTTAATCACATTTTTGTGATTACTTTTCAACAGCTCCTAACAAAATGAGACATGGCTGTTTTCATTATGAGGAATAATCACATGTGGTCTAAAACACAAGGTGTCTTTCTGCATTTCCTTTGGTGCTCTCAAATCAGGACACTACACAGGATTCCTCTTCTACAAGTTTTCTAGGATGTGTAACATAAGCAGTGATGGGTCTCTCCTTCTTAATGTGTGAAATGCAGGAGTGAGAATCCACCAAATGCTCTCTAATTACTTGCGGAAGCTTCTCTTCCTCAGTTTCCTCTCTGGGGTACTTTGAACCGTGAAACGCTCCTCCTGTTTTTCCATTTGCCTGCTTGGCCCAGTATGCTCTGTGGGACGCAGGTGGGGCTGTGGTCTAAACCACTGAGCCTCTTGGGCTTGCCAATTGGAAGGTCAGCGATTCAAATCCCCACGATGGGGTGAGCTCCCGTTGCTCTGTCCCAGCTCCTGCCAACCTAGCAGTTCCAAAGCACACCAGTGCAAGTAGATAAATACGTACCACTGCGGTGGGAAGGTAAACAGCGTTTCCGTGCGCTCTGGCTTCCGTCACAGTGTTCCATTGCACCAGTAGCAGTTTAGTCATGCTGGCCACATGACCCAGAAAGCTGTCTGTGGACATACGCCGCCTCCCTCAGCCTGAAAGCAAGATGTGCGGCGCAACCCCATAGCCACAACCTTGCTCTGTGGGTCACACTCTCTTTAGGGATGTTCAAACTTTAAACACATGGGAAGGAAAGTAGGGCCAAAGACACAGGGGCATAAATGCCTCCCACCCTGCAGAAGCCACACATTTCATTTTGGTGAGAAAGGGGTCCACATGTGTACAGTTGTATGAGCCAAAACCTGATTGACCCAGGTTTTCCCATTGTGAGAAAATGTAGGTAAGGTCGAAATGCAGTAATGTCAAAAGTCCCAACTGCTGGGGGCTAGTGGGTGTACATGAGCTGTGGTCAACAGGCACGATCTTAGAATCATAGAATCATAGAGTTGGAAGAGACCACAAGGGCCATCGACTCCAACACCCTGCCAAGCAGGAAACACCATCAGAGTACTCCTGACATATGGTTGCCAAGCCTCTGCTTAAAGACCTCCAAAGAAGGAGACTCCACCACACTCCTTGGCAGCAAATTCCACTGTCGAACAGCTCTTACTGTCAGGAAGTTCTTCCTAATGTTTAGGAGGAATCTTCTTTCTTGTAGTTTGGATCCATTGCTCCGTGTCCGCTTCTCTGGAGCAGCAGAAAACAACCTTTCTCCCTCCTCTATGTGACATCCTTTTATATATTTGAACATGGCTATCATATCACCCCTTAACCTCCTCTTCTCCAGGCTAAACATGCCCAGCTCCCTTAGCCATTCCTCATAAGGCATCATTTCCAGGCCTTTGACCATTTTGGTTGCCCTCCTCTAGACACGTTCCAGTTTGTCAGTGTCCATCTTGAACTGTGGTGCCCAGAACTGGACACAGTACTCCAGGTGAGGTCTGACCAGAGCAGAATACAGTGGCACTATTACTTCCCTTGATCTAGATGCTATACTCCTATTGATGCAGCCCAGAATTGCATTGGCTTTTTTAGCTGCCGTGTCACACTGTTGGCTCATGTCAAGTTTGTGGTCAACCAAGACTCCTAGATCCTTTTCACATGTACTGCTCTCCAGCCAGGTGTCACCCATCTTGTATTTGTGCCTCTCATTTTTTTTTGCCCAAGTGCAATACTTTACATTTCTCCCTGTTAAAATTCATCTTGTTTGTTTTGGCCCAGTTCTCTAATCTGTCAAGGTCATTTTGAAGTGTGATCCTGTCCTCTGGGGTGTTAGCCACCCCTCCCAGTTTGGTGTCATCTGCAAATTTGATCAGGATGCCCTTGAGTCCATCATCCAAGTCGTTGATAAAGATGTTGAATAAGACCGGTCCCAAGACAGAACCCTGTGGCACACCACTAGTCACTCTTCTCCAGGATGAAGAGGAACCATTGATGAGCACCCTTTGGGTTCGGTCAGTCAGCCAGTTACAAATCCACTGAGTGGTAGCATAGTCAAGACCACATTTTACCAGCTCCTTTACAAGAATATCATGGGGCACCTTGTCAAATGCCTTCTTGAAATCAAGGTAGGCTACATCCACTGCGTTCCCTTCATCTACCAGGCTTGTAATTCTGTCAAAAAACGAGATCAGGTTAGTCTGACATGACTTATTTTTTCAGAAATCCATGTTGACTATTGGTGATCACAGTATTCCTTTCTAGGTGCTCACAGACTGTTTGCTTAATGACCTGCTCCAGAATCTTCCCTGGTATTGATGTCAGACTGACTGGGCGGTAATTATTTGGGTCCTCTCTTTCCCCCTTTTTGAAAATAGGGACAACATTTGTCCTCCTCCAGTCTGCCGGGACTTCGCCTGTTCTCCAGGAATTCTCAAAGATGACTGCCAGTGGTTCTGAGATCACATCTGCCAGTTCTTTTAATACTCTTGGATGCAGTTCATCTGGCCCTGGAAACTTGAATACATCTAAACTAGCCAAGTATTCTTGTACTATCTCCTTGGTTATTCTGGGCTGTGTTTCCTCTGCTGAATCATTTGCTCCAAATTCTTCAGGTCGGGCATTGTTTTCTTTATCGGAGAAGACTGAGGCAAAGAAGGCATTGAGGAGTTGAGCCCTTTCTGTGTCCCCTGTTTGCATTTCACCATCTTCTCCTCTGAGTGACCCCACTGTTTTTTGTTCTTCCTTTTGCTACGAACATACCCATAAAAGCCTTTTTTGTTGCTTTTAACCGCTCTAGCAAGCCTGAGTTCATTCTGTGCTTTAGCTTTTCTGACTTTGTGTCTACACGTGCTGGCTATTTGTTTGAATTCCTCTTTGGTGGTTTCCCCCCTTTTCCATTTTTTGTACACATCCTTTTTTAATCTTAACTCAGTTAAAAGTTCTTTAGATAGCCACCCTGGCTTCTTTAGGCACCTTCCATGTTTCCGTCTCATTGGTATTGTCTGAAGTTGTGCTTTTACTATCTCCCTCTTAACAAACTCCCAGCCATCATGAACTCCCTTTCCTTTTAGTATTACTGTCCATGGGATCTCACCCAGCACTTCCCTAGGTTTTATGAAGTCGGCTTTCTTAAAGTCAAGAAATTGAGTCCTAGTATGCTTGGCTGCTCCTTTCCGCTGTATAGTAAACTTCAGAAGAGCATGATCACTTGTGCCTAATGATCCTTCCACTTCTACCCCACTAACCAGGTCATCAACATTGGTTAGGACCAGATCTAAAATGGCTGTACCTCTTGTTGCTTCTCCCACTTTCTGGACAATGAAGTTGTCTGCAAGGCCAGTGAGGAATCTGTTTGACCTTATGCTCTTGGCTGAGTTTGACATCCAACAAATATCCGAGTAATTGAAGTCCCCCATTACTACTATCTCCCTTCCTTTTGCATGCTTGGCCATCTGTTCCAGGAAGGCATCATCTATGTCCTCCATTTGGCTTGGGGATCTATAGTAAACTCCCACAATGAGGTCACTGTTATTCTTCTCTCCCTTAATTTTGACCCAAATGCTCTCACTTTGGCTTTGAGGTTCTAAATCTTGGATCTCTTCACAGGTATACACATCCCTGACATATAATGCCACTCCTCCTCCTTTCTTGTCTGGTCTGTTTCTCTGAAATAGATTGTATCCCTCCATTATTACATTCCAATCGTGGGACTTATCCCACCAGGTTTCAGTGATGCCTATTATGCTGTACCAAGAGCTCAAGCTCATCTTGTTTATTTCCCATGCTTTGCGCATTAGTGTACAGACACTGAAGTCCATTAATCATTCCCCCGTGTCTCTTATTTAAGGCTTTTTTCCTCCCACCACTAGGTCTGCATGCTGTTTGCTCCATTTGGTCTATGACATTTGGATGATCATCTTCATCAATTGATAGACTCCTACCTTCAGGAGCACTGTCTCCCTCCCCCACATTAGTCAGTTTAAAGCCCTCCTGATGAGGTTTCTGAGATTTTTGGCAAAAACATTCCTCCCAACTGTTGTGAGGTGCAGCCCATCGCTTGCCAGAAGTCCATCTTCAAGAAACTGCAGTCCGTGATCTAAGAATCCAAACCGTTCCTGTTTACACCATTTGCGAAGCCAGCTGTTCACTTCCACTATTTTTCCCTCTCTCCCTGGGCCACGTCGTTCAACTGGGAGGACAGATGAGATGACAATTTGTGTATTTAATTGCTTCAATTTCCTGCCCAGAGCCTTGTAGTCTCTTTTGATCTTCTGGAGGCTATTGCTTGCAGTGTCATTGGTTCCCACATGAACCAAGAGGAAGGGGTATTTGTCAGTGGGTTTTATGATTCCTTACAGTCGTTCAGTTACATCTTGGATCTTAGCCCCGGGGAGACAGCACACTTCCCAAGACATCTTGTCAGGCCCACAGATCACTGCTTCTGTTCCCCTCAGTAGGGAATCCCCTATCACCACTACACGCCTCCTCTTAGGTCTGGTCGGGGTTCTTCCGTGAGCTGTCCGTTCCAAGGTCGCCTGCACATTCCCTGAGGACTGACTTTGCTGCTCGTCTTCATATACCTGATCGACTGTAATGAGGGACAGATCCTCAAATGGAGTCTGCTCTTCGTCTTCCATGCTAGGGGAGAGGACCTCAAAGCGATTGTGTATTTCTAAACAATCAGAGCGAACCCTGGGCCTCCTACTTCTTTGAGTCACGTTTCTCCATATATCTGGCTCCTGTGTTGGTGAACTAGCTTCCTTCTCAGGGGAGTCCCCTGTCTCCTCCTTGGTGGAGACGGTGTGCTCTGTTGCTTCCAAGAAGAGCTCCAGCTCTCTAATTCTTTGGAGCGTAGCTACACGTTCCTCCAGTTGCTGGACTTTGTCTTCTAAGAGGGCAATCAACATGCAATTGCTGCAGGTAAAGCTGCCTGCAACCTTTGGCAAGATGGCAAACATTGCGCAGGAACCGCAGGCGACTGCAGCTGTTCACTCACCCTCCATCTTGAGAACGTGTCGTTGGGGGTGACTACAGCGGTCCTCCATCATAAAAAGCATGAAGAGAGGACAAATAACCACCCCAAAAAAACCTAGGTCTCCCCCAACAAACGTTTGAGGACTAGCTCCCCTAAATCTAAAAGATGGATTAAACTGCGCGTGCCGATAGGCACGCGCCGCTGCCCTACAAGCTCTGATAAGCTCCTCCCACAGCTAATCACCTGCCTCAACAGAAACCCTGCCCCCTCTGACCTTTGCACAGGGAGAGCAGCTAATCAGCCACAAGAAACACACACACAAGAAAACCCTTTTTGCTCCTTCTTCAGCTGCTGCCCTGCAAACTCAGGGCAGGATCTTGATCCTTCTCTCACATTTGGCATATGTGCGATGGAGGCGATGTCTTTCAGGCTTCTGCTTAGAGAAGAAGATGGTATTCTAAGATGTGCAAATCCAAAGCCATTAGGACTTCATTATTCATAACAAGAACCCTTGGCAAATTTAGGCCTGGAAACAGCAGCGAAGCATCACCGGGCAAGTTAAGAATTAATGGAGACATTTAAGGATACAACTGCTTAGTTTGGAACTTTTCATTGCTTGGAGAGCATGCTCTTAACCTGTTAATGGAAAATCACGGGTGTGGTTGCTGATCTCACATTGATTCGTTGACCGAATGCAATTTTCTGTCCTGGGCTGCAGGTGCAGGGACCAAGAGAAAGTACAGTGGCAGAGCTTGGGCTCTCAAATTTCAGCAACGCAAAAAATCTGGCTCCCCCCCCCCCCCCGCCTCTCATGCTCCATTGTAAATCTGTGGTGTCCCCAGCATTGCTCATGAGTCTCTGAGCCCAGTGAGACTGAGCTGGTCAGAGTGAGCTACTCCCAGGCTTTGGAATGCCCATCCTGGAGAGACCCCAGCCTAGTTTCCTCCTTGTTCCAGGGGCAGACCTTGGTGATGTGGTGTCCTGTGCAAGGCCAAAATTTGACGCTCCTCACCTTGAGCCACCTTCCCAAAGCCAGATAAGGGAGGTGCCAGGCTTTGGGAATGAGGCTCGAGGCTCTGGCAGGGTCCTAGAGCCTTCACACCTCCTTCCCAAAATTGGGCAAGTGCTAACTTGGGAAGGAGGTTGGAGGACCCTATCAGAGTCCTCCCTCCTCCTTCCCAAAGCCCAGGGCTTACCAGGCTTTGAGAAGGAAGCAGGAAGATGTCCCTCTTGGCCTCAGCATCCTGTGCGGGGGAGCCAGTTGTGCTGCCCTAAATCTGCCTCTGCTTGTCCTTCTGCCAGCAGCTGAAGACTGTTTTATTCTGGCAGGCTTAGGGGAACTGAATGTTTTTAAGGAAAGTGTTATTGATAGCACGTTGTACTGCCCCCCCATCTGCATTTTGACAGGCATGTTTTTACATTGCCTTAATTTCATAGTTTAATTTTTTTAAAACCATAACATTTCAAATGTTTTTAGCTATTTGTATAATTTCCCATATATGGTCAGAGTTCAGATCCATAACAGTGATTTCCCACCTCCCCCTTAAAAAATGAAAGATTCACCCCCTTCCTTTCCAAAACCAGGTGTTTCATTTTATCAGAGTAGCACCTCAAAAAAAATGTATTTCCCCATTTTGTGAAGTGTACTTTTTTCTGCAGGCTGTAGGATGAAACCTTGGGGGGACCTGAGATGAAGAAAGGATAGGTTTTGAAATGGGCTCTTAATCTAAACCAAACTGAACATGGACTATAGTGTGTGTGATTGTGCTTTAGCCTGAACTGTAATCAGTGTCGACTGCATTTTCCTACAGAAAGCAAGGGCTCTCAAGACTCTTTTACATCAAAGGTTTCCTCTCCTCTCTTGTGTGTGTGTGTGTGCGCGCGCACGCATGTGTGCAGTGGGTTATGGTGAACAAGACAGAAGAGGTCTCCAGCTATTGCATGCACACACGTGGCAGGAAAGAATAAAGTCTTTCCCTTTCAGCAAACCTCAAGGCAAATATTCAAGTATTAATTTGCCAACATCTGAAGAGCTTTGAGCTGCCAGTAATAAAAACCTAGCAGCGGGTGAAAACCAAAAGTTACATGTGGAGGATTATTCTTTTAAATAAGTTTTGCTACTTGGAAGTTTGCATTTTTTAATCACCTGCTTGCTGCCCCCTGCTGATGGCTAGTAAGAACATAGACAGTTTGGATTTTCGCCTGGGGTAGAGATTTTGCTCTACGGAAAATTCTCATTGGCTATTTTAAGATGCCTGCATAATATCTTAAAAGTCTGAAAGTGGATAAATATTTCAAGAGAGAGAGAGAGAGAGAGAGGTGGGGGAGAGAATATAGACAGACAGGCATTCTATGCCAAAATATTATTCTCAGATGAGGTGAAGACATACACACATTTTTGTGTCAAATGATACAGAAAGGGATGCTACAATTATCACAATAGCATATTTTGACCTCAATACATTAAAACACCCCCTTTTCACAAGTGGCTGCTACTACTACTCAGTTTCTAAAATAGCCAGTGCTAAGCCTTTGCATAATCTTTGCAACTAAACCCAGTCCTGCAGAGGGTTGTTTATATTAAACCAGCAGAAAGTGTGTGGGGTTGCTCAGGAATTCTGGAAAACAAAAAACAAAAAATCAGTGAAGTACAGAAATAGCTGTTCAAATCAGTGATACTGAAAGGATCAGCCTGCCATCTTGATTCAAAACGGTGTTCAGTTGTATCCAAAGACAGACAAAAACCTGGCCCTTCATTTCAGGAACCACCATGCAAAATTTGCATACTGTCCTACTTCAGATGAAACCGAATCCAGCAGTCCACTCGCAGGAGCAGTCCAAAAGAGAGCTGCTTTATACTAGGGTTCCTACATTACAGGGGGTTGGACCTTGGGTCCCTCTAAGGTTCTATGATTCTATGTCTATGTAGGCAAATATTGTCTATTGCAATTGTCCCAGGAGGAGGTCTTTCTCAGAACTCGCTACCTGATCTCTTTTTAACTGGAGAAGCCAGTTTGTTTCTTCCCGGTACCGGCAAGAAGGAACGAAGCAGGATAAATTGGCCTGTGCACGATACGGTAAGCCATGGTTTATAGCTTACCATGATGAGATGAACAGTTGTCTGCCCTGCTCTTTCCATTAACCAGACAACCAAGTTCGGATGACCACAGAGAATCAATTGCTAATGAAATTTCAGTGAAAGCTGTGGGGAAACAAATCTTATTAAAAGCACGCTTGTCAAAGTGTTTACTTTAGAACTTCATCCTAATCGGGCTTTCACAGTAGACTCTGCACACAATTGCAGTTACATTTGGAATTTTATTTTCTCCCCTGACAAATTGTCAATTTCAGTCCAGAATGCAAAGCAATTCTCTGGAAGCTATTGCACTACGGGGAGCTATTAGGACAATAAAATAGCTAGCTGAGAATCAGTGCTTGTGGCCCGAAAAAGATTTTTTAAACCTGCCAACCCCCCCAACCCCCCCCACAAAGCCCTCAAAAAATATGTGAATCCAATTGTCAAGTATCCTAACATTCACATATGCTAATCTGAATATTCAGGTGGAGAATATCATTGCTCACATAGCCAAAACAGTGCAATCCACACACAAGAGGAAGGTAGTGGTAGGCTTGGGGGATCCCCAAGGTTTGCAGAATGACAGAAAGATACTTAGTCAAAAATCCCAAATAGAGGAGCGCCATAAATGACCCAATGAGAATAGAGTGCACTCAGCGCCCACTAAACTGGTGGAGTCTAGTGGGGAGAGCTCTGGACACAGAATGGTGACTGACTGCTGTGGCAGTGGGTGGAGGAGAGACAGAAAACTGGATGGGTAGGGAAATGGACTGGATGGAATCCTGAAATTAAGGATTCCACACTGCAACATTTTGTTGCAGGTCTCACTTGCATCCTTATTGTCTAATAAGGGCATGGGGTGTCTTTTTGGCCCAGTCGGCCAGATCTTTATTTCCCCCAGAGGCCAACTTTGACAGGTAGATTTGGGATGAAGGGGCTGTTAAATCTCCACTTGCTGGCTGGTGAGCAGAGAGTACAAGCCTGATAGCTGCAGGGGTCTGTTTCACCAGCGTGATCCCGACACGGAACCTAATGGACTATATTTCAGGCAAAAGAGTTCTTCTGATGAAGTGATCTGTGAGCCATGCACATTCAGACAAGGGAGTACGACATCTTTCTCAGGACAAATGAAGGAAGCCCATCTTATTTCTCAAAGGCTGCCTCAAATATCAAAACACCTGGACTGATCTCTCCAGAGGTGGAGGGCTTCAAGCAGCATACACAGTTTTGGAGCTCAGCCTCCCTTTTGACCACAGCTGTCTCACATCTCAACACAAGCTAAGTCTTAAGGTAACTTTGGAAGTTCATGCTTGGAAGAAAACATCTGAAGATCAAGGGAAGCCAAAAAACATTTTTTGATCCCTAGAAAAACACACGCCCCTATACCACTGAATTTCCACATAAGCTAAAACATGAGGTTACATCCAGAGATTCCTGCCTGAGTGGTGAAAAAACTGTTGAGAAGTTTTGAGGGAGCTAAAAGAGTTTTGATCAAGATATGGAACATTTCGTAATCAATTTGCTCTGGACGTTTTGGTCAGGAATTGAAGAGGGAACCACATATTTACAGCACCACCACACTGGGCCTTAAGTTTTTAAATACAATGCTTTTAAGCATATATTTTTATTCTTGCGCGCGCGCACACACACACACACACACACACACACATATATATATATCAAAGTATAACTTTTTGCACGGCAACTGTTATTTTAGTTATTTCAAACACATAAAGAAACAACCTACACCAGAGCTCACAACCTACACCAGAGCTCAGGCATGCAGCCCATGTTTTAAAGTTTAATTTCCCAAGATTAATCCCTATGGGCACCTCCAGACTTCCAGTATTTTGTGGGACGGATTCAAGTGCATACCAGGAAATGTATGTTTACACAATTAAAGCGGGAATGAAGTGCTCAGTTGCCATAGCACAACAGATCCACTTAAAAACAAAACAAAACACCAGTGACTTTTTGCAGGTAGAAGGGGCAATGCATTGAAAAGCATGGGATGAACTGACGATTAATGGGTAGATGTATAACTACAGTGCAAACAATTCAAGATGAATCCTCGTGGTCATATAACCACCCTGTAAACAAATCAGAAAGAAGGTGGAATACAGACTGGGTATAATCTAACCTCTATGTTTGCTTTGTGCAAAGAAATAATGGTGGAGGCTCAATGAGCTGGAGGAGCTCTTTGTGCTCTGGTGCATTTTCCTAAATAGTCACCGCTAAGAGCTAAATAGCACTTCCATGTACAGAAACAGTATACCTCTATTAAATACTGGAAAGGAACAACAGGGGAAGGAAGGGCACCAATTTCACAGTCTGTTTTGGAGGCATGTGCCTGGCTACTTTGTGGGAACACAATGCCAGAGAAATGGAGACCTCCAGTGGTCCAAAATTCTGGTTCACTATGAGGCAGATCCTTGTATTTCTCTACTAATATGGGATGCTTTAAAGATTGGCAAAAGGATATTCCATAATTTATCTGGCAGGGTAAGAAGCCAAGGCTAAAATACAAATTATTAACAGACACTAAAGATAGAGGAGGCTTCTCACTGCCCAATTTGAAATTATATTATGAAGCCTCTTGCATTTGTTGGATTTGGGAATGGATAAAATTTAAAAAATACAGATTTATTAGATTTGGAAGGCCATGACAATAGATTTGGATGGCATGTGTACCTATGGTACGAAAAGACAAGAGTACATCAAAGTTTCCGAAATCACATTATAAGGAAAGCGATCTTTAAAGTCTGGGAGAAGTATAATGGATTATGAGAACAAAAAACACCATGGATTTTTTTCTCCCCACTAGAAGCAATTTCAGGGAAGAAACTAAATATGGACACTCTACTGTCTTCTCAGATGCATGGTTGCTCTTATACGATACACAAATGCTAACAATGGAACTGGTCATGCTACTTCTTGGGTTGGGAAGAAGAGGATATCTCAACAAATGTCATTGTGGAAAGGTAATCTGTTAAATCCCAAGGTCTACTTACTTCCCTGCAAAACGGAGCTGAAAGGTGTCAATATGGCTGTGCTGAATAGAGACCAAAACCTATCAAATGATAAACGGCATCCTATAGACACTGCAGCATGATCTAGTGCTTCATTCCTGCAAAGTGTATGTAACATTTGAGAACATTTTCAGTACTCCCTTATCAGTACTCTGCCTAACACTCGGAGTTTGGGAATAACAGGTTTTTCAGTTTTCAAAAGTTCATTACTTTGGCTTGCGCTTCCAGCGGTAAGAGCAATATCTACATAAACAGTAGCAATTAACAAATAAAGCAATTACACTGAATGCTTTCAGCACAAGAGATAATTGGCAGGAGAGAAAAGGGCTCTGTAGCGACAATTATTTTGATTATTTGGGGGTTCTTTTTCCTATCTTTTCCAGGAAAGCATTACAAAACATCATGGAGACTGATCCTGCTTGTACTTAGTCATGAGTGAGCCCCACTGTGTTCACTCAGAGTTCAGTAGGGGTTGCCTCCATGCACATGTGCAGAAGATTAAACTTGCTTCATTCTAAACCAAACTTGCCCATCTATTTTTATCAGCTCTATGGCAAAGGTAGATTTATGGTTCTAAGCACTGTTTAGAAGACATCTGAAGGCAGCCTTGTGAAGGGAAGTATCTAATGTTTAATGTTTTATTATGTTTTTGTATATACTGGAAGATGCCCTGAGTGGCATACATTTTTAACCAGATCCTGTTATATGTGTCCATTCACACCAAGGCCATAGTCCTACTTGGGTTTTGTGGGGGACTAAGCAT
The DNA here is from genome assembly GCF_951804945.1 of Podarcis cretensis. Taxonomy (NCBI): domain Eukaryota; kingdom Metazoa; phylum Chordata; class Lepidosauria; order Squamata; family Lacertidae; genus Podarcis; species Podarcis cretensis. The sequence continues at coordinate 16,915,557 of NC_137187.1, forward strand.
CACTTTGTGGGACGCAGGTGGCGCTGTGGGTTAAAGCCTCAGCGCCTAGCGCTTGCCGATCGAAAGGTCGGCGGTTCGAATCCCTGCGGCGGGGTGCGCTCCCGCTGCTCGGTCCCAGCGCCTGCCAACCTAGCAGTTCAAAAGCACCTCCGGGTGCAAGTAGATAAATAGGGACCGCTTACCAGCGGGAAGGTAAACGGCATTTCCGTGTGCGGATCTGGCTCGCCAGAGCAGCGATGTCACGCTGGCCACGTGACCCGGAAGTGTCTCCGGACAGCGCTGGCCCCTGGCCTCTTAAGTAAGATGGGCGCACAACCCCAGAGTCGGTCAAGACTGGCCCGTACGGGCAGGGGTACCTTTACCTTTACCTTTTTAAGCATCACTTGTTTCAAATAATGATTCAAATGGCAAGCTGTACATATAGCCAAAGAAATAATTACTTGAATAGTATCTACTCCCATTTTTTTTTTTAAAAAAACCCACATATGTGCTAATAACGTCTGACTGTTGTCAGACGCAGTGAGCTTTGATAAAGCAAGTATATTTCAGGACGGCCTTGGCTGCTCTTTAGATCAGGCGTAGGCAAACTCAGCCTTCCAGATGTTTTGGGACTACAACTTCCATCATCCCTAGCTAACAGGACCAGTGGTCAGGGATGATGGGGGCTATAGTCCTAAAACATCTGGAGGGCCGAGTTTGCCTATGCCTGCTTTAGATAGTCTCCTCCTTGTCTTGGAGTTGTTCATCTAGGAGCCACTCCTCCTGAGGGTGGAAGAAAATGTACGTGATCCAACCACATGGACAAGGCCTTTCTCACAGGGTCCCTCATACTGGTGAGACAACATCGCAAGGTGTCTGTTTGGCGAGCCTTCCTTGCTGCAGAAAACTGTATGGAGGGGGGGGGGGAATGCACCTGATCTGTGTCTGGTGGAAATTCATCTTCTGATTCTTCCATCTGGTTCCATTAAAAAATAAAACAGAGAAGATTATGATGATGGTAATGACAAATTTGTGTGATGCGGTAGACACAGAGTCTAGAAGTGCATCGGGTTCTCAAAAGACATTAAGGCAGCTGTAATACACTCATTTTATATAATTAGTGTGCCAGGGAGCACTTCTCCCAAACGGTGGCAGCATTATCAATCAACATTTCACTCAAGAAAATGCTAAGAGGTGCAGAAAGGATGGGCAAGAGGAACATAGGGTTGTAGATATCAACTTACTATTGATGCTGCAGTTGTGACAAATGCACAGATGAGAAAATCCCTCAAAACACACACACACACACACACACACACACACACACTGTATATAAAGTTTTTGATGTTGCATGTTGCTTTTGAGCATGGTTTACCATGGAAAAGCAGCATACAAATAAATGGTAGTGATGCACTGGCTACAAGAAGGACTTTGATTCTGTGCCCTGCTCCTGTTTTCTTCAAGTGTTTAGGACAGGGATGGGCAACCTATGGCAACCTGTGGGCTCCAAATCCCATCCGCCCCAACCAACGCAGACAATAGTCAAGGCTGATGAGAGGTGCAGTCAAGCAATATTGCTGGTAGACTTCAGATTCCCTACTCCTGGGTTAAGAAGTACAAAGTGAAGCTTATTACAGGCCCTGTAGCAAAATTGAGTGAAATGGATAGAAAAAATAAACGTTTATAATATTTAGATTAGGAGGGACATTTACCAGGGTGACAAACTTGTTTTATCTGGCTCTTGTCCCCTCTCGGCTGCATTAAACAGATCTGGTGCTGAGTTCTGACTCCAGAAAGTCACTTAAAAAGTACCAGAATAGAATTATGCCCCTTTTATATATTGCTGATTTAGATATTATTCAGTGGATGTCAAGACTCAACAACTTAATGACAACCACAAATGTTTTCAGCAATGAAATCAAAGTTGTTTGGCCTGGAAAAAAATGTGCACAGCTCTCCATAAATAGAGGTAAAAGAGAAGACCTTCCACAGCAAGAACACTTGGAAAAGACTTATAACTTATAATCTTAATCATGAGGACTCAGAAATAAGCCCTACTGAATTAGGTAGGGCTTACTCCCAGAGAAATAGGGTTAGGATTGCGGTCTAAAATGTTATCTACACCTGAATGCAATTCTACCTGCAAGTTATTGCAGGTCACTCAGAAAGACCAGGCAACCCAATCAAGTTTGAAACTCTCTCATGAACATTTCTATAGTCTCTATTGATGTCTCTCTGTCAACTTCTCAAACCTTAACAGTTCTTCACATTTTTACCTCAGTTTGCAATTTTTTGAAAAAAAGTTCTCATCAGCATCAAATAATAATAAACAAGCAGCATTTTAACATGAGTTTCTTCTAATATAAGCAATTTGTATGGAATTTTGCCTATTATACACATTTGCAAATCAATTTTCTTTAATATCATCCATTTTCGTATGTTATTATGTATTTTTACCCACACTACCCTAGTACATGCATTTCTGTACAAATCACTTGGCTGGAGAACTCTACAGCAAAATTCCAAGAAGTGAGCATTTCAAAGGATGATTGTGTTTCAGTTCATGCATTGTTTTGGAATGCAAACTAAATCAAGTTTCCCCCATCACTAAATGAGGCTTCTTAAATAACTGAAAACAGGACTTAACAGCTAGGAATAAAATAAACACAACTTCCAACTCATGCTGCAGGTATAATTAAGTGGGATGACACTGATTTTAAAGAGCTTTAAAAATTAAGCTGTGCAAAGTTCAGAATGCATCATCCAAACGCTTCATTGGATAGATTGTATAGGAAACCTAGATATCCATATTATTACATTATTAATGCATAGTAGTTCTTGGTTAGATCAGTAAATCAATGCTTTGGTTGCTTGAAAATATTTTGCCTGATTAAATAGCTTGGTATGAATTTTAAAGGTCGTAAGTGACACAGAGCAAGGGTGATGTTTGTCAAGTACCATTGGCATGTTTGGCCAACGTTTGTGGTCTGTCCTGGTATGTCTTGAGTCTAAATTTAAGAACAGAAAGGAAAGTCAGTCTATTTCTTAAATTCCAGGTGAAATCAGCTAGGTCAAAACAAGTAGCATGGTGGACAATTACTGGCTAGTGCTTACCCCTGATGGGCAGAGAGGGTTTAGACCAACTATATATTCTTACTATATTGCATTACTTTATAAAGCTTAGACTATGGTAGGGAAATATTTGGGATATAAAAAGCAAGATACAACTAGGAAGGAAACTCTCTTTGAATGCCAGCCAGAGTGAAGGGACCCATTATAGAGATGCTATTGCTAATGTGAACATGTATGCTTGAGTGAGTATGAATAGCTTATAGCTTTTCTCTTCTGTACCAGATAACCCATTTAAAAACAAAGTAACACTTGTTAAGCACATCACTACTGCGTAGACTGAAATACCCTAGGGCAAAACAAGTTTCACCTTCTAGTGAGACCTAGTGTGATCCTGAAGGAGCTACTGTTTATAGGATATTGATAATGAATTGGCAATTAACTTATAATAAGTCAACCAAAGGAGGGACCTCTGTGCTGTAAATTTTACTACACAATCTAAGGTATGAGGAAGACAGAGGATTAGTATCCTGCACGCACTTGCAGAGTTCAAAAACCAGGTATCACAATTCTGAAACAACTCCAGGATATCCCATCTGGCCGCTTGACACGTCTTCCCTCTAAAACACAGCGGTAAATCATTCCAGCCAACCCAGTGTGTCGATATGGAGGTGGGGGGGGGGGAGGTCAGAGAAAGTGGGATGAGGTTATTGTAAATGAGGACAGGCTCAGTTTAGCCTATGGCCAATTTGTCACGTGAGACAGAAAGGTTTAGTACAGTCTGCTCCACGACACTTTAGTTTTCTACCTGTAACAAACTTTTATGTAAGGAAGCATTCAAAAATATGGCACCTCTTCCTGTTCAAAGTGGTGTGGTTCTGAACTCTATTGCACCAGTCTGCATATTGTACAGTAAAGGTAAAGGTAAAGGTACCCCTGCGGGCCAGTCTTGACAGACTCTGGGGTTGTGCGCCCATCTCACTTAAGAGGCCAGGGGCCAGCGCTGTCCGGAGACACTTCCGGGTCACGTGGCCAGCGTGACATCGCTGCTCTGGCCAGAGCCAGGGCCAGAGCCGCACACGGAAACGCCGTTTACCTTCCCGCTGGTAAGCGGTCCCTATTTATCTACTTGCACCCGGAGGTGCTTTCGAACTGCTAGGTTGGCAGGCGCTGGGACCGAGCAGCGGGAGCGCACCCCGCCGCAGGGATTCGAACCGCCGACCTTTCGATCGGCAAGCCCTAGGCGCTGAGGCTTTAACCCACAGCGCCACCTGCGTCCCATTGTACAGTAGGCCCTGGCAATATAGCGATATATTGTCCAGGACCGGTATGAGGAGCAGACTGTGATGTTGGCTTCACTCAGCGGTATATCTCTAGTGAAACTGCCACCGCTCCTGAGTCCCTCTGCTAGCAGTGTCTTCTAGAGTTCCTTCCTTCAGCGGCGCTGCTAGCAGAGGGACGCGGGAACGGTGGCAGTTTCACCAGCTATATATTGCAGAGTGAAACCGCCATCACACTCAGCCCTCATATGATGCAGAGAGAGAAACAAGCTGTATCAGCGAGGTGCTGATACTGTCAGTTTGAAATACAGAAAGTATTGATCTGATGTGTAGAGGATCTTTCCTATTCTACTTAATTCAAGAGGCTTCTGGAAACTTCTCTGTGTGAAAGAAACAAGCAGAAGGTTCATGATGTTGTGATTATGCCTTCAGAGAAGCTGAGTACAGCTCGTTTAAACTGGTTCTGTTATCTCTCTCAGTCAAGGTCATGCTGACTATAATAGTGAGGCCAGAAGGAGCCTGGGTTTCACTCTCTCTTTCTGTCTCTCTTTCCTTCTGGTGTGGCGTTCCGTATATAGTGTTAAGATTTATTGTAAATTATTGTAAGTTTAAGTTAAGTCTGCTGCAACTGGATTTCTTACAGACAGGGCCAACCCTGAATGTATTGGATTTGTGACCATGATGCTCATTTGCCTTCCGTAGCAGTAAAGCTCTGCTGGATGAAATACAATTGCCTCTGGTCTATTTTTTGGGAATCTTGCAACGTGTTTAAGTTTCTACTCTGCTAAAATATACATTGGAATCTACTCTGGATCAATATTGAGTAGAATTTCAGTGGCACCTTTAAACTGCTCAACTGAGGACAGTGCAGCTGCTCTTACCTCAGTTGAGCAGTTACAGGAGCCCCCAGCCTAGCGCTGGCTCCTGTGAGCTGGCAGTGGGGTGGGTCCTCCGTGAAACTGCTCAGCTTAGGGGAGCGCAGTTGGGGCTCCCCACAGTGAGTAGTTAAAGGGGCCTCGATGTTCTGCCCACTCACCCGTGAGTGGGGGGAGTGCCGGGCCTGTCTCAGCTGGGGAGGGGAAACCTCCCCGATCCCCAAACAAGCAGTGTTGTCCTAGCCCATCAACACCTAGGTCAGGGGTCAGCAACCTTTTTCAGCTGTGGGCTGGTCCACTGTCCCTCAGATATGTGGTGGGCCGGACTATATTTTGAAAAAATAATAATGAATGGTGCATTTTAAATAAAAGCACACATTCTACTCGTTTAAAAAACACCAGGCAAGCCCCCACAAATAACCCAGAGATGCATTTCAAATAAAAGGACACATTCTACTCATGTAAAAACAAAAACAAAACAAAACAAAAAAAGCTGATTCCTGGACCATCCGCGGGCCAGATTGAGAAGGCGACTGAGCCGCATCTGGCTCTGGGCCTTAGGTTGCCTATGCCTGGCCTAGGTGAAACTGCTTCAGTTCCCAATTTGAGAGCTGGGGCAGTTTCACCAGGTGCCTCGTGGGCAGAGGCCAATGCAGCTTGTTTTTTTAACATTGTGGTATATCACCAAACCATGATGTTTGGCTGGCGATACACCATGATGCTGAAAACCTGACCCCGGCCAGCCCCATGTACAGAATGGCTCTCAGTGAAATCTTTAATTCCTCTATCTAACTGGCTCGACTGCAACAGGTGTGTCACTTCCACGATTGTTGAAGTACTCTAAACTCCATATGCCAGCCTCAGGGCTAGTGAAATCTATTAATCATGCCTACAAAATGTTTTAAAACCGAAGAGTGACTTTTAAGAGGATTCCAGTGTCAGTAAGCTGTTAACAGAGAGAGCTGTTCTCTTAGGTTGGAGTGAAAGCAATTGCATATCCTTGTAAGTTTGTGTTTTTGAACCAAGGATTTCAAATGGGAGTCTCAAACTAAAGCTCTTGTTTCGGAATGCGTGGGCAGATCTTCCAAGGCTAGATAGCTAGTTCTGACAAGATAGCTTTTGTTGGCCTTGAGTGCAGTCATTCAGAAGGTTTCTCTCTCCTTCTGGGGCAAACTAAATAAAACAGGAGACTTTAAAAAAGAAGAAGAAAAGCAACCCCGTAAAGATAAAGCCACAACATCACATTAAGCATGATTTCTAGTCCTTCTACCCCTTGTTCAGAGTCATTTTGTTCAAACCCCCTTTCCATTAAAGATGTTTGGCTTTGGGGATTTGCAGTTTTGACAGATAGAGGGAACACATTACAGAGAAATGCTAGCTTGACAAAAGGAGGGGAAATTCAGTGGACACATTCAGCGAGGGCTTGGGGAGCAAACGCATCATGCATACATAACAAAATGCAGATAAGAAAGCTGACACGCAGGACACAAAGTCAACTGTGCTTGGACCAAATTTGTTTGCTACACATGCAAGGAAATTGTGGGGTGGGCGAGAGGAGAGGAAGAGAACCAATGAAGAGTACTTCAGGGTAACGGTTCTGGGCACTGCCAGATGGGATTTAGATTCTATGCTCGCAATACCCATGTGGAAGGGATCATTTTGGCCATTTCTCCCACAGTGTAAGTGCTATGAGGGGGGAAATGGCATGTGCCAAAATTATTCTATCTACATAGATATAAAAAGCATAAGTGCTCCATCAAATATATCCTGGTTTTGACAACTCTCCTGAGAGACGAAAGGTGCTTGCGTAAGAACACTATTACACTGCCATGGTGTTTTTGCTTTGTTTTAGGGTGTGTTCTAAGAGTAATTTGGTGATATATCTAGCAGTGCTTGTCTATGAGCAGAACAGATTTCTGCTCACACAACTATGTTTCCGTCTTCCTCTCCTCCTGCCTGCAGCTCTCACTTCTAGATAGACTCTGTGTCTAGAGAACAGGGATGGGGACATGGCAGCTGAAGCAAGGCTGAAAGTAAGGGGAATTTCCTGGATCAATATAAACATTGTGATGATGGGTTGTGGATCTTTTTCTTCTTCTTTTTTTAGAAAGCAGAGCTAGCTTATTAGCTATTGTAGCATTGTGGCTGAGCACGTTCCATTTGCTGTAATAACAAATGTGTGACATGTAGAGATCTTAGGACCTTTCCTGGTGTCAATGCCCAGCTCACCAGTCGGTAGTTACCTAAGTCTTCTCCCCTCCACACTTTCAAAGATGGGGACAACACCTGCCTGCCTCCGGTCTGCAGGGACATCACCTTTTCTCCCAGAACTTCCAAAGGTTTTAGACAGAGGCTTTGAGATTACACCTGCAAGCTCCTTTAGTATCCTTTAGGCCCTAGAGATTCAAATTCGTTTAAAGTAGCTAGGTGTTCCCTTACCTCTTCACGTGCAAACTTAAAAGAGGGAACAGAGCACAAGGCAAGTGCTGAATTTACTTAACTGATATGAGAGATATGAAGCTAACTTCATGAAAAGAGGAAAAGAATTCTGTAACTAAAAAGGGTCAGAAAAATATATTACTTGATAAGTATGGGTACCCAATGATAAGAGTTGTGGACTGTCTCTTGGAGGAATAATGGACCTACCAGAACTTCTCTATGGATGTGTGAAGGTTTTGGGGCTCTGGGGGCAAAAATCTGACATTGAAGGGAAAGTAATGAACCATTTAGTAGTAGTAGTAGTAGTAGTAGTAGTAGTAATAGTAATCTTACAAAAAGTCAAGGTGAGGATTCAACATATCACCAATTTTCAACAACCAGACAAGTAAATAACTTTTTGTGTGTGAAGGACTTCTTTTTTTTCCTCCTCTTTTTATATTCAAAGTGAGCAAAAGCAAAAGCAAAAGTGAACCGGAGAAATAAAACAGCACTGATGGACTGTGACATTTCTTCTGTCTGGGTGTCTACCTCACTGACAATCAGCAGTTATTAAAGCCATTGTGATGTTTGAAGGAGCTGTTTTCCGTCGCTCGTGCTCCAAAAAAAAAAGGCATTCATTGGAAAAATACCAAGTGAAGCTGCATAGATAAATACCACAGTTTTGGCTGTTTCTCTAAGAAATGGCGGCGCGCAGAGACGCTGCGGCTCAGTGCTCTCCTTTTGTTTTCAGCGTTTTGTTTTGTTTTCAGTGTTTTGTTTTCATTATTTTTACTTGTTCTGAGTATGTTTGGCCGGGCAAGAAAGATTTATAGCAGGCAGGAACTTCTGAAGGTCGGGTTACAGTGTGAACAAGCTGTGAGAGCTGATTATTTTCGCCCAGATAACGCTCCTGTGGGAGTAGCCAGGCCACCGGGCTCTCCATGGATTACTATGCCTCCAGGGAGGAGGCGAAGGCGGCGTAGAGACAGGAGGCAAAGGCGGGGTTGTCGGGCCGGCGTCCTGGTAAGATTGCAGAGGAGTCCATCTAAACCACCACTCCCTAGCATATTTCTTGCTAATGTGAGATCTCTTGCCAACAAGATGGATGAATTGAGGCTGCTGGCAGCAAAGAACAGTCTCGTAAAAGATTGCTGCGTCTTATTTGTCATTGAGACATGGCTTCAACCGTCCATACCAGACACGGCTATTCAGTTGGAAGGCTGTGTGGTACATCGTCATGACCGAGGCATGGACTTCGGAAAAACCAAAGGAGGGGGGCTGTGTGTATATGTGAACAAATGCTGGTCCAATAATTCTAAGACCGTGGGCAGTTACTGTTCACCGGATTTGGAATATGTGGCTGTTAAATGCAGACCAGCCTATCTCCCTAGGGAGTTTACAGCTGTTATGCTAACTGGTGTGTACGTGCCACCAGATGCCAATGCCAACTTGGCTCTGGGATGCCTGCAGAGCCTTATCAGCAGCCAGCAAGACAAGCATCCTGAAGCTGTGCACATCATTGCGGGAGACTTCAATCATGTTGAACTTAAAACAGTGCTCCCAACGCTCTATCAGCATGTGAAATGTCCCACAAGGGGGGACAAGACACTGGATAAAGTTTATTCGAATGTAAATCACGGCTATAGGGCCTTACAGCTGCCACATTTGGGCCAGTCCGACCATATGTCTCTGTTCCTGGTACCAGCATATATCCCACTCAGGAAACGGGCTCCCACAATATCAAGGACTGTTAAAATCTGGCCTGAAGGCGCTATCCACCAGCTGCAGGACTGTTTTGAGAGAACCAATTGGGATATTTTCGATCGTTCAGACCTGGAGGAGCACACGGCGGCAGTTCTGTGCTATATCAATCACTGCACAGACACTGTCACAGTAAATAAATCCATCCGGTTTTATCCCAATCAGAAACCCTGGATGAATAGAGAGGTCCAGTGCCTGTTGCGGGAAAGGAATAGGGCTTTCAGGTCGGGCGAGGTGCAGCTTTACAGTGTGGCAAGAGCAAACTTGAAGAGGGGTATTCGACGGGCAAAACTGGTCTATAGGCAGAGGATTGAGGATAATTTAAGGAGTAACAACACAAGACAGATGTGGCAGGGGATTCAGCATATTACCAACTACAAACCTAACCTTGGTGCTGTCGATGGTGACCCTTTGCTGGCGGAGGAGCTTAACTTTTTCTTTGCTCGCTTCGAGAAGGAGCCACCTGAGACGCCGGTATTACAGCCACCAGCCCATAGGGGCCCCTCATTCACTGTAGAGGAGCATGAGGTGAGACAGGTATTGAGGATGGTGAATCCGAGGAAGGCTGCTGGACCTGATGGCATCACGGGAAAGGTGTTGAAGGGCTGTGCGGATCAGCTGGCGAAGGTCTTTACTAAGATCTTCAACAAGTCCTTACACCAGTTTATTGTCCCACCCTGCCTGAAGTCGTCAACTATTGTTCCTCTGCCTAAAAAATCTACAATCAGTAGTTTGAACGACTACAGACCAGTTGCACTGACTCCAATCATCATGAAGTGTTTTGAGAAACTGGTGCGCCGTCATATAATTTCCTGTCTTCCATCAACTTTTGACAACTACCAGTTTGCATACAGGGCAAATAGATCCACGGAAGACGCTATCACTATCACTCTCCATGCTGCTCTGTCCCATCTGGAGCAGCCGGGGAGTTATGTGAGGCTGCTGTTTGTGGATTTTAGCTCTGCTTTTAACACTATCCTCCCCCATAGACTGGTGTCCAAGCTAGAGGCGATTGGACTCTCCAACTCCACCTGTCTCTGGGTTTTGGATTTTTTGTCAGAACGTTCTCAGAGGGTTAGAGTGGGGTCACATATGTCCACAGCCCTTAGCCTTAACACCGGCTCACCACAGGGTTGTGTGTTGAGTCCCCTGCTCTATACTCTCTATACGTATGATTGTACAGCCATCTATCCCAGCAACAAAATCATCAAGTTTGCTGATGACACTACGGTGGTGGGGCTCATTTCAGGAGGGGATGAGTCCGCCTATCGGGACGAGGTGGAGCGGCTTTGTGTTTGGTGTGGAGAGAACAATCTGGCTCTTAATACGGCTAAGACCAAGGAATTGGTGGTGGATTACAGGAAAAAAAAGGCGGACATTCAGCCCTTGTATATCAAAGGGGAACGGGTGGAGAGGGTGGCGGAATTCAGGTTTTTGGGAGTGACTATCGATCAGGGCATGACTTGGAGCGCAAATACCACTGCTCTGGTGAAGAAGGCCCAGCAGAGAATTTATTTCCTCAGACTTTTAAAGAAGAACAATCTGAGTGAGAGACTGCTGGTGTCCTTCTACCGAGGCTCCATAGAGAGCATTCTCACATACTGTATTTGTGCCTGGTTCTCCAGTTGTACAGCTAGGAAGAGGAAGGTGCTCCAGAAGGTCATAACCACAGCCCAAAGGATTATTGGTCATCCTCTCCCATCTTTGGAAGAACTGTACGGTTCCCGTTGTCTTAGGAAAGCAAACAACATCCTGCAGGATGCATCTCACCCGGGATACAGTCTGTTTGCACTACTGCCTTCTGGCAGGAGATATAGAAACATCAAGTCAAGGACAAATAGACTGAAAAATAGTTTCTATCCAAGAGCTGTGGCCTTTTTAAATGCTGTAACTCGATAGTGTGACCTGGGAGTTTGATGGGTGTGGGTGTGGGTGTGGCTGGAATGTGGTTTGTTTGGTTGTTGTTGTTGTTTTGCTTTTGTTGTTTTTAAGGGATGGCATCCAATTTCGTTGCACTTGTGCAATGTTGCACTTGTGTAATGACAATAAAGAATCTATCTATCTATCTATAACTTTGGAGGAGAGAAGATGGAAGCTGTTGTGGTTTTTCCATCTTATTTAAAATATCGATTACTCTAGGTAGTCTCCAGGTTTGGGGAGATCCTTGGGTAAGATTCCCTCAGTGGGTCCATGGCCACCTCACTGCTGTTACTCTCTCCATTTTGCTACATCCACCCAGAGAAAAAAGGGGCACAAGGAATGGAGGTGGTGGTTGTTGTTGTTTCCCCCTCAGCTCGGCACCCTGTGTCGGGGAACCATCCGCACAGTCCTAAATCTGCTTGAGGTTCCCCACTCCAAGGGAAATACTCATCATATCATAAGGAATATCAGAATTCAAGGATCATGAAGATGAACTACAAAGGGCTATAGAGGTGGCTGAGGATCAGGGTTTCCATTATTGTTCCATAACACATTCACTGCCTGCTTATAAAGATTGGGATAGCTAGTTCTGCATATGCAGTGGTGAATCCTCAAATATAGCAGCATTTTATTGAGCAGACTGTGAAAATGCAACGTTAGCTGAACATGTAAATGTCAACAATATTTTAGAGTGATTTATCACATCCACTGCAGTTAAAAATAATAACCAGCCGTCTGCAGCATGCAACTCACATATAAGTTTGCATTTTTTAAAAAAAAAAATTAGCAACATTTGTACAGTGGTACCTCGGTTTTCGAATGTAATCTGTTCCGGAAGACTGTTCAAGTTCCAAAACGTTTGAAAACTGAGGCGCAAAGGGAGGTCTGCAAATTTAATAGAGAAAATTGAGAAAAGGACAGTGGTACCTCAGCAGAAGCCATTCGTCTTCAGAGGCATGTTCGAAAACAGAAGCCTTTACTTCTGGGCATTCGAGTTCTGGAATGTTCGTCCTTCAAAAACCGAGGTACCACTGTATACTGCTTATTGCCCACAAAACCTCCAAGCAGTTTATTAATTAAAATATATTAATTTTTAAAATCCAATAAAAGCAAATATTGAAAACAAGTTGCTGTTATATATATGATAAATAAAATCAATGAGGTGTGTATGTATAAATATAGGAATATTAATTATTTGTTTGCTTATTCTAATTGGCTTCTGACCTGAAAGAACTGAGATGTATTTTGTGTGTGAATGCAACACTTTAGCAATGTGTTCTGGTGGCGATGAGCTGTGTTTATATGTGGTGGTGGGGAACACCAGGGCATTTCTTCAGTCAGTTTAGAAGCAACTCCAATCTGATCCGAATGAGCTTCATTTCCCTCTTCCTTAAGAGCTATTCTGCACATTTATGATGAGGGAAGCATGGTTTTCTCATTGAGTACACTCTCAAATGAGAGCTGCATCCAATCATAATTCCTTGATGACTGAACCTGTGTTGCATACAAAATTGCTAAATGCAGATTTCACTTTTTAAGACACACACTTAAAACACCGTAGGTAAGCACTTAAAAAGAAAGGTACAAACTGACCCTAAGTATAACATAATCACTGCTATTGCTAAAAATTCCACTTGGTCAGAATTGAACTGATGAGCTTAATTAAAATGGCTTCACATGCCTCTGAACCGAATAGACATCTGTTTTCTCAGAGAGCAATTGTGGCACGATAGAGATAGCTTTGGCTGCAGGATGTATTCTCATTTTTTCCCCCCATATCCTACTGGCTGAACAGGTTATGCAAGTTTTTTAAAAAGAAGAAGTACAATAAACATACAAAACCTGCATGACCAGAGAAAAATATGCATATATATATATTGTGAGTACTAATGTCGCTTATCAGACTAGGGGTTAAATCTCCACTTGGTTGTGAAGCTCACTAAGGGACTTTGGGCCAATCACACACTCTCAGCCTAACTTACCATGTGGGTTGTTGTGAAGATAAACTAGGGATGAGGGGAGCTATGTATGACACCTTGGGCTCTTTGGAGGAAAGGTGGCGTACAAATGGGATCCTCATAATAGAGGGTCCTGGTTGCGCTCGGGACCCAAGAGATCACCTGACAGGGTTAAAATGGGGGGGGGGGGAGAGAAAGGAGCAGAAAGTCCTGGCCATTCCCCTGGGATCATGCCAGGCTGTTTTAGCCAATAGCCAGTAGGTGGCGTGATCCCAGGGGCTTTAAAAGCAGCAGTGTGATGCAAGTGGGGCACTTGCATTTGCACGGCTAAACACCCGCCCACCCTCCCTAGTTTAGGTAGAGTCGCTCGGCCTTGCTTTGGTTCGGGTTGCCTGTTTTGGAACAGGGGCTGGGTAGGAATTTTTTCCACTTGGCAGATTGGCTTTTAGCCATTTGGTTTTCACCTACCCCTTACCAAATTGCCACAATTTATAAGGTGGTGGCTAGGCATTGGCTCAGTTGGATTGTGGGGAGGGGAGGTGCGGCCATCACCTGCCCCTCCAGGAACTGGGTATTCCGTTAAAGGAATCTGGGGGTCCTGGATCTCGTCCGAAGTCCACTTGAGGGGCTAGGGCCATGCCAGGACCACAGGAACCCCGGGGTGAGTTTAGGTTGGTCCTCATCGACCTTGCTCCCTTGTTTGGTTTACCCCATTCGACCATCACCCTGAGAGGTGGAGTCAGTTATAGTGGGGAGTCAATGCCTAAGCCAATACCACTCACGTGATTGTATTTCAATAAAGTTGTGGCCAAAATTTGCCCAAAAACTTAAACTAATATGTCTGTGCATATTTATTTTGAGGGTGGGTCTTGGGGCCTTGAGACGCAAACATAATAAAGAAATAAAGGGAGGAGAAGTAATTGAAAGACTTCTGTCTGTTTCTAGGTTTGGGAGGAACAGAAGCCCTATTCAGGTGTTATTCGTATATAGGACATGAGAGTGGACTCCAGTTTTAGCCCTAGCCTTGAGATCATATCTCTTTTCTTCCCAGAATTGTGTGTTGTGCATTGTTGTGTGTTGTGTATCGTTGTGTTGCCCAAAGGGCAAGTTCCTGCTTTTGAATTGGGACATCCACATAACCAGGCATCCTGATTGCATGGACCTCTACTTGTGAAGAACAGTTTTCCCATTGGGTTCCCTTCTCACATAACCACACAAAACACTGCCTCTGTAAGCTTTTGCTTTGGTTAATGTTTCCCCTAATTTTGACCCTACGGCTGGCAAACTGTACAGACTACTTACTATTAGAATGGATGCCTACCTAGAAAGACTGTTTCTGGGCTAACTTGCCTTGACAGATTTTTGAGCTCAAGAAATATCTCCCACCCCAGTCCAGCCGGGGCAGTGATGCTATTTTCAGGGAGGATTCATCCACATACCAGCAAGTCCAGGTATCAGATTAAAGGTGATTTGGTGCCCTTGTGGGATGACAATTCCTTAATACAACTTCATATCACCTTCCCACAAAGAAATCAGAGTGAATGCTAAATAAATAGTCAGTGTAAGCTCTCCGCAAGCTTTGTGCAAACAAATGAGGATGTCATTTGGAAGTGAGTGGATTTACTTTGGTTTTAGGCACAGTACACAGCAACCAAGAGTTCAAAACTGGGGAGAAACAACAAGGTATTTATTAGCAGAGGTGGAATTTCTACTTTCAAATAAAGTAGGTGTGATGGCCTGGGACTCGGGCTCAGACTTGGAACTAGAGGAGTCTCAGTCTGCACCGCATCCTTTGCCTCAGGCATCATCTGAACCAAGTCTGAGGCCTGATCCTGAAGAGTCCCAGTCTGCACATTTTCCCTTGTAACAAACACCAGCTGGGCCGAGTCAGGGGCCTGAACCTGCCCTGGCTCCAGATGTGGGGATTACCTCATTGCCGTCTGCTGGGCCATCACTTATAGCTGCTCCACTACTGGTTTGGTCAGGGGAGGCTGAGGCGGCCCCTGGGTCTAGTAACCCACCAACGTCTCCGAGCTGCAGACTAAGGTCTGAGAGAAGGAGAGACCTGAGTACTCGCAGGAGGAGTGCTCGCCTTTGGCCGAAACAGGGAGGTGAGTCGCTGGGGGATCAGGACTGGCCGTTACCCCGACAAAGATAAAAGGCTGTCGGACCCTGCCCCAGGTTGCGGGAGATCCTGTCATGCCAGAGATCCTGTGCCTGTCCTTGTCTGGTTTCCTGCCTTATGTCCTGCCTTGGCCCTGTTGGACTGACTCCTAGCGGAACCTTTGGATTCTGGACCGGACCTGGACTGTGGTTCTTGGGTTACCCCCGGGCCCAGCATAGTAGGAGGTCCCTTTCACATAAAGTAGGATGAAGAGGAGGAGGTGCAGACCTATGTTGTTGGAAAAACAGAAGCTGGCATGATAGGACAGAGCAGCATTCCATATGATTCCTCAGCATGGTTTGCTGTAGATGCGCCAACTCTATAGGGTTGAGGCTTTCTTCGATCCCCTTAATATCTGTTGGCAGAGGGCTGGACCATCTCAATGTTGAGGGGGCAGAGGAGGGGAAGCGTGGAGCCAAGCATGATAGAGAAGGAGCCACCAGCCACCAAAGTTGCACCATGCTGGGTTCCGCGCTTGGTCTCCCAACGATGTAACATTGCACGCATGACATGTGCACCGGGCGCATGTTGTCACATGCACATGATGCACACCATGCCCCCTCAATCTTGGGCACAAGAGGGCACCTCTGGTTTGCTGTGTTCTTGGAGGGAGAAAAGTAAGGCAGGATATCTGAAAAAAGGCTATTCTATGATGAGGTGAGCAAATAGCCAGATATCCTTGCACTGTTCCTCTGTAATGTTTGTGGGGTGTGCCAGGAGCAACTGCAAAGCAATGCATAGACAATGCCCAAATTAATGTCTTTATCTGGGTAATTAGCAAAAAATTTGCATAATATATAAATGGGGGCAACTCGGATTAGGAAACTGGGAGATGGCAACCCTGTATATGGGGATCATTAAGGTGCAGAAGGCAGGAAGTCTGAGTGGATATAGGATTTATCAAGGGAATAGTTCCTGTAATTGTGCAGAGTTGATTTGAAGATGTAGATGTAATGCTAAACATATGAAACACTGGCAGTTATTAACATTAAAGCACCACAAAATGTGCTTCTGGCACCGTTATCTTGTTTTGAGATAATTGGCTCAAACAGCAATTTCCATTACTTTTTTATATCAAGGTCAAAAACAAGGATAGCTTTTTAGAAAGCAACACTTTGTGTGGATTTACAAGGAGGAACTCATCAGGAATTCTTTTGTACACACTTAGGGAGTGGCACGTAGATTGCAACAACATGCCTTTTTATCATTTGTGACTCATTTGTGACTCATTTTTTTTTAAAACACATGCATCCTTTGATGAATACCAAAAGCTGAATAATGTGATTTCATTTAATTCACTTCAGCAACTTCACCAATTAGAAGAAGAAGAAAAAACTTAGATTCCACTGCCAAAGGGATACATGAGATGCAGTCAACTGGCCAGGAACGACAATGTTAAGTGCTGTGAATCTCAAAGTATGAATCCACAAGTAACAGCTATACTACCAAACAGTGAAATTAGAAATAATGCATTTACGCTATTTCATTTATTACATAATTACTTGATTTATGCTGTAGAGGACAATCCAGCTGGTTTATCATTCTGTTAACTACTGTGCACAGTTGTGAAATCCTGGGAATCCTTATGAATATTTAGACCAGTGACACAATCCAGTTTTAGCTGTCCAGTGTTAGAAGCGACTAATTGTACCATGTGGGGCGAGACGTGCATTCCAGTGAACGCAATGCAGTGGGGAGGGATGGTGTCTGCAAAAACATCCAGTTTACACTGGATACAGGGATATCTGCCCCTTTTCAAGCATTCTAGATTCCTTGTGCAGTGAGGGAGAACAACTGTATTAGCTCCACACCCCAGTGTGCTCCTGAAGTTTTGTGTCCTTTTGCCTGAACACACAACATTTTAACTCATAGACAGTGATAAAAGTAAGGCAGGTTATCTGAAAAAAAGGCTATTCTATGATGATGTGAGCAAATAGCCAGATATCCTTGCACTGTTCCTCTGTAATGTTTGTGGGGTGTGCCAGGAGCAACTGCAAAGCAGTGCATAGACAATGCCCAAATTAATGTCTTTATCTGGGTAATTGCAATTGTAGCCCCCGCCTCAATATTTTTATATTCATCAGCCCTGCCCACTCAGTCCCTCATCACTTCCTGTGTTGAGTGGGAAATGTATGAAGGTTTTGTTTTGTTTTTTACTTGAACATGAGTAGAAATCTCTATGATATTGGGTCCCTGCTATTTCAGGGTCCCAAACTATATAGAGGGTTCTGTTTTCATTCATAGAATAATTGAACTAGAAAGGAATCTATGGGTCATCTAGCTCAACAGCTAATACAGCTAAAGAATCCCTGACAGGTGGCCATTCAACTTCTATTTAAAAACCTTCAATGAAGGAGAGTCCACTACTTCCTGAAGAAATTTGTTCCACTGTTGAACAGCTCTTACCATCATAATGTTTAGCTGGAATCTCCTTTCCTGTTAATTTGAATCTGTTGGTTAAGGTCTTACCTTCTGCAGCATCAGAAAAGAAACTAACTCCATCTTCCACGTGACAGCCCTTCAGATATTTGAAGGTGGCTATCACAGCACTTCTCTGTTTTCTGTTTTCCAGCCTAAACATACCCAGCTCCCTCAACCATTCTTCATAAGGCTTGCTTCGAGCGAGCATGAGTAAAAGTCCTTCCCTGCCCAACATAGGAAGGCTGGGGACTAAGTGAGGAGAGCTGACATGCACTGGGGACATGGGAAGTGGGGTTTGCCTGCACACTCCTGCTCCCAACTAGGAACTTCACATTTCTGTGGTCAAGTAGCGAGCGGCAGAGCAAGCCAATCGGGTGCCTGGGGCGGCGTGCATGCCCTGCGCACAGGGCGAGCCGTGGGGCCTCTGAGGAGTCTGCCTGCCTCCTCCCACTCAGCCACCCTACAGCTGAGGGGGGAGGCGGCGGGTGGACAATTTGGGGGAAGCGAGGAGCCTATGGGAGCCCAAGCCACCGCGTCACTCCCAGGGGAGATGTGTGGCTCAGGCATGCTGCAGGCCCTGCGGTGAGTGCTGCCTGGCATTTTATCACCTCCCTCAGTGGTGACACCTGGGGCGGACCACCCCTACCGCACCCCCTTCCTCCGCCCCTGCAAGTAGCTGCCCGAAGATGCCTTAGATTATGCAGGGAAGAGTTCATGCAGAAAGAATGCTTCTCATTTCAGATGTTATCCTTTCAACCTTTCTCATGACCAGGGTATAAGTCTTGTAAGTCGTGATTGCTCTGGGCACTTATCTAATTTTATTAGTTGTCAAAAGTGTCAGATAAATACCTTTTGGAGCTAATTGGTTCATCTATGAATTATGGGATTGTAAATGTAAATGGAAGGACAGATCGTGAAGCTGAGGCTCCAATACTTTGGCCACCTCATGAGAAGAGAAGACTCCCTGGAAAAGACCCTGATGTTGGGAAAGATGGAGGGCACAAGGAGAAGGGGACGACAGAGGACAAGATGGTTGAATGGTGTTCTCGAAGCTACCAGCATGAGTTTGACCAAACTACGGGAGGCAGTAGAGGACAGAAGTGCCTGGTGTGCTCTGGTCCATGGGGTCACGAAGAGTCAGACACGACTAAACAACTAAACAACAACAAATGTAAATGGGGTGGCGTGTGGGTTAAGCCACAGAGCCTAGGGCTTGCCGATCAGAAGGTCGGCGGTTCGAATCCCCGCAATGGGGTGAGCTCCCATTGCTCGGTCCCTGCTCCTGCCAACCTAGCAGTTTGAAAGCATGTCAAAGTGCAAGTAGATAAATAGGTACCGCTCCGGCAGGAAGGTAAATGGCGTTTCTGTGCACTGCTTGGGTTCGTCAGAAGTGGCTTAGTCATGCTGGCCACATGACCCAGAAGCTATACACTGGCTCCCTCGGCCAATAAAGCGAAATGAGCGCCGCAACCCCAGAGTCATCCCTGACTGGACCTAATGGTCAGGGCTCCCTTTACCTTTTAAATGCCTCCCTTTACCTTTTACGATGGTTCTCTGGGCCAAGAGTATATGGTGCTACTATTTGGCTAAAATTAGAAAGAGGGACAGTGAGCATTTTTGCATATCATAAAGGTGACCTCTATCTTTATCCACCCCCCCCAATTCATGCATTGACTTGCCCCCACTGCTCCTACAGTGCATTATGCCATGCAGTCGGCATGTAGGCATGTTTACTAGGGTCCTATCACATTCCACTCCCAGCCCCACAAAGGGGGAAGATCACAGTTGTGTGCCTAGCCCATGTCATAACGGGGTTGCAATTTTTTCCTTTTCGCATAGGACATGCCTAGTTAAATTGGCCTGTAGTTCTGTTTATGTTCCATGCAGCTGGCACTTGCCCACCACTCTTAATATAAACACGGTCTTCAGCAGAGATCTGGTGGGTGGAGAAAGAATTCTTGGAGGAAATAAAATGGGACTTCCTGCGACTTCAGAAGAGTTCTTGCATGTACAATTAAGAGGACAGAGTGGTGCTCAAGGGAGAAATCAGTAAAATCAATTCTTGCTTTGATGTTAGTTAAGCAGGGAGAATTGATTTCTTCCACAGACTCAGTGGAGAGTCTATCTTGTTTAACATTCATTTTTAAACAAAGCACCGAAAGTGTTCATGTGAACCAAAGCAGAGAATTACACGGCAGCATATTCATTTTTTAATGAGACCAACAGGGCCATTGCTTCCATGAGGGTGAAACAGCAGTTTGCATCTCTCCTCGACACCCCAGTTTCCCTGCTGAAAATGTAAGTGGGTATGCACTAAGGATTTGGAAGCTGAAAAAAGGGTTGTGCTGTGTTGCTCATTGTGCTGAGTTACAGGGCTGTCATTTTCTGAATAGAGGGGTCACCAAATATGTCTATGGAGGTCACAGAGTCTGCTATGGGTTAGGGATGGAGGAGAAATTCAGGTCAGTTTGCAATTAAAGCCAAACCTACCTAATACACAATTTCTGAAACAATGTAAGACCTCACATACAGCCATCCTTCAAAACGTGCAGTTCCCCAAATTTTGCAAAGCAGTGTCCCCAATAAGTCATGTATATATAACAATGCACACAAAGTGTTCATAAAAATGCACATATTCAAGAAAATAGCATTTGAAAATTAATTGTTTGGGAGAAATTGTTTGCAAAAAGTATGTACAACCGGCCACAACACCTTTTTTTCTGCGGGAGTCTGTCCTGTCCTGTCCTGTGCTGGGTAGCTTCTGAAGCAAGGAGTACTAGCAACTGTACTCCTTTTGATGCTTAAAATCAGGTCGTGCTTACTGCAGAATAACTGCACTAAAATCACATTTAGAAACATTTACAAATTGGATAGGTGGTTATGGGGTGGTGGAAAATTCCCAAGAATCTTCCCAAGAGGGGAGTGGGAAAGGGACAGGGGTTTACTAAGGACAAAGAGCAGAAAATGA
Organism: Podarcis cretensis; assembly: GCF_951804945.1. Taxonomy (NCBI): domain Eukaryota; kingdom Metazoa; phylum Chordata; class Lepidosauria; order Squamata; family Lacertidae; genus Podarcis; species Podarcis cretensis. The sequence continues at coordinate 16,936,370 of NC_137187.1, forward strand.
AAAATGTCTCTGGCAAATAGGAACAACTGGAAAGGATGTAATGTAGCACTTTAAGGGGTTGAATTGTGAATCAGCCAGTTCTTAGTTCAAATGTTACTTCCTCAGTGAACCCAAATAAGAGTCCTTAGGTAACCAACCCCCCCCTCCATCATCTTTCCCCAGTCCCCACCCACTGGTCTACTCTTTAGGGTTGTTGTAATGATTACAAAGATAATGTACATAAAATTCTCTGTGCACTTCCTTGAATGTGCTCTGGAAATTCTATGTGTCACAACCACCAGCAAGCCATTGATAACCCTATATTGTTTTGTCCAGTTCTTTAAAACAAATATTGAAGGATCAAAGACCAGAAAGCAGACTTTGGCTATGATAGATAAGCCAAAGCTTTAATATTCAGAGCAAAAATTGCCTCCACGAAATTGCACTCCTAGTGCTTTTCCTGGAGATAAATTTAATGGTGCAGTTCATGCGTGAGGAGCGCGAACATTCCTCTGAGTGGGAAGTGACATTAGAAGCCTTTGTCAAAAGAGCAACAGCTTATCAGAACAAATAACAGAGCCCTTAGAGACACGCAGCAGCATGCCAGAGTAAACAGCACAGCTGAAAACTGGATTTCTAATAACAAATGCCACTCCTAATAATTGTGTGGAGAAACCTGTATAATCAAGGGTGGGAGGAAGATGTAGGGGTGTAGGTTGCAAAGGCATGATAGCAAAATGAGGCCCATTTCTAATTCTTTGCAAGACCATTTGGTGGAGGTAGGGTTGCCATATTTCAAAAAAGTAAAAACCATTGTTGAGCTTTTTTTTTTTTAAAAAAAAAATTATTACAAAAACTCCAAAAGAACGTGATTTTTGATTGATCCAGGACAAAGCTCCGCCTTTTTGAAATTTTCCCCAGACATCAGCTTCACCTTTGAAATCCCAGCAATGTCCAGGAATATCTGGACATATGGCAACCCTAGGTGGAGGACATGTTTTTTTTTTTTTTAAGAATTAATTGAACAGATTTGCTGTAATCACCTCATTATTACAAACAACAACAGCAACAACAACAACTACAACAACAAAACAAAATATCTTGAGTTGGATCAGAGTTGGATCAGAGACTCCCTTAGCTTCCACACCACACACAACTGTTTCCCAGCTGAACGGAAACCAAGTTGACTGGTGAGAGGTTGACTGCGAGTGGAGGTATCTTTCATTTTGATGGACAGGTCTGTCTTTTAACCAGAGTGAATCCTTTCCCTAGGGCACTCCAAGCACAATGATATGGGAGAGGGACGAAATGTTGTGTTTCTTTTTCATGTGGATCTCTGCTTTTCCATACGCAACTCAATGGACCCATAGATGGATCCATGGGTGGGGAAAGAGAAATGCACCCATCACCATTGACCCTTGGGTGTACAGTAGTACCTCAGTTTATGAACTTAATCTGTTCTGGAAGTCCGTTCTTAAACCAAAACCATTCTTAAACTGAGGCACGCTTTCCCTAATGAGGCTTCCCCCCACCAGTGCCCTTCCACCGTTCGGATTCCATTCTTAGACTGAGGTAAAGTTCTCACACCAGGACACGATTTCTGGTTTTGAGGAGTTTGTAAACCGAATCATTCTTAAACAGGACTGTTCTTAAATTGAGATACCACTGTAATGGGGCCCTTGCTAGAGAGTAGATTTCCTCCCCTGCTATGAGCATAGTGCTTTTGTGGCAAGCTACACCTGCTGTCAAAACAAGTCTGCATATGGGCCCAGCCAATATAAAACCAGCCATATGCTGTTTGGAGCCAATGTGAATGGGGTGTGTCTAATACTTAAAGCCTCTTTGAGGCTGAGGTTAAGTTTCCTCCAGGCAAATAATTATGGGTATGCATCACATACGGGGAAATTTCAAGCTGAAATGGAGCACCCTGGAGGGTTCTTGGGCTTGTCAGAAGAAGGAGAGGAGGAGTTTGGATTTGATATCCCACTTTATCACTACCCAAAGGAGGCTCAAAGCAGCTAACATTCTCCTTTCCCTTCCTCCCCCACAACAAATACTCTGTGAGGTGAGTGGGGCTGAGAGACTTCAGAGAAGTGTGACTGGCCCAAGGTCACCCAGCAGCTGCATGTGGAGGAGCGGAGACGCGAACCCAGTTCCCCAGATTACAAGCCTACTGCTCTTAGGCAACGAGGGATCAGCATGAGGTGACAATCACAGGAGGGACCCTGTCAGTGTTTCACGGTGCCTCAGCAATCTTGATGATAAAAACAAACAAGATGCTGGAAACAGGCAACTGCTAAAAACAAAACTAAGCACTTCCAAGCTTACCATATGGAGTGATGAGTGTTAGGGTAAGCAAACAGCAGGGTGAGAAGGTGGAGGGAGAGTTCTGCTGTGACTGGTAGGTAAAGCTTGTAACCAGGGGGAATAGTTTTACCTGAAAAGTACATTCCTTTTCAGTCCACTCTCAATCAGTTTAAATGGTGCCCAGCACAACTCCCCTTGGGACCATTGATGTGCAATTCAGCAGGTTTCTGGCCCAGGGAAATTTCACTTGAGTCTTCAATTTCCAAACCAATTGCCCACAAAACTGTAAGGGAGATTGAACGGTTCCCTTTTTATCCACCCTTAAGTGTACATACTACCCTTGTGGGGAAAGCACTTCTGCAATTTGGCAGGAGTCAACCTTGCTTGGAAATTTCATCCAATTCTGTCCCACAGTTTTGTTTTTTTAAAAAAAATACAGGTGTTTTTCTTGCTCCCGCCTGGAGTTTATGTGTGCTTTAATGCTCTGTGTGAGCCATGGCTGCCTTATTCACTTCAGTATTCCAGGATGCAGATCTATTGCTCATGCTGGACTTTTCCATACACTTAAATGAATGGAGGAAGCCTGTCTGGCATGAGACTATTATGTTCACATTGGGGCTCCCACAAAGCGCTGGGCTACTTGCAGTCTATATGAGCAATGCACCAAATTAAGCTTTGAGATAGCAGAATTTTGCAGGTGCTGAGATCTCAATGGCCCAATGTTGAACCTCTGTAAAACACTTAATATTTCTCCAGTATTCAATTAAATGCCATAATGAGCAAAGAGGCCAGTTTTCAGGATAACCCCTGTTGGCATTCAAACAAATGCAAACCAATTAAAAAAACAACAACAATTGCCAGAGTTTCCATTTCCAGCAGGCATCATTCCAGGTAAAAAAACAACAACGGCAACACAAATATCCTTTCCAACAAATAACATTTCTCATTTAATAGGAACAGGTGAATAGAAGTGCATTCAGTTTTGCTGATCTCTGCTGCACATTCAGAATAGGATTTCTACTGAGTGTCAAATACATCCAGTTCATCTTCCCTGCTATTGATTAGTTTCTTCTGCTATCAACCGCAGCAGGAGTTATGCTTCATCGCTAGCTTGCTGGGGTTCAGGAAGATTTTGTGTGTGGCAAGGAGAGGGGTAGAAATCGTTCACCTAGGAGAAAATGCTACTTTCCCCAGAAGTGGGTGAAAAGTAGCGAACAGTTCTGCAATTAAAAGAAAGACTGTACAACCTGGAAAAAAAGAGACAAGGCATGTGTACTTTTGTAAACCAAGAAAATCTTTAATAAAAATAAATTTTACAAAAATAGTATTCCAAGTCCAAGACACTCTTCAGAATTTCTAAAACCAGAGCTGGTCTTAACACTAAGCACTGGGAGGGAGCCCATCTCAAGGAACAAAATATGTATATAGGTATATTAGGCAAAATCGTACACAAAATGAGACATTTTGATATGAAGATGTAGTGCTGTGAAGGGCCTAAAGGGAAAGGGACCCTTGACCGTTAAGTCTAGTCGCAGACGACTCTGGGGTTGCGGTGCTCATCTTGCTTTACTGGCTGAGGGAGCTGGCGTTTGTCCGCAGAAAGCTTCTGGCCAGCATGACTAAGTCGCTTCTGGAAAACCAGGGCAGCGCACAGAAACGTTGTTTACCTTTCCCCCGGAGCGGTACCTATTTATCTACTTGCACTTTGATGTGCTTTCAAACTGCTAGGTGGGCAGAAGCAGGGACCAAGCAACGGGAGCTCACCCCTTAACGGGGATTCGAACTGCCGACCTTCTGATCGGCAAGCCCTAGGCTCTGTGGTTTAGACCACAGCGCCACCTGCGTCCCTGTGAAGGGCATAAGGATCCATAATTGAGAGGATAAAGGTATCAGTGGATACCAGCCTTGCCTCTATAGCTGTCGTTGGGAATCATGGATGGGGGAGACTGATGTTGCACTCTGGTGATGCTTGCAGCCATCCCGGAAGCATCTCACTGGCTACTGTAAGAGCAGGCTGCTGTACTACAAGATTCTCAACTAGACTAGATGGGATCCAACAAGCTCTTCTTGTCTTAATTTTGAGGAGAGGGCATAACACTGTGGCACTGCACATACTATATATGCAGAAAGTTGCAGCACCAATCCCTGGTATCTAGCAGTTGATGTGGTGGTGGTGGGAGGACCTCAGCCTAAGACATTGGAGAGCTTCTATCAGAGTTTTCTTCTTCTTTGGCGATCACTCATAGCCGAGTAAGATTGTCTTCCATAAACACAGTTTTAACAGTGAGTCCGTAAGTGACTGTGGAGGCCAATTCTGGATCCACATGTCCTTCCACAGTGGGGACATAGGTTTCCGGGCGGGAGTTGATCATGGTGAGGGTTTGTCAAACATGCCTTCCTCTTAGCTTGGTTCTCCCTTTCATTCTGAGTTTGAGTGTCTTCAAAGCCCATGACACCTTTGGTAAAGGCTGTTCTCCAATTGTAATGCTTGCAGGCCAGTGTTTCCCAGTTGTCAGTGTTTATACTACATTTCTTTAGATTTGCCTTATCAGAGTAGACAGTACTGGAATGGAACATAGGTAGACTCATGTCCTGACAGGGTACAGTAGCTTCATATGCTCCTTTTGGCATCCTCACAAAACCACATTTCCCAATGTTCCTTGGGAAAACCATGACAATTAAATTGAATTTTAATACAGATTCCAATGTGTAGCATACATGCAGCCTTAAAAATGTAATCTGTTCATTTCCTCTAAAGCAGCCCCAGGCAGCATGGCCAATGTCCAAGGATAATGAGAGCCATGTTGCTGAAGTAACACCTGGAAGATCAAGGTTATCTGCACCTTCTCTGTAATGACATGTTTTATCCAAGAAACTATCCTCAAAGCTCATTTCAAAGGGGTTTGCACTGAAGCTCCCTCCTAAATATTCTTTGCAATCCAGAGGAAATAAAAAGACCCACTAAAATGGTATTTTCACATTAATTCCGATTACATTTCACCGTGCATTGAAGTGGTGGCAGACTGATTTTTACCAGGCTAGAAGAAATCTAATAGTGAAACCAACACTGTGTTATGGCTGCATTTCTAGCTTATTATATAGACAATTTAAGACTAAAAGGGATTTGATCCCCACAATTGAACTAAAACTGCAATTATTTTAAAATAATGGTAAAACTGTCAGAATTTTGGATTGTAGTTTGGATTGGTTGTATTCTTAAGAAAAATATGAATTTCATAGCCCTCTGAATTTGTAAGAAGAGGTAAAGATATGAACAATAGCAAGGCATTTTGAATTCCACGACTTCACTGGAAAGTATCTAAAGACCTCCAATTTCAGATTTTTAGTCAATGGAAGTTGCATGGTGGTTTGGTCTGTTATGCTTTCTTTTGATGTGAGCAAAAGGAAGACAAGTCAAATTATTTCTGCCCTACCTACAGTGATGGAATATTTGCTGAAAGCACTCAAAATTTCACAAATGGCCAAACAGACACTGTCCATCAAGGAAATGGAAAAAAAAAAACCCAGAATAATTTTCTCCCACAAATGACTACTAGCCAATGGACAATGCAGTGCATGCAGGGTAATTACAGAGTTAGGTAGGAAAAAATTAAATGGCAAAAATAACTTGCTCCTTCTCTTACTCAAGTGAGCAAATTGTGTCCTTCCAGGTTTTAACTTAACAATCATCCACACCATAATATATAAACTTCCTGCAGACCTCCCTCACCCAACATGGAGATGGCCAGGGATTAAGTGCTAGAGGCTAACTTAAATGCCAACCCCCCATATACAGTTTCAGTATGTACATGTTCAGGTGAATACCTGAACATGCCTTGTAGATCTACCATCCTGCAACCGATATCTGAAATTTAACATGTCCACACATGAACTGCTCATCATCAGACATAAGTGAAAAGGAGATTGCATACCCTCCAAGTTTCCATATTATTCCAGGGACAGTCCTGGATTTACAGAAGCCATCCCAGTTTCTGATTTGATCCCGGAATGTCCTGCTTTTCTTTCAGTAGTCCCTGTTTTCATTGAGAAATGTTGGAGGGTATGGAATAGGATATACCCAGAATTTTTTTTTTCAGCCGGCACCTCTCAGGTGGGCACCACTGCCATTCTAAGAGAACAAGGGAGGTGTGTTCCAGCTCCCTATTTTCGTTGGAGAAATGTTGGAAGATATGAGATTATTGTAAACTGTGAATCAGCATTTAATGCCACACAGACAACAAGAAGAAAGGCCAGCATGCTTGACTGGTTGAAATACCACAGCAAATGTATTAAACTCAACAAGGTACAGACTTCGATGATGGACAGGGAGATAAAATCCTCAGGATGCCAACATCTGAGGAGAAGGCCCATCTCACTCTCATTTCTTCTTAACTCCCTATCTTGGAAAGTAATTGTGCCTCCCGGGCTGCTTACGCACCAAGGCCATTCTCTGCTGCTCTTCGACTCGGCAGGCAACCTCAGGCATTAAATGCTCATATCACCTACTGGAACTGCAAAGCTGAGATAAAGAGATTTTGAAACTTAAAGTCATGTTGCCACTTTAATGTGTGTGTGCGAGCGGTGGAGGCGGGAGAGTTTTGTGCTTGCTTCAGCTGGGTGACCATAGACTTGCCTCCGAAACACAGTGTTCCAGGGGACAGAATTAGCTACTAGAGAAGACAAGTGAACTTGTGTGGAAAGATGATTCCAGACAGCAAGCTTTATAGATGTCAGACACTGCGTACGAGGGTTGAAATGAAAACTCTCTGACACGGCAGATTGGTTGAACTATGGACCACTTCATTAAAATAAACATAGCATAGCCTGCAGTGAGAAAGCTATCGGTGTGGGAGCTACATACCAATTTTCGGGCAAGCGCCTGCAGCTGTAGGGCAACCAGCCCCTGCCTGGATAAGGGGAGGCATTGTCCCAACCCCACCCTAAAGGTGAGTGTAAAGGCCTTTCTGTATCACCTCCCCTTGGCCCTAAAATTCTGAGTAGATCAGTCAGATTGATCCCAAATACAGCCCATATTCTGCTCCTGCCCTAAATTCTGAAGGTGCAGGCTTAAGGAACCCCCCATCACACTCAAAAGTGTCTGGGGTGTGTGTGTCACCAAGCTGATTGGCGTATTTCCCTTCCTGAGCCACAAACATGCCCCATTGCCCGATACAAGATCGGGAGCAGAGAAAAGATGCTGAAATAGAGGCCTGGTTTGACTTCATAAACTGTGGTTCATGACTGCATGCCAGCTTCAGTACAAAGATCTGTATGCTAGGTTCTGCATTCTAACTGAACAGGAGAACTCTGGATTAATGTCAGCTGACAAACAAGGTAAATAAACCAGGATCATGACCTCATAGAAGGAATGAAAGAGGAGAGTTAGGCCTTGATACTCATATCTAGCTTCATAAACCAGGATTCAGGAAGCTTGGAATGATTAGCCAAACCATGCCCAAGTATCCAGTGCTCTGCAATTCATATGGAAGGACTGTCTTGAGTCAACATATGTGGTAGTTCAAGCTCAGGCTTGTAAATAGCTGCTTGCCTGCTTGCTGGTGGTAAGGATGAATTCCAGGTCACCAAGCAGGGAAGCTTTTCAAATCATTTTATTAGGCTACAAATGACTAATACAAGCTAGTGATGGTTGGGGCCACCACTAGTTTCATAATCAAACAGATGAATTCCTCTCAGATGGTTTACACAAAACAGAAACCTTGTTCCCTTTTTATCCATCAATCTCTCCTCTCATATCTAATTAAATTCAGTCATGAAACCAGCAATATAGGGAGATGACAATTAGATGCAACCCTTGGGCAGTTTTACGCAGGCATTTAGCACCCAAATCCAAATCATTATGGCTTAGCCAAAGGCCATCATCAGTCACAATAGTGGGAAACCGCCACTCAAAAGACCAGTAAAACATAAACTAAGAGTATCATCCCTGCAGTCTCCAATACAAATCCAATATATGCTATAGTACTTAAAAATATAGCCCATTACAAACAGGATTCTAGCCATTTATAATTTACTCAGCACTTCAACCATCAAATGGTTCCTCACTGTCCTACTTCATTCAACCACCTAGAAGCCATTCATATCACATTCAGCACATTTAACCCCCATGCATGCTGCTCAACAGCACGCCATAGTGTGCATGTCTGCATGAATCACAGTTTTGGCTGCCTGACTCCATGCCATTGCAAAAACAAACAAACAAAAAACCTTCCAAGAGTGATTGCACTACATGGTCATTGTGGGCATGGACATGCACATCAGTGAATATTCTCCACCATCTTACCTACAGCATAGCTCACGGAATTTTAAGTGAGCCTGTGAAACCATGCCTTGCTTCTGCAACAAAGAGGCCTGTCCTTTCTAGTAGGATGAATCCTACTCCTTCACACTGTAGAGAAGGATCCCAGCCTACTTAACATTCTGATGCTTGTTTGCTTCTATGAGAAAAGCTTTAAGAACACAAACAATACGTTCTGGGAACATGCATAGGTTAGCAGCTAGTGACAGCCCCCAAAAAGTGTGTGTGTGGAATAAATGTGATGTGGGAAAACCACGATTGCTTAAAGGCAGCTATGGGAGGAGAGGGGATGAAAGCCATTGCATTATATGGATGTGTGTGTGCAAACCTTTTGCAATGTCAGTCACACACCTCCTCATTTGCTATTGGCAATGAGGCGAAAGGGACAAGCATAATGTGCAGCTACCTTTTGCCTCTTGCATATGGCTAATAGTAGCTTTAGGAAAAAGGTAAGGCTGATTTAATTCTGGAAAATGACATGGAGGAAGGCTTAATTTGCTCTCACCCAGCAGCCTGCTTCCAATCCAAATTGAGGTCCCAGTTAAATTCTTTTAAGCAAATAAAAATTGGGAGATTCCAGTATAGATCTGCTGCATGAGAGCTAGCTTGTTCCTATTATAATACAAACAGACTCAGTGTAGCTCTTAGGACATTGTTCTCTGCTTAGGTGCATTGTGTTTAGATTTATCAATTTCAACATTACACAACAAAATGTGTGCTGAGAAATTTCCCCCAGATATGTTTTCAAAATCCATGTAGGGAAATGTGTTGCTGGGATCAACATTTAACCATCTAGATCCCTACTGAAATGCCCTTTAACATATGCCTCTATTAGACCTTGTTCTGCAATATGAAACTTGTTCTTCCCATAACGGATTAGCATGAGCAATGAGAAAATTCACCGGGAAAGAATTACTTGAATCTCCTGGAACCAAAGGGATTATTTTGACTATCAGAGTATCTTGTGTACAGTAATTTGGGTCAACACCAAGACACCAAGGGGGTTGGTTCATGTGTTAATGTGATATATTCCATTGCAAAGGAACATTTAAAAACTCTCTCAACTCTAATTGAAGCAACATGAATATGGGTGGTGAGTTACAAACCCAAGCAACCTTTACAGCTGCCACTTATCCTGTGGTAAGCCTGGGTGAAAGGCAGATCACACAACAGAAACAGAATGGGTCACATTGGTTTGAAGAAACCCTAGAGGTTCTGGAATCTAGTAGGTGTCAAAATTCCCCACACTCCAGAGCTAGGCTGGAGGACCTTGAGGAGGAGGCACATTGGGGAAGTTCCTCAGGTAATTTCCTTAAAATATTCTGCCCTAGAAACCACTTTGGATTAAGTGCTCAAGAGTGAGCCTTCCCAACTTCTCCATAGCCTAAGAAGGCTGATCTGCCATCTTCCTCAGATTCTAAGGACTTCTGAGTTAGTGAAAGAGACAGTCCTTTTAGTGCCACAATCATCATCATCATCATCTGTGCAGAAGAATGCAAACTGTGCTCTAGTTGCATGTACTATGCACATGTAGACTGAGCTATTCAGGAGTTCTAAAGATTGTCGCTCATATCTCCTCAGGGAGGGCCAATTGACATTTTGGGAACCATGAGATTGTGTCACTGAACTACAAATATATAAGAAAACTAGTGCGGCAAGGTGGTGTAGATTCTTTTTTTTTAAAGTCACTCTTTTTTACATTTGTCTACTAACCTTTGCAACAAGCTGAAACAGACACCACATCCCTCAGCAAGAAGACAAAGTCTCAACCTCTCGGCAGATGCAGGTGTTTATTGTTATTTTCAAGCTACTCACTCTTATTGATCTCCTGTCTAAAAAAATCTGTAACTGGTAAAATACTCCTGGCTTGCATATGACTCCTCTTCTACTGTTCCAGAGAAAGAATGATTTGTAGATTAACAGCCCACTCTCAGAACACATGCATTTTATATAATCAGAAATGACAGGAGATTTCTGTGTTCTGCTCACACACTTTCACAAATCACTTTCCCAGCTTCTCTTTGTCGATAACACACTGTTTCTCCAATCAGGCTCTTTTTTTGTCAAGCTAAAGGGCTCTGTATGAGCATGGAAATATCCCACAGTCTTGCCATTCAAAAACAAAACACAAACCCTGTGTGTTTACAAGTAAAACATAGCAGCAGGGTTCAAGCAAACATTTTATTGATCTGCATTGAAAAAATCAAGAGCATGGTTAACTAAGTGACTGAGGAGGAAAAGAAAAATAACTTCCATGTTCAGTCTCTCTGTTACTTTGTGACATGAGAATATTTTTACTCATTCCCAATCAAAACGTGCTACAGGGACTTTTTCTTTTATTTTTGTTCGTGTCAGGCAACTATTAGTTTCCTATTAGTTAAACCACAGTGAGCCCTGGGCTCACCACCCCCTCCATCTCCTCCCCTTGTTTTCACAACCCACAAGATGATTGTTTACACTTCACTTTTAAACTAACCACAGTTTCTCCAGGTTGTGTGTGCTCAGAATACCAGTTCGCTTCAACCAGGGCTCAGGAGCCTGTTGCCCTCCAAAAGTTGTTGGACTACAATTCCTCTGAGTCTGAACATCACAGGGAACTGTTGTGAGTCCAAAATGAAAAGCAGAAACCTCTGAACTTTTCTTTTGGTGCATGAAAGAAAGGAAGAGAGGAACATAGGAGCCTGGGTTTCACACAGATAACTCAAACAGTGGCTTCCCCTTATGTCTGAACCCAGACTAAAGGTGGCTAGGGCCTAAGGGCCACTGTGCTATACTGTCCACAATCTCAAATTGCAAAAAATAATAGAACAGAGAAAATGAAAAACCCTAGAACAAAGGGCAAGTTTTGCATATATGAATTTAGAATTCTGGAATAAACTTGTTGCATGTAACACAATGATGGAAGAGGTTCAAGAAGTTGCGTGTTGAGTCCCACAATGCCACCCCCCAAAAAATGCACACTTCACACATCAATTTTTGTTTAAGGTTTTTGGCATAATTTTGGCCACAACTTTATTCAAAATACAAAAAATGTGAGTGGTTGCTTAGGCATTGGTTATGACTATCTGTCCTTGCCCTCAAGGACAGAGCTGGCCTTCCGGACACCAACGGAAGCCAGCGTGGGAAACAAGTATTGGGTGAGAAATGAAGCTGGGAATCAGACCCTCACTTCTCACCCTCATGTTCCTGTGGGGCTTGCACGGCCCAAGTCCGACGCCACGGACAAGGACGAAAAGAATGGCAAGCCCCTGGATTCCTTTAACAGAATTCCCTTTCCGCATCATTTGGAGGGGTAGGCACTTACCCCTCCAAGCACCAATTTAACCAATGCCTAACCGCCAACCTTACAAGTTGTGACGATTTGCTACGCAGTAGGCAAAAACCAAATGGCACCAGCCAATCAGCCAAATGGCAAAATTCCTACCAGGCCCCCACTCCAAGGCGGACGACCCCATGACAGGCATAGCAAGGTCAAGCGATCAAGAAAAACCACCCTAATAAAAGGGAGGGAGGGCGGGTGATCCGGTGCAAAACGGCCAAGAGGACGCCCAACGTCTGGCCCCTATATTTAAAGACTCTGACCCCTCCTCCAAATTGGCAACAATCAAAAATCCCCAGCAACCCAATTTTAACCACTTAAAGGCTCGGGTTCCTCACCAAATCTGCCTAGTCACTGCAGCGTGGCTTGTTCCCCCAACCGCAACACGTGCTCTCTGTTACGGAGAACATGCTTTGTTAATGGGAAGTATAACTTTTCTGTTTGGGCTATTGACATGTTTTTCAATTCTAGTTAGTCTTGACTGAAGGAGGGGGAGACACCAATGATTCTTCACCAGCCTGACTCATCTATGCCTCTTGGCCTCTTCCCATTCGCCTGCTTCAGCTTCTGCCTCTGATTCTAGACTTCTCTTTGCCACAGACTCTCCCAGCTCTTCAACTTCTGACACATCCTCTTCCCAGTCTCCTCCCTCTGCCAACCACCACTCCTCAGGCTCCGAGCCTTCTTCCTTTGGTGGTTCCCCAGCTGGATATTTTGCATCCAACCAGTCCATGACATCTACACTGTTTGGTAGCAGCTTTCCAGGTGTTTCAGACCAAGAGTCTTTTCCAGGCCTACCTGGAGATGCTAAAAATTGAAAATGGGATCTGCTGCTTGCTGAGCACATGCGCCCTGCAGTTCTATGTGAAAAGTACAGCTTAATCCATCCTATGAAAGAGGCAATAGCAGTATTTGCTAAATGAAGAATGATTCACTAGCTGTGGATCTAGGCCAGAAAGCATGGCAAATCATAATATAATTTCCATCTCTCAGTAATTTAAAATAAGGTGATGAGTGGGTGGCAGAGAATGAATGATATTCAATTTGTTACAGCAACAAAAGGTATTTCTATTGCTAATTTTCTCAGAAGAAAATGTAGGCACCACCAGTATTTATGTTGAGGCAGTATTATTATTACTTGCTTTTTAGCGGCATTCCCCCCGCCCCCCATATAGTGGAAAACCGTTGTTTCAAATAGTTACTGATGTAGCCACAAATAATAGAAATCAAGGCCCCAAATTAGCAAGTTGGAAATATAAGCAGATTCAAAGAAAATACTAAACCAAGAGCTAATGACGGCCTAAGGCCTATAATATTTAGGTCTTCCATTCCACCTCTTATTAACAGGGGAGATATAATTAAAACCTCAGATGGACTTAAAATATTCAATTTAATGTCTGAGTCATCAGGATGTTCCAAGGAGATTTGCAGTGCAATACCATACATGTCTACTCAGAAGCCATGTCCCACTGTTAAATCCCACCCCTGCTACAGTGCTAAGTCCCATCTCCAAAGGGTCTCCTAATCTTGAAAAACAGGAAGGAACTTCTGGAAAGTAAAAGAGGCTTTAGGGAGAAAGTTGAATCAGAAACAGCCTCCTCCTCCACATATACCCGTGTGGAGCATCCCCCTGAGTGGAACCATGCTCAGGAGTGCTTCCAGACCACAGGAGTGAAGTTTGGGTCCAAGATGGCCAAGGCTGCAATTTTATTTGCAGTCATGTCAGCGACACAACTTTCCCCTGTGTATGTGTTTTATGAAAGTAGCTTATCAGATAGTGCTTGCCACCTACAAACTGCTGAAAGAAGAATGCAAAACAAGACCGGAAGGCAAGAAAACAGAGGGGGTAAGTGTAATAATCAACGCTTAAAGCAACAAATGGTACAAACTGAGTGAGAAGTATCACTACATTAATGGAATCTAAAGAGATACACAAGAGTAAAGGCGCTTGATTAAACAATCAAATTTCCAAAGCCTAATGGAAATAATAAACCATCTGAAGCTCAACAGTGGGAGAAAAATATATATCCATTTTAGAGTTTTTATTGGAGGGATTTTTACATCAAATATTTAATGAGATGGCAAACATGCATGAATAATTATTTTTACTTACTGTTCCCATTAAGGTAGAGAGGAGCATAATTCTTTCACTCAAAAGTAAAATGAAAGAAAGATAAGTTCTTCCCTGATCTTTAACGCAAAATTAGTTTTTTTATTCTGCATTAAAAAGAGGGGGCAGTGGAATGTTTTTATCGAGCTTCAAACAGAAATAATGAGTGCCTTTATTTAACAAGAATTATAGTCAGCCCTTCTTTTTATGACCATTTAGAATGGCTATAGGTAAAGGTAAAGGTACCCCTGCCCATACGGGCCAGTCTTAACAGACTCTGGGGTTGTGCGCCCATCTCACTCAAGAGGCCAGGGGCCAGCACTGTCCGGAGACACTTCCGGGTCACGTGGCCAGCGTGACATCGCTGCTCTGGCGAGCCAGAGCCGCACACGGAAACGCCGTTTACCTTCCCGCTGGTAAGCGGTCCCTATTTATCTACTTGCACCCGGAGGTGCTTTCGAACTGCTAGGTTGGCAGGCGCTGGGACCGAGCAGCGGGAGCGCACCCCGCCGCAGGGATTCGAACCGCCAACCTTTCGATCGGCAAGTCCTAGGCGCTGAGGCTTTAACCCACAGCGCCACCTGCGTCCCACAGTGCCACCTGCGTCCCAAATGGCTATAGCATATAGAATGGCTATAGCAGGTGCCAAATGTTATCGGTAAAACCACCATGTAAGCTGTTACTGGTCTTTCCCTTTTTGTTACAATGGTACCCTGTGGCCACTAGGCCACAGTGGTAATATAAGAACTCAAATACTGGCTGGTGCCTGTTGGGACTGGTAGGGCAGAAGGCTGGGAGAACAGCAGGTAGCAGCAGAGTGAGTGATGGAGACACCCAACTCATTCTAGTTTTGTCCCCATTCTCGCTCCCTCCCTGTCTGATTAGATCCTGTGAGGCTCACTTTTGGAAATGCCAGCTGATTCTAAGGTCACTCCTTGGGAAAAGATGACTTTTATGGGGCATTTGCAGGTAAATGTTTGGAACCTGCATAGGCACCAATGCGAATAAACAGAAGCTCCAAGTGACATTTTCTCCGGAATTGAAATAGACTAGACTGGCTTAACTAAGTGAAATATGCTCCCCTATATAATTCTAATGAGTTATTTGTTGAAACTTCACAGATGAACTACCAAGAGGCTAAGTGCTGCCCAAGACAAATGTTACTGTACTCTTACAACTTGGTGACTTTGGGTTTAATGAACAGGATTTGACCCATCTTTTCTTCGCATGCATCTATATTCCACTTCTGTCTTGTTTGATAAATGCAGCCAAAGCCAGTCAGGATGAAAGAATGGAGTGATGTGTGTTTATTCCACATCAGGCAAAGGAAATGTCACAGATATTGACAATGAAAAGAGAAGGGTATCTTATATTTTGCTGCACTTGATAGCTTTCAGACATACTTCAAAATCCCATGGGAAGGTATGTCTCTGTGCTATCACCTCTATCTTTTAACTTACAGAGAAAAAGCTTAGCAAATCTGGCCTCCAAAGGTAGAAGATAAGCAACTTTATTTTGGCTTAGAAGATAAGTTTCTCAAAAGTCTTGTCACCGGTGCACAGTCATTATGAGGTCAACAAATGGAAATGGTCAATCTTAATATCACCATGAGATTCTTCTGTTTTAAAAAACTTGTACCATACTACTGGTCAAATGTTTAACATCATTACCTTTACATTGTTTATGTAGCCAACATGGCGTCACCGACAAAAAAGAAGGAGATATCAGCAGCCTGGGGGGAACCACAAAATTTGCAAAAGGGAAAAAAAAATAATCTTTGTAAAGCAGAACCTAAAGAGTTGACACTTAAAGTAGTTCACATTCCTAGTAACCACCAGTACAGAGGAATAAATTTGTCATGTGATTAAGATGATCAGTGTCTCTCCGTCTGAGAACCTAGATATTTCCATCACATTGCCACAAGGTATATATATAACAGGTTGCTCTACTGTTAAAGCTACCTAAACAGTAAAGGCAGGATTAAAGACTATTATGGATTTCATTACAATTATTTATACATATCATGTTAATATGTGGAGATACAGTACTGCTTTACATAACTCTCCTTTAAGGAAGATTCTAGTTAGTGGCCTCTGATCACTCCGGGCCATTCCCAACATAATATGCTGTTCCAGTACTTTGAGATTGTTTGGACAAAACAATTATTGCAGATCCTCCAAGTGTCCCTATTTTCCAGGGACAGTCCCCGATTTACAGAAGCCATCCCAGTTTCTGAATTGATCCTGGAATGTCACGCTTTTCCTTAGGACGTCCCTATTTTCAGTGGAGAAATGTTGGAGGGTAAGTTATTTGGTTAGTGGCAGCTGTCCTTTCCTGTCCCCTTCTCTTCTTCCAGTAAGGGGGGGGGGGGAGACAGTGACAAAATTAATTGGGAAAATATCAAAACAGTACAGTGGTACCTCAGGTTAAGTACTTAATTCATTCCAGAGGTCCATACTTAAACTGAAACTGTACTTAACCTGAAGCACCACTTTAGCTAATGGGGCCTCCTGCTGCTGCCACGCTGCCAGAGCAAGATTTCTGTTCTCACCCTGAAGCAAAGTACTTAACCTGAAGCACTATTTCTGGGTTAGCAGAGTCTGTAACCTGAGGAACCACTGTAATAGCTTGATCTGTTGCAAAAGGCAAACCAAGCTGTGGATAGCTGCTAAGGTTGTCGGCCATGTTGGATCAATGACTGCACAGAATTTTACGTTTCATCGTTCAGCTTTGCTGCTGAATAATAGTTATGTAACTATTTCCATATGCTGTATTTGTTCAGTAGTTTACATTACAACAAAGGGGCAATAATTCTCCTCAGTACCACCATGCTAGCTTTTCCTCCTCACAATGTGTAAGATTGTCTTAAGGACCCTCTTGCCTTCCTTTATATAAGAAACACTGACAGAAGCTGCATCTCACAAGCCCTTTAAAACACCTTATAGGGTTTTTCTTCCCATGGGGTGAACAATCTATGGAGATTAGCATTCCTCTCACCAGAGAATCTTGTTAGCAAGGTACAGAAAGGAATCAGATCTTACAATGAAAGCTGTGAACTACAACATGGAACATCTTTCTTCAAGTCCCTTCTTCCTTCATCTTTATTTTCACTGACTCACCAACCATACCAAAGCTTACACCATGAATATAAATCATATCCGGGAGGAATTTCTCTTCCCGAAAGGCTGGGAGTAGAGACATGCATGTTGTTTTATCCTTCAAACAATGTGCTGAATATTTTATGAGTAATGAAGCTTAACAAGCCTTTCATGAAAGGAAGAAAAAAAATGAAGGAGAATTGGGCTTATTTCATTTCCTTCTCATTCTCCATCTTTAACCTCTTCACTTCCCTGCATTTTGGGCATATTAGTTTGCCACTCAAAGTAGCTTATCCATGCAAAAAATTCAGAACAAAGATGGATATAACAAGGGGACCAGCCTTAAATTAATTCTTCAAAGAAATGTTGTCAAAATTGAACATATTTAATATGATTGCCACATCTATGCGGATCATAACTACATGCTGTGAAAGAAAGGAGCAATTGGTAGATGAAAGCACCTACCCAAGTACAAAAATGAACCTAAACACGTGAAACTATATCCAGCCTGCTCTCTCTTTGCCTCCCATTTCTTTTATTGTCTCCACTGAAATTTAGACGGCAAGTTCTTTGGCGCAGGGAGCTGTCTCTTTTTGCTTATGCTGCTCAGTGTAAAACACAAGGCACACTGATGGTGCTACAGCATTATTAATTATTATTAATATTAGTAATAAATTGTTAACATCACAATTTTGGCTATGCCTACTCAATAAGAAATCTCACTGAGTTCAACTGGCCTTAATCCCAGTTAAGTGGGTTGCCGGCAGCCTGAGAAATAAATGGAATATTTTAATATTTTCTAAAGTAACATATTTAACATGCATGCCTTTAGCATATTCCCTCTACACTAGAGGTAGCCATGAAAGGCACAGAATGGTAAAATAGATTGAACAACCCTTTTGGACCAGGTCAAAGGCCCACGCAGTCAAACATTCTTTCCCCAAGTGGCTCAACAGATTGTAGGAAGACATTCATATTTCTGCTCCCCAGCAATTGGAATTCAGAGTCATACTGTCTCTTTGGTACATTATGACTAGTATTCATTGATTACCTTATCCAGGATGAATCTCTCTAATCTCCCTTTAAAGCTGTCCCTTTAATAATAATAATTAACAATAATTTATTATTTATACCCCGCCCATCTGGCTGGGTTTCCCCAGCCACTCTGGGTGGCTTCCAACAGAATATTAAAATACAATAGTCTATTAAACATTAAAAGCTTCCCTAAACAGGGCTGCCTTCAGATGTCTTCTAAAAGTCTGGTAGTTGTTTTTCTCTTTTACATCTGGTGGGATGGCGTTCCACAGGGCGGGTGCCACTACCGAAAAGGCCCTCTGCCTGGTTCCCTGTAACTTGGCTTCTCTCAGTGAGGGAACGGCCAGAAGGCCCTTGGAGAGGGACCTCAGTGTCCAGGCAGAACGGTGGGGGTGGAGACGCTATTTCAGGTATACTGGATGGAGGCGGCCAAACCACAGCTTGTGGGTATGATATGCCTTGGGCCCAGCCCCTGTCTCCTGCAGCTTCTTTTAAGCAAACCACAAAATGTCAGAAGATGAAATCATGGATGTGGTAACCTCCAGGTGCTATATGTTACAACTCTCATCAGACCCAACCAACCTTACTAATGGCCAGGGTTGGTGAGAGTTGTCAGTCACGTTGGCGACTTCTGTCCTACATCATGTTTAGTTTCTCTCTTAACACTTTCTTAGAAAGAATCCTCGTTCAAAATACCCTAAAAACACCAAGGTGATTCCTACTATGGAGACCATATGGTTTCTTTGTTGCTTATGTCCTGACTATTTAATAGTAATAAATAGTTACTATTTAGCAACTTTTAAAGCAAACAAGAAAAATTGGACGGTGCTCTGTCCTAGGAATCACCTTGCTATTTATTTTTAGGAGTTTTTGAACAAGGAACCTTTCTAAGAAAGCATTTCAAAGCCCCACCATCTTAATGTAATAGAGGATCGCAGAGAATCTAGCACACAAATATTTGCCGGCAGCATGAGGAACTGCCTATGTAAATTTTTATTACATCCTCCTAATAGAAATTCAGCACTCTCTTCTGTGGATCTGAGCAAGCTCACTCCCAAAGGCGAACACCACATTCCTTTCCAGAGGCTGGCTGATCAAAAGAAGTTGCCTGGCTAAGTAAATGTCAAGTCTCAAACCTTACCGGGGAGACATACTCCTTGAGGGAAGCTTTAGGGGTGCGAGTGGCAGAAAGGGAATACCAGCATCTCTTATTTTCATTGCTGCATGTGCAGTGCAGAATGTGTTAGAAACATGTTGTCTGAATTTTGAGCCCCAAAGGAGTTTACTTTGTCCCTCAGAGAAACTGAAATCAATTCTGGGATTGAAGATTTGTGCTGTTGTTCAGCTGCTCAGGAGCACCAGATGAACTTTAAAAATACATCCTTTTTGAAAGCATTGGCTAACCAGAATTGTCTACTCAAAATTATCTGTTTGAAAATAACTACCAAATTCATCCATCTCATGAACAGTGAATTCGGGTGGTTGAGTGTGCCAATAGATTTGAGCAAAAACATGCCCACTGAGAAACAAGAGTGAGATAGCAACATGCACAACTGAACCCTGAGGTATGCAAACATACACAATATTAAAAAGACAACAACAAGCAAAACAAAAGGTGACAACCTGCCCAGGCTGCCCTCCAGGAGCCTCATAACATCGAGCATCTCTTGAAAAATAAAAACAGGAAACAGGAAGGAGAGCACAAAATGAACTAGCCTGTTTGAGTCCCTCCAAGCTTATATATTATAGAGGAGGTCATAGCTCTTTGGCATCCCGAACAGAAGCAGAAAAGGCCTTTAGTTTTCCTCTTACCTATTAAAAGCTGCATTAACTGCATTGCACTGCGGTATATGAACTGAGCTACAAGAATACACAGCTTAAAGGACTTAAATTATTAGATGAAAAGCTCATACCTGTTTAAATTCTGATAAGAACTGGTTAGAAAAAGAAAAAAAAAAGGCAAAAATATTTGAAATGCAAGACAAGTAATGTAGGCACACCATTTTCAACCGAATGAGAAAAAACAGAAATAAATTTGCTCTAATAAAATCACATTATGAAAAACTGATGTATTTTGGAAGCTAAACGTGAAATATTATCACAATTCAATTAAAAAAAAAGTCCCATTAATTCAAAAGAAGTAATGTCTAAGACTCTCTAGGAAAGTCTAACTACAGAAGGACAAGTCCTATTCTGGCTTTATTAATCTGTAACTGTTGGAGGCATGGAACAAGGCATCTTGGTCTCATCCACTGCATACCTGACTTTCCCATGTCAAGTGGGATGTTCTGAAAGAGCTTGAAAGTCTTGCTTGAGCATGTTTATTACCCTCCCTGCAATTGGGAACCCTGTGTGGCTAGGGCTGCTAATTGCAGGGAGACTCATAAACATGTTCACATGAATACACTCACAAAGCCCCTTCAGAGCTTGCTGCTACCTCCAGCGTAGTTGTGGGAAGAGGAGGGCAGGCTGGCTCACATGACCCTGTGCCCGCAACCAGGGCTAGATTTAGGTTTGATGAGGCCCTAAGCTACAGAAGGGGCCCTTTATATGTCCACCTGCCCTTTGTCAACAGCAAATTGTCACTGTATTTTGTGTTGAATATATGCTATATGGTAATTTATGGACCTAATAGGTATCTAAAGCCATTTGCACATAACAAAATATGTATTTTATCAAAGTAATTGTTGAACTGAAATGCAATTAAGAAGAAGTATATTAATAGTGAAATACAATTAAGAAGAAGTATATTTTTTGGGGGCCCCAAGAGAGTGGGGCCCTAAGCTATAGCTTGTTTAGTTTATACGTAAATCTGGAACTGCCCGCAACACAGTTAAATAGTCCTACCGCCTGAATGTGTGATTGTAATCAGTTTGTGGACTGCCCTTATGAAGAAGGACAGTAAATAAATAAATAAATGCCAACGCTTCTGATTTTCTCCTCGATATCAGGAGGAAAAGGGAAGCAAGCAAACCAACCTGATGTTTCTATGGGCTTAGGCAGGTAGCAGCAAATCATGGTTTCAACCTCAGCCTCTTATATTGAATATAGGATATGAAGGATTGTGGCGGCAATGTGAAGTGTTCAGAACATTTAAAAAGTGTTATATAAATTACAATCAGTTAAACAATCATTTGATTTAGCCTGCACCCAATGTGGAACGGGCTCAAGGTTTCAAGACCTATAGGGAATCACTGGCAAATCATTTAGGCTAAAATCTTACAATACTTACCTGGGAGTAAGTCTCATTGGAATTTCTGCTATGATATGCAAAAGCACGTCACTAATGAACTATTGATATTGATTAATGTTCTACGCATGACTATTCTCATTTTCTTTTGGTACTATGTGAGACTTGGTTTTTAATGTTCTTTATGCCTCTTCTGATTTTTTTTTTTGGGGGGGGGCTATCTCTTCTTACCTATAATGCTGCTGCTTTACATACACCTATTTCATTAAAAAAATTAAAAAGGAAATGCCACTGCTAAGTGATCTGATGACAGAAACTGCTCTAGGCATTAATGATGATGATACAGATGTGTTTGGATTCTACTACTTCATATGTTTTAATGCACAGTCATGTGCTCAGGCAGGAATTTCTATTCCAAAGGTGTTGCTTAAAATTCTAAGTGCATAGAGTCTAAGTGCATAGAGTGGGGTAGGGAAACAGTATTCACACTTGAAGGCCCCCTGCCCATCAGTCTGAAGTTGTACATCCTTAAATGTCTGCAACACATGATTATTCTCTTCCCATCCATCTTGATTTTATTGAGATGCAGCAATGACCACTCTTTTCATTCTCCACTCTTTGCAGCATCTATACTCTCAATTCTGCAACCAGCCATTCCCAGCACTTCTGTCAATCACCAAGCCCCTTTCCTTGCTTGTGGTATCTAACATTTGGTACCGCTTCACATTCTGTTACCTGAAGAGAGATTGCACAGTTCAAACTCAGTCTCAAATCGCTTCCTTCAAGCATTTTCTCAGCTAGCGAGGCATTGTCCACAGGATTGAAAGCTAAAGTTCCCTACAGCTTGAATTGTATGCCCCCTCATCAACAGCTGTGGCATTATCAGAGATGACGGGCAGAATCCGAGACCTGGGAGAAGAACTGGTGGAGGAAGACTGGAAGAAATTCAAGGACTATCTACAAAAATATTGTAAATTGTATGATTGTTAAGAAAGATGTAAGATTAGTAAAAACATGGCTTCAACAAACTAGTTATAAAGAATATAAATCTAAATTCAATTGGAAGATGAAAAGATAAATCTTGGATAAGTAATATTTTATGATTAAGCTTTAATAAGTGTATGTTAAATCCCAAAATTTGAGATATTAAATATTGGAAAATTATATTATATGAATTAAATCAAGTTAATAATTTGCTGGTAAAACTTATGTTTAGAAAGCAGGAACAAGAGATGTGAGGAAGTCCAAAGTTGAGAATGAAATGTGGATAATGGAAAATATTATGTATGTTTTTTTTATTGGTTATACAAAATTTAATAAATATTATTATAAAAAACAACAACAACAACAGCTGTGGCATTATCAGACGCACCAGTTTAAACATCACAAAAACTCAATTCCCCCAAAATTTCTATTTCCACTGGGATCCTGCTTAATTTCTCTCTCTCTCTTGAGTCCATTATAGGGTCAGAAAGTGCAGCGACATAAAAACAACTCACCCTATAAGTTGCACTGCTGGTGAACCAGAGGGTGAATTCAAAACAAGGCATGCAATTCACTGGCGTTCTCTGTGCCCTTGGGATCCCCATGTTACAATCAGGACCAGTCCTACCAATAGGCATTGTGTTCCTGCTTCCTCAGGCAGCAGGTGCTTGTTTGGCAGGAAAGAGCAGTATAATACTGAAACAGAGAGCTGTGTGTGTCCATGTGGCTAGCCTGTAGGCCTCATGTGTGGTAAAGGATGCTGTCTCCTCACCAATGTTGAAGTGTCATGAGGGCTGATAGGAAAGTGCCAGACCCGCACAGGTCAAGAAGAGGCCAGAGGCTTGGAGAGCAATTGGCTTTTTGTTCACAGAAAGTAGCACAGCGAGGTCTCCCTGGCTCGACTCCTTCAGCTTGAGAAGTTGAAAGAAACTGAGCTCCGAACCCACCTTTCCCCTCTAGCCTCTCACTCTGGAGCTGTGATGGGATGATGAGCTGCTTGTGCATAAAAGCTTAGTCCCTCAGGGTTTGCTCAGCTTGGCAAAACTCTGTCTTTAGCGGAGCCCTTAAGCATGGCTCCCTCAGTCGCTGGCAGAATCCGACAGTGGGCATTTGCGGAATCTCTTCCAACATAAAAGCTCCTTAACGGAAACGCGTCTTCTGGACTCTCGACGTGACAGTTTCCGGCGAGGTGTGGGTGTCCCTATAGGAGGTCCTGAAATCTCCTCACTGTTTTCGCTGGAAGTGTCCCAGAGCCCTTTTTCTGACTCCCTTTCCCTCGGAGCTCCTTCTCTCCCCCTGCTGGTTCCTTCCTCTGCTGTTAAGTCTCTCCTAACCTCCTTGAGCCCTTCCACCACCTGCTCTGATGGCAGTTCCCTGACATCCACCTCCCCTCCAGGGCCCCCTTCACCCCCTCCCGTCCCTTCCTCCATGGGCGGTGAGGATGCAAAACCCCTGAAAGAGCCTCCCTCCTCTTCCGAAGTCTCGAACACTTCCCTCCACCTGTTGCTCTCCCTGGCCCCCCAGTACTCCTCCTCATCAGGGTCTACTTCTTCTTCCCGCTCTGATTCCGGGAACCCTTCGAACTCCTCTTCCTCGTCGGTGGTGCCAAAATATTCCCTCCGGAACTTCGTTACAGACTGAGGTTTCCTTGGGAACCTTTGATGAAACGTTTCTATCAAAACCTCGTCATTGACTTCCTCTGCACTTACCCAGGTGTTTTCTGACTCTGGTTCTCCTTCCCAAGCTACCAAATACTCCACCTGATTACCCTTCCACCTGGAGTCAATGATTTCCGCCACATGGTTGTTGCGCTCCCTTTCTTCTATGACTGGTCCCTGAGTCAACAACCCTTCATGTCCCCCCCTGTGTGGTGACAACAATGACCTGTGGAATACTGGGTGCAGTTTCATGTGGTTAGGTAACCTGAGTTTGAACGCCACCGGATTGACCTGTTGAATAACCTCAAATGGTCCCAATCTTTTGGGTCTCAATTTCTTGCAACCCCCTTTGAACGGCAACCCTTGGGTCGACAGCCACACCTGGTCCCCCACCCTTATGGTTTCACCTTCCCTTCTATTCCTGTCTGCCTGCTTCTTGTATTCTTCCTTGGCCCTTTCTAGGTTAAGCTGGAGCTGACGGTGGATCGCTTCCATCTCCTCTACAAAATGTTCTGCTGCTGGGACACTCCACCTCTCCCCTCCTTCCCCTGGAAAAGCCCTGGGATGACACCCATAGTTTGCTAAAAAGGGACTCATCCCTGTGGACACATTCTCCGCATTATTGTAGGCAAACTCCGCCAGTGCCAACTTTTCTACCCAATCATTTTCTCTGTCATTGACATAACACCTCAAGTATTGTTGGAGGATACCGTTTGCTCTTTCCGCCTGCCCGTTGGTTTCAGGGTGTCGGGCAGTCGAAAAATTGACTTCTACGTGCAGCAAGCTCATGAGCTTCCTCCAGAACCTGGAAGTAAATTGTTTCCCTCGGTCGGAGACCACCCTCAAGGGGGCGCCATGCAACCTAAAAATGTGTTCTACAAACAGTTTGGCTGTCTCTTCTGCCGTGACCGCATGTGAGCATGCTACAAAGTGGCACATCTTGGTTAACAGGTCTACAACCACCATGACAGCCGTTTTCCCTTTGGACTTTGGCAGATCCGTCATAAAATCTATGGATACTGCCTCCCATGGCCTTTCTGGTGTGGGTAAGGGTTCCAATAGCCCCGCTGGTGCCAACCTCTCCCCTTTTGCTCGCTGGCACCGGTCGCACCCCCTAACATATTCCCGTACGTCTTCCCTCACTTTGGGCCACCAAAACTCCCTGGTAACCAACCACATGGTTTTGTGTTGCCCGAAGTGCCCCGCGGTGGGGCTGTCGTGCAATTGTTTGAGTACCCGACCCCTCAATTCACCTTCCAGTATGTACAGTGCCCCCTTGTAATACAACGCTCCGTTCCATTCTTCAACCCCCCCTGTGTTCTCTCCACCTCCCCGTAGTCCTCTGATTTTATCTTGGGCGTATTCATCGTTCTCGATTTCCTCTACCAGTTCTCTTTGCCCCACCAATGCCGCCCCACACACCCAGTGGTCCTCAGGGATGATATGACTCTCCTCTGGCTCCCCCTCTCCCTCTAAATACTCTGGTTTACGAGAGAGAGCGTCTGCTCTGACATTCTCCTTCCCTGGCACATAGCAAATTTCAAAATGGAATTTGGAGAACTCCTGGGCCCATCTCACTTGTCTCTGGTTCAGTACTCGGGCAGTTCTCCAGTATTCTAGATTTTTGTGGTCGGTGCGCACTTGGACCTTGTGTTGCGCTCCAATCAGCAAGTGTCGCCATCTCCGGAACGCTTCATGAATGGCGAGTAGTTCTCAGTCGTACACGGTGTAGTTCCTCTCGGATTTGTTCAGTTTCCGCGAGAAGAAGGCACACGGTCTCCATTCCGATGTGTCTTCTCCCGGCTGTAGAAGCATCGCCCCCACCACTCGGTCTGACGCGTCAGTCTCCACTCTCATGGGTTGCTGTAGATCCATGTGCAAAAGTTGTTCTTCCGACGCAAACGCCTTCTTCAATCTTTCGAACGCCCCCTGCGCCTCTTCCGTCCAAACAAATTTCTTCTTGCTGCTGAGACAATCAGCGATGGGCGCCGTTAAGTGGGCAAAGTTCTTGATGAACTTCCGATAGAAGTTTCCGAAGCCCAAGAACCTTTGCACGTCCTTCTTAGTTTTCGGTGTCTTCCATTCCAGTACCGCTTGAACCTTGCTGGGATCCATGGCCAATCCCTTGTCTGACAACCGGTACCCCAGGAATTCCACCTCTCTGGTATGAAACTCACACTTCTCTAGTTTCACCCACAGCTGGTTTTCTTGCAGTCTGCTCAATACCTCTCTTACATCTCGCACATGCTGTTCCTCATTCTCTGAGTACACCAGGACGTCATCTAAAAACGCTACACAGTTTTTGTATAGCAATGGTCCCAGCACGTGATTCATGAACGATTGAAAACAGGCCGAGCCCCCCTGTAGACCGAAAGGCATAACGAGGTACTCAAAGGCCCCCAAGGGGGTGAACATAGTGGTTTTCCACTCGTCTCCCTTTCTCATACTGTCAGGGACTCAGCGGGAGCGCAGGGAGGAGAGGAGATGGAGAGCGAGGGGGAGCAATCCGAGGGCAGCGTAGGAGAAGATGACAGCAGCCCGATAGATTCCATGAGCCTCTCCAGCGAATCGGAAGATTCACAGAAGGGGGCGCCGATGGGCAGGGCAAGGGGCGACCCAAGGGGGACACCCCAGAAGCAAGGGGCCAGCGGGGACTCCCAGAGCAGCAGTTGGAAATCAGGACCAGCTTCCCCACCAGAGCGTAGTGGGGGGGAGGAGTCCCAGGTGTCAGAGCCCACATATGCACCACCAGCGAGAGAAGATGAGTCAGGGTTGACCACGCCTCCATCGGAGAGCGAGTTAACGGTCAAGAGGAAAGTTGCAGGCTGGGCGCGCGCGCCAAGTTCAAATGTACAGGCGAGCGGCACAGAAGGTAGCCTGGATAGGGGACCAGGTCCTAAAGCCCGCCGGAAGGAGGGGCAAGAATCATCAGGGTCAGCGTCAGAGGAGTCCAGGAAGGATGAAACCCTAGCGGGCAGGAGGGCCCAGAGGAGAAAGGAACTTAGGAAGAGGTGGAGCAAGGCGAAAGTCTTAAACTGGTGTGGAAGGGGAGGAGACTCAGACGGGACTTCGCCGGTCTAAGGTCGAGACGTAGAGCTGCACGCTGCGGCTTTAAAATGGAAACTGAACCTCAATAAAGACTTTTGTACATAACTACAGCCTAGCGTTGGTCCTCTGTGAGCTGGGACCTGGAGGCAGCTCTGACACATACGTATCAGGTTATACGCCCCCCTTAGGTCCAGCTTGGTAAAGATTTTCCCTTTCCTCACGCGGGTCAAAATGTCATCGATTCTGGGCATGGGGAAAGCCACTGGTTCTGACACTGCATTCAGGGCCCGGAAGTCCACGACCAATCTGGGTTTATCAGTATTTTTTTTGTCCACAAAGAACACTGGGCTGCCCCCCACCGCACGTGACTCTCTGATGAAACCTCGCTTGAGGTTCTTGTCAATGAACTCCCTTAACTCCTGCATCTCCCGGTCTGACATTGCATACAGCTTGCCCACTGGCAGTTGTGCTCCTGGGAGTAAGTTAATTTGACAGTCAAAGGGTCTGTGCGGGGGCAGTTTATCTGCTTCTCTTTCGCTGAAGACGTTAACCAGGTCGGCGTATTGTCATGGTACCTTCCCTTTATCTGTTACTTCCATCCCTGCTAGCGTGGCCTGGGCTCCTACCTGGGCTTCCCCTTTCTTGCAGTGTGCCATGCAATGCGCTGACCCAAAGGAAACTACCCTCTGGTGCCATCCCACTAGCGGATCATTCAGTGCCAGCCAGCTCATCCCCAAAATAATGGGCGCTCCTCCCAAGGTGGCCACATTAAACGCTATCAGTTTGGTGTGTCTTGCCACCCTCATTATCATTGGGACAGTCTGTTGGTTAACTTCTCCCCCCAACAGCTCCCTCCCATCAATCGTGGTCACCTGCAACGGGTTGCTCAAAGGGATAGTCTGTATCTGGTGTTCGGCTGCAAACTCCTTACTCATAAAGTTGCAGGAGCTGCCTGAGTCCAATAGCGCCTTCACTTTTAGTGGGTGTCCGTTTGCCAGCTCAAGCAACACCTCTATTACAAGCGTTGGTCTTGGGGGTTCCGGCGTGGGCACATTCACTGCTCTTTGGCCTGGCTGCTGTGCCCCGATGGTGGCAGCCAGGCGTTGGCTTTTACTTGCTCTTTAACCCCCTCCTCCTCCCCTCCAACAGCTCCCGCCATCCCTTGCCATTCCTTTCTTTGCGGGCAGACTCTGGCAAAGTGACCTGGCTGTTGGCAGAGAAAACATTTCTTGG
This sequence comes from Podarcis cretensis, assembly GCF_951804945.1. NCBI lineage: Eukaryota > Metazoa > Chordata > Lepidosauria > Squamata > Lacertidae > Podarcis > Podarcis cretensis. Next base: position 16,964,647 of record NC_137187.1, read on the forward strand.
CGCTCTTTCCCTCCTTCTTCCGCCCTTCGCTGGGGTTTGAAACTGCGCGCGCGCGCGCTGTTCCAATTTTCATCGGCTCTGCTGGCGGGGAATGCTGCTCAGGAATCTCTGGAATGCGAAAATCCCTCCAACGTTCCCCCTTCCCTTCCCGCTTCTCCAAAGCTCTCGCCTCCTGGCGTGCTCCTATGGCCAGCGCTGATTTAGTCACCTGGTCCATAGACTCCGCCCTGGGCGCCCGGGAAAGTTCGTCCTTCACTGCCGAAGATAGTCCTTCTTCAAACAGCATTTGTATCGGTTCCGCCGACAAATCCCAACCCAATTTATGGATCAACATGGTGAACTCAGTCCAGTACTCACGGACAGATCGGCTCCCCTGTTTACACGCCATTAATTGTCTGCGCACCACTCCCTGCTCAATCTCGCTGGAAAACATCAGATCCATGGCGCGAAAAAACTTTCTCGAGTCCTTTAAGGCGTCATTATTCGCTGCCATCAGGGGCCTCACCCAGTCTTTCGCCCCTCCCTCGAGGTGCCCAATCACAAACGCAACTCTCGATTCCTCATCAGGAAAGTCATCAAACTGCAGATTGAGGGCATATTGCATTTCTGTTCTAAAGGCTTGATAGTTCCTGGGATCCCCCCCAAACTTCTGCACCAATCCTGGCACCTTCCTCGTGAGTGGGGTGGTTTTTCCCTTTTCTGCATCCTGAGCCCTCCTCTCCTCGAGCCTAGCCGTTTGCAGCGCTAGCTGGACCTCCAACATCCTGTACCTTTCTTCCAGGCTTGGACCCTCTCCAGCTCCTCCCGCTGCTCCGGCTCCTGCTGGGTTGCTCATGATGCCTCTCCTTGCACAAGCTGCTTTCAGGGACTGTCGGATTGCTGTGATGGGATGATGAGCTGCTTGTGCGTAAAAGCTTAGTCCCTCAGGGTTTGCTCAGCTTAGCAAAACTCTGTCTTTAGCGGAGCCCTTAAGCATGGCTCCCTCAGTCGCTGGCAGAATCCGACAGTGGGCGTTTGCGGAATCTCTTCCAACATAAAAGCTCCTTAACGGAAACGCGTCTTCTGGACTCTCGACGTGACAGTTTCCGGCGAGGTGTGGGTGTCCCTATAGGAGGTCCTGAAACCTCCTCACTGTTTTCGCTGGAAGTGTCCCAGAGCCCTTTTTCCGACTCCCTTTCCCTCGGAGCTCCTTCTCTCCCCCTGCTGGTTCCTTCCTCTGCTGTTAAGTCTCTCCTAACCTCCTTGAGCCCTTCCACCACCTGCTCTGATGGCAGTTCCCTGACAGGAGCCCTTCCCAGCAGATGGAGACTGCGACATAGGAGTGAACTCCTCCTGGTCTGTCTGGCTTGTTATTTGACAACATGCAGGACTCTCCTGGAGTGGGGTGTGAGAAGAACAGAGCCAGAAGGACTGAGACCCTCAGATGTACCCTCTGATTCCTCCCTGTCTGTGTCTGCACTCATCCTGAGACGTTCAACATCCAGGCTTATCCTGGAAGGCCCTTCTTCCTCTGACCACCCCTGATCGCTCCACCCTCCTGCTTCCCACCCTGACCCAATTGCCCACCTCCAACAGGACTAAGTCCTTCTCTGGCCATACCTATACATTATGCCAGCCATTACAGGTTTCCAACCCTTGTTTGCCTAACAGGACCAATGAGGGAGTTTGTTTGAACAAAGGAAGATGTCTATTACTGAATCAGACTATCGGTCCATCGAGCTCAGGACTGTCTACACTGTCTGGCAGAATCATTCTCCAAGATTTCAGATAGGAAATTTTTCTCATCCCTACCTGGAGGTATCAGAGATATTTGAATCTGGGACCTTCTGTATGCACAGCTCATGCTATTTCTTTTCAATCTCCTCCCACAAGCGTATACTTGCAGAAGGCAAGAAATGAATGCTTTGCCCTTATGCCTCTTTGCAATGTTTCTTCCACAGCCAGGGTCCCAGGGCCAATTTTGTCACACCTAGACTTCTTTCCATTCTCAAAATCCAGTTTAGGGAAAATGTGGGTGAGGCTGAGGGGAAGATAATGGGGAAAACTAAGTGCCACCTACCACTTTTCCCCAACAAAGGCCTTGCCCCACTTTCTATTCTATATTATGGCAGAAAAGAGGAACTTGTGTCTCGAGATATTTTTGGACTCCAACTCCTGTCAACATGGCCTATGATCAGGTATGCTGACAGTTGTAGTCAAACAACATCGTGAGGACCACAGGCGTCCCACACTTGTGTTATGGAATTGAGAAATCATGCATGCTGATTTAACTAACTTGTTGCTCTGGTGGCCTCAACCATCTCCTCTCTGACTCTATTTTATCAGGCCATTTCCCTACCCATTTCATGGCTCTTATTTTAGACACACAGTCAGTTTTCTAGTGCTGAGTCTGTTTCCACAGCTCTTCCTTCCAAAGGGCTTGTGTAAGATTTAACTCAAGACAAAATGCCAACTCTTCTTTTCTAAAAAACAAAAACCAAAACCAAAACCTGGGCTGTGAACATTTTGTAGTTGAGAGCTTTTGTCCTCTGGAAAACAAAATGTGCTATTGCATCACAACAACTGAACCAGTCAGTATCAAAGGCTTCAGTACCACAAACACCCTATAATATATATTGCACCACTGTTGCCTCCCCCTGTTGTGGTCCCTCTCTAGTTTTCAATAGTTTGAGGGTGGGTGGGACCTACAACTGTATGAAGTGAGCTTTATCCTTCTGGCTGAGCATTTTGGAGCAGCAATACAAAATTTCCAGACTGCTTTAAAAAATCTTCAAAATTTGCATTCTCATTACTTGGTTAGTATTTTTTATTAGTGTCTATTAGCAAAATGCATCTCTGCTCTTTACAATTGCACAGATTATTACTGATTAAAACAATTTAGAGGAACTTTAGTTGTGCTGCACATTAGCAAGACTATTGCTTGGATAATTTTCTTGCCTACAATAGTTTTGAACCAAACTGACCCTTTTAAAATCCAACTTTATGCTTATAAAGTTAAATGGGCTGCTTTTTATTTTACTAGATGGGAAAATTCAGGGCAGCAGCTGCACCACACACCGAAATGTAGGATGACACATTTGACGGTATGGATTTTGCCCAAAGCCAGCTAACAACTATGGACATTTCTCCTCCTTCCATAAGATTTCAAAGGTTGTTGGAAGAAATATGGTAATATCAAACCAAATTTTGTTCTGATTAATGCAGATAGCAGAAATAAATAGAAAGATTCTGTGAGTATGAGGAATGCCACAGGGTTTGCTTGCTACAAGATTTTTTAGAATGACAAGCTATGCTATGATGATGCTATCTTATTTAGCAATTACCAGCCTCTGATTTCTACCCCCCCCCTCATATGCCCCCCCTTAAGCAACATACATTACTCATGTAATTTCTCATTAACATATCTAGCTCAAATGTAAGACTTTCTTTTCCCTCCAGAATAGAATGCATTTGATCTTCAACAAAAATATATCTGGTTCATCAGCTTAAAATTAATTAAAACCCAGAAAGCTTTGAAGATGTTTTATTTACTTGCTTCTACTACATTGTGATACACTTTTAAGCAAGATGCAGGGCAAAGCCTGACATCATTTCTAACACAGAAAGTAAAGACAGAGTGCTGTTGACAAGAGGAAAACAAGCATGAAACCTTTTAATACCCTACTATATACTATATATGGGACGCAGGTGGCGCTGTGGGTTAAAGCCTCAGTGCCTAGGGCTTGCCGATCGAAAGGTCGGCGGTTCGAATCCCTGCGGCGGGGTGCGCTCCCGCTGCTCGGTCCCAGCGCCTGCCAACCTAGCAGTTCGAAAGCACCTCCGGGTGCAAGTAGATAAATAGGGACCGCTTACCAGCGGGAAGGTAAACGGCGTTTCCGTGTGCGGCTCTGGCTCGCCAGAGCAGCGATGTCACGCTGGCCACGTGACCCGGAAGTGTCTCCGGACAGCGCTGGCCCCTGGCCTCTTAAGTGAGATGGGCGCACAACCCCAGAGTCTGTCAAGACTGGCCCGTACGGGCAGGGGTACCTTTACCTTTTTATATACTATAGATCTAGAATATGAAAAAGTTTGTATGCATGCCAAGTGCTCTTTTAATGTACAAACCCAGGAGGTTTTATATATAAACTCAGGAAGTTGCTACTTACACTCTCCTCACAGGCAAAACATTATCTGAAGGGCTGTAGCTCACTGGAAGAGTCCATGTTTAGCATTGAAAAAGTATCAAATTTGATCCACAGTATCTCTAGGTAGGGCTTGGAAGACTCCTGTCTGAAATCCTGGGGAGTTGCTGCAAGTTCCCCATGATGATGCTGAGGAAGATGAACCAACTCACCACCTGCCTATACATTTTATATTTGGAATGGTTAAAAACATAAAATGAACATAAACATGATTTGGCTATTAACTAATTAAAGAACGTAAGAGCCCTGCTGGACCAGACTAAAGGCCCATCTACTCCAGAACTCTGTCATCAGAGTACCTAAGTTGATGGTCACAGGAAGTTTGAAAGCAGGACCTGAGTTCCAATTCATTCTCCCCACCTGCAATTTTCAGCAACTGGTATTCAGAGACATCCTGTCTTTGATAGTGGAGGCAGAACATAGTTATTGTGGCTAGTAGCCCTTGAATTCCCTCTCCTCCACAAAGTTGTCCAATCCTCTTTTAAAGCTACCCAAGTTTTTCACCATCACTATTTCATGTGGCAATGAACTCCATGATTTAACTATATGCTGTGCGAAGACTGTTATTTACTGAGTTGAATAGGATCCAAAATGCAGCAGTCTGATTGGTCCTAGAACAATAGGATCCAAAATGCAGTAGTCTGATTGGTCCTAGAACAATGCAGCAGTATGATTGGTCCTCATGAGCCACCCAATCCTGCTCCAGGTGGAAGTGAATCCCGGAATTAGCTAATCACGTGGGGCCCATTGTGTAAATAATGTATATGAGCTGAATAAAGAGCATGAAATCCACTCTCGACTCCGAGTATATTTCAAAGACACACTTTCCTTTGTCCGTCCTGAATCTTCCAACGCTCCCCTTCGTTGGATGCCTCCAAGTTCTAGTACTATGAGAGAGGGAGAAAAGTTCTTCTCTTTCCACTTACTCCACAATTCCATCCACCTCTTTTGTGTTCCCTCTTACTCTTAACTAAGGTAAAGGTAAAGGGACCCCTGACCATTAGGTCCAGTCATGACCGACTCTGGGGTTGCGGCGCTCATCTCGCTTTATTGGCTGAGGGAGCTGGCATACAGCTTCCAGGTCATGTGGCCAGCATGGCTAAGCCGCTTCTGGTGAATCAGAGCAGTGCACGGAAACGCTGTTTACCTTCCCGCCGGAGCGGTACCTATTTATCTACTTGCACTTTTGACGTGCTTTCGAACTACTAGGTTGGCAGGAGTAGGAACCGAGCAACGGGAGCTCACCATGTTGTGGGGATTCGAACCGCCGACCTTCTCATCGGCAAGTCCTAGGCTCTGTGGTTTAACCCACAGTGCCACCCGCGTCCCTTACTCGTAACTAAAAAGCTCCAAATGCTGTGACCTTTCCTGATAGGAGAGTTATTCCATCCCCTTGACCATGTCCTGAACCTTTCCTGAACCTTTTCCAGCTGGAATGCTAGTTGGGCTGAAAGTGGGGAGATGTTGCACTGCCAAATCGGCCCTTCATCTCCAGTGCTGGCTTTGGCATGGACCCCTGACTTCCTCTGCTCCTTCAGGCCTGAGAGTGACAACAGAGAGCCTGGAGCTGCCCAGGGAACTCTGGTTATAGGATGGCTACATAAATGCAGAACATGGATGAATATTAAAAGAAACCTAAATACTGTTTTCTATGTATATTGGATAATTCCTGGACCTATGTACATATCAATGGACAAACTGGCTGGACTCTCGTAAAAAGGCTTGCCCTATGAGTTTCGTGTCAATTCCTATCTAAAAAGAACCAGCAGGGAGAGCAAGAGAAACTCCCTTCAATGCTCTAAAATCTTCAGTGCTACAAAAATCTCTTAATCTGTTTATCTCAACATTTGCAGGCTTCATTCCATCAGAAGGGGCTGCCATTCCCATAAACATAAAACAGTTATTTATGTTTAAAATATAAATGTTATGTGTACATTGCCATCCTCTGCTCCTTTAGTTGTGTTACCAACAGAACAGAAATCAGATCTCTCTCTCTCTCGTTTTGTAAAAAAGCTGAACCAAAAAGCGTTAACAGAGCATGTGGCGCATATGGCTCTCACAGTATGATTAGCTCTTTCCAACTAAATGCAAGAGTTAATTCAATAGTTTGTTGATTAATTAGAGAACATACCTCCATACAATAACATTATTTCCCAAAATGTAGTTTCCGCACAGGGATTTGAAATGACTTACGGGATTTATCTCACGAGTGTGAAAGCTCCATAATTCAATAGTGAATGAGTGAGTTATGTGTAGACCTTTGAGCAAATGAGATAAAACTTTAATATAGTACTTGCCTTGGGCTTTATTTTATTGTTGGGAACCGTTTATTTGATTAAATACCTCTTTTGATTAAAGGCAACCATTTAGCACAATCTGGCTTTTTATCAACTACATATGTGCATTTGATGTACTGTGGTAATAAGCCATCTTACTGTTGCAGTGTTTGAGGGTTTTGGGTTTTTTTTTTACATTTGTTTACAATTTCTTTTGGCTTTACTGTCCAAAAATTACATGCAGGATGTTTACAGCCAATGCTAGTCATGCTCAGAGTAAACCCACTGAAATTAATAAACATGTCTAACTTAGGTCCATTAACTTCAGTTGGTCTACTCTGAGTAGACTTTAGTTGGACACCCCCCCAATTTCAAACTTTCTTTGCTGTTTTGCCTTCAAAGAATGTGGAGCAGAATTAAAGATGGTGACTTGCTGAAAATCTAAGGCTCCCAATTGTGCATTGGAAGATACATCTCTACCTGCCCCACACTTAGCTTGGGAAAAACAGCCTTGTAGGCCAACTTGGGACCCATGCCAGTCCTAATTAGGCCCTCAGGCAAAGGTTCATCACCCTTGTACTAGAAAGTTCAAGATGTCCTCTGTAGCCTCTGAGTAACTTTCCACAATGAACAGGAATAAGTGCTTCTTTGACTGCAGCATAGTTAGTCAGTTTCTGTTACATGTGGAGAACTGTTACTGACCTCTAAGGTGAATTAAGTCTGACCTCGCTAGATACTGAAGTTGTTAAAATCACAGTTCCAAGACATTGCTGCTACAGAACTGCGCATCAAAGAAATTTCTTATATTTCAAAGATGAGATTTCATGAAAACAAACATATAGGTACACGTTGTTACTATTATACACTGTAGATATGACTTGCTTTCATTGGTTTTGCTTTCAGTCCTAACCATTAAAAAATTATCTAGGAGTCAAAGAAATTTTATGATGCATTTCAAATCCTTTGAAGATTCCAAGGGTTTGGTTTTTTTTTTTTTAAAAAAAAAATTCATCATGCAACTATATATTAAGGCATATATTTAAAATAAAGAATTTACTCAATAGACCATGACAGCTCATTTGAAACTGCTACAACCCATCATTTCAAATGTGTACTCTGGGACTTCTTAAAATGTATATTATTTACTTGACAGACCGTGAACTATTGCATAAATCCGGATTAGGAACTTCATAAGAAACTGATTTTTAGCTCTATCATATGTGACGGCCAAACATATTTGCTTTCCTTGTTTATAATGGCAACAAGGACATTTTCTTTGTTAGGGCAGTGCCATCAGTTTGCATCATCCTAATCATACCCCATCAGCCTGACCTCTTGAGGGGAGGAGGCTTTTCCTGTGTACTGGAGTGAAGATGAAGTCTCTGTCTCTCATTATAACAGTATCATTCTTCACTCAACAGGGGTAGGGATCCTCCACTCTCTAAATCCCAAATGAAAGGAGGGGGGAATTGTCCTTGATCTAAAGTCAAGCCTTGTATAAGACCCATCATCTGGACGATAAGCCAAATTGCTGATGTGTGAAACTAGGGAATCACAGAGAATATAGAGTGGTTTTGGTGTGGATCTAAATGCAGAGTTTCTGGCAATTCTGATTCACTTCTGAACATGAATAGGAAAATCACTGTCTTAAAAAAAATAGTAATGCTTGGATGAAAAATTTAAAAATATGGTATTGTGTTCCATAGATACTCCAATGTTGATTTGGAAATCTTCTTAGAACCCACTGGTGTGTACTAGATTCTATTCTATTTAACACCTATGGGAGCAGTCAGATTTTTTGATTTTTTAAAAAATGAACAATTTTGGAGGGTCCCTGAGGGGCCACAAAAATATTTTGGCATCACAATGGGGAATCTCTATTTTTAAACAAATCAACCAACCCATACCACTTTTTTTTATAAGCACACATTTTAGGGTCATGGAAAAATCTCATGCACTTCCAACTCTAGTCCATAAGCTATGTGTTAGCCACCTCTGTATGAGAACCACCTGTGTAACAAACTCTACTCATTCCATATGGGGCTTCTAAGTTCTGGGCCAAAGTATCTTTGCTATAGGTAGAGACATTCTTGAATACCATCAGCAGCCAATATTGGTAGTGCTGTTGACCTGAAGTTTAAGGTATCACTCAGGTTAAGGGCTGCCTAAGACCCGAGTTATTCATTAGCTGGTGTTGAAGCCAAGGTTATCCTCCCAAAGGGAATGGTGAGCAGGGAGGCAGCAGATAGTTCAGGGAACATGAAGGGGAATGTGCAGGCTGGATGCAGATTAAAAGATCACAATCCAGTCTTCCCAGTAGTCTCCCTGAGCTCTCCACTCTGTAGCATGCAAAACCCCTGGAGACAACGGGGGAGAACTAAACACAGTAGGATCTTCTGGCTTCTGTGAATCTGTTGCAGCTTCAGCCCTCACCTTCTCCTTAGATGTCTGCAATGTTTTCTCTCTCTCTCACTCAAGCCTGCTGCTTGTTCAGAATCCACCCCCCCCAATTTCTCCTCTGTATTCATTGTCCCACCACCACTCCCCTGATTTGGAGCTTTCCTCTTCTGAGGCTTCCCAATGGGATTCTCCAGCTGGAATCTCCCACCATTCCTCATCATCCAGCTAGTCCCTAACACCAAGCAAGACCGAAAGCAGGCTGTTGCTTGGGGAAAAGATAAATACTGGACTTAGGCAGGTCAGTTCAAGTACCAATTGGCTATCTAGGGCTGGAACCATGCTGGAGCTTGAAGAGGCCAGCAATGCCGTTTTTGACTCTGCTGTTCTTCAACCTGGCTCACCACAGTCAACCAATATACTAAACAGGAACTACATCAGCCCTTCCAAACCTGGTGCCCTTCAGATATTTTGCATTGTAACTCTCATTATCCATGACCGCTGGTTATGCTGGCAGGGGTAGGCTGGATTATATGACAGGGTGGGATTTTATTGCTGCTCTTGCAACTGACTTAATTTTAAATTATCTAATGCTCAGCAAATGGTGGCTGTTCCCTTATCAGAGAATGCAGGTGTAGGAGAAATCTGGAGGTGGTGAAACTGAGAAAACCACAAGAACAGATTTTAGGTGTTGTGTGGAGTAGAATAAATAGTCTGGCTTTAGCATTCAGCACCCTGGACAGCTGCCTGGTACGCAGCACTCTGGCAGGAATAGGGATGGTAGAGAATTTCCCAATAATCAACTGTGAATACGAGCTCTGCAGCTGTTTGCTTGCTTGCCAGCTTGGGGAACCAGTTGCTTTCCATGCGAGTGCTAGTGATCTTTTAACAAGAACATTAAAACAACAAAAAAGACACTGCTTTTGAGCCAAGAACTTGTTTAACAATGATTTCTCATATGAACATTACTCTGTTTGTTGTCATTGTTTTGGAATTAGCCTACTAAAATGTGTATTCTCTGAGTGTCGCAGAGCCACAGTCTAATATACTGCTGTACAAAGCTGAAGTCATTCTGAAGTCCTGCAATGCGTCCCAATACTAAAAATATGGGGGCTTACTAAAAATGTGGATCTTGCTGAAATATTTATTGTTAATGTTGCTTGTTTATATAAATGAATAAGTTTAATCTAGATACAAGGGTTGTTTTTTTTAAAAAAAGAAAATGATTTTTTAAACAAATGATCTGAAAAAAATATCTGAATGTAACTTATCATTCTGTTATAAAAATGTTTTTTTAAATAAATGATTTACTGTTTTCATTTTTCTCTTTTTTATGTTTCCAAGTGTCTTTTTAATCGATGCAGTAATGCCCAAAGTGATTTCCCCACTGCCAAGAAAAAAATAAATAAAGCAAGCTTTACAAACCCTTTTAGTCATTATTTCCCTTGCCAACTTTTCTTCTGCATGTGGCCATTCACAGCTTTGCAAGAAGAATGGGAAGAGAAGACGAGGGAAAGGACAGCACTTGCTCTGGTGTTCAAAGCTTTTCCCCTACAGGGGATGTCTTTCTGATGATCTGTCATTCACACAAAGACCAGAGCTTTCTTCTTCTTTGGGGGGGGGGGTACTCAAGGGTATACAGTACTGGCACCTTTTTCCAGAAGAAAAGCACTGACACAGAGAACAATCTTAAATACAGTGGTACCTCAGGTTACAGATGCTTCAGGTTACAGACACTTCAGGTTACAGACTCCGCTAACCCAGAAGTAGTACCTTGGGTTAAGAACTTTGCTTCAGAATGAGAACAGAAATCGTGCGGTGGCAGCAGAAGGCCCCATTAGCTAAAGTGGTATCTCAGGTTAATAACAGTTTCAGGTTAAGAATGGACCTCCGGAACAAATTAAGTTCTTAACCTGAGGTACCACTGTTCTGTTTCCCGTCCCAAGAAAATATTTCAGTTTTTTGTAAGTCGAAGTTTTGTTACAATGAAGCTCTATTTGATTTTTGCTAAATTAAATAAATAAAGGAGGCTTAAAGTAAAACTACCTGGGGTCAATGGTTACTTGATGACGGGCAGTGAGCAGTTGTAGCAGTAGTAGTACAGTAGTAAACAGCTTAAAATAAAGCAACATCTGTTTGCAAGAGACAATCACGCCATCGTCAGATGAACTAGAAACACACACACACACGGACATTATTTTCACAAAACGTTATACCAGGCCAAGATCATTCAAATTTAACGAAATGCAAACTGCTATGGACCAAGTTTGAGCAACAGCGATGTGTTAAAAAAAGATGAACAGGTACAGAACAATGAACCCCACCCCTGGACTGGACCAAACCGTCCTGAGCAGCTGGCTTTTCAAGAAGCCATTTTAAAATTCCCACAATGTCCCTGACAAATGCTGGCTCAAAAAGTCAGCTGTTACCACCAGGAAAGCCTGTGGACAGGGACTCGTTGATGGCAGGGGCATCAGAGGGCAGCTTGCAGCTGGCTCTGAATAGGACAAAATTGGGTGGGGGGTGGAGATGCATATGATTTTGGTGTAACAACATAGGAAGCTGGACTAAGGAATTTACTCCTGCAAGAAGCAGTGGTGGCCACCAAAAAGATTAGACAACTTTGTGGAAGATATCAATGGCTATTAACCTTAATGGCTATGTTCTTCTTCCACTGCTGGGGGGCAGTATACATTTGAATAACAGTTACTGGAAACTGCAGGAGAGCAGAGCGCTGTTTACCATAGGCATCTGTGTGGCCACTGAGAGAATACGATGCTGGACTAGATGGGCAAATTCAGCTTGGTAATGGCAATTCATGAAAATAATGTTACTCTTTTTGATTCTCCCGACGGTGGCATGATCACCTCTTTCTTCCATAATGGATTCCTGCATTTTTCACTATTAACAACACAGCTATTGATTGCCCATCACCAAATAGTCACTGCCCCCAGCAGGCCAGCCCTCTGTTCTTATGAAGCTGCCTTATACCAACTCTGACCTTTAGCCCATCTAACTCAGTGGCTCTCCCAGGGTCTCAGGAAGGAGTCTATCCTAGCCCTACCTGAACACAACAGGGATTGGACCTGGGACCTTTGGCAGATGATCTACCGATGAGCTACACACCTTCTCTGGTGCTTTTGTAATCATGTAAATCTTGTCATGTTGTAAGCTGCCATGAGCGTGGTTTTAACTATTGGAAAAGCGGCAGACAAATTAAACAATGGTGATGATTTTAGAAAAAAAACCTATCCATGTTGCATCTTAAAAAAACTTCCTCACTCGACAAGCTGCTCATCTACATAATCTTTATTTTATTTTATTTAGTCAAAGTTATTGGTCAACATAATACTGCTGCTTTAAAGGTTCACTGTTGTGGAAGGAACTTTCTGTGTTGCTTACCAAGCTTTCCAAAGAGCTGGAATTTAATGATGGATGAAGATGATAAAATGATGGATAGAATGCTAAAGCCTTTTTTTTTTTAAGGACCCTTAAGACAAATAAAACTTGTGAAGATGCTGACTGCTTTTTAATTGAAACACATTTCAGGAACGAGCTTACAGAATTTCATTTCATCCAAATATTACTGAGGGAGTTCTCAAAGGCATTTTGGGAGTAGATTATTGACCTGGACTGAGTCAATATGGCCCACTGGGCCATATAAGTTTCTTTTAGAGGCACAGGTAGAAGAAGAAGAAGAGATTGGATTTGATATCCCGCCTTTCACTCCCCTTCAGGAGTGTCAAAGCGGCTAACATTCTCCTTTCCCTTCCTCCCCCACAACAAACACTGTGAGGTGAGTGGGGCTGAGAGACTTCAAAGAAGTGTGACTGGCCCAAGGTCACCCAGCAGCTGCATGTGGAGGAGCGGAGATGTGAACCCGGTTCCCCAGATTACGAGACTACCGCTCTTAACCACTACACCACACTGGCTCACCTTTGTAATCTAAAATACAAACCTGGAAGCAGGAGGGAAAGGAAAAATTACAGGCTGATCCTAAACTGGTTTACCCCGGATTTCAGTGGGATTTATACGTACACAAGCAGGCTCCGGACTACATTACTAATTGTCCTGTTATGGCTGCCTTTTCTGGCTGAAGCTGTGTTGGACTCTCTGGAAGCAGAAAGCCTTAAGACTTCTGTGACTGAAGCAAAAGTTCCACTATCTCAGCAAAGCACATACCTCTTTTATGAAAGTGTTCCGTGCTAAGGGCAATGATGAGAATTTCTATAACATTTTGAGGTTTTGAATAGTTTGTTTTCCTTCCAGCCTCAAGTGTGTAAAGCGACAGAAATCTGATTAAATGTAGCCTACTGTACAGAAATAAGAGCCTCATCCATTGTTCCAACCACTTCTGTCTCTGGGGCCATTCACTACAGGCACACAACCCCCTAGGAGGAGGTCCATGAGAAAATGCAGCCCTTTGGTTGAAACAAATGTTTCCCATCCCTGTCCTAGAGGGTCAAAACCACTGCCTTTATTTCACTGAAATGCCATGTGCCAGACTTTTTGACTCTGGTGCATTGTAGGCAAAAAAAGAGGCCACTATCACACAAACATGGCAGCTGCTATGAGTCGTCCCTCAGGCTGCGATTCCCACCAACAGCATGAGTCCTAGTATTTGCCACAACTTATATCACATGAAGGCCTCATGCCTCAATGACCTGACCAGCTGTTTCTTTTTGGTTTCCTTCTCTTCTCAGGGCCTCCAGCAATATGACAGTGTCAAGCGTTAAGCTGGTCTTGAGCTGACAAAGTGAGGGATGTCAGACAGAGACATGTCTCTGCAACAACATCAGGCTCTGACTAAAGAGAGAAAGAGCAGGGACAGAGCGAAACCAGGAAGGAAGCTTCCCGTGGGATAGGGAAGGCCAGATACTGCCACCTAGAAAGGCTTTCTGTCAGGCTCACTCACTATTCTGATCAACCAAGAGACTTTGGTCCACCTTTGGCTTCCTGTCTTCTCTGTCTTACTCTGCCCTCAGCCTAACAGCAACTGTTTCTAACAGATGGTGGTAGTAAGAGAAAAAGGGGGAGGCAACCAAGCTCAGGGCCTCCTGCTCCATCACTGCTGCTCCATCACCTAACTCAAGCTGCAGATCACTTTGCTGGAACCGAACTCTTAAAATCTGGAGTGCTTTAACCTGATGGCAATTGTAGCGAGCGCTCCAATTGAAGAACAGTCTTTACAAAAGGTGCCATGGACTTTGAAGAAGCACAAACTCAGGACAAAAGGGAGAAATGAGCTAAGAGGAAGGTACATTTGGCAAACCCTCACCATGGTCAACTCCCGCCCAGAAACCTATGTCCCCACTGTGGAAGGACATGTGAATCCAGAATTGGCCTCCATAGTCAATTACGGACACACTGCGCCTCCCAACTGTCCCCGGAGCTTGCGGGGCAGGCAGCGGGGAGAAGCACGTGTCTCCCCGCCGTCAGCCTCCAAACCACATCGGGAGACAGCGGGATGGCGGCGTTCCAACTCCCCGCTGTCCCCCGACCTTGTGGGACTGGCGCTGCGGCTCTCCTGAAGCCTGGAGAGCGAGAGGGGTTGGTGCGCACCGACCCCTCTCGCTCTCCAGGCTTCAGCAAAAGCCTGCATTCGCCCCATAGGACGCACATGCATTTCCCCTTCATTTTTGGAGGGGAAAAAGTGCGTCCTATAGGGCGAAAAATACGGTATGTGGCAACTGCAGCAATCTGTTGGTTTAATCATTGACAGTGCAATAGTCAGGAAAAACCCCCACAGAATTTGGCAGCACAACACAAGGCATTTGTTAAGAAGCAGAAAGTATTTATAAATAGAACTCTAATATAAAAAGCAGTTGGTATTTCTCAGCATAAGTACAAAGGAAGCATAAGAAGCCTTTTTTTTTTAACGAGCAGAACATGAAAGGTCCAAGTCGTGGGTTATGAAAAGAAAAAATTGATTACGATTTAAATGCTGATTTGCCAAAGGGTTCATTTCATACCCACCCCCTAGTTTGATTTCATTATAACGTCATGTGCTGCTATGCTAAAAAGGATAATTCCAGCATGCTGCAGACACCAGGTTGTTGTTAATAATAATAATAATAATAATAATAATAATAATATCACACAAATGAAAGGAGTCCCAAAGCAATTTATGTAAAGTATGATACTAAGAAAATAGCCCTAAAAACAATTCAAAGATGATAAAAAGTGTCCTCTCATATAACAAGCTCTTAAAACAGCTATCAAGGAAGGTCTAAAGGAAATGTTCAATTATGTTAAAGACAAGTAAACTTCAGCCTAGCTAATACCTTAGTGGGAAACCAACTTACATGAGGCTCCCAGGCATTCTGAGACCTAGTTCAGTCTCCTACCTGGGCCAAAGACCTTGTTTCTTTGGCGGTGAAACAGGTAGAAACACATACCTTTTCTAAGTTTATAATGTAATCTGTGACAGTGGTGGCCCAATATGCAGGAGTTTGAGTTAGCTGTACAATTCTGTTACAGTCGTACCTTGGAAGTCAAATGGAATCTGTTCCGGAAGCCCGTTCAACTTCCAAAACATTTGGAAACCAAACCTCCTGCAGCCAATCGGAAGCCACGGAAGCCTCGTCGGACATTCAGGTTCCAAAGAACGTTCGCAAACCGGAACGCTCAATTCTGGGTTTGCGGCATTCGGGAACCAAAACATCTGAGAACCAAGGCGATCGAGATCCAAGGTACGACTGTACTTCATAAATATCACTTTCCAGAGTCCACATTACGAGCATGGTATCATTTGACCAATATGTAAGCATCTAAACTGAACATTCTTTTGGAATTTTTGTGAAGAAACACATTTGGCATCCTAATTTAGGGTGGGATTAAACTAAACGGTTGTGTTCAAGGAGTGAGGTCCATTCACAAAGCAGGACTCCCCTTGCTCTCTTTCCTACCCCTTTGTGCCTCCTATGTCCTCTAAATCTGCACTGGAGGGTTGCAGAAACCCCAGAACAGGTCTAGGGTGTGCCTGGGTTGGGGAAGGGGGGAGTTCCATTATGTGAGCAGACCTTGTTTTCTGCACACACACACATGGGACGTAGGAAGCTATTAACCATCAATCAGGTTTGTAAACCCCAGGGCAGGAATCAGTGGCCTCCAGTCATGTACCAAAAGAGCTCTTGCAGGCCAAACCACATTGCTTTCACCTCCCAAGGAAAAAGAACATGAAAGTCCAGCCGTCTCCATTCAGCACACATTTAAAATAAACATGCAGCTTTCTACTGCAAATCTCTGCGTATATTTTCCTCCCATCCCCAAACATCCCTGAAATGCCCTCCCTCGCAATTCACTATCTGAGACCGGGGTGGCAAATTCAGAGAAGGCTTTTCTCAGCAGCCTTCCCCCCGCCCAGCCCCCCTCTCAGTAATGGCAACAGAATCAATGTGTTTCCCTCTCAAATTATGTGTTGCCTTATTCCAGACATCAGCTTGACGATTTTTCCTCCATCAGAAGCACCCTCCATAATAACAAAGTGTCACATATGCAGCACTGCCTTGGTGAAAATATCAGAGACAAATACACTCAACTGAATAATTTTATCTTGAAGTCAGAGGACACGCATGATAGACTTGTAATGAGGTTTATAAAGCTGCCTCTTGGTGTAATTATTGTTTTATGTCCCCTGAAGCAGTGATGTACAGCAAATGGACAATATTTCCCCATTTGTTGCTACTAAATTATCTCTTTCTGATCATGCATTGTAAGACAGATCAATGGTAACACTGAAAAAAGGATAGCGGGATTGGTCTATTGCAGGCCCAACATTGGCGCTGCAACTGAGGCCGACATTGCTGAAGGATATTGAAGGGGCTCAGCTCCCTCCTTAAAAACTGGGGGCAGGGTAAAATGCCACTGCCCCCAGGATCCAGCGCCCCTTGGACCCAGGTGGAGGAAGCATGGGGCCCAGGTACAGGGCTACTCAAGGTAGAAATGAGACTCAGGACCTCAGTATTGTGGTGAAATAGATCACAATTTTTTAAATTTCAGATGTAATTGGGTTTTGGCAAAGGCATTGGGAATGTATCAAATAACAAGCAATCCTTCTGCAGGTTGACAAGAGGACTGATGAACCCTGAATAGTGGGTATGACATATATCAAATTAGGGTGATCCCTTCAGGGCCACCACTTGGAAGGATACTTTGGCCCCCTGACCCCCAGATAGAGACATGCCTTCCAGACATACGGACCCCCAGATAGAGACATGCCTTCCAGACATAGGGTACCCAATGACCGCTCCCCGCTTAAAACGGGGGACGCCCTTTGCGTGGACATGCACAGCCCTAGATCTGGAGCAGCCCCATCAGCATAGGCTTGGCTTTGCCTTCCCTCAGGTGGGATACCTGGAGGTGCCCGCCTACCTCAGTCAGTTGTCCAATCCCACCTGGGGGAAGCGTTGCCAAGGAGACCAGGCCAGGTAGGGGGAGGGATTACCTGCCCACACAATAGAGGGAGGATCTTACCTGGGAATCCTCACTTGGCTCCAGAGCTTCTCCCACCCTACCCACCCTCAGTTAATGTCTTCTTTTGCAGGTTAACTTTTCTTCATAGGTTTTGCAGGTTAACTTTTCTTCACAGGTATGCGGGCGCTGCTACGATAAGGTCGCTGTTAAAGGGCCGGAAAGGAATTTCCCTGCATTGGCAGGTTTCGCCTTTCCCGTAGCAAAACGTGACAACTTTGACGGTATCAGGCCTTGGGCGGAATCCTTTAGTCCATCTTCCTCTTTGTGGTGGCAATACCAGGGTTCCCCGTTAAAGGGGTTTCTGAAGGGAGGCTTTGACCGTACGCCAAAAGGTCATCATTGCTCTCCCCTGCGGCGGCGGCGTAACGGGGGCGGCTATCTCTGCTTGAACATATGTTCTCCAGAGCCGGCCCACCCCCCCCCCACACTGGATAACCCTGATGCTCCCTAGGTCCCCGGCTGGGGACTGGGGAAGGAGAACGCCCAATGCCTGAGCCAAGGTCTACCCACATTTGAAATTTAATAAAGTTGTGGCCAATTTAATCCCATAGCACGTTGTCTAGAGTCGTTATTCCACATGACGGGGGGGGGGGACCGCTCAGGATCTGGGGACTCCGCCTGTCCACACATTAGGCTAAAGTTGCAACCCACTACCTTCTCCACTCAAAGTTGTGATGATTGCTAACAGGTAGGCAAAAACCTGCAGACCAGCCACTTTGTCTGCAGGAAAAATTCCTCCCATGGTGGCCTCAATATTCCATAGCAAAGTCTGCCTGTTGCCTTGCCTGCTTGCATTTGGGCAGGACCATTTAGAAAAAGGGCGGAGGGTGGAGGATCTAAGGACAATCTGAGCAGGCCGAGCCCTGCTGCGGCTTGCCTCTCTTGGACCTAAAGGAAGACAGATCCACTGCTGTAGCCATGCCCCTTCTCAACTCCAATAGACCCATTCAAATGGGCTTTCAAGCCTTACCGGGTGACATCTGGGGGAGGCTCCCAATTTCTCCAATGGTTGCACCATGACTCTAGGGCCTCAGAACTGAGCCACAGCTGTGCCAGGTCACAAACTGTGCTTCGCTGGAGTTCCAGGTGAGCGGCCATTTTGCAAGAAGAATCTGGATACAGTCGTACCTTGGTTGTTGAATGCCCTAGAACTCAGACGTTTTGGCTCCCGAACGTCGTAAACCTGGAAATGATTATTCCAGTTTGTGAACGTTCTTTTGGAACCCAAACGTCCAATGGGGCTTCTGCAGCTTCTGATTGGCTGCAGGAGCTTCCTGCAGCCAATCAAAAGCCGTGATTTGGTTTTCGAATGTTTTGGAAGTCAAATGGACTTCCTGAATGGATTCCTTTCGACTTCCAAGGTAAGACTGTACTAAGAACTATCTTGTCTATGTTCAGGTCTTCTTGCAGCCTATATTTTATCACATGTCATCTGGGCTTTGTCCAGTTTATCCAAGTAGTATATGTTCCTGTAGAGCTGAGAACAGGACCAGCCAAAAGTATTCCTGTTGATGCACCAAACAAATGACAGATCGGCTCTGTGTATCTTATAGCATGATGACCAATGTAACAAGAGTTGATCAAGAGTTGAATGGGACACTATTTTCTCAATTTCATTATTAATATTTGTTATTCCCTCACCTTCAAAAGAGTTTCTGTTTCCCAGATGCCAATGGAGATGGGAAACTCTTGATCTTGCCATCTAGAAAGGAAGAGGTATCACCAAACACGTGTTTCTAAAATGACTCTGCCCACCTCCTCCAAATTCCACACAAAGCGTTGCATCCGATGTTACAACATATTTGGAGTAAACCAATAG
Source organism: Podarcis cretensis (assembly GCF_951804945.1). Lineage (NCBI taxonomy): Eukaryota > Metazoa > Chordata > Lepidosauria > Squamata > Lacertidae > Podarcis > Podarcis cretensis. Next base: position 16,983,795 of record NC_137187.1, read on the forward strand.
AAATTAATGGGCATGATTAACTTAGACCCATTAATTTCGAAGTATCTATTCTGGGGGGGAAACTTTGTTTGATACAATCCAAAGGATCTCTTTCTGAGATCATTTACACCGATGAAATTTTAAACCTGCCCATAGTTGCCCATATCCTTTCCCAAGCTCTTTATTTTGCATTAGATTCTCTCCTCCTATTTAGATTTGGCTAAATAATGCCCTGTCCACTCTAAATATTGCCTATGTAGTTACGTATATGCACTTTAATATTTCCATAATAAACTCAGGTTTCCCAGCTCATTTGTAATCCTCTCTCCTTTACACCAGAACTGTAGGTTAAAGATCCAAATGTGGCATTCATATATATCTGTGTAATACATTATACAGGACACATGGTAATACTTTGATTCTTGGAATCTTAGAAATTTTCTGAAATATCCTCATCATGAAATCACAAAACCCTTCCGGTTTTCAAAGCACTTTCCCCTGCCCCATGGGATAAAAACTGATAAATGTTTAACACTGTGGTGCTATAATAACCATGCTTATTTGAAAGTGACCTCAGGATTTCTCTTGTGGAATGTTTTAATATTTGAGGGCAAGGAGATGGCAGAGAATGGAGCGAGAGGCACTGACAAGGGAGAACATAAGAGAAATTGGTACCTTTCAATTTTACGAGAGAGGAAAGAACGCTATTCGGTAATAGTGAATCTGAAATTGAAATGCGCTTTTCACATCTGTGTTTGTACAAAGGCGGTTTGACGAGGATATAAAAAGAACACAAATGTGATTGCTTCTGCAAGTATTCTAACCTGGCAAATCTAATACTTTTTTTAAAATGGCTAAACGAGTATTTACCTTGTCATCGCCTGAGCGAGACAGTAAATATAATGCATGTCTGCTCCATTCTACCATTCTGGGTTATGTGATTAATTTTATTATACCTTTTTATGTGTGTTTTCTTTTTAACCTTTGTGCAGCTCAAGAAGAGAAGGATCCATTAAACTACACATGCTTGTCTGAGATCTCACAGTAAAAGAACAACAACTTTTATGTCAAGCCATCTGCTGCACCGATACAGCAAAGAAACTGAAAAACAATATGCAATGGAATCACTAGCCGAAGTTCCTTTCTTTAAAGCCTTATGAAGATACCACGAAGGCAACAAGTACCATGGGCCTTACCTGTTATACTGTCTTTAAAAGTCCGGTCCTTGTTGCTGACCATACAAAGCTCTTGGCCACTGGTTAAAATCAAAGTGGAGTATTCGATCATGATAATCCCAATGCGTCATGGATGACAGACTGTCTCATGGCACCACGTTCCAGCTGCTTGAAACAAACCCTGCAAAACAACAACAATGGCAACAAAACATGACATACGTATTTCATTTTAATTGAAACATAGCGAACCATATCCAAAGACTAGGAGGCACCCCACTTAATCAATAAGAGCATCATAAAGAAGGCAAAAAGATATATTGACACATCAAAGCTTTGTGGAACACATAAAGGCATTTTATTCTGTGTGGATGCTACTTTTTACAGTTCTATTAAAAATGCAAGGATTAATTAAAAATTATCATTAAAAGCGAATGCTCCACCAGGATTCTCTTGCAAGAACAGAGCTCCTCTAGAGATCTCCTGCTGAAGTAAAGTAAACAAAGTTTGTTTTAAAGAGCTGAGATCTAAGAAGCAGGTTTCAGTTAGAGAGAGGGGCACAGCTTTTCAAAATGTTCCATTACACACTGCCACCTAATAAAAAAAATATTTTGTGAGCATGAGCATACAATAAAATGATTCAAGATTCTAGCAGTGAGTATAGCTTTAAAATCAAGGACATTAAAATCAAGGACAAACACTTCCAAAGTGTTTGAGCATTGATATGAGAGAGCAGCACCACCCACTGCAGTTTGGGAAATGTAGCTGTGAAAGTATGTGCATACCTGTCAGTTTCCAAACTGCTCATATCTATCCACTTCACTTACTTGCACTGCTCTGTGCGAACTGCAGTCATGCAGCACACAGAAAACAAAACAAATTTGGACTTTGCAGAGGACTCAGACAATGACTACAAAGGTGCCATGCATTAAAATTAAATTTAATAAAAGATTAAATGTTAGGCATTGGGAAATGATAACATGGTATCATTTGTAAATAAATAACATATGCATATCAAAATAAAAAGCATATGCACATTGAACAGTTGCTGAACTCACAAAACTACTAAGGGTTTCTTAACAATAACACAAAGTTGCATACATTGTGTACAATTACATAAAATGTGGATACACTGAAATTTTTCTAACTGTAGCAGCATGGGTAGGCAAACTAAGGCCTTCTAAATCTGGCCTGGGGACGGTTCAGAAATCATCATGTTTTTACTTGAGTTGAATGTGTTCTTTTATTTAAAATGCATCTCTGGGTTATTTGTGGGGCCTGCCTAGTGTTTTTACATGAGTAGAATGTGTGCTTTTATTTAAAATGCATCTCTGGGTTATTTGTGGGGCATAGGAATTCGTTCATTCCCCCCCCCAAAAAAAAAAAATAAAAATAGTCTGGCCGCCCACAAGGTCTGAGGGACAGTAGACGGGCCCCCTGCTGAAAAAGTTTGCTGACCCCTATATCAAAATAAATTTATTCATGTTATGACTTAGAGGAAAAGTAAAAGAGATCCCTACACTTCAAATACATATCTAGTTAAAGTAAAGTAATGTATTATATTGAATATAAATGAGGGGAAAAACTTTTCTTGATATATGGCTTGTAACACCAATATGATAATGGATGAGGACATTATTACAATTTGTTATTTGTAAGAAAATTTATTAGGTTTCCAAAGCAGTTCTAAAAATTTAAATTGGACACATTGTTCACATATATAGCTTAAATTAGTAAACAGAGGGGTGAGGAAAGCTTCAGCCCTTTCAATGACACCGTAAAAAGCTTAAGCAATCAGTCAGAACAGGCTGTCACATGAAATTACAATCCAGAGACATACAGCTTTCAAGAAATCATAATTCAGTTTTGCCAGTTTATCAGATACTGAAATGTTCAGCTTGGACTTAACATGATGTCTGGTGTGATGTAGGTGGGTGTGGCTTGGAGGAAATGACCTCGTTGGTCAAATTAGGACTACTGCTGGCCAATTAGGACCTCTGCAAGGCAAAGGTCACACACTGCTCATAAAGAGGTCAAACATTACACAATTTCTTTAGGTTGATCGGAGGCATATGAACACTGGATCTCTGATGTTTCCTTTCTGCAAACGTGGCAAACACGGCAACTATTACTGAGTGACTTCACGGGGGAAACATTTCATTATCTGTACTTATTTTCCACTTACTGTTTCTTAAATTTTTTCGTGGAAGACATAACAAGAGAGAACTATAAATCAAAGCAAAAGCAATCATGGACGTTTTTGCACAGCGTGAGTTACATAGATTGCAAAATCGTAAACAGAGTAATATCTGCTAGGAAACTACCGAAAGTCAGTTTGTAAACAAGAAAATGCTTCTTTCTTTCATTGGGCAAACTATTACTCTTAGATGCAAGAGTGGAAAGAAAATATGCATCATAGTTCAAGGGAGCCAAAATTTATCAGAAGACAACCCTGAACATAAACTTATGTAGAGTCTTCCTAAAACACTATCATTGGGGACTGTGGTAGAATATATGGAGTAAAACATTCCAGGGAGCCACCACATAAAAAGTCCCTGTCCCTTGTATTCAGCAGCCTGAGCTCCCTTCCTATTAACTGTGCACAGCTCTACGCAGTCATTCCTTCACATGAGTGGCTACCCCCTTCCTGAGCATTTTCCAGACCTCACCCTCAAAAGATGACATCTCTTAAGAGCTGGATCAGATGTAAAAGGAACTAGGTTTTCTAAGCTAATGGATACATGCACCCATTGATCATGGGTGTTATCCTAAATTCACATGACTAGATTGTATCAAATGGAATGTTGCAGTGTTCCATTTTAAAACCCAGGTATCCACACATGACATCAAACCCATGTAGAAAGAAAAATGGAGTATGGAAATATGGAGGGGTGAGAATGCACGTGTTCCCATAGCTCACCTCCAATCCCTACTTCTGGTTCCAGTTTGACATCTGAACAAGTTTCTGATCAATGCCCTCCACCCCACTCCCTTACACTAACAGCTAAAACCATATCAGATTTTTGGGTAATCCTTTGAAAAGCATTCCCATATTTCACCAATAATGGCTTAAGCATATGATGGATGCTCCTCTCCCATCAAAAATGCTACACTTGAAAACACTTCATTCTGCATAAGAATTTTGTCATATCGAATGTCTGTCTTCACTGAATTGTGGTTACACACTGCATAACATTTCCTGCAGAACTAGCGGCCTTTTTTTAAGTCATCGAAGCCTATCTGACCAATCAAATAATAGACATGGAGTAAGCACAGCTTGTGGATGTTAGCCAGAAATGAAAGGAACCATCCTATCCAGCCACCCCCCTTCCAGGTGATGGATATTTTATCACTTGTATCAACAAAAGTTAACAGCACATCAATTATATCACTAAAATATTATGTAAGAACTTGCAGCTAGTTCCATGCATGGGATGATGAAAGATGGTGTCTCAAATTCTCTTTGAGGTCTGAAGCATTTTCTTACCTTAAAACCTATGAGAAAAGTATTCTAAACGAACACAAATGCACACATACTCAAGTTCATCTTTGCCTATTAGCTTACTGCCAGGCTTGAGCTCAGCAGAAGCAAACTGATGAGTTTTCCTTTCTCAAAATAATCCTTGTGATACATACGGTTCGGATTCAAGGCCTGCTATTTCCAGCTGACCATGAGACGTAGAATACAGAGGCTTCTTCGGTCCATGCAAAAAGCCAATGTCTTCCAGCTCGCAGTATAATATTTCAAAGCAACTGTTCCACACAGCAAACAGCAACATGCTGTTTTACTTCCTTTCCTGCACCAGAAGTTGCTGCAGTAGTTAACCAAGGAAGCTATTGTTTCCAAATAAATGGTGAGTCATTTTTCTGTCATCCATTAAATCACCAAGTCATACTCATTGTATGGGGCTTAAACTCCTCATACATGGGGACATGGGGGAATATAAAGTCTGTACTTCTGTTGATTACTCAGTGCCTGAATCATTCTTAAGTAGACCGGACAAAGCACATGAGAGTTTGCTATCTGGAACAGCCTTGCGTTCATGCACTCATGTGCTAAAGACAACTTGAAGAGAGAGACTGTACAGAAGTGTTTATACGCTAATGCTAGAAGTCTCCAAGCCAAGATGGATGAATGCTTGGTCTTAGAGGATGGTTTTGATATAGTGAGCATAACAGAAACCTGGTGGAAAGAAGGGAACCAGTAGGACTTGATTATCTAAGGATATAGACTCTATAGGAAGAACAGAGAAGGGCAGCTGATAAGGAGAAGGGAGGTGGTGTTAACTATATATGTCAAAGAAGGCACTGAGACCAGCAAGATAGAAATCCAAAAAGGGGCAGGCTCCTCCACAGAATTGTTGTGGGTGACCATACTGGGCCCCAAGAGTACTTTAGTGCTGAGAACATGCTATTGTCCCCCTGATTAAAATGCTTGGGGAGATCTTGAGATGAAGACTTAAATCCAGGAAATATCCAAATAAGAAAATTTAGAAATAGGCGACTTGTAAATTTCCAGTTGACCAGAAAATCCAACATGGTCATGTTTGATTTCAAAAGAGGAAACGTCCCAGAATGAGAGGACTGGTAAATAGGAAGTTGAAAAGTCAAGTCAAGAGAGTTCACACTTCTCACCAGGCCAGCTCTGTATCCTGCTTGATCTTCTGCCTGGCTGAATTGTACCTGAACCGTGATAAATCATCTTGCTTTCCTGAATGGAGGGAGGTGTACGGGTAGAAACCTGTGGTGCTAGTCTGCGTAAGAGTCACATCCACTGCACTGCCTATTTTTGCCTCTAGCTCCCATCCAGCAAGGGACACTGGTGGCGCTGTGGTCTAAACCACTGAGTCTCTTGGGCTTGCCGATCAGAAGGTTGGCTGTTCGAATCCCCGCGGCAGGGTGAGCTCCCGTTGCTCGGTCCCAACTCCTGCCAACCTAGCAGTTCGAAAGCACACCAGTGCAAGTAGATAAATAGGTACCGCTCTGGCGGGAACGTAAATGGCATTTCCGTGCACTCCTCTGGTTTCAGTGTTCCATTGCACCAGAAGCGGCTTAGTCATGCTGGCCACATGACCCAGAAAAACTGTATGCAAACACCGGCTCCCTTGGCCTGTAAAGCGAGATGAGCGCTGCAATCCCAGAGTCATCTGCGACTGGACTTACTTGTCAGGGGTCCTTTACCTTTTACCCATCCCCCAATGATATGAGAAACCTGTAAGTTTTCCAAAGGAATGTGGCCTTCAGATTTAAAAAAGGTTCCCCAGCCCTAGTATACACTACCAAAACTTCCAGGTGTGAAGTGAATCCCATGGCTTGCTATCCTGGTAATTGACACATAACCACATGTTTCTTTAGAAATGTTAAGAACTTTACCTACTAGAAATGTTTAGAAAGCTTGTTATCACCGCACAAATATTTATCATCATCATCATCATCATTATCTACATGGAGGTACGAAACCATCAAGTACCCCGGTCAACCTATACATGAAAATAACTCAACATTCTGTTGCTATGCTGTTACTGAGCCTGTTTATTTTATTATATTGTAAACTACAGAAAGTTGCTGTTGGTACATATTAAGTGTGTCGAGCTTTTCCGCTACACTAATTGTACAGCCTACTATGTTCATCCTTGTTATTTGTTTATGTGTTTCTCATTTAAAAAAATCTTAGTAGGAAGCCCCGATGCCTGGATTTCTTTTTATTAAAAAACCCCAACAACTTCCCAAGTCCCTTAAGTCAACCCAAGCCCTACAAGAATATACTGTAGGAAAGTTTTACTCTTAACAAAACAAAACAAAATCTGGACCGGTCTCATTTTATTTTGCGGCTAAAACATTAGGAGGATGTGTAACGCAGGGATTCAGAATCTGGTGAAATATGAGCATATCTGTTGAGCTATGGCAGAGATTAATCTTTGTTATGCTCTCAGATCCAAGCAAACTACTTCCCATAAACCAAACCTAGAAGGAATCTTATTTCCTGTTGTCTCCACTATTTTCTATTTTCCCATTTTCTCTCTGGAGTTCGTAAGACAATGAAATCACTTTAGACTGAGAATTGTTTTAACTTCTTTGTTCCTGAAAAGAATCTTCTAGCCTCTCACTACTTCTTCATCCCCAGGCTAGCTTTCTACTTCTTCTCTCCATTTATTTCCAGGACCCCTTTATGGAAACTGCTGGGAACTTTAGAAACATCTGTAAAACAGGGGAGGGGAAAGACTTCTCCCCTCCTCTTCACCTGGGAATGGTGCTTTGTGTGTCAGGGACTGGCTGGACACTGATGAGTGATGGTTGGATACTGATGAGGGGGCACCGGGCGAAGGGGGGTTGGAGACTGACTTGGAAAAGGGGATCTTGGGAAGCCTGTAACAGCCAGGAGACAAGAGTCAGAGACAGGAGAAGCTGCAGGATTGGAAAGTGCAGAAGAACAGGTGCAACAAAAACAACAACCCAAGTGACAGTTTACGAATATACCTAATGGGAAAGAACGGGCAGATCTTGTATGCATCTATCACATACAATTTCTAATAGGTTCAAAATTGGGAACATAGTTTCCATTGCCTGACTACATTCAGGAAAATGGTACAGTGGTACCTTGGTTCCCGAATGGCTTAGTTGTCAAACAAATCGGCTCCTGAATGCTGCAAACCCGGAAGTAAGGGTTTCCGATTTGCTCCTGCAGCCAAGAAGCTCCTGCAGCAAATCAGAAGCCGTGCCTTGGTTTTTGAACGGTTTCGGGAGTTGAACGGACTCCCGGAATGGATTAAGTTTGAGAACCAAGGTGACACTGTATTGTTACTCAGTTACGGAAATGAGATTGCCCTCCTGCACCCAGTTATTCATTCTTAATCACATTGAATTAATGGAACTTGAGGGTAAATTATTTATTGTCCATTGGATTGGTGCTCAAGGCTTCTGTTTCTTGCTATTCTCATCCATCAGGGGCTTGACATGATTTGGTCTTGGACCTACAGCTGTTTTGAAGAAAGTTACAGTAGTCAGCAAGCAAGCTCCAGATATACTTCTTCACACAAATCAAGGTCAAGCAGCAGGTGAGAAGGGAGTGTATTTTGCAATTGCTTAGCAACATAGGTGTCAGACGGAAGTGATGGGGCTCCTTTATACTCAGTTTCTCCAAATCTCTGTGTTCTAATCCCAAACCATGCAATTTGGTACTGTCAACCCAAACATGTAGCAGCTTCTCACAGACCCAGACAGAGGGGTAGCATAAACTGGTCTTGAATACTCTAATTGGAGGCACCAGGGATTGAACCAGACACATCTCCCAGCTTCTGCACTCTGAATTTGAAGGCTACAATTGCAGCTTCAACTAGGAACGCCAGAGGAATCCAGTCTTTGCTAAATCTAGCTAACCTCCTGGCCTCATGTGCTGACTGGAACTTAGTTATCCTCCAAATTTTGTACTTCCCAAATGTTCTGACGCAAGTTTCAGATGAAAACGGTCTCGAAACATGTTATCCAACCTATATTTTGAGAGAAAATTTAGATACATTTTGAGAGTACTTGTTTAGAAAAGCATATTTCATTATTACTATATTTAAACATAGGGTTTCATGCATATTTTTTCTTTGACATTTCTTAGCAGATTAGTGATGAATCTGAATGGAATGGATTTATGGATTATTATATGCAAGGCTGGCATAGATAAGATAAAAGACTGATTCATCCATCCTTAAGCTATAAGATGTCATGGTCCAGGATTCAGATATAGGTTTAATAAACACCTATTCAGATGAGGAGAAGCGAGTGAAGGCACTTAAATGATTGTTCATCCTGGCCCTCATATGAAGGAGTCACATGAGAACACATCTATTAGAATCTTGCACAGAAACACTCCACCCCATCAATCGCTCTTTCCTGTTACATTTTCCATTCTGATGATGACAATGAATTAGATTTTTGTTTCTCCCCTCTTCCTAAGGGTGCCCAGGGCAGGAAGTTATATACTGCTTGATTCTAAACAAACATCTAAGTGGTTTACAAGAAATACTATAATTATCATTTTTTTAAAAAAATAAAAAAAGTATTTATTATCTGAGACTCTGTCAACCTGTCTGTCTCTGCTTCGCCCTCTTCATACCTATTCTGGTCCTGGGAGACCAGAGGGGAGGGGAGCTGTTCACAGCAGGAGGGGGAGACCTACTGGCTTCTTCAGCAGTCTGCCTGATCGCTATCTCTTCGCCCTCTTTCTCTCCAGCTTCCACTTTTCTGATTCTGGGCTGCTCTCTGCCACAGCCTCTCCCTGCTCACCAAACCCTGTTGCCTCTTCAGCTTCTGACACCTCCTCCCCCAGTCTGCTCCCTCTTCTTCCTCTGACCACTCATGGTCATCCCACTGCGAATCTGAGCCTTCTTCCCTTGCGGGTTTCCTTAGCTCAGGCATAGGCAAACTCGGCCCTCCAGATGTTTTAGGACTGCAACTCCCATCATCCCTAGCTAACAGGACCAGTGGCCGGGGCAGATGGGAGTTGTAGTCCCAAAACATCTGGAAGGCTGAGTTTGCCTATGCCTGTCTTAGCTAGTGTCTCTCCCCCCCCACTCCTCTGCATCCAGCCAGTCTGTGACAATCAACCTCTCTGAGAAAGTGAGATACCTGAGAAAGTGAGATCTAATAAATCCTACAGCCCCTAGGATGCACTCATAGGGAACATAGCATTGCAACATTGAAAAAAGCATCTAAAGACACATTTTCATGGAGATTTAAAATCATGGACTAATGCAGAAACAGAATGGTCTGATGAATGAGAATGTGTGAAAATTAAATGGACCAGAAATAGAAGGAGTTGGCCATCCCTAGGGCCAAGTCATGCACTATAGATAATACAAAAAGAACTAGTAAATTATGCATTGTATAAAGGGGGGGGGGATGTATTTGCTGTCATTAATTCCCTAAATGGATAATTTCAGGGTGATATGAGGGGAAATTAATAATTTTAATTGATTCTTACATAGTAAATGTGTGCTGTTGTGAACCGTGAAAGAACAAGCCACATTCCAGGCATTTTCAAATAATCCAGAGGCGGCATTTGCTTCACTGAGCACAATGGGAAGATCACCATATCTCAAAGAGTTAGTTGCACTATCTATAAAAACTGAAATTCCCCGAACTCCTCAACTGAAAACAATTAGCGGTGTAATAATGAAGGCATGCTTTTCACAATTACTATGGGATAATCACCAGGCTTGTTTTGTGACTGATGAAGAAAGATGCTGAATGGAAATTTAATCACTGGTTTCCTATCCTAGAGTGAGATGCCTAACGAGATCACATAATTACAGCCAAATGGATTTATATCTTTGGCTGATGCACAGTCATGATTACCTAAGGAAGGAAGCAGAATTTCATAAATCCAAAAATCAATAAGGGATGCTTTCAACATGTACAAACAGACTTGTACATGATGCCTTGGGAAAGCATAAACATACTGCTCAGAGAATCAGCTCTGTTATGCTGGGAGGAGAAGACAAATTGTCATGCATGCATGCATTTATATGTCTATAAATGGTGGTGCAGGGAGCAATATGCATTAAAAAAAATGAGGTTGACATATGCTATGTAAACTAGGGGTGCACACTGGCCCCCAATATTTGTCTTGTACTTATGCTTTAAAAAACCCCCAGTTGCTCTGTGCTCTGTCTGCTTCGATCTGTGATTGGTTTCTGAGCCACTCTGTGTAAAACAAAGCTATGTGTTGCTCTTCCTCTCTTATGGTATGGGGAATCTGAAAAAAACAGCTACAGCCTTTTACCCTTTCAACAGCAGTAGGTGAAATTGACAGGACCAGTGCTCCTGCCAGAGTGGATTACACCTGCCAGATTGAAGGTCCAGGATTTTTGTGTGTGCAGGAAGGAAAAGGGATTCATTTTCTCTGCAATCCATATTAGGGCTGGCAAATTGGCACCAGCCACTTGGTTTTTGCCTACCTCTTAGCAATCGTCACAACTTTTAAAGGTTTGGTAGTTATGTACTGGAATAGCGATGTGGGGGAGGGAGGGGAGTTGCGGCCATCACCTGCCCCTCCATGCATAAGGGTATTCCGTTAAAGGAATCCGGGGTGTGTGGATCTTGTTTGAAGCCCAGGGAGGGGCTAGGGCCATGCCACGAACCCAGCGGGAACCCAGGGGGGCTCAAGTCGATCCACATCGATGGGGCTCCCCCTACAGGTGGTTTACCCATCCAGACTTACTGCAAGGTGGGCAGGAGTCAGATATAGTCTGTTTATGCCAGTGCCTAAGCCAATACCGCTCACATTCTGTAACCAATAAAGTTGTGGCCTAAATTTTGCCTATTAACATCAACCTAAATTCTGTGTCCTTATGTCTTTATTCTCCTGGGGGTGGCTTGGGGGGGGTCTTGAAGTGCAAAAGGGATTCATTTTTGTCTGCAATCCACATTAGGGCAATTACCTTTATTAGGCCAACAAGAACTCAAAACAACAACAACAACAAAACCATATTAATTTAACATTTTTAGGGAGGAGTAAGGGTGTGTCTTTTTCGCTTTCTTAAAATAAGTAAGAAGTGGTCATGTTGCGCGTATTCCTGCTTGCACATTTTTTATATATTTAAAGAAAAAAACCTTAGCAGCTGAGCTTTCAGAGGATGCTTATGTCAGGAAAGGACACCCTCCAAAAGTCATATCAATGTGAATCTGTCCTTAATGCTGTCTGCAGAGTCCCATATCTGGCCTATGCCTGGTTCTCTTCCCAGTTTAATCAACCTTTGTTGGCTACTGATTATTGGGATGAAACCATGAAAGGCAAGCGGGACAAGATGGTGAGATACAGTATATGGATCATGGCCACTGGTGGAGGAAGAGGAGTGCGGGAGGAGCGCACCGCCCCCGGCAGCGTGATCCTGGCAGGGTGCCATTGCAGCTGCCCCCTGCCCGCGCTGGGTGCCCCGCCCCTGAAGGCAGCGCACCCCATCCCCAGGATGTGCGCCAGCCCCGCCCTGCCTGCTCTCCGCCCCCCAGTGCTGGAGCATGAAGCTCCGCCACTGATCATGGCCTCCAGTTTTACAGGTTAGAATTCATTGTACTGATTTATGTTGTTCCCGTGTCCTGCTTGCAGACTCCCCATAGGCCAGAACAGGACGTTAGACGGGCCTTTGGCCTAAACCACCAGGACTCTTCTTATGTATAATATAGGTAATTTGGTGTGCATTTATGCTCGTCTGTTGAGCACTTTGCACCAGCATAGCGGATTATTTCGTTTCTGCAGACTCAGATCTGAAATCTAAGGCTTCCAAGTTTATTCCCTTTAATGTCTCTTGGAAAGCAAGAGCTGGAAACACACGCACTAATAGCATCTGTCGTCAAGGATCTCCAGATGGGGGGGTATTAAAAAAAGAAGCAGCACAATGCAGGTGCATAAGAATAGTGCAAATATAAAGTGTGCTCACCTTGGGTGATGCCGTGAATGAATAAACTGACATCTTGTAAGTAAACAGATTTACAAAGAGCCATCTCTAAAATCAATGATTTACTCCAATTCCATTCCCAAGAGATGGATATATATATATATATATATATATATATATATGAATGACATTAAAATAATGACAATTAATCTAAAGTCTAAAGATGCAGACTACAATCTCACGGGATGTGTGCATAATACTATATTGTTGCAAGTCACCTTAAACACACACACATTGGGCAGACTAATCTATTCTTTAAGCTTCCTTCCATTATCACAGCCAAGATTTTTGTTGCTGATATGAACGGACTTGGACCATCATTTGCAACAGAAATTCTGTTTTAGAGACAGCTGCTCCCATCTTAATTTCTGGCTTGTGAACTGGAAAGCCATGCCAAAGTCTGCTTCCCAATGGCACAGGAGACCATGATGTGTGAAACTAAGCACTTTGCTTTCTGTAGTTCCCTGCCCCTACCATGGGCTACGTTGGGTTGGAGAGTATCTTCTGCTTAGGAATTATACAAATCCGGGAACACAACACTTGCTTGCTTGCTGCCCTCCACCCTATTGCTCTTTGGGTCAGTTGGAAAATCAGGGTTCTGCATCACATCAGGTGCCAACGTAAGTAGAAATGGGCATCCCAATTTAGACAGCTACCCTCCAACTCTTGAAGAGTTATATGGATGGTGAGGGGGAAGGGAAATCATACCTAAATAGACTTCTGAGAGAAAGGAAAGGGGAAAATTTTTGTTGGAAAATCATTTAAATGCAATTGATCGTGTAGCCTAGTCTCAGAGGACAAATTCACAAGGGTATTAACAGTGACTACAACATCATCACTCAGTGACTGTGATGTCATGTAGTTACTCATGCAATACTAGTAACAGAGATCCATGTTACCTGAGATCACCTCAAATACCACTCCCTTTAGAGCAGCCTTTCTCAATCTGTGGATCCCCAGATGTTGTTGGACTACAACTCCCATCATCCCTGAGTTCTGGCCTTGCTAGCTAGGGGTGATGGGAGTTGTAGTCCAACAACATCTGGGGATCCACAGGTTGAGAAAGGCTGCTTTAGAGGCATCACATACATCCACAGCTATTTGTTGAGCCACATCACAGCCATCATGGGCATCATGTCTGAAAAGACCATCAAAATTCTGAACCTCTTGGAGGTTCAGAAGCAGATCCTAACAGTACTATCCACCAATCTCAGTGAGTGAGACAAACATGTGCTCTGAAAACAGAAGAGACACTTTTTGGGAGAGGGAGAGGAGGACCACAGGTGGTGCATAAGGAGGGTCTAAGGTTCAGGCTGTAGCATCTCTGGTTGAAATGATCAGCAGGTAGCAGATGATCTGAAAGCCTCCAGAGAGCTGCTGCTGGACAAAGGAGACAACCCTGGGCTAAATGGACAAATAGGCAGGCACATTCCTATGTTTTACACGCCCTTCCCAAATCTTTGCCAGTATCCTAAAAGTTGTAGAAATTTTACAAATAGTTAATAATCTGAAAGCAATATTATTAAAATCTAGTGACAATAAATTTGTGGGAAAATGAAGGCATATGTATTTATGGATCTGCCAGGTGTTTAAATAAAAATATGTTTGGGGGTACTCTCGTTTTGACTCAAGAAAATCACCATTTTATAGTTCAAATCGGGGGGGGAAATACAGTAAATGGTCAAAAGTACAAAGATTCACAAAATGTTTAGGAGTATGCATCCCCCCAGAAAAAAACACTTGATCTGCCTATGCACTGATGAAGCAGGGATGGGGCAGTATAAGCTGATCGCAGACTTAAATTTGACCATTAAACAAGATTATTTTGTTTACCGCTCACTCAAGTAGTATATCTAAAACATCTGTGGGAACGTCTGACATATGGGTTGAATTTGGCCAAAGCCACTCCTACCTGCCGTATATGAAGAGATGTGAATCTGCTATTTAGGTCCAAATGTATTTAATTTATTATTATTATTATTATTATTATTATTATTATTATTACTTTATCATGAAGTTAAAATAACAATCCGAAAGGAAATAGGAAATAAAGAAGAAGAAAACTGTACTAACAAAACCACAGGTCGCAGACGTTACCTCACAAAATAAATTACATTCTCGAGAGATGGCACAATGAATTAGATGCTACAACAAAACCTGACCAGATACCAAGTGAATTCAAAACAAATGCTATGAATACCAAACAAAGCCAACGTGCCTTTGGAACTTCCTCTCCTGAGAACTGAGCCTTCCTCTCCCCAGAAGCCTTATAGAAGCATTTCCATCACTCCCAGAGCTGCTGCTCTCCTGCCAAAGGCACCAAGGGTACACAAAGCGAGACTTGCCCAGAAGGCACCATTTTGTGAACCCCTGGAAGTGGGGAGGAAGGAGCCAAGCAGAGAGAAAGTCCCAACTGTGAGTGTATGGTTGAAATCACCTTTGTTAACTATTCTATTTCAGAACTTTTATAATTTGCCTTTCACCTGAAGGTCCCAGAACAAAGAATGCATCCGTAGTAAACCAAAACGACAACAATACACTAAATAAGATATAACACTGGCAATATAGCTGTTCAGAAAATTGCAATCAGTAAAACCACGAAAGTAGCAGCAGTGAAAATATTCCCGTAACACTTAGTTTGCTCTTTGGAGAATGAGGTTTGCCCTTCTCTTCCAGGAACTTCAGCCTAATTTTCTAAAAAAATAAATAAATCTCAAACCACACTGACAAATACGTAACGTAACAAAATAAAACCCTAAAATTGGCTCCAACCTTAAAACATCAGCAAGGAAATAATCCTACAGAGTTCTGTTATACAGATCAAATGTCCCTTAGCCTTATTTTTTTTTTATAATAATTTTTATTAATTTTCCACACATATAATAAAGAACAATGTAAGACAATATAACTTCATGCTCATCGGTTCATACCCTTCCTTCTTTGACTTCCCCATACCTCCCCATCCCTGCATCCTTGTTTAATAATTCTTTAGCAACCCTTAAGTCCATTGTCTTAGTTCCCTTTCGTAAAAGTTTCTTAAGTTTTTTTTTGTTTACTGCTGCAATTCTTTACTTCTTACCCCCTGACATCTTAACATTCCTCAATTTTGCAATTATTTTTAAGATATATTTTGAAATTCTTCCAGTCCTCTTCCACTGTCTCTTTCCCCTGGTCCCGGATTCTGCCCGTCATCTCGGCCAGTCCCATAAAGTCAATCACCTTTGTTTGCCATTCTTCCAGAGTAGGTAGTTCTTGCGTCTTCCAATACTTTGCCAGTAAAATTCTTGCTGCTGTAGTGGCATACATAAAGAAAGTCCTATCCTTCCTTAACACCACTTGGCCCACCATGCCCAAGAGGAAAGCCTCTGGTTTCTTAGGAAAAGTCCACTTAAGGACCTTCTTAATTTCATTATAGATCATTTCCCAGAAAGCTTTAACCTTTTGGCAGCTCCACCAAAGGTGGTAGAAAGTACCTTCAGTCTCATTACATTTCCAACACTTATTATTAGGCAAATGATAAATTTTTGCAAGCTTGACTGGGGTCATGTACCACCGGTAGATCATTTTCATAATATTTTCTTTTAAGGCATTACATGCAGTAAATTTAATACCGGTGGTCCATAACTGTTCCCAGTCAGCAAACATAATATCATGACCGATATCTTGTGCCCATTTAATCATAGCTGATTTCACCGTTTCATCCTGTGTATTCCATTTTAACAGCAAGTTATACATTTTTGATAAGTTCTTAGTATTGGATTCCAACAATTCTGTTTCTAATTTTGACTTCTCTTTCTGAAATCCTATTTTCCTGTCCTGTTTAAACGTCTCATTTATCTGATGGTAATGCAACCAATCTCGAACCTTAGGCTTTAATTTCTCATAACTCTGAAGTTTCACCCTTTCACCATCGTATTCTAAAATCTCATGATATTTTGGCCATTTAGAATCCATATTAAGCTTTTTTACTTCCCTAGCTTCCATTGGTGACACCCACCTAGGGGTTTTACTTTCCAACAAATCTTTGTATCTAGTCCAAACGTTATACAATGCTTTCCTTACAATATGGTTTTTAAAGCTTTTATACACCTTTGCCTTGTCGTACCATAAGTATGCATGCCAACCAAAACTATTGTCATACCCTTCCAGATCCAAAATGTCAGTGTTCTCAAGAAGTAGCCAGTGTTTCAACCAGCAGAAAGTTGCTGATTCATAATAAAGTCTTAAGTCCGGCAGGGCAAACCCCCCTCTATCCTTTGCGTCAGTTAAAATCTTAAATTTAATTCTGGGCTTTTTGCCCTGCCAGACAAATTTTGATATATCTTTCTGCCACTTCTTGAAACACTCCATCCTGTCCACTATCTGCAGCGTCTGGAATAAAAACAACATTCTAGGCAATACATTCATCTTAATAGTAGCAATTCGGCCTAACAAGGAAAGTTTCAACCTTGACCATATTTCCAAATCCTTTTTAACTTCTGACCAGCATTTTTCATAATTGTCCTTAAATAAGTTCACATTCTTGGATGTTAAATTTACCCCCAGGTATTTTACCCTTTTTGTTATTTCCAAGCCTGTTTCAATCTGAAAGCTCTCTCTTTCTTCCGTTGTTAAATTTTTTTCCAACACTTTCGTTTTTTGTCTATTCAATTTAAAACCTGCTACTCGACCAAATATATCAATTAATTCTAATACTCTTTTAGTACTAGTGTCTGGCTGTTGCAAAGTCAATACTAGATCATCTGCGAATGCTCTTAATTTATAATGTCTAACTCCGACCTGAACTCCTTTAACCAACTGGTCCTTTCTAATCATGTTTAACAATACCTCCAGGACTGATATAAAAAGCAAAGGGGATATTGGGCAACCCCGTCGTGTACCTTTTTCTATAGGTATTTCTTCTGTTACCACATTATTTACAATTAATTTGGCCTTTTGTTGAGAATATATTGCACCTATACCGTTTTCAAAACCTTGGCCTACCCCCATCCCTTGGAGATTCTTTTTCATAAAAGTCCAACAAATGTTGTCAAAGGCTTTCTCTGCATCCACAAAGATCAAAACTGCTTTCCTGTTAATGTCAACGTCCAACAGCTCCAAAATATCTATAATGTTTCTCACATTGTCTGACATATGTCTGCCTGGGAGAAAGCCTGTTTGGTCCTTATGAATCTCTTCTGCTAAAACTCTTTTCAATCTTTTTGCCAAAATGTCTGCAAAAATTTTGTAATCCACATTGAGTAAAGATATAGGGCGGTAGTTTTTAACCTGGTTCTTCTCAGTCTCTGTTTTCGGTATAAGTGAGATGAAAGCCTCTTTCCACGATTCAGGTGCCTTTTTCCCCTTCAAAATTTCATTGCAAACTTCCTTCAATGGTTGTGTCAGCCATTCTTTCAACATTTTGTAGTATTTGGCCGTTAGGCCATCTGGTCCTGGTGATTTTCCCAATTTCATATTTTGAATGGCACCCTCTATTTCTTGTTCTGTTATTTCTTCATTTAAGATCCTTTTACTTTGTTCTGAGATTTTTGGTAAACCATATTTTCTGATGAATTCTTCTATTTCTTGCTCGTTGATTGGCCCTTGTGCATACAATTTCTTAAAGAAGCTTTGAAAACAATTGTTGATCTCATTGGGTTTATGGATAATTTTTCCTTCCATTTCTAAACTTGTTACAGTGTTCATTTTCTGCCTTTTTTTCAATTGCCATGACAGAAGTTTCCCACATTTATCCGCTGATTCAAAAGTTCTTTGTCTCATTTGCCTTATCTTCCATTCTATTTGTTGGTTCATAAGCTCCATATACTGCATCTGATAGAACTTTATTTCTCTCAAAATCTCATGGGATTTTGGTTTAGACCTCAACTTCTTCTCTCCTTCTTTTATTTTTTCTAAAAATTTTTCTTTCTTCTCATTTTGTTGCTTCCTCTTAATAGAATTTTGTTGAATCAGGAAACCTCGCATCACGGCTTTGCTTGCGTCCCAAATTATTCTTTTTTCCACATCTGTTTTCCTGTTGATCTCAAAGTAATCTTTTAATGTTTTAAGGGCCTTCTTGTGAATCTCTTCATCCTTAAATAGGGTGTCATTCATTCTCCATCTAAAGGATCCAGTTGTTGTTAGTTTCATCTCCATCTTCACCGCATTATGGTCGGAGCACGTTTTTGGGCATATTTCTACTTTTTTTGTTCTTGGCGCCAGACTGCTGGAAATCCAGATTTGGTCTATTCTTGTCCATGTCATTTTTGCTTCAGAGAAGAAAGTTCCCTCTCTCTCTAGAGGGTTCTTTATTCTCCAAATGTCAATCAAGTCCATTGTTTCAGTCATTTCAAAAAAGATCTTTGGTAGTCTCCCTTCTTTTGAAATCACTTGTCTCTGTGCTTTATCCATGTTTGTTGAGACAACTCCATTCATGTCTCCCATCATTAGGATTTTATAATCTAAAAAGTCAACTAATGTCTCATGCAACTTCCTAAAGAATTCGGCCTTCCCTTCATTTGGGGCATAAACTCCCACAATTAATATCTTTTCTCCTTGAATTTGTATTTCAATTGCCAGGTATCTTCCTTGTTCATCTTTAAATATCAATTTTGGAGCCAACTTTTCCTTTGCATAGATCACCACACCTCTTTTCTTTACTTTATCTGATGAGATAAATTCTTGACCAAGTCTCTTATTTATCAGTAATTTCCTATGTATCCTGGCAATATGGGTTTCTTGCAAACATATTATGTCTAATTGTTCTTTCTTCAAAATGTGAAAAACCTGTCTTCTTTTCCGAGGAAGGTTCAAACCGTTACAGTTCCAACTAAGGAGTTGCAGAGACATTTTGTATTTAGGTAGCTGTTCCTCCAACTGCTCCAAGCTTCTGCTCTTCCTCCGATGGTGGTAGTGAAAGTCCAAATGACAAATTTGCTATATCAGGTGGTTCCCTCTCCTCCACGGTTCCTTTCTGCAGATCCTCCAGGTACTTCTCCAGAAATTGTTCTTTGTCCTGAATTGTTTTTATTTTAATCTTCCTTCCTTTGAAGTTAAAGGACAATCCTTGTGGAAACTCCCATCTGAATGGTATAGTATTTTTCTTCAGCAGGTCTACTAAGCTTTTGTAATATGTTCTCACCTCTAGAATGTATTTAGGAATGTCCTTAAAAATCTGTATCTGACAATTTTGGATCACCAATGCCTTTTGATAATGCAAATTCAATATTCTATCTCTTTCTTCTTTTGATCTCAGTGTAATTAGACAGTCCCTTGGTTTTTTATCCTGCCTTCTACCCAGTCGAAAGGCTGATATTATCTCAAGTTCCTCATCTTCCTCCCATTCCTCCTGCCAAAAAGTTATGATGTTCTCTGTAAGAAATTTCACAAGGTTGTCCCCTTCCCCTTCAGGCACCAATCTAAATTTTAAGTTCTTCTCTTTACGTTGAAGTTCCAGTAAGGAGAGGGCTGCATCATGCTCATTCACTTTTTTAATAATAGGCCCAAACTTTTCCCTTGTCTCTTCAGCCGTTGTTTTTGCACTTTCTGCAATCTTTCGTGTTTCTGAATTTTCCTGAATTAATCTATTTATAGAATCTGTGTTCGATTTAACACTAGCTGTATTCACATCCAACCTTGTTGTCAACTCTGTTAATTTTTTAGAATTCTCTGTCGATAGCTTTGTCAATGCTTCCAGGGATTGATTTATTTTAAGTAGTGCCTGAGTCATAGGATCCATAGAAGCTGGTGTTTTTTCCTGCACAGCTGCAGTTCCTGATATAGAGCCCCTTTTCTTGTGAGATTGTTTTGCTTTCTGCCTTGTTACTATCTCTTCTGTAGGGGCACTCATATCCTCAAGGTCGTTTTCACAGAGTTGATTCCCAAGTGGAAAATCCCACTGTTACTTTTCCAAGTGCAACAGTTTCACATAGAACCCTCTAGAGGGAGCATTCAATTGTATCCAAATGGCAAAGATAGAAGAAAACAAAGAGGCAAGGAAGTATAACAGTAGCCAGAAGTTTCCAATATCCAAATTGTAATGTCTCTATTTTCTATGTGGCCAAAATGCAACAAGGTACGTCTAAGGTCCGGTAACTTTGTTAGAAACAAGTCCCCACTTCTCAAAGTTTGACAGTCCACGTCCCGGTGTCTTGTTTGGGCAGCCCGACCCCGGGGGATTTGGCAATGGAAGGTCTTAATTTTCCATTAATTTTCCAGCAGGTTAACAACGTTCCAATCCCTTCCCCCCTTCTCCTGCCAATCTGGGGGGAGGTTTTAAGTCCGATGTCAGTTTGACAGCTTAAAAAAATTAGAAAGATTCCCTTTAAGTGCAGCTTGATTTTCGTTGCTTTATCTCTTCTGCAGTTCCGGGGAGGCAGACTTCCTTAATTTTTGCCTTTCCCGTTTTCAGCCAAATTTTTTTTTTTTTAATGTCCCGTTACTTTTTCAATCTTACTCACGGGTGTTGTAGTCAAATTCCAATTGCAGGAAGGAATCGGCGCTCTCCGCTCATGGCGACGCGGCTTCACTCCGCTAGCTGGGTGACGACTCTCAGCACCGCGCTTACCCCGATGCTGCTCAGAAGCCTTTAAAAAGGCTCCCTCACAGTACCGGGGGGCGCAAAAGGTGCCCACCGAATCTCCTTTGTTCACAGGCTCCGCGCCTGTGATTTTAGGGGTCCCCCGCTTGCCGTAGCGGGTGAGACCCGAACTAACGGAGCAGTCCTGCCTCGGAGCTCGAGGCTCGGACCGCCATTAAGCGCTGGCGCCGACCGGAAGTCCCCCTGTCCCTTAGCCTTATTGATGATAAATTTCAGAAAGACCTAAGTGAAGAGGTACATCTACAATATCTGATGAAATAGGAGTAGATATGATGGATGGACATCCAGGACAGTTCCGCAGGGAGGGCATCACCACAGAGGGGGCATCACCCAGCAGCAGCACTCAGTGGTTGGACTGGCATATAGGGAGAAGTGCTCTATTAAGTATTTGGAACCTGAACTTGGAAATTGATAGGCAGGCATGATTAGCCAGAAACCCACCAAGTGGCTTTACACAAGCAACTGTTCCCATAATCCATTTGTAAAAAGGGCACACAGAGGTACTACAAAGGTCAATGTGATTAAGACTGCAAGGCTCTGTGCACTGAAAAAGTGTGATGGCAAAATTGCCTATCAACCTATTTCTAGAAGGGTTTTGCCTGTTGGTGGAATATATTAAGTTCAGGTCAGAACTTGTTTGACATCTACAGAATTTTGATTTTTTTTGTGGGGGGTTATGAGCTGGACCATAAAGAAGGCTGATCACCGAAGAATTGATGCTTTTGAATTATGGTGCTGGAGGAGACTCTTGAGAGTCCCATGGACTGCAAGAAGATCAAACCTCTCCATTCTGAAGGAAATCAGCCCTGAGTGCTCACTGGAAGGACAGATTGTGAAGCTGAGGCTCCAGTACTTTGGCCACCTCATGAGAAGAGAAGACTCCCTGGAGAAGACCCTGATGTTGGGAAAGATGGAGGGCACAAGGAGAAGGGGGCGACAGAGGACGAGATGGTTGGATAGTGTTTTCGAGGTTACCAGCATGAGTCTGACCAAGCTGCGGGGGGCAGTGGAGGACAGGAGTGCCTG
Source organism: Podarcis cretensis (assembly GCF_951804945.1). Classification (NCBI taxonomy): domain Eukaryota; kingdom Metazoa; phylum Chordata; class Lepidosauria; order Squamata; family Lacertidae; genus Podarcis; species Podarcis cretensis. The sequence goes on from NC_137187.1 coordinate 17,005,994, forward strand.
GCGTTCTCTGGTCCATGGGGTCACGAAGAGTCGGACACGACTAAACGACTAAACAACAACAACAACATGATATTTTAGGTTTAATTACTTTAATTTGGTTTAATTACCTTATGTTTAATTAACATCCTTATTATGTTTGTATAGCTTCTTTCATTAGTCTACACATCTTTTAAATAAATGATGGAAGATTGCAATAAATACACCATTTCCTGCTGGTAGTCCACTATATTATGATTACAATTATGATTTCCAACACAGATATGATTATTTGAAAGCCCTGGTGTATAATATACAGGGTAATATTATAGTCTAAGGTCCTGATCAGTATGAATGCTATTTATGTAAGGTCATCCTACATTCAAAAACAGAGCTGTGAACTCCCCAAGGTCTGGATGACTGTGACTTTAGCATATTCAACAGAAACACAACACAACTTTCATCACATGTTTGGAATTCCATAGAGGACCTATGATTTTACCTAGGGCATAACTGTGCTGAAACAGACTTGGAAAGTACCAAAGCCAGTGGGCTTCAACAAAAGAAACTTTCAGCACTGGTACCTTACTCTTTGTGCTACAACAACTGCTTGCAGGTGGATAAATGTCTAGCTCAAGCCTTCCTCCTCCACACCACCACCTGATAGTGGCAGGAACAAAGACTGCAGCTCATCAGCACAGCAGGATCTAGTGACCTGGGAGCTGTCCCAAGCCTGGAACCACAACATGAGCAGTATGTCACCAGAACAGTCACAAAAATTCCCACGACTTGCCTCTGACACCACTGTGTATCTTCATTGCATAGCCTCATATCTTTGTCGTCTTAGTCATGTTCAACTCTCTGTGACCCCATGAACCAGAGCATGCCTTGGAAACTCTCACCTTCTTCTCAAAGCTTCTCCTTTTTTATGTCCATGGAGTTTTCTTGGCAAAATACTGGAGTGGATTGCCAGTTCCTTCTCCAGCTCATATCTTTAGGCACCAGGCAAAAACCTTCTCCTCCTCCCGCCTTTAGCGAATTAAACAATCTATGGCCTTTCAAATCTATGGGGAAGTTATTGTTACTATGCTATGCATTTTTGTGGTTTTATATTGTAAACCACCCTGTGATCCTCAAATGAAGGGTAGTATAAAATTTATTATTATTATTATCGTCACCACCACCACCATCATCACCATCAGTGCTTTTTTCTGGGGGGATGCAGGGGTACGCATACCCCTAAACATTTCGTGAATCTAAGTTTGGCCTCATTGAGGGGCAGTATTTCAATATGAGTAGGAAAATGAGAGTACCCCTAAATATTTTTTTTAAAGAAAAAAAGCACTTCTTCTTCTTCTTCTTCTTCTTCTTCTTCTTCTTCTTCTTCTTCTTCTTGTTAATAGATGTTACTGGATCATGTGGCTCTTAATGCTTTTTTGTACTACTTTATGTTGCTTGAAATTATCCTCCTGGTTGAAATGTATCTAGGATGAAATTAAAGTACAGGAAGAACATACCCTGTGGCACTTGGCCACAAGTACAACTGTTTCAGCAATCTGCATGTGCAGGCAGAGAGAAGACTAGTTGTGCCAATCCCACCCTAATACACAGATAAAGCAATATTGGCAAAACCCAAATCTCCCCTTAAGTCTTCCCAGTAATTCTTAAGCAACATGACAAACCCAGTATTAATGATTTTCAAATTACCTCTCCTAATCCCCCAAAGCAAAGATTCAGATTCATATATATATTCTGGATATATATGAATGTAATTTATTTCTCTCTTTTTAATAACTTATTATTTTATTTCTTTTCCACAACCAATAATATAGAAAGCACAAGAGCTAACCCTTTTGCCCTCCCTCCAAATTTCCATAATAATTACAATTATCCCTGCTCCTCTCCAGTTGCTCACTTTTATTTCAGTTCACTTAGCATAGAAAACAAACAGAAATCACATACAGGTGGTCCCCCCGGCCCCCGTCTTATGTGGCTTATCGTAGTTCACAGGTTCACTTTCAGAACACTTAATAACTGATTACCAGAAGTGATCAGGTTTCTGTCTCCCTTTTTGAGTCCTATATTATTTGGGATATATCAGACTCAAAGAACCAACATGCTTAGCTCTTGTTCATGCATGAAGGGGTTAAAACCACAGAGTAAGATGTTCTGCCAGGCATGAAGGGGTCAAGACCACAGAGTAAGATGTTCTGCCAGGTTTAGCTAGGTTACAGCCCCTCAGCTTGGGAGGAAGGGTTACCAAAGCCTTTGTTCGTTTTCTTCCACCATGTGACACTGAACAGGCAACACACCTGGGCTTGAACACTTCAAGCCCAGACTGTGTGCTCAGAAGCATTTGTCTTGTGTTTTGCAAGCCTTTTACTTTCTACCTGTGTTCTTGCTGCTGCACATAGAATACACATGAATCTGACCTTTGGAGTTTGTAAGTAAAATATTTAAACTTACTAATGCTGTGGTCCGTTCATTGCAAGAGGAGTAGAAACAGAGGATTACTGCAATGGGATATTATTCCCACATGACACTGTTGCTTGCTTTTGTGACTTTAATACGCTAATGCAGCGGCTCTCTTACTAAATCTAGGGATCCAGCCAAGTCTTTTCTTAATTACCCCACATGAGTGAACTCTATATCTATATAATTATTTTTTTCTTCCCCACAAATTGCTGTGCTAATTTATGAATACTTATTCTTACCAGATTTTAAACTTAATCCTCTAGGCATTTTGGGAGGTTTCCATTGTTTATGCTATCATTAAGCAAGAGGTTGTTAACAATTCATAAATTAATTTATTGGAGATGTATTCTATGCCTTCAGGAATGCAACCCAAGAACATTGTTAAAGGGTCAAAATGTAACTCAGATTTCATAATCTTCATACTATGCACCAATTACCACAACTTCTGCATTTTAGTGTGTGTGTGTGTGTGTGTGTGTGTGTGGTGTGTACATTGGTTCTATGTGTGTTTTGAATAACAAGATAAATTCAGAGTAATTCAGGTTTGTTTGTCCTTCCTTCCCCAAACGAAAGTACGATAGCAATAACCCTTCCTCTTGAGTTGGATCAAGACCCTCACAAAGCCTTGTGTTATATTGATCGCATTGCGGGGGATTGGACTAGATGACCTTTGGGTCCCTTCCAATACTTAAGATTCTATGATTCTGTACAGTAGTACTCACTGTTGTGCAATTTATATCTATGTTTTGCTGAGTCCATGGGCTTTGTTAGATCTGAAGCTGTCTAAAATATTGTGTGTAGAGCACTGAAGAGCTGTGGCTTTTTTTTTGTTTAATCACACCGGTGAAATATTTTTAAAGGGCGGGGGGAAGCTTTATTTTTGTTTTATAAAAACCCTTCATTACTCTGCTTTATCCTTCCCCCTCCCCTAAAAAAACCCCACACTCACACATAGAGCTCTTTAGAATTCCACATGCCATTTCCTAAACAGGCTCACACTTTGCAGCTTTACATATTTGTACTAAGTTTCTAAATACACAAACAAGAATAACACTTGACCACCTCAAGGAAGGAAGAGTTCAACACACACACACGCAGAATGAAAGTAACCTGCATTTTGAAGGAAAGTTAATCCCTTTATTTCCTCCGCAAAAAGTCCCTGAACCTATTAGTTTGCACTTTGGCAGGTTTAATCAACTCTGGAGGGATTCTTGGGCTGCAACTACTTTGGCCAAAAGGAATTTGTAGTTGTTTTTAGATTTCGATACCATAGGGGTTAAGACTTTTAAAAAGCTCCGGTCCACACTTGAGTAAAATCTTTATTTTGCAACCAAAGTTGCAAAAGTATGGTAGACTTTGAGCCCTCCTGAACTCTTCATCAGGCAAGATGTTACACAAAGTAGGGTGGCAAAAAACTAAAATGCTTCAGCCATGAAGTAGACTCATTTACAAGCGGGAGATCTCCCAAGTGCTACATTTACAAAGTTACACACCTAGGATTCTGGAAAAAAGAATTAATGGCTACTTAACAGCATGAAATAACAATAAAATTACATTTTAGTACAAAATGCAACACAAATCTTAGCACATCAACATATCTGGATCATCCAACAGGGAAAGCTTGGGTGAATGGATGATTTTTAACTTGGTGCCCAACTACCAATAGTGTAGGTGCCTGCCTAACGCCCACTGGGAGCACATTTTCAAGGACAGGTGCCACCACACTGAAGGCCCTGGTCTTAGTGGACATATAAATATTTGTAAATAATTTTTTATTTGATTTTCAAAAATAAATAAAAAAGCATACAATAAAAACCAATTCAGAATCCAAATAGTGAGATTGCTCTGAATCTCCTGACCTTCCCTCATCCCTTCCATGGGTCCTATTGATAATATTTTCACCTGCATATCAACACTTCTCCCATTTTTTTTGTCTTTCTAAATTATCTGTACATTACATGACATTACAAGTCTGGTTAAAACCCTGACAATGTTTTAACCTGCTTACAATGATTTTGTTTATAAATTATACTCTTTCCCCATTCTTTTTAAAAGTTCTTATCTAGTTATTATGTATAACAAAATAACCACAACAAATGTGGTTAAAAATTCTTTCTCCCCCCCCCCTCTCTCTATATATATATCTGGGGGCAGGGCATGTAATTTCACCCTGAATATATATCCAAAAGCAGTAGACATTAGGATCTGGAGTCGTCTCTCCTCACATACCGGTACATTTCTTTGAACAGCCTGCTTGAGCAAAACCAAAAGTGATAGGCCTGCTTCTTCTACTGGATCCCTCCCCTCTGCCAAGTTCCATCACAAATACTCTTATCTGCCCTGCAGCTGACCAGACCATGCTCACTGCTGCAATCGGTTCACTAACATTCCCCTTCAGTGGAGGTTAACAAGGCAAGATAGATTTATAGCTGTTTGTGCTATGGCTCAGAACTCCCAAAATGTGCTTCCATAATCACTGCTATTGCTTGTACAGAGTCCTGAATATGGATGTGCTATTTATGCATGAGGTATTCTTTCCGGGAAGATAAAGGCTCTCTTTTTTAATACACCAACTAAATTGTATGTTGTTTTTCCAATTAATAAAACACATATATTGCTGCAGAAATGTGCTGTACTTGACAGCGACATCAGTACTCTATAAACACAATGGCTTAAAAATAATAATTTAAAATCACCTTGTTTGACTGACAGTACAAGAACAAGAACAGAAGCCCTCGTACAGCTGTCAGGATGTGACACAAGATTCCTGACAGAGCAATTAATCACGGTGCTTTCTGAGAAAAGCTCTTTGGAGACAGGCACTAATACACATAAACATACATACACATCCTTGCCCTGCCCACACAAGAAGGCTGACACAATTGCTGGCTTGCCAAAGCAAGTGAGCATAATGTGAAGTACATCTATTTCCTCAACTGGAATGTAAAGCAAAAGTAGGTGGAAGAAACAATTGGTTTTTTATACATGCTACTAGTAAGTACATTGTACTATGGCAAAGTACAATTTGTACCTTGTGCTTATCAGGAAATTGATAGGTCATATTATTATTATTACAGTTGTACCTTGGAAGTCAAACGGAATCCGTTCCAGAAGTCCGTTCGACTTCCAGAACGTTCAGAAACCAAGGCGCGGCTTCCGATTGGCTGCAGGAGCTTCCTGCAGCCAATAGGAAGCCGCAGAAGCCCCGTCAGACGTCCGGGTTCCAAAGAACAGTCATTTCCGGGTTTGTGGCATTCAGAATCTAAAGTGTTTGACTTGTAAAGCGTTCGGGATCTAAGGTACGACTGCATTATTATTATTATATGCTGCCCATCTGACTGGGTTGTCCTAGGCACTCTGGACAGTAAAACATCAACCATTAAAAACTTTCCTGAACAGGGTTGTCTTCAGGTGTCTATTAAAAGTTAAATAGGCCTACTGGGGAAAGATATACCACAAAAAAAGAAAGGAATTTTTCTTTATGCCACAGCAGCTGCCAGGATAGCATTTGCCAACAAATGGAAGAGTGAGTCAATATCCACCAGAGATGACTGGATATATAAAGTAGGTGAATTTATCGAAATGGCAAAGCTAACTGCATATATAAGAATGCAGTCAAATCAAAAACTTAGACAAGAATCGCAATGTTTGGAAGAATATATGGACAAATATTGTTCAAAGAAGAACATGCTGATATGCCTAAACTAAAGGAATGGGGAGGGGGAGAAATAAAAATAAGATAGACTATACTGTACAAAGCTTAAAATAAAAAAACCTAAAAGAATGCAATATTGGGTACTGAATTCAAAACATATGGAAGTCAAGCTGTAGTGGAGGGAAGTAGCGAGGTGTGGTGATGGGATATCACAGGGGTATGTGTAAATGGTAGTTTGTCTTTGTGTACTTATGTATTTTCTCTGTGTGTTTTTGTATTCTTTTTATGCACTATAATAAATAAAATAAAAGTCAAATAGTTGTTTATCTGTTTGACATCGGATGGAAGGGCATTCCATAGGGCAGGTGCCACTACCAAGAAGGCCCTTTGCCTGGCTCCGTCTAGCTTCATGTCTTGCAAAGAGGGAACTACCAGAAGGCCCTCGATGCTGGAACTCAGTGTCTGGGCTGAATGATGGGAGTGGAGACACTCCTTCAGGGCCAAGGCTGTTTAGGGCTTTAAAGGTCAGCACCAACACTTTAAAATGTGCTCAGAAATGCAGATCTTTCAGGACCGGTGTTATATGGTCCCGGCGGCCACTCCCAGTCACCAGTCTAGCTGTCGCATTCTGGATTAATTGTAGTTTTTGAGTTCCCTTCAAAGGCAGCCCCACATTGCAGTAGTCCAAGTGGGAGATGACCAGAGTATGAACAGGGCACAGGCAGGTACACATCAACCCAGGCCTAAAACAGTTTCTTGGAAACAACCTTCCCTGATTTTAGCAGAACTCAATTCTAAGTAAATATGCAGGGTTTCACAGCTTAAAGGTCTAATTAAACTCTTAATAGTTTTCAGCAAGCATTTTAAAAAAAGCTATATTCCACAGTCATTTTCTATTCTGCTTGTATTCATAATGATGTTATTTTAAAATGTTCAAAGTTGAAACAGCCCTATTAATCAATGGCTGTATTATCCCACATCTTTGCAAAAGTGTAAAGGGGGGGGGGAGAGAGAGAAGAAATTCAGACTGATTTGCAATACTAATAAGGTTCCATTGTTGCTTAATTCAGCACATACTCAATTTTTTATTTATTTGGTTTTGAAGTATGAGAATAAGTCTAAAAAAGCATTTCAAAAAAACTCTTCAGAACAAATCTTTGGAAGCAATGGCCTAAATCCAGCATTTGGAAGACAATAGAAGTCCCATTGGTAGATAAATGCCTGCATGTCTTCATGCATTATGCCAATGGTGTGCGCACAGAAATGGCTCCACCACTTCCTCAGCTGCCAAGTTAGTGTGAAAAGACATGGCCATGGGTAGCCACATCTATGATAGCCACAGATGCAGCCACAGCACTGCCATATCCAATACTACTCAATGGAGCAAAATTGCAAGAACATCAAAAGCCCACGATGGCTGCAACTGAGAAATTCTGTGGTATCTTATCAGCTCCTTGTATTTCCTTGTTCTACATCTTAAAACCAAGAAGTGTAAGAGCAGGACAGGAAATCCAGTTATATCATATGCCAACCCTACTGAAGAAGGTAACACTGGTTCAAGTGTATAAAAGTAGGGATAGTCAACATGATGCCCTTAATTGTTTTTGACTACAGCTCTCACCAACATGGCCAATGGCAGGTGATGATGAGAGTTCTAGCCCATAACGTCAGAAACGACCACTGGTGTAAATAAATCACCACAGCGCATACACTGAATTTGCTACCAGAATAGGTAGTGATGGCTGCTAACTTGTAACAGCTTTAAAAGGGGATTAGGCAGCTAGGTGGAGAATAAAGCTATCACTGGCTGCTCCAGTATCAGAGACTATGTGCTTCTGTTGCTGGGGAGAAGAAGGAAAGATTTTTCTGCGATGGTTCAGTTGGTAGAGTGTCTCAGGGCTGTGGCTTCGAGTTCCACATTGGACAAAAGATTCCTGAATTGCGGGGGTTGGATGAGATGACCCTCGTGGTCCTTTCCAACTCTACAATTATATGATTCTGTGTTTTCTCATGGCCTTCCTATTGGCATCTGGTTGGCCACTGTAAGAGGAGACCTTCTTATCAGTATCTGGCTGATAAGTTGCACTAGAGGGGCTCTCATGTTCTCAGGTTATGCTGGTTTAGATTTTTAAGTCCCCACTGCTTTCCTTTACAGGGAATAAGCTTACTCCTTACTGACTGCTCCTTGGCTCCTGCTCTCAACACCCATTAAGTTCCCAAATAATATTTTCAGGTCAACAAGAGGTTGAAGCATAATCTGAAAACTCAGTGGGTAGATCGTGTTGGGTGAAGTAAAGTGCATTGGCCATTATTGCAATGTCCTCTTTTCCTCAAATATTTGTGACTAACCCACCAGCCGACAGTGTGATTCAGACAGAACTTTGACTGAGATGTTGGATGTCTGGATGTAGCACACGGCATGCTCAAATTGCAATGAGGGAATATGAGTGCTGCGGTTACACATCTTTCCTAACACTGGCTAAACGATTCGAGTGTGTAAAGCATTTACAACAGCCTAATTAAAAAAGATGTGAAAAACCTGTTTTATCACTGCCAAAAGAGCAGAGGGACAGAAGCCCATTTCCTAACCCTCTTTCCCTTATGACATTTTAATTGGGTCATAAGAAATTAGAACATCTTTTTATTGTTGCAAAACTGCACTTAGTTTATAAGCAGCTGCACACAAGAACACTCGTTTCTTCAGGCGCGTAGAATGAAACTGTGGGGAAGGAGAGAAATGGAAGGGAGAGGAGAAGTCAAAGTCGGCTGACGATAAGTCATGAAGAAACAAGAAATTCAATTCCTCTGGTTTTTGCTTGCTCAAGAGTAGAGCACGTGCTTTGCACACAAAAGTTCCAGTTCAACCCATGGCATTTCCAGATTGATTTGGGAAAGGCTCTTGCTTGACACTCTGGGGAATAGTCCTGGGCAATATATCATCCAAAACCATTCTGAAGTCCATATTGCGATATCAGTTTCATAATTTTTGACCTGACAATGTATCGCAAACCTTTCCGTACATCCCCTCTGGGAGCTGTCCTGTACATCATCTGCAACACATATCCAATGGTGCTTTGTGCATGCATTAGCAGAGTTCAGCAGGAAACCAGACTGTGCAGGAATGTATCACCACGAATTTCTTCATTATTCACAGCAAATTAAAACAAAGTAACATGGCTAGTGTGAACAGCATCTCACACATGCGTCCTCTCTGTTGGAGAGAAGAGAACAAAGAGCGGAAGTTCTCCAGTCTGAGTTCCGTTCCCACACATACAAAAGTAAGAAATATAAACAGAGGATCACATGATCCAGCAATGGAGAATGAAAATACTAATGATGTGTGTTAAGACTGGGCGATATATCGTCCAAAACTAGTTTGAAGTCCATATCGTGATATCGGTTTTATAATTTTTGACTTGGTAATTTATTGCAAATCATGATGTGTGTGTGTGCTATGCAAAAATCATGGGGAGGAAACCATGAAGCCAGCTAATGCTTCTCTTGATTCCTGCAGCCCATTAACTCTGCTGGCTCAGCTCTCCCCTGCCTCCTGCAGCAGGCAGCAAATCACAAGAGGAGGCGCTGGCAAAAATTGTGATGCAGGAAAAACCGTGAAGCCAGCCATTGCCTCTATGTAGCTCCATCCTTATTTCAGACATCGTGATATATCAGTATATCACCATGTTTAGCTGGTGATATATCACGATGCTGAAAACTAAATATTACCCAGTCCTACTGGGGAACCAACCAGCCAACATGGCCAATAATCAATAATGATGGCAGCTTAAGTCCAGCAGTATCTGGAGGGTACCATATTGGCTACTGCACCTGGCGTAGGCAATATTGAGGTAGGCAGACCATTGTCTTGCCCATTACAAGGAAGTTCCAAGCATTCAACGTTCTCCATTTTTGACAATGTTGGCATGAGGCAGCTGATCATGTGGGAGATGAAGGGCAAATCTGGGCAGGACTGGAACTGAGTTTGGAGAAGCACTAGAGCGGACCCACAGTATATGCTATGCCAAATTGGAAAACTGTTATTTCCTGGCGACTGTGCCTCTGGAGGGGTACGGCAACTTGTGGAAGAATGAGTTGAAATCAGAGACTGAGTTTGCTGTCCTGTTAGAGGAAAAAGGCTTCAAAACTGGTAGCTGTCAGTCTGCAATGATCAGAAGTTATAAAGTTAAGCTGCGTGGAAAAATAAATGAATAAATGAATAAATGAATGAATGAATGAATGAATGAATAAATAAATAAATAAATGACTGTGGGTATTCTTATTTTACAATTCCCAGCAGAGACAAGAACTCATGCTCAGGAAGGCAAAAGAAGAAGAAGAAGAAAAAGAATAATATTTTCTGATTAGTGCTTCTGATTATTTCCAAACTGCTGTAGGAAGTCACGGATCACCATTAAACATGCAACTCTTCATTCATTATTGACACAGTGCTCTTTTAAACTAGATTTGGGCTAGGTGAAGAGATAGGAAGCTGCCAGTATTGACCTTCACTCAGACTGCTTGTCAGTTTCTCGTCCAGATGAAAGTAAGGATCCCTTCCCAAAAAAAAATTGAAAAAGGAAGAACACAAATAACCAGGCTAGCAGTGGGCAGAATCCAAGGTTCCGTCTGAACAAGCACTGAACAATTGTACTCTTGCTTGAAGATCACCAGACCCTATCAAAATGTGTTGAATCTGTGAAGCTGGGAATTAAATGTCATTCAAAACTTGAGTAATCAGGTTCTGAGAGATAAAGCATAAGAAATCTTTCCAGCTCTCAAGAAAATAAGAGCCATCAGTATAAAAGAACTGGAAGGATGAGGAAGGTGTGCTGATGCTGAATTCAACTGGAGAACGATTTGCAGGCAGCACCCAACTCCAAAACAGGCCCCCAAATCTTAGTGTCTGATACGACTCTAAAGCCTAGAAAATGCATAAGCTACTGAAACACGTCTTGAACAATATAGTTTCATGGTTGTCTTCTCCAAAGAATGGACCCAGAGGTGTCCCAGTTTTCCTCATTTTGGTGCACATTTTGGCCCCCTCTCCTTAATGAGGACAGTTGAGGAAGAATATTATTGAGACTTGCCCATAGAAGAAACTTGACAGTAAAATCCCTGTATGTTGATTCCATCTTTCCCATAATCTTAAGAAGGTTCTTCAGCAACTGCTGTGAATTTGCCAAAGGTGTTCATACCAATATGTCAAACATTTTCATTTAAAACAAAATTGTGAATGTGGTAGCTGAAATCCTGTAGAGTGCTCCAGCTGTGACCTTTCAAAATTCATTGTAATTGTCATTCAAGGTATAATTTCATCCACTTGTAGTTGCATTCTGTCAAGGAGATGAGGGCAGAGGGGAAGCTTGCAGGTGAAGTCATAAAGCAGAGCATCTTTTAAGGGGAATCACTGTGGGTTATGGGTACTTGGGATTGCTTTGGATAACAGAGGGAGATGCTAAAAGCAAAACTGAAGGAGATGAAGACAAAACAAATGATGCAGGAAAGAGGAGGGAGATGAAATGGGAAACCAGCAAGGAAGCCGAAAGACACCAGAAACATATGCAAGGATAGATACAACGTCCAATGGTTGTGCTTGAGAATTTGATTATCTAATCTGAAGCTCATCATCTTGTTGCCACCAGAAGGGAGAGAACAGAATGAGGGAGAAAGCTATATCAATTATTAGAATATAAGCCTCTTCTTGCTTGTTGCAGTCCCAAGTGCAGCAGGCTGCTGACCTGGGTGGGTAATTTGTAATAGCAGAAATGATGACAAGACAACAATCTGGGATCAGAATTGGTCACAAGTTTATTGATCACAGATGTAGTAGGTTTCGGCATATGTATCCTAAATGAACCAGCCCAACTTCTGATTGATAACTCCTTCAGGGTCGATTCTGGATTCAGGGATCTCCCCAGGACAGAGATCAAATAAGACGATCCCACCAGGATGCCATAATGGTGTTCTATGGCCTGGTGGCCCCAGTCTGGACCATCAAACATAAAACCCCCTTTGGGTCCCTTTACTTGGGTTTCCTGAATTCTTATCCTGATTAAGCGGGTGTTAGGGGCTTCCACTCCACCCCAGAACTTAGACTATTGGTCACCTCAGTGCTGCTAAAACAGCAAAAACAATGTGAGAGGCAGCAGTTATGAGTTACCGGTCTCTGCAGTCATAGCAGGTGATGTGATTCTCCAGCAGTTTGACTTCACCCTTAGAAGTGCATTCCATTGTCTTTCAACACAGATGAATGCCAACAACAGTGATTAGGATCCAGGAAATTGTAGCCACATTTTTAGCACTTCGTTAGACATTTAAGCACTTTCAATATTTTGCAAAGAGGTATTGATCCTGTAGTAGACTAATGGGATTACCTATGAGAGCGTGGGGATCAATCCAAAATCCATCAACTACACTGATCTTCATGTTTCTTACTAAGTTAAAAACACATCTCTCTTTAACAGACTTAGGGTTGTCTTTTTTTAATAAATAGGAATAAAATTGTGTCCTAAGTCCTTCATTTGGTTTATAGGTAGATTGGAACAAGGATATGAGCAAACAGCAATGAGATCTGGGTCAAAAATAGTAATTAAAAAAAAGAAGGAATTGGAACTGGGACAGTTTCCCATTTAACATAGTTTTAGCCAGCCTGAAGGAGAATTACTTTGAGACACTTTATCATGTACAGCACATTGCTTGTTTGTTATGACTCAACATTAGTGCAACTTTGGTGCTAAGTGCATTGCCAGACTCCAGTCTGTACTAGGTATTCCTTGGGTGTGAGTAGGGAAGGGTTAATCTGCCAATTTTGGTTTTCCTCAGTTATTCATTTGTCTAGTCTGAAGTTCTATTCTCAACATTTCCACATTATTTGCACCATTTTAGTGTAAATTTCTCATAATGCACTGATAGTTGTATACATTTTTTGCATAACATACACATTTTGGCAAAGCAATTCACCCTGGGGCAATGCACACTTTCACCCAGTATATGCATTTTTGTACACATGCTGTCAGGGATGAAGAAGAATGGTGGGAGCCGCCCACCGAAGAGCCCCCCCGCCCCCCGGGGAGGACACAGAAGAAGACGATCCTGGATCCTGGTGGATCCTGAACAGCCATCGGGGGAAGGGATGAGTTGGAGGTGCTAGAAGCTGGGGGGTTGAACGAACAAGGGAGTCAGGAGAATGAGAGACTTCCGGGACAGGGTTAGAGACTGAGAGTCACAGAATGAACACAGACTCAGACAGAGAGGTGTCAAGGTTTGCCCTTGTTACTCAGCAGTAGGACAGTCCCAGTCCTGCTGGCTCTCCTCCCCTTCTGATTCCCCGATTGAGGAGAGTCATGCACAACATTGAGTCAGACAAACCCAGAGGAGGAGCCAATCCACTCCATACAGCCTCTGTCTGCTTGGGAAGGATCCAGAGCGAGAGGCTAGAGGGGGAAGGGTGGGCCAGTGGTCAATTTCAGTAACGTCTCAGCTGGATTAAGATGAACCAGAGGACTTTGCTGTGTTGTTATTTTCTGTTAATAAAAAGTTAATTGCATTCCATGCCTCCTGCCCTGTGGATAACCCAGGCCTGCTCGACAGTTTCTTGATGCATTGGTGTCAGGTTTAGCACTTCTCCCACACAAGACATGGAATGCTGGCAGTTTAAGTAGCTGAGGTTTATTTCTCAATAACATGCTTACAGCAGTCCAAGCTTCCGCAAGTCATCCTTCGCCGTCAGAGTCAGTTGACTCGACTGGCTTCTGACCCCTCCCAAAGCCAGATATACGCCAAGTCCTCCCCCGCCTCCTGCTGGCCCACCTTTGCTCTAATCGCTTGCTCCGCCTCCTACTTCTTGGCAACTCAGGCCAATTCCTCTGCCTCTGGAGATTCCTCTCTGCTGGGCGTGTCCCAGGCGACTGGTTGGCAGGAGAACAACATTACAAAACTCAGAGAAGTAAGAATGTTGAAGGATGGTGTATTTTGGTTCATTTATTGTTTCAGAAAGTGAAAATTAGGTGGGCTCACCTTACATGCGAACTGAATCACACTCCCCTATGGGAATAAACAAAGTTCACTGAATCCGATGATACTTTGGATTTAACTGGTGTGGCACACTTGACCCAAAGAGGCTGGCCAGAACATCCTCAGCTTGAGACTCTTTTTCCTTTCCTTTCCTCTCCTCTCCTCTCGTGTGCTAACTAAACTTATGTCTATATAATATGACCACACATACTGTGAGGCATGAGAAGACAAGAAAACAAAACCGTTGGGAATCAAATATGAAATTAAGAAAAACAGGAAAGCACTGTGATTGTTTATCAGATAAGGCTAAAAGCAGTAGACCTGGATGAAGAAAAATGCAAGTGTTTTGTTAGGATCTGTTTTCTGTACAAGCAGTTGAAGCAGTTGCCATGGGGACAAAGCAAGAGCACAAAGAGTGTCATAGCTGGGAAGTCTGGAAGATTGGTTTTCTGCAACAAAATCTCTCTGATAAGGTAAACAGGGATGGGGTACAAGGTGGTTTAAGAGTTTACCGCATGATCCAAGATGCTTACAAAGCTAGCAATCCATGGCATAAGAGGCAGAGAGAGATAAATAGACCAGGAGTTAACATTTCTGCTAGAAAATGACAGGCAGAATTACCCTGCAGTTGAATCCCAGCTGTGTGGCATGTCACTCCACCCTTTAAAGGGGTGAAATGGGGCATGCTTTTGTGGTATCCTGGTGTCACAACAGCAGTTCCCAACAGCAAACATGCAAAGAAGTGGGGAGGGTTTACTTTTGGGAGTGGCCCAATAAGACAGGTGAGAGATAGTGTTAAAAGACACAGGAATTTCATGCATGCTTTGCACATTTTCTTCTGGGAACCTACTGTCATCAGTTGCGTCATTCACATGGAACTGCCCCCAAGAAGATTAACCTTCCACAGTTATGAAAATGTTCATGACCAGCAAGTGAAATTTTCTGGTCACACATGAATTTTGTATACATTTACCTCCAAGTTGAATACCATAGTGGTACCTCGGGTTACGAACTTAATTCGTTCCAGAGGTCTATTCTTAACCCAAAACTGTTCTTAACTTGAGCTGTGCTTTCACTAATGGGGCCTCCTGCTGCTGCCACACCGCTGGCGTTTGATTTTCGTTCTCATCCTGGGGCAAATTTCTCAACCCGAGGTACTACTTCCAGGTTAGTGGAGTTTGTAACCCGAAGTGTTTGTAACCTGAAGCATTTGTAACCTGAGGTACCACTGTACTTTGAACTCCAGAATCTCAGGCAGGAGGGCTGGAAAATATATTTGTCTGAATCTACTGCTAGGAAGGGTGTACAATACTGGATATGAGTACTGGGAAGACAGAGGTGCTGTCAGGTTGAAACTGCCTCCCCACAGCCTGGGAAATGTTGCCTTCCAGACCCAGACCCAATCCCACTCCTCCCCACTCCTGAATGGCATGATGCTTTTGTTAGAATTTCTGCTCCATGATTGCAGTCATGGGATTGTTGTCTATCACATGATGGTATATGTTTTGACTCCACAGAGTGGGAAGTGACGGAGACAGGATGTTTGTGTTATTGTGTTCCGTGAAGTGGGACTATTGTCCTTTGTCTTTTTCGCTTTACTGTCTGATGCTAGAGAGAGAGGGAGCCATGTTGCAGTGCTCTGTGTGTGTTTATATGTAAATAAAGTAGATTAGCCAAAATGCTGAGTTGCTGAGGTCTGTTACGCAAAGCTGCGAAGACTCTGCAGATCCTTAATTGTGCAGATCCTTAACTGATGTCTGTTGACATCGGTCACTGTGATGTTTGCTCCCAAACGAACAACCAGGAGGGAGAGAACATGCCAGTCGGGCATGTGTCTCTGCCAGGGCCCTACTCAAGTGTAGGCTGAACTCTTGACAGCTTTCCTCTACCTCCCTGCAAGCTTTTTATGGTCTTCCTGTTGGCACTCTGGCCTCCCTTCTCTCCTTAGCTGGCTAGGTGGGTGGTTGGGAGCTGGTTGTCAGGATGGCAGTTGAAGGCAAGGCTGCCTGGTAGCATCTGCTGCAATGTGAAATGATGTCCTAGCTATCACTTCCAATCCTCCAGCTGGGGGTGTAATCAGGCACTGATTTCCGTTGCAACCTGTGTCTACCTCATGCGGCTCTGTTTCCATTCTGCTGCAGTTTGGCCTCTGGAAAAACCTATTCTTCCCAACTCCTTTCACTGTGGTAGCATCACCTGGTTGTTGCAAATTTGGCAGGCGTCAGATATGAAATCTGATAACCTTGCAGCGTTCAAATCCTAAAATCATAACAACTATCAAATTGGTTAGCCCTTGGGTACAAAATCTCATTAAATTCTAATTTTAAAATTCTAATACCACCACAATAACTAGCAAAAATTGAACTATTTAGTACAGTAAAATACTATGGATTGCCAACTATTAAATACAGTGCACAGTTGCATGCCACCTATCAAACAGTATCAAATGCAAAACAACATTATCATTTATCAAATACTGTTAAGTATCAGCTACCGAAGCAAATATCTTTAGATATCACATATTTCATGCATTTTTTAAGGTTCTGAGATTATCCAGAAAATATCCACAAGGACAATTTTGCGGGGAGCAACTGTTGCAGTTCTACCATAAACTCCCAATATTGCAATGCTTTCTGTTCAAATGCTACACCCTATTCTTCAGGCAAGTATCTTTCAGACAAGCATATATTCTGTTCCATTAACTTCTCTCTGCTCCTAGTGGCACCAGTTATACACACAGCTGAATGGAGAATACAATTATGGTATATGAATGACTAATCCTCACTTGTGATCTTTGGGGATTCCTAGAAAAAAATGAAGGGCAGATGCAGAATCAGAGCAAACTCACATTGCATGATGGTTTCTGGCTTTGTGCACTGGCCCAGCAGAAAGTATTTAAGAGTTCATCTCATGTGCCACAGCTATGACAAATGAACACAATTACTGCATTTTAACTTCGTTCTTGAAGAAAAGACTTAGAATCCCTGAAGTTATAATTCAGCATGTCTACAATAAGTAAGTCCCCAGCAAGGGGACAGGTTTAACCTGTAATTTACAGACAATTTAAACAGTGGCAAGGGGCTGCTGTTCTCTGATTGCACTGCTGATGTAATATCCCTGCTGTACGGTGAACATGCTGAGCCTACAACTAATACAGCAACTTCTTCAGCTGGCTAATTAGGCTGCTCCCAGATGTGTTGGTATTCTCGGTATATTTCACAGGCAACGCTCGCCTCGTGTTTGTCTCCCGGTTCCTTTTATTCACAGCACAGCACATCAGACCCATGTTCTGTCTCCTCTCTTAACCTACACAAGGAGGAACTGTAATCTCCAAAGAACCTCGAGCAGCAGCTTAGCTGCTGCGGCTAAAATATATTTATATAGCCCGTTTAATTATCCATTTGCTCCGCAAAAGGAGGCCTTTGGTTTAATTCCGTGGCTCACCACGCCATATGTCTGGTAGTTTCCTCCCTCGCGTTGCAATTATATCCTCCGAATGTTGAAATATCAGAATGAAAGTTGGCGTGCACATTTAGGAGGGCGAGTCTAAGTGTCAGGTTTCAATACCAGCTCAACCCCCATGCTAACACCCATTTTCAGAAAGGGGGGGGGGATGCAAATGATGCCTTGAACAAAAACAAAAGCAAAAATAGAATTAATCCTCCGAGCAACACTCAGCATTTCAAGTACATAGGATCTAGCTGGGGTCTCATATCCTTTCCCAAGCAAGTTAGAAAAGATATATAGTAAAATACAGTGTTGCAATGACCAGAAGCACACTCCCTAGTGGGCTGATATATGAGGAATCAAGTTATGATTCAGGCATTACAAAGAAGGTTAGAGAAGAGGAAGCAAAAGTTACTCATGCTTTCTTCTTTCCCCACCCTCCTTTGTATGCCTCCAGTGCTCCAGATCATACAAGATTATACTCCTTGCAATTATTTCACCATTTCATAGGCATATTTTTTGTCCCAAACACGGCAGTCAAGTCAGTCATAATTTTGTCCTTTGCCTCAGGCTGCGAAATGTTTTGGGTTGGCTTGCTGAAGGAGGAAAGGAAATTGACTTGATGCTAGGAATTATTCTCAGTCCTGCTTTGCCTTGGAATTTGAGGAAAGCTAAGACAACTGGAGGGACGCGGGTGGCGCTGTAGGTTAAACCACACAGCCTAGGACTTGCTGATCAGAAGGTTGGCGGTTCGAATCCCCGTGACGGGGTGAGCTCCCGTTGCTCGGTCCCTGCTCCTGCCAACCTAGCAGTTCGAAAGCACATAAAAGTGCAAGTAAATAAAAAGGTACCGCTCCGGCGGGAAGGTAAACGGCGCTGCTCTGGTTCGCCAGAAGCGGCTTAGTCATGCTGGCCACAAGACCCGGAAGCTATACGCTGGCTCCCTCGGCCAATAAAGCGAGATGAAGGCTGCAACCCCAGAGTCAGTCACGACTGGACCTAATGGTCAGGGGTCCCTTTACCTTTACCTTTAAGACAAGTGGAGCTCCATGCTGGCTCTGGGACAGTCTGCTTTGTAGCACCCATAAATCAGCTGCTGAAAGAGCTGTCAATGGGTCATATTTAGAGTTCTTGGCTGTGCCTTTCCTTACGTTGGTGCCTTTAATCAAAACAGTTTGTTCCTTCATTTGCATTTGCATTTGCATTGTATAGCACTTCTACTTTCCATGAGTCTCTGTCTCTCCTGAATCCAGTCTGTTTTATTTGGTTACTCCATACCCGTTTGTGCATAAGCTTTCCTGACTTTGCCCCAGCTTTCCTTCTTCGGAAAAAGTAGAGATTTCCTTGGCCAGACAGCAATCATTTTGAATTAGTAAAGAACTGTCTCCTTTGACATTGTGATTTGGAACAATACATATTCAGAGAGTCCATAGAAAGGGGCAAGCTGGCCCATTGGCAATGGGGTCATGGGGGGTGGGCTTTGCAAGGCCTTTGTACATCTCTGCCATTAGAGTACAAAGCAGTGAGAAGGAGAGGGTATGATCAATTTAGTATTCTCTACCAAGTGTTTATTCCATTTCTAAGCAACCAGAATTAATGAACAACCTGTCTCTCTGGAAAAGCACCATAGCGGAAAAAGAAGGAAGCTCCATATCCTTGATTCATCACACAAGTACATGAGGCTCAGCATTCAGCACACAGACATTGATGATGATGACAATAATTTATACCCCCGCCCATCTGGCTGGTTTTCCCCAGCCACTCTAGGTGGCTCCCAACAGAGTATTAAAAACACGATAAAACATCAAACATTAAAAACTTCCCTAAACAGGGCTGCCTTCAGTTGTCTTCTACAAGTCAGATAGTTGTTTATTTCCTTGACATCTGATGGGAAGGCATTCCACAGGGAGGGCGCCACTACCAAGAAGGCCCTCTGCCTGGTTCCCTGTAACCTCATTTCTCGCAGTAAGGGAACCACCAGAAGGCCCTCGGAGCTGGACCTCAGTGTCTGGGCTGAGCGATGGGGGTGAAGATGCTCCTTGCAATCCTGTGGCCGGGATTAAAAAACAGCAGTGCTTTCCTAAGGCTAATATTTATTGAGCCATCATAGATTGGTTGGTTGAAAAACAAAAATCTAGGCCTATGTTGATTTACATTTGGAAACAGGCACTTAAGCTCACATACATGCATCTTGCACAGGCTCAAACCCTCAAGACATGTTTGGATCATACTGGGAATGTGAGGGCGGGAGACAAGAAGGTCTGCAACGCCACTTGAGAGACAGTATCCTCTTGGCAATAGAGAGGGGTTTTCTATTCAATCTAACAGCACAATTCAAAACAGATTTCACTGATGAGCATCATTAATAAAATACTGCTTCACTGGTCCTTCTGGGAATTCAGGCCTGATAGTAGCAGATAATTGCCTTTGAGAGCGACACAAAAGAACCTCAGAGAGGCAGAGCCTGCTGCTGTGCCTTTTCTTCTCAGAGAAGGTGTTAAGGCCATAACCCTCACTAGAACACAGTAAGGCCATTGTTTACCCATGTCTGACTCTAACCACCCAAGGATCTTCGCTCAGTAAGAATAATATCTTCTGTGTTGTAGGTCTATCTAATCCAACCCCCATTAAGGCACAAGGAATACTACCAGCTGATAGAGATTGTGGGTTTTTAAAAATCTTATTCTTCCGAATGCCCTGTGCTCCTACAAACACACATTAATGCATTTCTGGCCACAGAGAGATAAAGTCAAATAAATCTGTTGGCTTCTCAACCAACAAAAGGGAAAGAAAATATGTGACATATTGTCTGGTAAGCAATGACCAAAATTATCTTTAATCCCCCCATTGCACTAGGGACATCTCTGCATCCCTATGATGGTGTGATTCTAGGAATAGGTGAGGTGGTAACCTGGAATAGAGATATTCGCAAACAGATTTTACCAAAATTAAATTACTGCTACTGGGGGCAAATGGAGTATATAAGGGGCATCAAGATTAAAGCAGCTCTGGTGGCTTTGTCACTGACATAATTGCAACTTGTGGTTTATGTACGCCTATTATAAAGTCACGCTTGCAGATGTTTGGCTGGCTGTAAATGAATGTGAGCTCAGGGTGACTTCCATTTTTACATGGATTCCACCAGATTAAGTAGTTTGAAGGTTTATTATGTGTTATGTACAGGGCTTTTTTCAGCTGGAACTCACTGGAACTCAGTTCTGGCACCTCTCAGGTGGGCACCTTTGCCATTCTAAGAGAAAAAGGGGGTTCATGGTGAGCTCCAGCACCTCTTTTTCTAGAAAAATAGCACTAATGTCTTACTATATAAAATATCCCCAGGGTGGTATACAAGGCACAATAAAACAAATAAAATGCAAATGCAACCCCATTCCCAATGATAAAGAAGGAGGCAACCGAACCATATCAGGAGCTGAAAACAGTCAACAAGATCAGAACCGTACATTAAAATCCTGGGGAAAATTAAAAAGAGATATACACTTGGCACTGAAAGGCAATAAAATAGGTGCCAGGCAAACTTTTCCAGGAAGGCTGTTCAGTTCTATTGTTTTGCAATTACCATGGTGATATGGGCACACAAAGCTTCACTTGGTGAACTTCATTTGGTGGCTGGAGGGAGAGAAGTGCAGTAGAGCTCAGAGAAGGTTCTTTCATATTCTACAGAAACCATTTAACTATGTCCTTCAGACGGCAATCAAAAGTCTCCCACACCTTCAGATCATGAAGAATGGCAAGCATAATTGCTCACCTGTTACCTATTTTCCTCCTATATCAAGAATGACACTGGGAAGAGAAGAGAGGGTACAAACAAGTTGCTATAGAGGTGACCTCGAGGTCACCATGTCTTGCTCAGGGCCTCCTCTGATGCTAGTGATTAGGCAATTATCCTATCTGCCAAATGGGCAGACCCCCATCAGTTAAACCCCTATGACTTCTGACAGGTACCCTACTCTCCAGTTTAATGCTCTTTCTAAGAGACTCACTTGCTAGTTTGGTTAGAGTGCTTGACATGTATTAGAGAAATGTGGGATCTCCGGTCAACCACAGAGTTCACTTGCTGCATTCGAGCCTATGTGAGATGCTGAGCCTGGCCTACCAAACATACAAGCATAAGAACTTAAGAACAACCCCATTAGGTCAGACCAGTCTTGGCGTCTTGATGTTGCACACATGAGCGTTGTGCTTCCATCCCTAAGCCAGGCAGAAGCTTCCCAGGCTTTGGGATAGAAGTGACAGGGGAATGTTTAGAGGACTAGCTTAGTCTTCAGGGACGCAGGTGGCGCTGTGGTCTAAGCCACCAAGCCTCTTGGGCTTGCCAATCATAAGGTCGGCAGTTTGAATCCCCGCGACGGGGCAAGCTCCTGTTGCTCTGTCCCAGCTTCTGCCAACCTAGCAGTTTGAAAGCATACCAGCGGGAGTAGATAAATAGGTACCACTATGGAGTGAAAGGAAAACAGAGTTTCTGTGTGCTCTGGCTTCCGTCACAGTATTCTCTTGCACCATAAGTGGTTTAGTCATGCTGGCCACATGACCCGGAAAGCTGTGTGTGGACAAACACCGGCTCCCTTGGCTGAAAGCTGAGATGAGCTCTGCATCCCATAGATGATTTTGACTGAACTTAACCATCCAGGGGTCCTTTACCTTATTTTACCTAATCCCCCTAGTTCACTGACTGCATGCCACTGCTGCCTCCATCTTGACTGCAGCGGGTTGGACTAGATATAGCAACAGTACTTTTCACTTGTTAACTCCACACTAACACCCTGTTACTAAAACACATACATTGCATTCTAAAGGTATCTGGACAGAGTTGGGAAATATTTCTGCCTGAAACCCTGGCAAGCCACAGCTAGTTTGTGCAGGCAATACAGAACTCCTTATATTTGCTTTGTTTCTGGTGCATGGGCAGAAAGGTGAGATTGTGATCCTTGGCCCCAATGCATGCTCTGCATGCTCATCACAATGCCTGAAAGGGGAGCCCATGTGCAGGTGTATAAGCTCTTCTGGCATTCTGGAAACGGGCAGAATCAGGTCTCCGGATTGCATGAAGAGCATATGAATGACAGCAGTATGAGACTCTCCTTTGCAGATTTAATGTAAAATAAGAACATGGTTTTCCTCCTCCACATGTTGGGTGTATGCATGAAGATATCCCGTCTGAAACTCCCAGTAGTTCTGAGCGTTCTTCCAGAAAGCTTTCCAATCAAGTGTTGTGATTCATAGAATCTTAGAACTGTAGAGTTGGAAGGGACCCCAGGGTCATCTAGTCCAACCCCCTGCAAGGCAGGAATCTCATCTAAGTGGCCATCCAGCCTCTGCTTAAAATCCTCCAATGAAGGAGCCAACATTTCTTGCACTCAGGCAGAATGGGAAGCATTTCAGGTCCTTGTTCGCAGAAATGAGTGTAAAACTCAGATTTATTTATTATTCATCTATTACATTTGTATACCACTTTTATCTGCCAAGGGATCTCAGAGTGATGCACATAGCTCTCCTCCTCCCCATTTCATTCTCACAATGACCCTATGAAGGAGGTTAGGCTAATAGATGGTGACTGGCCCAAGGTCACCAAGCGAGCTTCATGGCTGAGTGGGGATTCAAACCCTCCCCTCCAAGACTAACTATTACACCACATTGGCTAATGTACATAAGACAACTCCAAACCCAGAAATGACTGGAAGATGCTTGAAATCATTTTTGCAAGACAAGCAATTTTTTAAAAAGATTTTTTCCCTGAATGCAACGCCTAAAACACTAAAGGTGTTAGTCATAAGGCCGACTCCAAGAACCTCAAAACAAATTATCCAAATTGCAATACAGATCACAAACACACCTTGCCAGATTAGATTCAAGGTTTTAAAGAATGGGGAGGGGAACTTGTTTTGACTGATATAAAGTTGCTCCAGCCTTCAGATACCTCATGTGCATCTTCATTTAATATTTTTATCGTAACAACATGTAATATTTATGCTTTTGCTTCAGTTTATTCTCTCCCTACATTTTCCTAGAGGACTCTGTTGAGACAGTAAGCAACAGCCCCAAGGAAAGAAATCATGTTTGGTTTTATTATTGAAAGCTGCATAAATGTAAAAAAAAAAAAGAAAGGAGAAAAAAAGGAAAAACAACCAAGTTTGCACCTCACTCACTTACTAAATACATCAAGCCGCATCTGTTCGGCCGAAGACTCAATTCACAGGCAGGAGGAATGTTTCATTACAGAATCCGCGACACTCGATGTGCTAAACTACCATTGTTCTCTCTGCTCTCCTGTTTGACATGAGTCAAATGCCAGAGCACTCATTATGTGTGCAAAGCACAAGCAAACAGCGCAAGAACTTGGCATTTTGCAAGTAATAAGCTTAACCTTTACCCACGCCCATAACCCGTCCTCTTGCAAAGGGGATTGCATTATCATTTTTAATGGGACAATGAAACTGATCTGCTAATAAACTTCCTTACAGCTCCTTGAGCAAGCTACACAAAATCAGACAGAAGCAGTTAAGGTGGTAGAAAGGCCAGAGATCCTGTTTCACCTGTTTGGTGCCAACAAAGGGGGGAGGGAAGACTTAGCTTTTTGGAATTTTATGGTGTTCTGACTAGATGTTTGGGGTACATAAGGAGCTCTATCCTGATATTCTTTCTGGCTTGTACATGAATCTCTCACACAGGAAGAGTGTGAGCATCTTTTGGGATATACTGGCAGTCTGGCACATGATGCAAGAACCATGGACCATGAGGATATGTTGTCGGGTAAGAATGGAGGACAAATTCCGCCTGGTTCACATTTTAATAAAAACCTACCTAATCCAAACTTCCTGAAACAATATGTGAAACAAAACATAGCTATCCTTCAAAACCCGCCCATTTCTGGATTTTGTGATGGCAATATCCAGCCCCAAATTGTGTTTATTGGGGGGAAAGTGTGCAGAAAATGCATATATGTAAGTATATAAGAGAAATGTACACTAAAATGCTGACAATTTTTGTGTGGAAATGTGGTCAACTGAGCATAAGACTGGAGAAATGAGCAACTGAGAATAACCAAAATGGGCAAATTTATCCAGCCATAGTTGTGGCCCCTTCTGCCTCTCTGATGATATGCAGTTGCTCAACAACATAGTAGTTTTGCTTCTAAGTCATTATATGAAATGATTCCACCTCTACTGTCTTCCTTACTTAGAGTCACAGGGTAGATGATGCAAGGCAAGACAGACCAATAATCTGATTTGGTGCCAGGGAAACTCACATAGGTTGGTGTATGCCTCCAATGTGATGTACTATGTGGTTGGTGCACTTGAGTGGAGATTCAAATCTCCACTCAACCAAAAAGGTCAATGGGTGACCTGCATGCACAGAAATATTGCAGGCTAAAGGTGTTTGAAGATGTGCACACTGTCCCAAACGCCCTCAAAACTGGAGAAGATGAATGATGCCATTTGGGAGTTTAGAGTGTTCATGAGACTAGAATGGTCACAAATGCTCTTTGATAGCCACACAGCAAAGTTGACTGAGATATGGGGTAATCTACAGGTGATCTGTTAGAAAAGGTTAGACATCTTCCTTGAGTTTCCTGAGTTGGGCTAAAGCAGAATTCTCTCTTCCCCACCCTTCACAGCTTGAACTACAGATTTAGTGATCTTAATGGCAGTGTTGATTTCTGCTCCTTTGCATATCTTCAGCCTTGCTGAATTTGAGTAGTCTTCAATGCTACAATGAAGCTCAGAATCTCTCTCTCTCCATATATATATTTATCCTTCTGAATTATAAAGCTTAAAATTACAGGTTTGTTTAGTAGTGTTGTTTTTTTAAAAGCAAACAGCTATTTTGCATATTCATGGTTTCCAATATCTGAAGCTTGATTTTCTTCATTCCTTTGATGGAACTGTATTTATAGTCCCTTCATCAGTCACACATTCACATAATTAATCAGACTTCTTCTGATTTGGAAAGGAGAGCCTAGTATTTACAGTTTACCATGGTAAGATCAATCCGTCTCTCCTCTTCAGTTTCTTGGTAAATATGTACAGATAGCACAACATCAAAGCTGCAACATCAAGATTATCCATGTGACACTGTTGACTTTGTTCATATCACACGGCTAATTCAGATGTTAGGCAGCAGATGCAGCAACAGGAAATATCAACTGATGCTTTTAAAAAGAAAAGTCAGTCAAGTAGATTGCTCCAATTGCAGATCAGACTGTTGTAATGGATACTTCAGCCCTCTATGTGAGTCCTGACCCTGCTCCACTGGTACCAAACGGTCTGAAAAACAGCCCTACTAGAAAAGCTAACTGACAAATTGAAACTACCATAGGGACAAACAAAAGAGGATACCTTCACCCCAGTGTGGCTCCCCTTTATTACATAGACAGCCCAACAAGGCAACAACAATAACCCACCAACAGCATATGAATCAATATGGCTAACTTGACCTAACAACCCGTCTCCTTCACACATGGAAACAAAACTCACTACAGTCAACTGAAGGCAACTAACCAGGCCCTGGGCCCCTCAATCTCCCTCACTGCCAATGAAACTAATAAATGACCTACCCATGTGATGCTGACACAAAACCTTGCACACACACCACGTGAAAGAATGAAAGTTTACTACCCACCTTCTCTCTCCCCCAGTCTATCTCCCCACCTCCCTTCTCTCCCAACTTTATATTGCCTAAAATGTTAGTGTCTCACATCAAATATAACAGATCTGTAGAAAAAAGGACTCTATGAACTGAAAGCAGAGACGCTCTATGTACCTATGTAACCCAAGAAAGTATTTAATAAAAACAAATAGATAGAAAGAAATGTATAGTGTGGAAGTACCATTGGTGGGTTGTAATGCAAAATCACTTTAGATGAAGTGAAAACTCAGGTAGGAACAAAGGGTAAAATCCAACATTAGTTGTACTCAGAGTTGACCCTCTGAAGTCAATGCACTTGTTCCTATGGCCCGGAATGACTTGGAGTAGGACTTAATTGGATACCACACACATACACAATTTGTTTCAGCTTTGTGTTCCTCAGTTTTATTAATCTTGACTAAAAAAGTAAATCAATGTTCTGCGTATCTCCCAATGCAGATATGAAGCTTAATTTCAGAAGGGATGGAAAAGTATAGAGTAGAGGAAGCAGCTGTTAATTCTTCTGGACCCCAGCCCTTATTGTGTCTGAAACGGTTCTGAGGCACCAGAACAGGAATCCAAAAAGATTAAATATTGCATTTAGAAAAGATGTAACCCTCTAGAAAGCAGGGCTCATTGGAAGGAAAATATGTCATTTATATACTTCACATTATGCATATTTTTCTGACAGACCCAACCCACTACATTCAGATATTATTTAACTATATCTTGAACAAAGATGTTTCAATCACCTTTAGAGACAAGAAAAAGCTATTAAGATGGGTAAAGCAGCATAACTCCTTTCACTTTGGTGGAAGTAGCTCTTGTGTACTTACTTATCTGCTCTGCCATATGGGCACCTTTAACACAGACATTCTTCTGAGCCTTTGCTATGTTTTGTCTTGTCTCCAGTACCTTTTCATGAATTCCTCAGGAGATCTCCTATCTGCCTGCTGTATTGATACAAGTTCCTTCCTTCCTTCTTCCATTATTTTCTCTTTCTCTTCCTTTCTCCCCTCTCTATCTCTCTACCATTCTCTCATTCTTTTTCTTTTTGATTTGTTTTTATTTAGATTAATACTTTAGTTTTGATAAAAAAGATAAAAGATAGTAATGTTTGTATCTCTTTTTCCAAATTGATTTTAGAGATAAATTTTAAGGATTTAACTATGGCCTGTGACTTAAAATATGTTTTGCAGGAACAGGTATTACTTAGGATTTGCGGATCTTACTATTCTCTCTCTTTTTCATATTAATGCACCTCAATCTCTATTTTGGTGTTTCTCACTACATGTGGAGTCTTTGGGGCCACCTCCACTAACCCTGGGTCAAAATTAACAAAATGAATCTCAGTAGAAACAAATGTAAAGTTCAAGACTTAGTCAGAAAGAACCAGCTGCACAAATATAAGATGGAGACACCTGGCTTGACACTAGTACATGTAAAATAATCTAGGGGTCTTAGCAGACCACAAGCTTCAGAAGAGTCAACAGTGTGATGCAGCAGCAAAAATAGGCTAATGCTATAAACAGAAGTATAGTGTCATGATCAAAGGAAATCTCTCTCTATTCTGCCTTGGTCAGACCACACCTGGAGTCCTGTATCCAAATCTGGGCACCACAATTTAAGAAGGATATTGACAAACTGGAATGTGGGCAGAGGAGGGCAACCAAGATGATAAGGATCTGGAAACCAAGACTTATGAGGAACAGTTGAGGGAGTTGGTATGTTTAGCATGGAAAAGAGGAGATTAAGAGGAGATATAATAGCCACCAGGGATGCGGGTGGCGCTGTGGGTAAAACCTCAGCGCCTAGGACTTGCCGATCGTATGGTTGGTGGTTCGAATCCCCGCGGCGGGGTGCGCTCCCGCCGTTCGGTCCCAGCGCCTGCCAACCTAGCAGTTCGAAAGCACCCCCAGGTGCAAGTAGATAAATAGGGACTGCTTACCAGTGGGAAGGTAAACGGCGTTCCGTGTGCTGCGCTGGCTCGCCAGATGCAGCTTGTCACGCTGGCCACGTGACCCGGAAGTGTCTGCGGACAGCGCTGGCTCCCGGCCTATAGAGTGAGATGAGCGCACAACCCTAGAGTCTGGCAAGACTGGCCCGTACGGGCAGGGGTACCTTTACCTTTACCTTTTATAATAGCCACCAAATATCTAAAGGGTTCCATGTCACATGGAAATGGAGCAAACATGTTTTCTCATGCTGCAGAAGGTTGGACCTGAACCAATGAAGTCAATGGAAGGAGATTCTGTTGAAACTTCAGAAAAATGTTCTGACAGTAAGATCTATTTGACTGTGGAACAGAGTCTCTTGGAAAGCGGTAGACTCTCCTTCCTTGGAGGTTTTTAGGCAGAGGTTGAATGGCCATCTGCCATGGGTGCTTTAGCTGAGATTCCAGCATTGCAAGTGGTTGAACTTGGGATCTGCTCCAACTCTACAATTCTATGGTTCTATGATTCTGTGTCCCGCACCACATCCACCCAAATGCCATCCATGTGTCAGGGAAGGGGTCCAAATGAGGAAGCCTGCTGAATGCATGTAAACTATCCCAACATGCAGCTTATCCTGTTGTGTTGGAGCTCCGCAGGAGAAGTGGTGGTGATTACCAAAGTTGCACTGGGGTCTAATTAGGACCTTTTAACTGGTCCCAATAAGCCCTACTAATTGAGGTATGGAAGATGTTGTCTCAACCAAGGACAAGAGTCTTCAGAAGGGTTAAGAGCCAGTGTGGTGTAGTGGTTAAGAGCGGCAGACTTGTAATCTGGTGAACCTGGTTCGCGTCTCCGCTCCTCCACATGCAGCTGCTGGGTGACCTTGGGCTAGTCACACTTCTCTGAGGTCTCTCAGCCTCACTCACCTCACAGAGTGTTTGTTGTGGGGGAGGAAGGGAAAGGAGAATGTTAGCCGCTTTGAGACTCCTTCGGGTAGTGATAAAGCGGGATATCAAATCCAAAAACTCTTCTTAAGAAGGATGGCAGATCCTGCTGTCACATTTTTCTGTGTGGCTGTGCATGAGAAGAATCTGCAGAGAAGCCATCCTCAGAGTCTAAGGACGATTGGAGATCCACTTCCTCCAGCTAGAGAGGTATAGAAAGGAGGGTCAAGGGCTAATGTTGCTGCACTGCTCCCCTTGCAGTAACTGGCGAGTTGTCTGAATATGATTTCTCAGGCCAATACTGAGACCCTGAGGCAGGAAGTATGATAAAACTCTGCATCCCATCTTCAGATTTCTCTAATGGATGCTGCCTTGTTTCAACAAACCATAGTTAAGTTCAACTACAATTTAGCACAGGAATATCCAATGTGTTGCCCCAGATGTTGTGGGCTTCAAGTCCCATCATCCCTGACCATTGGCCATCCTAGCTGGGGCTGGTAGGAGTTGTAACCCAACAACATCTGGAGAGCACCATGTTTCTTATTTCAAGGTTTGGATGTGATGCTAAACTGGTCAATCATCTGGAAAGGCTCAAAAATGTCTTTCACTGATATGTGGCATGCACAGGACATGGTGTGAAACCCATTCCATGTGGCTCCCATGGCATAAGGTGCTATTTGGTTTGGTACACCCTAAGATTTCTACTTTTTGCCCATCCCTTCTGCTCTGCATATCTTTCTGTACTATACTCTTTTATGTCAAAAATGCAAACTTGGAAAGAAAATTCAGCTCAGCTGTAGATGGAAACCCAGTGCTATGTAAGCTATTATTTCACGCTACTTTCCTTATCTATGCTACGTTAATAACTATCACATTCCGTGGGCAATCAGATTTGTGGTGCTACAGTGAAGTTGGAATTGCATTAGCCAGAATCCCATTAATTTCCTTTGGCTTCCCATAGTGAGGCACCTCACTGATGGAAAAACCTGGTACAGAAAGTAAGGCAGCATTCCCCAAAATGTATTTATATTTATCTGTTGCAATTACATCATGACCCATCCTTTAGAAAGCTGGGATCAGCTAATGCCCCGCTCCCAGTGGCCTTCCCTTCTAGGTTGTGCTGAATCCCATATACACTCGGCCTCCACAAGGCACCCTTGCTTCAGAGATCTGCTGAAAACTTTTTAATTATATTTAAGAAAACCTATCTGGACATCAACTCGTTTTAAACATAAATTTGTTTTTAGTTGTATAATTTTATATGTTTTTAATAATAATTATATATATAATAATTATTTTATTTATGTATTTTTTAAATAATAGTTTTGTGGATTTTAGCTGTATTTTATCAACCATTTTATTATACACACCACTTTGAAGAAATGGTTTGCAATTTTTTCTAAATAAGCGAACAGCGCTATGGCACTAGGTTCTTCCTAGCCATGCACATCTTTCTACTAGTAAAGCACCATGCTGTCATGTTTCTTCCAGCTAGCCTTGACATCTCTTAGAGTCCTCCATTCCATTCCCTCTCCCCCTATATTCTTCCAGCCTCCCCATTTGACATTCAGCATTCTGTGGCCACTGAGCAGCATGGTAAGTCCTCATTGGGTTGTTCTATGGGGGAGGGGAGTTCCCTTCTTAGTCGTCCCCCCCCCCCGAAGTGTGCTGATCATTCACTTTTGTTTTTCATGAGCCCCATTTTGGCCTCATAGTCACTGCAATTCAACATTGGAGTTAACTATTAGTATATAGGCAAAGTACGGCCCTCAGATGTTTGGGACTACAATTCCCATCATCCCTGACCACTGGTCCTGTTAGCTAGGGATGATGGGGATTGTAGTTCCAAACATCTGGAGGGTCGGAGTTTGCCTATGCCTGGTCTTGGACTAAGGGGCAGAGTTCACAAGTCCAAGATCAGAAATAAGAATTCCAAGACTGCACAGGAAATGTGAAGCAAGTTACCCTGTCAACCTGCCAAGATCAAACCCACAACCATGAGATTAAGAGTCTTCTGTGCTACCAACTGAGTTATCCCAGGACTAAATAATGTTTACCATTTATAGCTTAAAAAGAGGAAGGGGGGGAAAACAATGCCTACAACTTTTGTAAAGGTTCCCTGCCTGAGTTGTAAAGTTTTTATCATTTCATGCTATATTTAAATTTTCATACTATATTCTCATAGAATCATAGAACTGGAAGGGTGCCTGAGGGTCATCTAGTCCAACCCCCTGAAATACGATAATCTTTTTTGTCATTGTCCCATACAGAACAACGAAATTGAAAAATCTACATAAGACATTCAAAACCCAACAAGCCTGCTATCCCAGCTATCCCAACCTGGTTAGCCCCCTAAAAACTCTGATACCCCATTTTTAAATACAATATACTCCCATACAGACTCCTTACAATGCATTTAAAACCAAAATCGCCTTTGGGTAGAAACTATTTCTCAAGCAGAAATGCAGGAATATGCAGTTGCCCCATACAGGGATCGAACCTGCAACCTTGCCATTATCAGCACCATGCTCTAACTAACTGAGCTATAACATTCTTAATGTTTTGCTTTGCTTTTCTGAGAATTCCTGTTATGGGGGAAGTATATAAATGAACTTATTAAAATAAATATGTGAAAATAAATATATTAACAGCACAATTCTATCACATCTCAAAAGTGGCCATGATCAAGAGTGATATTGAGTCCTACTGGCTTCAGTGGGGCTTAATCCTAGGTAAACTGGGTTAGCACTGCAGTCTATTTGAAATAATCACCTGTAGAGTAATTTCACTTGCCTGAGGAGACCAGAAGACCTGATCACCACAAGCAGGAAACTGACTTTCAGAACAACATTACATGAAAGATGGAGTGTTTTTTCATTGTTGAAGGGAAGCATTGTCAAAGCCTGCTGGTCACAGATACCAAGTAAATGGCAGTGTGATGATCCAAAAGATGAAGGGAATGATGGATTTCACAAGCTGCTTTTCAGATTATTTTGCACTGGAAGTGATATGCGGTCAATCGTTTCAGCATACTGAAAACATGGATCAATGCAAGATGTATTGCACAGACACCAACTATTCCAGACAATGAAAGTTAATCATAGATGTTGCGCTTGTTCTTTCAGTATCAGTTGAAAGATGTGCATTTAATGTAGTTTATGAAAACAACCTCATTCTTTAATCCTGCCATCAGACTTGATCAAACCATTTTGATTAGAGTGACAGCCAAGCCTCAATCTGCCAAACCTCCCAACTCCCCAATAAAACCAGCCCTACAATTAGACCCATTTCACGCGGCGAAACTTGAGCAGCCATTAAGGAGGGGCAAATTATCAGTTTTATTATTCTCCATCGCAGGGAGTACCGTTTCTATTTTGTTGTTGCTGCTTTCAGCATCAATATTTCTTATGCCACCTCTAACCTGCCACACCCTCAAAAGCAAGCATTCCCCATGCATAATTAATGTGCATGGGTGTCTAGACCCATACATGTGATCCAAAGTTATGCAGCATATCATGGAATCTTGCAAAAGGGCTGCATTTACCTGTCAACAAAATATTGCAGCTTGATTTTGGGGGAAATGTGACATACATACAAACAAGTATCAGCTTGGGAGAGAACTGTGCTTTCTGCTCAGCAAAATGAGTTGCAAAAACAAGCCTGGTGCTTTTTGCTTGCCACAGAAAGGAAGTGAGTAGAGAGTCATAGAATTAGCGGGGAATGTTAAGCAAAGCATGTTCTCCCTGAAAAGAGAGCACGTGTTGCGGTGGGGTCTGCCAGGCCAACCCTCTATTGCCAGGCAGATAAAATGGTGATTGCCTGGAGCAACGATTGGGTGGCCGGGTTGCTGGGGCAAATTGTATGTTGCAATTTGGGGGGGTGGGACCAAAGGCTTTAAATATGGGGGCTCTCAGCTTTTACTTTCTCTTTCGCTGAGTGCATCGGATCACCTGCCCGCCCGCCCTGAGTTCCGGTTGATCTTGCTATGCCTGTCATGGGGTTGTCTGCCATTGGGGCAGGGGCCTAGTAGGAATTTTGTCCAATTGGCTGATTGGCTGGTGCCATTTGGTTTTTGCCTACTACTTAGCAATTTGTCACAACTTGTAAGGTTGCGGTTAGGGATTGGTTATAAAAATTGGTGGAGGAGGGGTCAGGATAGGCTGGGCCTGCCCCTCCAATGGTAGTGTGGAAGGGAATTCCGTTAAAGGAATCCTGGGGCTTGCCATGATTTTGTCCAATCCCTGAAATGGGACCAGGGCCAGCAAGCCTTGGGGAGCAGGTTGGGTGAGCGGTGAGGGACTGTCACTCAGCTCAACTGATCCTCAATATTGTTTTCCCTTCACTGGCTTCTGAGGGAGTTTGGAAAGTCAGTACCAATGCCTAAGCAACCACTCACAGATTATTTATTTTAATAAAGTTTGGCCAAAATTATGCCAAAAACCTTAAACAAAAATTATGTGTGATTTGTCAATTATTTTGAGGGGTGGCTTGGGGACCTCCACACACAAGCAGGTAAGAAACAGGAGTAAGGGCTGAATTTTGGAAGAAGTAGGGCAGAGCAAGGTAAAGCAATGAAAACAACTCAGACAGGTGTGAGGCATAACAATTTAGATTAACACTGGATCTGTAGACTAGCCTGTCGGCAGTTTCTTCCTACTTTATTTTAAACCAAAGCCTGTCTTCCATTTTCTTGAAAGCTTTCTTCCTCCAAAAAATGAGGCTTTTCTTCCTCATTCTCAGGGCACTTCAGAATTTCAGTGGGCACAAGGTTGAGCTGATTTTATTGCTGTGAGGTGTTATGTTTCCATCAAACATTTATCTTGTGCTCTGTTAGGGTTGCCATATTTCAGAAAGTGAAAATCCGGACAGAAGAGTTGTTGAACTTTTTAAAGTTTTGCCCAAAGTGGTTGTGGGTTTTGGAGCTATTCCTGAGGAAAACCAGCAAAACTGACACTGCCAACATGGGCTGCCATATGTCTGGATTTTCCCAGACATTTCCACAATTTCCGCCTGGACACTGCTTGGGCTGCAATATTCCAAATATGTCTGGGAAATTCTGGATGTATGGCAACCCTAGGTAGCCACACAAGAAGTGCCACT
This sequence comes from Podarcis cretensis, assembly GCF_951804945.1. Classification (NCBI taxonomy): domain Eukaryota; kingdom Metazoa; phylum Chordata; class Lepidosauria; order Squamata; family Lacertidae; genus Podarcis; species Podarcis cretensis. The sequence continues at coordinate 17,040,181 of NC_137187.1, forward strand.
TTATTATCTTTTTTCCAGGTATTTAAATGGAAGTGTGGGAAGCTGGAGAAGCTGGCTGCCAGGTTAGAATTGTTGTTTTTAAGGGATGTCCTTCCTTTTGGGAATATTTCACCAATTTCTTTAAAAGTGAACATTTCCCTTAAAACTAACCATGAGCAAGTATCCAGAGCAGAACAGACAGCTTCTCTAGTCCCACTCTTACAGCCCAGCCCAGTGGAGAAGCTATTTGTGGGATGGAAAAAATACAGGACACTCAAAAAGGCACAAAAATTAGCACAGTACTATTTCTTTTACAAAGGCTAGGAGAATGCAGCCCCTCACCCACTCAATTCAGAAAAGAACATAACAGTACACATTTCAGTGTAGGGCAGGATTGTGGAGCTGTTCCTGCTTCCTTCAGTATCCTTCCTTTCTCCACTTCTGTAGTTGTCAAAATTAAGAACTAATTCTAGAGAGTCTGTTCTTTTGCTGGTTGTAAACAAATCAGAGATGAGAAGGAAGACACAAGAGCAATAAGCAATCGTTATTTCACAATATCTCCCCTATTTTGCCAGAAATAATTCTGATGCTATCCAACTTTATGTACAGATGTTGACCATTTATGAAAGCTTCTAGGGCTTTGTGGGGTGTTGGTGGACAGTAAAGAACTCCCCAGTTTTGAAAACCCAGACACACAACCTCACAAGGAATCATATAGCAAGCTTTGCAATCAGCTTCTTTCTGCCCATCACTCTATTCCTTTGAAACCAAGTCTTCTGAGTCATACCAAATGTATCTAAGAGAGCAAATGTATTCAGCAAAAATATGCCGGAACATCCTTGTATCTGGCCTTTGTTGGGATGCATTCGTTTTTTTCTCTCCAGCTCCTGTGCTTTAGCTTAGCTCATCCTCGAGCATTCCTTAATCCCGCCAGGGAGATGTCAGTAGAAGTTGGCATATCAAGATTTTATGAAAAGGGAAAGTGTATTTGAATTAAAGTTTCATTATGCAACAGGGCTGGAACCAAATCGATGATAAAAATTCATAAGAAACAAGCGACAGGTGGATATGCAAAGAGCTGCAAGAAACCATTGCTGGGCTTGCTTGAAAGAAAGGTAATCCCATTTCTCAGCTACACAAATAAAGGTTATTTAAAACAGGGCATTTGAAATAGCAGTTTGTGGAGAGCATGAGCATACAAAGGGAAGAAGTTTGCTAAGAGTCCAATATTGTGCTTGCTTATGTGTGTCTTACTGCATATGGTGAGACTAACTCCCTAGCAAATGTACACGACACTGTAGTTTTTTAAGGAGTGAGCAAGCCAAACACAGTGAGACTTTCTTCTGAGTAAGCAAGCATTGAATACATACAATACTATGGACACTTGTTTGGAAGCAAGTCCAACTGTAATCAATAGGATTCTCCTCTCCCCAGCAACCACAGTTAGGTTTAAATAGCCTGGCTATAATCCTAAACTCATAATCTTGACTGCGAGTCCTGGAAGACCTGCCCTGTGCTTTGCTGGCCTTTTTCTACCAGGCCTGGATGGGTGGGGCCCTGACTGACTCCAGCTACAAAAGCTGAGGCTGCTGAACAAACTATTGGGCTGAGTATTAATTAGGGAGTTATATATATATATATATATATATATATATATATATATATATATATATATGGGAGCTGCAGGGTTGTTGCTGTTGTTGTTATCACTATTAAATTTTGCATCTTTACTTTAGATCTTATTATGATTGATGTGGAAAATAATTTGATTGTGTACTTTTGATGTTTTGTTTCTTGTTTATGACTCTTTTGTTATTTTTGTTATTATGCAATTCTTTTCCTTGTTGCAAGCTACCTTGACATGGTGTGAACTATGAACAGGCAGCATAAAACTAAAATTATGCATGTATGTATGTGCAGTGGTACCTCGTGTTACGGACAGGATCTGTTCCGGAGGCCGGTCCATAGCGTGAAAAGCCCACAAAGCGTGTTCTCCCTAACAGAGAGCACGTGTTGCGGTTGGGGGAACAGGCCACCCTGCCGTGACTAGGCAAATTTGGTCAGCAACCCTAGCCTTTAAGGGGTTAATTGGGTTGCTGGGGAATTTTGATTGTTGCCAATTCAGAGGAGGGGTCAGAGGCTTTAAATATAGGGGCCAGACATGGGGACGTCCTCTTGGCCATTTTGCACCGGATCACATGGAGCACTTGGACAATCTTCTCATTGTCTGGTTACATTTCTTTATTTCTTCATTTCCCCTTTCTTTTTAATCCTCTCTAGTCCCTTAAATAATTTAATTCCGCCCCCTTTTTCCTGTTCGATTTCCCACCCCACCCCTTAACCTGCCCTGTGGGAAGATTCTCCCTATAGCCGTGCCTTGCCTTTCCCAATAGGGAGAGAGCCCCCGTTAGGGGCTTTCTTTCGCAAAAGGTTTCCCCCATTTTGCCTGTTTAATTGTGGGGCTAGTCAGGGCTGTTCCTAGCTTAGCTGGAATCACTTTCGTTTATAGTATCCCCGAAGGTTGGCTTTAATTTGAGGGTGTGCAGCGCTGTTGGCCAAATTTTAAGCTAGCCTTGGGTGGGAGCACTAATTTGGCTTCCTTTAATATTGCTATGAGACTAAGATTCTCAAGAGCAGAAACAGGGAGGCCTATTCGGCCTGCACATTAACATCCAAGCCTGTCTGCTACAGGTAGCAGTTACTTGTTAAGTCTCTGCCACGTGACTCATTCTCGCTATAGGAATGTATCTGCTTGCAGGCCCAGTTGCTCCTAATGTATATCTGAGGCAGACAAAGGGCCCCGGAGGCTCTCTGTGCCTCCAAGGACTATGAGCACTCTGTATATGTTCTTGAACTATGCCATTTCTGAACAAGTTTATTTTCTTTAAGTTTGTTTTGCCCTGATAGTGGCGAATGCCATTTTAGAGACGAGCCATTGTGGCTTACTGGCTAAAGTGTAAGACCTGGGAGACAGGGTTCATATCCCCCTCTTAGCCATTGTTATAACAAAACAAAACTAACTGCTCCTTTTAGGCTATTCTGTTGCTGGGTAGTTCTGCCCATTTGTGCTAAAAGAACTTTGGGTTTTCTTGAAGGGGTGCTTCCCTCTAAAAGGGCAAGCAGGGGTACCTGGACAAGCTGCGGGCTACCTCAACTCTCCTATTTCACTGGAAACATTTATGCCTGGCCTAGCAGGTGATCCTAGGGCTTTGCCCTAGAATTTGATGGCCTGGAAGCGTTTCCGGCCTGAGTAGTGTTCCCATGTGGTCTATAAGCATTGGTTTCACTGGGTCAGCGCATAGTGCCGGTAATGCCTAGGTTGCAGGATTGGTCCCTGTATGGGACAGCTGCATGCCCCCCCATTGCTCTACCTGGACACTTAGGTCCTTTTGGTGGTTACCTCACTGCGAGGGATGTAATGGGCGCCACATTTGCAATATGCAAGTGGGAGAAAGCACCTTTGCGTGCCCGCATTGTAGTTTGCTCTGTGCATTGCAGGGCACGGCGCTGCACGGGCTGCAATTGCATTGCATTGCATTGCGTGTGAGATTTGCAGTTGCATTGCACGGAGGGTGTGTTTGCATTGCACGGAGTGTGTAGTTGCATTGCACAGAATGTGTGCATCGCATGGAGGGTGTAGTTGCATTGAACGGAGGGTGTAGTTGCATTGCACGGAGGGTTTGTGTGTGCATTGCACGGAGTGTGTATTTGCATTGCACAGAGCGTGTTTTTTGCATTGCAGGGCGTGTGTAGTTGCATTGAACGGAGTGTGTAGTTGCATTGAACGGAGTATTTAGTTGCATTGCATGGAGGGTTTGTGTGTGCATTGCACAGAGCGTGTTTCTTGCATTGCAGGGAGTGTGTAGTTGCATGGCACGGAGTGTGTAGTTGCATTGCATGGAGGGTTTGTGTGTGCATTGCACAGAGCGTGTTTTTTGCATTGCAGGGAGTGTGTAGTTGCATTGCACGGAGTGTGTAGTTGCATTGAACGGAGTATGTAGTTGCATTGCACAGAGGGTTTGTGTGGGCATTGCACAGAGTGCGTAGTTGCATTGCACAGAGCGTGTTTTTTGCATTGCACGGAGTGTGTGTCGGAAAAGGAAGCTGGCTCGGCGGCAGCTTTGTCAGGACTTCTTTAGGGGTTCTGGCCAGCGTCGGCCCTGTAAATTTACATATCATGATGGCAGCACAAGATGCCCCCTGCCCAAGCGCTGGAAGCTGGCAAGCAATAGCTCAATACCTTTTGCCCATATTCCCATTTTATTTAGGGATCCAGTGGATATCGTTGCTAAAACAAACCACTTGCCTATGGAGAACCTGTCTGCCTTTAAGGAAGTTATTTTGTAAAACTTCCTCTGTAGCAAGTGATGCTTCATCAGATCCGATCTTGCTGGGTCACTTAATTAATCTTCCCACTAGGCCAGGCTGCCTGCGGCCTGAGGTCCCCTTACCTTTGTGTATGCCTACCAAGTGTGGTGAAGGCAGATATCAGGCGATGGTAGCAATTCCTGAATGTATGCAATAGTAGTTCGCCATGGCAGGATACCTTGAACCCGCTCAGGGATTTTCAGGTTCATGCTGGTGCTGCTGGATCTTTGCCCTTTGGTTTTATTTCAAGGGCCACTGGTGTGCAAAGCTATGGCCTCAAGCCCGGTGTGGTGAGGCAATCATGTGACATAACTTTTCTTGAGTTTTTTCCCATTGTTGTAGCAGTTCACATGTGGCCCGAGGAGTCCAGTGACCATCGGATCTGCTTTTGGTCTGATAACCAGGTAGTGGTGAGCGTCTTGGCAAAACGGTCCTCACGCTCCAGCAGATTCTCCGCCCCTCCGCTCACGCTTTCGAGCTGCGCCGCTTAAGGTTTAATATTGTGCTTCCTACTCTCCAAATTACGGGATCCTCTAATGATGTTGCTGACACTCTATCCCATTTTCAGATGAAGCGCTTCAGATCCTGGGCTCCAGACTCAGTTGTTGCCAGACTTTGCCAGACCACCTGTGGCATTTTGGCAACAATTAGTATTTACAGAGAGCAGCAGCCATTTCCCCTTCTGCTTTTAGCTCTTATGGGATGGCCTGGATGGATTTCTTAGCCTTAACCTTACAGTCCTCGGCCATTCAGATGAATTAGCCCCCATCCTTTGAGCAGATCCTGCAGTATTTGGTCCACCTGCTGCAGATTGGGCGTGCTGTTATAACTATCAGAATTCAGTCTGCTGCAATGTCTGTTACACTGAAGCTTTAATTTTCAGAGACCCTTGTATAAAGTTTGTAGTGCGCAGGGCCTTGGAAGGTTGGAATAGGCTCCAATCTCATAGGACAGCGGGCAGGAAGTTGGTCAATTTTACCTATGTAGTATCTGCAACAGTTAAAACTTGTCTGCTGGTTAAAGATCAAGGCGAGATTCCTTTCAGTAGTCCATTGCATTTTCGCACTGAGGGTTAGGAAAATGGTTGTTGGTGCCAGCATGGGGCTGAGAGTCTGGAGGCTTATTGCTTCAGGACTTTTCCTTATCCTTTGGAGCTTGTCTTTAGAATCGGGAACTCTAAAACAGACTTAGTGGGCAGGAGTGCCACAATCAGGGTTCCCGCCACAGGTGAGGAGGGCCCTTGCCCGGTTATGGATAACAGAATATTTGGCTTTTCATTCCCTGGGGGCTGGCCTGCTCCTAGTGCATGAAAATGGGTTCCCGTTAGCCAGGCATCAATGTGCTTACGTCGTGCAACAGCTATTACGGCCTGCGGCTTGCTTACCGCTGAACATGCCTCATTCCTTCCGAATAGGACTGCTGCAAAGGCTGCAGACTGGGGGCCTGTCAGTAGACAGGATTGTGAATACGGGTCATTGGAAGTCTTACGCTGACAAGGGTTATATCAAGAAGTGTCAAATGAGGTCTGTGCTGATGCTTGTCTGTTATTTCCTTTTCATAGGAGCAGCTGTGCACATTTGGGTCACAGCATCGTATACTAGGCTGGCAAGCATGTTGACGAGTTTGGACTGGGGCGCCATCTCAGTCTTCCTGCCCATGTGAACATTTACTGGATGTCCTGATGGGGAATGCTTTGGGAGGAGATCCTTCCTTTGGTGTGGTCAAGTGTGACCTGTGCAGGTCCTCCCGCAGTGCTGGTGGTACAGCTGGGCGAGAATGTTTGCTGTCTTCCTCCAGCATAAGTTGCATTCCTGCATGCAAGAGGGCTTGGATTGAGTTGATGGCAGCTCTCCCTGGACTCATAATAATTTAAGGCATTGGTTCAAGGTGGTCTGGAGGGGGGGTTGGAGCACCTGTCCCCTCCAATGCGCAAAGATATTCCATTAAGGGAATCCAAGGATTCGCTATGCTTTTGTCAACCCCTTTCGAGGGGTAGGGCCACACAAGAGTCCCTGGGAGCATTTGGGGGTGAGCTTGAGTCTGATCCTGTTTCATTGCTCCCCCACGCTGTTTATTTGTACTGACGATATGGTGGGGCCCAGTCGTCAGTGCTGCCCTGCTAAGGTCAGGTGCAGCTAGTCGGGAACCAATGCCTAGACAAACTACCACTGAGCAGGCCAGAAAGCATGTTAATAAGGCGGTGGACAATAGAATAAAATAAAGTAAATAAAATAAATAAATTAACAAATAACAAAATAAAATAGGTCCTTGCTTTAGGTGGTTCTGTAATATTGCACCCTGCTATTTTCTTCAAGGCTGTTGCCCTCTTTAGGGCAGATGGGGTGCATCTTTCCCCTAAGGGGAACGACACCTGGCGGGATGCGATTGCCTTGGGATTCATTGTTCCCCCCACAATGTTTGCTGGTACTGACGGTATGGTGGGGCCCAGTCGTCAGTGCTGCCCTGCTGAGGTCAGGCGCAGCTAGTCGTGAACCAATGCCTAGACAAACTACCACCGAGTAGGCCGGAAAGCGTGTTAATAAGGCAGTGGGAATAAAATACAGGTTGTGGGAAATCGAATGCATTAAAAGGTTATGTTCGTTAACATTATTGGTGTCTTACAATTTTTGCTTGTTTTATCTTAGAGCGGGTCCAGGTCTTGGCCTTCCTCCGCGTGTTCAGTTGTCCTGGCTGTCCAGACAGGGAATGCGTTGGTCAGAGCTCCTGCCACGGATCCAGGGGCAGTTGCTACGTGAAGGGTATTGTGGTGCAGCTGGGCGAGAACGACCTGGTTTCTATGGACTGTTTTTCTCTGCGTGCTGCAATTTTGACTGACCTGGAGACACTGCGGGCAATGGTGCCAACAGCTAAAATATTTTGGTTAAAGCTTTTGCAACGATGCGTGTGGAGGGGCAGTCATTGCCCAGCCGCCACTGAAAGGGCCAGAAAACGCATCAATTCCGCTGTATCTAAAAAGACTTTTGGGCTGGGTGGAGATGTGATTTCTCACCCTGAGATTCTTTTTAAGTCGCCATCCTTTTTCCGAGCTGATGGCGTGCACCTTTATGCTTCTGGGAATGAGGCTTGGATAGGTGCGGTGGTGGCCAAGCAGAGGTCTTGGTTGGGTCTGTGAGTGGTTTGGCGGTGAGCTGGAGGCTCCATGGCGGTTAGGCATTGGTTAATTGGTGCTTGGAGGGGTAAGTGCCTATCCCTCCAAATGATGCGGAAAGGGAATTCCGTTAAAGGAATCCAGGGGCTTGCCATTCTTTTCGTCCTTGTCCGTGGAGCCGGACTTGGGCCGTGCAAGCCCCACAGGAACATGAGGGTGAGAAGTGTGGGTCTGATTCCCAGCCTCATTTCTCACCCAATACTTGTTTCCCACTCTGGCTTCCGTTGGTGTCCGGAAGGCCAGCTCTGTCCCTGAGGGCATGGACAGATAGTCATAACCAATGCCTAAGCAACCACTCACATTTTTTTTGTATTTGAATAAAGTTGTGGCCAAAATTATGCCAAAAACCTTAAACAAAAATTGATGTGTGAAGTGTGAATTATTTTGGGGGGTGGCACTGTGGGACTCAACACGCAACTTGAAGCACCACATCTGCGCATGTGCGAAGCACGATTTAGCACTTCTGCGCATGCACGAGTGGCGAAATCCAGAAGTAACCCGTTCCGGTACTTCCGGGTTGCCGCGGGATGCAAGATGAAAACACGCAACCTGAAGCGGACGTAACATGAGGTATGACTGTATTAGGAAGGAAAGCTTATTAAACACATGCTCCTTTACAGCACTGGTGGCAAACCCAGGGGTTTGATTTGGCACACCAATCAAATACCCATGCCTTACCAATTTTGGTGATGACATTTTAAAAAAACAATTAGACACAGCATTGGCAGAGGTGGAGGTCAACACTCTGATGGGGCTGCATACCACTCCATCAGTCATTAGAGGAATTATTTAACCAGCAGAGAAGGGGTGGTAATCCCCATACCCCTATGTGTGCACATGGCAAGTGTGGGGTGGCTACATTAGCTACCCCTTCTTTTCATAATGAGCTTTCTTTACGGAAACCACTGAAATTGTTGAGCTTTTTAAAGAAATACCTGGAAGTTGTTGTGCTCTTTTTTTTTTTAGACAAACCCCAAAGATATAGGGTCCAATTTTTCGATTGACTTGTTTAAGATCAAAGACAAAGTGCCACCTTTTGGAAATTCCCCCAGACATCAATTCCACCTTTCAGACCTTGGTAATATCTGGGAAAATCCAGATGCACGGCAGCCCTAATTTAATCTGATTGGCAAGCGGCTCATAGGTCATCCCAAAATGGACCAATAGTTTGACTCAATAGTATAGTACAGTTTTATACTCTATACCAGGGATGTCCAGCACCCAAGAGACTGCGATCTACTCACAGAACTAAAAATTGGCAGTGATCTACCCACCCCCTTTTTTTTGGGGGGGGGGGAGAATTCTGATAAAAGTTGTTTAGCTTTTTTTAGGGAGGGAAGTCCCTTTTTGGGGGGGTTCAGGTCAGAGTTCTTGAGCATTTTTTTGGGGGGGGGATGCAAAAATGTTGAACTTTATTAAAGGGGAAAGGGGAAAACTCGCTCACAGAGAGATCACTAAGGATACAGTCAGCCTCGCAACAAAAGCTCTGTCTTCCATTCTAGGAATCGTGTGAATGAAGGGCGGGGCGGAGGGCAGGATGCTCATTTGCTACTGCAAAGAAAAAGGAGCCAGCGATCGACCACGATCTACTAAAACCTGCCGGGGATCGACCGGTCTATCACGATCAACCGGTCAGACATATCTGTTCTATACAAGCAGTGTGCTGATGCTAGCAAAGGTTGATTGGGTCATGATTGCCAAATTCCATGTATGCATATATTTAAAATGAATTTATCCTCCATCTCTATGTTTGTGTGTGTGATCTCTTGTTCTTCAGTAAGCAAAAAAGTCTGAGGCCAACACTATAAGCACCTTATACAATGCCCCACCTCCACCATTTTTTGCTGCGGTGGTTGCACTACTGCCTGTTTGGTTGAAATTCAGGCATTCCTCCCAACAGCATAGTCACTGCCAACACCTATAAATATAACTATTAGCATATGGCAGGTGATAGTGAAACCATCAAAGTGTAAAATGTAGCTGCTGTTTATGTGGGAAGCAAGGGAAGGGAGAACATTCCTATTTTAGGAAGACAAGTGAATTTCAGAGTAAACAACCGATACCTATTTCAATAAAATTACTCTGTACACTAAAAGTGCAATACAGGCATTAGAATTTGGAATAATATAAATATTTCTGCATTTCTGTGGAGGTAGTCTAGCCATGGGTATGTTTAATGATCCTCACGCTGAGGGAGATAGGTAGAAATGTGATATTTTTTAAATCATCACATAATCACAGTGTCTTGGATTCCATAAGACCAGCTTTGTGGGCAGCCTGAGAATACCTCAGCCATTTTGACATCCACTTTGATTTGTCTATCAAAGAAAAATGGATGTTGTATTTTCTGATTTTGGGGGGTATATGATGGCCTCTTGGACATTACATGTACTAGCTTTCAGGTCCCTAGGTCCTGTGAAAGTACACAAAATGCTGCAAAGGGTGAGTCAGTGAGGACCAGGCATACACAGAACAGCATTTACACAGAAGTGCTGAGATAAGTTGCAATTGAAGGCCATTTGCATCTGTGTCCTACATCTCCTGCCTAGCAATGCATATTTGAAAGCAAATATACAGTTTCAGAGTACACAGGTATTCAACATTATTATTATTAATAATAAATGATAATACATGTTTTAATATACTGTCCTTCTTCCAAAAGGAACCCAGGGCAGTGCACAATGTAACAAAAATAACCACTGCTTTTTTCCAGACAGAACTCGCTGGCGCTCTGTTCCAGCACCTCTCAGTTGGGCACCATTGCCATTCTAAAATAAGAAGGGAGGTGTTCGTGTGAGTTCTGCACCTTTTTTTTAGAAGAATAGCACTGAAAATCACATACAGTGGTACCTCGGGTTAAGAACTTAATTCGTTCTGGAGCTCCGTTCTTAACCTGAAACTGTTCTTAACCTGAGGTACCACTTTAGCTAATGGGGCCTCCCGCTGCTGCCGCCGCACGATTTCTTTTCTCATCCTGAAGCAAAGTTCTTAACCCGAGGTACTATTTCTGGGTTAGCGGAGTCTGTAACCTGAAGCATCTGTAACCCAAGGTATGACTGTACATGCATTCATGTTTAGTACATTTAGTAGCAAACATATCTAATTCTCTAGGTAGGAATACTTTAAGCTGCTTATTCTGCCCAAAACTGCCTCTGATTTAAGGAGAAAACTTGTATAGATCTTTCCAGGTTTTTGCAAATATCTGACCCGAGCCTACTAAATTACACTTTAAGGCTCTTTGATCTAATATCGGTCTCTTAAGCCCTTTGGAACTCATGACAATAGGTCTATGACGGAGAAATATGCCCTTGTCCACAGAGGCTACAAATCTTTCCAAGAAGAAATCAGATCAACACATAGCCTTTCAGTCTAGAAATGCTACTGTTCAAATTGCATTCAGATAGAGCAGGGGGGATTGTCATAAGCTCCTAAAGACATGCAGCAACAGCTGAATATAGCGGTGGATAAGCAGGTGAGTATTCTGAAACAAACAAAGAAGTTAACTGCGAAAGTTGATGTTTTTCCTAATGCAAAATAATAAAAGAGGAGTGGGGGAGAAGAGCAGTCCTTTGGCTATCTAGGAAGAATAAATCTATTCACTTCCATGTTGTCATCAAACTGATGATTTGTTTTTGTGTAATTCAAGTTAACTTGACAACTGGCAAATTTTACAAGGTTTAAGATTTACGAGCAGTCATAATAATGAAAAGCTTCGGCTGAAAAATGGGAAGAATAAAGTACCCTAAGAAGTAAGCATGAAACATAGGCTTCAAATATCATGATGGGGATAATATAAGCCTGGGAGGGGGGTGTCACTGGAAACAAAGCCTGAATCACACAATGTTTTAATCTATTTCTTTTATACTAAAAACCTGGGGCTATACGTGTATAATTGTGTGAAATACTATAACTCAGTGCCAAGGCACACACAAAACACAGGCCAAGTGGTGGATTGCTTAAACCAGTAGTTCCCAATTAGCTATCTACTGTGGGCCCTCGTTTTTCAACAGCCAAGCCACGGACCCCCGACTTTTGAAAATTTTGACATCTCCATGGTAGATTTTGTTACGTGAATGGTGCTATGGCCCATTTTCATTTTCTCCAACAGAAGCACCAAATTGAACTATGTAAGCCCAAATAATCTTTCGCTGAGCGACAACAGCAAGTGGAGATGTGTTCAACAAATGTGTGTTTGTTTGTGTGAGCGTTTAGAGGAAAAACTGAGCTGACGTTTATACCTGCAATTAACTTTCCAGTCAGCTTCATTACACTGGTGCTCAAATACCTTACATCATGTACAAAGATGTAGCAACCAAAACAGACTGCATTGGTTCTGGATTTGAGAATGCAAATACAGATTTAAATGGATCTTCATTAGGGGTGTGCAATTTTATTTTATTTTTAAAGTCACAACGCCACTTGTTTTTATTTTTAAAGATCTCATCTTTTGTTTTCCATTCACTAGAATCACATTTGTTTCATTCCCCTCCACCTCAATGACATTCATTGTTCCCTTCCTTTGTTTTTACCACCTCCTTTGGTGATCACAGCAGCAGTGGTCCTCTCACCTTCCATTTTCATCTCCCAGAGTGCCCAGATATCACATCATTCCATGACATTATTTGCAGGTGCAAGTGTGAGAGAGATAAACAGCTACTGGAGGCTGCCATCCCCCCCCCCCCCCGAGTGTTGTCATGGCTAAAAATTGGCTGCTGTTTCTTTAATGCTAAAAGAACTAAGTGAGCATGAGTTAGCAGCCTACAATGACTCATGCAACCTTTCACCAAATTGTACTGTATATATAGAGTGGTCAGTGGTTGCGTTCGGTGTGGGTTGGTTGGATGGTAGAAAGCTGGTTGCGTTTGGATGAGGGGGGGAAAGCTGTCAGTCGTGGTTGGAGAAGAAGACTTTTTAAGAATAAAAGCAGCAATACTCTGCAAGAATACGCTTTCTCAAAGACTCTTTTGTGCTAACTAAGGTCTGAGGACTAGGCAAAGGAGTAAAAAGGAGGTCAGAACCTTTTCTTTTTCAAAACGACAAGTGTAGCAGAAGAACATTATAGGGGCATTCTGGGAAAAGAAGATGGCAGCCATCCTGAGAAGAGAAGCCTTCTCATAAGTAACTCTCCTCAATCACAAACAAGTGATGAATATGTACAACTGGGTAATGAAAATGGACCACATTCTGACCTATTGGTTGCTGATAGCATTATATTTCATAACAAATACAAAAGGAGCAGAATAAATTCCATCCATCTCAATTTTTTACTTCCTATGAAACAAATACACTCCCCCCACTGATTTGTTTGTTTATTTTGGAACACATTTATTCTGTCCTTTCCCCCTTCCAATTGAGTTGTCAAATCAATATCACAGTGGAAGATTTTTCATGGACCCAGGAAACACAGAGAAGTCTTAAAGAGAATGTGTCCAATTTGCCCAGGGGGTGCTATCTTTATATACCTCAGCTGAGACATGGATCATTAGAATCGAGGCTGTACAAGAAGGTAAAAGCAGAATTTGAAACATCCAGCAATAACATATTTTTGCAAAGCTTTCACAAAAAAATGAGGAAATCTGCAAAGGCTAAATGATTTGACGTGTAACAGTAGCTTTGGGATGCAGGTTCATCTGTTTTGGAAGCACTGTGTCTTTCCTAATTTAACTAATTGTTTGGGACCAAATTAGATCTGTTAAAAATGATGTTCTGGTCCCACCCCCCCCCCCATTTGCCACAACAAAGAATCTAAAAACTGCTATATATACTTTTTTGTTTTCCTTTTCACAGAAGTTCTGAAATTTGCAGTCATACATCTAGGGGTTTTCCTACAGGGTATCATTAAAATCTGATTTTATTTTTTAAATTTTTTTTAAGACTCTCCTATTTTCTCTCAGACTTCAATGCAGGTTTTTTATGATGTAGCCACTCCTTCTGAAAGGAGAAAGCTTGAAAATTTCAGAATGACAACTCCAATGGACATATTTTGGGGTGGGTATAACAGGAATCATAAGCGGCAGAGTATTGGAGGAATAAAAAAGCATGGGAACCCAGGAATGATGAGGATGGGGAAAATGTCACCCTCCAGTAAGAAGCCTGCCCCTTTGACGGTCATTGGTCCCTCACCACCAATGATGGAGGTGCAACTTTTTCTCCCTGGGAGTGAGATATATCTTCTTCTTGAGGAAGAGGTGGGCATGGGGAAAAAAGAGCATGGATCACCAGAAAAGACCGGTGTGTGTGTGTGTGTGACACAGTTGAAAAATTAGCTGCTGTTTCTTTAATACAAAAGGAACTGAGTCAGTATGAGTCAGTGGCCTACAATGAATTGGCAAAACCTGAATGACTCATGCAACCTTTCACCTACATATGCCTGCATATATAGAGTGGTCATTGATTGTGTGAGTGTTGGGTTGGTCGGATGGTAGAAAGCGGGTTGTGTTTGATGTACAGTGGTATCTTGGGTTACAAACACTTCAGGTTACAGACGCTTCAGGTTACAGACTCCGCTAACCCAGAAATAGTACCTTGGGTTAAGAACTTTGCTTCAGGATGAGAACAGAAATTGCACAGCGGCAGCGGGAGGCCCCATTAGCTAAAGTGGTGCTTCAGGTTAAGAACACTTTCAGGTTAAGAACGGATCTCCAGAACGAATTAAATTCTTAACCTGAGGTACCACTGTATATAAAAGCTGTTGGTCATAATTGGAGAAGATGATTATTTTTTAGAATAAAAGCAGCATTCTGCAAAGTACTCTTTCTCAAGGACTCTTTGTGCTGACTAGGGTCCGAGGGCCAGGCAAAGGAAGCAAATGAGGTTAGAACCTTTTTCCTCCCCCCCCCCAAACAACTGACGGGGGGATGTCACTTCCCACCAATATCATTGCAACTCCAAGGGTTGTTGGTTTGGGGTTGAGAACCCCATTTTTTTTGAGGATACAGGTCCTTTTCAGACCTTTCCATCAACTTGCATAGGGGAAAGAGCTGATGGTGGGGAAAAATAGACCCAGCTGATTTTCTTTTTTAAAAACTTCAATGACCCTTCCTCAAATCATTGTGATTGGAGTGCTCTCGGAAAATCATTCATTGTGATTCAGTCATAGAACTGTCAGCCAGACAAAAAAAGATCTCTCCAGGCCCACCCCATTGGTGTTTGCCTTGTCAGCTTGACTTCATAATAAATAGATAAACAGCAACACAACATTGGGGGTGGTGTGGTGCACCTAGGTTACAGAGAAACATGGGATTTTAGAGAGCCAGATCTGACTTAACACACCTTGTTAATTGTTGTCCGGAGGAGTAAAAAACTTAAACACATTGCAGGGTTCCCAAAAATAGACCAGAGACAATTGTACTTCATCCAACAGAGCAGCCTTACTGCTACTGAAGGCAAATGAGCATCATGGTCAACAATCCAATACATTCAGGATTGGCACTGTCTGTAAAAAATCCAGTTGCAGCACTTAGAATAAAACTTACAATACTTCTATTAAGACTAAACTTAACACTAAGCATACAGAACACCACACCAGAACAAAGAGGCAGAAAAAGAAAGTGATTGAAAGCCCAGGCTCCTTCTGGCCTTACTATGATAGTCAGCACGACCTTCACAGAAAGATAAAAGAACCATTTTAAACCAGCTGTACTCAGCTTCCCAGAAGGAATAACCCAAACAACAGAAACCTTCTGCCTGTTTCTTTCACATAGAAAGAAACCTTCCAGAACCCTCTTGAATTAATCAGAACAGGAAAGATGTCTACACATCAGATCAATACTTTCTGTACTAAGAAATGCAAACTGACTTCATAATAAATAGATAAACAACAACACAACATTGCCGGGGGGGGCACCTAGGTTACAGAGAAACATGGGATTTTAGAGAGTGCCAGATCTGACTTAACACACTTTGCTAATGACTCAAACCCACTTAAGGATGTGAAAGCCTGCCCTGGATCACTTCTATGCATCTTGTAACTTGGGAGGTACACAGAGCCAACACTCACTCCTAATAATAATGCACTTCTGATGTGTGATATAGTTACTGAAATCCTATAAATATATCTACTGAGAAGTAAGCCCCCTTTACTTGAATGTGGCTCATTCCCAGGTTTGTGGATGTAGGACTGCAGCCTTCATGTTCAAACAGGTTGAACTAAAAGTGATGCCTTCCCACAAATAGCACAGCTAAACCCAGATGAACCATATAATCCTGTTCTCTATTACTTCATCTTCATAAACCAATCAAGACTGCTGCCTCCGGTGTAATCTAAAATACCAAAAGCAATCTGGAAAGAAAGAATAAAACAAGCGTGAACTATACATACATGCTTACTTCTCTCTCTTCAGAATTCAATTTTCATCTATTTTCATTACTGCCTTTAATGGCTGACATTTTTAATGGTAACTCTAAACCTTAAAAAAAAAAAAAATAGTGAAAAGATTGGTTCCAGAGTCTTTAACATCAAATGCTACTCCCAGACAAATATCTGTTTAGGAGCAGTTTGACTATAGCACAGTCGTACCTTGGAAGTCGAACGGAAGTCTGTTCAACTTCCAAAACATTTGGAAACCAAAGCACAGCTTCTGATTGGCTGCAGGAATCTCCTGCAGTCAATTGGAAGCCACAGAAGCCCCATCGGATGTTCAGCTTCCAAAAATAGTTCACAAACCAGAACAGTCACTTCTGAGTTTGCGGCGTTCGGGAGCCGAAATGTTGGAGAACTAAGCTGTTCAAAAACCAAGGTATAAGAAAACAAGAGGGCTGGGAAGAGAGCTGAATGCAACCTCACAAAATGGCTTTCAATCAATAGATAATCCCCAGTACAAACGGAAAAAACCAGGTTCGCGGTTTTCAGAATGCTACAACAGCACCTCAAACACCAGTTTGAGGACAGCGTCATAATTGTTTATCAGGGAGAAGGTTTGGATGGAGAGAGAAGTAGAGGGCCGGGCGACTTTGAAATGACCCGCAGGTCAATTGAGAATGCTTTCCACCACTCCAGTCCCTTGTGGTGTAGTGATTAAGAGCGGTGGACTAGTAATCTGGTGAACTGGGTTCGATTCCCTGCTCCTCAACTTGCAGCTGCTGGGTGACCTTGAGCTAGTCACACTTCTCTGAGGTCTCTCAGCCTAACTCACCTCACAGAGTGTTTGTTGTGGGGGAGGAAGGGAAAGGAGATTGTTAGCTGCTTTGAGACTCCTTAGGATAGTGATAAAGCGGGATATCAAATCCAAACTCTTCTTCTTGTAAGAGGACAACACCTGGAGAGTGGCAAAAGAATATGTGCTTTCTGCCTGTAGCAGGGCAGGGAGCCTCTGGCGCTTTAGAAGCGAAAAGTGATGTAATGAGAACTGCTACCATTGGCAGCTTCCACCCATCTCCCATTTTCACAGGAGGATTGTGGCGTTTCCCTACCTGAAGAGGCCAGGAAATCTGGGCAGAGCTCAGTGGAGGGACACATCCACTTGACTCAACCCCCTACCCCCCAGCACAGTGGTAAAGGGGTCTTAATTGCTCTGTTACTTGAGACACAGTCTGAGCGTATTCGCCCCCATTACTCGTCTCCCTTCAAACCTGACAAGCAAATGGCAAATATCCCGTAACAACCCCTACCCTGAAAACTCATAGGTTATCATTGAAAACTTCCAAGGAAAGTGATTCCCCCCCCCCCCCAGGCATGCTGCTGAATTGCTCTTACAGCCAACTCGAATATGATGCAAAAGGAGACGAGTGGGCGTTTTTCTCTTCTCTCCTTGCTAGTTCTGCAACATGCACAGCAGATAAAGGGGTGTCTCCTGGTCCCCTCTTCATATTGAGAAATGCAACTTATACTTGGTTCTGTTCCTTCACATTTTTCTATATTCATTGGCTCATTGTTTGTTTTTTGCAATTTTCTAAAATCTAAATATGCACTTAATGTGATTTAGCAAGTAAGTTTCTTGTCAAAATTTAAGGAAAAAAAAAAAAAAAAAAATTTAAATTTAAGAGATGTGCCTTTGGCCCCAAACTAATACCAATAGGTTAACACAATATTAATTCTACATAACCTTATTTTTCACCTATAAAAACAAGAAAAGTGGGGCAGGTGTGTGTGCTTACAGTTTACGGGGAGAAATTAAATTCAAGTTTTTTATTGCCAAAGAATGGTTAACTGTAATTTTTCTCCAGCGCAGAGTCAAACTCTGATTGATTTGATAACCAGTTTAAATGTACAAACAATAAAAGCATTCATGTATGTTAATGTGATTCCACTAAAGGGCAGCTTGAATGCTTTCATCTGTCTCATTTTTAACACATTTATAGTCACATTAATTATAGGTGCATAATAGAAAAAATGCTGTTATGAAATACATTTAAAATACATTAATAGAATTTTTCAGTTGCAAGACTTCTGGTGCTTATATTTAATTCAGATTAATTTGGTTTCATAAAAGGAACCCAGCTAACTTCAGCTTCCCAAGTGCTGCCCGGCATTTATTATATAAACGAAACACGCTGCTGATTAATCAGTTGCACTAATGCAAAACCATATTTGTGGATCACATTCATAGCAAGAAAATTTAATGCAGCTAAAATGACAAAGCTTGGGCAGCTTGATTTTCATCTCAGGGCTGTGAAGAAGGGGAGTTGGTAGGACTGTTATGTGAGCAATGCTGAAGAACTCATTTTCTTCCGCAAAGCTAGTGCCATCCAGAGAATTCCATGCCAGGAGAGGATAGGGTACAGTATTCGCTTTTCCGCACACTCCTTAACTTACAGGTCGGGGTGGGGGAGATATTGAATTGATTTACACCTAATTCACATCTCCCAAAACCAACAACTGAACCAAAACACACCTGTCCTTTGAAATTTGCACTACTCTGAATTTTCTGGTGCACTTTTCCGACCAGAAAGTGTGCACCAAACCCATGTATTAGTGAAAATAATAGAAAAGCTACATTATATTAGAGAAAGCTTTGCATTTTTTATTTATTTTTTGCATATACCAGGCTTTTCATACAAAAAATGTGTATTTGGGATAATGTTGACAAAAATGAATACTTTTTTATGCAAACTTTTTTTTAAAAAAGAAACAAATTACCAACTAATGTGGAAATGGGGTGAGCTTTGGGAAAATGAGAAACTGAAATTGATATATTTGTCCACTCCTAGTTCCTCCTATATGTATAACTCTTTGTGTATATGCACTGGGGATGTCTGATCATAGCACTTGTACATTAAAAAAATATAATGCGAATGCTGTATACATCTCAACAGATTAGTTCCAGGAGCAAACCAATGCTTCCTGCGACATAATAGGATAGTAAATTATTCCCTCTGAATATTCTAATTTATTTAATACTATTTGTTTTGGGCTCTGTAAAGCTGATTATATAAATTTGTTACTGGGCAGTTTTTGCTGCCTTTTGGCACAACAGATATGCATTTTATTTTCTCTGCACCACTGTGTTTCTGACAAAACACCTGAAAAAACATTCAGAGTAAAGGAAATGTGAAAAAGCACGCAATGGCAAATCCATTTATTTGCTCTGCGTTCTGCTTCTTGGAGATAGCTGTGTTTCAAGAGGAAACGGTTTCACAGGTATCTGAAGCATTTTTCATGTACCCAACACCAGTTAATCCAGCATCTTCGTGGTATCTTGCAAGAATCACAATGCTGTTTTATAGCATCCTTCCGCTGAAAATAAGTGTGAGAAATTCATCATCATAGCAGAGTGAACCAGGAATAACCAGCAAATGTGTTTGGAGCAAGGAGAACAGGCATTCCACAATCCATAAGCCACTTATGCTGAGACATGACCCTGGAAGTGAGCCAAAATTGGGACTGGTGACTCACACGGGTTGAGTTTCATACACCTGAACCCAATTTATTTCAACACACACACACACACATTCTTTTGATGTCATAGCTGAACATCTTTTGGCTTCCTTTGCAGCAGCACAGTAAAATGGCTACTTTCATTTTGGAAAACAACAAACCCATAATTTAGATATGAAATGAAACCATTTTATTGCATCTTTGATGGAATCTTTTGGAATTTCAGGTCCATTTCATTATATAAGCCATAAGGAACTTTTTATTCATGTTTGTGTCGGCACATAGTTTTCTTTAGCACTTCAAGATCACAAGCCATCATGGCACTACATCACTCCAGACATTACATCATAAGAACAGCTCCAAAGCAGATACTGTAGGTGATTGTTTGCATTGCGTACAGGTAGTCAATGTGATGCTCTCCAGGTGTTTTTGAACTATAATTCCTATCATCTCTGACCATAGGCCATGCTGGCTCGGGCTGTTGGGGAGTTGTTCAGCATCATCTGAAAGGCAGCATGGTGGCCATCCATAAAGAACACACAAGGAAAGCTGCTCTTGCAACATGGTAAGCCTCTACCCTAAAACTTGAAATAATTTTGCTTCCTCTTGAAAATAATGGGATGCCATCTTACAGGAAGTGGGGGATTCCACTAGTTGAGCTGCTGTGGTGCAAGACCTAGGAGACCAGGGTTCAAATCCCTACTCAGACATTAAGCTCATTGGGTGATCATGGGCCAATCACAATCTCTCAGCCTAACCTACTTTAGGGGACGACAGAGGACGAGATGGTTGGACAGTGTTCTCGAAGCTGCGAACATGAGTTTGACCAAACTGCAGGAGGCAGTGGAAGACAGGAGTGCCTGGCGTGCTCTGGTCCATGAGGTCACGAAGAGTTGGACACGACTAAATGACTGAACAACAACAACCTACTTTACAAGGCTGCTGTGAGAATAAAATGGGGTGGGGTAGAACAACGTGTGCCATCTTGAGATCCTTTGTGGAAAAGGTGGGATATAAATGAAATAAACAAGTAATAGTTATAAATGTCTCTCCTCCAGCACCTTCTGACTTGGGTGACTCTTTTGTCTAGACCAGGATTTCCCAAACTCGAGTCTCCAGCTGTTTTTGGACTACAACTCCCATCATCCCTAGCTAGCAGGACCAGTGGTCAGGGATGATGGGAATGGTAGACCAAAAACAGCTGGAGACCCAGGTTTGGAAAACCCTGGTCTAGACGTTGGCCTTTTGAGCTACTCTAGGCTGCTGCTTGCGGCCCAGTCCTGCCGCAACTTGGAGAGGCTAGAAGGCTCTGGGGTAAAGTCGTGGTTGCCTGCCAGGGTATGACCAATAAGCATAGACCCCTGACACCAGCCCTGGCCTTGACGATCAAAATTACAGGAAACACTGATGAACATCAGAGCCAAATATGCAATTCTGTGAAACCACATCTGACAACACCATTGCTAATTCACAAATCAATGAACAAGAGGCCCAATTTAGTCAATAGTAAGCTCTTGTACACACATCAATGAATTTGCCGTACAGGCTAATGAACCCTTGATAAATTATATAGTTCATTTAAATATCTGGCATTGACAGCAACTGCTTTCAATATTGTCTTCTTGCCACTGGGAAACAGCTAATTTATGCTTCAGATTTTTTGGACGATTTTTTCCCCAGGTTTCGTCACACAAAATACAAAGGAAAAGCACTGTGTACACACTTCACACTGAAGGCTCCCCATCTTCTTTTGCACCAGTTCTAATATTTTCCCTCCCTTTCTGGCAGGAAGAGGTTGCTAGAGGCATAAAGTTTGATTACTAACATAACACAGCTAAGCATTCCCTTTGAAAAGAATTAGCAAAAGTGCATTTCAATGAAAATACTTTACAAGACAAATTACAAAGGAAGCTATAATTACCAATTTCGCCCTCCCCTAAATTTCTTTTCATGTTGCCTTGTAGGTAGAAGTGTTCTATAGAGAAACTTTATGAGCTGACAGATAAATGAAGTGCTGTGAACACCTTCAGTCATGGTTCACGGCATACTCCAAACTATATACGTCAAATGTTTCTAGAGTGTAAAAACATGGGCAGCTCAATTCCACGGTCCAGTTCAGTAGATTTTGGAACTTGAGCTGATTTATGCCGTGACCCTAAAAAAATTACATGGGGGTAAGTTTCCCTGAAATCAGTGGGTCCTGTTTTCAATGAGTAGCCCTAGTGCACGAGCTCTGGGGTGTACTTTGAGCTCCATGCATGCAGGGACTTATCAAAAGCACCGTTAAAGATAAAACTGCAACACATATAGAATAACACCTCCTGCTGAAGCTGAAGCTGAAGTAGATTGCCTTCTTTAAGCTAAGTTTGCTAACTTCTTAGAGTTCTTTGAAAGTGTCAGCAAACACTCCGAACAACACTGTGCGCTTCGACTTTCAAAAAGCTTTTGACAAAGTGTCTCACCTAAGACATCAGAGGAAGTCATGAATCAGAGGAGAGGTTGTTCTTGTAGATTGTTAGCTGCTTAAAGAAACAAGAAACAGAGAGGAGGAATAAATGGTTCTCCCAACGGACCAATGTAAATGACGGAGCATCCATAAGAGTGACCAGAGGAGGAATGGCAGCTGGGGGGAACACAGAGAAGAAGAAACGCCATGGTGCATCTGCAGCAGCACAACTGGATGCCATCACCTGCCTCAGCTGCAACAAAACATGTCTCTCCCATATCGGTCTCTTCATCAGGCATCCCCAAACTCGGCCCTCCAGATGTTTTTGGACTACAATTCCCATCATCCCTGACCACTGGCCCTGTTAGCTAGGGATGATGGGAGTTGTAGTCCAAAAACATCTGGAGGGCCGAGTTTGGGGATGCCTGAACTACAGTCACAAGTTTCCAACAGTCTGACTTCACCTCCCAAAAGTACACTCCTCCATTCTCTCCCCAGACAGATGGATGCCAATCAACCAAGCAATAAATAATGAGGGAAAGAACTGAAGACACAGCATTATAGACTAAGTCCGCTCACCTTTTCTTGGTGGGCAGCATTGTGGTTGGGCAGCCAGGTCACAACAGTATACCAGCCTAGGGGGTGGAGGGTCACTGCCTCTCCCGTGTCATGCCAGCGCATCATTATTGCTGGGGTTCTGCCCCTGTGGGATGGCCCCAGCCAATCAGCTCTCAGTATGGGTGTGGCTACAGGCGATTTAACTGCGGCACAGCTGGCCAGCCCCCTCTTTCTCGCCCCATCACTAGATCACCCAATCCACCCTCTTTTCATGCTTTGCTCAGATATGACCTTGCTATGCACCATTGCCAGTTGCCATATTGTTGGGACTAGGTAGGTATTTTTTCAGTTGGCAAATCGGCACCCGCTATTTGGTTTTCACCTACCTAGAAGCAACTGTCACAACTTTTGTGAGGTTAGGCAATGTGTAAGCCTTTGTTTGGATGGAAGGGAGGTTGTAGCCTTTGCCTGCCCCTCCTCAATAAGGGATCCAGGGTGTGAATCCTGTCCAAAGCCTGGATGTGGGCTAGGGCCATGTCACAGCCCCTATGGGGACCCATCGGGGTGCCCATATTTGATGTAAGTCAGTAGTTTATCCTTAAGTGGACTCCCTGCAGATGGGCAGGAGTCAAGATATAGTCTGGCTTTACCCCAATGCTGAAGACAAACCACTCACATCTGTAACCAATAAAGTTGCGGCCTATTTGAATCCACACGCCAAAATACTTTGTGTCTGTGTGCTTTATTGTTCTCCTGGGAACTTTGTGGCTCGGGTGCCTTGGCACGCAAGACATCTCTGTTTCCCAAGCTGGCGTGGATGGTGGATGCTGAGCACCTGAGTCTGAAGCATAGGAAATGAAATTCCACCAGATGAGGACGGGTATTGGGACCTGTGCTTCTCAACTTACTCATAAACGATCTAGAGTTAGGGGGTGAGCAGTGAGGTAGCCAACTCACACAGCTGCTTCCGACGTTACTGTGTTTGGAGCACACTGTGAAAATAATTCAGTGTGATTAAATGTTAGACCTGGTTGTCAAAATGAAAGATTCCCCCCTCCCTTCTCCTCTCCACCTCTTTCCCTCTTGAGCTTTGGGCGTTTCCCTAGTCAGCTTGGCTTCATTTCACAGAAAGGAAAGGGTTCAGCTATGCTTTTAACATTATGGAAAGCCCAGGGCAACAGAGCTTCTTGAAAGGTTAGGTTTTCCCTGATCCACTTCAACGCATATTGTTAAAGGTCCAAGCCAGCTCAGTAATGTAAAAAACTACCCCACATCCCCCTTGTTATTTAGGATACTTAGAGGGCCAACATACACCCCTAATATTTGTCACGACAGTCCCTAATGCAGCAGCAACAACAACAAAAGGTGAAACCATAACCAAGGCAGCCTGTATCAGACACAGTTGGCTTTGGCATTGCCTAAATAGTTTTCAGATTTCATGGTTGTTTCTTCCTTTGGTCAAAACCTATCAGCTTCCGTCACCATACTGAGAAGAACATAAGGAAACAGTCCCACAATGAATAGATGACTCTCGCTTCAGTGCTACATTCCAAAAATAAAAAATGCAAATAAAAATATTGAAGAGATGTGCAACATTTTAGATAGCAAAACCGCCTCTTTAGAAGTGCTGAATTTAGACATGATAGGCACAAAGGTTTCTCAACTTGAAAAGAATTTACTATGAAGTGAATGCCAAAATAAGTTCTCATTGATCTTAAAAGGAAAATGGAACAGAAAACATAGGTGGAACTAAGAAAAAGGCAGCGCAGAAGGTAACGGGGGATCAAAAGCATATATTGAATTGGATAGCTGAGAAAATCATTAGATTATGACATATGCCTTTCTCCCTCCTATTGGAGTCAATGGGATTTACAGCAGAATTCCCATGCTGGAGAACTTAGAAGTAAGCCTACATGAACTTAATTTTAGGACTTAACTTTCAGGTAGGTTTGTACAGATTGCAGCCTTGAAAGTGCTTAACACTGGCTGGAATAGTGCAGTATGCTCTGCTGACTGCCACTAAGTTCTGTGTGGTAACTGATACTATTTAAAGAAGGAGGTTTGCTCAATGGTTTATGTGAAATTCATTCTTCAACCTTAATTTACTGTCAAATACCCATCACAAAACATATCTGAGTTTTGAAAGCACTCAGGAAAATTAAGTGAAGGACTTAACAGAAAGGCCAACTGTCTCTCCCACCTACCCAAACCATGTATTTTTACCATATTATTCAACCCACCAGGATCTTCAGAATCACTCTATTTCCAAACTGGCATTCTTAATAAGGAGGTTTTAAGTCCATGATGTATAGGGGGAACCTGTGGCTCTCATCAGCCCCAGCCAGCAATGGTCAGAGATGATGGGAGAACATTCTCCATCCCAGTGCATGCTTGAACTGCAAGACCCTTAGTCCTCACAGAATTTAGGACCATTTAGTTATGCAAGTGTGTCTAAACATTTTGCCCACCCAAAGTGAATATGGGCATACATAGCACTGAAATCTTCCCTGAGCCATTGCCCAGAAGAATAGCTACGCAGAGATTTACTTTGTCTTGCTTTGTCCTTCCATATTCTTATCTTGCTTCATCTCTCTGTCTCCCACTGTCCACTAATCAATCAATCAATCAATCAATCAATCAATCAGGACATTAATGCCTTCAAGTAGATTCATCTTCTTTATACCCATCCACAAATATTTTGAATCTCCTGCACTATCTATTTGTACTGTTCACCTTCATTCAGAAAGTGACACTTGCAGCTGCTCAGCTGGTTCTTTTATTAGGGTACTAAAATGACAGATCTGAGACCAGCCTGCTGTCTGCACAGTGCTGCTGATTTGCACCACTTCCTCCCTTGACAGGACGATTCATCAAAGCGAGGTGGAACAACCCTGGCTCAAGTCAACATTAGTGGAGGTATCTTGCCACACTGATGCGTGGAGCAAAAACACTGGCTTAGAGTGAAATGTTGCACAGAGAACCCAGCGTTTAAAGGACAATCCCATGTCTTGTTTCACCAGTTTGGGATAGAGGTTGCCATTATAAAAGGCCTGATAGAATGGGGAGAAGGGTTTAGGAAATTGCTATGCTTCAGATGTTTCTGTGCTGCAATTCCCATCAGCCTTGCTGCCAGGATCTGATGGGCATTGGAGCTCAGCAGTGCTGAAGTGTTCCAAGATCTGTTATCCACTATGGAGAAGTCAATGACCTGTGAACCCACCAGACCAGGCATAGGCAAACTCTGCCCTCCAGATGTTTTGGGACTACAACTCCCATCATCCCTGACCACTGGTCCTGTTAGCTAGGGATGATGGGAGTTGTAGTCCCAAAACATCTGGAGGGCCAAGTTTGCCTATCTATGCCTGCACCAGACTAACCTCAGACGAAAGTGGGACATGGAGCGAAGTTATCTTTAGCTAGAAGTTTAGGATTTCAACAAATGGCCAATGTTGGGCCAGTGTCACAAGTTCTGGCACGGCACCAGCAAATGGAGTTGGACAATAATGTCACAGTGGCAATGCATTTGATGCAGTAGGCTAGTCACAGAATTGTGGTGTAGTGGTTAAGAGCGGTAGAATCGTAATCTGGGGAACCGGGTTCGCTTCCCTGCTCCTCCACATGCAGCTGCTGGGTGACCTTGGGCTAGTCACACTTCTTTGAAGTCTCTCTGCCCCACTCACCTCACAGAGTGTTTGTTGTGGGGGAGGAAGGGAAAGGAGAATGTTAGCTGCTTCGGGTAGTGATAAAGCGGAATATCAAATCCAAACTCTTATTGATTTGTAGAGTTGGAAGGGATCTAGGGAGTCATCTACTTCAACCCGCTACAATGCAGGGATCTCAGCTAAAGCATCCATGACAGATGGCCATCCAACCTCTGCTTAAAAACCTCCAAGGAAGGAGAGCCCACAGCCTTCCAAGGGAGTTGTGTGACTGGAGTGGTACGTGAGCTGCTTTCTGGGGACTGGATCACTCCAATAATGTCCGCAAAAGTGAACCACCTCAGTTCAGTGAATTATATTGTTTCTATGTTAATGCTATTTTCTGATGCAAGGGGGGGAAATGACATGGATTTGACATAGATTGGATGGGAAAGTCAAAACTGGGAGAACTGAATGAGAAACATTACATTTATTCATTTTCTTCTTTTTAAAGAAGTAATGCTTCACTAATACTAAACTATTTGCTTCTATTCCTTTGTTTTGTACTTTCACTAGAAGCTAAATGAGTGCAGCACAGTTAATTACTGTATTTGCTGATTACAGCTTCCTCGTTTCACCCTGTGTCTTTTTATTCAAATCAGTGCTTAAAAACACTGACAGCAAAAAGGAAATGGGCCATAAATCATTGTTACTGTCTCAAATAAAATTCTTTATTGCATGATGGTAGTTTCGTGAATACCAACAGGCATCCAAGGTTATCGTAAAGCATAATTATTCCACATATCTAAGGAAAGATAAGAGCTCAAGAGTGCACTGAAGTATGCACCAAAGCAGTATTTTAAGTGGTCATTTGAAGACATTTTAAATGAACTGTGTTCCGACACCAGTTATAAAGCAGTATTTTATTTATTTTTTAGTGCTTGGCCTATTAGTTAAGTAACACAATTAGTGTTTCCATGTGCCATATGAGAGACCCATCCTAGAAAATTCTCTAGCAACACATTTATACTCCGTGGCAGTCTTGCCCCTTCTGACATTAACCTTTGTCTTGTTAGCAGTTTATGAGTTCACCTTCTAAGTTTGATGGTGGTGAATGGGGAGCTAAATGTGGAATCTTCAATTTCTCTTTAGAAGAGATATTTGAAAGGAATAAAAAAACATAAGGGTGAAATTAATGACACAGCTCTGAATAGCAAATCATGCACTCTCTCTTTTTGCACTACCCAAGCTTTCCTCGGACTGTACCACTGGAAATCATAGGTCGTGGACCTCTGATATGGAATACATTTAAAAGTTTAGGACCTTTGGATATGCTCTCTATCTACTTGTCAGTTTTTTTGCTTTCAAAGTGAGTCTATTCAAATAGGAGCCTGCCCCACACTTCATTCTGAAGTGCTACAACCCCAAGAGTACACCATCTGATGTTTTCTCTGCATGTTCACATAAATTCTCAGTCTTTAGTAGATGCTACTTTGTATTTTGCTAGAACCCCAAGATCTAAAAACTAGAGGAAGGTTCAAAAGACATACAGTTAAAATTAGAGACCAGGGTACCTATGAATACACAATTAATAGTAGCAGAACTGATCTCACTCTCAGTCTGCTTCTGCTTACCTCAGCACATTATTTTAGAAGCCTAATTTAGGTCAAAAAAGCCATTTTGTTGTTAGCATCACTGAACAACTGGGAGTTGGAAACTTTTCCCAGTCTCTTGCAAGAGATCTACCAGTAGATCCCAACTTACCTTCTACCTACCAGTGTTCTGGAGAAAAACAATGAGAGGAAGCACAATTCTTCTTACTAGCTCCTGATGTAAAACTGAGGGAAGGTCTGTCTTGGGCACAACAGTGGTTGTGAAGGCTGCTCTTTCTAGCTGCTCGCAGTCAGTTTGCTTCCCATCACGGAGAATGGAGATCCCAGTTCACATAATCTGGCTATAAAGATCCATATATTATTTTGTATATCTCTTAGTTCCCACTTGCAACTGAAACAAAGGATGCTTCCGGACCATAGCTGTCAACTTTTCCCTTTTCTTGCGAGGAATCCTATTCGGAATAAGGGAATTTCCCTTTAAAAAAGGGAAACGTTGACAGCTATACTCCAGACAACCTGCTTAATTGAACAATGCATCCAGATTTGCTTGAGGGAGGATCATACAACATTTAATGAGCCTTCATCCTGATTTGCTTGTGGGGAGGTTGGACAACATTGCATTAAGGCAAGAGCCAGTATGGTGTAATGGTTAGAGTGTTGGGCTGGGACCTGGGAGACCAGGGTTCGAATCCCCACTCAGCCATGGAACTCACTAGGTGACCTTGGGCCAGTCACTATATCTTAGCCTGATCCCACAGGGTTGTACAACCCGAGTTTGCCAATATGGGACTGAATCCCACCACAAAAGAGTGACTGTCTGGAAGTGCCCAGAGCCTAATTATGACACATGCTGTTACTCACATCCATTCCTTGTTACCCTTGTCTCCCCCTCCTTCTGTTGTTTGTTGTCTCCTCAACTTTTAAAATTTAGATTGCAAGCTTTTGGTAAGCAGGGACCTACTTCTATTTTATTTTGCTTATATTAAATCTGTAACGGCTCATCTCCTACACCAGTGGTGCATATAAATAATATTTTCCTAATTATTAATATTATTTTAACCTCCTATAGTCCTTTAATCCAAATTTCATGACTTAAAACAGAATCCCTTGTTCCGCTGTTAAATCTGCCCTGAGCATGGTGTCTACAGTGGAGGGGTGAATTATAAAATCATCTGAAATAAATGCATCCAACTGTCTCTTTATTTAAGTTTGGCTGCAGTGCAGTACCTCTCATTCCCCACCCCCTTTCTTTTTGTTAGGGGAGAGAATAAAACTTACAGGCTAAATATTATGGGCAGAAAAAGAATTGCAAATTTGTACTAGCTGAAAATTATAGTTTTCACCAATTTTGTACTAGCTGAAAATTATAGTTTTCACCAGGGTTCCCAAGTTAGAAAAATAAACATACTGAACAGAAAAAGGTGTATTGACTTTAAGAACTCTGCTGAGACTATTCTGGTTGGTTTAGTTTTAATGTGTTGTTTCCACCTACTCTCTCAAGGGCAGGATCAACATTTTTTGTCCTGAGGAGGAGGAGAGGGTCTTAAATCAATTAGCTACTCACCAGGCCACCCTCTCCACAGACTGTTCAAGTTGTTTCCTTCACCACAAACATCAATAGGATCACAAACGATAGATATTCCAACTTGGCTCAGCTGTTTACACGCAGAAGTGCATGCCAAAGAATGTTTCTCACCCCATATCAATGCCACCAATGGTGTCTTATAGCTTCTTGTAAAAGAAATGGACGATGTCAACCCTGCCCTTGCCCATTAAAAATGATATTTCACCAAATGTAACACACACACAATTTAACTCACAGTCAATCGTGCCATATGATGCAACTGTATGAAAGGCAGGGAAAATTTGTGTACATGCCTTGGAATCCAACATCTTCTCCTACCTTCTGCTGGCGCTGTAATGGCATCGAATCACAATATCCCTGGAATTGACTAAGCTCTGCTGATAAACCCTCATCGACCCTCATCAATGTAGCATATCGGATTAGTTCTGGATGCTTGAAGACAAGTGAAACAGGAATGACCCCAAACAGAAAGAATGCCACCGCAATGCTAAGGGAAACACTGGAGACTCGCTGTCATTGTAGATGACAATGAGCAAGATGGATAAATTGTCTGAAATGAAACAACACAGCTTTCTAGGCAGACTTCTAGGAGGAACATAGGAGTCTACCTTACACTGCGTCTAGAACATCAAGCTCAGTGTTTTCTATGATCTGGCAGTGACTGTCCAAGTTTTCAGTCAGGGGACATTCTAGCCCTGTTTCACTTTTCCTCAAGCGTCCAGAACGAATCTGATATGCTAGATTGATTACAGTAGACTTGATACATGGATACAGCAGAGCTTAGCCAACTTCAGGAATACTGAACAGTGGTATCTTGGGTTACAGATGCTTCAGGTTACAAACTCTGCTAACCCAGAAATAGTACCTTGGGTTAAGAACTTTGCTTCAGGATGAGAACAGAAATCGCGTGGTGGCAGCAGTGTGGCAGTGGGAGGCACCATTAGCTAAAGTGGTACCTCAGGTTAAGATCAGTTTCAGATTAAGAACGGACCTCCAGAACGAATTAAGTTCTTAACCCGAGGTACCACTGTATTGCAATTGCTTGCTCCGTCCCACATCCATCACATACCTGTCACCCAGCTCCTTCACCCTCCATGTTTTGGAGGGGTGACTGCTGCAGTGGGGAACCTTCTGTCTGCTCATGGAAGGCTGAAATGGCAGAACAGTGATTCATACAGAGAAGTAACGGGCAGTTTCCTCTGTGGGTGCACTTTGAATTCAAGGACCCTCGTTACTTAATGGAATGTTTTGCTTGTGCCCTGAGACACACTAGTTGGGAATGAGCTGATCATTTTAAAGATAAAATGAAAAGATGCATGAAGGAGGGGAGAGTGAGGACTCACATGCACCCCCATTAATCTGAAACCAGGAATGATGCATCCCTGACTCATAGAATAGGATACGGAAGCAGAAATAAACACAAACATGTTGTATGAGCTATTAAATGAGTATGAGTCTGATTTCTGACCTATTTTTGAAGGTAGCAGTCACTTAAGAGGCAAAAACAACAGAAGGGGAAACATTGCAGCTGCTTCGTGCACCTGCAAGTCTGCTGCTGGCATCGTGCAATGCAAAATTCTTTTTTAGACCAGAAATTCAGGTTACCTGCTAAATAATGTGCCCCCCCCCCCCCCGCTCATTAATTAGCACAGTGGTTTACAGGAACATGTTTTCTAATTTGAAGTTTCTGGAGGTAGGAAAAACCTCTTGATCCTCACAAAAGATTACATACCTTGCTTAACTTAATCACTAATGCAGCCTACTTTGAGAACTGCAAGGGAAGAATTCTATTCTAGTGGTTGGGAGAATGAGAAGAGTGTTTTCATAAAACTGTAAAGGTTGATAAACACAAGTCACTAGAGCTAGTGAAACATAATGGGTAAGAGAAAAAGCTGTCAACCAGGAAGACGATGGCTCACGTCTCTGTGACGTTAACTTATGAGAGTGCTGGAGGTGAAATAGTTAAACAGGTTACCCAATCAGAACCTGGGGGGGGGTGGACTCAGAGGGACTATAAAACCAGCTCTGGGAGGGGTGAAGGGGGAGTTGGATGGTTGGTTGGAGTGGGAGTGAATTGGGATAGAGTCTGTGGGTAGGTTGAGTTAGTGTAGTGAAATAAGCGAGTCAGGAACAGTTAGGAACTAGGAAGACAAGTAAATATCTGAGAGGTGGTTTAGTGAGTGAGAGCAGGTAGTAGAAGTTATAGGTCTGGATAGGCACCCCTTGACTGTAATGGACTGATACCATTTATAAAACCACACACTTGTTAAACTGCAATAAATAAATAGAAGTTTATGTTCCAATTTAACCCTGACTGGACTTGGTATTGTCCCAGGTAGGGTCTGGGTGGTG
The DNA here is from genome assembly GCF_951804945.1 of Podarcis cretensis. Taxonomy (NCBI): domain Eukaryota; kingdom Metazoa; phylum Chordata; class Lepidosauria; order Squamata; family Lacertidae; genus Podarcis; species Podarcis cretensis. The sequence continues at coordinate 17,071,704 of NC_137187.1, forward strand.
GCAGCGAGAAATAAAGTGGTGGCACAGGGATCAATAGATGGTGAAACGTCTGGGGACCCTGTGTGATCGCCACAGTCTCATTTAACTAATTCACAAGATGGGCACAGGAAGCCACCATTTCTTGGCTTCAGCCACCTCTCATCTGCAATGGGAAGAGAGTCTGAACACCGAACTGATCTCAACTTTTTAAAAATGCTGGGTCAAAATGTGGAGTATTGTAATCAACTTAACAGCTAGAACAGGAAACAATTTCCATGCCATAAAAATGCTAGGCACAATCAAGTAATATTATGTACATGATTTGCCTTTTCTGTCTAAAAGGATTGGTCTCTTTTGAACGGCGCAGTCTGTTCTTTCACTCGGTGGCTGATGCTCTGGGAATGAGGTGATTGAAGATCAACAGATACAATAAATATAGCATTTAAATGAACAACAGTTGAGAAATCTAACAAGGATATAGCAACTCAAAAATAGTAATGCCGAAGAGTCTCCCCACCCATCTTCTTTGCCTGACTGCAATCCCAGAGACACACAAATTTCAAATGAAGAACTGTCTGGAGTTTGGATGCAATAAGGAGCAGAGATGGCGCAAAAGCAGTGAATGCTAAGAGGGAGATAGTTCTGAAATTTCCCAAAGCTCCAATTCAAGAGATGCTTACTGGACATCTGAGAACATGTTGGAATGCCCACACTTTGCGCATTAACAGAAGCACCACTAACTTGTTCCCAACAGTGAAAGAAAGAAAGAAAGAAAGAAAGAAAGAAAGAAAGAAATGCTAAGGACTGCAGGCACTGACATTCAGGTATAGCTCTGGTACTAAAGAAAGGCTAATTTAACTACAGTAACTACACCACGTATGACCCGACTCAATTAGAGGGAATAAACCAATCATTTAGATTCACAATTGCCACCAAAGATTTGATCAAATTTGGTGGTTCCTGCTTTGGGTCTAAAGAATTTCAGGGGGAAATGCCAGCATATTCTCCCTAAAATTTAAATGTGAATGTGGAGGCTTTTGTTTTAGGAGAAACATCTGAGGAAGTCTGAAAGAGATATAAAAATGTTTTAATAAGGCTGGAGAAATTTCTGAAAAGGGTTCTTTTCTGCTTGTCAGGATGGTGAGAAGCCAGACCAATATATCGTCACTTCTCTTGCTCACTGAGAAGTAAAAATAAAAAACCAAGATAACACCATCATACTTGGGAATCAAGGGTGCCAACTTGAATATAATATTGGGGAGGGGGGAGAGGGGGAAAGGTTAGCCCTGCCCTGCATAATCAATCACAAAAAAGTGCACACACCGTCTGAATGGCAATGCCCATTAACTTGGGGGGACGGACCCCTCAAACTGTTTATTGGGGGAGGGGGCGAAGGAACCTCAGCCCTTTGCAGTTGGCTCCTATGTGTGGAATAATATGACGATGCAAGAAAAGGAAGTTGGATAAAGTTTTACTGTTCCCTCCAAAAAAAGTTGATGGTGGGGTATAGCAGCTCAGCCACCTATCTGCGAGCCTTTGCCAGCTGCAGCTGAGGACTGGGTTTTGCCTGAGGGTGATGAAAGCTACTACTGGAGGTTCAACATCCACTCCCATCCCTCTTGGCCCTACTTAGAATTGCTCTATAAAAATGCCAAACTTCCACCGACTTTTCACATCGTGTGAAGGAGCATCACTAGTTACTGTATTTTTTGCTGTATAAGACTCCCTTTTTCCCTCCTAAAAAGTAAGGGGAAATGTGTGTGCGATGCAGGCTGCACAGCTATCCCAGAAGCCAGAACAGCAAGAGGGATTGCTGCTTTCACTGTGCAACGATCCCTCTTGCTGTTCTGGCTTCTGAGATTCAGAATCCCCCCCCCCTTGTTTTCCTCCTCCAAAAACTAGGTGCGTCTTGTGGTCTGGCGCGTCTTATAAAGCGGAAAATACGGTACATTTTATGCTGTGCTTGTAAGCTATTTAACTTGGCTTGTACTTCCTTGGTCCTTTATTCTCACCCATGAATAGTCCAACATTTCACGTACAAGCCACTTTTCTTGAATATGTTGCAGATCTTAACCTTTTTGTACTACCAGTCCCTTCATGGAAACCAGATAAAGTAGGTTTGATACATCCCAGACGCTATATTAGATGTCTGGGCCCCCTTGACAGTCCCATGAATCCCTTTTTGCCCTAAAGGAATACCACCTGAGCCTCTGATATTATTCGGAGGCTCTGACAGCAGCTGCTTCGTAACTCCAGGTCATAAAGAAACATTCAGACTTCATTAAATGTGATAGCCTGCCTTAGCTTTGCCTTTGGAGTTCAGGCTCCTTATGGAGGGCAGGGGTTGGGGAGAAATTTCCAACAGTTTTCTTTGTAAACAAGCAAGTCGCATCCTTGCTTGTTGACGCTTCCTGAAGGAAGTTCAACAGAGCGACTCATAACACATCTCTGCTACAGCAAATCAAATCCTGAGTCCAAAGAAAGCCCACTGGATACATCCAGGCACAAAAGGTGCATTGCTTGCCATAACACTTTACATATTTCGAAAGAGACTACACACTCTGAAGCTTTAAAAAACAAACTGCTAATCTCTTCAGCAATATATGAACCGTAGCTCTTTGTTATGTATTCTTTGTTACATTTGCTATTGATCTGTTACCTTCGTTCCCTGTTCACCTTTGCAGAAACCTTTACAACAGTTTAAAATTGTCATAAATGTATTTAAATAGAGTGCACAATATACCAAAAGACAAAATAATAAAAATCAGCACATCAAGCACAAAGCTTCCTTTTTATAAACAAATTCGCTATAGAATTAATTGCAGCTTTATTTCAAAGCAATTTTCTGAAGATAAAAGGTTTTGCAGTGCTAGGGCAAGTAATCCCTACAAGAAAAGTCCCCATATAACACAACAAGGCCATGAAGCCCTTAATATATGCACTGTAGAAGTTCTTACAAGCCAAAATAAGTCAACTCCATTAGCACCCAGAAATGAACCAGCAAGCAATGCATGTGCTAAAGCATAGTTTTATACATAGCTTTCATATTGTTTCATTTTTCAAATATGCTTCTGTCACCTCTCGTTAGAAGATGGTCACTATGTTCTGAGGTAGAGGAAAATTACAAATGTTATTCTTGGGAAGAATATGTAAAATGTACCGTAATTGCAGTTGTTGACCCATACCTTGCTCCAGCATGAAAGGAAACTGGAAATCATTCCTCAGAGTGCTGCCACGCTCTTTCATAGAAGCAAGGAATTGTTGAGTTGGAAGAGACCATTTAGTAATCTCGTCCAATCCCCTGCAGTGCAGGAATACATAGCTGTCCCATATGGGGATCAAACCTGCAACCTTGGTGTTATCAGCACCTGACACTCTTGTTCAGCATTAGCCAACGTGCTGCCCTCCAGATGCTGTTGGGCTACAACTCCCATGATCCTTGACCACTGCCTGTGGTGGCTGGTGCTAATAAAATCCAACAATATTCGTAAGGCACTATGCCGGGCAGTCAGCTGGCTGAATCAAACTGCAGCATGTTGGATGCAGCTGTAACTTCAAATAATCACCATCAATTAAGAGAGTGGGGATTACGCAGGGAAGAGAAAAAACTGATTACAAGTTCTAAAAGAGTCACTCATATTGCATAAGTTCTCTGTTTCAGTGTACGTCTCCTTTGGAGTCTCTCCTGTGGGTTTTTTTTTCCTTTTAAGATCACCAAGTGATTAGATTAAATAACTTGGGCAACTGGATCAGAAATATCCAATGCTTTTACAATGACAGCTCATGTTCTCATTTGCAAGTTTTAAACATGTACAGACAGAAACATGGCTGCCTTCAGAAGTGCCCTCTAGCCATCACTAAACAACCCCATTATAAGCTGATATACAGATCTCTTTAAAGTGACACACATTCTGTTATATTAATAATAGAAGAAAGCTATACAAGACTTTTAGACACTGAGTAGAAGAAGCTGTTATTCATGTCCTCAATGGCACAACCAGACTGGATGCAGTCTTGTGGCTTATAACAATTTTATTACAAACACCTCATGATTTTAAGATCAGGTATATGGAACGTTCTTTACAGTAAGCTGTAGCTTCCTATGACATTACCAAGCAAAGTAACTTTACTTTCATCTGTCCATTCAATATACAGTATACAGCTCTATTTCATGGGAAATAGAGACCCATGAAGTGCAAAGGTGTCTCCCAGCATGTTTCCGAGCACAATTCCAAGTGTTGGTGCTGACCTTTAAACCCCTAAATGGCTTTGGCCCTCAGAGCTAGATCTCAGGGTCCGGGCTGAATGACGGGGGTGGAGATGCTCCTTTAGATATACAGGGCCAAAGCCATTTAGGGCTTTAAAGATCAGCACCAACACTGAATGCTTGAAGAAGGAGCAGAATTGCACCCGCTGGTCATGCACCTCAGCATTTGCCTGCAAAACTTACCTGCCCTTCTTATAGCTACACAATCAGCATTAGTGAGAAAGAGCCTGCAATGTTTCATGGATCCCTTTCAATCTCCTGGCCTCTGGTGGTCACTCTGTCAGTGACTCGGTTGGCCCACTGAGTCCAGGCTTTCCTTAGTATTCCCTAAAATTAATGTTACTTATTTATAATCCACTTACAAAGCTCTCTGAGTGGTGTGCATAACCTGCTACCACAATCTACTGAGCCACAAAATGCAGGAAGACCTTCCTCCTCTACACTTAATTATGTATATATATCAAAGCTAGCACATGGTATGAGACATACTGTTTCTAAAATCTACCCGGTGCAGAACACATTCATTAATTTAAGCATCTGTAAATCTATTTATCTATGGCCAACAAAATCAGAACAAGCCGTCATTTAGTTAAGAGTAACAAACATTGGTTCTATCTATAACCTAACATCACATCACATCACACACCACCTTCTTTAACAGCTATTCAAACCACCTGCCTTTCATTTATTCCTTTTCCGTCTTCATCTCTCACTTACTCATCTCTCTCACTTATTCATCTCACTCACTCGTTCTCTACTCATCTCCCTGCCATTTGAGCTCCCTAATCGTCCTCTGTCAGTCACTCTGACTCATAGGAGCCAACTCCTGGGGGCCGAGGTCCCTTGTCCCACCCCCAAAAAATATTTGACAGGCATTGACATTAAATGGTGTGCATGTGTCATGTCTTGTGATTGATTATGCAGAGCGGGGCTTACCAATATTTTATTCAAGTTGGCACCTCTGCTCTGACTTCACTTTCCATTCCAGCATGCTCTCCTTCTGTCAATCATTCTACCACACATTATTCTGTAACAAGGGTCCTAGATTACATGTAACTAGGGATCCTCCACTCAGTCACAAATATAGGGATCCCATTCAAGCAGAAGATCTGTACACATGTAACCACGTGAGACCTCTATCTCACTAATGCTATTTTGGCAAGTGCAGAGGAGGGAGTAGCTAGGTATACTTGCCTTGGGTCTCAGATGGCTAAGCTGATGTACAGCCAGCAGTCTTGCTCCTATTTCCCCCACAGGCCAATTGACTGCATGGATGAAGCCCCTGTAGTCTTTATGGAACACTTGTGGGCCATTGCAGCTCAGAAGAATCCCCAGTAACTTTCTGAGGAATACCAGGATTTCCCAGAACACATATTGAAAATCATGGAGATAGTGGCTGTACAGTCATCCAAGTTTCTATATTATTGTTTGTTTCCAGGAAATACCTATCTGAGGATCTCAGCATTTGTGGCTTGCCATGCTAAATGCAGCCAACCAGCCACTTAGGAAAGCTCAATATGGCAGCTTGGCATCTGCTTTGGTCTACAAGGATGAGTAGGTGTGAATGGATTTTCAAGTGCCTTTCAGATTGCATGACTGCTGTGCTGTGTTTGGCCCAGGGGGATCATACATTTTGGAAGCATGGTCTTACAAAGGCCTTGAAGACTGACTATAAACAAAAGTATCCGGTGCAAAGGTGTGGTAATGTTTAACACATCAGGATGAAGACCCCAGATTGTGGGGACATGCAATTTAAACTTTCCCCTAAGGCATGATCACAACAAACACTCTGTGAGGTGAGTGGGGCTGATAGACTTCAAAGAAGTGTGACTGGCCCAAGGTCACCCAGCAGCTGCATGTGGCGGAGCGGAGAAGCGAACCTGGTTCCCCAGATTACAGGACTACCGCTCTTAACCACTACACCACACTGGTGTAGTGTGGAAGTTTCCCTCGCCAAAGCTGCTTATGGCAATTTACCTCCTGGGATGAACAGTGGATTTGAGGGTGGGTTTTTTAAAAATTAAAAAAAATGAGATGACATCACAGATGGGGCAGGTTTAAAGCTAAGGATGACCGAGCAATTCAGTCTCTGCTAACTCTGCTGCAGCGGGGCGCAGGGGATCACAAATAGATGTACACTCCCCCAGCACACACAGTGGCGAAACAAAATTCGGACCGTGTGTGTGTGTGTGTAACCAGGCACTAGGAATGGGGGAAAGACAGCAGACCAGCAGATTTGGATTTAGAAAATTAGGAACCCTCTGCTTAACAACCCTGAAATTAAACCGAACACCGGAAATGGGGGGAAATAGGGAAGTTAGCTCAACGAAAAGTAAACTGAAGCAATTTACATCCAAGCAAAGATCCAAACTCTCCCAGTACTCTAATCACAAGGAATTAGCTCCAATAGCAATAAACAGCCCCCCCCCCACTCTTGGCCTTGCGAAATACTTCCCTGGCTTCTGCAGACAGCAAGGAGGTTAGACCTGTTGACTCGCCACGGGACGACGATGAGGAATGAGGCCAAGGAGAGGCTAGTGCTGCAGCAAAAGGCTGCTGAACACGCCCCCTCCGTGGCACCTGGTTGGATGGCCACAGGAGGGGGGCGTGAGCACCAGCCAGGTGAGCTGGAGGCAGGGGGCAAATGCCCCCCTGCTGGGCAGTGCTCAGGCTCCCGCCCACAACCGCTCCCCTCTCTTTTAGGGAGGAGAGTCTTTACAGGACTACCGCTCTTAACCACTACACCACACTGGTGTAGTGTGGAAGTTTCCCTCGCCAAAGCTGCTTATGGCAATTTACCTCCTGGGATGAACAGCGGATCTGAGGGTGGGTTTTTTAAAAATTTAAAAAATTGAGATGACATCACAGGTGGGGCAGGTTTAAAGCTAAGGATGACCGAGCAATTCAGTCTCTGCTCATTTTCCAACGTTGCAATGTAATTCCTGTCTGTACAAACATATTAAAATATGCATCTAGATATTCCATATTTAAATATACATGGAATATGGAAAACACACATTAAAATACTTTAAAGCAAAATACTTGTTTTTTAAAACAAATGAACAATTAATGCGGAAATGCAATGGGCTGATTAGTAAAAAGTGTCATGGATCAGAAATAGAATCACCCACATCCAAATGAACAATCCCTCCCCACAGTGTGTTCCAGTCCTAATTAGCCTGCACCTGTTACTTCTTTAATTAAAAAAGAGGTATGGAATGGAATGAGACCACAAGTTTCTCATCTCATCTCATCTGGTCCTCAGTCTCTCCTGTTCTCTCTCCAGGACTGGCTCCAGGTCTGAGGGAGCCCTGGGGTAAAATGCCCTCTAGGATTACTCCTATATTGGTTGGCCATGCTTGGCTTACTGGTAGCAGTGCTCCAAATAGTGCCACCCTAAATCTAAAATGCCCTAGAGAAGAGGTGGATGCCCCATAACCAGCAGGCCAGATCCAGCCTAGGAAACCATCAGTCCCCCAATCTTGACATCAGTGCTGTGGTTCTCTGTCTGCTCTTCGGAACTGTGGTTGAGGGCCTAATTAAAACTACCAATTTGACACCCAAGACCATTTTGGCCAAGCCATGTCATAGGGCTGACAAAGACGAGCCACCCTCGCCCCACAGTAACGTCATATTGAGAACAGGGTGGGAAATCAAAATGGCAGCTAGACGCAGCCATACTATGTTAGTTTTTTTTTTAAAAAAAATAATATTGTAAAAAACACAAATATGGGTCCAGGGCTAGTGTCAAGTGGGAGCTGCCAGGATGCTGGGGCCCTAGTAGTTACCCATAGATGCACTGACACTGAGTGGATAGCTCAGTAGGTTAGAGCATGGTGCTGATAACACCAAGGTTGCAGGTTTGATCCCCAGATGGGTCAGCTGTATATTTCTGCATTGCAAGGGGTTGGACTAGAAGATCCTCAGGGTCCCTTCCAACTCCACAATTCTTTTATTCTATGATCTATGACCAGCCAGACACTGACAACAGGCCTGCCAACACACAGACACACAAGCTGCTGACACTTCAGAGCTGGATGTTTCTATTTGTTTTCTTCCCTTAAACCTCTCTTTGCAGATCAAATACAAAATCGGTTGTGAAAAGGGCAGGAAAGGAGAAGGCCTTTTTCCGTGACTCCCCATTGGAAGAATTTTGGGTATATGTCCCCTTTCAGGCAGATCATCTATTTTTATTATAGTAATGAGTTTTTTGAAGAAATTTTGTTTCAAAGACATTCAAATTCAGCTGATGCAAAGGAAATGGATTCCGCCCCCTGTCAACCTTTTCCCCATCTTTCCTCTTGATTCTTATTATAATGCTCGATATTTATTAGGGCAATGAAAGTCTGGTGTTTTTATATAAGCATCTATTTTTAACACACTCTGCTTGGTTGTGATTTATCAAATCTAACAAAGTGATTTCAAACAATATACAGTACAATTTGTTTCTCTTGCTCAATTCTTGTTTGTACTCTCTCAGCCTCTTTTACCACAAAGCCATTATGCATGCTCCTATGGCAGCCATTTTGTGGTATGCCACACCTCCACAGCAGCCATTTTGTGATGCACCAGGCCCCCACAACAGCCATTTCCCGCCCCCACTGGTGCCCATGACACTTTCCCAGAATTTCACTGGCCCAATGGTTGGTAACCCCTGATAATATCACACAATTCACAAAAAGCTCAGTTTAACAAAATATTTCAGAGCTAAGTGACATGATAACTTAGTTGAATAAAAACCCTGGTGCTTCAATTGTAAAGGCTCAGACCTACCAGAAAGCTGCCCTCTCTGCCCCCTCCCGAATAACCCAGCATGCATGTGGTTGATGAAGAAAATACACACTGTAGCTGCTGTGCAATCTCAAGCATATTTGCTTGCTGCTGAGAGGAAGGAAATGTGTATTTTTAAAGTCTTACATTGGCTTCTGAAACAAATTTCTGGGGCCATTTAGCCCTCTCATTTAAGCACTGAAGCTTATTCTTTTACTTTTCTATCTGTAAAGCCAAACATAAACCTAGCTGAAGATATATCAATATTATATTGTATTATATATTATTTATATAGCACGATCAATATGTATGGTGCTATGTTATGCTTCCCTGGTTGAGTGAAGTCTAGCCAACACATTAGGTAAAATCTAGTTTATATTCTGCGGAATTCACAAGGATAGTAATATTGGCATCCACAAACCACAAGTCTGGTTCTCCCTTGTACTGATGTCACAAATACACTGACATTGTTTTGTATGTTCCATAGTCGACTTCTCACACAAAAATCAGATTATAGAGCCCAGTGCTTTCTCTAATTAAGCCTTGTTTTTACATGCATCTTACACAAGAGTCATGAGCTCTTTATGCTTCCCTGAACCCAACAAAACCACAGTATGACTGCGACTGAAGAACACACAACACAGAAACTTTATATGAAGCAAACAGACCATTTATTAATAGCAACACATTGAGGGTTGTGAATCAACATCCGACATATAAAGAGTTCAGTATTCTACGGATGATCCTTAAAATATCTCTCATCAGAGACCACACAGGTCCATAAAGGTTAAAATCAACCATTTGAATTGGGCTCAATCTGACAAAATTTTAAGGGATTCAGAGCAGCCTACTCTGTTTTTCTTCCTTCATTTCTTCCTACAGTATAGTAGCCTGCAGACATAGGTGTTGAGAGATGCCAGCAGAAACTGAATGATATCTTCAATCGTATAATTCAATTCATTGGCACCTCAAACAGGAACAGTACACACTACATTTTTGTTGCAGGTCTCACCCCACTGACTTGTTTTTAAGGCCATATCCAGGTTGTTTGTTTATTGTCTGGAGGCAGCCTAAGTTTATTATTGGAAAACACTGAAACTTAATGACGAGTGAGATATCACACAGGATAACAGTTAATAGATTCGTAGGTAAGCAATAATTGCATCTTACCTACTTACTGTATTTGCATGTTCAGACCTTTAAACCTCCCCCTTAAATAAATTCAGACAAGACTCACATTTTGGTTTGGTTTTTGGCAGAATTTAGGCCACAACTTTATTGATTACAGCAAGTGAGTGGTTTCATAGGCTCTGGTTCCTACTCCCTACACCGTTGCAGGTAGCACTGGCCCAGGGCACCAGCATAGGTCAGCCTAGGGTGAACACCTGGATAGGCGGAAAGCCGGGAACAAGCTATGTCCACCACCCAGATGTCCCCCTGGACTCAGGCACGGGCACAGCCCCCTCACAGGGTTGACCAAACCATTGAGTCCCTGGATTCCTTTAATGGAATACCCTTCACATAGGGATGGCGAGAGCGTTCTCCCAACCCTATCACCTGAACCAGAGCCTATCTGCAACCTTACAAGTTGCAACGATTTGCTACGCAGCAGGCGAAACCCAAATGGCAATAGCCTAGTGGGGAAAATAGCCCCTGTCCCAATGACAGACAACGCACGACGGCACAGCAAGGTCAAGCGCACAGCTCTAAATATAGAGAGAGGTGGGAGGGTGTTCCGATGCATGCACCGAAAGAGGATGCTGGGTCACGTGCATAGGTCTATATAGGTTCCTTAATCCGTTTAGCCTGCGTCCCATTAGCCTGATTAAACCCAGAATCAAGGGACCTACCAACTGGGTGTTGTGGCTATTCAATCAAATCCACCCACAACACAGAGTTTGGTTGCCAGGTCTCACCGCAACACGTGCCCTCTTTAAGGGAGGACCCGATTTATACAACGCTTTTGAGGTGGACCTCACAAAGCAGTTTATATAAGATTACAACAATTTTGTTTTAAAAGGCTAATACTGATAGGTTAAGATGGTCCTCGATGCCCCTGTGGTGGCAGTTGTGGGGCGGGGTGGGGGAGGTGCCACTATCTTATAATAATTTGAATTTCTCGTTGCCAGTAGATTTTTGAACACTGGCACTAGATATACAAACTGCTGCTGAAGAAGAAACAAAACCTCAATCTCCAGTAGCTGGCTGGGTTTGTTCCACATTATTTTGTGAGCCTAAAGAGCAGGCACCCCCAAACTCGGCCCTCTATATGTTTTGGGACTACAACTCCCATCATCCCTAGCTTACAGGGCCAGTGGTCAGGGATGATGGGAATTGTAGTCCCAAAAAATCTGGCGGGTCAAGTAACCAGGACCAGCCCAAGACATTTTGGCACCTGAGGTGGACCCCCAAATTTCAGGTAAGAAGGATGAGGGAAGATCTATATCAGGAATAAAGGGGTGGGGGAGAAAGCGTGACATTGGGATCTGCTGTCCTTGTGAATCTTTCCATCTGAGGTGGTCACCTCACCTTGCCTCATGGGTGGGACGGCCCTACAAGCATCTAGTATTGCTTAATTTTTTTAAAAAAAGTATATTTCTAGTTTACACTTCTTGGTTTTTTTATGGTACAGAAGCCCAAGCAATTTCCAACCGTCTTATGAGATTCTTATATTTAGATATCCTCTCTTTCTTCTGTGGGACTTGATTCCTCCCTTTCCAGACTAATGTCTAGCACTTCAGTATAAATATTCTTCATTAACCATGTATCAATAAATTCCTCAAATGGTGACCTTTCCCTGATACTTCTGAAATGTCTACTTAAAGAGCTTGAAATATATATATTTGCAAGTACTCAAAAAAGAAGAGATGATCTTGCTCCATACTGACATTTGCATAATTATATATTGCTATGAAAGATATACAGAAAGAAGGGATTTATTACATAAAAGATCCCCCCATTTAGTTAAATTATGTCATTCCAAAACTTCTAGGTTTCCTGATAACCCTGAATCAAATGCCTCTCACACATTAATTGCGAGAAATTCAGACTCAGCTTAGATTTATAAAAATTTCCAAGACTTCCATTATACCTCAGAGAAGACATACCTGCTTTCCTTAGAATGGCATGCATTCTGGCACACATACGCGTGCGCGCACACACACACATACCTATTTTTAAATTTCTTTGAACATTTTAATATAATATAAATATGATATACAGCTAATTAAAGGACACACAAACACCTTGTTATTCCATTGGATTCCAGTAAGCAATTGCTGAGTACCCCCCATGCCTGCAGAATTAATTATTCCACTTAATTATTCCACTAAATTACTACAAGAAATTCTTGCAAATATATTTTTTGGTTTTTCAAGTGCAAAAAGCACACCATCAGTACACAGGCTTATTTTATGCATAATCTTGGAAGTGAACAACTTTAATGCTAATATCTTGCCCAACTGCTGTAGCAAATTTTAGAGACAATGCTTCCATTTCCTTCTGCTCTGTAAACAGCTGCTACCATCCTAAAACACTCACCTCCAGACTTATTTTTAATAGGTGACTCATTTGCCCTTGTCAGTTTGTTTATTGAATCCTTAGCACACTTTGCAGTGTTTGCCCAATATCTGATATATATGAAAATAATAATATACATCAAAGTACCATACTTAAAAGAGCTTGAGTGTGTTCATTTTTATTTATGATCTTACTCGGTGCTGACCTACTATTGTCCTCAAAGTCATTCAAAGTTCTGGGCTGAAAAAAAGTTTGTATTTAAAAAACAAAACAAAAAAACAATGTTAAGGTTTCTGCAAATCACAACACAGAGAACGGTGCAACCATTTAACCCTCATCCCAACATATATATCCATATATCCATATTTATATATTTTGAGAACCTGGATAAGGGTCCCTCCCAAAATTTGCTCTTCTCCGAAAGACAATATATCAGCCGGGTATTCAAACTACAAATCCTTTTATAGAGACATAATCTCTAGCACACCAAGGGAAAGTGGCACATGAACCCAGGCTCCCAGATGTGCAATGGATGCATAGAGAGATGTGCCCTGAAACATGATGCTCATGTGCAGTGGGGATCCCTGTGTGTGCTCCCTAAAAATCATGCACCTAAGGCTTTGCCCCCTGCCCCCATGCTAGGCCCTTGTCTAGGCAGCTGTTCCCCATCCATCCTACAGAGCAGTTGCAGCAACAGGGAGCCACAGCCTCTCCAATGGATTATGTACTCTTCCTCCAACGGGCTACATGCATGCAGCCTGAGACTGCGCCTGCATGGCAGCCACCATTGCTCTTCCCTCCTCACTCCTCTTCTGGTTCTAGGAGACAGCAGGTCAGGAGATCGTGGGAATTCGCTCAGCCCTCTACTTGCCTGATCAGCCTCTCACTCCTCATCTGACATGACCAGTGTTCCACCCACCACCCTTGATAGCTCTGAATGTTTCCCAGGCCCTGGTTCCTGCCTCCCGGGGGTCACTGAGCTCCATAAATTGCTGGCCTCTTCTCCCAAGTCAGTTTTCAGTCCCCTTGTATCTGACACACATAGGTCCAAGCCCTGCCAGTCCCAAACATCCTGCTTTCCTTAATTGCATTACATAGACGTAAAACTGGGACGTGGGTGGTGCTGTGGGTTAAACCACAGAGCCTAGGACTTACTGATCAGAAGGTCGGCAGTTCGAATCCCTGCAACGGGGTGAGCTCCCATTGCTCGGTCCCTGCTTCTGCCAACCTAGCAGTTCAAAGTGCAAGTAAATAAACAGGTACCGTTCCGGCAGGAAAGTAAACGGCGTTTCCGTGCGCTGCTCTGGTTTCGCCAGAAGTGGTTTAGTCATGCTGGCCATATGACCCGGAAGCTGTACGCCAGCTCCCTCAGCCAATAAAGCGAGATGAGTGCCGCAACCCCAGAGTCGGCCACGACTGGACCTAATGGTCAGGGGTCCCTTTACCTTTACCTTTAGACGTAAAACTAAGTATTTCTGCTTAATTTGTATAGGACTGGACTTTTGAGCCATGCCCTTCAACATTCCTCTGATGAAAGTAGGGACATTTCTCACTCCCCCCCCCAAAAAACCCCCCTGATGCTCCTTAGTGCCCCATTCCCCCCCCCAAAGCATTTCCTATCAGAAGAAGGGACACAACATGCATGCCCTCCACCATCCTGAGAAACCCCCTTTATCCTGATTTTATCTTATTCCTTGGTGGTTTTAGAAAAAGAAAAACACAGACCAATAAATAATTTTTAGAAAGGGGCAAGATTAGATGCGGACACACAAAGCATGAAAAAGCAGCAGCAGCAGCAGCAGCAGCAGCAGCAGCAGCAGGACTCCTTGCGCTCTGTGACCCTTCTTCCCATCCAGGGTGGCTCTGCCCTCTGCCTGCCCCTCAGAGCCGGCACATCACATGGGGTTGGGCCTGGTAGTGGCAGTCTCTCCTCCTCCTCACCCACTCTCCAGCAGCTGCTATGAGCTGCCCAAGGCAGGAGGCCAGCAGCCATGGAGAGGCCACAGGATGCACCCTCAAAGCTGTCACTGCCACTGTCCCTAATCAAGACAAGTGCCAGTTCATCCTCCTCCCTGAGCTCAGCAGTGGCGGCACTGGCAGGGGAAATAGGGACATTCCGGGATCAAATCAGAAGCCGGGATGGCTTTTGAAATCCTGAGACTGTCCCTGGAAAATAGGGACACTTGGAGGGTATGTTAATCTGCATTCTGTAAAGCACACCTCTAATGTACCTTTTGTTTGTTTGTTCATTGAAAAAAGTGGCTGGCTTCTGCAGTCACCAGGATAAACAGGTACCAGCGGGAGTTTAACAATGGAAGTAATGTAAGCACTCCCCCCGGCTCAGGCATATGTTGTTTTTCCTCTGGGAACTACCCAGTTTACTGAGAGCAGAACATAAATATGTCTACATACTTTGGGCAGGTATGTACAGTAACTGACTTCTAACAGAGATGGAACACCAACTGGATTAAATACAAATACTGATTTCTGAACAAGGAAGGCATGTCTGAATATAATTTGATGGCCAAAAATGAGTCTTCTGTTCTCTCCTGCAGGCTCTTTGCAGAATGAGGCTTGTGGCACCACCAGAGCAAAGTTAATGCCCATTCCTTTGAGGTTCTAACATATTAGGAGCAGCAATATGATTTTCCTTCAAAACCTGAGTGACCAAATTCACACCCCTCTTTTACCTGCAGAACTCCACATTCAAGAAGTCAGTTGCCTATCAGGTTTGTTTACAGTGTTGCTACATTTCACTTGCTAAAAAAAGTGCACTGCTGGGAGTAAGCAGTTCAGAGAAGCAGCTGCTTCAGACAGAGGGATTTCAATGCTTTCAGAAGAAAACGCAAAGCAGAAATTGTAACAGCAACACAGCACATAAAGTGACTAGGTACAAAATTGCAAGCCCTGACTTCAGGCGTACAATCTAAGCAACCATGCTAACAAGGGAAGGGGAGCAAACAGCAACCCTTTGCAAGGAAGCTGGAGCATGCCAGAGTGAAGAGGTGAATTTTTACCAAGCGTCTAAACACGGGAACAGAAGGAGGCAGAAGGATGCCAGGAGACAAAAAAGTCCCAGTAGGAAGATGTTGTATCAAGGGCGAGAGGATCTGTCAAGGGGAAGAGAGTGAAAGATGCAAGTGGGGATTGAGAGACAACACCAGAAATGGAGCATGGAGTAACAAGAAGAATAAACATAAAGAGCACAGAAAACATCACATGCCAATTGATCTCCAAATGAGGCATATCCTTCGTATTACACAAAGGCCAAACAAGATGTGACGTTAAATGTGTTATCACAGTTAACATGTCTTGAGCATGTGTATGTAAAATAGTTGCTGTAGCAGGGGTCAGAGCAGAATCAGGACCATAGGCAGAGGGAGTTAACTCTTCCCTGCTTCTGGCTATAATTCCAACAACCGCCCCCACACAATGTTGCTATTTGCATTGCAAGGAAAACTTCCATTAGCACCAATGCAAATAGCAACATGGCAGTAGGATTTCTGATGGAATTGTGGCTAGAAGGAAAAAGGGGCTAATTACCTCTCCCCATCTGCTGTGGTCCTGATCCTGCTTCCTCTCCTCCTCCCAATACCCTTTTAAATTAAATGCACCCAGTGTCATGTCTTGTTTGGCCCCAAGTAAACCGTTGCCAACTCAACAGACTGCATTCACCCCATCACAAACTCTCCTCCCCTCACTCTAAAATTGACACCTGCAAAGCAATGGACTGATGGTTGATAAAACAGTGTGTGTGTGTGTGTGTGTGTGTGTGTGTGTGTGTGTGTTTGCTTGCATGTGTATGGAAAAAAATGCTTTTGGATCAAACCAAGCAAGTTCCTATACAAACAAGAACACTGAGAAATGGCAGCAAGTGTTTGGGAAGATAGTTACGTGACAGCTAGACCGATTTGCTGCTGTGCTTACACAACTAATGTTGTGTATCAAGATAACATAAGTTCCATCATGGAGCTTATACATTCAGTGAAATCTATTAGGCGTTAAAGACTTAGCTTAGCCTTCAGATATTAGGGAACAAAAATGAATGGGGGGGGGGAGAATATGCAATCATTGTTTTCATTCACTGCCCAAACTCCAGCAATAAATATGCACCTTCTGTTCTAATCAATAACACAATATACATCATGATTTGTATCTTATGCATTCTGTACATGGGCAGATTATTTCACTATTCAACAAACTTTCCCTCCAAAACGCAACCTTTTCCTCCTGTTTGCACTGTAATTCTAATAGGATATCTCTGCATCCCATTTTCTGGAAATCCTGCATTATTTATATCCAGGGAGATAGCTTTTTGCTACTTTGCTTAAGAATTTGGTGAGAGAGAACTGCAAAGGCAGCAAAACTTTATTGGTATGCTTTTGACATGAAGAAGTTTGTGAGGCTCAGCGGAGGCACAAGCCCTCCACCTTCACTAAGTTTGCCTCAGGGGAGCCCCTAGACAGATGTACAATGTTCTCCTCTCAAGCTCTGCACGTTCAGAATTCATATTCACAAATGGTTCAGTGCTGTAAAGAAAGAAAAGCTCAGCCGAATCCCTCACAGTTCCCTAAAAATATTGCTCCCTGTGAAAACAGGGGAACAATTTTCTGCTGCTTACTGGATGGGGTGGGGGAAATACAATTTCCTGCAATGTTCAGGAGGGGGTTGCCACTTACTTTACTGGGTCTCATCAGCTGGCAGGAAGCTCGGGAAAGAGCCTTGTACTGCTTCTCAACAGCCCCACTTTCTGGACACGGAACCACTCTTAAGTCATTCCAGGGTGTGGGAAACTGTGGAAAAAGTCTTGTGCCAATGGGAGCATCATATGGACTTTTAGTAATAACACACATGCTTAAAACACACACACACCCCAGAATGTCATATCATGAAATTAACCTCCTCCTGAAAATGATGGATTTCTCGCCCCTAACGTGTTTTGTTTCACCTCTACGCATAAATAATGGCCAACAATTATTTTTTTTGGCAGGGGGTACAGGTTTTTTGGTGCAGTTCAAAAAGTAACTACCTTTTTTGGCGGTGTTTTTCACATTCCTTCATTTTTTTGCTTATGTAGCTGTCCGTGCATTGCTCTGGTTCGCCAGAAGCAGCTTAGTCATACTGGCCACATGACCCGGAAGCTGTATGCCGGCTCCCTTGGCCAATAAAGCGAGATGAGCGCCGCAACCCCAGAGTCAGTCACGACTGGACCTAATGGTCAGGGGTCCCTTTACCTTTACCTTTAGCTGTCCACATGGTCTTCAATAAATAACAACACAGTCCTATCTACATCTACTTAGAATTAAGTCCTATTGAATTCAGTGGGGCTTACCTTTCCCAGCTGGGATTCAATATTCTTTCATGGTGTGGTAGATATGCCAGCAAAGCTACAACAGTGGAAACCATTTTTGAATCACCCTCTTGCTTTAGGGCTGATGTAAGCAGTGCTATTTTTCTAGAAAAAGAGAAGCCAGAACTCACCATGAACAGATCCCTTGTTCTCTTATAATGCCAATGGCACCCACCTGAGAGGTGCTGGAGCTGAGTTCTAGCAAGTTCCAGCTTCGGGGGGGGGGGGGGAGGAGCCCTGGATGTAGGGTTGATTCATTCATTACCTGAATGAAAAGGGAGCTACATCAACTTGGCTGCTGTCATGGTACTCCAGGAAGAAGCAAAAATCACCAGTGTCAAAGCAATGATTCTTCAACATCAACTTTGTTGGACTGGTCATGTTGTTTAGATGCCGGATTACCGTCTTCCAAGGTAACTACTCTATTCCAAACTCAAGAAAGAAAAGTGAAATACCAGTGGACAACAAAAGAGGTTTAAAGACACTCTCAAGGCAAAGCTTAAAAAATGTAGTATAAACACCAACAAATGGGAAATACTGGCCTGCAAGCACTCCATTTGGAGAACAGTCTTTACCAAAGGTGTCATGGACTTTGAAGATGCTCAAACTCAGGACAAAATGGAGAAACATGCTAAGAGAAAGGCACATATGGCAAACCCTCAACATGATCAACTCCCACCTGGAAACCCATGTTGCCACTGTGGAAGGCCATGTGGATCCAGAATTGGCCTCCACAGTCACTTAGGGACTCACTGTTAAGTCCGGGTTCATGGAAGACAATCTTACTCAGGTACGAATGATCACCAAAGAAGAAAGAAGACGATGACTCCAGAAAGAACAATCAGCAGGAAACAATCTTGAGGTTCAGGATAAAGATTCAGTAACTTCCAGACTAAGGTCATCCAGCCTCCCCCATGGCTCATGTTTGAAGGAGCACATATTGTAAAACCTCCACTCATTGGTTTTTTATGCTACTAGACTCCTTCAAATGAGAATTTACCACCTCAGCAAAAAGAAAAGAAAAGAATAAAAATCACTTGTTTTCCTGCTGTGGTAATGTCAATAATTTTCTCCTGAAGGTGACTGCAAACAAACACTCTTCTAGTATAATGGAGGTGGCCAGGTTACTTCCTGAGGAATCTACCACTTGAAAAATGACTTGTGAGAATTGGACCTTCAGCTTCACGTACAGGATTTTGGAGTATGTTGCTCAAGCTGATGCTGGCCTTGTACAATAAATAAATAAATAAATCATAATTTATTTATATGTCACCCATCTGACTGGGTTACCGCAGCCACTCAGGGTGGCTTCCAACAGATTAAAGCACATCAAACTTAGTGTACCTGTTGTTCTAAACTTCACTAAGTAGTGTCTTACACATTGGTTAAGCTCCTTCTACATGACCTGAGGTAAAGTTATAGCCAGGCATGGAGTTGAGGCTTAACACTGCCCCCCCAATCTTGAGGGGGCAGAGGAAGCCTGGTGGGATGTTGTCCTGACATACTGCGGCCTGGTGGGAAGTTGCCCCGGGCTGACCAGTGTGGCCTGGTGTGCAAATGTCACATCGGGAGCAGGCCTAGTTGGAGGTATGGAGTTCTTTCTCCATTTGAAATGATGGAATTCCCTCATAGATTTAAATTGCTGTTATGAAAACTTTCCTTTGTTTCCTTCTTACTTTTGGTGGTACTTAAGAGAAAAATCAGCCTGCTCCTCTCCTCTCCCTATGAAGAATGCATTTGCCAGCTGCCTCAAATTCTTCACTCAGATTTTGACACCTTTCGGTCTGCACATCCTCCCCTCCTCATTAGCTTCAAGCTTCTTATTCTTGCCTAAGACAGACCTTTCACAACCCTCCCCTCCTCTGCTTTTCTCACTCTTGTCTCCTTCAGTGTTAATTCCGCCAAGGCTGCCAGCCTTGACGTGCCATTTGCCCCCTTTCTCCCACAAATGTCTCCACAGCCTGAACTGGTAACCCTGCAATGTCTTTGGCTATAATGGGGAGGTTGTAGGAAAATCTGAGCACTTCTGCGAGGACGGCAGGTGCTCATTCAGCTCGGCAGAAGCAAACTGTGCAATTCTTAAGTACGTTGAAAATAGGAGTTTTGAAAACTTTAATCTTCACCAGAGTTCTGAATTCTATGCTTTGTTTGAGCAATGTGTTCCTGGAAGAAGGAAACATGCCAGGAATTCTCACCAGCAGCAACAAAAAATAAAAGCCACTTAAAGCAAAGGACTGAAAAAGAGAAATAAGGCGTTATATATGAGCATCTCCTTATGCCACAAAAGGACAGTAACTGAGCGCAGGTGAGTCAGTGCTGACGTGGGTGGTACTGCGGTTTAAACCACTGAGCCTCTTGAGCTTGCTGATTAGAAGGTTGGCAGATCAAATCCCCATGATGGAGTGAGCTCCCGTTGCTCTTTCCCAGCTCCTGCCAACCTAGCAGTTTGAAAGCACACCAGTGCAAGTAGATAAATAGGTACTGCTGTGGCGGGAAGGTAAACAGTGTTTCTGTGTGCTCTGGTTTCCGTCAAGGTGTTCCGTTGTGCCAGAAGCAGTTTAGTCCTGCTGGCCACATGACCTGGAAAGCTGTCTGTGGACAAACGCTGGCTCCCTTGGCCTGAAAGCGAGACAAGCACCGCAACCCCATAGTCACCTTTGACTGGACTTAACCATCCAGGGGTCCTTTACACAAAGACACTGCAGTTGTCATCTAGTTCAAAAGAGTGGGGCCCTGGGATTTTTCTTCTTCTGGACCTTTTGCAAAAGGCAGCGGTTTATAAGTAGACCAGCCTGTTGCAAATGCATGCTCAAATATCAGCACCAACTAAAAGTTTGCTGCTGAGCCCAGTTTATGGTTCTGTTGCTGACCTATACAGCTCCAAAAAACTGGGCATTTGGTTACCTAGAGGAATGCCTTTGCCCATATTTATTAATTAATTCTGTATACTGCCCTTCATCTGAAGATCACAGGGTGATTCACAACATAAATAAATAAATAAATAAATAAATAAATAAATGAATGAATGAATGAGAAGACAAAATACAGACTGTGCAAGTCCATCTGGCAGCAGCCAAAGATTGTTGCACCTCCTTTATGGAATCATCTCCTACTTGAGATAAAGCAGGCACCAACTTCATTGAGTTTTTTTGGCACCCCACCCAGGCCTTTGCTGGTCATTGATACCAAGCCACTAAGAACTGTCTAAGTTGCTACTGCAATTATTGCTGAATTTATTGACATTTATTAGACTTTAATTAACTATTTATAGTATTGGTATTGATGTGTTGTAAAGCTCTTTTGTGTTTTAAATGAAGAGTGGTTTAATGTTTCTAAAATAAGTAAATAATATTTAGCCTGAGCCTCAGTTAGCACAGAACTCCCAGTGATATCCAGCATTGCCAGATTTCCTTACCAGATCCAGTTGGTCAAGCACACAGTCAACAGAACACAGGATTCAGGTTTGTTTGAATCTTGGCATTTGTCCTCTTATACATGCTTGAAGGGGACTGTGGAACTTCAAGTTATGAAATCAAAACACCTTGGTAGGTGATTAGATTATTCCAGACATGAAGTACTGTTTTTAATAAGAGAATTTTGCTGGGCACCTTGGCAGCCTAGAAGCATGAAGCTACCAGGAAAACGAAAAACAAAAACCCAATAGTGTGTTAGAAAAACTGGCCTCAGCTTCATGATCATATTAATTCTCTAATTCAGTATTCTTGTGCATGACAAATGATATTTCCCAGAGTCTTTTGCTTCAGTGATTCACATTTGTTTTTCTTTCGTCCCAAGGTGCTGGAGGACTTGCTTAAGTAGGAAAGCTAGTGGACTAATTGGCTTGAACCTCAGGGACCATGATTTGAGCTCAGAGCTTGGCAGCTTAACACCAGTGTGCTTTGAAAGGCTTGTTGCTGAAGCAAATCCCCGTGAACTAAAATGAAGCTCAAGGATACTGCTGGAACATCTCGGTTTTGATTGATGAATCAGATCTCCCAAAAATTGGGAGGAGAACAAGAGAGAGAGAGATGGAAAGAGCAGTAGTTCAGAAAGAGATTGTCTAATGCCTGTGGGAGGCCAAAAGATGGTGTATTCAGTCTGAAAAGTTGTACTTGTCAGAGGGTGATTGTACTGCAGAAAGGGTAGTGTTATTTTTTATCAACTAAATCAAGCATCCCTGAACTCGGCCCTAGCTAACAGAACCAGTGGTCAGGGATGGTGGGAATTGTAGTCCTGAAACATCTGGAGGGCCGGGTTTGGAGGTGCCTGATCTAAATAAAATAGATGAGGACTTTCAGTGCCCTTCTTTGGTAATTACCAAACATAACCAAAGCCCCTAACTACAATAGATCAGCACAGGAAGAGACTTCAAGCATTACCAACCCTAGGTATAGTAATTTTATTCACTGAAATTGTAAATGCTTCTATGCATTGCTATGTGTTTAAGATTTGATGGGTTGCTAACTGAATTCTTGAGAGTTCTCTAGTTGTTCTCATGTGACTGGCCAACACTGGTCACATGGGAGGTATCCAGTGAAGAAGAGACTCCATTTTATATGAAGCAACATGATTATATTTTAGAAGCCACTGTGAATACTGCTAAGTTGAATGGAATGTTGGAGTGCTTCTTCTCTGCTTGAAAGAAAGAGCAAAGCTGTAATGCATGGCCTAATTGAGAAAAAGAAGGCTGAATGCTGAGCTTTTGAAAGGGAGGAAAATACAGATGTTTGGAAGTTAGGAGAAAGGACTGTAATCCCTTGCTTGGAAAAGCATGTGACTATAAATATTATGTTTTAATCCATCTATAAGTTTCTGCAAGTAAAGCTTTTGAATGTTAAAGTTGGGACATTGTTTTAATTTCCAAAGATGGCTGTCAGTCATATATATGATTTAAGCTTTTTAGCTGTGTTTTTGCTACCCTTATATTCACCAACCAAAACTCAGCTTTATGCCACAGAGGCAGCCAGAAGCTTGTCCAGGATTCATCCCAAATCTGCCAAAGAAGGTACACTGGCAACTTGATATGGCAGCTTTTCAATGTCATCATCTTTACGTGCACCTCATGTTCAGGAAATGAGCTTGGTGGTGGTCCTGCTTGTCCCTGTGGCTTTCCACGGGGAGAAGCTATTTATTATCTCAGCGCTGTGAATGGAATTGGAAACCATACCTTTATTGTCAGTGATCTACAACTGGATATCTTCACATGTATGGCACTGATAATACTGTCTCTTGCAAATGCTATTTCCTGCTTATTTTAGGTATAGAGTTAGAGTTTTGTTTGCAGATTTTGTTTGTTTCAATTGAAATTTTTAGCTTGTTTTAGTTTTTTTAATATTAGGTCTTTTTGTTTGTCTTTAAAAAAAATACGAAGTTTTCCTTAAAGACCAAAAAAGTATTTGTTGATCTTCTTCTCATTCAAGGGAATACCATAGCTTCAGAAAACTACTACAGATAGGATGGAAAGCAATCAATCTCTGTTGATATCACAAATAAGGAAAAAGTGGGGGGAGAGTGGAAATGAGTAATTCCCAGATGTGAGACTACCATCCAGCTGAAAGACTGGGCTCCTGCCGTAGGAGTTTGCAAAGAGGAACAGCTACCTATGTTTCCAAAGAAAGTCAGATACATTTTATCTCCACCACCTGGTCTGACACTTTGGGTATTGGATTAAGTACAGACCCTTAAGAATATCATGGATGAGTCTCTCTCCCCACCCCCACCCCCCAAATAAAAGGAGTTATCTGATTTGCCTTAGAAGTGGACAAAATAAAGCCATTAAAGAAAAAAATAATTAAGCAAACCAATCCACCATTCAGCTCTACACAACTTCACTGTACTATAAACATGCAACAAGGCAATAAACACAGGAGGAAAAAAGCAAACAAACATTGGCTGGCTGGCTGGCTGGTTGGAAGGCCCTTGATACACAAGTCTAGTTTTTAGCACCATAAAAATGCACTTCCTAGAGACTAGCACATTATGGTTTAAGTGAAGCTCTTCATTAGATAGTGTGAGAAAATGACGCATGAAAGAAAGATATAAAAGCCTTCTTAATAGTTCCTGTGCAGATAATGTAAGCCAAAGACAATCAATAGCCACGCCTCATTTACTTTATGTCTTTGAGCACTCAGAGGCAAAATGTGAGTGTTTTCTGTACTATTGGGTACCCCAGCCTTCCAGAAGTAATGAAAAAATGGATTTGCATATGATGGTGTAATTTGAAACAAAACTTCTGGTCAAGCTATTATCAATAACAAAAAGAGGAAGAAACACCTACTCTATTGCTTTGCACCCCTTGTTTGTTTGTTTGTTTGTTTAAGCATTAGAAAGCTTTCTCATTCCACAAGTCACCCAAAAAGTCCCCTACAATCAGCATAAAACTAGATTTAAAAATAATAAAATCGCATTGAGCAGAACCCATGAGCAGAAAAATCTGATTACTGGTAAAGTAGAAAGCACAGGGTTACAAAGGCATTCTGTTGTTTAGTCGTTTAGTTGTGTCCAACTCTTTGTGACCCTATGGACCAGAGCACGACAGGCACTTCTGTCTTCCACTGCCTCCTGCAGTTTGGTCAAACTCATGTTGGTAGCTTCGAGAACACTGTCCAACCATCTCATCCTCTGTCGTCCCCTTCTCCTTGTGCCCTCCATCTTTCCCAACATCAGGGTCTTTTCCAGGGAGTCTTCTATTCTCATGAGGTGGCCAAAGTATTGGAGCCTCAGCTTCAGGATCTGTCCTTCCAGTGAGCACTCAGGGCTGAGTTCCTTAAGAATGGATAGGTTTGATCTTCTTGCAGTCCATGGGACTCTCAAGAGTCTCCTCCAGCACCATAATTCAAAAGCATCAATTCTTCAGTGATCATCCTTCTTTATGGTTCAGCTCTCACTTCCATACATCACTACTGGGAAAACTATAGCTTAAAGGCATTCTACAAATGCTTAATTGACAATACAAGACACCTTGCCACAATTATATAACTGTCATGCCTTGATACCAGTTTCAGTTCAAATGACACAGAATGCCTGCTTGCCAGTATGTATTATGAACTTCTAATTTGGTTGCCCTTATTACTTGTGACATTGATGGCACACTGCTATGCATTTCTGTGCTGTCATTCTGTTGTCATATGTGAAACTCCCAACTTTACTGTTTGCCTCTGTCATGCCCAGTGCTAAAGACTAATTATTATGCTGCCCATTCACTGCAATTATGTTGTGGTGGTGGTTTCTTCATCCTAGGTTCAGGGGTGGGTCACAACATTAGAAACAGGGTTTTTTGTGTTTTTTTTAGAAACCTACAATCACAAAGGAGGGAAGGATTTGATATGGCCAGTGCCCTGCAGGTTGGTGACTTCTGTCCAACACTTTCTAATACAGTATATTTAACTTATGCTGATGTGGTGCTATATTTACACCTATTGCTTCAAGAAGCTTCACTGGAAACAATTCATAAATAAAAGTATTATTGTTAAATAACTATAATGACAATGTTTTATATTTGATATGCAGTCAAAACTCATGTCATGGAAGACACATACATTTTTCTTCAAAAATGTACCTGGAACCAGAGTTTTTTTTCAGCCTTCTGGCTCCTCTCAGGTGGGTGTCATTGCTATTATAAGAGAACAAGGGAGGTGTTTGTTGTGAGTTCCAGCACCTCTTTTTCTAGAAAAATAGCACTGCCTGGAACTGATGCTTCATGTAACAAGGCAATATAAATTAAGTGACATCCAAGTATATAAAACATCAGTGTATTAAAATGAACACAGGTCCCAGTCTTCAACACTTGAGCTCACCCTCTCACGTACCCAAAGAACACAGTGAGAAACTTTGCTGTGTTTCTCTCTCAAAGTGGTTTTCTTGCAGCTTCATTAAGATTCAACTCTTTAATAGAAAAGTATCCATCTCCATGATAGTCAAATGCTGGCTTGCATGTAGGTGATAGAAAATCCTTTGTTTTCGTTGCTCAGTCTTTTACTAACTATAGCCTTTCAAATAATCTCCACTGAAAAGGCGGTTATCCAACAACACTGGCAACATTTTAAACTAAAGGGTCATATACAGATTTTGCTTGGCATATGGGATGACTTGGATTAATGGACAGAACTGTCTATTCTGAAGGAAATGTGCAAATTGAAAAATTACGCATATTTTGCAAAAAATACAGTGGGCTGTCATCTCGGGCATCTGTTTGAAGCGAGCTGGGAAGCAGGAGATTTGGGAGAGGCCAGGGCTATAGGATCAGTCAGAGACACAAAGACAAAACAGGAGGCAGGTCTGAAGGATGCATAAACACACCAGAAATTAGGGAGCTCTTGTTTGCCAACAAAGCCTCATTTGGGATGTCTTCATCCTGCACAGAAGGAGCCAATGGCCAGCCTGGGTAGGAGGAGTCAGTCTGTAAGATTCTTTACTCTGAAGGCTGCAGTTCAGCGATTCATCACACAGGGCATCTGCATACAGATCCAGCAGTTCTGACAGTCGGGGGACCATTTCCATAGGGCTGAGGCCTCTGCAGCCCTCCGCCCCTGACTGCAGATATGGGGCTCAGACCCTCCAATCTTGAGCGGGCCAAGGAGGCCTGGCAGTAAGTTGGAGATGCCATGCAGCCCAGGGAGTTTCTGAATGCAGTGCAGCCTGGTGAGAAGTTGGGATGTTGCCTTGGGCCGTGCAGTGGTGGGCCAGGCCATGCAGACCAGTGCGGCCTGGCAGGCAAATATTGCATTGGGAGGAGGCCTGGTCAGCCTCTCCCGATGAGACAGTTGTCACACATGCAGCACATGTGACATGATGCACGCACATACTGCAAGCGTGACATCAGCCCGCCCCCAATGTCGGGCACAACTCATTGACTGTACTGACAGTTATGGCGTACCACTGCATGTTCCATTGATGGAGGGGCTGTGTGATTCCTGCAGATATCATGCTCTGCTGTGCACATTTCTTATGGGCAAATCTGATGTGCATGTAAATAGATGCAGATGTTAGTCAGGGCTATAAGATGGTAATGGTGAACAGAAAGACAGGCAGATGGTCACATCAAAGCTCTGACACTTGTAAACAGCATGCCTGTTGAGCCAATTTTCCCAAATGTACTTTGATGGCCGGCGTTCTCTCTAAGTTACTGTTGCCACTGGAGATGATGAACAGCAGCAGAGGGACAATGTTGTGTTAATGGTGGTGCATTAAATGATGGCAATGCCGTCAGTCATGGGTGTCAGGCTCCTTCCTCACACCTCTCCGTGTGCTGACATTTCTAATTCTACTTATGTATTTATTTACGTTTGAATTCCTCGGCCCCAAAACAGCCATCAATTCAGCTTGGACGTTTTGTGGATTTCTAGAGCAAACAGGAAGCTACCGCATCATTCATAAAATTAGACAGCCGGGGACTTGAGCAGCAGCAATTGCTGTATTGGTATTGCAAGTAAGTGTAAACAATAGTCTAGTTCATATACCAGATAATGTCCACATGATCACGTTTAAGGTGAAGTGACTCACCAGAAGACACACAACCAGGATGGCATGGAGGTGCCATTTTAGAGGTAAAGGTAAAGGACCCCTGGACGGTTAAGTCTAGTCAAAGGCAACTATGGGGCTGCAGCGCTCATCTCGCTTCAGGCTGAGGGATCTGGTGTTTGTCCACAGACAGCTTTCCGGATCATGTGGCCAGCATGACTAAACAGCTTCTGGTGCAACGGAACACCGGGATGGAAACCAGAGCGCACAGAACCTTCCCGCAGCAGCAGTACCTATTTACGGTATCTACTTGCACTGGAATGCTTTTAAACTGCTAGGTTGGCAGGAGCTGGGACAGAGCAACGGGAGCTCACCCTGTCATGGGGATTTGAACTGCTAACCTTCTAATCGGCAAGCCCTAGAGGCTTAGTGATTTAGACCACAGCGCCACCTGCTTAGAGGTGATATATCCGGAATTCATTATTTGGCCCTTTTTCAAACGAACACAATTGTGTAGTATTCAGCCATGTGTATTACCCCACAGCAGATTCACAAATATACACATCAGCACCATCCAGCGAACCTGGGAAGAACGTGAACCCACCAGCAGCCCTCCACATTCCCTAATGTGATCACATCAATCATTGCCTGTATAAACTGGTTCAGCAGAGAAAGCAAGAAAAAGCTTCCAGGTACACAGTTAAGTTCACTGAAGTGAAGGGCTCCTGCAAATCCTCGCCACCGTTCCTTTAATCTCAGACTCTCTTGATATAATATAATATCAATTGGAGCTGGATGAAACAAGAATTATTACGTGCTGCATGTGAGATTGGAACATAATATCTGCAAGAAGAGAAGTAGAGCACATTTGTATTAAGTGGCATCATTGTGGGAATGATCTCAGTTTTGTTTGTTTTTTAAAAATTGAAGATTTCTTTCCTTTCCTCTTAAGGGGGAAAAAAAACCCCGTGATAGTAAACACCAACATTTGGCCCTTATGTGCATTTTATGTTTTGGTAATAGCCTTTGGGGAACTTGATGTAGCGAAATGTCTCCATCTGTTCTTGGAAACAATATTACTTTCTTTCTTGCCAAAATACAGAAAATCAGAAACCTGGCCAAAATCCACTTGACATCTTAGAAGCAGCATCAGTTACAAAACCCAGATTTTGTTACATGTCAACTTTGGATCCTTTCAGTATCTCAGTGTTTCACTCTTAAATTCAGTTCTCCATGTTACCACATCGGTTTGTGATGATGATGATTAGCCCTCATGAAAATTCACCAGCATTTTATGGCAAATTTCCCCTAATATGCACACTTTTGTATGCTTAATACACATATTTCTGAAAAGCATTTTCTCCTAACGCATTTTTGTATGTTGTTTTTCATGAATATACACATTTTTTTATAAATATTTATTAGATTTTTCCAAATTAATACAAAAAGCAAACAAAAAACAAAAATACACAAAAAGTAACAAAAATACAGAAAAACAAAACAAATGTAATTTTCATTACTTATTTCCATTAACTTATTTCCCAGACCTCCTCTCACCTCCCCCTTTTGTATTCCAGTTCGAATTCTTAACTCAGCAAATCCTTATTGTAACTTGTTATAACTTATTTTATAACTTATTACTCAACCTTTACATTACAGCTGGTAACCACTTAATTTCTGTCCATCATCAATCTAACATTCATTAATTTTACAATATTTCTGCAAATAATCTTTAAATTTCTTCCAATCTTCTTCCGCTGACTCTTTTCCCTGGTCTCGGATTCTGCTGGTGAATACACATTTTTATGCACATTATACCTCAGAATACGCCACTCTTCTTTTTTTTTTCTTGGCTGGAGAACTACATTGCAAAATCTTGGCCCCCGGACGTTTGACAGTCTATTGACCCTGTGCCACCACTGTAATTGTGTTCTTCTCTGCCACCAACCCATTTCTCACGGGTACACACGGAGTCCAGTCAGTTGGTAACATTAACAAATAATCAAGTTTATTTTATAGGCATGAACAAGCTTATGGTTTCGGTTAATTTTTCTTGGCAGTTTCTTAATCTTAGTTCCTTAACTGTCTTATTCATTCCTAACAACCTCAAACTGATTATCCCAACTATCTATCTGACTCCACCTAACAATTCCTCTCACAGCACAACTCGACCAACCCACAGACTATTCCTCCCTCTTCCTTCTCCAACTCCCAACTCTCAACTGACTTTTACACAACTCCCCCACTAACCCTAACTCCTCCTATCAGTTTCCACTGGCCAATCACATCACACTCATTTTAACCCTTTCCTTATGACCCACCTAGGAGGCAAACGCCACATGTGGGTTTCAAGGGATGGCTGCATTCTGGTTTGCACCTTGTTTCAAAAAGTGTAATGTGCCCTTGGTTCCAATGCTGGTTCAGTTACGGAGGCCCAATATCAATAAACCCTGTGTCTCAGTCCTTCTTTCCATTTGTAAGATGGGCGTAAGGGATCTACCTCATATATGTCTATGCATTCACACAAATGCTCAACAGTACAGCTTCTAATGAGGCAGGGAAGTAGAAAGATCTGTTCTTTTTTTAAGGCAAGGGAGCCCCTTAATGAAATCCAGAAGCCGAGGATCCAGATTCCTTGAATTTCGGCCAACTTTTAGCAGCAAAACCAGCTGGGCTCCCTTTGGCTCTACTGCAATTCAAACTTAGAAAATTATGCCTATCTCACTCCACTTATTCTGCAGCACACCTGGGCATAGCGTGCAAATGGAACCGTGCCAATATGCATTAGGCCCAATCAACATAATCTTCATCCTACCACGTTTTGATGGAAACAGATTGCACAGTTTGGACATAGATGGGTAGACCTTATTCCAACATCTTGTCCAGTGTGGAAAGGGCAATACCTCCACTGTGCATTGTACTCAGCACAAATGTTGGTGTTAATACTACCAGAGCTGAGTTAGAAAAGGGCTGTAAAGTTCTCTGTCCACTCGAAGCGCTATATGATTTGCCGACTCCCTTATTTATTTTATTTACTGAATTTATATGACCAACTCATAATGTAAGTTCTGTGGGAAGCTCCTAAAACAAATACGACAATTAAAATACAATGTAAAACAAAAAGCAGCATTAAAAACTAGGAGTGCAGCTATGAATGAGCACTAAAAACAAAAACACAGAATGATCTAGCATGTGCCATATACCCTCATAGAGTAGATGCTAATTAATATTCCCGAATTGCTGCAGAATTTATTTTTCAGCTGCAGGCACCAGGCAAACAGGACCTTATCACTTCATAATAAAATTGCAAATACACAAGCTTAGAAAGTATATTTCCCTATAGCCTGGGCTAGATTTAACCTTGGACCATTCAACAGTGACTTCCTCTAATGTCTCTAGTATGAAGTCGGGGGTTGTTGTTTTAATTATCACATCAAATTTTAAAACACACAATTAAAAATATAGGTATTTTCTTATCAACTGTAATTATAAGGAGGGTTACTGAATATTCCTAACTTGTGAGGCCACAAGATGGCAGCATACAAGCTCATCCACAGACTAACTCTTTTCACAAAACATTCTGCAACAGGGGCGCTCCAAGGAGGAAACTTAGTTGCATTAGAGTTGGGGAGAGGATCAGATTAAGAGTACAATTAAAATAATTTACTACTGAAATAATTTACTGTGGAGAAGGAAAGAGAAACTTTCAATAGTTAATAACTTTTATTGTGTTAAATTTAAGGATTATTTCACACCCCACTGATTTAAACGTGAAGGATTAAATGATCCGCTTAATGTTTGTCGGATCATTATATAAATCTATCCCAGCCTTCCTTTCAAGGGCAGCAAACACCAAAAGCTGGAAAAAAAACATTTAGAGTATCCGTGGGGGGGGGGGGAGTTTCCAATGCAGGTGCAAACAGAGACAAATCTCAATATAAAACACTTGTTTTACCAGCTCAGTTGGTCAAAGCGTGCTGCTGATAATGCCAACGTTGCAGGTTCGATTACCATAAGGGATGGCGGCATATTCCTGTATTGAAGGGGTTGGACTTGATGGTCATCAGCATGGGTAGGCAAACTAAGGCCTGGGGGCCAGATCCAGCCCAATCGCCTTCTAAATTGTGCCCACAGACAGTCCAGGAATCAGTGTGTTTTTACATGAGTAGAATGTGTCCTGTTATTTAAAATGCATCTCTGGGTTATTTGTGGGGAATAGGAATTCATTTTTTCTTCTTCAAAATATAGTCCGGCTCCCCACAAGGTCTGAGGGACAGTGGACCGGCCCCCTGCTGAAAAAGTTTGCTGACCCCTGGTCATCAGGGTCTCTTCTAACCCTGTAATTCTTTGATTCTATGATTCAGTAGGTGTCAAGAAGGCAACAGAGGAATTATCTGTCTACTATCCAAATGGATATAATTCCAAAGGTGCCAGAACAGTGAAGCCCAGATTCATACACTGTGTGGAGCAGACCTCCTGATTAAGATGCTATCTCAAGAAGGACATCATACTAATCAACTGGGTACCGCATTGTCAAGACTATCCTGGTCCAGAAACAGCTGTGGTTGACCTTCCAGTTGAAGCTGGTAGAAGGTGGCACTCCTAGCCACTGAGGTCATTTGGAGGCCCAAGGGCAACCCTATATCAAGAACCTGCTCATCCATAGGCAGTACAACGCCATCCACAGCTGGCAATGTATAAGATCATGTGTGGTTGGAGCTCATATGACACATTCTTGCAGTGCCACTTGGGAATTCCAGTGTGGGGGCAGACAGGCAGGAGCTAGCCAACCAGAAGAGTCTCTGAGGTGTACTTGCCTGGAGAGACAGCATCCAAAGTCAGGTCCAGTCCTAGGGTTGGGTGAACAGTAATTCACCTGGTGAGATGCTCCAGGGGTCAGGGAACCCAATGATCATGGGGTCAAGGGTCACGATGAGCGGGAAGCAGCAAGGCAGGACCAGGAGGTGCAGACATTTTTTTCCAGCATCTGATGACAACTGCTGGAAGCTCTGTTTAAGAAGGCTGAAACCAGTTAGTTTTCATCAGTCCATTCTTCTTTAAGGCTGATCAGCTGCACTCACCCTGCCTTCTCCCCCTTCAGGCTGCTGTTCAGCTGGCGAAGCTGACTCATCCCATGACACTCATAGCTGAAGTCATGAGTTGGGGGCAGCTGCAGGACTCAGGTTGGAAAGTCAAATACGTAGCCTGCCATGGGCATACTAAGGCAAGAGGAAAACACAGCTAACAGGAAGGGAAGGCAATTTCTCTTGGAGCAAGGGGTTAAAGTAATCAAGCTCTGAGCATCTGCCAACAGTGGCTCTCAGCTTTGCCCGAATGCCAATTGAGTAGACACAAAAATAGGACATCAGCTCAAAATACATGTCATTAATTACAGACTTTCAGGTAATGGCTCTTGATTCAGAATTAAAAAAAAAAAAAGTATGGCAAGGAGAGAAGATTCTTATTAGCTTGTTACTTGTGAGTTTTGCCAGCATTGCTGATCATGCAACTAATCTCAAGAGTGTTGTCCCAACTACCACCATTCATAAACTTATTAGGAATTTGGACTTACTCTATCCCAGAGTGTACATGGTTTCAGGGGAGCTTCTGCAGTGGGAGATTGGAGAAAATCTCCCCCTGGGGTGAGTTCCTAAGCATCTCAGTGCTTTGCTTGCTGCCCTGGGTTACAGTGGTACCTCGGGTTACATACACTTCAGGTTACAGACTCTGCTAACCCAGAAATAGTGCTTCAGGTTAAGAACTTTGCTTCAGGATGAGAACAGAAATCGTGCTCCGGCGGTGCGGCAGCAGTGGGAGGCCCCATTAGCTAAAGTGGTGCTTCAGGTTAAGAACAGTTTCAGGTTAAGAACGGACCTCCGGAATGAATTAAGTACTTAATCCAAGGTACCACTGTACTGTCTCTTGAGATAGCAGAGGTTCCGGTTAAGTCCTGTAAGGACTGAGACTCTCCTGCTGGACACAGTCCCTGGACAGTATGTTTTTAAGCTCAGGGGCCCATCTGGCTGTTGACTGGGCAAGAGCAGAAGTCGAGAAAAAGCTTCACATTCATATCAGGCCAGGCTAATCCAGAGGTGGCATTCCGCAAACTCCCTTATTCTCTGTGTGCCTTAGAACTGGGCTCTGCTGTGACACTTTACATATCCTTCCCAGGCCTGGTACCAACCAGCTTATATTCCCTGTTCAAATGCTGCAGCCATTTGAGATATAATGTACTGCATTTATAACCCACCTTCATTATCTCCCTCCTCATTTTATCCCCACAACAACCCTGCAAGGTGGGTTAAGTTGAAAGTTGGTGAGCGGCCCAAAGTCACACCCAGTGAGCTTCGTGGCTGGCATGGGGATTTGAACCCTGGTTTGCCAGGTCCTAGTCTGAGGCTGGATCTAGACACATTTGTAAAAAAACATTACAGGAAAATGCGTTGCAAAGTTCACAATGGAAAATCCCATTGGGGAAGGATCAAACTCTACACCGCCCTCATGTGTCGCATGTTTATAACACAGTTATAATGATATAAGGGACGCGGGTGGCGCTGTGGATTAAACCACAGAGCCTAGGACTTGCCAATCAGAAGGTCAGCGGTTTGAATCCCCATGACGGGGTGAGCTCCCGTTTCTCAGTCCCTGCTCCTGCCAACCTAGCACTTCAAAAGCACATCAAAGTGCAAGTAGATAAATAGGTACCGCTCCGGCGGGAAGGTAAATGGCGTTTCCGTGTGCTGCTCTGGTTCGCCAGAAGCGGCTTAGTCATGCTGGCCACATGACCTGGAAGCTGTACGCCGGCTCCCTCGGCCAATAAAGCAAGATGAGTGCTGCAACCCCAGAGTCGGTCATGACTGGACCCTTTACCTTTATAATGATATAATTGACTTGGTGTGGCTGAGTCCCAACATGCTACACCACATTACACCTGCCTATTCAATCTACCTGTGCACTTCCTATATATTTCATATTGAAATTCCAAGCAGTACGAAAAAGAAAAATACTGAATTGCCAAAGTGAAGGGACCTGGTAGTATATCCAGAAGGCTGCACACATTTGGAACATTCAAAACTGACATTTTAACACACCGCGACTTTACTTTTTATAGTTTCTCCGGATTAAACAATTCATGCAAAGGGGAAAGGCTTGATAAACCTGATCTTAATGACTACCCTTGTAGCCTGGGGCAAAATTTTACAGCTCAGCAGAGAAGGAAGTAATGTAATGTAAGGGCTAACAGCTTTTCACACAGAGTATAGTTCAGTGAAGGTCAAAGCTGGAAGGTGAAAATAAAGGGTAAAATATGATCAAAAATAGACATAGAGCTCAGGGTGGAATGAAAGATGAAGGAAACAGGACTACTGAAATTAGTCTTCATTTTTTTCATTCCAGCTTTTAAAATGTTCTTTTTAAAAAATGTAACTGTCTTCAGCAGCCAGAAGGGATGGCTTGTTTGACAAATGAAATCTTGAGCTTTGCAACGAGGTCAGCGATACACATGTCTCATCCTTATAACGTGTTGTTGTTTTTTAATCAAGATATAGTGGCCAACTGTACCACAGAACTCTTCCCAAATAATGTAGTGTGAGTTAAATAAGGAACAACGTTGGGCATACCACAGATTTATTCTGTACCAAAGTGAGTAAATATAAATTAACCTCACCCACAAACTTTATTTTCTCTCATATGGGTAAATGGTATATATTCAACTCCTAAGCAGGAGAATAAAATGCTGCATTTTGAAAACAGTCATGATAATATTTTAGATGTCTCCATCTAAAATGAATGTAAGCAAGATCACACAGATCCCCATTGATGGCAAGGCTCTTTTATATACCAGTTCTGCTTAATTTGCGGGAAGAGAGAAGAATTCAATTGCCATAAATATTTGGCCCATTGATTAAAAATACATCCATTTGGCAGTCATGCTGTAACCACGCTGAGTTGCAAGCAAATGCATACTTTCAATCCATTTTACGTGTCTATACTGGGCTGGGCTTTTATTGCCCCAAAAGTAATTATTATCCACTTCAGGTTAAAAGAAAAGAAAAGAAGGTATGTGGTAACTATAGTGGAATAATAAAAACCGGTGTTTAGTTATTGACAACTCAGTAGAAACACTATAAAGAATTAAGCAATAAAAATGTAAGCTGCATACGAGCAGGTCATTCTATTGCCAAGAGCAAGACAAATAACTAATTTTAAAATACATCCTTTCTGCTCTTGTCTTCTGGCTGCATTTCAAGTGAGCTCATTTTTAGGGCTGTAACTTACAGATCGGCTTTATGACTGTGTGCTCCAAGTGTGAAAGGCTAAACTAAACTGAGAGCGCACACTTGCAGATGACAAAATGCACGTACATATACATCTCTTTGGGAAAGTTCAGATATAATGCTAAATTATGGTTGGTGGTAATGCTAAGCCATGGTTGGTGTTCTCTATATGATCCACAGTGAGTCTCATGCCTTCTCATCTCTCTTCCTTTGGTGCATGCCAGGAGGCGGCGATCAGACCCATCTGGTTTTAAACTCTCCAGGGTTTCCAGCTGCATCCAAACTTGGGAAACTGGAGTTTGTTTAAGTTATGGTTTTATGTAAAATTGAACCAAATACCCCCACCTTTTCATAGACCATTAGTCCTTTCTGAAGCAAGAAAGGAGTGTTGTTCCTTTAGCAGCAACACT
Source organism: Podarcis cretensis (assembly GCF_951804945.1). Classification (NCBI taxonomy): domain Eukaryota; kingdom Metazoa; phylum Chordata; class Lepidosauria; order Squamata; family Lacertidae; genus Podarcis; species Podarcis cretensis. The sequence goes on from NC_137187.1 coordinate 17,107,734, forward strand.
GTGGGAAAGAGTTGGGAAATATAGCAGAGCCAGGAGGTTCTGACACAATTTACACCTACACCAGAAAGCTCCACAAGGCTTGGTTTCAAAAGTTAAAACTGGGCTGGCTTGCTGTCTTCTTCTTTGGTGATCACTCGTAACTGAGTAAGATTATCTTCCATGAGCACAGTCCGTAGGTGACTGTGGAGGCCAATTTTGGATCTGCACATCCTTCCACAGTGGGGACGTGGTTTCTGGGCAGGAGTTGCTCATGGTGAAGGTTTGCCAAGCGTGCCTTCCTCTTAGCTCATTTCTCCCTTTCATCCTAAGTTCGAGTGTCTTCAAAGTCCAAGACACCTTTGGTAAAGCTGTTCTCCAATTGGAGCACCCGCAGCCCAGTGATTCCCAATTGTGGATGTTTATACTACATTTTTTAAGATTTGCCTTGAGAGAGTCTTTAAACCTCTTTTGCTGATCACCAGCTTTACGTTTTCCATTCTTGAGTTGGGAATAGAGTAGTTGCTTTGCATGACGATAATCAGGCATCCGAACAACAGGACTAGTCCGAAGAAGTTGATGTTGAAGAACCATTGTTTCAACACTGGCGATCTTCCAGTACACTGACATTAGTTCGCCTGTCTTCCCAAGTGATATGTACAATTTTTGGGAGACACCATTGATGGAATCTTTTGGGAATTGGAGATGGCGTTTATAAGTGGTCCATGTTTTACAAGCGTACAGTAAGGTTGGTAGTACAATAGCTTTGTAAACAAGCATTTTGGTTTCCCTGTAAATGTCTCGGTCCTCAAACACTCTGCACTTCAATCAGGAGAAAGCTGCACTTGCAGAGCTCAGGCGATGCTGGATTTTGGCATCAGTGTTGGCCCTTGTGGAAAGCTAACTGCCCAGGTAGGATTTTGGATTGACATTTTCCAATGTTACACCATTAAGTTGGATTTGTGGTGCTGCAGAGGGCTTGTTTTGTGTTTGTTGGTGCAGCACTTTGGTTTTTTTGGATGTTGAGCAATAGGCCAAGCTTTATATAAGCTTCTGCGAAGATATTTAGGATGGTTTGGAGGTCATCCTCTGAGTGTACACACACGGTGTTGTCATCAGCATATTGAAGCTCTATAATAGAAGTTATGGTAACCTTACTCTTTGCTTTCAGCCTACTCAAGTTAAAGAGCTTTCCATCTGTTCGATATATGATTTCATTGCCATGATCCTACACATGGTTGAAGGGAGTTTCCCTTCAACAATGTGTAGGATCTTGGCAATGAAAATAATAAATAGAGTTGGGGTGATAGCACAACCCTGTTTAACACCTGATCCCACTGTAAATGGTTCACTTTGAGAGCCATTGTTATCCGCAATAGTTGCTGTCATAGTATCGTGGAGGAGCTGAAGGATGTTTACAAATTTGCTGTATACCCTGTTTAAGACCAGACGCACCAACTCTAGGGGGATGGAGGTGTATTCAGCCCCCCATATTTGGCATCACACACACTGCCCCCCCCCCAATCTTGGGCAACCTGGTGCCTCTATTTAAGACAGATAAGCCAAACGCTTCCTCACACTACCAAGTTTCATGAAACTCACCCACCCACCCATATCCAATTTTGGAGGGTCTTTTTGCCCTCTTTTTGCTCCCTCCCTGCCCACAAATGGCAAACAAACAAGAAGGAGTAGGCAAATAGTTCTGCTGAAATAATTGGGAAGGTTTCACACGACATGACCAAACCCAGGGTTGAAAGAGAGTCAACATAATAGCTAACAGGAAGCATAGAAAAGTGTGCACAAAAAGCAGGTTTTGAAAGAGCCCATTGCAATTTATAATAATAAAAGGTTTGTGCAGTCTCAAGGCTATCCTCCCAACTTGGCTGACATTAATAGAGATACAGGCTGTACAGAGCTGGGGGGGGGGAGGTTGTCTTGTTTAGCTAAGTCCTTAATGTGGGAAGGACAAGGTGATCTTCAAATTCTGTTTGCAATATGATTATGTTGCTGTCTCCTTCATATTCTACAGCAGCATCTGGTGAGCATGCACTCTGAATTACAAATTCATCTTGGTTGTAAAACTAGCACAAGTTCAGGAGATATGGCAAGAGCAACAGGGAAACAGTAATACAACTAAGTAGATTTATCAGTGCATTTATACCTCAGTGAGATTCTACACACACACACACACACACACACACACACACAATCTAAACTCAAAAACATCTTCCTCTGTGACTTGTAATTTCATGCTGTCAACATTTGAGTTATTCCAATGAAGAAACCGTGGCGACTAGTGCATCTAGCATCCTGCTGTCTCTTAGAAGGTCTCCCTCCCACATCTACCAGTTACCTCTGTTGATCCTAAGCATCCTTATACATTAGGAAAGGCAGTTATGGCCTCTACCCATGTGTCCATCTCCCACAGCTATCTTTATGAAGATGCTTACTCAGTGCAGCAGCAGACTCTCAAGCTGGAAGCCAGGTATCCAAGGTGGCCACAAGGCCAAATGGTTTGGCAGCATCTCCAAAATGGCACCCTTCTCTGCAGGGAGGGAAAGGCCTTCCGTGAATTATCTGCCTGTGTGTCTGTCACTTTGAACTCCTTGCAGTAGTTCATTGAACAGGTAGATTCTAAAGCTGGCCTTGGACATTCTAACAAGACAGAGAGAGAAGGAATTGCACACTACGAAGAAATTTGTGGTGCTCTCATTACAGCATTCAAAAAAAAGGAGTGGGGTGGGGCGATGTTTCTGCATCAGGAGTTTGACATGAGTCTCTCATGAAGATTCCTTTTCCAACATGGATGCACAATATGAGGGAGATATAACAACCCTTTGGTTGTTCTGCTGCAATCCAAAACCATGATGAGAATCGTGACAATAATTCATGCATGAGTGTATGCATACAGACAATGTTTGTTTGTTTGCTTGAATTTCTATACTGCTTTAAATTTTTAATAAAAAACCTCAAATGTGGTTCAATGCCTCTTCCTACAGGGCAGTGGGGTACCTAGGACATTCACAAGAGCAAATCAGCTACCCAAGAAGCAATGTGTTTCTAGTCTGATTTTTTTTTTTTTTTTTTTGCAGCCCTCTGAACAGGGAAGGGGACTGCAAATGGAAGCTTCTCCATCAGAAGTAAAATCTAGTCCAAAGACAAAGAGAAATCATGTTTTACTTAGGGTAATCCAACATAACAGTATACAGTGGTATCTCGGGTTACATACGCTTCAGGTTACATATGCTTCAGGTTACAGACTCCGCTAACCCAGAAATAGTGCTTCAGGTTAAGAACTTTGCTTCAGGATGAGAACAGAAATCGTGCTCCGGCGGTGCAGCGGCAGCAGGAGGCCCCATTAGCTAAAGTGGTGCTTCAGGTTATGAACAGTTTCAGGTTAAGTACGGACCTCCGGAATGAATTAAGTACTTAACCCGAGGTACTACTGTACCTAGTTTCATTTCTCCTGGTTATTGACATTTGAGGTGTATATTTTCAGTACCCACTTTATTTTTGTGATTTTAAGTTGTTTTAAACTGTTTTTGATATTGTTGGGTTTTAATGTTGTAATCCATTGTGGGACCTTAGGTTGATGATAATGATGCTTGAACCTTAAAAGGCACCTCCCCTTTTCAGCACTTCTTGCAAACACACTTGTGTTGTTTGAGTGCTATTGCTCTTGGAGCAATTTCTTCTTCTTCTTTACCCTCATAGTCCTTGGCCTCATTTGTCCACCTTGCTGTTTAAACTCATTGGCTGTGGCCCATGTGATTATGTCAATGACATCACAATGGAACATGTACCCGTCTATTTATTACTTAGATTTATACCTTGCCCCTTCCTCTCTTCCAGGATCCCAAAACAGGTAACAACAGTTCAAGAAAGCAATAACAAAAGTTAACACTGAACAATTTGCAGTAAAACATAATATAACGCAGCAGGAAACAGCAGATCTTTAGACCTTCCCCATCAGAACTATAGCAGCAATTACCCAAACCTTCTTCAACAACATTGCAGCATCAGGTACATCGAGTGGACTACATCCCATCAGTCCCCACTAAAAGCCTGGGTGTTTTTAATTGGCATCCGAAGTTGGTCAAAGATGACGCCTTTTGGGAGGGAGGGAGTTCCTTGCGATTGCGATGATATCATAAATGGTAGTAAACAAAATAATGTGAATTGTCACAGCCAAATCAGATTAAACGGTGGAGTAGGCATGGGAGAATGAAGATGCCAAAGGCCAGGGGTGGGGAGGAGGAGTAGAGCTCAGGAGCAGCAGGAGGCAGGAAAACAAGAGAGTGGCAAACAACAAAAACATCATAAATGCTCAGCAAGATGAATATTTTTGGCCAATTTGTTCAACCGCATCCGACAGACTACTTTCAAAGTAAATGCCGAAATTCCAAAATATTCGGCGCCACCGTATTTTTCAAGAGCTTCTATAATTGTAAGTTATCTGCGTTACCACTGAATGTGACAGTTGCCACCAATGAAGACTATGAAACAGAGTTTCCTAAGGAGCAAAGCTCATCTCATGTCTACCACAAACTCAGGCCTGAAGTGCATGCGCTTCTTGCTCCACATCATTAGTTCCCACTGGCAGGGGGCAGAGACACCAATAACACTGTGGCATCAGCTCTGTTGTACTAGACGTGACAGAGGGGAAGGAGGGATGTCAACATGTGCCTGACATCTGGCGACAGCTACATGCAGATTGCAGTGTCTAGTTCTGGCCTCATTAGGTGGCTCTAAGCTACTCTCTCTCAGCATTCATTCATCTTCAGTAAGGAGGGAAAAGTATTGATCCATCCCATACCCTCCAGCATTTCTCCGATGAAAATAGGGACATCCTATTTAATAATAATAATAATAATAATAATAATAATAATAATAATTTTATTATTTTTGCATCACACGTCTGGCTGGGTTGCCCCAGCCAATCTGGCCAGCTTCCAACATATATAAAAACATAATAAAACATTAAACATTTAAAAACTTCCCTATATAGGGCAGCCTTCAGATGTCTTCTACAGGTTGGAAAGTTATTTATTGTCAGGCTTCAGGGAATCAACTTCCTTCCCCTCACACCCTGGCAGCAGGTAAGTAGAACAAAGGAAAAGGAGTCTTCTTACCAGTTAGAAACTTTAATGATCACAGCGAGAGAACAAAGAATCCATTTCCTAGGAATGGGGCACTCCCAATTAAGAGTTCCACACACTTCCTCCCTAGTCACCCACGTCACTACTGTGTCTTATAGCCTGAGCTCGTAACCTATGCATTTTCTGTTCTGCCACCTTTCCAGAGACAGTGAATCTGTTAGCTCTCTCCCTCCCAGTGTTTCTTCTCCTAGCTGTTCCCTATCCAATATTTCCCAGCTTCTGCCTTCTGAACTATGTCTCTCTGCAAACCACTGTTCCAAATCTATATTGTCCTCTTGCTCCTGGGAAGATTCAGGATCCTGATCAGGGGCAGGGGGGGGGAGGAGGCTCCCACCACTCCTCCTCAGTGCATCCCTCCTCAGCACAGTCCCTGACACTTGTCTCCTTAGCTCGGAGGTCACATAACTCCATGCCCTCCAACATTTATCCAATGAAAATAAGGACGTCCTAAGGAAAAGTGAGGCATTCAAGGATCAAATGAGAAACTGGGATGGCTCCTGTAAATCCAAGATTGTCCCTGGGAAATAGGGACACTTGGAGGGTCTGCCATTCTACAACATGGATTGTGCAGATGACAGCTATGGAGCTGGATCCATTGATAGACAAAGAGACCACCACTCATTGCAGTGGGACTTTCCTGGCCCCTCCTTGACCTCCTAGCCCCCTGCAACCTCCAAAAGCCAGCTCTGAAGGACCTCTGAATGGAAATGTGGCATGGGGATGGGAGAGGGGTGCTGTATTGAGGATTGGGGAGAATTCAGTGGATCTGTCGCACACAAGGGGAATAGTCTCCCTGCTCATACAACACCTCCTCCCCCCCCCGGATCCAAACCACAATGTATGTAAACACTAGATGAATGCTGTTGATTGGGCAAGGCCCATAGCTCAGTGGTGAGGCATCCCAGGTTCAGACCCCAGCATCTCCAATACAGCTGAGGGAGGCTCCAGCCTGAAATCCTGGAGAGCAGCTGCCAGCCAGTGTAGACAATACTGAATTAGATGGACGAAAGGTCCAACCTGGTATAACACAGCCTCCTACATTGCTATTGTTTACAGTTGTTTTTCAAAACCCACATGAAGCTAGCTTTAAAGGGAATAATGGAAAATCTAAGAATACCAAGCGTACTAGAGGAATGATGCTCTCTCTTCGCAATGCCTGCTTATGGCAGAGAGCAAAAAAGTCTTTGCCAATCATTTTACTGTTATCAAAAATTTTGCTGAGATCTTCCGACATACCCAAAGATGTCTGAAGGTTGCTTGATGTCTCGAACACTTGACTGATGTATTTTCAGAGCAGAGGATCTCGGCTGACGTGCCAAATTGAGGATGAAGTTGTGGTTTCCAAGAGGAAACTGGGTTAGTGGTGGCAAAGAGTGTAAAATACCTGGGGATTAACATGACATCTAAGAATGTGAACTTATTTAAGGACAACTATGACAAGTGCTGGACTGAGATAAAGAAAGATTTAGAAATATGGTCAAACCTGAAGCTTTCCTTGTTAGGACGAATTGCTGTGATCAAAATGAATGTATTGCCTAGAATGTTATTTTTGTTTCAGACATTACAAATTGTTGATAAACTGGACTGTTTCAAGAAGTGGCAGAAAGACATATCTAAATTTGTCTGGCAGGGCAAAAAGCCCAGAATTAAGTTTAAGATACTTACTGACTCTAAAGAAAGAGGGGGGTTTGCCCTGCCGGACTTAAGACTTTACTATGAATCGGCAGCTTTCTGCTGGTTAAAAGATTGGCTACTTCTTGAAAATGCAGACATTCTAGATTTGGAAGGATTTGATAATAATTTTGGTTGGCATGCATATATCTGGTATGACAAGGTTAAAGTGTATAAGGGTTTCAAAAATCACATTGTCAGGAAAGCACTATATAATGTATGGATACGGTATAAAGATTTATTGGAAAACAGAACTCCCAGGTGGCTTTCACCTATGGAGGCTAAGGAGGTAAAGAAACTTAATATGACAACCAATTGGCCGAAATATTCTGAGATTTTAGAACAAGAAGGTGGTGAATTTAAACTACAAAGCTATGAGAAAATAAAGTCCAAGGTACGAGATTGGCTCCATTATTTTCAAATAATGGAGGCTTTCAAACAAGACAGGAAAATTGGTTTCCAGGTGGAGAAATCGAAATTAGAAACAGAATTGTTAGAACCCAATACTAAGAACTTATCAAGAATGTACAACTTGCTGTTGAAGTGGAATACAATAGATGAGACAGTGAAGTCTGCTATGGTTAAATGGGCACAGGACATAGGTCATGACATTATGTTTGCTGACTGGGAGCAGTTATGGACCACAGGTATTAAATTTACGGCATGCAATGCCTTACGAGAAAACATAATGAAAATGATTTATAGGTGGTACATGACCCCAGTCAAGCTTGCGAAGATTTATCATTTGCCCAATAACAAATGCTGGAAATGTAAAGAGACTGAGGGTACCTTTTTCCACCTTTGGTGGACCTGCCCAAAGATTAAGGCCTTCTGGGAAATGATTTATAATGAAATTAAGAAAGTGCTTAAGTGCACCTTTAACAAGAAACCAGAGGCATTTCTCTTGGGTATGGTCGGCCAGTTGGTGCCGAAGAAGGATAAGAATTTCTTTTTGTACGCTACCACGGCAGCAAGGATTCTTCTAGCAAAGTATTGGAAGACACAAGAGCTACCCACGCTGGAGGAATGGCAGGCGAAAGTGATTGACTTTATGGGACTGGCAGAAATGACCGGCAGAATCCGCGACCAAGAGAAAGAGACTGTGGAAGAAGACTGGAAGAAATTTAAGATGTATCTTAAGAATTACTATAAAACTGAGGAGTGTTAAAATGCTGAGGGAAAAGAAGACGTAGAATTGCAGCTATAATTATGTTTAAAATTTAGGGTGGAATAGAGAAAGAGGACGAATTTATATTTAACTGGGCAAGATAGGTTGCTGAATAATGGTACTAAATTAAGGATGCAAAAAGGGAAAGGTATGGGGAAGTCCGGGAAAAGAGGGTTATGAAAATAAGGTTATGAAAATACGAGTTTTTTGTTTGTCTGTTTTTTGTTGCTTTTTGTTTTTGTTAAAAAAAATTGGAAATTAATAAAAATCTTTATAAAAAAAAAAAAGAAAGAAAGAAAGACAAAAAAAAAAATGAAGTTGTGGTTTCAGTCTCTTTGTAGCATTGATTTGGAATGCAAACAGTTCCCAAAATAAAAGAGGGATTTGATGTTCCAAGGCTGAGCAGCAAAATATTTGGGAGAATTCCTACATTCAGCCCTGGAAAAGGTGTGCTACACAACTCTGTGATCCAAAGAGCAGCTCAGAGAAGAAGCATTTAGCCCTTTGCCCTATGGGATCTGCATTCCCTACAGGTTTGTGACCGACAATACATAGTTGTAGCACTAGAACAAAAAACAAATGGAAAAACGGAACGGCAACCCAAACAGTGTGTGATGCAAGTTACTCAGAAGCTAACATTGCATTCCTTCCTTCCTATGAACAAAGAGTAAGAACACAGACCTAACTTGTTCTGGGGACAAAAATGTTTGCTGGGCAGGAACAGAGATTTCACACATTGCTGTTTCTGCTGCCCATGCTCCTATGCAGCTTTAAATGAATAAATAAACCAGGTTTTGATTTGACCCAGGTGGAATCAAATTGTTCTGCTCAGCCATAAGACACCATGTGATTTCTTCCATTCATTCTTACAGCTTCCCAGAGGTGCTTGCTTCAAATATTTAATGTATAAACTCAAAGTCTGCATGAAAACTTTCAACACTATCATTGGGTCACATAACCAAGGAAATCGTCTCCTTGCAGAACTTCACATTGTTAGTCCTCTGTGTGTGCATGGAGAACTCAGGGCCAACCCAATAAATTTTGGACCCAGAGGCAAACCACAAAAATGGTGCCCGCCTCCCTTCCAGGGAAGAAAGAATGGAGATCTACATCAGGAACCAGGGGAGAGGAAAGATCTACATCAGAATCTGCTGCCTCTGTGGATCCTGACACCTGAGGCGATCGCCTCACCTTCCCTGATGGGTGGGCACCTGACACCTGAGGCGATCGCCTCACCTTCCCTGATGGGTGGGCAGATCTTGGGAGAACTGACACAAGGTGAGGTCTGCAACTGTTAAAGATCACAACAAATAAGTTTGAAATGAGTAATCACTGAAAATAAAATAAGAGCTTCCCCCAAATGCACCAATAGACTCTTCCTAACACAAAATATATGCAGGTGGTTCTCACTGATTTGCTTCTCCAGTCAGTTTTATCTAAATTTTCTTCCTGTCAGAGGACTCGGTAGTGCACAAAATTCTGCATAGTCAGTCTAAACCAGGGGTAGGCAACCTAAGGCCTGGGGGCTGGATGTGGCCAAATTGCCTTCTCAATCTGGCCCACGGATGGTCCGGGAATCAGCATGTTTTTACATGAATAGAATTTGTGCTTTTATTTAAAATGCATCTCTAGGTTATTTGTGGGGCCTGCCTGGTGTTTTTACATGAGTAGAATTTGTGCTTTTATTTAAAATGTATCTCTGGGTTATTTGTGGGGCACAGGAATTCATTCATCCCCCCCCCCTCTGCAAAGTATAGTCCGCCCCCACATGGTCTGAGGGACGGTGGACCAGCCCACGGCTGCAAAAGGTCGCTGACCCCTGATCTAAACCTTAGGATGGAACCAAAACAGATCTCCTTAGCCCTAATCACAGGCTACCCTCTGCAATATATAGGACATTGCACCAAATGAAAATCTGGCTGGATGTTTGATATTCTGATGCAACCACATTCACAATGTGATCCATGGTCGGTTGGGATCATACTGTGGCCAAGACAAAGTCTGATGGATTTTATTTTAAAAAATGGCACTGATGCAACTGCCAAGAAGAACACACACACACACAAACACACACACACACCAACCAACCTGAGAACCTTCAGTGCAGCCCTACTCAATATGCACAAGGATTCTCAGTCTGTCATCAGAAGTACAGAGGTACATTTTGAAATGCAGGAGCTCCTTGTGATAACCTTCATAGTCACACCTGCAAAGATCCCATTGCTATGACCCCCAAGGACAGTCAAAACACACAACCCTCCTTCTTTCCAGCAATGTAGATCCCCCCCCCCCATTTCTGAGCCTGTGAACAGATTTCCTGTTGAAACAACGAACCACCTCTCCTAAGTTACAGCAGGGAAACAAAAGAAGCTAAGCTATTAAAAACTGCAGGGAGAAGCCAATTTTTACTTCCCCAACTCAAAATCGCCCCCCTATCAGGCCCATTTAATATTTTGCCAATTTGCTGTGTTGGCAGCTCTGGAAATCCTGAAAGAAAATCACCGTCTGTTTGAATGACTTGAAATTACAGCTTAAAGGTTGCCACAAAAGATTCGTGAAAACTGCTGATGTGTCTGTTTCTCTCCCTCTCTCACATATACCTTTTCAGACAATGAAATACTATCTATGCAATCTCTCCCCCTCTTTCAATGTTCTGTACATCTCTTTCTCTCTTGGGTGCACCATAAAACCCTTTTAAAGGATCGCCTCCTTTTAAGCGGAAGATGAGTACATGGTGGCCTCTCACCTCAGATGACTTAAATTATTAACCAGTAAGTTGTCCCATGTGCAAAGTCTTCCAGTGTTCAAGCACAGCATGTAAGAATGTTTCCTATTCTCTCTGATAGGAACAAACAATTTCGTGTCTTGTAGACATGGAAGGGAGAAAGGTTCCCCCATTGCAATCACAGAATTATAGAAACTGGAGATATATATAAAAAGTGGCCTGTTGCCAACCGTCAGATAATCCACTATAACACCAGTGGGAAACATTTGGCTTTCTAGAGGTGGCTGAGCCACAACTCACATCAGCCCCAGCAAGCTTGGCCAAGGACCAGGGACGATGGGACTTGGAGTTTGGCATCATCTGGAGGGTCAAGGCATGAAGAATGAAGCAAATAAAGAAACACAGAGTAGAGTAAGGACAGGATATAAGGCAGCAGGTAATTGTGGGAAAAAGCATCATAAATGTAAGGATGGGAAGTCGAATTGTTAACAGAAGTATATAAACTGGATTTTGTGTTAATTTTATAAAACTAATAAAAAATTGAATAATAAAAAGGTACTCCACATCAGCACTATAAGTTTCTTAGATTCAGATATTTCTGCTGAATCATTACTGGCTACCGAAGACATTTTTTTATCCCACCAGATTTTTGTAACAGTATAATGTTATTTAAATGGGTCTCTGTTTGAGCATGAATGTAATGTATTGTGGTAATTTTGTTTTCTTTGTCACTTTGAATGAATGGATGGATGGATGGATGGATGGATGGATGCAATGGTGCTGTGTAATCCTTTCTCCAGTTTTCTCTGCCCTCACCCATGATATACAACAGAGGTAGCCAGTGTGCTGCCCTCTGGAAGCTGTTAGAGTAGACATCCCATCAACCCTCAAGCCCTGCTAGGGAAAATTCTTATTTTCTTTTTGTTTTAAGGTAGATTACAGAATCTCAAAGAGACACTAACTAAAATAGTAATTTCAGAAAACAAACTAGTTAATCTTCATTTTAATGGAGCCCAGCTTCTTCCTTGGTTTTATGTTTCCACTAGAATATTTTTCTTTTTTTAAAAAAAACTTATAAGTATGTTGTTGTTGATTTTAAAAAGAACACAATTGTTCTGGGAATTAGCAACATTATTTATAGGTGTTAACTGCTAGAGAATTCAACTGCTAATGACAAAATGTTAGAATACGCTGGGGATGTACTAACAGTATAATATTTAGAAGTATCTTTGTCTTCCAGATTCCTTTGCTGTCATAGTATATTTGCTACCAATGCCAACATAAAATCATTTAGCAGCTTTGAACAAACACTTACAAAGGAATAATGCTACCCAGATCTGATTGGCTGAAGGATATGATGGCTGGAACATTAATAATAAATATTATTATTATTGTTATTATTATACCCTGCCCATCTGACTGGGTTGCCCCAGCCACAGTAATAGACCTATTACCATTGTGGTAGTGTTGTTCATAGCATTTAAGAGACTGCAAGCCCTGCATTTGGAGAGATGTAATCTGAGACCTAGTCCTTGCAAACAGGTTTAGTGCTAAAATTGTTTCTGGGCTGTATCACTTCAAACTGAAGGTAAGGGAAGGCATGCATGACTAAATGTTTCTACATGTAAAACACAAAAAACTCTGCACATAAGAAAAACCTGGCACATAAGAGGATAGACAAGATAAACCTCTACCCCATGACATGCTGGTTTTCTATATGAAGGAATCTAGTCTTTTCATGTAGAGTGTGCTTGGTCTTTCTAGTATCAAAGGCCATTGCAAGTCATTGCAACTCCTACCTGGTACAGTATAGTGCAAAAATATGTTTTAAAAGTCTCATGAAATAGGAATCACTGGCCTGCCTGCTCTCTTGCATTCTTGTTGCCTAGCCCCATTGTCTTCCATGCACCGGAGATGGTCTGACACCTGGTGTCTACTTTAGATACAAAGGCTCTGTGCATTAAGAGTCTTACACTACCCAAGTTCTGTAGATAAACATCATTAGAGCTTAGCCTCCTGTATGCCAGTCACCTGGTGTGATAACCATTTGACTCTCCAAATATCATGACCTTCCTTCATCAACACCCCTTGCCTATTAAAATATATCATTTGGACCTTCTGTGTATCCCTTTGTTTTGTTTTTACAGTCACCTGTGGCCTTTATTAGGTGATTAGAGGCTGAAAGCATGATGACACCTGAGGTACTTGTGAATGTTTTTTTTATTGCACAATATAGCTATCATGCAATAATCGGCACCATCTTCCAAGGTGAGAAAATTATCTTTCAACAATGAATGTGTGAATATTTAATGTGGAATGAAAGGTCATTCTCTCAATAACCTACAAAGCCAAGAAAATCAAAATGTACTGCCAACCATAATGCAGGAAAAATACTGTTCTCTTTGGCTGTATGTTGGACAAGACTTGTCTTTCCTCTCCACAAGTTGGAGGAAGCCCTGGCTTATTCTTCCTTTATATCAAGGATAGGAAATTGGTGGTCCTCAATAATTTGTTTGACTCCAACCTCCATTAGTCCCAGACAGCATAGCCAACGTTCAGATGTGATGGGATGATTAAATGATTAAATATGAAACATTTGGTGTGGCTCAGACAGGCAGAGAGGATTGTGACTACAGTCAAGGGCAGAGACTGTTTAAGCCAACAACTTAATTCCATATGCATATGTATTCTGGGAATTTTAGATAATGGTCTTAGGTTACATTCCTGAGTTCTGGAAATTAAATCCAGGGCAGGGATAGAATAGACCAATGGCCATTTCCCAGTGGCAGGGGCCATTGCAGCCCAGCAAAACCACAGGAAAGCCTAGGGTGCGGGCAGTGCTTTTTTCTATAAAAAAATGTTTAGGCGTACTCTCATTTTGACTCAAGAAAACCATGATTTTATATTTCAAATTGGGAAAAATAAATACAGTAAATGGACAAAAGTACAAAGAACATGCATTACTTCAGATGTCCTTTCAAAAACCATGAATTTACAAACACCACACATCCACATTCCACACTGCTTCACACATTAAACGCTCGTTTCCATCTGAGACTCAGGAAACACGGTGACAGGAAATGAGGCCGCCATTGGGGGTAGAAATGGAACTGATGATTCACCGTGTTAGAGAAGAAACTAAAAATTACAAAAAAGTTAGTTTCGTCTCCCGTTAGATTCACAAAATGTGTAGGGGTATGTGTACCCCTGTGTCCCCGCAGGAAAAAAGCACTGGATGGGGGGGGGATACACATAACACTTCCTGCATGTTGGCTGACACCAACATTGGCCACAGCCAATGGGGAATGCTGGGACTCATTCCTGTATTTCAAATTTGATCTGGCCAATCATGGCCAAATGGAGGGGTGGAGCTATGAAAGCAGACCAGAGAGAGGCCTACCCTTGGTCAGTTCCAACACATTTGAACCAGCTGCACTGGTTCTCAGCAGTGCAGTTGGCAAGGACATCCCACCCACCTTTCATTTTGGTTCAAAGTCCAGGATACGCTTGCCCTGTGCCCAGGGCAGGGCAAGCTGCCCGTGGGGGCGGCATGAGCTGTGGCAGGGCGCTCCGCAGGGCCTCCGAGGAGTCTGCCTGCCACCTCCCAATACATTTGTGGCCATCTTGATCCCAATATGTTGTCACATTGTTTTTGTTGCTTCCAGCACCCCTGACCTGACGATCACAGGTCGTCCATCTGGGATCGCAAATGGAGAGCAACAGCTATGGTCAAATATTTAATTTTGCACGGTTGGAGATCTCAAAGGCATCCTACAGACAGAAACCTGCTTAAAAAGGTTTGATGGGGAACAGACTAGTATAGAAAAAAATATGAAGATATCTGGGATGCATGTGCCATTTGACCACTAAATCTTAGAGTAAGGCAGGACAGGAACACAGTACCCAATAAGGTCAAGAAATGCAGCTTCTGGCTAGCAATGTTGCTGTGACATCTATTTTCTAGCTCAGATGTGACATCTATTTTCTAGCTCAGATGTATGTATTCTGCCAGTTTTAGTGATTTTAAAATATTTCTATCCCATGCTTCACCAGATCAGATACTAGCGCAGTGTACCTTGTAATGACTGTCTCAAATACAATATGAGTAGGACAACCCTGCAAGTTTTTCTGCAGCTCCAGGGTAAATATTTCTTCACAAGATGGTGATGTTACTCTTCCTCTCCAGTGTCACCATATAAAGGCACAGTTCAGATGTTCAGATGTGAAATCAACAAGTTCCAGACTTGCATGTGCTGTCCATGCTCTGATTCACTCCTGCACTTCCTGATTCTCAGCTGAACATTGCTTGTTGCTGCAGTTGAACTGCACAAGCTCTCTTGTGGTAGCAAACCCCACAGTTTTAACTACAGTTTAATACTGCCATTTGTGTCCTTGTAGGGGCCTCAGGCGGAAGAAACATCACATAGTCACAATGTTATTGTTTATGGAAAGCTTAATAGCACGTTCCTTAAGAACCAGTTAAGAAAAGTATCCTTAATAAAGGACATGAAAGCTATGCCTCTTGAAACCACACAGCAAGACGGCATCTGCAAAATCAATGCACCTATTTATAATCATTTCAAGTTTTTAACATATGCTGTTGTGAAGTTAACTATAATACTCTCAGTTTGTGGGGTAAACGGTACATTTGTTTTTCTATTGATTTCACTTCAAAAAAGTGCCTCAAGCTGGCTTTGTGCAGAACATAATATAAATGCCAATTATTACAATCAAAGCCAGCTATCGCTTGGTGATATTTGCCTGGCTTGGGCTGCTGCTGTTCTGCTGTGATAAATTTCTACACAGAAATTTTCTCTTCAGGATTTGATGTCTACACTGAAAAGAAAGCATGATCACAAGCAGAAACAGAATACCAGATAGTGTGGTCAAAGACTGAGTTTGGGGTTGAAGTAACAACTGGGAAAACAGCTTGGACCAGATTTCCAAACAAAACAGTTAAGTATAATAGTTTAATTCACATAGAAATGAAAAATGTGTATGTATTGAGGGAGATTTGGAACAGAAAATGTGTATTGCTAAACACGGGGGTTTCCCCCCAAAGAGTTTTTCTAAAGGACTCTGAGCTGTAACTAGTTAATGATTACCTGTTGGTTATTTTTTTACTCTTGGCCCTCCAGATGTTTTGGGACTACAATTCCCATCATCCCTGACCACTGGTCCTGTTAGCTAGGGATGATGAGAGTTGTAGTCCCAAAGCAGCTGGAGGGCCAAGTTTGGCCATGCCTGGTACAGAGTAAAAAAAACTGCTACTGAGTGTGAATCTTTAATCATGTGATGACGGTATTGAGTTGCAAATACGTCCATCTTGAAAGGGTGGTGGTTATTAGTCTTCCTCTGGCCATGAGAGGTGATAGGATATGATGACATGCTGTCTCTTCTGGGTCCTTTTTGGGGGAAAAAGATGTCTTCATGTCTATGAAGGATAAAATGCACTGTGGAATCCTTTTGAGGGTTACAATTGCTGCCTGCAGTTTGATATTAAACCTACAGAGCTATTAAGGCAAATACAACCTTGCAGTGTATAAATGTGTTTGCAGATCTTTCTCTGTGTTGGTTTTCTCTTTCTAGTGATTCATTGCTGAAACATTTATTCCATCCATGACAATGTGCTGACAGACACATTTTGATTAAAAGACAAGCAAGTCCCATACTATTGAGCAGTTCAGTCTGCAATGCACACAGCTCCATCTGTAACCTGTAATATTTCCAGCACTATGAAGTGAGCATTTCACTGTAGGGGAAGGATGCCCTTAAAAGGATGAATGGTACTCATATGAGTGCTGGTGTTTGAATCGGTTTACTTTCAAGTTTCAGGAGGAAAAGATGGAAAATGACAATAAACCACCAGAAAATTGGAAACTCTCCTGAGAACTGGAGTCTCTAACTTCTTCCTCAAAGCAATGAAACTGGATCAAATTGTGTCACAATATTGTTTGTGGCTTTGTCATTTAACGGAGGGGGGAGACCGAAAATTAGACATTAATATTCCCATCTTTCTGTCCTTATTTTCTGTTATTTCCTTGACATTTTGCTGTCAAAAGCAGAGATAAAATTTCTCCCTTTTCACACAGATTTAACAATGACCGCTCCCCACATTAAATGGGGGGCGCCCTTTGTGTCGTCGCGAGCAGCCCCTAGACTCTATGCGGCAACATTAGCACATGAGAGTTTCTTCATAATTTACTTCTTGTGGACTGGTGGCCAAAGGTGTTGCGTTTTTCTTTCCAGGAAACATTCAGCCTCCCTAGCTGCCCATGTGTCCTGATATGAAAAGGCTCAATGGAAAGTGTTATCTCCTTATGCCTTCCTCTGGGCCTTTAATCAAATCATGGGCACCTACGAAGGCTGCAGAGCCACTGGTGAGATGATTTGTAGAATTTTAAAAAATAGCACTTATGAACATCCATTGACCACTTCAAAAGTAAGGCAAGTATGTCAAAAGCCTGCACCTCTCCCAGGAGAATTTGATTTGCATTTTTTCTTCCTATTTTATAGGTTCTGAATGCAATTTCCTTCCTCATTAATGGGCGCAGAATGATTGGGAGGGAAATGAAGGAGACGTTTTTGGCAGTGACAACAGCAGGCGTCCACAGAAGATGAAATGTTCACAACATTCACAGAGGATGAAAACTGATTATATTAGCTGTGCTCACTGCAAATACTAGTATCAGCAACTGCCACCCTCAAGGCCCCTAATCAATGTATAAAACAGTACCAATTCCTGTTGTGTTTGATGCAGTACAAGCATATCCACACCTCTTCGAACAGACTGAAGACATGTATCTGAAACTTACAATAGATTACAGTCAGAGACAGTGGTTCCGGGTGACTGAGACGATGCTTCCAATCTAAACCCCAATTTTCAGCCACTCATAAAATCCTTTCCAAGCATTATAGCTTGGACTGAAATGCCTCCTTCTGGGTCACTGGGTCAAAGTTCAGTTATTTTGATAACCCTTTAGAAAATTGTTCCATCTTTCAGAGTCATTTGACGGTGTAGGGAGTAGGAAAGGGTTTTCTTTCTTCCAATTTCTCCCCCCCCCCCAAATAATTTTTATTGAAAGATTTTATGTTACAAAAAACAATACAGCCATACTACCACTAAATATAATTAAGAAATAAAAATTACATACATGAATATTTAGTTTGTTATTTGTAATTTAACGTCTTATTTCCTCCTAAACAGTGCATACAAAAGCATACATATGTGCAGATACCCACACACCCACACCCACACACAAAATGATAATAATGAAAGTAAATATTTCCCCCCCTTTTATCTTCCAAAATCTTTTCTTCAACTTTGACTTCCTGTCAAGTCCCTTTGCATATATTTTCTTCCAATTTCATTGGAAGCATTGTTCCAGTGCTCCTTCTCCACTCATACTACAGTCTCCTTTTGAAAAAACCCTCACTGTGGGTGTTATTGAAATCATCGTCTGAGTGCGAACTTTAAGACATGATAAAGCCTCTCCACATATGAACTGGCCCAGATCCTGGAATCATCACCTGAGGGCTTCATGTGCCTCCTCTATGAGAGGTCCGGAGGGTGGCGACATGAGAACAGGCCTTTTCTGTGGTGGATCCCTAATTGAGTGTCAAGGCCCCCAGACCAGCACTTTGTTAAAATAAATTCACATGCACACAGAATATTTAGTTTAAGGTTATTGGCAAAATTTTAGGCCACAACTTTATTGAATTACAGAAATGTGAGCGGTATTGGCTTAGGCATTGGCGTAGACTATATCGGACTCCCGCCCACTTTACAGGTTGTCAATAAGGCAGCGCGAAGCAGGCGCATAGCCACGTTGCGCTGCCGCTTTTAAACTCCTCACAACCCCCCCACTCAAAACTGATTGGCCAACAGGTCTGGGGGGATTGTGATGCCACCCTGGCATGACAGTCCGCCCATGCCAGGGTGGGGGGAGGAACTGGGCTGGGGGCCTGCCCGCAACCAGGACCATTCTAAAGATGATCCCACTTGTCGAATGCTCTCCCCAGAGAGGCTCGCTTGGCGCCTTCGTTGCACAACTTTAGGCACCAGGTAAAAACATTCCTCTCCTCCCAGGCCTTTGGCTAATGAAACAATCCATGGTCTTGGGGGGGGGTATTGTTTTTGTTTCTTACTATGATATGTATCTTTGCGCTTTTATATTGTAAACTGCCCTGTGATCCTCGGATAAAGGCCAGTATAGCAATTTAATGAAGAATAATAAATGTATGTTTGGAATCTCATGTTTTCTGGGTGAGGGACTTAGCAAGAACTTAAGAAGAATATCTACAAGACATTGAACCTGGTGCTGGGTGCTGACCTAAGGCAGCAGGGTAAGTGTGTGGGCAGCAGATCAGTAGCCTGGCATTGCAGAGATGCAAGTGGCCTCACTCTACTGGCGGCACTGTGTGGGAAACATGGCACAGCCCAGCAGTCTCCGAAACAGCACTAAGGGAGTATGTTAGTTTAAGTGTGTTCTGTCAAATGTAGTACATTTCGCAACCAACTTTTCTACCCCATGAGTACATTCTTATCGTTTATGTTTTTAAAGAAAAGAAGAAAAGGCCAGAGGTTCCAGCAAATTTCACTTACGGTAGCCTCCTGCGTGGGTACAATAAAGTTGGCAGCAATGCAGTTTTGTCATAAAACCAGCACAGACGCCTCTCACATATAGTGACCTTGCAATGGCCATACATGAAACTCATAAGAGTTTCATGGCAATCTTTTTGGGGCTTAGATTTATGATCTAATAGGGGATGGGTATTGGGGTGGACAGAACACAATTTGTCAGCAAAAAACCAGTTCCTTAAGCATCTTTAGCCACAAATAAAGGCACCCTCCTCTGTGTAAGAAATTTTCTGTAGAGTTTTCAAATCCTTTGCTGTGGAATATTTTCAATCTATGATTTACAAAATGAAACTTTTCAGGAATTCTGCTAAAGAAACAAAGAAGCAATATGTTTCTCATTAAGAAAAATACTCCTGTTCTTTAAGTACAGTTGTACCTTAGATCCCGAACGCCTTGTGACTTAAATGTTTTGGTTCCCAAATACTGCAAACCTGGAAGTGAGTGTTCCGCTTTGCAGATGTTTTTTGGAAGCCGAACGTCTGATGTGGCTTCCGTGGTTTCCAATTGAGTGCATGAAGCTCCTGCAGCCAATCATAAGCCGTGACTTGGTTGTCGGATGTTTTCAGAAGTCAGAATGGATTCCGTTCAAGAACCATAGTATGACTTTATGCATCTTTACATTTGTTTGGCACGCACTCAGTGGCAAAGAGTGCATGTAGAGTTTAGAAAGTTCCACATTCAGTGGGCAGGACAACAAAGATAATTCATTAAAAGGGGGGCCAATCTTCAGAAAACTGTTCAAGACCTGCTTTGCGGAAAGATGAGTTTCAAGATCAAATGACAAAAACCCAAGTGTGTTTCAGAGCATTTGTTGCAGTTACTTTGTAGTACTTTGTTCCTCAGCACACGTGTGACTTATATATTTTCTTCTGCTGCTTCTCATACAACAGCCAAAGTGAGAGAAACAAACATCTCATTTGTGATGAGATATGTGAGCACAAGTGGTAGGTACAGCTCAACACATTGGAGGTGTGCAAATTCCCCCTTTCAATGTTATATTGTATGGGTGAAACAAAGATCTGTGAGTTGCTTGCAGATCCATGGTCTGTGGAGCTCCTTAAATTGGATGGACAACATGTCAAATTAGATTAGACATGTGCAACCCAATGACAAATTCCTGAAAATCAATCTGTGCTCGAAGCCCTTTCTGAAGTGAACATTTTTAGCCATATTCAGATGTAAGACCCATTCACATTAAAAGAACACTGGGGGGGGAGTGGTCATACACCCCTTCCCCAACATCCCCACTCCCACTTTTGACCTTCACACGTTCAGATTTGTATATTTCGTTTTTAGCAGTCCATGCACAGACAGATTTGCAGTCATAGGGTATGTTCTCATGCTGCCCACATCTAATCAGAAACGCAAGCTGCTATCTTTTAAGAAAATCGGGAAAGGCAATTCTTTGAACTCTCTTACCTTTCCCAGCCTGAAGTCTCAACCCTCCCTGACAGAGCTGCAATAGAGTAAAGAAGCAAACATAGCTCTGGGCACCAGCTTCACAGGCTGCAGACGAGAAAAATAACATTGGAGGAAGTCCATTTCAATTTCAAAATGTTGACTATATAATGACTGAAAGGTAAGTCTCAAGATCAGAATAAAGTGAGTCAAAGTGGGGCTCAACAGAAACATGCCACCAGCCATATGAACTTGTGCACAGCTATTTGAAGAAAAGACAAAGTGTTTTCTTCTGTCAACTTTCTTTCCGCTCAACCCCCTCCATTCCAGGTATGAAGCAACCCACAAACGAAAATGTCACCAAATTTATTGAGTTAGGATGTAGCGTATGCAGCTCATTCTCAAGTCTTTGAGCCCTTGGAGGGTTTTTTTCACTCTTCTAGAACTCACTCAAAGATGCTGCACTGTCAATATTCTGATGGTGATGCCTTTACCCTGTGAAGAAGTTAGAATGTTTTTGAGCACCTCAATGACAGCCTAGCCAGTATCACTCCCCCCAAAAGTGAATGGGAATCACAAAAATAAGCAGATTTGAGGGGATTTGTGATGTGTCCCTTGCAATTTTAGAAGAAGAGATGGGACATCTTAAGGATTCTCAGGAATAGGGCTTATGTAGATACTTCATAGTCAACAACAACAACTATTTATTTACCGTATTTTTCGCTCTATAAGACGCACCAGACCATAAGATGCACATAGTTTTTGGAGAAGGAAAACAAGAAAAAAAATATTCTGAATTCCAGAAGCCAGAACAGCAAGAGGGATCGCTGCTCAGCGTAAGCAGCGATCCCTTTTGCTGTTCTGGCTTCTGGGATAGCTGCGCAGCCTGCACTCACTACATAAGACGCACACACATTTCCCCTTGCTTTTTAGGAGGGAAAAAGCGAGTCTTATAGAGCAAAAAATACAGTATTTATACATACATACATACCCCGCACATCTGGCTGGGTTTACCCAGCCACTCTGGGCGGCTTCCAACAAAATATTAAAAATACAATAAAACATCAGACATTAAAAAATTCTCTAAGCAGGGCTGCCTTCAGATGTCTTCTAAAAGTCAGGTAGTTGTTTATTTCCTTGACATCTGATGGGAGAGCGTTCCATAGGGCGGGCGCCACTACCGAGAAGGCCCTCTGTCTGGTTCCCTGTACCCTCACATCTCACAATGAGGGAACCGCCAGAAGGCTCTCAGACCTGGACCTCAGGCTGAACGATGAGGGTGGAGACGCTCCTTCACTTGCAACTATAAGCTCCTAACTGCAATCTTTATTAAGGATTTGAAAAGAGTTCTGTTCCACATCATTACCAGGTCTCCCACTTTTGAGTCAAGAAACTGCTGGACGTTCAATGAACAGCTGCAGAAGCCATGCCTTGCATTTAGAAGGTCCCACGTTTGAACTCTGCCATTTCCAGTTAATAGATCTCAACAAAGGGAACCATTAGAAAAACTGGAGAGTCATTGCCAGATGTTCAAGATGTTCAGTCATTGCTTTTCAGCTCTTCTCTCTCTCTCCCTCTCTCTCTCTCTCTCTCTCTCTCTCTCTCTCTCTCTCTCTCTGCATCACCTCATATGGGCAGCCATCACAGCAGCATCCATTCCTTGAATTCCTGCTAAATCCAAAAGTGAAGGCTGTCAGTACTGAAGAAGCAAGAGGGATATAAATATGGCTGCAGTGTCTTGGAAGCAGTGCGGGCAGGGCCTTTGGGGTAGACCCAGAGGGCGGAACGAAAAGGTTCTGACCGTCCAACTTCTTAGATGCTGGCAGGCATACAATAATTGCATTTTGAGCATTTCAAAACTACTTCATTCTCAATCTGTCAATCAAATGTATGCCCTCTCTTCTTTTCAGAGATTCTCCCCTTTTCATGCCACAGACACCCCATGCTGTTCCACTTTGCTAGAGTATCAGCTAGCTTGGCCTCTGTGCCACATTTTAATCAGTCTGCTTCATGTTTCCTCCAAAAGGGAAGTTCAAAGTGGCTCAGCTGCCCTGATTTTTTTAAAAAATAAATAAATAAAAAGCACAGGGGAGGGTGTCAACCACATTAGAGGAGAAACAGAGCCTTTTCCAACTGAAGTCAAAACTGCCTGAGAAGTGCTGGCACTACAACTTTTTTTAAAAAAAAGAAAGAAAACTGCTGTGTTATTTCTCTGTGCAGCTGCCACACCTAGCAGGGAGCTAGGTCTCAACCCCCCTCGTTCGCACAGATGGCATTTTGTGGTGCAAAGGAGACGAGGAGAAAGAGAACCAGGGTGAGGAGAAACCAATGTCCTACAGAGCCCTGGACGAAACAGGATGAAAAGTCCTCTCTTATTTTATCACAAAATAGAGCTTCTCACTTGCTGGATTCCTCTCCCCCTCATGCCGGCTGCTCAGATGAACTGACAGCCTAACAGGCTTCTGATTAGGAGCAATGTCTGCAGCTGATATGTGCACTTTGAAAAAGCATTCTACACAAAATGCACAGTTCATTCATTTAAGAGGACCGGCAAAGCCCTGACCTTCTGGAACAGACTTGTCTTCAAAGAAGCTGCATCATTGAAGCATGGGGTGGGTGAACGTGCTCCTGCTGTTCTCATTTGCAAGACTGATAAAATCATACCAGGAGAGCTACTTGTATGTGTGGTAAATTAATCCTTAAAATTAGCTCTGTTCTATTGACTAAAGTTAAAAGTCACAGGAACAATATAAAGCCTAATGTTTTGCTTTCAGCAAAACAAAGATTACAAAGAATACAGTGCATTCAAACTTAACCAGGAAATGAATAATATGGCAATTATGTGGCGTGTTTCACCATGGCAACACCACAAAGCGAAGGTACACAATTTCTGGAAACAATCTTAACCCACATTAAATATTTTTGTTACCAACCACTATTTTAGAATGTTCTCAATTGTACATCAAGTACCTGCTGTCAACAATGTATTAGGATGTCAGGGTGCTTTGCATAAAATGAGTAAAGCTTTCTCGCCTTCTTGAAAAGCAACAGTTATTTTGCGCAATCCACATGTTCTCAGGCATGCTAACTGGAGGGTACCAATGTCCCCCCCCCCTTTTTGGTCAATATATAAGCAATGACAAACCTAGACAACATCTTAAAAAGCAGAGACATCAGCTTGCCAACAAAGGTCCATATAGTTAAAGCTATGGTTTCCCCAGTAGTGATGTATGGAAGTGAGAGCTGGACCATAAAGAAGGCTGACTGCTGAAGAATTGATGCTTTTGAATTATGGTGCTGGAGGAGACTTTTGAGAGCCCGATGGACTGCAAGAAGATCAAACCTCTCCATTCTGAATGAAATCAGCCCTGAGTGCTCACTGGAAGGACAGATCCTGAAGCTGAGGCTCCAATACTTTGGCCACCCTGGAAAAGAGCCTGATGTTGGGAAAGATGGAGAGCACAAGGAGAAGGGGACAACCGAGGATGAGATGGTTGGATAGTGTTCTCGAAGCTACCAGCATGAGTTTGACTAAACTGCAGGAGGCAGTGGAAGACAGGAGTGCCTGGCGTGCTCTGGTCCATGGGGTCACGAAGAGTTGGACACGACTAAACGACTAAACAACAACATAAGTATTCACTCCGGCTTGTTGTTTTCTCAGTCCAGTTACTTTGGAATATAAAAGATAAGTCATGTTGTTAATTAATTAATTAATTAATTACATTACATTATGATGATTAATATAATGTCCTTTCTGTTCAGGACCCATGTCTGTTGCATCCTTCTCACGCAGCCCTTCTCACGCAGTCTTGTGAAGTAGCGCAAGACTAGCAGGGCAGCATAACTGCCCTCTTTGGGCGCCTGCCTGTTGTGCCTGCCAAGGGTCATGGTTGGGCTGGGGTGAAGCAAGATGCCCCCCCATGCACTTGGGGCCACCGTCCCTCTGGCCCTCCCCACATGATGCCACTGATTAGACCTCAAGTCCATGCCAACCATTGAGGATTAAGTGAATTGTAATTCAAAGTACAGTGGTACCTCGGGTTACATACGCTTCAGGTTACATACGCTTCAGGTTACACACTCCGCTAACCCAAAAATAGTGCTTCAGGTTAAGAACTTTGCTTCAGGATAAGAACAGAAATCGGGCTCCGGCAGTGTGGCGGCAGCAGGAGGCCCCATTAGCTAAAGTGGTGCTTCAGGTTAAGAACAGTTTCAGGTTACGAACGGACCTCTGGAACAAATTAAGTACTTAACCCAAGGTACCACAGTATCTGGAAGACACCAGGCTGGGGAAGGCTGTTTTATGGATATCTTCCCTTCTGTGGACCTATTTCCATGCCACCATGTTTGCATCTTTGCTTTCGTTAAGTGTTAGGCCCTATTGAAATGGAAGTACGTCAAGTTACAAGGTGCACTCTCTCCTTACAGCCTCTGTGTTCAACTTGTTCCAATTTTACATTAAAATAATTATAACCCCATGAAAATTGCTGGCATGCTGGCACTTATTACACATAATTTGGAACCATACAATAGGTAGAGGTAATTTCGGTTCTATTTCAGAAATATCTTTAGGCATGCAATAACAGTTGACTATTAAATAATTCCCCAGATATTCCGTAAAAAATGTATTCCGCTGGGGAAACACACGAGCTTGCATAAATAAAGCTGGTGGGCCGTATTAATCCGAATGCTTTTGTCATATACCTATTAACTACAGGAAAGCCAATTAGGGGAAAAACCACTCCACCAATTGAAGGCCGCTTTTCATGTTTGTTTTGTATCTAAAAGGGCTTATTATTGACAAAGGCTAACCTAGCATTGCGGGCAAAAAAAATCTGCATTCAGTTCCACTCCCACATGAAACTGATGCGCTGTATGGAGAAAGTACACTCTTGAAAAATCAATATTGCCTATACCAAATTTAAGTGAATGTATTACTGCTATGTGCATAGTTATAAAATGTCACAGATTACCTCCACAGAGTCCTAGCTAAAGCTTTTTAAAAACTTCATCCTCTCCCTAACTAGAGGAGCACCCCAATGTTCAAATGGCCAAAATTCAAAATTAAAGTGAAAGAGATGCAGAGGATATTAAAGGGATTCATTGGATGTGTTTTATTGTGCTGAATAATAACCAGAGATATATATGTTCTAGAGCTATAATCATACGATACCTGAAACCTGGGTTGAGTAAGAACACCCTTGTCTGGAAAGGTGTTACATTCACTGAATTGTCATCTCCAGATACTGTCTGCTTCTAGGTTATTTGGTGTCCACTTAGGTTATCTGCTTTCAGATGTATGCGTGTGTGTCACCTTTCCATGCGGAATGTAAAATACATTATAAATAACAATCGGTGATATCCGACTAAGTTATCCTCCAAATATAACCTCTGAAATCAGTGACTCAAGTCGATTGATTTCAGTGTGTACCCTCAGCAAACACTACTGCTGGCTCATCTGAAAGCAATAAACGATGTCATATTCTGGTTTGTTTTCAGTCATATCAAATTAGAATGTTTTCATCTCAGATTTCCCTCTCTGTGGAATTCTCTCCCATCATATGTCCATGAGAGAAATAACTATACAACTTTGAAAAAACATCTGAAGGGTGGCAGCCCTGTATTGGGAGGTTTTTAGTGTTTGATGTTTTATTATATTTCTACATGTGTTGGAAGCCACCCAGAGTGGGGAAATAAATAATAAAATTGGTTGTTGTTGTTATTTTTGTTGTTGTTGTTGCATTTTAAATGAGATCCCTGGCTACTGACATCTTATTTTATGTTATTTTATGTTAATCTACCAACAGTTCTCAAATTGCTTTGTAGTCTTGAATCTTCTCTCACCATTACAAATTATCCCACCAGTAGTAAGCATAAGGTTTTGTTATTTGCAGGCCATTTTTGCAGTATTTTTTCAGCCGGAACATGCCAGAACTCAGTACCAGCACCTCTCAGGTTGGTGCTATTGCCATTATAAGAGAACAAGTGTTCATGGTGAGTTCCGGCACCTCTTTTTCTAGAAAAATAGCACTGGTATGTTGAAATATCAAGCAACCTTTCTTAAGCATTGGAGTGATCATTCCTTTTGGGAATAAAAACTGAGCAATTGATACACATTTTAATCTTGAACATAGGAAGTCCCAAGCACATGTATAAGGGGAAAAACAACAACATGTCAGGGTGATGTGTCATACTCTACCACATACTGAAAAGCAAATTCAAAGGCGGATATTTCCAACAGCACACTTTTGCTACTGCACAGGGATACTTTTTTGTATCATAATCTTGTATGCTAATAGAAATGCTCCCATTTGCCTCTCACACTTTACTAACTACAGTTTCCAGGATTCCTTTAAATGTGCCATGGATGTGCTTTACATGTATGGTGTGGATCTGCCCAAGGGGAAAAGAAATACGTCAAGCAAACATGTCCATCTACCCTAGAAGCTGAAGCTTTTTGTGTGTGCAGTCGAGTTAAGTTTCGAAACGCATGAAAGAAAACAAGAAGCAAAATTGTTCACACAATGTAAGAATGGATTTGTAACAATGTAATTCATAGAATCATAGAATCATAGAGTTGGAAGAGACCACAAGGGCCATCGAGTCCAACCCCCTGCCAAGCAGGAAACAGAATGAGTGGCAGCAAATTATAGTAAAAGAGCAGAGCAGCTCTCCATTGTTTAAATTTCTGTTCTAAATGGTAAAGAGATGAGGAGAAAGCATACTTGGTAGGCTGATTCTCTGCTTATTGTCTAAATTTGTTGTCCAAGAAGGGAGGAGGGAGAACGCAACCACTTTAAAAGGGTAAATGTTAAGTGTTATTTTTCTTCCTTAATAGCTAGACCACTCAAAATCATAATGCTGTGATTAATTTGGAAAGCTTTTACTCTTTGTTCCACCTGCGTCTAATTAGAAATGTCATGGTTTAGAATAAAAAATAAATAAATAAAAACTTGTGGGAAGCCAATTATGAACGCAGTTGCTAGGACCTCTGCTGCATCTGCATTCCAGCAAGTTCAAAGATTGTGCATCACTCTATCCCAGACCAAACACAGCAACCCAAATAGATTAAAAATGTAACAGGATCAGACTTTGTATTTTGTAACTGAAAACTTCCACTGGCACAGCATTTCCACAAGGATTATGTGCTTAATTGAACATATGCAGGCCTCAGAATGAGAGCTCGCAAATAGTTCAAACTTGCCACAAAGCACACACATTTCCCTGTTCCGACAATGAGTGATGCCAAACAGCTTTCCAGTCACAGTAACAGCCAAGCACACATTACTGGCTGAAAGGGCAGCATGCCACTGTACATGTCAGCATGGTTTGATGTGCAGCAAAATCTCCTGTTCTATGTGCATACCACTGGGTGGAGATGGTGAAGGGTTGTCTTAGCTCAATGTGCATTATCAACATCTGTTAACATTAGCAGTAGGGTCAGGGTGAAGCTAGCTTGAGCAGCAGGAGCAGCTACTCACTCACTCCTCGTAGGCATCACAACCAACCAAGGCAAGTGCCTAGGCTGCTCTTGATGCTTCAACCAGTAGCCCTCACGGTTGCTCAGCTTCACTTCAGTGTTAAAGACTTGAGGGAGGGGAAGGAGGAAAAAATGGGGATGAAATCAAATTCTAGAGTGGAAAGAAGTTGGCATGGAGGTTCAGGCAGTAAAGGGGGAAACAATGGACAAATAAGGCAGGGCAACTTTGGATAGGAAGAATAATGGAAGAAATGAGTTGTTGACTTCAGGTGAGATTCAGCCATGTTGCTGATGCAGATAGCTCGGAATACATGAAATCAAATATAAAATTGCTTGCTTGCTCAGTTTCTTTCCAAAGAGCAAGGGGAAAGCCCTCCAAATCTAGCTAGCAAGTTGGTCGCAAATTATCTGGTTCATTTGCAGGTTAATATTTTGGGGGTGCATCTTGTGGTCTCACACTGTAAATTTTGCTTTGCTATTTTGTGCATTATTTAATTGATTATTTTCTTTAATTGGTCTATTGCACATTTTACTATTATTTTGGTTCATATTGTATTGTAAACTTCCCTGGGATAAATATTATGAAGAGCAGTATATAAATGTCCTAAATAAATAAATTACTATATAAAGCAAAGAAACTCATCCGTGAGAAACTCAGGCTGCCATCCTAAACACACTTATGAGGGAGTCAGTACTATGACACGCAACAGGACATACGAATGAGTAAAGATGCGTTAGATGGGGTTCCTCTTTAGTCAGCTGGTCTTGATTTATTCCATGCACAACACTTTGCTTTATCCCCCACAACCCCCCAAAATTCAAACTTATCAGGGCTTTAAAAAGTGGAGGAGAGAAAGCAACAGGCAGAGCAGATAATACAGACCACAGTAAGCAAAACTCTGAAAGAACATCATGAAGATTAGAATAAAACATTAACTAAGACTTTTCCCTCATGCTGAGGCAGAGGGGTTCCATTTTTACCCAACAAAGCTCTGGGTCACCACAGAGGGTAATAGATAGATTTTCTCTTCCTGTGATAAAACCAAAAGAATCATTTGATTCATAAATACTGATATCTAAAGAATGAGAACTTGAAGAGGGTATTTCAGAGGAGACGATAATTAAAGATCCTATCTCCTGGAGTTTTAGTTCCCTTACAGAGAAGCTTTTATTGAATTATTAGCAGTTTCTGGATTATCCTAAACAGTAACCTTTCTGATACGAAGTGTTTTGAGTGCTGATTTTTAATTAGGGATAGCTGCACCACAGAACAGTTCTATCAAAATTCGAAGAGAGTCGTCAAAGACCATCGGCCTTTCATTGTTGTGTCTGTCATGAGATTCCTTTTTAACATTCATGGACAGATTACTGCTAGTACATGCAAGCCTCCTTTTTGTCCCTTTTAAGGGCTCATTCTTATGTTACCTTTGAGCCGCAGTTGATGCTGATGTGGAAAGTAAATTACAGGAGGGATAGGGTACCAGTCAGTGCCGGATTTATGTATAAGCTAAACAAGCTATAGCTTAGGGCCCCACTCTCTTGGGGACCCCCCAAAATACACTTCTTCTTAATTGTATATCACTATTAATATACTTCTTCTTAATTGTATTTCAGTTCAACCATTACTTTGATAAAAGACATATATTGTTATGTGAAAATGAAAACAGTGACAATTTGTTATTGACTAAGGACAGCTGGACATTACCTTCAGAAGCTTAGGGTCTCATTGAACCTTAATCTGGCCCTGGTACCAGTGACCCTCCACATCAGGGGCCAGCAACGTTTTCAGTTCCATGAGCACTTTTGGATTTCAGAGCGAGAGCTGTGAGCACAATCTCCTCTAGTCATGCTCTCCCCCCCCCCCCAATGGATCACCTCCACTCTACCCCATGACAAAGGAAGAGTAAGCATGTGCACACAATTCACTTTTCAAAGTGATTGGGGGTAAGAGTCAGTTCTGCTATAATTAATATGAACCTTGAAAAACACACAGCGGAGTGCTATTCAATCGAGTTTTACTCAGGGTTGGCCAACTGAAATGAATGGTCTTAATTTCAGGGGGTTTACTCTGAACAAAACTGAGTTGGCCATCACTCAAAAAAAGGAAGTGGGAAAGATTGCTGCTCTTCCACCTTTCTCTTTCAGCTTTATGTATGTTTCCAAGGCTGGAATGCGGGTGGCACTGTGGTCTAAACCACTGAGCCTCTTGGGCTTGCTGATCAGAAGGTAGGCGGTTCGAATCTGCAGGATGGGGTGAGCTCCTGTCACTCTGTTCCAACTGCTGCCTACTTAGCAGTTCGAAAGCACAACAGTGCAAGTAGATAAATAGATACCGCTGTGGTGAGGAGGAAGACGGCATTTCTGTGCGCTCTGGTTTCCGTCACGGTGTTCCGTTGCACCGGAAGTGGTTTAGTCATGCTGGCTACATGACCCAGAAAGCTGGCTGTGGGCAAACGCTGGTTCCCTTAGCCTGAAAGTGAGACAAGTGCCGCAACCCCATAGTCACCTTTGACTGGACTTAACCATCCAGGGGTCCTTTACCCTTTACCTATGTTTCCAAGGGGAATGCAGCCACATCCCGGGAAACAGAATATTGTCCTTATTTTGTTGTAAAATATCACAGAGTGCCCTAAAAACCCACAACTCCCCTTTTCTTTTTGATGCAAATTCCCCAAAGCTCAGCAGGTGCA
Source organism: Podarcis cretensis (assembly GCF_951804945.1). NCBI lineage: Eukaryota > Metazoa > Chordata > Lepidosauria > Squamata > Lacertidae > Podarcis > Podarcis cretensis. Next base: position 17,138,642 of record NC_137187.1, read on the forward strand.
GTATTATGGAGTGTTTTAAAAATACCACCTCTTTAAAGTTGGAGAAAACCCAATGCCTTAAAAAATCATAAGCAACATGTAGTGCAGTCATTCCTAACCTGGTGCCATCCTGGTGCTGTTTGACTCCAACCCACACCATCCCTGCCCATTGGCCATGCTGACTGGGGCTGATGGGAATTGTAGTCCAAAAAAAACACACAAAAAAACAACAACCCACATGGAGGGCACCAGTTTGGGGAAGGCAGGTGTAGAGCTTTGTTTCTATCCCCATAAATCTTTGACGGAAGAGTTTGACATCATATTACTATTGTACTTGAACAGTGTATTTAGTGATCCAGAAACTCTTGTCATTGTACACTGGGCACAGTTCCCCTAACAGTTATCTATCTGTATATTTTGCTGACTGCAGCAATGATAAATATTTCATCATATTTTATTCCTGCACAATAAATTCCCTCACAGTGAAATTAGTTCCTATAATTAAGTCTTTGAACAAAGCTGAGGTGTACTGAAATATAGTTAAGATGATGCTGGGATATAAGCAAAGGAAAGACACCATGAGCAATAAAAAAGTAAGTATGGAGTTATGGAGTAAGTAGCCCTTCCAGCTGTGAGACTGAGCTTCGAAATTAAAACAGTAGCTATGGCTGAGCAGGCAAAAAGATTCAGTTTAGATGAAACTGGTCCATTAATTAATATAATATAGTTTAAGTGTTCTTTCCCAAAAGACTGCATACACCACACTCACACATGACAATTGCATATCCTCCAATATTTCTCCAGCGAAGATAGGGACATCCAGTTGCTTCTTCCATGCAAATGAATGCAACTTTTGGCCATTGCTTAGTAGTAAAGCCCTTGGTCTGCAGGCAAAAAGTCCCACTTTAAACCCCGGGCATCTCCAGTTAGGGCTGGGAGAGATCCCCGCCTGAAATCCCGGAGAGCCTATTGAGCTCCCATCAAGCACAACTATCAGGCTTTGGGGAACCCGATCCCTCCCATGGTGGCAGCCAAGAAGCAAAGAAATGATAAAAGTTCTTACCGTGTAATTTATTCAGTAATTCACAGAGAGCGACGAAGGAATGCAGTCTTCCCTAAAGAGCAGCGCTGCTCCAAGTAAAGTCCCACCCTCCTTCTTCTCTCCATTCTACGTCACCCCTGTGTCAGCTAATCTGAGCTTTCTGCCTCGGAGCTCTCTGTTCTACTACCCTTAGTGCCCGCCTGGTTCTGGGAGAGGGGTGTGTGTCAGGAATGCTTTCCAAGGACACTGAGTCTGTCAGCTGTCTCTCCCCTGGTGCTTCTTCTTCTTCCTGCTTTTCCCCTTCCGATACTTCCCAACTTCTGCTCTCTGCGGCCTCTGAACTATGCCCTTCTGCAAACTACTATTCTAAATCTATACTGTCCTCCTGATTTCGGGAAGGTTCAGGAGAAGGGGGGGCAGTCCTCACGATTCCTCCTCAGTGCAGCCCCTGACACCAGCTGATGGTGATGAGAGTTGTGGTTCGGCAGCATCTAGAGGGTGCTGCATTGGCTATCTCTGGTGTAGGGTATGGGCTAAAGGAAGTTAAGTGGGTCTGAATCTGAGCAACATCATAGGAGGAATGTTTCTAGCTACTCTGTGCTTTGATTATTTTTATTATGTATTTGTGCTTTATATACTGTAACATTGTGTTGTGAACCACCTATGGGTATAGGACGTTATACAAATTTTATTAAAGGTAAGGTAAAGGTAAAGGAACCCTGGACAGTTTGTCCTTTAAAAGACTACTATGGGGTGCGGCACTCATCTCGCTTTCAGGCCAAGGGAGCCGACGTTTGTCCACAGACAGCTTTCCGGGTCATGTGGCCAGCATGACTAAACCACTTCCGATGCAATGGAACACCATGACAGAAGCCAGAGCGCACGGAAACACTGTTTACCTTCCCACCACAGTGATACCTATTTATCTACTTGCACTGGCATGCTTTCCAACTGCTAGGTTGGTAGGAGCTTGGACAGAGCAATGGGAGCTCAGCCCCGTCGAGGGGATTCAAACCGCCAACCTTCTGATCAGCAAGCACAAGAGGCTCAGTGGTTTAGACCACAGTGCCACCTGCTCCCAAAAATGTTACCTTAAATTTTACTAACAACAGCAGCAGCAGCAACAACAATAGCACTAGCAGCAGCACAGGGACTGACATCAGCTGTTGTCATGTGTCCTCCCTTCCCATTTTTGTGGGCAAACTACTTTTGTGCCATGTCCATTCTTTTCTCATTTCACTTATTCTTTGAGAGTAACTCAGCAGTTGCACAATTTACTGTGATGAGTACTTGATGAAGACAGACCATTTTCAGAGAGACTGCTGTAATTCTGGTAAAGAAGGAGGGGGGGGCATAAAGACGTCAGCAAGATGACAAAAGCATGGCATATGTACAGTGTACTTTGTTGCGAGTGAAGCATGAAGGAAAGTCAAAGGCAGACTTCATTATTTCAGTAAGTCCCACAATATAAAATGTGTCACTATTTGTGACAGCAAATTGAAGTGCTCTGAGGAAGTTCTCAAAAGGAGAGATGACAGAAACACAAAGTTGCATTTGTATCTAATGTAAAAAGAACTACAGAGGGATCATTAAAATGAAACTCTTCATGTAGCTGCATAATAGATGTAAAACACACTTTTCCAGAGGAAAGGGTACTATCTCATTTGAAATTTAAATGCAAGAAATGACAAAGCAATGCCAATTACTTTTGGATAATAGCCTTCTTCACTGCAGAGTCAAAATGGACATTTGCAGTGCCCTTTGTATTCGAGGAGCTCCTCTGAGTCACTCAACGTGGATTTGATTACTAAATTAATAGAATTTATCATATTTTATCAAATTTAGGGCATATACAGTTGCCCGATAAATGGTTGCTTCTGATTACACAAACTGTCTTTGTTGCAAAAGGTTATGGCTTTTACAAAGAGCTACATGGCAGAGTTACAATATATTCAGATCAAAAGGGTTCCCAGCTAATCAAGGCTTGGGCACTTGGAAGCGTTGCCATTTGCTGTGACTTTGAGAAGTTCTGTCAGTGTCATCAGTAGATACCAGCATCTTGAAATCAAGTTTTAAATCTAGGCCAAACCTAATCCTCCATTATCTCAGAAGGGTTTGGCTGCTTTCATCATTTCATTTCGTGTGGCATTATTTTTAACCCACCCTAGGACCAAAGGCAAGGTAAAGGCAAAGGACCCCTGGACAGTTAAGTCCAGTCAAACTTGACTATGGGGTGTGCGGCACTCATCTCACTTTTCAGGCTGAGGGAGCCAGCGTTTGTCCACAGACAGCTTTCTCATCAAACACATCCTCTCAGTAGCCATGCCATCTATGAATAGAATCATAGAACTGAAGACCTGGAATGGTCCACAAGGGTCACCTAATCCAACCCCTGGCAAGGCAGGAATCTTTCACCAAATGGAGAGTTGAATCCATGACCCTGAGATTACTTTACTTTTACTTTCAAGGAAACTATTTAACTTTTTGAAGACATCCGAAGGTAGTCCTGTACAGGGAAGTTTTTAATGTTTGATGTCTTACTGTGTTTTAATTTGTTGGAAGCCCCCCAGAGTGGCTAGGAGATCCCAGTCAGATGGGAAATAAATAAATAAATAAATAAATAAATAAATAAATAAATAAATAAATATTAAACAATTTTTTTTCATGCATAGGGTCTTTTCAAGCTCCTCTCTCCCCTTATGGTTTATGTTGCTTTCACACATAAATGCTAGATGAGGGCTTAAAGGAAAAAAAATAAAACAAAACATTAAATCTTTAAGAAGTACCTGCTTTCTTGATAACGAAACACATACACACCATGACACATTTTTCAGTTGAAATAAAGCAAACATGGTGGGCAGAAGCTTTGAATTAAAAAATAAAACATGGCAATTAGTTTAAGTGTTATTGTATTTTACATTGAAAACCTTTGATAAAAATTTGATTTAGAACATTAAAAGGGGGGGGGGATAAAACCTTGCATAACTAGCTGATTGCTCTGATGACTAGTAGAGAACCAGATAATTACGCTACTACTTTAAAAAAATAATAGTTTGAGAAAGAGCACACAAGCTTAATTTTCCATTTGTGTGTGGAGGGAGGACTTTTCAAGTTTATTGTACAACAGCAGGAATGAAAGAACAAAACAAAACCCATGACCTAGAAGTGCTCCTCTTGTTACATAGAAGAGTATAGTCCCTAATGGGAAATAGAGAAAGGGAAAACAAAATCACTATCCATAGCTTATGAGTCTCATTCGCTATCTCTAAAGCACAGAGAGGATGGTTTTAGGCCATTTTCTATTGGCATAATCAATCTTAGAGGGACGGGAGGGAGTTTGACCTCAGGTCTAGGACCAGTGGAGTCCCTTTATGCCATAGTGACTTCAGATGGATTGACTGGCCATGCTTTCCACAAGGAGAAAGGAAATTAACACTTGACACGGATTTCTCAGCAGAGGAAAATGAAAGGAATGCAAGGAACCATTGAACATTTATCTTGTTTGGAAAGGTGCGGTTTCCCCAGAAAGCACAGAAACTCGTCGTCTTCTCACTAAATGAGGAAGAGCAGCAGAGGTGGAAGACTCTAACAGATGCCAGCAGACAGGCAGTTTTCCTCTGGTCTTAAAATGGAGGCTGCGTTGCAACATGGCTGAAAGACAAGCACCCAGTCCAGAAAGACAGCATAGTTCTAAAACTGAGAGAACAAGCCCCTTTCCAGCCCAACCCATCTACCGCATGTTTGCTGGTGGCGTTTCCATTCAGAACGGAGTCTGATTCACTCTCCTTTCTTATTAATGAACCAAAGTCGTAGCATATGTCATGCAATGTGCAGAGCGGAGGCTGATTCAGCTAGAGGGCCCCTCCTCCACCGAGGAAGACAGGAGCCTTTGCCAAGCCCATTTCTCAAATGTACGCACTTCCACTTGAAAGAGCCTGCTCACTCAGCAGTACTCCAGCCAGGACGGAGAGTGCTTCTCCTCCATGGCATTCATTTAGACTGCGATTCGTGAACAAGACACGAGCAGCCTCTTATTGATCAGCCTTTTCTAATGGACACTAAAAGCCCCAAACACCCCAAAACCTCTCACCATGAGTAATGATTCAGAATGTTTGGGAACAGAATATTGCCTATGTAAAAGCAGACGATGCAGTAATAATAATAAACTAATCTGTCAAAACATGATCCAAATGTAGCTCCACACCATCTGAAAAAATATTTCCAGCACTGTAGAGTAATGAAGTGTCTTATGGGTGAGAGACCTTTCCCTAAATGTAAAGAACTGAAGACAAACAAAGCTCTGAAAGACTGAATAAGACACCATCTAGTCCAATATCTCATTTCCAGCAGCAGCTAACCAGGGGAGCCTAAAAGCAAAGAATGAAGGCAACTGAGCTCCCAGCAATTTATATTTAAAGATACAGTGACTTTGAACTTGGGAGGATCCATTTAATTGTATATTTTTTGAATAAATTTTAGAAGTGTTTATAAAGAGAGATACAAAACTTAATATCAGATATATATATTTTTAAGCCAACATTAATCTAAATAAAATAAAATACACGGAGGAAAAGAAAAAGGAAAGCAGGAGAAAAAAGAAAAAAAAAGTGAGAGAAAGTGATTATAAGAGATAGAAAAGAACATAACAGAGAAAATAGAAAAGATAAATTACAAAAATTAAAGAAGTTCCAATTCTTTTCATTTGTCCACTATATATAAACAATATTCATTTCATCCACTCCAAAATAACACCTAACAAAAACTCTTTCTATAAACCAACATTATCTTCAACCCCCAAATCCACATGTCATTGTTTCATTTTCATGCAAAAAGTCTATGAGAAGTTTCCAATCTTTAGTACCGGTAAATGTTAACAATGATATTTCTCTAATTAAACACGTCAATTTTAATTATCATGGCTAATACACTTTGATAGATCTTCTTCTTCCAAACTGGTGTAATCCTATTTAAGACAGTGGCTCTCATAACATCCTGTAGCAGTACATTTGATGAGGTGATTGCACATCCAAACACTTTTTTCTTAATCCATCAGGAAATGCTACAAGCCCATGGGGTCATTTGAGTTTATCTTTTCCTGTATTGTGCCATTTCCATGAAGTCACTTCCAGGTGCAGAGACCATACTGTGTATAGCAATCCAAACATCACAGATTTAAATAAAATCATTACAATACTGATTGTTATCATATCAATTCTCTTTCTAATAATTCCTAGCATGGAATTTGCATTCCCCCCCCCCACTGCGATTGACACTTACATTGAGCTATTCACCACAAGCCCATAGCCAGCATATATCTGTTTGTACCAACATAAATCACCTTACATTTAATGCTGAGCTTTATTGGGCATTTTCATGCCCATTTTGAAGTCCTTTTGGTGTTGTTCACAACACACCTGAGTAATTTGGTGTGATCTACAGATATAGCTACAACACTACTCACCTTTAACTTCACACCATTTATAAATAAGATAAAATTCACCAATCATGATACACATATTTAGAGCACCCCACTGTTTATTTCAAACCATTATCCATTTATTCTAACCCTCTGCCTCATTTTCATATGAAGGATCCATAAAATCTAATCCTATGAGCTTTATGTTTAGTCCAGAACCTTTAGTGGAGTTTTGTCAAAATGTGTTTTTTTGAACATGCAAATGTATACTGTCCGCTAGACCTTCTCTATCCACACATCTCAAAGAGGTTGGTGAGACATGATTTATTTTATTTTATTTCTTTGCTTGTCTTTATTGTTTTGCCAGAATTGTTGCTCGTTTTTTGTCTTCCTCGATTGAACTAACTGTTTTAAATGCTTCATCCAAACTGCATAGTTACACACAGGAGACCAATATTACCTACTTTATATTAACAACGTGAAATAAAGGAAGACGGAAACTGTCAGGTTTCTTTAAGATATGAATCAGGACAAAATTACCAAGGTCACCTTCAGACTGTATTTTGTGGAAGTGATTCAAGAGCATCCTGTAAATTCAGGTTTGCACAATCAGTAGATATGTTGCCTGAATGCAACAAATCCACTTCAAAAAGTCTTTTTGTTGTTAGGAAAGTGCCTTGCAGAACAGAATGAAAGAGTGTGGGATGAACAAATGATTAACGGGAAAATGTATAAACATCACATAAGCACATCAGGAAGAACACTGGTTGTCATAAACCACTGACTTGGAACAAACAGTGTTTGGGTTTTCTACAGATTGCTGTTTATTCTGATTTGGCAGTAAATAGTGGGTTTTTCTTGAGGAAAACAGTGGGACAAAAACCAACCAAACAGACTGGGAAAGTGTGGGCCTGTGCCTGGAAAGTGTGGCACAAAAGGAACGTTTGGATGAACCTATAGTCTAACTTCCGCATAAGCTTCGTGCAAGCAAATCAAAATGAATGCTCAATAAACACATGGTCTAGAAGAGCCCCGAGTGAATCCAAACCCATATATTAAATAAATTCAAGGCTACAGCACTCAAAAATAAGTCATTCACCCCCCAACTTCATTTGCTAAATACAGAGCACAACAAACTACAGGCCAGTGACACATCATTTTGTAAGTCTTTTGTGTTTCTAGGTATATAGCAATAGTATTTTGCAAGAGAAACGCTTTCTCAGAAGAACCCCTAGAATATTGCTTTAAGTTAACAAAATCATCAAATCATTAATATGATTTAAAAATGCATGCAAAAATACATAGCCACACACATTATAGCACTACCCACATCATAGAATTCCCTCTTTTAATAGAATCATCTGAAATGAGTGTTGAGGGGGGATGCAAACCCCAGAACTCTTACCGTGTAAGACTGGAATCCATTGATAAAGGGAGGAAGTGTAACTCACAGCCAAGTCTCCCAGCTCCAGTGCTCACTTCAGTAAAAGAAATTAAGACAATAAGTCAATAATGGTTAAAGTTGCCATTCTCATGTCCAGTTGCTTGACATGGGAATAAGATATTCTTAATGTGCATGTGCCACAACAAAGTTATACTTTAGAGCCTCCTTTAACTGCGTTTTGATTATGGAATCCTATTATCATCTATTTACACCACACGTGGGAAAAGGATCTAAAACACAATCAAAAACAAATTAAGAATTGGAGAACGTGAACTGGATTCTTGGAAGGTTAATATGGGTTTGAAATAAGCCTACATGCGGGGGGACTTCTATAGATCTCACATCAGCAGGCAGTTTTTGTAGATGCACCACATATGCATTGGTGAATCTGGTCTTGCAGAATGGCACCAGTGGTGCACTCTGAACCATTCTCCCTTCCTGACTTTAGTACAGATGCAAATATCACAATCAAATGGATGTTCTTCTCTCCCACACCTAGCATCATGTGATGGGTGAAGCAGCTGCTTTGGTTACTGGCCCTGGTTCCACCATCTTGTCCCCTGCATATTCCTCTTGCAGAGCTACAACTCCTACAGTTCCCTGGGAACAGGGTCTGACTGTACAGTACTACGCTGAACTGTAGTTTTGTGGGGGAAACAGGGGTTTCCCAAAATCTCTCAGTCCGTTAACAGACTACACTTCTTCTTGGGGCTGGTCTTGCTTCAGCAGTGAGGAATAGCCCAGAGCGGTGGGCTCTGTTTATCCACCATGCCCTGCCATGGAAACACTGTATGCAAAGCCGCTTGGGGAGGCTGCATGAGAAGGACATAACAGCCAGGGCTGGTTCCAGGAGGGCAGCATGAACAGCACCTCCCACAATGCTCCAGGACAATTGCCCCGGCTGCACTCCCCCCAGGCTACACCACTGGGGAAGCTATGGCTTCTTGGAATGGTATGCTGCTGCTTTAAATGTATACTACAGATGGAACCCAAGTTTTAAGGAGGCAAAAAGAGAACTTTCTGTTTTATGCTTCTGCCAAACACTACACATATGGTAAAGTTAAAGGACCCCTGGACAGGTAAGTCCAGTCAAAGGCGACTTTGGGGTTGTGGCACTCATCCTGCTTTCAGGCCGAGGGAGCCAGAGTTTGTCCACAGACAGCTTCCTGGCCATGTGGCCAGCATGACTAAACAGCTTCTGACACAACAGAACACTGTGACAGAAACCAGAGCGCATGGAAACACCGTTTGTTTTCCTGCCACAGCGGTACCTATTCATCTACTTGCACTGGTGTGCTTTCAAACTGCTAGGTTGGCAGGAGCTGGGGCAGAGCAACGGGAGCTCACCCCATCACGGGGATTCGAACCGCTAACCTTCTGACTGGCAAGCCCGAGAGGCTCAGGGGTTTAGACCACAGTGCCACCTCCTTCCCTGGTAGAACCACACATAAAATATTACTGACCCTTTTAAAGTCTTCTCTCCAATAGCCCTTTAAGGATGCCTACAGAGCACTAGGAAGGTGGGAAGTTGGATAAATGAAAATAAATAAATATATACATATAAAATAAAATAAAAGTTAAGCAGGACTGTTTGTCTGTGATGAGATAGCTAAAGCAGTTGTTCTACCCAGTGGCAAAGCTTCTAAAGTGACAACATCTGATGGGGATGTTTTCCACATCCCTGAACGACCTCAGAAAAACAAACCCAACTATTCAGTGTGTGCTAAGCTGCCCTATTAAGGCTAGAGGTTATTTCTGTCTTGTCACATGCAGATTTTGAATGAAATGGTCACCTACACCCTTTAACTAGATGTGCAGCCTTTGTGACTTTGTCGTTTGATGAGGTCTCAAGAAATGTGCTCGGAGAAACAACCTCTCCTTTGCCTACCAAGCTGTCAGAACAAACTGTTCCAAGGCCTTCAGAAAAAGATGGCGTGCACATGATCCTTGCTCCTAGTTAGAGCAGAAGGTCAAGAGAAATATAACAACCCTGAGACATGTATCTGGGGAAACTGGGAAACCATATCTAACTTAAAACTTGCACTGAAGACATCCTAGTTACCATTAAGATTGCAAATGCACAGCCAGATACAGTAATAACATTGACCCAATGTTTAATGCTGCTCATCTAGGGTAGTAGAATGACACAACCACAGATTTATACAGTATTTATTATTCCATAAACCAGTGATTACCTAATTCACCCCATGAAAGGAAATCCATAATAGGAGTAAGATGTTTTATAGGCAAATGAGCAGCCAGGAAAATGTGGGGGGTTATGTGCCAGAGAGGGACCACTGGTGGCGCTGTGGGTTAAACCACAGAGCCTAGGACTTGCCGATCAGAAGGTCAGCGGTTTGAATCCCAGCGACGGGGTGAGCTCCTGTTGCTCAGTCCCTGCTCCTGCCAACCTAGCAGTTTGAAAGCACATCAAAGTGCAAGTAGATAAATAGGTACTGCTCCGGCGGGATGGTAAACACCATTTCCGTGCGCTGCTCTGGTTCACCAGAAGGGGCTTAGTCATGCTGGCCACATGACCCTGAAGCTGTACGCTGGCTCCCTCGGCCAATAAAGCGAGATGAGCGCCGCAACCCCAGAGTCGGCCACGACTGGACCTAATGGTCAGGGGTCCCTTTACCTTTACCTTATGTGCCAGAGAACCTTGATAGGTAGAGGTCCTCTTGGATGTACACACTTCATGCCTGTAGCCTATCAACCCTTTGTTTACTGTGAGGAAACCTTGAAATAACACTACTATACTCACAGCAAACTTATGGTTTGCTTGCTGTTCAGTTACCAAGTGCTAGACATGCATTGGTGAACTTGCTCTACCTAGCAAAGATTTCCAGTTAATCTTCAACATATGCGTGCTGAGGATTACAACCCAAGTAGCAGAGCACTTGTCATAGAGAATTTAATGACACAATGCCCTGGCTGGCACATAATGCTAAACAGTGATGTGGCGTGGGGGCACAGGGGCAGTTGTCCTGGACACAAAATTGTTGGGGCACAAAAATTCAACACCTGGTTCTGCCTCAATACAGCTGCACACTTCCATTTCTGGGCTCCATTGCAAATGGCTTCTCCATGAAACCAGGAAGTGACCTCTCCAGACAACGGAACAGCTCTTCGTTTCTTATCTCTGAGGCTGTGATCTCCTAGGTGTCATGGACACCATTAGGCAGTTGAATGTTCCTGCGTGCATTGTCTGTTTTCCTCCCTCCCACCTACCCAAGCACAGCCGTGGGCACTGGCAACCCATGCTACACCACTGATGCTAAAGTATGATTTATTAAACCTTGATGTGCCATTATGTGTGAGCCCTGTCTAGCAGCTAAATTATGTTTTGTTTACTGCCCAAAATGTTATAATTTGGAGCCATGGTTCATCACCGGCTCTATAAATCTGGCTTTGTTTAAACTATGGCACAGCATTATGTGCAAACACAGCACCTTTCCTTAGGAATTAGGAATAATGGAGTCAGGCAAAGTACTTGGGTGGAGGAAGAGTTCTGAATCGCTCAATTGTAGACTTCTAAGTTGCTCCAAGTGTGAGTAAAAATATTTATTTACCGTAGGATGAATAACTTTTCTACCAAAAGGCTTTACATTTTTGAGGCTTTTAAGACTATAAGGTTAGATAGACTACATCAGTTTACTGAACAGATAGTGGAATGCCAAGTTTCACAAGAATTCTGGGAGAAATAAGCCCTTTGAAGCATGCCCTATTAATATAAAATATTGTTCAGAAAGGAACATGTGAAGTTTCTCCCCCATGCCCAAAGCCAAACTTCAAGCTTCTCTGTACTGAGTCATCACACACCACATCACTAATCCCTTCCACCTCTGCATTTTCATAGATTTTCTGATCAGGTAATAAATGGAGAGATGCAGCTTATGCTCAGCATTCAGAAAGTTAGCTGTGTTTGTGGCACAGAAAGCCCATTTCATTTTGGAAAGAGAGTAAAGAAATGCTTAGGGTGTTGAACTAGAAGTAGGGAGACTGCAGCTTCAAAACACCGCTAAGCCAGTCACCATTTTTCTGCCTAATCTACCCCACAGAGTTGTTATGGGGTAAAACTGGGGGAGGTGAAGAAAACTATCATCTCCTTAGAGAAGGGGTGGGGAGCTCCAGCCTGCAGATTTAATTTGACCCTTGGGAAGCACTTCTCAAAGAGGACAACTGATCATCAGTCCTTTGGGAAGTGCTGTGCAAGAGAATTTGACAAGTGTCAATCATCTGACATCATTCGGATGTCAGGTGGTTGATCAGTAGGTTGTCCACCCCACCTGTGAAAGCTGGCCCATGGGTGTGTTTGGGGAGTGTGGGGAGAGACAAGGATGTAGCTCAGTGGGCCAAAAATGGTTACCCACCCCTGCCTTAGAGGAAAGGAGATCAGTGCAAGAAAAACATCAACATTTCCTTGCTCATGTTTTATATTGAAATGCCAAAATTGCAACTCTACAAAAAAAAAAAACACCTAACGTGAAAAAGGGGACACTTAAGCTAAACATCAGTGCTCGACAGCTTCACATTTTACATATTGCTGAATACTCTTCTCTGCCTGCTGTACATTTAATTCATTTACTCTTCAATAAACTGCCCTGTGCTGTCTTGTAAGGAAAGTACTATAAATTGAATAAATACAGAGGTGCTTTTATACATTTACTGGCGCTCACTCACCATGTCTCATTTCAGAAGCTCCACTAGTAACAGAAGAGAGAATCTAAAACTAACAGCCTTATTCTTCTTTCGTCAAGAAAAACCCACAAGGAAGCTGAACAGAGCAACTTCTGTTAACATTCTAGTATGTGTGTGTGATAAAAAATTAAGCCCACTCTGCATCCCAGCCTCTTGCTCCTCCATCTCTCAGGACTGTCAGCTACACAGAACAAAGGAAGCAAGTCGGAGGCTATGTGTCCATATCTTTCCTAGAAAACTGTGTCAGCTACCACTGCAGGTCTTTGTACATCTACAAACAACTGCCAACGCGTCTGCATCCTTTGTGTTCCCTTCAGCTTCAGTATAACCTGATGAAAGGGGGGAAATGCCGCTGGTGTTTTTGCTCTTTTTTGCTCTACTGTTATATACCCAAGCCTCACCTGTCATCTTTCAGAATCTTGTCCATGACCCGAAAGCATGAACCAGGACCTCATGGCCTGAAGCTAGGAGCTGTCCTCAGAGTCTTGAGATTCAGAGTCTGTTTCAGATACAGTTAATGGCTCTGTGACTGGCAGACAGTAAGAAGCATCAGGACTGGTCCTGTCTGTAATAAATACTGTCCTAGAAGCCTGTCCTTCTGCCCCTTGCTTTGTCAACAAGGCAATACCTTCTGCCTGCCATATTTCAGACCTTTGGCTTTACTGCGACTTCCAGTAATTGACATCAGGCTTTGCAAACAGACATTCCAGGCCCAGATTTGGATGCAGTCACCCACAGCTCCAACCCAAGAAATGCTTATTGCTTAAGCGATGGTGGGCAATTTGAATAGTACAGACTTTGGGACACTCCAAGGCAGGGGTAGCCAGTGTTGTGCTACGTACTGCAACTCCCATCGGTCCCAGCCCTATATTGACCTGGCAAGATATCGCAAATCATGATGTGTGTGCTATGCAAAAATCACGATGTGGGCAAAACCGTGAAGCCAGTCAGTGCCTTGGTATAGCTCCATCCTTATTTCAGACACTGTGATATATCACAATGTTTAGCTGGTGATATATAACAATGTTGAAAACCAGATATCACCCAGCCCTATTCCCTACCCCTGATATAGTATATTCTTCTTCTTCTTTTAGTTATATTTTTCTTTTTTTGTTTGGTAGTGGTTTGTTTGTAATTTTTGTGTTTTGGTGTTTTAAGGTGAATGGATGTATTGTTTATAAACCAATAAAGATTAAAATGGGGAAAAAATACAATATATTAATTCTATCCCCCCCGCCAATATCTGCCTATGTTCAATGACTTCACAATTCTTCTATCTAGGGAACATGCTACAAGCTTCTGAATTAGCTGCGGCTGATATGACAACCTTTTCGGGTTCAGTTACCACTACAAATTGCAATTTCTGTTAAAGCTGAGCCTGACATTCAGTGTTACTTCAGCTGCAGGGTAATTAATAAAAAGGAAACATCACTTGACAGAAAATACCAGTTACCAACAGAATTATATAACATTATGGCCTACTAAACTTTTACGATCCTCCCTTTCATAATCTCGACTCATTAAGTACACAAATGGGATTTGTTATGACAAAAAGGTAAAGAGGGGAAGGTAAGGGAGGGATTGCCTCATTCAAAGAGCACTTAGTTTCCATCACAGCCACAACGAATCAACCAAAAGCCAGAGAGAATTAAACACAAGCATCACCTCTCCTGAGCAGGCACTTAAGAGCTGGGGCTCAGTGGTAGGTCATTTGCCTTAACAGCCAATGCTCCCATGTTTACTTCTTGGCGTCTCCAGGTAGGGCTGGGGGGGGGTCCCCTCTCCTTGACCCTGGAGAGTCACTGTCAATTGATATAAGAGGAGTTTGGGGGTCTGGAAATGGTTTTATAAGTTGTGCTGTCTTTGCTTCTCAATTGGATCCTTTTACGTGGTGTCAGAGCTGCCTCTAGGTCCCAGCTCACAGAGGACCAACGCTAGGCTGTAGTAATGTACAAAAGTCTTTATTGAAGTTCAGTTTCCATTTCAAAGCCACAGCGTGCAGCCCTACGTCTTAAACCCTAGATCGGCGAAGTCCCGTCTGAGTCTCCTCCCCTATGACACCAGTTTAAGATCCTAGCCCTGCTCCACCTTTTACGCTGCTCTCTCCTCCTCTGGGTCCTCCTGCCCGCTGGGGCATTGCCCTTTCTGGACTCTTCCGACGCTGAGTCGCTTAGCTCCTCCCCCTCCCTCCGGCGGGCTTTAGGACCCGGTTCCCAATCCTCATTCTCTGCTGTCCCGCGCTCCTGTACATTCGAACTTGCCTCTCGCGCCAGCCCAGTGACCTTTCTCCTAACCGTTACAGTACTTCGGTCACTGCTTCCCTCTTCCAGGACACTGGCCGGATCTGACCTCTCCTCCGTTGTCCGACTTTCTGATGGAGGCGTGGTCAGCCCTGCCTTATCTTCTCTCCCTGGTGGGGAATGCACTGGCCCCGATCCTTGGGACTCTTCCCCCCCACTCTGCTCTGGTGGGGAAGCTGGTCCTGATTTCCAGCTACTGCTCTGGGAGTCCCTGCTGCCCCCTTGCTCCTGGGGCATTCCCCTTGGGAACCCCCTACCCCTGGCCACTGGCGCCCCCTTCTGTGAATCTTCCGATTCGCTGGAGAGGCTCATGGAATCCCTCGGTCCACTGTCCTCTTCTCCTACGCTCCCCTCGGATTCTTCCCCTTCGCTCTCCATCTCCTCTCTTCCCTGTGCCTCTGCTCCTGAGCCCCTGACATGTGGTTTTGTATGTACTGTGGTATTTTATGCATTGTGACTGGCAACTATTTTTATTGATCACAGTCTAGTAATTATTTACTACATTTGCTCTGAGTGAATTTCTGTTTCATTATTATTTGCTGACATTTTGAGAGTTCATTTTATTGTGCCGGCCAAGGCCTGTGCCTTCCTGCTCCTGTATGGGAGCCTTGGCTGCGGGTTCGGCAGCAGGCCTGGGGCAGGAGAGAGCCAAGGGGGTTGCCTGGCACAGCCATGTCACAAGAAGCATGTGGCACACCACCCTGAGGTACCAAAGGGGGCAGGCAGCAAGAGGGGGCTCTGCCCCACAAGGGGAGGGTCTGGCCAGCTGCCTACTTTCCACTCACAGCCCACTCGGCTGCCCAGAAGACACACATGCTATTTGAGAAAAGGAAGCCACTTCTCTCCCAGTCTCTCAGCACCTACAGGACCACTGCAGCCCAGTTGCATCCTTCAGAATTTGTGCCTGGGGCAATGGCCCCTGTTTGCCCCCCCCCCCATGCTATGCTTCTGGCGCTGCCTCTGAGCTATGGGCCTCCCCCTGCTTGAACACTAGTTAGTACCATACAAATGTTAAGTATTATTATTAGCACTGAAGAAAATAATCAGTAATGAAAGTACCACCTATTTAGTAGTAGCACTTGTTCTGGAATTTCCAATAATAGGTTCTTTGCATCTGCCCCTAGTATCTGGTAATCAACCTTAATAAACTTGCCTGCTCGTGAAGAAAATAAAAAGGTATCTTTAAAAAACAACAACAAACCAATATGCAGTAGTTCAGTTGCTTTAAGAAGTGAAGGTAATCAAATACGTGAACAATCTAATTTTCAATATATTTGAAATATAGACAGTGCTTTTTTCTATAAAAAATGTTTAGGGGTACTCTCATTTTCCTACAGATATTGAAATACTGCCCCTCAATGAGGCCAAACTTAAGATTCACAAAATGTTTAGGGTTGTGCGTCCCCTTGTGTCCCCCCAGAAAATAAACACTGAATACACGGAACAAATAACATAGATTCCAAACCATGTACATCTTCTGTTCCTTTTCTAGAGACAACTGAAGTTCTCACCTGCTTACTGGATTAGTGGCTTGACTACCTTATTTTTCATTGTGCACAGGTACAAAGAAAAAACACACAAAACCCACTATTTCAGGGTTGGGGAACCTCAGGGCCAAGGGTCTTAAGTCTCTCTATCTGGCCCTTTAAACTCTTCCCAGGCTACTCAGTGTCTCTAGCAGGCTCTTCTTGTGATCCTAGGGGAGTCCAGAGGGCCAGAAACAGGTTCCTGGCAAGCCACATTGTTAAAAATAATGGATTAATTCACACAGAAATGAAAAATGTTTATATATTAATGAATGTTTAAAATGAAAAACTTGCTAAATGTATATTGCTAACACTGGGTTTCCCCCCACAGGGTTCTAAGCCTGAGATCATGCGAGAGGTATTGGGTTGCAAATCTCCATTTTGAAAGGAGTTGCTTTGAGTCTTTTCTCCCAAAGTCAATGGACTGAAGATGTAAACTGAGTCCTCTCTCTGAATGCCACAGGGAAAACAATGCAAGGAAAGGGCTTTCCTGAAGGAAGAGCAAACAGCCTGGAAGCTTTAAAGCAGGCTGGAGACCCAGCGAGAGCGAGAGACCTTTGCTTATAGGTCTGTTTGTGTTATTTCGTATTTTGTAAGATGCTGAGCCTGTGCTGGACAGCACAAGCTATTGTATAGACATTTTTTGATTCTGTGGTGTAGAATCAAGAGAACCAGTGTGGTGTAGTGGTTAAGAGCGGTAGTCTCGTAATCTGGGGACCTGGGTTCACGTCTCCGCTCCTCCACATGCAGCTGCTGGGTGACCTTGGGCCAGTCACACTTCTTTGAAGTCTCTCAGCCTCACTCACCTCACAGAGTGTTTGTTGTGGGGGAGGAAGGGAAAGGAGAATGTTAGCCGCTTTGAGACTCCTGAAGGGGAGTGAAAGGTGGGATATCAAATCCAAACTCATCTTATGAAAAACGTGCTGCCAGTAAATGCTTGCATAATATTTCCATGGGACAATGCTTCATTTCCAAAGGAGTCGGTTCTTATGCTTCCAGTCGCTTCGAACTGCACAATATTTAATATCTGCAACACTCATTGTGCACCAGAAACTAGTCTAGTCTCCCTTTCAGAGCCCCTTCCCTAAATTCCAGTGGACGTCCATGCACTCAACTGTGAAACTCACTGCGTGACCCTGAGCCAGTCACAGTCTCTTAGTCTAACCTACCGCACAGGGATGTTGTGAGGATGAAATGGGGAGGAGGAGAACCGTGTTCTTTGCAGGACAGGTGAGATACAAAGGTAAGGTAAGGTAAGGTAAGGTAAGGTAAGGTAAGGTAAGGTAAGGTAAAGGGACCCCAGACCATTAGGTCCAGTTGTGACTGACTCTGGGGTTGCGGCGCTCATCTTGCTTTATTGGCTGAGGAAGCCGGCGTACAGCTTCCGGGTCATGTGGCCAGCATGACTAAGCCACTTCTGGCGAACCAGAGCAGCGCACGGAAACGCCGTTTACCTTCCCTCCAGAGCGCTACCTATTTATCTACTTGCACTTTGACGTGCTTTTGAACTGCTAGGTTGGCAAGAGCAGGGACCGAACAACGGGAGCTCACTCCGTCGCGGGGATTCGAACTACTAACCTTCTGATTGGCAAGTCCTAGGCTCTGTGGTTTAACCCACAGCACCACCCGCATCCCAACAAAAATAATAACCAGCAATAACATTCTAACATCCCCCTTTCCACCATCCTGAATCCCATCTAATCCTCTGGCCCCGTATGTAGCTTTTCTTACAGAAGACATTTGAAACATTAGAGCAATGTGATGTGAATGGAGCTTCATAAAGCTGCACAGAGCATTTCATGGCACATATAGGAGGCGTTAAAATGTCAAGCTGATTGTGCTGACGTGGCCGTCTGCACAATAATGATATTCAGGTGTATTATTTATACTTGGTTGCATACTGAGCTACTACCAAAGTGCTATCAAATTCCATTTTTAATGCAAGTGAACAATTGCCGAGGAAACCTAGCCACATCAGACTTCGAGAGAGGAAAGTTCTGAAAAATAACAATAATGCTAAATGAGGTTGATAAAAAGGAAGCTGAAAGGGAAAGTCAAAGGGATCAAACCTCTTCAGAACACTTGGGGGTTACTCAGTGCAAAACTCAGCTAGCATGCCCACCACAGACCAGGAAAGTTACCAAGTCCAGGAGGACGCCAGTGTGGTTAATAAGCAGAGACAACGATGCTGTTAAGGGCAAGAAGCTTCCTTCAGATAATGCAAGCCTTGCCCTAATGAGTTTTGGATAAAAGCAGACAATAAGGCATTGTTTGTTTGTTTTAAAAGGGAAAGGGAGAATTTGAGGGACTTAGAGCTAAAAACATTAAAACTAGCAATATTTATTTATTTATTTATTTATTTATTTAAAAATACATCATAGAATCACAGAGTTGGACCATGAGGGTCATCTAGTCCAACCCCCAGAAATGCAGGATTGTTATGCCCAGCATGGGACTTGAACCCATGACCTTGAGATTAAGATTCTCATGCTTTACTGACGGAGCTATACCAGCTGACTCAGAAGCAAGAAACTGACTAGAGAGATGATGATGATGATTTATACCCCACCCATCCGTGTTGGTTTTCCCTAGTCACTCTGGGAGGCTTACAGCAGATGGAACTATTGGAAGTTAAAGCTTCAGTAAAGGAGCATAAGGACATTGCAGAGAAACTGAATGGATTATCTGTGTCCGTCTTCACTGCAGAAGACACAGGGCTGACACACATGCCTAAACTGACTATCTCAGGCAGAGGTTTGAAGAACTATGGCAATACTGTGCTGAAAAGGGACAAAGTTCTAGGCCAGGTATGCCTCCTGTTGTTGGACTTCAGCTCCAAATTCCTATCCAGGGCAGGGGTGTCAACTATAGGGGGCTCTGGGGGCTCAGCAACCACACTACAGGGCCCCCAACACAACTTCCAGAGCCTCATGAAGCACCGGAAGTCACATCTGAGGCCTCGTGAGACCTCAGAGATGCTTTCTGAGGTCTCGCAATGTCTCAGAACCTGAATTCCGGTGGTGCCAGAAGTCAGGTTCTGAGGCCAGGGGTGATGTCTTGATATCACACATACTGGGCACCCATAGCCTGGGGCCCAAGTGGCTCCCCTTTTCCAGGGCTGGTGAGCCGTACCAAACGAGCTTGTGAATATAACCTCAGAGCCTCTGTTTGTAATGTTTGATAATTCTTGGAGAACAGGCAATGTCCCTGCAGTCTAGGGGTGGGGAAATATTGTCCTTAGTTTCAAAAGGGGGAAGAAGAAGATGACCCAGAAAACTACTGATGTTGGTACCAGGAAAGGTCCTAAAACATATAATTAAATGATTGGTTGAGTGTCCCTTCCAATGCTACAATTCCATGATCCTGCAAAAAATTGATACCCTTTTCATGTATATTCTTCAGATGAGCAGCAACAGATGTACAGTGGTACCTCAGGTTACAGACGCTTCAGGTTACAGACTCCACTAACCCAGAAATAGTACCTCGGGTTAAGAACTTTGATTCAGGATGAGAACAGAAATCGCGTGGTGGTGGCGGCATGGCGGCAGCGGGAGGCCCCATTAGCTAAAGTGGTGCTTCAGGTTAACAACAGTTTCAGCTTAAGGACGGACCTCCAGAACGAATTAAGCTTTTAACCTGAGGTACCACTGTATATTTCTCCCCTACTTTGGTTATTGCCAGTGCTACTTTACAGGCAAGATTTTTGGGGCTAAGATTAAAAACAAAAACATATCTCAAACCCTTAAATAACTTGTAGCTGTGGCAGCCAGCAAAGTGAATAAAAAATCTATCTTAAACTTCTGGTACTTCATTTCATATATTCCCCCCCAAAGCACAGAAGAAACTATCTGGGCATAAGAAATGGAAGGGGAAGATAGGCTTAAACCAATCTTTGTTTGATACTGATGGTATGAAGTGGAGAACCCGTTCTAAAGTGTTGTGTGACACCTATACCCCATTATATGCAATTTTTGATTTAACTCAGAATTGACTTATAGTGGGTGAACATTCTATCCAATAAGTGAATGTCATCAGTAGCCTTTCTCAAGCGGGCACCCAGCAAATTGGCAACATTTTCTACTCAAAAGATATTTTCTGGGATTTCAAGATGCTGTGATTGAATTCTAGCACACTTTCAATTTTACTGATAAATGCCTCAAAAATGTCAACTCACTTGAACCTATCCCCGCTAAAAAACACTCGGGAGTGATAGCTTTCTCTCTTCAGTCCTCCCCTCCCCCAAATCACCACTACTAAACACAATTTATAACTCTAGAGAACACAACAAAACCATTTAGGGCATTATTCAAGAAGATAAACAGAAGGTATCCACACAAACCGGATTCATTTTCTTGTGAAGTTATTGCTTTATTTGTGAACTATTCCTTATGAAATTAGGAAATCCACTGAGACCCTGTGAGACTTTTGAGGCAATAGTTGTCTCATGCAATGTGTGGACAGCTGGTTTTCATTTGCTGTGGGAGCAGGCAGGTGACGTCCGTCAAGGAAATACTTGTATTGTAAACAGGTTGTATTTCCCTATGACTTGAAGATGACAATATTTTCATACGGAAGAAATGATATGCTCCTTGTTCATGCACCCATTGCTATTAATTATAATAATTGTAACACCATAAATCCACCAAACAATCCTAGGAAGCCAAAGTAAGTTCAGCTGCTTAATTTATTAATTTTAGCACACTTACTATATCCCACTTTTTCCCTCAAGGAGCTCAAGGCGGCATACATGGTTCTCCTCCTGCTTATTTAATCCCCACAACAACCTTGTGAGGTAGGCTAGGCTGAGAGGCAGCGACTTGCCCAAGGTCACCCCACAAGCTTCATGGCCAAGTGTGGATGTGAGCCCTGGTCTCACTGGCTGTTCCCAAATTAACTGTGTATAGGATTGCAACAATATTGTGTTAAAGAGCTTCTCTAGCAAGGAAGCAGGTCCCTGCC
This sequence comes from Podarcis cretensis, assembly GCF_951804945.1. Lineage (NCBI taxonomy): Eukaryota > Metazoa > Chordata > Lepidosauria > Squamata > Lacertidae > Podarcis > Podarcis cretensis. Next base: position 17,160,009 of record NC_137187.1, read on the forward strand.
TCCAACAAGCTCACAATCTAAACTCTAAGAAATGCAACAAAAGCAGGAGGAGAAAGGATGGAAAGGGTATAAAGGAGTTAATTAAACAAATACAGTTAATCTGGTTTGGCTATACATAGGAGTGGTGATTGAGGGGTGAAGCCAATGGATTAATGGAAAGCATGCTTTGAAAGGGATCTGAAGGAAAAGAGAGGCACCATGTCATATTGTTAAACTGCTCTGGAAATAATAGCTCTGGGAAGAAGAAGTAGAGTTTTGATTTGATATCCAGCTTTATGGAGTCTCAAAGCAGCTAACATTCTCCTTTCCCTTCCTCCCCCACAACAAACACTTTGTGAGATGAGTGGGGCTGAGAGACTTCAAAGAAGTGTGACTAGCCCAAGGCCACCCAGCAGCTGCATGTGGAGGAGCGGAGATGCGAACCCGGTTCACCAGATTACGAGTCTACCGCTCTTAACCACTATATCACAGTGGGAGAAGAACAGGAATCTCCTAACAACTCTCAGCACCCTTAACAAACTACAGATACCAGAATTCCTTGGGGGAAGCCATCGCAGTTTAAAGTCGCATCATAGTGCTTTGAATGTACGGCATGAGCATGTTCATAATTGTATCTTGACCATCTTCTGCACAGTGTAAGAGGGAAAAGTCTAAGTCATCCAGGTCCCTACTGATGCAATGACTTCCTACGCCCCCAATTCCTGGACCCCAAACCTGGAAAATAACTCCATGATTGTGCTTGCACCGTATGGCACCTGTTTTCTTAGTGTGCTTGTCAGGGACTGGCTGGACAGAGGGGGTGGTGGTGGCTGGATTCCGAGGAACGGGCACTGGGAGAACAGGGGTTGGAGGCTGACTTGGAACAAGGGATCAGTGACCCGGGGGAACCTGTAGCAGCCTGGAAATGAGAGTCTGAGGCAGGAGAAGCTTCAGGATTGGAGAGTGGAGAACAGGGGCAGGAAGGAGGGAGAGACAGGTCAGGCTGGTGTAAAGTCAAAGGCTTCCACACCTTCTCCTCCTGGCCCCACCTCTCCTGCTCCACTGTCTCCCAAGCAGTGGCAGAGCATATGCCCGTGCTGCCCAGGGCGGGCGCGCTCCTGAGGTGCCCAGAGTGGCGCACACGTCCTGCAGCCAGGGGCGGAGCGAGCCGCCCACAGGGGCGGAGTGAGCCACCCATGGCAGACATTCAGTGCACAGCCCACCTGTGACTCCCAAGCCTCCCCCAAGCTGTCAAAACGAAGCGGGAAGGGGGGAATGCCGCCAGCAAAGCGGCTCAGCTTCCCCCCTTACCCAGACAGCTCAGAGTAGGCTTGGGAGTCACGGGTGGGCGGTGGGCTGAATGTCACCTTCCTCAGTGAAGGCACCTGGGGCAGTCCACCCCCACCACCCCTCTTCCTATGCCCCTGCTCCCAAGACCAGAGGAGGGCTGAAAAAGGAGGAGCAGAAACAAGTTACACGCAGGCAGAGTCTTCACCTGTATACCTGAAGGAGCGTCTCCATCCCCATGGTCCAGTCCCAAGGGCCTTCTGGCAGTTCCCTCACTGTGAGAAGTGAGGTTACAGGGAACCAGGCAGAGGGCCTTCTCGGTAGTGGAGCCTGCCCTGTGGAACGCCCTCCCAGCAGATGTCAAGGCAATAAACAACTATTATTTTACTTTTAAAAGGCAACTGAAGGCGGCCCTGTTTAGGGAAGTTTTTAATGTTTGATGCTGTATTGTTTTTAATATTTGGTTGGAAGCTGCCCAGAGTGGCTGGGGAAAGCCAGCCAGATAGGCGGGGTATAAATACATTTTTAAAAAAGTATTATTATTATTATTATTATTATTATTAATGTGCTTGTGCACAGCTCTGGTGAGGGAGATAATAAGCAGAGGTTGGAGGCGGGGCCTCTCTGTTGCAACAACTGCCTCATTGGGTGCACATCTAGAAGTAGCTGAGATATGTGGGACTGATGGGCATGTCGTCACTTAATTTGTAGGTGTACTTTTGATGATAAAGAGTTAATTCCTCCCTCTGGACATTCCTTGCTTGGCAGCTCAATGACAAGTACTGGAGCAGCATGGGGTGGGGCCACATGGATGCCACTCTGCACTGGCAACATATGAGTGGCTCCTGACTTTGGCATGAAATATATGTAACAAAATTAAAACGGAGCTGCTGGTTTTCTGAGAAGGGCAGCCATGCTAGAAAGCTCTCCTGTCACGTATTCCCTTCTTGCACTCCAATGTCAGGCAGAAAACTCACACCTATTGTGAGGTGGCTTCTTTTCAATTTCCAGACCAGCAAGATGGCTGAGTCCCCTGGGCAGCAAAATGGGTAATGCTAAAAATAGGAAACAATACCACTGCCTGCCTCCCACGAAAAGCCGGGCAAAAGTTCCTTAGAATTCTGCATAGCAACTGCAAAACCAGGCACCACAGCAGCTTAACCCTGATTGACCTGGACTAGAAATTTACATTACTAATGCTCACCACCCTGGGTGCCTTGTAGAAAGGCATTATATAAATGCAATTAAATAAATAAAGGGGCTTGAGGACCCTTTAACTAACGGCAAACACTGGCTATACAAAGAGGCAATTGCAAGCTGTACTTTCCTTCAAAATACTGGAAATGCTGTCATTAACGTGTGAGGCATCTACACACATGCCAAGAGAGAGAGAGAGAAAGATCAGCACCTAAAAGCGGGGAAGATATTTGTAAAGATCTGTACTTACTGGGAGCAGAAAGTTAATAAGCTCCATCAGCTGTCAAGGCTCTGTAAGCAACCCCTGAAATATTTGCTGCCAAAGTGTTCTTGCTGTCCAGCACAGAACAATCTTCTCCAAGAGGAAGTGATTTAATAAGATAGGCTCATCGAAAGGAAATTTCAAAACTGGATAGGGAAAAAGAATGAGATCAGCACTGGTTGCAGCAGAATTGCTATTTCTAAGGGTAGTTCTGATTTTGTAGCTGATAGGAGTGTGCTTCTGTAAAGGTATCAAAGGTATCACATCCTTCTTAATTTCTCTCTGCTTGAGAAAAGCTGAGTAGGTCCCTTTTTTCCTTGCTGAACATTTAACACAAATTAAATTACAGCCATAAAACATGTCACTTTGCCATTCTGACTTTCCTATAAGATCATAAACTTGAACACAAAATATCCATTCTTCTCCCACTCTTTTTTATAGTTTAAATCAGATTTTGGGACATTTAAGATGTATGATGCTGTATTTTATTATTATTATTAAAAAGGAATACAGATATCAGTTGGAGAAGCAAGCCATTCCAGTCCATTGAGCAAACTGCAGATTGAAGACCAGAAATCTGCTGCTAATCATCTGGTGTCATTATGTAATTATATAATTGACCATAATTGTAGACCTTTGCAATATGCACTCATTGCTTCAAAATGGTCTCAGAAGAGTAGTTATAGATAGTGTAATCAAAGCGTTAGGAACTTTTCCCCTCCCCTGAGCTTTTGTACTATGAACTTCCAAGATAATTTGGACTGCCCTTTTGTTTTTCTTCTTTTGGCAAATAACATTTAGTTTCTGTTGTCTTGCTCCTATTGCCACTTCCCCAGAAGAGCAACCCTAGTCATCTCTAAAATATTACTAGAGGCTGGTCATAAATTCTATTCATATTTTTTTCTCTCCTTCAATACTGAGGAGTAGAAGCGCACTCAGTTCTATTAAGTGATAAATCTTGTTTTCAGGACCTCAACCTAGATTCCACATTAGTGTTAAGGCAGCAGGTGCTATGCTAAGTTTAACTGCAGCAATGCTCATTTTTAGAACACCTCTTGCCCTCATACCCAGAAAGAAGACACGAGACCTAAATATGGATGAAGGTGCACAACTTATTGATTAACTAGAGGATCTGCAGTATCCAAACCTAAGCCAACTTGGCTACATGCAGGGAACTGGGGACTAAAGACATAGAATGGAAAACTCTTGAATCAGGAAATGTCAACCTGCTTGAAGACTCTGCAACCACTACTGACACAGGCCTCTTCTTGCCCACTCTTTTAAGTATATATCTCATACCTTACAACATTTCTCTGGTGAAAATAAGGGTGTCCTATTCAATAATAATGATAGTCACCTGGTTATGCAATTACTATCTTAGTCTGGCTTACTGGAAGGACAGATCCTGAAGCTGAAGCTGAGGCTCCAATACTTTGGCCACCTCATGAGAAGAGAAGACTCCCTGGAAAAGACCCTGGTGCTGGGAAAGTTTGAAGGCACAAGGAGAAGGGGACAACAGAGGACGAGATGGTTGGACAGTGTTCTCGAAGCTACCAGCATGAGTTTGACCAAACTGCGGGAGGCAGTGGAAGACAGGCATGCCTGGTGTGCTCTGGTCCATGGGTCACGAAGAGTCGGACACGACTAAATGACTAAACAACAATATCTTAGTCTGAGGGAACGACAAATGAGACAGAAGAACCTCATGAGCTCCTGGGATAGAGCTAGGGTGGTCCCTTGTGCCACGGGCTACCACAATATTGCTACTTGGGTGTCATCTTGCCCTGCCCCCTTGACAATATCTTGTCCTGCCCTTACTGCAGGCAGCAGGCATCTCCCAAGCATTTCCACGGCTACAGTAGGTGCACCTAGAATTTCAACACCTCAGGAAGTGGCCATGTTTACCTTTAATGCCTGGGCATCATTAATGCACATAAGGGCTAAGCATACACCTGGTTAGGCATATGCTTGCTTATCAGGTCAAATCGAGGCACTGTACTGGAATAAAGTGCAGCCATTCAACCCGAGGAACCTCCAGATTTGGCGTAGAGCTATGTCCCTGATGTCAGGCACAACCATGACAAACTGTGCTGCAATCTCAACAATTTAGTTAAGCGTGGGATATTTGCCAGACAGTATCAGAAAAGTGGGCTTTTCCTATTGAAATCATACATCAGTTGAAGTGGGCAGAATGCTTTTTACATGAATGCATTATCTGTGAATGAGAGCAAACTCACCGAGTGATGAGATTATCAAGCAATCAACTTTGCTTGTTAAGAAACAGAGAACACTGGGCCCAAATAACCTATTTTCCAGCAACTGAATCACTTATTGCATTTTAATGTGAATTTTAAAAGGCCCCTTGTGTTAGAACAGGCGTCTATAAATTATTAGGTTTCTCTGTCTTGTGACTTATCTCCACCAACCACCTCATGCCAAGCTCACCTTCGCACATTCATTAGACCATCTATTTGGTTTTCCTAATTTTAATGAGACGTATGAGTCAAAATTAAGAAAAGTAAGTGTTGCAAAAGAAAGGCATTAGTTACCTGGATAAAACTCTTGGGTGTTTTTGTTTTTGTTGGGGGAGGACTTGGTGTGGAGCAGAGGAGAACCTTAGAATCACAGAATCATTCTTGTAGCTCATTTCTATGCTATTGTTATGGGTTGTCGACTGCCAAACTTTGGGAATGCCTGGATTTAGTAAGTGCTAGAATTTAAGCAATGCTTGGAGGGGAGGGCTAAACCAGAAGCCAGACCTTTAATAGCTGGACTCAGCTTCCTGGGCAGGATGATAACAGCCAAGTTGTTAAGCAAACAAAAGGGGCAGGGAGACAGGCAGTTAACAAAGCAAAGATTCTGTGCCAGCTGGAAAATGGGTGGTGCCCCTTCTTTTAGCTCAGAGTTGGGTGGAAGAACAAAGACCATTAGTAGAGTTTCAGGATTGTAGTTTACCCTGGTGCACTCTAAGGGATTTCTTTTCCCCAGTGGGTAAGCAGCAATACAACAGAGAAACCATCTAGACGGCTGCCAAGTGAAAAGTTAGGAGTTATGTGTCAAGCTGCTAGTCAACAGACAGGGATAGCTGTGTGGGATATAATCAATTGGTGAAGTCAAATGCAACATTCCATATTTTCCTAGAGTGGGCACATGAAGGGGGACATCCAGTCAGTGTAACTTCCTTTTCCATTGGTCTGGAGCTTCCTCCCCCTGCATGTGACCTGGGAGATGGGCATGGCCCTGGCTGACTCCACAAAAGAGTCGCGTAATGCAGCCATCTTCTCAGTCTTGAAGTTGTCTTGTTCTATCTTTTGCTGCAATGCTGCTCTCCTGCAGCGATTTTGTTATCTTAATGTAGTTTTGTTGTCTGCTGGCTCTCAGCCGGCAGCACATGAATTCAGTCCCCGAATAAGATGAACTCACAATTTGTTTGTGTAACTACTAAGAAAAGCCTGCCTTTCAGGGATGAAATCATGAACTGAAATGTGAGTAAACTTTTTGTTACTTTACTCAGAAAGAGTATTATTCTTTTAGGAGGGATAAAAGGGGACACCAGGAATAAACTTAACTAAGAGTTTCAGATGAATCTGCAAACTAGCTTGCAGCTATATTGAGTGGAATTTGCTCTGCTACATCACTCACTAGCATGAGTGAAGGAAGCATAATACTTATTCAATATATCCTTTCCTACTATCCTTAACTTTCCGACAAGCTGATGTCTGCTTGAACCCAGGACTGTGCCTCTGGGAGAAGCAAGACCCTCTTGGAGTCCAATGCTGGGAGCTCCTCCATAGAAGTAGACTCAGGTTGTATATATGTGTAAATAAACCATATATCCTAAAGACAACACAGTCTCCACTGTGCCTCATTTCCAAAGGAAACACAAACCCTGGGATAAATGCCAGCAACTTCCGGGAATCTTGCACCACTCAGAGATTACAATGAAAAAGAGCTCAGCTCAGGCTGTTAAACTGTATGTTCTAGATACAATGCAACTTGGTAATGTTCATGACTCAGAAATCCTAGTCTGGACCGTCTGTCTTGTAATGCTACACTTTACTTTACCCACTTATTGTTCAAACATTGCTAGGAACACAGGCCAGAGAACTGAATATATTCCATTCACACTCAAAGAAGGCTGAATTTCAAAAGAAAAGGCACTTGTAAAAGAACAGCAATTTAAATAAACAAGAATCTCAGATCTCTGAATTGATGAGGACAAATTGGTAAGCGACTCTTTTAAAAAAAACCCAAGTCATTTTTGTTATATTATTTACAAATATATGCATCATGTATATTAATTTGTAATGAAACTCCACATAAGGATATTTGAAGCTAATTGTCAAGACAAGAGACTAGCGTACTAACGTACCAATTCAAATTTCTCAGCTACAGTCCATTAAATGTCACTTCATAATTGCAAAAACAAACAAAGTGCACACAAAGGAGATTAAAAGTTTGAAAGATTAGAGGCTTAGTCACAACACAGCACTTTATTTCCCCAGTTGGCTGTAAAATTAGCTTTATTTTTGATGGTTTTCCGTAACTTGGATTAGCTAAAATCTGTAAGACTATAAACTAGAGCTTCACAAAATATCCTCCCATTTAAATACTGGGGATTTTGGATGATGGTAGAAAAAGAAATACTGGGGGGGGGGAGGGGGGTTCTTCGATGGAGTTGTAACTTCTATGCTACTGATTCTCAGCTTTGGATTGTTGCCATGCCATATATACGTTTTTTTTTTTAAAAAAAAATCAAATTGAATTATCTCCAAAACCCAAAAATTTTAAGGGGACTAAATTCTGGGGCCCCTCCAAGATTAGGGGCCCTGAACCTTAAGCTTCATTATATTTATAGTAAATCCGCTCCTGCAGACAGCATCTCTGAAAGGAAATGAGAATGGACCAATTTTGAGGGGCAGCAACAGATGATTGTGCACATAAATAAGGTGAACGTTTTAGCAGGTAGAGTGGGAAGACTATCTGATGTTGCGAAAAGTTTTCTGATAGTACACAAAGCAGGCTCCGTTCAGCACTAATTGTAATTGCCCAAAATGCTCACTAGAGGAATATCACATTGCTATTTTAAAACTGGAACAGAAGGCACCAAAAGAGAGATTCCACATATAGCACACCAAATCTCTATTTATAAATTTTGTACCACCGTCACTAGACTAAGGAAGTCGCAGTTGATTAACCACCTGAGTTTTTATATTATTTAATTAAATCTGCATATATTAAAGCTGAGGGTTTTTTGTGCATGAATGATAATTAATTATAATAAGGAATTTAGGATTAATGGCCACCATCCCCTGCCGGTTTGATAAAGGAGAACACAATATTATATTCTGGTGATTCTCTCTCTCTCATTCAGAGCTGGGACTATTAACTTGAAACATCTGCCACAGCTTAGTAATAATATTTTCCAGGAACCTGCAGAAAAATTCTTAAAGGGAGAAAGGGGCCAATGGTATAGAAATATGAAGGATACAGGAACATATAAGATAAAGGGTATTTGGATAGATTTTTTTTGTCCCTTCAGAATTTACCTGCTGTTCCTACAACCTTCATCTTTCTATCCCCTTGGTCCCTTTCCTTCTCTTCTCCCATTTTTCTCTTCTTGCAAACCCCTTCCTGGATTTCTCACCTGCTATCAAAGCTGTTCTATAACCCAGGAACCAACAAAATCCATACTTGGCTTCATCTTAGGAACAGAGGAAGCTGCCTTATAAGGAGTCAGATCATTGGTTAGTCAAGATCAGTACACTGACTGGTAGAGTTTCCAGGCATGGCTCATTTTTAGCCTCACCTGGGTATCGGTAAAGGTAAAGGACCCCTGGCCAGTTAAGTCCAGTCCAAGGCGACTATGGGGTTGCGGCACTCATCTCGCTTTCAGGCCAAGGGAGCTGGCATTTATCCACAGAGCTTTCCGGGTCATGTGGCGAGCATGACTAAGCCACTTCTGGCGCAACAGGACACCGTGACAGAAACCAGAGTGAACAGAAACGCCATTTACCTTCCCACCGCAGTGGTACCTATTTATCTACTTGCACTGGCATGCTTTCAACATGCTAGGTTGACAGGAGCTGGGACAGAGCAACGGGAGCTCACCCCATTGTGGGGATTCGAACCGCCAACCTTCTGATTGGCAAGCCCAAGAGGCTCAGTAGTTTAGACCACAGGACCACCTGCATCCCAGACAGATAGACAGACAGAAGAGAGAGAGAGAGAGAGAGAGAGAGGGGGGGGGAGGGGGAGATCGAGAGATATATATGGACCACTTTATCTTTTCACAAATAGATCCAATCTAAGATTATGAAGGTTTGACATTTCTGCACCGTAATGGAATACCATTTCATTTGGTCATCCATCCTACAGTGTACAGAGCCATTAAAATGATTTAAACCAATACTTCACAAACCATGGTAATGTGACCAGACAGTAGCACAGACAAAGAAAGCAGCTCAGAGGCAATGTTGGATGGCCTTACATATTCCTCTCTTGTGCATCTCAGCAAAACAGAAGGGAGTTGAGCTTAAGTGTGAGCACCATTAGCATGACTGTGACCTCCTTGCCCTTGTAGTTGAAGGTGCGAAACTGCAAAAAGTCAGCTCTACAGGAGCCCAAAACAAAGGAATCAGAGAGCTCTCATCCATTACTTTCTAAAACAGACCAGCAGATGCTGTTTCACTCCTCTGCTCTTCCCACACTGGTCCACTTACGTTGTCATAGCATAGTTTGACAATGGCAAAAATCTGGCTTTGGACGGAGAGCATCAATTTGGACTACCATATTCGGCCTATATTGATATTTTTCAGCCCAGGTGTTCTTTCCCCCCCTTTTTTGTGGGGTGGGGTAGAGTGGCGGGAGTTACTTTTGTGGACTGAGGGGTGGGGGAAAATTTCCAGCAGCTCCAGGGGAATCAACTTCATTTCTAAAGAAATTCCCAGTGGGAACGACACTTGTCATGATTGAGAGTTATTGTAGAGGAGGGCATTGTAGAAGAGGGATGGTGGCTGTTTTTCTGCCTCGCCCTCTTATTTCTTATCCAGGAGATAACCCCTCTCCCTGCAAAACAGTGTGTTCCTCTCTATCCCAAAACAGTTCTAAAAAATGTCTGTCTACAGCCAGGCTTATGTTAACATATAAGGTTTGTACATGCTGAGAAAAGGGACAATAAAGGGTTAATACTGGTGTGCTGTTTAATTTGGGTGTGTTTTGTCCTGTGCCTGCAGCTAGTTAAGCATGTGAGAATGACTCAGCCCAATCTACAGTATAAATCCTGTTGCGTTTACGCTTGGCCCCTGCCCTTGGCCAGGGCATAGTCTGAATTCTGTAAGGAGATTGTGGACTCAGCTACATCAGTAAAGAAAAACTGTTTTATATGCATATGACACCAGATGGCGCTGTGGAGTTCCGTCTTTCACCAACGTGATTTCCCACTATAGTGGTACCTTGGTTCTCAAACTTAATCCGTTCCGGAAGTCCCTTCCAAAACCAAAGCATTCCCAAACCAAGGCATGCTTTCCCATAGAAAGTAATGCAAAACAGATGAATCCGTTCCAGACTTTTAAAAACTACCCCTAAAACAGCAATTTAACATGAATTTTACCATCTAACAAGACCACTGATCCATCAAATGAAAGCAATAATCAATGTAAAGGTAAAGGTTACAGTACAATGGTTACTAGGGACACGGGTGGTGCTGTGGGTTAAACCACACAGCCTAATAATCAATGTACTGTACTATAAAATAAATAAGACAGTATTGTAGATGACAAAAATTATCATCCACACAGTCACAAAAACAAATTAACCAAAAAAGCCTCAAAAACAAAAACGCAAAATAGCAAAACAAAAGCGCCAAACTTAATCTGTTCCAGAAGTCCGTTTGACTTCTGAAATGTTCGAAATCCAGGGCACAGCTTCTGATTGGTGCAGGCACCCTGGAAACAATAGCCGACAGCCGCATTGAACGTTCAGCTTCTGAAAAACATTTGAAATCCAGAACACTTACTTCTGGGTTTTCGGCATTTGAGAACCAAGGTGTTTGAGAACCAAGGCATTTGAGAACCAAGGCGTTTGACAACACGTTTTCCTGAAATGCTTTTTTGATATGTCTAGATCCAGCCTGTATCTATAACCGCATGTAACTGAAACTGCATTATACCGTCCGTCAAGTGACTGACTCTTCCTAGAACAGCTGGGTGTTTCTCTCTTCTTTTGGCACACTCTGCTGGCACAAGAATGGGCACTCTGCACATGCCCCAACAGTTTAATCAGGTGAAGACCAGAAGGCCAAAATGAGGACAAGTGAGAAACAAAGATTTCCATCCCCAGGACACCCAGAGAACAGCTTTACAAAGAAATTTGGACCATGGTCATGACTGTTTTACACACCTTACAAGAAGTCTCTCCCCGCAGCATTTTTCATAAAGCACCATGCTTGTCATGCTTACTTGATTAACTGATTAGCGCATTAAGTAACAGGTTCTTGTTGTGTTTTTGAATGCGGGCCCTTAAATCATGAGCTGTGTCTCATGAATTGATTGCCTGTGATGATTGCACGGTTTTTAAACAGCACTTGTTCATCTCTTGACACAAAGCAAGTCAGCATTCCCCAGCCCGCTACCTTCCTGATGCCAACCTGAAAGGCACCGGGTTGCAGGCAAGTTGCAGTATGCTCTTTATCTGTGTTTTATAGGTTAAAGAAACTTTTATCTTCATTTAACCTCCCCCCCCCCAAAAAAAAAATGAAGTTTGATTAGCCAATTAACGGCCTGTTATTTATTCCTTGAATCATTAAGCTGATGAAATATTGCGGTAAATCAAAAATTTTCATCAGTTTAATGATTCAGCAAATAAATTCCAGACAGTTAATTGGCTAATCAAATTTCAATTACTTGGTAGCTATATAAAAAACACACCATAGACTTTTAATTTTTTTTAATAAAAAAAAAGGCAGAAACCCTGCCTCTTCTTTAATCATCTCTCTTACACTCTGCAAAACTACTGTTCTGCATGTCACTTGCAACGTTCTGCGTTATCAAAAACCATTTACAAGGATAGCTGGTAATTGATTCCAAACTTTATGAGGGCACATTTTTCTCCAATGTAATTGTCATCCCACTGTTTATGACAAAATTCATCTTGTTGCTGTTTCTGTTTATTTTTTAATTTGCACAGAGCCGCTTCTTTCAATATGTCACAATTGTCACTTTTCAGAAGCTGAATGCCGGCTCCTTTGTACCAATCGCTTTTTTTTTATCTCCCCACTCTGGAACCAATGGCCTTAATTATTCATGCTCCGTTTTGAGTGCTCTAAACCACATCTCGGCGTGGCACTTCGGGGAAACGAGTTTATAATTCTGGTACTCTGTGGCTGCTGTTTGTTGTGAAACTGAAGGGGATGGGGAAAATTAAATTTCAAAAAGGGGACAAAATAACAGTACGTTTATGGTCATGCGTAAGATATAAGCATGGCCCATGCATGTTAGAGTCCATCCTAACTTGGCGCAGCATATAAAAATTACTTAGGACATGATGCAGCTCAGTGCTCATTTGGGCACAAACAAAATGCTTGCATTAGTCCTCTTTCAAAACCATTCACAATGGCGAACATCGCTACACATCTCCACCTACAGTTCTGTTCTCAATGCTATATAACAGGAGTACCAGCTTGGCTCCACAAACAAGGGTGCCCTGGGCTGTGGGTGCCATGCAGTATGCACGGCCCTGGCATCAAAATTTGTGGGTGCCAGGCCCCTTCGCGGGGAATTTTGTGGGTGCCTGAGCACCCAGGGCCCTGGGGCGTCGGCGCCTATGCTATATAACATCTATATGAAGCCACTGGGAGCAAATATCAGCAGGTTTAGGTCACAGGGTTATCACACATTAGTGCATGTTTGAAATGTTTTGCCCCAGTGAGTATCACTTTAGACTTGTTTACACTGAACTGCATTTGCCATTTTACTGCCCATTTACTCAGTTTGGAAAGATCCTTTCAGAGCTCCTCACAAACTTTGTTTTAACCACCCTAAACAATTTGATATAATAAGCAAAATGGGTGAGCTCTTTCCCTGCCTATCAACAAATCCATATAGTTTATGAACAAGTGCAAGAATATTGGTTTCAATATTGGTGGTGGTGGGGAAGATTCTCTTTTTCTACATCCTGTCAAATGATCCCAGCTCTCTGCTTCTTGTTACTTAACCAGTTAATAACCCCTAAGAGGACATTAGTCTTCATGCCCAAGCTCTTTCAACCCCCCGACTCCAACCCCACCCCAGGCTCCAGCTCCTGCAGCTGAATCCAGAGAACCCAATGTGATGGAAAGAACACATCCAGCTCTGGATTCCAATCGTGCCAAATCAAACCTGGCCCTGACACACAGCTTTCAGAATCGTCTTAAGTCTTCACACTATATTTCTATATAGTTCTATATTTCTAGGTTCCAGGTTCCAGGATATGGTCTGATAGTGCATGATGCTGAAGGTCAACAGGTCTGGATCTGTTAGTGGCTGGGTGACAGAATGCCTTGAACACCTTGAGTTTCATGATGGAATAGAATAATAGAATTGCAGCATTGGAAGGGACCACAGGATTATCTAGGCCAACCCCCTGCAAGGCAGGAATCTTTCACCCAATATGGGGCTCGAACTCACGGCCTTAAGATTAAGGGGTCTCATGTTCTACCAGTTGAGCTATCTGTATGAAGAATAGCTAGACATTTTTAAACATGTAATAAATTGACTTGGGGATGACTTCACCTGATCAAAGGGAACCCACAGTGGCCATATTGCTTTCTAAATCAAATAAAGTAGAACCTCGGTTTTCAAACGCAATCCATTCCGGAAGACCGTTTGACTTCTGAAACGTTCAAAAACTAATGCAGGCATTTCTGGAAGCATTTACATCCAGAAAACTCAACGTGGAAGCTGCGTGGCACATTTGGCTTCCAAAAAGCATTCGAAAACTGAAGCAGTTACTTCCGGGTTTTCGGTGTTTGAAAGCCGAAACATTCGACTTCCAAAAACTAAGGTACCACTGTGGGTGCTAGAGATTACTGTGATGTTCACTTAAGCAGCATGGAAGTGAACCATCTCTAGATATACATCTGTCAGATCCTCCTTGATGAGCCACATGTTTGATGTTGAAGTTCAGTTGGGATTCCTTGATGCAGAGGTTAACCTGATCTAAAGGTACAGGTAAAGGGACCCCTGACCAGTAGGTCCAGTCGTGACCAACTCTGGGGTTGCGGCACTCATCTCGCTTTATTGGCTGAGGGAGCCGGCGTACAGCTTCCGGGTAATGTGGCCAGCATGACTAAGCCACTTCTGGTGAACCAGAGCAGCACACGGAAACGCCGTTTACCTTCCCGCTGGAGTGGTACCTATTTATCTACTTGCACTTTGATGTGCTTCCGAACTGCTAGGTTGGCAGGAGCAGGGACAGAGCAACGGGAGTTCACCCCATTGCAGGGATTCGAACCGCCAACCTTCTGATCAGCAAGTCCTAGGCTCTGTGGTTTAACCCACAGCGCCACCCGCGTCCTAACCTGATCTACATGCTTCTTATACCCATACAAATCTTCTGTGATTCAATTCATCTTAAAACACCCCCATTCAACATGCCTATTTCCTACTACCGAAACCTAGAAACGTTCTAAAACCAGAGTGTGTTGTCAATTACCATGGAGCAGCTTGCCTACAGTAGCCATTACATTGTCTAGGACATGTTTTATATTTGTTTCTCCCAGCAGGGTCGAACCTATTAGCAGCCAAGAATTTCGTACAAAAATATGGCCCTTAGACTCTCCGAAGTAAAATGTAAAACATATTTGGCTAGTCAAAAAGCCCCGTAAACAAATGTGTTGGAAATTCTTTATCTTAAAAATAAAGAAGAGGGTAAAGGCAGCTTTGCCGGCAATTACATGTCCATCAAGTATTAAAAATAACACCCAGAGATTTTAAAGGCAGTTCACGGGAACTTGCCTGAGCCAACAAATCAGCATATTTGAGTCTTTTTACATAGTATACCCAAATGCAGCATGGAAAGGCAACAGCAGCAGCTCATTTTCAAGCCCTCAGTTGTCGCTCCTGCGGTGTAATTCAGGCTACACTGCGTGACCAGGCGGAAACAGTCCCAGCCCCCAGGAATCATAAGGAATAAAGACTCTGACAACATTACATGGAATTAAAATTAGGCCACAACTTTATTAAACTTTCAAATGTAGGAAGACCTTGGCTTAGGCCTTGGGCGTGTATCCCTCCCAGCCCCCCAGCCGGGGGGAACTGGGGTTCATCAGGGTAAATGGGATATGGGGAGACGTAAATGTAACAGGCAGCCAAGCACATATCCCCCCACACAGGGTAGTTCACTAATGACCTTTCAGTGTATGGCCAGTCACACCCAAATATATAACCCCTTTAAGAGGGGGACCCTGGAATCACTGCCACAGAGGGGTGAGTCACCACTTCACACACACCCATATAGGGAAGAAAAGACTAAAGGATTCCACCCAAGGCCATAAACCGCCAAAGTTGTGATGAATTGCTATGGGAAAGACAAAACCTGCCAATGCAGGAAAATTTCTTCCCAGTCCTTCAACAGCAACCAGTGAAAGGCCATATCAGCACCAGCTAAACAGGAAGAAATAGTTAACCTGCAAACAAGAAACACTAAACAAAGGGAGGGTAGGGAGGGTGAATCTCCAGAGCCGACTGCCTGGCTATTGTTGGCTCTACCCCTTATTTATAAATGGGGCTGGCCCCACCTCCCAGCAAAAAACTTGATTACTGAGGCTGGGCGGGAGCCTCCAAAAACTAACACTGAGAGGCAAGTCAGCCCCTGTTTGCCAGTAAGATCCCTGGGAACTGTAGCACCATGCTACATGTAAAGCGTGAGTGCTCATTGTCAAAGGCACACAAACACTACACTAGTAGCTTAATAAATAGCAAAGCCTGAACATGCGATCCAGCATAAAACTTCTTATTTGAAAAGAACCCCCCCCCCAGATCTTCTTCTACTTTCCTTTCAGTATGATTGGAAGTGATAAAATATCATGAAGGATGACTATATGGAAGGCAAAACATCCTGTCACTTCAGCTATTTTCATCTCAGCAGCAAGTAGCACAGAAGAAAAAGAATACCAACAGGGCTGCCCTCTTCTTTATTCTTTAATGGTTGGAAACTTTGCAACCATTTTCCTAAGGGCCAGTTCACACTACACACACACACACACACACACACACACCCCAAACTAGTTTCTCTAGTGCTTAAAGTATATTGCATGCACCAATCAAAGCACACTCTGGTTCAGAAGCAAAAGTTCCCCAGATATATGGACAAAGTCAATTAATACAACAGTTCTTCCTGGTGGTTTGAATTCTGACCAGTTTAGTGATGCAACTTCTACTGTGAAAGAATCACAGTACATTTCCACACACAAAATTTTGAGTACATGGTAGTGACAATAAATACTCCAAACTCATCCAAGGTAAGAACTGACATAAACTTCACTTACAACCAATATCTGTTGAAGATTCCTCCAGATATCCCTTCTCACTGAACATCCATGCAAAGCAAATTTGGGTCTCCTGCTCAGTTGTTAAAAAGAATGGGAAATAATAAAAGCGGCCACTTTTCACTTACAAGTTAGATGGGAATATCCCCTGAGAGTTTTGTGGCAATCATTTCATTTATCTTTAATGGTCTTCAAAAAACCTAATACCACTAGCATTAGAGAGATGGGTAGACTACTGGCCTGACCCGAGAGCTTTCTTTAGACTGCTGACCACTGGTTCTGCTAGCAAGAGATGATGGGAAACTTGGAGACCCAAGTTTGGGAAACCCTACTTTAGAGCATCATAGCCTGGATAGCTCAGTTGGTTAGAGTGTGGTGCTGATAACACCAAGATTGCAGGTATGATCCTTGTATGGGACATCTGCATATTCCTGCATTGCAGGAGATTGGACTAGATGTTCCTCAGGTCCCTTCCTACTCTACAATTCCAACTCTACAATTCTAATAATGAATCATTGTGCCTGAGAGTCTTCTATAGAGATGTCCTATAGACTCTTGCTATGAATGACTTTTGCCTTAGTTCTCTACAAACAGAGGTTTGGGTTTTTTAAATTGCACATATTATACTTAAGTAGACATGTAAATTGCTTTGCAATGTATGTCCTTTACATATTAATTGACTTATAATTGCCACTATCCAGACACATGCCTCATTGATTGATTGATTGATTGATTTTGTTTCTTTAGTGTTGCTTGTTGACTTTGGTAAAATATGTTTTGTTCATTGTTTATTCCCAGTTAAATAGGTTTAGGATTGAGCCTTAATCCACTTCCTCCTGTGAATTAAAACAAACAAACAATGGAATGTACTGTTCATCACTGTCCTTTTTGCACAGAAATAAGTCATCTGTTTTGTTACCTGTGGACTTTTGTCTGAGCTGCTGTGTCAATCCGTTTGCATAAACTACTTAGAGGTTTTATTACAATCAAGAAGTATCTTGATTGTAAAATAAATGAACAACCTGGATTTTAATTCTCATCCACCCATCCATTAAATCTTTGTTTTTTAAATCTTAAGTGTCCTTGTCCCACTTCCCGGCAAACCCCAATTGCTCTCCTTTTGTGTGTGCGACTCCCTGCACTGTCCCCCGGTTATAAAGCACATATACACTTAATCATCTCTGTGTTGTGAATTGAAACAACAAGCAAAACACGTTATTCATTACTGCTCTTTTTTTTTCACATGGCAGGAATATATTGAGACATAAATGGATTTCAAGCTGTCATACATAAATCATCTCCACTTCAAACATTTAAAACATAAATTGCCTTAAGCATCATGTTCCAGCAGATGCACAAAAAATCATCTGGCCAATAATCAAACTGAAAACTATAAGAAGCACTATTTAGGCAGGACAGATGGACAGTGCCCCAAAATGGCAGAATGGAAACTACAGTAATAGGTATTACAGCAGTTTAGAAAACCTTGCCTTTACAAATATTGGGGGGGGGGGGGAGAGAACGGAATCACAGAATTGGAGAGTTGGAAGGGCCCACAAGGATCATTTAGTTCAACCTTCTACAATGCAGGACTCTCTTTGCACAGTGTGGGACCTGAACCCACGAGCCTGAGATCGAGTGTCTCATGCTCTACTAACTGAGCTGTCACAGGTGGTAAAATCAAAACATATATCAAAAATGCAATATTAGCCAGTGGAAGCCTCTGCTAAAACAATTGGCTAGGATGTTGCACATTTCCAAATATGCATGTTTTATATTTATAAACCACACTTTCATCACCTGTAATCAATAAAACTGTGCCCTTATTTAGCCCATTAACCTTAAATGGTTGTGTCATGTGTCATTATTTCCACCTGGGGGGGTCGGGAACTCGCCATACAACTAAGAAAGGCTGCACTGAAAGAACCCTGGTTGACTGTCTCCTGTAAATTTCTTACTCGCTCACTGATCTGGAAACAACATCAAGTGACAGAGGCTAGAAGAGGGTGTATTTGCTCCATGGTCAGTTCATGTCTCTGTGATGTTTATCCCCCCAGGTCTTGCGGCAATGTAAATGCCCAACCAGACTGGCTGCAGATGCACACTGCACGACAGAAATATACTGTACTCTGAATCACTGCACCATAGTCAGTGGCTGCATAATGGATTCTTGTAATTCCCCTTCCTGTTGCTCCTGACACTGATAGTGAGAAAATGCTCTCTTATGACACAGCCAATTGATTTAGGCAATTTACCTTCCTTATGTGTCTATCACGCACTTCTGAAATCCATCTTGCACGCGCAATTGGTCCGAAAAAGAAAAGAACAGATACACCAGGCAGGCTCCGAAAATAACTATGGAAAACTGAAATGCAAAATTCACTGGGAGGGGAATGAAAAGGAAATATTTCAAACGTGTCCTTTCTCAAACTAGAAAAATATATGTATTTAGACTCCCTCCAGAAGGGCAGGTGAGTTCCATTTTATTTCCTTCTGGCCTTCTTCACCCACCCAGCTGCTGGGGACATAATGTTTGACAAGGTTAAGGACACTCAACTTTCCAGCTTAGAATGGAGGTGATGCTGTGATTTTATATGAGTTTCCCCTCAAAGACAACGGAACTTGTGAGAGGTTCAGCTCCTGATTAAATATATTCCATAGCTGGGCTCACAAAGTTCAGAGTGTGAGAGAGAAATGGAGTATTCAACCTGAAATAATGGATCTGGCCTTTTGGACTGGCTGTGTGTGGGGAAATCAATCATCTACCTCTCTCCAGACCATGAGCACATATTAGGAAACTGGCTTTGGAGCAATCCTAAAATGCATTATGATGTGGGTGTCCCATCATGGACTGGACATGCAATTTTGTGAGGAAAAATGGGGGTGGGGGGAGATCACTTCAGCCCTTCAGATGCATAGGTTGCATAGGGGACAATGCAAAAAGAAAACTAAATGATTGAAGGATATCAAAAACTCAGAGACATTAATTCGTGAAAGTTTTATTTCACTGAATATTAAAATGGCAATTAAAAATACAATTTAAGGTCTATTGCTTTCTAAAAAAAAAGATAAAAAATTATCAGCAGCAGGGTTGTTTTTATTGAGAAGTAGTGTAATAATATTACAGAATTATAATTTGATATAAACATTGAAATAAATTAATCTATTAAATGGGTGACAACAACATGACAAACTGAAAGGATTTGGTTACCTGTGCTACCTGGCACCCCTGCCAGCTTTCTTATAGATCAGTAGGTTCATTTTTTTGGAACTTTGGGTTATTCATTTGCAAGTGGTACTTTCAAAGTAACAGCAGGAAGATAATGTAACAAATTACAAAAAAGGATATATACAAAGGCCCCATATGACCTTGGATCTTGTTGTAAAGGAGAGGTGAATGAGGTGAAAAAAACACATTCTTTTAAATTACAGTCGTACCTTGGAAGTCAAACGCCTTGCAACTCGAATGTTTTGGCTCCCAAATGCCACAAACCCAGAAGTGAGTGTCCCAATTTGCAAACGTTCTATGGAACCTGAACATCCAGCGTGGGTTCCGAGAGTTCTGATTGGCTGCAGGAGATTCCTGCAGCCAATCGGAACCCGTGCCTTGGTTTCTGAACGTTTTGGAAGTTTTGACTTCTGAGGTACGATTGTATCTAAGCGAGTCACTCAAGAGCTGTCCATGCATGTGAGGTAGTCCTTTTTCTTTACTCAATTCTATTTATGTTCTGAGTAAACAGAAACAAAAGCACGAGAATTTTACCCATTTCCTTATGGGACTTTTAGCTTTTCAGTCAGCATGCAACTCCTTACATGGCTGTACCAAGTGTCTTCTGAGACTCTAAAGATGGGCTGCCATTAATAATAGTAGCACCAAATCTTTATACAAGAGGTCTCGATTAGAGCCCTCAAAGATGTTCAGTGAGGTTCTTTCTCTTCTTCAGCCAGCTCCATAGGTAACCTTTACAGATAAATTAGGTGGCAGTTTAGGCTCTTTAGCCTGCCCCATTCCCTACCATTTGGTGTGGGGTGATGGACCTGATGTGTTAGCCAGCTAACCAGTGACTGGGTGCCCCTTAAAAAGCTTGTAGATTTCAATATAAAGGTATGTGAAGCATAACTTCTCAATCTCAGAAATGGAAAATGCCTTGAACTGCAAACTGCTGTTGAGCTTGGCAATGGAAGCTGCACAAAAAAAAAGTGTTTTCTTCCCTGCATTAAATGCCTCTAGAGTACTGGATACTTACTATACTACATAATAAGGTTAATGGCTAGCTACCTTAAGGCACTGATTCAGCAAAACTGCAAACCTTGCACTGGAATTAAGAACATGCTTCTATAAAATCTAAAGCACTATTTGCCTTACATGGAAGGTGCATGGCCTTTTTTTCTCTTTTTTTTTCCACACAAGTGAGCAGCACAACCCTTAAGCTGTTTACTTCACTGTAACGGATGAACTGCTGCAGATAAGGGACCTTCTGCCGGTGAAATGAGCACATGCGTTCAAGGTCGTGAGCAATTTTCTCTCCCAGTTTCCCCTTTTGCTTGGCAGCATGTCCCAGGGTTTCCACGCCATCTTGAAACACATTACAGCTATCACAGACGTCAAGTTTTGATAGGCACCTTGAGACCACTTCTCTGTAGTCTGCCGTCCATGTGGACACATCCGATATGATTGACTGTGGCACGGAGGCATTCTCCAAGCAAAAATTAATTGCCTCAGCTTCTGCCTATTACGGGGTTAGCTGAATGTGACTGTTCCATTGGACGGATGCGTATATACTGTGTCTTGCCATTCTAGTCAAAGATGGTAGACCTTCTTCCTCGCCGTTTTGAAGTACAGTAGTATCTCCGGTTACGTAACCCTCTGGTTACGTAAACTTCTAGATGCGAAAGCGGCAAACCCGGAAGTATTTGACCAGGTTTCACCGCACGCACATGTGCAGAAGAGGTCCTCAAGTTGCGAAAACCTCAAGATCTGACTGGACCTCCAGAACAAATCCCATCCACAACTGGAGGTACCACTGTATCCAGATAGGGTTGAATTTGATGAGCATTCCTACCGGAATAATTACAGTGGTACCTCGGGTTAAGTACTTAATTCGTTCTGGAGGTCCGTTCTTAACCTGAAACTGTTCTTAACCTGAAGCACCACTTTAGCTAATGGGGCCTCCCGCTGCCGCCACGCCACCGGAGCACAATTTCTGTTCTCATCCTGAAGCAAGCTTCTTAACCCGAGGTACTATTGCTGGGTTAGCAGAGTCTGTAACCTGAAGCGTATGTAACCTGAAGCGTATGTAACCCGAGGTACCACTGTATAGCAAAAATATATTCTTCCTTTCTCTCTTTCAAAAATCATCTATAGGCTGTATTGGGGGGGTGTAACTCCATCCAAAGAGGCTTACAATATCAAAAAAACACACCACCATATAATGATCCCCAATGTGTAATATCCCTTTTCATAGATGGTATACACCAAACCCTTTTCCAGAGAACTGTTCACTATGACTCCAAGATCAGAAACTGACGTGGAGCTGCTGGTCAGAGAAAAAAAATGCCATTGCTACCGTCTTATATCCAGTTTCTACAGAGGCTGCCTTTCTTCAGGCTTGGGCAACTGGGCACCGAGGGAGGCTGCCAGGGCTTCACTTTGTACTACCAAATGATCCTCCTTCAAGCTCCCTACTGCTCCTACCAAGCATATTTGCCCTCTTTTGGGTCTGAATACTTGCTATGATGCTAACCTAGATATAAAAGAAACCATATACATGACATTTGGGACATGTGCACACCACCAAGTCACATAAAAGCAAGATTTTTAAAAGGAGTGGTTGTGGAAAGGAAGATATGAGTCCTACTGTGACTCATTCTACTGGGAGACTGGGAAATTTCTGGTGATTCATTCAACAGCAACCCTTCAATGGGCATTGGCCCAGTGCCATCAACTACCAGTCCATGCAACAGACACTGCACTTCAGCTTGGGATGGCTGCAAGTGTTCTATAGGTTTGCACACACTTCTAGGTAAATCTCCAGTTGGGATACTGCCTATTTAGGACATATTCTTATAGACAGTCATCTGGGAGTCAGTTACACTGAGCACAATGGGATGTATTTCTGATCAAATATGCACTGGATTGCACTGTATGGATCCTTGTTTGCAAATAACTCAATGGGCCCAGATGGTCTTGCTCTGATAGGATTGAATGCCCTCTCCTTTCCATTTCATTGCCTAGAAGTGATGTAAAAAATGAACCGTGCCAAATGAACCATCTACCTCTGTTTTGCTTCAGAGTGAATTTACATGACCATTTTGTTCCTGGGTTGTTTATATTTTTAAAAAATCTATCTCAGAGAACAGAAGACAGCATGAATTGGGTCCCAGTAGAGTTCTTGGCTGCTTAAGGGATGGCCTCTGCTATGCTCTTTACTGCATGCCTGTATGCCAAATATCCTTCCCACATCTGGCCTCCATCCACTTGTCAAGATCACCTCATATTCTATTTCCAACAGCTTACCTTCCCGTTGGCATCAGGTGGCATTCACAATTGCATAAGCTCTACTGATGCCTGTACTACTGGGTGCTCTACACAAATGTTTCCAATGGTGCCTATGCCTGCAGCCAAGCTGATGTCAAATGTTCTGCTTTCTTTTGGTCCATATCAGCAAGGCTGAGAGGGAGGTCCTATCATCTGTGCAGCCCTGGACCTCCATACAAACTGCCCAGGCTTGCACCCTGGAGAGGTTTGACTTCACCCTCAAAGGTACACTCCATTGTCTCCCAAGAGAGATGGATGCCAGCATGTAGGGTCTGCAAAACACGTTGCAGCAAACAACTGTCTCAGCACATGGATTTGCCAGTGTTTTATTTTGACTCTCTCACAAGACTCAGCAAAAAAGATAGCCAAGCTAGGGAACAGTCACTGAACGGAACAATCATCCAGTACAACTATCAGGGAAAGCATTTGGTGGGTATTGTGTAAACATTGGATGACTAACATTCAATGCCACAATTCTGCAGCAACAGCAAAAAGACACTGTAGGAGTAAACAATATTGCAGAATGAGAATAACCTCAAGGAAAGGGTATAGCCCCAGATCTGAGTTTGAACACCTCATTGGCTATGTTCAGACAACAATATCTCTGTGATATGAATGAGCCTTTGCCCATGCACACAATCCCTTCATTCCTCCCTTCGCATGAGCCACAATTAAACCAGGAAGCTGCAAATTAACCGTACTTTGTTTCATTATGTCTAAGCTGCAAAACTAGTTGTGTGCTTTGGAACCAGCCATGATATTAAACCAGTTTCAAGCCATGATTCAATAACCTGAGTTCTTATGAAGTTGGTAGCCAGAGTTTCTTGATGTGGACAACCATGGTAAATGAAGAGGTTTCCTGGTTTGGTTGACTGTGCTTTGAAGGGAGGAGCTGAGGAGCTGTTTGTATGCTTAAAACCCACGAGCCAATTACGCACAATTATGTAATGATAAAATTACCTGTGGGTGCATTGTATAGATTTGGATACATCCTGGTTCTCACTGCTAGGTGATACCCCTCAGCTCTACTTCTGACAAAAACTTTAATGCTCAAATCAGACGAATACATAAGGCAAGCTGCAGGTTACAAGGTTCAGCAGGTTCATAGGAGGTGAGTTACATGTCTAAGATCTTGATCCAACAAGTGATACCCCCTGCACCTTCCTTTTGAATTGTGCAGCAGGCACAGCTCTTTGTATGGCAAGCAGGTAGAAACCTAATGCTGGGTACTCCTTTGAGTGGGCTGGTTTGTTCACACCGGCACTGGCATCTCCATGACTGTGGAGATGAAGGTGGAGTCAGGACCAACTTGGTATCATCTCTACTCTCAGTATCCTCCCCAGAAGGTGAAGGCCCCTGACTGGCAGGCAGCAGTACCAGAGGCAGCCCCATAGCAGGAGGTGTTAGGATAGGAATGTCTGATGTTGTAGCAGCACAACAGTTCTTTGATCATTTACTCAGCCGCTCTCCAGGATCCAGATCTCCATCCCTTAGCCTGCTGAACCATTGGCACTTCTTGAGGGTCCTACTTCCACATCCCCCATACCTCTAGAAGCCTCCCTGGGGCCCTCTACCTCCAACTCTCTGAACTTCTCCCACTCCTCTTTGGAATCCAAGCATCCTCTCCAAGACACCTTCATGGAGCTCGTGACAGGATGATATGGTAGGATATGTTCTGAATATGGACCAAACTAATCCACATGGCTCTTCACTATGAAGGCCACTACCCACAATTCAGTGGTTCACCACATGGGACAATAACACATACATAAGAATATAAGAGGAGCCATCTGAAAAAGACCAATCTGGTCTACAATGATCTTGCCCACAGTGGCCAACCAGATTCTAGAAGTTCCTGACACCAGCTCAATGGGGTTTGTTCAATCTTCTCTCTTGAAAGTTTTGTAGCAAAGTGGCACATAGCAAAGTGATAATCCAAATTGGGTCACCGTTGGGTACTTAAATTATCAAATACAGGAGAGACTAGTGATGTCTATAAGCCTTCATGGGTGGGGGGAACCCACTTGCTAGTCTTGCCTAAGCAAAAATGGCCAGATTCCCCTAAAGATCCCCCTTTGGTGATGCTTTGGAGGCAACTTATGAATTTGCAAGACCTCCCTGAGAATACTGAAAGCCTTTTCAAATCTCTCTTGTCTTCCTGTGAAAATCCTTGCATGCTTTGCTCAAGGAAGAGTCTCCAAGGTGGCCTCAAAATGTCACTTCAGGTGAAATTCAGTGACAACTCCAGGGGAGATGGTCACTTCATAAAACACTTCAACATGGCTATTCATCAAGACTGACACTCAAAAGAAGATACTTAATGGAGAGGTATTGCTGCTGTTCTTAATACTAAGCACAAGTCATTCTGTTATTTATTATTCTTCCTTTGAAAGAAAAGAAAAATACTTGTTTTTAATATATAAAACAGTTCTAAAGTTATATTAGTTTTAGACACAGTGTAGTTTTATTATATTTCATGCATTGTATTTATTCCACTGTACCACACTCTGGGGTTAAATTTAATGAAGGGCAGGCTAAAATCACCTCAAATAAATAAATACATAAAAAATTAACACACAAGAATAATGCAATTTTTTTGACCAAAATTCCAAATGTGCCCACTGAACCCAAATGGTTGGTGACCTCTGGTTTAAGCAATGAAATTAAGCAGACCAGTTTGCACTGTTTCACCCCTTTCCCCAGCTGATGCTCAACTTTCTGTAGCTCCTGAGGTGGCTAAATTCTCATTGGGCTGTTTTTCTGTGGCGTTTTGCTACCTTAAAAAAAGAAAGAAAAAAGATTTGTTTGTACTTTTACAATATTTGGGTCTCCCCAAGCTATATAATGCTGTCCTTGTGCTTCTCATGGCCTCCCTTTTTTTCATTCACTACTTAAGTTTGCTATTAGCAAGAGTGTTGTGAAGATTACTGATATAATGCACATGAAAGACTGAACCCTTGAAAGCATAATATAAATGACAAGTATTACTGCTAGTTACAGTGCTGGAGAACATTGCAATTGTGCAATGGGAAATACCAGTAGTAAACATGGAATATCCACAGACACAGATGAGAATGGGATCATTGTAATAGGATGTGAGGATAGTGTGGGATAACCAGCCTCATATAACCAACATGATTAAGTTTAATTAATGCATGAAGGTGCTAACAACATAGAATAAATTGTCTTGCTACTCTTAGCTAGGTCACTCCTCCTCATCTCAAGCCTATAGTTCCCCTTCAGTCTACCTGAGAAGCTCAGCATGCAAAGAGGTCTGAGCTGGTTGCTCTAAGCTCAAACCGCATGGCTCTTGCAAGCCATTTTTGTGTTCCTATACCAATAATTTAGGAACTTTCACCACTGTAACTAAGCTGAGTTTTACTACCTGAATTTTCTGACTGATGTATGGAAAAGCACATGAACCTGACTTTTGGAAAGTTTGTGAGTAAACCACTTTTTAACTTGCCTAACATGTGGCCTTTTTCTGTGTTAGGGGAAGAAAGTAATTGAAAGGAACTTAGCAAAGCATACTTTAAAGGCCTAACAACCTATTTTCCCATGCTTTACTTTGCTGCATTTTTTTTTTTTTTAATTAAATCTCTGCTGGAGTTTTCTCACCAAAGAGTACTTGCCTCAAACCTGGATCTTGGCATCGAGGAAATTCTCCTTTTATATACCTATTTTTTTCCTTGCCATTCACAGAAAGGTTTGAGAACCCATGTGAGTTTCCACAGCAAACAGCCCTGAAGAAACTTACAACTCTCAAAAAATTATCACAGCAGCTTACATGCAATTAATCCCCTGATTGTCATGAGCAAAGGCCATACAGCTAGCCAGGGAATTGCCCCCAAAAAAGATTAATGAAAGCAAATGAAATAAATGGAGCTATTATGTGGGAGGACAAGCTAAGCATAAACTGCCAAAACTAGCAGACTGTAGCTCATCTTACTGAGCCATGACAGTAAACATTTATCAAATGAAAGGAAAATCTTATGCCAACAGCAAAACGAACTCTTCCTTCAGTAGTCAAGGACAAGTGTTCCAACTAGTCGTTTCTAATTAACTGAAGGCAAGAGTAGAAGGCATAAGTATTGACAACAAACCTACCCAAGTACTTCTTCAAAATCCAGGTTGCTGCAAAGTTGTCTGAATGGATCAATAGTTACATGTTTAAACAGATGGGTGGATAATAAACCTCACTTGGAAACGGTGTGATATGACATAACTGTCCAGTAACCCAACACTAATGGTGGTCTTTCAATACTAACAGAGGCAGTAAATCTGAATCCCAATTATGATAGCTGGTGTTGTTCCTGTCTGCTAACCAAGTAAAAGAGTGTCTCATTCAGAAGTGTGAAGTCTTGAGAGGCATTTGGAATATAACGTTTGACGGCCAGATCAGGATGTAAGAACTGTAGCTGTTCACCTATTGGTGAATTTTTTTACATTTGAAGATATATAGAAGCATAGAAAGTTGCCTTTGAGTGCCCCAACTCAGAACCACAGAGACTATTGTGGACGGATTAAAGGTAAAGTTAAAGGTACCCCTGCCCGTACGGGCCAGTCTTGACAGACTCTGGGGTTGTGCGCCCATCTCACTTAAGAGGCCAGGGGCCAGCGCTGTCCGGAGACACTTCCGGGTCACGTGGCCAGCGTGACATCGCTGCTCTGGTGAGCCAGAGCCGCACACGGAAACGCCGTTTACCTTCCCGCTGGTAAGCGGTCCCTATTTATCTACTTGCACCCGGAGGTGCTTTCGAACTGCTAGGTTGGCAGGCGCTGGGACCGAGCAGCGGGAGCGCACCCCGCCGCAGGGATTTGAACCGCCGACCTTTCGATCGGCAAGCCCTAGGCGCTGAGGCTTTAACCCACAGCGCCACCTGCGTCCCAGGTGGACGGATTAGCAACATTTTAAACACAGAAGGAATGAACATGGTATTGTTAGCACTGAGCTGATTTGTCACAAATTTAGAGTTTCATGATGAAATCTGAAAATTCAGCAGGTTTGCCAATTGTGATATTGTTCAACCATTGTTGTTGCTGCTGCTGTCTCAAAATGCTATTGATTTTATTTCTGAAGGCTCCTGGAGCTGTGCAGTCCTTATGCCAACCTACAGGGCACAATAAACATCTACTCCCGGGTTTTCTTTGGTTCAGCAGCCAGTGGCGTAGCGTGGGGGGTGCAGGGGGGGCCGGCCGCACCGGGCGCAACATCTGGGGGTTAGGGTTAGGGGGCGCAAATGCACGGG
This sequence comes from Podarcis cretensis, assembly GCF_951804945.1. Lineage (NCBI taxonomy): Eukaryota > Metazoa > Chordata > Lepidosauria > Squamata > Lacertidae > Podarcis > Podarcis cretensis. The sequence goes on from NC_137187.1 coordinate 17,188,046, forward strand.
TTAGGGGGCGCAAATCCATGGGTTAGGGGGTGCAAATTACTTGCCTTGCCCCGGGTGCTGACAACCCACGCTAAGCCACTGTCAGCAGCCTAACTTGGGAAGGAGAATCTTTGGCTCAGTTTGTGTGACAGCAAACCATAGTTAGTTGCTTACCATTGTAGGTTTCTACACAACTTTCACCATCAAGGATGCCACATAATACTCATTCTGCATTTGTAAGAACTCATTCTTTTAGCGTGGCAGCACCTACATTTTGGAACTCCCTTGACTGTACTCTTTTCAGTGCCTGCTTAAAGCATTTTTGTTTAGGCAAGCGCCTCTCCAGAGAGGCTCACCTGGTGCTTACATTGCATGTCTTTAGGCACTGGTCGAAAACATTCCTCTTAACTCAGGCCTTTGGACATTATATATGATGGCATTTTACCATTGTATTGTTGAGAGTGTATTAACTTATGGTCTCTCTGTGTGGTTTGGGAGCTGCACAGTCAGGGGAAAAACAATGCTGTCCAGGGTTGTAAAGACTGCAGAGAGAATAATTGGGTGCATTCTTCCCACCTTGGATCAAATCTATCCTTTAGGTGCCATATGAAAGCTGCAGAGATAGTGCAGGATAGTGCACACCCTGGAAACGATCTCTTTCAGCTTCTGCCTTGTGAAGAAGGTACAGGGTTATAAAGACTAGGAATAGCTGCCTGAGAAACAGTTTCTATTCAAATGTGATTTTGGTTTTAAACGCAGTGTAAGGTAGTCTCTATGGGAGTATATTGTATTTAATTATGGGGTATCAGAGTTTTTAGGGGGCTAACCAGGCTGGGATAGCAGGCTTGTTGGTTTTTGAATGTCTGATGTAGATTTTCAATTTCGTTGTTCTGTATGGGACAATGACAATAAAGATTATCATAATCATAATTGTAATCTATGGTCTGTTAAATGTGTGTGTGTTGGGGGAGCAACCGTTATGATTATTTCATTATGCCTTGTATTATTATGCTGTGCATTATGTTCTTATTATTATGTTCTATAAAGTATGTTCTTAATGTTGCACACCACCCTGATATCTTTGGATAAATGGTGGTATATAAATCTAATAAATGATCATAATGATTTTAATTATGTTGAGATGTTTTTAAACTCCTATCATCAACACAAATGTTCCTAAGCATCTGGAGAGATAGGATCGCTTATTTGTGTTCTTACATTTGGTTTCTTTTATTGTGATATACATAAGATTTTTATTGAACCCTTTTACAGAAATTCCCAGGATGATTGGCTGAATCTTATGGGGTTGTTTTCCCCCACCCACCCTTTTAGCTCAGAATGCATCCATTTCTTCCAAGGTGGCTAAATATTGTGCAGCTGCATGTAAAACTCTCCAACGACTACTTAGCAGACTTATAATTTTGCTTTCTATATCTGGCATTCTATAGCATGATACAATTGCTAGTAATTTTATTGTTATGTTTCTATATTTTGGTTTGCTTAAAAAAAAATACTGGTCTTCAATGACTTTGACCATAATAAAGAGTTTGACTGGTTGTTCTTAATCATTTTAAATTGTTTTCATTTATAATTTTAAGATTTCTTACAAACTGCTTAGAGGTTTTGTTACTGTGAAACGGTATATAGATTATTTTTTTAAAAAAAAATAAAAACCCAATCAATCAACCAATCAATTAATCAAAACCACAAATGTGCTACTCTCATCTACTTCATTAGTATGTGGGAGAAGCAAATCATGATCCCTGGCTCAGCATTATGCACAAACCAGTTGTGATTTGTTTTATTCCAAAAAAGCCATGGTCTGTAGCCAAGGTTCACTGGAGCCTTTGTGTTACTCCAATTGTTAAATAATGATTCAGAAAACCTTGCCAATTTATTTCAAATTATTCACTGATATACAACTAGAACTCTCTCTGCTGCTCACTGCTGCTCTAAATGGGATCATCTTCTGAACCAACAGAATTTTTTCTCTGATAGCAAGGAAGGCTCGAGAGAAGAAGAATAAAATAGGACCCCAGTTTTCTGATTGAAGCAATCTCCACAGATCTCTGGCCATAAACTCACATCTGAACGGTCTCACTGACTTCCTCAGATCTGTTCATGATACCAAAGCATAGATTTCCTGTTTCCATGAGTTTCTAATGTTCATGTCTAAACAAGTTTCATGAATTCTTTGGCATTTCAATTGCAATATTTATTATGTAACCAAGGCAGCGCAATGGTACTGACAACTGCATTAAGATATTCATGAATGGAAAATTCAAACAACAACAAATGTGTGGAAGCTCATCAGGCTGAAAGGCTCTTCAACAGATCACAGAGCCATCGGATGCCAGGAATAGTAGTTAAGACCATGATTTCATCTGCAGATAATCTTAGTTGTCTAGGAAGGGAAGACCTCAGGGATGAGGTTTCCAATGAAAGCATACTGCACAGTAATAGAGGGCTTGGTCCTTTTCTTATGCTATAAAACTGCAACTTCGGTCATCCCCTTGCATTGGCTGATGGGAGTTGTAGTCCAAAACATCTGGAGAGTACAAGGATGGGGTAGGCTGAGTTAGAGGATTTGTAGGTAGGAGTGCATTACTACAGTGAAACTACAAAATGATATGTTATGTTCTCTTTTAGTGTCTAAAAATATACAAGGTTTGGGACTAGTTCTCACCAAGGTTTGAACTGTACCATGTCTATAACTAGGGGTTAACATGAAAGAAAGCTCCTATAAGCATAAATACATCCCTGCACTCACACAAAAATGTAACATGTTGGGCAACGTTAGGCTAGAATCCATGACATCTAGCTTTCTATTTTCAAGATTCGTTGCTGTTCTTAACATAAAGGAATATTCCTATAAGCAGATACAGAAATAGACCACAACATTTTGCTCAGGTCTTCCCCAGATTTGGCCTATTTCTTTGTATCCTTTATTATTCTTATGATACTTGTTTATAAAAACCCCATAAAAAGTTACTTTAAAAATTAGAAATTAAATATTGTTCATGCTCAGTCGTCACTTGTAGGTATGAAAGCCATCTTCTTTTCACATCCCCTACCATTTGTGATATGTACTTCATTAGCATCACATTAGAAGTTCACATTTGCTTTGGATGATGGCACAATTGGAACAAAATCCAATCTTCCTTTCCTCTCAGAAGCAACCTTTTTTTATTGACTGACCGTGTCCTTGTATGAGTGCAGTAACTGGAACAACAATGTCTCAGAGGATGGTGTGGTGTTTCATTTAACAACCTGGTGTGGTGCCCATTCCCTTCGAAGACAGGCATGAAAGCCCTTGTTAACTTGACACAGAAGGGTGAGAACTCGACAGGTCACCAACTGCTAGCAATTTACAGGCTCAGGTTTCTTAACTAAATGAAAGATGAAGATACCTGCCCCACCCCTGAAGCCAAGGCGATAATCTAACGTGAAGGGTTGATTAACGAGAAATGACTCTGGCCTCTCAGGCCTGTAAGGCTGAAAGGTTGGCAATGGACTCGGGTCAGTCACACAAATCGTCTCAGAACCTCTATAGGCTTCACTGTCTTTCACAGAATACCTTGGAGCTAACAAAACCAAATCTGACATATTTGTTTCTTTCATTGAAAGTCTTTACGTTTGCAATACAAAACCCTTGTAGCTTCTGCAGGGAGGAAATAAATGAGTTGTAATGGGAAGGAATCAGGGCCTCATGCCAGAGTTACATACACTCAGGCTGTGTACACAATCAAATTTACTCTGCATCCAGCATCATACTCCCATCGTTGGTTTGGAAAGCTGCATACACACATTAGTTATATATCCATATCTCTCTTGGACCTGTTCTATTGTTTCTTATGAAATGCTGTGTTTTTATAAGTGTTCCTCCAATAAAAATAACAATCTCACTGTATTATAAGCTGGTAATATGTACGCAACACGCGGGTAGCGCTGTGGGTTAAACCAGAGAGCCTAGAACTTGCCGATCAGAAGGTCGGCGGTTCGAATTCCCGTGACGGGGTGAGCTCCTGTTGCTCGGTCCCTGCTCCTGCCAACCTAGCAGTTGGAAAGCATGTCAAAGTGCAAGTAGATAAATAGGTACCACTCCGGCGGGAAGGTAAATGGCGTTTCCATGCGCTGCTCTGGTTCGCCAGAAACGGCTTAGTCATGCTGGCCACATGACCTGGAAGCTGTACACCGGCTCCCTCGGCCAATAAAGCGAGATGAGCGCCGCAACCCCAGAGTCGGTCACGACTGGACCTAATGGTCAGGGGTCCCTTTACCTTTAATATGTACGCAGCATTGCTTTCCTCCAGTAACTGCTGTCCTGGAAATCCTCAAGATGCTTTGTAAGCTCCCCTGAGTATAATAGACAGCTTACGACAGGAATGGGGGAAGCTGTGGACTCCAACTCCCATCAACTGGAGTCAGCATTGCCAGTGGTCAGAGATAACTGGAGTTGGATTCCAACAAAATAAGGAAAAAACAGGTCCCCCAGCCCTGATTTACGGCTACAGTCCAAGACTAGTGAAAGAGAAATGGCTACGGTTACTTACATGCTGTTTTTTCCAAAATTTCTCCCTTAAAAGGTAACATGCCTAACATCCAATCTGTTGTTAAAACAGCAAAAATGAAGCAAATCAGCATTGTGGAAAGGGAATTTTTGCATCTGCCTGGTAGCCACGCTCTCACTGATGATGGGCAAGGTCATCATATGCATACAGATCATATGCACCATAGTCTTGATGAGCCTCCAGTTTTTTTGAAATTAGGGGATAAAGCCTATTCTGAAGTAACATCTAATTATGGAGCACCCTCCTGGGATATTTATTGGCACCACCTCTGTTTTGTTTTAGATGAGAGATATGCACACACTTTAAAAAAAAAAAATCCAGGCCTTTGGTGCATATGCATGTATATGATTCTGCTGTTTTATGCTGACTGTCTCTTATTTTAGCTCATGTGAGAATTTTATTCTGGCTGTTTTATGTTTTGTTATAAACCACTTTGCCTTCCTATTAAGGTAGAAAGGTAAGAAAACAGAGATTGTCACTGCTCTGATGAAGGTTGGGCAAAGTACCCTTGGGGAAGATTTAAGTATTCACAGTGCTATTTCAGATGCTTATGGTTTCTTCTTATTTCTTTATTTAGTTTCTCTGTGGTAGACCTTTAAAATCAAATCTGTCACAACTATGATTTCAAAATCAATTTTGTCCCCCACAAAATGAGCCATCCTCCTGACACTTCAATGAGCCCTGAAGTGTGTGATACTTAGGTTCCACCAATATATATGCATATTTCAGAAATTCACCATGGCATGTTGTTGTGTCCCATCAAATGAAATATGAGTAAGACAGCATCAGACCATTATTTCTCTTATTATTTTCCCCTGAGGTGGGTGCAGAGAAGAAAAATATTTACTGACAAATTCTTGCAGAATATACTGATGACATTATAAAATGCAGACAGACTTTTCATCCAAGTGTCCTTGGAAATGCTTGGATACAGGGCCACTTCTCAGAATACAAAACATATGCAGGTGCAGGCAGGAATATATGTTGCTAATGCAAGGGAGTCTTGCAAGGGATTACCATCAAGGGGATATGGCAATATCTTACTTTTGATAGAATATATATAGCCAGTGGTGTTGGTCTGTGAGCAGTTTCTGCTCACAAAGCTGGACCTTCTCTTCTCTTCCTCCACCCTACAGCCCACACATGTGGCTTCATTCTGCTCTGGAGGGATGAGGGCACAGGAGGTTCAGAGGGCACAGGGAGGCTGGATCAAAGAGAAATCTGTAGGGGCAATCTATCCAGAAGATAAACTGTATTTTGAGGAGTTTTGTGATCTGACATGGTTACCCTTCCTGCCTCTGTTCCTTCTCCCTCCCCTTGTTCTTTGATGAAATGAGGAACAACTTTTAATGCCCTAATCAGTTGGAAGGCAGTGATAGTGCTGGGTATCCTTCTTTGATGTTGGACATTGTTTGAGAAAGGGAGGCATTGGGAGGTGGTGGCTAATGAATAATCTGTACACAGCCAGTAATGAATGATCTGCAAATAGCCAGTTGGGTAAGCCACACAGGCTAGTTATCTATAAATTGGATGGTTTGGGGCAGAGTTTTCAGAAGCTCATGCACGGACTGATCGGCCGCGGGGCGTGCAAACTAAGGCTACCTGGGAGAGTCACTTCGCTGCTTCTCAAGGGCTTCCAAGTGGCAGATTTAAGTGCTTGCTTGGTATGTATATATTGCTTGCTGTTTAGAATAAAATATTTAATCTTCTCACGCACTTGTTTTGTATTACTTCTGAATCTCATTTTAAAAGAACCACCTTGCATTTGGCAAGGCATATATTGGTGCAATCGGCAAGACAAATTCCCATTGCCCAAGCAGAAGTTCACTCATATGCCATTGGATTTCACTCTTCTAAAAAATCAACTATACCTTACATGAAATCCTGAGATATTGTTATGAATTTAAAGAGTAAGTCTGGATGATGTCCTGAGCCCCTTCCAATTTGGGGGATCCTGTATCCATGGGGGCAGAATGTATGAGAGCAAGTTTACCAAATCAGTTCCTTTGTTTAGATCAGGCATCCCCAAACTCGGCCCTCCAGATGTTTTTGGCCCTCAACTCCCATGATCCCTAGCTAGCAGCACCAGTGGTCAGGGATGCTGAGAATTGAGAGGACTTCCGGTTGACAGCGATCCGAGTGCAAGCGGGGATTTTCCCTCCTGGGGAATCCCGAGTTTTTCGGAGGATTGGGGGTGTCACAGGGCGCAGTGACCCCCTGAAGTAGTGTCAGGAGGGTGTCCTGACACTCAGGTTCCCGCAGGCAGCCGAAACGCGAACCTCCCGGCCGTCAGGTAGCTCTTTATAAGAGCGACGAGAACGGCGGGGGGGAGAGCGGGTTGCAGGGAGGCCATAGCTACCTCCGAGAAATGAAGCCCCGAGCTTGCAAGGAGAGCTCTCAATTCTCGATTTGGAAGGAATTCGGACTTAATTGGATACTAAGAAGACTATTGAAAATTAAGGAAAGTAACCGGAGGAAAAATTGGAAGCTACGAGACCAGCTTTCCGTCCGCAATCAGCCTAGACGCATAGAAACAACAAAGCGGTTAAAAGTGAAAGTAAGTTACCGCTCGCGGCTACTGTTTCTTCCCCCCTTTTAACTGAACAAAAATAACCCTTTTTGGGAAGATACTAGTTATCAAAGAAGATTTAAAGGAAAAGGGGGGGCAGAGGAGTAAGACGGAGTTGTTCAAGTCCTTTGGGGGGCTTGTGAAATTGACTTGTCGTAATCAGACTTTGGTGCGGTGGTGAAATAAAAACTGCGCAATAAAAGGGGATTTCCAGACTCCATTGTTAAAGTTATACAGGAGTGTCTGATGTTTGCCGAGAAAAGAAGGTTCGTTTCAAACTGATCTGGACTGGCGTTTAGGACTAAACATAATTCGGCTCACTCTTTTGAAGATTTATTTTCTTTCTTTTTTTTGGATGGCAATTTCTTTTTATTGAACAATTAAATATTTTGAGCAATTTAACACGGCTTGGAGACCTTGCCCCTAGTGGTCAGAAGATATACAACAACTTGTTTTTTACTTGCTTGGTTCTCTTCGGGATTTTTTTCGGTTTTTTTCTTGTTTTTTTCTGATAAATCTCTTGGCTTTGGGATTACTGATATACACAAATTTGGATTAGCCTATTTGGTGGCAGAAGATTTCCCATTTATATCGACTTTAAGGATTAGCCTAATTGGTGGCAGAAGATTGTTTTTGTTTCGTTTTGGATACTTTTCTTCTTCGGGTTCTCTCTAACTCCAGCAAATTGGTAAAAGTTGGGTCATATTTAAACAAATACCCGCATTGATGGAATAGCCAAATTGGTGGCAAGAAGACGTTCATAGACAATTTGAATTGTGGAGTTTAATTGGATTGTATTTGATTATATTGACTTTATTGAGACTTGGGACTGGGTTGGAAGGTTTTTTTTGTTTTTTTTTCTTGAATTGAATTTTGGAAAAAAGTGTCATTCATATATTTGAGATAAGAATTGTCTGGAGGAGGGACACAGTATAATTTAAGGTTTAGATCCAACGGAATTGGGGATAGTGGGACTGTTTTATATAAAAAGGGAACGGATAGAAAGTAAGGAGAGGGAGAAAATGTCCCACCCACAGAAGAAAGCTGGAGAAGGAGGAACACCGGGAGAAAGAAGGGGTTCAAAACCTGAGGCAGATTTCAAATCAGAAATTTTAAAAATGTTTGCAGAAATTAGACAAAGTGAAAAGAATTTGGAGGATAAATTAGAACATGTAAATACTAGAATTGAGCAGGTGGATAACAAAATAGGTAAAATGGACCAGAAGATTGATGATACAGTAAAAGAGCTGAAAGGTCAAATAAAAGAAGTTAGTAAGAGAACACAATCGGTTGAGGAAGGATTAAAAAAGACAAAAGTGGAGATAAAAGAAGTTAAAAAAGAAGAGGAGAAGATGAAAGCGGGAATTTCAGAAATGACTAAAACACAGGAGGAGTTATGGGACGCAATCTCCATGAATGAATTGAGACAACGGGAGGTGAACCTAAGATTGAGAGCAGTTCCAGAGGTTCAAGGAGAAGATATAAAAGATAAATTAATAACTGAAATTGCTCAATGGCTGGAATTACAAAAAGAAGATGTAGAGAAGAGAGTTCAAAACGCATTCAGGATGAGAGTAAGGACAACCAAGGCAAGGAAAGTTACAGGAGATTGCTTGATTACTTTTAAAGATAAAGATATGAGGAATTTAATACTCCAAAGAAACAGAGAGAAGTGATTGAATATTGGAGACTTCCGGTCGGCGCCAGCGCTTAATGGCGGTCCGAGCCTCGAGCTCCGAGGCAGGACTGCTCCGTTAGTTCGGGTCTTACCCGCTACGGCAAGCGGGGGACCCCTAAAATCACAGGCGCGGAGCCTGTGAACAAAGGAGATTCGGTGGGCACCTTTTGCGCCCCCCGGTACTGTGAAGGAGCCTTTTTAAAGGCTTCGGAGCGGCATCGGGGTAAGCGCGGTGCTGAGAGTCGTCACCCAGCTAGCGGAGTGAAGCCGCGTCGCCATGAGCGGAGAGCGCCGATTCCTTCCTGCAATTGGAATTTGACTACAGCACCCGTGAGTAAGATTGAAAAAGTAACGGGACATTAAAAAAGAAATTTGGCTGAAAACGGGAAAGGCAAAAATTAAGGAAGTCTGCCTCCCCGGAACTGCAGAAGAGATAAAGCAACGAAAATCAAGCTGCACTTAAAGGGAACCTTTCAAATTTTTTTAAGCTGTCAAACTGACATTGGACTTAAAACCTCCCCCCAGATTGGCAGGAGAAGGGGGGAAGGGATTGGAACGTTGTTACCTGCTGGAAAATTAATGGAAAATTAAGATCTTCCACTGCCAAATCCCCCGGGGTCGGGCTGCCCAAATAAGACACCGGGACGTGGACTGCCAAACTTTGAGAAGTGGGGGCTTGTTTGCAACAAAGTTACCGGACCTTAGATGTACCCTGTTGCATTTTGGCCACATAGAAAATAGAGACATTACAATTTGGATATTGGAAACTTCTGGTTACTGTTATACTTCCTTGCCTCTTTGTTTTTTTTCCTTTTCTATCTTTGCCATTTGGATACAATTGAATGCTCCCTCTAGAGGGTTCTATGTGAAACTGTTGCACTTGGAAAAGTAACAGTGGGATTTTCCACTTGGGAATCAACTCTGTGAAAACGACCTTGAGGATATGAGTGCCCCTACAGAAGAGATAGTAACAAGGCAGAAAGCAAAACAATCTCAGAAGAAAAGGGGCTCTATATCAGGAACTGCAGTTGTGCAGGAAAAAACACCAGCTTCTATGGATCCTATGACTCAGGCACTACTCAAAATAAATCAATCCCTGGAAGCATTGACAAAGCTATCAACAGAGAATTCTAAAAAATTAACAGAGTTGACAACAAGGCTGGATGTGAATACAGCTAGTGTTAAATCTAACACAGATTCTATAAATAGATTAATTCAGGAAAATTCAGAAACACGAAAGATTGCAGAAAGTGCAAAAATAACGGCTGAAGAGACAAGGGAAAAGTTTGGGCCTATTATTAAAAAAGTGAATGAGCATGATGCAGCCCTCTCCTTACTGGAACTTCAACGTAAAGAGAAGAATTTAAAATTTAGATTGGTGCCTGAAGGGGAAGGGGACAACCTTGTGAAATTTCTTACAGAGAACATCATAACTTTTTGGCAGGAGGAATGGGAGGAAGACGAGGAACTTGAGATAATATCAGCCTTTCGACTGGGTAGAAAGCAGGATAAAAAACCAAGGGACTGTCTAATTACACTGAGATCAAAAGAAGAAAGAGATAGAATATTGAATCTGCATTATCAAAAGGCATTGGTGATCCAAAATTGTCAGATACAGATTTTTAAGGACATTCCTAAATACATTTTAGAGGTGAGAACATATTACAAAAGCCTAGCAGACCTGCTGAAGAAAAACACTATACCATTCAGATGGGAGTTTCCACAAGGATTGTCCTTTAACTTCAAAGGAAGGAAGATTAAAATAAAAACAATTCAGGACAAAGAACAATTTTTGGAGAAGTACCTGGAGGATCTGCAGAAAGGAACTGTGGAGGAGAGGGAACCACCTGATATAGCAAATTTGTCATTTGGACTTTCACTACCACCATCAGAGGAAGAGCAGAAGCTTGGAGCAGTTGGAGGAACAGCTACCTAAATACAAAATGTCTCTGCAACTCCTCAGTTGGAACTGTAACGGTTTGAACCTTCCTCGGAAAAGAAGACAGGTTTTTCATATTTTGAAGAAAGAACAATCAGACATAATATGTTTGCAAGAAACCCATCTTGCCAGGATACATAGGAAATTACTGATAAATAAGAGACTTGGTCAAGAATTTATCTCATCAGACAAAGTAAAGAAAAGAGGTGTGGTGATCTACGCAAAGGAAAAGTGGGCTCCAAAATTGATATTTAAAGATGATCAAGGAAGATACCTGGCAATTGAAATACAAATTCAAGGAGAAAAGATATTAATTGTGGGAATTTATGCCCCAAATGAAGGGAAGGCCGAATTCTTTAGGAAGTTGCATGAGACATTAGTTGACTTTTTAGATTATAAAATCCTAATGATGGGAGACATGAATGGAGTTGTCTCAACAAACATGGACAAAGCACAGAGACAAGTGATTTCAAAAGAAGGGAGACTACCAAAGATCTTTTTCGAAATGACTGAAACAATGGACTTGATTGATATTTGGAGAATAAAGAACCCTCTAGAGAGAGAGGGAACTTTCTTCTCTGAAGCAAAAATGACATGGACAAGAATAGACCAAATCTGGATTTCTAGCAGTCTGGCGTCAAGAACAAAAAAAGTAGAAATATGCCCAAAAACGTGCTCCGACCATAATGCGGTGAAGATGGAGATGAAACTAACAACAACTGGATCCTTTAGATGGAGAATGAATGACACCCTATTTAAGGATGAAGAGATCCACAAGAAGGCCCTTAAAACATTAAAAGACTATTTTGAGATCAACAGGAAAACAGATGTGGAAAAAAGAATAATTTGGGACGCAAGCAAAGCCGTGATGCGAGGTTTCCTGATTCAACAAAATTCTATTAAGAGGAAGCAACAAAATGAGAAGAAGGAAAAAATTTTAGAAAAAATAAAAGAAGGAGAGAAGAAGTTGAGGTCTAAACCAAAATCCCATGAGATCTTGAGAGAAATAAAGTTCTATCAGAGGCAGTATATGGAGCTTATGAACCAACAAATAGAATGGAAGATAAGGCAAATGAGACAAAGAACTTTTGAATCGGCGGATAAATGTGGGAAACTTCTGTCATGGCAATTGAAAAAAAGGCAGAAAATGAATACTGTAACAAGTTTAGAAATGGACGGAAAAATTATCCATAAACCCAATGAGATCAACAATTGTTTTCAAAGCTTCTTTAAGAAATTGTATGCACAAGGGCCAATTAACGAGCAAGAAATAGAAGAATTCATTAGAAAATATGGTTTACCAAAAATTTCAGAACAAAGTAAAAGGATCTTAAATGAGGAAATAACAGAACAAGAAATAGAGGGTGCCATTCAAAATATGAAATTGGGAAAATCACCAGGACCAGATGGCCTGACGGCCAAATACTACAAAATGTTGAAAGAATGGTTGACACAACCATTGAAGGAAGTCTGCAATGAAATTTTGAAGGGGAAAAAGGCACCTGAATCGTGGAAAGAGGCTTTCATCTCACTTATACCGAAAACAGAGACTGAGAAGAACCAGGTTAAAAACTACCGCCCTATATCCTTACTCAATGTGGATTACAAAATTTTTGCAGACATTTTGGCAAAAAGATTGAAAAGAGTTTTAGCAGAAGAGATTCATAAGGACCAAACAGGCTTTCTCCCAGGTAGACATATGTCAGACAATGTGAGAAACATTATAGATATTTTGGAGCTGTTGGACGTTGACATTAATAGGAAAGCAGTTTTGATTTTTGTGGATGCGGAGAAAGCCTTTGACAACATTTGTTGGACTTTCATGAAAAAGAATCTCCAAGGGATGGGGGTAGGCCAAGGTTTTGAAAACGGTATAGGTGCAATATATTCTCAACAAAAGGCCAAATTAATTGTAAATAATGTGGTAACAGAAGAAATATCTATAGAAAAAGGTACACGACAGGGTTGCCCAATATCCCCTTTGCTTTTTATATCAGTCCTGGAGGTATTGTTAAATATGATTAGAAAGGACCAGCTGGTTAAAGGAGTTCAGGTCGGAGTTAGACATTATAAATTAAGAGCATTCGCAGATGATCTAGTATTGACTTTGCAACAGCCAGACACCAGTACCAAAAGAGTATTAGAATTAATTGATATATTTGGTCGAGTAGCAGGTTTTAAACTGAATAGACAAAAAACGAAAGTGTTGCAAAAAAATTTAACAATGGAAGAAAGAGAGAGTTTTCAGAATGAAACAGGTTTGGAAATAACAAAAAGGGTAAAATACCTGGGGGTAAACTTAACATCCAAGAACGTGAACTTATTTAAGGACAATTATGAAAAATGTTGGTCAGAAGTTAAAAAGGATTTGGAAATATGGTCAAGGTTGAAACTTTCCTTGTTAGGCCGAATCGCTACCATTAAGATGAATGTATTGCCTAGAATGTTGTTTTTATTCCAGACGCTGCAGATTGTGGACAAGATGGAATGTTTCAAGAAGTGGCAGAAAGATATATCAAAATTTGTCTGGCAGGGCAAAAAGCCCAGAATTAAATTTAAGATTTTAACTGATGCAAAGGATAGAGGGGGGTTTGCCCTGCCGGACTTAAGACTTTATTATGAATCGGCAGCTTTCTGCTGGTTGAAACACTGGCTACTTCTTGAGAACACTGACATTTTGGATCTGGAAGGGTATGACAATAACTTTGGTTGGCATGCATACTTATGGTATGACAAGGTGAAGGTGTATAAAAGTTTTAAAAACCATATTGTAAGGAAAGCATTGTATAATGTTTGGGTTAGATATAAAGATCTGCTGGAAAGTAAAACCCCCAGGTGGGTGTCACCAATGGAAGCTAGGGAAGTAAAAAAGCTTAATATGGATTCTAAATGGCCAAAATATCATGAAATTTTAGAATATGATGGTGAAAGGGTGAAACTTCAGAGTTATGAGAAACTAAAGCCTAAGGTTCGAGATTGGCTGCATTACCATCAGATAAATGAGACATTTAAACAGGACAGGAAAATAGGATTTCAGAAAGAGAAGTCAAAATTAGAAACAGAACTGTTGGAATCCAATACTAAGAACCTATCAAAAATGTATAACTTGCTGCTAAAATGGAATACACAGGATGAAACGGTGAAATCAGCTATGATTAAATGGGCACAAGATATCGGTCATGATATTATGTTTGCTGACTGGGAACAGTTATGGACCACCGGTATTAAATTTACTGCATGTAATGCATTAAGAGAAAATATTATGAAAATGATCTACCGATGGTACATGACCCCAGTCAAGCTTGCAAAAATTTATCACTTGCCTAATAATAAGTGTTGGAAATGTAATGAGACTGAAGGCACTTTCTACCACCTTTGGTGGACCTGCCCAAAGGTCAAAGCTTTCTGGGAAATGATCTATAATGAAATTAAGAAGGTCCTTAAGTGGACTTTTCCTAAGAAACCAGAGGCTTTCCTCTTGGGCATGGTGGGCCAAGTGGTGTCAAGGAAGGATAGGACTTTCTTTATGTATGCTACTACAGCAGCAAGAATTCTACTGGCAAAGTATTGGAAGATGCAAGAATTACCTACTCTGGAAGAATGGCAAACAAAGGTGATTGACTTTATGGGACTCGCCGAGATGACGGGCAGAATCCGGGACCAGGGGAAAGAGACAGTGGAAGAGGACTGGAAGAACTTCAAAATATATCTTAAAAATAACTGCAAAATTGAGGAATGTTAGGATGTCAGGGGGTAAGAAGTAAAGAATTGCAGCAGTAAATCAAAAAACTTAAGAAATTTTTATGAAAGTGAACTAAGATAATGGACTCAAGGGTTGCTAAAGAATTATTAAACAAGGATGCAGGGATGGGGAGGTATGGGGAAGTCAAAGAAAGAAGGGTAAGAACCGAGGAGTATGATGTGATATTGTTTTACATTGTTCTTTATTATATGTGTGGAAATTAATAAAAATTATTATAAAAAAAAAAAGAGAAGTGATTGAATATTGATGGGAGTTACATAATTATTTTCAAAGACATACCGGTTAGATTGTTGAAACGGAGAGACCCTTATAAACCATTGGTCCAAATTTTGAAGAAAAACAAGATTGAATTTAAGTGGGAATTCCCTCAGGGGATTTCCTTTATATACAAAGCCAAGAGACACAGACTGACAAGTCCCGAAGAAACAAGCAAGTTTCAGAGACGTTACAAAGAACTGATGGTAGAAGAGGAGGAGGAAGAAGGTGCAGTAGGAGGAGCTGACCCAATGGGAGGAAAATTTTTAAAGGGGAAATCTAAAAAGAACAGAGAGACAGATGAAGAGGAGGAGGAGAAGGATGATGAAGAAGAAGAAGAGGAGGAGGAAGAAGAAAAAGAGGAATCATAAAGAGAAAATCTGATAAAACTGTATATTTTAATTATCGGAAGACATGGCATTGAAATTATGGAATTGGAATATTAATGGGATGAACGATAAGAAGAAAAGAAATAGTATTGAACAATATTTAAAAAGAAAAAATTTGGATATCATCTGTCTACAAGAAACACATGTGGCAAAAAAGCACAAAAAAATCTTGATTAATAACAGATTGGGCAATGAATTTATATCCTCAGACAAAGAAAAGAAGAGAGGCATAGTCCTTTATGTTAGGAAAAACATAGAAGCTCAACAGATCTTCAAAGACGAAGAAGGAAGAATAATTGCAATACAGATCAATTGGCAGGGCGAAAAACTAATAATTGTCGGGATCTATGCACCTAACGGAAATAAGACTGATTTTTACAAGAAACTGGAAGAAAGACTGTTCGAATACATGGATCAAAAAATCATAATAATGGGAGATATGAATGGAGTTGTTTCAACGGAAATGGACAGATTAAGAGAAAAAAGTGACAGTAAAGAGGGGAAACTACCGAAGACTTTTTTCACATTGGTGCAAAACCTCAATTTAATCGACATCTGGAGACTCAGACACCCATTAGAAAAAGAGTTCACATTTTATTCGGAACCGAATCAGTCCATGTCAAGAATAGATCAAATCTGGATCTCGAATGAATTAACTACTAGAATTCAACAAATAGAAATCCAACCTAGAGTAATTTCGGATCACAATCCAATAAAAATGGAGATAAAGATGTATGAAGAAAGAACATTTAGATGGAGATTGAAAGACTATCTTTTGGAAGATGAAAGAATTATTCAAGATGCTCGGAAAAAACTGATGGAGTACTTTGCAGATAACATGAATAAAGGCACAAAGATTAGCACAGTTTGGGACGCAAGTAAAGCGGTAATGAGGGGATTCTTCATCCAGCAGAATGCGATCAAAAATAAGAACAGAGAGAAAGGGAAGAAGGAAATCCTAAAACAAATAATGGACAATGAACAAAAGTTAATTAAGAAGCCAAATAACATCAAGATAAAACAAAATATTAAAATTCTGCAGACACAGTTCGCCATGATTATAAATAAAGAAGTTGAATGGAACATTAAAAGGCTGAGACAAAGGAATTTTGAATTCGCAAATAAACCTGGAAAATGGCTGGCATGGCAAATAAAAAAAAGGAAAGAGCAAGGTACAATTAACAGAATTATTGTGGATGGCGAGGAAATAGAGAACCCAAAAGGTATCAGAAAAGGATTTTTGGATTTCTACAAGCATCTATATGCAAAGCGAGAGAAAAACAACATAAAGAAGATAGAGAACTTTTTGAAAGGAAAAAAGGTGCAAAAGATCCCGACAGAAATGAAAGACAGACTGAATGCCCCAATAGAGAATGAGGAGATAGTAGAAATTATAAAACAGATGAAAAAAGGAAAGGCACCAGGACCAGATGGATTTACAGCAACGTATTATAAAGAAATGAGGGACTCCTTGACGGTACCACTTAAAGAAGTTATGAACAACATCTTGAAACAACAGGACATACCAGGAACATGGAAAGAAGCCTTCATAACACTTATACCTAAACAAGACTCTGATCTCACACAAGTGAAGAATTATAGACCGATATCTCTGCTAAACACAGATTATAAGATTTTTTCGGGTATCTTAGCATCAAGATTTAAGAAGGTATTGCAACAGCATATCCATAAAGATCAAGCAGGTTTCTTACCTGGCAGACATATGAAGGATAATGTAAGAAATATAATAAATATTTTGGAATATTTGACTGCCAGCAATGAGAGACAAGCTGTTTTAATGTTTGTGGATGCAGAGAAAGCGTTTGATAATGTTTCTTGGGAATTTATGCTGAAAAATTTGGAAATGATGGAAGTGGGAGAAGATTTTTATAATGGTATAAAGGCAATATATTCAGAACAAAGAGCTAAATTGATAGTAAATAATGTAATTACAGAGGAAGTGAAAATAAAGAAGGGTACAAGACAGGGATGCCCTCTCTCACCACTGTTATTCATCATGGTTCTGGAGGTCCTACTGAGTTCTATTAGACAAAATGAATTAATAAAGGGGGTAACAGTAGGTCAAAACCAATATAAAGTTAAAGCCTTTGCTGATGATCTGGTAATTACGATGGAAGATCCGACAAATAGTCTAAAAGAAGTTATAAAAGAAATTGATCAATTTGGAAGAGTGGCCGGATTTGTATTAAATAAAAGGAAAACTAAACTCATGGTGAAGAATTTGGATCAAAGCGCGATTGAAGAAGTGCAAAGAGAAACAGAGATGGAAGTGGCGAAGAAGGTAAAATATTTAGGAATATGGTTAACCCCAAAAAAATTGACTTATTCCAAAACAACTATGTGACAATTTGGAACAATATTAAGAGAGACCTCGAAGTGTGGAGTAGGATGAAATTATCTTTTTGGGGCAGAATTTCTTCAATCAAGATGAGTGTGCTTCCAAGGATGTTGTTTCTATTTCAAATGATCCCAATAATCAAGGGGACAAAGATCTTCAGAGATTGGCAAAGAACGATCTCAAAATATATCTGGCAGGGCAAAAAGCCACGAATACAATTTAAACTACTAACTGATGCGAAAGAAAGAGGTGGCTTCGCCCTGCCGGACCTGAAACTTTATTATGAAGCATCTTGTCTCTGGTGGATAAAGGATTGGATAACACTAAAAGACAATAAGCTACTGGACTTGGAAGGGTTTGATAATAGGTTTGGCTGGCATGCCTATCTATGGTTAGGAAAGAAGAAAGCTCATAAAAGTTTTGCCAACCACATTTTCAGAGGTGCCCTTATAGAAATATGGGATAGGTACCAAAATATTTTGGAACCAAATGTACCACATTGGTTATCCCCACTAGAGGTCATGAGTGTTAAAAAGATAAATATGAGAGAGGATTGGATGACTTATGGAGATATTGTAATTAAAGAAGGGGGGAAATGGAAACTGAAGCCATATGAACAAGTTAAAAAATATGTATATGATTGGTTGCACTACTTCCAAACAAATGATATGTTTAAGAAGGATTGTAAAGAGAGGAAATATATTGAAGGAGAGTCTAGATTTCAGAAGGAAATAATTAATAATGACTACAAGGTATTGTCAAAAATGTACAAAATGTTACTGGAATGGCAAACAAAGGATGAAGAAGTTAAATCAGTTATGATACACTGGGCCAGGGATTTTGGTTATAACATACAGTTAGCAGACTGGGAGAAGGTGTGGAAGGAAAATATGAAATTCACTGCATGCATGACGATAAAGGAAAATATTATGAAAATGGTATACAGATGGTATATCACTCCCGTAAAATTAGCAAAAATGTATAAGACATGTAACAAATGTTGGAAGTGTAAAGAGAGGGAAGGGACATTTTACCATATGTGGTGGGAGTGTAAGAAAGTAAAAGGCTTCTGGGAAATGATATATAATGAGTTGAAAAGGATGTTTAAATACACGTTTGTGAAGAAACCAGAAGCTTTCTTGTTAGGAATTACAGGAAGAGAAATTAATAGAAGTGATTATAAACTTTTTCAATATGCAGTGACTGCGGCAAGAATTTTAATGGCTCAAAAATGGAAACAAGAAGAATTACCAACATTGGAAGAATGGAGACGGAAATTGATGGACTTTGCTGAACTAGATAAACTGACAGGAAAAATCAGATACCAGAAAGATCACAAGTTCACACAGGACTGGAGAAAGTTTACGATTTATCTGGAAAATATTTGTGATGAACAGACAACGCTAGTTGGATTTAAAGAGGCTTTGTGATGACAAAGGGTATTGTGGGAAGGATAAGAGTTGTAAAGATTAATTAACTGGCAATACAATTATAAAGGAAATGTGAAATAAATATAAAATTATGAGGATTGTGGAGGGAGCTGGGGGAAGTCCAAAAGAATTTGGCATTATAGTGGATGTGAATGTGTTATTTAAATTTGTAAAAGAAAATTTTTCTAAAAAATTAATAAAAAAAAAAAAGAGAATTGTAGTCTCAAAACATCTGGGGGGCTGAGGTTGAGGAAGCCTGGTTTAGGCTTTGGATGACTAGATAAGCACCACAGTTAGCAGACGCAAGGTAGTTGTTCTGTGCCATAGAACAAATGTGTGGGCCTCCTCCCTGCCCCACCTAAATATTAGGTAGAAGAACAAAAGCCAGAGAGTTGTATGTAAGCAGAGCTGAAAGCTGGATACACAGGGGCATGCTTGTTCTGTGCTGAATCCCAAGCTGTGGCTAATGGAGAAGCAAGGTATTTTGAGGTGTTAATGCTCTAAGCCCCTCCATCCTCTGCTCAGGTTATAAAAAGGTAAAGGTAAAGGTACCCCTGCCCGTACGGGCCAGTCTTGACAGACTCTGGGGTTGTGCGCCCATCTCACTTAAGAGGCCAGGGGCCAGCGCTGTCCGGAGACACTTCCGGGTCACGTGGCCAGCGTGACATCGCTGCTCTGGCCAGAGCCAGAGCCAGAGCCGCACACGGAAACGCCGTTTACCTTCCCGCTGGTAAGCGATCCCTATTTATCTACTTGCACCCGGAGGTGCTTTCGAACTGCTAGGTTGGCAGGCGCTGGGACCGAGCAGCGGGAGCGCACCCCGCCACAGGGATTCGAACCGCTGACCTTTTGATCGGCAAGTCCTAGGCGCTGAGGCTTTAACCCACAGCGCCACCTGCGTCCTCGCTCAGGTTATATATATCTGTAAATAAAACCATATATCCTAAAGAAACCACAGTCTGTGCTGACCTTCATTCTAAGGAAACCAAACCCTGCAAAAGCACTTGGAAACCCCTGTAGTGTCTGATATTCAGGCGGTGTGCAATGATACAAACATATATACAAACTGAAACCATAATCATAACTATAATGGAACCAAATACAAAAACAGGCAGCTAAAATTCAGCTATCCGGTGTAAATAATACTGGTAATCTATCATCCACTATTGGGAAGGAGTTGCAAAGAGCTGGAGTCATATAGGAGAAGATCCTTAATTTCCCTCTTTGAATAGGGACTTAAATACAGTAAATGTTTTCCCCAAGCTGATCTCAACAGGTGAGGCAGTTCGTAGAGAGGGTGTAAAATGTTTTAATGTTGTTAGCCGCCCTGAGCCCGGCTTCGGCTGGGGAGGGCGGGATATAAATAAAATTTATTATTATTATTATTATTATTATTATTATTATTATTATTATTATTATTAAAATCAGAAGGCCCAAATCATGCATCTACTCTTCATTAAAGACATATGGATTACCTGAATCTGAATATTCAGGAAACAGGGAAACTAAAGCAAGAAGTGTCCCTCCAGAAGTTCTGGAACTGGCAACTGTTTGACAGTGGAACAGTCTCCTATGAGATGTTGTGGACTCTCCTTCCTTGGAGGTTTTTAAGCAGAGGTTCAATGGCCATCTGTCACTGATGCTTTAGCTGAAATTCCTGCATTGCAGGGGGTTGGACCAAATGACCACTGGGGTCCCTAGCAACATGATTCTATAATAGCTCATTGGCAGGAGAACCAAGCCACCACCATGCTTGCAAGCAGGGGGGGGGGAAATTGCTGGCCTGGGCTTGGCTGCACTACAGTGCAACCTTTGCAAAGGGCCAGAGAGTAAAATTTTTAGCTTCCAGCACAGCAGGGATCAAGTAATAGAAAAGGCCAGTAGAGTCCCTGTGGGCCATATAAAGCTGCTGATTCTGGATGGCTTCCTTCGACTGAACAACTCTTCTTACAGGAACAGACTGAATAGCTTCTCTGCTGGCCTTGCTATCAATATTTCCACCTTCAAAGCTGCCTGTCTGCTTTTTCTGCTTACCTGGCCATGTGTGGTACCCTCTACTAGTTCTACCTGAAAGGCCACAAAGTCCCAATATGCCAAATTCTCAGTATTCAGGAATATAGACATAAGTCCATCCAATCTCTTTCTCTTGTATATGAAATAACAATGCTAAATATAAAACCAAAGGAATTCTCCTGTGCAAGACCTATAGCAATATGTAGCTACAGTCAAAGGATTAAATGCAGACCATTCAGAAGGAATGTTTGTTCATCCGAAGCACCACAAAACATATTCAAGAGAATCTCACCAAACATGAATCCAGTGACCTTTGTAGCACGAGCCAGAAACCACTAAACTTTTTGCCATAAGAATAGCTTCTTCCACTCCATTTTCTCCGGATAGAAAAAGACCCTTAAACCAGGGCAATAGTAATCTGAATGTACTGCAGTCCCATTCTAGGTTGACAAAAGAAATGTCAATGCCCTTGTCCTTCTCTAAGTTTGAAATAGCAGTAGCCCTGGCATATAACAAATAGCAACAAATGCTGATTATTCCGGCAGAAAATAATCCTTCTGCAAAACTGGTACAGGGATCACTTTTAAAAACTGGAATTCAAACTTCTCAAGTAAGCATATTTTGAAAACCATTTACCTTCACAGTGTCCTTTTTTATAGATCATTAAATACAGTGCATCTTCCCATAAATTGTTATAAAGACACCCATAAAAAGGATTGATAAGGGATACAACACAACCATCACGTGGCAGTGAGTGAACACAAACTGACTAAACTCTCTTCTTGACCAACAGGATCTACTGTATCATTATCCAAGGTAGTATTTCATTACAACAGGAATAAGCAGGTAAGAATTTAACATTCTCCCTATAGAGAATGAGAAGTACCGGTATGTGAAGCACTGAGCAGGAGATCAAAAAGGCGGAAAGAGTTGCAACATAGATTATGACCTGGTAATAAATTTTTACTAGTAATGAACAGTGAAGCCCAATAGACATGGTGGACTTTCCAAAGGAATTATCTTAAAGATGAAATAAAGTTGTTGTTGTTTAGTCGTTTAGTCGTGTCCGACTCGTGACCCCATGGACCAGAGCACGCCAGGCACTCCAGTCTTCCACTGCTTCCCGCAGTTTGGTCAAACTCATGTTGGTAGCTTCAAGAACACTGTCCAACCGTCTCATCCTCTGTCATTCCTTCTCCTTGTGCCCTCAATCTTTCCCAACATCAGGGTCTTTTCCAGGGAGTCTTCTCTTCTCATGAGGTGGCCAAAGTACTGGAGCCTCAGCTTCAGGTCCTTCCAGTGAGCACTTAGGACTGATTTCCTTAAGAATGGATAGGTTTGATCTTCTTGCAATCCATGGGACTCTCAAGAGTCTCCTCCAGCACCATGATTCAAAGGCATCAATTCTTTCAGCAATCAGCCTTCTTTATGGTCCAGCTCTCACTTCCATACATCACTACTGGGAAAACCATAGCTTTAACTATAAAACTCCCAACCCGAGTCAAATTTATAGCTTGAGGGGAAACTTTTCATTGCTTGTCTCTATTTTTGACAAGTCCACTCACCTTCATGGTGCACTGGCACTGCGGTCTGGCATCACTGCCTCACGTCACAATGCAGTGGGGCCCTGTGAACTGGGGCTTGCCAGCTGGCGAGGTAGCCTTGGCACTTGCTTTGCTAGGGCTTTGAATCTGGGCCCACTTGCAAATTGACCAATGGTGGGCAGGCCTGGGAGGCAGGCAGGCCCATCAGAGCACATAGGCTTCCCTTGGGTCAACTCCTAGGGAATAAAAGCCAGCCTGCCCCAGTGTTCAGTTCCTCAGCATTGTGCACTGGGCACAAATACACACAATTTCATCTGGCAAGGGTCAAGGCCTGGCCTTCCCCACACATACTCAGATCTCCTGGCTGGGTTATTTATATGCTCCGGCTGTGAAGGAATTTGTGCGTATGGACTAAAGATCTTGGCTTATTAAGCAAACTCTTCCAAACACTCCAATCCAGCAAGAAGATAAAATGTGACCCACAGATTGCAATTTTGGATCTATCCTGTAGGATGGTCAAAAAGGCAACGACAAACTGTCCACACACACCCAACGATAGTCATTGTTCATTCCAATGGTGGACTATATCCACACATGCCCCCTCTTCATATCACCAGTCTTGAAAGACCTACATTGGCTCCCAGTACGTCTCCGAGCACAATTCAAAGTGTTGGTGCTGACCTTTAAAGCCCTAAATGGCCTCGGCCTAGTATACCTGAAGTAGCGTCTCCACCACCATCGTCCAGCCCAGACACTGAGGTCCAGCACTGAGGGCCTTCTGGCGTTTCCCTCACTGCGAGACATGAGGTTACAGGGAACCAGGAAGAGGGCATTCTTGGTAGTGGTGCCCACCCTGTGGAACATCCTCCCATCAGATGTCAAAGAAATAAACAACTATCTGACATTTAGAAGACATCTGAAGGCAGCCCTGCTTAGAGAAGTTTTTACTGGCTGATGTTTTAATGCATTTTTAATCTTTTGTTGGAAGCCGCCTAGAGTGGTTGGGGAAACCCAGCCAGATGGGCGGGGTATAAATTTATTATTATTATTATTATTAGTAGTAGTAGTATTACTTCAACAGGTGATGTTGAAGTTATATTGGGGGAAGAGGAATTCTTGAAGAGTGTCTGCTGCTGTTCACAATGTCAATTAAAAAAAAGCCCAAGCTATTGGAATGTTGCTGGAGAGCATTAATGATAACATGCAACTGGAGGGTGATGCAGTACACTAGCTCAAGCACTTAGAGCTTAATTTATCTCTTATACCTTCAAACAAGGCCTGATGACTGCTATTCCTTCAACAAAGTTGCAAAACATTTAATTAGGTAGGTGATGCTTTGCCCCATATGAACAAACCATTAGTCCATATAACTCAGTATTGTCTGCAGTAACTATCAGTGACTGCCTCAAGATGGGAGACCCTGATATCTACCCACAGGATGTTGATGAGAAAGCTAGACTTGTACAGTTTTCCTCCTGCTTATCTATAACCAAGTAATAATGAATATTATTAACTGTGTGCAATGAGTAATTTAGTCTGAGCATTGCTAAAGGAAATCATTACATTAGCTCTTTGTTTACACTGTATTTAACTTGAAGAATATGCTGAAAATGCTTTCACGATGCTCTGCAATTTATATCTAACAGGTGGCTCAGAGGCAATTCTTAGAAGGGAGGGCAATTTAACATTTTTAAAGCAACGATGATACAATCAAGAATCATGTGCAAGCCAAATAGGCATCAGTTCCATTCAAGAACAAAATTAATAACAATACTGTCCAGAATAATAAATTTAACAGAAGGAGGAAACACTGCAGATGCTAAAAGCAAACACACACAAAGGAATAAATTGAAGGATATGGGAACTGCTGGCTTAGCAGGGATAACCAATGAGGTGTTGAAATAAGTTCTGGGTTTTTCTCAACGTGATTTGTAAAGCTATTAGCCACTCACAGTGTTCATGAATTTATTATACTCACAGGCAACATTTTCCAGTAATTTGTCTTTTGATGCATTTAGGCAAAAATAAGGAACTCGGGCAGTAATCTGGCACAATCACAAGGCAATGCTATAGTTGAGAGAGTTCAACCAAGTTAGCTGGGAACATGCAAGCAATTACAAGGTTCAAGAAAACGGCACCCTGGGCCAGTTTGAAACAGCAGTAGCCCTGAGTTGTGAAAACTCTTGAATCCGCAATGGTCCACTTACAAAAGCACTGAGGAGCAAATGGTCAACATCCTGCTACAGTAAACAGTAAAATGCTGCAGTCAAACCCCATGCTAACTGCAATAGAAGCTATCCCAAATGCCCGCTTGGAAACTCTAGAACTTACCAAGCTTGGGAACAATGATGTCTGAGTAGAAAGCAACACAAGATTAAAAGCAAGCACCCACATTCTATAAACAGGATGCATTCCATAAGTGCTTAGATGCAGTTGTGGGATCGGTGAAGGCTAACAAATTGAGGCTGAATCCTGGCAAGGCAGAGATCTTATGGTTTCCTGTTCTGGGTGGGGTTGCATACCCTCCAACATTTCTCTGAAAATGAAAACAGGGATGCCCCATTTAATAATAATCATAATCATTTTATTATTTATAACCCACCCATCTGACTGGGTTGCCCCATCCACTTTGGACAGCTTCCAGCATGTATAAGAATATAATGAAACATTAAAAAAAACCTTCCCTATACAGGGCTGCCTTCTGATGTCTTCTAAAGATTGTATAGTTACTTATCTCCTTGGCTTGGGGGTGGCATAACTCCATACCTTCCAACATAGGGACGTCCTACCATTCCCTCCAACATTTCTCTGATGAAAACAGGGATGTCCTAAGGAAAAGCGGGACATTCTGGGATCAAATCAGAAACTGGGATGGCTTCTGTAAATCCAGAACTGTCCTTGGAAAATAGTGACACTTGGAGGTTCTGATTTGCAGTCTCTCTGAAAGAACAGATGCATAGTTTGGTGTTGTTCCTGGAACCATCATCTTAGTCATCAGAGACCCAGGTGA
Source organism: Podarcis cretensis (assembly GCF_951804945.1). Taxonomy (NCBI): domain Eukaryota; kingdom Metazoa; phylum Chordata; class Lepidosauria; order Squamata; family Lacertidae; genus Podarcis; species Podarcis cretensis. The sequence continues at coordinate 17,213,545 of NC_137187.1, forward strand.
CATATGTGGTTCAGTATGCTTACTACCAACTATGGTTGGTACAAAAACTACTGCATTTCTTGGGTGGGAATAGATCAACTTCTGTGGCCCATGCACTGGTGACCTCACAAGTTAGACTCCTGCAATCTATTATATGTGGGGCTACTCATGTACTTGATCTAGAAGCTACAACTAGTGCAGGTTTCAGCAGCTGCATGTGCTACGTAGCTCGTTGAATATTCCACCTGTGTTAAAAGAACAGCAGAGGCTGACTATCAAGCTACCAAACCACGTTAAAGCACTAAACAACTAGGGACCAGAATACTTGGCAAACTGTCTTCCTCTATATAGACATTGTAGATTCCTACAACCTTCAGAGGTGGGTCCTGTGGCTGGTGGACATCTTATGACATCACAAAGGCAGGTTCTCTCTGTAGTAGCACCAACCCTTCAAAATACATTTCCTTGTGCAATTCAGAAGATACCCACTGAGATAGGCTTTCAAGGCCTACTGAAAATTATTCCATCATGTTTTCCCGGGCTCTTAATTTTCTGAACTGCTCTGTTTTAACTCTTTGCTTAACAGTATACTGATTTTTTATTGCTATTTGATATTGTGCATTTACTTTTTGCTTGTGATTTTATGCTTGTAATTTAAACTGCTTAGAGATGGTTAGATTCAGTGGCATATAAGTTACGAAAATAAATAAATGAAACACGCCCTTCTCAAGCATTCTCCTCCCCTACCTCTGTAACTGAATATACATGCCAGATACAATACAGTATTATTTTTTTCTTTTAAAGTTAATATTCATCTTCAGGCCAAAAACCATAAACCTCTTGGCTGCATCTCTACAATTTTGTTTCAGATATTTTTGTTGCACATCAGTTGTAGGCAACCTCTGTCCCTCCAGATGTTGCTGAACCTCCCATCGTCTCTGGCCACTGGCCATGCTTGCTGGGGCTGATGGGAATTGTAGTTCAACAACATCTGGAGGAACAGAGGTTCCCGCCCATACAAGAGGATAGAGCTGAAAAAATGCAGACCACATTTTTTCAACAATGAAATCGTTTTAGATTATTTAAAGTTATCAGCTCAAATGTATTAAAGAATAAATTTGTTTCTTTTGTTCTTTTCCTGACTAGGAAACAAAAGAAGAAGCCCTTTTTAAAATGCCACAGTTAATCCTGTTTTTCAGCTTATTGCTCCACACACATTTGCACTGACCACACACATTTGAAATCCCTGCCCCCCAAATCAGTTACAAACCTCCTCAGTCAGAAACTCGCTTACATGAATAGGAACTGCGAGGGCACAGCTATTGCAATTGGAATGTGCCTAGTGCCTTTATGATAGCTCCCTGGAAGTCTTGAGAGTCACAACTCATTCAGCCAAAGGAAAACACACGGAGATTGGCTCTTTGAAAATTAAGCCAGTGTTGTGCTTCTTCAGCCAGCCAACACGCTGGAGAAAACCACGCTTTTGTACTCCTCAAGACTCACACCAGTTCATTTCGGGGCCAGCTACAGCATGTTGCGTGCCCTGTGGTGTTCTGCAGACAGCACAATGAAGCTCCCATCTCTCGGAGGCAACACTAATTAAGTTAACAGCAAGAAGCTTGTACCACTACACAACCTACCCAGAGCTCTCAACCGCCACAAGCAATGTCCTGGCATAACTTTAACCAATGATTATAATTAAAGTGCAGCCAGCTTCTGTCTTTTTTCTTCTTCTCCCCACCCCTCCTCCCAACAAAGCATTCTGTTTGAGTGCGGAACCCATCCAAGTTCTGCATTAATCTTTAACAAGAGCGGATTCTCTTGCAGCGGTAAGGCTGCTTCTTCATTAAAATCTGCCCCTTCACTTTCCCTACTGCTACATGTGCCACTTCCAGTCTACACCTGAACTGACCTGCAACAAGAGCAGTTTGCAGCACTGCTTAGTGGTCTAGAAAGATTGCAAGCTGAAGCTAAGGAACCGAGTATGCATTCTTCCTCATGCAATGCTCTAAGACAGTGGTTTTCAACCAGTGTATGCCGTGGCACCCTGGGGTGCCTTGAATGATAGCAGGGTGCCGTGCGCAGCACTGGCCTCTATCCCTCTTTCCTTTCCCCCCTTCCTCTGCTACCCTCTTGCATCTCTGCACAGTTGTTTGTTGCAGCAGCCCTGGCTATAAGCTCTGTAGACCTCTCTTTGGGGCGGTGGGGGGGGGGGGAGAGAAGCTCAGAAACCAGGTGTGGCAGTAGTGGCTGCCAGGAGGACACCCAAGAAGAGGAGAGAGGATAGGAGGCTCCTATAGTAATCATCATCATCATCATAAATTTTATTTATACCCTGCCCTCCCCAGCCAAGACCGGGCTCAGGGCAGCTAACAGCAAATATAAAAACAATTGATTGAAATATAGCTTAAAATACAAGATTAAAATACAACATAAAAACATTAAAATGCAGCCTCATTTCAGTGGAAACTCAAATCCAAAACTTTTTTTGGGATGAAAATGTCAAGTCTTCACCAAGGCTAACTATCCAGGGTGGTCCTACATGGGCCAGAAAAAAGTCAGGGAAGTCCCCAAATAGGAGTTCCAACACAGAAGGAGAAAGGAAAAAAAGAAAGAAAGAGGGGGAGGGAATCAAATTGATTCCAAGCCAAAGGCCAGGCGGACGGAACAACTGTGACTTACAGGCCCTGCAGAAAGAAATCAGATCCTGCAGGGCCCTGGTCTCATGAGACAGAGCATTCCAGCAGGCTGGAGCCAGAGTTGAAAAGGCCCTGGCTCTGGTTGAGGCTAATCTGACTTCCTTAGGGCCCGGGACCACTAGGGTGTTGCTATTTATGGACCTTAAGGTCCTCCTTGGGGCATAGTAATTAGTAACTCCAGTTCAGTGGCAGTTAGCAGGGTGAAGCTGCTGGCAATTGAGAGTAATGCGGCAGTGAGGTCATCAGGGTTGTGGGTGCTTTCCCAATGCTTCACCCCAACAGCAATTACTGTGGGCTGCTACTGCCCCAGTTCTTCATTAATTGACTGGCAATGGTAAAATGATTCCCACCATTTCTTTCTTTCTTTGTTTCCTAAAGGTGTAATTTCATAATTATCTTTGAAAGAAACCTTTAGAAGAGCAGCAGAAGCTTCCACTTCCTCTGGGGTTAAACTGGGTCTATAATAAGCAATAACTTGTATTAACTTCTCTCATATTATGCCTGCTGAAAATTAATTACCACTTGAACTGATGTATAGCAATTGTACATTCTTCCTATTGTTTCCTGCAACAGCACCTTTGGAGTAAAAAAATATATATAATTACAACCAATAGCTTTAATTCAAAGGGGGGTAATTATAAGGCAACGTAGGGGAGTGAAGGGAGAATGATGCCATTTTCTAGTTAACTGAAGCATTTAAAGATTTGCTACCCTGTTCTTGGAGCCTAATTAAGCGTTTCTATTAAAATGCCCATGAAAACCGCAATTTATCCATGCAGTGATTGAGAGACTATTGGGATTTAGGGGTCCAAACATGCAATCAATGTTATTCTGAGGAGGCATTCCAAGACTTTGAGGGAAGGATATATTATTATTATTATTATTATTATTATTATTATTATTCAGAATCAGCATATATACCATGAGGCCAGGATTCCACTGGCATTTTGAGAACACCTACACATTATCTACACATTTATTCAAAGAGCTTCAAGGCAGGTAAGTTGCTTTAAGTTGCTTTTAATATTGTTTTTAATGCTGTAACCTATCCTGAGACCTTAGGGTGAAGGGTGGATAATAAACAAACAACAACAACAAAGACACTGCACAGGAATAAAAAAGACTACTGTTGCCACATAATACCTGTTCCAAACAATAAAACAAATACAATCCCCCTTCACTCCCCAACAATACTAACTTACAATAATCTACTACCAAGCCAGGTTCAAGGTTCTTGTATTCATTTGCGTGGCGAGTTCCCGCCCCCCACCAGGGTAAATAAAGACACGAGACACCATAATTTAAGGTTAATTGGGCGAATTAGGCCACAACTTTATTGAATTCAGGAATAAGAGGCATTGGCTTAGGCATTGGTCCTAACGACTATCCGGCTCCAGCCCGTTTGCTGGAGACACGGGGAAGGGATAACCTTATATCGGGGGAGTCTCCTGCCGAGGCACGTCGACTAGGAGCTCCCCCGGGTCACCGCTCTGGGGCGTGCCTTTGGCCCTCACCTCCATAGGCTTCGGACAGGGCCACGCCCCCCGGAGTCCTTTAACGGACCACCCTTCGCTCGCTGGGGGGAGGTGATGGCGTTCCTCCCCCCCCACACATCCTCTTAACCCCTTCTTACCAATGCCTACCGCCAATGCCGAGAAGTTGTGACGAGTGGCTACGAGGTAGGCGAAAAACCAAAAGGCCAGAAATCGCCAATTGGGAAAAATTCCTACCATGCCCCTTGCGGCGACAGACCGAAGTCCATAGCAAAGTCCAAGACCTACCTAACCCTAGTTAAAGGGAGGGAGGGTGGGAAAACGTGGGGGCGAGCCGGCGAAAAGAGGGCGAGCCCCCTCTGCACCGGCCCTAAATAGGGCAGGCCATGCCCCCCAACCAGCCAGCTGATTGGCTGGCTGGGGGGGCAGACCTGACCGGGAATCCCCTGCTCTCGCGGGGACTGGGACCAGCCCCCGCTCATGTGGGGTGGGCGTGAAGCCCGCAACCCCACCTCCTGGGGCAGGCCGGAAGTGGCTTTACAAAGCCCTGGGCAACTTAGGTCTATCTCAGGGATCACCAGAACCCTTAAATCTCAGCTCAGTCACTGAGGTCATTTGCCAGAGCGCCATTGGATATTCGCCAAGTTCTCAACATTCGTTTAATAACAACAACAAAAACAGAGCTCTTAGTGTCATTGATCCAGTATTGTGGGACAGTCTGCCAATAGGCACCTTCTGTTCCAGCTTTTAAATGCCTGCTGAATACTTATTTATTCCACAAGGCCTACAGACCCTCCAAGTGTCCCTATTTTCCAGAGACAGTCCTGGATTTACAGAAGCCACTCCACTTTCTGATTTGATCCCGGAATGTCCCACTTTTCCTTAGGATGCCCCTATTTTCATGGGTGAAATGTTGGAGGGTATGGAGTTATCCAACCCCCAGACATCTGAAGGCAGCCCTGTATAGGAAAGGTTTTTAATGTTTACTGTTTTATTATGGTTTTATATATGTTGAAAGCCACCCAGGGTATAAATAGTACAATTTTTATGGAAAAGGACATCCCTATTTTCATCAGAGAAATGTTGAAGGGTATGGACCTATGCAGACAATTAAGAATACAGCTTTCCACAACAGTTCGTTGATGTCTAAGTTTAATATTTTTATATGGTTTTTTGCTGTATGGCTTTATGTACTTTTGTTGTAAACAGCTATGGTAACCCACCCCTAACTTGGACAGCCACTTCAGGAGGATGCCATGGTTGATGGTATCAAAAGCAGCTGAAAGGATGAGAAGAATTAAAAGGGACATATTTCCCCTGCTTCTCTCCAGACAGAAGTCATCCTACAGGGCGACCAAAGCAGTTTCTGTGCCAAAACCTCAACTGAATGGATCTAGAAAACCAGTTTCCTTCAAGCGCGCCTGGAGGAATTTAAGTTGAAGCTATTCTAGCAAATGATGGTGAACTCTTCAGAAACTCTGTGTTTATATATATCTTTCCCTTGACACCCGCTGCTTCAGTTCATGTTGTCAGTTGGATTGAAGAAGAGTCATATGTGGGGATTTTTTTTCTTGTTACAGGCATACCTTGCCCGTCCTTCAGAAAGAGCCAGGTGGCTTACAGCAGGTTTGTGAAGACAGCTTTGATATATCAGCAAGGCTCAAATAACTATTTCAGTGTGTCTCTGTCTGACATAGCAGGGTACCCCAATCCACTCTGTTAAGCAATGGGGAGAGGAAGACCCAAGCAAAACTATGTGGTAGCCATTGTTAAGAACAAAGGCACAAACAGCTAGGTCCTAGGTTAATGAGAAAGTTGGGTAGCTCTTCATTTTGTTGTTGTTTAGTCGTGTCCGACTCTTTGTGACCCCATGGACCACACCCGCCAGGCACTCCTGTCTTCCACTGCCTCCCGGAGTTTCGTCAAACTCATGTCAGTAGCTTCGAGAACATTGCCCAACCATCTCGTCCTCTGTCGTCCCCTTCTCCTTGTGCCCTCAATCTTTTCCAGCATCAGGGTCTTTTCCAGGGAGTCTTCTCTTCTCATGAGGTGGCCAAAGTATTGGAGCCTCAGCATCAAGATCTGTCCTTCCAGTGAGCACTCAGGGCTGATTTCCTTAAGAATGGATACGTTTGATCTTCTTGCAGTCCATGGGACTCTCCAGCACCATAATTTTGAGGATAGCTCTATTCAGGGATTTCTATCTCTATGTGATTAGCATCACACACATCCATTATCTCCGTAATCCACTAAAAGAAACCCAAACTCCTGCCAGCCCATATTGCAGATCCTGAGGCTAGGAGAGCAAAGGTTTGCTAGAAGTCACCTAGAGCAGTGGTTTTCAACCAATGTGCCGTGGGACTTGGGGTGCCTTAATGGTGGTCAGGGGTGCCGTAGGAAACACTGGACCCTCCCCTCTCCTCTCCTCTCCTCTCCTCTCCTCTCCTCTCCTCCCCTCCCCTCCCCTCCCCTCCCCTCCCCTCCCCTCCCCTCCTCTGATGTATTCTTGCATCTAGCCTCCCAAAGGTTTGCACAGCTGTTTGTTGCAGCAGCCCTGACTACAAGCTCCCCAGGCAAATGGTGCCTCTGGGGCTGGCCAGGGGCTGCTTCCCAGGTTCCTGTGGGGCAGTGTGAGGAGGCACCTTTCTTTGGTCAGAGGGGACAGTTCAGAGGCCAAGGGTGGCAGCTGTGGCTGCCCAGAGGACTCCCAAGGAGAGGAGAGATGGGAGAGGAGAGGAGGCTGAGGGAACACTCCACAAGGGAGGATGGCTGAAAAAGGGAGAGAGGCGGCCAGTTCTGCAGACAAGTGGTGACATAACTGGGCTCCTGAGTCCCACAGGGTGCTGCAGAAAGAATGTAGTTGGTCAAGGAAGCTGTGGACTCAAAAAGGTTAAGAAAAAAACCTCTGACCAAGGGAGTTAGTATCAAGAGCTTCCAGGCTCTTACCGTCAGAAAGTTATTCCTGATGTTTCACGGGGAAATCCTTGGGTGTGTGCCAATGGGCATTGCCAAGGTTATTCTGAGCAATGATGTAAATCACTTTTAAAACTAGGTTTGGAACAGAGAGGAGAAGTGGGGGGAGCAGACAGAAAGGGGTGCTTCTTTTGGCAAGCTGTTCTTGGAATGACAAGGAGGAACTCCATGCAGTGCTGACTGGAGGAGGCTGCAGTACCAAGAGACCAGGGACCATGACTAGCTATTGCTTTGGATCCAAGCTGAAAGGAGCCATGAGGGACACTTTTGGGGCATAATGTTCTGTGCCCCCCTCCACTGAAGGCTTTAGGTGTAAATATGTGTAGAACATACCATATTTCTTAAAGATATGACAGTCTCTGCTGTGTCTCAATTCCCAACAGAAACACAACCCCGGGTAAGTGCCTTGAACCCACTAGAATCTTGCTACTGCTCAGTGGAGATTGTGAATGATGCACAACCTCTGTAACAATACATATAATTCTGAATGACTGGTTTTATGGATTCTCCACACCCACCCACAGTGAGTGACATTTTCAACCACATCGTATTTTCAGTTTATGAAGTGAGTTTCATATTTTGACATGACTTATCACTTCAGGGTTGCACCAGATATCTTAAATGGGTCAATTTAATGCTCTCTAAGCTGATAGTATATTACCAAATGTTATTAAAACCACTTGTAGATGGCCATTGCAGCTATATATCAAAGCCAAAACAAATATTGAAGCTTGGGTTTTCCCCAAAAAAGGCCTGTAGAAATGTAATTACTATAAACTATAAGCCAATATCTTCCCACTCTTTATCCAACAATACATAATGACAGTAGGAAAGGACTGTATATGCCCCATCTCTGCAAAACAGAGTTGTTCCACCTGGCCTTTGGCTTAGAATCAGTTTGATTCCCTTCCCTTCTTTCTTTTTCCTTTCTCCTCCTGTGAAGAGGCTGCATCCTAATGTTTTAATGCTGTATCTTAATCTTTTAAATTGTATTTTAATCAACTTGTTTTATTATTGGTTGTTAGCCGCCCTGAGCCCAGTCTTGGCTGGGGAGGGTGGGGTATAAATAAAAATTTATTATTATTATTGGCAGTGCATAACAGAAACTATTTATTTATTTAAAGTACGTTAAAGTATGTTTTCAGCAGAAAAAAGGCTCCGAGAGTGGGTTACAAGTATCTCTGCCTGCAGGATTGAAATCTAAAAGACACAGCACAAAATAAAAAGTGATTGGGGAGGGAGGAGGAGAAACTAACTCAGACTTTGGTTTTAAATTACAAGCTACTTACAAGAACCAGCTAGAATGAAAGGATTCAAGGAGAGGAGGAACCAAATGTTGCTGGTCCAATCTCTCCCTCTTTTATAGCCTAATACAATGAAAGGTTGCTATTGGATGGCACTTGAGGGAGCAGCTTGACGAAGCTGGTCTTTCAACGGAGCAGACTCTGCAGTCTGATCTCTCCTTCTGTTATCAGTCATAAATCCCCCACTTTGCAGAGGGCAGGAGAGCGGAGCACAAGGTGCCTTGATTTTTTTTCAATATTTTAAAAAAAATAAATTCTTTGGCTGCATATAATCTTGTCCCTTTCTAAAATTTATTTACTGATGCGTGTTTTTCTTTTTATAAGGAGGTTTTTCAGGGCAGTGAAGGACATGTGTCCTGTTCTGTCATGGCTAAAAATTGGCCGCTGTTTCTTTAATGCTTAAAAAGCTGGGTCAGCATGAGTCAGCAGCCTGCACCGGGTTATATATATACAGTGGTACCTCGGGTTACATACACTTCAGGTTACATACGCTTCAGGCTACAGACTCTGCTAACCCAGAAATAGTGCTTCAGGTTAAGAACTTTGCTTCAGGATGAGAACAGAAATCGTGCTCTGGCGGTGCGGCAACAGCAGGAGGCCCCATTAGCTAAAGTGGTGCTTCAGGTTAAGAACAGTTTCAGGCGAAGTACCGACCTCCAGAACGAATGAAGTACTTAACCCGAGATACCACTGTATAGTGAGAAATGTTAGTTTGTTGCTGGGTTGGTTGGTTGGTTGGTTGGTTGGTTGGCGAAAGCAGGTAGTGTTGATGTGTGTAAAGTTGGTCAGTCGCTTTTGCAGAAAGGCTTTTAAGAATAAAAGCAGAAAGTACTCTTCTCGTGGACTCTTTTATGCTGACAAGGGTCCAAGGACCAAGTTGAGGCGACAAAGGGAGGTCAGAACCTTCCCCCCCCCCCAAACACTGACATGTTCCCTGTTGGTGGTGGAAGCAGTTGCCCTTCTTCCAATAGGAAATGCTCTGCCATGGTGGGAGGGACCAAAAATGTGGGATTGAGGACAGTCAGGTGTGTGTGTGTGTGTGTGTGTGTGTGTGTGAGAGAGAGAGAGAGAGAGAGAGAGAGAGAGAGAGAGAGAATGTCCCTATTTTCATTTGAGGAATGTTGGAGGGCATATGATGCTTCTCTGCACTTTTTATTTTCTTTTCGAGATGGAGGGATGCTTCTCCCTTCCAGTGTAGCTAACTATATGTTTGCAATACTTTTTGCCACTTCATTCTCTCGGGACTCCTGCTTAATGAAGCTCTGCTTTTTGTATGTTTTCACAAAACAAGCAACGTGGATGCACATGAATAAATATCTGAAGATGGTTTGGAAATGTTAGTGCTCAAGATTAGTTCTGTGGGAAGCAAGTCTGTGTCCATGCAACCAGGAATAGCTCCATCTTCTTCTTCAATAGCCAGCGTTCCTCCTTGCTAAGTTCGGAGTTGGAATATTCAGGCTTTCCAAAGAATTCAGACAATTAATGTGATGGTATGCCACCATGTATGCAGGTGGCGCTGTGGGTTAAACCACAGAGCCTAGGACTTGCCGATCAGAAGGTCTGCGGATGGAATCCCCGCGATGGGGTGGGCTCCTGTTGCTCGGTCCCTGCTCCTGCAGTTCAGTTCAAAAGCACGTCAAAGTGCAAGTAGATAAATAGGTACCGCTCCAGCGGGAAGGTAAACGGCGTTTCTGTGTGCTGCTCTGGTTCTGGTTCGCCAGAAGCGGCTTAGTCATGCTGGCCACATGACCCGGAAGCTGTATGCCAGCTCCCTCGGCCAATAAAGCGAGATGAGCGCTGCAACCCCAGAGTCGTCCGCAACTGGACCTAATGGTCAGGGGTCCCTTTACCTTTACTTTATGTCACCATGTACAGGCAAAAATGTATTCTTATGCTATGAAACATGCTGTCCACTAACACATGTATATGAATGTAAAGAGCTGGATAAGGCCAAAGGTCTTATCTAGTTCAGCATCATTTTAAGGATGCTTTAGCTAAGATTCTTGCATGGCAAGGGGTTGGACTACATTACCGTCGGGTCCCTTCCAGCTCTACAATTCTATGATTTTATATTGCCTTCAGTGGCCAAGCAGATGCCCATGGGAAGCCCACAAATGACTAGTGTCTATCGATAGCCACCAAGCCTATTATTATTATTATTCCCATGCTTCACCCTAAAGTTCCAGGGCAAGTCACCACAATATAAAATACAGCATTAAAACAGTTTAGGAACACAGTTACAAAAATTATACATCTTGCGTATCAAAGGCGCATCTTCAACATTAACCAGAATCTGCAAATGATAGTATTATGCTGTTTTAAATGTGCATTTTATATTTAATTTTCTTCTGTAATGTTTTATTCTGAATTGTTTTACCTGATGTTTTAACATTCATTGTGAATCGGTGTAATTTTTTTTCTTAAAATGGTATAGAAATGATATTATTATTATTATTATTATTATTATTATTATTATTATTTATTGAGAGGGAGTCCCACAACCTAGAGACTGCCATGTGATATTCCTCAGCTCATGCCTTGGGGGGAAAACCCCTGATATCAACAAAGTTATTGAATCAGAAACTATAACTGTGAGTTAGATGTTAAACCTGCAGTTATCTATCCCTACTATACAATTTGTCAAAAGAAGGGGTAACTAGGAACAGCAGCCTTGAATCAGTCTAACAATCAAGGCTTACAGATTCCCTGATGAACTCAACACTAGCTTATTTCATATGGCATAAGGCTACCATTTCAGACTGAACTCATTGTTTTGTTGCATGGTCAATTAGCTGTAGCAACAGGTACATAATGACATAAATTGGTAATCTTTGCCACCACCATCCTAGAGTCTCATCACTTAGCTTTCACAGGAGAACTAAAATTATTTTCTGCTAAACATTCAGAAATAAACATTGCTGATGGATAAATCATGGCCTTTTCAAATGTATGAATGCCACTGGAAACTGCTAAAATTACTCCAGCCACATTCCTGACTAACTCTAGGATTCTACATTTCTACTCTGAAGCTTAATGGATGGAGGTATTTGGTAGGTATCCTTTCTTATCTCTGCATATGTACCAAGGTAGTCAAAATAGCTATCTGTCCATGATTACAATCTTTGTGGGTGGGAAGAGATGGACACACTAAGGAAACGAACAGAAATTGGCAGAGCAGAAGGCATCTGATGAGCAAACTTCTCCAGCATACCTTAAAGCATTTAGAATTCCTTGCAAATGGAGTTTTTAGGGCAACAAGGAAGCTAGGAAGCTAAAAAGCTCTTCTAATATGCAAGATAAAAGGCAGAGTGCAGAATTAAAGTACAACATATCCTTTTGCTGTCAGTAGTAAAAGTAATATTAACAGACACATCCATGGAAGATGAAAAAGCATCTTGGTAAAAGTTCTTCTTTTGATATCCAGTTAACCAACTGTAAGACTGCTCAGTAGATATTTTCAGTATGTACTCACAGCCTATATATCATTTAGCATCCCAACTGCATTTTGAAGATGCATCATGGAAAGCTTGCACAAAGGTGCTGGCAAATACAATTTGGAAAGGTCAAACAAAAGGGACTTGTTCCGACAGGCTTGTTTACTAGTTAAGTGATGATCTGCATGTATTTATGAGCCATCAAGAAACAAATACGACCAGTATAATTTCACACTTCCTCACATCACTTTCAGCACAGTGATTGTTGGTTGAGTAAATTCACAAATTTGGCAGAAAGTCAGAGTGTGGAGTAAATTCAGTAAGTTCTAACAAATTCAGATAAAGGATCATGGGTGAACCACTACTGACTGACTAGAACCAAATTCATGCATTTGTCTGAAGTGCAAGAGCCCAAAAGGTTGACAGGACAGGGGTGTACATGCAAGTCCCATCACCAGGGTTCCTGGGCACAAATTGAGCATGGAAGTTTAAAGAGAGTTTCTAAGCATGCGTGGTTGATTGAACCAACTAACAGATTTTTTTTTATATAAAACCTAGAATTCTAGATAATTGACAAATAAATTTTGCTCTGGTCAACAGTAGGGCTGGGCGATATCTGGTTTGCAACATCATGATATATCACCAACTAAACACTGCAATATACCGATATATTGTGATGTCTGAAATAAAAATGAAGCTATGTTGAGGCATTGGTTGACTTCATGGTTTTTCTTGCATCATGATTTTTGCATAGCGCACACACATGCACACACATTGTGATTCACAACATATTGCCAGGTCAAAAAATATGAAACCGATATCACGATATGAACTTCAAACCGCTTTTGGATGATATATTGATATATCACCCAGCCCTAGTCAATGGCAAAGGATGTACATGGCAAAGGATGAAGGAGTGTTACATTTGCTCGATTCATATTCTGCTTAAGACAGCTAGGACAAAGTTGGGCGAAAATGTTATAACATGTGAAACCACAGACTGCTAAGCAACCTGATATAACAAGTAAACAATTATTTTAGCAGCATGCTGAAATCTTTGTGTAATCCTCTACACAAATGCTACGTTGTTGGCATCTGTCAGTCATGGGAGAAAATGGAGGAGCGAGCCTTTGGGGGTGAAGTCAAACTTTTGGAGAATTCCAGCACTTTTTGTGGCTGTAGAGACCAATACGGGAGAGGCATGTTTTGTTGCAGCTGGGGCAGATGAAGGCATCGGGTTGTGATGCTGCAGATGCACCATGGTGTTTTTGCTCTATGTGCTCCTCCCAATGTTATTCTCATCTGGTCACTGCTGTTAATATATGGACTGATGGTGTGTCTCCAAGCACTGCGGCTGTCTCCAAGGGGTCCCCACTTGGCAAGGTTGATGCTGCCAGCCTTCATGTCTCATTTGCAGATATCTTTGTAACACAGAGTTGTCTGCCAATGGGCCTGGTCCCTGAAGCCATAAATCACATCCTTGAGGATCCTGCCATCTTCCATTTTGTGGACATGATTGAGCCAGCATAGATGTCACTGAAACAGGAGTGCAAACATGCTGGGAATGTGGGCTTGGGAGAGCACATCTTTGTTTGAAACTGCCATGTGATGCTCAAAATCCTCCTGATGCTCATCACTCCATCTTCTGTATCTCACTTAGGCCATACCTTGTATCTCCTATGAGAAATTTCTAACTTTTACCTCCTCCTGCAGCTTTGCTCTCTTTCTTTCAAAAGAGAAGAAGCACTCCGACACTCTATTAACTTAGCAGTGTTCACAGTGGATTCTAAAACATAGTCCTCCTGCTTCACATAAAAGGGAGTGTCTCCTTTGCCAGATACCTCCCATGTGACCAACGTTAGCCAAATCACACAAGAACTACTAGAGAACTCTCTAGAATTCAGTTACCAACCCATCCAATTTAAACACATAGTAAAGTGGTACCTCGGGTTAAGTAGTTAATTGGTTCCAGAGGTCCGTTCTTAACCTGAAACTGTTCTTAACCTGAAGCACCACTTTAGCTAATGGGGCCTCCCACTGCTGCTGCACCACCAGAACACAATTTCTGTTCTCATCCGGAAGCAAAGTTCTTAACCCGAGGTCCTATTTCTGGGTTAGCGGAGTCTGTAACCTGAAGCGTATGTAACCCGAGGTACCACTGTAATGCATACAAGCATTTACAATTTCAGTGAATTAAATCACTATACTTAACAGCCTGGGACGTGGGTGGCACTGTGGTCTAAACCACAGAGCCTAGGGCTTGCCGATCAGAAGGTCAGAGGTACGAATGCTCGTGACGGGGTGAGCTCCCATTGCTCGGTCCCTGCTCCTGCCCACCTAGCAGTTCAAAAGCACGTCAAAGTGCAAGTAGATAAATAGGTACCGCTCCGGAGGGAAGGTAAACGACATTTCCGTGCGCCGCTCTGGTTCACCAGAAGCGGCTTAGTCATGCTGGCCACATGACCCAGAAGCTGTCTGCGGACAAACGCTGGCTCCCTCGGCCCATAGAGTGAGATGAGCGCGCAACCCCAGAGTCGGCTGTGACTGGACCTAACGGTTACCTTTTACTTAACAGCCTGGGGTGGGTAGCAGTGAAGTTGGAGCCGATGGATGTTTTGGCAAGAGTGCCAGATTGATGACAGCACCCCTCTGGTACAACCACACAGCCCAAAACCCATTGCCACCCCACCCTTTCCAGGTAAGTAGCAGCGATGCTGGTGTTGGGAGGGCAATACTGCCCCATCACACATGCTGGCTGCCAGGTAGGTACATACAGTAGACAGTTATCCTTCAAGTAGCCATGTCCTAAGCCACCCAGAGTTTTAAAATTTTAAAAATGGCAGTTTAAATCTGGGCCTGTGCAGCTAACAAAGCATAGGTATATTTACTGACGGCGTGATTATCTGCAGTTGTTCAGACTTACGTTTTTGAATTGGTAGATTTATTGCTGTTCATTTGAAATGCCGGGAGCTGTTTTGGGCACAACCTTGTTGGAGAGCAGCAGACAAATAGGCATGATGAGGAAGATGGTGAGATTAATGCACAGCGGTGGGATTTTTAAAAAGGGAGCCTTAGTGTGCATTAATATGCATGTCACCTCACAGCACAGAGAAAAGGAGAGAGTGGGGGCAACATCTTTTCAAATATACAGAGAGGTAGAGATTAAGCAGCAGTCTTGGGAAGGAAAAGATGGTAAAAGGCAGGAAAGCATATGCAAAGCAGTGGCTACTCACTGACCTTTTTGTACCCTGAGAAATGGCCATTTATTTCCACATCAAAGCTCTAACATGAAAATCCAGTGAAGCCCTAAAATATAAACGGGCAAACCTGTGTTTTTTGTCATGTCAGATTGACCCTAAGAACAGCTGAACTAAAAATTCAGCTACACATGACATCATCTGTTGCCTCTTGTTGATGAATACACATTTTATACATGTATGTCAATATTTTGTTATACACACACACACACACACATCTATATAAAGAATCCAGGAACAAAAAGACAAAAACCAGCCATTATCCTGACAACTTCTTTAAAGAATTGGAAAAGAAATGAGACAAGCGCATAAAAGATACAAATGGAAATATTCCCTCAAACTGTCAGAATCTGAGAATATGAAAACAGAACATATGGGCGAAAGGTGTTGCTTTTAAATTTAGTTTTTCAGCGTTCACCTCAAGAAGGGAGGAGGGGGGAGCACACCACTTGCTATTCAGAATTGGCTGAGGCAAATGATGCCAAGATTTGACAGCCTGAATTTGCTATGCAAGATTTCCTTCTTTTGAAGATTAAGACACTTATCATTCAGTTATCGTTTTCCTTTCCCTGGAAATAGCTCCAGGCTTGATTCATTGGAAATGCATGCGCTATTTAGACGAGATTTGCAAAGCGACTGAAAAACATTTTACTAAGGTACATTGCATTCTTTGGTGGCATGTTGCTGATGTCCTTTTTCCATTGTGGCCACATTCACTCCAGAAATGTTTTCCGCTGTACACAGATAAAAAAAGGGCAGCAAATACAACCTTATGAATGCCCAATTTATTTATTTTTCCAAAAAAAAGATGCTGCCCTCAAATTCTATGTGCTTCGCTAGAATAGATTGTTTCTAGGCACTCAGCATCCATCAAGTAAATGCACTCTTCAGAACAGGAAATCCCCACGAAGACATGAAGAATATTGATGTGTCAGTCTTATTATGGTGAACTGAACAACAGAGAGAGAGAGAAAGGAAGGCACTGATGTACTATATAAGAACACTCTGAACACATGCAATACAATACATAAATGCATAGGGTTCTCTCACTCCTTTTCTGAATAGTGGCTAACAGTTCAGTCATGTTTAGTTCAATGGGACTAAGTCACAGACGTGTTTGTTGAAGATTTGAGGTCTAATATTATGAGCTAGGGACACAGGTGGCGCTGTGGGTAAAAGCCTCAGTGCCTAGGGCTTGCCGATCGAAAGGTCGGTGGTTCGAATCCCTGCGGCGGGGTGCGCTCCCGTCGTTCGGTCCCAGCGCCTGCCAACCTAGCAGTTCGAAAGCACCTCCGGGTGCAAGTAGATAAATAGGGACCGCTTACCAGCGGGAAGGTAAACGGCGTTTCCGTGTGCGGCTCTGGCTCTGGCTCTGGCCAGAGCAGCGATGCCACGCTGGCCACGTGACCCGGAAGTGTCTCCGGACAGCGCTGGCCCCTGGCCTCTAAAGTGAGATGGGCGCACAACCCCAGAGTCTGTCAAGACTGGCCCGTACGGGCAGGGGTACCTTTACCTTTACCTTTATTATGAGCTAAGACGTTCCCAATTTTAAACTCACATTCATTGCAAAGTCAGTAAGCAGCCTTGAGTAAACCACTCTTAATTGCAACAGGGTTGTTGCAAAACTTACTAAAATAAGGAATGTGAAGGCTTTTTCAGTGGTGGAAATGAACCATATTGATGCTAATTATTAACAAGCAATGAAGGCATCAAGAAGATTGTATTTATAACCTCTCAAGATCTCAAGCTGATATGTGGAAATAGTTTTTGGAATTTGATTGTAATAATTTGATTTGATATTTTTGAGCAACGTGGTTGATGTGTTGTAAGTTATGTTGTTTAATTTGTGATGTGAAAAATGAAAATTAGTAACTATATATATACACATGAAGGAATAGCATTTCATTTTCCTTTAAATGAGAAAAGCCAGCAAGAGCAAAATTTGTATTATGTTCATCTATGACAACTGCATAGGAAACAGCCCAAGGAGTTCTCCCTTCCTTTGAGAGGATTTGTTCAGTTATATGCTTTACACAAGGGACGCAGGTGGCGCTGTGGGTTAAAGCCTCAGCGCCTAGGGCTTGCCGATCGAAAGGTCGGCGGTTCGAATCCCTGCGGCGGGGTGCGCTCCCGCTGCTCGGTCCCAGCGCCTGCCAACCTAGCAGTTCGAAAGCACCTCCGGGTGCAAGTAGATAAATAGGGACCGCTTACCAGCGGGAAGGTAAACGACGTTTCCGTGTGTGGCTCTGGCTCTGGCTCTGGCCAGAGCAGCGATGTCACGCTGGCCACGACCCGGAAGTGTCTCCGGACAGCGCTGGCCCCTGGCCTCTTAAGTGAGATGGGCGCACAACCCCAGAGTCTGTCAAGACTGGCCCGTACGGGCAGGAGTACCTTTACCTTTACCTTTTTATGCTTTACACAACACCAGAATGGCTGCTTTCAAGATACGTTTCCATGACCCATAACTGTATTTTATTCTGTTTCATAAAATGTATATACTGCTTAGAAAACCTCATGTACTTCTTCTATGTCAACAGATAATTTGTTGGGTTGAATTTTTTTTTAATCGGCAACAGATGAAACTTCTTAGAGAATTTCCTCCCCCACCCCCCCAGAAAATGTCCCTTTCCGGTTCTCGCCCTGTACACTGAAGACTGTTTCACATAATACACAGAGGCAAACCTTTATTTGCTACCATGCTAGTACTCAAAAGGAGATTGCAATCAATCATGGCTCCCTGATGGGTGTCCCTGCATTTATTTTTACAAAGGGCACTGAGCATCCTTCAAGTGCTATGTGCAATCACTCCCTCTAATGATGAACTCAGGTGGTGAGTGCTAACAGAATGGAGGAAAAATGAGGCCACTGATCAATAGAACTATTACTATTATTAAATTCATTTACCTAGTTAGTCATTTAATAGAAAAGAACATAAACAATATAAACAACATAAAAAATTAGAGTCAAAGGCATAGCATAAAAACAGACAGCAGTACATTGCAGTATTATGCCTTCCAAGAGCACCAGGTGACTCAGGTAAACCCCCAAACTAAGTACAAAAATCCCTTCAAAAAACCCCCGAGAGAGATGGGTAGGAAAGACCAACAAGGACTGAGCATGCTCAGCATCCATGACCTATCCAGTGTCAGCTGTGGGGGGGTGGGGGGGAAGAAAGCTGAGATTGTGGTCTGCGCCTGGAAGACATGATTGGCCATAACCCTGAACAGTCTGGAAGGAGGACACACTGCAACATTTTATTGCAGGTTCCCCACATTGGCAACCAAAATCAAACAATGACAAAAACGCATACAGTAAAGCCCACAAATTACACACATTTAACTCGTATGCTTTATGCGTGTGGCAAAAATTAAAAATTAAACTAAAAGGGGTGGAATTGCTAAAAGGACTTTAGCAATCCCAACTGCCATAGTAATAATAATAATAATAATAATAATAATAATAATAATAATAATAATTTATTATTTCTACCCCGCCCATCTGGCTGGGTTTCCCCAGCTACTCAACCACATTGAACCCAACGGATTTTGACTATACAGTATGTGATTTTGGCTTTAGGCATGATCCCTGGAATGTAACTCCTGCATAAGTTGTGGGCTAACTGTAAAACAAACAGCCATAATAAAATCACATTTTATATCAATAAGGGCAACAAGACAGAAAAAAATACATTAGAGATCCCCAGGTGAATAAATAGGTCTAATTTGCTCTGTGTCTGAAATAATCAGGGAGGTCTCCCGGATGAGTAACTGATTCCAAAGTTGCAGTGTGATAACTGAGAAAGATCTGGCATGTTTCCAGGTGTACGTGAGTGCTAAAATGCTTTGACTTGTGCTGAATCAGCACTGCTTAATTTCTTTCAGCACTACATTATCAATGCAGACAATCCCCACAGCAGGAAGTAATCAGTCATTCAGAGAGTCGGTCATCAGATTAGCCTGGAATCTCTGGGGCAGAGTGTTCTGAGTAGAACTTCACTTTGAGAACCTAGAGTTTATAATACCAGGCTACCTGGACTACACAGTTTGACTCGATATACGGTAGCAATAGGGGAGAAATCCCATTCAGTTCATTTTTAAAGGCAAGGCCATGTAATTTACTCTTTCCAAAACAGTGCACAAATCAAAACACAGCCATCTTTTTGAGTCTGGCATTTCTCCAGGTTTTGCAATGCAGTTCTTCAGTCAACTAATGTGTACAAGAAACATGCACAGTGCAATGCGGACAGTGAAAATGCTGACCCTCTGTGTTTTCTGTTGCTGCTGGTGAAACATCTTGGTTCAGGCAAGTTCCCATTCCATGTGCTTACCAACCCTGTTCCTAGGTGCCCAGTCACCAGGACGCTGTTTTTGATTGGTAATACGGCTTTGTGGCCCAGAGCAAGAGTCTGGGTTGCCATGTTCTTGTGAGTTTCAGTGTTGCTGATGCTGTGGTAGTGGCCCAAAGGACCACAATAAATGTGATAATGTGTACCCCTGTAAATCCTTGAGTGTGCTTCTAATAGAGAAGTAATGGTAGCCTGTTACTTTATGAAACTAATAATTTTGCAAGTTCCTGCCCCCCCCCCACAAAAAAAAATTGGGGCAGAAATACAGCTAATATGTGAATCACAAAGATACAGCTCAAAGCTAGAACTTAAGTTGCTACATGGTGCAAAAGGCTACAAGTAACACAGGTTCCCAACATGCACACTAATGCAATGTAACAGAACACAGTGGGAATCAGAACTTAATCAGTAGAAATTGCTAGTGCTTATTGTGCATGTGTAAAATGTGAAATGAGGTAATGATGTATATGATTGGTGAAAATTGAAATGCTTTGTTTGGAACGTTATAAATACCACTGCCTGGATCAGCGGGCAGGGCTGAAGTTTTGCAGAACGATCCTACTGTAACCTATTGCTTTGCAATAAACAACACTGGACTCCTAATGCCTCACGTTTCTGAGTTTTATTGGCATAAACTCAGGAGATAAGCTATTTTTGGCTTACAACAATGCCACCCAGTATCAGAGACTGAACCAATGTAGATCACGGCCCCCATGGTGTGTGACAGACTGGGAGGGAGCAGTTATGTTGCTGTATTTATGATGCTATACTGCCCTAGATAGAGGCGGATGAATGAGCTAGTTGTAAGTTATGCTCAACACTGCTATGCATTTTTGTAGACAAAACATTTGCTCTATAATAACTGTTTGACTGGGGATTATCTGTATATATGGGAGTGAGGCTTGGATGTGGAAGACTGCTAATGATGCATTTAGGAGAGGTTATTGTGGGTTTTTTCTGAACAGGGGGCAGTACAGCTATATACAAATCAATTGCCTGTACAGAACAATTTCATATATTGCAAAGTTTCAAATAAATTCAGATGCCAACTGAATTTATTAATTAAAACCTAACAAATTTAATGTCCCACCCCCCACAAAAAAACACTGTTTATCTGTTTCATTTTCATACTGCCCTTCCTCCTGTGGGAGCTGATGGCATCAAAGAGCATAATAAACACACAATCTATGCAATACAAATACCTTTCAAATAAATCCTTCAAAAGCTATATCCAAATAATACTACCAGCTGACATTACACTTTTCTCAAAGGCCCAGATGAACAAATATATATTTAGTCTGTGTCTTAGCAGCAATGTTTATCAGAGCAACAGACACAAGGAAAGGAGTTGATAAAGACCACTTAAAAACTTTTCAGGACAGTGGTACCTCGGGTTAAGAACTTAATTCGTTCTGGAGGTCCGTTCTTAACCTGAAACTGTTCTTAACCTGAGGCACCACTTTAGCTAATGGGGCCTCCCGCTGCTGCCACACCGCTGGAGCACGATTTCTGTTCTCATCCTGAAGCAAAGTTCTTAACCTGAAGCACTATTTCTGGGTTAGCGGAGTCTGTAACCTGAAGCGTATGTAACCCGAGGTACCACTATAATTTCAACACAATAATTTTAGAAGCTCCTTGTCAGAGAGGTACCACTGTAATTTCAACACAATAATTTTAGAAGCTCCTTGTCAGAGAGGTAGGATGTATTTCAGGCATTTTTTTTTAGCAAGCTGGAGGATTAAATGTATTTATTGAAGAGTCTCCCTTCAGAAATCGATCCATATTATTTAAGATGCTAAACCTTTCAACAGCCTACTTACATGATACAGTATTTAAAAAAATTGGCCAAAACAAAATCCAAGAAGTAATGACAATTCGTAATAAGGGAGCAAGAGAGTAAGAAGAAATAGCATGCAGAAATGGTGCAGAATATTGTAGTGCAGATAATCAGAATGAGAGTGCAAATGTGTGTGGTTGGGATCATTTCTTCTCCTCCTCCCTGGATTTTTTTAGGGCAAAAAACTTGAGTTTAATGCAGTGGGATGTGAACTGTCAAAAAATAAAAGGGGGGGGGGGAATCTGGGAAATATAGAATCTCCTATAAACATGACACATTTCTTCCTCCATATTGTTATCTTCCACTGCCTTTCAAGAGATTGCATACACACGAGTGGGAGGTTATCTTTTAACACTGAGCCCAAACAAGAAGCAGCATTCATACACAATATGTTCACACCACCATTTGGAACACTATTATTATTGCAGATATTACAGACATGGAAATATTATGAATCACCATGTCAACACAATTCAAATTTCTGGTCTAAAAATATTCCTTTAAAAAAACCTGAAATAAATCATTAGCTCTGTATGTAGGGCCAGTGGAAATGTCAGAAGTAAGAGACTTATTCATATTATATTTATTTCTAGTGCAAGAGGATCAGAAAGACCTCCGGCAACAGATAAATTGCACTGCTTATTTGAAAAATTCAAGCAAACTCAATAGCATGAAGGGCTGCCAACACGGGCAGTGCTGCACTGCTGACATGGCTTCCCCATGTAATGTGCCTGTCATGGGGCCAACAGGCAGAGCAGGTCGTTCACAGGTCAGAGAGAGAGAGAGAGAGAGATTAAAACTTAGAAACATTGAACATTAGAACTTAGAAACAATGAACAAGAAAACAACCAGATATATAAATGGATTCAGTGGATTGAAACATCACCACAGCAATTAATTTCCAGATCTAAAATATCATTTGCTCAGTGTTATGTACTGAGTTGAATAGCATCCAAAATGCAGCAGTCTGATTGGTCCTAGAACAATAGGATTCAGAATGCAGCAGTCTGATTGGTCCTAGAACAATGCCAGCAGTATGACTGGCCCACAGGAGCCACCCAATCCAGCTCCAGGTGGAAGTGAATCCACAACCTGATTGGCCTACAGGATTGGCCCCACAATTAGTCAATCATGTGGGGCCCATTGTGTAAATAATGTATATAAAGCAGACATCCTGGGGGAACTTCTATTCCTTCTCACCACTATGAGCTGAATAAAGAGCATGAAATCCACTCTCGACTCCGAGTATATTTCACTCAGATTTGCAAAGCTGTCAAGGTGCAAAGAGAAAGCCTATGGGCACGTGAGCTTCAGAGAATGGCCTTGTTTTCTGGGAAATGACTTGATTGGAGGTGATCAACATCAAGGGATTTAAAGGGCAGAACAAACTATGGTATGGTAGATCTTCCACCTCAGAAACTCCAAATACAAATCCATTGTGCCAACAGGGTCCAATGGGATCTGCTGCTGATCATGACAACTAGCTTCATTTGGAAGCAAGTAGCCATGAAAGCTTGCTTAAGCTTGGGAAAAATAATCATGGCCTGATGATAATAGGTTTTATTATTGCCATTTTTAAAATTATCTCCACCAGCTTGGGGAGGAAACAGAATATAAGTTAGTTTCCCTATCAAATAGGATATTTTGATTAAAAAATCCAATCTCAAGTTTTCAGCTTAAGGAAGGACCTGAAGTCACTTGTGACCCAAGATTTACAATTTATAATATACCATAATGCAAAGTTTCAGATTGCACAGTTGGTTGAGTAGGGAACAACATGCATGGACTCTAGTTGAATGGAGTCTGACCTCAGCCTGAATCAAAGGTCCTGGATTGTCAGGAGACAAAAGAAAAAGCTTTTTAAAGAAGGATTTTTGCGATGTTCCCAGTTCTACAACCCAAGAGTCATCAGCTCCATAGAGAATTTGAGCGACTTCACTTTAGAAAGGTTTTAAGGCAGGGTTAATAAAAAGCCACTTTTAATGTAGCAAGGTTTCGTACAGTTGTTCTAGAACTTTGATATTTCCACATGAGGCTTCAAAGAAAGGGTCTCATTAAAAAAAACACCTCAATATATTTAAAGATCCAACATTGATCAGTCAGACACTTATCTCCTTACCAGATAAATATGAGGGGCTTATATCAAAAGACCATCACTTCTGTTTTTTAATAATTTATGGCTACATTTTCCTCACTACAGTTAAACCAGGCTCAAGGCAGCTTGCAGATGCTTTCTGGTATTAGAATTGGCTAATTTATATCAAAGATGGGTTCTAGCAATTAGATTAGACGCTACATCCACATGTAAAAAAGGCAACATAGAAATGCTTAGCAGCATCCTTGATAGACAGTTTGGCAATATAGTAACAGGTTAAACATTTGTAAATCATGTTTGGAAGCCTTAGTTCTGAGTAAAAATGCCTAGGATTGCAGTGTAAGGTTGCACAATTTTTACCCTGGTACCTGGGAGTAAGCTCCATTGGATACAGTGGGACTTACTTCTGAGTAGACAGTGTAAGTCTCCATTTACAAGACAGGAATAAATGTGCCACACATTTCCTAAGAAATAGCTGGCTACGGAAGCATTACTATTTAAAAAATTACAGTAAAGTGGATTGGTGACCTTTTCCTTCAAAATCATGTTGTTGTTGTTGTTTAGTCATTCAGTCGTGTCCGACTCTTTGTGGCTCCATGGACCAGAGCACGCCAGGCACTTCTGTCCTCCAATGCCTCCCACAGTTTGGTCAAACTCATGCTGGTAGCTTTGAGAACACTGTCCAACCATCTCGTCCTCTGTCGTCCCCTTCTCCTTGTGCCCTCCATCTTTCCCAACATCAGGGTCTTTTCCAGGGAGTCTTCTCTTCTCATGAGGTGGCTGTTAAGTTGTGGGTTGACATAGCAGACGACACAGCGATTTCTCCAAGTAGCTCTTTATTTTGTAAGCTGGAATAGAACTGACTGCAAACAGCTCAGCTGGCCTGCTTTTATAGGCAGCCGGCTGTCAACATTGTAGCAACAACAGCCCAGAGTTCCTGCCTAAAATAACTGACGTGGACCTGAGTGAAAACTATCTACAGACCTGAGTGAAAACTATATACAGTATCCCCCTGCTGGCCCAGGGTGAAACTTCACTACATAACACCCCTCCCCACCGAGATAAGGCGTTAGTTACAATTGTAATGGTTTCCTTATATACAGCACTACGCGTAATGGTTCAATTAGGCACAAAAGCATATCGGTTACATTTCCCATACTTAGACCAACAGTGATACATGTCCAACAACATAGTCCTTTAAATAAGTTGGGCACTTGGAAACTCTGCCAGACCGCCGGGGACTGGTAGCCAAGTCCGGAGGGCCACACAGTTCTTGCTGAGGCTGTGGTGCGACCCTAGGTGGCGTTGGAACCAACTCCCCTGGATCCGCTGCTGTGGGTGGAGCCTCCGCAAGTGGAGTGGTCTGAGTCTGTGGTAAGTCTGGCAGACCCTCTGAAGCGGCTTGGTTCGGCTCCACGCTGGCAGTTTGCGAGGGAGGTGTAGGTGGGGCCTCGCCATCTGTACGTGTCTCTTCTTGAGCCGCAAGCGCAGTTGGGGGCACCACGGTAGTGTCCAAGTCCCCAACCCTGCGCCTAAGCTGGTCTATGTGCCGTCGCCACAAGCGTCCGTCTTCGAGTGCCACCTGGTATGAGCGAGGTCCAGTGACTCCCACTACTGTGGCTGGCACCCAAGGAATGTCCCCCACATAGTTCTGGGCAAAGACCTGGTTTCCTGGGACAAATGACCGTGGCGCGTTGGCACAGCCTGGGGGTTCAGCCACGGCAAAGTCCGGGTGTAGCCGGTCGAGCGGTGACCTGAGGCGGCGGCCCATAAGCAGTTCAGCAGGACTCTGCCCTGTGGCCGCATGAGGGGTGATGTGTTGCACGAACAAGTATTCGGCGACCCGCTCATGCCAGTCTCCCCGGTCCAGGCGCACCAGTGCCTCTTTTGCCGAGCGCACCATTCTTTCCGCTTGCCCCTTGCTGGATGGATGAAAGGGTGCCGTTAGGGCATGGCGGATGCCCAGTCCCAAAAGATACCGCTCAAACGTGCCTGACGTGAACTGCGGTCCGTTGTCAGAGACAAGGACATCAGGACACCCATGCGGTGCAAACAGGCCTCGCAGCACCCGGATGACGGCTTCGGTAGTGGTGGAGGGCATCAGGGCGACCTCCAGCCATTTGGAATAGGCGTCCACCACTACCATAAAGGTCCGGCCGTGAAAGGGGCCAGCCAGATCGATGTGCACCCTCGACCAGGGTGTCTTTGGCGTCTCCCAGGTGTGTCCCTTAGCTGCCGGTGGTGCAGGCCTCGACTCTTGGCACGCTTGACAGGCGGACACCCAGGCAGTGATGGTATCGTCCATGCCAACGCCTTCATTTTGACAATTCCCGGGTGGCCAACGTGCAGAGCCTCCAGGACGCGCTGACGGAGTCCCTGGGGAATCACGACGCGGTCTCCCCACAGCAGACAGCCGCGATGAGCCGAGAGTTCATGTTGTCTGGTTGCGAAGGGCTGGAACTCTGATGCAAAAGGCCCTTGTGGCCACCCCCTCCACACCCAGTTGAGCACCCGGCTGATGGTGCGATCCTGGGCAGACGCGGAGGCCACAGTGGCAGCCGATACAGGCGCTGCCGGAAGATCCTCAATCAGAAGGAGCGATGAAGCTGGAGCCGGGTCTTCCACAAATGCTTGAAGAGGGCAACGGCTGAGGGCGTCGGCATGGCCTATCGATTTCCCCGGGCGATGGATGAGCCGGTAGTGGTAGGCAGCCAGGAAAACAGTCCATCGCAGCATGCGTGGCGAGAGGACCGGTGGAGTTGGACGATCACCGGCGAGGAGGCCCAGGAGTGTCTTGTGGTCAGTGATGAGGTCAAAAGTCCTGCCATAGAGGTATTCATGGAACCTCTTCACTCCAGCCACAAGTGCCAGTGCCTCATTGTCAAGCTGGCTGTAATTCCGTTCCATCGGAGATAGCGTCCTGGAAAAGTAGGCGAGCGGTGCTTCTCTTCCGTCTGGAAAACGGTGACTAAGGACAGCACCGATGCCAAAAGGTGAGGCGTCGCAGGCAAGGACCAGCGGCCTGGATTCACTGTACTGTACCAGCACACTGTCTGATGAAAGGAGAGCCTTGACCGCGTTGAAGGCCGCCGTCTCCCGATGACCCCAGGCCCAAGGCGTCTTTGTGCTAAGGAGTCGGTGAAGAGGCTCAGCCACTGTGGCTTTGTGGGGCAGGAACATGTTATAAAAGTTCAGCAGCCCCAGGAACGCCTGCAACTCCGTCTTGTTCTTTGGGGTGGGGGCCTGCTGGATAGTGCAGATCTTGGATGTGGTTGGGTGAAGGCCGGAGGCATCGATAAGATAGCCCAGGAACTCTACCTGTGGAACGGCGATCTGGCACTTTTCCCTCTTTACCTTGAGCCCGGCCTCTTGGAACCTGGTCAGCACGGCACGGAGGCGCTCGAACAGCTGCTGGTGTGAGTCTGCAGACACCAAGACGTCATCAAAATATGGTACCACGCCCAGAAGCCCTTGCAGGAGACGCTCCATAAGGCTTTGGAAGATGCCAGGAGCCACACTCACCCCAAACTGCAACCGGCGGCAACAGAATGCCCCCCGGTGGGTGACGATCGTCTGGGCTTCAGCAGTGGCATCATCGACGGGCAGTTGCTGATAGGCTTGGGCAAGGTCCAGCTTAGCGAAGACCTTACCCTCACCCAAGGAATGCAGCAGGTGTTGGACAACAGGAACCGGATAAGCGTGCTGCTGAAGTGCCTTGTTGATCGTGCACTTTTAGTCAGCGCAGATTCTCACCGACCCATCTGGCTTGACAGGCGTGACGATGGGGGTTTCCCACTTGGCGTGGTCAACCGGCTCCAAAACTCCTTGGGCGATCAGTTTGTCCAGTTGTTCATCCACCTTAGCTTTGAGAGCAAAGGGAACCCGGTGTGGCTTTAGCTTGATGGGGGCGACTTGTGGATCAAGGCTAAAGGAGATGGGCGTACCTGTATATTGCCCCAAGGTGCCGTCGAAAACCTCGGCAAAGTCTTTGACCAGACCCTCAGTCTCTGCGTTAGAGATGCAGTTGATGCCGGTGACTTCCAGGCCGAGGGCATCAAACCAGTCTAGCCCTAGGAGGCTTGGCCGCTGACCTTCGACCACCACCAACCGGAGCAGGCCCGAAAAATCCTTGAAGACGATCCGGAACCGGCCAACGCCTACCACGGGAATGTCGTTTCCCTGGTAGTCTCTCAGGTGTACGTGGTGAGAGTCGAGTTGCCTTTTGGACACTCTGGGTACCAGTCTTTTGATGGTGCTCCATGACACGATGGACAGGGCAGACCCGGTGTCGATCTCCATGTCACATGGAGCTCCTTCAATGAGCACCGTGATGTTCAGTTTGCGTCGCATAGGTGAGTCGGTTTGGCCAATCGTGGTTCCAGACGGGCAGCGGCAGTTGGTGAGAGCGAAACAACTTTCCTTGGCAGACTGGAGTGAAGACTTGGACTTGCGAGTCGATGAAGGGGGGGTGTCAGACGGAGCCGATCGGCAGACCTTAGCGATGTGGCCCCTTCTGGAACACTTCCTACAGATGGCGTCTCTGAATCGACACTTGGCACGGGAATGGTTGCCTCCGCAGCCGGCACATTCCGGTTGGCCCTTGGACTTCTGTTGGAACTTCCTGCGCTCCCGCTTTGTCTGGTGCACGTCATCGTCTTCACTGGAGGATGCCTCATCACTGCTGGCCTCTTCATGATGCACCGGAACTGGCTCCCTAGCAAGACGCGGGCTGCTGGACTTGCGGATCTCCTGGGCGGAGCGTTCAGCAGCTTCTGAGGCCACAGCCTCCTCAATGGCTTTCTGTAGCGTGAGGTCTGGCTTGGCGAGGAGACGCCGTTGCAGATGGATGTCCCGGACCCCGCAGACGATTCGATCCATCAGGGCATCGTCTAAGTCTCGGAACTCACAGTGCATTGCAGCCTGTCGCAGGGCAGTGGTGTAGTTGTTGATTGACTCCCCCTCTGCCTGGTTCCGGTGGTAGAACGCATGGCGGGCAGCAATCTTGGACGGCTTTGGTGCGTAGTGGTTGCGGAGCTTCTCTTGGATCGTGTCCCATGGTGTTGCCTGGACTGCTTCAGGCGCAACCAATGCTCGGGCCGTCTCAAACACCTCAGGCCCACAGAGGCTGAGGAATAGGCCCCGCTTCCGATCCTTTGATACTGCTGTCAGCTCATTGGCTTGGAGGTAGCAGTCGAACCGAGCGAGGTAGGAGTCCCATGATTCAGAGGCTGGCGCAAACGGCGGTAGAGGCACAAGTGAAGCCATGATTCCGATGCCGGCGTGAAGGGCGATGGATGGAACACAGTGCTCTTAGCCAGAACAGTCAGCTCTGAATTGGTTCTGTCCAGTGATTTCGCTCAGTTATTTCGCTCTGTGATTCAGCTCAGTTCAGAGGCTGGCCGCATCTGGCTGTGCTCTGATGTCCATCGATCCCACCTTCGTCGCCAGTGTTAAGTTGTGGGTTGACATAGCAGACGACACAGCGATTTCTCCAGGTAGCTCTTTATTTTGTAAGCTGGAATAGAACTGACTGCAAACAGCTCAGCCGGCCTGCTTTTATAGGCAGCCGGCTGTCAACATTGTAGCAACAATGTGGACCTGAGTGAAAACTATCTACAGACCTGAGTGAAAACTATATACAGTATCCCCCTGCTGGCCCAGGGTGAAATTTCACTACATAACAGTGGCCAAAGTATTGGAGCCTCAGCTTCACGATCTGTCCTTCCAGTGTGCACTCAGGGCTGATTTCTTTAAGAATGGATAGGTTTGATCTTCTTGCAATCCATAGGACTCTCAAGAGTCTCCTCCAGCACCATAATTCAAAAGCATCAATTCTTCAGCCATCAGCCTTCTTTATGGTCCAGCTCTCACTTCCATACATCACTACTGGGAAAACCATAGCTTTTACTATATGGACCTTTGTTGGCAAGGTGATGTCTCTACTTTTTAAATGCCAGCTTCACCATTTCCTTCATTTCGTGCAGGTATTTTATTTTCAGTATAAGCAGGACTCAGCTTTTGCACTTTTAATTGTTCTCTGAAACATGAAGGGAAGGAAAAAGGAAAACTGGGACATTCTGGGATCAAATCAGAAATGGAGTTGGCTCCTGTAATTCTGGAATTGTCCCTGGAAAATTGGGACACTTGGATCTGCCAGAAGATGTTAGGATTCTGAGTTGACTAACTGGGTTTCCTTTGTTTTCCCTCAAGTGATGCTCAACTGCATCTTCAACATTCTATAGTTCCCAGAGCATGCTACTCCTCAAGGAAATGCAATATACTTTATTTTTTGCTCTATAAGATGCACTTTTTCCTTCCTAAAAAGTAAGGGGAAATGTGTGTGCATCTTATGGAGCGAATGCAGGCTGCGCAGCTATCCCAGAAGCCAGAACAGCAAGAGGGATTGCTGCTTTCACTGCGCAGTAATCCCTCTTGCTGTTCTGGCTTCTGAGATTCAGAATATTTTTTTTTCTTGTTTTCCTCCTCCAAAAACTAGGTGCGTCTTGTGGTCTGGTGCATCTTATAGAGCGAAAAATATGGTATATACAGCTCTGGTCATACCTCTGACATTTTATGCCGGCAATCTGGATAGAAAGCTTTGCCATTTGAGACTTAACAGTTCTGTATTATCCTTCAAATCCAGCACACGTTAATTGGATGGTTCAGGACTTCATCAAGAGGCAGACTTTGGAGTGAAATGGCGTGTGAACTAAATGAAATGAAACCATGTGTCAAGTATGTTGGTGCCAGTGAACGTATCTATTAGCATATATGCTAAGAGGGAGCTCAGTTGTATCTGTCTGGAGGTGTACTGGAGAAACCTAATAATAATGGCAGTGTTTTTGCCATGAAGGGGGATTCTCCAGGTACAGAGGAGGGGATAAGGTTGTTCATTCACACAAAAAAGGGTAAATGAACATGAAAACCTAGAAACAGACTGGCTGCACTCAGTGGAAGAAAGAACTCCTCCGTTGTGTGGACAGGCGGAGTCCCCCAAACCCTGGGCAGCCCCCATGTGGAATAACGACTCAAGACAACATGCTATGGGATTAAAATTGGCCACAACTTTATTATGTTTCAGATGTGGGTAGACCTTGGCTCAGGCATTGGGTGTTTATCCCTCCCAGTCTCTCGCTGGGGATCTGGGGAACATCAGGGTTATCCAGTGTGTGGGGGATGGGGGGTGGGCTGGTTCTGGAGAACATATATTCAAGCAGAGAGAGCGCGCCCCTGTTATGCCACTGTCGCCGTACGGCCAAAGCCTCCCCTCAAACAACCCCTTTAATGGGGAACCCTGCCCTGGTATTGCTGCCGCAAAGAGGAGGGGGGCCTGGGTCACGGCTGCATGCCCTCCCCCATTTAGGGGAGATAGACTAAAGGATTCCGCCCAAGGCCTGATACCGCCAAAGTTGTGACGTTTTGCTACGGGAAAGGCAAACCTGCCAATGCAGGAGAATTCCTTTCTGGCCCTTCAACAGCAACCTTGACATAGCAGCTCCCGCGTACCTGAGAAAAGGTTAACCTGCAAAAGAAGTCTTAACTGAGGGTGGGTAGGGTGGGAGAAGCTCTGGAGCCAACTGATGATTCCCAGGTAAGATCCTCCCCCTATTGTGCGGGCATGTGGTCCCTCCCCCTACCTGGCCTGATCACCTTGGCAACACCTCCCCAGGCAGGATTGGGCAACTGGCAGAGGTAGGCAAAGACCTCCAGGTATCCCACCTGGGGAAGGCGGAGCCAAGCCTACGCTAATGGTGCCCATAGGGTCCAGGGGGCTGTGTGTGACCACACAAAGGGCGCCCCCCATTTAATGTGGGGAGCAGTCATTGTGGTGGTTTATCTAGCTGTGGTGGGTAGCAGGAGAGCAACACTCTGAAAAGCATGGGGTGACTGGATCTAAACATTATTTTAGCCTTCCACACTGCCCTGAGAGGTGCTTCATCACTTTGACCACAGCTCAAAGTAGGCTTTAAAAAAGGAGGAGAATGGGACCCATGCCAACATGTAGGGTGCCAGTGTGTGCCTTTAAAAATAAGGCTAATATATCGGTTTACAGGAACTACTAACGTGTGCTCTGAGCCTATCGTATATGTCTTGATCTCCCATAGCAATAAAATAAAACCCGAAACCTAAAAACAGGTAAGTGTGAGGAAAATAAGCACAAACATTTCTTTTTAAAGGACCCATGTTGTATTCTACCTCAGAGAATATAATGTATTCAACAGTATATTATAAAGTTTCAAATAACTGAATTGACCTTCCTAGTGTATATATGGAATGCTCCAGATATTAAAGTTTAAAAGAAGGGTCCACATCAAAAACTGTACTTTGGCCCATTTTTCTTTTGCTTTGCCCTTGAAGGGGGAAAAATGAGCTATTTCAGGCAGGAGGAAGATATTTCCACAAGACAACAGCAAGACAGCTGGGAGGTGGGCTGGGGAAAAGAGCTGAATCAGCAGCTCTGGGTAAGGCTAGCAGTTTTCAGAGAGAACAAAACAGCTGCAAGGTGATTCCATGATGTATAAGTAAAGGAGGCTGACAGGTTTAAGCAGAGAGCAGCCAGCAGAAACAGCAGGACAACAGTTGTTAGAACAGGCATCAAGATACACTACAAATTTAAGGAAACGGGGGCACATATTCAGGGAGAAAGGCTCAATGTTTGAGAAATGAGAGAGACACAGAGGAAAGACACACACACACAGAGAGAGAGAATATCCAGCAGAGGCATCATAGGAGGTGACCAATTCTCAAAGAGCTTCAGGGAAATTGCTTTTAAATTCTACACCGCAAATCTTGAGGGATGGGGGATTCTGGGAATTTCTTCTTTGGCCCTCTGGTCTTGAGAGAAATGCTGGTGAGGTTTTTGGGGAGGCTCTCGGCTGAGACATCAAATATTTATAAGCTGTCTATTCCGCAGGGTAATAAGAATGATGCTCTGTAAAAAATTTAACATGGGGCTGTCAACATTCAATGCTCCAGTTACCTAGCATCTCATGAGAGGAGGGAATCCAAATGTCAGCTCCAGAGAATGCCTTTTCTTTGACCCAAATGTAGGAGATTTTAGTGTGTAACCCATAGGATGTTTCCTGAGAAGCACTGAGTTCAACAGGACAATTTGAACTGGTGGGGGGTAAGACAGGAATCACAGAATCAGCAGAATTATAGATGACCCCAAGGATCATCTATGTCAGGAACACAGATGAGAAAGAGTGGTGGAAATCAACCAACCAAAAGCCCCTCAGGGAAGACACAGAAGATGACTTAGATCCTGGGTCCTGGTGGTGGGCCACAGTTCAGAGGTGGAGAGAAGCTGGGAGGTACTAGAAGCAGGCAGCTTGAGTGATCACAAAGAGGCAGAAGTAGGCAGGTGTTCCAGCAGAGGGAATACAGATGAGTTTTCCATTTTGGATGCAGGCTCCAACAGATGACAGAGCAGAGCCAGACCCTGTATCTGTCCTGCAGCTCCAACATGACAGCATCTCTGCCGAAGGCTCACTAGCCCATCTTACTCCTAGAATGCAAAGGATGTTACATGTTGTCGAGCAAGGAGCCAGACAGGCACAGGGAGATGAGCCATAGCAGAAGATTACAGGTGAGGAACCTGACTTAGAGGGTTAGAGAGTGAAAGAGGGATTGCATGCCCGTTCAAGCAACTTCTTCATTAAGGTGACTTGCCTTTATGAGCCTCCCTGCATTTCTTCCTTTCCTTAATAAAGAAACTAACTGCACGTTAGCCTCGCGTCTCCCTCTCTGGCCTGTGAATGACCTGGTCTTCCAGTCAGCCCCTTGACAATCTAGTCCAACCCCTTGCAATGCAGAACTAGAATGCAGCTGTCCTGTAAAGGGGGGTGGTGGTGGTGTCAAATCTGCAACCTTTTCAGCACTATGCTCTAACCAACTGAGTTATAAAGTAGGTGGAGCCAGAACCAAAGACAGGCACAACCACAGCTCATGGTAAGCAGAGCCCACCTTTCGTCTTGCGGAGTTTAACAAGGGCAACATTGAGTCTGGGGAAGACAAAGCTGACAGGCAAAGCAACCCCAGGACGTATTATAAGAACAGGCAGGTAGGGGTTGGCTAAGTGTAGACTGAGGTTAGTGGGGCAGTGCCCCATTTGCCCTAATAGACAGATTTCCACTATATGCAAGAGAGAAAAAGAGAAGAAGCCACAGCTTCCAGTGCTAGAAAGTTGGTGACTCCTCAGCTAATATCCAGCCTGTTTTCCCCATGCTTTTGCTCAATCGTTCCAAAGCCAGGATACATTTGAAGGCTTACCCAACAGGAGAAGCTAGAATCTCTTCGGCTAGAATTTAGTTTCCCCAAAGGAGTTCATACATTTTCGCCTAGAATTTAATTAATGTTGAGTATTGCACAAGGCAACGGACCAGAGCACAATGAAAACATGCAATTAAATATTTACCACCAGCTCCACTGAGCGTTATTATATCAGTCTTCCTTCATAGTTGCCTCTCTGATGGTGTAACCAGGCAAGGATGAGACAAATTATAGAGTAGCATAGGGGAAATGCTTGTCCCTATAGCCCATTGCTATGCACAACATAAGTAGAAGACAAGGAACCAATAGATTAATGACAATAATAGGATTAGTAAATAGGTGACATATGGGTGATAGCTTAAAGGGTTTTGAGTCTACTTGGAATGGAAGTGGTGTCTCTATTTATGCATCTCATTGCTCTAATGCCATATAGATCAAAATAATTCATATTCCTTCACCTATGATCTGCATTTAACACCTTGCTAATAGAAATTCTTGTAAAACACTGGGATTCCTTGTAAGATGCAGCAATTCCACTGTTGTCAAATGCTAAATATGTGATATGCCTGCAAGTCTGCATACGGAATGAGAGCAAATGGAGTGTGTAAACTCAGATGCTGTGCAGGCTCTTGATAACAACATCTAAGATGAAGCTGAAGCTTTAAAGGTGATGACTTCATCTTCATCTTCTTGGCTTTCAAATGGTTATTGATGTCTCTTAGGATTCATCTGAATTCCAGCGGGTTTTCTGGTTTCTAATGTCAGTGTCATTCCTTCCCCTTGCTGAATAGTTACGGCAGCTGAATGTATGATGGGGGAAGAAACTAAAGACATGGTAGAACACGAAACATGCATAAGGATGTTACTATCTCCAAAAGATGCGCTGCATTTAGCCTTGGTTTGACGCTAAGCATCAGAAAGTGCCAATGGTCTTGTTCACACATTGCTCTTCTAAAAGTGTTAATGAAATAGGTAAAAGGTAAAAGGTAAAGGACCCCTAAACAGTTAAGTCCAGTCAAAGGTGACTATGGGGTTGCGGCATTCATCTTGCTTTCAGGCCAAGGGAGCCGGCGTTTGTTCACAGACAGCTTTCTGGGTCATGTGGCCAGCATGACTAAACCGCTTCTGGCACAACAGAACACTGACAGAAACCAGAGCGCACGGAAATGCCATTTACCTTCCCGCCGCAGCAGTATCTATTCATCTCCTTGCACTGACGTGCTTCCGAACTGCTGGGTTGGAAGGAGCTGGGACAGAGCAACGGAAGCTCACCCCGTCATGGGGATTCGAACCACTGCTGGGTTGGAAGGAGCTGGGGAAGCTCACCCCGTCGTGGGGATTCGAACCACTGACCTTCTGATTAGCAAGCCCAAGAAGCTTAGTGGTTCAGACTGCAGCGCCACCCCATCCCTTTGTTAATGAAATAACACAGTAGCAGCTAACCTCAGCCTACACCATGTTAGTCATGCAGCAAAAATGACATTATACATGGGCTGTATTGAAATGTCAGGTTGGATAGCCACCTATCATGGATGCTTTAGCTGAGATTCCTGCACTGCAGGGGGTTGGACTAGATGACCATTGGGGTCACTTCCAACTCTACAGTTCTATGATTCTATGACTTTAAAAGAAAAAGAGTGGTGAACCCCAGGCAGGTGACAAATGAATTGCCCAAAGCTTTTTGCCCAAACGTTTTCATCAGGAGTTATACAACTGAGCATTCTCATATGTCAAAATGTGCTTTCTAGCCGTTTTGGTTCGTGAGCCTGATGTGGTCTGAACAAAAGCTTCTAGGAACCATCTTTTGATATATGAAAATGTTCAGTTGTTGCTTCTCATGAAGACATTTGGTGAAATGTGTTGAGTAATTTGCCTGTAGTAATAATTTACTCATCAGCATTTGCTTGAGGTTCATGTGTGCCTTTGTTGTTGTCTTGCCCTCTCTCCCCCTATCTGTGTATCCTCTGGATTTTCCTCATCTTCCACAGCAACCCACTTAAATTGATGCTTTCTACATTTCTTTTGATGGTTTGACAATCTTGAGGAGGAAAGGTGGGTTACAAAGCTTGAATTTTCAAGTGTTCCAAAAATGTACCCTGCGGCTATATACCCTCAGATTGACTTAACACATTTTGCTCATTTGCTTTTAAGTTAAGTGAGGTGGGGTGGAGGGGAAGGCAACAGGTTCATAAGCTGTCTTTCATATTCATTCCTGAGTTACCACGGGATGACTTTTTCAATTCAGAAATAACTGTGTGAACAGATGCTCAGAATTGCAAATAAAAACTATCCCTGACTAGTTTTTAGAAAGACCTCCTTAATATTAGGATTGGGTTTTCTGAGATTAAACACTCAGCATTAAAACACATAATTTCCCTTTAAAGGGAATACAATTCTAATTGCTGCTGATCTCTGTGAGGTCTAGTGGCAATTGTAAAGATGTAATCAGGGATCCAGGAGAATAGCTATTAGGTTATGCAATAGTCATTTCACAGAATTGCACACTTAAAAACTTCTTCTCTGAATCCTTTCTCTCTCACACAGCATCCAAAGACAGAGTATTATGTTCTTCATTGTTTTTGAGAATAATCAATCTCGTATAGATTGTACTTTAGAGGTCTGAGATGAGAAATTACCTAGTTAAGAGTCTCCGTGCAGGAGCACAGAGGGCATTCTCATGCGCCGTCTATCATCACCTTTTGTTCTAACAACACTGACCAAATTCTAGGCACTAGTCCAGCTTTGCCAATAAAAGTTATAAGTGCGACACACTTCACACATTTTGTTCTCATAGGTCAAAAGGGAGATACACTCATTTGCTAAAAGACTACTAATCTGATGCTAAACTTTATGGATCAGATGCCGTACGACACCTGCACTCTGGCACTAGGCATGTACATTAGAAAGACACTTTTAGGCACTTCATGATGAGCTCATTCAAAACAAAACAAAACAAAACAAAACAAAACAAAACAAAACAAAACAAAACAAAGCAGAAGTATCTTCTACCTCTTCGTATCAAAGAAATAGCTAGCACAAATAAAGTCATGGTTTCACTTTCAAATAGTGAGCACTCACACTTTACACTGTGGGTGCCCTTTGCGGGTTCACACATAGTGCTTCAGTTCCCAGGGAGCTTACTGGCAAACAGGGGCCGGTTTGCCTCTCAGTCTTAATTTTGGAGGTTCACACCCAGCCTCAATAATCAAGTTTTTTTGCTGGGAGGTGGGGCCAGCCCCATTTTAAAATAGGGGGTGGAGCTGACAATAGGCAGGCAGTCGGCTCTGGAGATTCACCCTCCCTACCCTCCCTTTGTTTAGTGGCTCTTGTTTGCAGGTTAACTTTTTCTTCCTGTTTAGTGGGCGCTGCTACGGTCTTTGACTGGTTGCTGTTGAAGGGCCGGGAAGAAATTTCCCTGCATTGGCAGGTTTTGTCTTCCCCATAGCAATTCGTCACAACTTTGGTGGTTATGGCTTGGGTGGGATCCTTTAGTCTTTTCTTCCCTATATGGTAGGGGGGGCGTGAAGTGGTGACTCACCCCCCTGCGGCGGCAATTCCAGGGTCCCCCTCTTAAAGGGGTTATATATATGGGTGTCACTGGCCATACACTGAAAGGTCGTCAGAGAACTACTCTGCATGCGGGGATATGGGCTTGGCTGCCTGCTACACTTACATCTTGCAGAGCACCCCCCTATCCCATTTACCCTGATGAGCCCCAGTTCCCCCTGGCCACTGGTCTTGCTAGCTAGCAAGGATGGGAGTTGTAGTTCATAAACAGGTAGAGACCCAACTTTGGGAAACACTGTTTGAAAGGCAAAGGACTAGGAGGGGGGCATTCTTCCTCTCAGATTGCTCCCTGCTGACAGTGCCTTCCACAGTCACCACATTTTCTACTTCCTAATTTGACAGCAACTGGCACCCCAGCCTCAAGCCAGTCAGAATCTCAGGGCTCACAGCATGTGTCATAAAACTGATTCACTTATCCCCTCATCACAGCAGATCTGAAAAGCCTCAATAGCGCTTTGCCTTTCCACACAGGACAAGCTGGTAATTGTTATTATTATATATTTATTATAATTGTTTATTATAATTATATTATAATAAATATTATAATTGTTATTTATTCAATTTCTATACCGCCCTTCATCCAAGGATCACTGGGTGGTTTGCAATATAATACACACCACAGTGAGAAACAAAAACAATATTTAAAGCCATGTGATTTGTCAGAGATATCACCCAGGCTCTCCATAAAAAAACAACCAGTGAACAAAGGATGGCAATCCAACTGCAAAGGATATTTAAAGGGCATTCTATCCTAATGTTTAGTAAGGCATTTGGACCACATGTCAGGCTGAAATGATAGGTCTAGCTGTCACATAGTAGGTCTAAATCCTTCATGTAGGTGTTCAGTTTTCATAGCAGAAATTTCTCAGTGGTTGATAAGAATATGTTTAGCTATTACCTTAGTATTACTTGCCTCAATCCAAAGTGATTGATAAACAATAACACATAAAAATGAAAGCACAATTAAAACACAGTCAGGATAAAAGGACACTACAATAAAACCCTACCAAATTTAAAATCACCAAGGCTGCAATCTTAAGCACACTTACCCGGGAGTAATTCCTGCAGGACTCATTTGGTCCTACTTCTGAACAAATATCTGTAAGATTACATTTATTTCAGAAACAGCAACAGCAATAAAACCACCTTAGAACACCCTCATAAGACATGCTGTCAGGTGTTTTAGCATGCTGCTCTTAAATACTTACCCAGCCTGAATGCCAACTGAATTAAAAATATGACTTAACCTGGCTTCAAAATTGGTTGTGAGGGATCCAAGGGGAAGAGCTCAAACATTTGGGTGCCAGAATCAAAAAAGTTATTCCTGAAGTCCCACACAAATGTGTATTTTATGGCCTGTGTCACTTTTGTGTGCCATAAGACCATTCCATCCCATTTTTAAAAATCATGACACAAAAATCCATTTCCATTAAACATTTCAACACTTGGGTTTTTTAAGTAAAAGGATTTTATATCAAAACAGGTTGCATGTTAATTGGTCACGAGGCTCTAGTTCATGAATGAGTTCAAGAGGAGTGGAGCACATCCAAGCAGAATTCACAAAGATCAAATTCCTCAAAAAAAAAAAAAAAGGAAAATCTGTAAAAGAGGTGATACAGAGCAGGGTATCATTTGATGATTACAGGGAATGGGGAGGAAGCTATTTGCAAACCAATCGAGCTTTTGAATGATGCAATGGAACTAAGGTTGGAGCCTTGCATTACCTTTCCTGAACAGATTCTCAGTTAATCTGCTGCTTCCCACAAAAAAAGTTCCTAATTATGTGAGTCCATACCAGAATTCAGCAAATTATTTAGAAAAGAGGGTTAACATATTCAGACCATTCCAAGGCAATTGTCTGCCTGAGGGAAAAAACCAAAAGCTCAACTCCCCCAATTCATAATGCAGGTCAACTCATTTTGGCACACGACGTAGAAAATGTAACAATAAATTAAATGATATTACAACTAAGCTGTCTCAGGCAGCTTAGGGTAGGGCTGTAATACATGATTTAAACTATACAATGGAAATTAACGAAGTCTGTATAAAAGTAAGCTAGTACTGTAAGTAAGTTGGCACCCCTGCTGGACAAAATGGTCCAATCGCTTGGTCCAGCCGGTTCTTCATATGTCTTCTTCTTAAAATAACTTTAACTTTAACTGCATAAGGGACTCCAAATCTTTAGCATGGGCTAAGTGAGAAATCACTTCTGCAATGCATCCAATATTCAGTTGCACACACAGATCTCCATACAGCTCAAGCTAGGATTATCTGAAATCCCATCAAGCAGTTAATTCAGGAATGAGTACCAATGCGAAGGACCGGATTTAGGTTTGATGAGGCCCTAAGCTACTGAAGGTAATGGGGCCCTTTATATGTCCAGCTGTGCTCTGTCAACAACAAATTGTCGCTGTTTCTTGTGTTGAATATACGCAATATGGTAATTTATTTTTAATTTTTTAAAAAATAATATTTATTAAAATTTCGGAAATTACAAAAAGAAAAAAGAAAAGTTATACATAGAAAAACAGAAACAGAAACAAAAACACTACATAAAACATTAAATTAGCAAAACAAAACAAAAACAATTAAAAACACTTCCAATCTTTTCGATCTTAACTTTCATACACTTGTTTCATTGACTTCCTCAACGCCTCCCTTTTTGTATTCCACTTCAATTAACTATTTCAGCAAGTCCTTTCCATCTTCATCTATTTTCTGTCTTATAGTTAATTTTAACATATTGTAACCTAGTTTTTTCCCCCTTTTAATGCATTAACCATCTATCTATACCTAGTTCCTTCTAACATTTCTGCCAAAGCCATATAACTTTATTCCACCTTTTTTCTAAAGCTCCTTAATTTTACAGTATTTCTGTAAATAATCTTTAAAAAAATTTTCAATCTTCTTCCACCGACTCTTCTCCCTGGTCTCGGATTCTGCCAGTCATTTCCGCCAGTTCCATATAGTCCATCAACTTCATCTGCCATTCTTCCCGGGTGGGTAAATCTTGTGTCTTCCAGTACCTCGCAATGAGTATTCTTGCTGCTGTTGTCGCATACATAAAGAAAGTTCTATCCTTCTTTGGCACCAATTGGCTGACCATGCCCAGGAGAAAGGCCTCTGGTTTCTTCAGGAAGGTATATTTAAATACCTTTTTCATTTCATTATAAATCATCTCCCAGAATGTCTTAATCCTTGGGCATTGCAATATGGTAATTTATGGACCTAATAGGTATCGAAAGCCATTTGCACATGCAGAATGTAGGCACCCTATATTTAGAAATGAGCAAACCAGTGATATTTTAGGGAGCAGGCTAGCGAGGCAGGGCCCAGTACTTACATCTTAGTACAGTTGATGTATGTAGGTTTTATTTTATTTGTTTTTTATCTTATATTTTGGAAATGTGCATCCATGGTTTTTTCCTGTTTTTTTTAGGGGCCCCCAAGAGAGTGGGGCCCTAAGCTATACCTTGTTTAGCTTATATACCTTGTTTAGCTTATACGTAAATCTGGTACTGCCACTGTGTTCAGTAGGGTCTACTCCCTAGGAACTGTGTTGCAGTTTGGAACATTTCCCCATCAATCATCATCTAATGTAAGGGTGGAAAAGTTCAAGCACAGAGGCTGCATGCAGGCCTCCAGACTTGTTTGTCAAACTCTCAGGGCACTCCCTGGGACATGCCCCTCAGCTGTCCAGTCCCATGCCTTCTTTAAGAGCTTCCTGGCCCGACTGCAATGCACCCTTCAACCAAGATATTGTATTCTGCCTGAACACTGATCTAGAAAACGGATATGCATTTCCATGATGTCAAAAATGAAGGATGACATTTTGATACTACTCACAACTATCCTTCAAATAGTTCCAGTTACAATCAAATTGGAGAATAGGCTACACTCCCCCTCCCTCCCATGAATAAGAATAGATGTATTTTCAAATATAACAATACCTCATGTGAGGAGCTTCAACACTGGCGCTTAGTAACACTGAAAAGATAGTAACGGAACAACACACAGCTCTTAATCTGTGGTTTCATTTTAAGGTACCAGCAGACAAGTTGCATTGTCTTGCTGCTGTTTTAGCTACTTGTTTTGTTGCTTGTTAAGCATTTTTCTGCTTCTGCACAGCAAGCTATGTTCTCTTTTTGTCTAGTATCATAAATTACCAGCCACGAGAGCTTCATCTCTCAGGGAACAAAAAGAATAGGCTTTGCGTACCCTTTTGCAGCAGAGCATGGCACGTACTTCATTAAAGCCGGGGTCGGCTATTTCAGATGTTACGGTTTATACTAATAAAGGAAAGCTACTCTTTAAATAATTGTGATGCCTATGGAAAAACCCTATCAGCAAAAAGATTGCTTTCCCTGTTAAAAAAGCAAACTTTTGCTATGCATTTTTGTGCCAAATTAACCATAACAGGCAGAGTCCCAAATATCCCTCCCCAACAGGAAGAAAAACAGACTATTTTGGTGCTTTTCTTTCAGAGCAAAAATTAGCAGGAAGAATCACAAAACATCCTGGCCCTGGTCTTGTGGTGAAGGAAATCTTTTTACAAAGGGGTGGTATATTATCTCTATGAGTATATAAGGGCCAGATCAGTTTCTGCAACCTGGTAGCCTCCAGCTGTTTTGGACTTCAGCTCCTATGAACTCCAGACAGATAGTTCCAGTGGCCCAGGGCTGATGGAAGCTGGGCTAGATAGAATAGAATAAAAAGTAAATGTAAATATTACAAGTTCCTACGAGGCACAAAGGGGGAAAGTTATGGCAAGCAGTTTGAGCCACACTGGTGAGGCTTTCATCATTTCAGGAAAGCTTCAAAGACCCAGCTCAACCTGAGGGTGTCTGGCATAGTGCCCTATATCCCAACCCTAGTCTCTGTGGATATAGAGTCTATTAAGATACTGTGTACTACTTCCACTAGTGTGGAATAAAAGAACTGTGTGTAAACTCCTAGAATTGGATTTTTGGTTTCCCATTTCCAAATCACAGCACTGTTTCCTCTAACTGGTGTCTTACAATCAATTTAAATGACACATGGAAGAATGCAACAAACTGTAGAACCACTTAGATTCAAAATATTTCTGATTTTAAGAGAGCAATTTGATGTGTGTGTGTGAATCTCATTGAAGATTAGCTCTCTACAAGCAAGGCCTCCAGAAACACAGAGGAAGACCAATTACCGTGCTAAAGAGTATATCCTCTTTTCTTTTTTCTTTTTTTTTGCCAAGGAATACCTTGTATTTTAAATAAAGATAATAGGCCACAATTCTCTGTTATCACTTTCAGATGTTTTGTAGCAGACTTTGGTTTCCAAGAGTTATCACCAGGAATCTACACTTACAACATAGTAATGGGAAAGTTGATAGAATTGTTTGGACAATGATGGAATCTGCTTAAGAAAGAAAGAAAGAAAGAAAGAAAGAATAAAATAAAATAAAATAAAATAAAATAAAATAATAAAATAAAATAAAATAAAATAAAATAAAATAAAATAAAATAAGGACAACCACACTTTGTCTCTCTTGTTTAATTCTCCTGGGCATAGGTGAAGTCCAGCAGAGCTGTTCATGGGTTAGTGACTGTCTACAACCCTACTGAAAGCTGCCACTGACTTGACTCCAAAAACTGTGTGCATACAAGAACTCTGTCAGAAAGATAAGCTGATGAAAAGACCCCAAATATGCAATTTCAGCACCAGACACGGAGGCAGAAGTGTCCCAACTCACAGCAGAAAGCTTGGATTTCATATATGAGAGGTTCAAGGAGCTGCTCAGCCTTGTGCAGAAACTTCTCCCTAACATACAGTAAGGACAACAAAAGAAGTCCTCCAATGGAAGGGAACATTCATGCCCTTCATTGTACTAAATCAGGACATGTTTTGAGTCTACCAGAAAGCCCGTAAAACATCCAGTTCTTAAATATTTAACTAAGTTTTGATGCTGTGTTATATTGTTTTGATTCCTCTACTGAATGTAACATACTTTTATTGTATATTTATTTTGCAATATGTATTAGTGTTCTTTTTGGGAGTCTTTTAGGCCAAAAAAAGGCATATACCAGACCATTAAGTACTAAGGAAAACAAAGTTACTTAAACCTGGAAAACTGCTCCCATTATATGATGGACCTCTTTCCAAAGAATGGGAGATGTAACAGAGAGAGTTAACTTCACTCCAGCTAGATAATGCCATCAGCAAAGAGCACAGCTTTATCTATAGTAGTTAATAGTATTAGTATTAGTATTAGTATTAGTATTAGTATTAGTATTAGTATACTGCCCCATTGCCGCAGGTCTCAGGGCGGTTCACAAGATAAAATCACAAGATAAAATCACAAAATAAATAATAAAAATAAAAACAAGTTTCAAGTAACTTGAAATACAGTACTTAAACAAGTCAGACCTATCTTAGCGGTCTTAAAAACAGACTTCTTAATCCAGTGCATAGCCACAGATAATTCAGCCAGAGTGTGTGAGGGAGTCCTTCCTGGCCACAATTTGCCATGAATGCAATGTATCCTGAAATACCATTTAGCCATTTATTGAACTCAACTTTAGTGCTGACAAAGCTCTTTGCTCCAATGACTATGCAAGGAAGAGTCTCGAGGATTGAATTTCCGCCTAGGGTCTATTTTCCTGAGCCTCCACGGGACAGGAGGTGCATGAGCTGCAACTCTGGAGAGCTGTAATGAGTCTACAGGTAATTGTGCAAGATCCCATGGAGATTACTTATTACAACTGACAGTACAACTTACATTTCCTGCTGGCATAACTGCCACAAAGAGGATGCAGAGACAGCACAAAATTGAATTTTATACTGCTGAAGGGGGTTTTGTGTTGTTGTTGTTTTAATTGGATACTTTCTAGAGATTAATAGTGATGCACTCCACAGATTCAATTCATGGATATGATTTCCTGTTTTCAAGATATTAAAGAGGAATACCAAGAGGGTGAGTCTGTGGATTGGGGAGTAGAGATTCAGTAGGGGTACAACAAGTATATTTCTAGCCATGGAAGTCGTTGGGTGCATAGCACTGGGGAAGCCACATGCA
The DNA here is from genome assembly GCF_951804945.1 of Podarcis cretensis. Classification (NCBI taxonomy): domain Eukaryota; kingdom Metazoa; phylum Chordata; class Lepidosauria; order Squamata; family Lacertidae; genus Podarcis; species Podarcis cretensis. The sequence continues at coordinate 17,257,851 of NC_137187.1, forward strand.
CACAGTATAACTTAATTCATGAGCTAATTCTGAAGATAAATGAGAACATCGATACATTAATTTCCATGCTCCAATGTGCCACAAAATTAATAATAATAAAATCCTATCCCAAACATTTTCATTCAAAATACCAGAATCTTGGATGTTTACATTATAATTCTTCTATGTATCAGTTAAAATCCCATCATCCAGACAATTGGCCATACTGGCAGGGACTTTATTATTTTATTGGACACCAGAATAAAGAAACAAGGTCAAACAATATATGTATTATATTTTACATTTGTATCCCCCCCCAAAGACTTCAAGTTGGGTTGTGTAAAAGGTAAAGCAGACCAACACACACAAACACAGGGTTACAGAATAAAATCCAGACATTTATAAATAGTCTCATTTACCAGGGCATGTGATATAAATAATAGTACTGTCAGCTCCCTAGGTTATCAGAATAAGCATCTCTTTTGACCAGTCCTTTTTTTAAAAAAAAGGGGGGGAGTGCTGGTACTCACCATGAAGTTGTCACAGTAAGTGCTGCATTTTAAACATTGGGGCGGTACTATGTACCTATGAGTACCTATGAGTACCCCCAGAAAGCACTGTTCATGACCACTTGTTAAAATGAGTCTTCATAGGGTGACATCTCCGCAAATTGGGAAACCACTAGAGAAAAAGCCCCTACGCCTGAATTATCACTAGACTTGGGAGATTTCAGACCATGTTTGAAATCTGAATGAAATGATCAGGTTCTGAAACTGATCCTAAAACAGTTTAGCTCACCCCCCCCCCTTCCCTGGGTGTAAAATTGGCCGGTAAATTAATCTACAGTCAAACAGGGAAATGGTGAATTTCTTTTTATATGTATAGTTGCCATATGGATAATTAGTCCAGTTTTGCAGAATAATCACGAATCGGGGCACAGGAATAATTCACTTCCAAACTTGTAATGCCGTCAGCGTGTCCTGCAATGGAGCAGATATGCAGATGCCCAGACTTTGTTTGGAGAAGATATCTCAGCAAATATCTTTGTACTCTTTAAACAGGAATATGGTTCATTTTCTCTCCACCAGCCCCCACATGTAATAATAATAATAATAATAATAATAATAATAATAATAATAATAATTTGAATTTATATACCATCCGATACCTGGAGAATAAAACCAAAATAGAAAATGACAAAATACATAATCAAAATAAAAACAACAACCCAATAACCCCCCCCAAAAAAAACCCCACTTTTTTAAAAAAGGGCATAGGATTCTCAGAACATTTAAATTAAGACAATTAACAAAGCTGGACAAGAACCACTTGCTGGAAAGACCATGATCTCAGAATTTTTTGCAGCAATATTTATTTATTGGCAACCAAATTGGCCAGGTGCCAATTTGACAAAAAAAACCCAGCTTTGAAGTAAGAGTGGGAGGGGGGAATTTGCCATGTAAGCAAATGGCAAGGGGTGGGGGAGAGAGAAGCCTTCCAAGCTTCAACAGAGAAGGTGCAAGGTATATAAACGCATGCCATATTCTTTAACATGTATCGTTGCAGCTCCCAATGGAGCTTGTATGAAATCCTGGCCCCATACAGGCACTTAGCCAAGATGCGCCAGCAGCATAATTCGCACCCAATGATGCACGTGCAAGACTAGAAGGGGGAAGTGGAGCGCTGCCGGTGTGACCAATTGCTCAGATAATTGTGCAGAACTGTTGACAGGCATTCCATTAGCAGCAGATTGCCCCTATTTAACTGGCAGCTGTGGTACGGCCAAGGCTCCTGCTGCTTGCAAGGGCTTACTTTGAATACACAATGCCAATTACATAGGCCGAACTCTTCAGGTATTTGACAGGTACCCTCGAGATTTCCGCAATTAATTTTATTATGCACTTTCTGCCTAAAATGCCCTTGGAAGTAGGGAAAAGTTGTCTAGTATGTGTCTGGGAGGCTGTGTGTGTGTGTGTGTATGTATGTATAAGGAGTCTTTCAATGGGTGGGTGTGCAGAGAGAGACGAGGAGCTGGAGTTCATTTGGAGACATGAAGTGGCAAAGCACTGCAGAAAGAACTTGAGCTATTCATTAGCAGCATTTAAAATTACAAGAGATCCATGGGCAGAAGTGGAGTTAACCTGATAGTCCTGATATACTCTTGGAACAATTGGAGGAGGGTGGATTTGCATTTAGCATTCACAGCAGTAGCTTTAATTATGCCAAGTATCTCACAATCACAAGTGTACCACTGCTGTTCCAGGAGAAGGAGAGACGTCATCTTACAATCAGCCCAAGATAAAGTAAGAAATACCAGTGTATACACACACAACTCCCCTTCGACTCTGTTACAGGGACACAAAGTTGTTTGGCAGTTCTTAACCATTCTCTGATCCAACGTGCTTTTCCCTAAAACCTTACTGCTCCATGTAGCTCAAACAGCCCTTTGGTTAAATCCAATGGGCAATTGTCAGCAACCGTGCTATGGTTTCAGGATACAGCAGTGATCTGGACACTGAATTGGAGACTACGGTGTCATCAACAAAGGAACCCAGACCAGGTTCCAGGTTCTGCAACCTGATCAGGGAACCAATGCCCCCAAATCAGGTACCCTATTGAACTTGATGCTAAAGCTCCAGAGTTAGCACCGTCACAGGTGACTTCTCCTGGTCCTGAGGAACTAAGTGACTCCCATTGTACCTTGCTGTGATGGCCTGGGATTCAGACTCAGTGGCTGAACCTGAGGAATCCCAGCCTGCACAGGAGTCCCCGCCTCCAGAACCAGCTGAGCCGGGGCTGGGGCTTCAGCCTGAAGGGTCCTCACCTGTGCTGGATCCTCAGGTGCAGGCACCAGCTGAGTCTGATAGAGGACCCATTGCCTGCAGGTGCTCCACTCCCAGCCCCGTCAGGGGAAGCTGAGGTTGCCTCTGTGTCCGGTAACCCTCCAGCCTCTCCTGAGCTGCAGAGGCTCAGGGCAGAGAGGCGGAGGGAACTAAGTTCCCACAGGAAGAGTGCTTGCCTCCAGGCCAGGAGAGGCGAATCCCCTGTGTACTGGGGCTGCCCTATGCCTCAGGGCAGATAAAAGCCAGCCAGCCCCAGTCCCAGGTTGTGGGAGCAACGTTGTTGGTAGCCTTTTCCTGCCTGCACCCTGTCCTGCTCTCCTGCCAGAGTTGCTGACCTCACCCAACTCCCTGCCGTGCACCCCGCTTCAGCTTCGACGGACAGCCTCCATACTGCCCCCTCGATCTCAGACTGGACTCGGACCTCGCCGCACAGTTAACCCTCGGGACCAGCACACTTGCCAAGTTCAGCAGCACAGGGAACACACCGGGTAGGAAGGACACAGGAGAAGTGCCTGTGTCAAAGAGGGAATACAGCCCAAAAGAGGTGAACTACAGTACAGGAAGAGGCCAGAAAGACTTCAGATCACTCCCAAACATGGTTGGAACAAGTCAGTCACTACGAGCTCTCCTTGGAACAGCAACAACTGACCTGCCGTGATGGGCAACATAACAGGATTAACTTCCCAGAAACCAAATAATCTTCTAGAACACATGGGTGGGCAGCATTAAATGAACTTATTATGCTAGGACAAGAATTAACACTAGCACAAACAGATTTCCTCCTCTCTCTTTCCCTACCCATCATCTCTGCACCATCCCCAGATCTGCTCTTGAGGCTTTGGGGGGGGGGGGGATCAGAACAGATTTTTTGAGGCTGTGCAAGGCAAGGGGTTGGGCAAAGATCCTTATGCTTTTGAAATGTTCATCTTAGTGCTACAATGAATACCATGCACTTGCAAAAAGCAAGAGAAATAGCGTTGCCAAGCCAGTCCCCCCCCAAACGCATGGGAGGGGGGGGGGAGAAGCACTGCATAAGATTATTGCTTACATCTGAAGTCAAAATACTTTAAATGCCACCTTAGCAGTGACCAATCGCCAGGAAGCACAGTGTGATGCAAAGGGAATACCAGTGAACTGACAATGAATGAATCCTCTACAGCAGGCTTCCTCAACCTCGGCCCTCCAGATGTTTTGAGACTACAGTTCCCATCATCCTTGACCACTGGTCCTGCTAGCTAGGGATCATGGGAGTTGTAGGCCAAAACATCTGGAGGGCCGAGGCTGAGGAAGCCTGCTCTACAGGACAACAACCTTTTCCATACTGGAATGGTATCCAGAATGGGGGGGGGGGATGAATGAATTTGAGGACAGCTGAAAGGTAAGTCCCACTGTTCAAACACCCTTATAAACTGCAATTCAGTTCTGCCATATGTGAGATCATATATATTTATATATATGTATATATATAAAGCACACCTTGTTTAGAGTGGAACACACACACACAAAAATCTTTTCTGCTGTTGAGATATTCAAAAATAATTGCTGGATTTGTAGCTAGCTCATTTAATTAAAAAAAAAAGTCCTTAATTAATATGAGCATGATTTGGATAGATTAGTTCATTTGTCATCCTTTCCAGAAAGAATTTAATCATTTATGGAGTTAACAAGGAATAGTTAATAAAAGGATCCACTTATTTTTAAATAAATAAATAAAGTTCAGCTTCAAAATTTACCCTTATGCTGCCACTGAAAAATGAAAGCCATGGGTGAAAACAGTTTTTAAAATAATGGGGTTTTATTCTCATCCCTAAATTCCTTGTAAGACCAGATGTTTATCATGCATGTTTACATCAAGGAAAGTGTGTCCTACCTCAAGGAGGGCAAGTGTTGCAGTGAGACCTGGAGACTGACCTCCTGTGTTGTGGGTGGGTATATTGGACAGCCACAACACCCACTTGGTAGGTCCCTCATTGTTGGGTTTAATCTGGCCAATGGGGTACAGTCTAAATGGATCGTATATACCTATGCACGTGACCCAGAGCTTCCTCTTTCGGCTTGTGCATCGGAACACCCACCCACTCACCTCTCCCTATATTTAGGACATTTTGCGATTGACCTTCCTATGCCGTCATGTGTTGTCTGTCATTGGGACAGGGGCACAGCAGGAATTTTCCCCACGTGGCTGATTGGCTGTTGCCATTTGGGTTTCACCTGCCACGCAGCAATTTGTCAAAACTTGTAAGGTTGCGGATAGGCAATGGTTCAGATGATAGGGATGGGAGAACGCTCTCATCATCCCTATGTGAAGGGTATTCTGTTAAAGGAATCCAGGGACTCAACTGGTTTGGTCAGCCCCCCAGAGGGGGTTGTGCCCGTGCCTGAGTCCAGGAGAGCATCTGGGGAGTGAACATAGTCCGCTCCTGGGCTTTCCGCCTACCTCAGGTGCTCACCCTTGGCTGACCTATGATAGAGCTCTGGGTCAGCGCTACCTGCAAGGGTGCAGGGAGCTAGTCGAGCCAGAGCCTATGCAACCACTCACTTTCTGTAATCAATAAAGCTGTGGCCCAAATTCTGCCAAAAACCAAAACTAAAATTTGAGTCAAATGTGTGTTTATTAAGGGGGGAGGTCTCTGGATCTGAACACGCAACTACAAGTTCTGAAAACAAAAGTCACCATGTGCTCAAAAAGATAGTCTAACGAACAAACATAAAAGAACTGCAAGAATGTCTATGGATTTGCATCCAAGACAACTTTGTTCTCTGTTGTTTACATCATTTCACAAGCATGCAAATTATTGTTTGCCCAATTAAATGACTTCAGGTAAAATTGTTGAAAGGATTTCAGATTGCTTTGCACTTGGCTGCTACATCACGAGGAAGACATATGCCAGGGCAGTTACTAAAGCCTTTTTACACATTTGCTATGCTTTTAACATTGATCCAAAGTTTTTGAGCAAGACACAGTCTGAAGTCTTTGTGAGCTTACCGTAAAGCAAAGTACTTTTCGTGTTCTTCATTCAAGCTTGGACATACACCGAGAGACCCACGAGAAGCAAAGTTCTGTATTTTGTAGTGTTTCCAGAAGGATCTCCTGTTAGAAAACAAAGAAGAAATCTTAAGAATTCATGGGGAGAGCACCATTTTCTTTATAACTTCTGTGTAACTCAAACCATACAAATAATAATCCAGCTTCTGGTATACCTCCCAAGTTCATGATCAGCTGAGTTAAAACAACACACTGTCCATTTGCACCACATTTGAGGTGGCTGGTTGCTACTAACCAGTATGAGGGAGAGGTCATGACAACTTTGTCAGTGTTGATGACTTTTGTCCTACTCAGTTGCTAAAAGTAAAAGAATGTGTCTTGCCAAATGCAAGGTGGTTCTTTCTACGAGATTCAGAAGCAACATAAACACGAGTGAGAAGATTAAATATTTTATTCTAAACAGCAAGCATTATATACATTACCAAGCAGGCACTTTGATCTGCCACAGGGAATCCCTCAAGAAGTGGCGAAGTGAACCTCAGGTAGTCTCAAGTTGCACAAGCTTATAGACCTGAGTTCGTACATGAGCTTCCAAGCTATGCCTCAAAACCATCTGATTTATAGATTATTGATAGCTAGCCTGTATGGCTTGCCCAACTGCCTATGTGCAGATTATTCATTAGCTAGCTCCCTCTTCCCAGTGGCGGAGCAAGCCAATTGGGTGGCCGGGGTGGCGCGTGTGCCCTGTGTCCGGGGGGTAGCCAGCCGGGGCAGGACGCTCTGCGAGGCCTCCAAGGAGTCTGCTTGCCTCACCCCACTCAGCCACCCTACAGCTGAGGGGGAGGCGGCGGGCTAACCGTGTGGGGCAGCATGGAGCCTGCAGGCACCGAAGCCACCATGTCACTCCTGGGAGAGATGCATGGCTCGGGTGCACTGCAGGCCCCATGGTGAGTGCCGTCCTGTCATTTTGTCACCCCACTCATTGGTGACACCCGGGGCAGCTCGCCCCCCCCCCTTCCTCTGCCCCTGCCTCTTCCAATACCGCACATTCCTCCAAGCAATGTCTAACATCAAAGAAGGTCAAAAGGTACCCTGCATTATCACTTCTTCCTTCTACCAGATTATGCATTAAAGGCTGCTCTCAGCCATCAAAGAATAGAACAAGAGATAGAGGAAAGGAAACAGAGGCAGGAAGAGATGACCAAATTAGATCACTTATCTTCTCAAAATACAATTGTCTTCTGGATAAATTGCCCCTACAGATTGTCATTGCTGGGATTTCCACGTGTCTTCTTTTCCCCGGACACATCCTCTTTTTCAGGTGTTAAAATCTGGGACAAATTGAAATTATTTGCTCTGAATGGCACATTGATTGAAAACTGCTTTTGAAAACTCTGGCTATACTTTCTGGGTGATACATATAGACATAACTGGTGGTTGAAGACTTGCTTTCCTCTTCACTTCTCCTGCCCCACTCAGCAATATGTCACAACTTCTACAGCCTACATGTAGTAGGGGTATTTAAAACGAGAGTCGTCATAGCATCCTCTTTTTTGCTCTTCAAAATATGGCAACCATAGTCATTGCTGCACTGTCTTCCAATGCAGTCCGTAAGCCATAAGGGGGCAGGGTGGGGGCGGGGGAAAGTAATCACAGTGAGATGTTCAGATTTGAAATCTGTATGTTTCAACACAAAATTAAGTTAGGGTAAGATTTTAGTTTGGTTCTCAAAAAGAGAACCATTTTAAAAGGAGGACAAAACTCCAACTCTGCTGCAGCAGAAATGAAAAGCAAAGAGGGCTCAGGTATGAAAGGGTGGAAAGTAGTGCACAGGAAGCAGTTGCTGAGTCGTGCTCATGTGCTGACAGCAACATCTAAACCTGCAACCAACACTTCCCTCCCCATAGCCTTAGCCAATCTTACCAGACAGCAAAATTTAGCAAGAAATCTTAAAACACCAAAACACTCCTGACAAAAGGTTAGGAGTCAACTCACTACAATGACTATCTGCATCCCTGTGTCACATCTGATGTTTGTGTGTCCACTTTCAGTTCTGTATCTTTCCTGTTACCAGTTGATTCTCCCTCTCGTCTCTCCCTAGCATATTCAGAAGCTGAATTTCACACCTTACCCCTCTCCCCAGATCAATAATTAGAACCATGCACCTGAATGCATTTGCACCAACTCTAATCAACAGTTACTCTTTAAGAATCTTTCTTTTTCTAACTTGTCAGGTGGGAGGGGGAACCTGAAATCAAGAAACTGTGCTGAACTATATTAGCCGGCCATCAGCTTCCCTATTTCAGCAACCTAAGGCTTTTGTATTTGACAGCACAGTTCCTCATTAAGCATCTCTCTCTCTTCAATATATGCAAATATGATGAGATTCTCACTCTTGCATAAGCCAATTAATTTACAGGATGAATAATAAGCATGGCAATCAGAAGAGCACACTTAACACTGGTCGTCTTTGAGATGGGACTGTGCAGGTGCCCTTTCCCCCTTCAATTAATAGCTGATGGTCACTTTGCCAACTGTGCTACTGCTGGAGTTATAGAATCATAGAACGGTAGAGTTGGAAGGGACTCAACCCCCTGCAGGAAATTGGAAAGACACAAGGTAGCTAAAATAATAATAGGATGCTACCCAAAGCTATATATATATACACATCTTGTGTCAGCGGCCCAATCGCCCTCTCAATCCGGCCCGCGGACGGTCCAGGAATCAGCGTGTTTTTACATGAGTAGAATGTGTCCTTTTATTTAAAATGCATCTCTGGGTTATTTGTGGGGCATAGGAATTTGTTCATTCCCCCTCCGAAAAAAAATATATAGTCCGGCCCACCAGCATGGCTGAAAAAGGTTGCTGACCCCTCTAGATATCTTTGATTTTGTGATGCTGTTCTCAGATCAAACAAATACCAAAGTCTTTATTTAATGACAAAATGTGTTTAGAAATATGTGCTTGGTAATAAATAAACTGTATGAATTCTTACTTTGTGAAAAAAGGTCAAAACAGTATTTAATACTTTAATATCTTTATTCTGGCGCCAATATTTCTTCTTCTTTTTTACTACAGTGTAATTCAGAAAAAGGATGAAACAGACTTATGAACATGCAAGTCTGACACACAGCAGAAACTGACTGAATAATTCATTCCTAACAGCAACCATAGCACAGCTTGATTAAAACCTGTACGGTTCTCTCTTAAGGATGTTCAGAACCCACTTCCGAAAGTTATCTGAGCTTCTCCAAACTCATAGCGCATTCCTCAAAACTCCAACCTAGGTTTGCCTGAGAAGGAATCTCAAGATTCACCAATTTAATTTTTATTTGTAAGAATTGTTAAACTGAGGATACAGAATGCAAAGCTGAAATGCATGGGCTTAGCCTAGATGTGGTTTGTCTAAGCCATTCCAGAAAGTATCCAGGTTAAATTTTGTGTGCATACCTCATCAAAAAGGTATTTTGTAGAACTGGCCTCACTATCTCCCAACAAGAAATAAGATGTGCCCCCACAAAAGCCATGGCAGCTTCATATTGCGAGGAAGTGTTGGCAATAGCGAAGCAAATGCCTTTTAAAGAAACTTGTTCACTTTACTGGATTTGAGGAATCTGTGATAAGTGAACAAAGACTGCACATAGTACTGATGCTGACTACTAAAGCTAGTAGACAATGGAACCCTATAAGTACTCTCTGCCATGATCCACTGCTCTGTTGCCAGCGTCAGAAAACTGGGCTACAGTAGGTCGCTGATGTAACCCAGTTAAGCACCTGTTACCCATTTACTTGTTTGTTAAGCACATCTTCAAAGTTTCTTCTCATGCATCTGTAATGTGTCAAATGCATTCTGACGCTATATGAAGTGCAATTCCCATAGAAGCCAGGATCTGAGGTTCTCAGAAATTCAGATATTACAATGTTGGCATCTAATTAAATAGGTTAGACAGGCCCGCTGCTCTCCCTAAAGCACAAAACTCTTCAGACCCAGTTGCCTGAAAGCCAATTAGTAAAGACGTTGCTCGTTGTGTTCTGGGAACTAAGGCTATGATCTGAAAAGCAGTGATATAAATATTAATACTTTCACTTGCTGTTCTGACATCTCACTAGTCTGAAACAATAGGCCTGCCATCTTGCGTGAGGGAACTTCTTTTAAGTCATAAGTTCAGATGACAGATTGGGTCCAGGTCATAAACTAAGTTGACAAGGAAAACCCATTAGTATTCTTGACTCTCAAAGATACCATAATGTTTAAAGAAATGAAGACAAGTTATAGGTGAAGTGTGTTCACATTAGAATTTGAAACACAGTGGAATGGAGACGCAACCTCAAAAATATGTCATAGGTCTCATTCACATAACCATTATAAGCCAGATGAGCAGATGCATGTATCTCATATTGAGGTCAGACTGTTGGCCCATGTAGTCCAGTGCTGTCTATTCTGATCGGGAGTGCGTCTTCAAGGTATCACATATTTCCTAACTGCTGAGTTCTTTTGAACTGCAGATGGTGGGATGGTGGGGATTAATCCTGCACCATCTATATCATGCAGGGAATAAGCTCTGTCATTGAGCTATGCGAAATACAGGGAGGTTATGTAGTTTTTTCAGTGGTTTGTACCACACACACACACTTAAAAACTAAACCTAGATGAGTTCCAAGAAACACATTATTGTTAGAAATTCCTGCTCCATTAAAACCAAAGTGGGTTTGCAATCTATTTCTATCAAAGGACTACAGCCTTGAAAGCCTTTGATATGTTCTAAGTCCACCAATGCTGCTAATGAATCACAGGTTTGGGACTATGAAATCATTTTTATTTATTTTCTATCCACTTTTTGCCGGAGGTCTCTCAAACTCGACAAAGAGCTTTGCTTAGTGCCACCAACTAGCATCTGGTAAGAAAAGTCACAAGTTTCTTGTGATGATGCTATAAACTTTGTGGCAGCATTAGAACTTCATTTGACTAGATTTTCTACCAAATTTCACCTCAAGAAATTATGAGGTGAATTTGGACATTAGGTGAAAGATTCAGAGAAATCTTCAAAGTGTTGGAGATTGGTATATATAGCAGTAGAATGCAGAGCCAGATAGTCTAGTATGACGTCTGATTGAGGTAAAAAAGAAACTTAGGATTTATAACTCCTTAGAAACAAAGCCATTCTGAGTACAAGCTGAGCATATGGTCAAGGAGCATTCATGAGGTAAACACTAACATTAACTCCCTGGAGGAGGAAGAAAGTAAAGCTGTCAACAAACAGCAATTTAAGAAAGAACCAGCAAAGGGAACAATAGGTTGCCTTTTTGTCTATTACCCACTCCCCACTGGTCCAGGTAAGGGAATACAAAGGTTATTGCTTTACTTCCAACACAAGGAAGGGAAATTAGCGTTAATAAGACTAACACAATTTCTTGGAAAGGATTCTGCAGGTAATAAAATAATCAGCTAGATGTCACAGACCTGAAGCTAGGAGTAGCCAATGTGGTACTCTCCAGATAGTGTCGATTACAAATCCCATCATACTTGAACATTGTCCATACTGGTTGGGGCTGATACGAATTGTAGTTCACACCATGTTAAGCTACCCCTGCATTCATCATGTATTAACAGCCAAGGTTGGCCCAAAATTGAGACACAGTGATGCAACTGTCTCAGGTGGTGAAGCATGGGAGCTGCAAAACTGTGCCCCCAAACGCCTCCTGCTCACTTCATTACAACTTGGTGTCTCCAAGTGCCCCCACAATTTTATTATTATCTTAGCTGTGTGGATGACCAGCCACCTGGTGGGGCAAAACTCTTCACCACTCCCTTCTTGCCTTACCTCACTCTGAGAAAGGGTCAACAAGGTCCTTCAGAGGATGGCAGCCAGCAGAGTGCCTGAGCTGCTATACCAGTCAGAAAGGCTGTTTTGAATGTATAATTGGTGTGGCGGTTTTGTGGCATTTTTAAAATTTGTTGATACTTCAAAGATATACAGAAATACATACCCATCAAAGTGTCTTTTTCTAATATAGAAAATACAGATTCTAATATAGATAGATATATATTTTTTAAGGTGACAGAAAACATTCAAAACTTTCTAGCTGCCACATTATATTGCAACAGGCCAGGCAGTCTCCTGGCCAACTCACCCATAAGGCCATAGTGGCTATCACAGAGCAAGGCAAGGCAGGGGGGAGGCAGCAGAAGCCCCTACTACTGCCACTAATGGGGCAGCAAAGATATAAAGGGCTTTGTAATGTTATAGGAGGGACGCAGGTGGTGCTGTGGTCTAAACCATTGAGCCTTGGGCTTGCTGATTGGAAGGTCGGTGGTTTGAATCCCCATGACGGGGTGAGCCCCCATTGCTTGGTCCCAGCTCCTGCCAACCTAGCAGTTCGAAAGCACGTCAAAGTGCAAGTAGATAAATAGGTACCACTGTGGCAGGAAGGTAAACAGTGTTTCCGTGCACTGCTCTGGTTTCGCCAGAAGTGGCTTAGTCATGGCCACATGACCCAGAAAAACTGTCTGCGGACAAACGTCGGCTCCCTCGGCCAGTAAAGCAAGATGAGCGCCGCAACCCCAGAGTCGTTCGTGACTGGACTTAACTGTCAGGGGTCCCTTTACCTTTACCTTTTTAATGTTATAGGAATTCTAAGGTCTTAAATATAGAATAAATGTTGATACTTGCACAAGGTAAACACACATATGTAAATATATAAACTACATGTCTAAAATAGTACAGGAGAGCAATCTAAAAGCCATCTTGGCTCGCCTAAAGATTCCAAATATTTCCTCTGTCTCCTTAACCCCCCCCCCCCCCCCGCCTGAGAACAGGTAGGCAGGTAGCAATCAGGGGAAGTTCCTGAAGGGATTCCTCTCCTATATCTATGAACCTCCTTTGTATGAATTGTCATTGTTTGCCCAGATGCTCTGCACTGATTGTCTTATCAAATCCTAATGTTTTGTGTAAACTATGTTTGGAACTATGTAAAACTTGCTAAATCCTCAGGAATAAAACACCTTGGCTTGCCTGAGCCACAGTAACCCCACCTTGCGTGTGATGTAATTTCTGACTTTTTGTAGAGGAGATGCCCTTCTTCTTCATGCCAAAATGCAAACCCTTAAAAGAGATGTTTCTTCTTGGTTCTGGCTCTCTTGCCTCCTTGCAAGGAAGGGAGGGAACTCTATTGCAACAGAAAAATAAAGATCTGCCTTGCTTTCACTGCATCCTGCCCCCATTCATTCATCTCTGACCAATCATGGACTTACGGGACTCAGTCCCTTGGGGAGTTGAGTAGCAAAAGCTAACCACCCCTATTTTTTCTATATCAGTAAAAAGAAGACAAGGATGAAGGGGGGCACGGAGAAGACAAAGATGGCACTGGGGCAGGAGTGGTGCTGGTGGCAATGATTAAGATGGGGGGTGGCGGTGGCGGCGGCACAACCAGTCACTTATGCCAGGCCTGCTGAAAGCTTTTAACAACTACCTGTTCCTCTGCTATTGAATAAAATGTTGCAACGGTGGTTCCTTATTGAGAAAAACTCAACAAAAGAACTTTCTCAAGGAAAGAGGAAGCTATTGATTTACCAGGCCCTTTCCTATTTACCCATACCAAGGGATCTGGAACGAGGACAGAAAAGCTTTCTCCACAAAGAAGCTAGTTCAAAATTGGGACTGCCGTGCTTCTTTGTGCTGCAGTGGCCACCATCCACTCCCATTTTGTCTCATCACCCTATATTCACTTTGACAGTAATTTCCGTCAATAAGGAGAGCTTTTCAACGTGCCCGTAGAGTATTACTTCAGCATGGTGACATCCTGTAATAGGCGGAAGCTTTTAGTGTGGGCTTCAAAGGAATCTACCACTCCCACTGCCGGCAACAATTGGCCAATTTACAGAAATTGGCCCATAGGAAGGAAAAGAATGAAAGAGATATGGGAGACCTGAAAAAAAGAAATGGGAGAGAAAGGGTAGGATAGTCCTTAATCATTCATTTCTGAAGTATTTCCAGAGAAGGATACTTCCCAAATCTTCTGAAGCTTGTTTTTTTATATAAAAAGAAGAAGAAGGGACACAATTCTTAAAGGTAGAACTCAAGGAATTACATCTTTTGTGCATACTGTTAGTTAATGTCTTCACTGTAGGTCATAGCAAAAGCAATACCTTCATTCTCAACATAATTAATGTTCAAGCATTTGCTCTGCCTAACATTTCCTAAAGCAATAACCACATATAACTCCAGTTTGTTTGAGAATAGGGTAAAATGGTCTTTCTAAAGCTGAATGAAATGTTTTATGCCGGGGGAGGGGGGAGATTCTCTTTCTTAGGGTTACAATCAACCATTTTATTAAAAGCTTCTTCTTCTTTTTAAGGACATGACATCTGTTTAATTCCCCTGGTGGCTGGAATACTTAAGATGGTTTTCCAGAGGTTGCAGTTCTAACATCTACAAACTATAGAGAATTAATCAATGACCACAACCCTTTGTCAATAATGTTATAGCTCATAATGTTCCCTTGCTTATAGACTCAAATGCTCCTTTAGATCAACAACAACAACATTGATTTACCCAAAAATGATCCATACATGGTATTTAACTCCAAGCAGATTGGCTAAGATGTATAAGGTGGAATCAAGACATGTTGGAAATGTAAAGATGTAGAAGGAACCATTTTCCATATGTGGTGGGTATGCAAAAAAGTTAAAGTATTTTGGGAAATGATATACAATGTGATTTAAAAAATGTTCCAAACAACTCCCCCCCCCAAAAAAAGAGAGACATTTATACTAGGAATTGTTCAGAGTTTCCCAGGAGTCAGAGAAAAACATTTATGTATGCAACAACAGCGGCTCAGATTCTGCTACCCCAACAATGGAAAGTAAGAGAGGTTACGAGTAAGGGAGATTGGCAATTTAAGATGATAGAATATGCAGAATTAGCAAGTAGAATAGGAGAAGAACAGGTAATTAAAGATGAGTGGAAATTTTTGTTGAGTATATTGAAAATAATTCTGTACAGTTAAAAATGCTGGCAGTATTAAAGTAATTCAAGAGCATAACATAGTTTGAACTGATGTAAGATAGGGAAATTAAATTGCTTGGATATATTAAAATATGCAGGAATGGTGGATAAGTTAAATCAACCTTGGAAGGGGAGGGAGGGAGGGAAGTTAATGAATGTATGGTAGAATAAAAGGTGCTTAATTTCAAATGTAAAATGAAAAAAATTATTAATTTTTTTTTTTTTTACAAAATGTATTTCTTTTTCTGAATGTCGAAATATGAGAAGCTCAGAAGCTTGACCTGAAGTCTGACTGTTTCTCCTGGGCAAGATTATCCATCTGAACCTGAGGCATCTAATCATAGCCTGCATTTTTATTGAGGCTTGATCAGGGCCTGTATTTTAAAATGAGCTTAAAGATTTTCAAATGTTCATGCCAGGCAGAAGACCAGCTGCCTAAGAACCTTGGCAAGATGTTTATTCTCCTGGATAAGGGGGCCCCCTGATTTATAGCAGAAAACAATTCTCAAAGTCAAAGGGAATTACAGGCTGACAGCCAAGGTTACACTGACCCTACATATTACAGAAGATAAAAAAAAGAGATAAACATAATTAAGAGTGGGTAAATAGTAAAATAAAACCATGTGCCTCCCATTAAACTTGAGCCATATTTTCCTAAGGTTGAAAGGTCAAGAGCAGTGAAAAAGGCAACTGGCTTGGCTGGAGAAGAGGTTTTCTTTCTATCTTATTTTGAGGCTGTAAAATGTTCCTTCCTTTTTTACTTTGAAAAGGTTTATTCTTCTAAAAAGCTATCTATGTTATGTATTAAATATATTGGCTTAAATGTAATTATGCAAAGGAATTAGAAGCTAAGAAATGTTAAATCCTTATGCTAGATTCTTATTTCATATAGTTGGAAGAGATCACAGGGGCCATCAGCCACCAGCCCAGCCCCCCTGCCAAGCAGGAAACATCATTAGAGCACACATATGGTTATTTGTTTAAAGACCTTCAAGAGAAGGAGATCTTTCAATGATGATGTGAACGCAAGATCCTTGACATCTGTTTAAGATAAAAATTTAAGATTAAACCATTTGTTTTGGAGGGCAATAGGGCGAGGTGAGCTGGTAATTAAGGTTCCTTGTTGAGACACATGTAAGATATATTACTACTTATTTGTCATTTATAGATAGAAGAATATATATCTTTTTGTTTCCATAAAAGGGCATGAGGAAATGGGTGTATCTTTTGTGATTGGTTCTAGCAAACAGCCAATAGGAATTTCAACCAGGCTGATTGGACAGAGGCAGCCACAGGAGGAGCAAGGGGGCTGGATTAAGGATATATAAGTGCTGGCCAGAATGGCAGGAGGCCAGGCCAGAGCTTGGTAACCATATACCACTGTGCCTCATATTTATTTGTCTGACAAATAAATTATTATTTTAATTTCTCTATTGCTGCGTTGAATATTTCATTCCAGCTAAGCGTTAACCACAAGCAGGGTGCTACAAACCCAGCGTGTTTATGTATGAAGCAGGAGTTCAGCATGCAATTCTCTTGTGAATGCCAGTCAAGATGACTACTCTGCAATTTTAAAGTTGACTTCTGTCCTCCTTCATAGAGATGAGTACAATGATATCGAAGATCTTGAACTTTATGCTGTGAACCGCCCTGAGATCTTCATCTGAAGGGCAGTATACACGTTTCAGAAATTAATAAATTAATGTTTTTCTCTGAAAGATTAGTACATGGAAGAAGTCACCCACAAAAGTCATATTTCTAGAACTTACACTTGTAGAGAAAACTCTCAGATGTATTGTGTAAGAAGAATCAGGTCTGTCTTGAGTACCAATTATGTTGGGATAGAATATGTGATTTGTAGATGAATCATGCCAATTGATTTTAGAGTTTTAAATCAGCAGTGTGAGAAGACCTGTGGGCCAAATCAGGCCCTGCATGGGGTCTTAATCTGGGCCACGTGACAGGGAAAGAAGTGGCTGTAAAGGAACAATTTGAAGCCTTAAAGTGTGCTCCTGATTGTTCCTTAACAGCAAAGCTTGTTATAAGCACTGATCAGCTGATTGCAATGACAGTCATTTAGACAAGCCCCCATTTGTACCCCAAGTGTTGACGCAACCCAGTAAGTGACTCAGAGACAAGTGCGGGTGAAAACTGTCCACAACTTTCTCAACATGCAGGCTAAGGTGGGACTGGCAATGGCACTGTGGAGAGGGGGCTAGATCTGCTTCCGATCTGAAGCCCAACCATAATCATGGCACACTTGCCAGATATCCTCTTGGGAGTCACCTAGTGCTGAAGTCCCATAAGGCCAAGTGAATGAGACCACTGGAAGGTTCAAAATGGCTAGTGATCAGCCCGGCCCACCCCAGCTAGGTCCTGGGGCTATTCACCTCTCAAGGACCCCTGAAGGGCACCCCCATTTTGAGCCACCCTAACTGATGCCTAAAAGCGTGGGTGGCGCTGTGGGTAAAACCTCAGTGCCTAGGACTTGCCGATCGTCAGGTCGGCGGTTCGAATCCCTGTGGCGGGGTGCGCTCCCGTTGTTCGGTCCCAGCGCCTGCCCACCTAGCAGTTCGAAAGCACCTCCGGGTGCTTTCCAGCGGGAAGGTAAACGGTGTTCTGTGTGCTGCCAGATGAAGCTTGTCACGCTGGCCACGTGACCCGGAAGTGTCTGCGGACAGCGCTGGCCCCCGGCCTCTTAAGTGAGATGGGCGCACAACCCTAGAGTCTGGCAAGACTGGCCTGTACGGGCAGGGGCACCTTTACCTTTAACTGATGCCATTCCCGTCAAGTTGTGAAAGAGAAGAAACACCTAACAAAACTTTTCTTCCCACTGGGAAAAAGCTCCCAGTCCTGTACCAGTTGTGGCTGAGAATAAAATTCCTTTTTAACTAGGGACTACAGAAAGTGCTAGTTGAAGTTTCTAAACTGAGGGCATGGAAAGTTTTCCTTTGCTAAGGAAGAATCCAAGTCTTTTGTAATCTGGAATGAATTTTATACTTTTCTTTCTTTCTTACTCTTTTTGAAGTCTCAACATGTAACCAATGACAGTATGTGAAGAGGTGTTCTATAACTTTTTTTGGACTCCTTTTCAATGCTAATTCAAACGCATACTCTCCCAGCTGTAGTCTGAAGTGTTGCAGTTCCAGGAACACAAATGATTTATCTCTGTGTATGTTGTTGACCCCAATATGTCTTCACTCATCACCATCTCATCTCACACATATGGCCCCCCAATATTCTAGGCATCTCAACTTTCCCCTTGTTCTCTCTTTCCCCCTCATTCTGCAGTCACTACTAATGCCAAGTTTTCATAATTTATTACAGCATATTACAATTCTGATTTTTTTTTGACACAACTCCATTTACAAGCATGTAATTTAAGCAACATCTCAAACATCCATATTTATATACCACTGCTTGCCTTGCTAGAAATGCTAATAAGCATATCATTATTCCATCTGTCTCAAACTAGGTGTCAGTACGAATTTCTATTATCAGTAGCAATACATTTCAACAAATGCAATTTCTAAGATAAAAACTTCATCAATTGATGGGTGTGATTTCTGACTTGACTCCTTTTAGCATTTTACACCCTTCCTCTTCATCAAACAAATCTTTACGCCAGCTCTCATGGAGAAGTGTCAAAAATAAAATGACAGAAATATCATTTAATTCTTAGGCATATGAGCCGTCTTTCAAATACGTATATTGAAAGACAGTTTCACCAGTCATAACCTACCAACTTACTTTTTCTGTTTCCTCTAAAATGCTGAGCAACTGATTCTTCTAAACAGTCTAATATTCTTATCCTTAAGCTAGTATAGGCTAAGAAATCCTAAGTTCTCATAATTGTTCAGTTTAAAGTCTGATCCAAACAACATGACATGAATGATTTCAATGGAATTTACCTTCAATAATGTTTACAGCACTTGTGATCCTCCCCAAGATTTCCCCCCACCAACAATGCTATACCAAATGTGCTGAATCACCACTGATTGTTCATTGCAACTATGAATATGATTTGAGTACCCTGGGAAAAATTATTGTGATCAAAATCTAGAGTTTTCAGGGAAATAAGAAGACCACCCACAGCTGTCTTTAGCATATGCGCTGCCGGGGTGCAAAGATCCGCCCAACGCCCCCAAATTTAGTTTAGCCCCCAAATTAACTGTTATTATGCTTATGTCAGACATCCTGCTTACACATTATCTCTTGTTTACGAAAGAAGGGAGGAAAAAGAACTTTATAATTTGCTCCTTTATTTACAATACACGTATACAACACCAGAAGTGCCTGGCGTGCTCTGGTCCATGGGGTCACGAAGAGTCGGACACGACTAAACGACTAAACAACAAATACAACACCAGCACACTTAAACTTATAAATATTGTTTAGGCACCTACTTAGGAGAAACATCAGTCATGTAAAAGGTACCGCAGACCCCGCTGCTGCAGAGCAGCACAGCTCAATGTAATACATAACATATTTTGATGTAAGAGTTAATTTTGTGTGCACAGCGCCATTGAAAATGACAAGCGCCGTCATTGAGTCAAGTGCCGCCATTGTGAATGACAAGCGCCGCTGCTGACGCTGCACATCTTTGGTAAATGAACACACAGAGTCAAAAGTCCTTTAGTGAAACAGTAGGTATACATTTCAGTAATACCTAGGTATATATGTATTTTGTTTCTCTAGCTTGATCAAAATTAATTATTATTTCACAACAGGTAGGTAGTTAAGAGCTTAGGTGGCTTCAGGGGTAGGTGCCTGGTGCCCCCCAGAATTCGGCGCGAGGGTGCCCCACACCCCTTGCACCCCCAGGTAAAGATGGCCCTGTATGAATTTAAATATGAATTTGAATGATCTTTTAAAATGGAAAATTGCAGATCAGTGCTGAAAGGAACTTATGCATAAGAAGATATGAAACTGGCATGGACAGTAAAAAGACTGTCCATCCATTTCTAGGAATGGCGTCTTCTCATTTCTCCCTCTGCAGCAGCCAGATAGGAGGGCTGCTGCTACATAACTGTTACGGAAGAGCAAATGGAGCTCTTTGGTTTCCCAGGTAAGCCATGAGCCTTGGGTTCTTACCTCTTCTCCTGCTGCAGCCAGGTGGAATTACCAGCAAGCCTACATCAATTGCTCTTTCTCACCTAATACGATGTTGTATTCAACTCAGCAACATTAGGCTAAACCATTTTGCAGATTATTTTTACCACTCCTATTACTTGTTTTGTGTCAGTCAAGCAGAATATAAATTTCACGAAATAAAGAAATTATACTCTACTAGCAGCCTCATACCTGGATTGTGTGGGAATTCTATGAAACACCCCAAAATAGTGTTCAGCCAGCCATCTTGATTCAAACTGGCATCCAACTGTGTCCTAACATAGCCTGGATACAGTAGGACTGCCATAGGTTTGGATTTCCCCCAACATTACAGGGATTTGAAGCGCCCGGGAGAAATTTCTAAAAGGCGGCGCTTTGTCCTGGATCGTAGGCAAGTCAATCCTGTTTGTTCTGCCCTGGTTCATACTTTTTGAAATATGGCAACCCTAGGATAAGGGAACCATCACACTAAATTTGGGTACGATACTAAGAGGTGTCCAAATGCAAAACAAACCAAGAAGTAGATGATGAGCAGGGTGAATGGAAGCAGGGAGTTGGGTTCATCAGTATTAACCCAAATGCCAGAAATGTGACTACATGCTTTCATTTCCCTTATACTCCTTTTCTAAGTTGAGATGTTAGGCTTGCTCTCTTGCTACAGGAAAGTACCAACATGTGACTGAGTTATTACTGAAGTTATTATACCATCGGACTCAAAATCAGTCTGCAGGCATTGAAAGCGAATAGGGAAACAGCAGGAGAGAAGGGGGAAGAACCTGTGTTTCATTGCCTGGAGTACATGTGAAAACAAGGGAACCGAATGAAGTTTGACGAAATGTTCTTTTATATTCACTCACTGTTCCTTTTCACACCAAGGACCCAAGCAATACTGGCGAAACATGTTTTGACTTCTCAAATATCAGAGTTAGCTCGTTAACTCCTCCACACTCACACCGCTCTGTAGCAACAAGATTGACAGGCTCGGTTGCACTTGGAACTCTGAGAAAAAATATTTCATAGGTCCATTCAATATAGGCATATTTGAGAACAGTATAATAGGAGCCGCACTATGTCATGGTGTGGAGAGTGTTGAAGAAAGAGTAGTGAAATTGCAGCTAGGAAGCTTAAACTGACATCCTTCTTTGGAAATTAATGTCCAGACTTGCAGAACTTTACTTTACTTGCTTGCAGAAACTTATAGTAATAGATGAATTAAAAAGTAATATTTACAGTCACGTGCTTCTCCAAGCATGGGCTTACAGTCTCTTCTTCTAAATTCAAAACAACTGCATTTTCCTCTCTTTCCAGAGCTCAGCACTTTCAGCCTTCTGTATCTCAACTGGACCATGCCCTGAAGCTCCTATGAGAGATTTCCACTTTTACCGTCTCCTGCGGCATTGCTGTCTTTCATTCAAGCTAAGAAAAAACACAGCAACACTCTATTCAACTGAGCAGTGTTCACAGTGGATTTGAAAACACAGTACTCTTGCTTCACATAATATGGGGTCTCTCCTTCACTATATACCTCCCATATGACCAATATTAGCCAATCACATAATAACTCTCTAGAATTCTGCTACCAACCCATCAAATTTAAACACACAGCAACGCATACAAGCATTTACAATTTCAGTTAATTAAATAACTATACTTAACAGAGAGGGCTTCAGCAGGCCATTCTGAATTAGAAATGTCCCTGGGCTGCTTTGACTTGTTGCAGTTTTTCTGCAGTTTGAACTGGTAGCAATTTTTTGTTTTGTTTTTTTGCCAGTTGAAAGTATGTATTTCACCCAATCCCTGAAGATCACAAAAAAATCTTTTTGGTCCAAAAAGTTTGGACCAAATACTATGATCCACCACTACACATTTGATGGCAGCCAAGGATCAACAAATTCTATTCTTGACTTTGTCCTCACTGCAGATCTTATAGAACCCCATAAGGGAAGTTCTACAGATGAAGACTGGATTTATCAATACTTAAAATAACTTTCAGAAAAGTGTGGTCTACCTGTTTCGAGTAGGAGCACCTTTTCAGAAATCAAATATTTCTTTCAGACATAAACAAAATCACATACGGATATCAGAAATAGAGGAAATTCATGATGGTGCAGAAATAATAGTAATACAGCCTTGGATTTGCAGGTTACACGCTTGATAAGTAGACGTGCCAGATCAAGCCCCCATTCTTCCAGAAAACAGTCTGGCCTCCTTTCCCTTTCCTGGCAGCCCAAACTAATAGAAGGAAGCAAAGATCCCTTCCAAGCATTCATTTTCTAGTGTCTCGAGTGACACCTTGGCACTGAGTCAATCTGTGCACTCCTCATCAGCAGAAGTTGCTAAGGGAGGCAGAGAACAGCTGGGACAGTGAGGTACTGCTTGCTGATTGAGCTAGCTGCTTCTATTTATTTGTGGTGAGGGTGAGCAAACAGTGTTGCTCTCTCCTTGCTGAACAGCTGGACAAAGCAAGTGGACAGTAGGGAGAAAGCACTTGCACTTGTACAACCTACAAGGCAGCTCTGGCTCAGGATCCTAGCAGAATCCTAAATTTAGCACAGCAGATATCAGTATTGTTATATTACAAAGGGCCCCCTTGACTTTAACACTGTCAGCAACACAGATTGCCTTGCCAGCCGGTAACAATGGTGCCAGGGCACTCTCACTATGGCAATGACAACATTTGTGATAAATTCTGCAGACTGTTATGCTGGGGCAGCGATTACCTGTTGTATTCATTAGTCATTCCTTCACCATTTCAGAAACCTGTTATCAAAAAGTTGATGCCATAGTGGATTATAAAACACTACATAAAGCAGAACACTATTCACATTAAATACATTACAAAATAATTTTTAAAAACTTTTAGTAATTATTAACTGTAGTGGGTATGTATGCATAGGCATAGAAATCTCACACACAGACATAATTTGGAGGTTAAAAATAAACAAGGGGTCATCATTACACAAATAAGTCATGAGCTCATCAACACATTTCCTCTTCTGATGTGGATAGGAGGAGAAATCGGAAGCTTTTGTGTCTCTTTCTAACTACTCATGGTTTAGTGTTACATCTGAACCCAGGCAAACTGTGGTTAGCCTTAACTGTGGTTTCCTGAAGCCAGTCAGCTACAAGCTCTGGTCTATGGAGTTGGCTTTTCTCAATAAATATGAAGTTTAAACATCACCATTTAGGTTTCACGTGTAATGTCAAACTACAGTTACTGAAAAATGGAAGCAAAGGCTCCCAATCTCCACTTTTGAGCCATGCCAGAGAAGATGGGTGGGAAAATGCAAAAGCCCATATGCAGTGGTCAGTTGTTGCTTAGCATCATGTTCAAATATGCATGAATACGGAGTGTTCCTCCAACCACTGCAATGCTGAACATTAAGAGATGGAACAGGGAGCGGAGCTGGGCATAGAATATTAAAGTTGCTAACTTTAATAGATGTAAGCTAGACAGGCATGCCTGACCAGGAAGCAGCCTTGCCAATTTAAAAAGACAGCCACGCACATGGCTAGAAGCTGAGGTATTCAATCCAGATTCATCACAGGACTGAGCAGACTCTCAGCATGTCAATTAGTTTCACTGTTTTTATCTTTGCCTACCTGTCATCCATTTTTTACACCGTTCTCCTGCAAATTCCTGTCTGCCATTTCAAAGCAATACATTAAACCCCTTCCTTCATGAATGTGTGCGTACTCAAGTAAATCAATAAGTCCATTTACTGTTGCTGCACAGGATTGCATGCCAAATATATCCATTAAAAAGCTATCTGTAGGTGAAGGATAATTTGGGAATTCAAGCTTTGGGCAACCTAATGAATTCCAAATTTAAATCACTGATCCTCTCCTACCAAGCTCCCCATGGAGGGAATAAAAACCTTTAATGGACAGAGATTGCCACCATGATCCCCCCCCCTATTTTTTTGAGTAAACATAAGAGTAATGACATCACTCTAAATTTATACCTGCGTACAGATGTGATCAAGAAGAATTTGTCTTCTTTCTGCTTACATTACTCACTTTTCTTATAAATAGTGCATCCATTTTTGGGACTATTTTAAACAACATTTCACTGGTCCAAGTGAACAAATAAATATTTCAGCACTCAGAGAACACACAGTGACGACTCAGTATCAAAACTCAAAAGGAAGAATATTTGGAGAGTAAATTCATACCACCAACTAGACAGTATTAATATTATCCAGTGCTGGAAGCAAACAAAAGAGGATGTATTGCTGTCAGGAGCAGGTTCCAAGAGCAGGTCAGAAGTAACTCACACAGCGTCAATAAAGTTAACTCTTTATTCAAAGAAACAAGACAACCCAGAAGGCAGCTCTTCCTGGTAGATCTTGCCCCTATGAGGCAGCTGTCTCCGCCTTTCCACAGCTCCCTATGTCTCCTCCTCCCCAAGCTTATTTAGCTTACTTATTTAGGTGATTTATATGCCATCCTTTGCACAGGGTGCTTTATGATAAAAAAATCCCCCTAATAAAATAACAATACAATAAAATTCATTTAAAACACAATCCATTACTAACAGCAGCAGAAGCAGCAACCAGACCCTTTGTTCAAATGCATTGTGCTCCAAAGACAAACAATGCCTAATCCTAGAAATGAACTTATCCACCTTTGGGGAGATGCACAGCGGGTATATAAAATGGACAAATATAACAATGTAGAAATTTCATTTGAGAAGGAATGGTCGATGCGGAGCAAAACTTTGGAGCTCCAGCAATAAAGCAATAAGACGAGTACAACCTATTACCTAGTCATAAAAAAAAAAAAAAGGTACGGCAGACGAATGTTCACAGCATTTCCTGGCGGTTCTCCTACAACTGAATCCTCCAGATAAGATTGCAAGGCACTTTCTATATTAAGTTCCTCCTTTCGCTTGATCATAAAACTCCCCCAGACATTAATCTTGTTAGGCTGCAATTTGCCAAGCTCAGTGCATGCCCTCAAAAGGCATTTCTCTCTGGGCAGGCCTTCCGAGTTTCTACCTCTTGTTGCAATACCTGTGGAAATGGCTTGGATACACCATGAAGTGCTTGAACAAAGCACATGGCTGGATACAGTGGGAGGTGGGGTTGAGCTGGCCATCCCATATGATGAAATTCCTGTGAGGACGGCTTCAAGGCCCCAAAGGGGTACACCCTCCCTGTAATGTTGGAGAGTTCCAATCTACGTTTTATGTGTGTTCTAGTTCACCAAGGTCTGGAGAAGTTCTAGCCTAGGTCTTACACAAAGCTCTGGGGTCTCATTTAAACAAACACCACCACAACAAGGGGTCTGGCTGGATTATTTGTGACAATACATCTACATCACATCAAAAACTCTACGCCAAATGTATTCTGCAAACTGATAACTCTGTCCTGCATAGAAAAAGGAGATGACACACTTGGACTTAAGGTTCTTTTCTGGATGGAGTTATGGATCTAGAGAAACTCCCACACAGGAGAGATTACCTGTGCCTAGATAACCAACTGTTTATTTAAACTTGTCAACTAAGAAATCTCTCAAAGGGTGTCTATCCTGGAGACCTCTTTGGTCTCAGAACTGTTTTGCAGTAACTAAACAGAATTTCTCTCTCTGAAAGACACATTGTTTCTGAGGACCACTTGAAATTTCTACTAATTGGCAATGTATCACATTTTGGTTTCATCCTTCTCCTGGCCAAACCAGCATTCTGCAGCTGTATGCAAGATTAATTCACCAGGACATTTTCGGTGAATCTCGTCTGCATTTTAATTCAATTAGTCTGGAGAATCCTTAATTAATTTAGATGCATAATCAACTTATGCTGATGCTAGCAAATTATGTCAATGATTGCATGTTTTTTCAAAACAACTACATTGAAAGGTAGAAATATATTCCATATTACTTAATCTAATATGTCACTTGACAGAACTTTCCTGTCATCGATACTTTAATGTGCATTGCTTATATTAAATGCCAGTTTCCTTTTAGCACAGGTTGCTATTGAGAACTGCGCTATGGCTCAGTTATCTTCCCAGCCAGAGTGGGTGCTTCCATAAGCCAGTGTGAGGCAGGCATGAAAGATGCTAGTGTGTAGGGTAGCTACTGTCCTGTTCCCCAAGCCATTCCCAACCTTTGGAGCTAGTTCCCAGTGACCTCTGGCCAAGGCTGGTTGCTTCCTATAGCTGCCTTCTCCAAGCACCTTACAGACAGTGCCACTGGGAAAGATTACCTGATCTGGAGATGACAATCACACACTGTTCTGCTCATGGGATACATGTTAGGGTCATCACTGCTGCATTGTAGCATTTGGTCAAGGAGTCAGACCTCAGGTGCTAGGCAAAGCAATGAGCAAGCAGTAGCATTGTCTTGGAAGACAAGAGCTATGATTCCTAGATGTGCCTGCTCTGCATCTCTCCAAAGCCAACCTGCTCCATCAACATATTTGTGCACCATTCAACTTGAGAGTACTGCCTAATAGACCAGGCCTATGCTCAATTTCCAGGGACACTGAACTAATCAGAATGTTTTCCTAAGCTCCAACACGTTGAACAAAAAACTGAAATATTTGGAATAAAATAGCACCAAACAAAAATAGCTTATAGTTCCCCAGAAGTCAAAATATTTACATTTTATTGATGTGTAGGTTGTATTTCATAGCACACAGCTGAATTCAATTGGAAATTGCTAGTTACTTTACATGCTTGGGCTTGGTTCAGATGTAACAAACCTGGTTCTACAAACCATGGTTTATTGGCTTCTAGTTGAGCCACATGACCCAGAAGCTGTACGCCGGCTCCCTCGGCCAATAAAGCAAGATGAGCGCCGCAACCCCAGAGTCGGTCATGACTGGACCTAATGGTCAGGGGTCCCTTTACCTTTACCTTTACCAGTTGAGCCATATGCCAGGGGGCTTTTTATGTCCAGCTTTGGAAATGGTATCTTAAACCACCATTTCCTCATGCTTCCTGAACTAAGAACCTGTGGGTCAAGTGCTTCCTCCAAACGAGGATCAGACCAGAGTTGGAACAGCCATAGCAGCAGCAAAAATAGCTCCTGCAAGAAAACTAAACTACTATTAACCTTCTCTCTAAAAAAGAAATGGCCCCATGAACCAATGATAATTGGCTCCACCATAAAGAATTTGCTTTGAGATTAGCAGTCCTCTCCCAAGTATGAACTGTTGATGACATTTGAGATTAATCTGCCATTTCCCTAGAATTCTGAAGTGTTATTTCAGAGCCAGTAAAATATATTTTTATTGCTGATATATCACACATACACTCACCTTAAAATACAGATTCTCATGTAGATCCAAAGACACCTAATTACAGATCATCAGACTGAGTTTTGTAGAAAAGGATGAGATTCTTGTATCATTGTGACACTTTTTGTTCAAACCAGTTAACTACTAGTATAGCTGAAGGAAGGGGCAGTGGGGAGGGGGGTATTGGTTGGTTCTTGTTTCATCATGTATTTTGTGCTTTTATATTGCATTTTTAGTTTGTGAACAGCCCTGAGATCTGTGGATGAAGGGCAGTATGC
Source organism: Podarcis cretensis (assembly GCF_951804945.1). NCBI lineage: Eukaryota > Metazoa > Chordata > Lepidosauria > Squamata > Lacertidae > Podarcis > Podarcis cretensis. The sequence goes on from NC_137187.1 coordinate 17,285,297, forward strand.
AAATTTAATAAATTAAAATAAACATTAAGTTGGGGTCCAACAAAAATCAGTGTAGAGTCCACATTGCCTATCACTGTCATAGGCATATATGAGCTCTGTTTTCTTCTTCCCCTTCAGTGTGCTGGACCATTATGGGGAATGAAGGCTTGAGTTCCTGAACAGGCAGATCATGGAGAGCTGATATGATGTTTGCTCCCATCTCAATATGGCCCAGCACAGTGTTTAGACATGTACCAGCACAGAGGCCCCATATTCTAAAGAACATTGAGGTGACCCGACGTGATTTCCTGACCTCGCTCTGTACCTGCCTCTGAGTTCAGCCTCAACAATGGGGGGTGCCCCCTCAAAAAAAAAAACAATTGAGGAAGCCCAAACAGCCTTGGCTTGCAAGCCTTAAAAGCTGTGTGACTAAGCAAATACAATTGCCCATTTCATCTGGCTTAAATTGGACGTCCTGTAGGCCAGCATTTTCCTGATAGCAAGCCCTTAGAAAAGCAGAGGGTACAGTCACCTTTGAGAAGAGGAGGCTCAGCACAAGACTCTGTCAGATTTGCCTAAGCTAGGAAGAATTGCTTATTAAAATAAGAAAAGTCTGCAGCGTTTTGATAACATTTAGACTCTTGGTAGCAAATTACAACATATATCATACATTCGACATAGCTGCCTTTTCTTCCCTACCAACCTTTCCAGTTCTAAATACTAGGACTAAAGCTTCTACTGATGCTGAATTTTGTTAACAACTCGGTATTGCTCACCATGGTGGCTCAGAGTTTCAGTATGCCCAGGCCTGGATCACGGTGACCAGATTTCCATCTTGTGGGATCAACATGGTGTTGTTGTTATTATTAGAACTCTACTGCACGGTGCAAAATTGTGGTGGGCAAGCAAGGATGGGGGGTGAAAGATGTCAGATATCTGGCTTCACTTGCTGAGCTATCACATGAGCCATGCACTGAGATGGTGCACATAAACAAGGATGAATCCACATTAGGTCAACTGCAGATCAGAGGTTCTAATGCAAAACTCAAAAACTGAAGGCCTGAAGATCTGGTGGAAGCCAAACAGTTAATATTCAGATTTAGCAAGTAAGAAACACTACTGAGCCTAAGAGGTAAGTGAGTGGATAATAGTTCAGGTTAAAATTCCATCTAGCTCAGCATCCTCTTCTCAGAGTGGCGAACCAGAAGCCCAAGGGAAACCTGCAAGCAGAACCTGAGTGCAACAACACTCTCCCCGCCTGCAATTCCTAGCAACTGGTATTCAAAGGCATACTGCCTCCAACAGTGGAGGGAAAACATAGCCATCATGGATAGCAGTGGTGTAGTGTGGGTTGCCAGTGTTGGGATATGAGAGCTCACCAGCTGCGTGATAGCAGCACATTGTTTACATCATGTGATTCTTCTGATGCTACCGAGTGTGAGACAGGATGTCCTACGCTGCTCTCAAGGTTGTGTTCTCAGTGTAACTTGAGACCTTCCTGTTGTTGCTGCAAAAGGGAGGTGTCACTTATTACTGATCTCCCTGGACTGAGCGAAGACCAGCCAGGGGCAGATCATCGGCAAGAGGCCCCAGTGCCTGGGAAGAGGAGTCAGCCTTTCCCGAGGGGGCCAATTGCCAACAGCCAGTGCCCGGGACCGTGTGGAATAGGAGGGAGGGAGGGAAATTGGATGGAATATGCATCCGCATTCAACTGCCTAAGGCATCCACATCACCCAGATGATCACAGCCACAGAGATAAGAAAAGAAGAGTCATTCTGTTCTCTGGAGAGGTCACTTCCTAGTTCGCATGGAGAAGGCATTTTCAATGGAGCCCAGTGATGGAAGCTTGTAGCTTTATTGAGGCAGGTGTTGAAGTTTTGCACCCCTAACAAATTTTGCACCCAGGGCAACCACCCCTGTGCCCACCCCCCTGATACTATGCCACCGGTGGCTAGTAACCACTGATAAATTTGTTTAATAACCCTTTTGAGCTATCCAAGCTGAAGGCCATCGCTACCTCTTGTGGGAGTAGCACGAGGTAATTCTGTTTCTTTTTTTTTTAAAAAAAGGGAGCAGCACAAGGAACATTGAGTTACTTAATGTCAGCACCTTACGATTCCTATGGGACACAAGATTGTCCTGTCTCCTGCCCAAAACATGACAACAAAGGCTCTTATCTGTGCCAGCAGATACAACCTAGCTCTAAACGTGCCATAAACACTCTGTATTTTGCTGCGAAAATCAGATTTTCAAACCAAAATGATACACATTTATTTATGCAATTCCCTTTTTCTAACACTGCTACCCTGATAATAAACAAAAGTTTTTTTTATTATTATTAGGCTAGTTGCCGTTCAGACAATATGCGTACAGAATGCTTCTCATGATGCATACAAAAAAAGCAGTCCTCTCTGCAGAAACCAATATGCTTCTGTCAACTTAATCCTAAAGAAAGCAACATAGGTTATGAGCAGCAATGAAATGCACACATCGGAGTTTTTTTTTCCTGTTCAAAGGCGATTGAAATACCAGCCACATTATAAGAGGAAAGGCATTTCCAAATTAGCAGCAAGAGATCCAAGACCAATTTGCATTGCATAGCTGGATGTTACACAACCCCATGGATTTGCACAATATAAGAAAGAATAATATTCAGGCACCCCTGGTAGATTAATACATTTTCAGCAAGTGCAAGGCACACAAGTTCCTCAATTTACAACTTCCATTTCAGCACTAGGTCCACATCAATGTTGCAAGCGTTCATAAAGCCATTCCATGTGGGTTTTGCATTTGTGTGTGTGTGTGTGTGTGTGTGTGTGTGTGTGCTTAATCCATACAAAAGTTTGCATTTAGATATGTATTTAATGGTAAAATACATATTAAAATATTGCATCCCATTGTATGTATTTTTAAACATATTATATCCTAAAATATACTTTCCTGCAATCTGGTATGGTGTTTTTTTTGAGCCAACAGTCACATTATAAAATCCAGAAGAGTTCCAATCCATGTATTGTCTGAGGTGAGAATTTTGCTAGTTTTCTTAAAAATGCAGACTTAAAGAAAATTTCCTACACCCCTGTCCACAGATAGTGTAATGAAGTATCCGTGCTAGTTAAAGGTTATGTGGCTAAAGTTATGGATTCAGCTGCCATTTATCCTCAAGGCAATCTTGTCCATTGGACCATGAGCTGAAGGCAGAACAGAGCAGAGTTATCCTAAAAATGAGCTAGCCCATTGCTTTACCTTCTGACTATGCCTTGACACTCCAGGTGAAGAAAATGAAAGGTATGGATGGAACATGATATTTATTCCAGTAGACCACAACAGAGACAGCATATTAACAAAATAGCCCCTGTACATTTATCCAAATAGCGGAAATACTAAGGGATGTATTCAAAGCAGCGCTAAGGAGATAGTTCGTTTTGAGATTTCGAAAGAATCGGTTAAGTAGTTATTAATAATCAATTTTGCTCTTTGGCTTGAGTAGATAGCTTTTATTCCCTCCAAAAAGGTGCCCTCTATCCCTGTTGTTTCCATGCATCCTAATAGAAATTGCCAGGATACATTGTCGAATGCCTTTTCAGCGTCAATAAAAATTAGTGCCGCTTCCTTGTGTTCTCACCTCAAGGAAGGAGAGATATCCATTTCTTTGATGAGGGGGCATGCATAGGTTATGTACTGTGCCCCCAACTGAATAGCAATTATGAGGTAGACTTTAGTGCAGCTGCATATTTCAGGGGGGAGATTGAAAATGATGAGGAAGCTATCTTTCAGGGCAGGTTGCCCATCAGTACTGATCTTCTCACTTAGGCCCCCCTGACAATGCTGAGAAAATTTCAGATATATGCTTAGGATACAATATGAAAACAACTTCAGCATCACATTATTTTTCTACTACACCATATAAAGGGTACAAAAGCCCAGCAGTTCTACTAGAGTTCTTCCTAGAGAAAAATATCCTAGAATGGTTTTAACAAAATCAAATAACTATTCAGGAAACTTACTGCTTGAACAGAGAGAAACATAGATTTCTTACACTATGGCAACATTCAGACATCACACTAAACCATAGTTTAGCATTACGTGAATGATCCACAGTGATCCTTGGGTTCGTACACCCTTTCTTTTCCTTTAGTGTGTCTGCAAGGGAGAGTGTAGAAGCTTTAGCTCCCATGTTTGCTTGACCACAGATTGTCAAGCTGGATTGTCACAGTTAAGCAAAATCCTAAACAAAAGCTTCTGAATTTGTCCTCATGGCCATTCTGGAGGAGGAGGAGGAGGAGGAGGAGGAGGAGGAGGAGGAGAAGAAGAAGAAGAAGAAGAAGAAGAAGAAGAAGAAGAAGAAGAGTAGTAGTAGTAGTAGTTTGGATTTGATACCCCATTTTATCACTACCCGAAGGAGTCTCAAAGTGATTAACATTCTCCTTTCCCTTCCTCCCCTGCAACAAACACACTGTGAGGTGAGTGGGGCTGAGAGACTTCAAAGAAGTGTGACTAGCCCAAGGTCACCCAGCAGCTGCATGTGGAGGAGCGGAGACGTGAACCCGGTTCCCCAGATTATGAGTCTACCACTCTTAACCACTACACCAGGTGGGAGCATGTGAACCCAAGGATACTGAGGCTAACTGATGGTTTAGCATGCCATCCAAATGTTGCCCTTATGTTTTTAATATCAGTGTTATCATTTAAAAGAGTTGGAACTCTCTACATATATTTCACAAGCTGAAGAGGTAATGTTGGCCCCATAATTTTGCTACATTTAAACACAAAGTTTCATGAAAGGGGAAATTCATTTTTGCAAAGCAATAGTTACTAATTAGAGTTTCTTATAAATTGCCATATTAAAATGTTCCCATGGAAATTTTATGGTGCACTGACACTATACAGGTGCTAATTAATTGGATTTCCTACCCTAATCTTCTCAAAAACAAACATCAAATATAAACCACACTTTTACCAATCCCTTATCACATAAGCACACAAAAACAATGAAGAATAAGCTAATGCATATGGCCACATGAGAATTTTTGTCTTAGATTAATCATTTAAAGTAACTCTATCAGTTTTGGAAGAATGTTATGCAGGGTCAAATCTCAAAACTTAATCATGTTTTCCACTCACCATAATAATTAAAGCATAGTTATACATGAAGCATTTTAAATCTTATCTTCACATGGTTCTTGTACTCAGCCTAATATTATATCTTTTAATTTCATTTCTAAACAGCAATTTTTGCTAGTATGTATTGAAATACATACTAAAATCAAGATCTTCAAGATGTTCAAAAATCAAGATCTCATAGTAACCAATACCATCAATTTATCAAAGCCCTCTCCATTTATTTGGCTCCGTGTGGTATCTGTTTGCATTCAGAGTAGAACTACAGAAATCCATGCAGTTAGTCGTGACTAATTTGTCCACTGATTTTTGTGTGTTGGCTCCAAGCAGAAGTTTATCCGATAACACTCTGTGCACTGTATCTAGCCTCACTGGTGCACTGTATCTAGCCTCACTGGTGCTCAGCATTCATAATTATAATAGGAAGAACAGTGGCACCTTCTAACATTGTGAACACCTGAATCATGCAACAGAAGACTTTGCCCAGCAGAGCTGACTGGAAGGTGGCAAAGCGTATTCTGTAGATGGGCTATTGGGGTTCATAGGAAACTTATGGAATTCCCATGGTGCAAAAGTGTGTCTTGTGTGGGGACTACTAGTTTAGAGGTCCTGGATCATATTCCAGACTAGAGAAGTGTTGAAGTAAGAGTAGCAAAAACATAGCAAGGAAGGTCAAATCATACATATGACTGACACCCTTTGCTTCAATGTCCAGATTTTAACATTCAAAAACTTACAGAAACATGGGTTGACACTCTCTTCTTCTAACATCCAAACGACTGTATTTTCCTCTCTTTCCAGAGCTCAGCACTCATCCTTTTGTATTTCAGGCCATGCCTTGTAACTCCTATGAGAGAGCTCTACTTTTACCTCATCCTTCAGCTTTGCTCTCTTTATTTCAAGTCGAGAAGAAACACTCCAACAATCTATTCAACTTAACAGTGTTCACAGTGGATTCTAAAACACAGCCATCTTGCTTCACATAAAATTGAGTCTCTCCTTCATTAGATACTTCCCATGTGACTAGTATTAGCCAATCAACATGAAAACTACTAGAATTCAGCTACCAACTCATCAAATTTAAATACACAGTAATGCATACAAGCATTTACACTTCAGTGAATTAAATTACTATACCTAACAAGAAGACCAATTTTGCCACATCAGAAGGGAAAGAATCTTTGGAACTGAAATATACAATAGTTTCTGATTTATTTTGACATTTCTGCATTCTCAGATTTCTTCTATTAGCAAGTGATGCAAATGGAAACATATACGGTAGACAGTGGTATCGACACAGGTGCCTTTAACTTCAGCTAAGCAGGCATTCAGCTTGGAACAAAGAATCCACTTCTTCCAAGAATTGGCTGCAACTGCTAGCCAGAATTTTCCACCTATTGTCCTAAGAGGTGGCATATAAACAATTATGTTCTAGTCCCATGTCTCAAAAGCATATGCACCGGTAATGATGCCTTAACATTAAAATGACTGTCTACTCATGAAAATTGGAATTGCGGCTGGGTCGTGCTCCTTATGTCATTTTCATTACCACCATTATGACTCAGCAAGGGCACTTTCCAACGCGGTTCATTAAAATTATCATTTTTTTTATGGTCGCCCAATGGCATACAATTGGAAGTTAATCCAAATAGGCATTTACATAAATTAAAAGCACTTACGGAGAACCAGACCACGTGGCTGGTAATCAAAGATTTAGGCAGCAGCCTATATTTTCAAGAGCTGAGGCTCCAATACTTTGGCCACCTCATGAGAAGAGAAGACTCCCTGGAAAAGACCCTGATGTTGGGAAAGATTGAGGGCACAAGGAGAAGGGGACGACAGAGGACCAGATGGTTGGACAGTGTTCTCGAAGCTGCCAGCATGAGTTTGACCAAACTGCGGGAGGCAGTGGAAGACAGGAGTGCCTGGTGTGCTCTGGTCCATGGGGTCACAAAGAGTCGGATGCGATTAAATGACTAAACAACAGCAACAACCATTTGAACTGCTAAAGTGCATTTTATTTTTTTAAAAAGTTCTCAATTGTTTCCTATCCTAGACTCCAGGTGATCCAACACCAGTTAAAATTCATCCCAAGAAATGAACAATCTTTAAGTAGAAGAATGTTGACACACTACTCAGTGCAATGTCCAGAAGTGCTAAACTGTCTCACTCTTTTTCTTCAAAACAAGAATTTGGGGGTAACTTTGGGAATCATAATCTCATAAATGAAGATGTAACTTTCAGCTGCCATCAGTAGTCCTGATTTTCTATTAACGTATGGAATCAATTTGTCTCCCATTAGATTTACATTTCATTTAAGGCAGTTTAAACTCCTAAATCCAAATCATTTGTGACTACCTACTGCTTGATGCTATTGGCATGTGAAGACAACAAGATGACACCTCAATTTGCATCAGATACTGTAGGCTGACAGTTGTCTGAAGGCATATTTGCTCATTAAACTGAGCAAACGAAGACTGTGCACTAATGCAGGTTCAAAATGGGCTGCTTTTCATTTGGTTCAGCAAACTAATTCTATGTATCAAAGACTGGGGGATGATCCTTTAAAACTCCTGTTCAAATCGAGCAGACGGGGCAGGACAGGAGTTATTATGGATAAGTGAGCAAGCAGAAATTAATTAGGCAATTTCCCCCACTCCAAGCAAAAGAACTTCCTTCTGAACATTTGAAATCACCAGGTTAATTTTCTGCTCCTAAAACATGTTTCCTTGATTAAATATATATTAGGAGTAACACCACTTGAAACAGGAGCCAGTAATAAGATGAAAGAGATAAGATAATAGCTGTCTTTTTTTTTTTCTTTAGACATTTGGACATTGAAAAATCCCGCTGAAATTTAATAGTTAGCAAGAAAAAGATTGCCAAGAATTTTCTTTAAAATGACATTCAGTGGAGCATAGATCTGGACTGATTACCCTTAATCCAAATTATATTTATGGGATGCGACCCAAGTCTGACCTACAGCTTGATAGAAAAAGGTTACAGCAAGTGTAGAAAACTTCTTGCATTCTTTTTCTCCAAGACTCTCAATCTGGCCTTTGGGAGTCCAGGCCACACCCTCTTTGGTGGCTATTTGCAGTTTAGTAGCGCTGCAGAGAGCTTGCTGGGGAGACCATGCATAACAAGGAACTAAAAAAATAACTTTAACAAGGTTTTAATAACAAAACAACAAACATGACCCAACCACCAACCCATCCCCCAGGCTAATGAGAGAGCTAGGTGCTGCTCCTTATATACTATGCCCAAATGCTGACACAGCTTAATTAACACAACCTAGCAGCACCTGCTATGTTTTACAGCTGCAAGACTGGGTCTCGTTATTTGCCCTGGCCCTTAAAGACATACACAACTTGTGAAACAATAATGAACCTTCACATTTTACAGTGACCATTCAACACCTCTGTCACTCCTCAAGTGCTTCAACCTGGCAGAATGTGTTCTTCAGCTATAATATCTTCTGCTGCCTGAATGGTGGTGGTAGAGGTATAGAAGAATGGTGGTGGGAGAGGTATAGAAGAAACCTCTGGCTTTTGATTTGGTGGGATGTAGTCTACTTTGCCAAAATGAGAGTCCCATCAGCTGCTCCACGCACTTTCCCCTTTGACCCCTAACAAACCCTGAACAAAAAAAAGTGACAACCAACTTTTCATAGGCCAACAAATACGTTGGCAGAAAGCCAACATAAAAAGTTGGATGTTTCGGTGAAGTGAGTCCTTTGGCAGCTGAGATCTGGGGATGATTCTAGTCACCTACACAAAACTTTGAGTTAACATATAAAGAAATGAGGTGAACAGAGCTTAAGATTGGAAAAAATGAGAGGAATCAGAATGGACAGATTAGTACAAAACCAGATATAGGATCTTCTATCTAAAATGTCAGAATGGATCAATTCAAGCAACAATGGTGGAGAAATGGCCCTCATGTAGCTAAAGGTAAATAGAAACTAATTCTCCAAACAGCTGATGTTTGCATAACAAGAGTTTCATTTATCCTATATCATTTCACACCAAAAGGTCTATTTGAGCTGTTCCACATTGAAAGAAAATTATATAAAAATATAATGTACCAGTGGTATTTGATTCCTACGAAGTTAGCAAAAATGTATAAGACAAGTTCAAATATCTGCTGGAAATGTAAAGAAAAAGAAGGTACCTTTTATCATATGTGGTGGACTTGTAAGGTAATAAAAGCTTTCTGGGAGATGATATATAATGAAATGGGAAAAAAATGTTTAAAATATACTTTGTTTAAAAACCAGAAGCTTTTTTTATTAGGAATTACAGGTACTGACATTCCGAAGGAGCAGAAAATACTTTTTATGTATGGAACAACAGTCATGTGGATGTTATTGACACAGAGTTGGAAAGATGACAAAGTCCCTACCAGAGAAGAATGGCAAATCAAGTTAATGGACTATGCCAAGATGGCAAAGCTGACTGGAAAACTCAGAAATCAAGAGGATTAAAAACTTTATAAAAGAATGGGAAAAATCCATAAGTTATTTAGGAGATCACTGTAAGCAGATGGAAACAAGAGAAGGATTTTGACTCACTTGTTGTGTAAAAAACATTACGGACAATATGGTGTGATATAAAAACTGGAATACGTACTAATATACAGTTGTAGATGTTGAAATAAAACTCCAATGATTGGATGGGGGGAAATCACAAGATTCAGAGAATCTCCACATACAGTATGACTTTATTGATATGTGTTTACTTGTATTTTTTATTTGCAAAACTAATAAAATGTCTTGAAAAAAACCAAAACAAAAGGTCCATTTGGGCATTTGGTGTCTACATACAATGGCAATCACACAAGGGAGAGTTCAGTGTACTGTCAAGTCCCACCCTCTCTCCCACATCCCCTTTTTTCAGCTGCCCTATGCACTTTAGAACCCTGATTAGGCATGTCCATTTGGTACATGAGCCCTCCCCGAACTTCAGGAGTTAAGCTGTCAACAAATCGAAGATTGGAGGGGAGAGAAGTAGGGGTCTGGAAGAAGCTGGCTTAGCAGCCCAGCTTCTCTCACTGATTGTAACTGTGCAGCAACACAAATGGACGCCTTCATCTAAGCAACTAAACACCAAAATAGGGCTAAACAGATATGAAGATGCAGCATCTTAAAGACTAACAAATTTGTTATGAAATAAGCTTTTGTCAGCTAGAGCCCACTTTGTCAAATGCAAGACTAAGAGTCGAAATTATCAGCTACAAACCACACAGCCCCAAATTACAAACTGATGCAACAAATTAAGTTAAACATTCAAACTGAATTAAGGAGACAGAGCAAACAAATACTCAGATTTGATTCATCATCTGGCAAATATGCAATTCATTTCCACTTGAGCCATGATGTTCTCTCCCTAATAAAATTATTTAAAGCCTATAATCATTGATCTCAGTTTGCCTATTGAAACCCAAACTTGGTTTCATTGTAGAATAAGCTTACAAGCCAAATTTAACAGCTGGCTGCCACCAAGAAATAAACTTTCAATTGCCTGATCAAGTACAGACCAACTTCCAGCATCTTATTTAACTGGATAGTTTGTAATCGTTTAGACTTTTGTTGCCTGTACTAGCCACAAATTTACTAATAAAATGTTCTCTTCAAAACTTTTGGTCATATGTAGGGCTGAGCCACAAGCAAGGCAAATTATAAAAGTTTGGGCTAGGCATGCCCTAGGCATGTCACTCTCATTTGCTCTGGCTTCATAGCGAGCACTTGGCAAGCTATGTTAGTTAGAGCTGCTGACCATATCAAGAGACTATTCACATTAGGTTACATGCCAGAAAGCATTAAAGAGTTCTGACAGGATTAATTTGATTCTGTGATGGTCATCTCTTTTGTACTTTATGTTGTTGCAATGTTATGATGCTTTAATTATTTTATTGTACAGCATGATTTTTTTTTTAAGAGTTGACAGTTTATAAATACTTTTATAAACAAACAGTCAAACTATGGCCCAAAATTAGTAAGTGAGATCCATCGTGTCTTTGCATTTATTCCACAGTCTGCAGGCTAACATCAATTGAGAGGTTTAAATTAACAATACAGTGGTACCTCGGGTTACAGACGCTTCAGGTTACAGATGTTTCAGGTTACAGACTCCGCTAATCCAGAAATAGTACCTCAGGTTAAGAACTTTGCTTCAGGATGAGAACAGAAATCATGTGGTGGCAGTGTGGTGACAGCGGGAGGCCCCATTAGCTAAAGTGGTACCTCAGGTTAAGAACAGTTTCAGGTTAAGAACGGACCTCCAGAACGAATTAAGTTCTTAACCCGAGGTACCACTCTACTATGTTGCAGAGTTTTTTATTCTTTGGAAAGTTTTTTTTTTTATCATCACCTGACATACCTACAAACTCATGGCATTTAGATAATTATTAAACTGTCAGTCTTTTAACAATAAGTGCCTGCAACTTAAAGCATAGCCCCATGTGATTGACAAATGTGTGCTTGTTCTATGTACAACAGGAGCACATTGGTGGAGTTCAAATAAATGTTAACAAGGAAGGTAGGAGTGGTGTCAGATTATGAAATGTTTGCCATAGATAGTGTTTCTTCTGTCTTCTGTCCAGAGACTAAGCTGATGCCATATTTGAAAAGGGAGGCCTTTTACTTCAACTTCCAGACTATCTCTTTTGTTTAACTTCTGCTGGATTAGTATCTCATGTGTGGAATGACTAACATGAAACCAATAGTGCATTTAGGAAGTGGGTACCAAAATAACAAAAAGCATGCTTGGGGCAACTGAGGTTTGCAGAAGTACAAAAAACCACACCTTTGAAAAAGAAAATATAAGAAGGCACACCCCATCCCAAAAAAGAACAACCCAACAATGACTGAGGGTGCTCAGTACTCACAGAATGTTGAGGGTCAGTTGGGGGGGGGGGGTAGAATGAAGTATCTTGGGTGAGAGGTCATGGCTGGCGGAGTAGAACCTTGAACAGGAGCAATGTTGTTAGGTGGTGAGATTACACTACAATATTTTCATGTAGGTCCCACTTGTTGACCCTAAATTTGGAGTCAAAATGCAAATTGTCCAAGGCATCATTCAAAATAAATAAATCCATAAGGCGTTGGTGTCACATCTTGTTAGATCCTGTTAGATCTTGTTGGAAGGGAAAAAAGGAGGGGGAGCAGGAAAGAAGAGTTTTGGAGTTCCAGTGGAATGTAATGAGAAGCTATGAACTGCTTCTTACTTACCCAGCCCCTTTGCAAGTTATTCCTTGGAACACAATGCATGCTTAGTGGGTTCACATTAGGCCACAGTACATAGAAAAATCATGGTGCTACCAGGTCAGTCAGAACACTGTGAAATGTATCAACCTGAGATTCCCTGGCTGATCATATTGCCCATGTAATACTGTTCTACATTTCACCCAACTTTATAGAAGGAAAACATACACGTGACCAAGGATTTATTTACACTCTCTCTCACTCACTCACAAATGCACACATTATCATCATCATCATCATCTAAGGTGTAAAATGGCACTTGTCATCTGTAAAAGACAAAAACAAAAAAGAGGCATAAATTCATCAACCTGGGTTGGATGTCAGAAGTTGTTTTAGTTGGTACAGGCCAAGGCACATGCCCCAGGAAAAAGTCCACTGCTGACACAAAAGCTCTGTTCTTCCTTGCTGTTTTGTCCTGTTTAGCTGTCACTGGTGACTCTATGGCCTGATGCAGGAGGACATCTCCATTTGCCACACCCTTCTTTCATCCAGGACTGTGCCCAGAGGGAGAGGGCAGTGGCAACAATGACAAGGATGGGTGTCCATTCAGGGAAGGGGCTCTATTGAGAGCATTTCTGTGCAAGGGCCAACGATAAAAACACTAAATTAAGGCCTCCAAGTTCTTATATGTTCATGAGGGGAACAAGAATATCCTGGTTAACTCAGAGAACATACTTGCAGAACCAGGAAAGAGACTCTGAGCCATATGAAGTTATTGGCACTTACCCATCATACTTCCAGATGGACTCAGGGCTTGAAATGAGATGTGAAGTTTCATTGCAGTTTATAATTAAGGAAAACCATTGGGACTAAAATGCCGTAGGGAAAGAGGAGCAGGATAGAGGAAGGTGCTGCAGAACCAAAAGTCTGGATGGAGACAAAAGATCCCATCTCCTACAGAATTTCCTCCACAGTGAATTACCAACATATTTAACAGTATAGCTCCACAAAACACAACAAAACCACAGCAGAATGGCCCAATGTTATTGCAATGAAGAATCTACCCAAGGGTATTATAATAATCTGTTCCCGTCATTCTTTTCACACATCAGCAAATAAATATGCCAAGCAAATTATTAGTTTTGCTCTAATACACAGCAACTAATTATTAAGCATTTGCTATAGCGGACCTTGGAAGGCAGGATACAGCTTTTAATTGGCAACTGATTTGCAAGGACAGCAACTATGCCTTAAGGGCAGGAGCAGGCTATAAGTCCAAATCCTGTAAACTGATGCATCATTAAGTAAGGCAGAGCACAACGTATCATCTAGGACACTACAATCAACCTATATCTAGAACCTTCCCCACCTTAAAAACTGGGGAAGGCAGTATCAGAAATGGTGGCAAGTGCACTAGGGGTCTGGCAGAGCATATTTTTACAACAGGTTGGGACAAGGGAGAATGTAGGACTTTGTAGAACAATTCATGCACTATACAGTATTACCTCACATGAATGAAGAAACGAAGTACAGGAGAAGGCCTTGCTGGAGTCACTGGTGTTGAACAAAAGCCTCATAACTGCCTTGCACAAAGTATACACCTACAACTGTTGAATGCATGCCTGATTCTGGTCTGCTTCACATCCCACCCCAATGAGAAGAGGTGAGACACAGTAACTTCAGACCTGGATTTGTAGAGCAGTCCACAGAACATAAACCTGGGCATGGCAGGATCCATGTATCAAACCGAAAGGACAACATTAAGCCCAGATGGGTGGAAAATTCCTTATCTACTTTCAAGTGCACTTGTTCGTGAAAGTCAGTAATGATATCAGCTCTCTCTCTCTCTCTTCTTCCAAAGAATAAACCCTACTAGCAAGCTTAAATATTACTTGTTGTCAATCCTTCCTTTCAAAATTCTTAGGGGCCAGCGGTATGGGACAATGCTTTTACAGCAATATTTGAATATTTGCAGTAATCAAAGCAGCAGGAAAGGTTATATACAGTATTTGGCTCATTTTGTAAAGCACACACACACGAGATGGACACAGACACACACACACACACACACACACACAGAGTGAGTGAGAGAGAGAGAGAGAGAGACCATTTCATAGGAGGCGTGGGAAGACCCCAGTAGGAGAAAATGGAATCATGTACTCGGGGATTTATTTACCGTATATCCAAATTGCTTTTACCTGGGAGAAGTATAAAAAAGGTAATCATTATATGTTCCCCATATAAATGAATTGTTTCTTGACATCGTATGCAACTGACAAATAGGAATGAGTTTTTTATTGCTAGAAGGCTGTAATATATAAAGGATACAGGATATTGCACACAAAAAGGGGGAGACTGGTGGATATTAGAAACAGATTAATTTCCTAGCCATTCTTTCTGAGAAATCAGCATCATCAAAAAATATTTATATACTGCCCTTAAAGATCTCAAGGCAGTTGACAATAAAATAACCATGTGAAGGACAATAAAAACAGGAAAAATTGTATCAACTCTCTATATAATTTTTTGGGCTGTACATTGGATAAAAATGGATATCTTACACTCATTGTCTAACTTTGTGATGTGCACATTTAGGAGAAAGGGTTTGTCGGCTTGGCAGCAAAACAAAATGATTTCCTCAACAAAACATTTCTACTTATAAACGAGGTAAAGTGTAATTAGTCATGCCAAGATTTACAAATGAATCAGTATACAAAACTGCCATTTCTTTGTATATCACATGGGGAAATAACTTCTACACAATCCAGAGTATTTGCAAGCAGTAAGCCTTTAAATTTTAAAAAGCAGCAAATCCAAAGTCACAAGACAACTAGAACAAGACATTATAGGAAAATTGCATTACAAGTTTAAAAAGAAATTGTATTTGCCTTCATTTCATCTTTTAGGACTCAGCAAGCACATCAAAAATATGAAGGAAACAGGAAAATTTCACAAATTTAAGGCCCTATTTAGTGATAAGATAGACAGAATGAAACCAATGCCATCTCTTTAAGTGTGAATGGTGTTGAACCTTCCCCCTGCCCACAGACACAACAGAAAACCATTGTTATCCACTGCATAAATGGATAATGGTGCGCCTTGGACTCAGAGGAGATCAGAAGCTTTCACTTCCTGTTTAAACTAACCACAGTTTCCCATGATGTCTGAACTCAGGGAACAGTGGTTTGTTTGAACATCAGCTGGTGAGAACAGAGCAGTCATTCTGTGACTGGAGATCCTAGTTTGTTCTTGCTAAGGAGAATGCAAAACCAAGGCTCCTGTAGCTCATTCTATCTGAACTATAACTTTTCCCTTAGCTAAGATCTATTACATTTATCTGTATTGTACAGTGCCTAACATTTAGATACTTAACAACTCTATTTTAGTGCAACAAAGCAACATATATTACAATCATATTTATTTTATTTAAGACAGATTGAACATAACTTAATAGTCAAGACAATGAAACAAAACTCCCCAGTACAAAACTCAAAATAGCCAAAACCCCTACCATTCAGAGATGCTGTAAAGATTACTAAAAGCAGTGTATGTTTGAGGCACCTTGTATCTGATGTTCATTTATATTGCTTCCATTGGATCATCTTGACTTTGGTTTTTACCAGTGACAATAAGGTAGTATAAAAATTATTCACAGCTAAATTCTGACTGGATCACCCCCTCTCTGGTTCTTTAATTCCTTTTTTTCCTTCACAGGTGTCATGTGAGTTGATGGGGTGTGGGATTAAATCCAATTCTATTGCCCCACAGGAAATGGAAGGAGGAGGGGAACTGATTTCTAAGTATTTATAATAAAGGAAAGTTAATTTTACTTACTCTCCAAGAAACAGTGCATCGTGAACATCAACTCTCAAATAATGGCTCACAGCTGAAGTCTTGCTGTTATTACCTCACTCTTGAAGTGATAAGCATATTATGAAGACATTAAATCATAAGATTTCCACCAAGAGACTAAGGCAATTAAAACAGGCTCTGACTTCTTCAAAACTAAGTTCAGTGAAAAGTGCTCAAGGATTCACTGAATATTATCAACTCTGGATTTCAAGTAGGATCTGTGACATCATTTACAGTGCGGAGTGCTCCAGTACAAGATTTCAGCCAGCTAGCCAGTCATGCCCTTTTGCAGAATACTCCATCCCACTCACCTCAGTTCTTCTCCATTCATGCCAATCTCACTGGCAGAGGAAGGGGGGTGCGGTGGGTGCGACCCACACCGGGTGTCAACCCTGAGTGGGGGTGACATCACTGCTCTGTCCCCCTGGGGACGCTTGCCATGGGCAATGCCCCCCTGGGATGCTAGTCCCACCCCCATGGGTGAACAGCATGTGCTAGCTCAACCTCTGGCCAATCTCCATTCCAATCTAGGTTCAAGCCTGGGCATGGGGCTGAGTCAGCCTTGGTCACCCTGATGGATGACCTTTGTAAACTAAGCCCTTAACAACTTGGGACCAGTTTACCTGCAAGATCGTCTTGCTCCATATATGCCCACTTGACCACTTTGTTCTGCAAAAATGGCAGTGTTACAGGTGCTACATCATACCTGTTCTACATCTGAAAGAAATCCGATATTTTAATGTGGGACCTTGGAACTCCCTGCCTATGGACAGCAAGCAGCTGTCTTCCTCTGTACAGTGGTACCTCGGGTTAAGAACTTAATTCGTTCTGGAGGTCTGTTCTTAACCTGAGGTACCACTTTAGCTAATGGGGCCTCCTGCTGCTGCATGATTTCTGTTCTCATCCTGAAGCAAAGTTCTTAACCCGAGGTACTATTTCTGGGTTAGCGGAGTCTGTAACCTGAAGTGTCTGTAACCTGAAGCATCTGTAACCCGAGGTACCACTGTACGCATTTCAGTGCCTGCTAAAAATGTTTTTGTTTAGACAAGTTTACCCAGATATCTAGAATGCTGATGTGTTTCTTAGTTCATTGGTTTCAATTTTTGCAATATTTTAAATAGTTGTTTTAATTGTTTTTATTTGTTTTTACAATCAAGCAGTATTTTTTAATATAAAATGAAATGAAATAAACAAATGCTGAAATTATCACCGTTCAGTATCTACTGAGCATGCTCAGTCATCACTGAGCTTTTGGGGGCCACCAGTCCCTTAACATTTCCACCCCTAAATCATTTTTAACTCCTACAAATCTTTAGGTTTTAGGTTCCCCCAAATCTTCTAATGCCTATATCCTGTGTATCAATGATACTATTTTAGCTACATAAATATCAGTTCTCATAGAATTGAGGTCACTGTGACACTGAAAGGTGTGCAAAAATTTTATTATGCACTGGGAACCCATTCAAGTCAGGAACAACTCTTTTTACCCTGGAGACACACTGAAAACATATTGGTATGTACTGTTTTCATGTGCTACAACAGCCCCCCTTTCCAACACAGAATTCCCAACCCAGCCGCTGAATCTCTCAGAAAATTGGTAATCAAAAGCCCCCCTCCCACAAATTCAGTTTCCTGAGAAAGAAATTAGTATTCACCTAAATGAAACAGAACAAAATTACAAGGACATTGAATTCACAGTAGAAATCATCATAAGGTGAGAAATACAGCTTATGTTTAAAGTTAACGCTCTTTTTCTAAACTTTTTTTTTAAAAAAAAGCTTTAAAAGTATCAGATATGAAAAAAGGCAATTTCTCCTAAGTAGATCTATCTAAAAGATAACCTCACAAAACCACAGAATGTGATTGGAGCTTTGCGGGATACAGCCAGCTTCAGAAGATAATTGCCAGCAATAGATGTTAAATTGATTAGTAGCCTGTGTGAATAGATAGAATGAAAGATTTCCTTTTATTTCCTCCCACAACTGATGACCTCATGAATCAGTCAAAACCTTTCTAAAGAAAGCTTGATTTAAAAGTACATGAAATAGCAAAAATCAAAATATTTATCATGCTTTGGGTACCTTTAGAATATACATTATCCATCTACTGTTACCTGCAAAAGCTTGTAGTTTCTCTAGTATGTTTACATAGGTATGTGTGTGTGTATACACACACACACACACACAATTCCCTTGGCTGTTACCCAAGGACTGAAATTCACACACATAAACAAATAAATGTCCTAAGACTAAGGAGTAAAGAATATGCTTCATATAAAGAGATGCCAAAAACTGAGATATAAATGCAAGCAATAAATAAATAAACATTCTGAAATTAAGACAGCATCTAGATGGCCAGCAACAGAACTTCAAACCTGCATCCCACTTTTGAGAATTTAAATTAATGTCATGCATGCACACCTCTGTACAATGATTTATTCTTTTTTAATTTGAAGTGGTGATATATTTTCTTCCCGTGGGCCCCCAAACTGGATAGCATTCCCCATCCATTACGTGCAGGAAAATTTCACACATTCCTTATTGCGTTCTCCACATGAGAGATGCATTCACTTAACAATCCATAATCTCTTTTGTTACCATTGAACCATCATGATTAAGAGGATAGACTCTTTTCTTAGCTGTGACCAGTCTTGGCGTTGGACCAAGAAGCACCTAACCAATGGGTTCAGGCAGTGGGAATGACAGAACAAGTCCTTGAAAGGTGTTGTAGGAGGGGTATTAGCAGGCAGGCTAGCAGGTCTGATTCTGTGCCTAGTGTTGATCAGCCCAAGGTAAAAGAAACATCATTTCCTGCATTGTTCAGTATGTACAGGCAGGCACCCTACCTGGTGGCACAAGCAGTCCTTGGGAAAGGGCTGGAAAATCTGAGCTGATCATCATAGCTACAGATTTCAAGGGAGCAACATATGAAGCTGGTAATTCATTGCCAAAAGGCAGCTTACATTGTAAGACATGTGGCATTCAGGAAGATGAAAAGCATTGGCATTCGGTGAATCAGGGGTAGGGCTGCTTGAAGATTTCAGTACAGTGGTACCTTGGTACTCAAATGCCTTGGTTCTCAAACGCCGAAAACCCGGAAGTCAGTGTTCCGGCTTTCGAACGTTTTTCAGAAGCCGAACCTCTGATGCAGCTGTTGGCTATTGTTTCTGAGGCACTTGCACCAATCAGAAGCTGTGCCTTGGTTCTCAGACATTTTGCAAGTCAAACGGACTTCTGGAATGGATTAAGTTTGGCGCTTTTATTTTTGCTATTTATTTTGCGTTTTTTTTTGTTTTTGAGGCTTTTTCGGTTAATTTGTTCTTGTGACTGTGTGGAACCCAGTTCAGCTACTGATTGATTGTGTGACTGCGGAAATGGATAAAAGCCTCCCATCCAAATGATGACTATCATCAGTGCAGGTAAGAAAAAAAAAGAATAATTTAAATTTTTATCATGTACAATACTGTCTTATTTATTTTAGAGTACAGTACATTGATTGTTGCTTTCATTTGATGGATCAATGGTCTCGTTAGATAATAAAATTCATGTTCATGTTCTGTTTTAGCGGCTGTTTTTAAAAGTCTGGAACAGATCAATCTGTTTTGCATGGTTTTGAAATGGACTTCCAGAACGGATTAAGTTTGAGAACCAAGGTACCACTGTACTGGAAAGGAACAACAGGGGAAGGAAGGCACCAATTTCACAGTCTGCTCTGGAGGCATGTGCCTGGCCACTTTGTGGGAACACAATGCCAGAGAAATGTAGACCTCCAGTGGTCCAAAATTCTGATTCACTAAGAGGCAGATTCTTGTATATCTCTACTGTCTTCTCAGATGCATGGCTATTAAGTAGCTCCTATATGATACACAAATGCTAACAATGGAGTGCTGCATTCCTGCAAAGTGCATGTAACATTTGGGAACATTTTCAGCAATGCTACCCCTTATCACTCTGCCTAACACTCAGAGTTTGGGAATAACAGGTACCACTTTATCTGCAAACTCCTATACGAAATTACCTGACCTGCACTTCGGTATATTTAAATTGCTGAGAACTGAGTCACAACACTTTAAAGTATTATGTTGTAGTAGTAATAGGAAAACTAGCATATCTGTCTCTTGTAATAAGTAGACAGTGGTTAGAGAATTCATCAAGGACCTAAGAGACCAGAGTTCAAATCCCATGAGGCTCACTGGATGACTTTATCAGGGTGCCTCAGGTGACTTCCAAAATGCAACACTGGGGAGGGGGGTGCATCAGGAGTGAACACATTTTT
Source organism: Podarcis cretensis (assembly GCF_951804945.1). Taxonomy (NCBI): domain Eukaryota; kingdom Metazoa; phylum Chordata; class Lepidosauria; order Squamata; family Lacertidae; genus Podarcis; species Podarcis cretensis. Next base: position 17,305,728 of record NC_137187.1, read on the forward strand.
GGAATGAAATCAGGACTGGTCCCTTACTGATACTGTTACTGTCAGTATCTGGGACCATTTTGCTTGAAAGCAACCTCAAATTTCACCTTCGAGGGAGATCTGGAAAACACAGTTTGGTAATCCTCGTCAATTTTAAGAGGTGTTCTAATGTTTTCTTCATTCTGATTCAATAGACAGCTAAAGGTCAGGCAATGAACGAGTCAAAAATAAGAAAACCCTTATCAGCCCTATCTCCAGTTGCCAGTTGCTTAGAAGTCCCTTCAGCAGCCCAGTAACAAAACCAGGAATCTGGCACACAAGACTGAATATAGTGAAATGTGCAAAAAAAGATGAAGAGGAAAATATCCATTAAGCAGAAAGATATCCTTTATGCCTCACCAACCATCAATTTACCTTGAATCCAAGAGTTACTTAATTATAAGAAATGCCTGCATCCTAGGAACAAAGGCGAATGGTAAGTGGAGAGCATATTCTGGATTTAAACGTAGTCATAAATGATCAGACAATACCCCAATTATGCAGTAAGGTATTTACTTCATAAGCTATTTGCTTTGATTTACACCAGTGCATAAGCAATTGAAATCTATAAAAATAAGTGATTAATGATGAACTGGATGACTTTTATGGCTTCGGTGAAGGACATTCCAACACTTTAAACTCCCACAAAAACAGCAAGGCAAACAGCTAAATGAATTTCATGGCATGCACAATAGGAAATAAATGCTCTATTAAAGCAGAAATGAACCACAGATAACACACACACACACACACACACGAAATACAAGTTTTAGTTTCACAGGGTGGAATTCAATGTCACACTCTTTGGATTGTTCTGCCTACCCAAGCATTTTTGCTTGCCAAATGGAGTAATCCTTCCTCTCCTTTCCCACCAAGTGCTGTTCTGGGGGGTTCTCCTGACCCTACACGGAGGATTTGAGAGGGGGCGAGGGACATGCAGAGGGAAGAGTGAAAGCCCCATTGTCGTAATGGGAACCCCTGTGCTAGCTTCCACTAGTGCACCAGGTTAGCTGAATCTGGGGTACACTGTTTTGCTTTGGGTAATGCAAGTGCAGCCTTCCTTGAGTGATGCTCTGTAGACATTTCGCTTTCCAAGTCTCATCAGCTTAACCAGCAGAACGAACAGTCAAGCATGCTGTGAGTTGTAGTCCAAATTACCTGCAGGACACCAGGCTGGGCAAGGAGTTGAAGTATAGCACCATTTCTGAGGCGACAAGGACTGCATTTGCCTATTAGCTAACACTATAATAAACACCAACCAGTGAATCTACACCTAGGTCTAGAAATAGCCCCTTGCCCCTACACTTGTAGTAAGGAAAAATTGCCTCCAGGTGCCTAGGCAAATGGTGTGTGTGTGTGTGTGTTGTTGTTGTTGTTGTTGCTGCTGCTGCTGCTGCTGCCGCCGCCGCTGCTGCTGCTGCTTTTAAATCACTTATGACTAATATATGTATGCGTGGGGGCAGGAAGGACAAACTAGTATTTCCTCTGATCTTGTCTGCAAGAATCCACATCTATAGGGAAGAGAACTATTTTGAGAATGAAGAATTATTCCACAAATGCAAACTGTATCTCATGGCTTTTTATGACTCACCTATATGACCACTGAATTCACATGACATATGACTCTGATCTATTTCAATCTCAAGCAACATCTAAAGCCACTTCAAACCTTAGTACAGGTGTCCCTCACTTACGCAGGTGTCCTGTTCCGGGCCCCAGAGTTCCTAACTGAAATCGGGTAAAGTGAAGAGCCTCCTCTAAACACCCTGTTAAAGCTCTGTCTGCTGCTGCTCTCTTCAATCCATACATAAATTAACTGTATCCAAAATTATCCACAACTAGAATTGAAGCTCTTGGGACAGCAAGAGGCTGGAGGACATGGGGAAAGTGGCTGTCGCTGCTGCGCTACTGCACACACCAGCTGTTAGATGGGGAGGCTAAGCAGCATCAACAAAACTCTTATCTCTTTGGGGCTTCCTCCACCCTCACTGATATCTTCTTCAGGCTCCGGGGAGGGGCTCCACAAGGACTCTCCAGCTCTCTCCCACTATTTCTGGGTTTGAATTGAATTATTAATTTCACAGTGTCGCATGCAGACATGATCGTGCGTAAGTGGAGGCACGCCTGCAATACAGGGTGCCCCAAAAGTAGGCATACAGAAGTAGATATACAGTTGATGGACATGAGTGGCGCTGTGGTCTAAACCACCGAGCCTCTTGGGCTTGACAATCAGAAGGTTGATGGTTCAAATCCCCGTGACAGGGTGAGCTTCCTTTGCTCTGTCCCAGCTCCTGCCAACCTAGCAGTTCGAAAGCATGCCAGTGCAAGTAGATACAATGGGAAGGTAAAGGGTGTTTCCGAGCGCTCTGGTTTCCATCAGGGTGTTCTGTTGCACCAGAAGCAGGTTAGTCCTGCTGGCCACATGACATGGAAAGCTGTCTGTGGACAAACACTGGCTCAATCGGCCTGAAAGCAAGATGAGCGCCCCAACCCCATAGTCGCCTTTGACTGGACTTAACCGTCCAGGGGTCCTTTACCTTTACCTTTTATACAGTTGAATCAATTAAATTCATCACAACAGATAATATGGATACACATAACTGACACACAATTAGTGGCAGTAAAATTTGAGGCTGGCAGTTGGAAAGAATAGAGAAGTCAGATAAAAGGATGGTTTTTCTTCATTGGTATTGTGAATGATGACAGCGAACTTGAGCCAAGAACAAAGCAAGTGGATTCTAAAGCAGTATATCTACTTTGGGTCACCCTGTACATTGTTTGACTTCCTCTTTTACATTCCTCATGCCCTTTCTTTCTGCTCATGTCCACAGCTCCCTCATAATGTCACCAGTGTGGTGTAGAGCCAGTGTGGTGTAGTGGTTAAGAGCGGTAGTCTCGTAATCTGGGGAACTGGGTTCGCGTCTCTGCTCCTTCACATGCAGCTGCTGGGTGACCTTGGGCTAGTCACACTTCTCTGAAGTCTCTCAGCCCCACTCACCTCACACAGTGTTTGTTGTGGGGCAGGAAGGAAAAGGAGAATGTTAGCCACTTTGAGACTCCTGAAGGGGAGTGAAAGTGGGATATCAAATCCAAACTCTTCTTCTTCTTCTACCAGTGGTTTATACAATAACTTCAGCAGATGTTCACAGCCAAACCATGCAAATTCTAATCCAAAGATGAAAACTTTTTACCATACAGTGTGTGCACAAAAAATATTTTTCTTCACAGTGTATCCCTTTACAGCCAGACCCTCATGTCAACTTGATTCCAAGCTTCTGCAGAGACCCAGGTCTTCAGTACAACTGAAAAGAGCAGAGCTGTCAACACAACTCCATATGAGAGTCTGGATAATTTGCTGTTATGAAAGAGCTTACTATTTTCTCTGAATACACCTTGCGTTCCTATGGTCTTCCTGCACAAAATGACAGTGTTTGGCTTCTTTATGAAAATACTGAAAAGGGTGTGAATATGTGGCAGCATTTAGACAATGTGCTTTAAAATTGTTCTATTGCAATCACAGTGCAATCTTTCTTTATTTGACTAGTTATTCTATTCACATGTACACATCTCTGAGTGCTTTTAAAGCATCAAACATCTCAGAGAAGTCTGTTCTTGATCCTTTAAGGTGCAGCTAATCACAAAAACCCATTTATTCTACTGACTTAGAAAACACAGGTGTTAAAAGTTTTAAAGCAACTTGTTTCAGCTTCTGCATTTTTAAGCAGTTCTGATGATTCTGTAGCCAAGTTGCTTATTTTATTTCATTTCTTTATTATATTTCGATACCGCCCTTAATCTGAGGATCACAGGGTGGCTTACAATATAAAAAACACAAAAATATGTAACAGAGTAACAGGTAAAAACCAAAACAAACCAAATACCACAGATCAGGTAAAGAAGGTGTAAGCTGAAATGTTTTGCTTTTTTTAAAAAAATCGTATCTCTATTTTATTAGTCAGCACACACATATACGCTAGGGGTATGCACTGAATACAAGATTCAACTTGTATCTGTAGATTTGGGAAACTGTTTTGGAGTTGCTCTTAAAAAGGCTGTAACTTCTTTCTCTTTCCATGGAAGTGGATGAAATTTGCAGGCAGATCAGCCTCTCCCAAGTGAATTAAGTCTGTCATATTGCACAGCCAGGATGTTTTATGAAGGGCATCTATAACTTTGATTTTAAAAACATTTCTTTTTTCCCCATGTTCAGGATGAAATTTGCAGGCCTGGTTACTTCCTTCTGTGGGGGTGAAAACTGCCATGTCTTATGGCTACAGAAGTTTCCCCACAAGAACAGGGTAAAATAAATAAATAATCATAAGGGGTGGTAGAGAGAAAGAAAAACAAACCATGGTGGTAGCAGGAAAGAACATGGATTCACAGATAGGGCTATGGTGGGGAAAATGTCACACCCCACCCAGAAATGACCAGTACTTGAAGGCTTGTTGTGGGTGATTGGCTTCTTCCATCCCTTAGTGGTGTTTTTTGTGGGGGTTTTTTTAGGATATAGCCTCTTCTTTCTGGAAAAGAGATTTCTTTACCCCCCCCAGCAGTGACACAATTGTTTTTTCTATGTGAAAAACAACTTTTAATCCTTCCCTATGATTGGCGTGCCCTGTGGAAATAATTCACCATGTGTAAAAACTAGACCTGTGCATCAAAATGAACCTTCTCACCTCACACCTCTTCTTTCCACCCCCACCTCCTGAACTCTAGATGTTTCCCAGACAGCCTGGTTCCATTCAACTAATGTGAGCGGGGCGGAATTGTTGTCTTTTTCAGAAGGTCAAAGTCAGAGAGTAATGCAGAGGCTGAGGGAATCCCTGACCCAAGTCAAGACACCCTGTTAATGGCACAATCTGACTCAGAAATTCATCTCATAATTTGGGATACGCATAAAGCCAATGTATACTCATAATATACACTGTGGGGGTGTATCTGTGTGCATACACGGACACATACATATATGAATATACATAAACACACACACGAAGGAAATGTAGACAAGATTTTATTGCTTTTTAAAAAAGGAAGCACACTATGTGTCAGACACAGAGATTTGTCAAAAATAAAATGATATTTCAATCCAGAAGCTAAAAGGAACATTGTTTACAATAAAAAGAGGAAGAAATAATTGGGCTTATTTTCATTTTACATTCCCAACACAAGATCTCTTACAGATAATTGCTACCATTGTCAATCCTATATGAGTAGCCAAGAGCAATTAGACTGAATTCTGATGATAACCCAGTAACTGAAATAAGAGAAGATGCTTAGAGACTTACTAGATAAAACTGCTGCTAGGATGTATATGCCACTTCAGAAAGCAGATTGGTGAATTGCATGAAAGAAATCAATCAGCTCATCCTGTTAGACTGAAGCTTAGGCTAGAACCATTTGGCTGACGTGCTGTGATGGCCTGGGATTCGGACTCAGAGGCTGAACCTGAGGAATCCCAGCCTGCACAGGATTCCCCGCCTCCAGAACCAGCTGAGCCAGGGCTGGGGCATGAGCCTGAAGGGTCCTCACCTGTGCTGGATCCTCAGGTGCAGGTACTAGCTGAGTCTGCTCTGGCTCCTGAGGTGGTGGAGGACCCATTGCCTGCAGGTGCTCCACTCTCAGCCCCGTCAGGGGGAGCTGAGGTTGCCTCTGGGTCCAGTAACCCTCCAGCTTCTCCTGAGCTGCAGAGGCTCAGGGCAGAGAGGCAGAGGGAACTAAGTTCCCGCAGGAGGAGTGCTCGCCTCCAGGCCAGGAGAGGCGAGTCACCTGTGGACCAGGGCCGCCCTATGCCTCGGGGCAAGTAAAAGCCAGCCAGCCACAGTCCCAAGTTGCGGGAGCAAAATTGTTGGTAGTCAGTTCCTGCCTGCACCCTGTCCTGCCGGATCTCCTGACCTCGCCCGACTCCCTAGTTTGGACCCAGCTTCAACTTTGACGGACAGCCTCAATACTGCACCCTTGACCTTGGACTGGAGTTGGACCACACCTCACAGAAACCCACGGGACCAGCACACGTGCTGTTTTCCATAAACAGGTAAAAAAAATATTGTAGGATAGCGGGAGAGGGTAATATGAAGTACTACAGTAAACATTTAACCATGAAATAGATTGTATGCTTAAAAAGTCAGTTACCATGTCATCATAATATCAGCCACATGGTTTCTTCCATTTGTAGCACCTTACAAACACCATTTCTTCCCTCTTCCCTGTCCTACACTTTCCACAGCACCTCCTGACACCAGAACAACCTGCATTAAACGCTTCTGTGATATGTCTCCAAAAAGCAGCATTCAAAAGTGCTAACCAAATTGGATATGCTCCAGTATTTTGGACAATTACAGTAACTGTCACCTCCATGCTGGCAGAAATAACCTCTTGGTGAGGAGGATTCATGGTGAACCTAAAGACTTATTAGCACATATAATCTACTTCTTCCACCCCAGCTACGGAAATGAAATACTCAAAAGAAGAACGGTGAAAAATGTAAACAGTGCGTTTTTTCTCACCTCATTTTCCCTGAAGATATATTTAGAACCAGAATGTGGAAACACTTTCTCACATTAATGAGCACATGCTTGTGCACAAATAATTCAACAGAGACCCGCAAGGCTGTTCACTCTGCCCCTTGCTCACTAGATGGAGCGAGAGAAATTTACGGTGGACGTGAACAGGTACACTCTGAGGTCAATGCACTGAGTATTCACAGAGTGCCTTATCCTAATAGCCTTGAAGCCAATAGGAGCAGACAAGGATAAATGGCCAGGAAGCTACAAAATGCAGCTGCCAAGTGGACAACTCAGAAGCAGCAATGCCAACTATTTTGGAAACATGTGAATTGTCTACAAAGAGCATTAATTTGGTTTTGCCAGCATACCTGTAAAGATGCCAGCATGCCTGTAAAGATGTATCGAGAGGAAAATTAAATAGTAAAATGTTTATATTTATTAAACATGTGTAAATAAGGGTCTCCTTTCTTCCATCTCGTGGGCATGATCACACTGTGGCCATGCAAGCAGAGATTAGAGGTAAATGCTCCCTCTTTGCTATGGGTGCCTTGAGTATGTGAACCTGGCATGCACGCCCTGTTCCCACTGTCTACTATTCATCAAAGTGCACATGCCAGGCCAAAAGGGTACCCCAAGACACCCACCCACCCAAGTCAAAGACGGTGGAAAGCAGCTGAAGTGTGTCATAAACTCAATAATACCTTAGGTGTTTATCAAACCAGTCCTTAAAAATCCCCTCATCTACCAGAGAAGCCAAATATTCTCCATGCCACTCTGAAAAACTATTTAGAATCACCCGACAGTGTGGAGTGGACAAAATAGTAGGATCCAAAAGGCCAAAACCCTCCAAACAACCCCTACTTGACTCACCTTTGTCTCACGTCCCCTTCCCCCTGGATAAACTATTTGACATTAATCATGCCCATTCCAAAATGGAGACAAATTACCAATTTTTGAACCATCACCCCCAAAGAGGAGCAGAGGTTTGTCTTGGTTTATGTAGAAGCAGTCTTGGAAATGTGACTGAACAGCCACCATTTTATCCATGCTCAGAATCTTAGCAGTTAGCTCTGACATTCATTAGAGATTCACAATTTTTAGTCGCTCAGATGTTTTTATCATCCATCATAACTTGACTACAATTCCCCAAGGGGACTACTAACACAGTTGTCAGAGACCAAAATACTTTAGAGAAAAGGAAAACCTCTTGTGCCACCCAATCTTATTTTAACACACACATCTGTTTCCTTCTAGAATAACAACTTGCATATCGTACACAATTTTAGGTCTATAAAGTGGGCAGAGGGGGTGGGTGCAGAAAGGAGAACTCTTTTGTAACTGACAGGTCTAGTTTCTAACAAGAGGGAATGGTTTAACCAGGATTTTCCAGTCCCAGTGCTTTAGAGCAGTGGTTTTCAACCCTGGGGTGTCTTGAATGAATGTCAGGGGAGCCGTGGGCAACACTGGCCTCTGTCCCCTTTCTTTCTCTCCCTCCTATGATGCCCTCTCATGTCTCTGCGTCTCAAAGGCTTGCACAGCTGTTTATTGCAGAAGCCCTGCCTACAAGCTCTGCAGGTGAATGGTGCCTCTAGGGCTGGCCAGGGGGTGCTGGTTGTCAGGAGCTGAGGTGGCCTTGGAGTAAGCAAGCAAACAAGTGGGTGAGGGAGCCCAGCCAGCCACTCCTCCAGCCCTTGCTGTTAGGAATGGACAGACAAGTCCCAGGCCCCTGTGGGGCAGTGTGAGGAGGCACCTCTCTTTGGGGCAGAGGTGGGAGCAGTTCAGAGACCAGGGGCAACTGCAGGACTCCCAAGGAGAGGGGAGAGGAAAGGAGGCTGAGGGAACACCCCACAAGGGAGGGTGTTTGAAAAAGGGTAAGAGGCCTTGAATGGTGGTCAGGGGTGCTGCAAGCAGCCCTGGCCTCTCTCCTTTTTTCCTTCCTTCCCTCCCTCCTCTGATGTCCTCTTGCGTCTCTGCCTCCCAAAGGCTTGCACAGCTGTTTGTTGCAGCAGCAGCCCTGGCTACAAGCTCCCCATATGAATGGTGTCACTGGGGCTGGCCAGAGCATGCTTCCTAGGCCCCTGTGAGACAGTGTGAGGAGGCACCTCTCTTTGGGGCAGAGGGGACAGCTCAGAGACAAGGGGCGGCGGCTGTGGTTGCTCAGAGGACTCCCTAGGAGAGGGGTGAGGAGAGGAGGCTGAGGGAACACTCCACAAGGGAGAGTATTTGAGAAAGGGTAAGAGGAAATGCGGTTGTTGCTGTGGTCTAAACCACAACCTCTTGGGCTTGCTGATCAGAAGGTTGGGGGTTCGAATCCCCATGACAGGGTGAGCTCCAGTTGCTCGGTCCCTGCTCCTGCCAACCTAGCAGTTTGAAAGCATGCCAAAAAGTGCAAGTAGATAAATAGGCACCGCTCCAGCAGGAAGGTAAATGACGTTTCCATGCACTGCTCTGGTTTCATGCTTAGTCATGACGGCCACAAGACCCGGAAAAACTGTCTGTGAACAAATGCCAGCTCCCTTGGCCTGTAAAGTGAGATGAGCGCCACAAACCCAGAGTCGTCTGTGACAGGACTTAACTGTCAGGGGGCCTTTACCTTTTTAAGAGACTGCCAGCTCTGCAGGCAACGGGTGTCATAACTGGGCTCCTGAGCCCCACAGGGGTGCCGCAAAAAGAATGTAGTTGGTCAAGGTTCTGGTTGTATTGCTTGGCTGGAAAATGCTGGCTGTTAAAGCTCTTAGGTCTGTGCACATGCCTTTCACTTTAATTTCCATTTAGTTTCTGTGTCTTTAGGTGCAAGTGAACAGAACACAAGCCTGAAACTCTCTACCTCCTTCCCTCATCATTCAAAACACTGAAAGTTACTTTCCTACAGAAACCTCTATGATAAAACCACAGGGAGGAAAGCAAATCCTTTTAGTTCCCTCCCCTGCTCTCAATCAACTTCAAAAGAGGCCTGGCACACAAAACACATGGCATATCTGTCAGCAATTCCATCCTCAGTAGTTCCATCATTGCACAAGCGAGTAAACATTATTTAGCAGCCTTTCGCAAACCATTCAAGTTCCTGCCATAATCATCTCTTGTCTATGCAAAAATGTTACAGATTTATTGACTACCTCTTCATAATTTTCATCTAGTTGTTACCTCATGAAAGGATTCAAGCTTTTACAACACAAAACCCCTACTAAGCACAGATTTCTTTTCAGCAGCTACATAACAAGACTCATTTCAGGGTAACACCAAGTATCAATAGTCTCTTACACAAACAACACGTTCCCTTTGAATCATCCAAGACCTTTGTTGCAGAAGAGTTACGCAAAGTAATAGTATTGATTACACAAATACACACTGACTAACAAGGATTTTTATTTTAAAGAAAAATGTTGTCTATTGCAAATATCCTGCCAGTAAACAAATTCTTGTTATACAAAGCCCTGTGGGGTAGCAGCTCGAAAGTGAAAGGAATAAAATTTAAGTTGAAGTTTTAAAATATTGCTACTGGAGTAGCCTCCTTGGGATTTGACATTGTAACAAAACGGTGTCCAAACTAGACCTGTAAATTCTGACCATTTTACAGCCATGTTTTTGCAGCATGATGTCATAAACTATAATTAGACACTGTATCATTGCAGAAGATGTCATGAACTGTAACAATATTGTATTTCATTGTAGAATATGATGTCACATTAGTGGCTGAATAACTTCTACAGCCCATTCACTCTCTGTCACCTTCCCGGCTCACTGATGTAATAAAGAATTATGTTCCCATAATGCTTTTGTGGATGACTGCACAGGAGTTCTTCCTTCTAAAACCTAGTGCTATTGTAAAAGTTCTAGTGTTTATTAATTTCTCAGCCTGCCATCTACTTTTGTCGCTGTCGAAAATATCATGAGGCAGGAAATAGTACTTCAACTTAAACTGCTTCGAACTGCTAGGTTGGCAGGCGCTGGGACCGAACGACGGGAGCGCACCCCGCCGCGGGGATTCGAACCGCCGACCATGCGATCGGCAAGTCCTAGGCACTGAGGTTTTACCCACAGCGCCACCCGCGTCCCCGCGTTCATTGGTCCAAACAGTACAATAAATGACATATCATGAAAGGGGTGGTGGTGTTAAAACTTAGTAGGTAGATAAATAATTCTGGATTAATGTGAGAACACTTCCTCAAGCCCCACAAAACAATTAAATTATCTACTGGAAAAATGCATCGCGGAGGATTTAACTGGTTAGATTACTCTGGAACTGGTTTTTAAAACCCCTTTGCAAAACTGTGCTCCACAAATTACAAAACTGTGCTCTACAAATTGCAGCTCAACCACACAATGAAACATTTTGAGAAGAATAGAGCACCTTCAAAGAGACTGTGGATTATCTAGAGTTATATTGCTTTGGATATGTATCATTTTCTCCACACTACCCAAGACATCACTTTTTCACTGATAGAAAATGCTCTTCCGAGAGAGAATGGAAGAATGTCACATGCAGACAGTGGAGATCTATTCACACAGAAAGCAAGATTTTCTTTCTGCACAAAGTCATGTCAAATTGAAGCTGAGTTTCCTTTAGGGATCACAGCCATCTTTTATCATCCTGTCTGACTTTTCTCTGCTTAAGGGACTGCACATTAGCACTAATGTTATTGCTATTGCAGGAGGATCAGCAATCATAAAGGGAGAAAAATATATTTTTTAATTGTTTACTTGTGTTTACTGTTTAAATAATGTGACCGGGATAGCATGTGCCAAAAGACATACTTTATGAAGGATGGCTAGAATTCAAATCTCCTACTTCAAGCTTCACAGTCCCCACAAAAGCCACTATTGTATAACGCCATGGGGCACTGCAATAGGAACCCCATGTTCTTTCAAATTACTGCATGTTATACTTCTTTGTCCAGAATGTCTAGTATATTTTACTGTGCACTTCCCTTCCCTTTGTCATGAGGTATCTTACACACATTTCCATTGACTCAGAAACCTGGAGATAAGCAGAATACCTTTTCTCCAATAATTATGTAATGACTTCGTAGTCCCCCTCTAAAAAGGTCAAGCTAAGTGAGTTTTGTTGTTGTTGTTGTTACAGCTGTCAAATTAAAAGAAGGGGAACCCCACAACTTCAAAGTGCTGTTCAATGGTTACCAAACTAAATACCCAGAAGTCACAGATTCCACAAATACAGAATGAAATGGCTTTTAAAAAACAATGTTTTAATAATCTACAGAAGTATGTGCCACACCTATATTTGGGTATCTCAGCATAATTAAGGATGTAAAAGATACTCCATGGTTACAGAAACTAGGTATACATCCAAAACCTAGGATGGAGGTCTGAGTTTCCCCACCCCTTTAACAGCCAGCTGAAGATGGCTTCTTCAGGGTGATAGAAAAAAGCAGCCACCATTTTGGTTTGTGAACATAAACACATATTACAGATGGAAATGAAGGATGGTTAATGGACTGTTCCATATCCCTTCTATTATCAAACACAAGTTGCAAGTGCCGATAGGGTTGTAGCCAAAACAATAGTCTTGGAGTATTTGGGGCCAACCTGGTATTTTAGTGTGGCAAATCTTTGTTGTTGTTGTTTATATCTCCTTAATGTGTATGTGCCAAATTTAGATGATGACACCATCTCCTTTTCAGAGAATTTATTATTAATTAAAGTATTATTATTATTATTATTATTAAATTTATATACTGCCCTATGCCCACAGGTCTCAGAGTGGTTCACAGGATAAAAATCACAATATAAAATACATAATTAAAACAACAACAACCCAAGAACAACCCAATATCCACCCCCCAAAAGAAAACTCAGAGGGGGAAAATAGAATTTAAAACACACAATATTTTCAATAAAACGTATAAAAATAATCACCCATCTGGTATTGTCAAGGAGTAGATTAAAAGGTTAATTTAACTGTCTTTCAGATCAAAACATTTTAGCCATTGTCCATCCTCTCCAGTTGTAAGCATTCATAGAAGCTCTTTGATCCAGTGGAGGCTTCCATGAAAGGGTGCTGGGAGGCAAATTTCTATCATTCCCCCTTCCTTCTGCAGCCCCTGCCTCCATCCTCAAATCTGATCCAAGAGTTGGGGAAGCCCTCAGGACAGTGGCAGAGCCAGCTGCTCAGGCACCTGGACCAGTGCAAATGCCATGCACCCGAGGCGGGGCGATCCGCCCAGGGGTGCAATCGGCATGCCAGCTACCATGCCCGGGGTGTGTGATCCTGCATGGCAGATCGCCACTGAGGGGGAATTTTGCCAACCCCCTCAGGGATGTCACCCGGGGCGTCCCCCCCCCCCCTCCCCGTGGCATCGGGAAGTGGTATTGAGAGATGCAAGAGAAAGGTGAAACTTGCAAAAACCTGCCTCCTTCTGTCCATGCAGGCCTCCTTTGGATCAGAGAGCCTTGAATGAGATGAGCACAGAATTTTGTTATTACAGTGGTACCTCGGGTTAAGAACTTAATTCATTCTAGAGGTCCGTTCTTAACCTGAAACTGTTCTTAACCGGAAGCACCACTTTAGCTAATGGGGCCTCCCACTGTCACCGCACGATTTCTGTTCAGATCCTGAAGCAACATTCTTAACCCGAGGTACTATTTCTGGGTTAGCGGAGTCTGTAACCTGAAGCGTCTGTAACCTGAAGCGTCTGTAACCCAAGGTACCACTGTACAGTGGTGCCTCGCAAGATGAAAAGAATCCGTTCCGCGATTCTCTTTGTCTAACGGTTTTTTCGTCTTGCGAAGCAAGCCCATTGACGGCTTAGCGGATTAGCGCTATTAGCGGCTTAGCGGCTTTTAGTGGCTTAGCAGCTTAGCGGATCAGCTGATAAGTGGCTTAGCAGCTTAGAAAAAGGGGGGGAGGGAAAAAAAGTCAGAAAAACTTGCAAGACATTTCGTCTTGCGAAACAAGCCCATAGGGAAATTTGTTTTGCGAAGCGCCTCCAAAACGGAAAACCCTTTCGTCTAGCGGGTTTTCCGTCTTGCGAGGCGTTCATCTTGCGGGGCACCACTGTATTACAAACGACACTGTTTGTATCCTTGGAATGAAAAAATCTGGACTGAGTGGTGGGAAAGTGTGGGAAAGCAATGACTTGGGAGCAGAACCTCATAAAGGCAACATGGAGGTAGAGGAAGATTGCCAGCCACACTGAACAGCAGTCTGGGTGAGCCAAATGATACGCAGATATGAGTTTTCATTTATTCCTTTAAAGAGGCACCAACTTGTGAGGGAGACTGGGAGGGCCAATGTTGCAGCGGGGCGTCAGAAGAGTCAGGGAGTGGAGCTGAACATGGTGGCAGCACGGCTTCAATGGCAATCTGCTGTTCTATAGCTCCTCAACCTATGAGTTGGTATAGAAACCATTCCATGAACTGCTGGACTAAAATGTCCGAATTGATTTTGGTATTTCCAGAGCTACAACCATGACTACTCAACTGAAGTAACAGCTATAATCTAAGCATCTTATGAAATGAAATGTTAATGAAACCCACTTCCTTTGAGGTCCAGTCCCTTGGGACCTACAAAGAGCACAATGAGGTATTTTCTTCACTACAAAATTAGATTTTACATCTCTTCTCCCCAATGAGTCCGGTTGGCAACGAAATCCCTTTTCTATCACTTGCACTGTGCTAAATGTGGAGAAAAAGATTAATTGCCATAAAATTAATAATGTAAGACTGTCACATAATAAATTTAATCTCCTTGGTTCTACACATAGTTCATAAACTGAAGAATGACTCCATCACTTCCTTCTTGAAGGCAACTTCATTGTATGTTGGAGGACAACAGAACACAATCCTTTTTTAAAAAATTACATTTTATTGAATTTCAACATTTTTAACATACAGTCAAAACACAATTTCATATTTTCTCTTATTTTTGTCTACTTCCCACCCCTTTTTCTGTGGAGTTGTTGTTTCTCCCCTTCCGCTGCACTATCACCTCTCTATCAAATCATAACCACAATATTACTTCTGTTGCTCATAGCTCGAAATCCTGCTTGTGAGTTCATAATACTATATTTCTTTAAATTGTCCAAAAGTCCAAAAGTTCCATAATACACTCATCATTAGATTCCCTTAATTTTGCCAGTTCCGCATAAACCATTATCTTACTTATCCATTTGTCTTTGGTTGGAACTTCGTCCTTCCATTTCTGTGTATATAGAATCCTAGCTGCTGTTGTTACATACATAAACAATCTTTCTGGGGGAGATTTCTGACCCTATAATAAGAAAAGACAATCCTTTTCCTTATTATTATTATTTTAAATAGTAATCGATGGTGTTACTTTGCAAGACACCTGCACAGAGCTAGTCCAGCATAGTGGTTCAGAATTCAACTGTGATTCACCAAGTCACTGCTTGGCAGAGTAGACAAACTGTCTGACCTGGCAAAAGGCAGCTTCTTATGTTGTCTCTATAAAGATAAAACACAAAAGGACCTTTCTGACTAAGTTCCTGAAGGCCTGACTTATGGCCCAAGTGAGCTGTACATGAGCCCTAAAAGATCCCTTAGAATCCTTCAATACACACTGATGCTATGGCGTGTCATTAAGGTTTCCTGGATAGACAAGTCCATGCAGACAGCATTTCCTAAAGGCAGACTTTTCAAAAACTTTTAGCTATGTACATCACACAGTGTATCCCTATTATGAAACCTACGGATAGGAGAAAAAACATCATTATTCAGTTTCTCTCCAAAATCTGTTAATCATCTTAATCTAGGGGATATTTCTTTTGAGACTCATGCTATTTTGTTCATTATAATATATTCAGGATAGTTGACATGACATTATCGAGGAATTAATGCTGCAGATTTGTAAGTATGGCTAAGTATTCCAAATATAGAACCAGGTTTCCAAACAGTTACTTGATATGCAAAAAGAACCAGCAACTGCAACTCATAATAACACAAGTTGTTGTACAGATAAGCCAATTGCATCAAATGGAGAAAATGAATAGCAAGCACATCAGCATTTGACTGAATAACTGGGATGAGTGGTGGCCATGGCATGATACACAACAGCAAGCAAATGAGGAACAATCAGTGATAGTTCCAGTAGATGGCTGCACCATTGCTAAACTAATCTTTGTGCCTTTTCAGTCTTCAATCACACTCAATTACAGTAAGCTATGATCCAAACCTGTGCATTAACCTGTAAGGCAAAAAGCTAAAGCTAATGAAACCCTGGATGATTAAGTCCAGTCAAAGGCAACTATGGGAGCTGGCGTTTGTCCATAGATAGCTTTCCTGGTCATGTGGCCAGCATGATGAAACCACTTCTAGCACAATGGAACACCGTAGTGGAAACAAGAGCGCACAGAAATGCTGTTTAACTTCCCGCCATAGTGGTATCTATTTATCTACTTGCACTGGCATGCTTTCGAACTGCTAGGTTGGCAGAAGCTGGGACAGAGCAACAGGAGCAACGGCAGCTCACCCCATCATGCAAATTCGAACTGCCAACCTTCTGATCAGCAAGCCCAAGAGGCTCAGTGGTTTAGACCACAGCACCATACACGTCCTCTAACTCCCATCAGACTCAGCAAGCATGACCAAGGTGGATGATGTAGTCCAGCAAATTCTGGAAAGCCACAGGTCCTCCATCCCTCCTGTAAATGAAAAATTCAGAATATCCTCCAGAAAAGTGTCTATTCTTTTCATAGTGCTCCAACATGCTAGAACACTTTCTAGTGAAGCATAAATGTCAGTGAAAGAAACAGGGAGATTCCTTCAGGAGCTCTCCATGTCTACAAATTCTTGCAGACTGAAATATTGCTAAAGAAACATGGAACCAGTATTCCACACTGGTGAGATAAACTAGAATTGCATAGTAACCATAAATGGTGAGATGTGCTCTTTATTCCCATATCATGCCAAAGACCGATACAGTGGGGAAGAGCAAGCACAATGTCCAGGTAATTGAGTTCTCTAGAATTAAAGTTCATTATGATTGCAGAAAATGAATAAAGCAGATGAACAAGAATTGACAACGAGCTGCTGCCACAAAGCTCATTTGAAACTGAGTCAGTATGACTGATCCAGTTATGTTACAAGAAAATTGTCACTGGCTGTATGATTTATTTAATTTATTTATAACCCACTCTTTGTTGTTCACATTGTCCCAGAGAGAGAAACAACATTAAAATTATGTATAGTTTGCCTTAAATACAACTTAATGTAATAACAGGCGATATATCAACAGCAAAATCAGATCAGACAACCAGGGACACTGGTTCAGTTCCTCCTATTCTTAGAGAATTTCAGTAGAAATGGTTTTTCTTTCTTCTTCCTCCTCCCACATCTGAATGTTCCCATACAAACCAACAGGACAAAGTCATCACTTCAAATGGGTTTGGTGTGTGTGTGCACGCATGTGTGTACACTATATGCTTCACCATCTGGATTCCTTGGGAGTATGTTTACTACAAAAGCAACAAGAGAAAAGAATCACACATAACTCCCAATGCTTTTGTTTTCTTCTCGTCAGTCATGCTCATTTGTAAAATGTTCCATCATTTCAATTATGCTGCCACGTAATGTATGTGAAGGAAAGATGAAGTCCTAGCAGCTGTTGCTCAGAGCAATCAATCATTATAAGAAGCCCTTATGTGTAATTATAACTTCATATTGTTCAAATCCTGTTCGTCTCTTAGTCATGCATTCCAATTGTTCCAGTCAGACATTGTTGAGATCCAGGTGTGGAGCTCCATGTCCATCTGCCCAATTATCTTCCCAGTCCCTGCTATCAGTCACTCTTTTCCTCTGCCCTTCTTCCCACCCCACCCTCACCCAAATAAATGAATAAATCTAAATTGAGGGCAATAAATCTTCTGAAACTGATCCAAGTCTCGGTGACAGCTCCATCCGTCCAATTTATAAATGGAAAAATAAAGCCCTGTGCACATTTGTTTTCCCCAGCAATCTTTGTTGCTTTAAAGCAACCCATTTCTAAACAATAACATGTTTTGTGGGATAAAAGAGGATATCACATAAGCTTGCCAGCCTCCCAATCTAGTGTTGTGAGGCTGTGTGTAACTACCCTAGACAGAAATTATAGAAAGGCAGGCAAACTTGCTCTCCCTCCCCTCTCTCCCTGCTTTACAAGTCATGGAGTAAGTTGTGGAGAAAGTCATATTGCCTTGCAAGTCATGGAGGGAAGCTGCCTGCAGTTGGGAACCTTCTGAGCAGGGGTCAGCAAACTTTTTTTGGAGGGGGCCCATTCACTGCCCCTCAGACCTTGTGGTGGGCTGGACTGCGCACACGCACACACACACGTATGCGGCAGAGGGGGGCTTCTTTCTCTCCCCCCTCTCCCCCAGCCCCTCCCCTCCCCCTCCTTTCCTACCTCCTCCTCCACTCTGCCAGCAGTTGGGAGCTGGAGGCAGTGGCAGCACCTCTCCTTTCTGGGCCAGCTTTCCCAGGTGCCATGCGTGGGGCCAGCAGGTGCGCCAAGATCCAGCCGAAGCCCCATGATGCACCCGCCATGATGCCCACAGCACAGCCATAGATGGAGAGGCTGGCAGGTGCGTGGAGAGTCTGAGCCAAGGCGAGGCTTTAGATTGGCTGGCACCCATCAAAGCCCAGCTCCCTTCCTCCGCAGGGTGGGGAGAAGCCAGGAGGAGGGAGGGAGGAGGCGCTGCCACGATGTGTGTGAGGGAGGGAGGAGGGGAAAAGTGGTGCCCTCCAAAATTGCAAAAAAATGGCAAAGCCCAATCGATCAAGCCGATCCAAGCGGTCATTCCAGGACCATCCGCAGGCCGGATCCAGAAGGCAATTGGGCCTGATCCGGCCCGCATGCCTTAGTTTGCCAACCCATGCTTTTGAGTGACAGATTATTTATATGTTGCTTTCCCATGATGGGCATCCAAAGCAGATTACAACACACACAGAGTAAATTTGGAAATGACAAAGACCAACAATTTAAAAAAGGGCAAAGAATAAATTTAGTATTACCAAAAGAAGGTTCCTAGTGAGTTTTAGAACACTGATTTTCTGGGGTTCTAAAATGCAAATGGAGCCTCCATAGATACAAAAGCCTCTCCAATACAGACAGCCACCTTCCATGAATTGGGTAATAAAAAAAGGTGGGAGTCAGTACTAGTGCGCTCATCCCCACTCATGCCCCATATGTTAAAATGTCTATGGTTCAGATTGGGCTGCATTCTGATACATATTTTTAAAATAGCACACCACCTTGGTTCCAAATACAGTGGTACCTCAGGTTATATATGCTTCAGGTTACAGACTCCACTAACCCAGAAATAATGCTTCAGGTTAAGAATTTTGCTTCAGGATGAGAACAGAAATCATGCTCCGGCGGCACAGCGGCAGCAGGAGGCCCCATTAGCTAAAGTGGTGCTTCAGGTTAAGAACAGTTTCAGGTTAAGAACGGACCTCCAGAACGAATTAAGTACTTAACCTGAGGTACCGCTGTAGAAGGAACGGGTGGAGGCTGAAATTTCCCTCACAAAATGGCCGGCAGTCAATGGAATTGTTAGTGCTGTGCTTAGTTGCTGTGGGTCATGTTCCCAGGGCATGACATACCCATAATAGGTACAAAAGGCAATGGAGAACTTCAGTTTGCATAATGTTTTCCATCAAGCCTGTTGATCATGCATTAAAAGAACATCATTATCAATCAAGGGAGAGAAAGCACGCAAGGATCTCTGGCACACAAGTCTATTCCAACCCCCCCCCCATGTGAAATGTAGCGGTGAAGTATTATTCCTTTTAAAATTTCAATTACCATCTATTTCTTTGGACAGTTCTTGGTTCCAAAATTAATGAAATGCCTTAGTTTTATAGATTTGTAGGGACATGTAGCATTAAAAAACCCCCAGAATGTTTAACCTTAGATGCAAATCCCTCTTGTGGGAATAAAAATAGCAATCCAGGTCCAACTGCTGCCTTACTGTTTAGACGTACTTGTTCTTGCTGGCGATTGCCACAATTGCCCAGTCTGCATATGCATATTAGGCTAACATGCTCTAGGAAGCCCCATTCTCAGTATCATTATGTGAGTTATGCAGCAATGCCTTGGCCCTCTAAGTCAGGCTTCCTCAACCTTGGCCCTCCAGATGTTTTGAGACTACAATTCCCATCATGGGGAAGAGCCAGTGTGGTGTAGTGGTTAAGAGCGGTAGTCTCGTAATCTGGGGAACCGGATTCGCGTCTCTGCTCCTCCACATGCAGCTGCTGGGTGACCTTGGGCCAGTCACACTTCTTTGAAGTGTCTCAGCCCCACTCACCTCACAGAGTGTTTGTTGTGGGGGAGTAAGGGAAAGGAGAATGTTAGCCACTTTGAGACTCCTTAAAGGGAGTGAAAGGTGGGATATCAAATCCAAACTACTCCTCCTCCTCCTCCTCCTCCTCCTCCTCCTCCTCCTCTTCTTCATCCCTGACCACTGGTCCTGCTAGCTAGGGATCATGGGAGTTGTAGGCCAAAAACATCTGGAGGGCCGAGGTTGAGGAAGCCTGCTCTAAGTTTTAGGGATGAGCAGCTGCTAGGCTATGGGTCGGATACAACCTGAGGTCTTCTCAACTTTAGCTGTACCACAAACAAGCTTGGAAAATGCTTTATATCATGGATAGGCAAACTAAGGCTCGGGGGCCGGACGTGGCCCAATCACCTTCTCAATCCGGCCCACAGACAGTCCGGGAATCAGCGTGTTTTTACACGAGTAGAATGTGTCCTTTTATTTAAAATGCATCTCTGGGTTATTTGTGGGGCATAGGAATTCATTCATTTTTTTTCTTCAAAATGTAGTCTGGCCCCCCACAAGGTCTGAGGGACAGTGGACTGGCCCCCTGCTGAAAAAGTTTGCTGACCCCTGCTTTATATTGACTCCAATAGCTATTTTTCAAGTCTGTGGTGGCAGCAACAGGGGTAAACTTACTGGAGAGTAGAGTGGGGATCAGGGAAGCATTAATTCCAGGAAGATCACCCCCAGTCTTGGACTGAGGCCAGTCAAATATTGAAAAAATAAGTTGATATGCTTTTTTTTAAATGACAAAAACAAAAACCTGTGGGGAAAAGGAGCAGTCTCTCTCTCTCTCTCTCTCTCTCTCTCTCTCTCTCTCTCGGTGTGTGTGTGTGCGTGTGTGTTTGGGGATTGATGACACCCAATTTTGTCTTGGCCATGCCCACTACTGACACACAATTCCTGAAAGGTTAGCCAAGAGGGAATATGGCTGAAAAAATTGTCTCTCTTTTCCAATACTGCATTTTCATCAGTTAAGACTGCCTAATCCTCACAGTACTATGGACTATTGACCCTCGGCACCTCATTTTCCAACCCCCTGTTTCAATCTTTAGATGCTTCGATTGAAGGCTTAATGTGCTATTCCACTCAGATCAAATCAAAGTAGGCGATACAAAGAGAAAAGTTATAAGAAGAACGGTTTATAACATCCACTTTATTTGTTCAAACTGTAGGTCATCACAAGAGGTTTCCTAAACGTGCAGCATTGCTGCAATGGAATCTCAACAAATCAAATGCAAGGCAAATATACCTCAAGATGCAGAATCAACAGAGGAAACAACCAGATCCCATGTGCCCCGTATCAAATGATTCCCATGTCAATGAACACAAATCAATGGTAGGAATTTATTAATAACTTTCTGACCTACAAATGCAAAAACAAATAAACAAAAAAGTACAGTTCTGCAAGAAATAATTTTTTGATTGGGAAGATAACTAGTCTTATCATGCATACCTATAACCCCATTAAACAAGTCCATGATTAAGCATTTTCCTGGGTCTTTCAAAAATGCAACAGATCCCCAACCACAAATTGCCCACCACAGTTGGTGGAAGAAAAGCAGAGTTTTGGATTTAACAGATCTGATTCGGACCTGAATAAGAAATTGAATCAGCAATCTCATATTGCAGGACACAACCCGCAATAACATTTCAAGGAATTAAGTCTGGGTGGCGCTGTCATCTCTCCCAGATGTTAGTGAGACAATTGATCATTTGTGTACCTTAATATGTTTAATTTTATCCCTATTTAAAACAGACCAAGGACAGAGCCCATTGCACAATCATATAACAAAAGGAATGAAAAGCATCCCTAAACTACAGGGATCACCAACATGGTGCCCATGGGCCACCCTCGAGGTCTCACCCCTCGCAAATGTGAAAATTCTGAGCCTTCCCCCCGCCCAATGCCTGCCATTTGGTCATGAAGTGGTAACAGTGGTTACTTTTCCCAGTAGTGATGTATGGAAGTGAGAGCTGGACCATAAAGAAGGCTGGTCGCTGAATAATTCATGCTTTTGAATTAGGGTGCTGGAGGAGACTCTTGAGAGTCCCATGGACTGCAAGAAGATCTAACCTCTCCATTCTTAAGGAAATCAGCCCTGAGTGCTCACTGGAAGGACAGATCCTGGAGCTGAGACTCCAATACTTTGGCCACCTCATGAGAAGAGAAGACTCCCTGGAAAAGACCCTGATGTTGAGAAAGATGGAGGGCACAAGGAGAAGGGGACAACAGAGGACGAGATGGTTGGATAGTGTTCTCGAAGCTACCAGCATGAGTTTGACCAAACTGCGGGAGGCAGTGGAAGACAGGAGTGCCTGGCGTGCTCTGGTCCATGGGGTCACGAAGAGTCAGACACGACTAAACGACTAAACAACAACAATGTACTGAGAAGTACATACAGCTGAAGTTGGAAGAGAGGTGCACTTTTTTTCTGCGCCACCCACAGCACTCACTCAAAAATCTAAAGGTGCCCATGGGCCTAAAAATTTGCCCATCCCTGCAATACATATTAAAAATTCTACCAAGCTGAAATCAGACAGGCAATGAACTGCAGTGCTCACAATGCTACTTATATCAGAAACTTTACAAACTCTTGGGTGTATGGGTGCAAAAACTATCCATTATTTCTGTATGAGAGGAAACAAACCACATATTCACAGTTGGTTGAATATAACCACACATTCCCAAACAGTTATTGCAGATCCACAAAATTGGTTCTGGCTGCAGTGAAGCTTACTGCACACGATGGGGGAGAAGAACCCATATAAAACAACAGACCAGCCAGTGCTTTAAATAAGAACTGAAAGTTGTAATTGCTGAGCATAATGCACACCAGCAAACTGGGGGGGGGGGAGTTTGGGGGGAAGGGGGTTGTTAAGAAGAAAATGTGTGTATATGTGCACTTCTGGTTTTGTTTTGCTTAAAAAAAAAAAGATGACAATTGAGTCATGTGTGTGTGTCTTTAAATAGAAATGATGCACACAAACACTAGGATCCGAACACAAAATCAAATTTTGATAACCTACATGGGGGGGGGCTGCCTCTCATTGCAGGAAAGAACCACCGTAATAAGATATTTTCTGGATTAGAACAAAGGTCTATGATTCTGTTCCTCACAGTGGTCAACCAGATGTCTACAGGAACCCCAGACGCAGGCTAAGAGAACAAGAGCATTTTCATATTCCCCTTCAATGGATCTTCAGAGGCAAACTCCAGAAGTGAAGGTACCATACAGCCAATCATGACTAGGTAAAGGTAAAGGGATCCCTGACCATTAGGTCCAGTCGTGGCTGACTCTGGGGTTGCGGCACTCATCTCGCTTTATTGGCTGAGGTAACTGGCGTACAGCTTCCAGGTCATGTGGCCAGCATGACTAAGCCGCTTCTGGTGAACCAGAGCAGTGCACGGAAACACCGTTTACCTTCCCGCCGGAGCGGTACCTATTTATCTACTTGCACTTTGACATGCTTTCCAACTGCTAGGTTGGCAGGAGCTGTGACCGAGCAACAGGAGCTCACCCCGTCGCAGGGATTTGAACCGCTGACCTTCTGATAGGCAAGTCCTAGGATCTGTGGTTTAACCCACAGAATTGAAGGTACCATACAGCCAGTCATGACTAGAAGCCATCAATATCAACTCAACACACCAACACTTCCCCATGTAATGGAACACCCATGGAAATAGGGAAGATTCTACAAATGACTAATTGCATGCAAGGATAATGTTAGTTGTGGGTTTTTTTGTTCTAATTCTCCTCTCCGAGACTGCCATGTGTTGCAGCTACAAAATTAGTAACTTCATCTCATACCAATGTTTGTTTTTCTCCCCACTCCAACCTTTACTTATTTTATTTCATAAACATGCAGCTTAATGACACATTATGCTGCAGAGAACATCTTGGGGTTGGGGTGGAAGAGAGCAACACACAATACTAGCCCTTACTGTGACAGGTTAATTAGGAAGCACTCTTAGAAGAGACTTAGCAATCAGCCAGTCATCCTTGGTAAATTGAGAGAAGATAATTTCCCTACATCTCAGAATAATTAAAAAGGTAAGGTTTCAATTTTATATTACTATATTCACAAGGCAGCACCAATGTGTACATGGCACCTGCTACCTCTTTTTAAAATCATTATTCCTGCCTTTGTCTTCATAATACAGACATCAATCTTGGAGTAGCTTTAGGCGAAAGCATGGAGATAAAAATGAATGACTTTCATTTAAGTCCATGGTCTTTTAAGCTTTTCTCAACCTGAAACAGTAAGTAAAGGGATTGTTTTCCATAAGATTACATCCCAGCACTGTACGGAGTAAGGACACCCCCAGCTAAAACAGCAAGCCTTGACTTTGCTGAAGTTCATTTACTCTCTGTTGGTGAATCCAAGTAATGATCTAATGTAACAGAAGGTTTCTGGTGATTCTGAAAAGATTGCTTCATAAATTAGTGCATTGTCATGTTTTTAATAAACAGAGAAAGGAATAGTGTGCTCTATCTTGACACATCTTAAAGACCAGTAGGCTTGGATCCTCAGACCCATGAACAGAAAATAAATTTCCCATCACTTATTCCCATCCGCAGCTCCCCAAATCCTTCCTAGAAGACTGGGAGAAATAATAATATTAATAATAATTTTATTATTTAGACCCCGCCCATCTGGCTGCATTTCCCCAGCCACTCTGGGCAGCTCCCAACAGAGGACTAAAAACAGAATAAAACTTCAAACATTAAAAGCTTCCTTGAACAGAAATTCCTGAATGATATGGGAACAGAACACCATGTTAGGAAAGGGAGGCTCACACCCCAAACAGAGATAACTCACATGAGTAGAGCTCCAGTTCGAGAAGATTTCTCCTTCTGCACTGTGGCCATGCCAAATCACACACCATTCAGCAGGTTTTCCAAATGCTCTAGGGAGGCTTTCTGGGAAGCAGAGAAAGCTGCCAAGGGGAGGACCAGATTCCCCTTTGGGGAATTTTCTGTAGCTTCTCTCAGTTCCAATACATGCACTAACACACCAGATACAATTATTCCCATAGCAATCAGTTCCTCTGAATCAGGCATTCCAAGCCTGATTCCAAGCCTTTTTTAAAAAAGAGACAGACAGACATGCGTCACCAGGGACAAAGGACAAATGTCTGAGCACCCTCTAAGCCACAAACCTGAATACAGCTAAAGCACTGTGAATTCATGTGTGCAAGTTAAAAGGTGTCTGTTGTTGGGTTGTTTTGGTTTTTTGCAACACTAATCAGTACATTGTCTTACCTTCAAGGTCCCAGCCTTACCCACCACAAACATTTATAATTACTGAGTACTACACATCACCTGGCTCCGCAGATGACTACAGAAACTCAGAGTCACATTCCTAGAAATAGCTTCCCCCATGAGAGATTCACAAAATGTCAGCCCACAAAAGTGGCAGACACCACACATTGAATAATGCCTCTCTAGCTCATGTTGCACAGTACATGCAGAGTGCCCCATGACTTGGCTCCACGAACCTGGGAAAGTTTGAAATGGAAGCAAGTACTGTAATGTGAAAGACTTTTGTCAAACATGCTGGAGTACCACTGGGCTAGATGAACAAATATTCCAACCTGATTTAGGTTGCCTTCCTATGGGAAGAAAGCAGCAGAGTAGGGGATAGGGGAATAAGGCATAGCTCGGGTTATGGCAGAGCCAGACTCAGGGGCTAGTCTGTTTTTACATAGGAGTACCACAAACTCCAACTGCTTATACCACCTATGTCAAAGTACCTTCTTCTTTGGTGATCAGTCGTAGCCAAGTAAGATTGTCTTCCGTGAACACAGTCTTAACAGTGATTTAGTAAGTGATTGTGAAGGCCAATTCTGGACCCACATGTCCTTCCATAGTGGGGACATAGGTTTCCAGATGGGAACTGATCATGGTGAGGGTTTGCCAGACGTGCCTTCCTCTTAGCACGTTTCTCCCTTTTGTCCTATGTTCAAGCATCTTTAAAGTTAACAAAGTTTAGGGTCATGGCAATGAAAACAACAGAGTTGGGGCAACAACACAACCCTGCTTAATACCTGATCCCAATGTGAATGGCTCACTTTGAGAGCCATTGTTATCTGTGATTGTTGCTGTCACATTATCATGGAGGAGCCGAAGGATGTTCACAAATTTATCTGGGCAGCCAATTTTCAGAAGGACAGTCCACAGGGCATAACAATTTACAGTGTCAAAGGCCTTAGCCAGGTCAATATACAGGTGTTGGTTTTGCTCTATGCATTTTCCTTGAGGCTGTCGGGTGGTGAAAATCATGTCCACTGTCCCCCTAAAAGGACGAAAACCATTTTGGGATTCAGGAAGGGTAGCCTTGGATAGAGCCGCATTAATATCATATATTTAAAGCACTTTAAAAATTCATGGCTTCCCCCAAAGAGTGCAGGGAAGTGTAGTTTCTTTAAGAGTACTAGAAGTAGTTAAGAGACCTCTATTCTCCCACATAGAGGTATAATATCCAGACTTTCCTGCCAATGGTGATTGTTAGACCATTCCGAGAATTGTAGCACTGAATCAAAATGGGAGTCTCCTTACCACTCTCAGCCCCTTTCACAATCAATATTTCCCAGCATGCTTTGGGGGAAGTCATGGCTGTTTGGAATGGTATCTCAGTGCTTTAAATGTAAGGTGTGAAAGTGATCTAGGTTTAACAGAGGAAAATCTAGAGTTTTTTGTTACAACAGAATGTACAATTTTATGTAAATTTCAGATTAAAGTCTGTGCTGAATGAAACTTTGATTTCTTTGGGATTCTACCTCTGCCTCTATTTCTATCTGAACAGCCTTGCAAGTTCTTTTTTTAAAATAACCATTTCACCAAGAGAAATCAGTCCAATAAGAGATATCGCTTTGCTTGCTTTGGGCATCTCAAACAATGACATTGCAATAGGAGCCATTTATATCAGAAATGCTGACGGCCACTTAAATTATGTTATCTTGAACAGGAATCCTATAATAAAACAGAATGATTAACATCAGGCAGGTTCAAGTGAGATGCAGTTAATTATCAGGAAGCCTGTTCAATTTTCAGATTTTTATGTAATTAGATTTTTGTGTCCCCTGCTTTTTCTTTTTTTTATTATCAGAGCACTTATGGGTTGCTATTATGCTCAAGATCCAATATGTCAAGAAATACCAAGACATAAAGTAATAAGGAAATAACTTATTATATCCAAATTCTATCAGCGAGAGCATATAAGCAATGGCGTGTCTGCTACCAAGTATTATGAGCTGTTTTGATGAAGGAGCTAGAATGTACACATTCCAGTATCAATAAATGAAATATTCTACTACAGTACAAGAACAAAACCCCAGAACAACCACCAAAGTCCATGATGGCCCCCCCGGGCTGGGCAGCACATCTATAGCACATGTGGGTTCGAGTCCCAAATTGGGCAAAAATTGGGGGCTGGACTAGATGAATCTCATGGTCTCTTCCAACTATACAATTATATGAAAAATTCTGTGGGTTATAATTTGCAGTGTCTCAACACTGCGCCTAGTAACCTGGCACTCAAAGTCTTTCATCAACTCACACACTCAGCACACACATAGGCCACTGTTTCACAATAGCAAAGGGGATGGATTGCATGTCCTATGTAGTAAGAGTGTACTAAACCCCTGGCCTACCTGGCAGCAAGTCAGTATGTCAAGTCACCACTCCAGGGTTAAGCCACGTGTCCAAAGTCCAAACTGAAGCACAGTCCCACAGAGATCCTAGAGCAGGCAAGACCAAACTTGGCCCTCCAGCTGTTTTGGCACTACAATTCCCATCATCCCTGACCACAGGTCCTCTTAGCTAGGGATGATGGGAGTTGTAGTCCCAAAACAGCTGGAGGGCCAAGTTTGGCCATGCCTGTCCTAGGACATCGAAGTTGAGGTCCATCAACATGGGCTGTTGAGCAGACACAGCAACTCAGATCTGCTTCCCTTTTATACTTCACATGCTGATTGCAGCATCTGGGCTTGATGAGGCATCTGACCCTCACCTGTTCCAAGTCTTCTCCAGCTGAGGAGAAGAGCCATCTTGCAGCGCTAGTGGCTCCATCTGGCCAGCTAGGGAGCTGGGCTGTGGGCCCTTGCCTGCCTCAGCCTCAGCCTCTTGGAGTGCTCTGCCTGCTACTCCCTATGCCTCAGAGCCCGCTGTGTTTGTGGAGACAGGGGCCCTCTGGCTCTGGGAATGGGTCCCATTGCTCTGGTTCCTGTGCACCAACCCCACATCCCCTCATCATCCTCCATCACCCTGTGAATACTTCTTACACCAATCTCTCCTTCCCCACCCCCAGCTTGCCCCGGTGTGTCCAGTCCCAACTACACCTCTTCGCTGGGATCCTCTTCCTCCTCAAAGTTCATGATAAAGAGCAAGACATCTCTATTCCACTTACCAAGTATTGGCTAGCTGTTTAGATACTCAAGTCAGAGCATAAAAGCATGGATAGCCAATATAGTGCCTTCCAGACTCCCATCAGTTCCAGGAAGCATAGTGAATGGTCAAAGATGATGGAACCTGTGATACAATAGCTTCTGGAGAGTACCATGCTGGATAACTGTTCTCCAACGCACCAGGTTGCTGAAGGGAAGGGATCTGAACTTGCAAGCTTCCATGCTCTCTCTAGCGTAAATATGTCCAATGAAAAAATGTCACTTTCCTTAACTTGCACTGACAAGATTCACAGTTCACAGAACATGAGCACGCTATTGGAAGTTTGCATGGATGGTGGCTTCAGTCAGACATGTGCTTGCAACAGCATGGAATAGAATAAAATATGTCAGAAATGGGCCATAGCTCAGCAGCAGAGCAAACACAGAAGGTCCCATATCCTGCAGTTAAAAGGATCTCAAGGGCTAGGAAATAGTTTGCCCCAAATCACAGAGAGCTGTAGCTACTTGGGAACAGAGCAGGAATAGCTAACCTTTTGGCCCCGGGGGCCCCAGTGTCACATTCCAAACCCTCCAGGGCCACAAGTGTGGCCAGAAAGTGGGAACAGTCACTTCACAGTTGGCATGCACATTTACATACCACACATACCAGAACATTCCACACATACCAGAACATTGCACATACCACACATTCTGTACATTCACAGAATGGGGGGGGGGGGAATCCATAACATGCTGGCAACAAATCAGTCTTGTGAGCAGTGGGAGGGAGAAATCTCAATACAGATGGTGACATTGGGATGGATGGGGAGGTTTAAACCTCTCCTTCCACCTCAGTGCCCAAGATACAGACACCCCCCCCTTTCCTAATGCAGCAGCCTCCATATTGGCTGCAGTTCTGGGACGGAGAGCTTTAAATCTCTCTGTCCACTTCCACACCACGATCAGGCTTTTGAAGTTAAAAGTGACCTAAGTGTTTTTTGAAGCCTCCATACACCTTCCCTTGGTGTTATAAGCTGTGGAAGTGTCCGTCACTAGGAAATGATGGGCAGTTCACAGGATATCACACTTTTACCACCACTACTGTTCTATGGGATATTTTTTTGGATACCCATAAACATGTGAAATGAATGGGAAGTAAAGCTGAATATTATCTAAATACGGGAAAACAGCTGCCACCCAAAAATTGAGGGTTTCACTTGCACCTTGAGATGGAGAGGGGGTGTAGATATGGCCCATGGGTTAGCTATGTCTAAAGTAGAGAGTATTGGGTTTGATGGAAAAATAGCTTGACTCAGCTTAAGGCTTCAGCACAGGCTGAATAAAAACTACAAGTAGGGATTCCCCAGACATTTTGGCACTTAAATTCAACCCCCAGATTAAGCTAACTTTCAACATATCTGCAAGAAAGACACTGTCCTCCCAGGTTTAGGGTCAGGCTCACACTGCCAGATCACCTTACCCTGGTCATCAGGAGCAACCTATGGGTTCACACAGTCGTCTTCATCCAGCAAAGGAATTCCCACCCCACCCCCCAAATTTTTATAGACTTAGGTTGTTACTGCAGTAGTGGCATCCCAGTACTGGTGCAGATAGAACAGTAGCTGCCGTATTAAGGCCTGAAATGGAAAGCAGGGAATTGTCTGTAAGAATGGGATGCTGGCAGAATAATACAGTGGTACCTTGGTTCTCAAACTTAATCTGTTTCGGAAGTCTGTTCCAAAACCAAAGCGTTCCAAAACCAAGGTGTGCTTTTCCACAGAAATAATGCAAAACAGATTAATCCATTCCAGGCTTTTAAAAAGAACCCCTAAAACAGCAATTTAACATGAATTTTACTATCTAACGAGACAATTTATCCATAAAATGAAAGCAATAAATAATGCACTGCAGTCACACATTCAATCACTCAGTAGCTGAACTGGGTTCCACACACGCAAAAAAACAAAAAAAGCAGCAAAAACAAAAACGCAAAATAAGTAGCAAAAACAGACAGACCTCAGTGTAACACTCAAATCAAAAGCATAACACTCAAAACAGAGCACGTTCTGCTTCCAAAAAAAGTTTGCAAACCGGAACACGTACTTCTGGGTTTGCAGCATTTGGGTTCCAAGTTGTTTGAGTACCAAGGCATTTGAGAACCAAGGCACTGTATGTGAGTGAGGAGAAGGTAGTGTGCAAGACTGCAGGGCACTCCCAAAAGCCTAACTGAGCTTTACGCTGGTGTAAATCCACAAGTGGCTGCACCTTCTCAAGCTCCATGCCATTTGCCTCCTGCAACTGTGAATGGGTGGATAAGCATTAGATTACAATCCCCAAACCCTTGGGTGCTATATGAAGCTCCAATTCTCTCACTTAAGAATGTGGCACACACACACCCTGCCCACCCTCTAGCACCCATGAAAAACCATTCAGTATAATGAATGTTTACTTGCTTCGGGCAAAAAAGGAAAAGGGGAAAGAAGACTAACAGTATAGAAGCAATATATTATCACAGTGGCACCGCTAGCAGCCATAGATTCTAGCTGGCATTCTTATCTAACTCTCATTTCCAATTCAGCTAAAATACGAAGATGTTGACTAATGACCTGAAACACAGTGGGTGACTGCATAAATCAAGTCTTTTTTTCCCCATTCCTACTTGAAAAGTTTCTGGATACCTTAAGGTCAGGACTTCCGAAAAGCCATGTTTTAAGCAATAAGTAGTACGTGCATCATGCTAAAATGAAATCTTTCTCAAGGACAAAAATATCAAAGGGTAGCATAAACAGAAGTCATAGCAAGCCCTTTTTAACATATGCGTGGTTGGTTACTGAGACCGACAATTCTTTCGTGCCTGCAGAGATGATGGTGGAGAAACGGTAAGGTTTGTACACTCAACTTCTTCATTTCCCCCCCTCTACACCCACCTGAACCAAAATGGTATGCAGTTTGTTCTTGCTTTACAAAATAGTGAGCCGAGTGGTAACTTTTAAGATCCTGGGGATGTATATGTTATGTAGAACAACAATCTTTCATAGTTAGAGCCGAGGTTTGGGGGCATAGGGTCATAAAAAGCATATTTCAAACCTATTAAGAACCGCTTTTAAAAACCAGATGATCAAAAAGCAAGCAAAGCCTAAAAATGAATAAATAATATACCCATGCACGTCTGAGCCATTTTACAATTCCTTAAGGTTCTGCAGACCCCCACAAAGCTGATCTGAGGTCACAGAAGAAGTAGAAGAAGAGTTTGGATTTGATATCCCGCTTTATCACTACCCAAAGGAGTCTCAAAGCGGCTAACATTCTCCTTTCCCTTCCTCCCCCACAACAAACACTCTGTGAGGTGGAGTGGGGCTGAGAGACTTCAGAGAAGTGTGACTAGCCCAAGGCCACCCAGCAGCTCCATGTGGAGGAGCGGAGATGCGAACTCCAGATTACGAGTCTATTGCTCTTAACCACTACACCACACTGGCTCTCGGAACACAAAGGGATAGGAGGAGGAAAGCAACATTGCACTAACAGAGCTTATTGTGCTGGTTCTCACAAGCTCACCTACTTAGTTGAATCTAGCCCTAAAACAAAATCCCTAAATATTACAGAATTCTTTTGCACGAAAGTCAGAAAGTCCTTTGAAATGGCAACAATGTTCTTATAACACTCAAAAGCAAGGACTTTCCCTTAGCCTCTTAAAATGCAACACTATGTTGTATGTCAAAAGTTATGATACCATGTTGACTGAAGTATTTCTCCATTTTTCGCACACATTTGGGAATGGGATTTTGGTTATGTGACATTTCCATGATGGATATTCATGCCTGCACAATTGTACTTGAAGTATTTAACCAAAAAATGACAGTGGAGTTAAGGGCTAGCCCTGCTATCCAGTTAAAGATCCTTCCATTTCCCATCAGTATGGTTGGATAATAGTAAAACTTCCAAAAGCAAGCAAACTATAAGTAGATAATCATGCATCTTATGAAGGTATATTTCAAGACCCCAGAAAGGACTGTACAGGTACCACCTACATTTGAACTGAGGAGCAAGATACTGCTTTTTCTTAAATAAGTAGACGTTTTTACACTCTTCCATGTTTGCATTGGAATAACAGCTATTTAAAGCTTGCATTAAAGAGAACAGCAGAGTTGTGGAATCATTGGGGCTCTGTGCTGTCCATGGTGCTGATGAACATACATTGGACTACTGTAACAGTTTGAAACTATTAAGCAGGTCTTAGTGTCGTCCTTCCGCAAACTCAAGTACTTGTTTTGAAAGTCAGGCACTTTCTTTACCTAAATAATAACAACAACAACAATTTATTATTTATACCCCACCAATCTGGCTGGGTTTCCCTAGCCATTCTGGGAAGCTCTCAACAGAATATTAAAAACACAATAAAACATTAAACATTAAAAATTTCCCTAAACAGGGTTGCCTTCAGATGTCTTCTACAAGTCAGATAGTTGTTTATTTCCTTGACAACTGATGGGAGGGCGCCACTACCAAGAAGGCCCTGTGCCTGGTTCCCTGTAGCCTCACTTTTCTCAGTGAGGGAACTCCCAGAAGGCCCTCGGAGCTGGACCTCAGTGTCCGGGCTGAACAATGGGGTTGGAGACTCTCCTTCAGGTATACTGGGCTGAGGCCATTTACTTATCAATACCATCTGGCCCTCCTCTTTGCCTTTCCAACTACTGGTCTTCAACTGGTGGGTGCAGAACTACCAAGGCACCACAGCCTGATCCAAGGTGGGTTGCAGCAGGAGTGCTACCACCAGGCAAATACATGGTAAACGATTAAGAAATGGGTCCCCAAATGCATGTTTGCGTTGGAAGTGGGTTCTGGGTCTGGAAAGGTTGAAGAGACATGCTATTAACCGTATGGATAAGTGCCTTGCCAATTCAATGCAGTGCAGATATGGATAAGCCTGAACTGCTTTTCTTGAATTGCCAGTTTTGGGAAATGATATACAATGAATTGAAGAAAATGTTCCATCTAACATTTGTTAAAAAAACCTGAAGCATTTCTGTTAGGGATTGTAGGACAAGACCTGCCAAAGAAGTTGAAAAATATATTCATGTATGCCACAACAGCGCGAGAGTCTTAATAGCACAAGGATGGAAGATTGAGGAAATCCCGACTAAAGAATTGTGGCAAGAGAAACTGATGGACTATGCAGAACTGGCAAAATTGACACATAAACTACAGGGCAAGGATAACTGTGACTTTAAAGAGGAATGGGAACCTTTTACAAAATATCTAAAGATGCAACAAAGTGAATTGGACTCCTTGGCAGGCTTTGAATAAACACTCACAAACTTTTTATTGATAATAATCAGTTAGATAAATTAAGGACTTATACAATTCTGCAACATGCAAAGAATAGCATTTATAGAGAAACCAGATATTGGAACTGAGGGAAGCCAGAGGGTGGGGAGGGGGGTGGGTTGTTTTATGGGAGGGAGGGGGAGGGGAGATGATATAAGATAATATGTTTTGTTGAATTACCTAATAAAAAAATTAAAAAAAGAATTGCCAGTTTGCAAATGCTGAAAATATAGCATTCTTAAACATGACACCAGTCTTTTCAGCTCAGTGGTTAAAAGTTCTTGAGTTAAGACAGGGAAGACCTATAGCCAGGCCATAAAGTTCCTGGGCCAGTCATCTCTCAGCTTCACAGGGTCAGTATGTTACCACAAGCCACTTGCACCCTTTGAATTCCAGCCTGAGTGTAGAATTGAAAGCCCTGTGCCATTTTGTCAGGGGGTCTGGTAAACATGCTTTAATTTCTCGGGAGAGCTGGTCATTCTTGGAAGAGCACAAAGGCTGCAAAGGTCATGCTTCTCAGGAAGCCACCCTGTGTGGGCAGCCATCCCTTTCATGCTGGTAAACATCGTTTTAGCTGGGCAGGAAGCCATCCTATTTGCATAAATATATTTGGCCTTGACAGACACAATTGCCTTCATGTGTTTGAATACAAGCTGTAGAAAACAAGTCATGTGTCTTATGTTTGAGATGGAATCTCAGTGGGCCTCACAAAGTCTGAAGTAATCAGATCTAGGAAGTGGCATCTTTTCAATTGTTCATGGTCCCAGTGGCTATCAAAGCCAACTGAGGCAATAAAATGAGGCCAGTGATCACAGCAGTTTGTGTTTTCAGCAAGAACCAAAAGCTGGTAACAGCCCTGTTTACAATTTATCATTGTAAAGTTTCTAATATTTTGCTTGTTCGTTATTTTCCCTTTCGCCACATGATAATTCCCTTCATGTGAAAGAAAACTTATTTCTGATTTGTGGGAGAACCTCCTTCAGCAACTTGAAGGTGTTAAACAAGTTTCATTCAGAATATTCTGAAAGTGTCTGCCACCCAAGATCCATAAACTTTTAAGGATAATGATTTAATTTCCTGAAATGGGAATGCTTACTTATGTTAAATTACTGTGTACTTTTAATGTGGAATTTCCCCCCTCTGGCAGTATCTCTCATGTGATTAGCTGACTGTGAGTCACATGAGAGAAGAATTCCATTCTGTTGTGACTTTTATTCCAGTAACTGTTGTTTTCTAACTGCTCTCTGTTCTCCCTCTCTGTGGCAGAATGGCTGCTGAGAGAGACTTCTCAGGATACTACTGAGGACAATGTTGTGTCTGTGTGATCTGTCTGAAGTGAAACAGACAGAGGAAGAGCCCTAAATGTTAATAGGGAGAAACCTGTGCAGGAGCTCTCTGTAAGGAACAAAGAGGATACTGCTGAGGTGAAAGTAGCAACCGTTCATAAGAAACTGTAAGGTCTGAGTGAGGTAAAACTCTGGTGCAAGGCTCAACTAAGGTTGGATCTATAGTTTGTACAGAGGTCGTGGGGGGGAGCCCTGCCCACCCACAGATCAGGATCAAAATTCAGGGGAATCCAGTAAAGGGGTCCAGAGGGAGAGTTCTGTCTAGTAATCCAGTCAGGGCCATCAGGCCATAGAACACCCTACTAGCACTCAGGTGGGACCACTTCATTTTATCTGTGTCATGGGGTGATCCCTGAACCCAGGATCGACCCTGAAAGAGTAAACAATCAGCAGGAGGGGTGGTTGATTCACCCAGTGCCTATGCCAAAGCCTAACACATCTGTAATCAAGAAAGTTGTGGCCTATTTCAAATCCAGATTACGGTCTTGTAATTTCTGCCTTTATAAAATCACCACCTGAATCACTAACCCACTGTGCTTGGACCTGCAAATATGAATCCAAAGGAAAGCTGAGATAGAGAAGAAAAAAATAAATAATCAACATTCTGGGCTTGCAGCAGTTTGTAACTGAAATATATGGCTTGCTGCTCTTGTTTTTTATTCCATATATAGCATCATTTCCCACCCCCAGCCCTTAACTCTGAGCTCTTAAATGTACTGAATATTAAAAGAGCTACATCATAATAAGGCTAAAAACAAATACCGCTAGGAGAGCACCAACATGAAAATACCTCTTTACCAGCATTTCAAGCCTCTCCTACATAATCATGCCCTGCATATACAGCAAAATTGTGCTCGTGTCTCCATTCAGGAAGCAATAACAAAAAACAACACCCCCCAAGTTTAATTTCATTCATATTTTAAAAGCACTAATGGAAGAGTACAGAAAGTACTGGAAAATAAACTTCATCGCCTCCTACCGGCTAGCTAACAACATATAATCCATAACACCTATTTGCAAAGCTTGTTTAATTGAAGGGTTTTCCTCCACAGAATTGCATGGCATGTACATTGGTAACAAGGAAAAACACTCTTTTTAAACAACAGGAGCTTTCTGAAAACCGTTATGAAAAGGGGAAATATATGACACCCCTTAAAAGGCACAAGACACTAGACAGAGACAGAGAGACAGACAGACAGAGAGAGAGTTTCTCTCTCTCTCTCTCTCTCTCTCTCTCTCTCTCTCTCTGACCAACAGTGCTGAGCAGCTTGGAACTTGCATTTTTCGATGGCTTTTCTTGCCTACCGGAAGGTTTTTTTGTTTTGTTGATGCTAGGAGGAGAGCGATATTTTCCCAAATACCATGCAGTGCATGTAGGTGTTAAAAGCAAGGGGAAGAGGCTTCAGACTGAAAAAACTAAATCTAAGGTATGCTGCAGTTTGCCCTTTGGTAAGGGACATATTTTCAAGTAGAAAGAAGTGGCTGGGGGTGGGGGAGAGAAATAATGGCAGTGAGGGATTAGAAGCACATTGATTTTTTTTTGCAAGCATTGAGAGAATGTCACAAATAAGTCTCTGAGGCAGAGGCGGTCTGAAACATTTTGGTGCCCGAGGCAGGAAACCCAAAATGGCACCCTCCCACATGGTGGTAAATCTGCAGTAATGCACTAAATAATTTACAATTTGCCACTCTTTTTCACATGGGAATGAGCTTTCTTTAAAGCAACAACAACAAACTTTATATGGTTGGCTTTTTTTACAAAAACGAAGTATAGCGTCATAAAGACGTAAGCAATATACAGATGAGAGCATTGGTTGAATTTCTGCTGTCCTGTAAAATATCTCTTGTTCTTTACTTATGAGCAGAATTCTCCTGTTTTGTTTATAGTGTCACCTTACACAGTCATTCCACAGAAGACCATGTGTGGCTAGTGGTTACAAGCTATGCTCCTTTTGTGCTACATAAGTACAGTGGTACCTTGGTTCTCAAACTTAATCCATTCCGGAAGTCCCTTCCAAAACCAAAGCGTTCCAAAACCAAGGCGCGCTTTCCCACAGAAAGTAATGAAAATGGATTAATCTGTTCCAGACTTTTAAAAACAACCCCTAAAACAGCAATTTAACATGAATTTAACTATCTAACGAGAACATTGATCCATAAAATGAAAGCAGTAAACAATAAACTGCAGTCACACAATCAATCAATCAATCAATCAATCAGTAGCTGAATTGCGTTCCACACAGTCACACATACAAAAAAAAAAAAAAGAGCCACAAAAATGCAAAATAAATAGCAAAAACAGACAGACCTCAGCGTAACACTCAAAACGGAAGTGTCACACTCAAAACGGAGCATGTTCGGCTTCCGAAAAAAGTTTGCAAACAAGAACACTTACTTCCGGGTTTGCAGTGTTTGGGTTCCAAGGCATTTGAGAACCAAGGTACCACTGTAATAAAGAGATGCCATGTCATTTGAAGCTTTTTTTTTTCTTTTGTCTTTTAAGAAAATTGTTCCTGTCTTTCCCCCTTTGTGCCAGTTTTTCCATCAGTGCAGTTGTCCACATTCCTTTCCAGGCGTTGTTGCAAGGATTCCATGTGATGGCTAACTTATGGGGTACTTGGAGGAAAAGTGGGATGCACAGCAGCCATTCATTAAGCAGCCTACTTTTTGAGATGCCCTGAACATTTGCATTCAATGCCATGTTTCCAATGGTCCACAAACATCAGCTTGGCCAGCCAGGTAGTATGCATTTGTCCTTGCTACCAACTTCAGCATTTTGGGAGAAACAGGGATTCCCTTCATTTGCACTGCAGTATGGCGATGGCAAGAAACAGTACAAGACTTTCTCCTACTGCTGCTTCCCTTCTCTAAAGTGTTACACACTGGAGATATTGAGGTCTCTGGCAAATGAAGAAGGCCCCACATTTTTTTCTGAGGGAGGTAAAGATCTGGATATCTTCAGGCCTGTTGCAAAATTCTGCAATGGGGACAAGACAGACTGTGGTGACAGTGATGACAGGCAAATGAGTACTGATTTTAATCTCTGGAATACAGATTTTAGCTGAAGGAGGATTATTTTTAATGTAAGTTTATAGGGAATTTTTAATTGCATCCACATCTTCATGCACATGTGGCAAATGATGTTGTTGTTGTTAACTTTGCTGTCTGGTCTTTGACTGCAATAAAGATTGATTGATTGAATGAATGGTTGGTTGATTTCTGAGGGGGATTTTTGACTTGCACAAACGTTTGGACAGGTTGGGGAGAGGGGGGACTCATACAACTTCCTATTGCCTTAGACAAACATCTCTGCAAATGCAACATCCTAAAACTTCCTGCAAAGTGCAAGGGCTTTAGCAGAGAAACTCTCTCATTTGCAATGCAAAAAGAAGCCCTGAGATCAGTGATGAACTGTGGTGAGTAGAGCTGCAGTCATCTAATATTACTATTACTATTTATTCATAACACCATTTATAATACTACAATACTATTTATTATTATTACTATTTGTATTCAATTTATAAACCACCCTTTATCAAAAGGTCCCAGGGTGGTGTACAACATCAAAAACACATCACAGAACTTCAGTCATAAAAACATAATTAAAAAACATACCAACAGACAGCCTAATAGTAAAGTAATCATCATAATAACAGTCCACCTCCCCATACTTTCACAGGCCATAGATTATTTAATAGCCATAGGCCTCTGTAAAGAGGAATGTTTTTGCCTGGTGCCTCAGATGAGCCTCTCTGAGGAGAGCATTCCTCAGCTGGGGAGCCATCACTGAAAAGGCCAGTTCTCTGCTGCCACCCTCCAAACCTCTCTGGGATGGGGGGCATAGAGAAGGGGCTCTGATGCCAAGCACAGGATCCGGGTTGTTTACAAGCTAGCATCAAACTGAAGTGTTATCTCTCCAAGTGCTCTCTCTGGGCTTATTCACATTTATCCACAGATTGACATGTGCTCTGATTTGGAGCTAAAAAGCAGGTTTTTCCCTAAGAAAGCAGCAGAAGAAGGGGAAACCCACTCAGACCCCTACCTAGATAGTGCACAGGTCAATTGGAAAACCACTCAGATTTGTGCTTCCTAGGCTTGGGACAAGTGGATGTATGGACTCTCTCTCATCTTCGTGAATGCCCGTACTGACTCAAATGCACCGAGTGAACCTTTTATAATCAAACCCCAATCCTTTATTTTATCATCTCCGACACCTTAAAAGAAGCCTCCTCATAAACTGGATTAGTTTCCCAATCCTTATTTCATGGAATAATCAAAACCAAGGAAAGCAGGGGCAATAGCCCTTTCCTTAAAAACAACAACAGCGCTACAATTCCTGCACTTGACACAGCCTATAAATATGAATTGTGATTGCTAGACACAAGCAACCCTTAACTCTGTTTCTACCCTGCAGTCATCTTGTTTAAAATTAAATTTATCACCATCTGGGACACCAGAACCGTGTTGTGTTTTTTTGTTGGTTTTTTTTGCAAGACAGGCGTGTGCAGATTTCATTTCTAAAAGTGCTATCACTAAGGAAAAAATATGGTATTTACCCCGAGACAACAGGCTGCTATGAATATTTAAGATGACACATAAAATATGAAGTTGTTTGCTATTCAAATGTAATCTATTAAGTGGAAGTGTGTATTGAATAAGAAAAAATCAGGAGGAAGGCTGCTGACATATAAGTGGGTCAAGCAAGTCTGACATCTGCAAGATTGAGGAAATGCTCACTGTGGAGAAGATGTCAATTCTCTCTCAGGAGGACATTGGTTCTGATTTGGTCAAAGTTAGGAAGAAACAGGAATCTGCCTTCTTTGGGATCAGCATTTTTGCCTGTCTACCTTAAAATTACCAACTGGGTTTCAAATGAGAGCATTTTCATTGCTATGCTTGGCATTCCTGGGGATTGAACCTAGCAACCTCTGCATGCAAAGCTTGCATTTCACCACCAAGATATCGCTCTTCCTCAATGTCAGAAACCAATGGATTCAGGTAGGTAGCCATGTTGGTCTGACTCAGTCAAAATAAATACCAAAAAAAATTATCCAGTATAGCACCTTAGAGACCAACTAAGTTTGTTCTGGGTATAGGCTTTTGTGTGCATGCACACTTCTTCAGATACACTGAAACAGAAGTCGCCAGACCCTTATATAGGAGGGGTGGGGTGGGGTTTTTCTCAGAAGGATAGTAGGAGATGGGTGATTGACTCAGAAATTCAGAAATAGACTTGAAAGAGAAGTTGCTGACTTACAGCTTATTACTAAACTGAAAATTATGGAGAGACCTGGTCTGAATAGAGATATTGGATTCTTGTCTCATTACACATGCTAAAGCTATTTTTGGTCATCTGCATACTATCCCTTAAAGGGACGCGGGTGGCGCTGTGGGTAAAACCTCAGCGCCTAGGACTTGCCGACCACATGGTCAGCGGTTCGAATCCCCGTGGTGGGGTGCGCTCCCATCGTTCGGTCCCAGCGCCTGCCAACCTAGCAGTTCGAAAGCACCCTTAAGTGCAAGTAGATAAATAGGGACTGCTTACCAGCGGGAAGGTAAACAGCGTTCCGTGTGCTGCGCTGGCTCGCCAGATGCAGCTTGTCACACTGGTCACGTGACCCGGAAGTGTCTGCAGACAGCGCTGGCTCCCGGTCTCTAGAGCGAGATGATCGCACAACCCTAGAGTCTGTCAAGACTGGCCCGTACGGGCAGGGGTACCTTTACCTTTACCTATACTATCCCTTGCTCTTTCTTGTAGGACTAATTGCAGGCATTAACAGTCATCAACAGGTTTACCATACCCACTGAATCAATCACCCATCTCCTACTACCCTTCTGAGAAAAACACCACCCCACCCTCCCACTATATACAGTGGTACCTCAGGTTACAGACGCTTCAGGTTACAGATGCTTCAGGTTACAGACTCCACTAACCCAGAAATAAGAACTTTGCTTCAGGATGAGAACAGAAATTGCGCAGTGGCGGCGCAGCGGCAGCGGCAGCGACAGTGGGAGGCCCCATTAGCTAAAGTGGTGCTTCAGGTTAGGAACAATTTCAGGTTAAGAACGGACCTCCAGAACTAATTAAGTTATTAACCCGAGGTATTACTGTATAAGGGTCTGGTGACTTCTGTTTCAGTGTATCTAAAGAAGCGTGCATGCACACGAAAGCTTGTACAGTGCTACCTCTGATTAAGAACTTAATTCGTTCTGGAGGTCCATTCTTAACCTGAAACTGTTCTTAACCTGAGATACCACTTTAGCTAATGGAGCCTCCCGCTGCCACTGCACAATTTCTGTTCTCATCCTGAAGCAAAGTTCTTAACCTGAGGTACTATTTCTGGGTTAGTAGAGTCTGTAACCTGAAGCGTCTGTAACCTGAGGTACCACTGTACTCAGAACAAACATAGTTGGTCTGTAAGGTGCCACTGGACAAAAGAAACCAATTGAGTTAGAGCCAAGGACCCTGTCTCTGGATGCAGCTGCTTCATGAGTCATCAAAATGGCCTCTTATAGAAGGTTCCCCACTGTGGGTGGGTGCTTTGAGTTCAGAGGAACCTTTCCTTCCTTAGCCAATTTATTTCACATTAGCCAGCAGGGACTGACGATTTCCCCTTGCTCCAGCAATGCCTCTTGAAAGACAACATCCTGACATATGTCATTCCTAATGAGACTCCTAATGAGACATGGGTGGAGGGAGAGAAGAGGAGACACATGGCAGCTACTAGTGATGGTGGTGAAACTTAAGTTTTTAAAATAGATACCCCACAAAGCCCAGCCTTGTCCAAGGAAGTCCTTCATCCCCAATGGCTTCTGCCAATTTTCCTCTTCCCCCTGAGATATGGTCAAAAATCCCCCCTCCCTCTGGGATCCTTTTTGTGGGCTGTGCATGAAGTTTTGAAAGGAAGAGGCTTTTTGCCTCAACACATTTATACCCTCAAATAAAAGAAGCTTCAGATGGTACAAGATTTGTTTCCTGAAAAATTAATTCAAGAATTAAAATATTGTCTCTGTAGAAGAAGTTGGTGATCATATTCATATCGCCTTCAAATACGTTTGCAATAACTATTATGCAACAGCATCAGTTGTCAGAAAGCTGACTGTAACACATGTCTTAGCATTAACTCATGGTCTGTGGAGACATAAAAATGTAAAATCGAATCCCTCCACTCATTTGTTACCGGCACATATTTTTCCCCTTCAAATCACAGTCAAGGCATTACTCTATAAGCTTGAAAATTCAGGAGTGCTAAATGCCCGGGTTCATACCCCCCAAAGCATTATTTCTCTGTTTCTTCCTGTGCCCCAAATTTACATGTGATTCTTGAGTATTTGCCAGACCTAAGCCTGGAATAGCTGCCTCCTGGCTTTTTGCAAGTCTGCCCTCTGAGC
Organism: Podarcis cretensis; assembly: GCF_951804945.1. Lineage (NCBI taxonomy): Eukaryota > Metazoa > Chordata > Lepidosauria > Squamata > Lacertidae > Podarcis > Podarcis cretensis. Next base: position 17,347,972 of record NC_137187.1, read on the forward strand.
AATATGCTTTGCTGTCCCTCTGTGACACTGCCAGCTGCCACACTTGTCCATTGTGAGTAATTTAATGTTGTTTTATTAAAAAGAAAAGATGACTAGAAGGGACAAAAAGGAGCAATGACTGCACTCTAACTGATCTTGAGTGACACTTGAAGATTCATTAGCCAGGAGCCTGTGAACCAACAGACAATTCAACAAGAATGCAGTATATGCTGACCCAGTCTGCTAAGGTCAGCTGTAGTTGGGTTTCCCCCCTCTCAGAACAAGGCAACAGGTATAGTATCTGCTTTTTTAAAAAATAAAATCAAAAATATGATGCTACAGAACTACTCTGCATAGCTAAATCTCTAGCCGCACCACTCTGGGACAACCTTATCAGAAGTTATCAAAATAACATTAACTGGAAGGTTCCCTCACTACATTTAGGAAACACAAGCATAAACGTATTTCTTAATTTTTATGAGCAGGGAAATGGGTGAGAAGCGCCAGCCAGACACATACATTTTTTGTCACGACCATATACAGTGGTACCTCGGGTTACAGAGGCTTCAGGTTACAGAGGCTTCTGGCTACAGATGCTTCAGGTTACAGACTCCACTAACCCAGAAATAGTGCCTCGGATTAAGAACTTTGCTTCAGGATGAGAACAGAAATTGTGCTCCGGCGGCACAGCAGCAGCAGGAGGCCCTATTAGCTAAACTGGTACCTCAGGTTAAGAATGGTTTCAGGTTAAGAACGGACCTCCAGAACGAATTAAGTTCTTAACCTGAGGTACCACTGTACAGACTTCTCAGAGTGTCCCTATTTTCCAGGGACAGTCCCGGATTTACAGAAGCAGTCCCGGTTTCTGATTTGACCCCACAATGTCCCACTTTTTCTTAGGATGTCCCTATTTTCATCAGAGAAATGTTGGTGGGTATGTAGTTACGCAACCCCCGAGCCAAGGAGACAAGTAACTATACAACCTTTCAGAGACATCTGAGGGCAGCCCTGTATACAGAAGTTTTATAATGTTTCATGTTCCATTATGTTTTTATGTATATTAGAAGACGCCCAGAGATGATGGTAGTGGTGGTGGTGTTGATTATAGGATGTCCTGATTTTCATCAGAGAAATGTTGGAAGGTATGCATATGGCTAAATTCAAGTGAAGCAAATTACTTAATGGCTCAGTTTCAGAAGTTTGGCAAGGCAGACTCATGCCTTGCAACTCTTCCGAAAAATAGAAATGGGGGGCAGGGCTTTAGTTGGGGCAAGGTTCTCCACAGTGCCCCAAGCCTTTTCCTTAGAAGAGGCCTATGTCAGATGGGATCGTGACACACACTTTGTTCACCAGCCGCACAAACCCTGACATACTTACACTAACGAACAGCTTCATAGCAAATAAGATTCACACTGCATGAAGAAACAGAACCCTTAAATGGGGACCTGAGTTGCTTTCAAGGCTGCAGTGTATTCTTAAGTCAGTCCTGCAATATGGTTGCAAACATTATGCCTTTCAATGCAAATAAGATAAAAAGCCGAGAAGCACACAGACAGACCCATGGAGCCACCTCGATGTTTTAAATGCACAACTGTAAATGTAAAGTGTGAATGTGACAAACAGTGTTTGAAAACACATGTAAGAATGGTACAATAGAAGCCTGTGATTGGCTGAGGCTCCCTGGAGGGTGTTTGCTTGTTGGGAAAACTGGATAATTTTTCAAGAGGGTCTTCTGTACAACACAAGATATGTCATTGCCATAACTTCATTAGCTTACATGCTGTCTACTTTCTCTGCCAACCAAAGTAAGGATCCAGCCTCACCTCTCACAATTTTTAATCTTAAAAAAACCACCCCTGCAGATTCCTTTTTATATCATCAGATGCCTACGTCTGTCGCTGTTACTTAAAGGAAGTTAAAATCCATATTTTATCTGCAAATTGTCAAAGTATATGAATAGCAGCGTGGATACTAAGACATGAACTTCAAATTATCCTGAAGATTAAAGTTCTTCCTTTCCTAGGACAGATTCTCTCCATACAGTGGTACCTCGGGTTACAGAGGCTTCAGGTTACAGAGGCTTCCGGCTACAGATGCTTCAGGTTACAGACTCCACTAACCCAGAAATAGTACCTCAGCTTAAGAACTTTGCTTCAGGATGAGAACAGAAATCGTGTGGTGGCACTGGGAGGCCCCATTAGCTAAAGTGGTACCTCAGGTTAAGAACAGTTTCAGGTTAAGAACGGACCTCCAGAACGAATTAAGTTCTTAACCTGAGGTACCACTGTACATTTACCCATGAAAGCTGACCAAACCCAGTATTTTTAAAAATAAAATAAGAAAACATAAAACTATTGGATCTAAAAGGTTCTCTTCCATAAACAGAAAACATTTCCACTCATACAAGGCATGGGTCCCAGTTTTATTGCTGCTGAAGGTTGTGGAGCAGCACAGGTCAGCAAAAAACTGGCGTCTCCCCACCTCCGATTGGACTACATCTCCTACCATCACTAACCATTGCCCATGCTGCTCAGGGCTGATGGAAGTTGGAGTCCAAGAACATCTGGAGGGCCACAGGTTCCTCAGCCCTGGCTTACCAGTCAGTGCAATGGCAACTTCAAGTCCTGGCCATTAGTTGCTGCTCTGTGAGGTCTATGCTATTTCCCTGGAGGAATAAGTGATTTATCTTATGCAACTGTTGATATTAGCATGCGCAATGGGGGGGGGGGGGAATGAAATCAAAGCAAATTTAACTCCCATTCACTTTTGAATCATCTCATTTACACATTATTTTTTATAATGCAAAATGGCAGCTCAGCCTTCAGTGCTCAGCATCTTCACAAATCCAGGAGAAGGTGAAACAAAGGAAAAGAGAAGAATAGCCATGCAGACCTACAGCGGTATATTCCAGACTCCCCCCCCCCCCAAGGGCCTCTATGACAGCACAGATCCAACAGGAAAAAGCAATGCTGTTACATTGTCTCTTATAACTATGGATCTATTAAAAACAACCACTGAACTGGAATGTCCGAGCCTCAGATGATGGCCTGGGGAAAACATTTTGTTTGAGGACCTTCACAATGACAAACATTCTTGCCTGAAAAACCATTGATCACCATCACTTATCATCCCTGGAATGCACAGCCACAAAAATAAGGCCCATGCATTGTCCGCAGAAGACAACAGTGAGACTCCAGAATGTGTCTGATAGATATGTGGGGTGAGGAGCAGGTCTTAGCAAGTGGAACTGTGTTCCCTAGCAGTATTATGGAAACTACTCAGCTAAAAAGACAACCCACGCTGGGCTGGAATCAGACAATAATGTGTGTACTTTAAGATGGCATCCCTTGCACATTCCCTAATGCCCCTTGTGGTTACCGAGAAATTATGTTTTGAGAGCCTCCAATCCGCTTTAAGTGACCACACTCCCGTTCCTCATTCTTTTTGTCTTCCTCCCTCTTTCTGAACTGTGGTTGTATGACTTCTGAATGATGCATGGAAGCAAGGAATTAATGTTTGGGAGTAAGACAAGGTTCTTGAAACACTGTGTGCTGGGGAAGTCATTAGTGCTAACTGCCCATGTTAGACATTTGCCTTATTAGAGAGTCACTAAACGCCCAACGCCAGGTTGCTTTACCTATCCTTGGTAAAGTGTTAGATTGCTTCAACATTGTTATCATAGCATGAGAGACAAGCTGCCCTGCTGATGACAGTGAAAGCAGGTTGCACGGAAACTCACATTTTCCTAACCATATCCCATGGTCAAAGCAGCCCTCAACAAAGAAAAAGAAAAATGCTTCTCAAATTAAAACCATGCTGCTAATAGAACTGTCAGAATCGTATGAGAAAAGAACTGGGTAAAAGGTGGGAGAACTGTAATTTGAGAGCGCTGCAGTCCTTAAAATATAAATTGTAGAAACAATGTCAGAAAGGACAAGAATAAGTTGAGGCTAGAAATGATGTCTCATCCCAGGGATGTTGGACTATGACCTTGGAGACCAGAGTTCAAATCCTGACTCAACCATGAAGCTCACTGGGTGACAATGGGGGTTGTCACTGTCTTTCAGCCTAACCTACCTCACAGGGTTGTTGTGAGAAAGAAATGGGGAGGAGAACAATGTATACCACCTTGAGCTCCTTGAAAGAAAAAAGTGGTATATAAATGAAGCAAACAAGCAATAAGACTGAACTCCAGAGATGTGAAATTCTTAGCACTCCATGAACACATGTTAGGACACTACAATGACATTTTCAAGGACTTTTTAATATGGGGAAAATATATTTGTTATATGAAATACTTGATCTCAAATTGTGCTATAAAGAGTGTCTCCAGAGATAGCTTCCTGAGTATTAATACCAATTAATACAGTAGGAGTACAATATGTGTCTTTAAGTTAACATCTTACATTAAAAACCTGTACCAAACTATCGAAGGCTTTTCACCAAAGCCAGACTAAATGTCTTTCCTTCCGCAGTGTTGGATGGCAGGTTGAGAGGAGGTCCCTACCAGGACAGACTTTGCTCGTGTGCTCAAGACATCGATTCCATAAAACGTATTTTGTTTCATTGTGCAAAATATGAGCAAGCCAGGGCTGAACTGATACTACCCTGACTGGTACCTTTCCCGGGAAAATCAGAGGCTCACTATGTCAGGTTCCTACTGGAAGACCGGACAAATGCTAGAACATTGGCAGTGGCAAAGTTTTTATCGGTGGTTGCAAGAACAAATGATCCCTATATTCTGAACAAAATGCTTGTTTAACCTGGAGGTAGGCTGTATGAATTGTGTATTGCTTTGTAATGATTTGTTGGGTGTCCGGACCATAATAAAGATTGATGATGATGATAATATTAATACCAAAGTTTTATGAACAAACCTTCAATGCAGAGATGCCTCTCTTACATGACAGAGATGTGTCAACAACGCCACGCTCTGTTACCAGTCTTAAGACCCATCACTATTGCCCACCATGAATGGAGATCATGCTCTAGAACAGGGCTGGGAACATTTTTCAATCTGAGGACAACAGAGGCAACCTTCTGAGGTTGGTGGAGTCAGAGAAGAAAGTGGGTGGAGCAATGGAAGTGCCTCTTCCTTCATATTCCAGCAATGCAGTCAGAGGGTGACACTGAGGCAATCAATAGACTATTACTTTTCACAGAGATGCTCCAGGACTGTCAAGTGTACTTGATAGTACAGAGCACATCCAAAGAGGAGTGTGACCTGGGGAGATTTGGCCTAGGCCTGAGTCTTCTTCTAGAACATCAAGCACTCATCTTGCAGAGAGAAATTGTATTGCCACAAGCATGATGTATTCAGGAGAACTTGGCCAGCATTATAAATCTTCTCTTCGAGGATTCCTGATAAGCTTCAAAGGAAACCAAGCATCCCCCCAGAAAACCATTGTCTTAAAGCCATCATTGTTACGTATCCTCCATTTTAATCACCGATGGAAAAAGCACACAGTGGAACATGCTACAAATGTATTAAACCATCTCAAAACATGTCACTATTTTTGAAGTAGTCTTCATACTTTGAAAGGTCATGCAACAGCTTTCCTGGAGCACTGGGATTCATGATCAGACCAAACCCCGAAAGGCAAAATCTGGATGCCTTAAAAGGCTTTGCTGAGGTAGGTTTGCAGTGAAATTCCAGCTAATTTTTTTTGAAAACGATAACCAGATTACATTATAGCATAATGAAATGTGCCGATTCACTTGCTCAGTAAAGAAAGCAATAAAAGTACAATGCGTGCCATAACATTTCAATTTGTGGTTCTTATTAAAATAAAGGCCGGGTGGAGGGAGGGAGTGGAGGAAAGGGAGAATAAAGTCTAGGTTGGCGATGTAATTCTCAGAGTAGCATCAATAAATATTTTCTTTTACAGAAGTTATACTCCTGCCTCCATCACAAGATTCCTGGAAAAAAGTAGGGCTGGAAATAACATTGATGCTTTGTGCTTACATCCAGCTGAGAACAAAGACAAACAGATTTTTTTTTTATTTTTAAAGCAGCTTTGGAAAATATAGGTCTTGCAGATATCAACTGATTTATGTAACAGAGAGTATCTCAATTGCTAGGAGAAAAAAGTCGCTTTTATAAAAACCAGCATGATATTTATAATATACAATGTGAATACACAGGGAGGTAATTTTGATTTGCATCATGGAAGAGTCCTTTGTGTTTTCCCCCCGTGAAGTGAAATACAATGGGCTATTTCTACTAGTGAAATAATTGCTGAGGACTCAATCTAACACTATTCCACCCAGATCTGATCATTCAGCCTTACTTTTTTCACAGAAAAAAGGTTTTATTTCTTTGCCAGATGGACAAGCATTCAAAGACGACTCCTTCTCTTAACCATTCGGGATGCCACTACACTGAAATTCCCACTGCTTTCAATTGCTGTCACCTAGAAATTAACCTTATGAGTTTTAGGATGCTGGAATCTTCAATGAAGTTGGAAGTGACAGAACCACAACTATTTTAGACTTGAGAAGTGTGTAGCTGTTTCAGCTATTTCTGACAGGGACATGCACCTCCAGATGGTGGAGATGTTAGGTGCCATCTTTACTTGCTGGCAAGTGACCAACAGACAGGTGCAAAAGGCGCTGGCGCCTGCTTAATTTCGAACACTGTGTGCAGCACGACTAAAGGTTTGGAATATGCTCGCAGAAGGCAGAAAGAATTGGTTGAGACTCAAAGAAAAATTCCCAAGGAACCATTGAGGTAGATAGGAGACATTTTCAGGGGGGCATAAGATAGCAGAGAGAAGCAAAGGGGGACCCATTGCCTCAACCCTTTCCCTTACCAGTGCTCTGACATGATGACTACAGACTAAGGCAGGCTTCCTCAACCTCGACCTCCAGATGTTTTGAGACTACAATTCCCAGCATCCCTGACCATTGGTCCTGCTAGCTAGGGATCATGGGAGTTGTAGGCCAAAAGCATCTGGAGGGCTAAGGTTGAGGAAGCCTGGACTAAGGGATGTACCAATATTTTTCCCCTGATCAAGATGTCCCAGATAAGTGAAGAACTGTGGAAATACGAGAATGTATTGAAACACACAGAAGTACTCACTGTGTGCTCTAACCCTTCTGCAGTATGTACAAGGGTTTCCATTTCTCTCTCCCTTCCCCCGACAAATCCACTATCTATTAAGATTACTTCTCACACAGCTGCAAAGAAGTTAGTTCTTGTTGGGCAACAATATAAATAATATATTAGAAATACAACTTGAATAATAATGATAACTCATTGTCTTTGTGCACAGCCTATAATGCTTGGAGCAACAACGTGGATTTCTTCCCTGGGCCACATAAATATGAATAACACATTTCGGAGCTGGATCATACGCCCAGCTACAAAAGAGAGTAGCTGGGGACTGGACACATATTTATATTTCTCTCCAGAGGGCTTTTGAAAACTCATAACTCTATTAAACAATTTCTCCCAGAATTCGGCAGATGTTTATTTCCTGAAATATACTGCAGGAGTGCAAGGAATCTAATGCCCAAGACTCCCACATGCTGGTTAAAAAAAAATGGGAGAATTCACTTTAAAAGGCAGAGTGGTAAAATGGCTAAGCCATCTTATGACCTTTTATAATAACACTGATCCTGGGCAACTTTTCTTCTTCATTCCAACAGCTGGGATCTCTGTCTCAGCGCACAATGCAGTGGTATAGGGAAGGGAAAGTTAGAATCTGCTTAGAGCACATGAGCCAAAAAAAGGAGAAACCTGCAGTGAGACGAATGGGAAAAACAAAACAGGAAATGACCAAAATCATGCCTTCTCTGGCCCCATCATCTCTCACTATCATTGCCACTCAAGACAAGGTCTTTAAAGTTCTGAAGACTGCACAGCTCATGGGTGGCAGAGCGATGGTTCTGGACTGCAACCCCCTTTAACCTTGATTAGGCCATGCAATGGACCACTGGCCCATTTTCATACCAAACAGTGGTCATACAACAACATCCTTGCATTTAAAGTTTAACCCATAAAAGTCCAGTTGCAAAAAATGTGGCGGGGATGATTCTCAATTGGGATCTTAAAAGTTTGTAATGGTACCAGGAGGAGAACTGGGTAAATGTTATAGGCAAAATCCCATTAGTTTGGGCTTCTGACCAAAAGCCTGGTTATAAGATTACAGGAGAGATAGGGGTATGCACAGTCTGAACAGGTCGAGCCTTAGGCTCCAGCATAAAGGCTGTGCCTTTTATCCAATAAATGTACAGCTGAAGAGGCCATGGATTGCATTCAACCAAGGTTTACTCGAAACAGACCCACTGAAAATAAAGGTCCTAAGTTAGTCCTAATATTGGGGGGCCAGGTAAGCCCCACCCTGCATAATCGATCACATGACATGGTGCACACACACCATTTGAATGGCAATGCCCATCATCTTTGGGGGCACCCAGCCACCTGAAATATTTTTGGAGGGAGGCCAAAGACCCCTCAGCCCCTAAGAGTTGGCTCGTATGTTCCTGAATATGACTTACAACCCTTTAAGTTCTCTCACCTATTCAGCTTTCCACACAGATGAGCATCATTTTAGAGATGTACAGGACCCAGTAGAGAAAACTCCATAAATGTTATTGAAATTGATTATTTCCTTAGGATATGTTTTGCCAAAGCTTCCAGATGAACCATATCACACTGCCCACTCAACAGACTGTTCTAGATAACTCAAGCAATCATCCCACTGATCTAAATTCTCCTGGAACGTTTTTAAAAAGCAACAAATGCAAGTTAAAGACAAGCCATGGAGTCAAATTCTCACTCAGATAGACAGCTCACCAGCTCAGCTTGGGCTAGTCACTCACAATCAATTTACTTTGAAGTGGTCCCCCCCCCACCCTGTTTTCATTATGTATTTTATGTTTTAAATCTTGTGTTTTGATGCTGTGAGCCACCCTGAGACCTATGAATGAAGGGTGGTGTACAAATTCGATAAATAAAATGGGGATGCCTCCATTTTTCACCCTGAGCTCCTTGGAGGAAGGTTGACGTATATATTTGATGAATAAATAAAAAGAAACTCAGTTTGTCACTGTTACGCTTCCATAATGCTGGCGCATTTGTTAGGCAAAGGAAAATTCATCTGATTAGGCTGTTTCACGACTATATCCCCAGTTGGTAAGGAAAGAATTAGACTCCAATTGTACTTATAAGTTTGGCTGACAGACATTCTGCATTTCTCTACAAACACATCATAAGTAATCAGGAGCCTCTGGACAAAAGCCCCAGACACAACCGTCATAAGCATTCTGCCTGTACTTCTAAAAATTAAATCATAGCACTGTATCTTATACACATCTCCAAGTACTGAAACAGATTCCAGCATCAAGTACTGAAACAGATTCCAGTCACATTCAGTTTGACAGAGAAAACTCAATTCCACTCTAGACTGCTAACAGAAGTCTATGAAATAGTATTGGACTCAAACATTCTTTCAACTTGCAATTAATTCTACGAAACAGAACAGCAAAATAGGTTTCAGAGATAGCCAAGGTAGTGCTCTCGAGAATGTTGTTAGACTATAATTGGCATGAGCCCCAGCTAGTACAGGCAATGGTCAATGATGACACAGGTTGAGTCCAACATCATCAATATGGAGGACACCGTATTAGCTACTCCTGTATAGAACAGAGCTCACTCCCCAACAGTCATTGCTTGGAAATAGCAGCCTTAGATTAACCACTTTTACTCAGAAGGAAGGACCTCCAAGCCCACTGGAACTTAATTTTCAACTAAATACGCAGAGGACTTTTTATTAAGTCACTTATCATCATATACATACACAACTTCTTCATTTCCCACCCCTCCATAACCCATCAATTGCTTCCATTCTTCCTTAAAAAGTTTGTCATTATGTCCTCTTAGTTTAGCAGTCAATTCTGCAACTTCTACATAGTCCATCAGTTTTATAAGCCATTCATCCGTGGTTGGTAATCCTCCTCCTTTCGACTTCTGTGCATATAAAGTTCTAGCTGCTGTTGTTGCATACATAAATATATTAGTCAGCTTTCTTGGGACCTCTGTTCCCATTATTCCTAGAAAAAAAAGGTTTTGGGTTTTGTAGGGGTTGTCAGTTTAAACATCCTTTTCAATTCATTATATATCATTTCCCAAAAACCCTTCACCTGCACATGTAAAAGAGATGTATAATTGTGAGCCATCAACATATTGCTGACAACATACTCCAAAACTTTGGGTGACCCCACTCAGCAGTTTCTTGTAGATGTTAAACAGCATGGGGGATAAACCCTGAGGGGATAAACCCTGAGGAACCCCATACTGAAAGCTCCACAGGGCCAAAGAGCACTGCCCAAGCATCACCCCTTGGAAATGACCATCCAAGTCGGACTGGAAGCACTGCAAATCAGTACCACCTAACTTGGACAGCTCCAGAAGGATACCAAAAGCTGTTGAGAGGTTGAGTAGAATCAGCCACAACATATTTCCAGAGACAAAAGCAGGGCAACCAAAGCACCTTCTGTGCCCAAACTGGGCAAAACAGTTTCCTCCAAGAATGCCTGGATCTGGGCCGTGATCACCTGCTCAAGAACCTTGCCCAAGAAGGTGAGATTGGCAACTATCTGGTAATTACTTAGATTTTCTGAATCGGGATAGTTTCTTCAAGCAGGCAGGGACCACCACTTCTCACAGACAGGCAGTAAATCACCTTCCTGGTCCAGCCAGCTGTTCTCTTCCTGCTAGTTTTTATCAGTCAAGATGGGCAAGGGTCCAGGGCACAAGTGGTCACCCTGACCAATCCAAGCACCTTTTCTACATCCTCGAGCCTTACTAACTGAAACACATCCAACGTAACACGACTAGACACCTCTCGAGATTCATTTGCTATAACAGTGGAGTCAAGGTCCCACTGGATGCAAGCAATTTTATCCTCAAAACTGAATCTCAGAAGTTATCTCCCCACCTTCCTATATCAGGGGCCTGAACTGGCTCTCTTCTTTTTGTTTATGGAAGAGACGCTTCAGAACCGATCCCATGTCAAATAATCACATTACATTTATTGTTATTGATACTCTTAACATACATATTCATATGCACTTATTTTAACAGAAAGAGCACTATTCTGGTAAACCCTACTCTAAGGCAAGGGCCAACACAGAATTGCCCTCTCCTAGCAAAAATTGTACACGCAAGCATTACAATGAAATAGCCTGGAGTCCATCAATTAAAAAATGAAATTTCTTAGCAAAGCAGACAGACATCAGATTCAAGGTTCAAAGTGAATTCAAGATTAGCTTCTCATCAGACACATACCTCTGAGAAGTTTGATTGCAAATAATCATCACAGGTATTATTTTATGGCTGTTTTCTGTGGAAAGGAGGGGGAGGGAATAATACCAGGAACAAAACAAAATACTTGGCTTGCCTCCCTCCAACAGAAAGTGGGTCACTGAAATGTCACTCAAACATGCCAAGAACAGTTTCCATTTGCATGGCAGAAATCCACAAATCAAGCTGGAACTAAGCTAGTTAAGTTTTGAGAAGGGAGGGAGAAGTGGGTTATGATTCACTCTGTGCATCTACTCTTTATGTGTTAATTTGTGGGAAGCCCTGGTGGTTATGCACCACAAGAAAACATAATAAATGAGGAAACTTTGCAATACAGGTGATCATTTAATACTTCTCATTACCATCAAGTTATAGTTTGTTATCTGATAGATAGAAAGCATTCTTCCTTAGAAAACATATCTAGAAAAGCAGGGTGTGTGTGTGTTTTTGTTCTTTAAGGGGGAAGAATAGGTTGAATAACAAACCCAATTAAATTCATTTTACACCAACCATCAGACCAACTCTTCAAAGAAGTGTAAATGGATCTAACCCAGAAGGGGTTTTAATTGTATCTTCCATTTGCACAAAGCATTGTTTTCCCTCTTAAACCAGAACTTGCAGATTTAAAAGGTATGAACATAGAAATGTTTCAGTTGATAGAACGGGAAGGAATGCATTTGCTGGTCTGAAGTCCATCAACCTCAGCATGGCTGATTCTCAGCTTGGTGTAAGAGAAGAAACCACAGAATGTCAATGACTCAGTGTAAAAGCATTAATTGAAGAAATACATCTTACAAGTGTGTGTGTGTGTGTGTGTGTGTGTGTGTGTGTGTGTGAGAGAGAGAGAGAGAGAGAGAGAGAGAGAAATAACAACCTCTTAATTTAGGCCCATGATGTAGAACAGAAGTTAAACTGACAAGCACACTGAGAAATATATAAGATTAAATCCATTTGATTTGTAAAATATGCCCATATGTGAAGCATTAAGAAGAGACTTCATGTGAATAAGGAATCCTAGTCAACAGGGTACAGAAAAGTAAGTTACCAACGTCACATCTAACCAAAGTTCATTCTGAAGCAATGGCTCAAAGGAAAGTGTGCAACTTCATTACGAAAAGCTCCTGAGATCTCTCCAGGGATGGACCTGATCAGCAACTAAAGTACTACCATTTGTAAAGGTTAATAATAATAATAATAATTTATTATTTATACCCCGCCCATCTGGCTGGGTTTCCCCAGCCACTCTGGGCGGCTTCCAACAGAATATTAAAACACAATAGTCTATTAAACATTAAAAGCTTCCCTAAACAGGGCTGCCTTCAGATATCTTCTAAAAGTCTGGTAGTTCTTTAAATGTATGTGTGTACACATGTATGCATGTATGTATGCAAACCTGTATTAGGACTGTAGGAAGTGAACTGGAAGGTCTATATTTGGATACCCAATCTCTCCTAGCTTGATTTCTCAACTATTTCAAGACCATTGAAGTTCTTCTCACATGCCCCAATTCCACAAACCATCAATTGAACCTTGTTCAGTGACTTAGTGAATTTTTTAGTTCAATCTGTGCTCTCACCCATTGTTCAAACAGTTCCATAGACTCAATATATTAAGAGAACAGCCTTAAATTAATAAAAACAGTCCCAACTTTGGACTACATATTGGTGCAGACTTTTCTACATTACCATGAAAGCAAGCCTTCCCTTCCTCCCTGACCATAGCTGCCAACTTTTCCCTTTTCTTGTGAGGAATCCTATTTGGAATAAGGGAATTTCCCTTAAAAAAAGGGAAACGTTGACAGCTATGTTCCTGACCCCCACCACAGCTGATGTGTATCTCTCTCCATCCTCAGAAAAGAACCATTAAGGTTCACCTATGATGGTGAAGAAGGGACGCGGGTGGCGCTGTGGGTTAAACCACTGAGCCTAGGACTCGCCAATCAGAAGGCTGGCAGTTTGAATCCCCACAAGAAGGTGAGCTCCCGTTGCTCGGTCCCTGCTCCTGCCAACCTAGCAGTTCAAAAGCACGTCAAAGTGCAAGTAGATAAATAGGTACCACTCTGGCGGGAAGGTAAATGATGTTTCCGTGCGCTGCTCTGGTTCGCCAGAAGCGGCTTAATCATGCTGGCCACATGACCCGGAAGCTGTATGCCAGCTCCCTCGGCCAATAAAGCGAGATGAGCGCTGCAACTCCAGAGTCAGCCATGACTGGACCTAATGGTCAGGGGTCCCTTTACCCCTTTACCTTTATGATGGTAAAGAGACCAACTGACAACCTTCAAGACCACACAGGGCCAGTCCTACCATTGGAGAGACTGAAACTGCCACCTCAGGCAGCATAAACTGGGGCAGAAGAGGAAGTGAAGCAGCACTGGATATCAAAGCTGTGCAAGCTACTTCTCCTGCCCTGATCCTGCTAAGTTAGCCTGCTTCCCACAGACACAGTGAAGGAGGCTCTCCATTTGGCAGCATCCAAGTAAGAGCTGCTTGACAGTGGAATGGTCTCCCTCGGGAGGTGGTGGGCTCTCCTCCCTTGGAGGTTTTTAAGCAGAGGTTGGGTGGCCATCTGTCATGGATGCTTTAGCTGAGATTTCTACCTTGCATTAGGGGTTGAACTAGTAATAATAAATTTTATTTATACCCCACCCTCCCCAGGCTCAGGGTAGCTAACACCAGTAAAATTACAGTAAAAACATAATAGCAGGGGGAAAACCAATTTAAAATACAGGTTAGAATGCAATTTAAAATGCAGCCTCATTTTAAAAGTAGCCCATAGATCAAAACCATAAGGGGAGGGAAACATAAGGATCAGACTGAGTCCAAACCAAAGGCCCTGCAGAAAGATGTCAAGTCCCACAGGGCCCTAGTCTCTTGTGACAGAGTGTTCCACCAAGTTGGGGCCAGTACTGAAAAGGCCCTGGCCCTAGTTGAGACCAATCTAACCAACTTGCAACTTGGGACCTCCAAAATGTTGTCATTTGTGGGCCTTAAGGTCCTCTGCAGGGCATACCAGAAGAGGTGGTCCTGTAGGTACGTGGGTCCTAGATGACCCTTGGGGTCCTTTCCAACGGTATGATTCTATAAGATTCTATTGCCAGCCTGGTCTATACCTGGAAGAGGGAGGGCCTCTTATCCACTGCAGGCAGCAAAGTGCCACCTTCACGGTCACAACTATATCAATACTGCCCCAGAATATAGAGCTTAATTTGTCACCACTCGTTAGACAGATTACAGGGCTCAGAGGTAGCTCATCCGCCACAGACAACCATCTCTACCACTTTGTCTGTTCCTCAGCTCTTACTACACAGGAAAACATTTCCACCTAGAGCCCTTTCACAGAATATCTAGAAACAAAATATTTGCAGAGAGCTATTGGCATTGTACCTAAAGAGCCAATCACAGGGAATGGTAATACCCTTTATTTAGCCACACCTTTTACATTCAGTAATTCAGTTTGCGAACAGAAATTTCAGAGATGTGATGCAGTCACATTTAATTTGTGTATTATAGGTAACACTGGAGTGTAGGTTAGATGTTTCCTTTTTTTGTTTTTTTTTTTTAATGGTAAATGTGAAGGCATTTTAAATAGAACGTTATATTTAGTAGCCAGGTCACAATACTGGAAAATGAACAGGCATTCCCTACATTCTCTGTGGCAGCAAGAAACCTTTTCATGGATGTGCTCCCTGGAATGGGAGTTGCCTCTAGCAGAGCGGTGGCATTTTGATAGCGAAGACAAGTGACACAGAATAAGCTTTATAGATGGTCTGCTCTTGGAGGCTGTGTGCACATTTATCTGGGAGTAAGCATAATTGAAGACAGTGGGATTTGCTTCTGGGTTGGCATGCACAGCACTTGGCTATACATTTACTCTGTCCTGCAATCTAAATGTTGCATACTTCTTTCATCCTGTAGCTTCCCATGTGCTTGCAGACTACTGCCCAATTCCCATTGATGTGAGATTGTGCACTACACAGCACATGACGCACAAGTGCTTTGAGGTATATTTCATGCGGCCGTTCTCTCCAGCCCCTAAAAAATCCACACAAGACCACAAGAATAATCTTTATTCATTCTTCTTTTTGCAGGTCATGCTTTCTTTCTCTAAAGTACAGCCCCCAGGTGATTAATTTCACACTTAAGGCATTCTTGCTGTGTTTTGAGCTAATATGAAGGCAGCTCTTTTCAACATCAGAACCGTATATTTTAACATGCCTCTCATTTCTTGGCAAACCACTCAAGTTTTCAGTTAAATTAGGGAGAAACTTAGTCAGCAAGGCTTCATAATTTCTTTTTTTTAAAAAAAAATGTTACTCCAAAATGACAACGGTTCAAACAGCTCCAAAATAAAGAACAGGAAAGCTGAATAGACAAATGCTGTTAGTAAGCCTTTGATCTGAAGGCTGCAACCAGCATTAAAACCACATTGAAAACACAATTATTACAAAGGACATGAAACAATATCTCACAAGTACTGAAGAAATTTCAAACTTTTCCATAATGGGCAAAGCTACACAGGCTCACAAAAACCAGTGGCTATAGATTTTTGTCATCACAAGCAACATCAA
The DNA here is from genome assembly GCF_951804945.1 of Podarcis cretensis. NCBI lineage: Eukaryota > Metazoa > Chordata > Lepidosauria > Squamata > Lacertidae > Podarcis > Podarcis cretensis. Next base: position 17,363,826 of record NC_137187.1, read on the forward strand.
TGTGAACACTTCTGTATTTGCTAGACACCTCCTATTACTGCATATTGCAAAGATATGCTTCGTGACATGAACTTGGCAGCAATTAAAACCTTCGCTTTAGAAACAAGACAGTTTCTACATAGCATGTCAGCCCCTCTCATGTATCAGACAAATAATAATCTTTCAAAATAATGCAGTGAGCATCGCAGCCTTTGCATGCAATGGATCTTCCTCGCATCGAAGATACTGTGAAGGCTTACACCACCTGCAATAGTAATTCTGCCCATCAATGCTACATTAATGGTTTCCTCCTCCTTTTAAGCTCCTATCAGCACCTTACACCCACCCTCACAACCTGCAACCTAAGCATTTCTATTCAAACTGTAAAGCAAATATCTGGCCTGGATGGAGAGAGTGAAGAACCATTAATATTTTTTCTAACACACACAAATAAACAGGAATGGGTTTTCTTTCTCCCAACTCAAATCACCTGCTAAACACACATACCCTGACCATAATATGATAGGGGACAGCTGAAAGCAGAACACTGTGTCCCTTGTGAGCCTTATCAGTCAAACCATTTCAGCTGACCATGTCTCCCCTCGCAGCCAAGACATCAGAAACCAGAGCCACCTAGAGGAAGACAATTTTTCTTCTGTCTCTGCCTGGTGGTCATCCAAGAGGAGATTCCTGGCTTTTCCAGAGCCTTCATTATTTGTTAAGGTGCTGTGATTCTATGGCATGGAGACACACCCCAAATCCCAGGCAAGGATAAATTAGTTAGTAATCTATAGTATAGTAGTATAGGGAAGCTTTTAAATGTTTTGTTATGTTTTTATATATGTTGGAAACTGTCTAGAGTGGCTGGGGCAACCCAGTCAGATGGGTGGGGTACAAATAATATCATTATTTGTTGTTGTTTGAGGGGCCTACATCTCCCTCCACATGGCACCTTTTCAGTACCAACTATGCCAGTTGTATCCTGAAGCCTCATGGCAGAGTGCCAGAAGAAACTCTGAAGGTAGTGACAATATGGCAACATCTTTTAGGTTGCTGCAGGTTTTTGCTTCTTTCAGAATCTTCCCAATCCTCACCCTCACTCACCCATGGGTGCTCACTAGCTAGATGCAGCATACAACACACTGAATCCTGACCAAGCTCTCTGTCTTTTGAAGATCACACTCAGGAAAGAGAGGACTCCAGCTCTGACCAAACTGGACTACAGGAGGAGCCGAGAATTGAATCATTTCTGAAAATGAATGGAGAAGACCATAGAAGAGGAAGGGAAAGGTTTAGTGAGATCTTGTGTGTGTGAGAGAGTGGGTGTGAGTTATGTAAGCTTCAAAATAAAATAAAATACACAAAAATAGTATTTGTGGGAGGGAGGTTGTTGGTTTGCCTTTGTTTTAAACTTTTGAATATTGCATTTTGTGTATTTATGTGGTGAACTGCCCTGTGATCTCCGGGTGAAGGGTGGCATACAAATTTATTAAGACTCTGGCAGTGGTGTGTGGAAATGATATGAAGGGTCTGGAATGAGAAGTTCCAAGATCCCTGAATTCTGGTGCTTGTTAAATAGGAAATGTGGGAAACAAAACCACAGCCTACCCTGCCCTCGCAGGAGGAAAAGCCAAGAGTAAGGCAAACAAACTAACAAAGCAACAACAACAAAAGCCCCAAACCCATTCTCCTTCCATCCATGCTGGCTTTTCCTCCCTTTAACGCCACTGAAAAATGGGTCACCAAAAAAGCTCTTTCCTGTGGGAAAATCAAGAAACAGCAAAGTAGGCAAGGGGGCTGGGGAAGGTTCAGAAATTTATTTCTGAAATATTAACGAGCCCTATGCCGAGAGAAACATCTAGGCTAGATTTTTTCCCGCCCTCCCGCAGAGAGAAGAGGGGTGTGAGCAATTGGCAGCACACAGAAGAGCATTTCCGGAAGGGATAAACTTAAGAGGCAAGGTAAAGTTTCAGGAGAGAGTGGGGTAGGAAAAGGAAAAGCAGGGACCCCACCCACCCCAAATCCCGCTCTCCCTCAGGTGCTGCTGTGACACCACCAACCCTATTCTCCAGGATCCTAATTCTCTCTTTCGCTCGCTTTTTTCCTCCTCTTCAACCTTCTCCATCTCACGCTCCCGGGGAACCTCTAGTGGAGGAAAACGGAGGCGCCCCTTCTGATGAACACGAGTCTCTTACCACCGGAGTTAAAATCCCTCAGATAACTATCTGCTTTGTAACTGAAAAGCTCGACTGGACTATCGGGCAAATTCTATGCCTCTCCCTTCTCCCACAGAGAGAAGAACCCACATGCGTTGGGTTCCTTAGGACTAAGAAGACTAGGATGCTGACCCCCACCGCCCATCCTTGCGCACCGCACATACGGATAGAGCCGGGGGGGGGGGATATGACAAGCCTCCATAGCTGTGAGATTAAACATTGCAAAGTACAAATGGAGGATTCCCCCCACCCCATTCACCCACCTTCCTATCTGCAATCTCCCATCCGATTTATATGGACAATAACTTTCCCTCGGATTGGCGAGAGCGAGAGAGAAAGAGAGAGAACGCCGGCGCAGCTGCAAAGATCGTTTGGTAACTAGACTGCACTTTTTACTGAGAAAGGGTGGAGTGGAATCTAGAACATATGTATTTTTTGGGGGGAGGGCATTAAGGATATAATGGGGTGAGCGAAAACGGAGAGATCCCCTTACCCGGGTGCCGTCTGAATTCTCCTCGGCGTCCTTTAACACAACCAAGCTGGTCTCTCTCCACAACCACGCGCGCACACGCGCGATCCGTGCCGGGCTTCTAATTCCACGGTTTCTCTCGCCGACGGGAAGGAAGAAATAGGGCGAAAGCGGCGGCGCAATCCTCACTCACATTGCCACGCCACAGGCAACGACGGCGGCGAGAGGGTGGGCAAGGAAGCCTCGCCGCTTCTCCAAGTTGGCTTGCGTACACGTCTATCTATCTGTTGGCAGGTTTTCCACAATAAAGATCCCCGAGATGAAGGCGACCAAAAAAAAAGAAAGAAAGAAACGTGGGGGGAGGACGGGGGAGGTTCCCCAATCAGTTGCTGCTGCCTCTTTTTGCTCGTTAATTGGCAACCCTTTAAAAAGAAGAGGAAAGGCTTTTTACTCCGAATTGCCTTTTTTTTCGGGGGGGGGGTCGTTTGTTTGTCTGTATGCAGGGACCGGATTCTCAAGTCCAGATTCTCAACCGCTCCAAGGAGATGGCTTCTTCCCCGCGAGGCTTTCGCAGCGCGCTCCGCTTGCAACGCGGCTGCCTTCCACGGTGGAAACTTTCAGGTGGAGAAGGAAACAGCGGCGGTAGTGGCAGCATCTAGCGAGCAAGCGAGCAAGCCCAGGTCTAGGTGAGGATGGGCGGGCGGGTGCTTGCGCGTGTGCAAAAAAGAAACACACACAAAAAACACACACACCCCGGTTCCTTCCAGGGCTCGAACACGGGTCGCTGAAGTCCCGCAGCGAGAGGGATGGGGGGGACAGTGGGAAATGCAAAATAAAACAATGCACGCACCTCCCCCAAAAAACCCAACGACTCTCCGGCGCCCTAGAGCCGTGTAGCAAGTCAGCCAAGGTCCTTCGCGTCCCCTTTCTCACGACCAGCTGTTCCGACGCTGCGATCTTCGCAAACGGCTACAGCCGAGGCGAGCGGCTTAACTCTTTGCCTTCCGCGCTCCGCGCTGCTCCCAGGAAAGGAAGGAGTAGCTGCCGCGTCTGCCTTTGCAGTTGGGCTGGGAGCTCCAGGGAGTGCCGCATTTCTCCGAGTAAGCGCGCAAAGATTCCCCCTTTCCCCCTCCCCCCCGGCCGCGGTTCCTCCTCCTTCTCCCCAGCGTGACCTGATTAGCTACAGCAGGGAAAGAGGACGCAGGCAGCGCCTTCCCAGCCAGCAGGAACGCGTCCGCCATGGATGCGCGCCGGCGTCTTGGTGGACGCTTTTGCGGAGACGCTCCTATTCGGAGGTTGGCGGGAGCAGGTGGGACGCTCAGCTGGCGGAGGGGAAAGGACCACCCAGGCGGTTTGGGAAAGGTGGCGTTTCCAGTGGTCTGGGCAGCCTGATCCTACGCACTAGCGCAGCAGAGGATCTGGATGCCTGAAGGAGAGAAAGCTAAGGGCTCCTGCACTTTTTCTTCCCCGCAAGAGAGTCGCTTTTCTCCTTGAGGCACTAGGAGAAGACGAATTCATGAATGGAACTGAAGCTCGTGCACCGTTTTATTTCTGAGCACAGGGGACTGCTAGAAATAGACGGATCCTTTTGCCCGATCCGATTTAATATCCGCGATTCCTTCAGAATAGCTCTACGTAGGATCGGCTGATAAAACGTTCCTGCTAGGTCCCTTTCCTGCGCCCCTTTTCTTCCAAGAACCCACTGAATGCTCATTAGGGTTGTATTCGCTTGTAGCGCCATGCCCGACATCCTATGCGTATGCGCACAGAATTGCAGAAATTGAAACTCTTTCCTGCTCCAAGCCTGGGAAGCAAATCACATTGGTCTAACTGAGATTTACTTCAAAGTAAGCATACCTAGGATTGGGACCAGGGGTGCCAACTTGAATAAAATATTTGGGGGGGGGAGAGCAGGGAAGCAACTATGGAACTGAAAGCATCTTAAGCATAACTAAAGGAAAGGCAGCAGAAAGATCAAGAAGACTATAGAAACCTTCAGGTAATAGTGATGATGATGATGATGATGATGATGATGATGATGATAATTTATTTATACCCCGCCCATCTGGCTGGGCTTCCCCAGCCATTCTGGCCAGCTTCCAACAAAATATTAAAATACAGTAATGCATCAAACATTAAAAGCTTCCCTAAACAGGGCTGCCTTCAGATGTCTTCTAAAAGTCTGTGCAGCGAGGAGGTCACTACGCTTTAGACTGCAATCTCATGCACACTTACCTGGGAGTTAACCCCTCTAAACTTAATGGAATGCGATTCTGAGTTGAGTTGTATAGGATAACATTGAGAGACCAGGCATACTCATTTTAGAGGAAGTCCCTTTCAACCTGAGCCCTATGGAAGTCCAACTTTCAATGGGACTTGTTTCTGCAGCTCTTTGTGGATTGTTCCAGTGTGTGTGATCAAGTCAAAGGGAATTATGGAATTGTAGATTTGGAAGGGGACCCTGAGGATCATCTAGCCCAACCCCCTGCAATGCAGGAATATGCGGGTGCACTTATAAGCCCATGTTAAACACGTGTCAAAATCCTGTGCATCTCAGAATTGATGGGGCAAGCTTGTTTTTCTCCTGCTCTGGAGGGTAGGACTCGAACCAATGGCTTCAAGTTACAATAAAGGAGGTTCCAACTAAACATATGGAAAAACTTCCTGATAGTAAGAGCTGTTCAACAGTGGAATGGAGTCCCTCAGGAGGTTGTAGACTTTCCTTCCTTGGAGGTTTTTAAGCAGAGGTTGTGTGGCCATCTGTCATGGATGCATTAGCTGAGATTCCTACATTGCAAAGGGTTTGGACTAGGCTTGGGTCCCTTCCTATTCTACAGTTCTATAATCCTATTATATATATAATCATACATGCATCCACACACATACACATGCAAGAAGGCATGATTCGCCACCGTTGCACTGGAACAACAAGTTAGGCCACAAAGAAGCTGAATTCACAAAGCAGTTGATTCTGTTTCACAGGTATTTCTCTAACTGTTAATTTCTGCATTATATTTGAGCTTTCACATGACATAAAAGTCACTTCCAGAGATACAGTGCAATATTACACAAGTTTAATGCTCAATTCCATGTTATTTGCAAACTTTTTTTATTTCTGGAAGCAAAATAATGCAGAAATGAACCCTAGACTTGCACTGTACATTTCTGGAAGTAGCTTCCACATCATGTGAAAGCTCAGATATAATGCAGAAATTAACAGTTAGGAGATGTCAGGAAGATAGAATAAACTGCCGTGTGAATGCAGCCAGAGAAGGGAGTTGGTATATAGCACTCATTAACTCCTAATCACAGCCAGCGCTTACAACACAATCTAAGAATGGTCTCATAACAGCTGCTTATATAACTCAAGAATTGGATTCTCCATCTCCTGGGTGTCACCCTCTGCTAACATCAGTAGCTAACTTTTTATTTAGTTCAACCAGCTTCCTGTGGTTTGGGTGGTGGTGTGGGGGGAAATTCAAGTCAGTTTGCATTTAAAAGCAAACATACCCAATTTGCACTCTCCATGACAATATGCAAACAGCCACATCCTTCAAGATTTGCTGTTCTCTGGATTCTACAATGCAGTTCTCCAGTCAAGTAATGTTTACAAAGATGCACATCCTACAGTAAAATATACATTAAAATATGCACATACCAGTGAAAATAGGATACATAACATTGGGGGAATTTACTTGGACAAAATGTGTCTATCAGGGCGAAAGTGCATACAAAAAAGCATATATACTAGGAGAAATTTTTAAAGAATTTTTTAATTAATAGGTTTCAACATAAAATAACATAAGTTATTTTGACTGAAATTTGGAAAAAAATCCTCAAGTACCCCCAGAATGAGGCAAAAAAATGCATTTTTTTAAAAAAAAGAGGACAGAATTTGGTGCAGAAATTTTTTATGACAGGCAATAAGGTTTCCTCCTAGACCTGAGCTAGGCACCCTGTGACCCTCCAGATGTTGTTGAACTACAGCTCCCATCAACTGCAGCCAGCATGGCCATTGGCAAGGGATGATGGGAGATGTGGTTCAATAACATCTGGAGGGATCACAGGCTTCTTATTCCTGTCCTAGACTTAAAGCATGGGATGGACAAGCACACTTTTATGGATTTTGGGTCTTAATCTGAAAATAAAGATCTGTAAATGAAATTCTGCTTCAAAAACTCTGCTTTGTTTACCTGCAAGATGCTCCGTGATCATAGGAATAAACTTAACCATTTCCATGATATGCCCACATATCTAAGTTTCTCTTTCATTCCCTCTTCCTTCTGCAACATTTGCTACCCGTTATATTTTATTTTCTTCGCTTCTTCATCTTCTTTTATAACACTTTGAGGTTTTTTTATGGTTCTGTCCTGAACAAAACTACAAGTATAGATCTATCTGGGGTTTTTTTTAAAAAAAAAATCTATGGTGTCAGGGAACTGCCATCGGAGCCAGAGGCGGAGGGAAGGCTCCAGAGCGATGCTGGAGAGGGTCCCAGCAGGGACAGAGCCAGCCCATCTGCTGGGGAAGGAAATCAACGTAACATCAGGAAAGAAGGGGGGCAGATGGGGGAATCGGAGAAAAGGCTCCAGGACTCTTCACCGGAGACTAGTGGGGAGAGCACGGGTACTCCGCTGCCCACACCCTCCCTGCACAGAAGACTTCCGCGCAGGGAGAGTAGGAGGAGACTTGGTGTCAAAGAACTTTTTTGCTGGAAGAAGTTTAAGAAACACCCACTGATGGATTCTGCCAGCGACTGAGACAGCCACGAAGTGAAGGGCTGTCCAGATAGAAAGGGTTCAACCGGGCAACCAAGCCAAGAGTGGCGGCAACTTACGCATGAGCAACCCCCTAGAACCATTACATATGGTTTTCCCATTATTGCAATAAAACAGTACAGTCCCTTATTTCCACCCCACTATCTCCCCCACCTTCATGCTTTATTTATTTATTTTAGTTGCAGCATTTTCATCTCTGATATCCAGTACTGTACTTAAGCATATTATTACTGCTCAGATTCATATGCTGAAAGTAAAAAATGAAAATATATCCTGTTACTCTCCCCCCAAAAATCCCTAAATTATGAACATGTTTAATATACATTGTTACAGGATTAATCTGATAAGGAGAAGTCTCAGGTTTTAGTGGTTTAAAGGGGGCAGAAGGGTTGCTTAATGTTCCTTAAGTCTTGGTGGCTAAGCTGCAAACCACGGCTATTTTTAGGTAAATTACAGTCAAATGGCCCTGAATCGAAATCAAGGGGACTTAATTAGTAAGGACTAATTTTCCCCATTGATTTCAGTGGTATTTAAGCAGGATATACTTGGTCTGGATCCAACTCTATATTTTGTATAGATAAATTGCAATAATAGGTTGGGTTTGACTGATGGCTCAATGGATTCTGGTGACAGCTACATGTATAGGCTGGAATAGTAGCGATTGTGCTACTGGAAACATTTTTGAAAGTTTTTCACTATAGCTGATCAAACGCTTGCATCTGCTTTTTAACCTTTTTTTTCAGCCAGATGATTGGCTACAGTGAAAACTTTCAAAACATCTCCAGCTGCAAATGTAGCTATTTGAGACCTCTGGGAATTATCTACTTAGCTTTTAAAGTAATCATTTCTCTGAAAGCACTGTGCTGTAACACCAATACATATTTTGGGGGAAATCTAGAGAGATGTTTTTTTAAAAAAATATAAAATATAACACATTGAGTTAAAATAACCCTCACAACTAGTTTCTTGGAAGTTGAAGGGGGTGGGGAGTTGTGTTGCTTTCAGAAAACATTTTGGATTTTTTGGGTGTGCAGTGTGGAGGTGAACCACCATGGAATAGGAACTTCAGAGTGGAAGAACAACCATCAAAAATACATCATGGGGAGGCAGGAAAAAGGAAGAAAGAAGAAAGGAAGATCATCAGAACACTTATTGGTCTGCGAAGATAGCAACATGCCAGTCTTTTGAGCTATGAAGGGAACCAAGCTACCTGAGTGATTATAAGCAATGGAGAATGGTCTATTAGAGTGAAGGAGGCACTGCCAAGCCAGTCTCAGTCTGCCCTCAGCCAGCCCCCATTTGCTTGCTTACCAATCCAGAGGAAGCCATTATCTGTCACCTTCCTCCTCCTTAGTCTCTGTGTTACTGCTGTAAGACTCAGTAGGGAAAGGATGGAGACAAGAATAGACTTAATTGGCTCCACTTGCCATTGGCTGTCTGGAGCCACCGACTGTTGGTGCTGAAGGAGACTCTTGAGAGTCCCATGGACTGCAAGAAGATCAAACCTATCCATTCTGAAGGAAATCAGTCCTGAGTGCTCACTGGAAGGACAGATTGTGAAACTGAGGCTCCAATACTTTGGCCACCTCATGAGAAGAGAAGACTCCTTGGAAAAGACCCTGATGTTGGGAAAGATGGAGGGCACAAGGAGAAGGGGACGACAGAAGATGAGATGGTTGGACAGTGTTCTCGAAGTGACTAACATGAGTTTGACCAAACTGCGGGAGGCAGTGGAAGACAGGAGTGCCTGGCGTGCTCTGGTCCATGGGGTCATGAAGAGTCAGACACAACTGGACGACTAAACAACAACAACAACTGTTGACCTTCCTGCCTTCTCTCCTACCTGTCTCAGTGGGCACCAGTTGTAAATTAACACTAGATTTGCTGCCAGATTCATCCAAAATGAAATTTGAGGCAATATATGGATGATTCTGCTGAACTGGAATATCTGAAGGCATTTTAAGTGAAGTTAGAAGAACATTGATAATGAGATTCCCTTGGCATTGCTCAGAGGAGTGTGGTGTTGGGGGGGGGGTTGCACACCCCCAATAAAACAAATGCATCATGTGCCTACAGACAGGGCCCAGTGAGTTGTGGGGGGTGGGGGGTGGATGGGGATCATAATAGTTCTGATGTGAAATCGTGCAAGTATTATAAGCACAGAAAACGTTGGTTCCTTCCAAATTCAGCTGTTTTGGCAGTGAAGGGTTTCCAGAGTTGATTCTGAATTGCACTTCAGTCAAAATCCATAAAAATAAAATAAAAAAATGAAATGTGCAAAACCTCCCTAAGAAACTCTACTCATCTGGTGGACTCACCGCCAAATTGCTGAGAGTCCTGAAGAGGAGCTCACAAATTCACTTTCCTTTTTGCCTTTTGTCAACATTTCAGTGGCAAATCTGTCAGGAGACTGTTTTAATTAAAAGCCTGTGAGGCAAGGGAGGGGAGAGGAACTCTTGGCAGGTGTCGCAAACTGTTAGTTATGTCACTGCAACCATTTACAGAATCAAGGTATAAAATATGTGGAAAGTCAGAAGTATGCTGTTCAGCATGATTTGGCAGGAAGTCTTTTCAATGTGCGCAACATTAAATCAAGTTACAATGCAAATCAATTTGGTTCAGCTTGACCCTGTACCACAAACAGCACTGTGCTACAATGGGACTCCTTCCACTGGATTAAAGTAAAATCCCCCCCCCCCAAAGAAACCCCCATACAGATGGAAAACCAAGCTGCAATAATGGTATCCCTCTCTCCATTACATCCCACCAATAATAATAATAATAATAATAATAGTAATAATTTATTTATACCCCGCCCTCCCTGGCCAGAGCTGGGCTCAGGGCAGCTAACACCAGTAAAATTACAGTAAAAACATAAGGGGGGGGAAACCAATTTAAAATACAGGTTAAAATGCAATTTTAAGAGGTTCTACAGTGTGTTTTCCCTTCCTGAGAACACATGCAATTGCATGAGAAGTTGTACTGGTCAGTTACCAACTATCACAGCAAGAATAATAAGATTTCCCCTTCCAAATGAGCCTTCGCGTTGCACTCCACGCTGCAGCACTGCTGCCAGCCTCCGACTCAATATTCCCCACCAACTTTGCAGCAGGTGAGCCTTGGCTGCCACGTACTCCGCCTTTGGCAACTGGCAAACAAGTTGTGAGTGATGATCTTGACCTGCAATGCCAGCTGCCTTTGCTGCAAGGCACACAGGCTGTTGTGCAACGCAGAGCAACTAACTTAGAATCCAGTAAGAGCCATCTATGCTGCATCATACTAAGAGTCCATCAACAAGGTCACACACAAGATGTTATTGTTAGTATTGCGACAGCTGGGGACGAGTTTACCCCTACATGCGTCCACTCAACTGCTTCCATCTGTGGAAGTGGCACTTTTGCAAGTGCCATGTGATATGTGTCCCACAGTTGCAAGGAATCAATCTTTTAGTGTCGCACCATGCAATGATCAAAAAATCAAGGCAGCATAAAGCAAACCGCAGAACAAGAGAAGGTTAAACGGTCCAGAAGAAAAACTCCTTTAAATGTCTAGGCACATAAATATGTCTTGACACTGAAACAGCAACAACCAATCAGGACTTTGAGAGGAGGGTGTTCCATAATAAAATTACTGTATTTCCTTGGCTGATCCCTCAGACACTCACAGGCCTGCAGTTGTTGTTTGCAATGCTCTTGAGAATGAGGGCCACTTTAGATGTTTGAAACTCTCTGCAAATAGACTCAGTTTGCATGGATGTGAATATGGTTATAATGGAGCGAGTGGGGAAGGCTCATCCAATTTTCACACTGCAGCCCCCAGAAGATTAGCCCCAGGCTGAAAAATGTTCCCCATCCCTGCAGTACATCACAAGCATCTTTGGGGAATACACCTGGACAGAAGGTGTAATACCTGAGATAATACATTGCTATATCTGCCACTTCTCAACAGTAATTTGCATAGAGCTGGAACTAATTTTTTCAGGATTTTTTTTTTAATTCTTTTTCAGATTGCCCTGAATTGTTGGAGACTTTCAGGGTCCTCCTGGAGAGTACCATATTTGGTGACACCTTTCTCCATTGCAAGAAGGATGGAAAATTCCAGGCAAAATTGCTGCTCCAGTTTTAATATTGCTTAAGATTCTTATAATATTGCTGAAGGAAGCAATGGGGTTGCCTCCCACACCTACCCATTCTCTCTAGAAGAAGAAGAGTTTGGATTAGATATCCCACTTTATCACTCCCCTTCAGGAGTCTCAAAGCAGCTAACATTCTCCTTTCCCTTCCTCCCCCACAACAAACACTCTGTGAGGTGAGTGGGGCTGAGAGACTTCAGAGAAGTGTGACTGGCCCAAGGTCTCCCAACAGCTGCATGTGGAGGAGCAGGGAAGTGAACCCGGTTCACCAGATTATGAGACTACCGCTCTTAACCACTACACCACACTGGCTCTCTGCGGCCCACTACGTCATTCAGAAACCAAAATGAGCTAGCAATAACATTCATGTAGTATTTACCCAAGACAGATTTCTCAGAAGAAAATTTTCCAATAAATTTTCTGGTATATCCCCCCTCCCCACAATACCTCCGGAAACAAAGCCTGTCGAGGAATCTGTCACTCTAAAGAATAGTCAGTAACACACACCCCCCCCCCTGCATTTTTGACTTGCAAACAGGGTGGAATATTTCAGGAAGCCTAGATTGGCACAAACATGGCACATTTTCTAGCCAGCAGGCTCATGAGAATCACTGCCAGGAACCAGCACCTGTAGCAGAAGAAATGCCAAATCAAATGTTTCTTCTTCCACACTGCTGTATTCCAGAGATACTCAGGATGCTCCAGATGAGGTGATTTTAAAATGTCTAAACCAACCCTGCACTTACAGTTATGCCTCTTCAAAGGGCCTTCACGAAGCAATTCAGATTTATCTTGTTGTCAACGTAATTTTTTGAGTAATTTATCTTCCTTGATGTTTTGTATGGATTCAGAAAGATCACATGTTACTGGCAAGATGTATCCTCATCCATATACAGTGGTACCTCTGGTTAAGAACTTAATTCGTTCCGGAGGTCGGTTCTTAACCTGAAACTGTTCTTAACCTGAAGCACCACTTTAGCTAATGGGGCCTCCCACTGCTGCCACACCGCTGCCATGCGATTTCTCTTCTCATCCTGAAGCAAAGTTCTTAACCTGAGGTACTATTTCTGGGTTAGCGGAGTGTGTAACATGAAGCGTCTGTAACCTGAAGTGTCTGTAACCCGAGGTACCACTGTAACTGGTATTCAGAGGCAGACTGCCTCCAACGGTGGAAACACAACAGTCATTGCGGCTAGCAGAGGCACCATCTCATGAATCACACAAGCGATGCCATGCCTGACAGCAGCTACATAGACACATGCACACAAAATGTGGGGGTTTTTTGTGGGTGGAGCTAGCAAGAGGGAAAATAAACAAACCCTGCTGTGTTCTGGAACACCAATATTTACCAAGAAAGACACTGGAGGTAAGTGTGAGATTTTCACAGACCTTTTTTTGGGGGGGCGGGCGGTGTCACAGATTTGCAGGGAAGGGGTGCAATCTGCAGCAGCAGCAGCAGCAGCCCAAAGAGAGTTTGGCAAGGGCTCTGACAGGAGGCAGGAAGAGTTTCTGCTGCTGCCTGGTTGCCCCCTTGCTGGAGGCCAAGGCCCGCTGTCCAGGTGCGCTTGTCAGAGCTCAGGCCACCACCATGGGTTTTGTGGGGGTTAGCCCTTGAGGGGGGCCCTGTCCCCGCTGTGGGAGGGTGCCACCTCCACTGGCTTGCCTGTCCGTGTGCTGCTGCTGGCATGTTTCATGCCAAGTGGGACAGAAGAAGCGAGCGAGCAGAGGAAAGAGGGATGGGCAGATATGCCAGGTGGGTGGCAGATACACACACACTGTGCTCTTACCCGCACCCACATCCATTCCCCCTTGCTCCTCCTGGAGGCAAGTCAGATGCAGAGGGTGGTGCCCAGGTAGCAGGAGGCAGCAGACCGAGGGAGGTGGAAAGGCAGGTGGGGCAGGGAGGAGAAATATTGAGGGGGCCCAAAGGACCCCAGCCCCCTAGAGTTGGCGCCTGTGGTGGCTAGTAGGAATGGATAGCCTTATCCTCTAGGAATTTTTCTAAGTTGATGGCTGCTACTACATGTACCCACCACATTGGCAGGAATGCATTGCAGGAATTCATTTGCTACAAATGCAAACATCCAGTTCAGTAGGTAAATGCCCTGGACTCTTGAAGGCTCTTGCAGTGGTGCTCCAGGAAAAGGCTTTGAACAGGGCTGAAGCACACAGAGCTGAAGCACCGACAGCAATGTGAGCAAGGAAATACAGAAATGCTAGCAAAAAAGCGGCATCGCAAACAGAAAACTGCCAGGGGAGGTAAAGGTGCCTTGCAGTGTACCAAAACCCTACCTTCCTAATCACTGAGCACCCTATGCGGTCAAAGAAGAGCACACCCACTCCACATATTTCTAAGCTTTCCTTGGAAACCATGGAGGTGAGAGATTTGAGCTGTGAGTCTAACTAAGCTTGCTTATTTGGACATAAACTCCATTGAAGTTAACAGGGTTTCACTTCCAAGGAAAGGTGTTTAGCACTCGGCTGTTTCTCTTTTAATTAAAGCAAAGGTGGAGGACTTTGGAGAATTGACTTTGTATACCCTGTTGTTCATCTAATCCTTAACGAAGAAAACAGAGGTTATATTCCAGAGGAAAGGTACTTGGTACAGAAGTAGCGCAGTTTATACCAGCAAAGAGCAGCCAATTGATTTACTATATAAGTATATAGTACATGTTATGATGCTCTGTGGATCCACTTCCTCCTAAACAGATTCGGACATTGCTGCCTGCAGCAGAGGGAACTGGATTATATGCCCAAAGATTTGTTTTCCTTCTGTTTCTTAGCCTCATGAATGCATGCATATTTCTTCTAGTCTAGCTCCACAGAAATACAGAGTTAAATGAAGTATTTTCAGACACAGGAAGTGATCATTTCAGGCCCCATCTGCACTAAACATATAATGCAGTATCACAGCACGTTAAACAATCATGGCTTCTGCCAAAGAATCCTGGGCACTGGTGTTTGTTAAGGATGCTGAGAGTCATTAGGAGACCCCTATCCCCCTCACACAGTTACAGTTGCCAGAGTGGTTTCACATAGTCAATGCCTCTTCTGGGGGAACTCTGGAAATTGTAGCTCTGGGAAGGGAATGGAGTCACCTAAAAACTTTCCGCATCCATAACAAACTATTCTTTGGTGGATTCTTTGGTGGGAAGCCATGATGGTTTACAGTGGTATGGCTCTGCTTCAACTACTGCACATAGTGCAGATGTGGCCTGAATTGTCATTCACACCTTTAAATTATTTTAATTTTGTGGAGCAAGTTCATGATATAAAAATACATAATAAAGCAAAAACAAACAACAAGAACAAACTAATAACCCCCTGCCACAACGACATTTAAAAGGACATAGAATGTTTGTTGTTTAGTCGTGTCCGACTCTTTGTGACTCCATGGACCAGAGCACGCCAGGCACTCCTGTCTTCACATAGAATGTTAATCTGCCAAAAATCTGGTTTTCACCTGGTGCCTAAAGACAGATAATGGTGCCAGGTGAGCTTCCCTGGGGAGAGCATTTCACAAATGGGGACCTACCACAGAAAAAGGCCCGTTCTCAGGTTACCCAAACAAGGGTAACAATGGAATCTGGGTCTGTTCATATGGGGAGAGGTGGTCCTTGAGATATTGCGGTCCTGAGCCACTGAAGGCTTTATAGGTCAAAACCAGCACTTTGAATTGGTCCCGGAAACTCATTGGCAGCCAGTGCAGTTGGGCCAAGATTGGTGGAATATGGTCAAACCACTTGCTTCAGTGAACAACCTGGCTGCTGAATTCTGCACCAGCTGAAGTTTCCCAACCATCTTCAGAGGCAGCTTCAAAATAACTGAAAGGGCTAAATCAGGAGTCAGTCAGTGTAGAAGAACCTTAAGAAGAAGAACATGTTGTTGGTATGCTGAACCGGATAGGTTTTTGCTGTTAATAGTTATTGGAGTTTAGTATTTCACTGGAGCGAGGAGGGGTTAATATTATGTCTAGTTCTGTTAGTGGTCATTTTAGTTTTACATTTTATTGTTTTGATATTTTTGGTACTATGCTACATTAAAGGCTTGGGAGGGTTTTGACCTCTGAAAGAAACCTATTAATACTTTATACAACACAAAATAAATGTTCTAAAACACGTTTGAAAGAAGATGAAGCTGTTATCTTCTCTTTTTTTAATCTTGCTTCCATGATTTGTTTTCATCTAAGTCAGGAATGAGTTGAGAACCTTAGTGCAATGGGGGCAATCCAACAAACATTAGGCAGTCTGAAGTCCCACTTGTATCTGCAGAACCAAAATTAACATTACATTGATTTCAAGATTCACTTACATTTCAGTGGTTTGTGCCCCAAGGTGAAATTAATGGATCTTATTCTCAAGCAAATGAGGTTAGAATTCAAGTGCATCGGTGAATATGCCTTCTCTGGAAGTATGGGAGTATATTTATTCAATTCACACCCCAATTTGGATAAGCATGGACTTGTCAAATCAAATCAGGCAACCATGTAAAACAGTAGAAAACACTGGATTTCCAAAGCTATGATTAAAAAACTATAATACTATTAAAAGCGTCTCATTTGACAAAAAGAATCATAAAAACAGAAGAACATCATGCCTAGCAGGAGTCTTTGATCATTCCTGTTTGATACATTCCTGTTTAAATAGGTAGGCGTTGATTTTCATCCCGGAGTTCTGATGCCACAGGTCAATGGGCTTCTTTCATTTTTTCCAGTCCTCCCAGTGGAGCTTGGTCCATTAGGGCATATAGGGCAGCACTCTGCCATGTGCAGTTTGCCCCCAGCTGTCTGTTTTCTAACTTACATCCAGTCCAAGGGGAAACACTGAAATTCAGCTTTCCTTCTCCTTAGTTTCTGTGTAGTAGGGATGCAGGTGGCGCTGTGGTCTAAGCCATTGAGCCTCTTGGGCTTGACAGTCAGAAGGTTGGTGGTTCGAATCCCCATGATGGGGTCACCTCCCGTTGCTCTATCCCAGTTCCTGCCAACCTAGCAGTTTGAAAGCATGCCAGTGCAAGTAGATAAATAGGTACTGCTGCGGCGGGTTTCCGTCATGGTGTCCCATTGCTCTGGTTTCCGTCATGGTGTCCCATTGTGCCAGAAGCAGTTTAGCCATGCTGACCACATGACCTGGAAAGCTGTCTGTGGACAAACGCCAGCTCCCTCGGCCTGAAAGCGAGATGAGCACCACAACCCCATAGTTGTCTCTGACAGGACTTAACCGTCCAGGAACTCAATAGGGCGGGAGGATGAAGGTCAAAACTAGAATTAGTTGGCTGTGTCTGCCATTGACTCTGGCTCCATCTGCTGTTGGTGTTTCTGCCAATTTCAATGGGCATCAGTCCCTGGTGAGTCCATTGTACTTCCAGTGGTGATGGGCTAGAAAGTAGACTATCTGATGCCAATCTTAAGGCTCAGCTGGGTTCATACAGGCAAAGTAATCCTCATGGTAAGCTGGTCCTGGAATGCTGAGGATTTTAAAAGTAAAGATCACTACTTTTAAATAAGCCTGAAAACAAATTGGTGACCAGCATATTTGGTAAAGAATTGCTATTATATATGTTCCAATTAGCAGGAACCAATCAACATCCCAGCAGCAGCATTTTAGACCAACTAAGAAGTCCAAACTCTCTCTAGAGACAGCTCCAGGTATAGAGAATCACTGTAATGGTGTTTACAAAGGGCCGCCTTTAAAAGATTATGTTTCAGTTTCCTTCGATCCACTCCTGAGCTGACAAACCTCTACCAGCTTTCTGGGATCAGAAGTTGGAAAATGATGAATGGGAATGGAGGAGGTGGAGCTGTGTATCGCTAGCATATTGATGACATCTCAGGATCTTCAAATGACTTCATTCAGTGGTTTCAAGTAGATGTAAAAGGGCCTGGGAGAGATGGTAGATACTTGGGGAATTACTGAGAAATGGGTCCTAACCTGTCAATCTTTGCCATGTATTTCATAGAATCATAGAATTGTATAATTGGAAGGGACCCTGAGGGTCATCTAATTCAACCCCCTGCAATACAGGAATCCTGACCTGGGTGGTCTCGAACCACCAACCTTCTGGTTAACAGCCAGACACACGGACCCATTGCACCATCTGCCATTTGGTAGGTCTCAAATTTCACCCAACGGGAAATCATCTTTTTTCGTGTGCCACTTCAGTGCTATGGTGATACCTGGGCACTCTCCACTAATAAATAGCTGTGGCATTTCTAGATAAACTTCACTGGCATGCAGACAGCAATAGTAAAGAGCGGAGTAATTTGGCACCAGATCAAGACAATCTAATATCTAAAATTACTGTTTTATCCCATTTGATTTCAAATGCAGTTTTCATATTGCTCATGCCACACTACAGCACAGCATGTAGTCCCCACACTTCAGTTGTTCAGAATGTGATACAGAGATAAAAACAATTATTTATAGGTAATGTGAGACCAAATGTATCTAGGCAACTTGTATTGTGTCAGAATCATAATATCTAGACCTGAGGGCAGGGGAGGGGCTTTTTACATATTTTATTGCGAACTTCAACTTGTATAATAAACCAATATGCTAAAATGCCAATAATTATTTTGTACCTAAATAGGCATGTTGTGCTTTTCTGACTAATGAAATAAGGTGAAAGCCTGCTAGCTTGAAGCAAAGGGAACCTCAGTAATTCATCTCTCTTGGGTAAAACCTTACTGTACAGTGGTACCTCGGGTTATGTACTTAATTCGTTCTGGAGGTCCGTTCTTAACCTGAAACTATTCTTAATCTGAGGTACCACTTTAGCTAATGGAGCCTACTGCTGCCGCCGTGCCGCCGGAGCACGATTTCTGTTCTCATCCTGAAGCAAAGTTATTAACCTGAGGTACTATTTCTGGGTTAGTGGAGTCTGTAACCTGAAGCGTATGTAACCTGAAGCATATGCAACCTGAGGTACCAGTGTATATCTTTGCTATGGGGTTTATCTCAAACAAGGACTGCATCACCAAAGCAATTTTTAAAATCACACATCTAATCAGCAGCTATTTTCATAGGTTGGCCATGTTAAGAAATGGATGGAAGGTAGTTGTGGCATTTGCCCATTCTTTGGGGATACATTTGTACTGCGGGAGAGAAAGGGTTAATAGGCTGACCAATAAGAAAGCCTGGAGGCGGAGCCTACCTGATTTTGAGGCTCAGCCCAGAGGTTTTGACAGTTAGTTTGGTTGGTTCTTTTGGGGCAGGGGAAGATAGAGGAAGGGTGAGTTAGAGATGGACAAGACTGAGAAGGAATAGAGTGACAGCATTTTGAATATATTTTATAACTTGTTTGTGTTTGAAATAAACTTTAATCTTCATTGTCAGCTCTATCTGACTGAGACTCAATACCTCACCGGGGAAACCTGGGTCTTTTCCACAAAATTTGTGACAGTGGAAGAATAAAGTAGTGGTGTACAGGTCAATAGTCTGTGAAATGACCAGGGGCTCTGTACGAATGCTACAGTAGTGTACTCAGTCTACTGCTCCCCATTCTCTGTCGTCGCCACAGTTATTCTCCTGTATCTGGGGTGACAAGTGAGCCAGGAGAGTAGCTAGGTCAGATTTGGCTCTTCAATGGCTGATCTACATCACATAATACAGTCATACCTCGGGTTGAATACACTTTTAGTTGAGCGTGTTTGAGTTCGCTCCTCGGCAACCCGGAAGTAATGGAGTGTGTTACTCAAAATGATGTCACGTGCATGCGCAGAAGTGGTGAAAAGCGACGCACGCGCAGATGTGCCATCGCTACTTCCATTTACTTCTAAATGCAAACAGGGCTCCGGAACGGATCCTGTTCGTATCTAGAGGTACCACTGTATAACTGAAACATGTAACTTTCTTCATTTCTGTCTCCCATGGACTTTCTGGCAACAGCTAATTTTGCCCAACTAATAACAGTCCTGCAATGGTCCTAGCATTTCAAATTCTGCATCCTCGTAAATTCTTGGATGTGCTTCTCGCATTAATGACTCACAACTGACAAGTTACTGTCTTCTTCAACCAAGAGATGCCATATGGTGATGCTGAGAAAATAAGAGTTTTGTTGCAGTTCCCTCACTGGAAGCCAGATGGTGATGCTAAGGATGCTGAATGATAAATGAGATAATGTCCCCACCTTCTATGGTGCCTCCAACTTTCCATCCCATTACCCTTACCATTCATTCATTCATTCATTCATTCATTCATTCATTTGCTGTCCTGGTAGAAAACCCTGGATGTGGAAACAAAGTGAACCAAGAGAGAATTTCTGATCATTCCCGTTCCACCCATGATTCCTTTACAAGAAAGCTACATTGGACTTAGAGCTGGAATGTGCAGGGACTGCTGAGAATAGACTCTGTGTTGAGTTTAAGCTTGGCGGCATCCCATTTCCCATCACTGTTTTTCGGTTATGATGTGGGCAACACATGGTCCTCCAGATGTTGTTGAACTACTAATCCCACCAGCTGCAACCAGCTTGGTCAATGGTCAAGGATGATGGGAGTTGTAGTTCACCATGGAACCAGCCAACACAACATTCTGGTGCATGGCATGGAGAAATTCTAAATGCGCATAACCTTGTCTTGATCATGTGCTCATTATGTTTACTATTACTGTTACAGTATTAGCAGTATTATTTAATTTCTGCACCACTCAGTGGTGAAGTTATTGAAGTGACAGGAAACTAAAACCAAACCAAACACAACCTTATAAATATAAAATAAAAAAATTCCTTCCAGTAGCACCTTAAAGACCAACTAAGTTAGTTCTTGGTATGAGCTTTCGTGTGCATGCACACTTCTTCAGATAGTGCTGACATTTTCCCCAGTTTCAATCAGTCAAAAGCTGAAAGCAGTGGATTTTGTAAGATAAGTGTGGCATTTTTAAAAAAGGTTTATTTATGTGGTCCCTTTCCACATCTGTTTCCCAACCCCAAATCATTTAGAACATGATTCCTTCTGATTTTCTACCAGTTGGTACTACCTCCGTTTCCACCCTTGATCTGCACACTTTGAAAATTGTCCTGTCCTTGTGAGTCCAAGCATTCATTCTGATTTGATTAATTTGATTCCATTTCCACTCCTGCTGCCTTTTTCTCAATTGCCAGCAGCTGGAACGTACAGGAGAGCAAACCTATTAACTGCCTTATAGATCTGACTTTTCATTCTGCTGGGCACTCTTATCAAAGATCACTCTACTCAAATTGAATTTCCTAATCTGTTTGTAAATGCATCACTACTGACCCAATCCACAAACTTGTTATGCCAGAATTTTAGATTTCAGATTCATCTCCTCAGACTTCAGTGAGACAAAAGCAGCTTAAATTTGATCATTCCAAGTTTAAATGGCTTTCAAACCAGACCTCTAGCTCCCATACGGGGATCAAACCTGAAACCTTGGCATTATCAGAACCATGTCCTAACCAACTGAGCTATCCAGGCTGAATGAGAAACAATGGGGAATATTCCATTGTAAAAGCTGTAATATGTGAATAAGCCTCAAAGCTTAATGTGGATAGTAAACTTAAGACATAGTTTCAACTATCTTTTTCCAACAATGTGTTTGACAAGCATCACATAGCACATGCTGTTGCTTCTAAAATGGTTCTTAAAAAAACAACATTGTTGCTTGCTACATAGGCCAATTACTGCTATGAGCCAGGTGGAGTAATCTTTTTAAGGTAGGGGTGAAATACGGTACTTGTGTTCACCCTACAAAGAGTCACTTGTAAGTCGCAAATGATTACTCTTAGTGACATTGACTAATGTTGTCTAATGAGTCTGATACTGATAAACTCATGGGAAGATAATGAGGCTCCCTTACCCGCAAACCATATGATAGTCAGCATGAATGCCTGTGTGGCGTCTGATTCATGTTTGACACTATTGGCACTTGTAGCACTGACACACACACAGAGAAACACAGACACAATCTCCAGTATAAAGTTCCATTGTGAATGGGATGTATAGTCAAGCAAGACATCATTTCATTCAGTTTATGTATCTGATGCACCTTTGGTGTGAAAGACATTGCAGTCCTATTGCTGTCTCAAGCCTAAGGGTCTTGCTATCACTCAACAAGTTTTAAGGGAATAATAATAATAATAATAATAATAATAATAATAATAATAATTTATTTATACCCCACCCATCTGGCTGGGTTTCCCCAGCCACTCTGGGCAGCTCCCAACAGAATATTAAAAACACGATAAAACATCAAACATTAAAAACTTCCTTAAACAGGGCTGCCTTCAGATGTCTTCTAAAAGTCAGATAGTTGTTTATTTCCTTGACATCTGATGGGAGGGTGTTGACTGATTGGAAGCCAAACGGTCCCAAATTTAGCATGGCATTGTGGGTTGCGGTAGGCTGGGTTGCAAGATTCCCAGTCACCATCAAAAGGGGTTTGGAGGACTGGGGAATAGAAGTAGCAAGGGAGAGGGATTCTGGATAGACCTGCCTTTGGGAACAGAATTAGATCAGAGCATTTGTTCCTTCCAACCCTACAACTACAATCTACCTCAAAATTCTCATACACGAGCCTCACCCCCTCCAAAAAAATATGCACAGGATCCAAACAAAAGAGCAGAACAATGTTTTTGTTCTAGATTTTAGTGCTAGAAATCCTACTGGGCTTTTATGTTTACATACATTTGGTCATTGATATGCCAGCTTTCTCTCTTCTCCAAATAGCAGTTTCATATTATTTAGATACTTGGGGGAGGGGGGGCGGATTACTGTTTGTCAAGTACATATGGAATCATTTGGACATGATAATTCAACACTACCCTTCATATGAATTATAGCCTCTTTCCTCCATGATCTAATTATCATGCAACAATGAAACGAAGCACTAAAAATTAAAGCTCAAAAAATGTGCACCTCTGATGAATCACTTCCCATTAATCTTATGTAGAACATGTGATAATAGACAAGAAGGGAAGATGTGCATTTAGTGAGCATGTAGAACTAATGGGAGGAAATGTTATCAATTGGAGAAAAAGAAACGCTTCATTATGCACATTCACTCCCCAGATTAAATCCTGTTAGGAAAAGTGACTGGAAATCCATTTGACTGTGTGTGGAATCAGCTAAGAATGGATAGGTAGCTTTCCATTTACTTCATATCAGATTTATCAGACAACTTTTTAAAAACTTCAGATTTGAAACATGCATTGCATTGTTTACATAATGAAACATGCTCTGAACCACAACCATTTCTTCTAACATGTTTAAGTTCCTTTAATTGCACTTTGAGGTTTCTGCTTTCTCTCTTTCACATTCAAATATTAGGATATATATTTTTAATCCACTGTCGGAGATAATCTTGTAGCATTGTGTCACCTTAAATGCCTATCAGACAAAAAACAGAAGGAGGACCAGCACAAGGGGTGGGGGAATGGCTGCCATTATTATAATCTGTTAGGTTAATGCTGATCAGGAACTATGTGTGAAAAATAATGCAAATAAACAAATACAGTTACCCAGAGACTCAATATACAAGCTTGTGTGGCTAGGAGTTTGTCTCCTCCTAATAACATACTTGCATTTCCCAGTTAAATATAATCTGTGGGTCATCCAGATGGAGGATAGCTACTTATCTGGGTGATCTGGAGAAAAGTATTTTCCAAGACACCCATAAAATTAAAATTTAGACTGAGAAAAGAGACAGACCAATCACACTGACATGTCCTTACAAACTGATTTTTGTAGGTGAGAGAACAACACCAGACTCCAGATGTCTTACCTTTGCCCAGAGTTCAAATGATCGCTGAGTTCAGATGTCTCACCTCCTTTTCTATAACTTTCTAGTTGTCAAGGTGCTGCCAGGCAAGTACAAATCATCAACAAGGCAGGAAAGAACATGAGGCATGAAATGCAATTAGTTTTTATTCACAGAAAGTAACAACACAACAGAGTTCCTCTGGTTAGATGTTGCTGAAACTGACCAGTGTCCCCACCTTTCCCCTCTAGCCTCTCACTCTGGATTCCTCCCAAGCAGATCAAGGGGGTGGGCTCCTCCTCTGGGCCTGTCTGGCCCATTGCTCAGCAACATGCAGGACTCTCTTCAATTGGAGTGTCGTGGGGAAGAGTCAGTAGAACTGGGACTGTCCTGCTGTTGGGTAGCAAATCCTTGTCTTAAGTTCTTTTGTCTGATACCTGCATGCAGCAACTATATTTTGCAAAGGCATATGTTCATATCTTTCGCTTGACACCTGCATACAGCAACTGCATACAACAACTATAGTTTGCAAAGGCATATGTGAAACATTACAAAGAACAAGTTAATTTTCTGCAAGTACTGCTTCTTAAAGTTGTTGCGTCTCACACTTGCATTCGCAAAGACATATGTGGAACACAAAAAAGCTTCTATTTGGACATTACTTATATAAGAACTGATCTATTTGTATTTCCTGCTCAAAATGTTGGTCTTTTATTGCTTCTACTTAATTTGATAACGTGAAAAGAGGTATGTTTATGTGATGTATAAAGAATTCATATAAAGTTGTATCTCTGGTTGCGAAAGGGATCCGTTCCGGGGGCCCGTTTGCAACCTGAAAAGAACGCAACCCATGTCTGTGTGTGTGCAGGTTGCGATTCACCACATCTGCACATGCGCATGATGTCATTTTGCACGTCTGCGCATGCGTGAGTGGCGAAACCCAGAAGCAACCCTTTTCGGTACTTCCGGGTCGCTGCGGGACACAACCTGAAAACGCGCAACCTGAAGCAAACGTAACATGAGGCATGACTGTAGTTAAACACAGTCAGTTATGTTGTGGGTGTTATTGTTAGTTGGATTTACATAACTATAGGTTTGATAGTGTTGTGTAAGTTGGGTAGCAAGGGCAACCTCTGCATCCTTGCTGTCTGAGTCTGTGCTCACAATGCTACTCTCAGCCTCTAGCCCTGTCCTTGAAGGAACTTCTTCTTCTGACCTCCTTTGATTGCTCAAAACCTCCTGCTTCAAGCACCTCCCAACTCATCCCTTTCCCAGAATGCTCCCCAGTATCCCACCACCATGATCTGGGGTCTAAGTCTTCTTCTTCCATATCCTCCCTGCAGGGGCTCTTAGACAGTCGGTGCCCACCACTTCCCCCCATCCAGCCAGTCTCTGACACTAGTTATACAAACATAGCTATAATGAAAATCATATGATCAATTGCTTTAGGGATAATCAAGTATTATGCTATGAAGAAACCTTTAGATTTTGACTCTTCAGCAAAAATTCCTATTGACACAAATCTAAAAAGTACCTGTGTAATTACAGAACTGACCCAATATATCATTTGATATGAACAAATATGCTAAGGAAACCCAGAAGAGATTTTGGGAGACAGCCAATCTTTGGCTTGAAGTACGCCGCTGAAAGAAAGTCATTTAAATACTTTATTCAAATGGTAATTTAGTCAATGAAACTTTGGGAATACAAGCTGAAAAGCAGAACATACATTCCACAAATAAATAAAAAGAAGCAATATAATTCACACATGAGCTAGAGAGACTGGGTGTTTAACGTGGAACCGCTACAGACTATTTTTAGAACATGAATGAACAGCACAAAATGTATCATTGCCTTATTAAGGAGTTTATGTGCATATCATAGTTAAGTTGCAGCTTGGCAAATGGTTATCTGGATTCACCTTCTACCTGTTGAAGAAGGCAATGCCCAATTTAGGGTGGTACAGCTGTACCCCCACAAAGGGTGGCAAACTGAGGGGGTTAATAAGATTAATAACTGAGAAGATCCTTTTGGGGACGCCAAATTTTGGCTTCTCACGGGGCGCCACATTACAAAAGATTACCAAAACCAACCACAGAAGAAGGGGTTTGGAGTCAAGTATATAGAAGATTTATAACAGGATGAAGAACTCCTTGTCTTCAGGGCTCCTCAGGCAGCATACCGTCCTCAGCCACACCCCTCCCCACCTTTTGTGAGTGTTTTTGTTTAACGGGTGACCACAGCATTTGCTGAACACTGTATAGTGAAGAAGACAGGCAGACCTCCGTAGGGAGGAAATTCCATGACTTGGAATCCCCCTCTCCTAGGCCGCTGCCACCCCAAACTTCTGAGGGATGTGGGACGCCAGAACCCGCCGCCCTGTCAGGGACTGGACCATAGCTGTCAACGTTTCCCTTTTTTAAAAAGGGAAATTCCCTTATTCTGAATAGGATTCCTCACAAGAAAAGGGAAAAGTTGACAGCTATGGACTGGACTGAGGAGGATTGGTGGGAACCACCCCCCCCCTTCCTGCATCTTCCCGAGAAGCGGCAGACAGTATAGATTTAGAACAGTGGTTTGCAGAAGACCGCAGTTCAGAGGCTGCAGAGGGGAGGAGCTGGGAAATATTGGGAGAGCAGCAGGAAGAAGCAGCACCAGGGGAGAGACAGCATCTCTGACTCTCCTTCTCCTAGGACTGGGCTTGCATTGAGAGTAGCAAAACAGAATGCTCAGAGGCAGAAAGCACAGATCAGCTGGCACAGGGGTGACGTAGTATAGGAGAGACTGAGGGGGTGGGACTTTACATGAAGCAATGTCATTACCTAGAGAGAGACCTTATTCCTTTGTCTCTCGCTATGGTTATTGAATAAACTAATTGGTAGTTTCTTCTTCTTTTCTTTTTTCTTTCCTTCCCACCATGGGAGGGAAAGGATTTCTTGAAGTCTGGCAACACCTGGGGACATAGCTATCAACTTTTTCCTTTTCTTGCAAGGAATCCTATTCAGAATAAGGGAATTTCCCTTAAAAAAGGGAAAACATTGACAGCTATGCCTGGGGAAGAGTCTATAGGGTATGAGGCAGTCTTTCATAAACTTGGGGCTTAGTCCACTTGCCTATGGCCCCACCCACATGGCATGTGGCCCCTGGAAAGGTCCCCAGGCAAATAATATGACCCTCAGTCTGATAAAGATCCCCCATCCCTGCTTTACAGTGATGAAGGCAGTCCTGCTGGCACCCTTGGCCTAACTGTATATCTCTTCTAACTAGAGTCAGCTTTCACATCAGTAGCCTATAGCAGCATCAAGAACATCACAAAGTTTCATAGCTTACAAACATATATATGGGTGCCTCTCCACAATATGCGCCGGGAGTAGATGTTACATATTGCTATTGAGCTTGTTAAGTCTGCCATGTCTTACAGCCATAGGAAATAGCAAACTCAGATATTTATGAACATTACTCATTCTAGACAGTTTGAATTGCAGCTGCTCGAGGCATAACACATTAAGTTTTCCTCCCTGCTTCCCCCTGATTATTGCCAATGTGTGGATAATTAAAGGCAATTGTACTCCCCCCCCCCCTTATCCTGATGATTCCAAAAGCCTTTCCTACTTCGTAAACCTTTGTAGATTTGACAACAGTCCAGAAACAAAATCTGCCAGATTAAAGCTGATTGATGTCATTTGCTCTATTTGTTGTCGCTTTTTCTTCTTCCTCATGTGCAGTTTTGAACACCCTAGCTCTGTGAAAGGTACAACTCTAATTATAAACTCATGGCAAACTTAACACTTAAAATCCATGTCGGGATCATGCAGCCGTTTCAGTCCATTTGCCCAGTTCTTTATTTACATATGCCAAGCCTTCATGCCTCTCTGGCAATGTTGGTTGGGATTCTCATGAAAATATGTTGCCCAAAAAGGAGCCCTGTATGCTGTTAGTCCCAAACAGTTATGCCAGGGGCGGCAAAGCCTTTAGGTGTCATCAGCACTGGTTTCAGGTGAGATCTCATAAATTTCCAGCAAGATCTCACTGAAATTGCATGAGATCTTGCATGTTATGTGAGAACTCATGTCAGAGGCATGGTGAAATAAAATGTACCACCCCTGAATTATGACCTAACGTTCTGGGAAATTCATTTTTGTGGGAAATGTTGGCTTCTGATGGAAGGACAACAAGGAGGGAGCCAGTCTAGCTTCTCTAGGAAGTGAATTCCAAAATCAGGGAGCAGCTACTGAGAAAGTCCTCTCCTGTGTCCTCACCAAATGTACCTGTGAGAGCAACAGGACTGAGAGAAGGGCCTCCTTCAAAGATCTGCTCAGACAGGTTTGTATGGGACAATATGATCCCTTAGATAGCCTGGGCTGTACAGAGGGCTCATACCCTCCAACATTTCTCCAATGAAAATAGGGACATCCTATTCAATAATAATGTGTTCCTCAGCAACTGGTGTTCAGAGGCAAACCACCTCCAATGCTGGAGATAGCACACTGCCAGCAAGACTGGTAGCCACTCACATTTCATAGATGATGCATCAATTCTAGGGAACATTATTTCACCCCCTCCCCAATACTGTACAATGTGAGAAGAAGTATGTTGCAAGGCAACTGGGAACAAGAAAATGTATTATCTTCCATGACTTTACAGGAAAGGCAAGCATGTTTAGGATAGCTGAGTAGACATATGTATGGAAAAATCCTACCGTTCTTTCATGAACACCAAAACCACACAATTAACCTTAAAAAATAAATAAATCACATACACACAATTCAACATGAGGATAATATTATATCATCTGCAATATCACTCACACAAAATCACCAGGTTGGAGGAAAGAAGTACTGTCAAGTAGTTCAATACTTAATGATTGAAAATGATGGTGAATAACAGGACAGTCTATTATAGCTCATTCAGAATGGAAACTTGTACACCTGTGAAATGAAAACAGTTTAATGACATAAAAGACCTCACTAGCCCACCCAGAAATCACTCCATCCAATTTTCTCATTGTGCGGCTCTTAAAGAAGCTACCATTACGGGGCTGTAGGAAAAAACTTTCTTTGCCCTGAGCGAGGGCAAAAAGACACAGAAAGAGCTTGGAAAGCTGCCAGTATTCATCTTCTGATAGTCCAGTAAGGTGGTCAATGAGGTCCTCCCTCTACTACCACTACAGTGAGAAACAAGAAACTGGTTTAAGGATACAGCATGAAAGAATCCAGCTTTCAAAAGGGCAAGCAGTTGGGAAAGGTTGGTGTTGTGCAAACACATTGGTGGATTCAATCCAGCTCTACTGCTCACGTGTTTGCATCATGCTGACCTCCCCACTGCCTTACTGAGAACTTCACGAGCTTTTCAGGAAGTATGGACATTATAGCTACAGAGTGTGCATCACCAGAGATACAATTTGCATCTTGAGGCCCCAAGTCAGCCCCCCATGAAATAACTACACACGGACACAGAATTAAGGTTGATGAGTAACATTAAGGCCACAATTTTACTGATTGCAAATTAGATGTGAGCAGTATTGGCATAGGCATTGGCTGAAGACTATAACAGACTACTGCCTCATCAGGGCAGCAACATCGGGGTTTTGCCCGACAGAAGCTTACTGCGAGGTTCCTGTGACCCCGGCATGGCCCTAGCACATCAAGCGGACTTAGACAAGATCCGGGACCCCCAGATTCCTTTAATGGAATACCTTTTGATCATTGAGGGGCAGGTGATAGCTACACCTCCCCTCCACACACAAAATTAAGCCAATGCCTAACCGCCCAACCTGAAAAGTTGCTATTGCTATTGCTGAGGGGTAGGCAAAAAACCAAGTGGCCATTAAAATATTTGGAGGTAAGCCCATCTGGTCCTGGAGACTTGCCCAATTGCATATTCTGAATGTGGACTTGCCCCAGGGTTAAGGCCTTCTGGGAAATGATATATAACGAATTGAAAAAGGTATTTAAGTATACCTTCCCTAAGAAACCAGAGGCCTTCCTTTTGGGCATTGTCGGCCAGAGGGTGTTAAAGAACGATCGAACATTTTTTATGTATGCAACAACAGCAGCAAGGATACTTGTCGCCAAATATTGGAAAACTCAAGATTTGCCCACACTGGAAGAATGGCAGATGCAACTGATGGATTACATGGAGTTAGCAGAAATGACCGGCAGAATCCGAGACCTGGGAGAGGAAGCAGTGGAAGAGGACTGGAAGAAATTTAAGGACTATCTACAAAAACACTGTAAATTGTATGAGTGTTAAGAATGATGAGAGATTTGAATATAACAGGGCACCATAAAATCTGGTGAAAAGATTGTGAGAATGAGTGAATTTTATGAGAAAAATAAATTTTGAATAAATATCATGGTAAGATTAGAGAATTAAGACCTAGTTAAAAATATTCAAAGTCAGGGATAGAATACTGGAAAAATGTATAATAAGAATGGAAACAAGGTGATAAATTGCTGGTTAAAGCTCAATAAATTTGGAAAGTAGGAGCGAGAGACGTGAGGAAGTCCAATAATGAAGAAAAGTTGGTTATTATATGTTGTTAATTTTTATGTTTGTTTTTCTTTTTTTTGTTTGTTTTTTGCTATGTTGTTTCTTTTACTATTGTAATAAAAAAAACCCCTTAATAAAAAATTTATATATATATATAAAAACCAAGTGGCCAGTGCCAATTTGCCAAATGGGTAAAGAATCCTACCCAGCCCCTGTCCCAAGACAGGTGACTCACACAACGTCCTACACTAAGGGCGGGGGTGTGTGGAATCTTCAGCAGTGCCAATCAAGTGGCTAGGGCACTCTTGCACTGATGCTTATATAATTCCTTAAGCACCCCCGCCCTTTTCCTGATTGGCTGTGACCCATGATGCCTATTTAGAGAAATGAAACTTAGACCTAGAAACGAAACCTACTTAGTCAGGGGTGTGTCCAGGGGCCCAGTCACAAGAAGGACCACCTTCTGAGGATGATCCCATTTATAGAAAGAAAAAAAACATTTATGAATACCCCTCAGCTACATAGAAACTAAGTTAGGCATCATAAAAGACTTCCTATACAATAAAATTCAGGTTCTGAGAGTTGGAGGGGCCTCTGAAGCCTTTAACTGTCACCTAACATTCTTAAAGTTGTGGTTCGAGGACCCGACCACCGCGACGTGAAAAGAAGACACAGGGACACGTGATATAAGGTTAATGGGCTAGAAAAGGCCACAACTTTATTGATTACAGCAATGAAAAGGTATTGGCTTAGGCATTGGATCGCGAAACAAGTGGGCTTATTCACCAGGGGTTCATCACCTGTTGATGCTAATCCAAATATAGGCTCACCCCTGCTGTCACCGAGGGTCGTGCCATGGCCTCCCGCCAAGCAGGCATCGGACAGAATACATGACCGCCAGATTCCTTTAACGGAATACCCCTAAACATTGAAGGCATAGGCGATGGCCACACCTAGCACTTCGACACACCACAGCACATTATTCCAATGCCTAACCTACCCACCAATACCACAAAAGTTGTGACGATTGCTACGAGGTAGGCGAAAAAACCAAAAAGCCTAATGCCAAATGGAAAAACTCCTACCAGCCCCCCCGTGCAACCGGGGCGACCAACCTAAGGTCCATAGCAAGGCCAATGACCTAAGCCCTAACTCAATGGGAGTGGAGGGTGGGTGACTCGCACAGGACGACGAAGAGAAATGAGGCCGGGGAGAGGCTGACGCTGCAGCATCAAGGCTGCAGGACACGCCCCCCCACAGCACCTGGTTGGACGGCCACCGGGGGGGCGTGAGCGCCAGCCAGGTGAGCTGGAGGCAGGGGGCTACGCCCCCTGCTAGGGGCGGTGTTCAGGCTCCCGCCCACAACCACTCCCCTCTCTTTCAGGGAGGAGAGTCTTTGTGGTTCGAGGACCCGACCACCGCGACGTGAAAAGAAGACACAGGGACACGTGATATAAGGTTAATGGGCTAGAAAAGGCCACAACTTTATTGATTACAGCAATGAAAAGGTATTGGCTTAGGCATTGGATCGCGAAACAAGTGGGTTTATTCACCAGGGGTTCATCACCTGTTGATGCTAATCCAAATATAGGCTCACCCCTGCTGTCACCGAGGGTCGTGCCATGGCCTCCCGCCAAGCAGGCATCGGACAGAATACACGACCGCCAGATTCCTTTAACGGAATACCCCTAAACATTGAAGGCATAGGCGATGGCCACACCTAGCACTTCGACACACCACAGCACATTATTCCAATGCCTAACCGCCACCCGAGCCGAAAGGCTCGCCGCCAATACCCTCAAAGCTGTAACCAATCCCAGATGCATTTGCTGACACTAGCTAACCAACTGTCGTACCCCAGATCCGATAGGTGGACACCGTCATTCCGGTATAAAGCTTGGTCGCCGATCCAGATACGGTCATGATAAATGACTCAGCCATACAAAAAGTGCACCCAACGGCCTATTGCACGATTTAAGAGTTTCCTGGATTTTTCAATGGCCATACAGTTCTGCACACTGCGTCACACAATTCTCTTCAGGAAGGAGGACCAGAACACCGTTGTTCCGGGACACAAGGCAGCCACCTCATCCAAATCTCTCTTTATGTGCCATGACAAGTCCACACTTCTTCTGCTGATAAGGATGTCAGGAGGGCCAAACGCGGCAACTCTCCCTCTCAGCAATGGCATAAGCAATGCCTCGTCACGAAAACCAGGAAACTCGCACTCCAGATGGCTGCCAGGAGGGCCAAACGTGGCAACTCTCCCTCTCAGCAATGGCATAAGCAATGCCTCGTCATGAAAACCAGGAAACTCGCACTCCAGATGGCTGTCAGGAGGGCCAAACGTGGCAACTCTCCCTCTCAGCAATGGCATAAGCAATGCCTCGTCACGAAAACCAGGAAACTCACACTCCAGGTGGCTGCCAAGAGGGCCAAACGTGGCAACTCTCCCCCTCAGCAATGGCATAAGCAATGCCTCATCTCGAAAACCAGGAAAACTCGCACTCCAGGTGGCTGTCAGGAGGGCCAAACGTGGCAACTCTCCCTCTCAGCAATGGCATAAGCAATGCCTCATCTCGAAAACCAGGAAACTCGCACTCCAGGTGGCTGCCAGGAGGGCCAAACGTGGCAACTCTCCCTCTCAGCAATGGCATAAGCAATGCCTCGTCATGAAAACCAGGAAACTCGCACTCCAGATGGCTGTCAGGAGGGCCAAACGTGGCAACTCCCCCTCTCAGCAATGGCATAAGCAATGCCTCGTCTCGAAAACCAGGAAACTCGCACTCCAGGTAGCAATCCGAGGTTAGGGGTGAGGCCACAGCTAACTGACCGTATGTGGGCCAGTGGACTATACCATGACCACAAATCCAGACACTTCTGAGAACGGCTGAAAATAAAGGAGAAGAAAAAGAAAAGAAAATTATGGATAAGTAGAGGTAAAGGAGCAGGGCGCATTCTAACGAATGTAGCCTTTATAAGCGTCGGATTCCACTGGCCCATTTCCTTAGTCTTATCCACTGGCAGGCCCAAGCGTGCCGCTGTTGAGGTGGCGCCAATCCTAAATGAGTGTGCTGCATAATCCTGGGAAGATGAACCACAGGCATCAATAACTTTGCGGAGTGCCCTTGTGAATTGGTGTCTCAACAAAGGTGACCCATCCTCGTGAACCAGGACCGGGCCAGGACCGGGCAGTCTGAGGTAAAGGTACCATCTAGTGTCTTTGACCGGGCATGGGCCCCGCTGCGCTGAAGTTGTAAGTTTTACGAGGGAACCCCTACCTGCCTGGTCCATTTGGGATTGACGTATACGCACAGTCATGCTAGCTTCGGTCAACTGCAGTTCCTCCCACTTGCGTTAACCTCGGCTACCACTTCACCAACCCTCAAGGTGCCAAAGAAGGCGATTGCATATGCTGCAGAAAAGAGGCGGACCTCGAAATTGGCCAAGCAGAATGACCTAAGCTTTGTGCATATCTGAGATAGCAGCCCGTAAGAAATTGGCTTACGGCTCTAGGGGGGTTGCAGCCTGCCCCAAACCTCAATAGCTCTGCGGATCAGGAAGTCACTGCACAGGTCAGAAGAAAACATGGCTCTAACAAAGAAGCTGATGGCGACTACGTGTATCTTTAAAGTTTTGGTGTCCCATCCCAAATCGTCAAGATGGGAAAGGTATTGCTGAATGTAATCCGTGGTGGGTGGCACGCTAGGCAAAAGCCCCAATATCCCTGACCTGAAGCCCATGAGCTCCAGGTGCTAGCCACGGGAAGCGAGACAGGTGCTAGCCACGGGAGAGCGAGACCCTTAGGGTAAGAAAGGTTGTGGATTAATCTAAACTCACCATGGGTCTTTTTGGGTACAATACCAAGGGGCGAGATATGCAGGTTTGGGATAGGGGGGTGTACGAAAGAACCAGCCACCCTCCCTGCGGCCACTTCCTTAGCTATTTTCTTTTTCTGCATCCTCAAGCCTTTCCCTTACTGACATCTGGTTAGGGGAAATCCTTTGCAATTAAAGAGTCGGTTACTGGTATTCTGAAACCCTCCGACAAAACCCTTCCCACGAAAGGATGCTGCGCTTCCATCTGGATAGCTAGACAAGAGGTTGCGGAGAGGAGGGAGCTGGATCAGTGAAAATGCTAGACCCGGAGGGTCCCTATCGTCTGTTCCCTGCTGCGGGGGCTCCTCTGGAGCCAGAATGATGGAACCCCCGACCTCCCCGAAAGGGCTGCTTCTCTTTGTAACACGCTGCAGCTGGGTGTACCCCTGCACACCTC
This sequence comes from Podarcis cretensis, assembly GCF_951804945.1. NCBI lineage: Eukaryota > Metazoa > Chordata > Lepidosauria > Squamata > Lacertidae > Podarcis > Podarcis cretensis. The sequence continues at coordinate 17,397,878 of NC_137187.1, forward strand.
TCGCATTCGTGTGGATACTTACCAGACTGCCTTGGCATGACCCCTTATTGAATTTCCAACACACCTTGCGCTTTGGCTCCCTCCTTAAGTCCGGCTTACCCATGCGATGAGAATCTAATGGTTTCTTCTCAACATACGGGATGACCGCCACCGACCAGATGCCCTTTTCAAATTGATCCCAGCGTGCTAGCGGGATCCTGGAAGCCTTCCTTCAGAACTTTTATCATAGCTAACGGTGGCAGCCCCCCCATAAGGCACATAGGCTGTTCTGACTCTTCTTCCGTGTTGCCCGTTTTCAACTTGCTCTTCTTACAAACGTGCTTCTTCTTGGTGCGTCTTTTGCCTGACAGTTTGTCCCCCTGACAGTTTGTCCCCCTCCAGCTGCTGTTCCTCCTCACCGGCTGACGAGGTGCCCAATTTTGGAAGCTGGACCCAGGGCTGCTTATTCTGCAAAGGACTAGAAGAACTGGACACAACAGGGTTATTGACACAGGCCGGCGGCCTCCTCGCAGGCGACCCAATGCAGTTCTGAGGACCAGATGATGCCGAGTGAGCCCGAGACCTAGTTTGCACTGCTGCATTTACTGTCCAAGAGCATATCAGGGGTAGCAGTGGAGGGCATGGGGTTAGGGGATTGATTGGAAAAAAGCTGCTCATAATCATCAATGAACGATCTAAATGCATTTAGGCAGTGTGAAATAGGTTATTATCCCGTCCATGTGGCACCCCCGATGAATTACGGCTATTGGCACCCATGCAGCCTGAGGTGTGAGCTGATTCCGTTGCAGAGCGCTTCCTCTTAGGGGCCATGGATAACATGCTAAAGCTACTGCCACAGACATGAGCTACCGCTTACAAGCAGTTGTACAGGGACATGTTCTTGATTCTGGAACAAATATACTAATTAATGATTGTTTTACTTATAATAAACAATGATCCCCAAGCATTATCAGCCCCATGCTCTAACCAGTTGAGCTATCCAGGCTCTCTAGAATTGTGTGGGACCCCATGGGTCATTTAGTCCAACCCCTTGGAATGCAGGAATATGCAGTTTTCCATACAGGGATCGAACCTGCAACCTTGGCATTATTGTCACCATGATCTAAGCAACTGAGGGTTCCGAAATATATGTCAATTATTTATTATTAATTTTATTTTTATTTTTATTAGTTTTATTTGTCTATTTATATATTTATCTTTAGATTTACTTAATTAATTAATCAATTTAATCTTGGTATGTGATGCCATTCCACTTATTCTCTTTATTTATTTTTTTATTATATATTATTATTAATATTCTTTATTTTAATGTTTTATTTTATTATTATTATTATTATTATTATTATTATTATTATTATTATTATCATTCTATTATTATTTATCTATTATTTATTTATTTATTGTTCTTATTATTTATTATTATTGTTATTTACTAGAATCTAATCCAATTATTTGTTCAATCAATTACCACTGCAAGTAGAATTAATTACTGATACTATCAATTGTCTACCGTAAGTGACGATGATATGAAATAATTATTCATCACTTGACTGTTCTGTTTGTATATGTCTATAAATTTTTTTGACACCAAACAAATGGGTCAGGTGGATAGACCTGCCTCCTGAGGAGCAACTCACAAGCATGTAGTGATGAAACAATAGGAACAGCAGAGCAACGCAGCCCCCATACTGCAATCAAATGGAATCAAAGAAAATCGCTCTCAGGGAAATGTCCTTTAACTAACACTTTGCAAAATAAAAGGTAATGCTGGAGGCCCAGCAGAAGGAAAATGCTGCCAAAAACAATGTTTCCTTGAGTTGATTATTAACGCTTGGCTATATAATGTTTCCTTGAGTTGATTATTAACGCTTGGCTATATAAATTCTTAACATCAGCTGAATTAACTACACTGTGCAAATTCCATGCAATAGTATGCTCAGAACATACTTCCTTATTAATTTATGTATCTGTTAGTCAATATACAATTCCGGCAGATGCACACAATCAATTATATAGAGCTACTTCCTCAGGTAAAACTCCTAGTGATTTAGAGGGATGGTACCATAGAACAATCAGAGAACAACAGACACAGGAACTGCTATCAAATGAAAATGTAGGAAAAATACACTTAAGGAGATGGTCCTTCTACCAGCATTTCGGCAGAACAGTGAGCCTTTTAAATCAATCAGTAAATAAAATCTCATTCAATCCTCTGCAATGCAGGAATATGCACGGTGTCCCATACAGAACAAGCTATACGTCACTTAAATGCACCGCTTGTATTTATTTATATTTATTAAATCACAACCCAGCAAGAGTTCAAGCAGCAGCGCTCAGCTAGTTGTTAGCACCTGGCTCCAAGGAACAGACCCATACACAAAGAAACCTCAACTGCAGTCAGACAGAATTGGAAGATAATTGCCTACAATTAAATGTTGCCCCTTTTAAATGATAGGCAAATCCAGGTGCATAGCAACACCAAGTAATCAGAACTGAAAATAACTGCTTACTAGGAAATGCCCAGAAGCTGCAGCCAAATTAAGAGAAAAGGAAATCAACAAGATTCCAGGCCCACACCAATGGCCCTCTGAAAAGGAGGGGTGAGGTTGCTCTTAAGGGGAATATTTCACTACTGGGAAAATGTCTACCAAACAAAGGAAACTTTGCCAAACAAAGAAAAGTAAATTTTTGGCCACAAGGTCAGCTCCATGAGAGTGCTTAAACAGACAAAAGACTGCAAATGGTCAAACTGCTGGTTAGTTAAAGTGACAATGCAACTAGAGCTGCTGAACTGCCAGGTGCTTAAAGACAATGCCTAACAAACTGCTGGTCACTCAGAGAGCAATCAAGCCTGCAGGCAAGCAAGTTGAAAAACTTGTCTGGTAACTGTGATGACTCAGGCCAGAAGCAAAGGGAACTCTGAAAGGGTGGGGGGTGCTGGGAGGGAGGAGGGGTGAAGGGAGGAGAAGAAAAGCCTGGGGGGAGTTGGGGGGAGGAGGGGGTAAAATGAACATGCCGGGCAAGGAAAAGTTTAGAAGAAAAGGAAAATAGCTGTCCTTTACAGTGAGCCAAAATGAAGTGGAAATATAAACCGCAACCTGTTTTGTCTTGTTTTGTTTAAAAGCGGTTATCTTTAGGGACCCTGTACTGGCAAGTGAAGCCAATGACAAGAACCAGGCAAAGGTACACCTTCAAAGGTTCTAAACATATAAATGTACAATGCTGAGGAATGGTTCCCTGGTCAGAAACCCTGAATTGTCCCCCCCCAAGCCCTGCCTTATTTCTTCCCCCAAACGCCAAGCGAAAAGGGGGGGGGGTGGCTTAGATAAAGTAAGAGGGGTGAGGTTTAAATGCACAGTCTATTCTAAGCCCCGGCATCATTTAGAATTTCAGAGGGGGCTCCCGATTAAAGTGGTACCAATGGATGGCAGGGTAAATCAAACCCACACTAAAAGAGTAATAAATCAACAAACGGCAGGCACAAACACACGCTGCCAGCACACACACACACAACTTAAAATTAGAGAGGAACAGTCAAGGGCAAGGGAGGGGGGAAAACGTACAAGCACCCTGGCCAACAAATTAAAATGTAAGGCAAACCCAAAGGCAAACCCACTCAGTCACCCAGACCAGCCAGGCAATCGGACGGGCAAGGGCAATAGAAGGGAAAAAACATACATGCACACTGGCCAAAATTAAAATAAAACGCACAGCCACCAAGGCAGAGGCCAGGGAAGGAAAGTGAGGAGACAAGGGAGATAGTAAGATGGCATTCACACTCAGACCTCGCTGGTGGTGGAGTGACCATGTGCTGGGCAAAGGAACAAGCTGCAGCTTAAGAAAGGTAATTTGCACTTAAAAACACCCAAACAAATCCAGCACCAGGAGTGGGGGGAAATAAAAGGTTAAATGTAGGTTTTTACACAGAAAAGAGGACACAGCAAGACAGCAAGGCAAACTTGGGTGCATAGGTTTTTTAAAAGCAGTAAAGCAATGAGCGCACGCAAGCCTCCTAAATTTAAAAAGGCAAGCCAGGAAGCAGACAGCCTCCACACACACAAACACCCCCCCCCCGACTCCAAACCTCGTGGCTGAGCTCTTCCCTACGATGACTCCTGCACAGGACGACGAAGAGAAATGAGGCCGGGGAGAGGCTGACGCTGCAGCATCAAGGCTGCAGGACACGCCCCCCCACGGCACCTGGTTGGACGGCCACCGGGGGGGCGTGAGCGCCAGCCAGGTGAGCTGGAGGCAGGGGGCTATGCCCCCTGCTAGGGGCGGTGTTCAGGCTCCCGCCCACAACCACTCCCCTCTCTTTCAGGGAGGAGAGTCTTTGCCCATTATGTTAGTATAACCAGCGGCCAGCTCATTCTTGAAGCTGGCCAATGTTGACATTGGCCTCTGTTGTTTTTGACCTCCTAAATCCATCACTTTGCCACTAAAATGGAGGGCACATGAAAGGTACAATATATATTACCAAATATCCAAATAATAGCAATAGCACAGCGTGACGCCAATTTGGATAACTGTGCAGCTGTTATTAAAGCTTCAGCAAATATCAGCATGATAATCACCTTGCAAAGTGAACAATTTCTTTCCGTGGCAGTTCTAAAGTAGCACTCCCCGCCATGTCTCAAAAATGGCCTCCAATGCCTCTCACCCAGCTCTGAGATTCAATATGTTGTCAACATTCAATAACTTCTTGCTCTATCCTTAATTATCCTTTAAGCGGTAGAAGAGAAATAGCAACTACAGTGTGAAGGTTACTCTATAAATGACAAGGAGATGGCCTCTTTAGTGCTGAATTCTCCCTCTCTCTTTTTTTGACAAAGTGCAAGTTTGCAGTTACCCTGTCTTTTGACCTTTTGATAGAGGTTTTTTCACCTCAAAAGAGAAATGTTATAATTTATGTATTGTCACTATGTTCGCTATGCACTTAGCATATATTGTGAAGTGGGAATTCCATGTAGAAGATGCAGCACCTGATTTCTCTTGCTTCACCTGATCAGAGAATCTGTGCTATTTTCTCCCTTTGCCTTTGGGGTCTTGCATCATGAGGAGATCAATCTTCCCACACCCCTCATTTCCAGATCATCTCACTTTTGCACAGGGCTCCAAAGTAAGGCTTGAAGGAATAGAGTGGATCTGTCGATTTCAGTTTCTCAGTTTTCTAAGTTCCCTTCCCCATATTTCCACATCAGTTTGCAATTAAAAGAAAAAGATATAATGAAAATTGATTAGCATTTTAGTGTGGAATTCTCCAGATATACACATTTTTGTATGTGGTCTTTCCTAATTACACATTTATCCATATACAGTGGTACCTCGGGTTACATACGCTTCAGGTTACATACGCTTCAGGTTACAGACTCCGCTAACCCAGAAATAGTGCTTCAGGTTAAGAACTTTGCTTCAGGATGAGAACAGAAATCATGCTCCGGTGGTGCAGCAGCATCAGGAGGCCCCATTAGCTAAAGTGGTGCTTCAGGTTAAGAACAGTTTCAGGTTATGTACGGACCTCCGGAACGAATTAAGTACTTAACCCGAGGTACCACTGTACTGTATTTTTCGCTCTATATTTTTTAAGAATTTTTTTATTTATAAAATTTTCAAATTTAACAATTAAAAAAACAAAAACATTCCATTTGAATTATACATACAATTCTAATCTTTCCACTTTCAGACTTCCTTCAGTCTATCTGGGAATTCTCATGTTTTCACAGTTATTCACATTTTTTGCATCTATATTGTTTTGTTTTTTTCAACCAAATTAATCTTAACAATTATTATAAAACAATATTTCTTTCCATTATTATCACAGAGCTTCTTGAAAACCTACAAACGTTAATTGACCTTCACATATTTTCTTAATATACTCTGTAAATTTATTCCAGTCCTCGGTAAATCTCTGGTCTCGCCCATTCCGAATTCTCCCCGTTAGCTTGTCTAATTCTGCGTATTCCATCAACTTCATTCTCCATTCTTCTTTTGTCGGGATTTCTTCCTGTTTCCATTTTTGTGTCACCAAAATTCTTGCCGCTGTTACTGCATATATTTTTCACTCTATAAGAAGACCAGACCATAAGACGCACCTAGTTTTTGGAGGAAGAAAACAAGAAAAAAAAATTTCTGAATCCCAGAAGCCAGAACAGCAAAAGGAATCGCTGCACAGTGATCCCTCTTGCTGTTCTGGCTTCTGGGATAGCCACACAAAGCCTCTTCAGGGCAGGAGGAGTGTTCTTCCCACTGCCCTGAAGAGTCTTTGCATTGCTATCCCAGAAGCCAGAACAGCAAGAGGGATCGCTGTGCAGCGAAAGCAGCGATCCCTCTTGCTGTTCTGGCTTCTGGGATAGCTGCACAGCCTGCATTTGCTTCATAAGATGCACACACATTTCCCCTTACTTTTTAGGAGGGAAAAAGTGCATCTTATAGAGCGAAAAATACGGTATGTGTGTATATATATGTGTGTGTGTGTTTAATCACTTTTGTAAGTTATTTTCACTAATTTAGCACACTTTATCTCAGTATATAGGGCCACGGGTGGTGCTGTGGGTTAAACCACAGAGCCTAGGACTTGCCGATCATTAGGTTGGCAGTTCAAATCCCTGCGACGGAGTGAGCTCCCGTTGCTCGGTCCCTGCTCCTGCCAACCTAGCAGTTCAAAAGCACATCAAAGTGCAAGTAAATAAATATGTACCGCTCCGGCGGGAAGGTGAACGGTGTTTCCGTGCGCTGCTCTGGTTTGTCAGAAGCTGCTTAGTCATGCTGGCCACATTACCTGGAAGCTGTACACCGGCTCCCTTGGCCAATAAAGCAAGATGAGCGCTGCAACCCCAGAGTCGGCCATGACTGGACCTAATGGTCAGGGGTCCCTTTACCTTTACCTTGTCTCAGTATATGCATTTTAGCACAAATTTTACATTGCAAAATTCAGAGAAGTACACATTTCAAACAATGGCTGTGTTCTGGAAAGGGCAAATGTGACTGAATTGCCTTTAAATACAAACTGAACTAACTTTCTCCCACCCACCCCTACTGCAGCTTCTTTTCATCTCAGTCACTCAGCTGCAGGGCACTTTTTATTAAATTTCCCAAGGAGGAGGTGGCAGCAATGGCAGCAGGTGAGTAGGTGCAGGGAGGCAAGACTGATGGCCCAACCAGCATCCAATTCACTTGTCTGCACAGCTGTCTTTTCAATTGGAAAGCTGGGAGGAATCCAGGCTCACACAGTGTGGCTAAAGAATGCAATGTCCTATTTTTTAATACTATACCCATCATCTCCCCAAGTGGCTACGAATTCTGTGCTATTTGAAATTGTGTTTCAGGTGGCTATGCAACTGTTAACTCTATGCTGCAATGCTTCTAAAAGCTGGTTTCTCCTTTTTGCTGCTGTTTCAATTAATGTTGGTGAAAATCTAAATCGGAAAGAGGTGGCTAAGAGATTTATGCTCATTACTGGAAATCTAACTGTTCTCCGAGTGTACAGGACTAGCTGAAAAAAATAAATAAATGAGGGCTTTAGCTGCTTGTACAATAGTGCTTAAAGTGAAATATTTCAGAAAGCATTCCTTTCTGTGTGTGTGGAGGGTATGTTTTACATTGTAGATTACCTGTTCCTCCTCTGTTGATTGAACCTGAACTGAATTGTGTAATTACTGTTCCTAGATCAATTCCTTATCTGTGGTGGAGAGTAGAAGCTTGCCTTGCCAACTTCATCCTTGGCCCACTTCCCCCATCTCCAATGCCCCTAGACAACATCCTGATGTATAACATTTGAAGTAGGGCATACATGTCTAAAACCGAAGATCTGTAGGCCCAGATTGTGTAATCACTATTTGAAGAAAAGAAAAAATAAATTCAGGATTTTTTTAAAATTAAAAATGATCATTATTGAAATTAGTCAAATCAATACAAAAAAGGAAAACTACTGAAGAAAAAGAAAAGCAGCACAGTTTATTTGGAAGAGACTTAAATCAGGCAAGCAGAGATTGTGCAAACATTACTGCCTTGTATGGGCATCCAGTGACAATGGAGAAGAGGGGCAGGTTTCCTGGGCTACATGTCCCCTATCTTTTGCATGAGATACATCTTGGGACAGGTCACTATCCAATTTGTCCCTCTCTTCCTAAGGTACGTGGGTGGCACTGTGGTCTAAACTACTGAGCCTCCTGGGCTTGCCAATCAGAAGGTCAGCAGTTCGAATACCCGCAACAGAGTGAGCTCCTGTTGCTCTGTCCCAGCTCCTGCCAACCTAGCAGTTTGAAAGCACGCCAGTGCAAGTAGATAAATAGGTACCACTGTGACGGGAAGGTAAATGGGGTTTTGTGCGCACTGGTTTCTGTCACAGTGTCCCATTGCACCAGAAGTGGTTTAGAGTCATGCTGGCCACATTACCCATAAAGCTGTCTGTGGACATACACAGGCTCCCTTGGCCTGAAAGCGAGATGAGCGCCACAACCCCATAGTCACTTTTGACTGGACTTAACCATCCAGGGGTCCTTGACATTACCCTTACTTTTCCCTTCCTAAATGTTGGGGGTGGGATTTTGGCTGGCTGGCTGGATAGATATAGATATAGATATATAAAACTGAAGAACATTTAAATTAGAATTAATTTAGTTAAGTTAGCTGTGAGGGGTCAGGTTACCATCCAATTTGTTCCTTTTTTCCTAAATGTTATATTTCTTTTTTTAAAAAAAATATATTGTAAAAGTTAGATACAATAGGGCAAGACCTATATAAAAACTGAGTTGGCTGTGAGCATTATTTGCTAATGGTGTTAAAGTTTAGCTTTATGTCACGCTATTGTAAAATGCAAAATTGCATGAATGGGGGCAGGTGGCAGCCATCCTCTGAATTCAATACATCTGAGCCGCCGCTATGTCAGTACAAAAGGACACAGTGAGGGAAAGACACAGCTAGCGAGGAGATCAAGAAACCTGCTAAATGTCATAAGCAGAGATGCTGTTTCACTTTGTGTATCATGTTGCTCAATGAGATTAATCCAACTGTTACTTGATTTGAAACCCTCCAAATGTCAGAAATAATAATAATAAAAGAACCACTTCATAGGTTCGTGGTAATACTGGCTTAACAGATGGAATTAGAACAAAATCTTAGCTAATGCTTTAATTGGCCTGAGATGCTTTGTCTGTTGCAAAGGAAGCAATCCACACACTTGATTGCTTATTTTGAGGCATATGTCAATGTCAGGTTCCTATGCAATGTTCGTTCCTCTAAAGGAAAAAGATAAAAAATATAAAATATATTTCTGTATTAAAAAATACTGTGTAAAAATAAATAAATCCTGTAGTGGCTTCCAACACTGCAAAATGAATTATTTCACCTCATTTTCACATGACATGTTCTCCTTCTCCCCTATTTTTTTTAAGTGATGTGTCTTCAAGGTCTAACACAGGGATGACTGAATCTGCCTCTGTTAGCTCTCAGCCCCCTCCCCCAATTTTAACTTCAGTTGGACACATTTCCACATACATTTGTGATGATGATGATGATTTAAACAATGAAAATGATTAAAATGAAAATGCACTAACTTTTGTGCCCATCTCTCTCAATATGCACATGGTTGTGAGCAATTTCCCCTAATAGGATGCATTTTTGTATTTTCAGTAAAGTATACATTTTCATGTACATTTTACCCTAGCACATGCATTTTTTGTACATCATTCAATGGCAAATTCAGTGACACCTAACCCTATTTTTAATAACCAATTGGGTGCCTAGACAGGCTTGATCCAGCTCTCCCCTACCCTCTGATTTAGCAGAAGGTTACAAATTTAACCCAATAGTACTGCTATTCCATCTATCCACAGTCAAGTAAAATAGAATGTCCAGGGATGAATTCTGCAACACACACCCTCTAAGATATAGTTGCACTGAAGCTGTAAATATAACCTTCAGGATGTATTGGAATGGTATAGTGCATTGTAAATCATTTCCACAAATTACAGCCATAAATATGCTAAAGGCCCATTTTTCTTTCTTTTACTGGCAGAACAATCTTATTTCTTTCTGTGGAAAGGTAGTTCTTTAGATGTGCTTCAGTTGGTTATTTTGAGCACTTGCCCCTGTCTCTGATGCAACGCTAGTGCTTTAATATTGCCAAAAAGACTTAAAATAACATTTGAATAGGACGTTCACTCTAGTAACAGTCAGGTAGCAAGTTCTCTCTGTGATATCAAAGAGAAGTGATGGGTGAACTCCCCTTGATTCACCTTGATTTCCATTCACTTTTTGCAGTCTCTTCTTCTCCAAGTGAGTGTTTTTCACTAGAGTATTTTCCAGAAACTCCAAAGAACTTAAAGGCGGGAGGATGACATCATGGTGGCAGGCTCAGCATTAGGCAGGAGAAGTAAAAAGAGGACAGGGCTTTTGTACCTTTAATACTTGTACCTTTAATACTTGAAGAGGAAATTCACTCTACAAAGCTATTAAAGGAATAGAAGCCCTGTCCTCAACTACTCTACTTAGCTCTAAACTATTCATGCAAGTTGTAATGTACATAAAGGCTGACCATGTTTACAACTGTAAATGTGGAATTATCTAAATATATTTTAAAAGGATTGCTGGTCAGGTCAGAGCCGCTAACCATAATGCTATCCCTTATCTATTTATGGTTTCCTACACAGAAAGTTCATTTAGAAAGGGCTAAAGGCAAATAACAAAAAGTAAAGGGATCCATTCTGGTTTTGTACCACTTTTTTTCCAGAACTCGTGGACTGTGTGACATAGGAAGGAAGAGAAATTCAATTCAGTTCACATTAAGAGGTGAACCGACCAAATTTGCTCCTTCCCAAACAAACTGAAACACGATCCTTGGAAATTCACACTTCTCTGAACTTTGCAACCCAGTTCTCCAGTCAAGTAATATGCAGATGCATATACACATAAAATGCCTGTACTAGGGAAAAGAAAATACAAAATGCATTCCATCAGGGGGAATTGCTTTGCAAAAATATGTGCATTAGACAAAACTGCATACAAAGCTGTGTAAATTCCCTAAAAGCTGCAACAACAACATGGGAATACTTGAACCTATGCAGGCTGTAAGCCTCCTTAGTTCAAAGCAACAAACTTTCCCCTAATCTTTCTCTCATCCTTGTTCGTAGGTCTGGGATTTTCTGAAAGATAATGTCTTAGGCTTTGATGGCTGTAAACCTCCTTCCATTTACCCAGTTGCTCCTCACAGCAGCAACGATTAACTTGCCTGCCCCATTTTCCGCATCCTCTGTGACCAATCTAGAGAGAGCCTTCCAAACAAAGGAGGAGATGAGTGGCTCTCAGACAAAGGGGTGGGGTGAGGGAACAATTCAGATGATATGCTGCTATGTGGATGCACAGGCTCATTCAAAACCCTTTAGCTGTGCTTGATTGAAAATTGCCAAAAATGGGGAAAACCCATCATTGAAAAATATTTGCCGCCACTAAAGCTACATAATAGCCATAATTTGTTTTAAAGTGCTCCCTTGCACACCTGCCAAGTCACTTGGAAAACTTCACAGGGTAGTAAAATATAAAAAATAAACAGAACAGCACTTGGACTTATCTTGGGAGACATACAGCTTTTGCAAGTCTCCCTTGCACTTCTACCAGCGTGAGTTGTGAATTGTGTCCTGTAGATAAACTCAATTAACTTAACGCTATCACTGCAGTGTTGTCAACTAGACTTATTAAAGGTGAGACCTCTGCCTCTCTGTCAACTGAGTAATGGGGCCAACTGGCTCCAGTGCTTTGCTTTTATCAATCCTGTAGCTGTATATTTAAGTTTGCCACCAAATAGTAGGTTGTGTGTGTGTGTTTGTGTGTTTATATGAATCCCTTCCTGCCCCGGTAGTTGAATGGCTGCTTTGAACATGAGCTGGCTGTTATGTACTGAAGTTCTCACCCTGGGCCAGCAGGAGGATACTGTAGATATTTTTCACTCAGGTCCACATATGGAAATAAGGAATTGAAAGTGATGTTCAGTGATTGGATTGTTACAGAAAGTTTTTACAGTTGCGTTGTAGTGGAGCTCTATATAAGCAGGCTGGCTGAACCCTTCAGTTCAGTTCTGTTCTGGCCTGTGAATAAACAAGAGCTGTTTGAAGAATCGCTGTGTCGTCTGATATTTTCACCCACAACTTAACGCTGGCCTCCATGAAACGGACAGGAGAGTCTTTGGAACATAAGCTGGGTTTAAGGCATGATGAGTTGATGTGAAGACGTAGTTTGTGTTAATTGTGCTTCTTTGTGGATAATGCTTATCACTGGATTCTCCATGCACAGTGCACTGCAAGTCCCAGTGATCAGCTGATTATTAGGATTTGCGGAACACAGCATAAGGCAGTTTCCAGGCCTTGATCACTGGGCTTCTATGCAGTGCTATGCAAGTCTTGATCAGATGCTTCTGTGCAGTGCTATGCAAGTCTTGATCAGATACAGAGAACTATGCAAAAATGAGTCACTAGACGTCATTGTGGCATATAGTGATTGACAGGTGAATGGCTCCACCCATCTGTCAAACTTAGCCCATCAGGGTGGAAAATTCAGTTTCCCATACCGCCTTATGATAAGGGCAGCTCTGTTCTTCCCTCATATGCTGGAATAAATGCCTCTGCTCAAATGGTGCCTGCTGTAAGATGTGCATCTATCATTCAAAATTATTATGATTATAATTATTATTTATTAAATTTCTATATCGCCCTTCATTAGGGGACCACAGGGCAGTTTACAAAATAAAAACACAAATACTGCAAATTTGATCAACCAATTTAAACTCATCAATCAACTAGTCATTCTCCAGTCAAGTGACAGCTGTAGTATGTTTCTATTTTCAAATGTCTGTCATTTCCCATTTGAAAGATGCATGGTGTCTTATTTTAAGGAAATTCAGGGAAACATGTGCTTGCTATTTTTACATTAATGAAAGGAATGATTCTATCAGATACAATACTTACTTACATAAGTTCCAGGGGGCCTTTCTGCTTGCTTATCTGCAACAACTGCTCACTTTTTGGGGGAAAAGAAAGAGTGTCAAGGGCAGTTTGTGACATAAAATGTGGGAGGGGCCATCTATGGTTCAACAGCAACTAAGAATCAAAATCCACAATCATCTGTGCTATCTTGAGCATCCCTAGAAGCTCTTTGAATTTCTGCATCCACACCCAGGGGCATAGTGTGTGTGGGAGGGGTGTGCCAGGCAGGCTGTGGCCCCGGGTGCACAATTTTTGAGTGGGCTTGAGTCAGGTGCCCCCAAGCTAGTAACTCCAGCTTGGTCTCCTCTCTGCCCTCTAAGGGCTATGTTGACCAGCCGGGCTCCCCCCTGCACAGGCAGGCATGCGGCTTAGCGTGGTCCTCCTTTGTTCTTGTGGGGGTGGGGTTAGATACATTGTTTAGTGATTTTGGAGGTCAGATAAAAGACTTCCCCCAAAGGCATGGAACACAATACACTTCTACCAAAAGCTGAAAATAGGAACCTCCACAGCCTTTGCAACATAATGGTGGTGTCATGAATGAGCCAGCCCCCAGGGAAGGTTTGCAGCCAGCTGAAGGAAGCAGCCAGGCACAGAGAGAGTTAACTGCCAGGCAGGATGATGATGAGGAGGAGTTTGGATTTGATATCCTGCTTTCTCACTACCCGAAGGAGTCTCAAAGCGGCTAACATTCTCCTTTCCCTTCCTCCCCCACAACAAACACTGTCAGGTGAGTGAGGCTGTGATGGCCTGGGATTCCGATTCAGAGGCTGAACCAGAGGAATCCCAGCCTGCCCAGGAGTCCCCGCCTCCAGGGCCGGCTGAATTGGGGCAGGGCCTTGATGCTGAAGCGCCTGCACCTGTGTCGGAGCCTCAGGAGCAGGCACCAGGTGATCCCACTCTGGCTCCAGAGGTGGTTGAGGACTCAGTGCCTGCAGGTGAGTCTCCCCCTGGGCCCAGTAACCCTTCAGCCTCTCCTGAACTGCAGAGACTCAGGGCAGAGAGGCAAAGGGAACTGGTTGCTCCCAGGAGGAGTGCTCGCCTTAAGGCCAAGAGAGGCGGGTCTCCTGGGGGCCGGGACTGCCCCTGGCCTCAGAACAGATAAAGGCCAGTCGGCCCGGTCCCAGGTTGTGGGAGCAACGTCGTTGTTGAGTTCCTGTTCCTGCCCGGACCCAGACCTGACTCTCCAGGGCTCCTGTCCCCGCCCGGCTTCCTGTTTCGGACCTCGCCCCGCTCCTTGTGGACTGATTCCAGGCTAGTGACCCAGGACCGGACTTTGACTACGCCTACGGTAACCTTCCCCCCGGGATCAGCACAGAGGCTGAGAGACTTCAGAGAAGTGTGACTGGCCCAAGGTCACCCAGCAGCTGCATGTGGAGGAGCAGAGAATCGAACCTGGTTCACCAGATTACGAGTCCACTGCTCATAACCACCACACCACACTGGCTCTGGATGAGCATTGGCTGGTGCCAACTCCCCTGTCCCTAGGAATGCCGGCTGATAAGGGCTTGAATGAGAGCAAGTTGGAACCCTGCCAATGCTCTTGAGACATGCAAAATGGCATGAACAGAGAAGGAAGCAGTTTAGCAGGCGGGAAAGAGCTAAGAGACAGCTTCTCAGAGAATGGGGAAGAGGCAGGAGCTGACCTTCTCTTCCAAAGGTCACAGAAAATGGGAGGGCAACAAGACAAGAAGCAAAACAAGAGGTGTCAGAAGAGAAAGTTCAGTTGCTTCTGGTCTCGCAGGAAGTACTCTTCTGAAGGGTCATCTTGATTCCTGAAGCCGGAGGCTAGGTTACAGCTGTCTGGAGCTATCTGTTTGTTTTGCAATAAAACCTCTTTTTAATTAACGGCACTTGCTGTGTTATCAAGACAGGAACTGGGACGCATGACAAGTGAGCTTGTAGTATCTATTTTTGCAAGGCATCCATTGCCACCAAAAGATAATTGTCAGGTGTCAGAGGATCCCGCTCCGGTAGGTTGCCAGGAACGGATAAGACAAGCAAAGTTCTTACCAATGCTTTTTATTCAATATTCACAGAGAGAGGCATAGAAATGCAGCCGCTTGAAGTAATGGCATTGCTCCGGGTGAGGCTCCACCCTCCTCCCTCTCTCCCTTCATGCTTCATCACTATGGGTGCTGAGGTGTGCCCTCTGTCTCTGAGCTCTCTGCTCTTCTACTTTCAAGGCCCACTGTGTTCTGTGAAGCGGGGGTCTGGAATGCTTTCTAAAGATACTGAGTCCGTCAACTGTCACTCCCCTGCTGCTGCTGCTTCCTCCTCCTCTCCCATTATTTCCCAGCTTTCCCCCTCATCTGCTTCTGAGCTGTGACCTCCATCAAACTCCTGTTGTGATTCTGAACTGTCTCCTTCTTCTCTAGCAGGACATACTGGGGAGACGGTCTCCACCCTTCCTCCTCTGCCCAGTCTCTGACACTAATTTTAAGGGAAATTTCCTGGAGGCAAGCTGAAATTGTTTTTAAAGATGGATTGCACCATATAGATTCTTATGCTTTTTTTACTTATCAATATCCCTATGTGTGCTGGTCCAGGGGGGAGGTTACCATGGGGCAAGGTCCAGGACCTGAGTTGAGGGTCGGCAGACAGTCCTCCACGGGTGAAGCGGGGTCCACAGCGAGAAGCCGGGCAAGGACAGGAACTCTGGGGGAACAGGACTGGATGCTGGCCAAAACAGCTCTTCAACAACGTTGCTCCCACAACCTGGGACTGGGCTGACTGGCCTTTATCTTCTCTGAGGCCAGGGGCGGTCCCAGCCCCCAGGAGACCCGCCTCTCCTGGCCTTACGGCGAGCACTCCTCCTGGGAGAAACCAGTTCCCTTTGCCTCTCTGCCCTGAGCCTCTGCAGTTCAGGAGAGGCTGAAGGGTTACTGGACCCAGGGAGAGACTCACCTGTACGCACTGAATCCTCAACCCCCTCTGGAGCCAGAGTGGATTCACCTGGTGCCTGCTCCTGAGGATCCGGCACAGGTGCAGGCGCTTCAGAATCAAGGCCCTGCCCCAGCTCAGCCGGCCCTGGAGGCGGGGACTCCTGTGCAGGCTGGGATTCCTCTGGTTCAGCCTCTGAATCGGATTCCCAGGCCATCACACTATGTCAGTTTCCCACCTCATTTGAATATATTCTGTGTTGCCCACAAAGCTGTCTAATACCATACCATATATCTTTGAGGCGGCCCCTTTTGCGTCGTGGCTAGGTCTGCTACTTGGTGATTCAAAAGGTGTCAATTGTTTCAAGCCCTCTCCCATGCGTTCCAGATACTTTGCAAAAGTGCATAGTTGATAAAGTTGCAAGCGGGAACATTTTGTACCTTTCGTCTTTGCCACCAGGTAAGCTTTTGAGATTGCCTTACCTCCTACAAGCAGATATCTAATTATATAGAAACCATTTATTTCGAAATCTGTGAATTGGTTGTATTTATCTGCATGTTGAAATAAGGAGTGATCTAGCAGAGGCATCAGTGATGAAGGCCTAGGAGTCAGTACTGAGTTCCAAATCCACCATGCCATCAATGTTAAAGGTAAAGGTAAAGGACCCCGGACAGTTAAATCCAGTTGCGAACAACTCTGGGGTTGTGGCGTTCATCTCGCTTTACTGGCCGAAGGAGCCGACATTTGTCCGCAGACAGTTTTTCCAGGTCATGTGGCTAGCATGACTAATCCATTTCTGGTGAAACCAGAGCAGCGCACGGAAATGCCATTTACCTTCCCGCCGGAGTGGTACCTATTTATCTACTTGCACTTTGACATACTTTCAACCTGCTAGGTTGGCAGAAGCTGGGAATGAGAAACGGGAGCTCACCCCATTGCAGGGAATCGAACCACCGACCTTCCGATCGGCAAGCCCTAGGCTCAGTGGTTTAGACCACAGCGCCATCCACGTCCATGCCATCAATGTAGAACTGCCATCAATGTTACTTTCCATTAATACCAGTTCTAGATGATGGGATTCTCATTTGCACCTAATAACATCCTCCAGTGAGAAAGTGCTTGAACGAAAGTCAAGAAGAATGGGAAATGTAAAGTATTGTAATTTTGCTCTTTCTTATGCAATGCAACATATATGCAAAGAGACTTCCTGCAGTCAACACCCCACTCTGAAAATAGGGGCTCTGACCATAAGTGCTCACTGTCTGATTGTGTATGCATGGAATACAGTCTTGTCCATGTTGGATCTCCTATTTGAAGTGAAGCTTTTAAAAACTTTTAAGAAGCTATTCCCAGCTGCCCTTTGGTCTGCTTTGCTGGAATGATATGTCCTACAGTGTATGTTAAGGCAATTTGTAATAAACCCCTGCAAGCAAATACCCATCTATAGATTTAGAAGTGTTATTCCAGTGGGATTGTGAAAGTCATTTTCGTTTTGGGAACCTGGCGATATATATCCCAGGTAATGCATTTTAGCAGGTGGGGTGTAAGTGTGTGTGTTGCTGTTACTAACATGTGATCTTCAAAAGTTTTAGTAGTTTGCTTCAGTTCACAGAAGCATCTAAAAGTTCAGCAGGTAATCAGAACCTCTTGAGTCTGCAAAATTGGAATAGCAATCCCATGAAAATAGCTTCCTTCATGAGATTTTTGTTAGCTAGGCTGGAAATAAAGTTCAACCCAGGTTATCCTTTGCTGGAGAGAAAAATTGTCTGAAATTGTGTTGCAAGGGCATCAGAACATACTACATTTGAAACTGGCACAGAAAAGATAAAGGAGGCTGCAGAGACAAACCCAGTTCGATGAATGCAGAGCCAGGGGGGAATCTCTGACACTGAGATTCCTTTCATTGATCCTTCATGCTGAGTTACAGCTGATCAGTGCCCTTGCCATTAAAGGCACTCAGCTTGGATTCTTGACTAGCGCTCAACAGGTTTTAGAGGCATTTAGCACTTAAGAAATATTCAAAGAATGATGAAACTACCGAGGAATCTGTCTTAGACCATTGCTCCACCTAGCTCAGTAGCATCTGCACTGCCTGGAACCAGCTCTCCTGGGTTTCAGACAGAGGTCTCTCCCAGCCCTTTCTGGAGACACCAGCGATTGGAACTGGGAGCTTTTGCTTGCATAGCAGATGCCATCCTACTAAGTTGTTGCACCTCTCCTGCATATATTTCTATGCTATTTTTAGGGCTCACCCACACGTCTTCTTTCCCCTGGGTAAAAATTGCTATTTAGCACACAATAGGAGCATATAACAATTTGGGTATTATCCAGGTTGACAGTTACTCGGACTTAGCATGTTTTTTTGCTTTGAGAAGGGACATGGGTGGCATTGTGGGTTAAACCACAGAGCCTAGGACTTGCCAATCAGAAGGTCAGCGGTTCGAATCCCTGTGACAGGGTAAGCTCCCGTTGTTCAGTCCCTGCTCCTACCAACCTAGCAGTTCGAAAGCACGTCAAAGTGCAAGTAGATAAATAGGTACCGCTCCAGTGGGAAGGTAAATGGCATTTCTGTGTGCTGCTCTGGTTCGTCAGAAGCGGCTTAGTCATGCTGGCCACATGACCTGGAAGCTGTACTCCAGCTCCCTCAGCCAATAAAGCGAGATGAGCGCCGCAACCCCAGAGTCGGTCACGACTGGACCTTTACCTTTACCTTAACTTTTCTTCAAGAAAGGAGTGGGGCAAGGGGGAAACTGCTTGGACTTAAAGGAAAGGGTGGGGGTCAAGCCAAAGACAACCCAGAGCCATGCTTTCTAGGCCTGGGACAAGTGAGACCCCTTAGATTGGCAAAGATATTGTGTTCTAGCTATGGGTCACTAGCGCCTATGTTATAAACCACCCTGTGATCTTTAGATGAAGGGTAGTACAGAAAGTTACTTAATAAATAATAATAATACTTCATTTGCAGATTGTCTGTGTGTGGAGCCTACATTCACAAGCATGTATTTTCAGACACTCCCCCCCCCCAAAAACCCCTGTAATAATGGCCACCAAACTCTGCTTAAAAACCTTCAATGAAGCAGAGCTTAGTTTTTATATTTATTTTAGATGTTTATCCCTCCCTTCAAACCTTTAACAAGGCTGCCAAAACAGCTTCCATATAAGTGATTAAAATCAGGAAATGCAGCATTCAGGCAGGAAAACCAAGCCAATAACCAACATCAACAAGCCAGCATGGAAACAAAGATCTAGGAGGCTATTAGGTTTTTAAAGGGTCTTTAGGCTTTTACTAAAAAGGTTGGTGCAAGGCAAACTTGTTCCAAAGTTAGGGGGCCACAGCAAAAACCTTAGCTCCAATCACTCACAGTGCAGGAAGATGGAAAAGGGGCATTTTAGAAAGATTGCACTATCCAGGCATATAACAACAACAACAACAGCAACAACAACAACATTCATTTGCTCATAGAAGGGAGGAAAATGCATTTTGCCAATTCCTCCTTTTCTCTTGTATTTCCTTGCACCATTAAGGAGAGTGCTCCAGAAAGTTTGAGGACACTTTGGAACAATGTAGGAGGTGACACAGACAGACAAAAGTAGAATCAGCAAAAGTCTATTTGCTTCCCTCTGTTCCACCAGCAGGATCCCTGCACTGGATCAAAAGCTTTCCATGGGCTATGGGGAGATGAAGTCTGGAAGTCAAACCTATTAGTATCATAATAATCTTGATTTGGACCATTTAGTTATATCATTCTTAAATATGGTTTGGTGGTTTCTTTGTTTTCTGCTGTGTGTGTGTGTGTGTGTGTGTGTGTGAAATCTTTCTCTCTCTTCTGTAAAAGATTTCCCCTCACCCTTCCTTACTACACTTTTCAGCTGGCGGATGGCTTTTGGCTTAATGCCTCAAAATTCGCAAGACTCTCAAGGCATAATCCAGCAGAAATGCGTTGCCTTCTGTGTTGTGGTGCTTAATTCACTGCCTCGTACCTGACTCAGAGCCATTGATTTCCTAAATTTCCAGCCTTGCATCTGCCAATGGATACTATGGAAAAGAAAGGAAATCGCTTCTGTATTGGCCTCAGAATCAATCGGCTTTAAGCCCAAGCAATTAACTTCCTGAAACACTGTTGCATCTGCTTGGGGTCTCACCATGTGAGATGAAGAGAATTCTACCACCTTGGTATGAAATGGATGACACTGATTTGAAATTCATTGAGAGAGGATGTGAAGGGCAAGTCTGGGAGTGACAGGAGGAGAAGGTCTGTCAAGTGCTTTTAGCGTTTGGTGTCCTCATTATATGCAATCACAAAGCCATCATGGTCTGCTCTCCTTGGTGACAAAATTGGCAGTGCAGAAAGTATGGGTATACTTCTTGGAATTCCTGTCCTACAAAGTCTCATGTTTAGACTCTTCTGCTTTTCAATGCCCACTTGTCTCCATTTTTAGCCACAGCTCCTTCAGGCAGGATCACATCAATCTATATTATACCATGTGGCCAGTGGTAATGAACTGGCATCATGAAGGGTCTACATAGCCAAACAGATACAATGTTGGCACCTCCCCATTGAGGAGCATTAGCAGTGGAATCTCGTCCACCCAGACTGTAAACACAGCCTATGTGCAAAGATGCTGTATGTGTGATTGACGACCCTGAATATTGCAGAGTACAGTGGACACTCGGGTTGCGAACGTGATCCATGCGGGATGCACGTTTGCAACCCGCAGTGTTCGCAACCTGCAGCGGTGCGTCTGTGCATGCATGGGTTGCGATTTGGCACTTCTGTGCATGCGCGACCGCCGAAAACCAGAAGTAACATGTTCTGGTACTTCTGGGTTTCGGTGGATCCGTAACCCAAAAAACACAACCTGAAGCATTTGTAACCCGAGGTATGACTGTATGAGATCAGAGGCGCCAACTTGTGCCAAAGATTGAGGGGGCTGGGGACATCATGCACAACACACACAATGTTACATGTGGGATGTCACACATACAACATCACATGGCTTTTGGGAGGAGCCAGGGGACAGAACTGAATTCAGTGGCCAGTGGCTTCTCTCTTGAGATTGTCAGCCTTCCATGGCAGAAGCAGCAGGATCTGGCCACTGAAGCCATGCTTGGCCTCCACTGTCCCCTGATGGTAGGGAACATGGGTGGGGGAGCTCAAAAATTGATTGGGGGACCAAAAATGCTCAGATCCCTGGAGTTGGCGCCCCTGTACTCTATTGTGTGTAGAACTTGTGCACTCTTGTTGGCTAGGACATACTTCAGCCATGCTGAGGTGTCTAGGAATCAGGTCCAGAACTGGAATGCCCCAAAGGTGGGTTTAACCGGCTTTGGTCTTCATTTCCCTGCCCGATGGCACAGAATAAACTACAACTCCAGCAAAATCTCATCCATTGCTGAGGTAAGAAAGATGGTGGAGAAGGAGCTGCTCTTTGCTTTTAGACTCCAAAGAAACCTTTGACTATTTGTGTGGCTGGAATAAAGTTCGCTGTACAAAGGTGTCGAGTCACTTCCGTTGCTCCCCCACTTTGACATTTGACCTCAGCCACCAGAAACATGACCATGAGAGAATGTGGCCTTAATGAGCTTAAAAAGGTTCAACATCCCTACCTTGGAGAGACAAAAGACTTCTGGATTGCCCAGGTGGTGAGGCTGCCACAGTGCCTTCAAATGTCTCTCAGAGATGAAATGAGGTGCATACTTGGTCTGCTGCTCTTGGCAGAAAGGTCAAGGTGAAACTGAAGAGGATGTTCACCAATAAGACCTACACATGCCTCCTCTGCCCCCTTTGATCTGGGCCTGGCAGTACCCCAAATATAGAACAAAAGGCAGGATGCTGAAAGACTGACAGAAAAGAAAGGTATTTTTCAAAGTAAGCTGCAACGATTAATAACAGCAACAATGTACAAATAATTTTGACTCAGCTACAGCAATTAATCTGCAATAGCCTTAGTCAGTTCTTTACCTGCTATTTTCAGAGTAAAATAATTCCGGGAAACCAAATGGTTATAATTTCCCCTACTGCTGCTGGGCCATTTGAAAGCTAGATTCAATTGTGAAAGAAAGACTGGAGAGGGGAGGAAATAGGTTTATTTTTTTAACTCTTGCTAGTGTGAGTAAGAATCTCTGGTACAACAGAGTGACCCCTTTTGTTAATATTCTGTCTGTATCTGTCAGATCCAGCAGGCAAACAACTTATATTGCTGTCTTGTGAATCAGCTTGGATACTTGAAGAAAGTCTGAGTGGCACTAGTTATTAACTAACTCTCTCTCTCTGTCAGTGAGCTGAGTGGCAATTGTGTATCTCCCATCTTTTCTGTAAATACATTTGGCTTTGGCTGCACACTGGGATTCTAAGCCAAAATCTTTTGATCAAGACAAGAAGAGCAAGAATCTAGCACAAATTTCTAGGCTATGTTAATCTGAGCATCTCATAACAGTCATCTCTCAGTAAATAAAACTGATCGTCTGTTGGGATAAGTCAGGTGTACATACAGGCCGGGGGTGGAAAACTGGATCCAGGTGGTGCAATAGATCTTTATCTCCTCCACCTAAAGTTTGGCAGGTGTATAGAGCTACCAATGTATCAATCACCTAATGTCACGATGACACCAGGTGATCCACTTTTACCCATGTGTGACTTTGACCCCGATCTCCTAGGTCCTAGTCCAACACTCTAACCTATGGGTAGGCAAACTAAGGCCCGGGGGCCGGATCCGGCCCAATCACCTTTTAAATCTGGCCTGCGGACAGTCTGGGAATCAGCATATTTTTACATGAGTAGAATGTGTCCTTTCATTTAAAATGCATCTCTGGGTTATTTGTGGGGCATAGGAATTTGTTCATTATTTTTTTTCAAATATACTCTGCCCCCCCCAATGTCTGAGGGACAGTGGACTGGCCCCCTGCTGAAAAAGTTTGCTGATCCCTGTTCTAACCACTACCCCACAATGGCTCTTCATTCTGTAGAAAAGGTTCACACCACTCAACATTTTACCTCCAGTCATGGTAATCTATAATGTCCTGTAGGAAGCAGGGAAGCCACATAAACTTTAGCAAAGGGGGGTGGAAATCATTCTAATGTTGATGGAGTTGATACTCTTAGATTAAAACCAGAACACTATTTTTCTACTAGTTTACAACATAGCAAATAAATCATGCTTTTCCTAGCAGGAATGTAAAAGATTAAGGAGGGAAATGGGAGCACCTTTTTCTGTACCTTTCTGTTACAGAACAACACTCAAAAGGATGGGCGAGGAAAGATTCTGTTGACTTTTTCACACAGTCCTATTGAATTACTGAAGTGGTGAGAACAAAGACTATTTCTGTGTGTGCTATGCTTCACACATTTGCTGTGGAGAACTGTAGTATGACCTCACATTACAAAAAAAGACAGGATATGAGGTCATCAACTGACCACCCACAGCTAACAATAGAATTTTCCTAATGTGTCATAGGGAAGGAGGCCGTGATATTTGCATGCTGTCTATCGACTGGCTGCTCTCAGGGCTGCCAGCTCAATCACCCCCAAATATAATTGCCAGAATATTTGATGGTGTGCCTGGGCAGATATCATGAAGTCTGACCAAAGACCTCTGGATCCAAAAGGCATGCTCAAACACGGTGTGTGTGTGTGTGTGTGTGTGTGTGTGTGTGTGTGTGTGTGTAAAGGCTTCTGTACCGAGTGAGACTTCACTGGTGTTGCTCAGATGCTATCTTCTGCCCTGGAGAAATCTGGACACTGAGGTCCAGCTCTGAGGGCCTTCTGGTGGTTCTCTTGCTACGAGAAGTCACAGGGAACCTGGCAGAGGACCGTCTCAGCAATGGCACCCACCCTGTGGAACATCCTCCCATCAGATGTCAAGGAGATAAAAAAACTATACAGCTTTTAGAAGGCATCTGAAGGCAGCCCTGTATAAAAAAGTTTTTAATGTTTGATGTTTTATTTTGTTTTTATATATCCTGGAAGCTGCCCAGAGTGGCTGGGGCAACACAGCCAGATGTGTGGGGTATAAGTAATAAAAATGATGATGATGATGATGATTACCTATGACTACTACGGTGATGGCTATGTTCCACCTACACTGTTAGAGGTAGTGTACCTTTCTATCAGTGTACGGGAACAGATTGCTGGACTAGATGATCTAGGACGGCTTTTCTATGTGGCACTGCCAGGCTTTGCTTCAAAGGCAACATCAGGACCTGCACATGCACTGTTGGTGTATTGCCAAAATAAACTTGCAATGAGCCTTGAAACACGCCCTTGAAGCACACCCTTGAGGCACGCCTAAAACTTCTTTTTAGCAAAAAGTGCCTTTATCAGGGCATGTCTGGAGAAGGAGAGATGCAGTGGAGGGTTAGGCAGTTGGCATTGGTCAGTGTGTCTGCCAGAATATGTGAAAGTCTGTGAGCCTGTCTCTCTGGCCAGATGGCTGAAAGGAGCAGAGATCTGTATACAGTTCTGCATCAGAGAGACGTGGATGGCACTGTGGTCAAAACCACTGAGCCTCTTGGGCTTGCTGATCAGAAGGCCGGCAGTTTTAATTCCCATGTCGGGGTGAGCTCCTGTTCCTCTGTCCCACCTCCTGCCAACCTAGCAGTTTGAAAGCATGCCAATGCAAGTAGATAAATAGGTACTGATGTGACGGGAAGGTAAACGGCGTTTCCGTGCACTCTGGTTTCTGTCACGGTGTACTGTTGCACCAGAAGTGGTTTAGTCATGCTGGCCACATGACCCGGAAAGCTGTCTGTGGACAAATGCCATCTCCCTTGGCCTGAAAGCAAGATGAGCACCACATCCCTTGGTCGCCAATGACTGGACTTAAGTGCCAAGGGTCATTTACCTTTTACCTTTTCATAGTTCTGCATCTTATTTTATACGTAGACCAGTAGTGTTATTCAACTTCTAATGTAAATAATAAAGACTTTAGAGAAGAACTGGATGGGTGAGGTGGTTATTCCTGTCTTGGGAATTCACCAAGAGAAGGTTGAACTGCTGCTGCTGCGAAGACGCAGAAAGACTTTCTGAATAATTCTGTTGAGGTGGAGAAAGGAACCCCAAGAGTTGGAGCTCACACACTATCATGTACCTCAGGCTTCAGAATACCTTTTTGCCTTTCCTCCTGCTTGTCCTCTCAGACTATACCTCCCAGCACTCCCAGCCCTGCTTAACAGGCAATCCTGTTGCTGTATCTTAGACCACCATCCCCCTTCAGCTTGGCTTCATCCTATTAAGGCTGCATTTAATATGACACCAAAAACCCCGTGAGGGTCTGGTAAGTTTTTATACTAATAGGTTTGAATCAGAGTTTCCCCTCGCCCTCTAAAATGGATTCCTCCTTTAAAAATAATAAAAAGGACCCAGGTGGTCCAATAGATATTCTAATTTCCCCCTTCCTTCGCCTGAGATGTGCATAGCTTGGGAATGCAGCCAAGACAGATTCCGTCATCCCAAGTAACTGCTTTTTCCTTAACCACCCGGCAAGAATAGCTCAGGGCAATGAAAGTTCTTGGAGTCAAGTTGTAGGGCATCTCAAGATTCCAATTTTAAATATTCAATGCACTTTGCTACATGACCTCTGTTTAACGCATTATAATCACAAAATTATTCCATGGCAGAGCTATTCAGGTGACTGCACTTTTTAACTGTAGCGTTCAGAAAGGCACTTGCCACTGATTCAAATAGGAGTAAAATTTTATCTCGGACAAATGAATGTGCTTGAAAGAATTGTGCTGAGAAAGGAGTGGGGGGGGGAGAAGAGAAATGATTCCAGATTTTAATGGATTTTGCTAAGTATGAAATTAATCCTCTCCATTTCTTTTAGAAATATATTGTGGGTTTCCCCCTCCCATGAAGCAGACAATTGAAGTTATGCTTGCCTGCTCTTTCCTGTATGCATCCTCTGACAGTTTCTGTTATGAACAATAACCTTTAACAAAATGCCACATACTTTACATAAACTTAAACTTGGTATCAAATAGCTCACTTAAAATTAACCCCGTGACTTGACTGGTGCTTATCTGACCCCTGACACCAGATTAGTACAGTACAGTACTTTTCGGCATTCACTATGACCCAACAGTGCAGTGAATATGGGTGGCCTTTTTTCATTGTATACACAAGAAGCACAAACAGCTCTAGGGCATTTTTAGACCTGAACCTGCACTGTGGAAACTTCCCGCCAGAGGTCTATCTGACCTCATCACTGGCCACCTTTTGGCAAGCAATTGAAGATGTGGCTCTTTCAGCAGACATTTGTTTTCCATGTTCATTGGCACATAGGAAGGTGCTTCATACAAAGCCAAGAGCAATGGTTAATTTACCTTAGCAACATCTACACTGGCTAGAAATGGTTCTCCAAGGTTTTCCAAGTCCCACCTGGAGATGCCAGTGCTGAAATAAGAGAACTTCTGCATTTACAGCATGTAATTCACTTACTGAACTATGGCCTTTCCTTTAATGAAAAGATGCTCAAATACAAGGAAGGAAAGAGTGACTTGGTTATATGGCCACTTGGTGCTACAAAGATGTTTTGAAGCAAACACCTGACATTAAGTTGAAGAAGTGTAATTATTGACTGTATGTTACTGAATTTGGGATTTAGTAGCTTTTAAGTTAAGCGGGTGACACTGTGGTCTAAATCACAGAGCCTAGGGCTTGCTGATCAGAAGGTCGGCGGTTTGAATTGCTGCGATGGGGTGAGCTCCCATTGCTCGGTTCATGTTCCTGCCAAGCTAGCAGTTCAAAAGCACATCAAAATGCAAGTAGATAAATAGGTACCGCTCTGACGGGAAGGTAAACACCATTTCCGTGTGCTGCTCTGGTTCCTCAGAAGCGGCTTAGTCATGGTGGCCACATGACCCGGAAGCTGTACGCTGGCTCCCTTGGCCAGTAAAGTGAGATGAGCGTTGCAACCCCAGAATTGTCTGCGACTGGGCCTAGTGGTCAGGGGTCCCTTTACCTTTACCTTTAAGTTTGTTGAAGTTGTTCGTTTGTTTTTACTTGGTGTTGTAATCATTGTTCACTCATAGGGGTAAGTGAGGGGGTGTTTTTGATGAAAAATAAGTGATAAAGAACATTTCAAATAAATAAATGAACTTTTTAATGATTCTTTTTAAACTTAAAAAAATGTGAAAGAATGTATTGAGGAGAAACATGACCTGCGGCTTGTGAGATATATAAACGAAATGAGTTGTTTAATGCACAATTGCTAATTGAAAAAAAAATAACAACAGAATCTCACTGACACTGAAGAACAAATTAGTACAGAAGCTATCTAGGCAGACTTCCTTTATACAAAGTGTAATTAAATTAGAATGAAGAGTACATTTTTATAGTTTTTCTTTTCTTTTCTTAAGGCATAAGTCCAAATCAGCAAAACAATGAGTCCATGCACAAGGTTCATTTTGCCACTTGCTGCTACATAGATGCTTTCAAGCAAGCAGATGATACTGGAATGGATTTAAACAGAACAAATGCAATTATATGCTGCATCTGCCCTCCCCATCAGGAGAATTGCTTTGGGAGGAAAAACAGTGTGCAGCTACAATCAAAAGATAGGAAGCAGGCTGTGGGATTTGTGATTTGGGTGAGTGTTACATAAATATCACTGGTGTGTATCCACCTCAACCCCTCACACATTGCTACAGGGAAGTGGCAAGGTGTTGGGGGAGGGAGAAATAAGTTTGGGGACAGATTCTCTGTTTTCTGATATAAATTGCAAATATGGTTGGGGAGAAATTTAAATCATATTTATAGGTGAATCTACCTAATTCGCACTTTTCAAAGCAAGACACAAATCGAAATATAGCCTTTCCTCAAAATGCACACTTCTCTGAATTTTGCAGTGCACTTTGCCAGCCAAGTTACATGTGTGAAAATACATATACTAGGTAGGATAAAGCATTCCTGAAATGCATAAATTAAGAGAAACATTATATTAGGGGAAATTGTTTGGAGAGAAAAAATGTGTTTATTATGAGAAATTCACACTAAAATGCTGGTGAATTTTCAGGAGCATTAACATAAATAAATACAACCCACAAAATGATGTGGAAGTGGCAAACTGAACTTATGATTTGAAAAATGACAAAATTAAAGAAATCAAGTAGACGTATTTGTCCATTTCTACCTTGCACCTTTCTGACCAATTATATTTCCCTCCCTAAAGCAAATAAACTGAAAACAAATTGCCCCCAGGTTGACCCTTGCCTTGTGGGGTCCCATCTGTAATTGTGAATGAGCATTTAGGGGAGAGGATTTCCTATCTCAACTGCTTCCTCCATTCAAATGTTTCAGCACTTGCTTAATAACTGGAGCACCTTTTTAAGAGACAGATAATTCAATGGCATGCACCCTGCTTTACCATTAAGAAGACTGGGCTGACATTCAGAGGCCAGGCCTCTCAGAAAGAAGCAGGATCTCACTGTGAAAAAGCCAAGGCATATGAACTGTGGGGCAAAGCAAAACAAACATCAAAGCTGAGGCTGGTTCCAAAAAGGCTCCCCAGAGAAGTTTCGGTGTTTTGAGGGTAAATAGGGGCTGGGTGCAGCATCTTAAAAAGCAGAGACATCACCCTGCCAACAAAGGTCCGTATAGTAAAAGCTATGGTTTTCCCAGTAGTGATGTATGGAAGTGAGAGCTGGACCATAAAGAAGGCTGGTTGCTGAAGAATTGATACTTTTGAATTATGGTGCTGGAGGAGACTCTTGAGAGTCCCATGGACTGCAAGAAGATCAAACCTATCCATTCTGAAGGAAATTAGCCCTGAGCTCACTGGAAGGACAGATCCTGGAGCTGAGGCTCCAATACTTTGGCCACCTCATGAGAAGAGAAGACTCCCTGGAAAAGACCCTGATGTTGGGAAAGATGGAGGGCACAAGGAGAAGGGGACAACAGAGGACGAGATGGTTGGATAGTGTTCTCAAAGCTATCAGCATGAGTTTGACCAAACTGCGGGAGGCAGTGGAAGACAGGAGTGTCTGGCGTTCTCTGGTCCATGGGGTCATGAAGAGTCAGACACAACTAAATGACTAAACAACAACAGGGGCTGGGTGTATAGAGAACGTATGGCAGGGCTCTGGGGAATGAGTGCAGGATCAGGAACAATGACAGAAGCCCCTTTCTACTCTCATGTGAAGGGCACAGCTTGGAGCAAAAGTGAGGATGTAGTTCTCACTCAACCCTTGATGTGTTCCAGTGCTAGACCATCCACTGATGTATGTGCACTGACTGCAGTTAGATGCAAAAGAATTACCAAAGGTAAAGAGTGACACCATTTGCCATGACATATTTAGCAAAAGCATCACATATGGTGTGGATCTGATTCCAGGAACAACGCTGCAAGGTTCAGCTTTTGAGGAGATGAGGGAGCGCAGTGGACTTGGCATCTTTACCTACAAGGAATACCTGCAAAGCAGTAGATATCAGATCCCCAGATTTCTGTGGAGTATTAGCTTCAGCCAACTTGGAGCACTCCCCCTCCCATTTCTTTGTCTTCGAAACTGCCTCACACGCAATCCAACTGGCAGTCATCTCAGGTCCTGTCCTTGCATGTGAATTCCCCGTGCCATTAAAGGACATTAAATGTTATTTCATCAAATCTTGGAATCTAATCAGGCATCACTTGAAGGTAAAGCCATAGTGACAGGCCCGTTTACAGCAATCAGTCAACAAACTCACAACAGCAGGGGGCCGCACATTCAGACCAAATCTAACTATGCTGTGGCAGATTAACATTCATCCAAGTGATGCTTGTAGTCATTTTAAGCACTCACAATTTATTCTAAGCCATGACTGAATAGACTTTCAAAATGGATGGACAGAGCAGTCCAAATTCCTGATCTGCCATGCAGGAGAAGTTTTGGATGAATCAATGAAGTCCCTCTCTCCTCAGGTCTTCCTGGCTGTGATACGGAAGTTCCACAGCTGTGGAGATCCCCATTCCATCTGCTGGAATCATGGATGAGTAGAAATTGCTGCCAGCGGCATCTCCCCTGATAACAGGAAGTATTAAGACCCAAAATGGGCACTTTGGGAAGCAGGGAATGGAATGGGAGGTCCTGTGGTGGTCAAGGAGCCACAGGTTCTTTAAATGGCCAAATTACCATGGGGCCTGATGTTGGTCTGTTTGCTGCACCAGCTTCATAGCTGTCAACGTTTTTCCTTTTTTAAGGGAAATTCCCTTATTCCGAAAATGAATCCTCGCAAGAAAAAAAAGTTGACAGCTATGACCAGCTTGGACCTGACATAGCAAAACAGCCTGTTTTTCCTGGTTGGCATGAGTAGCAGGGCTGCAGATGCAGAAGTGACTCCACTGCTGCCTAGCTGGGGTTAGGATTACACCCTAAACCAATCATTTAAAGCCACAGGACTGCAAGTGTTCCTTTGTTCTTATGGTCAAATTCCAACTTCATTTCTAACACAATGTTGACACATTTCTTTACAACTGAGGGTAAGCATGCCAAATCTATATTGTAAAACTCCTGCAGTTTATTTGTTTTAATAGGGATTTAGGGTTGCTCAATTTGAAATAGCATCAAAAGGACACCTGACTGTCTCCTGAATGGTGTAGACTGGTGTTTCCCAACCTGGTGTCTCCAGCTGTTTTCAGACTACAGTTCCCATCATCCCTGACTACTGGTCTTGCTAGCTAGGGATGATGGGAGTTGTAGTCCAAAAACAGCTGGAGACCCAAAGTTGGGAAACACTGGTGTAGACCTTGAAGTTGTCTACCAACAGTCTCGGTGCTAACTGAGACAGCAAAAGTTACTTGGTCACCATCTTCCCCTTTGTGGTGAAATATATTACAATTCTATTTAAATGATATTCTCTTCCCCCAAAATTTACCTGCATATATTGCATATTTTAGGTAACTCTATGCTCTGTTAAAGGATAATTTTTGTATTGACATTTTCTAGAAAAGGAAAGGAAAGACTTCCTGTGCAAAAAGGGAGAAAAAAGGTGTGTATTCAACAACACCTGAATATTTAGATATTTGCAATTTGACAAGCGTTTGGAGGATTTTAATACCAATGGAACAATGAATGGTAAGCAAATCTGATTCAAGGGAATCCAAAAGATAATTACACCTTTCACCAGCCAAGTATCTTATTCATAAAAATTAACTGTACCATGGGCTGGCGTCTGTGTTTAGATGGGTATTAGAAAAGACACATATTCCCTTTGCAATGTTTTCAGTAGTAGAATGGGCTCCCTTGGTTAAAGAAAAGTCCTTTATCTTTCTAAGTGAGAATAAGAAAACAATTTTGTACCAGCTTTATCAGCCTTAAGTAATCAAAATGGAATGATTTTCCCCTGGCTTTTCCATGGCCTTAATTTCTGACAGATTGGCTGCAGGTTGGTCGCAATGCATGATAAGCCTGAATACTCTCTCCCAACATCTATCTGATGTTCTGGTTGAGACACAGATTATTAAATCATGGAACTGTCTGCCTGTTCGGGGTGAACATGCTGCATCTCCACAGACTGCACAACATTTAAGAGCACAATTGGGAGCACGAATCTGCCTGCCCCTTTCCCAGGTGTCGTTTTTACAGTCTGCATTCTCTATTCACAGGGGGATTCTGATATGCTAATAGGGTGTATGACCAAAATTAGGCAGGCACTACATTTTATTTAAGAGCTACAATGCACACTGGGCTGTTGGGAGGCCATGTGCGTTACTTTACAGAAGGCAATACTTTATTTGAAAGCTCCTAGCATGAGAAAGGCAACCTTGTTTAAAGAAGTATAATTAGAGAGAGCTGCAACCCTTAAGCTGTCCATCACCAGTTAGCAACAGAACAATGCACTGAGCAGGCACACAGGTGACCTAGTCACAGACATCCCCCTCCAGGTGTGAAGTACTGTATTTCTGTTTAAATTACAGGAATTCTTTCTAAATATGCATCTATGCATATGCAAGTGTTCTACAAATCTATCCCTCTTCTTTGGCTATGCATTTTTTGGGGGGATGCAGCAGTGGTCACCTGTACTGGTTGGTGATGAGTCTCATATCCGTTACACACAGTGCTGGAATTACGTATAAGCTAAACAAGCTATAGGTTAGGGCCCCATTATTTTGGAGGCACCCCCCCAAAAAAAAATTAAAGGGAAAAAACCTGGATGTAGATTTTGGAAATCTAACTTACATACAGCAACAGTGTTTTGTGTTGTGTGGGCTCCTATGCTGTAAGTAATGGGCCCCGTCTGCTAGCCTGCTCCCTAAAATATCATTGGTTTGTTCCTTTCTATATATAGGGTGCCTACATTCTGCATGGACTGGTTCATAAATTACTATTAAGCATAAATTCAACACAAAAAACAGCAATAATTTGTTGTTGACAAAGGACAGCTGGACACATGAAGGGCCCCATTACCTTCAGTAGCTTAGGGCCTCATCAAACGTAAATCTGGCCCTGGTTACACAGGTCTGTTGGGAGCTCTTTGTCAACAATAGGGGGTCCAGCGACATGCTTTTTAAATAACATATGACACTGGGAAGTTAAACATCAACATTCCAGTTCAATAGTTCCAATTCAAGCAGCCCAGTTTATGTATGTGTCATGGACTGGTTGGACACAGAAGGATGGTGGCAGAAAGCAGATGGGGAACCACCAAGCGAAGATGACTCAGAGCCCGGGAGTGGTGTTCACTTTCCTTCTTTTGCAGAAGCTATATCTCTTTTCCAGTACTGGTGCCTACAATGTACAACTTCTGGCCTTAGGATGCCTGCCTTCTCCCCATTCTAACAATGACAGTTGGCATTAGGATGACTATAAGTACCATTGCGGGACGCGGGTGGTGCTGTGGTCTAAACCACAGAGCCTAGGGCTTGCCGATCAGAAAGTTGGCAGTTTGAATCCCCGTGATGGGGTGAGCCCCCTTTGTTCGGTCCCTGCTCCTGCCAACCTAGCAGTTCGAAAGCATGTCAAAGTGCAAGTAGGTAAATAGGTACCACTCCGGCGGGAAGGTAAACAAGGTACCACTGTACTATTACAATAATTTTACATAGCAAAACAAATGAAATAATAAAATAAAATAAAATAATTTTGTATGTAAAATCCAATAGAGATACAGACAGGGTGAAAATATTTCTTTTTCTTTGGCGATCACTCATAGCCGAATAAGATTGTCTTCCATAAACACGGATTTAACAATGAGTCCATAAGTGACTGTGTTGGCCAATTCTGGATGCACACGTCCTTCTACAGTGGCGACATTGGTTTCCAGGAGGGAGTTGATCACGGTGTGGATTTGCCAAGCATGCCTTCCTCTTAGCACGTTTCTTCCTTGCGTCCTGAGTTCGAGCGTCTTCAAAGCCTATGGCACCTTTGGTAAAGACTGTTCTCCAATTGGAGCGCTCGCAGGCCAGTGTTTCCCAGTTGTCAGTGTTTATACTACATTTTAAAAGATTTGCTTTGAGACAGTCTTTAAACCTCTTTTGTTGACCACCAGCATTATACTTAAAGGTAAAGGTAAAGGTAAAGGGAGCCCTGACCATTAGGTCCAGTCATGACCGACTCTGGGGTGGCGGTGCTCATCTCACTTTATTGGCCGAGGAACCACCCAAAACAGAGTTTGGGCCCTTAAAATGGAAGCCAGAATGTAAAGGAAGCTTATATCAATTACAATGGTCAATATAAGTTAATCACATAGCTATAGCGATTAACCCACTGTGTTGCATGATGTTCCACTCCTTGCATCCGCTTCTATAATAACAGCCAAACTATGACACCCATCCATGCTCCCCCAATTTCACTGCCTACTTTGGGCAACTCTAAGCACCTCCAGTGAACCCTCCTCTCTTCATCTATTCAGTTAGTATCTTATCTGGCAATCCCTATGCTGTAACAGGATTTTCTGAGGAAGGATTAGGCAAAAGCAGTAGCTGCTCTCAATCTGTCCATCGTCTCAGAACGACAGCTCATTTTCCTGTCTCTCTGGTGAAATTGCTCCAGTACCTAACTGTTTTTCCTCCCAGGTCCAGCCACTTTCCCCAAGGTACAATATCTAAATCTGTAGTGTTTAAGCCTCACATTTTAAGTAGGTCATATTTCATTTGATATATTTTTTTAAAAAAATACATAAAAAACAGCCAAATAAAATACATACCTCATTTGGCCTTTCAATTTTCTTTTCATGTTCTTTTCAGGAATATACATGACTTGTTGATTGTTAAGACGCCAACTACTTTTCTTTTCTTTTGCCTTTTGCCTTCATTAACACATGTTCAGGAAGAAAACCTGAAAAACATGAGCCCCAGGCTCCTACTCTTGTTAATCTGGCCCTGTGCAACCAGTCTAATGCACTCAGCCTAACAGCTTTCATTAGCTCTGGAAATGACCTTAGAAAATCTAATCAGGTTTTAGCTGTCACAGACAGTTACAGAGGAAATTTGACTTTCTTTTGTATAGAGTTTTCGCATTTATAGGAAAGTATTGTTCATGGGAATATTTTAATCTGCTGCTCTGGGATCTGAACTTCTACAATAGGCCCAATTTCAAAAGCCCTCTGCAGATGATCTGTTCGGACTTCAAGAAAGGGTGATTTCTCTCTTACTTAGCAGACTACTTGGATGAAAGAGATAGTAAAAGTGTGTGTGCATGTGCGAGTGAGAGAACAGGGGTGTCAGAAAGAGAAGCAGGAAATGGGGGTGGCAGAGAGAGCTGATAGCAGATGCCCAAGGGAGGACAGCAGAGGCTATGGAGAAGCCATGGAGAGGCAACTGGATACTCCTATATGGAGGTGTTGACTGTGATAGAGAAGAAACAGGAAGGGAGGGGAGGGCAAAAAGGATAAAAGGTTATTATATGTGGTGGCAATGTAAAATTATTAAAAAGGTCTGGGAAAAGACATACAGTCATACCTCATGTTACGTCCGCTTCATATTACATTCTTTCAGGTTATGTCCCGCTACGACCCAGAAGTATCAGAAAGGGTTATTTCCGGGTGTCGCCGCTCGCACACGCGCAGACGCACAAAATGACATCACACGCACGCGCAGAAGTGCAAATTGCAACCCGTGCGTGTGCAGACGTGCCGCTGCGGGTTGCGTTCCTTTCATGTTGCAAACGGGCCTCTGGAACGGATCCCATTCGCAACCAGAGGTACCACTGTATAAAGGAATGTGGGGGGAAACGTTGTTAAAAAATTTAAGTTATGATGGACTTATTGAATGAAAGACTTTGTTCCTGTACTTAAAAGTGAACGCCAGGACCAGCCAGCTCCTATTGAAGGAAGAAGTCTCTGCCAAAGAAGATATAGAAGATTGGCAAGATAAATTATTGAACTATGCAAGAAACATTAGTTAATCTGAAACCCAATAAAGAAAGAGGACTTTTTTTTGGGGGGGGAAGGTGGGGCAAATGTTTAATGAATATCTTTTGAGCTTTGTGTATAGTTTTTGTACATTAGTATAACTTTTAAAAGTCATTTGTGACAAGATGAAGAAGGTTTAAAATTGAATTACAGTGGTACCTCGGGTTACACTGGTACCTTTAGGTTACAGACTCCACTAACCCAGAAATAATACCTTGGGTTAAGAACTTTTCTTCAGGATGAGAACAGAAATCACACAACGGCGGCGCAGCGGCAGCGGGAGGCCCCATTAGCTAAAGTGGTGCTTCAGGTTAAGAACAGTTTCAGGTTAAGAACAGACCTCCGGAACGAATTAAGTACTTAGCCCGAGGTACCACTGTATTAAGAATATACGGCTTTAAGGACGTACGTGAACGAGTATTAAACAATGGAACCAAGAGGAAGAGTGGAGGGAAGTCAAACAAAAATTATGGTTAAAAATGTTGTTCATGATGCTTTTGTTGTTATATTTGGAAAATTAATAAAAAGTTATCAAAAATGACACTGGCTCACCCTCCTCCCCAAGTTCAAGCACTGGCAGTGCTAGCAGGGGCAATAGCAACATTTCGGGATCAAATCAGAAGCCAGGATGGCTTTCTTAATTCCAAGACTGTCCCTGGAAAACAGGGGCACTTGGAAGCTATGCAGTGGCTACAGGAGCTGTAGAGAAAATGCCTACATGCAGAGAATATGACATTTAAATTCAGGATTTTTTTGCCCCTGAGCTATAGCCGTGCTGTCAGCTGTTGGAGAACTAGGTTGCTTGACTGACCCCCTCCTTCAACTGGCAAGTGAACGAGGCAATCATAAACCTTCCAAGTTTGTCTGCAAGAGATTATCACCGAAGTCAGGAGTATGAGGGCAATAATTTTGTTTTCCTTTAGTTTCATGGGTTTCTGGTTTCAGGCTAGCCATTGAAATGGCAACATGTCTTTGTGAGATGATTTAAATTTCTAATGGAAAGCTAAAAGGTTGCAGTTAGATTAGCTGAAGAGATCTTGTTAAACCTCAGTGTGTTTTTGCCAGTTGAACTTAAGCAGCCAAGAGTAAGCACTACTGATTTCAATGGAGTTATCTCCCAGGAAACTATGTTTATGATTACAGTCGTGCTGATCCTAATAAACTGGACATTATACAGTACTGTGTACTGCTGCTCTTTGGCGTGTGCTTATAAAGGACAGGTGCAGATACTTGGGTTTTTGGACTCTTGTTGGACATATGGCTATGGACTCTCATTGGGCTATGGGTAGAGATAGAAGGGAAATTAATGCAAACCTAGTTAATTCCCACTTCTCAAACCAATACATGCATCAGAATGGAGGTGTATTTTAAAATTGGCATGTTTATGAATTTTGCAATGCAGTTCTTCAACAAAAAAATGTATACAGAAAAGTCTGTATTTGGGGAATGTGTGCATGAAAATAGCACTAAAAACACTACATGAGAGAAAATTGATTGCAGAAAAATGGTATCTTAGGGGAAATGCTGACTAAAATGTTGGCAAATTCACTCAAGGAAGGTGTGGAGCAGGGCTAGTATAGGAATAACGGAGATGACATGAGGTTGAATGCAGGTGAGCTGTGCAGAAGCACAATGGCAAGCATGCTCCAAGCAAGCTGCCGGCTAGCTCTGCTGAGGCTCCTTTTATTAGTAAAAGTCAACAATTGGAAACAGTAGTGAAACCACCCTGAACTTTATGTATTTCCATCTAAGCACATTTCCAGCATTAGCAAATACATGTGTCAACAGTCAGTCAGTGGATGGAACCGCTGGAATAATAATAATAATAATAATAATAATAATAATAATAATTTATTATTTGTACCCCGCCCATCTGGCTGGGTCTCCCCAGCCACTCTGGGCGGCTTCCATAAAAACCAAAAATACACTAAAATATCACAGATTAAAAACTTCCCTGAACAGGGCTGCCTTAAGATGTCTTCTGAATGTCAGGTAGTTATTTATTGCTTTGACATCTGATGGGAGGGCGTTCCACAGGGCAGGCGCCACGACCAAGAAGGCCCTCTGCCTGGTTCCCTGTAGCTTTGCTTCTCGCAATGAGGGAACTGCCAGAAGGCCCTCGGCACTGGACCTCAGCGTCCGGGCAGAACGATGGAGGTGGAGACGCTCCTTCAGGTATACTGGAATGACATTCAGAAAGTCTGCACGTCAATCAATCTCAGCAAGACCTGTAAGAAACAAGAAGAGCTTGATTCAAAAGCCGAATGCTTAACTCTCACTGCAACAGAGGTAATCAAGAGGCAGAGTTCCAAGTCCAAGAAGAGTTTCAATCAGCAAATCAGTGTGTCTCAGATGAAAGTGGACAAGGTCCAGATTATTGGGGTGAACTGTTCCTTTGCTGTGTGCCTGGACCAGGATGAGAAGAAAATTCTGCAGAGTGTCACCAGGTGTGAAGTCTCTGCATGCTACAAGCCCAAGACCAGTGAGCCCTGCATTGAGGAGAACCCCTGTTCACTTCTCCCTACCCTTAATTCCTCTGACTTCTGCTCTCTTCTCTGCTTACCCATTGCCACCTTCAGTGGGGCACTGCCCTAGGGAGTCAGAAAGAATGGAGTGAGTGAACTGCTTCCAACTCCCAGTGCTGATCAAAGGTGCTACCAGGCATCCAATGGAGATGGACCTCCACTGAAAGAGGAAAACCCATGGCATGCGTTTTCCTACCCATGCTGGATAGCTTGGCTTCAGCAGAAGCAGGGCATGGTAGTCCTCCCAGAACTGGGAAACAAGCACTTGACACCCCTGGAATATGAAAGGGTTTGGTGTTTTTTAGGGGAAAGAATATCTACCATCTGTGGTTCCCCCATGAGTGCTGGAGAGAGAGAGAGAGAGAGAGAGAGAGAGAGAGAGAGATTGCAGATGACATGGCATGAATGTGATGGGGGCACATCTGAAATGCAGAGAAGTTGGAGGGTTTGACTGGCCAGTTTCTGCTAAGCCATTGAAAGACTTCATTGAGAGTTAGAGAATTGCAGCTGTCTGCTCCCCCTTTTTAACAGGGCATTGTTGATGTGACTGGCCCAGGGCAGGGCCTGACAGGCCTATAAGAACTGCTGCTGTGGCTACCACCGAGGAGGACTCCCCTGCTCAGCGCCTGAGAGCCCCAGTCCTGCCACCCACAGTCCTGCCCAGGGCGGGGCCTGATGGGCTCTATAAAGGACTGCTGCCACTGCTGCTTCTGGGCAGAGAGGGCTCTGGTTTTTTTTTTGGGGGGGTGTTTTTTTTTACCTATGTCATTTTAAACTCTGATATGAATGGTGTATTCTTAGTTTTAGATTTTGATTTATGTGGAAATTGTTTCCCATTTGGTTGTGTATTTTTTTTGATGTGGTTTATTTATTGTTTATGACTTTTGTAATTATGTAAATCTTGTTATGCTGTAAGCCGCCTTGAGCATTGTTTTTTTAACTGTGGAAAGGCGGCATACAAATAAAAAATGATGATGATGATGATGATGATGATGAACAGGTGCTTCCCTCAAATGTTCCCTCCGATACTTGATTATGTCTGTGTCCCCCGTCATGCTCCAGCCAAGCGGTATGTCTAACAAACAAATTGTGAGAGGACAAAAGGTCAGGGGGAAACCCTGTTTTCTAGCCAAGAAGGCAAAAGGTCAGGGAAAGCAGGCACAACGCTCCTTGACATACTGTTGCATGTCTGGTGCGAGGTTTGCCTTCACAAAGCAGAGCGTTACCTCCACAGGCTAGTGTTGGATATGGCTTGGGGAGAATTCAGAGGATGTGATAGAATGGACTGGAGAACTATGTTTGGCCTCCAGGACTGAGGTTCCTCGCCCCTGCTATTGACTCAACATCCTTGACTTGAATCATAAAGATATGCTAGGAGCTTCAATTCTTAAATTGTGTTTGCCTTCATTGCATGTCTGACAAAAAAGATAGCATGTTCGGCTCTTAGAATCAAAACTGTAGAGTTGGAAGGGACACCAAGAGTAATCTAATCTAACCCCCTGCAATGCAGGAATCCCAGTTCTTCTTCTTCTTTGGCCATCACTCGTAGTAGAGTAACATTGTCTTCTATAAACATGGTTTCAACAATGAGTCCATAAGTGACTGAGGAGGCCAATTATGGATCCACACGTCCTTCCACAGTGGGGACATTGGTTTCCGGGTGGGAGTTGATCACGGTGTGGATTTGCCAAGCGTGCCTTCCTCTTAGCACGTTTCTCCCTTGCGTCCTGAGTTTGAGTGACACCTTTGGTAAAGGCTGTTCTCCAACTGGAGCTCTTGCAGGCCATTGTTTCCCAATTGAAGCATCCACGACAGATGGCCATTCAACCTCTGCTTAAAAACCTCCAAGGAAGGAGAGTCCACAACTTCCCAAGGGAGTCTGTTCCACTGTCTCACAGTTCTTACTGTCAGAATGTTTTTCCTGATGTTTAGCTGGAATCTTCTTTCTTGTAACTTGAAGCCATTGGTTCGAGTCCTGCCCTCCAGAGCAGGAGAAAACAAGCATGTTCCCTCTTCCATGTGACAGCCCTTGAGATACTTGAAGATGGCCATCATATCTCCTCTCAGTCTCCTCTTTTTCAAGCTAAACATCCCCAGCTCCTCCAACCATTGCTCATAAGGCTTGGTTTCCAGAGCCTTGATCATCTTGGTTGCTCTCCTTTGCACATGCCCCAGCTTGCCAATTTCCTTCTTAAATTGTGGTGCCCAGATAGAGGAGGTAGCCATGAAACTTGCTGGATGACTTTGGGCCATCTGGTGAACATCTAAGTCCAAATACTTTTCTTCCCTTGTCTGGAAATGTCACTCCACCCACATCTATTTTTCATTTTGAATTGCTTGCTTGTATTTTGATATCACGACAGCTTATGGCCAGGAAAATAAAACCCAATTGCCTGACTGATAAGTCCAATTTCAATCATAATAATTGACAAGGTGGGTGGTAATTAAATCCAAATTAAACTGAATGAAAAAGTTTGAAATAATTCATCATCAAGAGCAAATAAATAAATAAATAAATATGCATATTAATATGTAGATTGAATTATGATTAGTGAAGTTGCATGAAAGAGTGATTTATTTCAGTTGCAACATTGATTTGACAGTTCTTTAACATATAGATTGCAACTCATATTAGTTTCAAATGACTACATTTTGGTCTTAATGCATTTAATTTGTTATGACCATCGAGTATTTCCCACATTTTTTAAAGTAGATATGTACTTTGCTTCTGAACTGAAATAGAACACACACTTTATTTTTACTTCCCAAGAAATGTATCTTTTTATAGAAAATTAATCTCACACACCCTTTCTAAGCCTGAATTTCTACATCAGTCTAAATTCCAAGCATGCCAATATGGGTGTGTTGTATAGTTTTAGGAGATTTATATTCCAGTTTTTGACTGCAGCCCTCAAAGATGCTCACAACATTGATACAAATGCAGCAGGTAAACCAAGAACTAGGGAGGAGAAATTTGATCAGCTTGCATTTTAATGGGAGCCGACCTAATTGGCGTTTCCTAAGTAGCATATTGAATACAAAAACTAAAACAGAACTATCCTTAGACATTTGCAGTTTGTGCAAAATCTAGAGGCCTGTAAAACAAATTCACTAGGGGGCTGACAGTGGCAAGTTCTGCTTCTCTTCTGACAGCTGGCTTAGTTTCTATGCTGATAACAAAAGAGGAGGGACCATGAAGTCCATGTCTCTTCTGCCAGCTCACTCTCTTGTCTACATAAAATTTACAGAGCTACAGTTTCCATAGTTTCCTGGGAAAAGGAACTGACAGAATTGTGGCTCTGGGAGGGGAATAGGCGCAGAGGGGGAGAGTGACTGGTTTAGTTGCACTGGGCACCACAACTATGATGTAGAATGGAAGGCGAGAGGCTGGGGGTGGGCGCCAAATTTTGGCATCACACAAGAAGCCGCTGACATTTGAGACCCCAAAGTCCACTACTGATAGGAGTCTCTTAACAATTCTCAGCCCCCTTAAAAGTCCACAGCCTCCAGGATTCTTTGAAGGAAGCCTAGTTGAAGTGGTATTATATTGGTTTACATGTATAGTGCAGTTGGGATCATGTTTTATTCTACATGCAATTTTTGCCTCTGTTGATTGCAATTATTATTCTTTTGCTAACCTGACCTTGGTTTTTTTAAGGGAAGATCATTATTGCTTATACAGTGGTACCTCCGGTTGCAAACAGGATCTGTTCCGGAGGTCCGGCCACATCCCGAGGAATTCACAACCGGAGGTGCCACTTCTGTGCATGGCGTGGTTTAGCGCTTCTGTGCATGCGTGCACGGTGAAAACTGGAAAAATACTTCTGGGTTTGCCGCCTTCGCATCCTGAAAGATACATATCCAGAGGTGTGTGTATCTAGAGGTACCACTGTAAAGTTGTTTTCTCTTCACCTCAGCACATTTAAGTCTCTCTTGAAAGTATAACCTAAACTTCTGTGCCATTCATTAATTACGACCTTACAGACCCTGCTAGCATTTTTATTGTGGCACTCAATGACCACTTCCAATTTGTGCTTCAAGGCTCAGCGTGTTTGCATTACTGGATGTCAGGCTGGAGCCCCTGCTTGACGAAAATGAATATGAAATCAACTCTTATTATGATAGATCTTTAAACCAGGCAGTTGAGAAGCCACTGAACCAATGCTTCTGACATTGTAATACAGTATATTTCAAGCAAGACCTTGAATGTTTGAAAGCAACTTACCGTACATCGAACAGAGACTTCACTGTGACTTCACAAAATAATAGGTATTCATCTGTGGCTAAGGTACTTGTTGTTAGCTATGGCCTCTTCATCAAACAGCAGGCTGATATCCATGGTGATGGATAAAATGCTAAGAGGAAACTCCAAGCCATGTTTTAGCTGACACTCTTTCTAGAAAGAATATTTTGGAAGTTGAGGGAAAGTTCTAACTTTATTTATATACTGTATAGAAAATTGCTTTCCTGCCTATCAGGCTACAAAAAGTGTTGTATGAGCGATACATTTTAAAATAGGTGAAACACAATTAATCAACAACAAAAGTATAAGCCAGAACATCAGCTCAAAGCAGAAACGACAATAAAGAAGAATTATCAAGGCAAATTGCTAATGATCGGATATCACAGATGGCCTTGAAAACCACATTTTGAAAACTGGTCAGGAGGAAATAAGGTAGTGGTTGCTGCTGCCTCCATGATTGTCTCCACACCAGTCCATAACTTTACAAGCCACATAAAATTTTCTCACAAAATTTTCACAAGGCCCTTTCGGAATTTTGGTGTTGTGTGTTTTGTAAAAACTCCAGGAACAATGGAGTTCTTTACACTTATTACTTGTTCATGCTGAACCCTTGAATAGTTAGAATGGGCAGTGGTGAGAACATACTTAAGGTGGATCTCCACACAGGAAAAATGGTATAAATAAGTCAGAAATTAAATCGTTATAACAAAAGGGGGGGGGACCGCTATGGAAAATCTCTTAAAATACTTTTTTGCTCTGTACTCTCTGGTGGTACATTTTTATAACACATTCAAAACACTGTTTTTTGATTAATGTAGCTGATACCTTAATTTTCTACCTGGGTAAATTTCATTTGTTTTGGTTTTATTATTTTCCAGTATTAAGATTTCTAGCCACTAATTATGTGAGATGTAGGGCTGATGAGGGTACTCTTCAATCTCTAACTTAGAAAGGCTTTCTTCTTGTCCTCCTATGTTCTGATTTTTCTGCCTTATATTATTTTTGATTGATGTTTGATTTCTGGCAGTTTATTGTATATTTTGTTGCAATTATAAGCTGTTCACTGCTTTGGGACACCTTTGGGGCCAAAAGGTTGTACATAAACTATCTGTAAATTACAACATACATACACATAGTCCTGGGTCAGACCATTGGACCATCTAGTTCAACACTATTTATACCAAATGGCAGTTTCCATAAGTCTTCCCCAGCCCCACCTGGAGAGGCAAGAGACTGAACCTACAAAACATATGCACCACCACCAATATATCCCTCTTTCCAATTTAAGCTGTACTAAATGGATGGAAATCTACATTTATACCCAGGCCAGTGGTGCAGTAGCCAGACCTTCCAAGTGTCCCTATTTTCTAGGGACAGTCCTGGATTTACAGAAGCTGTCCTGTTGTCTGATTTGATTCTGGAATGTCCTGTTTTTCATTAGGATGCCCCTATTTTTATCAGAGAAATATTGGAGGGTATGGAGTTATTTGACCCCACCCCCAACAGATTATATAGCTTATACAGTGGATGCTCAGGTTGCAAACGTGTTCCGTGCAGGATGCACGTTCGCAACGCGCAGCGTTCGCAACCCGTTGCAATTCATCGCTTCTGCACATGCGTGACATCAAAACCCAGAAGTAACCCATGCCAGTACTTCTGGGTTTCGGTGGTCCATACCCCCCCCCAAAAAAAACACACAACCTGAAGCATCTGTAACCAGAGGTATGACTGTAAAGATTATATAGAAGACATCTGAAGGCAGCTCTGTATAGGGAAGTTTTTATAAATGTTTTTTTATATGTGGAAGCCATCCAGAGTGGCTGGGGCAACTCAGTTAGATGGGTGGGGTATTATTATTATTGAATAGGACATCCCTATTTACATTGGATAAATGTTGCAATAACTGCTGAGATGGTGGCAACCAACTTGAGTACGGTACATGCAAATTGCAGTCTTCTGTTACTAAGAACAGTAGGAGATAGAGTGAAGAGGAGGAATGAAATGTGACTATAACGCAAGAATCAGGCAACAGGAAAATTTGTCACAGCAGCAAATACCCAGCAGGTGATTTGAAGCAGAGTAGCAAACAGACACTCAATTGGCAATACCAAAACAAAAACCCTTCTCAAAGATACAATGCCTCAGTTAATAATCAAAGAATAAAATCTCTAGTTTTGCAGAGATAATCCTAGCCAGGTGAAGGAATAAAGCTTTTCCCTGAAGCCTCTGCAGATAATTCTACTCAGCAGAGCTTTAGAAGGCCCAATTGAACTCTGAAACATTCTTACTTGAATGCTGCTAATTCTCTCCTAGTGCCTAATTGCAGAGCAGTGTGAAAATGGCAAGGTCTCCTGAAAGGAGGGTGCTTGTAGCAGGAGTGGATGGGATTTTGACAGCATGACATGCTAAGCATTTCACTTTCTTAAGCCTTTGTGAGCAAGGATCAGAGGATCTCAAGCACCTTCTCCTTGTTGAGTATTAATTTGATTAAGCTTTCTGTAGTGCACAATTAAATTGCAATCAACGGCAAATTATTAAAATGCTCTATCCCTCTCTACTATTTGTTTTAGCAGAATTCTGCACAACATGGATCCCAGCCTTACAGATATTTCAGCAGACATTTCAACTACAACAAGTA
The DNA here is from genome assembly GCF_951804945.1 of Podarcis cretensis. NCBI lineage: Eukaryota > Metazoa > Chordata > Lepidosauria > Squamata > Lacertidae > Podarcis > Podarcis cretensis. The sequence goes on from NC_137187.1 coordinate 17,442,457, forward strand.
AACCTCTTGACTTAAATGAAACACATTTTCTTTAGTTACAATTCTGTTAAGATTAGTAATTTAATTGACTGAAATTGTAAATACTTGCATGCATTACTGTGTGCTTAAATCTGATTGGTTGGTAACTGAATTCTGAAGAGTTCTAATGTGATTGGCTAACATTGGTCACACTTTACTTGCAGAAACTTAGTTGTTGTTGTTGTTGTTGTTTAGTTGTGTCCGATTTCGTGACCCCATGGACCAGAGCACGCCAGACACTCCTGTCTTCCACTGCCTCCCGTAGTTTGGTCAAACTCATGCTGGTAGCTTCGAGAACACTATCCAACCATCTCGTCCTCTGTTGTCCCCTTCTCCTTGTGCCCTCCATCTTTCCCAACACCAGGGTCTTTTCCAGGGAGTCTTCTCTTCTCATGAGGTGGCCAAAGTATTGGAGTCTCAGCTTCACGATCTGTCCTTCCAGTGAGCACTCAGGGCTAATTTCCTTAAGAATGGATAGGTTTGATCTTCTTGCAGTCCATGGGACTCTATAGATGAATTAAAACTTAATATTTACAGTCACATGCTTCTCCAACCATGGGCTTACAGTCTCTTCCAACTTCCAAACAACTGTATTTTCCTTTCTTTTCAGAGCTCAGCACTCAGCCTTCTGTATCTCAGTTAGGCTATGTCTTGCAGCTCCTTTGAGAGATTTCTACTTTTACCTTCTCCTGCAGCTTTGCTCTCTTTCTTTCAAGTAGAGAAGAAGCACTTCAACACTCTATTCAACTTAGCAGTGTTCACAGTGGATTTGAAAACAGTCATCTTGCTTCACATAAAATGGAGTCTCTCCAACATTAGCCAATCACATAAGAACTACTAGAGAACTCTCTAGAATTCAGTTACCAACCCATCAAATTTAAACACATAGTAATGCATACAAGCATTCACAATTTCAATGAATTAAAGTACTATACTTAACAGGCATAACCCATTAACCAAGATCCAATGAAGCAGCTGTACACAGGGTCAACAACAATTCCTATACTTTTCAATATTCTTGTTGCCTTTTAGAGATATTTAATTACTAGAAAGCATCAGTTGTGGGTTGCAGTCTATGGTAGACAAATCAAAAATAAAGATGAGCCATATTTTCACACTCAGCCAGGCTTGTTTTCAAAGCTTACAACTTCTATACTTTCATGTTGAGCTGCCATTACAAAACCAACAAGCCCTTCGGCTATCCAAAAGCCCTCTGTCGCAAAGAAACTTAGTTCAGACGTTAAAATATCTATGAGAATGGGGCTCACATACTACTTCTCTCCTTTTCCTTTTCCTTTTCCATGTGCACTCCACTCAACCTTCCTTTGTGGTTTTCAGAAAACCTCAGTTTACAGTTTTGTCCCAACTAAGCAAACCAGAAATCATGGTTTGATAGTGGTCCTCAATTGGAATGCACATTCCTGTTCTTAGTACATGTATCTATCAAGTTTAGTGTACCGTGGGAACCACATGATTATTATTATACTCATCAGCATCAACAATGCATATGGGTCTCTAGTTCCAAATGGATTGGTCAATGCATTTCTACAATGAACATGGTCACCATACACTGTGGCTATATTGTTACTACTAGCACCTTAAATAAAACTCAGATCAGCAAACTGGGTTTTGTCAACACTTTAAAGCCCCACTGCAGATTTTACAAGTAATTCATTCTTTTTTGTCAGTTTGTGAATTATTTCACCATCAGCTTAGCCATACATAAAACAGAGCTCTAGCCATCTTGAAAGCTATATTTGATAGCCTAACTCAAAATGTTTGCTTACTGCAATAAGTCAAAATTCATTATCTTTGAACTCCATTTGCAAATGTTTGAGGGGAAAGTACATAAAATAGATTTCTGCACATAATTGTTGCTTTCTTGTATATTTATATTAAACACTAAAGCTTCTGATCCATTAAACGCAGAAAGAAGTGCTGACATTTCAGTTTGAGGTAATACTGTAATTTGTTCCTGTAAGGAAAGTTATGCCCTTCTATTCTCCCCCCGCCGTTATGGAGGCATAAAAGTCCTTTGATCAGCTTTAGCTGAAATGTATTACTGGGTATCATATGAAGAGAGAAGGCTGGAGAGAGGTAACACAATGTTAGGGAAGGCAGTGTTGTCAGGTAGTGTTTTCTCCACGCCCCTACATTTGTTCAAATGCTGAACACCTTGTTTAACAAGGCTCACAATATTGAAGCAGGGCTCTTATGCTGTGTCATTCTCCTACCTCACAGAATGACTTAATGTCAGACGTCCCACCCCTTATATATCCCAGAGGGCATGACTAGGAACATTCTAAGAGCTTTGAGGAAAATGAGTACAGACCCTCCAAATGTTCCCATTTCCCAGCGATAGTCCTGGATTTACAGAAGCTGTCCCGGTTTCTGATTTGATCTTGGAATGTTTTCCTTAGTAAGTCCCTATTTTCATTGGAGAAATGTTGGAGGGTATGGTAGGAAGCCCCTATTTTCATCGGAGAAATGAGTATGCAGTTATCCGATGCCCAAGCCATCTGAAGGCTTCCTGTATAGTGAAGTTTTTTATGTTTAATGTTTTTATATATGTTGGAAGTCACCCAGAGTAGCTGGGCAACCAGTCAGATGGGTGGGGTATAAATAATAGTAGTAGTAGTAGTAGTATTAATAGGACATCCCTTTTTATTAGAGAAATGTTGGACAGGGAAGGGTGTAAGAATAAACAGGAACAAGAAAATCTGCAGAGGGGGCATGGAATTGACTTAAGAGCCTCGGATATCAGAACACCAGATTGATGGACTGGACGTGAGACTGAAAGGACTGACATAACCCGAAACCAGGAAGAAGGGACGTTGGATAAAAATTTGAGGAGAATTTCTTTTTATTTTTGGAATTAGATTGATATTTATGAAAAAACAGGGAATTTGTTGGAAAGGAAATAATTGGCATTAGTAGAAAGGTTTGAAGAAGTTAGGTATAAATATGGTTTAAATTTTTGAAACTTTATGGGAAGAAATTTAAGGATTATTTGCAGAAACAGTGTAAATTAACGGATGTTAAAATGAAGTAGGAAGGAAACGAAGTGATTTTTAATAATAGGGTTAAAAAGGAATATGCAAAAAACATGTAAAATGTATTTATTCATTTTTTTTAAAAAAATAACTCATATAGACAAGATCTAAGCAGCGTATAAAAACTATAAAATCACGGAAAATGAAAGAAAAATATATAAAAACAGAGGAACTGGCCAGCCACATAGCAACCTGCAATGTTTTGCCAGCTGTATGAGCAAACATAAAACCATTGGACAGTCAGCTGATGTATGGAAGGTTGAATGGATAGGTGAACAGATAGACCATGACAGACACACCCTAAGTGCCCCAGGGCACTGACCTGGGCTGCCCACCCTTGAATCTTGCCTGAAGGAAGAACACTGCCCATCAGACACTCCAGAAGCTCAGTGCCCTAGGCAGTGACCTGCATCACCTCTCACTACATTCAGCCTGCAGGGAAGGCATTGCCCCCAATTTTGTAGCTATATGAAGAGATGAGCTATATTCCTGGCCAGGGCACTCTGCTGACTACAGTTGTAAATGATTAAATAGGCCTTTGTAATGGCTAAGTGTGTGCAAGTCACAAATCCCTTTGGTTAGGGTCAAAAAGAGGGTACCGCTTGAGCTGTGTTCCTAGGGTTGCCAAGCAGCCAGGAAAATGATCGGGTCTGTTCCTGTGGTTTTAAACAGCAGGTGAAACTTTCAAAGCCTGTTGGTAAACATGACCAGCTGCAAATGTGTGCATGGGGCATCACTGTTAATACATAGCTAGAGAGAATGGTTAAAAGGCTCACAACCCAATATGCTAACAATTTGCTACATTGTAAGATATAAAAAGGAATCCAAGCAAGCGTACTGGGGGGGGGGGGAACCCTCTGTTTTTGTGCCTTAACCTTGAGCCTATGCAAAGTAGGCCTTCAAAATGTAGCAAAGAATTACTGAATTCTTTCTGCATATATTTTTCATAAATGAAGCTGGATATGCATGTTCAGGAACAAGGTCTGAAACAAAAGAGATTAGTGCCTGCACATTTTGCCTCATATCGCAGGTTCTAAGAATGCTATAAACTTATTCTCTGTTTGAAACGAAAGTTGCAGTTGGTATACATGCCTCGGCAGAGCAAGAGTGTTCCTGGATAGATTATGATCGGGCTTGAAATGAGTGGGCAATGCCAAAATAAATTCAGGGTGCACAGCAAGTTCAGCCTTCATTACAACTGGTCATCTAATTGTTCCATTGCAAGGCAGTTTGGGTATTCAGGATACAAGGAGAGCATATGTCACTGTTTCAGCTTTCTGTGTGCAGAAAATTAATGTGGTTGCATGGCAGAGCAATTAGATGAGAACTTCACCACAAGGCCAAGAATAATGCTCACTGAATAGGCCCAAGTATAGTTTTGCCTTTATCAGATATATAACCAAATTCAACTTCCTTCAAATCCAACCCGCCCCCGCCCCCCAATCCAGAAAGCTCAGATGAGGTCTGGGTGAGCATCCCAATATACATGGGGGTATGTATACAGATGGACATCTTCACCAATGTTGGCTACCTGTGTAGATGGCTGTTGAGCACCACAGTTCCTTCAGGAGATGAATAACTGCACAGGGTAAGAGCATATTCTGCCTGGACACTGAGGGCCTTCTGGCAGTTCCCTCACTGCGAGAAGTGAAGTTACAGGGAATCAGGCAGAGGGCCTTCTCAGCAGTGGTGCCTTCCCTGTGGAACGCCCTCTCATCAGATGTCAGGGGGATAAAGAATTACTCAACTTTTAGAAAATATCTGTAGGTTCCCTGCTCAGGGCAGTTTTTAATGTCTGACATTTAATTATTTTTTATAAGGAAGCCGCCAGCGCCAGGGGGCTGGGGAAAGCCAGCCAGAGTATAAACAATAAAATTATTTATTTATTTATTTGGCTTGAATATGGCCACAACTTTTTTGGTTACAGTAGAGAATGGTTTGGCATAGGCACTGGGTAGAGCTGTGAAGTCTGCTAGGCAGGCCGCAATTTAACGACCCCTGGGAGAGGGCCCGAGTGACCTCATTGGCAGGTAGTGGGCCCGTCGCCAGGGGAACGTCATCCGAGGTCTGACAGCATTGACCAATAGCCGGCAGCCGGGCAATCTGGCTGGGCAATCTCCTGGCCATTCGCCGGTTCACTTACGAGGTCTGAGGCCTGGCCACAACACTGCCCAGTGTGGAAAGTGAGCGGATATCCTATTTGCAGATATCTGTCACTAGATCAAATGCACCTTTGCTTTCTCCAGCATTGTTACTGTGTGTACTGGTCCCGAGGGCTAACCGTGCGGCGAGGTCCGAGTTCATGTCAGTATATGGAAACATCACCGCTGCAGACAGCCAGATTGTTGACACCACATGATGCGCTTATCTGTGGGAAAGAAGAATTTCCCAGGACGTTCACAGGCTGGATAAGTCTTTGTGAAGAGTGTAACTTGAAACCTTCTGTGTGCGCATGTTCAGGAAGTTTGTTAGACGTGCTGGAAGAACTGAACTGAAATGACGTGTTTTTCTCTAGTGCTGTAATGTCAGAAATAAACATCATGTAAATAGATTTCTGACTTGTTTTCTTTCCCCTGCGGAAGCAGGAGGGAGGGGTTGTGCATTTTACCCACACTTGGGAAAATGTCGCCTATCAAAATCTCCCTGGTCTGTCTGGATATCAGCCAGAGGAGGTTACCCGTAAGCAAGCTCCGAGGACAGTGAGAGGGGCCAGCCTCTGTGGAGGGGGCTTGCAAACCAACAGTTCAGTCCAAGGTCAAGGGTGCGGTATAGAGGCTGTCCATCAAAGCTGAGGCAGGGTCCAAGGGAGGGAGTCGGGTGAGGTCAGGAACTCTGGCAGAGGAGCAGGACAGGGTGCAGGCAGGAACAGGCTGCCAACAATGTTGCTCCCACAACCTGGGACAGGGGTGCCCCGAGGCATAGGGCGGCCCCGGTCCATAAGTGACTTACCTCTCCTGGCTTGGAGGCGAGCACTCCTCCTGCAGGAACTTAGTTCCCTCCGCCTCTCTGCCCTGAGCCTCTGCAGCTCATGAGAGGCTGGAGGGTTAACCTCCTCTTCCCCTGACAGGCCTGAGAGTGGAGCACCTGCAGGCAATGGGTCCTCCATCACTTCAGGGGCCAGAGCAGACTCAGCTGGTGCCTGCACCTGAGGATCCAGCATAGGTGAGGACCCTTCAGGCTCAGGCCCCAGCCCCGGTTCAGATGGTTCTGGAGGCAGGGACTCCTGTGCAGTCTGGGATTCCTCAGGTTCAGCCTCTGAGTCCAAATCCCAGGCCATCACACTGTGTGTGCAAGCAAAGCCTATTTTCCTTTTTCAAACAGAAAAATATGGAGGGGGGAAAATGTCCAAATGAATGTACATCTTTAAATATAGACAAGAAGTGCAGAAAAGAATTGCCACCTGCTCCCTTTTATTTGTTCTAGCAAGCATCTTACATAGCACCTTTCATCCCAATTTAGCAACTTCATATAGTATACAGGAGGCATTCAACCCAACTGCTGCAATGCAACAGCTGTTTAATGGTGCAGATCAGCACTCAACAATACCTATGGGTATACCGAAATAAAAAGTTATGGGCTGCCCGGCTGTGAGAAAGTTGAACAAAACATTTGGTAAAATATTATATCTATCATTAAACACAAATGTTTTCCCCAAAGGCTGTGCTATTTTCTTTTAACTATGTGAGTTACTGAAAGATTTCTGGACATCAAGGACACACGGGCTATGGATATTTACTCAGAAGTAAATAATATTGGGTTTAGTAGGATTTATTTCCAGGTAAATATAATCTTCATTCAGCCTAGTCCTGATGACCCAGAATTTGGTACTTTCCTGATGCTCTTGGACTCCAAATGTCGTTGGACAGGTGGATAGCCATCTGTCATGGATGTGTTAGCTGAGACTCCTGCATCACAGGGGCTTGGACTAGATGACCCTTGAAGTCCCTTCCAGCTCTACAATTATATGATTCTAACACCAGTCAGCTTCAGCCTGGCCAGCAAACTTCAGTTCAACCATATCTGAAGGGGTGTATGGAGTTCCCTTATGGAAAATTTCAGAAAGGTGACTAGGACTATGCCCTATACTTTCAGATTATGCAACAGGCCTATTTCCCCATGTGGAGAAATGCCAGCCATTCATGGTCAGGGATGCTGGGAGTAGTGGTCAAAAGACATCTGGGGAGCATCAAGTTAGGGAAGCCTAAGGCAAGTTAGGCATCTGGTTGGCCACTGTGAGAACAGAATGCTGAACTAAATGGGCCCTTGGCCTCATCCAGCAGGCTCTTCTTAAATTCTTAAGCCTGGGGTTGCTTCCAATGGTAGCCATACTCAGGCTAAAAGGTAAAGGGACCCTTCACCATTAGGTCCCGTTGCAGACGACTCTGGGGTTGTGGCGCTCATCTTGCTTTATTGGCAAGGGAGCTGGTGTACAGCTTCCAGGTCATGTGGCCAGCATGACTAAGCCACTTCTGGCAAACCAGAGCAGTGCACGGAAACACCGTTTACCTTCCCACCGGAGCAGCACCTATTTATCTACTTGTACTTTGATGTGCTTTTGAACTGCTAGGTGGGCAGGAGCTGGGACGGAGCAACAGGAGCTCAGCCCGTCGTGGGAATTCGAACCGCCGACCTTCCAATCAGCAAGCCCTACGCTCTGTGGTTTAGACCACAGCACCACCCACGTCCCTCATACTCAGGCTAGTCCCACTAAAATTAATAGGCATGACTAACTTAAGTCCATTAATTCCAAAGAAACTTCTCTGAGTAAAACTTAGTTGGATACAACCCCTGACCTAGAAAGTCAGAGAATTTTATTTTATTTTATTTTATTTTATTTTATTTTATTTTATTTTATTTTATTTTATTTTATTTTATTTTATTTTATTTTATTTTATTTTATTTTATACCACCTTTCATATATAGATCTTAGGGCGATTCACAACCTAAAATTACAGTATAAAAAACTACCCTAACTCTAACCCCCAAAGCAATCATCTCCAGTGGCTGAGGCAGCAGTGAGCCTACTACTGCTAGTTTTCAGGTACCCGTCCAGGTAAGGGTGTCCAATCCCATTATGGTCCTCAGAAAGGATAAGAAGACACTAATATAGCTTCCTGGGTAGGATGGCTGCAGGGAGCATCCCTTTTGAGAAAAGGGTGGAAGACCCACTCTGGGAGGGAAATACTATTATTCCAAGGAAGCATCAAGCATTGAAGACAGATCATACTTGGTGTGTAAAAGGGAATCCTATCTACTACTCCCTGTTATCGAAAAATGATGCCCAATCCTGAAAGATCCTGCAAGGGAAAGGCACGTGTGTTGGGCTGACAGCCAATCACCCTGGCAGGGGTCCTGTGCCTTGGACTGCATGGTAGAAAACACAGTGTTCCTTACATAACCAATTCCCTGATGCAAACATCTTCACCTGTTGCATAGCTGCATGCAAGAATGAAGGAGTCTACCTGGAAAAAGCAGGTCAACAACCTTACAGAGGAACAGCCAGGGACATCTTGGTAACTGCCACTGGTCATTGGGAGGGAGCTCCTTCCTGGCCTCTGATCCATCTGTGTTCCATCACAGATTAAGCCACCAGAAACATAATGTTCATCTCACCAGGCATCATCTCAAAGATTACACTTTCCCAAAGAGACAGTTCATACATTCAGCTGCAAGGCATTTAGTGCGAAATAAGCAGAATGAAGTCAGACCAGTCAAGTGATGCTCATACATGTGTGAACTGGTCCTCAACTATTTTTGGTTCTAATGATGAGTATCACGTTTGATTCCCACCCCACCCCCAGCCTCCAGGTTATTTGAATAACAGGAAATCATCAATATGTGTTGAATAAGTCAAGGGGAGAAACTCCACACACAGCAGCCACCCAGAATAACAGAGATGACAGTTTATTCTGGCTTGGAAAGAACCCTCCATCTCCTATCTTTTTCCTCTGTTTGTTTTTTTCTGTTCAATTCACTTGGCTTCTGGTTCACTTCGCTCTGACATATGACTGAACAAAATTGCCAAGGGCACAAATTTTGATGGATGACACAGATGATGACAGACTTATTTTCATTCCCATTCTAAATTCCTGTAAATAGGACATTTTTCTTTCTAAGTTTTGGGTATGGTTTGCATTCATTTCAACAAAGAAAAGAGTTAGCTTTTGAAGGGCTTTGGAGCAGGAAGTGTGTGGGCTCTTAAGATTTTGTATTAATTAGATCTGAACGTAACACAAAGACCGACAGCCAAAAATAGTGACACATGTGCATTTGCCACATCTGCAGGCTGGTCTCAGGCATATTTACTCTGAAGTAAGCTACACCACATTCTCTATAGATTTCCCCCCAGTTAAAATCCCAACAGCACAATCCTTTGCATGTTAATAGTAATAACAATAACAATAACAATAACAATAATAATAATTTATTAGTTATACCCCACCAATCTGGCTGGGTTTCCCCAGCCACTCTGGGCGGCTTCCAACAAAATATTAAAATACAATAGTCTATTAAACATTAAAAGCTTCCCTAAACAGGGCTGCCTTCAGATGTCTTCTAAAAGTCTGGTAGTTGTTTTTCTCTTTCACATCTGGTGGGAGGGTATTCCACAGGGCAGGCGCCACTACCAAGAAGGCCCTCTGCCTGGTTCCCTGTAACTTGGCTTCTCACAGTGAGGGAACTGCCAGAAGGCCCTCGGCACTGGACCTCAGTGTCTGGGCAGACGGATGGGAGTGGAGACGGTCCTTCAGGTGTACTGGACCAAGGCCATTAAGAAGAAGAAGAAGAAGAAGAAGAAGAAGAAGAAGAAGAAGAAGAGTAGTAGTAGTAGTAGTTTGGATTTGATATCCCGCTTTATCACTACCCAAAGCGGCTAACATTCTACTTTCCCTTCCTCCCCCACAACAAACACTCTGTGAGGTGAGTGGGGCTGAGAGACTTCAGAGAAGTGTGACTAGCCCAAGGTCACCCAGCAGCTGGATGTGGAGGAGTGGAGACACGAACCCAGTTCCCCAGATTAAGAATCTACCACTCTTAACCACTACACCACACTGGGCTTTAAAGGTCAGCACCAACACTTTGAGTTGTGCTCGGAAATGTACTGGGAGCCAATGTAGATCTTTCAAGAGGTAAGTCTCATTAAGTTCTGTGAGACCTACAGAAGCGTGTAAAGGATTGCAGCCTTATACCAAGGATCAGTGCCTGGAAGCTTAGGAATGTTTGATAACCTCATAAGATCTGGTACTACTTCTAGAACTGATAAAAAACAAAACACATGTGGCAACATTGACCATCAAGACAGGCAAGGTGGTTTCAGATGAACCCCCACCTGCACTGAATGAACTGATGAATTCCCACCATCCCTGACCCACCAGTCCTACTAGCTAGGGATGATGGGAGTTGTAGTCCAAAAGCAGCTGGAGACCCAAGTTTGGGGAACACTGGTTTAACCAATATGAGTAGGGGTTGTATGCATGTACATCACAAAGAGCTTAAAAGCTCCTTCACATTAAGGGAACCTAGACTGGGATTCACGTAGAAGAGCTCTACACACAAACAGATGTAGAGCTCTTTTGAATGCAGGTTGAGGATGTGACCACCAGGTATGTCAGCAGTGGGAGAGGAGATAACCTTTGTGGTCTCATCACCCCCTCCTGCTTTCCTTCAGTGCATGTGCATGGAGCAATCTGGCCAAAGGAAGAGGAAAACGCGTTTGGAAAATTCATGTCTCTCTGTGCATATTTCTTTACATGCATGAGTGCTAGAGGAATGATGAGTCTACTTTTTTAGTTCTTTAGAGCAGGAGTGGGAACCTTTTCTGAACTATAATTCCCATCAACCCTAGCAAGCATGGCCAATGGCCATAAATGATGGGAATTGCAGTTCAACAATGTTTGGAGGGTCAAATGTTTCCCACTCGTGCTTTAGAGGAAAAAACCTAGTATGCCGACTGGAGGAAAAAATGTTAGCACTGACATCACTCCAAAAGGCTAAAAGGAGACTGGCCTTGATAAATAGGAACAGCTGGAACATATGTGGCACAATTTTCTGAATGAGACTGCTCCACCTTATGCACATTAAAGATTAGAGCTTTGGTTGATTAATCATTGAGGAAACAAATTTAATTAGTGGATTTGGGAATTGAGGTCACACTTCTTTATTTCTAGAGCCAATTTTGATGTTGATGCTGTGACAGGAAGTGAAAAAGGAAATATTCAAGATGGTGTCTAAAAGCAATAGAATTATTAAGTAGTTTTCTCTAAACAGCATTATATATTGTAGTTGGGGCAATATGCTAGTTTAATTAAATGTCATTTACTTTAATAATAATAATAATAATAATAATAATAATAATAATAATAATAATAATATATTTATATTTCTCCCTTCCCAGCCGAAGCCGGGCTCAGAGCAGCTAACAACAATAAAAGTAACACAGCATTCTAGAATCAATTCAGAATCAAATTAATGGCTACCATTGAGCTAGAGTTCTATGAGGATTACCAAAGGAGGGGGTCAGACTGTGCTTTGGCCAAAGGCCTGGTGGAACAGCTCTGTCTTGCAGGCCCTGCGGAAAGATGTCAAGTCCCGCAGGGCCCTAGTCTCTTGTGACAGAGCTTTCCACCAGATCAGGGCCACAGCTGAAAAAGCTCTGGCTCTGGTTGAGGCCAGCCTAACCTCTCTGTGGCCCAGGACCTCCAAGATGTTTTTGTTTGAAGACCGTAAGGTCCTCCGTGGGACATACCAGGAGAAGCTGTACATTAATCCATCAACTGGTTTAATCATGTCCAGTGGATGGGTGTTCTAAAAAGGGGGCAACTTTTGAAGTATAGACACAGTAGCCAAGGACCACAGCTGAGATTAATGACAACTGAAATCGGGATATATGAAGTTGCCCATTTCACACAGAGACAAACCCATATGTGACATTGTCCAACCCTTGATAGAGTCCTGAAGCCAATGATGGCACCTTGAAAAATGTATACCTATAAACGCATGCTTGCAAATGTGGTCGTTTCCCCCCTATATTTTTAGGAGTGCATTTAAAATGCCTGAGATACATATCAAAACAACCTTAATATGTAACATGAGATTCTATAATTATAATATGTAGTTTAGAACGTAAAAGAAGCTTTATTACACAGAGAGATAAGAAGCATCTAGATGCTTTTTGCTGCATTATACCCTCTGTGTGTCTGAATTTACCTATAATTCAGAGTAAGCATTTAGGGTTGCCCTATTTTGAAAAGCAAAAAAGAGGACACATTTACCAACTTCTACTTTTAACTATGGCTCGCTACCCATGAAAAAGAGGGTGTGTCCTGGAAAAAGACCCATTTCAACACATACTGTTTACAACTCTATCAAACACTGCCGGCCTTTATCTAATGAAAGAGGATAAACAACCTGTCACCTTGATAACTGATGGCAACAGAAATGCTCTGGGATAAAGTATCACTGTCATATTGGCCCCTGAAAATATTGTACGCTATTCACATATAATGTGATTCACATTATCAGGCAAATTAATTTTGCAAAAATTGAATTCATGTATTCCACAGGACAGGACTGTTTGCATTTAAAGACAAAGAAGTAGAAAGTTGATTCAGTTTGCATTTAAAGGTGAACCTACCAAATTTGCACGTTCCAATGCAATACACAAAGTGAAACTCAGCTGTCCTTCAAAATGTGAACTTCTCTGAATTTTGCAATGCAATTCTCCTACCAAGTAATGTCTATGAAAATGCATATAATTAGGCTAAAGTGTGCACATAAATGCATTTTTTTGGTGAAGATAATGTACAAAAATGCATTATATTATAGAATATTGCATTGCAATACTGTGCATATAAAAAGTTGCCTAAAAAAGGAATGTGTGTATTTGGAGAAATTCACACTAAAACACGTATACTTTTTACACATTGCAAACAGATGTGGAAATGTGAAGACGTGAACTTAAGATTCCAAAAAAAAAAGAAAAAAAAAGAAATGCAGAGAAATGTAAATTAACAGATTTCCGCAGCCCTACAAAGAATAAGAAGCACAGTGACTTGTACTTGGCAGTGGGTGGCATAATCTGTGGAATAAGATCAAAAGAGGGGAAATTAATCTTTCTCTGGGCAACCTTCTGTAGTGGTAAGGATGTGTAGCAATGGAGTGCTAAAGAGCTCTTCATGAGGCAGAATGGTAAGCCATGACTCTCCCACATTCTAATTGCAGATTTGAACTTCCATACCAAATGTATTCATTATCAGTGTTGACAAATCCCTGCATTTCATTCTCTTTAATCAGGCAACCATCTCACAAATAGCACCTAAGACACCAAAGTCGTATCTAGAGTGGCTCACTATACAGGAAACTTGCATATAGGGATAACAGCTCAAAATAGCACAGTTCGCAAATCAGGCTATCCAGCTTTTAGGAATACTACTTCATTCACACCTATGCTAAAATAAAAATAAAATAAAAATGACTGATTCATTCAAAAACCCTGGTGGCTGGGAAGCTTTGTAAAGGTCTGGGGTGGGGGAACACAATATGAAAATGTCCTTTCCATTTTGACATGGTCTAGATGGACAGAAAGCTTCTTAGTTTTACCTCTTGACAATCTCTGAAGCTGAGTCACTTACAACTTGGCAGCCTCCAGAAAAGAAAAGCCGATGGGAGAGGTTTTTAATTATGATTTCAAAGTCAGAGAAATCGTTAACCCTCCCACTCAGTCAACATCATATACTTCCAACAAACAAACAAACAAAAAATCTGCATCTATCACCTCGGAACAGATTATCCTGAGTGGAAAACTATTTGCCCCAGAATCAATAATATTAAAAATAACCTTTTCATCATCCTGCATATGGCAATAGAGGCACTTTGATCTGAGGCAGGCCTTCATCTTTCAAAAAACAGCTTTCAAAAAGGGCTGGAATGCCAAGGAGGAGTTCAACTCTGAAGGCAGATGTGGATATATGCAAGGTGAAAAGGCCATACAACCCACACCTCTTCTCAAAGGTATATTCTGTACTTTCATCCAAAGATGAGACCTGTTGGAAATAATGTCCCAGCTGCATCAATCAACTCATCCCAAAAAGAACAGTTTTCAAGGTCTTTGAATCAACAGAACCTTTAGATTTAAGATAAGGTACACAATAAAAAGGTTAGTATCTGGTTGGATAGTAGCAGAGAACTCACAGTGCTTTTGGGCTTGTGCCTAATTCTCACAGAGGTAGGGCTATATCACTACAGACTGCAGGTTGGGATTCTCAAGTAAATTTCGTTGTCCCTGAGAGGGGGCAATGACAATAAAGATATTATTATTATTATTATTATTATTATTATTATTATTATTATTATTATCATGATGAAATGCTCCTCCATATTCAAAAATAATTTGCACTTAGGAAAAGAGCATGTTGAAAGGATGTTGTTGTTAGACACCAAGCAGAGGAAGTATTCCTTTTTATTTTGTATGGAGGAAGAGCCCATCATGTAAGCCTCCACTTGCCTCAAGGCCCAGTAAAATGCTTGTTACACAAATGGGAGATAGATGCAGCAGTCATAGACAGTGCCGGATTTATGTATAAGCTAAACAAGCTATAGTTTAGGGTCCCACTCTCTTGGGGGCCCCAAAAACTTTTAAAGGAAAAAACAACAACTAGATGTGCATTTCCAAAATATAAGATAAAAAACAAATAAAATAAAACCTACATTCAGCAACAGTGTTTTGTGTTGTGTAGGCTTCTATGATGTAAGTACTGGGCCCTGCCTGCTAGCCTGCTCCCTAAAATATCACTTGCTCATTTCTATATATAGGGTGCCTACATTCTGCATTTACAAATGGCTTTAGATACCTATTACATCCATAAATTACCATATAGCATATATTCAACTCAAAAAACAGTGACAATTTGTTGTTGACCAAGGATAGCTTGGTCAACATATAGACATATAAGACATATAAAGTGTTAAGTTGTGGGCGAACATAGCATAACATAACATAAAGGGCCCTATTGCCTTCAGTAGCTTAGGGCCCCATCAAACCTAAATCCGGCCCTGGTCAGAGATGCTCCCAGGGCCCCAGAAAGCCACCTCTCCCTGCAGAGGATAGGACTAGGTGGAACAGACCTAGTTGGGGTCGTGGTGGTTAAATGATGCCGTTCAGCTTCTCCTGAGCAAAAATGATGTGAACAGTATAATTTTCTAGCTAGTCCAAGTCTAGTAGGCCTAGTTGGATGAGTGAATCTATCAGTTCCAGGCTCTCTCCATCTCTTACTTTCCCAGCCTTAGTTTTCCACATTCCCACATCATTTTGACACCCACACACATTCCCATGAAATGTAGAAGCATTTTAGTTCTATTTTCTCCTAATATGCAATTACATGCAATTTTGCCCAGCACCTGCATTTCTGCAAAGGAATTTCCCCTAATATGATGCATCTTGGTATGTTACTTTCACTGCTAAATGCATTAGTATGCACATATGCATTTTTGTAGGCACTATGTGGCTAGAGACCGACACTACAAAAGATTCCTCCTTCCCCATCTCCCAAATGACAAGCTCTTGTGCTTTCGGAACAAGGGAAAGGGAAGGCAACAATGGTCATTTTGCAAGGGCCATTGAGCTTTGCATGCTCTTAGACAACACATGGGTTTTGGAATAAGCCATGGGATGCTCTTGCATTCCTGGATTTAAACCTAATCTTAATTAGTGTACATCTCAAATGTATCACATGCAGTTACATGCATAAAGAAAACAAATTTGGGGAATGATTCTCATAAGGGAGCTGGTCCTGGAGAAAGAACTGTGAGGGGAGAGACTTCGTCAGGAAGACCTCCTTCCACCTGCCTTGCTCCACCCTCTAGTCTCTGCTTCTCAATTTGTTTTTTATTATTTTATGTCCTGTGGATTGACATTGTTTTATTGATCATAGTTTAGAAATTATTTATTGTAACTGTTGTGTGAATTTCTGTTTAACTTTTATATGCTATTATTATTATTTAATACTATTCTAATGATTGTTGAATGTTACTTTTTTGATGTAGGTTGCTATTTTAAAGTTATGTTTTATTATCACATTTTTTATTGCATTAGATTGTTATAAGATGTAGATTTTTTGTTTCTTCAGCTTGTTAACCGGCTTAAGTATTGTAAGATAGAAAGACGGTATACAAATTAAAAATGATGATGCTGATCTAACCTACATCAAGCTTCATGATTTCAATGGAAGAATTAATGAATTAATGAATGCTCTGAGATCTCTCTCTTTGAAATCAACTGGATTTTGAAAAAAAAATGTCTGAATTGTCATCTTGAACTTTTGAAACAAAAGTTTCTGGGAAGCTTACAACAAATAATCATGGAAACAAGATAAAGCAAGACATAAAACCATAAAATTAAGGCCACATGAAATACAACAAATTCTTAATACGCGGCAGCCTCAGAAATCAAAACACTGATTTTAAAATGGAGAGGTCCAGTTAAATATGCAACAAAGGTGCTGAGAGGCATAAGTCAGTTATAAAATGGGACACACATCCCCTGCATTTAGAATCTCTACTCAGGTGTTTGTGACTGCTAGGTGGATTCCAAGCACACTTTAGACCATCCCTCTCAGCATAGGAAAATGTGTAATGCAACTGAGATGTGTGAGGATTTTGGAATGAATTTTATGTTCACATAAAGTCTTGGTTCTTGAGGATTGGTTGGGGCACTTCCATACAACAATGTCAACTGCAGACCTGGGATCCAAAGTACAATTGCATAGGTGAGGAATGATGGGACTCTGAAAAGCAGAATCTAGATCCAAACACAATCAAGCAGTTCAGAATCAAGTGTAATCCAAGGGCAAATGCCACTTAAGAAATGGGCCCAAACACATGCACCAGGTAACTTAAAAGCATCTATAGACCTCAAATGTTGGCTTACATAGTCTGTTGTTTCAGACCCCACCCAGCACCAGCTGCAAGCACTTAATTCTGCTCTTGAGGAGTTCTTTTCCCCCAATAAACCTCTTACCCCCAAGTTGTTCTGTTCTCTTGGGTTTAGAATAGCATCCTCCTTCAAAACGGCCACCTGAGCCTGAACTTTATGGTATCTATACTCTCTGGGGCTGGGAGATGGTCTGACTTTCCCCTCTGACATGAAAAAGGGTATTTCTGCCACAGGTAACTTGTGGACTCACCATGAGAGTTCTTCTACGGCAGAGTACAGTGGTAGGCCTAATCCTATCTAAGTCACTTCCTAGACACAAATGTCTTCTGGTTCACTTCAGGAGTTGGAGGACGTCATCTGGCTGCTTCCCCAGGTTCCCCTAATATCTTGTCAAATGACAGGTTGTCTGAAGTTGCCCACCAGAATGATGCCCACCTTCTTTTTAATCCCACAAAATTTCACCTTGAATGCCTGAAGAGGACTTTCCTGGAAATAGAATGTCTTTTGAAACCACTTCTACAAGACTTAAAACGTCTTTCTTCACCATTATAACTTGAATCAAGAAAGCGAAAATCAAGCAAAAGCAAAACTTTGCCTAAATCAAGTGATACCTACTCTACGGCAGGCCAAACAGCAAACCCATGATAGGTTAATCACTTCCCAGCTTGGCTCCCATTACTGGGTAATTGCTGGAAATGATAGGAGACATTACTCATCACATGATAACTGATGACAGCAGTTTTACAAAATCAGGCCATCAAATTGCAGCAGTTATCAAGTGAACAACATGGTGTGCGAACTCATTAAATGTGTCTCATTCAATTTTACTCAAAGCGAATTTAAAAACAAAGGTATTCAAAACTCTGAACTTTCAGAT
Source organism: Podarcis cretensis (assembly GCF_951804945.1). Classification (NCBI taxonomy): domain Eukaryota; kingdom Metazoa; phylum Chordata; class Lepidosauria; order Squamata; family Lacertidae; genus Podarcis; species Podarcis cretensis. The sequence goes on from NC_137187.1 coordinate 17,460,332, forward strand.
TCTATAGTCATTGGGGAAACAAAACATCGGTATTTGACACATGATTCTGGAAAGGATTATATTGTTATAGGTCTTATGACATATTATCATTCATGGATTCCCCCCCCAAAAAAAAATAAATAAAAATAAAGCACCTGCCACCACACAGGGAGCACATACAAAAAGACCATTTTACTCTTACATATTCACATGTCAATATGGCTACTAATTATAATAGCTATATACTATCTTCACTAGGGATGCGGGTGGCCTAAACCACTGAGCCTCTTGGGCTTGCCAATAAGAAGGTTGGCGGTTCAAATCCCCGCGACGGGGCAAGCTCCAGTTGCTCAGTCCCAGCGCCTGCCAACCTGGCAGTTCAAAAACAGGGCCCAAAGTGCAAGTAGATAAATAGGTACCGCTCCGGCAGGAAGGTAAATGGTGTTTCCGTGCGCTGCTCTGGTTGCAATGTTCCGTTGCCCCAGGAGCGGCTTAGTCATGCTGGCCACATGACCCAGAAAAACTGTCTGCGGACAAACGCTGGCTCCCTCGGCTTGTAAAGCAAAATGAGCACCGCAACCCCAGAGTCGTCTGTGACTAGACTTAACTGTCAGGGGTCCTTTACCTTTACCCTTTTATCTTCACTATCAGAAACACTAGCTATAAGTTCAGTTCATCAGTCAAACACTACATTTGGCAACCATGCTGTCATTAGAATAAAAAACATACCCGGCACTATAAGGATCCTCGTCTCTGGAAGGCAAGGACTGTATGGGAGATAGAAAATCTGTCCTCAGCACGTGCTATCTGTCTCTGCTACAGTGCTTACCCAGCTCATCAACTTTGCAAAATTAGCACAGTAGTTTTCAGTGCCCTACCACCTTTAAGCCTATTTTCATCTGCCTATATATTGCCAGTTCTTGTCCTCCGACTCCTAAGTAGTCCTGCCCTTCTCTAGAAAAATGAACAATCTTCCAACCCAGGCTGGATATGAAGCTTCTTAATGACAACTTGGAACTTCCAGAGTATCTCTTTAGTCAGTCCCTCTCATCATTTTCACAGCAGCAGTTGCCATTCTTCTGGACTTCAAAGCCAAAAGCTTCAGCCTTTGGGGAAATCTCTTATATTGTTTCAGGGAGTAAAAAAAAAACCCCAACGCAGAGCCTAAGCAATCAGTTCCTGCAGTTTGGCACACTGTTATCTTGATTAACCCCTTGAAGAATTCACTGATCATGCTGTACAGAGTGAAGTTGATACCCAAGTGAACAGACATCCAAAACAGAGCAGGGATAAAACTATTCTTCATCATAATCCTTGGGGGGAATGTTACTTCCATTAATTCTTTAAGATTTGCTACTAATGCAAATGATCAGAAGCCTGCAGTCAAACTGGCTTGTTAGTTCCAATAAACTCAGTCCCACTCCAGCCCTTCAAATCTGCTTTGTCTGTCTATTCTTTTTCTGCCAGACATGCAAAGCTCCTCTTCTCCCTAATGCTGTTTCCCCCCCTCCATCTGACATTTCCCATGGGATCTTATCTTATCATTTCTTATATCATCATCTTATCTTATCTTACCTTATCTTATCTTATCTTATCTTATCATCTTATCTTTCAGAATCTATAAACTGTTTCACATTCTGGATTAGTTGTAGTCAGTGCTATTTTTCTAGAAAATGCAGTGCCAGAACTCACCATGAGCGCCTCCCTTGTTCTCTTAGAATGGCAATGGTATCCACATGAGCAGTGCCAGAACTGAGTTCTGGCGAGTTCCTGCTGAAAAAATGCCCTGGTTGTAGTTTCTGAGTCACCTTCAAAGGCAGCTCCATGTAGAGTGCTATGGCCCCTCCTCAAAACCCTCCTCTGGGTAATGGTGGAGGTCAGAGTGCCCTTAACCTTGCTTTGGCAGTTGCGGGACAACTGGGAATTGATCATAATTCTTTCTAGCAGGCAGAGAGAAGACAGGTCCCTATAAACAAGCTCATTTGCTGACAGTCTTCAACCTGAATAAAATATTGTGGGGGCCCAGGTAAGCCCCGCCCCACATAATTGATCACATGATGCAGTGCACACACACCATTTGAATGGGAATGCCCACCAACTTTGTGGGGGCCCTGCCCCCACAAATATTTTATTGTGGGGGCCAAAGCTCCTACGGCCCCTAGGAGTTGACTCCTATGGTCTTCAAGCAGAGACTGGATAGTAATCTGTTGGGAATGTTCAAACCCTGGATTTCCTGCATGGAGGAAAAGGGTTGGCTTAGAAAGCACTTCTAAGGACCAGGGGTCCTTTACCTTTTTACCCTTATTGTTTACCTTCATTCTATGTGTCCTTGTGTAACTTATTTTCTTCATAAAAAGCCTTGAATTCTTCCAGCTGAGCTCTGAAGTATAACTTTATATCTTTCTCTTTATAAGATGCCTTTATCTTTATGCAATATTGTGTGCCATTAGTTTCTCTACTCCCCTCAATGCAATAAGAATCAATCATAAATTGTGTGAGGGATGAATGTTTAGCTTAGAAAAGAACACTCTGTTACCACACGCAAGAGGCAACATTAGCTCCGTCACAAAGCTTGACGTTTCAACATTACATAATGATAACTGGCCCAAAATGCACTTCAAGGCTGAGATGTCTAATCTCCTTGGAACAAAAAAGGAACAGCATCCAGCCAGGCCCCTATGAGTGTGATCTCAGTCCAGATGAACACCTCAACATTAGCATGCACCCAGTCAACAACATTACAGGACTAATGCCTCTCTCACTATGCCAAACAGCCTGTGGTCAAGATAACAAAGAGGATGAAAGGAGGAGGGTTGAGCAATTGATCCCCCAATAGCTGATGAAAAGAATATGAGCATGGGCAGAGGATAGCATCTTTTGGCAAGGTAGGGGATAAGACTTTGGAATCCACCTACAGCTGTGTGACACATCTGATACCACAGTTCCACTCCCTCCTCCTCCTCCTCCTATTATTCTGAACTCAGAGGCTAGTGAACTAGCAGTCAGATAACCTATCCTGGTAATTAAACCTCTATACAGTATGTGTACATGTGATACATAATTTGGCTTTCTGATCTGTATTCAATATGTGGAGTGTTCATATCTTTTTTGCATATATCAGAGTCTTGCATAAAGGTTGGCCTTTATTCTCAATAGGTGGTGGAATGTGTATCTATAAGGCGAAGACTTGTTCTATAATTAGAGTTGCTTGAGGCTTCTGAAAACCCTGTGCCACACTTAGGAATAGAGGAGGAATATATATATATATATATATATATATATATATATATATATATGATGGAACCTGTTGGTTTCATACCAGCTGAACTTTAAGCACCTCTCGCATCAAGCACTTGCTTATATCCAAACTGCTCATACTTTATTTTTTAAAATGCCTAATTATCTGCAAAAAAAGTCTATAAGAATCAAGTCAGGAATTAGAGGTGGAGGTGAGAAAGCATGCATAAGCTTTCGTTTCCGGGCAGAATTCAAAGTGTTGGTGCTGACCTTTCAAGCCCTAAATTGCTTCGGCCCTGTATACCTGAAGGAATGTCTCCACCTCCATCTTCCAGACCAGACACAGGTCCTGCTCTGTTGGCCCTCTGGTGGTTCCCTCACTGCGAGATGTGAAGCTACAGGGAACCAGGCAGAGGGCCTTCTTGGTAGTGGCACCCACCCTGTGGAACACCCAGCCACATTCTCAACCTCTTACATTCATTATTGCTATTTTACATGAAATAAGAATAATTTAAAACACTGTAAATAACAACAACAGTAGCAGCTTTTGGAGACAAGAGTCAGGACCAAAGGTCTGTGGAAGATTTTAGTCCTTCCCTCTCCAGAAGATTACCAAGGCAAGGGGAAAACCATCATTCCATTATATGGCAGAATCCCACTTTCCCAACTAATGCCCAGACCTTCAATAGGAAGGAGCGGTGATCCCTTCTGACCCCAGATCTTTCACTCTCGTACCCAGAAGGTTGCATCCACAACATATGAAACAGACCCAAGTTACAATAGCTTATAAGCGGAGTTTATTTGGGAGGTACTCAAGGGTACCAGTACTGACACCTTTCCCCCCACCCAAATGTTAAAAGTGTGGCAGTTACTTCATGGTGAGTACTAACACCTTTTTTAAAAAGAGAAAAAGGGGGGAAAGCACTGCATAAGCTTTTTTCTGCTATGCACTGCAGCTGTTTAGCTAGCTAAGAAACAATTAGAATCTCTATACTTGGCATTGTTATTAGTTAAATGGCATTGCAAAAGTTCCACCTGGCATTCTTAGATTTAGGCAATGAACTTCCACTTGGAAAATTTGAGAAGTATTCTTTGACAAAACTTCATGAACATATGCTATATTCTCTCAGGGGCCTATTTTATCTCTCCCTCTCCATTGGCTGAGCATTTTAATTGGATTTGCATACTCAAGAGACAGACTGTTAAATTTGGCAAGCATTTGCTTAGTATTTGGGAAGAAATTGATTTTGCAATGGAGAGAAGGTGCTAGAAGAAGCCAGGAAGATACTCTCACTTCAATACGTTTTTCACCTATTTTAATTTTACTTAACCCACTGCTAATCATTCTCGAAATGTGGGGTAGGTCTTCATAGGGATGGATGGAGGGTTGCCAAGGTAGACCTGAGCTGATTAAGCACCTCACATTGGCTCAGAGAGAACTAAACTTCATAGCAAGTTCTGGTGTGCAACAGGTCCATTGTTTTGGGAAGGTATTCCCAAATTGCTTGGTTATGTGAAAAGCGGGTAGGAGAGAGAAGCTGGTATATGCAACCTAAAAGGTTTGTTCATTTTGGAGCCATGGAACAGGAGAACCTTTTCCAGCCCGAGGGCCCCTCCTGGGGGGCACATCACAGTGGCAGCTATGGCCAGAGGCATAACTGGGTAGAGCAACGGATGCATCCCTTACTGTTGTACAGTAGGCAACATTCCAGTCACATACATGCACATCTCAGCATCCTGGCAAGCAAGAGGCATTATCACAGTTCAAGGCTACATTCCACACACTCAGAAACATCAAACGAGGACACAGAGCAGGGACAGTGAGAGGGGTGGAATGGGGAACTCCTTGAGGGTTCAATATGGAGCAGAATCACGACAAACCCAACCTTTTAAAACTCTACCTTTTAAAACTCTTGCTTATTTGCCCTTTATTTCTGTTATTTCATTGGTTATATATTGGGTATGCCAAGTTCTAATTCACTGAAATTCAAATGAAAGAGCTAGCCAGCATTGATCTGAGTCCTACTTGAGATGCTGTAGTAACACAAGCCTCCACAAGGGGCAGAGGCCAGCAGTTCTCGACAGTCTCATTCAAATTTTCATGGATGATTTTAAAGCATGGGTAGGCAAACTAAGACCCGGGACCCAGATCTGGCCCAATTGCCTTCTAAATCTGGCCTGTGGACGGTCTGGAACTCAGCGTGTTTTTACCTGAGTAGAATGTGTCCTTTTATTTAAAATGCATCTCTGGGTTATTTGTCGGGCCTGCCTGGTGTTTTTACATGAGCAGAATGTGTGCTTTTATTTAAAATGCATCTCTGGGTTATTTGTGGGGCATTGTTGTTGTTTAGTTGTTTAGTCGTGTACGACTCTTCATGACCCCATGGAACAGAGCACGCCAGGCACTTCTGTCTTCCACTGCCTCCCGCAGTTTGGTCAAACTCATGCTGGTAGCTTAGAGAACACTATCCAGCCATCTCGTCCTCTGTCGTCCCCTTCTCTTTGTGGCCTCCATCTTTCCCAACATCAGGGTCTTTCCCAGGGAGTCTTCTCTTCTCATGAGGTGGCATAGGAATTCGTTATTCCCCCCCTAAAAAATATAGTCCAGCTCCCTACAAGGTCTGAGGGAAAGTGGACCGGCCCCCTGCTGAAAAAGTTTGCTGACCTCTGAAACCGTTTCTGTTTAGAAATACTATACCAAGACTCAGTATTTTTATTTTTATTTTTTAAAAAGAGGCTAGCCAGAGACAAGGTGAAGAAGGGAAGGTGATAAATGGATCAACTGCCATCTGCTTGTGAATGAAAAGGCAACATGCATCTAGAAAATAGGCACTGCCTTCAAGCGCCCTTGTAGAAAGATGAAAAAAACAAAACACCCAGAATGATCTCAGAGCAAACTCATCCTTTGGGAGCAAGGAGTCGCCTTCAATGAAATATTGGAGAGGAAATGCAAGGAGTACCTATGGCACAGGTTGCATTCACAGTTCGAAACATTTATAGGGATAGACAGTAGCCACCTGTCCCAAGAAGCAAAACCCCTAATGCAGGGAGAGGGAACCAGTGGCCTTCCAGCTATTGTTGGACTACAACTCCCATCATTCCTGGCTGCTGGCTATGCTGGCTGGGACTGATGGGAGATGGAGTCCCACAGTATCTGGAGGGATACTGGTTTTCTATCTTGGCATTGTCCCAATCAGTAACTATTATTTAAAGATACAGCAATCCCAAACCCTCCAAGTGTCCCTATTTTCCAGGGACATCCCTGATTTAGAGAAGCCATCCCGGTTTCTGATTTGATCCCAGAATGTCCTGCTTTTCCTTAGAATGTCCCTATTTGCATTGGGAAAATGTTGGAGGGTATAGAGTTATCTGACCCCCAATCCATCTGAAGTTGTTGTTGTTGTTTTTTTTAAAAAAAGTTTAATATTTTATTATGTTTTTATATATGTTGAAAGCTGCCCAGGGTGGCTGGGACAACCCAGTAAGATGTGTGAGCTATAAATGGAATAGGACATTCCTATTTTCATCGGAGAAATGTTGGCGGGTATGCAATCTTATTGCAGCAAAAGAAGTAAGTAAGTCTTAATGAAACAGTAACAAATCGGAGTATAGTATTCATAGATTTGTAGTGCTGGAAGAGACCTTATCATGTCTTTAGAATTAATAATAAATAAAAACATTGCTTTTATTTAATTATAAAAGTATGTTTGGTAGGTTCTCTACCGCATCTAGATTTGCACAGTTACTGAGATATTGTTAATGGCATTGGTAAACTGTATAGTACAGACATTTTGTGGCAGAAGTCAAAAGGTGAATCTGCAGTGGTGAAAAAAGAGAGAAGTTGATTTTTCACCTTTAAAGTAATAGGTGGTCTTTTCTACAGTGGCTCCCTATTTGTTGAATGCTCTCCCCAGTGAGGTTTGCCTGGCGCCTTCATAATACCCCTTTAGGCGCCAGGCAAAAGTGTTCCTCTTTAACCAGGCCTTGGGTTGCCTGACATTCAGTGCCCTTTCAAAATGTACTCCCCATGACTGGTTGCTGTGGACAGAGTTGCAGAGACCCATAAAATGATGGTAGTCAGGAAAGCTGCCAGTGTTATTTTTCTAGGAAAAAGAGGTGCCAGAACTCACAGTGAACTCCTCCCTCATTTTCTTAGAATGACAAGGTCACCCATCTGAGAGGTGAACTGAGTTCCCCCAAGTTCCAGCTGGGGGGGGGAGCCCTGAAAGCTGAATAAAATGCCTGGGAGGTGTGCTCTTGGGAACATACTAGGGTTTCCACATTTTAAAGAGCAAAAAAGAGGACACATTTGCCAACTTCTGCTTTTAACTATAGGGACGCGGGTGGCGCTGTGGTCTAAACTACAGAGCCTAGAGCTTGCCGATCAGAAGGTCAGCAGTTCAAATCCCTGCGACGGGGTGAGCTCCCGCTTTTCCCTCCCAGCTCCTGCCAACCTAGCAGTTCGAAAGCATACCAAAAAGTGCAAGTAGATAAATAGGTACCGCTCCAGCGGGAAGGTAAACGGCATTTCCATGTGCTGCTCTGGTTCACCAGAAGCGGCTTAGTCATGCTGGCCACATGACCTGGAAGCTGTACGCCGGCTCCCTTGGCCAATAAAGCAAGATGAGCGCCGCAACCCCAGAGTTGGTGACAACTGGACCTAATGGTCAGGGGTCCCTTTATCTTTACCTTACTTTTAACTATGGACCACTACATACCCATGAAAAAGAGGGCATGTCCTGAAAAAAGAGGACATATGGCAACCAACATAACCATGTGGAATGTAACGTGCAGCCCTCGTGGGGAGGATGAGCAAGTTAACCAAGAAACCCATTTCAAAAAGATTCTGAATTGAACCAATCTATTCCAGAGGAAAGCTGCTTTTATTTCAACGGGAAAGGTAATCTGCCACCATTTTTTCATTAGAACTGACACATATGGATTGATCTCAGCAGACAGGCAGCACTTTTATGAAAGACTGACTATTGCTGCTCAGTTTTTTATGGGCGGTACTGGGACTACAACACTTTCCCTATTGCCTTCACCTTGTTTCTCAAAACTGTGCAACAATTCATTTCTGACCTGTCCCTTTTCTGCACTGGTGCAGGTAAGAACTCTCTTTGTAGAGTGACACTGCAGATCTACGCAGTCAAACAGTGACTTCAAAGAAATTGTCTCAATCCCCTGTGGCTACTTGGCAAAAAAGGAGAAAGTACTGTATCTGCAGTGCATGGTATTTTGCCTGTATTTGCTGATACAGCAAAAGCTGTGCATAGACAAGCTCAGGCTTCGGGCTTAGCTGTTGCGTACATTCAACTGCCTGCACCTGTCTAGAAAGAAATTCTTCTCAGGCTCCACCTCCGACTACGCAACACTTATCACAATCATATATATTTCTACCTTATTAAAATGAGAGGAGGAGAGAGAATTTCACCTAGAATTCAAACACCAAGGGCTTTCAGATGACTCCCAGTGGAAAACTGACGGAGGCAACATTGGGAAAGGTAGAGAACAGAGGGGAGTCATAGCTTTATATCCTTTATTTCCATTTGACAATTTCAGTTTCTGTTCCGTTTTTTACCAGTTTTCAGTCCTCCAAATTTTCACATCAGTTTGTGAATTGCTTTTTAAAAAAAGTTGTCGTGGAAATTTATCAGCAATTCCGTGCAGATTTTTCTTATTATAAACATGTTTGCGTGCAATTTTTCCGATATGCACACTTTTGCAAGCAATTTTCCCATATATAATGCATTTTTTATACGTGATTTCCACTAATATATGCATTTTATGCATACTCTTCCCAGGTATATGCATTTTTGACACATTATTTGGTTGGACAACTGCCTTGCAAAATTCAGAGAAGTGCAAATTTCAAAGGATTTGGCCTTTGTCCACCTATTGCTTATCTCCCCTTCTTAGGGGCTAATTTCCCCTGTTCCTTTGCCTCCCACCTTGTATGGAAAAATAGCTGATGAGAGCAGGAGATGGATGGATGGAGTTTGCCAATAGTTCATCCTTTCTACTCCTTCCAGTTTCTTTGCCTCTTAGTGGGAAGCTTTCAGAATCCTTCACAGGGAGAGAGACCTTACTTGGTAAGCAAGGTCTTGGATACAGGCACAATCCCTTCAATCTACAATTGCCTGCTTACTGGAGAACCACAGTGCGAAGTGACTAATTATCAATTAATCCTTTTTAATCATATTCCATGCAACTTACTACTGTACAGCTTTTTTTTTTTCTTTCATGGGTGGTAGCTGATTGAAAAGCATAACCACCACACACATCAGGGAACATTTTGCAGGTTGCTTCTGGCAAAAATGATATACTTGGCAGGATGTGACGAACAACATTGTTTATTATCTACTTCTGTACAACTCCTGCCCTTCCTTCTCTTTGCAGCTGCTGTAACAAACAGCTGTGCAAGCCTTTGGGAGGGAGAGGTGTAAGAGGATATCAGAGGAAGGAGGGGAAAAAAGAAAGAGGGATAGAGGCCATTCTTGCTCGTGGCACCCCTGACCATCATTTCAAGGCAGCCCAGGGTGCCAAGGCACACTGGTTGAAAACCACTGCACTATATCTATCATCTATCTATCATCTATCTATCTATCTATCTATCTATCTATCTATCTATCATCTATCTATCTATCATCATCTATCATCTATCTATCATCTATCTATCTATCATCTATCTATCATCTATATATCATCTATCTATCATCTATCTATCATCTATCTATCTATCTAGATATGGAGAAGGTATTTATGTGTGAACAACATTAAAGAAGTCCCAATATTTGATCCTGGATACCAATGGCCAAGCCTTGATCTTATCAGGGTATTCATAAACACACTCAATTTGACTGCCTTTCACTCTTTTCCTTCTAACCCTGGGAAGGGGCTGGATACCTACCCTATGACTCTTTTTTTTCATTATATAACTATTGCGGATGAGACATGTGCTAGAAATCATTATTTGGAGACAGCACAGTGAAATCTACATTTAAGTCTGAAGGCCCAAAGTTCTTGTCAGTGCAAACTCCAGGGATTCCGAAGTTTGACTAGTGCTTGCCAGTGCAAATAGCATTCTCTAGAAAGCAAAGCCATACAACAGATCTAAAAATAAACAAAGCACATCTCCAGGTTTGTCCTTCTCCCCTACCTGCCACCAACTGAGACTATCGGCTTATTCTCTGAAACTTTTTCAAATGTCATAAAAATACAGCGGTTCTTAGTTTCTACTCCTATCACCTGATCTTGGTTAATTGTTAGATTAAATTTGCATACATTTGCTTATGCATCAAACAGCACAAGAGGCATTCCCTTCCTGTGTGTGAGGAAAAACAATTCCTTTAACTTTTATAAGTACTCAAGTAGGAATTCATCATCCAACAAATGATTAGAAAAGAAGAAATGGAGAGAACTGAAACTGTCAGATCAATCCATCACTACCCTCATTGTCTATTGACAAACAATAAAATGAACAAAACCAATTTCCACTTTCATCACTTGCAAACCCAGCAACATCTCTGTTACACCAGCTATTGATGCAAAGCAAAAATAATATTAATAAAAATGCAAAAGGACTTACGTTGGCCCACCATGTTTTAGAAGCACGGACAACAGATGCCTGTTAAACTCTTTTGTGCAGTGGAATTCTCAAGTATGAATTGTATCTATGTGTCTTTATTTTATTTTTAAAGTACCTGGGGATGCTTTGGAAAACAGAGGAAGTGTAATAGTACTACAGCCCTTGGGTGCTATCTGAAAATAGAGGCATTTTATGTGCCTTTTTATAGACCAAATATATTAACTCTGATAGCCAATAATATATATACACATTTGCCATAGCATCTGCCAAATGGCACATGGAACCATTTTCAAGGGGGGAAAACCCTCTCTAAATTCAGTTTCAAACTAGCAGCCAAAATTCTTTTCTAAGCTATTGAAACTCAGCCATTTAAGATATTGGTTCTGCTCTCCCAAAGCCCCAGATGTTTGCTGTTTTATGTTCATTTCACAAGTCATTCTACACCATTACAAATAAGCAGTAAGATTACATGCCCCCCCCCAACAATGCTGCTTAGTTAAAGTAACGGTGAAACTTTCTGCTATATGTCAAAGCAGGGTCCTGAAGCTCTTGAATTTACTGGACTGCACTGAACACAAACTGCAGTTGAATTCAAATGAATGTATATATTATATATCCTTAAATATCCTATTATATCCTCATAGATTAGGCTGGTGGCATATCTGCACTCCAACTTGAGTTGGTTCAAAAGCAACTTGTTGGGGAAGAATTCTTACCATATCCACATTGCTTTCTGCAGTAAAAAGGTAAAGGGTAAAGGGACGCCTGATCGTTAGGTCCAGTCGTGGACAACTCTGGGGTTGTGGTGCTCATCTCGCTTTACTGGCTGAGGGAGCCGGTGTACAGCTTCTGGGTCATGTGGCCAGCATGACTAAGCCACTTCTGGCAAACCAGAGCAGTGCACGGAAACACCGTTTACCTTCCTGCTGGAGCGGTACCTATTTATCTACTTGCACTTTGACGTGCTTTTGAACTGCTAGGTTGGCAGGAGCAGGGACCAAGCAACGGGAGCTCACCCCATTGCAGGGATTCAAACCACCGACCTTCTGATTGGCAAGCCCTAGGCTCTGTGGTTTAACCCACAGTGCCACCCGCGTCCCTTCTGCAGTAAGGCATGATATAAATTGTAGCCTAGTTAGTTTAGGAATGAGGAACCTGTGACCCTCCAAATGTTGTGGGGCTGCAATCATAGGACATTTTGCCTGGGATTGGCAGCACAAGAATAAGAATAAGATGATTTTATTTATTTATTAGGACGCAGGTGGCGCTGTGGGTTAAAGCCTCAGCGCCTAGGGCTTGCCGATCGAAAGGTCGGCGGTTCGAATCCCTGCAGCGGGGTGCGCTCCCGCTGCTCGGTCCCAGCGCCTGCCAACCTAGCAGTTCGAAAGCACCTCCGGGTGCAAGTAGATAAATAGGGACCGCTTACCAGCGGGAAGGTAAACGGCGTTTCCGTGTGTGGCTCTGGCTCGCCAGAGCAGCGATGTCACGCTGGCCACGTGACCCGGAAGTGTCTCCGGACAGCGCTGGCCCCTGGCCTCTTAAGTGAGATGGGCGCACAACCCCAGAGTCTGTCAAGACTGGCCCGTACGGGCAGGGGTACCTTTACCTTTACCATTTATTTATTTATTTATTTATTTATTTATTTATTTATTTATTTATTATTTTGCTGGCACAGAGGGGGGAAAGTATATTTCTAAGTGTATGAGTTGTGTCGCACGTGCTAATATGTCTGAAAGAAAAGCAACAGTATATGTCAAAGGCAAGAATCTGATAATGGGGAGGGAAGTGAGGTTGAGCACTTTGTAGTACCCCCAATGTATGTTGAGAATGGGCTTGTTCTAAAGTCACTTAGGTAAATAATAATAATAATAATAATAATAATAATAATAATAATAATAATTTATTATTTATACCTCGCCCATCTGGCTGGGCTTCCCCAGCCACTCTGGGCGGCTTCCAACAAAATATTAAAATACAGTAATCCATCAAACATTAAAAGCTTCCCTAAACAGGGCTGCCTTCAGATGTCTTCTAAAAGTCTGGTAGTTGTTGTTCTCTTTGACATCTGGTGGGAGGGCATTCCACAGGGCAGGCGCCACTACTGAGAAGGCCCTCTGCCTGGTTCCCTGTTACTTGGCTTCTCACAGTGAGGGAACCACCAGAAGACCCTCAGCTCTGGACCTCAGCTGAAAAGCTAAGCAGGAATTTCAGATACCCAATTCAAGCCTGGCGCTCTGCTCACTACACCACATTAGCTTCCATTGTTATTTATTTAATGAACATCAAAATTCTAGTGAAGCGGAATGGATTTGATCTGGGACAATCCCAGAAGAGGCATCTCTCTAAGAGAACAAACAACCCCACCAGCTCATCCAAAATCAAAAGAACAGCCCTCTACTGGGCATATGGCTGCTGTACTCCATTGAAGTCTGATAGTGAATGAAAAAGACGGTTACTACAGTTATGTATCAGAAATTAAGATCTTAGCCATGCCAGCTGTTTACCATTGGCTTCCTAGCTTGCCATTTTCTAAGAAGTGTTAAGCAGCAACCAAATTTTGTAAAGTTTGGTAGAGACACATTACCTGTTAGAACCCAGTATCCCTGTACAGAAAGCTCAAAGCTTATCTTTATTTCTGAAATATTGAAGGGGAAAGCTGGAATGCAGGCCAGGTATACAAAGAAAAATGATAAATTACCATAGGCAAAGAGCCTCCGCTATGGGAAGTGTGCTGCGTAACATTTCCCTCCCCTCTCATACTTCTAAGAAGAAAGTAAGTAATCCAAAATGCCAATATGTGTACCGAACTATCCAGCTGCTCCGAGACTCAGTCTGCCCCCAGCTCATTTAGAGAAGTGTTCCTGGCAAGGATTCCTTGGCATTTTGGCACTTAGATATATTCCCTTGGAAGTGGCTGCAAGATGTGCTGCGAGGCTCTAATGGTTTACAATAATGTAAACTCATTGTCTGCGAGGGAGTAAATCCTGACAGGAATCTGGATTGAGGGGGAAACCACACCCACCGGCCAATGAGGAGAATGGTTCAATCCACCCCCTGTTAAAAATCAATGGTAATTCTCCCATAAGACTTTAATGGAGATGGATTGCGCCCAATATTTGCTTTCATGTTCCTCAGGCACATTTCCCAACTTTCCAGAGGAAACCCAAGCAGTGTATTCAAGAGAATTGCTACATACCATATATTTCTGCAATTTATTTTAAAGGTATGCTGAGCCACATATAATGACATCAATACATTCTCAACGGGATGTGTGTGTTTGTGTGTGTATAGATTCTCACTGTGCTTTAGATCAGCACTAGGAATCATCACGTACAAATATTTTGAGTAAATAAATTTATTATTTCTTCCCTTACACTTTTCATGTATCCTATTAAAATCATTCACACAGAGGAGAAAACAAAGTTAATGGACAAGATGAATGTAGAAGGTTTTTGTTTTGCTTTTGTTTGTTTTTACTCCAAGGATTTCAATAGAGCTAACCAAATGAGGCTTTGAAATTACTGTCTCAGAATGCAGGTAGGTCATACATGCATTACAGATAGTGATACTAACAGCCAAATCTCATGGGCATGTTCATTACTTGATGAAAGTGATAACTTGCAGCTGTGAGTGTGTCATCACAGATCTAACACCACAGACAACATGTTATGCATGTGTGAATCAGCCTTAAGAAGTCATCTTTTTTTTTTAAAAAAAAAAATCATCGTTATACAGGTGCAGTAGTTTATTTTCTGTCAGTTATTCTATTGATTTTACTAGTTATTTGTATGCTCTTTCAATCTGTTTATTGACAATTTGGCAATACGTGTTTACTCATAAAAATTGCAAAGCACCTATTAACACCAGGCCAATGGTAAGACCACCACAAAACAGATGGACATAGCTCATTCATTTTCCTACTTCCAAGTAGGTATGCCACATGATCTAACCTAAGCTTGATATTGTGGTAAATGTGTTTCCATATCTGGAATCTGGCTATGGGAGACCTCTAGATATCCCCAGCAAGCATGCCCAGTAGTTGGGGGTAACTGAAGTTGTGACCCATCAACAAATTGAAGGTCACAAGCAGGGCCGGATTTAGGTTTGATGAGGCCCTAAGCTACTGAAGGTAATGGGGCCCTTCATATGTCCAGCTGTCCTTTGTCAACAACAAATTGTCGCTGTTTTTTGTGTTGCATATATGATATATGGTGATTTATGGACCTAATAGGTATCTAAAGCCATTTGCACATAACAAAATATGTATTTTATCAAATAATTGTTGAACTGAAATACAATTAAGAAGAGGTACAAACCTCTTCTTACGTCCACCTCTGTTTTGCCCAACGCCCGTGGCAAACCCGGAAGTAACTGGCGGGTTTGCTGCCAGTTGTGCATGCACAGAAGGAGCAATCACCGTTCGCACATGCACAGAAGCCGAGATCATCGCCTGTGCCTGCGCACAATGGCGCCTCTCCTAGCGACCTATTTTGACCTCTGGATGGACCTCTGGAATGGATTATGGTCACAGGTAGACGTTCCACTGTATATTAATAAAGGTAAAGGTAAAGGTACCCCTGCCCATACGGGCCAGTCTTGACAGACTCTGGGGTTGTGCGCCCATCTCACTTAAGAGGCCAGGGGCCAGCGCTGTCCGGAGACACTTCCGGGTCACGTGGCCAGCGTGACATCGCTGCTCTGGCGAGCCAGAGCCGCACACGGAAACGCCGTTTACCTTCCCGCTGGTAAGCGGTCCCTATTTATCTACTTGCACCCGGAGGTGCTTTCGAGCTGCTAGGTTGGCAGGCGCTGGGACCGAGCAGCGGGAGCGCACCCCGCCGCAGGGATTCGAACCACCGACCTTTCGATCGGCAAGTCCTAGGCGCTGAGGCTTTAACCCACAGCGCCACCTGCGTCCCTTGTATATTAATAGTGAACTACAATTAAGAAGTATATGGGGGGGGGAGCAGGAGAGTGGGCCCCTAAGCTATAGGTTGTTTAGCTTATACGTAAATCTGGCACAAGCTCCCTATAGGGACTCAAATGACTAGGAAATGTATCTCATGTTGTGATGTCAGACCTTTCTCCACTTCTCATTCACATCATTGTTTGCCAGTTAGGGAAACAAAGAAGAGTAGTGCATTTCGATACAAGAAACATGAGATATTGCATGGCTGAGCTTTCCAAACTTTTCACATTGGTGACACACTTTTTAAGAGGTGCATCATTTCGTGGCACGGTTTTACTAGCGAAGTGGCAGTTAAACTAACCCCTTTCAAAACCCTAGGAGGAGCGCAGGGAGTGTTTGCGTCACACACCTATGCACTGCAACCAACACACTAATGTGTCACGACACACAGTTTGGAAAGCTCTGCAGTATGGCATAGTGGTTAGAGTGTCGGATTCTAACCTGGGAGACCAGGGTTCAAATTCCCAATCAGCCATGGAGCTCACTAGGTGACCTTGGGCCAGTCACAATTTCTCAGACTGTTCTACTTCATAGCTATCTTGTGAGGATAAAATGAAAAGGGAGAGACCCGTGTATGCCATCCCTGAGCTCCTTTGAGGAAAAGTGGGATATAAATGTAATGATTAGTAAATAAATAAAAGCAGACAAGAAACACCAGGAAGTAAGTTCTTCAAGATGTTACAGACAGGAAGGAGGGGGGAGATAGATGCTTACTGTAATGTAGACTACTGAGAAGTATGTAGCAGCCAAGAAATTTGATCACATCTGTTCAGTGCTATTATTATCATCCCTTTTCTGTATGCAAAAAGCAATGTCACCCTGACCTCTAAAGGTTTTGTGGAAAATCCAAAAATATCACCATAAACTTTGTGAAACACATCCCCTCTGGAAGAAAATAATGCGCATTAATCTCATTCTTTTGTACATACAACAGATGGTGTCGAATGATGCACCCAGGGGAAAGAAACCCTAACTGTAGGAATTTTCTACAGAAATATTTTCATCCATATTTTTTTCCTGCATCCCTCATTTATTTATTTATTTATTTATTTATTTATTTATTTATTTATTTGCTTCACTCATCTCTGAATTATGCCATTTTCTCCAAAGTTCATACCAAGCACTTACTGTAGTTAACTCACTATTAATTCACAATGGGAAATGGTGGGTCTGAGGGCTTATTCCTGCCTTCTTTCCACACCCAATGACTGTGAATGGACGCTAATGAACAACAACACATCCCCTGCTTAAAAGAGAACTTAAAAATATGATAATTGCACCAATCACTTTAACAACATTCTTCCTTGGAAATATATGCTCGGTGTAATGATTTGCATCTCATATAAACCTTGCTACCACCCAGTTACAGACATTAAGTTAAGAGATTGGGATTTCCCTAAATGAAGATGACTCATTTCCTCAGTGTGTTCCATTCAGAGAAGAATATTTTATAGTCTACATGAAGCCAAATCTGAATTTGTCAGTGAGTGTATATTCATGAGGGAGCTGCAGCCAATCACGGCTCCCTGACTGCGGTATTTGTGTGATGCATATGTTTGTGGCATTCACAGTCAAAGTCAATGTATCCAAGGATCTTGGGGACAAGGCATGTGTTCACGATCCTGCTACCACCCACAATTTGAGCATTCCTGTGTTCAGGGAAATGCTTAGAATTTCTTTGAATTCTATTCTTATTCAATTATGAATTGCCTTTCATATACATTTCAAGGTTAATAATAATAATAATAATAATAATAATAATAATAATAATAATGTTTTAAACAATACAAATAAACATGCAAGACAGAAATCTGTTCTTTTTTTTCCAGCTGGAAAAACTTGTAAAAGCAGAATGTCCTGAACTGGACCCAGAAATTACAAGCAGTAGGCACTTGTCATATATAAACAGGGATGCTACTCCACAGAACAAGGACAGCTACACTAAAAGTCCTGCTTCACATTGCTGTGGAATGGATTTCTGATACAGTGGTACCTCAGGTTACAGACGCTTCAGGTTACAGATGTTTCAGGTTACAGACTCTGCTAACCCAGAAATAGTACCTCGGGTTAAGAACTTTGCTTCAGGATGAGAACAGAAATCTCGCAGTGGCGGTGCGGCGGCAGCAGGAGGCCCCATTAGCTAAAGGGGTACCTCAGGTTAAGAACAGTTTCAGGTTAAGAACGGACCTCCAGAATGAATTAAGTTCTTAACCCGAGGTACCACTGTACTGTGAGAACTTCAAGGACAGACTCTCTCACAGAATGTAGTGATCTACTAGAGATATATGGTGAAAGTTGGCCTTTCAAGTAACCTGGCCCTGAGCTGTGCAGGGCCTTATATCTCAGTATCAAAAACATAGCCCGGTTACAGACTGGCAGCCAGTACAGATCCCACAGTAGTTGCCCCCATAAGCCACATAGAGTGTGTTGCCATAATCCAACCTTGTTTATGGATAACTGTGGTCAAGCTATTCTGATTCAGGAATGGCTGTAGCTGTCTTACCAGCCAAATCTGGGAAAAGGTACTCCTAGTAACAGAACTAGATCTAGGAGCACCTCCCGACCACACACTTATTCCTTCAGGGAGAGCGCAACCCCATTCGGGGCAGGCAGCTGATCAACTTCCCAGATACTAGGACCACTCATCCATAGGACCTCCATCATGCCAGGATGTAGATTCAGTTTATTAGCCTTCAACCAGTCCACCTCTGCATCGAGACACTGATTCAGGACCTGCACAACCACTTCCAATTCAGAAGTACATTTGGGTATCATTAGCGTACTGATGGCACCTTGCTCCAAATGGCTTTAAATAGATGTTAAATAGCACTGAGAACAATGTAGTATCCTGCTGAACCCCAAAGCGCAAGAGCTGGAATTCCAAGAAATACTCACCCAACCTACTGAAACAGTCTCTTGAAACGGGACCAGAATCATTACAGAACAGTGGCCCTGATGCACCTCTACCAGAGATGATCCGTGAGAATACTATTGTCAATGTGCATCAAAAGCAGATGAGAGATTGAGAGGAAGCAGGACAGTTGCACTCCTTATGTCGCCCTTCTGATAAAGAAATGGAGACCAAGGTGATTTCAGTTCCAAAGCCAGGTCTAAGCCCAGATGTTGAACTCTAGATTTTGTTAGTGTTGGTCTTACCTGAGGCTTCTTTAGTACAAAAGTTGTGGGAGTTTTGTTATAAAGGAGATAAAAATAAAATGAAAACTCTATTAATCATAATGATCATCAGTGTCAACCTTAAGATTGTCTGAAACAGATGTTTGGAAATTGACACTAGGAACCAATGTACTTCATTCAGTCTTTGTGGATTAAGCATTTCCTTTAAAATTAATTTATTACATCCTAAAAGTGGAATGTCCTCCCTAAACTATCATACTGCCGGCTTTTATGAAATGGTTTACTTGATCTTGTAAGTAAATTGCACCATTCTGTATTCTCAGCGGACTGTGCCTTTGAAGTTTATTTTTATTATATTTAATGTGAAGTGATAACATATTAGTGCGGCTGTTTATGTGCCAATTGGTTTTTATTTAATTCTCCTACACTTGTAATCAGTTATCTGGGCCTGATAATTTTCAGTATCAATTTAATATAAAATTAGGAAATCACATTAGTTAGTATTATATTTGAAAGCTCCTTTCTGAGGGTGCTGACACAGAAGATGAGAAATTATAATCTCTTGTCACCTGAGAAAGTTAGAAAGGGATCTGCCTAACAACTTCTACTGGGAAAACAGATGCAAATAATTCATTCAGCCTCTCTGCAATCTCCTTTTCCTTCTTTAACATATTTTTGTCAATAGAATAGAACAGAATATTGGAGTTGGAAAGGACCCAAGGGATGCAGGAATTTCAGCTAAAGTATCCATGACAGATGGCCTTCATTGTTGTCCAAAATTTCAACCAGTGCTTTTTTTCAGCCAGAGTGCACCGGAGAGCAGTTCTGGCACCTCTTAGGTGGGTGCCATTTTGGCCTGGCACCCCCCCCTTCTGCAAAGAAACAAAAAGAAATATTTGAGGGTACCCTAAATGGCTTTAATATATATATATTAATGAAAATTACCTTTGATCTTAGTTATAGAGCTCTGATGAGTCCCATTAAAAGAGTGAGTCTTTCTTCTCTTCCATTAGTGCCAATGAGACTTTTTTTTTTTATATAGAACATCTAAGAAAAGAAACAGTTAAGTCTACAAAAGAAAGGGAATGATGTAATAGAGGGCTCTTTGTTACAGCAGTGGCCCAGAACAAAACTGGAAATGCTTAATGGACTGAAAAACATACCCTGAGGGATGCTGAAATGTGAGCTTCTGTACTGCATGAAATGCTAAATGTTCTCTTTTCTTGCAAGCAGAGAACTTGCTGTGGTATTTTGACAATGACGTTCTGCTAACCGTATTTACACACTTTCCAGGCAAGCACTTATTGATACGCATAAAGGTGGAAAAGAAATATTTCCCTGCTCAAAGTCCCAAACCCTTTGTTTTCTCTCTCTCTCTCTCTCTTTCTTTCAAAGGAAAAGAACAACACCTGCAGCAGGAATTTCGAATTGGAAATAATGTAACCCTGATATGTCAAAGGAACATTTTTAGTTTATTTTGAAGAGAGAAAGAGAGAAGAATAAGAAGAGTTTGGATTTGATATCCCGCTTTATCACTACCCGAAGGAGTCTCAAAGCGGCTAACATTCTCCTTTCCCTTCCTCCCCCACAACAAAAACTCTGTGAGGTGAGTGGGGCTGAGAGACTTCAAAAAAGTGTGACTAGCCCAAGGTCACCCAGCAGCTGCATGTGGAGGAGCAGGGAAGCGAACCCGGTTCACCAGATTATGAGTCTATCACTCTTAACCACTACACCACAGAGAATGTCAAAACAGCCTCCTATAACTTGAGGATCTGAAGCAGTAGCCAAGCTAATCCAGTGTGGGCAAACAGAAGCTGTGCAGACAGCAAGGGAACATCAGTCTGCTTACCACCCTTAGCACAGCTCTGGCTCCGACCCATCACCATTAAGTGAGTTATGAAGCATATGAATTCCAGCTCCCTGTATAGGGGAAGAGTGGATCTGCAGGATCTGACATGTGCATGCTACCCCCATTGTCTAGCATTCAGCGGGGCACATATACCAGGCCCCCTAAGCATCAAACCAGGCAGCTACCCAAGCTAGTTGGCAGCAGGGGGTGGTTGATGAAATGCCATTTACCTAAGAGTGCCTCGGGATAGGCAAAAAAGAAATCTGCCAGTTTCTTGATTTCTCATTTTTCCAATCTTATGCTCAGCTCTCCACATAAGTATGCTTTAAAAAAGGTAAAGGACCCCTGACAGTTAAGTCCAGTTGCAGACAACTCTGGGGTTGCGGCACTTATCTCGCTTTACAGGCTGAGGGAGCCAGCGTTTGTCCACAGACAGTTTTTCTGGGTCATGTGGCCAGCATGATTAAGCCGCTTCTGGTGCAACGGAACACCGAAACCAGAGCAGTGCAGGGAAACGCCATTTACCTTCCTGCCAGAGTGGTACCTATTTATCTACTTGCACTTTTTGGCGTGCTTCGAACTGCTAGGTTGGCAGGAGCTAGGACCGAGCAACGGGAGCTCATCCTGTCGTGGGGATTCGAACTGCTGACCTTCTGATCAGCAAGCCTGAGAGGCTCAGTGGTTTAGACCACAGCACTACATGCATCCCTAGTTTGCTTTAAAAAATCCCCCAAACTGACCTCATGCAAATTCATCAGTTTTCTAGGTTGCATTCATCTGGAGAGAGGAGAAATGCTTGAACTGATGGGATGTGATAGCGGAATACCACCCTATGTTTTAGTAGATCCATGTTTTCTCCACAGCTGCTTTGGTCAGAATACTAAACTGCCTTTTGACTTGTCAGATAGCTCTCGGTCCAAACTCTGCCAGTAATATTCGTCACTACATAATCTATAGTTAGTATATTTTCCTAAAGAGTATAAGGGAAGCAACTGCTATTATTACTTATATTATTTAGAGCATAATCTGTCAAGAAGTTTGCTTCTGCAATGAAATGAGCAGGAGGTAGGAATGGAGCTCAGGATAGAATTTCAGTTTCCTTGAGTTCAGATGCAAACTGACTTGATCTGTAGCTCCTGGATTAATATGTAGATCATAGTTATCCTCTGAATTTTTGTCAAAAACAGGTCCCCAAAAAGCATTAAAAATGCATGTTTTAGAATTAAATATATTTAGAAACAAGCTCATTGAGATAAAATACATATTTAAGTAGGCATTTTATGGTTAAATATGTATTTAAATAAAAATTTCATGCACATTTTGCAGATTAATAGGGGAAAGGGACGGAACAGAACTCTCATTTCAGACAAAACTGACAGACAGGGAATATACTGATCCATCCATCTCTAGGTGGAACTAGATGTTATGAGAAAACACAGGGATGTTTTTCCCTCTTGAGGCAAATGGCGGTAATAGAGGTGCTGGCAGGAGAGAATCAGGGAGACAGTGGTGGAGCTTCATGCTCTGGCACCGGGGGTGGAGAGCAGGCAGGGGTGTGGTGCACGTCCCGGGGGCATGGCACCTGCGGGGGCGTGGTGCCCAGCGTGGGGAGAGCAGTCACAATGGCACCCCACCAGGATCGTGGTGCCAGGGGCGGTGCAGCCCCCCCCGCCCCCTCTTCCTCCACCAGTGCAGGGAGAGAGGTCTTAAGCATTCCATTTCACAGCCCCACTGATTCTCCATGGCAAACAGCTTCCCAGAACTGTTTTGTATATGCTCACTATGCTTCAACCATGTTAAAAAGACAGAAATACATCCCCACCCCAATCAACGATTCCTTGCATGAACATCTCTCCACAGTATTCACATTACAGTGGTACCTCGGTTTACGAACTTAATCCATTCCGGAAGTCCGTTCTTAAACCAAAACCATTATTAAACCGAGGCACGTTTTCCCTAATGAGGCCTCCTGCTGCCGGGGCCCTTCCACCGTTTGGATTCCGTTCTTAGACCAAGGTAAAGTTTGCAAACTGGGACACTGCTTCCAGTTTTGCGGAGTTCATAAACCGAATCGTTCGTAAACAGAACTGTTCTTAAACCGAGGTACCACTGTACATTGCCAAACTGGGAACACCCATGCACTGAGATCACGCATCATTTCCTCCAGTGGCAAGATATGAAATAGTGTATTCCTCACTCAGAGCTCCTTCTCTCATCCATAGACAAAGCTTTATGCTTAGACAGTTAGGAACAAAGATCAAATCCAAGATGCAACCTTCTGCTCCTAATGCAACAGGTCTATGTGATTCAGCCCCATGATTTCTGTGTTATGATAGGACAAGCTTTGCCTTTCAATGGGCGGCTGAGGTCAGATTGTAGCCTTAGCTTAAATAAACGGTCTTGGCGGAAATGTCTTCAATAAATACAATTGCTGTTGGCAAGGGTAATCTTTTGTGCACGCCTCTACCCATTAGCCTGCCAGTGACCTGGTGGTATTCAAAGCTTTGCAGATAATTAGGCTCAGAGAGAGACCTAAATTGTTCTAATTGGATAGCTCAAATGCTCTTCAGTGCACATTCAGGATCTCTATTATTGGCACATAGTACTTTTCTTCGGAGAAGAATAAAGTGGCTGCAATGCCCAAAGGAAGTCATCAAAGGGGAGGCTAATCCTACATAAGTCCTGAGGTGCAATCCTACCATTATGGTAAGGTCCCGTAGACCCAAGGAGGATGGGGCTCCTGCGCCTTTAATAGGGTGGGGATTTCAGCATCAGCAACACATGCCTTATCTGCTGAAGCCACCTCTCCTGTGCACCTTTTAAAGGTGTGAGAGCCCTGTCCACTTTGGCATATGGCCATACTATGCTGTGTGCTCAGAGAAAGCAGAACAATGGTTCCCAGAGAGCACTACTGTAGTCCCTCTCTTTGTGCAATGTGCTCCTTTTCCATCACAACTCATTTTTATGTCATTGCAGTAGGAGCTGCCTTATACAGTCACATAATTGGTTCTCTTTGCTCAGTGTTGTCTACAGCAGGAGTGCCCAACATAAGGTAAAAAAGGTGAAGGTAAAGGACCCCTGGACGATTAAGTCCAGTCAAAGGTGACTATGGGGTTGCGGCGCTCACCTTGCTTTCAGGCCAAGGGAGCTGGCGTTTGTCCACAGTTTGTTCTGGGTCATGTGGCCAGCATGACTAAACCACTTTTGGTGCAACAGGACACTGTGATGGAAACCAGAGCGCACAGAAATGCCGTTTACCTTCCCGCCACAATGGTACCTATTTATCTACTTGCACTGGTGTGCTTTTGAACTGCTAGGGTGGCAGGAGCTGGGACAGAGCAATGGGAGCTCACCCCGTCATGGGGATTCGAACTGCCCACTTTCTGATCAGTAAGCCCAAGAGGCTCAGTGGTTTAGACCATAGCACCATCCGCATCCCTCTAGTGCCCAACATACCCCTCCCCTCAGATGATGCTGGACTACAACTCCCATTCTCTTTGACTTGATGGTTGAAGCTGATGGGAGTTGCATCCCCAAAACATCTGGAGGGCCTACAATTAGCCTCTGATCTACAATGACCAGCAGTGGCTCTCTAGGATATAGGTCTTTCCCACTCTTACATTCCCCTCACAGAGCTACAATTCAGAGTGGTTTAACCGTCAAACTCTCTTCAGTGGGAACTGTGGGAACTGTAGCTCTGGGGGGGAAATGGGAGTCTCCTAACAACTATCAGTACTTTTAACCAAATTATAGCTCCCATAATTTTGGGGAGAAGAATTTACTTTAACATGAATGTTTAAATGTGATTGTGGCCACACACCAGTTCTTCAGAGCTGCTGTTTGCATTTCAGGGAATGCCTCTGTTGGCACCATGAGAGAGAGAGTTTTGTGCTAAAGGTAGAGCAATACAATAGTTTTTCAATGAGTTAAAGGTGGGCTTGTCTTTGAAAGAGGCATTGCTGTTTACCTATTATAGACACTCATTCTTGCTTTCAGCTGTGGCAAACAGGTTCTGTTGGTTATTGTATTTTTGGAGATGGGAGTAGAAACCTACAGAACCTGTTGAGGCCAGAAAGTGTGGAGACACTTGGGAAAATGAAGGTTCTCTAAATAGTCTTTAAAGTACCTTCTTATTCTCCAGCCTAGGATGCAAGTATATTCCCTGAGGTTGAATGCCCCATTCAGAAAGACAAACTGCCAATTAAAGCAGCTTTTCAAATGTTGGGAATGCCTCATTTGTGGCAGTAACTTTTGCCATAATCTCAGTTAAAGGGATAGGAATGAAAAACAGAAGCTGTGTTTGAAAGTTACATAACCTTCTTTAAAATGAAGCTTTCATAGTTGCTAAAGAATGAAAAATTAGTTGTGCTAATAAGCCTGTAAAATGCTACCAAGCAGCAGAAAACCTACTAAAAAACCACCCCCATAAAGACAACCTGCAATCTATTAAGGGCAAGATAAAGAGAGAGAGAGAGAAGGAAAAAACCCACTCCAGACAATTTCTCTTGGCAGAAGAATTTAGGAGACAGAAGCAATACTAGTAGCCTTCTAAATTGGTTTTCCTGAGGAAGAAATTATTACTAGAAAACAGCTGAACAACCCTTGCAAGTTCTTGCTCCAATCCAAATTAAATAGCATCGGGCAGGAATGGTCTTATATCCTTATAGAGTCTCATTGCTCAAGCTATTGGAAAAGTACAGACCCTTAAACAACAAAAGATTCTTCTGTGTTTTTAATTTGAGGCCTTGAAATATGCAGGATCTCAAATGGAAGATGGCAGGACATGAATTCACCGGAGGAGGTGATCAAACACATACATTGCTCCTTCAGCTAAAGGAATGCTGGATAACTGAGCGCTTTCTCTTAGTTTCTGCACATTTGCCTCTTCTAAGGATACTCTCTGCACTTTCAGTTTGGTTGGCCCCTTTTACATTTACCCAAACAAGATGAAGGACATCACCAGGGAAGATTGAGGGGGTGAGGAGAAGGGGACAAAATTTGCATAAATTTTGCATATTCAAATTTAGAAATAATTACTATAATTTAAATAAAATGTATCTCACCATAGATAGAACCTGGGCAAAAGACTGAGCAGCTACACCAGGTCACAGATTTCCCTATGTCAGTAAACCCCCACTTCTTAAACCAGGCAAAGGCAAACTCGGCCCTCCAGATATTTTTGAGACTACAATTCCCATCATCCCTGACCACTGGCCCTGTTAGCTAGGGGTGATGGGAGTTGTAGTTCCAAAACATCTGGAGGGCCGAGTTTACCTATGCCTGTCTTAAACTGAATCAGACCATTGGGCCAACCTGTCTGCAGAGACTAGCATCAACTTTCTCAGATTTCAGACCGGGAACTGTCACAGTCCTTCCTAGAAAATAATATAAGGGACCACATGGATCATCTAGTTCAACACCCTGCAATGCAGGAATATGCACCCCAAAGGGGATCAAACCTTGGTGTTATCGGCACCACTCTTTAACCTGCTAAGCCAGGGATCGAGTCTAGGATCTTCTGCATCCAAAGCAGATGGTCTAAATTTTAGTGCCTGTCTGTGCCCTACATAGTGAGATGTGCTGTATTTCTATTTCAATATGCACCTAAGCATATTGTGTCTTTTCTCCTGGCAGATCAAGAGGAGCAGATGACAGCAAAGGTCGCAAGGTTTCTAGCTGGGGCAATCAGAATAAGCTCCACAATTTGACTGCTGATTCAGGACTATGAACTGTGTTTTATATAATCAACTTTGTATTTTGTTCTGTGTTTACCGCAGTGTTCTTTTGTTGCTATGGTCGATGGCTGATGCAAATAAAGTTTCATTCATTCATTCATTCATTCATTCAAGGATACAAATCAAGATAGGGAAATTGTGTGTGTGTTTGTGTGTGTGTGTGTGTGTTTTGTCTTATTTTTGGGGTGATGCCTTTCCTCTTGTCTGGCCATGGCTAAAGTGGCCACCCAGAATGCAGGCCAACCCAGGAAAAACCCTTGGAAGATGCTGTAGCCTTGAATCTTGGGGTACTGGGCGACAACCCCAAGAAGCTGGCTGTTACAAGTGCCTGCCAAGGAAACAGAAAGTGACCCATTGTCACTGTGGCCTCATGTGGAGTATATCAGATATCCCACCCCCTAAATAGGGCAAGTTCATGTGTGTAGGGAAGACATGCCGCCATTGCCTAACTCTGGCCTTGGTAGCAACTTGAAGGGAAATTATAACCATCTAAGTCCTCCTAATTGCAGAGCCAGCTGCAATTTGGTTACAAAAAAAGAGAGTTAATTTGGATTGACCAGATGTGCACATATGGCACCGTTATAGTAAAGAGACATTGACTACCACTCTGAAAGGGATGCAGTGTAAATGTGCCATTGACCTGGGTCTTAGCAGCAACTGATGCTCTGCTGGATGCTATTATATTAGTAAAGAAAAAGCTTGCTAGCATTTTTTTTTTATTCCTTAAAAAAGGGTGGGAAATCTGCTAGCGATGCAGAATTTTCTTTCCTTGACCACATATATGATTTATAGCTCTAATAAAATCAATGCCATTGAGGTACGCATGCTTCCAAAGAGATGAATGCCAAGATCTAGCTCAGGTCATCTTGAAATCTAACCCCCAGCAGAAATAAAGTGATTAGGGTATGATTAATCCTCTTGGTTAACAAGACATCTAACCTACATGCAGATATTTAAAGATCATCTTGTTTGCAGGCTCCCATGCTTGCTCTTTATCATGTTAGTGTTTCATTGGTGATAGAAAGTACAAATGCCCAGTGAATTCCGATGCGCTAGTAACGCAGTGTAGAGAGGCCTCACTCCAGGTGGTACATCATGACTAATTTTACATCCTCCTCTTCAAAAAGATGTACAGGTTTCTAACCCTGACCACTGTCAGAAGCAGTTGTTGGGAGCCTTTGGTGGTGGTGGTGGTGGGGGGGTGTTTGCTGTTGTGCTCAGGTCCTGCTTGCAGCCTTCCCATGGGCATGTAGTTGGTCACTGTGTGAACAGGATGCTAGACTAGATGAGCCACTGGCGTGTTCCTGCAGGGCTATTCTTGTGCGCATTGAGAAACCTTAGGCTCTCCAGGCCTCTCATTGAGACTGGCCACACCCTTCACTGGCCCTGCATAGGTATCTTCCATATGTACATGGTGACACCCATTCTTTTTGTCTGCACAATTCCCCAGGAGGGGGCTGCATGTTAACATGTGTCAGGAATGAGCCAGCTCCCAGTCAAGGTTTGCAGCCAACTGCAGAAAGCAGCCAAGAACAGGAAGGCTTTGATGTTAGTCAGACAGGGGAGAGCTGGCAGCTGCACACTTTGGCTCTTCCTGACCTTGATGGGCCAGCTGATAAGGCAGTAGCTGAGAGCAAGCTAGAACACAGCCAAAGCTCTCTGGAAGCTGAAATAGGTGTGAACAGACACAGAGAGAGTCTCTCAGAAACAGAAGGGGCTGGAGATGATCCAATAAGTCCGAGGAGTTGGTGAATGGAAGGGTTGCTAGACAGGAAACAAAACAAGAGGCGTAAGGTGAGAAAGTTCAATATATTCTGTAGACCCCGGAAGAAGTCTTCAGAAGGGTCATCTTGAGTGATAATGCCAGTGGCTGCGTTAGAGCTGTCCAGAGCTATCTGCTCTAAGCAGCAAGCAAGCAAGCAAGCAAGAAAGAAAGAAAGAAAGAAAGAAAGAGTAAGAAAAAAAAAATGAAAGATGGACCTTGCCTGACCACTTCATAAGTGCAGTTCTATGAATGAAACAGTTAATTGATTACAATGCTTCAACTGCTGATCTGTAGTCTGGTGCGTGCTTATGTCTGAAGCTGGATGGAGGAAGGATGAGTAAGTTTGCTCCAAAATTTGGAGTAAACCAAAATCAGAATATCTATCTGTCTGTCTAAACAGTTTTTGGATATATAATTGCTGATGGCAACCTTTTGTGATTGGTTTAAGAAATTTTATATAAGCCACCTTAAAATATTATGGTTATAAGCAACCTTGCATTCCTCCAGCTGGTAGAGGACAATAACAATTAAGTGGTAGTGGTAGGAAATTCAGGACCGACAAATGGAAGTACTTCTCATGATGCATAGTTAAACTATGAAATTAGCTAGTACAATACGAAGGGAGGACCAGCAATTTGGACAGCTTTGAAAATACATTATTTTTAGAGCACACCAATGGCTACTGGTCATGATGCCTATGTGAACCCTGGTGTCAAAGAAGCAGGAGAAACTGTTGCACTCAAGTCATGCTTGTGGGCTTCCCATAGGCATCTGGTTCCCCACTGTCAGAACACAATTCTGCATTAGATGGAACATTGGTCTGATCCAGCAGAGCTCATCTTGTGTTCTAATGTCTTTCAGGTGTTCTGATCCAAGCACAACCCTCCAAATTCACCTTGGATTTTGCTCTAGGTGAGAGTTGATTAGGACTTTAGTAGGACAGACAAAAAAATTATTAGATAGTTATTTCAGGCCAACATATGCAGATGTCCACAGTCAACAAGCTTTGGCCAGTGCTGTACAATTGTTCACACTTGTCATAAAATTGGGAGCTTTCCTGAGCTGGTAATTACTTTGTGTGATTTCTTGTAGAAGATGCTTCCACTAAATAATGATGCACTTCAGGACACATTTTATGTATTTAAATCGTATTTATATTCTGCTTTCGCATTGAATCAGGAAGATCAAAAGCATATTACACTCTAATCAAGCAAATTACACTCTACGAACCAGACACATAGAATGGAAACAGAACCAATGACACAACATAAGCGTTAAGACTTATCTTCTTCAATATTTGTTGAGTCAGACAGTTACATGATTATTTCAGAATGGCTTTAACAACGCATAAGCTTCAGTTGGCACAATTCTTTCTCTCCTCCCACTTGCTATATACAAGGGGTGGGCAATCTTTTTTCAGCCCAAGGACCTAATTCCCTTGGGAGTAATCAGTCAGGGCTGCATGCTGGTGACGGGTGGAGCCAGAGTCAAACAGTGCTCTGGATTAACTGAACTATCCACACTGCTTCAATTTTTGCCATTGCTGTTTCAAATTAAGATTGCCATTCCTATGCATGTCTGCTCAGAAAGGAGGGGAGGAGCAACAGAGCTAAGTATGGGGGGCCATGGGGACCAAGCCCCCCCACAAAGTTCCAAAACGGGGTCAGTATCTCCAAAAAGTTCCTCTCTGAAACCCTGGAGAACATTACCAGGCAATGTGGACAATAGTCACCTAGGTGGACCAATGGTCTGACTCAATACAAGGCAGCTTTCTGTACTTCTGTCTTTTAAAAAAGAAAGACAGTTCTGACTTCTATAACCTTTCTGTTCTGCTGCCTTAGTCATATGTAACCCAACCTGAATTCACATTGCTCAAGGCATAATTTAGGGTGACATGCAGCAATAGTGGCACCTCCACCAGTGTAGGTGAGGCTAATAAGAGACCTTTGCTGGACTTGCTTTTTTCCTTTCTGAGATTTGGGTGGGTTTGTTCTGGTCTCTCAGGCCATTCCTGCTTCCCTTATGTCCAGATGACTTTGCAAAAGAGAGAGAGAGAGAGAGAGAGAGAGAGAGAGAGAGAGAGATATGCTAAGTGCACACAGTTGACAGTTTCTTTTATGAGCTTTGATCGAGCATCATCTCTCACCATCAAAGGGGATGCTTTTCTTCCCCCTCATCCATTGTTGATTTAATCTCTGTGCTTCAAAAAGGTGAGACTGTTTTGCTTCTGCCAGGAATGTGAAATGCTAGCTTTGCTTCTTGGATTTCCCCCAAATGATGAAAACCTATCCTTTCTCCCTCTTTGCCCCAGCATTTCTTAA
The DNA here is from genome assembly GCF_951804945.1 of Podarcis cretensis. Taxonomy (NCBI): domain Eukaryota; kingdom Metazoa; phylum Chordata; class Lepidosauria; order Squamata; family Lacertidae; genus Podarcis; species Podarcis cretensis. Next base: position 17,490,910 of record NC_137187.1, read on the forward strand.
TACCTTCCTGCGCAGTGAGCACTTTGCCATCTGCTGCCTTGATGACATGGCAGTAGGGAGTGAGCGGTCGGGGTGATGTTTTCTGAACCATGATGAAAACGTGTGTCTGCATTCCCCTGCCTTGCTGTGCCATTTTAATGCTGCATTCTTCCTGCTGATGTTTTATGGTCTGTCTTCAATCACCAGCCGTGGTATCTTTCGGTCTAGACACTTGCATTTTAAACGCTGCTCCTCTTATTGCCCTTTATCCACTTATCTTCTAGGCATCACTAGGTCTGCCTTTTTCATCAGCAAGAAGAAGCCATTTTCCCTCATTGACATTGCTACTATTTGTTGGCTTATATCATCTACAAAGGAGGAGTCCTTTAAAAAAATCATTTAACATCTATTCATTGTTCTGCTGTTTACCACATTTTTAAGCATTCACTTGTGTTTGTAACTTCCCCATCCTTCAAGGTGCTTTGATACTTGTGCACGTAACTATTCCATTTTACCATTACTGTTGAAATTAGCAACAGCCTTTAATTAACACCCATTGTATCAAAGGGAAATGGCTAATGTATCTAGGCAGGGCTTTTTTCTTACATCTTTAGGGGTACTCTCATTTTCCTACTCATATTGAAACACTGCGCCTCAATGAGGCGAAATTTAGAAATACAAAACATTCAGGGGTATACGTCCTCCTGTGTCCCCCAAGAAAAAAAGCACCATATCTAGGAATAGAAAGCTAAGTGGCTTGTCCTAAGTTGTCTGGTTTCTCTTTCAGCTTCGTGTTTCCTTCTGTTGTATCCACAAATACCTGATGATGTTAAGGAAAATTATCCAGTTTAAAGTTTACAGCTGTGTCTGTCTTCAGTGTGAGGAGATTACTCTGTGACACCTAGGACAATTCTATGAGGCTGGTTAGCTAGAGAAAGAGAATTTCATGGAAGCTTTATGCTACCTGGGAATTACAGAAAACAATAACAATAACAATAACATTAACAACAACAACAACAACAACAACAACAACAACAACAACAATAATAGAATCATAGAGTTGGAAGGTAGAGTTGGTCATCTAGACCAGGCATCTCCAAACTTGGCCCTCCCATCATCCCTAGCTGACAGGACCAGTGGTCAGGGATGATGGGAATTGTAGTCCCAAAACTTCTGGAGGGCAGAGTATGGGGATGCCTGATCTAGACCAACACTCTGCCAATGCAGGAAAGGCACCTTCCCTGACAGGTGTATATCTAGCCTCTGCTTAGAAACCTCTACCAAATAAGAGCCTGCCATCTTTTGAGATGGTCTGTATCTCTGATGAACAACTAGCACTGTCAGGTCATCCTTCCTACTGTGTAGTCTACACCTGTCCTCGTGTAGTATGAACCCATTGGTTCAGACACCACCCTCTGGAGCACCAGAAAGCAACTTTGTTCCATCACCTATGTGTCAGACATCTTCACATATTTGAAGTTGGTTATCATATTGCTACTTTAATAAACATGTTTTCACATTGTTATGCAAGTTGGTCCATGGATGTGTTGTAGTTGTTATTTGCCACTCACCAACACTTGAGGTTCAGTTGGAAGTTCTGGGCTCGTGAATAAAGTTTTTACTCACTGAGCAAGGTTTATAAAACTTAAAACTTCTCTTGTTACTGGGTTTTATTTTAAACCAAATTTGAAGATATGCAAAAGGAAACTCTGAATAATTTCATAGGATTGGGTTTTTTTTATAAAAAATAAAATAGAGAAAACATCTTACAGAACTTCTGCACATTCCTAGTTCTCCTTTCACACATTGCCAGGAATGATAGAAACTGGAATTGTGAGTATGTTTGTATCTCTGCTTCTCAGTTCTTTTAAATCTCATCACTTTATCATCACCAGCAACCAGATGGTTCATGCCACCTGTATGAGGTATCACAGGTTCATGTATGTGGGTTAATCACTATTGGATTTTCACTTTATATCTCATATAATATTTTTCACTGAGTTAGTTCACCCATTCAGTTGCCATCACATGATGCTATCCTGTTTCAAGCCCAGGAAAGAAGTTCAAAGAGCAAGGCAGAAAAGCAGGCTAGCTGTTTCAGCACCATGGAGAGTTCTAAGTGCTCAACTGACGTCAACAAAAGCTAGAGGTGGACTGCAGCTTTTTGAGCTTCTGCTTCCAGTCTACCTCTCTTAGACTCTAACTCCTTTGGGAGAATTACACAGACAGGCACTTTTGCACTGCCTGGCCTCCCTCCTGTTGACCTCCCTGCATTGTTGTACCAAGCGGCACTCCATTCCTCAGGTCCAGGGGAAGGCACCTGTGAGGGTCCTAGATCTTCCTCCATGGACCTGGTGTTCTGGAGGCTGGATCAGGAGGCTTCTACCCACTCGCCTTGGAATTAGTGGCACACTCATTCAGATGCCTCATCTGTCTCGTAAAGTGGTGATTGCTCCTACACTCTGAGGTCATGACAGCTACATCATCAATTGATAAAAGAAATCAGCCGATATACCTGCTTGCGTGAATTGGTTCTAAATGTGCCAGAGGACCACAAAACAATTAATACCATTTGGTTTCATGAGTAACTTTGGGAAAGTTTGGTTTTTCATTGGCATGATTCTCAGTGGAATTACATTAGCGGAGAAGCGTATCCTATAACTTGAAGTATTTGGCTCTCTGGGTGAACAAAGACACACAAACATATGTGCATGCACTCACGCACACAAATATTTGACAGTACTATTGGAAGCTAAGAGAGTTAAGGCTGATGACAGTTTCTATTAACTAGCTATGGCACCTGCCCAGTTCCTCACAGAAGCTCATTCCATCCTGCTGAAATACATCTTGCTTAGATTGAAGATTTCTTTGAATAGTGAGTACATCTCACACCCTACATTACTGTGGTCTCACTTTTCAGAAGATGATCTCACCAATTCTTTCCCATTCAGAAACGGAGTGGTCTTGTGGATGAACTTCTGAATAGTTTTCTCTCCTTTTTCTATTTTTTTTTTCTTTTTTTGTCACTCATCAGTCATTGTGCTTTGCAATGGTGATAAGAAGGAATGAAAAAGCACTCAAGACCTGGGAAAATTTGAACAGTGTCACAAGGAAAGGAAAGTAGCGACCTTGGCAATATCCCGACTGAAGACGTGGGCTAGATCCAACCTTATGCATCAATTAAAGTGGTTCCTTTTTCAAATGAATGAATGAATATTTTTGAATCATTCATTTTGTGTGTAGATCAGGAAATCTCTAATCTTCCAAGTATCTCTGGGCTATTCAAAGAAGGCACACTTGCTCTACCCCCCCCCAATGAAACCATGCTGACTGTAGAAATGCCCAGGGCTCAAGAGGGGCTTGGGTGTGATCTTTTGTTTTGATGGCTGGGTCTAACTTTTAATTGCAGTTAATTATTTACCCTTGGCACTCCAATCATGAGAAGGATTAAAACTGTTCATTTTCCATGGGTAGCTATGCTTCCCTTATGCAAGTCAATGGAGAAATTTCTGTTGTATCCCAAAATAATCCATGGGGGTGATAGAAGCCAACTCACACCTGTGACCGTTGGGGTAACAGAGTCTTTGCTGCTGGACATTGACATTTCCCCCACCCCAGTCTCATATTCAAGTCAATCTCTCTCTCTCTCTCTCTCTCTCTCTCTCTCTCTCTCTCTCTCTCTGTGTGTGTGTGTGTGTCAGACTCGAGGGATTTTCTCATCTCCCAGCAGCTTCAAAGATCAAAGAAAAAGCAAGAAAGTTCATATTCAGCAAACGTGGAGCCCAGCAAACAGCTCCATCTAAACACCATTGTGACAATGCTCACCCTTTCCTTCCCCAGCAGCAGCCTGTCGTTGGGCTTTTTTCTCTTGAATTCTGAGTGAGCGTCAAGTGCGAGGGGAAGGAGGGGCTTCTATACTCTCCAATGAACTTTATGTCGGCAGCTCTCCAACTCCCCCTCCCTCCCCCACAATCCCTCCCCCACAGCTTCCTGTAGAACCATCCTGTCTCCCTCCTCTCTGGTGTTCATAGGGGAAGTGGAGCTGACTCCCCCCCACTCCCCCTCTTCCTCTGATTGAAGCAGAGGAAAAGCATGGGCTGATCCCCAAGCCACTTCTGCAGTCCATTCCCTGACATTCTGTACAAAGGAGCAGTTTCCACAACAATCCATGGGGAGGCAGCTTCTCAAAGTAACAGGACCCTTGCTAGGGGTTGAAAATTTCCCATTAATCACCTTCCTACCCATCTGATTCCTATTGTACCCCCTCCAAAAGAGTAGAATCTTCTCTTGTGGGGGAGCCACTAGAGATATCATTCTGTATTTTAGCAAGCTTCAGAAATGGTAGCCATGCCAGCAGATTGCATCAAATTCTGGCCAAAAAATGGAAAGAAGAAGAAAAAGCGTTTCTCTCTTTTAAAAAAACAAAAACACAACAACAAATGAACTTTAAAGATGTGTTGCATGGAAACCTCTGGATGTATTCACCTACAATTTGGTAGGCTTAACCCACTCTGGTGGGGCTGCTTTGCCTACAAAATTTCATCCATTTCAGTGTGTGTGTGGGGGGGAAATGTTGTCATTGTTAGATGCCCCATGATAACGAAGAAGGGGGGAACAGATCTTCATTTTAAACAGGGTGGCGCTGTGGGTTAAACCACAGAGCCTAGGACTTGCCGATCAGAAGGTTGGTGGTTCGAATCCCGTGATGGCATGAGCTCCCGCTGCTCGGTCCCTGCTCCTGCCAACCTAGCAGTTTGAAAGCACGTCAAAGTGCAAGTAGATAAATAGGTACCGCTCTGGCAGGAAGGTAAGTGGCATTTCCATGCACTGCTCTGGTTCGCCAGAAGCAGCTTAGTCATGCTGGCCACATGACTTGGAAGCTGTACGCCGGCTCCCTTGGCCAATAAAGCAAGATGAGCGCCGCAAGCCCAGAGTCGTTCACGACTGGACCTAATGGTCAAGGGTCCCCTTACCTTTAATTTGGTCCAGAATAATGAGCTGAATTGGAAAGACAAAAAAGAAAAAGAAAAAGAAAGTTCAGGCTGCTTCCCAAAGCTACACATTGAAGTTGTACACTAGTACACACCCCTAGAAAAAGCTGGAGCCTGCCGTGTACACGAGCTTCTGCACTGTGTATATATTGGTTGCCAACCTGGCCAACCTAGAGGTATCATGCTGCTGGCCAACCAGAGACATCCATGTTGCACATCACATTCCTTTGGGCTTGTAGAAGACATTGGAGGGCATGCTGTGTCAGAAAAGCATGAACAGAACTGTAAACAAAAGAAACTGACATTGAGGAGCTTGCAGTAACAAGGTAGCAGGGGATGAATGTTCAGAAATGTTGGTATGTATGTTTAGGCTTTCTTTCATTGTGGATGAGAGAGAGAAAAGAGCATTCAACTCCCATTCAGTCCTCCATCCTCAGTTTTGTATCATTCAGATTGCAAACAGGGCATACTTGTGGGGAGATTAATCCTCTCCAATATCAAACACTTTTTTACACAAGGAAATTTAACACATTAGAAAGGACTTTTTTGTCACTGGCAATGATGCTGTTATTGTTGTTGTTTTTTAAAAATATATATATCACAAATTGTTGTTGTTGAGTCATTTAGTCGTGTCCGACTCTTCGTGACCCCATGGACCAGAGCACCCCAGGCACTTCTGTCTTCTGCTGCCTCCCGCAGGTTGGTCAAACTCATGCTGGCAGCTTCGAGAACACTGTCCAACCATCTCGTCCTCTGTTGTCCCCTTCTCCTTGTCCCCTCCATCTTTCCTAACATCAGGGTCATTTCCAGGGAGTCTTCTCTTCTCATGAGGTGGCCAAAGTATTGGAGCCTCAGCTTCAGGATCTGTCCTTCCAGTAAGCACTCAGGGCTGATTTCCTTAAGAATGGATAGGTTTGATCTTCTTGCCGTCCATGGGACTCTCAAGAGTCTCCTCCAGCACCATAATTCAAAAGCATCAATTCTTCGGCGATCAGCCTTCTTCATGGTCCAGCTCTCACTTCCATACATCACTACTGGGAAAACCATAGCTTTAATTATACGGACCTTTGTTGGCAAGGTGATGTCTCTGCTTTTTAAGATGCTGTCTAGGTTTGTCATTGCTTTTCTCCCAAGAAGCAGGCATCTTTTAATTTCGTGGCTGCTTTCTAACACATTAGAAAGGACTTTTTTTGTCACTCGCAATGATGCTGTTATTGTTGTTTTTAATATATATATATATATATATATATATATATATATATCACAAATTACATCCTTACAAAAATGAAATAATGCATTTGTATTGGGGTGGTGTCAGAAACATGTGCATGCATATTGCAGGGTTTTGTTGTTTTCAATTGCTGCTCTACTGTTCCACATAGAGAATTATTTCGCCTTGATTCCACTGGCCTGCAGAATGAATGAAATGTTTTGGCTGAATACACTCATCAATATTTCAGATATTTTAAAAGTTTCTTAATGGGCTGTCCCCCGCAGTGTTAGGATGAAGTTAGGCACTGTAATTTATCATGATAAATTAATTATTGAAACGCCATGGCATCCTTACTAATGTTATGAATTCTTATGAGGAATGGGTGATGATCTTTCTAAATGTCCCTGGAACATTCTTGGTATTTGTAAGCAATGACAGACATCGTCCTCAGGCCCCCAATGAACAATATAAATGTCAATGGCAGTGTATCTAAATTTGGTTGCCATAGAAATAAGCACTCCCCATTGTTAAATGCTAGCGATAGTACTCTAAACTTTCCTAGGCCCATTCCTCTTGGAGAAAAATGTGTAGATAAATAGGGTGCATATTCACAGATAGCCTCAAATATAATTTGGACACAGAGGGATGCAAGTGGTTAAGCCTAGCAGAGGGGAAAGAGAGGGAGACCATGATGAGATGCAACGGCCGCCCACCTCCAAGCAGGGTAAGTGGCTGTTGAACTCATTATTATGGCTTGTATAGTGACTGCTTCGTTGCTGATTACTTCAGTTGGGGTAGAGTGAGTCCAGATAAAGAAGTGAATTGGAAATAAATCTGCTCTGCATTTGCTGGAAGCTTGGAAAGAAGAGAATGTTCAGTATCCTGCTTTATAATTTAAGAATGGGACTTTTATAGCCGGAGATCCCTGTCCATAGCTAGTTTGATTTAATTAATTATACAGCCTGATTCTCTTTCCCATAATCTGCTTGGCAAGCGATTGCCCTCTAGCTCTCTCTAGTGGATCATTAGACTGCACAATAACTTACCACTAAGGTTGCTTAAGTGAGATCGCCTTTGGTGTATTACCTGAGATGGAATACATGAGAATAGAAAGTCTGCTCTGTGTCTTAGCAAACGCAGCCACTCTAAATGTATTTTAATTTTAAAGGAGCAGTATATTATGGAAACTGTAAATGTTTTAGGATAGAAAACCCAATGGCATTCTGTCAAATATCTGTCAAGAGCATGCGATAGACTTCTGGAAGCTGAGGATTGAAGGGCAGATCCTCTTCAAATGCTATGTTTGGAGAGATAAAGAAGATGATATCATACCTGCACATACAGGTAAGTCTACTGCCGAAATTGGAAACTTGTGGGTCTGACACACAGTGCTAGTTCAAAAGTATTCTTTTTTTTCTATTTCTGACCTTCCATTCACCACAAGGTCCCAAGGCAGGTTATGGCACTTAAAAAATGCAATATTAAAATCAATCTAAAACAAATTACAGTCAAAAGAATAGAGTGGGTCCATATATCTACATCTATAGCTATGGGTGTGCGAAAGGTCAGGGTAAAGAGGTTTATCTCCAGCATGTGATGGAAACTATATAATGAAGATGCTAGATGAACCTCTGTGAGGATGGAATTTCAAAACTTAATGGCTGCCACAAAGAATGTCCTCTCCCAAGCCACCAACCCCTGAACTTCTGAACTTAATACCTAAGTGGGTCTGTAGAGAAGGAGGCAGTCTTTCAGATATTTGGGGCCTAAGGCTTTAAACTTTAGTGTGAGTACCTTGAATAGGGTCATAAAATATATTGGCAATCGCTTGATGACTGTAAGTGGTGTGTTTCATGTATATATGAGCCATTCAATTCACAGAACTTTCATGTGTTTCAGACACAAATTTCCAGGTGCAACAATTCACATATTCTGCTCCTTTATTATATTTATATCCCACCTTTGTTCCAATGAGCTCAGTGTGAAATACATAGTTTCCTCCTCCCAATGACTAGCTTCACTGTGAGTCCTGGAAGACCTGTTCACAGCATTGAAGACCTTTTCCCACCTGGCCTGGGAGGGAGGAGCCCTGACTGACCCAAGCTATGAAAGCTGAGACTGCTGAACATACTCTTAGGCTTGGGTGTTTGTGGGGTTCCATTGGGGTGTTGTTGCTTTTGTTCTTTTTTATCTTTATTTTAGATGTTCTTGTGATTTATGTGGAGATTATTCAGCTTAGCTGTGCATTTTTTAAAGTTCTATTTATTGCTTATGACTAATTTTGTTATGTTGTAGTCATGCATTCTTTTCATGTTGCAAGCCGCCTTGAGCATGGTTTGAATTGTGGAAAGGCAGCATGCACATAAAACCATACCCTACAATATATATGAAAACAAAAAACAACATTAAGCATTAAAAAAAACACACTTCCCTATACAGGGCTGCCTTCAGATGTCTTCTAAAGGTTATCTTTTTGGCTCAGGGCTGCATAATGCCAACATTTATCTGATGAAAATAGGGGCATCCTAAGGAAAAGCGGGACATTCCAGGATCAAGTAAGAAATCCGGGTGGCTTCTGAAAATCTAGGACTGTCCCTGGAAAATAGGGACACTTGGAGGGTCTGATGCCACTATAGTATCTCATATATCTTAGTTTGGACTGTCAATGTAAGTACAATGAATTGTGCCAGTGCAGACATCTAAAACCTTTACAGTTTGCAGATGTAGTATTATTACCACCTAGTTGATCTGCAGTCCTGGACAAAAGATATGCCCAGTCTGTCAATCAGATGCAGAGTTCATGAGCAGCAAAACATTTGGCTCCAGCTCCCTCTTCAGACAGACTCTCAAGTGCCAATTTACTGAACTGTGAAAGAATTTGGCCGGCATTAAGCACATCCAGCTCTAAGGAATCTTGCCCTCCAGCTGCTGTACTGCTGGGCTTTGGGTTTCTAGAAGCTCCGAGTGAAGGAGGTGGCTCAACTGACAATGGGTCTGGCTTATTTTGGCCCAGGAAGCCGCAGCAGAGGCTCAAGGAAGCAGTGATTAAAGACACCCTTCTAAACAAACCTAAAAGGAAACAATTCTCATTGAAAAGAATGGAACTCCCTTTTGAGTAAGTATGTCTCTGTACTGCTAAATCACTAAGCTCAGTAGACTGCCATGGACAAACCCCAATGTTAGCGATACACATTTAGCCATTCTCCATTTCAGCGCCAATTAAACAATTATACTTAACAGACTTTCCCCCTTCTGCTTTCCCTACGTGGTCCCATGCCCCCATGCCCCTCTGTAGGAGTCAGAAGAGCATGTAGAGAAGGGGAATGCTTGCACAGATGGAACATTTGGCATAGTGTGATGCTAAATACCAGCTATTGCCTGCAGTAAATTCTGATTACTCCTGACAGCCCTAAATGCTAGCAGCATAGGAGCCAACTCCTGGGGGCAGTGGGGTTTTTAGCCCCCCAATAAAATATTTGAGTGGGTCCACACACACCCAAGTTGATGGACATTGTCATTCAAATGGTGTGCATGCACTATGTCATGTGATCAGTTATGTGGGATGGGGCTTACCTGCCCCCCGACATATTTTATTCAAGTTGGCAGCCCTGAAAAGCAAGAAGGCTTGGGGTTGGGAAGATCATAGAATTGTTGAGTTGGAAGAGACCTCAAAGGTCCCTCTAGTCCAATCCCATTGACCTCAGTAATGGATCACTTTGAGGGCAAAACTTCAAAACAGGCTCAGATTTTGAATCAACACTGGGGTGGAGGCACCTCCTCCATCACAAAAATGTACACATTTTAGGTGACAAATAATATAATATAATATAATATAATATAATATAATATAATATAATATAATATAATATAATAAACATAATATAATATAACATAATATAATAATATAATATAATATTTGGCTTGGTCATCTAATTGTCTATTTAATATTCTGCACATATTTTATATGACAAAAGATGTGTAGAATGTTAAATAGAAAATAGGATGCTCAAACCAAATGGATTATACTGTGACTGTATCCAGTTCTTGCCGTTATTAAAGGCAGAAAAAGGATAAGAAAATTTAAAATTAAACAATGAACTTTGTCTGCTCAAAGACATGAGTTTTAATAAAGCTTGGCGTATAAAATATTAAGACCCATTTTTAATGTCATGCTTTAGTATGTTATTAGCATTAACCAAAGACAGGGTTGTGCAACAAAAAAATGTCTTTAGAAAGAAAATATAAAGTGAATGTCACAACAACTGTCAAATCTTTCAAAGGTTGCCAAAGTAAAATTGGGAGCCAATGTTATGTTACAAATGTTGGTGTATTTATATTAAACCAAAAATAAAATAAGATACTATGGCATGACCGAGTCCCTGATGGCAGAGCCCCCATTTGTGGATTCAAGAGGCACTTTTGTGCATACACAGGCAATGTGCACAGGGAATGATAGATCTATGTGCAACACTCTCCAAACTGGAATCGCACTCCTTGGGTTGTTTTCCTTGACTTAGCCTTTGCTCCCTAGGTTGTCTCCAACAGAAGGTCACTACAGACCATCTAACAGGGTCCCACCATTCTGGCCTTAACAACTGACCAGAGAACTCCTTGCATATGATACGAGTTATGTGTGCACTCTAAAAAGCTGGTGGAAGCCTTCATTGGAGTCTATTACCAGGGGGGAAATGCTCATGGGAAATCTGCTTTGTATTGTCCCTATGGTAACATTCAAAATGTTGCAAAATTGCCACATTTTCAGAAAAATGACTAAATGTCAATCTTTCAAAATAATCATACCCAAATTATAACAAAATGCCCAGTTTCCAAGTTTCCAACCCCAATGACTCAGTGTTTTGTTTGTTTTGTTTTTGCAAAATTGGACTACACTGTTTTCTTTTTCCAAATAAATTAAAAAAAATTGTCCAGTAGAACCTTAGAAACCAACTAAGTTTGTTCTGAGTATAAGCTTTCATGTGCATGCACACTTCTTCAGATACACTGAAACGGAAGTCACCAGACCCTTATATATAGTGAGAGGGTGGGGTCGGGTTTTTCTCAGAAGGGTAGTAGGAGATGGGTGATTGACTCAGTGGGTATGGTAAACCTGTTGACGACTGTTGACAATTGTAATTACTGGTAGTCCTACAGGAAAAAGCAAGGGATAGTATTCAGATGGCGAAATAAACTTTTTAAAAAATCCTCATTGGCTGGCTATCTGCTTGGCCAATCAAAAGCAGGTAAGGGGGCAGCCCATCAGGAGGTGGTTTAGTGCTTCTTCTCCCCACAGGCATTTTCTTGGAGCAGTCCTGGTTTGCTTCCAGCGGGAGAGGTTGTTTGCTGAGGCTCCCATTTTGACCACTGCTTGTACCTGCCTCCAGTGCTGGGCCAGGTGGCAGCCTGGGCCTGACTCCGCAAGGCACGGGGTGCAATCCACCCCAGCACCTAGCAGATTGGGGCCTTCAGATGTTGCAGGGCCTGGCTCTGCAAGGCGTGGGCCGAAATCCACCCCAGCGCCCAGCCAAGCAGGGCCATCTGGTGCTGCTGACTTGCATCTAGTAAATAACTGTCTACTCAGAAGAAAGCCACATTGAGTTCAGTGGGCCTTACTCTGAGGTACAGGTGTGTGGGACTATAGTGCTTTATCTAGGCAGCCAGGGCTCCTCCGGATGACAAGATCTTTTTGCAACAGGTCAGTGAGAACCACTTGCTTTTAAAAATTATCCCGTATATACAGAACTCCCTGTGTGCCTTTTGCAGACCCTCCAAGTGTCCCTATTTTCCAGGGATAGTCCTGGATTTACAGAAGTCATCCCAGTTTCTGATTTGATCCTGGAATGTTCGTCTTTTCCTTAGAATGTCCCTATTTTCACCAGAGAAATGTTGGAGGGTATGGAATTATCCAGCACCCGAGCCATCTGAAGGCAGCCCTGTATAGGGAAGTTTTTTTAAAAAAAAAAAGTTTGATGTTTTATTATGCTTTTATATATATTGGAAGATGCCCAGATATATATCATACAGAACTCTGTACAAATGACACTCTGTATGAAGGCAGACGAATAGTGGGGAACCATTTCAGCAAATTGTCCCAGAGGCTGAATAAATGCAACAACAACAATAATGATAATAATTTTATTATTTATACCCCTCCCATCTTGGGGATGGGCCATACCATTAGCACTGGCAGCAGCAGCAACAAGGCTCCCCCCCTTTTTTTGTTTTTGGGCTGCCACTGTGAGACCATTTTGCACCTGCTACAATGTGCCACACCTAGCATCATTCTGAGTCATTGTGGGGAAAAGAATCATAACTCACACAAAACTTGGTGAAGAATATTTGAAGGAAAAAAATTGCAAAGTGGTCTTCTTTTTTCTCAATGGATGAGAAAAAGAAACAAATTCAACTGTTTTCTTGGGGGGGGGGAGGAATGTCTCTGAGGCTCTTGATTCATTTTGAAATTTTGCTGTAGGTGAAGCTGGCAGCAAATAATTTGAACAGGCTTTTGTTAAATTTACCAATTGTCCAATATTTCCCAAGGAATACTAGATATGCTCACAACATTGCCAGTTCGCAGTGGCTCTCATTTAATGTTATGATCTGTATATCTACAGCCTATTATATTTTAGTGTTTTTGTTCTGACTGAATGATGTGCTAGCTGTTTCTAGGGGGGATATTCAGCAAACACTTCTTGATACTTCTAATGAATAGGAGAGGACATATGAATACAAGTGAACTGATACAAGCAATGAGGCTGGCAACAATCACTGTAGTCTGTTCTGTATTATATCAAAAGGGTACTGCTTGTATGTTCCAAATGTTTTACATTGCTTGTCTCAGTTTTTTTTCTGGATTATCGTTGTAATAAAACCAGGCAAGAGACCTTGTGAGGTAAGTCTGACTTTTTTTGTCCTTGATGCTGGGATATCAGATCAGCTGTGATGTGCTCCTTATTAAATTTAGACTTCTTAAGGCACTACCTGCTTTGTAAGGCAGTTGTGAGGAGCTTTTTTGGAGTGGCAGAAAGCCGTTGTACAAACACAGCCTGCTACTTTCTTGAAGTCTCTCCAATTGCTTCACATGCATTTGCTGTTCCATGATGCGCTGGAAGCAAAGGATAGCTTTTAATACTACTGCTGGACCTATACAGTTTTTAGTATAAGCTGCAAGCAGAAATGGCAATGGGTTTGCAAACAAGGCAAGCAGAGACCCAATTCAGATACAGTATACAGCTGTGTATATCTTTCCCTTCCCCCCAGCCTCCCCCCCCAAGAGCCTTGGGAAGCCAAGAGCTACAATCCATTTTTATGTATCTGCAAAGAATTGATGGTATTTTCTCCTGAGGATGGAAAAGAAGCTCAAGGTAATTTTGAGCAGCCCAAGAAGGAAAAAATTAAACAACCCTTCCTTCTCCTTATATTTCTATCCTTCCCAGGGTACTTTAAAACAAATGTGCTGAAGGTAAATGGAACTGTAGATCAAGCCTTGTCTCCCACATTTACTACAGGTCATTCCATCTAAAGAAGTAGGATGGTACAACAGGTCCACACCATTGGTAGGTCTGAGAGAGCTGCTTCATTGGACCACTCTCCTCCCTGTGTCACTCCCACTCAAAATGATCTTCAGAATAACCCTATAACTATAAAAAAGTGGTGCATGAGTTTGCATGTTTTGCCTTTCAGTCGTACCTTGGTTTTCGAACAGCTTAGTTCTCAAACATTTTGGCTCCCGAATGCTGCAAACCCAGAAGTGGCTATTCTGGTTAGCAAACTATTTTTGGAAGCTGAATGTCCGATGGGGCTTTCGTGGCTTCCGATTGGCTGCAGAAGCTTCCTGCAGATTTCCTCTCTACTGCTACAGACCATCTCAGAAAGGTTGTCACATCACCATCTGTGTCTATGTGGAGGAGATGGAAACATCTGCTGCAGCCACTTTCCATTGGTAACCCATGAGAAGCCCTTGCAAGTGTGATAGTCAAGGGTGAGGATGCCACATTGTTGCAACCAGAAATACCAACACAAGAAGAGTGGCAGATGAATACGATGGACTTTGCAGAATTGGCAAAGTTGACCGGGAAGATCTGAAACCAACATGATCAAGCATTTCAAAAAGACTGGAGTAAATTTATACAACATCTGAAGGACAACTGTAAAGAATCAACAGCACTAGCAGGGTTGTAAGAAGACTTGTAATGATAATTGATTTTACCTTTTTATATCTGTTTAAAAGTTGTGATTTTTTTGAATGAATGAAATGTAAATTGGAAAATGTACAAATTCTATGAGATAAAAATCAACTTTGAAAACCAGGAGGTGGGAGGGAGGAAAGTCAATGGGCTCTTATGAGCAAAAGAAGCAAAGTGGATTATGTGGATGTGATTAAATATTATAAAATGGAATCTTAATAAAATATTATTTTTTAAAAAGAGGATGCTACATTGATCCCCAGTTGTAGGACAACGGAACAGCATCAGCTTCTAGCATACTGGAACAGTTGGTATAGCCCATGAACTCTGAATCCCACTAGGGCTGATGTCTACTCTGCCCTCATTGGGGGTCCTGCCCAGGGCTGCTAATAGCAGCTGCCAGTTACTTACTTCGTCGTCATGATATGGCTCCCCAGCAGAAAGTACTTTCAGATGGAAGCTGAGCCACAGATTAGCACCACCTTCAATCCCCCAGAATGTAGTGCACAATGTGTGGGAAATCCAAGATGGTGGCCACCTACTGTAGATCTGTGCTGGTCTGATTCCATACAGAATTGCCCCTGCCACCCATCAGATAAGCATTGGGGTGGGGACTGGGGATAGTAGCGCCAGTGCTAGATATGAAGGTTAAGAGGACAGTGGATATGCACTGGATGTGGGCTCAGGCCAGTCTTGGAGGGGAAGTGAGGGAACTGGAAGGACAATGCAGATGATTTGCTAAAGGTGATGGGTGAGGAGAGATAATTTTTTCCCCAGATTCCTCAGTCAGAAGGGTGTGTGTGAGTTGATGGTGAGAGCTGGCCTGGAGGTGAATAGAGCTGGCAGCCACAGAAGTTTTAAGCTTACAAAAACTCCCCTTGTTTCCACAGTTGCTTGGTTACACCTTATTTTAACGAACTGTCTCGATACCTCTTTTATTTTTGTTCTGTTCCACTGTTAGCAATATTGCCTGCTATATTATTTATGTGTACTGTAATTTTATAAGACAGGTGACCTTGTTGCTAAGTTGATATTTGTGTGTGTGGCTGTGGCATTTCATGTTTGCTGTTATTGTTTTAGCTTTTTAAGGAATTATGATATTATGTATCGTAATTATTGGAAGTGTTTTTAATCAAACTGTTGCTGATACTTAATTAGTGCTTTGTTATATTATATATGAAATAGATTACTTATGACTTTTATGTAACCTGGTTTTAAATTGGCATGTTTTTACTTACCCATTTTGTTATGACTGATTTTCATCAGATAGAATTGCTGTGGGATGCAATTTTTGCTGTATGTTGTCAGTTCCCTCAGTACACTGAGTTCAGTAGCATAGAAAGGCAGTAGACAGATTCATAAATGAGGAGAAAAGGGATTGGGAGATGCCCATTGAACTGGGGTGCAGAGACTGGGCTATATCTCACTGGTAGGGGAATCATGAAGGATGTAAGCTAAAACCCCAGAACCTCCACATCGACCAATTAAAGCACCTCATTTGAGAGGAGGCACATTTTGTTAACTTTTGCTGTTTCTCTGACTTCAGCACCAGAAATTATGCTAGTAGCCATTTTGTACTTGGACAATAAAACTTTCTTCTTCTTCTTTTAAATCACCACAAGGGAAATACCATATCAAACTCCACCCCCGCCCCCCCCCCCGATTTATTCATTCAGAGGAGTCTCCCTTGGGAATTTGTGCAGTGATTTTTGTAGAACTTTTGAGGGTTGATTGCAGGTGGCCAACTGAATTAATTTAGAAGAAGCCCACAGGCGGAGTAATTAAATAGACTCCTCAAGAGCCCTTCAGACAACAGCTGGTGGCTCTTTCGTCACATGCAGAATATATGTGGGGTTTCGGAGCCTGTCCATTGCCTCGTAATACTTGCTGCTGCTTGAAAGCGTGACAAATGTAGTGGGGTGTGTGTTTGCTTGTTTTTCTGAAGTCAAGTTCTATTAAGGCCTGAGCTGAAAGTTCTGAGGTGAATTCCCCCCTGCTCAAATCAGGAGCTTTGGAAAATGCAGTTTAACCCATACACCACTCATTTACAAAGAGGCTAGGTGTGTGCTTGTGGTGGGGGTAAAGACAACTTTAATAGTTTGTAGAAGGAGGAATTGCAGTGGGGGCCTTGGCATCCCTCCCATGTGCCGCAAACCACCATGCAAAATTGGGTTATTGTATCTCAGAAGGTGCGCAAATGCATATGAAATCAACAGAGTAAGAGACAAAGAACTTTCTGAAGTACAGTGGTACCTCAGGTTACAAACACCTCGGGTTACAAACACTTCAGGTTACAAACACCACTAATTCAGAAGTAGTACTTCAGGTTGAGAACTTTACCTCAGGATGAGAACGGAAATCACATGCCGGTGGCTCAGTGGCAGCAGGAGGCCCCATTAGCTTAAGTGGTACCTCAGGTTAAGAACAGTTTCAGTTTAAGAAAGGAACTCCGGAACGAATTAAGTTCTTAACCCGAGGTACCACTGTATATAGTACATGACATCGCACACTTGCAATGCAAAATGAAACAATTGGCCCCCTTGGGACTCAAGCATCTCATCTGCTGCATATGTTGGTGATGCTTGAAGGTCTGCCTATTTGAAGGATCGGTCAGCACAACTGTCTATAAATGCGATGGACATTTGGGTTCCACCCTTGACCAATAGTTGCCTCTATTAAGTTATTCTGAAAGCAAAGATGTGTCCCAAGAGACAAAGAAATTGACTGAAGCGGTGAGCCGAGATATGGGATCTATCAAGCTGCATCAAAAAGGGTGCAATGGGGTCATGAGGGAAATGGGTTTTATAGAGCTGAGACACTATATTGAGGAATAGATGGCTGAGTTTAGAAAGCCCAGTGGAGAGAGAAAAAGTATACACTGCTTGGTCATTTGCAAGAAAGCTGGGTTTAGCTAGTTATTCTTTTGGCTCCCATTTTCAAGTGTCCTGAATGGCAACTAGGCCCATTGTGGCTTCAGGCAAATAATATTGAAAAATGCTTTCATTCACAAATATGCTTCAGCCGAATGCAGAACAAATTACCACTGCAAATGACAATTCCACTTATTTTCATGTCACTCACTCACTCACTTCCCTCCCCCACTTCCCTCTTCCCACCAACTCTCCTCGTCCCCACTTTTCCTTCCTCTCAGCTTTCCTGGGCTTGAGCCTTCTGCTCACTTCTGCAGTCCCAAATGCTTTGTACTTTTCTAGGCTACAATACAGTCATATAAAAGTGCATATAAAAGGTAATAGGCTCACTTCCAAATTGAAAATGCACAGAAAAGCTCAAGATACACATTGATCTACCCACACGTAGTTGTTATCCCTGAGAAACGTAGAAAATAACAGGATATATTTATCTGAAAGTCTTCAAACTTACACGACCCTTTAAAAATTAGCTGATGAAGGTGAATACATCAAAACAGGGCCCTGTCCTGTTTTGACTTCTGACTTCTGCTCAATGATTGAAACTAAGACCTCCATGTCGAATCTGACTATGGACAAACATGAACTTATCTCTACTCATAAACTCTTATCTCTAATTCTGTTATGAATTATTGTGTTACACATATCTTTATGAGTTTGAGTTTGTAATCTCTGTTAGAGTTTGTGATCTCTATTTGAGTTTGTAATCCTTGTCAGAATATTTTTGAATGGATTAGTTTTTGTTACAATTGCCTATTGATTTGTGAGTAGGGACTACTCCCACTATTGAAACTTACATTGGCCTGAGTTCTTGGTGTGATTTTTTCTTACTATACAGTCATGCCTCGGAAGTCAAATGGAATCCGTTCTGGAAGTCTGTTCAATTTCCAAAATGTTTGGAAGCTGAGGAAGCTGCATCGGATGTTCGAGTTCCAAAGAACGTTCACAAACTGGAACACTCACTTCCGGGTTTGCGGCGTTCGGGAGCCCAAATGTTTGACTCACAAGGTGTTTGGGATCCAAGGTACAACTGTACTTCCTTTGGACCTTGTAATTTGGAAAAGACACACAGAGAGATTTAATGTGCTTCCTTATACTTGTTACAAATCCCTGAGCAGAGCGAAGAACTCGTAGTGAGGCATCTAATCATAAGCCTGCATTTTTATCAAAGCTTATATTTTTGATCAGGGCCTGTATCTTAAAAAGCTTAAAGATTTCCAAATGTTTCATGCCAGGCAGAAGAGCAGCTGCCTAAGAACCTTGGCAATGTTTTTCTCCTAGACAAGGGGCCCCCCTGATTTATAGCAGAAAACAATTCTCAAAGTCGTAAAAAGGGAATTACAGGCTGAGAGCCAAGGTTACACTGACCCTACAAATTAAGGGTTGATAAATAGTAAAATGAGCCATATCTTCTTCCTAAGGTTAAAAAGGTCAAGAGCAGTGAAAAGCAACTGGTCTAGCTGGCAGAAAGGGAGCATTTTTGGGAAGTCTTTTCTAAAGCTGTTTCTTTCTTAAACTAAGATCCTTTTAAGATTTCTTTTCCTTTTAAAGGTTATTTATGTATTAAATATATTAGCTTAAATATAATTATGCAAAGGATTTAAGAAATGCTAGATTCTTATTTCATATAGTTGTAAGAGTTGTAACTATCCTGAAATTAAGTCAGCCACCAGCCCGGCCTCCTGTCAGACAGGAGACGCCATCGAGCACTCCTGATATATGGTTGTCAGGCCTTTTGTTTAGAAACCTTCAAATGAAGGAGATCTCTCGATGTTGATGTGAACTCAAAATCCTTGACATATGTTTAAGATAAAAATTCAAGATTAACCATCTGTTTTGGAAGGCAATAGGGCAAGGAGGGCAAGAGGTGAGCTGGTAATTAAGATTCCTTGTTGAGACACATGTAAGATATATTACTACTTATTTGTCATTTATAGATAGAATAATATATAGCTTTTTGATTTCCATAAAAGGGCAAAAGGAAATGGGTGTATCTTTTGTGATTGGTTCTAGCAAACAGCCAATAGGAATTTCAACCAGGCTGATTGGACAGAGGCAGCCACAGGAGGAGCAAGGGGGCTGGATTAAGGAAATATAAGTGCTGGTCAGAATGGCAGGAGGCCAGGCCAGAGCTTGGTAACCATATACCACTGTGCCTCATATTTATTTGTCTGACAAATAAATTATTATTTTAATTTCTCTATTGCTGCATTGAATATTTCATTCCAGCTAAGTGTTAACCACAAGCAGGGTGCTACAGTAGGGTATGGTGAGCCCAGTGACCACTACTTGTATTTTCTGTTGTATAGAGAGGTTTGGAAGAGAGATCTCTTCCTCTCAGAAAAAAGACACACACACAATGGCAGTCGCTCCAAGTACATTAAAACTTGGTTACCTTTACATCTACCCTCATACCACCTTTCAAAGTCCTCATGAAAATACTTAGAGTAGAATAATTCACAGACAGATTTGCAAAAAAGTGAAGATTTACTCTCAGAATTTACAGCAAAGTTACAGCAAACAAGTCTCCATCTTTTGGCAGTAAAACAAAGAAGAAAAATGGTTCCAAATGACTTAAAAGAAAGAACTTGGTTTCCTTACAAAAAAGGAATCATTCAATCTTACCAAAGATGCAGGTTGTAAATATCTATTTATATATATATATATAAACTTTTCATTCACATGCAGCATTTGCTGAGCTAGAAGGCAAGCCACATGGCTCCTTTCTTTGAGGAAGGCAGGAGAGAGAGAGGGGAGAAAAGGGAGAAAACACTGGCCTTCCCCCAAGTCCTCTCTGTAAAAAAGCATTTTACAGTCATACTTTCGATCTCAAACTCCCTGGAACTCGGATGTTTTGGCTCCTGAACGCCGCAAACCCAGAAGTGATTGTTCCAGTTTGCGAATGTTCTTTTGGAACCCGAACATCTGATTGGTTGCAGGAGCTTCCTGCAATCCAACTGAACTTTTTACAGAGTCTGCCCACAATAGAATGTTTTTTATGTAGACAGCTGGTCCATATTTCTTGAAAGAGAATTGTGTTCTGAACCAACGTAGCCTTCTTTCTCCTACACAAACAGATGTTTCCAAAAAAGGAGCACTGGGTGCTTAAAGAAAGAACTCAACACAGCAAGAACACAGGAAGTTGCCTGACACTGAGACAGGGCTTTGGTCCATCTTACTTAGTATTGTTTACACTGACTGAGCATGACTCTCCAGTATTTCAGACAAGGAATATCCCCAGTTATACCTGCAGTGGTAGAGATTGAGCTTACCTTCTGCATGCAAAACAGAGCCACTGAACCACTGTAGAAAAATAACACACTATTCCACTATTGAAATGGAAATTGCTGTGTAGGAAAGCAAGAGTGTATATTGGTCATTAGGTATTAAGTGAGAAGACTGCCCTCACTCCATATGTAACCATTACAAATGATATGGCTAGATTTTCCTTATTGGATTGTGGTTGCTATTAGCCATTGTGTTATAGTAATCTTGTCTTCACTGATGTAGTAGGTGACACTTTACTGTACATTTGTGAAACATGGACCACTTATAAATGTCATCTGCAACTCCTCTGTCCAACGCCCTTGCTGGTGGCTAGGGCCATGGCACGACCCCCGGTGACATCAGGGAGAGCTTTCAGTTGTATTTTCATCAACAGGCTCCTCCCACTGGTGGTTAACCCTTGTTAGACTCACCCCTCCCTGAGGGGTGGAGTCACGCTCTGTTGTTTTATCCAGTGCCTAAGCCAATACCTCTCACATGCTGTAATCAATAAAGTTGTGACCTTTTTTTAGCCCATTAACCTAATATACTGTGTCCATGTGTCTTTCTTATCCCCAAGTGGGTGGCGAGTCCTTGAATCACAAATCCTCACTGTGATCAACTCCCGCCTGGAAAGCTATGTCCCCACTGTGGAAGGATGTGGTCACAATCACCTACGGACAGACTGTTAAGACCATATTCATAGAAGACTAGTTACTTGAAGACAATCTTACTCGACTACGAATGATTGCTAAAGAAGAGGACATTTGTCATGTTTAAAGGTAGAAATCCTTTATCATTTGTGTCTGATGCAGCCTTAGTCACTGTCTTCAGTGGTTTTGTGCTAGAGAACACTCTGCATGGTAATTGTTCAAGCCTCCCCCCCCCCAGGTAGCTTGGCCTTCCATTACTGCGAATGCTGCATTCTGTATTCAAATCAGGAATGAATGTCCCTCACAATAAAAACAGAACTGCATAGATCACAAGCTCCATAAAGCCGGACATCACTATAACTAGCAAATTGTCAGGAAAGATGGATCAACCTGAATTCTAGTGGCCTTGTGTTTCAGAGCATTGCGGGGAAAATGATAAAAATGAATATGAATCAGTGAAATATAATAGCAGTGGAGGCAAAAGCTCTGTCTTCAGATTTGTAACAGATGGGGAGAACTCAGAGCCTCTTGCAGTTTTAAATGTCACACAGTACCCAAGTCCAACCGGTTTAGTTTATTCATAGCACTGGACTGCTTCCAGCTTCACATCTACAGCCAAGTTATAGTTTTGAGTATTCATGGGAAGAACTTTAAGCATCAGGGAAAGAGACCTTATAAATGTGGAACTCAAGAGGACTGAATGAGAAGACTTGAACCAACTGGGGAAGTTATGAACTTGTGCAATTTGTCACAATATTGGCCATGGTATTTTCCCCTGAGAATGCACTCAGTCTTGTTTTGTTGCCTTCATGCCACTTCTAAAGACCAGTGGCATCTTCTAGCTTTTGATAGGCTGACTTGCACCCTAGCCTTGGTACATGGGCATGTCTATCCAACTGAAATTCAGGAACAGGAGTTTTCCACCTTTTCTTCCCCATGGTGCATAACCAATTGTTCTCCACAATGGGGTTCTACTGCTGATCTGTCAGGTACAGTCCTTGGGCTACCTATCCAGATACAACAGCTTTCTGTGGTAACTGCTGAGATTCCTCCCTCCTTTGTTTGGTCTTCTGCATCCTCTACTCTCTCGCCACGAGTTTCATCTTCCTGCCTCCTCCCAGTCTCTGGCCCTTCTCTCTCTTTCCACTTATCTGCTCAGCTGATCTCCTGAGCAGCCCAGGCTTTCCAGTTTCCACTCCTTTTTCCTCAGCTGGCCCATCCCAGGCTGGCTTGTGGTCATTCAGTGCCTATGTCTGATGGCATCAATGGGCACTGAAGCTGTGTGACCACATGGTGCCTGGTCCATGCCAACTGAGGAAAGGTGGCCAGGCACCAGGCACCTCATCCCAGCCCCATCATACTCGCATTTAGAATTTATCACCCACAAAACTTTCTCAACACTACAGCACAAGATTGGGTGCAAGCTGGAGAACAACTGGAACAACAGCTGGAGAACAACATTTCACAGTATGACACTGAACAGAAACTTGAAACAATTGAAAGGAGGAAACAGAGCACATCACATATCCACCCAAGTTTGATAAACCTCATAATATATATATATAGGAAATTAAGAGGCTGCTTGTACCCTTTGGCTTTGGAACCCCACTTAGACTACAGTGGTACCTTGGTTCTCAAATGCCTTGGTACTCAAATGCCTTGGTTCTCAAATGCCGAAAACCCAGAACTAAGTGTCCCAGTTTTCAAACGTTTTTTCGGAAGCCGAACATCCGATGCAGCTGTCAGCTATTGTTTGTTTTTGTGACTGTGTAGAGCCCGGTTCATCTATTGATTGATTGATTGTGTGACTGTGGAAATGGATAAAAGCCCCCCATCCAAACAATGACTATCATCAATGCAGGTAAGAATTTTTTTTCATTTTTTTTATCATCTACAATAATGTCTTATTATTTTACAGTACAGTACATTGATTATTGCTTTCATTTTATGGATCAATGGTCTTGTTAGAAAATGAAATTCATGTTAAATTGCTGTTTTAGGGGTTGTTTTTAAAAGTCTGGAACGGATTAATCCTTTTTGCATTACTTTCTATGGGAAAGCACGCCTTGGTTTTGGAACGCTTTGGTTTTGGAAGGGACTTCTGGAATAGATTAAGTTTGAGAACCACGGTACCACTGTACAGGCTTATTTTTTTTTTAATAAAAAAGATATATACAATCTATAATCCCAATTAAATGAATGCAATTCTCAGTGATAATGGGAATACAATGTGAGTCTATTGATTCTGGTGTATAGATCCCATTAAAATATAGATTTAGGTAGCAAGGACTAAATCTTCCAAAAAAGAGAACAAGGTAATTGAGCATACAGGACCAGAGCAGCGAGTGCATCCATGCAAATCTAAATGTTTTCTCAACCAGCAGCAGCTCTGAACACAAAGTGTTCTCTCTGCCTATATGCCCAGCGATGCAAATGAGTTTAGGAGACAACCATGCATTCAGCTGTGCAAGTGCATTTTCAGATATGCTAAGGAGCAGAAACAGTCATCCTAAGCTTATGCGTTGCCACATCATCATCTTTAATGAACTCATGAATGATTGAGCAGCATTTGGTCAAGCTATGCTCTCCCTTCCTAGAAATGCCTCTCATTTGGGGAGGAATATATATATTAAGCGGTAAATATCTTTCCAAAACTGGCTTTTCCCTTTGCACTTCAAACTTTTGCAAAATAAAAATAGAAATACTTGACATTTCAATTAGTTTCCCTCTCTTAAAAAACAAAGCCTTTGTTCTTTGTTCTTTTTTTTTATTTAAAGAAACAATAGACAGGCCCAACCAAACTCAATATACACGGGTTATGCAGGTAATGCAATCATTTCCTAGCAAGAAAGAGTCTCAAAACTGATTTATATCTCAAAGTACATATCATGGAAAGGCAGCTAACATTCTCTATAAATATTACTGGTCTCATATTTTTGTCTTTAAAATATTATGACATTCTAAATCCATTCTGGTTGTTTCAATTTTTTTACTTGGTTTATAAATATTACTGGAGACTTTTACACATCTATATACCTTCAGGGTGCTTGGGGATTGAAATATTTCTGCTGGGTGCATGATAAAAAGGAGCTTCCATAAAAATGAATCACTGTATTGTACTAACAAGGTCTGATAGAAGCAGTGTCTCCTTCTGTTGTTGATGTCAGTCATAGGGTAGTATGAAAGAGATGGAGAGGGTGCCTTGCTTGAGGGCGCCTTTACCTTGCAATTCAGCAATACTACCATACAGGGCAAATTTAAGTCTCTTAAAAAGCAGAGACATCACCTTGCCAACAAAGATCTGTATAGTTAAAGCTATGGTTTCCCCAGTAGTGATGTATGGAAGTGACAGCTGGACCATAAAGAAGGCTGATCGCCGAAGAATTGATGCTTTTGAATTATGGTGCTGGAGGAGACTCTTGAGAGTCCCATGGACTGCAAGAAGATCAAACCTCTCCATTCTGAAGGAAATCAGCCCTGAGTGCTCACTGGAAGGACAGATCCTGAAGCTGAGGCTCCAATACTTTGGCCACCTCATGAAAAGAGAAGACTCCCTGGAAAAGACCCTGATGTTAGGAAAGATTGAGGGCACAATGAGAAGGGGACGGCAGAGGACGAGATGGTTGGACAGTGTTCTCGAAACTACCAACATGAGTTTGACCAAACTGCGGGAGGCAGTGGAAGACAGGAGTGCCAGGCGGGCTCTGGTCCATGGGGTCACGAAGAGTTGGACATGACTAAATGACTAAACAACAACAACCACCATACAGGGCAAATTCCTGGTGTTCTCCCAAGACAATTATTTTGCCAGCCATTGTGAAATGCAGCTCTGAAATCCCCCATCTTAAAGTTAGCTTTTCTGTGAGTGTGGATACATCTTACCGTAAAATTGGCTTTATGAAGCTAAATTGTTTTAATAAAACATAGATATGATTGACCACAGATTAGGGTTAAAACATAATGTTGAAGTGTGGCGAACTGAAAATGAAAACTTCAAATCTTCTCATGGCCATGAGAAAAGGGAAAGCACCCAAGCCCAAGGCTTGCCTGGCTTGTGAAGGATAAAGTGCGAGACTGGTTACATTACGCTCAGATTAAAGAAGTTTTTAAAAATGACAAAAAGCTAGGGTTCCAGGTGGAGAAATCGAAGTTGGAAACAGAATTGTTAGAGCCAAAAACTAAGGTTTTATCAAGAATGTATAACTTGCTGCTGAAATGGAATACACAAGACGAAATGGTTAAATCGGTTATGATAAAGTGGGCTCAGGATATTGGGCATAATATTATGTTTGAGGACTGGGAAAGGTTGTGGACCACTGGGCTGAACTTCACTGCATGTAATGCTTTGAAGGAAAATGTAATGAAAATGATGTATAGATGGTACATGACCCCAGTTAAACTTGCCAAAATATACCATTTGTCTGATAATAAATGTTGGAAATGTAAAGAACATGAAGGAACATTCTTTCACCTCTGGTGGACTTGCCCTAGAGTGAAGGCCTTCTGGGAAATGATTTATAATGAGTTGAAAAAGGTATTTAAGTATACCTTTACTAAGAAACCAGAGGCCTTCCTTCTGGGCATTGTCGGCCAGAAGGTGTTAAAGAAGGACCGAACATTTTTTATGTATGCAACAACGGCAGCAAGGATACTCATTGCCAAGAGCTGGAAAACTCAAGATCTACCCACACTGGAAGAATGGCAGATGCAGCTGATGGACTATATGCAACTGGCCGAGATGACTGGCAGAATCCGAGACCTGGGAGAAGAGAGGGTTGAAGAAGACTGGAAGAAATTCAAGATTTATCTACAAAAGTATTGTAATTTGGTTGAATGCTAAGAAGGATGCTAGATCATAAATAATTGCCTACCACTGAATTAGATTGAACCTGACGATAAGTGAGATTGAGGGAAACATAAAATTTGTGGAGAATAGATTAAATTAACTGAACAAAACTTAAGAATATAAACAAGATGATAAATTGCTGGAAAAAATTTATAACGATGTAAGTGGGAGTGGGAGACGTGAGGGAGTCCAAAGAAGTTCTGAAAAATGTGTTATGATCCATGTTATATTGTTTATTATTTTTGCATTTTGTATTTTAAAAAAAATCTCAATAAATATTAAAAAAAAAAAGGCTTGCCTGGCTTGTTCCATGTAACAATAAACCGTAACTTATCGCTACCTCCCAATCTAGCCAATGCCATCAGGACAGAGAACAATTTGAGTTTGATGAAGGGCGGGAGCAGTCAACATAGGGCTACTATTTTTGTCTACACCTTTGGCTAAAGCATATTCTATTTTATTACATTTATATCTTACCTTTCCTCCAAAGAGCTCAAAGTAGAATACACGCTTCTCCCACTTCCCATTTTATCCTTAGAACAATGCTATGAGGTTGGTTAGGCTTATAGAGAAAATGAAGGCTCCAAGCTTTGTGGCTGGGGATCTGCTAGGACAAAAACCTGAACAAACTTGTTTTGTGGTACTGTCAAGAGCTTAACATCAGAAACTTTTCTTGAATGGCTGATGGCTTATTGTTATGTCTGAAGACAGCTGTTATGATATGCCATGCCTGGTTATTGGATTACATTTTAAAAAAAAAAAAGCTTTGACTCTATATGCTAGAACACAGAGAGCCAGTGGGATTCCCTCCTGATGCAGCTGGACTCCAGTGATGTGATCTGCAGTTCATTGGCAACTGGAGGCAGGGGTGTTCGAAGTGGGGGTGGGGGGCGGTCCGCCATGGGTGCCACTCTGGGGTGGGTGTGCCAAGATGGACCGCTGCCTACCCCCCAGCTGTAGAGTGGCTGAGGGCATGTGTACGGCATCCGTACCGACTGCCATGCATGTGCCATCCATACGGGTTGCCACTTGAGCGCCGTCCGTACGGGCACTGTGCATGCGCCGCCTGGCGGTTCGCTCCGCCCCTCAGCGCCCTGCGCCAGGTGCCAGAGAGGCTTCGTTTGCCACTGACTGGAGGGACCCATGCTGGCTACAGTGGCACTAGAACAATACATGCTACAGAACAAATGAAAGTAAATATAGAGTAAGGCATAAAGCTCAAGAGATTTAAGAAGAACTGAAGTTTAGGTACAGCTCAGATCTAGAATGAATGCAAGGCAAGCAGCAGCCTTGCAAAACATAACTGAGGTTAGCAAAAGGAGAGTGCAATTTGTTTTTTGTTTTTGCCACGTTTAGGATGGCAAGAAATAATAAATCTAATTTGATGGAACTGGTAAGGAACTCAGCAGCTAATTTTACTGGAACCCCCAGCAACATTCTTTCCAAAATGCAGATTAAAGAAGAGATGAGTCAAAGACGGATCTAGTGGAGCGTGACTGGTGTAGTCTCAACAGACTCTTGGGTGCCATAGGGGGTCCCACAACTATGAAATCCAATGGAAGGTGAGAGGTGGGGGGGGGCGGATTTTGGCATCACAGAGGGCACCACTAAAATTTGAGACATCAAGCTCTGCTGACCACCACTGGGTCAATTTCTCCACTCCAAACTCCCCTGAACCTGCTTTTCCTTCAGGATTTAAAAATACAGTTGAAACCTCTGTGGGGAGACCCATGGTGTTGCAATTTAGGGTGGGGAAACAATGAACGGGGAAAGACGAAAGCATAGGATGCTCATCCCTCCTTTACACTGAAGGCCAAAGTGGAGGTCATAGATCATAGAATCATAGAGGTGGCAGAGATCCTGGGGGTCATCTAGTCCGACCCCTTGCAAAGCAGGAATCTTTTGCCCAATGAGGTGAATTGCATATTTTCTTTTCTTTTTAAAAAAGCAGATAAGGGAACTCCCCAATCCATAAGTCTGCTTCTTGTATTTTAGTCAAATGTTTATCACAACCAACCGACCACGAAACGAAGTGCAAACTATAAAGTAACACAAACTGGTTATTAATTATTAAAGGTGACAAGTTAGAAACTAATAATCACAGCAAGTCTGAAAGATATTGCCACCTTGTTCATATTTATTTGACCCCTCAAGGAAGATACTCAAAGGGTCTCTACGGAGATGAATTATGCATTCTCTAACATCTTGATAAAATCAACAGTAGAAAAATGCATGAAAGACTGTTCCAAGTTTTGAATGGTTATAAGGATAGTTATACAGTGGAACAGTCTCCATCAGGAGGTTGTGGTATCTCCTTCCCTGGAGGTTTTTAAGCAGAGGTTGGGTGGTCCTCTGTCCTGGTTGCTGTAGCTGAGATTTATGCATTGAAGGTGGTTAGACTCCTAGGGTTCTGTGCTTCTGTCCTTGAAGAGAATTATGGTAAAACTGGCATCTAGAATCTTGGAGGGTAAAATACAGACCATTTTTCAGTGATCAGATGTGGAGGTCATTAAGGCATGAATATGAATGGCTGTGCCAAGGTTTGAATTTAGGGCTGTTTGAAAATTGTGTAAATGAACGGACAGAGCTGCTTCAAAATGTGGAGAACAGATTTAATGCACCTCTGTACACTTGTTGAATGTCCCCATGTATGATTTTTTTTTTGTAGTGTTTCCAAAATTCCAAAACTGGAAATGCTGTTCTTCTAAGAAACTGCCCTGCTAGAAAGGTAACATCACTGTCTTATAGAGTCATATTTCAGGTTACAGACGCTTCAGGTTACAGATGCTTCAGGTTACAGACTCCGCTAAGCCAGAAATAGTACCTTGGGTTAAGAACTTTGCTTCAGGATGAGAACAGAAATCATGTGGTGGCGGCGTGGCGGCAGTGGGAGGCCCCATTAGCTAAAGAGGTGCTTCAGGTTAAGAACAGTTTCAGGTTAAGAACAGACCTCCAGAACGAATTAAGTTCTTAACCGAAGTTACCACTGTAAGCATCTTGCATTTAAATTCCTAATATAGTCTTCTATATCCACCCTGGTTTTAGGAACAAATCCATCTTACACCTTTTTGAAAGCTAGAAGACGTAGCATTTCCAAAATAACTAATGTTTTTAAAAGACAATGATATTTGGCTGATTATACTTGGGTTCCTTTTGCTGTCCAATTAGCTGTTACAAACCATGCTATTTTTTGCTTTCTGTAAAGTTCTTGCTTACATCTTTCTTGAAAATAGCAGCGGGGTGTTGTTGTTTCTTTAAAATCTCCAGGTCCAGATGATTCATTATCAGCTGAAATTTGAGAACCCACAGCCATCTGTGTTCCTGATTAAGGAGAAGAGGTGAAGTTATAATTTGTTTTTGCTTGTTTACTTGAATTTCAGTGGCAAAAGCCAGTGCTTCCCCCCCTAAAAAAAAATGTTTAGTGGTACTCTCATTTTCCTACTCATACTGAAATACTGCCCCTCAATGACAACTTAGATTCACAAAATGTTTTGGGGTATGTGTACCCCTGCTTCCCTCCAGAAAAAATAGCACAGGCAAAAGCTATTGATGTCTGCCATTGATGTTGGGCAGGGAAGTACAGGATACTGGACCACAAATATGAAACAATAGTTACCCAGAGAAAATAAAACAATTACTGGCAAGACCAAGAGTGGCTGGGGAAACTCAGCCAGATGGGTGGGATATAAATAATAAATTATTATTATTATAATTAGGAAAGGCTGACCAATGTACAAATGGTCATGGAAGTTCTTTAGCTTCTTAACTCCTTCTCCTCCTCTCTCTCTTTCTCTTTCTCACCCACCCACCCAAGTTTTTCTGTTCATTTTCCTTCCTTCCTTCCTTCCTTCCTTCCTTCCTTCCTTCCTTCCTTCCTTCTTTCCCTTCCCTTCCCTTCCCTTCCCTTCCCTTTCTCCTCTCCTCTTTCTCTTTTTTACTTTTAAACTAATGTTTTAGTTTGGATATATATATATATATATATATATATATATATATATATATATATTGTCAGGGAACTGCCATCGGAGCCAGAGGGAGAGGGAGGGCTCCAGAGGGATTCCGGAGAGCGTCCCGGGAGGGAGAGAAGCCGCCCATCTTCTGGGGAAGGAAATCAGCGTAGCACCAGTGGAGAAGGGGGGAAGATGGGGGAATCGGCGAGGTGGCTCCATGACTCCTCGCCGGAGACCAGCAGGGAGAGCATGGGTCCTCCGCTGCCCACACCCTCCCTGCACAGAAGGCTTCCGCACAGGGAGAGTAGGCAGAGACTAGGCGTCAAAGAGCTTCTTTGCTGGAAGAAATTCAAGAAACGCCCACTGACGGATTCTGCAAGCGATTGAGACAGCCACGGGTGAGTGGCTGTCCGGACAGAAAGGGTTCACTCAGGCAACCCAGCCAGGTGTGGCGCCTATTTACGCACAAGCAACCCCTAGAACCATTATATATATATATATATATATATATATATATATATATATATGACAATAATCTTTGTATTTTTCATCATAAACCCTAATAAAAATATTTGGGGGAAAAAGAAATAATATAGTATGAGCATCAGATGTTGAGACCAAGTGAGACTCAAGTGTGACTACTTGAGGATAGCCTTTGCTAACAGAGAAGCCACACTGAATATTGGAAGATTTGTGACAGGTGAATGAATGTAATTCCCCACACAGCACATACTGTAGTTAAACTATGAAACTCAGTTCTAGATGAGGTAGTGATGGCTACTAACTTGGGTGGCTTTGAAAGAGAATTGGACAACTTTGTGGAAAATAAGGCTTTTGGTGACTACTCAACATGATGGCTATGATGAGTCATGGTCTCCTTAGTGAGATGCAATAATGCTTTTGAATATTAGTTGCTGGAAACAACAGGATGGGAGAGTGCTCTCATGCTCAGGTGCAGATTGAGGGTTTCCTTTGGGCATCTGGGGCCCTGTGAGACTAGGGTCCCTGTGGTCCCTGCTGGACTAGATGGGTGATTGGCCTGGTCCAGCCATCTCTTTTTTTAGTTCCCTGCTTTCTGCTCTTCCTAGCCAGCAAATACTCCTACATTTGCATTAAGCAGACACATGTTTAGGAAAAAACAGATTTGTCTGTATATTGACACACGAGTCTTCAATTAGAGGTGGATATTTTAGAGGATGTGGCAATGACTAGGATGTGAGAGATGGATTATCTACAAAGCTGTGACTGGGTTTTGCCTAAGGCCAGAGCTCAAGACAAATATGGGGGCTTCTCCTTGGATGAAACATTTGATGGATTTCCAAGGAAGCCTATGAGAATTTTAATAAGACCACATTAATACACTGCCACACTTGAATGAGAGCAGCAGCTTTTAGGGCATCAAGCATTTAGGACATCTACAATATTGTTTTTTTTGAAACTGATCTTTCCCCCCAGGCTAAACTGTTGTAGACTTCCAAGCAATTTCGGGGAAAGTTCATTGAAACACACTCCTCACCCACAACTTTCCTGAACGTAAATAAAGTTTTTTAGCTGTGGATCCAGCTTTAATTATTGTTAATATTATTGAAGAAAGCAACAGGTTCCAGTCCTCTTCTTTTAGCTCACTGCCTCTTTTACACACCATTTGGACTGTACAATTCAGTATTAATTGAGAAAGCTTGCTAGAGGAGAAATTTCTGAGATCCTTTCTTTTTCTGCACTTCTGAAATGGTAGCAGAATTTTACCCTTCCTACAGATAGTACACGGTGAACTTCTTTTTTGCCCCTCACAAAAAGGTTGGAGAGTTTTGGAGAGACAATTTTCACATATCCCTAGCCAGATTATCCTTTTTTTCTGGCCCATTAGCAACCCTTGGGAGTTCATGGCTCAGCAAAGATTAAGTATTCACTCTCCCAGGTTTCGCTGAAGTCTCTCCACTAGTCTTCCTGTTGTCCACTAAGTAATCCTTCAAATTCTTCCTTCTTGCATGAACTTCAGTTTTTAGAAAGCCCAGCAGTTTCATATTTTAAAAAAATGTTGCAGGTGATGTTTCTCTTTATTTAAACATAATTTAAACATGAAGGCAGAAATCTGCCACCTGAGCACAACAACTAAGCACCCTGGCAAATGGCACTTCAAAGAAAGGCACCAGAAATAAACTGTTCCTCCTGCAGCGGATCCTTTGAACTAAGGAGAGCAAAAGTTGAAAGCAGCATCGAGTTCACTTAGTGTAGCAAGAGGGAGCAGAAGGCAGACAGGCTACAGAAGGAGTGCCAGGAAAAAAGCGCAGCTGGGAGAGAATAAAAGCACTACAGAGATGTGTAAAGGAACAAAAGCACCTTTTATAGAGCATATCAGAAGTGGAACCTTGGTTAAAGGGACCAATATATATATTTTCCAGAATGGTTTTTTTAAAAAATAATCATTAAATGATCATCCCCCCCTTCTACTTAAGAAGATAATTTAGAACAGAATTAAAAAGAAGAATACACTTATCGAGGTTGTTTTAGTGGAGTGCTTTAAGTCACATATTAACAGATTACAGCTTTAACACAACACATACAAATCCATATCTCTGCGTGTACCAGCACACTGAGTGCTTTAGTTTCTGCATTTGTTCCAAGGGCTGCTGAAGATGTTTTTTCAATGCACATTGGAACAAATATAGTCCTGACATTCTACCATCCTATCTAATATCATTAGATGCACCATCATGGGGCTTGCGACTATCAGTTTGTTTGTTAGAAGTATTTGAGAAGTCTGTTTTAAATAACATTCAGATTGAGCATATTTTGTACAAGCCACATGAATCCGGCTGCTTCTTTCTTCAGACAATAATCTATTCAAGCTGTGGACAGTCAATAGTGTAATGTTGGGTGTGTGCTGGCGGCGATGAAGCCTCTGGCAGGGATTTATTTGTTTATGCATGAATCATTAAGACATTCCCCGTCACCACCACTAAGAATAATCACAGGAATGTCTCTATTTTATCCGTGAAGGCTGGGCGTAGGGCTGGATCACAAGTCTGCCATCAACAGTGACTATATCATGTGTGCAGACCATCCCAAGTGGCACACCGACTTCTTCAAGGTGTGTGATGGTGGAACCCTTTGCCCAGTCATAATCATGTTAGGGATAAGCTCTTATTTATTTACTTGAACAAAATGTTTGTGGCTGTATCAGCTCTTAGCTCTGTTCTTTATTGGTGTGTGTTTGTGCATGCGCATGCAAATTCTGCATGAGCTTACATGCAAATGATCAAGCGATGAGGAAACCTCAGAGGCCAGCCTACATCTGCTTCCCTCATTAAAAAGAGCTCCGTATGTGGAGTTGTCAGATGAATAGTGTGAGAAACTCGCTGTGTTCCTCCATCCTGCCTTATTTTTAAAATCTCCACGGCAGCCCCCTCCTGACTCATTCTGCGCACCAGATATTACACCGAGTAATCCCACAGGTGTGAGTTTAAAGTTTGAATGGGCCTAATAAGACACAGGCTGTAATTTTCCTCTCTCCATGTCTCTGACAGGCAGAGCACAAAATATTGTTTATCAGTTCCTATAACCAAACATTTATTCATTTGGCTTCGACTGAGCTAACCAGCTAAGTACACAGCTTATTTTTTCCCCATGTATACTTCAACAGTCAGACAACAAGCAAAGAGTCAGAAATAGCTCTCAGTACAGCCTCAGCCAATAAATTATGCAGTGCTACATACCATTAAGAGGCAACATTTGCCATTACAGCTACTGCGGAGAGCTAATATCCATACCATTTTTTTTATCACTCTGGACGCAGGTGGCACTGTGGGTTAAAGCCTCAGCGCCTAGGACTTGCCGATCGAAAGGTCGGCGGTTCGAATCCCTGCGGCGGGGTGCGCTCCCGCTGCTCGGTCCCAGCGCCTGCCAACCTAGCAGTTCGAAAGCACCTCCGGGTGTAAGTAGATAAATAGGGACCGCTTACCAGCGGGAAGGTAAATGGCGTTTCCGTGTGCGGCTCTGGCTCGCCAGAGCAGCGATGTCACGCTGGCCACGTGACCCGGAAGTGTCTCAGGACAGCGCTGGCCCCTGGCCTCTTAAGTGAGATGGGCGCACAACCCCAGAGTCTGTCAAGACTGGCCCGTACGGGCAGGGGTACCTTTACCTTTACAAAGACAGTGACAATGTGGAATGTGTGGATTAATGGTAGCTTTCGAATGGCACTCACTTCAGCAGAGAAGGTTTTCGTATTTTCCACAGCAAGCTTACCTCAGAGATAAATTGGACTGAATAACAAGCCACCCTTATAGTAGCTATGTGTCATACTTTACCGAGTATAGTTCTCCGCTTGAAGTGTTGTCCAGTCTAAATCTAACTTTAAGAGAAATAAGTACAGACTCTCCAAGTGTCCCTGTTTAGCAGAGACAGTCCTGGATTTTCAAAAGCCTTAGCAGTTTCTGATTTGATCCTGAAATGCCCATCTTCTCCTTAGGATGTCCCGGTTTTCACTGGAGAAATGTTGGAGGGGATGGAGTTATCCAACTCCTGGGCCATCTGAAGGCAGCCCTGTATAGGGAAGGAGTTTTTATGTTTAATGTTTAAAATTGTGTGTGTGGGGGGGGGGGTATAAATAGTATGATGATGGTGGTGAGGATGATGGTGATGGTGATAATGGAATAGAATGTCTCTATTTTCATTGGAGAAATGTCAGAGGTTATGCTATGCACACAGATCTGAGAACACCGAATGGGCCATGATGTCACAGAATGGACACAGAAAAGGGTGGAAAATGGAGGATGAAATAAACTCTCTTATGTAGAGGTTGTGAGTTTTCCAGTGTCAGGGAGAATGCGGCTATTCTGTCAGCTTCATATTCGGATGTGAAGTCAGGCCTGCCTTGACTCAAGGCACAAACATGCCCTCTCAATTGCCAAAACAGTTGTGCACAGAATCTTCTCATGAAGACCACAGTACCGAGTCAATTTCATCATGTAAATCCAGCCTCTTGTGTCAGTGGATTACAATGAGCATGAAGCCTTTAGCAAGCAAAGGGCCTTTGAGCCCGTTGTTCTAATCGTCTTATTTCCAGACTTGCTTTGGAAAAAGGTGGGCGAGGAATAGCATATGCAGCCATGACATTTTTTTTTTTATCTTCCAAAAAACCCACATCATTGAATCATTTGTATATCACCCGCCTGGGATGAAGCATCTGTTTGTACATGGAAGCACTTCTGATTGGTGGTTCTGTAGTGTGGGCGTTTCTTTGCTGCCAAAAAAAGCGAAAGGCACATCTAAATCCTGGAAGAGCAAAACAAGACCACAGAGAATGGGATAAGAAGAGAAGGGAATCGTAAGACACCTGTGCAATTATATGTGCAAGAATTTATTAGTGTTGTTCTGCAGCAGCAATTCCCCAAATCTATGCTTCTGAAGCATGTAAACCATGAAATCTGTATCCATATCTTAATTAGGCCCACCATGCAAAAATAAAAAAGCTGTAGTACTGTTCTTATCTACTGCAGTCTAGGACCGGTAATAATGTAAGTTTAGGCAAAGACATTTCAGTATTTCATACCACAGAAGATTATTTCTCAGAGGCACCTATATTTGTGGCTCAGAGCACTGGCCCAGAAAATAGATTGCTTGAGATCCTGGGAGGAGTGAGGGGGAACTCCATTAAAATAGCTTCTGACAAAATGATCCCCAAAATGTACCTTGACATTTTATTCATTGTGTGTGTGTGTGTGTGTGTGTGTGTGTGTGTGCGCGCGCGCGTGCACGCGCACACGTGCTTGCTGGTCATTGCTTTTGCATGCATCCACTAATTGCCAATTCCTTTGGAAAGATTTCCATTGTTGACATCCATCTGTCTCAAGAGATAATGGATTGTGCCTCCAGGGGTGAAATCAAAAGCAGCATTGAAGTGGCTTCCCCAGGGTGCAAGCCTGGGAAGTGCGCCTGGAGGTTTTAGGCTCCCCTCTTGGCCATGTTGATGTGGTCCAAAGGAAAGAAGAGCAGCACATTTGGCACCAGTTTGGCTGCAGGAGTTGCTGGAAGGAAGCATCATCCAACCATCTTAGGGACTCTGCTCCAGATTTGTGTAGAGTTTACATCTTAGCCTTTTCTTCTCCCGAAGATATCTCACAAGGCAGTGGAGGTTTAGGATCAGAGTTTCCCTTCTTCTAGGTGGACTACCTTCCCAGGTTGATGAGCCCCATCTGCCTTTCACTTCCTTCTACAGCATGTGCAGAAACCAGCTTTTTGACTTTTGGACCCACTATCAGTCACATCTGCTCAATCCACCAGAGTCTGTCAACAAATGCAGTGGAAATCCCTCAGTCACCAAGGACTTGAGACCCATCGGCTACCCTCACCTGGTTTAGCCATACCCAGGGTGCAGCGATTGTGGCATGCTAAGAACTTTTAGGGGCCACAGGTGAGAGTTGAATGTAGGGTGGGGACCAAAGGTGGATGAACTATCCTAGAAGGAGCACAACAGGTCCCCCACCTGTACTACCCCTACTCTAACATCCCATATACCTCCCACGCCTTCCATAGACATCAGAAATATGCACATCCAATGAGAAAACACCAAGAAACATGGTTGGATTTAAATGATGCAATTGTACCTACAGCCAGTGTCTGCAAGGGAGCCAATACTCCAAGTGTAGCTTCTTCCTTTACTTTGACTAAGCCTGAATTAGTGCATCATCACTACCAATTGGAGACTAGAAAATGGTCTTCACTTCCATAACTTATAAAGCTGGACATCACTTTGGCTCTGATCCAACATAACATATAACAGGTATCCATGAACAGAGCCTGTTGTGAAGAGTTTTAATTCCACTGATCAGTTGTTTCGGTAGGAAGGAGAGGAGGCCATCTAATTCCTGCTTCCTAATCAGCAGCATGGGACCGCGGGTGGCGCTGTGGGTTAAACCACAGAGTCTAGGACTTGCTGATCAAAAGGTCGGCAGTTC
This sequence comes from Podarcis cretensis, assembly GCF_951804945.1. Classification (NCBI taxonomy): domain Eukaryota; kingdom Metazoa; phylum Chordata; class Lepidosauria; order Squamata; family Lacertidae; genus Podarcis; species Podarcis cretensis. Next base: position 17,527,872 of record NC_137187.1, read on the forward strand.
GAATCCCCGTGACGGGGTGAGCTCCCGTTGTTCGGTCCCAGCTCCTGCCCACCTAGCAGTTCGAAAGCACCTCAAAGTGCGAGTAGATAAATAGGGACCGTTCTCCAGCGGGAAGGTAAATGGCGTTTCCGTGTGCTGCACTGGTGCTGGCTCGCCAGCTGCGGCTTAGTCATGCTGGCCACGTGACCCAGAAGCTGTCTTCGGACAAGCGCCGGCTGTCGGCCTCTTGAGCGAGATGAGCGCGCAACCCCAGAGTCGGTCACGACTGGACCTGTTGGTCAGAGGTACCTTTACCTTTTTTAATCAGCAGCATTTGTTTGTTTGCATGTTTTTTAAAGGGTGAGGGCCCTGGCTACACAGTCCCTGTTGCTGAATCCTTGAGATGCTGAACAGACGAACCACACATACACACCACATCAGTTTATGTGTGCCATCCACCTAGGGCTTTACGCGTGGAATACCTTTTTCCCCATGCACATTTGGCCCCTACCTGGATTAGGATGCTGGTGTTGCTATGCTTCTCCATATAATTCACCTACCACCTGAAATATGTTTTTTTCCTAGCATCTACTCAAGGCAGTTTTTCTATATTCAGAATTAATCTTAGTGCCTTTTCCTCAAATCCCTCCAACTTGATGGTGACCTTAGGGGCAAGAGAATCAAAATTCCATGGGAGCACACACAGTTGATGCAAAGGATGACGTCTTCGCTTTCAGCAGGCTCGGCAATTTCTCCACATTGTGCAAGGGAAAGAAGGGGAGTACCACTGTCAGAGCATCCTTCAGGGTTGTGCAGTACCACTAAGCATCCATTTTGATATGGAACACAGATAAAATATTGGATCTGTGTTCATGGCAGTGGAAAGAAAGATGGAAGAGGCTATTTATCTCAAGGTCTAAAAACAATAAACTTCCTTCTCTTAGCTCATGATATGCACACAGGGGTCATGGTAGTTTCTATGCATCTATGCAACTAACAAGGTGGTTGACATTTAAGCAAGGTTACCCCTTATTTAATCCCTTTAGTTATATTCCAGATGTCTTTGAATACGCAAGTCTGCTCAGCTCTTACTCGAGAACATAACTGGCATGATAGGAGTGTGCTGTGAAATGTGTGAAATGAAAAAGAAAGTCATGTGAGGACCCTTCATCATTTTGCCAGGCAGAGAGCATCCAGAATGCCTTCACCCTCTCCCTTAGAAACAGCAGTAAAGGAAAAGTTTCACTTGGGGCAAAGGAAAAGCCTGTTATGACACCAGCATCCAGTAAACCAATCTGTCCCTTTGCCCTATTTGCATGTTTGAACATTCTGAATTCACACTACAAAAGACAAGATGGGCTTTGCCGCAAATTTCAAAACACTTCTACCATTTGGTGGGTATTTAAAACATATTTTTTAATGTACATGTAGAGTTTCAAGTTTTTGGCCAGGCGTATTTGTAAATGGGAACAGATGTGATGTTCTTAAAAAAAAAAGTCTTTTAAAAAGGTTATGAAGAATCATCAGAGAGAGAGATAATTTCCTAACAATGCTTGAGATGCAAGATTAATTGCCATCTCATTTATTTTTAATAAAAGATAACAATTGAGTTGACAGGCTAATTGTTAACAGCGATCCATGCCCCTCTATATAACATGAGAGCCTAACAAAAGCATAACCTTTATTTACATCTGTTCTCGATAACTCCAACCACATTTAATTGCATCATACAAACCGAAGCAGCTCTTCAGTAGAAGCTGGAAATATATTAAGTGACCTTAGGGCTAGAAAATGAAAGTAGAATAGACTCTGTTAGAAGGTGGTGGACTCTCTTTCATTGGAGTTTTTTAGGCAGAGGTTGGATGGCCATCTGTCACGGATGCTCTAGCTGAGATTCCTGCATTGGAAGGGGTTGGGCTAGATGACCACCAGGGTCCCTTAGAACTCTACAATTCTATGAGTTTATGAAAAATTGGTCTATGAGATACACATACTCACACACACACACACACACACCAAACTTTCAGAGGGTATAATGCTGTGGATATTGCTGCTTCTCATCTCCTCTGTACCCAGTCTGTACCAACACCCAGAAGATAGGTCAAGGTAAAGGTACCCCTGCCCGTACGGGCCAGTCTTGACAGACTCTGGGGTTGTGCGCCCATCTCACTTAAGAGGCCAGGGGCCAGCGCTGTCCGGAGACACTTCCGGGTCACATGGCCAGCGTGACATCGCTGCTCTGGCGAGCCAGAGCCGCACACGGAAACGCCGTTTACCTTCCCGCTGGTAAGCGGTCCCTATTTATCTACTTGCACCCGGAGGTGCTTTCGAACTGCTAGGTTGGCAGGCGCTGGGACCGAGCAGCGGGAGCGCACCCCGCCGCAGGGATTCGAACCGCCGACCTTTCGATCGGCAAGCCCTAGGCGCTGAGGCTTTATGCAATGCTGGTGGTCAACAAAAGAGGTTCAAAGACTGTATCAAGGCAAATCTAAAAAAATAATGTAGTATAAACACCGACAACTGGGAAACACTTGCCTGCGAGCGCTCCAATTGGAGAACAGCCTTTACCAAAGGTGTCATGGGTTTTGAAGATGCTCAAACTCAGGACGAAAGGGAGAAACGCACTAAGAGGAAGGCATGTTTGGCAAATAGTCACCATGATCAACTCCTGCCCGCAAAACCTAAGGAAAATAATTACAACCAAGAACACACAGCAGTCTATTCTATTGGTTACAACAGAATGTTTGGGGACCCTGTGAATGCCATTGAAGGCCTCTGTTGGCACATGGGCACCACATTGACGACCCCAGGAGAACAGATGTGTACAGCACTCACAAAGGCACATGGATGGTCATGGAGGAAGTTGTACAGTCAAATTTGTTATAGCCGTGTTTATCCCATTTATCACCATGCTGGCATAAACCATCAGTATTTTAAATTTCTCTCAAGTGGTAATTTAGCATCTGACATAGAACCTTTGGGCTGTGAACAAAGTTTAAAATAGACAGGCTCTCAAGTGGTTCAGATACTTTTTATTTAACTTTTTTTGGTGACAGAACAGCAAGATTCTGGTCTACGTGCTGCTCCAGATAGAAATAAGAGTTCTGGTCAACCTCAGCATTTGCTAACTTACACTAGTAACTCCATGAAAAGTATCCCAAACATTTGGGATCATGTTACAGATAGGTAGCCGTGTTGGTCTGCCATAGTCAAAACAAAAAAATTCCTTCCAGTAGCACCTTAAAGACCAACTAAGTCAGTTCTTGGTATGAGCTTTCGTGTGCATGCACACTTCTTCAGAACATCTGAAGAAGTGTGCATGCACACGAAAGCTCATACCAAGAACTGACTTAGTTGGTCTTTAAGGTGCTACTGGAAGGAATTTTTTTATTTGGGATCATAACAGATTTCTGTATGGACCCAAAATGTACTGCTGAAGCCGGAATGGACAAGAGAGAGAATTTTCAACTCCACAGTGCCTGAAAGAATGCAGTCCCTTCAGGGACCAATCATCATCATCAACATCAACTAATGACATTGTTTGGAGCTTTTATTGAATAAGGGAAATCCCCCCTCCATTTCTCATAACTTGGACTCATCCAATCAAACTGAACACTATCACAGTCAGGACAGACACACACCACAAGGCTGAAGTGTGGACTTCACTGCCACAGGTGATGGGCACCAACTTGGACAGTTTGAAAAGGGGGTTAGACAAATCAATGGAGGATAATGACAACTAGCTATTATTATTATTTTCTACCTCCATTGTTGGGGGCAGCATGCCTCTGATGCTGGGAATCACAAGTTGTACTTTTTGCGTCTGTGTCTTGCTTGTAGGCTTCCCATGAAAACAGGATGCTGGACCAGATGGAATTTTGATCTGATCCACCAGGGCTGTTCTTATGTTCTTATGGATCCAGTCATGATGTTCCTGGTTTCGATGGAGGAACAATCAAGCAGGAGCCTTAGTTAAAATCCAAGAGGGTTCTCCACCATTTCACACAAAGAATGGTTCTCCTTAAGAGCTTGAGCCAGCTTCTTCAGGGTTTAATGCCTTCACCATGAATTAATGTTTTGGCAGAGGTTGTGGGAGCAGCTTAGAAGTTGCTGGTTTCTATCTTCCAGCACATAGGCTGGGCCACACAATTTCTGACACGGGTTTCTCATAATACATGGGCAGTCAGAAACAAGATTCTTACCTGTATGTCTTGCCTTATTACCAGTGGCATAGTGTGGGTTGCTAGCGCCCAGAGTGGACAAGATGTTGATGCTGCTGGCGCACCCTCCCAGACCCAAGCAGGGCCATGCTGTGCCACCTGCATGCCCACGCAGGGGGGAGCCTAGCCACTTGACGTGGCCTTTGGTGGGTGAATCCCTCTGATGCCTGTGGAGAGGAGTGCCATGCTGGGCCATGCTGGGGGCACCCCTCACCCACCTCCCTGCATCTGCGCCTGCTCACTGTGGTGCTGGGCTGCTCTGCTGCATTTGCCAGCACCTGTGTGGGGATGCCTGGTTGTGCCCCCTCAGAATTTTGCACCTGGGGCCACAGACCCCTGCCCCCCATGCTACACCACTGCTTACTACATGCAAGTTGTACCCCACAAATCTGTGGCCTGCCTTTTTCCAATTAGGTTGTACTATGTTGTTCTTTCGAGCCCAGATCAAGTACCATTTCTGTAATGGTGTAGTGTGGTTACTCGAGTGCAAACTGTCTCCACTTCAATTAGATGGTTTGCTCAAGCATGTTTAGGGTTAGAGCTCGCCCTCCATGACCTGTTAGTCACTTGCAGAATCTGCCAGTGGGCGTTTCTTGAATCTCTTCCAGCATAAAAGCTGCTTGACCCCAAGTCTCCGCCTATGTTCCCTGCGCGGAACGCGTCTGCGCAAGTAAGGGGATGGCAAGGGCGTGCCAGCGCTCTCTCCGCTGGTTTCCGTTGAAGGGTCTTGGAGCCCTGACACCGATTCCTCCATCTCCTCTCTATTGGTGTCACGCTGAATTCCTTCCCCCCCCGACTGGTTCCCTCTCCGGCATCGCTCTGGAGCCCTGCCTCCGCTTTTCGCTCTGATGTCAGTTCCCTGATAATTTCTAGGCACATAGCATGGCTATGAAATAACCCCCAGGTTCAAATGCTTGCAGTACTCTTCCATGAAGTTAAACTGGGCAGCCTTGGTAAAGTCACCCTCATCTCAGCCTAACCTACCATGAAGACAAAATGCATGCTGCTTTCAGCAACTTGGAAGAAGAGCCAGGTATAAGTGTGTCCAGTGAAACATATATTTTAGGCAAACTGAATCAAAATTGCTTTCTATTTGGCTTTGAGTATGCTATTGGGTATGCTATCTTCTTCTTCTAAAAATAACTTAAAGTTTCTGAGACTACTGACCACTCACAGCAAATCAACCTAAAGCTGCAAGAGAGACGAGTAAATAAGGTGAGCTCCTCTAAGTTTTGGTGAAGACTATTAACAAGGGGCTCCCTAAAGCATTCCCTCTAGCACTTCTCTATACTTCAGGCACTTTTGACTCCCCAGGTATGGTTCAGTAACATTTTTTTGGAGCAAGATGTAGGGGGGAATACTAGCCTTGTATTATAAATGTTGGGCTGAAACCAAGACAACGCTGATTCACAAGGATTTTAATATGTGTACATGAATTAGTTTTCCCAGTAGTGATGTATGGAAGTGAGAGCTGGACCATAAAGAAGGCTGATCGCCAAAGAATTGATGCTTTTGAATTATGGTGCTGGAGGAGACTCTTGAGAGTCCCATGGACTGCAAGAAGATCAAACCTCTACATTCTGAAGGAAATCAGCCCTGAGTGCTCACTGGAAAGACAGATCCTGAAGCTGAGGCTCCAATACTTTGGCTACCTCATGAGAAGAGAAGACTCCTTAGAAAAGACCCTGACGTTGGGAAAGATTGAGGGCACAAGGAGAAGGGGACGACAGAGGACGAGATGGTTGGACAGTACTCTCGAAGCTACCAGCATGAGTTTGACCAAACTAAGCTATATAATGACACAATCTGATTCACAAATGCATAGTCTCGACTTACACATGCAATGATTCATTCACACATACAGAAAATCATTTGATGATAAACTCATTGTACAATGAACATGTGAAAACATGGCCATGTTTTACAGTTTCCACATCCCCTCAGCTGCATTTTTCTTTTTAAAGATATCAGGAAGCATTGTATTTTGTTCCTGCATTTCTGGATTTATTTCTGCTCTTGAAGCATGCTGTGTGATACATTTGGACAGTTGTGCACATCAGGGGAAACATAAGATAAAAGATATCTGGAACAGTGAGAATTATAACCATGCCTCCTGTTATATTTTAAAATTGTCCCTCAGATAAAATATGTGTACTGAATTTTAACCCATTCTTACAAACATCACACACACACAGACACACAGACACACACAAATATATATGAGAGAGGCAGTAGCAAGATTGGACAACGCTCCTGCCAACCTCATCACAAACTTGCCCCTCCTCCTTTGCCACTCAATATGTCACAGCACTGATTCCCCCAAAGCACTGTGATTAGATAGCTCTGGTAAAAGTATTCCCTTTGAGTAGAAGCTAGACCTGTCAGTCACAAAGATGCTTTCCTACCCTGCTCTCACTACCTGGTGTTTTGCTTATATTACAAGCTAGGAAATAAATTTTTGCAGCCTCTCTGCAGCATTTTTTTCTTACATCTAAATCAACCCCAAAACATTTCAGAGGCCCTTTCTTTGGTTGGGTGCACTTCAAAGTGATCCTGTTTCAGCTCAGAAAAGTCCTGAGTCTTGCCCAATGTGGGGGCCCTTCAGTTCTTGATTCAAGATTTAGCCAAATCCTTTGCATACCCCAAATAAGTAGCATTCCTTAGCAGAGGTACCACAGAAAATTAAATGTTAAATTTTCTATTGATGCAGCCTGTCCACATATTAATTTTAAAATCCAGCATACATGCAGTTTGTTTTGCGAGCAAATTGCCTTACGCTTCTACCATAATGCAACATCTCTCCAAAGAGAGTGGTCTCATTATGTTCATTTAAATGTGTGCCTGTGTTTCGTGGACTATAATGAAATGAATCCATGCACAAACCAGTATTATTGCCAATTACAATTCCTTTTCTGTGTAAGCCATAGAGATGTGAATTACAATTCAAATTTTCATGCCAACTATTACTTATCAACATTGATAATTTGTATGAAAACTATATTTTATACATCATGTGAAGATTAAATTATTCATCACCAGGCAGTTCAGAGCTGTGCACTGTTACAGCTTTCATATAACTTTCAGTCTAATCTAAATCATTATGTTCCTTTCAAATAGCTCAGGCTTTGGTTAAAACAAATCCTACTCTGCTGAAACAGCCTGATTAAAGAACTATGAACTTCAATCAGGTAAAAGTAAGAAAGGCCAAAATGAAAGAGGGCATTTAATTTTGTAGAGATTCTGTTTTCATTTCTCTTGTAAATGCATCTATAGATACCTCTTTCCCAGTTCAGAAGGATCTAGATGTAGAGTAAATAAAAGTAATCTTTTTTTTGGGGGGGGGGAGGAGAAATATAAAAAAAAGTGGTTGCCAATATGTGTTAGCATTTCTGCTAACAGAAACATTTCTTCTTTTGATATAATATGGTTGGTGTAAAACACTGACTCACAAAAATAGCTCATAATTTTTTCAACATTAGGAAAGAAACCCTGACCAGTGTTATGAGGCTTTCGCAGCTAGCCTTTTGTGCTTAGCCTTATTTCATGTTTAGAAGAGAACCAAAGATGGTTTTGGCTAAACCAAAGGACTATTGGAAATGACCATTCTGCCTTGACTTGTACAGTACAAGTACAGACTTGTAGTTGCTTTGTCTGTGCTTGACCGTCTTTCCAGCAAGGTCACCAGGATCCAGAAAGTTTGTTGATTGACTCACCAGGAAGCATAGAAGCCAACTCCTAGGGGCTATGGGGTCTTCGGCTCCCACAATAAAACAGTTGTGAGGTCCAGGCCCCTACAAAGTTGATGGGCATTCCCATTCAAATGGTGTGTTTGTACTGTGTCACGTGATCAATTATGTGGAGCGGGCCCTACCTGGGCCCCCACAATATTTTATCCAAGTTGGCACCCCTGCTAGGAAGCTAGATTGCAATAGTAGTGAAACAGTCAAATGACCGGGAAACTAAAGGTCACCACATGCAGACTTTGGCATTGGAAAGCCCCTGCATTGAGCTCTGGAGACAAGCCGTCTCCATCAATCACAAATCCCATAAATGCAGACAGGATAGAACAATGGCATCTGCAGGCAAGGCAGCATGACTGAGCAGGAAGCTGCCACAGTAATTGTTCTTGACAGGCCAATCCATTCAGGAGGACCATCCACAAGGCAACCTTCCAGATGAGTTCATTCTACATGTCCCAATGTATCTCTTACCAGAAATTTCACCATTACATTACTGGGGCTTTCTCTTTTGAACCTGCTCCAAGCACACCTACTTGAATTTTACTCAGTCTCCTTTCATTCCCCTAGTTTGACCTCTTCTCAGTGGTCATCATGCCAACTCACCAAGACACCCTTTGGGATTCCTTAAGGACCTATTTTACAGCAAGTTGTTTTTATTTTTGTTTTTATGGGTTTTCTGATACAAGGACGGATTGTACATACCCTTTTAAACCAAGAAAACTTTAATAAAATATTTTTTTAAAAAAACAAAACACTGCACACAACTGAAATGCACACAATCAGGAATCTCTCCTGCCACCACCACCAGGTAAGTGCAAAGGAACCAAATAATTTGATTAGATTATACTTTAATAATTTGGTGCATTTGACCACACAACGCCAATATGATGTCATATGACTGGCAGGTGTGCAAAGGCCACCTGTCATACACATAGCTTTACAATTTCCACTTTAATGTCTGGATCTGAGAAATTTAACCATATTTGGAGAGATGCAAAGGCTTTAAGACAGTCACATGGTTCTCTTTGCATACTGACTGAAGCAACCACCCCCTTTAAAGCAGACGGATGTGTGCAGTTACTTTAAAGAGCATTTCTCGTTTAAGAAGCCCCCACCAACAATCTTTCCCAACTCAATTGTTTATCTCCTCTCCTGTACAAAAAAACCAGCAACAAACTGAAATTTTCTGACAGTTCAGTGGGAGTCTGGAAGGGAACATTCTCAGAAGAAGAAGAAGTCAGAAAATTTGGAGAAATTTTGGGCCAGCTCTAGGGATTGGGGTGAGGTTTGTACATATGCACCTTGACAGCGCTGTTATCATGTGAACTCGTAGCCAAATTCTGTTCAATGGACTTAAGTCCCTTAAGCTCATTTTCCAAGCTCATTTTTATGTAACATCCCAGACCTTGTCATTTCCCAGCTTGTCTTCATTCTAGCTGCCTTTGTGCATTTTCAGAGATAACAGTTGAACAGATATTCTACCCTTTCTAGTGATTTCTTATTCTATTATTGTTTGGTTGTTGGGGTGGAGTGAGGGGTGGGGGAGGCAATAGCTTTGCTAAATAATTACGTCCTTTCTTTTGCATGGCGGAGGACTGGATTCAACAATTATTATTCTAAATTTTATTATTGTTATTATTGCAGCAGTGCAGCATGGTAATTGTCACTACTCAGTTGCTCTGGCAGAATTTGCAAAATAGCATGAACTAAATTCTCAACAAAAGCTTTTAGTCTAATTTGGAGCCAGCTTCTCGGCAGCCTTTCAGAAGAAAGTACATAAAAATCCCAACCCTTGAGGGAGAATCTGCAGCTGACATATTGTGGGAATACCTGCTGCAGTGTGACTTATTTATTAAACCATGTACAGTAGAGGACCATATATTCTGATACTAATAGCAAACTCTGGGGTTCAGTTATGACAGCTATATAGCCAAAACAGGGAAAGGTCGTATATGCATGCTGGAATGGAGGGGATCCCAGTGTGTATAGCAGTAGAAAAAAAATATCCGGGGGGGGGGGGGGGGAGAAGTGTAAGGAGGACTATGGCTCAGAAACAGCCTAATAAGAATGGAGCCTGCTCTCATTGGCCACATAATGCTTATTGTTGGCTGTTTTAGTATGTTTTGAGTAGTATGCCCTTTTAAAATGTGGCTCTTTTTTTTTGGGGGGGGTTATTGGGTTGTTGTTTTTATTTTGATTATATATATTGTGGTTTTATGTTGATCTTGTTCTGTGAACCGCCCTGAGACCTCCCAGTATATAGATTCACTAAATAATAAATATAAATAAATCAATAATAGTACAAAACCAAGTGCCTACTCCAGGGGTAGGCAAACTAAGGCCCGGGGGCTGGATGCAGCCCAGTCGCCTTCTAAATCTGGCCTGCGGACGGTCCAGGAATCAGCGTGAGTAGAATTTCTCTGTTTATTTAAAATGCATCTCTGGATTATTTGTGGGGCCTGCCTGGTGTTTTTACATGAGTAGAATGTATGCTTTTATTTAAAATACATCTCTGGGTTATTTGTGGGGCATACGAATTTGTTCATCCCCCCAAAAAATATAGTCTGGCCCACCACATGGTCTGAGGGACAGTGGACTGGCCCACAGCTGGAAAAGGTTGCTGACCCCTGGCCTACTCCATACCAGGCATAGGCAAACTCGGCCCTCCAGATGTTTGGGGACTACAGCTCCCATCACCCCTGACCACTGATCCTGTTTGATAGGGATGATGGGAGTTGTAGTCCCAAAACATCTGGAGGGCCAAGTTTGCCTATGCCTGCCCCATATCCTCCAAGTGTCCCTGTTTCCCAGGGACAGTCCCAGAATTACGAAAGCCACCCGGCTTCTGATTTCACCCTGCAATGTCCCTATTTCCCTCACCAGTGGTGCTGCCGTTGAGCTGAGGGAGGGAATGTGCCGGTGCTTGTCCTGAGCTATAGCGGCATCAGTGAGGGAGTATCCCATTGCCTATCCATGGCCTCTTCACGGCCGCCACTGCCAGCCTCCTCCCTTGAGTAGCTCGTAGCTGCTTCTGGAGAGTGGGGGAGGAGGAGGAGAGGTTGCTACTGCTGAGAGGAAGGCAGAGGGCAGGGTTTCCCTGGGTGGGAAAAAAAAGAGAGTGGAGCGCAAGTCTTGTTTTGTTTGTTTTTTAATGCTCTGTGCATCCACATCCAATCTTGCCTCTTTCTAAAATTTAGCTATTGGCGTGAGTTTTTCTTTTTGTAAATCTACAGTGGTACCTTGGTTTGCAACCGCTTTGGATTAAACGTGTTCTCCCTAGCAGAGAGCGCGTGTTGCGGTGGGGGATACAAGCCACCCCATTGTTGCTGGGCAGATTTGTGGAGGGACCCAGGCAGTGTATTGGTTAATTGGGTCGCTGGGGAGAACTGCTTGTTGCCAATTTTGAAGGAGGGGTCAGAGGTTTTAAATACTGGTCACCCAACTCTGAGCGTTCTCTTGGCTGCTTGCACCGGATCACCCGCCCACCTTCCCTGTGTTGGGGGGGTTGTTCGCTTGACCTTGCTATGCCTGTCATGGGGTCGTCTACTTTGAGGCAGGGGCCTGGTAGGAATTTGTCCATTTGGCTGATTGGCTGGTGCCATTTGGTTTTGCCTAGTGCGTAGCAAATCGTCACAACTTGTGAGGTTGGCAGTTAGGCATTGGTTCAACTTGGTTGGTGGAGGGGTAAGTGCCTACCCCTCCAATGGTGGTGCGGAAAGGGAATTCTGTTCAAGGAATCCAGGGACTTGCCATTCTTTTCGTCCTTGTCCCTGGCATCGGACTTGGGCCGTGCAAGCCACCAGGAGCATGAGGGTGAGAAGTGAGGGACTGAGGCCCAGCTTCATTTTCTCCCTAAAATTTGTTTCCCGCACTGGCTTTCGCTGGAATCCGGAAGTCCAGTTCTGTCCGCTGGGCAAGGACAGATAGTCGGAACCAATGCCTAAGCAACCACTCACTTGGATGTATTTAAATAAAGCTGTGGCCCAAATCGTGCCAAAAACCCAAACCAAAATTGATGTGTGATGTGTGAGTAATTGGGGGGTAGCTTTGGGACCTCGACATGCAACAACCGTTTTGGATTACAACCATGGCAAACCCAGAAGTGTGTATCCCCCCTTTTTTATTACAACCTAATTTTTTTTGGATTACAACCATTTTTTTCCCCGGAGGCCCCAATGGCGAAAGCACGCCTTTGGTTACAACCTGTTTTCGTTTACAACCACAATCCATTCCAGAGGTCTGGTACCACTGTACTACTACTACTACTACTACTACTACTACTACTTTTTTTTTTTTATTAAAAGGGATTAAGGATTTTCTCTGGATGGTGGATGGTGTGTGTGCTGTGTCCCATCAGTGTAGTGGTGATGGAAATGCTCTGCAGGGGCTGGGCAAAAATGGGGTCTGTTGGAAGAAGTGAGAAATGTCCCTATTTTCATATGAAGAATGTTGGAGGATATAATAATAATAATAATTTATTATTTGTACCCTGCCCATCTGGCCGGGCTTCCCCAGCCACTCTGGGCGGCTTCCAACAGAGATTAAAAATACATTAAAATGTCACACATTAAAAACTTTCCTGAACAGCTGCCTTCAGATGTCTTCTAGATGTCAGGTAGTTGTTTATCTCTTTGACATCTGATGGGAGGGCGTTCCATGGGAGGGTGGGCACCACTACAGAGAAGACCCTCTGCCTGGTTCCCTGAGGCTTGGCTTCTCACAGTGAGGGAACCGCCAGAAGGCCCTTGGCGCTGGACTTCAGTGTCTGGGCAGAACGATGGGGGTGGAGACGCTCCTTCAGGTATACTGAGCTGAGGCCATTTAGGGCTTTAAAGGTCAACACAAACACTTTGAATTGTGCTCGGAAACATACTAAGAGCCAATGTAGGTCTTTCAAGACCAGTGTTATGTGGTCTCGGCAGCCACCCCCAGTCACCAGTCTAGCTGCCTCACTCTGGATTAGTTGTAGTTTCTGGGTCACCTCCAAAGATTGCCCCACGTAGAGCGCATTGCAGTAGTCCAAGTGAGAGATAACTAGAGCATGCACCACTCTGGCGAGACAGTCTGCGGGCAGGTAGGGTCTCAGCCTGCGTACCAGGTAGAGCTGGTAGACAGCTGCCCTGGACACAGAATTGACCTGCGCCTCCATGGACAGCTGTGAGTCCAGAATGACTCCCAGGCTGCACACCTGGTTCTTCAGGGGCACAGTTACTACTTTTATAGGATTTGTGTACCTGCAACCCCTGACATTGCTTGTCATTTGAGTGCCTAACAAACATACACCTAACCTGCCTAAAGCCATGGGGAGGCAGCATTCAGGTGTGCTGCAACCTCCACCCCCATTTTTTAACATTCTGCATTCAGCGGCATGCCTTAAGATAGCTTTATGGAGAATACAAGTGGAAGTGAGATCCAAGCAAAATAGCAGAAGATCCCATCAGAAGGAGTGTGACACATTTTCATACCCTCACATTAGACAACTGGATCATGAAAGTGTCGCTGAATTTGGTAAAATTGACAAATATTAGGGTAAGTGAAAGTCGGCAATTGGATAATTCTTTTGTTGAAAGGGTGACTTTTTCTATCATGCACTGGTGCAATAAATACAGGAAAATGCTGAGCTACAAATATTGTTGGAAATATTATGAATTTGGTTTTATTATTTTTATCTATCTGTTCCTCACTCCCCCCCCCCGTCATCATCAAATAAATTGTGTGCTTTGTATTTGTTTCCTATTGTGAATAATTACAGGGTTCCCCCCTGAAAATATACAGTACATTAAAAAAAAAATCAATTGGCAAAGGAAGATGAAAAGCATGAATATAACAATTACTTCTTGTAGCTAAACTAACCTCTTCCAGTCCCTACAAAGCCTCTTTGATGTCAAAATTGCAATTAAATTTGAACTTGGTTGCTTTACTGTAGAGTCATTACAAAAGGGCCAAGTCCTGCTCTGAACACATAGCTAGCTGGGGAGGTGCTGAATTCCCTTCTGAAGCATATAGAGTTATGGTCTGAAAAAGTGCTGAAATTGTCACATCAGGCGGAAACTGAGAAGAAGGCATTGCTACATCAATCTAGATAGCTCAGTTGGTTACAGCATGGTGCTACTAATGCCAAGGCTGCAGGTTTGGTCCCTGTATGGGACAGTTGCTTATTCCAGAACTGCAGACTGGCCTGACGATTGTCTTCCAAAGCAACTACTCTATTCCAAACTTAAAAGTGGAAAGCGTAATGCTGGTGGTCAACAAAAGAGGTTTAAAGGCAAACAAAAGAGGTTTAAAGGTTTCTCAAGGCAAATCTAAAAAAAAATGTAGTATAAACACCAACAATTGGGAAACACTGGCCTGCGAGTGCTCCAGTTGGAGAACAGCCTTTACCAAAGGTGTCATGGGCTTTGAAGACACTCGAACTCAGGACACAAGGGAGAAATGTGCTAAGAGGAAGGCAAGCTTGGCAAAGCCACACCATGATCAACTCCCACCTTGAAACCAATGTCCCCACTGTGGAAGGACATGTGGATCCAGAATTGGCCTCCACAGTCACTTACCGACTCATTGTTCAAAACATGTTTATGGAAGACAATCTTACTCGGCTACGAGTGATTGCCAAAGAAAGATTCTATGGAGATTTGCCAAGGCCCACACCCCTGAAAGGGGCTCACTAACATTCTCTGGTCCTCCTAATTTGCTGCTAATTTACTGCTCCTACTTGCTGCTGGTGCCTGTTCACCTGTCCTCTACAGGTATGCAAGCTGCGTCAAGAGATAGGAGATGGAGCATGTGCTCCTTATGGACAGCTACGCACATTGGACCCTGAAGGAGAAGACAAACAAATGGGCAGCAGGACCTTGGAAAGGAGGGAACTGACTTGAGGGCACCTTCCAAAGTGTTGTTAAAGATGTAAAGTTTCATATGCATAAAATGTAATGCTTGTATGCATTGTATTTCAAAACATTTTGCGGGAAAAATGTGCATTAGGTACAGGAGGTTTCACTCTGGCAGATTCAGGAGAAAAGTTTGAGTGTTTCAGTCTTTCGGCTAATTTATGACTCACCACTGGAAACCCGCGAACTCTCTGACAGCAGGAGATGAAACCTGAGAATGCAATGTTTTAACCAGCAATGGAACCAGTAGCAGAAGCAGTAGAAGCTGAGCTCCATGAAAAGCAAGTTGCTTAGGATCACTCTCTAGCACCAGAGAGAGGAACGTTTATTGAACTGTATTAGACTAAAAAGAAGACAGGACCACATTGCTTGCTGCTTATGAGCAATGTGTTATTTTGTATCTTGTAATGTTTATTTGTAACCATTTTAAGACTGTTTCCAATAAAGTTTTGAAACTCATTCTTGTGGTGGAAAGCATTCATTTCTACTCTGAACAAGGTCCATATCAGGGAGTCTATTGCAGCAACTCTATCGAGTCCACCCAAAACTGAAGCCAGCACTAATGCTAAGGTAAGTTCTGCTCAAAATATGTTGTGATATAATTTGCCAAAAGGCCAAGCCATTTATTAGAAAGTGCTGAGTCACCAGGGAAAAGCAAGTATGCTTAAATAGTTTGGTCAGCAAGTCAAATGATGCATTGACCCTTGCTCTGCAACAATGTTGAGTCATCGTCAGGTATTGCTGAGTCAGGCTCAACATGTTTTGCCAGATATGTGCTCATATAAAATGATGTTAAAACAGTAATCCACTGTAAATGTTTTATTTCTCTGCATCCAAATCATTCTCTACAAACATTCAAAGATATGTGATACAAAAGTGACAGAAACATCAAACATAAAATGCCATTTCATGCTTAGAATATGCTGAGGCATGCTTTTTCCGTAAAAGTGGTGGGTGGCTCTTAGTGTGCCAAAATGCCAAATTATCTGCAAAAGTTAAGAGATAAGCTGGAGAAAAAATGCATAGTCATTATATAAAGAGAAAGGGATGGAGTGAAAGAGAGATGCATGTAGAAGGGTTGTCATTTTCAAGAAAAGCAAAGTTATAATTTGAAAATAGCTGCCACTTAAAAGGAAAGCCTTTGTTGTTGTTGTTTAGTCGTGTCCGACTCTTCGTGACCCCATGGACCAGAGCACACCAGGCACTCCTGTCTTCCACTGCCTCCCACACTTTGGTCAAACTCATGTTGGTAGCTTTGAACACTGTCCAACAATCTCGTCCTCTGTCGTCCCCTTCTCCTTGTGCCCTCCATCCTTCCCAACATCAGGGTCTTTTCCAGGGAGTCTTCTATTCTCATGAGGTGGCCAAAGTATTGGAGCCTCAGCTTCAAGATCTGTCCTTCCAGTGAGCACTCAGGGCTGATTTTGTTCTGAATGGATAGGCTTGATCTTCTTGCAGTCCATGGGACTCTGAAGAGTCTCCTCCAGCATCATATTTCAAAAGCATCAATTCTTCGGCGATCAGCCTTCTTTATGGTCCAGCTCTCACTTCCATACATCACTACTGGGGAAACCATAGCTTTAACTATACGGACCTTTGTCAGCAAGGTGCTGTCTCTGCTTTTTTAGATGCTTTTAAAGGAAAGCCTTGCTCTGCATTAAATGCCAAACCATGACCAAGTCCCTTTCCTTCCCCAAGAACAATGAGCCTTTCCTTGGACAAGGCAGGGAGGTGGTGGTGGAGGAACTGAGGAACAAGAGAGCATGCCACGGAGCCCTTACTTGGCTGCCAATGATACACAATTTCCTGCCAGGGCCCAAGGAGCACATTAACAACAGGGGTGAGGTTAATCCCAATTAGGCATTTTGGCAACCTGCGATTGTGTACAGAAGCCTATGGAGAGTGCTGTTTCCATGAATTTTTCACTCTTAGGCTTTGCCATGTCAGCAGCTGCTGTTAGCAACCTGGCAATACATCCTTTTCAGCTTCACTGGTTGTTAAGCCTAATTTCATGGCTGATGATAAAGGCCAGTGTGGAAAACATTACATGACTGCACGAGCAGTGAGAATGGGACGAGGACCTAGGGCATTGCCCATGTGAGATGCCCTTCAGATTTTTCTTTCAGGCCAGAACAGGATATATAATTCAGGGAAATTAGCCAGAAGAGAAGATCCTGGGCAAATGCTAGATGTTCAGTCTGAATCATTCAGGATTCAGGCAAGTGTAAGCAGCAAACAACCCCACATACACAGTTGACATTTTTAAATAATATATTCTAGCCGAGAAGACGGGGCTTTCAAATATGCTCCATTGCACTCTGCACTTAGCAGCCAGGGACGAATACAGCCAATCAAATGCTTGGCAAGTGAATCAATGAGCTCCTCCCTGTCACTGCTAGAAATTTTATTTAAAATTGATAACAAGCTCCTGACCAAGGAGTGCTATTTTAAGGTAGCCTCTCTCATGCCAGCATTAAATTGTCTGGCATATAACCCTCTCATAGGCATTCAGAAGTTGAGCTAAAGACTCAGCTAATTTCTCCTGGAGACATGCAAATTAGCTTAATCAAACAACTGAGAAATACAGGATACTCTGATGTACCATTTGTAAGACAAACATATTAGTGGGAAATGCTGTGGCAGCATTTATGCAGCAGAAGATAATAGACCTGGCTGCCTTCTTTCCCTCTCCCACCTCCCCCACCCACAAACCAAAATACGGAAGACAGAGAGTGTTTCAAAACAGTTTAGAACCTTTTCACACATACACACAAATTGCCAGGGTACTCGTGTAGCTCCACTTAGGCTGCAACGCTTTTAACACCACTGCCTTTCTTGTTTCTTTGCTGGGAAATTACTCCATACGCCATAAAAAGTATTGTTGCGGTTTACGTGTAGAGAATGCATCATTCCAAGCAGTGTCTTGAATATTTACATTTCAGTTGCTGGGATGCAATTTTTCTGACCGTGCACGTTTATGCAGATTCCATAAATAAACCTACCTGCATGCGCAGGTGAAGTCTCAAAATTGACATCCTTCCAAGAATCCATTAACGGATAGGGAAATAGGGCTGAAAATAGTGCTATGATCCACATTTGTATTCCTATAAGGTTTTTCTATGCTGACAATATTCTGATGGCTATCTCTTAAAGCCTCGGAGGTATACCTTACTCATTTCCAGTTCCTGAAACAAAAGAATTTGATCTTGTTCCCACACTCTCATACACAAGACTCAGGATCTTCAGTCTGTGGAGGGTGAAATAGACACTTACCTTCTTCTCAACTGTCTATACGAAATAAGGGTGGGAAACCGAGCTTGATCCCACCCAGGGCACATTCCCATCTAGTACTTTCTACTGCTTTGCTGTGGTTCCAGAGGATGGTCATTTCCAAAGGGTGATGCTTGGGGAGTGCTCTTCGGCCCCTCTGGAGTTTTCAATGTGGGGATCCTCGGGGTTCAGTTTTATCCCCTGTGCTGTTTAACATCTAAATGAAACCACTGAGTGGGGTCTTCCAGATTTTTTTTTTTTTGGGGGGGGGTATGTTGTCAGCAATATGCTGATGACTCACAGCTTTACTTCTCCTTTACATTTGCGGATGTGACAGTGGAAGTGCTTGGCCATTGCCTTGCCTCGGTAATGGACTGGATGAGAGCCAACAAATTGAAGCTCAATCTAGATAAGACTGAGGCACTGTTAGTGGGTGGTTCTCTAGACCTGATAGGTGAGACATTGAATGCTCTTGATGGGGTTACACTTCCTCTGAAGGAGCAGGTACATAGCTGGATCATCACCTTGTCGTGGTGAGTGGGCTTTCATGTTCCTCTCCTGATTGAAGTGCAGAGTGTTTGAGAATCGGGACATTCACAGGGAAACCAAAATGCTTGTTTACAAAGCTATTGCACTACCAACCTTACTATATGCTTGTGAAACATGGACCACTTATAAATGCCATCTCCAACTCCTCAAAAGATTCCATCAACGTGTCTCCGAAAAATGTTACACATCACTTAGGAAGACAGGCGAACTAATATCAGTGTACTGGAAGAAGATCACCAGTGTTGAAGCAATGATTCTTCAACATCAACTTCGTTGGACTGGTCATGTTGTGTGGATGCCTGATGATTATCTTCCCCACTGTGGAAGGATGTGTGGATCCAGAATTGGCCTCCACTGTCACTTATGGACTCATTGTTAAAACCATGTTTCTGGAAAACAATCTTACCCGGCTACAAGTAATTGCCAAAGAAGAAGAAGATGATGTCTGGATCTATTGCTGTTGCTTGAGGCTCAGATGGCCTCAGTGGTTCAACATGCCTTCCATTAGCTTTGGCTGGTGGCCTGGCTGTGTCCCTATCTGGACAGGGACAGTCTAACTACTGTTACCCATGCTCTGGAACCTCTAGATTAGATTACTGTGATGCGTTATACATAGGACTGCCTCTGAAGATGGTTCAGAAACTTCAGCTGGTGCAGAATTTGGTGGCCAGGTTGCTCACCAGGGCAAGAAGGTTTGAGCATATAATGCCAATCCTGGGCCATCAGTTTCTAGGCCAAATTCATATGGTTTTGTCCTACAAAGCCTTAAACAGCAATACCTCAAGGACCACCTCTCCCCATATGAACCAATCTGGATCCTGCAATCATCATCCAAGGCCCTTTTTCATGTGCTTCTTTTAGGAAAAGTCTAGAAAATCCTCCCTGAGCTTGGTGGGGGCAGCACTGGATGGCTTTAGTAGTTCCTGGACTGTGACGGAAAATCAGGATACTTGGAGGGCATGGTATTGTATCATGCAAGTCATCACTGGATGCTACATGTGCAAATGCTGAGCATGTGTGAAATAACCTTTCAATTCCACTGGCTTCTGAGGGACTGAATAAGGCTGAACAATGTGTAGGAATTTAAACACTAGATCACAGAACTTCAATCCCTAGTTGATTAAAATCACCAAGTGTTTTACGATGGGAAGAAATGACAGTTCTTGGGTTTCAGCTATCTTTTTCACCTGACTTCAGCAGATTTCAAATTAAGACTGTGTGAAGTAGCAAACTTGATGAGTGGAGTACACCATCTTTATTGTATCTTGGCTAGAAACATCTCTGTATCATACTGCAAGAAATTCCATTTAGCACTGCATTCCGAAACCAGTGCTCTGTTTCAGAAATCCCCAGATGAGGTTGCTAAGTGACAACACTGTAATTACCTAGCAAGTTATTTACAAAACACAAACACTTAAAAGCAATGAAATGAATAGTTAAGGGCATCAAATATAGCATACACACTGAGGGGCATATTGTGCCATCTGCTTTAAGGACAAAAATTGAGTCAGTGGAAAGAGCTGCTTAGAAACAGATGTTATGACTATGGGCCGATTTTATTCACCAAACTGATACAAAAAGAGATCTCATAATCACATCATAATATCCTTAACTCTGACCAGCATATTATTTGAGTAGCAATACTGCATTATACCAAAATGACTATCTTTACTGAATTCCAGCCTTTTAATACTTTCCCCTCGTATGTATCAGATTTATTAAGGATTAATTTTTAATTTGGAAGTTGACTGAAACAAAGGATGCATTTATATATCTTTATGTTTGTGTATCTATCTATATACATAAAACGTAAGGCTGTTATCAAGCAGCCTCGCATTGTAGAATTTGCAGTGTTCCATCACAACCCTGGATTTGCATGAAGACACAGCACATCCCACTTATAGTATTCAGGGTTGTTGGCCAATATCATTCATTTCTTAAATTTTATGTTAGCATAAAAAATAATAATTAAGAATTGGCTTTAAGTGCTAACATTTGTTGAGTTTCATATTTTTGTATACATGCATGCATAATTTATGAATAAATAATCATTAAAATAAAGTAAAGAAATTGTAACTAAAATAAGACTGAAAGAGGAAATTTTGAGAACAGATATTTTGTTTCTTTGGATAGTATAAAACTGTTCACGGAGTTTCTGGTAGTAAATCATAAAGTCATATCTTTCAAAAGGAGGATATTTTTCTATCTCTAGGGCTCATACAAAGCAACAACAATGCCTATACTGTGACAGAAAGCCACTCCCGACCTAAGGAGGGAGGGTTGCGGGCTGACGCCCCCGTCTACATTGTTGCGGGGCTGGCGCCAGCCCTGCAAGACGCAGGGATTCCCCCATTAATATTCATCTCCTACAGCGCCAGCCAATCGGCTGACGGTAGGGGCGGGCTTACCAAGGGGCACTTAAGGTCAGGGCAGCCCTGGCTCGCCCCTTTTCGCTCATGCAGCAGCTGCGGTTTCCCACCCACCCGCCCTTTAGGTATGCATTCGGACTTTGCTATGGGCTTCGGCTGGTCGCCACAAGGGGCCTGGTAGGAGTTTTTCCATTTGGCTAATTGGCTGTATTTTAAAAACCACTTGGTTTTTTTCGCCTACCTCGTAGCAAAACGTCACAACTCCTTGGTTTTGGCGGTTAGGCATTGGCAGGGGTATTGTTATGCAAATGAGGTCAGGGAGAGGAACGCCATCACCGCCCCCAAATCTTGAAGGGTAGTTCGTTAAAGAACTCTGGGGGGCGTCGCCTCGTCCGAAACCTACGGAGGCTAGGGCCTAAAGCGCGCTCCCGAGCTGTAACCCCTTGGGGAGCGCCAAGGGATGTGCATCTCAGGGGCTCCCCCTGTTGATGCTTAACCCTTCCCGGTTAGACCGGATAGTCTGTTAGGGCCAATGCCTAAAGCCAATACCGCTCTTACCTGTAATCAATAAAGTTGTGGCCATTTTTCGCCCATTAACCTAAATTCTGGTGTCTGGTGTCTTTATTTACTCCATCTGTGGGAGGGGGCGGGAATCGCCACACAATTACCATATTTTTTGCACCATAACACTCACTTTTTTCCTCCTAGAAAGTAAGGGGAAATGTCTGTGCGTGTTATGGAGCGAATGCCTGTGGGTGGCGGGGGGGGGGGATCTGCTGCAGTCGTGAGCAGAGGATCCATGGTTCCCCTTCCTTCCCTCCTCCGTGGTTACAAAGCATGGATCCACATGGATCCTCAGGATTTTTGCATTGGGCTACTCCAAATTCACTGTCAGATCACATATCTGTGGCCACAGCATGAAACACAAAAATCATATATCCACTATTTCGTTTAGAATATTTTTTTTCTTGTTTTTCTCCTCTAAAAACTACGTGCGTGTTATGGTCTGGTGCATGTTATAGAGTGAAAAATACGGTAAATACCATATTTTTCCGTGTATAACACGCCCCCATGTATAAGATGCCCCCTATTTTGGGGAATTCAAAATTAAGAAAATGGGGGGAGATTGCACGGAGCTGTTGAGCTTTTGGGGGAAAGATTGCCCAGAGTTGTTGAGTTTTTTTCTGGGGCAGGTGGCCCACAGTTGTTGAGCTGTTTTTAAGGAGAATTACCGAAAACTGCTCACCCGCCCGTCACTAAAGCCTACAATCGATGGTCCCCTTGAGGGCAGAAACTGCCAAGCACCCGCCCAATTGCCCCAGCAACAGCCAATCAACAACACAGCTTGCTGCATCCACAAATAAAATGACCAATAGCCACTGTCAATTTTCGGCTCACAGCAACAACCATTCCCAAGTCCACACCAAGGCACTACCCATATATAAGGTGACCCACAATTTTTCACATACTTTTTAAAGAAAAAAAGCTTGTCCAATACATGGGAAAGTATGGTATACCAATACTGATACAGTGGTACTCAGGTTACAGATGCTTCAGGTTACAGACTCCGCTAACCCAGAAATAGTACCTCGGGTTAAGAACTTTGCTTCAGGATAAGAACAGAAATTGTGCAGCAGCGGCACGGCAGCAGCGGGAGGCCCCATTAGCTAAAGTGGTACCTCAGGTTAAGAACAGTTTCAGGTTAAGAACGGACCTCCGGAACGAATTAAGTTCTTAACCTGAGGTACCACTGTTTACTAATTCCAGTTAATGTTCATTCATTTATTCAGGACATGGATTTGTGTGCATAATTTACTAATGACATCTATTTGGGGCATCCCTGACACAAGTAACAGAACTTGAGCATTGTGGACATAGAGAAAGTAAGCACAACCCTGGCCTCTGATTTTACTCTTGTTTTGAATTCTTCCACTGATCATCGCCGTGCAGAGCACTCCAACTTAATTTCGCATATGACATTTTTTCATTCCTCCCCAGCTGTTACTCACTCACTCAACTACTCAATGTCTCTTCTTCTTTACCCCATGCTTTGGGGTAAATAAGTGAAGAAAGTTCATTTGAGACACTTGCTTGAAGTGATAACATAATTATGCCACTTTTCTATTACTGTTTCTCAGATACCAGCACAACGCAGAATGAACATCTGCCTGGTGATGGACACCCCGCAGATGTACTTCCATCTGCTCGCTCTGGTTTCTTCCCGAGTTGCCAAGAAAGCTCACAAAAGTGCTTGGCTCCATCGGAGTGACTGTGCCGAAAAATGCCAAAGCATATATCAAAATTGCCATGTGGTGGCATGTGGTGTTTTCTTCCTTTGAAAAGGATCCCATTTCCTATGAAACAGCAGAATCCCTCCTAAGGATAACTTATTAACCTCTCTCATGCTGGGGCTATTTGATTTGTTTTACACATGATTTTCTGTAGACTCATTTGTCATCCTCCCTAAAATAAAAGTCTAGATACAGTGTTTTATTAAATGTTAGGGTGGGTTACACAGGCCAGTTGCCCCAGTATCTCACAAATATTTAAATAGGATTTATATCTGTCAGGGGCTCAGGAGCAGAGGCACAGGGGAGAGAGGAAATGGAGAGCGAAGGGGAAGAATCTGAGGGCAGCGTAGGGGAGTATGATAGTGGCACGAGAGATTCCATGAGCTTCTCCAGCGAATCAGAAGATTCCCAGAGGGGGGCGCCGAGGGCCAGGGCAAGGGGGGTCCCAGGGGGGATGCACCAGAAGCAAGGGGCCAGCGGGGACTCCCAAAGCAGCAGCGGGAGATCAGGACCAGCTCCTCCACCAGAGCGTAGTGGGGGGGAAGAGTCCCATGTATCAGGGCCAGCGTCTCCTCCAGCAGGGAGAGAAGATGAGTCAGGACTGACCACGCCTCTATCAGAGAGTGAGGGAATGGAGGGGAAGTCAGGTCCAGCTAGCCTCCCCAAAGGGGGAAGCAGTGACAGGAGCAGTGTAACGGTCAGGAGAAAGGTTGCCGGCTGGGCGCGCGCACCAAGTTCAAATGTACAGGCGCGCGGGACAGCAGAAAACCCGGATTGGGAACCAGGTCCTAAAGCCCGCCGGAGGCAGGGGGAAGACTCAGGGGACTCAGCATCAGAAGAGTCTAGAAAGGGCAAGACCCCAGCGGACAGGCGGACCCAGAGGAGGAAAGAGCAAAGGAAGAGGTGGAGCAAGGCTAGAGTCTTAAACTGGTGTCTGGGGGGAGGAGATTCAGACGGAGCTTCAGCGGTCTAGAGTTTGAGACGTAGAGCTGCGCGCCGCGGCTTTGAAATCGAAACTGAACTTCAATAAAGACTTTTGTATATAACAACGAACTGGCTTGGTCCTTTGTGAGCTGGGACCTCGGGCAGCTCTGACAATATCAGTTACATTTGTGGTCTTGGTGCTGCTCATTGATAAAATTAGTTTCTTAGAGATCTAAAAGGAAGCTTCCATAGATTTATACTGGAGGCAGCAGTAACCAATCTGAGTAAAAAAACAGTAGGAGCAATCCTGTACAGCTAACACATGCATATGCTTTGCATTATTTTCTGGATTTATCAATGCTGCAAACCTTAAGTACCATAATACCAAGTAGCCCTGATGCCAGTAAAAAAATACATTGAAATTATTTAAGATGGCAATGCAAAAGGTTACATTATTATTCTGGGGCAGGTTGATACTGAAGGACAACTAGTACTTTAAGCTTTCACATGCAGTTTTGCCATTCAAGCATACAATCTAATTTTAAAAGCAAGATAGAGTAAAAGAATTTAAATATTTTGATTAAAAAGAAATGCAGAAATGACTTCCTTATGGCTAGAAGAAGGGATAGAATGTTCTGTCAATTTCAGTTTTCCCAGTTTCTCATTTTTCCAATCTTAAATTCAGTTTTCAACATTATGCTACAATTTGTGATTATTATTATTTTTTTTGGGGGGTGGAGTTGTAATGAAGGTTCATCAGCATCTTAGTGTGACTTTATCCTAAAAAACACATTTTTCTATGCAGGTTTAACTAACAAATACTTTTTTTTGTGCAAACAATTTTCCCGAAAATAAGCATATGTTGGAGAGATACATAATAATATTTGCATAAGTGAAAATTATGAAGGATAGCTGTGTTTTGGTTCACATACTGTTTAAGAAAGTTCAAATTTGATGGATTTGGCTCTAAATGCACACTGAATCGAATTCATCCCCATCCCTGGCTAGAAAGGTTCATACCTTCTCCCTACAATGCATTCTGTCCTGTTGAAGTTTAACATTTAAGCAGTCACCAAATCTCTTAAGAATAACTGTAGTTTAAAGTTGTAGTTGTTATTAAAAAACTTTTTCAATATACTGTCTGCAATAGTTTGAGGTGAATTGTAAATGATACTTTTTAAGTTCTGAAGTTGCCATTAACAAATCATTTTGTCATAGGATGCGAGTCATAATGAAAGGTCAAGATGAACTGCAAAATTCTAAATCAACTCCTTCCTACCTCCCATCTCCTTGATAAAGCCTATTTATCATTCAAGGCCAACACAAATAAACTCCAATTCATCACTGATAAATGCCACCGTTGTTGTCTGTGTCATAGCATCACTTTTACATTAACAGATGTGATAGCTCCAAGATCATCAGCATGAACAGATGGAGTTGAGGGCAGAGGTGAGCAAATAACTCACAGATAATTATTTACTCAGTACCCTTAACATATTTTTCTGAACATAATGTTTCCTCCAAGGTGTTAATTCCCTTCATCTGCCTTAAGTAAACCAGGCTGTGGACCAGTCAGTGAGGGAACAAATAGGTTATTGTATCTGCTTTCCAGTTGGGAAGCGAGTTATCTTTAAATAAAGTTTGCATTTAGAAATTAGAGTCTATGCTGTGAACTTATCTCACAGTATTGATGGTTTCAATGGGATTTCATCTTTGTGAGCAATCAAAGAGTATATAACAAGTCTCTTCTAAGACCTAAGAACACATATGAGGCTCATTGGGAGCATGGCGGTGGAGAAATTAGAGTATAAACCAGAGCATGCTTTTATGGCTCTCCCAAGATAATGTTATTAACTGGGGGGGGGAGAGATTCCCCTAAAAGTCCTGGGTACCAGATTCCCCCCACAATTTCTAGAGTTAGTAATGGTAGGAGATTACTATATGCTTGTCTTCAACCAGATGCAAGGCAGCTTAGCAGTGTAAAAAGGCAGCCTGAATCAGTTTCTTGGTCACGAATCGCCTGAGAAGAACCATCATGTACTACAGTCAGTGCTTTTTTTTCTGGGGGTATTCAGGGATACACATACCCCTACACAGTTTGTAAATCTACGTTTGGCTTCATTGAGGGGCAGTATTTTAATATGAGTAGGAAACTGAGAGTACCCCTAAACATTTTTTTTAAGAAAAAAGCACTGAGTACAGTGTTTCCCAAAGTGAGAGATACTGTCCCCTGAGAGGCAATGGAATGATCCAGGGGGGCAGTAGTAGCCTCAGGTGCAATGGGGGCACTGAATAAAAAGGAGATATTACAAACATAAAGAAAGAATGGCACAGAAATGGAAACCAGAAGAATTACTGATGAAAGAAGAATGGCAGATGAAATTAATGGACTATGCAGAATTAGATAAGATGACAGGAAGGATTCAAAACCTGCGGGACCAGAGATTCTCAGAAGACTGGAATAAATATGCAAACTATTTGCGTGCTGAGGTCCCCCAAAACACCCCTACCCCAATAACTCACACATCACACATAATTTTTGTTTAAGGTTTTTGGCATAATTTTGGCCACAACTTTATTATCATACAAATTGTGAGTGGTTGCTTAGGCATTGGTTATGACTAGCTATCCCCCCCCCCCCGCCTTGGGGGATAGCACTGACTCCCGGATTCCAGCGAGAGTCAGTGTGGAGGAGCAAGAACAGGGCAACTGGGGCTGAGACACAGACCCTTCAGTTCCTCCCCGCTTGCTCCTTGGGGTCTTACGTGGCCCGCACCCGATTCCAGGGGTTTGGACAAGGGGGTGGTAAGCCCCAGAATTCTTTTAACGGAATTCCCGTGCAGCAGCAGCATTGGAGGGGCAGGCACAGCCAATCCATACCCCTCCACCAACCAATTTAACCAATGCCTAACCGCCAACCTTACAAGTTGTGACGATTTGCTACGCAGTAGGCAAAACCCAATTGGCACACACTAATCAGCCAAAAGGAAAAATTGCTACTAGGACCCCGCACCAATGCAGACGACCCCATGACAGGCATAGCAAGGTCAAAAGCGGAAGCCCAAAAAGGGAGGGCGGGCGGGTGATCCGGTGTCCACAGCAAAAGAGAAAGGAACATGCTGTGGACTTCGCTTAAATAACCTCTGATCCCACCCCTAAATTGGCAACATCCAATTTAACCCAGCAACACCAGCTTACTGTGGGTGTTTTGTTTAGCCCCATCCGCAACACGTGCTCTCTTTTTAATGAGAACACACTTTGTAAAGCAACTGTAATCAACAGATTACGCTAGTAGGACTGCAATAAGTTTTGTAAGGAGGAATATATGAAATATTGTAAGGAAGGCTATGACAAGAGAGTCAATAGATAAGATAATTAAAAGCAATAGTGAAATTAAGAAATGTAAATTAATTGGAAAAATTGGAAAAAATTCAGATGTGGTTGATGGAAGTCGGAAAAAAAAAACCTGTATAAAATGTGACCTATGTTGAATGACTTCTGAAAATGATATACGGTATTAAAAAACGAATAAAAAAGTATAATAATGAGGAGGGGGAGGAGGGGGAAGAGGAGGAGGAGGAGGAGGAGAAGAAGAAGAAGAAGAAGAAGAAGACATAAAGAAAGGAGAGAAGAAAAGAAAATTTTGAAAAACTGTTTGTACATGTTTCATTTGTTGCGTAACGACGCTTCCTGCAAAGGTGACCGACACCAAGTCAGGCACCTCTGCAAGATGGGAACAACTCCTTCCTGGGATCTGGCAATCGTGCTGGATGCAAAGGATTTTCCTGACCTTGGGTGAACCCTTTTTTGGCTTCACCAAGGCCCTGGAGGTGGACTACAGCTTGCCTGCCTATATGGCCAATGGTAGGCAGGCTGTGGCTCCAGCCCTGCCCCTGGGGCAGATCGGGCTGAGCTGGCAGGCTTCTGCTTGTTTCTGTTTGCTTGCTTAAAGAAGGTAGATTTCCAGGGGAGTCTGAGTAGTTTTTTTCTTCTTCCTGAAAAGGGGGTGGTAAGCCAAATAAGTTTGGGAACCTCTGATGTAGTACAAAGGAAGGTAAGGAGTGGTTGACGCAAAGAGTTACCATGTGGCTCGCGGCAGAGGAGCGTGAACCCCTCTTCCCATGATAGTGAACGGAGATTTAGGATTTCAGCTTTTGATGATACAAGCTGAGAGGTGGAGGTTGCTATGGTAACAAGGGGCATGACGTCCCTGCAGGAAAAAGTGCCCTTTTGAAACAGAGATGTGGAAGAAGCGGAAGGGGGAACTCAATACAAGCTGGCTGGGGAACACGGCTGACTTCTGCTTGACTCAAGTTGTTGTTGACTCTAAACCTAGTTGCAAATATGTGTAAATAAGCCATATATCTTAAAGACACTACAGTCTCTGCCGTGCCTCATTCCAAAGGAACACAAACTGTGGTTAAATGCCAAGAGCCCTGGAATCTTGCCACCAGACAACAGAGATTGGGGTGGCTGGCAAGTGGTCACAATACACAATGCTGTTGGTTGGGACAGAGCAGAAAATCATCTCCACAACAAGATTCACAGTGTTCAAGATAAGTCAAGTTATTTTTTGAAGAGGCAAAAAAACCCACGAGTGTTTCCCTCCTTATTGGCGACAGAAACACAGTAATAATAATAAATTAAAGTCGCTAACCATCTGCTGCTCTTTCATGCCTTGCAATGTGATTGGCTGGAAAAAAAATATGCAGAAAAGGCTGCTGACAATCATAGACCACATCTACACCATGCATTTAAAACATTTATAAGGAATCATGGGGACTTTTTTCCCCCAGTTGGCTTTCCAGATGTTGTGTTGATTACCTGGGTGATGGTCTTGCTGAATTACATTATTTCTCCCACTGTTAATTATTTTATTTAATGTGAAATGAGGCTGGATTGTAGCTTGTAGTTTTAGAATATCGTATTACTGTCCCTTTTTCCAGGAAAGAAGCTGGATTTTTTTTTCTTTATATAGTTATAATTTTAAAGGGTATAACAATTTATTTATTATTATTTTGTTGATTTTTGATACAGGGTTTTCTTTTTAACAAACACTCATACATACAAAGAAAAACAAATTGAAAACACTATCAGTTAACAAAGACATTGCAGAAGAAAGCAAATTAGAAGCACTTCGAAAACCATAACAATATCACTATACTACAATTAACAAAAGACTATACATATTTCATTGACTTCCAACTCACCTCCCTGTGTATCTTACTCATCATTTACCATTTCGCACTTTCTACTATATCCATTCCTGATGATGTTTTTCTACAATTACTCAATTTCGCTTTTCTTCTTTTTCGCCCTGCATGATTCAGTGAAATCCTGTCAAAAGGTTCAAGTTTCCGCATTCCTCTTTTATATATTCCTTAAATACCATCCATTCTTTATTTACTCTTTGGTTTGAATTTCCTCTTATTCTTATTTATGCCTAAAATATTTTAAATAAATAGAAAATTACATATCCAGAAATTCCACTCTGGCCACTTCTGATTTGACAACAAAGGAAAGATATATTTGGAAAGATACTCAGTTTCATACAGCTGTGCTTTTAATGGTAACTGTCATGTACCATTCATAACCATGGACTTAGGATATTAACATGACAAGAAGCTATGAGCTGTGTCTTATAGGGAGAGGGAAGCATCTTGGCAGGACGACCGGTGATATGAATGTTAAATTCTGATGCTTTGGGGATAGCATATTCCAAACACAAATACCAAAGTGAAATGTATGTGTACTAAAACACACACTAACTCTGATGTCAAGGATGGTGCATATTAAGCATTTAGAGGTTGCTGAAAGGACAGCTGTGAGGAGAAACTCTATTACTTGGGGAGCTTCAAAGCAACAAAACCTTTCTTGCTTCAAATAACAAGAGCTGTGTTGTTGCACAGAAAGGAAAAAGGGAATAAAGAGGCCCTTGAAAAGGTAAATACTAACAGCAGTTGAGTAATATATATTATAGTCATTTTCCTCATTAACCAGGAACAGGGAATATATTGGTCATCTTGCATCACAGGGAGCCCCAAGTGTCAAGGCAGTAGGAAAAACAAAATAAAAAAAATTCCTTCCAGTAGCACCTTAAAGACCAACTAAGTTAGTTCTTGGTATGAGCTTTCGTGTGCATGCACACTTCTTCAGATACACTGTAGTAGGAGTAGGAGTTTGTGGTATGCCTGGCCAGAAAGAAGGAAGGGTGTGTGTATTGTCGTCAGCATCATCATTTGAATTTCTATACCTCCCTATACCAGGGGTCTCAGGGTGGTTCACAAAATAATAGGGTTCAAATTCATATATTTGATTGACTGATATCCCAGCAAAACATACACCCAAAATCAAACACTTCAAGGTGGCTTTACATCATCTCCTATATATTTTGGAAAGTTGTTCATTGGGAGGACAGGGGGTGGGAGCAAATATTCTGTGGTTTGATCATTTGGTCTATGCTTTAATCTAGCAATCCTCAGACAGTGCCAGTGGAACAGGCAACTTTGAACCATGAATCAATGTCCCTAGGATCGGCTGGGGTTTACTCACTAAGATTAAATCTGAATGAAGACATTCATTGAACCTCCTGAAGGCAGTCCAATCAATCACTGATTTACTGGATGAAGCATTAAATGATGGAAACTGGCACAGCTTTATAGACTGGTTGCTTTTGTCCCCTTTCAAGCTCTTGTTTATCTTCCATTCAGAATAGCAAGCTAATTCAGGTTTTATATAAAGGAGGTTCATGTGAGTCAGAGTTAGTTCAGCTTCTTTCATTGAAAGACAAGTGCCAACTGTACTCTCCCAAAATAGAATGGTGACAGGTACAAATTCCATTTGATTTTTGCAAGACTGTAATGAACGGGGTGGGGGTGGGGGCAGGGGGAAGGAACTATGGCATTCTCCCTTCCCCCACACCCACTTCAAAGCAAAGGTGGAAAAAACACACAGAGAGATTATAAGTGCTGACTGAAGTTATTATCACCTCTCCCAGATCACCTCTAATCTTACCTGGATTCTATCTCATTAAGAGTGCTCCTGGCCAAAGAGATGTGATTAAAATCATGCTGACTTAATGTATATTACAGAAGACGCAAAGAAAAAACTCATAAGAAGCAAACTGTGGAACTGTTATATTAATGATGTGCAAAAAACCCCCTGAAAAAATTATCCATGCTTATCGCTATGCATTTTACTTCTGGTGAGAATTCCACAGATGTTTCCCCCAAATGATGTAAGAGAAATCTGCTTCAGGTATCATTTCAATGATCATGGTAACTGTATCTCCCTATCTTCCCCTTTAGATGTGAAGCAATAGCTGAGAGCGGGAGCCAAGGAACTACACCAACATTTTACTGAATGCATTGACTTAGATCTTAAATTGCTCCTCCATTGATGTAAGGGGATCATTTCAGTCTACTCAACTTCCATCTGCAGACCTACATGTCATATTCTACACCACTCCCTGTTAGGAGCATCCTACTCTCGTGTAGGACCCTGGCAGAGACACATGCCCAACTGGCATATTCTCTTCCTCCTGGTCGTCATTCAGGAGCTTCAAAAGCTGTCTTCTGCCTGAACATCGCAGTGACTGATGCCTTGGAGACATCAGCACACTTAGGAATCCGCAGATTATTTGCAGTTTGCGTAACAGAACTCAGTAGCACAACATTTTGGCTAATCTACTTTATTTACATATAATACACTTGGAGCATCCTGCCTTAGCTCCTTCCTCTTTCTTAGCAAACAGCAAAGAGAAAGAACAAAGGACAATAGTCCCTTTTCATGGAACACAGTAATACTAAAACATCCTGTCTCCGTCACTTCCCACACTGTGGAATGAAAACATACACCGTCATGTGATAGACAACAATCCCACGACTGCAGACATGGGGAATGAATCTCCAACACTCCCATGGCTCCTCTAATCTCAGGGGCAGATTTTTTGTTTTTAAGAGGTGCAATAGAAATTAGTCATTATCTAAATGGAGCCATTTGTTTCTAGAGGTAACTCATAATAAGAACCCTGCTGGATTAGACAAAAGGCACATCTAGTCCAGCAGACTGTTCTCACAGTGGCCAACCAGATGCCTAAGGTAAGCCCAGAAAGCAACACATGAGCATAGCATTACTTTCCTGTGCACAATCCCCAGCTACTGGGATTCAGGGTTATACTGCCACTGATACTGGAGGTAATGCATAGACATCATGGCCAGTGGCATCTCCATGTGAACCAGGAAGTGACCTCTCCAGACAATGGAAAGACTCTTCTTATCTCTGCAGCTGTGATGTCCTGGTTGACACAGATGCCGTTAGGCAGTTGAATGCACAAGCATACCCCACCTGTTTCCCTCCTTCCTGCCCCACCATTTCCACATAGCCCCAGGCACTGACAACCCACGCTGCATCACTGATCATGGCTAGTAGCTATTGATACCCTTATATTCCATGAATTTCCCCATATTGCAATTATAATTTGCCTATTTTATGGAACGTATAAGGTGTATCCAGCAGCACTGGATGTGGAATGTGTTCACATCCTTTCTCAGCCACACAAATATGCTAGCTACTGGCCAGGATCCAAAACAAAGAGCTTGGATGTACAGGGGAGGCCTGGACGTGTAAACAGGTCTCTTCTTTTAGACTTTCAAGCAGCAGTTTCATTGCTGAAAAGTGAAGCCACTTTTCAGTTTCTATGATCACTGAGGTGATGAGTTATTGCCATGAAAACATGTCAGCTGCTGGTTAATACCTTCCCCTCCTATGCAGTTTTCTTTCTTCTAGATCCCAGCTGCTGCATCTTGGCATCCATTTCCACCCCCACCCCCTGTAAAATGGGATCAGTTTTGACCTACGTCTTAATTATGAAGGTAAGAAAATATAAGCATTTTTCATCAACTCAGACTTCAGTATCATGCATCCAAGCGCTACTGAAAACAATATGACTCGTTTCTGAGAACAAATGGATGGGCATGAGCTATAAAAAGATGCTTTGTTTCTAAATACTAAACAATAGTGATTTGCTCTGTATATAAAGGAATAAATGCACCCACCTACACAGAATGAAGAAACCATTTGAGAGAAGAAATCATGATGTGCTGCATGATCAGATTGCAATATATTAAAAATAAATGGCTATTTAGCTCAACGGAAGCAGCACTAATTGGAATATTTTGCATACAACCCTAATGTTTCAGGGAGTATACTGATATTTGTTTGTTTGGATGAAATAATACTAATTACATTTTGCACTGAAGCAGATGAATTAAGAACAAGATGAACACGGGCTGAAAGCCACCCCGTAAACAAATGGTGGCAAGGTTCTAATTACACCATTCATATCAGAAATATAGACACACAAATCCATGCCTATATCCATTCAGAATCAAGGTAGCTAACCAGCTGATTGTTTAATTAGCACCACACTATATTCACTTCTTATAGGGTCCTGAAGTTTTCATCTGTGAATAAACAGCAAATATTGCTCTTCTGAGAGATATAGCTGGAGCACAGATCCTCTCCCTCTGTTTTCATTAAAGGCTTATCAATCCACATAATCTTCTTTACTGGCTCTCAGGCCATTTTCAGTACTGATTCTTCCCACAAACAAGATTTTAATTTCCTTAAGAATGAGTTGTAAGAAGCTTTGATGACCATAATGACTACTTGATTGTTCATTTTCAGAAAACACTCTTAGAAAGATTATTTTATTATTATTAAGTTTACTTCTTATTTTTTGGAAGATCTTTCATTAATGACTGGAGCTGCTCCTTTTAAGCAGTTTTCTGAGTTTGCTCTAATAAATGAATAGACCTAATAATTATTTAGCTGTAGCACCACATGAGGGGGAAAGCAGCTTCTATGGTGCTGTGATAAATAAGCACGCCTACTTCACTTATTTCACTGCTGCCTTTGAACAGGTAAAGCCTCAGCGCCTAGAGCTTGCCGATCGAAAGGTCGGCGGTTCGAATCCCTGCGGCAGGGTGCGCTCCCGCTGCTCGGTCCCAGCGCCTGCCAACCTAGCAGTTCGAAAGCACCTCCGGGTGCAAGTAGATAAATAGGGACCGCTTACCAGCGGGAAGGTAAACGGCGTTTCCGTGTGCGGCTCTGGCTCTGGCTCTGGCTCTGGCCAGAGCAGCGATGTCACGCTGGCCACGTGACCCGGAAGTGTCTCCGGACAGCGCTGGCCCCTGGCCTCTTAAGTGAGATGGGCGCACAACCCCAGAGTCTGTCAAGACTGGCCCGTACGGGCAGGGGTACCTTTACCTTTTAAAGCTCTACCAGCACCACATTTAGGAAAGCTTTTTTATGAGTGCCCTGTGGAAATGGTGGGAGTCTATGAGCCACCATTTCAAATTCTTCACATTCTAGAGCACTATGGGAAATTCAAAATGGCG